>NC_081826.1:263882750-268882750 GCF_030867095.1 Alligator mississippiensis | reverse complement strand
AAGTCCAGGAGCAAGAGGCACAGTATGCCCTTCTATGAGGAGCCACCAGGTGCCTATGAGGAGCCACCTGGTGGTGGGCCAGGAGAGCAGGACTAGAGTGGCAGGGTCCCAAGTCAAAGGCTATCTATGACACTGCCCTCCCCACTGAGACAACCCATGCCCTCCTAGACCTGGTGGTCACCCCATATATGTAGGCCCTCAAATACTTCCAGGAGAATCCCAGTAGGGCGCAGGAGCACTCAGAATCAAGGAAAGAGCGTAGCCCACCAGCCCGCTGTACCAGGCTGTCACTGAGAAAGCAGGTGGCATCAGAGCCTGCCTGCCCCAGCTCATCCAGCCGCCAAGCAGGGAACCCAGGGGGGAGCTATTCCACTCCCCAAAACCCCTCTCTTGGTCCAGGTCCTACTGCAGGGGAGCACCCCAGCCATGGCAAGGATGGGCACCCCGGGATCAGTCTTGCCATGTGAAGTGGGCCCCAAGTGTGGTCAACAGTTGTGGGGTCAGGGTTGGGATCCCTGCAGAGGAAGATTGGGCCCCAGGGGTGGGGGGTATGGGGTGGGAAGGTGGGGGTATGTAACAGGGACCCCTAGCCCTGTTACCAGAAGGCAAGTTGGCCCCTTTAAGACCAGAACTTTCTGGGCACAGTGTGCTGGTAAGGTGGAGGTTAAAAGCTGAGTCTGGCCAGCTAGTCAGGTGACCAGAAGGGGGCAGGCCAGGACTATAAAAACCCCGGGCTGGGCAGCAGTAGGGGCCAGCAGCCAAAGGGGAAGGAGTGAATATAAGAGCTCTATGGAGAGGCTTGGTGAGTGGTCCAGCTGCTGCAGGAGGGGAATGACTGAGGGTTCTTGGAGAAGTGGCAGCAGCCCCAGGAGAAAGACTATAGCAGATGGTGGGGAGCAGAAGCACAAACCCTGGAGAAAATGTAAGCTGGCATGCTGCCTTCTTTAATTATATTTTTTGTGGTGATTATAGCTCATGGACATACTGTTTATAATTTTTGATAGATTAACACCTGTGGTTTGGGTGAGGCTATTGGGGAAGGAGGCCTCATTGGGGGGGCCCCACTACAGTGTGAGGACCCCAGTACCAATGTGGGTGCAGCATTGGGGGTGCACAGGCCCTGGCACCAATGTGGGTGCAGCCATAAAAGGCCCAAGTAGCTGGGTGCATCTGGGGGTGTAACTGTATAGTTTGGCAGGGGGGGTTGGACTGGGACAGTAGAGGATCAGGGCTGTTGCCTAGCTTTGAACTTGCAACCCACTGGCTGCAGGGCCAGTGGACAGGCCTCTGGGCCAGAGAGGTTGGACTCCAGACTAGGGGCAAAAAGGAGGGCCATGAGCCCCAAGACCAAGGAGCTAGAGCCTTGGAGTCAAACCCTATCTGGTAGGTTTAGATGGGGAGGCTAGAGAAAGACGGGGGTCAAGGCCTGTGGTGGCAGAGAACCCCAAAATATGAAATACAATAGGCAGTCTCCCATTTACAAGAACATCCATATAATATTTCTGTCGAGACATGGCAGGCGAGAATAAAGCGGGACACGAGAAACTTTAAGGGGACTTCAAGGGCACCCCTCATAAGTTGCAAATAACAGACAAAAGATGGCACTGGGGAGGGTGACCTGTTACAGGGTCCCATGAGGGAGCACCAAGAGTGCACAGTCCCTGCTGTGGCAATGCCTCCCACCCCACAGATGCCTCCCTGCCGGCCCTACAGCCACCACCTGCCCCAGCCCCGTAACCCTCTTAGGCATACAGGGGGTCTGGGGTCACCCAACTATCCAGCTCCTACATGCATAAGTCTGTTATCTTCACTCCCAAGTCTGGGAATTGGTATGCCAGGTTTAAAGCCCCCTACCCTGTGCCTCCCTTCCAGGTTTCTGTGTTGAGTTCAGCCTCTGCAACATTCCTCCTGAACCAAACCCCCTTCCCATTTCCCCCTCCAGGTTATTTCATGCCTTTCACACACCTCCCCTACCCCTGAATGCCCCTACCTTGCTGCCCTCCCTCCTCAAACATTTGCTGGTTTTCATCTATGGGAAGAAGGACCAAGTTGAGACATGGGCAACATTCAAAAGGTTTTCTTTATTAAAAACAAGAGAAATTTGGCAACTGCAACACTGTAAACTGAGGCACTTCTCTTCTTTGTACCGTATTTCCCTGCCCCTCCCCCCCCATCCTAGTGTGTGCGTCTCAGGGGATGGGGCAGAGTGGGGGGGCAAGAATGGTGTTCAGGCAACCAAGGTTGTGGGTACTGCTGCCCAGGATGCAGAACCAGAGGATTCTGGGGCAGGAGATCCATCACCTGGTGCCAGGAAACAGGCACTGGGAGACTCAAAGCCCTCCAGCCCTACTCATTCAGGAAGCACTCCCAGTCCCCAAAGGCCAGGAGGACCCAGGCTCTCTACTGCTGTGTGGACCAGTGCCCCCAACTTCAGTGCGGGACTCTCTGCAACCTCCCTGCACTGCCCATGCTCAATGGGCCATGCCTTGTCAGTGCAGTGTACCACCTCTAACCAAGGCTTCTCAGAAGACCTTCGCACTGGCCTCACATATGTTGTGGAGGACACGGGTAGCAATGAGGCATGGCAGGTTTTCCTCCTCCACTTTGAGGCAAGTACTGAGAGCCCACAGGATGACGGAGAAGTAGCCCTTGCCATTGATGAATGCCCAGGCATGTTGGAGTAAGTGGAGGATGAGGATGTGGGGGCCATCCACAGCTCCCCACATAGTTGGAGAAGCCCATATGGCAGAACCCAGCAACCAACTCTGGAGGTTGACAAAGCAGATGAAGCGGTATGCCAGGATGTTCTGGATGACCACACATACCTCCCAAATGGCTTCTCTGGCCATGGACGTGCCCATACCAAATGGTTGATGATATAGCAGAGACTGCTGGGGGTCACCAGCTTCATGACAATGATGCCCACCTGCTTCTCCGGAGGGGTGGCCACATGCCAACATCCTGGTGCACAGCGTGGGGGCTACCTGGGCAATGATGTCCATGAAGGTAGCCTGGTACATGCAGAAGGACTGGACCCACTGCTTGTCATCACAGATGTTCAGGACAATCCACTCCCACCAGTTGCTCCTGCTGGCATGGGCTCTGGACTAGTGCTTCATTGTCTGGAGGTGGTGCCACAGCACCCTGGCATCCATAGTGTCCTGGGTGGCCTCATCCCCATCAGCGACTTGGAAATCAGTGGCCCAGTCCAGGACAGTTGACAGGTACAGGGTGCAGTAGCTAACTCTATGTGGTAAGGCCAACTGCTGGTACAGGGGCAGGAAGCCATGTCCCATGGCAAACGGCTGCCAGATCATGTCCTGATGGCCATGTATGATATCCTGCAATATTCTTCAAAAGTTACACAGGGAAACGAGCAGAACATGTTACACATCCTGGGTCTGTGTGCTTGGACATGGGTGGTGGGGCACCATGGCAGGGTGAGGGCAGGTCAGGACATGGAGGCACATGCAAATCATGAGGGAGGAAACTCACTCTGGGGCTCTTCTCAAAGCCTCAGGTCGGGGAGCTGGGGAAGGTCTGCAGTAATGTGGTGGAAGATTGGGGGGCATGCTTACCCACACCAGGTAGCCAATCAGGGGAGGCTCAGGCACTTGGCTGTACTCAGCAGTCTCCAGGAGCCCAAGGAGCCTACAAGGAAGGTTGGGAGGCATGCAGGAGCACCCCTCACCTGCAGACCCTAGCCAGTGCAGGCTGCCTGCACAACGAGGAGGGTGAACATGTATACTGTTCTTCCTGAGCTAAACTAGGCCACTTACAGAAAACCACATAATTTAGATCTATTCCTCCCTTGTGGTGGCTTTTTTTTTTTTTTTTTTTTTTTTTTTTTTTTTTTTTTATCTACATGGCCTAACAAAGCTAGATATGAGGCATGTCTACATGTTCATTAATGCACAGTGGTTACTGAACATTTAATTTAGTACTTGTACAATCTAGTACTAAATAAATGCACAGTAACCAGAGTTAATGGGTAGCAGTACCAGCAAACACCTTTTAAGTGACACTGCTGTACAGTAGCCTAATAATACTGTGTAGTAGCATATTGGCACTGTTTGTACTGTGATGCGCTACTGTGCTGTTAGCATCTCATGTAGACATGAGCATCAATCTCCAGACTCCCAATCAGGTACCTAACCCATGATCCCTTCTCCAATAAAGTGCCTAATGACCACCCAAATATTCAGATTTTTATTGAAACTTAATAAAAAATCTCTCAGGGTTAAAATCTTGAATGAGATTTCTGATACCACTTGCTTTGGATTTTAGATGAAACTAAGAAGCAAAGCAAATGAAAAGGGAGGAAAAAAATCATTCAGAAGATTCACTGGGGAAGCTGTGGCAGGCCCACTGGAGGACTATCAGAAGGAAAAAAATGCTGGTTCAGTCTGTGTTTTCATTTGCAAATGGGTGGAAGTATAGTTGATGCTTTCAGCAACCCATCAAGATTAATAACATGTTAGCTAATCAATGTTTGTGATATCTGATCTCTCCAGAAGGACCAAATGTTGGTTCTTCACAATCCCTTTGTAATAATCAGCAGAAATGTCTCACAAAAATATCATTCAAAAAATAATGCCCCAGACGTTCTTCTAAACCAGACCCTCCTTGAGAGACATTTTATTCATGATTCATACAGACAACTTGGCAAAAACCTAATTAGATTACTTGAATATGAATGTCTCTAAAACAAGTGCGGACATTTACATGGAAGATGTACTGTACAGAAAAGTATTTTTGGACCACTAATGGACCACACATTCACTGGAATATGAAGATCTTATTCTTGATCTGCCCCATTCCTTTATGCTACCAGGCAGAATGAATACTTTCTCATAAATACTCTTATCTCTTTTAAATAGGCAGTCATATTATTATATTTGTATCTTCCCATACAATTTCAAGAAACACTGGCCAATATTTTACAATCTTTCTGCAAAATTTATATAAAAGACCCCACACAAGAGGCTGGATTGTCCAAAGGATGTGACATTGAATTAGGAATCAGAACCCCTGTGTTCAAGCTTGGCTTCTGCTACTGATTTTACAGTGGCCATATCTACATATGCCCTTTATTGAGGATTAGACTAATTAGCTGCAGAGTAAAGCATCACTGTCTACACATGTGAAGGTATTGGGTCACAGTAAACTAATTAACACCTCCATAAGATAGTACTGTCCCTGACAGTGCTATCTTAAGGTGGAGTAATTAACTGTAAACAAATGCACATGTAGACACTGAACACAAGTGTAAATTGCGCCCAGTCAGCCCAGCCATCGGGGGGCCACACTTCTGCCTGCCACCTAGCCTCATGGCTCTGTACTTTCAGCACCCTTGTAGTGGAGGGGCTGTCTGGGTTACCTAATGCTACCACCTGAAACCTGGGGCAGAGCAAGGCAGGAGTGGCACTGGTGTAAATTGCTCTACTCCAATTCAAATTGCTGCTGTCCCAGGAGCACATGTAGACATTGAGCCCAGGAGTAGTTTACTCCACATCAAACTGCTCCAGAGTTTATTGTTTCAAATTAACTACACATGTGGGCATGCCCAGCGTAACATTAAGCAAGTGGCTTGCCTTTCTGTGCATCCGTGGCCTTTGAGATCTAAGGAGAAAAAGTGCTATCCAAGTATCACTGCCACTTTATATAAGGTATCCACAACCATACAGAGAATTGGAATTAAAAATAATCAAGTATATGAATCAAATAAATTTATGAAACTTGCATAACTTTTGTATTTGAACTATAAAATCTACCTCCAAAATCAACAGACTGCTATGATTCATGGAAAGCACTACTGATCTTGAAAGAGAACTTCCTAGAATAGCAGCCTTGATTAGATAAAGGACTGACCATCTTCAGTGACTATCCTTCTAGAAAACACAAGAATGGCCTTCCCACACTATTTGATGCATAGAAAAGCCAAGTATTAGAAGAAAGCAACCACCCAGCTGTTTGAATAATGAGCTTGGCATGATGACTATATACAATGATTAAAAACAAATGTATTGTCTGTTGAATGACATGAATCGATACAAGCAAGAACACTAAAAATTTCCATTGTTTCTCAAATGCACTGTACTCCTATGTGGGCTGTTCTTGATTAAATCATTCATAACAGTCCAGAGAAACTACGTAACCAACACCCATCCCTCAACCTTTATCTGCGCATAGTGGTCAACAATACAAAATGAGTGGGGAAATGGTGTCACAAACATCTTTTTATAACAATAATGAAGACATTTACACAATCTCCTCAGGGGGTAGGGCATGCATGTTACGGGTTTCATCAGTTAGTTTTCAATTTTAGTTTGCAAGATGATAGATTGGAAGAAATTGACAGGAGATGAGATAAATGAATCTAAATTAGCCACAAGCAACAGGGCAATTTGAAATAACATTTATATTGAGGGTGCTCTGGAGTTAGTTGTTATAATCACTCTTTAACATGTTAAAAAGGTAGAATATATTTGGGAGAGCCTAGGAGGAAAAGGGAGCAAAACATACCAAGGGGATAAATATCTGGAAAGTAAATATCCTGTCAGCACATTTGGAATATTGCACTACTTGCCTGTTCATTTGTACTTTCAGCTGGTCTTTTATTTCTTCCTTGTGAGTCTTCCCTGTAAGCCTTGTGATATCTGGCATTCATATTTATAACAGGTTCTGTGGCAGAGGTTTTGATAAGCATAGGAGAGGTTACTGCAAAACAGGTTTTAATGGATACATTTCCTTCAGAGGTAGGTGAGATATTTGTTTAAGAGGAGGCAAAGAAAAAATACCACTAATTCACTGCTTATTCAGTGAGTCAGCAGTGAGCTTCGGTGATACACATAGCTTCAAGTTCCCAGTAAAAAATTACCACAGGACCAGCCAATTCACTGGCTGCTTCCCATAACTCCTAGCTACCAATACAAAAGAGGACAAATAAAAGCCCGCATCTTCTCCTGAGGCCTGTACCTCTGTACATTAGACAAGATCCAGGCATGCAAGTCTGTGCCACATCATGAAACCAGCAGATACTCGTACCTGCAATTAGCAGTGGGGAAGTGAGGCCTCTATCATCCCCCCCAGCCAGCAGCCCCAGAGTGTTGCAGATATTCTCAGCTTTAAGGAGGCACAATTCCAAGCCAGTGCTTTAGAGCACTCAGCCCCCACCCCCACACACGCCAGGCCTGGCTAGGCTTCCAGCGAGAACCGTACAGCTAGACAGAAAGATATAGCTCTTCATCTCCTTTCACCAACCCTTATATCAACTCTCTGCATTTCCATACCATAGGCAAGCTCCATCTATTCCAGAGTGGGTGTCCTTTGTGGTCATATACTATGGGCCCAATTTTCTCTCACAATCCTTGTACAGCAGTGTAATTCTTCTGATATGTTTTAGGCACTAAGCCTTTATGTGCCGCATAAATTACCATACTTACCTGTGCCACTCCATGTAAATAAGAAAAATAATAGCATCTGTTCACTGGGAATTGGTTTTCCAACAACATACATTACACCAATATAAATTACGCCAAGCCATTGCTTTTGGTCACCATCAGCTTTGGCTGGACTAATAAGGAAAGTCTCTGGAGCTCTTTGTTAAACCTAAGAGTGATCTAATCCCCCAAGAAACTATTCCTCTATATTTTGACTGACCTGAAATTTTTGTGATTTCTTCAGGTGTCCTTGTTAGCTCAGACCCATCTGATGGTGAGAGATTAATAGGCCGACATTCTGTGAAAGTTTGCTCCGCTTCACTTCTCACGTGTGCCTGCTGCCACCTTGTGCTAATAGGGCTACTAGCAACAGGAACGCTGGATGTTAATTTCTTCACAATGGAACTTTTAAACCTTGAATAGGTGGTCTTTCCAAAATCAGGGGTCTATTAAGGGAAGAGCCGAGAATTTAGCTGCAGTAATAATATAAGAGAAAGTAAACTTCTGTCTAACCACAGATTGGCAAATACTCTCAAGAGTTGAAACAAGTTCCTATGACAATATTGCTAATATTATTTTATATCCCTTTAGAAAAGCCTTTTCACCATTCAGTCGATAGTGAACAAATTATGCCTCCCAATGTATCACTCCTTAACTGCACATATCTACAGGCGTTGTATGAAAAAGAAACCTCCCCCTGTGACCTGAAAATCTGCATAGTACCTCAGCTGCTCTGTGAAAAAAATTGCATCCTCCAAAGTATCTGAGTGAAGTAAAGTGAGTAAATCTATGTGGTCATAAATCCATGCATCCTGCCCAGTCTCTTGACCCCTCTCAGTACAACTGTCCCAGAGCACATGGCACATGGAGGCAAATTAGTACCACTGAAGACAAGGTTCCCCAGAGCCCATAAGAAAGGAAAGTAAAGCCCAGTAGAATGCACAGTCACTTGAGCTATACCAGTGGGGGGCAACCTTTATGGCAGGCATGCCATAAGGGAAGTTTGCACCCACCGTGAGTGGCACCTTGATCCTCTTACCATGCCCAATTTGTTGCTCTGCTTTCTGCTCCCTGCCCTGTGCACCCTGCTTGGTCTGTTGCTCTGCTTTCTGCCCCATATGTTGCTGTGTTCCCTGCTCTCTCAGTCACCCATGTCCCATACATAGAGGCTGCTCATGCCATTTGTATAGTGGCTATACGAGTGGTCTCCAAATCAAAAGAAAAATGCCAAGTATTTTCAATAATGCTTAGACTCCAGATGCAGCTACTAGTAACAAAGCTGAAATAATGGGCAATTTCAGCTACTTGCATACAAATTGTTTATATCTCTCTTCAAAAGGATTTTAGAGATGCATTTTTCTTGACACCTGACTTGACTGGTTTGTGAATGAATTAGTTCTAGAGAAGGAGCTATTCTCATCATGGTGTTAAGTAAAACATATAACTGATTCAAGTTATACCTGAGCCTTTAATAGTAAAGACATATGAACCAGTTACCACAAGGTAACCTACTCTGTGTATCTACATTGCATCGGCTACTCTGTATCAATTGCCTGAGTGCTTGTTACCCTATGGTAAAAGCAAAGTGGTTTACCTGTGAAGGCTGAAGAAGATACCCAACATTTACTGCAGGGTAAGAGTCATAGAGAAGTAGGGCTGGAAGAGATCTCCAGAGATCATCTAGTCCAAACCCCTGCCTGAGGCAAGATCATCTGTATTCAAACCATCCCAAACCATAATCCAAATTCTACATAAACCTACCATCAATACAGGCCTAACACCCTAACCTGGCACAGGTAAAGCAGGGGAACCATGTGACAGCCAGTGTCCTGCTTCTATGAAATGTTGTCAATATATGCTCAAGAGATCCCAAGGAGACAGCCATGCTCCCTACTTCCTTCCCTGTCCCACCCTCCACACAGAGGAAGGCAAAACCCCCCGCAGTCCATACCAATCTGACCATGGGGTAAAATTCCCCCCTGACCCCAGATATGGTGATTGGTCTGACCCTAAGCGGAGAGGCAAGACCCTCTAGCCAAACACTTCCAGCTTTAGTCCCAGCAGGAGCATTGGCAAACCCCAGTCAGAGTCCCTAGCTTTGGCCGTAGCCAACACCCAGTGCCTCAGAAGAAGGCTTAAAAACATACTGGCACATGTAGCAGTAAGGAGGGGTCAGTGGCAACCAGCAAAGCCCAGAAGCATAGGAAATACCCATAGTAAAACATATGCATAGTGACACCTAGATCATCCCCAACAGTGGCTATCCAACATCTGCTTGAACATCTCCAGTGATGGAGAGTCCACAACTTCCCTCAAGAGACTGTTCCACTTATAATAAATCCCTCCCCCCCGCCCCTTATATCAATGCTGCTTTTCACCTTTCACTTTCATCCAAATGCACTCTGCTCTTCCGTCTTCTTTCTCCTGAACTAGGGAACAAGTGTATGTGTTTTTGACGTACAAGGCAACATCACCATCTTTTCTCCCAGCACCATCCTTCCAAAAGAGTGTAACCCTTGATGTTGACATTCCAATCGTAAGAGTTGTCCCACCAGGTCTTGGTGATGCCAATCAGGTCATTGTTCTTTTCACAGGATGCAGCTTCCAGCTCATCTTGTTTATTCCTCATACTTGTATACATGCATCAGACTTATTTTACATTTTGACCTCCTCACTTCCCTTCTGCACCACTTGTTGCAGCCCTGTAGGTCTCAGACCCTTTCCCAGAGTTGAATTGCTTCTTCAAATCTTTTCCCATCTGGACTGCGTGCTCTGTTGCTGGAGGGTTTTGATCACCATTCCCTATGGACATGGGCGACTGGTGCCTCCTGAGTCTGGGGGGGCCCCAGCAGGGCACGACTGGGGGTGGGGGGTCCCTCAGTGACCATCCGGCAACCAGGGGGGCATCCCCCAGTGGCTGGTCACCGAGCACACCAGCAGCACAGCAGTGGCAAAAGTGTCAGCACTTCCACTGCTGGCAAAGCCAATTTCAGGAGGGGCACTAGCGCTCTCTGTGCCCCCCTACCAGCCAGACTGCTCACTGTCAGGGAGGGCACCAGTGTTCTCGGGGGGGGGGGGGGGGGGGAGAGAAGGCATATGCTCCACATACCCCCTCCCCATGTGTCGCCTATGCCTATGGAACCTAGTTTAAAGCCCTACTTACTAGGTAGGCCAGACAACCCTCAAAGATGTTCTTCCCCGCTCTTATCAAATGGATCTCATCTCTTGCTAACAGTCCTCTTCCCAAGAACATCCATCTAGTGTTGAAGACGCCAAAGCCTTCACATTTAAACCACCATCTATTCCACTGCCTCACTATTCTAACACTGAAGCAGCTTTTCCTGATCATGCCCATGGACACCTCCCCTGCAGACCAGATCCAGCACCCACGGTGCCCGCTCTGGGTGATTCAGGGCATAAGCTGCACACAGCACCTGCTCCAGTTGCTCTAACGTGGGCACCGTGTGTAGCATGAGTTCCAGACTGGATGCCACATGTGTTGCAGTCCTGAACTGACCAGAGTGGCCACTGAATCAGACAGTCCCCAGTGGCTGCAGCTGGGAACTGCAGCCGGACTCAGAGCTGGTAAGTAGGTGGGGGGCGGGACTGGGGGAAGGGGGAGGAGACTATGGGGAGACCCTTGCCAGGCCCCATCCCCTCCCTGCTCCCCCAACCCCTGCCCACTCCCCCAGCCCACCCCACCATGGCTTCCCCAGCTCCTGTCCCTTTAAAAAAAAAGCCCTACTCACCAGGTGCAGCTGGGCAGGGGGGGAAATCTCTGCTGCCTCCCATTGCCCCACACTGTGTGGGGGGCTCTGCCATGAGCCCCACAACTCCCACCCACTCACCCAGCCCCTCCATGGCTGCCCTACCCACCCCAGCTCTGGCCCTTTAAGGAAAAAAAAAGAGAAAAAACCCAGGACTCACTGCTGTTATAGCAGCCTCGGGGCTTCAGGGGGTTCATGCAGAGCCCCCCATGCAGCATGGGACAGTGGGGGGCAGCGAAGATCGCCTCCTGCCGAGCAGGAACAGTGAGTCCAGGGTTTTTCTGGGGTGTTTTTTTCTTAAAGGGCCAGAGCTGCAGTAGGTGGGGCAGCCATGGGGGGGACTGGAACAGTGGGGGGGGGTTGGGGGTTCCCCATGCAGTGTGGGGCAGCAGGGATCATTTCCCCCACCTGCCCAGCAGCACCCAGTGAGTCAGGCCTTTTTTTTTTTTTCTTTCAAAGTGCCGGGACCTGGGGCGGGCAGAGCAGCAATTGCCATGCTGGGAGAGCAGGCAAGGGATTAGCCTGCATGATCCATAGATTTGGCAGCAACCCAGTGAGCGGCGCTTTTTTTTAAAGGGACGGGAGCTGGGGCAGATGAGGCAGCAGCCAAATCTCCAAATCAGATTCGGCCGAATCGATTCAGGACAGTGTATAACAGGGTTCCCGACTGAAACCCTGTTACTTGAGAGATCTTGCAGCTGGTAGTGATTATGGCCCGGCGGGGCACAGAGACAACCCACGCCTGCGGAGAGCCAATGGGGCTCAGTGTCCGGGGCTATGAAGAGGACGATGCCCAGGGAAAGTTGCCTTTGGGCACCACCAGAGAAGAGAGGAGCTTCTGGGGACTCTCACAAAGAAGGATCCAGAGGGATCCACAACGCAAGGCCAACACAGGCCGAGGGACTCCGGAGCCCAGGACCAGCAGCCCACCCCGACTACCTACCAGAAGCACATGGCAGCGGCATTCTCTCTCTGGGGAGAATGGAGCTGCTGCACGGGGAGAAGCCATGGCTTCACGCAGGGACACGGCGAGGCAACTCGGAAGCCAAAGGGGGTGCGAGTCACCAGCCCAGACCCCTGAAAAGACCGGGCCCAGCACCCAGAACTCAAGGGGAGAGGGAAGCTGGGGCAGAGGTCAGTGGACCTGACCACGGGCAAACTCCCGGATCCGCACACTGGCACAGTGCATGGCAAAAGAGACTGGGCGTCGCTCGTAACAAGCTGCTAATGAGGTAATTAGCGGCGGGGAGACGAGACACAAGAAAAGAAAGAAAACCTTTTTCCCCACCTTTACTTCCTCTTTATTATTGGAAGCGGGCAAGGACTATGAGTGCCAGGGTTACGGCAAGTAACCTGGATAAAAAGGAGCCCAGATACACCCTACACAGGGCAGGGGACTCAAACGGGACCCTGCGGGAACTGATTGAAGACATAGCCGCAAGCTGACGAGATGCCTATTGACACTTACCGTACCAATCGAAATGCCGGGGATCCTCTTTAGAGCACGGGGGTGATCCCAGGAACAACTCTGATGAGCTGCTGCCTCCCACCTGGTTACCTGTAAAAGAAAGAATAAAAAAGCACCTAGATTGTGAAATAGACTAAGCATGGTCCTTCCGCGGGTACTAATCATTGCAACATCTCTTCCCTCCCTATTTCTTTGATAAGATTGAAGTCATGGCAGGTGAGAACCAGGGGATCAGGCGATACCCTGTGCGGACATGTTAACACAGTGATTTAGATCACCAAATCAAATCGGTGTCCCCCAAATCAGCCGAATCCGAAGCAAATACTAGCCACTTCACACAGGCCTACTAATTAGCTCTGCAGGAAAGCGCCAATGTCTACGCATGCATCCCTGTTAAGGCACAGTAAATTAATTAACTCTGCGGTAGGATAGTACTGTCTGGGACAAGTACTATCCTACAGTGAAGTAGTTACGTGGGCTGAAATGCATGTGTAGAAGGTGACCTGGGCTGGCTGGGCCGTGAGGGTGCTATAGGGTGGGGGATGCTTGCTGGCTAGCCCCACCCTGTAGCACTCCCGTGCCCCAGCCAGCTCCTCTGCAACATATCGACCCAGGGTGGAGCAGACCTGGGCTGGCAGGCTGACTCACCCAGGCTCCCTGACAGCTGGGGCTGATCCACCTGGATAATGTGCTGAGGTCCCGGGCACATGTGTAAATGCTGTGCCTGGGAGCAATAAACTCCAGCACGAAATGCACCAGAGTTCATTGCTACATGTTAATTGCATGTGTAGATGCACCCTGTTAGATGAAATTAGGACTATGAAAAACTAGGGCCCTTCTACATTTACTGGGCATTTAGTTGCTAAAAATGTTCCTGGTTTAACTTTTCTTTCTTAGTTTCAGACAGCTAAATAAGTAACATGGACATGATTTACCATGCAATGGCTTATTATGCTATAACTAAATGCTCTAGGGCTCAACCCATGGTATGCATACCTCTGGGGGTATGAGAGACACAGGCAGGGGGTACATGGGTGCTGTGTTTTGGTCTTTGCCTGCTCAGGCCAGCATTGCCCAAGCTTCATGCCCCCATTGGAAAGCCCGATGGGCTGTGTGGTGCCAAATGGTGGCAAAGGGTGTGGGGGCAGCGCTGGCATGGGCAGCTTCCCTGTCACCCAGCAATGTTGGCAACTCCATTAATCCCCAAAGTCTGTAAGGGAGCAAGAGTGCCTATAACTTGGATAGAACCCCATTTTTGGGCTTTAAAATAGATGCTGTTAAAAAGGGAGGGGGCGTTGGGGGGAGGCAAGAAAGACCAGACTTAGCAATAGTTTGGTGGCCAGCCAGGCTAGGGTACACCTCCAACTTCCTGAGATTACAGGTTGAAATCCTTTCTGGACCATCTGACACTATGCCTGTGTGCCACCAAGGGACTCTCCTGGACATTCCTGACCAGCGTCTTGCCTGGCCCAAAACACAGCTGGATCGTGCCAGGCTGCCAACTAACAGCACCCTAGCCAAGGTGCTAGGTATATGGACCAAAATAAGGGATTGGATTTAGGGATGGGAGTATAGCTAGAAATCATTCTTGGGCCACCACACAGCATACCTCTGTGACACCTGGGGACTCTCCTGGACATCTCTGGCCAGAGTATTGCCCAGCCCAAAGCACGGTTTGTGCATGCCAGGCTGCTAACTGACAGTCCCCCATGCCCACTGTACTAAGCATATGAGCTCAAATAAGGAATTTCTTTTGGGCTGGGATTAGAGGTGGAAATCTTTCTTTGGCCACCCCATGCCATGCCTCTGTGGTTTTTCTAATTTTCTGGTTTTCCTGGAACTGTTTTTTGGGCTGGGATTACAACTGGAAATTCTCCCTGGGCAAGCCCATGTGGTCAGGGGTGTCCAAGAGAGTACCCCAGCGTGGCATAGCTCTGGGGTGTAATAGCCAAATATAACAGTGCATGGGAATGGCAGATATGCACCCAGCTCTGGGGTATAACAGCTGCATATAACAGTGTATGGGGAGGACTGAGGTACACCCCAGAGCTGGGTGCAACAGCCACATATGACAGTTTAGGATGGCCCACACCATACATGGATAGCTCATTGGCACAGCTTTTGTCTGCCATGTGGGAGACCTGGGTCCCATTCCCAGCCAAGGCCCCAGAGGGTTGAGTTGCTTGCAAAGAGGAACCCCCACTGGGGAGTGGGTTCCCACCCCACTGGAGTGCCTATGCCTCAAATTTTTGGGGATCTGCTTGTTATATTTTGGGAAACCCTGCATCTTATATTTTGTGAACCCTGCACTTCAAGTCTATTATTGATTTGTCTCTGTTATATGTGTATGTTCACCTAAAATCCTTTGACTCCCCTCTGCTCCCCCGGTTCCCCCCCCCCTCCCCCCGGTGCCTGGAGGGGGCGGATACCATTATCTCCCAGGGTCCCCTTGCCTTCCGCATATATGTTAGGTTCTACCCTGTTCTTTCCCTATTAAACCCATATGTGGTTAAGTTCCAATTGGTCTTGGCTCTACTCTATAGGGGATAGGAGGAGAGCTACCCCTCCCATAGCACACTAAACCTGTTAAATCACTTCAATTGGAGAGGGGGTGCCTCATCTGAGTACCACCCGGGTTACCCCTACCCTCCCAGCCCTGCTGGTCCCCCTCACTCCTGACCTGCCCTCCCCCCCCCAGCCCTGCCAAACCAAAAACTGAAAACCCAGTCCAACAAAAAGTAATTTTAATTAGCCTGAGTCTTGAGCTGCCTGACCCATAACATTCTGATCTTTGCCACGAAGTACATGCAAACACAGGGAGCAATTTTTTTTGGAATCCAAAAAAGTTATATTTTTCATTAGTCTGAACTTTAAACTATGTAAAAATTTGCAAGATTAGCTCCTGGAGTCTTTCTGAAGTATTACAATAGAGATTCAATGGATTTCCATGGATTACTGAGTGAACCCAAGCAGCATCTGGTGGTGTAATAGTTGCAAAGCAGGGAAAATCATATTTTGGGGCATAAATCAGATCCACATTGAAAATTTAAAAGGATAAAAAAACCCTCATGGAAGAAATTCAGGAGCTAAAAATAAAACATGTTGGAGGTGTTTTAAATAACCACAATAAAAAAAAATCTAAAACGATCAAATCAGCTGAGAATGTGGATACACGGATGCTATTTAGCTAGCTTAATGGCGATTTTTGTCACATGGACACAGGAAAAGTGTGACAAGGTAACAGGAGAGGTATAATGGGGACAAGCGCCCCCACATACCTTGAGTACCAAAATCCTGTGTGGGTTCCCCATACACAAAAAAAAGAATCTACATTTAAGATAATATAATCTTTCTCCATTTACTTTCTGACTATAATTTGATTTATTTTCAATATAGCAGATTATCCCTTTTTTCCAGATACATTGCTAGCATACCAGGACCCCAGGCTTTGAGCAAAAGCTTCTAAACTCTGCATACTGAGATGAATGATACACACATTTTTTTATTTATTTTTTTTTTTTTACACATTTTGCCTTCAATCTTTATTTTAAGTGATAACAATGCAAAAGTTACTATGTCTTTTTTTTAATTCTTTCTTAAAAATCCCTTAATTCATTAATTTTCCTTTCCTTTCCTGTTCCTTCTTCTCTACTGTTCACTTTGTCTTTGTTTCTCCTTCCCTAATTTTCTGGACTCCCTGCCCTGCTTTTCCCCATCTTACCCTCAGCTCCTTACAATCATCATTCTTGCCATAACTTTCTAAGCCCTGTTCTCCACCTTCCTGCTCTATCAATGCTTTTTCCTTCCTTTTATCCCCCTTTTATTCAGTCATGTTTTGACTTCTTTCTCCCATGCTTTGTTCTCTCTCAAAGTTTCCGTAATTTTTTTCTCGGTTATACTGGGAATTTCCAAATAGCCTCTGTTTCCCTGCTTTTCTTTCCCAAACTCAGTATGCTCTTCAGTCCAGCCTCTGCCACAATCCATTCTCTGTACACCTGAAACCTTTAGTCCATGCTTTTGTTCTCCTCATCAGTCTGTCCCATTCCATCCCTCTCTCCAGCCAGGTCCCTCAAACAAAACTCTGCCCCACAGCAACTCCTACCCTATCACCTCATTATCCAAAATAAACTGTTACGCCTCAGCTCTGTATTCTTGGGCAACCCTGGCACAGGATGCAGTCTGTCTGACTCACAAAGGACTCCCCCCCCCCCCCCTACCTAAACGAAACTGATTAAGATGCAGTGAGAGACGCACCTAAAACTCTCCAGATAAGGGTGATAAGAGTGAACAACTGCCCTCGGTCTCATCTGCATCTGAGATGGAACCAGATGACCATTCATTTACATGAGAGATGGAAAACAGAAAGCCTGAAGCAGAGACTGCAGTGAATTCTGGGACCAGAGAAGCAGGAGAGCGCTGCATGATGGGGAATCTGTGCTTCCAATGTTAATTAACCCATGTTCACACACACCCAGTTCAGCATTTATCAGACCAGTTCTAATCTGGATTTGCTAAGGACTTTTCTCCCCCCAGACACACACACACAGCTCTAAGTTTAATAGGCATCTCGGGCCGTACATTCCCCGGTCCCAGTATGGGAGGCCTATTTAAACTTGATTGACTAAAACTCGGTTGCCGGGTTAGGGAATGCTGAGGCAAGAGACCGAGTCCGAGGGGGTACGGGCAACATTTGAACAATGGTTAAGGGTTCATCACAGCATCCAGCCTGCTGCAGCCCTAATCCCAGGTGTTGTCGTATCTTTCCCGAGACGACTGGTGGGAGTCCTCTCCACAAAAGGTTATGAGCACCCCAATAATTGCTTTAAGTCTGTTAAAAGACTATAGTAAAATCTGGAAAAGTCATGCTAAGCTCAGGCTTGTGCACAACAAGTAAAAATCCAAAATCCTGATACTGCAAGCTATCTATTGTTCCTGAAGAAACCATGAGATATCCCATCAGGATATCTGCCATCCATAGGAATCTCAAGCTGGCTCCCAAGTATTTGGGTTACTCCCTAATCTTAAGTGTTTCCTGATTATCAATCAGTTTCCTGAGATGGTCCAAACCAGATAACCCCTTGTCAATAGAAAAGACAATGATTTACACTACTGAGGGTGCTTCAAAGCAGCTGAACTGAGGGTATAAAAATCTGTAAGTGTGTGTGCTTAAAAAAAAAAGAAGGAGAAAGAGAAAGAAAAAGAAGAAGCAGGAGGAAAGAGGGAGAAAGAAAGAAGAAGAAGAAAACTCCTGTGCTGACACCATCCCCTGTTGTTCTTGGGACGCTGGAAGAACAGATCGTCTCTCTCTTCAAGGATTGTGCTATGGACTGTGCCTGTCAGCTTTGCAGCCTGGGTACCGTGGACTCGGTGAGATTCCCAGCGTTCTCTTTTCTTTCTAGGCATAAACTTCTGAACCTGAACTGTATCAGTTAAGCTTGAGCTAAGTTTCCCCAAATACTTAGTGAAACCAGGGTAGTATTGTCATTGTTTGTGTTTGTTTTTCTTTTGCATGTCTATTACTACTAGTACTATTATATATTTCATATGCTTAGCAATAAATAACTTTTATAGTCAAACTGGTAGTAATTGGGTATATTTTTCCTTCTCTGCTTCTTTTTCCTCCTGTGCTCTGCAGCAACGCTTCTTTTACCTATGCTAAAGATCCTGGTGAAGCCTAAATTATTGTGGGGTCTGCTCATCAAGAGGCCAAAGATTGGGACGTGCTGAGTTTGAAACACATAAGGGGATCAGCTTGTACAGGCTGATTGACCCAGTTTGACTCAGACGTGCCCTTATGAACTGAATGCTGGCCCATGAGGGTGTCAGCTGGACACCCAGCCGGATTCAGAGGGATTCGGTTTACCTGTGTGCTTGTGTCTGACTGCATTTTATTGTTGCTCTTATGAACTGATTCTTGGCATATGAGGGTGTCAGCCTGTCCATGCTGATCAGCCCGGCCAGGTCAGGCGTGTCACGTTAATTTGTGTGTGTTTGTGTGTATGACTGATTTGGTGACTGGAGGAACCCAGTCCCATTGAGATTGAGTCCTGCAAGATAGCTCCACTGGGGGTGAGGGCTTGCAGAAGGGAGAAATACAGCTCCATATAGTAACACAAGCAGCACATTGACAGAATCACCAAGACCCTAGAAACTATCCCTAATAAATGAGCACACCCCAAAGTAATGGGCAAATTTGGTAACAAAACTATACAGCCTATGCAAATGATACACTTCTGACCCCATAACGTTTCTCTCTAATCAGTTCCCTTCCCATCATTTCTCCACCTCTCTAATCCAACTCCTTAATCAATGTTCTGCCAAGATCACCTTTCCCCAAATATCCTTAATCAGTTATATGTCAGTTAAACTTCTGCCCATCCCAGGACATGAACATATTATCTACTTCTCAGTCTCAGCGCATCCCCTTGTCCATAAATCCATCTACACTTTCCATAGTCCTTCCTTTGGTCTCCTAGTATCCCCCCACCCCTTCTTCTGGCCTCATTCCAGCCTTTTATCCCACCCCATCAATCAATTCCCTGTCCACAGTCAACTGATTTTTTTTATCCTCTCTGAAGATTATCACCCAAATCTCCGCCCTTGAACTAGCCCTTTCTATACAGCCTCCTTATTCAATCTATCAGCCCAAACCCTGATAGTGCCCACAACACCTCAAGTTCAACCAGGGTGTCCACTTCAATCCAATATCTACCACCCAACCCTCAACTGATTCTTTAACCCCAGCAATCCATGCCTCTGATCTCACAGGCAGCCCCTCTCAATTCATCTTCAGCCCCTACATGCACCATTCGGATCCCAACAAACTGACCTTCCCCCCCATTGCACCACCCCTTCATAACAAAAATACATGCCCCAGCAAATTTTTCCTTCTCCCTGCCATTCCTTGTCCATCCCAACAGATGGGACATATCCCCTGAGCTTCCCCCCACAGCAAATATTTCTACTGCTCAGCCCCCACAACAACTTGATTCCATGCCCTTGCATGTCTCCAAATTTGCTCACTGTCTTGATTTCCAAACTGCAGCAGATAGGAGTGTCTCATCAACTTCCTTTGATATTTCCAGCTCTGTGAAGAAGCCATTCTTTGCTAAGCATTCTTCTCTCTATTGAGAATCCACTACTGCTGCAGCTCCTCCCTCACGTCACAGAAGCTCTTCTGCCTTCTCTTTGATGATGTAGGCAACAAGTAAAAGGCTCCCTACTGAGCAAATACAGTGGAGCATAATGCTGCCTAATGTGCTTAGGGAGCCACCTCTCCCTCTTAATAGGTAATGAACAATAAAAGAATCGAAGTAGCAGGTAAGGAGGATAAGTGCATTATCCTCCTAAAAAAAGTTATGTCCTTCCATTAGTGTTCCCTACATAGAATTCAGGGAAGATACCTGCTGTTTTCAGACAATAAAAAGAAGGCATGGCCCAGTGGGCAGCCAAGAGAGGGAGATATGTAGAATCAGCAGAAAGAAAGCAAACCTGAAGGCATGTCACTCAGTGGATGTGTCTACACAAGACGCTAGAAGCGCAGTAGACTAATTCTATTAAGCATTAGCACGTCATGGTGATAGGCATGCTAATGAGCAGTAGAATTAGTCGACTGCACCTTAGCATCACATAAAAAAGTGCGCTGGCACTACTGTACAGTAGCACCAATTACAGAGCATTAAGTTAGTACCTTTTTATTACAGGTACTAAACTTAATGTGCCGTAATTATGGCGCATTAATGCACGTGTAGACATGCCCAGTAAGATGGATGGTGATGTGAAGAGGAGAAAACCCTGAGTTCTTGTCCCAATGGGAATGCAGAACCATTCTCAGTACTTTTTATGCACTATTAAAAGCAAGATGCAGCAAGCCAGCTTCAAGAGGAGGGCTGGAGAAGGGGCCTGGGAAATGCCTACCTGCCAGGTTGGATAAAATTGATTTTTTTAAATAAAAAAATGTGGATGTTTAATTGGGTTTTTATATATTATTTAAATTTATCATTTTTAATTTTTAAAAATAAACCAGCTTAAAAGAACATTTGAATTTAATACATCATAGGCTAAGATATAAATTTAGTATAATCTAGTAAAATAATTTAAATAAAATATTATATTGAGTCAATGAGCCTCTAAGTAAAGACTCTAGAGTTAAAGGTCAGTTTTCCTCTATATAACAATGACTTTTGAGGTCAACCTTTAAAAATATGCAATATTTCATGTGCATAGACTTGTCACAGATAATGTTGCAAATGTAGCAAAGATTATAAGAAACTTAGAAAAAAATAGTGAAGCAAACCTTAAGTTTATAACATATGGGTGCAATGCTCATTTGATGCATCTTTTAGCCAAAGATTTAAGTACTCCAGGAATAAAGAAAAATGTTGAAATTGCAAAATACTTTTGTAACACCCAGTTTAGTTCATTTTCACTGAAGAAGCTAATTCTTCCCCATGCTAATACAATTGAATTCAGTGGTTGACTGCTTCAAGTAATTTATTAAGAACTGGCCTATTTTGATGCTCATCTGTGAAGAAAATCATGAAAAAAAATGATGGAAGTATCACAACTAGAATAATCAACATTGAACTAAAGAAAGATGCTGAATACACTAAAATCTATTTCCATAGCCTTGGAAAAATTACAGAAAGAATGCAGCTGTATTGCACCTGTTGTTGAAATTTGGAAAGAACTTCAAGAAATATTAAAGCAAGAAATACCCAGCAGAAAAGTTAAATTGCAGGCAGTAAAGAAGTGGATGGATCAAGCACTCACCATCAGATTTTCTTGACAATATTTTTAACATACAGTACTAGGGTAGATGCATAACCGCCAAATAGGAAAATGCTGTTATGACATGGGCATTTACTAATCACCCATTATTCACCCATCAACCATAATAAATTTCAGAGCTACAGGTGAACCATTCAAGCAGTACATTTCTTTCTGAAGATGTTTTAAAGAAAGTCACACCACTGAACTGGTGGAAATCACTAGCAAAGACCTGAAACCAGAATTTGTGGAAGTGCTAAACCAGCTTTTACCAACAGTAGCCTCTTCTGCAGGTGCATTCAAAGCTGAGAAATTGATTGGGAGTGGAAAATCAGGAAAGCTTGTTTTTCTCTTCCAGTCTATGAATAAGAAAGGGGAGGAGGGGGAGGTATGAATTCTAAAAACTTGAAAGAGAGTAAAAAAAATTTAAACAGCCTGGGTAAAAAATTAATTGTCTTATTTTAAAGAGAATTAGACAAGTAGAAATTTAAGTTAAAATGACTTTCACCTCTCGCATTTTAGAAAATTTTCTGCAGGATGACCTGAAATAATTGGTTAAATTCATGAAACAAAGTTCATTCTAGTGTAAATAACAGTTAATTCTAGTGTTTCATAAATTAGTTGTAAATGTGCACCATGTTTTGATTTTTAAAAAGATTCTGCATCCAAAACATTAAAGTTTTGTTTAATAAGCTATAAGTATATAGCTTAACAAATTTAATTGTTAGAAATCCTACATTTGGTAAGCTATAAAATGCTGAAATATAAATTATTCACTGGATGGTTAACTTTTTATTCATATTTGTATCAAGCTGCATTAAGATGACAACTTGAATTTAGTTAAACACATAAAACAAGACCTTCAAGCATATTAAATAAAACTTCAATATTTTGGATATAGAAACTTTTTGTTAAATCAAAACATGGTGCACATTTACAACTAAATTATAACACACGAGATTTAACTGTTATTAACAGTAGAATGAACTTTGGCTAGTGAATTTAACCAAATATTTCAAGTCACCCTGGGGAAATTTTTCTAAAAAGTATAAGTGAAAGTCATTCTAGCTTTAGTTCCTACTTCCCTAATTCTCTTTAAAATGAGACAATTATTTTTTTTTTACCCAGGCTGTTTTAAAAAAATTTTATATATATAAAATTGTATATATATATAAACAAAGCTCAGAGCAACATAGGGCCCCTGCAGGACAAATCAGGACAGTTGGTGGTTGACGCAGGGAAAAAAGCAGAGCTCTTCAATGAGTTCTTCGCTTCAGTATTTCTAAGTACCGACCAAGCCAATTCCCCCACCTCAATCATTGACAGATGTCCACAGGGCACCAGTCCACCTACGGTTAGCTCTGAAATAGTTAAGGAGCCCCTGGAGGAGCTGGATGGGTACAAGTCAGCAGGCCCGGATGACCTCCATCCACGGCTGCTGAAAGAATTGGCCAGTGTCATAGCTGAGCCGCTGGCACAGTTGTTTGAGCACTCGTGGTGCTCCGGTCAGGTCCCTGAGGACTGAAGAAGGGCTAATGTGGTGCCCATTTTCAAGAAAGGGAGAAGGGATGAGCCGGGTAACTTTAGACTAGTCAGTCTTACCTCTATTCCTGGGAAAATGCTAGAGAAAATAATCAAAGAACACATTTGTGAAGGCCCAGCAGGGGAAACGGTGCTGAGGGGAAACCAGCATGGGTTTGTCACAGGTAGATCCTGCCTGACAAACCTTGTAGCCTTCTATGACCAAGTCACTCACTGCCTGGACGTGGGAGCCGAGGCGGATGTCATCTTCCTAGACTTTAGGAAGGACTTCGACACAGTTTTGCACCCTATCCTCATTGGGAAGCTAGCAGACTGCGGAGTAGATGCCTACACGGTCAGGTGGGTGGCCAAGTGGCTTAGGGACTGCACCCAGAGAGTGGTGGTGGATGGTTCCTCCTCAGCCTGGAGGGAGGTGGGCAGTGGGGTCCCGCAGGGTTCGGTCCTTGGACCAATATTATTTAATATCTTCATCAGTGATTTGGACGAGGGTGCGGAGAGCACCCTCTCCAAGTTCGCTGATGATACCAAGTTATGGGGCGAAGTTAGTACACTAGAGAGCAGGGACCAGATTCAGGCCAACCTGGACAGGTTGGATCAATGGGCAGAGAGAAATAGGATGCAATTTAATAAAGATAAATGTAAGGTACTCCACCTGGGAAGGAGAAATCCCCAGCACACCTATAGGTTGGGGAGTGTCCTTCTTAGCAGCTCAGAGGCAGAGAGGGATCTTGGAGTCATAATTGACTCCAAGATGAACATGAGCTGGCAGTGTAACAAGGCCATCAACAGGGCCAATCGCACCTTGTCGTGCATTAGCAGATGCATGACTAATAGATCAAAGGAGGTGATGCTCCCCCTCTATGCGGCACTGGTCAGGCCGCAATTGGAGTACTGTGTCCAACTCTGGGTGCCGCACTTCAAGAGAGACGCGGAGAATCTGGAGAGGGTCCAGAGGAGGGCCACTCGCACGATTAGTGGCCATCATGATAGACCCTATGGGGGAAGGTTGAGAGAGCTAAATCTCTTCAGCCTTCACAAGAGACGGCTGAGGGGAGATCTTGTGGCCACCTATAAATTTATAGGGGAGGTCAACAGGGAATAGGGGACGTGCTGTTTACTAGGGCGCCCCAGGGAATGACTAGGAATAATGGGTGTAAACTAGTTGAAAGTGGATTTAGGTTAGATATTAAGAAGAAATTTTTCACAGTAAGGGTGGCTAGGATCTGGAATGGGCTTCCAAGAGAGGTGGTGCTATCACCTAGCTTGGAGGTCTTCAAGAGGAGGCTAGATAGTCACCTGGCTGGGGTCATCTGACCTCAGTCCTCTTTCCTGCCAGGGGCAGGGGGTTGGACACGATGATCCATTGTGGTCCCTTCCGACTCTACAATCTATGAATCTATATCTATATTATATATTCTATATTATTATTTTATATTATAGATATAATATAGATAGATATAGATTAATAGATATATATTATAGATATAGATATATAGATTCATAGATTTTATATATAAAAATGTGATAGTTTTGTTATATAGATATACACACACGCACACCCCCCAATGTACTGTAAAAACTTAGTTGTAAATCAACATGTTTTGTTATATCAACCATTGAAAATACACCTTTCTGCACATGCACACACACACACACACACACACATACACACACTATGGACAATTTGATAAAAATCAATTCGTTAAATCAGGATTTTGGTTTGCAGATTTAAATCAGTGGTTTAAACGGACTTGATTTAAAACAATCCACCCTGCTAACCTATAGCCTGGTTTTGCAAAAGAGACAGCTTCAAACTAGGCTGAAGGAGAGGGCCAGGTCTCCTGTTTGCTTGGTTAAGTGCCCTAGCTACTAGATTATTGGGCTACAAGGCAAGAGTTTCCTCCTCCTCTATTTTACTTGGAGCAATTACTTACACACGAATGGTCTTTGGGGCAGGCACCATCTCCAAAGTCGACAGTGTTACACAGCTGCAAAGAGAATGGCAATGACAGAAAAATCAAGCTTTCTGAAGTACAACTCGGATTTAGTGAATGGATAGGTGGAATAGTTGCACCAGGTTAAAAGCAGGGGAAGGGCTTACTGCACAACAGCAGATCCACTGAAGTGTCTGTATGCCTACTGTTCTCCTCCACCAACAGGAAGCTAAACCAGAACAGTTTACCTCTTACAATGTCTCTTCGGCTAAGTGCAGACAGTCAAAAAGCCTGAGGCTGAATCAATTCAATTTTTGTAGGTTAGTCTAAGCTATGTAGATTGAACTGATAAGCAAGTGAACAGGCATTCACTTTTGATTCCAGAAATGCAGCCACATAACTGCAGTGGCCCAGACCAGAAGCTGGGGGCTGCTAAAGCACACCTCCCTGCTCTGCTGGAGCAGACAGCTTGGGCCAAGGCTAGCCCACCCACCCTGCAAGGTGGGGCTTGTGAGGGAGGTGCAAAACATCCTAGGATGCTTGGGACCATGAGTTAGCTCAGATTCATAGATTATAAAGGGCTGGAAGGGACCTCACAAGATCACCAGGTCCAGGCCCCCTGCACTAGGTTTAACGAACGTGCAGTCGTTAAACAGGTAGGTCGTTAAGTGAGGAGTACCTGTATTCCACAGTCAGAACACTCTAACTGTGAAGAAGTTTTTCCTAGAGTTAAGCCTGAAATGGTCTTCCAGGAGTTTGTGGCCATTATGCCTGGTTTTCTCCAAGGGTGCCCCAGTGAATAGCTGTTTACCGAGCCCTTGATGTATTCCCCTGATATAGCAGGAAGCTGCTACCAAATCCCCTCTTAGACTATTCTTTTTTAGGCTGAAGAGACCCAGATCCCTCAGTCTTTCTTCCTATGGCTTGCCTTGCAAGTCTCTGATCATACGGGTGGCTCTTCTCTGGACTCTCTCAAGCTTTTCTACATCCTTGTTGAAGTGTGGCGCCCAAAACTGGTTGCAGTACTCCAGCTGCAGTCTCACCAATGCTGAATAAAGTGGAAGAATCATTTCCTTGGTTTCGCTTGAGATGCATCAGTTGATGCATGCCAGAGTATTGTTTGCCCTGCTGGCTACAGCATCGCACTGACACCTCACGTTCATACTATGGTCTATTATCACCCCTAGGTCCCTTTCATTCTTGGTGCTAGTCAGTTTGGCACCACCAAACCTGTAAATCTGTTGGGGATTGTTTGTCCCCAGATCAAGCACTTTGCACTTCTCAATGTTGAACTTCATCTGGTTCCGATCCACCCAACTTGCCAGCCTGTCTAGGTCCGAATGTATCTGCAGCCTACTTTCAGGTGTGACCATGCGTCCCCACAACTTAGTGTCATCAGCAAACTTGGCCAGGGAGCTCTTCACTCCCACAGTCAAATCATTGATAAAGATGTTGAAAAGCACTGGACCAAGCACAGACCCCTGAGGGACACCACTGGCCACTTCTCACCAGGACAACACAGATCCACTCATTAGAACACTCTGAGTCCTACCCCGCAGCTAGCTTCCTACCCATCTAACTGTCAGGCAGCTAAGCCTGCAATCCTTCAATTTTCCCCATGAGAACATAATGGGATATGAGATCAAAGGCCTTTTGGAAGTCTAAGTATACAATGTCGACCTTCTCTCTCTTAACCAGGTCCAAGTGGCAAGTTACCTGGTTGTAGGAGATGAGATTGGTAAGACAAGACCAATGTTTTCTCCTGAGTGTTGGTAACCAGCTGTCTTGAGTTGTTAAGCAATGGCCCCACACTTCCATTTGTTTTCCTCCTGTGCCCTACGTACCTAAAGAAGGACTTATTGTTCTTGATTTCTGTTGCTAGTTTAAATTCAGTCGCCACCTTAGCCTTCCTAATCTGTTCCCTACAAGTCCAGGCTGTTGTTGTATAGTCCTCCTTGGGGACTGTCCCAAGCTTCCATTGTTTTTATGCCTCTTTCTTCTTTTTCAAGAGGACCATGATATACCTATTAAGCCAAAAGAGCTTACAAACCCTTCTGCTACCTTTCCTCTGCATGGGAATGGACTTCTTTTGTGCTTCAAGGACCATGTCCTTGAGGAATGATCACTCTTCATGCACTCCTTTCACCTTTGGTTCCTGGTCCCACAGTGCTTCCCCTACTGTTGCCCTGAACCTGTTGAAATTCATTTTTTTTTTGAAGTCCAAAACTTCAACCCTGCTAGGTGATTTGCCTGCCTTGCGATGGACAGTTAACATGATGGTTTTGTGGTCCCTGTCACCCAGGCTACCTTCTATATTCAAAGTCACTCACCAGGTCATCTCCTTTGGCCAAGACCAAGTCTAGGACAGCATTACCTCTGGTTGGCCCGTGTACTTCCTGAGTCAGGTAGAGCTCTTCAATACAGGTCAGGAAGCAACGCAGCCCTTCCGACTTATCTCTTGGGAGGAACACTCAGCTGTCTGGGTGTGGCAGGGCACTGTTTGTGCCTGCCACTTAAAGATCAGAGCCAAACAGCCAGCAGGTGCTTGATTGTGGCAGCCATTTTAGATCCCTGGCTGCCTATATAAACAGTTCAGTTCCCTGCTGACAGGGCAGGCAGTAATAACTGCCTGGTTGTGAGGCTTCATGTATCATCCTGGAAGTAAGCAAGGAGCTGTAGGGGATGACTAGGAGGCTTCTAGTCCTGGGCATGACCTAAAACTGCACCCTGCCAGGAGTGGGTGGCCTGGTGGGGCGCTCAGTGGCATGGGAGCCCCCAGGAAATGCCAGGCCAGTTAGCACCCTGGTGAAAGGCAGGTCAGGGCACCTTAACCCCAGCCCCCACAACCAGGTGGGTTACCTGCTACTAGGGCCTGGAGGGCAGACCCCAGGGGAGAGAGTGGGGCTAGAGACTCAGACCTGATCGAGAGAGTACCCACTACTGGTTGATGCTGAGGCCAGGACCAGGACAGTCAAAAGGGCCAGGAACCCACCACGAGAGACTCCCAGAGCTAGAAGGGCCTGGAGTTTCCAACTGGCCTTGGAGGTGAGGCCAGGGCCTGTATGGCCAAAGCTGCTGGGGGGACCACACCTGAGAGGGGAAAATAATTTCAGGGAGCTAGGTAGCCTGAATGACGGTGGGGTAGGCCATCTGAATGGAGGGATATTGGAGGGGTCATGACAGGAGGATTCTGGGGCCCAGTGTGGGGCTGGTGAGAGTAACAGCTGGATACCATCTACCAGGCATGGACTGCGGTGTAGGGGAGGTACGGAGCCACAGACAGCGCCCCCTGGCATTGGGGCAAGAAATGGGCAGCCTCCTGCCTAATTAAGATCTTCAATTAATTAAAAAGGTGTGGCAGGAGAGAAGGTAGGCAGTTGGCCCAGAAACAGGTGGGCGGGCCAAAGGTAAATCAGCCCCAAGAAGGTGCCCTGTTACACTGGGTCATTGAAGTTATCCATGACAACCAGGTCCCACACATGCGCAGCCTCTGCCAGTTCTAGAGAGAACTCCAGATCAAGCTCCTCCCTGTGGTTTGGTGGCCTGTTTGGTACACCTACAGTTAGGACTCTCTCACCATGCCCTCCTTACCTATGAGGGAGGCAGAGGCAGGGGTGAAGCTGCGCAAGCCAGCGCTGCGCCGGCTTTTCAGGCAGCTGTCAATCAGACTGGGCAGCGACCAGCTGATGACATCCGCTGTGACCACTGCCATGGGAGACTTAAAAACCCCAGCAGAAGCCAGGTGCAGGGGGAAAAAAGGTGGGAAGCAAAGCACTGAGCTCGCTGGGGTGCGACCCAGCAGTGCAGCTTTCTCCTCCCCCCCGCGACACTGTCCCGCCAGGGGTGAGTAGGGGGAGTTGTAAGAGAACTAGGCAGAACCTCTGGAGAGGAGTGTGGGGCTCAGCACTGCCCTGGGGCCCTGGAAAGGCACAGCCATCTTTGAGCTTGCAGAAGGCACAGCAGATCCAAGCCTGGCATAGGGCCAAAGCAGGGGCTGGCAACAAGCTTGAACTACAAGTCTGCAGCGCATACTGTGGCCAGTGGAGCTGAGGCCCAATGGGAGTCCATAAGAGGACAGCACCAGGAGATGGAATGATGACACAACAGCCCTCACAGTTGGCGAGTGGCACTGGAGCGTAGGGGAGGCGGAGGCCCAGGACCAGCTGCATCAACCCCGTGAGTACTACCGTCTATAGGCCAGGAATACCACTGAACCCCTCCTTTCTATTACGGATCCATCAAGTCATGGCAGACGAGTCTAGGGCCTGACCCAGGGAGTGAGGGGATACTCACAGCACCAACAGAGGGCATCACAGCTACATTCCAATCATGTGAGAAGTCCCACCTGGGCTCTGTAACCCCTACTAGATCGTAATGCCCACTGGAGAGTAGGAGGGCTAGCTCCTCCTGCTTGTTCCCCATGGTCCTGGCATTAGTGTACAGGCACCTGAATCCTCCAGTTGAGATATTTGATTTCCTATCAGACTGAGGGAGAATGATTCTCTCAGCTACTGCAAGAGTGGCTCTCCTGGTGTCCCCAGTTTTGGAGCTTTCTTGTATGCTGGTCCCTTGGCATGCTCCAGTCAGTGTTTGCCCGTTCCCTGGTGATCTTAATTTAAAGCCTTATCTAAAAAATCATCCATCCTAGCCAAGAACAGGGGCTTATCCCTCCACGTGAGGTGAATGTTGTCCCTTCCCAGGGTCCTCTCTCCCTGGAGAGGATCTAGGACAGAAGTTCAATAAACTGATTTAACCTAAAGGAGCTAAGTCTGATACTACATTCATCCAGCTTTATCTTAAACCTTTTTGGTCATTCTGATGGCCAAAAATAAGTGGTTTATGTGCACTGAACTTCCTGGCTAAGTACAGACAGTCAAAAACCCTGAGGCTGAATCGATTCAATCTTTGCAGGTTAGTCTAAACTGCATACGTTGAACCAAGACGCAAGTGAACAGACATTCACTTCTCATTCCAGAAATGCAGCCATATGCCTGCAGTGGCTCAGGCCAGAAGCTGGGGGACACTAGAGCACACCTCCCAGCCACTGCCAAAGGGAAGAGAGGAGGGGAAGCCCTCCAAGGTTTTCCCCACCTCCCTGCTCAAGTGGAGGGAATGTGGCCAGGCCCCAGCCTGGGGCCAGCATGCTGAGGCCAGGGGGAGTGGAGCTTTAAACCCCGCTCCCTGGCCCACAATGGACACCAGCCTGGATCTGTTGGGGGGAAGCAGGGAGGGCACCCCTGCCAGGCTTATCCCCCGCTCCCTGCTCCCAGCCCAGGCCAGCATACTGAGAAGGGAGGGAGGGGTTAAATTCCATTCCTGGCCTGCAGGGGACCTCAGCCAGGGTCTGCCTGGTTGGGGGATGGGACAGTCCCTGCCAGGCTTTTGCCCCACCCTTGAGCAGGTGGGATGTAGCCATTCCCTGGCCTGGGGCTCACACACTGAGGTGGGGAGGGAGGAGATTAAAACCCCATCCCAGTCCCACATGGACCCCAGCAGGGGTCTGAAGGTGGGCAGCCCCTACAAGGCTTTTGCCCCCACAGCTCAAGCGGAAAGTGGGGTGCCTAACCAGACCCCAGCCTGGAACCAGCACTCAGAGGTGGGGACAGAGGGGCGTTTAAACCCCCTCCTAGACCTGTGTGGGGACCCCAGCCCTGGTCTGCGTGGGCGGGCAGCCCCTGCCATGATTCTGTCCCATGCTTCCTGCTTGAGGGGGAAGGCAGTCCCTGCCAGGGTTTTGCCCCCACTCGAGGGGTGGGTAGGGGGCATGGCCATGCCCCAGCGAGAGCCCCATAGGCCAGGTCTTCCTTGAGGGGGAGGGGGCAGCCACTGCCAGGCCCCTGCCCTCTGCTCAAGCAGAAAGCTGGGGGCATGACCACAGCCCAGCTGGGGGCTCGCAAGCTGAGGCCCCAGCCAGGGTTTACCTGGGGGGAGAGGCAGCCACTGCCAGACTTTTCCCCCCTGCCCACTACTCACCATAGTGGAGGGGGGCATGGTTTAAACCCCCTCCCTCAGCATGCCAGAGCGTGGTCCCAGGCCAGGGCATGGCCATGCTCCCTGCTCTCCACTCATGAAAGGGAGAAAACTCCAGCAAGGGCTGGCCTTTTCCCTCCTTGAGCAGGAAGCAGGGGAGCAGAAGCATGGCAGGTGCTGTCCCCACCTCCAGGGCAAACTGCAGCTGGGTCCATAACCAAGGAGGGGGGGTTAAACCCCTTCCCCTGCCCACACAGGACCCCAGCTGGGGTCTGCCTGGCAGGAGTGAAACAGCCCCTGGTTGGCTTTTCCCCTGCTCCCTACTGGAGCAAAGGGGCAGGGGCTGTGGCCAGACATGGGAAGCCAGTGGAGGGGTGGGGCCAGGCCAGCATACTGAGGTTACAGGGGGAGGGGGGCTTAAAACCCCTCCCCCCTTCTGCCTAAGAGTGCTGGCCTGGCTGGTGTTTGCCCATGACCCCTGCTCCTCTGCTCCATTGAGGAGCAGGGGAAAAGCCAACCAGGGGTGCTTTGCCCCTGTCATGCAGACCCTGGCTGGGGTTCCTTGCAGGTGGGGGAGGGGGCTTAAACCCCCCTCACTCCCCTCCCCCGGTGCCTCAGCATGCCAGCTTAACTTGTGTCTGATCACACCCGACCCCTCCTCTCAAGTGGGGAGCAGGAGAAAAGGCTGTGACGGGCTGCTCCGCACCCACCAGGCAGACCCTGGCTGGGGTTCAGAGCCAGATTTTCTGCCCCCACCCCCTGCTCAGCCAGCTGGAGCAATGATAGTGCTTCAGGTAGGGAGCAGAGGGGCAGGGCCAACCTTGCTTCACTGGAGCAGATAGCACAGCCCAGCCCAGCATCCTGGGATGCTGGGGGACTGAGTTAACTTGAACCAGGAATGGGTCTGGGACAGAAGCTCCATAAACCGCTTTAACCTATATCAGTTCAGTCTGATACTACATCCAATCAGATTTATCTTAAACTAGTTTTGGTAATTTTGAAAGTGGTTTAAAAATTACAGCTTCTGTTCTGTTACAGGTTTAAACCAGTTTCTGATCACTTAAACCAGTTTGTGTGTAACTTCTGTCCTTAACCGTGTTGTGTTACAGATTTAAACTGGTTTCTGATCTCTTGTACTGGTTTATGAGTCATTTTTGTCCCCAGCCTTAAAGTGCTAGATTACTCTGATTTAGTTTCCACTTACAGTGGGATAGAACAGACAGACAAATCAGTTACAGTGAAAGAGTTTGATACACAGCCAGGTCCCATACACATATATTCTTTAACTGTCCATACCATATTTCTATTTCAAAGGCGTCAGTTAAGGGGAAATGTTGATTCTTTATATAACTGAAATAAAGATTTAATTTATTTCTTTCACAGTGAAGGACATTTACATATATCGTCAAACCTGGGGTTCAAAGTCTGGTCATGCTGACTTGCACACTGGGGATGTGGCAGCAGCTTCCAACCCCTAATCTAAGTGCGGGATGAAATAAGGGGCTGGTCCTTTTTGTTCAGTGCAGAACTGCTGCGGGTTTCATGTTACAGCTCCTCCTCACATTCCAGGCCTGCTGAGACTTCTCTCAATTTTTTTCCAAAATGGAGCCTCTCGCCACCTATCCTTTAAAATGTTCAGTGCCCAAAGCCAGGATGTTTATTGTTTTCCTGTCCATGGTGTTGTGCACAGTCATGCTCTGTCTGTTGCAACTTAAATTCTTAAAACCTAAAATCAAAGACTTCTATTCTTTTGAAGTGAAGGATTCAAAAGGGAGGATCGTTTCTCTGGAGAAGTACAGAGGCAAAGTAAGTTGCAGCTTCAAACCATTTTTCTTTCTCTCCTAACTCTTCAAACAACAAGCAATGTAGTCCATTTATATGTGATAAAACTAGCATCAAGAGATGGGGAGACAGATGGGCTAAGTTCCTTCTCCTTCTGCTTTTAGCAATAAGCTTTAAGTACAGATACATTTTACTTTGTTAGACTTTAAAAATAAAAGAGTAATAATGACAATCTAGTAAAATAGTCAGCTAGAATGTGTCATGCACTAAACTGCTCTAACTACTGAACTATTGTGTTTTATTTGCAATGGTTGAGAATATCATGATTACATTTTAGAATCAGATCTAACTAATAAAATGCACAATTATTTACTATGCATATGCCTGAAATGTCCGATTGTGTTTAGTTTTAAACAACCTTGTAACGTTTGAGACATTCTAGGAATATTTATAAAAACAATGTCTCTTAAAGAAAATATGTTTTCAGGTGCTATGTTTTTATGGTACTTAATGATACTATGATGAAGCAGGCATATCTATTTTTCAAACAGGAGTGGCTGTGTAGTTTCTTTCTTTCTAAATGTTCCACTTTCTATTTTCTTGAAGGCATCTCTGGTTGTAAACGTGGCCAGTTACTGCCAGCACACAGACAAAAATTACATTGCGCTGCAAGAATTACACAGAGAGTTTGGTCCATCCCACTTCACTGTGCTGGCCTTTCCCTGCAATCAGTTTGGAGAATCGGAGCCTAGCTCAAGCCAAGAAATAGAATCTTTTGCCAAGGGAAACTATGGAGTAACTTTCCCCATTTTCCACAAAATTAAGATTCTAGGATCTGAAGCAGAACCTGCATTTAAATTTCTCGTAGGTAAATATTTGCTTTTTGCATCTTTTATGCTGCATTTTAACTGCATTATTATTGTTTTAAAAGCAAGTGGGTAATGACCTCATTTAAATTATTTTTCTTCTTGTTACAAAAAAAAAAAGCTTCATCAGGAAAGTTGTCCAAAGAACTGCATTAACTATGACTGTTCTTAGAATTTAATAGAGGAATATGACCATTATTATCCTAATATTTCCAGTACAGTTAATTGATGCATAGGCAGAACAGCAAATTCCCTCCTTGTCTCTTGTTTGTTTAGATGTAAATTATGCATACACACTAGGAGGAAAATATTGCAGCATTGTAAATTGCTGATCATCATTACCTCAACATGTCATTTTGTGGTCCAGCCTGAAAAAATTATTCATAAATATTCTTTACTGACATCATTGGGGCTATTCACAGAAGTAAAAGTTCTCAAACAGAAATGAGGCTGTGTTCGTTTGAAGTTTCATCCCAAGCTCATTAAAGCTAGCCAAAAACTCCATGGAATTCCAAGTGCTTTGAACCAGGCCTGTAGCGTACAGAGAATACACTTACATGAAAGGATAGCCCTAGTCTTGAATTTTAGGTTCAATTTCCTTGGCTGACAGAGATTTTTAATGTGACTTTGAGTGATGGTATGTCAGGACAGTGCTAAACAGAATCAGATTATATGATAGCTCTAGAAGCAATATAGGTGTGTTAGAATGCTCTTGCACCCAAACTAATCAGTTCCGCCGAGAAGCAAGACTTTTTGTAGCCTAGGCACAGCAATGTGCTAATGTGCCTATCCTGGCTAGCTGCATAGCACAGCACTGAGCTGTGTAGATATATCCTTAAGCCCAGATCCACAAGGGGCACTTAGCCATGGAGATACTGAGAATTGCTTCACCTATTTAGGTACCAGGAGTGGAATTCACAACACTGAGTTAAGAGCCTTATGCTTCCCACACAAGGAATGAAGAGAGTTAGGTGCCTCACAACAATTGGCATGCTAAACTAGGGGACATGCAGATCTGCCAATTAAAAGTGCTGGAGATAGTGTGTAGCTGAAATCCTGCCTCACTCTCCCAGATTTGGGCACCTACCAATAGCCCGGAGTAACCTATTTGAGACTAGAAGTCACAACCCAAAACACTTCCTGGACTTAGGTGCCTCACTTGTCCCTCTAGGTGTAAACAACTTCAGGTATGACCAGAGAGAGCCAGGGAGAAAGCTATCAGGAAACAAGTCTACTTTTTTCTGCAGTCACCAAAGCCCAGTTATTAGGTAGTGTAGGCAGCTAAAAGGGCTCCTGAATGCATGCTCTGTAACTGATCTTAAGCTCTCCACCTTGGAAGTGACTGGGAGTGGCACATTATCACGTTAAACAAGCCTAAAGGGTAAGGGTCTGAGAGGCATTTATATGCATACATTTTGATAGAAGACTGACTCAAACATTTAAAGTTTTGCACAAACCTAGAACAGCTGCTGCCTTGAGTGAACTTGACATCTCTGCACCTATCTCACACTTGAGGCAATTTAGGTTACCAAACTGAGAGTGTCCATGTGCCTAAGGTGAGAGGCCCAGCCAGTAAATAAACTCTGAGCACACCTAATGCATATGCTGACAGCGCTGATTTCAACAACACAACAGCCACAGCCCCTTCCATTAAAAACCAGGGTGGTGGTGGTGGTGACTTTTTATATAACAGCAGCCAGTAGTTAGAGTAGTGTAAGGACTGGATCCTAGGCTTGTTTCTTGAAAGAAGTCTTTGACTTGGGTTGGGAAACAATATAGACATGGCCACAATGTAGTTCTCTGCCATGGCCTGCTACAAAGAAAGTTCAGAACAGCAGGGAGGTAAAAATTATTTCATGTTATCCACCTAAAGCAACAGAACCATGTAACACAAATTGCGGGTAGGTCTCTTTCTTTATTAACCTTGGTTAAGTAGCTGATATATCAGACAAGTGTTTGGTGTCATTAAAGCTCTCTGATGCTATCCTTACAGATTCTTCAAAGAAAGAACCTCGGTGGAATTTCTGGAAGTACCTTGTCAGCCCAGGGGGTAAAGTTGTGAAATTCTGGAGACCTGAAGAGCCCATAGAAAACATCAAGCCAGAAGTAGCATCTTTGATCAGGCAGATCATCATGAAAAAGAAGGAAGACCTTTGAAAAGGTCTGTCAGCCTGTGAATATATTTTGCAGCATGTAAACACAACCATGGTACATTCCTGTTAAAAGCTGCCAGAAACTAGACCATCAAGTGTTTTAATTTCTCTTTGGTTTTGTGTTGTCATCCACTGTGCTAGTAATTCTTATATCTAATGTAGGGGTCCAACCTTGCAACAATGCAGAGGAAAACCAATGAAGTTGATTAAAATTATGAGGCACTCAGAACCTTGCAGCATTGGATTTTTATTTTGGCACAAATGGCTAAATGTTCTCCATATATTCACATTGCTGGCAACGATTAATAATAATGTCACCAACATGAAAATTCTCAAAAGAGAAGATAGGTTGCTTAATTTTATATTCAGGCAAATACTCTATCAGTCTATGGGCTTTGTTTCCCAGATATTAGAAACAAGTGTTTTTGATGTTCCAGAATTACTTAAAGCCATGACACCAAGGCAGAGATATTTGGTTCTAACTACCCTGGGATGGTATCACTGAAAATGCCAGCTTTGCAAGGTTAACAAAGGAAGGTTGATGAATTGTGAAAATGACAGACTAAGTATTAAAAATGTAAATAGAAAATTCTATGAAGATTGTTTATTAAAAAAAAAGAGAAAACCATCACAAAATAGTTTCTTGCCTCTTTGGGTGTGTGTTTGTGTAGTTCTCTTATTTCTCTTTCACAAAGTGTCCTGAAGACCTGACACTAAATTATTTGGATGTTCTGTATTTGGAATTATTGTAGCTAGACCAGTTTGGATAATTAAGCTTTGGGACCCAGGTAGCAGATAGCTTGAGGCACAGTATGAAGCACAGAAGGATGGAAGATATGGACAGTTCTAACAGATTCTTTATAATAAATAGCATGGATAGCTGGTTATTTGTGGCATTCACAAGCCAATATTAACAGTACAGTCACTCCAAGAGGATTATGAGGCTCTTGAAAATAAATCTGGTGCGAGGTTGTACCTCTGCCAGGAGGTCTATAGGCAGTTGCTCCTGATGTCAGAACCCTGTATGAGGATATCACTGGAAACACTGAATCCTTCAGGAGTGCCAAGGGTATCCTCAAGGAGTACCAGAGGACAACCTGCTGGACGAAGAATTTAGCCCACATATTCTTTGTGCAACATAGGTATGAGTAAACAGCACTCATTACATGTGCTGTTACACCCCGTGGGTGCATCTACACGTGCAATTAATGCGATGCAATACACTCCTGAGCTATTTGAGCCAGATGAAACTACTTCTGGGCATAGCATCTACATGTGCACCTGGGACAGCAGCAATCTGAGCCAGGGCAGAGCATCCCCAGGCTGGGAAGAGGCACAGCAGGGTCAGTGTCTAGCAGCAGAGAAGCTGGCTGGGGCATGAGGGTGCTGAGAGTGTGGAGCCATGTGGCTAGGTGGCAGGCAGCTTTCGCACTTTAGCACCCTAATGCCCCAGCCAGCCCGTCACCATCTACACATGCATGTCAGTGGTTACTTACTCTGCCATAAGATAGTACTGCCCCCAACAGCATTATTGTACTGTGCCCTAATACAAGCATATGTGTAGACGGTGATGCTTTACTGCAGAGCTAATCAGACTACTCCGCAGTAAAGCGCACGTATAGATGCACCCAGCTTTGGACATCAAAACCATTATGTTTCATTGAGAAGGGCAGGTATTGTCCAGGGGCATGGAGTTATTCATTAGCCTTTTTGAAAATACCAGAAGATCTATATCTATCTATAGATTTATCTATAAAGAAAAACAGTAAAGACGTGCACCTAAAGCATCATCTCCACAACAACAGCAGTAGGAACTCAGCATTCCCCTATATTTTTCCACCGTTGTGTTCACACTGGGCACAAGCTCAACTTCTGCTGTAAGGCTTGAACTCGCAGGCCTCTGACTTGTAATATACATGCCAGAGTCCCATCAGGTGAAGAGGAGAGGGAAATACAAAACCAATAAAAAAGAACATTTTTGTTCACATAGTGTGCTTAAAACATAAAACTCACTGCCACAGGAAGTCACTGGCCAAGACTGTAAGATTTTTTTAAAGGACTGGACAGTTATAGGTATAAATATAGCCAGCTAAAATTAATTATAAGAATAATATAGGAAGAGATGAGGGATCACCACCACTGATGATGATGGTACAAAGGGATGTCTAACTTTAGACTTCAGAGTTTAAGAATGAGACCATGCCCTTCGAAGCATTTGATGTTGGCCATCAACAAAGACAGGACGGCCTCTAGGGTTGATCCAATATGGCAGTTCCTATCCCTTAGTTGAAGGTGGACACATCTACACTAGATGCTGACTGCGCAGCAGCCTGATACTACTGTGCAGTAGCATTACATGGCAAAAACCATGTTAAGACGCTACTGCATAGTAACTCCGGTTACTGCACATTTATTTAGTACTTGCTTATACAAGTACTAAATAAACGCCCAGTAACCACTGTGCAGTAGCATCTTGCGTAGATAAACCCAGTGTGATTTTCACTTCCCAGACTCCATCAGTGTGTGCAGTTTTGGAGTTATGCCCACATGGATGTAAAATGAGAGGGTCCATATGTACTACATGTACCTATGTATACTGATTTTGCAGAGATAAGATGAAAGGCAAAACAACCCAAGTGCTCCTTAAAATTTGCAGGTGGAGACTGTGTTGAAGCAGGGTAGGATAAGGATACTTCTATTAGGGACAGGAAGGGACACATGTTCTTAAGAGGCTATCTAAATGTTTACTACTGATTGTGCATGTACAAAACATGCACAGATACCCACTTAGCTTAGGCAGATCATCATTTACATATCCAAATATGGGTTTTGCAAATTCAAAAGGCCTGTGTGAAAATGCTATGGTGCAGTTGAGAAAACGTATCTGAAAATATGTCCACTTTATACAACTACATTAATATTGTAAGAAAAGCACATCCCCTTACGAGATCTAAACCTGAAATCTTTACTTCTGTAATTAATACTCGTATATGCATTTAGTCCTTTAGAAGTCAATTAAATTATTCATATATGTACAGTTTGCAGGGTCAGTCACAAAAATATTAACTCCTGATGTCAAATGTTGTAATAATGATATTCTAAAGCCCAGATTCACAGCTGCTATATACTGAGTTGCCCTACCAAAGGAGTTACACCAACACATATCCTTACCCCCTTCAAGGATCTGGATCAGAGCTTGACAGAGAGGGGCTTATTTTTATGCTCTTGTGTAACTGCTGATTCAAAGTTGTGTGCTAATGTGGAAGTGTGTTTAGTTGCTGGTATGTGAATGCCAGCTAACTAACAATACACTGCCTAATCATCACACACACATCTATTATGAGCCCATTCCTGCAAACCCTTCAAATACTCACATGCACATCTCCCACTTCCTTCAGTGGGAGGTCTGCATTTGAAGAGTTTTCATGAATGGACCATACGTTACTTGACTTGCCTATGAGCTCAGATAATGAAAAAGAATCTATTTCATTTTGCAATAAAGTAACAAAATAAGATGTATGGATATCGTCAAATAAATATCAAGACTCAAAAACCAAGGCAATAATAGGTCCTTAAACTAATATTAGTCAAAATATTCCTAGCAAGAAATAAACTCTCTCTCATTTTTAATCTCACTAATCTTGTAATTAAAGCAATAATTCGAACTAATTGGCTACAAACCCTTTCATTCCCTGCAAACAGAAAGTAAATGGAAGGCCCCTGTAAACAACAGGTAATGACAGTGTACTGATCTGTCGGTTGTATACAGTAGGTATTCTGCAGAGAATGGAGGTAAACCTAGTTTTACTGAAAATATGAACCAAGGATTTTGAAGAGGGGCTAACAACATATTAATATTGATAAATAATACTACACAAGGAGAGTCTTCAAAAACTAGTGTAAATGCTAATGTGAAAATTCTGAGTATTGTTTGTGCTCACTGAAATCAAATGTGGCTGAGGGAGTTTTAGCACCTAGTGAAACTAGGAAAAAAATTAAAAATACTTAGTATAAAAGTGATACTTGCAAAGGAGTACTGGGATGATTTGAACAGTGCATTTGATAGACACCTCCACTGTAATCTGATATAGAAGTCCATTCGTCTGGAGTCCATTCTTCAAAGCATCTGACAAAGTAGGCTGTAGCCTCTGAAAGTCCATTCACGGCCCCTGACAAAGTAAGCTGTTGCCTATGCAAGCTCGTGACACTCTGAATGAGTTAGTCTATAAAATGCCACCTGGCTTGCCTTCTGTCCATCTCAGGTATTTATAAGGGCTTCTATTAAACTGATATCTAAGTGCTGAACAAAATGAAGCACCATAGAGCTAAGGCAACCAAGTGTTTCCTCTTTCTGTGTCTTCTAGATAGCAGGAATGTGTGAAATAGCTAAAACAGTAAATACCCTCTTTATAGCAGAATATAAAAAGAGCCCAGAAGATACACTATGCAAAACTAGTTCTGATGCACTTCAGTGATCAAAGTTTGTGCAGTAGGATAGCAGCTGCATGTTAGCTGGTTGAAAAAACTGACACCAGCTAACAGTACACTGCCTTCCCATCACACACTGTTTTCAAAACTGGTCTTTTGAAGCTTTCCTAGTTCTTCTCATTAAAAATACACAGTGAGCTGCCCCTGCAGCTGTTGACAGTGCAGTAGCGACTGCTAGATTCACACAAAGCAGCCAGCTAACAGTACACTGCCTACCAGACACAGGGAGCGCTACTCAAGCAAGAACTTTCCTTACAAAGTATAGTGTCACTGAACTTTTCTTGCAACAGTGGCTTTCTAAAGTGGCACAGTGGAAAATAAAATTAAGGATCCATCAGATTTCAGAGTCACTCATCTTGTTTAAAATTAGCTTGTTTAATATATATTTCAACACAAGCAGTAGATACTGTGATGTGAAAAATATCAAAGGAATGATCCATTTACAGTGTTGGAAATCAGGCTAATTCCAGTGAAGTCACTGGAGTTGTAACATTGTAGTCAGCCTAAAGTAAGAGCAGAATCAGGCCCCAAAGCCTAGGAACTCTGGCAAGTGTTTGATTTCATTCTCTTTTCACTCACAGCATCATAGTCCATAGGGAGGTGCCATTTCCATGATGTTTCTGAATGCAACAATATGGAGTACAGCTAGCAACTGTTAACACACGTACACAACAGCCAGCTAGCAATGCACTGCCAAACTGAAACATTCTCATACTCAGTCTCTACTTCTTGGCCATTAGCTTCTTTCCACAAGCAACAGCATCTTCTTTCTATAGCTTAGTCATTGCTCAACATGTTTAATCAAGCATCAAGCTTCTATTTGGTTTTGCTCATTATGAATAGTGTGAATGTGTCTATTTTATGGTTATTCTGAATATTTATGTCTATTTTTCACAAACAAGTAAAAGACTCAGTTTGTTGCAAATGCTTTTTTGTTCTATGCTCTGTGTTTGGGATACCTTGCTTATCTCCTCCAAAATGTCCCCTAAAGGTCCCTTTCTATATTCCTGCATCACACTGTGTATCTGAATCGCACAAAGGAATTCTTATAAAGTGACTCAGTAGATTTAGTGCCCCTTATTTGAGGTAAGGACCATCCATTCTGAATCCTATATGTTACCAAGTTCACTGAGGATGATTAACAAACAAGAAACTATAACAACATATTTCCACCTCTCCACTACATGTTCACCCTTCAAAGTTTTTTCTCTTCCTTATTTGACCAGTCAGTTGGTAATGCTACACACACAGACAGCTCCTATATACCTGCACCTCTTCAATCAGATCAACTAGTTACTTCTTGCTTTTATACAGCAATTTGCCCCCAAAGCACTGGGAAGAAAGAATCACGGGTTCTGCTTCTAGGTTCCAAAATATCGTTGCATGTTGATGGGATTAGTTTATGCCCATTTTTCTACAATTTCCAATGTGACATGGAAATGAGTTTACATGTCACATTGGAAATTGTAGAAAAATGCAGGTGTAAGCAGCGAAATTCCTCTTAGAATCGGTGCCTATACATGAGCAGGGAGGCTGCTCCAACATGCTGTAATCAGACCCAGACACTGGCATGGGCAAACTGGGCAGCTGCCTGGGACCAGGATAGAAAGGAGGCCCAAAAATGGGGGGGGGGGGGGGGGGGGGGGGGGAATTACAATTGCCAAAAAAAGTTTTAATATTGTGCGTATACAGGACTGGCAATGTTATCAATTGAAAAGAAACTATTTAAAGGCATCGATACCACAGATGTGATAAAGACCTTTGGAACAAAAGTCTCTGAGGAAGGGGGGCCTGATAACTGAAAGTTCACCCAGGGCCGCCAGGAGTCTAGGTACGGCACTGGCTGTAATTACGCTATGATTAATTGAGTCTACTGGAGCATGGTATTTACTGTGCTTCAGCCAGCTTCTGCATCTCGTTTATCAGCATAAAATTTATCATTTATCAGCTTTAGAATGGCGGCAGGGGTGCTTTAACTAAAGCTTGCTCGTGGAGCTTTAGATAAAGCACCTGCACGGCTATTTTGAAGCATGGGGATGCTGATACATGAGACACTCCAGTAGCTTTAATTAGAGAGGCTCTCAAAGCCCCCCCCCCCCACACACATTCCTGCAGCACCTGTAAAAACGCCCATAGAGAAGTAGGGCTGGAAGGGACCTCCAGAGGTCATCTAGCCCAACCACAGACTGAGGCAGGATCATTCCTATCCAAACCATCCCATACAACCAGAATCTGAGCTCTACATCATACCACCCTCAACCCTGACTTGCCCCCTAACCTGCCACAAGTAAAGCAGGGCAACTGACGTCCTGCTTCTGAGAGGTTGTCAGTATACTCAAGAGGCCTGGGGTAGAGGGTCCCCCGCTACAGAGGAAGGCAACCCCCCCACCCCACCCCACCCCACCCCCCACAGCCCTCACCCACCTGACCATGGGGTAACACCCCTTCCTGACCCCAAATCCAGCCACAGCCCGACTAAGCGCAGGGCCAAGGCCCTCTAGCCAGGAGCAGCCTGAAAAAGGAGCAGCTGCCTTCAGGGTCACTCGGCTTGTCTAGATCCCTTCCTTCGCCCTGCCGCCTCCGCAAGGCGCTGCCCGGGGCTCCGCGGGCGGGTCGCTTACCTCCGCCGGCTGCTGCGGCCACCTTCGCGTCCTGCTCTGCCCGAGGTCTCGGCCCAGCGCCCGCAGGACCCTCTCCTTGAAGCGAACAGGACAGGGAGAGGCAGGGGCTGAATGGAGGCGGGGGCGGCCGGAGGCTCAGGGTCCCTCCCCCCCACTGCCGCACCACCCTTGTCCGCGCGGGTCCCGCAGCCGGCCGGAGCCTCGCCTGAGCGGGCCGCGCCCGGGCTCTCTCCGTGGTGCTGCGCGGCGGCCGCTGCCTCGTTCCCGGCCGCGGAGCGGAGCGGCAATTACCCACAGCGCCGCCTCGTCCGTGCGCACCCTCCGGGCGGCGGCTCGCTCCAGCTTCCACTCCATGCCCGCGCTGCCCCCGCCCGGCCGCCCGGCGCCCGCTTAAGGAGGCAGCACGCGCGGCAGGCGAGGCGGGAATCCCGCGCCCTGGCCGCTGATTGGCCGGCCGGCAGGTGACGCCAGCGGGGATTCCCCATTGTGCTAGGCGGCGCGCGGAGCCGCGGGCAGCAGCGCCAAGGAGCGCGGGGACCGGCTGCCGCGGCGGCGGGCGAAGACGCGGGGCTGGGCTGGGCACGGCTGGGCTTGCCTCGCCTCGGCGGCCCGCGCAGCTTCCCTCCCTCCCCGGCTCCGGCGGGCCCGCGCGGCGGCGGAGGGAGCGGGCAGCCCGCGCGCGGGGCTGTGCGCTGCCCCCCGGGCCCGCGCCCCGAGCCTGCCCCGCGCGGGAGCCAGCGGGCGCGGGTCTTCTCGCACCCCCTCCCCAAGCTGCCCCGGCCATCACACGTACGCATGTCCTTGCACACACACACGTATGCACACATATATACGTACACACATCTGCGTGCACATATATGCGCACATACAGATATATACATAAATACATATATACATGTATACATACATATATACACACACATGTGTACACATACATACACATATGCATGCATACATATACACTTACACATGTATACACACATATACATACAAATATATGCATATATACACATCTATACATGTACACATATACATGCACACATACACATATATGCATACATATATATTCATACACACATGTATACGCATATATACATACACATAGGCATGCACACATACACACACATATATACATACAGATACACATATCCACACATACGCCTGACTACATATATACACATGCATACTTATACATGCATACACACACATATATACATACACACAATTTGCACTTTGGTCAAACTTCTGGGGAGATCGAGGAAGAAAAGGACGGATTTGACAATAACACTGGTATGGGGCAAAAGACATTAGGCAACATTTCCAACATGCTTGTTCCCCCCTGATTCACAGCTTTGCATGCAAGGTCATCACCACCTTTGTGTTCTCTAATAAGGATACATTTAGGGAAGGAAATGGACCCATTTCACCCCAAACTAGTGGGTATAACCAAGTCCTCCCCTCTCCCTAGAAATGTAAAAATCTTCTTTACCTACTTCATGCTTAATATGTTCAATGCTATAGCAATGTGTATTGATTAGCACAATCTTTGTTGTCCTTAGCACAATCTCATCTGGCAAACACAACACTATATCTGGTTTCTCTAAAGCTGTAACAAGAATGCAGTGTAGCGTGGAATTTTTTAAAAAGAGGCCAGTACTGTTATGTGTATTATCCACATACAGCAGAGCTAGAAACATTGCTGTCAAAGACAACAGTAAGTGCACAGTGTAAAAATATTTCACTGATTCCACTTAAACTTAGTGAAAATATTCAGGTTGCAAGGGTGCACTAAATAATACAGCTAAACTGCAACCATCTCCAGGCAGTTGAGTACCTCAGGGGTTGCTGCTAGCCAAAGATAGGTAGTGGCTTGTGTTGGTAATGTTCGCTGCCCACCAGGACTGGGAGGCATCTCAGTGCTTTTATATTATCAGGATGCCTTGGTATCCTTCTAAGTAGGAAGTTCAGGGCAGAGTTTCAATTTTTCCTCATTTCAGAACTGCTCACTTCTAGGTTTCTTTCACCTTTGTCAGAAACAGGCTAATGGACTAGAATGCCCATTGATCTGATCTTGTACATCACAACTTCTGTCCCTAAAAATGTATCTCAAAAGCTGAGGGCCCAAACCAGTCATGAGGACTAGGAGTGAAATCTGACCTCAGTAATTTCAGTAGGACCATAATTTAACTCCACAAGAAAGAGCAAGCAAAAACTACTATGTCTATTTCATTCTTGTATAAATCCATGATACGGGGTCAAGAGCAAGAAGACAAGAAAAAGAGGAGAAATTTAAAAACCATGCCCATGCCCAGATAAATAAACTTTCAGTCTATAGATGCACTGGTTCATGGGAAGGACAGAAGAAACTTCACAGCAAATAGATTATGTATTATGTGATCTCTGCAGTGTGCACCTCCAGGGAATTGTGCATGCCTCCTAATTGCCAAGTTCTGCACAAAAAAGTTAAGGAAGGATCTGATATAAAAGGGTTTTTTGCCGGGAGAGAGGGGAGCAGAGTTTAGTTTAAATGGGAAATCTTTTGTGTTGAAAATACTTTTCAATAAATGTTTTATTTTGCAGTTGGGTTTTTTTTCAAAATTAATTTTTATTAGGAAATAATAGAATCATAGAAAAGTAGGACTGGAAAGGACCTCAGGAGGTCATTTAGTCCTGCCTCCTGATCAAGGCAGGATAATCTGTATCTGAACCATCTCATCCAAGTGGTTGTCTAATCCAGAGGTATAACCTTAAATATTGGTACCTGGGAGCAGAGTGGGGAAGAGCTAACACTTACTTCCTCTTGCAGGGGCTGTGACAGGTGCTGCTGCTGCTGCCTCAGGGCAAACACCCCCAATATGACTGTGGTGGCAGCACAGGCACCCTCTGAATCATATCCCAGTCACCTTTACCTCCCTGCAAAGGTTACACTACTGGTCTAACCTAGTCGTAAAAACTTCCAAGAGTGGAGATTGCACAGCCTTTTTAAGTAATCTGTTCAGTGCTTCTCTGCCATTGTAGTTAGAAAGTTCTTCCTGATATCCAACCTAAATTTCCCATATTGCAATTTAAGATTATTACTTCTTGTTCTGCCTCCAGATGATGATGATAATGAGGATAAACAACATAACAGCAAACAACCCACCAGAAACAACAATAGGCTCCCAAGGTGACACATTGTTCACCTGAACATACACCCCAGATGTATATTCTAAATCTTGAGATGTATATACTTAGGAATTTGGGGGAGTATAGACATTAGGCCACTTCTTGGCCTCTAGAAGGCTCAGATCAAGTGTAGTCTCTTTTAGATAGTGCTGTGACTGACACTGTGCCTACTTCTGGAGTACACCTGGCCTCGAGGCTGAGGCGAGTCCCAATGAAGGGGCAGGAGCAGGCCTGACCCACCTGGCCCCACAGCCTCCATCTAGCAGGCAGCACTGCAGGCAGGCAGGCACGGCTCCACACTGCTGCTGCTCGGGTGAGTGGGGCACCGGGGCTTCCCGCTGCCAAGCCATGCCCACTGCACCTGGGGCCGTATGGCTAGGGCTGGGGAGCTGGGCCCATCCTCTACTGTGTACGGAGCAGCACAGGTAGGCCATGGAGTTTTTATAGCAGGCTAGGGGTGGGGGGGCCTCAAAAAGAAAAAAAGATTGAGAACCCCTGTTTTGGAGTTTGGTGCCCAAAAACTGGACACACGTGAGGCAGCACCAAGGTTTAATAGGGTGGAAGAATATTTTTTCAGTATTTTTAAATTGCTCCTAAATTGTGGAGTTTTGTTACCTTTCACCTAGCAAATGTCAGGAAACATGCAGAATATTGAATATTAAGTTTGCTTTGCTTACTCAGTTCCATTTTCTGCTGTTAGAAAACAGTAAGAAAGTGTTGCAATGGTACTTTGATAAAGTAACAAATACTTTCATTTTCATGTGTTAACACTTAAAAATGCAAATGCTATTTAGTAAATATGAAAAGTAATACTTTTTCACACTTTCTTACCATTTCCCAATATTTTTCCAATTGGAAAACATTAATAAAGTACGAAAAGTAGATTTTCCCAACTGAAAAAGCTGGGAAATAGTGAGAAAAAAAGTGATATTAAGGCTGGGGAGGAAACGGTTTCCCATTATTTTCAAAATTTCCTGTGGAAAAATCAGAATGTCCCGATAGTAAAATGTTGAAAAGAAATATTATCTGCAACATTTTCACAGGAAAATCCTGGTTCCCAAACACCTCTTTTTGTGTGGATGCACTGCTATGCACTTGATACCTAGTATAGGGCATTCTGCATGCAGGGTTGTAAAGAGGAAATATTGCTAAAACTTTGAGTAGTGTAATACCTCACAATACAAGTACAATATATTTTCTTCTTGCTGATACTGAGTATAATTTTATTTCTGCTTATTTTATTTCTAGCACATGTTTTATCATATGCATGAAATCAAGGAACACTCAAAATGCACGGTTTAAGTCATTCAAGATGGTTTAAAATAATTTTTAAAACAAATAAAACACTACAGTTTGTAAGAGTTTCAACCACAAAAGATTTTATTTGTAACACTTCAGATGTTCGTTTAACTGAATATATTGAGTTCCTCATACAACAATACTCTTCAGTAAACATTGTCCGATAATGTTACAGTGGAAACAAATTGGCCAACAATAAATGTTGGCATGCTTTACACCATTGGCATTCAGTACAGATTATGAATCAGCAATAGCCAAAGTTTACTTGACTATTAAATCTGTGCATCAGATTGTGAACCTCTTGTTCACGTCAATAAAAGCCACTGACAGGAGTAGCCCCACTGAAATAAATTTTTAAAAGATTATTTGCGTGACTGACTCACTCAATGGTGTGAGCAAAAGGGTTTGCAATCTGGCCCTTTATAAGCTGTTTTTCAGTACATTTGAAACTGAAACTGAGTAAGAGCTTAAAGTAACAGTATTAGCCTTAGTCTTTTCAATTGAATGAGTATCCATTATACCTTCATTTGCAGATTTTTTAAAATTCTCAGCATTGGCCTAACTCTGCTTTTATTAATCCCAAGCAATGACTTCCCTTTCCTACTTTAATATTGAAAACTGGTATATTTCATCACAGCAAAATTATCTTAATTACAGTCCAAAACTAATACTGTTCATTTAAGTCGTCACAAAATATAAGTTCAATAAATAAATAACCCTTCTGAAAAAGAAATGTAAAAATTATGCATGTATATACTAAAGACCTACATACAAACTAACGTCCATGAATTTACCACATTTTATCAAGTATGGAAATTTATACATGTTATTACATGCATGTATAGCTTATTTTTAAAACACCAAATATTAATTAATTTTTAGAATCCCATTGTCTAGTGATAAATATGTTAATTATTGTTATTGTTTATTATTGTTTCAATTATTTGTATTGCATAAGTGGCCATAGGCTTCAGTAAGAAGACTGTTGTTCATACATTTATTCACTCTTATCATTAAAAGGGTCCCCCACTCTGCCACGCTGAATTTACAGTCTATGTGTATGGCAAGAGAAAAGAAGTGAATACCACAAACAGAAAGAAGGAGCACTATAAACAATGTGGCAATTATAGTTAGTGTTACCACCAGAATTATGTTTAGTGGCATAGTGTTGCAGTATAACCTCATAAATCCTGCATGCTCAGAACTGAGCACCTGCTGGAAATTTGAAAATTCTGTTTTTTTTAAACCAGAGTGGTGGCCATATGTGGAGTGGCAGCACGGGGTGGTGGATGGTGTTGGCAGCCATTGCGTGCAAGCTTCCCCCTCCGTATCCAGGGAAGCAGACGGGGAAGCTTAAAAAGTGCCAGATTTTTGAGAATTCCTGATTTTTTATATCTGGATTTCATAGATTTCATAGACATTAGGGCTGGAAGGGACCTCGGAAGATCATCGAGTTCAGCCCCCTGCCTCAGGGGCAGGAAGTCAGCTGGGGTCACAGGATCCCAGCAAGATAAGCATCCAATTTTCTCTTGAAGGTGTTCAGTGTCGGTGCTTGAACCACCTCCGATGGCAGGCTATTCCAGACCTTGGGGGCTCCGACAGTAAAGAAATTCTTCCTTATGGCCAGCCTGACACAGTCTTGCAGTAGTTTATAACCATTCGACCTCATCATCCCTTGGGGCACTCTGGTGAACAAATGTTCCCCCAGATACTGGTGGTCACCGCTGATAAACTTATAGGTGGCCATCAGATCACCCCTGAGCCTGCACTTTTCCAGGCTGACGAGCCCCATAGCTCTCAACCTGTTGTCATAAGGTCTGTTTTCCTGACCTCTGATCATGCGCGTGGCTCTTCTCTGGACTCTCTGAAGCTTCTCCACATCCTTTTTGAATTGTGGAGCCCAAAACTGGACATAGTACTCCAGCTGGGGCCTCAACAAGGCCGAGTATAATGGGAGAATGACGTCCTGGGATTTGCTTGAGAAGCATCTATGGATGCAAGCCAGTGTTTCGCTTACTTTACTAGCAGCAGCATCACATTGAAGGCTCATGTTTATCTTGTGGTCAATCGTGACCCCCAAGTCCCTTTCTTCCATAGTGCTAGCCAACATAGCACTGCTGAGCCTATAAGGACGCTGCAGGTTTTTCCTGCCAAGGTGGAGAACCTTGCATTTTTCTGTGTTAAACACCACCAGGTTCTCATCCACCCATTTCCTGAGCCTGTTGAGGTCAGCCTGGATTGCCCTCCTGTCCTCAGGTGTGGATGCTTTACCCCAAAGTTTGGTATCATTGGTGAACTTGGCCAGTTCGCTTCTGACTCCAATGTCCACATCATGAATGAAGATGTTGAACAGTACAGGTCCAAGTACAGAGCCTTGAGGGACCTCACTGGTCACAGGGCACCATGACGATTGACTTCCATCAACCACCACCCTCTGGGTCCGACCACGGAGCCAATTCCCCAGCCAGCGGATTATGGTGGACCCTAAGCCACAGTTGGCCAGTCTTGCCAAGAGGTGATCATGGGATACCAGATTGAAGGTTTTTTTAAAGTCAAGATATATGACATTAATCTCCTTTCCCTTGTCCAGGTGATAGTTCACGTGGTCATAAAAGGAAATAAGATTGGGCAAGCAAGACCTACCCGCAACAAACCCGTGCTGGCTATCCCTCAGGATGTTGCCATAGGCCAGTCCATTAAGAATGGCCTCTTTGAGGTTATACTGTAGAAGCAGTGTTTGTTTCACGCTAACCTGACAATGGCACTCATCACTGCTATAGGTCATGAGTGAGTTTCAAGAGATTTCAAAGGGAATAAGGTAGTGGATGTAGGACTTTTATGGAAAGTTCCTTCCATGCATACTGGGTGACAAAGGAGAAAGAATGCTAAATCACTACCTTTTACCAGTTTCTCTTAAGAATATTTAGATCTTGAAATCAAGTTAACAAGTAAACCACAGAAAAAAGAACCCTAACACCAGAATTAGGTCTTCTGTGTTGTTGTGAAATATGGATTTCTTTTACGTGGTAAGAACAATGTGCATGTTCATGTGTCAGTGCTGTAAGATTTATGAAGCTCTTTCATGCTCATTTCCTCGTTTAAGTGCTGAGAGTTTTGTAAATGGAGCACTATGTTGTTGCCTAGGAACCTTAACTGAATTTAGAAATAAAGTATGTTGTTTTAGAATAGCAGTTAAGGTTTGAACACATTGTCTCCATAATAACCCTCCCCAGCACTGGTTAACATAGGGCACTAAACTATTGAACTGCTTTCCTGTGCACGTATTTTCATTGTATGTTTCTTTTTAATTGAGGATCTTCCTCCTTCCTCCTCCTTCTCTTCCCTCCTCCTCCCCCGCCCACCTCCCCCACCAGCGCGCACACACACACGCACACACACACACACACACACTGAGTCTTCCTACAGTTACAGACAGGTTATTTGACCAGTTCCAAGCCCTTTCTGGTTCCTCAAAAAACTTGGCCCGATAAGACAACAACCATGACCAGATTTACCATATTTAAATTGTCCAGGCCTCCTTACTCAGAAAAGCTGTCCCTTCTCCTCTTATCCCTTTCTTCCTCCACCATCTCTCCTGTCTTATTGGAAGCTGTGAAATGCTCACTATCTCTCAGAGTCAGGTCATTTATTTAAGTGAATAAATCTAGATGTGGGTTCCTAATTTTAGGCAGCTAAGTTTGAGCTGCTTGGTATTCACTTCTCTGCATCCTGTGTTTCCTGTATATATAATATGGATGATACTGTACATACCCCTCTGTGAGGTGGTTTAAGATCTTCATGTGGAAAGGACATTAGCAGAGACCATTCGCCACAGCAGATAGAGCTTCTCTGTGACATCTCCGTGCACTGGGGTTCTGCATGCCATCGTGTGTACAACATCACTGTGGAGATAGACCCAAGGAGTAACCATTCTCAGTGACAAGTTTCTCTATAGCCCTATTACTTGACCCATGTTCCCTGCAATCCTCATTTTCCTAATGACAGGAGAAGATTTGCCATTTATCATTCATTATTCACATTATGTTTGTATTTTAAAAGCAGCATCATTAAAATGAAACAAAAAACAACTCTTAACAAAAACCATATAGCATAGTTTAGAATCCGTTAGATTATGAACTTTGACCTGACAGATATAGGCCACCTTGCTCAGGTCTCTTCACAACACCCTGAGTAGGAGTTCAATTCAAAGATAGTTCATGCTGTGTTCAGCTAATCACCACTGGTGTCCCACATGGGGGCCTGCTACAACCTCAATATAGTTTTGAGGAATCCCGAAGCTACTTTAAACTTCTTCCTGGTTCAAGTTAAGTCAGAGTCCTCCAGCATCCCAGCATTTTGCTGCCAGCCCTGGGCTGGGCTGTGCTGTCTGCTCCAAAGAGGAGGACTGGCCCTGTACCTCCACTCCCTAGCCAGAGCAGTGAGGGCTGGCTCACTGACCCTCTCCCTCCCCCAAGCAAACCCCTGCTGGGGCCAGGGGAGGGGGGTTAAACTTCTTTCCCCCAAGTACAGAGCTGCCCTGCCTTGCTTACTTAGTGCTAGTTGTGACTGTGGACTACAGATCCTGGAGGCACCTGGAAGCAGGAAGAGAAAGTGATGAGCAACCCTCCAGAGTCCTGCAGCTGTGAGTCTGGACTGCAAATCCCAGAGACCTTGGGAGCAGCAGTAAGAAGCAGCGAACACACAGCCCATGCTGGCTACATGCCAGAGAGCCATGCTATAGCACCCCCTGGTATCTGGCTTGAGCCACTGCAGGCATGTGGCTGCATTTCCTGAATCAAAAGTGAATGTCCGTTCATTTGCTTATTGTTCCAATCTTAGCAGTTTAAACTAACTTTGCCAAGACTGAATCAATTGAGCCTCAGTCTTTTTGACTGTCTGTTCTTAGCCCTCATGAGAAGGTAATGACAGAAAACTGACCCAAAGATCACAGAGGTAAACAGTACCTTTGCAACAATCCCTTCAGTGTTCCCCAAGCCTTACTAGGAGCAGTGACTAGTCAGAGACTTAAATCACTTCAGTCAGAGTTAATTATCCTATCTGTTACATTGACTCAAATAATTTACAAACAATAATATTACTAATACAGAAAATAAAAATGCTTTTGCCAACACAATAAAAAAGTTTTCAAGTTCTCATTTTGCAGTAAGCTTTTGCAGCTGAGAAATAACCCCTGAAATACAAATTTGTTACTAGAAACACCACCAATTTGCATCAACTAACACTAGGTGGTGCTGATATGCTGTTTCCTACATGAATACTAAATTACTAGAAAGGAAGACAGATGTGTTCAGACTTCAGGTGTCACAAATGTAAATAAATAAAGCTGATATTTCTCAGTCATTATCTTAAAGGTTTTTAATACTCTTAAATGAGCATAAATCCTGTTCCCTTTTCTGCAAAATGCATTGTTGACTGAGGTATAATTCATTTAGATATATCTAGATTGGAGAGTAAATGCTATTAATAGTAGTCTTCACTGAACCATCACTGAAGCAACAGTAAATAATTATATTTTAACACTGGTTTTGTTAGTAATGGGAGGATCATGGTGGAAGAGCTGGTCAAAGAAAATCACCTTGGATTTTCACAAGTTGCTTCAGTTTAAATGAACAAGAATAAACAAAAGTCAGTCTGTAACTAATTTTCACATTTTCAAAAGCATAAACTTTGATAAACTAAGGATACTAGTTAGTGAAGTCAACTGGACTGAAAAATAGAAAATAAGGGGTCACTTTCACCGATATTTAAGTGAAAAAACAGGCCTGCATGTTGTCAATAACATGAAGACTTAAGAACTGATTTGGAAAAAAAGAATGATTAAATACATGGAGATAAATGGAAAATAAGATACAATGCAACATTGGTTTAACAAAGGCAGTTTGTTCCAGACTAATTGGTTATCTTTCTTCAATAAGATCATTCTTTTTCTACACAAAGGAATAGGAGTAGATCTCAACTATCTCCATTTCAGCGAAGCATATAGTACTACCTGGCACACACTTAGTAAACCTGAAAAAGATGTGGATTAGTAGAAGCACTGTAAAGTATATAAGAAACTGGCTAAAAGGGAAATGACAATGATTTGTGCTGAAAGGGGAACTATTACATTAATGGAAATTATTAATAGAGTTCTACAGAGATCACTCTTGGACCTGAGGTTATCTTAATACTATAAAACCATTTTTTTCATATAGAAATGGTTCTCACCCCCTTTATTTTGTAGAGGATTGGCAAATTAAGAATGAGCTACTCAGCTGATTGCTGCAGTTTTTATTTCAAAAGACTCTGATTCTCTAATCAGCTGGAGCTAACTGCCAGGAGAAGCACTGCCCTTTGAAATAAAACTTCAGCGAGAACTGGCACAACTCAATGATTCCACACAGTGTCTTACTGTTGCTGTAAACCCCACTGGCTTTATTTTTACATGGGCTAAAGACCCAAACTTGCAGAGAATCTGGGTGCTCCCGTATTTTTGTTGATAATGTTGGTACAAAAATTAGGAAAGTGCTAATAAGACTGAAACACACAATCAACACAGAAGAGGATTAAAGCAGACAGGAAGAACTGGATAACCTTGAGGGCCTGATAGATAGAAATGGGTTGAATTCAATAGTATAGCATCAAGCTCATGTGCTTAGGGCAGTGGTGTAACAGGTAGAGTCTTGCCTCACTCATGCAAAGCACTACTTTCAGGGGAGGTACTGGCACAGCCCAAAGGTCTAATTCCCATGCTGAACCCTGAATTCAGCAGCAAAAAAAGCAGCTGTGGGGGTAGACAAGAGAACTCCCTGGTTGCTGGCCATGCTGACACCTCTCCCTACAGTAACAGCATGGTGTGGGGAAGTGCTAACAAGAGGACTCGTGCTCTTGCTCCCCACAGCCAGAGCCTCAGGCCCCACTGCCTCCATTCTGGTACCCTCTACTTCCATTCTCCTCCTTAGTCAACACCCAGGGTTCATGCCCTGCTCACTCACCCTAGTTAAGTTACCGACTTAGGGATAGATCTTCAAATTTACTTTGGTGTTATGATGCTGAGAATTTTAATGCCTAACTTTTAGGCATTTGGGCCCCAGAGGAGAATCCAGTCTCAAGTTAGGCTCCTTATGCAATGCAGAGGGAGTAAAATGCCTCAGAATGAGATCTGCAACCACCCTACTAAGCAGGGAGTTGCTGAAACTACCATAAGGGAACACTGAAGAAAAGCAGTGTCTTCAGGCCCATCTGTCCTATGGGCTGAGGGCCCTAACCCAGGGCTGCAGAGAGGTACTTTAGTACATCATGGCAACAGCTTACCCAAGCAGGACAGGCCCAAGTGCACCCCACATACATAAAGACAAAGACAGACTCTAAACCCAGAGATATAATGGTGAGACCACTCCAAAATTATCCCCAACAGCTAGCTCTCAAGCACACTGAAGGCTTGAGAAGGAGGCCCCTGAACATCCTCGCCATGCAGCAAGCTTCTGGATTTAGAGTGTGATTGAGGGCATGCATGGATGGAACATGGGAAGAATAGGCTTGGGACTGTCCTGGTTGGGGGACACTACTGCCATGGTATAAAGAAGCCCACTGTCAGATTAGAATTCATAACCTGAAACCCTCTCCTGGAGTGAGCCATCCAAGTGGATAAAGGAGCATGAGTGACTGTTTTCTTTTAACATACAGCAGCAGCAACAGGTGCATCCTCAACAAAAATGCAGCTGAGGCCTGAGGAGGCGTTGCCTATCTTTTATATAATAGCCTTTTTGTTAGAGCACTTCACCAGGAAGTGGAAGACATGAGTTAAATTTCCTCCTCAGCTAAAGAGGCTTAATTCCATATCTCACAGAACAGTGTCTTAGCCACCAGGTTATAGGCTATTTTGGGAGAGGTAGGACCATTCACCCATCCTGTGGCGCCTCCCTCACTATGTAAAAAAGAATTCAAGAATCACTGGGTGACAGAGAGCACGACTTTCTAATATAGTAGTCAGGGAACCTTCTGGAGAAGTGAAAGAGGTGGGTTTGAACCCCTTCAGCCTGAGGAGACCATTGAACCCAGGCCTCCCACAACTGTCCTAATCACCAAGTTATCAGACAAAAGGATGCCACCAGCATCACCATATTTCTCAATAATAGCTGGAGCCCGCAGAGCTGTCCCTTGGGGGGTGCGAATCAGGATGACCACCACAGGGTCCGCACTTTGTGGGGCCCCGTGGACAGTGCCATACAGGCCCCAAGAGCACCGCCACCCCATGCAGCTGCTGCGCGTCACCCCGCCTCAGCCACTTGCCACCCCCGTCCCCCTGCCCCACCGTCTCCAGCCACTTGCCACTCCCCCCTGCCTGCACAGGCTGATATGCCCTGGACCCCTACATTTGGCTCTGGGAGCCCGTGAGTTTTGCGTGGAACATAATTCTCACAGTGTGTGCTAGACTTGCTCAGGGGTCTCCCAGGAGTTTTAGACAGAAGAATGCCTAATTTGTGAATCATGATCAGGTTTAAGTGCAACTGTTCACCCATGCCAAGATGGAAGCAATTCTGGTCATGCACAGAAGCAGAACTTTAAATACTAATGGACTGTAGTGCTAACTTCACCCACTAATGTCTGATATGTGGTTGCTAGCAAAATCCTGAGGTATGTGGCCAGAATCAGCATTCTGTTTTACCAGTGTAGATGCATGAATACTTAAGAATGCTAAGTTCAATTTTACCTGTTATTTCTGTTGTTCCTATGTTCAGTACCCATCTCCTTACTCTCATTCTTCCCTCCTTATTTCCCTCACCTCATCTATTCAGCTATGTCACCATTGTGATGCTGTCTGAGCTCATTAGAACATTCTCCATTGTATGATTTTCTTATATGCTAGTAGCAAGTGAATGTGACTGTAGAAGGAAAGTGAAAACTGTTCTTTCTATCATTCACATCTCTACATTGGTTTCTAATGGTTTTAGGGCAGGGGTAGGCAAAATACAACCCATGGGCCAAAATCCAGCCTGCCAATTGATTTTATCCAGCCTGCAGCTGCCCCCATGACACTATACATGGGGCCAAGCCCCGGCCGCTCCTGCCCACACCCACTGTGCCATGACCTTCATGGCACCACTGTAGCCCTGGCCCTAGCCCCAGCCAGAACTTACAGCTTCCCAGAGGGGCTGCTCTCACTGCTGCTGCAGCCACCTGGGTACTGCTTGGTTCCCACACCTCCAGTGGCTCCAACTCCTCCTCCTGCCCTAGCTGCACCTCTCTGGGCAACAAGTAGTGTGGGGAAGTGGTGGTGTCCATGGGAATGTGTGCTGGGTACCACATGCCCAGCCAGGTGGTGAGGAAACTGCAACCAGGCTGCTCCTGCCCTAGTGTGCTAGCCTCCAGTTCCAGCTCCCCACATCACCCCACATACCATCCCGCCACACACCCTCAAACACCCCCCTCAACAAACACCCATACACACACTGTATAAGAGTAAGACTTTATTTGGATCTCTTATGTAATTGCCTCTATATACACTACTCAAAAAAACAAATTGGGACAAAAATTATTTTTTGAAATAAAATTAAAATATGTTACAGTAAATGTTTGAATTTTTTTTAGTATACAATTTGTTTTTTTAATCTATAATTTATTAAAATATCTTCTGGAAGATTTTATGCATACAGACCTCAACAGCTCACCAAAACTTGTTAAGTATACCTGCCAGAATAATTGCCCACTTCTGCTTTAGAGGAATCACATAGAAAATAACAGAATCCCCTTACAGCAAGATGTATATACTGACTTTGATATCTTGAAGAATTCAGATGACACCACTGTTTCTCAACTATGTGAGCAGTGAAAAGAACAAGATACCCTATTTTTATTCCAGTGAATAGAAAATGGAAAAATCTTTTAATGACTTTGACAACCTGCTCATAGTGTTGGAAATGTAATTAGGTTCCTAAAATGCATTCAGTAAATATTATCCATGCTCTCATTATAACCCTGCAAATTATGCACATAGATACTCTGTGCAACCAACCAATAATTGCTACCTTTATTTCCTCCTAGTCAGCCACAGCCCTTGTAGATAACCTCCTTTCTTTCATCTAAATGCAGTCTTATTAGGTCAGCACTGATTTCTGACTGTATGTGTGTACAGTGGCCAGCACAAAATAGCCCTATCATGACTAAAGGCTTTGGCTATTCCTGTGGTATAAATAAATACTGATAATATGAAAGAAGCATCTGCTCTACAGAGTGTTCCTTTCTTCCAGTTGGATTAATCCAGGGGCAGACAATTTTTTTTGGCTGGAGGGCTGCTTAATGAATTTTGGTGAGTGGTCAAGGGCCACATGGGTAGCCCTGCCCTTTGACAGGTGTCCTGCCCCTGGTCACCATCTTGGGACCAGAAGTCCCACCTCCTAACCTCTGACCTTTGCCACCAGAAGTCCCTCCCCTTGCCCCTGAAAGTACTCCTTTTGTCAAGGGGTTTTGCCATCTTGGAACCAGAAAAAAAACAAATTATATTCTAAATATCAAACATCTACTACAGCATACGTTTATTTGATTTCAAAAATATTTTTGTCCTTTTACATGTGTTTGCATGGTGTACATAGAGGTGATTGCATAATAGCTTAAAATGAAGTCTTACTCTTGCATATTGTGGGGGGGTATAGGGGGTGCGGGTGGGTAAGTATAGGTTTGTGGGGGGTTGTGGGTATGTGTGTATGTGGGGTGGGGGGTGGATTGGGGTGGGGGGTGTGGGTGGGTCTGAGGGTTGGGGGGTAGATGTGTAAGTGGATATGTGAGGTGTCTATGGAGTCCCTGCCAGCCCAGGCTCCATGATCCCACCACCCCACCCTGGATTTCTGCTGGCCCTGGGGCCTGGGGTACCTACCCACCACTGCTTCCCCCCATCCACCCACCCACCTGCCACCCCCGCTTCCCCCCCACCTTTCCACCCACCACTCCTTCCCCCACCCACCCCTCGCCCTCTGCCTGCCGCTCCCCCATGCCCACCGCTCCGGCACCGCACAGTTCCTGGCTGGCTGACCCTGTGTCCTGTGTGGTACTGGAGCCAGCCCAGCCTGGCCAGCACCACATGGAGCCAGCTGAGAATTGTGTGGGCAAGGCCAACTCCTGCTGCACCAAGGAGAGGGGCAGAGCTGGCCCAACTCCATAGAGCCCCTACCAGCCTGGGCTCCACACTCCTGCCACTCTGCCCTGGGCCCCCACTGATGCGGGCCCTGCGCTCCCACCCCATGCTCCAGCCCAGCTGTCGTTGCATTCCTGCCCACCTGCTCACTGCTACTCCCTCCCACCTGCCACCACTGCCACCACCATTTCCCCACCTTCCCACCACTTCTCCCTTCCCCACTCCCCACCCGCCGGCCACTCTGGAAGCACGCAGTTCCCGGCTACATGGCTGGAACTACAGAACACAGCAGGATCCAACCTGGCCCCCACAGACTTGGATGATTGCCAGCATCCTCCCCTCCGCACTATTCTTATCTGACTTTCATAGATTTCATAGACATTAGGGCTGGAAGGGACCTCGGAAGATCATCGAGTCCAGCCCCCTGCCCAAAGGGCAGGAAGTCACCTGGGGTCATAGGATCCCAGCAGGATAAGCATCCAGTTTGCTCTTGAAGGTGTTCAATGTAGGCACTTGAACCACCTCCGGTGGCAGGCTGTTCCAGACCTTGGGGGCTCGGACAGTAAAGAAATTCTTCCTTATGTCCAGCCTGAAACAGTCTTGTAGTAGTTTATGACCATTCGATCTAGTCGTCATCCCTTGGGGCGCTCTGGTGAACAAACATTCCCCCAGATACTGGTGGTCACCGCTGATAAACTTATAGGTGGCCATCAGATCACCCCTGAGCCTGCGCTTTTCCAGGCTAAAGAGCCCCAGGGCTCTCAGCCTGTCATCGTAGGGTCTGCTTCCCTGACCTCTGATCATGCGCGTGGTTCTTCTCTGGACTCTCTCAAGCTTCTCCACATCCTTTTTGAATTGTGGAGCCCAAAACTGGACGCAGTACTCCAGCTGCGGCCTCACTAAGGCCGAGTACAAGGGGAGAATGACATCCTGGGATTTGCTTCAGAAGCATCTATGGATGCAAGCCAGCATCTTGGTCACTTTACTAGCTGCAGCATCGCACTGCAGGCTCATGTTCATCTTTTGGTCAATGATGACCCCCAAGTCTCTTTCTTGCATAGTGCTAGCCAAAATAGCACTGCTGAGCCTATAAGGATGCTGCGGGTTTTTCTTCCCAAGGTGGAGAACCTTGCATTTATCGGCATTGAACACCATCAGATTCTCATCCACCCACTTGCTGAGCCTGTCCAGGTCAGCCTGGATCACCCGCCTGTCTTCTGGTGTGGATGCTTTGCCCCAAAGTTTGGTGTCATCGGTGAACTTGGCCAGTCCGCTTCTGACTCCAGTGTCCACATCTTAATGAAGATGTTAAACAGTATGGGTCCAAGGACAGAGCCTTGGGGGACCCCACTGGTCACAGTACACCATGATGAGTGACTTCCATCAATTACTACTCTCTGGGTCCAACCCTGGAGCCAATTTTCCAGCCAGTGGACTTTGCACTTTTGGAGGGAGGGAGGTGGGGAACAACCCCAAGGTCACCAGACCAGAAGCCTCTGCTAGGCAGAGGCTTCCAGTTTAGGACTGGGAGTGGAGGGGGGGGGGAGCTGAGAGGAGGCTGAGAGTGGGGCAGAGCTGGTTGGGCCTTGCTGCTGCTGCCTCTGGGTCCTGCCACTGGCTTTTCCTGAGTCCTGCTGATGCTGGTGCCTCGTGAGCTTAGACAGGCAGCCACAGACAAATAATTCATTTTATAAATTTTTAGGGGCCCCTGCAGGCCTGATAGAATGGCCTGGTAGGCTGCATCCAGTCCACGGGCCATATTTTGTCCACATCTGGATTAATCAAATGTGATGCAGTCTAACATATTTGGTTCAGAACTATGAAAAAAATAACTACTTTCCTTTCATTCCCACCAGTTCTTCCTCAGAACCAATATTTATTATTTATTATTTGATTACAGCAGTACCTAGACATCCCAGCCATTACTAGAAACCCATTGTGCTAAGTGTTATTCAAACACATTGCACAAGACAATCTAAAAAGAAAAGCTTGCAATCTAAGTATATGACAGACAAAAAGGGACAGGAAAGAGGAACAGTGAGGTCAAGTCACTTGCCAATTGTGACAAAGCAGATCACGTGAAGCAGATCACTTGGAGAATCAGTCCAGTGACCTATTCCAAGGGTCGGCAACCTTTTAGAAGCAGCAGGTCAAAATAGCTCAGCTCATTCCAAGGTAGGCCACCACTTGTATGCAATACAACTATTGCCATGGCTGCTTCCTCTTCTGCTGATGCTCCCTGCCACTGAATAGCCAACAATGAGCTTGTGCCCCACCGCCAAATACCCTCACCACTGATGAATTGCCATCAACATCCCATCTCCATGGGGCAGATGGAATTGCCTGGCAGGATGAATACAGACCATGGGTTGTAGGCTGCCAATCACTGATCTATCCAAATAATAATACTTCCATTTCAGGCAACCATTTTATAACAATAAAATCTGTCATGATCATGCAGCTCTGGAAGTGATTGGCCATTATATCCACATAGTAGCTGAGATATTGAACAAGGCTGAGTTTGTTACACAAATGGTTATAAGCCAGGAAATAAAAAGTTGAAGCCAGAATTCTCTTCTGCACATGCCCCATTGTGCTGAAGAAATGGCTAACCTCAGATTTTATGCACTGCATTATTTAGACACAAGTTGACATGTGAAACTTATGGAATCTTGTCCCTAACTTTTTCAGGCTTTTGTCCATTTGTACCACACCCTTCACACTATTTAATCTTCTTTTATTTTCCATGTCAGATATAACAACTATGACTAAGATATTTGGCAAGTAGGGATGTTAGTAGACTAAGAATTATTTTAGCATGGGGCAGGATCTGTGTCAGTTTGTCAGCCCATAATTCAAAATGGGTTTTTTAACTTTTTTTAAAAAGTAAGAACAATACAAAATCCAAATTCTGATACTCTATTTACATACTAAATGATACTTGCTTGAGGAAGGATTTTTAAATAAACTACTGAAGCATTTCAGCATCACATACACTTCATTACATAACATCACATATACTTTGCTTAGAGGAATGTTGTGGTTTTTTCTTTTACTGTTCTATTAAAGGTAAAGACTGCAATTTACAATAGAGTTATTGACACAGCCTTTTTTAATGGAGGCAGAGGGTTGAAAACTTCATCAGATGAGGAACATTTCTGTTTCCTGATCCAATACCTCATTTCAGAGGGGAACCTGTACAGCCATTTCAGTCTGCATAACAAGGATTCCAGTATTGAGTGAACCTCCCTGGTTTTTCAAATATATCCTGCATTCGAAATATGCTCCTCTTCCTGTGCATATTGATAATCACTTTTCTAAATTCATCTTGATTAAGGTTCCCAACACATAAAAATCATGTGCCAGTTTTATGAACTATCAACAAGGTAAAATCCATTCCAGTAACTACATCTTTTGGTTCTTTGCTAGAGGCTGCATATAGATGTTCAAATATGGGATTTGGGGTTTCCATGTAAACATTCAATTGGGCAAGACCCACAAGGACAGATTGGAGCTGACTGTAACTGGCAGGGGTGGCCAATCCTACTACAGTATGTCTGCCAAAAATACTAAAACAAATAATATTAATAACTAGCATTTGCTGAGTTTTCACCTTCCTTTCAGTGTTATTTCTTTTTATTTGGGAAAAATGGTTTATACACATTACTCCTGTTATGTGTAGTAGGAGCTCCTCAGAGCTGTTGAGGTGATCTTATTTAGCATTTATAATGCCATCTTCCTCATACTGGAACTTTCTTTGTCTCTTGCCAACAGGAGTGTGCTGTTCCTCTTGAGTTAGCCAATATGCAAACAGAAGCTCATATGGCAGTTGGCAAATTTTGTGTCTTTATAACACATTCACCCACAGGAACATCTTTTCAAAGCCCTCAAAACTGCAATACATTAGGTTTCTTTTTATCTTGTTATAAAAAGAAGGGCATCTTGTGATATTATAAGATTAATTTGAATTGGCAGTGAATCCAAGCCAACCCAGATGTGGAAAAGTAACTCGAAGGCAGAAGTGCAGTTGCACCCTCTTTGAGCCAAAATTCTTCTTGGTGTAATTCCACTGGCATCACTATAATATAAAACTGTTTTGTATTTTAACTGTATTATATGTGTATTAACACTAATTCAATAAAGACTGAAAATACATGAATAACAAAAACTGCCCAGAGCCTAAACTGACTGTAAAAGCTGGCTCCTGAAGCTGCAGCCCCACATGTCTAGTACACTGAAACAGTGTCTTGTTTTAAAAAAATAACTTTTGTTTCTTTTCTTAGGAATATCAGTAGAAAAATAATTGAATTAGCTCCTGTTCTCCACCATTGGACAATTCTCATTGCATGACCTGCATTATATTGTTTGTACCATACAGAAGTGTTTGCAATCCACTGAACTATGACTGTTATGACACTAGGAATTCAGTGAAACAATATGTGCAACATCAGTGAACAAATGAATGAACTCTACCGTGGGCATATCTCCTTAGTATCAGATTGTTCCCTGCACTCTTGTGAACAAAGGGAGTTCAAATCCATAAAGATCCTGGAGTAGGGAAGAGGAGTCTTCTTCACTGCATTGCTTCCTGCCTCTAGAGCCTCACAAAGGCGTGTAGCTCTGGAGGCATATGGTATGTTGGGGGTGGTAGTAAAGATAGGATAGGACAGATCAGAACATCATGAACAACGAACTGTACAGAGGCCAAACTGGCCATAAAAACTGGTTCCTGAAGCTGCAGCCTGCATTCCTGCAACACTGAAATAGCCTTGTTTAAAAAAAATAATGTTTTATTTATTTTCTTAATAATATTAGCTTTCCTCTAGACTTTTCCCCCTTCTGAGTGTTTGGTTTTCAGTCAGAAATCAAACTGTTTAAAGTTCATTGGCTATATTCTTTTCCAAAAAAATACTCATTGACAGTACACCTCTGGAATTCTCAGTCATTTTGGCTCAGTTCAAGGATGTAGCCTGTAGTTCAAGGATATCTGACCAATTCCCTTATGCTTTCCATTATGATCACCCAATTTGCCCCATGCCCCACAGTGATGGAGATCACTTAGCCACTCCAACATCCTTCCTTAGCCTACTAGATCAGCCATGTTTGAAGGTTCTCAGCTCAAGGACTCCTCCCTAAGTACAAATACATAATTTATACTTAATCTGCAGTGAAGGAGGCCACAGTCTACTCTTTCCACAAAAAGACTACATCATTCTTTTACAGCTTAATTTTCTCCCAGTCACACCCTCAGGGCATCACAATTTATAGGGCTCCACATGAACAGTGGGCCATCCACAGCCCATACGTTAGGTCCCTCCGAGGTCAAAACCTCATACCATTTAAAGTTTGACCCCACTAGTCAATAGGCACTGATCTCATTGTTTCTAGTACAGCATGTTTGCAGACATAGTTTAGACACCAGTTTCTGAAAAAATTAGCCCTGAGTGACTGATATTGCAAATATTTTGGTACAGCCTTCTGACCACGGCACTCATTCCCAAACAATTATGTGCAATAGGAAGCTGTGTATTCCTTCTACAGGAATCCACAACCAGTATTAACCACCAGCTGATGATGATACAAATTTATTTCTTATGAACATAATCAGGAACTAAGAAAGTACTTGCACACAAGACAAGAATACAGTGTCTGGAGACACACATATCATCATTATACTGAGTTTCTGACAAATGTGCTAGAGCTAACTAGAAGAAGTGAAGAGGTATATACGCTTTACTTTCAGCTCCTTCCCTTGGGAACTACATAACTTCATTGTATGAATAATAACTGAATTTTCCATCAATATGGGGACTATACATCTTCCTGAGGCTGCTTTGGCTAGTGGCAAGGAAGAGAATTTCCTTTTGCAGGTCTGCAGAGTAGGCAAGCCTTTTAGTTGTGGGTCACAACTGCCTAAGAGGAAGAAACTCTAACAAAAAATCCCACCCTTCTGGATAAAATAGGTTGAGGAGAATCCTAATTTTGTTGCTTACAGAATGCACAGCCGTAAGTCCTGTAATAAACAAAAATGTTTGTGGCCCAATACACATATATCTGGTGTAACAAATGAAAGTGAGATTACAACTAACTAGCTAAGTTTAGGAACCCACTTATCCTAGTTATTTTACAAGTTTAAAAACCAAGTTAATTTGGAAAAAAAAAACCCCACAGTTTTACAGTTAATATTCTCCTGCCAAATATGCCTAAATCAAATAATCACTATCAGGATCAGCTTCAGCCAATCAGATGCCAGTTATGGGTGCTTAATAGCCACTTTTGCATTCATGACTGAGCCTATAAGATGATCAAGTGGGAAAGGACACAGTCAGAGGTCAAAACAGTTTATTACAGATTAACAACACAAACATTTATCTTTTAGCCTTAAAGGGGAGTATTTTTCCTTTGGGTACATGCTATCCCCAAGTTATTCATGTGCGCTCAACTGATTTCAAGAAAAAGGTATGGAACATTGGTGTTTTATACATTTAAAGGTTTGGCTATTGAAGGAGTACAATGAAGGAAACATAGGTTTGATTGTTTGTTTATCATCTTTTCTTACCTGGGAAGTATAGTGGGAAGGAATACACTTTTATCATCACGATCACACACCTTAAAATAAATTGACCAAGGAAGTAAACACTCTAGAGACATAACACAGTGCCATTCCTTTCAATGGATATATAGTTACAAACCTTTACAAAGAGAACTTTGTTTTGGAACATGGGCACCTTTAAGCTTATTTATAGGGTGTAGTTTGTGTGGTACCCCGTATAGGCTACAAGTGCCCAGTTAATGGGGCAGATGTAAAATGACTTTGAGTCACCTTTGTGCCATCCCAATTCTGAGCTAGTCTGAGGGGTGCTAAGTTACTGCAGTAAACTCTCAGTTACCATAAGCAGATGCACAATATTGTGTTCCTGGCCCCACTTCTCTCTATGATGTGCCATTCCTAGGCTTGGCATCACCCAAAATGCTCCCATATGCCACAGCTTGTAGAGAGTCCTCAAAGGGCAGCACAGCCTGCTTTTCACATGAAAGTCTTATGGCCTGAAGATATAGACAAATGGTTCTTGACCCATGGCTTGCAAGCAACATGTTGCCTCAGAGATCCTCTGATTTTGCTCATTGCCATAGGAAGTTAAAAATTGAAGACAAGGTTGAAAGGGAGAGCAAAGTACGATGTTGCCCAGAGGATACTACTTGCTCAATATTGTTGCCCTTTGGACAGAAAAGGTTGATGGCCACTGCCCCCAAGATCAAGGTGCTCACTACTACCATGTTTTGGTAAAAAGGGAAAAGAACAGACAAAAGCTTAATAGGAAAGATGCTCTCTGTGGACATGTCTTAGTGTACAGTGGAAAGAACAATGGAGATAGTTATCTTACATAAGCTTTCCACTCAAAAATCCTCCAAACCAGACTTTGAGGACTGGTGGCTGGATCAGGTAACACTGGATATACTGTGGCCATGGGCAGATCTAGGGTTTTGAAAAGAGAGGTGGCAAATAATGTGGTGCATCATGACATATACCACAGCACATATTTTTCTCCAGTTAAAAAGAAACTAGGAACTTTACTAAAAGGCAAGGGGCCTCAGGCTATATTATTTAGTTTAAGATTGAAACAAAAATAAATCTAACATTACTGGACTATGCATTAATATGCTATATCATATATTATATATAAAAATTTAGGCAAAAATCATTTTAAAAATTAATTAGTCCTGTAGTCATTAAAATTAAATGTACATCTCTTTCAGATTCACAAAACAAAATCTAGCCTTCTTGAGCATCTTGACAGTGCATCCAGTGCTTCACTGAAACTTGTATCCACACCCAAGTTAATGTTTCTACCTAGAGTTAAAAGGCTTGGAAATAGAGGCTACATTATCAGGAGCAGCTAACAGACAGCAGAACTGCAGAACAAAGCATAGCTTGACTAGTGGAACCATTAAAGACCATTAAGAAGGAAAGAGGGCTCTTAACACCTGTAGAATGGAGAGCTTAGAGGGAAACAGATATATTATAATGAGCCAGGACCTCAACTGACACCCTCCATTCTGCCTGAATAGAAATGCTGCTGCTGCCACCAGGCAGTTAGTTTTAAGCCTTGGGTGGAGCAGGAATCCAAGTGGCTGGGGGCCAGGGGTGAAATGGCACCACTGTACCCCCTCTGGATCTGCCCCAATTGTGGGCCTGTTTTTGCTATAAATCAGTGATTCTCAACCAGAGTATCACAGTACCCAGGAGTGCCTTGAGATACTTTCAAGGGTGCCATGGGGGGCATGCAATGTTAGCATTTTTAGGTGTGCACACACAATTCACAAAATAAACCCAGAAATTTCAAATAGGAATCCATGCTGTTAAAAACATTCTGACCTTTTGTGGTCTTTCCAAGTTCTTTGCGACAAAAGAATTTCTCTATTACTTTTCCATAGTCCCCGAACAAGTGTAGACTAAGAGCTGGCATTTTCTGAGGGGTCCCTTGACTCTAACAAAGTTGAGAACCACTGCTTTAAATATACCTACAGAGTAATTATAAATGGAAACAATATGAGCACACCTACACGTGCATATTGACATGAATGAATAAACTCCAATGCTTATTGCACTGGGGTTTATTACTCCCAGGTATACATCTTCATATGTACCTGGGACTGCATCACACTGTGCTTAATAAGAACAGCCCTGGCTGGCTGGGGGTCCCGGGGGTCAGCCTGCCAGCCTAGGGCTGCTCACCCCAGCTCAATGTGCTGTAGAGGGCCTGGCTGGGGCAAAAGGGTGCTTCAATGTAGGGCTAGCCAGCAGGCAACCCCTGCATTGAAACACCCTCATGTCCCAGTCAGCCAGGGCTGTATCTACAAGTACTTACAAGTATTTACAAGTACTATCCTGCTGTGGACTAAATTAGTTTACTCCAGCCTATTAGGATAGGATTACCATATGTCCGGGTTTTCCTAGATATGTCCTCTTTCTTGGGTCTTCCCATCTCCATCTTGGCAGTTTTAACAAATTTCTGGGCTTTTGCTCTGCTCAGCATCCAAGTTTTTCCCAGCACTTTCTGGCTTGCCCTACCAAAGAGCTGCTTGGGGCTGGGGAAAGCGGGGGGAAGGGCAATTGGAGGCAGGGGGCATCATGTGCTCTGCACATGCACATGCACATGGTCGGCATACAGCCAGGCAAGGTACTTGGAGCAGCTCTGGCAGCTGGATGCAGGTAAGTCTATGGGGAGTGAGTGTTGGAAGGCCAGAGCTTGGTGACTGTCTGGGGGCAGATGTATGTGTGTGTAGCAGGAGTGTGTGGAGAGGACAGGTGTGTGAGGAGATGGGAGTATGAGGGGGGTGGGTGCCTGCTGGCCCTGGGGGAAGCTGTCTAGGTGCTGGGGATGCAGCAGGTCAGGGCAGGTGCCTGCCCCTCCAGCAAGGAGTTGCATGGCCAGGTTGGTGGCACCAGGGCCAGTAGCTGTGCTTGCAGGGGTGGGGCAGCCAGGAGATGCTGCAGGGCTGGGGGGAGCAGGAGGCTGCAGATCAGGAGTAAGAGGCACTGGCAGGGCTGGGATGGGGCTGTGACTTGGAAGCGAGGGGCACCAGGCAGGGCGGGGGACTGTGGTTCAGGAGCACAGGGCACTGGCAGTGCCAACGGAGTGAGGGTCACCAGCATGGTGGGGGGGGCAGGGTACTGTGGGTCAGGAGTAAGGGGCAGAAGCAAGTCCGGGGAGGGGGCACTGTGGCAGGGCATGGGCATATCACTGCCTCCCCTCCCCCCACAGTCATATTACCATCCCCCATCAGGTGTCCTATTTTTTGAAACTGGAAATATGGTAACCTTAAAGTGCATTTATAGATAAGAGACCTCTACTGAGCTGTTAATTAGTCTACTGTGCAATGAACAACGTTTGTAAACGTGCCTTGTATTAGACAAACATTTAAATATAAAGTGTCATATTGTATTAATAAGGTAGTTATAATATCATCTTCAAAGTTAACTATCTGATAGATGTGCGTCTATTTTACAGCTTTTAGCAGTTTGAGCAATTGTTCCATAATATCCGATGCACAGTAATATATTAAATGAAGTTAGTTTATTGTGCCAGATCCCCTCCTGTGACAAAGGAAGAAAGAAGCCCTTCACTTCCTGTCCTGAAAAGTTTACGGTTTGAGATTCCAGTCTGCCACTAAATTCTGCCATAGTAGATTGGTTTGCCCACAGAGAGGTCCACTGAGGTAAACAGGGCTCTACATGAAGCTCATTGTGGAATGCAAACTTAAGAAGGGACACAACATACAAAGAGCGGAGGGAGGAAAATAATAATAAAACATATGCAAAGTATGTATCTGTTTTGAATGTTTGTTTCTCCTCTCTTTCATTTGTTCCACATGTCCTTAGCTTGCAAGACTTTTGTAGAAGGAGCCGTGTCTTGGTTTGTGTTTGTATATTGTCCCACCCATTTATGGGCACGCGCACACACACACACACACACACACACACACAGAAACACACACACAGAAACACACACACGCACATGCACACACACACGACCATCATAACCTGAGTGCATAATGAGGAATTTACTTGAAATATTCTGGTATAATCCTTTCTACATGAATCAAGTAGAGTTCTCCTTTGGGTATTCAGTCATCCCTAGAATACCAAGTAATTGCAATGTGAATGATTAGGAGGAGTATCCCGGAGTAGAAAAAACAGCATTGGCTTTTTTTTTATAGTATAAGCACTGATATGCCACAATATAAACATTTCAATTATAGCCAGAGGTCTAACTAGGAATTTTAGTGCCCTAGATAGAGGTCAGCTGAGAGGAGAGGAAAAAGGGGGTGCTGAGCACCAGAGATGGGAGCAAGAGCAGAGCATGGGGGGACCCTCCCCATATGCTGGTTGCTACCACAGCATGAGCTTCCCACACACAGGCCACTGGTGCTGTGGGGATAGCACAGGCTCCCCAGATATCACCAGTCTGGTGCCTGCTCTAAATCAGTGCTCAGAGCTCATGCCTGCCTTGCCCACCCCTAGCTCTGTTACTGATCATTGCTTTCTTAACCTCCCACCCACCACTCAGAATAATATCAAATGCTCCAGGGATAAAAGCAGCTGAAAGAAGACATATTGTAATTTGTGTTAGGGAACTGCTTATAATGCATTTCTGCTCAGAGTATAGCAATTTGCCATTAGGACAAAAACTTTAGTACATAGTGAGAAAAGGAAGCTACGAGTATGAGATTGCTTGCAGAAAGTACAGCTCCTTTCTTAGTCTTAGGTTCCATTTGTGGAACGGTGAGTAACTGAAACAAGCTTTCACAGAGAAAGTTCTGCATGTCCATGCTTCTGCTTAGCTATTCTCTTTAATGTGAAAGCTCTATATTGTAGATGAAATTGCAACTTCTGCTCTAAAATATGCCTGGAAGAGTCTAATTCAAGTTGAGACATAGTGTTTTGAGCAAATTAAAACAAGAAAGGATTATTCTTCTCTTAACACTGGTATAAAGATTGTTATCTTTGTTAAAACCCAATGAACTCCTGCTGTATATCCCCATAAGACAGCAAAACCTGGCCCATCAGGCAAGAATACAGTTTAATGTTTGTAATTGCAGATCAGTAACATTCATCACATGAGCAGCAACTGAGAGCAGCATTAATAGCTCCTCATTTCACTCACTTTCAGTTTGATTCCCTGTAATCTGATCCTGGCTTCATGAAAAGCGTTGGTGCTGAGGTTTGTGAGGCCATCTTGGGCAGAATGGAAATGAAACCTTAAAGGATTTTAAAGCAGACATGGTGTAACTTAACCAGGAGTTATGGGTTTGAAGCAGAAATTACTTAGAGAAGTTTCTATGGTGTGTATTATGCAGGATATCAGATTAGATTATTTTAAATCTTAAAATGTAGAATCAATTCAAGTAGATCAGTTCTTCCCTTTGTGTTATGATGTATTGAATTCTTGCAGTGTAGTGGAACAGGAAACCTTTAATGGTCAATTCAAAAATTTAGTTTCATTCTATCAGTTACGCCTTACAGATATAGAAATCTGGTTAGCATGTTCCTTGATGTAAATAAGGTGTTTTCAATATGTTAACAACACTTCAATGCCCAGTTGATTGGGTACTTATCATTTTAACTTAAGCGTGCAGTGATAACATGTTTGCTTAAATGTTTAACTATTTGCACACCATCTGTATAAGCAACTACGCTGTAAGCAGTTCTTCATGTGACAGTTCATTTTTTGTCATGCTGAAACTTGGCAAGGACAACCTTTTTGGAAGTGGTGCCACAATTTAAGCCCTCCACTGTTCCCATGTGCCACTCTGATCCCCTTCCCATGCCTGGTCCACCACTCCCTGCTCTATACTCCCTGACCAAGATACTGCTCTGCTTTCTTCTGCCTGCCCCATCTGCCACTGTGCTGCCTACCTCCTCCCTTATCTGCCATATGCCAAACAGAGGGGCTGCCAGTGCCATTTGTAGCCGTTTGACCACCCCTCTTGTAACTCATCCTACATTTCATTTGTACTCACTACCCTGTATTATAGTTCCTAGGTAAACGTATATTTTCTAGTACACCAGTATAAGTCAAGAAGCATTTTGCCTGAGGAAAGAGTAGCCAAGAAAGGCAAAATATGGCTTTGGCTTACTTTTCTGGAAGTGCTGGGAGAGGATGTATTTCCCTGATTCCAGGGCCCCAGGCTGGCCATCAGCACTAGATGTATAGCAGCCTCAGAGATGCTCTGTTTCATGTATGGCTGCCCTTGGTTTCTTGGGCTATTCCCACAGTGGTACCCATTTACCTTCTAACCATAGCACAATACATTTCCTTTCCCAGAAAAACCCTCAGGAAGCTGGTTAGCCTGGTCTTAAGGTTGTTAGGTCCCACTAGAGTAACTTTAATAATGCCAAGAGTCTGACTATCAGGGTCTGCACCTACAGTGTATGGGATGGGATGAATGTATGGGATGAAGACAGATGCCCTTGTAGGATCAGACTTAAGCGGGAAAAGGATAGTGTCATCATGTACTATGATGAACTACATCTAACTGTGATAGAACTTGTATGTTTTGTACATAGTTGCAAATACTAGACAGCAAAAAATGGGGTGGGGTTGAACTGGTGGTGGGGAGTTCACTGCCTATGTATCTGGTGGCTGAGACCAGAGCTCTCAGCAGCAAACAAGCAGAGAAAGGAGGTGCGACAACACCACTGCACCCCATGGATCAGCCCTATTCATACAAGAGTGTTCTCTCTGCTATAGTTTATTACTAAATAAAAGTTTTTAACAAGCCATCAGTAACAGGGAGAGAAGGAAAATGTAGCTCAGAAGCATCAAGAAAATAAACAGGTCATGTCAGTCTTGGTATAATTCTGCTAGGTATAATTCTATATATTCTATATAGCTATATATATATATATATATATATATATATATATATATATATATATATATATTCTATATAGCTATAATTCTGCTACAGGTGATTGTGGCCTTTATGTTAAGAGTCTATTCTGCAGCACCATTATTATTAGTGGCCTGGTTTTAGAGTAATAGCAAATGGACTGAGGTGTTAAATTGTAGCCAGAGGTTTCTCTGTTCTGTTCTTTTGTACATTCCCATCCACATTCAGCAGGTCACTCACCTGTGTAAGGTGTGCTGTGCCTTACTATGCTGCATGTGACAATATATTGTGAGCAAGGACTGCCTTTTCACTTCAGCTTTCAAAGACATTCATCTACCAGGGCATTTTACAAATTAATAGCTTAAATGGAGTGTGAAGGATTATGAAATATTGATTGTAAGGGAGATAGATGCCCTTACATGGGATGTGTTTCTTACCCAAATGTATTTACATTCAGGTCATGAGAATATTTAATGATCATGGTAAGGGAAAGACTGGAATAACTCCACAGTCAAACCTCCTAGTTCAACTTCTTTCCCCTCTTGAGAAATTCATAACACATTAATTCATATCATATGATTTATAGAGTAATGTGCTTAAAATCTGACCATTACAGAACCTGAAGGACAGGCACCAGAAAGCAAGAAGTGATGTTCTTTATCTTGGATTTAGCCTTAAACATTGTTTCGTTTCTTAATTTGCCTTACAGATATATGGAAATAAAGACAAAGGTTGGGGAGGGATTAGAAAGATGAAGAGGGAACTTAGCTCTTCATATTGTATTTTAAGTAATAGGATAATTTGTCTAAAAGTAGAGAACTCAAAATCAGTGGCTGCTAACACTATGTGGCTGCCTTGGCTGTGCCTGCAGTCCCAAAATTAGTTAATGGCAGGGCTCAGAAAAGCCTCCTGGCTTTGATTTCCCTGCCTATAGCCATTACACCACATTATCTCTCTCCCTCTGTGGACCATCTCTAAAATGCCATTTTTAATCAGAACTTCAGTTTATGGGGATTCACAATGATGTACCCATTTTTTAAACAGGTTGGTTCATAAAAATAAAAGAGACTTCAAAGAATCATTTTTAAAAATGGAGAAGTTAATTCTGGTTCAGAACAAACTTGGCTGCCTCCATAATATAAAAGTACAAGCATGGAATGTCTGTAGAAATACAGCAAACTAAAGAGCTCACAAATGTTGCAATATATAAAAAGAAAGGTAGACTTTCTCTTCAGTTGTCCCTAAATTGAAAATATCTAATACTAAAAGATTCTACAGATACCAAGAGTAATGGGTAAGAAAGTGTAAAGGGGAAGGGCTATTTAAGAGGGACATTTCAAACTGGAAAGCCCCACCCTAGCAGGTATATAACAAAAGGGAAAAGCAGTGAAAAAGTAGAAGAGCTTCTTCAGTGAGAGGAATATTTACTAAAGAAGGCCTGACCTGGACCACAGAGGAAATGAAGAAATGAGAGACAGTAAGCAGGCCTAGTGGCAAAGCCATTGCTGGGAATAACCTAGCTGAGACTGAGTGGGTAGGGAGAAAGGCCAAAAGAAAATTAGACCCCTCTCTCTGGCAACATAAAATGTGCAAGCAGCAATCCAGTCTGTGCTGTATATTGCAGGATCTGGGCATAAGTGAGCAGTTCCACTGATGTCAATAGAACAACTCACATGCATAAAAGTAAGTGGACGTATAAGTGTTTACAGAACTGGGGCCACAGATTGCTTCCACACATTGATCAAGAGCAGCTTAAATAATTACTAGCTGAGAACTTTGGGCTAGATCCAGTAAAGGACTCAGTGCTGAGATTACAGGCTTCAGTTCCTTACTTCTAGTTATGTGACCCAGAGTGGAATCCAAAACCTTGGCTGAAGCACTTGTATTCCTTTTACAGTGGCTGGGGAGAGTTGGGCACCTCAGAGTGGGCTCCAAAACAGCCAGTATCTTAAGCATGGAATTTAGTATGCTGCCTAGAGAAATGCTGAGGATTTTGGTGTGTCTTAAATCCTACCTCAGATGCCTCACACAGGGCTTCAAGGAGGCACTACCATTCATGTGCCATCTGTATTTTGGCACTCTTGTGCCAAAATCACCTGTACCCTTACTGTCACAATAGTAATGGTGTGCCACTCACTTCTGTGGGTGGGGCAGCAGATACTGTAGAAGTCAAAGTAAGAATTTTAAATAACCTTGATAAATTAGAAAACTGTCTGAAGTAAGTAGGATGAAATTCAGTTAAGACCAGTGCAAAACACCAGGCATACGATAGAACAATCACATCTACAAGTACAAAATTAGGAATGACCGACTAAACTGATTCATTGTAGAACAAGATCTGGGTATTGTGGGGGTCAAAAAGTGAATACAAGCTACAAAAAGTTTGGTTATAAAAAGGATGGTGATTGACTGTCCCACAGAACAATGGACTTAAATCCAAAAAGGAGAGTTAGGTCAAAGTTCAGGACAGCACTTTCTCAATCTGAGGGTGATTCAGCGTTGGAACAGACTGCTCAGAGAAGTTTTAGAAATCCCATCCTTGGAAGCTTTTAAGAGCAAGTTAAACATACACTTGACTGAGATAAGCTCACTCCTAGTTAACCTGCTGTGAATAGGAGGCCAGATTAGATTAGTGATCAGGAACATTTTCACTGATGGGCTGAAACAACCAAGGTGGACCAAGGTGGCTGCTGTCACTTTTTCCACTACACAGTTGTTATGTCAGTAAAGTCCCCCCACTGCTGAAATGCCAACAAAGCCCCCTAGTTCCATGGGCCATATCCAATGGTTCAGTGACCCATAATTTGTCAGCCTCTGGACTGGCTGGCTTCCTAGCCTTTTTTTCTCTCTCTATGAGAATAGCTTATTAGCTGTCTCCCCAACCCAGTAAGTGGGACATCCAGGTTCAGTTAGACTCGCCTGTTCAAGGGTTTTCAAACCCATTTCTCCTATCCAATGTACATTGTCCTCAGTGTGGGACCCTCCCATTCCTAGATCATGTTTTGGGGACTGGTTGCTGGTTTGTCTTTCCTAACAGAAAGAGAACTGTTGGTATCTCTTTCCTCATTTTTACTGACTGTAATGCTGTTGCTTTTCCTCGTTACAATACAAATGCGCCCCTCTCTTGACATATTGGCAGACCTCCCTTTTGTTTCTGACTTCTGCTTTCACAGTTTGCCTGGATGATAAATATCACTTCTGTACTCCTGTGGTTACCATGTACAGCCTCCCTGTATTATTTCTTCTTTGTCCTAATGTTTTACTGGTTTGTCCTTGAAAAGAACTGAATAGTTTTTAAAAAAGAAATCAGTGCAGATCACTCAGTATGCTTCAATATATGCCACCTTATGTCCCATTCTGGTTTCTGCTTAAGAACCTGTACCTGTTGGCTTATTGACTCCTCATTCTAGCCCTTGTGTATTATTGAAATGTAAACATAATTGACAAATATCCATTATGTCGAAATTATGACCCACTTGTTAATTTGTACTGTACTGAATGTTAGAGAAATGCCCCCTTATTTACACAGGTATGTTTGCTCTGAGATAAAGCAGATTTGGAGGCGTTTCAGTTAAACATGGTGATTTGATCAGATTATGATATGAAAAAAAAGCCATTGTAAGATTTGTTTGGTTCACTTGCTCCTACCATACTGTGCTAAAGAACTGGGAGCAGAAGAGCATTTTGAGACATAGGACCTGCTTCTTCTCTTGCTTATTCTGGAGTAGAATATTAGTAGTCCTGAAAAGCTTGTATGTATGTAGATGTGTCTGCAAGCAAGCTTAAAAATGAAATGGAAGCTCAGGATTTAACCAAAGACCCTGGCAGACATGAAATTAATCATGCAATGGGAACCAAGGAATTTTATCCCAGATCCCAGTAAGCATGCATCCTGCCATACTAGATACATGATTTTGGGATCTGGGATAAAATTCCTCAGATTCCATCATGACACTGCCAGCGCAGGGGGAAGCCCTGGCTCAGGAGACCTGATCCCCAGTCCAGGGCTTCCCTCACACCTGGACCTTTAAAGCTTGCTAGGAAGCTCCACACTGAGGGACCAGTTCCCATGGTGCTGAGCTGCATGGAACACTGTCAATGGCAGGGAGAAGCCAGAGGCTGCTTCCTGCCAATCCCACCAATGAACTGACTGAAAAGTCTGTGTGACATGAACATGTCAGGGCACAAGCCTGAGATTGGGGAACCACTCCCTGATACAGGGGCGGGCAATTATTTCAGGCGGAGGGCCACTTACTGAGTTTTGGCAAGCCATCAGGGGCCACTTGACAGGCAGCCAGGGGCAGATAAATGTTAATTTTCTAAATTTTTTAGGGGCCCTGTGGGCCAGACAGAATGGCCTGATGGGCCGCATCTGGCCCACAGGCCACATTTTGCACACCCCTGCCCTGATATCAGACTCCTGCCCCCAGCATGTTCATATCATACATTCAAATTAAAGTGCAAAACCAAACATTTAGTGTGGAACACCTTCCTGGCTGGTTTGCCATTTTATTACACCATAAATTGCTTGCACATGTGGCATGTTATGATGTATGGTGTAATTAGTTGTACCATAAATGCAACATCTGCCAACAGCCTGAGAGTAGAAGCACTGAACTCAGATGAAAATTGCCTCATAGTTCAGGTAGTTCGTAACTCATGACATAATATGTCCTTCAAAGGCAGTGTAAAAGGGACTCACACAGGAGCCCTGTTACTTGGGCTAGCTCCAGGAGGAGTGACCTCTGAATGCACCCTGCCAAGTGGAGAGGATTTCACACCTGGAAAGAAGTGAAATAATTAGCCCGTGAAAACTGGAGATAAAACCGGCAGTGGGATATTCACTGATTGCCTTTGGGCACCAGAAGATGAACACGGCATTAATTGAGACCCTAGAGAGTTGAACGAGACAAAGAAGTCTAACCTGCGACTTGGTAGGATGCCGGGAGCTCTGGATTTCCTGAAGACACAGCAGGTCAGACTCGGACAGACACTGCTACAAAGGATTGTGGTGCTGTGGTAAGTCCAGAGGGATAATGAGGCGGCGGGAGCTGGCTTGGCTGAGAGCCAAGTAAAAGAACTGTGTGGGAGCTTCAGGAAACCACTCTTGGCACAAGCCATGGATGAAGAGTAAAAAACATGGAGACCACGTTCCGCTAATAAGGCAATTAGCAGTTAAGATTAGTTTAAACAATGTATCTTTGAAAGCTACAACACAGGGCTTTCCTCACCTTCAAACCAGCTGCTTTTGCCAATGAAGTCATTGGCAAGACTATTGGCATTGTATCTGCTACTTTGAAAAATAAACCTATAATTTGAGCATGTAACATCTGGGTACTATTTATTGATCAAGAACTTTATCAACTCACCGATCTCCTTCCTTTTCTTATTAAATCCAAGTCGTGGCAGGAGAGTATAGGAAGAACCCAAAGAGATTACCCAACACACTCGCAGGCATATTTTTTAAATACAATGGTATTGAGAAGACATTCATCTCACTTTTCAGCCAGGTCTGACTATGCTCAAGATAAACTATAGCAGCCAGGTTGCTTGTGTGCTTCTCACTGTTGGAAACATTCACTGGATACTTGGTACTCTTCTAGCATGTGCCTTACCACAGGCCCCAACATAGTGTCCATCCCACTTATACAACAGTCATAGTCTGGTATTCTCTTCTGACTGTACTAACATGACCAATAGCAAACTTCACTTTAAAATAAAGAGTGGGTCAGATTCTTCAGCCTACCAATGCCACTGCAGGTGGACTTAAAAAGCCAGAGAGAAGTAACTAGCCATGTTAGTCTGAACTAGCCATGCTAGTTAGTTAGGCAGAAAGCAGGCTAGGTTTGCACCTTAAAGACTAATTAAATCAATCAGAGATGTATAGCATAAGCTTTCATAAGCAGAAGGCTTACTTCATCTGACGTAAGCAAGCCCTCTGCTTACAAAATCTCATGCTAATCATATCTGATTTAGGTAATCAATAAGGTTCAAAAAGTCAGATATGTCCAGTAGAGAACTCTGTGCTTTTGAAATGTATGAAGATGGTTCTGTAATCTCCTACACAGCCATCCTCCTTACCATGATTCAAGGAAAAAGAGAGAACATATTGCAGAAGTAGGGAAGCTGAGGAAGGGAGCAACAGAAGGCCGAGCAAAGCTCTGCTATACCTCATTTACTACTGGTATAAATTCAAGATGCTCCTGGAAATCTGTAACTGGCACCAAGGCTAGATGGCTAAATACCAAGAGGGCAAAAACAACTTCCTAGAGTCCCCTCAATATACTTCACCTGAGTGAAGTACCAATAGTACTCTGCTTTGATTGGGGTGCCTGGGCACTTAGAAAATACAGATAATATATAATAATAAACAAGCAAGCATCATTTGTAAAATAAAGACTTACAACAGAGGTGGCCAAATTGTAGCATGAGTGCCACAAGTGACACAGGCAGCCTGTCTGTGTGGCACACAAGAAGACAGGCAGCACAGTGGTAGATGCATCAGGGAGCAGAAAACAGAGCAGCAGATTAGTCAGGGAATGCAGGGCAGCAAGCAGAAAGCAGAGCAGCAGAGCAGGCAAGGGGATGGGATCAGAATGGAAGGATGCAGAGCTAATTTGTGACATGCTTGCCAAAAAGGTTGTCCCCCACTGTTTTACAAGGCTTACAATATGCTTTATTTATTTGAAACATAGTTTAGTTTGAATTATTGGGTGTTATTCCCAAAAGGCCACTAAATTATTATTTTTCCAATTATGATCTTTTTTTTAGGTGTAGCAAGTTGTTACTCCCTCAACCAGGCCCAGGAGCCAGCCTTCCCCCTTTCCCACTTCAAACTGAACAGAATAGCAAAACATCAACAGAACCATTCCCCCTTGCCTCACCTATCCAGGGCAAAGGGTCCTCTGAAGTGCTGCAGTGCTGTCTTTCTTTTCATCTTTCCTCCCTCCCCAGCATCATCTCTCTGGGATTTTTTAACTTCCTGTAGGTTCAGCCAGTCAGCCTTCTCAGCTGGCCCAGAGCTCCTAGGCAGACAGACTACTACCTGCTAACCCCCTGCAGTTGGCTACAGCCCCTGAGCCAGGCTTTAGCCCCTGAGCCATGCATCCCACCCTGTTACACATTCCCCCCTCCTAAGAGTGGAGCCTGGGGTACAATCTTCCATTTCTAAACCACCCCCACCCCCACCACCCCTTGGGAGAAGTCTGCATTTGCATGTGCAGTCCCAAGGTGGTGGCATATTGAGAAATCAAAAGGCTACAGGGACAGGTACCATCTCATCAACCTGCATAACATTAAGCCATATTAAAGGGACATGGTCAGTGACCAAAAGGAAATGGGCCCATAGGTGATAATAAGAGAAAGTCTTAACTGCCCACTTAATTGCTAGACACTTTATCACTGCCTATTTCTGTTCCTGAGGGAGGAGCTTCCTGCTGAGATGCAGAATGGGGTGTTCTCCATCCTCAAACTCCTGAGAGAGAACAGTTCCCAAGCCTCACTTCAAGGTATTCATCTATAGTATGAACTCCTTGGTAAAATCCAGGCTGCACAGGACCAGTACACTGTATAGCAGCCATTTTACTGTCCCAAATGCTGCCTCACACTTGGGTGGTCACTGAATCTTTTGAGGTGCTTCCTTCTACAATAGGTCAGTTAGTGGGTTCATGGTGGTAACAAATTGTGGGATGAATCACCAAGAGTAGCTCGCTAACCCTAAAAATGACTTCTTCTGCCATTTGGTTGCTAACCCTAGAGATTCCACCAGGACCTTTAGTGTGTCCACTAGGGACTTGATCTTATCATTATCTAGTATATACCCTAGATATCTAGTCTCTGCGCAGTCCAGGTGACATTTAGCAGGGTTGGCTGTGAGGCCAACCACTTGTATTGATCTGAGCACCTCTCTCACCCACTGGAGAACCTTTGTGCATTGGCAGATATCACTACATCATCCAATTAGGTGGCCACATATGTCTGGTGTGGGTGAAGTATTTTGTCCATTAGACATTGGAAGGTTGCAGGCCCCCCATGGAGAACAAAAGGTAGGGTTTGAAAGTGCTAGAGTCCCCAGGGTGTTGCAAAGGCTGTGATTTCTCAAGACACTGGGTCCAGAGGTATTCGCCAGTATCCCTTTGATTAAATCCAGAGTAACTATTAGGTCTTGCGAAGCTATGGTCTCTGATTCGATTCAGCACAGATTCAGCCCAATTAGGCGGGCAAATCTCTGAATCCGAACTGAATCAGGAGACCCTTTAATCCCTCCGAATCGAATTGGGACTTTCCGAATCGATTCAGAGAAATTCAGAGAGATTCAATTATTCAGACATAGACACAGTTTTAAATGTTTTTTCTACATACCTCAAGATACCAAGCAGCTCGTGAATGCTGAGATGCTAGGGTGGATGGGTCATTTTTGACCTGGAGGGATGTGGGCAGTGGGGTCCCTCAGGGCTCGGTCCTCAGACCTGCGCTGTTCAACATCTTCATCAGTGACATGGACGAGGGGGTAAAAAGCACCCTATTCAAATTTGCTGATGACACTAAGATGTGGGGGGATGTGGGCACACTAGGAGGGAAAAATAGGCTACAATTGGACCTAGACAGGTTATAGGGGTGGGCAGATGAGACAGGATGGGTTTCAACACTGACAAGTGCAAGGTGCTGCACCTGGGGAGGAAGAACCAGCAGCATACCTACAGGCTGGGGAACTCCCTTCTTGTCAGTGCAGAGGCAGAAAAGGATCTTAGAATCATTATTGATGCCAAAATGACATGGGCCGACAGTGTGGGGACGGGGTCAGGAAGGCCAACCACACCTTGTCATGCATCCTCAGATGCATCTCAAGCAGGTCCAAGGAGGTGATCCTTCCCCTCTATGCGGCACTGGTCAGGCCACAGTTGGAGTAATGCATCCAGTTCTGGGCACTGCACTTCAGGAGGGATGTGGACAGCATTGAGAGGGTTCAGAGGAGGGCCACCCTCATGGTCAGGGGGCAGCAGAGCAGGCCCTACGAGGAGAGGCTAAGGGACCTGAACCTGTTCAGCCTCCACAAGAGAAGGCTGAGGGGGGATCTAGTGGCCTGTTACAAACTAGTCAGAGGGGACCAGCAGGCACTGGGGGAGTCCCTGTTCCTCCGAACACTACCAGGAGTGACTAGATATAACGTTCACAAGCTGGCAGAGGGTAGATTCAGACTAGACATCAGGAGGCGCTATTTCACTGTCAGGGCGGCTAGGATCTGGAACCAACTTCCAAGTGAAGTGGTGCTGGCTCCTACCCTGGGGGTCTTTAAGAGGAGGTTAGACAAACACCTTGCCCCGGTCGTTTGACCCCAGTACTTTTTCCTGCCATGGCAGGGGGTCAGACTTGATGATGTGCTTAGGTCCCTTCTGATCCTACCAACTATGAAACTATGAAACTATGGATGGAACATCCCACGGGAGTGCGGGGGTTCCCCAGCGCACTCAGTGGCAGACCCAGAAGTGGACCAGAAGCACTTCCAGTCCACTTTCAGGTCTGCCATGGAGCGTGTGCCCCGCCCTGGCTGGACAACTAGTGCCTTCTGGGTCTGGGGGGGCACCTGGGGGTCCCCCTGTGACCTATCGCCAAGTCAGGGAGGCATGGGGGGGATGTCCCCCACGGGCTCAACAGCGGATTCAGAAGTGGACCAGGAAAACTCCCAGTCCACTTCCTGGTCCACTGCTAAGCACGCACCCCACTGCGCTCCTGTGGGATGCTCCATCCACCCCAACATCACAGCATTCATGAGCCATGCCTGGTACCTCAAGGTATGTAGAAAAAACTTTTAAAGCTGTGTCTATGGCTGAGTCACTGATTCTCTGAATCAGGATCAAATCTTGAGATTCGGATTCAGGCAAATTGAATTGGGACAGTGATCCAAATCAACTAATCGAATCACTGCCCCCTGATTCGGACCAAATCCAAATCTGAATCAAATACAGCCCATTTCGCACACCCCTAGTAGTTATGTACTTTGTGTTGCCTACTTCTTCCATCATTTCATCTATTCTATCTATAAGATATGTGTCACACTTTGAAACTATGTTGAAATTATGGAAATCAATACAAAACTGGACAGTGTGATCAGGCTTTGGCACCAAAACAATTGGGACACTCCACTCACTGGAAGATTTCTCTATCACACCTAGGTCCAGCATCTTCTTAATTTCTTGTTTTACCATTTCCACCAACTGTGCCAGAATTCTTGAGTATCCCTTCCGAATTGCACAGCCTGGTTTAAGAATAATTTGGCATTTGATCAACATAGTTCCATATGGAATAACTGCACCACCTTTTTAAAATTCCTCCAGTAGGAGTTTTACTTCAACCCTTTGACCTGTGGTCAAAGCCTCCCCTAGCATGAGGACAGCCATAGTATCTGATAAGGCCAGCTCACAGCAAAGACATAGAGACCATACAGGCTTCTCAGGCCCTCCAGATCTTCAGCACAGTGATACGATATATCTGTGAACTTCCCTACTAAGTGAACTTCATAATTTTCCTTGCCTACTCTTCACAGGACCTCAAAGAGCCTTGCCACTTAGCCAGAAACTTACTCTCAGAGGAGGGGAGATGTAGTAATACTAACTCCTGGCTGATAAACTCAGAGATGGACATTTTTATTATACTGCTGGTACTCCACCTGGTGTGCGCCTCGAGATTTTCTTTTGCAAGGGCAACCATCAGGTCTATCCTTTCCCGTAGCTTCAGGACATAGTGAACTATGTTCTGTGTTGTTGTCCCCTGGGCCTGCCATGATTCTTCACATCCCACGGCTGCCACCTATACAATAATTCAAATGGTGAAAAGCTCATGGAGGACTGTGGAACCTCTCAAATGGTGAATAATAAATACAATAATAACTGTTCCCAATTCCAAGGTTCTTCTGAGACAAATTCTCAACATTGCCTTCAGTGTCCGCTTAAATCTTTTGACTAATCCATCTGTTTGGGGATGATACACTGAACTCTCTACAGAATGGACCTTCAATAACGCCAATTTCTAGTAATAACCAGGACATGAAGACCATGTTCTTGTCAGTCAAAACCTCTCTTGGAATGCTCACCCAGGAGAATATCTGTAATAACTTAGAAGCCACAGTTTGTGCCACAGTCTCGGGGTGGCATAGTCAACAAGGACCAGGATGAACTTGGACCCTCTTGAGCTGAGCTCCAGTGGTCCCACCAAGTCCATTCCAACCCACTCAAAGGGTATGTCAACCAATAGAACAGGTACCAGTGAGATCTTGCAAAAGTTGCATCAGGAACTCCTGCTGTTGTTGCTGTTGCTCCCTCTGAAACTATTACTGCTGGAATTGGAGCTGCTGAAACAGCTGCTGTTGTTGCTGCTGCAGCCCCTCCAGCCATTTTAGCAGGGCTCCTGTCTCCATTGCTGGTATTAACTTAGAATGCCTGCATTCTCCACTTCATGTAGAGCGTTGTTTCTCCCTCAGTGAGGCCCAGGAGCCAGCCTTTCCTCTTTATTACCTCAAACTGAAGAGAATAACAAAACATCAACAAAACCATCCCCCCCTTGCCTCACCTATCTAGGATAAGAGCTCCATCACAGTACTCATTCTTCTCAGTTTTCCACCCTCCCACAGTGTTATCTCTCTGGGAGCTTTTAATTTCCTCCAGGACCAGCCAATCATCCCCATCAGCTGGCTCAGAGCTCCTGGACAGGTAAGCTATTACACTCTAACCCCCTCAGCTCAGCTTCAGCCCCTGAGCCATGTGGCTTGTTAAATTACGGTATACAGATTCAAAGGTTCAATGGTTGAATATGTGTCATATTGTAGGGAAAGAGGTGCTGGAGTGATTTCCTTGACAATTGTCCCTACTGTCAAACTGCTAGGGGTCAATGCATATTATATCTTACAGAATAGATTGGCAATTATTTTCACCTTTTCACTGGATGAGTATTGTAGTACCAAGACCATTCTGACTTATACTCATGTCATGGCTGCCAAAAATGGTAGGAAAATTGATTTTCATTCTGAAAAATTAATCAGATGATTATATTCTATTTTATTCCTGGATCCTGCTCCTGTGATCACCTGATTACATGTTTGCAAGGAAAGTACCATCATTCAGGCTAAATTCTTTCTTGGGCACCCATCATAAGAACAAGTGAATACAAGAATAAAACTGGTAATTACATCCCATATACTCTTGCCAAAAAGAGGCAAGTTTAGGATATTTAACTCTGGTGACAGTACTCTTTTGGAAAAGCTTGAGTGAAGAAGTAGTTTTTGCATTTAGTTCTGAATGTGCTGAGGGGAATACTTGTCCTTTTTCATTTGCCAGATACCTCAATAACTTATGTTTGTCTCCTACAAAGGTTCTATCCTGAGAGGTCATGACCCTCCCCCTATTGATTGATTGGTTACTTTGTTTCACTGGAATGAAGTTGTCCTGAGAGGTCTTGGTCATGGAAAAACACTCAGATAGCTGAGACCAATTCCATGAAGGGATTTGAAAAACAAGATACAGACCTTGAAGCAGACTCTGTATTTAATAGGAAGCTTATACAGAGAGAAATAAATAAAACTAGACAGTCTTGTAGTCCTTTCTGCCTTCAGCTGCATGAATCTGTCTTATGCTATAAATCAACTATGTACTCAACTTCTTTTTATTCCAAATATTTTCAATCACTAAAACATTTTTCAAGAAAGTAGTTACTGATTTTCAAATATGTATTAGAAAGGTGCCATTAACTGTTACTTGTAGAAATGCCTATGGGTTAAAAAACATAGGAGACTCTAGAAACAGGAGCCTTTATGGAGCTTATCTCAAGACCTCATCTAGCTGTAAATTCGTATATTTATAAAAACACTAGTGAACCCATGCTTTCCTGCAGAAGATCAATTTGATTTTTTTCATAACCTTTTGTCGTAATCATCATCATCTTCATTTTACGGTTTATTGCATTTATTGCAATGTTGAATCTTGAGCAAAGCATTTACTGGATGGCCCTTCATCATTATATCACTGTGAATAGTGTGCAGGCTGACAGATCTGGCCTGTGGAATAACAGATGTAATTTATATAGATTTATTCAGGTGATCTACCGATATATTGCTGAAAAGGTGGGTTCCTGTGGTCTGAAAGAGCTGGAGCTTTTCAGGAATGGCCCCTAAATGTTAAAAATACTTGGCCAGATCTAAGTTTGATAAGACTGGACACAAACTCATAGCTGAGTTCAGAGGGAAATGGGTGTTGCCTATTTGATTTCCAAATCCAATATGGAGGCTAACAAACCAATGAAGGTACAGACCAGTTCAACAGTCTGAGGGCAGATGCTGAAAGTGGGTATGGTTGTTACAGAGGGTGAGAATTCTTTCTATCAGTACCATATGAGTGATGAAGTCTACCTCTTTACAAATCTCTTTACAAATGTTTTAAATATAGTGAGTTATTTTTAATACCAAGCAAAAATACAGAGAAAACATTATATTTGAATCCATTCCTCCTTTGGACTTTTATAGATGTTTATATTATATCCAGGAAGAAAAGTAAAGGCAAATGAAATGAACTTTATTTAATAACTTCTTGCATACCAGAAACTGCATTTTCAATTTCATCACTTTGTTTAAGTATACTTCTATTGCTGGAGCTCTGTTCAAATTAATTCATAAGCTTTCAGGACTGATGTTGTAAATGTTGACTGAAAACACAAGAACAATATGTAGGTGTGCCTGTGGCCTGATAAACAGGTTAATCTTGGCTGAATCTCTCTTGAACATGGATAGAGTTTAAGACTGTAACCTGATTTATATTGCTTTATTTAAACAGCTGGATAATGCTTAATAAATTGTAAGGAATATTTTTCTGATGAAGTTTAATTCTAATTTGCTTATTATTCATAATTGCAGCTGAGATTTATGCCTTGCAGAACCTTGAAGTGCTTAACAAATCCATGGCTAAGACATCACTCTTACCACTTTGCTACGTTCAAAAGAACATGATAGTAGTGGGAACTGAACACAGAGCCTCTTTTGTCCCTCCCATCAGAACTAGAGGGAATAACACTAATATACCAGAAAGAGTGATTCTATGAATTCATGGTAAATTCCCCATGTAAAAGACAGACATTGGAGTAGGTTAGCAGTTTGTTGCATGGAACTGATGACATATGGTTGAACTGTCCTGATTTCATCTAGTTATTCAGCAGTAATCACACAAAGATTATACCATTTTTTGAGGATTTCTAAATGAATCTGTATAAATTATAATTTTTCCAGTGCCTCACATTTACAAAACATATTGTTTTCTAGCTGCTTATTTTTGATGATATATCGTTGTGCTCAATATTTTTTGTTCTAAAAACAGATTGTGTAAGAGTTAAACAGTTCATGTAAGAATTACAGCATACTAGTTAGACACAACCTATACCCCAGCATACTAGTTATAAATACACTCTGCTTCATAGGTCTTGATACTAATATTTACTTTGGCCTTGGCCCAAAACCCAAAATGAGGTGTAAAACTTTGAATTTTAAAGATGTTAAGTCCACTGCCAGCTGAGAATTCTACTTATGGCAAATATTTAATGTAAAACAAATAGTTAGCTATTGATCCAGATTTTGAGATTCCACCTGCCCTGGAATATATTCATAATTTAAAAGGAATTTTTTGTATTATGTGAAGAATGGGATACATTGTTCTATGTAATCATTTCAGAGCACAGTAGAGTACTTCAGGAGCTAAAACTAACATTACACTTGTACATTCCCCCAGTTTCAGTGCATCACAGTTCACACTAAAAGCACTAATTACTTCTCTCCTATGTGCTATAAATCCTGTATAGTTTATAAACTCTTCCACATTTTTTGTTCTCCTCCTTTTTTTTTCCACCTACTGTCTCAAATCACCTGCTGTGATTAAAAGATCATTGCGGGGACTCTCATTTGGAAATGTGTTTTACAAGGCCAAGCCAATGGAGTCCCGGTTTCAGTTTGAGGTCTCTGCAAGTTACTACTGTACAAATGACATTGATAAGATGACACCTGCTAATGAAGCAGCAGAGATGACTATCATAGCTTCTTTTTTTAATGAAAAATGATGCAAAAGCTTAAAAGTAAAGGTGCAAGAGGCAAGGGTTTCTTAGAATTATATCTTTTATTGGACCAACTCTGTAGCTGGGATAGAGTTAAGCAATTTTTCAAATGGAAGACATTGTCTAACTCTATCCCAACTACAGAATTGTTCCAATAAAAGATATCATCTTAAGAAATCCTTGCCCCTCACAATTTCTGGAACATCACAGCTACAACATCATTTGTATGATACCTAGAAATAAAGGTGAATTATTTCTTGAAAAACTGTAGCAGTGATCAACAAGTAACATTTGCTATGAATGGTTATGAGCGATGATGTGTCTTGTATCCTTTACTATGAATGTGTTGATTTTATGACTAGCTCCTGGTCTTGTTATTAAACATGATACCATGTAACTGTAAGGAGGATTAGTCTGCATTTTTAACAAGATACAGTTGAGTCCTACAGTTTGTCCAGACCAGTAGTCAACACCTCCATTCAAAATGTCCAAAGGAGTCCATACCTCCATTCAAAAATTTTTAGGGGTCAACAAATGACAAAAATTTGAAAACTACTGATCTAGACCACCTCTATACACTGTATTTGTGAGTACCCCTGAGTCTGTGCTAATAAGTATGCCCAAGACAAAGAAGCTAAGAGGGACTAGGTGCATACTCAGAGTTATTCTAAGATGATTGTACTACCTTGTTTCTAGAATTTGCTCTTGGAAAAGAGAATAGAGCAAGAGCAAGAAGTCTTGAGGTATGGTATAAACACCACTCTCTTAGAGACTGAGAGAATAACTCTGGACATCAGACAATCTTCTTGGGACCAATAGCTATGAACTCTCTCCTGGGGTTAGGAAAGTAAGCTTCTCTTTTGAAGATTAAAAGAAGGGGATCATGGTGCCTATCTTTAAGAAAAGGAGAAAGGAGGACCCGGGAAATTACAGGGCAGTCAGTTTGACCTCAATCCCTGGTAAAATTCTGGAGAAAATTATCAAAGAATCCATTACAGACAGGCTTGCAGAAGGCAGTATTCTGAAGGATAGCCAACATGGCTTTGTTACAGGCAAGTCATGCTAAACCAACCTGATTTCCTTCAATGATCAGGTTACTCACCACCTGGATGGGGGAAATGAGGTTGATGTCATATACCTGGACTTCAAAAAGGCTTTTAACCTGGTCTCCCACAAAGTCCTCATGAGAAAATTGGTAAAATGCAGCCTCAGCTACTTTACGGTCCAGTGGCTAGGTAACTGGCTCTGGGGTAGGACCTAGAAAGTATTGATTGACAGAACTGAGTTATTATGGCAGAGGGAGACCAGTGGCATTCCTCAGGGTTCGGTACTCTAACCAGTGCTTTTCAACATGTTCATCAACCACTTGGATTCAGGCATTAAAAGTAAACTAGCAAAGTTTGCTGATGACACCAAACTATGGGGGAGTGTGGTCACACTCGAAGACAGGCTGGCAATACAGCCTGACCTGGACAGGCGCACAAGGTGGGTGGACCTTAACCAGATGTCATTTAATATGGAGAAATGTAAATTGCTCCATCTGGTGAGAAATAATCCACAACACACCAAGGCTAGGGACAGACATTCAAAAAGCCAGGCCTGAATTGATTCAATCTTTGCAGGTTAGTCTAACCTGGCAAGGCTAAATCAGTTTTATAACCAGACAGATATCCCAGAAATGTAGGCACATGCCTGCAGTGGCTCAGGCTAAAAGCCAGGAGGGTGCTACAGCAGCCCTCCCTCCCCTCCACAGCATGGAGCTGAGGGGGGTGTGGCCAGGCTCTGCAGAATGCTGTGATTAGCCCAGCAGGGAATTGATAACAGTGTTTGTCACCCAATTAAGAGAACAACAGAGGGACATTACCAGCTACCTGTTGATTCTGCCTGTTGATTCAGTATGAACTGTAGCGAGCATGTGGTCTGTTAGCTAATACACAGACACCTCTCCACAAGACAGAGGGGAGGGGGGAATTCCTGCTTAGCAGGGAGTGGTGAGAGGGAGGGGAGAGAGCTGCAGCCAGGGAGAGGATGTGCCACCCCTGCTGTAGAGCAGAGAGCCCCATCCAACCCAGAGAGCATGCTGGGATGCTGGGGGTGTCTGGTTTATCTTAAACCAGCAAGGGGTCTGGGACAGACATTGCATAAACCGATTTGGCCAAATCAGTTAAGTCTGATACTACATTCAACTGGGTTTATCTCAAACCAGTTTCAGCCATTCTTAAACTGGTTTATGTGCACTGAACATCTGTTCTGTTACAGGTTTAAACCAGTTTCTGATCACTTAAACCAGTTTAATGTGTAATGTCTGTCCCTAGCCTTACAGGCTCATCAGTGCTACGCTTGCTAGCACCACATCTGAACAAGATCTGGGTATCGTGATAGACAACAAAATGAACATGAGCCACCAATGCAGCACCATAGCTGACAGAGCTAATCAAACACTGGCATGCATCTATGGAGGCGTCTCGAGCAAGGCTGAGGATGTCATCCTCCCTCTCTATTCGGCCTTGGTGAGACTGCAGCTTGAGTTCTGTGTCCAGTTCTGGACACTGCACTTCAGGAAGGATGTGGAGAAGCTCGAGAGTCCAAAGGAGGGCTATGAGCATGATTAGAGGCCTAGAGACCAGGTCATATAAGGAGAGGCTGAAAGACTTGGGACTGTTCAGCCTGGAGAACAGAAGACTCAGAGAGGACTTGGTGGCAGCCTATAAGTATATCAAGGGCATGCAACAGGGCCTGGGGGAGCACCTATTCACCAAGGCCCACCAGGGTAGGACAAGAATAATGGGCATAAGCTGACTGAGGATCACTTCAGGCTAGACATAAGGAAAAACTTCTTTACAAGTTGAATGCCAAGGGTTTGGAATAGGCTCCCCCCAGATGTGGTACAGTCATCCAGCCTAGTGATCTTCAAAAAGGTCATCTAATCCCAGTAATCTTTCCTGCCCAAGTGCAGGGGGGCTGGACCCGATGATCTTTAAGGTCTCTTACAGCCCCTAACAGCTATGAAACTAAGGAAGACTCGAGATGCAACTGATACCACACCTCTCCCTTCATTTTCTGTGAATCCCATCCTTAGGCACATAACTCCCTACATACTTTGTATAAGAAACCTGCGTTTCTTAGAACTTAGATTTTGCAACACCAGTAAGAGACTAGATGCCTTAAAGTTAGACTTTGTAATGTAGAGCATTATGATCTTGAAAATGTAGTTCAAATACTGACACAGGCAGCTTTAAATAATACACAGGTACTGCAATGAAATAAGTGTACTAGGAACAGTCTTTATGGCCTTACTCTGGTAAAATAACTTCTTGGGGTCAATGGGAGTGTTTTCTGAGTAAAGACTATAATAGAAAAAAGAACAAAGATAGTTAATTATTTCTAGTTCAGCCATCACAGTAGATGAAATCTTGTTCCCAGTGAAGTCAATACAGGTTTTGCCATTAACTTAAGTGGAGCCAGGTCTTCAGCATAGGTGTATTCTTCAGCATGGTACTTCCAGAGCCCAGAAAAGCTATGAAAAACATTGGTCAAAGGCTGATCCTATAAATTAAAATATTTGCATCCCTCATTCAATATACCATGAAAAGTAACCCAAGGAAGGGCACTTGATGCCTGAAAGCTTGTCTGTGACCTCTCCCTACTACGCAGTTGATACAATGAAAGATATCACAAAAAGTCCTCACCTCTCATCCATGAAAAATAAGAAGTATAAAGGCAAATGTCATTTTTCCATGCATGGTTTATGCATGTATGACCAAATTATGGTACTCAGGAAACTGCCCTCAGGAGGGAGAGCAGAGCCACACCACCCCTGAAGGAGCACCTGGGAGAAAAATAGCTTGTGCTTAGACTGCTTCTTGTGCATGAGGGTTGGATTATTCAGATGGAGCAAGGGGAATGGGCCATAGCCAGATCCCATGCTGAGCTCTTTTTGGAATTTTAAACCCCTGAGGCGAACTGGAACAAACAATCCCAGAGTGCACTAATACAGGGTTGTCCAACTATCAGCCCGCAAGCTACTGCAGCCACTTCTCCCATCACCATGCAATGGAGGGCCCAGAGGGGCAGACTGCATGCCACTGGTGCTGCCCTTATGTTGAGGGGGGGTAGAAGGCAAGGCTCTGTACACCACCCATGTAGCCTGCACAGCTGGGGGTGCAGGGCTATGTGCTAGGGGGGGCAGGAAACCATGTGCTGCCCATGCAGCCCACATACTATATAGCCCAGGCAGCAGGGGAGACCATGAACTACCAGTACTACCCACATGGCAGGAAGGAGATCCCACAGGGCTGTGCCCCACCAGTGCTGCCTGGATGGTGGGGGGTGGGATTCTGCAGCGAGGGCCCCACACTATATGGCTGGTGCAGCATGCACCTCAGGGGCCACACATCAGCGCCACATACAGCTTCTAGCCATGGACAAGTTGGACAGCCCTGAGCTAATGTACTGGGAATTTAATCTTCCTCCCATTGAAATCAGTAGTGCAGAATCAGACCCACTGCAAGAAAAACTTGCACAGCAATAGAAGAGCAAGAATTTTTTTTCTTCTGCCAAGATGTTCATGGACTTCTCATGTTGCAGAAGTCAATACATACAATATGATGACAGGTTTAATTTCAACTTTATAAATGAATTAATTTATTTACCATAAAATGCTCTGAAGCTTTTTAAACTGCAAAAGAATCCAGGCTGGACTGAGTACAGAAAACAACTTGTTGACGTATTTTAATACATGGTGGGTCACCCTCTCCAATACATCTCACTTTGGGGGGAAAAAAGTTCATCTGATGCAGCTGGTTTGTAAAGACTTCTCCCACTCACTTCTATTTTCTGGTCTACACACTTACTTTAATCTCCTGTGAAGCTAAATTGAAATGCCAATGAAGTTCAAGAGGAGGAGACCTGCTGTTTTGCCCTTATGACCTCTTTTATAATCTTTTTCTTGACAATTCATCAGACTGGGAGGTGGTGGGGGGGAGGAACCTACTCACAAATCAAACCATTTAATATAGTTTTCTTCCAAAAGCTTCATGTTCTGCAAGGCTATTACATTCATTTCAGATGGATTATTAATTCCATATTTAGTCATTTTAGTAATGATATTGAAAAACAGAAAACTAAAATGCCCTAAGCATTTATTTTCCAGTAGCAAGTAAAGCCTCTAGGTATGTCAAACACACAGATATCCCACACAAACAAAAAGACACAAGCTCCCTCTGCAAAAATAATGGTTCTGTCAGTTAATGCAAAACTAACATATTCTGTTTTGCTAAAGGCTGCTATAATTATTGTTTGTATATTAATAAGCATAGAATAGCAAGTAGAACCAATCTGGAGTATAATACCATAAGAATTTACAAAAATCATAGGAGCTAAGCAAATATCATGATGTGTAACTAGAGAAATGAATATAACAAACATACTTTTCATAAAAATGTTTAAAATGATTTCAAACTGGAGGGGGGGGGAGGGGCGGTTAAGGCAAATTCAGCCTGACCAAGTGCAGAGCCTTCCAAGGCTATTTTGTCAGGCCATCTACACTAAGCCCCAAAATTGTAGTGTGCAATATGATCGTCTTCTTGCCTGCTCTTCCTACTGACATACCCATCAAACTCTTAAAGCCCATGGGTCAAAGATGCCATGTCCAGAACTGGCATGTGTTCCTAGAGACATTAACAGGAAGTATGATGTTGTGATCAAAGGACTAAACTGAAACTCAGAAGAGCTAGGGTTTGTTCCTAGCTTTGTCACAGAATTCCTGTATGACCTTGGTAAATTCAGTTTACCTCTTTCTGTGCATCTGCAAAAGAGGGCTAACCATGTCCCTTTTTACCCATCCTGTGCCCGTTATGCCTACGTGGAGGCAAAGAGCATCCAAACTATCCTTTAGAATGTCCATACACAGTTCCTAGCCCAATGGTCCATGATCTTAGTTGTGACCACTGTGTGCTACTGTATTACAAGTAAAAAACAGTGAATGGAGGAATAATATACCTACAGTGTGTCTCTCTACTATCAGAATGAGATAGCCAATTTGTTCTCTGCAGGGACTCAAGCTGTCACAACAGAGCTTGTAGGAGATGAGAAGCAGTTAATAGTCCACACAACAGCACTGAAACATAGAGCTAGGGGAATTTTTTCAGCTGTTTATTTCCTGAAGAACATATTGGTTTTGACATTGATCATCCAACTAAGAAGAAAACAAGGCGGACGAGGGGCTGAATTCACAAGAGTGTCTTCCTTTTACCTGGTACTTTATTGACTGAGGAGCTAACCACATAAATCAGAGAACCAGGATCAACCCCCTTCTCTGCCCTAAGGATATGACCCACATTTTCCACTTCTCAGGACAGTATCCTAACCACCAGGCAATGGAGTAGGCTATGGCAAACTACTTTCAATTTCACCTGTTGACACTGTTCCACTTCACGTAAAACACTGACACATTAACTGGAGCAGTGACTGGAACCAAAAGACCAACCTCCAAGCAAAATAGACTAACCACCATGCTAAAGAGCATTATATCCTAGCATTATACCCATGGTGAGCTCACATTCTCTCTGACTCGCTTAAAGTGTAAGCATTTTATACAAAGTGAAATAGAAGCAATAGGAGATACTGAGGAAACTCCAGTCCAGAATGCCCTATAGCAGCAGTCAAGCAACTTTTTTTAGGCTGTGGGCCAGAGTACTCCTGCTTGGGTCAGAGGTAGACAGGTGGGTGGGAGTTTTCCATGGCCAACACTACTTCTCCTTGCTGGGGCAGAGGAATAGCTCCTACTGCCACCTTTTCTCCTAGTGGAAGTACTAGGAAAGCTCCCACCACCATCACTTCTTCCTATGTCAGCACAGGGAAAATGATCACCATTGAAGCTCTCCATCGCCAAATGCCAGTGAATCCCCAAGTCTACGGGCCAAAACAAACAGCAGTGTCGGACAGATCCAGCCCACAGGCTGACCTCTGCCATATAGTCAAGGGGTTGGGAGTGGAGACGTGAGTTCAGCTCCATCCCAGGCTGAGGGTAATGCACCTGGGTGGTCATATGATCTGGGTGGACTAACTGCTGGGATACTGGGTAAAAGGAAAGCACTACTCTCTCCAGCTGAACTGAAAACTCAATTATTCGCACAGCCCTGTTGAAGTATCACTTTGTCTCTGATGGGGTGAGATTCCCAATGACAAGGAGCCCTTTATGAATGCAGTGTCGAATCACTATCTGAGCCAGCCGCTACATGGCCACAAGCACATATGCAATAGGTCAGCTCTTACTGCAACTGGTTATAAGATTTTATTTTGACACATTGTTTTCTCTTCTCTGGGCACATCTACATGTCGCCCTATGGCAATGTAATGATGTGCTACATTGCCATAAGGTACACTAAAGCAACATAGCAATCACATGAATCTACATGTGGTCACCACCTATGTTGCTGTAGTGGCGTACTCCCTGGTTATTGCATGCCGCTACAACGTACTGGTGAAATCTAATTGTGCGCCTTGTTCACAGCACAGTAACCACCCCATACTGTGACATGCTTTAGCATTTTCAAAAGTACAAAAGCACAGTGCCATAGCAACATGACCATACAGCAATGCGTAGACACACCTTCTAATGAGCAATTTTTTCCTCAATGACCCAGAAACATGGAGCCATGGGTAAGCAGGCTAAATGCCCCTATTATTTTTCCTTTATCATAGCCCAGGAGCTTAGTGTTTATGTTCCAGTTTAAACCGGTGGTTTGTGGCTGAGACTGTAGGGAAGGTAGAGACTTCATTTGTGCCCACAGGGGCACAGCTACAAGAACCAGGGAGTCTGGTGCCACAGGAGTGCAGCTATGCAGGGACAGGGGCCCAGAAAGGAGAGTCAGATTGATTGAAGCTAGTGTCTCAAAGCCAGGCCCAGTGTAGTGGGTCTGAGCTGGATGGCTTAACTACATAAAAGGGGCAGAAGCTGTGTTGGCTGAGACCCCAAAAGAGTGAGCAGAAGATGCAAATAACACCTGCAAGGCATGGGGCATGATAAGGGAAGGTCAGAGTCTTGCAAATAGCTCTTCAGGCAGAAGCTCATCACCTCCAGGTGTTTGAAAGCCAAGACCAGATCTGTGAAGCCCTGGAGCAGCCTCCCTTTTAAGAACCCAAAGTAACAAGTCATGGCAGGTGAGTAAAGGAGAGTCTGTTCCTGGAAGAAAATTCAAAGTAAAGAGGGACTCAGGTGCCTCCAGGTATTCTTGAATGCCTCTGGGGATGGCACCCTGCTACTTTGGTGCATTGTCCATGAAAATTCCTAAGGCAGTGTGTGCCTTAAAACTGTGGTTTACGTGGAAGAAGGAGAGAACCCTTGGGCCCAAGGAGAAGCTGGGGAAGCATGTATAACCCGGGCAGTACTCCAAGAGGTACCCCTTCTCCAATTGAAGGGATCAAAGCAGGTGCACAAGCGCTGAGGGAGGTGTAGGGACTCTCCTCCCCCTATAGAGCAGAGCCAGACCACCAATGGGGATTTAACCATATATCTTTTAATGAGAGAACAATACTGGGAGGTATAGGGGACACTACAATGCCCCAAAGGGGCAGGATTCAACAAAGGTTAGACACTTACAATCATAGACATATTCATCCAGTTGACAAAAGACAGGGTTAACCAAAATGTAAAACACAAACAGCAGAACAAACAATACTGGTTGATGAAATATAAAAGGCACAAAATACAAAATTTCAAATAACAAGGAATATAGGGCCTAGGTACCTGGAGGGGGAGAAAGGGGGAAAACAAAATGGCCCTTTTCCACTGCAAGAAGAATTTCTCTCTGTTATCTCACTCACCCAATTGGGACTTGAACGTGGAGCTCCCACATAGTAAACAGAAACTCTATCACTCAGCCTCCAGTGCTGATACTATGCCAAACTGCTAGGGGTCTTGACCTTCCCAGATCCCCTGTCTCACATTGAGCTGCCTGGCCTCTTATTGGAGGAGCTGGAAGCAGAGCTGGGAACCTCTCAGGTCACTGCTCAGATCCTTGCTGGAGCTAGGGAGCCTCTCTTGCTGGCTGCAGCCTCTCATAGGGAATCCTGGAGCCCAGCGGGGAGCCTCTCCTGCCAGCCGCACACCGTGCTCTTGAGGGTCCAGATGCTGCCTGCAGGTCCCATTCCTTCAGGCTCTTCTGGGGCAACTACTCCCGCCCTGTTGGCTCAGCTCTGGCCAGCATTTTGAATCTCCTTCCTTGTGGTCCCTCGCTGGTCTTCCTTGAGTCAGCTGCGCTGCCCCTTTTATCCCCCTCCTAGTGACCCAAGGGGCCAATCAGGGGACATGGAGGGTGAGTCTCTGGGGCCTGATTGGTGAGGAAAGGGAATCCCAAGTCCTCCAATCATCTTTTCCCTTTCAAAACCCCTGGGCTAAGTCACTGCCAGCTAGCCCGTCACACGTGTGTAAGCACTGGCCTTGGACCTGGTGGTACATCAACAGATATTGGAACTTCTGGTCTGTGAGTTCAGGATCTGTAAGGCCAAATAGAAAGACAACAGTTGGTGTTAGAGAAGGCAGTCACGCACATGCAGCCACCACAGTCAACCCAGGAGGGGGAGTTTGAGAAACCAGCCACACAGATTACAAAAGGGAAAATGGAAAGAAGACGAGAGATAATGTGTATAGAGAAGAGAGGTGAGGAGGCATACTGTTGCTATGGAGCATGGGTTGACCCAGGCCTGGGAGAAGAACAGGCTGCACTGATGGTGGAAGTGGGAATATATGGATGGGAGGTATGGGCTATGGTAGACTTGGGCTCATCCCAGACAATAGTGTGGAGAGACTTGATACAGGGAAGAAGGGGGGAAGCAGTGGATCAGATAGTCACTCAATGCCTGTGTGGGGACACCCTAAAATACAACAGAGTGCGGGTCACTACGCAAGTAGGAGATGATACCCACCAGATGTTAGTTGGGGTAGTCAATCAATCCCCATATCCAGTGACACTAGGATGTGACTGGCCAGAACTGTTAACAGTGATAGCCTATGAAAGACAGAATGTTGAATTAGCGAGGCATAACTTGAGAAAGGTGAATAAGATGGGAGAGTCCCCATGTCTCAGCCCTTTTCAGGCTGAGGTGGAAGCCTCAAAAGATGAGTCAAAGGCTCAAGAGATACCCAGCTGGAGGCAAAGAGAGGTAAAAACCTGAAGCTTTGAGGAAATGGGGTCTGGGGCTGTACTTGAGGATGGCCCTATGATTGAGGGGTTAACCGATGACGCCAACAAGCCTCTATCGGGGAGGAGAAATGGATGTCAGCAACCTTTTTGAGGATGGGCATTTTCAGTTAGAGCAGTGCCAGGAGGAAGGATTTCAGTATGCCTTCCGGGAACATCTAGCTCAATGTAATGGAGAGGTACTGTGACCAGAACTGATAAAGACAACCCCAAGATTTGAGGTGAGGAATGATCTCCTCTATAGAATCAAGTGAAGGAGATCTGGAGGAGAAGTGATAGTACAACTGCTTGTACCACGATGATATAGGCAGGCCCTCTTGAGAGTCACCCATAAGCTGACCATGGGCGGCCATTTGGGGAGGGACAAAACCAAAGCACGGATTCGGAAAAGATTTTTTTGGCCAGGCTTACTTCTGGAAGTAGAGAATTATTGTGTTTCCTGCCCCGTGTGTCAAAAGGTGGCCCCCAGTCACCCACCAAGAACCGCTTTTGTTCTGCTGCCTCTGGTGGAGGTTCCCTTTGAGCGGGTTGCTGTGGACATTGTGGGGCCATTGCCAAAAAGAAGTGTGGGACCATCAATATATTTTGGTCCTACTGGACTATATGACAAGGTATCCTGAGACTGTGCCTATGCAGACTGGGTCTGCTCTGAAAGTAGCAGAAGAGCTACTGAAAATATTTGCCCAAGTGAGGCTCCCCAAGGAACTGTTGATGGACCAAAAGACAAATTTTACATTACAAGTGTTCAAGGGAGTGAGTGAAACCCTGGGAATCAAGCACCTAAAGACCTCAGTATATCATGCACAAATAGATGAGCTAGTGGAACGATTTAATCAGACACTAAAACAAATGTTAAAAAAATTGTGGTGAAGAGTCTGCAGAAGTGGAACCAGATGTTGCCACCCTTATTATTTGCTGTGAGGGAGGCTCCCCAGTGCTCAACAGGGTTTTCCCCCTTTGAACTCTTATATAGACATCAACCATGGGGGACCCTAGATTTGATTAAGGAAGGCTGAGAGGAACAGCAAAGTAAGGACAAGAACCTGATTCAATATGTGATCCAGATGAGGGAGCAACTAGAGGTGATGCAGAAAGAGGCCTTAGAGAATCTTCAAGTAGCTCAAAGGTGACAAGTCACTCATTACAATCATACGGGCCCTATGAAATTCTGCACCAAGGGCCCATCAGTTACAAAGTGCACCAGCCAGACAGGCAAAAGAAAAAACAAGCGTACCACATCAATATGTTGAAACTGTGGCAAGCATGAGAGGGCCTATGCCTGTCACCTCACCCTGAAGAACCCAAATTGGGACCCTCCCTGGGAGAGGAAGATGTGGGAAGTGACGTGGAACTGGCCCCTCAACTGTCAGAAGAACAGTGATGACAAGCAGCAGAGTTGGTGGTGGAATATGCGGACATGTTCTGAGAGATGCCAGGGGAAGCTCAGGGCATGGTACACCGAATAGAAATATCTCCTGGCCAGGTGATCCATGAGAACTGGAGGCGGATTCCACAAAGGCTGCAGAGTCAGATAAAAGAAGAAGTTGAGATGATGCTAAAAAGGGGCATAATACAAGAATCCCACAGCGACTAGCAAAGTCCCATCATAGTAGTGCCAAAGACTGATGGGAAGATCCGCCTCTGTGTTGATTTTCAAAATGTAAATGCAGTGGCTAAATTCAATGCTTACCTGATGCCGAGAGTGGATGAGATGGTAGAGTTTAAACTGGTGGTTTGCAGCTGAGGCTGTAGGGGAGATGGAGACCTCATTAGGGCCCACAAGGGTGGAGCTACTAGGGCTGTGCGAAGCGTTGGGTGCTGATTTGATTCGAAGGAGATTCAGCCCGATTCGGCGACCAAATCTCCAAATCTGAATCGAATTGGAAGACCAATAAAAAGGTATGAATTAATTCGAAGCTCCCCGAATCAATTCAGAAAAGATTCAGAATGCTTTGGAGAGATTCAGAGATTCGGACAGTCCTCGCTCACTGCCACAGGGAGCTGGACCCAGACTCCATGCTAGTAAGTAGGGGGCGGGGGAGGGAAATCTGGAGGAGGGGGGAGGGAACCATGGGGGCACCCCCACCAAGCCCCATCCCCTGCCTGCTCCCCCAGGCCCCCTGAGCGCCCACGACTCCTGCCAGCTCTCCCAGCCCCATCAATGGCTGCCCCACCCGGCCCCAGTGTCCCAGCTCTTTAAAAAAAAACACCAAAAACCCTCAGTCACCGGCTGCTGCCAGGCATGGGGGGAGCACGATCCCCACTCCCCCCATACTGCTCCGCACTCCGTGGGGGGCTCTGCCACAAGTCCCCATCCCCCGCCCACTCTCCGAGCCCCATCAATGGCTGCCCCACTTGGCCCCAGCTGCTGGATCTTTAAAAAAAAAGCCCCGCACTCCCCTGCTGCTGCAGCAGCTGTCGGGGCTTCTGGGGGCTCATGGCAGAGCCCCCCATGCAGCGCAGGGCAGTGGGGGACAGCAGGGATCACCTTCTACCACTCCCTTCTATCCCTACCTTCCTCCTTCCCCAAATCACCACTTCCTCCCATTGGCCTGTGCCTCTTCACCTAATTACTGCCCCCACTCCCCACCAGGCCTAATTACTTCCTCTCCCTATGCCACAGCACAAAAATCCTCTTTCCCTGTTCCTTCCACTTCTTCACAACTAATCTCTAATTTCTTCAATGAATTGTGCATCCACACCAATATTCACCTTCAGTGCCCCTGTATCCTTAGCTCCACACAAAAAGTTGTAAAAGTCTGAAAATATTTTAAGCAACTCTTGTTTGGTGGGCTATGCATCAGGAGCCCTTTGACTAGGCAAACCAGAAACTTGCTTTTGTTTCATCATATTAATTTCCCCTGTTGAGGAAATATGAGTACACTATCTTAACTATGTATTAGTATTTCATCTTCCTTTTAATCACTGCTAGTTTCCTTGAAAATACTTTTCAAGTCAAATTAGTAGATTTTAAAGACCTTTAAAACATCCACCATTAAGCCAGATATTCTAGTCTTGGCGTAGCAGTTCAAAAAGGAGTTGTTACAAGGAATGTATACAAAAACATATTATCTAAAAACTATCAGTGGAAAGACACAAACTCACAATGTATGGGTGGAGATGAGGTTCAATTCCTCAAAACTGTGACATTTAGCCACATAATTACCATTAAAAACTGCCTAAAACCCCTCTTATTTCAACCCAGCTTTAGTCTTGCCAGACATTCACTTTTCACTATTTTAGATACATCATTACAAATCTATTCAGGCCTGGAAGTCAGAGCCATAGGGCATTTTTTTTTACATGTGCTCTGGGGAGGAGGCACTTTACTTAGAATGGCTCTGAGATCCACTCTAATTAAAGTGTTCTCACTGCCTCATGTATCAGCAACCCTGCACTTCAAAATGGTGGCAGACAAGAATTAGTTAAAACACCGCTGCCGCAGGCTGGCTGGAATGTGCTAATTAGGATGTTCCAACAGACTTGATTAATCAAGTCTGCTCTGACATGCTGTCAGTACAGCAAGTTAGAGCAGCATCCAGCATGGGCGACTAGTGCCTCTTGAGTCAGTGACCAGGGCGGATCCCTTGGCAGCTGATCGTGCTGACGGGGGGGTGTCCCCCACGGCCCATCTCACTGACCAGGGGGGGTCCCCCAACGGATCGCGCTGACCCCCACAGGTGATCTCACTTACCAAAAGCTTTTGCTGGTGGCCCCGCTCCCTGGCCGGCACTTGTAGGGGGTAGGGGCACCAGCACTCCCATATGCCCCCCTGCCCGCCACCTAAACAGGGAGTGCGGCCTGACAGGGGGTGCACCAGCGCTCTCAGGAGGTGCACATGCACCTATGTGCACCCCCTATGTGTTGCCACTTGCATCCAGGCACGTCTACAGGCACCCACAGTTTGAGGTACAGGCATGCACACAAAAAGGCTGGAAGGATAAAGTATTTTAAATGCTGCTTACTTAGAGGAGCATACATATATAGAGACACTTTTGCTCAAATGACCCTAGAAGTAGGCAAGTAAGGCGCACACAGGCATTCCTGGGAACCAATATACAATCACACAGTTTGATTGTAAATTGGGTCCTTATTGTGAAGATGTTGGCTAGTGCCAAGAGTCAAATCTAAGTAAGTCATTGTGGGGGGAAGGCTGGAGGTTGGACCAGGGGGACTAGCACATTGGCAAGTTTGGATGAGGAGTTGGTGGGATCAACAGATCTGTGGGGGGCATTGATGGGATTGGGGAGCTACCTACGTCCACAAAGAGGGGTTTAGTGGGATTGGAGTAGCTCCTGGTTTCACAGGAAAGGTTGGTGGATCCATGGGGGGGTTGGTGGGTCCACAGAGGGCACTGTCTGTCAGGGGTAGGGGGTTCAGAAAGCTAAAGATAGGCCAGTCAGGGTAGGAGGAGTAGAAAAAATGCAGCCCTGGGCTGGAGCAAGCAGCTGGGCTTTCCCAACCCCGGGCCTGCGCTCCAAACATGTTTGGTTAGATCAGGCATGGGTTAACCTGATGTATGTAGTTCACCTCCTAGGTGAATTAAAGTTAGATCAGGCCAGCCATTTTTTCTGCCTGATCAAACCTTCCTCAACATATACAGATCAGCACTTATGTATACCTGACCCTAGTTAGGTTAATCTAAGTGTAACGTGTACATGTACCCTAAAACTACCCAACAGCCACATAAGCCAGAATTAATTTCAGCATGTGTATTTTGTATACACATATACCAGTTTCCTTCCACTTTAAACGGACAAGCCAAGAATTTTATTACTACTGGGAAAGTATTATTTCATAGTTGGTAGGGTCGGAAGGGACCAGATCATCAAGTCCAACCCCCTGCTATGGCAGGAAAGAGTACTGGGGTCAAACGACGCCGGCTAGGTGGTTGTCTAGCCTCCTCTTAAAGTTCCCCAGGGTAGGAGCCAGCACCACTTCTCTTGGAAGTTGGCTCCAGATCCTAGCTGCCCTGACAGTGAAGTAACGCCTCCTGATATCTAGCCTAAATCTACCCTCTGCCAGCTTGTGACCGTTATTTCTTCTACTCCTGGTAGTGCTCAGGGGAACAGGGACTCCCCCAGTGCCTGCTGGTCCCCCCTGACCAGTTTGTAAATGGTCAGTAGATCCCCCCTCAGCCTTCTCTTGTGGAGGCTGAACAGGTTCAGGTCCCTTAACCTCTCCTCATAGGGCCTGCCCTGCTGCCCCCTGATCATGCAAGTGGCCCTCCTCTGGACCCTCTCCATGTTGTCCACATCCCTCCTGAAGTGCAGCGCCCAGAACTGGATGCAGTACTCTAACTGCAGCCTGACCAGTGTCGCATAGAGGGGGAGGATCACCTCCTTGGACCTGCTTGAGATGCATCTGTGGATGCATGACAAGGTACGGCTGGCCTTCCTGACCACTTCCCCATATTCTGGATTTTTTTTTTGTGACCTTCATGTTATTGTACTTTAGTCTAAAAGACTGTAAGTGCATATGATAATATATGATGACAATTTCCCATCCAGTGTATTTACTACAATATATTAATTCAATGGTAGGAAGATGCTATTCTAATATAAATGTATATTGTTGAAATTTATACTGATATAACATCTGCTTAAAGTAAGCTACTTTGTAAAGCTGTTTTTCTAAGTGTACAAATTCAGTCTTAGATTGGAAAGTCAAAGCGGGATTCATCACCACCACCAAAGATGCTGCAAGCCAAACGCAGTTGTTAATTATGGCTGTGAAATTCAACTGCCTTCAGATCATGTCTTAGTTCTACTTGGGGTACTTCCCTGACCTCAAATTCTACCCTCCATCATCACTGGTATCTTATCTTCAGCAAAAGACCTGACAGTATCACATATTGTAAATTGTAACTCCTCTTGCTTTCAAGAAACTTATACTGAAGAAGGCCCCCCAGGAGATAAAAGCTCAGGCCACTGTAGTTACAATTTCCTGGGCTGAGAAAGAATCAACTTCCAACCACGGTGTTTTTTGAATTTCTAATTATAACCACTCCACCCACGTCAATCCCTTATAAACAATCCTGATTCTTTACTAAAATAAGTCAAGCCATGTGGATAAACTTGAGGACATTTATTAATTCTAATTTTGTTGAAGAGTATAAAGTAAATATTGAAATAAATAGTCATTAGCCATAGGAGTTTGAACAGGTGTTAGGTGCAAGAGAAACTTTGAGGCTGTTTCTGGTATATCTATAAAACAGTTGTGCCAAAGCAAACTACTACGATATTTGACCTTTCTAACTTAGTTGTTTGTTAAGAATATACAATGCAAAATGTAAATAACTGCCACTGACCATAAGTAAGTCAATGTTTAGAAAAGATGAAAAGGACTGCTGCTGTCATATAAAACTGTCTGTAAAAATGTTTGTTTTTTTATCTGAAGTTAGAGCTATGTGAAATTTTACGTCATAAAAATGTTTAGGAAAACAAGTGGGAAAAAGTTAATAGAATTCAACTTCTGTGCGGTAACTTTAAGAGCAGCCAAAACCAACAATGGCTGCTTACGGGAAACAACTCGTTATGATAGCTGCTGGCCTCAATGAGCTCAAACACCAAATTGGTGGTCTGCCGTGATGAGACTGAAATCTATGTGTTCCATCTTCCAGGAAAATGGTGTAACTATCAGGCACTAGACTTTTCTGGAAAATCAAGAATGAGGTACTCGGCAACTTCTTACTGAAGCTAGCCCGCTGTGCAGGAAGAAATTGAAGATTCACAGGGCCAGGAAACAGAGCCAGGCTTAGGGAAAATGGTGCCCTGGGTGAACTTGCATTTTGGTGCCCTCCTAGCACCCCTCCTGAGCCCCCAGAGAGCAGCAGCCCCAAGGAGAAGACGCTGACAGCAGTACCCAGGCTCCCCTTTCAGCTCAGCGGTACCCAGGCTCCCCTTTCAGCTCAGAGCCCAGCAAGCACTTGAGACCCACAGCAGTAGTGCTGAGTGTGCAAGGGAACACGAGGCAGCTGGAGAGCATGGCACAGGCTCCCTGGATGCCCCACTTCATCCTCTGCTGCTCCCCTGCCCCCACTGGCTGTCTCTGCCAGTCTCATCACCACTACTGCTGCCCTCCACCGCCAGCCCATCCTCATCCTCCTGTGTCCTCCTCAGTGGCAGCCCTTCCCAGCAAGGTGGCCACTGCATGCTACCCAGGCATGGTGGCAAGGGCTCCAAGAGCTCTTGGGAAGAGCTACTGCTCCACAGGCAGCTGCCAACCGCAATTAGCCAGGATGGGAGAGAGGAGGATGGCCTCCTTCCACGCTACTGCCTGGCATGATTAGAAAAAAGGTAGAACTTTCAGCATAATAATTACTTGTGAGCACTCCCTTTCTGCACAGTAGTACTTTTTGTTTGGACTAATGACATGCTGGCTTTTGGACCTGACGTTTTCTTGGCCAGGCTATGTTAATTACCTTATAAAGAGGAAGCACTTTCATTTTACATTATGTAATGTATTGTTTTCCAAGTGGTGGTCCACAGGCCATGGGTGGTCCATGAGGCCCTACTAAGTGAGCTTCAGCTTATAGTGGGCTCTCCCTCTTTTTGATAATGGAAAGAATGCAAGATGATCCATAAGAAGTGGTGAGGGTTATCAGTAGTCTGTTGGTTCAAACTGTTTGGGAAACAATGATTTAGCTAGTTGTTACATTAGTCTTTGTAATAGGACGGTGGATTGTTTTGCACTTTAGTACCTTCATATATATGGCAGCATTTAATCAATTTTACCATTATTTTCCAACATTCTCCAACTTCTACAACTATTATTTGCAACAGGATGAGGTCTACTTCTACTAAAACTTTCTTCTACTACCCATACATTCATCAGGATGCCGTAAGACCCTAAGTTGCAACAGGTAGGGCTTTCCTGGCAGAGCCAGCCTTAGGGGTGGACAATGTGGGTGACTGCCCAGGACACAGTGATCTGGGGGGCACCACACACACACACACTTCTTTCCTGACCAGGATCTCCATACTTGAATGATAACTGCTACTGCTACTGCTGCTTTAACAGCACAGGCTGGGCTGCTGCTGCTGAGGAACAGGTATCACTACCGGGGTTTCTCATGGTGCTCTGCTTGCTCTCCTTCACCCCCAGGAGCATGGCTGACCCTCACATGACAAAGGCCCCTGGAGGAAAGGGCCATCATTCCACCCCTTCCCAGCAATGATATACCTCTGAGCATGGAATTGACCCTACCTGGCTCCTTGCGGCTGGCCTGTGTATGGCTCAGAAAGACTCACAGAAGGAAGGGACCCTACTGGTGCCCCTCTCGCCCTTCCCTACTTATGCTAGTGTATGGCAATCAGTCTGACCCTAAGTAGAGGAGCAAGACCCTCTAGCCAAGAACCTCTGGAGTTCACTGTGCCGAAATGGTTAAAAATAATTAAATGAATTGGTGAAATTCAGAATGGTAACAAAGTTCTTAAAAGATCCAGTCATCTCACAATAAATTCAATATGTTTTTAGCACATTTGGGCTAGTTTGGTAAAACCTTGTTAACAGGCTAAGTGCTAAAGAAGGGAATTAGGTGCTTAAAAGTATATTGATTTCTTAGGAAGTTTTAAAATACAGTGAGCTAATAGTTTGAAGAGTCAATTATACTGTTATTATGATTTACCAAGGGTAGAGGGGTTTTTTGTATTTTCCTTTTTATGTTTAAAATATAAAAAATAAAACAATAATAATAAAATTAAATATATATACCAATGAAGTGATTAACTTGTTTTTTTTATTTATGCAATATATATGCCACACTTCCAAAGTTGTTGTATTTTAGAAAATCTTGTGAGGTTGATGGGAGACCTTGATGCAGCTTGCTGCACTTTTATCAAACTATGCCCTGCTGATTTATGATGTCAGTGATGGTTAAACATATTACAAACAAGTGTAGCAGATTCTGCACCTGTTACCTATTGCAGAGCCAGGGCTGTTAGGCTAGATGGCAAGGGACTTCCATTGAGAAGGGCAAAACGTAACTGCGCCCCACTAGATGGTTCAGAACCTCTCATAGTAAAAGGTTATTCAGAAACTGCAGTGCTCAAAAAGTGATTAAGCAAGGATCAAAGGATCACATGAGTAATTCGCTAGGAACCCAAGGACTATACATGATTTGTATTAAATGCAAATGGCTTGTGCTCTTTTATACCACATTCTTGGCCCATTATAGCCACAGCTCCCTAAATGCTGAAGTTGCAACACTTCACCAAGCAGTCTTCGATGGAGATTGGGATAGTGCACTGTTCATAGGCAACGGAATTCTCTATGGTTTCTTACCACTATCTTATTTACTTATTGATGTGCTGGTGATGCACATGACTGCATAGCCAAATGATACTGAAAAACCTTAACTGAGAATGTTGTGACTTTCAAATTACCTGTCAATTCTAAATGCACATTTTTTGATTAGATAGGTGCAATAGAAGTATATCCATTTAAAACCTTTGAATCCCCACTTCTATATTTCTCTCTACTTGAGAAAATGGTACTGAGTGCATACAAGCACATGCTTTCTTTTCTAATGTTCTCTGCTTTAGCAGAACAAGTCTTGCAGTAGGAAAGACTCTTTTGTGCAAAGCAGTCAGTGTACCTACCTGATTCAAAACAATGTTTATGTGAAACTATTAAAAATCCTTGTCAATTTTAGGTGATCAGACAGGATGTAAAAATTAAATATAGTTGTACACACAACTGTGACTTAAATATGACTTTATAAGCTTGGAACACACAATCACAGCCCAGCTTTATTTTATTTTTTTAAAAAGCATCCAAATTTTTCCTCAGAGGCTTCCAATGAAACGCTTAAACTCACCCTCACTGCAGGCAGCACTGGGAGAGAAAACTCCATGGCCTGGCTGGGCCCAGCCAGTGTAAGTGCAGGCAGTGCAAAGCCTTCAGTGGGGCTTGGCCAGTGTAGTTAGCTGATCCTTTCCCGGTTCAGCTGGGGACCCATCTGAACTTGTAGCCCCCAGTTGCTGTCCTGATTGTGAAAGCATTGCCCTGAGGGAATGCCAGGGTCCGGATTGTGCCATGCTCCTTGATGGAGGTCCTGAAAGCTAAGCCTTCCTCCAGCTCACTGTCACCCAGCTCCACAGAGCTCTGGCTGCAACATGTCTCCAGCCCGTTGAAGGCTCCATGCAGAGGGATGGCCTGGCACTCCTCAACCTGGAGCCGTAGACGCTTCATATCCTTGCTCTCATCAAGCGTCTGCAGGGCAGCATGGCACTTGTCTGAGATCTCCTGCAGGATCTCGTCTACCCCCTCGCAGCCCTCCTGGCCGGTGGCAAACAGGTCCTCCAGGCTCCTCTTCACTGATCCCTTAGGGTGGGAAGCATCTGGTGCTTCCTGGGCCTGCTGGACCAACAGTCTCTGCAAGAGGAACCAAACACACCAATTTCACAGTGCCTGCCATGTGCTCCCCCTGCCCCCCACATTGGACCATAGCAATCCAGGGGCAGGTAGTTCCTGCTCCCCCAGGCCTGGAGCATCCCCTGGGCTAAGTGCAGACAGTCAAAAAGCCAAAGGCTGAATCGATTCAATCTTTGCAGGTTAGTCTAAACTGCAGAGATTGAACAGACATTCACTTTTGATTACAGAAGTACAGCCACATGCCTGCAGTAGCCCAGGCCAAAAGCCAGAGGCACTAGAACATGCCTTCCTGCTCAGCTAGTACAGACAGCTTGGGCCAAGGTTAGCCCACCCACCCTGCCAAAGGAGGTTTGCAAGGGAGGTGCAAAGTAGGGGTGTGCAAAGCGGGCCCTATTTTATTCGGATTCAGCCCAAATCAGAGATAGTGATTCAATTCATTGATTCAGATCACTGTCCCTGATTCAATTTATCCGAATCCAAATCTGAAGATTCAATGCTGATTCGGAGAATCAGCAATTCGGACACAGCTTTAAGAGGTTTTTTTTTACATACCTTGAGGTAGCAGGCGCAGTGATGCTGGGGTGCATGGAGCATCCCACAGGAGCGCAGGGGGGGCCCTCCACATGCCTGGCAGTGAACCCAGAAGTGGACCAGAAGTCCTTCCAGTCCACTTCCAGGTCTGCCAGGGAGTGTGCTGAGCCCCACCCCTCCACACCTTCCCATCTTGGCAATTGGCCACAGGGGGCCCCGGGTGCTTCCCCCCAGACCCAGGAGGTACCAGTCACCAAGCCATGTGGGCGTGAGGGGGCCCCCCAGCACGCTCTCCAGAAGTGGACCAGAAGTGCTTCTGGTTCACTTTCAGGTCTGCTGCTGAGCATACTGGGGAGCCTCCCCACTCCCCCCCCGCTTCTGTGGGACACTCCATGCGCCCCAGCATCACGGCATTCATGAGCCCCTACCACCTAGAGGTATGTAGAAAAAACATTTAAAGCTGTCTCTATGTCCGAATTGCCGAATCTCTCCAAATCAATTCGGAGGGTTCCAATTCGATTCAGATAGATTAAAGGGTCCTCAGAGTCAATTTGGATTCAGAGATTTAGCCACCGAATCGAGCAAAATCTCCACCAAATTGAATCAGGGACTGAAGCTTCGCACAGCCCTAGTGCAAAGCATCCTGGGATGCTGGGTGACTGAGTTAACTTGAATCTGGAGGGGATCTGGGATTGACATGCAATAAACTGATTTAACCTAAATTAGTTAAGTCTGATTCTACATCCATCCAGATTTATCTTAAACTGGTTTCAGCCACTTTGAAAGCAGTTTATGTGCACTGAACTTCTGTGGTGTTACAGGTTTGAACCAGTTTTCGATCACTTATACCAGTTGAGGTGTGATTTCTGCCCCTAGTCCTGGTGTCCTTGCTTCGATGCCATGAGGACAATAAGGAGACTGGGGTGGGGGAGCACTTACATTAAGCACTGAGGCCAGCTGCTTGGCCTGGCTAGCCAACTCCTTCAGCTGCACGTTCTTCTCCTTCAGGGATGTGATCTCCTCTTGCTTCTGGGATAAGGTGACGTGGAGCTGTCAGAGGAGAAGCAAGTCAAGCACCACTTCCCGGGTGCTGGCATGTGACTGCGCCATCCCACCAGTGAGCAGTGCGAGCCCCACACAGCCAGCACAGACCGAACAGAGGAGGGAGTTTGGATTGGCCGGCAAGAAGTAGGACATCCTCTGGGTGACACAGACCCCTGCTGGGTCTCTTCACCTACCTGGCTGTTTTCCACCAGCGCATCTCCCAGCGCTCTCTGGTTGTGGTCTGCCACCTCCTTCCAGTACTGCTCTGCCGGGGCAGCACCCGGTAGGCTGGGTTGCGGGATGGAGGCACCTGGCGCAGTCTGAAGGCAGGGGCTGAAGGCAGATCCATCACTCAGTGGGAAGCTGAACCCAGCAGCATCCAGTGGAGGTGGCATCAGGTCAGTAGGGTCTGCGGGAAGCCGCAAGAGTTACACGGCTCCACCCGGACACCCACCACTCCAAAGCCTCTGGCACCAGTGCTGGGGCCCGATGTAACATGGACCCGTGGTCCCTATTTGGGGGATGGGGATTTAGAGCAACCCCTGCAGGTCCCTCTGGGCTCCCCTCCACAAGGGCAGGAAATCATTGCTGTGGCCAAAGGAAGCCCCGAGCCGCAGAGACAGTGGCACGTCCCAGGTGCGTGGAGGGGGGGAAGTACTTGCCAGGAAGGAAAGTGCTGACAGCATCTCTGAACTCCTGGAAGTCGAAGCTGAGCTCGGGCTGCAGGCAGGGAGCCTAAAATGAGATCCTGCCTCAAGCACTGGCCGCAGCTCCCAGGCACTCCCACCTGGCCTCGGCCCCCACCTGCCCACCTAGACGGTGCCAGGAGGCAGCAGGTGCGTATGGCCATGCTGCCATTGAGCCACTCTGAAGATGGGAAGGAGCTGGTGCTGGCTCTCACCAGGCCAGGCCACGCTCGGCCGGGCTCCTTATGGGCAGCCCCAGAAGCCAATTACCCACCCACCACTGCCAGGTGTCCCGTGGTGCCACAGCATCCCTGTGCACCTGGCCACGGCCACGAGCAGAGCCAGCCCCTCAGTCCTGGCGCTGAGGAAAGCAAGATGAGGGCCAAATGCCATGCTGAGCCCTGGGGAAGCTGCAGCAGCCCAAGGCATCGCACCCTTCTGACCTGACCCATGCAATCCCTCCCCCCCACTCCGTTTCTTGTCCCTTGCAAGGTGCAGGGCAAGAGTTCCCTGCCCCTTCTCTTTGTTGTATGTTTCACCGCAGCAGGGACAAGTGTCCCTGAAATAGTTCCACTCAGGCGTAGACAGTAAGGGAAGAAGAATGGAGACTGGATGAGCAGGCAGCATGAGAAATTCTGCCCATTTTACAGATGAGGAAACTGAAGGCATCATGAGATCTGCCAACAGACCAGTGCTGGGAGTAGCAAGACAGAACTCCCTTTGCCCAGTACTGTCTGCATAGGTTCAGCTTTCTCCTCCCTGAGGATGCATGGCCTACAGCAGTCCTTTCCCTTCATCCTGCACCCAAAGGCAGTTTCTTCTACCCCCCTTGGAGTGGCCCCTTGTCAATCCCTTGCTATGGTGACAGGCCCACGCTGCCTGCCTCCCTTGCAAGCCTGCTTAGAAAAACACTGAGAAAATGAAGACTCCAGCAGATCTTTTGTTATGGTGTGGGTGCTGCGAGCAGTGTTGAGACTATAAATTGGGATTTCCAGTTCCATTTGATTAGTACCTATAGCCAGGGTCTAGGTTTGAGTCTTATCTCTGCCACTAGTGTGCTTGGTGACCTTGGACAAATCACTTCACCTCTGTCTGTCTCAATGTGCCCCTCTGTAAAATGGCAATAATGGTGCTGGCCTCCTATGAAAAGCACTGTAAAGAGCTGGGTATTGTTTTAGTGCAATAGCAACCAGCAGCCCCAGCGTGGGTCTAGTCCCCATGGCCCTAGGAACAGTACAGACATACATCAAGAGAATCCCTGCCCCCTCACAGACAAGGAGGTTAGAGTGGCAGTGATGGCACCAGCTGGCTGGATTTGAGTGAATTAAAGAAAAAAATTCTAAGACACATGGAGATGCCACCAGGAACAGGGGTTCCCACTAGTCCCTTTCTCCAGTCCTTATAATAGATAGCTTCCAGAGTGCTAGCTACATGCACTGACCCTCACACAGTCTCATCCCTGGGGCAAGCTGGCAGCCTCCCTTCCAGGAATTGCCTGTTAGAAATCAAGCCCTTTCCTTTGCTGCTCAAGTCTGCCTTATCCTTACTGTGCCAGATCCAGACAGCAGCAGGAGTCCCCCTGTGGACTACAGTGGGCTTCGGATCAGGACCTGCACCCAGAGCAGGATGTGTATGAGAGCAATCACTGCTCCTTCAGCAGCAGCAGCTCCCATCATGGTTGTTACAGCACCTCAGGTGCCGCGATGGTCGTGGTGGCCTCCAAACTGACTTGACTTGACTGGAGCTCGTACCACCCGCCAGGCTGGGAGCCCCTTTCAGCATCTCTGATGCTTTCAGTGCCTGCTGCCAGCACGTCTGACAACCTCGATCACACGCTGCTCCTGGTGCCTCTAAACAAGCCAACCCGGGGGCGGCAGATTCCCCTCACCCACAGTCCCGCATCGCATCAAGAGCCGGGGCCAGGAGCAGCTGTTCCGAGCTGGAGCCGGCGCGAAGCTGGTCCTGACTCAGGATTTCAGAAAGGCAAAGGTCACTCCATCCCCGGCTGCTTTTCCGCACCACGGCTCGGCCAGAGGCTGCGGCTCAGGGCAGGACTGACCTGCCCCGGTCCTCTCCCCCAGACGCGCCGAGTGCGAACGAAACCTTGCCCTTTGCGGAGCGGCAGCCAGGGCATCGGCGGCTCCTCTGGATGCCCGGTGGAGACCCCGCAACTAGCGCCCCGCAGCTGGCTCGCGAGACTTGCTGGAAGCTAGAAACAAAGGCACCCGGGCGCGCGCAGGGGCCGCGCAGTGCCACCCGCCCCTGGCACCCGGCAGGAGCCCCCCAGCGGGCCCCGGGGAGCCGGGCCGGACAACAAGGAGGCCGGAGCCCGGAGCCCGGGCAGGAGGCGGCGGGGCAGCCCCCGACACTGCCCGGTACCTGCTGCGCGGCCGCCGCGCCCGACGCCTCCCGCTGTAGCAGCGAGGTGCAGTCCGCCAGGTCCTGCCAGTCGATGGCGGCGAGCGCTGCGGGGAGAGCGAGAGGAGCGGGCTGAGCCCGGCCCGGGAGGCGGCCCCGCGGGCGCTGCTCGGCCCCTGCCCCGCTGCCGCCCGACTCACCCGCATCCACGGCGTCGGCGGGCGGCTCCGCGTACACCGCGACGGGGCCGACCCGCGGGGGCGCGGGCGCGGGCGCGTGCTGGGGGGGGCGCGCGGGCACGCACCCGGGCGCCGGGCCGGCCCCTGCCCTCGGGCCCCGCACCTTCCTGCCCGGCTTCCTGCCCAGCCGGCCCGCCAGGTCCTGCACCCTGTTGGGGCAGAGGCTGCCGAAGGCTTTCCTGCCACCCTGCATGGCGCGGCCGGGCTGCGGCGGCGTCCGCCCGGCGGGGGCAGCGCCTGCCATCTGCCCGCGGCACGGCCCGGCCCGGGCCGAGGCGAGGCGAGGCGAGGCGGGGCGGGGCGGGACGGGACGGGACGGGACGGGGCGATCCCGCCGTTGCAGGAGCCCGCGGGTCTCCAGGGCAGCGGGGTCGGGCCGGCGGCAGAGTCCGCGCCAGACGTGGCGCCTCCGCCGTCGCGGGCGCCCAGAGCAGCCTGGCAGCGCGCTCCGCCGCGCCCCTTGCGCGCACGCTGGCGCCGGGCCGGGCCGGGCCGGGCCGCGAGGAGCGGAGCGGGGCTGGGCGCGGGCAGTCCCTCCCGCCCGCCCGGGAAGGGCTGCGAGTCACCCGCGCTTACACGGGGCGAGCCGCAGTCTCCCGCGAGCAGGTGGCTCCCAGCGTCCAGGGTGGGAGGTCGGGTAACCCCCACATGGGCTGCGACACAAGAGCTGCGGGCTGTGCTCTCGCCATCTGTTCCTGGAGGCTGGAGAAGCGGCGGAGTGCGGCGCTCCCAGCCCGCGAGGGTGTCCGGCACAAAGGGAGGCGCCGCACGGCTGGGCTTGCGACACGGGCAGGCCGGCGGGATCCAGCCCTTCTGAGACCCGCTGATATATCCACGCCGCACGTGGAGCAGGGTGTGGGGCTGGGGAGAGCCCAGAGGGACTGCATCAGCATCAGGTGTGGTTTTAGTTCAGGAAAGAGTAGACTGAGGGACTCCTGGTAGCAATCTTCCAGTACATGAACGGGGGTTATGAGAAGGCCGGTGCCGGCTTCCTTTGCAGCAAAAAAATCATTAGCATTAGGAAAAGTAAAAGCTTTCCATCTATAAGAATAAGGAAGCGCTGCAGCACCCGGCCAAGAGGTTGTGTGATCTCCTCAGTGAGGGAACAGGTGAGACGAGAATCTGGTCTAGGGCAGTGGATTTCAACGTGTGGCCTGTTGGGGAGGTCTGCAGACTATGGCTAAGGAGTCCCCAAAAGATGACAATGATCAATCAAACATATGTGAATACCCACACTTACAATTCAAAGGGGCCCACACCTCCATTCAATTTTTTTAGGGGTCTGAAAATGAAAAAGGTTAAAAATCACTGTTCTAGGTGTACTTATCTTCCCTCTCAACACAGGGATAGACTAAATACCTTATTGAGGTTTCCTCATGTTTACATTTCTGATAAGGCATTTTGGACTATTCTGAAAACAGGTTAATCTTTATTTAACTAAACTGCATCTGCAGCGCTGTATTTCCAATGGTGGCCTATAGGTTTGCCTTTGCCAGGCTCTGGTTGGTTTGTTTTTTTTTTCCTTTAATGTTTGATTACATTAATTGAAGTAGACTGGGACCCACTCACATTTTCAAAAAATGATAATGGATTTAAAATATCTGAAACTGACTTGGCCAATCAGGCACCAGGAGAGACTACATAGGCTGGAACTTTTCAACTTAGAGAAAAGATGACTAAGGGTGGATGTGACAGAGCTATACAATCATGGAAAAAAGGTAAATGGGGATTTACTATTTATCATCTTTCACAATGCTAGAACTAGGAGACATGTCATTGCCTCTTAGTGAAACTATTAGGTAACAGGTTCAAAACAAAGAAAAGAAAGTTCTTTTTCACATGTGTGAACTTGTGGAACTCCTTGCTCCAAGAAAGTGCAGAGGCCGGTAATTTAACTAGGTTCAAAAGAGGATTAAATTCATGCATTAGTGCATCTTAATTAGCACTGATTTATCAGTGGGTATTAAAAGCATAGCTGGGGATGCAACCTTTAAAATCAGGACATGTGAATACTGAAATCTGTAAGAGATGATGGGCTGGGGACATTAGTCTGCGTAGCCTTTGCACATGGTCTTTCCTTAGCATCTGCTCTCCCTCACAATGAGACATGCAATACTGGGCAAGGTGGCCCTGTCCTGGGACATGGGACAGCATTTCTTACAATCTAAGTGTCCCACACCTGCATTCTTATGGCTCAAATACTTAAAGCAAAGGAATAATTTAACTCTTGTAAGAAGTCCCACTGAAGTCACTTAAGATTTTTCAAGTAGATTACAATCATCTCTTCTTGTTTCATTGTATATACACACCATGTCCCTACATGACATTCCAGATAAATTGCTAGTAGCATCATTTCTTACATTTGCTTAGTCATTCATACTGACAATTGTGTCATACACTTTTCTAGTATGTGAAACATCTTGTGCTCTCAGAGGCAGACATGGGAAGTATCTCCAGTTCATACACTGTAAGTATCTATGTTATGAGTTTGAGGTAATACATAGGTGACACCAAAGTCATAGCTCAGTACAAGTTAAAGGGGAAAAGTAAACATTTTGCAACATAAAATTCTTTTTTATAGTGTTTGCCTTTTCTTTTTACTTTTCCCCCTGCTATGAAATACCTACAACTCAGGTGGTTAAGTGCATATATTTGGATGTACTAAGAAAATTATAAACTTATCATCATTTATTATGTGGTTTATTTTACACTGCTGTGGCATATGAACTAAATTTTTCAGACGTAGAATATGACCATGCTGACAAAAATGCATTTTGAAAGGGAAAATAATACAAGTATACACACTTATTTTCTGCAGAGTGAAACAAGACTACCAGAATAATGCTCCAACAGTGATCTCCAAGGTGTATTATATATAAACACTGTAAGCAAAACACACTATCTTCAGTGATCAGTGACAGAAATTTATTAAGAAATTTTATACAGTACTTTTATTGTTGCTATGCCTGCCCTTGAGGTATGTTTATAAACCATCCTCTATATAAATAAACTGTACAGGAATTGGATTATGTACACTATTTACACTAGGTATCATTATAAAGTCTAATGTCAGTGCAAGAAACAAAACAAAAAATATAATGTGCAAATAAGAGTTAATTTTTAGTTCCTTACAAGGACACTATTGCTTAGTTGATTTAAGCTCTAAAGTGTATAGACTTTAAGCCTACAGAGCAGAAATAAATACAGACAACAGGCAGAGTTGTCAACTAAGCAAGAGTCTAAGGGAAATACTGTTATTTCTGGAGGTACAGCAATTATCAGCAAGCTGGTAGTTCATAAAAACATTGATGGAAAGGAAATATTATTTAAAATCTCCTGATGCTTCAAATGGCCTGAGGGATTGTCCAAGGGCATTGCTCCAGCTAGCTTCCCAGCTCCAGGCAGCTCTGGGAAAACTCCTGGGGTAGCACGTGGGATAAAGAATCTCCATTCAGAGACACCAGTAAGAGCAGTTTGTCCATGCAGTCCTGTAAAACCCCCTGCGGGTAGCCACTTATTTTTAGGTCCAGCGGGTTTTGGTGGCACAGCATCTGATCGGCCAGCCCTAGGGTACAAACGGCCAGCAGGGAGGGCACATACTTGTTAAAAGCATAGTCTGCCAGGCTCAGTTCAGCCACACCTCTGGCCAGGGTTTTGGCATTGCTGGCCTCCTCGGCATGGGCTTCCCCAGCCTCCATACGCACCTGGGTGAAATGCTCCAAGAAGCAGCCGATAGTCGGCGCGGCCAGGTTGAAGTGCAGCTTGTGCAGGATGATGCACTCCAGGTTGCAGAGCTGCTGGCGGGTGAAGGAGTCGCAGCAAAGGGCGAGGAGCTGCTTCACTCTGGGCGGGTGCACTTCCACCTGCAGCGACAGTGTTACACAGCGGTGAGAGCAGCCGGAGGTGGGGGCAGAGCACCCTCCTAGCGCCCAGGCGGACAAGGCAGAGGGGCTTCGCCCGGGCAGGCGCCTGCCCCCACCCCTCCCCGCCAGGCCGGTACCTGCTTGCAGGCGATGAGGAGGGCAGTGACTCCCAGCAGCTGGAAGCAGTCGGCCGCCACGGGGGTGGTGCTGAGGAAGCGGTCCAGCGTGTTCACGGCCAGGCACAGCGCCTCGAAGGACAGGCCGAAGTGGCGGTGCACCGGGATGAGCCAGCTCACCAGCCTGCAGCGGGCCTCGGCCGTCACCTGCGCGGCACAGACCGCGCTCAGCGCCCGCCGCGCCGCCACCGCGCCCGCCCCCGTCCCCGCCGCCGCCGCCGCCCGCCCCGCTCCTACTTGCGGCTGCCCGGCGAGCGGCTGGCGCGGGTGGAAGCGGCCCTCCAGCCCCTTGCGCCAGCGGTACCAGCTGTCCCCGTAGTCGCGGAAGTCCCGCAGCTCCAGGCGGCCGCACGTGGCGGCCGGGCCGCGGCAGGGGGCGGGGGGTGGCGGCAGCGGGCCCTGCTTGAGCGGCGCGCGGAGGCGGGCGGCGGCGCCGGGGGGCTCGGACCGCTCCTCCGGCGTCACGTCCTCGGCGCCCGGCTCGGGCAGGCTGGGCCGGCCCGGCCGCACCATGGCTCTGCCCGGCGGCCGCGGCGCCTGCATTTAACGGCGCGGGCCGCCCCGCCCCCGGCCCCGGCCCCGGCCCGCCGCTTTCCCGCCCCGCGCGCCCGCCGCAGCCCGAGGCGGGCACTGCCCCGGCTAACACGCCCCGGGTCCGCCCGCGGCGCAGAGCCTCCGCCCGGCCCAGAGGCTGCAGGCGCGCCCCGGGGCCCCCGCGCCGCGCACTCCCACACACGAGAAGCGGGGAGAGGGGGGCGGTGGTTTACACACGGGGCAGGGGACTTCAATACACGCGGTGCCAGGGTTGGGGCACGGCGCGGCTCAAGCCCTCTCGAGCCTCGGATTTGTGCTCGTATGTTCCCGAAACCGTCTTCCCCCACCAGGGGTTTCTGCTTAGGAACCCACAGCAAAAGGCAGAGGAGATGCGCACCTTGTAGGCCGACTACCTCCGAGATGCGCACACGTCCCCCGCCTGCCATCTGACTTCAGTCCAACACGGAGCGCTAGTGCCCTGACCTCCTTTACTAGCTTGTTCCGTGGGAGGGAACACCTTTCCCCTGGATGGCCGCGAAAAGGAGCTCAACTGTCTGTCCAAACTGTTTAGGCTAGGAGGGAGAGCAAACTCTCTTCCCCTGGTCTCCATTTCAACCTTTGGTCTAAATCCATTGACTGTTTTGTTCAACACGCACTAAATCTAGCAGAGGACAGAGGGAATGCAGGGAAGTTGAGGTGATGAGATTTTCTCTGGAGTGGGACCTTGTACAAACCATGGTGACAAAACACCTGGCAGGTGTTTGCTGCTAGTCTGCACCAGGACAGGAACAGGGAAGGAAACTCAGAGTCATCTTTAAGTATTGATCAAATACAGGTGACAAAAGCAACGTTCAGGACACAGGAATCCAGAAAGCAAAACGTACCACACAAAAACTGGGGTTTGTACTATGCACTAAAACTCACTGGGTTCAGTTATTCTTAGGGTAATGGCAAGCAGCAGCTTTAACTAGGCACATCTACACATGAAGCCACTTTTTCTAATGTGCATTAAAATTTAGTACTTCCAGTGTGAGGTACTAAAGAAGTGTGCATTAGGCTGCCTTAATGTGTGGTAATGAATGTGCATGGTTTTTAAGTGATGCTTAATGCACAGTAGCCTATTTTACATAATCTCATGGTTTTTTATGTGACACTTTAATGCGCAGTAAAAACAGACTACTGAGCATTAAAGCACACCTGTACATGCACCCACTAGTTGCAATTGACCAGTGCACCAAAGAGGCTTGTGTTTTCTGCCAAACAGTACTTTTTTATCAGACAGAGCTGGCTTTGGTGAACTGATTGCATTTGTCATGAGCCAGGAAAATGCGCGCAGGAGGGAAAATAGGAGGGCTCCCCTGCAGAGTGAATGAATAACTCCAAGAGAAGGGGGGTAGCAAGGGAGAAAAAAAGAAGAGACGGCTTCAGGCAACTAGTAAACTCCAAGGCCTAAGAGACAAAAGCACTGGTTTCCAGAGCCAGGGGTTATAGGCTTAAGTCACATCTAGAATTAAAATGTACTCTATTCCTGTTTATTGTAAAGCAATCTTCGTTTAAAAAGAATTAGACAGGGAGAGGTGGTTGGGGGTCCCTCTCTGGACTGAGTGATGATGAGGCCAGGGATTTTTTCGCAAAAAAATCAACTCCCATCACAGGAAATATGTTCAAATAATATACATTGTCTAAAGTGCCACCGACTGACACTGAATGTTCAGGACAACACTTGTGGTACCCATGTCTTGCTATGGGCTTTAACTGATCTCTCCTAAATACCTTGAAACATGTGGAAGGAAGCACCCATGAAGGCCAAACATTATGAACTGGATTGCAGATTTCACTGTTTTTTACATCAAGGTGATGCCACTTGTGCAAAAAGTGAACTGCATGTACATTTGTAAATATGTCTTTACCATAAATTATAGCTGTGTATGCTATGTATCCAGCTGGTAACATTAAAAGGTTTTAAGATGATAATGCAAGTATGGAACTTCAAATAAAACTGTTGCTTTTTTATAAGGAGAACTAGCCATTTACTCCTCAAGAATCACAGGAAGAAGGGGAGCAGGTGGGGATGGAGCCCCAGGCCCTCCTGCCCCATCTGGGCCTGCTCTCCCTTCCCTCCTGCTCTTTGGGTCCAGGCCCGCTCCCCCCCTCCCCACCGCAGTGGCAGGGGGAAGGGTAGAACAGGCCCAGGCCCAGGCCCGATGCAGGGGAGGACCGGGCCCAAAGGTGGGGAGAAGCCAGGCCATCGCTCTGGGGGGGAAGCAGCGGGCCCAGGCTGACCCAGCAGTGGGGGAGGAGTTGGCCCAGGCCCAATGGTGGGAGGAGGCTCACTCCTCCCCTCCTCCTGCAGCTGGCATGTTGGGCTGGGCCAGGCCAGGCCCGCTGCCTCCCCCCTACCGCTGTGGCAGGGTGGCTTTTCCCTCCGGCTTGGGCTCACTCCTCACCCTAATGAGCCAAGGTCCAGTCCTCTCCTGGCCCCACTGTCACCACTAACACCACAGCGCACTCGTTCCCACTCCCCCACCCCTGCCTCAGGGCCGCTCAGGGACAAGAGGAGGGGGCTCGGGCCGATGTGGGGGGAGGGGGTTGGGAAAGGAGTGGGCCCAGGCCTGAGTGGGGAGGCCTGCTCCTTCCCTCCCCCAGCTGCTGCTGCGGCCGCATCACGCCGAGCCTACTGTTCCCCCACCATGACGGGCCGGCTTCTCCCCTGCTCAGGCCCGCTCCCCTGTCCCACCTGCATTACCTGCAAGGAGCAGGGCAGGGGTCCCCTTCCGTCTGCTCTGTTGCTGCCGTCTCCAGGGAGCAGCTGGGGGGGGTTGGGGGGGGGGGCGGGCGCGCGAGGCCAGCCCACTCCATCCTGTGTGTCTACCATCAAGGCGGCCAGCTGCCTTCTGTCAGAACGCTTCTTTGCGCTCTGTTTGGCCTTTTGTCTGGAAAAAGAAAGCACCTCCCAGCTACCCCAAGAGCCAAGGACACCAGGTAACTTTAACACAACTTATCTATGAATACCTGGAAGAAGATGGTGGGGACCTCCCGCAGAGTTCTCGCTAAACCACTGGCTGCACCAGAATGGGGTGAGCAAAAGATAAAAGGCCTTACTATTTCTACCAGCCTACAAGATGGTTCAATATATTTCCTTTGGTCTACTTTGTAAAAGTTATGATCTTTCAGGAGCATGTTAGGTTTTCCTAATTATTCTTTCTTCCAAAGTATAAAGAAACACACTAACCTCTTGCTGCATGGAATCAAGTATTTATTAAATGAACAAACCTTTAACATTGACTCCTTTATCTATATATACTGAGTTCAGAGTTCATAGTAATAGTTTCTGGGAGAATCCCAGGGCATCAGAATCCCAATAAATTTCCCAACTCAGGACTACAGACCTGAAGTTTGTGATCTCACGATCTATAGTTGTGACCCACAGAGAAAATGAAAATGAAAATATTCTTAAAATCTGTACTTAAAATCTAAGCCTACAGCTTAAGGTACTTAAGCTTCGCAAAGTAGTTAAGTATTGTTTTGGCAAATGCATAAAGAAACGTGTTTTGTTTTCAGTCTGTACGTATCTAAATGGGAAGATAAAAGCTATTCCAAGTAGAGTTAGAACTTGATCTTGAATGACTAGTACATTATTAATGTAGTAGACCATTCCCAATACACGACTTAACAGAAGCAAAACAAACACGAACTGGTCAAGTTCATTTTATGTGGAAAAGATGTGAATCACTTCCGTCATTTATACATTCAAACAAACAGAAAATTTATTGTAAGAGTAATACATTTAATGTGCATCATTAAAAATGATCTAGAAAGATTACTTCTGTACAAAATTCATGCAGTCTTGTCCACATGATGGCTGGTATCAACTGCATTTTAAGTATTTAAATACTTTCAGCTGATATCTTTGAGTATATTTTATTCTGCCTATTACTGAAGCTCTGTAGCCCATCACTGAACTCCAGTTTCCATTAACTTTCTGTTTTTATGAGTTCTTTGATGATGTGTAAAATCTTGTCATCTAGGAAGGAAAACACCAAAGTTAAGTAGAAAAGAATTGAAAAAAAAAAAATCAATAAATATGTATTAAAAAAAGCAGAAGACGGGAGGTAGCTCTCAACAATCTCCCAAAATCTTAATGATTAGTGAGGCTGTATCAGATCAATGCACCCCCGAAGTTACAAAATTATAAAACTGTACACCTACAAGCATGTAAATACTGCAGACTGTTACAGTACATGTTGCTTCCTAATGAACCGCCTGTTACTGTTCTGATGCATCAGAAGGAAGATGGACAAAAATAAAAGAAGGGGAGACCTACAGAAGCTACATTAGCATACTTTATCCCAATTCAGTTTTTACCTCTTGACAAATTCCTGAAATTTTAAAGGTGTAGGTTATGCTTCTATCCATTACTTTGGGAGTTACTTAGGTCCTCGCACATTATTGGTAAGCACTGTGCAATGTCACTATCATACACTGTCCCAGAGTTGTGTGACAGCTATGGAGAGATATCGGAATTCATCCATGCCCACAAGAACATAATGTGAGTTCACTTCTACACTGAGAAATAGAAACTAAATCATTATTACTAGTACTATTAATGATTTTTACAAAAGTCAGTCTATTCCAGAGACATCTTTAACTGGGCAGTCAGTAAATGTAATCTCTGAAAAATTATAACACATTTCACCCTTGTCCCAGAATACATTCTTTGTGTATATACTGTGTATAATTAACCTGCGCATTTATGCCAATACTATGATGATAGTTACCTTCAAGCGACATTTTAGGATTTTCAAGCTTTTTCTTTAAAACAGACTCAATCAGAACTCTCAGTTGTTTGAAAATTACTGCAATCTTTACAGGGGCCTGTAGAGTGCAAAAAACAAAAAAGATGACCAAACATTTACATTATATTCAAAAGTAACCCCTTTTATTTTTGTAAAAAGAAGCTAAGAGGTTATACATCATACAAGAGATCAAGCATTTTAAGCACTGACAGCTCCTGTATTTCTTCTGCTATCTGGTAGCATTTACAGAGAACACACTGCAGGATGTCCCGTTTTCATTTAGAGCCTTAAATTAAATGCATTTAGAAAATACACATTACATTTATTCCATTTCCAAAGATGGTTATTTATTTCTTTGATCCATTCATTCAAGGTCTTAGACGTTTAACATTTCACCTATTTCACCATCCTAAAATGAATCTCAAGTGAAATATAAAGTAATGGATTACACATAGTCTTAAAGATAAGCAGACATCTACATGTTCATAAGATTGGGACCTATGTCTTCAAAATATTCTCAGCTTTTTATAAGCTCAGTTGCCATTTATTTGCTTTTAACATTTCAACCCCCCCCCATAAAACCAGCTTAAGTTATGGACAGTTCAAGTAGCACGTTCTCCTTAAAGACAACGTTGTCATAAACAAAGGGTAAAGGCTCGCTTTCTTAAATATATATAATCTCCAGCATACTATCATTACATTTACATATATATTTAACAAATTACCATTATTTATTTAAATCACTAATTTGCTGCCCTGTGCATGTCTTTCAACAGCATAATGAAATGAGCTCAAGCTCATGCTATTTACCTCTGATTTAGTTAGTCTATAATGTGCAAATCTACCTTGCTTTCTGCCTGACTTCAGATGAACATAGCTAACTGTACTCATGGATGGCACCATGCTCAGCCAAACAAAACAGACTGCAATCAATATACAGAAGAAACTTGCTAAGGTACACTCAGATATATCTTCTTTCTGACCAGATGTAAACAAATTAATATCATACCCAAGGGACTCTAGGTGACTAATCCACTCCATTCTACATACCACACAGCCTTTCTGACAAGCTGTTTCACTCTCTCCAGGAAACTGAGGAACCCCTTTTTGTCAGTGTTCTGTAGAGCAAACGGGAACAGACCTGTAGAACTAGCAAAATGAATACAGAATGATCCAGACACAACAGCCTTTTACTGGGAGAACTCTGTATCTAGCTATGATGACCGTCACAAACAACTTTACTCCTTAAAGAAGATGAAGGAAGCAAACTTTCCATACCTGCATACTCAGCAACAACCCTATCTACAGCAGGCACTCTCAACCTAGTTCTCGTGAGCACCATAGCACTCTCATGATTGTATAAACTGCTCTCCAACAAGTCAAAAAAGTGCTAAAAACACTCGCAATCATGTTGAAAATCACATTAAAAGGTGTAATTAATGATGAGATGATGATCTATTTCCTTACATCTATTCAATTTACGTTTAATGCTCTATGAAAAAGGCTAAGTCATCGCAGTGCTCATTAATGAAAAAAGGTTGAAAACCCCTGATCTACAGTAATGTCATCAGCTTATCCAACCACATACTCAGTCCAACTAAGGCATCTGTACTATCCTATGGTCTCTTTCTGCCCCACTCCACAGTCCAACGAAGTGCAGCTGTATGGAAACCTCAAGGCTTTTTTCTACCACCTAAAACTAAGGGACTATTTCCATGATGAGGAACTATGCAGTGATCAACCTGCCACAAACAAAATTCACGCACAGGACAGGAAGAAGGCCAGCTCCTGGACTCCACCTGAGGGCAGTAGCCCCACTCTGGACCTGTATATAAATTGTTTTTATCCCATGCCCACTCTGAGATTGCAAAAAACCCAACATTTACATTACAACCTCAGTCCTGCAGATTGGAGAGTCGCACTTAGCCTTAAAATAACCCAGATATCAAACAGGCTGATATGAGAGGGGAGAGGCGGGAGGCACTGATGTCATGGACAAAACAATGTACATACAGGAAGCTAAGAGAACTTGCCAACATGGAGTTTTACAAATTCCTCACTGAGGATCCCACAGCACAATACCAGGAAGAATTAAACAATCTCTTAACTATGTTACCTCTGCAAACAGGGGAGAGAATTCATGCTTCCACCCCCCCTAGGTCAGGCAATTTTTACTTACTACCCAAGATCTATAAACCAGGCAACCCAGTATGCCCCACTCTCTCTCACTGGCACCATCACAGAGGTAGTTTCTGGCTATGCTGATTCTATCCTGTCCCCATGTCTTTGGAGCTGCCAGATATCTGAAAGATACCACAGTTGTCTTCAAGAAACTGGGCTCCATTGATAAGTGTCAAGCAAATACTATGGATGTTACATCTCTGTACACCATCCCCCATAAGATAAGGATGGATTACTATCCATAATGAACATTATCCTCATGGAGGACACTGCTTCCATTTCCATCACACTCTCTTGTTTTGTCTTTGCACACAATCATTTCAGATTTGGGGACTCACTATACCTATAAATGAATGGCACTGCCACGGGCACATACATGTATGGCCTCCAATGTGCCAATATATTTGTGACAGACCTTGAAGTCCATTTCTTCTGCAGCTGCTTTCATCACCTAAGGTACAATGATGACATCACATTGAAACATGGGCAGGAATTTTTAGAGAAATTACCAGGACTTTGATAGAGGGCTGTAAGTTGTTAAACTAACACTGGAATACAACAAATTCATTTCCTAGAAACTATAGTGAAGTGTTCAATAGCCACAATGCCACCACACTGTACAGGAAACCTACTGACCTCCACAGCTGCCTTCAAGCCATCAGCTTCGACCCTAAACACACCACGAGATCCATAGTCTACAGCCAAGCTGTATGTTACAATCATATCTGCCCTGATCCCACTGACTAGGATGTACATGTTAAGGATCTAGAGCAGGGATCCCTAAAATTACAATACAATCTCAAAATTGTAGCCACTCAAATCAACAAGCCAGACTCAAACCTCATTCCGATCTGCTACAATACCAAGCCCAGGACAATAAAGTCCCTCTGGTTGCCATCTATAGCCCCCAGCATGAACACCCTAGATCAGAGGCAGGCAATTATTTTGGACAGAGGGCCGCTTACTGAGTTTTGGCAAGCCATCGAGGGCCGCATGACAGAACGGTCTAAACCACTAGCACCCATGCTTTTAGCCCCATGAGGCAAATGAATGGTATGGGGCTGGATCAGGTCCTGGGGTTCCCACACCATCCCTGCATGATGTGATCATGTCCCATGCCATCCAGCCTGCAAAACCCTGGCCCAGGACTTTCCTAAGATTTGTGGGGAGACCTACAAGCTAGGGGTTGAGCACTCCTGATCTATACCAAGACTATGAATTATAATTCCATTACCTGAATTATCTTTTATCTTTTATGACCCCATTGTCTTTATGGGATTATTACTTGTTCGCATCTCCCAACACTGCCTGCCCTTCTCCCTCTTCCCACCTCTTGTCCCTTTCCTTCTGTATTCAAATCGCTTTGCTTGATACACCCTTTCATAGCAACTGATGAAGTAAACTAGGGCTCATGAAAGTTCATGCTGTATCTCTGTGATTTACTTAGTCTATAAGGTACAAATCTACCCTGCCTTCTGCACTGTTTCACTGGATTTTTTTCTAAAATGTTACCTGAATCACAGAGTGGTACATTTCAAATAAAAAAAATGTAAAGCCATTAAAACTGCAAGAAACAAGCAAAAAGGTATCTGTACCTGAAAATGGATCCAGCCATCAACAGACAGGAGGCGTTCACGGTGCTGAACTTCTATGTCCCCACCAAAAAGCAAAACTGGAAAGGGGGAAATTAAAGTCGTCTCTCGCAAGTATATCCTGGCATATCTTATCTGCGTATAAAACACAAACACGTTTCAAAGCCACAGCAGGAACAGGAACGTTGTTTTTATAAAACAAAAAGATTTTGCTCATTATATATATTCATTTATGTACGTATTATTCATTTATGTTACTAGATAGTGAATGAATAGAGCCTATGCCCAGTCATCTAACCTATATAATGTAGACTGTGTAGCATTTATTAGTTTAAGGCAGGAACAGCTGATCCAGCCACTGGGAGATTTTTTTTCCTACTCCTCAATACACAGGTGGAAGACTTTTAAGGATGGCCAGATTAAAAAACAGACCACAATTATGCTGAGATTATAAACAAAAGTTTTAAAAAGTTTATAGTAGATTATACAAAGCCTAGGGAAATGCAGCTGAGCATATAGTGTCCAAAGCGTGATCATATTTGTTGCACTGTGAAACTGTCAGCTGATACAATCAGAAAAAATCAATTCAATGCATATATATTTATACATGGATGCTGCCTGTGCACAATTATGAGTTTCTTTTCATTCAAGTTAGAGTTAATGTTGCTTGCCAAAACTAGTTTCCTGATGCAGCAAACACCTTCCATTCAAAACTTATGAGTACTTATACAGTGAAGAATTCTGACGCTCTCATGATCAAGTTTTTCCTTTTAGAATTTAGGACTATTAATTGTAATAGACTCCTCTAATCTCTGAACAAGTGGGAGGACTACACAATAGTGTCACATTACAGACCTGTTACTGTAAAGATTAAAAGCAGTACTTCATATGACAAAAGATTATCCACTAATACTTACTACCTTCCAACTGTGCTTTAAAGCTTGATTTATCGTCCGTTTCTTATTGATAAAACATTCTCTTCCCCTTCCCTTCACATCTATTTCTTCCAATAACTATTTTTGTTTTTGCCAAGAAATTTTCTTTTTATTTTGGCTGTTCTTCTGCTTCTTTAATATATTGCAAGCTCCTTGAGGCAGGAAGTATTGTTTGCAATGCCTGAATAGTACTTTTCATATGTGCTGCATGTCTTTTAAGTTAGCAAGTACCTCAGAGGAAGGCCTAAGTAGCAATTATTAAATGGGCTATTAGTAACTGCCCAAAGGTCTGTACCAGTGCTTTGAAATACAAGTAAACTTATAAAAAGGAGTGATTTATGTATTTTAACAGTAATACTATGCTGAATTTTTCTAACCAATACTAGAAGATAGGCAAGTGAGAAAGATTAAAAAAATCTTTGTTAATGTGACCATGCAGTAAAGGAAGAAAAGCAGGAAAGTTAGCTGAGGTGATGTTATTACTGTGATGGTGCAGGAAATATGCAAGAGGCAGGAATTCTTGTGGGTGGTTATCTTTTATTGGACAAAAATCACACGGTTAGGATAGACTTAGTAAAGTTATAGTAATTCCAGGCCAGTGAGGATAAAAAATCCTCCCTCAGAAACTGCAGTTTCACAAGAACATGTATTTTGGCAAGTTGGAACCTTCCAAAACTACAGATGAACTATTTTATAGGCTGGTTCCTAGTAGCGCCAGAAAGACAAAGCAATAGAAACCAATCAATCCCAAAACGTTTGTTATGGTAAATGGTATGTAGACAAGGTCTTGAATACAGAAAAAAATAGGAGAGAACACAGGAATGACCAGAAAGGGTATACTGCCACCACTACCCCATTTGCCCCACACCAGTCCTCCAGCCAGCGGGGGTACAACAGGTAGGAACCTGTGATCTGGTAAAACAGACAGCCAGATACAAAAATATATCCCTAGTGCCTATCTTGTGCTTTAATGTGAACAATAAATTGGCCCTTCTAAGTTGCCAACAATGTACTTGAGATCCAGGTAACAAAGCACTGATGACTATTAGAAGTTTAAGATGAACTGGACCGCCAATACTTCATCTGATGATCCATTGTCCACCAATCCTGCCCAATTAAATTTACTCAAATGACCAAACATGTTCAAGGTTTTCATCTAATTGCTTCCATTTGATAAGATGGATACAAATGCAACATCCTTACCTTTTCCTGATAGAGAAGCCATCCATATGTCTGCAAATCTCTGTTTACTGAGGAGGGATGCACTTGCGCTTTTCCTTGCGCAGTTTCTACCATACATGACAATTTTTCGGTGACATCTACAGACTTTGTATACATTATCTTCCCCACGTTGTCGTATAACCCTGCAGTCAGCACAGATTTAAGAAGGGCAATTTCTTGAAGAGAAAGGGTTTGTGTGGATCCATTTCCATCCCATCCATGCTTAGTTGCAGGTGTTGCAAAACCAGCAGTCCTGACTACTTTTATTAGCTCTTGTTTCACATCCTGAAATTAGTTTTCATCAAAAGAGAAAAAAACACTGATTTTAAGAAAAGGACATGCTCAAGCCCACCAGCACACACAGACTCCTCCATGACTATTCCCAATAGAGAGAAAAAAAGGAAAAGAAATCTAGACTCATGTAAAAATAAAATTAGCCACATCTGCACTAATCAGACTCTTTACTGGAGGGGAAACCAAATAAATAAGGCTTCCACAACTCAAGCATTACAGAATGTAAACAAGTGCCTTCATTCTCCTAGGTATCTGGGAAGTAAATTGACAGCACAGGATACATGTATTTACATCACACATTCCCTTTCTTGTCACTCAGGTCTTAGTTACCTATCCTAAGATGGAAAGCGGAATTGGCGCTTTAAAAATAAAATACATTTAAATGACTCAGAATTACAGACCATCTTCCAAAATTGAGAGAACCACAAGTACTTTAGAATTGCAGAGTTAAGTCATACAACCTAACTACATGTTTTATTTTCTTTGTCATACAATAATTTGATTTGCAAATTATCGTGTGGCAGAAATGGAGAAGCATGAACCCTTGCCAGAGCAACTAGCTACAAAGATGTATACTAATAAAATGTGCTTTAAAGGTGAAAGGGCAGATTTAGCCAATATGAATAAAAAAGAAGTCTGTATGTCTTCACTGACTTCTAACATTCTCTATGTCCTTATTTGTTTCCTCATCTGCATACTAACATGCCTACTACTGTGTATCATGAATTTAAAGATGTATATTGAGTTTGACAGAAATTTAAGCTATCCTTTCCAGTGCAAAAGCTGCATGGTTAGTACCTCCAGAGTTAACAGTGAGGTCCGGTTAAGGAAATTTCTTCTGCAGTAAGTCATTTCAGTACGATAACCTCCTTCTTGACGTGCTTTTTTCCACCTGTAAAAAAACAACCCGTCTTACTACAGTTATGAGAAATACTGCTGTCTAGCAAGGAAGTGACAAGTAAATAGGAGTCAGACATTTAAAAAGACAATGCTGCCTTATATCAAACACCATCATAATACTAAAAATAATTTGGGGAATTGATTAGAATCTGCAATATGGCTGCTGACAGATGTGAAAAACACAAAACAAACAAAGCAAAAAACCAAAACAACATGCTTTACCAGAAGCAGCAGCACATTAGTTAAAACCCAGCTCTACAGCGCCTGTACAGACTGGGCGCTTCAGCGGGGCTTTCTGGCACTTTTATCTAATAGTTGATTTTATCAGCTAAGTGCCAAAAAAGCCCCGCAAAAGTGCCCAATCTATACAAATGCTGGGCGACCCAGGTCTAACTAACATGCTTTTTCTGGGCATGTGCTGCGCTTGATACAGGGAGGTGCCAAGTTTAAAGTGAAGCACTGTGGTTTTTTGTTTTTTTTCCATGTCTGCAAGCAGCCTGCTAGTCTGTTAAAGAGCAAGAGAGGATATGCATTTAAGGCCACATAAAAACATGCATGCCCATGAGCAAAGGTGGTTTCTCTTTCAATTGTACAGATAATTGACAGATGCTTGTAAGCTCTGCTGGCTGTAGGTAGAACAACCTGGGTCTGGATGAAAGTTAAGGCAACTATAACCTTCACAGTTAACCTTTTTAAAAAGAAAAAGAATAGATGTAGCTCAGTACAGTGCAGCTAATGAATGTAGCTCAGTACAGTCGAGTTCAGTACAAGAACTAATGAAACACCTGAGCCAGATGCAGTACATTTCTGAATTGCTTGTCACAGAGTCATTAGGAAGTGTAACAACTAACCAACTAAGCCATTTATGAATCCCTGTGCAATACAGTACTTAACACCATTTTTAATATTCAAAAAAGAAGTTTACAGATATAAAACAATTTCAGGTCCCATTTTTAAATACAATCTTTAAATGATTAAATGTTGTCAACACAAGTTAACAGTTGAAAAGTTCTTTCATTATAGTATTTTTTTTAAAAGATTACTTACCCGAGATATGCATTGTAGATTGTAAGATGGTCTGAGTTTGCCAATGCCAGAGAAGACTTGGCAAGATCTGCTTCGTCTTTTCTACCAATTGGTGTGGTAAATGGGGATTTTTCTGTCATTACGGCAGCTAAAGTTGCCTGTAGTCACCCGCAAAAATTTAAAGTATAAATAATAGAGTAAATACAATTAAAATTAGGATTGGGTAAAAAATTGTAACAGATTCTGAAGACAGACTAAGCAAGAGCTGCTCAAGTGTAATTTCTTTTACATCTGTACATCTTCCACCTCTTCTGTTTTAACTCAAAAGTTAGTGATGTAGTTATATACAAGTAGTGCAGACAGGCACTTTGATAAATAGATTAAAACGCTGGTAAATTTAATTCCTGAATCTTTAAGGGTCCTTGCCTCCCAAATAAAGAATGGGATGCCATTTTATCTAGGGAAACAGATTATGGTAATGAAGCTCCCAGCTGAACACTCACTTTTTAAAGGTTCAGGACATGCAACGAACCTGAGACTAGGGGGACACTCCTGGCTGTGTCCCAGGCCCTGGGGCTGCCTCATGCCAGATATCTATTGCTTAGCTGAATACAGGGATCTGTCATGGGTCAGCCCTGACATGGTACATATTCAATTTTAGGCATGATGCAAACAAGCCAAAAAGACATTACGCATAATGTGTGGGATATCTTTGTGGTCCACTTGCTATATTATCATGCCATAAATTGGTTTTAACATGTAGCCAGGTTACTATTTGTGGTGTGATTAACACATTAATCTGTTTTAAATGTAATGTGTGCTAAATGCCCTAAGACTAAGTTCATGTACTGCACTGATTCTTGTTTAAAATGGTTGTTTAATTGTACGGAGAAGTATGCTGTAGCTTGCTAATGTCATGAACCATTTGCTTTTAAATAATTTAAAACAGACACCAACTTGAGGTTGTAAGCAGTTTCAGGCCCTAGATCAGCTTGAATGCTCTAAACATAGCAATAATTGTTTCTAAATTGTGTTTTAAACAGTTTCTGATTTTTCAGGTTTTTTTCCTCCTCTCTCCTGCTCCTTTGCAAAAGCCACACAAGCAGGGAAGCACTGTCAAATACTTAAGAGTAAAACGAACTGGAAAAACAGTTACTTAAGTATTTCTTATAACAGTAGCAAGTAAAAGTTTCAGGTAGATACAATTTAATCTGTTTCTATTGAAATCAGGAAGTAAAGATGATTTAATAATTCATCCTTTAAAAATAAAATCACTGTCTCAATGTTAGAATTATCATTTTCACTGTAATGATGTTTAAATGGAAATGACAATGTCTGTCAAACTTACCACAGGGTCCAAGCAACCAAATATAGCACCAAATATAAGCATTTTGCCAATTTTAACATTGACAGGCAATGCTGCAAGGTGCTGACCCAGTGGAGTCAGTCTGGGCTCAATTAATTCACAAGCCCCAATCTTCCGTAGCAGGTTCATTGCATTGCTGATTACTTGAGGCTGTGGGGGATCTAATGCTCTGGACAGGAAATCCTCAGGAGCACCAAGATTGCATTTCTATGGATTGAACAGAAATCATTCAATATAAGGCTATTTAGCAAAAACGAACGTAAATGGTAAAAGCATAACAGATTTTTTTTTCCTTTTAAAATGAGAGCCTGTAGAACACGTTATTTATTCAGCCATTTTAGGGCCAGCTGCGCGCCTCTTCCTTTACCTCACTCCTTATGTTGGCCAAGTTTTCCCTAATACAGGACTACAGTGGGCCTACATGCTGAAATTAGCATAGCTCCACTGTGCTAAGGGCCAGTCACAGAAAGTGAGCCAGGGAAAGTTGTGTACTCACCTCGCAACTCTACAGAATTGGCTATCCAGTGGCATGACTAGTAGCATGCAACTACATTGGGGGTGGGCAAAATATGGCCCCTGGGTGCACAGTGGGGCTGGGGTGGCCTTGTGGCTGGATCACCTTTGTAGGCAGCGGTGTCTCCTGGCTGCTGCTGGCCCCAACCCCAAAGTACTGGCAGGGACCCACGCGCACAGCCCCAACCTGGCACACTCCATACCTGCTCCAGACTCACCCAACCAGCCTCAGCAGCAATGGTGACTGCCGGGCAGAAACTGTTGCTCAGGGCAGGGAAAAACTGGCCCCTCCCTCTTGCCACTGCCAGGCAGTTCTTGCTGCAGCCGCCTGGAGCCTGTGCCACGTCAGGCTCCCCTATGGCTCTGCTGCAAACACTGTTGCCTCTGGGCTGCCCAGCGTGGTAGTGGCCACAGTGCAGAGCAGCTGCAGGGCAGCCCGGCATGGCATGGGCTCCGGGTGGCTGCACCTAGAACTGCCCAGCAGTGGTGAGGGGGAAGGGCTGCTTTTCCCTTGCACTGAGCAACAGTTTCTGCCCGGCAACCACTGCTGCTGAGCCCGGACAGGAGAGAATCTGGAGCAGGCACAGGATGCTCCAGATTGGGGCTGCGTGCATCGGTCCCCACTGGTACAACGGGGCTGGGTTCAGTGGTGGAAGCAGCTGTAAGGAGTGCCACAGCCCTGCTGCTTGCCCAGGGGGCAGCAGGATGAGCCATGGCTGGGTGGTACGGAGCAGGCACGGGGCAGGCTGGGGCTGTACAGGCTGTGGGCTGTTGCAAGGTGGGTGCTGACCGGCTCACAGGGGCACACGCAGGGGGCTCACACACATACCCCACCATACCCTCAAACCATCTACCACAAGCCCCACAACCACATACACCCGACAACCAGTTCACCCACCCACACCCTCCCTCCCTCAACCCCCCCCCCTCAACCCCCCCCGGAGGGAGTCCTACTCTCTGCTACACTCGCACACCCCACCACGCACCCACGCAAACACCCCCAGCCACCTTCTCCGTCCACACACTCCATAGCCCCCTACAAACTCCATACCCACCCCCCACCAAACCCCTTACCCACCCACAATATACAAGAGAAAGCCTTCATTTTGAGCTATTGTGCAATCACCTCCATATACACAATACAAACACACACAAATCAAAACAATTTTTTTGTTAAAATAAAATTGAAATGTGTTATTGTGGATCTTTGATTTTTGGAATATCAATTGGGTTTTTTTCTGGTTCCAAGATAGTAAACACCCTTCCCAAAAGGAGTACTTCTGGGGGTAAGGAGAGGGACTTCTGGTGGCAAAGGTCAAGGGTTAGGGGGCAGAACTTCCAGTCCCAAGATGGTGACCAGGGGTCTGGACACTTGTCAAGGGGCAGGGCCACCCTTGAGGACCTCAACAGCTCCCCAAAACTTGTTAAGTGGCTCTCCAGCTGAAATAATTGCCCGCCTCTGAACTACATGGATCAATAAGCCAAATCTTACATGTATGAGTTATGCAAGTACCTTTGTAACCCACACATCTGGGTTAAGCAAGCAGGATTCGATCCCTCTACTATGACTGTCCCATGATCACCCCATTTACTTAGAACACAAACAGAAGCCATCATTTGATACTCTAGCTTTGGCTTGGAAACAATGACTATTCTGCAGATCAAATAATATACTAAGCGAATAGATGGTTTTATATAACATTTCCCTCAGAATCATCTGGATTCTTTAAAATGCACACATGTACTTGAGTCCATTAAGTGATACAAAAGCCTTACACAATCCAATTAAACGGCTCTAGATTGGGCTACTCATGCACATCTTTCTCAGCCAAAAAGTTAAGAATAATTCAAGAAGCAAGACTGTACCATAATATGAAGGCATAACTCTTCCAGTGGTACACGTAGTATTTCTGGAACAGAGTATTCCATGAAACTTTCAAACCTGTAACACCCCAATAAAGACACACATAGTATTACAGATTTCACTTGATTTAAAATTACAACTCATCTTAAATTAGAATGCCCAGTTTTCATCAGGTCAGAAGCATGACAGGCATTCTCTTCTGATATATATCTGCGTGTTTTAAACTATGGGTAAAGTGTTTATCCTTTGGAGTAATGCATGTATGTTGCAGTAAGGGAGGCAGGGTTGTACTGAAAGTGGAATAGGAACAAGAAATTTTCTATATTAAAATAATTCAAGTGTTTTTTGCTCATGCAAGGGTTACTATAAAATATGTAATGGTTAAATAAGGCTTATTATAAAATATTGCAAAAATCATTTTCAGTGAGAAGCAATACAAAGGGGTCTTTTAGACTTTTAGTTATCCGGCTGTACTACAGAATGGAACTTTAATGCTGCACTGAGTTCCTCTAGTATCTCCAAATATAGAGCGTCCACCTAAAAACCTATGAATTAGCAGGGTAACAATGCTAAATATCTAGAGATAGGGTTTGTGTTTATCTGACAATGGTGTAATTTATGGCATTATTCAAACCAGAATCCTCAATTCTCTAATGCTGCAACAACCATTTTCCCCATATCATTGTTTAAAGGAAAAAAAAAGTTTAAGAAACTTACACTAAAGAGATATTAAGGTTAGACATTCATACTGCAAAAAACGCAGATATGCAGAAGTTAGTCTTTCTTAAAAGACACAAATATCCTTATCAGTATTGTAGCATCTGGATTCTCTCCACTTGTGACTGGAACAGTGTACTTTAACACAGGTTTCTGAGACACTGCAGTAGTTGCAGCATTTATAAATTTTTGCTAACAAAAGCTATTGCACCTGTCTTTTGTGTACATTCGGAAACAGAATCCATCCCTGACACGTCCAGCTCTCCCTTGACGTTGCAGAGCACTAGCTTTACTGACAAAGGTCTCTTCCAAAGAACTCATCTGACTACTTTCATGATACCTAGAAAAAAAAATGTACACAGATGGTGTAGATTAGGATTACACAAGAAGTCAAATGCTGATTTAAAATAAACCAATTTTTTAAAGAAATTTTAAACTTAATCTGGAAAAAAGTTCTGTTGTTCCACAAGTTATCAACGAAAAAAATCAATGTCAGAAATAGGAAGACCTATTTTGATGTCATCAAGCCGAGCTCCCTCCCAGTGCGGTATCATTGTTTCTACTATATTTTCATTACTTTACATAAGACAAATACACAAGCCAAATCTAACTACTGGAAAGTTAAGTGAGAAAAATGCTATGCCTTAAATTTCAGCCTATTATATTTAACTGTGCATTCTATCATCTTCAAAGAATTCAGCTCCCTGTTTTTATCTCATGTGAAAATACATGGATTTATACCAAAATTGTCAAAATGACTATTTGGACACATGGTCACTGTAAATCATACTTATAAATAAATAAAATCAGAATTTAAACCTAGGTCTAAACAGATAAAATTAGCACAAAACCACTATGGTACCTAGCTCCCCAAATTTATGAGAGATCAACCCTTACCTGTTTTCTTTTGTTCTCCCAGTATCAATTACAAAGACAACATCTGGTATGGTAATACCTGTCTCAGCAATATTGGTTGCCAAAACAATCTGCAAGTGAAATATCCATAAATTAAAGAAGCAATCTTTCCAGTAAGTTTTACTCCTCCAAAATGATTTTTGGAACAAATTTGGTAAAAAAAATAAAAATAAAAATATTCCTCCAGAAATGTAATTATTAACAAGAATTCACAAAATAGTTTATTCTGTTGCTATCTGGATGGACTAAGGAGTTAAAAGGAGATGTTTATGTAGTGGGTTTTTTTTACTTGTTTTGAATTTCACAAATGGTTTAAACTGGCACCTTGTACTTGCAAAAACTGACTTTAAGTAGTTTGGCTTAAGCAAAACTGTTCTATGCCCAAAAAGCAGTACAATATCTCGAGAAGAGATTTCTAAAACAAGTTTAAAAAAATTTACTCTTTCATAAAAAAAGTGAAATAAAAACTGAAAAAAAAAAAGTGCTCACTACACGTATACTTGATTTTGACCATTAGCAGCAGTCTGTTTTCAATAAAGGAAACAGTTTTCTTTTAAAAGAATTCATAATCTCACATAAAAAAGCATCTAAAATAAAGAAACAAGGATCCAGACTAGTACATTTTGCTTGTTTAAATTTATCATACCTTTCTAATACCAGGAGGGGGTATTGTAAATGCAGCTGCTTGATCTTGAGTTGAAAGGATAGAATGAAGAGCTATTAATCTATGCCTGAAAGAAGAAGTTATAATTATTCAGTAAGTAAATCATGCTATTGAATAAACATGTAAATAAGAGTAGCAGGTTGCAGCAATTGAAGAAAGCAAAAATCAGAAAACACAAACAGCATAAAGATTTGCTATTTCTGAAATTGTAACACTAGAAAAGTTTTACATTAAAATATCGAAGAAAGTATTGCAAACAATATTTTATATTCATTCTCTAGGTTGCTGGGAGTGTCGAGAAAAAGCTTTCTACTATATAGCAACAGAATTCTAGAAGTGGAGATCTCTACATTTAATTGTGTTGTATTAAGAGTATAGCAAAGAAGAGAGACAAGGAAAGCATCCTTTTGTTTCAGATACAATTTGCTGAGTTCACTATTTCCAGCCCAATCTCAATCCCATTACAATTCTCAAAAATGCATAACTTGCAACTAAAAGAGAACTAAGTTTAGAGAGAAATAGTACAGCTATGCTTAAATCCTCAAAATCCCACAACACAATAAATTCCTTCCTCCTAGTCTCTGGTTAGAAGTAGGTTCAAAGAGAAAGTATTCTTACTGTCCCCTTCCCTTGCATTTTCATGACTTGACTTTTGAGGAAAGACTGAGGGAGCTGGGTTTATTTGGTCTAGAGAAGAGGAGACAGAGAGGATTTAATAGCAGCCTCCAACTACCTGATGGGGGATTTCGAAAGAGGATGGAGCTAGACTGTTCTCAGTGGTGGCAGATGACACAACAAGGAGCAATGGTCTCAAGTTACAGCAAGGCAACTTTAGGTTAGATGTTAGGAAGAATTTTCTTAGTAGGAGGGTAGTAAAACACTGGAACAGGTTACACAGAGAATTGGTGGAATCTCCATCCTTGGAGGTTCTGAAGACTCAGCTAGACAAAGCTTTGGCTCGGATGATTTGGCTAGGGGTGGTCCTGCCACGAGCAGGGGGTCGGAACTAGATGACCTCCTGAGGTCCTTTCCAACCTTAATTTCCTATGATTCTACGGTTCTAGTGCATAATGTTTCAGAGCTCCCCAGACATCTCCTGAGTCTGAGCCCCAAATTACACCTTATGTCAAGTTGTCTTTGCATTACTCGATGGTGTAGCAGGGCTATAAAGTTGGTTTAATCAAAATCTGAAAATTTGCCTACCTAGAGAACTCTATAACTCTCCTTTACAGAATCTGCAAGAAAACGTCTCTCTTAGCAAGTTGCTTGATTCCAGCTTTCTCCAAGTTTTCTATAGCCCCAGATATGAAGCTTTCTATCTGCTGAGACAGTAAAACCCAAGAAGCCCTTCACAGTTAAAACAAACAGCAGCTCTCTTGGGGGAAAAAAGAAGGATCAATTTCACTGCAGCCGATGTATTTAAATAATTATGATTTATATCAAGATTGAAAAAGCTGATAAAGAAATGGATTGGAAAAAATATTTTGAAAAAAAATCTGTGCCCTCCAACTGAGACTTAAAACCGAAAATTCTTAAATCATGGATAGCTATTGTCAAAAATCAAAAAGGAGTACATTAGACATTTTCAAATTAATCAGTATCCTAGGTTCAGACAAAACATTCTAAATTACCTGTCCCTTAAGTTAAACCTTCTGTCAGTTGAAATGAGATCATATAACTGCTGGATGTGCGCAAGACCAGGTAAAAAGATCAACACAGCCCCTTCTACATTTTTAAACTGGGGAGTTCTATCTGTAAGGAAACAACATAAACTTAGTTAACAAACCTAGAAAAATCCTACTCGTTACCCCTAGTAGATTGTGATAAGGTATCATGATTAGTGAGCTGGTCCCTTCCCAGAAGGCACTATGAAAAAGGAAAGAAGTCAAAACACCCCTACTAGCAAGCATCAATAAAAAATAATAAACAATTCCAAGGCAGTCTCCCAATACATGCAAGAACCCCATATGAACATTTTTGAAGTGTCTTGTACCTAAGAATGCAAGTAACTCCAGGATAAGGTCGAGATTGATCTTGTAGGGATTCATATAGAAAATTGCTTGCTGTGTACAACTGCTATACTTCTGATAGTAAGAATTCACATCTACACCAGATCCAGACTGGAGTGGGATGTACTCCTATAGGTAAAGAGATATTAGGAATACAAAATATGAAATTTTGTGGGAAGTGGTGGCAGGAGAAGAGAAAATAAGACAGTAATGCTGCTTTTTAAGTGTTTTAGCTTCACAGCCCTGTAAGACTTTAGAATAAAGGTTCACATCTATAGAGGTAGTTAGTCACCTCTGTCCTTTTGAAATCACTGGGAGTTAGAAGCATAAATATCTCTGTGAATCTGGCCCAGCGTAATTAAGCCTACGATCTGTGAATGAAATTCCCAGATTTTTGTAAAGAAGAAGTTCAAGTTGTAGGAAATTAGTCTGAATGACATGATATAATCCATGTAATCAGGAAAAGATTCCCCTGCTACTGGTCTATTCTCAGGGTTTACACACTAGATGAGCTCTTAAAAACTGGTATTTTTCTTCTTTTGAAACTGCTGTGCCATATTTTAAAACCTCTGTTTTCATCTAAAACCCTAAGCAAATCTCTACCTTTCATAGTTGGAAAACAAACCATGAAAACATGAGTAAAAATGATATAATCCTATTTGTCTAGATCGGCAAAGGACCCTGGAGCTGTCCCTACAAACCTCACTAATAATCTGTTGGGGTGTGAGAAATGGGCCGTATTTGATTCAGATTCAGCCCAAATCGGGGACAGTGATTCGATTCGTTGATTCGTATCATTGCCCTGATTCAATTTGGCCAAATCAGAATCTGAAGATTAAATGCTGATTCACAGAACCAGCGATTCGGCCATAGACACAGCTTTCAACACTTTTTTCTACATACCTCAAGGATGCATGGCTTGTGAATGCTGTGATGGTGGGGCAGATGGAGTATCCCACAAGAGCACCGGGGGGGCGGGGGCCTACATGCTGAGCGGTGAACTCAGAAATACTTCCGGTCCACTTCCAGGTCCACCACTAAGCATGCAAGGGACCTCCCCCTGCATTCCCGCAGCTCAGCGATCAGCAGCGGGGGGCCCCAGGAGGCACCAGTCGCCGAGTTGTGTGGCAGCGTTCCCCGTGCACTCCGCAGCGGACCCAGAAATGCTTCTGGTCCACTTCTGGGTCTGCTGCCAAGTGTGCTGGGGACCCCCCCATGCTTCTGTGGGACGCTCCATCCGCCCCAGCATCTCAGCATTCACAAGCCACCTGGTACCTTGAGGTATGTAGAAGAAACAGTTAAAGCCTGTCTGCATCATCAAATCTCTTCAAATTGATTCAGAGGGTTCCAATTCAATTTCGAGAGATTAACGGGTCTCCTGATTCGATTCAGATTCAGAGATTCGGCCGCCGAATGAGGTCAAATCTCCGCCAAACTGAAACAGTGACTGAAGCTTCACACAGCCCTAATAATCTATAATTAGCATTTTACTGTTGATTTAAACATATAAGAAAGGACAATAAGGATCACATTATGGAGATCTCCACAATTTTTGCAGTGTATTTCATCCTGAGCAATGAGTAAGGTGGTGCTTGGGAGAATATCAGCACTTATTCTTCCAACACCAGAATGGAGGAGCAAGCTTATAGAAGAATTTGAGTTCCACAAAGGGGAACCAGTTCCTTAGAGCCCTGAGGTACCTGAGCCATACCAAGAGGGAACCAATCTCAGAGTCAAAAAGAAAGGACATTCATGATCATGTATCTGAAAGACTACTGGCAAGTGATTTATCAAGTAACGTTTCAAGGGGGGAGGGAAAGCAAACCAAACAGCTGTAAACCATTAAGCTGTAAAATAGTTGTTTTACTTGATACTTTGTAATTTCTCCTCCTTTTTTAGTAACATTTATTGTTATTTCTTCCTCCTCCTCCAAGAACTTTTGACAATATTCTGAGTCCTTCTCCAGAACATAGCCAATTTCCTCAATCACATCTTCAACATGGAAAACCTGCAGAGTAATACAGAACACAAAGTTCTAAGTTACTGCAAGTATTGTATTCATCATTTTGTCTTCTTAATGAGCATACAAAAGGTAAGAGAAATTTTCCACAACACCAGCAAAGAAAGCCAGCCAGCTCTCTACACCAGCAGTCTCAAACCTTTTTATGGTGAAGATCACTTTCTGGAAGCAAAAGGGCACCCCAGGAGCTACCGCCCCCCACCCACCCCCTGCACCCTGCCCTCCCTGCCTCTTGCTAGTCAGATATTGGCAAGGAAACAGCAATAGAAGACTTTTTAAGGTAAGAATTTCCCTCCTTTCCCCTCCCTGCTCAGGGGCATGACCCCTCCCCACCTGCCACTGCCCCCACTGCTCCACAGCTGCTCCAGGCAGGCTCAACCAGGACAGCAGCAGCAGGCAGGATCCCCAACCCTGCATCTGCTCCCAGAATCTGCTCCCTGTGCCCTGCTCCCGCAGCATGCCTGGACAAGCACCTGGGCTCTGACCTCACTCACCCAGTGGCAGGGGGTGTGACAGGGTGCGGTGGGGTATCATCCCATTCACCCCACATGGCCCTGGCAGCAGGGGATATGGCTCAGCCCAGCCACATGTCCTGCCACCTTCCAGAGGCTTGTACATCCCCACATCTCCCAATTGTGGAGCCTCTGACAGTCAATCCATCTGGGGGCGCTGAGCGCGCGCGCACACTTAGCACCCCCAGAGTGAGATCTACTGGTTGATCATGGAGCCTCTGACAGTCGATCGAGATTGACTGGTTTGTGACCACTGCTCTACACTGTGTTACGTAATACCCCTCAACTTATGAGTGCAACTCCCTCATAAATTTAGTTTCCAGGGCCAAATCAGTTCTGAATTAAGTTCCAAATTTTGGCTGAGCAGAGATCAATCATTTAAATCTGTGTGGTGCTACCACCGGCAAGTATTCTGCCTCCAAGATTCATTGGTGTGCAGCTTCAGATGCTTAGAGATTCATAGATCATAAGGCTGGAAGGGACCTTGGAAGATCATCAGATCCAGCCCCATGCACCAAGCAGGAAAGATAACTGGGGGGCACGTGACCCCAGCAAGGTGACTGTCTAGTCTCCTCCTGAAGATTTCCAGGCTGTGCGACTGCACCATCTCTGGAGGGAGCTTATTCCACAGTCAGGACACACTGACTGTGAAGAAGTTTTTCTTAATGTTGAGCCTGAATTGATCTTCCAGGAGTTTGTGGCCATTACTCCTCAGGTGCCCTGGTGAACAGCTGCTCACTGAGCCCTTGATGTACTCCACTAGTGTAGCAGTAAGTTGCTATCAGGTCCCCACTCAGCCTTCTTTTCCTCAAGCTGAGGAGTCCCAGATCCCTCAGGCTTTCCTCATATGGCTTGCCTTTTAAGACTCAGGTGGCTTTTCTTTGGACTCTCTCAAGCTTGTCCACGTCCTTGTTAAAATGTGGTGCCCAGAACTGGACGCAGTACTCCAGCTGCAGTCTCACCATGCTCGCAAATCCATGGCAGGCATCTTATGTGCAAGCCCCAAGCCCAAAGGCCTTGGACCTCAGATGCCCCCCAATCTCACTTGCCCCTAGCCAGGGCCTTTCAAAATGCATAGCATTGCAAACCTTTTAATACCAAGTGTGAGAGAGACTCTCTATGCACTCCCTCTACCCTACACTGCAAGCCATATATCTGTAAGGTAGGAAAAAGGAGTTTTGCTGAAATACATCCAGCAGGCTATGTCTTTTCCTTTTCTTATTACAGTGTGAAGAAATATTTACATACCTCAACAGGGTAACTCCTTCCTGAAATTCTAAGAATGGGGCAGTGTGAGAAATAGCTGGAAAACTTTTCGCTGTCAACAGTAGCACTCATTAAAATTAGATGAAGATCTGAACGTTTATGCAAGATCTCCTTCAGAATAATCAGCAAGAAATCAGACTGGACACTTCTTTCATGCACCTTAAATCAGAAGGATGTAGAAAGTGAGTTACACTTAGGTACATATACAAGTAGCTCTCATGAAAGGTATTATGCTTTTGCATAATTACAAGCATATACTATGCTTTTGCATAATTACAAGAGATGCTAACCTCATCTACAATGACATGAGATACATTTGAAAGAAGACCATCTTCCTGCAGTTTCCTCAGCAAAACTCCTGTGGTGCAATACAATAATCTTGTAGCTTCTCCTGTTCGGGATTCCATCCGGATTTGGTACCCACACAAGGAATTCTAGAAAAGAATTTACTGAATGGTATTGAAATGTTTATCAGTGATTGGCAAGTACTATATAAACCATCAACTCACAGACTGAAATAAAAATTAGGTGCATATTTCAGACACCAAATACATTTACTAGTAAAGTAGTATAGTATACTGACTAAAAATCTCATTTGAGAAAACTGACGAATACAAAACCGTACTTGCTATAATACAAGGAAGATCCTGCACAATCCTGCACCAAATAGTCCCGGGTGAGGCAGGGGCAGCTGGCCCCAACAGCCTTACCTGGGGTTCTGGCAACGTCCTGGGACAGCAGTGGTGCCAATCCAGCCACATGGAGCCTGGCTGAAAGCCAGAGCATAGCTCTGAATGGCCAGATTGCATTCTTGCTGGTGCATGCTGCTGTCGAGTGCACCACACTGCTTTTTTTTTCGCCCCCCCACCCCAAGGCAGTTTTTTTGACACCATGAACTCCCAATGTCAAATCTGGATACCACGCTGCAAATTTTGGCACCACGCTGCAAATGGGTACACATGCGCCACATGCGGTTTTTGGTGCCTCAAAACAGCCGAGGCACTGCAAACCGCACGTGCGCGCTCATCTGAACATTCCCTGAAATAGCAAATCTTCACCTTTGAGAAGGTGAGGAAAGCCATCAAGCAGATGTAGATCAGCAAGACATCTGAAGCTGATGTAATCCCCACCAAAACCTTCAAGCAGTGAAGAGAGAAGCTCACGTCACAGCTCTATGCCCTCATCTGAAGGATTTGGAATGACGAGTAAATCCTAAATTACCTCAGGGAGACTATTACTGTGACCATCTTCAAGAAAGGAGATAAGTCCGACTGTGGAAATTACAGAGGGATCACCTTGCGGTCCACCACAGGAAAGATCACTGAGAGAACCCTACTGAACTGTCTTCTTCCACTTGAAGAGCTCCTCCTGGAATCTCAATGTGGGTGTAGGGCATCAAGAGGCACAACTGACATGATCTTCACAGCTTGCCAGCTGCAGGAAAAATACTGGGAACAACATAAATCTCTATCCATGGCCTTCTTTGACCTCACAAAAACCTTAGAGACTCTGTCAGCTAAGAAGTGTTGTGGAGGACCCTTCTGAAGTACAGATACCTACCAAAATGTGTCGCTAATCTTGCCTGCTCCCTGGCAAGCAGAGGCTCTCAGTAACAGATCTATCATGGATCCCTTTAAGGTTAAGACGGGAGTTAAGCAAGGCTGCATCATTGCTCCAACACTCTTCTCAATCTTAAGATGCTACATTTGACCAAATTTCCAATTGGATTACAGCTAAACTACCAAACAGACAGTAAATTGTTTAATCTCAGTTGACTCTGAGCCAAAGCCAAGACCACCAAGGCTCCATGCACCCACCTGGCCTCATGTAGGCACTCTCTTGCCCCTTTGGAGCATGCACCCGGTGCCAAACGCAATCGTGCACTCCTGTGGCCTAGACGTTGGGTCATGTTCACCCCAAGGGAGGCCTCGATACTCGCCTGCTACGACTTGATCTTTCTCTTCAGTGTTGGGGCTCATTCTTGCAGCTCCTAGCAGACTGGGCACTGCCCTTAGTGGGAGTTCTTGATGCCCCACCACCCCTACACCCCAGCCATGCGCCAGCCCTCAGGACGGCCAGAAGATGGATCTCTGGCTCGTCCTCTGATGTCTTCGCCTGCCCTCTTCCTCCTGCTCATCTCCCGGCGTCCTTCTACATGGGATGACCATGGGATATCAGACCATTCCTGACAAAGTGCCGGGTCTTCCCTCGCTGTGTAACTGTCTGCTGCGCTGTCCCGGCTCCCCCCGACCTATGGAGGTCACTCATGGCCCCTCTCCCTGCTTAGGGGCCTTGGGAAAACTCAAAACAAATTAAGACAAAAAAGGAAAAGTTGGGGCATGGGGCCTCAACCTGCCCCACTCACAGGTCCGGCATCTGAGGCATCAAGGTCCCTCGACGCCGTCCTCCTTGGCCTGGTTGCCCTGCCAAACCAGCGTGGTGTCTCCTTCAGTTGGTCCTGGACCCCTCCGTTGGGTCCTTGTCTGGATCCTCTCTGGGCTGCCGACACAGCCTGTGTGCAGCTCGGGGAGCACCCCTGCCATCTGGCTCTGGTGGTGCTGCTCTCCAGGACATTTCGCTGCTGCCAGTTTTAAATCAGCCGGATGGTGTTTTCTGATGTCATCATCCACCAGCACCATCCCCAGCTGGCAATAAAAGTGGCTGACAAACCGCGTGGGCAGTCCGTCTCAGCGTGGCTCGTCCAGCTCCGCTTTTCCTAAGAAAGGTAAGTACGCCCTGCCCTTAGGGCTTTTCTCTTTCTTCTCAGCGTGAGACAGCCCTGCCTTGGGCCCCACTGCGGGAGGGGGCTTAGGGCCCTCTGCTTGCATCCCTCTGGGACACTTCATCATGAAGCTCCAGTATGCTGATGATGCTATAATGTGTGCTCGATTGAAAGCAGACATTCAGGCAATCATTGACATCTTTACTGAGGCATACAGGAAAATGGAATAGATGTTTAACATTCAGAAGACTAAGGTCCTCCATCAACAAGCTCTTAATGAGCAGTCCACAGGTCCGGTCATTCAGATTCACAGCAAGACTCTGGAGAACATTATTTTCCATGCCTGGGAAGCCATCTCTCACAGAAGGCTGACAAAGAAATCCAACATTGCCTCAAAAGTGCAAATGCAGCCTTCAGACACCTGAGGAAATGGATGTTTGAAGATCATGACATCAGATCCACAACCAAGCTTATGTTTTATGAAGCAGTTATGATCCCCACATTACTGTACAGAGCAGAGATGTGGACCACATACAGGAGACATCACAAGATGTTGGAAAAGTACCATTAATGCTGCCTGAGGAACATCTTCGAATCCAGTGGGAAAACAGATGCACCAATATTAGTGTCCTCTTGAAGCAAACACCACAAGCATCAAGGCGACGATCATCCAACATCAACTTTGCTGGGCCAGCCACATCATCTGGATGCTCAACTCCAGACTCACAAAGCAAGTTGTATTCTTTAATGAATGTGTACACTCGAAGGAGGAAAGAGAAAGCACTTCAAGGATGTCGTCAAGGCCAACTTGAAAAAATGCAACATTGACATCAACTTGTGGGAGACTATCATCCAGAACTGTCCAACATGGAGGAAGAATCTGTTGGCAAGCATCTCAGTACTTTGAAACCTTATGATGACAACAGGAGACGAAAAAGTGGGAGCAGAAGAAACAGTGTGTCATGAACCAAATCAAGAATCTGGAGCCACCCATCCCGCATGGAAACACGTGCCCAAGTTGCAATAGAACCTGTTGATTCTGGATTGGCTTTGTCAACCATCTTCTGACCCACAGATGAAACAATCATAGAAAACAATCATCCTCAGAAATGAGGGACTGCCAAAAAAGAGTGCTTGAGACAGCATCAAACTCAGGAGTTTCCTAATCAAATCCCTGCATTGCATTTAAACTGCCAAATCTATGTCTGCCTTGGAAGTACACTGGCAGAAAGAAATGGGAAAGACCTAAAAGATGATTGCTTCTATCGCTTCAATTAATCCATTTCTATTAATCCTTTGTTCATGTTCAAAGTTACTTATAATGTTTTTAATAAAATGAAGGCATATAAAAATTATAATACAAACTCTGAACATGATTCTTTAAGTAGCAGGATACTACCACCAAACCAAAAGGCAGCTCTAGGAGTATTTTAAAGACCTCAAGATCATCTAGTTTCAATATAATTTTTGAAAAACAGTAGCTTCTGCTGAACCAACTTAACATCTTACTACCCACAAAAGCAAGCCTGCAGAAGTTTTTTTAATGAAGACATACTGAAATTATAGTGACCTAGGATGTATTCTAAAAAATGTGCTATTTCACTGTAAAATCACTCTCTCTAAATTTTTGAAATCCTTTATCCTAAAGGCAGGAGTAAGTGGCTCTACATCTGATAAAAAGCAGAATTGGGCAAAAGAGTGCTATTTCTGTAGGGAAACAAAGTGAAATTTCATTTCTGAAATGAGAGCATTTATTCTATAATAATCATCATCATCATGAAGTAAATGCTAGATCTTCCTCATGCTGCTGTATACAAACTGAACATGTTTTATTTTGAAGTTTTAAAATTAACCTTCATTCTGCATTAAAATTCATGTAGCTGGCTTAGCATAATTCACCAAATAAACTGTTCTTGTGTTCTGCACAGGACAAATTTTTACTTTCAAAATAATACCTTTACCTCCTATGAGTGTTTTAAATATACAGTATATATGTATTCAGTAGTATTTAGATAATTTGCTAACACACATTTCTTTTGGGCAATCCAGAATTTAACAAAGTGCAAGGGTAAAATGCAACATAACACAAAAGAACAGCTCTCTCTCTCTCAAGAGATAGCACACCAAACAGTTAAAGGGACAGAACAGTATTTCTGTATTGCATGAGAATTTTTTTCTGTAAACTCAATTGCTCAAGCCTCTATAAATTAAGTAGTGCCTTACTTTTCCTCCAGGTCCAGCTTCACAGCCAAGTTCTTCACAAACTCTGGTTGCCAGACTCACTGCTGAGATCCTCCGGGGTTGCGTACACACAATGTTACATTTACTTGATCCTCCCTCATTCAGCAGCAAGTCCTCCAACAAAAAATGTGGCACTTGTGTACTTTTTCCACTGCCTGTTTCACCAGCCACAACAAGTACTCGGTGTTTTTTTAGAGTTTCTACAATTGAATGTCTATGTTTAAACACTGGTAACTGCTGTCTTTCTTGTAGAAGTCTCTCATATCTGGAAGAACTCTGCTGTTTTCTAAATAGAATTCTCACAGGTTCCAGACTATCTGTACTTGAGGTCTCAAGGGAGAGCCTGCTGAAGTCCTCTTCCGAAACTAAATTTTCCCAAGAATCTTCAGGGTCTTCTGTTACTTCGGGTTTGTTTTCAGCTTGCAGCTGCTGCTGCTGCTTGAGTTTGTTTAACAATTTGGCAATAAAGTTATCACGAGGTTTGTTACTTTCTATCTTATTTTCTTCTTCCTTTTTCTTTTCAAGATCACTCCATTCTAACCAGACATCTCGGTATGTAGGAGGCAGCAACTGATGGACTGACTTTAGGAATAAAAGACAGAAAGTGTCATAGTATGCATTACTGTATAGTTTGACTGATATTTCATGCATAATTATACCTGAAAATTCTATAAGATATCATAAAAGTCTTTTAAGGAATGGATGCGTTACTTATTTATTTAGTCTGTAGCCATGTTGCTGAACAGCTGATATAGACAAATATGACATCAGAACTTACCATTTCTCTAAAGAAGCACATCTGTCAGGAAAGAAAGTAAACTGGAAGATACAGAATCCACGCAACCTGCATTCCAGAGCTGTCCAACTGGTGGCCTATGAGTCACATGCAGCCTCAAAGCGTTAACCTGTCACTGCTGGGCTTAATCTAAGTGCTGCTCCCCTGACTGCCCAACAGTCTCTGTTGTCCTAGTCTTCAGGCGCCTCTTGCCCTCACAGGGCAATGTACTGTGGTCCATGTGGCCAAGGGAGCCTGTAGCTAGGAGGACCCAGGGTCTCAGTGAGGTGCAGCAGGGAGGGTATGGCAGGGGGTGGGTGGGTGCGCACATGGTGCGGTGAAGCATTGGAGGGCAGAGGGTGGGGTTCACAGAACAGTACAGTATACAATTAGTGGGGCACTCAGAGGTTGAACAGCCCTGCTGTAGCCCATAATTTAACTTTTGCATTAATTTTACCCATGCAAAATGAGGTCCTTCTACATGCAATAATGTGTATACTGTGCCAACTCAGTAATGACAACTGTACCTGTAATTTAAATAGAAAAACATACCAATTCATCTTTTAAAAAAGGCTGAATGTGAATAAATGCACAGGTGAATAGAATTTAAATATTGCATGAAAATGCATTCCATTCCAAATCTCACCTGTCCTTTGACCAAATGGTAGAGAGCCAGTGTAGCAGCCAAATGCTGAGCTTGCATGCTGTCCTCTGTCACAATTGTAGGACACGCTGTCATGATATCATCAGCTGACTTGGTAATCCTGACCCTTCAGAGATACAAGAATCAGGTTTATAAAATACATGATTCAAACAAACATTTCTCTTACATTTGTATAAGCCGGTACCTTTGCTTAAATATAAGAATCAACATTCAGAACAAGGAAGTGAAAAGTAGAAACAAAGCTATCAAACTATTGCACAAAAAAACCCCATTAAAGATTAAATATTCAGCATAACGAGCCAAAAAAAAATTTGGCACCTGGTTTATGGAACAGATCTCAAATGTAGATTTGCAGTATGTTTTTTCTTGGTTCCCCACCTCCTCCCCCCACCAGTGGCAAAAGTAAACACAAGGCATTTTAGAGCACAGGTGGTTTGGTGTAGTGCTCCAGCCAACCTCTCTGCAGCGTGCTGAGCCAGAGCAGAGCAGCTCCAGGCTCGCATACTGACGCCCAGGCCTCCTGCCAGCGCCACTCTGGCTCAACATGCTGCAGTCTCAGGCATGTGTGTAAATGCTGCACCCGGGAGCAATAAACTGGTGCAAACTGTACCCAAATTTATTCAGTCAGACTAACTGCACATGTAGATGTGCCCAGTATATGAAAAACTACTTGCATGTATACAAGCTGGTTTGTACCATTTAACCTATTTTTAAACTAAAAAGCATAAAGCTTCAGGGGCAGAAATGCTAAACTGTACAATTATTGCTTTGTTGCAAGGCCTCTGATTTGGAATGCCAGGAATCAAGTAAACCAGTCAAAGGTAACTTGTTCTATTATAATAATTCCTTTTGGATTCTTCATAGCATGGACAAGAATTAGAGCAAGCATTTTGCAAAATAACTCACCAATGAACCTGTTTTGTCAGAACATTATGCATTTAGTCTTGCTCTTACAGAACCAGCCAGAGTGAAATACCTTTCAGAATGAAAAAGGCTTAAGATAAATACTAAATACATAAGTTTAGTTTAAGTTTATAAAATTGAAGTAGCAAGAGTCATATTCTTGAATGAATTAGTAGAAAATTCATACTTTACTTGAAGTACATACCTACATTTCCAATATCTACCCACCGGAACTTTTTCAAAAGAAGGGTTTGGACTCTTGGAAAAATATTTCCTGCACCAGTCAATCAAAAACTGTTTGGGGGATTTACCAGTCCAGCTTCGAGCACTGTAGTCAAAATTCCTTACATCTAGAGGTTCTTTCTTTTTCACTATAACAGCAGAACAAAGTTTATGTAATTTAAGATGATTTCCTGGAGCTTCCAAGCATTCTTAATTCTTGGATGACTCTGAAGGACTTCTTTTGAATTTATTTATTAGAAAGAAAAGTGTTTGCAAAAATTATGCGATTATGTTTAACAAGGACTGACACTAGGCACAATTGGAGGAAAAAACAAACAAACAGCAGTCTGATTTAGTATGGCAATTCCTACATTCTCAAAATAAGCACCTGCCTTCAGGTTGCTGTTATGGAAACAATGTAGGGCACTACTCTTTCTCTTTGCTAGATTACTATTGCTTAAATTCAGGTTGAGATCGTTTAATAAAAGAAATTAATGACCGACTTAGTAACATAGCAAATTAAGGTACTAGCCTTCCATCTATGTGAAGCTAACTTTTATACCAGGATCTGAGACAGAAGCGACAATTAGAATTAGTGGCAAAACAGATTATTGACTATAACATAGCAACTTTAAAAGACAAATGGTCAGTAAATTTGGCCTATCTTCCCTTTACTGCAGACAGGGTTTGGGTGACTTCTAGCACACAGATGACAACAAATACAACTTACAGAACATTACAGAACTTTGTTAATTGGAGTATGGTAAATGAACTTTATACTGAACTGAATGGTTTCTGTCACCTTTCTGTTCCTGAGGAACTGCTCCAGATTTTTCAAGCAAGCTCAAATTTAATGGGGCTTCAGATGACAAAGGAGGTTTTTTCATTTCATTTTGTTGCTGGTTTGCAATTTTTATATCTGGATTAAACACAGGATGTTCTTCAAGTGTTGACATTTCTGCCAAAGGAAACATGTGCTGATTATTCTCAACAAGTGCCGTGTGGGCAAATCTTTACAAAGAATCAAAAACCATTGCATTTTTTAAAAACCCCAGGCTACAGAAAAAAAAAGATACATCCAAGAAAATCTATTGCCTACAAAATGATACAAAACCAGTTAAAGTAGTACTTAGCTGCCATTATAAGAACATTTTTCTTAGCTATTAATGGATATGCAGACAGAAGCAGAGACATACTCTTAAACTTAGAAAAGAGACAAAAGGCACAGGCAATGTATTCTTCATACCTTGCTGAATTCTCCTTATTTTTTCTTGTGCTGCCTTCTGACCTTGCTTGTCTTTGTCTTGTTTGGAAGAACTTGCCTGTTCCTTTGCCTCTGAAAGCTTTGCAGCCAAGTGTAAATACCTTTCATTCTGTTCCAAAGAAGATGACTAGTTTTATCCTGGCTATTTTGCAAGTGTAATTTATTACAAACTTTATAATAAAGCATATTCTCTCCCCTCCCCAAAAAAATTCTTATATGAAAGAATTCCCTCCCTGAAAGACAGAGTAAGTTTTATTTTACAATCAACATGTAAAAGAAAGAGCATTAGTTTAAGTATGGTGGTAGGAAACAAGTTTAAGTCTACTACAAGATGTTGTATTTTCCTTTCTTTCTTGGTGCAATACTATTAATGCTCAATCCAAAAACATAGAATAAGAGAATTACTTTAGGAAGTATTACAGCTAAAAGTTTTAAAAGCTCTCTTCCCTCTGGCTGCAATGCTTTCAATTCCAAAGAACTAGAAGGCAGTAATTTAAGCCCGTTATTCAACAACTGGCTTTATACAAACATGTATGCATACAACAGTCATGATTTACAGATAAATGTATGTTGTGATTTTGGAATGATTCCCTATAAAAATTGCTCTTCAACTTACAGGGTCAAACTTTTCCTCATATTCTAAGTCATTCACTGATTCGTTTTTCTCATCATCACTCTGCTGCTCAGCATATTGCAAAATCCATTCTTTCATACTGAGCTCCTTATCTTTCCCTGTGTTCTTCTGCTTTGAAAAAAAACCAACATTGAAGGCGATTATACAGGAAAGTGAGAATGCTTAACACAGGGATGAGTAAAATACAGCCAACAGGCTATATATCCGGTTCACCAATTGATCCTATCCAGCCCGTTAGCTGCTGTCAGAAGGCTGAAGGGGGAGGGCTGTGCCCTGCACTGCTCCAGCCAGGGCCAGGCTGGATAGCATGCAGACTCCTCCCTGCTTCTCCCTTCCCCATTCCCCAGCTTCCTGTTGGCGCTGCAGCTGTGCAGTCCTGGCACCATGGCATGATGCATCACGCTGAGTGGCTGTCCTGCCCACCCACCATGATAAGCTGCTACTGTCATAGTGCCACTAAGAGGCAAGGCCATGTCAGTTGCAGGGGGGGCTCAGCCCAGGGCAGCTGCCCCTAACTTCCCCAGTGTGTCAGCTGCTGTTCACTTAAGCAGGTGAGCAGGATAGCTACTTGGCACTCTGCATCACATGCTGTCCGGTGCGGGCCTGCTGCTGTCAGCCACAGTGCCAGGACTGTGCAGTACCAATAGAGGGGTGGGGAAGGTGGGAGGAGTGTGGGGAGACAGTGAAGTCTGTATGTTGCATGGCCCAGCCTGGGCTGCAGCAAAACAGAGCAGCATAGGGTGCAGCCCTCCCTCTTCAAACTCCTGGATAGGTTCAAATGGCATCTCCCTGTGCCCTGCCCCTCAACAGCTCACAAGAATTCATGAAGTGATCCTCCAGGCCAACTAGTTGCCCACCCTTGGCTTAAAATACTGACCAAAATAGGTTAACTAAGATATAACAAGCTACTCTGATAAGGAACATCATCTTGCTTTTTAACTATATGACTTTTAATATCAACACAAAAACTTTATAACTACTGTAAAGAAGAGGTTCATGTGAGGAATCTTGATTCTGATTTAACAGCTTATGGTATTTGACAACTACATTAAAAGGCAACCTTATATAAACCTAAAATCAATATGAAACATACCCAGATTTCTGTAGATTACACCAGTGAAAAAACAAGATCCACTGGTAAAAGATTTATCTATACTGGAACCTTGCATTTTTCCTGCAAGGCAAATGTTCGCAGCAAAACTTCAGAGACCTTTTATTTTTTTAGACTCTAAAGATGTAATTTTATTTTCGTTTAAACTTTTCCTTCTGGTGAAAAGACTATTGTGTATACCTACTTCAAAAATATTACACGTTGGCATAACCCTGATTCCATTGGAACCAATGGATATTATGTTTTGAAAATCTGTTCTCACTAAGCGACAAAATCCCTCAAGTTACCTTGATTTCAGGACCACCTTCTTTCATTCTGTTGTTTGGCATCTGATGAGTTCCACACTGTGGCACGGGAGAATAGAATTTTGCTCTAGGTTTATGCTGCTCTTCTTCAAACTGCTGACTGAACCCTTCTGGTAAAGCATCTTTAAAGAACCAACAAATTGGAAATCCATGCAGTGAAAAGAAAATAATGGAAAACTTGTGCAAACATTGGGTATAAAATAAAATAGGAAACAATTTAACAACGTGGCTAATGGAAATAATCTGAGGCCTCGATATTTATGTAAGCAGAAGTCAATGTCTGCTCATGACCTACTTATGATGAGTTGTTACTACTGGCTCAACTTGGGGAGGTGGAGGAGGGAAAAATACCTTAAAGCAAAAACCTTAATTATTATTATTCAGCACTCCCATATAATACCGCACACAAATAATACTATTTTTGTTTTTCATGCCTTTAAAAGCAACTATAGACTGTAAAACCCTACTGGACAGCTTATTTATGGATACGTGACTTAATGGATCTCTTCTGAGAGCAACTATGGTATTAAGGCTTTGCGACTTCGAGGGATTTAAAATTATTTCCAATAACTACAGATTTCTATGCCATGTTCAGAAATAATTTATTGGATCTATAAGAAAGTAATATTCCTAGGAAAAGGAAAAAGACAAATCCTGCCTCTTATGCAGACGGTAGTATATATACTACCAGTTACATGAATTATAGTCATTACAGTTACAAAAAACAGGACAAAAACCCATCTTGATGAGATACAAAAGCTTCAAAAGGCTTTAGCACCAAGAAGTTCTCTCTCTCCTGTTACACTTACCATCAGAGAGGTTTAAACAGAGCCAATCAAGTGCAGAATGAAGATCACCACCATACAAAATTGTATTTTTCATTGCTTCCTCAATGTGCTCAGTCTTAAAAGAAAATCCCTGCAAAGCCATGTATACATCCTGCAAATAAAGATCATCAGACTATATAAGCAGTTACATTAAATAAGTAAATGTTAATTTACTCAGAACCAGGCTTGTAAACTAAGTTTGGAAAAAATGGAAATTTGGCATTAAATGGATTCAAATGGTATTACATAGATGCAACAGTAGACGAACCACTGAACAAGCTATACTCACTATATAAAATTAATGTTTAAACCCACCTAAATCAGAAGCATCAAGGCACTAGAATTTGAAGAATTTAAAACGTATCTACTAGCCAAATGGAGGTAGATGGTGTCATAACAAACAGTACCATACAAAACCCAGCTTTTAAAAAAGGAAAAGAAATAGAAGTAAAGCTTTACATCTATCATTTTGCTGGAAGACAGCAGGAACTCCAGTTTCATCACTCTGCCATTCAGGATCCTTGGTTATTGCAAGAAGAAGGAGCAAATATTTGTTACTACTATTCTGTTTTTCCTCCAGCTGCCTGACTGCCAGAGAGGAAGGGTCTCTGGTCATCTATTCTCCAACTCAATCTTTATTTTGGTCTTCTTCCTCATATGTAACAAATGCCCAATTGCACAAAATGAGAGAGAGAAAAATGCTACTACCGAATAACACATTCAATTACTCAGATCTCATAAAATAGGTTCATTCTCTACCTGTAGTTTTTTGGCAGTAAGTCTTCTAGAAATCATTCCTTTGTCATCATATTGCTTTTTATGCTCATTGATTACTCCAATAATCCTTTTTTCCAAATTACTGTTAATCACTACCTGGGGAAACAAAAATTAGCCAACATAAACAAAAGAATTTACAAATTAAGCCAACATAAACAGATAAATAAAGAATATTATGAAAAGAAAAGATGGGAGGGTGGAAACAGAAACATGTATATAACCCTTCTAATTCTGTTTTCTTTTAAAGCTCTTTTACATTGTAACACTTTGTAACTAACGCATCAATGTAAGCACTTCAGAATTATCCATGCTTCTTCCAGGATCACTCTTGATATGGTTTTAGTTGGCTTGTAGCACTTTAACCTCTATGCATCTTCTGATACATTTTTAGCGTTCTGAATTTTTTAAAGCATACAAGTCAAAAGCCTCAAAAAACCCATGTTGTTTCCATGCCCATCTCACATATTAAGCTGTCTGTTGCACAGCAACTTAACTATACAAATCTCAAATGCTTTAAAGTTCATTGAAATTGAAGTCTAAGTCAGAGATGACAACTTTATGTAGGTATAAACAGCACATTTTTCTCAATTAACACAAAGGAATCAATGCACATTTGTCTGTTTGTACAAGCTTCACCCTTCTGAGTGCCATGTGGTAATTAAGGTTCATTGAAATGTTTTGTTTACAATAAAACAAGGCACAAGGAATAAAGCTACTCACTTTAAGAACAGATTTGTCCTGATTTGAAACAGCACCACTGGAATCAGTTGAGGAACCAAAACTGTAGGTTTTAGGGCCTGTAATTTCCAAATAAATGCCAGTTACATGAGAATCCATAGGAATATACTTTACATTATCTAAAAGCAGAACACATGCCTTCATTATATCACTAGTGCAGGAAGTGCTCATTCATTTTCAATAAACTGATGCAAATAAATAACTTTAAAATACTTTTATCCAAGTAGGTATTTGCAAACAAGTACCACATGTACTTATGTGACATGTACCTTTCCCTCAAAAATTAGCCTGCCAAAACTGAGGCTCACATCTTAATGGGGGGGAAGAACAGGAGGGGAAACCTGATTTTCTGTCCAGAATAGCAGCGGTGGCATTTTGTATGTGGGGAGTCTACGTGTTTCAGGGCTCATTATAATCTACCATATTTCCTTCCATACAACTTGCACCTCCTTTCCATGTCTTCCTCCCCCCACACCCAAACCCCCCCAACAGCTGCTAGATATGTCAGTGCACCATAATATGCAAGAAATACAATAAGAGCAGTTTCTGCCTTTCCGACCAAAAGTAAAAGTTGCACACAACTCACAGGGAGCAGAATAACTGCTGCTGTTCAGTTACTTATTACAAAGATCCTTTTTCCTTCACTCTGCCTTTCAAAAACAGGGTGCATATTTTATTCCAAGTCACACTATAAGCAAGAAAATACAGTATTTGATTCCTGCTAATTGTCTCTCTTTCAATAGGAATTGCTCTTCCCTCAACAGGTGTTAACAGACTACTCTTTTTAAATTATCTTTATGATTCACTAATCTAGCTATCCTTTCTTTAGTAGTTTTGCTGAAGAATTAACAATTCAGTGATTCCTGGTTTCTCTCCTCCTATTTCACAGCCCTGCAGACCATTTTTAGCATTTTTCTAAATCGTAGATCTGCACATGGAGTCTAATCTTCAACAGCAGTTAGTTTCAGCTTTTTGCTCTGCAGCTGTGAAAGGGTTAAACCTGTACTTTTTGCCTGAGCAGGAAAGGAAAGTTGAAGATTAAGCTCTATCCCTGCTGTACAGAGCCAGAACACTGGAAAAACCTTTTCTTCTTTACTCTACCTTCCAGAGAACACCGTGTCTTATTTGGAGGTATATGGTACGTGAAAAAATAGAGTGCATTTTTCTAGTTAGATTTATCATCACTGAACTTCTCTAAAATGCTCCATCACATGGATTGCCTGGAGTTGTACGCTCTTAGTGTGGACATATTATGAGTAGCAAAATTCTCTGGCCTGTACTTTATTTGCTGAACCTTCTACTGCTGTTTGTTTTGTAAGCCAAAGCATCTCAATCAGATCAGCTTTTGTTACAATATATGTAACCCCACCACATTACCAATACATTTTTTGCAGCATAAACCCCTCAGTGCTCCACTCTTCAGGCCCGACTCCTTATTTTGTGCAAAATCCATGTTCAAAGTACTTATCCTTATTGTTCACAGCCACTTACGAACTTCTGATTTCAGTCTATTGCAGTGATCTTCTATGTTGACAAACCTAAGGATGTTCTTGAACGCGGAAGGACAAGACCTAGACTGGAATTGTTTCAACAAGCACAACAAGAGTGCTACTAACCATGTTCAGGAGTACATGCAGACCACATGTAAGTGCAATAGTACACCTGATTTATTTATTTATTTATTTATTTATTTTTATACACACAGGGCTCAACCACCTGGAGATACCCAAGAAAATTCAGATGAAACAGAAGGCTGAAATCAATGCACATCAGCATGCTGGATTTCTGTATAAATGTTCCTTGCTAGGAAAACTAACTTAGTTCACTCTGGATGCTGACAGGTATGAAAACAAACAAATGTGCTTTTACCTAAAGGGGCAGTGTGTTAGTTCAACCTGGTTCTATAACATCTGTATAGATCAGGCGCTGCAGCAGGGCTTTTTGGCTCTTTTAACTAAAGCTGATTTAATCAACTATTAGATAAGTGTGCTAAAAGTCCCCTGCTGAAGCACCCAATCTATGCAGATGTTGGGTTACTCAGGTCCAATTAATGCAATACCTGTCCTGGACATGTGCTAGGTTTGGCACAGGGGCATGCTGAGTATAAAGTGCCAGTTTTTTGGTTTGTTTTTTTTTTTTTGGGGGGGGGGGGGAGGGGCTGTTAACACCTATAAGCAGTCTCTATTTTAATCCTTCCAGTGAACCAGGGCTACTTTGCTCGTGAATGAGTTACCATACAGGTCTTAATACGCTCTGACTTGTGTGTACTAGTTCACATCTTCATTTGGTGTATTTTAACTTTTTGGGTGACCCACTGCAGTCAAGCCCATGCTGGGTTCAATGCCCCCCCCCGGCATACCTTACATAACATCATTCTCCCAGAGCAGGGCACTCAGCCCTAGCCCATAGGCCAGAGATGCCCTGTGACATCCCCCCATGGTCACAAATGTGGGGGGGAGTGGTGGGAATGAAAGCTGCCACCACTCCCCCACTGTCAATTTTCCAACCCCCGCAAGGAAGAAAACACAACCCCTTACATGGGATTTGGCTGAAGCGTGCGGGGCGGAGGCAGCAGGCCTGATCCTGAGCAGGGTTAGGCTGGCAGGCCTAATCTGGGGACAGCAGGACTGAGGTTAAGGCTGACCCTATGCTGGGGTGCTGGGCCATAGGAGGATTAATACACAGGAAAACTGGACACACAGGCCCTGGGATCCTCACCACCAGGGAAGTGAAAACCACAACTTAAATTTGGTACTTGCTTTTGGAGCCAAGTTTAAAACTGCAGTTTTCACATTTGCTTCCCTGGAAAAGCAGGACCCCTCCTCCAGCTCTGCAACTGGGGAAGAGGGGTAGGGCTGGGGTCTTGCCTAAAGAGCTGAGCCACACCTGTGGACCGAGTAGCACTGCATCTGGGAAGGAGGGGGCCAAGCCAGGCTGGGAGAGTCATGCCCTACCTGGAAGGGGGACGGAGGGCAGCTGGGGCCGGGCCAGGAGCACTGCACCATGCTGTGACTTCAAAGGCCACGGCACTAGGAAGGCCTTGGAGGCTAGAGCCTCCCAAAATTAATGTGGGCCCCCCTGCAGCTGAGCTACCCCTCCCAGGGGTGCCACCTGCCCACAGAGACACAGCGTGGGGATGGCATTCCCTGCTGGGCCTGGCCCGGCCCAGCCCAGCCCTCTGCACCTGAGAAGTGCGGGGCTGCTCAGGACAACCAAACATCAGCTCCCTGCATGTAACTGTAGGGGGGGGGTGGCTGTGTGCGCAATTCCAGGAGAGTGGGGTTGGGGAAGCTGCCCCTAGCCCGCTCCCTCCTGCACTGTGGGGATTATCCTACAACCCAGCCTGGCCAGAACCCCATTCACAGTGACTGGGGCAACCTGAGCAAGTCATGGGACAATCAGAGCCTGGCACCTCATCCAGAGACGTGGCACCGGGCAGCCAAGGGAGGGAGAGCACATGCCACCCCTCCTCCTTGATCTTTGCATGGGCAAGAACAGGCCACAGCTGCAATGTGGGCTCAGCCTTTGCTCCGTGTCTCTGCACCTCACCACTGCTGCTTTGAAAGACATGTGCCACCATGGCTTGAAGGCAACCAGGGCCAGGTCCAGGAGGCAGCCAGGGCTGGGGCCAGTGCAGCTGGAGCTGGGAGGCAACCATGGCCAGTGTGGCATCCAGGGCTGGCATGGTTGGAGCTGGGAGGCAGCCAGGGCCAGGGCAGCACTGGGCAATGCTGCTCCCCCCCCCCCCCCTTGGCCCTTTCCTCTATCCCCTCCAACCTCAGACTTTCCCATAGAGAAAAGCTTACTCTCAGCCCCCCCCCCTCCAATTTTTTTGTGTTCCTCCTCCTACAGTGATATCTTTTGGAGAAGTTGGCGGGGCTTGCAGGCATTGCAAGACCCACGGCGGGGAGAAGGGCTTCCGGTTTGGCCCCCGTGCTCTGCCCCCCTCGCTCTGCGGCGGAGGAGGGGGCGCAAATGTAAGCAGCGGCCCCGGGCGCCGGAGAGACTCGGTACGCTACTGGGTGCCATTCCCGCGCTCAGGTCCTTTCGACCTCGGCCCCGAAAGAGGCTGCAGCGGGCCCGAAGCTCTCGCCTGCCCGTTCACTCCCGCCGGGGAAAGGGGGCCCTGCCGCCGCCGCCGCCGCTACCTTGCTTGACGCGGGGCTCCCTGCAAGCCGGCGCCGGCCTGGGCGCTTGCCGCTTTGCCGCCGCCTCTCCCGCGGCGCCGCCGCCCTCGGCAGCCGCCCGGGCGCGGGCAGCGGCGGTAGCCGCCGACACGGCGGGATGGACCACGCCAGCCCCAGCGCCGCCGCGGTGCTTCTTGCTCTTGCCGCCCATAGCTCCGCCGCCTCGGGCCGGCCGCTGCGCTCCGATTGGCCGCGACTGTGCGACCAGCGCCGCTTCCGCTTCCGGGGTAAAGGCCGCACCCGTGTGTGCAGTGCATGGTGGGAGAATCGCGTCCTTCCGGCGCGGCCGCCTCGCTTCACGTCGCTTCCGCCACGCGCGGGGCCTTGTGGGACGGCGGCAGCGGCGATGGCAGACGCGTTTGGGGATGAGCTGTTCAGTGTCTTCGAGGAGGAGGCGGCCGCGCCCTCGGGCGCCAAGAGAGCCAGGACGGGGGCTGCTGAGCCCACCGGCAAGGCTGGGTGAGGGGAGGGGGCGGGAGGGGTCATGGCTGTGGCTTTCCCTCGCAGGGGCCGGGCCGCGCTGTCAGAGGGCGCCGTGAGCCGCCTGGGAAAGGGCAGGCGTGAATCCCCGCCCGTGTTTGCATTGCAGGAAACGCGCCAATGCCAAATCTCCAGCAGCCCCGGCCGGAAAAACCAAGAGAGAGGCAGAGGTGGACAGTACCGAGGATGCTGTGTTTGCAAAGAAAGTCAAGCTGGAGGATGGCGCGGCGGAGGAGGTGAAGTAAGTGCCAGTTTGTTACCTGTTGCCTGTTTTCTGCAAAGTGGGGGGACTAACAATAACTGCGCATGGAACAGGCTGGTTAGTTGTGGGTTATTTAACTGTCGTTAGTGTCCTGCAAACAAACATCACAAGGATCGAGGTAACAATTGTTCAACATCAACTTCGTGAGGCCAGGCACGTCATCAGGGTGCCCAACTCCAGACTCCCAAAGCAAGCCTTACTTTCCCAGCTCTGCCAAGGTGCTCATTCACTCAAAGGGGGGCAGAGAAAGCCCTTCAGGGATGTCCTCAGGGCCAACTTAAAAAAAAAATGCATTATCAATGTCAGCTTGCGGGAGAGTTGCTGAGGACTGCCCCAAATGGAGGAAGAGTCTGCTGCTGCAGGCATCTCAGTACTTTGAAACCTCATGACAAGAAGCGGAGATGGAAAAGCAGAAATGGCAGAAACAGCATGTTGGGGAGCAAATCAAGAATCCAGCACCACCCACCCCACACAGAAACACGTGTTGGAGCGACAGTACAGTCTCTCGATCCTGTCTCTCAGCTATCTTTGGACACACGCATAAGACAGTCATGGAAGAAGATCATCCCTGGCTGCAAGGGATTGCCAAAGATTTAACTGAATTTGTTTCCAATTGGTTAAAAGAGGAATGAAAAAAATGCAAGTTATTCTATGGGTATGCAGTAATTTTAGCATGTAAGTGTATTTAGCTAAATTTCTGAACAGATACCATCATGGATGTTTTAAAATAAAAAGGTGTGAGAAACTGGTTAGCGGGTTCAGCTTCCATAGAAATGAATTTGAGGCTTGTGTTTATACAAAAAGATGAAATAATAGCAAGGCGCTTAGTTGTGAGCAAACTTACTGCTACATCAACTTACTGAAGGAAGCCATTGCCTCTGAAAGCTGGAGAAGAGAGCAGCATACTGAGAACAGGGCTGTGTGCATAGACCCAAGAACACAGATCTGGGTTGGGTACTTAATGTGAAGTCTGGGCTTCTTGCAGTGGTTCTAGGTATGGCTGGACTTTGGGTGGATTGGGGAGGTTTGCTAGAGCATTGTAAGCAGATCAACTTTCAAATTAAAGCCAGTCTGTTAAAGCCAGAAACAGAACTACCTTTCGCATTTTTAGTTGGCTACATAAACCTTTTTTGCATTGATGGCTTTCTCAACATAATAGATTCTGCCCAAAGTTTTGAACCCACCAATGTATGGTGTTGGCCTGAGAAATTTGGGAAGATTTTAGGGTGGGAATGTATACTACTTGTTAACTAATTCTATATGGGAACATTTGTAAGCAGAGTTGTCTTTCTCCATTTCACTGTTGCTGTAGGGAAAAATCAGACTTCCTGTAAATTCTATGCATGCTTGCTAACGTTTCAAGATTTTTCCCCTCTCCCCTACCTAAGATCCATATCGGCCAAGGGGATTTTTAGTGTATTCCAGTGAATTTTAGAATGTATATGTTTTTTGTATCATCTCAGAGATAATAGCTTTCTTCTTCCTTTAGTTTGGGAAACTAAGGGAAAAAATCATGAGATAGAGGATAGATGAAGGTTTACTTTACCTTGTGCTTTTTCTGCTACATTACTGCTATATTACTCTGTTTCATATTACAAGGCATCCCATCCTTGTAGCCATAATGACTTGTTCACAGAGGTGGCGGCTCATCGTTAGCCTGCTCTCTAGTGCAGGGGGTTTCAACCTTTTATAAGGAATGTACCCCTTCTGGTGGGTACCCATCCTGGACTGTACCCTTTGGATGAGCAGTGGGGTTCCCCAGCAGCCGGTTGACAAGCGGGGGGGGGAGGTCCCCCAACAGCTGGTGGACAAGCAGAGGGGGTGGTACCTGGGTGGAGGCAGCACACAGCAGCGGCAGGAGAAGCATGGGTACCACTGCTTCTCTGCTGTGTACCCCCTGGAACCTTCCCAAGTGCCCCCAGGGGTATACATAACCCTGGTTGACAACCCCTGCTCTATTGAATGAGTATAACTTTTGAGTTATACTAGTGAGTAAATTATAACTTTTGAGTAGTATTTACAGTTGGTGACCAAGATGAAGAGTGAAAGCAGTAGTAGACATATGAGCATTATCTATTTTGATTAGTTTTCGTGAAAGTTTGCATTTAATTGAGACATTCAACTTTTGGTGCATTTGAGTGTTGGCAATACTTTAAAAACCAATTCTAAATTGTATTGTTACAAATCCAAAGAAAGGTGCTATTAAAATATGTAACTTATTATTGAATAAATAATTGTAGGTGATATTTTTCCAAAACTTACATCTTCTCAGTAATGTAGTAGCCCTAAGAATTTTTTGTTTGCAGTCTTGCAGATCTGATGCCGAAAGTAAAGGTACAAGCTGTGGAAACTGTTGAAGGTTGCACACATGAGGTAGGCACAACGTGAATGTTTAAGAATTGTCCAGAATTGTATTTCACGTTGATTTCTTGTTTACTTTTTTCTTCTTTGATTTACAATTTTTTTTAAGTTCTTTTGGAAAGCTGTAACTTTATAACATTCATTACTTAATTTTCTGCTTGATAATTTTACTTCATATTTCTGAACTCTCTTTAATTTGAAATTGCAAAGCATTTTATGTTAATATTTACCAGGAACTCGGTGTGTTGAGCTATGCGTAAAAGACAAGGAATAGACTTGTAGATGGGTTTTAAGGATATTGTCACACAGCTTCCTCAGTAGGATAAGATAGTACAAAGCTAAGATGCATCTTTCTTGTATTTGGAAAGTGCTTAGTACAACTGGGGCCAAACTTGTTGGAATTGTGCCCCAAGGTAAGCCCTACCGCCTCCTTCAGTGCCACTCCAATCTACTTCTGCCCAATTCATTGTTTTGCTCACCTGCCTGCCCTGTTTTCCAGTGTTCTCCCAACTTCCTGCTGTCTACTACATGCCACACAAAGCAGTTGCATGTGCCATTTGTAGCATGCAGGCCATGAGTTGGCCACCTCTGGCCTAGTGCATTGCCTTGCCCTGGAAAATAATGATTCCATCTACCCTTGAAATACATTTGTGTTTCTGGTGGAAAATAGCCATTCAAAAGTCATTGACAACACTACATAAGCTAGTTCAGGAACTGCAACACCGTAGAAACACTGTTTTGATGGGCAGAAAGTAGAAACAGCCAGTTAGCTTTCATTGTTCTCCTTAAACATAAATGTTTGTTACAAAAAATAAATTTTATAAATATTTTTATTAATCAGAGGGATTAATACTAGTACTGTATTTCTTTTTTGATTGATTCTCTATTACATAAGCGTCCCTTATTATGGTGGTAGTGAAATGATTAGGATATCTCCTATATGACATACATCTATCTAATCTAGTATTTTGCCAGGATCCCGTAATTAAAACTTTTCAGTTATGAAAAAGTTGTGTATGTGTAAATAACAAATGTGTTTCAGTATAATCAGCCTTTTATAGACTGCATTAAATACATGCAGGGCTTTTGGTTTTTCTGTCTCTTTTGAGTTCTATGTAAATCCTTGTCCTGCTCTTCCAGTTTTTACATATAGTCACGAGAGGATGTTTTTTTCAGTTTTTGCCAAAGTACTTGTAAAACTTGTGATGCTTCCATTCTTTTTTTTTTAATTTAAATGTGTTGTTTTTTAATTGACAGCCAGCTTGCAGTGTTAAAGGTCACAGGCTGTAAAGGCATGATTTTTCAGGTTTATAGAGTAGGTTTAGACTGTAGATGTAAAGTCATTCTGGTAGAAATTTTTTCCTGACACTCAGGACATTTATACATGCACTTTTTTTGTCCTGCAACACGCCAGATAGCCGCACCTTTGGAGCAGACTCTGTTAATCAAGTCTGCTTTGCACACAAGCTGACATGCACCACGCTTCACCATGTGCAAAATACATGTCAGCACACAGAAAATGGTGGTGGTGTGCTTTTGAACTAACGCATCTCTGATGTGTTCTAGTTCTAATGCGTGCCGCCGCCATTTTTTCAGCGCTGACATGCATTTTTGCCACTTATATAACTGCAGGTGTTGCAGCAGTGGGCGCTTTCCAAAGTGCCTGGCACTGCAGTGCTTACATGTATAAAAAATGCCTCTATGTATATTTTAGTTTGTGTATTTGCACACAAGTACCTTCTTTCTTTCCTCTTCCACAAATAAATCCTGGTGATCGTGGCTATGTTCCTCTGGATTTCATATGATCAGACATTTTTTAATTGTGTGCGCAAGTTGTAATGGAGTATTGGTTTTAAGCCTGCATGTACAGAACTCTTTCTTTCTGAAGTGTCCAGGAGAAATACAGGAATTTGCAGTCATTCAGAAGTTGGAGTGTTTTTAAGTACTGACATGGATGGATACAAATCAGGGAACAGAGAGATTGCCAATACAAACAAACTTCTAGAAAAGCAAATTGAGTAACAATTGCCAGTGTTGTATAAAACCAAAAATCAGAAGCTCAAAATATGTTTGGTTCTGAAAAACTAGCCATCCGAATCATAAGAGGAAAAAATAAAGTAGAATAGTAGACAATAAATCATGGAAAAGGAGGGAGTAGTGTTTGTTCAGAAATTACAAGAAAAAAGTAGAAGAAATTGTTGAAAAGATGGATGTGGAGAAGGAGTAGTGCTTGCATAGGTGGACAGAGAGACTGTTCAGGAAGTAAGGAGCAGATTTGTAGCAACTGGAAATTTGGGGAATGGATTCCTGTACTGATGATAGTCTCTTGATAGAATTGTGCTTGGTTCATAAATGCTGATGGAATAGCAATTTGAAGTATCATGGCTGCGTTGTAAAATACACTTAGAGAATTCTAAAGCATTTTTTGTTAAAAACATTTTTTTATTAGGTTGCACTTCCTGCAGATGAAGACTTTGTAGGCCTAAAGCCGAGAAGTGGAAAAGCTGCAAAGGTATGTAATGAATTTTATTTTTAAATTACAGATTGCATTTTGTGTCCTATAGGGAATATATAAATAGTTAGGGAAAGAAAGTGAGCCTTATCAATGGTTGTTGACAGAAGAAAATCACCTGCCATAAAAAGGCTGTTCTTGTATTTCAGAATTAGTAATAGTGTTTTATGTTGACCTAATGTGGGATACAATTAGGTGGAGAGATTACTGTGGTTTGATGTCAGCTACTTGCCTAGTTCAGTGGCTCCAGTGGTATATTGTTTGTTGGTCTTTGTAGTCTTTTTGATAAATATAAATACTAACCACCAAAAGCTAGAATACTGTCACTTTCTACCTGTTGAGTATCTGACTGATTTTATCCAGGATGCGATGCACGTAGAATTTTGTGTGTCTGCACTTGTGTGCACAATGCACACGTATGCATGTGTGCATAAAATAAAATATGGGGTAAAGTTGGTTAATCCAAATGTCTATATACAAAACTATCATAAAATACTATTTTATAGGCAGTGTGTAACTAATTGCAAAATGCCCTGCCTGGCTGCAGTTTTCATGCTAAGTCAGTCTGTAAACCAGGTACGCACAGCCCATGCTACATCTAAGGTGTACTTTGAGTGCTACCTTAGTGCTACATGTAAAGTGTACTTTCCATTCAAGGACTGCCTCTGTTGGGATTCACAGATCAGCTATAAGCTCTCAGCATGTTTGAAATGGGAGGCTGGACTGAAGATACAGGTGCATGCACAGATTAATAAACAGCACAGCAGGGACATAGGATTCACTGTTGTCCTTTTAAAATCCTTTTTCATGGATTCTAAGATGGCAGGGTACTGAGATTGCCACTAAGTGTCATACAGCCAACAGACCATGTGTGGTATACCCCTACTGCAAACTGGCTAAATTTTAAGTAACAAACTTGTGTATTTCTTTGAACAGCAGACTTCTTTTTTTCTTTTTAGGAATATCCCTTCATTCTTGATTCTTTTCAAAGAGAAGCTATCCTTTGTGTGGATAACAAACAGTCTGTGTTAGTGTCAGCTCATACATCAGCTGGCAAAACGGTGTGTGCAGAGTAAGTAATCTTGTAATTTGATTCTAAAGGAAATATCAAGGTATTTTAACTTTTAGCCTGTTAAATTATATGGAGTTAAAAGAACATTTTTAAAGATGCAACTGGCTTATGTGATTTTTCTAATGTACTATCATTCCAAATGACTTAATGATTTTTGACAGCTCAGATGCATTTAAGTTTTTTAAAACAAAAAGCACATTACATTTGATTTGCAAGTACCTGTTATGAGTTTTCTTTGTGCTCATAACTTTGCACTTGCATTAACCTTCCTATATTGAAATAATCTGCTTTTCTTCAAACTTTTTATGTAAAGTGAAAGAAATACACTTTCCATGACACAGATTTAGATCTTGAAAAAAGAATTGTGCGCTATTTTTTAGTACTGGCTGTAATTGTTACTAAAGTAGCTGTATATTTTTTCATAGTTTTTTTGTGAGAGGCATTGGTGTAATTCCACTGCAGGTTGAAGTCTTGTTTAACCACAGACATATATATGGACATCCCTTGGACTTAGGTTTCGGAACAGTAGGCCTCTATCTAGAATTGGGGAGAGCACCCTGAAAGATATTGATTCATATTTAATGATTTATTTCTCTTGAGAACTAATTGTGATATTGTATTGTTTTCCTCCTTCTCACCAAGTAAGAATGTACATCTTTTAGAAACTGGATTAAGGCATTCTTCATCTTACCATTTGATGGCTACATCATGACCTGTGTAGTGATTTTCACACCTGAATTTACCTAAATTTTCCAATTTGTACATGTATCTTATAGAATCTCTCTCCTTTCATACTTAAATATTACAGTGTCAGTGGCCTGAATTGAAGCTTGTATGCTTTTTCATGTCTTGTTGGGAGTTTTCTGTGCTAGATCTTTTACAGTTAGTGGAAAATTATAGAAGGGGAGAAAGGTGTGAATGTCTTTGTAACATGAACTTAATATTACCCATCAGGTATGCCATTGCCTTGGCTTTGAGGGAGAAACAGCGTGTCATATTTACCAGTCCTATTAAAGCTCTGAGTAACCAAAAGTATCGTGAGATGTATGAAGAATTTCAAGATGTTGGTCTAATGACAGGAGATGTCACTATTAATCCTACAGCTTCTTGTCTTGTAATGACAACAGAGGTAAGTCTTAGGGGTTACTTCTTGGTATTTTTTTTCTTGTTGGCCCTGTTGCAGCATCTGACTTATTCCAGTGAGGAGGGCTGAAACAAATAGGATTCTAACACTGTTCTTTTTAAAACCAGTACAATCAGTTTCTGATTATGGGAAAAATATTTCAGATGTTTCAGCATATTCATGATTTTGGAAGGTCTTGGGTACTAAAGAGCCTCTGGAACCTTTTGGACAGCAGTCTGTTAGAGCTCCTTTTTTGTCCTTTGTAAGCACTAAACAGGACATTGCAAACATTGCAGTTCAATTCCTTTCTTCATCTAGTTTCAGGAGAACAGTATTTGTTTCCATTTGTAGTGTTACAGTTTTGTTAGAAAACACTAGGTAGAATCGACCAATGCTGATTTAAGTTTTGCTCAAGATTTATAGTCTATAAAACATTTTTAAAGTTTAAATTAGGCCACTTAGAACATAGATAAGGAATGCATTGTTGGTGAATAACCTGTCATAACCTTACAGATGTACATAGCGATGTCCCAGGAAAGTACTTGGACCAGATGTGTGGCCACCTACTGGTAGAGGACCATCTCACTGGCCACCTACTGATAGAGGACCATCAGTTCAAATTGGAAGGGCCACTGTTGTTTTGATCCAGGTCATAAACTGGCACAGTTAGGATTGCAGGTTACCTCAATGTAAATAGTTTTGAGGAGAGAAAGTAGTAGGACACTAAGACTTCAGATTTAAAAGGATTTTCTCCTAATAGTAATTACCTGACTGTTTCATTCCTTATTCTTTCACTAACTTTATTTAATTTATTTGTTCATTTAACGTGAGGGGGTTTATATGCCACCCTTTCCAACAAAGGCTCAAAGTGGCTAAGAGCAAGGGAAGCAGAACAAATTAAAAGGGCAACTGGAATAAATAAAAACTGAATAACCAAACAAAGCAGAATAAAGCAGAGACCCACTAAACAACATCTTGGCCTAATTTTGGTTGCTAAATGCCTGCCCAAAAAGTACCCCACAACACTCTGCTTCAGCATGGGTTTAGAGCCATCTGCACCCCAGCCACATCCTCTCCTGCTGAAGCTGCCTCAGTTCACTTGTATATCGGGGCCTGTGCTGCGTAGGGGTGCACCGATAGAGAGTTTTGGAGCCTATACCGATAGACGATTTTTAAGGGGGGGTGTCGGCCAATACCAGTCCAATTTCCGATACAGCTGCACGCAGCTGGTAAGTCTGGTGTGGTGGAAGGGGAGTGGGGAGGGAAGGAGCATGGGGGGGGGGGAGATCAAGGCCCTCACAGTGAGGGAGGGAGTGGGGCTGGTGTGGGATGAAGTCATGGCTCATTCGTGGGCGGGGGGAGCACAGTTCTCATTGCTGCATGCATCCCGCGAGGGCATGGGGAGGGCATATGCCCCCGACCTGGGTGGGGTAAGCTGCAGCTGCAGGCTGGGGCTGGCACCAGGGCGGCGCTCAGAAGGGGCTACGGGGGAGGGTTGCAGCCACCCCCAAAATCACTGTAGCCACCCCATAGCCCCCCTCCCGCCACTGCCTGCCCTGTGCAGATTCGGGGGTACGTTCCCCCCCCCCCCCCCCCCATGCCCTCATGGATGAGCAGCGGGAGCTGCTGCATGAGCAGAAGAACCACCAAATGAGCTGTGTTCAGTTGTGGCAGCTGCCCCCCACTTTCCCACACCCCCTGGAAAAGCTGCAGCTCCATCCCGCACACCCCCCCCCCCCCCGGGCTGGTCAGCACCTGCCCCAGTCCCAACCCCACACCCTTCTCACTGCGGGGGCCTTGATCTGCACCACCCCCTCCCCCCTCCTCACAACAGATTTACCAGCTGCATGCAGCTCTGCATGCTACCAGCTGTGCTCCTACTGCATATGTGTTGTGCTGCAGCTGCACACGTGCATGGGCCATTTATCAGCCAAATTATTGGCCACTTCAGGCCAATTTCTAATACAGACAATTTTTTTTATATCAATGTTGATCCAATATTGGACCTATGTAGCAGTGCACCTCTAGTGCAATGCTGTGATGTGAGTGAATACCTGGGTGCCATTGTGCCTGCGGCCAAGGTCAGTGCTGTTGCACAGATCCACCAGACCGTTGAGGGAGTAGCCATCAAGATCACTAGAAATGGCTGCTCACTCCAGAGAGTTCTGGAAGCCTACTGGTTCCATGAGTCCTCCAGGTCCTAGCTGGTCCTAGCTTTCCTCCATTTGTAGAGGGAAAGAAGGGTTCAAATAATTTTCTGGGTTTTTGTAATTAATGACAGGTGGCATTCCTTTAAGAGCAGCTTGCTGTATCTTGGGAATCTTTGTAGGAGCTTATCTTTTAGATTTTTTTTTTTTTTTTTAGTTTTTATTTCAAATTTAGATATTGTATTACCACAGATAGTAAAAACTACTAAATTTTAAATCTCAGAAAGCAGGCCACTGATTATTATTGTTGAATATGAATAGTCTCTATTTAACTGCTGAATGCATTACTTGCGCATTCTTTTCTTTCAGATTTTGAGAAGTATGCTGTACAGGGGTTCGGAGGTTATGCGAGAAGTTGCCTGGGTTATATTTGATGAAATCCATTATATGAGAGACTCAGGTATTCTGTGCTAAGTTTCTCTGAAAAAAACTATTATTTCCCCTTGATCCCAAACCTTTTTGAGTGCAAAAATTCTGCAAAGAAATAAAAGTACCGGAACTGACTTTCAGTGGATGATGTTTATAGGAACGAGCAAGGAAATCCCATTTCTCCAAGACTGGGCATATTGATGCAGCAGCATAGGGTATTGTTGCTGTCTGCCTGTCTTTTCTGTGGGTGACTTTTGGATTTCACTTTCCACTGCCAGTAAGATATTTTCTTTGTGGACGTATCTTCAGTTTGATTTTTGTTTCTGTAGCGCCTGGAAAGACTATTGCCTACAACTGTCCGTAGTCTGAAGGATATGACTTTGATTTTTTTGCAATATTCTGTACTCACATTTCTGGAAAAAAGTTTGTGATGTCTACATATAACTTATTTGTGAATTTGCATTTTCAGAACGTGGTGTGGTTTGGGAGGAGACCATTATTTTGCTCCCTGACAATGTTCACTATGTGTTTTTGTCTGCCACTATTCCAAATGCCCGCCAGTTTGCTGAATGGATCTGCCATCTTCACAAACAGGTAGTATTTCCACAATTGCATAACTCGTGTGTCACGGTGCCATCTATTTTTGACTGAGGAGAGCTCAGCCCATAACCCATTTTAATTCTGTGACTGCTGCTGTTTAAGTGACCAGCCAAATCACCCTTACCTGTGCAGTCTTAGTCCTCAGCTATATTTGCTGTTGGTCCTTGAAACCTGTGGAGAGAACATTAAAACTATTTATCTGTTTAGAGCGCTCTTATTTGGATATACTAATCTTAAAAGCTTAAACTATAATGTTGCATTTTTTTAATAAAAGTATATTTATACAAGATTCTTAGTTTTTGTAAAAGAATATGAAGAAACATTTATATGGTTTCTAACATTGAAATGGAAGCAATTGTGTTTTAAAAAACTGCTCCACTGAAGTGTTCTCTGTACTTCAGTGTTTAGATTGCTAACCTGGATGCTGAAAATTAAGGAGGGGAAAAATAGAAAATTGTTCTCTCTTCCCTTGTGCTCACACACTCGGTCTCTCCTCCCCACCCCCTACCTTAAAGATGCTGCGCAATATTGGCAATATTAAGCATGCTGATATCTACATGTGATTTACAAGATAAACCCAGAGGTTTGAAATAGGAATCCATAGTGTCAAAAATATTCTGATTTGTGGTCTTTTTAAGTTTTTTGCAACAAAAACATTGCTCTATTGTTTTCTCCTGTAGTCAAAAAAACAAGTGAAAGTTAAGAGCTAGCATTTTATGAGGGGTGCCTTGAGATGGAAGCCTAGCATTTTCCAAGGGACACCTTGAGTCTAGCAAGGTTGAGAATCACTGTTCTAAATGAGCATTTGTTTTTCATGTACAGTATGATGTAATGATTGTATTGATGTGGGTTTTTTCCCTTTGTAGCCTTGTCATGTGATTTACACAGATTATCGACCTACACCTCTGCAGCATTATATCTTTCCAGCAGGGGGCGATGGACTCCACCTAGTGGTTGATGAAAATGTAAGGGATTTTCAGTTTGTTTGAAAGATTATCAAGAAACTGTCCTTTGTAGAACCTACCAACTTTTAAAATGTGACATTAGTAAAATTGCATCAATCTACCTACTTTGTGCTTTTTTTTTTTTTTTTTTTACATGAACAGAAATGATTCAAGTGCTTTACTGTGATGCTGAAAATGATTGTTAAACAGCAGTCATATGGTACAGAGCAATCCTTTAACTTATATAAACAAGTGAATGTGTATAATGGCTTCAAAATTGGGGTGAGGAAGGGCACTTCTATTACTCTGTAACTGTTATGTGCACATGAGCATGTACCACAGCTATTCCAGACTTAACCTGCTTCAAGCAGGGTCAGAGTTTGGGCAGTTTAACTCCATTGTATCCTTACAGAATCATTCATTTATAACAGACTCTAGCAGCATAACAGACTAGCTCCCAAGAAGCTGTGTGCTCCCAAGCAGCAAACAACTCCCTTTCTCTTTTGAAGCCACTACAGTTATACGTTTGCTAGGACCTTTAATTTCCACCTGTTCTGGTAGACAGTATGTACATTTCTGCAGCAGTTACGCCACTGACACTGAATACCTGAACAGTAATACGCTACACTTGTACGCTTTCTCATTTCAATTAAAATGAGTAGTTAACTGAGGCTAAGGCCAAGTTATTGGAGCGGAAAAATATTTTTCTGACTCAACTAAGGCTATAAAAATACAGACTTCCAAAATGCACAGGCTGCTGGTCATTGGGAGCAGGAATGGACTCGGGCAATTTGATTAGTTATGGTTCAATGTCTGCAGCATGCAGTGTTGTCTAATAGAGTACTGGACTAGAATTTAAGACGTCTGGGTTCATTATCCCTAGCTCTGATAGCAGCCTCTTATGACAATTATGAGACTGCCACCTATCACCTGATGCTTCAGTTTACCTGTCCACAAAATGTGTATCATAATGTTGATTTCCTTTTTAAAGTGCTTTGATTAAACACAACGTTAAAAGTACATGGTATTATTATATGTCAGTATTCTTATGCAGGGCTTAATGCAGTAGAGTTATACAGCTTCTCTGTTCATGTCTCATTGAGATTCTTCCTTGTTAAATGTCTTTGCATTCACCAGAAAAAATAACATCTTCCAGGTTATGTTATTGTAAGCAATGATCAATTTTATTTTGGACTCATTAAGAAGTTTGAATTGAGGAAGTGCAAATTGATTACAAAAGTTGTTTGTTTCTAGGGGGATTTCAGAGAAGATAATTTTAATACAGCAATGCAGGTATTAAGAGATGCTGGTGATTTGGCAAAAGGGGATCAGAAGGGGAGGAAAGGAGGAACAAAAGGTGAGTTTGAACCTTGTGATTTAAAGTGATCCTTACATAATACAAAGAGGTCTCTTTCTTTTAAGCTGTTCTAAACCTGTAAGCAAAAATATAATTAGCTCTTCTGTCTAAATTATTCCTCATTGAGTGACTTTGCTATTAATGTAATTTCCACTATAATGTCTTGGCAGGACCATCCAATGTGTTTAAGATTGTGAAGATGATCATGGAAAGGAATTTTCAACCTGTAATTATATTCAGTTTCAGCAAGAAAGATTGTGAAGCCTATGCCCTTCAAATGACAAAACTAGACTTCAATACAGGTATAAGTTGCAGTGAGACTTTATTTCTAAGGTTTGTGTAAAAATATATGAAAGTCTAGTTTAATCGGTTCTCTGTACTTCAGTTCAAGCTTTCTGTATATAGTATGAAAATATATAATGTATATGCCTGGAATTACATAATTTGTTGTTTTATGGATTCAAATAAGATTTACTTTATAAATCAAGCTAATTCTAGTTGGATGCCTTCTGCTATCCCCCAAAAAAGTTCCTAGTTTAGGGACTGACTGTGGACTTGGAAAAATAATTTTAATTTTCGTAAGTTTTGAGGATGTTAAGCATAACTATATAGAGGGTTAGCAGAAATTAGCATGCAAATTTAATACTGAGAAATCTTCTGGGCAGTGACCTTTATCTTCCTTCTTGCCTCTGCCCTGGCCACAATGCTGGCATAGTATACTGTATTTTTTCACATACTTCCACCCCCCACACCTTCTTGTTCCCCCTCCCAAAAAAATAAAATAAAAAGACACATGCCTTATTTTGGGAAGAGAGAATGAAGAAAAGATTTTTCCAGAGTCATGGCTGAACTCTGCTGGATATCCTGACTACATGGCTGAATCCTGGCTACTGATTATGCTTCAGTAACTGTGAAAGCTTTAACATTGTAGCTCTGACCCTGAAGGGCAATTTCTGCTCCCTCCTGCCCTGAGGCCATTAGCTGAGGGGAACGTATGGCAGCCATTTTATAGCAGCTCCGTTCTTCCATTCCAGTGCAGAAAATCAGCTCCCCCACTTAAATTTTGGAGTGGTCATTTTAAAGGGGAAAAGTGTGTGGTATATGAGTAAAGATAATAGTAAAATAGTCACAGCATTTATTGTCACATGCTTCATGGTGTCTAAGCTACTACAGATACTCTAGTAATTCTACGCACATACTCCTTTTATCTCTTGGCACATCAAACGTTTTTGAGTTTGCAAGATTTGACATTTGCACCACCTAAGTAAAAAGCAGATATCTTTGAGGATGTTCTTTCTATTTTACATACATCTTCCTAATCTTCTAGTATTACTTCTTGAACTATAACTTTGCTAGTGTTTGCAGAAGAAAGAGGTTGTTTACACATTGATGTTTTCTTTAGATGAAGAAAAGAAGATGGTTGAAGAAGTATTTAATAATGCAATCGACTGTTTGTCTGATGAGGACAAAAAGCTTCCTCAGGTGAGTATGGAGATGGTTACAGAATAATTTCATTTAACATGTATGGTACCAGGATTCATAACAAAAGTGCTGTTCACAGTGAACTGTTTATTAAGTATATTGCAAAAAGTTTTAGCAGTTTGTTCTGTTCATGGTTCTTGTTGATATTGGACGGTACAGGATTTAGATATTTTGCCACTTTTGTGAAGCACAACTTTACTCAGTTGTCTTAGTGGCTTTGTATGACTTTTAAAATAAGGAACGTGTGTTGAGAGAGAACCTGGCTGACAGTAGTTTAAAGGAATTGAGTAATATTTTTGTTATTTCATATCTAATTACAGCTTTTCAGAAAGCTAAATTATTGGAACAGTGATTAACCAATTTGCAGGGTAAAAATGTATATTTATTTATAATGGAAGATACAGACTTTTATAAAAAAGTTTTAGAATTGGCAGAATGCTACAGTGCAGTAAATTTGTAACAGATGTTAAAATTATGGTTTTTTTCACTCTCATCTTTTACCCATCCTTTAATTTAGTGCAGTCTTTTGGAGAGGTTTTTATTGTGATTCAATAAAAGAAAATCTGCCATGCAAGATTTGTCTTTACTACCATGGTCCGTGACATTGGACGAGGGAATAATAGATTAAAAATTGCTGTGCTCTCCTCCTTTAAATAAATGCATCACTTTTCACTATGTGCTGAAGGACCAAAATAAAGTTAAGGGTTACTTTTAGGAGCTGTTCGTTTCTTTTCAGTGTCATTTTACTGTTGTGTGCCACAAACTTAAATTGCTCTAACTATAAATAGAATAGAACAGAAAGGTCTGAATAGAAGGTCTGCCCAGATAGCAGAGCAGGGGCACCCCATCCAGGTCTGGCCGCAGGTCCAAAGGGACAAATGCTGTTGCAGGTGGCAGCTGGTCACAGCCAGGCAGCACCCCCCGCTGCCAGACTGCTGCAGTGGGTAAAGGGTGCAGGGGCCACTCCAGGTTAGCACTGCTTCAGCAGTCCAGCTGGGACATGGGGTAGATACCAAGTGGCTGGTCCTCAAGCTTCTGAGTGCAAGTTGCCCTGAGCTGCTCGCCAGGGCAGGTTTTTATACTGCTGGGGTCTGCACAGGTGCTGGCCCCAGCCTCTAGCTCCCCCTTGCTGCCGATCTGGGAGGAGCTGGGCAGTGTCATCTTGCCCCAAGTGGTACAACTTGTCCAACACCAAAGTGCATGTCCAAGCACATGCACTGAGGCAAAAATCCTTGGCACAGATTTGTGCCACTCCTATTTGAGCTGCTGCAAGTGTACATGCCTACATATGTGGACATGTCCCTAGAAACTAGTACATACTATGGATAAAAAGTTTTATCTAATTAGATTTGATGAGCTAGGCAACTAATCACAATAGAAATCTGCCCCTGGCTTCAAGAAATCACTTGGTATTGAAGGAAAATAAAGTTGAAGATCTGTTTGTTTGCATTTAAAAATCAGATAATGGTGAATTATCCAAGCCCTGTAAGAGCAAATGTCTTGCATATAATTAATATTTTTACCTAATTTTGAAAGTTTATATTTAATTTCTGTATCCACAGGTTGAGCATGTGCTTCCACTTCTAAAGAGAGGAATTGGTATCCATCATGGTGGCTTGCTTCCTATTTTAAAAGAAACTATAGAAATTCTTTTTTCTGAAGGATTGATAAAGGTATGTAATGGTGTAGCTCTATATTGAGACATTTGTCTTGTGCATTTGTGTAGATTTTTGTAACTATGATTACTTTTTTATATATGTTACTTAAAATGTACACTATTTTGTTATGACAAACAGTTCTTAAAAGAAAGCGAAGAAGGAAAGCTCATTGCATGTGCAAAAATGAAAGTGTGTGTTTTCCAGAGCACTCAAATACAGAATGTTAAGGGCTTTCCTTTATATATTAAACTCTATCCTGTTCCACATTTCAATTGAATCATTCAAAAGGACAAGATCTTTGCCCTGTGGATCTTGCTGCCTAGCTGCCCAATTGTACAGCAGCAGCTCTAGAAGCAGTTTCTAGCAGTTTACTGTTTCTAGTAATGAGGATTGACTGATCCAACTTGCTTTCTGTCCTTTTCCTCAGAGACACCGGCCCTTTTTTAATCCATCTTTGGGGAGTAGATGTGAAAAATTAACATTTTGGGCTTCCAACTTTTGGTGTCTTTTTGCTTAGAAACAATTTTCAAAACATATTCCATATATATTAGGGGAAAGATTGATGTAGGGGATAGAGAAGTAGGAAGATTTCCTTAAGCACAAGTTTAATATTTTTTGACTGTGTATAATTTCAGTTATGTATTGCATTTTCTTGCATGCATCATGCCCTGGAACAAGATACAAACCTTGTTTTTGAAAGGCAAAATGGAAAAAAAAATCATACTCATAGCAAGTAATTAAGTAGCAGTGGCAGGGGAGCCAAGGCTGCTCATTGTTCTGCTCTTTGGATCTCATGCAGAGTTACTTTCACTTACAACTAGCAGAAACTTAAGCGGTGCACTGACAAAGTACGCCCCAATTTCTAACAGCTGCTTTTGAAAAAAGGCCCATGTTGTATGTGAGAAAATGTGTTGTTCCTAGTCTTTTCTTCATTGCTTTAGGTAGTTTTATTTGGGTGCTTTGTAGCTTCAATTGTACTGGTTTTAGATTTTTTTTATAAAACACAAATTATAACAATTCAGGCAGTCTAATTTGAGATGAAAGATTTTTTTTTTAATTCTTTTTTCTGAGCTTCTACCTGCTATTGTTCTTTCACAAACTGTATACATAGAAAATAGCTGTATACCCTGCACTTCTCAGGAGTGTAGAGAAACCTCCAAACCCAGTGGTATCAGGTCCAAACTTTCCATTTGTAATATGTCTAGACTAGGTTTCTTGTTCATTTTGCAATTTATGTTACTTGTCAATTTACTCGGTCTATAACACTTTTTCATGAGCACTAATCTGGATATTCTACACATTTGTGGGTTGTCATAGGTGGAGTTCAACTCTCACTTTTGAGAAATAAAATTTTAGTTATAGACCTGAGCAGAAAATGCTTTCAGGACATTAAATTAAATTGTAGTTACTGTAGAGAGAGAGAGGGAATTAAAAACATTATGAGTGGGACATAACTACTATATAACTTCATGTTGTGATTAGTTTGTCAGAGGTTGAACTAATTGCATGTTGGAGATATTTACTAATACTCAACTTCAGTTTCATTACTAGTGTATCATTGCTGATATTGGGAAAGGGAAAATTAAAGCATTTTAGATCTTAGCATGCCATTTTCACATGCTTCCTTTTGAGTTACAATAAAATGTTATATGAATTACTTATTTAGAGATCTTTGTTATGAAAGAGCATTTTTCTTTTACCCTGTGTCTTTGCCTTTTCCCATTTCTCCCTCTGAGTCGTCCCCCCCCCCCCCCCCCCCCCCCCCCCATTACTTAAATTCTCAATTTGGGCAAGAATTGAAATATCAAGAGATTCAAATATTAAGTCTAAACAACAACCACAACAAAAGACTATGAAGACTTATTACCAGAATAGATAGTAACAACCACTAACTTCCCTGCCTAGGGAATGTCACAAGAATGAAAATTTAATTATAATGAATAAACATGAATTCCTGATTATCTCCTATGCAGATTGTTTTCTTGTTTTTCAGTATTACAGATTTTAAGTATAGTGAAAATGTCAATGTAATTAATGTAATGTAAGACTCCTCCCACTCCTGGGGGTAATATTATGACCAGCAACACTCATTTAAATAGCCAATATGACAGCAGATTAAATTAAATGTCCAAAGGAAGCAGCTATCTATTATGTGGAAATGCCCCTTCTGCCTTCTTTCCGGCAGTTAGAAGGAGATTGGCTGCTGTTTGTTTTGGAATGTAGGTGGTGCACATAAACTAAAGCCATTAATAACTGGCAAATACAAAAAGCCCTGGATACTTTAAATGCATGAAATGTCAAATCAGCAGGCCTGGATAAGCTGCATCCGAGGGTACTGAAGGAATTGGCCGGTGTCATAGTAGAACCACTGGCATGACTGTGTGAGTGCTCGGGTCAGGTCCCAGAGGACTGGAAAAGGACCAGTGTGGTCCCTGTTTTCAAGAGGAGGAAGGAAGATTCGAGTAATTACAGGCCAGTCAGTCTCACCTTCATCCTTGGAAAGGTCTTTGAAAAAATTATGAAGGATCATATTTGTTGGAGTCTGGTGGGAAAAATAATGCAGCAGGGAAACCAGCATGGATTTGTAGCAGGTAGATTATGACTGACCAATCTGGTTTTGTTTTATGACAGGGTCACAAAACGCTTAGACGAAGGAGTAGAGGTGCATGTTGTTTTCTTGGACTTTAGCAAGGCCTTCGATACGATATCTCGTACTGTTCTCATAAATAAATTAAGAGGCTGTGACATAAATGTTTACACGGTGTGGTGGGTGGCAAATTGACTTAGCAGTCACACCCAGAGAGTGGTAGTAGACCGGTTGGTATTGACCTGGAATGATGTCGGTACTGGGGTCCTGCAGGGTTTGGTCTTTGGACCTGTACCTTTCAATATCTACATCAGTGACTTGGATGTGGGTGTGAATTGTACTCTGTCCAAGTTTGCGGATGATACTAAATTGTGGGGTGAAGTGCAGACTCCGAAGGATAGGGAATGATTGCAGGCAGACCTGGACAGGTTAGGAAAGTGGGCAGCACATAATAGGTTTCATTACAACAAGGACAAGTGCAGAGTGCTGCATCTAGGGCGCAGAAATATCCAGCACATCTACTGAGTGGGAAGTGACCCTCTCAACAGCACAGAAGTGGAAAGGGATCTCAGAGTCATAGTGGACTCCAAGATAAACATGAATCCGTCAGTATAACGAAATCATCAGCAAAGCTAACCGCACTTTATCATGCATCAGCAGATGCATGACGCATAGATCCAAGGAGGTGTTACTTCCCCTCTGCGGCATTGGTCAGACCACAGTTGGAGTACTGGGTCCAGTTTTGGGCGCTGTACTTCAAGAAGGATGTTGATAGACTTGAGAGGGTCCAGAGGAGGGCCACTCATATGGTTAGGGGCTTACAGGACAAGCCCTATGAGGAGAGAGTGAGGGACCTGGACCTCTTCAGCCTCCACAAGAGGAGGCTGTGAGGTGATCTTGTGGCTGCCTACAAATTCATTAGGGGGACGCAGCAAGGGATCGGAGATGCTTTGCTCACCAGGGCGCCTCTTGGTGTAACCAAGGAACAGTGGTCACGAACTGACAGAAAGCAGATTTAGGCTAGATATCAGGAAAAACTTCTTCATGGTAAGGGTGGCCAAAATTCAGAATGGGCTTCCAAGGGAGGTAGTGCTCTCCCCTACCTTGGGGGTCTTTAAGGGAAGGCTGGATAAGCATCTAGCTGGGGTCATCTGACCCCAGCACTCTTTCCTGCCTAGGCAGGGGGTTAGACTTGATGATCTGTTGAGGTTTCTTCCAACTGTAGCATCTATGAAAGTGTGTGCCCCTGTGATGGTTGATCTAACTAAATACTTGGATCATTGCAGAATTGTTCAGAGGATGGCTTCTCAGTCTTAACAGTAGAATTAAGGCACAAAGAGAAATTGTTTTGCTTGTGAATTATGATTTTGCCCACAATTGAGTCTCCAAGATGCTAGAAAATGTAAGGAAGTGGAGTTCTTTCCACCCGGATGCACCCTTGTTAAAGCCAGTGGCATAGGAATTCTTTTATGCTACCGAGTCTATGTACAGATCAAGTATGTTTGAAAAAGTTTTGGTGAACTTGAAAATAAATCTCCAAACATAGGTGAACATGGAATCTCCAGACATTCAGAAGGTGGTGGTTGCCTGGAGAAGTGTTATGCAGTCTGTCATCACCAGTAGTTGACCTAAAAAGGGCATACTGTCCATAGTGAGATAGTGTTCTTGGTGAGATGGCAAAGCACTGCCAGGACAATAGTGTGAGGATCTTGATGTATTTGTGAAAGAACAGAGATTCCTCCTGAACTGATGTTTGAAATTTACACCTGTGTAGATGCATATATTCTGGTGGCACCAGAAGTCTCTCTCAGTTCCACTGCTGATAAAACTAAGATGTGAAAGCACAGAATAGGGGAGAGGAGGAGGGAAAAGAAACTAATAGTATAGAAATATCTACTTATTCACTTCCTGATGTTGTCTCCTGTTAACAACACACAGGGATACTTTTAATTGCTCAGTGTCCTTGGCAACATCTTAAGAGTATGCAGGTATAGTCTAGCATTACTTGGAAAGACATGGATGTACAGGTGTTACCAAGACTGGAAAGATCTCAGATTTCATACAATGAATCAATCATAAAATATTGCATAGCATTACATTACTATTATAGTATTACATTATTAATGTGTATGTATTAAAATAGTGTGTAGGAAACCATAACTACTGCATGCTTCTCACTTGTTTCCACATAGTGCTTCTGTGCATTTGTTGAGGTTGCTTTTAGTGCACATGCTGTCTGTCTGTGTGCTATAGATGTCAGTCTTTTGGGGAGTGTTCTTTCAAAATTGACCTTCAATTTTAGCATAGTTTTGCTCTAATGAATTACATTTGTAAGTTTGCTAGGTTCATTGTGCCTAAGTTTCACTCACCTAAAACTCACCTCTTAGACTTTTGTTGGCTGTCAGGAGTTTTCACATGCTCATATGGGCAAACAATTACAATTAATATCTTGATTCCACAGTGGAGGGATAGGAGAGATTGCCCTTGTTCCGGTTCGTAAATACTGAGGTCATGGTAGGAATGTTTTAGCTAGGTTGAACATGCAAAATATTAGAAACATATTTTCTTCTAAATATTTTTACAAATGCATATTTAAAATGCATGTATAAACTGTCCTGTAAAGTCAAAAGTGATGTCACATGGAAAAGGTTTATCTAGCCACTGAATATTTTAAGCGTTCTTAAATGAAAAATGTTTGTCTAATGTTGTCTCTTCTAAATAGGCCTTATTTGCAACTGAGACTTTTGCTATGGGAATTAACATGCCAGCCAGGACAGTGTTGTTCACGAGCGCTCGTAAATTCGATGGGAAAGATTTCCGATGGGTGAGTGAAGTTCAGGATGCCATTAATTAATAACTGGCTTTAGTTACTTGAACTTACAGTGTATCTAGATTAATTTTATTTAAAGACTCTGTATTTGCTACAGTAAAAATATTTACCTTAGTTCATGCATACTTCATGTAATTATTAAGGAATGTACATTTACCCTAGCTAAAATTTAGGTTTCTTTAGAGAGTACATAATAAGCAGCTTTAAAAATTAGCAAAAGGACATCAAAACATGGGCTTAAAATGCTGCATAACTACCTTTCAGGATATTCTGATACAGTTTGGTCCAAATTCTGAAACAACATTTCCTGTCAGTCTTTCCCAATAATAATTAATAGTTTCCAATATCCCTAAGAAAAGCATGGGAAAGTTTCATCTTGTATTTTATCATGAAAATCATCAAGACCAGGATCAAGCAGACTCATTTAAGGATGATCACTTGCTGAGAGAGCTCTGACTCCAGCCACCTTCTGCATTATACCAGGAGCTCAAGTACTTCAGAATACCTAATTTGTCATACTAATGCATGGGGTAAAAAGAAAGACTAAATGGCAGAGTCTTGGCAGAGAATGGCAAACCAATGAGAATACTTAAAAGCACATCATACAATGCATCCAGAAACCAACAGCAGCAAATAGAAATCATTGTATGGTGATATACATTCTGTGTTAGGTCTCTGAAATAAATGGGCCACCATAGATTCATAGATTGTAGAGTCGGAAGGGACCCTGAAGGATCATTGTGTCCAACCCCCTGTCCCAGGCAGGAAGGAGGACTGAGGTCAGACGACCCCAGCTAGGTGCCTATCTAGCCTCCTCTTGAAGACCTCCAAGTTAGGTGATAGTACCACCTCTCTTGGCAGCCCATTCCAGATCTGACCACCCTTACTGTGAAAAATTTCTTCCTAATGTCTAACCTGAATCTACTCTCCACTAGTTTGTACCCACTATTCCTAGTTATTCCTAGGGGTGCCCTGGTAAATAGCACGTCTCCAGTTCTCTGTTGTCCTCCCTTGATAAACTTATAGGCTGCTACAAGGTCTCCCTTTGATGTCTCTTGTGAAGGCTGAAGAGATCCAGATCCCTCATGTCCCCTCGTAGGGTCTTGCATGGAGGCCACTAATCATACAAGTGGCCCTCCTCTGGACCCTCTCCAGATTCTTCGCATCCCTCTTGATATGCGGCACCCAAAACTGGAGACAGGACTCCAACTGCGGCCTGACAAATGCCGCATAGAAGGGGAGCATCACCTCCCTCAATCTGTTGGTCATGCATCTGCTAATGCACGATAAAGTGCAATTGGCTTTGTTGATGGCTTCGTTACACTGCCAGCTCATGTTCATCTTGGAGTCAACTATGACTCCAAGATCCCTTTCAGCTGCTGAGCTGCTGAGGAGGTCATCCCCCAACCTGTAGGTGTGCTGGGGATTCCTCCTCCCTAGGTAGAGTACCTTGCATTTGTCTTTGTTGAATTGCATCCTGTTTCTTTCTGCCCATTAATCCAACCTGTCCAGATTGGCCTGTACCCACGCCCTGCCCTCCGGTGTGTTAACTTTGCCCTGTAACATGGTGTCATCTGCGAACTTGGACAGGGTGCTCTCCACACCCTCGTCCAAATTGCCAATGAAGATATTAAATAACACCCGCCAAGGACCAAACCCTGCAGGACACCACTGCCCTCCCTCCTTCCAGGCCGAAAACGACCCATCCACCATCACTCTCTGGGTGCGGTCTCTACACCAGTTGGCTACCCACCTGGCTGTGTAAGCGTCCACTCCACAGCCTGTTACCTTCCTTATGAGAATGGGATGCGAAACTATCGGAGGCCTTCTTAAAGTCCAGGTAGATGACATCTGCCTCAGCTCCTGTGTCAAGGCAGTGTGTGACCTGGTTATAAAAGGACCATATTCAGCATTAGCTAAACAAATTATTATAATCTCATTAATAATAGTGATAATACTTAACACATTTTATCTTTTACACTGCAAACTGATACAAAGGCAAGCTCCGCTGTTCTCACGCTACTGTATAGGAAAACTGAAATGCAATGAGAGCAAGCGATTAGCCCAGTGTAAGATGGTAGCAGAGCAGAAATACTGCGTGTATCTGTTATTAACAGTTCATTTAGATGTACGCACTCTACCTGAGTAAATGCCTTCAGATCCAAGGAGAGAGTGCATTGTAATAGTCTTAACTTGGAGACAGCAAACACTGTAATTGTAGTACATTCAAAATAAATGGTTGCATCCACCTTTAACTTTGCCATCATCCAGGAGGTGCTGAAATTCCAATACTCCTGGGTTACAAACTTGGGAAACTTAACAGTTTATTCTGATAATCCTGATGTAACTTCACCCATTTTCTTATGTTATTTCCTCAGTTTTAGAAGCATCGTCAGACTCTTGTCTGATGATGAGTCTTTACAAGTTAGCTTTCATTCATGTATCATCCCTATTAAAGCAAAGACTGACATACTATAATGCAAACCTGTTGTGATATAAATGGACATATATTGCTTGCTGTTATCAGCATACTGCTTTGAGCAGGGGGTTGGACTACATGACCTCCTGAGGTCCCTTCCAACCTTAATTGTCTATGATTCTATATCCTTATTGGGGTCTTCAGTTGCCCATAACTGATTTACTTGCTACAGGTCTAACTAAATGGTTTTTATGTTATACCTCTCTCATTTTTTGCACAGCTCAAAGCCATTATTCTATGCAGTTGGATAAATGTACCAGTTTTGGCCTTCTGTGTCTCTAGTTTCAGATATAGTTGGAGTTTTCTTTTTCTTATGATTCTAGATCTCCTCAGGCGAATACATCCAGATGTCGGGTCGTGCAGGGCGTCGAGGTATGGATGACAGAGGTATAGTAATTCTTATGGTGGATGAGAAGATGAGTCCAACAGTCGGCAAACAGCTTCTTAAGGTATGGAAAAGGCTAACAATTGTTTTTATCTATCAGAATGGTCTTGTATAATTATGCTTTGCATCACAGGTAGTAATTCAAATCACTGCATGTGTATTTTGTGGGTGAATTCTATTTCTACAGTGAATACCTTAACTCGGTTATCTGACTTTCAGATATTATAAAACTGTAATCTGAACATTTTATGTTGCATACGTACCAACAAACTATTTTCTGCATCTTTCATTATGTACTTCTGTGGCTGAAAATTTGAGCAGCTATAAATCTTCATAATATAACAGCAGAAAAAAACACATTTAGCGTAACATAATACTGATTTTATTTACTTGTATGTGCATTATTCTGCAAGCCCAGAAAGAATTCCAAAATACTAAATTTAATGGCAAAAATATATAGGATTTCAGTTGCTTAATTAGCAAAATAGCCTATGGACTAATGCTTAGGGGAGAATTTAGGTTTCAGCCATCTGGAAAATTGAATTTGTAAAGTTCAGCAGTTTTGAACCTATGAGACTTTGTACATACATGAATGGCAATGTATATGAAAAGTTTAAATCCATTGTGATTTATAAAAAATGTGTTTTACTTTCTACTTTTACACTTTTCTAATTTCTACTTTTAAGCTTACCAGAAATATATAAAATAGGAAGAATCTTTTATTAAAGTTTGGCAAGGTTCTTTGAGTAGATGTAGTATCTTTTATTAGACCAACAGAGTAGTTGGAAAAAAGTTCTTTCCAAGCTTTTGGGTACAAGTACCCTTCTTCAGGCATTGGGAGACTCTGCTGTTCTTCCAAGATCTCCAAGGTAAGAAAGAAGCTAAAAGTGTAACAGAAGGTCAGTGAAAATGTAAATAGGTGGAAGTTTGGAAAACAATGAGTAGAGAAGGGAGGAGGAAATGATGAGTGAAGGAACGCAAAAGATAAGCAGGGGAAACTGCTGTAGTATTGAGTTCTCCAAGGTAGAAGGGGGTGAAAAATGTGTAAAGGGTAAGCTCTAGAGGTATACTAATACATTTGTCCAATATCAGATCGGCACCAATATAAAAATAAAAAAATGGGCTGTATCAAAAATCAGCCTGATGTGGCCTATAATTTAGCCAGTAAATACCCATGTGTGCATGCAGCCACAGCACGCAGGCAGCAAGGAGCACAGCCCGGCAGCTTGGAGAACTGCATGCAGCTAGTAAGTCCAACGTGGTGGAAGGGGGGTGGAGGTAAGGCAGGGGAGTGCGGGAGGGCAGATCAGTGCCCTCTGTGATGAGGGAGGGGAGTGGGGCAGGCGCAGGCGGGGCGGGGAGAGGGATAGAGTCACAGCTCATCTATGGGGGGAGGGGGGCATTTGCCCCCTGGATTTGTGTGGGAAGGGTGGGCTGCCACTGTGGGCTGATAGTGGGAGGGCAGGGTTATGAAGGGGCTACAGCAAAATTTGGAGTAGCTGCAGCCCCCTCCCCTCCCCCCCCATATCCCTCTCCCAGTGCCGCCTCCACCACCCACCCCAAGCCCAGACCCCAATGAGAAGAGCCCAGTGCAGCCCTGGCTCCAGCCCTGGCTCCAGCCTGTCCTGACCCACGTAGATTCAGGGGGCAACCCCCTGTGCCCTCCTGGGGTGCACACAGCAGCTAGAGCTGCCCCCCCTCAACTCCCTTTTCCCCAGATGAGCTCTGTCCTGCACCCCACCCCAACCAGCTGAGCAGCATCTGCTCCTGCCCCACTCCCTCACAACGGGGGGTGTTGATCTGCCACCCCCGTGCTCCTTCCATCCCCCTCCCCTTCAACCACCATGGACTTACCAGCTGGATGCAGCTGTATCAGAGTTCGGATCAGTGTCAGCCAATATGTCTCCTTAAAAATCGGCTATCAGTATCAGCCCGCAAAATCTCTATTGGTGCACCCCTAGTAAATTCAGGCAGGTACCTGGTGAATCAGATGTCAGTAGGTTTTAATGTGTCATAAATCCAATGTCTGTATTATATGAAGTCTATAATTTTTTGTATCCAGTAGATTTATTAAGTGAAGTTCATAGGCTTGTCTACGAAGGGTATTTTGTAAATTCCCTTTGAGGATTAGAACTGAGAGATTGAAGAGTGAATGGTTGTCTTATGAGAAGTGTGCACCCACAGGTAATTGGATATTTTTGTCTTTGATAGATTTTCGGTGTGCATTCATTTTGGTACACAGTTGTTTGTTTTTTTCCTACCTATTTTCCATCAGGGCATTTGGTGCACTGAACTGAGATATATATTACATTTTTGGAGGTGCAGGTGTAAGAGCCAGGAATGGTGATGGTTTTGTTGTGGGATGTAATTACTGTGGGAGTGGCAGAGATATGTTGGCAGGTTTTACATTTCTTGTTCAGCCATGGTTTGGATCCACTCAGTGTGGTTTGAATCATAGGAAGTTTGCTTCTGGTGATGAGGTTGGTGAGGTTTGGTGTTTGTTTAAAAGCTAGGATGGGTGGTTCTGGAAAGATCTCTGTAAGAATTGGGTCTTCTTCTAGTATAGGTTGCAACTGTTTGAGGATTTTTAGTGTAGGTTCCAAGGAAGGATGGTATGTAATGGCATGTAATTCGTGGGGATTTTCATTTTGTACTACAGCAAATCTTTGCGTGGTATCTGAGTAGCTCTTTCAGAAGTGTAATCTATCTCTCTGGAGGAGTGTCCTTGTTGGGTGAAAGCCCTTTGGAGATTTGTGAGGTGGCGATCACAGGTATTCTCCTTAGTGCAGATTCAGTGGTATTGGAGGGCTTGGTTGTAAATTACAGCTTTTTTGGTGCGTTTAGGGTGATTGCTGGTTCTGTGTAGATACGTACGTTGGTCCGTAGGTTTCTTGTATATGGTGGTTTGTATTTTACCATTTTGGATATTGATTATGGTGTCCAAAAAGGAAATGTTGGAGTTTGAGTATTCAAACGATAGTCTGATAGAGGGGTGATGATTGTTGAATTTTTTATGGAACTCAATCAGAGACTGCAGGGTTTTGGTCCAGATGATGATGTCATCTAAATATCCTGGGTATAGCATTGGTTTCGTGGTGCAGTTCTTGAGGAATTCTGCTTCCAGGTGGGCCATAAAAAGGTTGGCATATTGTGAGTCCCATTTTGGTGCCCATAATTGTGCCCATAGTCTGGAGCAGCATTTCCTAACCTTCTTCACTACACAGTTACATGGCCTCTCCCACCCCATGGCACACCAACTGAATGCGGGGGTAGGGGGAGGGTGTTGAGTGGCCGAAAGTGGAGCAGGGGGAGGGGGGTGGCGCACAGCCAAATGTAGAGCAGTGCATGGTGCAGTGCTTGATTCACTAGTTGGAGCCATGCTCTCCATCTGGCTGGCTGGGGATGTGGCTCCAGCCCAAAATGCCGCGGCACCCCTGGACATGCTTGATGTGCTTACCACGGCACACCAGTTGGGAAGTGCTGGTCTGGAGGGAAGTGTTGGTTGTTGAAGCTGAAGTTGTGTTTGTGGATGAAGTACATAAATGCAGTAATATCCTGAGGTCTGTATTCTGAGTTGTAATCTCACTCTTGTAGATATGTGAGGGAGGCTTGGGTGCCATCCTGGTGTGGAATGCTAGTGTACAAGCTGGTGACATCCATGATGGCTACGAGGGTATTGCTGGGAAGGTGGTCTGTGTTTTTGAGTTTTCTTAGAAAGTCTGTTGTGTGTCAGATAAAACTCGGTCTTTGGGTGAAAAGCGGTTTTAGGATGGATTCAGTGAACCTGATATTTCTTCAGTTATGGTTCCATGATTGGAAATGATAGGTTTGCTGGGGTTCCGACATTTGTGGATTTTAGGGTGCATGTAAAATGTCCCTCAATTGGCTAGTGGAGGGATCAGAGTCTGAAGTCTGATCGGATGTCTTCATGTTGCATAAAGGCATAGCAGAAAGACACCTACAATTTTCTGGTTTGTACAGCAGGAAAATGTTTTTTCCAATGCAGTTCTCAGATGGGTAAATTAATTTCATTCACACTTTTCAGAAAAAAGTTACCTTTAGGCTAAGGTTGAATTTGAAAAAATTTGAAATAGTAGCACAAGTGAAAGAAGGTTTTCTTAACTATGCGCTTAATGTTACACAAACAATAAAGTAATTTGATAGGTGCCGCAAGCATAAAAACCTGTTTTCATAAATAGTAGTTACTTTTTAAAAACTTGAAATAATAGGAAATTTCACAATGGAGCAGACTTTTTTTTTACTCTAAAATTTTAGATGTATGTGTTCAACTAAAAATTTTACCTGACAACTAATGTTAAGAGTTACATTCTGTGTTGAAAAATCAAGTAATGATCCTCTCTTGACGTTATTTTGTGATCGTATAAGATATTGAATCCTTACTTTATTCTAATTTGAAGCTATAATAGGTACAGGACAGAATGAAACAACATGTTAACCAGTGAATAAAGTAAAATACAAGATATATGAAAGGTGAATGCAATTACATTTGACATTTTTGGGAAAGTTTCCTTGTATGCAGTTGCAGCTTTAACTGTTCAGCTGAAATGCTCTGTTGACACCAGGAGACCTCCTGACCGGTCCAGATTCTGAAAAAGGACAAAAAGTGATTAGCCTAAAAGTATGGAGAGACATTTTAAGGGATTTTTTTTCTGTAATTGAACTGAACTGAATTTTGTTTTAATGTCTTCATTAACAACCTGGAAGATGGGATGGAGTGCACTCTCAGTACGTTTATAGATGATGCCTTGGAGTGGGGGGGAGTAGTAGAAACACTGGAAGGTAAGAGTAGGATTCAGAGAGACCGAGATATATTGGAGGATTGGACCAAAAGAAATGTCATGAGATCCAGTAAGGACAAATGCAAAGTCCCATACTTAAGACAGAACAATCCCATACATTGGTACAGGCTGGGAACTGACAGATTAACAGCAATTCTGCAAAAAAGGAACTGGGGTTGACATTGGACAGTAAGCTGAACATGAGCCAAGAGCATGCCCTTGTTGCCAAGAAGGCTAACTGCATCCTGGGCTGCATCAGTAGGAACATTGCCAGCTGATTGAGGGAAGTGATTATTCCCCTCTATTTGGCACTGGTGAGATCCTTTCTGGAGTACTATGTCCAGTTTTGGGCCCTCCACTGCAGAAAGGATATGGAGGCTGGGGCACACGACTTCTGAGAAATGGCTGAAGGAACTGGGCTTATTTAGTCTGGAGAAGAGAAGACTGAGGGGAGATTTAATAGTGGCCTCCAACTACCTGAAGGGGGGTTCCAAAGAGGATGAAGCTAGACTGTTGTGGCAGATGACAGAACAAGAAGCAATGGTCCCAAGTTGCTTCAGGGGAAGTTTAGGTTAAATATTAGGAAGAACTTTCTCACTAGGAGGAGGTTATCCAAAGAGATTGTGGAATCTCCACCCTTGGAGGTTCTTAAGATCAGGCTAGACAAATCCTTGGCTGGGATGATCTAGCTGGGGCTGGTCCTGCTTTGAGCAGGGGGGTGGACTAGATGACCTCCTGGGGTCTCTTCCAGCCCTAATTTTCTATGATTCTATGGTGAAATAATGTCTGTATTAATGATAAAAATCTCAGTTGTCTAGTGCATAATTAGTTTCAACACAGTGTACATTATTTTTCTTGCAACTTAGTCAAATTTTGATTTTTGTCAAAGTTCAAATTTTATAGTATGTCATTACGGTATGGTAAACACCATAAAGCATGTATTTTAAACTGAATAACATTATTTTGTAACATAGCTGGTTTTGTTTATTGTGTGACTTTGTTTGGCCAGTGAGTAGCTGATCAAATAGACAACAAACACATCTATAAAACGAAATATGTGCAATGGAGTTGGAGAATTTCCTAAGTAGTATAAACTAAATAATCTTGTATTTGTGTACTAATCCCAAGAATTCAAGAACATTTTATAAAATTCAACTGTTATGCAAACTAAACAGCATTGCTTCATCCAGCAAAGACACACAGCTGGTACTGGGGCAAAGTGCAGCCATTGTTTAATAGAGAACAACAATGTTACTTTAAGCATAAAATAAGGAACTTTTCTTTTAGAGTTGGAATTTAACCAACGTACCATTTATTAAGTTGTACTAGTCCAAAGAGCAGTGGGGTTTTTAATGAACACGGCTGCTCTTTTACATCTCTGAAAGTTGAATATCCTGACATAATTACAGGAGGAAAAATAATCATTTTATAATAAAAAGTTTTTGTGTAACCATACCTCAGAAATTCAAGGTTGACTGTATTAGTGCTTTATATCTACAAGCTTGTTAATGGGGAAAATTATATGCATTGCAAAATTGAAAGAAACCATCTTTATTTTAAAATTCAGCCAGATAAAATACACAGTTATACTTTCCTTGTCTTCTTTGTGTGGAATGTAGTGAGCTGTAGTGCCAAGCTGCAGGAGGTATGCCACTGGCTCCATCTGGCTCCTTGGCAGACCCTTCATTTATTGAGTTGGCAGCTCTGGGTTTTCCTGTATGCTGCCCAGAAATCTATCTAGTCTTTTTCTATGTTATTAAACTAACAGCTTAGTACAGCCAAGTGTGGAGGGCAGAAACCTTGTTTAATTGAATCCTTTTCTCTCTATCCTACTCATAACGTACAGATCCCTTGTTGTATCATTGTGCACTGAATCTTCCTTGCATAGGAGTTGCATTTGAAAGCATACAGGTCAGTGCTTCTACATAGCTTAAGGCTGCTGGGAGTCAGTACTTCTACATTAGACTTCTGGCTGCTGGGAGGGTGCAAAAAAACCAGCACTTTACCAAAAGGGAGAGCACATCAGTTTGACCCATTTTGCCCAACATCTGTATAGATTGGGCACTTCAGCCGGGGCTTTTTGGTGCTTCTACCTAATAGCTGATTGAATTGTTTTGTAATCTACTACCCATAATAACTTCTTGTGAACAGGAGCAACTAGGCTAAGAGCTTTTTTCCCTTCTGTGAAGCAGGGGAAAGAGCCATTTAAGCTAAAGATAATATTTGCATAAGAACAAATGGGTATAAGTTAGTCATAAATATATTTAGGTTGGAATGTAAAAGGTGTTTTCCAACCAGGTGAAGAGCTAGGTTTTGGAACAGCTTTCCTAAACCAGTAGCTGGGGCAAAACACCTCACTAGTTTTAAGGTGGAACTTGATCAGATTATAAAAGGGATTATATGGCTAAATTGTATCAGGGAACTAAATGTGGTATTTGTTCTTCACTTAGTTCTTCATTATAAGAAAAAGACAGTGGACCACTTGAAAATTGCTAAGGGTTTCAGTGGACCACTTAAACCTTTTTTTGTTCTATAAATCCCTGTGGTATCAGGGATTCTAATGTGGGAGGCAAGTCCTATATTTTAATGAATATAGAGAAGGAGAACGGTATGTGTATTTCTAAAGCAATTATAAGCTATACAGTAAAAGATCTGAACTATTTAGTGAAGAGTAGAAGAAGAGATAATATAACAAATGGTATAGAAATGGTAAATTAGGTGCTTTTATATTTTTCTTTTTCATAATTCAAGAAATAAATAGATAATTAAATGGAATGATGATGAATTTAACACTAGTAAAAGGAAATGCATTTCATCTAAACATAACCTCCAAAACTGACTGGTGTAAAATGTTGTTGCCAATAACTAACTTGCCTCTGTGTGTGTAAGATGTGTATAGATAAAAATATCCATATATTATTTCCTTGAATAAAAAAAATATAGAAACTTTCATAAATTGCATAAGCAGATCATGTAATTAAAGTGATTTTTAAAAAAACTTCCAATATGGGAAAGTCTTTGTGGTTCTTGTTCTTCTAAAGCATCTGATCATCACTACTTATATTCATTGGTGCATTCAATACATGCATGATTTTAAAATTGAGTAAAATAAATACAACAGTATTTTTAGAAATTTTTCAAATGAAGTAGGGCAAGAGCTGCTATCTTTACTTTGTTATCTAGGTTACGTGCAAGTTTGGAAAAATCAGGTTATAGTTGTAAAATCTTACTTAATCTCTTGTTAAAATATCTGCTTATTTAAAATAATGTCAGTTTTAAAGAGACATAGCTTTGTTCAGATAAGAATCCTGGGATAACTGGTAATTTATAGGGAAAAAAATTCCCCAAATGAAAAGGAATTTCTTTTGGGTAAGAAGATTCATTTAATTACACTGTGGTTGCTCCTTTCAAAGTTTCTTTCCTCTCCTCCCCCACTTACAAAATAATGTCTAAAGTTGTCATAATTTTACTGGGATCTTTACCATCTCATTAGAAAAACAGCCTAGGATTAAAGCTTCAACACAGACTTTTGAAAACAGTGTCTTTGGCCCTCATTTTTGTACATGACTACTGTAAAAGAAGAGTCTGATAACATGTTTCACCTTCCTTTTAGCAGTGGTTGTGAAGGGATAGGCAAAGTAGTAAGGTTTAATGTTTACTGGCTTACAACAAAACTACCTAGCACTTAAGTTCAGGAAGGGAAGACTTGTCTAGTGGTGAAGAATCCATAAAGAATGTTTTTATAAGCAAAATACAAAAAACTAAATTGAAACTTGAATACCACATCATACCTGACATATTTTAAAGATTCCATGATTTGTTTCTGTTAATATCCTTGCCCTTCCATTTTCCCCTGATTGTTTAAGGGTGCTTACAAAACAGAATTAATATTTCAGTTTGTTTATCCCCATATTCCTGAGCAAAAGGTGGATAATAATTCCCTGTTTGCTCTCACTGCTTGAGAGAGAACCATGTATGAGACAGAGTGAAGACTTAAAAGTGAGGCTGCCAAAGTAGATCCGTTCCAGCTGCATGCACTCTGTTTCTAAACATCAACTGAGCATGCTGACTTAATTGCAGTCTTCTAGCCTGGTTTGACAGCAGCTCATTCAGATATAAATCAAGGGCCCACATGTGTTGGCAGACTTTAATAAATATAGCAGACCCCAGTTTACTGAAGGGCTTGACCTGCCAAAGACATGAATATCATCAGGGGAGGGCAGTGGGGAAGCTGAGAAGGCATCACCATTGTTTTGGTGGCTATTCAAAGCTTTGCTGAGCCACATGAGTTTGGATGGCTTAATAAAGTTCTTAATGCAGAGGTTCTCAAACTGTGGTCCGCAGACCACCACTGGTCCACGAGCACCGTTCAGGTGGTCCGCAGAAAGGTTGCGGAACAATCGAGAACATCTGTACTTGTAAGGTAAGGCTACTGGTATTAAAATATGAGTTGTGTGCTTTGATTTATAGAACAAAAAAAGGTTTATTAAGTGGTCTGCCAGGACCCTTAGCAATTTTCAAGTGGTTCGCTGTCTTTTTCTTATAACGAAGAACTAAGTGAAGAACGAAGTTTTCTTATACTGAAGAACTGAGTGTTTGTTAATGTCAGTGAGGCTGTGCAATTGTTTAAAATTAGGCACATTAGGGGCTGTGCAGTTGTTTAAGATTAGGCACAAAATAACTAAGTTTGTGAATCAAGGCCATGATTTTAAAGTTTTGGGGGTTTTTTTACTTCTGACCCTAAGCTTTAAATAATGATCTGGGTTTGGGATGTTGTTATAGACTGTTTTAACCATGACCAAGTAAGATTCTAGATACTTTGTTTTTTCAAACTAAAATTAAATATGGGAAAGAAAAGCAAAATAAATAAAAACAAAAATCAGAGGAATTTCCAGTTATAATAAGGTCTACACTTCTAGTTTAATAAAATCATACTGAAGAAAAATTAAGGAGTGAAGTTCTGTAAATTATAAACACATCAAATCTCTTAACTAGTTAACCATTTTTAGCATAATCAGAAACTAAGAGCCCAAATAATTAAGACCCTGCCAAAAATATATGTAAAACTATAAAATGCATAAATGTACATGTATAGGTATAATCCTCCTAGTTAGAAAAATGCTATTTTTAGTTATAAATGGATTTTTATGTTGAACATATTGACTTCTCTTCAGGAAAATATTATCAGGGCAAGATATTAAAATTGATGGTTTAAACCAGTAGGAAGTGTGCCACAAATTAGGCTTAGACCTCCCTCTGCTCTTCTTCCTCTGCCTAATCTGCTGCTCTGCTTTCTGCTCCCTCGTCTGTGTTCCTGGCCTGGTTGTCTACTCTGTTTTCTGCTCCCTGCCCTGTCTGTTGCTGTGCTGTATTTCCTCCTAGATCTGCTGCATACAACAGACAAGGCTGCCCAATCCACTTGTGGCACCTGTGCTGCAGTTTAGCCATCCCTGGTTTAAGCCAAGTCTGGCTTGCCTGTTTAAATCATTAGTAACACTGGTGATCTAAATCCCTTTGATATAAATTGCTTCAATCTAGCTGGGCAGAAGAAGAGAATTAGTTTTGGGAAGCAAGTAGTTATGAAAAGTGTATATTAGTGCTCAGGGTTTGATCAGAACACAGCCTTTTCCTTATCTGGTGACATCAGAGCACATTCAGGATTAAGTTAAAGGGTCCAATAGTATGATGGCACCCAGAAATTTATGTTCATGTGACTGATAATAGTGACTATAATGGTGAGGCTGCTGATGGAAAGCTCTTATGATCCTCTCATGTGCCCAGGTATTCAGTGTACTTCAAGTAACAAGACCTAAATGATGTGTGGTAGACCTGGCCAATTATAAGTTTTTCAGTGGCAACTAATAAGGATAAATAAGGACAGAGAGTGAAAAAGACTTGCTATTTGAGGGGGGAGGGAAGTTAAGGAAGGTTGTGGTCTACTAGAGGTAATTTTACCTCAGTTGCTGTATTTTTCTCTTGTTTAAGGAGTATACTATTTTTTATTATTATTATTTCTATGTGGTGTGTGTTTTGAAACCTGTAAACTCTTAATATGACCTTTTTGCCATGTTTTGTCTACTGTGGACTATTAGGAGCTAAACACGGTCTGTTTTAATATTCACTATAGGGAAGTAGTAATACAGATTGGACCATTCATCTACTAGTATCTCTTGGTTGTCAGTGGCTGGCCCAGATGCTAAAGAAGAAGGAATAGAGGGGAATTTTTTTAATTTGCCATTTTAGTGGCTATGCTTGGTTTGTTGAGGATTTAATAATCCTTGATAATACAACCCAGGATGTTTCTGCTAGACTTATAAAATGTCCAGTTGCTGTTCTGAAAGCTGCTAAAATTTTGTTTTTAGTATGGGAGATAGTATGTAGCTCAAGGGAGCTGCCTGTTTTTGTTTTGATGTTGATTTACTTGCTTATGGTGTAGAGCATACATCATATCAGGGTTGTTCACAATCTGCTGAGTTTACAGCCAGTTGCTGAGTAAGGCTGAGTCCCTCTGCTGATTACTGCAGACTTTAATTCAGAGGGCACTGTTCCTCCATCCAGCTGGAGCTGGTCAGTAGTTCTTTGCAGCTGATTGGATTGAACTAAAAGCAGCAGCAAACACTGGAGCTTCAGGGATCTTGCATGACTGTTTGCTGACACTATGGCTGCTTACAGATGTTAAAATAAAACCAAACCAAACCATGCTTTACTGGAAGAAGCTGTGTGTCAGTTTGACCTGGCTCAAAGGGAGAAAGTGTGACGTCTTGATTCTGTTTCTTCCTTTTTTTCTTCAAATGTTTGAGGAAAAAAGTGATGAGACAGCAATGAGCCCTGAGCTTTGGTGGCAATGGGCAGGTTGTCTCGGTGCTATAATGCAGGAGCAACACCTCTTGCAGCGTGGGTGAGGTAAAAGCCTCCCATTTTTTTAAAACCAGAAGCTCCAACTAAAGATGCCCAATTTGAGGATCAGTTGTTACACTGATAGTCACCATTGCAGACCATTAGACTGATAGTGACACAGTACGGTGCATTGCAGATTAAATTGTTTGACTGTACTGTTCTTGTGGCAAATCATTTTATGCTTCAGTGTTCTGAGCTGAGCCATTTTCATCAGCAAAGCTTTGAGTATTAGTGAATACCACTATGTTCAAGACATAAACATAAAAAAACCCATGATGTGGTACTACTGATGTGATTGATTTAAAAAATAAAGACAAAAAGAAATTCCAATCTCAGAAAGTCATTATTTTTTTAGAATTGCAGTTAACATAACCAAGCTTTTTGAAGACATAGCAAGTGGTTGTTTTTGAAAGACAATATTTCTCTTGAAGGTGTTCCTGGAAATAAATCCTTTGGTCCTGTATAGTTTCTGCATTTATTTGACTTAGGGCAAGGCGGGGTACATTGTCTTGTGTCTTCCATAGACAGTTAGTATTGTAATAAAGTGTAAGAGTGCATCTTTATTTGTCATCTTGCTGGTAAGGTATCAGTTTACTCTTGGGTGGTCACAGTATTGTCAGAGCTTTTGTCCTAAGCTTTTATTAGTTGAGGCTAGCATAGTTGCTGGGGGGTGTTCTCACTGTGTACAAAGAGCCTAAAATAGTCTCCCTCCTAAAACACCTATGTAAGGAAGGAGTCTGTTTTATGGGGGCAGGTGACTTACTCCAATTTGAATACGGGAGAGGTGAGTGTGAAACTTCATTTAAAGGATTGAGGCCCCAGTTTGGTAAATGTATGATTTGTGGTATTTAGACTTGATGGTCCATCCATTCACTTCAGAGCATTTTTAAGGAAGTGGTATGTGAACCTAAAAATTTGTACCCTGTTAATCTAGGGTGTGGCCTAAAGAGAGACTCCTAAAATGAAACTCCTGAATGGAAGTAAGCTTGGATACGATATGCTGTGTGGAATGTTAACAGGCTGGGATAGAAACCTTTAACCTTTTAATGCCCCTCAATATCTGCCAGCCCCATGAGAAGAATGCCCGAGAGCTGCTGTTCCCCAATCATCCTGTTGTCCTAATAATCCACACTATTTGCTTTCCAAAAAAAACCCACCAGCTTCACCTGTGCCTCCAGTCAAGAAATGGGTTGTCAGAGCCTCCAGCCTGTGCTTTACATGTGTTTAGCTGTCCGTAGCATAGGCGAGAAACTTCCCCTGAATTTCTTGTCTTCTCAGACTGTGACAGCACAACTGTCTGTAACTTTCTGCTGCAAATATTGGGTGATTAAAGTTTTGTAGCAAGAAAACTTCTGAACTAATATTCTAACAGTTGGTGTTCACTGGTTGCTGTTACAGTGTTCAGATGTTCCTTTACCTGTCATTTATAATATTAAATGTATTTAAAGTTGCATGCATTAGTGGAAAAGTCTCTAATTTTCCACTGATGGGCAAACTTTGATCATTATATATGATCACTTAAAAAAAATCTTCATTCTATATGGGAATTCATCCCATTAAAATTGGCATCAAACCCATGTTAGCAACAAGGTAGGCAGGTTTGAAAGCTAACACGTTCCTTTTATAAAACTTCTTAAGTTTGTGTCTGCAACCAAGCTGTCATGAGCAGCCCTACAAATAGGGGCATAATTATTAATTCAGTGTTTCAAGAAACTATCATAAATGGTAGCTTGATATTTTTTTTAACTAGAAATATTTTTGTACTCTTAAAATTTGCATGTCAGGATTATTTAAACAAGACTGCATTGTGTCTCTCAGCCATTTCGTTTAATTTAGCATAGAGATAGTATGTTATTTTGAATCGGTTATACAATGATCAGTTAAAAAAAAAAAGGTTTTATTTGTTGGGTAGGACTTAGTCCTTTAATCGCTTCTGATCTAGGATCTAGGGGAGCGTAAGGCTGTCCCCCAAATAGTGGAGATAAAACAGAAAATTCCCAAACTTGAAGATAAGAGCACTTGAGAGAGAGAAAAGAAACTACATGTGTTTCTAGCCAGAACATGATTCATTCGTTCATATGCACTTTCTAGTCATTCCAAAGTAATGCATGAATTAAAATGCATGACTTTGTCTTCAAATCATAAAACACTGGTTATTGATCATAAAACTCAAATTATTGCCGTTTCAAATGTTGCTCCAAAAGTGTAGATTAAATACAAATCTGTTCTATATCTCTGTCCAAAAAATTACTCCCTGCCCCAACCCATAATAATTTGAAAAAGCCTATAAAGCAAATGTGGGAGGTGCTCGATGCTTCTTAACATTTTCTACTCCTAATGCTAGTACTGTGGTTTGTTTCCTTGTCTTAAATTTGTTTGGGTTGGGTTTTGTTTGGTTTGGTTTTAATTCAGGTTTATTTGTTACAGATGAAGTTATTTCTTTTACATGGTACACACTGTTGCCAAGTTAGAACAAAGTTAAATCTTTAATGATGTAAGACAGAAGTGGTATTTAATTCTCTGAGCAGGGCAGTAAATTTGGTAGGGCTTTTGGTTGCCTTGTTTCCTATTTCTAGGGGATTATAAGAGATAGAGAGTCTCTATTTATTCTTGATGTAGTTGCTTATCTTGGAATTCCCAGTGGACAGTTTACAACAGGGGACAGAAATTTAGTGTGGATGAGCAATGTTTTATTACAGCCAGTAGCCATTCACTATGCCACTTCTCATTTCTCTGCTACAATGTAAGAGGAGTGTTTAGAACAGAAGATGGGACATTGTGGGCAGAGTGAATCCACAACAGCGTGTCCACACTGCTTATTTAATGGCACTGACATTGTGGATCTTCAGCCCTTTGGTTCAATTTGCCACTTTAGAAAGGAGATGTGTGTAAGAGCTTCAGCTTCTCTCTTCACTTTAGAACTTGCAATCTCTTGTCTCTGGACTTCCATGCTTTTGACATTGTGCATGTTGACTTGTCTCTCATGGTGTCAACCATTGTGGTAGAGTTGAATATAGTTAGTTAATTTTAAATACATGGTTTATCTTCTAATTTGAGAAGTGTGCCCTGCTCTGCACATCACAAAGCTAATATGTTTCCTAAAGGAAAACTGTATAGGTACCAGTACAACCTGGTCCCAGTTTATTGTTAATAAAATGAAATGACTGTTTAGGTTTAGAAGGGAGAATATTGACAGATTTTACTTGCTCATGTTTTAAATTGTTCCCTATTGGTTATATGTGCTGTCTTCACCCAAATATGTTCCAAAAACCTTGTTACATAAACTTTACTTGTCTTGTGACTGAGGGTAGGCTATTTCTCCCATGGAATGGCAATAACTAATGCTGTGTTTTGAAAGGCTTTTTAAGTGTCTATCTTTTGGGGTTCATAGCAAAGGTTTTGATCTCATTAAGGGGCCCGCCTACTTCTGATTTAAATCAACAAATGTCTGGTGTGGCTGTATGAGATATAATGATACATGAGATAAAATGTCCGTGCTGAACATGATAAAGTAAATGCTGAACATAATACATGGGTGTAGGCTGTAGCCGTATTGGTCTAAGGACATAGGCAGACAAGGTTCTTTGGGTGAATCTGATATCTTTTATTAGACCAACTAAATAGTTGGAGAACGATTTTTAAGCAAGCTTTCGGGTTCAAAAACCCTTCGTCAGGCTAAGTAAGTTTCAGCAGTTGGTGTGTGCTGTTCCTGGATGGAATGAAAAGTAAAGAAGCCAGAGGCTGGGCTGGTATGCATACAAGTCAGGCAGTCAGTGAAAATGTAGATTGAGGAGTCAATGGGTGAAACACAGGCTGGGTGGCAAGGAGAGAAGGGGGATGAATAATGGAGAAGCACATGGTAAGTCAGCTGTCAGGCAGGTTGTAATGTGTCATAAATCCAAAGTCTATATTTAGTCCATGATTTTTAGTATCCAGGAGGTTGATGAAGTGAAGTTCATAGGCTTGTCTCTGGGAAGTGTTTTGTAAGTTTCCTTTGAGGATCAGGACTGAGAGATTGGAGGGAGAGTGGTTTTCTTGTGAGAAATGTGTCCCCACCAGTAATTGGGTATTCCTGTCTTTGACAGATTTCCAGTGTGTGTTCATGCTGGTGTGCAGTTGTTGTTTGGTCTCTCCTACGTATTTTCCATCAGGGCATTTGGTGCATTGGATGAGATATATTACATTTCCGGAGGTGTAGCTGTAAGATCCAGGAATGCTGATGGCTCTGTTGTGGGATGTAGTGATAGTGGGGGTGATGGAGATGTGTTGGCAGGTTTTGCATTTCTTATCGTGGCATGGTCTGGATCCATTTGGTATGTTCTGGGCCTGAGGAAGTTTGCTTCTGGTGATGAGGTTGGCGAGGTTCGGTGCTTTTTTGAAAGCTAGGATGGGTGGTTCTGGGAAGATCTCTATAAGAATAGGGTCTCTTTCTAGTATGGGTTGCAATTGTTTGAGGATTTTCCATACAGGTTCAAGGGAGGGGTGATAGGTCATAACCAGCGGTGTGCAATTTGTGGGGGGTTTTCTTCTGTAATGCAGCAGTTCTTCACATGGTATCCAGGTGGCTCTTTCAAACGTGTGATCTCTCTCTATGGAGGAGTGTCCTTGTTGGGTGAAAGCCTTTTTAAGATTAGTGAGGTGGCAATCCCGGGTGTTCTCTTCAGTGCAAATTCGGTGGTATCTGAGGGCTTGGCTGTATACTACAAGAAGATCCTACTCCCCTTTTCACCAAGAAACTCAACAGTACCATCAAATCATTTCCAACAGGACTACAAGAAAAACTACAGACCTTGATTCCCCCCACTACCCAACCCAAGGACTTTTTACATGCTCCCTAAAATCCACAAATAAGGGAACCCTGGCAGACCTATCATATCCAACCATGGGACCCTAACTGAAGAAATATCAGGTTTCATTGAATCAATCCTAATACTGCTTGTCACCTGCAGAGCAAGTTTTGTCCAAGACACTACAGACTTTCTGTGGAAACTTAAAAACATAGACCACCTTCCCAGCAACACCCTCCTAGCCACCATGGACATAACCAGCCTATATACCAACATCCCACACCAGAATGGCATCCAAGCCTGCCTTACATATCTAGAGGAACAAGATTACATCTCAGAATACAGACCCAAAGATATTACTGACCTTAGGCAGACAAGATTCCTTGGGTGAATTTGATATCTTTCATTAGACCAACCCAAATGGTTGGGGAATAGTTCTTAAGCAAGCTTTCGGGTTCAAAAACCATTCGTCAGGCTAAGGAAGCTTCAGCAGTTGCTGTGTGCTCTTCCTGGATGGAATGACCTTATACACTTCATCCTTGTCATAATACATAAAATGTTCAGCAGTTTTAGATGCAATAACTTCTCTTTTACATGTGATCCTTTGAATACAAAATTTTAGATGTCAGCTGTTTTGAGGCTCTGTAAAGGACCATGTTAAACTAATTGTTACTTACTATTACTGTTTAAGTTTAATATTAGCTTGTGTTCAATGTTAAATTATCTGGTTTTGGAATAACAGCATTAAGGTCCTGATTAGCAAATGCCTAAATACTTTGCTGAATTGATCTTGATTGTTTTTCTTGATTAACATTCTGAAATGAGCTGAACTGCATCATTTAAATGTAATTTTAATGCACAGCATACAAGTCAATAAAATGAAGCAGTTTTGGGGGGAGGGAGGAAGAGACTTGAAAGCATCTAATTTGCTTTGTGTACCCATATAAAACCTATCTTTCAATCTGAGAGTTATGCTCTAGTTCATCAGAGGTCAAAGTGTTTAGACATAAAATTATAAAACTACTGACATGTACGTCTGGTTGAAATAACGTCTCAAAGCACTTACTTAGCACACTACAGATTTTTTAAGCTCATACTTCATGCTTTAACAGGCAGTACTTTTAAAAACATAGTAGTCAATCTCCCTAGTGTATACTGTCCAATTTGATCCCCAAAAAGTAAAATTTAACTCACTATCCTGTATGGTCCTGAAAAGTGTGCAAGTAAAATAATATCTTACAAAGGAAATTAATAAAAAAGAGTGTAAAAGATCCTTTAGAGTTGTCTTGAAGCATGCCAGAATGAATATATCACTTCTGTAATAAATAGTAGAAGGAAACGATCATCTGTATGGGTATATCAAGAGATCCAGAAATAGTTATATATACTTATTTTCACTTATTTAGTTTTTAAAAAACTTAACATGAGAAGTAGGAAAATAATGTGGTTTCGAGTTGCATTGTAATGCACAGTTTAGAAAGGCTTAGCTCCTCCTGTTAAATTTAGCAGTATTGGTAATCTGTCATCCTGAGTGTGTTAATTTGATGATGGCTTGTATCCATTTGAATGAAATGGAAGCGTTACCTTTTTCAGCAGTGCTGTGTTCTATGTAGATGCTGATCACTTGTAAAAAGGTAATACATACAGTCTATCTTGCTAAATGAGTATACTTTTACCTATCTGTCATTCCAAGTACCATTGCAAATTTGAGTGTGGCTGTTTTTCATATTAGTGTAAGGTACCCCTTCTTCCTTCAAAAAGAAGGAAAATGAATATTTGCTGCTGATAAGAGTAGTTATTTTAACACCAGATTCTTACATTTTTCTTCTTTCTGTCTCCTGTTCTTAACTGGGGGAAGGAAAGAATTTGGGGGATGGGAATCTACCTCCTGTAATAAACCCCCTTTTTGTTCAGCATATAACAAATTGCAGCGCACTCCTGATTTGCACAATCGAGTACAAGCACATAAATGTCACACAAGTTTAATGCAAACTTAACTATTCCAGAGCTAATTTCTAGGCCTGTGAGAATAGGTAAGTATTCGATTTCGATTTGGATTCATTCGATTCAGAGGACAGTGATTCCATTCAGTGATTCGAATCACTGTCTCAATTCAATTTGGGCAAATCAGAATTGGATATTCGGACCACCCAGGGCGAGGTGGGCACAGCGAGGTGACTGCAGGTTCTCCCGTGGCTCCTCTGGCTGTGCCTGCCTCTCCCCAGGCAGTGGGGAGCTGCGGGAGAAGCCCTCATGGCTTCCCTCCGCAGCCGCATCCCCCGCCCAGCCTCAGCCTATTCCTGGTGCTTTAAAAAAAGAAGAAGAAGAAGCCTGCACTTGTGGGCTCTGGGAGCAGGAATTGGGGCCTCTAAGGGTTTGAGGCAGAGCCTACCCTGGGCAGCGAAGGCCAGCAGGGATTACCTCCCCCCAACCCCCGTTTAGCGCCCATGCAGCAGCTATCGCATCACACGGGTGCAGCGTGGCTAGGCTGGGCGCACTGCATGCTGTCGGGGAGCTGGGGTGGCTCCAGCAGTGACCCGAAGCCTGGCATCGCTCGGCCCCAGTGGCTCCAGCTCCCAGATAGCGCACAGCGCTCTTTCAAGCCGTGTTGCACCCGCACCATGGGGCAACTGCTGTGTGGGGTGGGGGGGCAATCCCCACTGCCACATGCTGGCGGGGTCGGCTCTTCCGTAAGCCTTCAGAAACTCCAGTCACTGCTGTTGCACCTGGTGAATGCGGTCCTTTTTTTTTCTTTTTTTTTTTTTTTTTAAGTGCTGGGACTAGGCTGGGGCTGGGCAGGGCAGCCATAGGGGCTTCTCCCATGGCTCCTCTGGCTGTACTTGCCTCTGACCTGGTGTGGGGAGCCGTGGGGGCTATGCCCTGCTGCCACTTGCCCCGCTGGTGCAGGGGGGTGCAATGCAGGCACAGCTCGCTCCAGGCGGTAGCAGGGCATAGCCCCCACTCCCAGCGCTGCTGCACCCGCATCAGCACTGGGAACAGGGACTCTGCCCTGCTGCCACTTGCCAGCCGGTGTGGGATGTGAGCACAGCAGCACTGGGAGCAGGAGCTATACCCTGCTGCTACTTGCCCCTTTCTGCCTGGAGCAAGTCGCACTTGCATCCCCCCGCCCCAACTGGGCAAGTGGCTGCAGGGCAGAGCCCCTGCTCTAAGTGCTGCCGTGCCTGCATCCTGCGCCCCCCTGCCCCCCTCCCTGAATAATGCGCACCTCCGCCCTGACTGGGCAGCTTGTCCCAGCCCCAGTCCCTCCCCCACACCCCTTCCCTCCCCCAACCCCAACAGACTTATCAGCTGGAGGCAGCTGTGTCAGGTGCCTGTTCAGTCTACAGCCAAATCTCCAAAGCAGCTGAACCTTTTCTGAAACTTTTCCCAATCTATTCGGATGCTTCAGATCAATTCGGAGCTTTTAATTGGTCTCCCAATTCGATTTGGATTCAGAGATTTGGTCCCCAAAGCGGGATGAATCTTCCCCCGAATCAAATCAGCTACTGAAACTTCCCACAGACCTACTAATTTCCTACTTTTTTGTACGGTGACACATTATAGACTCTGCAGTTACACAAATTACAAAAGTATTGTCCAGCAGTTGGAGATGCATAGCCTGCAGGCTAGATCTAGCCTGCAAAGCCAGGGGGCTTTGGTGAAGGCCTTTTGCAGCGTCTTGGGGAAGGACAAGGAGGCTTCACCCAGGCAGCAGGGAAAAGCAGCAGCACTGGAGAGTGGAGTGGTGACTGCAGTTCTGGCTGGGGTGGACAATAACCTGTGTTTCATTAAAGTAGGTAAACTTCCTTAAAGCAGCCCCGTGCTGCTGAACATTGACCTCTGTTCTAGTCTATATGAAGTAGGTAATTTAAAAAAACAAGGTGGGTGGGAAGCAAACAGTTTAGAGGAAATGGGTATTGTGGGTGAAATATGAAGAGTAGTGAAGTGAAGGAATCTGCAGAGGTGTATTAGCAGTGATAAAATATACAGTTCCAGGGCTTTATTGATGTGAATGTTTAAACTAACTTCCTTTAGTTTAGTTGAATTGATGGGAATTATTTGAGTAACATTTAACTTTTTCCAGCAATTAAATCTTATCTGGAAGAGAGGGATTTCATTTTTAACCGTAAATAGACCGTATCTTGGAGTACAGTAAACAAATTGTGCCAAGTTAAGAGGGATGAGAAGACTTATTGTTTATCAGCTGCTCTGCAGTAATTTAGTTTTGTTTCATTCATGTTTAAGTTGCTCCATCTTATCTTTCACTTATCATGGGATGGGAATAGAACATATTAAACAGCTACCACAAAGTTGCCAAAGAATAACTTAAACTGTTCTGTGATGTTTTCTGAATTACTCTGTGCTGCTCAGTTTCTTCTTGAAGTGTGTAAGAAGTTTAGATTTATGTTACAAGAATGGCTAGTTGGAATGCAGAGGTACATACTCAGTTGACCTGTTTCATTTCCTACAGCAGCTGTGCTTTGTGGTTTTAAAAATTCATAATAGCTTGTAACACTAAGTGGTAGAAAATGTTGCATGACTTGGATTCACTGTAATGATGAATGCAAATCAGACCTGTATGTAAGCTTTCTAGTTCTAACTTCCAAAAATGAACCATGGTGGAAAGCCAAGTGGTGGGTAGAAATATATAGTGGTATAGTATGGAGTAGAATATTTTTGGAGAAAATGTGTTTTTTTTTCTTTCAGAAATATTGTTTATAAGTTTTCACATATATAGTCCCCTACTGCAGCAGCATCAAACAGAAAGAAGATGGCGAGCCATCTTCCCTGTCAGCAGATTGGGGTGGATCATCTGGCCAGGGCTTCTCACCGCAGCTGCCAGAACCACTGTCAACACAGCCAGCTCCCAAGGGGTTAACACCACGGCTGATTACCTTCATTCCTTTTCCTCTTGCTGACCACCAGTTTTCATCAGTGGCTATCAAAAACCTTAAATTGAGTGACAGGAACAGCAGAGGTGAGCAGCCCTAGCATTAACCTTCTGGGTGCTGGTGATGCCCAGAGTGGCTTTAGCAGCCACAGTGAGAAGCCCCATTGGCTGGATGATCCACCTCTGTGGGCTGCATCCCATCCATAAACTGTATGGCTGACACCCCGGTTTAGTATATTTTTTTTGTTTATTATCCCTTTCTTTCACAGACGGGTCAGTGTCAGGTCAAATAACCTCTTATTTCAGTTGTATAGAGGTTAATGTGTAGGTGTATAAGCAAATATAGCTTCTAGCTACTCTTTTACAAAGAGCTACTCTTTTACAGGCATTCCACATAGCACAAACATGTCTTGGATCTAAAAGGTCCTGTCCTTCATTATAGAAATTAATTCTTACAAGCCTAATATGATGCCTAGTATCATAACTGACTATACAATGCAGGGTCTGGTTCAGGCTTAAGATAAATAGTTACAAATGTGTAGCAGAAATAGGGGGAAAGGGCATATGCATACTTAAAAAAAAAAAAAAATGTGGTATAACTTTTCATACAGATTCTCCTGAGTTTCAGGGAGTTTACGTATTCGATCTACCTCCTGCTGTCTTAACATCACTTGCCTGTCTCGGGGATAATGTACATTCCTTGGGTGTGTTTTACATGCCTTGGCAAATTCTGTTAGTTAAGATCAAATACGAAATGTAACATATATTAGAGAATTTATAAAGTTTTCTTCCAAATCGGTTATGTTAAGCATTAGGGTAAAAATCTTTCCTGTGAAACACCTCGTTACATTATATTATTTTCCTTGTTTGGTGACTAATGCTACATTGGGTGGGGTTTTGGGGTTTTTTAGGGTTCAGCGGATCCTCTAAACAGTGCTTTTCATTTGACGTACAACATGGTATTGAACTTGCTGCGAGTAGAGGAGATTAACCCTGAATACATGTTAGAAAAATCCTTTTATCAATTTCAACACTACAGAGCTATTCCAGGAGTAGTAGAGAGTAAGTATTATTGTGTTATACACAGCTTCATGATGATTTGTATAAAGTTTGTTTTAACTGTACAGTTAGTTAAAGTACTGTAATGTTTGTAATGAAAGTCCAACTGAAATTTTCTTTCCCTATCAACAAAGTCCTTGGAATGCTTAGGATTTTGTTGTTGAGGGGGAGAGACTTATTGAGAGGGTTTTTCTTAATTTGCAGGGAGAGGTTCCTTTTTCTGTTCTATAATTAACACCTGAGCCATGTTAAACAATATTGATTGTCTAAGGAGGGTCCATTCTCCTCTAAATAAGACAGATGTGTCATAAATGTGTGGAAGAGGACCAAACAATAGATAAGACTCCTGGGGCTCCTGAGAGGTGAAGACAAGTACATCTCATGGTTCTTTGTTTCATATTTAAAAACCTGGATAAAAAACATTGATATAAGCTGTCAAGTTTAATTCAGTGTCTAAATTAAAACCAAAGCATATAGTGTCTAAATCACAGATTCTTATCCAGGGTGCTAAAAGACCCTTTCAAGCATGCTGCACCACTGCTGGTGCCCCTGCCAAATTAAAGTGCCCCAGCACCTGGAAGCGGCTACTATAGGAGGAGGTGCCCCACTACAGCCCAGCCTGACAGGAGGTGATGTAGCAGAGAAGGGCAAAGGGGTCACAGGCCCATAGTGCTGATTTATAGGGGGGTACCCCCAGGCTCCCTCTGCCTGCTTGTGCCCTGGGCCAGCGTTTCCCAAATCCGGGAGGTACTCACAACCCCTAGGGGTCCCCTCTTCCTGCTGTGTGTGTCTTACTGTAGGGGTTGTAAGAACAGCCCTTGGCACATGTCAGGGAATGCCCAGTTGGCAGCTTGGGTATTGCAAAGGATGTGCAGAGAAATGCATGGAGCATGGCAGAGAAGACAAACAAGCTGGACCAGCTCCACCACAGCAGGTGGAAGGGACCCAGAGGAGGAAATGAGTGTGCCTGCCAGGGTTGAGAAACGCTGTCCCAGGGCACAAGCCCTACTAGTTACATCTCTGGGAGGGGATGTTGGACAGCATACATTGCATCCACTCGCATGATCAAGAGGCAGCAGGGTAGGCCCTATGAGGAGAGGCTGCGGGACCTGAACCTGTTCAGCCTTCACAAAAGAAGGCTGAGAGGGGATCTGGTGTCCGCCTATGAACTTGCCAAGGGGGACCACCAGGCAGTGGGAGAGTCCCTGTTCCCCCGAGCACTACCGGGAGTAACAAGGAATAACAGCTATAAGTTGACTGAGAGTAGATTCAAGCTAGACATCAGGAGGCACTACTTCACAGTCAGGGCAGCTAGGAGCTGGAAGCAGCTTCCAAGGGAAGTGGTGCTCGCCCCTACCCTGGGGGTCTTCAAAAGGAGGCTAGACAGTCACCTAGCTGGGGTCGTTTGACCCCAGCATCCTTTCCTGCCCTGATGATCTGCTCAGGTCCCTTCCTACCCTACCAACTATGAAACTGTAAGTGCTGCCCCTGCTTGCCTCAGCTTGGGTAAGGCAGCGCTACTCCAAGACTCCAGTGCCAGTTGCCCCAGCTGGGCCTAGGGCCCCAGAACTTCGGAACCCTCCTGGGCTTGCCCTGGAACAGCAGGCACTGGCTGAGGCTGCAATACAACCCTGATTTTTCTTGCTCTGTAGCTCAGCCATGCCAAAACTGCCTCCAATTCAGCTGTGCAATCTCCACGTCTCAAGAACCCCATGAGACCCCAAGCTCTAATCTGCGAGTCCTAGGACAGATTGGGTGAAGGAGATACCTGCTGCCCTCTGCACTCACAATGTTCTAGGGCAGGCACTGGCTCTCTGTGGCATAACAGACAAGTTTGTGTATGAGAGACAGACAGATGCACATAGACAATGTATATCACATACACATGAACATATGTAGTGCGTAAAAAGATTGAGAGAAAGAGAGATTAATATATAAGCTATTTTGTACAGAAATAAATGCATTCATTTTTAAAATGGGATGCTGCTAAATTCAGGAAAGTCATGGAGGGATACCTTGAATTTAAAAAAAAGATAGAGAACAACTGGCCTGAAGCAACAGAAAAAAACAGAATAAAATTAACCTGTCAGCTTGGAAATGTTCACATACAAAGCAAAATCCAGATCCTTGTTTTTGCTCTCTGGAGTTGCCAGATTTGTGAGCCACACTGACTGCTTTCAACTATGTATTTCTGAAGATCAGTTTCTCCCTATCCTACCACCACACGCATCAGTTTTGAAAATGCTTCGTCAGCCAATTTTTTGATAGCTTGACAGCTTTATATTCAGCAAAATCTCAGAAACACAACAGATGCATCTACTTCACCTGGCAGTGAAGAATGAACTGTATCTGCTCATTACGGTGGGGGGAGAACAATAAATCCCCATTTTTGGCATCCCTTTACATTGTGTGTCAAATTTCAGGGTTTGCACTTAATACAGCAGTTACGTATAGCTTGCATTTCTCAGAACAGTTTGTATCTGTGGACATACCCAACTTTCTTTTCCCATAGTATTACTACAAAAAACTCAGCCAGAGAGCATTCTTGGTGTTTCTGAGAAATTATATACCAGGTACCAAGCTCTGCTTTAGAATTATGTGGGTGCCACAATAGCAATTAATCTTACAAAATGCAGTAGGAATCATTTAGGCCAGAGGTTCAAAACAGTCCATAAATTTCTATTATAAGCAATGTTCTCTAAAAACGTGATAGCTAAAACGACAAAATAAACCAATGTGTGCTGTCCTTGCTGCTTATATACATTCAAAAATAGCCTGCAATAGGAAGGTTGGGTAGCTGAGAGAAGGAAGACTCTTTCAAGTTACTCATTGGTCTGTGTCATATTTTAATATCACTAGTATAATATAAGCAGGCACATGGCTTACAGTTGGGACTGCAGCTTGATTTGTGTGGTTAATATGGGCAGTTGAGGAGGAAGTGAATCTACAATAGCCAGGATTAGAAAGGATACTCAGCCTGTTGCAGAGTTTTATAATCAGTTTGGCAAATCTTTCTTTTTTTAATGTGTAAAATAAATAAATACATAAATAAATAAATAAAAATTCCACGATGGTTCATAATCTAGAACTGTTTTCTGGTAATATGATGTGTGTTTGTAATTGCTGAAATCTTAGATTTCTAAAATAAGTAAATGGGATGCCACAGTTAATTTAGATTCCATTTTGTTGGATTGGTATGGATCTCAGGAGATCAACTAGTCCACTTCCTTGTACTGAGGCATGGTCAGATATACTAGATGTTTGTCTAACCTACTCAAAAACTTCCAAAGGAAGTTTCAGCCTCCCAAGATAGCCTGTTTCAGGTTTTTTGTATTCTTGTACTTAGATAGTTTTGTTTTGTTTTCATAACAGTGAGCCTAAATCTTTTTTTGCTGCAATTTGAAATTATTATGTCTTGCTGTAACACCAGTGGATATGGCAAACACTTGATTCATCACTATTCTCTTTATAGCAGTCTTTATGTATTTGAAGACTGCCATCATGTCCTCCCTCGGTTTTCTCTTTTCCAAACTGAATAAACCCAGTTTCTTCAACTGTTTTGCATAAGTCATGTTTTCTAAACTTCTAATCATTCTTGTTTGTCCTCCTCCAATTGTCCACATCTTTCTGTGCATAAAACCGGATGCAGTACTCTAGCTGAAGTATCACTAGCATAGAGTAAAATGATTATCTCCTGCATCATACATACGGTAGTTTTGTTAATATACCCCATAAGGTTTGCTTTTTTGCAACAGCATCATATTGTTGACTTGTGCAAGCTTGATCCATTGTAAGCCCAGTTATCGTCCTATTACTATAGTAACTGCCAGTTTTCTGCACTTTCCCTTAGACTTTCTTCTTGGGAGATAGTTCCAAAATATCTGATTCTCTTGTAACTTTCCTCCATCTTTTAAAACATGTCCCCAAGATGTTCCAACAGTTTGATGGACTGTCACTGTCCTGCCCTATTGTTGTTCCAACAGCCACGTCCAGTACTAAATTCCTTCATTTTCACTGGGCCCTGTCCTTTGGATTACTGTTTAATTGTTCAGAACAATAGCTATATAATCTGCTCCAGGATGGGTGATCTGTAGTAGACTTCTGTCTTTAAGAGGGAGGAGAGGAGCATTTCTTGACCAGCTGTGCATTGTTGCCTGGGGTGGAGGGTACAGTCCAGGCTGTTGTTCAAGCAACAAGACTGGGATGACCTATCTCAAACTAAAAATTAAGACGTTCTCCAGGTGCAAGAAATTCATAGTTTCATAGATGTTAGGGTCAGAAGGGACCTCAAGAGATCATCAAGTCCAATCCCCTGCCCTGGTAGTACTGGGAGTAGGTATCATCACTTTTAGTGAGGTATCTATAGATCACAGATCTACCCAATGTAGATGGCCTTGAGATCACTGACCTAATTCAGTATAGCTGATATTAAGGAACAAATCCATTCCTAACTCCTGTCTGTTGTAAGTAGTTTTGATGTACAGCAGTATTGGTATTAGGGATTGAGGAGTCTTGATCAGACTGGCTCTAAGGCTGGCTCAAAACTCTGACTTTGGCTTATTTGCACTGGAGTTCTTTGTCCCCTGCTTGGAAGGGGAAGCAAAGGAAATGTGTCAGTAAATTTCCTGGCTCTCATGCAGTATTGGTGTAATTATTTCTCTGTTAGCACTTTTGGACATTGACTTCTATGAATTCATCTTAATGGGAAAAGTGGGGAATCTATGTTTGTTTGTTTCCATTAATGTTAATGAGAACTACTTGGTGATTCTTTGGTTAACTAGCACAGGTCATTTCTTTGTTGTTTCACTATAGCCTTTGGTGCCAGAGAAAATTTTCCCATTGAAGAGATTAAACCTTCATTACCAAGGGCCTTTATCCCTAGTCTGCTGTCATCAAAAAAGATTTAGTTCATGTTTGGTATATTTGATCTTTTTATAATCTTGCTTGTACTCTGTCAGACTTCAGCAAATGTACCCTATTCCAGAGATCTCCAGGGATCTTCTGGAAACAGGTTAAATTTGCTGCACTTGTCCTTTCAATAGAGAGCTTAGAAGAGGATTAACTTCTTCTCCTAGATGGTGACTCAGAAATACCATCTTTATTCTCATCTTCATTGGATGAGCCTGAGGTTCTCAGTAACTGATTTCCCTTGGCAACATAAAGGGCTTCCAGTATCTATGTGGACCCTGAGTCCTTAAACCTAAAACTCGCTATAGTCCCAAGGATTTCTCAGTGTTCTGCAGCCCAACCATGTAAGCTTGTAAATCTCAATGTACTTTACAAAAGAGGTTGGGGAATGAGACACAGAGAAGATAAGTGTCACAGTCACAGTAAGCCTAGTAGAGATGGGAAGAGAATCTATCTTGACTCTGTCCCATGTCCTGTTCTGTGCTATCGGCTGCCTTCCATATATAGGAATAGAAGAGATTGCTTTGTGTTTACAAAGAGTCAAATGTGTTTGGCTGTTGGGACTGTTGTGTGTATGCCAGTGTTTTCAAGGAAATTAATATCTAAATTCATGTTTTCATAAAGCTTGTATATATACATGTGGCTTATGGATCTGTAACTTTCATAGTATTTGGATATAAATTTCAGTAGACAATTTGCTAAATCTCTAGGGTTTCCAAAAGGGTTCATAGACTTCATAGACATTAGGGCTGGAAGGGACCTTGGAAGATTATCGAGTCCAGCCCCCCGCCCGAAGGCAGGAAGTCAGCTGGGGTCATAGGATCTCAGCAAGATAAGCATCCAATTTTTTCTTGAAGGTGTTCAATGTAGGTGCTTGAACCACCTCCAATGGCAGTCTATTCCAGACCTTGGGGGCTCGGACAGTAAAGAAATTCTTCCTTATATCCAGCCTGAACCAGTCTTGCAGTAGTTTATAACTGTTCAACTTCATCATCCCTCGGGGCTCTCTAGTGAACAAACATTCCCCCCAGATACTGGTGGTCACCCCTGATAAACTTATAGGTGGCCATCAGATCACCCCTGAGCCTGCGCTTTTCCAGACTAAAGAGCCCCATAGCTCTCAGCCCATCGTCGTAGGCCTGTTTTCCTGATCTCTGATGATGCGCGTGGCTCTTCTCTGGACTCTCTCAAGCTTCTCCACATCCTTTTTGAATTGTGGGGCCTGAAACTGGACTCAGTACTCCAGCTGGGGCCTCACCAAGGCCGAGTACAAGGGGAGATGACGTCCCGGGTTTTGCTTGAGAAGCATCTATGGATGCAAGCCAGAGTTTTGCTCGCTTTACCAGCTGCAGCATTGCATTGAAGGCTCATGTTCATCTTGTGGTCAATGATGGCCCCCAAGTCTTTCTTCCGTAGTGCTAGCCAGCATAGCACTGCTGAGCCTATAAGGATTCTGCAGGTTTTTCCTCCCAAGGTGGAGAACCTTGCATTTTTCAGTGTTAAACACTATTAGGTTCTCATCCACCCATTTGCTGAGCCTGTCCAGGTCAGCCTGGATCACCCCCTGTCCTCAGGTGTAGATGATTTGCCCCAAAGTTTCGTGTCATCAGCTAACTTGGCCAGTCCACTTCTGACTCCAGTGTTCACATCATTATAGATTCATAGATACTAGGGTTGGAAGGGACCTCAATAGATCATCGAGTCTGACCCCCTGCATAGGCAGGAAAGAGTGCTGGGTCTAGATGACCCCAGCTAGATGCCTATCTAACCTCCTCTTGAAGACCCCCAGGGTAGGGGAGAGCACCACCTCCCTTGGGAGCCCATTCCAGACCTTGGCCACTCGAACTGTGAAGAAGTTCTTCCTAATGCCCAATCTAAATCTGCTCTCTGCTAGCTTGTGGCCATTATTTCTTGTAACCCCTGGGGGTGCCTTGGTGAATAAAACCTCACCAATTCCCTTCTGTGTCCCCGTGATGAACTTATAGGCAGCCACAAGGTCGCCTCTCAACCTTCTCTGCAAGCCCTTAACCATACAAGTGGCCCTTCTCTGGACCCTCTCCAGGTTATCCACATCTCTCTTGAAGTGTGGCGCCCAAAATTGAACGTAGTATTCCAACTGCGGTCTGACCAGCGCCCGATAGAGGAGAAGTATCACCTCCTTGGTTCTGTTTGTCATGCATCTGCTGATGCACAATAAAGTGCCATTAGCTTTTCTGATGGCTTCGTCACACTGACGACTCATGTTCATCTTGGAGTCCACTAGGACTCCAAGATCCCTTTCTGCTTCTGTGCCACCAAGCAGGTCATTTCCTAGGCAGTAGGTATGCTGGACATTTTTCCTCCCTAGGTGCAGCACTTTGCATTTCTTCTTGTTGAATTGCATTCTGTTGTTTTCTGCCCATTTGTCCAACCTGTCCAGGTCTGCTTGTAGTTGTTCCCTGCCCTCCGATGTGTCCACTTCTCCCCACATTTTTGTGTCATACGTAAACTTGGACAGAGTACACTTCGCTCCCTTGTCCAAGTCGCTGATGAAGACATTGAAGAGTATCGGTCCTAGGACCGAGCCCTGCAGGACCCCACTGCCCACACCCTTCCAGGTCGATACCGACCCATCCACTACGACTCTCTGGGTGTGACTCTTTAGCCAATTCGCCACCCACCAGACTGTGTAGTCATTCAAGTCACAGCCTCTTAACTTGTTCACCAGTATGGTGTGGGATACTATATCAAAGGCCTTCCTGAAGTCTAAGTATATGACATCAACCCCTACTCCTGCGTCCAGGAGTTTCGTAACCTGGTCATAAAAAGAGACTAGATTAGTCAGGTATGATCTACCTGCTACGAACCCATGCTGGTTTCCCCTCAGCATAATTTTTCCTGCCAGGCTCTCGCAAATGTGAACCTTGATAATTTTTTCAAAGACTTTGCCAAGGATGGAGGTGAGACTGACTGGCCTATAGTTGCCCGGGTCCTCCTTCCTCCCTTTCTTGAAAATGGGGACCACATTGGCCCTTTTCCAGTCCTCCGGGACCTGGCCCGTGTGCCAGGAGTGTTCAAATATTCCCGCCAGTGGCTGTACGCTGACATCAGCCAGTGCCTTCAGTACCCTCGGATGGAGCTCATCCGGGCCTGCCGACTTAAACGCATCCAGTTCCTCCAAGTGACTCTGCACCATCTCAGGGTCTATGCTTGGTGGTCTGGTGCCCTGCTGCTGCCTCTCTACAATCCCAGTGAAAGACTTGTCTTGCCCCTCACTTAGGAATACTGGGGCAAAGAACTCATTGAGGAGTTCAGCCTTGTCCCCCCTGTCCGTCACCAATTGCTTATGCCCATTTAGTAGGGGTCCTATTGGACCCTGGGCCTTCCTTTTACTCCCTATATATCTAAAAAACAATTTCTTGTTGTCCTTAACTTGGGATGCCATCCTCAGCTCCATGGTAGCTTTGGCCTTTCTAACTGCCTCCCTACAAGCACGAGCAGAGGAGGTATACTCCTCTTTGGTAATCTCTCCCTGTTTCCATTTTTTATATGCTCCCCTTTTAGCCTGTAGGCTGCTCTGGATTTCTCTGGTCAGCCAGGGAAGCTTTCTGGCCCCTTTCCCTCTTTTTCCTCGCATCGGGATCATCTCCCTCTGTGCCCGAAGGATCATTTCCTTAAGGCACAGCCACCCTTCCTGGGCTCCCATCACTTCAAAACTACTCTGCAGTGCGTCCTTGACTAATCACCTGAGTTCACTGAAATCAGCTTTCCTAAAGTCTAGCACTTTCACCCTACTAGTTACCTTACCCACTCGACGTCTTATGATGAATTCTATTATTTGGTGATCACTGTCCCCCAGGTGACCACCGATCTGTAGGTCCCCTACCATGTCATCCCCCGTTGCCAATACCAGGTCCAGTAAGGCATTCCCCCTAGTGGGACCATGTACCTCCTGCATCAGGTGGAGGTCCTGTACACAGGATAGGAACCTGCGTGAATGGTGGGACTTTGCTGTCTGCGTCTCCCAGCAGATGTCTGGGTAGTTTAGGTCCCCCATGACTACCGACTCCTTAGTGTTTTATGGTCTCCGAGAGCTGCCTCAGGAGCCCCAAATCTAGCTCTTCCCCTTGGTGTGGGGAAGTAATAATCTTCATCATTAGTGAAGATGTTGAATAATATGGGTCCAAGGACAGAGCCTTGGGAGGACCCCACTGATCACAGGGCACCATGATGTTTGACTTCTGTCAATTACCACCCTCTGGGTCTGACCATGGAGCCAATTTCTCAGCCAACGGATCATGGTGGGCCCAAGGCGACAATTGGCCAGTTTTGCCAAGAGGTGATCATGGGATACCAGATCGAAGGCTTTTTTGAAGTCAAGATATATGACATCAATCTCTTCTCCCTTGTCCAGGTGATAGGTCACCTGGTCATAGAAGGAAATGAGATTGGTCAAGCAAGACCTACCCGCAACAAACCCATGTTGGCTATCCCTCAGGATGTTGGTGTCGGCCAGTCCATTAAGGATGGCCTCTTTAATAAACTTTTCTAAGACCTTCCCCGGGATAGAGGTCAGGCTGATGGGCCTTTAGTTTGCCGGATCCGCTTTCCTCCCTTTCTTGAAGATAGGCACCACATTTGCCTTCTTCCAGTCTTTGGGCACTACACCAGAGCGCCAGGAGTTCTCAAAGATCCGTGCCAGAGACTGGGCTATGATGCTCGCCAGCTCCTTGAGTACCCTGGGGTGTAGATTGTCAGGGCCAGCTGACTTGAAGGTATCCAGCCTTTCAAGGTGTTCCTTCACAAGGTCTGCATTGGTGGAGGGCAGGGAATCTCCCTCATCCGGACCTCCCTGTCTCATAGTGGGCATGGGCGTCCCATGAGATTGATGAAAGACTGATACAAAGTATGCATTTAATAGGTTGATTGTAAATAGTTAGAAAGTCAGTAATGGAAGTGAGGCCCAAAGGTTTTTTAATTGTATGTTTTAAAAGAGTCTGCTTTAATATAAAGCTCATAATATTTCTCAAATGTTTGCTTCTACAAGATTGACTAGAATTCTATTATATTTGCAGAGGTGAATAAGTTGGAAGATCAGTACAACAACATTGAAATTCCAAATGAGGACAGTGTGGTCATCTATTATAAAATCCGACAGCAGCTTGCTAAACTTGGTAAAGAGATTGAAGAATATATTCACAAGCCAAAGTACTGTTTGCCGTTTTTACAGCCCGGAAGGCTGGTAAAGGTACATTGCTTTCCTTTTATTATCTTCTCTGTACCAGACTTGTAAGATTTGTTTGTATTTGCTAGCTGATTCTCCAACAAAAATTTGGTTTATTCCAGTTGAACAGGAGCCTTGACATTACTTGTACTACTTTCATCTTTTAGTGTTGAGTGTTTTAAGATTTGCTTCTAGGACATCTTGGTAATAAATACTTGCCACAATGTACTTCTCTATACTTCTCCATGCTACTTTTAATCTTTTCAGGTAAAAAATGAAGATGACGACTTTGGTTGGGGAGTGGTTGTTAACTTCTCGAAGAAATCAAATGTTAAGGTAAATGAATACGCTACCATTTTTTCATCATTGTCCAAGAAAACCCAAAATTTGCAGGGTTTTTTTTCCACAACAATAAAAGCTGTTTTGTCTTTTTGTCAAAAAGCTGTAAATAGCCCAAGCCTTTTTAGAGCTTCCAGGCAGAAACGTATCCTTGGAGATTGAGGTGACAGTCCTTGATCCCCAGCCTTTATTTTTGGCTACTCTCAGTTGATTGATTAAGTGCCTTGTGTCCTAGCAAAGAGTTACACAGCACATAGAGATGGTGTGTTGAACCTCACCAAATTTTCTGCCTACTTGAATTACCTGCTGAGAGACATAGTCCCCTGTAGCTCTCTTCTAAGCCACCCACAAGAAGGAAGATAATATAGTATCTATGTATAAATGTGTTTATCATAAAATCCCTGTGAAGTAGGAAATTAATTATTTTACAGACAGGCACAAGAGCAGAATTAATTTGCCTTACAGCTACATGGGAAATTCACAGCAGAGAAGGGTATTAAATCTGGATATCCTGTATCCTAGGCAAAGAGCCTTACCACTGGACCTTTCTTACTTGTTGATCTTACTGCGGAAGAGGCAAGAAAGCAGGAGAGATACCAGAAATGCAGAATAGATGTAGAGGAATCTGGAAGAAAATATCATAAGTTGCATGGGGCTCCAAAATGTTTGTTTTTCCCTGCCTTGTCATGTATAACTATCATGAAGCTAAGCTGTAAATGAAAAATTTGCATTCCTGCCCCACTTTTTAACTTTTTTTTTTTTCTTTTTTTAACCTGGTCTTTGGACAGCAATTACGTGCTGAGCTTCTATTCAGAAATGTTTTTGACAAAGCTGGATTCTAGTCTTTGAACTAAAAATAAGTTTTCAAAAAAATCTTTGCATATTGGAATATATGCATATGTTGTTAGGTATCCTGTAACCATGGCAGGTGAACATCAGGGTCTGACTTCTGTCTCTGTATGGATGAGTATCTCTGGTATAGTGGACTTCAGTCCTTAATAGGATCTTTCCATAAATAAATATAGTAACAATAGAAGCAGCAGTATTTTGTGTCTGCAGAAGCAAACCCTCTTTGAAACATTTGCCTGTTGAAATGATAATTTTCTGTTATTTAGAAAATTATTTCTTTTTTTCCTTCAGATTGGGAAAATGGAACCAAATACTCCTTGGACACTATTACTGCTTTTTTATGAACCATTTGACAAGCATCCCCCTTCCCTCCCTTTCTGTAGAGTTGATAACTTCTTTGTCACTAGAGGTGTTTATTCCCACCTCTTGCATCTTTTTTCTTTACATAAATCTTATACTCCCATCTGGCCTATCCCAATCTCATACAGATTCCTTAGATTTTAATGCTAAGATTTAAAATCCTGGTATAGTCTGGAAAGCGAAGTTTTACTTGGAAAAGCACCTTTTACTTAAGCTATTGTGACAGCTGCTAAATTAGTCCTTCAAATGTTGCAGAAACTATGATAATAAGTACTGAAAATTGTCAAATAGACGTATGCAACTCGTAGCATCCATATGGAAAAACCTAGTTTCTTTAGGGATTTTGTCTCTGGGCAAAGATGAGACAAATGCACTTTTAAATAACAGTTTATTTAATAGTTCTAGTTAAAAGAGGCACTACTTCTTTTCGTGGATGTTTGTCTTAGGATCTAAATGCAATTTCATCTAGTACTTTTCTCAGATTTATCATAACCTATACCCTATTTACCTAAATCCAAGATGACTTTGAGTTTAAGATGACCCCTTAATAATTAGATTCTATACATGGAAAATTTATACATTTTAATACTCAGAAACAAACATTTTTTTTTCAGTATGCTATCTACTACCTCCATATTGCGATATTTATAGTGCATATTAGCAAATTATAGTCCATTGTTTATTTCTGGAGACTTCAGGCATAGTGATATGGATTTCAAATTCTTGTCTTTTAAAAATTTATTAATATTTGCATCTAAAGTATAATCTCTATGTAATCCCCAGCCTACCTATCATTATATTTCTCAAATCATTATATTTATAATGCACCTTCATATTACATATGAAGATTTTTGTTGGCGATCTTGAACAGGGTGTGTCATGGTCATTTTGAAGTTTTAGAAAATTGTAAGTCATTTCTCTACCAGTCTGAATTTCAAATCCTTTGAACACTTCTGTGTTCAGAATAAAGTGGTCTGTGTATTCTTGTCTTGTCTCTAGCACTGTCAGAGCATGGACACACATGTTTAAAACATTCCAAATCCTGGCATGCTTCAAATTTGGTATGCTACAAAGTAGGCCTGTGTGATTAGGGAAGTATTCGGCCAATTTGGAGGACAGTGATTCAATTCGGAGATTCGGATCACTGTCCTAAATTGATTTGGCCGAATCAGCTTTGGAAGATTTGGTGCTGATTCAGTGAGATTCGGTGATTTGGATCAGCTGGGGAAAGGCAGGCACAGCTGAGTGGCTCCAGGTTCTCCTGCAGCTCCTCTGGCTGTGCCTGCCTCTCCCCGGGCAGGGGGAGCTGCGGAAGAAGACCCCATGGCTGTCCTGCCAGCCCCATCAGCCACCCATCCCCAGCCTAGTCCTGGCACTTAAAAGCAAAACAAAATCACACTCACTAGCAGCAGCAGCGGTGTTGGGGCCTCTGGGCATTTGTGGCAGAGTCCCTCTGCACAGTGGGGGGCAGCAGGGATGACCCCTCCCTCCCCCCACCTGGCACCCGCATGGCAGCTGTCCCATGGCGCAGGTGCATCACAGCTCGGTAGGGCGCTGCATGCTGCCTGGGAGCTGGGGCTGAGTGCTGCTGGGCTCTGACTGATATGTGAAGCCGCCCCAGCTCCCAGGCAAATCAAGCCAGGGGCTGGGGAATGGATCTGGGGCTGTTCAGGGACCTGACCATTCCCTCAGTTCCCAGTTTGATTCCCCAGTCTTTCCCCCAGCTCTCTGATTGCTTCCCCCAGCTCTTCCCAGGGGGCATGGGCCCCCAGATGATGCAGGATGACAGTAGGCTACCGCTGCCAGCTGGTGATGGGGAAATAGTCCAGAGCTGCCAGCTGGCAGCAGCAGCAGCCTGCTGAAACCCCATGCAAATCTGGGGGCCGTGCCCCCCGGGAAGAGCTGGGGGAATGATCAGAAAGCTGGGGAATCGAACTGGCAGCTCTGGCTGACATGTGGAGCTGCCCCAGTTCTCAGACAGTGCGCGGCACCCTGCCAAGCCACACTGCACCCACGCCATAGGGCATCTGCCATGCGGGTGCCAGGTGGAGGGGCAGGGGGCAGGCAATCCCTGCACTGTGCAGAGGGTCTCTACCATGAGTGTCTAGAGGCCCCAATTGCTGCTGCTACTGCAGCTGGTGAGTGTGGGTCTTTTAATTTTGGTGCCAGGAAGCTGGGGCCGGGCAGGCAGCCACAGGGGCTTCTCCTTGTGGCTCCTCCTGCTGTGCCTGCCTCTGCCCCAGTAGGAGGAGCTGTGGGGGCTCTACCCTCTTGCCACTTGCCCAGCTGGCATTGAGGTTGGTGGGGGGTGATGCAGGGGCAGCTAGCTCCGGGCGGCAGCAGGGCACAGCCCCCTGCTCCCAGTACTGCCACGCCTGCATCCCCCGCCTCTGCCCCACTCCCTGAGTAATGCACTCCCTGCCCTGGCTTGGCAGCTTGTCCCAGGCCCAATCCCTCCCTCCCCCACATCCCTTCCCTCCCTCAATCCCAACAGATTTACCAGCTGGAGGCAGCTGTCAGCTGCCTGTTTAGTCTATGGCCGAATCTCCAAATCAGCCGAATCTTTTTCCAAAGCTTTTCTGAATCAATTCGAAACATCTGAATCAGTTCGGAGCTTTTACTTGGTCTCCTGATTCATTTCAGATTCAGAGATTTGGTCCCTTAATCGGGCCGAATCTCCTCTGAATCGAATCGGCTACCGAAGCTTTGCACAGTCCTACTACAGAGCTCCCTGCTGGAGTATTTCAAAATATCCCTGAAGCCATGCAGTAGAATCCCTTATACCTCACAGCCTCCAGTTTTTTAGAGGTTGCTGAACACAGCTGAGTGCACAGGAGAATGCTCATTAGCTGTCCACTCTGCTTCCCTGTGTCGTTTCCCCCACCCCTGATAGGAAAAGCTAGTGTTTTATAAATGTATTTAGCATACTTAATTTTATGTAGGCTTAATGTTATTAGTGGCTAATATTAATTAAAATTAAGTTTATCCTACTAGTTCATTTGTAGACATTGCCTATTTTTAGTACTGTTGAGAGAGGGGTGCTTTTTTAAGTATTTTTTTTCATGATGTACTAAGTGTCCAGTTTTAATGTCTTTTCAGACATAAGCATGTATTTGCTGCTTAAACTGAGTATGGTCTATGTTTACTCTAAGTGTTTAGTCTGTTCTGAGTTCAAGTAAGCACTATACTTTTCTAAACTTTTGGCTAAGTTCCAGTTTGTCACATACAGATTTCATTTTGTTAATGTAATTCAGATGATGGCAACGTATCTAAACTGAAACAACTACTCTAAGTACCTTTTGTACAAAATAGAACTGAATTCAGAGAATTTCATTCCAGATGTATCATTTAAATTACTGGGGAACGACTTAACAGTGGAACAGGACAACCATGTGTTTATTCATTTTGCCAGTGGACATGTTAAAGTGGCACACAATGGTCTAAGAACCTCTGAATCTTTTCTGGCTCCATTTTGCTGCAAGGGCTGGTAAAGCAAAATGCCTTGATGTATTTTTTATGACGGAAAGGAAAACAGCATACTCTAAACTGAGCCTCAGTGTATAGTCCTCTGTAAGATCTGTTATTAATGTATAAGTAGCACTATTAAAAAGGAGGAGTTGGGTATGGGAAGTTAAAATGGTGCTTCTATTTTGGTTCTAGCATTTGGTTTTACCACCAGGTCATGGGAAATGTCCGGTTGCATTGGGACTGCACTTTGGCAAGCATGGTGTATATTTGTTCTAGCCAAATACCTAATATCTTCTTTTCATAGAAATCTATATTCTTGTTCAGATTCTAGCTGTTTATATAAAATTTTGAGTGTCTACTATGTTGCACTAATTAGTCAGATGTGTTCCTACCTCGCTGCCACAAGGACATTTACTTCCTTTCCATTCCACCCTTTCCTTCTTCCTCCTCCCCTCACCTCCAAATAAGTGCAGTTATGCTGCAAAGAGTGGTTCAGGTATCAGTTGCAGGAAACAATATGGAAATTGAAACCTGCAAATTAAGTAGATACCCCAGTCATTTTTAATCTTGGTAATATTCACCCCAGTTGTTGCCTGGTAACAAGACATACAGGTTCTTGGGTAGAAAGGGGGGTGTGTGTGTGTGTGTGTGTGTGTGTGTGTGTGTGTGTGTGTGTGAGATGAATATACTTTGTGATTAGTATTAATTGAAGTATCTAAGTGTTGAACAGGTAAAGTTGTTCTGCAGTCAGAGGGCAGTGCTTCTTACTTTTTTAATATCTCTTATTACCAGTATTTGAAAATTTGATATTTATTGTTGACTTTTTTTCCTCCCTACTCACAATAGCCAAATTCTGGTGAACTGGACCCGTTGTATGTGGTTGAAGTCCTGCTACACTGCAGCAAAGAGAGTTTGAAAAATTCTGCTACTGAGGCTGCAAAGCCAGCAAAACCTGGTGAGAAAGGAGAGATGCAGGTTTGTAGTCTTTTTCAGAATTTGTTAGTGTTTCCTGCAGCATCTTTTTAGAATATATGTAAACGCCTTCACAAACATTAACAAAAGAGAGGAATCTTTTTGAAAGAGAAGGGAAGTATATTGCTTGGTGTAGCTAGTTTTTAAATGGCCACTGGGCTTTACCTGGAAGGAAGCTGTTTTTCAGTAGTGAACAAAGTACTCCTGTCTGTAACCTAACTCTCCTAGATATTGTGGTGCTTAGTCAGTATTTTGTAACTGCCTTGAAATTTCTAGGGAAAAAACACTGTTCTGAACACACAGAGTCCTAGAAATGTGGTAAGTATATATTATCTGCAAATACAAAGGTATTATTAAACTGTTCTCTATAAGGTGTTCAAGATTCTCAGTTTTAAGGTACTACAGAGAGACTGCGCCATACTATATTTTATTTCTATAGTAGTGTGGCAGGGCACTGTAGGTGCCTGCCACTTTAAGGGCCTGAAGGTAGCAGCCGACAGGTGCCTGATGGGTGCAGCCATTTTGGACCTAGGGCTGCCCATATAAACCAGGCATTTTTGCTGCTGGAAGCCAGGCAACAGCATTGCTTGGCTGCAGGGCTGCTGGTATCATCTGGAGGTAAGGGAAGAGCTGTAGGGGATGGTCAGGAGGCTCCTGGTCCTGGGTACGACCTAAAATTGCACCCTGCTGGGAGTGGCCTGGTGGGGCTCTCAGGGACACGGGATCCCCCAGGAAATGCCAGGCCAGTTACCACCCCGGTGAAAGGCGGGTAGGGGCGCCTTAACCCTAGCCCTCACCTTCGGGTGGGTTTGCGTTGCATTGGAGGTAGTTGCGGGGGTGCAAGCCCCAAGGAGGAGAGGGGGGGCCAGGTACAGCCGAAGCCACCTGAGACCTGCGGGGGTGCGAGACCCCGTGAGGGAGAGTTGGGGCCAGGTACGGTTGTGGCTGCCTGAGCCCTGTGGGGGTTCGAGACCCTGAGAGGGAGAGCGGGGGCCAGGCATGGCTGTGTTCACCTGAGCCCTGCGGGGGTTCGAGACCCCGAGGGGGAGAGTGGGGGCCAGGTACAGGCAAAGCCGCCTGAGCCCTGCGGGGGTTTGAGACCCTGAGAGGGAAGGTTGGGGCCAGGTACGGCTGTGGCCGCCTGAGCCCACCGGGGAGCAAACCCCGTGGCCCCCAGTGAGGGGGCAGTCTGGAGCCCCAGGTGGGGGGGGGCGGAAATTAGGACCCCAATAACGGGGTAGCCCCAGCAAAGGGGGCCAAGATCTGTAGCCCCTGTGAGGGGTGGTGTGCTAGCCCCAAGTGAGGGGCAGAGTTATGGAGCCCCAGTGAAGGGGTAGCCCTAGTGAAGGGGGGCCGAGATCTAGGGGGTAGCCCCTAGTAAGGGGTGGAGATCTGGTTGTCCCAAGTGAGGAGGGTGGTGTGGAGCCCCAAACAAGGGGAGTAGGCTCAGATAAGTTTCCGGACGCCTGAGGCCAAGGTTTGGGCCAGGGGCCGAGTGAATGGGGGCTCAGCCCCAGAGCGAGAGAGGCGAGTCCTGACCCCAGTAAGTCCTCCACTGCTGGGAGGCAGAGTGTGGGTCGAATGTAACATCTGTAGTAGCACCACGACCTGCTGCTCCGGTGGGGGAGTGAGAGTCCCCTGTGAGACCCTGGGGCACCAGTCGTGGTATGAGGTACCCCAGCTCCCCACATCCAGGAAGGGGGACCCAGAGAGAGTGTGGAGCTAGTGAGGCTGGAGGTAGAGTGCCCCCTTGACTGGTCCATGCTGGGGCCAGGACCGAGAAAGTCAAAAGGGCCAGGCGCCCACCACCGGGGCACCTAGAGTCATGGGCCTGGGACCCCGCCTGGCCGAAGGTCCTGAGCGGGGACTACACCCGAGAGGGGAGCCAGCTATGAGGAGCTTGGCAGCCTGGATGAAGGCGACGGAGGCCGCCGGAGCAGAGGGATCAAAGGAGGGTCCTGTCAGGAGGATTCTGGAGCCTAGTGTGTGGCTGGTGTGACTGTTAACATCTGGATGCTATCTGCAAGGCTTGGGCCACGGTGTAGGGGTGGTACAGAGCTGCGGATGCCCCCTTTATCGGGGTGCAAAGAAAAATGGGAAGCCTCCCGCCTTATTTAACAGCTTATTAATTTTCCAGCAAGTCGTGGCGGGCGAGACAGGTGGGCAGCGTGCCCGGAGGCAGGTGGGAGGCCGGCGACTGCTGGCCTGAGAGAAGCCCACTTTGCCACAAGTAGTAGTATATTTTATGTCTGTTATATCTCACCAGCTTCTCAGTTTCAAGGTACTACAGTCAGACTTCCATTAAATTTAAGGAATTTAGCTACTGCTTTGGAAATTTTAGGACTTGATCATCTAGTTCTATGAATACTGTTCTTGATTTGTGGGTCTCTTTCATTTCAGATAGTCCTAATTTTTTCACACTTTTCTTTTTCTTTCCATTGTAAACCTATCAGCTTTGCCAATTTATTTAATACAGTGTTCCATTCTAAAAAAATAAACTTCTAGCCAGTTTCCATTTAATAATATTATAAGTAGTTCTCAATTTTGAGAGGGGAAAAGGTTGGAAGAGCATATAACAAATATTTATAGAAGACAATGACCTTGCCAGCAGATTTGGCCATTTTCAGCCTTATATAATGGTGTAAATCATTTAATTTTTGGATCACAGATCTGGCTCTTCAGCTTACTGTATAATGTCTGAAAATTCTGATCAGGCTGAAGATTTAGCCCTGATGTTTTTCAGTGTGTCTTACTTGTGTTAGCATTGGTGCATATTGATTTTGTTAGTCATGATTTAATCAATAAGCACAGAAATAAGTTCTCCAGAAAGGGGTTTCAGTGATTTAAATTCCTGAGGTATGGGAAGGAATTAATCCAGTCTCCTGCATCCTGGGTGAGTGCTCTAATCAGTAGCTATTGCATAAAATGTGGAACTACTAAACCTTTGCTGCCTCTTGGGCATCTTTCCAAAGAGAAGTGTGATTCTGGCTCTGTTTTTGAAACTCAGCTATAAACACCTATTTTTCAGGAGAGGATCATGGATTATGGTTCTTGAGTGGAGGGAGAAGACTATAATCCATCATAAAACACAGAGAAACATAGGATTTGAGAGCGAACCTACCTTTAGTGTTTCCTGTTAGCTAGCACCTATTAAGTAGTAGCTAGCACCTATTAAGTAGTTCTCCACTCATACTGGTTAGTTAGATCTCAGGCACTCCATGCATGCATTATATGGGAAGAATAGGTGCTTAAAGCACCAGAGATCAGGCAATCTAAAAATTAGATGTTGCAGTGCTGAATCAATTTATTCTGTAATAACCTAAGATGCCAACTGTTGTTGATCAACATTAGCTAAATCAATTCTTAATATTTCAGTGCTTATTGATTTGAAATTCATGGTTTTTTGAGCTGCACAGTTAGCAGTTTAACTCTTAGTCTGTTTTTATAGAGGTTTATTTTTTGTTGGTAAACTAATCAATTTTGATTAGCAATTAAGTTGTTTTTGAACTTTAACAGAACACGTTGCTTACATTAAGTAATCAAATCTTTGGCAGGAATTTTTATAAAATGAAGATTTAAGTTTGACATCTTTTCATCCCTCTTAAATAATGCAGTTTTGCAGGACTTGTTTTCTTGCTCTGTTAAAGCAGTAGAAAGAAAGGGGACAGATGCCAGAATGGAAATCTTATTAATTGAGTGTATATAAATATTTATACAAGATATGAACATATAGTAAATTTATTGGATCTGACAAAACGTGATTTTATAAAAAAAAAAAAATACTTTTTATAGTTCAAAATGCATATATATTTATCATAGACTCATAGAAAATTAGGGTTGGAAGGGACCTCAGGAGGTCATCTAATCCAACCCCCTGCTAAAAGCAGGACCATCCCCAACTAGATCATCCCAGCCGTGCCTTTGTCTAGCCAGATCTTAAAGGAACAGTGCACAACCTCTCTGGGTAAGCCTGTTCCAGTGTTTTACTACCCTCCTACTGAGAAAATTATTTCTAATATCTAACCTAAACTTCCCTTGCTGCAACTTGAGGTCATTGCTCCTTGTTCTGTCATCTGCCAATTTATGTGCAAATACAATCAATTTTTTGTTGAATTCACTAAAATGGTATTGATTTTTAAATAAAAATACACTGGTTGGAATAAAAATTAAATTTATTAAAGTTTTCTGTTAGTATCATTTGGCGATCATATTGGTTGTACAAGAGTTTAAAAGTTTTTCAGTTGAATTACTGTTGCTCTGTTAAATATGTCTCTCATTAATTGCTAGGAAAAAGTCACCAAGAATATAAATAAAGTGCAATTTTAAATCCTGTCCAACAAAACTCTTCTGTTTACGATTACTTTAAAACATGAAGCTTGTTTTTAAATCTCATGCTTTTCTGGATGTCAGGGTCAGATTTGATGCCTGCTGTATTTACTTGCTGTGCTCTGGTATTTTGAAATACCTGCACATGCATTGTTTGTAATGGGCTTGCATGCCTCCCAAAATATAAAAATTGATGTCCATGATTACTTGTAGTACAGTAACTTTTAAGACCCCTGCAAAGGACTGCAAAATTCTTGGCAATATTTCTTAAGAATATTGGCAATGTGAAGAAACAGTAAGCTTCAAATTCTCAAGGAGAAATAAGGAATTAGTTTCCTTTTCCCTTAGAAGAAAACATCAGAAAATGCTAGTCAGAAGAGACTTGAACCTCGAATGGAACCATAGTCAAGGAAGCAGTGGGAAAGATCAACTCTTGCGGCGTCCTTCTCTTGACCCAAGTGTGAAGAACATGGATTCATCATCACCAACATACTTTTCTACTAGAAAAAATAGGTACAAGACATCATTGCATCACCCGTGATCTAAGCATTGGTACTTTAATGATTGTGTCATCATTTGTCCCCAAGATCACAAAGATGTCTGCATCACTTGAGCTATGCTAGGAGCTGGTGATTGCTGGACCAATCACTGTCTTATCCACGTATCCACCAATGCCTCAATGAAAAATTGGTGAATTCCAGTCGAAAGCTATGGGAGAATGTTGGCCATCTTTGAGATGCCTTCAAGTCCACTGATTGGACTTGCAAAGAGACACTTGGATTCTCTACCAGGAAACACCAAGACTGGTTTGAGAATGACTGGAAGATCCAAGAGTTGTTTGACTGCAAGTACATTTTGTACTTAGCAGAATGACACCAACTCCAAGCAAAAGAAATTGAATCACCAACCAGCCAAAGCAGAGGTGCAAAGGAAAAGAACAGATGGTGGGAAGATGAGGCAAAGGAGATTCAACGTTTCGCTGACATCAATAGTATGCATAGTTTGTTTGTTTTTAATTCCATCAAAGCCACACCCCTTGAGACCTAAGGATGGAGGAGACCTGATCAAGGAAAAAGAAGCCATCAGTTCCTTTTGGAAGAAGCGTTTTGAAGACCACCTCAGTCAAGACTCAGTTGCCAAGAGTGTTCTCAATTCCATCTTACAACACCCAGCCAGAGACAATCTTGGAATCCCTCCAACCCTTGACGAGGTAAGGAATGCCATCGAGCAGATGAACAACAAGGCATATGGAGCAGATGCTGTAGTGTGTGGTCACTCGGAAGCAGACCTTCAGGCAATTGTCAGCATCTTTCCCAAGGCATACAAGAAAGTGGGATTGATGCTTAATGTTCAGAAGACTAAGGTCCTCTATCCACAAGCTCTTATCGAGCAGTTCCCAGACCTGGTCATTCAGATTCACGGCGAGACTCTAGAATGTTGAGAATTTCCTGTATCTTGGAAGCCATCTTTCCTAGAAGGCTGACATCTATTAAGAATTTCAACGTTGCATCAAATGTGCAAGTGCAGACTTTGGATGCCTGAGGATCATAACATCAGATTCGAAACCAAGCCTCATGGTTTATCAAGCAGTCAGGATCCCTACCTTGCTGTACTGACGTAGACATCATACAGGAGACATCTCAAGCTGTGATGAGAAGAACCATCAACGCTGCCTACAGAAGATCCTTCAACTCCAGTGGGAAGACACATGCACCAACATTAGCATCCTCATACAAGCAAACACCACGAGCATTGAGGTGATGATCATCCAACATCAACTTCGCTAGGCCAGCCGTGTCATCCGGTTGTCTGACTCCAGACTCCTGAGGCAAATCTTATTCTAGCTCAATCAAGGCATACACTCAAGAGGAGGGCAGAGAAGGTGTTTCAAGGACATCCTTAAGGCCAACTTGAAAGAATGCAACATTGACATCAACTCATGAGAGACTATTGCGCAGCACCGCCCCAAATACAGGAACAGTCTGCTGCAAGGATCTCAGTACTTTGAAAACTTACAATGACAACAGGAGACAAAAAGTGGGAGCTGCAGAAACAGCATGTTGCAGACCAAACCAAGAATCCAGAGCCTTTCACCCTTGCACAGAAACATGTGCCTGAGTTGCAATAGAACCTGCTGATCCTGGATTGGCCTTGTCAGCCATCTTTGGACTTACAGCTAAAGCAGCCATGGAAGACAATCATCCATGACTGGGAGGAATTGCCAGTGGTGATGAAAAGAAAACATTACAAATGGCAAAATTTTGTGATGTTTGGGTTGCACAGTTTGGTTCATTTTTATTAACTTGCACATCTAGTCTGAAACTTGGATAATGTATATCTTACCAGACTGGACTATGGTGGTTTTCTCTATACAGTAAACATCTGAAAACCTACAACATTTAGTTTTCTTTGTCAAAACCTTGCAAGTATTTTAGTCTTCTTCCAGTTAGAATTATATTGCAAGTTTCCTAGTGAGTACTTTATAGAAGTGCTTTTCAACTTTTGGCCATTCAAAAAATTGGTTAACACCTTTATTATAGAAAATGATCCAGCACTCCCAGAGATGATTATTAAATCAAAAATGAATGAGTTTTGCAGGATGTCAGGTTTACGCATTTGGCACTCCATACTAAGCATTTTTCTTATACATGGTAAAACATACAGACTCTGACTTATCTACCATTAAACCTAGTGTAATGGAAGAAGTTGCTTTGGTACACTTATTTCTTTAACATCCCTAATCCAATGCTACTTCTGTATAGTACAATTTAATACAACTACTATGTTATAAGAGATTCTTAGTTAAAATGTATAAGAATTCCCATGTTGCTAAACAGAACAAGGATATTAAAAGTACAATATTTAGAATTACATATTTTTTAATTTCACGTGTATAATTATGAACAACTTGCATTAAATTCCTGATAAGGATAACACACATCTATTATTAGATTAATCTGTTATTAGATTATTATTATTACCAAAGTGTGTGTGTGTGTGTGTGTGTGTGTGTGTGTTCAGGTTTCATAGTAGCTAGGGTCAGGAGGGACCTGAACAGATCATCTAGCCTGACCCCCTGCCACAGGCAGGAATGAATGCTGGGTTCACAAGACCTCAGACAGGCGATCATCCAACCTCCTCTTGAATTTGCCCAAGGTAGGGGCGAGGACCACTTCCCTGGGAAGTTGGTTCCAGATTTTGGCCACCCTAACAGTAAAATATTGCCTTCTGATCTGTAACCTAAACCTATTCTCCATCAGCTTATGACCATTAAGGTACCTTGCTAAATTGGGGCTTTAAGCATTGAAGTTAGTTTTCTAAAATTTGTGAAGAGTACTTTTGTATGCCTGTGTTCTGAAATCTAAATACAAGGATACCAAACCTTAAACTCTGTAACAATTGAGGTTGCATCTACATATGTGCCCTTACGGGGCAACAATAAACCACAGACCTTATTGCTCCCAAGAAGCTCTTGGGTGCACAATTTGCATGTGCGCCCAAACCACAGCACATTTGAGCAGAGTCGCAACAGATAGCCCCAATTGGCAGGGACCCCCAGGGGTCAGCCTGCCAACCCACTGTTCTGTGGAGGGGCTGACTGGAGCACAGGGGTGCTTCAGTGTGGGGCTAGTTGGCATGTAGCCCCCACACTGAAGCACCTACGTGTCCCAGCCAGCCAGCTTAGTACCTACACATGCACTGCTGCGCGCAAAAAAAAAAAAACCCACAGCACAGTAGGACTTGTATTTACAAGTTCTACCCTGCTGCAGTTTATTAGTTTTGAGCACCCTAATAGGAGCACATGTGTAGACACTGAGACTTTACAGTTAATTACCTATCTGCTCAGTAAATGTCTCATGTACTTTCTGGGCCGTAGAGTTCAGGAGGGTTGAAAGTTTGCCCACAGAACAGAGGAAAGGAAAGGGCTGAGAAAAAGTTTAGAGGGTTCTCACCATGGCTTTAACAACCTTTAACAGGTGAATGCTTCCATTTTAAGCACTTTTATGTTGGTTTAAAGGTAACCTGTAATATCACCCTCAGTTACTTTGGCCCACAACCTTGGAGGTGGTTAGGAGCCTAACTCTGAGTGCAGGGGGAGCTGCGCCCCCAAACACCTTTGAGGACCTGGGCCTGAGTTCATATTTTTCCAAGTTAATCTGGGCATGATCTCCGTTATAAACAAAAGACCCAGTGAAGTCCATAAAGCTTTAAGTTACTTTGTCTTAAAGCAGGCACCTGTTAATGTTATAACTGACATTCTACTAAGCCAAGCTTGGAAGGAGCCTGCAGTTAGTTATTATTTTGAACACTCTACCAGCATCATTCACTTTCACTTTTGCATGGCCAGAGAATCAGTCACAAAATAGAAGTCTTTAGCTAACATTTCAACCTGGGTTACAGTATACAGTTATTACAGCTCTGGAATATAAAAAACAGGATTAGAAAGGACCTCCTGTGTTATTGAGTCCAGTCTTCTATTACTCCAGGCAATATAATTCCTTTAATAAACTTAACAAGCTCCATTTTAAAAGCATTGCAGGTTTTTCCCTGTACTGTTTCATTTGGGAGGCTGTTCCAGAACTTTACTCCTCACTTGTTCAAAAACCACCTTCTAACTTCCAGCCTAAATATGTTCATGGTCAGTTTATATATCTATTTTTTCTTGTGCCAACATTGCCTTTTTTGGGGGGGGGGGATTAAATAGTTCTTTTTATCCCCCTTTGCTGGTGCTTTACCTCCTGATGTTCTTGCAGAATCAACCTTTGTTTCCTAGGCTAAACAGGCCGTGCCTCATTTTAGACTCCTTGCAAGGAAGGCTTTCCGTTCTTCCAACTGTCCTAGTAGCCCTGCACCTATTGAGGTTTGAAATCCTCTTTCTTGGGTGTGGAGGACCAAAACTGTTCACAGTATTTCAGACTTGAGTTCACAACAGGGCCTTGCACCTTGGCTTTGATATATTACCTCTTTTGGAAGTACCTCATCTGATACCTGTGTTTACCATTTATCACAGCAACAGCATGTTAATGTCTCACAGGCCAGGAACAGACATTACACTTACTGATATAAATGATCAGAAACTGATCTATACCTGTAACTCAACAGAAGTTTGGCACATAGACTGATTTAAAATGGCAGAGCTCAGTCTAAGATTTACCTGCTTTACCTGTGGCAGGTTAAGGTGTTAGGTCTATAGTGTGTCAGGGTTGAGCAAAATCTTATGTAGTGTTTAGAGTATGGTTGTATGTGATAGTTTGTATAGAGATGATCTTGCCTCAGGCAAGGGGTTGGACTAGACCTCTAGAGGTCCCTTCCAACCTTACTTTTTCTGTGAATGTGACTCATTCTTATTGAAGACTGAGAAGTATTTATTTCGTTTCAAGCTCATACCCAAATGATCTTTCATCTCTGTCCCATGCTCTCTGCACAGAGGTTCAATTTCTGCTTCCTTTGTCCTTTTATTTATGAGCCTGAACAACCTTCTACTGTTTGTCTTAATATCTTTTGCAAGGTCCATCTCACCTCACCTTTTAGCAATTTGCACTCCTCAACCCTCCACCGCACATGCACATACTGTGGGGAATTTTAACTACTCTGAAGCAAGAGAATTGTTCCTTTTCTTTGAAGCTCTCAAATGTATTCAACAGCCCTTGCAATGGCAGGACGTTGACAGTGCCCTTGTTCCCTTGTTTTACCTGTTGTAGATTAAGGTGTTCTTAGTATCTTTGGGCAGTGTATCTTGTGTGAAAGGGGTATTTGTGTAGTTTTGGGCTAAGTTAGACAAGAACTTGTATATGATGGTTTGGGGTGTCTTGTTTGGAGCAGGGGCAGACAAGGTTCTTTGGGTGAATCCGATGTCTTTTATTAGAGCAACTCAGTTAGTTGGAAAAATTCTTTTGCAAGTTTTCGGGTACAGATATCCTTTGTCAGGCAGAGGAAGCATCTGCAGTTGGTCTGTGCTCTTCCTGGATGGAATAGTAAAGCAGCCAGAGGCCAGTACATATGCAAGAAAGCTAGTCAGTTAAAATGTAAAATGAGGTTGTTTGGAGCAGTGGATTGAACTAGATTATCTCCTCAGGTCCCTTCTAGCCCTACTATTTTCTCATTCTTTTTAGGTCTGGAGCTATCCTTTACAAGATTAAAACTGTTGTTTGAGGCACAATTTCATTGTAGTTTTGTACCTTTCCCCAGGTCTCTACAGTCCTGGATCTCTTCAGTCCAGTTGACTTCACCTTCATTTTTCAGTTTTTCCTTTTGGACTTGATGGTATTAGGACACAGGCACACAAACGAGTTACTGATATATAAAAAAGTGAGGGGTGGGGACATGGATTTACAGCAGACCTGCCACACCACAGCAACTACCTGTGTGCACACTTGCCCCTTGGTAAATGGTGAAAGCTAATCTGTAGCATCTTAGCTGTTGGTGAAACTGCGTACACAGGCAGCTAATGTGTTGAAAAACTGCCTTTGTTTGCCTCACAGTAGCTTGTTCTTATGCCCATGCTCTTAACTACAGAGCTACTCTTGCATATATCCTTTAATTAAAACACAGTCAACACATGTTCCAATATGATATTCTGTAACAGGTTCTTCATATGCTATCTTCGCTGCTTATCAGAACCAGGTCCAAAGTAACAACTCTTGGTTTGTAGCTGTTGGCTACGACATCCAGTAATGCTTGGACCCTACCATTATTAGTATTTGATCCCCAGGCTGTACCTGGGAAATTAGTCTCCCTGGTGACATTTTTCTTCCAACCCCAGATATGTCGTCCAAATCCAACTCTAAATTTGTAACAGGTCCCAGTACTACCCTAGCAGCCCCTCTCACCAGCCTTTTCTAAAGAGATTTTTGTCCCAACAGATTCTGCTATCCTTTCTTAGTCCTTTTAAGTCTGTCACATCATTAGTAAAGAATGCTCCCATACAGCATTCCCCTTTTATTTTTCTCTCATTCCTGAACAGTGCATACCTTTCAATACCTGTGTTTTAATTGAGATTTTTTTTTGTTTCGTTTTTCACCATATTTTGTTAACCATGTGGTGTCCAGTGTCATGTCCTATACCAGTAATTCCGATTTCTTGGTTGTATTCTCTGGGCTAGTATGCAAACACTCAAGCTGTTTCTTACTGACAGCTTCCAAGTTTCTATCAGGAATTTTTCTAAGTGTATGAACTACCAGACTACTATCTTCTATCTACATTCTTTCTCCTTGCTCACCATTCTCCTACCCTTATGTATCCCTTTTATCCATCACTGTATCCTTATTCACTTAATCATTTTCTTCCTGTTTACTAAAACCAGATGTAGATACAACACAAGTCTCTCCCAGCCTGTTCCTCTTCCTCCTCTTAACCTTATCAGTTCTGCTGGCCCCTGTCCCAGAGACCCAAAGTACTCAGATGGAGTCTGCCCATTGATAAAATTCCTTTTTCTGTGAATAATACTTTCCAGTGATTGAATATCCTAAAACTGTCAGAGATTGGAAAACATATAAGAATGAAACTTGCAAAGTAAAAAGCAGCTTGTTTACTGCAAAGAAGTTTGAAATTTATGATAAACTTCACTTTTCATTAATGCAGTGGATCAAAAACACTTGAAATCTCCCAATTATTAATGTTTTGTTTACCACACTGTTGTGACAGGTTGTTCCTGTTTTGGTGCATCTTCTCGCAGCTATCAGCAGTGTCCGACTTTACATACCCAAAGATCTGAGACCTATTGATAATAGACAAAGTGTGTTGAAATCTATACAGGTAAGTTCCACTAGAATGTATGCCAAACTTATTGAAGCATGTACATTCCGGCCTGCTCCCTGTGTTTGATTATCTAAGGTATAGCGTTTCTGAAACTGAGTTGCACATAAAACATTTGTGTTTGAAGGCAACCAGTGCTTTTGTCTGGCTTTAAAAATTGTTGAAATCTACAAATAAAAACCACAGCTAAAGGTTTTATTGAAGCAGCATGAATTTATAAAACAATATAACTGCCACCTGGTTTTCAATCTGCTCATTAGAAATACACTTAAAGCTTAAATATTCCCATTTGCTGCTGTTGTCTGCATTACAATAATGCATTTGTAATCCCTTTGTTTCAGGAAGTTCAAAAGCGGTTCCCTGATGGGGTACCATTGCTAGATCCTATTGACGACATGGGTATTAAAGATCAAGGGCTGAAGAAGGTCATCCAAAAAATAGAAGCATTTGAGCATAGGATGTATTCACACCCACTTCATAATGATCCCAATTTGGAGACAGTTTATAAGCTTTGTGAAAGAAAAGCCCAGGTAAGGTATTATCTATTTCAACAACCGATGGGGAACAGATAAGTTTGCTCCTTTTACTGAATAGATTTTTTTAATTGAAAATCCAAATTACAGTCACTTAAAACCTGATTGATTCTCAGTGCTGCTGTCTGATTTGAGCCTGGGTTTTTGATGCTGAGCACTTCTGTTTCTTTTTGAGGCATTTGGTACACAAATAAGTTTAACTTGATCAGATTTGCTTATTAGGGAAAACTGGGAGGAACCAGAAGTTGTTCAGCTGCTACAAAATCCCAATTATTAAGGAAAAAGTAAATAGTAACTTTGTACAGTAAAAGCTGAGTTATCTGGCACCTTACATGCCAGCATGCTGTGTTAACTGGCATGCTGGCTTGTAAGAGAAAAGTGAAACCAGAAGTGCCCACCGTGGCTCTTCAAGTTTTGTGGAGCCCCCATGGCCCGGGGCATAGTAGCCTGCGCGGGTCCTCCCTCCCTGTCCCTCGGGGCCCATGGGAGGGGAGGCAATGCACCAGGAAGGGCGGGACAGACAGCTTCCTGAACAGGCAAAGACGCCTGTTTGGACCGCTCATTTATCAGGCATCAGGGTGGGCAAAATGCATCCCACAGGCCGGATCCAGTCCGTAAGCCATTCTGTCCAGCCTGCGGGGCCCCTAAAAAAATGTAGAAAATTAATATGTCTCTGCCCTTGGTTCCTGTAAAAAATGACAGGAACCAAGGGCAGTAGGACCCAGGGGAAGCCCGGTGGGCTCCAACAACAGTGGGGCCTGCCTGGCCCCGCCCCCCAGCCAGAAGCCCCAGCCAGGGTTTCTGGGCTGGGAGCACATGGCTGTCCCGGCACAGGAAGCTCAGGTAAGTGTGTGGGGGGGACCCTGGGCAAGGAAGGAGCGGGGTCGGGAGGCAGCCCCTCCATGCCCAGTGCCCTGCACTGCAGCTGTTTGCAGCCCGCATGGGGCTGCCTGTGCCTGCTCTGGACAGCCCCATGCAGGCTGCGAGCACCTGCAGCGCAGGGCACCAAGCGTGGGGCGTGGGAGGGGCCGCTCTCCCCCCCCCGCACTTAACTTTTCCCTGAGCTCCTTCCCTGCGCAGAGAAAAGCGCCCCCTCGCCTGCTCCATGGCCGACACTGCAGGTGCTCGCAGCCCACGCGGGGCTGTCTGGAGCAGGCACAGGCAGCCACAGGCAGACTGTGAGCGACTGCAGCACAGGGCGCCGGTCATGGGACAAGCAAGGGGCTGCCTTCCCTCCCCTCCTCCCAGCTCAGCACCACCCTGTAACCCGCCCCATTGCCAGGCTGGCAGTGGTGCGGGTTACAAGTTGGTGCTGAGCGTGGGGAAAAGTGGCACCTCGCCCTCCCCATGGCCAGCGCCCTGCGCTGCAGCCACCTGCAGCCCGCATGAGGCTGCCTGTGCCTGCTCCAGACAGCCCCGCGCAGGCTGCGAGCACCTGCAGCAGGGAGCACCAGCCATGGAACGGTCAAGGGGCCACTTTTCCCCACGCTCAGCACCAGCTTCTTCCCTGCTGGCAAGCAGGGGGTCGGGGCTGTGTGCTGCCCCCCCTGAATGTACCACGGGGCTGGGGGGGCACTGGGTGTGAGCAGGTGGGGAGCCTGTGGGAGCACAGGGCCCACACTGGTGTCCTGGGGCCAGTGCCAGTGGGGCCCAGAGCAGGGTGGCAGGAGCACAGGGTCCCAGCTGGCAGAGGCTCTGTGGAGCCAGGCCAGCTCCCCCCTCCCTGCTGGTGCAGCCCAGCCTGGCTCCACAGACCTGTGCTGGCCTTTGCCCCACTCTGGGCCCCACCAGTGCTGGCCCTGGGACATTGGTCCCAAGACATTAGCACATTGGTCCCAAGATGGTGAACAGGGGGCAGGGCACCTGTCAAGGGGCAGGGCTACCCATGCGGCCCTCGACAGCCTGCCAAAACTGGGTAAGCGGCCCTCCACCCAAAATAATTGCCCACCCCTGTGCCAACAGTATCCAAGCAACTGCTTAGCATGGAAATACTGATGGGTTTTTTTGTATGTTTTTGGGTGTTACAGATTGCTGTGGATATTAAAGCAGCAAAGCGAGAACTGAAGAAAGCCAGAACTGTCTTACAAATGGATGAACTCAAATGCCGCAAACGTGTTTTGAGAAGGTTGGGTTTTGCCACGTCCTCTGATGTCATAGAGTTGAAAGGAAGGGTTGCTTGTGAAATCAGCAGGTAACTGGTTACTGTGGAAAATATATAATGTTATGCATGTGTATGTTGCTGTGTCTCCCCTGGTATTTGTGTTCCATTTCTAATATTCACAGCATCATAGAGGTCACTTAAAAAAATATTTGATAGGAGTGCATGCATTTGTCAGGTAGGCCAATACATTTCTTTTTAAGTAGTGGAAAAAGAATCTGTTGCAAGTAATGAAGTTGTAGTACTCTAAAAATAAAATGCAACAGAAATTTGAACGTATAAAGAAATAGGGCCAGGATGATGTTAGTTCTTTTCAAACCCTGGACTCTTGCCTAGCATGGTTAAGGGACATCAATGGTCACATACAATGCCATGTAAGGGAGTGTTTTGGCCAGCTTCCATCTAGTTGCCTTTGGTTCACCAGCCTGATGACCCATATGTACCCATTAATAGCTGGGTCAGAGTCCAGATTGAGGCTCAAGTTTACGCCTTTGGATTTGTAGCAAAACTCTCTGACCATCCCACTGAGCCTTTTGACAGCACTGCAGAACACCCTGCATTTCTTTACCCACCTGCCTTGTTCCCTTGTTCTAACATTGTCCGTAAACTCTTCACTGTGACAGTAGTTGTCAGTTAGTGGTAAAGACACTACTGGAGACTACAAACTGATGCTAAATGGCACAGAAATAACAGTGTAATGGTGCATTTTATTTTATTGAGGTAACGTGTTTGGTAGGTATATACTGCATTATGTTTATTTCTACAAAGAAAAGATTGTATTTGAAATTATTTAAAAAGCCTTGGAAAATTAGGGTTGTTTTAATACAAGTGGCTGTATTCCTAATAATTTGTAATTCTTAAGTACCAGTTGAGTTCTTTTCTTTGTACTTAATGCTGTAGTATTATTTGCTCTTTTATGTGCGCTCCCAGGAAATGTTGCCTAAATTATTTGTTTTCCAGATTCATTTTATGATTACACCCCATAATATAGCAGAATTAAACCGTTTACAAAAGTTGGCCTGTAATTTATAAAACCCTAGACTTTCATGTCATTTAGGAATTTACATTTTGCTTTCATCATGTATTTACCCAGAAAAAGCCTGAAAAATATATAACAGAAGTTTTAGGATATGCCCAATCCAAAGAAAAATCTTATAATTATCTGCCCAACTGGTGGCATTATTATTATTTGGATCAATCTGAGTTTAGATTTTATAAATACATTGAACTCAAGTCTCTATTCCCTTTAATTTCTTGAAAATACAAGTCATTAGCTATCTTGTCTCCAACAACTACCATCCTAGTTTCCCAATCCCTTATAAAGTAAGCATTCAAACCCTTTTATGATTTTGTTTCTTTTTTTCTGAATCTTTCATCAATCTCCTTGATGTCCTATCTGTAGAAACCATAACAGAAGTTGGGCTTAGCTATCTAACATTTCTCTTTTAAGATAGATGAGAGTTAATGAGAGATCTTTATAGTTCAGTAAATCTTTCTAGTGTTTAAGGAATCTACACATCTCTCCTTTCTTCTCTCTTTTTCCCCCCAGGAATAAAAAATATGTTCATTTTCAGTATACCAGTAAAATGACAGAAATAATAAGCCATTATCTCTTGTCTAAATGTTATGCAAAATGGATTGATAATGGGATAGCATTACCTACTTTTTAACAAGTCTTTTATCTGTGCTTCATTCTCTTCTTTTCCCATTAGTGCTGATGAACTGCTCCTGACAGAAATGATGTTTAATGGGCTCTTCAATGACTTATCTGCAGAACAGGCAACTGCATTACTAAGCTGTTTTGTATTCCAGGAAAACGTGAGTTACTTTCCAGTAGTGAGAAATCTTGGATTTGTTTCTCCAAGAGCTGTTGTAGAAAAACCCCAAATTCACATCCTGTAAACCTTAGGGCCCTACTGAAAATGCATTCCCAGGTTTCTATTTCCAAACTGTTCAGTACAACTGAGACTAAGCTTTAACTCTTTTCTGAGCTCTGTTACAACAACCACAGGATTCACTAGGGAGCATGCTGCATTTTACCTGTATTTCTCGTAAATTCTCTCAGGTACCTCAAAGACAGCAGGATAATTGGAGTTTATTAGTATGAGAGAACTACAGTGTTAGTAAAAGAAAATCCTCTGAGAGAGATGTAGCAAGTATGATTTACTGGCAGAAGATGCTAGGCAACTAAAACTAATGAGGGAGAAGCAAGAAAACCATTCTAGGACTAGGTAATGATGTGGTAAAGAGCAATACAGTGATGGTTGCAATCCATGTTTCACAAACTAAGCTAGTAACATATTAGGTTCTATTACATGAACAGTGCAAACTAACAAAATGATATCTCATATAGAGAATGTCAGGTTACATCTGAACTATTGTGGCCTATGTTGTTTACTGAGCATTTTTTCCCAAGGTGTCTAAAAACAAGGGGAAAGTGCAGGAAGACAGCAATGTCTTAGAGTAGTAATTGTGTCCTAATTTTAAAAAGCCAGCTGGCAAGTTGTGTTATTACTCTGGTTTTGATTCTTTTCCTGTTCAAAACATCACACAGAGGCTAAATTCACCTATGAAAAAGAGCTTCTTCATTGGTCCTTATACTCTCACTGGCAACCATGAGATGCTAATCTCCATTCAGTATTTTTCAGTGCAAGAAAAAGGTTTGGTGGAATCTGGGCCATCTGATACCTTAAGTAGCTGAGCTCATTAATTAAAAGAATAAAATGCAGCTTTGTTCAGTGCTGCAGTTTCCCCAAGAGAATTTTCTGCATACTGTATTCTGATCTGTTCCTTGGTGACTTCTTTGGTTCACTGATAGAAATAGGCATGGTCAATACAGATGTTTTGTTTTTGTGATCCTTTATTTTTTTTCCTTCCTTTGATTTTTGCCAAAGTGTGCTGAAGAATCAGCCTCTGGGATGATGACCCTATTGTTCTGGGCACATGCAGTGAATACGGTGTTAGTGAAGTTTTTTGTGTCTGGCATGTAAAGCCTGCCCTCTCTCTAAAAGTCTAAGTTAAGAATGCTCTGAAAGAGAAAGAGCATGGTGCCTGTTCTTTAGAAGGAAAATCCTAACAGTATTGGAAGCTTTTAACTGTGGAGAAATTTGTGCAGCTCCATCATAGGCAGTACATTTATATTGATTGGCATGGGGTGCCACAGCATGCACAGTCCCAATGGGGACCCAGAGCACCATTGGAAAGGAGAATTAATGGAGAGATCGAGGATGTTGTTCACATTACATCTCAAAATACATAAATACAGTGTTGCCTTGTGTTGACCTAAAGTCTTCCTTCATCCTAGAAATAAACATTTCATTTCAGTTTTGCATTACTTAACCCTTCTTCTTTTCTGACTTTTGAATAATTTTTTAATTGAAAATCGATCACAGTGCTGGGGAGGGGAACTGAGCAATCGGGCTCAGTTCCCTTCCCCAGCCAGATCGATTGCAGCCCTGGGGAGGGGAACTGAGCATTCAGGCTCAGTTCCCTTCCCCAGTTTGCGGATCCTAGGCAGCAGCACCCGGCTTCCCTCCCTCATTTGGTAGGCTGAGCGGGGACCTGCAACCCCAAGAAGACTGGTACAGCCCCTACAGCCCTCCAGGGATTGCAGGCCCCCAATCTACCTGCTGGATGAGAGAGGCTGTTTCAGGCTTCCCCATTATAGCCTATGGATGAAACATATTGAAACAGCATCACTGTTTCAACTAAACAAAACAGAACAGTGGCTTCGAATTGAACAGAATTCGAAATGAAACACTGTTCTGTCGAAACCTTGAGATGCAAGTTGAAATGGAACGGTGCCGTTTCACGCAGCCCTAATTCCAGCTTTTCATTCAGTCTGTATTTCATTTGTCAGCAAGCACTTGTGGCATATATGATTTCTGAAATCAAAATTGATATCCATACAGCATATGCTATCACCACTTGTTTTAAAATGTGATGCAGTTTCTTATGTTGAAAGTCCATGCACACACATGCTTCAAAGGAAACTCATAGCATAGGCTGAGTCCTGATTCAGCTGGGTTTTTTTCAACAAGATCAAAGCAGTTTCTGACTATTTCTGTTAATGCAGCTCTTAACTTAAGAAATGCAAAGTATTTACTTGCCTACCACCATGGAACAAAATCAGATATGTAAGATGTTGGTACAGAGATAGCAAAATGTAGCAGCACTGTGTTAATTCTATAAGTACGGTGTAACAGATGCCAGTAAAATATACTCTGTTCTGAAAATGATGTGCATATAAGCCATATATAACAAGGTTATGAAGTAGAGTACAGCATTTCAGGTTGTGTAGTCTATCTATTAATAACTGAAGTGAATCTAGATTTGAAAGGTTGTTGCATTTGATTAGGCAAACTATTCTCATTCATATCCATTAATATTTTACGAAGAATTCTTTTGAAAGTAAAAATTGTTTGTACAAACTTCTATATTTATAATGAAAAGCTTCACACTCATAACTAGAATGACTTTGGTGTATTCCAGAATAATTTATAATAATGGAAATTCAAAATAAAATATTTAATAAAATCAAACTATAGGGATACCTTTGCAGAGAAAATAAATGCCTCCTTTCTCCTCTTAGTTTATATTTTATTAAAAGTTTTTGCTTTTTATTATTAAATGTGTTTACACTTCTGAGAGAGGTGTCTAGGTGATTTATTTTTTTTAATGTCTACTCTAATATAAATTTAGTATTTACAATACTAGATTTGAGAGCTTGTTAGAAATGTTTAGCATAAAAGTAACATATCTTGTAGCAGTGCAGTTTTGGCTTTGCAACTAATTTGATCTACAGCAGGAATATTGCATCTGTGAGTTTAAATTTTTTTTTTCCTCAGTCCAGTGAAATGCCCAAATTGACTGAACAGTTGGCAGGACCACTTCGCCAAATGCAGGTAAAGTTTACAAGGGGAATTTCTTTTTTTTTTTTTTTAGTGTGACAGTGTCATGCATAAAACAACTACAAGATTGACATTTGGTAAATCAAGTTTAGTAAAATCAGTTAATTCCTTGTTTCATGATAATAGCCAAAGAGCTTCAATTCTCTAGCAGTGGATTACTTTGTTTTGAGTAGTCCTTTTCTCAGGCATGTGTATATTAAACATCTTATTTTTAGAGGTTACATCTAAGCTTATAACTGGACTGTAAGTTGTTTACTTGTTAATCTAGGTAAGTTTTAAGGTTTGGAACAGAAATTACACACAAACTGGTTCAAATCTGTAACACAACAGACGTTCAGTGCACATACACTGCTTTCAAAATGGCTAAAACCAGTTTAAGATAAACCTGGCTGGATGTAGTTTTGTACTTAACTGATTTAGTTAAATCAGTTTATCCCAGATCCGCTCCAGATTCAAGTTTCATAGTCGCTAGGGTCAGAAGGAACCTGAACAGATCATCTAGCCTGACCCCCTGCCACAGGCAGGAATGAATGCTGGGTTCACAAGACCCCAGTCAGGTGATCATCCAACCTCCTCTTGAATTTGCCAAAGGTAGGGGCAAGGACCACTTCACTGGGAAGTTGGTTCCAGATTTTGGCCACCCTAACGGTAAAATATTGCCTTCTGATCTCCGACCTAAGCCTATTCTCCATCAGCTTATTACCATTGTTCCTCGTCACCCCAGGTGGTGCTGGGGAGAAAAGGGCTCTACCTATTTGCTGTTGATCTCCCCTGATGAGTTTGTAAGCTGCCACCAGGTCCCCCCTCAGCCTCCTCTTGCTGAGGCTGAACAGGTTCAGGTCCCTCAGTCTCTCCTCATAGGGCTTGTCCTGCTGCCCTCTCACCAAGCGGATGGCCCTCCTCTGAACCCTCTCCAGGCTGGCCACGTCCCTTTTGAAGTGCGGCACCCTGTACTGAACGCAGTACTCCAACTGCAGCCTGACCAAAGTCGCATAGAGGGGGAGTATCACCTCTCTGGACTGGCTTGAAATGCACCTTTGGATGCATGATGAGGTATGGCTGGCCTTGCTGGCTGCGGTCCGGCATTGGCAGCTCGTGTTCATCTTGGACTGGATAATAACTCCAAGATCCTGTTCCGCCTCTGTGCTTCAAGAGGGGAACTCCCCAGCCTGTATGTATGTGTGCTGTGGATTTCTTCTCCCCAGGTGCAGCACCCTGCATTTATCTACATTGAACGCCATCCTATTCTCATCTGCCCACTTTTGTAGTCTGTCTAAATCTAGTTGCAGCCTTTCTCTCCCTTCAAGTGTGTCCCCCTCACCCCACATCTTAGTGTCATTAGCAGACTTGGACAGCGTGCTTTCCACTCCCTCGTCCAAGTCGCTGATGAAGATGTTAAACAGTGCAGGCCCGAGGACTGAGCTCTGGGGTACCCCACTGCTCACATCTTGCCAGGTTGAGTACAACCCATCTACCACTACTCTCTGGGTGCGCCCCATCAGCCAATTTTTTACCCATCCAACTGTGTAGGCATCAATGCCACAGTCACTTAATTTATTGATGAGGATAGGATGAGAGACAGTGTCAAAGGACTTCTTAACGTCTAGAAAGACTATGTCCAAAGCGACACCATCATCCAAGGATTCAGTTACTTGGTCATAAAAGGCAATCAGGTTCGTCAGGCAGGACCTGCCTTTGATGAATCCATGCTGATTGCCCCTAAGCATGATCTCCCCTGCAGGCCCCCCACAGATGTGCTCCTTAATGATTCTCTCCAACATCTTCCCGAGCACCGAGGTGAGGCTTACAGGCCTATAGTTACTTGGGTCCTCCTTCCTCCCTTTTTTGAAAACTGGGACCACATTAGCCAGTTTCCAATCCCCCGGCACCTGGCCAGATGACCATGAATGCTCATACAGCTGAGCCAAGGGCTCCGTGATGACCCCCGCCAGCTCCCTCAACACCCTTGGGTGGAGGGCATCTGGACCTGCCAATTTAAAAATGTCTAGCCCTTCCAGAAGATCCCTAACTGCATCTGCACTGACTGAAGGCCTGACAGAACTATCCCCAAGAGTGTCCCTACCACTGGTAGGTGGGATGTCCTGGTCCCTGTTCAAAAAAACAGAGGCAAAGAAACTGTTAAAAATATCAGCTTTCTTGTCTGGCGTAGCCACAAGATTATCGTTTGCGTCTTGCAGGGGCCCTACATTGCCTGGTGCCCTCTTCTTGCTCCCAATGTACTTGAAAGTTAACTCACAGTCCCCCACCATCCCAGGATACTTTTCAACTCCCCCGCAAACCATCCCTCACAGGGTGGGCAGCCTAGCCTTGGCCCAGGCTTGTCTCCTTCAGCCAAACAGGGATGTGTACTCTAGCATCCACTGGCTTCTGGTAAATCTGGATGGATGCAGTATCAGACTTAACTGATTTAGGTTAAATCCATTTCTTGAATTTCTGTCCCAGATCCCCTCCAAATTCAAGTCAACTCAGTCCCACAGCATCCCAGGATGCTTTGCATCTCCCCTGCAGGCCCTGCCTTGCAGAGTGTGCTGGCTAGCCTTGACCCAAACTGTCTTCTCCAGCTGAGCGGGAAGGCATGCTCTAGTGCCCCCCGGCTTCTGGCCTGCACCACTGCGGACATAGCATGTGGCTGCATTTCTGGAATCAAAAAGTGAATTTCTGTTCACTTGCTTATCCGTTCAATCTGTGCAGTTTAGACCAACCTGCAAAGATTGAACCAATTTAGCCGTGGGCTTTTTGACTGTCTGTACTTAGCCTAAAAATCTGTTTCAACTTCAAAACTTGAAAATACCCCAGTGTTTATCAAGCTGAAAAGAACCTAATGTAGCAGTGTCTGAAATCCTTCTGTGTTGGTTAAGTGACATAATCTATTTGATTAGATTTTTAAAAATATAAGCTTTAAAACCTTTTATATTTTTAAAGGAATGTGCTAAAAGAATTGCCAAAGTTTCTGCAGAAGCAAAATTGGATATTGATGAAGAAAATTACCTTAACTCCTTCAGACCCAACCTAATGGATGTAGTACACACATGGGCAAATGGAGCTAATTTTGCTCACATTTGTAAAATGACCGATGTCTTTGAAGGTATGTTGCTTTCAACACCTCCCTTCTCTCAGGAAATATATCTGTGTGACTACTTCTAAATTATGTGCGCTTGACCTCCCTTCTTTGGTGCGTATATAAAGTTTGCATGCTTACCTGCTTAGTGTTCGAGGAAGAAACAAAATATGAAAGGCCCCAGATGAGTTCTGAATATCCTTCTAATTTGACTCTTTCTCAGCAGTAGAATACTGAACTTGCTCTAGTTTGTTTAGAAAGCATGTTAATGTACAGTTAAATTGCTAATAATTTGGAAAGTATAGAATACCTTCTGTATTTTGACTTCCTCTTGATGATGATACATTTATTACACTTAGAAAATCTACAGAATTGTTCATAGATTTCATAGACATTAGGGCTGGAAGGGACCTCGGAAGATCATCGAGTCCAGCCCCCCGCCCAAAGGGCAGGACATCAGCTGGGGTCATAGGATCCCAGCAAGATAAGCATCCAGTTTCATCTTGAAGGTTTTCACTGAAGGCGCTTGAACAACCTCCGGTGGCAGGCTGTTCCAGACCTTGGGGGCTCGGACAGTAAAGAAATTCTTCCTTATGTCCAGCCTGAAACGGTCTTGTAGTAGTTTGTGACCATTCGTCCTCGTCATCCCTTGGGGCGCTCTGGTGAACAAACGTTCCCCTAGATACTGGTGGTCACCCCTGATAAACTTGTAGGTTGTTATCAATAATGCTTGCAAGGAAAATGTTATTGTTGGGGGGAAGGTGTTTGTTTTTCCTTCATTTATAGCTGAAATGCTTAAATACAAAATACTAGCCAGGGAAAAAATATGTAGCTGATGTTACATCAGTTGAAGTTGCACCTAAATACCATGAAGTTAAGCGTTCTGTTTTGCAGATACAGTTCATGCTCCATACTGCTGTTACAGTGAAGGTGAAAGCCCAGGGCTCTGATGATGTTGTTGTTGTTGTTGTTTTGGAGAAACTGGGGATATGTCAGTCAGTTTTTATTTGTTAAAAACCAGTGAGTCCCATTAATGGCAACCAACAAAATAACAAGGGAGAAAAAAAGAAGGTTTTGCTTCGCAACCTTAGTTCTACAGTTTAGTCCTTAGCAGGAAATTAGAGGAGAAACTACTTTAATACAAGGCTATATAAGCTAGTTAATGAGGTACTAGGATGAGGAAACTATTCTAAAATACTCAGTGAAAAATGCATTCTGATCTACTAAGATAATTTCAGATTTCATTACAAAAGATTTGTTTTTTTCCAGTGAATTGAGCTGCTGTAACAAAATCAGTTTTTCCTTTTTATAACAAAGCCAACAAAGTTAATTCCCTTTGACAGATAACAGGACAAAGTTGTTTTCCTGATTCTTCTGGCTTCCCATGTCTGTTTCTCTTTAAATACAATCTGCAAGGTACTCGGTTTGTTTCCTGATGAGGGGAAGACTCTGCCACAATTGGATTCAATTTACTATTGGCTTTTTTCAGCAATTATTTTTGTATAGTTTACTGTAAGTAAACATATAGCATCCTAACTTCCCAGCTCTTCCTTAGTTATTAGATACTTCAGGGGTACTGTGTTTGCAGTTTGATATAGTGGAAGGCAAGGACTTGAAGCCTGTACTGTGTAAGCCTCAGAAGGAATTCTTTCGAACCTTTCAATTTTAGATAAGACTTTGACATTATCGACATTCAGAAAGTTGATCCTTTCTGACACTGCATTGTTTTGTTCCATTGCCAAACCAGAAGACTAATGAATTATTTAAAAAAAAATCTCCCTTCTTACCGGTTATCATTTAGTGCGGGGCTGGGAGCAGTCTGGTAGGGAAGTGGGAGAAGGGAAATGGCATGGTGTCCCTGATGGTGGCAAGGGAGCCAGGAGGGTGGAGGGGGAGGAAGGCAAGGGGGCCTAGTATGTCTGGGAAGTGGCCAGGGAGCTGTGAAGGGCCTGAACCTCCTTGTGGAAGTGCAGCCCTGGCCCAAGCCTCTTCCCCATTGTCCGTCCAGAACTGCACATGCATCCAACACCAGCAACAAGTCATACCAAGTTTCCATGGACCCCAGTGCAGCCACTTGCAGCCTCCCAGCTGCCTGCCATGTCCAGCCTAGGCTCCTAGTGGGCACCTGCTGCCCACCATGAAGCCTGGGCTGTTCACAGCAGGCAGTGGGGAGGCTGCAAGCAGCTGCCCTAAGGTTCGCGGAGCCCTGGCCTAGCTCATTGCCAACAGCAGGCGCATGTGCTCCTCAGGGCAGACAGTGGGGAAGGGACCAGGGCTGCACTGCCACAAGAAGGATCAGGCCCCTCGTAGTTTGTCCGTCATCTCCCCTGAGGCGTGCATGCACCCACCACCAGTCGTGAGCCAAGCTGAGACTGTGCGGACCCTGTTACAGCCACTTGCAGCCCTGGCCCCTGAGCAGCTGTGCACCATGGGCAGCAGCAGGCAAGAGGTTCTCCCAGCCCACTGCTGCCACCTGGAGAACAAGGGAGTACAATTAGGGGCCAGTCCCTGCTAGATGCATGTATATTGGTTAACCATTTAACTGATAACATTAGGAGGGGTTTAAACAGTACTTAATCGGTATTTACATCCCTCTCTGCAATATGCCTTGCACATTTTAATCGTTAAAAGCCAAGGGTTGCTGATATTATCATAGGTGTAACCTCTTTAAACATGAGTACTGCTTGTTCGTTCCCTTAATCCCAGCTATGGGCTATTCTGTAGATGCTCCTCTTCAAAACGGGAAATTCCTTTCTCCACTGCTTGGTGATTACTGTAGAAATCCTCCTGTGTTGGAAGGTTGCGAAGAACTGAGTTGACATGATGGAAACCACAGCATTGCAGCTAGACTAGGCCTGCAGGAATGGTGTAATTTAATATTTCTACATAGGATTAAAAATGGGATGTTTGATTTGCCTTTATGTTCAGACCCAGTATTCAGTAGCAATTAAGTGCGAACTACTTGGTTTACTTTTACCACCCCATTATGGACATTATTATGTTTGCTATCTAAATTCTTCACTATAGAAGTTGCTGTGTTTTGAACATGGTTAAGAAGACAAGTCCTTACAACAAGGATACTGACACGTTTGTGGTCACTTACTAGGGAGTCCTGGCCATTATATTAGCGTATACTGGAAACCTGATGCATACAGCCAAGAACTTACAAAACCAGGTTTCCTGTGACCAACAAGGATCCTGGCAAATGTTCTTTCTTGTCTCAGCAGATTCCTTGTATACAAAGGCTGCCTTCCACCCACTGGAAGAAATTGTATCTCTTAAAGATGCCCTCCACAAGAGCAGGGAAGGGAACACATGTTACGAATCAAGAGCTGTTTCCAGCAAGCTGCTCCTCCTAAGTTTCCCAGTTGGCTTTTGCCTAGATAGAATGCAGGCCAATAGAAATTCCTCTTGCCATTTCTTGTGTTATGGATGAGAGGCTATTGGCTTCAGGATGGGAGCAGGTCACGGCCCAGAACATTAGCTTTTAGTCAGTGTTGTGGCTAGTTCTGTCCACCTTTCGGCTAGGACCACTCTTCCACTTGTGGAACCACGAGATGTTCTCCACAAATCTGGGCTTACCTTTCAAAAGATGTGGCCTTTTGCAGAGGTGAAGATGGAGGATTCTTCCTACTCTTCCTGTAACCCCATCAAACGTATATTCTTCAGAGCAGTGTTGGGCTTTTTGTGGTGGATTTTGTGGGAAATGCTTAAATCATAAATTCATAAAACTTAACTCCTTGCCTCTCACCTAAATTAGAAAATCCACTTGAGTCTCTTCAGCAAAATAGCACAAAGTCACGTGACACATTGGGCATTTTTACATACAACCTTTTTTTTCCTGTGACATGCTGGAGATCTGCTGCTTTGCACGTGAGCTGAGGCGAACTGCACTGTTCTGTGTGCGGTTCTATAAGTGGCAAAATGTGTGTCAGCGCTCAGAGAATGGCAGTGGTGCGCTTTTGAACTAAAGTACCTTCGTGGTGTTTTAGTTCAAAAGTGCGCCGCCACTGTTTTCTCAGTGCTGGTGCACATTTCGCCACTTAAACAACTGCAGGCGTTGCAGCACCAGGCACTTTTCAAAGCACCTGGAACTGTGGCACTTACATGTGTAAAAATGCCCACTAACAATAGCAACTTCAAGTAAGTTAAAAACCAGAAGTTCCTGGAAACAGCACAAGGTTCCTCATGTTTTAAGGACATGGTCACAGAAAAATGTTTAAATATTCTGGGCTTTGGGAGAATGCAAAAAATGGAGCAAATCTCTATGCAAGCTACAAGCGCTTCAAGTCATTTTGAAGTTTTGAAACATGGATAAAAGTCTCATTCTTATTTAGGACTGCCCCATACCGTACTCTGTTCCACTGAAAGTAACAACACGATAGGGGGAGGTAGGACGGGGCAAAGGAAGCAAGAAGCTTTGCTGGGCAGGCATGTGGAAGTTCATACCCAAAGAAATCGTATAGCTCTTGTTTCCCTTCATTTTGGCCAGGGACAGTTTCTCTGCTGCAAACCACAGCACACGTAGGAGTGTTATCCAGAGTAGAAGGCGTTTTGCATTATACCAAAAAGAAAGCTGCTTGCCGCAAATACAAGTGGGATTAATTGGTGGAGATTGGAAAAGAATCCATTTCCTGCCATCTAGTAGTCATGTGACTCTTAATTGTTATAAAGGTTTGTGGATATTAAATGTGCATGTTTAGAAGAGATCTAGAGCTTTTAAAAAGCAAAGGAAACCTAGAAAGGGAATGTTAAAATAGAGTTACGCTTTAATCAATTTAAATATATACGGATTGAGCAGTTTGTTTTAAAGGGAGATGAGCATAAGTTTAGGACTGTCTGCACCAAGCCCCCACTCAAATGAAGCATGTTCAAGCTGGTGCCCACTGGAATTATTTTCATAATCCTGTTCTTGTAAATGGAGACTAGCCGAGGCTTTCAAAACATGGAGTCAGTGCTTGCCAGAATGCAGTGTGGCCTTGCTCAGGGAAGCTGCTGATGGTCACTTTTTTTGGACTTGTGTTTTGTCTCTGTAACGAACACCATATGACCTGCTCTCCTATAGATACAATAGATACAGATTTCTCTTCTCACATAAGTTATGCTCACTTTGGAAGCTGATGATCCCACTCGTGCTTACATGAAGACATGCCTTAAAAAAATGTTATATAGGTTTTCACTTACTACATGGAAGCAGGGCTTTCTTTTCAAGGGAGGTGTACTTTTTGAACCTTGGATGAGAGGTAAATTACTCTGGTCTGTCACTGAAGTCTTATTTCAGACCAGCTTGTGATCGTAGTGGGTTGCAATAGGGAACTATAATGTTCTTGTAAAGCATAATTCCTTTCACAGCTTTGCTACATCCTGGAAATACTGGAACAGGAGCATACAGTAATCTTTCACTTATCAGTGCTGCTTCATTAAAATTAAGGCACTTGGCCAATGACTCCAAAGGTGAAATTTAAATTGGACAAATGTTTTCATAATCTAGGCTAATTGGGATTATGGTTTGGCAGAAGTGTTGGAGCAGATCAAGCAGAACATTTACTTATCATCAGGCTTCTAAGTAGAATCAAGCATAGTTACTCAGTTTGCGGGGCATGCTTTAGGATCATCTAGAGCAGTCTGCTACCGGGAACTAGAGCACAACTGATCAGGGAGGAGACAGGCAGCACAGTGGCAGAGAGAACAGGAAGTAGAGCAGCAGATTGAGCAGGGGAAGGGGATTGGAGTAGCACTTGGGAGGGCATAGGGCTAATTTGGGGCACCTGCCAAAAAGGTAGGCCCCACTGAACTAGAGTATTAGAGAAAGCAAGCAAGGAACAGAAACAATGGACATTATCATTGACAAGGGCAGAGCTCACCTGCCCTCTCCCTTCTTTATAGCCTGTTGCTTCTAGGATCAAGTTTCACCTTGGTATTTCCTCCAGCAGTAAATGTAAAGGGAGACCCATGCTACCTGCACTTTGTGTATTCATTTTGCAGTGGTGAAAGGGCTATAAAAGTGTCTAGCATAAATGTATACAACAGTGCCCACTGGTTGGGTTTTCTTCAAGACTTCCTCAGCTAGTCCTAACTCACTCTTACTGCAAAAATGGAGTGGCAATTCCTGTGCAGCTGTGAGTAGAGTCCAGTCTGTGTTCCTCCAGAAGTTATTTTTAGATGACCAGTACCTTAAGGGTGACTAGCAACCTTCTTCCCCAAAACTACAATGATTTCAGTGAGCATCTATAGCTACTGTCCCTGTGGTATGATGTGGGTCTTACCTTTAGTAAGCAGGTTTCTTTGAAAATTCTTGAGTAGTAGAAATGGAGATACAAGTGGAGTTTCAGGGTCTCTGTTTTAAAAATTAAAAACCTACTGCTCAAACGGGATAAACAGGATCTTATACCAAAATAGGATTAGTCTTTTAAAAGTGAAATTCTTACCAGGCCTGGAACATACTCAATGTTTCACTTCAAAGGAAGAAGGCAAGGTAGAAATGCATGTCTTAAACTAATTCAGTCAGAGATGTATAAGCTTTTTGTGAGCCTGAGCTCCTTTCATCACATGCTGTGAAATGACATGCACAGAGCAGCCTATTAAATGTAGAGAGTGATTTGAACAGAAACATGTACCTACATCAAAAAACATGCTTAAACTTCCTTGATTGGCTGAGAGAAACTGGCGCTACTTTTTGCATGCTGTGACTAAAAGAAAGTTCTTCATTTTTACCCAGGTAGCATAATTCGTTGTATGAGGCGACTAGAAGAATTGCTTCGACAGATGTGTCAAGCAGCAAAAGCCATTGGAAATACAGAGCTGGAAAATAAGTTTGCAGAAGGTATGTATTGAGATAGTCTATACGTGTATGAGGTACAAATCTGTGCGCCAATCTACTGCAGCCATTTCAGGTTGAAAAAACAGTTTGAGCTAATATCAGACAGTAATTTTATTTGGAATGAGCAGAAGACTAAATGTTCCCTTTCTCTATTAGGGCAGCAGGGAATAGGAGATGCTGTATTTACTAGGGCACCCCCTGGAGTAACTAGGAACAATAGCCACAAATTAACGGAGAGCAGATTTAGGTTGGACGTTAGAAAGAACTTAACAGTAATGGTTGCCAGAATCTGGAATGGGCTTCCAAGGGAGGTGGTGCTCTCCCCTACCCTGGGGGTCTTCAGGAGACTGGACAAGCACCTAGCTGGGGTCATCTGACCCTAGCACTCTTTCCTGCCCGGGGCAGGGGGTCAGGCTCAGTGATCTACTGAGGTCCTTTCCAACCTTAACATCTATGAATGTATGGCATACTGCTGCACTTTGGTCTAGGGCAGTGGGGGCCAGCCTTCCTGGGAGGCATGTTGCAAATTAGTCCTGCACCCTCCCCGATCCCCTTCCCCTCCCTGACCTACTGTTCTGTTTTCTACTCTGTGTTCTCTGCTGAATCTACTGCTGTTTTTTTGCATCTTGTCATGTCTGTGTTCTTTCCCCTTCCTGACCTGCCACATGCCACACACACAGGCTGTCTGTGCCACATAAGATGACCACCCCGGTCTAGGACGCACGACGTAATCAAGAGGGGTTTCTGGTGATACCTTTAGTAACCAACTGTGTAATTTGGAAGGGACCTCCCTGTGAGTCCAGTGTTCTTGCAGAAGTTATTTTTAGATAACCAACAGCTTAGTTGCTCCAGTAAAAGATGCCACTAAATAAAAAACCCCTTTATGACTTTTCATCATTTCCATTCTTTATTTATATTTATATCAAGTTGAAGGTGCCGGGAAGCTTGACTTGAGCTGTATATGTAAGAGAGCCTCTTCTTATATGGAAGGCAAGGTAGACTTGCACCTTACAAACTAATTGAATTACTGATGCATATAAGCTTGTGAGCAACAGTTTATGGTGCAGTTCCACCCTCGCTTTTGTGTGACTTCAAACTAAGATGGCTAACTACATGTGTATATGAACAGGTTAAAAAATACTTGTTAGCTTAGAAGGAAAACATCTATTTCTAGGGTCCTGTTGTACTTTAGCCACAAGTCAGAACCCATGATTGTCTCATGCATTCATGTGATAACTTTGTTTGAAGCAGTCAGTATGAAGTAATCCAAGTTTTCCCCTCGTCAGAAATGATCTTCTATGATCTGGTATGGACAAGGCTTTGACTTTGATACTGATTTGCTTTTCTTTTTTTGGTAGGAATTACAAAAATCAAGAGAGACATTGTGTTTGCTGCGAGCCTTTACCTCTGAGGAATCTTTTCTGAATGCCAGGAATGGAGCAGGAGCAGCCCTCACCACCATAGGGCAGATGGACATGCTCAGTGAGCAGAATCTAATTTTAGACTTTGGCATCAGCCAACTGTGCCAGTTCATCCCAAGACAGAGGTTTAGTTTTTAATTTGTTGTATGTATTTAAAAGCAAACATTCTAGCAAGATGTGTATAAACAGCTTGTTTATGTAATATAAGTGTTACCACATTATTTTAATAAAAATTTACAGTTTGATTAGCTTTTTAAGCAAGACCTTGAACCAGTAAAAATTTAAAATTTTTAAAGCATTAGATATACATAATGGTGTTAAATGTTACTATATACACGTAAAGTGAGCATCCAAGAGCAGCAGCAGTCCCTTAAAGGCATTTAATTTATATTACATAGGTCAGGGAGACTCATGAAATCATTTTCCCCTCAAAAAAGCAGGATGTCACAGGGTGGGACTCTCAATCCTTCATGGTTGGTGATTGCTGCCATAGTGATTTCCATTTGTTGGTGTCTCGTGTAGAGTTGTATGCGAATCTTCTTTGGGTTTAAATGTACAGCCCCTCACTTTGAAGAAGTCTGATACGTATGCAACCTAAGAGAACAAATCAGACAGCATTAGAATTGAGTGCATCACATTTTCCTCTTCTCCTCCACTAAGACTTCAGTAACCCTCACCTCCAAAGTCCTATCTGTACGATCTGTGTATAGATTAATTACATAGTGCTATGCACATGTGTGATATAACTAGCTGAGAGCAATTTCAATAGTTACATAGTCAGAGCATTTCAGATAACTGCCAGAAATCCCAAGGAGTAAGAACTGTAGGTCTACATCAAGAAGCTGATTATGTTTTTAATACAGGAGGGAAATAAGACCTTACTATCATATTCTAGAAGTTAGTGAAACAGCTCTTCTAGGTTGGGGCACCAATTTTAGTAGCAGAAAGCAATGTTTCTCCTTATATATAAGGGAAGCAAACTAATGCTTCAGCTGCATGCTGTATGTAGTAGTCTCTGGAGGGTGACAACTAAAGTATCCAGTGACCACTCCAGACTTGAATTGCAGCTCTGGTGCACAAGTCTGGATGTTTTCACTTCTTTCTGTAATTGGCTTTGCAAAAGCAAACAGCAATAAACACCTGAGCATTGTCACTTTACGTTAGAACTGTAGTGCAACTCTTTTGGCCCCTTAGCAGTTACAGCCGTGTGTACCCTTGACCACTCCGTTACAGACAGCACTCTGACATCACATTAACTTCAACTTAGTTTGGCAGGTACCCCCAGTTGAGAACCACTGTTGTGCTACCTTAAGTTACCTATGTACTTCTCAACTGAATTGCTGCAGCCAGGTGGAACTGCTCCACATGCCTCGGTGCACAGCCAGATAACTCTAAAGCAGGCAGGAAAACTTCTTCTTGCTGCAACCCTTCCCTATCCAGACTCTTCCCTCCCCCATCCTGCTCCTGCCTTGCTTCTGTCAGAAAGGGGCAAGGGGAACAGTTCACTTGCCCTGCATGCATGTTTTGAGGAGGAGCACAGGGAATTGCATCAGGAAGGGCTGCAGCACAGGTGACCACAGCTTTAGGCTCATCTGGCTGTGCAGGGACGTGCAAAGTAATTCCACCTTGTCACTGCAGTTAGTGGTTCTCTGGGCTGCTGCACTTCAGGCACAGCTATCTGCATTTCTCTTTTTCCACTGCTCCTTTCCCCTGGCCTGTTCCTTTCTTCACGTAGTGCAGTTTGCCTGAAGATTCTAATAGCGTTTCTCAAATTACATTTGGCAGTGGTTCAAGATATGTATTTAGCTGAGGATCTGTTATGGTTTCAAATGGTTACCTTGAACCATCCCAGTGCTCCTATCAGGACAGCTTAAAAACACTACACACCTTGGCCCACTCAAACTGGGCTGGAGGGATGGATCTGCTCTAAGCCTGGGGAGGAGTTTGCTCAGTGGACAAATGTTTGATGGATTTGGATGAAAACAGCAGAGATGGTAGCCCCTTCTGAGGGCATAAGGCCTGCCAAGTTTCAGGGAGATAGGTTCAGGGGTTTCTGGAAAACTGACCCGGAGCAGGGGGGGTTGGCAAGAATACTGCTGAGATCAAATGATCCCAGCATGGTGTCTGTCTGGTCTCCTCTTGAAGACTTCCAAGGTTGGGAACTGCCCCACCTCCTTGGGAAGTCTATTCCAAATTCTGGTCACCCTTACCATAAAGAAGTTCTTCTTTACATCCAACCTGAAACTATTCTCTAACAGTTCATGGGCATTGCTCCTTATCCTCCCCTGGGGCTCCCTAGTCAACAGTGTTTCTCCCAGCTCCTGATATTCACCCGTTGTATACTTATAGATGGCCAAAGTTCCCCTTTGGTCTTCTCTTCCCCAGGCTGAAGAGTCCCAGATCCCTTAGTCTTTCCTCAAAAAGCCTTGTTCTCCAGGCCCTTAATCATTCTTGTGTCCGTTCTCTGGACCCTTTCAAGATTCTCCATGTCTTTTTTGAAGTGCAGCATCCAGAACTGGACACAGTATTCCAGCTGGGGTCTCACCAGTGCCAAGCAGAAAGGAAGCATCACTTCCTTAGCCCTGCTCGCGATGCATCAGCTAATGCATCCCAGTATGCTATTAGCTCTGTTGACTGCGGTGTCACACTAGCAGCTCATGTTCATCCTGTGATCAACAGTAACCCTGAGGTCCCTTTCAGCCATTGTGCTGGCCAGGACATCTCCTACATTTGTCTCTGGTTACTTCTCCCCCGATGAAGTACTTTGCATTTATCCTTATTGAACTGCATCCACTTCCACTCTGCCCACCTTTCCAGCTTGTCTAGGTCTGCTTGGATCTGCATCCTATCCCCTAGTGTGACCGCTTTTCCCCATAACTTGGTATTGTCCAGAAACTTGCCCACCATGCTTTCCACATCCTCATCTAAATTGTTGATAAATATGTTGAACAGCATGGGGCCAAGAACCGAACCCTGTGAGACACCACTGACCACCTCCTGCCAAGACAATACAGACCCATCCACTAACACTCTCTGGGTTTCATCCCCTAGCCAGTTCCCAACCCACCTGACTGCAGACTCTGCCAGCCCACAATCCCCCCAGTTTGTTTGTTTTTATAAGAGCATCATGGGAGACCATATCAAAAGCTTTTTAAAAATCTAAGTATATGGCATGGACTGCATCTCCCACATCTAAGTGGTTCGTTACTTGATTGTAGAAGGAGACTAGGTTGGTCAGACACAACCTGTCCTCTTCATCTGAACGGTAAGCCTAGTTACAGTACCATCTTACCAAAAGGGGTCATTTATTACTTTTTTTCCCTGCTCTCATTGATCATTTATTAAGTTGACCATTATCCACATTCATCCACACCTAACCCTCCAGATGCTCTTGCCCCAGTGTTACATCCAGTCAATCAACCTAGATTGCATTTGCTCTCAGGCCTCTTCAACTAATTAGCTTAGATATCTCCCACTGCAAGGTTGACCATAGCTCACCCCCCTTTCTGTACCACAGGAAGTGTGGTGACTGGCTGACTTCTTCCACTAACTTAACTGGAGGAAAGTGAATTTATCTTCTTGGCTAAGCAAATTCTCTGGTTGCATCCTGTCAGTATCTTGGCCTGTCCTAAACATCTCATAGGTGCTCTGGTGTCAGTTTAAGCTCAATATGGTGAAGACAGCTTTCACCACAAACCCTTCCTTCTTACTGCACTGTTGGACAAACAGCTATCCTGCCTCAGACCCACAGGCTGACAGTCATTTGACTGACCTCTAGGTCCTCACCCAAGCCGTACCTAAATCGTGAAACTTCTTATGTCTGATATTTAAGACATGGCTTTTCTTATCCCTGGAAATAGGAGTAAAAGAATTTCCAGTGGCACTTTCAAGGAGTTTAAAGACAGTTACTTTACTGGAGATGCAAGAGAATTCCCCATGGAACATTCTGATTGCTGCAACATCATTCTCTGGCTTAGCAAGACTATTTGGCTGCACTAATATCCAATCAGACTGCTGCTGCAAGGATTATTTTTCTTAGTCTATCACTAACCATGTCACCGCTTCGTATCCCTCTGCTGTCTTCCATTCTGTTGCAAGGGTAAGTTACCATATTTCTCAAATCAAAGGTGAGGTTTTTACCCCTATTTAACATGGGGGGGGGGGGCGGGGAGAAGAGTCTTGTCTTGGATTTGAGTATAGCCCTGGCACAAGGCACCACCATTGCTGCTGCCTGGCCAGGCCTGGGGCCTAAGCCACTGTCAGGGCTGCTGCCTGGTCAAGGCCAGGGTCAAAGCTATTGTTGCTGCCACTGTTGCCATCTGGCCAGGGCCAGAGCCACTGCTGCATAAGTCAAACAACAGCAGAAAGGGGAGTGGGGGGGGAAGCATTGGGGCAAGAGGTATGAATTTAAGATGACCCTCCAAACATTAAATCCTATACATGGAAACTAACAAATTGATAATTCTTCAGGTACAGTATATAATTATGGGGGTTATCTTAAATTCAAAGTAATCTTGGATTCAGGTAAACAGGGTATTTGCTTTCACTTTCAAGACCCTTCATGACACATCCAGACCCAACCTCCCATTCATTATCGATAAGCCAACTCTTGTTTTGAGTCAGTCCATGATTCCAGCCCACTTGCTTCAACAAATCTAAGGCACCTTTCTGCCTTCTCCCACACTGTGTTTTTATGCTTATGAGGAGCTTCACATGAGCATATATTCTTTCAAGTCCTTCCTTCAAAATTTTCCTTTGCCTTCAGAAAGAGACTGCTTATTGAGCCCATTGCTTCCTTATACTTTCCTCTCTCCATTTGTTCAGAGTACAAGTTCAAGTTGTTTGTACAAAAACAGAACAAAACTGCCTCTATTCCAGTGAGAGAGAACTGGTCCATCACTTGGCCCCAGGAGCTGCAGTAACAGCTGTGATTTGCTGTCTCCACGCTTGAGTGTTTTCCATCAATTTCTTCTTCCTGTGCTTCCCAGAGTGCTGGGAAGGCACGTGCCCTTTCTCTTGAATGATGCCTATACATTTTTTTTATTAATGCTTCATCTAAACATGCTAGTTTTTTTTTTAAATACTTTTATCTCAGTGAACTATATAAGGACTTACAACAAGTATAGCTACTACTGCTCCTTGAATGAGTCCAGTCAACACATCACTCCAATGATGTTTGTAGTCAGAGACACGTGAGAGACCCACGTAGATAGATGCCGCAACAAGGCCAAATTGCACTGTAGGACGCAGCAGTCTTGCCCAGTCTCCTTTCATTCTGGCTTGAAGATAAAGCTAAAAAAAGAGGGAGAGAGACACCTGTTAGAAACTATCTGCAGGGACCATTTTCATTTCAAACTGCGTGCGTTTCAAGTTGGTGATGTTGACTATTCAAGTCTGATCAAGAAATGATTAAATATTCAGAGACAGGGATATCATGTCCCTGACAGTTCTGCTATTGCTTTGCCTCTTGTAACGGACAGTTTCTGGATGTCAAATCCTGTCACTTATTCATTAGCATTCATTAGATGCCGAATAGTTCAACATATGAATGCAGGGTGGTATTAATTCAACTAACTTTTGACACTGGTGTTGAATGCCATCTTTGCTTCATAATACATTCTGTAAAAGAGCATTAACAAGGATTTCACAAAAGGCTAAATTGCTTCAGGACTATACGGTGCTGGTGTGGAAGCAGGAGTACAGCAACAAGTAGACATTAGGCCAGTTTCTGCTTCTACTGATTACAGCCAACTAGCTCTTAATTCAGTAGCTAACATTGTGATGAGGACAGAGCTGTTCAGATACCTATGTTTTGATACCTACAGTCCCTGAACTGGAAGACAGTTAGTGTTTTGTCAGATGCATATTTAAATTAAGATTTTATTATGCTCAGATGTGGCATAAATTCATTCTGCTTCAGTCTATCATCCTACCGTAGCCTCAGTTTTTTCCCTACCACAGACTTTCTCCCTCATGTTACAAAAACACACATACATAAAATCTTTACTTTCCCTGTATAATCCACAAGACACTGCCTTTGTCCACCCCTCCACTTGATCTATATTCAGACCTCATGCTCCATCCATCCTGCTAGCATCAGGGGCCATACAAAACTCAGTAATAGAGCTGGAATTTGTGTTTAACACTTCAGTCGCATCAAACTTTCAGCATTGCATAAAATCTTAAAGCCTGGTTTGAATTCATAACCTTGTAGTCGAGAAGCAGAAGTGCTAACAACTAAGCCACACTGTGGCTTCATGCATTAAGATGACACGCTAACAAGCTCTGGTAAATACTCCCACAGCTAACTTCAAAAGTCATGGGTACTTATTAGAACCATTACATCTTTTGTGTAAATACACATACAGAGTATGCACTGTACATGAAGAAAGGCACTACTTTCCAAGATTAAATATTTAGGGAATATTCCATCGGTTTTTCAAAGTAACTATTACATCATTGTTTTAGCATTCAGACCCTTTTCAGTCTGTATGGGGATTCTTTTTTTTATTTCATTAATAGCATGTTTTAATATCAGGCTGAAATCACTCTCAGAAAACAGTTCAAACGGAGTTAGTGTCAGAGTGAACTTTTTGATTAGTAAAGCCACAAACAAGTTCTCCAAGGATAGGCTCATTCTACAGACCTGTTTCAAAATGAAGGTTACTTAATTTCAACACCGAGGGACTGCACTGTAAGTGTTAACTACAGACCATTCAGAATAAGAATATGTAAAGGGTGAAAAAGGTAGTCAATATTTGCAGGCAGGGACTTGTTTTAAGGTGCTTCTACTGTTCCATGGGATAGATCAGTGCTTCTCCAAGTGTGGTCCCTGGAGCACATGGTGGTCTGCAGACTTGGCTCATCATTTGGTGCTGGCTGTCTTCCTTTTTCCAATTGTTAAATTCCATTGAATGCAGCTAAAAATACATGACTCTAATACTTTTCCATGTAAGCAACTGCTGTCATTGGCAAATATATGTTCTGCAGCTATAAATTGGGAAAGCAGATGATTATGTGACTGTGAATGGATAAAAAGGTACAGTCTTAAGACAGTCCTCTAAACAGAATCAGAAATTCATCACACAAGGAGACCTGAGAAACTTACCTAGATAAAGCTGATTGTTTGGAAAGCTCTTTCCTTCAACTTCCCAGCCTATGGAAAACTAAGCTAATGATAAAATGCTGTCTCAGCCTACCCCCAAGCCAGCAGTACTCAGATCAAAACCCTGGCCTCCTTTTTGTACAACAGACAGCCAGCAAACAGGAAATCTAGGTTTAAATGTTTACAGGCAAACTTCATTTCCACATTAAGAAAGCAACCACTTAGCCACAGCAGTTTTAGATCTGGAGCTGTCTACAATACATCAGAATATAATCAAATATATTTTACCACTCCTTGATGCCTTCTAAAGACCTGCACAGTGACTGTTCCAGCCAAGTCTACAGGAAACCCAAAAATCTTTTCACTGCTACTAGCCACTCACATCTCTACTAAATGGAATGGATTCACATATTTTTCTAAAAGTAGGTTCAGAGCCTGGGAAGAAGTCATTCTACAAGGAATTTTCTTCAGTCACTTCAACCCTGACTGCCTGCTGCAGTACTTGCTTTCAGCAGGGAACACCTGCTGCTATTTGTTACCAATGTATTTTCTGATATTATGTGCTTGTCAAATTGAGATGCTCGTTTCTCATAAACCAGCTGCTGCAATAGCAAATTCCAGGTTATTTTTAATTAGGTGACTTCTACTCTGAAGGTACACTTAGCTTAGCACATTTAACCAGTGTGGCGCCCCTTACCCTAACGTGCTCTACTAAACAAGGGGTTCTCAACCTTTTTCTTTCTGAGCACCCCCCCCCGCCCCCCCGCCTCAGCATGCTATAAAAGCTCAACAGCCCACCTGTGCCACAACAACTGCCTGGCTCCCCAGCCCTGCCTGCACAGCCTGGGGGTACAGTGGCAAGGAGCCCTGGGGCCCCACACACCTGAGCTGCAGCAACACAGAGGCTTGCCAACCTGCCCGCCCACAAAATGGAGGCTGTGGGGTCTTGGGATCCACCTCAGTCCTGGGGGGCCAAGGTGGCTCCTCCCCGTGCCAGGCCTCCCTTGAAACCTGCTCACTTTCCCCCCCCTCCCCCACAGAGGTCGTGGACATCCCCACTTGAGAACCACTGCACTAAATAACTGTGGTATGATCTACATTAAAAACAGGATTGTTTTGCAAAATTAACAACAATGCTTAGTGGACTGAAATGTTCCTCTCAAATGGCATTAAAGAAAATAACTCCTCCCTTATAATCCTGTAAACCTTAAAGCCATAAACTGTTTATACATCACCTGGTGTGAATTCTGTTATATTCATGATTGTACTGACACATAAGGCAGTAAGATGTATGCTCCATGTGTTAAGAACAAGAAAATACAATACAACACAAACAAACTTCAAATCTGTTACTTATTTGACCTTTACAGATAGATGGAAGAATAGTTTCATCCTGTTTAGAGAGCCTGTCTCTGCATGCAGCAGACGCATGGCCTGTCATTGAGGGTCCATTTAACTGTGGTCCATTTAGCACCAGGGGCTTTCCTACAATACACTCCATGCTCTGGCAACACTGCTGCTAGCTGAAGTGGCATGGAGCCACTAAAAATGTTCAGGTGTGCACATGTTCAGCAGGTGTGGGAGTGGCAGCTGCTGCCAGAAATTGTAGTTGTAATAAAACTGCTGCTCCTTTGTGAAGTCACTGGTAGAACAGACTGCAAAACAGGAAAAGGATCGAACCCAGTTATCTTCCTGCCCCCTTCAGCTCATGTTAATGGAAGTGCAATGAGTCTCCTACATAATTGGGAACAGACTGTGGCTTTTAAAATCAAAATGTTCCGTCACCGAAGCAGTGGAAATCCTTACTCAACTTTGCATGAGGTTACTGGTGAAAGTGTTAACAAGATTTACCATCTCATTTATTACTGAAAGTTCATTGTATTTGAAAGGGATCAGTCTGGGTAAGAATACATAACTCCTGCTTGCATTCAGGGTACAAGTGCAACAGTCCCCTGTAGCTCCACAAGCAGACTAGGTAGGTATTGAAGGATTAGATACAAATTTCCTTGTCCTACATCTGTTCCCCTGTAAGCTCTCATTTTAAGTTACCCCAGAAGTGACAGATGCCATTAAGAGTGGGCTGTTCCCCCACAGGACTTTTCATACTATTCTAATATGCATACACAGATGTATTTCATAAAACACTATTAAAATAGTTTTCATCCGTTTTTCACAAGCTAAGTCTTACCCTATAATGAAAGCCTGGTCTCCACACCACACACATCCTGAGCACAGATTTCTTCACAGCCTACAGTCCAATACTCCATTTCTAAAAATACAGCACAGAGCTGAAACAGACACTGAGGTTTTTGCAAAAGCCACAGACATGAATGGAAAGGTCTTTGCAACTAGAGGATTATTTGCTCCTGTTAAAAAAATTCCAATAAAATTCCAAGTATTTGCCCTTCCTCCTTGAAAAGAGGGGGTGTCTTTCATATACTCAGTATTTGAAAAGTTAATTTTTTTAAATGTAATGACTTGTTTCCCAAGCAGGAGTATCTTCAGGAAACAATTATGTTAGAATTGTCAAAGACCTAATAAGAAAAAAATCCTTCGGGGGAAAGAAAAAAAAGAGACTAAAACATTCCTTTTCAGGAAAAAAGCATAATGATGTCACATGATCAAAGTCAGGGAGAGAAAAATAAGCAGCTTATTTGCTACACAAATGTTACTTGACTTTGTTCCTCACTCTGCTATTCCCCCATGCTCACAGTCCTACAACCCTGTCCTGAGGACACAGTGTTCTTTCTTAGTTGCTAGCACTTACTCTACTAACCCAGGTCATGTGTTTAAAGTTGGCTTTTAATACTCTGTGCTTCTGCAGTGCTTTACATGTTTGAAAACTCTTTGCAAACAAGCACTGATTTAATCACGACACTGCAGAACAGGCACTCTGCAACTAACACTGGTCTGGAACAATACAGGAAGAGCCTCACACCATCCAAACTAAGACATTTCCAATGTCAGGACATCCAAGAATTTTACTGTCTCCATACTTGATGCTATAGAGCAGCGGTAGCCAGCTGCAGCATGGATGCCACAAGTGGCACAGGCAACCTTGTTGTGTGGCACATGGCAAACAGGAGAAAGGAAAGGAAACAGCAGCAAATAGCATAGGGAGTAGAAAGCAGAGCACTGGATAAGGCAGGGAGCAAGGAGCAGGAAGCAGAGCAGTAGTTTGGTCAGGAAGGACAGGATAGAGAAGAAAGTAGATAGAGGAAAGGGATAGAGTGCCATTTGGGGTGGGTGCAGGGCTATTGCACACCTGCCAAAAAGGTTGGCCCCTGCTGCTATAAAGCAAGTTTGGGAAAGGAACACCTGAGGTTTTTGCTAATGTTACAGAAGCAATTAGTATTGACAAAAAAATCCTAAAGTAGGAAGGAAACAATTAACTGGTTCATCCAGAAAGTACTCCTGCAAGCATAACTGTGCCCACTGCTAGTGTTTAATCTTGTTAATCCTGGGGTGCTTGGCCCCAGGTGTTGTGAGGCTCCCCATGGGTACATGGGGATCAAGTATGCAGGGCAGCAAGGGGCCCAATCCCAGCACATGGGGTCAGACAGAGCCATCGTGAAGCCCAATCCTGGCATGTAGGGACAGGCGGGGGCAGTGCAGGGCTCCAGGACCTGATCCAGGCACGTTGGGAAAGCATACATCCTGATCTGTCCCACAGAGTAGCCCTTTGCCTTTTATCTGGCCCACACGGCTAAAATGTCAAGCATCACTGGGCTAATCAAAGATCCTAATCAACAGCTCCCACAGCTTCCATTGGATAACTCTTCCAGTCAGCTTTATCATATGGTCACCAATACTTAAGGCTGTTTTCCATCAAGAAACCTGTCAGAGGGACAATAAAGCACCTAAGGTTTGCAAGGGGAGCTCCCTCCCACACATACAGACCAGCAGTACAAGATACCACCTCAATTTACAATATATTGCAGGATCAGCAGAAGAGGTTTGGTTGTGACAGAGTGATGAGCTAACACTTCTGCAAGCATATCAATATTTCCCCCTTTTTCTCTCTTTTTTTTTAAAGAGACTCATACCACAAAACCCACTGCTGTTCCTAGGGTATCAGAGTGACTGAAATGAATAAAAAGTGAAATCACTTCATTCTTTTTGCAGCTGGAGAATATCATGACAATTCCAACATCCCCCCCACTCCACACCCACATATTGTGCAAAGCAGAAGAAATTACTTAGAGTGACTTCTGCCAAACAATACAATGGACCTGAGCTACTTACTTATGAATTCAAATGTTTAGCCATTTTCTAGAAACAAAAATTAATGCATTTTCTTCCTGTTTGAGGGAGATAAAACTTTTCTATTGTATCCATTATGTCACAGTGCCCCAAGATAGAGGGAAAACACTATAAATGTTGCATTCACCGTAAGAGACAATTCACAAGATACTCATCGCTGCTAATTATAATTCAGCAAAAAAAAAATGCCTACAGATACCAGCATGTTAAAATTGTATTTGGGGCACTAGATAACACCACATACATGAAAATTCAAAATAATAATCAATATAAAAAGGTGTTTAATTGAATCCATACAAATTACTACCATATTGGAGGATAAAGGCCACACACAGCTACTTCCTGGCATGGTTGGTTTTGTCTATGAGAAAAATATGGCAAACCTGTTCAGTTACACCTAAAAGTGATATTCACCATCATCAACACTATACATAGGGCACATCTACATGTCACCCTGTGGCAACATAGCAACACGCTATGTTCCTGTATGGTGCGCTACAGCAACATAGCGATCACGTGGGTCTACACGTGATCGGCAGCTATGTCACTATCTGGTAAATAAATCTCAGGTTCCATAAAGCAGTCTTTACTTGAATAACTCACCACAATAATCCTCAAGGCACTGGATACATGGCTTTAGGATACAGGCAACAGATATGCTCCCTAATTAGAGATGAACTCTAAAAGGGTTCCTCAACCAAAAGTTTTTCGGAACAATCTGTAGTGAAACACACACACTGCACACATTTGTTCTTCTGCCCATAATCATATATTATTAGAAGTCAGGCAAGAGCAGTTCAAACAGTATTTCCTGCACACAATGGGTTAAAAAAAAAAAACACAGGAAAATGGGTGAGGTATATTTTGTTATTATGCAAATCCAAACAAGTTTGAAGAAGTAACGTTTATTCCAAGGAAACAGTAATAACTATATACATGTTATCATGGTGCTTGAAACTTGCTCTGTAAGGGACTCCTTGTGATATCTGCCTACCTTTTGGTGACATTTTAGTCACAGCCATACTGGGGAGGAGACAGATGATGAGAGGCAGTGCTGTACAAAGTGTTGGAGACAAGCAGCGAGCCATTTCGATAGCAGTTGTGGAGTAAAGGCAATGCGAGAGAGCAGGATGAGAGTTGTGTATTCAGAGACGCATACAAATCAAGGAAAATATTTCATTCCTGAGTGAGTTTAAACTTAGTGCTGCTAGCCAATCCTATTCCACTAACCAGAAGCCAAATTCTAAGGAGAGCAGCTGCAAGCTTCCCTAGCTCATGCTGCTTTCCAACAAGACTGCTCATTTTGAATTACTTCAATCAATACTACCCACCCTGCCCCAAGCCAAATCCAAACTGTGGGACTAGAGCCAGATGTGGTGCCAAGAGTAGCAGCAGTGGCAGCATAAGGGTTAATGCATCTGTTGCTCTGCTACCAATACATGCCCCAGCAAGGCTCTGTGCCCCAGGTCAAGGGGGTGAATCCTGCCCATTTGCTCCACCCCCAAATTCCCAGCCCTCTCACTTTCTTCCATGCTTTCATGAGAAGGGGAAAAGAATGGCCAATAAGTGATATTTGAAGTACCATCATCTTTGTTAACAGTTCACAAAGATAGAGGGCAGGTCACACCTCTCAGAAGTTTGCTTCTGATGCAGTAATTTCTGCAGAATAAATTCCACTGTTCACATTTTCAACATTAATTGAAGCAGCAACTTGAGACTTACGGCTTTGTCTATGTACCAAATTTGCAGCATTTTAATTGTTCCAGTACAGTCCATAGTACAAGTTGCTTAATCTAAATGCCACTACAATGATTTTACATGAAAAGTTTTTATACCATTATAGCTTATGCCCATCCCCAGATGGCAATAAGATCTAACCATGATATAGTAGTACCTTTACACTAGTTTATCTGTGCACACTATGAGGGCAGGGGTTGTACCTATTTAATTTTATTTTTTAATCTCTCCATCTGAAATACATACTACAAAAAAAGCTGAAGACCAGGCAAGATCAAGGTTCTGGTTAACAGTGCAGCATATCTTCAGAGGTGCTAATATGTTTCAGCCCAATTTGGATCCTAAATGTGATATTCAACGTCTATTTTCAGTATGCCTAAAATACCAAAAAATGTTTTCAAGTAGTTAAAAAAAAACCTAGTTTGAAAAAGGCTTGATTCCTAAAAAAGCGCACCTGTCACCAAAAGCACAACTAAGCAAACACCAAACAATTCTGAAAACATTCTATTTTGATAAAAGTCTTCACCTCTGAACTCAAGGTGGTCTGGACAACTGAATTCTTATCAAGTCCCCTGACTGTTTCAAAGGGTCACAACAGTTGAGGGCATTTTCAAAAATTCTCTGCACATTTCAGTCTCCATGTGCAGAAAGAAACAACAGCAGGTTAAAAAGAAGTGGAGGGCTGCCCACATCAATTATTCCACATCCAGCTTAGCTTTCACTTGTCACAACCCAAGGGTGTGATTTTTGTTTGTGTGTGCTTCGGCACTGCTGAATTATTTCCCGCCACTCGTAGCTTTCTTTGCAGGGTGCATTTCTTAGTTGCAAAAAGAGAAATGCACGCTGCAAGGAGTTCCCGCCATTTGTATTCAGATTTGTGCCCCACTATTGGCCGGTTCTAAATTATTCCCACGTGGCGGCTAGCGATTGGCTTGCTAGCCGTATAAGAGGCTTGAGCGGGTTCCGCCCAAGTTGGAGAACTCCACGACTATCATGAGGAGGAGAACTTCACGTCTCGTGAAGATCTCTAAGCGCTGCGGAGCCTATTGGACCCAGCGTGTATCTCAAGAAGGCTATAGGGGTCTGATCAGCCTCTCGCCTCTCCCCGTCACCGCCTGATCCCTCAACGTACCCTTCCCTGCACTCAAGTTCCACGGAGCCTAGCAAACTTCGTGTGAGTCTATTCAGAGCTCTTTGCTTCGAGTTACTTTCTTCGGTTGACACGACGGGCTCGCGGTTTAGAGCTCTCAAACGGATTGGGCTAGAATGTTCACGGGAAGGAACTCTAGTCCGCCTCTCTTCTTTTCTGTCTGTAACTGCAACTCAAGCAAGTTTTCCTGCCTGCACCGCGACCATCTTCGGTGTAAGTAAAATAATCTTAAATCAACCACTAAGTGTCTGTGCCTAATTCTAGCGTGCCGCCTGCCTTCCCCAACCCGGCGTGTCCGGGCTGCTGGCCACAGCCCGCCGCGCAAAAAAAAAAACCACCCCCGAGGGCCTCGGACCGCTCCCGGCCCGCACATCACTTACTGTAGGGTAAGAGCAGGCGCACTGACACTGACTGACTGCCTTAATGGAGGACCTGCTGCATTGTAAGACCACTATTTATTTTGCTGTAATTTATCAGTTTCCCCACTATCTTGGTTACAAACAAACTAAAAGGTACCTGGCCAACAAGGGAGACAGAAGTGGCTCTTGTAAAGCATGCACAGCTAAAACTAGTCTGGATATCAAAGCAGTACTTGTCCCTAAACAAGTGCTCCAGCTTCAAACTGTTGCAGCCACTGATGACTACGGTCAGAATAAAATTTGCATTAGAGCCCTTAACTTGCAGAGGGGCATAGGCCGCACACAGGAAAATAGGTGCAGGTAAGGTAGACTGTGCCAAAGCCTACAGAGTTTTTCAGGTGAAGGCAGCTATGGAAAGCTGCTTTGCCTCCCCCTACCCCCTACCCACTGGGCAGTGTCCCACTATTGTCCAAGTTAGAAAAAGAGGTCCCAGTTTTGTTTTTATGGCTAATAACACCCCCACACACACGCACGAGTAGAAGAATGAGGATGTGTAACAGGTTGAAGTCTCAGGCCAAGGAAGGAACACATCCTCATTCTTCTACTCGTGTGTGTGTGTGGGGGGGGGGGGGGGGGGGGTGTTATTAGCCATAGAAGTGAAACTGGTGTATGCTCCTTTTTTCCACTCAAAAACAGGCACCTGAAAAAATCCAAGTTGGCTTAAATTAGAATATTTTATCACCATTTTTAGTGCAAATTGAATGTCAGAAAGGGAGGAGGTAGGGTGTGTGCAGACTAATAAGAGACAACACACATCCCACCTCTGCCCTTTCTGAGATTCAATTTACACTAAAAATGGTGATAAAGGAAATGCTTCTAATTTAAGGTGACTTGGATTTTTTCAGGTGCCTGTTTTTGCGTGGAAAAGAGCGTACACCATCAGAGACAGCTAGCTATTAGCTGAACCATTCCTGCCCTACCTTAGCACAGATACTACAGAAAATAGTCTAAATTAACTCCTCAAGCAGGTTGACATTTGTTGTTATCATAATCAAACAAACAACTATACTTGGTGCTTTAATATTCAGCGGTTCTGGTACCTGCTCCATCCCACAGACCATTATCAAAAGCAATTGGAATGAGGTATATCCCTGTGCATGAAGGGGAAGTTAAGATGTATGGCTTGAAAGATTAAACTCCCTAGTGAAATAGTAAGAGAGAGTGCAGAGCTTTTGCCCTCATTACCCCAACCAAATGCTATTTTACTTGTGAAATATACACCCTGTCAAGGTAGCAGACTTTCAGCTGGTAGCATTTATCATCTGCTTTGTGCTAGACTGCCCTCCCCCAACACGCGGCAGATTACTGTTTCTTAAGAGGCTGATATTTCAAGCGTCTGGTTATGATTAACACGGACTATGAGTAATGCCACATGTTAAAGACTCATGACTCAGACTGCAGCTGGAGTAAGTGTGCAAGCAGCAGACAGAGCCAGCCTGAGCCTTCCATTTAAAACAAGAGGTATCATATGCATCAGGTTGGGTCAGGGCCAGTGACCCAGTGGCAGTACTTTGCATTGCCACGTGAAAAACACTGGAGAGCTCTTCTGCTTATACCATTCCCCTGACTGACTAGGGGAGGACCTTTTTTATCTGCTTTTTAATAGGATGAACATAAAAGTAAGATCTGATACACAGTAAGCCCAGACTTCAGTGCTGAATGCCCTTGTGAACCGAGCAGCAAAGGCATTCCACACAGAAGCTATAATCAACCCTTTTAACAATTCCTCAGGGTATTTTCTGGGTCACTAACCTCTTTCCCAACTATCCCAGGGTAGAAATGTGAAAGGAGCAGAGCCTCCTTGAAACCTCCCAAGCCTGTCTGGGCCTATCATCACAACTGGCCACGAAGAAGAATGGAAATGTAATGAAACAGGAAATGCCACAAGTACTGAGAAGAAAGAGAGAGGCACCTTGTTCTCTTAATTCAGGTATCCAAAAATTATTTGGCCAACATCAATCATCAGTATTTTGGTCACATTCCAAATGTTCCTACAGGCCTATCAACTAGGATACGAGGAAACCATGAATCTCATCCCTGTCATACCCCATATCTGACCTTGAATTCACAGCTGATGCATCACCCTAGTAAAAAAATTCTGTAGATAAGGAGCAAAGATGGAAATCTATAGTACCTCAGAGGTGTACTTGGTAGCTGTGTTGGTCTGAGACAAGAAGAAGTGCAAAAATCCAGAACTCTTGGTTCAGAGATTGTATCTTTTATTAGACCAGAAACACTACTGATCTGTGCTGTAAAAGCACACTACTGAATTAGTCTTGGTTCTTCATTTGGTGTGCTAATGTCCACCCTGAGGCTTGAAACAGGGTCTGGAACAGGGTCCTGAACACTGTTCTAACATTTCCTTGACAACCTGTGAGTCCACCCTGGCTGTGTCACAGAGCTAGAGAGGGGACGGTGCAGACGATGAGTTTGCCTTCTTCTGCAAATACTGCCTCTCTCGCATGGACAGATTATTATTTAAAAAATAAACAGAACAAAGGTAAACCTCTCCAACCTCACCAAAATCTGGGAGATGAAACTGGTTTTCTGGATATCCTGGTAGATAAAAACAGGGTCTGGTGCCCCGAATTGTTCAGCATGAGTACCAAAGCCAAACTGATGAACTGCACTAGTTTCAATGGTTGGTCTCAAATTGTAGCTCCTTACTGGAGTGCAATACAAGCAAATCTCAAAAAGTAGTAATGCTCTGGTTGAGAGAGATGAGGATCGTATCAAAGAGAAAAAGCAGAGCTCCTTCTCAGCGGATGCCTAGTGAGAAAGCACCAACCACATCTACTTCCTAGGCCCAGGATCTCTCACCACATCTAAAAGTGGGAAGCAGGCAGAGATGTAAGCTCTGACAACTTTTGCAACTTTTTCCCTGAGCCCACCAACAGCATTATCTCAGAATTGTGTGGAGAACTGCAGCCAACTGGCTCTCGATCAAACCAATATAAAAACACAACAGTACTCATTAGCGGATACCACAAATGGATATCCAGGGTTTTAGGGAAAACACTACATCTGACTCAAGAAATCTATTACCATACTATGTTATGATACGCAATAAAAAAAAGTCAGAGGCAAGGTTGTGGGCATGCACTGTCTTTCCTTGCCTTTGCAAAGTTTCATCTAGCAACCTTAAAATAATCCACGATTGGATGAGGGGGAATGGGAAAAATCACAAGGAAGCTCTACTCTTCCAAATTCTGCCTGCAAAAACAAGCTCCATCCACATGGGACCCCACGGCAGATTAGCCATGCATTCAAAACACTATCGCACACGACTCTTGGGGTTCTGCCCCCTCACTGTTCAGTATGAGGGGATCCATGAGCTCCTCTGGGCACCAAAAGTATGACTACCTTCAACATGCTCCACCTCTCCCTGTTTCTTGAACTTGGCTTACTGTTGGGGTGAGGCACAAATGCCTTGCTGGATTCTAGCTTCCTTGGGCTTGAAGGGGCAGAGACAGTGATATCACCAAGAAGAATGCAGCTCTCACTTACTTCACTGCTATTATTTCAGGCATCCTGCACACATATCCTGCAGCCCTCAGCCCAGAGTTGGCAACCTATTACACCATAGGCCAGATCTGCCCTGCAAAGGGACTGGATCTGGCCTGCATATTACTAAGGGTGGGCCGATTCCCTAACTGATTGATCCCATCCAGATTTTGCTAACAGCTCATCAGTCACCTCCAGCCACTTGCTACAGCCCATATGGATGGCTGCTCTTCCTCAATGCAGACTCTGCTCACTCTCGCTGGAGCTGCTGAAGGAGAACTTATTTGTAAAAGGTTGCTAACATCTACCTTAGCCTAAAAATCAGATACCAGATACCTCAAGAAACCATGACAGTTGGACATTTGCATTTAGAAGGCAAAATATATGTTTAGAGTCAAGCAGTAGCAGGCATGGAGATGCCCTACTGTAGTATAGGATAGGAACACAGGTTGGTCACAGTCTTCCATTGTTTGGAATTTAAAACCCTATACCCCAAGGCAGCTTGTCCTTCTGGGTTCCCACACAAATCTTGACCTTTCAAAAGCACAGTTAAGATGATATGACATGCAATGACATTTGAGAAAAGTTAGCATTCTTTGGTCAGTCACATCCAAAAACCACACTTCTGTGTGGAGTCTGCTTTTGATTAGAAGTAATGCAATTCTCGGGACTCCATCCAATTTCATTATAAGTGAGCCAGCTGCTCAAAGTTACGCATGCACACACACACACTGCAGCAAACAATCGTGCAATGGTACACTGAGAGAAGGGGCCTAGCAGGCCCTTCAGTTCTGTGGTTCTACAACTAAATTGGCACCCCATATTAGAATTCAGTGAGGGGTGCGGTCTTAGTTTAAGGCAAGTGACAAGTCATGTCTGGCACCATTTCTCCTTGCATAGCTTACGGATAGGCTGGAAAAGGACATTCTATTAAGATCTCAGGGCAGAAGAACTCAAATCAGCAAACAGAGTTGATACGTGTTTCCACAATTCAGTAATTCATTCATTCCACCATGGAAATCATGATTTTGATCCAAATGACTCAAAATTCCAAGGATAAAGAACAAGCAGTCCTATATTAGGAAAACATCAGTCATACTTTTAGTACTACCCCTGATAAAGCAAAATAAGGAACTTAGCCTATGTTGTAAGCTAATATATGGAAGGAGCTGTCACTTCATTGGCATCAAACCACAAAAGTATCACATTTCAGCATTTACAAAAAAATAAAACCTTTTCATTCACTTTTTAAATTAACAAGAGCAGAAATAAGGAGTCTGCACACAGAGAGACATTTAAGGAGGCACTTCTGAGTGACCTAGACAAAAATTGGAAGATTGGGCCAAAAGAAATCTCATGAGGTTCAACAAGGACAAGTGAAAAATCCTGCACGTAGGATGGAACAATCCCATGCACCAGTGCAGGCTGGGGGCTGACTGGCTGGGCAGCAGCTCTACAGAAAAGGACCTAGGGGTTACAGTGGACAATAAACTGAATATAAGCCAGCAGCGTGCCCTTGTTGCAAAGAAGGCTAACAGCATGCTGGGCTGTATCGGTAGGTGTGTTGCCAGCAGGTCAAGGGAAGTGATTATGCCCCTCTACTCAGCACTGGTGAGGCCACATCTAGAGTACCATGCTCAGTTTTGTGTACGTCTCTCCCCCCCCAGAAAGGATGTGGACAAATTGGAGAGGGTCCAACAGAGGGCAAAAGAAATGGTGAAGAGGCTGGAGGACATGACTTATAAGGAAAGGCTGAGAGAACTGGGCTTATTCAGTCTAGAGAAGAGGAGAGGGGATTTAATAACAGCCTTCAACTACCTGAAGGGGTGTTCAAAAGAGGATGGAGCTGTTCTCAGTGGTGGCAGGTGGAACAAGGAGCAACAGTCTCAAGTTGCAGTAAGGGAAGTTTAGGTTAGATATTAGGAAGACATTTCTTACTAGGAGGGTAGTAAAACACTGAAGCAGGTTACCCACAGAGGTGGTAGAGGTTTTTAAGACCCAGCTAGACAAAACTCTGGCTGGGATGATCTAGTTGGGGATGGTCCTGCCTTGAGCAGGGGGTTAGACTAGATGACCTCCTGAGGTCCCTTCCAACCCTAATTTTCTATGATTCTATGAAATGGTCTTCTCCATAATCAATCCTGACCTAACCACTGGTACAGTGCCTATATGGAATGCAAGGCTTTTTAAAGCTTAAACTTTTGAGAGTGCAATAAATCCACAGCAAATTCCCAAAGCCATGCACTAGAGAAGTTTGGAAAACTTCCCTTTATGCCTTATTCAGAAGCTTGTAGATTTTTGGCTTTGTTTAAAAACAAAACAAACAAACAAAAAACAAAGCTTAAAATTCCATGTTTCACTAAACTGTCCATCTGTTGTGAATGATATTACTCTAGTGCCAAAAGTAAAGTAAGATGAACATTTTGCAGGATGCAGACAAGCTGAAGAAATTAATTTAATCCACGGCTTGCAAAGCTGTCACCTGGAATTCATACATGGTATACATCACATTAGGAATTTGCAAGTGCATAAATTTAAACCCACAATCAAAGTCTTGTGTTATGCAAGTTAATGAGACTCTCAAAACATTATTTTAATCCCTTTTACATTAACTATTAGGCTGCTTGCTTTTTCTCATTATCCCCAAAGTTTTAGTTTTTGTTTGATGTGCACTGGGATGGTGAGGAGAAGGAAGATGGAACAGAAATTAATCCATGGCAGAACTCATTTGACACTGATCTATTTGCGTTTTAATCAGATGTTTCTAAATTGAAGAGCACGCAGCAACTGCTGCAGCGTCCTTAGCCTGACGAAGGGTTTTTGAACCCGAAAGCTTGCTTAATAACTATTCTCCAACCATTTGGGTTGGTCTAATAAAAGATATCAAATTCACCCAAGGAACCTTGTCTGCCTAGATTGAACTACCATATTTACTCAAATATAAGATTACCCTGAGTATAAGATGACCCCCCCCCCCAATAATTAGATTTTATATAGGGAAAATTTATAAATCTGATGGAATCTAATTATTGGAGATTTGTCTTAGATTTTACCTACTATAGCAGTCGGAGGTTGACAAATTAATCTGGGGGATCAGGTAACCCCTTTGCCCACCCCCACCCCCTGCTCCCTGAAGCACTTTTCCCTGCTCCTTATTGTCAGACCCTGCTCTCCCTGGACACATGGAAATGAGGAACAAATTTAAAAAGCTGATCTTGAAATAAACATGTAGCAATTTGCAAACAGTACCCACAGACTTGGTTTACCCAGAATTGATGCACTTCACCTTTTTTTTTAAACTGCTACAAGTTTTAGCACAGGTACTCCATAACCATACTTTTAAGCAGGACTTTTGTACCTACTTATACATAGTATAAACTATGCACAATATTACTCCAAAGCCACTGGGATGGGCCTCACCAGAGACAGCAGCATTTCCAACCATGATGACCCCACAGTTCAGCACTGCCCAGTACTGTGTGTATTCCAGGTACACCTCCACAAAGGATCAATGTACTAATTCGCCTCCACTCATGTAGCTCTGGGGTCCTCTAAAAATGTATACGCAGATGAGACACAGGGCAACCTAGTCCAGCTTCACTTCATGGAGGGCAGAGCCACTAATCATATGCAATAGGCTGAGAGAGGGGCCAACAGAGGGATTCTGAGTAAACTGTTTGAAGCCCTGCTTGGTGATGCTTGCCAGACATTTGAGGCTGCTGAAGAAACAGGAGTCATTGGAAATGGGAAAGAGGCTCAGCTCAGTGGTGGGAGTGAAGAGGAAGTCAAAATGTATGCAATGTAGTGTCTCACCATGACTTTAAAAAAGAGTCAGCACTGAAGGGGACTGCACTCAGTAGACACTACCATATGTCTTATTTGGATGGGTTGCGTTAACCTATCCTTGTGGTAGGTTTGTCCTAGGTGGTTTTGCTTGCCTGGAAGGGATGACGCTTTTCTTCTTGGCCATGAATGACTTGGTGTAGTTAGAGCGTGAAGGCCTGTCCCTTGCACTGTGAGCAGGCTGACCCCTGCCAGAATCTATACATGCCTCCAAACGTGACAATTTCAGCTACATAATTTATGGTGATGAGGGACTGTTCTCGGGCTTTCCCTCTAGCTTGCTCCTTCAGCTTTTTCACTAGAGGCAAGTGAGACTAGGGGGCATCTGAACTCCAAAGGCCTTTGGGCTTGCACACAGGATGCCTGCCATGGATTTGGGAATACAGTATCTGAATCCCCAGGCTGAAGAGTCTGAGAGGTAGGATACTTGCTAGTGGTAGCACCACACAGACTGGAACGACTGAGCTGTGCTCAGTTGATAGAATTAGGGGCTGATTTAGCCCAGGACACAAAATTTCAAAAAGAAAAAAAGAGTGGTAGGTTCCTATTAGCATCTGGGCCTTTTTGGTTAAGGTCAAATGTAACATTTTTGGCACCAACAGGAGGGTGTCAGGGCTGGCTCTGGCCCTTTCAGTTCCAGGCCCAGTGTTCCCTGAGGAGGGAACACATGCTCATGTTTTGAAGGGCCACAAGAAAAAATGGTTCCTATCAGCATGTTTACTGAGCCATGTACTTTATGGTCATGCTCAGTGATGGCTGCTGTATTTAATACGTTTCATAGCTGGTTTCCATTACTGAGCACATGCTGCTTTTAGCAGCAGCTCAAAGACTGGCAATGCATTTAATGTGGTTTCCTTGTACCTTAATGTAAGATGAGGGGCTTTTTTGCCCATGGTGGTGGTGGGGACCTCATCTTATATTCAAGTAAATATTGTAATTCTAAACTGGACTGTTAAATAAAAGCATTAGAAGCTATATTGTGAGGAACAACCATACTGTGGTAGGAAGAAATGACTGGAAAACCTGAATGGGTCTGTCTTCTTAAGCTATGCTCTACTTTCTAAAATAGAGCACAAGCAAAAATCTTTCCATCATCTACCATATTTAAACTTGTTTATGCCTGCTCCCAGTGTGGAGAGAATCATCTCTTCTGTAGCTCTATCTGGAGATATTAGACATTTTCCAAATCTAAGAAAAAAAAACCCTACTGTATTGCAAGGTTAGTACTTCTAGTGCTGTGCAGGTTAGATGCCCAGGTGCCACACTACTAAAATAGATACAAAGTTGTACCTCCTCAAATTCCTGACATAAATAACTTGGGCTCTTCTCTCATTAGCTGCCACAGTTCAGGTGAGCACACCTGCATTCAAGAGGCAGCCCTGCCAAGACAAGAGTGGAGGGCAGCGCTGGAACTCCTCAACTCTGGAATTCACTCGAGAGCAGTTTACACTTATAATATTATTCTATACGGCCTTTCTTTCTGGGAGGGGTCATTTGAGAAGGACTTATTGTGCACAGGGCACTTTGATAGTTAGTCCCTCACCACCATTCTCCTTTTCACCAAAAGGTTTGATTAAGCTGCTGCTGTATAGATTGGAAGTTGCTGGCATCTAAGTTTAGTTGTGCACTTTTGATTACCTGTCAAGTGTGACTAGGGCTCTCATAGTATCACAGGTCTCTGGAAATGTCCTACATTGCCCTAGATACTTTAAACCAAAGCCGTTCTCTGGACTGTTTTATATGTTGAGGGTGGGAGAGAACTACCTGATCCTGAACAGTTTCTATTTTTCCTAAATTATTTTCAAGTTCGTCTTAACAGGAAGCTTAGGAAATCTATCCATTTGCACGGGATCACCTGGCTGGCATGTCCTGAAATAAGATTCACAGTCCACTGAGTACAATGCTACCAATGTTCTGAGTAAATCAGCAACTCTCCAGGCAAGAAGAAATTTGTTTAAACCAGTTCCCCAATCACTTAGAGAACTTAAAGTTACAAATATGGCTGTGGGCAACTTGCTCTCAGAGAAAGTATTTAGATTACTTTTACTTTTCCAGGAAAGTCTAGGGTAAGGAGTGCCCAAAATACAGCCCAAAGAACAAATGGGATCTGAACAGGCAGATGCCAAGCACCCTGCAACTACAGGGCCAAAAGGCACAGCTGATCAAATAAAGGTTTTGTTTTTGTTTTCATTGCTGAAGAATTTAAGAGAACAATCTTATTCATCTGTAAAGGGACGTACAAGTCCTAGCCAACCTCATGTTTGTGTGTATTCTAAAAATTATATAAACATACAAGCTAGTTAAGTGCTGCCTTGGAATGCTTAGCAAACAGCCAACACAGCCCACAGCATCACAAAGTTCATGGCCACCCAGGCCTGTCCTGTGACAGGAGATATTAACACTCTCTGAATCAGACTAGAGTCTAAGTTATTGTTTGGCTCATTACAGATAAAGAATCTGAACACTTAAGTCTGCATACAAATTGTGTAATGCTTCTCTCACCAACATCACATTAAGCACTGCTTCAAGTAGATTGTTCTAAGAGCAATTTAGGCTAAAATGATTCTATTGCACTCTGTTTGCAGGCCCGGCACTCAGTTAGAGTTAATTTAGTTTCTTTACAGTCTTTGCATGTTTCATGAAATCAGATGCATCCTACTGTAAATATATTTTCTATTTTTGATACCCTTGAAATACTTTAAAGCATAACCACCAAACTAAACTTAAGTAGCAACATATTTTCCAAACCCACTGTCATCAGGTTCAATTGAGACAGGGCACGAGAGCCAACTAGCTTGTTAAATGCCTTTTATCCCTATGTAAATATTCAATACTTGCTAACTGGACCTTATTTTGCTACCTTTTGCCATACCAGCTTCCTGTTGTCTCCCTCCCTTACCTACTACTAAGCATCCTTCACTTCAATTAATTCAGAGCCAGAGCCTACAGACAATCTTGCACAAAGGAGGCCGGAGGAAAATGCTGATGCAGCAAGAGGTGCATGTCTGTGCTACGAAATAAAAACTTTTTGGTGCCAACTTAGATGGAATTAATATACTTACTGCTAGGAACAGCATGCAGTACATAGAGAATGAAGAATGCCCAGAGTAAAATGACAGTCTGAAAAAGAAGAAAACAGGCATATCAAACATTTTTATTAATACATTTGTATTAGATATTGCAAGATAAATTATGGTCTAACTCAAGAAAGAACCAAAATACAAGTATACTTACTTTTCTTCAGGGAGACTGTCTTTGGAGTCACTTGTATCCCTTGTTTCCAAAAACAGTCCCCCCAGTGTTGTCTGTAAATTTCCAATATGGAAATATAAAGTGCATTTAATTATCCAGCAACTGCACTATGTCAGTTTTGGCAGATTAACTGCCCAATCACTGATAGCTACTCACACTGCAGTTACCAACGACAACCCTCTGATTAAAGCTTAAGTAGAAAATGAGTGCTGCATGAAATGTAAATATTTCAATTGTCTGCTAAAGCAATATGACAAGAGTACCACTTAATCTCCCAGATTAGCGTAAAATAGTCACCTCACTCATCTGAGCGTTTCCAAGAGGAAAAACTTAAAACCAAACCTAAGAGTGAAACTGAAGTTAAAAAGACTAATCACAGACTTCAGCAAGCTCTTAAACCAGAAAGACAACCTATATTTCATACATCAGTGTTCTGCAAGGTTGTTTTATTTTTATGAACATGTTTTCAGCCTCCAGCCAATTCATGAGTCAATTTTAAAGTAATGAGAGGTAGTATTGAATAGAAATAGTTTGGAAAGAGTATTTTGTCACTGGTGTTTTAAAAAATTCTTGGAATAGAAAAGTAAGCATATCACTTATTACTGATTAGATGCTTCTCTCCAGTATATAAAATGCTTCTTACATCCCTTTGCTCATCAAAGTTGTCGCAATATGTACAACTCTTATAATCAGCTTTCTAGATAGAAATGTCTGAATTGTACAAGCACCCTTCCCCAACCTCCCACTACCACCTGCAAAATAAGGTCAAATAACTTATGCAAGGCACTTGGCAGCCAGTAGCAGAAATGAGAGAACTCCAAACTCCTCACCCCTTGTCCAGTGGCCTATTTACCAGCTATGATGTCTCTATTCTCCCTGACAGACAAAAGTAGCTGCTGGTGGCTGCTGCAGGCAAACTATGCAAAGAAGCTTGAGTGAGAAAGAGGCCACTAGTTACTGACGTCAGGGAAGATGTTAAAAGAGCTCTAGTTTCTGTGACCACAGGCAACCGGTAGGGGAGCACAGGGTGGGCCAGGGGATTGGCCCCCAACTTGGCACTGTTCAGGACGGGGCAGTTTTTTTGCCATGAGGGCAGGCTGCATGTTTTGTTGGGGTTTTTTTTGTTTGTTTGTTAGTTTGTTTTCGGGGGAGGGGGGGACACATTAAGCCACGGCACAGAAGTGTAGGAGTGGATATGGCAGGAGTGGATATGGGGCTTTTGGCCTGCCTCCAAGCCCACCCACAGATTGTGCCCCCTAGACTCAGGAGGCACCAGTCACCCCTGTCTGTGACTCTACCCCATATCAAGATTATACAGGCCTGGTAGTATATAATCTTGCATTATGTTTTTGCCACATAATTACATACATTAATCTGCTATCACATCACAGAAAGCTCCTTGCTCGTATGAATTAGAAATAGATAGGATGCTGATATTATTATTATTGAGTCACTCTCTTTCAGAATAGGATCTGAACCATGAGATATTTAACATTTAACTGTGTTACTTTAGATGGAAGTTAGGGCAAGGTGGCACCTTAGAGGTTAACTGTTCAGAGAGGTATAAACTTATGTAGGCAGATCTGACAAAGCAGGTTTTTGCCTACAAAAGCTCAAACTGAACCATGTATATGTCTAAAGTACTACCTGCCTTCTGCCTGATTTCAAACTAATACTGCTAATCACCTATTTCAGACAGTGAAACAGAATTGCCTTGTGTCAGCCTGATCCAGGTACATGGGCGTGACAGATTTTTAGGTTTCCTGCTTGGTATTCTAAGATATTCCTAGACTCATCCGGAGCTAAATCCTGGTGTTGCACAGTAGTTATATAGTGAAACACCTTTGCAGATGCCACTGGAAGAGTCAAGGCAAAAATGGGACCTTTAGAAGAAAAAAGAAAGCACATCCAATTTCAGTTGTCCCTTCCTCCAAAGGCATCTGAAGCACAGATAAACTGAAACAACTGTAAAGCCTGCAGCGCATTCCTCCACATGCAACATTTCTCGTGCAAAAGCAGTGATCGGAATATTCTGTCTATTAAGCCAGCCAAGTGTCTGAGCCTTCCAGGCCTCCTCAGTCCTCACAGCATGCTAGCGCGCCACAGACAAGCACTGCTCAAAAAACAGCATCCCCCTAGCCTAAGAAATAGCCCTGGGGGGGCATGTTAAACTACAAAGGATGGGGAAGGAGGATGAGAATCAATCAGTTCCGTAACAACTCAGATACACATAGTAGCTGTCAAGATGCATTTTTTATTGCTTCATGAAAATTGGTTTAATAAACATTTGAAGCAAAAATATGCGTTATCAGCTTTATTGAAATAAACGCATAGCATTTCTTATTTTGTCTCTCTCCGTGCTGGCTGCTGTGTCTAGTGTTGACATACTTCTCTTAAAAGTAAACTATTTAGTCCACAGAAGGCCACCTAGTAAATTAATCACTTAAAATAAAATAAACTTTACTATAATTCTTAACAAACAGGAAAGAATGAGACCATTCATTCTCTCCACTTGGACAATAACAGGCTTATTGTAAAATATACACCTATGTCCATTTGAAAAACACTAGAGGTGCAACAATTGAGATTTTGGGGGCCAATACCAATAGTCAATTTTTAAGCAGGCATATTGGCTAATACCAATTCAATTTCTGATACAACTACATCCAGCTGGTAAGTCTGTTGTGGTGAAAGTAGAGGGGGGAGGGAAGGGGCATGGTGGGGCAAATCAACACCCTCCACGGTGAGGGAGGGAGTGGGGCTGAGGCTGGGGTAGGCACTGAGCAGCTGGGGCAGGGCAGGCACAGGATGGAGCCACGGCTCATCCAGGAGATGTGGGGTATGGGGGGTGCCCCTGTTGCCGCTCCCACTGCTCGTCCATGTGCCCCCAGACCTGCATAGGTCAGGGCAGGCAGGCTGCAGTTGCGAAGGCCGCACTGCACTTGGGGCGGGCCGCAGGGGGGGCGCTGCAGCCACTCCAAATTTCACCATAGCCCCCCTGTAGCCCCCTCCCAGTGTTGCCTGCCCTGAGGACAGCATGGCCCCTGGCCCCAGCTGCAGCCTGCCTGGCCTGTCCTGTGCAGATCCGGGAGCACACATCCCTCCCCCTCCGCGTCTTCCTGGACAAGCAGCAGGAGCAGTGGCGGGAGCTGCTGTACAAGCAGACAACCTCTGAACAAGCCGCCAGACAAGCAGCTCCCAGATGAGCCGTGTGCAGCAGTGAGAGCCACCCCCACACAAACGAGCCACGGATCTATCCTACACCTGCTGCACCTTGGCTGTGCAGCACCTACCCCAGCCCCTGCCACACTCCCTCCTTCACTGCAGGGGGCGTTGATCTGCCCCACCAGACCTCTTCTCTCCCCCCTCCCCTTTCACCACAACAGACTTACCAGCTTCACACTGTCACAACCCAGTTAATCAGTGCCCATGCCACTAGCAAGAGATACCATTCAAGTAGTCAACTAAGGGTTAAAACAAAATCCTGGCGTAGAGCTGTATATAATATATGTCCACATCACAAACAAGAAACTAAACTTAAGACTGGTCAGGGTGAAAGGGGATAGCCCTGCCATAAATCCCTGCAATTGGTCAAGAAACAAGCATAAGCCCCTCATCATAACCTCATACGTAACAGGCAGAAAACCTAACCCACTACCTTGTAACCTGATAGCAACCTGAGAGCACAAAGAACTGCTGCTTACCAGAAAATTAAAGATTCCACATAACGGTTCATCATTGGGTATCTCTGTCAGACATCTCTGTCTATAAATAGTTTAGCAGCTTCCGCCCAAGGCGGAGACTTCTAGGGAAATCTCTGAGGAGAAACCTGAGTCCATCACCAGAGTACACTGACAGTCTGATCAGCTGTCAATAGCTCCCCGTCAGCGTAAATATTGACGTATCAAAGCCCTGCAGGCACGATAGCTCGTTCCCAGCACCACGTCCATCATCGTTAGCTGTAATCCAAAACCGTATGCTTGATCGTAATCGCTGTATCGTTAGCTGTAACCCGAAACCGTACGCTTAATTATAATCGCTGTAACCGGAACAACTGCAATGAAACAAAGGCTCAGCCTGCGTCGCACGTCACTATCTGGGTGACATAAGTAAACGATCTCCTATAACCAACACGCGTCTATACCTGGTTAATTCCACTCCATCCATTAATCACCCGCCTGTTGAGGCGACAGTTTTACTGCTCCGGTGGGGGGGTCAACAAGCGGCTGCCGGCGGCTGCTCTGATCCCGACACACGCAGCTCTCCAAGCTGCCAGGCTGTGCTCCTTGCTGCTGGCATGCTGTGCTGCGGCTGCGTGCATTTATCAGCCAAATTATCAGCCACATCAGGCCGATTTCCAATACAGTCAACTTTCTTTATATCAGTGCCAACCCGATATCAGACCAATATATCAGTGCACCTCTAAAAACACCCTCATCAAATGCAAAATCAATTTTACAATCCTTACTAATTATGTCAAGAGTAAAATCTAAAAATATACTCTGCACAGTACTGTCAGACAAGGTAATTTTTTTGTAAAAATAGGTCTACCATTTAAGTCCCCTGGCATTTTTCCCCAGTTGCCTGAGAACTAATGAATCCAAAAAAGTCAAATCTCACATGCTATGTGTTATAAGGTAATATTTGCAAAGTAATATTTGATAGGCAGTTATTTCTTTCAAGATAGAAAGATAGCCAAATCCCATTAACTACTGTAGCCTGTTACTAAAAATTCCAACTTCACAAAATTGGGTTTAGAACAGTCAAAATAGGCAACTTCTGTAAGGAGATACTGTTTAAATTGATGCTGAACCTCCCAACACATTTAGCTAGATTCAAGATATGAAAAGAACTGCCTCATTCCACCACAGGCACCTGCATTCATTCTATTGGAGTCACCGGAACCACTTCAAGTGACAGGAGGCTTGCCACAGATTCCAGAGCAGAAAAATGGTCCTTACAAATAGCAATGAGGACCAATACAAAGTGCTAAGAACTTCCCACATGCTACTGAGCCTCCTTAGTCAAACTTTGCAGAAGGGAAAATGCCCAGGAAAAAGCCAACCTATTAAATGGGTACTTTGCGTCGGTCTTTCATCAGTCCCATGGGACACCCATGCCCGCTACAGGACAGGGAAATCAGGGTGAGAGTGATCCCCTGCCCTCCATTAATGCTGACCTCGTGAAGGAACATCTTGAGAAGCTGGATACCTTCAAGTTAGCTGGCCCTAACAATCTACACCCCAGAGTACTCAAGGAGCTGGCGAGCATCATAGCCCAGCCTCTAGCACGGATCTTTGAAAACTCTTGGCGCTCTGGTGTAGTGCCCGAAGACTGGAAGAAGGCCAATGTGGTGCCTATCTTCAAGAAAGGGAGGAAAGTGGATCCGGCTAACTATAGGCCCATCAGCCTGACTTCTATCCCGGGGAAGATCTTAGAAAAGTTTATTAAAGAGGCCATCCTTAATGGACTGGCCGACGCCAACATCTTAAGGGATAGCCAGGATTGTCGCGGGTAGGTCTTGCTTGACCAATCTCATTTCCTTCTACGACCAGGTGACCTATCACCTGGACAAGGGAGAAGAGATTGATGTCATATATCTTGACTTCAAAAAAGCCTTCAATCTGGTATCCCATGATCACCTCTTGGTGAAACTGGCCAATTGTCGCCTTGGGTCCACCACGATCCAGTGGCTGGAAAATTGGCTCCGTGGTCGGACCCAGAGGGTAGTAATTGATGGAAGTCACTCATCATGGTGTCCTGTGACCAGTGGAGTCCCCCAAGGCTCTGTCTTTGGACCCATATTGTTCAACATCTTCATTAATGATGTGGACACTGGAGTCAGAAGCGGACTGGCCAAGTTCGCCGATGACACCAAACTTTGGGGCAAAGCATCCACAACAGAAGACAGGCGGGTGATCCAGGCTGACCTAGATAGGCTCAGCAAGTGGGCGGACGAGAATATGATGGTGTTCAACCACGATAAATGCAAGGTTCTCCACCTTGGGAAGAAAAATTCGCAGCATCCTTATAGGCTCGGCAGTGCTACGCTGGCTAGCACTATGGAAGAAAGAGACTTGGGGGTCATCATTGACCACAAGATGAACATGAGCCTGCAATGCGATGCTGCAGCTAGTAAAATGACCAAAACGCTGGCTTGCATCCATAGATGCTTCTCAAGCAAATCTCGGGACGTCATTCTCCCCCTGTACTCGGCCTTAGTGAGGCCGCAGCTGGAGTACTGCGTCCAATTTTGGGCTCCACAATTCAAAAAGGATGTGGAGAAGCTTGAGAGAGTCCAGAGAAGAGCCACGTGCATGATCAGAGGTCAGGGAAGCAGACCCTACGATGACAGGCTGAGAGCCCTGGGGCTCTTTAGCCTGGAAAAGCGCAGGCTCAGGGGTGATCTGATGGCCACCTATAAGTTTATTAGGGGTGACCACCAGTATCTGGGGGAACGTTTGTTTAACAAAGCACCCCAAGGGATGACGACTAGGTTGAACGGTCACAAACTACTACAAAACCATTTCAGGCTGGACATAAGGAAGAATTTCTTTACTGTCCGAGCCCCCAAGGTCTGGAACAGCCTGCCACCGGAGGTGGTTCAAGCGCCTACATTGAACACCTTCAAGAGCAAACTGGATGCTTATCTTGCTGGGATCCTATGACCCCAGCTGACTTCCTGCCCTTTGGGCAGGGGGCTGGACTTGATGATCTTCCGAGGTCCCTTCCAGCCCTAATGTCTATGAAATCTATGAAGTGTGTGAGGGAAGCTGAATCCTCCCAACAAGCCCCAGTCCAAATGGCATAACCCAGGGGAACTGCAGAGTGCCACAGCCCCCTAAATCTTAGGTAGAGCTGCAGACCTCTGTACAATGGCAAGAGAAAATTTGAGCACATTTACATAAAGTGCCCGCAGCTCAAAGTTGCTCATAATAGAGCCATTAAAATAGTGTGCTCTTCTCGCCTATACATAACTAGGCAGATGCCACAAATACTAGTCACCTTCAGATCCATTATTGGGATCTCTTGATTATTAAAAATAATTTTCTTTCTTCGGTAAATTCTGTATGTAGAGCCACAGAAGTTAGTTACAGTTGGAAAATAGAGGTGAGCAGCTATGAAAATACTGGTACTGCATTTGCTTTTCTCCAATTTCATGTGAAAGGATATAGACTAGCATGATCTTGGCAATTACAGTTCTGTGTGTAGAATCAATAGATTAATGGAACATAATGCATAAGGAAAAAGATACACACAACTCATGCCACACACACTGTTATAGATACGCACGAACCAACATGGGTGTAGAGCAGTGGTTTTCAACCTTTTTTCATTTATGGACCCCTAAAAAATATCAAATGGAGGTACAGACCCCTTTAGAAATTTTGAGTGAAGGTGTAGACCTCTTTGAATTATAAATGTGGGTATTCACATACTTTTGATTGATCACAGTCATCTTTTGCAGACCCATTAGACATAGTCTGTGGGCCCACAGAGGTGCATGGACCACAATGAAAACCACTGGTGGAAAGAATAACCCTTGCCAGACAAATGTTGATGTTTATAGCTAGGAACAGACATTACACATAAACCGATTTAAGTCATCAGAAACTGGTTTAAACCTGTAACAGAACATAAGTTCAGTGCACATAAACCAGTTTCAAAATGGCCAAAACAAGTTTGAGATAAACCTGGATGAATGTAGTATCAGACTTAACTGATTGAGCTCAAATGGGTTTATGCAATGTCTGTCCCAGACCCCTTCTTGGTTTAAGTTAAACCAGAGTCCCGAGCATCCCAGCATGCTCTCCGAGTTGGGCAATCTGCTCCAGCAGAGCGGGGCTGGCCCCACCCCTCTGCTCCCCAACCGAACAGGGACAGGCAGGGGCGGAGACCTGGCCAGACACTGGCCCCAGAAGGGAGCAGGGAAGAGGATTATTACCCCCCTCCCTCTCCTGTCATAGTATCATAGAAGTAGGGTTGGAAGGGACCTTGTAGATCTTCAAGTCCGACCCACTGCCTGGGCAGAAGGAAAACTGGGCTCAAATGACCCCAGCCAGGTAGGCATCGAGACGCTTCTTAAAGACCCCCAGGGTAGGAGCCAGCACCACTTCCCTTGGAAGTTGGTTCCAGATCCTAGCTGCCCTAACTGTGAAGTAGTTCTTACGGATGTCTAATCTAAACCTACTCTCCAACAACTCGTGGCCGTTATTCCTTGTTATCCCGGGGTATGCTAGGGGAAACAAGGTCTCCCCCAAACCCTTCTGGTCCCCCCTAGTGAGTTTATAGACTGCCACAAGGTCCCCCCCCGCAACCTTCTCTTGCGAAGGCTGAACAGGTTCAGGTCCCGTAGCCTCTCATTGTAGGGTCTGCCCTGCTGTCCCCGGATCATGCGGGTGGCCATCCTCTGGACCCTCTCAATGTTGTCCACATCCCTCTTGAAGTGGGGTGCCCAGAACTGGACGCAGCACTCCAGCTGTGGCCTGACCAGTGTCGCGTAGAGGGGGAGGATCACCTCCTCGGCCCTACTTGAGATGCAACTGTGGATGCACGATAGGGTCCGGTTAGCCCTGCTGACTGTGACCTCGCATTGTCGGCCCATGTTCATCTTGGAGTCAATGATGACTCCAAGATTCCTTTCTGCCTCCGTGCTCTCAAGAAGAGAGTTTCCCATCTTATAAGTGTGCTGCCGGTTACTACTGCCCAAGTGCAGCTCCCTGCACTTGTCCGTATTGAAACGCATCCTGTTTTTGTTAGCCCACCCTTGCAACCTATCCGGGTCTTTCTGCAGTCTTTCCCTCCCTACTAGTGTGCCCACCTCACCCCAAATTTTGGTATCATCAGCAAATTTGAACAGGTTGCTTTTCACCCCGTCATCCAAATCGCTGATAAAGAAATTGAACAGTGCGGGCCCAAGGACCGAGCCCTGGGGGACTCCGCTGCCCACTTCCTCCCAGGTCAAATATGACCCGTCCACCACCACCCTCTGAGTACGACCCTTCAGCCAATTAGCAATCCATCTGACTGTGTAGGCATCGATGCCACAGTCGCCTAGCAGTAGCCTGAACTGAACCAGCCAGGGAGAGGTTTAATTCCCCCCTCCATGTACCACCCACATGGACCCAGGCCAGGGTCTGCGGGGCACTCCCCCTTGCTGCTGCAGGGGTGGAAGCATGGCTAAAAGCCAGCCAGCATGGCCACCTAAGGCAGAGGGGGCAGGGAGGGGTGTTGTTCCCCCCTCCACCCTCTCTTCCCCCAGGGGACTGCAGTCAGGGTCTACCTGCCCTGACCACCACCACTGCCCACTCTGTGCGCAGAACAAGCAGCAGAATAAACCCCCTCTTGTTCCCTCCGCTGGAGGGAGAGAGAATAATCTCACTCCCTGCCTTATGGGACCTGCTGGCTGGCTTCTGGTCATGCCCCCACCCAGCTGCTGGAGCAGCGAGGGGTCAGGTCCCTGACAGGGACAGCATGCCCTGTCATGGTGTCCTGGAGTCCGAGCCTCTTCTTGGCAGAGACTATACTGACCCCCAGACCCATTTTTATCACTTTTACAAGACAGTGTTGGTAATCACCAACAGCAGACAGTACACACAAGCACAGGGTGGTGGTGAATGTTACCATAATGGGGATGGCAACTACAGAAACATGTGTCGCAGACCACGAGTGAGGAGCACAGATCCACACAGGAGACTATATTCTGGTGTGCATCACTCCCACAATGCACCACACAAAGCAGCTAACTGTGGGCTTCCACCACACTGATCGCTAAGAGTGAATTTACCTCACATATAACGAATTTTTTATATAAAAAGGGTAATCTCATAAGAACGAATTTGCACGTACAGAACCTGCATAAAACAAGGGAAACCTGTAACCCCCCTCTCTGACCCTCCACCTACGGGGCCCTGCAGGCCAGCATCTGGCCATCCCCCCTGCCTGACCCCAGAGCAGCAAGGGGAGAGGAACCATGATGGGGGCTATAGCCCATGTCATGGTATCTCAGAGCACGACCCCTTCCTGGCAAGGGGGCGCAGAGGAGCCAGTGAAAGCTGCCACAGACAGGGCAGATGTGCAGCAACGGTGGTTCTGCATATGTTTGGGGGCTACAGCCCCCTCCGAGCCCTGGTGCTGCCACATGCAGTCCGTGGCAGCTCTGACCCCCGTTCACGGTTCCCCCGCCAAGAAGAGGCTCGGACTCTGGGACACCATCAGGGTCCTTCCTCCTTGCCACTACAGTGGCCAGGCAGGGGTGCAGCCAGAGGCCAGCTGTCAGGGACCCTTAGGTGAGGGGGCAGGGAGCAGGGTAATTCCCCCTCCTTCCCGTGTCTGGTGGAGGGAGCAGAAGGGGGCTTATTCTACCACTAGCTCTGCACACAGAGTGGGACGTGGCAGTGGCCAGGGTGGGCAGACCTAGCTGTGTTTCCCCAGAGGCAGATAGAGGAATAACCCCCCTCCCTGCCCCCTCTGCCTCAGGGGGCCATTCCGGCTGGTGTGTGGCCATGCACCCACCACTGCAGTCACAAGGGGGGAGCACCAGGTGGACTCCGGCTCAGGTCCGTGTGGGTGGGACAGGGAGTGGTAAATTAAACCCCTCCCTGACCAGTTCAGTTCAGGCTACTGTGGGGCTGGCTGCACCCCTCCAACACAGCTGCTGCCTGGCCTGAGTGCCCCCTGGTGCCTGGCCTGAGCGACTGCAGGCATGTGTCTACATTTCCTCAGTCCAGAGAGAATGTCTGTGCATTTGCAAATTGGTTCAATCTAGACAGGTTAGACTAACCTGCAAAGATTGAATCAATTCAGGCTTGGGCTTTTTGAAAGATTATCCAATTTTCAAAAAAGTTCCTAAAGGTTCCTAGCTTATGGGCTTTACCAAATAAGTGGATGAAGGGAACACTAAATGAGTCACATATCTGGAGCTCAAAAAAACATTTGATACTAAGTCTCAATTGTTCTTGGAAACAGAATTTCAAACTGGATGAGATAAAAATACCCACATGCCTAAGCATAAAAAAAAGCTGGGTGTGGGGTTGGAAAGCTTCATCTACACACAACACTGCACTGGTTGAAGTAAGAGTTTGTGCTTTTGATTTTGGGTTCCCACCTGCTGCCCCACACATTTATTTTAGGGCATACTGTTATGTAGAGGTTAAATTCAGTTTAGTGGTTTATATTTAACTCAAATCATTTCCTGGCCAAATTAAGCTAAGCCATCATAAAAGCTAGTTTAAAATAGGTTTTATTTAAAACAGTGCTAGTTATAGGAGGTCAGACCAAACTTCAAGGGTACCCCAAGGATCAGTGTTAGGGTTAGTCTTAGGTCAAGTTCACACTAAGATTTTGCAAACTAAACCAAAGTAAGAGGAATTACTAAACCAACCTAGTACAAAGGAATAAATATGGGAACATGGGAAAGAGAGAATAGTATAAAGTATAGTATTCTGCTTATGAATAGTGACAAGATACTAAATTGTGCTGGTGGTGACAGGCAGGGGAATTTAGTTACTTATTAAATGGAAGCAAACATAGAACTGCAATATTAAGATGAAGGATCAAACTAGATAATAAGTTATACTATGATAAGATTCTGTTTCTTGGTTATAAACAAGACACTCTGGGGGCAAGAACACACACAAAGATAACTTCTTATAGCTGTTCCTTTCTATGGGACTGAAGGGAAGGAAGGAAGGGCTAGAAATGCATAATACAGCTAAGAAACTATTAATGGAGATAAATTAGAAAACTTAGTTGGGACACCCAGGATGATACTGCAGGGAGACTGGAGCTGAATATTAAGAAAGCCTTCCTGATACAGGTGGCATATTGGATTGCAGAATAGTCTTTGAAGGAAAGCAGCCAAAACACTAGTAAAAAATTTAAAATTAGGGACTAATCCTTCACTGGCGAGAAAAAGTACTGGATGAGCCAACAGGTCATTTTTAATCATAAGTTCCTCAAGACTAAATCAGAGAGGTTCCATTTTCAGTTTAGTTGCAGACGCTGCTCATTTGATCACCTCTAAAAAACAAAACGAAAATGAACCGTTTACACAAAACTTAAAACAGCATGCAAGCACTCACACACACAGAGCTAGAGAGCTTATGTGAAAAATCTGAAGTATGATTTCCATTTGAGTGCAATCTGCCTACTATCTAGCAATATATTGTACAGATTAGAGTGTCATGCTTTTTAGAGATCATTAACTGTACTTTCTGCCATCCAGCAATGGAAATAGATTTATTTTTAGCAGCCATTCTCTATTGATATGCCATAGATATCACATAAGTTCCAAGAACATCAGTGAGAGTTCAAGGCTTAAAACTAATTTATGGAATGAAGGGCATGTGCCTTTTTATGTTCACAGGAGAGGGACATACAAGTAATTCAACCTTTGCTCCTCTCAACCACCCTCCCTCTTTTCCTCCCTCCCTCTCTCCAGGGCCAGATTAACCCTCTAGTGGGCCCTGGGCAAACAGACTCATGGGCCCCTCCTTAATACTGCATGTTACTTTTTCACTCAATATTTATAATATGTAAAATAAGCACAACCGGGCCCCTTCTTCACCTAGGGTCCTAGACATGTGCCTAGTTTGCCTATGCATTAATCTAGCCCTGCCTTTCTTTCAAAGGCTAGAGAATCAAGTGATTAATTTCTAAGGAAACTTAAGAAGAGAAAGAGATTCTCTATACTTCAGTTAAATAGCTGCCATCAAATTAAAAGTACAGCGATGGGGAAGAGATACTTTATTACAGCAGCTGTACAAAAAGTTCTGATCACGCAAATAGCAGACAAAGTTATTTGGGTAAATGTGATCTCTTTTATTAGACCAACTAAATAGTTGGAAAAACTATTCTTTGCAAACTTCCAGGCACAGGCACCCTTCTTCAGGCATAGGGAGAGTCTGCTGGTGTTCTCTCTAAAGATACCAGAAAGAGAACACCAACAGACTCTCCCCCCTGCCTAAAGAAGGATGGTTGTGCTCAAAAGCTTGCAAAAAACAATTTTCCAACTATTCAGTTGGTCTAATAAAAGATATCACATTTACCCAAGTAACTTTGTCTCCCTATGTCCCTAGACCAAAACAGCTACAACCAACACCCCAATCATGCAATTAATACTATCTGAGGGGTAGATGGCCCTGACACAGGTGCCAGAGCATGGCACCCAAAGGCATTGTGCTTGGCAGGCGTGCCTGGGGATGGACAGAGGGGAAGGGGCCAGGGCTGCACTGCCATAACAAGAAACAGGCCCCTCATGGCTTCCTCGCTGTCCACCCTGGCACACCAACATCTTGCAAGTTGGAGGTTGTGGGTATTTTTGGCACTCTGCCCAAAAATGTTGCCAACCCTTGCACTGTCTGAAGAATTAAGATCTAAAAAGCAAAAGCAAAATACCCCTCCTCTTCCCCCAGAAGTAGAAAGATAGAGAAAGAGAAATAGCTATTTGTGGTAAATGAACTACCTAAAATAACTGAGGACAGTTGAGGACATGCAACTTTCAAACAGAAACTATAGCCCATACACACTGAGAAGCCTGATGCATCTCTTCAATAAAACTGAAATGTTACTAGTTTTCACCCAGGAGTGCAGCAACCTCAGAAATATTAAAAATAACCCTACACTCTAAAAAGGATTCAAACTTAAATGAGAATCTGAAATGGTTTTTAGAATGGAGCCATGATGGAGTCTTTCAGATATGGGGAAGTGAAATCTCTTCCAGACCAAGTTTAAACCTGTTATAACCTTTGTTTGTAACTTATCAGAGGCACAGTTGTTTTCAGTTAAAAATTAAGTGTTAAACTAATAGATATGAATGCTATTTTAGCTAACACACCATTTGTAATTGGAGGATTTTTCTTTCACAATAACTCTCCCAAATAGGCAGTCTGAAGCATGAAGAGATAAAGGTTAAGTGTAATGTACAATCATTAAGAAGAAATGTAGAAATTGTTCTTTAGTGCATGCAAAAAGAAACCATCTGCTTAGTAGTATCAGCAACTACTCTACAGAACTTGGAAGAGGCTGGGGGAAATGTCAATTTTTAGAGAAGGGACAACAAAAAATTCAGGCAGCCAAAAAACCCAACAAAAACCAAAACCAAAACCCCTATGAATCCAGTCCGAAGCCATAAATTTAAAGACTGCAAAGGGGGGAGAGAATATGCCAAAAACATGCATCCAGTCTGTAACCCTAGTTTGCATAACTACAGTTTTGCGGAGGTGTTTTACAAAACACTGTCTATTAAAAGCATATTCAGTATTCTGTTAAATTAAGTTTTCAAGCAGTTATGGAAGATGAGGTACCTTTCACAAGCATTAAAGTATCCAATGCCACAAAAAAGGAATATTAGCTATTTTTAATTAGATGCTACAAATATGGCATCTCATTAATCCTTATAAACATTCTACCCCCTTCCAGTCTTTGGCAGAACAGTCAGAGCTAAATTTCCTGCTAACTACTCCCATGATAGAAACCCAGTAAATTCCTATGTGTCTATTCTGTTTTCTTTTCTAATTCATTTTCACTTCCTTCCAGGCCTTCGAAAACAGCCAGGTTCAACAGGTGGGGTTAAAGCTACTCCTAACTCTCCCAAGTTTCCTAGTTTTTAGGGTCGGAAGGGACCTGAACAGATCATCAAGTCCAGCCCCCTGCTCTGGGCAGGAACGAGTGCTACGATCATAATACCCCAGCCTGATAGCTATCCAAATGCTAAGATAAAAGTGCTTTAGGCTAGGTACAGACATTCAAAAAAACCAAGATGGAATCAATCTAAGTTGCATGGTTTCCTGTAAGTGATGCAGTTTAGATGGGTAGTGAACAGAACACACATTAGCCCTTCGGGGGGAGGAGGGGCAAGTCTTAGACTGGGTTCTGCCATTTTTAAACCAGTCTGTGCCAAACTTCTGTTCTGTTACAAATATAGACCAGTTTCCAATCACTTATACTGGTAAAAGTGTAATGTCTGTATCTGGCCTTAGAGCCCATCTTCACTAAGCTAAGAGTAGGGACACACACCTGAAGCAGCTTCAGGGCACTCACAGCAGTTGCTACATGTGCATGACCCTATAGTGATACAAGCGAGCTAAATCACTGCAGCTTTGACCCTGAATGAAGCTACACTTGTATCTATATTGGCATCCATATTAATACTTACCAAGCAGCAGCTGCTGCAGCTCCCCCTCACCTTCTGCAATCACTCCAAGTGTACATTCCCTAACTCAGGGTGTTGCTCTAAGCCAGCTCTCAGCATCACACAGAGGGGGTAGCACTTCAGACCCAAGGTAGCTGGCCTACAAAAACGGAGTTCCAGGTCCTAGACACAGGCTGAACCACTTGAACGATGAGAGCCCTCTAATCTTTTCCACAATTCCCCACTACATGACTAAAAGAACACACGCTGTCCCAAAATTTACTGGGGGTGTGGCAGAGGAGGGAAGAGGGAGTAAAAAGCAGCTCCATTTACTGCGGTGTTAGTGCAGTGAACTGTAGAAATGTACCCACAGAAGTCTTAGTGCCTCACATAAGCAACTACAGCCACAATGGAGGGCACAAATCAATGAGACATACTCAAGGATGGCAAGTCACACCCTGCAAAGACAGACCCTCAGAAATGTCAAATGGGAGCTACAGCACTTTGGAGGCACCTTTCTGTCCTTACACTGCAGATGAAGCTGCAGTCATAGCCTTGCTGTTTGTGCTTCACTTGAAAGGAGGCAAATGATTGATTGAAACCTGATATACAGATTTACCAAAGGCCAGTAGCATAGCTGAAGGGGGATGACCAGAACAGCTGCCCTGAGTGCTGCAAAAAATAGCTACCGTTGCAACAGCAGCACCAGCTGAATGTGCTGCCACAATCCACACTGCAGTAGCTCAGCACTGCCTTGTGCATCCCCCTGAATATCTGAGTGCTGCACCTTTATATTAAAGGGCAAAGTCTGACCTTATGTTGAAACACAAACAGAAATGATGAAATAGCAACTTTGTGACAAAGTTGAAACATGAACTTCCTGGCAAGTGACCAGCATTGACCAAGGGTATAGCCATGTTGGTCTAAGGACATAGGAAGACAAGGTTCTTTGGGTAAATCTGATATCTTTTATTAGACCAACCTAAATAGTTGGAAAAATTCAGCATACACCAACACCTTAATTCAGCAAACAGGCTAGCCTATCAAGATCAAGGCACACAGTAAAATAATAATTCAGTCATTCTCTGAAGTGTTCACTGCCACGTTTAATAAGTTAGGAATTCTGTTCATGTTGAGCTATGTAATTGAGAGATAAATAAAAAGGGGCAATATATAAGTAAACACTTTGAGTTTCTCTTTGGGCTTCTCCCCATGCCCTTCAAGTTCCTACAGTAGCAGAAGTATTATTGTGACAAAAAGCATAGTAGTGTATGAACTATCCACTGTACAAACATGGAAAAAAGGATCCCTATCTTTACACTGCCCACATCTGATGCCAACTTAAAAAAATAATAATAATTCCTAAGGAAGAAGAAAAAAAGAAAAACACCAAATAAAACCTCTCTAAATGTAGCATCAGCCAGCACACACAGTTCTTTGCAATCACATTTAAATGTACAATTATTAACTCCAACCTTAATGAAGCTAGAGACCGTATGGGCATAAACATACAGGTGAGGTCTGTAATGTGTTATTTGTACATGAAGCATGCCATCTTAGTTCAGATTTTATGTCTGAGTGCCTGAAGGGAGCCAGGTTTGTACGCAGGGGATGGTGCTGGGCTAAAGCTGAAGGTTATTTTGTCGTGCATTGGTAGAGTGAGCTTGCTCAGTCATTGTGGTGTGTGCCTCAACGTGGTTATGGAGGCTGCAACAGGCTAAAGCAGTACAGCCAAAGAGGAGAGTGGCTGACTGAACCCTCTGACACTTATTCAGCATCAATGATAAAACTGTACCAAACGCTCTAAAGGTGTTTGTCGTGTGCTTATTGACTTAATCTGAGATCCGGTTGGTCAGAAAATGTACCCAAGGAAGACAGGATTAAGAACTCCTTGGCAAACAACCAGGAATATTAAATGTAATATGCTACCTCCGCCTCTGCCAATGAGCTGCATAAACCAGTTTCACCAGTATGAGAGGAGCAGGATGGAATTAAAGGACTAGGGAGCAGAGATTTGGGCTCTTCAGCACAACTGAGACAGGCAAACATCAGCCTGAAGAGTTCTGTTGTTCGGTCCCCTTCCAATTAGACTGATGACCTTTGCCCACACATATCCCCACCTCAGGTAAACCAGGAAGTAAGAATCCAGGGCAGGAGCCAGAGGCCAGGTAAAAATTTAGTAAATAAATAAATAAAAGAAAAACCTCCTGCAAAAGAACTAGTATTCCATCTGCTTCCATAGCAAAAAAGCATTTATGCTAATTATGATGAAGACAAATAGCATTTTGGATTTTCATTTCCAAATTAAACCAATGCTTGGAATGTCATGCTATCGGGGGGATAAAAAAAGTGTACAACCTCAAATAGCTATATGTCTATAGGCTCCAGCCAAAAATGCTAAAATAGTTTTTTGTACATTTCATAAGATTCTAAAACTTCTATTGCTCTGAAATGGTACCCTGAATGGGGGAAAGTACAAAGAGAAGAGTGTTTTTAAAGCATTCATATTTTAAATGAATTCTGTGAATTATGCTCAACTGGGGATCTACACATTGCATATTGACTTCAGAGAGAAGGTAGAGCTTTAACCACAGAACCACAACAAACTCTACATTATGGAGGTTGAGTTTTTCACCCCCACATAGAGCAGATAAAATATTTTAAGGCAGTTACTTGGCTTATTTAAACATGTGACTGGTCCTGTACGGAAAAATCACTGTGTGCATCACTTGTTTCACCAAATCTGTAGGTCACCTTCATTTCAACCCACAGCACCTCTCTTCCCCACCCTTTCTACTCATTTCAGAATGTTACCATATAGCACATATACTTTGTCTTAGTTTTTAATCAAGGACAGCAGGTTTCATATGGTGAAAGAATGGCTCAGCCCATGAGGAAGAAGATTTCGTGCCCATTACTCTGCAAACAGCCTCTATATAAAGCCAAGACCCTTGTTTCTGTCAGTAATCCACTGTAACAACCAATGTGAGGGAAACAGACACTTTCAGTTGTCTCTCAGGTTTCCTCATTTCTGTGGAGAGAGAATAGCACCCTACCCCACACAGTTAAGTGACAACTAAGAGCCTGCAGAGTCCCAGGATGAAAAAGAACAATATATCTACAAATTATAACAAAAACCCTACACCTGTCTCACACACACATCACACACATACATACACGCCAAGTACTCAAAATGACAATGTGGTCCCCATCTTTAAGAAAGGGAGGAGGGAGGACCCGGGCAACTATAGGCCCGTCAGTCTTACCTCAATCCTGGTGAAACTCTTTGAGAAGATCATCAAGGAGCACATCTGTGATGGGCCGGCATCAGGGATGATGCTCAGGGGCAACCAGCACGGTTTCATTAGGGGCAGGTCATGTCAGACCAACCTGATTGCCTATTACGATCAGGTCACAAAAGCATTGGATGCAGGTGTCGCCATGGATGTAGTCTTTCTGGACTTCAGCAAGGCCTTTGACACTGTCTCCCACCCCATCCTCATTAAAAAACTAGGCGACTGTGGCATCGATGCCTACACGGTCAGATGGATTGCTAATTGGCTGAAGGATCGTACTCAGAGGGTGGTAGTGGACGGGTCATATTCAACCTGGGAGGAAGTGGGCAGCAGAGTCCCCCAGGGCTCAGTCCTTGGGCCCGCACTGTTCAATTTCTTTATCAGCGATTTGGATGACGGGGTGAAAAGCAACCAGTTCAAATTTGCTGATGATACTAAAATTTGGGGTGAGGTGGGCACACTAGTAGGGAGGGAAAGACTGCAGAAAGACCCGGATAGGTTGCAAGGGTGGGCTAACAAAAACAGGATGCGTTTCAATACGGACAAGTACAGGGTGCTGCACTTGGGCAGTAGTAACCGGCAGCACACTTATAAGATTCATAGATTCATAGATGTTAGGGTCGGAAGGGACAATAGATCATCGAGTCCAACCCCCTGCATAGGCAGGAAAGAGTGCTAGGTTTAAATGACCCCAGCTAGTTGCCTATCTAACCTCCTCTTGAAGACCCCCAGGGTAGGGGAGAGCACCACCTCCCTTGGGAGCCCATTCCAGACCTTGGCCACTCGAACTGTGAAGAAGTTCTTCCTAATGTCTAGTCTAAATCTGCTCTCTGCTAGCTTGTGGCCATTATTTCTTGTAACCCCCAGGAGCGCCTTGGTGAGTAAAACCTCACCAATTCCCTTCTGTGCCCCCATGATGAACTCATAGGCAGCCACAAGGTCGCCTCTCAACCTTCTCTTGTGGAGGCTGAAGAGGTCCAGGTGCCTTAGTCTCTCCTCATAGGGCTTGGCCTGCAAGCCCTTAACCATACGAGTGGCCCTTCTCTGGACCCTCTCCAGGTTATCCACATCCCTCTTGAAGTGCGGCGCCCAAAATTGCACGTGGTATTCTAACTGCAGTCTGACCAGCGCCCGATAGAGGGGAAGTATCACCTCTTTGGTTCTGTTCGTCATGTACCTGCTGATGCACGATAAAGTGCCATTAGCTTTTCTGATGACTTGGTCACACTGACAACTCATGTTCATCTTGGAGTCCACTAGGACTCCAAGATCCCTTTCCGCTTCTGTGCCACCAAGCAGGTCATTTCCTAGGCAGTAGGCATGCTGGACATTTTTCCTCCCTAGATGCAGCACTTCACATTTCTCCTTGTTGAACTGCATTGGGAAACTCCCTTCTTGAGAGCATGAAGGCGGAAAGGGATCTTGGAGTCATCATTTACTCCAAGATGAACATGGGCCGACAATGCGAGGTCACAGTCGGCAGGGCTAACCGGACCCTATCGTGCATCCACAGGTGCATCTCAAGCAGGGCCAAGGAGGTGGATCCTCCCCCTCTATGTGACTGACACTGGTCAGGCCACAGCTGGAGTACTGTGTCCAGTTCTGGGTACCCCACTTCAAGGGGGATGTGGACAACATTGAGAGGGTCCAGAGGAGGGCCACCCATATGATCCGGGGACAGCAGGGCAGACCCTACAATGAGAGGCTACAGGACCTGAACCTGTTCAGCCTTCACAAGAGAAGGCTGAGGGGGGACCTTGTGACCATCTATAAACTCACTAGGGGGGACCAGAAGGGTTTGGGGGAGACCTTGTTTCCCCTAGCATACCCTGGGATAACAAGGAATAACGGCCACAAGTTGTTGGAGAGTAGGTTTGGATTAGACATCCGTAGGAACTACTTCACAGTTAGGGTGGCTAGGATCTGGAACCACTTCCAAGGGGAGTGGTGCTGGCTCCTACCCTGGGGGCCTTTAAGAAGCGGATCGATGCCTACCTGGCTGGGATCACTTGAGCCCAGTTTTCCTCCTGCCCAGGCAGGGGGTCGGACTTGAAGATCTACAAGGTCCCTTCCGACCCTACTTCTATGATTCTATGATGACATTTGTTGGCTGATTCCAACAAATGCAGTCATTGGACATTTTGTAAAATAAGATATAGGCCCAGTTTGTCTTCAATTTAAATGGGGGGCAGGAGGGAAGGGGGTAAATGCTATGTACTATCAGTTTCAAAATAAAAATTTAGACAGCAATATCTGCCTCAAGTTACAACTACATTTCCATTGCAGAAGTGGTGTTAAATTCAACTGGCCCACAAAGCCAGATGAATAGTTCAGGGCTCCCTGTGGGCTGGATGAGAAGAGTAGGGATGTCATTTGGCTGCAGGGCAGAATATTTGGCAGTGGGGGGAGCAGCTTGCCACAGCTTCTGGAGCTGCGGCAATTATTGCCACTGCTGCTGCTCATCCTGCTGCCAAATTTCTGGTCCTGCCAGCCAGATGACATAGTTCTGCATTACAGTTTAGGGGAAAAAAATGCAACCCCCACATGTCCCCAGAGTGACACACCTCTGGCAAAGCCCTGTTTGCAGCTGACATCTATGACAGAAACATACTACAGAAAGAAATCTCAGGTCACTCAGATTTGGAGGGCTGAACATGTGCGCTGATGAGAAAGGACAGGGAACTGGACGGGTTAAAGAGCAGTGCAAACACCTGCCTTCCATGCTCCCACCTACGCTCTCTCTATAACCCCAAAGGGTACCCAGGACAGAAAAAAAATCAATCCATATAAGAGAGATTTATGGCTCATCTTCATATAAGGCTTGCGGTGCCCCAACTGTGCCAATATACTTAAACCACAAGGGACAATACACAAAGGCACAATAAATGCTCAATTGTTTTACAGTATTCAGCATTACATGTTGCCAGTCTGGTAAAATGTCAGCAGCATCTTACGCTGTAAAAAAGTAGACCACTTGAGAGCTGCAGGACTCCTGCTATCAGCAGCCATAGAAGGGAAGAGACAAAAGGAGACAAGACTGAACATCAGGAGAGGATGGGCTGACCCCAAAGCTTTCTTGCTTCAGTGACTGATAAAGAGCAAGATTAATGACAATGACACAAAAGACCGTTTATACATCTTTAAAAAAAAAAGAGTACTTAGCAGTCAGATGAAAGAACAGAAATTAGGGAGGAACAGAAAGTCACAGAACAAAGGGCTTAGTATTGACCAGAAGTACATATCCTCAGAGCAACATGATGTGCTTGGATCACTTCAGGACAAAGCCAGGAGCTCTTGAGTTTGATGCCAACAGAAAATGGCCGCTCACTAAGGCTGTGGACAAACCATGTATCTATCGTCTCCACCTTGCCTCCTAAAAAATCAGAAATGTAGCACTTGCCTCACAGGGATTAGCCAACATGTACACTTGCTCAGAGACACAGTGCCTACTTGTTATTAACTCCACACTTAGGAAAAAAGGAGCTTCTGTCAACTCTTTTGACAGTTACATTATAATTAATCTCAAGCTGAGTACTTACTTTTGACTTTCCAGCAGAATTACTAAACCACAGTTTCAGTGCAAAAATATGGACAATCAATATGGACAAGCAAGTCATCTAAGCTCAACCTTCTAAATGCCTCAGTTAGGCCAACTGTTAGCTGTTTTTTACCAATGATTTTCTTATATGGTAAAAAAAAAAAGAATCAATTTCAATCTATTTCTGCTTGAAAAATAAATATAATATTTATAAATAATAGATGCTGTTCCTCCCCAGTCTACATAGCCTGGGCCTTTAAACAGGCTATAGTAAACATGCTTGAGTAGAGTTTATGCTGGACAGCAGGTACAAAGCCAAATCCCACCTCCCATAGTCTAAGCCTAAAAGCCAAACTCTGGGGTTCTGTGTAGCTGCTTTTGGCCACACCATGTGCATGCTCTGAATCCAAAGGCAGCTACAAAAAGATTACCACATCTTAGTTTCCACAGTGGACCAGCACCTATACCACTTTTCTCCCTACTGCCAAGAAAATGAGCATAGCTGAAAGTAAAGGGGAATGCCCCAGGGCTTTCCTATGTTTTCCATTCCCTGCTATATTGATTCCTTGAAGCCAAATGGCAACCTCTATAGACTGCTCTTTGTAACAGAGGACCATCCTGTCTGCTCCCTAACCCTCTGCTGAATAGGGCACCCTGCCATTATGGCTGTATGAATAAATGATTTTTGGTTTTGCAGGGAAAAGCCTGGTTCAGACCAAAACATATTATACATATAGAATATACTATATAGATCATTTCTGTGAGAAAACACAAAACTAAAAGTTATTCCATTGTGTGGACATTTAATGAAAGCGAAGAAAGACTGTCTGGAGGTAGGCCTTATCCACGAAAAGAAGATGAGGAGGTAGCGATCCTGCCTCCCCTCCTCTTCATCCAAAAGCCTCCATTGTTAGGGGTCTCACTCAGGATACACAGGTTCAACTCCCTCTTTTGCCTGAGGAAACCTAAACCTGTATCTTCTACCCCACAAGTGAGTTCCCTAATCAGACTATAGCCACTTGCTCTCCCTATAAGGCCCAATGAATATATTAAATGTAAGAGCACTGGTGGGGGGGGGAGTGAGAGAACCATCCCAGAATATCCTACAGGCTGGTAGTTCACAATAGCCACACAGCCTGTGGGAGGTACAGGTTTAAGTCTCCTTGAGCAAAGGAGGGATTTGAAACCAGGCCTCACACCCTGAGTGAATGCCCTATTCAGTGGGCTACTAAGTAAACTTTACTGTAGAAATCCTCCTTGTTTTATGACCTGAAAAGTCTTCAGTCACATCTTTTCTACTAATGCAACCCATATCCATAAACAACATCTGGTCAAGCTGAAACTATGATTTTCTGACAAACAAAGCTATCTACAGGAGCGGAGAACAAAACATAAGCACCACTGCCCCGCTCTGCCTATTGTCACTCCTGCCTTTTTGTACTCCACAGCCATAGCAGAAAATCTTTACATCTGCCTGGAATGAACTCCTGTCATGTTTACAAACATGCCCTGATTCCCTCTAAGCTCCTAGTGACCTGTCAGGACCCAAATCTGAACTCAGAGGTTTTCACTGCATTTTAAAGTATCACATACTGCTGTGATGCCCCTATGATCCCCAGAGAGAGCCTGTCATCAAAAAATGAAAGTGTTGGTAAGAAACGACTCACTGTAGCCTCCCTCAAAAAGAACAAGCGTATTTGAATATAGAGAGACTCTTTCCTACTGTAGAAGCTCTCCTACAGCCCAACTGCCTCAACAGCAGTAAGTCAAAGTCAACTACAGTAAGTAAGTAAGCTAAATTTACAGGACTGAGAAGACTTAACCAATTCCTAGATTGTCAGGAGTGGCAGAAGGGGAATACGATTGGCATTAGAAAAACATTTAACTGGAAAGGCCAGTTGTTTCAAAGAGTTAAACAGGACCCACTGCTCCTCCCTCCCCAACACACACAAGGCAGGTTGCCTGAACCTGTAAGCCTCCTCACAGTTTTACTGTTTCAGGGTCTCTCCCCATAGTAATAGGGGAAAGAAGCAAAAAGCAGAAGAGGTCATAAAAGCAAAAAAGAGCAACTGATTAATTATCATATATATGAAGCAATGACAGATTAAAATACTAAATAAAATTAAAGCCACCTCTTTGTTTAAAAAAAAAGCCCCAGAGAAGTAGGACAAGAAAGCTTTAAGAAAGAGCTTTTATGCAATTCAATTGCTAGCCTATTCAGGACAGACAGTAATAATATACTGTGCATGTCTACCCTGTAACATTTACAGTATCTAGAAATGGTAACCCTAAATTTACTACTGTCACTCTACATACCTGACTTTAAAGAAAAACAAAACAAAAAGAAAGCAAAAACAAAAAGAAAAACTTTAATGCAGTGTTTGCACTGCAAAGTTTATATGGTATTTTATATAAAACCTGGCAGCACAATCTGATATTAAAGATTCTAAAAACATTATAACCTGGATATAGCATGTGCTAAACAGTTACAGTGAAGTTTACCCTCTTATCCAATGCATTTTTGGATCACCTATGGAATCCCCTATGCAAACCACAACTGAAGGACAACTAAAGGACAACTGAAGGCTGAGGTACGCCAGTGCTCCTGCTGAGACCAAAGCTGAAGATTTGTGGCTAGAGGGTCTTGTCCCTGCTCAAGGTCAGACTGATCACCATATCTGAGGTCAGGAAGGAATTTTATCCCGTGGTCTGATTAGTATGAACTGTGGGGGGTTTTGCCTTCCTCTGTAATGGGGGCATGGCCCAATAGCTGGGATCTCTTCAGCATATATTGATAACAATTTATAGAAGCAGGACAGTGGCTGTTGTGGTTCCTCTCCTTGACCTGTGGCAGGTTAGGTAGGGTGTTAGGTTTGTGTCTTATGTAGAGTTTAGGTTTCTATGAGATGGTTTGGATAGGAATAATCCTGCCTCAGACAGGGGATTGGATCACTAGATAACCTCTGGAGATCCCTACCAGCCCTGCTTCTCTATGATTCTGTGATTTTACCAAATTCAGCATCAGCCTTACCCAAGAAATCAAGAGACGCCAGCCTTGAGTAAGTCAGTTAATCAGGATCTACAACATAAAAGTAAAGAAGCTGATCTACTTTGTAAAATGTTATACACTTTACTTATAAAAAGCTCTATGTAAGACTGGAAGAAACAACTAAAAATCAGTGTCTGTCTTTGGGTTCTCTCTTCATAGGGAGAACTAAAAACACTAATGCAAAGAGTTTGCTCTAATGTATGAAGTTTGGGAGAAGTGTCTTGCACATTACCAAAGATGCAACTAATATAATTTCATATTGCTACCCTTCAAAGAGATGGGGAGAGTATGTCAACTCTTTGGTCCACTACTAAGGCTTAGTATGTGCTCGTGCATGCAGAAATGTTCTTGTCAACAAACCTTGACAAGTTGAATTTACTCCTTGACTGAGTGAGTTTCTTAGCAATTCATCTTCACAACAACTAACAAACTGTCAGAAGTACAGAAAATAATTCTCTCTAAAAGCTTCTTCATTGTGTTAAATAAAATTATAGCATTTTCTCTATAAAAACACAACAATCCAAAAATGTCTGTGTCTAGGATTAGTTAATAGAAAGATTTTTTTTTTCTTTAGAGATAATCTTGGAAGTAAAATATACTCATTTCCTTTTCTTTGTCAGAAATATCTAGTTTCCTGTTTTGCTAAACAAAACAGATTTAAAATTAGTTGTACATTTTTAGATACAGCTTCCTAGTAAGTGTTGAGCTACAGAAGTTCAGGCCCTATAAGAGATTTTTAAAAGAAATGAAAGTGGCTCCAACTAGGTGTACAGATGGACAGACACATTCTCCAACAGCTGAAACAAAACAACCTAAAGGGTTACCACCTCTGCAATATTCCATCTTAATTAAGGAGATGCTTTTATTAAATAGCTTGCAATTTTATAAATGTGTTCAACACCCAGACACAGACACCTATATATGTACATTTAGGAAATATTAGTGCACCAATCCTACAAAATGCCATTCCTCTCCTGCCTTTGCCTCAACATACACATCTCTAAGGTACTCCCCTTCTTTTACCTTTAATTTTAAAGAGGATAGAAATGGCAAGTCCAGATTCAGACTCACTCCTAAGAACTAACTACAATGAATCAAGAAGTCACAAAGAAGCACATAGGGTGAAGACTTTCATGTGTGCTTAAGGAACTTGGATGCACAGCTCCAAGTCTACAGTTCCAGCATCAGAACCAGATCTAGTTCTAACTGCTACAGCACTGACTAGATTTAAACTTGGCAGATTCTCCATGTGGTTCATGCTTAGTCACATGTCTGGTCCCCATTTAAAAACAACTCTGACTCGAGTTCAAATACTGAGTTCTATCTTCCTTTGTCCTCATCTCCAGAAGGGGCCTCACAGGCTTTCAGGGCTGGATTTGACCCAGGCCCTTCAAATATCTGTTAAGAACATTAGGAAGTAGACAGATTAGTAGACATAGCACTTGGCATGATAAAGCTGGCCCTCCCCATGAATGAAGCCACCAAGAATCCTGCCAAAACAAAATCTGGCACATGCTAGATACCTGTCCAACTGCTGGAAAGGCAGACAAGTATCCACTTCCTCCAAACTGAGGGGGTATATTTAGATTTAGCTTGGCCTGCCATCCTCCAGGTTGACAGCCAGCGCACATTTTTTTACATCCAGAAGTCATAGGATTTTTCTACAGGTTGACCAAGGCCTTCCCCTTCCAGTAAGACACCCTATCTATAAAGGAACTTAACTTTTGGTCCTTACACCTCAGCCATTTGAAGCCATGGCAATATGCTCTTTGATTTACCTTTGCACAGAAAAAGCCTTCTGGGTAGCAATAACTTGGGCAAGGAAGGTGGACGAGATCCATGCCCTTGCAGTAGATGCTTCCTGTACCGTCATTTTCCCAGACAGGAGGGGCTTAAATGATACCTTAAATTTTTACCCAAAGTGCTTACCTAATACCACATCAGCCAATAAAAGTTAGCAAGATGGCATTCTTTCCCAACTTCATTCTTCTCAAAAAGAGACATCTTTATATTTAAAAAAATGAGGGGGCTCCATTTTTACCCAGAGGCCTCTAAGAAAGTCTCCACAGCTATTTGTTTCCTTAGCGAGGGATCTAACAGCACAGCAAGATCAGCACAGAAGGTCAACCTAGATATCTGACTGTGTTATGGGACCATTATGATAGGACCATCACTTGTGTCAGGCTATATTCCATGCGAATCCAAAATCTCCATAGCATCCCTCTGAAGCAGTTTCAGAAGCAGAAGGTTTCAAAAGGCTGATGCTGAATTTGTTAGGGTTGTCTTCAGTTGCTATTTGCATAGGGGATTTTAAGACCTATCTCCAAGTAGGTGGGTGCTATTTTGGAGTTTTGTTCTCTAAGGATCATGTACATATGGACAATTACTCAAAAACATAGAAATGTTACTGTCACAACCCAAGGGTGTGATTTTTGTTTTGTGAGTGCTTCGGCACTGCTAAATTGTTCCCGCTAAATTGCAGCTTCTTTGCACAATGGAGTTTTCTGCTGCAGAGGAGAACCCCGGTGCAAAAGAATTCCCACCACCAGTAGCTTTCTTTGCAGGGTGCATTTCTTTGTTGCAGCACAGAAATGCACGTTGCAAGGAGTTCCCGCCATTCGTATTCAAATTTGTGCCCCACCATTGGCTAGTTCTAAATTATTCATACGTGGCGGCTAGTGATTGGCTTGCTAGCCGTATAAAAGGCTTGAGTGGTTTCTGCCCAAGTTGGAGGACTCCACAAACACCAGGAGGAGGAGATCTTCACGCTGTGTGAAGATCTCTAAGCGCTGCGGAGCCTATCGGACCCAGCGCATTTCAAGCAGGCAACAGAGGTCTGATCAGCCTCTAGCCTCTCCCCGTCGCCGAGCGCAATCCTCAACGTATCCCTTTCCCTGCACGCAAAAAGATCCACGGAGCCTAGCAAACTTCGTGTGAGTCTATTCAGAGCTCTTAGTCTCGAGTACTTTCTTTGGTTGGAGCTACAGGCTCGCGGTTTAGAGCCTCCAACTGGATGGGCTAGAATGTTCACGGGAAGGAACTCTAGTCCGCCTCTCTTCTTTTCTATCTGTAACCGCAACTCAAGCAAGTTTTCCTGCCTGCACCGCGACCATCTTCGGTGTAAGTAAAACAATCTTAAATCAACCACTAAGCGTCCATGACTAATTCTAGCTCGCCGCCGGTTTTCTCCGACCCTGCGTGCCTGGGCTGCTGGCCACAGCCCGCGTGCACAAAAAGGGCCCCAGATCGCTCCCGGCCCGCACAGTTACTAGTAGCTGAAAGTCAACATGTGCTGTCCACATGCACATGCTCATTCTCTCCTCTTTCCTCTGAGCTGCATACAGTATAATATTGTGGCTGAGAGGAAACTGAGAAGCAGGAAGTATATACAACTCCTTTATACCTCTGGGACAGGCCACAATGAGTGCTTGAGGTACAGACACACTCACTATGAGGATGTGCATGTGCACCATACATCTCAAAGTTGTTCCATTTCATAAAAAAGAGAAGTTGTATATACTTCCAGGTGTTTAACCTAATCAGAGAACCTGGATTTGTGTATTGTCACAAGCAGACTTAGTGATCTCACTTCCCATAAATACAGAAAAAAACTAATAGCTGAGAATCCAAGATTGAGAGCCAAGCTTTCATATTTATTCACAAGTTACTACAGGAATACACATAAGCATGGAAAGCAAGGCTATGCGTATACCCACATACCATAGATGTGTAGACTGTGGGAAATTGATGTGCCCCATATCTGAGGTCATTTTTTGTAAGCACACATACAAACACAGGATACCAAACATAGACTCAATATATTACTAGCTGTATGTGCTGATTTTGCCAAAGTTGTAAATAAATGAAGTAATCATACAGGGGTTTTGGTGAGGGGGAGGGAAGAGGTGGGGAATATTTGTTTTGTTTTGTTTTTCTTGTTGCTTTTACATTTCTTTACTTTAAATTCCTTTTATTTTCTTTTGGAGGGGGGGGCATTGGGGCATAGGAAAACAGCGAATGTTGTCTAAAGAATTAAACCAGATGCTTTTAAAGAATCAGGTAAATTACTGCATTAGATTAGAACTGTATATTGTATTAGCTTCCTAAAGAAGCTTATATTCATATGGTATTGTAGAATACTTTGATGTTTAGCCAAAAGGGAACTCCATGTGAGTTTAGTCTTGAAATGTTTATCTCTAAAAACCTGCTCAAACTCAAATTCTTCAGCAACCTTGGTGCCAAAGCCACTCTTCATGATGCAGTTTACAATGACACAGGATGGATCCTTATCCCATGCAACAACAACATTTCTCGTAGCATCAAGAACACTCCATTTTTGCAGATCTGTTGCATTCCTGGAAGCCTCCCGCAGCAGATAACACACCAGTTATTTCCGTTATGCCATCTTAATGTGGTTTAGTATTCCCTGATCTAGAAAAGAACATGTAATAACTCCATCTATGCAGACTAATGTTACAGTGTTATCTACATGGTATATTTTGAAGTAAACAAACAATTTTTCACGGGTTTATGGTCCAAAGGACCAGAAAACGTCACTGAATTTAAAAATAGCCATTTTTCAAATTACCTGTATCATAAGACACCCAAAAACCTATTCTTTTGGGTGGGGAGTGATAATAGCTTCAAAGTATCCAATACTTTGAACTATCTGATATTGAACTTATTAAGTTTTCCTGTGTTCTGCAAAACCTTTTTTTTTTCCTATGCAAAAAGCATGTGCATTTAATAAATTCCTTTAAAGCAAGGGCTACAAAGGGTTTTCAGCACTTTGGGAACACATGGCAGCGAAACTGTAAAGCAGAATAATCACCTGGATAGAGTTCCAATGGCATCATGCATGAGCTACTAGAAAGACCATTGGACTGGGAAAGACGAACCAGCCACTGTCTTGGGGCCTCACTAAGAACTAAGAAGCATGCCCAAGAGGCCAGACAAAGTCTCAGGATGTTTCTCAAAACAGCAAGTCTGGGAAGCCCAAAGGCTTGGTCCAAAAACAGTGTAAGTGACACACCACAATGAGGAACCTCAGTCAGTAATGCAGTTCTCATAAGCAACAAAGAAGGGAAAAAAGCCACACCACACACAGAAGAGTATGCTATAGGTACAATGAAGTGATTGCATTGGTTTCCTCGCCCCACTAGCTTATCTTTAAAGGCATTGCTTAACAAGCCCTATTTGATAAGAGGTATTACAGCAGATTGTGTGTGACATAGGTGGATAAAATATATCATATGTTCCCACAGAATCAGAGACACAAAGATAAATACCTTTGATTCTGATATCTATTATATTATTTCTGATATAAAGTTCTGCAGGCAATGAATGAAAATATGGCCATCCCTTCCCCGTCTCACTTAGTCACAAACACTTTGGAATGGAATTGCCTTAGGAAGAAAGCTGATGCCACTAATCCCTTAGGAAGAAAGCTGATGCCACTAAAAATGTACGTTATATGGCTATATTTAAAATGTTTATTTGGAGCTCCATAAAAAAAATAGGTTTTCAGTACATCTGTCTGCTGTATTTCCCCACAGCCCACACACCAAAGGTGTCTGTTTTCATATATATCACAACATTAATATAAAGGACACCGGTAGAATGGGTAAGGCACTCTGTAATGGATGCACAAGTGAGCATTCAACCCTCACATCAGAACCCACACTGACAGCCAGCTGACCCAGCTGTAAATGTACAGTCCAGCTGGAGAGTCAAAGGAAGCTGGACATGATAGCTACAAAATTCTGTGCACCAAGTGGAGTTTCACTTAATTTTTAAGGTTCGACACGGGTGGGGGGAGGAGTGGGCACACCGTGGCAGTCGGGGGAGGGGAGGAGCAGGCCCAGGCCTGATGCGGGGAGGGGAGGAGCGAGCCCGAGTGTGGGGAGAAGCCATCTCAGCAAGGGGGGCAGTGAGCCCAGCCCAGTGCAGCCCAACACCACAGCAACGGGGGGAGGTGAGGCGCGAGCCTCCTCCCCCACCCCCACCTCTTCCATGTTGGCCCTGAGCCCACTCCTCCTGTCCCCCCACCACCACCGGGTTGGCCCAGGCCCGCTGCTTCCCGCCGCCACGGCCTGGCTTCTTCCCACCCTCAGGCCTGGTCCTCCCCTGCACCGGGCCCAGCCCTGCTCCTCCCCTCCCCCCACTGCTGCAAAATATTTTGTTTAATATAGCATATGCCACCATTTTCCAAATCAAGGACCAAGTTCTATCCAACACATGCACAGCTACCAGCTTCTTTAACAGCTATGTCTAAAGGCCAAAACCATGTTCCAAACACATTTAAGATGGAACATTTTTCCATTAAGGAATATTAGAGCTCTGAACAGATTATGGGGACAGCTGGTTAGTACTGAAGGGGGGGGGGGGGGGAGAATATGGGGCTGGAGTGGAGACAGCTGGAAAAAAAATTCTAAATCTAAATATACACCATGGCCCCATCTACATGTTATAGGTATCATGCAATTAACTGGTTAATTGCACAATTAACTTAAGACCAGCTACACATGCAAAGAAGCTATCACATACCAAATGTGTATTAACTTTATAGCTAGTTGCTATTGAGTTTAATTTGCAGTGTAGTAGGGACTCTCCTACGGCTGGGAGCCACATCAGCTGAAGAGGCTCCCAGTAGCAGGTATGCATCACGCCCAGCTGGGGATGGGAGTCCCACAACTGAGGGGACTCTTAGCCCCAGCAGGTGCCAACTCTGGGTCCCAGCAGCATGTGGAGTCCCACAGCTGTGGACACTGGGTGGTGGGACCCAGATGGGTCCCATTACCTGGGGTGGTATGGCTGCTGCAGAGTTGTTTGAAACCCCAGGCCTGGGGGATCGTGGCTGCCATGATCCCCCATGCCCAGGGATTTCACATACCCTTAAGCCCAGGAGACTCTGGCAGCCATGATCCCCCAGGCCCAAGGGGTGGGTTTCACACACCCCTGAGCCTGGGAGATCATGGCAGCTGCAATCCCCCACCCTTGAGGATATGTGGGGTGCCCCCATGGCTGGGAGCTCATCAACTGACGGGGCACCCAGTCACAGGAGCTTGCTTGTTGCTGGTTTAGGGGGAGCCCAGGATCAGGCTCCCCCTGCACTGGCAACAAGACATGATGGGATCTAATGCATGATCCCACAATCACACCTCCTGCCATGCATGTGTGGCTTGGCAGGAGACAGATTGTATAGACTGTGCATTAGATCCCATTGCACCTTTAACAGCAGATGCATGACAAATAGAACCAAGGAGGTGATACTTCCCCTCTATGCAGCATTGGTCAGACTGCAATTGGAGTACTGTGTCCAGTTCTGGGCGCCATACTTCAAAAAGGATGTTGATAGACTTGAGAGGATCCAGAGGAGAGCCACTCATATGATAAGGGGATTACAGGACAAGCCCTATGAGGAGAGAGTGAGGGACCTGGACCTCTTCAGCCTCCACAAGAGAAGGCTGAGAGGTGATCTTATGGCTGCCCACAAATTCATTAGGGGGATGCAGCAAGGGATTGGAGATGTTCTATTCACCAGGGCACATCTTGGGGTAACAAGGAACAATGGTCACAAACTGACAGAGAGCAGATTTAAGTTAGATATCAGGAAAAACTTCTTCACGGTAAGGGTGGCCAAAATTTGGAATGGGCTTCCAAGGGAGGTGGTGCACTCCCCTACCTTGGGGGTCTTTAAGGGAAGGCTGGATAGGCATCTGGCTGGGGTCATCTGACCCCAGCACTCTTTCCTGCCGAGGCAGGGGGTCGGACTCGATGATCTGTTGAGGTCCCTTCTGACCCTAGCATCTATGAACCTATGTAGAGGGGGGCCTAACAAACATAATTCACTTCATCCCAACTTCACCAAAAAGCTACTTTTGTAAAAAAAGTTTATTGCATACACACACACACAAATCATATTAAGAGATTTGCAGGGAGCCCGAGTCATGTTAATAACAGGAATTATTCTGGAACATGCTTTCAAATGTCCATCCTTACTATTGTAGAGGGTCACAGAGAGATGTCAGTCTGACAAAAAAATTTTTTAGTTTTCTGATTCTCTCCCCCTTTACTTTGTTTTAGTAAGCATTTATTATATTTAAATAAATATTGTTTAGTGGAGTTTGAACTAAAGTATTCCTCTTGCCTGTCTTACATACTTTACATAGATTATTTGGAGTTTTGTTACGTTTCTTTTACATTTAAAAGTTATTTAGTTTTAATTCAAGTCTTTCTCCATTCAGAAAGTAGTTTTGTGCTTCACTCTTCACTGTGAATTGAAATAATCTGCCCTTGCCCCAGTGCATCGTATTTCATTTTCTCCAAAACAACCAGTTCAAAGGGGAACACATTTAGTTACCTAAATTCTATTACAAGCACAAAGCTTAAGACAATATCTTTTGTGTTCACTGGCATCATGTCCTTTTGGTATTATAATGAATAATTCATGTGGGTTTGGAAAAGACAGAAATGCCAGTGCCTGAACAACTGCTCTGCAGGTTCACCATATCTCTTCATCCAGTGGAAGTGTGCCACATAACCATAACCAACCAATCAAATCATCATTATATTTAAGGATTTCATATACATAACAATAGCCTCCAATACAATACATGTGGTTTGCAGACTTACCTGCCTTCATTTACTTTTGCTTTGTCTCCTTGGCATGGGAAGTTTTCAATGTAACCTAGACTGCAGTTGATTTGTGTCCAATCAGGTTGGCATACAGCCAGGAAGTGAGGCCGCAGTCTACCAATGGAATACTTGGCAATGTCCGTCAGTGACTGGCTAGCAGCCGCACCAAAAATGAATGTCCCAATGGCTTTGTAAATAGTGGCTATGTAGTTATTTCTGACAAACGAATTTGAGTGCAAATGGTTATAATAGACAGACAGGGCTTCTCCTATGATTATCTGAAAAACAGAGATAGATACCAGTTACAATAGAGAAACATATCTATATCCCCTTGAAAGAAAGGCATTAGTAGTTATCAAAAACCTTAGCTTTGTCAATACATGTATAGTTTCAAATGGTAACATTGCACCGATAAAGATTTTTTGGACTGATACTGATTGTTGACCAGCCATATTGGCCAATATTGATCTGATTGCCAATATGCAGCCCAGAAGCTTGGAGAGCAGTGTCCAGCTGGTAAGTCTGTTGTGGAGAAGGAGGGGAAGGGAAGGGGCAGAGGAGGTAAATTGAGGCCCCCACGGTGAAGGAAGGAGTGGGGCTGCAGCAGGAGTTAGGCTGGGGCTGCACTCAGGTGGGGCAGGGCAGGCAGTGGTGGCACTAAGAGGGGCTATGGGTGGGTTACAGCCACCCCAAAACTCACTATAGCCCCCACTCCCAGTGCCACTATCATTCGACCCAGCCCTCCCCACCCTGTGACAGGAAGAGCCCGGCACAGCCTCTGGCCCCAGCCCACAGTGGAAACCTGCCCTTGCCCCACACACAGATCCGGGGGACACACCCTGCCATGCCTCCCCCAGGGGTGTGTGCTGCAGCAGGAGCCAACCCCACTCAGCTCCATCCTGTGCCACACCCTGGCTAGGCAGTGACTACCCATGCCCCAGCCCCACACCCTCCCTCACTGCAAGGCCTCAATCTGCCTCCCTTACACTCCTTCCCTCCCCCATGCCCCGTCTCCCCTGACAGACTTCCTGGATGGATGCTGCTCTCCAAGCTGCCAGGCTGCATTCCTGGCTGTGTGCATGTTGTGGCTACACGCATGCACACAGCATTTAAATCGCCAACATTACTGGCCATATCAGCCAATAAAAGCCAATTGCCAATACTGTCAATTTTCCTTTTACCAGTGCTGATACGATATGGATCAATGTATCAGTGCACCTCTAATTGTATTATTAAGATATGGAAATAAGCAAATTTTTCTGGAATTTACTCAGAAGAAACAGAATTTCCAACAGTGGAGCCAACATAATTTTAAGAAGCTTACATGTAAATAATTTTCTTATTCTGTCTTACATTAACTTATAAAAAGTGGCAGTGTTAACAGAGGCCCTAAAAAGGACTTTAGTTTCCAAAAAGAATAAAAACATTTCCCACACTGCTGTACAGGACACATTAGTGGCACATGTTATTCTACATCATGTTTCCACTCATAACCTTTTTCTAAGCATAAATTAATCAGCTGTGCCAAAAGTGTGGTGACTTTGGGGAAGTCAAGAGCTTAACTGGAGGGGCTGGACCTGAAATTAAGTCTTATTAAAACAATAATGGCTCTAAAAGGAACAAGGGAGTCTGCCTAATATTAATTCTGTCCAATACAATGCAGAGCACAAAAAAGCTCAAAGATTAATTATTTTCTCATATGCTCAGAAAGCCAGCAGACTTTGTTTGCCTTCCCCTCAATTCAGTCTCTTGTGGAAAGTGTTTTATTATAAAAATATAAAATTTTAATTTAGTCTTTATGAAAAGATACTATGCAAAGAGAAGCACAAGTGCTGGATCTGAACCACAAGATAGCCTACCAGAAAGCCATGAAAAGACACTAGACCGGGGGTCAGCAACCCCCAGCATGCGTGCCAAGCATGGCACGCAAGGCCATTTTGCTCAGCACACCAGGGCCAGCCCTGGCTCTGGGTAGCTGCTGGAGCCCAGGCTGCTCCCAGCAGGGCTTGCAGGGTCCCAGCTGCCTGCTGTCTGCCCCAAAGTGCACGTGCAGTCGCCGCCAGCATGGAGCTGATGCTGGAGCTGTGGAGCCCAGCACAGCTGTTTGCAGCCTGCCTGCTGCTTGCTGCAGCTGCCCAGAGCCCAGGCTGGCTACAAACAGCTGCGCTGGGCTCCGGAGCCCAGTCACCAGCTCTGTGCCTAGAGCAGGGGAGAGACCGGGGTTGCAATGCCTCAGGCCCCTGCCTCACCACCTGCTCTGATGAACGGGTGCATGCGCTGGTATGGAGCTGATGCTGGGGCTCCGGAGCCTGGCACAGCTGTTTGGAGCCTCCTGGCTGCAGCTGGCCCCAGCTCTGGGTAGCTGCTCCCAGCCACAGAGCCCGGGCTGGGGGGGCAAGGGCAGCAGGGCTGGGCGGCAGGGTCTTTGGATGGGGAGGCAAGGGACACATGCAAGGCATCCTGCCATGTACCCCCTGCCCTCATTTTGTTTTTCTGGCATGCTGGCACCTTCCAAGGTAGGCATTGTGGGGGTTTTCGGCACTCCGACCAAAAAACGTTGCCTACCCCTGCACTAGACACATCCCACCAAGCTGTTCAGAATTCGAGAGACACCTTTTTCTTCGATGCTAAAATAGAAAACACTGTCTAAGAATGATTTAAAGTAGTGCGAATAATGCTAATTGAAAAAAAAAGTATATTCTGAAAGACTATGAAAAAGCAGAGCCCAAGAGCTCAATTTGTTATTTACCCCTCTGCAAAGTGATTGTATATTGCTGCCATTCTGATTCTCATGTAAATTGCAAGTATGACATATTACTTCTAGACCTGAAGTCTTGTAACTTAACTTCCATGAGACAGAAGGGGATTTTAAGCTATGCCTGTATATGGGCTGTCTTCCCAAGATATTCCACTTCAAAGAATAGCTAGAACCGTGTACAAGTTACTAACTCATAGAAGTTAGATATAGGCTTACATATATTCCTGAATCTGTGCGTTAATAAAAGGCTGCTTAAAGGCTTGATCCACTGCTCACTGAAGCCAACAAGAGTATTTCCCTCTGAAGATAATGGGACAGTAAATAACAGTGTAAATAAGAAATCTGGCTCTGAATAAAACGGAAAGGGAAGATCCCATAGGGACAAAAGAGCATGAAGTACTAGGTATGCTATATAGAAGCAAACAAAAAAGGTAAGTGACAATTATTTGTAGTGATAAGATAACTAGGAAGGGCTACAGTATTAAAATTGACTTTTGTCTAGTAAAAATCTGTAGCTACTTTGCTCTGTTTTAGGATTTCAAGTTCTAGTCTCTGTGCCACTAAAATCCATTAAAATCAAGGAGCTATTCTTCTTTGCACAGTCAAATGGAAGTAGAGTTTTACACAGGGTTCTAAGGTTTCGGTAACTGCTTTTTGCAAGTTGCATATAAAGAGATTTTCAAGTAGTTAGTAGGCCTGACCTTCTATGAGCATTGGTTATCAGAGGCACCTTACATTTTTCAAGCAAACACGTTATCTTATTATAGACATTGTGGCCATGATTTTGATGTCATCCTGTTGATAAATTACAACTTCACTGAAGTTGGTGGAACTTTTTTGCTGGAAAAGAGAGATCATAACCAGGCACTGTTTTCCAGGTTTAGTTATTTCCTAAAACATTCAGGATAGAGAAATTAATAGACCAAAAAAGACACCAACATTTGTTCTGACCATTACAGTGCTTCCTTCTGCCAACAGTACCTAAATTCAGGTTCCACTCCTGAATAATTAGTAACAATAAAAAGAAATGTGCCTTTATTCAGCAAGACTTTGACTAATTTCTGATTCACCTTGTAGTGATAACACTTGCTATTTTACAAACTTGCCAGTTTATTAGTATAGTGTTCAACCCTCTTTCTGTTCAAGTAAACACCATAAGTGTGTGCTATTTTTTAAGGGTTTGGGTTGTAGCCATGTTGGTCTAAGGACATAGGCAGACAAGTTCCTTGGGTGAATTTGATATCTTTTATTAGACCAACCCAAATGGTTGGAGAATAGTTATTAAGCAAGCTTTCGGGTTCAAAAACCCTTCGTCAGGCTAAGGAAGCTTCAGCAGTTGGTGTGTGCTCTTCCAGGAAGCCTGAAGCTTTCTTAGCCTGACGAAGGGTTTTTGAACCCGAAAGCTTGCTTAATAACTATTCTCTAACCATTTGGGTTGGTCTAATAAATTATATCAAATTCACCCAAGAAACCTTGTCTGCTATTTTTTAATGCTTTATCAATAGCAAAAAGGATTTCTTACCAAGGGTCCAATCCTGAGAAAGCAAAACAGACATCCTTAACTTTAAGCAGAAAATAGCCTCATGCATAAAACGTGCTATTTGAGCTTGCCATGATCCAAGGCAGGGGTGGGCAATTATTTTGGCTGGAGGCCACTTTAGGAAACTTGGTGAACTGTTGGAGGCTGGGCAAGGGGGGTGGGGGGTGCTGCCCAGCTCACCTAGGACAGCACAGCAAGAGAACAATCAAGCCTATCCGGCCCAGGCCTGCCTGCCCTGCACACACTGCCAGGGGCACCAGACAGAGCAGGCAGACAGGGTCTCCATGGAGACCAGTAAGAACCCCTGTGAGCAGGGCACACTCAGGTGGAGTGGGGTCCAGGAGCGGGATGGGTGGGTGGGGCAGGGGCCAGGATTGCAGGGTGGTGACAGTGTGGGGCCAGGGCCCAGGGCAGAGCCATGATCTGCTCCCTGCATGGCAGGACCATGTAAGGAGTAGAGCCCAGCCCTGCACTGTGACTGTGCTGTGACCCTTGCTTCGGACCCCACCTGTCTGTCCTGTTCCTGAACTCCATTCCCCACTCACCCACAGCTGAGCACACCCTGCCTGGGTGTCCCAGGGCTGGTCTCATTGGAAACCCTGCTTGCCCGCCTGCCTGCTGCATCTGGCACCCCCAAAAGTGCATGTGGGGCAGATGGGCCAGGGTGCCTGGGCAGCGAAGCTGGGGCTGGCAGTGGTGGAGACACTAGCAATGGCATGTGGAAGGAGGGGACTGCTGGGAATTGGAGTCCCACTGCTGCACTGCCCCCATCCTGCCACACCTGGGGGCAGCGGGACCAGCAGCATACACCACAGTCTGGGCTGCCTCCCATGCCTGGGCCAGGCTGAATAGAGTACCTTGGCAGGCCAGATCCAGTTCATGGGCCATATTTTGCCCACCCCTGGTCTAAGGTAAAGAGGCACTAGGCTATTGTTTTAATAGCAATTATGTTATAAAAGTGGCAGAGCTTTTGGATGAAGTCTTTAAACTCCGGTTAAACCACAAATTGAATTGTATGCCCATGTTATGCAGGAGCCTAAGCCAGATCATCATGTCTCCTTTTGGGGTTATTAGGCTTAAGAAAAAAAAAGGCTGATAGTGCTAACTTTCTTGATTTTAATTTATAGAGCGTCATTTAAATAATTTCTTGAAGGCAACTGTGCTACATAAAAGAACAAAGAATAAAACCCCAAAATGTGCCATCACAGGTATTATGGACACATCACTTAATCTATAAAAGACACTTGGAGCAAGGATCATGCAATTCTAAAACTGTTAAAAGTCTTGTGTATTTCATGGGAAAATACATAATCCCTGAGAATACTGAGTGACAATGACTGCAAAGCATTGTGTCTCAGGGCAAATTTTATCTTGAGCTCAAAAGGAGCCACAATAAAAACAAACTTTTCAAAAACTCCTTCTCTTTCATATTTGTAAAACAGTAAATTAGCTATCGTTAGTGATCATCTCTGGCTGATGGCCAATGTTCCACTCTTTTTAAAGGGAATGTACTGCTTGTTTCCCCACACTGAAGTATTGCTTACCACTGGATAATAAAAACAAATAAGCTCAGACTTAAAATGTTATTATTATATTACAATCCTATAGCAGCATACTTGCACAGCAAAAATAACTCCTATACAGAAACTCAGGACGCTACTTTCTGGTTTAAATGGACCTATTTTTTTACTGCAAAAGCAGAGAGGGGGCTTGGGGGGGATAGCTCTGCCATGCCAAATACTAAGTCAGTGGCGACTAAGTCAGTAATCAAAACATATACCACCATCACTGATATACAGTTATTATTCTTTGGTTCAAATCAAGAGAATTCTCTAATTCTCCTTGCCAGACCATCTGTTCTGTTACCCTAATGTCACCTGGTCTAGGGACATTATGAGTTTTCATTTTTTCTTCTTTTTTTTTTTTTTTTAAACAACAAATCAGGTTCCCCCTCCTCCCCACACCCAACCACCAAATTATACGTAAGGAAGAAAAGTAGGTTTGAACTTACAACAATTATATCGAGAGGAACAATTATTCCTGCTAACAACTGATAAGAAATGGTGTCCTCTTTGATAGGATACTGGATGGATTCATCATTACAGAAAACGCCTCTCTGGAAGGGGGTATGCCTCGAAGTGAGAATTGCAAAAGGTAAGCCAGCTAGCAAAAGGAATAAAAATTATTACAAAGGAATATTTATAAGTTTCTCTTACATACATACACTATCCCCAAGCTTTTTCTGGGAAAGAGAAATAAGATGCAAAAGAGAGGAGCAAACATGCAGCAAGTCAGATTACAGCTTTGCTTTCACACAGGCTGCTTTTTAGAGATTCTTGGTTGAAAAGATTGTCAGAGACACAGGCATAAACGGGCGCATCCAGACGAGCGCACACGTGCCTCTTGCAGCGATTCAACCACCTTTGAGATGCTGCAAGAGCCACATGCAGGAACAAAAAATGTTCCCTGCACTGCAGATTTGCAGCCAGGGGCAAAATTAGACCCACCGGGGTAAAAAAAAATACCCCAGGAGAAAAAAGAGGGTTAACCAGAGGCTTGGTCCTCCACAGAGATGCTCTGGTAGCCAGCCAGAGCATCTATATGGCTGGCCCTTGCCCCGGTGCTGAAGCACACTGCCTGCCTGTGTGGGGCAGGCAGCAGTGCAAGCTGCAGGGACCTGGACCCGACTTCATGCCAGGTAAGTAGAGGGTTGGGTGGCTGGTGGAGGGGGGGGGGGGGGGGGGGGGCGGGCCTGCCTGGCCCCAGGCCCTGTTTGTTCCCCCCTTCCTCCCACCCCAGCATCCCCACACTCACCAGCAGTAGCAGCAGCAGTCAGGGCCACTCAGGGCTTCATGGCACAGCCCCCCCTGCACAGGGGACAGCAGGGCTTGGCCCCAGCTGCCTGGCACCTGTGATGCCTCATCACGTGGGTGCGGCCCGGCTTGGCAGGGCAGCACACACTGTCTCAGAGCTCTGACCGCTCACGCTGAGCTGCACCAAGCCCTGGGTGACAGCCACAGCACCCCCGAGCTGCCAGACAGCACACGGCACCCTGCCAAGCTGGGCCACACCTGCACTATGTAGCAGCTGCAGCACAGATGCCAGGTGGCCAGGGCCAAGCCCTGCTGCCCCCAGCCACACAGGGGGGCTGAGCAGCCCTAATCACCACTGCTGCTGCTGGTAAGCTGTGGGCAATACAGGAGGCTGGAGCCAGGTGGGGGAGCGATGTGGGGGCAGGAGCCGAGAGGGGGAGTGATCAGAAGGCTGGAGCTGACCAGGGGAATCCCTGAATTGTCTCCAGCCTCCTGATCGCTCCCCTGCTTGTCTCCAGCCTCCGGAGGACTGGAGGCAGAGCTGGAAAACGAGCAGGGAGCTGGAGATGAGCAGGAGGCTGAAGACAAACCCCTGAAGATGAGAAGGGAACATCTGCAGCTCATCTCCAGCTTCCTGCTCGTTCCCCTGCTCATCTCCAGCCTCCAAGACTGGAGACAAGCAGGAGGCTGGAGATGAGACCCTGGAGATGAGCTAGAGACTTCCCCTGCTTTCTCCAGCCTCCTGCTCATTCTCCTCTTCATCTCCAGCCTCCCGAGGGTGGAGACCAGCAGGAGAATGAGCAGGGGTTTGGAGATGAGCAGGAGAACAAGCAAGGGGCTGGAGACCAGCGGGGTGGGGGGGGCTGGGACCCTGCAAGCAGGGCAGTCCATGTGCTGTGTGTGGGGTGGGGGCTCTACCCTGTGTGGGGCAGGGGACCCAACCCTCCTAAGGAGCCCCCACACACCTACCCACACACTGACCTGCATCCCCCCCGACATCCACCCATAAATCTCTACCCCCCTTCCCATCCCACTCCTGCAAACCCCTCATCCCCCCCAGCACACATACACCATGTGATAAGGAAACCAAAAGCAAACATTAAAACATATATTTAGGATTTATTTTATTATGATGCTAGAGACACTGGTAGGCTTCCAAACTGCTTTAACATTATAAATGTAGCAATAAAACATTGCCTATCTAATCAATCCCTCTCTCTTTCTCTTTTGTTCTAACTGTGGAAGAAAGCAGATTTGGGAGTATTTGAAAAAGTGAATTTGGGATGCTGGTTCAGCAGTCTATTTAGCACAAGGGGTAGTGTCCCCAGATACTAAATTGCCCAGGCTGCAGAAGCTCCTGTCTATTTGTAACATTCAAATACCATGGGCCCTAAGGCCCACCCAGCTAACTAGTAACCCCTATTGTATGGGGGCTAATGGGTGAATGCTGCTAAGCCAAAAAAACAGGACAGGAGTGATGTGTGGGTCAAAGGGTCAAAACGTGAAAATGAGTACGCCTGAGGGAGACGCCAAGCAAAGCTCCTCAGGCCACACCCACCAGGCCTCAAAGGCATCCAAGGAGCAGGCGGACACTGCACACTGGTGTTCTGCCTGGAAATGTGCACGGACAAGTGAGGGGAAAGCGGCCCTGCAGTCTCCAGGCACCTTCCTGGCCAGAACCTTCTTCCTGGTCAAGTACAGGGCCCACTTGGCCAGGGCCAGGAGGAGGTTGACCAGGAGGTCCCGAGACTTGGTGGAGCCACGGATAGGGTGACCAAAAACAAAAAGGTAGGGGGTGAAATTCAACCAGAACCTCAGGAGAAGGTTCTGGAGGTGGAGGTGGAGGGGCTGTAGCCTGGCATACTTGAGAGTCATGTGTGCCAGGGTCTCCCTCTGCCTGCAGAAGGGACAGAAGACCGGGATGTCCATAAAGCTTACCACATGCACGCCCATGGCAACAGCTCCATGGAGGAACCACCAGCTGAGGTCCCCAGAAGCTCCTGAGGACAAGAAGCCCTGAGCTGCTGGCCAGGGCAGGTTTTTATACTGCTGAGGCCTGCACAGGTGCTGGCCCCAGGCTCTAGCTCCCCCTGGCTGCAGATCCGGGAGGAGCCAGGCAGGGTTAGTTTTGCCCCAAGTGACACAATTTACTCCACACAAAATGCATGTCTGGGCATGTGTGCTGAGGCAAAAAGCCCTGGCTCAAATTTGCACCGCTTCTATTTGAGCTGCTGCAGGCACACGTGCTTGTATGCATGGACGCACCCAATGAGGGCAGAGAGAAAGAGGCAAAATTTAATTCCTCTTTCACCCATATGAAACAGATTCTGAAAATAATTATTCCAAAACAATTAATCTGAACTGTTTTGTGGCAACCAATGAAATGCTCACCCTGCCTCTTCTAATTATAGACATAATTATTCACTACCACATCATACAAACCATGACTGCCCCTTATAGATTCTGGCCAGTTCCCTAACTCAATAAGGTGCACACCAAGTTCCACTGAATTTGCTTTCCATTAAAGCAGGGAGGCAGAATATGGAAGTGATGCTCTTATGCTCATATGCAAGCTTTCTCCAGTTCATGCATACTGGACAACCCCCAGAACGTGGTCACTGTTTGTGTCATAAAACATCAGACATGGATTTTTTGGAATACTTCTGTTCATCCTAATTACTGCAGGATATGAAGAACCTGTCTGAACACACAACAGGGTGTGTCAAGGTTTGGAGTGTGTCATCTCTAATCTAATAACCATTTTGCACCAAGATATTAGTACTCTGATGAGCTGTCTCTACAAGAGCTCAAAATGGGGATAAGAAAGGTTGTTTTTACAAACTAAGCCCCAGTTTTGGTCACCAGATACAATACAACCTATTTTTCACATAAATTGTGAAAAAAATAAACCTCTTGAGAGTGGTCTGTATTGGGATTAGGAGAAAGAGGAAAGAAAAAAAAAGAAAGAGAGCAGTGTAATAGAAAAGAAAGATGAAACTAACAGCCATGACTAATGAAAATTTGGGCATATAAATACAAGAGCCTACCTACTACCTAGCAGACAGGGAGAGAGTTCTTTACTCTGTACTCCACTGTTGGGACATGTCACTCAACACAAAGGCTCAAAAGATATACTCTGATGTAGAGCAAAGCAGCAGATCATGTCAGTAGCAATCTTGCCTATCAGCCATTTGCCACAGAGGAAGGAATGGGGGCAAAGAACTCACAGCCCCTTACCCACTCCGCCCTTTACCCCTTTCAAAGAGAACATAAGCCACAGCCTTTCTGTGAAACGGAAAGAGCTCAAAAAAAGAAAAGGAGATTCCACTAGTCCTCTCTCAGGGGAGGAACTAGGATGCACTGTAATTTGCTTACCTGGGACAAACCTGTGTGCGGGGTTTTCTGGTATGGGTAGGATTGGGGAGGCTGGAGGGGAGAGTGGATGGAAAAGTGGATGCAAGGCAAATTTAGGTTACATATTAGGAAGAATTTTCTCACTATAGGGATAGTAAAACACTGGAATGGGTTACCCAGAGAGATGGTGGAAGCTCCATCCTTGGAGGTTTTGAAGACTCGGCTAGACAAAGCTTTGGCTGGGATGATCTAGTTGGGGATGGACCCGCTTTGAGCAGGGGGCTGGACTAGATGACTTCCAGAGGTCCCTTCCAACCCTAACTTTTTATGATTCTATGATGCTATGAAGAGGGACTGCCTTGACAGAACACCCCTATTTAACTGCCAGCAGTTATACCAGAGAGACGCAGAGAAATCAATAATCTAAAAAACCGAATAGAGAGGCAAACATGCAGCTGCCAGCAGTAGCAGCTATTTTTCATGCCACACCCCTCCTCCCTGGCAAGTAGACACCTGGGGCAGTTGCCACTATCTGCCCACCCTAGATACATCACTGGGATATAGGTATGGATTTAGTGAATTCACGATGGCAAAATCAAGCAGGCTCTGTAAGAAATGGCAGGCTCGCTTAAAAAAATAAAATAAAATAAAAGCTTACGAAGAATAAAATGCTGGCTCCCCAGAAGAAGCCAGCAGTCTTCATAGCACTACAGCCCAGCCACGCAGCCTGCCAGGGAGAAGAGGGAAGCGGCCGGGGGGGGAGGGAACAGACTGCTAGCATAAAGGGCTGCTGGCAAGATTACTATCCCTTTACCCCCGCCATCCTTTGTCACTGATTGGATGAGAGGGCTACCTGTCATGCAGCCCACCCCTCTCCACCAATCAGTGGCAAGCGGCAGGGCAACATGATAGACAGATCTCACAACCAATCAGTGGGACAACCAATCAGTGGGACAGATCTCACAACCAATCACTGGGACACCTTGGCCAATCAGAAGCATGGGATGCCCACCATGCTCAAGCCATGAAAACAGTGGCCAGCCCTGGGATTTGCCTGCAAAATTGGCTGACCACTTCCTTGAGTTAGGTAGACCCCAAGATCAGTGGTTCCCAAACTGTGAGTCGTGACTCCAAATGGGGTGCAACTTCAACTTCCCTACCTCAGACTCTTCAGCCTGAAAAAGAGAAGGCTGAGAGGGGACTTGGTACCAGCTTACCACAACATCAGGGGAATACATCATGGGCTTGGTGAACAGCTGTTCACCAGGGCACCCCTGGGGAAGACCAGGAGTAATGGCCACAAACTCCTGGAGGACCGTTTCAACGTTAAGAAAAACTTCACAGTAAGGGTGTCCAAACTGTGGAATAAGGTCTCCCCAGAGGTGGTGAAATCACCTACTCTGGAAATCTTCAAGAGGAGACTGGACGGTCACCTCGCTGGGGTCACCTGACCCCAGCTGTCCTTCCTGCTTGGTGCAGGGGGCTGGAGGTCCCTTCCAGCCTTACAATCTATTGATCAGCAGATGGGGTCGTGACAAACAGGGATCTCGGGAGCACAGTGGGATGTGGGGCTGCAGCCCAGTTGGACCAGCTCTAGGCAGGAACTGCCTCCGTGACCCAGTGGGCAGGACCTGGCCCCGGAGGAAGTAATGTGCCTCCATGGCAGAGATCCAAGGATGAATTGTGCCCCTGCTGCTGCCGGGCACGCAAAGGGGCCTCAGTTCGGCACCCATGATGGTGCAGTGCTCCCTCCCACACCAGGTCCCTTCTGCTGGGCCACGGAGCCCCCGGGCAGAGGGCAGTGGCAGGGGAGCCCCAAACCCACAGCAGGCAGCCCACATTGTCCTCCCAACAGGCTCCGCTCTGGCCATGCTGTCCCTGAGGGAGAGGATGGGGGAACCAAGCTCTATGCTTCACCATAGCCGCAGCAGCTGTTGGCTCCCACAGGTGGCAGCCAGGGCTTAGGTCCTGCTATGGGGGGTAAGGGGCTGTGAGCCCTGGCCCTGGGGGTATGGAGGGCTGCAGGCTGGGAGTGATGGGCACTCGCAGGGCCAGGGGACTGTGGGCAGGGAGTAAGGGGCATGAGGGAGGGGTGGAAGGCTGCAAGGTGGGAGTGAAGGGCTATGCTAGGGAAATGGGGTCATAAATAGGGTTATGCTGAGGAAGTTTGGGAAGCACTGCCCTAGATATACTATATTTGAACTTCAGCAACACTTTTGGGCATACTCATAAACAAATTGGAGAAATTCAAGCTAAACAAAATTAATATAAAATGGATAAATAACTGGGTGAATAGCCGCAAGCAAAGGTTAACTAAAATGGAGCCATGTCTGAATGGCTGGAGGTGTCAAGTGGAGTCTCACAGGAGTCTGTCATGAAGGACTCATTGGCCAGATCCAAACTTGCAGGCATGTGTGGTTTGTGGTGCTGCAAACCTCTTTGTGGGGGTAGCTGTGGGCTGGAAACAATCAATCAATTGGCTGACGTGGGATCAATTGGTGAACCAAATTGAGCTGCAGGCCATAATTTTGCCCACCCCTACTGTAGACTGTATTGAGTCTGTAGTCCACCAAAATTCCTAGATCCTGTTGTGCAATGCTGCCATCCAGAGAGAGAGTGTTTGTTTTGTCATTATTCTTCCTGAGGTGCAGTGCCTTGCATCTGTGAACACTGAACTTGAACCTGTTAGCTCAAGCCCAGCTTTCTAATTTGTTAAGATTCTTCAGAATTGAGCTCCTGTCCTCCAGTGTGTTTGCAGTCCTTCCCAGTTTCGTGTCATTTGCAATTTTGCTCAAGAAGTTCTCTATTCCAGCTTCCAGATCATTAATAAACACATTGAACAGCACAACAGTATTATGGGCTAATTTTATTAACAGGTGAAAGGCTTACCTCTAAAGCATCAGGCATTTTTAAAGCTTTCAAGTAAGAAAAGAAAAACACAACTGCATATGTACTTACTGTAATACATAGCCATTACCAAGCTGTCTCAGTCAGATTCTCCCATCACCACTGTCAGCTTTAAAAATGCACCTCCCTCATAAAAATCTGACTAGTTGCTAAACCATAGCAGCCTCCCTGTTGTCAGTTTTCAGCTGTTAGTGATCAGCTAGACTCACTCAGAGCCCTAGGAAATATGATGTATAGTGCTATGTCACAACCTTAACTCAAAAATCCCCAGATGTGGCAATAAACTGTGCTCCAGATTGTTCCAAGATACCAGACTTTTTTCCCCTCCCAAAATGTGTTAAGTTCAAGATCACAAAAAATAAGAAACCTCCCTATGCACTTGGGTCTTACCTACATGTCTATTCCACCTTCCATTATGAGGTACCATTTGTTCCTCCAATGGAAGAGATACCATTTGTTCATCTCCTCCATAACCCTCCCTGTTGTCTTCATTATCAGAGCTTATGCCTGAATACCTTCCAAGGAACACTCCCAAGCTATTACTTCCTCTAGGGAAAAGGTTTCTTCAATAAGGCTTATGAAAAACTAGCCAATTGTAGTCGAATTATTTCTTGTAGGGCACAGTTCTCAACTTACTTAAATTCAGGGTACCCCTTAGAAAATAATGGCTCTTAGCTTTCAGTGGTTTTTTTTGCTACAGTAAACTACAGCAATTCTGCTGCTGCTGCAAAAACTCAGAAAGACAACAGGTCAGAATCCTTTTGACCAGATTCCTACGTGAAATCTCCGAGTTTATCTTGTGAATTATGTGTAGGTGTTTGTACACATAATAATGCTAATATTGCTCCCTAGTTGAGAATCACTATTTTAAGTCAATCACTTCTTTGCCCCATCATCATGCTTTGCTCTTTTTTGAGTGGCTTGTTAACCTTATTGATACTGCACTTGTTCCTGTTCCTGTTCAAAAGGATTCACTGGCCAGATCCAGATGTGTAGGCACATGTGATTTGTGGCACTGCAAACCTCTTTGTGGCTCCACAAACCACATGCCCAGCAAACTAAAAAGTGCCCCATACTGCTAATTTGCAGTGTGGGGACAAAATTTGCTACCAGGAAATCCCAGTAGGAAAAAGGGAAAAAAAGCCACAAAAAATGATGCATACCAGAAAAGTATGCACCAGCAGACAGAGGCATAGTCTTCCCAGGAGAGAGTCTGGCTGCCAGCCAGAGTGTTTCCCCTCCTCTAGTTCTACCCTGGCTCCTCCAGCATGCTGGGAGTTGGGAGGACTGGGGAAAACAGCCCTTTCACTGAAGTGAGGCATTCTGCCCTGCACCAAAGCGCATGCTCAGAGGCGTAAGCAGTGGCAAAACATAGCAGCACAAATTTTTTGCCGCTGCAAGTGCACACCCCTGCTTGTGGGGATGTGCCCTTTGTGCCCTACCTGAAACTGGACCAGATTCAGACACTTGGCCCAAGAGCCCTATTCAGAGCAGCCACAGAGCCTCTGGGTCTATCCATATACCAAGTTATTTAAGTGTATAAGCATCTGCAAGACTAAGTTGTTCTTTGGTATGCTTCCTCTGTATGCCATGCAATATGGATATTTAGGAAGCACTGGGATATTATTTTAAACAAATCAATAGTAAAAAGAAAGGCAGTGATAGGGCAGAATGAAAGTCTATAATAAATGGAGTGCTAGTGTCCAAGTTAGCTAGCCAAACTATGGAGTAATATGTTCCAGTCAAAATCGTGAGGCATGTGTTAAAGTCTGTATCTGAAAGTCATTTAGATTTTAACAGTTGATTTTTACAGCCATTGAGAAAAAAAAAAAACCCAACAACTTTGATTTACTTTAAATTCTTAAAACATGGTAATGCCAAAAAAGTGAGTTGTGTAGTGACCTCTTTTGGGAAAAGTGATTACTTTATTTTGATTAAACCAGGACATTTGTAATTGTCATCTATGTTTTCTTGCAGTGTTGCTCCCTTTGGCTTCTTTCAGCAAAGGAAGGAGACATGCTTTATGAATACTGGAACAGAAGTTTGATTTTTGAAAGCCAAGTGTGTAGTCAGCTAAAGATGTGAGAAATTGCAATTGTAATTTAAGTATTATAACACTGCAAGCTTACATCCAATTAGTTCTCTACTTTTTCCTGCATCAAGCTAACTAACTAAAAGAATTACAGTACTATCATAATCAGCAGTTTTTATTAGCTGATACAGTTTTTGATGAGATAAGCATTTTCCATCAACATAATTTTCTACCAAATGTTTGGCAACTAGTTGGAAGATTTAATTTCCTCCTGTTTATAAAATGGCTGGGCAGACCTAGATGCAAAGCTTAAGTTGGTTTTAAAAAGAGAATGGAAAGAGGACTAAAGATCCAGTGGAGAAGCAAAATTTTAATCATAGACAGGAATTGATACTTCTACTTTCTGGGACAAGTATGTACTCAGAAAGGTTATGAACCCCTAAACTTTACTTTAGGCATGCAGTGATCTACCCCTACTAAAAATTCTTATCAATGGAGCACTTATGAGAAGCTACTTGAACTCTAAAGGTGCTTGTTTCTAAAGAGCGCTCCTAGGAGGATCTAGGAATAATGGGTGCAAACAAGTGGAGAGTAGATTTAGGTTAGACATTAGGAAGATTTAAAAAAAAAAAAAAAAAACCAAACCAAACAAACAAACAAAAAACAGTAAGGGTGGCCAAAATCTGGAATGGGCTTCCAAGAGAGGTAGTATTATCACCTAACTTGGAGTTCAAGAAGAAGCTTGATAGTTACCTGGCTGGGGTCGTCTTTCCTGCCAGGGGCAGGGGGTTGGACATGATGATCCTTTGTGGTCCTTTCTGACTCTACACTCTATGAATCTACGATAACTGAATTACTAAATTTGAATACAGGTACTCTCATTGTACATTGGTGCCTGCATGCAAGCCTGCCACACAGCCCAAACAGTAGGAAGTCAGGGAAATAAAACAACTGAAGTTTTTGAATCTTAAGTATTAAAGTGCCGGGGGGGAGGGGAATGAAATAACAGGGACTGCATTTGTTTCTAAACATGTCTTCCGATTGGGGGGGGGAAAAGGGTGTCCCGGGCTTTAAAATTCTGGAAAATCAAATGCTACCAATACATGTTAGGGCCTGCTGTAGGAGGAATGTTTCATTAAATACTAACCCAAAGGAGGGCTGCAATTTTAGAGGGGGTCAGACTCGAAGATCTGGGGGTTGGACTCGATGATCTATTGAGGTCCCTTCCGACCCTAACATCTATGAATCTTTAGAGATTTTGATAAATTAATAAAGACATATTTTTCTATAACTGGCTCATTTGAAAAAATGGATTCAAGTGATCATAAGTTATACTGGAAGAATAACAGATATAGGTCTGTAACTAAAATGTTTGATGGGGAGGGGACAACAGGGAGGCAAGCTTTGCAACTAGTTAAAAGTCAACTGGACTGAGGAGTTTAGTGAGCTCTTGAATTTGGGGGGGGGTGTTTGGGGAATCTGTGGGTTATTGTAAGCTGCTCTGAGCTTTTTGGATGGAGTAGGAGACAATCTGATACATAAGAAGCAAGGCTTTAGAATGCATTATAAAAGGAAAAAAAGACATGGCTGTAAGTGAGGGAAACATTTAATATTGGTTTATGAGAGGAAGATTGTGTTACACCAATCTTTGATAAAATAATGGACTTTCTAGATAAAGAAAATGCAGATGATCTAATATGGACTTCAGTACAGCATTTGATATGGTGCACACTGACCCCAGTAGAGTGACAGCAAATAAATATAGCCAGATGAATTATCAAAGTGCTCAACTGTATCATGCTGTGTGCCAAGGCAAAAGAGCAACTGAGAATAAGTACAGAGCCAAAATGGTGACTCACATGAGGACTGAAGAACAGAAGAGAGTCTGTAAAAGGAACAATCCTGAACATAGGCTTCTAGAGCCCTAAAAGGCTAATTTTTTGCTCACTACATGGGTTAGGACTCAAAAGGCATTTTCCTTGAAGGATCCCTCTCTCTCTCTCTCAAGGCACTAAGCCAGACACCGCTCCTCACTACAAAACAGGATAGGGGGTGGGAGGCACTTGGTTGGAAGGGATCATCTAGCTCTAGTTCTTCCCATGTCCAGGAACACATACTGACTTGGGGTTGCATGGTATACAACTAACCAGGCAACACTTTTTACTTTAGTACAACTTCTTGACTCAATTCCTTTAGACTCCTAAAAGAGAGCTCTATCTGCTACTAGTGGCCACATCTCTATAGTCTATGCCAAGGGATAATCCAGAAACGTTGTTTAAACAGATTTGAAAGGTGACATGTAACAACTTCTGCAGTAGGTCCAAGAGCAAGACTGCCTGCCAGGTCTACAATGTCAAAAGCATGCATCCCAGCATAGCTACAGAGCAAGTGCCTGCTGGCACCAGCTGCTACTCCTTTTCACTAGAGTACTAAATAGTCAGATGCATGCTGCTTACAGCCAAAAGCAACAGCTAGCTTAGTAAGTAGCCACTAGCAAAGAGTGTATTGAAGGAGGAAATAAACAATCTTATCAAGGTACATTTAAGGACCTTTGTTTTGGGGGGGGGGAGGGGAGTTGGGGGGGTGTTTTAAAGACTGGTTTTGAAAAAAAAAAAAAAAAAAACTCTTACAAGAAATTCTTAAGGCATGTCACTCAAAAGGGAACACAGGAGTCTTTAAGAGCACAAGCGCAAAATGCTTAGGTCTTCAACAGCAGCTTGTGGGGAAGGGGGGGGCATGTACATGCACAGACCATCAGGCCTCATCTTTCTTGGCTGTGCTGAAAGGCCTTGAAGTTTACAACCCACAATTTCCTCAGAGTTTAACTGAGAGAACAAGCACGTGGAGGTTTAATTAGGACTTTGTCCAGTATATCATCAAAACCCATTTAGGTTTTAAGAAAACAGATGTCTAAATGTTCTGTCTAGACTGGAAATTTGTCCCAAATTATAGTTATGCGTGACCAGCCCCAGATGGAGACCAGGGGCATCAAACACATCTGACCCTCCCAGGCAAGATCTGGACCCAGCAGTGAGGTAACCAGCAGAGACATGGGGGGTAAAACAGCTGTTGCTCACCCCATCACTGACATCCATGCGGCAGCATCCCTGCTCACCACCCCACCTGTGAATTTCTGGCCCCTTGATAGCCTGGTGGGCCGAGTGAAATGGCTCTGACTTGCAGGTCAGACCTATGCTAAACTAACGGATGTCCTTTGGGGGCTGGGGAAAAGAGTATTAGCAGAGCCAGTCATAGATTTCCCTTCAGTCCTAGGTTTTATCCTGACCAGCTAACATGCTGGAATACAGCTTCTGACAAGACTAGGGTGGCCAAGCATGCCAACTGCAGGCCCTTGGTTGCACTAGTATAAAAGTCACTGACTCATTCATTCCCCAATACAGAATCTCTGGCCAGAAGTCTAGATTGTCCGATAGTAGATGAGGGTCTCAGAATTAAGACAGAGAAATTCACACTTTAAAAGTACTGACTTATTTACATAATAGATTCAAACCAATGAGGTTTTTAAATTACAAAATTTTGTCCTTCTGGCCCATCTTCTTCATCTAGACTACAATAATTACGCAAAGCCACATGCACCTCCCTCCACTCCCACCCAGACATTAGCCTTCCAAAAAAATCAAAATGTGCATCTTAAGCAGGGAGCCAGTTTTCTACTTGTAACAGAAGCACAGAGATACTGTAAAATGGCTGCTGGTTCTTTTTCTTCTCTTCCCTCTAGCAGCTGCATAGAGGGAGGGGCAGAGTAAAGCAGAGGCAGATCCAAAAGGGCCAAAATGGATCGTAGTACAGTCATGCCCAGCTTTGATTCCTGCTCCACCCCAAGCTTAATAAACCAATCACCAACCAGCTGTTGTGACATTTTTATGCAAGTAGTTGAAGGAGTCAGCCAGCTTCATGGCTCATTATAAACTACCCAATTCCTGCTCCACAGGTGTTTGTGACCTTTTAAATCTTACTAATAAGTAAGTAAAGCTATTCTTTCTTTGGCAATTTTGCTGTCTGTTAGGAGAGGAGAGACCAGGAGAAGCTTTTTCAACTCTTTTCAAAATCCTAGATCTGCTCATGGAGTCATCTTCAGTAGTTTCAGATTTTGGCTGAGAAGGCAAGAGAGAATGGCAATTCAGTAGTAAAAAGGGTTAAAACTGTAGCTTTTGCTAAGAAGGAAAAGGAGGGCAACAGAGCTAAAGATTAGGCTCTGTTCCTATTCCATGTGGCCATAACTCTTTCAAGATGTGCATTTTGTTTTGTTTTTTGCATATGGTAGCATATCCCATTCCTACCAGCAGAAGCTAGCCTCTCTAAAGTCCCCTATAAAGCTTTCCATCATTCCCACTCTTCCATGTGCCAACTGGGACAAGTAACATTTAATCTAGTATTCAGGATCCATACTCTACCTTTCTTTCCTCAGTCAGTTTCTGCTGCAAGCCTCATTCTACAGCCTCATTCCAGCCATGAAGCTCTGCTTATACAGACTGTTGCAGAAATAAATTCCAAATAAGCGGTAACACCGTGTGAAGTTGGAAGTTCTGCAGACCAGCAAACAGGAATTTGTGGCATGGAAGGAATTCTGGAAAGTGGGATGCAGTGTTCTTAATTCCACCCCCCCCTTGTGGTAAACCTACAGCTAGGATACAACATAGATGCTAAGGCAAGTGCAAATCAGAAACTTAACTGGGAAGAGAAACCATAAAAATAGTGCAAAGTAACATACATTTAGGAAAGAAAAAAAATCCACAGCATTCCTTTAAGGGGAACAAATGACTGGGGGGGGGGGCGGGGCGTGCATAGAATACAGGGGAGTGGGAAGGAAATGTGCGACTAAATAATTCCTGATGTGCATTCTGTTTTTCCTCAAAGCTGTATCTCGGAAGTGAGACAGATACAAAATATGCACACAGGAATAAAAGGCATCAGGTAGGTGGTGGGAGTATCCTTCAAAGTGCCTGTAGAACTAACTGCAGTGACTCAGACACCAACAAGCTGTACCAGCCTGAAGCATGCAATCCCATTTTTTTATAATGGGAATTGGAAGCAGTGTCTTCAGTTCACTCAACCTGCATCAATAGCTAGTAACCAAGTAACTCAATGAGGAGTTAAACTGCTTTCCTAACACTTAGGAATGTGCATTAGGGCCTTGTTGATATATACAAGTCATAACAAGGAAAGCTTTCTTAGCCATTACTCCATCCTCTGCCACCACATGCATTCCTTGCAGCATGTGCTTCCACTTTTGTGCCATTGTCTTTAAACAGTATTCTCTGGGATTATATCTTCCCCAGGGAACTTGGGGATGCTTAAAGTCATTTACCACCCCCCCCCCCCCCCCCCGGCGTAAAGGAAAAAAAATGTCACTGACAGGAAGTTTTCCTAACATTTAGCCCAAGTTAATCTCCTCATTCCTTGTTAAATCCCCTTGCACAATGCCAGATAATTGACTTCCTTCATGCTTTCAAAATATATATCTGCAGCTATGAAACTGCTTCCTTTCTCTAGTATTATCAGGCTTTACAGGATATTTCACAAACCTCTCAAAAGTTCCTGGGATAATAAAGGGGAGGGGGGCAGTAGTACATATATTTTTGTTCCTGGTGTTCTCTGCACTGCCCGTTGTTGATACCCAAGCTCCTGGTATTTGTTTTATTCATGCTGAGACGATGGTATTCATTTGAGGCACTCATCTGAGTTAATGAAGTGCTGCAGTCAATACAAGAAAGCAAATACTTTGCAACTTGTGCATTGTTCATAGTGTAGAAGGCTTAAAACGCACATGGACTCTTAAAAATCTTCCTTGGTGATGGCAGACAACTCCACCTACTCCTCTCTGATCTCTCAGTCCTCTGGGGCCTATATCCATCTCCTCCTGTCTTGTGCAAACTCTTTCCATCTCATCACATCTTAACACGGAAACTGATCTGGAAGGGATAGGTCATCTTTTCATCATTGCCTTGGTCTCCATTAAGGTCTGACACCATCCACCTCAGGCCCCAAAATCTGTGTCACATGTCTTCTTTCATCAGTTCTGGCAGTATGCCCTGCCCATTTCATTCTCTGTTCTCTTATCTTGCCCAAGATATCAGGTCTTTTGTAGTGGTCCACAAGTTCTTAATTACGTTTTTTCCTCCATATTCCATTTTCTTGTATTGTATCAGATATTTTCTTTTGCATTTTTTTCAAACATTTTCAGCCTTTCAGGATCTAGGATTCACAGCCACAAAAAAGGACAGATTGAATAATGGTATTATAAAGCTGGATTTTAAGATTTCTTAAGATTTTCCTTGAGCCTGGATAAAATAATAGCATCAACAGGCATATATTAATACTATAAATTATTGCCTTGATTTCTTCAGTTATGCAACTGTCCTCAGTGAGCAGTGTTTTTGGATATTTAGATTTCTCTACTTTTTCCCCATTATCATTCCCCATCCTCATCTACCTGTATTCTTGAACTTTATTTCTGGATGCAATCAGGTATTTACTCTTGCCAATATTGATAGCAAGCCCAATTTCTTTGGCATTTGACTCTATGATCTCTGTACTCTTTTGTACTGTTTCCATTTCATCTCCTACTATGCAGGCATTGTCTGCATATGCAAATACCTGGTAGAGTCTATTTAGCTACAGATGGCCTCAACAGCTTTTATGGATTTTCTCAGCATCAAGCTGAAAGCATTGATAACAGTGAATCCCCCTTGCCTGAGCCTGCTATTGATTTCCAATAACCTCCAGGTCCTTCTCTGCAGTGCTGCAATCTGGTCTTCAACCCTAGATTTCTATTGGGTCTGATGGCATTTCCTCTATTCTCACATAACTCTTTGATCCTTCAGTACACATCTTCGTATGGTGTACCAGATTCCTGGGCATTCCAAACCCCACCATGACTGACCAAAGTGACTCTCTTCTAGTACTGTACAATCATAAGCTTTAAGGAAGTCTATGTGAAAGATGTACATCAAGGTTTACAATTTCTCTGTTTCTTTTCCAGCAATAAATCTCATTGAGAGCACCTGATCACCCATCGATGTGTCCCTTGAACCCACCCTGGTAATCTCCCACAATTTCTTGAAGATATAGGAGCAGTTGGTTTACCAGCTGAGAAAAAGAAAAAAATATTTTGTATGCTGTGCATACTAAAAGGAGATGCCCAGCAGAAGCAGAAGCAGCAGCAGCAATTTGTTACTATATTTCCATGCATAAATTGCACTCCAGTTTCCAGCAGCTGGGGTTTTGTTTTTTGGGTTTGTTTGGGAGTTTTTTTGGGAGGGCGGGCAGGAGGGAAAAAGGTGCATGGTATATTCAAGAAAATATGGTAGTTTGGCTTGCTGTTATTGAAAATTAACTGACCTCCATTTTAGAATTTAGAGTGGCACACGTGGCTTACCTCTCCATAACAAAAGGAATGAACAAAGGCTCTTTCATGAACAAAGGCTCTTTTATAGATACTGAAGCTGATCTACAGGAAGTATTGTTTTACTACATGTACAATATGTAAACAATAATCTGCTGAACTAATTCTACTGTGTATCATTGAGGCCACAGTGTTTTTGGAGGGGGTTTAATTAAATTAATAATGCAATCTTATATAGACTGATGTAATGAGAGCATTTAAAAGACTAAAGGCAATATCTTTTTGAGCCATAAAGACAAATAGTACTGGCAAACATAGCAAGAAACTTCCATAGATATCCTTAATCAAGTTCCTAATTCCTGCTTCAGGCAGATCTGATCCCTTGCCACTGTCAGAATTAAAAAAAAGTACACACAAACTGGACTGACCACTAGATCAGATCGGAAGGGGCACAAACCAGCTAAACCAGTAATTCTGGCTGCACTCTTCAGTGGGCCCATGTATGAGACAAAGTGGCTGTAAACCTTAAATCATAAGAAATGGTAACTTCCCTGCAATTTCGCCTTCAAAACAAAGAGGAAATTCACTGCATTTGCAAAAGAATTAATCCTACACCCAGCACTGGCCCACAAGTTCCATTATTTATGGAGCTGGGAGTGGTATTTCCAGAACAGTTGCAACCCATCTCCAAATTTGCTTACCTACCAGAAACTACTGGGTAAGGGTAAGTTTATAAAACTCTACTCTTAAAAGAAAAAAGGAGGGGGGGGGGGGGGAAAGAAAAAAAGAAAAACCCAGTGGTTTCATATACATGGGACTAAATGTCAACATGCTATTTTATTTTTTGTTTTAGCAAGAGGGAGGGAAACAGACAGACAGACACAGTGTGGATGAGTATATATACCTGTTGCATACAGACCCCAAAAATGAAGAGTAATAGTTTAAAATGTTGGACAAGAAACCCTTATCTAAAAAAAAAAAAAAGCCATGAAGAGACTGTTTTACTGGACTGATATTTCAAAACAACTGTTGGATTATTAAACTCCCTGCATTTCCCAGGAAGTTTTTCATAAGACTATGAACGTTCCAAAAGATAAGATGACCATAGTTCCACTTCATTACCCTTCTAAAAAGGAAGAATTTACCTGTTAAATGTTGTATACAGGTTTGTACTTAGAAAATGGTTTGCACTAATAATTAACCTTCTGCAAATGATCACGTTAGTGAATGGACAAAGAAAGCAATCAGAGAAGGATACATTACTCTATAAATAACTTTTATTACATGCATTTTGTAATCAAAATAAGCGAGCTTCAAAAATGCCGACAAACAAGAAAATGTGTAGTGACATGTCTGCAACTAAAATGAAGTCTTAGTAAGAAAAGGCTTCACTAACGCACTGTGCCGTAAGTTTTTGCCAAGACAATTGGAGTATCATTTGAAAAAAGCCACCCTCAAAACTTCAGTTTTACAGAATCAGACTAAGCAGTTACTGTGTGAAAACAGTGCATGTTGTACGTGTGTTTTACAGACAGAACTCTCCACCTCTTCCATGGCAGTTACAAGTGTCTTCTCTCAGAATGAGGCAGCTGTCCACAGATTTTTGACAAAAGCCTCCAAAGCACATACCATAACAGTTTGCTGGAATCAGTATCGTTTTCAGAAAGGTCTCCCTTTACCACTAGGTATTAGTCTCAGTGATACATGTATGTTGAAGTTGGCACAGCAACAAAGAGCAGTGAGTAACTTATGAAACCAATATGCCAGTTGGAGACCAGACTTCACCAAATAAAATGGGCATTTGTATTTCAGAGCATGAGACAACACACACAAGGCATGGCCACCCACATGTGGAACATTTTATGTGTCCTCCTGTACTCTTCAAGGTAAGGAAATGTTTACCCCACTGTGAAACCTTCACTACACCAAGCTACCCAAACCACAAGCAACAAAAAGTCCACAAGAGTTGCAAGTCACTAAGATACCTGCTGTTCAAATATACCACTGAAGTGCTCAGATGAAAAAAATCTCATGTTGGCAAGCCACTTAATGCTATTTTGCCAGTTCTCTAACAAAAATAATTGCGAGCAATATAGTTGGGTGGGGGCAGGGACTGTCAGTTTTATGAAGCTCTAGCATTAACCAAATCTCAGTCCTGTAGCCATGGGGGGTACACCCACATCCCCCAGGCTGGTGACATTTCCTGGGCTAGAGTAAGCAATCAAGGATCCACTTCCAAGACCCCTAGCAGCAGGAAGTCCTGTGTACGATCTATTTTGGTTCCATAAAAGGACAGACCAATACATGCAGTTAAGAGATCAAAAGGGGTTAGAGTTCAACTCATGAGTTTCTCCTGCGAGGTTGCCAACACTATTTGAATATATAACCTTTTTGTATTTAAGAGAGAAAAAAAAAAAAATGTTTTTAGGTGTTAGTAAAAGAGAGAGTTCACAGCATGCCATTACTTATTTGTTTTATTCCTGGCTTATAAAATACCCTGCAAAACTACTTGTATCCAGGTAAAAGAAGTAGTCATGAAGAAAAAGCCCCCAAGCAGCTAACTTCCTTAAGAATATTAGAACCAGGTCTCTGAAAAAAAGGGAATTACTAATTTTCAAAAATCTTTCAAGAGCCTCATTTTTATGGGCCCAGGCTTCAGAAGTTCTTGCAATTTCCCTTTCAAGGCAAGGGGGAGGGAGGTGGGGTTGGGGGGAAACTGTACCCAAGGAATACAAATACTCTTGGGTACAGTAGGAATACAATACTAGGAAAACAAACAAATTAAACAATCCCATGCAGGAGCTATGGCAAGCATAGTGTATTCTTTTACTCTCAAGAGATTATATTCTCTTACTGTTGAGGAGTTCTGGTAGACACCCAGAGTCTTAACACCAGTTTAAAAGCCTTCAAAATGATGGTGGGGGGCACTTTAAACTAAGGTTCGAACAAGCTTTAAAGCACCCACACCACCATTTTGAAGTGCAGGGATGCCAAATATACATGACGCTGAAGCTGCAGCAGTGCGCTCATTAGCACACTCCAGCAGACTCAGTTAATTGAGTTTGCTCCAATTTGTGCCAATTAGCACACACTGGACATGCATGTAAATGCCCAAGGAATCTCAATATCATTTACAAAATAGACCTTTTAAGATTAAAATTTCATGATTCAACTGTAAATTCTGCTTGGTTTCTAACTCCACCCTAAGCAACAGACTCCATGCTTTTTTGCAGAGTCTGTGCTTTTTCTCTTGACCTCACCTGAAAAAAAAAAAAAAAAAAAAATCAAAAAAAAAAATCAAAAAAAAAAATCACGGTTTCTGCAAAAAAATCCCGATTGTGATTTCAGTAGGTCCCAATATATCACAATGCAGTCCCAATCTTGCCTGCTCCTTCCAGGTGCACTGTAAGTTAGAAACTTTGGCATGTTCCAACACCACTTTTTTTTTTTAAATGGTGGTACAAGCACCAAGGTAAAAAATGCTTTTGTTCTCCCCTCTAACTCAATCATGAAGTACCTGGTGTATAGTTTTTCTCCAAATATACCTGCACAAGGTGTTTGCTACTGAATTCATCCTTAAGAGACCCTCCTCCTTTTACAATTCAACATTTAGTTTCACTGTGCACCAAGACCATCAAAGCAGTTTCTTTGATCTGGTCAACAGCAGGAATCCTTTGCATTTTACAGCCACAGTGACTGCAATATCAGAGGCAAGCAATTTTTAAGTCATCATAGTACAGTACATGTTTGAGTTTGTTTTACCCTCCATTATGGGCCAGATCCAAAACCAATGAAAGGAAGAGAACCTTACTGCTTCTGCTTAGTGTTAATAGGAGGCATGTTATTAAGTTTCATTGGACCAAAAAAAAAAAAAAAAGGATTGGACAGATTCTTGGACAAAAGGCGCATTAGTAGCTATTGACTGTGAGTTAGGGTTACAGCCTCCAAATTAGAACTTTCTAGATCTTAAATGATGTAGGTTGCAAGTGAGAAAGGGACAGTGGAAAGAAACCCTAGTCATACTCAGTTTACTATGCCCTTAGGGCATCCACTTTCTGCCACTATGTAACACCAATATTGGGCAAGATGGACCTATGGTCTGACCCAGGAAGTGGTAATTGGTATGTTCTTATTGAGAACTAGAGGCACTTGGATGCTTGAGTCCCCAACTGAACACAGCATAACTGCCAAACCCTGACGCATGCCAGAGCACATTGTTGAACAGGTGCTACAGAGGCAGAAACAGTACAGCCAATCACATTACAAGATTTTAAATGATGACTTTCATCTCTTGTGTATGCTTTGTTTTCTTCCCTCCCTCCCCCAACAAGTTACCTTTTACTCTATGCTACTGTTCAGTTTGGACCACAACAAGAACAGCAAAGTCAACATAGCAGTCCTTTTCCATTTTACTTGCCATGGTAAAGGGGGGTTAAGTCCATACAGGAGGGCAGAACTTACAGGTGTGGCAGGTGTCTAATCTTATGCAAACAGACTCCCTCACAAGAGATACTCTGCTCTCTTAAGTAAATATCTAAAAAAAATTAAGCATCTGATCAGTTTACTCTATATATAAGGAGGAAGTACATTTATGACAGGACATAGTTAATGATAAATGTAGTTCCATATGGACAATTAAGTGGAATAATCCTCTATTTACAATGGCCAATATGCCAGACTCCACTAGTGATTAGTTTTGCAGCCAGACCCAACATTTTCCCATGTCAGTGGACTTGAGGGAGGCCATCATCCTGCTCTCTAACCTGGCTGCAATGTTCAGCATTTATCAATATCATAGATCACAAATGGATGGAGTTCACACTTAGCCAATTTGCAGATGACATCAAGTTGGGTGGATCTGCAAAACCACTGGAGGGTAGGCTAGGAACCAGAATGATCTTGATTGCAGACCACTTCTCCAGTCTATCCATCATATGAGAGTCAAAAACAAGTGCAAAGTCCTGCACTTGTGACAGACAACTGCATGCACAAATACAAAACGAGAACTGTGGCTAGGTAGTAGTACTACAGAGAAGAAGGACCTAAGGGTAACAGTAAACTATAAACTGAATACAAGTCAACAGCATGCTCTTGTTACAAAAGCCAACAGCATACTAGGTTGTATCAGCAAGAAAAGTGCTTGCAAATCAAGGGACTTGATTCAGCTGCTCTACTCAGTGCAGTGGAAGCCTCACCTGGAGTACTGTCCAGTTCTGGACCCCACACTTCAAGAAGTATGTGGACAAATTTGAAAGAGTCCAGAACTAAAAAAAAAAGTCTTGCTTTCTGGGTCCCTGATTTTTAAGAGGAAAGGCTGAAAGAACTAGGGTAATTTAGCCTGGAGAAGATAAGACTGGGGTGAAAGATTTGATAACAGTCTTCAAATACCTGGTGGGCAATCAGGGAAAAGATGAAGATAGGCTAATCTCTGTGGCTGTAGAGAACAAGACTAGAAATAACGGCCTCAAGCTTCAGCAGGGATAGGTTGGAGATCTGAAGAACTTTCTGATTATGGGGGTGGGCAAGCATTGGAACAGGATACCTAAAGCAACTGGGGAATCTCCATCATTGGAAGACTGAGAGCAGGGTGGGCAGACGTTTAGCAGGGATAGTTTGGTCAGGGACGATCCTGCCTTGAGCAGGGAGCTGGACTAGAAGACCTTGTGATATCCCTAGCAGCCCTACTTTCCTATAATCCCTTTTGCGCATTATAGAAAAAGTAGGGCTGGAAGGGACCTCTGGAGGTCATCTAGTCAAACTTGGGAGGCAGGAATCACCTTATACAAACCATACTGTACAAACCCTTGTCTAACCTATGATTAAAACTATGCAGTCAACCCTGACAACCACAAGGCACAGCACCTTAACCTGCCACAGGTTAGGCCGGGGGGGGGGTAAGTGTCCTGCTGCTGCAAGCATCGTTAAAAATGCACCCAAAGAAATCTAAGGAAGAGGTCCATAAAGAAAAGGCAATACCCCCCACAATCTGTACCAATCTGATCATGGGGTAAAAAATTCTTTCCTGACCCTAAATATGGCAAATCAGTCTGACCCCAAGTGGAAGGGCAAGACCCTCTAGCCAGGAACTTCTCAGTTTTGGTCCCAGAAAATGGTTAAAGCTACAACCCACAAGCACCTCCAGAAGTCAGATGTTCCCATCTGGAGGGGAGGGAGAAAGAAGTGAATTTATCCATGTTGCGTATTTTTTAATATGCATTTTAAAGCATGACCAGCTACCTAAGTTTTAAGTTTCTCTTTTCGTCTTAAACAGGGTGCAACAACATTGTACATCATCTTTTACCATCTACATACAAGATGTTATGAAGAGCTTAAAATGTAGCCTGTACCATCAAGAAACTTTCAGTTTGTGGATCAGCATGTTTCAAAGGCAAGAACTTCAAAACTAATTACTGTATTGTCACAGAATTCTAACTGATGTTAACAGGCATTATGCATCTCACCATCCTATTGAGCTGATAGAGCATGGGTGGGCACCTATTTGGGCTGGAGGGTCACTTAAGAGTTTTGGTGAGCCGTTGTGGACTGGGCAGGGGCAGGGGGGCTGACCCAGCCTAGAGCAATGGGTGGGGGGTAGAAAAAGAACAGAGGGGCAACCCATTGATCCTATCCAACCAGCTGCCAGGGGCACTGGCAGGACCCCCACAGGCAGGGGGCACTTGGCCAGATGGATGGAGTAGGGCCAGGATCATGGGGCAGTGACAGAATGGGGAAAGGGCAAGAGCTGTAATATGCTCCCTGTACATCCCTGCAACTGGCACCAGTTCTTCAGGCAGGAACATGTGGAGAACAGATCTTAGCTCTGCCCCAGGCCCCGACCCCACGCTCTCACCGCCCCAGGAGGGATCTGCTGCGAGCTGGATAGAATCCCTTGGTGGGCTGGATCTGACCCACAGGCCATATTTTGCCCACCTGTGATAATGTGACAGTAAATCACTGGTTTTATGAGAAATGCAACTCCAGACTGACACACTAAGCAACACTTTACTGCATTATGGTGCTTACATCTTCTGGAATAAAGTATCCTTAAACTCCATGTTATTTTTATACTCTATAATAAAAGACAATGTTCAAATAGACGACAGGTGATTATTGGGCAATAGGTACAGATCTACTGTGACTTCCATCATGACACAGGTCATCAAAATTCAGACTGATCCCTGCACAGGTTTCAAAAACTTTGGATAGAATCTACTACATCCCTAAGGCAATTGTTCTGATGGTCAAGGCTCCTCATTAAAAATTCTGAACCTAGTTTCCAGTCTAATTTGTTTAACTTCAGATTTCAGCTACCCAATGTTATACCCTGTTAATTAAAAAGGCTATAAAAATCATCTCCCCATTGAAGGTGCTTATAGCTAGTGATCAAAATCACCACTAATTCTTCTGAGGGAAGGTTGAAAGTAAAGGGCCCCACTTGCTCCTCCTAGCCACAGTTCTCACTGGAAGGCAGATTTTCCAGGCCTCTAATCCATGTTGTAGTTGGGTTCAGAACCCTTATTAGCTTCTCAACATCCTTAAAAAAAAAAAAGCAAAAGCTATCATCTCACATGCTACATGCCTAGGCCACGTGTTTATTTCCACCAGCCTTCCCATCCAAGGACTGCATTTGACCACAACCACAGTATCATACTAACTAACCACTCATGACTCCAGACTTATAAAGCATGATGGCTTTCTGGGGAAAAGGTCTTGTAATAAGCCTGTGTTGACTGCTATGAAACTATACTGCCATCATACACCTTTCCATGTGTTGTATCCCAACATTCATCCTGGTGAAAAGCCAGTAGGCACAAGTGAAAGAAAGTGTTATTGTATGACATACCTTGCATCCATATATGACGTTACCTGTACACAGTACCAATACCTTTAAATTATATAAAGCCATTCCAAACCAAATCCTTCAGACGGTAGTTCATCTTAAAAACACACCTCTCTATAATGGAAACATAGTCCTGCTGGGATTCTTTTTTTATTTCAAGGTATCACAACCTTAATACCAAAATTTTCAATACACATTTCAAGTATGTATGCATAGCACTATCCCTAGCTACCCTATCCCATGCAATGTCATATCACACATTTAAAGAGAACAATTTGAAAGACTTACTGTTCAAATACAAGCAAATCTCAGTTCAACTAAGCTGAACTGCATTACAAAATACTGCTCTTGCTTTCCAAAGTTAAAAGTTTGTTTAAAAAAACAAACAAACAAACAAAAAAACATTAAAAAGCTAGGAATTGCTGAAGGAAGGTGAAAGAATGGATTGCTATTCTCTTAAAAGGTTTTAATGAGTCATTTCAAAGTTACCTATACAAGAAATAATATAATTCAGAGCCAGATATTCAGCTGTTTCACACACTAGGATAGTTTTTATAGGATACATTCAGCTTTCCTTCTGTACCATACACAAAACTTTCAGTGTACAACATGTAGATGCAACTCAGTATATTAGCAAAAAAAAATCCCCCCCAAAAAACGCGCACACACACACTTTACAGATGACAAAGTCAAGTAATCTTATTTCCAAAACATTCTACACAACTTAGGGTGTGACCAACAATCCAAGTTAATGGCATTTTTTATCAACAGTTTAAGCTAATGATAGTCTTCTACAGGGAGTCTATCAATTGATTTAAGAAAAATCTAATGACTCAGTTTCCCTACTAGTCGCAACCTACAAGAGACGTAAGTCTCCTCTATGTCACAAGCCCTATTAATTCTTGACAGAAGTCTTCATTTTTCTTCCCCAGAGTGAAAGGAGGCATTAAAGTTGTGGCACTAGACCAGTTGTTTTAATTGAAACCCCATACAAAGCTCCTCATTTGGAGTTCAACTACAAGCAGCATTACATGGGCTTTCCCCCCCCCCCCTCCCCCTTTCCTTTTCTGGGCACATTTACTTTACACAAAAATTAAAATGTGCAGAAAGTTCCAGTCATATGTACTAACTGGGATGTCAGGATGTCTATTTACTTCTACAGAAGTTTGTTGTGGTATCATGCGATTGTGCAATGGAGAAAGAGGGAATATATGCATGTGTACTGAAGCCACGAGATAACCAGCCTTTGACAGCATCATATAAACTAGATTAAAGTGTTGGCTCCAAAAAGCAAGTTTTCCTTAAAAAAAGGAAGCAAAACAAAACAAGAAAACCCAATAACAAAAGTTCCTATAGATCAGTTTATTTTAGGTACTCATCTAAAGCATTACAATGGCTACATTTCTTTTTTCCTTTCATTAAAATCTCCATATAATGTTTCCCTTTTACAAAAAAGCAAAAAAGGGGCTTATGGCTAAGTAAGCTTGGGATACAATAGTGACAGTTTCTGGCAACTTCTAGATGGAAGTTCAAAAGCTAGGCGAGGTGTTTTGTAGTGTGTATATTTCAGAGTTCTGATTCTCAACGTTCCAATTGCTCATGGGGAATAAGTCTACAATTACTGAGGGATGGGCAATTACTAGGTGACCTATGCTTATACCCAATTCACACACAAAAGACTCTTTTCTTAAGTTGCAATGGCATAGAAGGCCTACTTAAATAAATGTACAGAGGACAATAAAAATTAAGACCTGATAAGCCCTTCATGTTCATGGAATCCTAGAATAAATACTAGGTTTAATTAAAAAATGTATATGAAAGCATGATGAACATACTGAATGTTAACCTTAGTCTGAGTTTCAATTAATTTAAAGACATAAAATTAGAAGGTAAGGGGAAAAAAATAAAATAAATCACAAAAATATTAAAAAAAGTCTCTACAATAATTTTAGGCAAGGAAATAACTAGTATTAAAACTCCAATTCAGTACTAAATTTCAGTGGTGGTGGCCATTAAGTCTAGATATTCAACATGCAATATGACTTTAGTAGCTATTTTCAAAACATATACAGGTTGCATTGACTTTTTTTTTTTTTTACACTGACGTTTTTTATCCCTGAAATTCATCTTAGGCTGTTTTACACCAATTAATTGCACATCTTGGCAAATCTCTACATGGTTATAAGACTAGTAAAAGGATCCTGAATGTTTCTATATGGTTTGATTAACTGTTGTTGACTAAGCCAGAATTGTTTTCAAACTGAAGACTACACTAAACTTGTTAAATTTTGGCTTTCTCCACACTAGCTGTGGAAGCAGTATTAGAAACTGCCTTGGTTAGAGTCAAACTCAAAATGTGGCAGAACTAAGTTCTTCCTGATTAAATTGTGTGGCAGTAGAACACCTTGCCCTTTTCCTGCAAGCCATCCAATTTTCAGTATCCAAGTCTCACTACAGTCAGACTCTGAAAAATCTGAGATTTCATTGTGTGCATCTTTTGACCTAGAAAAAGTACCAACTCTTTGAATTAATCTGCAGCTCATCTTAACAGAGGCCATGACACACTGAAGCTTCTCTAGTGGGTTAGTGGACAAAGACTCTCTCATAACATTTCTTTTTACGATTGACCATGTTCATTTGCTCTTAAAGGTTGCAATAAAAAAAACAAAAAAAAAAAACTTTCAGTGTTTGGGGCATTAATAATCTTTGTTAACATGCATCAGCTAATAAAAAGCAAGCTTAAAACAAAAATCTTAAACTTTAGACTGCCTCAGTTTTGTCACCTGGTGACAGAGGAACCACTTTACTGCAACAAAGCAAAAGCAAAAGAGCACAGGTCTATATAAATACTTGGTTTCTCCTGCATGCTCATTCTAGGTCCAAGTCAGACACAATAATAAACTCTCAAAACCCACAGTCTTTCCCCCACCCACATAACTGCCTAGATATCCAGCTACTTACAGAGGAAATGGGCAGGGTGAACCCCACTGTGTAGAGAACAGTGGATGTGATGGTACTGTCATGGTACGGATACTTGATGCTGTCATCATTACAGAAAAAGCCTCTCTGATACGGCTTTATTTTGGCCAAGTTTAGAACACCAAGGGGTAAGCCAGCTGTTGGGGGAAAAGACACAAATGGTTAAATCAAAATTCACATGTAAGCAGATACAGAGGAAGCTAGTGAACATGCAAAAACTCAGGTTTTCCCACCCATCCCATCAGCGACTTGCAAATGTGTTTAACAAAAAAAACCACGTCATGCACACACTTATCCACCATTTTTACAACCAACATAAACATTTCTTAATTAGGAGCTATCCACAATGTCACCTGCCAACAACTGCAGAAGTTGGAGAAAAGTACAGAATTCAGAATCCTTTGATTAAAATGTTCCCACGCACAAAGTTCTAGCTCAAGAAATCAATACACCACCTATACATTACTGCAACTTTCATTTGGGATAATAATGGGTGCATCTATACATTCTTTTATATGCACCTAAATGTTATGCGCATTACAGCGATTTAAGTGCAAAGTTAGGCATGGATAACCTAAAATCTCCATTTTTAAGGCACATTAAGGATGCATACACGTAGACCCACACCCTTAATGTACTTTACAATTGGCACATGTAGATGTGCCCAATGAAAGGCAAAATCTGGCCCTATTTCTTTCTTCCACACCCCATAATATTGGCTTCTGACTGACTTGCCAAAGCTATTCTCATTTCAAGTAGAGCTGACAAGCAAGGACTACAAGTGACCAAGAACATTTTGTTAAGATCCCCCCAGGTGAAAAAAAACGGATAAGTGAAAAAAAAATAGATAAGTTAACATAATCATGCAAATGGTTCTGAAAGGAGAGGGGAAATAAAAGCTTTTAGACAGAAACAAGACATTTGTATGCCTTGAAATGACCTTAAGCCAAAAGTCAGTCCAATTTGTATATCTTTAAGAAAGAGACTTTATGCAATTAAGAGACTTTTAAAAAGTGGGACTCCTACAAGATGTGATACTACATATTTAGGGCTCTTTGGGTCACATTTGTTTGCATCAGACCCCAAAATATAATTTCTACTCTTTTTACAACATTTCAGTTCTGGTTTTTGACAAGCCAGCCTTTCTCAATTAGCTTATTAAGATGAACTTTCACAGTTGTGGTCAGCCTGTATGCTTTACTGCTGGGTTACTGAAGGCAATTCATATGCGGATATACAAGACAGTTCATTATTATTTTCTTCTTATTTCCCTACAAAGTAACTTCTGGACTTTTTCCATGCTCTCTCCTCTATGCAATTTTGTATATAATTAACTGAAAAATAGTCAAGATTGATAGGGTCTTTTTAAAAGAGAACAACCATCACTGACATATAAGGTTCTCTGTATACTAATTGTCCAGCAGAAAGAGATGTTCAATTGTTAATGCCTGATCAGCTGAAGTCAAAAAGCATGTTTAACTTAGAATTTTCTTATGTTTCTTAAAAGCAGGTAATAAACAATACAAAAGTACTGGTCACTGTATTAACATGAATATAAATGTGTTACTTAACCCAGTCTTAATAGACAACATAAGAATTCATTTCCAAACCAGGCTGAAGGACCAGGGAGGGAAGATTATGCCAACTGCTTTCCAAATAAAGCCATGTTCATTAATCCTTAATGAGACGCCTTAGATCATCCCAGTTAGAGTGCCTTGACAATGTGACAGCTGGTAAGAGACTCACACAATCCCTAGAGTTCACAAGTCTTAAATCCATGGAGTGTTGCCACCTTCAAGAGTTACACTACGCCCCTTGCATTACCATGGTAATATGACAAAAGAGGAGGTTACAATGGTCTTCTATTGCTGAGGCTACAAGGTTATTTACTAAACTCTTCCTCCTTGTTTTACAAAGGTCATAGTAAACAACAGTTAGAAACATTTATAAGGCAGTCATAATTATTGTAGCAGCAAACATGGGGGGGGTAAAGGAAGAGGAAGCACAAAAGCACTGCTGTTCTTAGAACAGTAATGGTACAAAAATGCAAAAATTTTCTTCACTAGATTAAATAAATAAAAATAGTGCCACATGTTGACTTGAATTGGCGATACTCATTTCTTTGAATTGACTTGACACTGCGAAGTTGCCATAGGAATTTCATAGCTAGGGTCCAATTCCGCAGACAAGCAGACAGATAAAACGCATCTTTATGATGAAAGTTCAGCATAAAAAGTATGCATGCATGCTGGAAGGCTAGGCTAGTCTTACAAGTATTGATCTTGGTGATTAGGTCTGTAGGAGTTTATGGGTTCCTGTGAAGTATCAATGAACTTGTTCCAGAAGAATGTGAAGTCCTATAGATAGGCCATATTTTCTGTTAGGTTTTACAGTTTGGGGCTAGCAGAAGCAGTTGCTTGAACATCAAACCAAGCAATGCTATTGTGAAGGAGACAATTACAGTCACTTAAAAATCATGTACTTAGCTCAGGGGCGAGCAATTATTTTGGGAAGTGGGCCGCTTACTGAGTTTTGGCAAGCCATTGAAGGCTGCATGACAGGCAGCCCAGGGCAGATAGATATTAAATTTTCTAAATTTTTTAGGGGCCCCATGGGCCGGATAGAACAGCCTGGCGGGCCACATTTTACCCACCCCGACTTAGCTAGATAAGGACTCTCAAATGGGCAACACACTACCCTGCCAATGGCTTTGTGTAACCTATACAAGCATCTGCAAGGACATAGGAAAACTGAATACAGACCCGAAAGTTCTTCAGGTTTGCTTAAGGCCACTAAAATCAAATATACTAGGGTACCTGCAGTAAAGTTGTGACCCCATGGATATTAAAGGAATTTTGCCAGGATTTTTGGTTTACTTATCATAGTTTAAGCTGTTCTTCAGAAAGCATTAACATCTGACCTCTAGCATCTCCCTCCCCTCACTTTGGTCCTCAAGAGCACACAATGATCTGTGCAGGTCTCTTAAGAGAGCTTTAAAAAGCTCCCTCAATACCACAAGACCTAATACAGACATGGTGGCAAAATGAACAAGGATGCTTAAATGTTGAAGGAGCACACATTTTGTTAAAGGAAATGTTTGTTTTGGAATCCCAGGTCATCACAAACTTGTGAGCAAGTCAGAGAAAACCTAAGGGTGCTTGTAGTTGTGCCGCAAAGCTGCTCTAACACTGTAATTACAGCATGCCGGAGCAGATTCAATTAAATAGAGCCTCCTGGAGTGTGGCAATTACCACACTCCAGCCAGCCTCTGTATCCCCACACTTCAAAATGGCAGTGGGGGCACTTGAACTAAAGCTTGTTTGACAGGCTTTAGTTCAAGCGCCCCCACCGCCATTTTGAAACACGAGGACACAGATACATGAGATGTTGTGGCATTTTAATTAAAGCATGTTCTGGAGCCGCTCTAATTAAAGCACCCTTCCCCCCCCCCATCCCTGGAGCATGTGTAAAAGTGCCACAAGGTTCGGAAATAGTGTGTTAGGTTTTATGGCAAGCCAAAGGCCATACTGCTGCACACAACTTGAAATTAAAGGGTTTTTTAATTGTATAAGTTTCAGCAGTAAGAGATCAAGCCTCCTTCACAAAAAAGAAAGAAACTATAGGATATTTTGTCTTTCAAGTATTTCTTTTGTCTGACATGTTACAGATGAAGTGTCAGAGAATTCAGCTTAAAAAACAAACGTGAATGGTGACAAAATCTGGTTAAATGTTTCTTCTTTCAATTGCTGCCTTATTCTTTATAGGAACCTCTCTCTGGGATAATTCCTGGTTTTGGAAAAAGTTCTCACAGATTTTTATGGTGCCTCTGTATTTAAATATAAACACCTCTCATTTTTATTCCTTTCTGGGTTTTCCTTTTCCATTTTAAAAGGAATGTGCCTTGTCCTGCTGTATAAAAAAAATGCCATCAAATAAGACACCCTGATTAGGTTAGGACTGAAAAAGCACTTTCTAAACAGTGTTTAGGTAGCACATACAGTGTTAAGAAACTAGAAAGTATGTTTACTTTTAAACCATAACTACTATAAAAAGCAGCAAATGAGAGGGTTGGGTTGGTTGAGGCCAGTTTCACAAAAGTCCCTCCACATTCACTTGTACTCTGTGCTACACCAAGACTTTAAATATATATTTAATGTGAGAAACTAGAAAGGTCAGTGGGCCAAACATTCCAGTCTCCAGCTTTGCCTGCTTTCAGTCTAATGACTTAGGTTAGCTATAAAGTGTGTGCACACCATTTAGACTGTAGTAGAATTATACATAGAATCTCTCAAGTTGCCCAGCAACTAGGAAGGGCATTTGCTTGGGGGGGGGGGGGGGAAGAAACACCAAACCAAAATCTGGTTGGGAACAAACAATTTTTTTATATTATTATTGCTCATTGTATTTGTGGTGAAAGAGGGTGTCATTTTGTGAGTCGATACAGATGCTCTAGAGATTCTCACAGGAACCTGAAACAATCTGGCACTGTAGGGTCAATGGTCTGTACTATCTCCAAGCATCGAGTACTTCACTTGTTACAAACTCTAAAGGGATCAGAGGATGCTCACCACTCCTGAAGAGTATCTAGCTATTCAGATCTGTTTTCCTTAGTGCAGTGAAGAGTTTCTCAACACATACAGTGGAAAAGGAAAACAAACCTAGTGGAAGAACATGAGAGTTTGTGCATCACTGACACTGTACTAGAATTACACTACTGATTTCTCACGTGGGATGCCGTGGGGGAAACTAGGTAAGACAAAAAAGCACAGCCCCCCACTTCCCAACAGCCCCTACTTTGATTGCCCCTAGACTCCAAGTAGCATACTCTGCTACACGTGGACAGATGTGGGGCCTTGTTTTCAGCCCAGCTCATTCCCCTGCCCTTCCCATGCTCTAGGAGCTGGTGGGAGGGGCAGCAGGGGCAGGTGGCTCCTGCATTCAAGTCTCCAGAGTAACCACAGCAACAAGGACTGCATTCATGGCCTCAGATTGGGTCCAGGGCAGGGAGGGTGCAATTAGCAGAAGGAATGGGACACAAAAGCATTCTGCCCCCACCACCTTCACTTAATACCAGCAACCACTGGCATCCCCTCCTGCAGGGGTATCTGACTCCTTCAGGGGTCTGAGTGACCCACCCCAAACCAGCCCCTCCAAGCAGCTCCTGCCAGTGCCAAGCACCATGCACCACGCTATGCTCTTGGGGTGCCTTCCCTGTTGCTACTGCCTGCCCTGCCAGATCTTTTTAAGCATGTCACAGTATGTAAGAAGATAAGTATGGGAAGAAGTAAATTCATATTTAAACAGGGTGCCACAAAATTCGAAAGAATTCAGGGAGGATGCCTCAAGTCTGAAAAGACTGAATCACTGAATCGCACAGTAAAGCTAGCCTCTCTTGTGTGCTAACCCCCGTCTTATCATCAAGCAACAGCTTCCTTCCTTACCCAACCAGAATCAGTTCTCGTCTAACTTTCAGCTGCAAGGAAGACTTAATACTATCTTCCTTTGGACCACAAACCACTAGGATCCTTTGCAGAGCCTAATCAGGATGATGAACAAAAGCAATTCAGCAACAAATTATTTTCAGGTTCTGAACACCCTGGTCTGCTGCAGCCCAGAACTGCTTAAAACCAAAAAACACCAAAAAAAACAAACAAACAACACACACACACACACACACAAAAAAAACTTCCCTTAGATCAAAGCTTCTAAGTATTTTGGAAGTTACTAACCATCTACTGCCATTCGTTACCCTCCCCTAAAACGTAAGAGCAGCAGACCCTGGCCTATCAAACTACCAGAGGCTCGGACCTTGCTCATGCTTCAGAGTACTGTGGAAGTAGCATACCCCACTTTTAGAATCATCTTACAGACTGCCCAGCAAGTGGCACACAGTCAAATATAAGGGTACAGAAGGGTTGCCGAGACATATAGGCCATGTGTAGATGAAATGAGGGGCGCGTGTGCACGACATTAAGTAGGTTAAATGCTTTTTGCACCGCTTTAATGGTGTTGGTGTTTGCATGTGGTGGTGGCATACTGCGCACTAATTCCAGCCACTGTAGCAAATTTGTTGGCGAAATGCGCCTTAAATGACTTGGGGCACAGCAAACTAAAACTCTGAGTTTTAGTTTGCTGCTCTACAGCCGTGGAGCCGAGCACCAGGCTCCAAGCAGCTCAGGGACTCTGCAGGAAGCCTGTGCAGGAAGTCTGGCAGCAGCCCAGGAAGGCAGGCTCTGCCCAAGGGGAAAAAAAAGGTGGCGAGCCTGATTCCCCGCCTCTTCCCCTAGAGCCTGCCTGACCTGCACAGGGGCCCAGTGCTTCCCTCTGCACCGAGCTGGGTGCCTGCAGGTGGGTGCTGCTATGGCAGGAAGCACCATGCGCCCCCGCAGCCCAGGGACCGCTCCACCCGCCAGGAGCTGGCCTTCCCTGCCCCACCGCCAAAGAGACAGGTAAATTTGGGAATGTGTACAACATGGGGGTTTAAAAAACAAAAAGGGCCCCAAATTGAAGTGGTGTTTTTAAAAACCCACTGCTTCAATTTAGGGCCTCCATTTCATCTACACATGTCCACAGTCTTTAAAAAGACAAGAATAAAATGGAAACATAGCATGAAGAAGTGCTATGACCCATGGTTTGAAGAAGTGATGTTGTAGGGGGTAGGGGAAGGTAGCCAAACATTTGCAAATGGTAGAGTTATGTACAGACAAGAATGCTTATGAGGGTAATGGCAGACCAGCCCGATTTATGTAGTGCTATTAAAAAACAAGCAGGAAGCTATTCTTACTCAGCTGCTGGACCAACAGAAGCTGGTGGGCAATACAAGATCCTTAGGACTGTGATCACTACAGATCATAATAAGTAGCTCCATGGACTTCAAGGGCAGTAATTCATCTTTGTTGAACAGACAAAATTTAGCGTGATAACAGCGAAGGAAGAAAGAAAGAATGGTAAAGAGAAGTCAGTTTTTAGAGTTCCCCATTCTACAGAAAGAGGAACGGCAAGAAACTGATTAGCCAAAGAAACATCCTTTAAAAAGAAAATGTCTAGGTTAAGAAGGCTGTTTAATGAAACTTAATTGCTAAATAACAACAGATCAATTAAGAACCAAATATTTACCAAAAGCATGTTGGGAAATACAAACTCAGTGCATTGATCAAACATCAGTTATTTTTCCTTCAAAACAGAAGAGAAATGCAAGCCAAATCTTTCATCTTTACAGTTACAACCACTACAGTGTTCAACATTTTAGTTAAATCCATACTGTTCAGATTGGTGGAAGTTGCGTTTAATTGTTTTCAAGCCTTGTAAATGAAAACTTACTCTAATTTAGAGTGTGATGAATCCTAGGAAATCATTCTGACACTGAAGAATCAATACAGCTTGGCAAAAGAAAGCATGGGATATAGTTATCAACTCTAAATAGCACATAAAGCCCCCACACACTTATGATTAGCCACTGTTCTTACTTGGTTGGCTATAACATGCTCCCAAGATATTCCAGCATTCACTGATGCCAGAAAACATTCACAGGAGACAGCATTAGACTGACAGTTTTCAGAACTGCTCCATTTTGCTTACAGATTCCAGAATTTATTTTACAGTTAGATTAAGACAAAAAATTTTAGAGATCTTCCATTTCTGGAGTATGTTAGTCACCAACATTTTACAGCTCAAAAGGAGAAAGATTCCTGCCTTTTTCTATCACTGGCCTTTCCTCTTTCTGTGACATTTTTAGAAAGATAAAAGAAAATGCATTATGAAGTAGCATTAGCACAATATTTTGTACAGAAGCAATACCCAAAGGAATGCCACAAGACAAGGTTATGAACAGTAAGCTTCTAGCACATGCTGTTATTCAGCATGAGGCAACAGCCTGGCAGGACCCATGAAGTGCTATTGTTATTGACAGCGTGACACTTCCCCCATCCCCAACTTAAATAGCTCCAAATAAAGCAGACATTGTGTATACACATGTGCTATTAACCCACCTGTTTCTCTAGTTCTTTTTAAATAAGCCAAATCATTGATTAGCGTTTGCTCTGAGCCAGCATAGATGAGTTACCAAAGAAAATCCTGGGAAACAATGTCCATGAAGTCTATAGCTTTAATAAAACTTTCTATATGAAGTGTTGTAATACTGAGAACAGATCAGTTAGCTACCTATAATATAGATGTTACAGTACATGGAAAAAATTCCATGCTATTATTAATCAACCAGTCACAAAAGGAAGAAGGAACTAAATGGATTTTTATTACCATGTAGTTTTATTACCAAACTCAAAAGTGAATATAGAGCTTACTGGAAGAGCTGCAGCAGATTGGGAAGAGGGTGATGAAAAAGAGATACGTGAATGAACTATGATTTTCCCAAGACAGAAAAAGTGGACTGATCTAGACAGTGTTCTGAATCAGTACACCCAAGCAGACCACATTCACGTTTGTCCAACTTAGAATCCACTCCTCCGGGTATCACAAGGGATTGCACAAAGATGGTGCACACCTCGTTGAGCTGATTTAAGCCCAATTACCTCCTGCCCATGGCAGGAGACCAGACTTGATGATCTTACAGGTCCGTTCTGGTCCTACTATTCTGTAAATCGCATCAGCAAATGTGTAGACACGCTAAGTCACATTAATGCAGTATAGTATGACCTGGAACGAACTTTAATCCCGAAAATCAGTCTGCACACCCGCATTAATGCGCCTTAGTGCGTGAACATGTAGATGTATGCCTAAAAATCACTTTAATGTGCATTAGGCATGCATAAAAGCACATGTAGACACACTCACTGAATATTAACCCTCCCTCCCCACCCCCACTCATTCCAACTTGACAGACAGTACATTCAAACTACTTTCACTCTCCATGCATGTAACTGACTTTTTAAACTGCAGAGAGCCACAAAAGGCTTTCCCTTCCCATGGCCCTTAAGAATATAAACACAATTCTCTGTTTAAACATGGTCTTTCAGAGTCAGGTTTTATAGCAGATAGCATTAAAAGCTACAATTTCCCCAAGCACAGTAGGCCTTCCCAAAGGCTATGCCATCATTCCATGCTTTGCATATTACTGTGCTACAGTATGTACAAGCTTATGTTAGTTGCAACCATGCTTTTCCTGGATGACCTAGGGTCTTCATAACCCAAGTCATTATTGGAATAGTATGCATGTTGGGGGGAGGGCAGATTCAACAAGGGTGCTGTCAAGGTGCCCTAGGGTGCCACATCTTTTCAAGGGTGCTATCACGTACCACGCAGTGTTTGCAAGCCTAAAAGTGCTAACGTGATTATCCCGGAGATTTCAAATGGGAATTCACAGTGTTAAAAAACACTTTGACCTGCTCTGGTCCGAGTTCTTTGTAACAGAATTGCTCTATTATTTTTCCATAGTAAAAACCAAAAAAAACTGAATACTATGAGCAGGCACATTCTGAGGGGAGCCTCAAGTCTGTAACAGTGGTCCTCAACTTAACTAATTCAAAGGAGTTGGTCTATACAGCTTCTGCTGCCCTGCCCACAATCTTCTTAGAAAGCATTTTTGCTTTTGAAGCTGAGCAAGTTCATTCAGTCAAGGTTCAAACCTCTATATAAACACTGTACTTTATGGTTTGAATACACAAAAATATTACTACTAAATTAAATCCATCTTCAACTTGTATATTTAAGACTAAAAAGAAGTTGGCAATTGGATGATCTCAGGGAACAAGTGTTTAGATTCAACAATATTTCCTTTACACAGGCTAAATATCTCCCCCCTTGAACATTAAACAGGAGCACTATAAACATTTATCAACAGATCAACAACAGCCATACCATACCATACCATATACACTTCAGATGTTAGTTAATAAGCACATGCTCTCTTTGTGAAGAAAATTTCAGCTTAAGCATGAAGATCACAGCAACATTAGAGGATAACAATTATTGGTGAAGTCTCAATTCTCAGAGCAAAAATTAGGATTTCAAAGAATGAAAACAGATGGAGAGAAAGTCAGGCTGTGTCTTTATCTATCCTTAGTAGTAGTAGGATTATGTATTTATATAAATATAATCCTACTGCTACTAAAGGAAGACACTGCCTTTGTTAGAGGCACATCCCTTCAATTAAGGTTCAGGAGCTTTCAGCTACCAGTGGAGATGGGACTCACTAGAATTCTTCCAAGAAGCCCAGAAATAGCTTTGGAAATACCATCGGTGTTCCCCCTCTTCCCCTTTTGACTTCAGACTAGTTACTTTTAAACATGCCCTGCAAAGGATACACAAGAAAATTGAATTTATGTCCTCTTTTGCTATTTAAACTTAAACTTGCTGTTAAGGTTAGGAGAGACAGAGACAGAAAATAAAAAATAAAACAAAAAACAAACCTGACATTTATAAGACAGTTAGAAGGCCGTGCCTAGGTAATGACATTCAAAATGCCCAGAGTAGAACTGATCTAAGTTACATGGTTTTCTGTAAGCGGCATAGTTTGAAATCAGTAGCAAACAGAACACATATTTGCCCTTGAAGGGGGAGGAGCTGTGTGCAAATCTTAGACTTTTTGCCATTTTTAAGCCAGTCTGTGTTGCCCAAACTTCTGTCATGTTACAGGTATAGATTGGTTTCCGATCACGTATACCAATAAACTTGTAGTGTCTGTGCCTGGCCTAAATGCTGCAATTTGTGTAGTAGTTGCCACACAACTTTTCCAGTTGAAAAGTTTAACGCTTAGTGGTACTAAATCCAATTTGAATTAGGACCAAGAAGTAGTTGTGCCCAGCTTTGACCCCACCATCCCATGCGTTTCTTCAGAGTGCACACTCCATCATGGAACAGCATATCACAACTCAGAGGGACTAGATTTCTTTAAGTCTAGATTACATCTGTATTGCTTCAGAAATGCTAAGCAAGGCAGTTATATTTGCATCTACACAACAGAGAAAGATATCAGGTGTTGGTATAACATTAGTGTTTTGTGCCAAAAAGAAAGATGTCCAGTTTCACCAATCTAGGGTTTGGAATCTATTGTCAACCACGTAAGTGCTTTTGCAAGCTTTCTGAAGATACAGTAAGAGACTTTACCAATGCCTTGATTTAAAAGAAAGGAAATTCTCAGACTTCACCTTAAAGCTTACAGAGCACATCCCCTAGGAGAGAAGGCCACACAACATCATCATCTTAAAATGGCTTGCCCATACTATCTTTTGTTATGATTTAAAACAAGCCCCAAAACACCACCACAGAACATCCAATACTTATTTACATTTATATTGCAGGTTTATTCTGACATACAGCTGGAATTCCAGACACGTTAGTTTATACACAACCACAGCATTGCCACCATTTTGACGCAACATATACTGGAAAAAATATTTTAAGGGAGTCCTGTTTCTCACGCACACACAATCACTGTGACAACTGAAGTGGTCATCTGTGATTAACTGGAAGATGGCAGATAAATTTGTCACCAACTTGAGATGGGACGGTAAGGCTGGGTCTATGTCCCCCTCCCTCCCCCACCCAAAAAAACGTTAAATAAAGGTTTGTATGTTCCATGGATAAAGTTCTTGGGTTTTTGTTTTTTGTTGGGTTGTTTTTTTTGGGGGGGGGGGTTTGGGGGGGGGGGAGGGGGGGTTGTCTAATCAGCATCATTAGTGTTTCTCAATACCTCTGAAATCCAGACAATTGTGTTTTAGAAGCCTACTGAAGGCAATAAAAGTATATTCCACAGGCTTCAACAGGCTTGGGAAAGGCCCCAATTTTTAGTAAAGTAGATTCTCAAGGGATAAGGCATAAAAACTCCATTTTCAGATATGGAAGAGCAGACTAGACAGAGTGTGCATATGGAACAGAGTTGAGTAGGGGTGCACCGATAGCGATTTTGGGGGCTGATACCGATAGCCGATATTTAAGGAGGCATATCAGCCAATACTGATCCGATTTCTGGGGTGGGGGGCTCCTGCCGGTGCATGCATCCTGGGAGGGCCCCCAGATCTGTGTGGGGTGGGCAGTTTGCAGCTGTGGGCTAGAGCCAGGGCTGTGCCAGACTCGTCTCAGCAGGGGGCTGGGCTTGGGCTAGGCAGCGACACTGGGACTAGGGCTATGGAAGGGGCTGCAACCACCACAAATTTCACCATAGCCCTGCTCCCAGCACTGCTGCAGCCTGCCCGAGGCACCCCTGGCTCAACCCCCACCTCCCCCCACATACCAAGAAGAGCAAGGGTTGTGCCAAGAGGGCAGCGGCGGTGCTGGAAGAGAGGCTATGGCAAAATCTGGGGTGGCTGCAGACCCCTCTATAGCCCTCCTCCCAGCACTGCTGCTGCCCACCCCGAGCCCAGCCCTGACCAAGAACCCAGCGCAGCCCAGCTCTATCCCGCAGCTGCAGCCCGCCCTGCACAGATTTAAGGGAACATGCCCACCCCCCCGTCCCCCATGTCCTGGGGTGTCCCCAGTGGCAAGAGCCACCCCCACCACCATGAGCCACGGTTCTATCCCATACCTGCCCCACCCCAACTGGGCAGCGCCTGCCCCTGCCACCTCCCTCACCACAGGGGGTGTTAATCTGCTCCCTCCATGCCCCTTCCACCACAGGGACTTACCAGCTGCACACAGCTCTCCACTCTGTCGGGCTATGCTCCTCACTGCCTACGTGCTATGCTGCAACTGCGCACATGCACAGGCATTTATCAGCCAAGTTATCAGTCACTTCAGGCGGATTTCCAATACAGACAATTTTCTTTATATCAGTACCGATCCATAAATCAGACTGGTGTATCAGTGCACCTCTAGGAGTTGAGGCAAAAAATTTTGGTTAATAAGCCACACTGCTCACTGCATTTTCCTTTATTAGGCCAGGGGCAGTAGTATAGTGCAGAGTTTAAGCTTTCGCTCATGAGAAGCGACTGGAAACACATTTAAAGCTAGTTCTCTGCATCTAATCTATAAGAGATTAAGAAATCTTCCCTTTTGGCAAACAGTTATATAAATCATGTTTAATGCATTTGCTATTTAAATCAGCAAATTGAGTCAATCATTCATGTTTGGGCTAGGGACAGAAATTACACATAAACCAATATGACTAGGGACAGATATTACACAAACTGGTATGAGTGATTAGAAGCCAGTTCAAATCTGTAACACAACAGAAGTTCAGTGCACATAAAACGCTTTCAAAATGGTCAGAGCCAGTTTAAGATGAACCTGAATAGATGTAGCATCAGACTTAACTGATTTAGATTGAATCAGTTTATTGAACTTCTGTCCCAGATCCTCCAGATTCAAGTTAACTCAGCCCTCGAGAATCCCAACATGCTTTGCACCTCCCCCACAGCTCTCCACCTCACAGGGTGGGCAGTCTAGCCTTGGCTCAAGCTGTCTGCTCCAGCAGAGCAGGGAGGTATGCTCTAGGGCCCCCTGGCTCCTGGCCTGGGTCACTGCAGACATGTGACTGCATTTCTGGAATCAAAAGTGCATGTCTGTACACTTGCTTATTGGTTCAGTCTATGCAAGTTAGACCAACCTGCAAAGACTGAATCAATTCAGTCTCGGGCTTTTTGACTGCCTGTACATAGCCTCAAAAGGACTAACAACCAGATCAAAAGCTTGAGACAATATTCACTAACTAGTAACTCATAGGTTGAGCATGAACCTTGATTTTGGCTTACTATCATGCTGAAAACAACAAACAATTGTTCACATGACACCAGAGTGAAGGAAGTTTCCCTGGTGCTATTCTTGATAGCAAAGATATCATCTTCCCTGCATGTTCAGCTACATGTGTTCAAGAACAATAAAGACAGAATGGGGGAAGAGCTTGCTGTTTCTTTAGTCATCTATGAATCTTTTAGGATCACTCGGAGTATTAGTGAATTTCCCTTTGTTACAGTTTAAAGACAAGTTGCCCTTTCATAGACATTAGGGCTGGAAGGAACCTTGGGAGATCAAGTCCAGCCCCCTGCCCCAGGGGCACAAAGTCAGCTGGGGCTCAGACAGTAAAAGAAGTTCTTCCTTATGTCCAGCTTGAAACGGTCTTGGAGGAGATTGTGACCATTTGACCTCGTCATCCCTTGCAGTGCTCTGGTGAACAGGCATTCCCCCAGATCCTGATGTGCATCCCTTACATACTTGTAGGCAGCCACCAGGTCCCCCCTGAGCCTACGCTTTTCCAGGCAGAAGAGTCCCACAGCTCTCCACCTCTCATCATAAGGCCTGTTTTCCTGCCCTCTGATCATGCATGTGGCTCTCCTCTGGATTTTCTCAAGCTTCTCCACGTCCTTTTTAAATTGTGGAGCCCAGAATTGGATGCAGTACTCTACTCGGCCTTGGTGAGGACGCAGCTATAGTAGGAGGATGATATCCTGGGATTCGCTTGAGAAGCATCTATGGATGCGAGCCAGAGTTGTGCTCAGTTTACCAGCTGCAACATCACATTGGTGGCTCGTATTATCTTGTGGTCAGTCATGACCCAAGTCCCTTTCGGCCATGGTGCTAGCAAGCGTAGCACTGCCAGCCTGTAAGCATGCTGCGGGTTTTTCTTCACAAGGTGAAGTACAGCTTGCATTTTTCAGTGTTGAAGACAATCAGGTTTTCAACCACCCATGAGGCCATTAGGTTTTTCCAAGCCTGTCAAGGTTGGCCTGGATCATCATCCCATCCTTGGGTATGAATACTTTACCCTAAAGTTTTGTGTCATCGGCAAACTTGGCCAGTCCGCTTCCGATACCAATATCCACATCATAAATAAAAGGTGTTAAAGAGTATAGGCCCAAGGACAGAAGCTTGGGGGACCCCACTGGTCACGGCGCACCACGATGATTTACTTCCATCAACTACCACTCTCTGGGTCTGACCTCAAAACCAATTCCCCAGCCAGCAGACTATGATGTAGATGAGGCCACAGTTGGCCAGTTTTTCCTATGAGATGATCATGAGATACCAAATTGAAGGCTTTTTTTAAATCAAGATATGACATCTATCTCTTCTCCCTTATCCAGGTGATATGTCACCTGGTTGTAGAAGGAGATATCGCAGATAGGTCAGGCGAGACCTACCTGCAACAAACCCGTGCTAGCTATCCCTCAGGACATTCTCGACAAACTGGCTGATGGCAATGGTCTCTTTGATAATTTTTTCCAAGATTCCCTGGGATAGAGGTCAGGTTGATGGGCCTGTAGTTACCCAGATCCACTTTCCTCCCTTTCTTGAAGATAGGCACCACATTGACCTTCTTCCAATCTTCGGACACTTCACCTGAGCACCACAAGGTCTTGAAGATCCGTACCAGTGGCTGAGCTATGATGCTTGCCAGCTCCTTAAGTACCCTGGGGTGTAAACTGTCTGGGCCAGCTGACTTGAAGGTATCCAGCCTCTCAAGGTGTTCCTTCACATGGTCTACATTGATGAAGGGTAACAATTCTCCCTCGCCCTGGCCGTCCTACAGTATTGAGCAGTGCCGTCCCTTGGGGCTGGTGAAAAACTGACGCAAAATACCCGTTAAGCAGGTTGGCTTTTTCCTGGGCGTCAGTTGCCCCACGTGGTTTAGCTGAACCTGTTAAACTAAAAAAAGCTACTGAACACCTACGGTACTTTCTAAACCAGAAATGTCCCGAGTCAGAAGAAAGGGTTGAGATTACTATGGTTCCTAATCTTGTGCTTTAAACTAAACCCACACAGAACTAGCCCTGGTATACTCAACTGTCATTTAAAAACTGCCAAAAATTATTCTAGTCCCAAATCCTGAAAGCTACTGTTTCAATGCAAAAATGTAAGACCGACAATAACAAATAACCCTAAGAACAGAGAGACTGGAACCCAAGACTTTCACACCCTAACCCATTAGCCTAACCACTAGACTATGCACAGTAGCACAGCCCCACTCAGAGCTATCTATATAGCCTAGTAATTGGGGCAATCTCCAGGAAGGTGTAGATTGAACCTACTCAGACCAACATCAGCCTACATCCCAGGTCTACACAGTAGAGTAAAGACAGGCACCACCAGTACCAACACATCTTCAAACACATGATCCAGGCTCTGGAACATGGAAGTGCCTGCCTGCAGACCTAACTTCTGAAAGAGGCAGGATTTTAGACAAAACTCCATGCTTAGCATTTCCTATTGGCCAACTCCAACAAGCACCCAGTCAACATCCCAGTATCTTGCATGGACTTTGAGGTGCCAAACCTATCCCACATGCTGTACGTGAAAACTGGATACTCAATTCTGAGTTCAAAGACTTTCTCATGGGCAACTGTCCAAATAATTTATTGGATCTATCCCATTAACTCCTAACCAGCCAAAGTTAGTCCTGAAGATGAGACTTCAGTCCTGCAACATTAAGTAGAGCAATAAGAAAAGCTACAATATTTTGCAAATGTATGAAGTGGTAAAAGGATTTTCAGGTTTTGTTTTTCAAAGTGCTGTTTGGATAGACTTCCTGCCAAAGCAGAAGAATATTTTGTAATCAAACATTATGGTACTAGACCTGCAAACCTGGGCTTCAACTAAATATGGTTTTCTGCTGAAGAGAAGCAGCTCTCGTTAAGACAAGCCTGTTCTAATTAACAGCTGTCCAGATAATTTCTACATGGCACTTTGAAGTCAGACACCCTTACAAATAATATCACTCAGCCTTGATTGTATTAGACCTCCTTTGAAGCAAGGCCCCCTAAGTCTTGCTCCCTTATGTATATTTGAGAATTCTTGTATATTCTACAAGCCAAGATGGATAGGGGCTCGCATAACATTGAGTATGTGTAAAAGTTAGACATATTTCTCTATTTGGGAGGAAAGAAAGATTTTGAAGCATACAGGAAGAGAGACAGGTCTGTAATTTAGACCGCTTATGTTTTCTAAGGCAAAAGGCTATGTTTCCTGTAAACACAGATATACAGCACAATTATCTTGTAAGTAGGCTGCTGCCCAGAGCTCTGGAGACATAGCAAGCACTACAGGAGACCAGCACAAGCATGCACAGAATGCAGATGCTATATAGTTCTACACTACAGGAACTCCTCTGCCACACCTTTTGGTTAGTAGTGCAGAGCCATAGTGCAGAGATTTGCAGCTCATCTTTTTCAGTACTAAAGGAAGAGAGAATGTGTAAAAAAAAAGATTACTACACAGGCATATGAACAAATTAAAATAGCATTCTCTGAACATGAAGAAACAGCATTTTTTTTAAAGCAAAAGAGACTTCTTTGTATTTGAATAAGCCATAAGGTAACAGAACTGTCTGTCCAGTCACCCTCAAGAAGAGCAACCCAGCTGAAACAGCAGTCTCTTACTCCTCTAGCTAGGGGAATGAGTCCTGGTCCTCTACCACTACTACCACTGCCCCCCCCTCCAAACACACTCTCCCTGGAAGGAGACAGACAAGCAGCTATAGCCTAAGCAATAGCAGCTTAAAAGACTACATATAAATAAAAAGAAATAATTGTACATGTATTTATGGTCCCTTAAATGGTGACTCTTTTTCAACATATGACCATGAAATGAGCTGAGGGATCAGATCAAGTTAATGTCTTAAAGTTTGATGGGGGGGGGAGAAAGGCGGGGTGGGATGGAAAACAACCCAACCCACACTGACAAAGGCTTCCCCTACTACTGAGTGGAGGCTCTCTTTCAGTATTAAACTCAAATTCAAGTAGAAGGTCTTCAGATTTCTCTAGCACTAGGAGCATGTGGGTCATATGAGCAGCTCAAAGCAAGACTCAGGGATGTATGAAGACAATGAAGAAGTTTGACATCACATAAGAGAGTTTTCTTCTTAACTCTTATGAGGGACTAATAGAAATCAAGACCTTCCAGAAAGACCCACACTCTGTATTACACATGGTACCAAAAACCTGTGTTCTTCCATGGACTGACTCAAAAATCACTCAAGCAAGACATTCCAGTCCAATTCCCCTTTTCTTTCTCTCAGTAAACTACTATGTAGGTCATTCCCCAAAATTATGATGTTGACATAGACCATATACTTGTTTACCTGGCAGCTCTCTGCCATCCATGGCACTGAGCAGAACAGTTGGGCATCTTGGCCAATCAAGACCCCAACAACACGAGATAGAAAACCATTCTGCTGCCAAGCAAGACAAGCCACAAGAAAGGAGGTACTAAGTCTACCAACCTAAGCAATGACCATAAAAGAGTGCTCATATCTGGAAACTTTAAAATTCATGGCATTTTTTGGTTGCATGCCTTTGTTTTGGCCAGCTGTTAAATGTCTGTGTGCACAAGTATTTGTATAAAGGTTTTTCCAATTAAGAAAACCAGAGCTGTCTGTTAAAATTGAGTTATTTTCCAAGAGTAATGTCTACTGAAGCTTCTTCAGTCTAAAGGAATGTTCAGTCATTTGCACCACAATTAAACAAGTTTAATTTTTGTGTTTAAGTAAATAGGCAGAACCTCACCCTTTTGGGAGTGTTATTTGGCTGCAAATAGACATTGTTACAGTTGCAAGTGTACTGGAGGCAATTACAATGCGACTGAATTGCTTTGGCAGCATCACTACATCCCAACAAGATTAAAGTGCTGCTTGTTTGCTCATGCCCATTCCGAGTGTCCTGGGTGCATACCAGTCCCCTCCCAAACCCCCCCACAGAGCTGAGCTGCATGTCATGGCCAAGCAAGTGATGAAAGCCAGGACTGTCTGAACTGATTTAAAATATTCCACAGTATTTTTTTTTTTTTTTTAAATAAAGATTTGCTTCTGCAGAAAGACCCATGCTGTTCCTTAAGGTCCACCAAAAAGGGGTCTTTTTCCCCATCACCAACTTAAAGACAACTCCCTCCCCTGCCCCAAAACAGCCCATCAAAAACTCCCCCCACGATGTGAAACAATAGTCTGCATGATCAGCCTTAGCCACTACAGTACAGCCATGCTGCAGCTGAAAGATGTCACCGAGGGTCATGCCAGCTGCTGTTGACAGCGCAAGATGGACAACTAGACAGTGAATTAGTGCAGTGCACAGCAGTGCCAGGGCTCGCAAACATTTTTAGTAGTTTCCAGCTAGTCTTGATACTCTGACCTACCACGAGCTACTGCTGCAGCAAGAGTACAGGCAGTCCTCGGACTTATGACACAATTGGTTCCTGAAAATGGCTTCTTAAGTCGAAATGCTGCAACTTGGAACCAATTTTTCCATAGGAAACAATGTTATAAATGGGGGATTGGTTCCTGAACCAAGGCCCCGATACCCTGTTTTCACCAAAAGTAACTCAGAATTTTGTACTCAATCAATTATAGATGAGTCATACAGCTACATTAATGTATTTATATTGTAAATAGCAATCATATTGATTTGGAAGGACTTCTTTAAAGCAACTTTGCTGGACTTTTTGAAGGGCTCTTGGCTGGAGTCTTCTCAAGAGTCTTGGCTGCAGGTTTTTCTGGAGTCTTGGCTGCTTTCTTAAAGAAAGCATCCAAAAAAGTTTGGACAGACGTTCTCCAGGGAAATGGGTGACAGCAACTTGTGCGCTGTCATGACGTCACATCAGATCAAGCATTGTAAAGTCAAAATTGACATCAGTAAGTTGAAAACAGGGTGACAATTTAGAAACGTTTTAAGTCGAGGACTGCCTGTACAGGGAGAGGGCGGGCGGGCGGGCTTGCTGGGGGCACAGCCCACCGCTGCCCACCTTTGCAGCACAGCCCTCGCCCCCCTTATTTTTTCAAGGGTGTCCTCCTCCCTCTCACAACACAGCCTGCGGTAACCGCGGATCGATGACAACAGGCACAAGAGGTACAAAAGCCCATTGGCCAGATGGAGAGGGTAACACCGCACCATCTAATCCCCAGCCCTGGGGGAAGAGATCTCGATGGTGCAACACAGGAGAGAGGCCGGGAGCTGCTGGGCTTTCTGCCCGGCGCGTCCCAACAAGGCTCCGAGCAGCTTTTCTGCTGAGGGGGCAGACTGAGCTGGCGAGAGAAGGGGACAGACCAGATCAAGCGGCAAAGCGGGGAGGCCGCCAGGCAAAGCCAATGCCCCTCCTCCCCCAGCAGCTCCGGCGGAAGAGGCAAGCAAAGAGCAGCGAAAAGCAAAGCCCCAGGAGCATCAAGGCGGCGCGGAGACAGGGGGCAGCGCCGAGCCCCGCCACCCGCCACCCAGGGAGCGCAGCCCGGCACCGGCACTGCACGGCACGGCACGCCCCGCCCCGCCCCGCCGGCCCGGACACGCACCCAGCACCACGCAGACCACGTCCAAGGCCACGAACGGCAGCCTCGCCTTGTCGAACATGCTCTCGGAGCCGGCCGCCCGGGCAGCGGCGGGCTCGGAGCTCCGCGGGCTGCGGCCAACAGCGCCTGCACCAGCGCCTGCAGCTGCTGCGCCCGCTCCGCCGCCACTGCGGCTCCGAGCCCGGGCTGGCGCTTTAAGGCGGGGGGGGGGGGGGGGGGGGCGGCAGCTCCTCCCGGCTCAACCTCAGCCCCGGCGGCGCCGCGGGGGGCGGGCCTAGCGCTCCTCCCCGCTGCCAATCGCCGCGCCGGGCGCGCCCACGCCGCGTGGCCCCGCCCCCTCGAGTGACGGGCCGGGGGGTGGCGGTTGCCGGGCTGCGGGGTGACCGTTGGGGGGGTGGGGGAGGGCGGCTATTCCCCCTTCCGTTAGGAACCGGCATTTAAACCGTCCATGAAGGGAGTGCGCCCCGCACCCAGTGGTGGGGTCTGGATGCCACTTGCCCCACACAAAGCCTTCCCCTTCCTCCCGCCGCTGCAGTAAGAACAGGCAAAAAATAAAGCGAGAGAAATTGCTCTTCAGCCCTTCCTCAAACTAAGCCCAAGTTTTCTTTCGGAAATTTTACACTGAAACCCCCCCCCCCGAAACTGGAATGAAATGTTCAGTCATTTAGAAGTTTTAACAAATATTTCCCCAGGCAAAAAAAGCCCCCTCTGAAAACTGTTTCCAGCTTGAATAGCAAGACTGATACTGATGCCCCCACCCCCGGGCCTGGGTGGACCTTTGAGCTTAATAGTGACACCCCCACCCAAACCTCGGGACATATTCACGTTTTGTTAAGAAAAATTGGAGGCAGGAGGGCTGGCACTCCCCACACTCGGGAACATCAGACCTAACCCATTTTGACATTTCTCAGGTATCCTAGCAAGCATCCTCTAATAAATTCTTCACTAAATGGCTGGCTTTTGTACTAAGCCCTGAAGGTTGAAAAACAGGCTTTGGCAGATCAGCAGGGGAAACAGGTTCCCGGGGCTCCACTGAAGATGGCCTTATCTTCAGTCCTTTTTTCAAATGCACATACTAAGAAGTGCCTTAGTTAGTTAATCTCACTGACCAAAATCATCGTTCTGGAAAGGGAAGTGGTTCAGGTAATGAAGAATAAGACAAAATAGGTTTCTGGAGATTAAAACTAACGTTGTTAGTTTCGAGTAGTAGTCGGAAGCAAATAGGTAATCTGTTTCAGACAGAGAATGCAGGTGTAACGTGATCTCTCTCCAGCATTCAACACCACTAAGCAAATGGGCTGACACAGTCTATTCTTGGCGAAGTTTTGGAGTGGCTTTCAAGCATGTTATCAGCAAAGTGAATCACAACAGTGCAACCTAGAGATGACAGAGGCCTAACTTTCCATTGTGGGGTCCATCTCTGAAAGGAATGAGAATTAAAGAAAGGATTCTTGGCCTTTACTGTGCCCTTCATTTGCAAACCTATCTGATGAAAGAGAAAGGGCAACTACATACGCATCCATGTCCACCCCCTACACAGGCAGACAAGGTTCCTTGGGTGAATCTGATATCTTTTATTAGACCAACACTATGTCCTTAGACCAACACAGATACAACCTACACCCCCTACACACACTCACACAAGCACCTACTTCCTTCTACCCATGTGCGCCATTCTAGTCCTGTCTAGATTAAACCAGACAGCTCCCTTTCATCCACACCCCTCAAGGGCAAGATACTGAGAAAGGATTAGACCATGTAATTTCAAAGCAAAAGGATTATCACAAGGAGTGTCATGAGTACAGTGATAATACTTTAGAACACTTTGAAATGGGACCAGAGCAGCATAATACAGGCAAGCATAAGAATTGAGTTCCTCTCTCACCCTTAAGACCAATCTGCATGGGAGAAGAGGTAGCTGCACACCCTAAGCAAGCGTTTTGGAAAAGAAAGCAGTCTCAGAATTCCTCTCCAAGTTTTCCAGTACACTGGGGAAGCACCTCCTTGTGTTACACCCTTTTAGGGTCACATGGCTTTATTCCCATCACTAAGCAAGCTGTTTTTCAGGGCACAGCACTAGGAACCATAGCCACTTAGCAGTTGAAACTCTAATTAATTTTGCTTTCCTTTGCTCTTTGGGGATGCTCCAACAGCAATTTCTGTCTGCTCACATATCTAGTATTATTTATCATTTGCTATCATAATACTTATTCAAAATATTTTAAATAGCATCATTGTTGAGCTACTGTACTGGAATATTACCGGATGTGCTGTTTGGATTGGGGATGCCTGACTGTTTGTATCCATTTAGTCAGAAGCAGAAGTCATGCTTACCATCCATCTTGTGTATTTAAATGTATTTAATATATACAGACTTAAATTTACACAATTCACTTTCCCCTATGCTGGGAAAACTCTGCAGTAACCAGGTATAATGGACTACTAATGAGAAAAAGACCACACTTGCCAGTCCAGATTGAATAATTCGGCAAAGTTCCTAAGTATGTCCCTAACTTTAAGCACGTGAGTAGACCCACTGAAGTCAAGTCCCACTAGACTTCAATGTCTAAAGCTAAGAACATGCTCAAGAACCTGAATGAGGGCTTAGATAAAAGTTTAAATCCTTCCAGGTTTTAGTTGTCCTGGATGTTTCCTGTTTCCTATGAACCTCTAAGTGGCCCACTCATGTTGTTGCGTTTATGTTTATGCCATATCATTCTCCCCTTGTGAAGAAAGAGGTCAAACTATATGGCCATTATGATCCCTTCTGGCCTTAAGATTTATGATTCTCCTTTAGGAATAGAGTGCTGGAGGAAAGCAGCTGATGATACTCCCAAAATAAATACTTGTGATGAAAAAGACTAAGTAGGCTGAGTTCTAGCCTGCAGTTCTTGTGGGGAACACTTTGGCTGTCTCAGTGTAAGCATGTTTTGTTGTAAATAATAAGTAGGACACCTAGGTGCCATTTTCACCCAGGAGAAGATGGCAGTAGGTCATAGAAACTTCTCGCTGATTGACTACCCATAACTTTATGCTTCATTGATATTTGAGTGCCTGAGTGTTAGTTCCTGGATTAACATTATAATTTTGTAACAGTTTTGTTGCAAGGGTGGGTGTCTGCACAAGGGAATAAGTGAGGTTCTGAAAGAGTTGGAGAGAAAAGAGAGTAGTCCCAGGGAGGACAGAGTGGAGTCTGAGGAAGGACAGAGGGAACTGTAGTAGCACAATAAAGACTGTTTGTCAGGAGCGGAGCAGTCTGCAGTGCTGTTTGAGGCATCAGCACTCTGACCCCTTCCCATCCTTTTTGAAGAAGAAAACTCTCCCTTTCTCAGGAGCTGATTAAAAAGAAGGACATCTTCAAAAGAGGAGGTACTACAGATCACCAGGGAAGCCAGAGAAGCCAGGCTTTGGCAGATCAGGGTCTCAAGCCAAGGCTCGGCCCTTGTGAAGCTACACCAGGGCTGGCTTCAGGAGGGTACTTCAGGAGAAGGACACTAAATAAGGCTTCTTGGGGAGTCCCAAAGCACTTTTCCCAGAAAGGGGCATGATCTGTGAAAATACCGTCCTTTAATTAAAAAGTATCCTTTCTCAATAATTCAAGAATTCAGTTTTATTCAAAACTCTCTCCTCCTGCCTCTATTTTTTAAGTTGGGGACCAGATAAGCAATAAAGAACATTAAGGCCAATTTAATGTCCTGTTCATTTGGCTCTACTGCCCCTCCCCTTTTCCAGATTATAATCAGTAATGTTTTCCCCATCATCTTTAATAGCTTTGTGTGTGTTGTTAACAGAATCTCAGGAAGTCTATTATCTTTCTGGAGTGACACCCCGATACTTATTACAACTGGCAAAACAAGACTCTTAAAGGCCATTAACACGTGTATAGATCAGTGACTTCACTGGGTGATGGGACTTTCCCAAGCTTATGCAGCTATAGTGCAAGACTAGTCAGGAGTTATACAAGTTCTTTCCTTTTATTCCACTGATCAACTCAGCAGCAATAATGGGGCCAAATAAAATGTTGCCAGTTCTATAGTCTGATGTTTGCCAAGTATTCAACTGCAGCTCTTTGGCCTGTGTCTATGGCATCTGCAATTGCAAGTTGGTCTCTGATCCAAATGCAAGTAAGGCCTGTCACAACCCAATGATTTTAGTGCCTCAGCACGATGGAATTTTCCCGCCACATGAGAGTCTCTGTGCACAGCAAAAGTTTTCTGCTGCAACAGAAAACTCCGGTGCAAGAGAGTTCCCGCCATTCGCATGCAAATCTGTGTCCCACTATTGGCCAGTTCTAAATTATTCCTACGTGGCGGCTAGTGATTGGCTTGCTAGCCGTATAAAATTCTGTGTGACTTCCGCCCAAGTCGGAGAACTTTGAGCATGCTGCAGAGTGCCTTTGAAGATTCCTGACTTGCGGCTGAGCTGATCAATAGCCTGATCACCTATTGATTCTTCTCCCCGTCGCCGAGTGAAATCCTTCGACGTATCCTTTCCCTGCCGGCCTGACTCGTGTACAGATTCGCTGGCCTGAGCCTTGCCAGCTGGAGCAACTCGTGTAGTTGTTTAAGCAACCGGACCACCTGCGTCGTGACTACTAGCGGCGTAAGTAAAGCTTTTTTGCAACCAATATGCTTTGTCTGCCTCTCCATTCACCAGCCCGCCCAAACGACTGAGCAATTTGTATATCACCTCAAGTCAGCTCCGGCCGTCTGAGACAAGGCCCAAGTTCCAAGATCGTACAGAAGCAGGTGCATTCCATCCAGTTAAGATATTATACGTACAAAATTAAATATTATTAATGAGAAGCAAAAGTTAGAACTTTTTTGCGAGGCAAAGATTTTTCTGTATGATGTCTTCTGTTGGCCCAACTGTACAGTTGGGAAGAATGTATAAAAGCTTTCATACCCTTCCTTAGGCTTTTTTTGTGACATTCATTTAGACCATCATTCTGCCACATGTTTTCTCCTTAGATATTTTGGTACAGAACACCCACTCATGCATTAAAACCTGCTGGTTTTAATGCAAATCTCCTCAAAAATCCCCTTACTGAATTTCTCCTACATAATTCCTTCAAGTGCAAGTTTTGTCTCCCATGTTACAACACAAGAGTCATACCCCTACACTTGGAGGATCCAGCCTTCATTCAGACTTCATTCACCAGTGTCTCTAACAATACTACTACCATTGTTCTCAGGCTGCTCATAGAGCATTTCAGAAAACAACATTTTAATCAAGACCTAAATTTTTAATCTAAAAAGCAACTAGAACTTCCTTTTTTCTTTCTCCCTTCCCTGTTCTCCTTAAATAAAAGATTAGCTCCAAATATCCATTATACCATTAAATTATTACACTCTGGAAACACTGCAGAATATATCCAAAAGTGTGGTCTAGCAGCAGATAAGCACCTTATCGTGCATCAGCAGGTGCACGACAAATAGAGCCAAGGAGGTGATACTGCCCCTCTATCGGGCGCTGGTCAGACCACAGTTGGAATACTGCATGCAATTTCGGGCGCCGCACTTCAAGAGGGATGTGGATAACCTGGAGAGGATCCAGAGAAGGGCCACTCGTATGGTTAAGGGCTTGCAGGCCAAGCCCTATGAGGAGAGACTAGGGCACCTGGACCTCTTCAGCCTCCGCAAGAGAAGATTGAGAGGCGACCTTGTGACTGCCTATAAGTTCATCACGGGGGCACAGAAGGGAATTGGTGAGGCTTTATTCACCAAGGCACCCCTGGGGGTTACAAGAAATAATGGCCACAAGCTAACAGAGAGCAGATTTAGACTAGACATTAGGAAGAACTTCTTCACAGTTAGAGTGGCCAAAGTCTGGAACGGGCTCCCAAGGGAGGTGGTGCTCTCCCCTACCCTGGGGGTCTTCAAGAGGAGGTTAGATAAGCATCTAGCTGGGGTCATCTAAACCCAGCACTCTTTCCTGCCTATGCAGGGGGTCGGACTCGATGATCTATTGAGGTCCCTTCCGACCCTAACATCTATGAATCTATGAATCTATGAATAAGGTATTTGGATGTAAGCCTGTTCTTGTAACTCACCCTTTGAGTACTATTGAGTACTGGCTGGGTTGATCCCATGACATCTTTGCTTTCCCTCCAACCTTCTACCTTGTGTTTTCTGTTTAGAGTTTAAGCTTTTCAGGACTCTAAAAAAGTGTCTCTTACTATATGCATTATGGGATTGTGGATGCATCTACATGAGACGCTTTACTGTGAAGTAGTGTAGCTTACTGCACAGTAAGCATGTGCATCTACACGTACACATGCTTACTGTACAGTAAACTTCACTAATCATGAGTAAATTTTCTACCTGCAAATACAAGTAGCAAATTTACTTATGATTACTAACTGCACATTAGTGCTTGTGTAGACACCTGACTGGAAGCAAATCTGCTCCTGGTCAGCTGGCCACCAGGGGGAGAGGGATTGTTCCTGGCCCCTAGGAGCTGCTTGCTGCTGGGGCAGGCTTCGCCACTGGAGCCTAGGTGGGGACTATGTCCCCCTACCCCAGCTGCAGGGAGCTCCAAGGCCCCCGCTCCAAGATCACAATAGGGAACTGAGAGATCCTTATCCCCAGCCTGTCCCCCACCCAGCTCCGCAATCACAGAGCTGAGCAGTGAACAAGCTTCGCAGCCTGTTCCCCACCCAGCTCCATGATTGTGGAGCTGAGCTGTGGGAACAGGGTCTCCAGCCCTCGCCCCATGATTGGGTGATCGAGGCATGGGGCTTGGAAGGAGCTGCAGGGGCGGGGCAAGTCCCAGCCTCCTCCACTGATCTGCCAATGGGGCAGCTAGTAGTGAGCCCCCAGCTGGGAGGGGAATCTAGATGCCCCGCTGGTGGATCAGGGGAGGGGGCTGGGACCTGCCCCTCCCTTGCAGCTCTTTCCAGTCCCCTGCCCCAATCAGGGACCAGGACTGGGAGCTCCCTGGTGCTGGACAGGGGGGCATTGTCCCCACCCCAGCAGCAGGCAGCCCCCCAGGGGCAAGGAGCAATGTCCCAGCCCTGGCCAGGAGACAGCTGCCTCCTGGCCCTGTACTCCATGACAGCTCCTGGGCTAGCACCCAGGGGGAGCCTCGAGCCTAACCTGCTGGCAGCCGGGGCCCATTGCAGGGCCCCAGGAAGTCAGAACAGTTTGCTGCCATTAGCAACAAATCTGTTCCCACTTCCCTACACATGTAGATGCCTGCCAGGGAGCATTTGTTTACTCATGAGTAGTTTACTCACAAGTAACCTCCTCCCAGATCTAATGCATGTGTCGACCCACCCTGCGGGCATGTCTACACATTCATTAATGCGCCCTAGTTACTGCACATTAAATGTAGTACTTGGTTAACCAAGTGCTAATTCAATGCTCAGTAACATGTGGGACTGCACAGTAATGCCAACAAATTTTTTTTAGTGACACTTACTGCACAGTAGCCTAATAATACTGTGCAATAGCATATTAGCATGGGTTTTGCCCAGCATGCTATTGCGCTATTATTAGGCTACTGTGCAGTAAGCATCTCATGTAGATGCACTCTGTGTCTAGCACAATGGAGCCTTGACCCTAAATTGAGGCTCTAGCTATAATTACAGCACAAATAAATAAAAATCATCATCCTTATCCAAAAAAATGCATCCTAAATCTAACTCAAGGTTAATCTAGAATTCTATGGAACCATCTCTATAGGGGCCATTCCCAACATTTATGACTATATTTGACTTGTATCACAGTAGTCAGTATGCCTCTTGTTGGAGTTTCACACATACATAGTATATTTCCCCCTCCCCTCCAGAAGGAACATATTAAATACTTTCAAAGGAACAAATTCAATAATTCACAATAGTTGTCCTTTTTATGATATTTTAAGACAATGATACTCAACCAGGATGACATGGCACCCTTGCTTGTGTGCCATTAAATCCTTTCAATGGTACTATATGCTGCTGCTCAATATTAGCACTATTATGTGTATAAACACCAATACACAATTCACAAGATAAAGCCAGAGTTTTTAGGAATCCGTAGTCTCGAAAACATTCTGACCTGTTATGATTTTTTTGAGTTCTTTGCAAGAGAAGCACTATGCTATTATGTTTTTCTGTAGTCAACAAAATTAGTGAAAGCTAAAAGCTGAAATTTTCCGAGGGGTGCCTTAAATCTAGTAAGGGATCCTTTGAGTTGAGAACCACTGCTATAAGACATACTGGATCAAATTCAGTTATGGCAGTGAATGAACAGATCTCTCTGCACTTATACAATTGGGTTACAATAGCAAAGCAATAATTATAATGACAAATATAATAATAATTCAAAAGGAAAAATAAAAAAGAAAGGACTTAGGTTAAACATTCAAATACTTCGAATTAAACAAAATGTAACAAAAACTCAAACTGGCTGGATTTTAATATAATTAATAATATTTTATCTACATAATAAGCAAATAAACATTGAAATATTAATGTGACACAAATGTTATTTGTGGCTCCATATTTATTTTTTTTGTGTAGAGAATATTCAGAGAGGATTCTTTCCAGAAACAAAATCTACAAGACAGTGAACAAAGAATAATCATAGCATTTATTATCCAGTAGTCATCTTCAAAAACCTCTGTGAGGAATTATTTTTGAAAGTCTTTGCCTCATAATTGTGCACAAAAATATATCGTATTTATTTGGAACGGGTCAAAGCCTTAGCTTTGCATAAAAGATCACCACCAGAGAAGCTCTGATACACAAAAAGTTCACCTACTGAAACCATTTGTTCCTACATTGCCTCATAATTTCTACAAACCAGAGCAGAAAAAAACATTTGGGGCCTTAAGTTGCAACTCAGTGGGCATTCTACATGAGATGCTATGCCATAGCGTTAAACTACAGCAATGTAGCTCATCACTATGTTGATGTAGCACCGGAGGCACTAAACGTGACACTGCTGCTACTGCACAGTAGCAACAAGCTACTGCACAGTAGGGTTGAAAAAGATCCATGCACCACTGGGACTACGCAGTACCAGATGTGCAGTCAGGGGCACGTGTAGATGCACCCAATTTTAGTGGCCTATATAAACATTTGCAAAAGTGCAGAATGTCCAGGATGTAAGAAAGCCTTGGCTACATAAGTATTTGTATTACAGTAGTATCCAGAGGTCTCAACAGAGATTAAGCCAGACATGCTCTGTGGTATATATGCGTACATAGAAAGAGAAACTTACTGCCCAGAGGATATCACATTCTAAGCAGACAAAAGGGTATGTGGAGGGGGGAAGGGGTAGAAAGAAAGTTCATTGTCTCCAACAGCAAGATCCCTATGTCATATTTCTGTCATCTTTGAGGTATTATTCTGGAAGGAGAAGGGACCAATCCAAACCCACATTATTCATTTCTGCCCCTGAAAAAATAAAGATCAATGTCTCTTACTTTCTCTCTCCCTTCAGGACTGCTGCTTCTTTCCCACCTAAAACAACAACAGCAATTAAAATAATAATGAGGTCATCATTGGGCAGGGGTGGTGCAGAGTAGAGTGTCTGGAGGGGCAGAAGGAGTGGATATAGAAGGGAGCCTAGCTTGATGAATCTGGCTCCCCCTGAGGGAGCCAAGCACTTGGCATGGAAGTAGAGTAGGATTATATCTGTCACAAGCTGTCAGAATAATTTTTTATGGAACCCAGCTCTTCCAGGGATTGTTTCAAATCCACTAACACTCCTGAGTGTTAATGTTTGCATTGGGACGTTTGCATGAGCAGATAAATGTACAAAAACACATGTTTCCAGCCATCTGCCTAGCGGCTTTGCACTTGAGGAGTTAGCAGAGAGCAAGTCCAAGGTCCACAAGGTCCTTGGGCTCCTGAAATAACTTCCAAGGTTTGTAAAAACTTGTGCTTCTGAAATGGGCTATGGTTAAGCAATTCTTGCATGATAGAAACAATGTGTGGTGTACTTTACTAAACCCGCTCTCTTTTTTCTAACTTTACAGCTTTGGAAATGTTCTTCTGTGATTACAGAACAGAATAGAAACACTTTATACAGAAAAAAAGAGCTCTCATACTGTTAAAAAAGAGAACAAACTTAAAGAGGAGTTCAATCCTCAAGTTTGCCCCCTGGATCTCTACGTTCCCCTTAATTCAGGCTAGTCAGTTGTGTTATAATCCTGGTTATAATGTGTGTGAAAGGGTGAGAAAGATCTGGTAGTTCTGATTTTAAACTGTGACTTAAAAAAGCTGGTTTAAATTCCATGCTCTGCCACAGGCTTCCCATAGAACCATAATCAAGCAGTTTAATTCTCTCTGGGTGCATCTACACGTCAATTAATGCCCAGTGGTTACTGTACATTTAATTTAGTACTTGAATAATCAAGTACTAAATAAATGTTCAGTAACTCCAGTTACTGAACAGTAGCACTAGTGAATGCCTTTTCAGTGAAGCTATGGAACTAATAATACCACACAGTAATGTATTAGAACTGTTTGTTCTGATGTACTATTGCACAGTATTATTAGGCTACTGCGCAGTTAGTGTCCCGTGTTGATGCACCTTGTCTCCCTTTTCTTTTTAAAATGGTAGTAATACTGCTTTCCTACCTCATAAGCAGGTTGAGAAAGTAAAGATGTTAAAGACTGCAAGGTGCCAAGATAGTACAGTAATGGGGGCTATGTAAATGCATTGTATAGCTTTTGTTAATTCCTTTTTTCAGTAATACAAGTGTTATTATAAAAATAATACCTCCAAATAAGTTCAGGCTTTACCCTTGAATAAACACAATCACTAGATTTGAGAACCATATTCACTGGATTATCTATAAATCTACATTTCAATGGTATCAATAATAAACAGCATGAATGATTCCCCCTATAGAAGGCACCTTCCAGGAACCCAGTTTAGAACATTTTTTAAATGGGGAACATGGATATAAATCTGTCAGTGGTATAAGGTAGCTTTGCAGATGCAGTGCTGGGATACTTCAGGGGTTTGGCTGATAGAACAATTTAATCCTAGCATTCCTGAACAGATCAATGGGCTACTGGTATATTCTGGTTCACACTAAATCCATCTTGCATCACTACAGTAATAAAAAACTATAAAAGGGCTATAAAGCTACACAAAAAATGGACACTTAAAAAAAGTGTTACCAAAGGATATGTGCTGGTGACATATGAGGGGGTGGAGGAGACGTGACCAGAGTGCAATATCCAGTTGATATAATGGGACGTAAGAGGATGTGATACACAAACATAAGTTAATGCAGCCTGAGAAAGAAGCACTTTGGCAGTGGTACCCAGAACTGAAGTAACTTTCTATTGCAGACCTAACCCACTGAGTTAACAAAGTTGAACAAGTCTTTATTAACCATCTCAAATATCAAATAGCAATCATGTGGCCTGCTTCACCATGGTATTACTACATTTTTAATGGTGTAGCTCCAATGATTTCAAGGTAAGTCAAGCCCTTTGTCCTAACTTCGTATCAAGTGCTATGACCTAGAAAGAAACCAAACATGTAGATATCGTTCAGGTATATCGTTCAGGTATATATACCTGATTATCAAAAACCCTGTTTAAAAACAGAGGACTACTCTGATAAGAGACCCTCATTGCTTCAATATATTATGACTGATTTTTCAGCTGATTTAAATCAGTGCCACTGAAGTCAACTGAGGATCTGGCCCTATGTTTTTTATTAAAAGTAGCTTAAAGAGCACTTCAATCTCAGCTGTTGTCCTCATTTGATTTTTCCATTGCCTGAACTCCTGTATGCTTTCTATCATCTATGATGCTTTGCGAGTGATAAAAGGTTTCCAAAGCCTTGGGTAATTCAAATATGTTAACCTTTCCAGCAAATTCCTAGCCCACATAATTTCCCAATATATATGAGGCAACATACAACCTTTGAAAAACTTCTGCCATTTTCAAAAGACATATAGTCTAATCTAGGACAAATACTACCTTGATTCTTGAAAAAACAAACTTTCTGTTCTGTAAGCTGCTTTACAGGTAGAAGCTCCTGATTTATGTATTATCAAACTGATCTAGGAAGTAAGTTTCCAGAAACCTGTTTTGCAATGTTTTGTGAAGTCCCTAGAACAAATGAACCACCAAATAACTGAGAAAAAAAGGGATATTTTATTTATTAATTTTAATAATTTAAACGTGGATACCTCCTTTCTACAGCTTAAAGGTAGTTTAGATCTAGTTATCCCAGTTCAGGCCTATTCTTACAAATGTCATGTTATATCATTGTTTTTCAGTTTATCTAAAAGTTGTACCGAAATCCTCTTGTCCTGCATGATATGTAGACATTTCCAATCAGCTAAAGCTTCATCCCGAAATATAAAATTAATCAGGGAGAGGTGGAGAGGCAGGAAGTTCTGGTGGAAAGGTTCTGGTTTTCCATGTTTTCATGGAGTATTCACAAGCTAGAACATCTGGGATGAGGAGGTCATTTTGTTCCTGGAATCCATGGTTCCTCTAATGCAGGGGTTGGCAACCCAGTATGTGTCTCACGTGAGGCCATTTTGCTTGGCATATGACAGCTGGTCTGAGCTCTGGGTAGCTGCTGCCGGCCACAGAGCCTGGGCTGCCTACAGCAGATGGCAGGGAGGCTGCAAGTGACTGTACCAGTGTTTGGAGCCCTGGCCCAGCTCGTTACTAGCAGCAGCTACATGTGCACTTTGGGGAGCATGGCAGGGAAGGGGCTGGGGCTGCACTGCCACGACAAAGATCAGGACCCTTGTGGCTTCTCCACCGTCCATCCCTGGCATGCCAACGTCCTTGAAGTCCAGACTCCAGGGTTTTTTGGTGCTTGGCCCAAAAGTGCTGCCAACCCCTGCTCTAACATTTGCATAAATGAGACTAGTACTCATGCACTTCTGTGATTCTCCCCAGATCCAAGAGTTTATCAAGCCAGGCTTCCTCAGTATGAAGAGGTTCCATAGAAAAGAAAGTAAGGCATAAGGATAAATTATCCTTTGCGAAGATGCTGACTGTATATGTAGATGGTAGATAATGAACGTAGTGTACCTCTCCCACACAGCTTCTTCATTCCTTACCCTACCCATGAGCACAATTCCTGAGAAACACATGACAACATGACAAAAGTTCAGTGCAAGTCCAGATCATCTTGTCAGACATAAAAGGCATGGATATACATCATAGTTATACATATTGAAATGTGTCCAGGACTGTCCAATGTAAATTAGAGGATAGTACTTCTGCTTTTGAAAAATGAACAAGGGGATATTAACCACAATAGTGATAAGGGCATTTCTTTCACATCCCTCTGCAAAGATTGAAACTCCAGCTGCACAGTGCTCTCCTAACACTGAGTTAAGGCATTGGTTCAGTATCAAGTCAGAAGAAATACTGCCAGAGTACCACAATTTGTACTTTAGATATATCACAGCAAAAAGTTTGGATAGTGATTAATTTTAATACTGACTTGGAAATATATGAGTCACTGTATTTCTGGAATGTGTGATCCTTTTCTATGTGTTTTCACTCTAGATATACTAACACACAATTATATGAGGACATGAAGAGATGCTGTAAAGTAAGCTTATCCAGCATCTGAACTCTGAATGACCATAATCCATCTTTGTCATCTGTCTTCATATTTTCCTGAATAATAAATAGTACAATCAACAAGAGAAAAATAACTCTTCCAGTGCAAAATATTATTCAAGGGACTTCCTGAAATGAATTCCTGTTCTTTCTTCTCCTTTTCAACTACAACTACAGAGTTGGTGAACAGCTTTTATGATCTTAATTTTTGCAATTATTGACATCTCTGATATTTTTAAGTTGACTTCCTTATTTTTCCTTGCTTGGGATATGACGACAGATCGCTCCTTCACTAATCTGTTTTACAGTTTTTTTCTACTGACAGCTTATGTTCCCCTTTGACATGGTTGAAACCATGAACTTATCTCTGCACTTAATTAAAAGGAAAATATTTTGGAGTAATCTGACAAATGGTTCATGGGGTTTTGGTATTATTTTTCCTATTTTTTTTATTGAAATGTTCAACACTGAGGTATGCACCAGATGCATCTCACCGCAGCAATACTGGTAAATTAATAGAATGGTTCAGTTAGTAGCATACTACAGAGTGAAGAAACATTACAGCAACAATACCCCCAGACCTCTCCCTTGCAACTGCTTACTTATGCATTTAAGCAGTACATTTGAGGTTCCATCTTTCTTTACTCCCTGAGGGTGAGTAAAGTTAAGCATACACAGGATAGGCTATAAAATAAGGGGTTAAGAGTAAGACCATCTCTACTTATATTATTACATACTGTGTTAGCAACAGGCTTTGATTCACAAGGGAAACTTAGCTGCCCAACTTAGTACATACGTAAAATGTTTAGGTGTCACTGCCACTCATAAATCCACCGCTTATGTGTTGTCTAACCTTATGGGCACCCAAAGTCACCAGATGCCTACATTTCTGGGTAGTTACAAAATTGCCTATTGCCTTGATTGTATTGAGCTGTTGGGGCCCAGAGGGAGTTAGGAGTTAGGAGTACTTCTGCCTATTCCCCTTGCCGGACCCAATCTGGATGTGCTCAGGGTGCACTTCACACCACAAAACAAACACACACACACACACACACACACACAGAGCCACAAAGGAATGAGACATGGCCCTACAGGTAAATCTATTACTTGGGATATGAATAACCCAAATTCAATTCCATTCTCTGCCAGAGTCAGAGCAGTGGTGGGGTCATATGAGTACCCTAGCTACCAGTCAATGAAGTAATTCTCACCGAATGCATATTTAAATATTTTATACAAACCAAGTAGAGCAGAGATTTGCATCCGAGTTTCCCATATTCCATGTGACTGCTCTGACCACTGGGAAACTTCCTCTTCCCAGCTGTATAGGAAGGACTGACTTAACTGTAGGAGGAAGTTCCTAGCTGTACCTTACAATCCCTAACTCTGTACAGCACAGTGCATGGTCCCAGCCCTTCTCCTCGGTATTTCCTATTTTTTGGTTTCTGTGAATGCCATTCTTTAGGGTCCTAATTACCCCCGGGCACTGTATACCGTAATCTGGGCACCTAATTTAGGACTGTGAGTTACACTAGCTGGCAAGATGCCTAAAAATATTAGCCACTGCAATGCCTTCAATTGCAACAACAGTCACCCCCCAGCCCCCTGCAAATCCAGCACTCAGTAGCCTAAAGAAAAGAAAGTTATAATAGGGTTCTTTCCTGTCTATACTACCCAGGGAAAGTAGAGTATCACCCTCCTAGCAAGTCCCAACACTTAACAAGGCTTTTATTAAAAATGTTTCAGTGCAAGAATAGATAAAGTTTAATGGGAGAATAGAACTAACTGGACTAATAGGGAGAGAAGGAAAATGGAGGCTGCCAGACTTTGCCTCTGGCCCTGCCACTTACCTACTGTGAAATGAACAGGTCTCTGCATGGGTGTAGGGTGTACCTGGGCATAGGATACCTGCAATGATTGCAGTCACAGTCTTAGACAACAATGATTATTTCATAATTAATACTGATTTATATAACAACAAGGAGCAAACCTGAGGTACCAGTTGGCAGTTTAACAACTAATTGTTTCTATTTTACCTTGTAGAATATTTTCTTGCATCATACTAAATAATGTATTAGCTGGTAATATTAAATAAGTATTGTAGTGTACTGTAATATATAACCTATTGAAAATAGAAAGAAGAAAAAATGCAGCACAAGAAAAAGAAAGAAAACCGGTGGAATAAGTATAGCTATAAAAAGCAGAAAAACTTCTTGCCAAAGAACTCATAGTCTCTTATACAGATTTACCATTGTGTTTGATCCACCTCCTGATATTTCCCAGGGGGTTCTTGTCTAGCTTTGTCATTCTTCATTATGAAACTGACATAAGTCAGCTGGTTTATAGCCAGCTGCTCTAATAATAAACTGGCAATGAGATCAGAAATAAGTGGAATTCTTTGGTCATCTTGAATCTGAAAATGTAAAATTATTCCAAAAAACCCGAAGGAAAAAAAGAAACAATCCTAAATGTCTTTTCTATAATAGTAGTTGTTTCTTAGCAAGAAAAACATGTGAAGTTCAAGTTGTTTAATTTGTTTAATGCATATCTGGTCTCAGAGCCTTAGGAAGAGCTAGTAAAAGGAATCCTCCTTCTGTTTCTGACTCAAAGAGGGTGTGTCGACACATGTATATTCATGCAAACCAATAATCATATTGCACCACAGTTTATTGCTATCACCTGATGAAGGGTGAGCATGCTCAAAAGCTTGCAAATAAAATAATTCGCTTGCAAATATCTAGTTGGTCTAAAAAATATCCGACTCCTTCACAAGTTTTGATTCCTTTGTTCCCAGGTACCACATTCACACATGCGCTCAGGACTACAGCATGTTAAGCTGGGTTGGTGCAGCCCTGGCTGGCAGGGGCCCAGGGGGGACAGCCTGACAGCCCAGGGCTGCTCTGACCCAGCTCAACGTGCTGCAGAGGGGCTGGTTGGGGCATGAGGGTACTCCACTGTGGGACTAGCCAGTAGGCAGCTCCTGCACTGAAGCACCCTCGTGCCCCAGCCTACTGCACCAGTATCTACACGTGTGATGCTTCAGATTAAAAAACTCTGTAGCAGTATTTTCAAGTACTACCCTGATGCAGAGCTTATTAGTTTTCTGCAATCTCATAGGGCCTCACGTGTAGATGCTGAGAGCTAATTAATCCACAATAACCATCTCATGTAGACGCACCCAAATTAATCTAAATTAGTCCCTACTCTGTGCACCCAAAACTTTCAATGCATGGAAACAAGAAGTTAAAGGAAAAAGGCCCATCCACTGCTTTTCACCTCCAGTTGCCTACAGCACAATAACACACTCAAGTGCTCCATAAGGTTTGCACTCTCATGCAAAACCTTAACAGTGATCTCATTTGTCTGTATATGAATTGTGTTGACAGATCAGCACATCTGATTATCACACATTTCACTTGTTAAGTTATTCTGCTTTATTGCTGCTGAGGTCATGTCAAGGATTCACATGCTGAGTGCCAGTCTGACAAAGCTGAAATATACATTGTTTTGGGTAACTGCTGGACATAGAAATTAAAAGTTTGTGAGCGTGGGAGTGTTATTGACAATGTTGTAGGCAACATGAAAGTAGAAATAAATACATTGTGCTTTCCTCTGGACTTATTTCCCTGTTTTTAGGTTTTGGCTTTTCCTGATGTAACCTGAATTGTCATTAAATGTAATTTTTGTTAACAGTTTCCTGTGCAGCTTTAGTGTTCCTCCTGGATTGTGGTGACATACCTCAGTAAACTCTCTCTAACACATTTTACCCTATTTTAAAGTTATGAAAGGAGTCCTGCTAAAACAATTCACTGAGGAATACAAGTGATGACATAACTTGGCTGTTGAAAGAAGGCTCCATGAATTAATCTGTGTTACCACCCATTTCCTGAAACACACTGTATCACATCATACGCATCTGGAAATTGGGAAGACATTAGAGCAATTGCAGCAGCAGGGTGTGTGTATCTGCAATACACCATCAGATCTGCCCATTGTTCTTTCTTTACCCTGCCGAAACCTCAAGTATGTCAGTGTAGCAAACCAACAAGGATGTTGGATGCCATCTTGGATAACATCAAATCTGAACCAATGACCTTCAAAACTAAAAGTATGAGTCTTTTAGCTTGTATTGAAGAATCCGCCATTTCAGCTGAGCACTAAAACATGTATATCCTCAGAGCAATGAGTACAGATGAGGATGCCTAAGAGACAGGGATCAGTGGGTAACACAATCAAAATGTGTGACAAATAAGTGAAATGTACATACTAGTCATAAAATCTATAACGTATAGACTAGTTTTTAGAAAATCCTTCACTGTATCATGCTCCAGGTAGCTCAGCAGAAGCGTTTAAACCTTTGGCCCTTTACATCACCAACAGATGCAAGAGCTGCAGGCTAAAAGGACATAATTAGCTTTACTGAAAATCAGGCAGTGGAGAAAACATGTTCCCAGTTGGCTATACAATTATTCATCAGGATAATTGTAATAGGAACCCCAGATTCTACCCTTGCCCTGAAACGGGAGCATGACTTTAGTAGTCAAAGTAGGTTAGACCCTTTGAAAAGGTCCATTGCCTACCACAATGGAAAAACTTAGGTATCTCTTTTTAGACAGCTGGGGACTGGGGTCTAATATTTTTTTTTCTCCAAATGCATTTTAAAAAGGGGCTAAAGGAAAGATTTCAGCAGCTCTTCCCTGTCTTTTAGGTCAGGGTTTACTGCCTTGTCAATAAGTAAAGTCAGTGAACAACATGGAAATTCAAACACCATTTAGATGACCTGAGGGGGTGGGTTCGGTTAACTCCTTTCTCACAGTTCAGAGAATTTTCCCTATGAAGTAACTTGGTGAGGATTCTTTCTCTTGTACTTTTTTTTCTCTCAGAATTAAGCAATGGCATCCATGCCACAACAGTTGAGTTGTCAATATTAGCTTGGTGCACACATTTTCCACAATCCAGAAAAGATTAATCAAGAAGGATGCTTTAAAATGTTATTATTTTCAGGGCATCAATTAATTTTTCATCAAGCCATGATGAAAAATTACAATGGTGGTCTGATTTTTTATTTAATGATTTTTATAGCACTTCAATTAGATTTTCCACCAAATATATATTTCAAGCTCCTGTTAAATTGAACTCTGTAATATAATATTAAGTATGGTGCAACTACCAATGCACCTTAATAAAAAGGTGGGGGAAGAATAACTAGTGGTTTGCTGAAAAAACAGAGCCCAGCTGTTTGTGCTGGAATCCATGGTTGGTTGCCAACATCTTTTCAAGAGCCATTTCTCCAAGGATCTGAGCCAAAAAACATTAAAATAAATAGAAGCCTCCAACGAACTTCAGTGGGTCACAAACAGGTTAAGGGTCTAAGCCTCCTATACCAGAAGGTTTTGTTTAGTATACTCTTATGAGATTTTAAATTTCTCTGTTTTAAATAATTAAACTTAAATATTTTTCAGTGGACTGAAAGATTACTTGTTCTAAACACATGGCTATTCAGACATGAATTAAAAGGGTTTGATGTAGTTGTATGCCTGATTTAAGCACAGAACTATATTATCAGATCCATTTTTATTAGGAAGGTTATACTGTGAGGCATAAGCAATATTAAAATATGCTGCCAACCCATTTCCAGCCTGCTTTGTACAAACATTTGGGATGAAATTAGAAACTTTAGTCATGTGCTAAAGAAAACTGAGCGATGACCTCACAGCATCCCCACAGAAGCTGGGGTTTTAACAAGTTTACCCACCTGTTAGAGTTTTGTTTAAGTTTGGCTCTAAAGGCAAAGGAAAGTATTCTAATCCGGTGGGGTTTATAGGAAAATTTGGTGTAGAAAGAACTTGGACAATCTAATAAACTTCCAGGAATACAGGAAGCCCAAGGCACATACATTTTCCTTTGGTTGCACAGGAATGTCAGATGAACAAAGCAGTCGGAAAGATCACTGGGGCATTTAGCTGCAAGCCGCATGCCAGGGCCTGGAAGCTCCGCCACAATGCCGTCCAGGACCGGCTGGTGAGGGCCATCCCGGCTGCAGCGGGGCAGGTCTCCGTCAACCGCACCGTCCCGGGCTGCGAGAGCCAGATGCGCCCCGACATCGTGATCACCGACGAGGAGGCCAAGAAGATCGTCATCGTGGACGTCACCATCCCCTTCGAGAACTGGTGCCAAGCCTTCACCGCCGCCCGGGCTTGCAAGCGGGAGAAGTACGCCCCGCTGGCCGACACCCTGAGGGGCCACGGCTACGCTGTGACGGTCGACGCGCTCATCGTGGGAACGCTCGGAGCCTGGGACCCCAGCAACGAGAGCGTCCTGCGTGCCTGCCGCGTCTCCCGCCACTACACCAAGCTGATGCACTGCCTCATGGTGTCCGACACCATCCGGTGGTCCTGCGACATTTACGTCGAGCACATCACAGGCCACCGCCAGTACACGGACCCCACCAGGAGAACAGCCGCCGGACCGGACTCAGAGGGGACCGCCTGAACCCCCCCCCCTCTGCACCAGACGGACCTTCGCTTCAAGAGGATTCTTCAGCAATGGATGACCCTGCGCCACCCAAAGAGGACCCCCGTGACAGACTGTATATAGACTGAAACACTTTTTCCTCGGACCACTTCTTCCACCATTGCGGACCATTGTAACGGGTATGTGTGTTTCTATCCTCTTTTTCTCTCAGCGTCGCGAACCCCCCCCTCCCCTTCCCCCTTCCCCCCTCCCCCTACCCCCAGGCTTAGTTGGCTAACTCTGTATCGCCTGTAACCTAGTTGCGTTCCCCACCTCACCCCCATCCTTCTATTGTTAGTCCCTCGCCCGGGTGCTCTGTATTTCCCTATCGGCTTTGTCATCTTTTTTTGGATTTACAATCCTAAACATCTTCTAATAAAAGTCAATTTCTCAGTGGTTCCTAAATTGTGGTCCTTGGACCTCTAGTGATCTGTCAGGCCACTGTAAGCAATCTGTTGATTGCATTGGACCTCCAATTTTCAATTAAAAGTTTGATAATAAAAGGCATGGTGGTCCATGAAAAATTCTGAGGGTTGACAATAGTTTATTGGTACAAAAATGTTGGGAAACACTGATTTTTAACTAAAGACACAGAAGGAGAAAATAGAGGTGGATGGGTACTGAGAAATTGAAAGAATTGTTACTGGAGGCATAACCAAGCAGCTCCACACCCTGGGCAGCCATACAATTCTCAGGGCAGTGTCAGCTACCAAGGTGCTGATTTTTCAATGGTACAATCAGTATCACTGTGGTCATGGCTATTTTTGTGTCCTCCCCGCCACAGAGACAGCACCCAGGGCTACTGCCCTGGTCACTCCCACTTGGTAATGCTACTAGTTGTTACTAGATAGAATTTGTTTTTACCTAGAAATAGGCCTAAGGTTATATATTACAAGTTATTTCACATTATTTTTACCTGCATATTAAACTTGTACTCTTCTGTAAAAAGTGTATTCAGCATTCCTACTCCTATTTTCACGTTGTCACAGATGCTTACCCAATAGCTTGACTGTTTAGAAATTTTAAGAAAAATAACTTTTCCTTCACTTTTCATTTTGAAACTAATTTTGTCAGGTGATGATTGATCAGAATGGTGATTGGCCTTTGATTTTGGGGCCCCTTGTCTCAAATGTAAGAAAAGGAAAGGAGAAAACACTTGAAGTGTCATACCTTTTTATGATGTCACCAAATCCCTGTAAATTATTCCAGTCACCATATTTACTCGCATACCTCATGCACCTTTTCCCCCTAGAATTACTGTTCCAAAGCTGGGATGCATGTCTTAAGTGGGGAATCTGATGTTCTCCCAGGAATAGAAACATGGGGTTGCTGTAAAATGGCTGCAGCTTCTTTTCCTTCTCTCCCCACCATGGCCACCTAGAGGTAGAAGCAGAATCAAGTCTTTAGCACAGCTAGTATTAATCCCTTCATGGGATGAACTGAAGCAGAGACAGGGCTTAATCTTCAACTAATTCAGGTGTAAAAGGGTTCAAAGTGGGAAAGGGAGGACAAATGAACCAAAGTCCCTGCTTCATATGGTCATAACTCTGGAAAGAATCTTTGTTCATTCTGCCTTTCCAAAAACAAGGGGCATTTTACCATGTCTTATTTGGGGAGCATGTGGTATATGAGAAAATACAGGTATGAGCATTAGTTCCAGCTGGACAGTTCCTTGACAAGCTCTGAAGGCATAAAGGCATTGTTTACTGATGACTTTGGCCAAAGGTGTCTGTAATACCACTCTTGTGAAGCTTGGCGGTCACCCTCATTTCTATCCATTTCAAAAACAGATTAAAACTTAATGCAGGGCTGAACCTGAAAATCCTTACTCATGCACATTTTCCCCTTGGAGTCTAGAGGGATTACTCTTTCAAACACAGGTTGGCAAGATCCAACCCATGGTTTATAATGTACTTGGATCTCTTTCAGGAGGAAAGGTGCTGCACAAGTATGAGCAGCAATTGGCTAGATTTTCATCTCTAGCTAAGGAGCACACAGAACAGCATGATGCAAATGTGTACTTACCAGTTTCTCTGTCATCTGCTAGTTTAGTCCCTGGCTCTGATAACAGAAAATCCCTCTGAGCTCACATGGAGAATCCCCATGGGGCCAGTTGCACCAACTTTCCATCCAGAAACTGCCTGCAAGGGGCACAGATGAGAATCTGGGTTATTATTATTGGACCTGACAACAGTTGAATATTTCCCCAAATATCATAAACATGTTTTAACCTCCTTTCTCCCCCCCAAATATCAAAATAAAACAAACCCCCAAACCCAAACCTTTAAGTATAGCCTATACTTTGACTCCCCTGTGTTAATTCTATAATTTAGCCTTATTTCATATTGAGAACCCAAACCAGCTGTGCACTAGGACAATGTTTCTATTTTGAGGGGCATTTAGTAACTGGGACTCAAAGAGAAGGCATTTCTCTGCCCCTCATATTGTGGCTGAATGACTCTGTTGTGCTGATTTGAAATGACCTGACTAATCTCCATTTCCTCTACCAGTTTAACTAAATGTCAAACGTGAACAAAGATCATGGGCTTGAAAAAAAACCATTGAAATTAAGATAAAAAGAAACACATGGGACAGCAGTTTTTAAATGTTCTTTGGGGCTATTGGACACAATTCAATGTGCTTTAGTCAAGCTGTTGTATAAATGCAGGAAGGAGCGATTGAAAAGTGTTTCAGACAGAGCTGCACTTTTTATCTGGAGTGAGTGGGTAATCTACGTCTGCTTTTCAAAATGAGAGATATAGGCAAACCCACAACTAAATGAGCTTTAACAAAACCACAAACAGTTAGTGTTCTGAAATGCAAACTGTAGGACAACTGTTATGGATTCCATGTGTCATCATCATGAGCCAAACCACAAGGTGTGAATGGTGGAGAGGGTCTGGCCAAATGCTTTCTGATTAGGCTTATCTTACAGAAATGGTGCAGAATCCTCCTTAGCAGGAGCAGGATAAAAGAAAGGGCCCTCATGTATGAGCTCAATAGTTATTTACAACATGGAAAAAGGGAGAAGAATCTACATTGCTTCCCCCAGCTAAAGACAGCAATGGGAACACTTGCTGGTATTTTGCAGAATTATTATGATTTTATCTCATTCTAGAAAGTTACAGTTCTACTAATGTGGTACATTAATAAGCAGAGGTAACCCTCCTTTTCAAATCACCCCATGGAAATAAGTTTTCACTAAGGATATAAGGGAGCCTGGTATGATGTTTACCTGGTATTGTGCAGGCGTTTGCTTCTAACTATAATACAAATATCAACTTTTTTCTCTTTATTCCCTTGGGTTCTTTAATGTCTGTAATCATCTCACTATACAGTTAATTTGGATTTCATGCAAGACAAAATACAGTGAAAAGCTGGGTCTGACTTCTAGGGTTTAGGTTCACATAACATCTCCTATATCCACACAACTACTAAATGGTAATAAAGAAAGTAGTCACTGCACTAGTTATTTTAGTGCCCAAGGGTGCATTTAACACTTAACAGAATCCAGATGGATACAGCCAGATCCCTAAAACCTTACATTGTAAACCACAAGATTTCTGTGCAGTAGCTACAGCATCCAATCCTATTGCTCTCTCCCCCAACTTTCTCCTTCTGCTATTAGTCTAGGTGAGATTGGTAGGACATTACTCCACCCCCTGAATTAATGTCATACTAGCTGTCCAGCACACAAGAGTTCTAAACAACCTCAGTATTAATTACATATAGAAAAACTGCTTTGCACCTTAAGTAATATTCTTCCGAAGTCCAGCACTCAAATTGCAAAAGAGCAGTTATGGAAACCAGGCAGCTTTTATTTTGGGCATTTGTCCTGTGCACTGAATGAAGTAGGCTCCCCAGAGAAAATACAATTGTATGTAATCTTGTAATGGGACAACTGAATCATAAGCAAGGATCTGGGTTTTCCATTTCCAAGAGAAAAATTGGAAAAAACCTGCAGATTTTTCCTTTTAACTGAGAAAAACATGGATTTTTCATTTTAACAGAGAAACACGCAGATTTCCCACTTCTGCAAAGAGCTCTCTGCAGGCTGGCAGAGTTCAAGCTTGCAAGGGGCTGGGGGGAGCGGGAAAAGGGCAGTCAGGCAGGGGAAGCCACCAGGCTACAAGGCAGGCTGGAGAACAGCTCCCACAGGCAAGTCTGGTAGAAGGGCAGGGGCGAACAAGGTCCCCATAGGGAGGGAAGGAATTAGGCAGGCCTGGGGCTGGGGCTGCTGCCCAGCCGGTAGGGCTGTGTGAAACGGCTGTGTTTCATTTCCGTTTCAGACTCAGCTGTTTTGGAGGTTCAGTGATTCGTTTTGGTGTTTTGGATCATTGTTCCGTTTCAATTCACTGTTGTTTCAGAATTTCAATGCTGTTTTTGTACCAATTCAGAGATTTGGGTCAGCCAGGGAGAGGCAGGCACAGTCAGCCGGCTGCAGGTTCTCCCATGGCTTCTCTGGCTGTGCCTGCCTCTGCCTGGGTGGGGGGAGTCACAGGAGAAGTCCCCACGGTTGCCCTGTCTGACCCCATCTCCCACCTGGCCCCAGCTTCCTGGCACTTAAAAAAAATAAAATAAAAAAGCCCTGCACTCACCAGCTGCAGCAATTGCAATCAGGACCTCTGGGGGCTTATGGCACAGCCCCCCAATGCAGCATGGGGCAGCAGGGTTCCCCCCGCCTGTTTGACACCCACGCAGCAGCTGTTGAATTGCACAGGTGCAGCGCACGCTCTCTGGGAGCTGGTGCGGCTCCACCTGTCAGCCAGAGCCTGGCACTGCTCAGCCCCAGTGGCTCCAGCTCCCAGACAGCGTGCAATGCCCTGACAAGCCATGCTGCACCTGTGTAATAGAGTAGCTGCCACGCAGGTGCCAGGTGGGGGGGGGTGATCCCCACTGCCCCATGCTATGCAGGGGGGCTCTGCCGTGAGCCCTCAGAGGCCCTGATCACTGCTGCTGCACCTGGTGAGTGTGGGGCTTTTTAAAAATTTTTATTAAAGTGCCAGGAGGCTGGGGCCAGGCAGAGGATGGAGCCAGGCAAGGCAGCCATGGGGGCTTCTCCTGTGGCTCCCTCAGCTGTGCCTGCCTCTGGACCAGTGGGAGGGAACCGCAGGAGAAGCCCCCATGGCTGCCTTGCCCAGCCCCAGCCTCCTGGCACTTTAAAAGGAGGGCTGCAGAGCTGTGTTGGGCTCTTCTTCAGGGGTATGGGCCCCCGGATCTGTGGGCAGGATGACAGCAGGCTGCCGTCCCTCCTCCAGAGCACTGGGATTGGAAGGGACCTCAGGGACAGATCGCAAACACTGGCTAGCTACTGATGTCGATATCCGAGCAGTCCTTCCCCCCAACACCTTCTGAGTTTCTGTTTCCCTGCGAGCCCACCTCTGAAACATTTCTGAAACGTTTTGGATGATTTTGTTTCGTTTTGGAGAAGCCTTCTGTTTTGTTTTGGATTAATTGTTTTGGGCACCGAAAAGGGCCAAAATACTTCTGAAACAAAACAGCTGCTGAAATTTCGCACAGCCCTATCAGCCAGGTGCTGCATGGGACTTGGTGCCCCGGGCTGGAATGCATGGCTGGTGGGCCCCAGTGGGGAGTGGGATGAAGCCACAGGCGACTCATCCGGGGGGGGGGAACGGGGATGGGTACCTGCTGCTGCACACACTCCTGGGGGGGACAGTGGGGCACATGACCCCCAGATGTGTCTCTGCCCTGCCACACTGGGTCCCACCTGCTGGGTTGTGGAGTCCCCAGGGGGAGGGCAGCAGGGCAAGGAGCCCAAGCCCACAGTGGGCAACCTGCACCTGCCACCCCATTAGGGGCCACTCTGGCCATGCCGCCCGTAGGGGTGGGGGAGCCAGGCTCTGCGCTCCACTCTGCTCCATCACAGTGGCCACTGCATCCCACAAGTAGCAGCTGGGGCTTAGGTGCTGCTGTGCAGACCTGGGTCCCTTGCCCCACAGCTCTGGCAGCTGGGGGCCTCATCCAGCAGGGCTGGGGAGCTGTGCGTGGGGAGTGAGGGGCACCAGCAGGACTGGGGGGCTGTGAGTGGGGAGAGGGGCCTAGACCTGCATCCTGGTGAGCTAAGGGGGCAGGGGAAACTTTTATTTTCCATCATAAAAAACCCAAAATCAGATACCGAAATTTATAGGTAGTTAGAATTTATAACAGTGATTAAGGCACTGGTAGGCTTCCAAATGGCTTTAAAACTGTAAATATATCAATAAAACAACATGTTCAATTAATCTCTCTCTCTCTCTCTATATGTATATATATATAGTGGCATTTAATTTTAGTAGTGAATTTTGGTTCTTTTAATCAGAGAATTTGCGATTTTTAAACAGAGAAAACCAGGATCCCTGATCTTAAGACATGCACAGGAGAACACCAAGCAGGTTGAGCTGGCAACCATAAATCTAGCATTTCTTAACTTAAGAATGCTTGATTTTGCAACCCAAAGAACATTATTGGAAAGGAGGGCTTTTCTGTGTACTGAGGCTTACTTCTAAAAGAAAAATATATATATGTATCAGAATTTTACAACCACTCCCCTCTTAGCACCACCTGTACAAGCACATCCCCAGAGCATAGATTATTCCGACTTCAGCTACAGGATGAACTGCATTAACAAGCAGCAGGAAGAGACTGTAGCCCAAATATAGAAGGGGAAACAGTTTATCTGAGACAGATGCTGGACACAGATCTAATTGGAATCTAACTGTCTGCCCATGTCCCAGAAGTTTAAGATTTCCCTTATGGTTCCTCTCAGAGGCAGGCTGGCTTCTGGGGCGTCTTGGGAACAGAGATGGTCGGGGTGGGAAGTTAGTCTCTCTTTCTTTCTTTGTCTCTAGGAGGTGAGGAAGTTTCTGTGTCATGAGATGCCACTTTGAGAACAGGCTTCTGTCTGGGAGCACATGGCAGCATTGCCAGGTGTATGATAATTATTGTATTCATATGATAATTTCAATCATTGTACAATGTATGATAGATAATACTAAAAGCATTCAAAATGCATGATAATTTTTTGCCTGATGCGCTGAACGACATTTTCAAGGACTCAAATGTAGTGTAGATTCTCAGTCGTGGCTGCACAAAGGCAAATGCTATCACTAAGCACTAAAGCAATGTTTCAACTTTGATGACCCAGTTCTCACTCACGTTGAACTGAAATTTGACAGGGACTAAAGTGAGGGTGAGTAATATTTTCCATTTATCTTTAACTAGAGACTTACAGTTAGCAATATAAAGGAACTGTATAATGATCACATAACTAAATCTCATTGTGTTATAATATTAAGAGCTTTATTTTAAATGCTATATATGGTCTTAAATCAATAGAAAAAGTCAAAGGAGTTTTGCGCTTGCCTCGTTTGTAAATTCCAGGCGTGTACCCAATACAGTAAGTTTCAAAATAAAATGTAAAAGATTTATAATACATAGTAATAAGTTCAGTTTAACCAGTTGGAAAGTTATACAAAATGTCATAGTGGGCAGCGTCAAGTAGAGAGGATGTGATGATAACAGTGTATGGCAACATACTATTACTTAAAAAAGAAGACTTATTTGCATACTTTTTTCAGTGTATGATTGTATTTTTTGAAAAACTGTAACTTGAGCTTCCAATGTGATAATTTCATATTTAAGACCGGGCAATGCTGGCACGTGGTAACCATGCTCTTCCCTACAACCACTTACTGCTCTGCTTCCTAGCACGCCCTGTATGATGTCCTGAGTGGCTGCTCCAATAGTGCCTAAACAGTAGTCTCTCTCTGTGGTCTCATAGGCCTCCAGAGCCTATGGCCACCTTAACTACAACCTTACATCTCCTCCTGTTTCGTGCCATCTCCTTCCATGTTGTTGCATCTTCATCTATCCCTTCCAGATCAGCACACAGGGTTAATATCCTCCCACATCCAAAGACCTGAATTCCAACCTGACTTGTATTATGCAAAGAGTCTAATTACGATGGTCTTAGCCTTGTGCAATAGAGATTTTAGTTTGCATCACAACATTACCACATAATATGAAGGGTTGAATTCCCACAGTGCAATATGTTGAGAATACTGCAAACAGACTCATGAAGCTGTGTGGGAAAGTTCACAGTTACTCAGTGCCTCATTCTTGCCAGAACTGTCAGCTCTTTGGCTGCCAGGACACTGCTAATTTACTAAAACTATTTGAACAAAAATAAAGACTTGATTTTTTCCAGTAGAATTTTATTTTATTTTTTTATTATTATTATAAAGTCAATAAATTACATTTCACAAAATATCGTTTTGGTCAGGACATTCTTTTCTCTTCCACTGAAACATGAGGCACTCTACAGCAATGTTAGAAAGTCATATTTAGCTGGCTATAGATACATACAGTAAGATTTCATATTGTGCCAAGACCAGGATTAATTAAGTGTGTGTGTGTGTGTGTGTGTGTGTGTGTGTGTGTGTGTGTGTGTGTGTGTGTGTGTGTGGAGGGAATAACAATTTTACTTTAATGCATGTTTCTGTGTAACCATTTTTTTCCAACTGTCTGAGAATCAGGTCAAAAAATGGGCCCAAAACCAGAAATTTTCAAGAATATTTATGAGTTGGGAGCACAAGTCCCACTGACTTTCAATAAAAATTATGCTCCTAACTCATTTTGGTACTTCTGACCATCCCACCTTTTGGTATTAGAATATCTTCAATGTGAGTTTCAAATTTTATTGACTAAATACATTTAGATGGAGACAATGCTATGAAATAATTTTTTAAAAACCACTATTTTCTATTTTCAAACATGTAATTCCAACTGATACCATCCATAGCACAAGTAAGAAAACCTGCACAAAAGAAGTATTAAAGAAACCCGTTTTCACAACCTAAACTGGGTTTCTGTTTAGTGCAATGTACAATCAGATACCAAGTCCTAACCCATATTAGACTAGTGTGCCTTGCATAACAAAAAATATCAGAGTTTCAAATGCATACCTTACTGTGGATTCCAGTTTATTTAATAGTTTCACAGCTGTTAGGGGCTGGAAGGGACCTTACAGATCATTGGGTCCAGCCCCCCTGCACTTGGGCAGGAAAGACTACTGGGATCAGACGACCGCAGGAAGATGGGCATTTCCCATTTCAGGAGTCAAGCTGCTGATATGTAAATATTGCTTGTGACTCAAGCTCGTGGAACTCTTAGCCAAGAAGTCACAGGCATTTTACTCATTCCTGAGAAAACTACTGCAGTAGGGAGGGTCACAGCTTTGTTAGGGTCATATTGTTCCCATCAGTTATTTTTAAGAGCCTTTGCTACCTCCCACCTGCATTTATCTATAACAATTCATTTTCTGCAGATGTGTCCTTTGCTTTTTGTCCCCTGACATTCTCCTTTCAAATGTGAAAACTCTGGTCCTTATAATTATGGACATGCTTAAAAAAGAAATACTAAATGCAAAAATTTGGTTTTCCAAAAACTTCAAGAAAAATATGGTGAAATCTATTTTACTAAAGTTTCCCCTTCTTGATATTGTACACTAATGTATACTAGAAACAGCTGTCCTAATTTGCTTGCAACAACTGATGCAGAATCAAAGTATTTAAATCAATGTTATCATCACAAAAAAAAAGAAGCATCTACAGTGGTTAAAACATGAAGGCTTTTTTAATTTTTAAAGAATAAAGTAAAACACACCGGATGAAATCCAAAGCACAATAAAGTCAAAGCATTTTACAATGAACTTTAGTGGAACCAGGATTTCATCAACTGCCTAAGATTCAGGTTGTTCTTGTTTGTGCAGGTCAGGGCTCCTATCAATTAAATACCCATTCCCCCCAGCTTCACATGTGGTACAGAAAGGGCTCTCAATTGAGAAGTGACAGTCACCTACAAAAACAGTTGACTTCAGTGATAAAATTAATGGGTTTTCAGTACAGAGGAGGAAGAGTATGGCATCTTCCATTCTTTGACATTCTGAGTAACCTATCAGTAAAAGGGACACAAATCTTAATAACATCAAACCAAAGAGCCATGGAGGCTTAACAGAGGCATAACTAGGCAGCTCTATGCCCTGGGCAGCTATGTTGCACCCAAGGCAAAATTGTCTTCCAATTGCAGCAGTACAATCAGCCCCCACAGCTATTTATGTGCTCCCCAACAAAGGTGGTGTCTGGGGTTGCCCCAGTTGCCCTCCCTTAGCAATGCTACTGAGGCTTAGCTAGGCTGCAGTTGTGCATTGATATTGAGTACAGTTTTGCTGGAGAGAAACAGAAGTCAGAAGAGGAAAGGAAAATGTAAGGCAAAACAGAGGAAGGCGAGATTGAGGTGGGAAAAATAAGTTTCCATAGAGTGCTAGCTGTCAACACAAATACTGGAATGACAAGGTTCACACATTCCGTGCCTTAGGCAAATTTGCCCTAATCCTATCATCAGACCACATAAACAATCCTGTAGGCAAAGTGCTCTTGCTGACTGTGTAAATTGTCTATGATCAGACTCATTATGGAGGCAATGAGAATAGAAAGTTTAACATATGTGTCAATGGAAAGGAATACCAAAGTATGAAAGGGGAGAAATAGTTCATCAGATGCTATGGATGGACTTGCAGAAAAGGAAGAATGAAAGATGACAGATGAATGACAACAATGGAGCAAGCATCTCTCTTTCATACAGGATAAATGTTATGTGTACTCCACAATCCTGACTAAAAAAGTCAAATTGCTCTGCAGCTGAGAAAAGTAAGAGCTTTGAAGTGAGTCTCCTACACACTGCAATGACTATTCCTCACCTACTCATTCTTGTTTACTTCATAAGTTAGAAACAGGAGGAAGACCAGGACCAGAACCCTTTGCAGCTTGAGGAGTTCTGATCTTGAAACCTTCAGATTGTGGTCACCATCACACATTATTCTAGACTATGCCTTCAACCTGACAATCAGCAAAAGAAGGTGTTGTTAAGAACCCAACCAGAGCCTGCTGTACAAGGTTTACAGGTAAGGGGTATGAAAAGATCATATACCCAAGCTGACGTAACTGCCAGCAAAACCATTAGGGCTTCTGTCATCTTAGCGTATGTTGTTAGGAGAAGTGGTATAACTGTGCCAGTGGAAAAAAACCCTTTTCTTCATTGGTATACGTTGCATCTTTACTAAGGACTATGGTGGAATAGCTACAGCAGCATAGGCTTTGTAATGCTCATCCCTCAGTCCCCCCATGTTTCCTGCTGCTGCAACGAGGAGATGCTGTCAGATGCTGTGAATGGACTTGGAGGGTAGGGGTACTAAACAAATAAATAAGGCTGAAATGTTACCCATTTTTCTTTTAGTTGCTCTCAAACTTAACTCTCACTCCTTTTGTTCATGACAGACTTGAATACTGGCCACTTGATGTGCACAGGCAAGAGCCAGGAAAGGCCTCGGCAGGGTGAGCACCAGGAATGAGTTTTCTGCTTTCTCAAATGCCTGCAAGCAAAATGTTGCATTGACCTCTAAATATGGGTAAACAAAAGATGTTCAGGATAAAGGGTCATACATACTTATACTTTCTTGGCCAACAAACAAAAATGAGGTAAAACACTCTTTTGCAGAATACTCCTGATCTTGGCAGGAATTATTTATGCAGGGAGATGTTGGGGTAAGGGATGTGTTCCACCCTCACAATAGCTTTGTTTCTGAACCAGGATCCATCAACCCATGTTGGGTATGGTTCTACAATGGACTTGGACTTGACCTTCAGACTTAAATCATCTCCAAGTAGTCTTTCATTAACTCAGACTCCCACACCCATCCTACATATACTGGTAATTCTAGTCAAACACACATCTTTACATTTAATATTTGGCAAGCTAAATCCTACATTTGTTTAACCCCAGCACCAGGCAAATAAAGCACCACGACTGTCTGACAGGCCACCAATCCAGCTCGTCTGCTTCTGTGTACGTGCATTCATATTTTCATAACGTGTGCATGGTTATGATTCAGTTACATGCTTTCTCAGAGTATGCAATGCTCCATTACTGAAACCTACTATGATCCTGTACATGTGGCATTTAACAAACTGCTGTTCTTGATCCAACATATGTTTTTCACAAGAAATTCTTGCAACCAAAACAAATTTGAAATCTAGAACTTTCATCCATTGAATACAATGAGTTTTGCTGTTTACTTAGAAAAAAAATTGGGTCCCTGTGGATGTCACAGAAATCTCAGTCTTTATTTCTGATTTACCTGTGTACATTTCCAGTTTTGTGCATATTTTTTGTAGTCCTAAAAGCTTCCTTCAGGCAATACCTTACTAGTATCTACTTAACTGTCATGGGTTTAGCTTTTTACAACTACAGGTGTCAAGTTGCACATGCAATAACATTAATTGGAAAGATAACAGACTAATTAACCACCTAGCTGATTGTTTGCAGGTACTGTAGTACCTGGCTAAGTAATGATATTGATAATTTTGCACCAGAGGTTCTGAAAATATGGTTTACATTGCATATAATATATGTATTTTTTTAGATTAGATCAACTGTTTTTTAATACTGAATACTGCAGAGATACACAAAAAGATAATTGTTTTATGTATTTGCACATTCTCATTTGGTTTAGCCTACAATATTTAAGAGTGCTATTTTGTCAGCATGTCTACATCTCTCCAAGAATTGTAGATCAGAGTTGACGAATACTATTTTTCCACAATGACATTTTCATAGTCTGTGACCCTACGGGTATGCAAGGAGGCCTACACCAGAAATGCAAGAATGCTCTTCACATTTAAAGTTGTGACTCATGAAAGCACCTGAGTATCTAATCTAATGATTAGTTTCAAAAGCAGCAGGAAGAAACCTTTAACAAGTTGCAGGCCAGAACAACCTGGCTCTAGTTCAATGTAGGGTGGGTGGCTTCAGTGGCACGTCAACAACTGGGGGCTTTGCCTGCACCTCTACCAGGGCCAGGCAGCTAAAAGCCGTGTCTGCATGGACACTGCTTTTCCCGGTCCCCCAGCTCTGGACCCTACAGCCACTGAGTGAGGAGCTGGGGAAGTGGTGCTTGTGCGAATGCAAAGCAAAGTCCTCTGGCTCTGTGGGATGGATCCTGCCCTTGGGCTGTGTGTTGCTGACCCCTATGTTAAAGGGCCTAAAGTGAGAGAGACCCTGTGTCTTAACTTCAGTTGAGCCACCAATTTGTTCTGTATTTGTTGCCTACTGTCACAACATCGCTTATTCTGGGAGGCCAAATACCAGTTCCTTTCTATGTGTTTTTTAATTGAGATATCCAGCAAAAAGAAAGACAAAAGTTACCAAACAAATTTGTAGTGCCTGTACAGGAAGGTGTATTGCAATTCAAGTGGCTGTAAAATTGACTTCACAAACACAACCCTTTCTTCAGCAAGTGTTTGGTTCCAAACAATGCACTAAAATTTACTGCAGCTACTAATATTTAGAACCGTCATTGTACAACACGATGAGAGCTTGTTTGTTAAGAATAGGAACAATGATTTCTTAGAAGAAAGGGGAATTCCACAAAATAAGACTAAAAAGGTAGCTGTTTAAAAATGAACTGTACCATCTTTTATCCATATGAAAATGTTTCTCTAGAAAGTGAAATTCATCCCTGATGTAGCTTCCCTGTACCTAATGGAACTGAATTATGAACAAAATTTGACCTATTTATTTATTGCGATATAGCATTTTCAAAAGAGCAAGATGCTTTTACTTTCCAGCTCCTGAATACTGCTGCTAAGACATCTTTGTCCATTGCTTTTGAAAGTGCAAGTTTTCTTATGTGGAAACAGAATCAGATCTGCAGTCCTCAGCATTTAGTGTTCAAGGCTGTAATCAAATCTCACAAAGGTCATTTGTGATATCCATGAAGAGTTTTCATAATAAGAACTGTGCAATCAGATTTGCCAGTCCTAGGATGATTATAAAGATGTGAGTGATTAGTATTGGCCATGTCAGCTTCCCCACAATACGTAGGGAGATCATGTAGATGAGGGATGGATACACAAATACAAAGGCAAGACCACATGTTGCTCCAGAATACCTGCAAAAAAATAAAAAATGTTGTACATTATCTTCTGGTCCAAGGGGGAAAAATCCCAAAAAACAGTTAACAGCCTGGTTGAATGACTATTGGAAGTCACAACCAAAATAAAAAATTGTTTTTTGTTCATTATTATCTGTTTTCTTCTTCTCTTCCCTCTTTCAAATGTCATTTAATTATTTGACAACATTTTTCTTCCCCCAGAGTAATTATACTATAAAATATGATTCTGATTTATCAGCCACATCCCCAGATGTTTCTAAAGACAGACTTCCTACCTATGAATTTGAGGTTATTTGTTCTCAAGGGAGCTGTTAACATATATGTTAAAATAATATTGGCAGCCTGTGTCTCTTTTGTTATCATTTTACATAATTGTTAATCTGAATCTAGTAATACCCCAGATGCTTAAACAACCTGTGTTAAGCTACATGAACACATAACTGCTTTAATCACCTAATGAGGTCTTAATACACATTTATCTGCTACTGCAAACGTATAACATTCAAGTACCAACCAGCTCCAAAGCAGAGCTACTGGAGTCCTGAACTTCTCCTCTTCCACTCTCTCTGTTAGTTATTAAATCCCTCTCCATATTCCCTCCCAAGCTTGGCTCATTATTCATTATTTTCCATCAGATGTCTAAAACAAATTGGTGATCAGTTACACACCAACGATAGCAAGTAGTGAAACAGAGTAATTTATGAACAACCCAGATGCCAAGAACTGTTCAATTTTTTCAGAGACAAACTATAAAGAACAAATTGGTAGAAATAAGGATCAAGTCAAAGTTTAATATATCCTGTAATTTAATTCACAGCTCTATGACATTTTTCCCAAAATGGAGAGGCTGTAGGAGAAAGGAAGGGAAAAGAGGAAAAAAAAGTTAGTTTGAGAATCAGCCTATCTTAGAAAGTGAGTGAATCACAATTGCATTAGCTGGTTCTTGAGGCCCAAGGCCAATTGTGGTGGTTTCCTAATCGTGTATTCCATTTTTAAAAAATGCTTCCCTCTCCTGGTTGCTGTATGAAAGATACAGACTAAAGGGGTGGGGGGATGGACCATGTGCAAAGTCTTGCCAAATGTATAAAGTATATAAACTGAAAATAAAAAGAAAAATTATTTCCTTTAAATTTTTGTAGCTTTAGAAAACTTAAGTATTGGACAGAAATGGTTAAAAACAAAACAAGCAAACACTCTTTTTAATACTGACTGCCCCTCTAATTCTGAAATTCTTGTTTTTCTTTACCACAGGTCTTTTAAATTAACTTTAATTGTTACCAAAAACGATATCATGTTAAGCTTTAATTTGTTTTAAGACTACTCAAATAGAGCCATACACTAACTTAGGTGCTCTGATGCTGGCAAGACAATGTTTCTTATTCAGGGTAAGCAGGTAAATTATGAGGTCTTGGATAAGGGTATGAAAGAAACTTTCTCCCAGTTCACACCTGCTTGGCAATCATCCCAGTGCCTTGAATACCTCTTTCAAAGAGCTAGAATTACAAAGAATTAGTTTGGAATTTTGATTGGACTCTGATTTATTTTCTACATTTGTTTAGGACTTTTAACAAAATATAAATAAAAAGATGAAAGTCTGATCTCTTACAGTTCACCTTCCATTAAAAAAAAATAGCTACCATCAAGGACAAGAGCAAAGAGCACTTACCGTATGATACCTCCTATGTTGGGATAGAATATTGCCATTGCCACTCCAGCTCCTACAATTGCTATGTTCAGAGCCAACACATGAAAAATACTACAAAGAGGTGGAGAAGAAAAAGAGTTAAAAGAATTATCTGTATAAAAACAGCTTCTTTCATTTACTGTGTTAAAAGCTAAAAGGTATTCCCAGAGAGAGCATTTTCATTTCTATGGCTCACCCTATTTAAAACTAATTAATTTAATTGCAAATATGACATCTACCGAGTATCCCAAATGCCAGATTCCAAGCACTCTCAAATGTTTGGATTTAAATAATTCTCAAGCAGTGTCTGTATAATTTGGCAATTCTTCTGAAAACAATATATTTAATATTCTGGGTTTAAACATTTTGGATGGATTCATGTGCCAGAAAAACAATATTGTATAAGTGAATTCCCACATGAAAGAAATGACTTGAATCAGAAAATGATCTGAGTTATAAAAGTGGCCTCATGAATACCAGAGAAAGATGTATCACAGAATGAAAAGCATTACATAGAATACATTAAAAAACACAAAGTAATACACGGCATCTTACATATTTGGGTAGATAAAACAGTTGTTTATATTTCTGGGAATGAAGTACTATCTAGCTACTATACACACTGAACTGTTTTGGGGTAAATAACAGCAATGTGAAAGAAACAAAAAAGTTTCAAGTGAAAAACTTGAACAATTTTTGTTTTCTGACAGAATCCTTTTAGGATGAAAACAAAAATCCTGTGTGTCCTGTACATACACCTAGCCTCAAGAACCATCAAATATCTTCTGCCTTTAGAGTCTGTAAGAGTAGATAAGCTTTTAGGCATGATACACAAACTGGTACAAACAACCAATTTAAATGGCTGAAATATTAAGTGCTAATTTACAAATCTAGACAGTGAAATAAAGAAGTTCCTTTATAGCTTAGTGAAAAAGTGGATAACACACAGAACAAACTAAGCCATAAAGCACCAATATGAGTGGTATTCAGAAAGTAGTCATCTCAATTGACCTAATGATATGTTCAGGCATAACAGATTTCACAGATCAAAATCCTGATATTTTGATGTGCTCTTCATTAACAGCCTTTTTTTTTTTTTTTAATTCTGGGCAGAACCTGTAGAGATGGTGTGAAAGAGAGGTAGTCACTAAAAAATTGAAAACAGAGAAGAATTAAATCAAAAGTGGTGATCAAGTATGCCCAAAGGAAAGGCCTCCCCCTACCTCCCCAACGTCCATATGCAGCATGACAATGCTGGGAGGGATGATGCTCTCTCATATGTCAAAACAAAGAAACTGAGCAGCTGAAGTGTGAGAGAATCAGCACTGAGGATGAGTGAAAGTTTGGATACCCAGAAATATTGCTGCATCCAAACCCAATTGATACTATCCACAAGAAGATGTTGTGTGACAAAGATCAATAGTTACGCACACAGTGGACATCAGCATGGTGTCAGCATATTCCAACCTCAGTGCAAATGACATCAGTAAGATGGATGGCCAGAATGCTGACAGCAAGGAGAGCAGAACCAGAAATTCCCACAGAAAGTTCAGTGCAGTTTCAAACAATCCCTTCCCCAAAAAAGATTCATGAGCAGGACTGACTGTGGCTCAGGATAGAACAAATACACCTGAGCATGCAATGAAAGCATACAGTCTCCACCAACCCAAGAAATTCAAGGTGACAGCAGTCAGTAAGGTCATGGCTATAGTATTTTGTCAGTGAAAGGGTGACAATGACCTCTCAACAGAAAAAGACCATCAATATCACGTATTTTGTTAGCAAATGGTTGTGCTTGTAAGAAGCCATCAAAAGCAAGCACCATGAAAAGTAGAGTCAAACAGCACCACTTCTGCAGTGAAATACACATTTCCAGATTGGTCACCGCAAACATGACTCTGATATGTTTTACCATCCACTTGGTTCAGCTCCTAGGGACTTCTTGTTCCCCACATTGGAGGAAGACTTTTGAGGGACGAGTTTCAGTGATGATAATAAGGTGACTGCAGCAGTAAGATGCAGGACAATGACTTCTGCAACAGGTTCAGTGGACCAAGTACACTGATGTCAAGTGCATTAAACAACAAACAAGTGAGAATGGATACTGCCAGGCTAGAAACTTTCTGAAACATTACCCTTCCAATAGGAAAACATTTCAGGAGGCAGCTAAAAGGAGTATCTTTAATTTTTCAGTAGGCATTTCAAAAGAAAGGGGGGCATTAGGGACTGACACATGGCTTGACTTAGGAGTTGTAACTGTTAGAATTAAACTGCAGGTAGAACAAAGATCCAAATAACTGGAAAGGATGTAAAACAGTTCTGCTTCAGGGCTACGAATGAACTTCCTTGATAAGCAGGTTACTCCATGATTCTTCACACAGAGGAGTCCCAAGGATACACAGGAGCTGAATCTAGGTGACTAGGGATTTTTTTCATGTCAAACATCCTATGAATCTAGGTACTTACATGGTTGTGCAGTCATTCAACAGGGTCACTTAGGATCAGTCTTTGTGATCTAAGCAGCTGATATATATTGCTGAAGTTTTGTATATGTACCTACAAGACAAGATTTGGAACTCGACCTGCAATTCCCTCCTTACTGTCCCCCTCACAGAAGATATGTTGGGGCAGCTTATAAGATTGTCCAGGACATCAGCCAAGACTGATCTGCACTCTATGTTTGGCTGCCAGAACAGTCCCTTCTGTGGTATCTTGCTCATAAGCCATATTAAATGTTGAGATTTACACTGGAGTCTAGGTTGAGTGGCTCAAAGCCTTCTATGCTCCATGCCTAACTCCATTATTTTGTCAAGTGGCATTTATGAGGAAGAGAGAACCCAATTCCTTTGTCCCAACAATATAATTTATTTCAGATGTTACAAAAGTCATGGGGTTGCAGAAGAGCTGTAAGATTTTAATAAAGCTTCAACAACCCTCCATATTGGAGGGTTCACCTCTCAGACAGCTCTATGTCAATGAGCAATATACATCGACCCTCATCAAGACGGAATCAAAGGATGAGGAAGTAGAAGGATTGTGGGTTAGGCTACATGGGGGGCAAGGAGAAAGGGATTTGGTGGTAGAGGTCTGCTACAGACCCCCACACCAAGGGGAAGAAATAGATTCGGGGCTCCTGAGGCAGCTCTCGGAGACCATAAAAGCTAAACAGGAGGTAGTTATGGGGGACCTAAACTACCCAGACATCTGCTGGGAGACGCAGACAGCAAAGTCCCACCATTCACGCAGGTTTCTAACCTGTGTACAGGACCTCCACCTGACACAGGAGGTGCACGGTCCCACTAGGGGGAATGCCATACTGGATCTGGTATTGGCAACGGGAGATGACATGGTAGGGGACCTACATATCAGTAGCCACCTGGGGGACAGTGATCACCTAATAATAGAATTCACCATAAGACGTCGAGTGGGTAAGGTAACTAGTAGGGTGAAAGTGCTAGACTTTAGGAAAGCTGATTTCAATGAACTCAGGCGATTAGTCAAGGACGCACTGCAGAGTAGGAGTTTTGAAGGGATGGGAGCCCAAGAAGGGTGGCTGTGCCTTAAGGAAACGATCTTTCGGGCACAAAGCGAGATGATCCCAAAGCGAGGGAAAAGAGGGAAAGGGGCCAGGAGGCTTCCTTGGCTGACCAGAGAAATCCAGGGCAGCCTAAGGGCCAAAAGGGGAGCACATAAAAAGTGGAAACAGGGAGAGATCACCAAAGATGAATATACCTCCTCTGCTTGTGCTTGTAGGGAGGCAGTTAGATGGGCCAAAGCTACCATGGAGCTGAGGATGGCATCCCAAGTAAAGGACAACAAGAAATTGTTTTTTAGATATATAGGGAGTAAAAGGAAGGCCCAGGGAGGAATAGGACCCCTGCTAAATGGGCAGAAACAATTGGTGACGGACAGGGGGGACAAGCCTGAACTCCTCAACGAGTTCTTTGCCTCAGTGTTCCTAAGAGAGGGGCACGACAAGTCTCTCACTGGGGTTGTAGAGAGGCAGCAGCAAGGCGCCAGACTTCCATGCGTAGACCCTGAAATGGTGCAGAGTCACTTGGAAGAACTGGATGCCTTTAAGTCGGCAGGTCCGGATGAGCTCCATCCGAGGGTGCTGAAGGCACTGGCCGACAACATTGCAGAGCCACTGGCGGGAATATTTGAACGCTTGTGGCGCACGGGCAAAGTCCCGGAGGACTGGAAAAGGGCCAGTGTGGTCCCCATCTTCAAGAAGGGGAGGAAGGAGGACCCGGGCAACTATAGGCCAGTCAGTCTCACCTCCATCCTTGGCAAAATCTTTGAAAAAATTATCTAGGCTCACATTTGCGAGAGCCCAGCAGGACAAATTATGCTGAGGGGAAACCAGCACGGGTTCGTGGCAGGCAGATCGTGCCTGACCAATCTAGTCTCTTTTTATGACCAGGTTACGAAACGCCTGGACACAGAAGGAGGGGTGGATGTCGTATACTTAGACTTCAGGAAGGCCTTCGATATGGTATCCCACCCCATACTGGTGAACAAGTTAAGAGGCTGTGACTTGGATGACTACACAGTCCGGTGGGTGGCGAATTGGCTGGAGAGTCGCACCCAGAGAGTCGTGGTGGATGGGTCGGTTTCGACCTGGAAGGGTGTGGGCAGTAGGGTCCCGCAGGGCTCGGTCCTTGGACCGATACTCTTTAATGTCTTCATCAGCGACTTGGACAAGGGAGTGAAATGTACTCTGTCCAAGTTTGCAGATGACACAAAACTATGGGGAGAAGTGGACATGCCGGAGGGCAGGGAACAGCTGCAAGCAGACCTGGGCAGGTTGGACAAGTGGGCAGAAAACAACAGAATGCAATTCAACAAGGAGAAATGCAAAGTGCTGCACCTAGGGAGGAAAAATGTCCAGCACACCTACAGCCTAGGGAATGACCTGCTGGGTGGCATAGAAGTGAAAAGGGATCTTGGAGTCCTAGTGGACTCCAAGATGAACATGAGTCAGCAGTGTGACGAAGCCATCAGAAAAGCCAATGGCACTTTATCGTGCATCAGCAGATGCATGACGAATAGATCCAAGGAGGTGATACTTCCCCTCTATTGGGTGCTGGTCAGACCGCAGTTGGAGTACTGCGTGCAATTCTGGGCGCCACCCTTCAAGAGGGATGCGGATAACCTGGAGAGGGTCCAGAGAAGGGCCACTTGTATGGTTAAGGGCCTGCAGACCAAGCCCTACGAGGAGACTAGAGAAACTGGACCTTTTCAGCCTCTGGAAGAGAAGGTTGAGAGGCGACCTTGAGGCTGCCTATAAGTTCATCATGGGGGCACAGAAGGGAATTGGTGAGTTTTTATTCACCAAGGCGCCCCCGGGGGTTACAAGAAATAATGGCCACAAGCTAGCAGAGAGCAAATTTAGATTGGACATTAGGAAGAACTTCTTCACAGTTCGAGTGGCCAAGGTCTGGAATGGGCTCCCAAGGGAGGTGGTGCTCTCCCCTACCCTGGGGGTCTTCAAGAGGAGGTTAGATAAGCATCTAGCTGGGGTCATCTAGACCCAGCACTCTTTCCTGCCTATGCAGGGGGTCGGACTCGATGATCTATTGAGGTCCCTTCTGACCCTAACATCTATGAATCTATGACTGTCAGTGTTCAAATGAAGGCCTGGATGCTCAGGAAGAAGGATGGAAACCTGAGGTAAGAAGAACCTTTTCTGAAGAATGGCTATAAATATATAGTTGAGCCACTAAGCAAAAAAGGGACCACAAAATTAACTACAACATCCTCATGGGAGAATCTTGCCAAAAACTGAAACCAAGCTTTATAGATGGAGATAAAATAGGAATGAAAAAGAAAGAAACTGGCTTTAAAAACTCTCAAGCCAAAAAGTAAGGAAATTAAGAAGATTAGAGTCTTCTTCATGGAGTCTACTTAAGCACATGCAGCACTGAAATCACAGATCTCATGCGTACCATTAAACAAAGAAAAGCAGGAAAACAAGAAAAAAATCTAGTGTTTTTAAATGGTAGGCTTCAAGGTGTACTCTTCAGAAACTGGAAATCCAACTCCAGTGATACACATCAAAAAGGAGCATAGAACAAGGTAGGAAAAATGTACAAGAAAAACTAAATTATCTATGCTGAAAATTGAAGAGCAAATACTGCTCAAAACATACACAACAAGAATGTCTTACTATTGCATATGAAGCAGCATGCTTAAAAGAGACTCGCTGGATTTGCTGGGCTACCAGGGAATGGAGGGAGGATAAAGACTTTGCAGGGAAACTAGAGGACTTATTTCCTTTAGCCTTTTTTACCCTCTCAATATGAGACAGACATTGAAGTAAAATGAAGTGTGTGTGTGTGTGTGTGTGTGTGTGTGTGTGTGTGTGTGTGTGTGTGTGTATACGCACACACACTTCATTTTATGTTATATATATATATATATATATATATATATATATATGGACATAACTAATCAAAGGGATTCATTGCCCTCAAATACTACTGAAGCTGGGAGCTTAGCAACAGTCAAAAAGAATTAGTTATTTATATGGACAATGAAAACATCCTTGATTACATTAGATAAGAGATAAACCCTTATGCCTCAGTCCTTAAGCCAATTTAAACAATATGGTTTAAAAATATGCTTCCTTCTCCTACAGTCAGATTATCCAGTGACCCATTATAGGACTTTCTGAGCTTCTTCTAAAAAGTCTTGAAAAACCATCCATTAGTCAAAAACTGACTATAGATCTACACAGACTTTGAGTCCAATCCGTATTTGCAAAAAAAGAACCTGTTTTGGCAACATGACAACTGCAAGAGGGCTTACCCTCTTCACCTAATTGTTATCACTAGATGAAAAAGCAAGGAAATACACGCACAAGACCCCAAAAAAGAGAAACATTGTTAAGGTACCTCCCAGAAGGTTAGCATGTCTGGAATAATCTTTTGGGGTCTGGACACTCCCCAGAGAGGTAGATCATTTGCTAATTTACTACATACCAGAAAGGATACCATTTGCTAATTTGCTACATACCAGAAAGGAGAAGCCATGCATCTCAAAAGAGGGAGCCAAAGATACCTTTGGCTGAGTAGATTTTGGAACAGTGAGCCATCTTATTCCTTCCCCCACAAAAACGTGGCAGACTTGCCTTCTGTAAGATATGTGGAACAGTTTCCTTGCCAATTCAGGCAAACTATCAAAATTAACTAGTAGTGGTTTTTCTAACAGGATCCACTGGGATCCCATCAAACATATCAGACATTGTATTATAGAAAAAGTTCTGCCTCGAGATGCTTACATCTAAGCTCTGCCCTATTGCTTCTGGGAAGCACCAGCTGAATGGTGAGAAACCAGTCCATAGAGCCACCGTGAAGCAGGATATTAAAGGCCACATGCCAGGCAATGCATCTGAAGCAAACAATATTGCAGGGATGCTTATATATGAGCATGGGGGGTGCTCCGATGCACTGTAATTACAGCATGTCAGAGAAGACTTGATTAACCAAATCTACTGGAATGTGGTAATTACTACGTTCCAGTCAGCCTCTGCATCTCATGTATCAGTGTCCCTGCACTTCAAAACAGCAGCAGGGGCGCCTTATCTAAAGCTTGTTGAACGAGCAAGCCGTCATTTTGAAGCATGGGGATGCTGATACACAAGACACTCTAGGAGCCGCTCTAATTAAAGCGCCCCCCCCCCTCCCTCCCTCCCCACGAAGCTCATGTATAGATGCATGTAGAGTCTAGAATTCCAGGGCAGATGACTTGGGACTCATTCTGTATGTAGGAAAGGCCCTCCCAAAGTTGAAGAAAATTGCCAGGGGGACAGTAATCAGATTTGTCAGATTCTTTAGTCAGATTTGAAATGAGACCCAAGATCTGTGTACAAGCTTAGCTCCTGGCATCCCAAAGAACACAGGACAGGGAAATCTAGAGGAACTGCCCCAGGGCACCAGGGAAGAACCTGTTGGCCCAGTAAGCAGGGGTCATGTTCCTTACCTCCTTGTAGGAGCACAGGAGGCAGAAGAGGAGCGGCAAAAGAATCAGACATGGCAGCAGCCACACTTTAGAAACGTGTGCTTGCTGCGCATAGGAGAGCATGCCACAGCTGCCAGTATAATTGGAAGCCTGGCACCTGCCAGGGAGAAGAGCTGGTACAGCGGGGAAACAACTGACAGCAGGCGTAGGGCTGTAGGGAGAATGTGAGCCCAGCATCTTGTGAGCATCCCCTGTACAGGAGGGGAAGAACACTGGAAGACCAAGCAATTGGAGCAGTGCCCAGCAGCGGGTGCCCAGGAATTTGAGCAGCTGACAGGGACCCACCGTGGCCAGGAGTGATGGAGAGAAAGACAAGTCTGGAGGTGCGGGAAGATCCTGCAGTATCTGAGCGGACTTCGCATGCAAGTTAAGGAACTTAAGGGTTTGAGTGCTTTCTGTTCTTTGTTGCTATTTCTTTATCAATTTTGTGGGATTACTGAACAACTGGGAAAGCCTTGCTCAGGCCAGACTGAAGTATTATTTCAACATTACTTGATGGGATAACAGATGCCCTGGCACCATCTGAGACTTATTAGAAAAACGTGTACAAGCCAGTAACAAGGCCTGAGCAGGGACAGCAGGAAGCCAAACCCTGAGGATCCAAGCCCGGCATTCCAGTGGCCCTGACTAATCATCAGATGTAAAAGGATTTGCCTTTTTCTTTTTGTTTCCATTTAATTGACTTTCTAGAATACCTGGTTGGCAGGTGGACGGGGTAAGAGGGAGGCACGAGCCCTGTGAAGGTGACCCATGGTCCCACATGTGTAGCCCCAGAAACATCAGGAGACTTCTGTGTAGTCAATGATATCAAGACATGGTGGATGAGAACAGAAGGGTGGCACACATGCATGGGTACATGTTGAGGCCAAGCTGTCATCACATAAGGCCAAGTACGTCGAGAGCTCTGGCTGTCATGCATGGAGGTATCAGATATATTTGCAACATCAGATACAATCTGAAAACCGGATGGTGCTTATGCATCTCTTGGTAGGAATAACTTTGGACTAACCCAGTCATCAAGACAAGATATTACTAAACTGAAGTAATCCCTTAGTTCTTCATCATATCCAGCAATAACTAACTAGCCAAAAAATCACACTGACCCAGGTAATAGGTTTGTTGCTAGAAAATGTGAATTATCTGGCAACCCAACAGCAAGTGTGTGAGCAATCCATTCAATCAATGGTCAGTTTTAACATGCAGCAATCCAGCTCTTCACATTTTTTCTGAGGTTCGATAGCTACAAATAATACATAAAAAGCTAGCCCTCTGCTCAATCCATAACTGCAACAGGTATTCACATCTGCAAACAATTTTTCATGCAAAGAGAGTTTAGCTTTTAGTGCCAAGGAACTTCCAGTACACATGGAAATTGCAGCATATCCATATGTAGAACTTAAAAAAAAAAGAAAGAAAAAAAAAAGGAAAATTTATTTTTAGAAATTAGGTAATTAAAGCCAGAAGGTCAATACACAGCTGTGAAGGAAACTGAATGTAGCAAGAACAAAACTATGGAAAGACTTTTTATTAAACATGATAAATCATGGTGGGGTTAAATGAGGCCATACTGCCAAGTAACTGAGTTTCTCAAATATGTGACCAATATATACTCAACAAACTGCTAAGTATCCTTCTGTAAACTACTGATTGACCATCAATATAACACCCCATAGGAACAAATTTCCATAGCCTGAAGAATGGACATAGGAAAATACCAAAAACCATATATGCACCAAAGTCACCCCCCCATTTTAAGCTGTGACTAGTTTAATAAAAATCTTCAAGAGAGGATTGCATCATTTCTAATCTGCTTTTTTGCTCTCTCCCTGCCCTGTCTCCTCTTCTTTGGCTTTTAATATAGATTTACTAGAATTCAACTGATGTAAACATAATTTATATGAAATATACAGTCATTTCTGCCCCCTCTACATGCATCTTTTAAGTTCCACAGCTTCAACTATCTTGTGGCTAATCCTCTTACCTCCTAGAGGTAAGCTGCTTTTTTTCCTAGCTGGTTTATAGAAAGACAACTGAGCATCTACAGCCTAGAATAAACAGTCTCTGGAAGTTGCATTTGTGCAAAAGGGATGGATTTCTTATTTTAGCTAGGTTCTTCACGGCGTAATTTACTGGGTTCTCAGGGAGGTATCAGATGGGGTAGATAAGAGGCATTCCTTTATTTTTTTTTGCAGATTTTCCCATAAAATCAAACATACTTAAAAACACTTTTAAGTGCTCTAGCCTGCTTAGCTAAGGATCTGGATTGCAAGCTAATAGAACTGGAGGGGTATTGTGCAGGTATTTTCATATCTACCTATGTAACAAAATTAAGTTCTTTCTGGAAACACTGACAAGGTAATTTAGCTGGAGTAGAAAAGAACTCAGCGAGCAAGTTTTTAAGGGCTTGGGCAGCCTACAGCTTAGTGGACAGAAAGTGCCAAGTGGGAACGCTAACATTAACACGTTTTCCTTCTTAGGAACGCTGAGGGATAGACCTGCGTTTTGGAGCAGTAGGCAGTAGTAAAATCCATGTTGGAGCAGCAGGCTGCTTCTCTGCCTTCTCAGCTGACAATTTACTGAAATTCTGGATACTGAAATTTTGGCCAGAAAGGTAAGAAATTTATGCTGCTGCTGAAGTATCAGTGCAGGGGTTGGCAACCTTCAACCCACAAGCTGGAACCAGATCAGGGAGTCACTGGAGCCAGTCCATGAAACCAGGGGGCTTCAGTGGTGTTTGGGGGCAGGGGAAGGAGCTTTGCTTACACTGCACTGTGGCTGGGTGGTAAGGAGCTTCATCTGCACCATGGCTGGGTGGCAGGCAGAAGTAGCAGCAGTAGTCCTAGTACCTGCATGCCTTGGACCTGAGCTGGGCCATTCCAGCTAAAAGGTTCCCAACTGCTAAGTTAGTGTTTAGACCACAGATAACGGCATCACCAGTTGCTCTCCACAAAAGGTAAGCTCCGTCAAAGGAGCTCACATGCTGCATAGTAGGTGTTCATTAGCAAGATGCCTAAACTAATCATGCACTCTCCTAAAGACAGTCCTTGTTGCAGGTGTTAGTCTCAGTTAAGTCAAACAGTCCAGGGTACATGAGACGTGCATGCTCTAGAAGGCCGCCTTGCCCCAGATTAGGAGCAGCTGAATTCCTACATTTCCTTTTAGCTTTTTCCAACTTCTCAGAAATTTTAAAACACCTTCTTCGTAAAACGGGGAAAAAAAAAAAAATGTAATGAGTGATACCTGTACCCAAGACAGTTAGGAGGCAAGAACATGAACTAGAGGTGCACTGATATCAACTCGGTACCAATATAAAGAAAATTAACTATATTGTAAATCGGCCTGATGTGGCCAGTACTTTGGCTGATAAATGTCTGTGTGCGCGCGCAGCTGCAGCACAGCAAGCAGGCAACAAGGAACAGAGTCTGGCAGTGTGCAGCTGGTAAATCTGCTGTGGTGAAAGGGGAGGGAGGAGGGAGTGGGGCTGGGGCTGGTACTGCCCAGCTGGGGCGGGAGCAGATGGAGCCGTGGCTCGTTCAGGTGACACAGGAAGGTGGGGCGGCGAGGGGGGTATGCCCCCAGATCTGTGTGGGGTGGGCTGGGGGGCTGCACTGCACTGTGCTTGGGGTGCGTGGTGACAGCGCTAGGAGGGTGCTATGGGGGGGCTAGAGTGAAATTTGGGATGGCTGCAGCACACCCCCCCGTACCCCCTCCTCCCAGTGCCACCGCCCACCCCGAGTGCAGCTCTGAAGCCTACCTAGCCTGCCCAATGCAGATCCAGGGGCACATGCCCCCTCCTTCCCCCCCATGCCCTCCTGGACGAGTGGCAGGAGCAGCAGTGGGAGCTGCCCCCCGCCCCAGACAAGCTGCAGCTCTGTCCCACGCCCACCCCAGCTGGGCCGCACCTACCCAACCTCCCAGCCCCACACTTCCTTCACCGCAGGGGCCTTGATCTGCCCCTCCCACACCCCTTCTTGCTCCCCCTTCCACCACAACAGACTTACCAGCTGCATGCAGCTGTATCAGAAATCGGATCGGTATTGGCCGATATGCCTCCTTAAAAAAAATCGGCTATTGGTATCAGGCCCCAAAATCTCTATCGGTGCACCCCTAACATGAACATTCACGTTGTCTGCTCTGTTCTAGACCAGTGATGCTCAACCTTTTCCCCTCACAGATTAGATAGGCAGTGCCTGGTCTGACCATGGGCTGGATGGTGGTTCTGATCCAGCACCTGGGGCCAGTGCACTGGCCATCATCCAGCCATGTGGAGAGGCGGGGAGTTGCTCAGCCCAAGCCTGGCCATGCAGGGGGGTAAGGGGCCTAAGCCCAGCCTTGCAGGGGAAAAGGGGGTGTGGCCTAGCATTGTGGCAAGGGGAAAGGGGCATGACCCAGCCTCAATCCAAGCCAGCCCTGTGGGGGGCAGGAGGCATGGCCTGGCTCACAGGGGAAAAAGGGAGCATGGCCCAACCTTGTGTGGGAGGGAGCAGGGAGAAGGTGACATGGCGTGGCGTGGCACGGCACGGCCTCAACCTGGCCCTGCAGGGTGAAGAGGGCATGGTCTGGCTCCCACCAGGTACACAGGGCTTGGGGTTTGGGAATTTGGCAGGGGACGGGTGGCCACCATTTGTCCACCGCCAAATTTCTGAATCCACGGAGAGCCTCATAGGAACCGATGGTTCTGCAGGCTTAATTTGGTGCACTGGCTGGAGGTTAAGCACCCCTGTCCTAGATCAAGCAAAACTGAGGAAGCCAAGAAGAGTTTGAGATGGCTCAAGAACTTTTTTTTTTTTAACCAGAAGAAATAAGGTAAAGAGTGACTTAAAGGCAGTAAATAGATAAAGACTAAGACTAAGATCTTCAACAGTGGCTGCCTAAATCCAGATTCAGGAACTTAAATACATGACTTGGTTTTTAAGAGTACTTAGCTTATAGAAGTCAGCTCCTCTTAGGTCTCAAAGCTGAGCTGCTAACTGCCTAGCACTTTTGAAAATCAAGCCATTTATTAGACACCTAATTTTAGAAAAACATTTTTGGGAAGCTTAGTGTATTTTAGTTCCCAACAGAATCCTGAAGCTTGAAAAAAATTCCTTGAGACAGATGTGCTACCACTGATGTCAGAGGGAAAACAGCCTTTTCTCTGTAGATCATTTTTTCTGATCAACATTAAATCACAATTTAAAATAAGAGTGCCAAATTCCCCCTGAACTGTGACAAATTCAACCAGTGCACCAAATATATAATGTTCCGGGTTTTATTTAAGCAAACTAAAAATGGGTCTGAGATGCAAAATCTCCCTCTAGAGCTGCACTTCCTCAAAGTTCAGGCAATGTTCAGATTCAGGGTGTGATTCAGCTCTAAAATAAGCATATAAAAAGCTATTTCTGTAAAAACAGTAACATACTTTTAAATATTACAGGTAACAATCAACCTAAAATGTGCTATTTACTCTATTTAACACAAAAGAAGGAATGAGTCTTTTGCTTATTAAATTAAGCAAATAAAAAGAATGTGCTCTTTTCTGAAAGCTTTGGTCTGCAGGCATGGGTGGGTGGGTGTATGCCCAATCCACATATGCGTATGTGCTGTGTGCATGTTCAACGATTTGTAGAGAACTCTTTATCAGTGATTTAGTCCTTTTGCTCTGTCAAGGAAAAGGATTAATACTTCAAAAGCAACTTTTTAAAAATTCATTTTCATGGCTATTTAAATAAATACAGAAAGGTCTGACACTGATCAAAGTCTTCTGGTTATCCCCAGAACGCTTTGGAGAATCTGAAGTTTATTCCAGCTACCCTACCAATTTGTTGTGATCCTGACTGGGCAGGTCAAGAGTATATATTTCACACCTGTTCAATACACACTCCCCACAAGTGTGGAGGTACTTCTATAAACTCCATGGAAAAGCCCATGGCAGCCTTCCCTTAATTTCTGACAAAATTATGAAGCCAGATAAGTAATGTATGTCAATAACTTGACAGTAGGTAGAGTCCTTACCTTGGGTAAACATTTCCAAAGAATTGTCCTAACAGCTGAACTCGTGCAAGATAGCCCAGCAATGGATACACAGTCATCATCTGGAACAGCAGGAACATTCTTGCAACAAATGACATGATGTCATTGCTCGGGAAATTGTCTAAAAAATTCTAACATAAAGAAAGTTTAAAGAAACAGTGCTGATAACAGCTGGGGGGTATGGAGAGAAGGGGTAATAAGTGTAAGAAGACTCTTCCAAGTCAATTAGGTGGTGAACTGAAATCATCTTCCTTCTCATACAACTGGTATGCAACAACATACAAACCTAAATATTGTGGTAGGAAAGGCTGGTGATCCCATCTCTAAATTGGCCTCACCAGGTAACATTTAATTTTCTATATGCCAGCGATTCCTGAGAACTCAGGAATATGGAAGTGGCATGTAATTTTATTTGGCAAGGACTTTCTGTCTTTACATGAATCCATTATGACTACTGATAACCTTTCAAAAAACTGTAATGGCTCTAGGTTTTATTTGATTCTCTCTCTCAACCTTAGAAATAATGATATTCTAGCAGATCTAAGTGACAAATAACACACACAAACACCTTTTGGTACCAGTGAAAGAGTAAATCATTCCTTCCTCCCTATGAAAGCTCACAAGACTTTCTGCTTGTTTTCTGGAATTGAAACTGTCATGAGAGAGACATTTTTGTAATTACATTATAGTCATTCCAACTGAATTCTATAGCAATAAGGAATCAATTAATTCTACAAATTGAGACAAGTGTTAAATGTAGTGAATTTTATATGGTTCAAATGCCACGGAAATATGAGAAGTCCTGTAACCGTGTAACTACTCACAATATAAAGCAGAGACAAAAAATGCTTGCCAGCTATTATTTAATCATGGCTTTTCCAGCCAATAAAATGCTTTCAGGAAAGTTATAGAAGAGCTTCATCATTAAAAACCACCTTCAGTCTTTATCTAACTTGTCAGCACATCCTTTCATGTGCTGTTTCACTGCTACACTCTCTACAAGACACTTAGCACTCAATGAATTCTCGCATTAAATACTTCATGAAAAGAGACAACCCCTATATTTAAAGTAGATTAAAAAAAAAGGGATTAAGGGTGCCAACTGGGTATGACAGTCTTCCTGCCAGGATTATTTATTTATATTGAACTAGTATGCAATCAAGACCCCTCACAGTGCTAAGCACTGCATATATAGATAGCAATGGCCCCTGCAGTCTAAGACACTGATCTGCACTTACTTAGCTTTAAGTGTCATTGATTAGCCCTATAAATTTACTAGAATTACCCATTGGTTAGATTAAGGTTTTTCAAGATAAAATCCTAAGGATGCTTGAATTGTTCAGGTTACAGTTCACCAGTTTTGAGATAAGTCAACCAGCCTAGTACAACCACCCACAAGAATGTCTAAAAATCCAGCCAACTCAAGTTTGATTTTGATGTTATTTTTGGTCCTCCCAGTCAAAACAGTTAATTTTGTTATTATTTGTTTTAATACCTGTCCTTAGAGAATTACTGGCAGGCAGGCAGGCATGAAAATGCTGCCATAATTTTTCAATAATTTATGGGAGGTGCCCATGAGGTGCTAGTCACTTTCAACAGATTGAAAAGACAGACAGTCATTGTTCTAAGAAGTCCACATCAAAGACAGTTGGAGAGAAGTTGGGGAAAAGAAATAACAAACAGTAGAGTTTTTCTACACATTAAATTAAGGGTCAGTGTTGAAAGTACAGTGCAGTAAGGTATCTTTCCTTACCTGCTCAATACACTCTTTGAACAATGGTGGAGAAGGAAATGTTGCAAAAATCAACACTCCAACATAGAGATATGTTAACCCTACGAGGAAATAAGCAATGGAAAGGTCTCTCACCTGCCAAAAACAAAAACAGAACGTTTTCTTTTTATTTTAGCATTAAAATATAAAGCAGATAGTCTAAATTTACACAGCCAGTTGGTTAACAGCATACTAAACACGCTATATCAGGCTGGTTTATTTGAAGAGTTACACAACATTCTACATATAAGCATTTTAGATTATGGCCAAGATTTTCAGAAGTGGGTGGTAACATTCGGCTCTTAAATCCATATTTAGGTGCCTAGAGTATAATTGGATTCAGAAACCTAACATTACCACCCACTTTTGAAAATCTTGGCCTAAATTTAGAACACGTAATACATTAAAAATGGATGATACCTCTACATTATTATTAAAGGTCACAGAACAATTAACAATAATGGGAAAATACTCAAAGCTTTGGAAATAGTTTTCTGACCTGCAAAACTCACACACAAACACACATTACATTAACTAAAAAGCAACTATGTTTTTAAAAGGTTAACTAGCCTATATCAATCAATTTTTGGAAGTGAATTATGAAGCCATTTGTTTCTGGTCATTAACTAGCTAGACTCTGTGTTAATAAAAGTCCAGTGGTGCCGTATGCAGATAATTACCATTTGCTAAACCAATGCTGCTAATGTTTCTAAACCAGCTACTGCTAGTAATCAGCTTCTTAAAGGATTACCAGTAACACTTCAATATATGACCTTATTTTCCTAGGATTTAGAGGGACATGATCATGATTAACAGACCTGAAAAATCTGTCCTAATTTTCCTCCTCATACCTGTTCACAAAGTTCATATATTAGGTATACATTTTCCCATAAGCATGTACTTCAAGTGGTCCTTGTCTTCTTTAGTATCTTATACTCCCGTATGAGAATTACTCAACAAGTCAACATGCACAATACTAAAGGAACCCTGACTACCTTTCTTAACCATGTATCCAAAACTAACTCTCTCTCCAATTAGTCATTAACGTCTAGTCTTCTAGCTCTTGTGGACTTCTGATGTAGCTATTTAAAATACAGCCAAAAGAAATTAGAAAAGGAAGAGGTTGCCTTACATTTAGCAAAAATCCCTTTACAACTTAAATTTTCAAATCCCAGTGTTTAAAGTGATAGTACATGATACATGTGCAGAGCCACACATTAAAATAAAGTTACCTATATTAGTACCCAGATACTTATTACAATGGTAATCATGGTAATTATAGAAACCAGATACACCACAACAATTTGCTTGCTCATATATATTTACAGCATGAAATTTTTTATGCCCCACTGTTTGAAATGTACTGACATTTAGTGCTAGACTGCTGCCTAATGGAAAGGCAAACAAGGAAGCAGGCGAACAAAAACTAAGGGTTGAACGGAACTTTGTCTGCAATGACTAAAGCAGTGGCTCCTAACCTTTTTTGCTGCAACCCTAAATCCAGGTTGTGACGCCCACCCCTGCCTCACTCATACCTGGGATTGCAGGGAGCAGCGGCAGTGAGAGCTGTGCAGACCGTGTGCCAGGAGACCCTGCAGATGGGAGGGGCAGAGTGAGGGGCGGACCCCCTTTGACCCTGATTTGGGTCACGCCCCGAGGTTGGGAGCCACTGAACTAAATAAAGGTTTGATCGAGTCACAGAAGAACTGAAGGAACTAGCAAGACAACAGAAGACATACTTCTTCATACTAGCAGTTACCTCTTAGCACAAATGTACCAGATACCTGGAGATACCTGAACCATTCAAAATGTCCAGGAAATAGAGCAGAAGACAACTTTAAATGCTAATTCCCCATAGAAGGGAATCAAACCAGGAGATTTACTGCCATTTCTCTAAAAATGGCATTCTGGGGTTCTATATTTGGTACGTTCCCACAATCTGTGCAGCAAGCATATGAAGGATTAAAAAAAAAAAAAAATAAAAAAATCTTGTTTTACTTAACAGACAATTTTTCTAGACACCTAAAAGTCTTTTGGCTTGTGCAAAATCCTATAATAAAACGCTTATAAAACAGAACTTAACTTTGTTGATGCATCAGCCAAATCCAAAGCTTATTTTCAGCAGATGAGACTGAATAGGCTGCTTGAGAAGATGAGAACATTTTGAGATAATTGCTTTTTGAAGTACAACCACATTTTAAAAAGGCTAGGGATTACTGCATTCCCAACCACGAAGTGAAGCCCTGCAGAAGACCAGTGACTCTGCCAGATTGTGGCAATAGTCGCTCCAATAGTCACCCATCCTCCTGGATATAATTTTACTATCAAGATATGCCAGGTGAGTGGGAGGACAAGATGGAGGTCTGTGGACTTCCAGCACAGCAGCGGGGCAGAAGTGCACACCTGCTTACACAGTCCCTGGCCCAAAGAGTTTAAAATCCAAAGAGATGATAGATAAAAGGAAGCAGTAGGCCAGGTAGTTGGGAGGGAAGGGAAGGAGAGATGGGATGGAAAGAAATATGAAAAAAAGGCATAAGAATGAAAATTCACAGCTGGTCAGTTGTAGACATAACTGTATGCCACCTTCTTTGCCCATATTCAGTTGCTATTTAGTGTATGCTTTAAAGAAGAGATGAGTATCAAGGATGGACAAGAAGAAAGACAAGACTGTGCCTTTAGAGATTTGGGTGACTGAGCATGGCATAGCAAAGGCAAAGTGTGGCACCAAATTGGAGAGGTTTTAAAGTATGAGAAGTTATAATGAATATAAAATTATTTGCATCAATTAGAAAGTATAAAAACTGATCATTTTAGGTTGATCACACTAAAGGAATGTAAGTGCGTCAGTGAACCCGATGCCTCACAGGCTGGCTTAGGATCTCCTTAGCCAGTCCTTTAAAAAGAAAAAATACAGCCTTAGCAGCAAAGAAACAAAAAGCCCAGCAAACAAAAGCCTTCAACCCTTCTCTGGCTGTAGGAGGGACCATTCAACTTTGGCCCAGCACAGTAGCGAGGCCCCTTCCTAATAGCAAACTTATTTGGGTTATAATTTGCCTCCTGCTTGTAACACAGCTTGCTGACTTCAGCTCCTTCCTCTGGAGTTGGAGTTTTGAGTCAGATGCTCTATGTTTTATGTCTGGTTTTGCCCATATTTTCTGTAAGAAGCTACACCAACCCCCCCCCCCCAAACAAACAAAAAAAACCCCAAACAAAAAAACAAAAAACGTATCAGGCAACTTTTCTGCCTTGGTTTCCTCACTGGTTAAACTGGCTCCCAACCTCAGGGTTAATACAAGGGTGGGCAATTATTTGGGCTGAAGGGCCACTTCACCAGCTTTGATGAGCTGCTCAGGGCCACACATGCACGTGCACATCCACAAGTTCCCCGCAGTCAGACTGAGGCTGGCTCCAGAGCAGCAGCAGGAGTGGGAGCATGAGCCTGCCTGGGGCTGTAGCATCTTAACTCTGCTCCTCCCCAGCTCCCCCACTCCTGTACTGCCTGGCTTGGCTGACACCAGCAGGCAGGAACAGGGCTCAGAGGCATGGGGGGGGGGGGGTGGGAAATGCCCCTGCCTTTTGGCCTCCCCACCACCCACTGTGTAGACCCTGGCTGGGGGGGGCCATGGCAGGAGGGCTCAGTTCCCCCCCTTGCCTCCCCCACTTCATGGTGCCAGGTGGATGGGGCTCTAGTCTATGCTGGCATGGTAGGGGACACTGAGCAGAAGCAGTCCTGCCCACTGGGCACCACAGGGTCAGACTCCATCTCCCAGACTGCTGCGCAATGGTGGGTGCATGGGCAAGCAGGGCCAATTCTGCCCAGCATCCCTCACTGCTCCAGCTACAAAGAAATCTATCATTAATAACATCTAACTGTATATACTACACTGCTTCCTCTTCATGATCCAGCTGGTTGGTCAAAATTCATGGTCCCGATTGTTGTTTTGGGTAAAAGGAAAAACTAAAGACAGGGCTAGGTTTCTTTGATACAATCCTATTTATTTACAAAGAACACACTAAGTCTTACTTTCAAAAACACAAATGTAATCAAATAGGAGACAGAACTGTGAGCAAAAAAAACAAGTCACTTCACCTGACTACTCATAACCTCTCCAGCTTTTTCCTCAAAGCCTAGTTCCCAGTGCTCATGCTGAATCACTTGCTTTTTGCTCTCTCTCCATAGTGTTTTCTTGCTGCTTTTCTCACATTCAAAACCCCTGAACTACAGCAGCAGCCAAAAATTCTCCATCCACGTGTTTTTGTTTTGAGTGAAGCCATGTGTTTGTATTCTGTGTGGGAACTATTACTGTTTCAGCTTTCTGGCTCTATAAAAAGGAACTTGATTATTTTCTTTAGATTTTTTTCCCCAGAGGCAGAGTGCTTGTTGTATGCACCGGTTTCAACAAGGTGTAACACAACCTGTAGCAGTACTTTCCATTTGTGCACTTCTGCAGCTCTTCAGAGAATTCTCATAAAAAGTTAATTGAAGGGGGAAATGAATTAAACAAGGAATCTTCCATGTGACCCCATGAAATCTAGTCTCAAACAGGGCAGAAGGGAATTGTACACCTCTGAAACTCTTTACAATGAGAAGCTGTAAGTTATCACCAAAAACAGGTGTCTCCACTAGCACACCTGCTAACAGAAGCATACTTTCAATTTGTTAAATATATAAATTTTTTAAATATATAAATTGAATTATATTACATAACATTAAGCCACACAGAAATGTTGAGGCTTAATTAATGTTTGCAAAGTGCTTCGGATTTATGGATAAGAGGGTGCCACAAAACTATAAAATATTTCACAAAATTATGAATGCAGCCTAATACTATTAAAAGATACTACTTGAGCTTGTATAAACAAGGAACTCTTTTGCCAACATAGATTTTAGGGGCATGATCTAGCCTAAATGGTCTGTGTGTCTACCATTACTTCCTTCCTGACGTATACAAAAGGAGAGATATGATCTCTCTGCTGTGTTGTTTTACCATTTCCTCAAAGATGTGGAATGGGCAGACCTCTGTGCTGTCTGAGATCCATCATGGCTGCTCTGGCTATACATTCTTTAAACTTAATCAAAAACACTTGGAAAAGTTAATACAATTTTATAATTGTGTAACCATACAATTAATATGCTGCAACTTCCTGCTTTCTCATACAGCAGAAGTAGCAAAAAGCAGGTTCCAGGTATTGCTACAGGGAGAGGATGTAAAATTGGTATGGAGGCATCTGGCCTCCTCCACACAGATAACAAGCATCCTCAGGATTCAGAGACCAAAATAACTGACTCTTGCAAATGGAAGGGAAATCCTTCTCTTTTTAATGAGAGAAGATTTTGAGAAAAAACTTAGCAACAAGAAATTCACCGAGTTTTCCTTCCTCACTTATTATTTAATGATTAATTTATGTTCATTAGTGCTTTTAACATGCTAGAGGGCTTTCAGAGAAGAAATCATGAACCCACGAATCCCCTAGGATATTATTTTTGGTCAGCCATCCTTGGCTCACAAAGCCTAAGAAATTAGTGCATGAATCACTAAATCATAGGTGGTCATAGTTCATATCATCCATACTGTGGCACAAAATTTGAGCCTCACTTCTCAATCATCAAAATCAGTGCTTTAAGCCACAACTGAATATTTTGTAATGTTAGTCTTGTTATATTTCAAACTAAGAACTCAGTGTGCCCAGATTAAAACCTTAAATCTAGGCACATCAGCAGCTCAGGTCATTGAGCACAGTGATAATTATACTTAAAGATGCTTGAGCTTTACCATCCCCAAAGCAGTCACTTTCAGAATGCTGCAATTCTGTCCCACTTTTGTCTCATTTTCTCTTTCCTAGTGGGGATGTGTCAGGGCTATTATCAGCCCGATGTCAAATGATATTAAGTTCCTAAGCAAGGATTACACCTGAATTATTTATAAACATAACCATTATGCACTGGCAGACAGCAAACATAATTGATTCACTGACTATTATTAGAGAATAAGAGATCTGTGTGTTCTGCACCTGTTGCAGCACCCAGATCAATTTCAAGAAAAGTATAGATAGGAATATATAAACTCTGGCATCTATAGCTACAAACCAACAATTTCTTACAAAGTCACTCACATTGTTTTCTTGGTTTTTGTTATTCTGAAGTAGGGTGATAACACAGTTATGGATGAAGAAGGCTAGTGTCAGAACTCCTGTAAACTGAGGAAACAGAATTCTAAATTCTAGGGGAGAAAAGGAAAATATCAGTGTTATTTGCAGCAGTGGAATGAACAACAGATACCAAAATGCAACAAACATTCAGAGTTAAAGTGTATTGCTTGATTACAAGACAACAGGAGTTTTCATATGGGACCAGGACAGTATCCAGTTTGTGACGGAGGCCTGGACCAAATGCTTAGGCAGCAAGTATAAAAACTGTGCAATAAAACAGCTAATCTAGAACTTGCCTTCACAATAAAAGGTTCTTCTTAACCTTTAGTAGTTGGATATTGTTTTGATACTCCCCATTTTGCACAATATTAAAAAAAAAAAAAAGCTTTTATTCTTCTAACAATATAATTCCATGGGCAACCTAAGGCCTTGACAAGTCAGCTATTTATAGAGATACTCTGGCTGCAAGCAAACAGATGTCAACTTTGTGCCACCATAATTTTTATTTATAGCAGCACAAAAGCTAAGTGAATTTTTGTGGCATCAACACAGGTACTAACAGTTTGTGCTGCCCTCTTGCACCTGATGTCTGTTCACTTAAGGGACAGTGTGGGTTGCTGCACTCTCTTGCTACCTTAAGTAGAAACTCCCTCGACCTCGGGCCCAATCCTGGGATAAAAAGGGCCTGGGTGTCCAGGTCTGACTTAGGTCAAGAGCCTGCAAGCAGGAAAACCCCTGCTTGCAGATACCCTGCAACCTCATATTAGGGAATGGGGCAATCCTCTAGCAGGGCAGAGGTGGGGGGGGGGGAGAGGAAGCACACTGGACACCAATGTGCCCATCATGCTGCTGCCCCTGGGTCAGGGGCCATGTGCAAGCAGCAGGGGAAGCTCCTAGGGGAGCTCCCCACAGGGAATCATTCACCCAGCATGCATCTGCAAATGCAGAAGACTTCTCCCCTCATTTGCACACCACAGTGGGGAATCATTCCTTCAACACAGGTCTGCAAGCACAGAGGCGGGGAGCTGCCCCAGGAGTTTCTCCCTCTGCTTGCATGTGAGCCTTAAGCCAAAGGCAGCAGCATAACAGGGATGCTGGCACCTGATGCACTTTTCTCACTGACAACCCAGGATCAGGGCATCATGTACAAGCAGATGGGGAAACCCTAAGAGAGCTCCCAACTCGCAATTAAATCTCACGCTGGGCGATTCCTCTATGCCCCAACATAAGGACATGTCTACAATGTCAGTTCTCCACTTGTACATGTGTACCACAAGTTGGGATGGTGAACCAGGGGCCCTTTTCTCCCAGGATTGGGTTCCTGAAGTCCTAGAAGAGGCAGGGAATCAACCCTGGGGGGATCACAGCCCCAGCAATGTCTGTTAGAAGTCCATGAAGCAGACCAGCTGTGCCATGACATATTGTGCACCAAAGAGGATGTCTGTTTCTAGCCCATGTCTGTAGCAGCTTCTTGCTGTCTAAGTCTTTCTCATTGGTCATTCTAGACAGCATTACTAAGTTCCCCTCCAAGGAAGAGAGGTGACAACTGTGGGTGTTCTAAGGGGAGACCCAAATGGATGCTTTATAATAAAGGACTCAGAGACTCCCCAAAATACTGTCCTTTTGTGGAGGTTATAAAGAACATTATATAACCAGCATCTTTACCCTCCTGGGCCCTGCACTGTTGCATTTAGTGTAATTTGCAGAAGTGCTATGTCAGAAGACAATATACTTTGGGGAACATGGATACTGTACCAGTAATGCTTATTCACTGATGCTGTATTGTTAGCCAAGATGGTACTTTAAGATATTACCTATGTACCTGCCAAGATATGGCAACTGCAAAATAACAGAATACTCCTCTCTCTCGAGGGTGTTGTTCTGGTTTCAATGTCATTTCTTAATGCTTTTTTATTGTTAATGTGCTACCAGTTAAATGTCTCACCTTATAATAAGGCTAGAACTAGTGAAAAGTAAGCTGCTTCTAGACTTGGAACTTCTCTTTACAGTCTGCGTCGCATTCTTCCCACAACAATGACACTAGATAAAGCTTATTATGTGTGCGTATATACTAGCCATGTGCTTTATGTCCATATCTCTGGATATTGATCTTCTTGCCAAAATAATCCACATTACTGTGCACTCAACAACTTATTGTGACCTACAGCAATATAGGCTACTGTAAATCAATCTGAATTGCTAAAACCACTTAAAACAGCACTGAACTTGAACCTCAAGCACAGTAAAAACCAGTCTGGTTTCAAGTTGATCCTAGGTATGTAAACCAGCTGTAGTTTGTATGCATTTTGTTCTCATCCACAGACTTTTCAGAAATGCTGGATATGAACTTTTTTGCTCTGTATGGGTAACCGGGAATACAATGAACAGTCTGGGACTGCTGGTACAATTCAAGTTCAAACCATATTTTCAAATGAAGGTCATCTAGGGTTTCTCAGAGAGGAAGCAGGACTGTATTTCAGCTAAGCATCCTGAAATATCTTTTTTTTAATCCTAGCCTCTGTGTCTAGGACTGGCAGTGGCCAGGATTAGCACTTTATAATTCTTAATTTCAGCAGCTAGCTGGAAACCAACTTTTGTGGCAAACCAACAAAATATAAGCTAGAATCCAGTTTTTCTGAAGACTCATTTTATCCCATTACTGTAACACTTTGGCAAGGGAAAAATCTGTAGAGTCCAAGTCCCAACTCCTGGATGTGTGCACAGCAGTTCTCCCCATCCAGATAAATCTTACATTAAGACCAGCTTCTCTGTCTAGCTATCTGACTTTGAGTGTTCTAAAGTACCATATTACCCATAATGCTGTCAGTTTGTGGAAACAATGTCTAAGTGGGTCTAACTTTAGTTAGGCCATTAAGCATTTCTATACAGGTCAGTCAAATGCTATCATTACACTGGAAGCAAATAAAGATAATTGGCTTGTCCCCAAAATACTTTCCCCCCTCCTCCTTCACTACATTCTTCCTTAGAGAAAATGTTAGATAGTATTGATATGAACCTATACAATCCAAAAATATTGAGATCAGCATCTCAGAAGGATTGAGGGGCTTACTGAAACCACTTTTGCACACTATTCACCCTAGAGGCTTATATTTGGGTTTTGTATATAGCTGTTCTCAGGAAGTTACTGGATCTAATACAGTGCTTCTGTACCTTTTTAGGCCCCAGGCATTTCTTGTTAAACTCAAAACATGCCTCAGAAAATACCGGCTCTTAGCTTTCACTCATTTTTAGTTCAGGAACACAACAGAATAACTCTTCTGTTGCAAAGAACTCCGAAAGACCACAACAAGTCAGAACGTTTTTGAAACTATGGATTATTTTTTTAAATCTCTGGATTTATCTTGAGAATTATGTATAAATTTTTGCATACCTAATAGTACTAATATTGTGCAACACCCTTGAAAGGATCTCACAGCATCATGCCTGAGAATCACTGATCTAATAGTTTGAGAGTTGCAGACAAAGGAAAAGTTAGTTTTCTGCCAAATAGGGCATGATAGAGAACTGCATATTTACTAGAACATAAGACAAAGTTTCCCCCAATCAATATGGGGTGAAAAAGCCCCTCATCTTACATTCACATACAAAGAAGCCTGATTAAATGCGTTGTCTATCATTAAATTGCTGCTGAAAGCAACACGTGCTCAGCGATGGAACTGACTATGAAGTTGATTAAATGCAGCCAACACTGAGCATAACTATAAAACACATGGCCCACATGGGACAAACATACTGATGGGAACCTGTGTGTGTGTGTGTGTGTGTGTGTGTGTGTGTGTGTGTGTAGGGGGGGCGGCTTAAAAACAAAATAAAACAAAAAGAAACAGTGAAGTGTTGCCTCCGCAGAAAACTAGAACCATGCCTGGGGGTACTACAATACCAGGCTGGCACCAGGAGGGCCAAGGCCAGCCCTGACACCTTCCCTATGGTACCAGAAATGCTATATTTGAGTTTAGCCAAAAGGATAAGACACTGATGGGAACTGACCACAAGAACAGGTTAGTACGATAAATTTTGTAGGAGTATCCATTGTGCTCAGTCCTCTCAATGCTGACTCTTTTTCCAAGTCATGGTGAGTCACAACAAGTAATATATTTCAGCTTCCTCTTCACCCTCACAGCTGGGCTATGTCTTTGTTTCCCATTTCTAAGAAGTCCCATTTCTTCACCAGCTTTAAATGTCTGGCAAGCATCACTGAACAGGGCCCCAAAGACCTTACCCAGAATCCCTCTGTCATCCCGCCCCCCCCTTTCTCTCAGCCTGTTGCATATGATTAGTGTGACCCCACCCTCTGTGAGGTGAAGCTGTACCAGGTTGCCCTGTTCCTCATCTACATATAAATTTTTGGAGGATCCCAGGACTTGTAACAAGAACACCTGGTTCTAGTCATGAATGGAGGGCTAATTACCACATGGATCCTTTGTAGGGAATATCTGAAGTACATGCACATACTGACCAGTGCTGAGCTGTGGGGTCACCTGGGCTTGAAATGCTGTCTTCCCTGCTGGGGCCCAGTCCAGTGACCTATATGGCAAATCATGAGCCTTTTGGCTTTGGACTAATATCATGCATAGCAGAAGTGCTGCTTAAAAGTGTGTTTATGAATTACCTGTGCTAAAACTTGCAGGAGTTTAAAAGAGGTAAACATGGTCAATTCTGGATGAACCAAGTCTATGAGAACCTATAATAATTTTCCTGTATGTAAATTCCTACAGGCAGCATTCCTTCTAAGCTGTGCAATGTACATGGCCATGCACGCCACACAGCTTAGAGGGAATACTGCCTACAGGTATATTTATTTCTAGGTCAGTGTTTCCAAATTTGCTTCTCAGTTCCTTACTGGCTGTGCCTGCTCTCTTTAAGCACATGGAAGGGGACAAGGGGGAAGAAGGTGGGGGAGAGGGACAGAGGGCAGGGGGGCTACTTGACCCCCCTGATTTAAATTTTCCCTGCTGTAGCAGTAGAAAGAGGACAAATTCAAGGTAAACCTCCAATAATTAGATTCTATATGTGGAAAATAGTAATTATATACATTTTTCATATATAAAATCTAATTACTGGGGGGTCATCTTATATTCAAGTAAATATAGTATTTTATCCAGATTCTGCTTGCTGTCTGGCATTAGACATTGCAATAGAGTTCTATTTATTTGAATGATAAAACCACCAACAACCTTCATTTATAGAAAGATGAAGGAACAAGCTAGAAGCTAGCTAAGCTAGTAAGCTTGTTTTCAGCATTATTCCTAGCCAGGAATATATAATACATACTAGTTAGCCGGTCTGCTGTGGTCTTCTATACAAGACCAGTTTGAGTTTAACAATAGTATTGAATCTACCCAAATAACCGTTTCAGTTAAGCCATTTTAAATCCCCATGTGGACATTATGTCAATTGAGTGGCATCAATAAAATTTAGTTACATAAGCTGGCAAAAAGGAAAATTGATGAGAATTTAAAAATGTAGAGCTAAATCATGGACTAAGGACCCTAACAGAGTGGGGAGCAGGGATGAGGTGCACTCAGTAGCTGGGGATGAGTACTAGTTTAAGAACCTGGAATATAAGACAGGCATGGAAGTACCTATTGGCAGAGCTGTCCCTAGGGGTGTGTGGGGCCTGGGGAGGAAGGGGGGGGGGGGGGAGGTTGACAAGCAGCTGGAGCTGGCAGCACTTGGTGGCAGCAGAGCCAGCAGTGCTTGGCAGCAGCAGTGCGTGGCGGCCACAGAGGGGCCTGTACAGCACTGTCTGTGGGGCCCCACAAAGTGTGGGGCCTAGGGCAGTTGCCCTGATTCGCGCCCCCCAGGGTCGGCCCTGCCTATTGGACTGCTACAAATAAGCCTCTCTCTAATAACTAATTGTTAGTTTTTTTGTAATCTCCAAGCACTAAAAAGAGTACAGCTAGCACTTTATACCATAATGCAGGAATGGTGCCCTGGCTAGCTCCTCAGCACGTGGTATAGCTGGAGGTACCACTCAACGGCCTTCCTCCCCTGGGTTTGTAGGACTTAATGCACTGTTATTTCCATATCCTGTGTCCAAGCTCAGGCAAAGGGAAGAAAGATTTTCTGTACCTTTGCTACTCTACCTACAGAGGACTTGAGCAGAGTCCAGAGCAGGGTTGGGCAAAATATGGTCTATTGGCCAGATCCATTCCACCACATGATTCTATCCAGCCTGCTGCTGCTCCTCTAAAGGAGCACTGTACCTGGCCCATGGCTGCCTTGGCTTTTAGCACCTATGGCTCTTCTTGTTTACCCTAGCTATAGCTGACTGCAGCAGCCACCACTCAGCCCAGCCTGCTCCCCCACCCCCCTCTGTATACTCCAAGGCAGGGGCGGGCTAAGCTCCTGGTCAGGCTTCTGCCCAGCAAGGCTAACTGTGCACTGCTTTGACGCTGCAGCCCTTCGCAGGCCATAGAGCCTGGCTCCCAGAAAGCCAAAGTTCTCCCTGCTGGTGGGGGAAGGGGTGTGCAAGGGAAAAGGCCCAGGAGCCACAGGTTATCTAGGCTCTGCCAGTCCAGGGCCTGGTCGGGGTGTGGACACTGTGTTGTTCCCATGTGCCGCTTTGGACTGTGCCACATGAATGCAGCTGTGGCTCCTGCCTGACCCCAGCACCAAGTCTGCCCAACCCCAGCACGGCTCCTACTTGACCCTGAGTCCCCAGCATGTAGCCAGTTCAGGCAAAAGCCATGCCAGCTGCACCCATGTGCACCCAGCTCCCACCCTGAAGCAGTGCACGGGAACACAGTGCAGCACTGGCCCAGCCTGACCACATGCCGGGAACTTAGAGCGGGGGTGGAAGTGCAGGGAGAAGCTGGGAACACTTCATGGCACCAGTCTGATCAGTCCAGGACAACCCATGGCTCTCGGTCCCCTTCGCCCTGCACCCACCCTGCCACCCCAAGTGCCAGACACGTGGCTAGACCAGTGCCATGCTATATTCCCACATGCTGCCTTGTGCCACGTGGCTGCAGCAGGCACAGTTCCTGCCTAAGCAGGCCACATGCCAGGGACTTGGGGCCAGAGAGAGGGTGCAGGGAGAAGGGGGCCAGGAGCCACATGTTGTCTGGGTCTGGCTGGGCCAGTCCCACACTGTGTTCTGACCATCTTCCGGCACCCCCTCCCCTGGCCCAAGTCCCCGGCATGTGGCTGGGTCAGGCAGGAGCTGTGCTAGCTGCACCCACATGGCCTGAGGTGGTGGCAGGATCACAGTGTGCACTGGCCCAATCTGGCCATGTGTCAGGGACTTGGGCCAGGGGAAGGGGTGCAGGGAAGTGGGGAACAAAGGTTAGGTTTCCCTCTGGGCCAAATTGCCCAAACCTGGTCCAGAGTCTCTGGAGGCATAAGTACAGTGATCCTCAATCTTTCTGGCCCTTGACCCCTTCTGAGCTAACTTCCAGCTAGCTTGTGATCATGCATGACCACATATTTGTAGGGCTTGCAAACCTACCTGTAGGAACCACAGACCCAATTAGGGTCATGAGCCCTAGTTTGGAACTGCTGCATGAACAGTCCATATCTGCTTGCCAACTATACCTCACAGGGGAATTGTTAGGATAATAAACAAAGGTTTATAAAGTGCTTTAATGAGTAAAAGCACAAGATATAGGTTCAAAATTAAATTGCTACTTTTTTTAAAAAAAACTCTTTTACCTGGTACAAAGAATTTGTTAGATGTGAACCAGCTGAATTCTATATGGAATCCCAGATGTGCAGCTTTCATAGTCACAAGAAAAATTAAGTAGACAACTGAAACTGTACCTATACAAGACAGAAGAAACAAGACAGACAATTGTCATTAGGCTATGTTGCAATAGAAGCGATTTGTGTCTCATTTTATATCAAGTCTACCCAATGAATTGTCACCAGCCCAGAGAAACACGGTTGCTGTTCATTCTAAAACCTGCAAGGCAGACCCAGTTTTTAAACAGCAGTTCTGTTTACAAAGCTCAGAAAGTGGTACTACAGCACCATCTATTCATTTAAACTACAAGTGAGTTTAGTGGCCTGGAAGGGGCCTAATTAATGACGAAACTGAAGCCACCTATACAAGTGCAGCAAGGCTACTCTGATGCGCTGGAATTACAAAGTGTTGGAGCAGACTCAATTAATCAAGTCTGCTGGAGCATGGTAATTACCACATTCCAGCAGGGTCCAGCGTCACTTGTCTGAAAAATGGCAGCAGGGGCACTTTAACTAAAACTCATTGAATGAGCTTTAGATCAAGTGTCCTGGCCACCATTTTTCAGAGCAGGGATGCTGATACACATGATGCTCCGGGCACTTGAATTAGAGCAGCTTTCGGAGCCCCCCCACAGCTGATTGCCAAACCAGAGGGGTGCAGGGGATGGGGGGCCAGCACACTTCTGGGTTCACTGCCAAGCACGCGGAGGGTCTCCCCACGCTCCTGTGGGACTCTCCATGTGCCCCAGCATCACAGGATTCATGAGCCATGCCTACCACCTCAAGGTATGTAGAAATAACTTTTAAAGCTGTGTCGATATCCAAATTGCTGATTGTCCGAATCAGCATTGAATCTTCAGATTTGGCTGAATTGAATCAGGGACAGTGATCTGAATCAACGAATCAAATCACTGTCCCCGATTTGGGCCGAATCCGAATCAAATGGGAACCGCTTCACACAACCCTAGAGTCCACTTTTGGTTACTAGTGACTTAAGTTTCACCTGAGCTAACAAGCTACACACAACAGGATCCATATTCCATTATCCTGATCTAAGGACTTTTGCAATACACATAATTATGCATATGCAAAACTGACTGTGTACCAAAGCCTTAATCTCACTAAGTTACAGGGGTGTAGGTTGTAGCCGTGTTGGTCTAAGGACATAGGCAGACAAGGTTCTTTGGGTGAATCTGATATCTTTTGTTTTCCAACTATTTAAGTTGGTCTAATAATTATTAAGCAAGCTTCCGGGTTCAAAAACCCTTCGTCAGGCTAAGGAAGTTTCAGCAGTTGGTGTGTGCTCTTCCTGGATCCAGAGCACACACCAACTGCTGAAACTTCCTTAGCCTGATGAAGGGTTTTTGAACCCGAAAGCTTGCTTAATAATTGTTTTCCAACTATTTAAGTTGGTCTAATAAAAGATATCAGATTCACCCAAAGAACCTTGTCTGCCTTAATCTCACTAAGGCTGGAACAGAGAGAGTGCAAAAGTCTGCCCTCAACAGCACAGAGAAAAAAAAAAGCTGATCAAAAAGGGCAAAAATAATCAGTTGCAGACTGAAAGAAACTGCATATTGATATTAATGATACAATATAGCGACCAATTCAACAGTACAGAGATTAATATCCAAGAAATAGATATGAAAAAATGAAGGATTGATGTTTAGGTGGTTTAGAAAATAAGGGTCAGGGAAGACATGATCTCAGTCTAGAAATATCTCAGAGCTAACATTAATTATTAATTAATACTTAAAGGAATTATTTGTCCTCTAACTATCAAGAACAATAGTCTGAGATTAAGGAATGAAATGGAAAGGGCTCTGAACTTTAAGATCAATTTAATAGCTGTTAAATTGTTAAATTACTAAATAATTAATAATTTAATTTAACTTCATTTTCCTAATGTTCTAAGGTTTCCATAAGTGTATAGGCAGAGGAATAGCTTCAGCTTGCTCACTTTATGCAATCAAAACTTTGAAGCCACTTTACCAATTTTCCTCAATCTTGCTTTGTTTTATAGGTTCTCTCTAGGGCTTAAAAAGAGAGAGAGAGAGAGAGAGAAAATCAAGGCAGCCATGAAAAGTATATGCATAACTTACTCTATATACCATGTTTTATAACAAGTGTCAAGTTTTATAATTCTATATCATTTGTATAAACAAATATTTTACAACATAAATAATTTTAAGGCATGAGCATAAGGGAGAGAATTTAAGGCTGCCTTTCCTGAATGGTCAATTTCTCAGTTAAAACATAGCTCTATTCTTAGCTTTTTACGTAGGGTACAAGGACAGCATGGATCTACTCACTTCTAGCATTTATCTCAAGTGCAGTTAAACTAATTTTCAGGTATTACCCAAGGAAGCAGCAGGGGGGGAATGTCCAACTCACTAGCAGATTCTAATCTTTCACTAAAGGTAAAACAAAAAAAAAATACAGGAGACCTTGGGGACAAGGAGCTGGGATAATAACTGTATTTACCTGCATCCAAGACTACTATGAATTTAAGATGACCCCCCCCCCCCCAATAACTAGAGATTATAAACATGGAAAATATATTTGTTAGAATTTTCCATGAACAGAATCTATTCTTTAGAGGGCTGCCTTAAATTCAATCACCTGCACCATTGCAGCAGGGCAAGCAGAGGTAGAAGGACAGGTGGCCCCTGCCTCATACCCCTCTGCAATGCCTGCCTCCCAACCCCTGCCCTTCCACCACCTGCCCTTCTCTCACCTCCGCCTAGGTGCTTAGGCCCTCCATCTCTACACCCTCTGGTGCCTCCCCCTGCCATGTCTCTGAGTCAGAACCACAGCAGTTGCCTGCCCCCTGTCTCCCTTCTATGTACTCAAATCCAGGATGAGGGGCTCCTCCCCCCCGCTCATGTTAAATGGGGGGGAAAAACATGTCTTAGATTCAAGTACATATGGTAGTATCAGTTCACTATAGTCTATGTGTATTTTACCCATGATAAATACAGTCTCCAGGATTGTCTGTTACCTACCTAGGACATTAAACTTGGCAAAGAAAGAAGGCGACTTCAGATTCAGCAGGGGCAGAAGAACAACAATCAGATAAAATGGCACGGTTTTTGATTTGCCCCACCACATCTCGAACGACTCGAAGTCTGAGTTATTGGCAGAACATAATGTCTCACTGTTGTTGTCTGGTTGAGGATCACTGGGAATACCTGGACATATGACTAAAAAAAACATGAACAGGCCTTGATTTAAATGAAAGTATCACAGTGAATCAAGCATCTCAGAACCTAGTCCCTGGAGGGGGCATTTTAACTTTTCTGTTTTCCCTTCTCTACTGAACAATTCTAATATAATAAAAGGCTTAGTCTGTCTGTCTGTCGGTAATGCTTCTGGCCGATTGTGCATGCACTGCTGAGAGGGCAAGCGGAGATTGGCTGGGCAGCCCAGGCTGCGCCGGCCCAAATTTGGGCCGCTGCCAGGGAAGTTTGCGGATGGCGAACATGCCCTGGCCACCTGAGCAGTGGGGTTTCACCACACCTCCCTGCCTGAGGGCGAAGGGGGGATCACAGTGGCAGCATCCCCTGCTGCCCAGCCCAGATGCCCCCCAGAACAGCCAGCAGGGAAGTGGAGATGGCAGGAAGGAAGGTGAGCGGGGAGCCAGGTGGATGTGGGCCAGATGGACCCAGAGCGGTGGGGGGGAAGGAAGGCCGGACCCAAAGAGGGGGCAGGAGGAGGTGAAGCACCCCCCCCCCCCCAATGATTCTTGATGGGCAATTTGCTAGTAGTTCAATAAAATTCAGTAGCATGCACTTGACCAAACTCTGCAGTGTGCTACAGCCCGACTTCAGCTGCTCAGAACTAGAGCAGGTACTGGGGAAGAGTGCTTGGATTGATTTTTTGGTTCATAGGGTCAGAGGGAGGACATAAGGAAGGGCCACAACCAGCTAGAGAGTGAGAACACAACTGGTTGTTGGAAAGACAGGTATTCTTGGACAAGTTGTACAATGGAGTTCATTAATTAAAAGTGCCAAAAAGGGTGAAAGAGGGCCCAGCAGAATTTTGGCCATCTACCAGAGCAACTAGTTACAGCAATAGGGGATTTCTGGAGGACTGAGCAGACCCAGGTTGCAAAACACTATGTATTCACATAAAACACTGCCCCAGGTCACAGTAGAATCAGTTCAAAATGCTATCTGATTTTCTAAGTTCAATTTTGAACCATTCCAAACTTTAAACCAGCTTAAATAGGCTTGTACATTAGTAAAACCTTAGTGGTAAACTAGAAAAGGACTATTGGGCCCAACCTTTTTCTCTGCAGCCTCTCCATTTACTTCGGCACGGAGCCTAAAGAGTTAGCAACTGACCATGAAGAAAGGAAATGATGACTGCTGTACAGTATCCGACTCCAGGGCCACACACACATGACTGTCTGTGGGTGCTGACCATGTGCACAGCTGCCTCACTGTGTACATACATACGTTTAAGTCTACCTCTGCTCAAATTAATAAAACAGACATGTTCAGTCATGTGGCAAGTGCATAGGTAAGAATGTACAGCTACATGCACAAATGCCTGCATTAGTAGAGCTGTGTGTATATGGCTTTGAAGATGCCATGCCTGTGACATGAGAAAAGGGCAAGCATAATCAGCAGCTGTTCTGAAACTTCTGTATCTGAGCAAGTCACAGTATCATACTGGTTGTGTGAAAACCAGTACAAGCGCTATGGAAGATAAGCTCAAGTCATGATCTGACAACCAGAAAAGCAGCCTTTTAAATGGTTAAAATATTTTATATATTGACTGGACTTAGTTCTTCTTGTCTGTAAATATAAACAGCAATTCCAGGGTTGTGTAGAAATGTGAAATCCTCTTATTGTTTTCTCCAATTTCCATTTATAAACCTTTGTACTTCATAATGCTTCAAACTCTCCCCTGCTGGTTGCATGCCTGCCTGGTTACAATAACTTAAAGACAAAGCTCTAGATAGCATTTGGTCATAAATCTGAAAGTTAAAAGGGACACCACCGAGTCACTTTGAAATTACTGTTTTCTATTTCCCCCTACCTCTGTATTGTGTAAGAGGGTTGTTTCACACAACGTTGAAAAATGCTTTTGTCTCTACTGATATGGTCCTTTTCTCTGTGGCAAAAGAGCTCTTAAGTGACAGTCAAGCATCTAGCAGCGCTGCCATGCCCTCCTGCAGCAGCTGCAGTCATGTCTTCAATCTAGAGGCTGCTAAGGGGCCTGGATCCAGGCAGCCTAATGGAATGTCTGCTTCCTCTGGCTGGTCCTCCCTTGTGGATCAGATGGGGCCCAGGCAGCAGCAGTTTGCATCTTTTTCAGGGCAAGATAACAGGACAGGGACAATAGGGGTTGCAGCACCAACAGTAGCAGTGTGTGACTTGGCAGGACAAGAGAGGAGAGGGCAGGGACTCAAGGCCAACCCCCTTTCTCTCTAGTTCTCAGAATGACCCCTTACCTCTCTATCTGACCCCGACTGCCAGCAAGATCCAGAAACAGCCACTCTGCAGGGACATACCACTGCCCCAGCTTCCCACACACAAAGCACTCATTCACTTCCCCCAGCATACCTTACACCCCAGTAGACACACAACATCCAAAACCTGTCCTTGTAAACTGCCCCTTACCACAACAGAAACCCTCCACTAATCCCTCTCCTATTTTAGCACCCAAAGGCACCCATTGCCTTTGATCTCTGCCAAACTTATGCAGCTCCTCTCTTCTGCCATTTCATGTAGGAATACGTATTGACCATAAAAACTGAAACTTACAATTACAGGAAATTGTGTGTAAACAGGCTTATTAAAAAATTGACTTAATAGGTTGCTTATGTAGCTAGGCAGACCTTGGCAGTTATGAGGACTTTCCCTTATGTGGAAGTAAGCTGCATTTAATGTGGCTTTTTAAATTGGGATTATTCAAAATATTTTCAGAAAATAGAAAAACCTTTCAAAATTAGTATGGGTTTGGCTGCTATCATGGAATGTTTCTCAACCTGGGCAGTGTTACGTCCAGCTCTAATTCCCTCACATTTGCCAATGTATCAACGTTAGAGCTTCTTCAGCAGGTCACGTGCTAGCAGATTGGGGGGTGGGGGGGTGGAATACATCTTACCACTGCTTTCTTCACCCATTCCATTAAGACCCTTTAGAAGAGCACGAAGCATACACACAAACAAAAAACCTAAAAGAATATTACTGCAGAGGAAAATGCTCCTAATCTCACCTTCAGCCATAACTTTACTTTGCTGGCTGGAGGGGCCTCAGTCATATTACAATGGCATTGATGATGTTCAGAGCCATCCCTATGGATGTGCAGGGCCCGGGGCGTATCAGCCTGTGCTGGGGGGAAGCGGGGGTGGTGGTAAACAGCCGGACCACGGAGCCAGCAGCGCACGGCAGCTGCAGCAGGGCCTGTACGGCACTGCCCACGGGGCCCCGCAAAGCCCAATGTAGTCGCCCCACTCGCCCACCACTACGGACGGCCCTGATGATGTCATGATAACAGATACCCTAAAGCAGAGGTATCAATTTCAACATGGGACATTTTTCTGTCTTAGTTTCATAAGAGACAGAGGCTGTCTTCTGTTCCTAGCAAAACATTATGACTGCTCACATATGTTAAAACAAACAAACAAAAACCAAAACAGCGCTTTACTTCAAACTCAGCATGTTCCCGCATCAAGCCGTCATACCCAGAAGAGGTAGCATGTTAGTTGGACCTGGCTTTCTCAACATCTGTATAAAATTGGGCGCCTTAGTGGGGCTTCTGTGGCACTTTTATCTAATAGCTGATTCAATCAGCTATTACATAAAAAGTGCCATGAAACCCTGCTGAAGTGCCCAATATATACAGACTCTGTAGAGCCAGGTCAAAGTAACATGCTGATGCTTTTGGTAAAGTGCAGGTTTTTTTTAACACCCGTCTATAAAGTTCAGTTACTACCTAAAGGCCACAGCCAACCCCTTGTCTTTAAGCCTGCCTCCCATCCCCATGAGTAGAAATTCTGATGGAGACAGACTAATACATACAGAAGCTTATACCCAAGCCAAGAAATCATACGTGGGATTTGCCCTTTTCCACAACATTAGTTTTACAGTATGTTACTTGACCATTTTCATCTTCTTCTGTAAGGTACCATCAAACAGTATTATTAAACATGAAAATGAAGAGTAAGAACTCATTCACAAACTGTCTCAACAGTCTCCATACTCTTATCCCATTATCTGGACTAGCTTTTATAACCCTTTTGTACCTCAGTGGGTTAATCCCTTTGCTTATCTCCTTTGGTCCCTTCAACCCACCTTCATCTCTCTCAGCAGTGCCCCTCCCTCAATCATCTCCTTCCCCTTTCCCTTTCCTGTGTATTTAAATGACATAATTCCTTTCTATTTAGTACCCTAACTCCCTGCAAGTCCATTCATAGAACCTGATGAAGTTGTTGCCCATGAAAGTTCATGCATCTCTGAAAAAGTTAAACTATATAGTACCACTTTGCCCTGATTTCTGGCAATATTATTAAAGCTCTGGATAAAGTGTTTTCTACTAAAAGGGATACTGTGGCAGTTAGCAAAGACAGCATGAATGTCTCAGGCAAGATTTTTAAAAGCTATTAGTGATTTGGTGTCCTTACTTTTTGGGTGCTTGCCTTAAGGCCCCACTGAAGAACTAGATATTCTTACGGCAGATAATAAATGAAGTACTGAGTTGGGAACTCAAAATGACTAGTCATTGCTTCAATATTGGCCACTGTAGTTATTTGTTAAAAAAAGAGAATCCAGAAATGAAATGGTAATTTTAAACTAGACAGACAGAATTTAAAAGGCCTTATTTTAAAATGATTGAAATTGAGTAAAGTTTGGGCCACAAAACATCATGATGTATTTTAATGCACAGGCACAGTACTAATGTGATTTTTCTTACCTCTGGTACTTCCATTAGTGCCAGGAATGATATCTGTGACATTAATGTCATGAACATAATCTGAAATTAAGAAAATACTCTTATTATATGCATGCTATTAATTTGTATCTTATTTCTACACATTAAAGAAGTACCACATCTATGGAACTAAAAGTAGAGAGACAAAAGAATATTTTGCATCATCTTTCAAGAGAATATTCTTAGCTTCCCATCTTAGAAAACGTACTCGTTTCACATGAAGCTTGTTTTAATCTAAAACTGCCTTTTAATAGCATGTGTCTTTTTTGGTATTTGTTCACATGTGTGAAAAAGAGCTTTTTTCTGTCAATTGCTTGCAAGATAAGAAACACTGACAGTTTTATGGAAAGTTTTTGGAAACATTCTGCATTTTATTGGAAATGGGAAAAGAGCCTCCTTTTGGACAACTGTTTTATGTTGCTATTTTAAAGTGAGTTAGTTTCTTTCAGCTCTTTTTGAATACCGTCAGTTTAAAAGAGACTAGTCCTTTTTCAAAATCAAGGTGCTGATGAATACCAGTTGGCCCGAACAGTGGTCCATGGGTAGTGTTGTGGCCATAGTATGTGGTCTACAGATCACATCTTCCCCCTTTTCATTTTGGTTTAAAGATGTTTTCATGGTGGTCTGAGACATTTTGAAAGTTAGCATGGCCCACTGGTTCAAAACTTAGGGAATCACAGATCTAAACTGAAATATCCCAATGAGTCTAACAATTACTTTATACTATCAGATTATAGAAGTAAAACAGATGAACAATTGTTGCTGCATGTGCTTGTACTTAACTAGCCTTTTAAATTTAGTATTTACAGTAGGCAAAAAGTTTTAAGTTATACAGCTGGCTTAAAAAACAAGTCAGACTAACTCTTGGGATATTTTTATTAGATTGCTGAATGATTATGCTATTCTGCATTTATTCCATTACTAGATTTCTCAGGCAAGACCTAATTTTGCCACCTTTAGTCATGTCTACTAATATACATCTACAAGAAAAGGTCAGGACTTTGCTAAATGGTGCTGTTTGAATTTCTACAATATTGCTGGTTCCATCTTTGTCAAGGAAGGTTATGCCTCCTTTTGGTTTTATATTTTGAAATTTCAGTTCGTTGGTTCCTAGTTTCTTGTCATGCAATAGAAACTTTCTTCTATTTAGCATAAAAGAAAACTAGATAAAGTATGATGACAGTACTCAAAGAATTTGTGGAAAATACAGTGCTCAAGGGAAGAACACTCACCCTTAAATGATTTTAACATTGTTATCTTAGTTAAAATGGATAAGATTTTGCCCCAGTTGTTTGTGTCCCTTAGACTGGATGATCAACATAGAAAATTTTAATCTTACTAAATTAATGCTTGAAAATATTAGACCAGGCATTGAAAAGAATATAGACATCAAACCTCCATTTAAAAGTCTGGGTCATCACCACTGATGTCACACACACACACATGCAGGTCCAACAGCTTGACAATTTAGTGAGTCTCACTGACTGAATGCTTTAAGGACAACATCTCATGGTGAGTATAAGTGCATGCATGTGTAAATTAAATAAAGCATTTGGTGCTGCTGGCTTCAGATTTCTTTGCCACAATGAATGTGAATCTGAGTTTTACAAACCTGATGCAGAGAAAACAATTATTTTTTTCTTAGGTTTAAAAATTGCTATTCTTTTAATAATAATAATTCCATCAAAGTCTTCCAGCTGCTCAAATAGAAGTAGTTCAATGGGTAGAGCAAGCAGATGTGCCCAAGATCACCCTTGTTTTGTGATTTAAAAAAAAAAAAAAAAATGCTTCTTAATGGAAAATATTCAAAACCTGAAATGCACTTAGAGAATAACCAGATACTTTCATGGAAGTTATAAATTGATTCCCAAATGAGATTTCTTTAGTAGTACATAAAGTACTTTAGAACTATCAAATGTCACTTTTGGATACTTAAAAAAACTATCAAACAGGCACACCTACACAAGAGAAGGAAAGCTGTATTTCACTTAATATCCATATCTGAAGAATTCTTGTCTAAAATCGTTTGTATATAATGCTATTTTCTAAGATATCCTCCACTAGATAAACAATTTGTTTAATGTGAATATATTTAAATAAAACTTCTCAATTTAATAGTATTCTTCAGTGCACTGAAATCATACACAGTATCCTGTGAGCACCCTGAGTAGATTAATTTTGACCATTTAATAGTCAAAGTTAGAAAAATGCTCTAGTCATTAAAGTTACCACAGAACTAGTATTACCAATTCTATTTTCATAAGGTGGTTCTTAGCTGACTGACAATGACAAAACATATCAAGCTTACAGAGAGAACAGGAAGAGGAGGAAAGCAGCAGAGCTTTGTTTATGTCTTTATTTCTGGAAAAGGGACCTGTTCAAACACTATGAAATTTGCTTGCAATAACTATAAAAATAATCATCTAGGACAAAATCTGAATTAGGTCATCTGTAGATTCCATTAGTCATTAATCAATAGGGTAAGGTGTCCAGGACAGGAAACTTGAGTTTAACCCTGTTTAGCATTTTGTCAGATGTTAGGATCAGGACATTCTCTTACTGTGATGAGAGGTTTGGAAAGTGCTGTGAATACAGACACTGAAAGCAACACATCAAGATATGTATTTACTAAACCCTGGTTTTTCCGTTTGATGCTACAGAACATCCAGGTGTTGGCTATCAGTTCTAATCACTTGCTGTGTGCACGCATAATTGTCCTTTGCTTGCCAATTCTTGTGGAATAAGAGACAGAACATGAAGATGCAGGTCAGAACCCCACTGCTTAAAGGCTAAATATCTAATTTAAGCCCAACACTTTTACTTACTGTATATAAATTTTCCTGTGTTGAACAGGAAGTTGGACATAAGTACCCAATAAACAACCATGGCTCCAACAAGTGATACCATTGAAAATAATAGACTGGACCATTGACCAAAGGATCCAAAATAGTGCTTGCAGACATCTGGGAATTCCCAGTTTGAAGTATCTTTTGAAGCTATATAAACATAAAAATACAAATGTATGAAGAAATAAAATAAGCAGGTGGTTAGATATTAGAATACTTTGATCAGGAGAGATCATGCTGTTTACCCAGACCTCTCTCATAGATTCAAACCCTCTTTTAAGTGCTAGATGACCATCAACAACTTAAAAGTACAACACTCCCAAAGCAGCAGTATTCTGTTTCACAACTGGATTTTTATTACAGCAGGGCTGTCCAACTGGCAGCCTATGAAGGGTTAAACCCCTGAGCTCCTCCCCAGCCATGGCTCCCTCCCATCATTCCAGCTATAACAGCATCCAAAGCCTCCAGGTTCCTCTCACTCCTCTAGCTTTCACTGCCTGCCTCTGCCCCAGCCCACAAGCAAGCAACCTCCCATGGTAAAGCCTGCAGGGCATTCAGCATTCAGCCATTTAGAAGCTGGACTGCTTTGTATTACATCAAATGTCTCTTGGAGTTCGAGGCAAAAACCTCTAAGATCTCAAGGATTTTGCTTTAAACCATGAGACAGACCCTTGTGTGTACTATAGTGCAACAGATTCTTACTTTCTATCATAGTCCGTGATTTCAAAACCCTGTAACAGCAGTAAAGTGTCAGAAGTCCCATTAGTAATATCAGAATAATTCCATTGGTAAATCCTGCCTGTTTAAAACAAGAAATATATTTAATTTTATATGTTAGCCAGGTATACTGTTGACACAAATGAACAACAAATTACATGCTGCAAAAGCCAATATTATTTCCTCCACCTTACCTGTTTTATTCCCCATGGGATACTTAGTATAGATGTACCCATCATTGTATTCCAGATCATAAATCTGGAAGAAAAAAAAAATCATTTTTTTTATATGCTACTCTTTCAGACAGATTCATAGATGTTAGGGTCGGAAGGGACCTCAATAGATCATCGAGTCCGACCCCCTGCATAGGCAGGAAAGAGTGCTGGGTTCAGATGACCCCAGCTAGATGCTTATCTAACCTCCTCTTGAAGACCCCTAGGGTAGGGGAGAGCACCACCTCCCTTGAGAGCCCGTTCCAGACCTTGGCCACTCGAACTGTGAAGAAGTTCTTCCTAATGTCCAATCTAAATCTGCTCTCTGCTAGCTTGTGGCCATTATTTCTTGTAACCCCCGGGGGCGCCTTGGTGAATAAAACCTTACCAATTCCCTTCTGTGCCCCCGTGATGAACTTAAACAGATTATAGTAAAAGCTGTTAAGTTAAAATAATTGTAATTTTTAGCCACAATAAACAAAAGTGCTTAACGTACATTGTTACTATGCTGGAGTTTTTACCATAGCCTTCTGTGCAACCATCCATTTTGAAAGCAGTTCCTAATGGGCTGTACACATAGATTTCATCTGGAGCTGGAAGAACGTGATCAGGAGCAATCTAACAAACAGATAACAAAAGCAGTAGTATTAAGTTGCTGACAGATATTTATTTAAAGATGTGATGGGATCTAACCTGTGATCCCAACAACTGTGCCTCCCACCATGACGCACTTGCACGGCAAGACATGCAATTTTGGGATCAGATCCCAATTATGCGATACTTGTTGGAGCAGGGGAAGCTGCATTGCAACACTGAGCAGCATCATGATCTCAGGCTCCTCCTGCACTGGCAACAGTTCCCAACAAGCAGCTAATTGTCAGTTGGCTTCAGGGACTCAACAGGGCCAGTTTGAGTCCCACTGTGAGCCCTGGAGCCAGCTGGATCAAGACTGCAGTGGGGCTTGAACCTGCAACAGTATGTTCCCTGCCCAACCAACTCATGGCTTGCAGGATGAGGGCCACACTGGGCAGCCCCTGTGCAGTTCCAGTCCTGCCAATGATCAGCAGACTACTGGCTGGCAGGAAACACACCAGGTCCAGTTGGAGATGCCAGTGTAGTTCATCCTGCCACACATTTGTTTCAAGGCACAATGGAAACCAGACACAAAATTAGTACAATTTTTTTTGTGTCATCATTTTGTGGCTTGATTCATATTTTGTCACGTCATTAATTTCCTGAATACGTGGCTGGGTTACACTTTAGGATGCGATTAACTGGTTAATCGTGTTTTAACTGTAACATCTGCCCGGGGCCTTAGTAAGATCACAGCTTCCTCTCTCATGCAAGCCAATTTACTATAAACAAAATTAACACATTTTTACATTAAAGCTTAATAAATCAGCATTTATGTGAGTTCTTGTAGCCAAATTTTAAGACAGGTTCAGCATTGTTTACATGTCTCTTAGATGCTAAAAATATATAACAACAAGATAATTGTGATTGTGGTTCTACAGAAATTTGGATGTGCTTAGCCACTCATTTCTTATTTAAAAGCAATTTTCACTTTTAATTAATGTTTTCTTTTCTTTTATTCTAATGCAGAAATGTGCAGGTCAGGCACCCCTCGTAGTAACCCCATCACATTACATTATACCCCTGTTAATTAGTATCTCTGGCCTTTTCTTACCATTGCCCTGTTTGATGGAGAAGTAAGCCTGCCATAGTAATGAATCCGCTTATTCATTGCTGATGCTTCGTCTGTAACTCTTTGTGTGTCATCATTCACACTAACGATGTTTGTAGGCTCTACGTGGAATGGTCTGAAGAGGGTGAAAAGCAAAACACCAAAAACCTTTAGGCAGCATTATCAGGTAAAATTCAGAAAACAGTTTTACATAATTCTGTTAAACAGCTATCCAACATGCAGCATCTGTACCACGTCAGTGTCTTACACTCCACAGATGACGGAAGCCAACATTTACCTCTCTTTATAAATCACATTAAAAACAACACAAAAACCAGAAAAGCAGCCAGCAGGCCAATTTTTTTTGCTGTATTACTTATACTGTGGCAAACCGTTAACGGAGTTTTGACTAATACTGTACATAGTAGAATCAACAAACCAGTTGTGTTCTGTTAAACTGGGGTAAAGAGCAGAATTTGTTACAATATATTTACATTTAAAGAGAAAAGTCTGTTTTAATGTTCTGCTACCTCACAGTTTCCTTTCGAAAGACATTGGATTAATCACTTGGAGTATGATTCTCAGGAACAAAAATTCCTAAGGTTCAGATCATGGCCTGTCCCCAAAGCAGCCATATGGAAACAAACATCCTTTGGAATGATAATGTTTCTGCCTCTTTGTCTACCATGTGGATGGAAGATGTTTGGAGACAGGATAGATACAAGGCTGCGTATCCAGCACTGTATTTACGCAAAGGTAGATGTGAAGTGGATAAGCACATTTCCTGGAACTGTTTGTTAATCTTCCAGTTTGGTTTCTTTTTTTCGGAGGCTGGAGGGGGCGAGAAGGAGGCAGGTATAAACCAGAGCACTGCAAATTACAAATAAAGCTAAATTAGGAGTCTTGATTCACCAGCAGCAAAAAAAATAGTCAGGAAGAATATTGTGGAATTTTTCCTGTGGTACGAGTAGTCTGGAAAACCACAGGTTCAAACAACAGCCTTTCAAGTTCAGTCCTAGAGATGTGCAACAGTAGTTACCGACTCCCCTGGCAGTGGCCCCTGGTGACAGGAACATCTCATGGGGGCTGTACGATTTTCAGCCTCACCCTCATATCAGGGCATTATTTTTCTCAACTGAGCTCCCATCCTCCTTCCAGGTGCATTATTAAATATTGCCTCATGCACAAGCTTACCCCTGGAGGTTAACAAAACCCAATTTATAAAGTGCAGCTCTGTTTACTGCCTGCTAAAAGATACTTGAAAGAGATGAAGCTTGTTCCCCAAACCCTGAATGCTCACTTCTGTGATTCTCCTCATGGTCAATAGCACAAAACAGAAATGAATGCTTTCTGATGAATGTAAAAGCAGATGGAAAGAATCAGGATTAACTATGCAATTCGCAGACTAGTCCAGCTGGGTGTGATTTAAAAGCTATTATAGCAGATAAGGAAAAAATAAAATGAAAGCATTACTCTACTACAGTTGTTTCGAACCATAGGAAGCTCCAGCCTGCTGCTGCTATCTTGTTTCTTGCAGCTGTATTTGGGTTCCCTTTCCTCCCACTCCAGTCGGACACACGCTGCTTGAGAACAACAGTGATCAGAGAGGACAACTGAAAAGCAGCAGGATACAAGGACATTTTTAAGCACCAGAGCGTTCACTGCCTTGCTTAACACATGGATTTGGTTAACAAGATCTCCTGCTCATTGGTCTGTCAGTTGGGGGAAATCTCTCCAAGGATGTTAACTCGATCCATGAGCTTATATGGGTAGATCATGATGACACCTTTCTACGTGGAACGCGAGTGGTGATCTCTCCTTGGGAAAAGTGGCAATCTGCCTAAAACAAGGGAGCGATTTTTGTGTTCTCTACATCTGCACTCAGTTTGAAAACCAGGCCTAGAAATGTATCTGGCTGCACATGCTGTTCCAGAGACCCAGAGCAGGTTGGGCCCACAGGGCTGTAAATCCTACAGGAAGAAAACCCTGCCAACACCATGCTCAGCCATTCAGCAGATCTGTGAGAAATTTCTCTTCTTGGGACAGCACTCTGAAGAGGCCCCATGAAACCAAAAGGAAAAAAAATGGCAGAATGGGGAAAGACTTGAGGGTATGACAACAAGTACAAAGTAGGAGAAGTACTGCATTTCCTTGTGTACCACATTCCCCTATCCCCAAGGCATATACCTTGTTTTTTGGATGTCAGACCGTAGGGGAAAAAAAAGATTTTGACAGAATTGTGGCTGTGTGGAGACTAAGTCAGGTCTCCAGGGAACAGAGAGAGCCCAGGAAGTGTGGCATCCCAGGAAGTAGTCTGGATGGGGCAGCAGAAGTGTCCTGCTATGGCAGAACAGCAACAAGGCTATGCCCAGACCCTTGCAAGGGCAGCAGCAAGACTGTTATTTCTTTACAGTAAAGAATAAGGTGTTGTTTCCAAACCGAAAGCCTCAAGGTACTGATGACAGACAGCATGCAGCAGCTCACTTGCCCTGAGCTAACTCAATGACTACTCCAGATGCATGCTACGCTGCTCAGCCAACAGCGACCTCAGCTGTGAGAGGGACAAAGGACTCCAGCCCCTCTGCTTGCTGGGCCCAAAGAGAAGTGGCAGCCATCTTGGCACCCATGACAGCAGTGTCAGTATATTTCTGTTCTCTTCCAGCAAAGAAAAATCAACTTCCCCGCTTAAGGCACACACCCTAATTCTGGAGGGCAAATTTTGGGGGCAGATGTGCATGTGGTTTACAGATAAATATAGTAATAACAAGAGCATTAACCAAGCACTCAGAGAGACAGGGGAGAGCCACACACAATTTAATGGATTCACTATGTCCAGGGCAATAGTACTATTATACTCCAGTTTTAAAAATTAATCCAACCAGACTATTCTTTGTTCAGGGGCAAACGCTGCATGAGAACTTATGGATTTTGCTTTACATGGTAGGCAGGGGTTGGATGCTGAGAACCCACACAGGAGATGTTCACCTTGCGTACATCATAGAACTGCAGTTGGCACAGAACCCGCGGGCCACAGCTCACAGTGGGCAAGGGAGAGGTCGTTGCATTTCCTATAGCACTTGTGTGTGTATAGCTTTAATACTATATAGCCTAGCTACTCTCACCAATTCAGCATTTAGAATTAATCCAATCAGTATTAAAAGTGACTTTGCATACAGTGTAGTACTTTCCATGTCACTTATTTCCAAATATCAGGCCTTATAAAACTATGACGTTTCTTTGTTAAAATAAAAGTTTCAGTTCCATTGGTCAGGAGGACTCAGTTTCTAAGCTATATGCATTTTCTGACCAGCATTTATAATGTACATAAAATTATGGGAAGCAAGTATATACTAATGAACAAAGAATTTCATTTCCCAAACTTTCTAGGAAATTTATATAAAGTGATGTTTGTCTGAAATGTATAGAAAGATCTATCTATAGCTATCTATATACTGTAGGGTTTTACCTTGTCATTTCAGACAAACAGCACTTTTGCCTTGGGCAATGATAATCTCAGTAATTATAAGGATGTCCAATATCTTTTCTGGATGGGACTGTCTAAACTATACACAATAGGCATCAAAAGGTATAGTGCCATGTATAAGTATACGTGCAGAATGAAGAAGTATGAATATAGAAACCACGTTTACAGATAAACACCCTCACCTCCTCCCCCAAGGACACAATATAGTTTAAATTTGACTATCCTTCTTGAGTAGGAGAAATATGCTGGAATTTTAAACAATTTTATATCGTCAAAACACTAGAATTTGCTGAGTTTCAGTGATAGATAAGAAATCTATTAAAACGATTGCATATTTTGGGACAACTGAAAGATATTGGGAACATGTGTTTAAAAATTAGGGTGGAAATTTCATCAATTAACAATATATATTTTAGAGTTAGTCTTGCTTGGATTTGAAGACACTTTTGCCAGGAAATAGATGATGTTAAAACAAAGGGGGAAGAGGAAGTAGTTATACCATTTAATGGTTTGAGAGTCCTCTCTTCCTTGAGATCATTCATGAAAACTAATCTACTCTGCAAACGTCTTATCTCACCCTGGCTCTCAGCTGTAAAGCTTCTGTATCTTCAGACCCCAAATCCTACAGCCAGAAATGCCTGAAATCAGTAGTCCACTCATGAAGGAAGACTCAATCAAAAATCAGAGTATGACAGTCAGTATAAGGTCTTTGGTACAGGGGTTCCTCATACTTAATAGGATAAACCACAGTGTGCTCTGTTGTCTCTTTCCATGTTGTATATGGTGCCGATAACCAGGGACCTGGGCTTTCTATTTACTGTGGAAAAATCATGGATTTTTTCCTTTAGAGGAGAAAAGTGTGGGAAACGGTGGGTTTCCCCTTGCAGGCTGGTAGAGTTCCTGCCTGCAAAAGTGGTTACTTGGGGCTACAGAAGGAGGGTAATTGAGCAGGGGGCACCACGTGCATTTCATTTTAAGATGCATTTCATAGCGACGTTTCATTTTAATTGTAGAAAAATGGATTTGTTGGGGGGTTTTTTAAGAATCAGAGAATTTGAGATTTTTAAAGAGAGAAAACTAAGATCCCTGCTGATAACCAAAATCAGAGCACCTTTTTAATGCTTCAGAATAAGTCTGTACACAGACATACAATTCCTCTATGTAGGCAATCCATATGACTGAACATACTACGTTTGAGCATCACTTCTGATTTTAGCAGACTTCTGCTTGTCCACCCCTTATTATACTATATTTACTATTTTTAAATAATCCCCCTATTAATTCTAAGGATATTGAGCCATCTAGGGAAATAACCAATGTCTCCTCCCTGAAAGAGAGAGTAAAAAACTTGCACTCCAATACAAGGAATTATTTGCACTCTTCCTCAATTAGTCTGTAGGTGTCAAACAGCCAGCAATCTGTCTTCCAAATAACAGTCATCCTGCAAGTCAAATCTGAGCCTGGCTGCTGAAGCATGTAGCAATACCTGCTATGTAAAAATAAGAGTTCAGGTATCTAGTGATACCTACACAGCATCTCTTATGTTTGTTTGTTTTTAACTTGCAAGAAAACTTGAAAAAGAAAAAGAACAGGAAAAAGAGAGAACCTAAAGGAAAAGAAAAGATGGTCCTTGGGCCCCTTCCAATGCTTCTAATGCCATTTAGAAATATTTCCCACACTGACCACTCCTTCATCTTTTTGGTATTCTCTCATTATTCTCTTTTTAACTTCTCATTCTTCTCAAGTCCCTGGCTTTATGTGCCTTTTGTTTTCCCTCAGGGCAGAGCCTGGATACATCCTCTACTCTGGGTCTTAAGCATTTTCAATTAGAACAGCTTCCAACACACTTCCAGTTTCATCCCCATAGCATCACACATTCCCAAAGACAACAAAACTGTAAATTAGAGAAAATATGAGGGAGGGAAAGAAAAATGGAGTCCTTACTCTAATACACTAGATAATATTGCTGTGCCAAACTACCATAATAAAATATGCTAGAAGAGTTATATAGTTACCAAATCATTCATTCTAAGTTATTAGAAATGTTAAGGAAGTTACACAAAGCAACCGCATCCAATTTTGAAGTGCTCTATTATGTTGGACTTTTTTTGCCTAGAAAGACAAAGAAACATACTACACAAGAAAGTCATTTACAACTTTAATAAACAAAGTAGACAACAAAGCAAGCTATTTTCAACATTCAATTCAACAGGTACTTTTATTCCACCTTGCAGCTTTACCCAGAATAATTGCAACACTACCCAGAATAATTAACAAAACCAGCTAACAACTTATGAAATAAATAATAAAACCACCTACAAAAAAACAAACACTAATCACAAATCCCTAAGACAAAAGACTAAGTTAGTGACAAACTTATAAATATGGAAAGAAAAGACTATTTAAAACAAACTAAAAAAGGCTAGAAAACACTACAAACCTGTATCTGATCATGGCTCCACCAGCAACAGGTTTAACAAAATCTACTTGTAGCCCACATTCATGATCCCCTCTCACAATACTGTTTATATGTGATAGATATTTTTCTGCTCTCAGGGACTCCTAACATATATAAACAGGGAATTCAAACTATACTAGGGAAACCAAAAAATATCTTCATGCTTGTCAGAGCCATCTCTAATACATACACTTGTACCCAACACTTCTCTGTTTCTGATCCCACAATGCTTTTCTTTATGCTAATCTGCATTTAACCCTGCCTGACCCTGGCCCCTCTATTTCTACAGGCTGCCTAAAACAGCTGGCCTCAAGCTCTCTCTTTTTGTTCCTCTCTATCCTTCCTTGCTCTGAGGTGGGAAGTTAAGGTCTGTGTTCTTAGCCCTTAAGTCAATGGCTCTCACACCACCCTGGTAAAACCTGAGGCACACCTCAGGAAATTCCAGCCTTTTGCTTTCACCCTTTTTTTTTTTGCTACAAAAAAAAAAGAGCATTTTTTTCTGTTGAAAGAACTCAGAAAGACCACAATAAGCCAGAATGCTTGTAACACTCATAATTCTTATTTCACATCACTGGCTTTATCTTGTGAATCATGTTTGCACACCTAACATTGCAGGGCATGGCATGGCATGGCATGGCATTCTTGAAAGAATGTTAAGGCACCCTGGTTAAGAATCACTGCCTTCAGATTTCTCCTTGTGTGAAAACTTAAGTCTTTTCAGGGACTGAAGGCTCATATAAAGCAGACAACAGGGAAGCCCCCCTCCATGGATATGCCCATGCTGCCAACATCTTTCAAACCTGTTCTTTTGCTTCTCTACCATAGACTAAAGACTTTACAAAGACAACAGTGTCATCTCTTATAGCAGCTGTACTCTAGAGATACATGTCTGGTATTTGAAAAGAGGCAGAAAGGGAGCAGAGCCAAAAAGGCAGAGATGGAGTGAATGGCTAAGAAGCACCTGGGGCACTGAGTACACTTCTTTCAGAACTGCAGAGGTGAGTCAAACAGCATCTGGCTTAGCCTTTCCCTCTGCTCTGCCAATGCCAGATAGTGCTGCCAGGCCAAGATGAAAAGAAAGGAGAGTTGGGGTGGGGAAAGGCAAGGCATTCTTTTGTAGTGGCACCAGCCACACCTACCAATCAAACTTTGTATTACTATAAGCCTAGCTGAATAGAAAAAGCCAGTTCTGGGCTGGAGAGCTAACTCTGAGTGAGAAAACTGGTGGCCTGTGCAGTAACTAGAAACAAAAATCAAGCAAAAAGGAAGGAGAAGGCATGTGGACCACTTAATGTGCCAGAACAAAACAGGCTGGGGAAAAAGATTGCTCAAAGTGTGCACTTTGGTTTTTCTTTTGGGAGATCAAGTTTGAGGGCAAAGCACAAAGCCCCTCCTCCGCTACTCAGATTCACCACACCACACAAAGCAACGGATGCACCTCACTTTGAACAAACCTTTTCTAGATCATGATCTCTCTTCCATCACAGCTTCTCTTATTACCCATGTGTCACCATCTCTTACGCATCAATCTTCACATACAGAGAAATGATCCGCCCTTAGCAACTCTCTAAAACCATACAAATGAGCACCTGCATCTGGCCTAGCTGTGTCAGAAGAGCCCCAGGCCCTTTTCAGTGCCAAATCCAAGGCAGCAATTTGCAAGAGAGCAATGCCTCTCTCTTCCTCAATCAAGCAGGCTCTGCTAGCTCCCAATCTGCATTACACTAATATTACTGTGCCCCACCCTACACCCCTGTTGTTTCCATGAGGTCCCCATCCCTTCTTTTCTTCCTTAATCTAGAAAGGGAAGATGGGGCTCACAGAGGCTTTAGGCCCTGGCATCCATGCACAAATGCCCCTGGAGCAATTAGGCATCAGGTGTTGGTACCTCAAGCCAAGCATACAACAGCAAATAGGCCCGAATGTACTTGCATATACTAGTGCCTATACTGCCAGCCAAGACCCTTTTTTTCACTTCTCCTGCTGTGTTAAAAGGAAATTTAAAAGATGACAGTGCCACCTTCCGTTCTCTTGTGCAAACTGCACCTGCCTCAGAAACGGTACATTCAGTAAAGCCAAAAAGTAAAAGAGCCAAAGTGATTCATAGTTAAGATCCACCTAGTGCTGTTCCCTGCAGCTGAAAAGCAGCAGGTTGCTCAACTACTGGTAAGCAGTGCTTCCCCCACTGATATGTTAAATCTTTTTTACATTCTCTTAAAATCAATATTTATTAGAGGTTTACTGGAATTATTATTGGCATAATGTTCTACTGTGTTACTCTAAAATACTTTAAAATTATGATTTTGGATTTTTGGTATATTTACCAAAGGACATTAAAAGAACATTATTAATGTTGCAAAGTTATGTACTCAAAAGGTAGGAAATGCCAGAATGACTGTGCAATCTTGAATTTGACCACTTTGCACATATGCATTATGAAACAGACTTCAATTATGTGATTACGTACTATTATTTTCACAGGACTCCTGCCTCATACTGTGCAAAGGAAGCTGGGACACAGAGAGATTAATGTAAAAAATGCTCACTCATTTTGGGTGCCTAATCTGAAATATGAAGACTTGATTTTTCAGCAAACCTACCACAGTGTAGCACTCTGAATACTCAAAGCACAGCCTCCAGTTGCAGCTGTGAGTGTTTAGTGCTTCTGGAAACAGACCCTATGACACCTTGTCAGCGACCCAGAAAATGTAAGACGTACAGTCAGTGACTATGTGTGAAAAGCTTAATACAAACTACCTGAGTAGAATGACACAGGAGGAACTCTGTGGCAGAGGCAAGCATAGAATCCAATCTTCCAGGGCAGTGCTGAACTACCCAAACATCTCTCTTCTCACATCGCCTTGATCCATTCACTTCCTACTTTCCATATTCTTCACCAAATATGCCAGGGTTGCTGCAGAAAAGTCTCCTTTAATACATAATCCTGATTCACTCAGAGCATTTCATCTTGTACACTGAAGCAGACAGGGATAATGAGATGGTGTCAATAAAGACTGTATTGTAATGAATGCACAAGAGGGTGAATTAAGATTATGCAGGCATCCTTAATTCTGGCATTTCCTAACTTGGAACTGTTTGACTTTCCAACATAAGAATATTCCTTAAAAGCAATTAGGTTAGGTGTAAATAAGTGCATGTAATGTCCTAGGTTTTTTTAATACAAACTGGAAAAAAACAAATTCTATCACAAGGAATTTTAAGATCCACCATGTTGACCTCTGCCACTTCTGCTAGCTGAGTAGCTGATAGCAAAAGGTGGACTCTTCTGCCCATTTCCCTCCACAAATGACTTTTTTGCCCAACCCCTCCAATCTGCCCAAGTCCTGATTCTTCCCCACTCTTGGCTCCTCAGCCTACTCTCATTCCCCTCATCCAGCCCATCCCGGTCTCCACTTCTTAGTCTTTTTACCCAACAAGTCCTGGTCTAAGGAGGCAGGAAGTAGAAACCAAGAGGGAGAAGGAGCCTGAAGACTCCAATCGCAGCAGAAGCAGCCACGGGGCACATGGCATGGTGCAGTTATCAGGGGCCAGTGGGGCTGATGGCATGGTATAGCAGGGAGGGGTGCCTGCTGTACAGTGAGGTGGGAAAGCATCCAGCATGCAGCACGGTATGGTGTATGGCCCGTGCATCATATGCCCTGGGGGAAGTTGTGCAGCTGTACTCATGCCCACAGTCAGGTGGCTTCTCATGGATATTCTCACCACTAAGTTAGTGGTACTACATTTTGCAGTAAGTAAAAATCTTAATAGGCATGGTGATAAATATGTGCCCATTGATTCTGTTCAGTGTTTTAAGACATATTTGAAACAGGTACATTGTAGCAGGGCACTGGGATGTGCCTGCTCCTTGAAGAGAGCAAGAAGCCTGTGAGCCTGCTTGCAGGTGGCAGCGGGGAGCTAATGAGGGACTCATTTGATCAGAAGAGGGCTCAGGCTGGAGCTATATAAATCCAGAGCTTGTCCAGGTCAGGGAACCTCTCCCTGGCAACCTTGCAGTAAGGAGCTCCTGGCAGAAGGGCTCCTGAAGGGACCTGGATTTAGCAAAACAACTCTGCAGGCCTGGGAACAGAGGTAAGTTCCCTGAGCAGAGAAAGACTGAGTTTATAGGCAAGTGGCCTTTGTTTTAGGTTAACTTCCTAGAAGGTTTGAGGTGCCTACCAGAGGGTCTGTGTGCCCAGGGAAAGGCTGAGCTGGGGCCTGAGAGCCCAGAGAAGCTATGTGTGGGACCAAAGAGCCCAAGGCTGTATAGTGTATAGGCTAGAGCAGGGATAGGTAAAATGCAGCCTGGGGGCCAGATGCAGCCTGCCAAGCCATTCTATCTGGCCCGCAGGGCCCCTAAAAAATGTAGAAAATTAATATTAATCTGCTCTGGGCTGCCTGTCATGCGGCCCTCGATGGCTTGCCAAAACTCAATAAGTGGCCCTCTGCTCAAAATAACTGCCCACCCCGGGCTAGAGTATAGCCCTGGGCTGGAAAGTATGCCAGCTAGGAATGAGGAAAGTGCCCTCTTAAAGGGGTACGGGGTGTTCCTGCTGTTGTTTGTGTTTTCTGTCATAGTCCAGGGGCTTATGGTTTAAGTTACCGTTAATGATGGTAGTTTGGGTTAGGACTGCAAGGGGTGGTTTATAGAGGTTCCATTTGTACCCGAAGGGCAGACACTTGCCTTGAGCCCTTCATGTGCAGGCTCAAGGCTTGAGCTACTGTTGAGACCGGAGAGGGGCAGTGTGCAAGGCTACTGGGCCAGACAGGGGCTGGAGCCAGAGAGAGACAAACCAGAGCTAATGCCACAGCCAGGTCCAACACAGTGGGCCTGGGCTAGAAGGCCTTTCTGGTAGGAAAAGGATGGAAGCTGAAGAGGCCAGAGCCCAACAAGTGAACAACGATATGATAATACCTGTAAGGCCTGGGGTGTGGTATAGGGGAGGAAAACGGGCCACACAACCAGCCCTTGGGTGTTTTACAGGGGCCTAGTTAGGCCGAGAGGGATCTATCAGGCCTGAGGGCTGGATTAAGACCCAATGAGAAGTCCTTAGGAATAAGGTTCACTCTAAAGCCTGTTGGCAACCTCCCTTAATCAACTTTTACTATTAAAAAACAAGGCGTGGCAGGTGAGCAAATTAAGGAGACTGGCATTGCAGTCTGACACAGGTAGGAGCTGCAGGTTCACTCGGAGTACCCTCTGTGGCCACAAGACCTATCACATGCATGCATATATCTTTTCAAACCAACTGCATTCTAGCATGCCCTCACTGAAGCAAGGTCACTAAACTTTTCAAGAGGAAGATCTCTTTCTTAAAAAGGAAAAGAGAAAAAATAAAAAATGTATTCTATGAAATGCAGGTGGTGCTTAAAATGACACTGACTAGACACAAAGAAGAAACTTTGATTTATAAAAATAAGCAGATGCAAAATGTTAGTGGTTTGTTTTTTTTTGTTTCCTTCACAGAATTCTTCTTTTAAGTATAAATATAAGACAACAACCATTTCCAGTGTTGTATTAAGATTAGACTTTCCCCCTCACCTTTTGCATTTAAGGTCTTCTGGACTAAACTGAATGTTCATGATTCCATAATCGCTTTCATCACCACCTCCATCAGGGATCAGGAGCGGTTTAGTATCCTCTTCCATACTTGAAGAATGCACTTCCTTCTGCTAGCTCCTGTTAATATTTGGACCTAAAACAAATAAAACAAGACGGTTATAACAAATAGGTAAGATACTGGCCCTGCTACAACAAAACACCACACCTACGTGAGGCCTGATGCAAAGCAGCCAGAGGGTCAATTGCTAGTTGAAGGGTGAGAGGTAGCTACTTGGGAGCTCCCATTCTGTGAAGGGAATTTCATGTGGGGTAACCTGGGAACAGATTCTGTCCTGTCACTAAGCTGTGCTGGCTTTTCAGTGAAGAACTGTAAACATTTCTGAAAAAATGTCCTCATGGTTATACAAAGATTTCTTGAAATAAGGTTCAGAAGATGGTGTTGTATGATTTGATAATCTGCAACTGAAAGGATGCAATGCTATAATTGACCTAAAAAAGGTATCATCTCTGAATCAAGAATATTATACATAGGCATGATACTTGGCAAAATATTGATGATAAAATTTTGCTCTGTCTTGTACTTTTACATATGTAGAATTCAAACAAGCTACATCCATGGGGAAGGGAGGTGCATGAGACTGGAATCAAGACCTAAATTTAGGAAATTAAAAGTTTTGTCTCAATTCTTTCAGTGAGGGGGAAAAAAACTCCCGGTGACAGTAAAGCAGAATAACCAATTAACCAGGACCATCTGTGCTCATAAAATGCATGCTTTCCTCAGTGGATGTAACTTCTGCAGTAACTTCTACAGTAAAAGCTTTGTTATCCTGCATGAGTGTCTTAAGGGGGGTGCTGATTACCTAAAAATTCTGGTTATCTAAGAGTTTTATACCTCAGATGCAGTGGGGGGGAGGGGCGTGCACACTTGGATACCCAGCGTAGCCAGGGTAGCAGTCGGCTCAGCGGGCAGGTAAGTTTCTTTCAGTCTACTTCCTTATGAATGCCTGGACTGGGGGGTTGGAGGTGGGAGGGCGGCAGGCAGGCAGATCAAGATGCCCACAGTGCAGGAGGGAGTGGGGCAGGGGCAAATTGGTCACCCCTGCCCCGCTCCCTCCTGCATTGTGGGGATGGTCCCACAAACCCAGTCAGGCTGTGAATGGGACCCTGGCTGGGCTGGGTCATGAGACAATTGGAGCCTGGCGGCTCATCCAGAGGCGCAGCGTGGGGAGCTGGGTGGGGAGGCACATGGACCCCTGATCGGTGCATGGGGCAAGAGCGGGCTGCAGCTGCAGGGTGGGCTCGCTCCCTGCCTCTGTCTCACTGCTGCTGCTTTGAAAGTGATATGGCATGGTGCCATGTGCATCCTGCCACTGGGCGGGCTAAGCAGCAAGGCAGGCCCATCCCAGGGCCACCACTGCCCGCCTGGAGTGCAGCACGGCCACCCTTGCTGAGAAGAGCCTGGCACTACCCTGGCCCCAGCCTGCAGCAGCAGCCTGTCCTGCTCCATGCAGGCTCCCCCCACCCCCTCCCCCCAGTGGTGCGGTGCTGGGGGTGGCAGATTTGCTCATGCAGGGGATGCTGCTGCTGGGCAATGACCCCGGGCATGGGGAAAGGGGTGGCCACACGGGTGCAGCAGGCCCCAGCCTTGATTCCAATCCTGGGCTTGGTTCCCTCCCAATCCCAGCCCCTCCTCCCCTGCCACCCTTCCTGGCCCTTTCAGGAAACATTTGATGGATGTGTCGGATAGACTGGGGAAAGATTTGGGTTGCTAAAGTGAGGATTCTGGTTGCTAAAGTACTGGAGGATATTGGAAATTCTGGTTAACAGAGTATTCCAGTTAGTAAAATGCTGGTTAACACAGCTTTACTGTAAGTCCCCCTTCCCAAATATAACTTTTACTTATCCTATCACACACTACCAACTTCCCTTCCAATTGCCATTTCCGACCTGCAAACCACTAACATCCCTTATTTTCCATAATGCTTGGCCTTCTTCCTTGACTCCATTATTTATTAAGCAATGCCTTCACCATTATGCTATAGAGTCCCTGTTGCATTACTCCTTTCTAGACACTCCTTTCCAGACGGTTGCACAGCTTCAACAGGATTGAGAAATAGCTCCCTCATCCCTGCCTTCTCTTGAGTCTACTCATTTGGGCAAATCCTGGGAGGTGGAGATGTTAATTTGAACTCTCTGAGGCTGAGGGGGATTTAAAAAGGTTTCCCCTTTCTGAGTGAGTCCTCTAGCTCTTGGGCTATTATGCATAAGACAGGCAGCCACATACCATCCACAGCCATATGTCAAATGCAGAGCACAAAACTGCATTTTTGTGAGCGGTCTTAAGTGCTACTCCACCATCTCGCCTGCTTCCTGGACCTCAACTAGGCATTAGCAGGAGATGGGTGGCTAGCTGCTCAGATTGGGTGGCTCTGGGTATCCACAAGAACAGAATTATTAGGTACACAGTAACCTTTCAAGTAAAACAGGAAGATACTTAATGAGGGAGGGAAGGGAATCATTATTTTAGTCTCAGATGTTTTAAATTCCAGCTAAATCCTGGAATAAACAGCATCTATTCACTTTACTGGGTTTTCTTTCTGTATAACCTTTTTTTAGATTAGGATGGACTTTAAAGATCCTGTTATCACAGAACATTTTAAAGCATTTATTTGGGGTCAAATGGGTATGGGTAAAAGTAAGTAAATGGGTTACATATGTTGTCTTTTATACTAATTGATGTGGGGCTTGAATGATGCAGATGCACAAAGGTCAGAATAGTTAATAACCTGTCATTTAAAATTGTGGCGGTAGGGGAAGAAGGAAGGAAAGGGAGAGGTTTGGAAAAGAGAAGTAAGTAACAAGAAAAGGAACAGATACTTTGACATTTTAAGGCTTAATACTAAAGTAGGAAGCTACGAAAAAGAGCAACTGAGCTAGTGGAAAAATAAAACCTCAAAAAGCTAAAGGATAAATATGTAAGCATTAATGCTAATGCCTTGTAATATTAAATGTATGTCTAAATGCTGAGAGGTACCTACATCAGTGTTTTCCAGCCTGGGGAGTCCCTGGTGTTTTGTCTGGTTCAGTGGTGGTATTGGGCAAAGAGAATGGGTAAGAAAATGCTGCATAAACCTTGGAGCTATTTTAAGCTTTCTATTACATGTGTAATGTTGTGGGTAAAGTTCAAGTTGTCACTTGGAATCTCCTAATGGCGCTCTGCCTCCCACAAGATTCCCTAAGAAAATAACAGGAGTAACGTGCAGGCAGAGCTACGTGCTTAGGAACCGGCTCATGGGTTGCTTATTTCTTTTCACAACAGGTTTAGCTGCAAGAAAAGGTGACTTCAGCTACACACCACCATCAAGAAACAGCTGCATGCTCCTAGCAACTTGAAGGCTTTTGGTATGGGGCGTGGGGTTGGGAGAACAGACCTGAAAGAGAATTGATGGAAGGGAAAAACTATGAGAACCAGGGATCTGGTTATGTGTTCACCACAGAAAAACATGGTAAAACTCAGATTTTCTCATTTTGAAGTGGGAAATGGTGGGTTTCCCCTTGCAGACTGGCAGTTCCAGTCTGCAAGGGGCTGGGGAGGAGTAGGAGGAGGGCTGCGAGGCAGCTTGGAGAGCAGCTTCCTGCAAGAAAATCTGGTGGGGAGGGGAGAATGAGGTTGAAGCCTCCATGGGCAGGGCTGGGGCTGGTGCCCAGATGGGGCAGTGTGTGGGGCTTGAGGCCTGGGGCTAGAATGTGCAATCGCATGGCTCAGGTGGAGAGCAGGATGGAGTTGCAGGTGGCTCCTCCAGGGGGCAGTGGGGTGGCTGGCTCCTCACTGCTGCACACACTCCCTGGCAGGGTATAGGGGGCATGTGCTCCTGAGATCTGTGTGTGGGGAGGGAGCAGATGTGGGCTGCCCGCTGCAGGCTTGGGCTCTCTACCCTCCTGCCCTCCCTCTGGGGCCTCCATGGCCTGGCGGCTGGGACCCAGTACAGCAGGACAGAGTGGGGCAGGGAAGCTCCTTGCTGCTGCAAGCCCTGCACTGCCAAAGCAAGTTGCTCCTACCTGCCTGGCAACAGTGAGGGTGGCAGTGTGGAGTTGTGTTCCCTGCCTACCCAGCAGCAGCCAGGGACACCATGCCATGGCAGCGTGAGGTTTGCAGCAGTGACACTGAGCTTCTTTGCCCCACTCTGCCCTGCTGTGCTGAGTCTCTCCTGCTCTGCTGCAGAGACCCTGGGGAGAGGGCAGTAGGGAGCCCAAGCCCGCAGAGCATCTGCCCCCTCCCCCCACAATGAGCTCTACTCCAGCCATGCTGCCTGGCAGGCTGGGGGAAGTCAGGCTCCTTGCTCTGCTGTATTGCAGCAGCTGGGACTCAGGTGCTGCTGCGGGGGTGCAGGGAACTGCGGACCTGGGTCCATTGCCCTGTAGAACCAGCAGCTGGGGGCCCCCTCCAGCAGGGCTGGGGGGACAGGGGGCTGTGGGTCAGGAGTGAGGGGCAATAGCATGGGCAAGGTACCGGCATATCAGGGCTGCTCAGCACCATAAACACTGGGGTGGGTAGAGAAGCCACAGCTAGACTCATGTCCTGGGGAGTGAAGGGGGGAGGGAGCTCTGACTTCCCATGATAAAGTATAGGTATTTAGAATGTATTTTATTACAGTGATTAAGGCACTGATAGGCTTCCAAATTGCTTTAAAATTGTAAGTATATCAATAAAAAATTGTGTTCAACTGATACCTATATATGTAGTGGTGTTTCATTTTAATCACAGAAAAACATTGATTTGAGGGAGAGGGGGTTTAATTGAAGAATTTGTGATTGACTGATTGATTCATTTTAAACAGAGAACACCAGGGTACCTGGAGATAACTAAGAGCAAGGAAAGAGAGCATTAGCAGAAAAGAATCAACATGTGTTCATAGACTCATAGATGTAGGGTCGGAAGGGACCCAAGTAGATCACCAAGTCCGACCCCCTGCCCTGGGCAGGAGAGAATACTGGGCTCATGACCCCAGCTAGGTAATTGTCAAGCCTCCTCTTAAAGACCCCAAGGTAGGAGCCAGCACCACTTCCCTTGGAAGTTGGTTCCAGATCCTAGCTGTCCTGACTATGAAATGGTGGCTTCTAATGTCCAGCCTGAACCTGCTCTCAAACAACTTATGGCTGTTATTCCTTGTTACTCCAGGAAGTGCATGGGTGAACAGGGTCTTCCCATTCCCTGCTGGTCCCCCCTGGTAAGTTTGTAGACAGCCACCAAGTCCCCTCTCAGCCTTCTCTTGTGAAGGCTGAACAGGTTCAGGTCCTGTAGCCTCTCCTCATAGGGTCTGCCCTGCTGTCCCTGGATCATGTGAGTGGCCCTCCTCCGGACCCTCTTGATGTTGAGCAATTAATTAGGAAGGCTTATGAGTATGGCTCCGAACAAATTGGAGCTAAGTTTGGAACTACTGAACTAATCATGGAAAAACCTTTTGTAAGCCTTCCATGAAGAGCACTGTGGTCAGGTCTATTCTCTTCTGTTAATGGTTTCTTTCCTCCCTCTTAGTTATCTTCCATAGTTCTTCTCTTCTATCCATTCTCTTTCAGATCTCTTCTCCCTACATCCTTATTGGGAGAAATTTTGAATAGAGGTGCAGACCCCTTTGAATTGTAAGTGTGGGTTCACATACTTTTGATCAGTCATCTTTGTGGACACCTTGGCCATAATCTGCAGACCCAGGGGTCCACAGACCACAGGCTGAAAATCACCGACTTATTGCCTTCCTCCTGAGTACTTCTCCTGACTTGCTGTTATTTCCTGCCTTTTTTTTTCCCTCCTGTCTTCTTCTCATTTGTGACCCTATCTTCCTGTTCCCTATGTGAACCCTGGCTTCCAGTTGCTTCTGACCTGCACCCTTGTTACCTAATTGGAAGAGAAATAGACCAGATGGGCAGGTATCTGCATAACTCTGCCCTTGGCATGAGATAAACAGGTTATACCAGACAGGAAACCTGGCTTTATGCTGGGGTGGCCAACCTCTGGCACATGTGCCACAAGTGGCATGGGCAGCTTCTAGAGGCACACTGATACATTGGTTCATATCATATCGACACCAACAAATGGACATTTTTGGCTTTTTTTGGCTGATGTGGCCAATTTAATGTTGCTGATAAATGCCACATGTATGTGCGCAGCCACAACATGCATGGGGCCAGGAGTGCAGCCTGGCAGCTTGGAAACCAATATCCAGCTGGTAAGTCTAAGGGGGTAGGGGTACAGATCCAGATCACCCTGCGGTGAGGGAGGCAGTAGGGCTGAGTAAGGGCCAGGTGCTGACCGGGTGGGGTGCAAGACGGAGCCAGCAGCTCGTCCCAGGGCGTGTAGGGGGCTAGCAGCTCCCAGCCACTGTGCGCACTGCCGGGGGGACATGGAGGGCATATTTTCCCCCCAGACCTATGCATGGGGAGAGGGTGGATGGGCTGCCCGCTCAAGACTAGGGCTGGTGCTAGGCTCTTCCTGGGGGGAGGGGGCTGGGCTGGGGCTGCTCTCAGTGTGGGTAGTGGCACTGGAAGAGGGGCTACAGGGGCCCCTTCTCCCAGTGTTGCTGCCTGCTCCAAGTGCAGCCCCAGCCCAGCCCCTGCTGCTGGGAAAGTGCCAGGGGCAGCAATGGGCTCAAGTGGGCAGCCCGCCCTCACCCCGCACCCAGATCCAGGGGGCACATGCCCCTCATGCCTCCCTTGGGGGTATGCATAGTGGCTGGGAACTGCTGCCCCACCCCACACCCCCACATGAGCTGCTGGCTCTGTCCTGCACCCTGCCTGGGCATTGCCTGGCCCTGTCCCAGCCCTCACTCACTATGAAGGCCTTGATCTGTCCTTCCCCACCCACCATGTCCCTTCCCTGCCCCCTCAGACTTACCAGCTGGATGTTGCTCTCCAAGCTGCATATCAGCAATTGGATCTGTATCAGCTGATATGGCTTGTTAATAATTGGCCATCAATATCGGCCCCAAAAATCTTTATTGGCGCACCTCTAGCAGCTTGTATGTGTGGCATCTGGCAGAGGAGGGAACACAGTGGCACATGGTGTCAGAAGCAGAAAGCAGTGCAGCAGATCAGGCAGGGGAACAAGGTCAGATTAACACTTAGCAAGGGCACAGGGCTGCCAAAAAGGTTGGCCCTCACTGTTCTATGCCACATCCCTACCCCAGGGTCAGCCATGAAAAAAGGGCTTGGGAAGTAGAGGTATGAAACTTAGAGCTCTGCCAGTTGAACAAATCCTAAGGTCCCAGCCTTACTGATGATTCCTATGGGTGTTGATGTGGTGACAACACAGTTCTGGGAGGGGAAAGGGGAATGGCTGGTGTGCATTGTGTTTGTTTGCTTTTTTATTTGCATTTTAAAAACACAAAACAACAACAACAACAACAAAGCATGTGTCATTTCCCCTCCCCCCACCGCAATCATCTGGTCATTTGTTGTTCATATATCAATATATGATCATTAAGGTGGCAAAACAAAACATTATGCCAAAATGTAAGTTTGTATATGCAAACTTAATTTGGCTTCCTTGTAGGTATGCATGGCAGTAGAGTCTGATTTTTACATGACTATTTTGTCCACTGGACCCCTGTAATGTCCAATGTGTAGTATACGCTTCCTCAAGGCATGAATTAAGATTGTGTGAACAAAAAGGGCAGTTCACCCACAGATCCGTTTCATTTGTTGCAGGAGATGGAAGGAAGACAGAAAGAGAAGACGACAGCTGAATTTCTTCACAGAAGAACTGGATTTCACACTGGCCACTGCCACAGAGTTCCACTGCAATGCTAAGTAGTTTAAACCACACTTTTTACTGTGGATGACTAATAGTGTTCTTCCCTTTTCTGTGTTAAGCATCAGCACCTCTGCCATCAGAGCACTCAGCCTTTCTGTAAATTGATTGCAAATTGAAATCATTCAGAAATCTTCTAAATATGTAAAGTTGTATATAGTGCTAAGCATTATGAAACTGAGCCACAGGTATCTCAAACTGAACACCCAAAATCTGTGGATGCTCTCTAGACCTCATTTTCCCATCTACAGAATGAATACATTAGTTCCTCATCTTGCATGTTGTGAGAACCTATTTATGAAGTACCTAATCTTATAACGATGAACACTACAGAAAAACCCACAGGGAAATTAATGAGTCTGTCCTTTGACTAACACTGTAAGCAAGGCATGTAGCCGTGCACTGAGCAAGAAGAAAATGTAATTTCAAACAGCTGCTCTTTTAACAGAGCCTTGTCTATCTTGTGCACTAAATGAGATGGGAGTCTTGACAGGAAAAATAGTAAATGGTCATATGCATGTGTGGTAGGGCAGGGGTCAGCAGCGTACCCTATGGAACCACTGAATCCAGCCTGCTGAATCTCAGGCTTTGCCTGTGCCCATGCCTGTACTGGAACTGAGCAGCAAAGAGCTGCCCCAGGGCCGCAGTGCTTGAAACAGTGCTCACGTCATTACTGCTTGTCCTATCCTTGTAGCAGAAAGCCCCGTTTTCCTCTTGCCTGCATTTGCTCTCCCTTCTTTGGATATGTTTCTCTTTTTCTACCTTTCTTCCTTCCTCTTTCTTTCACTTTAAGATAAGGAAATGTGTTTTAAAATTTGTATGTGTGCATTTTGTCTCCCCTTGTAGTTTGGTATGTTTATCTATTTGTGTGCCATGGCATTTGTAGCTTATATTTTATACTCCTCACCTTTCAACTTTCAACTAAATGTGTTTTAGTAAGTTATACATTGTAACAATGTTAACAAGGGCAGGAATCAAACTGTCCTTCTCTGTATCAGGCTGGCCCCGGAAAGAGGGAGTGAATCAGTGATTGAATGTGTAACAAGGTAGCACACAGCAATTAACACCTGAGAAGATGCAGATCAACCAAGGGAAGAACTCAATAGAAGACAATGTAACAACCGGGAAATCTCTAAACGTCACTGATCAAAGGCTAGAAGCCCTGGCCTGAGTTAATCAACGCCAGAGACCAACTTTTGGGCTGAATATCTCCAGATCAACCGCTCCCAGAGCCCTATTCTAAATTCATCAACAGACTCCCAAACCTGAACGTACATGCGGACGACCCCTGGGGCTGACAGATGCCATCCAGTAGCCACGGGGGGGGGGGGGGGGGGGGGGGGAGTCCCACGAGGGTCAATGACCCCTGGATTGGGCAAACCTGAAAACTGGGGAGTCACCAAAGTCTGCCAGGGACAGATAAAAGGCAGTGAAAAGTGACCCTCAGTGGCACCCTCTTGATCTCCAACTTGACCAGACCTGTCCAGCCAGAAGGACCAGCCGGCAACCCCCTTCTGGAAGATAACACCACGCTGAAAAAAGCCTCAAAGACAGACTCCAGCGCTTGTAGGATAGGTATACCTGACTCTGTAGCCTGCTTTTGTGTGTGTGTGTGTGTGTGTGTGTGTGTGTGTGTGTGTGTGTGTGTGTGTAGCCTGCTTTTGTGTGTGTGTGTGTGTGTGTGTGGACCAGCCCCAAGGTTTATGATTACAGTGTTTCAATCTGCCTAATAAACTAGACTTTTAAGGATCCCGAGTTGAACATTTGTAGCCAACATCCTCACCCCTCCCTGCTGGCCATGCCCTTTTCTCAAGGTTGCAGTGCAAGTGTACCTTTCAGCCAGAGTGGAACTGTGCTGAGAGCAGGGCTGTGCGGCGGGAGAAGGATGGGGATGAGGAGAAGCAGAAGCAGCTTCTATCTGCCCAGCCCTAACTCAACTACCCTTCAGCTGGGAGCTGTACCTGCACTGCTGCTGGGGATGAGAGAAACAGTGGTGGCATGGGCACAGCTCCCAGCTGTGTGACTCCAGTAGAGACACAGGAAAAGCTCCCCTGCTACTGACATACCAGTGAAGCCATCTGACCAGTGCCAGACTGGGGATGGGTTGTTTTGGCCCACAGCATGAAAAAAATTGCTGGCCCCTGCACTAGGGAGCTGAATAAATGTTGTGTGTCATAACTTTTCAGTGCTTGACTTTGCCATTTTTCTTAACACGTAATGGCTATAAATCTGTAGCTTGTTCATCACCATAGTGTGTGAATAACTAACATGTTTTAATAAGGGGTGCAAACTAGTGGAGAGTAGATTTAGGTTAGACATTGGGAAGACATTTTTTACAGTAAGGGTGGCCATAGTCTGGAATGGGCTTCCAAGAGAGGTGGTGCTGTCACCTAACTTGGAGGTCTTCAAGAGGAGGCTTGACAATCACCTGGCTGGGTTCACCTGACCTCAGTCCTCTTTCCTGCCAGGGGCAGGGGGTCGGACACAATGATCCATTGGGTCGCTTCCAACTCCATAATCTATGAGTATGTAGGTCAGGGGTGTCAAATATATGGCCTGAGAGTTAGATCCAGCCTTGGGAGCCCTGCCACCCAGCTCCTTGGTGCCCCTGGGTCTGATGAGACCCATGCAGGGTACAGTAGTGGTCTTAAGGGGGGGGCAAACCAGGTGGACTGCCTGGGGCCCCACACTTTAGGGGGTCCAAAATTTTTTTTTGGGGGGGGGAGGGGGGGCAGGGGGAGTTTTTGTAAGGAAAGCTCTATTTGCATTTTAACACAACTATTTATCTAACTCCCCCAAAGAATTTTTAAAAGATCTACGATACAACTGTGGTGGGTTAATAGTTACCTGAGTACATGCCTCTAAGGGGCCCCAACTGACTCTCTTGCCGAGGGCCCCAACAGCCCTAAGCCCACCACTGCAGGGTATAGCATGTACTGATGACACTGAGGTAGTCCACAGGCTGGATCTAGACCACAGACCTTTTGCCTCCCCCAGCATACACAATATAACTGCTGGTCTAGGATCCCCCATTACAAGCAGCACAGATCCTGAGCAGCGAGAACAGGTGCTGCATGCAGCACAGTTCAGTAGCAGGAGCAGCACTCCACACAATGGCTGCCCCAGCTAGGCTGTGCTACGTGGCACTCACTCTGGGATATGTGCTGCATATATGGTGCTTGCTCTAGCTGGTCCAGGACCCACATTGCACACAACGCTCACAGGTGCCATGTGCAGTGTGGCTTCTGGACTAGCTGGAGCAGGTGTCATGTACAGCACAATTGGGGCAGGTACTGCTTGTAGTGCAGTCCAACTGGGGCGGCCACTGCTCCCACCAAACTGCTACACATGGCATCCATGCTGTGCAGCCCAGATCCTGGAACAGCCACTGTAAGGGACCTAGAGTGGCAGCCAAATCAGGTATGCTAGGGAAGGGGAAAGAGGGTCAAGGTGTGTGTGTACATGTCCATGGGCCCAATCAGGCCTGCAGACCAGCCCAGCACCACTCATCCACAGCTGCTTTGGTTTCACATCCTTGATGTAGATACTCTTCTCTCCCTTCAATGGTTGGTAAACTGGCTTTTCCTTCAAAAATTATTCTTTTTCTCCTCTGCCACTCACACAGCAACATCCTCCCCTCCTGGAGCTTTCATTCCTTCCTTATGGGTCTCTTCTCAGCTCATACTAGACGATACAGTAAGGAAAAATAATAAGGCCAAAACAAAGTGCTTTTGAAAGTATCACTCTAAAGTTTTATGGCCCACATTCAAAACAGAAGCATTAAGATAAAAGGCAGGTCCTCTGAAATTGTCCTGAAAAGAACAGTGCACTATGAACCAAATAAATAGCTCTGTAGCAATCAATATAACACAGAAGAATGGGGTCACTACTCTTTTTACTTAATGATAAAATATTTACTTGAAGAGCAGGATCCTTTTTCCACCCCTCTCTCAACATGGGGTGATGGGCTATGAGTAGAAACCAAACTATGCTACAATTGTGTGGCTTCTCTTTTAAAAGTGGCTGGAACACTCAGGCTAAACACTAACAAACACAAGTTTGATTGCATTAGAGCATTTTGAGGTGCATCAAATCCAGACCTTACAGACAACTAAACTCAATGTCCCACATTAAGTACCTGTGAATTATTCAAATTAACACTTTGCCTTGAAACAATCCCTGCTATTTAAAACTCCTATTTAAACAATAGGAGTTATATTGCCTGCCTAATCATGGGTGCATCAAATCCCTTGTCTGTTCTTTAGCTCTAGACTTTGGGGGCTGCACCTCTAACAACTGCTATGGAAAGATCTCACCAATTCAAATACTATTAATGTCACCATAACCTGTCAGATAATCACAGGTACTCCAGACCCCAAAATACAAAGCCCTGTTTCACATGTCCATAGGGTCCATTACTCCTCCCCTTTTCAAACAAACAAGGTACCCTCCTACAATGACTATCCTGTACACTGTGCCTACTCAACCAGAGCGTTGAATATTCATGGAGCAGCAAAGCCATGTAATACAGATCATACCATATATTACTTCACACCATCTCCTTGGTAGGCTCCCTCTCCTGATCACAAAACACACATAATGTTCTTAATAGCTGCTGCACATAGAGGCCCTCCAGATTAAGAATCCTTGCTCTATAACAGTGTATAAATAGTTTACTACACAAGTTTAAACCCAGTTCAAGCACACTTTGGCCTTCTCCCCAGTGGTCAGACAAAACATGCACCAGTCTGTTAGTTCTATGTATCTACGTTCTCTCATCCTTACTACCATATTCTACCAGCAAAACATTGAGTGTTTCTGCACCCAAAGCTCTTTGGTGAGTTTAGACTCCATCTTTCTACCAGAACTCTTATATCTTGTCTGCCTAGGTTGTGTCTGTGCCATAAATTTTGCTAATAGCAGCTGTCAGAAGGAAGCTGCTACAAAATTTTTGTAGTGATGTGCTTCTGGTGGCTCTACTACAGCTGTTGTACTGGCCAGGTGTGAAGTATATGGGAGGCACCAACTGCTGAAGGAACCATAGGAGCTGGCAGAAGCTGTAGGCATGTCTACACATACCTGCTGCCAGGCAGCAATAGAAATCATTTTTGGTCAGCTAGCAGAAAGACAGAATTTTGTAATAAAGTGGCTTGAAGTGTGGACGTATAAGCTTTGGCCTACCTATACTACGTGGCTTTGCTGACAGACCTTTCCCAAGTGAAGGAAATCTCCTGACAGGTACAGGTACTCCTCACTTAACATCATTAGGGATAACATTGTTTCATTATTACATCACTGATCTATTAGAGAACACACTCATTTAAAGGTTGTGCAATGTTCGGTTATAACACTTTGGCCGCTGCCTGCTAGTAGGTAACTGCTGTGATGTAGTTGGATTCGCTTAACATCATTTTGCTTAAAGTCACATTTTTCAAGAACATAACTGGGACATGAAGTGAGGAGTAGCTGTACATACAGAAAGCATGGGAGTCTCTGTTGGACTTACTGGTCCCCTTCAGTGAGGAACCAGAGATGCATGAAAGCCTGGTGGCTGCTGACTCCCACTACAGCCTCTGTCAGCTGGTTGTCTGTCCTAGCCCTGCATTGCACTGCAGCTAACACAAGACAGCCAGTGGCAGAGACCTGATGCGCCTGCAGATTCAGCGGCAGGGTACGAAGCAGGGAGGGGGCAGGCTCTGGGCATGGGGGCTGCATGGCAGACTTGCAAGCTGCAGTGTTGGGGGGAGGGAGCACAGGTAGCTGCCAGCCCCGTCTAGAGCAGGCTGAGATGTTTACACTGACCCCAGATAACACAGCCCTGAAACTCTCTGGGGTGCAGCCTTAGGAGAAGTACAACCTGGCAATATTATCTACCGCCTGGAAAGCAGGTGTCCTTCCTCCTCCCTGAAGTAACCTCCACTGCGCGGATTAAGAAAGGGAGAAGCCAGCGTGTCCCCGGGGCCCGTCCCGAGGGCCGGGGAGCCCAAGGGCTCCCACTTCACCTGGAACAAAAGGCCGCTCGCATGAAAACGACCCGGGATCGCCCCGAGCCGGGGGCGGGGGTCCAACGAGGGCCCGAACCGGGCGCCCCCAGGGGCCGGCCGGCTGGCAGGGCGGCCCGACCCCCTCCCCGCGACCCCGCTGCAGCTGCCCCAGGGGCTGTGCCCGGATCCCCGCTGGGGCCCGCACCCGAGCGCGGCTCTACCTGGCTCCGGCGCCGGCCGAAAACAGGAAGGGCGCGGGGGCCGCGGGAAGTTGCCGGGCCGGCGCGGGCGCGGACTACAGCTCCCAGCGCGCCCCGGCGGGGGCGGGGGCGGGGGCGGGTCGCTCGCCGCGATGCGCGGGGAGGCCGGGCCTGGCCGGGGAGCGGCGGGCCCGGCTCGCGGCGGTGCTGAGCCTCAGGGGTAGGGACCGGGGGGAGCTGTGCAGGCAGGCGGGCGGGCGGCGCGGTGACCGGACGGGGCTGCCTCCCCACCCCGGGTTGCCCCCCGTCCCTGGGGCCCGGCCTGCCTGGCGCGGGTGAGCGCGCACCGGGAATTCACTGTGAATTCACTCCCTGGCTCGCCCCCGTGCCCATAGGTATAGGGCAGCCTCCCCCAGCCTCGGGGGTTTGCCCCCCGCCGTAATAAAGATGGCATTTGTGCGCCCCCACTTCAGCCACTGCTTTCCTTGCCACTGATTCTTCTCGGCCCACGGGTTGAGAAATGCTGCCAAGGGGGGGCCCAAGAAGCGGGGTAAATTAGGCTGTGCCCCTGCAGGAAGACTGCTCCTGACCCCCCACGCCTCCGCCAGACCCAGTCACCAGCTAGAGCAGTCAGTGCATGTGTGTAAGGCAGTGCTTCTCAGCCGGGGCCCAGCTGATCCTTTGAAGGGTGCCCCTGGGAGTGAGCAGATAAGCTCAGGCATGTCCCTGCTTGATCCATCCTCCACTGCCATTGCTTGGCCCTTCTGCAAGGAGGTAAGTACTGTGATATCTAAATTAGTTTTTAAATTGGGTGTCACTCCATTCACAGAAGTTATGGAGGGGTGAAGAAAGGTTGAGGAGCGCTGGTGCGGAGAGAAGTGGGTCTCTACCCTGGTCTGTAGAACCGATTGTTGTGTGGCCATACTTGGAGCTATGACAGAGCGGTTATTCTGGACTCTCTCCCTACGTAGACAAACATGTAGAGCACAATACACGATGGAAGCCTGTTAGTTCCTCCCTGGGACTGGCACTTTCCATGAAGAGGAGAAACTCACTGAATAAATCAGTGAAATCAGTGGGGAAAGTGTGACTTGGAATCGCATGGTATACTTTTTAATGCCAATATTGTACTGGTGAATTTTGTTGAATGAGCAGCTGTAAAAACAAAGTCTATCTGTGTATCTATCTACAGATCCATTTTCAGTGGTAAATAAGACTGTTGTCTGTAGGACCTCTGCCTTATTAATTGCAGAAGTTTCAAGTTGTGTAGACTAGGGGTGTTGACTCATCTCAGCCCCTGGGCTGGATCCAAACTGCAGGGCTCCTTGCAGGCTGAATCTAGATGTGGCAGCAGAAGCGGCAGCAGCAGGGTGAGCAGCAGTGGCAGCTGTGGAGGTTCCTGCAGCGGCTGTCCCCATGCCCCGTGCCCAACACACATTCCCAACGGGACTTGTGCCATGCATATCATCAGTGAGCCTCATCTCTGCAGGTCCCACTCCCAAATTCCTGGCCTTTCTACAAACCCTACAGGTCAGATGAGCTGGTTCTGGAGCCATATTGTGGGCCATAGGATTGTCTCTCCTGGTACAAAGCATGGAGCAAGGGACTTCAGGAGAAGAAAGAACAGCCTAAGAAGGCAGTTGAAAGATGCCTTGGAGAACTGGCTTATATTTCTGATTCTGTTAGCTTTTGTCCGATGTTTGGTGAATCATTTAAAACATACAAAGTGTTACATATTTTAAGCATTCTGAAATATTAGGTATTGGGCATTTTCCTGTTAGATATCTAAAATTAGTCTTAATTTCCCCCGTCTCATCTTCCCATTTGTCAGTTGCAGGCATTAGTACCCTTAACCTCAAAGGGGTGTTAAGTTCATTCATGTTTATGGAGCAGTCAGATATTGTAGTAATGAATGCCCTAGGAAATTAATAATTCTGTCCTTCAAAAGCAGACTTCATATAGTGTGCTGTAAATAAGATGTTGGGTCACACTTGAACAATAATGCTCAAACAATATACTGGATAGGTAGTCATTAAATAAGCATCATGGCAGTAAAGGAGTGGAGATGCTGTGAGACTATGTCAGTAAAAATTGTATTATAATTCATACCCTCAAGAGACCTGAATCAAAGTTTTTATCAATTTAGATTAGATAAGATTTATATGCTGCCCTCCCCAAAAGAGGCTCAGGGTGGCTTACAGTAAAAACAAAACATAAATAATAAAATAAAATATATGAAATAGATGAAAATATAAAATAAAATAACTTAGTCGAACATCCTATCCAGGCAGTGCCCCCAGACTTAACCCCACCTGCTGAAGGCCTGAAATGGAAAGGTCTTGCAATGCTTTTGGAAGATCTCCAGCCTGAGGCTATCTTGGGCTTTAAGGGGAGGGCTCCAGAGCTGAGGGGCGATTACCTAGAACCACCTCCTATTTGATTCCACCAAACTTGACACACCCATGGCATTTGCAGGAGGTTGCTCTCAGGTGACTTTAGGGACACTGCATTTTGACTCAGCTTCTGGACGGTCCTCAAGGACAGCCCCATGTAGAGAGCATTGGGTTGAATGAAAATGCAAGATAAGAGCTGGATGCCATCATCAGGCTGATGGCATTTCTACATCTACTCACAGTCTTGCCCAACGGTCTCAGATTCGTATTGAACGGGAGCTGTGACAGCACAAAACCCTGGGAGACCCCACATGAGAGGTCCTGATGGGATGACAAACACTCGCCTATCACCACTCTCTGGGCCCTCCCTGCCAGGAAAGAGTGGAACTAATTCAAAGCGATCTCACAAGTATATACCAGATCATGCAAATGCATTATCACTGGCCAATTTTGCAGGCAGGTTGTGAGCCCTGCAGCTATTTCCATGAGCTTATCATGGTGGGGGCCCCCCACACCTCTGACTGAGGGGCCCCAGTGGCCCCCCCCCGCCCCGATTGGTGGACAGGGTTGTCCATCTTGCGGCGGGGGGTGGGGGGGTGGCAGCCATCTTGCCCTCTTATTTTCATGCTGGCAGCCCTATTTGTGGTGGGCTGTGCAGCCAGGAGAACTGCCAGCACTTTATTTTTAGGAAGGTTTTTTTTTGGGGGGTATGCGGAATTTCACAGAGATTGCTTAATTTTGCAATTTCCATGAAATCATGATTTGAGTAGGTCTCGATCAATTATATCAAAAGCTGCTGAAAGATCTAATAAGATCAAAAAGGAACAATTTCCCCTGTCCATCTCCAGGTGAAGATTGTTGGACTGAGCTGATAAGCACCATCTCCTTACTGTACCCAGGACAAAAGCCAGACTGACCACGGTTCAGGTGTGTGATAGAATTCAGAGAGACCTGGAACTGCCGGGTGACCCACTCATTCAATTGCCTTCCCCAAAAGAGGAGGTTGGAGAGTTGGGGTGATAGCTGCATGGGCTGTCGATGTGAAGACATTTTTTTTTTCTTTGGAGTAGGAGCTGGAAAATCAAATTCTGGCATTTTCTAACTTTTGAATCTTTTACCTTGAAGCCTTAATATTTTTTAACGTAGGGCTTTTCTATAATAAATCAAATTGATTAATTTCCATAGAGCAAGAGATACAAATGTTATGAGATGAAGTGCAAATAATGGTCACTAAAACTGGTCTGCAGCTATGCTGTTACTTTCTTTGAACAATCAAGCATCAAATGATAGTAAACATATAGGAGATAACCAAAAATAATTTATTATGCACCCAAAGTCGTTGTAAGAAGTGACAGAAGCTCTTGTTATGTTTTAAAAGAAACATAGCAGCAGTTCAGGCAGTTCCATCCAATTTCTTTTATGTATACAATGATACGAAGAGAAAGTCTGCACATATAACAATTATCTTTTACTTGAGCAGAAAGTTACAAAATGATGTTCAATGCAAATCACTTATATATACTTTCTCTTTATTTATTAGATTTATAGTCTTCCCCCCACCCCCCAGTCTTAGTTACCTCTCCTGTATGTCCTACCCTTCAATTATTGTTTCATAGTTTGTAGGATCAGAAGGGACCTGACTAGATCATCAAGTCCAACCCCCTGCCATGGCAAGAAAGAGTACTGGGGTCAAACGACCGGGGCAAGGTGTTCATCTAGCCTCCTCTTAAAGACCCCCAGGGTAGGAGCCAGCACCACTTCTCTTGGAAGTTGGTTCCAGATCCTAGCCGCCCTTACAGTGAAGTAGCGCTTCCTGATGTCTAGTCTGAATCTACCCTCTGCCAGCTTGTGACCATTATTTCTAGTCACTCCTGGTAGTGCTCGGGGGAACAGGGACTCCCCCAATGCCTGCTGGTCCCCTCTGACTAGTTTGTAAATGGCCACTAGGTCCCCCCTCAGCCTTCTCTTGTGGAGGCTGAACAGATTCAGGTCCCTTAGCCTCTCCTCATAGGGCCTGCCCTGCTGCCCCCTGATGATGCGGGTGGCCCTCCTCTGGACCCTTTCCATGTTGTCCACATCCCTCCTGAAGTGCGGCACCCAGAACCGGACGCAGTACTCCAACTGCAGCCTGGCCAGTGTCGCATAGAGGGGGAGGATCACCTCCTTGGACCTGCATGAGATGCATCTGTGGATGCATGACAAGGTGTGGTTGGCCTTCCTGCCCCGTCCCCACACTGTTGGCCCATGTTCGTTTTGGCATCAATAATGACTCCAAGATCCTTTTCTGCCTCTGCACTGATGAGAAGGGAGTTCCCCAGCCTGTAGGTATGCTGCTGGTTCTTCCTCCCCAGGTGCAGCACCGTGCACTTGTCAGTGTTGAAACCCATCCTGTTCTCATCTGCCCACCCCTGTAACCTGTCTAGGTCTGATTGTAGCCCATTCCTCCCTTCTAGTGTGCCCACTTCCCCCCACATCTTAGTGTCATCTGCAAATTTGAACAGGGTGCTTTTTACCCCCTCGTCCAAGAAGATGTTGAACAGTGCAGGCCCAAGGACTGAGCCCTGGGGGATCCCACTGCCCACATCCCTTCAGGTCGAATAAGACCCCTCCACCACCACTCTCTGGGTGCAGCCCTCCAGCCAGTTAGTGACCCAATTGACTGTGTAGGTGCCAATGCCAGAGTTCCCTAGTTTTTTAATGAGAATGGGGTGAGAGACAGTGTTGAAGGCCTTCCTAAAGTCCAGAAATACTACATCCACTGCTACACCTGCGTCGAAGGATTTTGTGACCTGGTCATAGAAGGCCACCAGGTTGGTTTGACAGGACCTGCCTCTAATGAACCCATGTTGGTTGCTCCTAAGCATAATCTTCCCTGCTGGCCCCTCACAGACATGTGCCAGGATAATTCGCTCAAAAAGCTTACCTAGGATCAAGGTAAGACTAACTGGCCTATAGTTTCCTGGGTCCTCCTTCTTCCCTTTTTTGAAAACGGGAACCACATTGGCCCTTTTCCAGTGCTCTGGCACCACACCAGAGCCCCATGAGTGTTCTTAAAGCCGTGCCAGGGGTCCCGCAATGACTTCTGCTAATTCCCTCAGCACTCTGGGGTGGAGATCATCAAGACCAGCTGATTTAAATACGTCCAGTCCCTCCAGCAGTTCCCTGACTAGATCCTCACTGATCCTAGGCCTGGGTGTGCCTCCCCTGGGGCCTGGTGGGGGGCAGTGACCTGGTCCCTGCTCAGAATAATGGAGGCAAAGAAATTGTTAAATAGGTTAGCTTTGTCGTCTGAAGCGACGGCCAGATTTCCTAGCGTACCTTGCAGAGGCCCCATGTTACCCGGTACCTTCTTTTTACCCACTATGTATTTAAAAAAGGACTTCTTGTTGTCCTTGATCCAGATAACTAGTCCCAGTTCCAGCTCTGCTTTGGCCTTCCTGACCGCCCCCTACAGCCCCGAGCAACCGAGGTATAGTCCTCCCTGCTGATGGTCCCTCCCTTCCATTGGGTGTACGCCTCCTTTTTAGCTAGGAGATGTTCCCGAACGCTTTTAGTGAGCCATGGGGGTTTTTGCATCCTCTTGCCCCCTTTGATCCATGTTTGGATTACCTCGCTTTAGGCTTGGAGGATCATCTCCTTAAGGAACGACCACTCTTCTTGGACAGTTGACTCCTCTCCCCCCCGGGACCTCAGTGCCTTGTGAAAGAAGATGAAAAGTCAAAGTACTTGTCTTATACAAATATAATGTTCTCATCTGAAGCACAACTCTTACTAGAGTTGGAAAAATGGTTGCTCCTTACTTTAAGAAGCATGCAGCAGCTAATGCCACTCTTTCTGGCAGTTGTTTTTTGAGACTGTATGCTATAATTTAGCTAGTTACTGATGTGTAAACAATCTAGGTCTATTTCAGTGTAGTCCTGGCTACTAACTAAAGTCATGAAGTGCGCTGGAAAGTGTGTCACTCATTGACAACAGGCATATCGTAAGAGTCATAATCTATGTCTACCATACTCACCGTACCAGAGACATATTTTCAATGAAATAAGCTACAGAAAGATGAGAGTACAAAGTGATGTTTTGCAGTTTCATCGCAGCATTTGTATTGTGACATTCCATTGTGACTGATGACACATCAGGTCTTGAAAACAAACACTGTCTTGTACTGTGTGTGTGCTTAAAACAAGGGAACCTGAATGTCAATTAAGGGTCTGAGTATATTTGCAATACAAACAATAAATTGATAACGTCTCCAATGAGCATTCTCTCCCACACTGTACAATGATGGGGTCCTTGTTTTGGTTTTAGCGTGAGGGATTACTGTAGTATTGTAACAGATGCAATAAATTTGGGTGCATGACCTTGCAGAATTGTGTGTGAGATCAATTTTTACCTAATTAAACTGAAACACTTCTTTATAATCAAAAACGACATGGCCATCTGTTTAACAAACAGATGATGTGTAGCTGCATTTTGCTGGTAATATATACTTTGCTTCTGAAACATATGCTAGATATACCGGTAACAGAATAAAACATCATTCAGTCTAGAATGATACAACATTTTAGTTGTATGCAAAGTTAAAACTTTTATGGAGTATTAAGTATCTTTTTAAACTTAATTTCTGACATATATCTGATGAAATCTAGTCCGCTGCAAAGGCAAAAAACATTTCTCATTTGGGATCCATAAGGTGACTAATACAAGTAGCAGGTGGAGTATCGATGCACCTTATAGACTAACTGAATCAGAGGTGCATACATTTTTGTGAGCAAGAGATCACTACATCAGAAGGCAGAAGGTGAGGGTGGTAGACACTGATCTGACATCAAATCCAAAAATGTACAAAAGCCTGTGGCAGAACACTTTAACCTTGGACATTCCACTGCTGACCTCGGAGTAGCTCTTCTTAAACAGTGCAACTTTAAAAGTTGACTTAAACACAAGATTGTGGAACAAGCTATCATCTACAGACTTGATTATGTTACATATGGTATAAATAGGTACTACAGATTTGTATTCCATTACCTGGATTAGCTTTTTTGACCCTTTTGGCCCTGTAAGTTTATTATTTGTTTGCCTTTCTCAGCACTGATTCCCTCCCCCTCTCTCCCACCTTCCTTCTTCCCTATATTTTGTGCTCATCTCTCTCTGTTTGATAGTCTGTTCTGTACGTGTCCTTTTACAGCATCTGATGAAGTGAGCTCTTGCTCATGAAAGCTTTGCATCTCTGATTTAGTTAGTCTATGAGGTGCATCTCTACCCTGCTTTCTCCCTGACTGCAGATGAATACAGCTAACAACCTCTCTCTGTAATACAAGTAATAAAATCTTTCAGACTGTCTCCCTGCAGACTGAAGAAAGCCTTGCCTACACTGCAGATATAATTGTGGTAAGCAGTCTTACAGCATGATTAACTTCTGATCACAGATAGAGCTAGAGCCCAACAGTGGTTACCCCAAGATTGTATTTGTTAATTTACATTTTTCTTTGCAGCAGTAAGGGCAAGAAATTGATAACACTCATGCAACTGCAAGAAAAGTGCAGGAAAGTAATTACAGACTGATCCAGCTCACTTCAAAACTAGGCTGCATCTAGTGCCTCAAGAAGATATATACACTTAATATTATTTTTCCCTACCTGCTGAGTATTTTTCTCTAAGTTACCATGTTACAGAAGGAAAAGAGAAGTTGAATTGAGTAACCGATTCTTACATACACAGCAACTGTGGTCAGAAGAGAAATATGCAATAAAGACATTAAGGGTAAAGACATTTTAGGAAGCTTTCTTCCCATGAAAAAAGAGTAAGGGTGACTCGCATGCAAAATGAAAAATTGCAGACCTCTGAGAAAAGCTGACTCGTGCTTGCCTATAAATCATATGGCATTATGAAAGAAAGCAGTTTGTGTTCATATTCCAGTACATACTAAACATTCAGTGCCTTTTCAGGATTAAAGTATCTGTATGTATTGTTTTAAACTAGTGGTTCTTGACCTTCCTTGCATGAGGACCCATTTGTAAAAATTGATGGTCAGTCCTGACTCAGTGCCCCTCAATCCTGACCTGCTCCCCGAAGGCCCAGGTCCTCAATGTGTGGAGCATGAGGGGTGTGTAGGGGCCAGGGGGACCCCAAGCAGCCACTTGCAGGCTGGAATTCTGACAGCCTGCTAGGGAAAAGCCACGGTTTCCCAAGTTTTTCTCTTAAAGAAAAATCAATTTTTAAAGTTTGCTCATAACCGTTTCATATATTCGTGCAATCCACTTTTGGGTTGCGACCCACAGGTTGAGAAATGCTGTTTTAAATCAGGGGTGACGCGTAGGGGGTGCACATGGGTGCACATGCACCCCCTGTGCATGGCGGTGCACGCCCTGCAAAAAGGTGTCTGTGGGCAGTCTATGATCAACCCTGGCCGGTGCCACTGCTGCTGGCAGCGCCTGCAGGTGGTCACCACCCCACTCTCCCCCCCTGCTGCCAACAGTGCCGGTGGCATCTGCAGGAGCTCCCCGCTCACCGCCCCTACCGCCAGTGCAGCCATGCCCCCTCAGCTGCCAGGAGCACACACTGTTCATGTTTTAAACTATACTTATTTTCAGTATTTTGTGATTATGATATTGTTTGCAGAAAAGTGACTGTTCAAGGGCCACATTTTCTTCACCAATGTGATCACTGGATGTGGGTCACCCAAAGGTTTTAGTACCTAGCTGCTCTTGCCCTAGACTTGGCCTACGTTAGAGCAGCCTATGGCTCTTTGATGGAATTCCATGTTAGCCAGTTCCTGGTGTGTTTTGGACTTCCTTTGCACAATAGGCTTCCATCAGAGAAAATAATCAGGACCATATTTTTATTTTAAAATAAGGTAATTTAGTAAAAGTCAATGTCCAATCATTTGTCTTGCTTCAGGAAACTTTACACCCAGCTAACATTTTACAGAACGTATTCCACAACACTGCTGCTTACATTAAGCTGATCTTGGTGTTAGGAGGAAAAAATGTTAATTTAGGCCCTGAGGAGTCCTTTTTTCTGTGAGTTGAGTGAGCTCACCAGCTCCACCAGTAACTTAGTCATCATTTAGTTTAATCTGAGAGAGTAATGTGTGAAGCCTGTGGTTGTGATTGTGATAGCAGTAGTAGGCAGGGTGTCCTAGGCCCATTGACCAATAATATTGCTTAAAGCCAGCAGCTGTCTACAGAGAGCAGAGCTCTCCTCTACATTGATGCTACAGTCTGAGGATAAATTTAGATAAATACAGAAAAGTGAATTCAGAAACTTGGAGCTGCTGTTCCTTCTCCAGGACTTTAGCACGGGGTCAGCAGTGTTTTTGGCTGGAGTGCCAAAAACACCCCAACCTCCACTCATGCCTTGACTTGGAGTGCCAGAGGTGAGGGAGCCACAAGGGGCCCAATCGCTAGTGCTAGCAGCAGCTGCATGTGCACTGGGCATGCAGTCACCAGTGCCACAGAGCCAGTGCCAAGACTGTGAAACACAGCTGTTTGCAGCCTCCTGGTTGCCTGCCACAGCCAGCTTGGGCTCTGGGCAGCTGCAGCAGGCAGTGGGCAGGCTGCAAACAGCTGTGCAGGGCTCCACAGACCTGGCACTGGTTCTGTGGCAGTGGCAGCTGCATGCACGCTTCTGGGCTGCCTCAGACACCTTCCCTGCCATGCACCTGGAGGTGTGTGCACAACTGCCACCACTACACAGCTAGTGCCAGGATGGCAGAGCCCTGTGCAGCTGTTTGCTGCCTCTTGGTTGCAGCCAGCTCAGGCTCTGGGCAGCTGCTGCCAGCCAGGGAGTCCAGGCAGCTTGCAGCCTCACGGCTGTCTACTGCAAGCAGCCCTGGCTCTCTGGCCCATGGCAGCTACCCAGAGCCCAGGCTAGCTGTGGCATGCTGAGGAAAATGGCCTCACATGCCATGCTCTGGTACATGTGCTGGGGGTTGCCGATCCCTGCTTTAGCACAATCTGGGCCCTGGCCTGAGAACAGAAACATCTAATAAAAGTCACTAACTAGGAAGCACTTGAGCTGGTATTAAACAATGTGACACTAGCCAAGAACTGTTCCTAAATCAGTGACTCCCTTGAGGAATATTAATGCTGTCCAGGAACTCCCACTGACTAGGGACAGACATTACACATAAACTGGTTTAAGTGATCAGAAACTACTTTAAACCTGTAATATAACAGACATTCAGTGCACAAAAACCAGTTTCAAAATGGCTGAAACCAGTTTGAGATAAACCTGGTTGAATGTAGTATCAGACTCAACTGATCTGGCTCATACCGGTTTATGAAATGTCTGTCCCAGATCCCTTCCTGGGTTAACTTAAACCAGAGTCCCCCAGCATCCCAGCATGCTCTCTGGGCTGGGCTCTTTGTGCCAGCAGAGCAGGGGCTGGCCCTGACCCTTGCTCTGCAGCTGGAGCAGGGACAGAAGGGGATGGGGGTCTGGTGAGAGAGGGGTTTAATTCCCCCCTCCCTGTTCCACTAGCAGGGACCGGAGCTGGGTCTGCCAGGTGCTCCCCCTCACTGCTGTAGCGTTGGGCCGGCATTGCCCTGAGGCAGTGGGGGCAGGCAAGGAGGTTATTCTCCCCTCTACCCCCACTATCCCTGGGGGACCACAGCCAGATCTGCTCACCCCAACTGCTGCCGCCGGTGCTGCTGCTGCGCTCACTCCGTGCTTGGGGCAAGTGGCGGAATAAGACCCCTCTGCTGGACACCAGAGGGAGGGGGAATAACCGTCGTCCCTGCTCTCTGCTTAAGGGACCCTGCCAGGTGGTGTCTGGCTGTGCCCCCACCCACCTGCTGCAGCAGCAAGGGGGGCAGGGCCCTTAATGGGGGTAGCATAGTGTTGGGGAGTGTGAGCCCCTTCCCAGTGCAACCAGAGCTGCAGCGGATTGCATGCGGCAGCATCAGGGCTCGGAGGGGGCCAGAGCCCTCCAAGCCCCACCCAACACTGCCACCACTGCAGTCCACAGCAGCTTTCCCCGCTGGGAAGAGGCTCGTGCTCGGGGAAATCATGACAGGGGCTGCTGCCCCCATCATGGTTGCTTCCCCCTCGCTGCTCCTGTGGCTGGGCGTGGGGAGGGCCAGATGCCAGTGGGCAGGGCCCCTTAGGTGTGGGGCAGGGAGCAGGCTTATTTCCCCGTCTGCCCTTGGGGCACCGCAGAAGGGTCTGCCTGCCTGCCCCGGCTGCTGCTGCTTGCTCTGTGCCCAGGGCAATTGGTGGAATAAGCCCCCTCTGCCAGATGCCAGAGAGAGGGGGGCAGGAGGGGGCTTATTCCACTGCTTGCCCCAAGCAGGGAGCAAGCAGTGGCAGTCAGGGAGGACAGACCCTGCTGCGATCCCCTGGAGGCAGAGGGGGGAATAACCCTACTCCCTGTCCCTTGGATTGCTACTGGATAGCACTACTACCAGGAGATGGCAAAGTGATGCTTATTTCCTCTGCAATGTGTTCTTTAGTGCAGTGCTTCTCAAATTATCTGATGTGGCAGATTGGCAATTTTTTTTCCAGTGGGCCAGGGACCGGTGCCGGGTTCAGCCGGTGGCAGCAACTGCGTGTAACAGCGCTACACAAATGCGCAACCGGCTGTTTCTTTCTCTTTCCTCACCTCGCACGATGTGACGTCACCTGGAGTGTTGTAACGTATAACTGTGGTGCTATGACATATCAATGTTATGCTTCTGAAAATATATTTCTTTCTTTCCTGGCAACTCGCTGCGGACCGGTGAATATATTTCTTTCTTTCCTGGCAACTCGCTGCGGACTGTTGACCGGTGGCTCGAGAAGCACTGCTTTAGTGGACTAATCGTAGAAAATGTCACTGATTATCAGTGGCATCTAGAATAAGCACCCTAATGTAACAGAATATTCTTCTGGTCTTGAAGTATCTTGGAGCTTTTCTGTAAATCCTGACTTCATGGAATTGTTGAACATGGTAAAATAGATAAGTTGAAGCATTAACAGTCCAATACTTGGAAGCAGTGTATGTAGTTGCACTGTATCAGGAGCAGTAATGTTGAAATAGTTCAGTATGCAGGGGTGACGCGTAGGTGCTGCACGCAGCTACACCAGTGGCAAGTGCGGGAGCTCCCGCTGCCGTGCCCCCACAGCCGCCAGGGGCACATGTTGTTCATGTCAGTATGTCGCACAAACAGGCCTCTGGACCAAAATAACTCCTCTTTACCTAAACTTCCTTATAACAGAATAAGCTGTTGTGGCTGTTGGTAGCATTTATAAGGCAAATTTTTTTTAATCTTTGCTTCTGCCAGGTGTGTTTTGTTCTTTTTTGTTTTGTGCTCTTATTATTGTACTTGTTTCAGTTCTACTAAAACAATTTGAAATGTTTTCTTAAATTATTTTCCCCCAATTATTGTGTTACATTTTTAATTTTTACCTATTTACCTGAACTTGTGAGAAAGGGTATATTTCTTGTTCTGTAAGTTATTCAGTCAGTCAGATATTAAGCAGCATTGGGAAAAATTCTTATGACTATAAAGTATAAATGTCAAAGGGCAAAGATGCAACTTTATTATGATTTAGTTTAGAGATTTATTGAGCACAGTAGCCACATGAAGCCTTTGAAATGATGATATAAGAAAAACGCAATTTAACAAAATTCTTAGCAAATTATAATGACTCTTCAGCCAAGGACACCAGTAAAGACAGACATAGGGCATGCATCTATGTAGTGCGTGTGGTGCTCCTAGAAGTTGGTCTACAAGGTGCACATCTACCCTGCCTTCTGCCTGACCAGACTAACCTAGCTAACTACCTCTCTGCTCCTAGGATTGCCACTTTCAGACATAGGGCATCTACATGTTCTCACTCCAGCTGTGCCAGCTGGAAATGAGGCAGGGAAGCTGTCTCCAGCTGTGGCTCTTGAGCATGCCCAAGCTGTGGGTGCTAGAAACTAGGAGCGATTTTTGCTGCTGGAAGAGGGGCCTTGCAGGGCGCTGGCTAGAGGGCTGGCATGGGGCCTACCTATTCAAGGAATTGTGCCCTCCGTGCCAGTAGGTGCATAGATTCATATCCTTGTTAAGACGTGTTCCCGAGTCAACAGAAAGGCTGAGGCTTCAGCCACTGGTGCATGCAAACCAGAGCTGACTTTTGCCAAACACAGTGTCTTGGAAACCAAGGCTCAGGATTGGTCTTGCAATTAGATCCACCTGAAGCGAGCAGCATCAGGTATTGCCAAACTATCAGGGTAAAAGAGGGGTGGTCTTAGCTGCTTAATTCCCTGATTGTACGGTGCAGGGTCTGTACCATGAATGTCTTCTGCACATCCTTTCACAGCACCTGCAGCTTGTGCTAGGTGTACAGATGCACACATGTACACCTCTACACACGGGTGCATACACATGTATGTATACACACACGTAGAAAAACGTACAATTATTATCCCCTGTGGTTAGTTTGTCAGGTGCCGTTTCCCCTACCCTCAGGCTGACTACGAGGCCGCGGGACAAAGGCAGACGCCGGGGCAAGGACAATACGATGTCGCCGGGAGGGGGCGGGGCTAGGGCGAGCGTCATGCTACACCCGCCCCCGCACCAACCTGCCCGGCCCCGCCCTCGCGCGGGCGCGTCTGCACCTGCGCAGCGCCGAGCGCCCTCCCTCCCCCCGCCCTACGCACGTGGGACCGGGCACGCCCCCTCCGGCCGCCCGCCGCCGCGGGGGCGGGGGAGGGGAGGCTGCGCTCCGATTGGCCGGGGTAGAGCACGTGCCGGGCCGGCGGGCGGGGGCCGCGGGAAGCTGAGGCACGTGCCAGGCGCGTTCCTAGAAGCCTCGTTGTGGCGGCGCGGCCCGGGCTCGCGCGGGGCTGCCCCTGCCCCGCCCCCTGCGTGGCGCGTCAGTTCGTCTGTCTGCCCGTCCGTTCTCGCCCGCCCGCGGCAGGATGGGCGACGAGGACTGGGACACCGAGATCGGCGGCTCGGCACCGCCTTGCGCGCCCGGCGCCGAGAAGCCGGTAGGGCCCGCGCGGGGCGGTGGCACTCTGGTCCCTGCTTGAACTCCTTGGGCCCATGTCGTGAGTCCTGTGGGCGGGCCCCTGGCGGCAAAGGCCGCAGTGGAAGTGCCTGAGGTCTGATCCGGGTGGGCCCAGACCCCCCCCCCCTCCCGATATCCAATCCTTCGAGATGGGGGTCGTGTCCTCCGCCGTCTGCTCCTGCGCCACGTGCACCTGCGCCTGACCCAGTCACTGGCCGTTCTTGCCGAGGTGTCCCTCTTTTCTCATTCCCTCTCCTTGGTTTTTTGTGTGATTCCTGATAATCTTGCCTGATGGGGCAGCTTTGGAATTGCCAGGACAGTCTGTGGTTTATCGTTTCTCATTTCTGGAGGTGGGAGGAGTGTGTGATTCTTCCCTTTTGAGCAAGTGTCCTCTAGCAGCCCGTGGTGTAGCAAGCAGGGTCTGTGACCTGGGAAAGCCATGTGGGAGAGCTGGGAGTGCAGCTGTGCGGGGGTGTAGGAGTGTTATTGCTGCTGCCCCTGTGTTGTCTGCCCATCGTAGCTCTTGCTCTTAAAGCAGCGCTGTGGTGTCTGCACATGCTGCTGCTGCTGCAGGAGCAGTGCTGTGGGTGCCTTGCTGCCAGGCCACAGACTGCGAGGGTGGGGAATGATTTTTGGCAGCGCTCTGAAGTCGGTGCCTAAGGCAGGTGGCCATGTCCCTCCACCCCTAGCTGCATTACTGCTAGCAGCTGAGAAGGAGGATATCAGTTTTTCATTCCACATACTCATTCCCTCTACGGACACATTCAGTAGAGCAGTGTCTGTTTCTAACCAGGGATCTGTGGCACTCTGGGGTGCCATGAGATCCTTTGAAGGGTGACACAGTGCTGTACCACACTAGTACTGTTGGCTGTACAAACAGCTACACATGGTGCGTAAGATAAACCCAGAGATTTCAAATGGGAATCTGTAGTGTCAAAAGTATTCTAACCTCTTACAATCTTAGCTCTTTGCCACAGCAGAATTGCTCTTGTTTTCTACCCTCAAAATAAGAGTGAAAGCTAAGAGCCAGTGCTTTTGGAGGGGTGCCTTAGGACTAAAAAGGTGGAGAACCACTGCAGTAGACAAACCAATGGATCCAAAGGGCTGTTACCATCCACCACAGTTAGTTTTGTCACTTCCTCCACCAGCATATTTGGACCTCTGGGTACAGCAGTCACATGGATAAAGGGGCCTCTTTCTTCACAATCTCTCCAGCATGATGCATCACCATTGGAAAAAGTGTGTTAGATCCTAGTTGGAGATGAGTACAGTTCGTGGATCATTTTTAATAAAGGCTTTCTTTGTGTAAAACATGCATGGAAGATGAATAACCTCTTGCCCACATTCTCTTCCACTGCTCCAGCTCAATTTCTTTCCCAGGTTTTTCTCAAGCTTTCATTTGATTAGTCTTCCTGTGGGTATTAAAATTGCATATATCTTAGAGATGAACCTTTTTCCTCTTCAGTCTACCTGTGTCAGTTGCTCAGTGGGGTAAGTGGTCTACCGGAAGTGTTTCTCTATATTTATTTATTTATTTATTTATGCATTTTACTGTAAAATTTCTAATTTGAAAGGATTGGGGAGGTACTCTTTCCCCATTAGGGTTTTCACAAGTTTGATAAGATCTATCTTCCCCCAGCAAGAGTTGGTCTAATTGGGTAATACCTGCTGTGACCTAAACAGCTGCCTATTTGATAAATTCTAGGGAGGAATTCTGTTAAAAATGGAGTTGCCAAATTTGGAGGGCTAAGGGAAAGCAACTCTTTACCAAGGGATCTTAAAGGAGTCTGGAAAAAGTGGTGGCTTAAGGGTTTTTTTCTGTTTGTTTTGCCTGCATGCATCTGTTACACAACATAAATGTAGGAAATCCATTTTCTTGCTGCACTCTTATTCTGTGCTATGGACTGATGCAGAACAAGGTTTTGCACACCAGTTTATTATAGAGTTCAGCTGAACTGCGTAACGTGCTATTATGTTGGAGGCTGACTTTTTTTCTCCCCCCAACCATTCAACTTAGTATAATATTAATGTGCTCAGCATTGGCCTCTTATTTTTCCCAGCAAGATAGATGAGAACAGCTTGCCAAGCCTTTCACTTTCACTTTAATCAGAGAGCACTTTTAAATGTTGGAGTAGAAGGAGAAGTATTGGGAACACATCCCCCCCCCCCTCCCCCCTTAAGTGGTGGCTATCCCATCCAAGAAATCTCTATCCTTACCTCTTCTTTGTGTGATTTTTTTTTTTTTTTTTTTTGCTATATTTAGACCAGATTGGTAAATAATTACTGTTAGAAAAGTTCTTGTGCTTTTCTGTAAGGGTATATTGCATATCTTACTGACTTTTTTTATTTTTTTCCCCCCCCCCAACGTGTTGTTGTGGCTGTGTTGGTATAAGGACATAGGCAGGCAAGGTTCTTTGGGTAGATGTGAGACCAACTAAATAGTTGGAAAAAAGGTCTTTGCAAGCTTTCAGGAACAAACACCGTTCTTCAGGCATTGGAAGACTCTGCTGTTGTTCTGAGATTTCCAAGGTAGAAGAGAAGCTAAAAATGTGACAAGTCTGTAAATGTAAATAGGTGGAAGTTTGGAAGGCGGTGGGGTGGGGAGGAAGGGAGAGAGAGAGAGTGTATGTTTCCCTCATTCCAACGCAGTTGCTCACAATACCAGCACTTCTAAAATTGATGATATATAATGAATGTTATATTCAGAGACTGAACTGAATCAACATGTCTGGAATACGGTTGTTTCTAAGGAGCAGTGAATACTATTGGTTTTACAAAAAGCAGCACATTGTCTCCATAGAGAGCTATCTTACTTCACCCCTGATTTGACCTTTCTTTTATATGGGAATTCTGCCTTATTGAAGTAGCCAGAGGTTGTGTGGTTAGTGATCAGCAGTGATGAACTAGGCACCTATGTCCACTTAAATATGTTTGAGAGGGTTCCACTGACTAGTGTAGAAGCTGTAGGGTCCTTCTCTAATGTAGAACTAGAGATTTTAAGTTTATTTCTAGGACAAGATTTTTCTAGTATAGCGCTCATACTTCCACTTTCCTCTGTAAAAGGCTTTTTCTGCAGAAGGTAAACACCCCTGAGTGGTGTTTTTATGAATATTATATACCAGCTTAGGTATCCAGGTTGTAGCCATATTGGTCTGGAGGAAAAAGCAATTAAGGATCATGGTAGAGGTGATATCTTTTAGTAGACCAACAAGGTTTTTGCAAAAAAAAAAATAAAAAATTTAATTGCAAGCTTTCTAGACCAGTAAGGCTACAACCTGGATACCTGACACATGGAAGATATTGGATTTTAGCGGACTTTTTAAATAATCTTCATAACTTCCCAAGGAGGAAGCAACTTTAACCACCTGAAACCTGAGATACTGCTCCTGCTTTTGTTCAAGGCAATTTGCATTATCACAGAGCTTCACAAGAGAGCTGAGAGACTCCTTACCAGCTAAGAACTGCCTGCCCAGAGGAGTTTTCCATTTATTGACTCCTCTGTGAAATCTTATAAAATATGAACTTTCATGTCTATTCAGGAGAACTTTTACAATCTTTTTTTCCATGCCTGATGGAGGGTGTTTGTACCTGAAAGCTTGCAATTAAAGAATTTTCTTGTTGGTCTAACAAAAGATATCACTACCAGGAGCCCTGATTGACCAGCTTGCTTAAGGGCTCTTCTAAGGGTTGTGCAATTTGTCTGCCTACCATAAATCTTCATTGAGCTGGGTGCATGTATGTAAATAATATACCTCTAGTCTATTTGGCAACAGTCCAGCAAAGTGCTCCCTTTGGAGCTATTCAGGAATTGTTTATTTTCTTTTTCTCATTAAGGCAGGGGTGAATCCTTAAGTTAGCTCCAAATTGTTTGCTTTTGGGGGATTCTTTACTTTTGAGGTATGTAATCTTTTATAAATCTCTTAGAAAATTGTCTGACATGATCTGCCATCTCTTCTGAACAAGCTCCCAGTTGTCCCCCTACTATTCCCATAGGATTTGCCTTATTGTTCATTTTTTTTTTTAAGCTTTGCAGCTATAAGTCTCTGCTTTATTACTTTTTTCCACAATATTTTGTTTTCTGTATCTTAAAGACTGTTTTATTTTACTGATTTGCAGGAAATCTAGTTACTTCTCGCTTAGAAAATTTTCTTACAAAAATGTTTGTCTAACCTGCTCTTGAAAATTGCCAACGATGGAGAGTCCAAACTCTCTCTAGGTAGCCTGTTCCAGTGCTTGACCACCTCATAGTCAGGCAGTTCTTCTTACCAGCCTAAACTTTCCCTACTGCAGCTTGAGGCCATTGCTCCTAGTCCTGTCTCTCATGACTACAGGATAGAGAGTCTCTCTTCTCCGTAATTCCCCTTCAGGTATTTGAAGACTGTTATCAAATCCTCCCTTAGTCTTCTCCTCTCCAGACTAAATTACCCTAGTTCTTTAAGCTTCTCCTTGTAAGTCATGTTTCCCAGGCCTCTAGTAATTTTTGTTGCCCTCTGTTGAATCTCAATCTGTCCACATACTTCTTGAATCATGGGGCCCCCCCAAACTGGATATGGTGCTCCAGGTAAGACCTCACCAGTGGTGAATAGAAAGGATGAATTGCTTCCTTTGATTTGCAGGTGACGTTCTTGTTGCTGTAACCTGGTATACCGTTGGCTGTTTTGCAGCAGGACTGCACTGTTGGCTCGTACCCAGTTTATGGTCTACTCTAACCCCTGGAACTTTTTCTGCAGTACTACAGCCTAGCCAGTCATTCCTCAAGTCTGTATTTGTGCATGCAGTTTTTCCATCCCAGGTGCAGGTCTTTGCACTTGTCCTTGTTGAGTCTCATCTGGTTGATTGTGGACCATATTTCCAGTCTGTCCAGGTCATTCTGGAACCTATTCCTACCTTCCAGAGTCTCTGCAACTAGACCCAACTTGGTATTTTCCACAAATTGGCCAAGTATGTACTTGATCCCATTATTATCTTCATTAATGATTTGAATAACTCTGAGCCCAGGACAAACCCCTGGGAACCGTACTTGAGATCTCCTCCCAACTAGATATTGAGCTGGTACTTGTTGAGCACAAATGATGCAGCCAGTTATGTATCCTCTTGAGTTTTCTTTAGTCCGTATGATCCTAGCTTGTTAATGAGAATGTCATGATAAATGATAGTAAAAGCCTTGTGAAAGTCAAGGTGCATGATCACATTCAGTGTTCTCCCTCCATCTACAGAACCTGTCAGCTTATCACCAAAGGAAATTGGGTTAATCGGGCTAATTTTGCTTTTGGTGAATGCATGATGGCTGTGTCTGTTCACCTTGTTTTCCTTCAGGTGCTTCATCATAACTGATTCCTTGATGACCTGCTCCATGATCTTTCCAGTTGCCCAAGTCAGGTGGACTGTTTTGCAGCTCCCTGGATTCTCCTTCCCTTTCTTAAAGACAGGCACTGTATTTGCTGTTTTCTAGTTATCTGGGACCTCACCTGGCCTCTGAGTTCTCTAAGAGAATAGTCAATAGCTCAGAAATTGCTTTGGTGAATTCTTTCAGCACCCCATCCAGCTGCGTAGACTTGAAAGTATCTAGCTTCTCTAAATAATCCCTTACTTGTTCTGCCATTATCTTTAGGCTATTTGTCTCCTTCCCTATCTTTGCTGCGAACTGTGCTTGTCACCTGGTAGCAGCCCCTGTTTGTGAAAACCGAAGTAAAAAGAACTTTACCTGCGTTATCTGTAACTAGATTGCTTTCTGTATTCTGTAAGGGACCTATGGTTTCCTTGGTTTTCTTCTTATTGGCGTACTTATAGAGTCCTGTTTTTTGCCTTTTATTTTCCTTGCTTGTTGCATTTTAAATGATATGGCCTTTCTGTTCTTCTCCCTAAACACCCATGGGATTAATTATTGTACTCTTCCCTATACATATAACCAAGCTTTCACATTTTTTGGAGGGGTTTTGAGTTTCAACGCGCTGAAGAGACGGCTGTCTAGCCAGGCTGATCTCCTTTTGCACTTCCCATTCTTCTGAAGTGGGGGTTTTCAACATTTTTGGATCAGTGTACCCCCGATCGTCGGATGCAGAGTGGGAGGAGGGGTGGTGTGTGACCGAACGCGGAGTGATGGAACAGCCACCACATGCAAGCTTTTCCCACTCCCTGTGTCTGGGCGGGTGGCACCTGCGCGGCAGTGGAGGATGGTACATGGCGGTGCTCTGTCCTGCCCACCTGCGCATACCTCTTAGGGCCTTCGTAAGTACCCCTGGTTGATGACCCCTGTTCTGAAGTATTTGTCTATTAATAATGGCCTGGAAGCATGTGGCAAGCAAGATTGCTCAGTGTAACTTAGTAGTTGTAGTTAAATACTTGTACATTGCCAAAAAACTCATGTAGTATGCAGTAATGTAAAGGAGACTAAAATATAAACTATATTATTACTGAACAAATAAATGTGTACATTAGTACAACAGTATTTGATCTGGGTTTATGGGAAGTTTAACAGATTTTCATTGTTGGATATATAATTTGTACATGCATTTTCAAATCAAATGAATGTAATATGTCTGATGGTTGCAGGATGGCTTCCCTGGAAGACCAAACGAATCTTCATTTAACTGCAGTCAAAGCACGAATTCAACAGGTATGTGTGTTATGATACTTTTAACTGTAATAGTTCAACCAGATTGATTTTTGGGGATATAGGAAGTTTGCATCCTCAAACTTTTAAACTGTTATCGTCTTGACTTCCAGTGCAAATTTGGTTAAGTTAGGTATTTATGAAATATGCATACTGAGCACAAATTAGAACAGTGGTTAAGTCTTTTTTTGTAAACTAGTGACTACCTTTTCAACTAGATAATTTTCAAGGGTTTGGTGCAAGTACAAGGAGAACTCAAATTTTCGTTCTTGAGGAATATTAATTTTTAATGGTTTTACTTAAATAATTTGAGCATCTTCTAGGAATGAAGCATGATGATGTACTGTATTTACTTGAATCCAAGACAAGTCCGTCCCCCCCCCCCCCCCCCCCCCCCCCCATTTAACAGGGGGAGGGACAGAAGTCTCTTAACTTGCATTTGAGTATGGTGGAAGGGGCAGGCAGCTCCAACCCCAACCTGGTGTTGAGGTCAGAGCTGCAGCTACAGCTTGACATCCCTCCCCACGCCGCCACCCTCTTCCTCCTCCTCTGTAGCCTGCTGCTTACTCTTGCTTTGGCCTTGCTGCAGCCTGGGGCACAGAGTATATGTTTGCTCTAGTCCCAGCCTGGATCAGTAATGGCTGAAGTGGTGTAACGGGGTGGGGGGAAGGGTAGGAGTGAAATGGAGGGAAGGGCAGGTGCTAGGAAGCGTAGGCATGGGGTTGGGGGCAAGTGGCGGGGTTGAGGATACGAAGTAAGGGGCAAGGGGGAGAGGTCATGTTGCCTGACCCCCCACTGCTTGCCCCACTACCACTGCTTTACCTGCTTCAGTGGTAGGGGGGACAGACAGATTTTAAGATGATCCTCCAATAATTAGCTAACTGCATGTATAGTAATGTCAAATCCAGTAGTTCTGAAGTGAAAACTTCCAGTCTCTGTTGTAGGGGTTCTGTTAATACTACGTGAGGTATATTTAACTGTTTCTTACTCTTAGTTTGTAAGGCATTTGTTGGGCAAGACATTCTTTTGCTGTAGTTCTCAGCCAGAGAAATATAAAAAATGACAGAACTATCAAGGTTTGCACTTAGACTTCATTGAATGAAGCATTTTAAGCCTAACTTCAGACTGCTATAATTACAGCTGCTTGCAGAGGGTGGGGGAGGGGGGCGGGGCGGAACAGGACTGGCTCTTTTACTTTAAACCCGACGTGCTCCCATACTGAGCCCAACGCATGCCCAGAAGAGGCAGCACCTTAGTTGTACCTGGCTTTCCCAACATCTGTAGAGACTGGGCGCTTTAGTGGGGCTTTTTGGGTAGTTTACCTAATAGCTGATTGAATTAGTTTTAGCTAAAAGCTCAAAAAATCCCTGTTGAAGCACCCGATCTATATAAATGCTGCAGAGCCAGGTCTAAGTACCCATGCTGCTGCTTCCGGTAGAGCATATTTGTTTTTCCCATGTCTGTCAGACCCCTGTGTTTTTACAACTTGGAAATCACTGTTGTGAATGGGACCAGACTGAACCTGAGCAATACTAGCAAAATGCCATTAACTAACTGCAAAAGCTTAAGTGATGCAAACTGGGTTTCATAGCTCAAAGGAGGGGGGGGGGGGGGAAGCACCCTTTTTTATTAAGGATTTGTTGCATTTATATTGAAACATCTTAAAATAGTTAACTATAAGGTCTAATACTTGGTGGTATTGAGATTTAGGAAAATGCCCAAATGTCAATTGGCATCCTGAGGGAGCTTATAAGTAATCTAGGTCCTCTGTGTGACTTGCTCAGAATGTATTGGAATTCAAAGATCTCAGTGTAGGTAGAGGCTATGTTTCAAATGTTAAATGTTCTAAAAGTCATAAAAATGTCATAAAAAATCGGATGTAGTTAGTTACCACCAAGATAAATTGATACAAAATGGGTGCTTGTGGGGTGTTCCCCACTTTTTCCTTTATTTCAGTGTGAAATGTTTAAACCTTATCTCAATCCACTAAATCCAAAAATTCAAACAAGTATTTCTCTCATAATTGCAGCGTCGGATTTACATGGTGTCATGGAGCTCCCCTTGCTGGGCACTCTGCAAATCCTCTATCTAAAGAAAAACTGAAACCAACACTACTATCTTTTAAAATCTTGTCCTTAGATAGGGCTGTCTGCTTCTGGACAGGTTGATATATTCAATCTAATGAACTTGAGTCAGTCACCATTAGATTGAATACTTATAAGTCTACCAGTTTGGGTATCTACTAGGCTAGGCAAGACAGGCAGAGGACAGAAGAGTAGGGAATAAACAATTTCTAGGCATCTGGGTCATGAAAGATGAAGGATTGGCTATAGTGGTCCCAGTTCTTAAAAATGGTTTCCCAAACAGCCTGAAGGGAATACCTTTGGTCCATTCTTTTCTAAATAGGCATAGGTACAGGCTCTTCTAATTTTATTTATTTGTGGTGATTAGCTTCCATCTCTGCTGGATCCCTTTTAAAGGAATCCTTGTGAAACAGCCTTCAGAATGGTTTAACTTCTTGGCTGGGTACCTGCTGACCCTCTCCCTGGGGTGAAGGTAGAGGTGATGCTGTTCATTTGTTAATAGCCTAACTGAAAGGGTTTTATGCTTTATCTGAAAGTCTCCTGACACGACTGTGGACGGGTGTGTGTGTGTGTGTGAAATTGTTGACTATGTTCCAACCACCTTGCACTTAAGAAAATAAAGTTGCATTATGGCTAATTTTTTTTGCATTTCACTTCTAATATAAGCAATATCTTTGTTTATTGTCTTCTAAAAGCCACTTCAACTCAGGCTGATAATGTTCTGTAAAGTAGATGTTATAAAATTGCTTGATGTCATAGGGCAGACTTACTGTTTTGTCTTTCAGAAGTTTAAAAGTGAGTCTTTTTTTGGCTTGTGCTCTATGTAAATCAGTTCATACATCCAGTCCTAATCTTAAACTAAAGCCATTGCCTAATAACCCCCTTTCCACATGAATGGTGGCAACATCCACAGCAAGCATTCAGAAATTGCCTTTTTTGGTTTTGTGGTTTTTTGTAAGCTCTGTGGCTGGTATATGGACATTCATTTATACTTTTATGGACAATTCTCTTATCAACTCAGCCTGCAGAATATATTTTCAAGGGGCAAAAGTTTAGTCCAGTGATTCCCAACCAGGGTGCTATGGCACCTTGGGGTGCTTCCAGATACTTTAGAAGGGTACCGCGAGGAGGTAAGCAGGCTGCTTTGGGTTCAGAATTGTCCCTGCTTCATCAATTATCTGCCAGTTCCTCTGCAAGGAGTTAAGCACTGTAATTAGTTATTGAAATTGGGTGCCCCTCAATTCACAAGTTAGAAGGATACCACAAGTCCAAAAAGGCTGAGAGCTGCCAGTGTAGTTGCTTGCTTCCAAACTTCAGTGGATGTCATAACCCCTGAGACTGAGAAGACCTTGCTAGCTAATAACCTGTAGTTTGCCTTTCTGAAGATCCACAATGTGACTTCAGTGGCACTGTTTGTGAGTTCAGTTGTGCGCCCAAGGGTAGTTCTAACTTTTCTCAATATTTTGTATATTTACTTTTCAGAAGTTATTCAGAAGTAATTTGTAACTTGATTACAAATATTAATACAAATTATAATGGGACAGATTTTTCATATCATTTTTATACAGCCTCAGCTTCATTTAACCAATGAAATTGGATTTAAAAAAAGTTTAAATGAGACCAGTTAGTTACTTACCTCACCCTAACCTGTTAGGAAAGTGAACACTCTAATTTGATTTCCTTCCGCTGCTGCTGCGCCGCCCGCCCCCCTCCCCCTCAGTATAGGCTATGTTTCCCATTCTAAAGATCTGCATGCCTGCTGTTTTGTCATTTTTTTTCAAGCTTCGTTTTAGTTCTGGTTTAATAATGTTACTACATAAAACAGCCTGGTATCATGATAAAATTCCATTTATTTTGGGCCTTTAGGTTTTGGAAGTATATGCACCTGGCCTCAAAGGAGTCGAAGTTTTAGATGTCAAGGTACAGTAGAAAATACTCACTTGATGGGTGCATGTGTAGTAGGCATGTGACTTTTTTTCAACACTTGATGGGTGCACAGGTGAATATATTTTACATATACTACTTTATGGCCTTTGTTCAAAATTGTGTGGCTGGTGTGTTCTCTAAAGACTGCAGTATTCTTTCTAACTCTTGAGGCTTGGCTTCCTCTAATGAGATTAGAACCACCGCTCTAGCCTTTGTTTTTAATGCTTGATAGTAGTAATCAATGTGCTGAACACTCAGTGCAATGACTAGCAGAGATGCCTTAGCTCACAAAGTTTGTGTTCAGGTTCTTAAATGCATTCCGTGAACATTACTCAATTGTTGTTGGTTGAGTACTTTCAGATCTCGGTACTACTTCATGTGATTTTATACAGCATAACTTCATATATCTGGATATCAAAAACCTGGAATTATTGAAAATCCGGCACTTTTTTTTTTAAACTACACTCCATTGGGGAGTAGCAGTGGCTGGTCCCAGAGCAGCAGAAAGGGAAGCTTGACCCTCCGCAGCCCCATGCTGCTACTCTGGCTGTGGCTGCTGCTCTGGGACCAGCCTCTGCTCCGGTTTAAAAAATCTGGAGTCTTTACATTTCCGGCAGGTGCTTGGTCCCGAGCATGCCGGATTCATGAGGTTATACTGTACTACTGTCTACCTCAGAAATTTAGAGCTTTGCTTCTTGAGCACCAAAAATAATTGTGTCCAGTACAGTTTATTTCTTTATCTGTACTGCTTTGCATAGCATCTCATGTCAGAATCTTTTTTTTCTTTTTCCTTTCATTTTGTTGTTCAAATAAGAATACTGTTTCCACTTCATGTACGCTGTGGAACTTTGTTACCCCAATTGAATTGGACTCCCAGCTTTTAATCTGGTACTGAATTTTCTTCTGTGCCTTGATACTTTTCTTTCATTTTGCCTTTCCTTATTTCATTGGTACCTTCAACAGAAAGGTAAATTGTTCAGTGGCTTCCCAAACTGTCATTGTGCTAGAACAGTGATTTCTTAACCAGGGTGCTGTGGCACTCTGGTGTCTTGAGATCATTTTGGGAGTGCTTTGGAGTGCCACACAATGTTAGCACTGTTAGATGTACAAACATGATTCACAGGATAAACCTAGATTTCAACTAGGAATCCATAGTGTTAAAAACATTCTGACCTATTGTGGTCTTTCTGAGTTCTTCGCAACAGAATTGCTTTATTACTTCTCTGTAGTAAATAATCAAGTGAAAACTAAGAGCTGGCAATTTTCAAAAGGTGTCTTGAGTTTAGTGAGGGGTGCCTTGAACCTATGAGTGTGCCATGACTCTTTAAAAAAAAAATAAAAAAAAAATGGTGAAAACCACTGCAGAAGAATACCTGAAGATTGTGTTATGCTGTGAGGGAATGCAAAAATGTGCCACACTCTTTTGTATCATTCAGGAGACAAATCCTTCCCAACACCCTTCCAAATCCATCCCAACACTAGTCCAGAGTGCTTAGCATGGGTTAGCCTTTGAAGATGGAGACCACCAACTCTTTCACTCGTATGGGTGAATACTTGGCCTGCCTACTGTATCTATCAGAGCAGCTTCCCTTCTGAAGGACTTATTCAATAAGAGATTTGCTAGACATTGGCTCTTTGGAGTATTTGAGGGTTATATTCAACACTGGTATCTGTGGTACTTATGGAGTTGAAAGTGGCTGAGAACTGCAAGTGAATTATTTGGATAACAAGTTCCAACCAACTGAATGTGCTGATGAAGGTATGGGAGCTGTCTGTATAACTTTTACTCCATACAAAGCAATGACTAGACAGGCTAGCAAGTTGGATGGATCGGAACCTGATGAAGTTCAACATTGACAAATGTAAAGTGCTTCACCTCGGGATGAGCAACCCCCAACACACCTACTGGCGTGGCAGCACCAAACTGACTAGCACCATGATTGAAAAGGATCTGGGGGTAATAATAGACCACAGTATGAATGTGAGCCGGCAGTGCGATGCTGTAGCCAGTAGGGCAAATACTATCCTGGCATGCATCAATCAATGCATCGCCAGCAAAGCCAAGGAGGTGATTCTTCTGCTCTGCTTGGCACTGCTGAGACTATAGCTGGAGTACTGCATCCTGTTCTGGACGCTGTGCTTTAACAAGCACATGGACAAGCTTGAGAGAGTCCAAAGGAAAGCCATCCTTATGATCAGAGTCTTACACAGCAAGCCATATGACAAAAGGCTGAGGGATCTGACACACTTCAACCTTAAGAAAAGAAGGCTGAGAGGGTACCTGGTAGTAGTGTACCGCTACACTAGGGGAGTACATCAAGGGCTTGGTGAGCAACTTCACCAGGGCATCCAAGGGGAAAGCTAGGAGTAATGGCCACAAACTCCTGGAAGACTGATTCAGGCTCAACTTTAGAAAAAACCTCTTCACAGTCAGGGTGTCCAGACTGGAATAAGCTCCTTCCAGAGGTGGTGCAGTCACCTACCCTGGAAATCTTCAAGAGGAGATGAGACAGTCACCTTGCTGTGGTCACCTGACCCCAGTTACCTTTTTTGCTTGGTGCAGGGGACTGGACACGATCTTTTGAGGTCCCTTCTTGCCTTACAATCTATGAAGCTATGACTAGTATTGTTGCAAAGAGTATTGAATTTAGATGGGTGCTGGATACATCATTTTGAATTATGTCTTGACTGATCTGTGGAGTAAACGGTTGGGGTTCTCTCAGTCAGAGATTAGACTGCCAACAACAGAAACCTGAGGCAGGCTGATAGATGATCAGCTGATCTGATACTGATGCTGATACTTAGGTCCCTGATAGATCCCATCACGCAGTTAACTTAACACGTGTTGTGGGATCCCAGCAATTGTGCTTTCTGCCACATGCATGGCAGGAAGTGCGATTGTAGGATCCCATATCAGATTGTGGGTTCCCCCTTCAAACTTGGTTCCTAGCTGCTAGAGGTGCACCAATGCATTGGTTGCCTATCGGATTGGCACCAATAAACGGGAACTGACAATATCAGCTATTGTCTTTTTTTGGCCATTGTAGCCAATAATGCTTACTGATAATTATGCCTTCTGGCCAGGGCCCTGGACACCTGGGTTCCCTCTCCCCCATGGGGCTGGGACCCCCAGATGCCTGGGTCCCTTGGGAAATAGCAGGTTTCCTAGACGTTAGGGCTGGAAGAGACCTCGAAGATCATCAAGTCCAGCCCCCTGCCCCAAGGGCAGGAAGTCAGCTAGGGTCAAAGGATCCCAGCACAATAAGCATCTGAGCATATCTTGAATGAATCCAGAGTAGGTGCCTGCGCCACTTCTGGAGGGAGTCTATTCCAGATGTTGGGGGCTCAGACAGTAAATACATTTTTCTTATCTCCAGCCTAAAACAGTCTTGAAGGAGTTTATGACCGTTGGTCCTTGTTTTTCCTTGGGGCACTCTGGTTTCCCCTTGCAGGTGGGCAGCATTCTAGCCTGCAAGGGATCCTGCTTGGGGCTGCCGGGAGCGGGATGCGGGGTGCATGTGCATGGCTGCACACATGCACGTGGCCACGAATACAACTGGGCAGCATGGAGAGCAGCTCTGTTCAGGTAAGTCTGTGGAGAGGATGGGGTTGGAGGGGCGGGGGCAGATTTGAAGCCCCGATATGGTGAGGGAGGGAAGGAGTGGGGCGGGGGCTAGGGGCACTGCCCGGCCAGGGTGGTGCATGCAAGCCAGGGCAGGGCGGAGCAATGGGTGACTTATCCTGGGAGTGGCTCCATGCTGCTGTGTGCACCCCTTGTGGGGGCAGGGGAATGTCTCCCCTCAGATTAGCGTGTGGGGTAAATACAGGCTGTTTGTTGTGGGCTCAGGGCTCACTGTTCTGCTGCCTTTTCCCTGGGAGACCTATGCCAGCCACGTGCTTTCTGCCTGCCTGGCAGCAGTGGGGGTGGTGAGTTGTGCTCCTGTAATAGTAAGAGCTTTGCTAATGCTAATAACAGGAGTTCTGCATGCTGATTCCATAGTAGGCTGGCAAAACGGCACGTAGTCTCCTGCTCTGTGAGCGTGACCGAACCACGAACCTAGATAGTAGAATGTTGTAATACAGTGGAATGTGGTAAACACCAGGTGTGTTGGATCACGACTCATCCCCAAATTCTTAGCTTGAGATAATGTTATTTACTCCAGACTATATAAGCTGTACGTTCTTGAGTTGCGACGGGTTCCTCAGCTCTGGCAAAAGTTCCGTCTTGCACGGAGCCCTGGCGCAGACTATCGCATCCCCGGGATCGGGACATTCCGGGGCTAGGGGAACTATGCGGGGTGGCAGCTGCTGCCTAGGGCCAATGTGAAGTGACCGTCCTCTCTGCTCTGTCCTATCACCTGCCTCTGCGAGTATCCTTAAATAAAGCTTTGCAAGGATGAGAACAACCGTGAGTAGAGTTAGACGCGGGAGCGGCGAGAGACGCGCGGGTGAAAGCTCGCTGCACCCCCGCTCCCCCGAAGCCCCCCAGAAACCCTCCAGCAGCCGCGGAGCCCCCCGCTGACCCCCAGTGCAGCCGGGGTAAGCGGGGCCCGTGGAGAGAAGGGGCTAACCCCCTTAGTGTGTGTGTGGGAGGCGGCAGCTGAGTGGAGCCGGGCTGGGTCAAGCCCCGCCCAGGCCCCTACTTCGCCCAGCCCCCCAGGGAGCCACGTGACCGGAGCCGCACGAACAGGCTGCACAAACAGGCGCGCTTCTCTGCTGGCGTGTGAGTTAGCGCGGAGTTTGCACGGGAGGGCGTGCGGGAGGGCGCCAGACCCTGCCTGCGCACCCCCAAGGGTAGACAGTCCCAGCCGTAGCCAGCCTACCTGAGGCATGACACGGATGGGCACGCGCTGCACCCCGAGGGTCCCCTCGGGCTCCGCGGCCCCCCCCTCTGGCACCTCAGAGACGGCCACCCAGACGGAGCCCCTGGTTCCGGGCTCCACGCAGACGGAGCCCCTGGCTCTCGGCTGCGGGGGCTGCCTGTCCCTTTTCCAGGCTCTGGGGCCTGGGAGCATGGCGACCTCCCCTTGCGGGGTCTGCTCCCTTTTGGGGTCTCTGGCACGCCAGCTGGAGGAGCTCCAGGCCACAGTCCACAGACTGCGTGCCATCAGGGACTGCGAGCAGGAGATAGACTCCTACTGCCAGGCCCTTCTCCCCCGGGAGGCAGAGGGTAGATCACAGTCTCCCTCCAGGCCAGAGGAGGACTCTGGGACCTCCTGCTGTGTCCAGCCAGGGGCATGGACCAAGGTGGTCAAGGGCCCTAAGGCCCGCCGCACCAAGGCCCCTCCCCCACCAGAACTGAGCAACAGGTACGCACCTCTTGCTGCCCCAGCAGAGCCTGCTGAGTTGCCGGCCCCCACAGGCAACATGGGCCTAACTGCAACTCCCGCCCCTGCTCTCCCCAAGACAAAAAGTAAGGTGTTTGTTGTGGGAGACTCCCTCCTGAGGGGGACGGAGGGGCCAATCTGCCACCCTGACCCCTTAGCCCGGCAAGTCTGCTGCTTCCCAGGGGCCCGCATCCGAGACATTGTGGAGAGGATCCCCAAGCTCCTCAAACCCACAGACCACTATCCCATGCTCCTTATTCATGTGGGCACCAATGACACGGCTCGGAGCACTCCCAGCCAGGTCATGAGGCGCTACAGGGATTTGGGAGCGGGGTTTAAGGGTCTGGGGGCACAGGTGGTGTTCTCGTCAATCCTCCCAGTCTCAGGCTATGGGCTGAGAAGGGACAGGAGGATCTATGTGGTCAACCAAAGACTGCGGCGCTGGTGTCGTCAGGAAGGCTTTGGCTTCCATGACCACAGCCCACTCTTTGGCGAGAGAGGCAGCGAGCTGCTGGGAAGAGATGGTCTCCACCTCTCTCCCCTAGGGAGGAGGCTCTTCTCAGCCAGACTGGCTGACCTGCTCCACCGGCCTTTAAGCCTGCTGGGGGACGGGGGGACTACCGCCACTGCTGGCCCACTGAACAATCCTTGCAAAGCCAGCGGATCACGGCACTCAAGGGAGCCCACCCCAGCCCCAGCCCTGGTAAAATCTGTGGGCAAGGAATGAGCCCCCCAGGGGGCACTTGCCTGCCTCTACACTAATGCCAGGAGCTTGGGGAATAAGCAGGAGGAGCTCATCCTCCTGCTCAGTGCAAACAATTATGATGTCATAGGGATCATGGAGACCTGGTGGGACTCCACCATGACTGGACCACGGGGATAGATGGCTATGCCCTGTACAGGAGGGATCGTGTAGAGAAAAGGGGCGGGGGTGTAGCTCTCTATGTTAAGGAAAGCTACGCGTCCCTGCAAGCCGATATTGGCGACCAGGGTGGACGGCTGGAGACCCTCTGGGTTAAAATCCGTGGGGAACACGGCACAGGGGACACAATGGTGGGAGTCTATTACAGACCTCCCACCCAAAGTCCTGAGCTTGACCAGGAGTTTGCCCGGGAACTGGCTGAGGCAGCTTGCTCCAGGACCATGGTTGTCATGGGTGACTTCAATTACCCGGACATCTCGTGGGAGGATCGCTCAGCAAAATCTGAGCGGTCGCAGAGCTTCCTCTCATGCGTGGATGACCTCTACCTGACTCAAGAAGTCTATGGGCCAACGAGAGGCAAAGTGCTGCTCGATCTGGTGCTGGCTACTGGGGATGACCTAGTCGGCGACCTAGTTATCGATGGGAAGCTGGGTGACAGCGACCATGAGCTGATCACCTTCACCATCCGCCGAAAAGCTGGCAAGTCGGTCAGCAACACGGAAGTCCTTGACTTCAGGAAAGCCGACTTTGACAAGCTCAGGAGGCTTGTCAGTGAGGCCCTAAGGGACTGTGACCACAGGGAGAGGGGAGTTCAAGAAGAGTGGTTGCTCCTCAAGGGAGCGATCCTCAATGCACAAACTAAGTCTATTCCATCTCGGAGGAAAGGCAGCAAGAGGGCACAGCAGCCCCCCTGGCTCTCCAGGGACCTAGCAGACCTCCTGAGGCTTAAAAGAAAGGCCTACAAAGGATGGAGGATGGGAATCACCTCCAAGGAGGATTATTCTGCACTGGTCCGGTCCTGTAGGGAACTGACCAGGAAAGCCAAGGCTGCAACTGAACTCCAGCTAGCTTTGAGCATCAAGGACAATAAAAAGTCCTTTTTCAGATATGTGGGGAGCCGGAGGAAAAACAGGGGCAACATTGGACCCCTGCTGAACCAGATGGGGCAACTGACAACTGACGCCCAGGAAAAAGCCAACCTATTAAATAGGTACTTTGCGTTGGTCTTTCATCAGCCCCATGGGACGCCCATGCCCGCTACAGGGCCGGGAAGTCCGGGTGAGGGTGATCCCCTGCCCTCCATTAATGCTGACTTTGTGAAGGAACATCTTGAGAAGCTGGATACCTTCAAGTCAGCCGGCCCTGACAGTCTTCACCCCAGGGTACTCAAGGAGCTGGCGAGCATCATAGCCCAGCCTCTAGCGCGGATCTTTGAAAACTCTTGGCACTCTGGTGTAGTGCCCGAAGACTGGAAGAAGGCCAATGTGGTGCCTATCTTCAAGAAAGGGAGGAAAGTGGATCTGGCTAACTATAGGCCCATCAGCCTGACTTCTATCCCGGGGAAGATCTTAGAAAAGTTTATTAAGGAGGCCATCCTTAATGGACTGGCCGACGCCAACATCTTAAGGGATAGCCAGTACGGGTTTGTTGCGGGTAGGTCTTGCTTGACCAATCTCATTTCTTTCTACGACCAGGTGACCTATCACTTGGACAAGGGAGATGAGATTGATGTCATATATCTTGACTTCAAAAAAGCCTTCGATCTGGTGTCCCATGATCGTCTCTTGGAGAAACTGGCCAATTGTCACCTTGGGTCCCCCACGATCCACTGGCTGGAAAATTGGCTCCGGGTTCGGACCCAGAGGGTAGTAATTGATGGAAGTCACTCATCGTGGTGTCCTGTGACCAGTGGGGTCCCCCAGGGCTCTGTCCTTGGACCCATACTGTTCAACATCTTCATTAATGATGTGGACACTGGAGTCAGAAGCGGACTGGCCAAGTTTGCTGATGACACCAAACTTTGGGGCAAAGCATCCACACCAGAAGACAGGCGGATGATCCAGGCTGACCTGGACAGGCTCAGCAAGTGGGCAGATGAGAATCTGATGGTGTTCAACGCCGATAAATGCAAGGTTCTCCACCTTGGGGAAAAAAAACCCGCAGCATCCTTATAGGCTCGGCAGTGCTATGTTGGTTAGCACTATGGAAGAAAGAGACTTGGGGGTCATCATTGACCACAAGATGAACATGAGCCTGCAATGCGATGCTGCGGCTAGTATAGCGACCAAAACGCTGGCTTGCATCCATAGATGCTTCTCAAGCAAATCCCGGGATGTCATTCTCCCCCTGTACTCGGCCTCAGTGAGGCCGCAGCTGGAGTACTGCGTCCAGTTTTGGGCTCCACAATTCAAAAAGGATGTGGAGAAGCTTGAGAGAGTCCAGAGAAGAGCCACGTGCATGATCAGAGGTCGGGGAAGCAGACCCTACGATGACAGGCTGAGAGCCCTGGGGCTCTTTAGCCTGGAAAAGCGCAGGCTCAGGGGTGATCTGATGGCCACCTACAAGTTTATCGGGGTGACCATCAGTATCTAGGTGAACGTTTGTTCACCAGAGCGCCCCAAGGGATGACGAGGACGAATGGTCACAAACTACTACAAGATCGTTTCAGGCTGGACATAAGGAAGAATTTCTTTACTGTCCGAGCCCCCAAGGTCTGGAACAGCCTGCCACCGGAGGTTGTTCAAGCGCCTTCATTGAACACCTTCAAGATGAAACTGGATGCTCATCTTGCTGGGATCCTATGACCCCAACTGACGTCCTGCCCTTTGGGCGGGGGGCTGGACTCGATGATCTTCCAAGGTCCCTTCCAGCCCTAATGTCTATGAAATCTATGAGTACGTCCTTTGTTCAAGCACGGGGAATCTTCTGAACCCAGTAGTTCATTCTAAGACAGCTCCCCCACTGCTGGGCTGGCAAGGGGTCAGTGTGGGGCTCCAGGGCGAAGGCAGCAGGGCGGAGAGCCCCAAGCCCACAGTGGGCAGCTAACATGTGCCCTTGCACTGTTTGGCTCTGCTCCAGCCATGGCAGTGGGAGGGGGAGAGCAGGGAGGAGAGGCAGGCATGTGTCATCCTACCCTCAGCCCACCTGGATCCTGCCCTTCCCAGGGCCAGGTCATTCAGCCTCCCCTGTGGGCATGGGGACTTGCTCTGCTCCTGGCAGTAGCAGCACCAGGAGGAAAAGGCGTCTTTCCCCCTGCTGCAGTCTAGCTCCTGGGGCTTGGCTGTAGAGGGGGATCTGCCCTGTGCAGAGGGAGGAAAGCAAGGAGCCTGGCCCAGAGACTACTGAGCCAGGAAGGCTCACACCTTCCCCCTCAGCTGAGCTGGACAGGCTCAGGGACATGTCCCTTGGCACTTTTTTACATGTGCTTCAGGGGTGGGGGCAGCACTTTGATTAGAGGGGTTCTGACAGCTCTAATTAAAGTCCCATAGCATCTCATGCATCAGTGTCCCCATGCTTAAAAATGGTGGCAGCAGTGCTTGAACTAAATCTCATTGAATAAGCTTTAGTTCAAGTGCCCCTGCTGCCATTTTTAAGTGCCAAGATACTGATACATGTGACTTAAGAGGCTGCTGGAGCATGCCAAAGAAAAGGTTTATGTCAGTAGTTTAAAATGCCTTGCATTATTACTAAATGTCAGTTACCGGATTGGCATTGGCTGATTATGGTTGGTTAATACTCGCCTATAGATATGGCTAAGAAAATCGTTATTGGTGCACCCATACTAGCTGTGGGAGTGCATGGCATGTTCCCCTGCCTTGAAGCTTTGATAGTTTGGCAGGGGCTTTCAGCTGGGGGAGTCCTGATCAGCTGACTGGAGCTTCCAGCCATGATGTGCTCCAGAGGCTGGGAACCCCAATCAGCTTAGGAACCTTCCAGGCTCTAAAGCAGGAGTTGGCAACATTTTTGGGCAGAGTGCCAAAAACACTGGGGAGCCTCAACTTGTAAAATGTTGGTCTGGCAGGGATGGATGGCAAGGGAGCTGTGAGGGTCCTGATCCTTGTTGTGGCAGTGCAGCCCTGGCCCCTCCCCTGCCATCTGCCCCGAGGCATGTGTGCATCTGCTGTCAGCAACAAGCTGGCCCGCAGGCCCCTGCCACCCACCATGGAACCCGGGCTGCCTGCAGCAGGTGACAGGGAGGCTGCAAGCAGCTGCAACTGGGGTCTGTAGAGCTGTTGCCCTGCTCTTTGTATGCGACAAGGCCGGGGCTTGCCCTTTTGTTCTCTAGTGGGCAATATGACCTGGTAGGGATCATGGAGACCTGGTGGGACTCCTCACATGGTTGGAGCGTAGCCATAGAGGGCTACACCCTGCACAGAAGGGACTGAGCAGGGAGAAAAAGCAGAGGGGTAGCTCTCTATGTGAGGGAGCAGTACACCTCTTCGGAGGCTGACATTGGCTCGAAAGATAAGCAGCTTGAAACCGTCTGCATCAAGCTTTTGGGCAGGGGGGACAAGGTGAGAGACCCAACTGTGGGCATTTACTACAGGCCTCTGAACTAAAGACAGAGGCCATGTGTGCAAGGGACTTGGTTGTCATAGGTGACTTCAATTACCCAGACATAGATTGGGAGGAACACTTAGCTAGGTCAGATCAGTCATGTAGCTTCTTAACTGTAATTGAGGAGCTCTTTCTGACCCAGGAAGTGCAAGGGCCAACCAGAGGTACTGCTCCACTAGACTTGGTCTTGGCCAAAGGAGATGATCTGGTGTGTGGCTTGAACATTGAGGGTAGCCTGGGCGACAGTGCCCATGAGCTCATCAGGTTCATTGTCTGCTGCAAGGTTGATAGATCAACCAGCAGGATTGAAGTCCTGGACCTAAAAAATGCTGACTTCAGCAGGCTCACGGCATTAGTAGGAGAGGTAATTCAGGACCAGGCACAGAAGGTGAATGGGGTGCATGAAGAGTGGTTGTTCCTCAAGGATGCAATCCTCAAAGCACAAAAGAAAACCGTTCCCGTGAAGAGGAAAGGTAGCAGAAGGGCTGGCAAGCCCTCCTAGCTCAGTAGGAATATCATGGTCCTCTTGAAAAAGGAAAAAGAGGTGTACACTCAGTGGAAGCTATGGATAGTCCTCCAGGAGGACTATACAACAGTGGTCCGCACTTGTAGGGAAATGATTAGGAATGCTAAGGTGACAACTGAGTTTGAGTTGGTTAGCCAAGGGAGTCAAGGACAATAAGAAGTCCTCCTTTAGGTATGTAGGGAGCAGAAGGAAAACAAATGGAATCATGGGGCCCCCACTTAACACCTCGGGACAGCTGGTAATGGACACTCGGGGGAAAAAACTGAACTCCTGACTGCCCACTTTGCTTTGGTATTTCACCAGACCAAGGGGAAAGACAAGTGAGATAAGGATCATGGGTTGGAGGGGGCATGGTGGGAATGATAGCTTTTCCACTGTGGATGCTGAGCTGGTGCAAAGCCAACTAGAAAAGCTAGACATAAGTCAGCAGGACCAGATGGACTTCACCTAGGAGTGCTGATGGAGTTGGCTGAGGTCATCGTGGAAGCCTTGGCAAGACTCTTTCAGAAATTGTAGCACACGGGAGATCCCTGAGGATTGAAAGAGGGCCAACATTGTGCCCATCTTCAAGAAGGGGCAGAGGGAGGACCCAGGCAACTAGGCCAGTCAGCCTAACCTCCATCTCAGGGAAAATCCTGGAAAAGCTCATTAAAGAATCTATGTGCAATACGCTCGTTGAGGGCAAGATTCTGAATAACAGCCAGCATGGCTTTGTCGCATCTTACCAATCTCATCTCCTTCTATGAACAGGTCTCTCGCCACCTGGACGTGGGAGAGAAGGTCAACATTATATACCTAGACTTCCAGAAGGCTTTTGAATTAGTATCCCGCGATGTGCTTGTAGAAAAATTGGAAGATTGTGGGCTTAACTGCTCAACAGTTGAGTGGGTGGAAAACTGGCTGCATGGTAGGACCCAGAGAGTTCTCATGAATGGATGTGTGTCGTTCTGGTGAGAAGTGACCAGTGGTGTCCCTCGGGGGCCCATGCTTAGACCGGTGCTTTTCAGTGTCTTTATAAATGATTTGGATGTGGGGTTGAAAAGCTCACTGGCCAAGCTTGCAGACAACACCAAGTTATGGGGGAGTGTGGTTATCCCAGAAGATAGGTTGCAGATGCAGGCAGATCTGTAAAGGCTGGGGAGTTGGGAGGACTGGAACCAGGTGAAGTTCAACACTCAGAAGTGTAAGGTGCTCCATCTGGGGACAATCAATATCCAACATACCTACAGGCTTGGTGGCGACAATTTAACTTGCACTATGGCTGAAAGGGACCTAGGGGTAGTGATAGACCGTCACACGAACATGAGCTGGCAGTGCAATGCTGTAGCCAGGAGGGCAAGCAAGCTGGCATGCATTAACCGTTGCATCTCATGGAAAAACTAAGGAAGTGATACTCCCACCGTACTCCACACTGGTGAGACCCCAGCAGAAGTACTGCATCCAGTTCTGGGCGACCCACTTCAACAAGGGTGTGGAAAAACTTGAGAGGTTTCAGAGAAAAACCACTCATCTGATCAGGGACTTGCAAGACAAGCAATACGAAGAGTGGCTGAGGGATTTGAGCCTCTTCAGCCTACAGAAGAGAAGGCTGAGAGAGGGCTGGGTAGCGGCTTACCACTACATCAGGGGAGTACATCAAGAACTCGGTGAACAGCTGTTCACCAGGGTATCCCTGGGCAAGAGCAGGAGCAATGGATAAAAACTCCTGGAAGGCCACTTCATGCTCAATTCCAGGAAAAACTCCTTCACGGTCAGGGTGCCCAGACTGTGGAATGAACTCCCTCCAGTGGTGGTGCAGTCTCCTACTCTGGAAATCTTCAAATGGAGACTGGACAGTCACCTTGCTGGGGTCACTTGACCCCAGTTGTCTTTTCCTGCCTAGTGCAGGGGGACTGGACCTGATGATCTACAAGGTCTCTTCCAGCCCCTAACAATCTATGAAACCTGTTAGTTGTATCTTAAATGTAATGTCTGTCAGGGACCCCCAAAGACCGTAGCAGAGTCTTCTGTACTGTACAGGAGTATGGTTCTATTAGAAATTGCATTTAGGGTCTTAGTGCTCCAAAAATTGTTCACAAATTGGGAGTCAACATCTCTAATCCTTTTGTTCTGTATGGTCTCTTTTCCCCTCCCCCCATTTGACCACTTTTTGCATGAGTTACTTCTCGTTGTAAGTTTATGTACATTGAGACTCTGCATGCTTCCTTCTCCAGAAAGGGCTCAAAGTGGTTTACAATAAAATAAAATCAAAAACATATAAGCTTGTAAAAACAATTTCCCAGACAATACCCCAAAACTTAGCCCCAGCCTTTCCTGGGTGTGTAAATGAAGAAATGAGTCTGGTGCCCACTTGTGTTTTACAGACAAATCTGATGATTGATGATTGACCTTTTTTTTTGAGATCACTTGTTAAAACTACACAACTTGTTCTCAGGTTCCTTGATCTCAATTTCCACCCCCCAATAAATTGATAAACCCTTCTTCCATACACTATTTAATAAAAGAGATTATCTGAAAGTGGTGGATGGGTGTGGGGAGGTTTATATGCTTCCATTTGTCTGTCACATAGTTTGGAACTTCTGTTTTTTTTGTTGCCTTTTTTTTTTTTTTTAATGGGCACCTGCTCCTGCCAAGAATAAATTATAAACAGGAATTAAATCAGGGAATGCTTTATCTAAAAGTACAAGAAGTATACTTGAAGTAAATGGATTTCAAATAATCTTTCTAATAAGTAGAACCTTGCTATAATTCTTACCTTATTTGCCTGAAATCTACAGAAAACATTTAAATGTTGACTGCTGAAGCCTCCTAAAATGTTCATTACATTTCATAGACATTTGGGCTGGAAGGGACCCCGAAGGGTCATCAAGTCAAAGCAACATATTCTTTTGAACCGAAAATAAACTACTAATGAAGAAAATATATCTTGTGATGAAATTCCATTGGCTTTCTAATAGTTTGCTCACAATTGAAAATATGGAGTTTCTGCTCCATTAGCAGGAAGTAATGAGATTGTACTTCTCTCTGCCCTTTTCCTACATTTCTGAATCATTACTTCAAAATTCATCAGAGGATATCTTTGAGAAATACTTTGCAGTAATTGCCTCTGCACTCCCTCAGAAGAAATGTATTTCCCGGTTCCTACTCCAAGACAATGTGTGATATGAGTAATAATCAGATAACTTTTTAAAGCCATAGTTTTAAAATATTTCTTGGTGATTACAGTTGCTAGGCACCTGTAGTGGAATATAGTTTCTAGTGATCCATGTACGTATGTTTTGCATCTTAATGAACCGAGATTTATCTTTGCCTCCATGCCAAATAATTTGTGAATCCAGCCAAATAATTTGTTAATCCAGATGTCATTTTTTCTATATAGTTTCCAAAATTGGCAAAAATACAGCACCTTCCATGTTTCAGGAATGTATTTGGTAGCTGTGTTGGTCTGAGACCAAAAGAAATGCAAAACTCTAGAACTCTTGGTTCAGAGATGATACCTTTTATTAGACTAACTAAAAAGTGCAAGAAATATTTTTGGAAATATAAGCTTCATTGCTGAATGAGAAGGAAAGATTTTTTTTTGAGCCTCCCTGCCTTCCTGGCATCTGACACCTTCAGGATGAGAACAGCCTTATCTGCACATCAAGGAGCAACTCGCACAAAAGACTCTCAGAACCAGGGGAACAGACTTTCAGCCTCAATTTCCCTGTGCAAAATGAAGTTTATTTTCTACCCAAGAGGATTTTTACCATCTTAGATTTGTCCTTAGCCTGAAGAACGGTGCTTGTGCCCGTCAGCTTGAAAAGAGAGAGAATTTTTTTGCAATTTCTTAGTTAGTTTAATAAAATGTATAATTTTTGAACCAAGAGTTCTAGAGTTTTTTGCATTTCTTTGCGTCTTAGATCAGCGTGGCTACCAAATACATCTTGCCTGGGAATGTGCTCATGACAAGTTTAAATGAAGATGCTTCTATTTGTTTGTAGATGTATTTGAGTATCTTACTTTTGACTGACAAATCACTAGAACAAATTATCTATCCAGTCTGTTCTTTATTAGGCAGTGCCTGATGTTGATGTTTGATAGGAAAATTTAAAATTGGACACGTCCTATTCAATTTAGTGGCATGCTCTGATGCAAAAGGAAGTGACTTCCTTCTCAGTTGCAAATAGTAATTATGACCATCTCTCTAACAGTTGTAGGTAGGTTCTAGGCCCAATTCTATACTTTGGAATAGAGAAAAACTTGACATACTGATGTACTCTTTATCCCCCCCCCCCAAGCTGGTGAGGTAACAAATAGAAGTCAGCCCATGTGGAGTGGTTCCAGTTCTGGAAGAAGCTTTGGGAATTGGGGTAGGTTTGCATGTCCTGTGTGTGCATGCATGTTTTAATGTTTTGTTCATTTAAAATTTTAGTTTCAGAATTAAGAACAAAGGTTCTGAATCTCTAATATTTTTAGAACTTTGCTTTTATTTTCTTTCTATTTGTTTATCAAAATAACATGGTCCTTGCAACTTGTGAGCTGAAGAATTTTAAAGCTCTTTTGAACATATTAATACTTACTGGTACTGTTATTGAGTACCGTGTTGTATCATAGCTTGTGTTGTGTCTTAAATTTTCATTTTGTGATGATCAAGGTGCTTATTACTTTTTTGCTTCAGTTTTCAGATGGTGTTGTTTTTTAAAAAACCAAACAAACAAACTACTCCTTTGTGAGGGTATCAATGTTACCACCTGCACAGATGAATTATTTGCTAATCCTAAATCATCCCAGGTAACTTTTTATCCAGGCTTTTCTTGAAAAGTACCAATGAAGAAGATGCCAGAATTTCTCTAGACCAAGGGTGCTCAAAATTTTGGCCCCTCAGGCCAGATAAAGCCATGTGTGCTAGGACTGGGCATCCAGGGAGCTTGCTGCTGCCCTCAGCACTGGGATCAGGTGTCTGATCTGGCATGCAGGGCCTGGGGCTCCCTATGGGTCTGGAAACTTGGCAGCAGGGAGCTGTGCTACTGGTACTCTGTTGCTACATTTCCAGATGCCTGGGGATCCCTGTAAGCTGGATGACTTGGTGCTGTGGGCTGGATGTAGCCTGCAGGATAGGGGTTGAAGACCCTTGGGTTGGTTTGTTCTATTGCCTTCCTGTACTTTCAGTAGGGTGCTTTTTTGATGAGTTTTGGTCTAAATGCGCTTTACTTCAGTTTAAGCTCCCTGTCTCATGCCCTGTCATCTGTGGCATAGAGCAGCTTTCTTCTATCTTTTTTGGCAGCCTTTTCTGTATTTAATAAATAGTGTAACTCCACTTTTTCAAACTAAGCATGCCTAAAACCTTCAACCTTTCTTTTTTTTTTGTATTGGGGTGTTGCATTCTGGTGTCTCCATTTTTTTTCACCTGCCATTGGTTCCTCTTTAATTTATCTGTATCCTTCTTAAAATACGGTGCCAAAACTCAACACACTATTCCAGCTGATGTCTAACTAAAGCTGTAAAGCTCACTTCATGCTGTCATGGTATCTGGCATGCAATACTTCTGTTAATGCAGCCCAAAATGCCTTTATGTGGCTGTGTCATGTTGTGGATCCATGTTGAGGTTTTGATCCACTACAGCGCACCGATTCTTAGTGCTACTGCCAAACTAATTCCCTGTTTTAAGATTGTGTATTGTTTTGTTTTGTTTTTTTTTCTTTTTGTATAATTTAACACACCAGTATAAGCAATTTAATTTTATTGTCCATAGCCAGGTTCTCCAGTTTATCTGGAACAGTTTGAATTCCAGTCCTTCAGGCTGTTTGCAACCCCTTGCTTGCAGTTTTGTTTTCTGTAATTAATATGAATGTAAAATGATTATGATTTAAAGCAAGACCCTCTAAAATCCTTTTGAGACCTGCCAGTTTGATATCTATCTTGCTGTTGTATGGTGGCATTTTTCAGTCAATTTACATATCCACCTATGGGTAGTTTTATCTAGCCCAACTTTCTTCAGCATCACAACATGAAGAAGAAAGAGGCCAAACTCAGTAGTGATATATATTTTTCCAAGCCTATGCAAGAAATACAACATAATTCCCAGAGGACTGAACATCTACAATTGTCTGACTACTGCATACAACTCCAAATGTGCTTCACAACTATGCAGGAGAACTTCAGAAAAACTTAACAATCATCTGCTTCACATAACCTACTCCAAAAGAGATCAGCTCAAGGAAATCAACACATACTACAACAACTTGAGAGAGAAATCCAGATATCTTCCCAAACATTATACCATGTATACAGAAAGACTACCCAAGATCCTTTCAACATAGAAAGAAGAAATGGAACCAATAATTACAGGAACAACTTTCCCAGCTATGAAACCATCAGAGAAACAGCACCAATACTGTACAACATTCCAACCTCATACCTAATGAAAGTGATGGAACCAGTCAACCCTCAAATATCATCAATCTCCTCCCCCCCACCCCCGCGCACACTTAACAAAACTGAAGAATTGTCCTCTCCAAAGGCCTTAATTTCTGTCTGGAAAAATACCCTAATAAGATGCTATAATGTGGAGAACTAGACGAATTTTTCCAACACCTCAGTTTTGAATATTCCCACAACCAAAATGAGTCCACTTTCAACAATAGTTCATACTGTGACAACATCAAGGAAAGGATTAACATAAAAAATTAAAAATCAGATTGAACACCTTACAGTGGACAAAAGTCAAACCTTGACTGCTATATTGACTGCTTCAGGGCAAGAACGAACAATGAAATAATCAACAGCAAACAGCACCTTTTTAACAACCTCTCCCTCTCAGAGAGACCATAGAATCTCTAAGATCCAACCACCAAACAGTAATAAAACCAGCTGGTAAAAGGAGGAGGTATAATTATCCTTAACTGAAGACTACATAATATCCAACCATGGAACCCTAACTGAGGAAAGATCATACGTCATTGAATCCATCCTAAAACCTCAAGTTTTGTCCAAGACTCACTCAACAGACTGTCTACAAAAACTTAAACACACAGACCACCTACCTAGCAATACCCTCCCAGCCACCGTGAATGTTACCAGCTTATATACCAATTATCACACACCAGGATGGCATCCAGGCCTGCCTCTCGTATCTACAAGAGCAAGATTACAACTCGGAGTACAGATCCAAAGATATTACTAAACCTACACTTCATCCTCACACCACAACTTCATTTTCAATAACCAACACTTCCTCCAGACCATGGGCACAGCTATGGGCGCCAAAATGGTCCCACAATATGCCAGCCTTCTTATGGCCCACCTGGAAGAAGAATTCCTTAAGAACTGCACCATCAAACCCATACCATACCTGAGAGATGTAGATGACCTATTTGTCATATGGGCTGAAAACCTGCCATCTCTGATTTTCATCACAAATTCAGTAACCATCACCTGTCAGGCTATCTCTTGAATATTCCAGCACTAATGTTTCCTTTTTTAGACACTGTTCACTATCCAGAGTGGTAAAATACAAAACGCCATATACAAGAAACCCACGGACCAATGTACATATCTGCACAGAATGAGCAATTGCCCTAAACACACCAAGAAATATGTAATATATAGCTAAGCCCTCTGATATCACTGAATTTGCACTGAGGAGAATACCTGCAATCATTACCTCAAATCTCGAAAGGGCTTTCACTCAACAAGGACACTCCAGAGAGAGAAAGATTGTACTTTTGAAAGAGCCACCTGGATACCATGTGAAGTATTGCTGCAGTATAAAAAGAAACTCCCCATGGATCACACACCCTTAGTTATGACATACCATCCCTCCCTGGAACATATATGGAAAATCCTCAAACAGTTGCAACCCATACTAGAAGAAGAACCAATTCTTATAGAGATCTTTGCAGAACCACCCATCCTAGCCTCTAAACAAAAAGCAAACCTCTCCAACCTCATCACGGACAAACTTCCTATGGCCGAAAACACACCGGGATGGATCCAGACCATGCCTGGACGAGAAATGTAAAACCTGCCACCACATCTCCACCACACCCACAATAACTACAGCCCATAACAGAATCATCACCGTTCCTAGATCTTACACCTATACCTCCAGAAATGTAATATATCTCATCCAGTACCCTAAATTCTGTGATGGAAAATATGTAGGAGAAATCAAATGGCTGCATACCAGAATGAACGCACACCAAAAATCTATCAAAGACAAAACTACCCAATTACGTGTGGGTGCACAGATCTCACAAGACAACCACTCTCTCTCCAATCTTTCAGTTCTACTCCTCAAAGGGAATTTATAAAACACCTTTTGTAGACGAGCCTATGAACTTCACTTAATAAATCTACTGGATACAAAAAATCATGGACTTTATATAATATAGACATGGATGCATTATAACATGGATGCATTAGGATGCATTATAACATGCCTACCATCTGATTAACTCCAGGTAACCTATCTGCATTTTACCAGCTACATTCTATCGCAGGTGTAGGCAACATTTTTTGGCTGGAGTGCTGAAAAAACCACAATGTCTACTCCACCTGCCTGCCCACCACAGCTTGAGCTTACCCCCTGAGCCCCTCCCCCCCCCACTTCCTAACCAGCCCCTGCCCTTCTAAGGGCCTGACCAGGCTGGCTTGCCTGTGGCGCCTCCCGCCATGCTGCCCAGACTGTCCCAACTGTCCGGCCCCAGCACTCGACACCACAGTGCTGTCCCGGGTGGGACAGGATGTCTGCCTGCCTGGGCACAGGGCTCTGCCACCCACTGGAAGCCTCCTGTGCAGCGACCCTGTGCAGCGACCCTGTGCAGCTCTTGCCTTGGTCCCAGCCCCAGCCCTGTTTACCCGCAGCTCGCTCCAGGGGCCATCTGGGCTGGAGGGTGCAGCCTGGGAGCAAGGTGTCCCTGCCTGTGTTCTTCTGGCTCCGCCCCCGTGCCTGCTGCGGCACTGGGACTTGTGGCTGCACAGGAGAGCCCAGAGCAGCAACTTAAAACAAAAATAATTTAAACAATTTCTTTGCATGTCTCCCAGCGTGCTGGAAAAATGTTTCCATGTGCCACTAATGGCATGCATGCTGGGGGTTGTCAACCCCTGTTCTATCACCTTCTCCCTGCACACCCCCCCCCCAAACTACCTTCTCTTACCTGTGGTCTCCCATCCCCACTGATCCTCACTGCCAGGCATTTGCATTTTCACATATTTCAGTTCAATACTTTAATTTACATATTGGCTTCTGTTCTACCCAGGGGAGCACACACACACTAACAAACTCTCCCTATGCCTGAAGAAATAAGATATTGCATCTACCCAAAAAACCATGTCTGCCTGAATCTAGCAAGGCTTTTATGTCAACTCTGTTCTTATTCATTAAACTACTTCCCATGTCAGAAAGGGAAATCAGGTTGTTTGACGTGGTTTCTTCTTAACAAATCTTTTAGCTGCTATTAATCACTAGGCCTGTGCGAATGGGAAGCATTCAATTTGGATTCGGAGGACAGCGATTTGATTAGGATCACTGTCCTGAATCAATTTGGCCAAATCGGCTTCGGAAGTTCTAGTGCTGATTTGGAGAGATTTGGCCATAGACTATAATGGGGAGTCACTGAAATATCTATAACTGTCTTTTTTTGGTAGATTCAGTTGAAAACAGCAGAAACGGTAGCCCCTTCTGAGGGCATGAGGCCTACCAGGTTTCAAGGAGATAGGTGCAGCGGTTTCTGGGAAACTGCACCTCAAGTTGCTGACAAGCAAAGTTCATTGGGGAGGGGGGTGTGAGAGACAGAGAGAGAGACCAGCAGGGTTAGTAGCCTGCAACAGGGGTCACTTCTGGTGCTGAGGCAGAAATGGCTCACAAAAGGGGCAGAAAGGCTGCAGACAGAGGCTTATGTGCTGTTTCTACATCCCTCCCCCAGAGCACTGTGATTGGAAGGGAACTTGGAAAGATCACAGTCAGTGGCCAGCTACAGATGTCAGTCTTTTTCTCCCCCTGCTCACCCTCCCTTTTCTCAGTTTCTGTTCCCCTGAAAGACTGCCTTCTGAATCCCCGAATCTTTTCTGAATTGATTTGGAGGCTCAGAATTGATTTGGAGGTTTTTTGGTCTCTCAGTTCGATTTGGGTTCTGTGATTCGGCCTCAGAATTGAATCGGTGACCGAAGCTTTGCACACCACTAGTAATCTCCCTTCATTCTCCAGATATTTACAAATTGATTGTCAAATAATTTGCTCTAGTACTGGAGCCAGGCTACTGACCTGTAAATACACAGGTCCTCTTTCTTTTAAGAAGAGGAAATGTGAAGTACTCTCTCTTCTTTTCAGCTGTCATCCATGAGTTGGTAAATATTATTGCCTGAAGTTTTGAGATTTCTTCAAGATAGCTTACCATAGTGGGGTTGTTCTAACATTTGGGCGTTGAAAGCTTGGAAAGCAGAGAGTGGTCAGAGTTCCAATAACAGAACAGCTGACTGGAATGGGATTAACTGGTAAAGGTCTCTAAGGCAAGAATCTGGTTTGAGTTAATGAAATGATTGGGGACGGGGCCAGAGTAACTTCTCTGGTAAGAGGTAACTAGTTACCCTTTAGACATAGGAGCCTGCTGGTTGCTTTTTCTTTAAGCACAGAAGAGTGGGTCACAGTAAAGGTATAAGTTCTTTTTCAGTAATATTTGCTGGTGTGGGGAGGGGCTTAGAGGCACTATTTAAGATCTTGGCATTCGCTGCTTTATATAAAGGTCAGATTCTTGTAGTTTTTTTTTCCTACCAAAAAATCATTTTACAAGATTCTGCCATTTAGGTCTGGAGAGGGCAGTGCCAAATTGTCATTCATAAAGTGGGTGCATGTCTTTGCTGTTATCAGGAAAGATGACCTGAGTTATGTAGGCCAGACTAAAGATGACCAATTCAGAGCAGAAGTTCCTTTTTTAAACAGTGAAGACATAATGTTTAGCTAGATGCAGATTTATTTAGAATGTACTTCATAGACATTAGGGCTGGAAGGGACCTCGGAAGATCATCAAGTCCAGCCCCCTGCCCAAAGGGCAGGAAGTCAGCTGGGGTCATAGGATCCCAGTAAGATAAGCATCCAGTTTCATCTTGAAGGTGTTCAATGAAGGCGCTTGAACCACCTCCGGTGGCAGGCTGTTCCAGACCTTGGGGGATCGGACAGTAAAGAAATTCTTCCTTATGTCCAGCCTGAAACGATCTTGAAGTAGTTTGTGACCATTTGACCTCGTCATCTCTTGGGGCGCTCTGGTGAACAAACGTTCCCCCAGATACTGGTGGTCACCCCTGATAAACTTGTAGGTGGCCATCAGATCACCCCTGAGCCTGCGCTTTTCCAGGCTAAAGAGCCCCAGGGCTCTCAGCCTGTCATCGTAGGGTCTGCTTCCCTGACCTCTGATCATGCGCGTGGCTCTTCTCTGGACTCTCTCAAGCTTCTCCACATCCTTTTTGAATTGTGGAGCCCAAAACTGGACGCAGTACTCCAGCTGCGGCCTCACTAAGGCCGAGTACAGGGGGAGAATGACATCCCGGGATTTGCTTGAGAAGCATCTATGGATGCAAGCCAGCGTTTTGGTCGCTTTACTAGCCGCAGCATCGCATTGCAGGCTCATGTTCATCTTGTGGTCAACGATGACCCCCAAGTCTCTTTCTTCCATAGTGCTAGCCAACATAGCACTGTCGAGCCTATAAGGATGCTGCGGGTTTTTTTTCCCCAAGGTGGAGAACCTTGCATTTATCGGCGTTGAACGCCATCAGATTCTCGTCCGCCCATTTGCTGAGCCTGTCCAGGTCAGCCTGGATCATCCGCCTGTCTTCTGGCGTGGATGCTTTGCCCCAAAGTTTGGTGTCATCGGCGAACTTGGCCAGTCTGCTTCTGACTCCAGTGTCCACATCATTAATGAAGATGTTGAACAGTATGGGTTCAAGGACAAAACCTTGGGGGACCCCACTGGTCACAGGACACCACGATGAGTGACTTCCATCAATTACTACCCTCTGGGTCCGAACCCGGAGCCAATTTTCCAGCCAGTGGATCGTGGAGGACACAAGGTGACAATTGGCCAGTTTCTCCAAGAGACGATCATGGGACACCGGATCGAAGGCTTTTTTGAAGTCAAGATATATGACATTAATCTCTTCTCCCTTGTCCAGGTGATAGGTCACCTGGTCGTAGAAGGAAATGAGATTGGTCAAGCAAGACCTACTCGCAACAAACCTGTGCTGGCTATCCCATAAGATGTTGGCATCGGCCAGTCCATTAAGGATGGCCTCCTTAATAAACTTTTCGAAGATCTTCCCCTTGATAGAAGTCAGGCTGATGGGCCTATAGTTAGCCGGATCCACTTTCCTCCCTTTCTTGAAGATAGGCACCACATTGGCCTTCTTCCAGTAGAATGTAGTGTTTGGATAGAGAAGAGATTCCGAAGGAATTCTTTTATGCTCGCTTAATGATTTGGTTTCTGTTTTGTTGCAACTATATCCAGAGATACTTAACTAAGGGATACATTTCAGTTCTAATGAAAATGGTTTTTATATAAAGTTATAATGAAAATGTTTAGGGTGGAGTGCTTTTTGTTTAGCTATGTGGCTTCTAATGGGCATAGCAGTGTTGACTGCACCTTAAGTTCTGTATGCTCATTTGAGACACTTAAGAAAAAGTTGAGTTTGCTTAAAAACAGAAGCAACAATTGGATTTTGTAGTCTAGTAAAAATGAATATTAGAAGTGCATATTTGCTAGATATATTGGCATCCATATACTACCATGTGACTTGCTGATTTTTATAAGACACTGCACTGCTGATATGGGTTAGGACTTATCAGTATTCTTCCCAGAAAATTGTGGAAACATATGAAGACAATACCCACAATTCCTTTCTAATCCTATATTTCTCCATATAACTTCACCAATTCAAAACAACCTTATTTTCCCATTGCTTTCCCATCTGCCACTTTAGGTCCCTTACTACAGGAAGCATTTGGATAAATTGGAGAGAGTCTAGTAAAGGGCAGCGGAAATGGTTAGGGGGCTGGGGCACTTGACTTATGAGAAGAGTCTGAGGGAACTGGGCTTATTTAGTCTGGAGAAGAGAAGACTGAGGGAGGATTTAATGGCAGCCTTTAACTACCTGAAGAGTGATTCCAAAGAAGATGGAGATAGCCTGTTTTCAGTGGTGGCAGATAGTATATGGCAGGAGCAGTGGTCTGAAGTTGCAGCCAAGGCTCCCTCTAAGCTGCATGCATATGTGTGTGGCCATGCACAATAAAAAATTGTGCTGCACAGTAACTTTTTCTAATGCGGTGCACTTGCCCCAACCCGGCCACAGGCTGCTGCAGGAGGGGGGAGGGGTGGGGACACTGAGATACCCGTGCACCCCAAGCCAGGATCACAGCCACAGGCAGGTAAGTTTCTTTCTTTATCACTGTGGGGGGGATGGACAGACAGATTAAGACCCCCTCAGTGCAGGAGGGAGTGTGGTAGGGGCAGGGTGCTGCCCTGCTCCCTCTTGCACTGTGGGGATTGTTCCCACAGCTGGAGAAACTGCAGAGGAGCTCCGCTGCCCGCTGTGGTCGAGGGGCCTTCCCGGACAGGACCTGGGCTGTAGCTTCTTGGAAGTTTGGGCACCGTCCCTGGAGTGCAGCTTGGGGTGGAGGCAGTGGGGCCGGCACAGGACACTTACAGTTCGGCTGTGTGGGGGCTGCTCTGCTCCTCATCATGCCAGCATCCCCACGGGGAGGGAGAGCACAGCCCCTCGAGTTTCAGAGAAGAGTGGTTGAAGGAGAAAACTAACATACTGCATGCGTCCAGTTGTCAGTGCGTAAGTCTTGGAAGGGGCTGGGGCACGGATCAGTGGACGATCATCGCTACCGGCCCTTCCTCCTCCTTGCCCATGACACAGGGCAGGCAGCGGTTCTTCCCTGAGGCAAGGTGGGGATAGGGGCTGGGGCAGAGCTCCATGTGGCCTCTGCCAGCTCTGGGGAACCTGCTCTGTTCCCCAGCCCCTTCAGGTGAGCTTCACCTGGAGCCCCACCGGCTTCACCTTCATCTTAGCTTTTATCCCTGCACTGGGAGCCCCACGGCTCCCATGCCAAAGCCTGGCCGCCCCACGGGTCTTCCGCGCTCTGCCTGCTCCTTGCCTTTGCATCTCGCTGCAGCCTTTGAAAACATCATGGCCTTGCTGCATGTACTGCCCAGCAGCAGGATGTACATGGCGCCACGCCACTTTTAAAAGATGCAATGAAGCACAGAGGTGGGGAGCAGGCAGAGCACAGCTCCTGCCTGCCCTTGCCCCATGCAAAGATTGAGAGCCATGTGTTGGCTGCACCACAGTGTCAACAGTGGGAGGGGAGGGGCCTGTGCTGAGCACCGCTGCTGGTGAACTGGGCAGCGCGGCTGCTCTGCATGGCCATGGTTACTGCACTGGGCAGCATGCAAGCAGCAGTGAAGGTGCCACACAGCTTTCAAAGGCTGCAGCAAGGCATGGAGGCAGGGAGCAGGCAGAGCGCAGCTCCCGCCTGCCCTTTCCCCGCGCAAAGATTGCAGGCCACGTGCTCTCACTTGACTGTCCAGCGCTGTGTCTGGAGGGGCCTGGGGTCTTCCCAGGGATGACTTCTGGTTATTGGCCTTAAGAGTTGAATCTAAGTTTGGTAGCGTGGTAAGGTTAGTGTAGTAATTGGTTTTTAGTTTTTCTTTAAGTTAAATCCTTGAATTTTGCAACGTCGAAGTGTAAATGTAAAGACAGTGAATGCAGTGGACCAGCTAAGAAGAGCTGCTTGAGTTTCAAAGAAGTGTGGTTGAAGGAGAAAACCAACATGCTGCATGCATCCAGTTGGCAGCGCGTAAGTCTTGGAGATATTTTCCAGTATCGTGAAAGTAGGTATGTCCTGTGTACCATCTATGTGTGCAGAGGTGCCAATAGCGAATAGACAACTGGAAACAAATGGAGCGACTACTGGAAATTAAACTATTTGAAGTGCCATTTGACCCATAAGATTTGTATAGATTCTGTGATAAAACTACCAAAGCAGAGGAAACCTGAAAAGTTTATTTTCTGAAACACGCAAGATACAGGGAAAATAGGATAGAACTGTCTGAAAGGAAGTGATCCAACTGGATGCGTTTAAGTTGGCAGGCTCAGATGAGCTCCATCCAAGGGTACTGAAGGCACTGGCTGATGTCATTGCACAGCCACTGGCAAGAATATTTGAGCGCTCATGACACACGGGCCAGGTCCCGGAGGACTGGAAAAGGGCCAATGTGGTCCCTATTTTCAAGAAGGGGAGGAAGGGGGATACAGGCAACTATAGGCCAGTCAGTCTCACCTCCATCCTTGGCAAAGTCTTTGAAAAGATTGTTAAGGCTCATATATATGAGAGCCCAGCAGGAAAAATTATGCTGAGGGGAAACCAGCATGGGTTCATAGCAGGTAGATCGTGCCTGACTAATCTAGTCTCTTTTTATGACTAGGTTACAAAACACCTGGACGCAGAAGTAGGGGCTGACATCGTTTACTTAGACTTCAGGAAGGCCTTCGATATGGTATCCCACCCCATACTGGTGAACAAGTTAAGAGGCTGTGACTTAGATGATTACACAGTCTGGTGGGTCGCAAATTGGCTAGAGGGTCACACCCAGAGGGTGGTAGTGGATGGGTTGGTATCCACCTGGAAGAATGTGGGCAATGGGGTCCCACAGGGCTCAGTCCTTGGACCGATACTCTTCAATGTCTTCATCAGTGATTTGGACAAGGGAGTGAAATGTACTCTGTCCAAGTTTGTGGATGATACAAAACTGTGGGGAGAAGTGAACACACCGGAAAGCAGGGAACAACTACAGGCAGACCTGGACAGGTTGGACAAATGGGCAGAAAACAATAGAACGCGATTTAACAAGAAGAAATGCAAAGTGCTGCACCTAGGGAGGAAAAATGTCTAGCACACCTACTTCTTAGGAAACGACCTGCTCGTTAGCACAGAAGCAGAAAAGGATCTCGGAGTCCTAGTGGACTCCAAGATGAACATGAGTAGGCAGTGTGATGAAGTCATCAGCAAAGCTAACTGCACTTTATCGTGCATCAGCAGATGCATGACGAACAGAACCAAGGAGGTGATACTTCCCCTCCATTGGGCGCTGGTCAGCCCGCATTTGGAATACTGTGTGCAATTTTGGGCGCCGCACTTCAAGGGGGATGTGGATAACCTGGAGAGGATCCAGAGAAGGGCCACTCGTATGGTTAAGGGCTTGCAAGCCAAGCCCTATGAGGAGAGACTGGGGCACCTGGACCTCTTCAGCCTCCGCAAGAGAAGGTTGAGAGGCGATCTTGTGGCTGCCTATAAATTCATCATGGGGGTGCAGAAGGGAATTGGTGAGGCTCTATTCACCAAGGTGCCCCTGGGGGTCACAAGAAATAATGGCCATAAGCTAGCAGAGAGCAGATTTAGATTGGACATTAGGAGGAACTTCTTCACAGTTAGTGGCCAAAATCTGGAATGGGCTCCCAAGGGAGGTGGTGCTGTCCCCTACCCTGGAGGTCTTCAAGAGGAGGCTAGTTAGGAATCTGGCTGGAGTCCTCTAAACCTAGCACTCTTTCCTGCCTATGCAGGGGGTCAGACTCAATGATCAATTGAGGTCCCTTCTAACCCTAACATCTATGAAACTCTGACAGAGTCAAAATCTTAATTGATAATGTTCTCCTCACAGTGAAATTAAACTCATCAGTGCTATCGTTGCAGGAAATCCACAGTCATGTTGGAAAATATGTTAAAATTCCTGAAAGCTGGAGAAGTAAGAATTATGTATTTGAATTTATTGACTGCATAAATTCTGTAATTCATCAGGAAGTAGCGAATGAAATGTGTACATCACCATTGTACGCTTTGATAGTTGACAAGAGCACAGATATTTCTGTTAGCAAAATGTTAATTCTGTATGTAAAATTCCGAACTATGGACAATTTCACTCAGTCCAGATTTGCTGGAATTTTAAAGCTGACAGCTTGTGATAGTTCTGCTCTTCTAGCAGCAATTAAATAATTTTATGCTGGCACACTGGGAAGACTTGGGGATTGATGATGCTTGGAAATACGCATCTTTGAGGTGCATTGAAACTCAACTACAGGCCATATACACACTGTTTAATAGATCTGTTTAAAAAAAAAAAAAAAAATCGAAGTTTGAAGAACTATGTAAGGTTGCTGAATGTGAAGCAGTTTTATTTAGGCCGCTGAATGAGGTCAGATGGTTCTGTAGACATTCTGCTGTTAGTATCAACTTTTGTTGTTATACTGCGGGGCGGCCCAAAGCAGTGTGCGCCGAAAGGGGGAGCGGGATCACTTTGCTGCTTCGCTCTATTCCCATGTTCATGATTTGCTACACCTTAGAGGGGAGATTGGTTAGAGCAAGGGAAGTGTGGGTGTTGGATATCAGAAAAAACTTTCTCACTAGGAAGGTAGTAAGGTACTGGAAAAGGTTACCCAGAGTGGTTGTGGACTCTCCATCCTTGGAGGTTTTTAAGACCTGGCTAGACAAAGCCTTGCTGGGATGAGATGATTGGGGCTGGTCCTGCTGTGAGCAGGGCAGGTGGATGAAAATCGACAACTTAAAAGAAACCAATTTTTAAAAAAAATTTTTATTTAAATAGGATTCTTTTCCAAAATCATCAATAAAATACTAAAATTCTCTCGTTTAAAAAATAACAGCTACAATTAAATCTCATCACAAACATGCCAAACCTACACTTATAGTCTCTTAAAAATGAATTAATGGCTCTGTCTCACTTGCATACATTGAGTTATCTACCAATCAAACATGGGCCCCAGCATTCATTTCAGTTTTTCATCTCATGAAAGTGGCTCTAATCTGTGTGTCCAGCCTAATTACCAGCTCTTGCTTCTTGAAAGTTCTGGGCTTTCAGTTTCTGTTTCTCAGTGGACTAAAGACACAGGCTGGATGGGATTGTTGTTGTTCTGTGCTTAGGTGGTGGTGGGACTGGGCCAAGCCAGGCAGAGGAGTTAGTCAAGACACTGTCTTAAAGACGGATGATGATATAGGAAAGGACGGAAGCAGAGTAGAAAGGAACAGTGGAGTGGACTGGAAAGAAAAAGGGAAGACATTCAGTAGTACACTCACTCACTCTTCCTCCCCCCCTCCCTTTTTTTTTTTTTTTTTGCCACAAAAAACCGGTCATGGCTTCTGGGCGTAAGAGACCTTCCCTGGGTAACAAAGGAAAATGTGGCAAGTGTAAGTAGTGCAAGAAGGAGACACGGCTTAGTTGCAAGAATCATCATAATGACATGGCTTAGTTGCATGTCATCATAACGAAAACTGTTTATTGGGAGACAATGATGTGGATGAAGACGTGGATATGTCTGAAGAACTATGTGGATCAACTGGTTAGTAAATTAAATAATTCACTTTGCAATGCACCATTTTTCAAGACTGGCTATGCCTTTTAGTATAAGTGTGATGTAACCAGTAAATTCCCAAGCTGTTTGCTATGTTGGATGTTGCTAGAAAAAAAAAGTTTAGCTTAGCTAATCATTATGGCTTGTTTAATTAGTTAACTAGGTTTAGAATTTATCACCCAAGTTTATGGTACAAAACATTGCAGTAAGAGAAATCTAGAGTTGCCAGTTGCCATTGGGCATCATTTTCTTATTTTATATTGCATAACACGTGCCCTTTATTTTGAAACATCAAGGCCCCAGACCATAATGGTGATGCCATAAGTCTATTCCCTATTTTACTTCAGCATAGCTCAGCTTTCCCAAGGGAACCCCATCCTATACTTGTTTTCTCAAGTGCCAGTGATTTCAATGGGTATTAGTCCAAAATTAAGTGCACCCTAAGTGCAGTCAGTCTTAGTTTTTTTGGTAATTTGGAATCGGATCTGCATCCTTGCTGAAAAGAATGTAAATGATTAAATGAATAATAGAGTGAGAAGAACTGAGAGGAATGACTATACAAAAATATTTTTTTTTTTTTCTTCAGGAGCCCATTTAAGTATAAGGGACTTTGACTGTATCGGCAACAACTTCAGAGTCATCCGTTGGTACTTTAGCAGCAGTGCTGCAACTGAACGTGCTTCAGACAACAAAGTATCAGTAGCAAGCAAAAGATTTCAATCATCCTGTAAAACCAACACCATGGATGGGTTTGTAGTAAGGACCAGCAAATACCAACAAGACACCATAGATGAAAAGATTGCTCGGTTCATTTATGCTCAAATTCTCCTTTTTGCATTGTTAACAATAAACACTTCATTGACATGGTTGAGTCCTTACGACCAGGCTGCATGCCACCTGGTAGGGCAGACATTGGTGGAAGGTTGCTAGATAGTGTATGAGAAGGAACTTGAACAGTGTATAAGAAATACTGAGGGGAAATTTGCTAGTTTAAGCCTTGATGGGTGGAGGAATGTACACAACGATCCAGTAGAATGTGCCTGCATGACATCAGAAGATGGAGTTGCATATCTGTCAGAAACGATGCATCAGGAAGTGCCCATACAGCAGAATATTTAAAAGTGGCAGTGAAAGTTGTAATAAACTGTGAGCAAAATTTCAACTGTCATGTGCACGGTTTTGTCGCAGACAATGCTGCAAACGTGATAAAGATGAGAAGATACTTAAAAGAAGACAAAGAAGGATGCTTCTTAATAACATACCTGTAGTGCCCATTCAATCTGTCTTTTAGCCAAAGACCTAAATACTTTTCTAGGAATAAAAAAATGTTGTTGAAGTTGCAAAATACATCCATAACAACCATTTTGCTTCAGCTGCCTAGGTAGATGCCTAACTTCTGAAGAAGATGATGCTGCCATGGCCTGGGCATCTCAAAATCACTCCTCAGTTATGTCAGTCATCATAAATTTCAGGGCTGGAGGGGAACTATTTAAACAGAACATGTTTACTGACGATGTTTTGAACAAAGTCAGTCCCCTGAATTGGTGGAAATCATTAGCCAGGCACCTTGAAACAGAGTTCCTTCAGTTGCTAAGCCAGCTTTTCACAGCAGTCATTTCCTCTGCAGGCACAGAGATAATATTTTCATCATTTGGTATTATTCACTCAAAGCTAAGAAATCAACTGAGAGTTGAAAAAGCAGGAAAACTCGTATTTCTGTTTCAGTCTCTGAGTAAAAATGACAGTGGGAACGGGGAGATCTAGTTGTAGAAGTTTAAAGGACAGTGTACGTTTCGTGTTGTGATGACGTCTGTTAGAGTCAATAAAATTTGAAACTTAAAAAAAAAAAAAAGGTTAAAGACAGACGTAAAATGCTGTATTGAGTTGTAAATTAACATGTTTCAGTGATCCAATTTGCGCCATTGTTTAAGAAGATATGTGAAGTATCAGTGGGAAACTTGGTTTTCTCGGTGATTTTAAATCATGATTTTTAAATCAATCCACCCTGGAGCAGAGGGTTGAACTAGATGACCTCCTGAGGTCCCAACCCTAATTTTCTATTATTTTGTTGTCACACTTGTACCGTGCACACATCAGTAGACTTCCTTGTGTATTTTATGGACAGAATGTTCATTTCTTCTGTATTTGTGGAACTTCAGAGTCTACCACAGCAGGTTGGTGCTAAGAGATGATAGAAGAAGAGGAATTCATGGTTTTTACACAACAGTAATGTCTGCAAGTTGCTACTGATATATTTACATGGGGGAAGCACTTTGGGGCCTGTAATGGGCTTTGGGATAATCAGCCATGGCTGTGTTAAATCTGAATGGTTAGGCATCTAGCTGGGGTCATCTGAACCCAGCACTCTTTCCTGCCTATGCAGGGGTTCGGACTCGATCTATTGAGGTCCCTTCCGACCCTAGCATCTATGAATGTCGTTTGTATTTTAGGCATGCTTTGATGCCTTCGTGGTGTGGGATGCTAGTGTCATCCATGGTTGAAAACATGGTGTTTTAAAGGTAGTTTATCTTGTCATTTAAAGAAAAAGTGGCTTGTTCGTGGCTTCTTTGAAACCTGGTAGCTTTTCAGTGAGGGTACTGCAGTTGGAGATGGGTCTCCTGGAGTTCCCTTTGTTTCTACATGTTGGAGATCATGTATAATGTTCTGGCATTCAGAGAATACAGTTCTTAGAATTGGCAGAGAATGAATTTGGTTACATATTTGTGTTCAAGGACGGTTAGGGTCCTGTTTGAGGTTTTTATAGTTAACTAGCCAATTGCCCGTCAAGAGTGACGGGGGATGGGACAGGATTGGGATGGAGTGCCGCCACCTAATGCCCCATGCTACTGCTGTTCTGCCTTTTACAGGGAGTGGGGTGGGGAATCCAGTCCTCAGTCCTGCTTGCACAGAGTGGGGTGGGGGAACCGAGGCTATCAGCTGCTCTACCCTCTGTCCGGTCCTTGGCGTGGCTTCAGAATCATGGCGGCACTCCCCCGTTCTTGGAGCACTTTGACTGGCTATTTCCATCAAATGCATTATAAACTTGAATATGGTCCCCTCTCTTTCTCCCCCATCCCCTCAGCAACAGATACTTTCCTACAAGTTTTGTCACCCTTCTGTATGGACGTACTCCTTTTCTGCATCATTGATTTGGCATACAGGCTCAGCAGTTTATCTGCTTGTGCTCCAAACACTTTGTGCTTAACTTCTGAAATGCGTTATATGCTTGAAACATGGTTTTGAAGTTGTTTAAGGTAATCCATGGTGCTTGGCAATTTACAGAATACTTAATCATGACTCTGTCCTTTTGTTTCATGCTTCTTTTTTGATGATTTACTCGAATATGGCAACAGCTTTTAATGGAACACCATGAGAATCAATTTTAAGTATTTTGGGTTTTGCAAACATACACAGATCCTGAATCTCTAACAGTACTGATCAAATTGCATTCTTTGAGTTGCAGGCATGTTATTCCAAAACCAGGCATGAACCTGAGGCTTGCTTTTTTTTAAAGCTAAAACACTGGATTAACTCTAAATTGTGTACATGCAAACTTTCATGTACTGCCACATTTTCTATCTTTAAAATGGGATGTGAATTTTGTATGCAGGGTGATACAGGTAATCACTAAGCTGTAAATTCAATACAAAATAGTTCTGGGGTAAAAATGAAGTGATTTGCTGTGTGGATACTAGAATCTTTGGAAGCATGCTAGAAGAGCTCTGCTACTTGACAAATAAATGTTTTGCTTCAAAACCTTTGTCCTTTACTCTGGATTTGGGTGAAAGTAAGAAAAACTTGAATAGGAAAGGAATGTGCCACATGTGGTATATTTTGGTGTGGTGGGTAAAAGTATTGACACCTGTTCAACATGAAAAAATAAATTGATTTTTTTTTTTCTTCCAAACTTGCAGATGTCAACGAGGAGCCTAACCGAGGATGTCAGCCCAGAATGAGAGGGTTTACTAGTGGAAGGAATTTTGGAAGCAGAGGTTGTTAATTTTATTCTCTTCCCCCCTACGCCCCACCTTTTCTATTGGGTTTTGTTTAAACTTTAACAATGTATTCTGCACAGCAGGGTGGTACACAACTATAAACGATTATTACTAACGTTAGGGTACATAGTGCTGCTAGTAGAACATGACGAAGATAAATGTATTGGGAGTGGTCATGAGTCAAAGCCTTCCATAATGTTGTTGTGCAAATTACATACAATAAGGCATGGTGACCAGCCTCTTTTTTTCTCAGAGCAGTGCCCAGTCCATGCATGGGCCAGACTTGTCTGCTGGTCCTGATCTAGCACCCAGGGCGCATGTGGCAGGCATCTTTTGGTTGTGTGGAAGGGCAACCTAGTCCTGCTGGTATAGATGTGGGGGGGAATGGTTTGGCCCTACGGCAGGTAGAGAAATGGCCTGGCCCCAACTCAGCCCTGTGGGGTAGGGGGGGAGACCTGACCCTGCAAGGTAAAGAGGTTGCAGCCTGGCTTCAGCTGGCTGGGTGGAGCTTGGGGTTTGGGCATTTGGCAGGGGGGCGGGCCCATAATTAATAACTGCCATGTTTTCGGACCATAGAGAGCTCCGTCGGCTGGCTGCCTTGGCTCCATGGGCCGTATTTGGCTCATAGGCTGAAGGTTGAGTACCCCTGCAAAGGCATTCAGCTGCAAAGTCTATAGGTCCAAGATCTCCTTTATAAAAACTATACTCTTTGTACAGTACACGTACAAAATACTGTATAGCTTGCTGAAGTGCATACCAGTACTGTACCCAGTTTTTTACTGATTGGCTTGATTGTAATCAGCTCCATTTTTAGTATCTGTTAAATGCATAAACTGCCTCAATTGCTGCACTTGGCATACACACAGCAGTGGGGAAGGATTGGGATTAGTCTTGGATAATGGAACAGACAATCATTGAGCACTCCTGGGATCTCGAGGGTAGTGGTGGAGAGCACAGGAGAGTACTTGCTGATAACCTCCCCTGCTCAGCGTTGGAATGAGGGGCTGAGGAGGAAGGCAGAACATTGTATTGTGATTATGCTTGGAGGACTTACGTGGCCCTTGTCATGCTCTGTAGAGCATTCATGTGTGATATGGAACAGTTGCTGAATGAAATGGTACAAAATAGTACCTATTCCCTTTGGCGTTATTTTAGTCTGGAGGCCATGCAATTAAAGTGCACTGTACCTCAATAAAATGACAGTCTCAATGGTAGCTTATACCTTTCTGACTTTTTAGCCCGTTTTATTTTTTTAAAGATCTGGAATTGAGTGGCAGTGTGAAAAACTTGAGTATGAAAGCCAATTTAGCCATTCTTCCAAAGAAGCTCTCACATTACACACTCTCTTCTTTGTGGCATGATCTTTTATGGTGAGTAAAATGCTTGATCAGGAACTTGTCCTTACAAGTCATAATATGTTTTTTGTTGTTTTTTTTTTTTTTTTTTGTAGATGCCAGTGAGAATCCCAATACAGAAAATACTCCCAGAGAAGGTGGATTTGGTAGTGGAAGGAGTTTTGGAAACAGAGGTAAACTTTCTATTCAGCATTTGTAAACTCGTTACAAAGAACTTTTTTAGTATCTGCGATGTCTTTAGTGCTTACTGCTAAATTTTTCCTGTCTTGGGTATTCATTTTGGATCTACTTTGCAAGGTGTGTTGGATTTTATTAAATTAAGAAACATGTTCTTTACTTCCATAATTTTAATACAAGTGATCATTGTTAATGTAGACATAAAATGGCTTGATGTTAGTCCTGAAATTAGTTGTTGATATTAAGCTTGCTTTTTTTATCAGCAGATATTTGCACAAGGTCTTTTAAATCTCTTAAATTCTCCTATTTATATTTGGGTACTCCATTTTAATAGATATCTTGCCCTTGGGTGTTATGCAGAATTTCAGAATCAACAAAAGATGTAGTGATATTGATAGCTTCCCTTTCGCAGGGTTTCAATGAGTGTTCAGGTTTTTCATCAGCTCGGCCTTGTAATTATTTGCTGTGAGACCATTTAGGTTTTTAGGGATTTAATGTTGCCTGGAAGGAGGAGGATATGTTTACAAGTCTTGATAGGGTTCTTCCCGTAAACCAGTGACAAAAATAAAGGAACTGTTCCAGCCTGAAAGTCGGTATCCTGTCCCATTAGAAGAGCTGACCTCTCATTTCTTGTGTCTAGAGTCCTGTTTAGGTTGTTCCCACTGCATCCTGGCTTTTCTTATAACTTGGAATTGCACTAGCATCCCTGCATAACAATATGCCCCTTATCTTAATTTTTCAAACCTTGAGATATGGTGTACTTGACTGGGATCCAACTTTATTTGAAATAACTACAGTTTGTTTCCTGCTTCATCAGTTGATTAGTCTACCAGTTCTTCTCTACTATTCCTGTAAGACTTTTCTTTCAACAGCGGCTATTTCTAAAATAAATAGTGTTTGAAGGTGCTGCAAGGTTTGATAACTGAGCATCAATAACATTTTTCACAGTAGAGCAGTAGAAACGATACAGCATGCTTCAGAATATCTTTCATTCTTATTTTTCTCCTTCAATCTTGTACCTATACTATAACATGGCATAGTTGGCTAGGGATGTGGGAGGGTAATGTGTTCAGTATTACTTGAAACATCAGCTATTGAGCTATTGGCTAATATTATTTGTACTGGATTTGGATTAGATGTTTCTGATACCAGGCAAAGTTCTGTGGCCTGTTGCTACCCAGCTAATTGGACTACTTCATAATCATTTCCTTTGACTTCTGAAATGTGTGGGTGTGTATTTGTGGAAATCAGTATGTTGGTTCTTCTGATGTAGCTTGCTTTTGTTACCTCCAATTACACTAGAAAATAAACTTGAAGAAAGAAACAACTCTATTTGAGACATGCAAGTTTGGTATCTAGCCTTTTCTTGGCAAATGTTTTTTAGAGATGTGCTTTGTCATGAGACAAGTGGTCAGTCAAATTTCTTTCAAGTGTCCTGGCACGTGGGTTTAGATTTTGTGTGTTGTTAGTGAGAGACATAAGTATCAGATACTGAGTGTTAACTACTGGCCCTGCAAAATAGTCTTATACAGTATAGATTGTAATTCAAATGAGAAATTGTATTATTATTCCCTCCTAAAGCATTTGAGAAGCTTGCATGTAGACAGTATTTAACCATTCCCTGTTTGCTTAAGATGTCCTTTTGTTTACAATAAATGCAGTTTCATGCCTACATCTTAAACTGGTATTATGGAAAGATTAATATAGTCTTCTCTGAGACCTGTAGGTGAGTAGTAAACTTTGAGAAAATTCCCTATTCTTCATTGGAATAAGTTATAACCTTATAGCAGAATCATGTTTTCATTCTTCTTGGAAGGAAAAATTAAGGTGAAATTTAAGCTAATGCTTATTAACAGAATGCAGAATGTATCTAACTCTTAAATCTACCTGGGGAATGTATCTAACTCTTAAATCTACCTGGGGAAGATTGCAACTCAGTCATCTTAGTGCTGGCAGTTATAGTGTACCCTCTTTTGAATTAATACGGAATAATTTTCTGCTGTAACAGTAACACATTTATTTAGCAAGGTAAGTCTGTTCACTTTCCGGTTCCTGAACTTTCTTCCAGACACTTGGGCTATTCCTGTGAATAATTAAGTAGCTTGCATTAACCATGCCCTTTAGCACAGCCGGGGTAAGCGGGGCCCGTGGAGAGAGGGGGCTAACCCCTTAGTGTGTGTGTGTGTGTGTGTGTGTGTGTGGGAGGCGGCGGCTGAGTGGAGCCGGGCCGGGTCAAGCCCCGCCCAGCCCCCCAGGGAGCCGCGCGAACAGGCTGCGCAAACAGGCGTGCTTCTCTGCCGGCGCGTGAGTTAGCGCGGGAGGGTGTGCGGGAGGGCGCCGGACCCTGCCTGTGCACCCCCCAGGGTAAACAGCCCCAGCCGTAGCCAGCCCACCAGAGGCATGACACGGATGGGCACGTGCCGCACCCCGAGGGTCCCCTCGGGCTCTGCGGCCCCGGCCCCGGCCCCCCCCCCCCCCCCCCCCCGGCACTTCAGAGATGGCCACCCAGACGGAGCCCCTGGTTCTGGGCTCCACGCAGACAGAGCCCCTGGCTCTCGGCTGCGGGGGCTGCCTGTCCCTTTTCCAGGCTCTGGGGCCTGGGAGCATGGCGACCTCCCCTTGTGGGGTCTGCTCCCTTTTGGGGTCTCTGGTGCGCCAGCTGGAGGAGCTCCAGGCCACAGTCCAGAGACTGCGGGCCATCAGGGACTGCAAGCAGGAGATAGACTCATACTGCCAGGCCCTTCTCCCCTGGGAGGCGGAGGGTAGATCACAGTCTCCTTCCACGCCAAAGGAGGACTCTGGGACCTCCTGCTGTGTCCAGCCAGGGGCATGGACCAAGGTGGTCAAGGGCCCTAAGGCCCGCTGCACCAAGGCCCCTCCCCCACCAGAACTGAGCAACAGGTACGCACCTCTTGCTGCCCCAGCAGAGCCTGCTGAGTTGCCGGCCCCCACAGGCAACATGGGCCTAACTGCAGCTCCCGCCCCTGCTCTCCCCAAGACAAAACGTAAGGTGTTTGTTGTGGGAGACTCCCTCCTGAGGGGGACGGAGGGGCCAATCTGCCACCCCGACCCCTTAGCCTGTCAAGTCTGCTGCTTCCCAGGGACCCGCATTCGGGACATTGCGGAGATGATCCCCAAGCTCCTCAAACCCACAGACCACTATCCCATGCTCCTTATTCATGTGGGCACCAATGACACGGCTCGGAGCACTCCCAGCCAGGTCATGAGGCGCTACAGGGATTTGGGAGCGGGGCTTAAGGGTCTGGGGGCACAGGTGGTGTTCTCGTCAATCCTCCCAGTCTCAGGCTATGGGCTGAGAAGGGACAGGAGGATCTATGTGGTCAACCAAAGACTGCGGCGCTAGTGTCGTCAGGAAGGCTTTGGCTTTCATGACCACAGCCCGCTCTTTGGCGAGAGAGGCAGCGAGCTGCTGGGAAGAGATGGTCTCCACCTCTCTCCCCTGGGGAGGAGGCTCTTCTCAGCCAGACTGGCTGACCTGCTCCACCGGGCTTTAAACTAAGCCCGTTGGGGGACGGGGGGACTACCGCCACTGCTGGCCCGCTGAACAATCCTTGCAAAGCCAGCGGATCACGGCACTCAAGGGAGCCCGCCCCAGCCCTGGTAAAATCTGTGGGCAAGGAATGAGCCCCCCAGGGGGCACTTGCCTGCCTCTACACTAATGCCAGGAGCTTGGGGAATAAGCAGGAGGAGCTCATCCTCCTGCTCAGTGCAAACAATTACGATGTCATAGGGATAACGGAGACCTGGTGGGACTCCATCCATGACTGGACCACGGGGATAGATGGCTATGCCCTGTACAGGAGGAATCGTGTAGAGAAAAGGGGCGGGGGTGTAGCTCTCTATGTTAAGGAAAGCTACGCGTCCCTGCAAGCCAATATTGGCGACCAGGGTGGACGGCTGGAGACCCTCTGGGTTAAAATCCGTGGGGAACACAGCACGGGGGACACAATGGTGGGAGTCTATTACAGACCTCCCACCCAAAGTCCTGAGCTTGACCAGGAGTTTGCCCAGGAACTGGCTGAGGCAGCTTGCTCCAGGACCACGGTTGTCATGGGTGACTTCAATTACCCAGACATCTCGTGGGAGGATCGCTCAGCAAAATCTGAGTGGTCGCAGAGCTTCCTCTCATGCGTGGATGACCTCTACCTGACACAAGAAGTCTATGGGCCAACGAGAGGCAAAGCGCTGCTCGACCTGGTACTGGCTACTGGGGATGACCTAGTCGGCGACCTAGCGATCGATGGGAAGCTGGGTGACAGCGACCACGAGCTGATCACCTTCACCATCCGTCGAAAAGCTGGCAAGTCAGTCAGCAACACGCAAGTCCTTGACTTCAGGAAAGCCGACTTTGACAAGCTCAGGAGGCTTGTCAGTGAGGCCCTAAGGGACTGTGACCGCAGGGAGAGGGGAGTTCAAGAAGAGTGGTTGCTCCTCAAGGGAGCGATCCTCAATGCACAAACTAAGTCTATTCCATCTCGGAGGAAAGGCAGCAAGAGGGCACAGCAGCCCCCCTGGCTCTCCAGGGACCTAGCAGACCTCCTGAGGCTAAAAAGAAAGGCCTACAAAAGATGGAGGATGGGAATCACCTCCAAGGAGGATTATTCTGCACTGGTCCGGTCCTGTAGGGAGCAGGCCAGGAAAGCCAAGGCTGCAACTGAACTCCAGCTAGCTTTGAGCATCAAGAACAATAAAAAGTCCTTTTTCAGATATGTGGGGAGCCGGAGGAAAAGCAGGGGCAACGTTGGACCCCTGCTGAACCAGATGGGGCAACTGACGCCCAGGAAAAAGCCAACCTATTAAATAGGTACTTTGCGTTGGTCTTTCATCAGCCCCATGGGACGCCCATGCCCGCTACAGGGCCGGGAAGTCCGGGTGAGGGTGATCCCCTGCCCTCCATTAATGCTGACTTTGTGAAGGAACATCTTGAGAAGCTGGATACCTTCAAGTCAGCCGGCCCTGACAATCTTCACCCCAGGGTACTCAAGGAGCTGGCGAGCATCGTAGCCCAGCCTCTAGCACGGGTCTTTGAAAACTCTTGGCGCTCTGGTGTAGTGCCTATCTTCAAGAAAGGGAGGAAAGTGGATCTGGCTAACTATAGGCCCATCAGCCTGACTTCTATCCCGGGGAAGATCTTCGAAAAGTTTATTAAGGAGGCCATCCTTAATGGACTGGCCGATGCCAACATCTTATGGGATAGCCAGCACAGGTTTGTTGCGGGTAGGTCTTGCTTGACCAATCTCATTTCCTTCTACGACCAGGTGACCTATCACCTGGACAAGGGAGAAGAGATTAATGTCATATATCTTGACTTCTTAAAAGCCTTCAATCCGGTGTCCCATGATCATCTCTTGGAGAAACTGGCCAATTGTCACCTTGTGTCCTCCACGATCCACTGGCTGGAAAATTGGCTCCGGGTTCAGACCCAGAGGGTAGTAATTGATGGAAGTCACTCATCGTGGTGTCCTGTGACCAGTGGGGTTCCCCAGGGCTCTGTCCTTGGACCCATACTGTTCAACATCTTCATTAATGATGTGGACACTGGAGTCAGAAGCGGACTGGCCAAGTTCGCCGATGACACCAAACTTTGGGGCAAAGCATCCACACCAGAAGACAGGCGGATGATCCAGGCTGACCTGGACAGGCTCAGCAAGTGGGCGGACGAGAATCTGATGGCGTTCAAAGCCGATAAATGCAAGGTTCTCCACCTTGGGGAAAAAAAACCTGCAGCATCCTTATAGGCTCGGCAGTGCTATGTTGGTTAGCACTATGGAAGAAAGAGACTTGGGGGTCATCATTGACCACAAGATGAACATGAGCCTGCAATGCGATGCTGCGGCTAGTATAGCGACCAAAACGCTGGCTTGCATCCATAGATGCTTCTCAAGCAAATCCCAGGACGTCATTCTCCCCCTGTACTCGGCCTTAGTGAGGCCGCAGCTGGAGTACTGCGTCCAGTTTTGGGCTCCACAATTCAAAAAGGATGTAGAGAAGCTTGAGAGAGTCCAGAGAAGAGCCCACGCGCATGATCAGAGGACGGAAGCAGACTGTCATGGAAACACACGCAGCATACTTTTGGTTCAGGTCAGCAGAAGCTTTTATTCAAAAGAAACTACAGCTGTAGGGGGAGTTCCAAAGTGACATGGATTTCCCAAGCACTTGGAAGGGGTCCCCCTTCCCCCCTCCCCCCCCCCCCTGAGCAAAATCAGGAGGCTTATATACTTTTTAACAGTTGCTTACAACTCACGTGATCATATAGTGAAATTAGCATGAAAAGCGGCTATAATATTACTTCATTATTTTTTTGCTGTAATCAGGATGGGAACTAATGGGGGAGGCGAGATTAGTTCACAAACCTCCTTGCACCTGGAAATTAACTTTGTATATACTTTTTTTTTTTTTGCTACCTTCAAGGCCGCGGTGAGCAAAGCAGTTGCAGAGGAGTGACAAAGAACAAACACTTGCCCTTATCTGTTCTTTTGTACAGAGCCAGCAATTCTACACAAAGCGGTTATGTCATCTTATAACTAAAATAATCAAAGTTTAAGGCATATATTTTTTCTGATTCCACAGCCCCCCCCTTTGAGACTATTTAGTCTCACTTTAGCCTTAAATTTCCATTCTCATGAGCCCCTCTATTTCATCATGCAGCCTTTCATGTTTTCTTTCAATCTGCTCACACTTTTGTAACACCATTATTCTAGACTCTGCTGTGGGTTTTCTTGCCTTGCTAAAGCTTCTCCTGCTGGCTTTCACGCAGCAGAGGATCAGTTGCACTAAGACATAGAACATTATCAGAACTATCAAGACAAACAATATTCCATACAGGATTTTCTTGCCAAGGGCCCCGAAATCTGGGAGCCAGGAGGTTAGCCAAGACCACATTTCTTCTAGACCCCAGTCAGTATTTTCTGAGGCCACTTGATGTAGGACCCTTAACTGATTTTGGATTTTGCGAATGTCAGTTTCGATTCGCGTGTCCTGATTGATATAGACACAACAGGTGGAGTTTACTAAGGCACATACTCCTCCCTGGGATACCAATAGGTAATCTAGGGCTATGCGGTGTTGTATAGTTACTTGTGAGATCTGGGAGATCTCTTTTTGCAGATCCTGAATTGCATCCGCAGTGGCATTTCCCATAGTTTCCATTGTGGCTGAAATGTTAATTATGGCTAGTTCCAATTCTCTTATTCCAAGCCACAGTATGAAGGTTCTCACAAATCGATGGAACCCTGTGTTTCTGGTAGCTAAGGGGTTAACTGCCCTTTTCATGTGATGGTTGAAATTTTTTACTTGTTCCAGATATATTGCACTATGCATTTCGAAACCAGGGATAACACGTCCAAGAGTGCATGCCCCCACCCAATTCCAGGGCAAGATTTTATGAGCCCTGTTTCCGCAGAGCCAGTAAAGGCCTGGGGCAGAAAGGGTACTCAGATCTCGACAGTTGTGCCATATCTGGCACTTTCGATTGATATGCATCATATAGGACGGACCACGTTCAGCTGCTATCCTGCTGGACCGAGATATATTACAAGAAGTAAAATTGGAGTCAATGTAAAATTCCGATCTGTTTGCAATGAGAGCAACATGAGGTTCCTTAGAAAAGTTGTAGACCATGAATCCTGTACAATTGAGAGAGGGTACGTTACCCAACAGGAATCCACTGGTGCTACTAGGGCTATAATCTAGAGTAGTTAGGCAATGAGGGTAGTGTCATACAGGTGTAGCTTTATTATAAGCTCCGGTGTTGTTGGATCTGTAACAGAAAGGTGCCTCTACTCTTGGGGAGATTATCCAGTTAGCAGGGGCGGCCCTCCATTCTTTAGGAGCGGACCGATGGGCAGCTAACGAGTAGTGTCTAACGAAGCCGCCATTTATTGTTCCCCATTGCTAGAGGGATATTGGTACTCCGATCATTGGGATTCCTTGGTGTAGGTGTGCTGGGCTGTGAGAGCATATCCAGCAGTCACTTTTATTTCCAGCTTGAGCCACCGTACGGGAGATCTGCAAATACAAATTTTTCTTCCACCCCCCTTGGGTGATACTGAGATACCCAAGTGTGATATATAAGGATATCAGTGCCATTTTTAGAGACAGGAGGGACAAAGAATCTTAACAACAAACATAACCAGCACCAGTAAGAAAAAGAACACTACCAGCCAAACCCAGGATGGCAGCCAAAGTCTTTCTTCGTCCTCTGGGCTCAAGTTACCTAAAGGACTGATAATGTCGGCTCTTGGTCTTGATCGAGGTGGTGATCTTCCGAATGGGAGCATTCACTTCCTTCGAGGCCGAAGATGATATCTTCGTTCTTTAACTGATGAATCCGGCTGGGCTGAGGTGTTGGGTGCAGGGGAGAGGTTACTAGCACTTGCACCCTGATGCTCCTCACTTGCCTGAGTGAGGTCCTTTGTCCTTGGCCTCAGGGAAAGATCCCAACCTTGGTTGGAATACAGCTGCTTCGGGGTCCAATGGAGGTGATACCTTCTTGCAGCGCGAGGCGTGAGTCCACGTTTGGTGACCTTGGCAACAAACAGCAGAATTAGTGGTCAGAAGTACCTGGAAAGGTCCTTTCCATCTGGGTTGAAGTGCGTTTTTCCGTTGATAGACCTTTACGTAGATCCAATCTCCTGGATCGAGGTTGTGACAGGGAACATCCGGTGGTTGAGGTAAGGCTTCTTGGACCTGTGAATGAACAGACCTGGCATACTTCATTAATGCCTTGCAATAATTTAGTACAGTTTCATCAGTTAATTGTAGGTCTGTTTGGTGAGGGGCAACAGGTGGTGTAGCTGGTATCCTCATGGGTCGTGCCATGAGTATTTCATAAGGGGTTAGGCCATGTTTTCTGTTAACAGTGTTTCTAATGTGCATAAGAGCAATGGGCAGTGCATCAGGCCATTTGAGGCCTGTTTCAGCACAAATCTTCGAAATGCGCGTTTTTAAATCAGAGTTTTTACGTTCTACAGCACCACTTGATTGTGGATGATAACTACAGTGTAGGTGTTGCTGTATGTTGAGTGCTTGGCAGATGTTTTTTACTATCTGTCCTGTGAAATGGGTGCCGCGGTCACTATCTATTGTGAGGGGCAAGGGGCAATCCAAATCTAGGGATGAATTCTTTGAGCAGTTTCTTTGCTACAGTGATGGAATCAGCATGTACGCGGGGGTAGGCTTCCACCCATCCAGAGAACACATCAATAATAACAAGAATGTATTCATAAGAACAGCACTTAAGTAGCTGCACAAAATCAATTTGCAGATTTACAAATGGTCCCCATGGAGGGGGATGGGCTGCGGGTGTCGTTTTTACTCGTTGCCCAATGTTGTGAGCTAAGCAGATGGGACATGAGCTACAGTACTGTTGTGCCATGGAAGGAAAATTTGGGGCAAACCAGTTTCTTTGTACTGTAGCAATCATCCACCCTTTGCTCGTATGGGCCACAGAGTGGGTTAAACGAGCAAGAAGTGGCAAAAGCTCTCTAGGTGCCACCAGGCGGCCGTCCGGGGAGCGCCAGAGAGAGTCGGGGTGCAGTGAACATCCTGCACGCAGCCAGTCATTTATTTTCTTTTTTGGGGCCTGATTTGGAAGAAGGGCCAGACTTGAAAGGCTAGCCAAAGGAGACTGGTCTGCTGAAAAACAAACAAGAACACAGTTAGGAGCCTGTGGGCCAGAAAGGGCCGCATTTCTGGCAGAACGGTTTGCCAGATCTTTTCCTCGTGTGACATCATCAAAGGGTTTCTCATGAGCTTTACATTTACCAATAGCAATAGCAAGAGGCAATTGAACAGCTTCTAAGAGCACTTTTACATAACCATGACTGATTTGGGTCCCTGATGAAGTGAGGAACCCTCTTTGTTTCCAGATTTGTCCAAAATCATGAACAACACCAAAAGCATACTTAGAGTCAGTATAAATGGTTGTGGTTTGATTTTTTTGCAAGAATGCAAGCACGTGTTAAAGCAATGAGTTCAGCAATTTGAGCAGAACGAGCTTGGGGTAAAGAATAGGCTTCCAAAACAGCATACTGAGTGCATGCTGCATATCCCGCAACTAATTTGCCTGCATCATTTCTAAGACAGGAACCATCAACAAACAAAACAAGGTCAGAGTTCGGGATAGGAATGTCCTTGAGGTCAGTTCGAGGGGTTAACAATTGAGTTGTGATAGACAGGCAATCATGAGGCTCACCATCAGAGGCAATAGGCAGAAATGACGCAGGATTCAGAATTGAACAGCGATTTAAGGTTACATTTGCAGCTGACAGTAGAAGCTTCTCATATTTAGTAAGACGGGAATTGGAAATGTGCTGAGTTTTGCCCTTGAGCAGAAGGGCTATCACAGCATGTGGAACTGCAACGGTTAAAGAGTGTCCCAAAACTAGAGAATCTGCCTTTTCAACCAACAAGGCAGCAGCTGCAACTGAACGGAGGCAAGGAGGAAGTCCCGCAGCTATGGGATCAAGGGCAGAGCTGTAATATGCAATTGGGCGATGCTTTTCACCATGCAGCTGAGTGAGTATTCCTAAAGCGATTCCTTCCTGTTCATGACAAAACAAGGTAAAGGGTTTTTTATAATTAGGAAGTCCAAGAGCGGGAGCAAGAGTGAGGGCTTGCCTAAGGGCCACAAATGCTTGTTCGGCTTCAGGAGTCCAAGGGAGGGGTTCCGGGGTGGTATCATGAGTGAATACAAGGGTTTTGCAAAAGCAGCATAACCCAGGATCCACTGTCTACAATAACCCGTTGCACCTAAGAATCCCCTCATCTGTTTTCTAGTCATAGGTTTGGGAATGTTGAGGATAGCTTCAACTCTACTAGGGGAAAGGTGTCGTTCTCCTGCTGAGATATCATGCCCTAAATAATGTACCTTAGACTTGCAGAGCTGCAATTTAGATTTTGAGGCCTTGTGGCCTTTCTGAGCTAAAGCTGTGAGGAGTGTCAAAGTATCTTGCTTACAGGCCTCTAAAGTGGGTGAGGCTAACAATAGATCATCAACGTACTGAACAAGGGTGGACCCTCCTTTGAACATGATAGGATCCAAATCTTTTTTTAGGATCTGGGAAAACAGGGTTGGGGACTCCGTATATCCCTGAGGGAGTCTTGTCCAGGTATATTGAAATCCCTGATAAGTAAATGCAAACAGATACTGGCTATCCTTATGAACGGGGATAGAGAGAAAAGCAGAACAAAGATCCACTACTGTGAAATATGTAGCATCTGAAGGGATACAGGAAAGAATAGTGGCAGGGTTAGGGACCACGGGGAAAGCGGGTAAAACAGCGGCACTTACAGCTCGAAGATCTTGCACAAAGCGATACGTATTTTTACCAGGTTTTTTGACAAGTAGGATAGATGTGTTGCAAGGGGAGCGTATTGGGACAATAATCCCTTGCTCAAGGAGTGAGGAAACGACAGGCTTGATCCCTTCCTCAGCTTCCTTTGAGATGGGGTACTGTGGGACACGAGGAAGTGGCTTGGCAGGGTTTAGGATGATACGCACTGGTTCAGCACTCAGCATGTGCCCCACTTCATTCGCATGGGTGGACCACAGCTGTGGAGGTACTTGTGCCAACAGTTCCTCTTGCAAGTAGGAAGTGTCAGGATCAGAGTACTCCTGGGTTAGCAAAGCCACAAGCTCGGTTTCCCTATGTTCCGGTACCTCAAGGTAAACACCATCTAGGCTACAATAAATCACGCATCCCAGTTTACACAACAAATCCTTACCAAGAAGGTTGACAGGTGCACAGGGGCTAAGAAGAAAGGCATGATTTTTAGACAAAGGGCCAATAGAGATGGAGACAGGTTCAGAGACGGGATGTGGGATAGGTTGTCCGCCTATACTGACAGCATTTACAGTTTCAGGAGAATAAGGTAGAAAAGGAAACTCAGCAGCCTTTGGCGTGGAGCGGGACGCTCCGGTGTCAACAAGACAGGAGACAGGTTTACCAGAAATAAGGCATTCAACAAACGGACCAGATTGGTCAGTAGCAAGCAAAGGAGCAATGATGTCACTGTCCCTCAGGCTGTCCTATTCAACACTGGGAAAATTGACAGGAAGTGGAGGTGGGGGCTGGGTCCTTGGCCGGGGCGGTTGGGGCATTCTGATTTTCAATGTCCTTCTTGCTTGCAATAATGACATTGGTTCCCATAGCCTGGGTTTTGTGGGCTCAAGGATCTATCTCTTCCCCTGAATCTACCCGGGCCTCCCCTTCCCCGTCCTTGTCCTCTTCCTCTACCTGGACCCTGCAACTGAGAAATCTGTAAGGCCATTAATTTAAACTCGGCATTGTCTTTAGACCGTTCCAATTTGTTATGAAAATGGTTAGCCGCAGCAAGGACTTCGGTCAAATCTTTAGTTTCCCAGCCAATAATTACTGTTTGAATTTTCTCAGCAATTTTAGGGTTAAGTCCCTGGACAAATGCTGCCACTATTGCTTGTTTAGCATTTCTGACTGGGTTATCCATTCCTGAGTATTGTTCAAATGCCTGTTTGAGGTGTTCTAAATAGTCACTGGGGTGTTCATTTTTGTTTTGTTTACAGGTATTTATTTTGGTCCAGTCTGCCTTTTTTGGGCAAATTGTGAGAACTGCCTGAACCAAAGCATTTCTCTTGTTAATAAAGTCTTGGCCAATCCCTGGGTTTTGATCTGGCCAAGTACAGGCAGCATACAGACGTAGCATAGTTTCCTTGGGCAAAATCGATCGCATGAGCTGATTAATGTCAGCCCATGTTGGATTATAACAATTTATAACAGTCTGCAATTCTTCCTGAAATTTTTCTGGGTCTTCCCTGATTTTTGGGAACTTTTGAGTTAAATTGTAGAGCTCACCTGGAGTCCAGGGTGCATGCACAGTTACTATATTTTGTCCATTGGTGCCAATGCCTGGCATTTGTCTTGGGGAGTAAACTTGTGCAGTTCGGGATCTCAGATTGATGGGAGATCTTTCCATGCCTATTCCCATTCTTTTAAATACACCTGTGGTGGGTTGTGACCCAGGAGTAAATTGCCACACTGGTGATGATTGAGTGGCAGATATGGTGGATGAGTCCGGACTATTAAGCTCCGTGGATGGATTTACTGAAGGAGCTTCAGCTAATGGGTCACTAGCCTGGGCTGCAGCCTGATGTTGAACCGGTTGTTGCTGATGTGGGAGTCCCAGGAGAGCAGAGTTCGAACAAAGGTCAAGGATATCCTCTGCTGGCTCCGGTGGTGGGGGCGCCCCGGCCAATGCTGGATACATCGGAGCGGTGTCCAGCGTGTAATTTGGGGGAGCAGCCAATTTCTCCTGAACAGCTTTTAACTGCTGTTTTAATTTTTCTTGAGAGTCTTTTAGGCTCCTAGTTTGAGACTCTGTCTGCCTTTTGGACATTTCATCATACCAATAAAAGAACGCGTCCCACTGATTTTGTGGTGTTTTGGATCCACGGGACTCTAACGCCCCTCTCAAGTGCACTCTTTTATCCTGATCAAATGTTCCTTCCTGTGGAAAATGCTTCACAGGATCATCCCTAGTATACCAGTTCCACTTATCCAGGTACTTGCAAGTCTCGGGAGAATAATGTGTGTACATAAAGTACGCCGGAGTCCCCTTAGAGGGGACAGGAACTTGTTTAGACTGACTTGTTCCCATTTTCAGTCACACAGGGAGACGTAGGAGAGGCTTATTTAGGATGTCCGGGCCGCTCAGTGCCTTGCCCCGCAGTTTTTCACTGCCCAGACAAAAGGCTTCTGACCCGACACCGGCTCATAAAATGGAAATGGGGAGGGAAACACTAGAGGGATCCTTTCACTCCTGCTTTCGGCAGAAGCTACTGGGACAAGGGGTTTGGAAAAGACAAAATCACTCAGACGCCCTGTCCAGTAGGTCACGAGGTTCCAGTTGGGCCCCCTTGCTTTCAAAACTGCCCTGTCAGGCAGAATTGGGGCGGCTGAGCCCAACCGTAGTCTCAGTCCTGGTCAGTGGCTCATATTTCTAAATACGCGCACATGCACATTTATTCAGTCAGCCAGACCTGCTACCCCACACCGCCTTAGTTAATTAACTACAAGCCCGATGTGCTGTTGGATGAAGGTGCCTCAAAGAGTTTCTCCCTAAATAAAACATAGGTTACCAGACACAAAATGGGATCCATTACCAGACAGAAAATTTTAGCCGGCAGTAAGGTTCAGACTGACCTGTTTTAACAAAGTTCAGATCCAGTTACCACGGCCAAGTTGGGAGCCTACAGGCAGTCCTCCTCCGAAACCCCAATAGAGATTTTGAATTAGGTCTCTTACCTCTCAAGTTTGGTGCCTCGGGGTTCGGGGCGGGGGGCAGCCTGCAGTCCTCCGTCCTCAGCCTGTGTTCTGGATCCGAGTCACGGCACCAGGAATTGTCGTGGAAACACACGCAGCATACTTTTGGGTCAGGTCAGCAGAAGTTTTTATTCAAAAGAAACTACAGCTGTAGGGGGAGTTCCAAAGTGACATGGATTTCCCAAGCACTTGGAAGGGGTCTCCCCCCCCCCCCCCCCAAGAGCAAAATCAGGAGGCTTATATACTTTTTAACAGTTGCTTACAACTCACGTGATCATATAGTGAAATTAGCATGAAAAGCGGCTATAATATTACTTCATTATTTTTTTGCTGTAATCAGGATGGGAACTAATGGGGGAGGCGAGATTAGTTCACAAACCTCCTTGCACCTGGAAATTAACTTTGTATATACTTTTTTTTTGCTACCTTCAAGGCCGCGGTGAGCAAAGCAGTTGCAGAGGAGTGACAAAGAACAAACACTTGCCCTTATCTGTTCTTTTGTACAGAGCCAGCAATTCTACACAAAGTGGTTATGTCATCTTATAACTAAAATAATCAAAGTTTAAGGCGCATATTTTTTTTCTGATTCCACAAGACCCTACGATGACAGGCTGAGAGCCCTGGGGCTCTTTAGCCTGGAAAAGCGCAGGATCAGGGGTGATCTGATGGCCACCTACAAGTTTATCAGGGGTGACCACCAGTATCTGGGGGAACGTTTGTTCACCAGAACGCCCCAAGGGATGACGAGGTCGAATGGTCACAAACTACTACAAGATCGTTTCAGGCTGGACATAAGGAAGAATTTCTTTACTGTCCGAGCCCCCAAGGTCTGGAACAGCCTGCCACTGGAGGTTGTTCAAGCGCCTTCGTTGAACACCTTCAAGATGAAACTGGATGCTTATTTTGCTGGGATCCTATGACCCCAGCTGACTTCCTGCCCTTTGGGCGGGGGGCTGGACTCGATGATCTTCTGAGGTCCCTTCCAGCCCTAATGTCTATGAAATCTATGAACATTTGGGGCAACTCTTTCTTTAGCAGTGTCTTTAGAGGCTTTCATCTATTGCTGTCCATCTTGTCCAAATACAGCAGCAACTTTCTCTTGTTCTCTCCTTTCATGGGTCAGAATGTTATGAAGTGTTGTTCAAGAGCGTAACTACCTTTCTGTTTCTTCCTAACCCACAGTAGATGGAACAGGGCAAGAATTTGTCCTGTACTTGTGGTTATTAGAGCAAACCTCTTGCATTAGGGATGGGTCAACACCCAGCCCATGGTCCAAATCTGTACTGTGGAGCCATGGCTTCTGGCCTGTGGAGCTCCCCATAGGTCAGAAAATTAGGTGGCAGGGGGTAGGGGAAAAGCAGTGGCAGTTAATACTTCTGTCCTTCCCTTGCTGTAAAGTGCCCTAGCCCTGCATGGGAAGGACAAGGATTAGGATGGGGAACTCGTTATGTATTCTTTCTGGGGCTGCTCTCTTTGGTATTTTGATGACTGTTCCAGCTAATAGTGGAAAGATGGTAGTGTTACATTCATATTTTTTACTAAAATGAAGTAGGCTTTGAAATGGTGAGACTTCAAAGAGTTTCCACCTGCTTTTCGGTTTGTTAGGAAGACAAGTGCAGTCTGTATCTTTCATGAAAAGAAAGAAATGAGTTCTAAAAAGAAAAGTGGACTTTCTAAAAGGTCCAATTATAACATTCTGTCTTGCTGCCCTTTCTTATTCTTGCATAAGGAGCGAAACCCCTTAGTAATTATAGATAAAATCAAGATGCTTAATTTTTAAGTCAATCTTGAATCTGTATTCCAGAATACTTTAAACCCAAATGTAACCATAATATAATAAAGGGTAGCAAATTTAAACTATTTATTTGAAGAAGAATCAATGTCTTTTAATCTTTAAGACATTTAATTGTTCTGTCCCTAAAAGTGATTTATTATGCTGAGTAATTTGATCTCTGTCTTGATATAGGTTGCTTCAGTGAGGTTTTCTAATGGTAATATTATTCAAGCATTTTATTCTGGAACAGTGATTACATCCCTCAAACCTAATCTCAGTCCATTCCACCACTTCACTAATTTGTAAAATATATAAAAAATAAAACATTAATTGGCATTTGAGATGCTGTGTGCAATAGTTTAAATGCAGTTTGCAGGAGGTATACGTTCCTCCTGATAATGTGATATTAATTGTGGACTCAAGTGATTGGCAGTTGATTCCTATGCAGTGGCAAATGTGTGTATTGGAAAATAAGGTTACTACTAGTATTTTCCTACATACAACATACACACTTACTCAAAAATCAGCCCCTCAAAATTGGGGTGCATCTAGTAAGTGAGGAAGTTGATTTTCTGCCTGGGGTTGGAAGCGCCCTGCTCCCTGATTCCTACCTCAATGCAGGAGCTGTGCTGATGTTGTTCAGGCAGTTTAGGGAGTCAGTTGACTTACTGGCTCGTTGTTCTTCACTTTACAGGTGTTAATGATTAGTCTGTCCCAGATCAGTCTTGATGTTTCACTAATCAAGCTAACCTTTCTTAAGGCAGTTTTGCTGTCTGTCACCTGCTCCTGGTCTGTTTCACTGCTTCCCTCAGTTCTTTAGTTCAGATTCTTTAGCTCTTTTCAAAATCACCCATGAAAGCCAGTCTTCAGCAGCTAGGGATTCAACTTTAGTTGAAGGGGAGGGTGAGTCAGTTGAAGATTAGGCTGTGTCCCTGCCCTGTGCAGTCATAACTCTGGACAAATCTTCTTTTAAAAAGCAGAATGAAGAAAGGTAAGGTATGTATTTAACTTGTCGGCAGTAAAATCTGTTGAAGTTGAGACTTGGTCTTTGCAAAATAAGACAGTTCTGAGATCTTTTTATTTCTTAAAATTCCACTTGAATGCTTTTTTTTTTTTTTTTAGAAGAACGTACTGAAGATGCCCACTCCAGAAGCAGAGGATTTTCAAGAAGAGGAGGTAAGGGCACAAGCAAATTGGCAGTAATATTTTAAGGGAGAGACTTTCAGGCCAGGGGAATTTTCATTGGCTTTCATTTGGAATTGGATGATTAGATGCCTCTTGTACATTTGAAAATCCATCCCATAATCTCAGCATGACTTAGTGTTCTTTGTTTTGATAAAATAGAAAAATTAAAAATCATGAATAACCATTGAAAAACCAGTTTCACAAGGTAACATTCTGAGTTGTACAAAAAAGAAATATTCATAATATTTTGGTGCAATAAAGAATATTTTCTTCTTTATGGTTACATAAGTGGTGATCTGAAACTCCTTGTAAATGTATTAGGAGCACATTCTAGATCCAGAGTAAAGCAACACATTTTTTATTTAATATGGTGAGTGTTTCTTCCCTACTCTTTGACTGTGTGACTCTGGTCTATGTCCTAAAAAAAAGGTAATAAAAAATGAAAGACCAGGTACATAGGAGTTTATGTAGAATAAGAATAGCTTTCATTTTTTTCTATCTTAGCCCTGTACCCAGGCTGCTGGGTTTCCTCTAGTTTCACACCAGTGGATGTGGGTATAGAAAACTGACTTTTTGACTCAATGTTCTGATTTAACCACATTGTTATCTTTCCCAGAATTCATAGCTTTAAAGGTTGGGGTTTGTATCTGAATAGCTTGGAGAAAGAAAATAACTCCAAGGTCCTAATTTCTTCTCTCCATATCTTCAGTGTGAACTGGAAGCATTACTGAGGAGGGGGTAGCATTTTCAATTCTTTACTTCAAATCTGTTTGAATAAGTCACTTGACTGTGCTTGTGTCCCTTTTTAATAATATTGGTTGATGACGTTTCTTTACTCTTTGTAGAAAGCACCAAGATGTGCATGTGCAAACAGTGCAACTGATAAGCAGTGAACTCTGTTCAGATTTTACAATTGCCATTATGCTGTATTATAGGTGCTCGAGGGGATTTCAGAGGTGGCCGTGGAGGATTTGGTCCAAGTCAATGTAAGCTTGATAATGTTGAACTTCTGGCACTTAGCAGTAACTGAATATAAAATACAGTTTTGTTGTGGTGGAGTTTCCCAGTTGATTTAAAAATGTAATAAAGGTTCAAGTTATGAAGAGGTCTTTGAGCTGTGCAAAAGCATGAAAACAAAGTAAATGAACACGTTTTACTTTAAAAATGGGGGACTTTACATTCATGCACATTCTTCCTAAAATTTAAACCTGTGAGGCTGCTGCTTTTTGTAGTTCGTAAGGAATAGGAATTTCTAATTCAGGACTGAATATTTTATTTTATTTTTAATAAATACTTTTCTAATAATATTGTACATATTACTGTAGATAATGAAAATGAGCAACAAGAAAGAGGACCGCATTTTGGCCTTAGGAGGGGAATGTTGGGAGGCCCTACAGGTGATGTTTATTTATATTAAAGTTTTGCAGATATTTTAAAGTGGTGTTTGCAACTGACTTGTTTCTAACCTAATGGATTAATTCCTTTTTTCCTTCAAAACATTAAACCTTCTTTATTGTACAGTTGTATTTACTTAGCTTATCTTCCAACTTGAACACAAATGTAACACAAAGGCCCCCTCTACATGTTACAGATATTGCACAGTTAACTGAGACCAGCTACCTGTGCAAAGTACCTATCATATCATTAAAAGGTGGTCCAACTAGCTATAAAGTTATACCTTGAAAATGTATATTGACTTTATAGCTGTTTGCTGCCTAGCTTTAATTTGCATGTGTAGCAGGGTCTGCCCCTGTGGCAGGGAACCCCATCAGCTGACCTAGCTCTCAGCTGCAGGAGTGTGCCATACACAGCCAGGAATGGGAATCTTGCATATGTGGAGTTGCCTTATGTTTCTTTTTTTTTTAAATGCTGCACTTTAAACTGGAAGTCTTAGAACTGATCTTTGAAAAGGTTTTCTGTGTGCCTTGAGTTTAAAAATGTTGAGAGCCACTGAGCTAACCTGTTTTGTTATGGCACTGCCTTCTATTTTTGGCTTTTTGCAGGATGCAGCATAGCGAGCTACGGATTGGTAGCTGACATCTGGTTTTTCGTTTTTGGCCTCTGTCTCAGTATAGCCTATTCCTAGCTTGTCTTGTGGCTGTACCAGTTCACTGTTTGTTCATACTGATTATAGAATAGTTAATTCTGCCATTTTGGTTTAACCAGTCATTTTATTAAACTTGACAGTAGCTTTCACACAAGTAGTGCTGAATGTGTAGGTGGTCCTCACTAGTTTGCCAGTTCCAGTGGATTAGCTTAAAAGTCAGTGATTCTTCATTAAAATAGAAGCATTAGGGGAGGAGAGTACCTGTCTTGTCCAGATACTAAAATTACTTCAATTAAATTTCACAGCGTTACTATATGAACCTAGCATTTCCTGTTGAATGCCAGTATTCTGTCTGTTTTATTGCCTCTCCTTGTATATATAGGTTTGAAAAAATACAATCAATCATGCTGTATTTTCAAGGGCACATAATAAACTGCAGCAGCTATGCCCTTCCAACTGAAGGATAGGTATTCCAATGGATTGGAGGTTGATATCTTCATCAGGGGTGCACACTTAAATTTTTGGGACTAATACCGATAGCCAATATTTAAGGAGGCACATCGGGTGATACTGATCAGATTTCCAATACAGCTGCCTCCAGCTGGTAAATCCGGTGTGATGGCAGGGGAGGGGGGAGGGAAGGGACTTCGGCAGGTAGATCAGTAGTCCTTGTGGTGGAGGGGGCAGGTACTGGTGGGGTGGAGTGGGCAGAGCCATGGCTCATGGGGGGGAGAGGGGGTTGGCTCCTGCTGCTGCTTGCACCCCAGGAGGGCCGAGGGGTGTGAGCTTCTCAGATCTGTGTGGGGCTGAGTGGCTCGCAGCCGGGGCTGTGAAAGCCTCTTCTCAGCGGGGCCTGGGCTTGGAGCAGGCGCCAGCAGCTCTGGGAGGATGCTACATCCACCCCAAATTTCGCTGCCACCAGCTGCCCAGCGCAGCCCCTGCTCAACGCCCCACCTCCACCCACATGCTGGGAAGTGCTGTCAGCGCTTTCTCTGAGCCCAGCCTCTGCCAAAAGATCCCTGGTTGCTGCCCTCCCTGCCCTGCACTTATCCAGGGGTCAATGCCTCAATGGTAAATTTCCCTCCTGTCACCCCTCCTTATGGTCCAGTAAACAGACAGTGAACCACAGCATTGCAAAACTAATTTAATCAGAAACAACTTCCTTTTTCTTGATGGGTTTTTTTTTTGTTTTTTTGTTTGTTTGTTTTTGTTTGTTTGTTTGTGTTTGTTTTGGATCATTGTTCAAGATGCTTCCTGCAGGAAGTTTAAACATTTAATAAATTTGCAGATGCTATCAAGCTGGGAAGGGTTGGAGAATTGGAGAAATGTCTTGAAATAAATACAGTCAAAGGGCGAGTGCAGCCTACTACTTTTTGTGTAGGAAAAATTTACTGCATGAATTTTAAATTGGGGCTGTAGGGCAGCTATTGTGCAGACAAGGATCATGAGGTTTTATACTGCATCTCAAAGCAAATCAATCAAGTCATAATGTGACATTATGAAGTCCCTCATGTTGTGAGGGAAAACCAACACCATCCTGCATATAAGATGTGAAAAATCCTTTCATTGTAATCGGCTTCTGGTAAGGTATCAGCTGGTGTATTGAGTTTTATTTTGGGCACTATTTCCAGGGAAGATATGGACCAGTTGGAGTCTTGAAGAAGAGCAGTGAAAAGGATTAGAGGTCTAGATCGTGTGGCCTTTTTCAGATCCTTAGAATTGTTTGGAGAGCTTTCTGGCCTAGAAAATAGACAACTGGGGAGATGGAAATCTTCAAGTAATGTTACTGTTCTTCCTGTCTCTGAGGATAGGACAAGAAGTAATAGGTTTAAATTGCAGGAATAGAAATTTGGGTTAGGCATTGGATTTTTTTTTGCTTCCAACTGTGGGGTAGTGAAGTACCAGAATAGATTACATGAGCATGTTTTGGCGTTTCCATCACTGGAGACTTTTTAGGAGCAAGTTTTGATATATATGCATCTTGATGTTTCCTAGGGCAGGCAAATTGTGACCATTTCAAGGTTCCTTTCCTCCCTACTTTTGTTGGCCGCTTCTAGGTTCACTGCCCTTTTCTGTTTAGGCCTTTCTGATAAAGATTTCTTCTCCAGATTTTTCACGGTCACAAAATGAAGTTAATGACTCAGGAAAACAGACATAATATACAAGAAGTTGCAAGTCGCCAATTCCAATTTTAGAGGGAGGCCTTTGTTTGTCATATAACTTGTTTTCCCGCCAGTCTGCTGGTTTCTTGTTGATGATTTGATGATTGAGAATCCATATAATGAGAGTACACACTGAACATACTTTTTCCATTTTTTTAACCTGTTAGTTTCATATTTTTTTCAGCGATGCTCATTTAGTACTGTCTTGGCCCCTGTCCTGCCTCTGGCAGATTTCCCCGACTTTCTTTTCCAGCTTCCCAAGAATATATTTCAAAAGTTGTTTCTTCTAGCCATGGTTTTTAGTTTTATTGATATTTTCACTAACTCTCTTAACTAGGTTGGTTGTTTTTATTTCAAAAAGTAACCTGCTTTCTTGTAGCTGTGATCTTGTGATTGTTACAAAAATACTTGGAAACCATTTCCAATTATTTATATGTTTAATTTTTTCTCCCACTGTTTGCATCTCTGTTATTTTCCAGTTTTGAGTAATAGGCCTTTTTTAACTACTGCTTGTGTATTACTGGTTGAGACAATGCAAAAATATAACAAATGATATCTGATCCTATTCTGTTCAGATAACCATTAGTTTATGATTATCCTTCAATGAGTCTTAAGCATTTAAAAACTAATGGATTTTAGTATTTTTAGGAAATAATCTGAAGTCAAACCCCAGAGGAATGTTTCATAGAGGTAATATGAGACCTCCAGTTTATAATCCTTCTCTACCAGTTGAAATTTCCATATATCTTTTTGAACATTATAGGTAAATTTTTATTGTCTGATTGATGTCTGATTTTGATCTATAAGAGTTTGTATTTCTGTAACCCATTTTGTATATGTTTTTGTTGTGTGTTTTTTTTTTTTTTTTTTTTTAAAGCAGGCAGTGCATAACTTTGTGCCATAGCCTATACTTTTTAATTGGCAATTGCAGTAAAACATCCTAAATAGTGACACTACTCCCTACCATTTTCCTTGAAGTGTCCTTTATTGTTTGAATTCTGGATGACTCTTGGTATTTGGGAGGACTTATATAAAATGGAAAACTTGTAAAGTAACTGAATGAGAGAACTAGCTGTAGTGGATATTAGGAAGTAGATTGTCTTTCTATGGCTGTGTTGGAAGGGCGTTTAATGGAAGCCATCAATAATATACTGAAGCTGAGTATAGGCAGACAAGGTTATTTGGGTAAATGTGATATCTTTTATTAGACCAACTAAATAGAAAATTGTTCTTTGTAAGCTCTTAGGCATAGGAAGAGACTGTTGGTGTTTTATATCCTTAGCCCAGTATGGCTACAACCAACACCCCCAAAACATGAAGTTGAGTATAGAATTTGTAGAAAAAAAATTTTTGAAGATGGACATTGAGTTTTGAGTGTTCCTGTTTTTAATAATAAAACTAGTTTTTAATATAGGATAGGAACAGGCTCAGTTCAGTAGGAATTTTAGGATGAGCACTGTACTGTCTACCAATCTCGGCAAGAGACATGGTAGTGTTCATAGTACTCTTAACATTACATAGGTCTTTGGTTATATTTTGATGCTGGAGATTAAAGTAAGCTTAAATCCCGAGGAACCTTTGCTGGGTTGAACTGGGTTCTTGTAGGATGGATGCCTGAGAATAAATTACTAGTTAACAATTATCTTTTATTAGACCAACTTAAATAGTTGGAAAACAATTATTAAGTAAGCTTTGGGGTTCAAAAACCCTTTGTCAGGCCAAGGAAGTTACAGCAGTTGGTGTGTGCTCTTTTCATTCCATCCAGGAAGTAAAGAAGCCAGCGGCTAGGCTGGTATGCATGCAAGACAGGTAGTCAGTGAAAATGTAGATTGAAGAATCAATGGGTGAGACAGCCTGGGGAGGCGGGGGGAAGAGAGAGAAGGGGGATGAAAGTGGAGAGAGACCCATCCAGGAAGAGCACACACCAACTGCTGAAACTTCCGTAGCCTGACGAAGGGTTTTTGAACCCGAAAGCTTGCTTAATAAATATTTTCCAACTATTTAAGTTGGTCTAATAAAAGATATCAGATTCACCCAAAGAACCTTGTCTGCCTATGTCCTTAGATCAACATGGTTACAACCTACACCCTAGTTAACAATTTGCTCTTTTGCATCCTAGATTAGTCTTTTTGGCCTCTCTTAATTGTGTCATAGAAGCTTCTGCAGTCAGGAAGGCCTGAAGAGAATTTATGAACAGCTAATTGTTTTAGCCTACTTTTCTTCCTTTGCAAGCAGTAAAACTTCTTACAATAATTTATTTTAGAATGCATAATGCAGTGATTTTAAAATCAATGTTTCCCAATACATAACAGACAAGGGATTAAGATAGGATTTTAAAAATAGACAAAAACGCTTGGCATCCTTCTTTCTGGTACATAGTTATAGCAACTATAAGATTCCACAGGGATGGCAAACCTGTAGTGTGTTCTCCACAAGTCAAATTAGTAGGCTCCTTTAGAAGTAATGTTTTGACTTTTTGTTCTTCAGGTGATCAAGAACATAGAGGATTTGGAGTCAGAGGTCAGAATTTTGAATCATATATATTGTATTTAGTTGTATTTGTGTATAGGTAAAAGTTCTTTCTCTAAGAAAGGAAGGGGAGTACAGAAGTGCGGCTGTAATATATTCCTAGTTCTGGTATTAATGCACTATGACAACTTGGAAAAAATCATTAAGTCATTGAATGTCTCAATTTCCCTCTTTGTAAGTGGTAATAATACCTAGTTTAAGAGTGTTGAGATTTAAGAGGTTTAAGATTTAAAGTGCTTTTCAGCTTCTTTAAATGAAAAATTCTGCAGATGAGTGAAGATGTTATCATGTCTGTTAGCTAATTGAATATAATACCTGTCCTGACCCAAGCAGAGCTGCATGTTTGATGTGTTTTAGGTAGGAATACTTTGTTAAGAAAAGAAGAAAAAGTGATTAATAGGAAAGGCCAAGGAGAAAGCAACTTTACATGTTGACCTAGGAATCTTGATGTATGGATAAAAGGGGTAGTTTTTAAGGCTTTTTCAGCCTGAATTTCTCTCACTCAGTATATTTATGGGAGATCCTGTTTTCTCAAGCCAGTCTTGTTCTATATCAGTCCATAGCATTGAACAAAGTTTCATGTAGCATGTTGGCACAAAACTTAGTTCAAAGACATGATGAGACTGCAAGACCTGCCCTCTTAGAAGGCCTGTATAATAGGTGTTCATCCTCATGATGATGATTCCAAATGAAGTCTGTGAGAACAGCTTGCTAAGACTTTGAAGTATGCTCTGCTATACATAAGTTAAATGTTGCAATAGCAAGAAGTTTTGGGAGTACATTCATTTTAATGGCAGCTATTCTGGTGACCCCAAAACTCTCCATCACCACCTGTTCTTTGAGGGATTTTGTTATTTTTTAGACCAACAATTAGTATTAAAAAGGTCCTCTTTCTTTTCCCTAAGGCTGATACCCACGTATTTCATCAAAATTTTAATTTGCTTAAAATTATCAAGTTTTTTTCCCCATTCCAGCTTAAGCTTCTCAGGAATACCAACACCTAACATGTACATGTTAATAATTATCAATATATTGTTACATAATTAATTGCCAAAGGAATTAAAAATATTAAATATTATTGCATATTTAGTGTTGTATCCAGAGACAGATGACTACCTGTCTAAAATACTATTGCTCTTAAGAAGGAAAGAGTATTCTGTTTAAAAAAAACCAAAAAAACAAAAAAAACCCAGCACATTCTCTGTATAGAGAACTGTATTATGTTCTAATCTGTATCCAGCCTCGTCTGGGAATCTTGCCTTACTGCAGTGGCCAGAGGTTCCATGTCTAACAGAAATAGCAGTGGCAGTAGTGGGATTTGGTCAGTCAGACAAGGAATATTGTCCAGACTACCAAACTGGAAGCATGATGAAGGCTGAATAACAAAGTAATATATTTACTTGAATACAAAATGAGCACACCCCCTCCCCCAGCAAATGTCATGAGGGAAGAAACTCCCTTGTCATAAGATATATAAGAAAATCTCTCTAAATTCATTCTCTGCTATTAAACTGCTGCCAAAAGCAGCATGCACTCAGCAATGGAAACCAACCATGAAGTTGAAATGCAGCCAACACTGATCATGACTATAAAACACATGACCTACATTGGGCAAGTAAGCCCAACCACAAGGAGAGCTTAGTGCAGTCCATCTGAATAAGACATATGATAGTGCCCATTGAATAAGAGTCGGCACCAACGTGCCCCACTGCCTCATGTACACCCTGCTACTCTGCCCTTGCAGCCCCCAGTCCTGTTTTTCCCCATTTCCTTCCCCTCTGCGCACTCCTTACTTTTGTTGCTGGCCAGCAGGCTCCATCCCTGCTGCAACCTGGGGTGCGGAGCCTGGCTGCAGCCTGGGCCTCTAGTAGCAGTGGCACAGATCTGGCACTGCTGTTCTAGCCCAGCTGAATTTAAGATGATCCTTCAATAATTAGATTCCATACATGGAAAAAATTTTCCATGTGTAGAATCTAATTATTAGGGGTTCATTTTACATTCAGGGTCATGTTTCATTTGGGTAAATATGGTAGGTGCCAAAGTGCTGCTTCAGAAGTGTATTTATAGAGTACCTGTGCTAAAACTTGCAGTAGTTTAAAAAAAAAAAAAAGGTAACGTGTCAGTTCTGGATGAACTAAGTTTACGGGAAAATTTGCTACAGCCACGTTTAATTTCAGGGTTATTGTTTTCAAATTTGTTCCTCATTTTTGTGTGCTCAGGGAGGGCAGGGTCTGACAGCAAGGAGAAGGGGAAGGGGCTGCCAGGGGAAAAAGTTGTGGGGAGGCAGAGAGCAATGGGATTCACCTGTCTTCCTTCCCCCCCCCCCCCCCCTGGAATTTATTTTCTCTGCTGTAGCAATGGGTGGTGGATGAATTCAAGGCACATCTAATAATTAAATTCTGTATCTGGAAAATTATAAGTTATAATTTTTTATATAGATAATCTAATTATTGGGGGGCATCCATGTATTCAAGTAAATATGGTGTTACAAGCACCTGTTTTTCTAGCTGATCACTTTATTCTTTCCCTCCTTTGGTCTAGTCCAAATGGTACTTCCAAAATCTTTGTCCACGCCCATTTCTTTGATCATGTCACCCACTATCTTTTCCCCCCTTTCTTAGCATAATAAACACACATTTGTAGTCCTTGTCTTCCATGTCTCCCATAGTTTAACTCACCCTACTTACCCAATCCCTTCCCTTACTTTGCATTCTATTCCTTTCACTCTGCCAATAGTTAGGCATTCTCCTCTATGCTGCCCCTTATATGTGGGTTTTTTGTGACTTTAATTTATGAAACGGGTAAATAAATGAGTATTTCCAGTGCACCTTGTCTCATTAAAATAAAGCAATTATGACAATCTTTTAACCAGGTGGTTACAGAGGAGGCAATGAAGAAGTAATTGCAGGTTCTGGAAGAAGTAAGTTGCTTTATTGTAAGTTACCTTAGCAAGGAAGTGGGTTTATTTTTGTTTTTTGCTTTATTAATAGTTAATTTCCTTTTTCTTAAAGGTACTTGGAAGTCAGGTGCAATGGAAAGTGGTGATAATCAAGGTAAGCATGTACATGTTTGTAGCACTAATCATAAAGCATGCTTGCCTAACTAATTCTAGTTAGTTTATTTTTTCATCTGAGCAGAAATACTCAGTACTATGCATGTAGTATATGTACAGATTAGGTGTTCTTCAAAGTGGACCATGTCCACATGCGTAACATCTTGAATCAACAATCCACAAATAGGCCATTGAAAGTCATTTCTGAATAAGACTCAGTGTATTTATGTTGTGCTTCTCAAAGGCTCATTGTGGCTTACAAATCTGCCTCCTGCCATGCCCTTGCCTATCAAAAGTCCAGATCTATGTGGAACTCCCCTTTCTAGCCACACACCAGATTGGCCCAGTGTGCAGAGTTGATCTGTTGCTGGACTCCGCACACCAGATCTAGATCTGGTGCACTGGCTTTGAAACCACATGCTAGATGGGACCCAGTGTGTTGAGTGTGGGACTTCATGTTGGCTCTGGGGTAGTGTGCTGGGTTGGCCCTGGCACATGGCTTCAGAGTCATGCATAGGCTCTGACCTGCCATGTGGCTCCAGAGCTAGTGCAGAGCCACAGACCTGGTGCACTAGGTTGGACTGCAGGTTTCATCCAATGTGCAGGGCTGGCAGCGGGCTTGGCTCGGCTCCCTGGCAACTGCCATTCATAGAATCATAAAAAAAAAAATAAAAAAAATTAGGATTCGAAGGGACCTCAGGAGGTCATCTGGTCCAGTCCATGCTCAAAGCAGAATCATCCCCAACTAGATCATCCCAGCCAGGAGGTGAGGGGAAATAGAGGTCACACAGCAATGTGCAGTAACAGGATGAGACATAGGTCTGAGTAGTGCTTTGCAAAAATTTAAAGGATAGAACAAGAAAATAAGTTTTGCAGAAGTCAGTCATGGAAGGGATTTGAAAAAGGCAGAGACGCCAGCTTATTTTATTGGGAGGAAATCTGTACTGGATAAATCAGTGGACAGTCCTCAACTGGGCATCATGCCATGCCACTGAGGGTGCTACAAGATCTTTTCGAGGGTGCCATGGTGCTGGTGCTACCACAAACAGGTGAAACTGCTCTGTGTGCCTTGCACAGATCCTGACTTGGGGAAAGGTCTGTGGGAAAAGCAGGAGCTCCTGCTTCCATTAGATTTATCTGATTAAGCTGAATGGAAGCTGGATGGCCTTCTCTTGCTGCGTGACTTCCTGGTCAAACCCTGCATGCTCTTCCTGGGAACAGGTGTGCAGGGCAGTTCTACCTGATGGCAGCAGTGGTGATGCAGCAGCCTGGAGGAACACAGGCATTGCACAGATAAATCTCCAGGCTGCCACCAGGTAGAACAATCCTGCATGCTTCTGTTTTCAGCAGGAGCAGGCAGGGCTGGGCCAGGAAGTATCTGTAGGAGGAGCAGGTGCTCCTGCCTGCACTGGGGAAAAGGCCAATAATGTACTGTGCTTTATTAATAAACCTGTCACTTGCAAGTCAAGGGAAATGGTTCTCTTACTTCTTGACACTGGGGAGCCTGGAGTGGTGTCTAGTTTTGGGGCCCACTTTTCAAGAAAGACTTGGATAGGAAAGAGTTCAGCAGTGCATGAAACATGAGTAAAGGCTATAAGGACTGGGACTACTGAGTGAGTGGGGGGGAGTGAAGGTTGGTGGCAAAATACTGTATTTTCTTGAATATAAGACTAGGGGTTGCCAGTCAGCATGGTGGGGGGAAAAGCTCCCAGTCTTACACTTGCATACAAGGAAACCATATTAAATGCATTGTCTTTTGTTAAACTCCTATGAAATCCTGAGGCTTCTGGTTTTGGGTTCATATCATGCCTAATATGTATTCTATATAAGGAGGTACAAAAGTGCTGCTTAGAGGTGTGTTTGTGGAGTATCTGTGCTAAACCTTGCATCAGTTTAAAAGACAATGTGTCAATTCATGTCAGTGTCTTCAGATTTTCTCCTCACTTCCATGTGCTCACAGAGAGCAGCGTCTGACAGAAGGGGGTGGGCCAGGGGCTACAGGGCGAAGAAGCTGGGAGGGAGGGCAGAGGGTAAGAGGGCCACCTGACCTTCCCAGATTTATTTCCCCTACTGTAGCAGTGGAAGGGGGACAAATTCAAGACAAACCTACAATAATTAGATTCTATACATGGAAAATGATAGCAAATTTATAAAATTTTCACATACAGGATCTAATTATTGGGAGGTCATTTTATAATCAGGGTAGTCTTGTATTTGTGTGAATATGGTGTCCTCTGTAGCCAGGTTAGAATGACTTGGTCTTAAATTGTAGTAGGGGAAATTTAGGTTGGATATTGGGAAGAACACTCTTAATATGAGGCTAGTACAGGCTTCTAAGGGAGAATTAGATCAGGGCTGTTCATCTGGTAGCCCTACAGCACAAGCTTGCATTCAGTTGTAAGTAAGCTTTCTCTTGTGAAGATTCCAAAGGTGAACAGTTTGACTTCTAATTTTTCATCCTACAATAGAATTGCAGTTAATTTAGTAATGACTGGGGAAAAAAACTTTTTTGTGTGAGAGTGAACAAATATTAATTAAGCACATAGAAGAATTTCATAAAAAAACTTTTTTTTTGGTCATTTGCAAATTTGGTTTTTTTTAATGTTGTAACCTTGGATAAGGTACAAGTAAATTTTATAATAAAAAAAGAGAGTAAAAATAAGTCTTACTATTATGAGACTTCAGTGTAGCATGTTTCAAACTATTCCCATTTCGTAAATTATTTCATATGTGACTTATTTGCCACTTGCATAAAAATAAGATCCTACAGAATTGTAGAATGTACAGCATATACAAACTGTCATCTGGGAGTTCACTTAATTATTGATATGACTGACCCATTATATTTTTTCTTGTATTTTGAAGGGCCAAAGGTGACATATATGCCTCCACCTCCACCAGATAATGAAGAAGCCATCTTTGCACATTATCAAACAGGAATTAATTTTGACAAATATGATACAATACTTGTAAAAGTATCAGGGCTTGATCCCCCTCCAGCAATATTGGTGAGTAAACTTTTTTCCTCTATTTAAGATCCCACCCCCCACATTGTGGAAGGGGACAGGACATTTTACCTGGGCTTTTAACTTGTGTTTAGGAAGGTAGGACTGTTTGGAGGACCTTTGAAAATCACAGGGGTGGGTAGGGTTTCTAGAACCATTATTATTAATTCTCAGTTGAAAAGGTCAAATAGGAGGTATGGAGCTTACACTTATTTCCCTTGCTTGGGATATTCCTTCCTTTTGAAACCAAATAGGTGACAGCCATAAAAAAGCCTGACTAAAAATCCTCTCTCAAAGATCCACGCTCATTAGATACTAATTCCCCTTAATAATCTTTTAAGTTTTTGCTTTATATTGTAAAAAGCAGAGAGGCCTTTTGCATAGACTACTACCTCTATAGCATCTCTAGAGAATGTAGATGGAATTTTTTTTTCAGTGCTTTTTAAATGTACCCTCAAGTAAGGGTTTGTATGTGTTTGTTTGGATTGCTCTGCAAAATAAAAATCTCAGGTTTTCTGTGCTAGAAATAGCACTTGATACATGGCAAGATCTGCTGCTTTTCTAAAATATTAATATGTGGAAACATGCAACAGGCATGGAAGTAAAGAGCATTTGGTTTATTCAGAAAAAAATCTGTTTTTACTAAAAATTTGAAACAGATTATTTTCTATATGGTATATGGTTTGTTTCGCTCCCAGTGTATACTTCTGGAAATTTTTCTGTTTTGTGGAAGTGAATGTAATGCAAATGTGATGTGAAACATGGGTAAACTTTATTTCAGTCCTTTCCCTGATTAGGGAAAGAACAGACATATGAAAGACCTTTGTGGAAGGAGTTGATGAAATAACTGTTTGTAGTTCCATGTGGACAGCTGAGTTATCTGTTACTTTCAGGACCCTATGAGGTCTTCAGATTCCTGTGGCGGAGAGTCAGGCAGCGTACCCTTAAAGTGCTGGATATTCTCCACCAATCTATACAGAGTGAAACAGTCTCACACAATGAATGCAGTTGGCCAAAGTAATAAACTCCAGCTTCTTCAGTTCCTACCACTAGAGATGTCAGTAAATATTATCAAGAGCCATCTAGGAGTGCTGAATTCTAGCCCAAACAGGTTCTACTTGCCTAGTTGTGGTGGTTGCCAGTGAGAAAGCGAAGCTGTGTAAGAGCACATGTGAAAGACAAGGATGAACTTCCTACCAAATAAATCCATACTCAATGGCAAATCTTCAGGCTTTCTGTCTTGCCAACTGGCCAACTTTTCTGGTCTGGTATAACTTAATGTGGCATGAAATGGCAGTACTTCATGGACAAGATAACATTGGACTCTAAGGGGGCTTTGTGGCCTTGCCAGGATCTCTTTACAAAACGTGCTTGGCTGCAGTGCATACAGCATCTTGCCCCCTGGCTCTGGGACTCTGGCATTCCCTGTGACATCCAAAATACTGAGGAGGACCTCCAGTTAAAGGAGAGTTTTTTTTCAGCTCTGAAAGAAAGCTTTGCCGACCACTAACAGCTGTAGGGGAACTCTCTGCTGCCATGCCAGTCCTGAAATGAACATGAGCATCATCCAGAGACCATCTACTCAGCTAGCTAACTATATAGATGATTTGGGCTACCAAAGAAGAGGCAGTATTTCTACAAATGAGTGTCTTGTGATCTATGTAGTGATGGGACAGATAAAAACTTCTTTCTTCCTTGGATTCTAGCTCTTGTACTCTCATCTCTCCACTTCTGGAGAAGTGCTTTGCCTATTGCAGGCATGCCTAGGGAGTCATGTTGCTTTAGATCAGTGGGTCCTAGACACCATTTTGGATGACTTGATCCAGTTCAGCTTGAATTCTTTTACCTTTCCTGTCCCTTTTTAAGGTTCCTTCTCACAAGATCTTACTGCATCAGCAAGTCTTCACACTTTGGGGGGGTGATAAAGAAAGCTCCTCTGCTGCATAAGGAATAAGGTATTTACAATAGCCTTTGCAAATCCTAAAAAGAAAAGGAGAATGCCATCTGATTTTGGACCTGAGAGCTGAGCTTCCTTATCTGTAAGTAGAAGTTCAAGATAGTAACACTGACTACCATCATTCTGTGCTGGGAATTGGGCACTGGCTTATTTTTTTTTCTCTACCTTCAGACTGAGCATTTCTACATTTGTCATGAGATATCATCTCTGACAGTAGCTGAAGTTTGTTCTGGACCATTACCTGTATGAGATCCTAGGTCTTGTTTTTTGACAGTCCCATGGGTCTTTAACATGACTCTGTAGTGATAGGTCCACCTATAGGAGGAAAAACATTGTGGTGCACCTGTATCTGGATGCCTGATTATGAAGAGCTGATAGTGGGCCTTGAGACCATACTTCACCAATTTAAGACTTTGGGTCCAGGTTGAACACTCAGCAGTCAAACCTGGGCATAGTGGGGAGAGGCATTTATCAGGGCCAGTTGGGGCTCCCTGAAATTTTTCTGTAAGACCGATTTAAAAACCTGCCCGACCTGACTTTTTTGCAGGTGGAAATCAATTCATGGACATGACAGTTATGATTGCCCTTTTAGTTCATTCCTCTCTGTTAAGAAGGATCCAGTTAATGTTTAAAAAGGAGACCTTTGTTTTTCTCTTGCTATTCACAGCTGTGATGTACCTTGGTAACTGGCTAGTTGATCTTTTTAAATGTGGGGTCTCCTTCACGCACAGGGAAGGTGAGTGTGCTTATTAATCTCTTGGTGATCAAACTAGTCAAAGTTGATAAGATATTACTTCATTTCTTGAGTTAACCATCTAGACCAGTGGGGACCAGCCTTTTTTGGCAGCTGTGCCATAAATTAAGTTCCGTGCCCTCCCAGGTCCTCCTCAGATCCCTTTCCCCCTGCCTGGTTTTCTTCCTGCCTTACCTGCTATTGTGTTGCTTATCCTCCCCACTCTTGTCTGCCATGTGTCCCCCAGGCTGCCTGTGCCACTTGTGGCATGTTTGCTCCTGCTGCAAGGTGGCCACACATCCTCTAGATAGTGAGTGACTTGCTTCAACTGGAATCTTTGCTGCCCTCTGTGCTTCTGTCAGCACTCTACTTGCACCAGTCTCTCTCATTTTATAGGTATTTGTTATATTTGTGAGCCTGTTTGTGGTTCTCTTTCTAACAGATCATAGAACTCTTACCTTTATCCTAGTGAAGACTGTACTTCAGCTTGCTTGCTTCCTTTTTTTTAATGATGTCCTTTTGAGCTCTTGGACAGTCTCTATAGATTTCCTGGTTCCTGGACCAGCTGCTTCCTCCCTGCCCCCCCATGTTAATTCCTCAAGTTCCCTATGTAGTCTGTTTGACTTTTAGGCATCTCTGTAGAAGGCAGTGTAGATTTGGCATCTCTGCCAGTGCTTGGGGTCTGCTTCCTCTAGCTTTGTTGTCTCCTTTTTTTCAGAAAATCTTTAGATCGTGGGGGTCCAGGTTACTACAGGTCAGTGGGTGCTAGATATTGTGGTGCCTGGCTACCCCTTCCTCCTCATAGTCCGTACTGATCTAGAACTCCTAAGAGGGGGAAAAAGAATAGGAGGCACACATTGTTCTCCAGTGCATAGGACAAAGAAGGGTGGGGAAAAGGCACGCTGTATCTTTACTGTTATGGCAGAAAGAGTGACTGTAGCTTGGGTGCATCTGCTGTGGTACTTGTATACCCATCTTGAGCTCCTGTTGCTGGTAAGTATATTCTCTTTGCAAGGTCTCTGTACATTCTTTGTTTTACCCCATCCCCTCTTCTTGAGCCCATATATTCTGGGGTTCTGTGGTTGTGGATGGGGTACAGGGGAAACAGCTTTGGGATATACATACTGCCTTTTCTGCACTCCATGCAGAGTACGAGGAAGCAAAATGTGTATTTATGCCTTGTGGATAGTGCTAAGGTAAAAAAAAAAAAATTTCATGGTCATATGTATGCACCTCACGCACATCTTGCATTGGAATGGGATATGGGCAGTATGTCTCTGAGAATTTGTACCGTGGTAAATAAATAACGTCTCTTTAAACTGTACTTGGCTTTGCTCACATTTTAAAATTGAATATGACAACACTTAAGTAGCAAATATGTTTGGCAGTAATGTAACTAGTTGGAACTGGGGGTGAGAGGGGCATGAGCTCCAAGTGCCACCTTAAAGGGGTGCTGGAATTCATAGTTTCATACTTGGTAGGGTTGGAAGGGACCTGAGCAGATCATCAAGTCTGACTCCCTGCCATGGCAGGAAAGAGTACAGGGGTCAAACGACCCCGGTGAGCTGTTATGCCTCCCTCCCCTCCCCAGGAGTCTTTACTGCATCTGGGATAGCCCTTTCCCCCTCTGGCCATAGGAGCCCAGCTGGAGAAGCCTTTTGCTGCCTGGCTATAGGAGCTGTGTGCTGGGACGCAGAAGGGAACAGCTCTGTATTGCCCATCCCTAGATGCAGAGTTGAAGTCCTGGACTGACTTGACCATAGGAGGTTGGTGCAGGGACATGGCAGGACTGACTGGGAAATCTTTGGATCCCGGGGGAAGTAATACCCTCCTATGGTTGGGTGGCTTGGGGATGCTCCAGCTGTATCCTGCCACCCAGCTCCTACAGCTGGGTGGCATGGGGTTTTTCCCAGTTGGGCTCCTGTGGTTGGAGGGGCGGGGACTTAGGGCTGCTCCAGCGCTTGCCTTCTCCTTCCTCCCCACAGAAGTTTTGCCCAGGGTGTCAACATTTTTAGGTGCACCTCTCTTTGGTATGTGTTGTAAACTTTCCATTCTAGTTTTGATGCTGTATGCGGTTCAGAATTACATACAGAACTGTAGAATGTGCTTATTTTGTTTAAATCCTTGATTTAATAAGGTCCAGTACTTCTGGGAAGTTTTTTTTATATAGACCAAATACAAACTGTGTTGGGAAACTTTTTGTTTTAAACAGTTGGAAAGTTATGTGGAATGTTTCTGAAACTTGGCCAATAAACTTTGTTCATCTAAACAAATTCCTTTCCTCCAGCCAAGAAAAGTTCTTGGTTTCTAGTGAACTTAAAGAAGTGCACATGTTTTGCTTATGCCAGCCATAGGAAAGCTCAGATTTGCAGTACTTTCTGTGAAGAAACTTTTGAAGCTTGTGTGGAACTAAAAAGTTTAATTCAGTCTGTAGCTGGATTTGGCCATTAGGTAAGAGTTCTTATGAAGTAGAGCAAGAGCTGTCTAGTTTTTCTCTGCAGTCTTGAGGTTGTTCACAGCCAAGTCCATCAAGAAAACATCTATTTCATAGGAACCCAAATTGGAAGAATCATTATTGTAATTGGAAAAAGCAGTTGAGTGATTTCACCATTTTTTCGCTACATATATTTCTCATCTTTATTGTGGGACATTCAGGTCCCTGACAGACACTACACTTAAGATGTAATTAACTGGTTAATTGCATTTTAGGTAGTGACTTGGCCATGCATTTAGTTGGGTTAAGATATATATATTTTGTGTAATAACTTTTGGGCTGGTTCCTACTATGTCTTTATTTGAATATCTGGCCAGTGCCCAGCATCTGGAGTGCATGGGAATCTTCAAGCTTCTCTGTGCATCTTGGAGAACAAATTAATATTTGAATGTATGTGGCTGTCTACTAGAAATCAGTAAGAAGTTGCACGTTTTTGTACCTTGGATCAAAAGAAAATGGTGGTTTTAGGGCTAATTGCATGCCGTTTAAATACTTAAGGGCTCTAACAATGATTTGCATTCCTTAATGTTGTTCTAACAATGTTTAGTTCCAGAAGAATCCTGGGACTTGCCTAGACAATGGGCTGTAGAATATTGAGGTGGGAAGAAAATTAGTTAACAGGATGTCCTCTCTCAAGTATCAGTTAACATAAATCCTGAGTCTTTAAAGGTTAATTCTGGTATTTTAAATATTTGGATCACTTCCTGCCATTATTTCTTTAACTTCTGAATTAGAGGAACTTAATGGTTATAAAATCAGCAAACTTTTTTTCTTTCTTTAGACTTTTGAAGAAGCTAATCTTTGTCAAACGTTAAACAAGAACATTGCCAAAGCTGGGTATTCAAAACTTACTCCAGTGCAGAAGTACAGTATTCCTATTATACTTGCAGGGCGAGATTTAATGGCATGTGCCCAGACAGGATCAGGAAAAACTGTAAGTTGTTTATAAGTGTTTGTGCATGCACAACCTGGTTTTTGTGACTTGAGAGGCTTGTCAGCACCTCCAGCTAGACGGCAAGAAATATTCTTTTGGTTTAAAAGGCATAACATTCATTCATTTGTATGAACAGTAATACCCAGACTCTTAGCTGAATTAAGTGTTGAAGTATAAAACTGAATAGTTTTATAGTAAACAGTTCTACATTGTTTACAAAACATCCAAATTTTGTTGGTTACATGCTTTGGTATAGCTATAGTTCACAGTGATTTAATGATACCTAGAGTAATATATGTGTTCAGAGTTAAAAGTATGGTTAAATATTTTTAATATCTGAATTATCTTACTGATAAAATTATTACTTTCTGGAAATATTAGATCTTTAGTGGGCTTTATTAACTGTCAGAAAAACTGTAGAATTCTAGTCAGTTTATGGTGTTAATGTATTTTTTGTTTTTGTTTTTCATTTGAAGTGCTGAAATTCCTGTTTTCTTATTAGGAAAATGTCCAAAGTATTCTAGAAATATAATTTATTAGACCAACTCAAAAGATATCAGATTTACCCAGAGAACCTTGCCTGCCTAGAAATCTAATGCATTACCCTAACAAACTTGTATCAAATACACAGGCAGTTTTGAGGGTAATTTTTTTTTTTTGTCTCCTTCCTTGAAAATAACTTGTTCAGCATTTTATTACTATGTTCAGTTCTTTGTCTTTAGTTTTTTGCTTTGATGTAGCAGCATTTGTTTTGGGACTTGTAATGATCTTAGGAACCTGAAATGCATCTGGGTATTTTACAGGAGTTAAGAATCTAGCCATGCAAAAGTGACGGTACTTGAAGTAAGCAGGAGTTATATATATATATATATAGCCATAACAAACAGCTGTACAACACTGCTAAGAAGCTCTAGGTGATTGGAGAAGTAGTGCCATCCTTTCACTAAAAAAAATGAAAAAGAAAACAGCTGCAGTCAGCAGCTTTAGAAGATGAATTCTATGAACACCTAGGTCTGGCTTCTGCTGTAGCATGAAATTCTACCTTGCTCGTGTTTGCCAAAAAAATGGTTCATATTGCTAAGAAGCCAGTGCTTCGCCTGGAGTCATATCAACAGAACTTAAAATGTTTTTGGCTTGTGTATTTCTTTGCATAAAATGTAAATTATTTGCTAAAATATTGGATTACAAGCTATAACTTTGCCTTATGCATCTCAAGTGTAATTTTTTATACAGTAATTTGTTCTACATCTCGTTAAATTACTGCTGCTTCTGAATTTTTCTAAACATGATAGGTTTTTCAATGCTTTCATTTGGAGATTGATGTTGATTTTCTTCAATAACATAATTTTCTTGGCTTTCACAATTAGCTCACACTGTTTAAACTAATATTTTGAAACTGTTGTTGAAGTGTTTTTATATTTGTTTTTTCAGGCAGCTTTTCTCTTGCCAATTTTGGCACACATGATGAACGATGGAATAGCTGCCAGTCACTTTAAAGAGCAACAAGAACCAGAATGTATTATTGTAGCTCCAACTAGAGAACTGATAAATCAGATCTTTCTGGAAGCGAGAAAGTTTGCATATGGGTAAGATTTAAGCAATACCAGAATACATTGAAACAATAGGAGACTTAATTTACTTAGTAAAAAAGCCAATAATTGCTACAACTAAGGAATTGATCTTAAAACGAAACGTCTGTCAAGTTGAAATTACTGTACGTGGAGTTTTGCAAGCAGCTTCAGGGTTGTTTAGCCTCATGAGACCTGTGAGAAGTTAACATGAGGGTTTCTGCCTGATGGCTGCTCTGTCCCTCTCTTTTACAGTAATGTCAGTTGTCGGGTCCTCCACGCTCCCCCTCCTTTCTCCAACTTCTGGTTCCTGCCCTGTTCCTGGGGTGGGGTAGAAGGTGGTGCAGTGGAAGGGGGCCAGGGTGCACGTTGGACAGGGAACCCAGCACCTCCCCGACCACATGTGTGGTTGGAAGCAGGTTGGGGGTGCTGTATGCATGGCAGGGTAAGTGGGAAGCTGGGCTGCTTGTGTTGTAAGGCAAACTGTCTTGTACAGCTTGTATAGCTGTGGGGGAAGAGGGGGGCACAAGGGAGATGGGCTGGGCTGTGCATGAATGGGCAGGGTGGGATATAGGGGAGAACTGGGCTGTGCATGATAAAGGAAAGGGGTTGGATGGGGTGGAATCTGGGCTGTGCACAGCATAAGGAGGGGGCGGGGGAACAGGACTGGCCTGTGCATGGGTATGCAGCCCCCAGGTCTGTGATCCTCACTGTGTAACCCCTGACTTCTGAAGTTGGACAACTCTGCTGTAGGTTGTAAGGATGCTGTTTAACTAATGATTTAATCATTAAAGTTTAATGTACAGCTAGAGAGGGGCAGAGAGAAAGCTGTCATGTTGACTTTGGCAGAGCCTTACTAATATGTGGAGAGCCTTTTAAATGAGAGTTGAATTTCTTTATCTGTTTGACTAAAATAAAGTAACTATGAAAAAGTACTCTAGATTCTTAATTTTTTTGCCTTTCATCTTTATAAAATATATGATATCTTGTGCTTCTAGTTTCAAAATCAAATCTTACAGAAATCTGAGCGGTGTTCTCTGTGCACGAAAGTATTGAGATACCATGCTCTTTTTCCCACTGCTCTTAGTTTTGTCCAGAAGGTCAAACTTATTGTCTCAAGGGATACAACTTTAAAATTGCATACTGAGGCCTCATATTAGATGTGTCTGGTGGTGGTCTAGTAAAGGGGTGCTGGCTTCTTTAGTAATTGGAAAAAGGTCTTCTGCATATACATTAACTTTTAAAATATTTTAACTTTAAAAAAATTTAATGAGCTCTTCAGCCTTATTTATTGCATGCATCTTCTCTGTGTAAAGCAAAACCTACCTCTGTCTTTTTAAGAATATATTTTGTGTAAAACTGCATGATCAGATCCTGTTGTTTGGAAGAAGTGTGCATTGATGTCTATTTCTTTGTTAAAGAACACTGTTAAAATGGAGCATTTGGAAGTGCCTCTTTAAGGTTTAATTTGTCCTCTGTGTGCATTTATTTGCAGTAGTCTTAATTACATGATTCTGTACTGCTTTTTTAATAGGGAGGAGCAATTAGCTTTGAGGTCCGGGAACAAGCAAGGCAGAGTGGCATCTTAGGGCCCTGCTACATATATGTTCAAATTTTATAGCTGGTTTCTATCCAGCTTTCAGTTGTCATGGGTTTTTAAGCATTAATTTGATAGCTGGTTGGCTCTTTATAGCTAGATAGTAATTTTTATCATGTGATAATTACTTTGCCCATGTAGGTGGTCTAAATTTATTGCTCAATAAACCAGTTAATTGCATGATATATGTAACATGTAGCAGGGACCTTAAGGCATAAGCTTTCGTAGGCAACAGCCTCCTTTGTCGGATGGTATGAAATGGCTTGCACAGATCAGGGTTTAAATAGAAAGGAAGAAAGTCCTTTAAATGAAATGGATACCCAAGGGCTGGCAGAGGCAGTTTCATGTGATAAATTGAAAACTAGTAGTTTCAAGAGCGTTGCATTGTTTTTTAAAAAAATAAACATGGTGAAAAGCTACATTTGTTAGTTACATTTATGCTACCTGAGCACTTAATATTATGATGTATTTAGTGTGCAACTGCAACTAATTAGCTAGTCCACCTTTGGCAGACAAGGTTATTTAGGTAAATCTGATGTCTTTTATTAGACCAACTAAAATAGTTGGGGAAAAAAAATCTTCTTTGCAAGCTTTTGAGTACCCAACACCCTTCAGGCAGGGGGAGTGGAAGCCATACTGGCCTTTATCCCATCCAGGAGAGTACAAGACAACTGCAGAAGAAGGGTGTTGGTACCCAAAAGTTTGCAAAGAAGATTTTTGCCCAACTATTTTAGCTAATGAAAGATATCAGATTTACCCAAAGAACCTTTTCTGCCTATTTCCTCACAGCTACAACCAACACCCCTAGTCTACCTGTGGTATGGGTGGTGGTTTTCACTCTGAGAATGCCATCTCTGTTTAAAGCTTTCATTGTTAGTTTCTGCCATTGATCTAGGGTGTACTGCAGCAGTGGAGGGGAGTAGACATCAGCAATTTTATGATAAAGTTCAGCTTTAGCTGTGGAATAGTACAGTAATTTCCAGTGTTTTTTCTTTTAAACCATTGTGTAAGGATTTTTGTGCATATTTAAATCACAGTTTCTTTTGACTTAGAACTTGTATAAGGCCAGTTGTGATCTATGGAGGTACGCAGACAGTTCATTCAATTCGTCAGATAATGCAAGGCTGTAATATACTGTGCGCCACTCCAGGCAGACTTATGGATATGATAAATAAAGAAAAGGTAAGATTTTAAAGCTAATGTTTCTGTATTATAGAACTTCTTTGCGTTCTTTCAAAAGTGCAGTTTTGTTATGAATCGATTGTAGTCAGGTAAACTTTTAATGAAACAAAGCTTTTTACTTTTGCAAGTTAATTTGAGCTGATGTCTTTACCTCCAAAAGAAGGCACTGTCCAGTCTGATGGTCAAATTCATTTGACCCAAGTAGCTACCATCCCTCAAATGTTTAAATTTTTATATATATTCTTAAATGCATCTCTGATATACTTGCAACTTTACACTTCTGTGTTTACGGGGTTACAAAAATAGATACTTAAATGTGATGAAACTTTTGCCTGGAGAAACTTGAGTTTTACCAGTATAATGAAGGCAGAATGACAGGCCATAGTTGGCTGCCTAGGAAGGAGAGGATTATAGGAGCTGAAAGGTGATGAATTTGCTTATATGTTGGGTTAATTTACATTTTGTTCTCAAGTTTAGAAAGTTAGTTTTGAAAGTGACCTTTATCTCAAATCTCCTCGATAGCCTGTCCTCAGAGCATATCAGAAAATCTCAATCTCACTTCAGTCTTTACAGTAACAAATTATTTTAATATTTAGATATATTTTCAAAACCCTTATAGATGCATATAATGTTGGTTCATTCTGGGAAAACTTAGATTGACTTCAGCATCTGAAAGAATGTTTATATGTATCGCAAGCACCTCTTTATCTGTGGAACTCATTAATACTAATGAATTCATGCTTGAAAAAGCTTGTTTCCATTATCACTTGTGTAAGTGCATGACTTCAAATAGAAGCATTTTATTTGTATTTGCACTTTTGTATTTGTTGACTGAAGAATGGATATCCTGTGGGTTGATGTTCAAGTAATTCCTTAAATAAGCATCTGGACAGATGAAAATACTTCTGCCCTTCTTGTAGAATTTTACTTTCTTGTTGTTTCTTGTGAAAAAAATGTTTTTCATACTGTTTTGAATCTTCTGTCATAACCTCTTTATTAATTGTTAGCATTTACATTTGTCCTTTAGTACCAATTGTTTTTTGGGGGGTTGGGGTTTGTGGTTTGTTTGGCATTTTGTTTGGTTGTTTTTTGTTTGTTTTTTTTTACTCCATTCCCTCTTGTATACTGCAGCATGTAATCAAGGAACAAAAAGGCATGTTTTCAGGAAGCTACTAAAAATGTCAAACTTGGGCACATCTGCTCTTGTAACTATTGTATTAGAGCAGAGGTGGTGTCACTTTTATCTGGCCTTATAGGCCAGAATTTATCTTGCCTGCAGAGCCTGAAATCTAGTGGCAGGATAAAAGGCAGCCATCCTGGCTCTGGGAGATTTGGCAGTTTACGCTGTCAAATTTCCAGTCCTGCGTGCCAGATGAAATGGCTTCAGGCTGTGGCTTGCATCCTGTATTAGATGAAGTATGGTAGATCTTAACTAGACAAACTCCTGAAGTGAATCAGGAGGCAATTTAGTGACTCTTTTTGTTCCCAGCTATTGCAGAGGTGTAGACTAGGATGTTTTAAGTAATTAACTGGTTGGGAATTGAAGAGCTCTGTGGAGAGAGAAAAACATTTTAAGTGCAACTGGTTGGTTTACAGCAGAAAGGAAATACCTTTACCATTTTCACCGGCAAAACAAAGTTATAGGATTGAAGAGGAGTTTTTTAATGTTCTGTGTTTTTTAATAAACATTCTCTAAAGGTTGGCTTGCGTAAAGTGAAATATTTGGTGTTAGATGAAGCGGACCGTATGCTTGATATGGGATTTGGTCCAGAGATGAAGAAGTTAGTTTCTTATCCCGGCATGCCCCCAAAAGACAAGCGTCAAACACTGATGTTTAGTGCCACCTTCCCAGAAGGAATTCAGAGGTGGGTAAATAGTTTTCATGGAGTTGAAAACCCATTTGCAGGGAGTCAGTCTCTGGCTTTTACATCTCTGCTTATATTTTCTTTCTCATCTGATGATCACTCAAATAATTGAAGTTCATTGTTAATGCTCAGAGTCATATTTGCTAAACTTGTCTGAGTATTGAGCTTATTTTTTTCAAGAGTTTAAGTTGAACTAATTTGTGTCTGTTTGTTGCCTGTTTAATTACTTCCTCTGTTGCAGCATAAATTAATGCTTCTTTGGTAAATAAGTGCAAGTGGTGCTGTCTTATGATGATAGCAGTCCATAACTGTATGTGCTGCAGCATTTAGGACTTGACAGTTCAGAATTCAAATTCTGAATCTTGCCATCTGTAAATATTTATATACCTCTTCAAGTATGTTGAAAGCTAGTAGTTGTATAGCAAACTGCCAACTTCTCTCTTAATAAAAACAAATGTATCAGTTGCTTTATAAACCCTGTGAGCAAACCCTGTGCTGGAAAGTAGATGCAGAATTCCTCTTAATATTATGGCGAAAAGCTATGCCTACATTTTAGGAGATAATTTGGCCTGAAAGGTGTAAAATGTAAATGTTTATTATGTTGTGTTGATTTTGTTTATGATTTTAAAAACATGTTACGCTACTGAAAAAACTTGTCATTCTAATGACAAGTAGTTAAACTATCACTTATTTTTGTTCTAAGGTTGGCTGGAGAGTTTTTGAAAACTGAATACTTATTTGTTGTTGTTGGACAAGTTGGTGGAGCCTGCAGTGATGTCCAGCAGAGTATTCTTCAGGTTGACCAATACTCTAAGAGAGAAAAGTTGATCGACATTTTGCTAAGCATAGGTAACTTTCTTTATTGCATTTTTTCCCTCCCTAATTGGAGAGAAAGATAGTCAAGAGCAGAATGAAAATTTTAGATCCTGATCGGGCTGAGCTAGTATTGATTTCAATTAATTTCAAGTGCTAGGCAAACTTTCCTGGCTATTCTTGTTTCTAGGAAAATTTTGTTTTTGGGTGCTTCCTAGACCAATCTTGTTAGTATTGGCTACTGCTTAGATGAGTTTCCAAGACTATGGGCTCTTCCAAGAATAGCTGTGGGAATAGAATGGGCTGTGGTTTGGCAGCTGGGATGTATTGCTTTCTGCATTAACTTAAGTGTTTCTTTGTCTATTTGGAAGTAAACTACTTTACTTGCTCTTTCATTTGGAATGTGCTGTCTTTCACCCACCAGCTGGGTGTTTAATTAGTGTTAAAACTTTGTAGATTGTGAAATGTGAGCTCTTGATACTAAACTTTGTATATTTTGTAATGCATATACTCAATGTTTGATCTGTTTTAGAGGAATGTCTGAATTATACTTCTGGTTGGCTAATGGATGTCATTGCTGTTTTGTGGTGTGTGTGTGTTAGTGCTAGGATAGACAGAAGCAGTGTTTGACAGTAACCACTTCCACAGAATAATTGTTTCTCTTTTTTTGTCTCTTTCTAGTTTGAGATGCCCAGTTTAGATGGACCTGGGTGTCAAGGCTTAGTTTGAAAATCTTGTTTTCAATGACAAAACGAAGGCCAATTAGTTTTAATAAGTCTTAATTATTTTGTACCCACCTAGCGAGAGTGATACATGATTGTGAACTAAAAGCTCAGTTATTTTAATTCTGCTCTATTTGGATTATCGGTGTGGCTGATCAGCCACTTACAGATTTTGCTGCTGTGTTCAGAATAATTGTTCATGGATTTTGAGAGGGTTTAATATGATCACCATTTTATACAGTTTTCCTGTTAGGTAAGATTTGAATTTTAAATGATCCATACTAACTTCTTGAAAAACTCTGGCCTTAAAAGGTGTACTACTCAAGATTTAAAGGCTCTGTCTCAGCATTTTTTTAATTTGCAGGCAATCGTGGTTTTTACTTTGGGAGCTTTAATACTGTAGGATTTGCTCTCCCTTAAAAGCTGGTTTTGTTTTTATATCTTCCCCACAGCTTTAACTGAGGTGCTTCTGAATTAATACAGTAGTGTTGTACATTGCCCCCATCTGTTTTTTGTCATTTTAAAGTTAATGTTTCCAAGTGATTTGTGGAGCTTCGTAGTTAATAGTCTTACCTATAGTGTTTGTGTTCATTTTTTTGAAGAATTGCCACAACTTAGAACTCTACCTGGGGACACACTTTACTTCTCAGTTCTTTGGAACTGGAATTCAGCTGGGAAATAATAACTAATTAGCAAGCAGAGAGGAAAGCTGCCTTTAGAAAAATGGCAAAGTGCATGTGTTGCTTTGTTTTAAATCCATTGACAGGTAGAACTATCTGAAAGAAGAACATCCATATTCAGGCCATATTTGTTTGTATTTAGTGCTTTGAGACTGTAGTAAATTTGTAATTTCTCATTTATCAAGGAGTATATTTGATCTCTCACAGGTAAGGAGCGAACTATGGTATTTGTGGAAACGAAGAAAAAAGCAGATTTCATTGCAACCTTTCTTTGTCAAGAAAAAATAGCAACCACCAGTATTCATGGGTGAGCACTTTACTGCATTAACTCGTTTCACTTATTTGAAATAAAGCAAAAATGATGTTTTCTTTCAGACTCGTTTAAGACTGGATCCAGTAATGGTTTTGCTTATATTTGGAATCTGTATTCTATTTCCATGCTAATTTATGCACAGTAAGTTGAGAAAGGAAAAACCTGTTACCAATCCTGGATGGCTTGTATCTAAATTTCAGTAAGATAAACATGTTAATTCAACAGTTCCTGTAAGGGCACATATGGGAACTGGTCTTCCTTGACCGCTGCGCTAGTGGGATGCTTTCCTGAGCTGGATTTCCCATTTTTCATGCATTGCCTTAGTTGAAGACATTTAGTTTACATCTAGCCCCTATGTTGCAACTACTTTAACTTAAATATGGCTTTGTAGTATGTTACTTTATGTATGTAGAAGCTATACTTTAAAGTGTTTCTCTATATACATTCTGTACTGTTGGTGCACTTGTCTTGGATACTTGCTCAATAACCTCCTTATCTCAGTAATACATGTGCATTACTTTTTCCCCCCTCCACACTGAGGACCTAAAGGGAAGTGTGAGCTTCCTATTCCTGTCAAGATGAAGCTTTTGTTTGATACAGCCTTTTGTTCACACATGCACGCACACAAGATCTTGACCCCTGCTGCATGTTTCTGCCTCTCCCCCTTCTAATTTGACCAGACTGCTGTCTTGTCTTTCAGTGTGGTTTTCCCTCATATCATTTGGTTTTAAACTCTGTTTCTCTTGAAATGGGGACATACATGCTACTGATTTGTCACATGCAAGTCCTTTACTTCCAGACAGGGAAAGTAACATGTAAATGTGATCAGGCTGTAGGCTGTCTTCTTAGATTTAAGACAACCTTCTGTAACTTCTGAATTTAGTGGCACTCCATTACAAAACCAAGCAACTCCCCCCTCTATTATAGTGTACAAAAAAGACTAGAAAAAGCACATATGAATAACCACAGTGCCACACTGGTACCTGATAGTGCCCCACTTGAGGATCACCACTTTAGAAGGATGCTATTATGAATCCTGTCAAAATGAGGTATGAAAACCTCAGATCTTTAATTGTTGCAGGGTACATTGGTGCACAGAGACCAAGGGTCAGATTTCATCTCACTTTAACTCGTAAGTGCCATTAGATACCTTTTAGTGTGAGGTCTAGAAATTGGATTTTTTTTAATACAAAGCAAAAATCCTTCTAGGAGTGAGGGCTTTGTGCAAAACAACATATACACGATTCACAGTAAAACCATAATTTTCCCTAGTTTGGGGGGGGGGGGGGGGGGGGACTGCTTGTTTTCTGCATACTGCCTAAAAAAGGAGCAGGGTGGAGAGGAAAATGAAAGTCAGGGGACAGCCACATAAAATGGGGAGAGGGGAGGCTCTTCCTGCAGGACGAAAATGCCTTTGCAAGGCAGCTGGGTCCCTGCCATAGAAAGGGTCTAGTTGTCTGGTGTTATACAGTAAGATTTGGTAGCAGGACCCCAGTTGTAGAGTCCCTTCTGGAAGAACCTCTTGCAGTGGGGCCTCCCACCTGTCCCAGAGAGCAGGGGAGAAAGGACTGGTTCCTCATCCCCTCCCTATTCTTGCCTAACTCTTGCCTTGCTCTTACTTTTCAATCAGGGCTGTAGCCTGTTACCCAAAAAGAGTTGGACACCTTCCCTAGGTTTTAGAGAGCCAGATCCTGTCCCCAGCTGTTTCCGGGTCTAGCTCCACTTCACATCTGGAAACGGAGAGGTTCAGCAGGGCAGTTTGACCTGGGAGCAGGCATAGTGTGGCACCCCTGAAAGGATCTCATAGTTAGTACCAGCTTTTTTCCTCTCGAACTCATTGGATTTCTCTTGATTTTGAAGTGAATTGCAGCTGGTGATACTCTAGTCCTTTGCCTCTGGACATCAGGGTCATCCATCATACATGCCTTTTATTTTTCTGTCCTCTTGGCATGGGGTCCACTGGCAAAAATGCCAGTTTGGCCATTTTTACTTTGAGCCCACCTAATGGTGGGGGAAACAAATCTAGGGGGGGGATCCTATTATTTGGGGACAAAGTTGTCCACCTTGTGGATTGCTCCTCCACATCCTTTAGGTTTTGTGCCTGTAGAGCAGGCTCTGTCTTCGCAATTGACTAAATGCAGGCTCTGTCTTTGCAAGTGACTGACTCGGCATCCCCAGGTGAATTACCAGGAATTGGTGTTGTGGAGGACCTCTGTTCAAATTCCTCTATATCTGCAACAGCCTGGGCAGAGAAGGCATACGTCTCAGATAGCTTCTTGGTTCAATATTAAGTTTTAATTTGTTACTATGAATGGGACCTTTTTCCCCTATGCATTGTTGCAGTCTGGCAGGAGATTCATCCATTTTGCCTTTTCCTCTGATTACTCCTCTCTCTTTGTTACTCTCCTACTCCTTTAGTTATGGGTGGCTTGCTGCTGCGAGTAAAAGTTAGTGGACTGTAGTGACAATTGCTAGAGTTAATCTTCATGCCCATTTCTCTCTTTCTACTTACCTGAGTCTTGCCTCCCCTTTTTTGTTTGAGTAAAGAATGGAGACCTTAACCCTGCTCCTGACCTATCATATATACGATATGACAGAATTTAGTTTTAGAAGATGAAGAATTTAGAGGTCCCAGACCTGATTTTTATCTCTGGGAACTGCAGGAAAGGGTTTGGCCAGAAAGTGACTGTTATGAAATTTGAGTAGATAAATTAAACTTTCCCTTCCTACCTCCTCTTTCAGAGTCCTATGAAAGATCTATGGAAATGGTCTTCCCTATGATATAGTGAAATAGCAGGTGGATGATTTGTATAAATGTTGCTTGATTACCTTTTTGTAGCCTTGCTTTTTTTGGTCATTGCATGGCATTAATCCAGCATAATATAATAATGCAAAGATCAACTTGAAACTGCTTAATGACACATGTAGCATTCATTGCTTAAAGCACTAAATTGGTTTACAGTCATCAAAATATTGTTTCTTCTCAACATTTCTTTCCTACTTGTTTAGTTAATGACTTATTCTGGATCTTGGGAGGAGGCAGGGAGACTCCTTGTTTTCATTAAGCCTTTATTGTAACCACCAACCCCTGAGACCACTCCCTGCTCGTGACATCACTCTTCTTAGTAAGGGAGTTCACCCTTACTACTACATCCCCTTTTCTCAGGGGAAAGCTTGATACACACTTGGTTACAAAAGGAACCTAAGCAAAGCAGAAACATTGGTAAGTTTATTTGTTTAGACCAGACTAACCAGTCTGATCTCTTCGGTGGAACTGAGGCATGTCCAGACCTAGTGTGGTAAACAGGTGGAATGACGGAGGTGTTCTTGATGCCTACGGAGAAGACCACTAGACATCTCCACCCAATATGAATGAGGGGTATTTGACCTAGCCTGGACAGTTTAGATCCCTGGATATGGGATCCAAACTTCCTGTTGTGGGGAAAGAGCAGGTACATGTCTTGGAAGCATGCCTGGTGTTATAGTTCTGTCTCTGGTCCTTTATCTGTTTGGCTTTCTCACACAATTCCTGTGGGTTGGCAAGTTTTAGAATCAAGTACTTGGTAGGGCTGTATGGAGTCGGTGACTTACAAGCAACTCAGCTGGACTCATGCTCCATTGGCGTTGAATGGTAGATCAAGAATGCTTTATAGAGATCTTCATTTGTCCAGAGCAAATTCTTCAGAGTCTGCACCTTATGTTTTGCTTCTCCATTGCTATGGGGAAAACATGGACTAGTGGTGACACACTAAAAGTCATACTGGGTTGCAAACTGCTTAAACACTGCTCCAGAAAATTGTGTGCCATTATCAGTTCTTAAAACTGAAGGTATGCCATGACGTGCCTATATATATTTTTTTCAATGCCATTATAACTCTTTGTGGTGGCGCTCTGTAATTGTACCATCTCCAGGTAATTGGAATAATAATAGCAACAAGGTAAACAGAACCCTTCCAGGTGAATAAATAAGCTCCCAGCATTTGCCATGGATGATCATTTGTAAAGCATGGCTTCACATGGGCTGGTTGGTGGTGTTCAGCACAAACCTTACAACTGGTCACCCAGTTCTACATGTCATCACAGACGGAGGGCCAGCAAACTGTAGTGAGCCTTGGCTTGACATTTTGCAATGCCTTGGTGAGCATCTTGATTTTTCTCTAGGATTTCCTGGCGTAGTATTGAAAGGTATCAGTACTCTGTTGTGGAACATGAGTGACTAAGTCTCTGACAACATGGAGATTGAATCTTTTGTTGGTACTTTGCCAGCTGACTGTCCTTGAATCTCACTTGAAGCCATCCTTCCAAACAGTACTACTTCATCTTTTCGTGAGAGGAATCAGCTTCTTGAGCTTCCTGAATTCTTGTTTGCAGTGAAGTAGATATGGGTAATCCATTCACAATATGGTCCACATAAACAGCAATATCTTGCTCCTGGCAGAGTTCTTCTGGAGACGGTGGAGTCTGTAATGGTGCCCTAGAAAGAGGATCAGCTGTTTGTAACTCTTCTTGGGATGTACACTATATTGTAGGTGAATTTCAGCATTCTGAAGATAAATCTCTGGATTCGTGGCAGAAGTTCATCAAGAGGTTTGTCGTCTAACAGACACTAGTGGCTTGTGATCAGTTTGTAAAGTAAAGGTCAGGCACGCAAGGAAAGTTCTGAGTCGCTCACATGTCTGTGTAACTGCTAGTGCTTTTTCTATTTGTGCATATCAAGTTTCAGGTGGAGCAAGTAGTAGACACAAAAGCAGTAGGGGCCCAGTGGCCCGTTCCCTGACATTGTTGTAACACTCCTCCAAACCTGTATGATGAAGCATCTGCTGCAATATGAGTTTTTCATGTTGGCTCACATTAGGCCAGTATCAGGGAGGAACTAAGTATAGATTTGATCTTGTTGAAAGCTGACTGCTATTGGAGTCCCCAGAGCCATGTGTTCTGGTCTCTTAAAGGCTTTGTTACTGTTGCCTATTTTGGTACAAAACAGCCCAAGTATGTGGCCATGTCTATAAATCTGCATAATTCTCAGACATCCTTGGGTTCTGAGAACCTCTTGATGGCTGCAACTTTTGAGGGATCTGGTTGGATTACAACACACAGAATCCAGTGTCCCACAAACATGAGCTGCAACATAGCAAAGGTGCAATTTTCATTCAGTGTAACTTGAGCTGCTTGGAGTTTTCTGAGTGTTGCATCCCCTCTTGCATCCTGTTGTGCCTTCGTGGTCCCAAAAACCAAAATATCATTGGCATAGCAAAGAATACCTTTAGGCTACCTAGTATCGGTGACATCTGAAACTGGAAGAATTCAGGAGCTGATGAGATTCTGAACTGGTAGCATCCAAATGGAGTAATGAAAGTTGTTAGATTGGATGATTCACCAGCTAGAGCAGGGGTGGGCAAAATGCGGGCCAGATGCAGCCCACCAGGCCATTCTATCCAGCCCGCGGGGCCCCCCAAAAATTTAGAAAAGTAATATTTATCTGTCCCCAGCCACCTGTCATGCAGCCCTCGATGGCTTGCCAAAACTCAGTAAGCAGCCTTCTGCCCAAAATAATTGCCCACCCCTGAGCTAGAGGAATCAGCCAGAACTCTGCCTGAGTATCCAATTTGGTGAAAGCTGTGGCTTCTGCAGGTTCAGCCAAATTGTGTTCTATAGATGGAAGAATGTGTCTGTCCCTGCACGTGTATTTGTCAGCTGTGTGAGGTCAACACGTATCATAATTTTACCATTGGGTTTTGGCACGATCACCATCCCAGAACACCAAGTAAGAGGTTCTTCAGTCTTTGTAATTACTCCCATTTCTTCCATGTGTGTTAGCTCTTAAACTTCATCCATTTGTAGCAAAGGTACCTGTATTGGAGTAGTTAATACATATGGAATGGCATCAGCTCATGAACGGTGCATGCCCCTTGTGGGTGGGGGGGCACAGTGGCAGCAGGACCATGGCGGTGGTAAGCACAGAGCTCCAACAGGCGCCGCCAGCACTATTGCGGGGGGGACGGAATGCTGACCAGGGATAGGTGACCACCCACAGGCACTGTTGGCAGTGGCCAGTGGCGATCGCGAATGCCCACAGATGCTGGTGTCATTGATGAGCGGTGACCACCCACAGATGCCACTGCCACTGTCAGCAGTGCCTTTTTGTAGGGCATGCACATGCACCCCTTACGCATCACCTATGCATTGGCTTTTAGGTGTATTTAATATTTACCTGACACTTTTCCAAGACTAGAAAAGACAGATGAATATTTGGTTCTTTAGTACTGCTTTAAGGATTTCTGGTCCACTATTTAATCTAGTCAGTGGACAAGTTGCAGTGCCTGTATGGCCAGTAAACCCAGTAAAGGCACAGCAAGATTACCAATCACATAGACTTCTTGCTCATCTCTACTTCAATGTCATCTTTGTATTAAAGGATCCCAGTACTTTGAGGGTAGTGTTGTCTGGTCTCTGTAGCTATTGGGTAGGGGTATGGAGAATCCCATCCCTATGTGGGCTGTAGTAAGAATCCTGGGATAGCTGAGGCTGCTCTTGTATCAATTTTAAATGGCATTGGTTATCCATTGAGCTCAATGTCTGTCATTCTGATTTCTAGATCTGATAAAGACTCTGTAACTTCATCTAAAAGTACTGTGAAGTATTCTGCATCCTGTTCTGTGACTTCACAGACTCCAGCAATGGGGCAACAAACTATAAAGGCTAGCAACTTTTCTTTTTACATCGCCAACATGTACAGGCCCCAACATCCTGTCCTGGGGGCTTCCCAGGGCTGCAGCTGCAGTGATCCTTCCAGACAGAACCTGGCCAGCAGCTTCAGTGCAGTTCCGGGTGGCTTGGCTTCACTTTCCAGCAGTGCATGCTGCCTGAACATGCACAGCTCCATTTTTTTCCCCCTGCAGTTTTTTTGACCCCTGGATATACAGAGGTAAAAAAAAAATTTGCAGAAAAAACGGAGCAGCACGTGCTCAGGCAGCATGCCCTTGCAAGGTGGTGAACACCAGACTGCAGTATGTGGTGCCGCAAATGTGTTTATGGCACCACATACTGCTTGACTGCGCTTGCCTGGACGTGCCCCATGTGTTGTTCTGGATCTTAGGCAGGGAGACTCCTTGTTCTCATTAAGCCTTTATTGTAACCACCAACTCCTGAATCCAAAATGGTCAATCAGTTTACTTCCTGTCAGTGACATCACTCTTCAGTAAGGGAGTTGATCCTTACTACTACGATGACCTCCTGCTTCTTCCCTTCCCCTTCCCAATTTACATCAAATACACTGTGTGAGTGTTGTCATGGTCATGCTAGTTTTTAAACTCTGTATATGTCTAGTGTATCAAAATGAATGCATTTCCCAGAATAGAGGTTTGTAAGAAGCACACCAATGGTACCTATTTTACAGATCCAAATGGCAGAATTTTAATAATGTAGGTATTCTGTACTAAAAATTGGAGTTGCTGCTGTATTTTTCTATATGTAACCTGTTGCTTTTTAGTTGCTTCATCTTAGTCTATAATATTTTTTACTTGCCTCTTAAAAAGAAATCTGTTATAACCTGTTTGATTTGCTTTCTTTTATAGAGATCGGGAGCAGAGGGAACGGGAAGAAGCTCTTCGGGATTTTCGTTCTGGAAAATGCCCTGTTCTCGTTGCTACATCAGTGGCAGCCAGAGGCTTGGATATTGAAAATGTTCAACATGTTGTTAATTTTGATCTTCCAACCACCATTGATGAATATGTTCACCGGATTGGACGAACTGGCCGTTGTGGGAATATAGGCAAAGCCATTTCCTTTTTTGATTTAAAAACAGATAGCCACCTGGCAGAACCTTTGCTTAAAGTGCTTTCAGATGTACGTTCTACCCAGTTTTTTAAATAGAGATATTAACTTGTTTTTATATTCTTAATGCAAGTAGGCAACCCAGTCATGACTTCAGCCTTTAACTTTTGTACTGTAGGCTCAACAGGAGGTTCCAGTATGGCTGGAAGAAATTGCTTTTAGTGCTCCTGGAGCTAACTTTTCCATTCCAAGAGGAAGTATTTTTGCATCTGTTGATACTCGAAAGGTGAGTTTGGAGGAGAAATTGAAGTGCTGGCTTTTCTAAGCTTGATTCTTGTCTGTGTAAAACTGTCTCCAGTGCTGTATTCTTAGTGGGACAGTCCAGGTGAAATTTTTCTCAAAAGGTTGTTGGCAAAATACAAAAACCTTAGGGGTAAGAAAAAGCACAGGAAGAAAGCAGTTTCATAGCTTCCCCTCTCCTGTTTGCCTGGGAAAGGGTTTGAGAGTGGTGAGTAGCAAGGTGCCTGGTTTAAGCTTGGTGATATAGTTCGGGAGCTATTTTGCAGGCTTGTTTGAAGAAGCAAGCTGATTGTGGCTGATTTGCATCGTAAAAAGGGCAATATAAGGGTAAATAGGGCAAATATAAAGTCCATCTTTAAAAAAGGAAAGGAGAAGGATCTAACTAACAGACCAGTCAGTTTGTACTTGATACCTGGAAAGATCATGGAGCAGGTCCTCAAGGAATCTGTTTTGAAGCACAGAGGAGAACAAGGTGATCAGGAACAGCCAGCACAGGTCCACCAAGAGCAAGTCATGTCTGACCAACCTGATTTTCTTCTGTGATAGAGACGGTCTTTGTGGATGTGGGGAGAAGAGTAGATGCGATATACCTTGTCATCAGATGGCATCAAAAGCCTGGATAGTGAAGCTAAGAAAATGCAGATTAGATGAAATTACTGGAAGATGGATATGTAACTGGTTGAATTGTGTGCAACGAGTAGTTATCAATAGCTTGATGTCTAGTTGGGAGGAGGTTATTAAGTGGGATCTGTCTGCAGGACAGGGGTCTGTCCTGGGTCCAGTATTGTTTAACATCTTCATTTAATTACGTGGATGATGGATTATCTTTTTAAATACCTGAAGGCAGTTTACAGAGAGTATAGAGAGAGGCATTTCCTTGCTATAGTGAACAGGACTAGGAGCCAAAGGCCTTAAGTTTCAGCAGGGGAAATTTAGGTTGAAGATCAGGAGGGTGACTGAGAGTGGTCAAGCATTGGAACTGGCTACCCAAGACACTGGAATCTCCAAGTTCTCCTGGGATCTATACTTCTCAGTGTCTCTAAATTCCTTTTTAGGAGTTGTAATTGGCTATTAATAGGTAGTGTTTCCATATAGCTGTGCGAGTACTTATCTAATCTACTGGCTGAATATTTATGACTACGCCCTTTAATCCTATGAAAAAATGCTTCCAGTATTTGCAAGTAGGCAGCCACCGCCCAAATGCCTGTGACTAAGGTCAGTCCCTAAAAATGAATCAACTAACACAATTTCTTTTGATATACAACTTTTTATGATTTTTAAAATGGATCAGGTTTTACCTTAAAACATAGAAATGTAACTACAGTTTGGTATCTACCTTTGTTTTCTAGACTTACCAAGGCAAAGACGGTATGAATGCAGGAGGACTTAACCAGTCGTATGCTACAGGTTCAGCTGATGAGTCATGGGATTGAAAGGAAAAAGTGCCAAGTTTCAGATCTTGATTTTGTTAAAAACATTTTGTTTCTTAAAGACTTGTAAAGCATAATCTGTTGCCTTTACTAAGTTCCTTGCTGATCAGTTCTGTAAAATTCTTTAAACATTTAAGAAGCAGTTGATGTTGACTATTTGATGCTGTTTTCATGAAAAGTGGATGTACTACTACATAGTGGTACTGGGGATTTGAGGTAACATCCACTTTTGGAATAGTTCTGTGAAAAGGCCATTTTTAGCAAGAGTTTTCTTACATACGTGTGAAGTCTTGGGAAAATAATAAACAATGAAGAGCGTTGACTTGTTTGCAGTGAGCATTCTTTATAAAATGTGTGAAACTCGTTTTTTAGTTTAATTTTCAGTTTTTTGTTTGCTTGTTGGTTTAATTGAAAACCTGCAGATTCATCTAACTTACCATTTCAAAGTTAGTGTCCTTAATGGAAAATTGCACAACAGTTGTGAACAATTGGTTTTGCGAATGAAGACTATTACACAAAACTTATTTGATTATCTGCAATGACATTTTCAGGTTTAAGTTGTAGCATTAAAGGTTAGTTGTGAAACACAGCTTGTACTAGTTGAGTTGTTTAATAAACTGTTGTAAATGAGTCTTTACAAGCAGTCAGTAAAAACTGAAGGATCATATCTTGCATTGGTAGTTATTTTTATATTAAGTTCGTGATACAGGCTTTTTCATTTCTCAGATATATATGAAGTATAAATTAGTAACACACAATGAAGTCTGTGAATCCATCTAGACTATCAAAACTTTTTGCATAAGTCACAGCATTTATTTTTAAGACTTCTTCACTAGCTAAAGCTCACTTAAATTATAGGCAGAAGGCAGTGTGGCATTGAACCTTCTAGACTTTTTCTAATATAAAAGTCTTGTTGATCTTTGCACTCTGATTGGCCAACGGAAACGGCCAGTCGGAGTGCTCCAAGCTTGGGGCAGTGCCACCATGATTCTGAAGCTGCACTGAGGTCGAGACAGAGGGTGGGGGAGCCGAGGCCACAGCACTGAGGAGGGCTGGACAGGGCTCACCCACCCTGCTCCCTGCAGTAGGCAAAATGGAGGCGGCATGGGACATCAGGTAGTGACAGTGCATCTCTCCTTCCCCACTGCGGTCATTTTTGACAGGCAATTGGCTGGTTCATGCATAAGCTTCTATAAGCAACTGCCCACTTAAATGCTGTGAAAGGACCTGCAGGGAAGCCGGCATTCAAATATTTGAATACGTGTTCCAATAAAAATTGCTATTCCATAGCGTTATTTAAATCTGTAAAAACCAGTTTCATGTCTTACGTAGTAATTTAGTGCTGATTTAGTTAAAGAGCACTTGGAAGGGCTGGATGGGTACAAGTCAGCCAGCCCAGATGACCTCCATCCACGGGTGCTGAAGGGATTGGCCAGTGTCATTGCTGAGCTGCTGGCACAGCTGTTTGAGCTCTTATGGCGCTCTGGACAGATCCCTGAGGACTAGAAAAAGGCCAACATGGTGCCCATTTTTAAGAAGGGGAGAAACGATGAGCTGGGTAACTTTAAGCCAGTCAGTCTTACCTCTATCCCTGGAAAATACTAGGAAAAAATCAAAGAGCATATTTGTGAAAGCCCAGTGGGGAAACGATGCTGAATGGAAACCAGCATGGGTTCATCGCAGGTAGATCCTGCCTGATAAACCTTATAGCTTTTTATGACCAGGTCACACACTGCTTTGACACAGGAGCGGGGGCTGATGTCATCTACCTGGATTTTAGGAAGGCCTTCGACAGTTTTGCATCCTATTCTCATAGGGAAGCTAACGGGCTGTGGAGTGGATGCCTACACAGTCAGGTGGGTGGCTAACTAGCTTAGGGACTGCATCCAGAGAGTAGTGGTTGATGGGTCATTTTCACCCTGGAAGGAGGTGGGCAGTGGGGTCCCACAGGGTTCGGTCCTTGGGCTGGTATTATTTAATATTTTCAGTGATTTGGAAGAGGGTGTGTTGAGCACCCTCTCCAAGTTTGAAGGTGATACCAAATTATGGGGCAAAGTTAATACACCAGAGGGCAGGGAGCAGTTACAGGCCGACCTGGACGGGTTAGATCAATGGGTGGAACGTAATAGGATGCAATTCAACAAAGATAAATGTAAGGTACTCCACCTAGGAAGGAGGAATCCCCAGCACACCTACAGGTTGGGGGATGTCCTCTTCAGCAGCTCAGAGGCCGAGAGAGATCTTGGAGTCATAGTTGACTCCAAGATGAACATGAGTCGGCAGTGCAGCGAGGCCATCTCACCTTGTCGTGTATTAGCAGATGCATGACCAACAGATTGAGGGAGGTGATGCTCCTCCTCTGCAGCACTAGTCAGACTACAGTTGGAGTACTGTGTCCAGTTCTGGGTGCCACACTTCAAGAGAGACACAGAGGAAATGGAAATGGTTCAGAGGAGGGTCACCCGCATGATTGGTCTCCATGAAGGACCCTACGAGAAGAGGTTGAGAGATCTGGATCTCTTCAGCCTATACAAAAGACAGCTGAGGGGTGACCTTGTAGCCACCTATAAATTTATCAGGGGAGGACAGCAGGGAATCAAGGATGCACTGTTTATCAGAGCACCTTGGGGAGTAACTAGGAATAATGGGTGCAAACTAGTGGAGAGTAGATTTAGGTTAGGCATTAGGAAGAAATTATTTACAATAAGGGTAGCCAGAGTCTGGAATGGGCTTCCAAGAGAGGTGGTGCTGTCACCTAACTTGGAGGTCTTCAAGAGGAGGCTTGACAATCACCTGGCTGGAGTTGTTTGACCTATGGTCCTCTTTCCTGCCAGGGGCAGGGGGTCGGACCCGATGATCCATTGTGTCCCTTCCGACTATAATCTATGAATTTCAATTCCAGTTAAAAAGATTTGTTGGAATGATGTACCCTGTTAATGGAAGACTTATTTCTCTGACTTCCCGAAGGTAATGCAGCAGACTTCTCCGTAAGTACAGAGAGATGCAATTCAGAGAAGAATCCTTAATAGGTATCTCTTAATGCTTTGACTATTTGAAAACAAACCATTTGTCATAACCAAGTCGAGCAAGTGCCCATGTCACAATAGACCGTATGGACCTACCTCCACTCCCAAATTTGGTCATGGAAGTGCGCTGTGACATCAGCCATTCTGCTCTACTTAGCAGCCCGTCATTGGCTACTCTAAATGTATAAAAGTAAAAGCAGTTTCCGCCCAAGTTGGAGAACTCCGGACGCACCTGGGAGTAAACTTGGCGGACTGATCACCCACCAACGACTCCCCGTCACCGACCTGCCCGACGTACCCCCCTTCCTTGTGCACTCGGTAATTCGTTTATGGAACGTCTTGTCCCGCTTCAAGGGCTCTTGCTACGTTTCTCTCGCTACGTTTGTAACTCGTTTGTAACTGCAATTAAGCCAGTTCTTCCTATGCTGCACACATCAGTAGCGTAAGTAAACAACCTTGTTGCAACCAATACACATCCGTGCCTAATTCCACTCCACGCATCGAAGTACCCACCTAATGTTCTGGGTTCCGGGCAAGGGCCCCAGCAATCACCTGGCCACCACACCATTGAGAACATGCTTACAAAGTTTACCCCTCTGTAAGTGTCTTTGAGATCAACCTGTATGTCTGGAAATGTTTCCTTGGGGATCCTACTATCTCTTACAAAATAAATGTTACGATGACCACTGCCATTTCTGACATCTACTCTTGGAGGACGACTAAGAATTCCATTAAGGTCTTTGTGTGACCACTTGGCTATTTTCTTTCTGTCACCTGATAAATGATTAATCCTTAATTTGCTTCCTTGGACAAGCTGAGAATTTTTCAAGAGGTGCTAAATTGGCTCACTACACAGGCCTCTGGCAAGTTGCACAAGCAATATTAGCTACAAGATATTCTTCATGCCGCATGCCAGACTTCATCTTTCTCCAATGCAGGGGTGTCTATATTGAATGGTATTTACTGAGCCTAAGTATAAACATTATGGACATGATAAAATTTCCCTAGGAAAGGAAAACATCACTTCTAGACAGATTACACAATTCAAATAAGTTATGCAAGGAAGTTTACTTCTCTAAATCTTTTTATTGAAGACTCTTATTAAAGGAATATACTTAGACTAACTTCACTTTTGGAGAGAGCGTTCTGGTTCTAAACCTTCTGTTCATATCAGTGTTTTAAAATTTGGAGCAATTTTGTCTGGCATTTGAGGCTTTTTCTACCCTTCAGGGCTGTACCTTCGTAGTGGTTGTGGACCACGCCAGTAACTGCCTGCATTATGCCTAACTGTTTCTTCTATGCAATTAAGCATAGAAGAATACCCAAGATCTCATCATCCTATAGCTCTCCATCTCATGGGGCTTCAGAACACCTGAGCAGAGACCCACTGTGGGAACCCAAAAATAGCAGACAAAGGAATAATAAAATTTAATGGCTGGAAGTTTTAAGTTAGAGAAATTCAGATTTGAAATGCATGCAAATTTAACAGTAAATTAGCTAGCTATTGGATAAACTTAGCGGGAGTAGTGGTGTTGTCTTTACTATAGATTTTTAAGATTGGATATTTTCGTAGGCCAAATGAGAATGAATTTGAACAAGTCTCTATCTCCTGTGTTATGTGAGCGCTCACAATGGTTCCTTCTTGGTCTCCAATATGGAAATACGTCAGTTATCAAAAACTGATATGCACAAAAAGGCAAACTTTTTTGGAGTCTTAACCTGTTGATACTTACGAAGTGGGTGGAGTGTCCAGTTATCAGTTTAGAAGAGATGAGCATTTAGAAACTAAAGGGTGATTAAACTAAAGACAATGGGAATTCTCACACATCTATCATGACTGCCTTAGACTTTTGTTTTTTGGCGTTCCATCACTGTTTAAATGTTAGCTGTAGCTTAGTATTTTCTCTAGCATGTGTGCATGTTAGGCTTTTCCCTGTTTATTGTTTTCATGTTCAAGAAGCTTCACAAGCATATCTTACTGGGTGACAAAATTCAGATGTTTACAAAATGTTTATACACCATGCCCTAACAAAAGGAAGATAATATTCAAGGTTATGTAGCCTGAGTTCCTTTCTCATTGCTGTCCTAAACCGGCACATGCCTTGAAGGAAATAGCTGATCAGAAATGTTAATCTAAGACAATAGTGTTCCTTCTTTTAAAAAATTAAAACCATACCAGCTGAAGGCCCTGTGATAAGCATTAAGAATATCTATTATTTTGATTAAAATAGGAACCTCCACAAAATAAATAGTTGGTCATTTTGTAGAGGAAAAGAATTGTGTTAAAACACTCATCTGTTTAGTACTGTGGAGGGAATAGTATCCATAAACTTTAGTACAATACTGCTTTTAACAAATTGAGTATACTGTTGGTGGTTTGTGTTTTTGGGTTTTTTTTTTTCTTTTTTGGTAGGTTTTTACCACATTTTACCTTCCAATACTGACTTATTGCTTTTGTACAGAACACAGCTTCACAGTTTGCATTATCACTCTTAGGTAGTTGCTAAATTACTCATATAGGGACAGACACACCACATACATAACATACGCTTGGTTCCCCCTCTCCCCCCTTCATGCTGCCTTTCAAATAACTTTGTAGTAACTGAGTGGCTGCAGCTAGGGAGTTGAGCCTGCTGTCACCCCGTGGACTAACTGTGTGTGCCATGGCTGGAACCACAGGCCGGATCTAATCCTGAAACTGGCCATGTGCCAGATTTGGGGCTGTGAACTGGATCCACATGCTGGCCCAATCTGACACACACGGTCACATCATCTAGCCAAGGGGCTCCCCATGGGTCTGAAGATTTGGTGGTGGGGGAGCAGTGGTTGCAAAAAAACTGCCACTGCTCTCCTGTCACCAAATTTCCAACCAGTGTGGAATCCAAATGGGCTGAATCTGAGGACCATTGCCGAACCTACGCATCACATTTTCTTCTATATAGTGCACGCTCTAAATTCCACCACCTGCTCTTTGCAGGCTGTATGCAAGAAAATATAATGCTAGCTGCTATCACTTTTGGATGAGCGGTGTATTAAAGCTACCTAGTCTTTGAATTGAGAGTCCTGTTTTGCGTGTGTTAAGGCTCACTCCACCTTTTCCTGGAAGTGGGTTAGTGTTTTGAACAAAGGGGAAAAGTGACATCGCTTTTTCTGGCTAAATAGTTCAAGGATGACCAGAGTTTTCTTCAGGATAATGGTATTTCTGTTTTGGAAGGAACTTTCCCTGATATTTGTTTCATTCATCCTGCTAATGATTTCTTAGAATTGTATCAGATTGCAATTCTGCCAAGAGGAAGGTTACACTATTACACTTAAAGTACAAACTTATTTTTCTTGTTTAGAAAGTGTTGCATACATTACAGGGAAGTCCTGGGAGGGACACCTTTTCACAGAAATATGAACTTTAAGTCATTTTCTCACTAATTTGTCAGACTGAGAACGTGAACTCTCAAATGGAAATGTCTTGTTTATAAAGTTGTTAATTTTAAAAGCATACTTTGTGTTTTTTGTTCTTAGAGATTTTTAAATATGTAGGAAAATGGATTCCATTTTAGCTGTAGCAAGTAGTCTGTCTTCACTATATGGCTTCAGGCAGTGGTTTCCAAACTGGTCCTTAAGTGGTCCATGAGAATTTTTGAGGGTTAACAGTGATATGTTGGTGCAAAAAAGTTGACACCTGAAACAAAATAAGTGCAGAATTACCTACCAGTTTTTCAGATACTGTGCCTTTATAGTGATATAGGAAACAGCACAAAGATTGAGAAACAGGTGGGTTTGTAACATGTCCTCAAGTTATACCAAAATGGGCTCTCTTATAGCAGTGGGGAGAGCATATTCATAAGTTGATGACTGTTTTCACTCTTATTAAAAGACTAGGTATTTCCTCCATTAACTTCTGCGGGGTGGGGAAGTGCAGAGAATGCCCCTCATCTTACAGTAGAGTAAACAGCAGCAGGAGGCAGGCAGCTGCTGTGGTTTTGGGTCCAACTCCAGATTGAGGCCAGAGCCACAGCTGCTGCTTGCCTCCACCCCTCACCTCTGCATCCCTCCCCCGACTCTTCCCCTGCAGCCTCAAGCCCCTGCTGCCTACCTTCTCCTACCATCCGTGCTGCTTTTCCCCCTCCTCCCCATGCCCCGCCATGTTCCCTCATGGTTTTGCTCTGCTGTGGCAGGCTCTGTCCTCACTGCAACCTGGAGAGTGGAGACTGGCTCCAGCCTGGCCCTGTAGCAGCCATATCAGCTTTATGCTGCTACTACAGGGCAGGGTTGGATCCAGGCTCAGTACCTCCAGGCTTCAACAGGGACAGAATCTGCCATGCACAGCAAATGGGAGGGAAGAGGAGGGTCAGATGTGGTAGGGTGTAGAGATTTCAGGGGTATGGGAGTAAGGGGGGATTTGGGGACCTAAGGCTGCAGGGGACAGAATCGGGGGGGGGGGGGGGGAGGGAGGTGGAGCAGAGACCTGAGGGGGGGGGGGGCATGAGGGAGTTAAGTGGGCAGGGGAAGAGGGGAGAAATGGAGCAAGTTGCCTGCCCCCCCCCCCCCCACGCACACTCTTCTCCCCCAGTGAGAATGGGTAGACGGACTTTTTTTCTTTCTTTCCATAGGCAAATAGAAATGCACTCTCTCATCTGTCATCTCTCTGGCTGGACTTCCAGTACAGATAGCTGAATACAGGTCCCCCTTGCTTTATGTGGGTTCTGTATGTGCAAATTGGCTCTTATTTGATGACCCTTTTTATACCAAAAATTCATCATGTGCAAGGTAAATTCACTCTTATGCAATTGGTGTGGTGAAAGCCCAGTCAGTTGCTCTGTGCAGTGCATTGTGGGAGTGATGCACACAAGAATATAGTCTCCTGTGTGGATCTGTGCTCCTCGCTCGTTGTCTGTGACGCACATTTCTGTACTTGCCATCCCCATTATGGCTTCTATGCATCCCACTAGCTTATCTCCTACTCTGCTATTGGTGAGTACATAAAAAAATTGTCCTGTAAAAGTGATAGAAATATGTCTGGGGGTCAGTACAGTTGAGGTTTTGGAACATATCCCTGTTTGTTACATTCTAAGTGTGTTCCCTTTGGGTGAATTTGAGTTATGCATCACTTTCCAGGAATGCATGTACAGCATAAAACGAAGGAAACCTGTACCGCCATCCAAGTGGCCTTGGCATAAGAAGTGACCAAGCATGGGAGGAAGAGGTCTGGGGATGACTACTTGCAAGAACTGTTGAGATGTAAGGTGCTGGTCTGACCTCCATCTAGAGTACCAACAGGGAGGCCAGCAGGATAACCTTTCTCCTCATCCTTCAATCATGCTGACAACAGCAGCTCAGGGAATTGAGACCTTAGTTGAATGGCTGCTCATACTGTTGACTGGGAGGCCTCTGTTATGAATGAGATCTTGGCGCTCCTTCCATCACTGTTCCATCAGTATTCACAGACACTTCTGAGATACCACAGCCTGCAGCCAATGGACAGATTGCATGCAGAAGCTGTAAGCTAGTCCTCAAACTCCTAGAATGAAAGTGTGTGTGGACAGACGTACCCCCATCCGCTCTACCCATGGGAAGGAGAATGTTTGCTGCAGTTGCAGGGATCTGGACCCAATGATCTTGTAAGGTCCCTTCCAGCCCCTAACATCTATGAATCTTGCCATGAGATTGCCCTGATTTATCCGTTGCTATTTTGTTTTCAGGGCACTTGCCAGTTTTCACTTTTCTTACTGTTTGCACACACACATTCTGCTGGATATCTGTTATTATTCTTACTATAGTATTTAATATGTTGCAAATGTTTCTTTTTTGATAAAGTGTTATAGCTGGTTGGCAAGATTGGTCGCAGGGCCCTGTCCCCTGGTTGCTGACTGGGAGGGGAGGGGGAGGGGAATGCGTCTCCCCTGACAAAGGTAGCACCAATTGCCCATGTCAGGGATAGTCATAGGTAGGAACCTACTCAATCCATAGTTTTGTGGATTTTGCAGGACCCTGCAAAATTAGCCAATGTCTGTGAAAGCCACGAAATTTAAAAAAAAAAACCCTGCTGACACTCCCCCTCCCCCCCCAAATAAATAAATAAATAAAATGCTGGCTCCCCAGTGGGAGCCAGCAGTTCTAATGGCTACTGCAGCTCAGCTTCACAGCCTGTGGGGGAGGGGTAAGATGGTGGCTGCCACCACCACCCCCAGCAGCTGATTGGCTGAGAAGGCTGCATATTGTGTGGCCACGCCTCTCTCTGCCAGTGAGTAGTGAGGGACAGGGCTGCATGATGGACAGTCCTCTCACCCAGTCCAAGGTAGGGGGGCTTCCATGATAAGCCTACAAAGTTGCACCATTTGGGCAACTCTTGCAAAATAGATTCATAGATTCATAGATGTTAGGGTCGGAAGGGACCTCAATAGATCATCGAGTCCGACCCCCTGCATAGGCAGGAAAGAGTGCTGGGTCTAGATGACCCCAGCTAGATGCTTATCTAACCTCCTCTTGAAGACCCTCAGGGTAGGGGAGAGCACCACCTCCCTTGGGAGCCCGTTCCAGACCTTGGCCACTAACTGTGAAGAAGTTCTTCCTAATGTCCAGTCTAAATCTGCTCTCTGCTAGTTTATGGCCATTATTTCTTGTAACCCACGGGGGCACATTGGTGAATAAAACCTCACCAATTCCCTTCTGTGCCCCCGTGATGAACTTATAGGCATGGATATGAATAAACCTTATATTACAGTACTTGAGTCAAAGTTCAATATTTATTTTGGAAATATAAGGATTAAATATGAAGACAAGCAGTAGCTGAATCTCAAAGCTCAATGCCTGGGCATGTTTTATCTTAGACCTGTTTGAAGGCTTCTAGTCTCTTGATTTTTTTTGTAGCACAGGAAAGTAAATCATTATGAAGTTTTTAAAAAGTTTGCCTTTCAAAATCTCTCTCTAAATATTCCCTAGTCTAGTTTTCTGGTGTAAAGTCATTAAGAAAATAGGAAAGAAGAGAAATCACTCTGTTTTCCCACCCTCGTCTTAAAACTTGCCAAGACAGCTTTAGCTTTCTGGTGTTTACTAGTTTTCTGTAAGTCATCCCATCTTGCATCCCATGAAGGGACTCGCATTCTAGGCTATGATGTTTCCTCTTTTAATGAAGCCAGAGCTTCATTTTCTACATTTTTGCTAATTAAATTCTAGGCTTAGTTTAATATTAGAATATTAAAATTCATGTTGTTTTCATCTATGCTATGAAAAGACTGCTGGGTACCACCAGGGTTACATTATGGTTCAAACTATTCATGTATTCTTCAAAATTATAGTATGTTATGATAGTGAATATAAGTTATTTTCTTGTGAAAATATGGTGAGGAAGGAAGGAGAGAGGAATTAGTGTGGGCTACATGAGCTTAGGGTTCCGTTATGTTCAGTGTGACTAAGCACTTTTGAACATCTGACTTTCTAAATGCATATACAAACCTGTCCCTTGGCGTCAGATCCATCTGTGTAAAATAGAATGACATTAGTACTTCTCCCTCCCCATGAATTGTGAAGTTAAGTGCATTAAAGACTGTAGGACTCTCGCATACCATGGTATTAGGGGCCATACAGATAAGGTTAATTATCTGAGAAAAATGCTTGTGAAATAGGCTGCCTGATTCTAATTATGGTGTCTCTACATCTATCTGGAATAGAAGGTCTGTAAACCCTTCCCATCTGGTTACCAGAGAATGATTTCTTAGCAGAGGAAGAAGTCCTGAGTAGTGGAAAATTGGCCTAAAAGCTCTAAGTATGCACCTGGCAGAGTCCCATTTTAGATGTGTAGGTGACAATAGTGAACATATATTATTACTAGATCCATGAATCTAGCTGGGTTTAGGCTTTTTCTGACACTTAAAATGGCTCCTGGATCAAAAGGGCAGCTCTGAAGCCTTGCTAACCATAAGCCAGGGATTGGATAGACTTCATGTGGTTTCTGCCTGATGCTAGTTTGGTGCAGGACATGATCTGCCTTTTACCAGCTGGAGAAAATGCCAGATAGCCAAAGTACAGTGAGTCTCATCAGCTTGTCAGCGCTACTTGGTAGAAATGCACAGAATCAGAGCTCATTTGGTACCTTCATGTTAATGATTGAGCACAACTTGGAGACAGGTAAGTGTGGATCTCACTGTGGAGTACCTGCATCACATATATGTAATATTGGAGTCTTTTATAGCAATGCCTTGTGCCCTTTCATGTTCCTGTATCTGGATGAATCACATCCTGAAGAAACAAGCTTCAGAGCTGTAGAAGTGGACAAATTGGCTTTATCCAAGGCACTGTTTAAGGTCGGTGTAGAGAAGTCAGCACGGCCTTAGTGGAATAGACTGATTTAGGGGAGTTGTGGATTCTCCATCACTGGAGATGTTCAAGAAGGGGTTGGACAGGCATTGGGTCTGAGATGATCTAGGCCAGTGGTCACCAACCAGTGGATCTCAATCCACTGGTAGATCTTGGAGCCTCTTAGTCTCTATCCGAGGCTGGAGTGGGGGGCTGAGTGCATGCATGCGCATGCCCCAGCTTAGCAGGTCAGTCTGTGTGGGAGGGAAGGGAAGGGACGGGGGCTAAATCAAGGCCCCTGCGGTGAGGGGCAGCGCTGCAGAAGCAGGAGCAGGGGTAAATTGAGTGGGGCCCCAGATGGGTGGGACTTAACTGCTGGGGAGGTGTACCTCCAAATAATTTTTTTCTCCCTCTGCCTCCATCTGCCCCCCCTTCCCTTCCCACAGACTTACCTGGTAGGGGGGTGGGGGATGGGGTGCATGGTAGATCTTGGGTTGCTTTTAACTGCCAAAGGTGATATCCTGCTTCAAAAAGGTTGGAGACCACTGATCGAGGCATAACTATGCCTATATTTTACTGTGGACATTTCCCATACTTCTGGACTTTGCTGGTTGCCATGTCATAGTGTCATAGTAGCTAGGGTCAGGAGGGACCTGAACAGATTATCTAGCCTGACCCCCTGCCACAGGCAGGAATGAATGCTGGGTTCACAAGACCCCAGACAGGTGATAGTTCAACCTCCTCTTGAATTTGCCCAAGGTAGGGACGAAGACCACTTCCCTGGGAAGTTGGTTCCAGATTTTGGCCACCCTAACGGTAAAATATTGCCTTCTGATCTCTAACCTAAACCTATTCTCCATCAACTTATTACCATTGTTCCTTGTCACTCCAGGTGGTGCTGGGGAGAAAAGAACTCTGCCTATTTGCTGTTGATCCCCCCTGATGAGCTTGTAGGCAGCCACCAGGTCCCCCCTCAGCCTCATTTTGCTGAGGCTGAACAGGTTCAGGTCCCTCAGTCTCTCCTCGTAGGGCCTGTCTTACTGCCCTCTCACCAAGTGGGTAGCCCTCCTCTGAACCCTCTCCAGGCTGGCGACATCCCTTTTGAAGTGCGGTGCCCAGTACTGGACACAGTACTCCAACTGCGGCCTGACCAAAGTCGCATAGAGGGGGAGTATCACCTCTCTGGACCAGCTTGAGATGCAACTTTGGATGCATGACAAGGTATGGCTGGCCTTGCTGGCTGCCGTCTGGCATTGGAGGCTCATGTTCATCTTGGAGTCAGAAATGACTCCAAGATCCCTTTCCGCCTCTGCTTTCAAGAGGGGAACTCCCCAGCCTGTATGTATGCTGTGGGTTCCTTCTCCCAAGGTGCAGCACCCTGCATTTGTGGGGCTTGGAAGAAATTTTTATCCTCCTGCTGCTACTTGAAAGGGTGAGTTTATTTTGTTTCCTTTTTGTGTGTATTAAAAATCTTGCTTGGAGGCTTTGCTGGTTGCTGAATGGGACTGGGATGAAATTTTTTTCCATCCTGTTTCTACATGTCAGAGTGTTTTTTTTATTTATGAATTGATTTTTTTTTTTTAAACCTCTCTCAGAGGCATTGGGGTTTCCTAGTCGTCACATAGGGCCAAGAGGGAATGTTTTCGTCTCTCTTGTTGCTACATGCATCAGAGATGGGGGTTTTAAGTTTTTCAGAGGCTTAGAGTGACTTAGAGATTGAGTGTTGACTGCAGCCAGGGCTGAGGATTTTTACTCGGGTGCCAGTGTTCCTGGACTTAAACCTGGGGGCTCCTGGCTAGAGAATTTGCCCTTCTGCTCAGAGTCAGACCAATCACCATATTTGGGGTCAGGAAAGAATTTTACCCCATGGTCAAATGGATATGTTTGGGGGGAAGGTTGCTTTCCTCTGTAGCTGGGGTTGTGGCCTCTTCCTGGGATCTTCGAGTGTATTAAAATAAACTTTGCGCCAGGAGGACCTTGGCTGTTATAGTTTCCCTACTTTACCTGTGGCAGGTCAGGGTGCTATGTCTTGTGTTGGGTCAGAGTTGACTGTAGTTTTGCTAGGTGGTTGGACAATGGATTTGTATAGGATGGTTTGGATAGGGATGATCCAACCTTAGGCAGGGGGTTGGACTAGAAGATCTCTCAAGGTCGCTTCCAGCCCTACTTCTCTATGATTCTGGGATGTCCTGATTATTGTATCCCTTATTGCCATTTATAAAGGGGCAATGTGGAGTAGCCCCCTAACTTTTGAGAAATACTTCACCCTTGTCAAGACAGCTAAGCTTGATGCCATGTTCAGGAGAGCAGTACTGTCAAACCCGTAAGTGAGGGAGCCCCGAGTTCCTCCCCACTGTGCTGCTACCTGCCCCAAGGAACAGAACAAGGTTGTCCTGGGATAGCTCCTTATCCCAGCACTTCAGATCCTCTGTCCTTATTCTGGACTCTGCAACACAGCAAAGGGATATCTGCCAGGCCCAATTGGCTCCCCTTTTGGTTATGAAGGAAATTATAGGTTCCTCTCTCCATAGAGAGGCTTAGCCTGGAATATCACCTGCCCAGAAGTCACTCCTACAGGCATCCAGTAAGGAGATGACAGAACTCTAATATTATAAAAGTGTCTGGCTGGCTGGCTGGAGGCAGTGGCAACAGTGGATGGAAGGGGAGGGGTGAGGCCAGCAAATAGGAGAACAATAGAACTAAATGCAGCTTTTCAGTGGCTACAATTACAGACCAAGCACCCCAATAGCAAACCTAATTTGGAAGAATATCCATGAATACTACATGGTGATCCCCCAAAGTAACTTTATCTTGGGGTACTTCTGTGACAAGTGTTACCAAGAGGATTTTTTTGTCAGAGTGTAGCAGGCAAACAGTTATGCTACAGCTTTTTAAGTATAGTCTTGGCCAGAGGTATCCAATCGTTCTGAATGTGGGGCCGGATCATGATTTTTTTATCACTCAGTGGGCCAGCGAGCCATATTCAAAGACCTCACAGGAAGCAGTATCGCATCATCCCCGAAATGAAAGTACAGTGTTTACTTTTGTTTCCTGTCGCAGCACCTCGGCCCTCAGAAAACAGCTTGGAGGGCCGCATGTTGGACAAGCCTGGTCTAGGCCTTCCCAGAACTAAGCAACAAAATTGAACAGAGCGCCTTCTGTGGCACTGGGAGATGTGAGTGCTGTGATTGGGCACTAGGCAAGCAGGGCACAACTGTTTCCCTGTAAGAAATGTGCTTGGCATAGTGCCAGGGGATTGGTGCACCACAATTTGGGATTGGATCATTTGGGATGAGAAAAGCTACAAAAGTGATGGACAAAGAAAGAGAAAGGTGTATGTAGCATGCAGTGACCATGGGACGGCAGATGCAGCTGCAGCAGCCCTGCTCAAATAGTGAGGAAGCCAGAAACTTGCATCTCTCACACCCAGCAGAGGACACAAGGCCTGGTACCTCCGAAGATTGCTACTGTAACATCTAAAGAGCCACTTGCCAGGTCGTATTATGGGGAGGAACCCTGCAGTATTGAATAGGGGTTACTTTACTATTAAAGTTCACTTAATACCACATTGGATGAGTTGCCATGTCAATCCTTGGCAGGTCTCTGGCAAATAGAAACCTGATTGGTAACAATTAGTCAAAGACTAATGAAGTACTTATGTGTGATATTCTTTTCTAATCATTGGGACTGGGGATTGTCTGCCACTGGGAATTCTTCCACTTATAGTGGACAGTTAACCTCACACTAGCTTTGCTGAAGAAAGACCAATAACTGTGGCTCTTTGAGATTCTGCCCAGATGGACAACCATGAGCCACAATCCCTTCCTGCTATATGTAATTCCCAGCTGGCTTTGAATTATGAAAATATTGAGGGAGGGTTGCTGGTACTTCCCCTTAAAACATTATGGGGCAGAGGACACATTTGTGATCCCAGCAAACGCTGCTGTTCAAAATACTATGATCTCACAAACATGATACATGCACAGCCTCTATCCACAATGATTACACCATCTTAAACAGTAGGTATTGAAGGATAACAGAATGTCCTTTCTTTGTGTCCATATTATGTTTGTAGGAGACTTGCTTTTAATTAGACATACTTATTATAAATTTCCATAATGATGATTTAATTAAAATGGACCTTGTCACATGGAAATAGTGTTGGCTTTGGTTGTACTCTGAAATCAAGGCACAGGGTGTGAACTTAAGGGAAAGGAATGAGAAATAGCCTGGTCTCTTTCTGGTTTTGTGATGAATTATTTGTGATTTTAAGCACATCTCTTACTCTGTTGGTATAAATGGATAATTGTGCTTGCCCACTTTAAATGAGTGCTGTAAATAAATGTAAAAAGCTTCAAGATACTTAAATTACGATACTATGCAAGCAGCATTAAAATTCCAGCAGGAAACCTCAAAAGGAAAAAGTCTGGGGCCAAAACATCTACATGCTAACAGATTTTAAATACAGATGATGTTTTGGTGTTGCAATGCTGTAAAGAAAGACATGACAGGAAGGAAGCATTGCACTTCTCTGTTCGGAAATGGACAACGGCTCCAGTGGCCTTCTTTGGAAAACACCTGATTCTTGTGCTTCTCTAAAACACAGATTAAAAACATTCGAACTAGCTGTGGCAACTTTTTTAGGTATTCTAAATACAGATGGTTGGTCACTGTATGGCTACTGTACCAAATGGAATCTTTCTAATTTTTTTATGGTCAATAGCAAATGAGTCAAATTTGAAGTAGTGATACAATCATTATACACTTACTGCTACACAATCAGAAAGTGAGAATAGAATAGTGGTTTTGGCAAAAGATCAGGGTGAAGTTAAAGCAGCTCGGCACTGCAACTCTTAGTAGAGAGAGTGCTTATTCACTTTCAAGTTATCTCCGAGTTAGAGAAGGAACCCGAGAAAGGCAGAGCTGACTTTGTCACAAACAAAATCCAGAGTAGAACTTTTGGCATATAGCTTATTTGATGAGAAATGTAATTTTAGTAAACCCTAAACTTTGTGAACTAGACCTGAATTCACTGAATATTTGAATGGGGGCTCAGGCATAACCCAAAACCAGCAATGATGGGACAAAGATCTGTCTTCTTCAGGGTATTCCTAAATACCATGGGAACTGGTGCTCTTTAATATAAAAGATAAACACCTTTTTCTGACGCTGATTTCCTGTGTTTCCTCTGAATCAGTCGCATATTAAAAATAACTTGATTCTCTTGCATCATTACAGATGAATTTCAGGGGCCTGACTTCTGCAGCATGCTTTGGCTGGCTGTAGGCTCGCATCCCGGACAAGTTAAGGACTTGCTTGACTATGTTGCTGGACTAAAGGGAGGCTTGAGCACTGCATGGATAGAGCTGTCTCCGAGCGGCGGGGCTGGATGCCCGCAGGGTGCAGTAGGATTCGAGGGGCAGCCTCTGGAGTCCGGCTGTGTCGGGAATGAGCGCCCGCAGCACGGGCCTGGCCCCGGCCTTGCCTTGGCGCCTTCTCTTCCTAGGCCGCCACCCGGCAGGGGCACGGCGAGGGGGGAGCTGAGTACCCTAGGGCCCCGCTGCATGCCCCAATCCAAGCAGGCTAGAAACCACCTCAGAAGTCGCTGCGCGTTTCCAAGCACTAACTTCACAGCCGGCTGGACATTGTTAGTCCTGTGCTAATGAGCTTGGCACATGCAGCTGTCTTGCACTTACGGCACGGCTGAGGCATGTAACGGGGAGCGGGGCAGGGGCTCCCTGCAGGGTGGGCAGTCCCGGAGGCAGCTTCTGCCCCCAAAGCCCGTTCGACGGCCCCAGGCGCCCCCGGCCGGGCACGAGCGGGCTGGGAAGCGGGGCGGGGCGAGGGCAGGCGCGGGGCGGGGCCGTTCCCGCGGGGCGCGCGGCCGGGCGGCCCGGGGCGGCTTCCCCTCTTGAGCAGCAGGCAGCGGCGCGGGCGGCAGCCGGGACTGAGCGGCGGTAAGAGCCGGGGCAGGTGCTGGGGCCGGGGCCCTCTGAGCGCCCCAGCCCAGCGGGGCAGCACCAGGGGCGCTGGATTTGGTCCCTCGAGCCAAGGCTGTGCTAGCCGGCTCAGGGGTGCATCCCCGCCTGTCTGCTTAGTGGGGCTTGTACCCCCCCAGCTGCTGGCATGGGGAAGCATTTTCGTGATGCGACAACTCGAAGCCCCTCTTCCCACGCTGGGTAACTTTCCTCTGGTCCTTTCCCCCCGCCTTGGGAGAGACTGGGGCCAAACCCGCACCACACAGCCTCCCTGTGGTGGCCTCACTGCAAGGAAGACACCAGCCCTAGGAGTTTGCGTGGCCCGGGTGGAAAACTAAATGAATTCTTCCTCTTTCAATCACTTGCCTGGGACTTTTCTGCGAGCGTGGCCTTTGGGATAGACTGCTCTCCCTGCAAGGAGCAAGAGGTGGTTAAGTTTGGGGTTTTTTGTGTTGCCTTGTACTGGACCAACATTGGGAGAGATGTTTAAAGAAGCTTTGCAAGAGCTTAAGAAAGGTGTGTTGTGCTCAAAAAATTTTTGAGAACATCTCTTCCCAACTGAATAGTGGGTCTAAGAAGAGGTATTAACAAAAAACCTCTCCTGTCCTGTCTGCTGCACTGTCATGTTTCCAACATCACCCTCTTTCGGAGCATCCTTATCTCTTCCAAGGGCCTGTAAAAAGAATTGCAGTCCAGCAAGCATTAGGATTGTTCTTCATTGCATGCAGCAGGGGTCAGCAACCTATGGCACCTGGGTTGGATTTGCCCCCTGTGGAGGTTGGATCCTGCCTTGGAAGGTCTGACCCAGCCTGAAGCAAAATGAAGGACTGGACGACGCACAGCTGCCTTCCTTCAAAAGCCCTCTCTGCTGTTCTTTCATGCCTGCACTTACCTCGCTGCAGAGGGCCTGGGCATCTGCAGTGGGGAAACTCAGATAACTTGTGCTTTTGTGGGGTGGGGTGGAGATTTGCTGCCTGTGACAGGGAGCTGGGTCACAAACTCTGGCCCAGGGCAGCAAAATGTTGCTGACTCCTGGCTGAGGACTTTAAGAGTTGAAATCTATCAGTAACTGTATCTGTCTCCTTTGAGCACTTTACAGGGAAGAGTTTAATTAAAATAGGTAAGATAGTTATTGTTACATGCTCTAGGCTTTTGGCCAACTTTTGGCCATTTCTGCACTTTGTTTTTACTTAGGATGCCTTCAGCTGCTTCTGTAATGTTTTAAAGCTTTCATGCAATTATCCAGTCCACTATCTGTAAGCCGCCTCTTCAAACGGCCTGCAACCAAAAAAGATAGTGGTCGCTGCTCTGTGCTGGTGAGGGGCATGTTCTGGATTGATGCTCTGTATAAGTCTTTCACAAGCAGAATACAGAGGTAGGAGAAGCTGGTTTAACTTAACGTGTTACTCTGTGGGCATGTCTACATAAGAAGTTTACTGCAGAATTGCCTTATAAGCTCCACAGTAAAACATCAGTGTTATTAGGATGGAGTAAACTAATTAACTTTGCCATAGGATAGTAGGGCCAGACACAAGTACTATCCTACTGTGGAGTTATTTACTTTGCTAATGCACACGTAGATGCTGATGGGGCTGGCCGGAGCATGTGGAAGCTTCAGTGCAGGGGCTGCCTGCTTCCACAGCACTGTGAGTTGGGTCCAAGCAGCCCTGCATTGGCAGGTTGACCCCTGGAAACCCCTGCCAGCCAGGGCTGCTCTGTCCCAGTGCAATGTGCTGCAGTCCCGGGTGCATGTACAAATGATGCACCTGGGGTCAATAAACTCTGATACTAACTGCACCAGAGTTTATTCAGGAGCACTAATTGCATGTGTAGATGCACACTGTCTTTTGAGGCCAGTTGCCCAAAGAGTTGACACCTAATTTCTGGCCTTTACCTCTCTAGTCAGATACTGGACAAAAATAGGTCTTATTCTTGATAGGAATGGTTCATTTGGGATTCTGTAAACAAGGAACTGGAGGGTAAAAATGGAATGGTCAGACAGGATGATTTCATGGAAAGCAGCTTTTGTCAAGGAACATTTATTTATTTATTTTGGACAAAATTACTGGTTTGTTTAATAAAAGCTACTGTTGATCTTTGGTATCTCTATGGCAGGGGTTGGCAAACCTTCTGGCTGGAGTGCCCAAAACACCCCAGCATTGATCCATGCCAACCTTGACATGGTGTGCTGGAGGTAGATGGCAGGGGAGCCATGGGGGGCCCAAATTTCATTGCTGGCAGCGGATGCATGTGTGCCTCCAGGTAGACAGTGGGGAAGGGCTGGGGTTGTGCTGCCTCAGCCCTTTGCCTGCTGTGTGCCCCGATGTACCTGGTGCTGGGGATCTGGACCCTGGTGCAGTTGTTTGCAGCCTGCCTGCTGCAGCTGTCCAAAGCCCAGGCCAGCTGTAGCAGGCAGCCAGGAAGCTGCAAACTGCTGCATCAGGCTCTGGCTAGCTCTGGAACTCTGGCCAGGCTCCATGGGGGCAGTGGCTGCATGCACATCTTGGGGTGCGCAGCTGAGAACGGGCATGGAGCTGGGTAAACCCGACTCCTCTCCTGCTGTCCACCCCAAGGCGTGTATACAGCCACCACCGTGGAGCCCAGTACCGCTGTTTTCATCCTCCCAGCTGCCTGCTACAGCTGGCCTGGGCCCTGAGCAGCTTCAGCAGGTGGCCAGGAGGCTGCAAACAGCTGTACTGAGGTCCAGAGCCCCAGCACCACTTCCATGGTAATGGCAACTGAACACATGCCTCAGGGTGAACAGCAGGCAAGGGGCTGGGTGCAGCTGTTTGCAGCCTCCTGCTGCATCCAGTCTGGGTTCTGCGCAGCAGCTGCCTGCCAGGAAGCCTGGGCTGCTTGCAGCAGGGCTTGAAGCCTCCTTGCCACCTGCTGTAAGCACACCCAGGCTCCGTGGAAGCTGCCCAGAGCCTGGGCTAGCTGTGGCATGATGAGCAAAATGGCCTTGTGTGCCATACTCTAACATACGTGCTGGGGGTTGCCGATCCCCGCTCTACAATATTTTACTTAGTACAACATTACATGCAGTATTTGGAACCGACAACTAATACATTAGATGGTTTAAAAAGTGATCAAAATATCTCAAAATGTAATTGTTACTGGGAAGACTCAACAACCAGATCTGTTTTTATTAGGGCCCCCAAGGATCAGTTTTTGGTACAAACTAAACAATAATATGGAAATGTTGCTGATGACACAGTGGGGGTAGTAAATTATGATTAAGGCAGTTTACTGTCACAGAGCATTCTGAATCATCCAGTCCATGTGTATCAAACATACAGCCCATGGAGCCATGTTGTCAGGCCTTCAGGGCTCCTGGAAGAGCTGTGAATTTGGGGGTGGGATGAGCTGGGGTTAGGCCCACCACTAGAATCTGGAATATGGAGCCCTGCTGGGGATGTGTGTCAGCAGCAGGAGGCAAGTGATGGATGCATGGACTCCTGTGGCTCCCTGAGTGCACAGAATTCTTAGTGCTGGAAATGAACACCTTGCAGTGGCTTAAGAGGAGAATTTAAGGAATATTAGTCATAGAAAAGTAGGGCTGGAAGGAACCTCCAGAGGTCATCTAGTCCAACCCTCTGCCTGAGGCAGGATCATCTCTGCCCAAACCAGCCCATACAACCCTAATCCAAGCTCTCTATAAGACTGCCATCAATCCTGACACCACACAGACCTAACACCCTCACCTCCCACAGGTAAAGCAGGGGAACCATGACAGCCAATGTCCTGCTTCTATACAACTTTGTCTATGTATGTTTAAGAGGTCCCGGATAGAGGGCCATGCCCCCTGCTACAGAGGAAGACAAATACCCTCACAGCCCATACCAATCTGACCATGGGGTAAAATTCCTTCCTGATCCCAAATATGACAGTTGGTCTCACCCTGGGTAGAGGGGAAGACCCTCAAGCCAGGAACATCCAGCTTTGCTCCTAACAGGAGAATTGGCACACCCCAGTTAAAGTCCTCAGCCTTAGCTGTAGCCAACACCCTATGCCTCTGGGAAATGTTAAAAACAACCTGACACAGAGAAAAAAAAAGGCAGGGGAAGTGGGTGGGAGCAACCAGCAAAGCCCAGAAACATGGGAAATACCCATGGTAGAAAATAGGCATAGGTATGCCTAGATAATCCCCGATGTCCGGCCTCTGATTATCCCCAATGTCCAGTCTCTTCTTGAACACCTCCAGTGATGGACTCCACAGCTTCCCTAGACAGTCTGTTTTACTTCCTCACTAGTCCTACAATGAAGAAGTTCTTCAATCTAAACTTACTTTGTGGTGCAACTTCAAGCCATTGGTCTGTGTCCTCCTCTCTGCAGCAAGAAAGAAAAGGTGCTTTCCTTCTTCTTTATGGCAGCCCTTCAGGTACTTGAAGACTGCTATCATGCCTTCCTTTAAGTGCCTTTTCTGCAACTTGCACATGCCTAGCTCCTTCAGCTTTTTCTCATATGACTTGCCTTCCAAGCCCTTGATCATCTTTGTTGCCCACTCTGGACCCTTTGTCATTATCATTACCATCGTAGGTAGTGGCTTCCCTATCAGATCAGTGCAGTGTGGTAGCAAAAGGGATAATGTGATTCTGGGATATAAAAAAGGAGAAATATCAAATAAGGAAGAGATCATGCCTCAAACAGTATCAGTAAGACTGCTGCTCAGACACTGTGTGTAGTTCTGCTTTCCACTCCTCAAAATGCCAACATACTGAAAACCTTTTGAAGGAGGGTCACAAATACGATCCACAGGGGTGGAAAATTAGCCTTATTTTGGGAAGCTGGAACATGATCTAGTCAGTTAAATGCAGTTGAGAAATGACTCAATCACGGCATGTACTACTTACGTGAAAAAAGGCATCTGCTGCTGGAGGGCTTTTCCTGGATCCAATGAATGGAAACTCAAGTTAGATCAATTCAGCTTTGAATAAAGATGCAATTTCTTGGAAAAACTTCCCAGAGGAAGTGGCTGTCTCACTATGAATCAGAATCTTTACAACAGAAAATAAGATTTACTTTTTAAAAATCTGATGTCATCCACTTCCCAGAATAATTTTTTTGTTGCGTAGGGTCTTGGGGGTTCCTTTTGGCTTTGGAATCCTTCCTGGGCCTTGGGGGAACAGGTTTGCCTGCATTGCCCTGGATCATAGTACATGTAGCACTGTATTAAGACAATACATTTAATCTAAGATCTCATGTTTCAGGATTTCAACTTTCTGTCAGAAGGGATCTGGAAGGCATTTCGTTTTCTCTAGTGCAGAATTGACCAAATGAATTCAGGATTTTTTACTGCCTTATTGTGAAGTATAAGGGGTTGAGCTTAGTTTCAACAGAAAAAGGATTAGATGAATCAGTGTTCTTGGCTGATGCAGAAAAACTCTTGTCTGTTATAGTCCTGTGTTTTGCACATGCTTAGGGTACATTAATTGCTAGACTTAGAGTTGGCAAGGAATTTTCCTGCAAATCAGATCAAAGGGTGTTTTGTCCTTTCTCTACAGGATTGGGCATGTTTCACCTAATAAATATCTTGCCAAGACAAGGCCTTGGACATTTGTGGCACATTGTCTCTCCTGTTCTTTTCCCATGGTACACTAACATTTAGTCTCCTGAGTTATCTGGCTAAACTTCAAGGCATGTCAGAATCATAGAATCATAGAGAATTAGGGTTGGAAGGATCTCAAGAGGTCATCTAGTCCAACCCTCTGCTCAAAACAGGACCATCCCCAACTAGATCATCTCAGCCAGGTTTTGTTGAGTTGGGCCTTAAAAACCTCCAAGGATGGAGACTGTACCACATCTCTAGATAACCCATTCCAGTGCTTCATCACCCTCCTAGTAAAAACGTTTTTCCTAATATCCAATGTAAACCTTCTTTGCTGCATATTGAGACCATCGCTCCTTGTTCTGTCATCTGCCACCATGGAGAACGGTCTAGCTCCATCCTCTTTGGAACCAACCTTAAGATAGTTTGAAGGCTGCTATCAAATCCCCTCTCAGTCTTCTCTTCTGCAGACTACATAAACACAGTTCCCTCAGCCTCTCCTCATAAATCATGTTCTCCATCCCTCTAACCATTTTTGTTGCCCTCCACTGGACTTTCTCCAATTTGTCTACATCGTTTCCATAGTGGGGGCCCAAAACTGGACACAAAATTCCAGATGTGGCCTCACCACTGCTGAATAGGGAGGAATAATCACTTCCCTTGATCTACTGGCAATGCTCCTACTGATACAGCCCAGCATGCTGTTAGCTTTCTTGGCAACAAGGGCACACTGTTGGCTCATATTCAACTTATTGTCCACTGTAACCCCCAGCTCCTTTTCTGCAGAGCTGCCGCTTAGCCAGTTGGTCCCAAGCCTGTAGCAGTGCATGGGATTCTGCCGTCTTTTATCTTTTTTTTTTTAATTTCCCACCAAGTCTGCTATTCCAGTCATAGTTCTTTGACTGTGCAAGGACTTCCAATTATTCCTGCTTGTTTCCCAGGCTCTGTGCATTCACGTACAGATATCTGTGATAACTAGCTAATTGCCCTACTTTCTCAGGAATGAGGAGGCCTCCCCAGTTGCTTCCTCCAGGTATCCTGCTTCCACACTTACCTCTGGGCTTTGGAGGATGCAGCCCAACAAACCCAGTTTAAAGCCCTCCTCACCAGGTTAGCAAGCCTGTCTGCAAATATGCTCTTCCCACACTTCATCAGGTGGATCTTGTCTCTTTTTAGCAATCCTTCTTCTTGGAACAACATTCCATGGCCGAAGAAGCCGAATCCCTGCTGATAATACCACCATCTTACTTATCAAAGAAAGATGATTTAATTATTCCTTCTATCCCCATCTTGTACCTTGGACTCGAATGCTGAGAGTTGTACCAAACTGTGCTGTGAACATGGCCCTCCAAATTCAACCCAGTGGGTGACATTTACTGAGAGACATTTACTGCGGAGCTGACAAATTAGCTCCTCAATGAAATGTCACCATCTATACATGTGGCCCAATTAGGTTGCAGTAGACTTATAAACACTGCTGCAGTGTAGTCTGACTAAACACAAGTACTATCCTGTGGCAGCGGTGTTTTGTGCAATATAACGCACGCGTAAGTGGTGAGGAGGCTGGCTGGGGCACAAGAGAGTTTCAGTGTATGGCTAACTGGCAGACAGCCCCCACACCAAAGCACCCTCATGCCCTAGCCAGCCCCTTCGTAGCAGATGGAGCCCGGCTGGAGCAGCCCTGGGCTGTCAGGCTCACCCCCTGGGTCTTCTGCCAGCTTTGGCTGGTCCAGCTGGGTTTCATGTACTGCACACGAATATTGCTCTGGAGTTTTTCGCTCTTGAGTGCACTTTCAAATGGCGTGCCTGGGAGCAAAAATCTCTGGAGCACATTCTACTGGATCATTGTGTACATTGCTCTACCCATCAAGGCTAAAACTGGCAAATTTCCCCTTAGTATTTCTTGCACACTGTTCAAGTTCCTTCTCATACACTGTATCTAGTAACCTTCCACCAATGTCTGCCCTACCAGGTGGCGTGTAGCCTGGTCGTAAGGACTCAACCATGTCAATGAAGTGTTTATTGTTAACAATGCGAAAAGGAGAATTTGGGGCATAAATGAACCGAACGATCTTTTAATCTATGGTGTCTTGTTGGTATTTGCTGATCCTTACTACAAACCCATCCATGGTGTTGGTTTTACTGGATGATTGAAATCTTTTGCTTGCTACTGATAGTTTGTTGCCCGAAACACATTTAGTTGCAGCACTGCTGCCAAAAGTACCAATGGATGACTCTGAAGTTGCTGCAGATAGACAGTCAAAGTCTCTTATGCTTTAATGGGATCCTGAAAAAAAAAATTTTTTTGTATAGTCATTTTTCTCAGTTCTTCTCACTCTATTATTCAGTTAATCGTTTACATTTTTTTCAGCAAGGATGCAGATCCGATTCCAAATTACCAAAAAAACTAAGACTGACTGCACTTAAAGTGTGCTTAATTTTGGACTAAGCCCCATTGAATTCACTGGCACTTGAGAAAACAAGTATAGGATGGGGTTCTCTTGGGAAAGCTGAGTTATGCTGAAGTAAAATAGGGAATAGACTTATGGCATCACCATTATGGTCTGGGGCCTTGATGTTTCAAAATAAGGGGCATGTATAATGTAATATAAAATAAGAAAATGATACCCAATGGCAACTGGCAACTCTAGATTTCTCCTACTGCAGCTTTCTGTACCATAAACTTGGATGATAGATTCTAAACCTAATTAACTAATTAAATAAGCCATAAGGATTAGCTAAGTTTTTTTTTTTTGTTTTTTTTTGTTTCTAGTAACATCCAACATAGCAAACAGCTTGGGAATTTACTTGTTACATCACACTTATACTAAAAGGCATAAAGTGAAGCAAGTCTTGAAGAATGATGCACATTGCAAAGTGAATTATTTAATTTACTAACCAGTTGATCCACATTGTTCTTCAGACATATCCACATCTTCATCCACATCATTGTCTCCCAATAAGCAGTTTTCATTATGATGTTTAATTCTTGCAGCTAGGCCCTGCATCTCCTTTTTTGCACTGCTTACACTTGCCACATTTTCGTTTTTTACCCAGGGAAGGAATTTCTTCAAAATATTCCCAGATAGGGTCTCTCTTATGCCCAGAAGCCATGGTAGTTTTACTGTGGCAAAAGTATGGGGGAATATAGGAAGCTCTGTGTGTGTGTGTGTGTGTGTGTGTGTGTACTACTGAAAAATGTCTTCCCTTTTTCTTTCCAGTCCAGTCCACTGTTCCTTTCTACTCTGCCTCCATCCTTTCCTACATTATCTCTTCGTCTTTAAGACAGCGTCTTAACTAACTCAACTAACTTAACTTGCTTGGTCCAGCTCCACCACCTCCTAAGCACAGAACAGCAACAATCCTATCTGGCCTGTGTCTTTGCACATGTGACTTTAGTCCACTGAGAAACAGAAACTGAAAGCCCAGAACTTTCAAGAAGCAAGAGTGGTAGTTAGGCTGGACAGACAGATTAGAGCCACTTTCATGAGATGAAAAACTGAAACGAATGCTGGGGCCCATGTTTGATTGGTAGGTAACTCAATGTGTGCAAGTTTGACAGAGCCATTAATTCATTTTTATGAGATTGTAAGTGTAGGTTTAGCATATTTGTGGTGATATTTAATTGTAGCTGTTATTTTTTAAATGAGAGAGAAATTTAGTATTTTGATAATTTAAAAATTTTAAGTGATTTAAATAAAAAAATTCCAATTAAAAAAAATTATTGATTTAAAAAAAAAATTTTTTTTATCCACCCTGATTTAAACTCTTTGCTTTTTATGGTTAGATTATGTTAGAAAATGGTAAATGGAACCATTTTAGATATTAATTTTTACTCTTATTTTTTTCTTATTTGCCAGTTAAAATGCACAAATAGGATCTTAAAGTTCTGTTTATTCATTAACTAAAAATACCTTAAATGTGCCTGCTACAAAGACAAGGTAGAGGTGCTCTTTATAGACCAATTGCATGTGCTTATGTGAGCCATAGTTCACTTCATCAGATACTGAGAAACTATCTGTCTGCTACAATGGGGCTAAATGTATCAAAACATGTTTCAGGGGTGTAGGTTGTAGCCGTGTTGGTCTAAGGACATAGGCAGACAAGGTTCCTTGGGTGAATCTGATATCTTTTATTAGACCAACCCAAATAGTTCTAGAATAGTTATTAAGCAAGCTTTTGGGTTCAAAAACCTTTTGTCAGGCTAAGGAAGTTTCATCAGTTGGTGTGTGCTCTTCCTGGATGGAATGAAAAGTAAAGAAGCCAGGGGCTGGGCTGGGGAGTCAGTTGTCAGGCAGATTATAATGTATCAAAAATCCAATGTCTATATTTAGTCCATGATTTTTAGTATCCAGGAGGTTGATGAAGTCCATAGGCTCGTCTCTGGGACGTGTTGTGTAAGTTTCCTTTGAGGATCAGGACTGAGAGATTGGAGAGAGAGTGGTTTTCTTGTGAGAAATGTGCCCCCACCGGTAATTGGGTATTTCCGTCTTTGATAGATTTCCAGTGTGCGTTCATTCTGGTGCGCAGTTGTTGTTTGGTCTCTCCTACGTATTTTCCATCAGGGCATTTGGTGCATTCATAGATTCATAGATGTTAGGGTCGGAAGGGACCTCAATAGATCATCGAGTCCGACCCCCTGCATAAGCAGGAAAGAGTGCTGGGTCTAGATGACCCCAGCTAGATGCTTATCTAACCTCCTCTTGAAGACCCCCAGGGTAGGGGAGAGCACCACCTCCCTTGGGAGCCCGTTCCAGACCTTGGCCACTCGAACTGTGAAGAAGTTCTTCCTAATGTCCAGTCTAAATCTGCTCTCTGCTAGCTTGTGGCCATTGTTTCTTGTAACCCCCGGGGGCGCCTTGGTGAATAAATACTCACCAATTCCCTTCTGTGCCCCTGTGATGAACTTAAAGGCAGCCACAAGGTCGCCTCTCAACCTTCTCTTGCGGAGGCTGAAAAGGTCCAGTTTCTCTAGTCTCTCCTTGTAGGGCTTGGTCTGCAGGCCCTTGACCATACGAGTTGCCCTTCTCTGGACCCTCTCCAGGTTATCCGCATCCTTCTTGAAGTGTGGCGCCCAGAATTGCACGCAGTACTCCAACTGCGGTCTGACCAGCACCCGATAGAGGGGAAGTATCATCTCCTTGGACCTATTCGTCATGCATCTGCTGATGCACGATAAAGTGCCTTTGGCTTTTCTGATGGCTTCGTCACACTGCCGGCTCATGTTCATTTTGGAGTCCACTAGGACTCCAAGATCCTTTTCCACTTCTGTGCCACCCAGCAGGTCATTCCCTAGGCTGTAGGTATGCTGGACATTTTTCCTCCCTAGGTGCAGCACTTTGCATTTCTCCTTGTTGAACTACATCCTGTTGTTTTCTCCCACTTGTCCAACCTGTCCAGGTCTGCCTGCAGCTGTTCCCTGCCCTCCGGCGTGTCCACTTCTCCCCATAGCTTTGTGTCATCTGCAAACTTGGACAGAGTACATTTCACTCCCTCGTCCAAGTCACTGATGAAGACATTAAAGAGTATTGGTCCAAGGACCGAGCCCTGCGGGACCCCACTGCCCACACCCTTCCAGGTCGAGACCGACCCATCCACCACAACTCTCTGGGTGCGACCCTCCAGCCAATTCGCCACCCACCGGACTGTGTAGTCATCCACATCACAGCCTCTTAACTTGTTCACCAGTATGGGGTGGGATACCGTATCGAAGGCCTTCCTGAAGTCTAAGTATACGACATCCACCCCTCCTCCTGTGTCCAGGCGTTTCGTAACCTGGTCATAGAAAGAGACTAGATTGGTCAGGCACGATCTGCCCGCCACAAACCCGTGCTGGTTTCCCCTCAGCATAATTTGTCCTGCTGGGCTCTCACAAATGTGAGCCTTGATAATTTTTTCAAAGACTTTACCAAGGATGGAGGTGAGACTGACTGGCCTATAGTTGCCCGGGTCCTCCTTCCTCCCCTTTTTGAAAATGGGGACCACGTTAGCCCTTTTCCAGTCCTCCGGGACTCGGCCCGTGCGCCACGAGCGTTCGAATATTCCTGCCAGTGGCTCTGCAATGATGTCAGCCAGTGCCTTCAGCACCCTCGGATGGAGCTTATCCGGGCCTGCCGACTTAAAGGCATCCAGTTCTTCCAAGTGACTCTGCACCATCTCAGGGTCTACGCATGGAAGTCTGACGCCTTGCTGCTGCCTCTCTACAACCCCAGTGAGAGACTTGTCTTGCCCCTCACTTAGGAACACTGAGGCAAAGAACTCGTTGAGGAGTTCAGCCTTGTCCCCCCTGTCTGTCACCAATTGTTTCTGCCCATTTAGCAGGGGTCCTATTCCTCCCTGGGCCTTCCTTTTACTTCCAATATATCTAAAAAACAATTTCTTGTTGTCTTTTACTTGGGTTGCCATCCTCAGCTCCACGGTAGCTTTGGCCCGTCTAACTGCCTCCCTACAAGCATGAGCAGAGGAGGTATATTCATCTTTAGTGATCTCACCCTGTTTCCACTTTTTATGTGCTCCCCTTTTGGCCCTTAGGCTGCCCTGGATTTCTCTGGTCAGCCATGGAAGCCTCCTGGCCCCTTTCCCTCTTTTGCCTTGCTCGGGGATCATCTTGCTTTGTGCCCGAAGGATTGTTTCCTTAAGGCACAGCCACCCTTCTTGGGCTCCCATCCCTTCAAAACTCCTACTCTGCAGTGCGTCCTTGACTAATCGCCTGAGTGCATTGAGATCAGCTTTCCTAAAGTCTAGCACTTTCACCCTACTAGTTACCTTACCCACTCAACGTCTTATGTTGAATTCTATTATTAGGTGATCACTGTCTCCCAAATGGCTACCGATCTGGAGGTCCCCTATCATGTCATCCCCCCTTGCCAATACCAGATCCAGTATGGCATTCCCCCTAGTGGGACCGTGTACCTCCTGTGTCAGGTGGAGGTCCTGTACACAGGTTAGAAACCTGCGTGAGCGGTGGGACTTTGCTGTCTGCATCTCCCAGCAGATGTCCGGGTAGTTTAGGGCCCCCATGACTACCGCCTCTTTAGCTTTTATGGTCTCCGAGAGTTGCCTCAGGAGCCCCGCATCTATTTCTTCCCCTTGGTGTGGGGGTCTGTAGCAGACCCCTACCACCAAATCCCTTTCTCCTTGCCTCCCATGTAGCCTAACCCACAATCCTTCTACTTCCTCAACCTTGGATTCTGTCTTGATGAGGGTTGATGTATATTGCGCACTGACATAAAGTGCAACCCCCTCCCCTTTCTTTCCCGACCTGTCCTTTCTGTACAATCTATAGCCCTCAATATGTACCGCCCAGTCGTGGGATGAATCCCACCAGGTTTCTGTTAGCCCCACTAAGTCATAGGTGTTTAGTGCAAGCAGGAGCGCTAGTTCATCCTGCTTGTTCCCCATGCTCCTAGCATTAGTGTATAGGCACTTGAGCCCTGCGACTGGTGCCTTTGCTGCCCCCCCACTCTGAGTCCCAAGGGGCCCATTGTTTCTTACCTTCTTGTTTCTTACCTGTTCTGTAGTGCTGGTCTCCCCATGGCTTTCAGGTTTCCAATGCTCTCTTTCTTCAGGCTGGCTTGTCCTTGTGGGTGCCACATGGTTTGGTGGTCCACAGCTTCCCCTGCCCTCGTACTCCCCTCCCCCCGACGAGCCTAGTTTAAAGCCCGCCGGAGGAGATCCGCAACCTAGAAGAAAACACACGCTTACCTTTGGGGGACAGGTGATTGGATGAGGTATATTACATTTCTGGAGGTGCAGCTGTAAGATCCAGGAATGCTGATGGCTCTGTTGTGGGGTGTAGTGATAGTGGGGGCAGTGGAGATGTGTTGGCAGGTTTTGCATTTCTTGTCCTGGCACGGTCCGGATCCTTTTGTTGTGTTCTGGGCTTGAGGAAGTTTGCTTCTGGTGATGAGGTTGGTGAGGTTCGGTGCTTGTTTGAAGGCTAGGATGGGTGGGTCTGGGAAGATCTTTTTAAGAACAGGGTCTCTTTCTAGTATGGGTGGCTATTGTTTGAGGATTTTCCGTACAGGTTCAAGGGAGGGGTGATACGTCATAACCAGCGGTGTGCGATTTGTGGGTGTTTTTTTTCTGTACTGCAGCAGTTCTTCACGTTGTATCCAGGTGGCTCTTTCAAACATGCGATCTACCTCTCTGGAGGAGTGCCCTTGTTGGGTGAAAGCCTTTTTAAGATTGGTGAGGTTGCAATCCCGGGTGTTCTCTTCAGTACAAATGCAGTGGTATCTGAGGGCTTGGCTGTATATCACAGCTTTTTTGGTGTGTTTAGGGTGATTGCTGGTTCTGTGCAGATATGTATGTTGGTCTGTGGGTTTCTTGTATAACGTGGTGTTTTGCATTCAATACACTTTGGTTTATTAAACAAAAAAATAATTACTGTAGCAAGTGAATTGCATTGTAGCCTTTACGAATTCAGAGCTAGTACAGCTCATCCCCTCACATACCTGTTATACAGAGACTGGAAGACATAAGCTTTCCTGCTTTTTCTTCTCAATCAGTTTCTCAGCTTTGACTGAAGTAGTCATTGGACAGGATGTGGATGAATACATTTGAATGAAGGAAGTATATTAAAAACTAGTGTAGCATTTAAGAAACTCTTGTTTCCAGTTGCATCATCAGAGACTTCCATCATTTCAGTTCACATTTTAAAAACTTTGGCAGATAATACATATTGCTTGTATATTCTTTTTTAATTTAATTTATTTTAGTAGGTTATATATAATGCATGTAAGTTTGTTTTTAGAAATAAACTTTTTACAAGCATTAAAAAATTAGCTTAAAAAATAAACTGAAAATAAACCCTTATTTAAATAACATAACTTAATCTATATAATCCAATTTTAGTTTTATCCACCAGAGGTCATGCACACGTGAACTATTTCCTCTTCAGTTGTGCTTGGCTTTGCGGCATTAGAACACAGTTCACCAATTGGGAGTTTCAACAGTGGGGCATTCAGTGTCACGCATCCAGTTGTCAACTATTTTTCTTTGAATTTCATGTGCCAGCACTGGATTCTTAAGATTGTGGAGCCAGCTCAGGACATTAGTAGTTACTGCGTTGTTGGTTTCTTTGTTTTAGTTTTAGCCATAGCCTGGTAGCTGTAGCCTGGCAGCAACTTCAAATCTTCCTTCCATTATGTTGGTTCTGTCATTCTGTTCTGTGGATCAGAATGGGGAAACTTCTGCTTTTCTCTTCTAAGTCTCACCAGTACTCAACCTTGATAGGATTTATCCTGAGATCTGGGGGGGTCCTGGCATTAGACATATGATCGTCTGGGAAAGAGCCTGTGCTCCACACTATAATCTTTTTGTCCTGAGCTTCTTCTGCTCCACTAAAGTTGTAGAAATGCTAAGGAATTTTGGAACTCAGAAAACTTTTGATCAGAAAACTTTGGTGCACTAGTATTAGTGGATACTATGTGCATAGTTTGGTCAACACTGTGAACTGTGAGGGTATGGAATATGCTCAGTGCGAATGGAATCTTCTGGGACTTTAGTGACAAGGCAAGGGAAATTGAAGAAGTCCGTAGTTGCCACGTGCACACTAAAACTTTTTAAAGGGCAAACCTGAGTTGTCCAAATTTGGACCGACTTTCACAAGGACATAAGTCCCTTGGTTCACTGGTTTACTTTCAAAACCTGTGATCTAAGTCTGTGATCTAAAGAGTTATTCCAAGAGACATGGGCAGAAGAACATATTTCTGTTTACCTCCATTTTTCAAAATTGTTGAACATTTTTCAGCTGGAATTCCTTCCTTTCCCTTTCACCACACCTATCGAGAAAAAAAAAAATTCCTGAGGTAGTTACACCTCATGTAAATCTTCCCCCCATATAAGTTAAAGTCTGGCATAATGATAAGCAACTAAATGAAATTTTATAGTGGTAAACTTAATAATAGACAGCTCTAACAGCCCTGCCTATGATAATAAAAAGAGTTTTAATTGGCTATATTTTAGGGGGTTGTGGGGTTTAAGGTGAGCTTTAACCTTTAGAGGTTAAAACAGACTTTCTTGCCGAGCAGATTATGCTATATCTGCCCACTGCAAGGTTTTTTGGTTCCTTCCTTCAAAGTAACTGGAGCTAGTCAGTTTTAGAGAGAGGATATGAAACTGTGGGTCTGTTTCTATAGCAAGTTCCCATGTCCCAGAATTCTTTAACCAAAGACCTGTGTGGAATGATTTCCTGTGGAATTTCTGTGTGGAATTGATTCCTATGGAAGAAGAGTAGGTGTTCCAAGCAGAAAGCAGTGTTTGTAAAAAGTCAGATCTCCTCTTAGGTGTCAACTTCCAAATCAGTTCATGGGGATTTCACTTTCTCTGCCCTATTAATACCTGCTTTTGGCGTAGTTTCAAAGGTAAGGGGAAAGTCAAAATCTCCTACTCCCATGACTTCAGTTAGAATTGTGTTAAAAGCTACATGAAAGGTGTGTCTATACATCGTTCTAGGGCGATGAGCTACATTGCCATGTGGCATGCTACAGCAGCGTAGCAATCACACAGCGGTGTAGCGATCTACATATGATTGCCAGCTATGTTGCCGTAGCGGTGTGCTGCCAGGGTTCAAATTAGACTTTGATTCTTGTGGGGGTTTAACACTAAGTTAAACTGGTTCATTGATTAAGAAGTCCACCTAAGTGGACCCTCCCCCCCATTATGATTTTCAGATTGGAAGTACTAAAGCATGGCGACGTGTACATACACCCGTAGAGAATCAAGCTGCTTTGAGTCCTGTAGGATGGTCCTTAGACACTATTTTCTAATTAATTTAGGTGGCTTGAAGCTGGGAACACAGCAAATGTTTTTTGCCTAGAGCAGCTGATTAAAACAACTGTCTACTTCAAGTGGGATTGCTCTTTTTGTTTTGTGTTCAATTTCTCCTGACTTTTCTTTGTACTTGAATGTATTTGGGAGAAAAAGCTAGTTCTATGGGTTTGGCAGAAGACTTCTTTGTATATTGTCACATCTTGTTGTCATTCTTAACATTATTTTTTTGTTAAATATTTCTCTTTGAAGTCTTATAATTGTAAAGGGAAATATCTTCCAAATTCTTTTTTAGTCAAAGGCCATAAAATTAGAACCTTCTGCTAAATATGGGAAAATGTGTTTTTTTTACTTGTCTTCTCAAGCAATTTCACTCAGTGAAATATGTAATCTAAATCTCTTGTTTGGCTGTTTAGTGATTAAGGCCATAAAAACAGAGAATAAACTTCTATACTTGGGTCAAATACTTTGGGATTATCAAATTCTTTTCTGTAAACATATATGTACTTAATATACTTGACTTTACATATAGAAGCAGCCCCCTGATATCCATAAATGTTTGCAAGATTAAGACCATTGTAATAGTATTAGGTCTTATACATTTATTTAGCTAGATTTTTAAACTGTTTAATACTTAATCTGAGGGAATCAGAAGTCCTTCCTAGGAGCTAAAAATACAGTTTATGAACTCTCCAATTTAATTCTGAAAGGCCCTCTCTGATGTAGACTGCAGCTGTTAAACAAGACTCAAAAATACTTTATGATAAGTTTTACAAGAAGTGATGAACATAACATTTAGTTGAAATTTAAGTTTGAATTTAGATAGGGCACAATTACTCACATAGGAATTTGCACTGGGGTAACAGGTTTAACACCTTACAGAAAGCTTCTTTAGAGAGTTTCCAAAGGGTTTATGAAAACTGGAATCGTGTCTTTCTTACCAACTTTACAATGTTACAAAGCTAGAAAGGTTCTTAAATGTGTCACATTTATTCAAATACCATGTTTACCTTTTCCCCAAAAATAATCCTTTCAAAATTTGGGGTGCATATCTTAAGTGGGAAGCTGATTTTCTGCCCCAAATAAAAAGTTTGGAGATGCTTCAGATGGATGGCTGCTGCTTCTTTTCACTCTGGCAGTTGCATGAAAAGAGCATGGGGACTCCAGCAGAAGCAGATCCGGACAGTGGTGGTGTACAGTGGTGTAGTCATGCTTCGCTTTGATTTCTGCTCCAATCAAAGTTTAAAACCAACTGCCCAGCTGTGGAGTAGCATTTCTATTCAGGCAGTGCTGATGGAGTCAGCTGACTTCATGGCTCATTATAATCTATTTCCATGGGGGCCAACCATTCTGACAAATTAGCCCCATGCCCTCCCTGAGTGCCACTTTGACCCCCTTCCTCTGCCCAATCTGCTGCTTTTTGCTCCCTACATTGTACTCCCTGACTGATCTCCTGCTCTTCTTTCTGCTTCCTGTCCTGTTGCCTACTGTGCTGCCTATCCTTCACCTGATCTGCTGGGTGCCACACACAAAGGCTGCTTGCACCACTTGGAGCTGCTTGCACCGAGATCTACTTGATTCCTGCTAATTGTTCTTTACTCCACAGACATGGGTGACTGGTGACTCCTGATCTTGGGGTGGCACCAGCAGCTGAGTGTTGATCAGGTTGGGGGGGTCCCCCAGTGGCCAATCGCTGACTGGGGGGGGGGGGTCCTCCAGTGTCCGATCTCCACCGCTGGCAGAATTGCCAGCGGCAAACCGAGAAGTGCTGCCGGCGCTTCTCTCGGTGCCCCCACATTCTCAGGGGGGCACCAGCCATTGCCCCGCACTCCCTGGCCAGTGTGGGCCAATCTCGGGGGGGGCACATGACCCCCCATACCTCCCTTATATGTCTCCCTACTCCTTTTTAATGGCCTTGATATTCCACTAATCAAAGTATGCTTTCTTCGGCAATTTTGCTCTCTGTTAGCTACTTCTGGTCTCTCTTCTTCTATTACACAGTCTGGAAGACTGTTTTTGACTCCTCAGAATCATAATTCCGCCCATGGATTCCAGTCTTCTGCAGCAGGCAAGGGCTGCTGACAGTTCAGCTGTGAAAGGGTTAAAACTAAATTTTGCCTGAGCAGGAAAGGGAAGGCAAGTGAGCTGAAGATTAGACTGTCCCTGCTCTATGTGGCCGTAATTCTGGAAAAATATTTTTTGTTACTTCCTCCTTTCCAAAAATAAGGTGTGTGTCTTGTCTGGGGGCATGTGGTATGCGAGAAAATTTGATAAGTTTCCTTGTCGCCATGACTGTGACTCTCAGAGACTGAAATCAGGCCTCTTTTTTGCTTTTTTCTTATTTAATTATTTAAAGATACACACTCATCTCTGGGAACAGGTGCAGCTACTATTTGTGGTGTGGTAGAACAAGATTGTCCTGGTGGTTCTAGTATCTGGAAGTGCTGAGATAAATATTGAATGCATCCATTTTGACATTTACAAATTTAGATTAAAATTACTGTTGCTGTCTATCTCTATGACTCTTAATATTGGTGTCGGAGAGCAAAATAATACTCTGGTTTAGGGCCCTATTCTGCTCCCTTTAACTTCCATGGAAACAGGAACTTCTTCCAAAGAACTAAGATAAAGTTTTATCTGCTAGTGTCCCATTATGTCTTCCATTGGTTCTCGCCATTAATGGTAAGAGTCATATTACTTCTGCAGACCAGTCAGGATTATGCATATAGGCATGTAGCCTGGTTTTCTCTTATTTAAAAAACGCCCTAAATCCACATTTTTCTGAGATTAAAATGAAACACCACTCAATATATTAGATTTATCTATATATAAACAAACAAAACCCACATTTCTGCATTTAGTTTTAATCACTGTAAAATGTGGATTTTGTTGGGTTTTTAAAAATCAGAGAATTTTGGATTTTTTTATTAGAGAAAATGAGGATCTTTGCATATCAGGTCTATTTTTTTCTTCCTTTGTCTGATTTTTTTCCCTTTATTTTCCTACTCCTTTTCATCTTTCCCTCTTGCTTCTCCAAGTGTTCACAGTTTTTTAAAAATTCTTATGCTCCAGTAACTGCAAACAATTTGCAAAATGTTTCCTGAAGCAGCCTGAAAGTAATGCTTACAATGAGTTTTTAACAGTAACTGGAGGACAGTAATTTCTTTATGATACTACTTTCTCCTTTGGATTACTACTATAAGATTTTTACTGAGAAACAAGGACATTTTAATACAAGTGACCATAGTCCATATTACAGACACTTTTTTTATTGGTCCATGAAAAAAACGTTTCCACCTGTGCAACAGCATTTAAGATAGCATGCTTGCACACATCCAGGAGGATTACAAAATGTTACTAGGAATAATGCACTTTATTGTCAGAGGCAGACTCCCCCCTTTGCCTGTTCCCAGCACTTCAGACGGTCACTGATTTAAAGAAATAAACCTGGTAAAAGAGTTGAGAACTCAGGGGCATGCCATAACAGACTGTGTTTGTAGTCTTAGTTCATTGCATACTTAAAGCAGTCATTCTCTACCTTTTAAGACTTGAGGCACCCATTGTTAGATTCAAGGCACCCCTTATTAGACTTGCGACACTCAAAGAATGCCAGCTCTTAGCTTTCACTCATTTTTTGACCATGGAGAAATAGAGCAATTTTTCTATTGCAAAGAATTCAGAAAGACCACAGAAACCACAATGTTTTGACACTGGATTTCTGTTTGAGCTATCTGGGCTTATCATGTAAATCACATGTAGGTGTTTGTATCTCACTGTATCCTGGTTGAGAATCACTGGCTTAAGAGTTAAGCATGTTCCTGAATATTTTTTTGTATTAAGATTTTAATTGATGATATGAAACTTTTGCAAGTAAAAAATAAAAACATTTAAAGATTTTTTTTCCTTTATTTTGAGTTTTACTTACCAAAAATAAACACCTATCTGCATTAAAATGTGTATGGATAAATTTTGAATGGTGCTTATAAATGTGCATTTTGGGATACATTTGCAACGAAGCAGCCATACAAAATTGGATACTAGAATGGAGTTGGGCTTTTTTATAGGATGCCAAAAGGAATCTTGTAAACTAATAAGCACTATCATATAAAATAAGGTCTTCCAGTGATGCAGAACATTATCAATCTGATTACCTTTGGAATGTCAAGTGGGAAAAACTTGTTCAAAATAAAAGTATTCATGTTTTGCCTCTTGTTATAGGTTGCTGTATTGTACAGCACTTAGATCTATGGAAGAGGTGCTGTTTCAGTTGAAGTAAATGTCTTTTACCTTTATTTTATTACAGTCTTCTCTGTTCCCAGTTATTGCAAAGAAAATGTTCTTCAGTCTGCTTTGTCTCTCAGTTGTGCTCTGCAGAATCTACACAGCAGGTAGGGTGAAACATTTATGCATTACCAGCTTATTTCTGCTTTAGGAAACTTATAGAAAAGACAGAAAATTGATTACATTCACAAGAATGACTGAAAGTGTATTGTAAAAATAAGAACATGGGTTAGATATATACCATATGTTGAATTTCCTTCTGGTAAATCCCATTTAGCTGGAGTTGGTAATTGACTGAACAGTGTATAGTATTGTGGAAACATGAATTAATCACATGCATTTGTGTTTGATCTTGATTTGTGGTCAGGAAGCTGATGATAAAAACAATACCAGTGTATAGTTGTCGCACACACTTTTGAAAAAATCCCATTAACTGGATTATTTTTCTTGTCCCATAGCAAATGTGGGTGTATACATTTGAAAGCTAAGTTTAATTTCTATCAGGTAATAAGGATATGGTATTTTTTCTGGCATGAAAAATGTTTGGTTCTACAAAACAAATTAACGTAACTTAATGAATAAACTGTAGTACATTTAATGGCACTATATTAATTGAAGCTAAATTTACATATTCAGATTTCAAATTTAATAAATGTTATGTTTATATATTGTTCTCTGTTTAAAAAGCCAGTATTTGCCACCAGTGAACATTTAGTAGTATCTAAGAGTCTAGTTTTTCCCTATCCTTAGAATAAGAAGTAAGAACAACAGTTTGGCAAAATATCAACTTTGGTGATAGATTCCATGTGATTCACATATAATTTGTTATGTATTACTTTGAGTTGTTTCTGTGCTTATCACAAGACAGACAATAGAAATCATAGGTGGGGGGAGTTGTCTCAAGCAATTTAGAGTTAAATGAAAGAAACCTATAAAGCTAAGTACAGTCAAAAAGCCCAAGGCTGAATCAATTCAATCTTTGCAGGTTTTTTAAAACTGCATAGATTGAACTAATAAGCAAGTGAAATGATGTTTACTTTTCAAACAGGAAAGTCAGCCAGACCCTTGCAGTGGCCCATACGAATAGTTGGGGGGTGCTAGAGCACCCCCCCCCTCCAGCCTGCTGGCCACTGCAGAGAGCTGGAGCCATCTGGTTCCTCAAGCCATGCTCCCTCCTCAGCCTCCCTGCCAGCTGAGCAAGGGGTTGGGGGGGAAAAAACCTAACCATCCTGCCTGGCACTGAATCCTCACCTGGGAAGAGCCTGGGGGTGGGGAGGGGAAGCTGAAACTGGGGGCTTTACTCTGCCACTCCCCCACAGCTGGGAGTGGGGCTGGAATCTTGTAGCCACGCCTCCTTCTCAGCCTCCCCATGGGTTGAGGCAGTGGGGGAGGGAAGTCTGCACCTGGACATGGCTCTGCCCCAGAGCAGAGAGCTAGGAGCCATGCCCCCTCTGCAGCCTGGGTGGGTTGGGGGGAGAGCAGCTCATAGCAGGGGCTTGACTTGTGAGTTGGAAGCCAGGAGTCACACCCATTACTCAGCCTCCAGGCTGGATGAGGGGAAAGCCCACAGCGGGGCTTGGCTCCGTCCTGGCTCTATCCCCTGCCAGAGCTGGGAACAGGACTGGAGCCTCCCTAGTTTTGCCCCCTCCTCAGCCTCCAAGTGGGGTAAGGGGTGGGGGGGAGCCTTGGCTCTGCCCTCCCAGAGCTGGGAGCCTTTGCCTCTCAGAGCTGGGATTTAGGAGCCATGCCTTCTTTTCAGCCTCTGGGTTGGTTGGGAGGTGGGGAGAACCCTGCACTGGGGCTTAGCTCTGCCCCTGGAGTTGGGAGCCATGCCTCCTTCTTAGCTTCTGGGCAAGCTGAGAGGGGGGCACAGAGCTCAGCTCCGGAGGGCAGAGCCAAGCCTTGCTTCAGGCTTCTGCCTCCACTCTTCCCTCAGCCAGCCCAGAGGCTAAGAAGGGGACATAACAGGGGACTCCAGCCCTGCTCCCATCTCCGGAGGACAGATCCAAGGCCCAGTATAGGCTTCTCTCTCTTCCCAGCCAGCCCAGAGGCTGAGAAGGGGCCATGGCCCCTAGCACCCACATCTGGGGGCGGAACCAATCCCAGGTGTGGGCTTTTCCCCATCTCCCAGCCAGCCCAGAGGCTGAGAAGGAGGCATGGCTCCTGGCTCCCAGCTCTAGAGGGCAGAGTCAAGTCCTTGCTGCAGACTCCCCCTCCTTTCCCCAGGCTGGCAACATCCAGCTGGGGATCTGGTTCCCTCCTCTCCCCACCTCCACTCCAACCAGCAGCACCCATCTGGTGCTGGGCCAGAGGGGTGTTTTTTTCCCCTCTCACCCTCTCCTCAGCCACCTGGAGTGATAGTGCTCTGGCTAGGGAGCTGAGGAGTGGGGAAGACCCTTCTCATTGGAGCAGACAGCACAGTCCAAGGCTGCAAAGCATCATGGGATGCTGGGGGACTGTGAGTTAACTTGAACCAGGAGGGGATCTGGGACAGAAGTTCCATAAACTGGTTTAACCTAAATCAGTTAAGTCTGATACTACATCCAACCAGGTTTATCTTAAACCAGTTTCAGCCATTTTGAAAGTGGTTTAAGTACACTGAACTTCTGTTCTGGTAAAGGTTTAAATTGGTTTCTGATCACTTAAACTGGTTTGTGTAACTTCTGTCCCTAGCCCAAATGTTAGCTAAATCTCAAACTCTATGTCACAAGAGTACAGAATAAACTGATAATACTTACACCTGTCCAATGAGTATCAAGAATCCTTGATTTATATACCTTTGTAACAAAAGCAGAAAGTAGGGAAACCAGTCTACATAGTATCACATTTTTGGATGAATGTGTGACAATAGGGAAAAACAACAAAAAAGCATGGAAGATCTGCCATTGCAATATGTGGAAGAAAATGGAATCAGACTGCCTACACACAAAAGTTGTTAAGAAGGCTTTGTTGTTGTTGAAATTATCCTGTTCAGTGTATTGGGAACACTAATCATCATACTTTGATGCAGGAAAAAATAACCCATAATTCATTGTTACTGACTTCTGGCTCCTCATAAATGGGAAAATGCAGTCATCTTCACTTCTGTAAGTTGCCTACAGGTAGAAGTTACTCATTACCCTTAGACCATACTAAGGGCACTTAAAACTTGAGTGTCCACATGCTAAAGCTTAGTAACTTGTGCTGAGTGCCCTCTGAGTATCTCAAAGTTATGCTGCTTCAGGTGAAGGTTAATTCTGGGTCATGCTTCCTAGCTCATGTTAGTATATCTTCAGTCTGCCCCAGAGAGATAAAATGGGCATTTTTTATTCTTCCAGCATCTCAGTTTTCACTACTCCCAGGAGTAGTGAAAGTTTCAGTTTTTCACTCTCAGTGAAAACTCAGTTTTCACTCTCCCCTCACCCCCACCCATTGCAGAGATAGAGCCCAGGTGTCCTGGCTCCTATCCATGCCCCTACTCACCAGCCCTCTAGTGGCAAATCAGAGCTGTGCTGGCAAGAAATTGTATTAACCTGGCCCTGTACTTTTACTGCCCAGTGATCCCAGGGTCTCTGTGGAGACTGGTCTGGGACCTGTATGGGCAGGGTATGCTCGGCTTGGCGGACAGAATGGGGCTGCAGGTGGGTGGGGAATGTTGTCTGGAACTGGTACAAGCTGGCAGGGCCAGGACCAGAGTGGGGTTCAGGATTGTAGGGCCAGGACCGCACGGGGCCTGGGGCAGGGCCGTGGTCCACTCCTCATGTGCTCCTTCCCATGGAACCAGTGTCCATCACAGGGATGTGTGGGTAGCAGATCATGGCTCTGCCCTGGGCTCTGGCCCTATACTGTCACTGCCCCAGAGTCCCACCCTGCCATCCCGGCCCCAATCCCAGCCCTGCCCACCTGTCCTACTGCCAAATGCAGCTCCCTACCTGCCTGTGGGCCCATCCTATTCATCTGGCCAAGCATACCCTGACTGCCTTGGTTCTAGGCTGCCCTCCAGGGAGATCCCACTGGCTTGCTCCATCTGGAACCCCTGGTGGCAGGTGTAGGACAGATGGGCCAGGGTGCAAAATGGCTGTTTCCATGAACATGCAAAAAGTGAGAGTTCTATGATTTTCCAAGGAGTCAACAGTAAAAAAAAGTACCAAAAATGAAATGCTGGCTTCTCAGTGGGAGCCAGTGGTCACTATGGCCCAGCCTTGCAGCCCACTGGGAGAGACGGGGTGGCACAAAGAGGTGCAGCTAAGATGGAGGCCGACCCCTCCTCCTCTTGCCACTGCTTGGTTGCAAGGGCTGCCTTTTGAATGGCTCTGCCCCTCTCTTCCAGTCAGCAGCAAAGGGAGGGGCCACATGACGGGCAGTCTTCTGCCAATCAGTGGTAAGGGGTGGGGCCCCATGAAAGACAGCCTGCTTGGCCAATCAGCAACAAGGGGCGGGGCTACCAGGGGCCAATCAGCAGGGGGTGCTGTGAAAAGACAGCAAAAATGATGCCAGGTGCTGCAAGTGGCCCAAAATTTTTCCCTCGCCTTGGCATGATTTAAGTAGATGCCTAAAAATAGGCTGTCTTGACTTCTTTTATGGGTTATATTTTTCATAGAAATCATATAAAATTAGGGTTGGAAGGGATCTCAAGAGGTCATCTAGTTCAACCCCCTGCTCAAGGCAGGACCATCTCCAACTACATCATCCCAGCCAAGACTATGTCTAGCTGGGTCTTAAAAACCTCCAAGGATGGAGAGTCCACAACCTCACTGGATAACTTGTTCCATTGTTTTACTAACCTCCTAGTGAAAAAAGTTCTTCCCAATATCTAACCTACATTTCCCTTGCTTCCCTTGAGACCATTGCCCCCTGTTCTGTCATCTGCCACCACTGAGAACGGTCTAGCTCCATCCTCTTTTGAACCCCACTTCAGGTAGTTGAAGGCTGATATTAATCCCTACCTCAGTCTTCTCTTCTCCAGACTAAAGCCCACTTCCCTCAGCCTCTCCTGAGAAGTCGTGTGCTCCAGCCCCCTAACCAGTTTTGTTGCCCTCCAATGGACTCTTTCCAATTTATCTACATCTTTTCTGTTGTGGGGCCCCCCAAACTGGACACTACTCCAGATGTGGCTTCACCACTGCTGAATAGGGGGGAATAATCACTTTCCTAAATCTTCTGGCAACGCTCCTACTAGTGTATCCCGTTTGCATTAGCCTTTTTGGCAACTAGGACACACTTGTTGGCCCATATTCAGCTTGTTGTCCATTGTAACCACTAGTTCCTTTTCTGCGGAGCTGCTGCCCAGCCACTCAGCCCCCAGCCTGTACTGGTGTATGGGATTGTTCTGTCCTAAGTGCAGGACTTTGCACTTGTCTTTATTGAACCTCATGAGATTCAATAAAGATGAATGCAAAGTTCTGCACTTAGGATGGAACAATTTTTAAAAATTATATTTTTATGTGATTTATTTTCAGATGGAAATTCTATGAGAGAGGCTAAAATTTTTCCTCCGTCACCTGAAATCGAAAGAGGGTCAACTTTAAAACTCTTTTGCACTCTGGGAAAACATCTCATTCCTCGCGGAAATGCAAGTCATATCATCTGGAAGTTGAATCATGATTTGATTCCACAGGAATACTATACCATTATTAATGAGAGTACATCTGGTGTAACCATCCATAACTTCACTTATGAAAGTGCACATGTGAGATGCTTCACTAAGATGCTTCATTTGGGTGATGAACAACTTCAGATTCACATCAATGTTAAATCTGGCTGTAAGTAGAATCATATGACTTGCTATACCTAGACTAGTTCACAGATTTCTCAGGTCTTGATTGAAAACCTCATTGAGCAGAATGGAGTTTTTCCATGGATTTAAGTGGATCTTGGTTCTTGGCCCTTAGATGGTTATGTATCATGTCTAGTCTACCATATTGTAACTTTCAATAGCAGGGGTGCTTAACCTCTGGTCCACAGGCCAGATCTGGCCCACCCTTTTTAGAGAGATTAGAGATTTTTAGAGATATTGTACCTCCGAGATGAAGTAAACTCTGAATCTGATTGCTTCAGTAGAAGATGCTGAGAAGTGATGTTAGGAAGTCTGTGCATACTCTGAAAACTCCTTCAAGGTTTCCTACATCAGTGGCAATTCCAGATGTAGGGTCAGATACACTGTAGAGTAACTAGTGCTTTTCTAGAGGTTTGTATTCTCTGGGCATGTCTACACATTTATTAATGTGGCATAGTTACTGCACATTAAGTTTAGTACTTGTATAACCAAATACTAAATCAATGCACAGTAACTGGAGCTACTGCAGAATAGCACCAGTGCACGGCTTTTTAATTATGCTAATCGCACAGTAGCCCAATACCAGTGTGCAGTAGCATATTAGCATAGTTTTTGCCCTGTATGCTATGTGCAGTAGAATTAGGTTATTGCACAGTTAGCATCTTGTGTAGACGCACCCTCTGTGACTTCTGTGGAGCTGCTTTAACTTCCAACTACAGTCATTTAATTTCTGGGGTGAAATAAACATATAAGGTGAAAGTGAATGCATTTATTGACCCTAGCATAAGGTTGCTACTGAGTTAATGGAAAATACCTTTAAGCTTGGTTAATGATATTTTTGAGAAATAAGATGAAAATATTTCTTACATTGGAAGAAAATTTGAGTTTGTGGTTTACAGTAGTTGTGTAGATGATGAGATGTGAGGGCAGTAACGAGTCACTGTAAGGCTCTGCATATTATAAATTTACTGACATTTGCCATTTATTGATTTACTGACATTTGACTGGTAAGACTTGTACTATTTCAATATACTATTCAACCACATCTGTTCTGGAATTTTTTTTTCTTGTAGTTTCACCTGAGAAACCAAAAAATATTTCCTGCATTTACTATTATGATATAAACATTACTTGCAGCTGGATTTCAGGAAGAGAAACACATCTGAATACAACATATACTCTTGTACGAAAACAGTAAGTAAAAGACATGTCTCGGTGCTCAGCATAGCTGTACTATAACTGTCACCTCTTGATTACCAGCAGTTATATTCTGATATCTTGTAGTGTTTTGTATGATGAAAAAAATCAAAACAAAACAAAAAAATCAGTAAATTCAATCCACTGGAAAAAGTACTCACGTTGTAAGTGAAATATTTCTTTCTTAGCAACGTTATCAGAGAAATCTAGAGCTAATTGAACATGGAAATATCAGCAGGATACGATGCTTCTTATTCAGGAAAAGTATGTGTTGGTAGAACAGTATCACAGTTAGTAACATAATGGTGCACAATGATGTCCCTGGGTACTGCCTAAGGTGGAGTTGCTGGAATGGAGCCAGTGGAGGGCCTTATCCTCACATCCCCCACTCTAAAATGTAGCCAAAAAGGTAACGTTTGGCAGGGGCCTGTGTGTCTAAAATGGGCTTGCACCCATGTTCTAGTGTGCTATTTCAGAAATAAGATTAAGTTAATAAGTAAATGTGCTTGTTTTTCTAATAAAACAAGCCTTCCAAGGCAGTTTGCACTATGAATTGAAAGTAGGTTATAGTATAAAAGTATGTTAGTTTTCAGTTTATTAGCATGGTTGAGATATTGTAAAGTCATTGACTTAGAAAATATGGACCTGGGATCTTTTCAGTGTATATTGATATCTTTTTATAGAAGCAGGATGTTGGATGCCATGGTTCTCCTGCTTTGCCTGTGGCAGATTAGGGTGTTATGTCAAGGTTGATGGTAGTTTTACTAAGAGTTTCAATTACGGATTTTTTTGGTTGGTTTGGAAAGGCATAACCTTGCAACAGGCAGGGGGCTTGATGAGGTAACCTCTGGAGGTCCTTTCCAGCCCTATTTCTCTAAGATTTTATGATTCATACAGTTTATAGTGTGTGGTTGCTCAGTATACTTATATACTGTTAAGACCAAGGGACCATTGTCTTTTTTCTTGATAATATTACCTGCATTTAGTAATTGGAATGACTCTTCCACTTGCATGTGGTTTGTAAGAAAAGTTATTTATTCTTCAGAAGCAAAATATGCTTAGGTTAATATCTAGTAAATACCTAATTAGTATAAAATGTCATTCTCTCATATGGAGTTAAAACTAAATGTATGTGTATTATCAATGGCAGTGGTGCTCAATCTTTTGTCTCTGAGGATCAGATAAATGGTTCGGAGCCACTGCCGATGTGATCAGGACCTTCCTTTCAGGATTGGGCCCTGTGCCACCTCTGCCCAGTCCTGCTTGGACCTGTGCTGCTCTTTGTCACCCCGCCTGCCCACTCAATTCTGCCCTGCTCTGCCCTGTCCCAAATGGCCTCACTCAGGGGGAGCCCTACAGATCGCAGGGCTGAGTCCAGACATTTGACAACAGGGGAGTGGCAGTTAGCTGCCACTGTTCCTTTGCCACCACATTTCACAACTGTGAGGAGCCCTATGGGCTGGATAACATGGCTTCATGGATTTAAGCATGAGCCAGGGATTGAGCACCTCTAATCTATGGTAGCAATACTTGGGATGAATATACCATTTTAACTATTCAACATAATTAAAAATATTTACCACAATCTAGGTAAATATTATTTGCATTTTAAAGCTGGACACACACAAAAAGCAAAGAGACTTTATCAGGGCCTCACATGCAGTAAGTAAGCAGAGATAAAATTCTGATTTGCCACCCATCTAGGTCTTAGTTTTTTCTCCAACCAATGGAAGACTACTACCTCTTGATCTTGTATTGTCTCAAAGACATGTTTATACATTTCTTTATATTCATTGGTCTACTGGTTTTATGCAATATAGTTCCTTGTCTTGTCACTGTGACTTTTTGTTCCTTGTTTTATTTTATATGTTAAAACTGGAAATTGAGATTGCGAAATTGATCATCAGCATATGAATTGTAAATGCAGATTTCTAAAGGATGATGTAAAAGAACCAAAGTTACTGATGTCAGAAATTAACAGATTATACAGCTCACTCCCAAGAATTTGTCTTTATTATTATACTCATAGATATCAATCTATATATTGAGTAATAGAAAAGACTAAATGCATTTGTACAAATTCTGCCTTCAAATATATAATTAATTAGAAGAACTTATGAATCATCACAAGTTTTGTGGAAGTGTAGCAATTCAGATGACACTTTTATTGAGAAGGTATTTCAAGATGGGGCAGGAGGTAGAGAGAATCTGCAATCACCAGCTAGCCGAGATCATAGTCTAGTGCACTAAGTTCATTGCCTAGTGCAGTGGTTCTGAAACTTTGTAGACTCAAGACATCTCTTGGAAAGTTCCAGCTCTTAGTTTTTGCTCATTTTTGGTCTACAGAAAAATAATAGAGCAATTCTTCTGTTGCAAAGAACTCAAAAACACCATGCTGGAATATTTTGAACACTATATAGTTCCTATTGGAAAAATTGTTGCTTTTATCTCGTGTATTATATTTACACACTGTGGCAGGGTAGAAACTCCCTGGCCAGCCACAGCGCTAGTTTCCCCATCTGCCTCTGAGCACGCCGCCCACCTGTCTTGTCTGCCATGCCTTGTTGTTACTTAATTAAGGTGGGAGGCTGCCCATTCTTGCCCCAATGCCAGGGGGCACTATCAGCATCTCCATTCTTCCCCTACACTGCAGCCCAAGCCTTGCAGATGGCATCCAGATGACACAATGCTCCTGGCCTACAGCCAGACCAAGCTTAGCCCTCATTGTCAGGCCTCAGACACATATTCATATTGCCCTCCTCTCACTAGGACCTCTCACACTCCAACCCCTCTCACAGGGTCTCTTTCATGCTTCGACAACTTGTACTGCCTTGCTCCATCTTGGAGTGGGCCCCTTAGGCCATAGGCTTTAGCTTGCTCATACCTTGGGTGACAGACATACTGTCTTTTGGGCCTCTCCCGTGACCCTCACCTGGGTAGTGGCCAGCCAATTACCTGACTGGGTCTAAGCTTGCCCTGGCCCCTTCCGGGGAAAATCTATACCCTCACCCACACACATACTGGACTCACAGCCCTCTGGGTTTCCCCCCTTCACTGAGGCTCCACATCTCCACCCCCTCCCTGGGGCCACCGCCTCACTAGGGCTCTGAGGCTTCCCTCCCCAGTGGAGCTCAGGTGGCCGTAGCCATGCCTGGCCCCTTTCTGAGTCTTGCACCCTCCCTGGACTCATAGATTTCATAGACATTAGGGCTGGAAAGGATCTCGGAAGATTGAGTCCAGCCCCCTGCCCCAGTGGCAGGAAGACAGGAAGGGTCATAAGATCCCAGAAAGATAAACATCCAAATTTCTCTTGAAGGTGTTCAAAGTAGGTGCTTGAACCACCTCCGGCGGCAGTCTATTCCAGACCTTGGGGGCTCGGACTGTGAAGAAGTTCTTCTTTATGTCCAGCCTGAAATGGTCCCAAAGGAGTTTGTGACCATTTGACCTTGTCGTCCCTTGGGGCGCTCTGGTGAACAGACGTTCCCCCAGATCCTTGTGGGTATCCCTGATAAACTTATAGGCGGCCACCAGGTCAACCCTAAGCCTGCGCTTTTCCAGGCTGGAGAGTCCCATAGCTCTCAGCCTTTCATCATAAGGTCTGTTTTCCTGACCTCTGATTATGCGCGTGGCTCTCCTCTGAACTCTCTCAAGCTTCTCCACATCCTTTTTGAATTGTGGAGCCCAAAACTGGATGCAGTACTCTAGCTGCGGCCTCACCAAGGCCGAGTACAACGGGAGAATGATGTCCTGGGATTTGCTTGAGAAGCATCTGCGGATGCAAACCAGCATTTTGCTCGCTTTACTAGCTGTAGCATCACATTGATGGCTCATGTTCATCTTGTGGTCAATCATGACCCCCAAGTCCCTTTCATCCGTAGTGCTAGCCAGCGTAACACTGCCAAGCCTATAAGCATGCTGTGGGTTTTTCTTCCCAAGGTGGAGAACCTTGCATTTTTTGTTGTTAAACATGATCAGGTTTTCATCCACGCATTTCCTGAGCCTGTCAAGGTCAGCCTGGACTACCCTCCTATCCTCAGGTGTGGATGCTTTACCCCACGGTTTGGTGTTGTCGGTGAACTTGGCCAGTCCACTTCTGATACCAATGTCCACATCATTAATAAAGATGTTGAATGGTGTCGGCCCAAGGACAGAGCCTTGAAGGGATCCCACTGGTCACAGGGCGCCACGACGATTGACTTCTGTCAGCCACCACCCTCTGGGTCTGACCACGGAGCCAATTCCCCAGCCAGCGGATCGTGGTGAATCTGAGGCCACAGTTGGCCAGTTTTGCCAAGAGGTGATCATGGGATACCAGATCGAAGGCTTTTTTAAAGTCAAGATATACGACATCAATCTCCTCTCCCTTGTCCAGGTGATAGGTCACTTGGTCATAAAAAGAAATAAGATTGGTCAAACAAGACCTACCTGCAAAAGCCCATGCTGGCTATTCCTCAGGATGTTGCCATCGGCTAGTTCATTAAGAATGGCCTCTTTGATAATCTCTAAGATCTTCCCTGGGATAGAGGTCAGGCTGATGGGCTTACAGTTTGGCAGATCCACTTTTCTCCCCTTCTTGAAGATAGGCACCACATTGGCCTTCTTCCAGTCTTTGGGCACTGCACTAGAGAGCCAGGAGTTCTCGAAGATCCGTGCCAGTGGCTGAGCTATAATGCTAGCCAGCTCCCTGAATACCCTGCGGTGTAAACTGTCAGGGCCAGCTGACTTGAAGGTGTCCAGCCTCTCAAGGTGTTCCTTCATGAGGTCAGCATTGATGGAGGGTAAGGAATCACCCTTACCCAGTCATTCCTGTCCTGTAATGGGCAGGGGCGCCCCTTGGGACTGGTGGAAAAACCAATGCAAAGTACTCATTTAGCAAGTTGGCTTTCTCCTGGGCATCGGTTGTCAGTTGTCCCATCTGGTTTAGCAGGGGTTCAGTATTGCCCTTGCTTTTCCTCTGGCTCTCCACATATCTAAGAAAGGACTTTTTATTGTCCTTGATATGTGTAGGTAGTTGGGGTTCAGTTGCAGCCTTGGCTTTCCTGGTTCACTCCCTGCAGGTCTGGACTAGTACAGAATATTCCTCCTTGGAGATGGATCCAGTCCTCCATCCTTTGTAGGTCTTTCTTTTTAGACACAGGAGGTCTGCTAGTTTCCCGCAGAGCCAAGGGGGCTGCTGTGCCCTTTTGCTGCCTTTCCTCTAAGATGGAATAGACTTTGCTTGTGCATCTAGGATCACTCCCTTGAGGAACAACCACTCATCCTGAACTCCCCTCCCCTTTGGGTCGTGGTCCCTTAGGGCCTCCTGAGGTTGTCAAAGTCAGGTTTCCTGAAGTCGAGGACTTCTGCTTTGCTGACTGACTTGCCAGCTTTATGGCAGATGATGGTGATCAGCTTGTGGTGACTGTCACCCAGCTTTCCTTCAATTGTTAGGTTGCTGATTAGGTCACCCCCCGCCGTAGCCAGTACCAGGTCAAGCAGTGCTTTACCTCTCATCGGCCCGTTGACTTCTTGTGTCAGGTAGAGCTCATCCAGGCATAAAAGAAAGCTTTGCAACTGCTCTGATTTGGCCAAGCGCTCTTCCCATGAGATGTCAGGGTAGTTGAAATCTCCCATGACAACCATGCACTGGGAGCGCGCAGCTTCAGTCAGTTCCCTGGTGAACTTCTGGTCAAGCTCTTGATCCTGGGTAGGAGGTCTGTAATAGACTCCCACCATTGTGTCCCCTGTGTTGTGTTACCCATGGATTTTAACCCAGAGGGTCTCCAATTCTCCACCCTGGGTGCCAATGTTGGCTTGCAGGAATGCATAGCTTTCCTTGACATAGAGAGCTACATCCCCACCCCTTCTGTCCACTCGATCTCTCCTGTACAGGGTATAGCAATCTAGACCTGTGGCTCAAGTGGCTACAGCCATGCCTGGCCCCCTTGTACCCACAATGTTATGGGGCCTAGGGGTAAAGGCACCCTGACCCGCCTTTCACCAGGGTGGTAACTTGCCTGGCATTTCATGGGGGCTTCCGCACCACTGAGAGCCCCACCAGGCCACCCACTCCTGGCAGGGTGCAGTTTTAGGTCATGCCCAGAACCAGGAGCCTCCAAGCCATCTCTGACAGATCCTGCCCTTACCTCTAGGGTGTCACATACAGCCTTGCAGCCAGGCTATGTTTCTGCCTGGCCTGCCAGTAGCGAACTGCTCTGTTTATATAGGTGGCCAAAGATCTAAAATGGCAGCCACAATCAAGCACCTGCTGGCTGCTTGGCTCAGCTCTTTAAGTGGCAGGTACCAACAGTGCCCTGCCACACACCTCCCCCCTTAAAATATTTCCTGGGGGAGGTTTCCCCTGTTGCTTTGCCAAAACAGGTTCCCCTCTGAGCCTGTGAAAGCTCTCGAGTGGCTAGCACTCCCAAAGGTGCTCTGCCACATACACCAAATGGTGCTAACGTTGTGTAGCACCGTGCATCACCCTTGAAAAGATCTCAAGGCATCCCAGGAAGCCATGAGACCCTTGTTGCAAATCGCTGGCCTGGCGATTAGGGTGTTCACCCAGGATGTTTGTGATGTAGGTTCAAGCATCTCTCTTGCTTTGTAGTTGTTTTTGGTGGAAAAAAAAGGCCTTGGCTGCATCCTGACAAAGCACAGGACTTATTTTTGAAAACTTGAAAATGTCTACTCATTTGGTTGTTTGTGGCATTTATTTCAAGACCCTTATTATGCATACACATTGAGATTAGGAGAAAAAAACTGGAATAGTTAGGATCACTAGTAAATGAGTATAAGAGGTTTGTTTAAGGTAACTGACTCCTGAAAACTGTATATATTCTTTAGAGGTGGAGGCTAGAACTGCAAATAAGTAACAAGCGTCTACAGTAAACTCTCTGGTAACCAGCACCTTACAAGCCGGCATGCTCTTGTAACTGGTATGCTGGCTTGTAAGGAAAAGTGAAACTGGAAGTGCTTATCGTGGCACCAGTTTCTGCTGAGCCCCCACGGCCCGGGGGCATAACAGGCTGTGTGGGACTGTGAGGGGCCTGCCTCCCTGTCCCGCGGGGCCCACAGGAGGGGCGGTGACGCCGCAGTAGGGGTGGAGGGACGCCCCAGATGCAGCAGGAGAAGCAGCAGCCGGGGCCACTCAATTAACCCGGCATATTTTGTTATCCGGCATCCCCCATTCTCAGGTGATGCCGGATAACAGAGCTTTTACTATATATAACTTTGTAAAAAGTTTTGAAAAAAGAGTAGTGGAAACATTCTTAGATATTAAGATCAGTAGAGTTGGACAGTATAGCTTAAAAAAAAATAATGGAAAAAAATGAGAAGCCACTAAAGATTGTGTTAAATATTTCTTAAAAGTAAGGTTATATAACATAAGTTTGGAGGAGAATAAATGGAATACCAGTCATAAAAAGCTGCAGGCTTTTCAGAAATTGGTTAACCTTGGTATTTTCTTCAGTGCATAAGCAAATCATGATGGAATCTTACTGTAAGTACACATAAGGAAAGTAGTGTTGAGCAACAGATTATATGGAAGGCAGGATCAATCCTGGTTAAACCATCTCAGCGAAGTGTTTGTCTAGCCTGCTCTTGAAAATTTCTAAGGATGGAGATTCCACAATTTTTCTAGATAGAAAAATTCCATTCCAGTGCATAGTCAGAAAGTTCCTCCTAAGCTCCAACCTACATTTCCCCTGCTGCAGCTCCTGGTCTTGTCCACTACAGCCACTGAGAAAAGCCTATCTCTATTCTCTCTATAATTACCCTTCAGGTATTTGAAGACTGTTATCAAATCTCCTCTTAGTCTTTGCTTCTCCAAACTAATTATCCCTAGTTCTTTCAGCCTTTCCTCTAAAGTCCTGCCTTAAAGGCCCCTAATCATTATTATTGCTCCCTGCTGGACTCTTTATAACCTCTTCACATTCTTCTCGAAATGTGGGACCCAAAACGATACAGTAATCCATGTGCTGAATAGAGCAGAAAACTTGCTTCCTTTGATTTGCCAGTGACACTCCTATTAATACAACCCAGCACTAGGGCTGTGTGAAATTTCGACAGCTGTTTTGTTTTGGAGGTGTTTTGGTGCCCAAAACACTGAAAACGAAAGGCTTCAAAACATTTTGGAAATGTTTCAGATAATTTTGGGGTTTTGGAGCTGGGCTTGCAGGGAAACAAAAACTAAGAGGGAGGGGAAAGTGGGTGGGAAGGACTGCTCTGATATTGACATCTAGCTCCCAGTTTGCTTCCCCCAGCTCTCTGATCATTTCCCCAGTTGTTCCTGGGGGGTGTGGCCCCCCAATCTACATGCGGGGTTTCAGCAGGCTGCTGCTGCAGGCTCGGGCCAGCAGCAGCCACTTGGTGTGGGCCAGGAAGACTGCGGTGCTGCCACTGGCCCCAGCCTCCAGCGGCAGTCTGCTGAAACCCGACGCACAGATCTGGGGGCCCATGACCCCCGGGAAGAACTGGGGAAATGATCAGAGAGCTGGGGAATTGAACTGGGGGCTGGGGAATCCCTGCTGCATGACCTGGCTCCACAGGGAGCAGAGATCCACGCTGAGGTCTCCTCCCCACCACTGCCCGCCCCATGCAGCCCCAGATGTCTGCTCCCTGCGGAGCTGGGTCACGCAACAGGGATCAGCACCGCCCTGCCGTGTGACCAGGCTCCACAGGGAGCAGAGATTCATGCTGAAGTCTCCTCGTCACCGCTGCCCAACCTGTGCAGCCCCACATCTCCAGGGCAGCGTGGGGTAGGCAGCGGTGGTGAGGAGACCCCAGTGCTGATCTGTGCTTCCTGCAGAGCTGAGTTGTGCGGCTGGGGCCAGCAGGATTGCTCGCCGCTCTGTGTTGCTTCCCTGCCCCGTGACCCAGCGTGACAGGGATCAGAGATCTGTGCAGGAGTTTCATTGCCTGTAGGGAGGGCAGCGGCCCTCCCACTCCCCCATCTCTTCCTCCTTCCCCAGACAAGCCAACCACGGCCCCATCCTGCTCCCCACTGGGGCCCTGCAGCCCCTGGCTCAAAGCCCTGCCCAGCTGGGTAGGGCTGTGCGAAGCTTCCCTTGCAGCCTGTTCAAAACAGGTTCAGAGGAAATTTGGCCAAAATGAAACAGGACAGTGATCTGAAACACTGAAATGAATTACTGTCCTCCGAAATGACCGAATCTGAAACTGAACTGAAACACAGCCGTTTCACACAGCCCTGCTCAGTACGCTGTTGGCTTTTTACAACACAAGCACACTATTGGCTCATATTCTGTTTATGGCCCACTGTAACCCCAAAGTTTTTCTTTGCAGTACTGCAGCTTAGCTAGTCATTCTCTAGTCTGTATTTGTGCATGCAATTATTTCTGTCCCCAGTGCAGGACTGTGCATTTATCCTTGTTTAATTTCATGTGGTTGGTTTTGGACCATGTCTCTAATCTATCCAGGTCATTCTGGATCCTAGCCCTGCCCTCTGCAGTGTCTATAAGTCCATCCAACCTGGTGTCATCTGCAGATTGGCTAAGTGTGCGCTCAGTTCCATCATCCAAATCATTAATGAAGATATTAAACAATACTGACCGCAAGAGAAACCCCTAGGGAACCCCACTTGATAACCTCCCAATTAGACATTGAGCTATTCAATTAGTACAGTGATTTAACTTACTGTACTTTCATCTAGTCTGTATTTCTTCAGTTTGTGAATGAGAAGTTTATGGGAGACAGTGTCAAAAGCCTTACTAAAGTCAAGGTACATCACATTCACTGCACTCTCCCCCTCATCTGTTACCATATCATAGAAAGAAATCAGGTTGGTCAGGCATGACTTGCTCTTGGTTAATTCATGCTGGCTGTTCCTGATCACCTTGTTCACCCACATGCTTCATAATAGATTCCTTGAGGACCTGCTTCATGATCTTTCCAAGTTTTGAGGTCAATCTGACTGGTCTGTAATTTCCTGGATCCTCCCTTTCTTAAATATAGACATTATATTTGCCCTTTTCCAATCATCCAGGATGTCATCTGACCTCCGCAAATTCTCAAAGAGATAGTCAGTGGCTCAGAAATTACTTTGGCCATTTCCTTCAATATCCTAGGATGTATCCCATGTGGCCCTGCCAACTTGAAAGCATCTAGCTTCTCTAAGCAATCCCTAAGTTGTTCTGCCAATACTTACTCATTTAGAAGCAACACAGTACCCAGGTTATTGACATATTGCTACTAACAAGTGTTGACTGTAGGTCTACTTGTTTATTTGCATGCTTATGTATGTGTCTTCTTGAAGTGTTATTATCTATTACTTGGTTCTAGGTCTGCAAGAACTAGAGTAGATTTTTAGAGAAAATACATTTTAAGGAATTACATTTATTGATAGAGAAACTTCCTTTAAGAAAAATACATTATTAAAAAAAATCTTGCAGTATTTATTTAAATGGATTTTTTATTATAACTGCTAATTAAATTTAAGCCATTAATTAGTTAACTAATAATAACATGTAATAATATTTAACTAATTTTTCACTCTTCCTTGGATTTTAGTTATGATGATGGTATTCAACAATGGATCAATAGAGACAGCTGCCAAAGCAACAATGGATCATGTGCCTTCTTTTTCCCTGACATTCCATATGCTAGATATTGTTTTCAGGTGACAGCAAAAAATGCTTTGAGTAATTCTACAACGGAATGTGTTCCCATGGAAATGTTGGAAATAGGTACATTTTGGTATAATTCTTTAAATAAAGATGAAATACATAATGCTTAGAGCTAGAAAAAATGTTTTAGCTTTTTTTTAAAGCAAAAATGAAGAGTTAGCAGCATTAAAAAGTCATAAATTAATTTTGGTTTTGCTAAATATTTTTTCTGGGAATAATTCTTGGGAAGTGAGAAGCATTTTGTTTCAGCATTTTTAAAACTAAGGACTTGCTTTGTATTTTCATTTGGAAAAGTTTTTTTCATTTAGAAATTTCTTTTGATTTTATTAAAAAATCAAAACATTTAGAATTTTTAATTATCAATTAAAGTGCTTCAACCTGAAAGTATTTTTTTCATGTTTTTCCCTATTTTTTGATTAACTGTCTGAAATAAATGCTTTTTCAGGAAGTGCCATCATTCCACAAAATTAGTTCATTTGCACTGCTTTTACTCACTTAGAGTAAAGATTTCTAATTGAGTCCTTAAAGTGAGACAAATTTATGAATTATTTTCCAAAGCAGACCAGATATGTGCTGAAACTGTACTTCTGCATAGTATGATGGGGATCACATGCATTTCTTGTATGCCAGCCAACATGTATAGCTCTTTTTTACCACAGTTTTCTTAGTAGACATTCACTTTAGGCCTGATTATTCTGCATATGTGTGATGTTGTTTGTTTGTAATGGCATAGTGCCTGGGAGCCCCAATCACAGACCAGCACCAAGGTTCTGCAAGGTGATATAAAAACAGGAACCTACAATTAACTGTTAACTGGACTGTTAACTGGGGGTGTTAACTGGGACTACCTCACATTTTATGGAAACGTGGATGAATAGCAAGTGTTTGATATGTATCAGAAAGTTCAGTTATAAGTTAACACTAATTTTATAGTATTTAAGTATAAGGAGAACTTCTGGAAAATGTTAAGAATAGAAATGTGTTGTTGTTGTTGTTATTTGATTGTATTTTTGTTCTTTTATACATAGGAATAGATAAAAAATAAGAGTGGACTGATAGAGATTTTGAGGACCGATACCGATATTTAAGGAGGCATATCAGCTGATACTGATCCAATATCTGATACAGTTGCCTCCAGGTGGTAAGTCCGGTGTGGTGGAAGGTGCGTGGGGGGCAGATCAACACCCCTGCAGTGAGGGAGGGAGGGGGCTGGGGCTGCCCAGTTGGGAGGGGCACAGGATGGAGGCATAGCTTGTGGGGTGGGGGCAGCTCCTGCCCCTGCTTGCACCCTGGGAGTGGGGGGGAGGGGAGTGTACTCCCGGATCTGTGTGTAGCCTCTTCTTGCCAGGGGCTGGGCTCAGAGTGGGCTTTGGCGGCGCTGGGAAGAGGCTGTAGCTGCCCTAGATTTTGCTGCAGCTCTGTTCCCAGCCCTGTGCCACCGCCCCAGCTTTTCCTGGCACTCGGGTGGAGGTGGGGTATTCAGCCAGGGCTACCCAGGGCAGTGGCGCAGGGCTGGGAGTGGAGCTGTGCTGAAATTTGGGGTGGGTGCAGCCTCCTCCCAGTGCCACCAGAGCCCACTCCAAGCCCATCCCCTGATGAGAAGATCCACACAGCGCCTACTATGGCTACACCCCACAGCTGCAACCCTCCCCATGCCGTGCAGATCCAGAGGCACTCGCCCCACCCTCCTGGGGTGCTAACAGTGGCAGGAGCTGCCCCCACCCCATGAGTCATGCCTCTGTCCTGCGCCCTACCTCCCACTCTGGCTGGGCAGTGCCTGCCCCTGCTACCTCTCTTACCATGGGTGGTGTTGCCCCCTCTTGCCCCTTCCCTCCCCCTCCCCTTCTGACTTACCAGCTGGAGGCTGCTGTCCATGGTGCTGGCTCCGCTCCGTGCTGTGCTTTGCAGCTGCACGCAGCATGGGCATTTATCGGCCAAATTATCAGCCCCATCAGGCCGATATCTGATATAGATAATTTTCTTCATATCGGTACCAATCCGATATCAGACCAATGTATCAGTGCACCTCTAATAAAATATGAAGAATGAAAGTAATTACAATAAATGATAAAAATATTATGCCTTTCACTAGTCAATGGATATGGTCAGGATTGAGTTCACAGATTTGAGTTTTCGAAATAACATTTTTTAAGGGTTTTACATTTTGGAATTGTGAATATTGCTTGCAAAGCATATTGATGGTAGACTTATTTATTTTGAACAGAAGACTAATAAACTCTTCTAATCTCCCTTTGTAAAATAGGCATTTGCTTTCTTGATTAGACCTTTTCAATATCTCTTCCACTTTGAATTCATCTGTCTTGAATATGAGTGATCAGAACTGCATATGGTATTCCACACAAGGTCTTGTCAGTTAACTAAGGAACTGGAAAAAATCCATTAAGCCTATTCAGGGATTTATCTTTTTAAATGTTCACCTAATAACTTGCATTTCTACATAAGCACAATAAAACTTATTCATAACTATATCCACATCTCACTTGCTAATTATTTAACTTGCAAAAAATCAGAAAGATCTTGGACTCTTGGACAGCCTATAAATTTAGGATACTCAAGTAGAACGTCTACTCCGCAGTCAACAGGAGTGCTTTTATTACAACTAATATATATATATATATATATATATACACACACACACACACACACACACACACACACACACACACACACACACACACACACACACACTATCTGCATTGTTGGGACAGGCTCATGGAACTTTTCCTCAGGTCTCTGGAAGAGAAGCAGACAACAGAGCTAAACAGCAGATGGAACAAAGGCTTGCGTAAAAGGAAATATGTAAATAAAAGCAGGAAATATGATTAATTATCAGACAATGGACAGGGGAGGTGCAGTAGACATCTGATAAGTGGAGGAGCAAGACCATTCAGGATTGTTATTATCACCTGTGAAATAAAGAGATTAGCAAATATCATGTAGATTGTAATGGGTTGTGAAGTCATTGTCTATATTAAGTCCCTGGTTCTTAGGGCCTGATAGGCTAATGGATTTTTGTTCCTAGGCTCATTTTTTGATGGTGTTTTACAAATTTACCTTGAGCATGAGAACTTTGAGGTCAGGGAGGGTGTGGTTTTTCTGTGAAAATTTTCTTCTACCTGTGTTCTAGTCTTTCTGTCCTTTATTTTTTTTCAGTGATCATTGATTCTAGTATGTAATTGTTGTCTGGTTTCACTGACCTGGTTTCTATAAAAATATTTGTTACCCAGGATGAACTTTAGCACATTTTGGAATAGACATGTATATAATCCATGGATTCTAGTGATTTTACTTGGGGATTGTTGATTATTGTGGCAGTAGAGATGAGTTGACAGGTTTTGCGTTTATTGTTAAGGCAGGGCTGGGTCCCAATAGATGCCTGTTGATCAGTGGGGAGTTTGCTTCTGATGATGAGTTGGGCAATGTTACAGGGCTGTAAGGATTGGAATATTTCTCTCAAGGCCTGGTCTTTTTCAAGAATAGGCTATAATTGTTTGGATCCTTCTTATTGGTTCATGGTAGGTGACAACCAAAGGTGTGCAGTCAGTAGGGGTTTTTATTCTTGTATTCTAGAAGGTTGTTGTGAGGTATTTGGGTGGCTCTTTCCAGTAGAAAAGTAGACTGTATCTTTGAGTGTCCTTACTGGGTAAAGACAGTTTTCAGTTTGGTGAGATGCATATCACAAGTATTCTCCTCAGTGAAGATGTAGTATCTGAGGGCCTAACTGTAGATCATTGCTTTTTGGTGTGTTTGGAATGATTGCTGGTTTTATGGTCATAAGTGTGGTGGTCAGTGGGTTTTTTTGTATATAGTGGTTCATAGGGTGCCATTAAAGATTCTGTATTTAGGAAGTTGATGTTAGTGTAGGAGTATTCTAGAGAAAATTTGATCAAAAGATGGCTGCTGTTAGACACATGGTAGAAGTCAATAAGCAAGTCCATGTGTTCACTCCAGATTATGAGAATGTCATATGTAACACAGTGATAGTACAGGGATGGTGGTGCAGTTTTCTAGAAACTCCTCTTCCAGGTTGTTTTTGAAGAGGTTGGCTCCCCAATATGCCATTCTTGTGCCCACAGCTCTCTCCATGGTTTGGAAGAAATGTTGGTTGTTGAAAGTGAAGTTGTTGTGGGTGAGGATTAAATGGACGATTTCTGCAATAAATTGTATTTGTAAATCTGAGTGTAATCCATTTTCTTGTAGGAATTTCAAGCAAGAAGTTGTGTCTTCATGTTGTGGGATGTTAGTATACACATTGGTGGCATCCTAGTTGCAAGTATGGCCTACTCAGGGAGGTGGTTGATGTTCTAGAATCTAGATCGTATTGAAGAAGCCTGTTGTGTCTTGTAGAAAACTCATTCTCTGAGTTGCAAATTATTTCAGGATGGTTTCTGTGAATCTTGATAGCTCTTCAGTGGGAGTACCACACTTGAATATGATGGCTCTGTCAGGGTTACTTTTCCTGTGAATCTTTGGGAGCATATAAAATATTCTTGGGATAAAATGGGGGATTAGTGGTGGTAGCTTTTCCTGAAGTTGGTATGGAAAAGATTTGATTATATTTTCCAGTTCCAAAGCAAACAGTGGTGTGGGGTCCTCCCCAAATTTTTTATAGTAGTTAGTGTCTGAGAGTTGTCCCATTATTGATATAATCTTGGTAGTTGAGGATGACAGTTGCTCCTCCTTTGTCTACTTGTATGATTACTGTTTCATTGTTGGATCTTAGGGATCATATGGATTTTCTCTTTGGTTGGTTGTCCTGGGTTTTGTTGAGTATTTCATTGTTAACTTTCCTTCTGAAAAAGTCAATGTAGTAGTTCAATGTGTGGTTTTTGTCTAGTGGGAGGTGTCTGGTCAGATTTTTGTTGTTGTTCATATAATCTGTTGTGCTAGAAAGGTTTTTAGAGGTAGTTCTGTACTGGATGTAGAAGTATTCTTTCAGGTGAAGTCTATGGACAGATTCTTCTAATTCTTCACATATTAGGTTGCTTTTCTGGGCAGAAGTTCAGGCCTTCAGGGTTAAATCGGTGAAGGATTAAATTGCAGCCCTCAGGCTTCCACTCTGCCACCACTCCTCACATTGCTCCTCTTCTCTCTAGCTTCCCCTGCCCCAGGGGTCGGGGCAGTGCAGCATGGCACAGCCTGCAGTTTGGGGGGAGCCTGCAGCCAAGAGTGCCTGTATGGCACAGTGCAGCTAGGAGGCACAGAGACCAGCAGTGAGAATTTTTATTTAAATCACATGATTCAAGTGCCACTTAATAAAATTTCCAAGTCTGGCAGTAAATGAACACATGCCATCTTTTCTCAAAATCTTTACATCCTTGATTTTGCTATGCAAAATGCCTGAACGCCACAGTAGGCATTGTCTTATTTTTCATATCTTCTCCTCACTCTGTCTTGCTGGATGCCATTTTCCCCTCTACTATGTTTGTTATCTTTAACTAGATATTGTTACCTTGTTGTTGTTATCTAAATAACTATATATTTGTTACCTTTAACTAGCTCTTTAACTCAATAGGATAGGGAGCATGTCTTTTTGTAAATATAAAGTATCTCTTGCAGTTGCAACTGAAATTCCGTTTTGCTGATACCCAGCCTCACCTGCATGGTGCAGATACATCCCAGTTGCAGCACCATCCACCACACTCTGAGCCCACTCCATTCACCCATTACTATTACAGGTTCCTATTCCTCTCCCAGTTCTCCATTCTCATTACCACTCGATTACCTAATGCTTAAATATTCTGTCAGTTCTTTCTCTCAAACACCTACCATTCCATGAATCTGGCTAAGATTTTCTTTAGGCCTGTACTTAGGACTTGACTCATCTTTCTTCAAGTTGTAACTATTCTTTTTACTGGCCTTGTCTCTGAGAAAAGAATATGGTGGCCACATTACAAATAGAAAAAGCAAATGAATATTTTTCAATGCATTTACAGATGAAAGATGCTTGTATATCTGTTTGAGTGTTAGCTTGTCTACTGTAAGTTAGCTAGGTATAACCAATTTTCTCTCCTTTTGTAAAATACATCCATACCCATATATATATAAATTTTCATATGGGCACTGTGTATCTGTGTAATATATATGCTTCCATGAATTTGTATGTTAGATCTAACAATATTGGAATGATTGGGTAACTCTTCCTAGATCGGGGCGGGCAATTATTTCGGGCAGAGGGCCACTTATTGAGCTTTGGCAAGCCATGGAGGGCCGCATGATAGGCAGCCAGGGGCAGATAAATATTAATTTTCTAAATTTTTTAGGGGCCCCATGGGCTGGATAGAATGGCCTGGCGGGCCGCATCCGGCCCCTAGGCTGCATTTTGCCCACCCCTGTCCTAGATGCTAAATAATCTATTATAAACTTTTATTTAATGCAAAGTTGCAGAACTTCTTTTCCTGTTTGAAAAACATGAAAGCTTTATTTCTTAATTTCAGAGAAACTTGAGGCTCCTGACATAATTTCAGTTGAAAAAATTGCTGGTATAAAGCAGTTGCTAAACATAACTTGGAAAAACCCTATGGTAGCTCCTGAACGACGTTTATGTTGCCTTATTCAATACAGAAAAATGCATTCAAACGATTCGGTAAGTTACATTGTTACATTGTCCTAATATCAGATGATTTATTCCTGGCTTACATTTTGACTTTTTTTAAATGCTAATGATAAAAAGGCAGGATGAAAATATACCTGGATGAAAAGCTTTATTTTACTGAAATGAATAACAGAAGATTGAGATGAATGAAGACCTACTCTTACACTGCAATGGACAGGAGAGATGCAGTAGAAATCTGATAAGTGGAGGAGCAAGTCCATTCAGGAGGGTTATCATCACCTCTGAAGTACAGAGATTAGCAAATATCCTGTAGATTGTAATGGGCTGTGAAGTCATTGTCTATGTTAAGAGTGACCCTACTCTTCTTATTTGTTTAGTCCAGGTCTGTTTTATTGACCAGCATCTTCCTTGTTGTTCTAGAAGGATTTCAGTGGGGTTCTCCCAGCCAGATCAGGAGTCAAATCCATTAGTTTTTTGCTTTTTTTTCTTGTTGCTTTTTAGCTATGAACTGCTTTTGTATTTAGGAGCAAGAACTATGTTCATTCCAGATTCAGTTATAACAAAAGGGTATTAATTTTGAGATATTTTGAAGTATTAATTTTGAGATGAAGAAAAGAAATAGGTTAGCTAGTTTAATACCACATGTCCTAAAGTAAAGAAAATCTGTGTGTCAGAAACACTTAAATATTTAGAATTATTAACTATGTATTATCCAAGTGGAGATAATGATCAGTTCTTCATCTCCATTCAGATGACCTGTCTTATTCCTACTTGATGTGCAAACAACCTCAGTGCAAACCAGGGCTTCTCCTTCTAAAACTGGGAATTACATAGTGAGCTCTCTGGGTACATCCACACATGCAAGCATGTATGCTCGCAGCAGCTCAAATCAGAAAAGCACAAATTTGAGCTGGGGATTTTTGCCTCAGTGCACGTACCTGGACATGCACTTTGATGTGGGACGAGCTGTGCCACTTGGGGCAAAATAATCCTGCCCAGTGCCTCCTGGATCTGCAGCCCCAGTAGTATAAAAAGCTGCCCTGGCAAGCAGCTCAGGGCTACGTGCTCTCAGGAGCTTCAGGGGTCCCTTGTCCATGCACATTTCCAAGCAGAGCATGAGTGGGCCGTGTCCACTGGCTCCTTGGGTGCCTTTGAGGACCAGTGGGTAAAACCTGGGGGGCTCTGCTCGGTGTCCCACTCCAGCGAACTTCTTTTCACATTTTGAACCTATAACCCCCATGTCACTCCTAGCCTTTTCTTCCTTAGTTGTCCCACAAAAAAAAGAAAAGAAATTAGTTGTATCTTTCGAACTTTGGCCCCACAGAATAGTGGGGGCTATTAGGTAACTAGGTGGGCCTTAAGACCCATGATCTTTGGAAGATACAAATAGACAGGAACTTCTGAGGCCTGGCCATTTGGTATCTGGGGACACTACCCTTTGTGCCAGCTGGACTGCTGAAGCAGCCCTGAGAGTTCCTTGTACCCACTGCAGCAGTTTGGCAGTGGGGGCTGCTGTCTGGCTATGACCTGCTGCCACCTGCAACAGCATGTGGCCCCAAGCCTGCATGCCTGCCAGACCCAGATGGGGACTTCATGGCCACAGCAGAGGCTTATGCACCTCTGGGCCAGCTGCCAGTTGGCTGTGGCTGCATAGTTGGCCTTTGCGCAGCACTACTGCCATGTGTAGTGCTGCCCTGACATCTGGGCAGCTATTGCCCAGAAGATGTCCTTAGTGTGGTGGTCTACTTTGAACTGTCAAAGCATGTCATCCTGGCCCCAAGTGCCAGGAGGTCAGCCACCTCCAGCTGGGTCCCGATTCGCAGCCCAAAGCAGGCTGCTCTGCCTGGGTCCTGCCACTTGCCTCACTAGCAGGAATTCTCGTGTTCCCTATTTAAAAACTGCAAATTCTCTGATAAAAAAGCCCAAATTCACTCTTCACAAATAGCCTACCAGTGTCTCTATCATCGTAATAAAATAAATTTTAAATATCTATATGTTTTGATGTTTGATTTTGTTTTTCTTATTGCAGAACAATTAGCGCTCTCCCTGACCCCTTCACTAAATGGGATGTGGGGACAGCTGCGCCTGCAGCCACAGCTCCTGCCAGCAGGTCTCATCCTGTCTGGCAGCTGAGCATGCTGGATGTGTGATGGGGGGGATGTAGGGTTTGCAGGAGCAGGGCAGGAAGGGGTGTAGGGGATGCAGGTGGGTGTGGGGGATGTGGGGGGGCTGGGGGTGTGGGTAGATGGGAAGGGATTGTGGGAGGGCTGTGTGGGGGGGCTGCTAAGGAGGGGTGGGTCCCCTGACCCCCACAGGGCACAGCTCCCCCACACAGCACATGGACTGACCCCCTGCAGGGCTCCAGCCCCCCTCAGGGCCCCAACCCCCCTCACCTCCATAGGGCCCACAGCTCACCCCCACAGCAGCAGCAGCCATGGGCGCTCAAGGCCCACTGCTGTCAGAGCTTCCCTGCCTCAAAGCCTGTGCCACTTGTTGTGGGTGTGGCCTGGCATGGCGCAGTGTGGTGTGGGGCTGTGCACATTTCTGCAGCCCCAGGTTGCTTGGGCTGTCACCTGGGGGCCAGTGCCACTCGTGGGGACTGTGTGTCATGCTGGGCTGGGTCCTGCCTCCATGGGCCCTACATGCCGTTGGGCCAGTCCAGCTCCGTGGAGGCAGGACATGTGGTTCAGCCCGAGAGGCCTGGGACTGCAGAAAGGCGCACAGCCCCATGCCTAGCCACGCTGCACCTGCAGCAGGCGGCACAGGCGGTGCTGGCTCTAAGGCAATCGGGGCCATGCTGTGCCATGCTGCAGGGGGTCTGCCAGCAGTGGGCCCTGAGTGTCCCACGGCTGCTGCTGCTGCTGTGGGGAGAGGGGGCTGTGGGCCCTGTGGGGGACCCATGCCCCCCAACCAGCCCCACCCCCAATGGTCCCCCCACACAAGCACAGGCCTCTCCACCCACATCCCCCCACAGTCCCTACTTACACCCGACCACTGGTGTCATGCCGGATCCTTGCAGTGCTGCTGCTTGCCCCAGCATGCTAAGGGTGTGTGCCCCGCATGCTGGGGCAGCAGAAGCACATAGAAACCAGAGCATTTCTCCAGAGGACTGGCTTCTGGGTTATGTCAGGGCATAGGGCTGTGCCCTGCCTCGCTTTCTTTACCCGTGTTTTTTTTTTTTTTTTGATACCTGGATATCCAGGTATCAAATTTTGAACCCATGCTGCAAATATGCAGTGTGGAGAACATTTTTTTTGTTCACAGTGTGTCTCTTGCAGCATCTCAAACTGGTTTGGGATGCAGCAAGAGGCACGTGCACGTTCCTCTGGATGCACCCTCTGAGGCCTGTTTTTAGCAGATAGTCTCCTATTAATATGCAGTGCCTAGCAAATGTCCATCCACTATTTTTCAGTGTTTGAGCCCTCAAGCATAAAGTTGAAAAGCAGAAGAATTAAGAGGATAATGAGGTGTTTAAAAAGTTCTTGTCTCTGTTTCATTATTTTTAGTTATTCCTTTTCTTTGTATATAAGGAATAAGTCCAAAGCATTAGACTATGTCACATTTATCGTAGAAGTACATGCTAGACCTATTTGCCACCTGTGTGAATAAGAAGCTATCAGTCTCATGCTTATGCCACAAAATAATGTTATCTCCATTTATTGGAAAAGGAAATTCCTATATACTGTAAGTCTCTCCATGAATCCTTCTGGAAGTGAAATTGTTGGCAATGCTTAGAAAAGACAAAAGTTCAATGATTTAGAACCATGTTAGCTTAGGCAAATATGGTTCTCAACTTTCTTTTATGGTTCTCATCCAGTTCATATAGTGTAGGAGTACAGCTTTAGACTTACTTGGAAATGCATGCAGTTTTGTTTTGGAGCTCCTCAGGTTGTAGGTGTGAGACTCTTCTATACAAATGACCTCTTAAGAGAAGTGAAAATGACAGACCTTGTCATTCTTCTTGGAAGGTCCTGCATTACATATTTCTCATACACCTGTCGTCCATGGGAACTCGGAGGCTAACTTTTTAAAAGGATTGTTTCTTAGGACTTTTTCAGTTTTTTTTCCATTGACACTTCTAGTTTGTTCATAAATTTATCATTTTTTGGATTGTTTTAATTTCTTGGAGCTTTAGCTCCCATGCAGTTGGAGTTGACTAAAATATTTGTAGGTCTGCAGAGATACTTGAGGAGGATGGCATGGCAATGTCCAATGGAAAGCCTCACTCTTGCTCTTCTTCACTGTTGCTACTTTTACATTAAAAAAGGAGCTAATACCAGCCTCGTGGGGAAATTACTAAAAGCTAGATACTAAAATGCTACACAGAAGTAGAATTGCAAGGTAAATAATTTTCTTTTTTCTTTAGTAGAGGATTAAGGTGGGAATATGAGAGAGCCACATGCTCCCACTTTTAGATACAGGTTTTGGGTAGTTACTGTTCTGTTTTTTAGATAAATATATACTGTGTTTTGGGGTTTCTTTTTAAATCAAAGTATTTTTGTCCCTTTGTTTACTTTTAGGGAAATGTTACTGACTGCACAAACCGTACTGAGACCATAAAATCATATAATCTAATGGGCCTACAGGATTTTACTGAGTATGCTATTGCCATTCAATGTAAAGGTGCATTAGCAAAATTCTGGAGTGAATGGAGTGAAGAGAGAATAGGAAGAACAGAAGAAAAAGGCAGGCGAATCATTTATATCATATCTTTTTTCCCAGGATTTAATTGGGGATATTTTTGGAGCAGATTTAACAACAGCAACCTATTTCTATTTTCAGCATATTTGTCAATCTGTTGACTCAGGATTTTGAACTTATGAGAACAAATATAGTCAGTTAAACTTGGCAGGAAGAGGGAAGACTGAAATAGGTAGGGGGACCTGGCTGCAAGGAAAATGAATGGAGGAGAAAATAATGGGCTATTTAAAAGAAATAAAACAGAAATTAGAGAGGGATGACCAGAGAGACTGGAGAAGTGAGAGAAGTGGAGGGAAAAACTGAATGAGGTTAGACAGGAGTCAATAAGGAAAATAGCTTTACTCCAAATTATTGTGGAAGTAGGAGTACAGTGTTTCAAGCTGGTATAGTAACATGAAATAAAATTATAAATTTGGGAAATTAAATAAATCAGGCCAAAAAAAAAAAAAAAGGAAAAAGCCCCTTATAATTCCTGACAGTAAATTCAAGCAGTAAAACAGTTTGTGGAAAAGGAGACAAAGAAATTTAGAGAAAGTCATGAAGACACCTAAAATGAGTGATCAAGAATAAATGGCTAGAATACAGGGAAACTCTAAAAGTGATTTTACATGTTTAGGAATATTAAAAAGATATAGTTATATTTTAAATCATGTTGGAAATGTTTATCACCCCCCTCTTCATACACCATAAAATACCTAATTTAATTAGGATATTAGAGATGATGTAGGCTCTGTATTTTTTTTTCTTGAGTTTTCTTCATAAGTATATGGAAGTCTAGAATAAACAAGATATGGCAAGTTGCTATAATTGTATTTAGTGTTATGTACATATCTAGTAGTTTTATGTTGGAAAATAATAAATAATTATAATAAATAATAACTCTGCCTTCAGGTTCTCATAATCTAAGTAAAACTGATACTGTAAAACAGGAACTGAGAAATAGGCCAAAGGGAGGGAGCAAATGGTTCTTGAGTGAAAAATTATTGCTGGAAAACTAAACAAACAAAATAAAATTTGAAGCCAGAGTAGGATAGGAGAGTTGCTTGGTGCATAGGAAGAGAAACGGTAGTTTCAGCTGCAAGGGAAGATGAAAAAAGGCATAGCATTAGAAATAAAACGGTTTATAAGGGAAGTCTTTAAATTTAGAATAGTTGCTTTCAGACTTTATTTTGAAAGCATTTCAAAATATTTTTTCAACCTTACCATTTTAAAGAATAACAGTAAGTTTTATGCTTCTTATTGTTCATTGTATTAGCTCCTTCAAGAAAAGTAGATTTGTGGAGAGTAATTGAATCTTCCCAGTCATCTGGAAATAGATATGTGCATCTTATGTGGAAGGTATGTACTTCATCTGTGACTTTAAAATCATGGCTGTCTTCCTTTTATGCTCTTTGTTGTAGAACAGCTAGAGTTAAAAACAGTTTGCAGGGCTGTGGAATAGGAGTTACATTACTAGGAACTGCTAACAGACAGCAGAATTGCAGAAGAAAAGATAACTTGATTAATGGAACATCAAGACTAAAAAGTTAAAAACTAGAAAGTCGTTTAACACCTGTGGAATAAAGAATTTAGAAAGAATCAGGTAGATTATAACGAGCCACGAAGTCAGTTGACTACCTCAGTACTGCCCGCAGCAAACTAGAAATGTGGTTGGTTGCCGAGGGCACAGGCATAGTGGTGACTTCTGGTTACTACCATGATCACAATTGTGATTGTGTGGCTGCCTGCAGCTGCAGCTCCTCCAATTCCCTTTTCCCCAAGTTGGCACGCGAGGCAGTTGCTCATTCGCTCCCCCTCCTCCCAGTTAGCTGCCTGGATAGAAGTGCTGTTGCCACTGCTAGGCAATTGGTTTTAAACTTTGGCAGGGGCAGGAATCAAAGGGGGGTGCAACTGTACCACTGCACCCTACTGGATCCACCTGTGAATCCGTTTTCTTCACTGGAAAAGCAGCGTGCTTGGAGACACTGTGCATGTTATCCAGCTGCCAAGATGGTTGCTGTTTGTGTCTGGTTCAGCCAGCTGAAGGGGTAGAGTCTTGTGTTAACCCTCTCATAGCTGTAGCTATTGGCTAAGCACTGTAGCTTGTACCAGAAGCAGCAAGTGAGCTTCTGGTAGTATCTTGATGAGGCCTGTGATGTGTAAACAACACTTTATTTACAGGAACTATATAAAGAACTATTTGTAGTAAAGAACTAACAGTCTTGCTACTCCCTTTGCAAGGGCCTGGGGCCTAACCTCATGTCATACCAAGTAAGTCCTCCTGGAGACACAAAATGTCCAAGAAATGTGGCATCCCAAGAGACAGTCTGGAATAGGCAGCAGAAACTTCCTGCTATGGCATCCCAGACTGTCTCCTAGGATGCCAAACTCCCCAGACACACTGGGTGCATCCAGACAAGCATGGCCATGCAGTATGTGGTGCCACAAACATGTCTGCACTACCACATACTGCACAGTTAGGTGTTCTCCGTGCTGCAAAGGTGTGCTGCCCTGGATATCCAGGGGGCAAAAAAACCCACAGAAAAAAAAAAAGGAGCAGTGCATGCGAGGGCAGCAAACACCACTGAAAAGCAGAGCTGGGATGCCCAGTCACACTGCGGCTGTCTTGCTGGGTGGAGCCTGGCTGATAGCTGCTGCTGCTGGGGTCAGCACAGTGCAGGCCCCGGCCTCCCCTACCACTCCTGGGGTAACTTGCCACGTTCCAAAGCATGGATGGCATGGGCATTCCCTGGGGACAAGTAACTGGGGCACAAGGTGCACCACAGCTACTTGTCTCCGGGGAACTAAATGTCTGTGCTTATCTGGACATAGCCCCTGTGTTCCCAGGCAGACTTACTCTGTGTCACAGAGTTATCCATGACTCTGGAAAAATCTTATGTCATGCATTCTACTTTCTATAAACAAAATGCATGCTTTTTTGGAGGTATGTTGTACGTGAGAAAATGTGGTAGGGTTTTTTTGTTTGTTTGTTTGAAACCTTCTCCATTAAAATTGTCATGGTATGACTGTCCTGGACAGGAGCTGACAGGTAACAGTTCGCTTTCATAACATTCAGTGCTAGACTTCCATTTTAATTTGACCTACTGCATGGTTGGGATAGACTTCATCAGGTGACCTGAAGAAGAATGCACTGCATTTGAAAGCTTGTCTAAGATCTCATGCAGACATACAGTTTCTCCTGGGAGAGTTGTTGCTGTCTCCAGGAGAAACCATAAAAGTACAGGTGTTCAGGCTTTTTCTCCCAGGTAAAAATGGCCACTCCAAGAGAAAAATAATCTGGGAACAACCAGGGCTAAATCGCTTCCAAACAGGTGGAAGGAGAAGAAAAAAATTGGGTGTCTGAACATGCGCATGTGTGCATGCCCTTCCCACCCCACCCCCTGTGGCAAAGTCTGTGGGGGGAAGGGAAAGGGCCGCAGGGAGAGCAGCATTGCCTGGCACCGCACCGTGCAGGCCTCAACTGCCTCCTGGCCCCAGCTGCACTAGCCCTGGCTGCCTCCCTGCCCCAGCCCCATCCGGGCACCACCCAGGGGTGCCCAGAGCCAGGGGCTGGAGTGGGGCCAGCCTCGGCTGCACTGCTGGGCTGGAGGGGACAGAGGCTCTGGGACCCCTGTGCTCGTCCCACCAGGTCGTAATAGCCAAGGCAGGGTGGAGCAGGGCGCAGGACAGAGCTGTGTCTCATCCGGGGATGCAGGAAGGGGCAGCGGCTCCTGCAGCTGCATGCGTCCTGGGAGGCAGTGGGGGCTTATGACCCTGATTTGCACAGGGCAGGGCAGGCTGCTGCTGCGGGCTGGGGCTGGGGCAGCGCTGGGCTCTTCCTGGCAGAGGGTGGCGTGCTGTGGTCTGGACAGGCAGTGGCAGTGCTGGAAGCAGGGTCAGGTGGGCTATGGTGAATCTTGCAGTGGCTGTGGCCATAGCCCACCCAGCCCCTCCGAGTGACACTGCCACCCACCCTAAGCATAGTCCTGCCTGCCCCTGCCCTGCTGGAAAGATCCTGGCCCCAGGCCACAGCAGCAGCCCACCCTGCCCCGCACAGATCTGGGGGCATGCAGCCCCCATGCCTCCCGGGTTGCATTTAGCAGTAGGAGCCGCAGCCCCCAAATGAGCCACTCAGGGCTCAGTCCTGCCTCGAGCACCTGCCCCTCCTCCAGCCCTAGCCCCACTCCCTCCCTCACCACTGCCTGTGTGCCCCTCCCCATCCCTGCTGCACCTGTAGGAAGCCTGCAGCCAGGCTGCCTTTTGGCCCTACCACTGCCTCGCATTTGTGGGGGCTAAGCTCCGTTAGCCCCCGCTTCCACCGCCTATGCTCCCAGGAGAGTTTCTCATGGGAGAGTGAGTGTATATGCTGTAAGTCTATCCCAACCATACAGTTGGTCCAATAAAAGATATAACACACAAAAATCCTTGTCATTTCCTGGACAGTTACATCCATTACAGTTGCATCATCACTCCAATGCTACTGAAATATGGAGGATATTTTAATTTGACTTGGTCATTTACTTGAAAAAAATCATTTTATTAGCCAGGTATCTTGATGAATTGACTACCTTATTTCAAAACCATGGTTCTGTGAAGAAATTACTTGATATTATCAGCTGTTGTTATTTGACCAGCTCTAATTATAACAGGTATTTTAAGATTTACCATTTACTTGAACCCAATAAAATCTGCTCTTGAAATATAACATAACATCACATTACAAACTATCCAGAAAATAATTCAACATACCTGCTGACAGTAGTACCTCAAGTTGTTCTAGAGGTATTATTTAGGTAGTAGCTGTGAGCTGGAAGGGCATTCCATGTGTTGCCATGCAAATGAGAACACCGTTTACATTTCTCAGGAACCTACATTTTTCAGGAGTGCTATCAGTAGGTTGAGAGATGATGAGGCAAACGGTGTGCATCTATACATGCAATTAATGTGAAGCAATAAATTCCAGCACATATTGCACTGGAGTTTGTTGTTCCTGGGCACTGTGTTACACATGCACTGGGACCACATCATGTTGTCCTAGTGAAGAACAACCCCAGCTGACACAGGGTCTGGTGGGTCATCCTGTCAGCCAAGGGCACTCCAGCCTGGCTCAACAAGCTGCAGAGGGACTGGCTGGGACATGAGATTGTTTCAGTATAGGGGTAACCAGCAGGCAGCCCTTGCACTGAAGCATCCTCATGCCCCAGCCATCCCCGTCAGCATTTACACATGTTTTGCTGCACAGTAAATAACACCGCTGCAGGATAGTATTTATATTTACAAGTACGAACCCATGGCAGCACTTATTAATTTACTGCCACCTAATAGGAACATGCATGTGGATGTGGAGACTTTACTGTGGAGCTAATTAAAAAACTCCACAGCAAATGTCTTGTGTAGACATGTCCACTGTAGAGCAGATTAATGAGAATGTGTACATCAAAATGATCCAGTAGTAGGAAACAAAAATGTTGGGAGGCTTGGTAGAATTTATGCTTTATATCTTTAAGTATACTTTTGATAATAGAGAGAGTACTACAAAACACATGCTTCTATATATTATTTTTTTAAACAGTTATTGGAAGAATTTCCATCTTCTGAGAGTATTCATGGCTACAAAATATGGTATATTCCAGAAAACAATGCAAGCCCCGCTGGGCCTACACACAATACTACTGATAAAAAGTTTACGCTTCTTTTACCCGGGGAAGCATATGTGTTATCTGTTATTGCCTATAACTCGGCTGGAGAATCTCCTGAGGCTACTTTGAGAATTCCCACCATTGGTGAAATAAGTAAGTATTATAAAATGATGTGGATCATTGTGAACCAATACCTTTTCTGTCTAAATAGGACAGTTCATTTTGTCTAAGTAACTTTGCATTCAAAGTGAAATTGTGGTAGGGTTTTTTGTTTGCAAGTTAAATATGGAAAAGACCTCCCAGATTATCTTGTTCAACATTCTGTGTAGGGATTATCAGTTCATTTTAGCACAAATAAAGTACATTGGTGTGAAAGAGCATATATTAAAGCACTGGTAGGCCATTGTACTTTTGCTTATTTGTCCTGATGGAAATAATATTTCCTCTTTTAAAGGCTTTTAGGGCATTTTTAAACATGCTCCAGGGCTGGGGATGGGACACTTTTATTAGAGTGGCTCTGAGAGCTGCTCTAATTAAAGTGCCCTGAGCGTCTTGTGTATCTGTGTCCCCGTGCTTCAAAATGGCGGTGGGGGCATTTTATCTAAAGCTTGTCAAACAAGTTTTAGTTAAAATGCCCCTGCCACCATTTTGAAGTGCAGGGATGCTGATACATAAGACATAGAGGCTGGCTGGAGTGTAGTAATTACCATGCTCCAGCAGACTTGATTAATCAAGTCTGCTCTGATGCGCTGTAATTACAGCACCTCCCCTCTCATGTACAGGCACCCTTGTAGCATGCTCTTATCACAAATGATAGATATTCCTGATCTTTTCTGCATTGTTCTCCAGACTTATAATTTTGCCCTGGGGTTCATAATGCTGGAGTCCTACTCAACTCTTACGTCTCCTTTAAGTTGGGTGTTGCTACAGACTGTTTGCCAAATAACACATCCACAGTGGTCAGGCCTGGCATTTTCCTGACATTCTTATTATTGAATTGTTAATGCATGTATTTGTTGTGCCAGAATAAATGCAACTTCCTTCCCCTCTGCCTCCCAAAATGACTCATATTCAAATCTTAATGTCTTCACAAAACTGCAGGATATTTTATTACTTATATGTGTGGACATGCTCACATTATTTCTATCTTCAAAGATCTTGAATATCTCCTTTTCCACTGCTGTATCTACTGTATCACTGTCCTTTTTTGTAATCGTGCTCCCACCTCTAGTGAAGCTGCAGTGCTGGTCAATATTCCATCTCTGGTTCCCTTTGCTTCGCTCTTTCTGGCTGGCTTTCTCTGAGTTCCACGCTACTGGTTTTCCTCTCACATTGATTGTTTTGTACATCTCCCCTTGCCATCCTCATCATTGATCCCCTCTTTCTTTTAAAAGTATGAGCCACAATGTACTCTTCTGTGTTTTCCTGTAGCCAATACATGCATATAAGTCTTCAAATGGAGATATACTAATTCTTCATGACTTTCTTTATTTGTTCTCTTTTTGTTTTTTTCTCATCTTATGATAGCTATAATATTGACCTAAGATTGTTTAGCTTAATTGTAGATTAAAATCATAATCTGTTGAATTGCTACAGTACTGTGGATTTCAATGGATAATGATTTCTATTAATTTTACTTGCTGCTATTATTTTGTAGCTTCCACGCATATAGATTCGGTGTGGACCTTTACCTTAAGAAAAAAAATGATTGTGACATGGGAAGCATCATCAGTAAATGAATATGTTATTGAATGGTACAAGGAGTGGGATACTGAGCCCTTTAATAGATCATGGCAATATGTATCAAATACTACAAACTGGACATCTCAAGAGGGTATGTTTAATCTACTAATAGCTCTTAGAGCCGTGAAAATTCTCTTTTTTTTTTTTCTTCTTACCCTATCTTTAGAACCTATTCTATTTCTTAAGGAGAAAATATGTTTGGTCTCAACACATTAAGGGATTTGTCTGTCTGCATATTGTATTGTGAGTAAGTGCCACTTATATTTGAGCAAAGCAAGCTCCCTACTGTTCCTCTTGCTCTGCACTTTGGTGGACCAGAGGGGGGCATGTGTCTCCTGTTCCTTCATTCCTCTCGGCAATCTCCTCATTTGAGGTGGAACATTTCTGCTGCCCTCACCAACCATGGTCTTGCCTGCATTTTTCAAGCTAGTTTTTTCAGTTGGCATTCAAAAAAAAAATTTGTTTATAAGACTAGAATTTGCTTTATTCAACATAGTCATTTCATCCACTTTAGAGTTGACATTTTGTTCCTTCTTGGTCATCTAGTTGGCCATTTTTTGATCACATTCATGTCATTCTTGGCACTTATGCCTCAGCAGGAATTCTAATCCTGGATGCGTAACCCTGTGCACATAGATGACTATCTATGTACCGAGACTGGGCATGCACAGTAGTAGGTGAGACATATGTGTCCCCCTTTCTAGATGGCTTAGCCTTAGGTCAGGGGTTGTCAACCAGGGCTACATGTACCCCCAGGAGTGCTTGGGAAGGCCCTAGGGGGTATGTGCAGGCGGGTGGGGATGGAGCATTGCTGCTTACCACTCTGCGCTGCCGCTTCCCAGGAGCAGGACCAGGGGGAGGGGTGTCACGGGCAGTAGCATCCCTCTGTGGGCCAGATGCGGGGGAGGGAAGCTTTCATGCAGTGGCCGCCACCATCACCCACCGCTCCATGCTGCTGCTGCTCCACATGTCCAGCCAGGTGCCACCCCCTCCCCCCACCCTGCTCTGCATCTGGCTGCCAGGGATACACTTATTAAAAAAGGCTGAAAATTTGGAAGTGGAGGAGGAAGAAAGAGAGATTTCTCATTTTTTCCTCACAAATAGATGAGTGGCCAGGGCACTGAGCTGGAAAACTGAAGGGCCTCAGTTCCTATCTTGGTCTTTTGGGTTTTCTAGCACGGCACTCTAATCACCATTATTCAGTCTCCTCTCCAGTGCTCCTTTTGAAGCTGGTCCCTGGCCCCTTGAGAGGGAGGTGCATGGGAGAAGACAATAGGTAAGACTAGGAGGAACAGAAGACAGTAATGCACCTCATTGAGGTGACTGCTGGCCTGGCAGGGAGGGGGCCTGGGCTCTTGCTCTCAGTGAGGCAGAAACATCCCCTTTGCACTGTCCTTCATCCATTTTTTCCAGTGACTATAGTTGTGGCTCAGTTTCAAAGGGAGCACCGGAGAAGGAACTAATTGCACATGAGACCTATGACCACCAGTCTTGGATTCACTGGTGGAGCTGAGCACAGTGGTCTATATCTATGTATAGTTATGGTGTGCCTAGCAACCATCTTGGCCTGTCATCTTCCCATGGAGGACTTAATACTCTCCTCCCACCCCTTGATATTTAAGTTCCTAAAGGGAATAACTAAGGTGTTGCCACAAATAAAATATTTGATCCTTTAGAGTGGGACCTCAAGCTAGTCCTCACAACTCTGATTGCCATTTATTTTAACTGATGACAACTTGCTCACTTTATCACCAGTCCATGAAGACAGCATTGGTCTTTGGTGAAGAGGATGATGGTATGGGAGATCCAAATGTTAAAGGCTACCTACAATATTCCATTCACACAAGTTTTCCTTAAGGCTATATGCTCAGTTCTTGCCCAAATTGTTAAGGAATATCACTTGTCAATACATCCATCTGTGGCTTTCTTTCTAAAATCTCACTCCTTAAGGGTAGAGTTTCTCTCCATATTCTGGATGTCAGGAAGATTCTTGCCTTCTATGGGGATGTTCTAAAGCCTTTCTGATCATCCCTTTGTCTCTTCAGTATCATAGTGATAACCTCATAACTACACTGATCTCCACCAGGAGACTAACAAGACTGTGTTAAGTAAGGTCAGCTGTGAAACTGCAAAGGTGGAGCCTTCACACTGTTTAGAGCACTCTCCACTGGAGCTTAGAAAACATCTCTGTCCTCCCTCAAGAGCATCTTCATTCCAAACAGCTTCAAAGCTGGTACCTGGAGCGCTGTCCACACTTTCACCAAGCGCTATACCACTGTTGCAGCCTCCTGGTCAGATGCTACATTTGGGAAAGCAGGCCTGCAGTTGTTAGCTTAGGACTCAGAAAACCTGCCCTGTATGACACTGATACTGCTTTGGAGTCACCTGGGTGGAAGGAAGATATGAACAATCATTTGAAAGAGTTGGACAAGGTACTTACCATGGCAACTGGACTGAGATATGTTGTTCCTAGCACAATCTTTCTGCTGCCCTCATCCCTTCTTCCTAGGAGTCAGTGCATCCTGGGATTGAGCAGGTCAGAGAAAAATGAAGAATGTGAAACATGCACTTCTGTTTCATGCCCACTCTGAAGAGCATGAGGAGGAACAAGGCACAAGTATTGTTAAGATAAAAAATTCTCCAAGCTTGAGTGCACCAGGCACATGTGTCCCACTGTGGACAGGACATACAGGCCACATCTCTTGAAGAACTCCATTTACCACAGAGCTAACCTTTCTCTGTTATGTCCTTAACACACAGTGTTGTATGTCATGTTAGGATATTTTTTGCACTGTTTTTGTCATGATAACACTTTTAGCACCTAACAGTGCTAAAAAAGAATAACGTATTTTTTAAGTACAGATCAAGCATTTTCGTTATAAGGGATGATTACAAAACTCATACTACTTTAGCTATGGCTGTTACAAGAAAATTGAATGTTTGAATGTCTTCCAATTGTTGGGAAATGAATGCAGGAAGTTTTCATCAGTGGAAATGGCAATTAAGGAGAAGTGGCTAGATTTTTGAAGCTTTTTGGCAACATACTGGAAAAGGAAATTGACTCAACTTTTTAAAAAGTATTCCATAACATAAGAAATGCAATGTGCCACTGAATATTTTTCATGTATTAAATGACCAGGGCTCTTCAGGTTGCTTTGATTTAAAGGATTCCTTTCTCTTCATTTATTTTAGTACATGCAAAGATCTCAATCCAGGCCCAGTATGCTAGAATCTATACAAATGCTTAAAAGAAGATAGGACTCTTTCCCCAAAATATAAATACTAAATTTCACAAGACTGATGACAACAGACAGAAAACATGCAAACAAAATACCAAAGCTCTATCTATCTTGTTACATTTTTAATTTCCTCAAAATATTTCTTGCCATACTTCTGTCTCTGTGGCCAGGTAATAGCCGCTATATTGATCACCTAGTGTGATCCCTTTTGCTCTTCCTATGTTATAGGAATAGATTGAGGGTTAGCATATATGTAGGAAAGTAGCTCATCAGATGATGTTTACGTTAGAGTCACTTTATGTGTCTTGACATAGTTTTGACTTCCAGCTCAAACTGACCGTCTCTCCTCCTTTATCTCATCTCACCACAGAAACATTATAAAGAAATACTGATCTCCACTGTGGGGTTTCTGTAGAAGATTTTTCATGCTCTGGTGCAGGCCTTTCTGGCCCACTTTGAAATGTTAGAGGAAAAAATACAGTAAATTTTAAAAATAAAAAACACATTCAGCTATCATATTTTTAAACTGTTAAGTGATGTTGAATTTTTAGTGTGTTAAGGGGAGGTATTTACAAAATCAAAAGAATAAGAATACCTTTTTGAAGAAAAACAATTTATAAAATATATAGAGAGACTTGTTTTTTAACTACTTCATAAATGTTGTATTGATATTCTTCTTGTTAATTATATTCACTTGGTATGACACATACTATGGGGCAATATTTTGTTTTGTGGTCATGATTCAGACTTTTAAGAAAGAGGAGGTTCTCTTTAAAATCTTTTGTACTTCTGTCTCCTCACCCCTCCCTTCCTTTTAGTAGGCTGGCACACTACTTCAGTCTGTATGCTTGCTTGTGTTCCAAAGAAATGAAAAATATTTCAATAGCACTCTATTCAGTAATGCCAGGGGCTTCCCTTTGATTTTGGAGAGGCCAGGACGTTACTCCAGATGTACAATTATTTAACTTTATGCAGATTACAAAATAAAGCCAAGAAAGATTCATTTTCAGTTATTTTAAAGAAGCTGGTTTTATTAAGTAAATGTCAGATCAGTACATTCTCAATCCGTTACAGAGTTGATAAGTGCTGTGTTTTAAATTTAAAGTACATGTGACTAATTCCATTGACTACTCAGATGCTTAAACTTAAGCATTTGCTTAAGGGAGTGACTTTCAGAGACAAAAAGGGGGCTAAGGTATCTCTCTTCCATTGATTTCCATATCACAAAATCAGGACAAAGTAGATGCTTACTCCATATTGCTTTTAAAAATCTCTCTCCAACCTGTCTACTGGCTCAGGGTCTTATGTACATTCTAATACATTAAACTCTGTAAAGCACAGTAGTGCTAATATTTAAACAATTTAAAATTAAGTATACAGTCCTGCATGATGGGATTAGAACTCATACAGTTTGTCTCAAAAGGTCTTCATAAAATTAAATTATTACAAAAAAATCACTAGTTTTACTAAAGGATATGTATGTAATTTGGAAGTAATTTCATGTCTCTCAATTTTTCATACATCATACTTATTGCAAAGTTGTATTTATATATCTGCACACCAGCTGAAGGCCCCTCTACTTGTGCAGGTAAAGGGGCAATGGGATCAAATGTGATCCACACAATTACACCTACCATGCCACACATTCATGGAAGGAGACACAATTGTGGGATTGCACATTAGATCCCATCCTGCCTTATCACTGGGTGCAAGGGAGCCTGGGATTGTGAACCTGAGCTCCTCCTGCACCGGCTCCTGTGGCTGCAAGACCTGCTGCTAATGAGGCCCAGTGGGGCCTGCAGTGGAGGCCGTGTTCCCCACACTGCCCTCCCTGTGGGCCGTGCAGTCGACGTGGGTTGTGGGGCTCAGTGGAGGCACTGCTGGGAATGCTGCCCCCACTGCAAGCATTGTCAGCTGCAAGGCTATCAATGAGCAGTGGGGGGCAGTGGGGAGAATGTTTCCACTGCTGTGAGCTTTGTGAGGTGCGGGGATAACAGCAGTGGCAGTGTTCTCCGTGCTACAGCTGCAGTGAGCTCCGCAGCCCACATCACTGCAGAGCTCACAGCAGGAAGAACATTGCCACCTTGTGAGCCTCCTGAGATGCGGTGCTTGCAGCAGCGGCAGCATTCCCTCACGCTGGTACTGCGGTGATCCCCGCAGTGACATGGGCTGCAAGGAAACACTGCTGCTACTGCAAGCCTCTGCTGCACATCCCTGGTGCGAGCCCTACATCTCAGGAGACTCGCAACAGCAGCAGTGTTTTTTCTCGCTGCTGCTTCTGTGAACACCACAGCGACATGCAGTGAGGGCAGACAGGGAAACGGTGCTGCCTCTGCAAGACCTGTACTTCATGAGACTCCCAGTGGCGGCAGTGTTCTCCCTGCTGTACGCACCGCAGCTGAAGACACTGCCCCCACTGGGAGCCCTGCAGCTAAGGAGGTTTGCAGGGGGGCATCATTCTCCCCACTGCAAGCCCTGCAGCTGACAATGCTGCCACCACTGCAAGCCTTGTCAGCTGCAGGGCTGGCACTGGGTGGTGCTCCCTTGTGGCTGGGAGTCCCTCATTTGATGTGGCTCCTAGCCACAGGGGGGCACTTGCCCACACATTCAATTAATGGCAAGCTAGAAAGCTATTATATATTTTTTGTGGAATAACTTTGTAGCTTGTTTCTTGTTTTATCATGTCGTTAATTGGTTAAATGTGTATCTGGATCACACTTTAAGGCATAATTACCTGGTTAATCACACCTTAAGTGTAACATGTAAAGGGAGCCTGATATATTTGAAAATGTATTTCTTTGATATTTAAAGCAAATTCTTCAAAGATGAATATCTAAACTTAGACTCCTAAGTTCATGTTAAGTGTTTGTGGCCTTGTTTTCCCAAACTTAAAGTTCAGACAGTGAAAATTATAATATACAATATTATATATATATATGCAAAGAGCAGGGGCTCATGGGCCACAGGTTGCCAACTTCTGGCAAAAGAGGTTAAGAACAAAAAAATGAAACCCAAATAAACCCTTCTGGATTAGGCAGGGGGGAAAACCCCTCAAACAAAATATAATTATTAGCCAATAATTTTATTTAGTGCTGTGAGACAGAAGCAGTTTCATCAGTTAGTGAAAACAAGTTTCTTAGTACATTCAAGGACTACTCAAAGCTCTCAAAGGTAGTTGAGAATCTGCTGATCCAGGGGCACCACATAGGGGGTGCACACGGGTGCGCATGCACCCCCTCAGCATGGCGGTGCACCCCCTGCAAAAAGGTGGCGCCTGCGGGTGGTCCGTGATTCCCGCTGGCCACTGCTGACACTGCTAGCGGTGGCTGCAGGTGGTCACCAACCCTTGGATGGCGCCCCCCCTGGCCGACAGCACTGGTGGCATCTGAGGGAGCTCCCCTGCTTACCGCTGCCGCGCTCCTGCCACTCCCACCACTGTGCTCCCGCCGCCGCTGTGCCCACCAGCCACCAGGGGCACGCGCCGTTCATGTGCTGATCTTTTTTTCTTGAAAACCCTCACAGCATTTATACATATACTTTTTTTCCAGCAGTGCACTGGACACCCACAGCATTGGAGCAGACTGGATAAATTGAGTCTGCTCCGCACATGAGCTGAGGTGAACTGCACTGCACCATGAGCAGTTCTGTAAGTGGTGAAATGCATGTCAGTGCACAGAAAATGGTGGCAATGCGCTTTTGAACTAAAGCACCTCCAAGGTGTTTTAGTTTGAAAGTGCACTGCTGCCATTTTCTCAGTGCTGACGCACATTTTGCTACTTATACAACTGTACGCGTCGCAGCTCTGGGCACTTTTCAGAACGCCTACTGCTGTGATGCGTGCATGTATAAAAATGCCTTCATTGCACATTTTTTGTCAAGCAGCTACACCAGTAGTTATTGTTTGGCTATAAGTACATAAAGTTGTTACGAATCATAAAACTGCATTAAGAAAACAACAGTGTAGGAAGGGGAAATTTTGAATGTTAATGGCAATGTGGAATACGACATGCAGATTATCTGAAGTTATTTTGACTGGTGATTCTCAACCAGGGTACCATAACATGCTGGAATGTTGTGAGATCCTTTTAAGAGTTCTGCAGGTGTGACACAATAATAACACTGTTAGGTATGTGAACTCTGTGCCCGCCTGGCCTCGAACATCCGGTCACGTGCGGCTCTATTCCGGATGCTCGGTGACGTTTGTCTTACCGTCCCTGGTGGTCTGCTGAGTAGGTGTTCACCTCCGGTGTGGTCCTCCCCAGTTCCGCCTGCCATGAATTTGAATCTTACTTCAGTGGAGGGTCAAACTACTCAGGGTCTCTCGACGGTAGGACATCTGTCTGGTGGTCTTCTGCGAGGCTCCACCTCCTCTCTACCTCGCCCTTACACCCAGCCTTGGCGGGTCACTGTTGTTCTCTTGGCCAGCCTCCTGACCGCTGCTCCCAACTTACTTTTGCGGGAGGGGTGAGCCACCCTGCCTAAAGCAGAAACAGTCGGCAGTATCCTACCCAAGCCATGAGGCCGCCGCCTTTTCCTAAAGGGTAACAACCACCCTGTGGCCTATGTACCAAACAGGCTCCCCAAGCTCTAACCCTCAACCCCTCCGAAAGTGGGAAACGCAAAGATACAACAAAAAAACCCTACTAATATCCTTTGGAGAACCCAGCTGTCCCTTCCGTCAGCCCCCTTGGCTGAGTTACTAACAACTTCCTCTCGCCCTTAAGGGTCTGTGTTCGGCCCTATATGCGGCCGGGGTATCCTGTGGATTCTACCCCGATCCTTAGCTCCCATTGCCCAGCCTTTGGTTTTGTCGGCCCTGCCGTGGTCCTCCGACAGATGCCTGTCCCCTTGTTCCCCACCCGGTACGCCTCTTCAGCTCCCCCGGTGCCCTCAATGGTCCCACCTAGTCTGGTGCCGTGACCTGCACTGGTCTCTTCAGCTCCTCTGCTGAGGCCTCTGGCATCGGGGTCTTCCTGGGTCCCTCTGCCCTTTTGTCTGGATTTCCAGCGTTGAGGAGCTGCCTTCGGCTCCAGGCTCCTTTTGCCGCTGCCGGCAGCCTCTGGTTGGCAGCATGTGCCAGCGTGTTCTTCCCTGCTGGGGAACGCAGCTCTTGGCTCCTTTTGCTCCCACAGGAGCTTCGGGAAGGCATCTCCTGCCGGCGACAATCTGCTGCCCTTCTCCTTCCTGCTGGTGGCCCCATTTTATTTCCGCTGGCCAGCAATTGCAGCTGACGTCACTGGCCAGCTGCAACTGTATGAAGGCATGGCTGACAAGCCGCGCGGGTTCCTCCCTCAGTTCTGGCTTCACCCCTGGTCTCACTTCAAGTAAGTATCTCCTTTCATCTTTTCTTTCTCTTTCTGTCTCCTGTGAAGGTTCCCCCCTGGTATTTTGGGGTCCCCCCTTCTGTTTCTGTCTGTGACACTCCTACACGAGTCACAAAATAAGCCTAGAGATTTCAAATAGGAATCCATAGGGTCAAACATGTTTCTAACTCGGGGGCAGGCAATTATTTCGGGTGGAGGGCTGCTTAATAAGTTTTGGTGAGCTGTTGAGGGCCACATGGGTAGCCTGGCCCCTTGACTGTTGCCCTGACCCCTTGTTGCCATCTTGGGATGGGAAGTCTTACCCCTAACCTTTGCCACCAAAAGTCCCTCCTCTTGCTCCTCAGAAATAGTCCGAGAGGGGAGGGGGTGCAATCTTAGAATTAGGAAAAAAAAAAGCATACACTAAAAGCTAAACACCTACTATAACATATTTTAATTTTATGATCAAAAATATTTTTGTCATGATTTGTGTTTGCATACTGTATATAGAGGCGATTGCATAATAACTCAAAATAAATTCTTAGTCTTGTATATGGTGGGGAGGGTGTGGTGGGGGTGTATATGGTAGGGTGTGGATGTGTGTGGAGGGTTTGTGAGGGAGGGCATAGGGTATGTTGGAGGTTGTGGACATGTGGGGGGTTGTGGGGGCAGGGTGAGAGTGTGTGCGGTGTGAGGGGAGTGGGGGTCTGTGGGGACCCCTGCACTCCCTCCATAGTGCAGCAGCAGCAGGCAGGGCGCTCAGGGTGCAGGTGCCTGGCAGGGCACAGCTTTGGCCAGCACTGCACATCACAGTGAGGGGCACAGCCTCCACTGGGCTGTCTATATCATGAGTGCTCCCCACCACTCGCGCAGCCCCCACACTCTCAGGGCACCGAAGGAAAGCCCCAGGCACTGTTGCCAGCTGCCTTCCCCACCCCCCAGGAGAAGGCGCCTGGGGCTTCTTTCCTCTGCTGCACAGCCCCAGCATGGAAGGCAGCCGGCTCCAGCACCTGGGGCTTCCCTCCTGTGCCTGGCCTACGTATTTGTGGCAGGGAGCGCTGTTTATACAGACCGTCTGACAGAGGCTGCGCCCCTCACTGTGATGTGCAGCACTGGCTGGAGCTGTGCCCTACTGGGTGCCTGCGCCCTGAGCCCCCGCTGCCTGCTGCTGCTGCTGCCACCACCTGCCAGGTCTGTGCGCCAAAGGGGTGTGCAGCTGGGGGTGGTTTCCCACACCCCCCACCCAAGCACCATGCTGCTGCCAGCCCCACGCTCTGTGCTCCTGCCCAGCTGCAGCCCTGCCCCTGCTGACTCCCTACCTGCTGCTCAGAGCCAGGAGGAGACCGGGAAAGCCAAGCACGTCCGTGGGGGCTGCAGCAGCAGCCTTGCCCAGAAGCTGCCTACTGGCCAGGCTGTGCCCTTCCGCCCACAAGGGTACAAGTGAGGTGCAATAGGGCATATTTGAGGCTGTGTGTACACAGGTGCCTCATTCCCACCCTTGTGGGTGGAAGGGCTGGGTGAGGTGCAATTTGTTGTGGGGGCACTGCGGGCCAGATGAAAGTGCTTGGTAGTCCAGATGCGGCCTATGGGCCATATTTTGCCCACTCCAGTTCTAACATCTGGTCTTTTTGAGTTACTTGGAACAGAAAAATTGCTGTTGTTTTTTGGTAGTCAAAAAAACAAGTGAAAGCTAGAGCTGCAATTTTCTGAGGGGTGCTTTGAGTCTAACAAGGGGTGTCTTGAGTCTAAAAGATGAAGAACCATTGATTTAGATGATAGAAACTTGTCTGTCTACTTTATCTACAACAGTTTAAATCTTCTCCAGCATTAATTATTTTATATGCTGTAACTGAGAACTGAATCCACTTTTAGAAACTGTACTTTAATAAAGTGTATGCAAAGGGACCATACACATTCTTGCTATGTTTTTGTTTCTACTTGAGAAATATGGGAAGTACAGTGAGAAGAATATTGATCTGATATGTGTGTGTATGTATGTATATAAATAAAAAATAAAAATTGAATTTAGTTATTATTTCTAAATTTTTTAACCATTTCTTTTTTTATAGATATATATACTTTGAAATTTTGAAATGTGCTCATGTGTCAGTGGGATCTTTTCTAAATTCTGTTACTTTTTCTTATGTGATTATAAAGACCATATAGTATAAAAAACCATTTAAGTAAATCAGCCCCCCACAAGTTCTAAGCCATGAGAGACCACAACTGTGTGATACTCTGATGAACATGTTGCAGAGAAGCAGTGTGACTAAGAGATTTAAAAAACCCCGAAACGTATACATATAGTTCAATTTCAGGAACATTAATTAAAATGCAAGAACAGGACCAGTTAAATATTCAACTGATTCTTGAATACAGCTGAACTACATGGACACAAGTCAGGCTGGGAGTCCAAAGCTCTTTTTGGCAATACCCTAATATGCTATACAATATGGTCTTCTGGCACCATTATAGAGCAATACGAGGATGTCTCTAATTTATGTCAGGTAATTATAAGTACAAGGACTTCAAAAGAAGCAGAGTATTGATACTGTGTAGAGGCCTGGACAATATCCATTTTTTCTGTTTTCCAAGACTAAGAAAAAAGGGACATAGAAGTTTCTATGCTGGCTCCATTTTATGGGATGACAAGTCACAAGCTTTGGCCAGACGGAACCAACTACAGATCTGAATTAGGTTGGCAGTGTGGCTACATTACATGATTTAGTCCAGAGTGTTCCAGTAACTAGTTCCTCCCTTTCAATTTTAGTTGGTTGAAATAGGCAATAGCAAGTGAGTTCTTCTTTCAAATTAATTACCAGAATGTTCAGGATTTGAAAGATCATTAAGTGAATCTTTGAATTAAACCTAGAAATAAATTAATTAAAATGTTATCACAGAGACTTCAGTTACAGGGCTCAGAAGATGCTTGGCTACATTCTGCATAGCTGGTGGTCAGATCTGAAGGAGCTTTATTGTTACTTTTAAATGCTTTTACACATTACAGAAAATCTGTCTTTGACAAGGAATAAGTCTTTATCATGTGCAATCATCATGCATGCAAAATGTTGGAAAGAATGCTACAAAAGAACTATTGTGTCATTTGATACTAGAGATTTCTAAAATAAATATACTAATCTAGTCATGTTAGATGCTAGTGATAGTAAGGTTCATTTAGCAGATAAAGCCTAAGTAAAAATGAAGTATAAAAACTGCTGTTTATTCCATGTATTTCTTTTGGAAATGGTTCTGAATTTGTAGAAAGACTGCCAAATCCATTCTTTCTGTGGGCCTGCAATGGGTTTCCTTCTTGTATTGAAGTATAGCAATGGGCATGCATAAGAGTAAATATACATGCTGTCATAAAGACCATGGGGAAAATACCAGGAAGGAGCAGGATTTGTTTATTCAATACCAGGAAAATGTTACTTTTCCCATTTTCTTTACATAAATCATATCAGTGAAGCAAATAATTATGTATCTAATACATTTTCCCCTTACAGGAGCCTTTGAATCATTCATATGCTACAATATCTCAGTGTATCCTCTCTTTGAGAATAAAATAGGAGCTCCATATTCTGTACAAGCTTATTTTCAAGAAAAACGTATGTATATGAAACTACCAATACTACCTTCTGTTCTGCTCTGTTCTGTAGATTGCAGTAGCAGTTGAGCTCTGTGTTTAGGAGCTGCACTGCTTAATTGTGAATGGTATTAGAGCTAGGTGTGAGACTTCTGATATTCCCAATTCAACCCTTGACTTGCTGTACATTTCTCAGTATGTTATTTAATGTAGGTTCTTTAATCTACCAATTTTAATATAGGTAGAGTGTTCACTAACCTGCAGCAATGTTGTAAGGTTACATGATGTTTGTAAAGTGCTTTGAGATGTTTAGATGAACACTGACACAAATAATTTATTATCATTTATTTTATTATAGTAGAGACAAGTCAGTTCTTAAATATTGCATCACACTTAGATTACACATTTTAAAAGATATAACTGACTGAACTTTTTGTGTTACCCTTGCACTCAAAAGAGTAAAAGGTATATTTCTACACACAGAATAAAATGGTTCATTAGAAAAGTTTGTGGGTTTGCTTTTTTCCCTTTTTCTATTTTTATATATTAATGAACAGTGTACATTCCTGTATATTTGAGGTTGTATGAAGGTATGTAGTTAGGGCTTAGTTTGAATGCTTTTTGTTCATTAACTTACACAATGCTCTGACAATAGTTATGATTGACAGAATAAGGGAAAGGACTAGATCCATGTTCAAAGGACTTAAGCATACAGAACTTTTGCTTGTGCCATGCACTAGGGGTGATGTTATATAATATGAGTAGGAAGTGTGGTCAAATAGGTTGAACTGGGACATGGCTAACCATGGAAAACCACAGACTTCGGCAGATCACGTTATCCTGCTTTGAACTTCAGTTTTCCATGGGTATCCTATTTCCTTACCTCTCAAGAATGTTGGGAGGATAAAATCCTTTAATAATTACAAATCACTCCGACACTGTAGTGCTAAGAATTATGTAAGTGTACAAAAGAGGGTAAAGATAGTATCTCTGGAAAGATGAGAGGAGCTGAGGGTACCAGATATTTGATAAACTTGGATAAATAAATAATAGCTCTTTCTTATATCACTGGTGTGCATGTCACATTATAGATTAGTAAAGCTGTGTCATTTTCAGTATTATATATATTTTAAATATACATGTTTATATTTTTTGCAGCTCCCACTGTTGGTCCTGAAACTAAAGCAGACAATCCAGGCAAAAATGAGGCTATAATAAAATGGAATGAGATTGATAAAATACACAAAAATGGCTTTATTAGAAACTATACAATATTTTATAAATCTGAAGGTGGAAAAGAATTAAGTAAGTATGTTTTTGTTAAATTGAAGATAGCTTCTTCACTTTGTGGTACCAACTCACTGATTTATGACATTTATCACGTGATGAACAGATCAGCACATGACTTCTGATTCTACTTAAACTGGTAGCAAATTCTGCAAGACGAAATTTAAAGTCTTTGTAAGATGAATTGGTGATTCAGAATCACTGATCTTGCTTTGCTACTCCCTATCAGTCTCTTCATGTTTATTTGCGTTTAAGAGCTCAGTTGGGTGGAACGTTGTCCAGAGATAGCTCAAAGACCACTTGTTTGAAAGCCAGGGTTGACTGTTTCACACCTCCAACACAATGGAACTCTGTACAGTAAGGGTAAAGTTTCTGTATTGCTCATGTGGAGCTCTGTGAGTTGCTGTGGATAAGCAGCTTACTGTGCTAAGTTGGCTCAGGTATCTGTGCTAGGTTTCTCAACCTGGTCTACTGAAGACATTCACAGATCTTACCAGCTGTCACGCCAAGTGCAAGGCAAAGTTTTTTCAGCTTTTCTTCTGTTAGCAATATGCATAGCCACATATATGGCTAACAAAACACAACTGAAACAACAGTCCTGCTGCACACACTTCCTCCCATTAACAAGAATATAAGAGAACAAACAATGGGTGGCAGTTACAAATCATGTTGCTGGAAGGCACTTGGGCATTTACGCAGGTAGTCTGATCTCTAAAAATGAATGGGATAATCATCATATTTTCCTTACTGATGCTCATTGCTCATATCTGTTGCTACAACACCTAGATGTTGATGGCAGGTGATATCTTTTTAAAGTTAAACCTGACAATGGAGTATTCCAGTTAATCACTTAGGACCTGTGTGTACATAGGAACATAGGACTGTAAGTGCCCAACAATTCTCTGTGACTGTTATCTCTGAGTGCTGGGTAGTGGTTAAAATAGCCTGGCAACTTCGAGAGTGCCAATGACTTTGTACAGAAGAGCACCATGAGGGTACCTAGGAGTGGAGCCCTGATAGTTGGACAAATGGATGAGCTGCGCTCCAGCAGCTTGTCGCCAAGCTAGTTCCAAACATACTGGCACCTACTTTTCTATTGAAGTAAACCAGCAAGGCTGAGAGGGAGACACTGGTGTGTGGGCAGCAAAGTGTCTCCATATACACTGCCCAAGCAAGGATTATATTCACCAATCTGATGTCTCATTTGGCGTAACTCTTTTGTCTTGTGAGATGGACAGATGCCTACTACTAATTGACAGGGGTATAGGTTGTACCCATGTTGGTCTAAGGACGTAGGCAAACAAGGTTCTTTGGATAAATCTGATATCTTTTATTAGACCAACTCAAATAGTTGGAAAAATTCTTCTTAGCAAGCTTTTGGGTATAAATATGCTTCATCTGGGTGAGGAAGCATCTGGCTTCTTTACTATTCATTGCATCCAAGAAGAGCACACACCAACTGCAGCTGCTTCCTCAGCCTGACAAAGGTTATCTATACCCGAAATTCTTGCAAAGAAGAATTTTTCCAATGATTTGAGTTGATCTAATAAAAGATATCAGATTTAGCCAAAGAACCCTGTCTACTACTAAGTGACCAACTCAGTCAACGAGTCCAACTTTTATTGGCTCTATATTAACTTCACTGAAACTAATCAGTTGTTTATATAATAACCATATCTAAAATATATGCATTAAAATGTGGATAAAGTTATTTTATTTTTTCCAAGAATTTTCTCATCTGTGTGTGTGTGTGTGTGTGTGTGTGTGTGTTTGGGGGGAGGGGACGCTTAATTCCTTTGGCTTCCGTGGTTCCATTTACCACAGTTGTTTGTTCCTGATGAAACTGACCTGAATGGCTGACATAGTAGTAACAATAGGGAACAATGATAATGTTCCAGATCCACAAAAATCTTATGGATTCATAGTGATAGTGGTGAAAAGTAGGGATGTGATGACTGAAGCATTTTTTTAAGACTGTATGAAAGCTCATGCGTTACAGCAGTGGGGGCAGCTTTTTGGCAGGTATACCACAAATTAGTCCTGCCCTGTCATCAAGTACCACTCCAAATCGCCTTCCCATGCCTGATTTGCTGTTCTGTTTTCTGCTCCCTGCCCTATCTGCCACGGTGCTGCCTGTCCTCTCACCAATCTGCCAAATGCCACACACAGAGGCTGGCCATGGCACTTGTTGCACCTGGGCAAGTTGACCACCCTTGTGTTGGGGAAAGCACGTTTGGCAGCATATGTACTTAGATAATTGTAAAGAGTCAACAGTTTAGGATTGTTAATTTAGTCATTATTATTTTACAATTATTTGCTGCTTTTCTTTGATGTATAAATATTTCTTTCCCCTATCATCCATCCTGGATTCAATGTCAGGGTCATTAGAGGAACCTGTAAGACAAAAATAAAGGTTAAAGAGTAGCTGGAGTGTATTGCAGATGCATAGAATCCCTATAGATTCTTGAGAACAGTGCATCTTCTGAGGGATTAGATCTGTTTCTGAAAGGTTGACTACTCCAGATATTCAGATTCTGGAATAATGTCCTGGAAGTTTTGCAAGTTAGAGCTTTTTTACTATGAAAAAGGGGGTTTCTCAAATAGGGCAATGAAGTAGCCTAGTATGATCATTTACTTATTCTAGATACAGTTATAGATTTATTACAGGTGCTCTTTCAATATTATTGATACTCCATTAAAGGTACTCTTTATAGAAATCAAAATAGGATTTTCTCCAGTGAAGAATCTGATCTTAATGATGAAATGTTTTTTTAAATCAACAAATCTGTTGCTGAGGAACTTAAAAATTCTGGCCAGCCAAATCTTCAGTAATTAATGTGATATTAATACAGAATTGTTGTGAGCTTACTGCTTGAGTCTTATAGTTACGCTATACCAGCTAAATAGGAAATGCTATTACTAGAATTATAAATGTCTGTTGGCATCAGTCAGATATAGAAGTAAGCAACTGGGTCAGTGTCTTTTGCAGCATTTACCATGGGAAAAAGTTGTGCTCTTAAATGAGACACACGCTTATCTTCAAGCGTTCAAGAATGTATTGTAAGTACAAGAGCAAATGGCACCTAGTCCCTTTTGTGTAAAACATAAGACTGCAGTTTCACTATGAGTGCTTCATTATTAAAAGAAATCCCCCTTCTGAAGTTTACTGGCACAGTGGTAGTTGCCAGTATAATCCCAGCTTCCTGAGGGTATTGCGATTATTTATACTGTGATCACTATTACAAGTAAATAAACTGTAGCAATTTATCTTATGTGCTCTGTCTATAGCTAGCAAGGATCATTTGGGGTTGATAACTTTTATTGGACCAAATGTATAGATGGGATAAAAATGATCAAGATTTTAAAGCTCGTCTCTCGCGGCAGTTCCTGGACTATCACAGCTACATCAATGTAACACTATAGATAGTTCATGAAAGAAACTAGAGTAAACTGCAAAAAAACTGTTTCTCCAAACAGTTGTCCCATTATTACTATTTCATTTGACTTTGAGTATGGAGAGATGACCATATTATACTGAATTAAAAAGGGGTTGGGGGAGCCTACTGTGCATCATCCATGCTACAAGAACTGCTTCATGCACCTGATCCTATCCCACAGTCAGTGGAAGCTAACCTGGGAAGCAGATGCCTGTTTCATTCAGGATATGTGGGAATGGCAGGTCCAGTGGCAGAGTGCACACAAAAACAGTTACCTAGAAAAAACCCGATAGAATCATAGGGCTGGAAGGGACCCCAAAGGATCATCGGGTCCAGCCCCCTGCATGAGCAGGAAAGACATCTGGGGTCAGGTGGCCCCAGCCAGGTGACTGCCCAGTCTTCTCTTGAAAACCTCTAGGGTAGGTGATTGCACCACCTCTGAGGGGAGCTCATTCCACAGTCTGGAGACCTTAGTTGTGAATAAGTTTTTCCTAATGTTCAGCCTGAAACTATCTTCCAGGAGTTTGTGGCCATTGTTTCTAGTTTTTCCTCACGGCGCCCTGGTGAACAGTTGTCCACCGAGCTCCTGATGTATGCCTCTGATATAGCAGTAAGCCACAATCGGGTCCCCTCTCAGCCTTCTTTCTTTAGGCTGAAGAGTCCAAGATCCCTCAGCCTCTCCTCATATGGCTTGCCATGCAAATCTCTGATCATATGGGTGGCCCTTCTCTGGACCTTCTCAAGCTTATAGCACATCCTTGTTGAAATGTGGCACCCAAAACTGGACACAATACTCCAGCTGTGGCCGCAACAATGTTGAGTAAAGTGGGATGATTTAAATACTAAATGCCTTTTTTGGTGTGTGTCAGCACTTGCATGTATGTTGCCCAGAAAACACCTACATGGTACATGTAATGATGGCATGTATGTAGGTGGTAATTTTTCTTTTCAGTCTATCTTGGATTGTTCTGAACTGATGTGTCTATCTTTTATGCTGTCTTTTTAGTTTGGCCATAGAAGCTAGGACCTACAACTTGTGATGATAAAGATCTCATTGCTCTTTTATTATGAAGAAAGTATCATCCATACTTTTTACATTTTGGCTATCTAAACTTTCCTGTACTTTTCAGTTGACCATAAAATGATTCACTTCCTGTCCTAAATTGTTATATAGCATTGTGCTCTATTCAACAATTTCTTTGTTCTGCCCCAAATGACATCTTTAGTAATTTTGTATTTCAACAAGTCTGTAAAACTTTTGGATTTTTTCAATATAAATGGCCCTATGTAAACATAAAATAATAATATTTAACACTTATTTCTGTTTAATTAGTATTTTTCTGTGTGTTTATTTATTTACTTATTTATATTTAATTTGTGTTTTTTTTTCATGTCTGTCTTTCCCTGAAAAGATAAAACTGTGAACCGTAATGTTCTGCAGTACAAACTGAGCTCCCTGGAAGCAAACACCCAATATACTGCTTATGTGAATGCAGCCAACAGTGCTGGTGGAAAAAATGGAAACACCGTAACTTTCAAAACTTCAAAATTTAGTAAGTGATGTTGGAGGTTAAATCATGCTACACTGATCATGTTTTTTGGGGGTAAGAGATGCAGATCAAAATCCTGTTGCCTCTCCAAGGTACTGAAGTGCAATGGTGTTCCATCCTGCTCAAGTCCTTGAACAATCGCTAACACCAAAGGCAGATGGGCCCTTCTCCTCCTTTTCATTGCTTTTTGTGACTGAGGCTATGTGCAAACATTTATTTGTATCACTACAAGAATAAAGCACCATGGGGTGTGCACACATGCACAACCCCCTGGCTGGAGTGCTACAAAGTGACTTCAGGGGTGCATTGTCCAGCTAGCATGCTTTCTAGCTTCTTTCTTTCCCCCACCCCCATGGGATCCTGTGAGTTTGGCAGCTGCAGTAATAAAGTGGCAGCAGTAGCTGAAGGCAGCCTCCCTGCTGCTGCAGCCAGTCTGAGTGCACTAGCTCTTGCTGATGTCCTGTCAGTGTTTGTGGCAGTGGCAGTTCTTCCTGGTGCAGCCAGCATCCTGGGAGCACTGGCAAGAGACATACACTTCTGGCGTTGGTGATGGAGGCAGCTGTTCCCACTGCCAGCACCACCAGCTGTTGCCAGTGCTTCCAGCTGCAGCAAGAGCAGTAGGGTCCCAGCAGCATTTCAAGATGGCTCGCCACCTCTGGTCATGTTATCAGAGTGCTAGCTGCTTTCCCCCTCTCCCTTTGGAGCGGAGAAGGGATAGCAGAGGATTGTGGAATGCTGGGGATCTGAGAGACCCTGTGTAGTGGTAGATATAAGAGGAGACTAGACAAGCACCTAGCTGGGGTAATCTGACCCCAGTGCTCTTTCCTGCCCAGGGTAGGGGGTCAGATGATCTACTGAGTTCCCTTTCAACCCAGACATCTATGAAATCTATATAACTGTCCATATATTACATGTAGGACTACTGAGAAGATCTCCTTTGGAAGATAGTTTCATAGTTGTTAGGGGCTGAAAGGGACCTTATAGATCATTGGGTCCAGTCTCCCTGTACTTGGACAGGGACTGCTGGGATCAGGTGACCCCAGCAAGGTGGGCATCAAGACACTTTTTGAAGTTCGCCAGGGTGGGTTACTGTATCACCTGTGGGGGGAGACTATACCAAACCCTTGGCACTAAACTTGAAAAGAAGTTTTTCCTTAAATGTAGCCTGAAGCAATCTTCAATCAGCTTGTGCCCATTATTTCTTGTTGTCCCCTGGGGGGCCTTGCTGAAAAGATGCTCCCCTAGGCCCTGATTTATGTTCTTGACATACTTATAGACTGCCACTGAGTCCCCTCTGAGTCTTCTCTTCTCCAGACTGAACAGTCCCAAGTCTTTCTGAATGTTTCTGTTTGTTTCTGTGGTGGATCCACCATTTTTGTGGTGCTACAAATGCCATGACTATCTGGACATCCACTTCTTGTAACATTACAAATGTGTGTCCATAGCATGAGCCTTCAGACTAAAATGAACGTGCATTATGTATCTGGTACATTAATGAATTGAACAGGGTGAAATAGGACCGTACTTGGGTACTTAAGTAAGTACCACTTGGATACCATACAGGTAAAATAGGGTTTGAGCCACAGGTTTTTCATGTTGCCACTTGTTAGGACAATCCTAGCTTCTTCTGAATGTTTGAGCAAAATGAAGGTGAATAGTTAGAAGTAATTGAATTTGACTCAATGCCTTGGAAGACGTTGCAGCCCAAAACTACATGGATTAAGATTTTAACAGTTGACTGCTGCTCCCCCATAGGTCTCTGCTGAAGCCGATGGCTCTTTGTGGGCAAAGTAGTAAGTTTCTATTCTGTCAGTTACAGGATCAGGGCTTAATGTTTTACCAGAAAAGATATGCCTTAGAAATTGGGCTCAAATAAATATGTATTGCGATGTTTTATTGTCTCTCTGCCCATATAAACAATTTACTGTAAGCATGACACATTTTCCTTTAAATTAAACTTGGCTAGCAAGTTACTCAACACACAATTGTGGCCTTTGGGAAATAACCTTGTATCTTTGTTTTCTTACTATCATTGTCTTCCTCTCCCTTGGGATGGCTACAAGTCAGAAATTCAGAGTTGTTCTGTTAAGATTTCAAAATGAAAGAAGCAATGTAGAAAACTATTTCCTCAGTTCTGTTTCGTTTCTTGGCACGTCTATAATGGAGTAACTACAAAGTAATGTAGGGATGTGTAAGTTAGCTTTAAACTAGCTAGCTCATGTACTAACAGCAGTCTGGATATGGCATAACTTTGTCTGCCTGTAAATTAGTAACTATATTGCTACCCAAAAAGCAGACTGATTTATAACATGCTGAGGTTTATTCTGCTGTGACTAGATTACTTTCTGGTATCCAAATTAGATACCATAGTTCATATATCTCAACCCTACACTGCAGTCATTAGTAGGACTACACTGTAAATGTATCTTAAAATATGCCTCCTCTGCATGATTTACCATACATTTTATACACTTCAAAGAGGTGGTGCTGGGGTATGATACTGCTGTGGCTAAGGTATTTTGCTAGGGCTCCAGATGAATGTGGGCAAACCTTGCTCTGGACTTGTACTGAAGGCTGTACTGTGTTGACCCAGTGGTGGGTTGATTCAGTCTGGAGAGTTAAGGCTATGCTGGATACAGTGTTAGGTATACCAGTTTCTGCAGGTACCATTGGTACGAGAACTTCTACCATGTTAGCCTGATGGATCAGAGATGGTAAAGAAACAGCTATTGTAATAAAGTAGCAGCTAAAATCAGAAGCAGCTGTTCTGAGATCCACATAAAGCCCCATCACATACTGTTACACAGCTGGATACAATAACCAGATTAATTTGGCAAAGATGAAATAACAAAAGCCCTTTCAAATTATGCTAGCAAGTGACTCTGAAATTATAGACTAAAATTGAAAATGAGCTCTTCAGTGGAATATATACAGAAATGTTTCACCATTTGTTCTTTCTTTCAAGATAAGGAAGACCTACTTTATATATTTATATCACTTGGATTATGTATGCTGTTCTTACTGTTGCTGGGAATAATATGTACTCTAAAAAAACAAACGTGAGTAATTTCTCTAAATTTTCAATGGGGAAAAAAGTCAATTTTAATGTGTGAAAGGTTAATTTTTAGTTAAAGAATTCTTGGTTGTTGGTTTCAAGCAAATATGGTATTAAGAACATTTCTCAGTTTGATTAAGTTAATAGATAAACATTCAGATTCTTATGCAATCCATCTATTTTGTCATATAGTTGTAAAAACAAATACTATTTATAGAAAATGTGGTAGACCAGAATAAAAGTATAAGAAATGGAACTTATTGCCTATCTCAGTTAAAGCAGTTGATTGTTTGAGGAAGGATTATGGCATGAACCAATCAAAAAACCTTTTCTGTGACTTTTAAAAAATAACATCTATTATGCAATACATACATTACAAAACAATATATTACAAGCAAACCCAGCCCATAAGCTGAACTTTGTAAAGTCAGGCATTTAGAAAGGTTGTCTCTTACTAGTTTCTGAGAGGGCTGAGTTAAATTTACAAGGCCACTTGAATTCTGGCCTTTCCTAACTCGAGTGCTTGATTTTGTGTAATGGCCTGTGAGTTTAAAAAAGCAATTGACATAATCAGAAGTTTCACCATGTAGAAGAAAACCTATGGCCCCAGAACTTTTAGATTCATTACATACCTCCGCCTCTTGGAGTAAATAAATTTGTCAGATGGTACCCAGATACGTTCTTAGTGCAGAGGAGATAAGACTTGAGTATACTGGGTCCTATTCCAGGCTCCAGAAGCAAGTGTGCTTTACTGGGTACATTTTTGCCTGTTCTCTCACTGACCCGTTCTGACTCAACCTCTGCAATTTGACTTTGACCCAGTTCCCTCTTTTTATGGCCTGGGGGCATACTCAAAGAGGACAGAATCTTTGGACATATTTAGCTGCTATACACTTTGGATGTGATTCACTGAGGAACAAAGCTTCTTAAAATGTGTCTTGGATAAAACATGGGCACCTAAGCCTGAGAGAGTGCTTCACAGAGACCCTGCCTATTTCACATAGTCATATGAAAACCCTCAGGAATCTGAGTTTTCTGGTGACTTTGACACCATCTAAGTTGCACTCTGAGTCCCTCAGAGATTTGCAAACTAGGCAGTTCTGTACTGGGGCCCTCAGACAGGCCCAATACGGTAGATGTACTCTAAGTGCACTTAATACAAACTGGTGGCATATTGTTTGCATCCACAGTTACTTTTATTCAGAAACATAAGGGGAGGAAGTGGTGGTACAGGTTTCCCTTGCTTTATGCTGTACATGCATTCCTGAAAAATAGTGCAGAACTCGAATTTTTATAAAGGGAACCCACTTTACGATGTAATAAATAGGGATATGTTCCAAGACGCCAACTGTACTGACCCCCCAGACCCATTTGTACCACTTTTACAAGACAATTTTGGTACTCACCAACAGCAGACAGTACACACAAGCACAGGGCATTATCATAATGGGGATGGCAACTACAGAAACGTGCTGCAGACAATGAATGAGGAGCACAGATCCACACAGGAGACTATATTTTGGTGCGTGTCACTCCCACAGTGCACTGCACAAAGCAGCTGACTGCGGGCTTCCACCACACCGATCCCATAAGAGTGAATTTACCTTGCGTATAACACATTTTTGGTATAAAAAGGGTCATTGCATAAGACCGAATTTGCACATACAGAACCCACATAAATCAAGGGAAATCTGTACATTTTGCAGAGTAGACTATCAGTAACAGCACTTCCCAAGGAAGTGGGAGTCCTGGGTTTGATTCCCACTGTAGTCTTCAGGGGCTCTAATCCACAGCTTTTTGAGGCCAGAGGGAAGCTAGCAAGGAGTCTGACTGCAGCCAAGTGAGGAGGGCGCTGCTGTACATATCTAGGAGCTTCTAGTATTTCAGATCCTTATCTTATGCACTGCTATGATAAATGCTCCTCTGACAAATTACAGTTTTCATATCTTTTTCTGACTACCACAGATTTCTGGGATTTGATTTGGAGATGCCATCTTGAATGCAATTACTCTTTTACATAAATGATGCTGTAGTCAGAAACACCCAAGGGCTTGTCTTGGTTGCAGAATTAAATTGAGATACAACTTACATGCTGTCCCTACCTTGAGTTACATCTACACAAAACTTCTTGAACTGGTCTTGCTCAGCAAGGGGTGCTTGTACAAATGACAGGGGCTTAGTCCCTAGGTTTTATTCTGTGGCCTCTAAATTGAAATAGTGGCAGTGCCGCCACTGTGTGGAGGGAAGAACCGGGGCCCCCTGCAGCTCAGGGCCCACTTTGGTCCACCGGCAGCTTGCCCCTGAGGTGCAGGAGAGATGGGCAAGCTCTGCCAAAAAAAAAAAAAAGGATTGGGGCCCTCACTGCTTCTGCTTTCAGCAGGCTTTTGCAGCTGGCAGGATGCCTGGGGCTGCCCAAGAATGGGCTGGCTTGCCCCTGTGGCAGCACAGGAAGGCGGCAGGAGTGTGGCTGGCTTGCTGGTGGCCAGAGAAGGTGATGGGGATGGTGCATGTGGTATGGGGCTGCCCGGGTGGGCTGCTAGCTTTCCTGAGCCTGCCTGGGCTTCCAGCATCCTGTGCACCATCCCCACCATCTTCTCTGGCTGCCAGCATACCCAGCTGCCCTCTTGTTGCCTCCCCATGCTGTCTCATGGGCAAGCTGGGTGTGCTGGTAGCCAGAGAAGGCAGCGGGGATGGTGCATGGGGCACTGGAAGCCTGGGCGGGCTTGGGGAAGCTAGCAACCCACCCAGGTGGCCCCGCACCCTGTGCATCATCCCCACTGCCTTCTCCGGCTGCCAGCAAACCCAGCCACCCTGCTGCCACCTTCCCGCGCTGCCCTGGTGCAAGCCAGACCATTCCTGGTCGGCCCCAGGCCTCCTGCCAGCTGCAGGGGCCTGCTGAAAGCAGAAGTACTGAGGGGCCCAATCTTTTTTTTTCTGCAGTCTGCCTGCCTCTCCTGCAGCTGGGGGGCAAGCTGACAGCTGCATCATTGCAATTTGCAATGTTGCAAACTAAACTACATCCAGATGTAATTTAGTTTGCAATGACGTGAACTCATCTAAAACCCCCAAAACTGGCACAAGTGTATTGTGTGACACCATTGAGCCACACAAGTAACATTTTTGTCATGTGTACATGTTGATGACCATCATGTGTACAAGCTCCCATGGAGTGCTGGCTTCTGCTTGAGTTACTACGTCATCAGCTGCTAATATAACAGCTCTGCATAGTTCAGGAAGTATTTTATAATGTAATCAGGGAGTATTTTATAGTGTGATCACTGGGTATGTCTACATGAGACATTTAGCTGCCTAATTACCTCCACAGTAAACATCTCTGTCTACATGTGTGCCCTATTAGAGTGCATGAAACTAATAAATTCCTGAGCAGGCTAGTAAATTTCAAGTAAATTTAAAGGCAATTCCAAATTTAAAGGCAATTCCTGCAATTACATATAAAAGTGTGCAAAAAGCCACTTTAAAGCATTTACGAAGCTAGTTTGAGTTATTTATTAACTGTTTTTGTTACTATTATTATTCAAGATAAACGATAGCAAAGAGTACAAGTTCTGACCTGGAACCTGCCAATATCCACAGACGCAGATAACTTGTCATGTTAATAGACTCATTAAAATCCTACGTGTAAAATTAAAACACATATTTTAAGTATTTCCAGGATCAAGCCTTAGCTTCTTAAGAATGTGACAAATTCAAAAAATGAGAATGCAATAGACGTGATGTAAGTTATGTATTACCAGGTGTGTTATAGGCACGGACTGCAGTGCCACCTATTATTAAGGATGCCTGATATTCCTCATTTTCAGAGCCTCTTTTCAGTTGCTTACAAACATGCTGATTATTAATCCCTTTTAGGATTAAAAACATGTTTACCGTAAACTGATTTTAAAAAATGTCTTCATTTACACTTGTAAATTTAAATTTAAAATTACACTTGTAAATATAAGTACTAGCCTGCTCTGGAGGCTTTTTGTGCGCAGCGGTGCATGGGCAAACACTCAGCTGGCTGGAGCTCGAGGGTTTTTCAGTGTGGGGGCTGTCCGCTGGCTCTGAAGCACCCTCATGCCCCAGCCAGCCCCACTGCAGCACATTGAGCCTGGTCAGAGCAGCCCTGTGCCGCTGTGAGCGAGGGCTGCTGTAACTGGATTGAATGTGCTGCACGCAAATAAACTCTGGAGTAATACACTCTGGAGTTTTTTGCTCTCAGGTGCACATTCAAAGGCTGTTCCTGGTAGCAATAAAGTCTGATGCAATAAGCTCTGGAGTTTATTAGCACACATCGGCCCCATCCAGAAGAGCAGGGGTGTGCACTTGCAGCAGCACAAATAGTAGTAGTACAAATTTGTGCTGTTACTTTGTGCTGCAGTGCTTTTCCCTGCACATGTGCTTTGTTGAGGTAGAAATTGTCCCTCTTTGGGCAAACTGCCCATGCCCAGCTCCTTCTGGCTCCTAGCTGGGTTTTGTATGCTGTAGGGAGGGCTGGCTGGGGCACAGGGTGCCTCAGCACAAGGCTAGCTGGCAGGTAGCCCATGCGCTGAGGCACCCTGAGCCCCAGCCAGCCAGGGAGTGGCACATGGCGACAGGAGAGCAGGCAGCCCTGGACTGTGGAGCTCCTGTGCTGAGGCACACATGCCCTGGCCAGCACAGCTGGTTGTCCTGGGCAGAGAGCTTGTGTTGTGGCACGTGGAAAAAGGAGCATCCAGCCCAGGGCTGCCTGCTCTCCAATCTCAAGGCACACTGTGCCCCAGCCAGCTGTAGGGTATGCCCAGCTGCCCACAGAGTGGCAGGCTGGGGCACAGTGTGCCTTAGTGCAGGGGCTCTATGTGCTGGGGCACAGGGTGCCTGGGACTTCCTGCTCCCCTGTCTCCACATTTGTCTGGGCACATGCTACTTTCACATGCTTTGGCCTGCTTTTTTATCAGGGTTTGTTTTTTGTTTGTTTGTTTGGTTTTTTTGCTATTGAGAAATCCTATTTTTTTGCTGCTACACTGCATATTAATAGTGTGGTGCATGGTTTAACGTGCAAGGCATCTGGTTTGTGGTGCCACAAACTATGTGCCTGCATGTGTGGATGCAGCCATTGCACGTGTGGATGTGCTCACTCTAACTAGAATCGGTGTGGATAACTAGAGGTAACTGAACTGAAAAAATAGCCTAATGCAGGAGTTGGCAACCTATGACCAGTGGTGGGCTAAATAAGTGGAGCTCAGTCTAAGTTGGGCCACCAGCTATGACACGATGAATATGTCTACATGTGCAATAAACTCTGGAGTTTATTGCTTTATTGCTCCAGAGTGTAGATGACAAGATATTTATTGTACGGCTAATTAGTCTACTGCAGAGTAAACGTCTCATGTAGACGTTGCCCAGTCACTGCTAATTTGCCCTGTTGCTGAATGACACCATTTTCCCTTGCCATGTGCCACCACATGATTCCCCATGCCATAGCTTCCCCTGCTGCCAAAATGCAATCAAATAGCCCTGCTGCTGAACAGTACTGCTGTCCTGACTTCACAGGCTGGATACAATACCTTTGATGGCTGAATCCAGCCCAGCAGATGGTTGCAGATGGCCGACCCCTGGCCTAATACAGCACTCAAACAGCCTTGATTATAAGCCTAATGTAGGCAAAACTAAAGGTTTGTAGTTTTTTAGCTTAAGCAGTTACAGTTGCAGCTCTCATTTCACTGTTTAATTATAACCACTGGTTTTGGAGAAGGCATTTCCTTGTTTTTTGACTATTTTTTCCCTAGCCCTAGTTTTTTATTTGACATCTGATACAAACAGTAAATAAGAATTGGCTTGAAGAAATGCAATTCCACTTATTAAAATGATTATATTTATATTCCTTTGATAAATATTTGCTATTCTATACTTAATTGATTTATTTCCCAGTATTTCTTTGGTGTTCACAATTTTAGTAATCTAATTTGTACCTCAAATGACCACTTTCTGTTTATTACTTGCAGATTGAAAAGGGTTTGTTGGCCTGATGTACCAAATCCTGCAGAGAGCATTGTGGTAGGGTCGGAGGATGTATTTATGGTAATATCTTATGTCTATTTAATAATACAAATGTATGATATGATTAATTTTTTGATAAACAATTGAAGTACAACAGATCTCTTGGGCTACACTGGTGAATAAAATTATGTTTCACTAAGGTTGAATTGACTGGATGACAGTTCACCTTTATCTCATAGACACCTTCATTGGACTCTAAATTTGGTACTTTAAAACAGCACAATAATTACACTGTTGAAGTACATCTTGAATAATTACATTATTGAAGTACAAGACGTCTGTCTGTCTGTCTTGCTAAATAGACTAGAGAACTCTAGAGTAATGCATACATGGTCAGTAGAGTGCCACGTCTCTTAGAGATTATGTCCTAAAATATGAATCAGAGTAGGGTGCTTATATTATTTATTGAACATGTTTTTACAAGGCAAAATTATATCATATAGAAGGAAACAACCATACTGGTAAAACTGTCAGATGACAGACCAATATGAAAAACCTCCTGGCCTGACCACTGCCATAACAGATGCTGAGTGTACAGAAAGCTGTGTGTTCTCCTTGTACTCTTTCACAAGCATGTGTCTATGTTACCCTTTGGCAGTGCCTGGACTGCAGGCCATTTGAGGGCATTACACTACTTCCAATTTAGAAGGTAGCCTATGTAGAACAGCACAGTATGTTGAGGGCACCCTGCCTGGCATGGTCAGCCTGTGGTCTAGATATGGCTTTAGTTTTCCCTTAAGTTTTTCCAGTCATTCTTCTTTGCCTTCCTGTGTAGGGCTAACATACAGGGTTTGTTAGTCCATGGATTACAATTCTGTTGTATTCATTTCAATCCATATAAACATTTACTGTAAGGATTTGAGGAAATGAAATGCTATAAACAAATAACTTCCTGGGATTTATAAATACAACAGGGTTTGCCTTTGCTAATGAAGATTGAGTTTAGATTGAGCTTAGCCAGCACAATCTTGCTAAATCCAACCTAAATGCAATATTTTCCCCCAGTGTATCTGCACAGTAACGTCATTAGTTCAATTTGAGGTGGTTGAATTCTAACCATGGGATTTTACCTTGTTTATATACCGTGACAAGTAATTTGAGTTTAGCTAATATAAACTTGACCATTTTGCCCAGTCAGGAAATATCTATAGTGCTTATAGGCATGGCTAATAATTAAGGACAGATTGGGGACTGACTGGCTAAGCAGCCAGTCAGAATAGGATCTGGGGGTTACAGTGGACAATAAGATGAATAGGAGCCAACAATGTGCCCTAATTGCCAAGAAAGCTAGTGGCTTCCAAGGCTGCATTAGTAAGAGCATTGCCAGCAGATTTAGGGAAGTGATTATTTCCCTCTCTTCAGCACTGGTGAGGCTACATCTGAAGTATTGTGTCCAGTTTTGGGTTCCCCAGTACAGAAAGGATGTAGACAAATTGGAGAGAACCCAGCAGAGGGCACTGAAAATGGTTGGGGGCTGGGATACATGATTTATGAGCAGAGGCTGAGGGAAGTGGGCTTCTTTAGTCTGGAGAAGAAAAGAATGAGAGGAGATTTAATAGCCACCTTCAGCTGCCTGAAGGGTGGTTCCAGAGAGGATGGAGCTGGGCTGTTCTCAATGGTGGCAGATGACAAAACAAGGAGCAGTGGTCTCCAGTTGCAGCAACAGAAGTTTAGGTTACATATTAGGAAAAACTTTCTCACTAGGAAGGTAAAGCCCTGGAACAGGTTACCCAGAGAGGTTGTGGAATTTCCATCCTTCGAGGTTTTTAAGATCCAGATGCACAAAGCCTTGGCTGGGATGATATAGCTGGGGATGGTCCTGCTTTCAGCAGGAGGTTGGACTAGATGACCTCTAGTGGTCCCTTCAAATCCTAATTTTCTGTGGTTCTATGAATTTTTACCATTCTACGGTTCATCAGATTTTCACCCTTTTATTTGACTGTTAAAAGCTCATTGTGTTTGCTTCAATTCAGTCACAAAATTTCCAGTAGAGAGACACTTCAGCAGTTACTGTGCAAATGCACTGAGAAAAATGTTGCATTTAGATGGGATTTAGAGCAACTATACTGACTAAGTCCAGCCTAAATTCAGCCTTCATTAGTTAAACAAACTCCCTTCCATGTATAACTCCAAGGAAGCTGTTTGCCTATGGCAAATTGGTATCCATTTGTTTGTTTTCCATTTGAAAAATACCAAACTTAAAGAAAATAGTTAACTGAAAATCTTGATATGGAGTCAATAAGAGACAAAGATGTAGCCACACAATTCCATTTTTAGAGTGCAAGTGTATATCAACAGTAATGAATATCTAAGTTTCATTAACTGAGTTCTTAAATGTGAAGACTTAGAGTTGTTCAGGTGTTGATTTTCAAATAGCTTTTTGTCATTTATCTTTCTTTGTACTGGCATACGTTTCAAGTCTTTCTTTTTAAACTGACAGTGTAATTCATTGCTGAAGCAAGGACAGTCTGAGGATGGAACAGTAGGCTCTGAAAACATCAGTGTTTTGGAGCCAGGCATGCCTCATGAAAATCAAACTGAATTATTACTAATTAAACATGAAAATTATGAGTCAGACCATACAGATACTTGTGCAAAGGATGTGCCTAATGATCACAAAAAGGAATTGTGTAATAAAGAACATGAAGTTGTAAAATCGTTCTCACCATCACTGCCATACATAGTTACTGAACAAGACTTCAGGAGTCAAATGCTTTCAGCTGTGAAACCTAACAGGAAAATTTACCCTGTAGAAAAATTGGAAGAGGATTTTTCCAAGCCCCAGTTCTCTCCTGTCCAAAATTCAAGTTCCAAAGACAATGAAAATGAAGATGGAGAATGCACAGATATCAAAGAAGCTGCTACATTCAACCCATACCTGAAAAATTCTGTTAATACAAGGGAATTTATCGTTCCTGAAAACTTGCCAGACCGTAACAAGAATGAATCCAGAACTCAATCAACAGCCCCTTTTCAAAAAAACACTGCAGGACAGTCATATGTGACACTGGATATGTTTGGGCTGACCATAGCTCATTAGTACATTCTTGGACCTAGAAATGTTATTTTTGAAAGTCATCATGAGATGATGCTGTGCTGCCCATCTGATCTGCTTTCTCTTGGGATTATTGTCTTCTACACATACATGCATTGAAACTCAGTTGGTATCACTTAATCTAGCCAAAGACTTCCAGTTTGTTTGAATGACTATGAAACAATTTTTACACCTGATTTTCTAGTCAGGCTTGAAAGGACAGTTTTCTTTAAGGCATGGTCATAAGAAATTCAAACCAGTTGTGAGACAGTGCAGTCTTATTTTTTTCCACTTAATTCCTCTTAATCTTCTCCTTTTGGCTTATCAAAACTATCTGATCAAGCCAACCAGCTGTGTAAATAAAACACTGATTTCGCTCCAGACTGTTCCTTTCCATGGCTGACCAATGGGCAGTGTATGCTTGCTCAACGATTGAAAACACTTCCTTTCCTCTTAAAGCTAGAAGGAGTGGGGCTACTTTCCCTTTCTTCCTTCCCTCAATTGTTTTATTTTAAGTTTACCCGTAGTGTGCCTGCTGTTTGGTGGAGTAGCTTTGATCTCTCCGTGTCGCATCCTGATACCTGAATCATCTATTTTTTAATATTACTTTTCCTGTCTGTGTTCAAGGACTTCTGATTTGTTGTCATAGATTTCATCAGTTTGGGAGAAACAGGGGCCCATTCCAGTTTCCTTTTTCTGTTTTATTTTGTGTTTTACTCTGTTTATCCCATCTCCTTATTTTCCACTCACTGGCACTTCATTTATTTCATTGTACTTCTCACTCCTTTGTGCATCTTTTTTTCCTGACCGTTCAGTTGCTTCTCCTTACTGCTGCATTGATGTGTGGGACTGAAATGGCTTAGCTGAATATAGCACCTTACATAGAAAAGAGCACTGAATCTTTATTTAAGGCTGTACCTCTCCTGTAACCAATGGAATATGCTACATATACATAAGTATCTAAAGCTGCTCCTCAGTATCTGATGTAAGACTGAAGACCTTTGCATTAAGCATAGAAATTCTTCCTGTTAAGAACCAGAAAGCATATTTGAAAATCTAAGAAACCTTTTTTGAATGTCATCTCAGGAAATATCCAGGCATCTAGGAATTGGTTCTTGGCTCAATTTTTAACCTATTTAACTTTAACAGTGCTGGTAGCATTGCTCCTAATTTATGTTGGTGTAAGTGAAATCAGAATCAGTTCCTTAGAGAAATCTCTAAATTAGAGGTTAATACACTACTACTGCACAGTAGTGTATTAACACAGTTTGTGCCTGGCAAGCTACTGTGCAGTGTTATTAAGCTATTGCGCAGCTAGCATCTCATGTAAATGTGCCCAGTGAGTAACGTTGGAAGCTAAAGTTACAGGTGGTAAAGTCCCCCTCCTCTTATTGGGGAGCCAGAAAATAAACAGTGAGGTATCTCACCACTAATTATTTTCAAGATAACATTTACAATATTTAAAAATGTATAAAGTTGTATTGTTTGGGTACTGTACTTCAAGAAAGACGTGGATCAAATGGTAAGAGTCCAGAGGAGGGCAACAGAAATGATGAGAGGTCTGGAAAACATGACCAGCATGGAAAGAAGGTTAAAAGAACTGGGTTTATTTAGTCTAGGGAAGAAAAGACTGAGGGGTGACATGGTAACAGTCTAAGTGTGTACAAGGTTACTGTAAAAAGCAAACTGTTTTCCCTGTCCTCTGGGAATAGGAAAAAAAAAAATATCCTAAATTACAGCAGTGGTGAGTTAAGTTAGACGTAAGGGGGAAAAAAACTGTTACCTATAAGGATGATTAAGCCCTGGAAGATTATGGTGTATCCATCTCCTGTGGTTTTAAAGAACAAATTAAACAAACAACTGTCAGAAATGGTTATAACTGATCCTACTGTGTGGAAAAGGATAAGCTCTCAAAGGCCTTCCCAACCCTATTGCTATGATTCTCTTCAATTCTTATCCTAATAGAATAAGAAACATGTACTATTTAAAGATGACTAATTGGCCTCCAGGGGCTGGTCATGGGCTATAAAGTGGTTAATTCTGAAATTAGTGATTTGAATATAGCCCACATAGGCATCAACCAGAAGTTTTCATGATGCAATAACAGTTGGGAAACAGATGTAAACGAATATCTCTCTTGCTGTCTATCAGCTTGCATTAATAGGCATTCTTGGTTCAGGAACTGAATGTGAATGGAAATTCAGCTCAAACCTTTTGAGGCTGCTTTTTTGAGTTTGTGAGTGGTCTTCACTGCCTGTCCAGCACATTCATTAGCATTAGCATTTACTACTTTAAAACAATTCCAGCAAAGACCAAATTGTCCTGAACAGGAGTTTCTTAAGTTTTTTCATTAGGCCTCTTTACACATTACACTTAAGGTGTGATTAACTAGATAATTATGCCTTAAGCTGTGACCCAGCTACACATTCAACCAGTTAATGGCATGATTCACACACAGATAAAACAAGCAATAAACTACAAAGTTATTCTCCAAAAAATATTTAATAACTTTTTATAGCTTGTTCTATTCATGCAATTAATTGAATATGTGGCTGAATGCTTCCCTGTGGCTGGGAGCCCCACTAACTGGGGGGCTCCCAGCCACAGGGGAGAACCACCCAAGTGCCAGCCCTGCAGCTGACAAGACTTGCAGTGGTGGCAGCATTTCTTCTGTCAGCTGTGGGGCGTGCAGGGGGGAGAGCATGGCTGCCCCTGTGAGCCTCCCTGGCTATGGGGCTTGCAGTAGGGTCAGTGTCTTCAGCTGCAGGGCTCACAGCAGGGGCAGTGTGGAGAATGCTGCTGGGATCATCATGCAGTATAGGGCTCACAGCGGGGGCAGTGTGGGGGAATGCTGCCCCTACTGCAAGCCCCACATGAAGATTGCAAAGGCATTCTTTTTGCTGCTGCTGTGAGCGCCGCACCAATGTGGGTTATAGGGTTCACTGTGGGGGCAGTGCAGGAAACACTGCCCCTGCTGTAAGCCACACTGAGCCCCATCAACTGCAGGACTCACAGCCATGGAAGATGATGCAGGGGGGACCTGGGATTGTGATGGCATGGCTGGAGGCACGATTGTGTAGTTTGCACATTAGATCCCATTGCACTTTTACTGGCACATGTAGAGGGACTCTGAGTGACCATCTTCTCTATCACTGGTGGTCAGAGAATGTATTTGTGGCATCTACAACAGCTGTTTATATAGGAATATGCTATTAGGAAAGCATTCAAGTAACCAAGCTGAAGAAGAGCCAGAAACATGATCACCAGTGACTACTTCACAGGTCACCTTTATTCCAAAGGCCAGCTGGAAAAATTGGCCTAAAATATAGCAGTGGAATATTTATTGAATCCTGTGTGCACAAATCCATGTTCTGCAAGGATTAAAAGAACATCTATCTATGCATGACAAAACCAATGATATACAACCCTTTCAGTATTGTCAGGTGCATATAAAAAAACCGTGGAAATGATGATGTCACACACCTGTCATGGGTAATTCACTGTTTTAATTTAAAATGGAATGAATCTGTCTTGTATCAGGTCTTTAACAGAATAAATAATTCAGTAAGAATGTTACAATTGTAGCATCTTTCTTCCTGCTTAGGAATACACACCTTTAGTGTTCTACGCTTTGAGGAATGAGGAGGATGATTTAATGGGGATGGCATAGGCCTTGGGAGACCAGGGTTCGTCTGTTCCAGGCTCTGTCACCCTCTTCGTATAATCACAAAAAAGCCACTTACCCCTCTCTGGGTCTTCAGCGTCCTTCTCTGGAAAAGATGTTTGATGAGGGTATATTTTTAAAGCACGTTTTACACTTGGATAGAAAGTGATATGTACATACACAGCAGGTTTAATTTTAAAGGAGGTATTTAGCTGTGAGACTCCATCAGTATTGATGGCTTTGGATTAACTACTTCACTGTGCAATACTTAAAGATGCATGCCATCACTCAAACTCAGCCCACAATGATCCTGTGAATGTAGCATTTTGCTTCTTGAAAATCTGAGACATTTGAGCATAGCAAAAAAGTATCCTAATCTTCAGAATCTATAGGTTGTAAATCTATGTTCAGGGACGTGAAGAAGGAAAAAGCAAAGAATATGGGGTGTGTCTACAAATGCATTTTAATGCGTGTTAGCCTATTTTAATGCACATTAAAGCATCACTAAAAAGTGTGCTATTTAGTTAATGTACATCAAAATAGGCTAATATACATTAAGCATCAATCAAAAACTGTGGGCATCTATAGAGATGTGCTCTGGGGGTGGGGAGGATGACGCTTTATCAGAGCCACACTAATTAAAGTGCCTTGAGCATCTTGTGTATCAGCATCCCTGTGCTTCAAAATGGTGGTGGGGACACTTTATCTAAAGCTCGTTTGACGAGCTTTAGCTAACACGCTCCTGCTGCCATTTTGAAGCACAGGGATGCTGATATACAAAATATGAAGGCTGGCTGGAGCATGGTAATTGCCACACTCCAGCAGACATGATTAATGTAATTACAGTATGTCAGAGCAGCCTCTGTGCTCAGGTATAGGCACCCCATGCTCTTTAGTTAATGCGCATTAAGACTGGCTAATGTGCATTTTCCTAGTACCTCACAATGGAGGGTGTTTATAGACATGTTCTGGGAGGCAGGGGGGCATTTTAATTAATGAAGCACACTCATTAAAAGCACCCTAGTGTCATGTGTATCAGCATCCTCACGCTGAAAAATGGCAGTGGGGCATTTTGAACTTAAAACTTGTTTGATGAGTTTTGTTTAAAGTGCCCCACCACCATTTTTCAGCATGGGGACCCTGATACACATGACACTGGAGTGCATTAATTTCCACATTCCAGTAGACTTTTAATTGAGTCTAGTCCAATGCAGAAGAAGCCTCACTTCACGTCTATAGGAGCCCTCAGTACTAAATTTATCATGCATTATCTAAAGCACATTAATGGATGTATAGATGTGCCCACTGAGTACTACATAGTAAATGTAAGTTCTAATTGGGCTGCTGCATGGAACAGAGAAATTACTCCCCGTTAGCATGGATTGAATTGAAACATTCACGAATCAGCTATTTTACCTCAGACACTGAACTATGCTTGATAGGAGTGCCAAACAGACAACATGGAATTCTTCAACTGTATTAATATTAGGAAGTTTTAATAGGACTGTGTCAGGGCACCTTTGGAGCCTGCCACTTTAAGGGCTTGAACAGACTGCAGATCAGCCTGCAGGTGGGAGCAGACTCAATCAGGTGGTCACATGGCACACAGGAGGCTGCCTGATTGGTGTAGGGCTAGACAGTCAGAGTATAAAAAAGGCCCTGAGAGCAAAGCCGAGCAGTTGCAACTGGGTAGCCAAAGGATGAACATCTCCCGGCCAGAGTACTGCTGCTCCCTGAACACCTGGAGATCAAGGGTAGGAACTATGTGGATGGAGGAGGTTCCTAGTCCTGGGAAATGACCTAAAACTATACCCTGATGGGGTTGGATGGCATGATGGGGCAGTCTCCAGGAAATGCCACACCTGTGCCTCCCTGGTAAAAGGCTAGGATGGAGCACCATAAAGCCTCAGCCCCCATGACCTTGTAGGTTACCCTGTAGAAGGGACAGGCAAGGGGTCCAGGCACGTCATCAGATACCTGTGGCCCAAGAGGTGTAAGGCCCAGGAGCCCTGGTGAGGGGCTGGAGTAGAGGCTCCGTAGGGTGGAAAAGCAGGCCCAGGAGGGACCCAGAGAGTAACTGTGGCCCACAAGCTCAGAGAGTGGGGACAGTGTTTGGAGGGGCCTGAGAAGGTGGCCCTGTATGAGTGAGTGGGCTTGCTGCTCGAGAACCTTCCCAGGGAACTTTGGTCAATGCTGGGTCCAGGACCATGAAAGTCAAAGGCCCAGAGCGCCCACTGTGCGGAATGGCCAGAGCCAGCCACATGGAGTCCTGACTGGCCTGAGGTGAGGCCAGGGTTTGTGAGGCCAAAGGTCCCGGAGGGGGCCACTGTCAAGAGGGGAAAGTGTTTAGCAGGGTTTTGCAGCCCAGGATGATGACAGAGGTGAGGTTGCCTGAGTAGGAGGGATCCAGGTTGGGTTAAAATGTCAGTTAGGAATATAGCGGGGCCCAGTGTGGGACCGGAGCCATATAGTGATGCCATCTGCATGGCATGGGACATGGTGTAGGGGAAGTAAGGAGCTGTGTATTATGCCCTTGGCATCAGGGCAGTAAATGGGCAGCCTCCCACCTATAAACAACTATCTAATTCCAAAAAAGGCATGGCAGCAATTCAGGTGGGCAGGCCAACATTTGGACAGGCCTCAAGATGGCCCCCTGTCACAAGGGCCATTATATTATTAAATAGTAAAAAGAGCAATTAAAGTTAAGGACAAACTGTTGAAAAGCTAAATTACTTTTTCATTTGCCTTCAACGCAAGGGATTTAGAACTGTTTATTCAGGCATTCTCGGAGACTAAAGTTTGTAAAGACAATCTGTTAAGACAAATTAAAGTTCAGCAACTTGTGACAAAAAGTTGCATGCCCTAAATTCATTTGTAAATCCTAAAAGAATTGACAGAATGGCTGATTTGGCAATAAATATACAATGACAAAATCAGCGGCTGAAAAACAAGACAGGAGGTAGAGTTGGTTGAAATTATTTTTTGACAGAAAATTGGGTTTTTACTAGCTTATTCTTGCTGATCTCCCCCCTACACCAACCCAGAGAAGATACAAGTCATAGCTTTTCACTTATGCCATAGAGAAGCCAAGCAGAAATTAAATATTAACTCGGGTGGAATCCCATTCCAATCGTCCGAACCCTGTGTACTTGGGGGTTCCACTGGACTGAACACTTACCTTGAAATCACATGTAGAGAAGATGAAAAAGAAAGTCAGTACCTGCAACAACAAATTTCAAAAGTTGGTCATCTCAAAGTGGGGAGCCAGCCCAGCTACATTAGGAACCACTGCTATTGCCTTGTGTTACTCCACTGCTGAGTATGAGTGTCCAGTATGGGAATGATCAGCTCATGCCAAGGATCTAAGACCCAGTTCTAAATGGTAGCTCTTGTGAAATAGCAGGATGCCTAAAGCCAACACCAAAAGGTAGCCTGTACTTACTGTCTGACGTTGCACCACCTGATATCAGAAGAAAGGTAGCAAGCCAAAAAGAAAGATCAGAGCAGATGGAAGACCCCAGGCGTCCACTCTCTGGTCATACAGAAGTAACAACATGACTTAAAGCGCAAGAGTTTTGTAACCAGGGTTGCACTTGTGATACTATGGGTGACAGGGAGTGACTGAGGTTATGGCAAGAGAGGTTATGAGCAGTCAGGTGCCCTGAAATGGACCTGGAATCCCAGGAGGACCTTCCTAGAGGGGCTGATTGGTTGTGAGAGCTAACCATCATGCAGCCCTGCCCTCACTGCTGATTGGTTGAAAGGAGTGGGGCCACATGACAGGCAGCCCTCACAGCCAATCAGTGGTGAGGGACAGGTGCTGCAGCCATCTTGCTGGCAGCCTTTTGAGCAGCTCCCCCTCCCTGCCTTCCTGCCTGGGTGAGCTGCCACGGTACTCAGTAAGTTGTTTTTTTCTGCAGATTTCATGGGCTTTGGCTAGATTTCGCAGGCAATGCTAGATTTTGAAGAATCTACAAAATTGCAAATTCAGTAGGCCCAATTCAGCTTATTGTCTCAGCAGCAGCATTACAAGCCCCAAACACTTAACATTTATTTAAACAGATGAGTTCCTTGGGTACATGGATTCCTGATGGCTGCATGGAAGTGGGGTTGGAACTTGGAATGCTCCGTAAGCCCATTCTGAACATTTTCACTAGCAGCAGCATTGTCAATACTTGAGATTCAGACATCACAAATCAGTACCTCCCCCTCCCTTTGCCTCCGCCCCTTCCTTCCCCCCTCCCCCCAAATCATAAAATGGGCTTAAATATCAAGTTTGGTTTAAACTTCCCTTCTCCCTTATTGGCATCCTGCTGTTCTCTCTTCCTGTCTTTATTCTGTACCCGCCCCCCCCCCCCCCCTGTTTCTTTCCCTCTGTTTCCTTACACTCATCTCTTCTCAGTGCTCACTTGCCTTCATGCTTTTCCCTCTGGGTAAAAGTGATGCAACAAGTGACTCAGTGCATCCTGCCATTGTCTGTGCTTTTATTTCCATTGTAGCAAGCTACATTCTTGGTTAGATTTAGTGTAGGCCCTTTGGGACAGTCTTCTTTGACAGCCAGCAGACCTCATAAAAGCTCTGACTTCATAAAAGTTTAAAATATGACATCTTTCAAACTTGTGAAATGAACAGGAAAATTATTGGGAATGAGATAAATGAAAAAGCATTAGTCAATTGTGTAGGTTAAGATGAATGAAATTAAGAAAGAAAATTCAGAGCTAAGAACATGACATTTGTGGAATTTCTTACCAGGCACTTTTTGGAATTTCTAGTTTCCTTGGAAGTCTGACTTTTCTCCAAAGCCAGTTACTTTTTGTCCATATGAGAAGGTTTTTTGAACATGTAATTGTCTATTAATCAATTTGAGCACAGGGAGGTAGGGCTGTCAGTACTTCAGCCTCACTCTTATTTAGCACATATGCTATAGAAGAGTTTTTCCTAGACTTCACTCTGCTTGAGAATCAGAGACATCAGGAAAAGAATGTGTGGGGAGGATGGGGCAGAAGGAGGAGTCATTCAGTCCAGATCTTTAACATGGATTATTTCCCACAGTAACATTTCTAGTGCCTTTTACAGTATTTTCATTTAAATATTCAATGTGACAAGGCCTTTGGAAATTGTCAGAAGCTAATATTTATCATTATAAAGGTTTTTTTTATATTGTTTATATATTTTCCCTTTCATAATATGATCTTTTTTCCATAATGCCTCTTTGTACTATGCTAAAATAATTCTCCTTTCCATTTCATCTTGGTAATTTTTAGTTATTTCTCAGTTACCACTCAAAATTAATTTCTCTCCCAATTTGGGGCTTATGCTCTTCAAGTTGTAATAGATATTTATACACTCCACTTATTTTATGCTTTAAAAACTTGCATTACATAATCAAATATGGATGTGTTAATAACATGATGTACATGAGGTTCTGTAGATGACAAGAAATGTAATTGTATAGTTTTGAATGTTAACATAGAAGTAGTTTTTTGTAGGGACAGAATTTATGCTACCTTGGATTTGTAAGAGGAAATTAATTGTTATTAAATATAACTATTTTGTTATATTAATTATTTTTCTTCACTAACAAGTTTTATTTTACAAGGTCTTTTATTGGACCAGCTTCATAATTTGGAGAGACGTTAAACAAGCTTTCAGGCACAAAGTACCCTTCCAGAGGTCTGGGAAAGAAGCAGATGCAACCTAACATAAATTCCAGGCAGATCAGCTACTTCTGTTTATTGCAATTTGGTTAATAAATGTGGTAATAATTTGCATCTTATGAAGCTGATCTGTGGAGCAAACAGAAGGTATCAGAAGTAGTTACAGACCAAGTAAAGAACAGTTGCTATTAATTAATCTTTTTATGTAGAAGAACAAGACCAACAGCTGTTCTGTACAATAAGATGCACTCACTACTGGCCATGTCTTTGAAATAACTCTTTAATAATGCAGACAATTTCAAGTTAGACTGAGGCTTTGTAAAACTGATCTTAATCGGGGGGGTTTTTAAGCAGATGCTTCTAAGTCATAAAGTCACTTCTTTACAGTTTGAGTGCTGAGGGTCTGGAATAGACTTCCCCACCAGAGATGGTACAGTCACTACCCTGGCGATCTTCAAAAAGCATCTTGATGCTCACCTTGCTGGGGTCATCTGATCCCAGCAGTCTTTCCTGCCCAAGTCCAACGTACTCAATGATCTTGTAAGGTCCCTTCCAGCCCCTAACATCTATGAATATATGATTCTCCTTCAAATAATGGTCTACCTATACATACTCACTTGTGGGTGTGCCCCATGACCCTGAGCTTTGGTTGAAGATCTTTGGTCTTAGCTGTGTCTATAGATAGTATGTGCTCCAGCTCCCACACCTTCTACCCTTCCTGCTCCAAGGAAATATTAGGTGCACACTTCCTGCTCCTCAATGTCTCTCGACTGCTTCGCTGAGTCAGAGCTGCTTTAACTTGGTCTGCCTTGGCAGCCTATCACTCATGTATGACTGTACATGGGTTCTGCTGTTAGCTATATTATTTTCCTTTCTTTGTTGTTCTTTTAACTTACGTCCATATTTTCCCCTTCCTTTGCCAAGCCCCTTCCTTTCCCTTGAAGGGAGAGGGCCTCAGCATTGTGTTCCCCCACTGTTCTTAATTTTAGTGCACCCCATGACAGCCTTTCTTTTAGTTTTTTCTGATGACATTCTGATATTTGTGTCTTCCTGTTGCCATTCTCTGGGACAAGAACCCGTCTCCCTTTTTAGTGATGCCGTTGCTGAAATGCCTGTCACTGACCCACCTGTGAAGGGGTCTTTTCCACTTTGGCCATCCATGCCTGTTTGTACTGTCTGAGCAAATCCCATATCCCCAAGAAAGGTGACAAACTGCAAGTCTTGCAAATCCAGGAGGAGAAGAGAGAGGAAGCTTTGAATGTTCCTCTTACATGAGGTCATGAGGCTGAGATCAGATCATGAAATCTGAGAATTAAGACTTTTGCCTGTCACCAAACACTGCCTGATTCTGTGTCTTCATGCTGGACTCTCCTTAGCACCAGTTTGCTGATTCCACTACAAATGGGTCCCTAAACCAGAGCAGAGTAACACTTTGTGTTGTCTTGCCTCACAACAGTTGCATGATCAACAGCTCCATTCAGCAGTCCAGCTTTGCAGATGTATCCAGTGACAGATATGGTTGCCACAGAGGTCAACAGCAAGTGCCAGACCTTTTGTGCCAGGAAGGGTCTCAATCTAAAGATTTACCTAAATGGATCTTAAGCTATGTTGTTATAGAGCAGGCTTGTCCAACATACGGCCCGCGGGCTGCCATGCAGCCTGCCAAGCCACTTTACCTGGCGGAGCACGGAGTTGCCACCGTGGTGGCGGGGCCACAGTGAGGTGGGCAGGGCCGGCCCGCGTGCCCCAACCGGCAGGGAGGGAAGGGGAGCTGCTTACCCCCATGGGGCCTGGGGGAGTGGCCCCACACGGGAGGCCAAGCAGTGGCTGCTGGCACTGCCAGCCCGTGCCTGCCTCCTCACCCGCCTGCTTCAAGCCAGCCCCGCTGCCCTGCTCTGCCCTGCCCCACCCCAACCCACAGCAAGGCGGTGCCTGCTCCCCTGGCCAGTCTCCCCCCAGGCGCTGTGGCTCTCCAGGCCCGGCCGCCCGTGCGTGAGGCCCCAAGGGGGCCACTTCTCATGTGCTGCTGGGGGCAGGAGGAGCCCGGCTGGGTCTGCACCAGTCAGCAGAAGCGGCGGCGGAGCTGTGTGCCACCCGGGACGGGACGAGCCTGCACCGGTCAGTCCCCAGCGGCACATGGCTCTGCCGCCGCTTCTGCTGGCCACTGCAGACCTGGCCGGCGTCCTCCCTTCCCCAGCAGCACATGGGAAGCTGGCTTCAGCTGCATGCTGCTTTTCCTGGCCAGTGACGACCCGGTTCTGCCCAGGCGGGTCCTGCAGCACCATGTCAACCCGGGCATGGCACTGGTAGGCCGGGCATTCCCCAGGTTAACTCCGGCCTGGCCCCGTGGCTTCTCCAGCACCAAGTCAACCTGGCTGTAGCCAAGCGGCTCCTGCAGCACCATGTCAACCTGGGCATGCATGCCATGTCAACCAGCACCATGTCAACCCCTGCAACTTCATTGGTGTCAAAGGTCATGTGACATCACTTCCTGATATGATACCACTTCCTTCCTGTGAGGTCTTTGAATATGGCTCACTGGCCCACTGAGTTGTCACAACCCAATTAAGCAGTGCCCATGCCACTAGCAAGAGATACCATTCAAAGCATTTTCATTCTGCACTAGGTTAACTAAGGGTTAACAAGATGCTGGTAACAGCCTTTTTGCTGTGCATGCCAAAAAGAGATTTATAGCTGCGACACTAACAAGAGATAAAACTTTAGCCTTCTGTGCTTTACATAAATCATTATAATTGGTCAGAGAAAACAGGGGAGTAGCCCTGCAACAAAACCCTAGCGGAGACGCTATATAATTGGCGATTCTAATTAAATTTGACTTGGCGAAAAACAATTGGCTATTACACAAATAAAACCCGCTTGGACTTCCGCAAAGTCGGAGACCTCTGAACACACGTCACAGAGTAAATTGATGAGTTGATCGTTCATCAATATCCCTGCCGCAACCTCCTAGGCGTATCCTTCACCTGCATGCTCGATAAGACATAACCTGCCAACCGCCGGCCCGTATATATCTGCAGACCGACCTCATGAACTCTAAGCTGTAACTAAATAAGTATCTCTGACCTCCGTCATTCACCACCTTGACGGCGTAAGTAAACAATCTTGCTTTGCAACCGATAAGCGTCCGTGCCTAATTCCACTCCAAGCGTCACAAGTACCTGCCTGCCGGGCCCCTAAGGCCCCAGACCCCTCGCTGCAGTGCACGGCAGCGACATGAGTGATAAAAAGTTCGTGATCCGGCCCCACATTCAAAAAGGTTGGACACCCCTGTTATAGAACCATAGAAAAATAGGACTGGAAAAAGCCTCAAAAAGTTACACAGTCCAGTCCTCTGCTCAAAGCAGGATTATTCCTGCCTATACCAGCCCAGACACATGTTTATCCAATTTGCATTCAAATTTCTAAGTCCAGAGATTCCCCAATCTCTCTAAATAATTTGTTACAGTTCTCAGTAGGAAAGATCTTTCTAATATCCAACCCAAATTTTCCTTTCTGCAATTTAAGCTGGGGCCAGTGTCTATGGAAACTTTGGTGTTCCTGGGGTCTCCATGAAAACCAGCAACAGTGACATGGGCAGGGGCTGCTGGGAAAGGAGTCTGGCTGCCAGCTGGATCTGCCATTTTGCCTACCCTTGGTTTGGAGGGTAGGCTTAGGATCAGAATGATCTAAACAAACTGGAGAAACGATCCAAAATTAATTGAATGAAAATCAATAAGGACAAGTGTAAAGTCCTCTACTGGGGCAGAACAGTCACATGCACAAATACAGACTGGAGAATTACTGGCTATGGTGAAGTACTTCAGAAAAGGACCTGGGGATTATAGTGGATTATAAGAAGAATCTGAGTCAACAGTGTGCTCTTACTGCCAAAAAATGCTAATAGCTTACTTGGCTATATTAATACCAGTGCAAGTCAAGGGTAGCTTTTCTTTTGCTCTATTTAGCACTGGTAAGGCCTCACTTGGAGTACTGAGTCCAGTTCTGGACCCCACTTCAAGAAAGATGTGGATACATTTTCTAATTTCTGGTCTACCAGAGAGCAACAAAAATAATTAGAGGTCTGGGAAATATGATTTTTGAGGAAAGGCTAAACTGAGGATTTTTGAGGAAAGGTTGAAAATTCTTTAGTCTGAAGAAAAGGTTGGGGGGGGGGAGTTGATAACATTGTTTTAAAAAACTTGAAGGGTGGTTTTAAAGAGGATACTGATAGATTTCTCTATGGCCACAGGTATATGATAAGGAACAATGGTTTGCAGTAAGGGAAATTTAGGTTGGATATTTAGGTGAACTTCCTCTCAGTGATGGTTAGGTATTAAGTATTGGACCAGGCTACCCAGAGAGGTGGAATCTCCATCCTTGGAAGATTTGAACAGGTTAGACAAGCAGTTGGATGAGGTATCTTAGATCCTGTCTTGAATGTGGAGTGGATAGATGATTTCCAGAGGTCCTGTCCAGCCCTACTTTTCTAATATTCTATAACTTGCAGTATCTGTAGGAATTTGGGCATGTCCTCAGTACAGATACAGCACAAAGCCATATGATGTGCTTTACTATTTTCAGGTTAGACATGACATGTCATAAATCATTGTTTTGCCCTGTACACAAAGGGTGAAATATTAACCCAAATGAAGCCAATAGCAAAGCACCTATTGACTTCAGTGGGGCCAGATTTTCACTCAAAGGTTTTACATCAGAAAAAATACTTTCGTCTTCAGGTCTGTGCTACAAGAATGTGCAACATTTTCAGATATTCTGTTTGCTTCCAGCTCTGTTTTGTCTTACTGTCCTGACCTTGTTTCTAAAGAAAGTACCCTCTACTTAGTTCCCATGTATACGCAGACTAATTTAGTTTGGCTATTTGACAGAAAATCTACAATCAGTCTAATGACCTCCTCTGTCCTGAATTTTTTAAATATACACAAACTTTTCCCATGCTTTTTATGATGGTTCTGTTTATTCCAAGGGTGAATAACTAGTGCATATTATCTTTCTATTTAAATGAAACTATTGCATTATGTAATTGTCTCTTAGACTTAAAACATGAAAATATGTCTTGGCAACATCAGTACTGGAAACAGACTTTAAAGTCTCTCCATGAGGAGGAGTGGTTGTATTTTGGCTGCCCTTAGCTGAGCTTGCAATGTTTCTGGAAGGGATGTTTTCTAAACTGTTTAATCTAAAGACATTTCCCAAAACATATGTATAAACACACAGCATACATTTGCTTTCAAAATCTGGTTCTTCAAACTGTACTAAGAATGCAAGGCCTCAAAAATGAATAGAGAACAGAGATTTTTTTTCTGCTTTGTGTTCTTAAAAATCCTATATTCCTGGTTCAGCTCTGATAAGCTTTCTAGAAACTGAGACATGGGAAAGCTTTTACCTTATTGTGGCACTGCAGCAGTAGCATCTATCTCCAGACTGCCATAGCACCAGTGCAGCCAGGTGAAGCTTTCCTATAATCTCCGGTTTCCAAGAGGCATGTCAGAGTCAAACTAGGAAGTGGCAGTGGCAGGAGAGGGCATTTCTGCCCTTGTTAGATAATGCAGGCAGGAGTGCCTTTTTCTGGTTTGGATGTGCTTCCTGGAAACTGAGGTGCATGAAAAAGTTTTATTGAGGCAGCCCGACAGGTTCTCATGGCACCTGGGAGTACTGCAGCACCCCAGCTGAAAACCACTGGTTTAGACACTAGCACCTAAATGGGATATGTGTTATCTGAGTTTGAGCATTCAAGGAATCCACAAATGAAGTAGCAATTCATGGCCTTAAAATGCTGTTCATATATTTGCCAATCAAAAAGTGGAGTGAAACGAAAACTTCCATATTCTGGTTCTTAAAATGTGACACCTGAATCCTTCCATCTTACCTTAAACTACCTGATTTTTAGGCCTCGTTTTACTTGATACAGTCACCTTTGAATTTGAGGCCAACTTCTACTTAGACATGCATGTGGAGTTCAATGTTTAATTCTTGGCATCCATCTTTGAACCTCTTGGCTTGAAGACCTGATGCTGTAAAAACAGCATTATACGTGCTTCACTGACCAACAATTAGCAGTCTGACTAGGCAGCCTTCTTCATTAAGGTAGGGTCTGTAACAAGTATCATTATGTGTGAAATTATGTATCTAGTGTAGGGGCGGGCAATTATTTCAGCTGGAGGGCTGAGTTTTGGTGAGCTGTTGAGGGCCACATACATAAAATTAATGGTGACAATATTTTAACAAATTATAGTTAAAAAAACAAATGATATGCTAAAAATCAAACATCTACTATAAACTATTTTGTTGTGATTTTTTTTGAGTAGTGTATATAGAGGTGATTGAATTATAGTTAAAAAGAAATTCTTACTCTTGTATATTGAAAATTAGGTTAAAGAAAAACAAAGAAACTCAATGAGAAGAATGAAGCCTCTGTTGTGTGTTAACCAGAGAATAGAAGTCAGGCATCATCTCCATTGTTGCAATGCAGAGCGCTGCTGCAAGGTGGTCATTGCTCCTCAAAGATCTGTTTTGATTTATTGAATTTCATCACAGAAAATGTCTTGGGTTGTGTGTGGAGGATGTGTGTGTGTGTGTATGGAGTGAATATGGTGTGTGTGGGAGTGAGTATGTTTTGGGTGTGTAAAGGGTATATGTGGGGGCTGTAGGGTATGTGTGTGTGTGTGAGTGCTGCTTCCCTACAGAAAGTCTTGCCAACTGCTGCCCCCCCCCCGCTTTTTCTCTCAGGGAAAGTCCCCAGTGGGGAGACAGATGCTTCCCCCCTCCCCCAGGGTGGGGTGAGGCAAGGTGGGGTGCCGAATGGGAGATGAGAAATGGCCATGGCATCATGACACCAGCACGTGAGTGCCTGTGCGTGCCATGCCTCCCTCCCTCCACCTGCTCACTTGGCCCCCAGGCAGGGTGGCTGGGCCTGAGCAGGGTGGGGCAGAGCATAAGGGAAACTACAAGTCCTGGGAGCCTGCGGGCTAGCCCAGCTGCTGCAGCCACTAGTAAAAGGTGGTGAGCGGGGGAAGTGGGTGGAGCACTCAGCACCACCACTGCCCTGAGCTCCCTTGGGCTGATGTGGGACGACTCGCTTCAGTCTGTTGTGCAGTGTGGCCCTTCCTAGCCCTTCACCCCTTTCCCGTCCCCCCAGCCTCCATGATGCTGAGGCTTGGATACAGCTGTCTCTGTAGCCTCACAGGACCAGTGGCACAGGTCACGCTGCATCAGGTCAGGCTGCTCCAGGACCATCTGAGTGTGACTCATCCAGGGCCTGCTGCCTGGAGCTGGGCAGGTGGGGCTACTTCTTTCCAGCATCCCCCATAGCCCCAGCAGAGGCCAGACCTGCTGCCTGATCCCCAGGGAAGTAAGGAACAAGCCGAAGTCCTGGCCTACATGGACAATTTGAACATCCTGTGCAAGAACAAGTGCGCAGTAGAAAGAGTCCTGTGGTGCACACAGATTTACAAAGTGGCAGCAGGGGCCAAGCTCAATATGAGCAAAAGCATCTGCCTGGCCATAGGCGAGCTCAGGGACCTGGAGTCCTTGGGGGTCTCGGTCCCCCGCAAGTGGGTCAAGATCTTTGGGGTGGAATTTGACCCGGAGCTGAGTGGAAGGAGGGCCTAGGAGAAGGAGGCCAAGGTGAAACAGGTTGAGAATGTGGTATGGGTGTCACCTCTCCATAGGTGGGCGCATGGCACTCATAAAGGTGGTGTTACTACTAGTGCTTCTGTATGCTCCACTGGTCTTCCCCCCTGCAAAGTGTATCATTCATAGAATCCAGAGAGCCACGAGCGTCTTCTTCTGGGGGTCCCGAATGGAGAAGGTGGCAAGGAAGAACCTGTAAAAAAATAAACGGGTTTGGGGCAGGGGGATGCAGGCATCCACCTGCTCCTGCGGGCATGGTACACGAGCCAGATTTGCAAGCTGGTGACTGGGCCAGAGACCAAAACAGCCTGTCTAGTAAAGTTTTTTGCAGGTCATTTTCTGAGATGGTGGGGGGTGTACACACCAACCAACGGGAGACTGTGGACCATGGACCAGCCCTGGTTCTACAGGGTCCTGAATGAGTTCTGGAGTGAGTATGGGTTACAGAAGGAAAGCCTGGCCACTATGTCCAACCACAAAAAGATACAGAGGGCATTCAGAGACAGAGACAGGTTATCAACCATGGAGATGCTCCCCAATGAGGACTGCCAAGCCATCAGGAACTGGATCTTCCACAAGGACCATCACAAGGGCCACAGGGACTTGAGTTGGTTGATAGTGCATTGAGTACTCCCAGTGAGGGCGTGGAGGTACAAGGAGGGATGAAGGTTTCGACCCAATTGCCCCAGGGAAACTTGCCAAGAAAAAGCAGAGACCATTGACTACCTTCTTTGGCACTGCCTGTATGCCAGGGGGGTGTGGGAAAAGATAAGCCGGCTCTTTGAAAAAGTGACAAGAGTCAGGGTGATGGCAAGGGAAGTAGCAAGTACAGACACCTGACTGAGCAGCAGGAGTCCCAGACAACATGTTTTGACCAATTTGTGGCAATGCAAGAACCTCTTGGTATACAGACATGCCGAGCTCAACGAAACAGATTGTGTTAAAATATTTCTGAGCGAACTTTAGTCCTACCACCAGAAACTGGTGAGGGAGGATGGAGAAGATGTAGCCAGCTTCATCTGGAAAAGTGACATGTGATGCAGGTTGTTCAAAGACCGCCCCCATGAGGGGAAGTGGTCAGAGAGAACAAAGAGGACAGAGATGCAACTGGAGCTGGAGACAGCGAGAAGGACTACAACAGGATCAGCAGCGGTGGAAGTGACAGCAACAGCGACAAGGACAGTAAATGAACTGAGAACGTAAACCCCAAATCGGGGTTTGGACTAAAGGACTGCGCTGGGGGGAAGGGAGGTGTCAGGATAGAAAATTGATGTTACAGCAGTTGGAACTACAATGGAACTGCAAAGCAGAAGGAAACTCCTCCTTCCAAATAGATAATAAAAGCAGCAGCACATTTTGCAACTCATCTGGATTGACTGGCATTGTTTAATATAAATCAGACCTTGTACTCTGGGCTATATGCCTGTTACCCAAGTACTTAGCCAGTATTCATGGCCTGGAGGGTTGTTTTCTTTAGGAGCAAAATAGATGATGGAGTCATGTAATTTTTGGGATGCAACCTGTGTATTTACAAAGAATGTTCACAAGGGTCTGTTTGTCTGAACAGAGCAGAAGAGGAAAGTTTTAGACTAAAGTTTTGGAATCGTCTTTCAAACAAAGTAGCTGGGGAAGGGAACCTGAGCTGCTTCTAGATTGATCTTGAAAAGTTTACATAGGATAAATGCATTACTTAGCTTTGCTTTTTTTGCCTTTCTTTGAAGTATTGAACGTTGGCCATAGCAAGATGCGGGAGTTTGGCTAAGGACTCTTCATGCCTAAAAACCTCTCAGGTGTGGTCCTTGCCTTGTGGATTTTGCTCAGGTTCTTGGGAGCAAAACAGGTGCCAGGTTTTGGGTCAGGAAGGAAGTTCTCCACCACATCAGATTGGCAAGGACTTTTGGGGATTTTTTTGCCTTACTCTGTACCGTGAGGTGTGGACTTCTTCCAGAAATCACTGAGCATATTTTAATCTAAAAAATGTACTGCCATTGCACTGACCAACAGTGCTGCCCTTCTCTCTCCTGTAGTGTACCTGTGGCACACTGTACTTTATGTTTTATATATGCAAATGTGTGTGCATAAAAGGGTGTTTTGTGACTGGTGTGCAAGAGGGACTAGAGTGGACACTCTCATAGACCCTTTTGGGCAGATGGTTGTCTGTGAGTACAAGTGACTGAATTTGATGGATCAGAAGGCCAGATGGATCCAGTCAGACATTGCTCTGTTCCTTTACCCACAGATGCAAATCTCTTTCCATCTAGTACTTGCTAAAAAGCTCGATTTTTTTCTCTTTCAGTCATCTTTGGCTATCTCTGGGACTTCCTTGTTGCCCCTATGGTGTTTCTGCTGCTTTTCTCTCTAGTACACATGAACACAATTCCTCAAACAATATCATCCTCTTTCATTTGCAGTCAGCTGCAACTGAAACTCATTTGCTCACATTAGTTTTGATTCCTGAGTAGCCTGCTGCTTTTGCTGGTGGCTTCCCTTGTTTCAGACACTATTCTATTAAGGACCTTAATTGCTTTTTGTACTTATCTTAAATGAAAGGCAGCTGTTCTGTCCACCCGGTTTCAATGCCCAGCCCCCAATACATAGCTTTGTCAGCTGCTGTGGGCAGGAAGTGAAACTGAAGTGAATCATTTCTGAACAGTTGATAAAGATGGGCTCATATTGCAACTATAAGCTAGTATTCATTTGTCCTCCATTAGAAAATTACCCACTGCTAGTTCTCCACCTACCAAAATGGGTTTTTAATTTGCGTAGGATGCTTGCTGCAGGCTGTGTAAACATAATTTACATAAAAAGGCAGGCTTACAGGCCACCTTTTGTCTTCCTCATCACATCACAGCATATAGGACTGCTCACCCACACCTTTCAAGGTAGTACACTTCATATACAGGTATTAGTTGCTGTGTTGCAAATTGAAATGCCGTTGCAAATAAGATGGCACCATGCCTTGCTGGACAGCAATCACCCCAATAAGCTGAAACTCAAAAAGGAATCCTTCAAAAAGTGGAAACTTGATCATATTATCAGAGAAGAATGTAAGAGTATCACATGGACGTACCGGGAAAAAAATTAGAAAGGCCAAGGGATGATTTGAGATGCAGCTGGCAAGGAACATAAAACCCAATAATAAAGGATACTATAAGTATGTCAAAAGAAAGAGAAAGACCGAAAAACAAAACAAAAACCCAACCTTCAAAACCCCATGGATTCCTTACAGAATGAAGAAGGCACCCCAGTTACTGATGATGCAGAAAATGTTGAAGGTATTCAGTGCCTTTTTCACTTCAGTCTTCACAAACAGGGGCAGCTACCAGATGATGAGTACAGTTGAAATCAACAAGCCTAGAGTCATGGCAGAACAGGTTAGGGATTACTGTACTTTCAAATCAGCAGGGTCAGGAGGTTTGCATCCTAGAGTACTGAAGAAGTTGCTGGAGGTAATTTCTGACTATCTTCTTTAAGAACTTGTGGAGGCCCAGATGATTGTAGAGGGGCAAATATAATGCTCATCTTTTAGATGTGGAGGAAGGAGCATCTGGGGAATTACAGACTAGTCAGTCTGACTTTGTTTTTAGGAAAGATCATGGAGCAGGTCCTCAAGGAATCTGTTGTGAAGCACCTAGAGGAGAACAAGGTGATCAGGAACAGCCAGCATGTGTTCACTAGGAGCAAGTTGTGCCTAACCAACCTCCATGTTAAGGTAACAGGCTCTATGGATGTTCTCCTCTAGGTGATTCACAAAGATTCCTTGAAGACCTCCTCCATGATCTTTCCGGGTACCAAAGTCAGGCTGACTTGTCTGTAATTCCCCAAATCTTCCTTCTTCCATGTCTTAAAGATGGGCACTATATTTGCTCTTCTTCAATCACTGGGGCCTGTGTATGAGGGGTGAGCAGAGGATGAAATATACCTTGATTTTAACAAGGCTTTTGACACCATCTCCCACAGCATTCTCATTAACAAGCTATGGAAATGCAAACTAGATGACAATGCTGTAAGATGGATACTTAACTGGTTGGATCATTGTGCTCGACGAGTACTCATCAATGGTTCAGTTTCTAGCTGGGTGGAGGAATTAATTGCATTCCCCAGACATCTGTCCTGGGATTGGTGCTGTTCCACACCTTCATTAATGATTTGGGCAATAGCATTGAGTGCATACTTAGCCAGTTTGTGATGACACCAAGTTAGAGTCGCAGAAACTCAGGAGGATAGGGTTAGGATCTAGAATGACCTGGATAGCCTGGAGAAATGATCTATAATCAACCAAATGAAATTCAAGGGGGAGAATTATTATTTGGGACATAATTACATGCACACATGCAGACTGAGGAATAACTGGCTAGCCAGAGGAGGACCTTGGGGTTACAGTGGACTATAAACTGAACGTGTCTGTTTTAGTTGCAAAAAACAAACAACCCCCCCCCCCCCCCAAAAAAAAAAAAACCAACAAAAAAAAACCCAACAACTCGGTTGTATTAATAGGAATGTCACTTACAAATCAAGGGAATTGATTCTTCTGCTTTATTGAGCAGTGGTAAGTACTTCTTGCCTGGAGCACTGTATTCAGTTTTGGGCCTTGCACTTCAGGAAAGATATGGACAGATTGGAAAGACTTCAGTAGAGTGATATAAATAGCCCTACTTTCCTTTGATCCTATGCTTTATGCTTCACAGATCTGGTTGTCTCCACTTATGTAACTGGGAGAGAATGTGTCAGCAATTGCTTTAGGGATGGCAATGCAGTTAATGTCAATGCTATGAGTATGAAATGAAATGTGTCCCCTTTCCTTTCTGTTTGTTGTCAAAATCTTTTGACATTTAAACAATTCTGGCACCGCATACCCTGCTGCCATGCTGTAGGCCTGCAAGTTCTGTTCAGATGTTGTTGTTTGCCATTCATCTTGCCTTCTCTTTTCAACCAGCAGATGTTTTCTTGGTTGTGTCTCAGCTGATAGTGGATTGGATGCATTTTCCCTGAGCCTGATGTGTTCCACTTCACTCATTGAGATTGCATTCTTTTGGTTAATAAATTTTTGTGGTTGGCAGCAACTTTGTCAAATTTCTTAACAGAAAATTTGTGGCCTTGGGACTGGGTGAATCCATTTTCGCTCCCATGTAAGGAGTTTGTGCCAGGAAAATTTGGGTTATTTTTAGTGCCTCTATCTTGGCATCTTTGTATAAGGGGAGGAGTAATTCCTATTCTTTTAGAGGCTGTTGGTTTCCCTGTATCTTTTCCATGGGAGAGCATTGAAGAGTGATGTTTTTTCCCTTTCTCCTGCCTCTGGAGTAGGGTGGGCCTAAGTCCCTTCGGCTGCTAAGAAAGTAAAGGTGTTGCTCTGCAGCAGCATAACTGACTGGTACATATTGGGTGACTAAGCAATGTGATTTGATGAGCTAAGAACAAGGGTATGCACATTACCCTCTGACAGAATCTTGTCTAGCCCTCTACTGTTGCAGGCAGTCACCTTGTACAACCTCTTCATAAGCTGATCACACTCCATTGTAAAACTGATTATATTTCTTGTTCAACACTTCTGCTGGCACCTGAAAAGGCAATTAGTAGCTGTTTGAATTGTGGTGCTGAATAGTTTTAGCGGAAACAGAACACTAAGGCCAAATAAGCATCTGCACGCCATTAGCAAGTTAAGGAGGAAAAGGCTTCAGATGTATTCAGAAACTCAGAAACAAGTGTGCCTTATGAAGTCTCTAGAATCATCTACTTGTGTCCTGAAGGTGGTAAAAAGTCTTTACCTCCCAGGATGTACTCATGTACAGTGGTGGCAGAGGGGAAGACAAGCTACTGGCTTTTGGGAAGGGGAGTGTTATGTCCTGTAGAAGACGTCCAGGAATTTTCTACCTTCAGAGAACAGCAAAGAAGGGAGTGGAGAACTGAAGTTTGCTAAGGCAATCCAGGGCAATAGGTGTACACCCCACTTGCAGGCCTGCTTCTTAGGAATGATTTGGATAATAGTGATCTCTCCCATACAAGAGTTGGAGAGTATGTCTACTACAAGAAAATCTGAAGCTGGTATTGGTGTGGGCAGGGGCCTCATACCTTCTACAGTAGAGAGCTTTTCTCACCTAATTTCAGCCCATTCCCTGACTTCTCTTGGACAGGATTCATCTGCACAAACCAGTGCCCCTTCCACACAACCCTGATCACCCTCTGAAGCTCTCTAAGAATGCATGGTTGATTTACTCTGGGAGGAGGAGATGCAGTACCTTTTTCAGGCCGCTAGGCTTGGAGGGTTTTCCACTTATCATGGATGTATGGTTGAGCACCTTGTGGCAGGTCAGCAGCTACCTAAGCCCCAAGATCTGCTGATTACTAGCAGCCAGGGCAGCTTTTTGAGCTGTTCTTGCAAAGCTCAAGCCCAGCTGCATTTTCTGCAATCACTGATTCATTTTCCTGAAGAAGCACAGAGCATCCCCTGCCCAAAATCTCATTTCAAAATGAGGCAAGACAAGCTCCAAGAAGGAGACACTGTGGGAAGAAAATGAATGCCAGAGAAAAAGCAATTTCCTGTCTGGCAGGCAGATGTGGCAGTGACCTAGTCGTGTCACTTGGCAGCAAAGAATGGCGTCTGCTTGAAAAAAATGCTTGCTGAAGTGTCCTGTGAGGGTTAAACCGGCTTTCTGAGGGTTAAACCAGAATTTCTGTTGCTTATAGCTAAAAAATAAAATGTAAAAGGAAACTTTTTGTGGTAAAGTGCTTGTTAGGGCCCTGTGATGTTCAAACCAGGCGTTTCCTGTAATTTATTAATGCATTATAAAATATATGCCATAGCTTAGAGTTTAATTAAGTTTAAAATGACCAAAACACTGGCTTGCATCCATAGATGCTTCTCAAGCAAATCCCGGGACGTCATTCTCCCCTTGTACTTGGCCTTGGTGAGGCCACAGCTGGAGTACTGTGTCCAGTTTTGGGCTCCACAATTCAAAAGGATGTGGAGAAGCTTGAGACAGTCCAGAGAAGAGCCACACGCATGATCAGAGGTCAGGGAAGCAGACCCTACGATGACAGGCTGAGAGCCATGGGGCTCTTTAGCCTGGAAAAGCGCAGGCTCAGAGGTGATGTGATGGCCACCTATAAGTTTATCAGGGGTGACCACCAGTATCTGGGGGAACGTTTGTTCACCAGAGCGCCCCAAGGAATGACGACTAGGTCGAATGGTCATAAACTACTACAAGACCGTTTCAGGCTGGACATAAGGAAGAATTTCTTTACTGTCCGAGCCCCCAAGGTCTGGAACAGCCTGCCACTGGAGGTGGTTCAAGCGCCTACATTGAACACCTTCAAGAGCAAACTGGATGCTTATCTTGCTGGGATCCTATGACCCTAGCTGACTTCCTGCCCTTTGGGCAGGGGGCTGGACTCGATGATCTTCCGAGGTCCCTTCCAGCCCTAATGTTTATGAAATCTATGAAAACCTAGTTAAGGCCGGCTTTGTTAGCGATGGCGCAGCTAAAATTAATCATATAAGGAAAATGCAAAGGCTTGTACTGCTGTTGGTTAATCATATAAGGAAAGTTTGCAGCATAAAAACTATAATTGGATGTGAGTTGACAGCATAGTTCAAAAGTTATAAATTTGCTGGCACATCTGGAAATCAACAGAAGGGATGCGCAGCGTGATAAAGAAAGCTATCGCTGTGAGGAGGAACTGTTGACCTGGATTCTGTGGGACAGTGGATTTTAAGGAGCCCAAAGACTGAATACCAGAGTCCTTCCCAGCATCCCCTTGGACAGCGCAGATTGGGGACACCTGACTTCACTGGATCTCGAGAGGGTTATCGTATACCAGGCATCAAAGGGGACTGCTGATAAGTTGCTAACTCAGAATTTTACTGTCTGTCTTTGTTGTATTGTTAAGCTTTGCGTAGTTGTGTGTTTGTTAAATCAATAAACCTTTCTTGTCCTTTTACTCCCAAACACTGTCTCAATCCCGAACCCTCCCACTGGTGGCTGGGACAGGCAGAGTCCTGCTGCCACAAGATTGGACCAGAAATGGATGAAATGCAGCATAGACCTTGCTCCTTGAACGCATGGGAATGTATGGCATGGAAAGTGTTTCTGAGTCATTCCTGATGTTAATTCCTTATCTGGCCACCACAATACAGTCTTTCAGGTCACAGAAATGCTAGGGAAAAGGCTTCCCCATCATGCTTATTTGCCCAGAGGGGCAAGGATAGAACAAGCCAACCCCTGTGACACAGGCCAGGGACTGCTATGCCTTATGGGGTTTAGAACTGCATCCTGTATGCCAAACAAGGTACAGGAGGCATTGAGCCTGCTTACGTGATTCTGGGCTGTGATGCAATCTGGCTGCTGGGAAGGGGCGAGGCAAATCTCCAAGCTCTTCACTGGAAACCAGGGATATAAGGAAAACATGGCAAATAACAAAAATCCTCAGCTGAGAAGGGTTGAAAGCACAGCTGGGTTGGAAAGTAGGTAGTTGGAAGAGCTAATGCTGAGCAATGTTGCCATCTGCTGGCCAAAGAGGAGGGACATATAGGAGCTTACTAAACACAGAACTAGGTACCTGGTATGACCAACTTATGACATGGCTGGGGTTCATGTCTGAGAGCTGGCACAAAGAGAGCTGAGGCCCTGCCCTATGGCTGCCCAGTGCAGTTAAGCCAACTACCAGGAGGTCTGTCCTGACCATCTGACCTGGCCTCTAGATAAGAAATAAGGGTCTGACAAAGTGAGAATTCTACTCCTTTTCATGGCATGGGCCCTAGAACGTGCTGGCAACTCTGCTCCCCACCAGCTGTCCAGGATCCTCAGTGTGAGCAACTTAGCAGTAAATCCACAACGGGGAATTCTAACCATTGCAAACCCTGGCTCTTAGGGGCTCCACCATGGCCACAGCCCTAAGTGAGGAATAAATAGGCAGAGCTTGGATGTTTCCACTGATGGATCCTTGGTTATCCAGGAAGGGGCATGGGCTTCTGACCTAAGCAGATAGTTATTTATGTACGTGGACAATAGCACAAAGATTCCTCTCTTCCTTCATTAGTAGCTGAGTGGTTGGGGCACTTGTCCAGGACATGAGAGAGAGGGGCTCTAGGAAGACTCAGGGAGTTTGAAACCACACATCCTATATCCCAGCAAAGTGCCCTACCTGATCCTGCACCATGGGGCAATGTAACAGAGAGCCTGGGGCTTTCTGTTACGAGGAGAAGCAGCCCAGCCAGGTAGCTCTGCAGGCTGGCAGCATGTTGCAGCTGTAGGTCGCCATGGCAATGGGCTAATGGGATAATTAGCCAGCACCTGCAAGTGGTCTGATGACCCAAGGCAGGCAGGATCAGGGGAGCATATAGACTCAGGGCTGTGGCTAGCGGGGCAGTCTCTCCTTGGCTGCTATGAGGGAAGGAGCTCCTGTCCAGGATGCTGAGTTAGTGAAGGTCTGTACTCTTCCATCCTACCAGTGACCGGACGAGGAAGACGGCAGGAGAACTGCATCAGAGAGACCAACTGGCGGCTTCGGCAGTGGTGTCTCGAGGCAGGCTTCGGCTTCCTGGACCATGAACCGCACATCACGACGAGGGACATGCTCAGCTGGGATGGGCTTCACCTGTCCCCCAAAGGTAAGCGTGTGTTTTCTTCTAGGTTGGCGGATCTCCTCCGGCGGGCTTTAAACTAGGCTCGTCGGGGGGAGGGGAGTACGAGGGCAGGGGAAGCTGTGGAACACCAAACCATGTGGCACCCACAAGGACAGCCCAGCCTGAAGAAGGAGAACATTGGGAACCTGAAAGCCATGGGGAGGCCAGCACAACAGAACAGGTAAGGAACAAGAAGGTAAGAAACAATGGGCCCCATGGGACTGGGAGCAGGGGGGCAGCAAAGGCGCCAGTCGCAGGGCTCAAGTGCCTATATACTAATGCTAGGAGCATGGGGAACAAGCAGGATGAACTAGCGCTCCTGCTTGCACTAAACACCTATGACTTAGTGGGGCTAACAGAGACCTGGTGGGATTCATCCCATGACTGGGCGGTACATATTGAGGGCTATAGATTGTACAGAAAGGACAGGTCGGGGAAGAAAGGGGGGGGGGTTGCACTTTATGTCAGTGAGCAATATACATCAACCCTCATCAAGACAGAATCCGAGGCTGAGGAAGTAGAAGGATTGTGGGTTAGGCTACATGGGGGGCAAGGAGAAAGGGATTTGGTGGTAGGGGTCTGTTACAGACCCCCACACCAAGGGGAAGAAATAGATGCGGGGCTCCTGAGGCAACTCTCGGAGACCATAAAAGCTAAAGAGGCGGTAGTCATGGGGGACCTAAACTACCTGGACATCTGCTGGGAGACGCAGACAGCAAGGTCCCATCGCTCACGCAGGTTTCTAACTTGTGTACAGGACCTCCACCTGACACAGGAGGTGTATGGTCCCACTAGGGGGAATGCCATACTGGATCTGGTATTGGCAACGGGAGATGACATGATAGGGGACCTCCAAATCGGTAGCTATCTGGGAGACAGTGATCACCTTATGATAGAATTCAACATAAGACGGCGAGTGGGTAAGGTAACTAGTAGGGTGAAAGTGCTAGACTTTAGGAAAGCTGATCTCATTGCACTCAGGCGATTAGTCAAGGAAGCACTGCAGAGTAGGAGTTTTGATGGGATGGGTGCCCAAGAAGGGTGGCTGTGCCTAAAGGAAACGATCCTTTGGGCACAAAGCAAGATGATCCCCGAGCGAGGCAAAAGAGGGAAAGGGGCCAGGAGGCTTCCATGGCTGACCAGAGAAATCCAGGGCAGCCTAAGGGCCAAAAGGGGAGCACATAAAAAGTGGAAACAGGGTGAGATCACTAAAGATGAATATACCTCCTCTGCTCGTGCTTGTAGGGAGGCAGTTAGGCGGGCCAAAGCTACCATGGAGCTGAGGATGGCAACCCAAGTAAAGGACAACAAGAAATTGTTTTTTAGATACATAGGGAGTAAAAGGAAGGCCCAGGGAGGAATAGGACCCCTGCTAAATGGGCAGAAGCAATTGGTGACAGATAGAGGGGACAAGGCTGAACTCCTCAACGAGTTCTTTGCCTCAGTGTTCCTAAGCGAGGGGCACGACAAGTCTCTCACTGGGGTTGTAGAGAGGCAGCAGCAAGGCGCCAGACTTCCATGCGTAGATCCTGAGGTGGTGCAGAGTCACTTGGAAGAACTGGATGCCTTTAAGTTGGCAGGCCCGGATGGGCTCCATCCCAGGGTGCTGAAGGCACTGGCCGACGTCATTGCAGAGCCACTGGCGGGAATATTCGAATGCTCGTGGCGCACAGGCCAAGTCCCGGAGGACTGGAAAAGGGCTAACGTGGTCCCCATTTTCAAAAAGGGGAGGAAGGAGGACCCGGGCAACTATAGGCCGGTCAGTCTCACCTCCATCCTTGGTAAAGTATTTGAAAAAATTATCAAGGCTCACATTTGTGAGAGCCCGGCAGGGCAAATTATGCTGAGGGGAAACCAGCATGGGTTTGTGGCGGGCAGATCATGCCTGACCAACCTAGTCTCTTTCTATGACCAGGTTACGAAACGCCTGGACACAGGAGGAGGGGTGGATGTCGTATACCTGGACTTCAGGAAGGCCTTCGATACGGTATCCCACCCCATACTGGTGAACAAATTAAGAGGCTGTGATGTGGATGACTGCACAGTCCGGTGGGTGGCGAATTGGCTAGAGGGTCACACCCAAAGAGTCGTGGTAGATGGGTCGGTCTCGACCTGGAAGGGTGTGGGCAGTGGGGTCCCGCAGGGTTCGGTCCTTGGACCGATACTCTTTAATGTCTTCATCAGCGACTTGGACGTGGGAGTGAAATGTACTCTGTCTAAGTTTGCAGATGACACAAAGCTATGGGGAGAAGTGGACACGCCGGAGGGCAGGGAACAGCTGCAGGCAGACCTGGATAGGTTGGACAAGTGGGCAGAAAACAACAGGATGCAGTTCAACAAGGAGAAATGCAAAGTGCTGCACACCTACAGCCTAGGAAATGACCTGCTGGGTGGCACGGAGGTGGAAAGGGATCTTGGAGTCCTAGTGGACTCCAAGATGAACATGAGCCGGCAGTGTGACGAAGCCATCAGAAAAGCCAATGGCACTTTATCGTGCATCAGCAGATGCATGACAAATAGGTCCAGGGAGGTGATACTTCCCCTCTATAGGGCGTTGGTCAGACCGCAGTTGGAGTACTGCGTGCAATTCTGGGCGCCACACTTCAAGAAGGATGCGGATAACCTGGAGAGGGTACAGCGAAGGGCAACTCGTATGGTCAAGGGCCTGCAGACCAAGCCCTACGAGGAGAGACTAGAGAAACTGGACCTTTTCAGCCTCCGCAAGAGAAGGTTGAGAGGCGACCTTGTGGCTGCCTATAAGTTCATCACGGGGGCACAGAAGGGAATTGGTGAGGATTTATTCACCAAGGCGCCCCCGGGGGTTACAAGAAACAATGGCCACAAGCTAGCAGAGAGCAGATTTAGACTGGACATTAGGAAGAACTTCTTCACAGTACGAGTGGCCAAGGTCTGGAACGGGCTCCCAAGGGAGGTGGTGCTCTCCCCTACCCTGGGGGTCTTCAAGAGGAGGTTAGACGAGTATCTAGCTGGGGTCATTTAGACCCAGCACTCTTTCCTGCTTATGCAGGGGGTCGGACTTGATGATCTATTGAGGTCCCTTCCGACCCTAACATCTATGAATCTATGAATCTTGAAGGGATGGCAGGCTGCCTGTTGTTATTTATGTTATAGCCCAGTGGCTTGTGTTTATGTTGTGTTTATACTGGTGGTTTGTGGATGAGGCTATAGGGGAGGTGGAGGCCTCATTAGTGTCCAGAGAGGAGTACTTGACTGCCTTGAGCCCTGCCAGGGCAGGCTCAGGGCCTGAACACTTACTGAGTGGAGAGATGTGCCAGAGGAGGATGCAGCTCCAGAGAGGCCAGGGAAGCTAGTGCCTTGAAGTCAGGTCCACTTCAGTGGGCCTAGCTACATTAAAGGGGTAGGGGCAGAGGCTGAGGCCCCAACAGAGGGAATATATTGGTAACACCCATGAGGCATGGGGTGTGGTTAAGTAACCACACAACTAGCCCAGAAGGCTTTGGGTGCCCTGCCAGGTACAGTTGATCACAGAGGCCCAGCCAGGGGCCTGGGAACAGTGGAACTGAGGCCTAGCAATGGTTTGGAGGCAGCCTCCCTATTAATTTATAATTCATCAAGGCATGGCAGGAGAGACAGGGGGAGTGCCCTAGGGGTGGAACAGGGCATGGTTGCAGAGGCACCAGGGGGTGTCACAGCCATTCCTGGGACTCCAGTGTGTTACAGGCAGGCAGAACTCTGAGTGGCCTTCACTGGGAAGGCAAGAGGGAAAGAGTCATGGGGACAGAAAAAGACCAAACAAGACGGTTTCTGTGGCCTATAGGAGGAGGGCCCTGGCCTAGCAGGGAGGGAGGGAGTAGTTGGCGGCCTCTGTTCCAAGGCTTTGTTCATTTTACCTGGTGACCCTTTAATATCAAGTGTCTCTTGTCCCCTAAGGTATGGCAAGTCACCTACTTGTAAATCATGATACTAATCTGGATTAAATTTTTAAATTGTAATAACGGGTATGATTTGGCCCCATGGAGTTGCATCAGAGCTTGGGGGAGGAGACCCTAGCTTGTAGTGCACAGGGGAATCTAGACAAATGGCTCGGCTCTCCACCCTGCTGTGTAAGCTGACTGTGGTGAGAGGTGTCACAGGAGAAGTGTGACTTCAGGAGAGAGTTGGCGGAGTGAATCGGCCAGTATCACACAGGCAATGGACAGGGAGCTGGAAATTGCTGGATGTTGTAAGTGTGTGGGCTTTCTTTTCTGAAAGGGAAAATCAAAGGAGGTAAAGTTTACAGTGACCGGTCCCACAGGGTTTCTTTTTCCTCTCTCCAGACACAGCTGAGCACACTGTCCTGTTAGGGATTCTGAGTCATGTTTTTCTGTTTAAAGGTGTGCTGTAGTGAGGCCTGTCATGTAAAAGCTTTTCCAGCCTCATGGGCAGGACATGAGCAGGTGCCAGAGTGCCATCTGAAGCCTACTGTCTGCCCTCTGTGCTGTATTTGCCATTTCTGAATGACTGTAATACAAAATGCATAAACACCATCGGAAACAAGAGCAACAGCCACTGCCCTGAACCAGAGAGATGAGCTCTCTTCCACTAGTTCTCTTTGTGTTCCCAGGATGCTTTCCCTCTTGGCTGTCCACCCCCTCCATATGAAGGTTCCCACAGTCTTACCTGGTCTACACCCTGGTGATTAGGTTGCTGTGCTGTGATATGGGAGCTCATTATTCATAATCCCCCATCAGGAAGTGAGTCATGACAGGTGCCCCCAGTGTTGGAGAGGGGCCTTAGCTACAAGGCTGCTGGGCACAAGTTTGGTAGCAGCATGCTGCTAGATTATGGTCATTTACAAATGTGGGGGCTTATGCAGCATTTCTGTGCACCTGTATTGGACCAACCCCACCGCCTTACCCCCCAGGAGCACTACTGAATTCTGCTGAACCTGTTTAGTAGTCACAACTTAGTCACATAGTGGTAAAATGAAGCTACATAGGGCAGGGGTTGGTGTCCTATGGCCTGCAGGCTGAAGCTGACTCCAGAACTATTGGATATGGGGCTTTGGCAACATTTAGCAGTGGGAGCTTTGGCAGCAGTCAGTCTCCCCATGTCTCTGTTGGAAGAAGTGGCGGCAGTGACTCAGTTCATCTGTCTGCCTGCCTCTTCCCTGAGCTGGGTTACTTGGGACTGCAACCAGAAAATTTTACCAGTTGCTGATATAAAGCAATGGTGTTCACAGCTTTGGCCCTGTGGGACAGAGGAATACCATAGGGCAGGTGCACAGGGTGGGTCAGGCTTCATCCCACCTTTGCCTTGGTTATCCCGCTGCCCCCACTCAGCCAGGATTGTGCTTTGGGGGAGGTCTATGATGCCTCTGCGCTGGAATCGGGCTTTGGTGGGCTCTGCACCATGCCCCACCCAGCCAGAATGGGGCACTGGGGCCTGTGCTGTGCGCTGGCATCAAGTCCCATGCTGCCCTGCACAAGAGATCTATCGGGGGGTTCCCAGTTTCAGGGGTTGAGCACCCTTGATATAAGGCATTTCAGAGTGTAAGCCCAAGGCATACCATTACACAAAGTGAAGAAGAATGCTATTGGATGACTTAGACACCTAAAAACTGCGAATGCATCATACATCTGAGCAGTGAGCTGGAACTGCTGCAGAAGAATTCCCTATAGGCCAGAGGCGGAGGTCTTCAGCTGTTCCAGTCCCTGCTCCCATGACTCCCTATTTTGATGATTCTCAACCAGGGTAAATGAGATTCTTTTAAGGGTGCCCTGGGGTGCCACGCAATATTAGCACTGTGCAAACACCCACATATCAGCCACAAAGATAAACCCAGAGATTTCAAATAGGAATCCTTGGCGTCAGAAACATCCTGCCTACTGTAGGCTTTCTGAGTTCTTTGCAACAGCAGAATTGCTATATTTCTCTTCCATAATAATAAAATGAAAACCAAGGGCAGTCAATTTTTGAGGGGTGACTGGACTCTAAAAAGTTTGAGGGGCATTGATTTAATGACTTTTATAGACTGTGAAACAGCTTGTAGAAAAGGGGTTGAGGCTGGTCCCATCCCAGAATGCTGTAGTCAGGTGGCCACGGCATTCCCCCGTGAAGTGGCAGCTATAGATTTCAGATGCCTCTCCTCTTCCCCTCTCCATCCTCTGCCCTCAGTCACAGGGAGCAGAATTAAAACCAGGTCACAAACAGGCACTGACCTCTGGGGCATTCTGAGGTGGAGCTGTCTCAGTTTCTCCTGGTGGGTAAAATGGAGTATGTGTGTCACGTGTGGTGTATGGGGGAGTCAGGTTTGCCCTGGAAACACTTGCTGGCTTGGTCTCAGGTCAGATGGGCAGAAGAGTCCCTAGTTTCCTTTAGGTGCTCAAGGCACTTCTGGAAGCTTAGCTACATGTACACTGCAATCTAGGTGTGTGACTGCAGCACAAACCCAGGCTGCCTCAGGTACCAGTAGTGAAGCAGGTGTAGCAGCGGCTCCAGAGGCTATGTACCCTGAGCACTGAATGTGCTCATGCAGCCTGTGCTGAAGCAATGGTGCAGCTACACAACTGGTAGTCAAACTAGTGGTGGCAAACCTAGCTCAGATACATCAGCACAAAGGGGAGCCACTGCTGCTCTTCACTGCAGTGTTAAACATACTTTCCAGGCCTGTAAGGACTTTAAGTACCTTCAGGGGTAGATAACACTTGAGAGAGAGCTTTGAAGACTTACTTTTTGGATTTAGGCACCTCAGTCCTTTTGCAGATCTAGGCTGACTCTTCTCCAGTCTCCTCAGATTGTGATCTGCAGCAATATCTTGGAAAATCTCTTGATCAGCATCGCTTTGAGTAAGACTTGAAATATGACCAGCTTGTACTGCTCAGCCTTTCTGGCAGCATGTAGTTATTCCACAAGCCCTCTGATTATGTTACAGAAAATGGACACAGCTTGTAAATCCTGGCACTGGTCCTACATGAGATGAGGCTCATTCTGACTGACTGCTGTGAAGTAAAAAACTCTGCAGCAGCACATGTAGACACCGCCTGGGCTGGCCAGGGCATGAGGGTGCTTCAGTGTGGGGGCTGCCTGTAAGATAGCCCTGCACTGAAGTACCCTCTGCCCCAGCTAGCCCATCTGTAGCATGTTGAGCTTGAGGGAGCAGCCTTGAGCTGGCCCACTGCCAGCCAGGGCTGCTTCAACCCAGCTCAATGTGCTGCAGTCCCATGTGCACTTGCACATGACACACCCAGAGCAATAAACTCTGGAGCTCTAGAGTTTATTGCTTTGTATTAATATGTACATGTAGATATGCCCACTGAATAATGTAAGGTGGATAGAAAGCTGGTTGGATTCTTGGACTCAACAGATACTAATCAATGGCTCAATGTCTAGCTGCACGTGGTATCAAGTGGAGTGCCCCTGTGGCCAGTTTTGTTCAATATGGTCATTAATGATTTGGAAGATGGGATGGAGTGCCCCCTCAGCAAGTTTGCAGATTACACCAAGCTGGGAGGTGTAGTAGATACACTGGAGGGTAAAGCTAGGGTTCAGAGTGACCTAGATAAATTGGAGGATTGGGTCAAAAGAAATCTCATGAAATTCAACAAGGATAACTGGAAAGTCCTGCACTTAGTATGGAAGAACCCCGTGCACCGCTACAGGTTGGGGACTGACTGGCTAAACAGCAGTTCTGCAGAAAAGGACTTGGGGGTTACAGTGGACCATGGGCAACTGGTGCCTCCTGAGTCTGGGGGGCACCAGATTGCTGAACGGGGGGTGTCCCCCAGCAGCTGATCGCCAAGCCCAGAACCACCAGCAGTGAAACTGGAAGTGCACTTCCGCCTGCACTTCCAGTTTCACGACTGGCACTTCTAGGGGGTACACAGCCAATTTGTTACAAGGAAAGGAGCAAGTGTGATAGGTTATATATTAATAGAATCATGTATGTGATGCAAGTATCAAATCAGTTGAAATTCTACCATGGGTGTAATGTGACCATTTCCCCCCCTCACTAAATATCCCATTAGAAGTTTAGGGGAGTCCTTGCCAAAAACTGTACAAATAGATTAGTAGTAGTCAGTAAAAAGAGAATTCAGTGGAATAATGAGTTACAAGATACATGTGTTGCCCAGTTCAAACACACTTTCCCAGAGCACTTATTTCACGTTTTTAAAGTACAAGAACCGTGAGAAGCAATTGCACCATGTGAAGCAGCTGCTCAGCAGTTGGAAAATGCTCTCACAAAAGAGAGCTTTTTTGCTGGGAATAAGTGCTGTTAGGGACACAAGCCTTGTTTTTGATGTGGACTGTTCTCAAGCTAAAGCTGATTTGAGAGATGTGTTGGAGGAATACATATCTAAAAATGACTGTTGGCTTTCAATGGATCAAAAGGATTAAAACAGACTACAAAAACTGATGGATAAGAATATCAAATGAAGCTCTGGGAGGAACTAGTAGCTGCAGGGCAAAATAGTGATAACCAATGTTTGTTGGGTAAATTAAAGCTAAAGGGACACATTTTTTTTAAAATGTAATTCCTGATGTGTATGTCCCCGAAAATACATTGGGTCTTGTTTTTTAAGAACAAGTTTAATGCCATATTAAACTTGGTGTAGGAAATGGTAGCTTCTTGTTGAAGGAAATGTTATCTGTTAAGCTACAAGTAGATCATTATCTCACTTTTGAACCTCAAGTAAGATACCTTTACTGAGAAATGGAAAAGCCCTCAGCCTTGGTTTTTTTTTCTCCTGAGAAATCTTCAAGGAATTCACTGACTGGTGGTACCCAATTCTGACCAATATTTTTAATAGAATTATTTTAGAAGGCATTTATCCAAAATATTGGAATGAAGATACACTAGTCCTGATTTAAAAAATAGCAGTAAGAGAGATCTCAGGTTTTATCGCCCTATTAGCCTTATGTGTATTCCTGCCAAAATGCTTGAGAGACATTTAATTTTTCACCTTCAGGCATGGATCTCTGAAAATAATATTTTGGGAGAAGAGCAGGTTGGTTTTAGAGAAGGCTATTCTTGAATGGGCCATTTCTTGGCATTGTATTATCTGGCATCTAAATATGTTAAAACACAAAATCATCTGTAGGTGATTTTCTTATTGGGGAGAAGCCATGATAAGCCCTAGAAAATGGCAGCTGGTCCCACAGTTTGCCTGTGAAATTAGCTGGCTGCTTCCTCAAGTTGGGTAGACCCCGTAGTTTCCCAACTAAGAAAGGGATATGGCAAGGAGAGTGGTTCTGGAAGTATCATGGGCACCTATACATGTGCCAGATGTTTGCTCTGTGCGCTAATTTGCTCCAGCAGCCTCTGTGTCATGTCTATTCAGTGTCCCTACATTTCAAAATGGTGGCAGGGACACTTGAACTAAAGCTCAAATTTTAGTTTGAGTGCCGCCATCACCATTTTGAAGTGTGGGATGCTGAATACACATGATGCTGCAAGTGATTTAATTAGAGTGGCTCCAATTAAAGTGCCCCCCCCACCTCCACCCCAGAGGATGTGCATTGATACCCTAAGGGTCTACAGATCCAAGATAGATTCCACGTTATTGTATGGAGCAGCACTCAGGGGTGTTGACCCTATGGTCCAACTGAAAAGATTTCTAATTATTAAGACAGCTTTTATCTTTACCTAATTCTATGAATGCAGAGTTTGGTGGGGTGGGACTCATGTGCTCTGAAACTGGACTCTTTTACATCTACCAGATACTGCAAGAAGTGCGTTTTAGAACTGCTTCTCTGCTAAATGAACCCTGGTTTGGGGATGGCTAACAGATATCCATACTCTCCTCTAGATAAATAGTCTGGGAAATGTACTGACCTGGTATTTCTCCTGTATTTAAAACAAGACATTAATTTAAGAATTAAGGATGCCATCATCCTGACAGATCTGCTGGCAGCAAGACTGTCTTGAATTTCCCCTTTTTTAAATTAATAAGATGTTCCTTTGGCCCCAAAACCTATCTGTCGATGGTGCAAACTTCAAATATTGAGAGGCCACCACTAGATTGAGATTCACACTTAATGAGAACTGCAAGTGGTGTTGGATTCCACGTCCTGATAGAATATGTTCTTGTGGGAAGAATGAGATTGATGACTTAAATCATTATTTGTCTTGTTTATTCTTGGAAGAAATAAGGAAATGGATCTCTCCATTAGTGGGAAAAACTGAATACTGGGCTAATGAGGAAAAAAAAAAACAGTCTGGCTTCTTTCTAACACTTTGGAGCCTTTCTTACACTCCTTAGAAGTATTTGCACTACTTGAACAAAGAATAAGGGCCAAAATCAATAGCATTTTCCTGTTCTGTTCTATTGTTCGTGTCTCCATTTTACCTCTTTTTTAGCTCATTATACATCATGTTCTATTTTAATCTTGTGTAAACTGGTAGAATGGATAATCTTGTATCCTTTTAGTAATTCTTATTATTTATATAAATGTAATTTTTATTGTTCACTTTATTATACTGTTTTGGGGAAAGCTATAAATATACTACTGCTACTTTGGTTCTCTGCTTCCACAACACTTGCTACAGGCTGCCCAGGAGTGTCTGAGGAGAGAGACCACTCCCTCTTCCATGGACTCTAGCACTGCTCTCCAGCATTTTCTCTGGAAGGTAAAGTCTTCCTGTCACTCATACTCCAATATTATTGCCTTAGCTTCCTGTAGCTGTTACACTAAATTGGGTTAATCTGCCAGCATTCAATAGCCTAACCAACGGAAAGCAGCTAATGTCTGGTCAGTGGCCCCTGACTGTATAGACTTTAGCTGTGTTAGTCTTATGTCCAGATGAAGGAGAATTTATTTCTTGCTTTTGGCAGCAGTAGCATTGCTTTGATGAGGTTGCTGCTGTTGCTGAAATAGTCAGGATGGCAATACAGTGCTACATACTCAGAAACAGCAATATTTTAAAGCATGAAGGCACTTTTAGAAATTTTCTCTAAAGGATGAAGAGTTCTTACTGTCCATTATTTTACTGCACATATCTTAACCCTAAAATATTAAGTACCCTGATGTATAATAGACTTTGCTTGCTCTTCTGCGCTATTTTACTTTAAAGGTGGTAATATTTCAATGTAGTGAAGTTATTTAGGCTGTAAAGGGAATGATTCACACCGACTGTGCTATATGCAACTCTAGTGTTTGCTTCCTTGGATTCCGCCCTTTGTAAACACCTTGCACACCACGTAGGTCAGGACTTCTGTCACTAGAGAGAAGCTACCAGTGTTTGTTTCATCTTCTCTCAGTTTTCACACTTGGAAATGAAAGCCTCATTGCTAAGTACAAGGGTCTCAACTCGAATTCATAAATGTTTGCAAAACCATCTCATCACCTAGAAATCAGGTACGAGAGAGGACCTCAAAGCCCAGAAAGTGCAACTTACATGGTCACCTGGCCACTGGGTGAGTGCGTTAACTACAAATCCTCTAGATTTTGTTCAGCTGATGAGATGTACCTGTGCATCACTGTGCTTTCACTGTGTTAAGTATTATGGTATACAGTACTTATTCTGCTTAGAATGTGATCCATGAGTTTGTTCTGCTTTAAGGCTTCTAGTTTTAATTCTAGTTATCAATGAGCACAGCATCTAAGAGCTGTAGGGACCTCCTAAGTAAGTCAAACCTTCTTGTACTGTGTCCATCAGCTCACAAAAAAGGAGATAAAGCAGCAGTCAGAGGAAATTATTATCTTTTGACCCACCTGCTTACCCAAATGTGAAGTGGTCAGCTGTTTAGTAGGAGATATCAATGATGGCCACAGGTATTTAATTTAGATCGGTTTCTTTCCCACAAAACTACACAGTCCAGTTTCCCCAGGCACAACAGGATTAGTAACAGCTTTGCTCACAGCTCAAAGCTATTAGCAAACATCACTTAGTCCAACGTTGCCTGCATCTAGTCTTTCACCAGAGGCCTGTTCTCAATGTTTTGCACAAGCTGGACTGGAATGTCCTTACTATTTTCTCTGGTCTTTTCTGGCTGCCTTTCACAGATGCAGAAACCTCCACAAAACAATACCTAGCCCTTCTGCCCACATGTGCCTTTATTTTGGGTGGGGATCCTGGAGGGCAGCAAATTTACAGAAGTTTAGGGCTGGAAGGGACGTTGTGAGATCAACGGGTCCAGCCCCCCCTGCTCCAGAAAGCAACGATGCACATGCATGTCTTCAGTTCTCTAGTGAAGTTACTATTACATGTCTAGGGCTGCACAGCAGTTTGGTAGCACCCACTCCGTGGTGCACCATGCTGCAGAAAATGAGGGTTGGAAGGGACCTCAGGAGGTCATCTAGTCCACCCCTCTGCTCAAAGCAGGACCATCCCCAATTAGATCATCCCAGCCAGGGCTTTGTGGCGCTGGGCATTAAACCTCCAAGGACGGAGATTCTACCACCTCTCTAGGTAACCCGTTCCACTGCTTCACCATCTTCCTAGTGGGAGTTTTTCCTAATATCCAACCTAAACCTCCTTTTGCTGCAACTTGAGACTGTTGCTCCTTGTTCTGTCATCTGCCACCACTGAGAACAGTCCAGCTCCATCCTCTCTGGAACCACCCTGCAGGTAGCTGAAGGCTGCTATCAAACCCTCCCTCAGTCTTCTCTTCCGTAGACTAAATAACCCGTTCTCTCAGCCCCTTAACTATTTTCTTTGCCCTCCACTGGACTCTCTCCAACTTCTCCACATCCTTTCTGTAGTAGGGAGCCCAAAACTATTTCTGTCAAAAGGCAACAAAACTCTGCAGCCAATAGTGATGACACTTCGCCTTCAATAGTTAAGACAACACTGGTTTTAAAGCAATTTTTTTAGTTTACTTTGATATGTACTAGATAGAAGGCAACATTCAAACAGTACAACATGGTAAGGAAGACATTAAAATGTTACAGTAAAACTTGTTTAAAGTATAATTAAACATTAACATGGCAATAAACATGCAGCAGCTTGCAGAGGCAGGGACAGTGCTCAGTAGTAAATACACTTTGGTATACAGAAAACTAAGGCAGCATTTATAAGTTTAGTTTTGGTTGTAATTTGAATTATTTAGAGCTGACAAACAAGCATTAGCTTAGCAAGCCCTACTCTGAGTATATAAGCGTTGCACTCTATTATTTGGTATTTACATTAGACATCAAACCTAAGGCTCCAGATCCAATTTCAAGAACTTTTCATTGTTAAAGTCTGTGGCTCATGACTCAGGTCTAAACTGCATGTAGTGACACAAACAGTGTTTCATATTTAGCAGTTTCTGCTTTGAAACCCAATTAAATATATAATGCCCTATTACATCATCTTTGATACCATGTCACTTATTGCACTATTACTATTTCAGGCTAACTTTTAATGCACCTTTATACCCAGGTTTAAAGTCTAGCCCTCATTGATTTTTTTGCTTCCCAACAGATGGAAAGAGTATGTTTAAGAAAAAGAGTTTGAATTTCAATGTATAAGAGCAAAAATGAAAAGGACTATACAAATTAATACGGTTTTACTTTTTCAGTTTTGCTCTGTATATGGGAGCATTTTGGTGGAAAATGTGATTACAGTGATACATGATGGAGAGCTGCGTAACTCATATATTTTTAAAGCAGACTGCAGGTAGACAACATCCCTTTACATGAAAAAGATAAAATATTACATCATGTGCTTTACATGAAAGAGATAAAATATTAACATAAAAAAGGTCAAAGGCTGTGCTCATCTGCATGCTCAACAGGCAGTAAGTTTGCAGACATTAGTGCAGAAATATAATCATTTGATATTGACCTTGTCCTTCCAAACATGGTACTATTATTTGTCATTTACATTGACAGTTCTAATGTAATCCACTGAGTTTAACTGGTATGAGAAGAAAAGCTTCCCCAAACCACTGTTGCCTTTATTGCACTAAAGAGGTTATTTTGCAAATACCTCTTTAACATGAATGAGACACTTATGTACAGGTCCATTTCAAAAGGTGCTGTCTGTACTCTGCTGAAGCTGAAATCCACTGTGGGAGGAAGGGTCAGGACCCTGTAAGACTGGGTCTTCAGTTCTTGGACAAATGTCTTAGCCAATAAGCTGCCATTACATTGTTCAACTTAATCTAATATAAAAGCTTCCCTGCACGCTTAAATCAGAGAACTTCTTAAGAGGGTGTTTTGGCTTGCATAAGCTTTTGAGAGATGAAAACAGAAAAACCACCACTGAGAATAGTTTAGCTACAGTATAGCTTCACCTTCTCCAACTTACCCTCTCTTTTTAAGCCAAGCCAGGTCCTGGACACCCAACACATAATAATGGCCCAATTTTCATTGGTTTTGTACAATGTAAATTACTGTTGGATCCTAAGGAGACAGGTAAGCAGCTATCCAGGAAGGTGCTTGATGAAGGACTTCTATATTTCCAGGCCACTAGAGCTAGGAATAGATGCTGAATTTGTCTGCAGGTAAGTTGTGCCTGTGTTTGTCCCAGAACAGAAATATCTTGGGATTGATATGTACACACAATCACCCCTCTAATCGGGGATGAATGCCACTGATTTGACAATGCAATCCCTTGTTAACCATTCAAATGTACTTTGCAACATCCTTGAATAAACTGTTAGCACTTATCCTGTTAACTTTTTTTTTTAGGATTTATCTTAAAATGCATGCAACATCTAGTTGTAGTCTAGGTAGCAGGGGAACATTTAATAATCTGCCTGCCTCAAGTGAAAAGTTGCCTGAAGCATGAGCTCCAATATAATTTCTTATATTTAAAATAAATTGCTGTTGATTATAACAACTAACAGCTTAAAACAGAAGACCATATAAATTTGACACACACATGAAAAACAACAACAGAAGTCAGACAGACAAACCATTCAAAAAGGCAAGAAGTTTGACAAGCCCCAATACAGCAAATTAATTTTATTTATCTGGGAAGGACTGTTGATGTGACGACAGCAATCAAGTACATGGGGGTGAGGGGGAGGGAGGGAATTTTTGCTCTGTTAAATGTACTAGAAGCAAGCAAGTACATGGCATGTTTAACCAAACAAGATTAGGAATTTCTTCTAGGTTATGCCAAGGAAGTTTTAGACACCACAATGATGCAAGTGATACAACTTAGTTCCTGTCCTGCCAAGATTCTGCATGGCAGTTTTGACTGAACACATGAGGGTTTATAACATTAGCCACTACATCTTTTGTTGAGTGGTTGATGGAGGTTCAACCTTGAGCTGCAATGCTGGTGTGCAAGGGCCAGAAAGTCAGCTATGGGTCCCAGCCTCATGAAGAGGGATTGTTAGGTACTGAAGGACTTGTGCAACTTCAACACCAAACCTCTTCCAGATACCCCTTAAGGAATCCCTGGCTACCACCCCCAGTACTTTGACAACCACCATAATACCCTCTTAGGACCATTGATGAATTGACCTAAATTAGTGTTGTTCTAGACCAGGTGTTCCCAACCCCCAGGCCATGGCCTGGTACTGGGACATGAAGAGTTGGCTGCTGGTCTACAGGAGGGTTGACCCATCCTATCCTGTGGCAGTGGCTGCTGTGGTTGAGGTTTGGTTCCTCCCTCCCTCCCGCTGGGTGAAAGTGTCTTTATGGGTGTTCCAGCCTGAAGTGCCAGCCACAGGGCCCCACGTGGTGTCACCAGAAGTGACTGCGGACCGACAAACTGTGGACTGGAAGTGACAGTCCACATATGGTGGTCCAGCAGCCAGGGGTTGGCTGCCAGTTCATGGCCACTTTCAGTCCACGGTTTGTCGGTCCTTGATCTAAAAAGGTTGGGAACCCCCCTACTCCAGACTACTGTTATTTAGGCCAGGCTGTAACCTGATCACGTTCCCAGGACAGGAGTGGGGGAAGGATGAGGAAGGATAGGATGCTCCCAAGATGCCCTTTGTTTTTTTTAGTACTGCATGTGGACTGTAGAACATTAATGTTACAATGAAGAACAAAATCAGATCTTTTGAAACAAGACAAGTGACAAGCTAATTAAAAAGTGTGCTTGTGCACACAATTCATTTTCCACTTGCCATCCTTGTCTGCAGTCACATAAATAACATGCTTCAATATTATTCTGTTTCCCCAGCAGAAGTGTGCCAGTGTGGGCAACCAATCAATCAAAAATGGATATGAAATGGTCAGTGTTAAGTGTATTTTTATTTTAATAATGCTTGTATTTATTTTTAAAAGTGCACCATAGTAAAAGTATTCCTTTGTATGTAACAATATTCCAGGGGCTAAGTACCAGGTAAGCTTAAGTGGATTGTCAATGCATTATACCACATACATTTTTAAACTTTTTCAAGGTCATGACCAATATACTTGAACTGCAAGGTGCTTTCGAAACATAAAAAGTTAGAACACCATCAAGAAGCAGGAAGTTACTTTCAGGTCAAAAGCTGAACACTGCATGGCACTACTCTTTGGTAGAGAAAACTATTTAATTAACAAGCTGTAATGCTTATAGCTCTTATCATGTGCTATAAGCTGGTGACCTACATAAATGTTTACTTGCCCTCTAGTCTTTTTGCTTCTATTTTCTATACTCATCTATTTTAAAGACTTAAATTAGAAGGAAAAAGAGTGCTTTCTGGGAGGGATTTGTTCTCTCCTCCTAATACACTAAGTCACCTACTAATGAGCTGTAGGCAGTGGTGAACAGTAAGATGCCACTAGTAACAGAGCAGAATTATGCTAGGGGGAGCTCTTAGAAGATGCTTCTTTTCTTCTGAAATCATCTTTAATTTAAATGGATTCCCATTATGCACGAGGGTGTTTTAGCAACTTACCACCATTTCCATTGTGGGCAACTATCATTTACTGGACCACATGACTTCTTACAGTTGTAAATGATGATATCAACAATATCACCATCCATGTTCCCTGCTGTGCTCTTTCATCTCTCACTGTACAAAAATGGTTTTATTTAAAAATGTTTATTACTTTTCAAAACACCCTTGTAATTAGAAACAAGATTACAACTCTAGTCACCCACTCATTGCCCACTTCTCTTTTCAGGCTACCGTACATTTCTAACTAATGGCAGAGACATTCAGTTGAGGCTTTACATTTTACAAGATCCATTTTGTGTGTTATGGCTTACAGGGAACTCTTGAATGTCCTTGATGTTGTGCCCCAGGCAAAAGAAAAAAAGGATTCAAGAATGGAAGACCAGCTAATTGAAATGTTGACAGCAGGAGATCTGAATTCAAATGAAATTACAGAGTACAGCTGTATTGGTTAAATTTCTAGGTAGCAAAAACTGCAAGCTATTAGTAAGAGAAACAGGTCAGCAAAGTTAAGGAATCCTTGCAGTGCAAGAAGCTATGAACATCCTAAAGCAGAGGTTTGCCATTTTCCAGTTTGGACTGCTTTTGAAGAGAATCTCATGGACCAGCTTTTTTCCACTGGTATTGTCCAATTTCCCTGTATAAGCAATTGTTATTGTTGCTATGTTAACATCTACCATAATATGATTTAGCAGATGAAAACAAGGGAAGTTGGAACCATGCAACCAGCCAACAACAGATAGCACTAGCAAGTATTCTGAAGACCAGCAGCAGTGGTTGCCAACTGTAGCCTATGAATTTTAGAACCTACAGGAGGTCTTAGTGCCAAATTGTAAAGCTAGATGGATCAGGTTAAGAAACCCCCAAGATGATTTTTCTAAGCTGAAGAGTTGGCATTAAAAAGATTTTTTCCGGGTAAGAATTATAAGGAAAAGATTAAGGGTGGACTCTAAGCATATGTTCTCTAAGATGTTAGAAATAGGAAGGGAACAGAGGAAAGAAAAGTAAAGTAACAGGAATTGTAATCAGCAGGATGCAGATGTATTGCTTATAGCTCAATGGAAGATGGAAGGATGCATTTTGTCAGCTTTCTAGCTGCAGGTTTCTGCTTTTCTGGGAAGTATGAGGGGTATCAGTGTCTGAACACAGCAGGAAACAGATTTCTCTACATCAGTGTTTCCCAATCAGTGTGCCATCAGAAATGAACAGGTGTGCTGCAGAATTTTGCCATGGCAATGAGCTACAACAGGTATAAGGATGGCAAATGCCTTAACAGGTGTGATGTGGAAAATTTTTATTAATGCAAGTATGCCTGCTCTATATAGTGTTTGGTTTCACTGAGACCACAACACCGTGGCAAGGAAGTCACAGAACACTAGTCTTGGTAGTCATGAAAAAAAAAAATCTCTCTCATTGACATTTGCGAAAGACAAATCTACATACAACAGATATTGTCATAGAACATTTCCCCACCCCGAAGTGTTTAGCATGTGCTCTTGTACCTGACAATAATGATGATTTCTAAAAAAACCCAAGATATGGTTTATTTTGGTTAGTGATATGAATATTCAAACTTAAAAAAACCCCCAATCAATTCAGTTCATCTACAGAGTGGAGCTCTTCTTAACTATGAGTTCCTTCAAATTTTAAATATGTAATTTCACCTGCCATACATTCAGTTCTGGTTTGAAGACAAGATTCTATATAAAGTCTCTGTTTAGTTGTGGATTTACATAGATATGCAGGTAGAACACTGATTACTATACCAGCATTGAGAGTTAGGCTGCGATTAAATTTGGTATTGTATCTGGCGATATAATTTACAAGTATTTCACAACCTTTGGCTTCCAGTTTTAAAATGGGACTTAAAATACTTTGATTTATTAGGTCTTTAGAAACAGCAGCTCTAGGCCAATCCCAGCCCTGGTCTAAACTCCAGGGAAGCCAATTAATTTAGTCTGTGATGAGTGCAGGCCAGTATTTTTGGAAGCTGGATAACATAGGTCAAACAAGACTGAAACCATGAACTTCCATTTTTCACGTTTGGGGGAAAGAGACCAGTCAAGCTTAGCCAAAAATGGGTTAATGTGGTACGCTGCCAGAAAGCTTATGGTATCCCTTTAGCTTAGGTGACAAAATTAAACTTGCTACTTTCAATCAGTCAAGTTTAAATGCAACATCACAAAAACAGACAAAACTGCAAATATACTACAGTTTTCTCCAATTATTCAGACAAGAAAGAATATATGTAGTGCATGAAGTTGATCTCCAGTATGTCTGGACTGGAAGTTTCCCATAGAAATTAGTACTCAGAGAACTCTGTCATAGTCTCTTGACTAAATAAATCTTTACATACACATATATTTATCTGAAAGCAGATAAATATTAGCTTAATGTATTAGAAACACAGGATAAAAAAACAAAACAAAACACAGAACAGGCACTAGTGAAGGCCTAATAAAGCAGGTCTTTCTTCTCACTGGGGCATATAGCCCCCTTGTCTTACAGTTTGTGGCAGGTAACTTTTTGGCATTTCCTCAACTGTTGCCGCATTTATCCCCAGCGTTTCAGGGATCACAGTCTGCCCTTCGGTACTTGGGAATAAAGCACCTGCCAAAGCAGCTTCCTGCATATTCTTCTGTGGCTCAAAGCCATATGACTGTGAACTCTGACCTGAAATCTGCATTGGTGGAAGTCCAACAAGATCCTCCTCATTTATTGGAGGAGTATTTTGCTTTGCTCTTTCAAAATGCGACTCACCTGGATTAGTTTCATCTTGACTGCAATTCTGCTTGAAATACTGATGTCTTGGTGATGTAGCATCACCTAGATTGTCTTCTGATCTCTCTTCTGAATCGAGCAGAGGCTGGGTAGATTCAGACCTTGAGAAAACCTGCACAGAAGGAATCTGGTCTCTGTAGCCATTGAGCACTACAGTTGAATACTGTACAGTGCTCGAAGTATTTTGCGTAGATTCACCTTCATCACTGTCAGAAACACTTTGTCTAGGAGAAGACATGCATGAGGATCCTCCAATACCACTGCTATGCCCCTCTGAAGTACTTTTCTCCTTTTTAAGCAAGTCAAAAGGTTTTAGATCCTGTTCTGAAAAAGACTTCTTGTCATCAGCTTCTATTTCAACCACACTTACATCAGTAAAACTGCCTTCTGGGTACATCTGATCTTTAGAACTAAAGTTGTGCTGAAAGAAAAGAAGTTAAAGAAAAGTTCATCAAAAGAACAATCATTAGGTCTTACTTTTTGTTCCTTAAATGCTTGGAGGTCTCTGCATACCCTGCCCCTTGTAGACTTCAATAGTTATTGCTGAATACTGGTCATGGGGGGGGGGAGGGGAGGGGAAGTAGCATCTTAGTTTTTCAAGTATCAATCAGGATCTTTTAGAGTAGGGGTGGATGATTTATTTAGTCTGGAGGGCTGCTTGCGTTTTGGTGAGCTGTTGCGGGTAGCAAGGGTAGCCCTGCCCTTTGCCCTGGTTGCCATCTTGGGACTGGAAGTCCTGCCCCAACCCCTGAACTTTGCCACCAGAAGTCCCTCCCTTTGTTCCAGAAGTACTTCCGGGGGGAAGGGGGGGGGGTCCCCATCTTGAAACTAGGAAAAAAAACCAAAATTCAAATCATATACTAAAAAAACCAAAAAACCACCACGAACCCGAAAACCAACCCCCATCCCCCCCCCAACATCTCCTATAACTTTTTAAAATTTTATTTAAAAAACATTGTGTCCTGATTTGTGCGTGTTGGCACAGTGTATCTAGAAGTGATTACATAATAGCTAAAAATACACTCTTACTCTTATATATTGGGTACAGGGGATAAGAGGGTACATATGGGGGCAGGGTGACTGGAGAGTGGGAGTGGAGTGCTGTGGGTATGTGGGTTATGGTGGGGGTGCTGGGAGGTCCCATTCTAGCCACAGCATGGAGTTCCCAACTGCAAGGCCAGGACCCATATGGTGCGGCATGGGGCCAGCCTGGCCCATCCCAGCACAACACTGTTCCAGCTGCAAGGCCGGAACCCACATGGAGCATCATGGAGCCAGCCTGGTCCCTCTGTGCCACATGGGTGCCAGACACGCAGTGGGGAACTGCATGCTGTCAGGAGAGGATGGGACAGCCTGGGATGACTCACTGCTGTGCTGCGTGGTTCCCAGCTGCAGGGCTAGGACCCGCATGGTGCAGTATAGAACCAGCCTGGCCAGGTCCAGCCTGTCCTGGCAGCATACAGTTCCCTGCTGCATGGCCACAATCTATGTGGAGTGGCATGGAGCTGTCCCATCCCCTCCCAGCAGCATGTGGTTCCTGACTGCAAGGCTGGGACCCATGTGGCACAGCATGGGGCCGTCCTGGCACAATGTGGTTTTGGCTATAAGGCTGAGATCTACATGGCACAGCAGGGAGCTGGCCCAGCTTAGTGGCATGCTAGTGTCAGAACCACAGGAAGTCCCGCAACATCAGGCTAGGCCAGCTCCATGCCTCCATGCCCACCCTGCCCCCACCCCACTGGTTCTTACCTGCATTTCAACTCTAGAACAAGGGAGGGCTGGGGAACAGCCACAGGGTCACCAGGGCAGAAACGTCAGCTAGCCAGAAGCTTCTAGTCTCTAGCAGCTTCTGGGAGTGGGGCAGGGCGAGTTGGTTGCATCGCAACTAGAGCCTGAGCCACTTGCTGTTGTAGCTGGCACCTTGTGCTGCCAGCGCCTTGTTGGCTTTCAGATAGACAGCTATTACCTGCCAATGGCTACCTACATTTTCAAGTGGCCCTGTGGGCCCAATAGAAAGACTTGGTGGACTGGATCCAGCCCACAGGAGGTATTTTGTCTGCCCCCATTTTAGAACCATGGATTCCAGCAGGGGGAGTCAGACATCATTACTCTTTTATGGTACGGTAGAAGAACCCAATACCATCCATTATAAGAAAAGAAACATTTGAAATTAAGGCCTTATATGTCAGAGGCACTGACATTTCTTATGGCATATTAAATATCTCAACACTATTTGTAGAAGTTTGCCCCAAGACCTTGACCACAATTTCCCTTGTTCAACCACCATGCAGTCGTCCTGCAAGTAACATCTATGTATCTTATTTACAGATAGCTTATGTGCATTTTCAATTTTTATTCCATTTCCTAAAAATGGTTTTGCAATAATATAACCTCTTTGACTTTACAGTAAACAAGAAAGGAAGCAGAACCATGCCCCAAACCTTCAAGTCTATGAAAATGTGTATTAGATGCACTGCATCAAGTTCTTATTTGGGCTTTGAGCACCTTGCACCTAAGATACCATTCATGTGAATCTTAATGTATTTCACAGAATCCTAGGTCATAGGATTAAAAGGCAAGAAAATGAGGTCTTCTGACACAGGAGCTCCTACTGGTCAGTTTATTACGAAAGGTTCAGAAAAAGCTAATCCTTACCTTCGCTGGAGCTTGAGGGGACCACTGAGCAATGTTACTCTTGGAAGGATCAGGCACGTTTGGCCAGATATACTTTTTAATTCTGTGGAGAATAAAAACATTGAAAAATATATTTCTTGAACCCTGAACTCTTAACCTGAGCTGAGTCCTGCTTTGCATTCCTCACATACAGTATTGGCCCATCAGACTCCTATTTGACAGAAGCTCTAGGGAGGCTAATTTTGTCCTGTCCCATTTGATGTCTGGTGTACTTGTTTGCACAGTACCCTTAACACCTCTCTTTTTCCAAGTTGTTCCTTATAGTAAGTCATTTTATTACAAGGACCACAAGTTTTTAGTTAGCTGTAAAGAATTCAGTAAGGAAGCAGTTGGTTGATCCAGAACATCAGCATATAGTGAAAACCAAGGGCTGGAAAGAGAAGTTAGTGTTTTATAATGCACTGAACTCTTAAACATATGAACGTTAAAAAGTAGCTCTCAACTGCTGTCAATTATTGAGCTAGAAATCCCCATCTCTTCAGGAGAAGCACAGGCCCATTTCCCTCCTCATACTTGTTTTACCTCAGCATTTGCTATGGACAGATGTGCAGCAATACTGGGACAGTTGCACAACTGGCAGCTGTTATTGCATCTTGCCACAAGGTGGCAGGTAACAGCTTAACTGCCTTTACCAAACTGCTGCCCCAGAATGGATGTAGAATGGGCAATTATTTGGCTGGTGGGCCAGGCCACTTAATGTTTTCGTAAGCTGTTGAGGGCTGCACACAAAATCTTTCAGAAGATTTTAACAAATTATAGATAAAAAACAAATCCCATGCTAATAAAATAAAAAAAAAAAACAAAAAAAAACAGCCACCACAACATTTTAATTTTATTTGAAAAGCGCAGGCTCAGGGGTGATCTGATGGCCACCTATAAGTTAATCAGGGGTGACCACCAGTACCTGGGGGAATGTTTGTTCACCAGAGCGCCCCAAGGGATGACGACTAGGTTGAATGGTCACAAACTACTACAAGACCGTTTCAGGCTGGCCATAAGGAAGGATTTCTTTACTGTCCGAGCCCCCAAGGTCTGGAACAGCCTGCCACCAGAGGTGGTTCAAGCGCCTACATTGAACACCTTCAAGAGCAAACTGGATGCTTATCTTGCTGGGATCCTATGACCCCAGCTGACTTCCTGACCTTGGGGCAGGGGGCTGGACTCGATGATCTTCGAGGTCCCTTCCAGCCCTAATGTTTATGAAATCTATGAAAAAATAATATTTGTCCTGATTTATGTTTTTTGAGTAGCATATATAGAGGCAGCATACCAGTTCAATATAATGTCTTACTCTTGCATATTGTGTATGGTATGTGGGGGGTGGCATAGGGTATGTGTATTATGTGCAAGTGGGGGGTGGGCTGCTCATGTGCTAGGTCCCAAGAGCTGGCTGAGGGTGTGGGGAGGAATACAGGGGGGTGGGGGCAGAGGTCATGTGCAGCAGAGTGCTCCTGGGCAGTGCACTTATCAGTGTAGTTACCACCTCCCCATCAACTGGGGCTGAGCCCCACCTGCTCTTGCCTGGGGAAGCCCCTGCTGTGCCTGCAGCCACCTGGGTATTGCTCAGTTCCCCTGCCTTCAGCAGCTCCTCCTCCTCTGGCTCCTGTTGTGCTGCTCCAAGTAGGGGCAAAGGGAGATGCAGCGAGCAGCTCCTGGCCCAGGTGTGCAGGGCTCCAGCTCCCAGCCATCTTCCCCCACTTGGTTGCCCACAGGTGAGTGGAAGGTGGCTAGGAGCTAGAGCCCTACCTGCTGGGGCAGGAGTAGCAGGGGCCAGAGGAAGGGGAGCTGCTGGAGGCAGAGGGAGCCTATAGTAGCTGGGAGGCTGCAGCCACACCAAAAGCAGCTCCACTGGGAAGCTGTGCACACTGGCTGGGGCCATTAGGTGGGTGCAGAGCACAGGCTGCCCTGGGTGGGGCTTAGCCCCATTCAATGCCCCACAGGGGCAGCTGTGGGCTAGGTCCAATCAGCTGGTGGGTCAGATTCAGCCCATGGGCTGTAGTTTGCCCACACCTCCTGTAAACAGACAAACTGGTGTAACTTATTCCACTGGAGTTTCACCCCTGATTCTTTCAGGGATAATCCTCATCTGGCTCAGGCAAAGTTATGGAATATGCACCACTATGCCTTCTTTTTTGTACTGGGTTAACTGGCAGGCCTGTAGTGTCTGGACAGGTTTAGTTTTTTAGTTGCAACAGAGTAAGAGTGGAAAGTGACAAATAATATCCATGGGACATTCCTCTATTCACACTGAAACATTACTGTCCCTCCATCATGCTCAAAGAGTCTCACTTCATCACAAAATTTGTACTTACAAGTCCCGTTTGTTAAAAAAGAACAAAACTCCCAAAAGGACACTCATCAGGAATGCTAGACACACAGGTACGACTATGGCTTCAATTTCTCCCTTTCCTAAACAGAAGGGGGGGGGGGGGGGAAGAAAGATGAAGTTTAGTTCACATGCTCAACAGTAACCGTTTCCAAAAACAATCAATCATTCAGAAAGGCAGGGAGTCTGGGGGCAGAAAGGGGGAAGGAGGAGGAACCTACAGCCAGTACATGCAATGATGTGGACCTGTACGTGGACCTGAAGACTTCACTACTCAGCAGCATAACCTTGGTTGCATTCATACAAGCAATTGTGTCATTAAGTGGTGAGTTGTTCTGGAGATTTTACTCCTGATGGAATCAGGAGTAATTTTATACTGGATCGATGTTCAGGCACTTGCATGAATGTCATAGGTTGGTGGTCTGCTAGCTGCCTCAACAAGCTGTTTTCAACCCTGTCCCTACTAACTGCTCTGCAAGATGGGACTCCCTTTCTTTGGTTAGGTGGTTTGCCTTTCCAGTCATTCAGAGCATCAGGTGGAACTGTGAAATAAAAAAAGCAGTGTACCTTGCACATGCCACTTGCAACCTATTTACAAAGGCTTTGTCTATGTCATTACTCAGATCATGCTTATTTACCAGTGTCAGGACTGCCCACAGCAGTACACATGCAAATGCAATCACTAGCCTGGCCTCAAGCTGATTGGCCACTTCAGTCCTGTACAAGCTGTTGGTTATCTAGTCTGCAACCTCCCCAGCTATAAATAAGATGCAGCACAGCAACAAGCTAGTAAGTAAACTACTAAATACTAGTTCTTAAGCCAGTGAGGTTTCATATCTCAGCATATCAGAGAGCATTGGTGGAAAGCTAGAAAAAGACATCTCAGTCCTGGGAATGGCACCACAAATTGGTGACAAAGAAACAAAAGGCTGCTATTGGTTGGCACCTGCAAAGTGTCTAGACTCTCAGAAACACCAACACTAGGCTTTATAGTCTTTCAAGTTCCTCAAATGTCTCCAATATTTGCAGAAGCTGCTGTGATAACATGAGGGAAAAACTGTACAGTTGTCATCACACTGCACATTTTAGCTTTCATTATTCTCCTCATTTGTCCTTAGATTACATATGAATAATGTCAAAACACACTGGTACACATATACATTAGTTTAACACTGCTATGTATGTATTCTAACATTGTTTCCGTTCCGGCTGAGAATACACTGATTGTATGAACCTTTCTTTGAAATCATGGGCCTGATTTAGAGTGTGCACATTACCACCATGACTGCAGGTAAAACCTGGAAATTCCACATGGCAGTGACCAGAACGGACCCAAGAGTGAATATAGAAATGTGTTGTTACCATACACAATAGTACTACTCTAAGGCAAAACAATGAAAAATCTTCACACGCTACCTTTTCCTCTCTGGTCATACCTTATTTATTATAACTTATAATTTAGGGTTACAAAGGGCTTAGAGGGAAGAACATTCTTTAAAACATCTGTAAAGCACTTTGCACAACAAGCCTCTATCTGGTTTTGGAGCACCAGGATCACCATAGCTGTAGTCAGTAAACAGTTTCATGAATGCTTCTAAAACCAGGTCCCATAATCTGCATAATTAATTCTTACCAAACTTTTGTGTAGTGAATGTAAATACAGGACCACTTTTGCCTCCTACTTCTGTATATGCTGCCATCCGCACTGTGTACAAAGTGTCACTGGATAGGGAAGAGAGGGTATATTCCGTTTTGGAAGGATCCACCTTCGCAGCTGGAAGATAAAGGGGAAACATTTTTACATATCTTTTTGGTAGTTTAAATAAAAAAGCTCCAGCTCTGCAGATGTACTAAATGTGTACGCTACATCTATAAAAAACAAGGCATCCAAGACAAAATTAACAGGACATTTTGTGTGTCAGTGATGAAAGTAATCATGACAAGGTAGACCCACACAGGTTTTCTAAGTCAAAACAAATGATTTAGTTTCTTTGTTCTGTATAAAAGACTTAACTCCGTGCTGGTCTGCAGTTATCTATTCATATGTTCCAGAAAGGCACTGAAAAAGCTAAAGCCACCCTCAAACCCAACAGTGTAGCTGCACAGTGAAGTTTAGGATAATAAATCTTTTAATTGTGATTCTCTAGCTCTGACTACTGTAGGAAAAAGGGTCTGACCCTTTTTTAAAGGCCATTTAATTAGTTAAACCTATTTAACTATAACCTGCTGATAACATGCTCAATGCAGACTACAGGATTTCACCAAAGAATTGTGATATTAGACCCTACTGTTGCTAAACTAGAGGATTTTGTTCATTATGCCAAGCAGTTTGAAATATTTCCAGGATACCAGGAACAAGAGTGGATTTTAAGAATTAATTATCCTCAATGTTAAAAATCACAGACCTTATTTCCATTTTGGATTTGTCTAGCTTGCTTTTGTTATACCACTGCTCTAGGTTAAGCAGCTCAAGAATCAGATGTCTGATCCCTGTTCCAATAGTACAGATAGTACCGAGTCACCACTCAGTCTTCTTTATGAAGGTGAGCTGAACACTAAGGTATGCTCTGGACCACTAAGCACTTAGAATCATTGTGTTTTTTTCTGCTGCCATAAGCAAAGCCATAGGGTTTCCACTGTCTCCTTTCCACAGGCTGGAACTGCAGGCAGATTAAAAGCATGGAGCTTTTAGTCTTGCTTTTCCTGCTGGCAGTGATCAGTAACACTTCCAAAAGATAACAGTCAAAGAAATAAATGTTAATGTTAAGCTCTGTAAATGATTACCTGTTTCATTCCCACTGATAGTTTTGTAAAAGATAATGTAGTTTTTGATAAACCCATTTTGATCATCCACTGAGAGATGCTTCCATGTTAAAATAGCTTCAGTTTTTCCTACTTTTTTTGTCTGAATGGTTGGTCCTTTTACAGGATCTGTAAATGGAAGACCACAATTAGTGTACACATCATCAGTATAAAAAGTCTGGTCAACATTACCTAGAAGTTACCTACAAAATGCATTTTTTTGCTTGAAATTATTATATAATATATTATAGGTACATGGCAAATTCCTGGGTTCAACATGAAAATAAAGAAAAAGTTTGGACAGTTAAAAATTATTTTAAAACATCTCTCCCCTGTCCTCGAAGGAAATAATGGCTAACCTGGAAAATGTAAAACTCAAAAGTCAAAGGGGGCAAAATACCCAAGTATAACGTGATGCGGTGGCGGACAAAGCTAACTAAACTCTGATGTACATCCACCAATGCATCTCAAGCAAAACCAGGGAAGTCATCCTCCCGCTTTACTTGGCCCTGGTGAGATCGCAGCTGGAGTACTGTGTGTCCAGTACTGGGCCCCCCACTTCAGGAAGGATGTAGAGAAGCTTGAGAGAGTCCAGAAGAGAGCCACTCATATGATCCAAGGCCTGGAGGGAAGGCTGTACAAGGAGAGGCTGAGGGACTTGGGACTCCAGTCTGGAGAAGAGAAGGCTCAGGGGGACTTTGTGGCAGCCTACAACTTCGTAAGAGGGGTACATCAGGACCTGAGATAACATGTGTTCACCAGAGCTCCCCAAGGGATAACAAGGTCTAACGGCCACAGTAAACTCTAGGAAGGCCAATTTAGACTTTTTTTTTTTTTTTTAAATACTCAAAGAAGCTATTTACGGTGCATGTGTCCAGGGTATGGAACAAACTCCCCCCAGAGGTGGTGCAAGCATCTACTCTGGATTCCTTCAAAAAACAACCACAGCTGGAGTCACTTGATCCCAGCTGACTTCCCACCTATAGCGGGGTGGGGGGGGAGGGGGGGAGGAGCTGGACCCAAAGATCTCTTGAGGTCCCTTCCAGCCCCTTATGTGTATGAAATCTATAACAAGCAAACAAACGAAAAAACTGCATAGAAATGCTAATTTACTGAAAAGTCAGAGAACAGTGAAAAAGCACAAGATCATCTGGTAAAGGTACTAATCTTAAATTACTAAAGAAGAATAATTTTGGGAATCACAACCACTTAAAATTTACCATTCACACACTGTAAACTAGATGAAAATGCAGAGACGGAAGGGTATAATTTAATTTCTAACAGGATGGCTGCACAAAAAAGGTAAGTTAGGGTGTGAATGCTTACTCTGCAATTAATGCTCACGTGCATACTCTTATCTCATGGAAAAATGTAAGATAGCTTATTTTTCCTTGAAATTGGGGCAAGTTACCGCAACCATTTACAGCAGGTTAACAGCATGCACATGGGCTGTTCAAGCAGATTAACTGACACACTGCAAGTTCATACCCTGGCTTACCTCAGAGCAGGGGTGGGCAAAATATGGCCCATGGGCTGGATCTAGCCAGCCAAGAGATTCTGGCTGGCCTGTAGTGGTTCTCTTGGCCCTGCCTGGTTCAGGTATAGATGCAGGCCTGGGCCACAGTGTGTGGCCTGACCTGCTGCCCCTGGGCTTCCAACAGGGCAGTGGCCAGACTTGCTTCCCAGCACTCCCTGCAGCAGCAGCAGCTCCTTCCAGCTGCTGCTGCTAGACTTGAACCTGCTGCCTGGGCAGCCTGACCCATCTGCCCTACATCCACCACCAGGGGGCTGGATGGAGTGGGTGGGCAGGGTCTTTATGGAAACTGGCTTGAGACAAACAGGCAGGGTGCATGGCCAGGCAGATGGGATGGGGCTGTAGGCAGGTAGGGAATAGCATCCAGGAGCAGGATGGGCAGATGGAGCTGGGATCAGGATTGCGGGGTGGTGACAGTGTGGGGCTAGGGCCCTAAGCAGGGGATCATGGCTCTGCCCTGTGCCACCCTGTGATTGGCACCCATTCCGTGGGCAGGGGCACATGGGGAGCAGATCATGGCTGCCCTGGCCCTGTGCTGTCACTGCCCTGTGATCCCAATCCTGGCCTTACTTATTAGTAAGTTGAAGCTAACTCCAATTAAGAGCACCAAAATATGAACCTGGAAAGAATGATATAAGGAATAACAATTAAGGAACAGCCCACAAATTACCTTCAGGAATAATGATAACAGAGGAAAGAGTAAATAAAGTGTAATGGGTAGGAAAATCTGTGGATGAAGTTGAGAGAGGAAAAACTTTAGATTCAGGAAATACTTCTTGGTATCAAGAAAGGGAAACTGTTTAAAGGAAGTAGGGGAAGCCTACATTTTAAAAAAAGGTGTCTGAAAACTACAGGCAGGAAAAAGCCATTAACACAGTTAAGTGTACAACAGAGATACAATCTTGCACATGTGCATGGGGATGGGCCATGTGCCCTAGTAAGCCCACTTTATAGAAAGTCAGTCAAAAAGGTGGTTTATGACAGTTAGGGCTGGATCTTTGTACTTACAGTCCTGCTTAAGATAAGCTTTTGTAGATTGACCATTTCCTTGACCATCAGCATACAATGGATACACAGTTATCTGGTAACACTTGAATGGTTTTATATCTCCTAATGCAAGGATTTTAAAAGATAAAACACACCTCATCAATACCAATTCATTTACTTGAGTTTAAAAAATGCATTGGGAATGCATCTTAATTAGTTGAATGGTGTCTTCCAGACCTATTACCAGTAAGCCAATCAAGAGACAAATCTAGGCCCAAAATTGTAATGAAAACAAAGTCCCACAAAACCTATTAACAAAAGCATTCTTAAAAAAACAGATCTTGAAAGAATTTTAAAATGCAAGTCTCAGAAAGCATAACGTATATTTTCTGAAATTCTGCAGTTACTGAGTTCAGTAACAATGTTATAGTATGTTGAAAACGTAGGATTAGATGTGGTTTCATGCATTTCCTAATAAACTGTCATGCTATCGTATATCATATGGTAATGATTCAGTTTCAAAAACTTAAATATTCCCATAGTTTTGATTTCCTGTAAAGCCGTATTTGACATTTCTGTCCCAAAGCCAAATGCTAATCAACATTAACAGCCAGTAAGCAACATGCTCTTCACACAGCAGCACAATACCTTCTCCCTCTTACTTATGGTTGGTAGATGCATCAAATGCATCCAAAACAAACCAGCTTCTACCACATCCCAATAAGGTTTCCCAAATTAACTACTCTGGGTTCTATAATCTTTACATATTTTAACATATTAAGTCAAATACCTTTTAGAAATGTGCTCTGAGAACTGCCAGGCTCCTGCTGCCATTCAGTGACATAGCTGGAATTATTAGACATCTCATACCATTCAATCACATACTTCGCCACATGGCTGTTGGGAGCAATCCAGTGTACCCACAGCCTGCCAGCATGAGGAGCTGCTCTAACATTTTTCACAGAAGCTAAAATGAGAAAGAAGGTTGCTGGGAATAATTCATATACACAAGATCTCCAGTGCGCAAAGGCATTTGCACTAGCTTTTTTTTTTTTTGTGTGTGTAAGATGCTGTTAAATCTGGCCCCAGTTTAAAGTAAATCAAGCCATCAATATTAGTAAAGCTTTACTAAGCACATAAGAGCCACTTTGATGGAATTTTGTAGTGCACACTTAAGAGCGATTAACCAGAATTTCTGAATCTTCAAGGGCTAAACTAAATGTTTTTGGGTACATTAAAATTATTACTTAGCATTTCAAGAGGGCAGTACTATATGCCATCTAAACTTCCTGCAGTAAGTAACCACCTATCATAGAAAAGGTGATGCAATATCAACAGAAGAAATCAGCAGTCAGTGGCAGACCTAGAATCAGACTTTAGTTCTTGGCTCCCAGCCTTGTGGACAAAACATGCCATTCACTTGATTCACTGCTGCTAAACAACGCTAAATACCCTTAGCGTAACATCTTCTGATATTAAAAAGCTAGTACAACAAGGCTGAGGAAAATACTGCATTGTGTTCCTTCCCTACTGAAAGAGCCCTAGCTTGTATTTTATTGCTTTTCAGAAACAACGCTTCAGATCCTTTCCATACTAGTGGCTAACAGCAGCAAAAACAGTGGATGTTTCATTCATACCACTGCCATTTATTTAACAAAGTGGTCCTCAAAACTGCTCTTTGGACCACACCTTGTTTGTAGAGTAGAGAGCAGCAAGTCATATGATGCTGCATCTCATCTCTAGCTGCTTGACCATTCAGTCCACTTAATGCAAGAGTCTGTAGACCTTAGGTGCTAGAAATAAGGAGGAGCTTAATTTTTCTATACCAGGTGCTATTCCTACAGAATAAAAGGTGATAATGAGTAATTACCTAAGCAAATAGTAAGTGGAAAAAGTGAATGAATGCTTCCAGGCATCATGTCTAGGGAAGTGGGAAGGAAAAAGACAAAGTGATGGGGCAGCATGTGTGAAGGAAGAAAATAAAGAGGTGACAAAAAAGTACTGAAGGAAGTGCAAAGCAGCATAGAAGAGCACCAAATGGATAGCAAGGGAATAAATCCAAAGAGAGGAAAAAAACAAAACAAAAAAAAAACCCCCACCTGTCCATTGAGAAAAGAATGCTTAATCCATTCAAAGATACACAGAATTATTTTCATTTAATGGAGCAGTTGCTGCAGAAATGTCTTGTGGTAGTACAATCACTGTGAGAAAAGGTGAGAAACTATCCGACTCTCAAGCTACAATTTATACAATTGAAAAAAAGTGACTGATGATTCAAGAAGGGCCTGTAAACAAGGCATGTGCATATTTATTCAGGTAATGTATTAGTTTAAGCACCAAGAATGTAAGCAGAAGTCATTATGCACTTCATGTTTACCATTACCTGTAACATTTAAAGAGTTTGTATTTGCAACTATAAAAAAAAAGCAGCAAAGTAAGTCACTAACCTTTTGAGTTGCTTGCTGGGATAAGTAAAACCGATGCAGGAGATGAACCAACGCTGTTATGAGCAGTCACTGTTACATCATATGTCCCCTTTGGTAACTCTAAAGTCAAGTTTGTGGTGTTAACACTGTGTTTTTCAAGTGGTCGTGACAGAGGCGATCTTGCTTTGATAGTCACTTCGTAATGCAAGATTATCCCATTGGCTTCATAATGATCAAGCTCCTATTATAAAGTAGTTTACTTTTACTGATTTTAAACCAAAAAAGTATTAAGCAGTCATTTAAGCAGATTACTGTGTTTTTTGCATGCACAATTCCTGTATGTTTCCATAACGTACACATAAGAAACGATTTTACCCTGAACATCTTACTTATGCTAAAATCCCTACTGAAGTAATAAAATGTGTTACAGCTTTAGTGTTAGTGATGCATTAGAATGCAAAATGGCAATAAATAAATTTCAGTTCTTCAGAAATAAGAATCAGACACCACCTCTACATTTGTAATATTCCTTCTTTTCAGCTACACCAAAATCCTAATCATAATTTAGGAGACACAGGGCTGGAAGGATGAGAGAACAGATGAGAAGAAAGTGGCACATCAATTCTGTGCAAGGCCTCTCAGTAAAGTCCTTAGAAGGGGTGTGTTGCAGTGTAACTGTAAAATCAATAGTGACAGGAAGAGTAATACTATTTTAGAATAAATAGTTGGCGTTCTCTCCTCTCCCAATAGAGCTAATAACAGATAAATTAAAGAGGAAAGAATATTGATCATAAAAGCACTGCATTGGCATTATACTGAACCTAAGTTTCTGAAACAGGCTGGATACTAACTAATCTAAGGTTCTTGCAGAGGAATGCATTTTCCTTACTATTGCAGGAAAAACCATGGTCCTTTCATTATATGACAAATCTGACCTATATGTTTCATATTTGGATTTACCAGTTTGTAATCCAATAAAATGAACAAGAGTACATAATAGCTCCTACAGCTTCAATTGTGTATTCCAGCTGTCAGCAACCCCCAGCACGTGTGCCAGAGTATGGCAGGCAACACCATTTTGCACAGCATGCCACAGCCAGCCTGGGCTCTTGGCGGCTGTTGCCAGCCACATAGGCTGCTTGCAGCAGGTGGCTGGGAGGCTGCAAGCCCTGCTGTAAACAGCCCAGGCCCTGGGGCCGGTAACAGCTGCCCAGAGCTTGGGTTGGCTGCAGCCGGGAGGCTGCAAAACAGCTGGACTGGGCTTCAGAGCCCCGCTTAGACACTGGTGGCAGTGGCTGCTTGCATGCCTCTGGGCAGACAGTGGGGGAGGGACCCGAGGCATCTAGACCTGGCCATGATGTATAACTGGCATACAGAGAACAGTTTCTGTCCGAGATTCTAACCAGGCCCTCCAATGATGTCCACCTGGAGCTGCTCTGGAGCACCAGCTCAGTGCGCCTGCTTGCAGCCTGCTGGCTGTTTGCTACAGCTGCCCAGAGCCTGGGCTGGCTGTGGTAGGCAGCCGGGAGGCACTGGCTCTGTGGTGGCAGCTGCATGTGCGCCTCCAAGCAGACGGCAGGAAAGGGCCCAGGGCCCCTTCCCCACTATTGCCTGTAGGCATATATGCCCCCTGCCAGCTTGGGTTCTGGGCAGCACTGTACTACCAGGCTCTGGAGCACCAGCACTGGTTCAATGCTAGCAGTGACTTCATGTGCACCTCAGGCTGCAAGGCAGGGAAGGGGCCAGGGTAGTGCAACCCTGGCCCCTCCCCCAATGTCCGCCTGGAAGAGTGTGTGCAGCTGCTGCCAGCAACAAGGACTGGGCCCCTTGCAGCTCCCCAGAAGCCTGCTCCTCGTACGCCAAGTCAAGGCATGGGTCAGGGCATGGGCAACTGATGCTTCGGGGGGGGGGGGGGGGGCAGCGGCGGTCAGTGTCCCGCAGCCAATCCCGCTGCTGACACTTCTGAGTGAGCCCCTACTCCCCAGATGGTGCGGGGGGGGGGGGGGGGGGGGATGATGATGGACGGACGGGACTGTGGCACCAGCCCCCCCTGCCCAGGAACACTGGCCGACAGGGGATGTACTGATGCTCTCACCACCCCCAGTGCGTCACCACTGGGTCAGGACTGGGGTATTTTTGGCACTCCAACCAAAAATGCTGCTGCCCTTCGATGTATACTTTTGAATCTGAAACCTTTTTTCCCCTCCTGGAGAGATCAGACTGACATCTGTTAGTTGGAAGTCAGATTCTCAGACAGAAAATGTCCTTTGTATGCCAGTTACACGTCATGGCGGTCTCCAGATGTGCGTGGACGTTTAGATCCCTAGGGACAAGTCCCTCAGGAATGCCTGTGCCATGCATTTTCTGGTATGCAGCAAGTTGCCCTGGGTGGGTAGGGGAGCTTGAAGCCAGTACTGAGCTAGCCCCAGCAGCCTTACCTGGGGTCCTGGGGGCCTTTTGGGGCTGCAACAGTGGCTATCCTGCTGCACAGAGCCTGGCTAGCAGCAGAGTGTGGCTCTGGCCAGCCAGGCTCTGGCTTCAGATGGTGCATGCTGTTGCTGTGTGTGCTGCTCTGCTTTTTTTTGTTGTTGTTCTCATGGGTTTTTTTGACCCCTGTATATCCAGGGGTTGAAAAACCCTCTGCACTGCTCCCTTGCAGCATGGAGAACAAATGAACATGCAGTATGTGGCATTGCAGACATCTAAATGGCCACATCCAGATCACATAGAACGAGAGACAATAGCTGTATTTTTCTATCCACACTTGTACACATGAGCATGTTCATGAAAATACCAATTGCATAATATAGAAAACTTGTGTCATGTACTGATCATTAAAACACTTGGACTACCCTAATAAATCTATTCAAGTTCTGTTAGGTGATAGAATTGATTTGTTTTCACAAAGAAAAGTAATTAAATTGAAAAACAGACAAGCCTTAGCCTTTTGTAAGTCAAACACACATTTTTAACCCCTCTGCTAACCTTCCACATGAGGTGCACAGTCCAGGAGGCTGGTGAGTGAGAAGTATCTATCTTCCGCCATAGGGGTGGCCCTTTAGATGGTCCTGATGGGCGACAAATAATTAAAATATATATATGGATGTTTTCCTCATTTTATTTTAAAATGAAATTCACTTTATCACTACCTTCCTGTATCCAACTCAGATCGCAGTTTCACTATGTCCTTGAAAACTCTGCAATACTACCAAACTACCCCCACAAACCCTTAAAGATGGTTGTCTGAAATAATATGACAAGATTTCTTGAAGCAGTGTTGAGCCACTCTGGGTAAGGTCCTCATGGTGTATAAAGGCATCTTTAAGAAGGCAACCTTCTAGAGTCTTCAGGTATTTTTACTGGTTGCTATCTCAAAAATTATTCCAAGTGAGCTCTATTTTAAAAAGTGTTCAAAATCACTGCTACCACTATTTGTTGTAAAAGTGAGCATGCCACATTACATGCATGTCTGTCTTAACACATTTATAACCAGCTTGTAAGAAGGAATGGTCCTTAAATTAAAAAGTCGTACACCCTTCCCTGCTCTCTCTCAGGAAGGGAACCTTGTAGACACTCCCTTGCTGAACACTTCATGCAAACCAAGGCATAATAAAACTTCTATCCCAGCCAAAAATCATTTAAAGCAACAGCAGGAAAACACTGCTAACATCTTCCAAATGAAATATACATGCTGTATTATCAAAACCAAACACACACTATAGCTTGTTTTTGGGACTCTGTTTTCTAAGAACTGCTTATCAGAAGTTTATTACGAGCCTCTTCTCTAGACTTGGCTGTTCCCAGCATTACTAGTTTAGTATCAGAAAAAAGTGGGGCTGGAAAGGACCTAAGAAGGTCATCTAGTCCCACCTTTTACTCAAGGCAGAATTATCCCTGTTTAAACTATTCCATACAAATATTTGTCTAACCTCTTAAAAATTTTCAAGGAAAGGGATTCCACAAGACTTTTATGTTATCTGTTCCAATGCTTAATCAAACCTCATGATTAGAAAGTTCTTCCTAAATTTTTCTTCCTGCAATTTAAGAGTTATTTCTTATCCTTTCCCTTGCAGCTAGAGAGAATCTATTACAATCTTCTTATAAGCATCCGCCAGGTATTTTAGGGGAGTCAAACATATAGCCTGTGGGGCTGCTCTACCCAGTCTGCCGAGCTACTGGAATTTGGGGGGGCCTGAATTCCCAAGGACCCCAGATTCTCTGGCCCTTGACAACTGGTGGGAAAAAAGGGTGAATGAGGGTTGACACAGCTCAGGTCACACTTTGGCCACTTTTCCCATCACCACTACCAAGGCCCAACCTCCATGGCTGCCAGCAGCTAGCCCCTGTGGGGTATGCAGTGGGGGCCAGAGTTGCTGCTGTGTGCCCTGGGTCAGACCCAGAGCTGCTGACACTGCTTCTCCATGCCCCAGGCTGGATCCAGCCTGGGACATAAGGTGAGTTTGACATGCCTAGCCTATTTAAAGACATCAAATCCTTCTTTGTTCTCTTCTATAGACTAAATAATCCTCAATACCTAGATCTCTTGCATTTAGCTATTTCAGTCACCTTTAGGAGTAGCTGGTCATGTAGAATATTTAGGTCACATGATTAAGTAAGAGGAACCCAGCTGAATTTCCCTCATGATCAATGTTTACAAGGGGTGCACTGTTTCAGGCAGATTATATATGCTCATGCATGACAATTTGTGTTAGTTTAGGTAACTGGACATCCAGTTCATTACTTACTATCTTCAATTGTGACCCCACTCTTTTCTTCACTCCTGTCACTCCAATAGCCCAGTCCATCTCTCTTCATACACCGAAGCGAAAACACATACTCTGTGTAAGGCTTAAGGCCTTGAACAGTGAACGAAGTTCTTGTGGAAGCTGTATCTTCAGGTGGAACCTGTGATGAGAAAAAGTCTTCTAGTGTTACTGACCAAAAAGCAGGATCAGTTAAGCTCTATTTGTAATTCACAGAACTCTACAACCTTGATTATATACTTAAGTCATCAGTTGAAATTTTAGTTATTATTCTGCTCTTTTGACTTCCATGTGTTTTCATTAGCATGAAACTAATTTTGGTGCAAAATATATCGTGTCTGTGCGCGCGCGCGCACACACACACACACACACACACACACACACACACACAGAGGAGGCATAAATGAACAGTTATTTACCCACGTTCTAGCCCATCTCATTAATTCTAATTGTCTACATTCCAAATTTCTTATTAGTTTTCAGACAAGGTTCTTTGGGTAGATGTGATAACTTATTAGACCAACTAAATAGTTGGAAAATTATTCTTTGCAAGCTTTTGGGAACAAACACCCTTCTCAGGTAATAGGGAGAAAGAACAATTTCTCCAACTATTTATTTGGTCTAATAAAAGATATCACACCTACTCGAAGAACCTTGTTTGCCTATGTCCATACACCAACACGACTACAACTAAAACCCCCTTTATCAGTTTTCATGCATCTCATGTTTTTCATTAATGAAAATGCATGACAAAAGTTTCCTCATCCCTCCTCAAGAAGTTATGTATGGTTAGGATACTTTTTCATAGTTCCCTCATTGCTTTGTCATTTCTTATTAAGCATGGCCACCCCAATTCATACAAATCCTACCTGAAATATGTGTTAACTAAAGTTTTTTGTTAAGATTTGGAATGCTGATTAAGTGAAAACCTTGGAGTTACTTGCCTTTATTACCATTCACATTAATATTCATATTGCTGCAGTGGCAAACAGAAAACAGTTTGCAACTGTCCCTGAAAACTATTATCCTTAGAATAAATCAACTGCACAGAACCTGAACAACATCTACATTACAGGCATCATGTCCTGCCATTTAAATTTTTACAACATGGTTCTTTTTCCTGCCCACTGACTACAGATGAAATCAGTGGAACAGAAAGCAAGCAAGTAGGAAGCCCTCAAAACGTCACTGTGATCATAATGCTCATATGCTTTTATTATGCGTCTCACTTGGCTCATATGTTTATACTCAAGAGTGGACAAGGAAGAAGTGAGGCAGTCACTCATGCAAATTCTGGGACAGCAAACATGCTGAGCTAGCCTACATTAGCCATTGGGAGTTCCTCACATGGGAAAAGAATGGCTGTGAGTTTAATAAGCTCACTTGGAACCCTCAAGCACTGTGAAAGATTTCGTGTTCTTCAGTAGGTCAAACTTGCAGCTAAAATTAGAGGAAAAAATTTACTTTGCTATTCCTAGAAAAGCTACCTTTTTGCCTAAAGTGTGTTTTATTTAATGTTATGTTTATGGTGATCTTGTGCATATACTGAAGGGAAAAGACAGGTTACCGAGATCTGAAACAAGACAACAAAGAGAAGGTATTTACCAAGGGGTGCCTTAAGTCTAAAAAGGTTGAGAATCACTGCATTAAAACATTTCAGGTAACTTACTTCCATCCAATCTGGGCTGTCACTGATCTTGTATAGAATATTGAATTTCAGCTCCATCTCTGCTGGTATAATTCGATTCTCCCATGACAGTTTCAACACAGTGGGTAGTATTCCTGAAGTGACTGATAAATTCTGTGGAGGCAGAGGTTTCACTAGAAGAAAACAAGTTACTGAATCACCCAACATAGCATTGTATTACTTCACATATGGTTTGAAGCATGGCATTTACATACTTGACATTTTTATAGCTTTGGAGATTCATCTATTTTGCTTTATTTCATTTTTAAATCTAAAGAGTCTAGACTAATCACTAAACAGTAAGAATGATTAGGGGAAAACAAAAAGAAAAAGAGAAATATTGGTGTACTGGGGAAGAGCTGAATGATATCAGCAATTTTCCTGTCTCAGAAACAAAGAGGCCAGATTCTAGGTCTTAACATACAGCTACTCAAAACATATGCTATAGGCTGCTGCTAGTATAAATGCAACAACAGCACTCTTTCTGCTTAGGGAATCTTCTTTAGCGGCTTCTACAGTGACACTCCAATCTCAGAGGAACTTAATTTGGCCATCGCTATACAAGGGCAATGTGCAGCTTTCAGCAAAGCCATTCAAGAGCAACTGGCAGATACAACAAGCTCGTACATTTTATGCTGGTGACTGGCCTGGAGTGTGGCTAACAGTAAAAAGTCAATGTTATTTCACTCCAAAGACCCGTGCCCAGCACAGCTCATGATCTAATTCACAGGATGCTACTGTTCCGATTACAAATCTCTACATTGTTGTCAACTATAGAAAGTTTTTTACATTGAAACAAATGTTAATTGTACTTCTTCAACAACAATTGTTGTGGTAGTTAATTCTCTTGTATTGCTCCAGTATTCAAGTCTTAAGCAGAACTACATAATTACCCATGTCTACAGGATCAAAAAGAAGGTGCTCAGATTCCATCATCCCAAGATCATTCTTAGCTTCCACCCAGACCTCCAGGTTAACAAAGAACTGGACATCAGGAATGAGACATGAATTATTTACAACTGCTGCTTTGCAGTCATTAAAGGTTTCTTGAGGCCTACATGAAAAGAATAAAAACAAGGCTTAGAACAGAGTGTTTCTGTGAAGCACTCTCCATTCCAGGATCTCAAAAGTGATTAATAAAAACATGGAAGAAGTAGCCCCATAATGAGAGGTTAAAAATTCTTATTTTCTTCAAGGTTAGGGGTAACTACAAGTCTAACAGCCTTTAATTCTGTAGTACATAACTGTTTTTTTAAAGCTAGAAGTACTACTTGAAAGAGAGACTAAAACAAAATATTTTAAACAAAGCTTTAACCAAGAATCAGAATACTAGCCGTATTTCTCTAGGGTTAAATAACCTTTAATTCATTAGATTAGATAATCATTATTTTTTCTATTATAGTTTTATTCCTCTTGGTTAGCAGACAGACAATACATGGCATTTGGTCAGCATCTCTGACTGTTTACAGAACAGTGTCAGACTGAGACATGGTATGGAGTGAACATTAGCAATGCTAAAACTCAGGTAAAACATAGCATAACAGCTTAAGTCCAATTCAAATTAGTACTATAAACAGCTTGTATTGATCCAGTACTACAGTAAAATAGACTTCTCATTCCTATGTATTCTGTCTTGAAAAAATGTACACCCGAGGTAAGCTTAAGTGGTCCTCAAACAATCCAAACCATATACTGCAGCAGGTCCAGACATTTAGATTTACTAATTTATAACTCAAAATACTTCTCTCAAACCCTTTACAAAAAACTCAGAAATAAAAAATACTGAGTCTTTTTTAAGCCTACAGAACAATAGTTGCTTTATACCTGCCTGTTGCAGAGGTACTCACCATCGAGTTCTTAACCAGAATTCGGTGTCCAGGAAAGTAGCTCGTCCAGGATTCCAGGTACAATTCATAGAAAATCTACTTCTTGATGTTTGATGCACAATGCAACTCAAATTTTCAGGTTTCTCAGGGGGCACTGCATTAAAAAAAATATTAACGTAAATTCAGTCGTACTGAGGCATTTCAGTCCAATGAAAAAGCAGTGATAAAACTCAACTGTCTTTATATAAGCAAACATTTGAAAAAAAAGTACTTATCTGCTATTGTATTTAGCAGGAGCTAAATAGGAGGAGATGGTACATGTAATCTCATAAATGCACTGTAATGCACAGATGTTTTGAGAATGTCTGTAATAGTAGGATTACACAACTTGGAAGAACACAAATCTGGGATGGGGTAGAGCAGAGTTGTCCAACGGGAAGCCTGTAAGCCACATCTGGTTCCTGCACCCAGGGTTAACCTGCAGCCCCAAACACGCAGTCCACCTGCCACAAAAAAAAATCTCTGGGCACAACTGCCCCTGCCCTTCTCTGTCTTCTGCTTTGGGGGGGAGGGGAGGGGGTTTGAGGGAAACCCAGGGACTCTGTGGAGGAACTGCCACAACTAGTGGTAGGAGACTTGAGTTTCCTACTTTCACAGATTACTATATAAAGTGTTGAAATGCTTTCTCCAGTGAGGAATTGTAAGCAACTGTATTTTAATTGTAATAGGATTAACACAGAACAGAGCCCGACTAGTAGGTTTGTTCCAAGATAAAAAGAACCTGCAACATTTTCATCTCAACTCAATGCTTAGTTATGTTTACACTAAAATAGGTTTTTGAAGAGTGTACTTTCTGATGAAATTATCCACAAGGGTTGGCTGGGGAAATATAAAATACAACTTCTCACATTTTTCTTTGATGGGGGGGGTGGGGCTGGTGGAAGAAAATGCACCATATTTCAGGTGACAAAAATCTCTCCGAGTTTGAATGTAGGGCTTTAACAAAAAGTTGAGTGTGATGAACAGTGGTTAATATTTTACACAAGGTGCTGAACAGAGCTATTAGAAGGCTAAAAATTAACTTCCTTCATAATTAAATATGCAATGAAAAATAACCAAAACGAGACATGTTAATTGCTAAAGAATCTGGTTAATTGTTGAAGAATCTGGATTCTGCATAGGTTAACTTCTAATCCAAATATCCAAAAAAGATGAACAGATGGACAACCTTTTTGGTTCTATGTTTATTGTTCAGAATTGGATCAAATTATAAAATTGATCATTTTAGGAAAAGCTTCAAAAACCTTACTGGAATGTCAGAAGTTTCCAATTATATTCCTGATTTTGTTGAATTTACAGCTTGCTTCTGCCAAAGTAATGTGATGTAAAAGTCACAACATCATACATTGCAATCTACTTTCTCATCATTAGGTGCTACAGCATTCATTATGTGTATAATGTGTTCTGGACAGAGACTCAAGTGCCTTACTTTTTTCCATTATGGATAAAATGTGCATGTCCTAGTTACCATATTATTCTAATTACAAATTAATACTGCATAAGATGACCATATATTTTCAGGTTTAATTTTAGGCAAAAAGAGCTCTTTTATTACCTTTTGCTGTTGACTTCTGTACAGGGAAAGTTCCAGACCTGCTACTGCACTAACAAAGTCCCAGAGGAGGATTAAATAATGAAGAAAGGACTCAGAAGGCGCGTCCAGAGGAGCACGGATGTTTGGTTACCTGGGGACAACTAGCAGCAGCTCCCCTTGTGTTACAGCTACTTGTCTCTGGGGAATGCCCATGCCATGTGCGCTTTGGCATGTGACAAGTTAACCCAGGGTCAGTAGGGGAGGGGTTGTGCTGTGCTGGTCCCAGTAGCCTTACCCGAGAGGTCCTAGGGGACTCCTGGGGCTGCAGCTGCAACAATCCTTCCAGGCCATGCCTGGCTGCCAGCCACAGCATGGATATCTAGGGGGTCAAAAAAAACCCCACAAGAAAACCAAACCAGAGCAGCACGTGCATGGGGAATGCACCCTTGCAGAGCGGAGAATGCCCAACTGCACAGTATGTGGTGCTGCAGACGTGTTTGTGGAGCCACATACCACACGGCCACACCATCTGGAAATGCCCAGAAAGATTAAATGCACTAATACTAAAAAATAAAAAGCATCCCTTTTACCAGAGGTAGTTTTGCCTATGGTTCACCATATGGTCCTCAGCCTAAAATTTGTTGTCAGTCTATAAAAAAAAAAAAAAAAAAAAAAAAAAAAAAAAAGCAAATACTTGTAGCTAAATGGAACCTGGTCACATGCTCCATTAAAAGGCAAGATTTTGATTGTGCTTCTGGATTCAAAACTATGGATTCAGAGAGCCCAATTTTAAGAATTTGAAGTCCATTTTTTCAACATTTTAGGGATGTTGGGAAGGAGAAAGTGGGCAACTGTAAAGGAATGGTCTCACAATGCTTTGTTTTGTTGGAACATATGAATTTGCTTATTCCAAAACATTTCACTATTGATCTTGACCAACTTCCCATGAAATACTTACCAGGCAGTCAAGGGCTCTTGAAAATGCCACGCAGGATCATCTGCTCTGGGCAGTAGTACTATATTGATCTGATCTGATTATAGGACAATGCTGCATATAATGCTAAAAATGGTTTTTATAGTTTTTTGAGAGGAAGAAAGAGGCTCAGCCAGTAAGAAAGTAACAGGAGTAAAATGGCCTCAACTGGCAGGCAATTAAAATAAGGAACATGTTTTAGTGCTTTGGTGAAAAGGGGTCTGGTGCCTCTAACACTGACTAAGTCAAGATTATATAAAATACAGTTACCTGACAACAGTGGAGCAGACTGACCTAGAAGGTTCCTTTTAGTCCCATAACTTATTTTTTCCTAACACTTTGTTGAAGACAACAGCCAGGCTGTGTTCACACATGCAGGCACATGTGGTTGCAGAAGATCAAATAGTAGCAGCATAAATTTGTGCTGGAGATTTGTGCCTCTGCATACATGCCTGAACATGCATATTTTGTTGATATATTTACAATTTTAAAGCAAATTTGGAAGCCTATCATTGATCATCACCATAAAAATAAATTCCAATAGCTATAGGCTTTGGTGTTTGCTTTTGGTTTATTTATGATATAAAAATTAGAGCTCCCGTTGCCCTCTTTGCTAACCAGGATGTGGGGACAACTGGCCCTGCGGCCACAGCCCCCACAGGCAGGTCCCGTTTTGTGTGGTGCCTTGGCATGCAGGGTGCAACAGGTGGAGGGGTTATGGGGGAGGCCACCATGCCCTCCACCACCCTATGGCACGCAGCCCTTGGTGCTGGCAGCAGCAGCCAGTCAGGCGTCAGGGCGCTCATCAGCCGAGCAGGCACAGCCCCCCCCAGTGGTGCAGCGCTGCCTGAGACCCGGAGGCTGGACATGGTGAACGGAGCTGGCCTGGTCCGCTGGCATGTGCCTTCACACAGGATCAGGATGGCTCCCCGTGGCTCCTGAGTGCAGTGCTGGGAGCCATGGGTGGTTGTAGGAGCTGTCCTGGCTCTGTCCAAAAGCAGGGTGCCAGCAGGCCAGGATGGCTCCATTTGCCATGTCCAACCCCTGGGTCTCAGGTGGTGCTACACTGCTGGCAGGCTGTGCCTGCAGTGAGGGGAGGTAGGCATGTGGCAACCTCCCTGCAAACCCCATATCCACGAACTCCACATCCCCCCCCAAACCCTACACACCCCCAAAACCCCACAGTCCTCCTCCCAACCCCACTTACGGGGGACCGAGCCTGGGTCCCAGCTGTTGCTGTAGCCTTGCCCTGCCACAACTACAGCCCACAGATTGAAGACAATGAAGCCAGAAGTTTGATTTGGCTTCACTTTGTACATGTAGTTTTCCTTAAGGACCCCAGATTTATTTGATGAAAGTGCACTGAATTTATGCTTTGCCTCATTCTTTTTTTTTTTTGTCAACGTTCTTTCCCAGTACATTTGAAGGAATTAATTCTACTCTTTAGTAGATGGAGGAGAAAAGGGAAATATTTGCTACCTTTTGGTGCAATCAGCAATAGCTAAACAGGAAACTATGTTGGAATAGTCTCCAACTTGCTAGATCACAGGAAAAGAACAGTACTTAATTTAGGAAGCCAAAGTGTTTTGGGGCACATTCAGCTCATCCCACATTTTTTGCAAAGCTTCATGGAGGTCTTCTGACTCTTTCCTGTATCAAAAATCCTCAATGTATTTTCTACTTTGTGAGGCACCTTTCTCAAAGTGCTTTAGTTTATTTTACTTTTTGGAGTATTTTTCTGGAGTTGGTCAAGATAAGAAAGGACTGAGTGCTCTCTCATGCCCCTGAAAAGCATTTTCTGAAAAGGATAAAAAAAAAAGGAAAACCAGAATATCTGTGCATACAAGCATTAGCAGAAATGGTTTCCTAGGTCATAACAAAGAGAAATAATAATAAAAATGCCCTACTTACAGCCCAATCTAACATCAATTCCATAGATATTCTGTTCAAGATGTCCATCTGCTAAAATGTTGCAAGTCAGAGGAGTGGCTAATGTAGAGGTGTCATTGAACGTGACGCTGGAAACAGTTCTGTTTATTTCACGATATTGTTCTTTAGGTACTACAGAACGTTTAGTTTTCCATATAATCTGACTGGCATATATATTGCCATAGTCAAGGCAACTCTCATTGAGAATGCACCATGCTGTGAAACTGGAGCCAATGGCCAACACTGGAGACTCTGGAGTGATGTAACCACATGACTGTACAAGTGCACCTGCACCTAAAACAAAAAGTGCCCCCCAATTAATTTTAAAAACATTTCCCACATGCAATCTTCATACTTAAAAGGTAATTTTTAACATAGTAGCATTACTGCAAGTAACAACTAGCGATCTACCATAGTCACGATTTCACGTTTTTTGTGGAAACTGCAACTAAATAAGGTTTCTGTGAACCCTATAAAAATGGCAATTCCTGCATGAGAGGCAGCCCTCTTGGCCAATCAGTGACAATAAGAGCTAGGAAGGAGGCTGCTACGAAAAGTTCACAAAAAATTGTGTCATGGGACATTTATGGCCCGCAATTTTTCTTTTGCTTCATAATAGGAAAAAATATATATTTTGTCAGTTTATTTTGTGCTTTTGAGAGCATTTTATTACTGGTCAGCAGAACTAAAGAAGGAAGAGGAAATCATTAATACACATACTGAGGAAGCTCACACCAATACAATTCCCATGAGGGATAGGGACAGAAGTTACACATAAACCAGTTTAAGTGATCAGAAAACTGGTTTAACCCTGTAACAGAACATAAGTTCAGGGCACATAAACCAATTTCAAAATGGCCAAAACTGGTGTAAGATAAACCTAGTTGAATGTAGTATCCAACTTAACTGATTTGGGTCAAACTGATTTATGAAACTGCCGTCCCAGACCCCTTCCTGATTCAAGTTAAAAATCAAAGTCCCCCAGCATCCCAGCATGCTTTCCAACCACGGGCCAGGCTGTGTTGTCTACTGCAGCAGAGAATGGGGCGGGGGAGGGGAGGCAGGGACTGCCTGCCCCCCCTTTCCCCCCCTCAGACTTAACTGTTGGCTGCAACTGTGGACTACAAATCCCAGGAGGTACCTGGAAGCAGCCCCTGACTGCGTCCGGAAACAGGAAGAGTCCTGCTGCTGTGAGTCTGGACTGCAAATCCCACAGGCCTCGGGGACAGCAGGAAGAGAAAGTGAACACACAGCCCATGCTGGCTATGTACCAGAGAGCCATGGTCTAGCACCACCCCCAATCTTCTGGCCTGAGCCAGTGCAGGTATGTGGTTGCATTTCCCCGAGTAGGAAGTAAATGTGTATCCAATTGTTTTTTAATTCAATCTCTGCAGCTTAGACTAACTTATAAAGATAGAATGGATTCAGCCTGGAGCTTTTTGACTGTGCTTAGCTTTTAGGAACAAGAACAGCAAAAGAACCTGAACTAAAATGGTAGTTTGCAGGTACATGCAGAAAGGATGGGGAGACTGGACTGAAGGACTTTCAACTATTTAGTGTTATTTTGGATCCACTCAGTTCCTGGAAAAGAGCTTTAAAAACACGAGGGAGCAGTAAGAATAGCTTTCAAAATAATATGCATTATTTATTAATTTTTTTACAAATAAATCTGAGTTTTATTCAGTTAAACAAAACCAGAAGTTGATATAGTGGCTTAAACAAACCCCACAAAAGGTTTCAGTAGTTTCTTTTTTTTCTTTTGAAAAGACATCAGAACATTCAGTTTTTCTAGCCAGCTGGTGACAAATTAGCAGTCATGTCATGGGACATCTGTAGGTCAACAGTACTTCTCACTAGAAGTGTAGCCAGTTTCATACAACTCAGAGAACAGGTTCCTTTAGCAGAGCTTAAAAAATTACTCAAGTTTTGTTTTGAAAATAGTGCTTTCTACTGACTTGCATTCATTGTCTTCTACTAAACGGAAATCAAAAACCTCACAACTGTAAGCCAGGAGTAACTAGGAAATCCTTACTGGAAGACAAAAGCTACAAAAGTATCTCTCAGCCTGTCAGATTGCTTTTTGAATTGCTTTTTGATATAATAAGTACCACAACTGGCATTGCATTTAAACCAAATCAGAATGATAAAAAGATGGCATTATGACTCATAATGAAGACCTTAGCACTTTATTTATTACAGTTTTCATCTAACACAGGACAATAAATTAGACCAGCTCTTGTCAACTAAAATTGCAACTTATCTTATGCTATACATTGACATAAAGTGCTAAGCTAGCCCACTGATGAGATGCAATAAGGTATCATGCATGATTTTCTTGCCAAGAAAAGCTGTTACCAGAAATGAATCAGTACGCCTGAAGCATGTAAGCCCAGCAGAGGGCACCATGTTCAGGTGAACTGTTGTCCCATGTCTAACTGAGCAGAACTGCATTCCTATACCAGACACCGATCCAGGGAGACTGAAGAACACCCATATTTGAAAGTCAAGAGAGGGAAAAAGGAGAAATAGGACAGGAATGCAAAGGGAAAAAAGCAGCATTAAAAAAAAAAGAGAGAGAACACAAAAAAGAAACAAAATTATCATCTGATCAGTAATGGGGTCTATTATCCAAAAAGCTGTTTATTAAAAGTGCAGAAGCATAATTTAGTGAAGAATAAGAAATAAAGGGAATAAACTGATATAAAGAAAGAACATTTAAAACGTTATTGAAAAAGCAAGTTAGGAGGACACTCCATTTATTTTAAAGGGTTTCAGAACTAATTCATTAAGAACATGAATATATTTACTGGGTCATACCCAGGGATCTGGGTTTTTTTCCCCCATGGGAAATGGAAAAGAGAAAACCATGGATTCCCCGGTTTTAGCGGCAAAAACGCAGATTTCCCCTTTTAGCAGAGAAATCTGCGAATTCTCTGCTTTTGCAAAGAGCCCTTGTAGGCTGGCAGAGTTCCAGCCTGCAACAGCTGATTGCAGAAAGGGCAGCCTTACCAGCCCTACCTGGAGGGGGAGGGAGAGGGGGAAGGGCAGAGCCTGAGCCTCTGAGTCAGCCAAGGCTGGGCTCAGGCTTGCCCTTCGCCCCTGGAGGTCAGTGGGGTTTGGGGGCGTGCCGGGCGCTGCCAGCCCCAGGCAGCACACCACAGCACCTCCCTGTCCCCCACCTCAGCCTGTTCACAGGAGCAGGGCTGGGGGGTGAGGGCAGGGGTGAGCAACAGTGATCGAGTGTGGATGCTGAGGGAAAAGAGCAAAAAGGGCATGTCGAGACTTCCCTATACTGCTCCTTTCCCATTACAATTTCCAGCAAAAAATGGACTAAAGTAATCCCAATTTTGAGGCTGCACACCCATCTACAATATTCAGTGTTTACGGAGGCAAATTTCCTCCAGAAATGTGTCCAATTCATAGAACGAATGCTGCTACAATACCTCATTCCCCACAATTTATCTGACATTTTCTTATTTAATTTTTTTGTTTTAAATATGTGGTTTTAAGTGAGGAATCCCCTTGGTCTTCAAATAATACTTCAGGTAAAACATCCAGACAGTTGCCTGAACAGAAAAATCTCTCTGGTTCATTTAATCTGGACAGTTGATAGCACCATCTACTCTGTCCCCCCACTTTTATAAATCACCCATATCATTTTTGGTTTCATTTACTGCTATGTGAATGAGTAGGAATAAAGGAAATCTGATGACAGAACTCTGAAAATATGGCAAGGGGCTCAGATGTCAGTATAGCATCGGGCACCGTACCAAGATGTGCCAAGTTAGCTTCAGAATGAGAACGGTAGCGCAGCGATGCATGCAAGTCTGTAGGCTCTGATCACACTGCTTCTGGTGCTAGTTAGTGGAAAGTGCATCAGTATAGCCCTCTCTTGTGCTGTACACACATACATTCAGAGGTGGGTGTCATACCAGAAACAGATTAAGAGCAACTGATCAGCAGGAAATTAACCTGAAGTGGCAGTGGCCACCATGGAGCACGAAGTCATAGGATAGGTCCCTACATAAACCTAAACATTATCCAGTTCCTGACTGGGTCTCACTAGGTGTTACATCAACAGCTTGCTGTTTTAACAAGTTCTGTTCCAATTGAGGTGCTGGACTGAACTTCATTTCAAGTTACCCAAGCAGGTTTGGGGTAGGTCTATACAAGAACAAATATGCCCGTCTTACTCTACATTATAACAATACGATGTCATTGATACCAGTCATAAAATGGGAGCAAAAAAACCCAAACAAACCCCAAAACCCCACCAAAAAACTTTAAGTCCATTAGTGCTGCACAAGTCAAATCAAGAAAATGGACACGCAAGTAAATATCCTTCAAGTCAGAGGATTGATTGTTTTACTATAGCATTAAGAGCACAGGCTTCAGTTCCTATTAAACTACATATCCCATTTGAGGTAACGTTTTTTTTTCTATTCAAGTACTTATAAGCTTTGCCAGACTTATGTCTTTCTTTAACGTTATAAAGGTATGAGTAGTCTTACCTCGAAGACAGCAAATACTCAGGAGAAAATATAAGATGTGTACCACCCAGCTCCATCCAGAAGGCATGTTGCAAAGAACTCCTATAACAAAAGCAAAAATGTTTATGTACTTTATAATTTACTGAATTTATTTACTCCTGCAATCCCTAAAAGAATGTATGATGTGAAAACTTCCAATGCATGCATAAAACAGGCTTTGCAGAGGAGGTGATGCCCAGAAAGGAGGAGGGAATAGAAAGCGTCTTACTCCATCATTTGAGGCTTGACTCTATTGTCTCACAAGGGCCCTTCCAGCCCCTGATGTCTATGAAAATCACTATTTATAGACTTCTAGATTGCTCTTTTAAACTAAAGCTACAGGCCTGTTCAGTGAGCGTGAAAGTACGGCATGGGGGCCCATACAAAGCCTGTAAGTTGTAATAGTTTTTGTTTATATATAAAAAACCAAACAAGTATTTTTAAAACAAGGCTGATAAAAATATTATTGATTTAAGTTTTAACATAATCTCTTTAAAATATTTACAGAAGAGATGCTGAATCCATGAACACTATCAAAAGTCTTTATATTTCACTTGTTATATATAAGCAAACAAAGGAAAACAAACCCAAACACTTAATTTACCAGTCTGAAGATGTTTCTTTTTTTAGTGTGAAATTATAGGGATGATAAAGCAAAATCCTAAGTACTTAACCAAGGTACAAATCATTGAAGTAATGAGATTGAGGTCAGCCTTTATCTCTGAAGATTAGCTTTTCAAATCTGCCAAAAACCAAACATTCTTCGTTTATGGACAGGATTTAGATGTACCTTCTTAAGCACAAAGGGCAAGCCTTAAATTTCTAAAGTCACTAATGGTCAGCTGATACTTCCTGCCAAAATGTCCCCACGCACAGTTTAATTTTGCAGTTACATTTTAATCCATCTTTGCAAAGGTTTGAAAGTAGTTTAATTTCACATTCCATAGTCTGCGAGCTCTACCCCCTGACATTTATTCCGTTTCACAGGAGTCTGCAACTTTAGATATATATTTGGAGCAATGAAATCATTCCACAGCATGCTTTCCTCTTCCCACAGGTATCTCCACATTTCTTTTTTGACAGGCCAGCATAGCATGGGAATGAGAAAACAGCCTACAGACTTCTCCCTCTAACTGGAGGCAAACTACAGAGGATGGTGGTAGCTCACCACATTTGCTATAGAAGTGTATTGCTTATTCCCATAGGAGGCAAGCTAACTATACGCACTGCATCTATTCACAGGTGTTCCAAAAAGTGTTGAATGCAGGAAAAATGCAAGGACAAGTCTTGAAAAAAGTCAGACCATCATGGACTGAGTCACTTAGGAGCCTGGTAACTCAACAGCTAAAAAACTTTCACCACTATTTTTCAGTAACACCTATAGTGTGCATTCTACCATTTAAACTCACTTCCATTTTCCTCTCTGAAATTCTCAGCATACAGAAATTTCCCTCGATTTATGCAGCAGATGCGTTCCCAGGGAACAGTGCATAAATCGAATTTGCATAAAGCGAACCCAGTTTACAATGAAACAGATAGGGATGTGTTCCCAGGGCAGTGAAGGAGGGAGGGAGTGAGGCTGGGGCTAGGGAAGGGGTGGGGAGAGGGGCACGGTGCAGCCCAGTGGCTGCAAGCAGGTAGCGTCTGCCATTCCTGGGGCTGCAGCACAGGCAGCACTGGGCTCTTCATGGTGCTCAGGGTGGGCAGCAGCCCCACTCACTCCACTTCTCCCCACTCACCGCAGCCCCTGCTGCAGCAGCCCTGGGAGCGGCCAACACGAGGTCCCTGCAACCACTGGGCTGCATTGTGACCCGATCCCCCCAGCACGGTGCAGCCCAGCAGCTACAGGCAGCTTGTGTCAGCTGCTCCCATGGCTGCAGCAGGGGTGGGCAGCCACCTACAGTGGGATGACAGCAGGCTGGGGACAGCGACTGCACCAGGCTCTTTCTAGTGCCTGGCAGTGGTGCTGGGAGGGCAGGTTGCAGGGGGCTACGGCAAATTTTGAGGTGGCAGCAGCCATCCTCGCATCACCATGGCTCACTCTGAGCACTGGGAAGAGCCTGGTGCCTGGCCCAAGCCTGCAGTGGCCACTGGCCCCAGCCTGCTCTCATCCAGCTGCAGGTGGCTGCCTGCCCCTGCTGCAACCCTGGGAGCGGTGGACGCCACCTGCCTGCAGCTACTGGGCTGCACGGTGCAGCGGGGTTTGGGGCACGGTGCAGCCCAGTGGCTGCAAGCCGCTTGCATTGGCCGCTCCCAGAGCAGCTGTAGCGGGGATGGGCAGCGGGACGAGAGCAGGTTAGGGCTGGTGGCTGCTGCAGACTTGGGTTGGCAGCGGCACCAGGCTCTTCTGGGGCAGGCGAGTAGGGCCTAGCCCCATGGCCCTTTCACGTCCCCTCACAAAAAAAACCCTCAGGATTTACCTGCTTGGGGGAGGGTGGAATGTGCCTATGCTGATCGCATACATGCAAATTTACCTCACATAACTAATTTCAGGTACAAAAGGGTCATTGCATAAGAGTATTTATGTGTGTTCAATTTATGCAAATTCAGAGAGAAACCTGTCTTTTCCTTTGCCCGCTGTTTAGGGCCTGACTCGACCCTTGTTCCCCTTTATTAACTTTAATAGACAGCACAAAGGATTCTGTGCAAGAAAGTAATGCGTGGTGTATGTGGGGAAAAGGGTAACAAGAGGCAGCTTCGATGGAATGAAAGACGTAAGAGGTCAAGAAACTTTGGATCAGCGGTCTAAGCACAAAGCTAGAAACCAGATATCACAAGTGAAGTTTGACCTTTTTTTTGCTTAAAAGCAGTGAGGAAGACCAAAGCTACTCTAAAGTACGGCATACAGTGTCACAGCTCAAGGAAAAAAAAAAAAGTAAAAGAAAAAAAGGAACATTAAACCAAAAAACAAAAACAAAATGAAAACAAAAAAAAAACCACACCCAACAACAAACCAACCAACCAACCACTGGAACATTATAATTCAGATAGCAGCAAAATAAAATGGCTTTAATGTTTCTTAAAATATAGTTTTTTGACCTTTGGTCCCAAAATGGTTCTTTTGACTAATATTTTCCTAAACTTAAACATATTAAGATGAACTAATTTACAAATAAATCCCTTTTGTTTAAGGTGGAACCACTTAATCCTTTGCCTTAGCCTGTCATTAAAAATAAGAGAGACAATGTCTCTTGTGATTCAACTTAAATCTCTCCCTTCCCCATCCTTAAATTTTTTTTAGGAAGGGCCAGATCTTCTTTCTTGGAAATTCTGTTAGTATTGTAGCAAGTACACCATAGGAATGCAACCTTTATTAACTAGGTCCTATGCTATGATTCTGTGTAGCACCCTAGCACTGGGGCAAATTTAATCCAACAAGCCCCAGAGGGTGCATGCCTTTAATACTACCAGACTTATTTAAAAGCAGTTATGGTCAGGTATAACCAATGAAATATCTGTACGAGTCTCCGCAGCTGCTCACAAGACAGGAGCTAAAGCTACTTCACAGGATAAGTGTATATTTGGAAATGCTTCAAAATATTTTCATAGCACAGTGAGGTAGAAGTATCAGACAGATGTTAAATATTGGTATTCATCTCAAAAGCAAGCAGCTTTACAGTTCTAGGAACACCCGCCTCCCCTCCTTTGTGAGAACACCATCCTTCCAGCCACTATGGACATCAATAGTCTATACACCATTGGTGCAGTGGTCCCTCATGGCTGAGGATGACCACTCCCATGTGTCAAGTAAAGATTTATAAATGAGTCCACTGATGGCTGATGCGGCTGATCCTAGAGCTGAAGTCTCTCTGGCAGATGACAGAGGTGGTAATTAAAGGGAGGGTCAGACTATGGATTTTTGGTCTCATTTCCTTACCTTCCATTTCTATCATTTTTCTGGTCGCCAGGGCAAGGTGGTTTCTCTCATAGCAAGATGTACCTTCTCTCATAAGGTGTCGCCACATAGCCCTTTCCTGGGCTAGTTTTTCCCCAATTTGTGGTATCAAAGCTATACTTCAATGTTCACCTTGAGGGTGCTCTTGAAGGTGTTTTCTCTAGCCCCTACATGTCCTCTGTCCTTAGTTGAGTTGAGAGTATAGCAGTTGTTTTGGTAAAAGTACATCAGGCATGCACACACAGTGCCCTGACTACCACAATTGATGATGAATAATCAATGCTTCCATACTGATGGTTTTGGCATCAGTGAGGAGACTGGTGTTTATGCAATGATCTTCCCACTTTATGCCAAGGATCTTCTGGAGGTAGTGCTGGTGATGGTGTTCCAGGCTTTTAAGGTGGCCCCTGTAGGTCACTCAAGCTTCACAGCTATAGAGCAGAGTTGGAGTACCAAAGCCTTATATAATAGGAGCTTTGTTCAAGCCTTGTTGCTGTGATCATTGAACACATGATGATTCAGTTTTCTGAAGGCAGAGCTGGCACATGAGATCCTATATCAGATCTTCTAGTCAATGTTGGCTGCCTTTGAGAGATGGCTGTTGAGGTATGCAAAGTGTTCAACATTCTTCAACTTTTGTCTGCCAATAAGGATCTTGGCCTGGGGAGTTGATTCGCCTAGAGGAGGCTGATGTAGCACCTTTGTTTTTCCAAAGTTAAGGGTCAGTCCCAGGCACTGGTATGCTTGAGAAAGAGGTTGAAGGCCATTTGTAGGTCCTCCTCTGTATGTGCAACACCACCACAACTGGCATACTGAAGTTCCACAATTCAAGGCCAAAAGTAAGTTTGTTTTTGGCACAGAGGTAGGAGAGATTGAAAAGGTTCCCATCTATCCTGTATTTGATGCCGATGCCACGTGGCAGATGGTGATGGGTGAGCATCTTGATAATCGTAAGAAAGATGGAAAACAGCATTGAAGCATTCACAAAGTCCTGTGATGCCAGTTCAAATGGCAAAGGGCTCCATAGCAGAGCCACTGCATAGGATATAAGCAGTTACCTGGTCATGAATGAGTCTTAGAATGATGATAAATTTCCCTGGGCAGCCAAACTTTGATAAGACCTTTCATAAAACCTCACAGTTAATAGAGTTGAAGGCTTTGGTCAAATCAAAGGCCATATACAGTTCCTGGTGTTATTCTCGGCCTTTTTTCTTGATCTGCCAGGCTGCAAAAAAAAAATCACATCCATGGCGCCTCTTGATGGTCTGAAGCCACACAGACTCAAGAAGGATTTCCTTGGCAAGAGGGAACAGTCAGTTCAGCAGAGTTCAAGCAATATCTTCCCAGCGATGGAGAAGAGGGTGATACCCTTGATAGTTTCCAGTGTTAGACTTATCTCCCTTTTTAAAATGGGTTACAAAATTGGCATTCCTTAGGTCAGTGGGAATTTCCTCAGTGTTCCAGATTTTGAGTGTGCGTGTGGAGCTTGTTGGTCATAATTTCCCCACCAACTTTAAAGAGCTCAGCTGGTATGCCGTCAGGGCCAGATGCTTTGTAGTTCTTCAATCTGTTTCAACTCCTGGTGGACCTCTTCAGAGCTTAGGGGACTGGAAAGTGCATCCCTTACTTGCTGGATGCTGCAGGATGAATTTGATGGTTTCATCCATTACTGTCAATTCTCAGTTCAGGGGTTTAGGTTGTAGCCGTGTTGGTCTAAGGATATAGGCAGACAAGGTTCCTTGGGTGAATTTGATATGTTTTATTAGACCAACCCAAATGGTTGGAGAATAGTTATTAAGCAAGCTTTCGGGTTCAAAAACCCTTCGTCAGGCTAAGGAAGCTGCAGCAGTTAGCGTCCTTAGCCTGACGAAGGGTTTTTGAACCCGAAAGCTTGCTTAATAACTATTCTCCAACCATTTGGGTTGGTCTAATAAAACATATCAAATTCACCCAAGGAACCTTGTCTGCCTAATTCTCAGTTCAGGAATTTTTGGTAGTGCTCCTTCCAGCACTTTTTGATGGACTCATCTCTGAGGAGCATACTACCATCTTTAGATCAAAGTGGGGCAAGTCTGCAAGTGCTTGGTCCATACACAGCCTTGGTTGTGCTGAAAAAGCTCGATGTCACGATTGTCAACAAACTGTTGGATTTCCTTTTACCTTCTCTTCCCACTAATTGTTTTTTGATTTCTCAGATCTTCCTCTGGGCTTCAACTTTAAGCCGTCAAAAAGTTCCCTGCTTCTGAATGGATGTAGGGTGGCTTTGCCAGTCACAGAAAACTTTTCTCTTCTGACTGAGAAGGGCTTTGACCTCAGCATTTAAAGTCAAACCAGCCCTGATGGCACTGTGTGGTAAAGCCAATGATTCCATGCAGGCCTCATAGATGGCCTCTTTTAGAGCTTGCCAGTTTTCCTCAACAGAAGTGTTATTTTCAATCTTAAAGTCTGTTAGTTTCTTCTGAGGTATTTGGACGGCTTTAGTGTCTAGGGGTCTGAAAGCATTTGATGCTGTACTGTCTCTGGTATGATTTGGGGGGTTTTTTGATGATGGTTTCAATGCAACCCTAACGAACATGATTGATCTCACCAAGCAATGATTGTTTCAGCAGTCATCGGCTCCTCTTTTAACATGCATGATATGAATGTCTTTTAAATCACGCGCTCTCGTGATGACACAGTCAAGGAGGTGCCATTGTTTTGAGTGGGGGGGCATTGCCATGTTTTGTACCCATCATGTCTGAAAATAGAGTTAGAAAGGGCAAGGTCATGTGCTGCACATTTACCAACTAAAAGGATGCCACTGGAATTGACCTTCCCCACTTCTTCGCTCCCAATATTGCCCCTCCACATGTTAAAGTCCCAGCCAACTTTCACAATGGGATCTTCCAGGAGGATGATCTTGTCCCCTTTTGGGATAACAGTCAGGATTTCATCAAGGTCAGCATAAAACCATTCTTTCTGTTCTTCAGTATTGAGAGTTGGGGTGTATGCACTGATAATAGCAAATTAACTGCTGGTCAGTTGGAGGTGGACAGTCATGAGGTGCTCGTTAAAGCCATCAGGGAACTTGGACATTTGGCTAACAATCTAGCTCTTAATGGCAAGACCAACACCATATATTCAGTCATTTGCAGGCTTCCCTAGCCAGAAGATTGCAAAGCCACACCCTCGTCCCTCGGTCAGCTTTCATCTACATGCCTGATCTCACTGAGGGGCAGTGATATTGAATGTTGTATTGTGAGTTTGTGGGCAATAATAACTGTCCCACATTCAAGTCTGTTGCCTGTCGGGTCATCTAGCACAGGGGTTTTCAACAGAGGGTACAACTATTCAACAACTATCAACCTTCTGTCAAATTCCCTCTGAAGTATCAGTATTCTAACATTTATATGTAACTCTAGGTATCACAATCAATATCCAGAATAGCAGCCTGTAAGAACAGTCACATATTAAAATACCACCAAAAACCAGAGACCACCAAAATTATTTCAATAAAACCAGTAGCCATCTAACACACAAAGAATTTGTAATCTATAACTAGGCCTTTTCCAATACCATGGCATCAGCTCCAAGAAGAAAAATTTGTGAGACCCATTTCAAACTAAAAACTGTCTTTACCTAACAACAGACCTGAGCTGAGAAAAGGCATTTTAAGTTCAAAATAATCTAACTTCCTAATCTTACTTAGCGCAGTTAAAAAAAAAACCCAACAAAAAACCCGAAAACTCTTTACTGACCAAAGAGAACAAGATCTTGTTTAAGCAAGAAATCTTGACTATATCTACCTACAAGCTACCAAAACCTATGGTCCCATGCATGCCAATTATCAAATTCAATACACCACATCAAACGCATCCCATGTCCTCATAGAAACCATGCGGATGAAACTAGAATGATGACTACACTACAGAATGAACTCCCCACAGAAAAATGCTCGAAGGGCAGAAACACTACATTGCCCACAGGAATACATTTTTACAGCACAACTTCTGCATCTGATCTCAGAGCTCTTGCTCGAAAAGGAAATGTTCATAATTTTATTGATATCAGACACCATCACCTTAACACAGACCACTTGCTCCTTCTGCTAAGCTCTTTGCTCTCCAGATTTCTGCTTGCTTTCCTGTCAAATGGTGTTATTAACTGTTGTTTACTTGGTCTACAACTGCTTCTGATAACTTCTCCTTGCTCCATAGGTTAGCTGCCAACTTCCTGTTCTAAGTGACCACATTCATTTTTGTGTGACTTCATGTTACTGGACCTTTCTAACTGGTATTAATTGGCTTATGCAGTATCTGCTTCTTTCCAAGACCTAAGGAAGGGCATCTTACGCTGGAAAGCTTGCTTAACACCTCACTTCAGTCTTACTTCTACGGAAAAAAAAATGCATTAAATCGATAATTTTTTTTTTTTTTTCAAATTATAGACCATATTAAACAATTACTCAAATAAGATTTTTTTTCTCCAAACGGTTTTAGCTCTGGTTACTTAGAAACTTTGTAGCTCTTTGGGAAACAGCAAAGCTAACTATGTATTGCCTCTTTTGCACTGTTCTATAGATAAAGGAAGTGTTCCCTCAGTTAAAGCTGATCCTGGAAGTAGTATTTTCACTGACCATAAGTCAGACTATAAAAAGGTTATTGTTTCAAAATAAGTGAGTTGAGCTAACATCTAGGAAAAAGTTCTCCAAAGGTGTTTACTTTTTCCCTTTTAAATCTCCTCCTTAAGAAAAACTACCTCTCATGGGAGCTGGAAATCACTGCCACCTGAGCCTGGTGACTCAAGTGCTAAACAGAGCAACAGTTTCTGCTAAATTCTGTTCATTTACTCTGAAACTCGTTATCCTCCTGTCACATGGTTTGTGAACTCTCCACAGTAAGGACCTGTATTTGTACATCAATTAGGCTCTGATCTTTGTAACGTTCAAGGCTGAACTGTCAAAATAAACAAATACATTTTAAAATTAAGAGCACTAGTTTTGTGACAACTTAGGAAGGACCAGAAAAGGAGTCATCTTTATGAATCAACACTGAAAACTCTGGATGAAAATGGTACTTTAAATCTGTAAGCTACCACAAGTTTAAAAACATTATGTACACCAATTCAAATCATCAAATAGTGTTTGCTTAAAACACTTTAATTTGTACTTCATTTTCCTAAATAAAAGGCTGGTTTTCACTGACTGACAATCATAAATATAGCTTTACACTACTTTTGGCAATTCATATTCATCAGGATCATACCTCTGAGTGGGAACCTAATGAAATCACGATTTGCGGATTTTGTGAAATCTGGCATTGCCCAAGAAGAACGTGGGGAGGAAGGGAGGGGAAGTTACTGAAAATAAAGTGCTGGCTCCTCAAAGGCCACTGTAGCAGCCTTCTTGGGGAAGTGAAAGGGGGGCTGCCTGCTCAAAGGGCTGTCAGCAAGATAGCTGCCACCCCCCCGATAGGCTGTGAGGACTGCCTGTCATGTGCCCCTGCCTTCCCTTCATCAATCTGTGGCAAAGGGTGAGGCTTCATGATGGACAGCACTCACTGCCAGTGAAGGGTATAGCCATCAGGGCCCCACTGCTAGAGGCATTGGGGGGGGGGGGTGCCATGCTTCACCCACAAAATGGCTGCTGGGCCCTGTGTTCTGCCTGTGAAAATTGGCAGGCAGCCACCTTGAATTCAGTAGGTCCCTATCTATGACTCTTAATTTCAGCAATATATACACCTGCATATAAAATCTGAATTCTTAATATTTACATTTGTATGGTGTTAGAAAACAGTGGAAGTAGTAATCAACTATAATGGTTTCCCCTTATTTTGCATATGAAGATTAACTTAGAAAGGAACTGAACTGATAGACAGACACCTGTAAAAAGTTTTAATTAAATTTTGAAAAACGCCATAAATGCTCAGGATACATGTCAGAATAAGTTTAACAAACAGTTTTAAATGCAAGACACAGACAGATATACACAGGAAATAGTGGGGGAACTGGACAAATTGTTTCTTGTTACCATGTGCATCAATATTTCCAAACCAAATCTCACCCTCTCACCTCTTTCTTTTTTATTCAGAGATTGAAAGACGAAAGAAGGCTTCCTGTTTTTCCCCCCAGCTTATGAGAGCCTCAATTCTGAAAGAATGAAGTAGCTGAAATGAAATATTTTCTATGAATTTGCAGAAGAGGCTTTGTCGAATTGAGTACTTTTAACAAATTGTTTCCAGATGCTTTGTCTGCGACTCCCAAGAGTTCAATAGCTCCGTTTCCTTACATTTTGACAACAAAAATATGTTGGGCCCTATTTTTATTAAAATTGATTTTATATATTGGCTATGGATATTAAAACTAGACTGATTTTGAAATAACTGAAGTCACTAAATTACATTCATATTACTGACAGCTCTGCCAAACTACAGCAAGTGAACGCTGCAACCATTCCAAACACAACAGGCAACAGCAAAACGGGAACCAAACAGGCAGTTTCACTCCGCGGCTTATTGCCAAGCTATGAGCAGCAAGTGCTGGGAAGAAGGGACGAAAACAAGGAGCTAGAGAGGTGCGCATACACACACACACACGGAAAGTTTCCCCAACAATGGCAAAAGTTAGCAGTGGTAGAGCAGTACAGATTCCCAAAATATGTCTACAGGGCTCTAAAATGAAAGATGTTAGCAGATAATGTTGATACAGAACAAGTTTTGGCTTTTGTTTTTTTTCCCCATTGGAGATATACCTATCATATAATTTCCTTTTTGATTTTTAGGTTCTGTAAATGGAAGTAAACCCAGATTATTAACATTAGTGTCCACATGAAATACATTCTTATATGCCCAGTATGCAGTTCATGCATCTGGATTTCGTTATTTATTTAATATCTCTATAGCAAAAGGTCTGTTGTCCAGCACCCATCAGGAATGGGGGGTGCCAGATACCCAAATATGCCGGTTACCCGAGAGACATGAACAGATGTCTTTGCCTGTTTGGGCCACCGCCCCCCCTGGCGTCAGTGTGCCAGGAAAAAGGGAGGAAGGCCCCCCACGCAGTGTGGGCCGTGGACCAAAGTTGGCCAAAATGGGACTCAGTCAACTTCCGGTTTTGTTTTTGCCATGTCGATCAGCATGCCGATTAATGGAGCATGCCAGTAAATAAAGTGCCAGATAGCGCAGCTTTTACTGTAATTAGAATTTTTAACTGAACATGGAAGTTGCATGGAAAAACGTTATTGTTTCTTTCACATTATGTCACAAACCCACAATATTTTGAAGTGTTTGTGGGACACTGTCCACATTTTCTTGAATTTGTTTTACTGATATGGCATGGGTAGTCTCTACGGATAGATAGCATTAAACAGCGGTTAGCCTCAGTCTTGTGTTTGTATGAGTTGTGGTATTTGATATGAACGCATTTTTGTTTTGTATTTTGGCCAGGATTGGTTAATAGGACAATGACTAACTTAAAGTGTTCCTCCCATATTTCCTAAGGGTGCACTGATAAAGATTTTCTTGGCCAATACCAATGGCTGATTATTAGCCAGCCATATTGGCCAATACCCATCCAATAGCTGATTTACAGGAATACTGCCTGGCAGCTTGGAGGGCAGCCTCTTTCTGATAAGTCTGTGGAGGGAAGGGAAGGAAGGGAGTGGGGCAGGGGCAGGCACTACCCAGTCAGGGTGGTGGATGTGATCCTGGGATTGATCTGGGGGTTGCAGTGTGACGAGGGGGAGGCGGCTCCCTACTGCTGGATGCACCCCTGGGGGAGAGATGGGGTATCTCCTGGATGTGTGTCCCCCTGGATGTGTGTGTGGGGCAAGGGCTGTGCTAGACTCTTTTGGGGGGGGGGGGGGGGGAGCCGCAGCTGGACTGGGGCTGTGCTCGGGGTGGGTGGGGACAGGGCACATGGCTGCAGCGCTGGGAGAGGTTGCTACGGGGTAGACTATAGCCACCCAAAAATTCCTGTAGCCACCCCTTTCAGCACTGCTGCTGACCACCCCATCCCAAGCACAGCCCTGGCCCATCCCCAGCATTCACACTGGGAAGAGGATGGCACAGACCCTGACCCTGACCCTGCAGCAGCAGGCTGCCCTTATCCTGCATACAAATCCAGGGGGGACACATCCCATGCCCCCCATTCATCTCCGGGGAAGGGGGGCAGGTTGCACTCACTGCCCCAGCTGGGCAGCAGCTGCCCCTGCCTTACTCGCTCCCTCATTGTAGGGGCCTTGATCTGCTGCTCCCACCCCACTCTTCAAGCTGCCCAGCTGCATTCCTGGCTGCATGCATGCTGCGGCTGTATGCATGCACACAGCATTTAAATCTGCGACATTGAGCTACACCTGCTAAAAAAAAAAAAAAAAGCCAATTGTGGATAATGTTAATTTTCCTTTTAATCAGTGCTGATCCAATATGCCACCAACATAATCAGTGCCCCTCTGTTATGTACACTTGAGAGAACTAAATCACTGAGAATTAGCATCTAAAACAGTATGTTTAATGGTCAGGCAAATGGGCCCTTGCAGATCATCTGAGGAACAGGAGTCAGTTCTTCCTGATAATGCTGAATCTACATTTTAAAAGAAAGGAGGCCTATAGCAAAAGTAACACCTAGGACCAGGCTATTCATAAAAAGGTATTTCTCACAGCAGGGAGAATAAGTGAGGTACTGTATCTTTAGGATACTGAATTAATAATCTTTAGGTCTGAAAGGATGTAGTATTTTCCTGGTCATAATTGGATCAAGAAAGATTTCTGGTCTAGTAAGAAGATACACACTTTGGGGATGTGGGGTGCAGGAAGTTATACACATAGTACGGGTTTCCCAAGAATTCAATGGAAATATGTAATTGGCCAGAGAAGCCCAAATACTTAAGCACTGCCATGACAGTGTTTGTGTAAAATTTCTAGGCGTAAGGTGCTTTTAGTCCTCAGGTTAGCAGGCTGAGTGAAACAGGCTGACAGGAGATTTTGCAAAAAGTATGGACAGGAAGGTCAGAGGCAAGAGCTGCTTTCTAATCTGTGGAGCCAAGTAGGAGCTGCATTCTTAGAACTTAGGGCTAAATATGCAGGGATAAGGTAAAGACTGCTGTTCTGACATTTCCTTTTGTTTGCTTATTTTTAGAGGTGCGCTGATCCATCTGTCTATATCAGATAAGCACTGATAAAAGGCAAATTGACATCATCAGCAAACTGGCTTTTTTTGGCTGTTGTGACCAATAGTGTTGCTGATAAATGCCGTATGCATGTGCCCAGCTGCAGCATGCACATGGCCAGCCTGACAGCATGGAGAGCAAAGTCTTGCTGGTAAGTCTGCTGGGAGAAAGGGGCAGGGGGAAGAAGGGGAATGGGGGGCAGAATGTGCCCTCTGGATCTGTGCACGGGGGAATGGCAGACTGCCGCTGTGAGCTGGGGGCAGTGCTGGGTTCTTCCTGATGGGGGGGGTTAGGGGTTACGGCAAATATTGGGGTGGCTGTAGCTCTCCCCTGTAGCCCTGATCCTAGTGCTGTCAGCGCCTGCCCTGAGCACAGCCCCAGCTCAGCCCCCATGCTGGGAACAGCTAAACCTAGCCATGCTGAATTGAAAATGGCTTACATGTTCACAGGAAAGTAGGGCTGGAAGGGACCTCACTAAGTGATCTACCCAGCCCCCGGCTCAAGGCAGGATCATCCCTGATTAAGTTATCCCAGCCAAGTGTCTGTCTAACCCAGGGGTGAGCAAAAATGGTGGATCCGGCCAGCTCCATTTCCCAGCAGCCCCTGTCTGCATGGCTGGGGCTGGTCTCCACGGCGATCCCAACTGTAGCTGTGCTGTGATAGCAGAAGGCTGGGTTGTCATGGAGACCGGCCCCGCCATGCTGGCAGGGCATGCAGCAGGGCAGGGGGCTGATCCAGAGCTACTGGGATCTTGCGGCAGGGGCAGTTTGGTTTGGGGCCATTGCACTTTTCACTCCCTCGTTCAAGTCATTAATAAAGATAACAAAGAGCACGGGGCACAACACCGGAGACGACCTTCCAGGATGTGGCCACCCCATCAATTAAGACTCCATGGGATCGGCTGTGGAGTCAGTTCCCAACCCACCTCACTGAAGCCTGGTCTAGGCCAGTACTCTCCAACTTAACTGAGAGGATTTCATAGGAAACAGCAAAGGCCTTGCTGAAATCTAGGTAGAGGACATCCACCTCCTGTCCCATGTCCAGGTGGTTAGTTACACCTGGTCATAAAAGGACACCAGGCTTGTTAGGCATGACCTCCCTTCTATAAAGCCATGCTGGTTGCTTCTCAGTACCCCACCAGATGTGAGCTTGTGGATGATGTCTTCCTTGACAACTTTTTCAAAGATCTTCCCCAGGACCAAAGTCAGACTGTTGGCAGGGTCATCCCTCTTTCCCTTCTTTAAGATGGGTACCATGTTCGCCTCCTTCCAGTCATTAGGGACGACTCCCGAGTTCCGTAATTCCTCGAACAGCCTTGCCAGTGGCACCACTATGAGCTCGGCCATATCTTTCATAGATTCATAGATGTTAGAGTCGGAAGGGACCTCTAATAGATCATCGAGTCCGACCCCATGCATAAGCAGGAAAGAGTGCTGGGTCTAGATGACCCCAGCTAGATGCATATCCAATCTCCTCTTGAAGACCCCCAGAGTAGGGGAGAGCACCACCTCCCTTGGGAGCCCGTTCTAGACCTTGGCCACTAACTGTGGACATTAGGAAGAACTTCTTCAGTCTAAATCTGCTCTCTGCTAGCTTATGGCCATTATTCCTTGTAACCCCTGGGGGCACCTTGGTGAATAAAACCTCACCAATTCCCTTCTGTGCCCCCGTGATGAACTTATAGGCAGCCACAAGGTCGCCTCTCAACCTTCTCTTGCGGAGGCTGAAAAGGTCCAGGTTCTCTAGTCTCTCCTCGTAGGGCTTGGTCTGCAAGCCCTTAACCATATGAGTGGCCCTTCTCTGGACCCTCTCCAGGTTATCCACATCCCTCTTGAAGTGCGGTGCCCAGAACTGCACACAGTACTCCAACTGCGGTCTGACCAATGCCCAATAGAGGAGAAGTATCACCTCTTTGGATCTATTCGTCATGCATCTGCTGATGCACGATAAAGTGCCATTGGCTTTTCTCATGGCTTCGTCACACTGCCAACTCATGTTCATCTTGGAGTCGACTAGGACTCCAAGATTCCTTTCCACTTCCATGCCACCCAGCAGGTCGTTTCCTAGGCAGTAGGTATGCTGGACATTTTTCCTCCCTAGGTGCAGCACTTTGCATTTCTCCTTGCTGAACTGCATTCTGTTGTTTTCTGCCCATTTGTCCAACCTGTCCAGGTCTGCTTGCAGCTGTTCCCCGCCCCCCGGCGTGTCCACTTCTCCCCATTGCTTTGTGTCATCCGCAAACTTGGACAGCGTACACTTCACTCCCTCGTCCAAGTCGATGAAGACATTAAAGAGTATCAGTCCAAGGACCAAGCCCTGCGGGACCCCACTGCCCACACCCTTCCAGGTCGAAGCCAACCCATCCACCACGACTCTCCTGGTGTGACCCTCTAGCCAATTCGCCACCCACTGGACTGTGTAGTCATCCAAGTCACAGCCTCTTAACTTGTTCACCAGTATGGGGTGGGATTGAAGGCCTTCCTGAAGTCTAGGTATACGACATCCACCCCTACTCCTGTGTCCAAGCATTTCGTAACCTGGTCATAAGAAGAGACTAGATTAGTCAGGCACGATCTGCCTGCTACGAACCCGTGCTGGTTTCCCCTCAGCATAATTTGTCCTGCCGGGCTCTTGCAAGTATGAGCCTTGATAATATTTTCAAAGACTTTGCCAAGAATGGAGGTGAGACTGACTTTCAAGTCAGCTGGTCCAGACTACCTTCACCCAAGAGTGCATCCAAAAGCATGCAATTGATCTAAGAGTATCTTCACCTGTTCTGGACTGATTTTATGAGGACCACCGTCATTGCTGTATTCTCCGAGCCCCTGGTCTGGTGACCAGTTCTCACCCGGTTTCAGAATCCTGATGCACAGTAATTGTTGAGGAGCTCTGCCTTTTCACAGGGGTCAACCCTGTGCTTCCCCTCAGGTTCTGCAAGGCTGCTATAGTGGAGCTGGATTTTTTCTTGCTCCCTATGTATCTATTGAAGGGTTTTTTGTCCTCTTTAATTTTTGGTCACCAGCTTGACTTCCATAGATGCCTTGGCTTTTCTTGTCTTGTGCCTGCAGATCCTGGCTGCATAAGCGTTCTCTTCTCTGGATCCCAAACCATTTTTCCATTGGGTGCATGCTTCCCTTTTCTTTCTGAGAAGTTCCCTAATGTCTCAGTTGAGGCAGGTGGGTCTCTTGGCCCCTCTCTCCTTTTTGATTGCATGGGCTCTTTTTGAGCGATAAGAATAGCTTCCTTGAAGACGCACCATCCTCCTTGAGCTCCCAAGTCATATAGACACTGGTTGCGAAGGGCCTTTCCAACTGGACTCCCGAGTTTACCAAAGTCTGCCCGTCTGAAGTCTAGGACTTCTGTTCTGCTGGTAAAATTCCCAGCCTTTCGGTGGATGGTGAATCTGATCAGATCATGATCACTATCACCCAGAGCACCTCCAATCTTCAGGTTGCCTACCACGTCTTTCCCTTGGGCCAGAACAAAGTCCAGAGTGGCTTTACTCCTAGTTGGCCCTTCTACAGCCTGTATCAAGAACAGGTCATCTATAGTTGCCAAGAAGTTGGTTGATCTGCTGGAGCAGGCTGAATGATCTTCCCAACAGATGCTGGGATAGTTGGAAGTCACCCATAATAATCAAGTCTTTAGTACTGGATGCTTTAGCCAGTTTGCTGTACAATACCAGGTCATCTTTGTGGCAGGGCCTGTAATAGACTCTCACTATCAGGTCCCCTTCTCTCGAGCCCCCTTGTAACTTGATCCACAGGCTCTCAAGAGACTTCCCCGTCCTCCAATGTAACTTACAGGGAAGGGTATCATTCCTTCACATAGAGGGCCACCCCTCCACCCTTCTTTCCATTCCTATCCCTCCCATAGAGCCTGTAGCCCTCAATATCCACTGCTCAGTCATATCTGTCATCCCACCAAGTCTGTCAGTCCAATGAGGTCAAAATTCTCATCTGCCAGAAGGACTGCCAGTTTGTCCTGTTTGCTGCCCATGCTTCTAGTATTCCCATAAAGACAGCTAAGCTTGCCCCTAGTTGTCTCAGGTCTTCCGCTTCTGCAGGCATCTCTGGACATTGATAGAAATATGGGCGTCTCCTACGTGAATACCCTCCTTCAAGTCCTGTTGATCAGTGGATTTATGCCCAGCAATGGGTTTGTGCTCAGTAGCTGAATCTTCCCCCACTCCCCAAGGCTTGTCTACTTTAAAGGCCTCCTCAGCAAGTCTGCGATTCTTGTAGTGAAGAGTTTCTTCCCTCTGCCTGAGGTGGATACCATCTCTTGCATGCAGACCAGTGTCATTGAACTGCATACCAATGCTGAAGAATCCAAAGCCAGCATGGTAACACCATCTCCGAAGCCTTTGGTTGACTTCTTCAATGTATTCATCCCTCCGATGGCCTCAGTCTCTTACTAGGAGGATTGAGGAAAAGACCACTTGTGCTCCTAGTTCCTTGAATTTCTCCCCCATAGCCTTGTAATCCCTCATGATTCTCCCAGGGCTGTTACTTGCTGTGTCATTGGTGCCTATGTGAACGAGGAGCATGGGGTAGTAGTCTGTGGGGTGTATGAGTTTTGGGATCCTTGCCGTTACACATCATGGATCCTGGCTCCTGGAAGGCAGCAGACCTCTCCAGCAAAGGGGTCTGGACAACAGATAGCACATTCTGTTCTTCACAGCAGGGAGTCTCCCACAACAAATCACCCCACGATGTTTCTTTGGTGGTGGCAGCTCCTGCCTTGTTCTCACGTGTGAAGGATGAAGATTCCTCATCTGTCAATGGTGTGAGGGCTGCAAAGTTGTTGAGTAGGGCTACTGGTGGAGCAGATGGCACACGTTGTGGCTTTGGGCCTAATGTGACCACTTTCCATTCACCATCAGTAGGGGCATCTTGCTGGAGTTCGCCCTCTTCCTGGTCTGTGTTATCCTTTGCCAGGTGTAGTGTCTGGCAGTAAGCATCAATGCCTTCCTTGTGCTTTCCGATGTCTCATAGTTGGCATCCCACCTCCTGGAGCTCCCTTACCAGGCCCTATAGAGCCTCCGCCAGTGGCCACATCCCACAAGCTGGAGCGCCTGCATCCCAGATTCCAGCCTCTAACAGACATGCCAGGCAGCTTCCGCAGGCTCGAGTCAAGGACTTAGTCTGTGTGGAGGCCGGGACCATCAGTGGTGCCTGGGTAGAGGCCTCAGAGGCACCAGGAGTGGGAGATATTTAGGTCAGGAAGCCTCAGGGTGCGGAGCGTGCCCATCACTATGTTGCTGGGTGGGCCCTGTTTGCTTGATTCCTGGGTGCAAGTTAGAACAGAAAACCAGGATCAGCTCCTGCGTGTTAGTTAGAATAGAAAGCCAGGCAGGTATGACTACCCTCACGTGGCCTTCTCCAGCAGATGCTGATGCTGCGGTCTGGCAGACAGGCTCAACTAGTTTCCTGCGGTTGCCGGTGGCCTCTCCTCGCACCCTCCTGTGTGAACTGTACGAGCGATCATGGTCCACGGGCCAGGTGCCTGGAGATTGGAAACTAGCTAATGTGGTCCCCATCTAGAAGAAAGGGAGAAAGGAGGACCCAGGAAACTATAGGCCCATAAGACTCACATCAGTCTTGGGGAAAATCCTTGAAAAAATTATCAAGGAGCACATCTGTGAGGGGCCAGCAGGGGAGATCAACATGGGTTCATCAAAGGCAGGTCCTGCCAGACCAACCTGATGGCCTTTTATGACCAGGTAACTACATCCCTGGATGATGGTGTCACCTTGGACGTAGTCTTTCTGGACTTTAAGAAGGCCTTTGACACCGTCTCTCACCCCATTCTCACTAATAAACTGAGTGACTGTAACATTGATGCCTACACAGTTGGATGGGTCAAAATTGGCTGATGGGGCGCACCCAGAGAGCGGTGGTGGACGGGTTGTACTCGACCTGGCAGGATGTGAACAGTGGGGTCCCCAAGGGCTTGGTCCTGGAGCCTACACTGTTCACCATCTTCATCAGCGAGTTGGATGAGGGGGTGGAAAACACGTTTTCCAAGTTTGCCGATGACACCAAGATGCGGGGAGAGGTAGGCATGCTCGAAGGGAGAGAGAGGCTGCAATTAGACTTAGACAGACTACAGAAGTGGGCGGATGGTAATAGGATGGGCTTTAAATGTAGATAAATGCAGGATGCTGCACCTGGGGAGAAGGAATCCACAGCATACATACAAGCTGGGGAGCTTCTCCCTTGTGAGCACAGAGGTGGAAAGGGATCTTGGAGTCATTATCTACTCCAAGATGAACATGAGCCGCCAATGCCAGCCCGCAAAGCCAACCGCACCTTGTAGTGCACCCAGATATGCATCTCAAGCTGGTCCAGAGAGGTGATACTTCCCCCTCTATGCAAAATTGGTCCAGCCTCAACTGGAGTACTGCGTCCAGTTCTGGGCAATACACTTTAAGAAGGATGTGGCCCGCCTTGAGAGGGTTCAGAGGAGGGCCACCCGCTTTGCTGGAGGGCAACAGGGCAGACCCTATGAGGAGAGGCTGAGGGACCTGAACCTGTTCAGCCTGAGCAAGTGGAGGCTGAGCGGGGGATTTGGTGGCTGCCTACAAACTCATTAGGGGAGATCAGCAGCAAATAGGAAGGGTCCTATTCCCCCCCAGCAGCACCTGGGGTGATGAGGAACAGTGGCCAGAAGCTGCTGGAGAATAGGTTCAGGTTAGAGATTAGGAGGCACTATTTCACTGTCAGGATAGCTAGGATCTGGAACCAACTTCCTAGGGAAGCGGTCCTCGCTCCTACCTTGGGTAAATTCAAAAAGAGGTTGGATGAACACCTGTCTGAGGTCGTGTGATCCCAGTGTGTGCTCCAAACAGTGGCAGGGGGTTGGACTAGATTATTTATTCAGGTCCCTTCTGACCTCTAACTACTATGAAACTCCCATGAGCATGCCTGTTTGTGTGATGTTTGTGCAGCCCCTAGGGGACTGGGCTAAGTAGGAGCTGGAGGGGGGCTGGTGTGACCCTTCTCAACTTCTCTTAGCTGCCTCCCACCTCTAACTAGTGCCCTCCTGCCTTGGGCCCCACTTACCTCCTGGCTCTGCTCTGGGGGCAAGCTTGGGGTTTGCCAGGGTCTTCAGCTCTCAGGTGTGCAACAGGCTTGCACCTGTGCATGTCCTCCAGAGAGCTGTCCCAACATGCCTGTCCTAGCTTACAGGCAGCCCTGCCACAACCTCAAATGACATATCTCCAGCAACAGATTACTTAATTCCTAATCTCACTGAAGCACCAGGCCTTGCAACAGACCCAGATGCCATCTGTGCCCCCTCATCAACACAGAACAATCATTATTGAGCCAAACAGTATGGATTTAACACACTATGTTTATTCACCTGCTGACTCTAAAAATGTCATGTCATCACCTGTTTACAGTGCTCCTCTGCACTGGACAGACAAGGTAATCCCCAAGTGAAGGAATTTATGGACATCAATTCCAAAACATCAAGTCAGGTAAACTGTACTTCTACATTTTGATCAGCATGTTGAGAGTTCCCATACATAATGAGATTATAGGACTTGGTTCATAATCTGTTTCTTTCAGAGAAGGTTTCTGTCTTGTGCTTGGACTTTGGCCAGTGTACATTTGGCAGGTCACTCCCTTCTTTATGGTTGATAAAATGGCATTTCCTGAAAGATTTCCAAGCATAAGAAATCCCCACCTTCAGTTAGAATGGTTCCAGCTGTTTTAGAAAGGCTACTATTTCTCCATTACAGATTATGCACATGCTCAGCTAAAGCTAGGGCTCATAGTTCAGAAGACCTCTAAAATGGCTCTCAGCTATAGATTCCCACACTCTAAGGCCCTGAGCACTCTGAACCACTTCAAAAATAGTGCTATGGAGATATGCATAGCCCCTTGAGTGGAGCATTTCAATTCACTTCAAAGGCATATTCTCCAGCCAAGCGGCAGTTTCCCTCATGCACCCCACTCCTAACACCAACCCCAAGGTAGCTTGTTGGTATGTACAGGCAAGCTCTGGAAGGTCTTGCTATGGCAGAAACAAAGCTCTCCTTGTCCCTGCTACTGGTCCCAGTCCCACAGCAGCAGGTGTCAAAGACTATTCTTCTTGCCCCTGCTCCCCCCCACCCCTGCTTTGGCCACTATGGATACCCAGGGGCAATCTTGCTAGTGCTCCCACAGCATAAGCAGTAACAGTGACCCTTGTTACACTCCAGGGAATTATGCACAGAAAAAATTCAAAATTATATGCCAAGTCCTGGGGGCTACACGTGGCGGCATGGAACTGGCCCAGCCTGGCTCACTGGTGTGCACCTTTGGACCAGACCAGGCAGGCACCATGCCAGTACGCAGGGCATGTGGCACTGCAGGCAGGAACTGCACATCATTGGGCCCAGAGGAGTCCATGCCTCCATGTAGGGCTTCTAGCACTGCAACAGGAAGCCACAAGGCATGGAACTGCATGCCATTGGGCTGGGTGGGCTCCATGTCTCCATGTGGGGCTTCTAGCACTACAGCCAGAAGTTGCAGCTGAGAATACAGAGTGATGTGCCATTGGGCCAGGGTGGCTCTGTCTCCACGTGCGGTTTCCTGCTGGAGGTCTTGGTAGCCTCATGTGGAGGCATGGAAATAGACAGCCTGGCCTCATGGCATGCAGCTCCTGTCTGCAATATTGTGAACACCCTGTGCTAACAGAGACAGCCTGGTCTGGGTTGAAGGCTTGCCCTAGCAGGTGAACTGGGACAGCTCCGTGGCACCATGTGCAGCCCCTGGGCCTCAGTCAGAGCTATGTGCTGCCAGGGGCTCTGCCTGCTACAGCCATGAGTGCCACAAAAGCCCATTGCCTGCCACCACCAGCCTGCCTGCTGTTGCCACCACCACCAGCAAGGGCTGTGCCCTTTTTGAGGAGGCGAGGGGTTCCACACCTATCTGCAAGATCCCTTCATGCCCCCTGCAGGCAGGACCTCCCTTCCTCATTTGCCAGCTGTCTAGTGGTGCACCACCACACCTGGTGCCTCCACATGCTCCCAGCTGGAGTGCCAGGAGTCCTGCAGAGGTGGAGGCACAGAGCCCCTCCATGTTAAATTATGCAATATTATGCAACTATGTACGGTCACATGTTTTATGCACAAAATTGCACGGGCACGTAATTGCCTAACTCCCCAGGAGTGCATCTTGTCAGTGCTCTTGCTGTGGCATGGCAACAGGCTCCCGGCAAGGCTCTTTGATAGCCTATTGTGGCTGGGTGGGCTATCAGGGAACCCCGAAGAGGGGGTGGAGGGAAAGAAGAGGATGGGGATTCTGGGGGATCCCTTGTCTCAGAAAACCCTTGCAGTGCTCCATGTAACTGTAAAGTAGTTACATGAGCGCTGCAGGAGGTAGCAATACAAAGTAGTTGGTTGAAACAAGAACTGTGTGGCAGATCCATCAATTTTGTAGCACTATGAACAGCCTGAACATACAGACGTGCACTTCTGTAACACTAGATGGGCGTATATAGCACTACAAAGTGACCTGTTTCCAAGGCGTAAGATGTACATAGTCAGCCAGTCAGAGCCCAACTCCCCACAGGAAGGAATGTGAAGTGGAATTAACAGGATTCTGTCATTCTGATTGGATAGTCTTTTGTTCTCCCAAGAACATCCCACCCCAAAAGAAAATAAAAGTTAAGGCTCAGTGCTGCTCCCACTTAAGGTCACAAGAAGTTATGCCACTGATTTCAGCATAGATACAGAGAAGAGGCCTAGGCTTTCACCACATTTCTCTACTACAACCAGTTTTCTTCAGAAATAGCGGGCCCGCAACATTTTCAGTCTCTGAAACAGTAATAACAAGCTTTGTCAGACAATAGTTCCAAGTCAGGGTAATTTGTGTGCGCTCTGTAATTCACACGCAATTTGGCCAGCTTTCATTGAAACTGTAATTGCAAAGTGTTTGTTTTTCAGAACTCATTGGGTGTTTACACACATGCTCCGAGGGAGGGCACTTTAATTAAAGCAGCTCTGAGAGCCACTCTAATTAAAAGTTCCTGAAGCATCATGTGTATTAGCATCCCAGCACTGCAAAATAGCAGTGGGGGTACTTTAAAGCTTAAGCTTTAGTTATAGTGTCCCTGCCACCAGTTTTCAGCATGGGGACATTGATACACACGACACAGAAATCTGCTGGAGCACAACAATTACCATTATGACAGCCTAGTGACAAAGTGATTTTCTTTGTCCTGATGGTCATCAAGAAACATTGCATACAAGAGATTAAATGTGACTTCAAAAGTGTTCACATATGGAAAGGCTAGGATCTCTCCAGAAGGCTAGTTTGGTTCTGGGGCTGGAAATTACAACTTGCAGAGGCATGGAATTCACCTTGCAGGTGGGGTACTTGGGAAGCACTACAGCTGGGCACCAGGGAGAAGCAGTGAGGAAGACAGCAGCAGTCTACTTCCAACTCAAGCTGGGTCATCCTAGCCCACTGCTTCAAGAAGCTGTCAACCACTGCTTTAGTTTTTCAGCAGTTTTTGGTTTTCAGTTTCAGCAGGTGAAAATTTTATAGCCCATGCATCCAGGTATGCACTAGAAGCCAAGAATAAAGCAAATACAGTCATAGATATCTGAGGTCTATAATTGCTAAAGCTTATCCTGCTTTAGTGAAGGACCCTAAAGCTATCACTAAAGGATTGTGTACATTAATTAATAGAATTACTATTCAATACTGTGGTTATGCCTAACTACCAGACCGTTGAGGACTTCCATTTTGAAACTGCATAATATTTTGTGGTTGACACAAAGCTAGAAGCACTGAAGCTATTTAAAGAACTGAGTGTCAGAACTTGATCTTTGCTTACCAAGACTTCAACTTATTTTATTAAAAAAAAAAAAAGAGAGGAAAAAATGCTTTACAGGTAATATTGCCCAATTCAAACTGAAATAGTAATTATGAAACTAGATAATTCCACAACATGAGAAGTTAAGAAATAAACCTGCATAGTTAAAACCTCTCAATAAAAAGTATCACAAGCTTTTAATATCAACATTCTTTCTCTTTGGCAAAGGAAAAATCACTGCTGCAGTATGAAGTTACCCTAAAAAAAACCAACCAACCAACCAACCAACCAAAAACACACAGAGAAAAGTGGAAGACTGAATTCATTTTCAAAGAATGAAGTCATGTCCACAGTTTCTCCTTTCCCAAGTGTCATTCAGCTGGGAAAGCTGACCACATTCTGGCATCCTGAACAACTCTCTTACATAACAAACACTAGGGTCAAACTTATCTACTACCTTATACTGTTAGACCTCTGCAAAAAGGAGTGTAAGCTGCTGCCACTAACATAACAGAGCGGGATATCCCATTTATTAGTACAGTTTAACTGATATAAACGACTGAAGACAGACAACAGATAAGCAGGCACTGAGACTTCCACACTGAGAAATTACTAATTAGTCACTCATGCAGCAGGGAAACAAGTTTCTTGTGATGCCATCAAACTGCAGCTTCATGCAAGGCTTACCTATGTCCACATAGTTTCCAAGGATTCCCTGCCTCCCACCATCACCCACAGAAGAAAACTAGTTGCACAATCTTCTGTTTTGCATGATGGGTTAAAATTAACAACCTGTGAACTGCAAGAGCTCTAGTAGTCCAGGTTAGTTTATTTTTAAAATTTGATCCTGGTCAATCTAACTTTAAAAGCCTGACAAATGTGATTCCCTGTTTAACAGCTGGAATTCAATCCTCCAGAAGGGTGCATGGCACGGTAGGCATATTTATGCTCAACTTACATGGCTGGACCTATTTTTTGTTGTTCAGTTCCGTTAATGATGGCAAAAGATGCAACAAGCAGTAAGAAAAATATAAAGCCCACCAATCAAGTAAATGTAGCTAACAGAAGAGGCTCTGATGCTTTATGCCAGGTGAGGACAGCTGGGACAATACTACTGATTTTTTGTTTTTCCTTTAAAAAATGTACTTCTGTAGAGTTTCCAGAAAAGAAAGGTTTGTGTACCATCATGATTGCTTCTCAGTTCAATTGGAGACAAATTTTTTTTTATGCAATTTCCACTTAAATTGTGGGTGCCCAGAGATGCTCAGTTTTCATTTGTAGTCTATGGATCCCCACATATTACTGAACAGCAACTGCTCACCAGCAGACAAAAGCCTAGAAAGTTAATAGCTCTGGGCACTCCAAATGTAATACCAGAAAACTAGAAGGACAGCTTTAGCAAGTAGCAACTCATCCATTTCTTTTTCAATTTGATGCAGTTCACAAGAAGCCCCTGGCTGAAAGCCCATTTTCATTTTGAGTGTCAGACTGACCAGTTTGTTTAGCCTAATGAATACATGATTTTTAATTACATGTCAGTAAGCTGTGGCAGGAAGCAACTGTACTTCACTTGTCCAGACTAAGTATTGAGTTGTCCTGTACTATTATAGAAAAGGATTTTTCCTAGCCCACTTCAGTTAGCCACGAAATGGGGAGTTAAAGAGGAAGAGGAAAAGTCCAGGGAATCAGATGAAAAGACAGGCTCTTGAGATCAGCCTAACCCCGCAGAACTCTGCCAGACTAAGCAGCAACAAATCAAGCTGGTTTTGTTGTTGTTGTTGTTTAAGTGGCAGCATAACAGATAAGTGTTTCAAAATATTGTCATTCCAATTCTTTGGGACATGTTCCTAAATAACACCGAAAATAATTTTCAATTACTTGTCCGTTCTGATAGTCAAGTGAACACTACGATCAGATGAATTAAGTTTATTAAAAATATTTATTTATATGCTAAAATGATATAACATTAAGTTGTACTAGAGGTCAAATATGCGCTGTAGTAGCTGAAAAACTCATTTAGTAATGGGTTATGAAGGTTTTATTTTAACATGTTATAATTTTAAATTTATTAAGGCTGCCAAAGTGCAAGTCAAGACTGATGGAAGTAGTAAAATGTGCTTTTTCTAAGCTGTCACAGAAAGAAGACATTTACCAATTTATTTAAAGGATAAGTCAAAAGAATATTACACAGGCATTAGCAGAGATCAGCTCAAATACAAGTTTCATATGTAAAAATGTTCAGATGCAGGGTGGAAAATTTTCCAGTGCTTTACTTTTCTGTGGGAAATTTTCCATTTCTAAAAATTAATTGTTTCATAAAATTCATTAGTAACAATGGATGGATGCCCATATAATATTAGACAAGCTTGGCAGTTTCAAAGTTGTAATGTTTTTCAGGTGATTATCTGTAGGAAGGGTGTGAGGGAGTACATATATATTTTATTGATTTGTAAACAGGAGAGTAAATATGCTCACATAATAATCCAAACTAAAAAACAAGTTTGGAATTCACCTAAATCGGCTGTGCAGGTCAAATCAAAACCAAAGCATGGCATATCATGCACAGTCAGTTCTTTGGGTGTGCTAAAATTACTGTGTCAAGTTTTCAGTGCCTTCATTTTTTTTCTTCTTAAAATTAAACAAACAATGTAAGGGAAGTACATGCTACTGTGTATTGTCTTTATATTTTTACAAGTATTCCAATAAAAATAATTTCTTTCCACATAAAGCTTTGAATACAACATTTAAACCACGTTAAGTATGCTGTATTTAATTTTTCTCCAAATCAAATATTTCAGTTCAGGTACTTGTGGCTATTGGGACATAAAATTAACATGGGGGTACTTTTTTAGTTTTGTTTACTAAATAAGTCAAACAAATATGCTAAATCAGATTGTGCTCTAGTTAGGGCATTGGAAAAGTTTCTGAAGACCCCACATCTTCGAATGCATTTTATCACAAGCTTGCCATTCATTCTCTTTAAAGTCCCATAAGCAACCATAACTAGGAGAAAACCATGATCACTTCAGAATTAGGCCCATTTAAAACTTTTTTTTTTTTTAAATGGACTAAAACAGCAGGCAGTTTTTGAATGGGTAACTTCAGCCCTCCACACAAACAGAGCTTATGACTCAGTTTGAGCAATGGAAGGGAAAATCCTTACAAACCACTCCTTACCCCATAAAAGCCCACACAAGAAAGGAACACAGCAACCCTATTATCATACTACTTCAAAGTTATGAAGTTGTAAGCCAGTGGTATCGTATGACAGTTGATCCACTATTGTAGATATGACCTTACAATAAATTCTCTAGAAGGGAAGCCCAGGGCAGGTAGTCTCTTAAGACTACCACTGCTGTTAGAGACCAGGATGACATGCAGTGGCTTCCTAAAGGGTACCAAGGAACCAAAGGCCAAGTTCTCAGGTTCATGGGCAATCTGGACGCTTGAACACCCCTACAGTGCAGTGAACAGAGACCACAAACATGACAACCCAAGTCCATCTGCCGTACCACTGCAACCAAAGTCTACCTGTAGGTTAAATGCTGTAGCAACAAGTTAATAATGCTAGCTCATGATCTTAAAGCTATTATTGCTTTAATATAGTTATGCCTCAAGTACATGGACTATTTTTAAAATCAAGGGCTTCCCCCTTTTTTAAAAACTAAGTTTCTGGTCACCTAAGCCCTTCCCTGGAGTTGAAGCTCCTTCTGATTTTGGATGCACCTTACGCAACACAACTAAGGAGTTAAAATGTATTCAAAATAAGTCTTGAAAACCATCAAAAAGTTTTTACACAGTCTTAAACTTATACTGGGACTCAAAATCCATTCCCACATGACCAGAATCAAGGCAGCATGACCCTATTGCTCGGCAAGTCACACCCAGTTCTCCTTTCTACCAAGGTGAAATTCAGTCTTTACATGTTGCTTACTTGAGGGCTTTAACCACCACCTTGCCCCACGCATCCAGCATCTGCCTCCAGCACCTCTTTTACTGTCTCAGCCCTGAAATAATGACCATATCGGTCATCGTGGACACTGGTCCAGAAAAGGGGTCACAACCTTGGGAGAGTCACTGAGGGCATCAACCTGCTGGATTGACAAATAACATTTTCCAATGTTTTCCAGTGCTGGCCCTGGAAATTGGCCCTGGGATCTCAGCGTCAGCTCAAGACTTTCCAATACTACTGGAAATAAAATGAGCTCTGCTTGTAAGCAGTGGGGGGAGGGAAACAGGCTCCTTCTCCTTCGGGCCAGGAGCACGGGGGCACCAGCTGTTAGAGCCATTAGACTGGGGGGGGGGGAGACACGGACAGGACAGAAGAGGCGGCGGGCGCGCATGCGCTGTGCACAGCGTCGTGGGCCCCACCCTTGCGCCCTGCCTATGCCACGTGCGGGCCAGGCGTCGGCTCGGCACCAAGGCCGGTGCCGCCGCGCGGGTGGGGGCGGAGGCGGAGGCGGGGCCAGGCCGCGGCCCCCACCAGCGGCTGCTGAGCACGTCCTGCGCCACGAGCGGCCTTCCTCGGCTCAGCTTCGGGCCCGGGGGGAGGGCACAGCCGGCAGCAGAGCCGCCGGGCGGGGCGGGACCGCCTAAGCAGCGAAGGCCGCGCACGGCGCTCTGGGAGCCCCGAAGGTCGCGCGCCCTGCCCAGCCTGGGGAGCCGCCGCGGCCGCCGCCCTTACCTGGTGCAGTAGCCCGGCCAGGAGTAGGGGGACGGCGGCGCCCGTCCGCCGGCCCCGGCACCGATGCGTAAATAGCGGCGCCAGCCCAGGCAGCGTCTTCCCGCACACGCAGCGCCGCGGCGGCGCCCCGCCCCGCGCCCGGCCCCATTGGCGGCCGCGGCGGGTGACGTCACGGGAAGGGCGGGGCTTCCCGTAAGACGCCTCCCGGTGCCAGGATTCCGGGCGCGAGGGGCTGGTGGGGGGGCGACTGGAGCGTTCCATTGTGCCGGGGGGGGGTGGGGGTCCGGTGGAATCGCCCGCGCTTGCTGCTGGAGGGGAGCGAGGCCCTGGGGAGCAAGCGGCGGGCACGGGGAGGGCGCTGCGAGGATCCGTGGAACACGGTAGGGAGGGTGTGCCACGGGGTCGTGTGTAGTACAAGGGCGTGCAGCTGTGGTGGAGGCATGCACGGGGGTGGGGGTGTGCCTCACGAAGAGGGGTGCACTGGCCAGGTGTGCAGGGAACAGAGGGGCGGTGCGTGTGCACTGGGGAGGGGGTGTGTGAGTACTGCAGTGTGTGCTGGAACAGGACCTGTGCTCTGGAGGCAGCCCTCGCACCCTCACCTCCCCGTGGCAACTCAGCCCCTGCACTGTCCTAAGCTCCAGTCCCTTTGCTCCTGCCTGCCACGTCTTCATTTCATTAATGGAAATCAGAAAGGGAGGCTGCCCAAGGGTCTTAAGCACACCGTAACTTGTCCTCCTTACCCACAGATCTCTCTCCAACCCCACGGCTCCCAATCACTCTTTCCTGCCAGATGGACCCTCTTGATCTACTTGTGCCAAGGCATCTGTTGCCTTATGGGCTAATCATGGCCCTGCCCATGCCTCACAAGTGTTTCCAGTCATCACTTAAGTAGGCACCTTACTGCACACCACCAGGCCACCTTAGGCTTCTTCTCCCTTCCCAGCTTCTGCCCCCTTTGCTCTGGCTGGGTCTTTTGGCCTAGATTGGTAAGGGGCATGCAGGCATTGGATTGTGGCTCTGCCATGTGCTGTCACCATGGCAAAATCCCAGCCTTTGCCCCAGAGCAGCTCCCTGCCCAGCTGTGTGCCCTGCCAGTGGCTTGGGCAGGTCTCCATGGAGACCCTGGCCTTGCCCTGTCTTGGCCCCACTGCTCCTGGGGTCTCCAAGGAAACTAGCTGGAGTGATGCATGCAGGGGCTGCTGGGAAATGGAGTCTAGCCACCAGCTGGATCTGCCATTTTTTCCACCCCTGCCTTAGACCTACTGTACTGGGTCTGGTTCCTTGGGTTCCACGCCTTGTCTTGTCCTGTTGGGCTCTTATCTCTGCCCCTCCTTAGGCTATTGGCCCCCTGGCCCTAGCTCTACCCCTCTCTTGGATGTAGGCCCTTTGGCCCTAGCTCTGCCCTGTTTTGCCTCTCCCAGGCTTTTTTCTCTGTTGCCACAGTCAAGCCCCTGCCCTCTGGCAGGACTTCAGACAGCCATATCTCCTTGGGCACTACTGGGACCTCCTCACTCCTTTTTTGTCCTCACCAAACCACCAGTCTAACTTAAACCAAAAACATAAATGCACTGGCTGTAACTTGGTTTCCCAGGCATGCCAGCTCTCTAATGCAATCACCAACCACGCTGTTTCTAATCTTCTGCCAGCCCTCAGCTCCTTACTTGTAGCTCAAATAGGCATAGCAAGATTTTATTCCAGCAGCAGCAGGCATTTCCCTGCACAGTTTCTTTCCCTTCATCCTCCAGGGCCAGACTGTTTGCTCTGGCCCTGGCCTGGGCTTATATGCCCCAGAGGCCAGCAACTCTTCTGGTTATGTGACTCATTGGGCAGTTGGCAGGTGCTCTCTAATATGCTTGGTTTACCAGCTTTCAGGATGGCCTATAACAGCAGAGCTAGCACTGCAGTACTTCTCCTACGAAGCTCCCCAAGTTACTCTTCTATCATACTATTGCTGTGCTACAGCAGGAGGCACTTCTCATTTAAGGGGCTCTGGCTGCTTATCCTTTACAGGTAGCCCCACTCTTGGTTTCCTGGGTGCAGTTTGCCTCCATTTTCTGTCAGTAACAGGAGCCATGGGTTCCTTGGTACAGTGTGCTTGCACACATCAGAGTATTCATATGTGCATATTGGATTATCCAATCCCCCATCAAACTGGGCACTGAAAACAGGTTGCAAAATTTTGGAATCCTGTTCCCTGCAGGAAGCAGGGGGAAGGGTCTCTGGAGCTGTCTGCCTCTCGCAGTGGCTGAATTCCTGGTTCTCAATGGCATGTTTCATCCAGAGATGTCAAAGCAGTTCACAAAAGAGGCATCGTTGGCCCTCTTTTTAACGAGGGGGAACTTGAGACACAGCAAGGCAAAAGGACTTAAATGAGGTCACCAGCAGACTAATGATCGAGCTGGAAATAAGCTGCAGGTCAGGGCTTTAGTGGCTGTGTGCCTCTCTGCACTGCTGGGGCCTTAGCTTCTGTGCCATTATGATAGCTTTAAATACTAATGCATAAACATTAATGCCAAAAACTTCTTTGCAGAGGGATATGTCACTAGGCCTAGTTCAGATCATGTGTGCTGTCTTGCTTTAAGTTCATTAGGTCTGTATTGCACTCAGCTTTCCCTTTGTCTAAGGTTCACCTATTTTGAGTGCCTCAGTTCAATGACCATCCATCTTTGGGAACCCTGTCTTGAGGGGACACTTGCAGAAAAACTGCTTAGCTTTCACATAAAAGATATTCTACAAGATATAGGGTGCAGGAAAAAAGGACTCAAGAAGGGCTGGAGGAGTTTCTTGGGCTGGGTTGGTAGAATTGAAGAAATCCTAACAGTAGGCAATACATTACAGCTCCATATTTAACATTCTTGGGTACTCTCCTATCTGCTAGTCAGCTGCCACAAGGGGATCCAAAGAACAGTGTGATTCCCTTTTTTTAGGGTCTCTTAACCTGTCTCCTCTGAGGGAACAACTTGCAGGGAACTCTTGAACTGACTTCATAGTATTTCTTTTACTCCTGAGCCTTTGCCCTCAATTTTCTCTGCAGGGAAAGTAAGCTGATCTGACAGAAACTTCAACCATGAGATTTTTCAGAAAGTGAGCCTGAAAACTAAAATTCCACCTTCTGATCAGAGTTTAAAAGTAAATGCTGAAAAGTGACTTTATAAAAAGTTCACCATAGGGTTCTGTAGTTCTAGTTCTCACTGATTTCCAAGTTAAAGTTGCTCAACATCCAAGTAAAAGAAATCCTTTTTTGCCAGGTCCACAACCTTACCCTGAGCTCTGACACTCAAGTAAGGGATTTTACTGTCCTCAGTGTAACAGGTGGCCTGCAAGATTTCAATGACACCAGTACATTTTCACAAGGAATTGCCTCACTGGATTAGATCCAAGTTATTTTAGTCTAGTATCCGTTCTCTAGGAGTGGCCAACACCAATTGAATAAGTGGAAGGTATAAGAACTTCCTGATTAGGTTTCATGTCAGGTTCTCATTTTCAAAGATAGTCTAGAAATCCTGAAGCATGAAATTTGAAATCTCTTCCAAAAATTATTGGTATTATCAAGAATATCTAATTTTTTTATTATTATCCCAACATATGTCCAAGTTCTCCTTTAATTGTAATGAGTTCTTGGCCTCAGCCTTCAGTGATTTCTGGGGAGTGAGTTCTATCATGTAATTATGGAGTATATGAAAAAGGGTTTTTTTGGGTCAGAAATTATCACCTTTTAGTTGTCTCCAGATTCTGTTTTAAGTGAGCTCAGTATCACTGTATTGATGCAGGATTATTCCAGCGTGTTTGCACAGATACCTTCTGCTCAGCACTCTGCCTGGTCCTTCATGAAATGCATACTCGGCAACTAAAAAAGTTAAATGGAACCAGATTTCCAACGGAGACTGAGCAAAAATAATTTGTAGCTCTTCCTTCCCACTTTAGCATATCTTCTCTTTCCCTCTAACAAAGAATTGTAGAGAAGCTAAAAGATATCCTAAGTAGTACATATTCGATGCTGTTTTTTCTCTGAGTCAACAGGGAAGCTCCTCTAGTGGCTTTGTCACTCAGAAACATGACAATTTTAAGTAATTTGTCTTCCCCTTTCTCCCCTCCAGAATTGGTAGGATAAAGAATTCCCCTTCCACATCCAGTGTCACATCAACCTGCAGCCACACACATGCTGCAGGAATGTTTCTTGGCTCTTCTGATAAAAAAAAATATATTCTTGTATTTCACAGGCAATTTAAAGTATCTGTGGTTTATATGTACTTGTATTAGTTACATAGACAAAAATGGCAGTTTTTCTGTGATTGAAATTAATGAAAACTCATGTAATCCCGGAAAAAAATTAATGTAGTAGCAATGGAATTGTTTTAGCACTATACTTATCTTAGAGGCTATGACAGCTCCTTCACTAGGAGCCTACTAGCTACACTAGTTTTCCAAAGATTTTCTAGAGGTCTTCAGAAGGGATGAGTTACATCTCTCCTCATTTATGTAATCTCCTCCCTAGCATTATATACATTTTCATTGTTCACAGAAGTACTTGCAAGGTCTGCGTACAAAAGAGGAATGGTGTCATGGAGGTGGGTGAGCCCCACTTGTATGAAGCAAGAGGGCCAAGTATACTAAAACTGTCTTTAGGCACTGATCAGGCAATGGGTATAGTCCAGCTCCATATTTGTGACCAGGGTGCTAACTTTTATAGTTTGGAATATTTGGAGGCAATACACAATTTGAAATCCATCATGTTGCAGATGAAAGTAAAAAATAAAATGTGGTTGGTGATTAGCATCAGCTAAAAATGTGGTATAGATTTGATCTTTTATGGGTGAGATTGACTATCTTTTGGTCAATGATAATGTATCATGCAGTGTGATTGGTTTTTGTTTTTACTCAGCAAAACATGTTTTTAATATGATCGGATAGTTGCTGAGGTTTATGTAATTTCTGGTTCTATACCAGCACCTTCCTTACCAATAAATTCTTCATTTTGAATCTTATTAGTGAAAACAAAACTTACAACTAGGTTTATAGATTCTGGTACAAATGTTCTGCTGGCAGAAGCAACACAATTCAATGTAGCTGCATTTGCTTACACTTTGGCCTGTGGTCTCATGAACTGGAATATAAAATATATTAAATTTTCTGGACTGAGGCCTTTTCAAATATACAGACTGTACTTAAATATAACACATGAAGCTTTTGCCTGTCCTTGTAGAGTTTAAAACGTATTTACTGAAGCAAGCAGGTCAAGCAAGGTGAAAAACATCGAGATTTCTCTTTCATAAGAGTCAGAGTACCTGGAGCCGTGATAAAGGAAAGCATTTAAGCACTTCAGTGGGACTTAAACATGTGCTTAAAATTAAGCAGCTTATAAAATGCTCTTCCTGAACACAGATATTTTCCTAAACTCCTGCCCTAAGCAGTTATTTTTGACACAGTTTTATATTCTCCTTAACAAATATCAATATGCTTCTAAGAAGTAATAACATATATTAGTAAATCAACAGTGTTCAAATCCTTGGATTTCAAAGACTGGGGACAGAAATTGGTATCCTCCTTACCACTTCTATCAACAATGCTGTTGTAATCTGTCCCTTAATCTACTCCATTGCACTGTAAAACAGCGCATGAGCTACCCAAGCGTGCTTGACTGCACTAAATATAAAAGTGAGAGATTGTAGACAGGAAGGTATAACTATAAGTAACAGGATGAGCTGAAGAACGGCAACATTTAGATCATTAGAAAAATGTTTCTAAGAATGGGTGGGATTGTCCTTTCCACTTTGCCCCAAGGGCTGTCCTGTGTGTTGCCACAGACAAGCATGCATTAGGCCTAAATGAGGAGGTCTTTGCATCCTACAGATCCCTTAAATCAGAGCTTACAACTTTCTGTCCAGAGGGTACAAACCCTGTCTCCCCCATGCATTGAGAGAGGAGTCAGTTTCTGAGGAGTAACACAAGGAATTTTCAGTTAGTACAGAACACTCCCATACCAATACATCTCTTCAGCAACACAGGCTTTTGTGAGCATATCAGATTTGTTCTCTGCTTTCTACGCAGGCTTCCCATAGAATTTCAAATCAAGGTTTTGGTCCCTATCTTCAAGGTACTCCATAAAACATTAACCAACAGTTCTGGGACAAAAGCCTCAGTCAGTAGGTTTGCTCCTGTGGCACAGCAGAACTCTCCACACTGGGTAAATACAAATTAGAGGTGTTTCTGGAGAGGCTAATGTGTGACCTTAGAATGAATCCTAGGAACTAAGGTTCATACAAATTCTTGTCCTTTTGCTGCCAGTACCAGGAACATCTGTTTGATCTTGTTTTTTCCAACATGAATATATATATAGCAACACTGCAAAAAAACTTCCAAAACAAAATTAGTCAGTGCGTGTACTCCTCCATCTGGGAAAATATGTGAGAAAAATAACATGCGACAGACGTTGGTTCCATTGCTTAGTACAGTACTAAAACGTGCTCAGACATGGTCATGAGTGTGCTATAAGAACTTACACAGAACAGAGAAGTTAGACTTGACTGACTTTAATCTGCGTATACTCACTTCCGATGAGTTCACACCTATTGATAACACCTACTATCTCAAGGACTGTTCTACCGTGACATGCTATGCTTTGCAAACCTGCATGAAACAGAAGCTATTGTTCTGGTGGGAAATGTCAGCAGCCTGATAACACAACTTGGACTTCTCACTACAGCTAATTAAAACTTCTTTAAAAAACTCTTTACATGAAGCTTATATTCACAAGTTTGAACAAATCATCGGGGTTAACTTGTTACAATCCTGAAAGAAAATCTGAAGAAAAATAAAATGTTCACCATTGCTATATAAGAATCCATAGATGAAATATGATTTTACTTCCTAGAAGAGAAAACATACAGTGCTTCTACTTATATATATTTAAATATTTAAATTAACACATTAAAAGCTAACCTCCAGGCACTTTGCAGCTGGATCATACTTCCCTATACTTGAATACATGGAGAAACGCAAACATGTGATATGGGAACCCTTTTCTTCCGACTTGGTTATATCAATTCATGCCTTTCTGGAACATTGAGATTGTATTTAAAATAATGAGTTGATTTGTGGATCTCTTACTGTCAGTAAGAGCTTGGAAAAGGGGAGTAAATTCAGAGAAAAACTACACTATTTGATTAGGAGAGGTCAAGCTATGTAAAAATGTATAGCTTGTCAAAAATTATAAAGATGGGTATAACAAATGTAGATGAGTCCCTGAAGGAGGAAGGAGAGGAAAGTCTGGGTAGCATGCAAGAAGTTACATTCCTGGTACACAGGATGGGTACACAGAGTAGGAAAAGTAACAGCACTCCAAATACTGCACTGAGCAAAGGAGAGGTTAGACTGCCTATAGGAGAAGTTTTCTATTTGAGAGAGCTATTGCATTGTGGAATGACACCCCTCCAACTCCCATCTAGGTCTAGGTCCTGTATAATTTAGGTTCAGAGTGAACAAAAGGCAGAGTCTTCGAAAAAAATATCAAGGCTCACATTTGCGAGAGCCTGGCAGGACAAATTATGCTGAGGGGAAACCAGCATGGGTGTGGGCAGTGGGGTCCCGCAGGGCTCGGTCCTTGGACCGATACTCTTCAATATCTTCATCAGTGACTTGGACGAGGGAGTGAAGTGTACTCTGTCCAAGTTTGCAGATGACACAAAACTGTGGGGAGAAGTGGATACATTGGAGGGCAGGGAACAACTACAAGCAGACCTGGACAGGTTGGACATATGGGCGGAAAACAACAGAATGCAATTCAGCAAGGAGAAATGCAAAGTGTTGCATCTAGGGAGGAAAAATGTCCAGCATACCTACTGCCTAGGGAATGACCTGCTTGGTGGAACAGAAGCGGGAAGAGATCTTGGAGTCCTAGTTGACTCCAAGATGAACATGAGTCGGCAGTGTGACGAAGCCATCAGAAAAGCTAATGGCACTTTATCGTGCATCAGCAGATGCATGACAAACAGATCCAAGGAGGTGATACTTCCCCTCTATTGGGCTCTGGTCAGACCGCAGTTGGAATACTGCGTGCAGTTTTGGGCGCCGCACTTCAAGAGGGATGTGGATAACCTGGAGAGGGTCCAGAGAAGGGCCACTCGTATGGTTAAGGGCTTGCAGGCCAAGCCCTATGAGGAGAGACTGGGGCACCTGGACCCCTTCAGCATCCGCAAGACAAGATTGAGAGGCGACCTTGTGGCTGCCTATAAGTTCATCACGGAGGCACAGAAGGGAATTGGTGAGGTTTTATTCACCAAGGCGTCCCCGGGGGGTTACAAGAAATAATGGCCACAAGCTAGCAGAGAGCAGATTTAGACTAGACATTAGGAAGAACTTCTTCGCAGTTAGAGTGGCCAAGGTCTGGAACGGGCTCCCAAGGGAGGTGGTGCTCTCCCCTACCCTGGGGGAATTCAAGAGGAGGTTAGATAGGCATCTAGCTGGGGTCATCTGAACCCAGCACTCTTTCCTGCCTATGCAGGGGGTCGGACTCAATGATCTATTGAGGTCCCTTCTGACCCTAGCATCTATGAATCTATGAAAATACTCAGAACAGAGGAGACTACAGGTTTCCCTCGATTTATACAGATTTGATTTATGCGAATTTGCTCTTATGCGATGACCCTTTTTATACCTAAAATTCATTATATGCAAGGTAAATTCACTGTTGTGTGATTGGCATAGGCATGCTCCCCTCTCCTCCAAGGAGGTAAGTGGATCTGTGAGTTTGTGAGGGCAGGGCAAAGGGCCATGAGCGGAGGGGAGGAGTAAGGGGAAAAGAAAGGGCCGTGGGGCTGGGGCCCCACTCACCAGAACCCCTACTGCAGCTGCTCTGGGAGTGGCCAATGTTAGTGACTTGCAGCTGCTAGGCTACGCCATGTCCCGATCCTCACAGGGCCCCGCTTTCCCTGGGACACCGTGCTCTGAACCTCCCAGTGCAGCGTAGCCCAGCGGCTGAAAGCTGGCGGTGTCCGCCATTCCCAGAGCTGGAGCAGGGGCGGGCAGCCACCTGCAGCAGAACGAGAGCAGGTTGGGGCTGGTAGCCACTGCTGGCTGGGGCTGGCGGTGGCACCAGGCTCTTCCTGGCACTTAGGGTGGGCTACAACAATGGGAGGGAGGCTGCTGCCACCTCAAAATTCACTGTACACCCCCACAACCTGCCCTCCCAGCACCGCTGCTAAGCACCAGGAAGAGCCTAGTGCTGCCACTGGCCCCAGCCTGCAGTGGCTGCCAGCCCCATCCTGCTCTCGTCCCGCTGCAGGCTGCTGCCCACCCCTGTTGCAGCCCTGGGAGTGGCAGATGCCACATGCTTGCAGCTGTTGGGCTGCACTGCGCCAGGGAGTTTGGGGCACGATGCAGCCCAGTGGCTGCAGGCAGCTGGTCCTGGGACTGCTGCAGCAGGGGCTGCAGTGAGTGGGGAGAAGCAGAGCAGTGTGATGAGTGGGGCTACCACCCAACCCAAGTGCCGTGAAGAGCTCGGTGCTGCCCCTGCTGCAGCACTGTGTGTGGCAGATGCCGCATGCTTGCAGCCACTGGACTGCGCCATGCACCTCTCTCTGCCTCTTCCCTAGCCCCAGCCTCACTCCCTCCCTCCCTCACTGCTGTGGGAACGCATCCCTATCTCTTTCATTGTAAACGGGGTTCACTTTATACAAATTCGATTTATGCGCTGTTCTCTGGGAACACATCTACCGCATAAATCAAGGGAAACCTGTATTCTGCACTTTCTGGGAAATGGAAGGGGATGATGATTTGTGTGTGTCCAGTCAGGATCAAAGCTTTGTGCATTGTACAGACATCTATAGATATGATCTTTAGCTTATACACCTTAGTATCTTTGATGATAAATGTCTTGTTCATCTCGAATTTCTATAATTCTGTGTTCTTTTCTCCCATAATGATGTTGCCTTTATGCCTTAATATTTCTCCTTAATTCCTTTTCTTTTATTCCTTTCTCTCATCCTTGTTTGCTTTCTTTTCCCTTGTCTACTACTGTCATCCAACTTCACATGCCTCATTTTCTTATTATACATCTGAGTTTTAAATACAGATATTACATTTTCACTTGGTGGAACAGACTCAGTGCTAGGTAGCAGCTCTCTTTAAAAGTGTAATTTAAAAAAATGTAATCCAGAAAAGTGACTGGATAAGAATCACATTCTGTTCTATATTTATTATTTTTATTATTCATTCAGTTTGTTTGTCAAGACAATTTTCAGTCATCACTGCCAGAAATCTAAAAATCAAACAAACAAAGCTCTTTACCCCTCTTGAACCATCTATAGTAATAAACACTATGCAATTAGGATTTAGCAAACAGTACATTGGTCTCGCATAAAACAGAGAAAAATGCAACCCACTCTTCCATTGATGAGTTGTCTCTGTGGTGCTAGCAGTAGTAAAAACTTGCTTTTGACAGTACAGTAAATATGACTCACAAGCATGCAAATGTCAAATGGGATGAGCATTTTTATGGCCAGTCTCAGTTCAGAAATTTTCACTGTTGGTTTGAGATTTTTTGGCTAAGTTTCACCCCAGGACAACACATGGGATCTGGAATGATTTTGTTTTTGGTGCACCAAGACAACCATATATGCATCATTGTTGTTACTGTAGCACTCAAAAATCCCAGTCAGGATTAAAACCTCATGGTACTTGCCGCTGTGCAGACATGTGGAAAGACACAGCCCCTGCTTTAGAGTTTGTGGTTAAAATGATGAAAGTCCAATAAAGGCTAGTGATACAACATACAACCCAAGGGACTAGCATGATCACAGACTTACACAACATGTTAGTTCTGGGTTTGTCTGTCTGTCTTAGTAGAGATTGTTTTGGTTTGGTTTGGTTTATGGGGTGTTCAGAATTAAAGGGGCTGGCATAGTAAGGGGTGGGAGCAGTAAAGAAAGCATGATGATGAAGGAGAAGACAAAAGGAGAAGCCTGATTCCCTGCATGGTTTCCACTGAATCCAGGGGGACAGGAGAAAGAGCTGTTAAGGTCCTGGATCTACTCCCATGCCCTCAGACACAGTAAGCTGGTACAGGCCACTTTGGAGAATTATCCCCGAGTACTGTGATTGGTACCACATCAGTCATTCCCCCTTCTCTCTATGCAAAGGAACTAAAATAAGCAAGAGCAAGATGTCTTCTAAGGTTTATTTTTAAATAAAAATGTATAGGTTCATAGATTGTAAGGGGCTGGAAGGGACCTCACAAGATCATTAGTTTTTTCCTAGTGTTAAGCCTGAAATGGTCTTCTAGGAGTTTGTGGCCATTACTTCTGGTGCCCTGGTGACCAGTTGTTTGCCAAGCCCTTGATGTATTCCCCCGATGTTGCGGTAAGCTGTTACCAAGTCCCCTCTCAGCCTTCTCTTTTTTAGGCTGAAGAGGGCCAAGTCCCTCAGCCTTTTCTCATATGGGTTGCCTTGCAAGTCTTTGATCATACAGGTGGCTCTTCTCTAGACTCTCTCAAGCTTTTCCACATCCTTGTTGAAGTGTAGCACCCAGAACTGGACTCAGTACTCCAGCTGTGGCCTTGCTAATGCTGAGTAAAGTGGAAGAATCACTTCATAGGTTCTGCTTGAGAAAATATATTTATCAAAAACAAAATCATTCTTTTTTGCTTGGTTTTGCTTTTTTTAGAGTTCAAACACCACCTTGTGTACTATTTTGCTATGTATGTTAATTAAGTGGAGGAATAAATTTTAAGGGGATGTGTGTGCGTACAGGACCTACTTCAGGTCAGGTCAGGATGTGTGCCCTGAAGCTCAAGGACAATGCCAGGACATATTTTTGGTTGCCAGGAGCTGGGGTGTACCTCTTTGTAGGGAGAGAGAGAAAATTCTACCTTAGGGCATGTGGCTTTCCTAGCATGTGTCTGTGAGTAACTGCCTGTAAGAACTTGCCCCAAAGCAATCAAATATAATATATTTCTGAATCATAACTTTATTATATGACTGTCTTTGATTTTCAAGATAATTTAGAATGGTAGTTCATTTAACAATGCCAAATATCTTCCACAAGCTTGTTCTTTAATGTGCAGCCTTCAGCAACATGAACAAATTTATTTCAGTATAAAGACATTTATAAAGATTTGCTGTCACTTGCTAATTACTTAATGCATTAAGTACAGTAAACTGGAATTAGGAATAATGAATCCTGGAATCATAAGTAAGCTGGAATCATAAGCAGCTTGCAGTTTAGAAATTCTCTCTAACCAGGGTGGACTTGATTTAAATCAAATCAATTTAAATCGTGACTTAAATCATGATTTAAATTTTGATTAGTGATTTAATCATTGTTTTCTATAAAAAGTGCATTCTTGTTGTTTGATATAACCTTCATTAAAATATTCCCAAACAGTTTGTTTTACAGCCTGGCCAGCCTGCTGCCAGGATAGGTTTTCCCTTCTACTGTACCATTTGCTCACTAGATCTCAAATCAATGGAGAGGCTATACTCAGAAACGTATCCCTTTAGGGCTTCTGGAATATTCTGCTGAAAATGTTTCTCTTTTGTTTCTACTGCCTCTTCCTCCTTGCATTTATCTTCAGACTCCTCCTTCTTGCCCAGATCTACTCCACCCTCAACAATCCTTTAGTCATTTAACTTCTTGAAACTTTGTATTTTTAGAGAAAGGTAATGTCTTGACTGTGTACACAAACTTGCAGAGAGACAATAGGGCTGATGGGTAGGTAGTGAAGTCTGTTATCTCTCATCTTCATATACTGCTGTTAACAAGGATGTTATCTCTGGAGGCACAAATCCACACTTTGAGAGCTGAAACTAAGCATCACAGAGATGCTTAATGGGATCTTCTTGACTGAGCACTGAGTCCCATTGGGTTGAATCTTTACTAATCTATAGAGGAGCCTCTGGGAACCCCATAAGATTGGACCCCTAATATAGTCCATGGCCTGTTGTGACCCATTTATAAAAATTTCTAAAAAGGTTACATAAATATATTGTCTCAAATAGTATATAATTAGAAGTTATAACCCCTATTCCATGATGATATCTTTAAACTCTAACATATCTTAAATTAAAACTATCTTTACATAGGTTTGTTTTATTTTAAAAAAGCATCTTAACAAAAAAATTGATTAAATAAAAAATCTGATTTAAATTTAAAAATCCAATGTTTTTGATTTAAAAAAAAATAGTTGATTTTTATCCACCTGAGATGTCTCTAACGTGTTTGATTTCCTGAACATTTCTCAGAGAAGTCAAGGTTCCCAGTTAGGTTCTTGTTTCCATGCTAATAAAGCTGATGTCAAATTTCAAAATATAGGAGAAATATTATAGAATCTCAAGGAAGACCAATTTAGGCTCCATATTAGAAAAAAACTTCTTTACAGCCTTTGTCCAGACAGTGGAATAAGCTCCCTCCAGAGGTGGTATAATCACCTACCCTGGAAATCTTCAAGAGGAGACTAGACAGTCACCTTGCTGGGGACACCTGAACCCCAATTATCTTTTCTGCTTGCTGCAGGGGGCTGGACCCAATGCTCTTCCAAGGTCCCTTCCAGCCTTACAATCTTTGAATCTATGAACCTAAGGTTGTAAAGGATCTAATGGTTCATCTAGTCCAATGTTCTTCATAGACACAGATGCAAGATTCATTATACCTAAATCATCCCAGAGAGAAACCTGTCCGGTTTCTTGAAAATATCTAACGAAGAAAATTCCATAACTTCCCTAAACAGCATTGTCCTTTTGTTTTTATAGGTAAGAAGTTTCTTTCTGATACTTAATCTAAATCTGCTTTAGCATAGTTTAAAGCCATTGCCTGTTGTCCTGCCTTCAGTGGAGGGAAAAACAATGTTCCTCCATCTTGTTCATGGCAGCCTTTCAAATATTTGAAACTGCTATTACATTACCTTTTAATATCCTGATCTCCAAAATAAACATACCTATTTTCTTCAAGCTTTCCTCCTACAGCTTGCATCCAGCTCAAACCAATAATATACTCAATGACTTCTTTAAAATACAGTCATGGAATATGTTCATTTTCCCTAGAGTGAGCCAGTCCTCAGAGATGTTCTACGTTCCATTAACTTCAGTGATAGAAGACTGTGGTCAGCTCACTTTTGAAAATTGGGCCACCAATCCCTGTGCCATCCTATTTCTAAACTGCTAATAGAACCAACATTTTTATACTTGACCCACATAATGTTTTCACATTTACACAGATCTTATTGTTTAAATGATACATGCACAATTACATGCTTAATTTATGTGCACAAATACTGTAATTATATGTGCAATAGTATAGTAGTATAGCATTCAGATAGTTGAATGACAAGTCTCTGATGCATCTTTTCAGATGTGGATGGAATTGCCCAGGTTAACAACATTAACATTGTGTTAACAACATTCACACACTAGGCACAGAGGTGCCTTCCTCTACTTCTTAGAAATTAGATAATAAATGAAAGATTATTATCTAGCTTTGAAAATCTGACTCACAGTGCTTTTCTCGCAGGATGTTTTGCAAACTACATATAGCCCTGACTCCACAGACTGTACTTCAGAGGTTTTGTACCTGTTCTTCTCAATGTTTTGTACCTGTTCTTCTCAATGTGGTCCTCAGTATCTCTTGGGAGGAATTGGCAGAAGGTTGCTTCTCTGACCCCTTGTTATATTCTATCAGGGTTCCTGCCACCTCTCTTTTTTACCTCTATCTCAGTTTTAATTTCTTGGCTGTATTTCTTCCTTTTTCTTTTTCTTCCTTTTTCCTGCTGTTTTGCATTTTTTTTGGCTGACTCCTTTCTTCTCTGGAGTACTACCCAAGGCTGAGCTGAATACCATGGAGCAGACTTTGATTGGGAAAACTGGAGCTGCTACCAGAGGCAGAAAACATCAGGGGTCCAGAATGAACAGAGATGAATGGGAAGAAACTTTCAGTAAATTACCTCATTCATTACCTAGGCATCCCAGCAAAATTTGCAACATTTGTAAGGTCCAAGGAAGAGTTGGTGTTTGGCTTCTGACAGTTTTCGTTCCCTGACCATGCTGATTCTCTTCTTTGCCCAGTGCATCTCTTTTACTAATCTGGTGTTTTCCCAGCTTATGATGTGCTAGTTTACATAACAGGAAATTTGTTTGCATGAGGACGAGTTTGGATCTGACTATATAAAAAAATCACTTTGCACACCATCAAATTCCAACCATCTCTGGGATGAATGTAGAAATAATTTAACACTGTATAGCTGTATCCTGTAGCCAACTAATTCTGTCAGATGAGGGCCATAATTACTAGGGCTGTGCGACGCTTCGGTAGTTGATTCAATTCGGAGGAGATTCGGCCCAATTTGGGGATCGAATCTCTGAATCTGAATCAAATCGGGAGACCAGTTAAAAGCTCTGAATCAATTCAAACCGTCTGAATCAATTCGGAAAAGATTCAGAAAAGATTTGGCAATTTGGCCATAGACTGAACAGGCAGCTGACACAGCTGACTCCAGCTGGTAAGTCTGTTGGGGTTGGGAGAGGGGAGAGGGAAAGGGTGTGGGGAAAGGAGGGATTGGGTCTGTAGCTGGGACAAGCTGCCCAGCTGGGGCAGGAGGCGTGGGACTTGGGTTGGGGGGCAGAGGGGGCGTGGCAGCACTGGGAGCAGGGGCTCTGCCCTGCTGCTACTTGCCCTCTTCCGCCTGGAATGAGCCATGCCTGCATCCTGCCCTCTCCACTCTGGCTGGGCAAGTGGCAGCAGGGCAGAGCCCCCACTCCCAGCACTTCCGTACCCGCATCCTGTGCCCCGGTGTCCTCCTCCCTGAGTAATATGCCCCCCCCCCGCCCCAGTTGGGCAGCTTGTCCCAGCCCCAGCCCCTACCTCCCCCTCCCCCAACCCCAACAGACTTACCAGCTGGAGGCTGCTGTGTCAGCTGCCTGTTCAGTCTATGGCCGAATCTCCAAAAGTGGTGCCAAATCTTTCAGATCTGATTCAGCTGAATCAAATCAGGATAGTGATTCAAATCTCTGAATCAAGTTACTGTCCTCCAAATTGGCCAAATCTGAATCCAAACCAAATACTTGCTATTTTGCACAGGCCTAGTAATTACTCAAGCTGGACATTGACCAGACCTATTAGTACACATAGGTAGGCTTGACAGGTATAAATTGATGGTTGATATACATTCTGAATTTACACAGTTATGCAATATATGGCAAATAAGTGCATCTCCCAACCTTTTCTAAAACCGCAACCTACTGTCTACACATAATGTAAAGTCCAAACTTTCCTTTCTTTTGGGGATTTGAACAAGAAATCTACTACCATGTAACAAAGCTTACCTCCTTATGCTTGGCTATTCCTGCCATGCCAAATATATAACTTGGTAAATAAGCCAGTTGCCTGAAATCTGAGGCCTGATTCATGATTTTGTAATGCTTTGGAATAGCAAAACTCAATCTATCATCAGAGATGTTGGTTCCTTGGTAATACTAACAATTGGCAATAGCTATTGCTGTTTTCCATAGGCATTGGCCATAGAAAATCATGATCAAAATACTGTCAATATTTACGTTACTAGGAACATAAACATAAAGTTATCTGAATTCTATGAATTTTTGTGTGGAGGCTCTGGGATAAATTTTCATCATTTTAGGATTTTGCTGTTTCATTTCCAGAACTGTAAAGAAAAGTCTGTTAGTGAAGTCCTAACCCCCAGGAAAGTCCATAGCAAATTTGACAAATAAATTCAGCGAGGATAGGATTTTATGCAAGGACTTAGATTCTAAGACACCACACTGAGAAAACAGATACACCACCACTTAGCCAGTCCTGATTCCATCAACACAATTGAGGGTTTGCTCTTCATGTCAAGAGCAATAGGACTGAGTCCCTATAGCTCAGTTCTCCAAGGCGCTGTATCCTATCAACCACTATTGGTTGACATGGAAGTTAAACACTGTCAGCACCAAGCCTTTAGCTTGTAATGATCGGAATAATATATTTTTTTAATCACTGTAACAGCAACATCCAACCCTGCGCAAAAATACTGGTTACATGTTTGGGAATTTTTTTATCCATGTTGTAAACTGAAGTTTTGATGAGGTCTCTCAATGTAATTTCTGACTACAAATGAGATTTTATGCTTCAGCATTTCATATTCATAGTATTGTACACTTATTTTTATATGCAGGAAGACATACCGATGACTTCCTTGGCACTTCCTGGAAGACACTGTCACCAACAAGGTCTCTTATTAGAGAATACTATGCTACTATATAATGTGTTACTTTAACACAAATATTTTAAATCAGAATGACTGAGAAGAGAAATTCTGCTTTATGAAAAAGAAATCTGAACTAGAAGGTAGCTGTGCTTTCCCAACAGTCTGCTATTTGTGTATTATGAGTGCAAGGCATGTTTATATAAAGTACTTATCTTAAATGCCTTTCTTGTCTGTTTATAGTTATCTGCAGATTTGTAGGGTTCACAGCATGTATGTCTTAGTGGGAGCCAACCTTTCTAGCAGGCATGCCACAAATTAAGCCCTGTGCCTTCTCTAAGTGCCACTCCAAACTGCCTCCCCTTTCTAATCTGCCTTTCTGCTTCTTGCCCTATCTGCCACTCTGCTGCCTTCCCACCTTCCTGCTCTACTATGTGCCACGCACAGAGGCTGCCAGTCCTACTTGTGGCATATTGCCACAGATTGACGTGTCTTAGGCTATTTAAACATATTTAGAAATACATAAATTTAAAAGCAGAGATCCTCCCAAGTTGCTACAGCATATTCTGATTGTTGAGGGTCAAGTGTTTGCTTGAGAAAACCTTTCTGACTATAGCAATGATCTTATTATGCCACAAAGCATGATGTTTAAAACTGTCTGAAACTGCCTGCCTGTTATTATAGGGCTAAAAATGACCTTGTGGTTTGCACCTGAAGCTTCATTCATGCAAAGAATTGCCTTGAATCAAATACTGCACATTATCACCTACTCTTACACATTTTTCAATGTATGTACAAACACATTTGAGTTTCCATTGTGTATAGAAATGGGATTTTCTACAAGTGAATTTAACAGCTGCATGCACAAAAACTCGTTGACCACTGTATTTAACAGAGTTAGGGTTTCACATGTAGTTTTCCATCTAAATACACAAGTGAGCAGCTGACCAAAAAAACCAATCAGATTAAAAAGAGATTTCTGGCTTTGGTTCGTTTAAAACCAGTTACTGTACAGCTACTGAATACACCTCGATTTTTGGAATAGCAGTGATGTTAGGGCTTGGGCCATTTCTTTTGTGAAATGAAGCTGAAATGTCAGTGTCAAGCAAAACAGAACAGTAGGATTACAAGGACAGGATGCTATCGCCCAACTTACTGGTATATGTACAGCCTGAACAAAAAGAAACGCTAACAACAAATCCACTTCCTATTCTAGGGCAGTCTCCTGCTAAAAAAAGAACAAGTAATAACACCAAAGCAGTTCTTGAAAAAGGGTCATGCATTTACATGGTCAAAAAAAAAGGAGTTGGGCGGGGGGGTGAGAGGAGGGGGAAATAATAGCCAGAAAGAAACAGGAACTTTTGAAGCTATATGTTGTGTAATATATGGTAGCTATTTAATATTTTTTGGATGAAGTATAACTGCTAATCTGCTTATACAACAAAAATAATTCTTGTTTACTTTACTTTGAGGCTGTATTAAATTATCTGGAATACTTTCCAAACTTTTTCTAGACTGCAATTATGCCTCTTCCATTAAAACCTTTGGGACTTTCATCCACTTCCATTTCAGTAATTACATAAACAGGCCAATCACTTCGCCCGTGGTTTCTCTAGGTTTTAAATCTTATTTTTAGCTGATGAATCTCTGTCTTCTTGGACCTCCTCTTTCTTATCCTAAATAATACTTTGCTATCTTGGTAAAGTGCTTTATGATTTACAGGTTAAAGTACTATTATCCTTATTATATTTTATAAGGTTAGTAGACAAGATCTTTTTGGAACCTAGCACTGATCAATTCATGCAATGAGATTGGATACTCTATCTTAGTTTCTGTGATAACTACATGTGTTAGGAATAATAGAATAAACCCTATCTACAGCTCTCTTTGGATAATGAAGAGCTGTACTTCCTGGGCTTGAAGGAGAAAAAGAGCAGGGAAAATACTGATGACAAAATGCATTCATATACAGACTTTGCAGCTGATATTTTTTGGAAGCCAATAATATTCATTTACTTCTTAAACCCAGAAGTCAGACTATGAATTTACTGGCTCCAGGCCTCTTACAGTCTGTTAAATTTTATGTTTTAAGGACATTTGTTATTGTGCTAAACCAAATCATCAAGCTCGGGGTTTTGTGTTCCCCGCTAGCTGTGACTAACCATTTGGCAGCTGTTAATATATATAGCTTCCCAAGCTATAATTTCCTATCATTCCTAAGCCTAGTGGGACAACGAGGGGCCCTTCATGGGTGTCTGCTTTTTTGTTTTTTTTTAATCATTTCCAGTATTTCTGCCCAGGAATTAACATCCTTATTTACTTTAGTACATTTCCAGCAACTGTGGAGGAATGTTCCATTTTCCTTATATTCAGCACATTTTGAAGAATGCTGATGGCTTTTTTTTTTTGGTCTATAATGGAATAAGACACAATTAGTTTATTATACTACATAATAGTGGTCTTTGACAGGTCTATTACTGATGGTGCCTGACTTGAGGCCATACTTCAGTAATTCCTTCCTTACCCACCTTCTGGTTCTCAGAAGGGGGCCCAATAGGACCATGAAGACTTTCATTGGAGATTGTATACAGCCAGTTTACCACAAAGGAGACCCAGAGGCGCAGTTCTTCTGGCATGACTCAGTGCATAGAAAAACTCTGCATATTACTATGCAACCTCATAGGGCCTTGTCTGCATTAGCAGAATAGGCCATTTCCTGCAGAAAAGGAAGTAGGGGTTACAGTGGACAATAAGCTGAATATAAGCCAACAGCATGCCCTTGTTGCCAAGAAAGCTAACGGCATGCTAGACTGCATTAGTAGGAGCATTGCCAGAAGATTAAGGGAAATGATTATTCCCCTCTCTTCAGCACTGGTGATGCCACATCTGGAGTACTGTGTCCAGTTTTGGGGCCTCCACTACTGAAAGAATGTAGACAAATTGGAGAGACTCCAGTGGAGAGCAATCAAAATAGGGAGCTGGGACACATGATTTCTGAGGAAAGGCTGAGGGAAGTGGGTTTATTTAGTCTGGAGAAGAGAAGACAGGGGGGATTTAATAGCAGTCTCCAAGTACCTGAAGGGGGGTTCCAAAGAGGATGGAGCTGGACTATTCTCAGTGGTGGCAGATGACAGAAAAAGCAGCAATAGTCTCAAGTTGCAGCATGGAAGAACTCTCTCACTAGGAGTGTAGTAAAGTACTGGAACAGCTTGTCTTTCACACCCATTCTTAACAGACATTATTAAATTAAAAGAAAAAAATATGGACAATCTCTATTTTTAAATCTCTATCTTCTTAAATAAAAAGGTGTTTCCCCTTTTGGTACCTATGTAGGAGGGTAGTAAAGCACTGGAACAGGTTACTCCAAGGTGGAATCTCTACCCTTGGAGGTTTTTAAGACTTGGCTAGGCAAAGCCTTGTCTGGAATGATCTAGGTGGGGATGGTCCTGCTTTGAGCAGGGGGTTAGACTAGGAGACCTCCTGAGGTCCCTTCCAACCCTAATTTCCTATGATTCCTATGATTCCTATATTAATTGTGACTAGAAAATACATTGTTTAAACCTACTTGTGCTAATCTAGACTAGTGTTGAACACTTTGCTGGATAGTGTTTTAAAACATTAAGACCCTAATCCAACTTCCTCCCAATGGAGTTTCTGAATTTAATATTCATTGGATAGACAACAGTGGGAGGGCTTCTACCCCACTGGAAATGGACACTAGGACCAGAATCCAGGGCTGCATCCATCTTATTGAGCACACTTGCTGTACCTTGTTCTCCTGGTCCCATATATTTTCTTCTCTTGGCTGCCCAGTGGACTAGCCTTAACAGGAGAGGAGGAAAGTGCTCTGCCATTGTCTAGATCAGCATTTCTCAACCTGTTCGTTGTGACCCAAAAGTAGGTCACATGAATATATGAAAGGGTCATGAATAAACTTTTAAAATGGATTTAAAAATATATAGCCCCCCCTATGACTTAGTGGGGCTAACAGAGACCTGGTGGGATTCATCCCATGACTGGGCGGTACATATTGAGGGCTATAGATTGTATAGAAAGGACAGGTCGGGGAAGAAAGGGGGGGGGTTTCACTTTATGTCAGTGAGCAATATACATCAACCCTCATCAAGACAGAATCCGAGGTTGAGGAAGTAGAAGGATTGTGGGTTAGGCTACATGGGGGGCAAGGAGAAAGGGATTTGGTGGTAGGGGTCTGCTACAGACCCCCACACCAAGGGGAAGAAATAGATGCGGGGCTCCTGAGGCAACTCTCGGAGACCATAAAAGCTAAAGAGGCGGTAGTCATGGGGGACCTAAACTACCCGGACATCTGCTGGGAGACGCAGACAGCAAGGTCCCATCGCTCACGCAGGTTTCTAACCTGTGTACAGGACCTCCACCTGACACAGGAGGTACATGGTCCCACTAGGGGGAATGCCATACTGGATCTGGTATTGGCAATGGGAGATGGCATGATAGGGGACCTCCAGATCGGTAGCCATTTGGGAGACAGTGATCACCTTATAATAGAATTCAACATAAGACGGCGAGTGGGTAAGGTAACTAGTAGGGTGAAAGTGCTAGACTTTAGGAAAGCTGATCTCAATGCACTCAGGCGATTAGTCAAGGAAGCACTGCAGAGTAGGAGTTTTGATGGGATGGGTGCCCAAGAAGGGTGGCTGTGCCTAAAGGAAACGATCCTTCGGGCACAAAGCAAGACGATCCCCGAGCGAGGCAAAAGAGGGAAAGGGGCCAGGAGGCTTCCCTGGCTGACCAGAGAAATCCAGGGCAGCCTAAGGGCCAAAAGGGGAGCACATAAAAAGTGGAAACAGGGTGAGATCACTAAAGATGAATATACCTCCTCTGCTCGTGCTTGTAGGGAGGCAGTTAGGCGGGCCAAAGCTACCATGGAGCTGAGGATGGCAACCCAAGTAAAAGACAACAAGAAATTGTTTTTTAGATATATTGGGAGTAAAAGGAAGGCCCAGGGAGGAATAGGACCGCTTCTAAATGGGCAGAAACAATTGGTGACAGATAGGGGGAACAAGGCTGAACTCCTCAACGAGTTCTTTGCCTCAGTGTTCCTAAGTGAGGGGCACGACAAGTCTCTCACTGGGGTTGTAGAGAGGCAGCAGCAAGGCGCCAGACTTCCATGCGTAGATCCTGAGGTGGTGCAGAGGCACTTGGAAGAACTGGATGTCTTTAAGTCGGCAGGCCCGGTTGGGCTCCATCCGAGGGTGCTGAAGGCACTGGCCGACATCATTGCAGAGCCACTGGCGGGAATATTCGAACGCTCGTGGCGCACGGGCCAAGTCCCAGAAGACTGGAAAAGGGCTAACGTGGTCCCCATTTTCAAAAAGGGGAGGAAGGAGGACCGGGGCAACTATAGGCCGGTCAGTCTCACCTCCATCCTTGGTAAAGTCTTTGAAAAAATTATCAAGGCTCACATTTGTGAGAGCCCGGCAGGGCAAATTATGTTGAGGGGAAACCAGCATGGGTTTGTGGCGGGCAGATCGTGCCTGACCAACCTAGTCTCTTTCTATGACCAGGTTACGAAACGCCTGGACACAGAAGGAGGGGTGGATGTCGTATACTTAGACTTCAGGAAGGCCTTCGATACGGTATCCCACCCCATACTGGTGGACAAGTTAAGAGGCTGTGATGTGGATGACTGCACAGTCCGGTGGGTGGCGAATTGGCTAGAGGGTCGCACCCAAAGAGTCGTGGTAGATGGGTCGGTCTCGACCTGGAAGGGTGTGGGCAGTGGGGTCCCGCAGGGTTCGGTCCTTGGACCGATACTCTTTAATGTCTTCATCAGCGACTTGGATGAGGGAGTCAAATGTACTCTGTCCAAGTTTGCAGATGACACAAAGCTATGGGGAGAAGTGGACACGCCGGAGGGCAGGGAACAGCTGCAGGCAGACCTGGATAGGTTGCACAAGTGGGCAGAAAACAACAGGATGCAGTTCAACAAGGAGAAATGCAAAGTGCTGCACCTAGGGAGGAAAAATGTCCAGCACACCTACAGCCTAGGGAATGACCTGCTGGGTGGCACAGAGGTGGAAAGGGATCTTGGAGTCCTAGTGGACTCCAAGATGAACATGAGCCGGCAGTGTGACGAAGCCATCAGAAAAGCCAATGGCACTTTATCGTGCATCAGCAGATGCATGACGAATAGGTCCAGGGAGGTGATACTTCCCCTCTATAGGGCGTTGGTCAGACTGCAGTTGGAGTACTGCGTGCAATTCTGGGCGCCACCCTTCAAGAGGGATGCGGATAACCTGGAGAGGGTCCAGAGAAGGGCAACTCGTATGGTCAAGGGCCTACAGACCAAGCCCTACGAGGAGAGACTAGAGAAACTGGACCTTTTCAGCCTCTGCAAGAGAAGGTTGAGAGGCGACCTTGTGGCTGCCTATAAGTTCATCACGGGGGCACAGAAGGGAATTGGTGAGGATTTATTCACCAAGGCGCCCCCGGGGGTTACAAGAAACAATGGCCACAAGCTAGCAGAGAGCAGATTTAGACTGAACATTAGGAAGAACTTCTTCACAGTTTGAGTGGCCAAGGTCTGGAACGGGCTCCCAAGGGAGGTGGTGCTCTCCCCTACCCTGGGGGTCTTCAAGAGGAGGTTAGACGAGTATCTAGCTGGGGTCATCTAGACCCAGCACTCTTTCCTGCTTATGCAGGGGGTCGGACTCGATGATCTATTGAGGTCCCTTCCGACCCTAAGATCTATGAATCTATGAATCTATGGATTCTCCTTTAAAGGAGAAAAATGTGGGAAACAGTGGCTTTTCCCTTGCAGGCTGGCAGAGTTCCAGCCTGAGAGGGCTTGCTTGGGGCTCCCCATGCTCTACCCACACCAGACCCACAAACTTCGAGGCCTTGGGCCTAGGGGTGGAGGAAAGTAGGTTGGGAGTGAAGGGCACTGGGTCAGGACCGGCCGTTAACAGTTTACATGGGTCCTGGTACAAAAAGGATTGAGAACCACTGGTTTAGCTCATGGCCTGGTTTGGTCATTTCACTGGAAAGTGAAAAACAGAAGCTTAACTCCCTGGTCTTCCAGTCCCTGGGCAAAAGCCCTAGCAACTAGACACTTCCTTCTCTTGCTGTTTGTGCTTGTTTAGGGACTTACTCCCAGAGTAGAATCACTACCAAGTATGAGTTGCTGGAGTGGATCCTTTCTGATCAAGGCAAGTCACAAGCAGAGTGAGTATGGTATAAAATCTGTATAGGCCTATAACATCACTTAAACAGCCAACCTTAGCCATCTAAGTGTTGTTTAGCTGGCTGGAGGTGAGAAGGTTTGAGCCTAACTTTTATCCTAGTCTGGACATAGGAGAGTGGCATGCTAAACTGGTTGTTGCTCCAGTCTAATTAGAAAGCACTGGAAGCTAACAGTGATATTTTGTGCTTTTTTGGTATCTTTACACTCTCTAACAAGATTGCACTCCACACTCTGGACCTGCATGGGCATACTATAAATGGGCATACTATAAATCACTAACACCTCAAAATTGAAAAGTGTTAGCTCCTTTGCATGCACACGAACACTTTACAACTACTTAGGTCAGGACTTTTGAGTTTGATGTCCAATTGAAACTGCAGGGGAATTTTGTTAGGCCAGCTGTAACTAGTCATGTTGGGATTCATCCAAAGTCATAGCCCAATATCCCTCTTCCTTGTAAATGGAAGGGAGAGGATGAGAGAGAGGTACTTTTACTTTTATATCACAAGGTTGGCAAAAAGAAAACAAACAATTACAGCAATTTAATACACACTTTGTGAACCAACTTAAATTCTTACTTAGATGTGTTCTGGGCAACTGAGTTACTACATTTCCAGTGTAACAATTAGGTTACAAACCTAGGAAGTATGAGTGAGGACAATAATAGAGCCAGCAGTCTAAACTTTGTGGTTAAGAAATTGTGGTATCAGGAAATCTGCTTCCCAGTTTTCTTAACCAGTTGCTTCATCCAGATCAGCTATTACACTCTATCTGAAAAGTTCATTTGAATAAAACGCCTTTGAAAGCTGGCACTTGGCCCTTTGAGCAAATTATGTTCTAGGCGGGTATTGACAGACTATGTTACAGTCACCCAGGCTCCTTGTGATTTGGCAGGTGAATATCATCCTTTTGCGCAGGCTTGTAACTCCTGGCACATCGCCTGTTTTCTCTGGCATACAGGAGGGAGGAGTACGTGTGTGTGTATAAAAAGTACCTCTGTGTACAATTCACCTCCTGTAGCTTTTAAAAAGTTGGATTTGAGTCTCAAACTGTTTGACAGAGAAACTTGTTTCAGAAAGCACCAGGGTGCATAAAATATGTCTTTGCATCTTTTATCCAAACATTAAAATTACATAGGCAGTTTTGTTCAGATACAAGTTGCAGCTTGTCCCAACGAGAAAAAATATTTCATGAATCAGACATTTTTCTCCATTTTCACTTTCTACATGAAAAAATAAAAGTTAAAGTTCATAGGTTCTGTATTATAGTATTTCTTCTTTGTTTCCTTTGACTTTGTTCCAGAGTGCAAACAGCTCATGGAACTTTTGCCACTCATGGGCCATGTCCAGATGAGCATGGATGCTTCGTTCTCCGGGGACAAGTAGCAGTGGCACACCTTGTCCTGGGGTCAAAAAACTGCCATGCTACAACGTAGCAGCGCAGGGAATGCCTGAATGTGTTGGTGCCACAGGGACTTGTCTGTGGCACCACATACTGCATAGCCGCACTCATCTGGATGTGGCCATGGTGGCCAATATGTAGAAACAGGAAAGTTTTTCTTTTCTTTTCTTTTCTTTTCTTTTCTTTTCTTTTCTGTCTTGCTTCCTTGTGAAATGGCTACCTTGTGAAATGGGTAAGGCGAGGTGCGTGGTAGAAGGAAAATGGAAAATCATGGACCCAATTATACCCATGCTGAAACTCCCTGCAGTAATTTTGCATCCTATCACCCAGTCCTCATTCTTTGGCCACTAATGCCTTGGTTTTGCAGTTTAATCCATATAAGTAGCTATTTCAGGGAAGTCAGTGGGACACTGTACAGCTGCAAAAGTCAACTGGTATGTAGAACTTTACAGGATGAGACAGAGTAAACCCATTTGATAGAGGCCTTTCTTATGTTTGCTAAATGCCTAACAAACTGTGGACACTATTGTTCTCATTTTGCAAAGTACTTAAGAAAATGCTGAATCAGATGCTTCAAATTATTTATGTACTTAGGTATTTTGCTATAGCTTGGCTTGTATGTCTAAAAAATTAATTTACTGGTATGTTTTCTTACGAGTATTTAATACCATCAGTAGAACTATAAAGTTGTGATGGTAAATGTTTTCTTGATAAGATATCAGTACTAGAGACTTACCTGGGCCAGAGACTGGAGCAGGGTCTGGGTTTGGTTTTCTTAACTAATGTCTGGAATTACTAGTGATAAGGGAGCAATTATTAAGAGTTATTAAAACAGATAAACAAGGAAAAATGGTTTGAAAATAAAAGAAAGAAATACCTGCATTATGCCTGTGCTCCATAGATAAAATTTTGATCATCAGGACTGACCACTTGGATTCACTTACTGACTTCCACCACAGGTTTAACAACTACCAGTCTTCAGTCAAAAACCCTCTGGAACACTTCTGCATTAACTTCAACTTCATAGATACTATCATATAAGGCATCCTACAAACTGCTACATACAGAACACCCTTGGATCACTACACTTATGTACACAAAATCAGCAATCATCCCAAACACATAGAAAAAGTAGTTATCTACAATCAAGCCCTCACCGCTTCTACTCTGAGGAGAACACTCGTGACACCCATCCTGTCACTCTGAAAACTGCCTTTGCCAAGCAAGGATACTCCAGCAGAGAAATAGTCCATATTTTTGAAAGACTCACCCAAATACCCTGAAGCAAACTACTGCAATACAGGAGAAACACCCCCTACTGACGGCACACCCTTTGTTGTCACCTATTATACTTGAACCTATAAGAAAGCTCATCAACCAACTACAGCTTATAATTGAAAAGTACCAGACCTTGAGAACCCAACCCCCACCTGCAGCATCTGGCCTTCAGATAGCCCCCTAACCTTGCCCAATTCATCATTAGAAGTAAACTCCCTTCTGATCAAAATGGGTCACAGCCCAGCCTTAGCAATAAATATAAGACCTGTCAACACATCTCTGCTCTTACAAGACTCAACACTCCCCACAACAAAACCATCAGAATCCATGGATCATACACGTCTATCCCAGAATGTGCTATATCTCATTTAGTGCGCCAATGCCCTCTTGCCAACTCTGTGAGTGAAAACAGACAAAAACTATGAACGAACGATCAACAAAAATGATAAAAGGTGGAGACATTCTAAGAAGGGTAAGAGAACATCTTTCACAGAAAAAAAAAATCACTCCCTGTCTGACCTCATGGTTCTTCTGCTTAAAGGAAGTCTACCCAATCCCTTTACAAGAGGAGCAAGGGAGCAGGCCTATTGGATACTAAGTACCACAGATTTAACATAGACAATGACTTCATGGTCAATTATAATCTGCTTGATAGTCACAGATTCACAGAAGTTCAGGGCTGGAAGGGACCTCGTGAGATCATCAGGTCCAGCTCCCCTGCTCTGGGCAGGAAAGACTGCTAGGGTCAAATAACCCCAGCAATTGATATTAATTTTTAATCCAGGGCCAAAGAAATCTATCATCACATACCAAACTGAGATAGTATATGTGCAAGCCCTTCCTAGTTGAAATTGTATTTACTTTCCTAATCTGATTATGGGTTTAACCAAATTTGCCTTTTAAACCAATCATCTCTGCGCTTCACAGGAGGTAACAGCTCTCCTGAACAATCCCATTCTTCCATTATCAGGTGTTTATTGCATCTCTCTTGCCTGTTGGCTACCTGATGTTTCTTGTATCCTGGTTTTACTGACACATGGGCTGCATGCAGATGTTAAAACCAACCAACCAACCAACCAACCAACCAACCAACCAACCAACCAACCAACCAACCGTGTTTTACTGGAAGAAGCAGCACATTACTTCAACCTGGCTCTGCAGCCTCTGTATAGATTGGGTGCTTCTGAGGGTTTTTTGGCACTTTTATCTAATAGCTGATTAGATAAAAAGACCCACTAAAGGGATCTTTTATGCCCAGTCTATACAGATGTTGGGTGAGCCAGGTCCAGTTAACACACTGCCTCTTCTGGGCATGTGTTGGGTTCAGTGCGGGGGTGCACCGAGTTTTAAGTGAAGTGCTAGTTATTTTTGTTTGTTTTTTAACATCTGCAAGCAGCCATGGAGTTTCACATAAACTTTTGTTCCACCTGCTATTTAGCTGTATTGTGTTTGTTTTTCTCTCAGAATGTGAAATCAAAAGAAAGATCCTCATTGATTTCAGTGGGCAACACCAAGAACAATGGCATAAAAGAAGGTCTCTTGCAGTTGTGTTAACATGTGTAGGAATGAATTGGCTTAAATAATCCAGCAACCAGGTCTCTTCCAGCCAAATCATTTATGCTTATTTGTTACAGAAAGTAGAGACAGCTCTTTCTAGACACAAACAAAGTACTTTTTCACAAGATGATGAAGATGACATAGCATCTTGTGTAGGCGTGCCCAGTTAGTACAGGGAAAGATCTTTTTGCCTTCATTCTGCCTTTCCAAAAATGTTCATATCTTTTTCTGGGGCACGTGTAGGTAAGAAAATATGCTACATTCAGTGTTAAAAAACATGAGGGTGTTTGTCAGCATAAGTTCATGTAAGTCAAACAGCAAGGGTTTGATTCTCATTTACATTCATACTTTGTAGTGTGAGTGTTAAGAGTCCTCAGTTTATACAGACTAGTTTAAACTAGGGCAGCCCCCACAGGACCAGTACAACAGCAGTAGCATCTATCAGGAGATTCAGGAAAGAGGCAAGAGGTCTCTCACACATACACCCTGTCACAGAAGTGTAAAGTCAAGTCCCATCTATGTCACATCCTGGATGAGTCTTAAAAACATTAAAGAAAAGAAAACAAGGTGAAGACCAAAACCCACTACATCCTGTGGATTATATTCCTTTGTCAGCTTTAAGACAAAATGGGGAAAAATACACAATATTCTCAGCAGATGTTCCTTCTGATTGAAAGACAGTTGGAAGAGGTTGGTTCAGTCTCTCAGTCTAGAGTAGCATCTAGCTGGCACAGTCATGTCCAAAATAAATGCTAGTACAATAAATGCTAGTATTTCCCAGTCTGTGTTCTTAGTCTCCTTCATGGCTGGGGAGAGGTACTGGCAGATCTACCTTGCACCAGGTTCAATATACCTCTCCCTGCTCAAGTCCCAGGTATAGCTATTAGGGCTGTGCGAGGCTTCGGACAGAGCTTTGGGTCCAGAGAAGCTTTGGATGCTTCAGGGTCCGAAGCAGCATGTCCAGGTCAAAGCGTTGCCCTTGTTAGGCTTCCTGAAGTGGTTCAGAGCTTCCAAAGAGCTTTGGAGCCGCTTCAGAGATCTGGCCATAGGATATAACTGGGAAACAATAAAATATCTATAACTTTGTTGTTTTTTGTCCAATTTGGATGAAATTTTCAGAGGTGGTAGACTCTGCAGAGAGGATGAAGCCTGCCAAGTCTCAAGAAGACCGGTGCAGGGGCTTGGGAGCAACTGTACCCCAAATTGTTGAAAGCAAAACTCCTGTCACATCTATTTGTTACAACACAGCGGGGTCAAAACTGCAGGGGTGGTAGCTCTTACTGAGGCCACAAAGTCTGCCAAGTTTCAAGAAGATTGGTGCCGGGGTTTGGGAGGAACTGCCCCTCAAGCTGCTGACGAGCAAAACTCGTGCCATGGGTGCTTGTGGGACGGATTGTGTCTTGGGGCGGGGAAAAGAGACACTACTGCAGGCCTGGCTGCTAATCTCCTGTGTTACCAGTTACCAATCAATCCATCATGATTCACTCAGTGACCAAGGACTCAGGGACCAGCTCAATACACAGGATTTAGCTACTACGTAACCACTTAACGAACAGCAGTTAGCACCTACAAAACCAGGCTAAGGAGAGGAAAGAATAAATACAATCAACTGCCCCAAGACAGACACAGTCTTGGCACGAGTTTTGCCTGTCAGCAGCTAGGGGTGCAGGGCCCCAGAATCCCCTGCACCAATCTCCTCCACAGCTGGCAGGCGTCACAGCAGGGACTACCATCCCTGCAGCTGTCACCCCGCTGTGCCTTAGCACATACAGTGTCACCCATGGCACGAGTTTTGTTTGTCCGCAGCTTGAGGTGCAGTTCCCCCCAAACCCTTACACCTATCTCCTTGAAACTTGGCAGGCTTTGTGGCCTCAGTAAGAGCTACCACCCCTGCAGTTTTCACCACCCCTGTGGTGTAACACCTAGACACGACACCAGATCCGTCTGCTTTGGATAGCGGCTATCCGAAGCTTCTGGATCGGATCGCTGCCGACTCGCACAGGCCTAGTGACAGCCCCTCTGCTCCTACCACCAAACACTGTACTTCTGTCATGTTTAAGAGCATTGTAACTTTATAGTGCTATAAAAAGTGCTTTAAATTACAGTGCTGTAAAATGTGCACAGAGCACTTCTGTACACAGCCATGGTCAATTACTAGCTGTACCTATATCTTTCACACCCCCTCCCCCCCATCCACCTACTTATTTATATATTCCTTGCAGAGGAAATGTGTGTATATTTATATATATTACACACACACACACACACACACTCCGCTGCACTGTAATATATATAAATGCTATGTAATATATTCAATTAGTTTTTAAAAATTGGATACCACTCAAGTCACAGAAGTTATGGAGGGGTGCCTTGAGTCTAGTGAGGTTGAGAACCAGTGACCTAAGTAAAATATCATTTACAAATTCACATGCAAGGTTGAATATTAGGAAAAACTTCCTTACTAGAAGGATGATGAAGCGCTGGAACAGGTTACCGAGAGAGGTAGTGGAATCTCCATTCCACAAGGTTTTTAAGGCCTGGCTCTACAAAGCCGTGGCCTGAATCATGTAGTTGGTGATGGTCCTGCTTTGAGCAGGGGGTTGGGCTAGTTTTCTATGAGTCTGTGATTATTGTTGTCCTCATACATTCCATGGCCTCAAAATTGTTTACTGGACAGTTTATTAACCTCTTGCTATCAGCAGTTGATGGTTCCCACCAGTAAGTTGTGGTAATTTGCCTTGAATGAGCCTGGAGAAGCAGTAGCACGATGCTGTTATTCTTCAACACTAAGCAATTAAACATGATTTGGGGCTTTGAGTACAAAAAACTTGGCATGAGGTGTTCCTTGGACACTGTAAATGCAGGGGTTGGAGTACTGATTGGTTGCTTGGTGTGTCTACTTCAGAAGAAGAAAGTAACAAGAAGGCTAGGAAAAAAGAGGGAAGAACTAGTAGTGTGGCCCAGACATGGAGCAGAGAGAGTGAGCAAGACAGAACATCCAAGTGCACTGGATTGCCTGGAGAGCATGCTTAGGTTCTTGAACAAGATAACTTGCCTCTTTTTGTCTGAACTCTGTTCAGGGGAACAGGATGCCATGAACATTCTTTGTCAGTAAACAGAATTGTACAAAAAAAGGTCATGATTTGTCTCTGTCATTTTTCATCCCATTGGGGAGAAAAATCAGCAAAGTACCGATTTTACTGGCTAACTGTTTGGACCAAGGGCAAATAGCTGCTTGTACCACCAATTTGGTCTGCCAGATCCATGAAGGAAGAACTGTCCTTAACCCCTCACTGAGGGCAAACTGTATTGTTTGTTTCACCATTCTGGGAACCTGTTATGTGTAATAGCTATTCCTTAACTCTTCCCCTTCTTCTTAGCCAACTCTTTCTTGGCCATAGAGAGCAAAGTACCTGCATCAGAGGTGGGGAGGGGCAAGAGACAGAGAAGAGTGGGAATGAATTTAGCATGTAGCCATCTTTTTCTTTATTTGGCGTCTACAATCTTCCTTTTGCAGATAGGTTCATAGGTTCATAGATGCTAGGGTCGGAAGTGACCTCAATAGATCATTGAGTCTGACCCCCTGCATAAGCAGGAAAGAGTGCTGGGTCTAGATGATCCCAGCTAGTTGCATATCTAACCACCTCTTGAAGACCCCCAGGGTAGGGGAGAGCACCACCTCCCTTGGGAACCCGTTCCAGACCTTGGCCACTCTAACTGTGAAGAAGCTCTTCCTAATGTCCAGTCTAAATCTGCTCTCTGCTAGCTTGTGGCCATTATTTCTTGTAACCCACGGGGGCGCCTTGGTGAGTACCCCCGTGATGAACTTATAGGCAGCCACAAGGTCGCCTCTCAGCCTTTTCTTGTGGAGGCTGAAAAGGTCCAGTTTCTCTAGTCTCTCCTCATAGGGCTTGGCCTGCCAGGCCTTAACCATACGAATGGCCCTTCTCTGGACCCTCTCCAGGTTATCCGCATCCCTCTTGAAGTGCGGTGCTCAGAGTTGCACGCAGTACTCCAACTGCGGTCTGACCAGTGCCCAATAGAGGGGAAGTATCACCTCCTTGGAACTATTCGTTGTGCATCTGCTGATGCACGATAAAGTGCCATTGGCTTTTCTGATGCCTTCGTCACACTGCCAGCTCATGTTCATCTTGGAGTCCACTAGGACTCCAAGATCCCTTTCCACTTCCATGCCACCTAGCAGGTCATTTCCTAGGCTGTAGGTGTGCTGGACATTTTTCCTCCCTAGGTGCAGCACTGCATTTCTCCTTGTTGAACTGCATTCTGTTGCTTTCTGCCCGCTTGTCCAACCTGTCCAGGTCAGCTTGCAGCTGTTCCCTGGCCTCCGGTTGTCCACGTCTCACCATAGCTACATAGATGTAAAGACCTTCTGTTTCCCACCTGTAGAGAGAAACAAACTCCCCAGTGAGCAAGTTACATTTAAAAAGTCTCTCATTAGCCAGGGATTGACGAGAGCTGCTTCCACATAGTGATCCCTGGTAACCTCTCTGATGGCCAAGAGCTCCAGAATCGATAAAAAATGATAAATCACACAAAGATAAAGATACAGAATTGCCATACGAAGGAAAAAAAAGTATTAGTCCATTGAGAAATTAATCAAAGTAAATAAAAATATAAGAACACAGAGATGTCAGATTTTCACAGTTGAATCAAATCAATATATCTGTGATAGCTGGCTTCTGTTTTCTTAGTATTTCAACATTCCACTATAGCTACTTTTCCATTAAAAAAGAAAGAAACCACCAAGTGCTCTCATTCATTCACTGGTTTCTTACCGCTCAAACACATCTGCCCACAATTGGAAATTTGCCCATAAAGATTGAGTAATAGGAACAAAAGATACAAAAAGACAAACAACTGGAGGCTGACAGTTTTAATCTGTAGAAATGCTGCATGATCAAACATATCTGATTGGTCTCAGGTGGTACACTGAACCCTGAAACATGCTAAATAGCATTGTGTTGATGTAACATGGTTGGTTGAGAGGTTACACAAGGTTGCGTGTTAGTACCAAAGATTTATTACAAGGCTTCCTTCCAAGTACATAAATTCAAACAGCTTCATGATTAGCACTCACTTCTTGCAAATGTGCACAGCATAAAAAAAAAAAAAGAGTTGTTAGAAGGCTTGGATTTTTCCCCAGGTAGTACATAGAAATATCAGACTGGAGACTGCTTCATTGGTTTTCCTGAAATTACCTCTTGAGCTGTCATTAAGACATAATTTTTGCTCTGTAAAAGACAGTTCATGAAGAGTTTCAGTTTCCTACATTGAATCTAGTATTGATTTTATTATGGGTGTGCTTGGAAGGATGTGGTTTATACTTATAGCTCTCCATTCTGTAAGGCTTTTAACTGAACAGACAAACAGGTCTCAGCTACAGGCAGGATGTCATTTAGGAAAAAAGACAAAACTCACGTTTACATGTACAGCTGATATATGTATTTTCTGATTTTGTATTGGATTTAAGAAACATCAATACATTTAAAAAAAATTACTTGTATATGTCACACTGTTAAATGGATACAAAGTACAGCATAGCAAAAACAAGAAACCTGGTATAGAATCTGTTACTGCAAGTTATGCCAAATAAATCTGCTAACACTGAGATAGATAAGTTGTCAAGGTCTTGCAGAGATTTAAGAGTAGAGACAGAGAAGATGAAGCAAAGATCACATACCTATCTGTAAATTAAAAAAGAATGGAACTAAATATCAGCAAGTGTGGGTCAGCACTGAAAGGAATGTCTGCAGTACTTTATGCAAATACATCTCTTAGGGGTAGTTTGAGTTAGACTGAAATAACTCAGTTGTATATCTCAGCCCTGAGTGGATCCAGGAATTTGAAAAGAGAGTGCAGGAGATGCCACCCATGCTGGAGTGAAAGTTGCAGCCCCCACTATGTAGGCAGACAGCACCAAGGAAACAGCTGCTGGGGAGTTTTTGGGGTCCCCAAACGTGCAAACCTACCTTTCCCCACCACTCTCAGAGCCCCTTCCCTCCTGTGTAGGCACCTTCCCTTCCCTTCCATTCCCCTCTCACCCTCTCCAGCAGGGGTTGCTTCTAGGGCAGTGGTCCCCAATTGATTGATCATGATCGACTGGTCGATTGCGGAACCTCTTTTAGTCAATCCTGGGCTGAAGGGGGCTGGTCACATGTATGTGTGCACTCCCACCCAGTCCAGCAAGTCAGTTTTGGGGAGGGAAGGGGCGGGGGCCAGATTGAGGCCCCCGCAGTGAGGGAGGAATGGTGTGACCCAGCTGGGAGCGGGAGAAGGTAAGTGGGGGCCCCAGCCTGGCACGGTAGTGGGAGGATTGGAGCCCAGGGTGGGGGGTCATCCAGGAGAAGGGGCGATCCCATCGCTGGGCGAACCCTGGCAGAGGCCCTGGGGGCACATGCCCCCCCATCTCTGCACAAGTTGGAGGCAGCTGCCACTGCGTCTCCAGCCCTGCTGCAGTTGGACACGTGTGGGCACAGCTCAGTCCAGTAGTGGGATGCATGTGGCTTCTGGCCACTCCTGGGCCATCTGCAGTGGTACTTGGGTTGTAAAGCCCAGCCTGCAATGGCAGTCACCTCCACTGTGCACAGATTGGGAAGGGGGACATGTGCCCCCCCAAAAGTGGGGCAGCTGCAGCAGTGGTGAGGGAGAGAGTGGGGCTGGAGAAGGGGAAGGCCTTGCAGCCAGGGCTGAATGGGATGGAGCTGTGAAAATCTCATCCAGGGGGGACGCAGGGAGGTCTTGATCTCCCAGGTAGGGACAGAAGTTACACATAAACTAGTTTATGTGATCAGAAACTGGTTTAAACCTGTAACAGAACAGAAGCTCAGTGCACATAAACCAGTTTCAAAATGACCCAAACTGGTTTAAGATAAACCTGGTTGAATGTAGCATCAGACTTGCTGATTTAGGTCAAGCTGGTTTATGAAACTTCTGTCCCAGACCTCTTCCTGGTTTAAGTTAAATCATAGTTGGGCTAGGCTGTGTTTTCTCCTCTGGAGAGCAGGGTTGGCCCTGCCCCTTTGCTCTCTAGCTGGAGCAGTGAGGGCTGGCTGACAAGAGGGTGGGGTGGGAAGCCTGGTTGAGTTGGAACGCAGTTGGCCTGGCAGGGATGGGGCAGCCCCTGACAGGTATGGCTGTGAGAAGCTTCAGTCCCTGATTCAATTCGACGGAGATTCGGCCCGATTTGGTGGCTGAATCTCTGAATCTGAATCAAATCAGAGGACTCTTTGATCTCTCCGAATTGAATAAGAACCCTTCAAATCGATCTGGAGAGATTTGGCGATTTGGACATGGGCACAGCTTTAAATGTTTTTTCAACATACCTCTAGGTAGCAGGTGGCTCATGAATGCTGTGATGCTGGGGTGGCTGGATCATCCCACAGGAACACGGGGAGTCTCTAGCATGCTTGGCAGCAGATCCAGGAGTGGACTAGAAGCATTTTTAGTCCACTTCCGGGTCTGCTGGGGAGCGTGCAGGCCCCCCTCCCCCCCCCACCCTCAGCTCAGCGACTGGTGCTTCCTGGGTCTGGCAGGGCACCTGAGGTTCCCCTGTGGCTGATCACCAAGCCGGAGAGGCACGCAGGTGGGGGGGGGGGGAGGGGAACAGCATGCTCCCTGGTGGACCTGGAAGTGGACCAGAAGTACTTCCAGTCCACTTTGAGGTTTGCTGCCAAGCATGTGGAGGATCCCCGACACTACTGTGGGATGCTGCATCCACCCCAGCATTGCAGTGTTCACAAGCCATGATGGTACCTTGAGGTATGTAGAAAAAACTTTTAAAGCTGTGTCTATGTCTGAATCATTGATTCTCCAAAACAGCTTTGAATCTTCAGATTCAGATTTGGCAGGATCAAATCAGGGACAGTGATCCAAATCAACGAATTGATCACTGTCCCTGATTTGGCTGAATCTGAATCAAATAGGGGCCACTTTGCACACCCCTACTGCCAGGCCCCTTCCCCCTGCTTGAGCAGAGAGTGGGGAGGCATGACCATACCCCAGCTGAGGGCTTGCAAGCTGAAACGAGGACCCCAGCGGGGGTGGGTGGGGCAGTCCGTCCCAGACTTTTCCCCACCCCAAGTTCCCCCACTCCCTGCTTCTCGTTTCCTACTCAAGTGGAGAACAGGGGGCATGGCCACACCCTGGCCAGGGGCTCGCAGGCTGAGGTAGGGATGGTGAAGAATGTTTTGCATTGAAAAGCTTGCTTAACCATATTCCAACTCATACAGCTGGTCTAATAAAAGATATCACCCCCCAAAAAATCCTTGACTCTCACAATTCCTAGATCATCTTGCCTATGACATCACTCCAACAGTATCTTACAGGTAGGTCCTTATGGAACATGTGAGGACTATAGGCTATCACATCCTTTGTTTAACAGTTCATGGGTTGGGACCCTAGGGGGTCAATTCAACCCCCCAGGGGTCACCAACACCTGCTTGCCTCCCTGGCTGCCTGGATGCCTATTTCCTCACCTGCCAGGCCTTGATGAATTCATTTATTGTAAGCCCTCAATCAGAACTGGGGAGCAATCCCTCTGGGGCCCTCTCCCTCTCACCTCATAGGGCCCTCCCTATGCCCTGTCTTTTCCCTGGGCTGTGGCCCACTCACCAAATAGTTTAACACTCTCATAGTCTATCACTCTTCTGATCCTGTGGGGCTCTCTATTCAGCTAGGGAGAGACATTCAAAAAACCTGAGCCTGAATTAATTCAACCTTTGCAGGTTAATCTAACCTGGCTAGGCTGAACTGGTTTCCAACCATACAGACAATCCCTCTGGACTGAGGAAATTCAGGCACATGCCTGCACTGGCTCAGGATAGAAGCTGGGGGGCTCTAGAGCAGCCCTCCCTGCCCTTCCACAGAGCTAAACTGAGGGGAGAGTGGCCAGGCCCCAGCAGGGCTCTTATTAGGGCAGAGTGTGAACCCCCATCCTGCCTGCAGTCCCAGGTTTTTCCCTGCTTGCTGCTCAAGGGGCAGGAGTGTTGTCAGCCCCCAGCACTGGGCTAGCACTCTGAGGCAAGGCTGGGTGGGGTGTGCAGTGCAAGCATCTGTTGCTGATATGGAGCTTTGCACTCTCTCTTCCTGCAGCAAATTGATAGGTGAGCAAGCCAGGGAGAGGGGGGAGATGATAACAGTGTTTATCTCCCTTATCTCAGTGTTTATTGCCCCATTTAAGAAAACAACAGAGAGACATTACCAGCTATCTGTTGATTCAGCACAGACCCAGCATGAGGTCTGCTGGCTGCACAGACAGCTCAGGAGGGCAGAGGGGAGGGGGAATTAGCAGACAGTGGTGAGGGGGAGGGAGGGGAGCAAACAGCTCATCTCAAACAGCGTTTCCAAGGAAGGACATTAAGCTACCTATTGATTACCTCCAAAATGCCTGTCTGCCTTTGTCTCTCCCACAGCACAGGCTGTAGCCAGCATGTGGTCTTCTAGCAAACTTGGAAGTGTCTGCATAAGGCAGAGGAGTAGGGGGGAATAATCCTTGCTTAGCATGGAGAAGCTAGGCAGAGGCAGAGGGTAGAGGCCAGCCCTGCTGTGGAGACTTGCCCAGCTGAGAGAGCATGCTGGGATGCTGGGGGACTCTGGTTTATCTTAAACCAGCAAGGGGTCTGGGACAGACATTCCATAAAACTGGTTTGAGCTGAATCAATTAAGTCTGATACTACATTCAACCAGGTGTATCTCAAATTGGTTTCAGCCATTTTCAAACTAGTTTATGTGCACTGAACATCAATTTTGTTATGGGTTTTAACCAGTTTCTGATCACTTAAACCAGTTCATAAATGGCCCATGTCCCCAGTGGCCAGTGGGGGGGGCACAGCAGCAGCAGTAAGTGGGAGCTCCTCCAGATGCAGCTGGTGCTGTCAGCAGTGGGAGCGGCGGGGGGGCGGAGAGTGGGGGGAGAGGGGGGTGTGTGGAGGGCAGGGATGGTGGTCAGTGCCAACCAGGGCTGGTTAAAATCCATAAACCTTTTAATACAGCCAACCACCTGCAGGCATTGCTGGCAGTGTTGGCAGCAGCCAGTGGTGATCGTGGACCCCCCACAGACACTGTCGGCAGTGAGCAGCGACCGCCTGCAGGCACCACCAACAGTGTCGGCGGCACCTTTTTGTAGGGTGTGCACTGCCATACTGAGGAGGTACACGTGCACCCCATATGAACCCATTTGTGTGTAATGTCTATCCCTAACCTTCATGTCCTCCACACAGATACGTCACGCCTTGTCCCAATTGTCCACATTTCATCTTCTGTACCTGGCAGCGTCCTCTCCAGGCTCAGGCTCAGGCTGCCCATAATCCACTGCCTAGATCTGTCATATATAGCCAGGAGCTGGGGGGGCAGGGATGAGGTGGGACTGGGCTCCTAGTTTGGGCCTGCTGCCTTAAAAGCATAGGCACTATTTTTCTCTCCTTTCTAAATGGGGCCAAGGGCCCTGCCATTACACCTTGTCAAAATGCAATATGCCCAAGTAGACTGGCAAAACTATATATTAACCTCGTTTGACAAATGGTTACTTCAATGTTGTCAGGTTGATTACCCCAGGTTTTAGATGCTGGCAGCATGTGAAAATCTCATGAAACAGAATTCAGAGGTATTGTCATGGACAGCAAGACTGGGGTACTTGGCATTATCCCAGCTGAGGAGATGCTGATGAAATCCTCAGTGACTTGTTTTCCTCTAAAAGGTTCAAAGAAGATGGAGCTGCAAATCTTGATTCCCTTGCATAATCTTTCTCTGTCACTATTACAAGCTATGAGTCAGAAACAGTATGGGGGAATGCCTGCATGATGCTTCTGCAATGGTTTGAAGAAAAGTTGCAGCACCACTAGAAGTAAGAGCAGTCCCTCCCTGCACTTAGTTTTAACGAATGGAACAACGTTCTAAACTACAATTAGAAAAAAGGTGAAAAAATTAGAAGGAAGTATTGCTGAGAACAAGTTGTTCTATATGGCCCATGGTCTCAGGGAACTAGTAAATTTCTGTGTGGAAATTTGTGCAAACACAGCATTCACCCTCCTGACTGAGGTTGAGAAAAGACATGCACATCCTGAGGGAATCCAGGAAAGTTCATGCTATCACCAGGTCTCCTAAGGGATGTTCTGGAATCAAGACTTCAGCCCCTTCCACTCCATCAAGAGCTCAAGGAGAATTTCTTAGAAGTGCCATCATTTCCTGTTTGTTTTTAGAGATGTTCTTCTGCCAGTGGACAGCTGTACAGTCTGGAAGGAAAACATTTATCTCCTTCACAATAATAACTAAGCATGGGATAGACTAGCTGTTAAGAATTATTGACTAGTTTAGGACAGTTTTTTAGATGGTTCAGGTTAGCAACTCCTTATCTAAAGTTAAAATCCACAAACCTCTTAATACAGTAAATGTATCAAGACAGCAGATATATTATATATTAGTATAAATTACTTGACAGGTTGTAAAAAGCAAGGTTATTTTGTTGAACCAGCTATATATTATTGGGAGAGAAGCTAGACAAGCTTTCAGGCACAAAATGTCCTCCCTGTTTTGAGAAAGAAACAGATAAAGCCTAAACAAAACAGAAGGTAAAACAATGTTTTGTCATAGCATTTAGTTCATAGATTCATAGATTCATAGATGTTAGGGTCGGAAGGGACCTCAATAGATCATCAAGTCTGACCCCCTGCATAAGCAGGAAAGAGTGCTGGGTCTAGATGACCCCAGCTAGATGCCTATCTAACCTCCTCTTGAAGACCCCCAGGGTAGGGGAGAGCACCACCTCCCTTGGGAGCCCGTTCCAGACCTTGGCCACTCGAACTGTGAAGAAGTTCTTCCTAATGTCTAGTCTAAATCTGCTCTCTGCTAGCTTGTGGCCATTATTTCTTGTAACCCCTGGGGGCGCCTTGGTGAATAAAAACTCACCAATTCCCTTCTGTGCCCCCATGATGAACTTAAAGGCAGCCACAAGGTCGCCTCTCAACCTTCTCTTGCAGAGGCTGAAAAGGTCCAGTTTCTCTAGTCTCTCCTCGTAGGGCTTGGTCTGCAGGCCTTTGACCATACGAGTTGCCCTTCTCTGTACCCTCTCCAGGTTATCCGCATCCTTCTTGAAGTGTGGCGCCCAGAATTGCACGCAGTACTCCAACTGCAGTCTGACCAACGCCCTATAGAGGGGAAGTATCACCTCCCTGGACCTATTCGTCATGCATCTGCTGATGCACGATAAAGTGCCATTGGCTTTTCTGATGGCTTCGTCACATTGCCGGCTCATGTTCATCTTGGAGTCCACTAGGACTCCAAGATCCCTTTCCACCTCTGTGCCACCCAGCAGGTCATTCCCTAGGCTGTAGGTGTGCTGGACATTTTTCCTCCCTAGGTGCAGCACTTTGCATTTCTCCTTGTTGAACTGCATCCTGTTGTTTTCTGCCCACTTGTGCAACCTATCCAGGTCTGCCTGCAGCTGTTCCCTGCCCTCCGGCGTGTCCACTTCTCCCCATAGCTTTGTGTCATCTGCAAACTTGGACAGAGTACGTTTGACTCCCTCGTCCAAGTCGCTGATGAAGACATTAAAGAGTATCGGTCCAAGGACCGAGCCCTGCAGGACCCCACTGCCCACACCCTTCCAGGTTGAGACCGACCCATCCACCACGACTCTTTGGGTGCGACCCTCTAGCCAATTCGCCACCCACCGGACTGTGCAGTCATCCACATCACAGCCTCTTAACTTGTCCACCAGTATGGGGTGGGATACCGTATCGAAGGCCTTCCTGAAGTCTAAGTATACGACATCCACCCCTCCTTCTGTGTCCAGGCGTTTCGTAACCTGGTCATAGAAAGAGACTAGGTTGGTCAGGCACGATCTGCCCGCCACAAACCCGTGCTGGTTTCCCCTCAGCATAATTTGCCCTGCCGGGCTCTCACAAATGTGAGCCTTGATAATTTTTTCAAAGACTTTACCAAGGATGGAGGTGAGACTGACCGGCCTATAGTTGCCCCGGTCCTCCTTCCTCCCCTTTTTGAAAATGGGGACCACGTTAGCCCTTTTCCAGTCTTCTGGGACTTGGCCCGTGCGCCACGAGCGTTCGAATATTCCCGCCAGTGGCTCTGCAATGATGTCGGCCAGTGCCTTCAGCACCCTTGGATGGAGCCCATCCGGGCCTGCCGACTTAAAGGCATCCAGTTCTTCCAAGTGACTCTGCACCATTTCAGGGTCTACGCATGGCAGTCTGGAGCCTTGCTGCTGCCTCTCTACAACCCCAGTGAGAGACTTGTCGTGCCCCTCACTTAGGAACACTGAGGCAAAGAACTCGTTGAGGAGTTCAGCCTTGTTCCCCCTATCTGTCACCAATTGTTTCTGCCCATTTAGCAGCGGTCCTATTCCTCCCTGGGCCTTCCTTTTACTCCCAATATATCTAAAAAACAATTTCTTGTTGTCCTTTACTTGGGTTGCCATCCTCAGCTCCATGGTAGCTTTGGCCCGCCTAACTGCCTCCCTACAAGCACGAGCAGAGGAGGTATATTCATCTTTAGTGATCTCACCCTGTTTCCACTTTTTATGTGCCCCCTTTTGGCCCTTAGGCTGCCCTGGATTTCTCTGGTCAGCCATGGAAGCCTCCTGGCCCCTTTCCCTCTTTTGCCTCGCTCGGGGATCGTCTTGCTTTGTGCCCGAAGGATCGTTTCCTTTAGGCACAGCCACCCTTCTTGGGCTCCCATCCCATCAAAACTCTTACTCTGCAGTGGTTCCTTGACTAATCGCCTGAGTGCATTGAGATCAGCTTTCCTAAAGTCTAGCACTTTCACCCTACTAGTTACCTTACCCACTCAACGTCTTATGTTGAATTCTATTATAAGGTGATCACTGTCTCCTAAATGGCTACCGATCTGGAGGTCCCCTATCATGTCATCTCCCATTGCCAATACCAGATCCAGTATGGCATTCCCCCTAGTGGGACCATGCACCTCCTGTGTCAGGTGGAGGTCCTGTACACAGGTTAGAAACCTGTGTGAGCGATGGGACCTTGCTATCTGCGTCTCCCAGCAGATGTCCGGGTAGTTTAGGTCCCCCATGACTACCGCCTCTTTAGCTTTTATGGTCTCTGAGAGTTGCCTCAGGAGCCCCGCAACTATTTCTTCCCCTTGGTGTGGGGGTCTGTAGCAGACCCCTACCACCAAATCCCTTTCTCCTTGCCCCCCATGTAGCCTAACCCACAATCCTTCTACTTCCTCAACCTCGGATTCTGTCTTGATGAGGGTTGATGTATATTGCTCACTGACAAAGTGAAACCCCCCCCCCCTTTCTTCCCCGACCTGTCCTTTCTATACAATCTATAGCCCTCAATATGTACCGCCCAGTCATGGGATGAATCCCACCAGGTCTCTGTTAGCCCCACTAAGTCATAGGTGTTTAGTGCAAGCAGGAGCGCTAGTTCATCCTGCTTGTTCCCCATGCTCCTAGCATTAGTATATAGGCACTTGAGCCCTGCGACTGGTGCCTTTGCTGCCCCCCCGCTCCGAGTCCCATGGGGCCCATTGTTTCTTATCTTCTTGTTTCTTACCTGTTCTGTAGTGCTGGCCTCCCCATGGCTTTCAGGTTCCCAATGTTCTCCTTCTTCAGGCTGGGCTGTCCTTGTGGGTGCCACATGGTTTGGTGGTCCACAGCTTCCCCTGCCCTCGTACTCCCCTCCCCCCGACGAGCCTAGTTTAAAGCCCGCCAGAGGAGATCTGCCAACCTAGTAGAAAACACACGCTTACCTTTGGGGGACAGGTGAAGCCCATCCCAGCTGAGCAAGTCCCTCGTCGTGATGTGTGGGTCATTGTCCAGGAAGCCGAAGCCTGCCTCGAGACACCACTGCCGAAGCCGCCATTTGGTCTCTCTGATGCAGTTCTTCTGCCGTCTTCCTCATCCGGTCACTGGTAGGATGGAAGAGAAAACCACCTGGGCACCGAACTCCTTCAGCACGCCGCCCAGAGCACAGTAGTCCGCCATCTGGTGATCGGGGGTTCTCCTGGCCGCATCATTAGTACCCACATGGACTAGGACCATGGGGTAATAATCGGTGGGCTTGATCCTGGCCTGGATTACCTCCGTCACATCCCGAATCTTTGCTCCAGGGAGGCAGCATACCTCTCGTGCCGAGGGGTCCTGGCGACAGATGGGTCCTTCCGTACCTCTCAGGATGGAGTCTCCTATGATGAGCACTTGTCGCCTCCTCCTCTGGGTCATCGTGGATCTCTTGATCTGTTTGGAGTGTGAAGAACGTGGTGTTTCTTCTTGCCCAAGGGTTTCCTCCTCCCCTTCCATCTCCTGAAGGGTCGCCAGGGCCTTGTACCTGTTCACCAGTCGGACTGGAGAAGCTGGTACCGGTTCGCTGCGTGCTGCTCCGGTCCTGGCTGTGACTGTCTGCCACTCTGCTGTGGAGGGTATTCCCCGGGGTGCTTCTTCCTTTGGTGCCTGGGCCTGCAGGGAAAGGAAATAACTATCAATTTCATCCTCCGCCTCCCTGATCCCCCTCAGCCTGCTAACCTCCTCCCGGAGCTCCCTCACCTGCGCCTCCAGAGCCCTAAGACGGGCACCTGCCGGACAGGTGTGGGGGCCCCCAATCTCTGCCCCCCCCGGCCCTGCTGGGGATACCCCACAGGCCAGGAGGTAGGGGGACACCAGCTCCCCCATGGGCTCGGTCTGGGTGGAGGCCTCAGACCTGCCCCGGGTAGCCTTGTCCCCCTGGGCAGAGGCCCTAGCAGCACTCCTCGTAGACACCATTCTACAAGCTACTGTTTGTAGACCTGTGTGGTGTCTACGCCCTACCCCTACAGGAGTCCCACTCCTGGCCCTCCTGGCCCGCCCTCCGGTGCGAACGCCCGCGCAAACGCCGGCGTGCTCTTACAGAGCGCGCCTGTTTGCGCACTCTGTTCGTGCCGCGCGGCTCGGGAACGCGGCTCCCTACCGGCTCAGCTGTATGGGACCCGGGGGGCTTCCCCTCCGGATCCGGCTCAGCTGTGCCAGGTCCCTCCGCCCCACTTACCTTCGGGGGATCAGCTGCTGCTGCCCCCACTGCCGATTCCTCTGTTGCTGCTGCATGAAGTAGTCTGTCTCCTATGAATATTTATCTGAATGATTTAGTCTCTAGGGTAACATTCTGCCTCATCTTCAGTTACTTTTAACTCTGTTAAGTCTATAAAAATAGTCACATAGAAAGGGTTGAGGGCAGTAAACCTATGCAGTTATCACAGGTAGCTACAGACCAAGGAAAAGTGAGATGAAATAGATAAAACTAATCCTCTAAAGGGGAAAAAAAATAAAGACTACTATTACCTGTGAAGTATGGAGAGGTTACTATAGGGAGCATGTAAATGGTAGAAAGCCATAAAACCATTGTTTTTAGGGTCCAGTAAAGTTATACATTTTTGTTCTTAGACCCATCTTCTGAAGGTATTGTATAAGTTAGCTAGTTAGTCTCTGAGGCTGCTTTCTGCCCGACTACAGACTCACACAGCTAGCTACCTCTCTCTACTTTAGTACAAGGACTGCAAGGCCAATGATGGAGGGGTTGTTCTATGAGAATTGTGATGAGGTGTTTCTGTCCTTTATCATTTTTCTGTAAGAATTAATTCTGGAGTGTAATCATTGTTTAGTTTCACCCATAGATTTTCTATGAGTGGTTTTGGTGGCTGAATGAGGCATATTACATTTCATGATAGATGTGCAAGATCCATGATTTGTTGCAGGATGTGTTGATTGTGGTGATGATGGAGATGCGTTGGCAAGCTTTGCATTTGTTGTGCTTGGTGTTTGTTGATCAGCAGGGAGTTTGCTTTTGATGAGCGAAATGAGGAAATTGGTTGAAAGCTAGGAGCAGGAGGGGGCTTGTAATATTTATTTTAAAAGTGTGATCTTCAAGAATAAGCTGCAATTTTTTCATGATCATTCTTATAGGTTCCAGTGTGGGATGGCATGTAACATTGTTGGATGTGAAGCTGGGAGGCTTAACTTTTTGTATTGTAGGGGGTTTGTGAGAGGCATTTGAATGGGTTATGCCTACAATACATACGTGGCATTTTTATCATCTGGATTCACTAATTTATTTCTACCAGTTTTGAACAAATAGCATCTTTCCATAATATTCTCTCTGATATAATTTTAGACTAATATCAGCCTTCTAGTTATCCCAATCAACATGCAGAATGGCACTTTACAAAACAAGTTTATATTAAAATAATAGGGGTGTGCGAAGCTTTGGTTGCCAATTTGATTTGGAGAACATTTGGCCTGATTCAGAGGCCAAATCACCAAATGTGAATCGAATCGGGAGACCAAAAATAACGTCTGAATCCAATTCAGAGTCTCCAAATCAATTTGGAAAAGATTCAGAGATTCAGAAGGCAGTCTTTCAGGGGAACATAAACTGAGAAGAGGGAGGGGAACTGGGGGAAAAAGATTGACATCCATAGCTAGTCAGCGACTGTGATCTTTCCCTGAGTCCCCTTCCAATCACAGTACTCTGGGGGAGGGACGTAGAAACAGCACATAAGCCTCTGTCTGCAGCCTTTCTGTCCCTTTTGTGAGCTGTTTCTGCCTGGTACTGGGAAGGCCTCCTGTTACAAGCTATCATCTCTGCTGTTTTCATCCCGCTTCACCTTAATACACACACATACACACACACACACACACACATTTTGTTTGTCAGAACCTTGAGGTGCAGTTTCCCAGAAACTGCTACACCTATTTCCTTGAAACCTGGCAGGCTTCATGGCCTCAGCAGAAACTCCCATGCCTGCTATTTTTATCCTGCTGTGCCTTAACACACACACAAAGTCACACATCATGACTTTTGCTTGTCAGTACCTTGAGGTGCAGTTTCCCAGAAATCCCTGAACATATCTTCTTGAAACTTGGCAGGCTTCATGCTGTCAGAAGGGGCTTCCATCCCTGCTGTTCTTATCCAAATCTGCCAAAAAATGACAAAGCTATAAGTATTTCAGTGATTCCCCATTATAGTCTATGGCTGTATCTCTGAAGCTCTCCAAATCAGTGCCAAATCTTCCAAAGCCAATTTGGCTGAATCAATTCAGGACAGTCATCCAAATCAAATCACTGTTGTCTGAATTGGCTGAATTCAAATTTGAATCGAATACTTCCCTATTTGCACAGGCCTATAAAATAAGTACTCCAGAAACTATCACTTACCTTCACAAAGGCTGCTTGCAGACATGGAAAAAAACAAACAAATAAACAAACTACGCTTTACCAGAAGAAGCAGTACGCTACTTTGACCCGGCTTGGCAGCATCTGTATAGATATGGGGCTTCAGCAGGGGTTTTTGGTGCTTTGATCTAATATCTGGTTCAATCAGCTATTAAATAAGAGTGCCAAAAAAGCCCCGCTAAAGCACTTGATCTATACAGATGTTGAGTGAGCTGGGTCCAATAAAGGCGCCACCTCTTTTGGACACATGTGGGGCTTGGCACAGGAATATACCCAGTTTAATGGAAAGTGCTGGGTTTTTTGTGTTTCTTTAATATCTGCAAGCAGCCAAAATTACTAACTATCCCAAACATACCAAGACAGATGTAATTGAAGGGGAATGCCTTCCTGGACCTGGTATTGGCAACGGGGGATGACATGGTAGGGGACCTACAGATCAGTGGTCACCTGGGGGACAGTGACCACCAAAAAATAGAATTCACCATAAGGCATCGAGTGGGAAAGGTAACTAGTAGGGTGGAAGTGCTAGACTTTAGGAAGGCTGACTTCAGCGAGCTCAGGCATTTAGTCAATGACACACTGCAGAGTAAGAGGTTTGGTGAGATAGGAGCCCAGGAAGGGTGGCTGTGCCTTAAGGAAGCGATCCTTTGGGCACAGAGGGAGACAATCCTGATAAGGGGGGGAAGGGGGAAAGGGGCCAAGAGGCTTCCTTGGCTGACCAGAGAAATCCAGAGCAGCCTGAAGGCAAAAAGGGGGGCATATAATCAGTGGAAATAGGGAGAAAATACTAAAGAGGAGTATAATTCCTCAGCTCACAGTTGTAGGGAGGCAGTTAGAAAGGCCAAAGCTACCATGGAGCTGAGGATGGCATCCCAAGTTAAGGATAACAAAAAATTGTTTTTCAGATATATAAGGAGTAAAAGGAAGGCCCAGGGCGGTATAGGACCACTACTGAATGGTCAAAAGCAATTGGTGACGGACAGGGGGGGACAAGGCTGAACTCCTCAATGAGTTCTTTGCCTCAGTGTTCCTAAACGAGGGGCAAGACAAGTCTTACAATGGATCGTAAAGAGACAACAGCAGGGCACCAGACCACCAAGCGTTGACCCTGAGATAGTGCAGAGTCACTTGGAAGGACTGGATGCGTTTAAGTCGGCAGGCCCGGATGAGCTCCATCCAAGGGTACTGAAATTACTGGCTGATGTCATTGCACAGCCACTGGCAAGAATATTTGAGCACTCATGGCGCACGGGCCAGGTCCTGGAGGACTGAAAAAGGGCCAATGTGGTCCCTATTTTCAAGAAGGGGAGGAAGGAGGATCCAAGCAACTACAGGCCAGTCAGTCTCACCTCCATCCTTGGTAAAGTCTTTGAAAAGGTTATTAAGGCTCATACATGTGAGAGCCCAGCAGGAAAAATTATGCTGAGGGGAAACCAGCATGGGTTCATAGCAGGTAGATCATGCCTAACTAATCTAGTCTCTTTTTATGACCAGGTTACAAAACACCTGGACACAAGAGTAGGGGTAGATATAGTTTACTTAGACTTTAGGAAGGCCTTCGATATGGTATCCCACCCCATACTGGTGAACAAGTTAAGAGGCTTTGATGTGGATGATTACACAGTCTGGTGGCTGGCAAATTGGCTAAAGGGTTGTACCCAGAGAGTGGTGGTGGACAGATCGGTATCGACCTGGAAGGACGTGGGCAGTGGGGTCCTTCAGGGCTCGGTCCTTGGACTGATACTCTTCAATGTCTTCATCAGTGACTTGGACAAGGGAGTGAAGTGTATTCTGCCCAAGTTTGCGGATGATACAAAACTGTGGGGAGAAGTGGACACACCGGAGGGCAGGGAAGAACTACAGGCAGACCTGGACAGGTTGGACAAATGGGCAGAAAACAATAGAATGCAATTTAACAAGGAGAAATGCGAAGTGCTGCACCTAGGGAGGAAAAATGTCCAGCACACCTACTGCCTAGGAAATGACCTGCTCGGTAGCACAGAAGCAGAAAGGGATCTCGGAGCCCTAGTGGACTCCAAGATGAACATGAGTCATCAGTGTGACAAAGTCATCAGCAAAGCTAACTGCACTTTATCGTGCATCAGCAGATGCATGACAAACAGAACCAAACAGGTGATACTTCCCCTCTATCAGGCACTGGTCAGACCGCAGTTGGAATACTGCATCCAGTTCTGGGCGCCGCAGTTCAAGACGGATGTGGACAACCTGGAGAGGATCCAGAGGAGGGCCATTCGTATGGTTAAGGGCTTGCAGGCCAAGCCCTATGAGGAGAGACTGGGGCACCTGGACCTCTTCAGCCTCCACAAGAAAAGGTTGAGAGGTGACCTTGTAGCTGCCTATAAATTTATCATGGGGGCGCAGAAGGGAATTGGTGAGATTTTATTCACCAAGGCACCCCTGGGGGTCACAAGAAATAATGGCCATAAGCTAGCAGAGAGCAGATTTAGACTGGACATTAGGAATAACTTCTTCACAGTTCGAGTAGCCAAAATTTGGGATGGGCTCCCAAGGGAGGTAGTGCTTTCCCCTACCCTGGGGGTCTTCAAGAGGAGGTTAGATGAGCATCTAGCTGGGGTCATCTGAGCCCAGCACTCTTTTCTGCCTATGCAGGGGGTCAGACTCGATGATCTATTGAGGTCCCTTCCGACCCTAACATCTTTGAATCTATGATAGGTAGTCTCTCAGATGTCACCACATCTACCCTGACGAGAAAACTTGTGACACCTACTTCACCAACCTAAACGATGTTTCACAGAGCAAGGACACCCCAGCAAAGAAATAGTCTGCACTGACAGAGGTGATTTGACAATTCACTATTGTTGTGCAGGGGGAGGTATTTTCTTGGACTGAGATTGCAATACTATTTTCAATGCCTTACAACTGTCTTTTGCTACCTATCTTTTGTGGTTCACAAAATGACTCACAGGCTGTAAACTGGCTAAAGAATATTTTAAGAACTGTGTTGCAGAAGCCTGACAGTTTCTCATAACCATAGACATCTATAAACACAGGTCAGCTGTTTTGTTGGCATTTGTAACTAAAAAGATATATTGATAAACAGACTTAACAAATAGAAACAATTATATTATTTACCACCTCTTATTTCCCTGGTGCCAACTTGTAGCATGTCACCCTCCCCAGTGCCATCTTCCGGGTCATCCACGCCTTACATGGGGTGCCCTTGGAGGCCTCTTGGAACTCTGCTGTCCCGCTCTAATCTTGCCTGCCACATCTTGATGGAATTAGTATGCTGATTATATTGGGTATGTTGGGGTCTCTCCTAATATGGTCTGACCCCTTTTTCTCTAGCTAGGCCTCTCCATCCAAACCCACCAAACAGGGTTAGACTCTGAGGCTCTCACTCTTCCTTCCAGTGCCTGGAGGCTCTTGGCCCCCTTTTCTGCTCCCTTCTGAGGCATGGCACTCCCTGGCCCAGAGGCATGCATGCTGGTCCCACAGCCAAGGGGGGTCACAAGTTCAAAATCTGGGTGCAACCCCACCTGTCTAGACAATAGAAAAAAAATGTACACTTGCATCCCCCCAGGTGCTGCAGGCCACCCTGGCCTTTTTAAGATTGTCCCAAAACTGTACCCTTACTAGCACTCAGGCTCTCTGCAGCCCTGTCTCTCTCTGTGCCTCACTGGCACTGGGCTGTGCCCCTAAAAGCTACGCCCTTCCTGGCACGGGGGCTCCCACTCTGGAGTGGGTCCCCAAAATGAGGCCTCCTCCAACCCCTAATAGCCTCACCCAAACCACCGGTCTTATTCCATAACCAAAAGAAAACAAATAAACAGTCCTGTCCATGGGCAATATCTGCCACCTGTGATATTGAATGAAATAGTTTGAATGTTTGTAATAGTTGCCCATTAGCCAGTTTAGGAAGAAGACAAGATTTATCTTCTTATCTAGGCCATTGTTTTGGTCTGTATGCGGAAGGTCCTGACTTTGCTCAAAGTCTTAACTCTTGAATTTTATCTTTAGAGGCCTTTAACAAAGAGAACCTAAAAATGACCCTTAAGCAAATATCCCAGATTCCGAGAGATCAAACCCTAGGGCCTTTTGACAAGATTGGAAATTCCCCAAAGTAATTAGAATAGTCGAGAAAGAAACTGATTACCAAGCAAAAGAATCTGTTAAGTAAGATCTGAGCCCAAATTCGGGAGTAGTGACAGGTTTGGGTAGGAGGGGCCCTAGACGGCAGCTCCCTCAATAAAAACTGTAACCTACTGTCCCAATTTGGACGTAATCTCACTTGCAGAACAATGAACGAAGAATCGCAAGTGTAGGCCGTATCAGACTGATCACCTGAACCACCCTCTCCGTGAACACGAATCTCTTAGTTCATGCTGAAGCTGCAGAGCACCCAAAAGGGACTGAAGGAAGGGGACTTAGTCCTATCACTGCTGAGGCCAGCCCATTGAACCGTACTACTGAGGAATGAAACCATATTTAGGTGTTTGGCTTCTCGGAATTCTAGGATTGTAAGTATATTATGAAAAATAATAGTATTGATTCAAATTTAACTTTTAGTTGTAATTGTAGTTGTTTTTGTAATACTAATTCTTATAGCATTGTTTGGGAAGGAAGTGCATTTGGAGCATTGTTTCTGATACATGTAATTATTGTGTTCTTGATGTTTGTGGTATTTCTTAAAGCTAAGCAGTGTTATATGCGTAGCAAAGAATTTTAAAATAAAATTGTGTTGTACGAATTAAGAGTGTAATCATTGTGAAATCGTGCAATCAACTAACTACTCCCCCAGCCAGTGCATCAAAGCGAATCAGTAAATTGTGTGGGATCTTCTCCATTCCATAACCCACTAGAGACACCACCCAAAAATGTGAGTAATGAAAGCGGTATGTCAGCTTACAGTTGCAGGGTTCGTGCTTCAGCTCCCCACCATCAGCTCCAGTCCTTGCTGCAGTGCAGCTGTCGTCTCTCCAGGGCTTCTATAGTTCCCCTCTTCCTGGCTTTGGACTTCCCACCAAGCATCTCCCTGAAACTCTGACATGCACTCCTTCCCCCTTGGCTGCTATTCAACCCAGGGTTTTTATAGTCCTGCCTCTTCCGGTCAGCTGACTATCCATCCCAGTTCATCAGTTGACCCCTTCCTCCCCAGCCCTCTGTCCCCAGAAGGTTCTGGCCTTATAGGGGGCATCTTCTTCCTCATGACAGGGTTAGGGTTCCCTGTCACACAACCCAATGGCTTCAGTAGGAGCCATGAAGTGGAAAATTCACCTGTTGTTCGATCAACTTTGGGCTATAAAATTGGCATAGCCAGCTCTCTACCATTTGCCCTCTGCTGGCATGGGGGAAGGTACTTCTGGAGGAGCAGTCTGCTGAGGATATTATTTCCTGACCTAGTCATAGATGAACTGAGGCTGCTCTGATTTATGCTGGAGGCAAGACAGCTTTTGGTAGTCATCTTTCTCTTTCTTTGTGCATTTCATTGGGGGTTTTGTACTGCACGCAGTTAGACCAGAGGATTGGGAGCCATGATTCATAAACTAAACTTCAATTTCTCTCTCCCTTTAGAAGTTTTTCTAAGTATGAATTTTCTAAGTAAGAATGAATCCAGTTCTCACTTGCAAGAGGACAAAGCCTGGGAGATCAAGAACCTTGGGAGAGTGGCATGGATTCCATGGCTTTTTCAGATTATGCAGTATTTGTTATTTGATCTTTCCTAAAAATGCCTACAACGAAGATAGGAAAAAAAATGTCTAGGAATCAGTAAACACTTAGGGATCTTGGTCACTGGAGTCAGCATATAAAACTCTGCATGTTTTATATAGCTCCCAAGTGCATACTAGAAAACTTTCTGCTCTTGTCTAATAAATCAGGTCCGTCCAACTGGTGGCACCTGAAGGCATATGGCATATGGCCTGTGGGCTTCTCCATGCCCACCCCTGTTCCCCCTTCCCCTACCAGGACCTGTATGCAAAGCAGGGGAGGGGAGGGCAGACTGCTTGTGCTATACACGAGATAAGCAGGACCTGGGTTGTTCACAATGCAGGTGGGTACATGACTAGGAGGGAAGGGGATGCTGTGCATGAGGCTATGGGGAGGTCAGTAGGCAACATGTGTACCTTGGGGTAGATTCATAGATGCTAGGGTCGGAAGGGACCTCAATAGATCATTGAGTCCGACCCCCTGCATAGGCAGGAAAGAGTGCTGGGTCTAGATGACCCCAGCTAGATACATATCCAACCTCCTCTTGAAGACCCCCAGGGTAGGGGAGAGCACCACCTCCCTTGGGAGCCCATTCCAGACTTTGGCCACTCTAACTGTGAAGAAGTTCTTCCTAATGTCTAGTCTAAATCTGCTCTCTGCTAGCTTGTGGCCATTATTTCTTGTAACCCACGGGGGCGCCTTGGTGAATAAAACCTCACCAATTCCCTTCTGTGCCCCCGTGATGAACTTATAGGCAGCCACAAGGTCACCTCTCAACCTTCTCTTGCGGAGGCTGAAGAGCTCCAGGTGCCCCAGTCCCTCCTCATAGGGCTTGGCCTGCAAGCCCTTAACCATATGAGTGGCCCTTCTCTGGACCCTCTCCAGGTTATCCACATCCCTCCTGAAGTGCGGCGCCCAAAACTGCACGCAGTACTCCAACTGCGGTCTGACCAGCGCCCGATAGAGGGGAAGTATCACCTCCTTGGATCTGTTCGTCATGCATCTGCTGATGCACGATAAAGTGCCATTAGCTTTTCTGATGGCTTCGTCACACTGATGACTCATGTTCATCTTGGAGTCGACTAGGACTCCAAGATCCCTTTCCTCTTCCTTGCCACCCAGCAGGTCATTCCCTAGGCAGTAGGTATGCTGGACATTTTTCCACCCTAGATGCAGCACTTTGCATTTCTCCTTGTTGAATTGCATTCTGTTGTTTTCTGCCCATATGTCCAACCTGTCCAGGACATATGGGGTGGCGGGGAGCTGGGCTGTCTGTGTGGCTGGGAGGGAGTGGTGGAACCAGGCTTCCTCAGAGGCATATGTAGTCAGAAGGGTGCCAGTTGGGCTGTGTGTGAGGTTGGGGGGTTGCACTAGGCTGCCCACACGGTGGGGGAGGGCCAGGGGAGGGTCTGTTGCTGTGACTGTGGCCTGTGTAATATGTGGAAGTTGGACAACCCTGCAATAAGGGCTCCATAGTCAGACCAACACTGAGGTCAACATGTTTCGAGGACAGAGCAGAATTGCCCCGTGAATGATTTTCAGGTATCAAATTAACTGAAAATTTTCTATAAAGAAAGATCTAATGTGACCTTTGGGACTAAGCATTATATTTTCTATATTCTTTTTATTGATTCTTTTTATTTAGAAGTTGATACCCTTATTGGAGAACTGAAGTCTCTCAACAGGCTCTCAACCCTGTATCCTAGTCAGTGGTGTACCTGGGCTGAGGTAATAGGAGAATGGGGACAGGAAAAAAAGCTATCACCACCACTGCACAGTTATGCCAACAGTGCAGTGCCAGCCAGAAGTCAACACTGACCTGGGTGTTACAGCTTCTGCATGGTGCCCAGCTGTGTTGAAACACTTCTGATCTGAGTCACTGTACTGGGGCCTGAGACCTTATAGGTGCTTGATGTTTCTGGCCTTCAGACTGGTTCCTCTACCTCCTGAGTTACAGTTTCTTATTGCTCTGATCTTGTAGTCTTCACTGCTCTGATTCCACAACCATAATGCCTAGAGGCTGGCCCTGCAGTCCTCTGTAGTGTCCTCAATCATTTATTGTTCAGGTACTTCAGTTTTCACTGCTTTCACTTTCAGTATTTTGGAGGGGATTTTTGACTCTACAACATTTTCTACTACAGTCAGGCTCTGTGTTAAAAATACAGTATGAATAATTTTTCCATACCTCTCACCAGTGTCACTTTTCACCCTTCTCTTACACTGACCAAGAACTCTCCATTAAAGTTCTGGATTTCTCAGTTTAAGAAATATTTTTTCCCTCAGCGGTACAACGGGGTATCTAGGCACAACGTGTCTCTTCCCCATGAGAGCAAGTTATGGGCTCCCGCTCTTGCACATTTCACAGATTAATCTGGAAACCAGCTCCCCTTTAGCCAGCTGCCTCATGCATATACTACTGTAACAGGTTTTTGCACTTCAGCTACTACATACTATATTATTATGTCTGATTTCACAGTAATCTCCTACTCAATAGAGAAGTGAATAAACTGTGCAAAAACAGAGCCTTTTTCCCCCTGGACTGGATGGCACTATATTAATTTCCTGCTGAAATCTTACTTCATCATTGGCCAAGTCAATTGCCTCTCACACTTCCTGGTGGTCAGGAGACCAAGGTCTACCCTACTCTTCTAGGGCCCAGATCAAGGGTTCTGTTCACTGATGAGAATTATCTTCTGTGCCTCATTCCACCTATACAGCAACACAAAAAGCCTTTCTGAACCAATTAGTTCTCCGGTCTGAACCATAGCAGCCAGTAAACCCTTTGCCTGACAATTTCACATTTTGTGGTCTACACTCAGAAATCCCTGTGCAACGTAAATACCTCATTGTCTGTTCTTCCATCTTGGCCTTCTCTACCGGTGTGCAGACTTTTCATCGGTGTGCAGACTTTTCACTACCGGTGTGCAGACTTTTTGCTTTCTGGCACTCTGCTGAGAACTGTGCAATACAACTCCCCAGATGGGAAGTTCTGGTCTCTTTGGTGCCCAGACTGCAACTGACTAGTCACTTCCTGGATTCTTCTTATATAGCTTTTATAGCACAAAGTCAGACATGAGTGGCCCCATAGTCTTAATGAGCCATCCAACAGGTACTGCCCCAGCACCTTAGAAATGGGTAAGAGGAACCCTGTCATAGGTATATAAGACATTCCCAGTTCCCTGTACTGGCCCAAATTCGCCTCTGAGTTACACTGTTTTAACACTTATTCTGTGCAACTAACAGGAAGATCTGTCAGAATCACTTTACCAGTAAAAAGAGATAAAAGCTCTTTCTTTGACCTGATCAGACATTTCTTGGCAGCTAATAATCAACTGTGTTAGCCTCAATTTTTCCATCTGGTTATCTTCCAGGAAAAGTCTGACCCAGAGGTTGTTGTGGCTTAAGTAGTTACTGGATCATTTATTATCTTGGACACAGTATGCTGAAATGAACAGTATGCTATTATCCAAGATAGATTGTTTGTAAACTAGTTGTCTTGTCATTTATATACTGTTAAGTAATTCTGGCTAACTGCCAAGCAGAATGTGACCTGGTAGGGTCACTTCTGAGTGTAACTTTCATTACTTTCTCAAAGCATGTTCTGGACATTTTTGAGGTCTATGTTTGATAAATTGTCTGTCATATGCTTCCTTGAAATGCATCCATATGTTTAATATTTGCTCTGATTTAGGAAGCTACATGATTAAAGCCTACATCTATTCAGTGAGGCCCCTGAACATATTTTTAACTTTAGTCATGTGCTCTGCATTTGCTCTCCATGAATGGGTATGCTTTACTGGGAGCCAACAGAAAAGAAATGTTGGAAAAAGAAAGAAATTTTGGAAAAAGAAAGTAAAGTACACAGTATGAACATACCAAAGATAGATGAGGTCTTTTGATTATCTTACAAAGGACATTCCTATTGTGAAATGCCTGTTTCCAGCGTCAGATTACTGCTATTTGAATTCTGTGCTTTTGGATTTCGGCAGTTGGGACTGGGAGCAGGAGCAGGCACATGTGTGCCACAACTGCATGTGTGCCCTCAACACACACTCACCTGAGACCGGCATCGGTGGCGGAGGAGACAGCAGCTGAAAGGTAACCAGGGCGAGAGGGTGGATGCAGCTGCAGTAGATCTGGAGGCAAAGCTCCCTGATCCCATTTAGCAAAGAGCAGCAGGGGGCTGCACTCCCGAGCCGTGTGCAGAGTGTGCAAACAGGCATGCTCTGTAAGGGCGCGCTGGCATTTGTGCCGGTGTTTGCGCAAGGTGTGCATGCGCAGAAGGAGCCAGGTCAGATACTTCACTAGGGGAGAAAGGCAAACACTTCACTCTACAATAATGGTGAGTACACGGCAGACTGCCAGGGCCCTGGCCTGGGTGGCATTGCCCGCCCAGGACTCCTCTGCAGCCTCCACCCGGACGGAGCCCATGGAAGCACCGTCTATGTGGGCTGCCTGGTAGGGCCTTAGCAGCCTGGGGGGAGAGGGAGCAGCGGGAGTTCCCTCACCTGTCCCAAATGTGCCCACCTTCAGGCCTTGGAGGAGCAGGTGAGGGAGCTTCAGGCTGAGGTCAGCAGGCTGCGGGGGATTAGGGCTGCCGAGGATGAAATTGATGGGTACTTTCATTCTCTGCAAGGTCAGGAACCTAGAGGAGAAGCCACCCTGGAGGGACCTACCGCAGAGGCATGGCAGACGGTCACTTCCAGAGCCAGGGTTACTCATGCTACCTCAGTGTCAGCTCCCCAGGTACAGCTAGGGAATAGGTATGAGGCCCTGGAAGCCGTGGAGGAGGAGGTAGAAGAGGACGCCTCCAAGGGAACTGATGCCACTCCAAGCATAGCACAGGCCAAGAGCTACTGGAACACCAAGAGGAAGAGACACTGGGTCCTTGTCATTGGCGATTCCATCCTGAGAGGAACAGAGGGGCCCATCTGTCACTCTGACCCCGTGGCACATGAGTTTTGTTGCCTGCCTGGAGCTCGGATTCAGGACATTACGGAGATGATCCCGGACCTCATCCAACCCTCTGATCATTACCCCATGCTCCTCATCCATGTGGGAACGAATGACGTGGCCAGGGGCAACCAGGACCACATCATGAGTGACTACAAGGCTTTAGGGGTAAAGCTCAAGGAGACAGGGGCACAGGTGGTTTTTTCTTCTATCCTTCCAGTGAGCAGATGCAGATGGCGCCATGAGACGCATCGGCGAGGTCAACCGGCAGCTTCCGAGCTGGTGTTACCAGGTGGGCCTTGGGACCATGACCCACATTTCCACACAGAGGACATGCTTGGATGGGGTGGGCTTCATCTCTCCCCAAAAGTAAGCATATTTTTTCCTCCAGGCTGGCTGATCTCGTATGGCGAGCCTTAAATGGGGGACGGGGATGCAGAGGAACACAAGGACACTTAGCCATCAAGCCAAGTAACGTGCACAGGTAGTACTCAGGTAAGTGACAGGGGCCAGGCAGACTTAGGAACAAGGGGGCAGCATGGGCACCTACAAGAGGCCTCAAATGCCTCTGCACAAATGCTCGAAGCATGGGAAATAAGCAGGAGGAACTCGCCCTCCTGTTAGCTAGCAAAAACCCAGACCTAGTGGGACTCACAGAAACCTGGTGAGATTTTACCCACAACTGGGCAGTGGACATCCAGGGATACGGACTGTACGGGCAAGACAGAGCAGGGAAATGGGGCAGTGTAACTCTATACATCAAAGAGCAATACACGTCCTCAATGATCAGGATGGGGTCGGAGGAGGGACAAACTGAGGTGCGCTGGGTAAGAATGCAAGGGGGTCATGGGGAAAGGGACTTGATAGTGGGCGTCTACTACAGACCGCCTCACCAGGGGGATGAGCTGGACCTGAAGTTCTCAGGTCAGCTCACAGAGGCTGTAAAGTCAAGGGATATGGTTGTCATGGGTGACCTAAACTACCCAGACATCTGCTGGGAGGAGCAGTCAGCCAGGTCTGACCACTCACATAGGTTCCTAGCCAAGATACAGGACCTCCACCTAACCCAGGAGGTACATAGTCACACCAAGGGAAATGCCTTGCTGGACTTGGCCCTTGCCACAGGCGACAACCTGGTGAGGGGTCTGCGGGTACTTGACCACTTGGGCGAGAGTGATCATCGGCTGCTGGAATTTACTGTCCAGTGGTGGGTGGTAAAAGCAAGCAGCAAGGCAGAGGTCCTCGACTTCAGGAGAGCTGACTTCTGTAAGCTAAGAAGGTTAGTAGGAGAGGCATTGGGGTCTTGGAGCTTCAGTGAGATGGGAGTCCAAGATGGGTGGTTATTCCTCAAGGAGATGATCCTCTGAGCTCAAAGGGAGTCAGTCCCAATATGCACCAAGGGGGGCAGGAGTGCTAAGAAGCCCCCATGGCTCAGCAAAAGCATCTAGGGATGCTTGAGGGCAAAGAAGGAGGCGTACAAACAGTGGAAGCAAGGGGCTATCACCAAGAAGGATTACACCTCCATTGCTCCGGACTGCAGGGAGGCTGTTAGGAAGGCCAAGGCTGAGATAGAGCTAGGGCTGGCGACCAGAATTAAGAATAACAAAAAGTCCTTTTTCAAATACATAGGAAGTAAGAAGAAGACACCGGGTAATGTGGGGCCCCTACAGGATAGGTTTGGCAATCTGATGATCACGGCAAATGAAAAAGCTGACCTCTTTAATGAATTCTTTGCCTCCATATTCCTGAACAGGGACTGGGACATTTCCCCCACTAGAATTGCGGACAGACCCAGGGGAGGCACCACCATGTCTAGGGTCAGGGACAACCTAGTTAGGGAACTTTTGGAGGGCCTGGACATGTTTAAATCAGTAGATCCAGATGCTCTTCACCTGAGGGCGCTGAGGGAATTGGCAGGGGTCATAGTGGGGCCCCTGGCACAACTGTATGAGCACTCGTGGGGCACTGGCCAGGTACCAGAGGATTGGAAAAGGGCCAGTGTGGTCCCCATTTACAAGAAGGGGAGAAAGGAGGACCCTGGCAATCATAGGCCAGTCAGTCTTACCTCGGTCCTTGGGAAGACCTTTGAGAAAATTATCAAAGAGCACATCTGCAAGGGCCCAGCAGGGGAGGTAATGCTCAGGGGCAACAAACATGGGTTCACTGAGGGCAGGTCCTGCCTGACTAACCTGGTTTCTTTTTATGATCAGGTCACAAAGTCCCTGGACGAGGGTGTCACCTTCCTGGACTTTAAGAAGGCCTTTGACATGGTTTCCCATCTCATTCTCTTAAAAAAACTGGGTGACTGTGGCACTGACGCCTACACAGTCAGATGGGTAGCAAACTGGCTAGATGGTCACACCCAGAGAGTGGTGGTGGATGGGTCATTTTTGACCTGGAGGGATGTGGGCAGTGGAGTCCCCCAGGGCTTGGTCCTGGGGCCTGTATTGTTCAATATCTTTATTAGTGATCTGGATGTGGGTGTGGATTGCACGCTGTCCAAATTCGCTGACAACACCAAGATGGGGCAAGGTGGGCACGCTGGAAGGGAGGGACAGAATCCAGCTAAATGTAGACAGGTTACAGAGGTGGGCGGATGAGAATAGGATGGAATTCAATGCAGACAAGTGCAAGGAACTGTATCTAGGAAGAAGGAACCAGCAGCATACCTATAGGCTGGGGAACACCCTTCTTGTCAACACGGTGGCAGAAAGAGATCTTGGAGTCATTGTTGACTCTAGAATGAACATTAGTTGCCAATGCGAGGAAGCGGTCAGTAAGGCTAACCGCGCACCTTGTCGTGCTTCTACAGATGCATCACAAGCAGGTCCAGGGAGGTAATCCTTCTCCTATATGCGGCATTGGTCAGTCCACAGTTGGAGTACTGCATCCAGTTTTGGGTGCCACACTTCAGGAGGGATGTGGCTACATTTGAGAGGGTCCAGAGGAGGGCCACTCGCATGGTCAAGGGGCAGCGGGGTAGGCCCTATGAGGAGAGGCTAAAGGGCCTGAACCTATTCAGCCTCCAGAAGAGAAGGCTGAGAGGGGATCTGGTGGCCATTTACAAACTCACCAGGGGGGACCAGCGAGAATTGGGGGAGGCTCTGTTCCTCCAGGCACCACCCAGGGTTACTAGGAATAACGGCCACAAATTGTTAGAGAGAAGGTTCAGCTGGACATCAGGAGACATTACTTTACAGTTAGGGCTGCCAGGCTCTGGAATGGGCTCCCAAGTGAGGTGGTGCTCTCTCCTACCTTGGGGGTCTTTGAGAGGAGGCTGGACACATATTTGGCTAGGGTGATATGACCACGGCACCCATTCCTGCCCGGGGCAGGGGGTCATACCTGATGATCTGTTTAGGTCCCTTCTGACCCTAAGCACTATGAAATTATGAAACGATCTTCTTGGAAGAATGCAGTTCCTTTGACCAACACCTTTTTTCAGCTGAAAATGGCTGCTGAACTGTAAGTCACTACGTAGCTTTGTTGGTGCAAGGTTAATAAAGCCTTTCTGAACAGGAAAATTAGGAAACTCAGAATGTCCCTTCTGGAAATGACCTGCTGCCCAAGCTTTGTGGGGCTGTCAGTCTCTCTTCCTGCCGTACTGTGGGGCAGTTCAACTTTGTACATGGACTAGTTTTGTTCCTTCTGCCCATATATTACATGCATGTTTCTGAAGCCCCATTTTTTTTGTCAGCTATATATAATTTCTTAGCAGTAGTGCTTTTCTAAGCAGAGGAGATAATTTAACAAATGCCTAAAGAACTTATTTCAGCCTGAACAGGGAGGGGCAACAGAAAGGATGGTTCTTTCCCCTGGAGCAGGGATGAGGCCCCATTCCTCTTGAGAACAGCAGTAACACTGATAAAGGAGTCCTTTTCCTTCCAGAGATACAGGCACAATGGAATGAGGCCTTCTTCCCATCTTTCTTTCCATCCTAAGGGCAAGAGTGACAACTGAGAACAACCTAATACTTACCCCAGATGGGATGGATTTCCCTGGGTGACTGGGTATGAGCAAGCAGGCAAGGCTTGCACCCTTCCCCTTCCACATGCAGTGTCCCTCTTAGGGTTGTCTGTTGTTTCAAACAATGGGTTTTAGAGTTAACATCCAGTAAGAGGCAGGTACATTGCAGAGATCAGGCAGACTTTATTCTTTTATACTTGGGTAATTTGCTTTGTGTAATGATGAGTCCTGGAAAATTATTTTTATTTTCATGAGATTTTTAGATTGTGTTATAATAATCTTGGATCAGTTTATGGAACCGGGGCCCAGACTTCTGTCCTATCATTCCTAACCCTGTAGTGAGCAGTACAGATAAAATAGCAGGGAGGAAGACAGGCGGACAGAAACAGAAAAAGGATGTTTTGCTTCCTCTAAAATTGGTTGCATTCTATTTGTGAACACTGGTTGCAGCACCTTCCTGCTACATTGTATAAGAGTAAATATCAAGTTCAGAGACAGCTAGGCTGCAGCTCTGAATGTTTCCTTTGCCACCTTATGTTGCAAAGTGTTGAGTGGGCTTTGACCCTCCTCTGGTATCAGATTTCTTTACAAAGGATGCTTCAGTGTTAGAATGTTTTATCCACTGAACCACAAAGGATTTGGATGCTTTTAGGCCCAAGCCCTTTGACCCTCCTATTTGGGTCAAGCACTTAAGAATAAGCCTAGGAATCAGGCACTCGTATAATGCCAATCTTTAAAAAGGGTTCCACCAACTGATGAGCCTTACCTCTCCTTATGGTACATTGGTAGAAACAATAATAAAAAATAGAACTGGCCTTCACTGGATGAGCAGGGTTGCCTGGGAAGAGTCAGTTCGGCTTTTGTAAATTGAGAGTACACCTCACCAATCTACTAGAGGTTTTTGAGAGTATTAATAATCACATGGATTGGGATGGTCTGGTTGATACAGTGCATTGGGACTTTCAAAAAAGCTTTTGATAAAATCCTGGACCAATGGCTGTCCCATTAGAAGTAAAGTCCACTTGTGGATCAAGAACTGCCTAACAATCAGGAATCAAAGAGTAAGTGTAAATGGTTAGTACTCAGAATGGCAGGAGATAATAGGTGGGGTTTCTCAAAGGTCTGTTCTGGGGCCTGTGCTGTTTAATATATTCATGAATGATCTGGAAAGCAGAGGTGAATAGTGAGGTTGCCAAGACTGCAGACCAAACCAATTTATTCATTATATATATATATATATATATATATATATATATATATATATATAATTTATTCATTTATTCATTTATTTATATTTATTTAATCAACAAAGCTAACTATGAAAAATTGTGGAAGGATCTTGTAACATTGAGTGTCTGGGCAACAAAATGGCAGATGAAGTTCAATATTGATACATGCGAAGTCCTGACTAACTTGAGAGGCACATACACAATAAATGGTCTTATATTAGCCATTAATACTCAAGAAAGTGATTGGAGAATCATTGTGGATTGTTGTTAGAAAACATCTGTCCAACATTCAGCAGCAATCAAAGTGGCAAGTAGAATGCTAGGACTCATTGGGCACGTCTACATGAGACACTGACTGTGCAGTAGCCTAATAATACTGCACAGTAGTGTGTCACAGCACAGATACTGCTAATACGATACTGCGCCATATTATTAGGCACTAGTGTCACTTAAAAGATGTTCACTGACCCTACTGCGCAGTAACTCTACTTAATGTGCATTTATTTAGTACTTAGTTATACAAGTACTAGATAAATGCACAGGAACCACTGTGCAGTAGCGTTTCATGTAGATGTGCCCATTAATTAGGGAGTTGAAAAGAAAACAGAAAATGACATTATGCCACCGTATGAATTCATGGTACACCTACACCTTGCATGAAGTTTTAGTTCTTCCATCTCTGAAAGGATGGATATATTAGAGGTAGTAAGGGTACAGAGAAGGGCAACATTGATGACCAGGCTCATGGAGAGGCTTGTAAAGGAGAAGGAAGTAAATAGGCTAGAATGTTTCAGCTTAGAGAAAAGATGACTGAGGGGGATGGGAAAGAGGTCTAAAAATAGTGATTGGTATGAAGAAAGTAAATACAGGCTGCCTACTTACCTTTCACAGTGCTAGAACTAGGAAAAACACAATGAAATTGTATTAGGAGGTAGGTTTAGCATTAACAATACAAAGTTCTTTTTCACACAGTGGGTGCATCTACACATAAAATTAATTTGAAGCAATAAAGTTCTATGCATATTGGAGGCCCAAGGGATCAGCCTGCCATCCGGAGGCTACTCTGACCTGGCTCAACCTGCTGCAGAGGGTTTGTCTGGGGCACAAGGGTGCTTCAGTGTGGGGCTAGCTGGCAGGCTGCCTGCTGGCAAGCCCCGTGCTGAAGCACCCTCATGCCCCAGTCAGTCCCGTCAGCATCTATATGTATTTGTTGCACAGTAAATAACTCCACAGTAGGAAGTACTATCTTGCAGTGAAGTTTATTAGTGTACTGTGCAGCCGTACATGTAGATACAGAGACTTTGCTGTGGAGCTAATTAGGCAGCTCCGCAGAAAATGTCTTGTGTAGATGCACACAGTGTGTATTTAACCCGTTGGCCTCAATAACATTAGATGTTGTAGATCCCTAATTCTCAACCTTTTTAGTCTCAAGGCATCCCTGGTTAGACTTGAGGTACTCCTGGTTAGACTCAAAGTACCTCTTGAAAAATGCCAGCTCTTAGTTTTCACTTATTTTTTGACCATGGAAAAATAATAGAGCAATTCTTCTGTTGTAAAGGATTCAGAAATACCGTAACATCAGAAAGTTTGGGACACTATGGATTCCTGTTTGAAATCACTTGGTTTATCCTGTGAAGTATGTTTGCATGCCTAACAGTGCTAACATTGTGTGACACCGGACTGTACTTCTGAAAGGATTTCAAAGCACCCCAAAGTGTTGTTGCACCTCATTGAGAATCAATGTTGTAAAGGCTGATAATTTAACCAGGCTCAAAAGAGGACTGGACAAATTCATACAGGATAGAACTATTTAGTGGATAATAAACATGATAATTTGGGTTACAACCTTAAAATTAGGACTTCCTAGGTCTCTGTTAATTATAAGAGAAGAGGGAAGGGGACAGATAAGTTTGGATAGGTCCTGTATAAATATTTCTCTTACCATCCCATCTTTACCAGACTGAGATACAGGATACTGGGCCAGATAGACTTGTGGTCTGACACAGTATGAAAGTTCTTATGAGTTTCCTCTTCTCTCTGCCACCCTAGCATGGCACTTGGCCATTAGGCAGCATTTTCTTGTGACAATAGCAAAGTATCCTGCAATTAATTAGAAACTGCAGAAAAAGAATCAGAATCATAGACAGTTAGGGTTGGAAGGGACCTCAGAAGGTCATCTAGTCCAACCCCCAAGATCATCCCAACCAAAGCTTTGTCTAGTTGTGTCTTGAAAACCTCCAAGGATGAAGCTTCCACCACCTCTCTGGGTAACCTGTTCCAGTGTTTTACTACTCTTCTCGTGAGAAAATTCTTCCTAATATCTAACCTAAACTTCCCTTGCTGCAACTTGAGACTGTTGCTCCTTGTTCTGTCATCTGCTACCACTGAGAACAGTCTAGGTCCATTTTCTTTCAAACCCCTTTTCAGGTAGTTGAAGGCTGCTATTCAGCTGCCTCTCAGTCTTCTCTTCTCTAAATAAGCCCAGTTTCCTCAGTCTTTCCTCATAAGTCATAGATTCCCTGAGTGTGCACACCCCGCCAGCAGATAAGTCTGTGAGGGAAGGGGCAGGGAAAGAGGAAAGGACTGGGGTGGGGTGCAAATCAAGGCGCCAGCGGTGAGGGAGGGAGCGGGGCACAGGCAGAAGCAGGGGCTGAGGTGAGTGGGGCCCCAGGAAGACCAGTTGGTGGGACAAGGAGAGGCCTGGGGGGCACATCCCCCCCCCCCACATTTGTGTGGAGTGGTGATGGCTGCATGCTGTGCTTTGAGCCACGCTGCCCCAAGAGCTGTGTGACGCCATGTGCATCCTGCCACCAGGTGGGGGCTTGGGGTCTGGGCTGTGTTGTGCTTGGGGCAGGAGGTGGAGGCACTGGGGGGCAGTTGGGGGAGCTACAGAGAATTTTAGAGTGGCTGCATCCCCCTCCATAGCCCCTCTCCCAGTGCTGCCACTGCTGCCTGCCCTGAACACAGCCGGCCCAGTCCCCCACCAAAAGATCCTGGCGTCACACCAACCCACAGTGGCAGCCTGCCCTGCCCTGTGTACAGATCCAGGGCACACGCTGCCCCATGCCCTCCTAGCGTGCGCGTAGTAACAGGAACCTCCCCCCTCCCCACGCCCCCCAGATAAGCCAGTCGCAGCTCCATCCTATGCCCCCCCCGGCTGTGCAGCGCCTGCCCCTGCCCCTCCCCCTGCCGCAGCCCCACTCCCTCCCTCACCACTGCGTATGTGCCTCTCCCCACCCCTGCTGCAGCTACCCTGTGTTTGGGGGGTTAGAGGGGGGTGGGGGGCTAAGCCCTGTTAGCCCTGGCCTTCTGCTGCCTATGGTCCACATCCTTTCTGTAGTGGGGGGCCCAAAACTGAACCCAGTACTCCAGATATGGCCTTACCAGAACTGAATAGAGGGGAATAATCACTTCCCTTGACTTACTGGCAACACTCTTACCAATGCAGCCCAGTGTGCCATTAGCCTTCTTGGTGACAAGGGCACACTGCTGGCTCATGTTCAGCTTATTGTCCATTGCTTCTTTTCTGCACCAGCCAGTCAGCTCCCAGCCTGTACTCATGCATGGGATTATCCCCCCCTGTAAGTGCAGGACTTTGCACTTGTCCTTGTTGAACTTCATGAGATTCCTTTTGGCTCAATCCTCCAATTTGTCTAGGTCACTCTGAATCCTATTTCTACCCTCCAGCATATCTACTACTCCCCCAAGCTTGTGTCATCTGCAAACTTGCTGAGGATGCACTCTATGCCATCTTTCAGGTCATTGATGAAGACATAGAACAAAACCATACCCAAGAATGACTCCTGGGGCACTCCACTTGATACTGGCTGCTAACTAGACATCAAACCATTGATTACTGCCTGATGCTCCAGCCAGTTTTCTATCTACCTTATAGTCTATTCACCCAGCCCATACTTGCTTAGCTTGCCTGTGAGAATGTTGTGGGAGACCATATCAAAAGCCTTGGTGAAATCCAGGTACATCACATCCACTGGTGTCCCCGCATCCACAAAGCCAGTCATCTCATCATAGAAGGAAATCAGGTTGGTCAGGCATGATTTGCCCCTGGTGAATCCATGCTGACTGTTCCTAATCACCACCTTCTCCTCCACGTACTTAGAAATGGATTCCTTGAGGATCTGCTCCATATTTCCAGGGACTGAGGTGAGGATGACTGGTCTGTAGTTCCCTAGATCTTTGTTTTTCCCTTTCTAAAATATGGGAACCATGTTTGCCCTTTTCCATTCATCTGAGACCAATCCTGATTACCGTGAGTTTTCAAAGATGATGGCTAATGGCTCTGCAATCACATTAGGCAACTCCTTCAGCACTCTCAGGTGTCTCCCGTCCAGCCCCATGGACTTGTACACATCCAGCTTTTCATAGCCCCTAACCTGTTCTTTTACCGCTTAGGCCTGTGCCCCTCCTCCCCAAACTGTGCTGCCCGGTGGAGTGGTCTGGGAGCTGACCTTGCCTGTGAAAACTGAGGCAAAAAAGGCATTGAGTACTTCAGCCGTTTCTGCATCCTCTGTCACAAGGTTGCCTCCCCATTCAGTAAGGGAGCCACACTTTCCCTGATTTTCCTTTTGCTACTGACATACTTGTAGAAACCCTTCTTGTTACCCTTCACATCCCTTGCTAGCTGCAACTCCAATTGCACTTTAGCCTTCCTGACTTCATCCCTGCATGCCCAAGCAATGCTCTTATAGTCTTCCATAGTTATTTGTCCATTTTTCCACTTCTATTATAAGCTTCCTTTCTGTGATTTAGTTTACTTAAGAGTTCCCTGCTAAGCCAAGCTGATCTTCTGCCATACTTGCTAGTTGTCCTGCACATTGGGATGGTTTGTTTCTGCACTCTCAGTAAAGCTTCTTTAAAGTACAGTCAGCTTTTCTGGACTCCTCTCCCCCTCAGTCTGGCTTCCCAGGGGATCCTGCCCATCGGTTCCCTGAGTGAGTCGAAGTCTGCTTTTCTGAAGTTCAGGGTCCTTACTCTGCTGCTTTCCACCCTTCTTTTCTTCAGGATCCTGAACTGAATTTTCTTGTAGTCACTGCTGCCCAAGTTGCCATCCACTATACTACATTCCCCACCAATTCTTCCCTGCTTGTGAGCAGCAGTCAAGAAGAGCATGGACCCTAGTTGGCCATTCCAGCACTTGCACCAGAAAGTTGTCCCCAACGCTCTCCAAAAACTTCCTGGATTGCCTGCACACTGCTGTATTACCCTCCCTACAGATGTTAGGGTGATTGAAGTCCTCTATGAGAACCAGGGTCTGTGATTGGAAACTTCCACTAGCTGTTTGAAGAAAGCCTCATCCACCACTTCTTCCTGGTCTGGTGGTCTATAGTAGATCCCCACCACAACATCACCCTTGTTGCTCTCCCCGCTGACTCTAACCCAGAGACTCTCAATAGGCCTATGTCCAGCTTCATCCTGGAGCTCTGAGCAATCGTATTGTTCTTTTACATAAAGTGCAACTCCTCCTCCTCTCCCCTGCTCGTTATTCCTGAACAGTTTGTACCCATCCATGACAGTGCCTCTAGTCATGTGAGCTATTCTACCAAGTCTCTGTTATTGCAGAGATTCACACAGCCAAATGTCTCAGGGTATTTTGTTCTGAATTTGGCTTTTACTGTGAACCAATTAAGGGAAGCATTATTAAGGTCATAAAAAAAAAACTTGTCCAGAAATACATGGGAAAATTTATTCCACACCCTTTGAAGGAATGGGGTATGGGGCTAATACGCTCTTCTCTTTTACTAGAAATGGAGAAGTATGCTGTTCACTGAGTAGTGTAAAAAGGGAAATTGTAAAATAATAATAGATAAGCACTCTGAAGCAAGCTTGTGTTGGCTATCTCTGTTAGTATTTGGGAAAGCACATTATTGGGAAATATTTTGCCAAACATACATAGGCATGCAGTATGATAACACATTGCAAATTGCTGTTGATTACAAGGTGGTTGTTTCAATTTTTTTTAAGTTTGAAGATTAAAATGAACAAACTGATTAAATAAAAATAAATGAATCAAGTCAGTGCAATCTTTGTTTTATGAAAATAACAATACATAGTCCAAGGTTTGTTATTGAGGAATATAAAGTGTTAAGTACATAAAGCAATCAGTGCAATCAGCAACTATTTTGAGTAGCTTGTCCTGAAAAGAGTGTTCTTTTTTGTTGTTGTTTTACACTTTTTGGCACATGGAGATCACAGAAATCACAAACTCACAATGTAGAAGATAGCAAAAAAAAAAAAAAAAAAAAAGGTCAGTTGCTGAAACTACTATTATTTTAGAATTGGAAATTTTTTAGTTTAAAAAAGTTGATTTCCAGCAACACACAGCTTTCAGAATCAGTGCCTTTGCTCTTGCAAACTACACTAGAACATCACCAGCTTATCCTTCACTAATTTTGATGTAGCCCTACTTATTAGGAACTGGGCATGTTCACCCTGATTTACTGCACAGTAAAGCTATTTACCAGGCAGTAAGCAACATCATCTAAATATGCTAACCCTTACTGCACAGTTTTTGCTATTGTAGCAAATTAACTGCTAATTACTACACAGTACGGGATGTGTAGATGGCTAGCCATGAACAAATTTGCCCCAGACCAGCTGTACAGCAGAAGGTGGGAGATTGGTTCCTCCTCAGAAGCTGCCTGCTGCTATGATGGGCTCTGCCACCCAAGCCTCGGCAGGTGCAATGTCAATGACTGTGATCCTGGAGCTGGGGCTGGGAACAGGCTCGGAGCTATTTTCCAGCCCCAACTCTGCAATCACAGAGCTGGGGCTGGGAACAGGCTGGGAGCTTGGAGCCCACCCTGGCAGCAGGAGGCTCCTGGGGGCAGGGAGCAATCTCCCAGCCTCTGCCAGGAGACAGCTGTGCAGGTGTACAGCTGGTGCAGAGCCGGAGGGGGTGGGAGCAACTGCTGCCAGCAGCAGCAAATCTGCTCCTGAATCTCTGCACGTGTAGATGCCTGTCCAGGGTGCACTAGAATAAACCCACCCTTCAGTATTTGAACACGTAGGCATACCCACTAAGTTTTCCTGGGCAGGGCATTTGTACATGCACCCATTGGGAACAAATTTGTTCCCAACAGGAGCATTTCAGTGGCATTTCAGCCCTGCTGTGCCCCCCTACAACAGCCAGGGGGAGCTCCAGGTACCAGAGTCAGGCCCTATGGGCACCAGAATCAGGCCCTAGTCTCCAGGGGTGTGGGAGAAGCTGTCCTACCTCCCAGCCTGATCTGCAGACCAGGGCATGGGGCTAGGAAAATGTCCCCACCCCAGCTGCTGTTTCTCAGGCTCATGCCCTGATGTGCTGATTGGTGCATGGGGCTAGGAAGCAGTTGCCTTGGGAAGAAACAGTTTCCCCACCCCCTGCAATCTGGGTCAGCAGTCTGTATGTGCGCTACTGCACGGTAGTTACTGCATGGTTAATCTATGACTTGTATTTTCAGGTAGTTGGCAACCATGCAGTAAACTAATTTACTGCACAATAAATGCTGCACACATATAGACGGTGATACTTTACTGCAAAGTAGATTAGTCTACTGTGCAGTAAGCACCTTGTGTAGATACACCCGCCGTTTAGTAAACACAGTGCTGGAGGGAAGCTGTATAATACTAGGACTCCTTTCACAAAAGGGATTATAGTATGTTACTAAGGTCGTCTCAAACTCATCATTAATTAAAACTATGTAGCAAATATCTACCAAAATATACAGAGTATCTTTTATGATGCATTATCCTTTCTTTTTAATTATTTGTTTGCTAACACCGCAGTTAACAAGACCTTTGATTGCTGTGAATCAGTGAGGTTCTACTGTATTGTAATCATGTAATAAAATACTTAGAAATATTTCAGCCTTCATGTCTGAGGCAAGCATAATGAGCTAATTTTCAACATCTGATTTGCTGGGAGATTTCTTAAGGTCTTCTACTGTGAGGTTGGATCTCTTCTGGCTTGGGATAGCAGGCAGGACACGGCTTGTTTTTAGTGGTTCTCCTGATAGACCAGGCAAGAAGGAGTACAGCGAGTGACTCTGAGAAAGTCCTCCTTTCTGGGATTTGGAGTTAAGTGCTGGTGGGAGAATAGCTGCGCCAGTCTTTAAAGAGTTTAGAGACAGGGACTTTGACTTCTTGACACCCTGAGAAACTTGATTAGGTGGTAGCTGGACTGAAAACAAAGGAAAAAGATCAAAAGAGTCCACAGAAAACGAGAAACAACAATTTACAATTTAGCCCTTTGTTATGTTGTTTTCTTATTCTTGTACATTATCTATCTTGTATCGTTGCATATTTAAACTGAATCATTTGAACTTAACACAGTATTAAAGATAAACAAAGAATTCCTAAAGCCATTTAAGCATCTCTTAGCAGAACTAATTTAGAGGCATGGATTGGACACATACTCACATACTCTGGTGTAACTTAAATTGGGTTTATATACTGATATAAATTATACTCAGATAAGGAACAGACAGATATGTAGTTATCCTGGGTCAGCTTCATGCAGCCGGCAGCTATTTCTGAGTCCTGTTACTAGGCAGTGGGGAGCAAGTAACAACATATTTGCCTTTAGCACACGATTACCCCAAAATGGATGCAGACAGATGAATCCTAAACCAAAGTAAATTTCACTGGTGGAGTTTTACCACAGAAAATTATAGGAGTACTTCTACAGTAGACTTGGTGATCTCACTATGGATAGGGGTTTATGTCTTCTGTCTGTCTTACTGCTACTTCTCATAGTGGTGTAATGCCTATAATAACTATCCATGCCTATGTATGGAAATATGCGTTCCTATGTTAACCAAGAAAACAATTTTGATGACAGTTTATGAATATTTAAAGATTAACAAACCATCCTAGATTCAAAGGTCCAGTTTGACAAACAGTAAAACCTATCGTTATTTATCCATAGCTTATTTGGGCTAGAGATGTCTGGGAATTTGTCCGCAAGACCATTTTTCATTAGAAAAATACATATTCATCTACCAAAACTTTTCATGGAAACATAGCAGTTTTGATGCAACTTTTGTTGGGAAAGGCTTATCAAGTCTAGGGTGGCATTTGTGATGAAGCCCAACAACGCAATGACCAAGCCATCTCAGAACAGCTGGTAGTTAGGGCACTCAGTTGGGATGCGGGCAAACCTTGGAGATGGAACTTAAACCTTGTGGCTTGACATCTTGGTGGAGTGCTGTAACCATCTGGCTATTATAGCACCTGAATCCTGCTCTCAATCTCCTTTCTCTCTTTCAAAAGGTCTGAGTTTCATATTGCTGTAGACCAGTAACATTTTGAAATCTCAAAAAACCTTTGCAGGACAGCAAAATAATTCCTGCACAGAAATAATGTGAACCTGAACCTGAACCTTTGGGTAATCCTTCCTTCCCAACAGTCCCTTGGCTTATTCCCTTTTGTACTCTGCCTGACGGGCATTTTCTTTGCACAAATCCAGATACATTCTACAAACCCTAACCAGGGACAAGAGCCACATTGCTTAATTTAATGCAAATCTTGCATAACTTCAGTGAAATAGGAAATTAATCCAAACTAGTTTAATGGATGAGAATCTGGTAAATTGATTCATTTTTACTAGGCACAACCAACCCTATGATCAGTTAGTGTAAACTGAGTAACTACAGTGAATGTACGTAAATTGAGGATCTTCAGAAAAAGCTGTTAGCAAACTCAGGGTTAGGTTGAATAGGGGAAGGTCTCAGAGGACTGAAGAAGGGTAAATGTCGTACCTAACTTTAATAAGGAGGACCCGAGGAATTATAAACCTGCAAATCTAACATCAATTCTGAGAAAGATACTAGAACAAATGGTTAAACAATTAATTTATAAGCACTTAGAGCCAGATTCTTTTCCATTTATTAGGCATGTAAGAGGACTCCAGCCAGTGATTTCTAGAGGGTGTGCTGTGTTACACTAGTGTGCCATGAGAGGGATGGAAGTGCGCCATGAAAAATGGGCTGAATTGGGCACTGGATGGGCCAGCCCTGTGCAGCAGAATGGGGTCTTAGCTCCACCAGCTCTGTGCAGTGGGATGGGCCTCCAGCTGCAGACTGGTGAGTGAAATGAGCTGCCAGTTTTAATCTGAGAAACAGGTGTGCCCCAGGCATCAGAAATTGGGGAAAAACTAGCTTAAGTGCTTAAGTGTGATGATTCCCCTGTGTACAAGACCCAGAAAAACAGTTAATGCAAAAGGTGGGATCTCCTCCTTCTCCTAGTTGCTTTATGTGACTCATTCTTAAAGATAAGATGATGTTTTGTTACAAAAGTGGATGTTCATGGATTTTCAGGACTTGAGCAGGGTGGAATAGAGAGGTGCACATAGGGACATAAGTCCATTTGGATGCCCTGTAGATGGAATGAAATCTGGCCCTTACAGTATAAAAAAGGAAAGAAGACACAGTCAGTATAGATTTGTCAAGAGGAGCTAGTGTCAAAACAATTTAATGTTCCATTTTTGATGTGGTAACTGGTTTAGAGGATAACAGGGAAGCAAATGTGATATATCATGACTGAATAAGGGTTTTGACCCTGTCCCAGAGGACTTTCTCATATGCAAATGGGAAATATGTTCTACAGTGGTGCCCAAGCTTAGATTTCATAGATTTCATAGATTTCTAGGGTGGTAAGGGACCTATTAGATCATCGAGCCTGACCCTCTGCTCTGGGCAGGAAAGAGCACTGGGGTCGAGTGACCCTAGCCAGATCCTTGTCTAATCTCCTCTTGAACACCTCCAAGGTAGGGGAAAGCACCACCTTCCTTGGAAATCCATTCCATATTTTGGGAACCCTCACCGTAAAGAATTTCTTCCTAATGTCATTTTGGTCTTACAGGCCAGATAAGCACTGTAGGGCTGGTCCAGGGGCTAGACTGAGCTCCATGCTGTGTCTGCCCAGCCCTGTGTGCCTAGATAGGGCCCCATGTGGCTTCAGATGACCCCTGTATGCTGGGATTGGGGACTGGTGCTGACCTCATATACTGGATTTGGCCCCTGGGGCCTCACGTGTGGATCAGGCCCCACATCAACCCCACCCACTGAGATTGGGCCCTGTGGCCCAGTGCCATCTCCTCCTGGCCCTTTGTGCCAGGATCATGCTCCAGGTCCCAGTGCCATTCCTGTATGCTGGGAGCAGGACCTGCAAACCTAATTAGTGCACATGGTCTAGGGTCTAGAAATTTGGCAGTTGGGGAGTGCTGCCACCACTCCACTGCCACTAAATTTTCGGATGTGGGGAATCCTGAAACTGTATGATGTGGAGCCAGGGCCTCGATCTGACCCACAGGCTGAGGGTTGAGCATCCCTATTCTATAAGATGTTACCATAAAATGAATGTCCAAACAGGTGAAAAATATTTTTTTCAGAGAGCAGTTATGAGTGGTTGCTTTCGAATTGGAGAGACATTTCAAGTGTGATCTGGAAGGGGTCAGTCCTTGATCTGGTTCTATCTGATATTTTCTTCACTAACTCAGATAATGGGATAGAAAATACACTGAATACACTTTAGATGATACCAAGCCAGGGGGGAGGGGAGTTGCAAGGATTTTGGAAGATCAGAATTAAAGTGAAAGTTAATGAAACAAAGTCTGACTCATTATGCAGTGAAAGCTGAATTAACCAACAAGATGACAGACAGGGGGGACAAGGCTGAACTCCTCAACGAGTTCTTTGGCTCAGTGTTCCTAAGTGAGGGACACGACAAGTCTCTCACTGGGGTTGTAGAGAGGCAGCAGCAAGGCGCCAGACTTCCATACGTAGATCCTGAGGTGGTGCAGAGTCACTTGGAAGAACTGGATGCCTTTAAGTCGGCAGGCCCGGATGAGCTCCATCCGAGGGTGCTGAAGGCACTGGCCGACATCATTGCAGAGCCACTGGTGGGAATATTTGAACGCTCGTGGCGCACGGGCCAAGTCCTGGAGGACTGGAAAAGGGCTAACGTGGTCCCCATTTTCAAAAAGGGGAGGAAGGAGGACCTGGGCAACTATAGGCCAGTCAGTCTCACCTCCATCCTTGGTAAAGTCTTTGAAAAAATTATCAAGGCTCACATTTGTGAGAGCCCGGCAGGGCAAATTATGCTGAGGGGAAACCAGCACGGGTTTGTGGCGGGCAGATCGTGCCTGACCAATCTAGTCTCTTTCTATGACCAGGTTACAAAATGCCTGGACACAGGAGGAGGGGTGGATGTCGTATACTTAGACTTCAGGAAGGCCTTCGATACAGTATCCCACCCCATACTGGTGAACAAGTTAAGAGGCTGTGATGTGGATGACTACACAGTCCGGTGGGTGGCGAATTGGCTAGAGAGTCGCACCCAAAGAGTCGTGGTGGATGGGTCGGTCTCGACCTGGAAGGGCGTGGGCAGTGGGGTCCTGCAGGGCTCGGTCCTTGGACCGATACTCTTTAATGTCTTCATCAGTGACTTGGACGAGGGAGTCAAATGTACTCTGTCCAAGTTTGCGGATGACACAAAGCTATGGGGAGAAGTGGACACGCCGGAGGGCAGGGAACAGCTGCAGGCAGACCTGGATAGGTTGCACAAGTGGGCAGAAAACAACAGGATGCAGTTCAACAAGGAGAAATGCAAAGTGCTGCACTTAGGGAGGAAAAATGTCCAGCACGCCTACAGCCTAGGGAATGACCTGCTGGGTGGCACGGAAGAGGAAAGGGATCTTGGAGTCCTAGTGGACTCCAAGATGAACATGAGCCAGCAGTGTGACGAAGCCATCAGAAAAGCCAATGGCACTTTATCGTGCATCAGCAGATGCATGACGAATAGGTCCAGGGAGGTGATACTTCCCCTCTATAGGGCACTGGTTAGACCGCAGTTGGAGTACTGCATGCAATTCTGGGCGCCACACTTCAAGAAGGATGCGGATAACCTGGAGAGGGTCCAGAGAAGGGCAACTCGTATAGTCAAGGGCCTGCAGACCAAGCCCTATGACGAGAGACTAGAGAAACTGGACCCTTTCAGCCTCCGCAAGAGAAGGTTGAGAGGCGACCTTGTGGCTGCCTATAAGTTCATCACGGGGGCACAGAAGGGAATTGGTGAGTATTTATTCACCAAGGCGCCCCTGGGGGTTACAAGAAACAATGGCCACAAGGTAGCAGAGAGCAGATTTAGACTGGACATTAGGAAGAACTTCTTCACAGTTCGAGTGGCCAAGGTCTGGAACGGGCTCCCAAGGGAGATGGTGCTCTCCCCTACCCTGGGGGTCTTCAAGAGGAGGTTAGATGAGTATCTAGCTGGGGTCATCTAGACCCAGCACTCTTTCCTGCTTATGCAGGGGGTCGGACTCGATGATCTATTGAGGTCCCTTCCTACCCTAACATCTATGAATCTATGAATCTATGAATCTATGAAACTCAAACTTGGCTGAATCACAGTCTGATGGCTGGGGAATTGGCTCTGAGGCTGGACTCAGAGAGTGGTGGTCAACGGAAGTGAATCATGATGGTGCTCCATGATCAGTGGTGTCCCACAAGGCTCCGTCCTTGGACCTGTTCTCTTTAACGTCTTTATCAACAATGTGGATTCTGGTGTCAGAAGCAGACTGGCCAAGTTTGCCAATGACACCAAACTTTGGGGTACAGTGTCCACACCTGAGGATAGGAAGGTGATCCAGGCTGACTTGGATAGGCTGAAAAAGTAGGCAGATTCAAACCTGATGATATTCAATACCGACAAATTTAAGGTACTCCACCTTGGGAAACCTCCCCCGCCCCTGCAGCATGCTTGTAGGCTTGGCAGTGCTACGCTTGCTAGCACCAAGGCTGAAAGAGACTTGGGGGTCATGGTTGACCACAAGATGAACATGAGCCACCAATGCAATGTCGCAGCTGGTAAAGCAAATCAAACTCTGGCTTGCATCCATAGATGCTTCTCAAGTAAATCTCAGGATGTCATTCTCCTGCTGTACTCGGCCTTGGAGAGGCCACAACTGGAGTACTGCATCCAATTCTGGGCTCTGCAATTCAAGAAGGATGTGGAAAAGCTTGAGAGAGTCCAGAGGAGAGCCACGTGCATGATCAGAGGGCAAGAGAATAGGCCTTATGAGAGGCTGAGAGCCATGGGACTCTTCAGTGTGGAAAAGTGCAGGCTTAGGTGGCTGGTGGCTGTCTATAAGTACATCGGGGTGTGCATCAGGATCTGGGGGGACGTCTGTTCAGCAGAGTGCCCCAAGGGATGACAAGGACCAACAGTCACAAAGTCTTCTAAGTCTGTTTTAAGGAAAAACTTCTTTACTGTCTGAACCCCCAAGGCCTGGAATAGGCTCCCTCCAGAGGTGGTGCAAGCACTTACTCTGGACTCCTTTAAGAAGTGTTTGGACACTTATCTTGCTGGGATCCTTTGACCCTAGCTGACTTCCTGCCCTTGGGGCAGCGAGCTGGACTTGATGATCTCCTGAGGTCCCTTCTAGCCTTAATGTCCATGAAATCTATGATATGTATGAAACCTTTTGCCAACTTTATGAAGGAAAAGCTAAACACATGGCTACAAAATGGAGAATAACTGAGTAGATTGCAACACTGCTGAAAAGGATGAGTCATCAATGTGATGCAAAACCTTGAGTGGAATGCTTCTGTGCTTTCTGCCTCTGCAAAGTGGAATCAATCCAGTATTGCCATGCACAGGCCCCCCTGTGCATTTTTCACTAGTGAACTGAGAGTCTGATCTAATTCCTCTTGAAGTGAATGGGCTCTTTCCATTGGCTAAAATGGAAATTGGAACAGTTCCTCATACTTTGTTTTATTAGATGCATCATACCACGAAGACTGAAGTTCTCCTTACCAGCCTCTTTCAAAACCATTTACCTAGGTAATACATTTAATTATTTATTACTTATCTTCTATTGGCCCAACTGTATAGTTGGGAGAGCTGTTGGACAAACTTTTGGGCATCAAGTGCTCTTTCTCAAGTCTGAGAAACTTGTCAGTTCCTCACACATCCAGGTGGAATTCATAGCATTGCAAAGGGCATACAGTAGACCTTAGACATCAAGAGTAGCCAACTGGTGTCCTAAAATAAAGGCCCAAAGTGGAGTTTTAATGGGTCAGACAGTTTGTTCAGGCCTTTAGCATTGTGGTTATTTCCAGGCATCAGAAGCCATTACGTCATGATGATCACAGGGCAGCAAAGGATGGTTACATGCTAAATACTGTCCATCTGATCCTGCACACTGAGCACAGACAAAATTCCCACTAAGGAATAAGGAGCAAACTTCTATTCAGAATAAACAATAAGCATTACAGGACTGGACCTTAGATAGGCTTAAAAACATTATGTTATGTTATGTTATGTTATGTGCATAAAACATGTTTGTGCTGAGAAACAGGAACCCTGGAAAGAGCTCTGGATTTTACTCTCCAAACAAAAAAATATGGGGCAGGAGCTTCACTTTCAGGAGACAATGTGAATCCTCTGATAAAGACAAGCCAAGACGAGACTCCAGCAGCTATTGGAGCAGCACTATAAGTTCCTGAGAGCTTCCGCACTCGAGAATGGCTATTGTAAACTGCTTGTGTCTCCAGACAGAAAAGGAAGGATTGTCAAGGGGATTATCAATGTGCCTAGCATATGGTGAAAAGAGGCTGGAGGATACCCTGGTGAGGTTAGAGTCATTAAAAGTGAAATTTGGAAGCAGAATCTAGTCAATTTAGCTATGACAAAAAGAAGTAATATTAGGTGAAAAGCAATGGGTAGAAAAGAAAGGACTAAGGACAAAGGCTTAGTAATAAAGGTACAGAATCGTTGTGGAAGTGCCACACAATTTCATAGCTAAGGCTGAAATCATTTAAGAACTTTAGCACCCTGTGATGATTTTTGGTTCAGAATTACCTTAATAAAGGAAGTGAAACTCTTTGGACTTTCTACATGGTTAAATTCCACTGGCATCGTGTGTATTGGCAGCACTGAAGAAATTTGATTTAGGCAGCAGGACTGGGGACAGCTTTGTCTGTCTAAGGATTGTTGAAGACCATCATTAGCTATTGTCTAAGAACCTCCCTGCAAGTCCTGGAGGGAGCATTTCTGAGGTAAGAAGAGTATGTGAGAGTTGGGTAGTAGCTTACAACACTGTAAAGATTGCAGTCAATGCTATGGCTAGCAGAGCAGCCAGGTGAGGCTCTCTGAATTATGGTAGAGGTTTCTCCAGCTCTAAGATCATCTGAGGACTGAGAGTCTGAAAAGATGGTTGTAGCTACTGGAGTGCTTTGCTTTGAAGTTACTGCTTCAGGGCTACTTATAATTTTTTTTCTAAAAAGTATTTTAAAGTCCTTTTAAAGTTAATGCTGCTTCTTCCTTTTTGGCTTCCTGTTCTTTTTTCTGAGTGTTTCTACTTTCTATTTAATTCATGCCAGTTTCAGTTCTCTTTCTAATTCATTAGGTTTATTTTATACTTATTTGGTCATATATGTCAAAAACCCATCTGGACACCAGGAGGGTGCCCCAGAACCCTGAGTTTTTCCTTGCTGGTCCTTGCTTGTCCCAAGGAACAGACCAAAGTTTCCCTGAGATAACTCCTTCTCCCTACAAAACTCAGTTTCACTGCTCTTATATTAGACCCCCATAGCTGTGAAAAGGGAAATTCTGCCAGTTTTACGTGGCCTCCTCTTTGGGTTATGAAATATATTTTTGGTCCCCCTTTCTGTACAAAAGGCTAGCCTGGAATATCACCCATTAAGAAATTACTCTTTCCATAGGCAATCAGTAAGGAAACTAAATAACAGCTATAGCATGTAGGATAAAGGAATTACACAAGAAAAACTGGCCATAAGTTTGAAGACAGAAAAACAAGACAAGCATTCTCTTATCTGGCTACACCCTAGCCGTCCCAAAAGTTCTGCCAGTCTTTTTTGAGATCAGCATTCCTGCTGATTCTACCAGCTCTGACTGCTGAGGCCTTGGACCCTTCCTCAGCCTGAGAAAATCCAAAAGACCTGATCCTATTATACATAGACTATAAGGAACCTCCAAAACCAGCTCCCTCGCCCCCCATCAGCATTATTCAATTATTCTAATTGCTCATGAATCATAGAGACCTTCAGAAGTTTCTGGTCTCCCTGGGTGTTTATACACTTGCTCTAGGAATGGGACAGAGGGGCACTTTAATTAGAGCAGATCCAGGAGCTGCTCTAATTAAAGTGCTTGGAGCGTCACGTATATCAGCATCCCTGCACTGAAAAATGGCGGTGGGGGCGCTTTAACTTAAGCTTGTTGAATGAGCTTTAGTTAAAGCGCCCCCACTGCCATTTTTCAGTGTGGGGATACTGATATACGTGACGCTGCAGTCTACTGAAGTGTGGTAATTACCACATTCCAGCAGACTCATGCTGTAATTACAGAGCATTGGAGCAGCCTTGCTGCATGTGTATAGGTGCCCCCTGAGGCACCTGGATATCCCCTGGCTAAAGAGCCATTTCTCTCAGATGTCTTTGTTATTGAGCAGTTGATGTCCCCATTATAGGCAGACAATGCCTTGGGTGCCCAGCCTGATTATATCTTCTTCTGCCTGTGTCTGGAAGTGGCAGTTGTTTTTAAAGGACACAGACAGAAGGGACTATTTTCATCTGATCTGGTCACAGAAAGTGGTATACAGCCATGACCAAACAGAAATGCATGCCTGCAGACCGCATTCAAAAGGCTCCATCCCACAAAATTCTTAATCCTCATTGCATGTGGGTTCAGATGAACATGCTCCCAGCGCATTCTGTAACTTGTGTCTGTGGAGCTCCCTGCCTGTTGCTCTTTTCAGAATGGGAAGGTGGAAAGGGAGTGGAGGCAGTTTGATTTGGTGTTTTTTCAAACAGCACAGGAGGGTGGGTGGGTGGACTGAAGTCCCCCAAGGTAAGGAGGGTTCAATCCGCCAACCCCTCCCTCCACTTGCCCCTGCTGGCTGGGGAACCCCAAGAACAAGCTCCCTCTGCTCTCTTCCCTCTCCCATTCTAAAAAAAAAATCTGGGCACGGAGTGGGAGTGGTGTTGCTACAGACACCAGACTACAGGCTTCCAGCAAGCAGCTGGAACCCCCAACTCCCCAACCCAACAGCAAACTTCTGTTGGGTCCGGGGGATCATTGCAACTCATAGCACTTCCTGCAAAGCGCTGCGAGTTGCAACGGGGAGCTGCTCTTGTGTCTGCTCTCAAATATGGATCCCTAAGCTCCTTGGTTAAACTGCATCCAAAATCAGTGACACTTCATACAGGTTTCAGTCTTTTGACTCAGATCAAGGGAGACAGGGGGCATCTGAACCCCAAAGCCTCTGAGCTTGGGGGTTGCATGTAGGATTCCTGCCTGGATTTGGGAAGTATCCAAAGCCCCAGACCAGCTGGTCTGTGGGGGAGTATATTTGCCCAGTGGTAGGACCTCACAGACTTGACGATTGAGCTCTGCTCAATGGAATTTTGGAACTGATTTTACCTTACATATATGTGTGTGTGTGTGTGTGTGTGTGTGTGCGTGCGCGCATGTGCACGCATGTACATATATATATATATATGTATGCATGTGTAGATATATATATGTGTATATATACATATACATATATACAGCAAAAGCTGTGTTAACCAGCACCTTACAAGCTGACATGCTCTGTTAACCAGCATGCTGGCTTGTAAGGGCTTGTAAGGGAAAAGTGAAACTGGAAGTGTCCACCTTGGCACTTCTGGTTTCACGGAGCCCCCATAGCCCAGGGAAAAGCAGCCTGCGCTGCCAAGCCCCATGGCCCGGGGGCAAAGCAGGCTGTGAGGATCCCCCCTCCCTGTCCCTTGGGTCCTATGGGGCCCGTGGGAGGGGCAGTGATGCAGCAGGAGGGGCAGCAATGTGGCAGGAGGGGCAGCAACACGCCAGACGCAAAGGGACAGGCGGTGGCCCAAACAGGCAAAGACGCCTGTTTGGGCTGCTCAGTTATCCGGCAAATTTTGTTATCTGGCACCCTTGATTCCCTGTGGGTAATGGATAACAAAGCTTTTACTGTATATCTATATATATAGATCTAGATCGGGGTGGGCAGTTATTTCGGGCGGAGAGCCGCTTACCCAGTTTTGGCAAACTGTTGAGGGCCACATGGGTAGCCCTGCCCCTTGACAGGTGCCCTGCCCTCTGGTCACCATCTTGGGACCAATGTCTCAGGGTCAGTGCCAGTGGGGGCCAGAGTGGGGCACAGGCCGGCAGGGGTCTGTGGAGTCAGGTTGGGCTGCACCAGCAGGGAGAGGGGGGAACTGGCCTGGCTCCATAGAGGCCCTTCTGGCTGGGACTCTGTACTCCTGCCGCCCTGCTCTGGGCCCCACTGGCACTAGCCCTGGGACACTGGTGTGGGCCACATGCACCCGCTCATTCCCAGTGCCCCCCCAGCCCCGTGGTACAGGCAGGGGGAGCATGCAGCCCCGACACCCTGCTCCATGGCAGGGAATGAGCTGGTGCTGAGCGAGGGGAAAAGCAGCCCCTCCCCTGCCCCGTGGCCAGCACTCCCTGTTGCAGTTGCTTGCAGCCTGTGCGGGGCTGTCCTGAGCAGGCACAGGTGGGGCTGGGGCGGAGAGGCAGCAGATGTTTGCAGCTGGCCCAGGTTCTGGGTAGCTGCTGACAGCTACAGAGCCGGAGCTGGGGGAACAGGGGCTTTGGGTGGGGGCAAGGGGCAGCAGGGCTGGGGGGCAAGGGCTTTGGGTGAGGGACACAGGGCAGCAGAGCTGGGGGGCAGGGGCAGCAAGGCTGGGGGGCAAGGGGCACAAGTAGGGCATCCTGCCATGTACCCCCTACTCAAACACTGCCCGGTGCAGCAAGTGGAGGGGCCACAGGTGCTGCCACCGTGCACAGCCCTGATGGGCGAGCCCAGAGCTGGTGTGGGGCCCAGGCTGGCAGCGGAGCCGGGTTACAAACTGGTGCTGAGTGTGGGAAAAGCAGCCCCTCGCCTGCCCTTTGGCTGGCGCCCTGCGCTGCAAATGCTTGCAGCCCGCATGGGGCTGCCTGTGCCTGTTCAGGACAGCCCCACGCGGGCTGCGAGCAGCTGTAGCAGGGAGCGCCAGCCATGGGGTGGGGGAAGGGCCACTTTTCCCTGGGCCACTTTTGCCTGGGCTCCTTCCCTGCCTTCCCCCCCTGTCTTCCCTTACCTGAGGTTTCAGCGTGGGGCAGCCATGTGGTCCCAAGCCAGAAGCCCCTGCTGGGGCTTCCAGCTAGGGGGACGGGGCTGGGGGGGCCCTGCAGTTGCAGAAGCCTGCCGGGCTTCCCTTGGGTCCTATTGCCCCTGGGTCCTGTCATTTTTTACAAGAACCAAAGACAGAGAAATATTAATTTTCTAAATTTTTAGGGGCCCTGTGAGCCAGATAGAATGGCCTTGTGGGCCAGATCTGGTCCATGGGCCGTATTTTGCCCATTCCTGATTTAGATAGATAGATAGATAGATAGATAGATAGATAGATAGATAGATAGATAGATAGATAGATAGATAGATAGATAGTACAATGAGACAACACATGCCATATCAATGGAATAAACATTAGAAAATCTACATGATGCCACACAAACCGTCCTCCCCCTGCAGCCAATGGTGGGGCTCATGACACTGTTTTTTATTGTTTCCTTTCATTCTTTGAACTCTGTGTCTAATGCTCAATTTCGAATAATTTCTCAAAAAGTGCCTCTAATATCACCTTTTCTATTCAAATACTAAGGTTATTACTCTGTCACTTATTTGGGTTAACAACAGTGAGAATTTACATGGGTACAATCTGAGTCTAGTCGTACCATTTTTAGGAGTTTGGTTGCAAACGAACAATGTAAATGGTTTTGCAACCCCTGTTATTTTTGTTTTTTGCAGAGGAAGGTGCCCAAGCAATGATGGGGAGAATATTGCATTAATCTCTTAGGTTGCTATTTCTAAAGGCCAATTGAGTTAATATTTCGCTGCTTGAAGGAGAAAAGGCCTTTGTGAGTTACAGGCAGTGGCTAGAATTAAAACCCTGAGTGATTGTATGAATTATTAAGTCTACACAAAAATATCAATGATTATGAAATCCTGCTCTGATAGCTGCCCCTACAATAGGACTTTAACTGGGAATAGCAAGCATTTAGCAGCATGGTTTAATTTAAAGGGAAAACGTGGAGCTCAGATTTTGAAAACAAACAGAGATCTTTCTGGAGAATGCAACCTTTAGCACTTCAGCATTCCTCAAGTCTTTACTTTGCAATAAAAGAGGTCAATATTAGTTCCTCTTTTAAGATAACAGCAACATTCAGGGTTCTGTGTTTCCCTTACACATGCTAGTAAGACCATTAATGTGTGAAACTGACTGTTCAGTTTTTAGCAATGTCATCAACTTCATCTTCAGAAATGCAGACCACCAAAGGCAAGAAACCTTCTGTTTAACTCCAATGTGTGAATGCTATAGGACCTCACTAAACTGTGCCTTAGTAGGTGGCAAAACCACAGAATATATTTAGTGGTTCACAGTTTATAATTATATGAGCACAGAAATGTGAGTACAGGAAATTGCTCAGAGTGAAAACTGTTAGTAAAATCACACATCTCATCCTTCAGCATGAGAGCACCACATAGCATCTGGCCGTGTCCTTGTCACTAGTTAACACCAAGACTTCCTGATGAAACTCACTTCTCACTGGGACACTTCTTCCTCTTGACAGCTTCCAGATGGTCTTTTGCTAGTGCTGATGAATACGGCAGGGACAGGCTCTTGGTGTTCTTGCAACAGCTCTTTTAGGAAGGAAGAGGAGCTGGCTGGCAGTCTATAGTGAGAAAAACTACCACTGTCTTCCTGCTTCCCTTTACTTGAGCAGAAGACACTAATACACATCACCACTGTAAGAACTGAGTGCAGTCACAGCAAGAGAGCAAAGATAACTTCCCTTTCTTAGCTCCTACCCTTTCAACTCCAAATAGGTTGTTGAAGTTTTATAGCTTTTGGTGGATACTTAAGGTTCCAGATCAAATTTTTGTACCTTCTATGACCAAAGACAATGACATACAAATATAATCTTTACTGCATATAGACTATAATGCATATAGTCTTTATTGTCTTTAGTAGGACCTTAATTTTATCTTGTACCTCATATATCGATTCCTCAGCGCTCTGGGCAAGTATGTCACCAGTCTCCAGTGACAACATTCTTATCTTAGGATCTTGTTACACATTAATTTTAGGCAGCTCCTGGAGCTCTTAACCCCTGGATTGTCCACACATTAACACATGACAAATAGTTTTAAGCACACTTTAGGCAACTTAAAAGTTATGCAACTCTAGGGCAAGTTTATCTCTGATCCACGTTACCCAGTTCTTGTTTCATTAATGTGTGGCCACTACCCACAGATGAACTGCACAAGTGGCAGTCCTTCAGCATCCCAGGATTTAGTGTTCCCTCCCCCACCCTCCTGTTCTGTGTGAACTAACTTTCCACCACCTGAACTTTACTGCCCAGGAGGCAGTTCTGGCACCAAGGCAACTTCCCTTCCCAACCCCAGGAGTGGGACCTTCCCCCACAGGGGTGCAACCCAAACAGCCTTCAGAGCACATGCCAGCTAGCCAGGTCACAGGGTATGGATGGGTCCAGGAGTGGGGTGTAAGGGGGTGAGGAGGAACAAGTTAGGGGGCTGGATCAGTTCCCCATGAACTGGGGCTTTCTTCCAAGGGCATGGGCAGTAGCTCCCCAAAAGTGCCTTCCCTCACTGCTCCCACCTCCCAGCCGCCCCAGGAAGCATGACTAGTACTCCACACATCCCAATCTCAAATCCCAATTTATTAAAACATGAGACCTTCCTTAATTTACCTCCTCTTTATTTATTTTTGAGTTCTGATTTTTTAACTTATTTTTATTTTATCTTTCAGTGGTTGACTCTCTTCATTTCACCACTCTTCCCCCACCCCCATTTCCTTTCTACCTCCCATTTCATTATCCACCCCATTCTATTAACTCTCTGTCTCTCAGCTTCATGCCCCCCACAACCCAGCTGTTACCCCTCCCCACCCAAAAAGGAGGGAGGGATAGAAGCCTGTCCTGGCTCACCAGCCATGTAGGTGAGCAACTCACAGCTGTCAGGACCCTGCTTGCCTGCCCTCTAGTGGCAAGTGACAGCTGTGCAGGTGGGGACAGTCAGAGAAGGTTTTTAGCCTTAAGGTGTGACTGCTTCAAACTTCAAGGCACTACAGGCTCTAACTACAGCATAGCTGCAAGCTTTAGAGTATCTAGGAATAGCTACTTCAAGTCATAAAATGCACATGCTCTCCTGATGGAGGCTGGACATGTCCAGATCCTTTTAATCTAGCAAGTAAACTCTCCTGTTTGCTTCAGTGAATGACTGTGGGTAGGCCACATATAAGAAATACACATATGAAAGTGAAATGAGAAAAGAACCCTGATGCCAGTGTTCTATAGATTCAGCAGGTGCAGTAGAGTATTTTAGATGACTGTACTTACTTTTCCAAACACAGTGGTCAGGTATGGGAGCTAGATAGTTCCGTACAGGAGTAAGGTCTTTTACTTTGGGTAGTTCTAGGGACATCTGTTGAAAACTTTTCCCTGTAAAAAGAAATGTACTTATATATATCAGCAAACACACACTTAGAAATAATACTGCATACAACAACATTCTGCTGGCTAGTAGAATGAAAATTCTTTTGTTAATATTAAGAAAGTATGTGTCCTGGTACCTCAGCCTCATAAATCACTAGTTAAAAATGGCTAGACAGATGGTAGTAGAGAATGGCTGATTTAGTTACTGTCATTTGTTAAAATGACTTAGGGTCATTAAGTAGTGCACACAACAACCTTATGAGCTTGTGACTATCGTTTATCCATGTAGATCAGACTGCAAAATCTGGGCCTTAGCTGGTAAACTCTTTTGGCTAGGGACTATGGCTTCTTTAGTGCTGGAATAGCACCTAACATGATAGGACTTGGGCCTGGCTGGAGCTTTTGGCTGACACTTGTTCAAATAATAAACATGGGCACTGGAAGGACAAAACAAGCCAAGTATGGTATGTGTCCTTAAAATCTGCTAATCAAAGTAAAATTCCCTTCTGACCAACAAGAATATATGCTGGGAAATGAAAGGTATATAATGAATATAATGAAAGGTCAAATTTTTGGCATTGCCCTGGTATGTATTAGAGCAAAATTTAGTCCTGAAATGCTAACTGTATTCTACATTAGATGAACAATATAGAATAGTAGAGTTACAAAAGAATATCTAACCATCTTAAAGATGTTGAAAATGAATAGCATTCCTAATCTGGGAACACTGAAAATTCTGGTAATTTGCTTGTAGCTATTTCACTATACAAACCTCTGGATAGAAGAAAATACAACCCGCATATCCCAAACATTAACCCCTCTCTAAAACCTCTCTGGATTCTCCTGAAGTTCTTCTGCTTCAGTTTCCTGAGGTCCCCAGGCCACTAGTAGACTTTATTACGTGTCTCTAGCTGTCCTGCAGGACTGCAGTCTGCCTAGCCAATATCCACCCCAAGCTAACATCATATTTTCAGTTGACATGCAGGGAAGAGGGAAGGTTTCTGTAGAATTTGATGAAACACCATCTTGGGAAGTAAAGAACACAGTGCTAATGTGAACTGCCTTGGGAATAAGCTGGGTGGTCCTCAAATACACCTATGTGTTGCTATACTGTGCAAGATCAACCTGTAGAGAAAAAGCTATAGGTAAGTGAGAAATGATAGACAGAAAAAGTAGCAACTGTGCAGAAAGCACAAGGATTTTAAATTAAAGATGCTAAACTAGTTGCTAACTAGGGCAACTTTCTATGCAGCTTACTGTGCAATCTTCAAATAAGCATAGAAATAGATAAGGTGGTGCCAAATACCCATGTAAGGAAGTGCAAGAAGCAAGGATTTCTTAGGACGATATTTTTATTGGATCAACTGCATAGTTGGGATAGAGCTAGACAAACTTTTGAATGGAAGACATTCTTCCTCAGGTCTGATCAGAACAAGTCAGATACTAAGAGATATCACCCTAAGAAATCCTTGCCTCGCATAATGTCTGGATGACCATGGTCAGAACATCACTCTTATTTTACCAGGTAAGGAAGCAAAGATTGCACTCTTGCACTGACCTCCATTAACTTGAACTCTGAAGATACCTCTGGGGAAAAAAATCTCTGAATTACTGTCCCTTATGTAGATAACCACAATTCACTTCACTTGGCTTGATCTTAAAAGGGTTTGATCCAAAGCCCAGTGATGGCAAAGACAATCTATCTACTGATTTCTCAAAGACCAAAGCTGCTTTGTTTTGCTAAAACATGAAAAACACTCATACAGATTAGAGAATTTACACTCTGTTGGGAGAGTGAATGCAATGAGCTCTGCAAAGGTTTTATTTTGCACTCTATTTAGTCCTTAACCTTCTAGAAAGTGAATGCAATGTGAGTAAATACGCTGTCCCTATTTTACTCTCAATTTGCAATCATTCTGCACCAAGAAAAATGAATAGAGGAAGCTTCAAGATAGCACAGAATCAGGTCCTCTGCTTTCGTTATGGTATTCCAGCACTACCTGTTGTATTGTGATGCTTTATACTGGAAACTGTTGGTTATACTTGGTTTAATATACACATATGACTTAGATCAGGGCTGCTCAACCCTCAACCTGCAGGCAAGATCTGACCTATGGAGCCATGTGATCTGGCCCATAGGGCTCTTCAAGGATCTGGAAATTTGGTTAGGGAAGGGAGCAGCAGCAATTTATGCTGCCACTGCTCCCGCACCACCAAATTTTCAAGCCCTGTGGGTCAGATGACATGACCCTGCACATAGGATCCTGGCAGCGTGCAGGGACCCAGGGCCCAGGCAGTGGGCCTGGTCTGGCATCCACAAGGTTGAACCTAGGGTGGTGGGGCCTGATCTAGGGAATGTGTTGCTGGGGTTGAGGCAGTGGGGTCCAATTTAGCATATGCAGTCAGAGCTGGGGCTAGGGCTGGAGCAGAGAGCCCAATCCAATATGCATGGGGCTGGGACTGGGGCTGAGGCAGTGGGACCCAATCCAGTGTATGCAGGACTGGGGTTGGGATGGCAGGCCAAGGCTGTAGCTGCAATATAGTGTATGGGACTGGAGCCCAATCCAACTCCCACTGGATTGGGCTCCAGCCCAGTTTGCACTGGTTTGGGCCAACAGACTGGATTCAGCTCACAGACCCACCCAGCACCACTAATTCGACCTGCATGGCCAAATGGTTGGGCACCACTGGCATAAATGATGGAATTTTAGTATCTCAGAAGAGAGGGAAAAGTTGAGACATAATGGCTTCCAAATGAAATGATGGGTTCTAATGTGAATGCCTTCTTGTGGGTCAGAAGTTCTGAAATGAAGTAGAAATAAATGATTCTCTTTCCCAGATATTTTCTTTGGGCCCAAGGTGCATTTTCAAGTGCCATTTGTTTTCTGTATAGGCTGGCAAGGAAGTACAGTCTTGATTACAACGTGTCAGCTTTGCTTGCATTTTATTTATTGATATTCATATTATAGCTGGCTCTGTAGCTAGTTCTTAGCTTTCTTTTAGCAGCTGGATATGTGATCCCTCCCATGGGCTTTCATGTGAAACAGAAGTAACTTATGATGAATATGGCACTGTAAATTCCCCCTTCACTTTCAAAGCAGGATCTGCCACATAAATCAGCTCTTGCCCAGCAGCCCTCTCTGCCAAGATGCATTCTCTATTTGATTATAAAGCACTGCGTGTACCAAGATAAAAAAAAAAAAATAGTCCATTGTTTTATGTTACCTACTACAGCACCTAAAAGGTCCTGGGTACTGTACAAACATAATAAGGCAGAACACTGGGCCTGAGAGATTAACAATCTAAAAATAAAAATGTTTGAATAGGAACGAAGGGCTGCAGGTGGTTACACAGTGTTGAGAAACATGTGCAGCTGCTTCTCCACTTCAAACAGGGCCATTACCCATATTGCTTGGAGTTTCTATACTTTTCCCCCTTTCCACGTCACAAAGTGGATTAGGGTGTATGCTTTGCTAAGGGTATGGATGGCTGTTTTAAAAGGGGAAGGGAAGCTGCTCCTCCGGAACACACAAAATCTATAACACTCTTTTACATGTGCATGATCCTGCAGCAGTACAAGGGAATGAAATTGCCCTTTGAATGAAACAGGGTTAAAATTGTAGTGGTTTTAGCCCACATGTATTCTTACAGAATCAGGCAGATGTAACAGTTGCATTATAATTATGTATCTTTGTATTCTTTGATAGCAGTACAATTTTTACATCTGTCTATGCCTTAGGCACATGACAGCAAGGGCAATTAAAGAAAACTGCTCAGTATTTCAGTTGGCAAGAATTTCTTCTGCAATATTGCCAAAGCTCTTTGGTATCGTTAAATCATTCTGGTTCCACTCAGGACATACATTGAGACAATGCCAGCATTATGATGTATGGTAAACCTGATGGCCACCCACACCAGATTCTGCTCCTTGAATGTGTGTCAGGTTTCAGTTGACAAATTGACTGAGCTTTCATTTCCAAGAGCACACAAAAATATACCGAAAAATCCCCACTTTGATGCTACAAGTCTCAATAGCATTAGCACAAAAATATAGCTGTGGGTTTTAGAAAAGACAGACCCATATAAGGCATTACATGTCGAATTTCAGATGAGAAAATGATTTCACTGAAAAGCCTCAACATTACTTATAGCCAGAATTCAGTCCTATATTTCCAGCGGTTAGGAAATTACATGTAGCCTGTAGTCATGACTAAAAACAGGAAAAACAAGAAAAGAATATTAACATGTAATCATATCTAAAAGACCAGATATCACTTTCTCATTGGCAGCTCAAAGACCAAGTAAGGCTTTCTGAAAGGGATCTTCCTATCCAACCTGGCTGTCCAATGCAGAGTCTTATTTCACTTCTGAACTCTTAAAAACCCACTGGCAGGGCAATGCCGTGAAAACTTCTGAGGGTAAAAATCCTGCAGCTAAGTCAATGGCTCTGAAGTTCATGAAGTGAATTCAGTGCTACTTTACAGGTGGCTTTAATTACAGCAGCAGACATATTTAATCAGGGCAAACAAGTAAGCCTGGAAATCAGCAGCTCTTTTATTAGAAAAATGTAAGATAATCTCTGGGTGACACATTCCCATCAAACTGTTTGCTCTCTGCTTACATAGTGTTATTTGAATCATTTCCATGCAGGCCCTTTATGCCAGCTGGGAGAATCTGGTAATTTTTGGAAAGTTTTCTTTGTTCGACGTCAACTCAGCTTGTATACTGTGTCCTGAATCATCATGGTGCTCACACATTTTTTTATTTAATAAGTTTATTTTGTAATTGCAATTAAAAATACTCTGGATGGTAAGTTATAAACCATTTGTGGTAGAGGGATGAATTTTTCTCTACATCACATGAAGGAAGCTCCCCCTACAGTGGACAAACTATCTCCTATAGATTATACAAGTTGTATAATGACCCTGCAAAATAGATCTTTGTGCTGATACTAAGTCCCATTGAAGTCGGTGGACCTTCAAGTCAGTTCAGGAGTCCATCTAAGTGGACTCATTTAGAAGACTGAGCCTTAATTCATAGAAGATTCATGGAAAGAAAGCAACCAGGTGATGCTGTCTATCAACCAGTGTAAACTAGGAATTAGGTCTCCAATACTCTATAGCAGTGGTACCTGACCTTTTTGCCCACAGGCCAGAGCGGTGGTGCCAGGTCCCTTCCAGGACTGGATCTGGCTGGTTGGCCTGATCCAACCCTGAGGGTGGGTACACTTGGGGGCAAATCTGGTGCATGGGGTGGGCCCAGAGAGGAGCCAGTCTGGTGTGGGGGACAGGTGCAGCCACAGCCAGATTCAGTGAGGTGGCAATGGCTTAGGCCTGGACTGGGCTGATATGGCCATGCAGCAATGGCCCAGCCCCAATCCAAGGGCGTGGAAATTTGGCAGCAGGAGAACAGTGTCAGTGTTAATTGCCTAATTACTACCGCTCTCCTGCTGCCAAATTTCTCTACCTATGGGGAGCCCTGTAGGCAGTTTGGCCTGTTGGCTTGGGGTTGAACACCCTGTCTCTACAGTCTTCAGAAAAGACACAATCTAGTTTTAAGTGATGGAACACAGAAAATGTATTCTACGGTCTAAATGAGAATTCCACTGAGAAATATTTCCAGTATTTCAACTCAGTTTTCCTGTGCTCAATTTTAGCTCATTCATCTCAGAAATAACCACTTGAATACCCCTAAATCATTTCTCAGTTTCCTTTGTAGTTATTTACATATAGGCTGCAGAAAACCTGCAAGATTTGTTTCACATGGGTTATGTGAACTGGACCCAGCAGGATTTAGTCTGGAAGCAATGACAAGAGAACACTCCTTGCTAATTTACCTGAAATTTGGAATTCATGTAGTGGGAGAAATCACTGAGAGCTATGTGGGGAAAAACCATCTAAGCAGAGACATCTTGATGTAAGGGTGGTCAAGCCTTGCCACTCAGGAAATAAGCCCCACCGAAGTGACTCTTTTGTGTGTGTGACAGTCTCCTGAGCAACTATATTTCTGCTGCTGGGTCTGCAGATAACTGCTTAATGGCATCTGACACTCACATGCAGGTCTAAGGGAATTTGTCTTCTGCCTGACTTCAGACTAATAAGGCTACCTCTTTCTCCTGAAGGTATGAGTCTCATCTTATACACAAGTCCCTTTGATTCATTAGCCATCTGGTGTCCTGCACACACATGAGATGAGTCCTATTACATAGAGGAAGAGTAAACAAAAATTTAAAAATATTAAATATCAGAACTCAGACTTACCTGTTTCTTCAGTGTGGCCCTTTTCAACCTGTCAAGTTTGTAGAGATTAGAGAATATATGGGAGATATAGAACAAAGAAATTACCTGATGGAGAACTAGGCAGGGAGGGTAAGTGAGGAGGACACAAAAGCATATGGTTGGATCTTTCAGAGTTCAAAGCATTTATCATCTTATCTGAAGGAGTTGTAGTACAGACTTTATATGAGAGTATTTGGTTAGAATCTGTGCTCCAAGGGTTGTCTAATAGAGTCTGGCAGCCAGTTCTGTGATCTAACAGGTCATGTTCACTTCTACTTTTCTGAGACCTATGTGAAAAATGGTAGGTATTAGTGCTCAAGGAGACACTTGAAGTTGTACTCTGAGAAGTTGTTAAAAAAGAGCTGCCAGTTGTAATGGGGGGGAGACTTTGTGTTCTGATTGGTGGTAGTGCACTACACTCCAGCTGCTTCTTCTCTGACATGAGGTACTTTTGGGTGTCTGTGCTTCTCCTTTTGAAGTCAGCAGTGGCCACACATTCCTCAGAGAAATCTTTGCAGTTTGTTTCCATAATGCAATCAAATGTGGTGATGATATCATCAACTTCTGATGTTTCTTCTCTTTGATATCGGTCTCTATTTCTGTCTTTCTGGTTTGTTTTCTGATCATCTTTCTTTTTTTTGCAGGAGAAAACTTGGTTAAACATACTGAATTTTCCTTCCTTTTTCAGGTTTTTATTCTTCTGTGAGGGAATTTGATGAATTGTTTCAAATCTATTAGGAATTATACAAACAAACAAACAAACAAACAAACAAACAAACAGCCAAGTAAAAAAATAAGGAGAGCAGAAAGTAGAAAGCCTTTAGCATTGTTATTTAAACATAAGATTTTAAAGAAAATCTATCCCGTTTTAACACACAAAATGAAAAAGAATGATATTCAGATGAAAGTGTAGGTGTAAATTATATAGGCTGAATATAATTGTCCACATTTTATGAACAAAAATAAGCTGTATAAGTAGTATCTTCTTGTCCTACTACTGTGCTTTTTATTTGTATTAGGATGAACATATGCATTTGTTATTATTGTGTTTAATTTCTGGTACCAGTCTATGGTCAATCTGCTATTAGAAATCTGTTTGATCTGTTCTGGTTTATGCATCTATAGAACAGCTAGCAGTATATTCCAGCTGCAGAACCATTGGTAGTGATGACAATACATGAACCAAGAATAGTATGAAAAGCATTCAGGGATTTTTACAGACTAAGGGGCCTTGGTTCAATGCCATATTTGGAAAGTGTTGTTTTCCAACAGAACAGTAATTACTAACTCCAGGTCAGGGACACTGATTCAGTATAGCAAAGGGGGAAAATCACTTAATTCCATTTCTCACAATATCCTTCCCTTAGACATTGCAAATCCAATGTCTGTGAGGCCTTGAACAGCTTTCAGGAGACCTATCACAATCACAGCCAGCTCATAGACTCTGGCAGATTTAAAGGAGGCTGTTGAATAACTATAAATGAATAACTTTATAAGGAAGGAGACTATTGCTTGGCTTTGCAGATTTGCATTCATGAAATAAATAAATATATAAATAACTATTCAACATCTATGAGCAAGCCAGGATGTGGAGGTTTCAATGGCAGCAAACATAGCTTTAAGTATTTTTGCCTTTTGTAACAGGAAATAATACTATTAACTGGAAAGAATGGGGAAAAACAAAGAAATGTGACAATTCATATATGCCTAATACTGATGTGGCGAAACCTAGATAAATTAAGTTGGAGAAACTGAAATTATTACAGAGATAAATAATGGATGGTGAGCAAAGAATATAATAGAGGAGTTTTAAAAAAGAGAAAACATGTATACAGCAAGGCCTGGAATTTTAAGAGTGAAAATATCTTTTAAGCTATGGGTATGATAGCTTATTTTATCAGATGTCAAGTGACTTTAATAGAAATACAAGGCATATATTTGAGGGGAAAATTTCCCCTGAAAGTAAATTTTGTCCATAAATATGACAGTGCTCTATTGTTTTACAACTATGTGTTATTTGTTAGAAAGACTGATTGGACAGATGCTATCTAACTGCAGCAATGAACCATTCAATAAATGGATACTTTTAGCATTGGTGTTTTAGAGAAGAATTTGAACCAAGCATTGTATAGGAACTGCAGATTAATTCCTGCAGTCAGGAAGCTTTTGTACCCTCCAGAACATGCAGAGTAAGAAATGTCACTGTGTCTTTCCAGTGAAGTTCAGTTCTAGCATGTGACCTGTAGGCAAAAGCAAGAGGTGCATTATGATTGTTCCTTTACCTGTGCTCCTGAGAGAGCAGCTTGATGCACGATGTGTGCCCGCAGTACATTGCGTATGTCAGAGGAGTGTTTTCATTGATGTCCCGGGGGTTGCTATCTATCCCCAACTGTAGCAGTGTCTTTACGCAGTCTGCTTTCCCTGCTGCTGCAGCCCAATGCAGAGGTGTCCTAAGGAAAAGAAAGTGGAATACATTAATGATCACCTGAGGTATGCTCCAGCATTGCTTACTCAGCATCTGCACTGACCATCTTAATCAATTCTCAAACCATTGGTCTAGCTCAAATATATGTTCATCAGTTACCGCCATGGCAGGAGCAATAGTATAGATCTAGCTCTGCTAAGCATTAATGGTTAAAATGTTTGTATTTGTCTTACACCACCACTTCCACCATTGCTAGCACTGGTGGAAGAAGTGCCTAAAATTTCCAGTGAGGAATCTGAAAAAAATCTTTCTAGCCCCCCCCAGTCTAGGGCAGTAGTTTGCAACTTACTTGCCATAGTGGGCCACACTTGCAGCTCTCAATGCGTTATGTGGGCTGCACCCACACAACTTACTTCCTGTGTATCCTTTAAAAAATGTTTTAACAGGATGTCACATGGGCCACAGCAGTGTGCTGACTGGGCCAAATGCAGCCTCGTGGGCTGAGAACCACTGGTCTGGGGGCAAGGGGCAATGCTTTTTATCCTGACAACATGTCCTGATAGCCAGGATCAGTTCAGGATTTTACATCAATATGAGGGGGAAAGAATCCTCCCTTAGGCCACAGAGCAGTTAGTGTTGTTGCTTGGCACTTACTATTTCATTCATTAGACTGCTTTAGACCCTGATGCTACTGTGTCTCTACTCTATAGTGAAAAATGACCAACAGGTACATATAAGGGTGATTCTACTTCTCAAATCCAGTTGTCCTGGACTTTTCCCATGATCCTCTACAGACAAGAACCTTTGTAGCCACAGTAAAAGGGGAAAGATTTCTGCTTAGTGACTAGAAACTAATATTTGGCCTCACAGGTGTAACATTCCCTGCAAAAAAATTATGAATTTACTTTTAATTAAAGCAACCTGCAAAGCACAAAACAAGCTGAATAGGAAGGACTGCATAGGAGGACAGCTGAAAAATATCAATTCATGTATGACTCCCCAGCAGACAGTAAATGAATACAGTGTAACTTTCAGATAGCTGCAAAAGAGAATGGAATTAAATGGAAACCTATTATGGTTTTGTGAGCTACCTCCATCTCCAAGGTAGCATCCCTTTTACAGAAAGCCAAGAAAATTTAATAGAAAATCATCTCTCTGATAGAATTATTTTGGATGATTAAAAAACCCTATGGAAATGTATCCTTTCTCCTATTACATTTGAAAGATCTTTGGGGATACATTTGATAGAAACCCATTGATTTAAAGTTCTGTGAGAGTTTTTGCATAAGGGATTTTTTGATTATTATTATCTAAAGGCCCAAGCCTTTAGACTGAAGACAATGAGACTTATACTTTCATACTTTCATAGTCTCATAGTATCTAGGGTCAGGAGGGACCTGAACAGATCATCTAGCCTGACCCCCTGCCACAGGCAGGAATGAATGCTGGGTTCACAAGACCCCAGACAGGTGATCGTCCAACCTCCCCTTGAATTTGCCCAAGGTAGGGTGAGGACCACTTCCCTGAGCAGTTGGTTCCAGATTTTGGCCACCCTAACGGTAAAATATTGCCTTCTGATCTCTAACCTAAACCTATTCTCCATCAGCTTATTACCATTGTTTCTTGTCACCCCAGGTGGTGCTGGGGAGAAAAGGGCTCTTCCTATTTGCTGCTGATCTCCCCTGATGAGCTTGTAGGCAGCCACCAGGTCCCCCCTCAGCCTCCTCTTCCTGAGGCTGAACAGGTTCAGGCCCTTCAATCTCTCCTTGTAGGGCCTGTGTTGCTGCCCTCTCACCAAGTGGGTGGCCCTCCTCTGAACCCTGTCCAGGGTGGCCACATCCCTTTTGAAGTGTGGCGCCCAGTACTGGACGCAGTACTCCAACTGCAGCCTGACCAAAGTCGCATAGAGGGGGCATATCACCTCTCTGGACTGGCTTGAGATGCACCTTTGAATGCATGACAAAGTATGGCTGGCCTTGCTCACTGTGGTCTGGCATTGGCGGCTTGTTCATCTTGGAGTCAATAATGACTCCAAGATCCCTTTCCTCCTCTGTGCTTTCAAGAAGGGAACTCCCCAGCCTGTATGTATGCTGTGGATTCCTTCTCCCAAGGTGCAACACCCTGCATTTGTCTACGTTGAACCCCATCCTATTCTCATCTGCCCACTTTTGTAGCCTGTCTAAATCTAGTTGCAGCCTCTCTCTTCCTTCAAGTGTGTCCACCTCGCCACGCATCTTAGTGTCATCTGCAAACTTGGACAGCGTGCTTTCCACCCCCTCATCCAAGTTGTTGATGAAGATGTTAAACAGTGTGGGCCCGAGGACCGAGCCCTGGGGTACCCCACTGCTCACATCTCGCCAAATTGAGTACAACCCATCCACCACTACTCTCTGGATGTGCCCCATCAGCCAATGTTTTACCCATCCAACTGTGCAGGCATCAATGCCACAGTCGCTTAATTTATTGATGAGGATGGGGTGAGAGACAGTGTCAAAGGCCTTCTTAAAGTCTAGAAAGACTATGTCCACAGTGACACCATCATCCAAGGATTTAGTTACTTGGTCATAAAAGGCAATCAGGTTGGTCAGGCAGGACCCGCCTTTGATGAACCCATGCTGATTGCTCCTGAGCATAATCTCCCCTTTATGGGGAGTAGGAAAAATCAGTCCATAATCAGACTGGCAGTCCTTTGATTCTGGACTCATCAATGGCAAAATGTCTATTGACTTCAATGGAAGCAGTATTGGGATGCTAAAGAAGAAAAAGGAAGAACTTCTAACATGTACGGGATAAAGTCCGGAGGTTCTTGGAAGAATGGAACTTGGGGATCCTCAGCACTTTGGAAGATCAAGCTCGAACATCTTAACATTACTGAAGTTGACAGGCTGAGTCCATGGAAGTTGGTCAGAGTTTTGATTTCAACGAGGGTAAGATTTCATACCAGTTGTGAACTCATGCTGTGCTGTTTAGGAAGGAAGGACAAATCCATTTTAATGAATCAAATGATGATATACCTCTGTCTTGTATACCCTACCATAAATATAAGGTTAAAATACCTTTATATTAGAGAAAGAGGTAGTTAGCTATGGTAGCCTGAAGTCAGACAGAAGGCAGGATAGAATTGCACCTCACAGACTAACTGAATAAGAGATACATAAGCTTCCATAAGCAGCAGCTCACTTCATCAAAAGATAGGCATGCTCTGCATGTCCCTTCCTAGCATCTGATGAAGTGAGCTGTTCCTCACAAAAGCTTATGAAACTTTGATTCCGTTATTCTATATGGTGCAACTTTACCCCGCTTTCTGCCTACTTTTATATTAGTCACCTAGTAGTCATTTATATTAGTTATTGTAAGGTAAGCACAAAAGGCCTCATTTGCAGAGTTGTTGAGTATATATACTTCTCAGCAATCCACTTTCATGAAATAGGTTGTGGCCTCTGTAACAGGAAACGTGACTGTTAAACAGTCTTAGCTTCAGGTTAAGACAATGGGAACAGGGGCTTTCCAGCACTTTCAGTACGTTTCCATGGTTACCTGTCATCCACATCAAGGGCCTGCAGGTTGCACTCTGAGATTTTAGCCAGCTCGCTGATAATATCACTATAACCTGCAGCAGCAGCGATGTGCATACATGTCTTGCCATTTTCATCATCATAGTTTATTATTGATGGACCCTGGTGATGGTCCAGGATGATGGAACACAGAACCTTGTTTCCACTCTGGAAAGCAAGTAAAGGGAAAATAAGTATTTAATAATGAAGCATACTTCATACTGAACTCTCTATGCCATGAAAGGAAAAAATACAATAATGGCATTCTTTATTTATTTCAGGTTCCAGTGGCATGGCCAGCCCTGATGGTTCCTGCCTCCTGCCAGAAGCTGGGTCTGCTCTGTGAGTTTCCTAGAACATTTCTGGGCACTGGAGAAATAATAAATAATGTAACACAAGCTGAAAAAGGGCAAAGAAGTGACAGACTCTAAATGACTTTTAATTACATATTTTAATTTCATACAGTATTTACATATGGAGTTAATTATATTTTAAAATCTAAATTAATATTGTCTAAAATGGCTTGGATGTTATAGGAAACACACAATTTAGAGCATGATGAACTGTATTTAGTATATAATCTAAAAAGCATGGAAACATAGTGATGGAAGGGACCTCAGGGGGGTCATCTAATTCATTTAGCCACCTCCTCTCCTTTAAGTATTCCTAGACCATCAATAGCATGTTTGTTTAAGCTCTCCAAAGAAGAGGGTGCCACAGCTTTCTAAGGCAACCTATTATGGTGCTTGACTATATTTATGGAGTTAGAAAGCTTTTTAAAAAAAATAACCTAATGTCTCCCTTCCTGGAAATCAAAATGATTATTTCTTGTCCTGCTTTTGGTAGACAGAGAACAATTGATTACTAACCTCTTTTTAACTTTTTTACATATTTGTAGGCTGTTCCCATGCCTATCCTCAGCCTTCTCATTTCTAGTCTAAATGAACCCAATTGTTTCAAGCTCTCTGCAAGATTCTGAAATGCTGCTCGTTCTTGTTTTTCTCCTTTGGATTCTCTCCAGTTTCTTAAAGGATGGTGCCAAAAACTGGACACTATAATCAAGCTGAGTAGGAGAGATTAGTTATTAACTCTTGCTTGTTACCTAACATTTCTGTGAATACACCCAGAATGAAATATGCTGCCATTGTAACAGCATTAAACCCATTTCTTTTCTCAAACACTGTTATCTAACTAGTTACTCCCCCTTTGTATTTGTGCCTTTGATGTTTTCTTCTTAAGTGTAGTTCTTTGCACTTGTCTCTATTGAATTTTATTTTATTGATTTCAGATCATTTTTAAACTAATCTAGATAATTTTGAAATCTACTCTTGTCCTCCAAAGAGCTTGCCACCTTGTCTCAATGTGGTGTTATCAGCAAAGTTTATAAGCATGCTCTGTATTCTAGCATCCAAACCATTAAGGAAAATATAGACTAGAACCAGGTCTGGGAGAAATCCTGGTGGAACCTGACCAGATGTCTCACTTTGAAGATGTTTTCTTCTTGTCGTAAATCATAAATACATAAAGTAGTAAGACCTCTCAGAATGACTTTGGATGTAGCATCCCTATTTTTTAACTCTGCCCCATAAGGATGTCTTTTTGGATTGAATTCAGAATCCTTTATTCATGTTGAATTACACTTATGCAAATAGTGCTATCGACTGTAATGGACTACAGTTATAAGTACTGCTCACCTGGAGAATGGAACAAAGACTTAAAGCTTTTATGATTGCTCTTTTTTACTGGGTTGATTAACAACCCTTCCGTCCCATGCTATGGTATTTTATCTAGTTGGCTTATTTCCAGTTTATTTTTAATTTTATGTGGCACAAAATTGATTGCCTCATCGAAATTAAAATATTCTTATCCAGCAGCTTCCTCTTCATCTGCAAGACCAGCAGCTGCATCAAATACGGCTCTTGAATGTGTCTGGATGGACTTACTTTTAACAAATGCAAGAGGGTTGTTGGTTAGACTTTTCCCTCAAATCATTAGTAAGTCCCTTCATATGGTTTAATGTCTGAAAACTACTGGCCAGTAGTTTTCAAATCCTTTCTTCTGAAAGATACAGAGCAATTTATTCATCATTTTAAAGGTTATATTAGTTTTGTCCTTCTAATACTTCTGCGGTTTAAGAGAGTTCCTATTCTAGTTCTTTTAAAACACTCACTTAAACCTCTGTACAACTGGCAATTCTTGTAGATTTATTTTAACTTACAGCCTTAATTATATATGGCTCATAAGAACGAAGGCCAAGAAAAAGCTGCTTTGGCCATTGAGTCCATTCCCTTGTGTTCATAGATGGTGATTTATCCAATGGGTCCCAAAATTGTCTGCTCCTACCCCTCTTACACAAAACAGCTGCAAAGCATCCTATGAAAACAAAATTGAAACACCCTATGACATACCAAAGGTAAAAAGCAGGGGAAAACCTACCTACCATATTTTTATTGCAAGGAATTTACCTGCTTGCCTCTAATGTGTTCATTACTTAGATCCTTCCTGTTAAACCCTGTGCAAAACTAACTATTTCAGATTTCAGCTACCTCAGAACTCTCCCTAACTTGCTCACATACCCTGATTTTGGCGTAACCCTGTTCACACTGCTAGTAAATTTCTGTTTTTGAATGCACTTTTAGAACTGTATTTCTTTACGTCCTTGTACTAATTCTCAGAATTGCTGAGTGTCACCCCTATTTTACAACATGGTTGCATTCTTTGAACATTAGCTTAAAGTGGTGGTCACCAAAAAATGTAGCTTTCCTATAGTCAATTTATTATGAAACCACAGTACTATTCTTAGACCAGCACATTAGGCCTGTGTGTCAGCAGCGATCCGATCTGGCTTTGGATCCCGCCACTTCAGATGGCCGTGATCTGATCCAGAGCTCCAGACTGGGTTTCCACCTTGATCTGGCTGAAACGGCTCCGAAGCTTCGGAGCCGCCTCCAAGATCCAGCCATAGAGTATAATGGGGAATCAATGAAATATCTATAACTTTGTTGTTTTTGTCCAATTTGGATGAAACTTGCAAGGATAATAGCCTCTGCTGAGAGCATGAAACCTGCCAAGTTTCATGAAGATCGGTGCAGGGGTTGCGGGGAACTGTACCCCAAATTCTTGAAAGCCAAACTCATGTCACGACTGTGTGTTACTCCACACCAGGGTCAAAACTGCAGGGGTGGTAGCTCTTACTGAGGCCACACAACCTGCTGAGTTTCAAGCACATAGGTGCACAGGTTTGGGGGGAACTGCACCTCAAGCTGCGGACAAGCTAAACTCGTGCCATGGGTGACACTGAGTGTGGTAGGCACAGTGGGGTGACAGCTGCAGGGATGGTAGCCCCTGCTGTGATGCCTGCCAGCTGTTGAGGAGATTGATGCAGGGGGGTGCTGGGGCGCTGCACAGCTAGCTGCTGACAGGCAAAACTCCTGCAAAGACTGTCTCTGTCTTGGGGCAGTCGATTATCTGTATTTATTCTTTCCTCTCCTTAGCCTGGTTTTGTAGGTGCTAATTGATGCTCGTTAAGTCATTATGTAGTAGTTAGGTCCTGTGTATTGAGCTGGTCCCTGAGTCCCTGGTCCCTGAGTGAATCATGATTCATAGATTCATAGACACTAGGGTCGGATGGGACCTCGGAAGATCATCGAGTCCAGCCCCCCGCCCAAAGGGCAGGAAGTCAGCTGTGGTCATAGGATCCCAGCAAGATGAGCATCCAGTTTCATCTTGAAGGTGTTCAATGTAGGCGCTTGAACCACCTCCGGTGGCAGGCTGTTCCAGACCTTGGGGGCTCAGACAGTAAAGAAATTCTTCCTTATGGCCAGCCTGAAATGATCTTGTAGTAGTTTGTGACCATTCGACCTCGTCATCCCTTGGGGCGCTCTGGTGAACAAACGTTCCCCCAGATACTGGTGGTCACCCCGATAAACTTGTAGGTGGCCATCAGATCACCCCTGAGCCTGCGCCTTTCCAGGCTAAAGAGCCCCAGGGCTCTCAGCCTGTCATCGTAGGGTCTGCTTCCCTGTCCTCTGATCATGCGCGTGGCTCTTCTCTGGACTCTCTCAAGCTTCTCCACATCCTTTTTGAATTGTGGAGCCCAAAACTGGACGCAGAACTCCAGCTGCGGCCTCACTAAGGCTGAGTACAGGGGGAGAATGACGTCCCGGGATTTGCTTGAGAAGCATCTATGGATGCAAGCCAGCGTTTTGGTCGCTTTACTAGCCGCAGCATCGCATTGCAGGCTCATGTTCATCTTGTGGTCAATGATGACCCCCAAGTCTCTTTCTTCCATAGTGCTAGCCAACATAGCACTGCCGAGCCTATAAGGATGCTGCGGGTTTTTTTTCCCAAGGTGGAGAACGTTGCATTTATCGGCGTTGAACACCATCAGATTCTCGTCCGCCCACTTGCTGAGCCTGTCCAGGTCAGCCTGGATCACCCGCCTGTCTTCTGGTGTGGATGCTTTGCCCCAAAGTTTGGTGTCATCTGTGAACTTGGCCAGTCCGCTTCTGACTCCAGTGTCCACATCATTAATGAAGATGTTGAACAGTATGGGTCCAAGGACAGAGCCCTGGGGGACCCCACTGGTCACAGGACACCACGATGAGTGACTTCCATCAATTACTACCCTCTGGGTCCGACTCCGGAGCCAATTTTCCAGCCAGTGGATCATGGAGGACCCAAGGCGACAACTGGCCAGTTTCTCCAAGAGGCGATCATGGGACACCAGATCGAAGGCTTTTTTGAAGTCAAGATATATGACATCAATCTCTTCTCCCTTGTCCAGGTGATAGGTCACCTGGTCGTAGAAGGAAATGAGATTGGTCAAGCAAGACCTACCCGCAACAAACCCGTGCTGGCTATCCCTTAAGATGTTGGCATCGGCCAGTCCATTAAGGATGGCCTCCTTAATAAACTTTTCTAAGATCTTCCCCGGGATAGAAATCAGGCTGATGGGCCTATAGTTAGCCGGATCCACTTTCCTCCCTTTCTTGAAGATAGGCACCACATTGGCCTTCTTCCAGTCTTCGGGCACTACACCAGAGCGCCAAGAGCTTTCAAAGATCCACGCTAGAGGCTGGGCTATGATGCTCGCCAGCTCCTTGAGTACCCTGGGGTGAAGATTGTCAGGGCCGGCTGACTTGAAGGTATCCAGCTTCTCAAGATGTTCCTTCACGAAGTCAGCATTAATGGAGGGCAGGGGATCACCCTCACCCGGACTTCCCGGCCCTGTAGCGGGCACGGGCGTCCCATGGGGCTGATGAAAGACTGACGCAAAGTACCTATTTAATAGGTTGGCTTTTTCCTGGGCGTCAGTTGTCAGTTGACCCACCTGGTTCAGCAGGGGTCCAACGTTGCCCCTGCTTTTCCTCTGGCTCCCCACATATCTGAAAAAGGACTTTTTATTGTCCTTGATGCTCAAAGCTAGCTGGAGTTCAGCTGGATTGATTGATTGGTAACTGGTAACACAGCAGATTAGCAGCCAGGCCTGCAGTAGTGTCTCCCCTCCCCGCCCCAAGACAGACACAGTCAGTCCCACAAGCACCCATGGCACGAGTTTTGCTTGTTTGCAGCTTGAGAGGCAGTCTCCCCCAAACCCCTGCACCAATCTTCTTGAAACTTGGCAAACTTTGTGGCCTCAGTAAGAGCTACCACCCCTGCAGTTTTCAGCCCACTATGTTGTAACACATAGACATGACATGAGTTTTGCTTTCAGGAATTTGGGGTGCTGTTCCCCCCAAGCCCCTGCACTGAACTTCCTGAAGCCTGGCAGACTTCCTTCTCTCTGCAGAGTCTACCATCCCTGAAAATTTCATCCAAATTGGACAAAAAACAACAACGTTATAGATATTTTATTTTCTTAGACAGTGTTCATAAAGGTTTCTATACTGAGCACACACAATTTATTGACTACTGCAGCTCTAAGATCAGCTGGAAACTTTCCCCCTTCTGGCATGCTATTCTGAAAACTGATTTCTGTGGGTGAGCTGCTGATGTGGCTTTAACAAGAGGGTATTCTTTATTCCATACTAGAAGGAGAATTTGTTCCATGGCACTATTGAAGAAGATGAATCATGTATCCCATCCTCATTTTGATAAGATTCAGGAAATTAGGACACATGTGGATAAGCGGAAGGTGTGGCACATGCCAGTTACTCATGTTCTGGCTTCCATCCACAGGCTTACATGCCAATTGTGTGCTAGAAAGATGCCTGTCAGTCATTTTTTTTCACCTGTGGTTTCAGCCTTAGAACACAATCACATCTGTACTGAACTCAGCAGGAGTTTTGCAACTGACTTCAGTATTGGCAGGACTGGGTCCAAGATAGTTTCACAGTTGGTAGGGTTGGAAGGGACCTGAGCAGATCATCAAGTCTGACCCCCTGCCATGGCAGGAAAAAGTATTGGGGTCAAGCGACCCCAGCAAGGTGTTCGCCTAACCTCCTCTTAAAGACCCCCAGGGTAGGAGTCAGCACCACTTCTCTTGGAAGTTGGTTCCAGATCCTAGCCGCCCTAACAGTGAAGTAGTGTCTCTTGATATCTAGTCTGAATCTACCCTCTGCCAGCTTGTGACCGTTATTTCTAGTCATTCCTGGTAGTGCTCGGGGAAACTGGGACTCCCACAATGCCTGCTGGTCCCCTCTGACTAGTTTGTAACAGGCCACTAGATCCCCCCTCAGCCTTCTCTTGTGGAGGTTGAACAGGTTCATGTCCCTTAGCCTCTCCTTGTAGGGCCTGCCCTGCTGCCCCCTGATCATGCAAGTGGCCCTCCTCTGAACCCTTTCAATGCTGTCCACATCCCTCCTGAAGTGCGGCGCCCAGAACTGGACGCAGTACTCCAACTGCGGCCTGACCAGTGCCACATAGAGGGGGAGGATCACCTCCTTGGACCTGCTCGAGATGCACCTGTGGATGCATGACAAGGTGTGGTTGGCCTTCCTGACCCCGTCCCCACACTGTCAGCCCATGTTCATGTTGGCATCAATAATGACTCCAAGATCCTTTTCTGCCTGCACTGACAAGAAGGGAGTTCCCCAGCGTGTAGGTATGCTGCTGGTTCTTCCCCCCCAGGTGCAGCACCTTGCACTTGTCAGTGTTGAAACCCATCCTGTTCTCATCTGCCCACCCCTGTAACCTGTCTAGGTCCGATTGCAGCCTATTCTTCCCTTCTAGTGTGCCCACATCCCCCCACATCTTAGTGTCATCAGCAAATTTGAATAGGGTGCTTTTTACCCCCTCGTCCAAGTCACTGATGAAGATGTTGAACAGCGCGGGTCCAAGGACTGAGCCCTGGGGGACCCCACTGCCCACATCCCTCCAGGTCGAAAATGACCCATCCACCACCACTCTCTGGGTGCAGCCCTCCAGCCAGTTAGTGACCCATTTGACTGTGTAGGTGTCGACGCCACAGTCCCCTAGTTTTTTAATGAGAATGGGGTGAGAGACAGTGTCGAAGGCCTTCCTGAAGTCCAGAAAGACTGCGTCCACTGCTACACCTGCGTCTAAGGATTTTGTGACCTGGTCATAGAAGGCCACCAGGTTGGTCTGACAGGACCTGCCTCTAATGAACCCATGTTGGTTGCCCCTAAGCATAATCTCCCCTGCTGGCCCCTCGTGGACATGCGCCAGGATAATTCTCTCAAAAAGCTTACCCAGGCTCGAGGTAAGACTAACTGGCCTATAGTTTCCTGGGTCCTCCTTCCTCCCTTTTTTGAAAATGGGAACCACATTGGCCCTTTTCCAGTCCTCTGGCACCATGCCAGAGCCCCATGAGTGCTCATAAAGCTGTGCCAGGGGTCGCACAGTGACCTCTGCTAATTCCCTCAGCACTCTGGGGTGGAGATCATCAGGACCAGCTGATTTAAATACGTCCAGTCCCTCCAGCAGTTCCCTGACTAGATCCTCACTGACCCTAGGCCTGGGTGTGCCTCCCCTGGGGCCTGAGGGGGTTCCTGCTCAGGAAAATGGAGGCAAAGAAATCATTAAATAGGTTAGCCTTGTTGTCTGGTGCAACAACCAGATTTCCTAGCATGTCTTGCAGAGGCCCCAGATGGCTGACACCAGGCATACTTTAATAGTCAATGGCATATCAGTGGTTAGATCATGGCTGCTTCTATGTGAATACAGTCAGGGAACTGTTGCCATCAGTGGTGCTAAGGACTAGCATAGACGGGTCATGCCCCACTCTTCTTCTTTGCCATCTGGGAAAAGCACATGCTGCACATTGTAATTGAGTGGAGTGTGGCCAATCAGGGTAGTTCGCCTGTGTTGAAGGGCACAAGCCAGGAACACAAGAGCCAGGCATTCAGACTCTAGGGGTTTAGGCAGGGATGCAAGCAGTAAAGCAGGCAGTAGGAACTAGGCTAGGGGTACCGAGGCACAGCAAGGCAGGGGCCCAAGCATGTGGGCCTTTCTTACTCCAGCCCTTGGGGAAGACTCAGCCTAGTCTCTGATCACTTCCAGCTGGGCTTAGACTCATTCATGCATATCCTTGGTTGAAGGGCTTATGTTTATCTTCTGGATGGCAACTTTTTCAGTTAAGGGCTGGATTTTATAAGCTGGTTGTACCAATGAGTTAATATTGGAATATTGTATATTAATATGCTGTAATGTATATAGAACAAGGAAACAAAAGCATTTTCTCCACATTCTCTCATCACAAGGAGAGGTAGCTGATGGAAGAAACGAGTCCCTGAGATGCACATAAATCAAGGCATTTCAGGAGGGAACCAGAACCATCCACGTGGAAACCCTCTTACTCTGAACTGATCCTGAGTTCCTTGCTCTACTTCCTCAGGCCCACTGTGTTGCCAGCTATTATCATTGAAGAAGCTCTGAAGTACATAGGGACTCTTCAAAATATACTAATTTTCCTCAAAATTATTTCTTGGGCATGAGAGGACAAGGAAAATGGTGTTTTCTTCTCTTAATGTCCCTATTTCCTGGGCCTACACACTCTCTGCCACTGCCCCTGTCCCAGGCCTTCTATGGAGCCTAGAGATAGAGAAAGGACCTTTTCCCCAGCTCGAAAGAGCACTGGCTGACGTACAATGATTTGTTCTTAGAGAGCCTGAAATGCAAATAAAATCTTACCATCCAAGTAGTTACAAAAAGGTTGCCAAGTCTTCTAATATGAATTAAACAAACACTTTCCTACTGTTTCTTCATACCGTGTGTTTTAAAAATATGTAGATGTCTTACCCTACTACCAAGGCATGTGGGCATTGAATTAGTTCAAATGTTGTCACAGATGACATATTTCAGGGTTATGAGCGCAATAAACTTGGCATTGTAAACACAACCCTTCAAAAATCATGAGTCAGGCTCCAAAAGTCATGAGCTTATTTAAAAATAAAAAGGGAACTGTTTAGCTGCCTCTGGGTTTTGAGCCTTGATGGTTCACATTTTCCAACTTTTTTCTACAGCCATGAAGGCTAGAAATGATTTCTCACATGAAAGCTCAGAATTGTACATAGTCACATGACTCTGGAAGCTGGAGCCATAAGAAAAAGATCAAATATTGTGAAATTTATGATAAAAATAATTATGGAGTGATAATTTCAAACCTTTCTAAAGCAGAGGTGCTCAACCCCTGGCTTGCAGGACAAATGTGGCCCATGGAGCCATAGGTATTCACCCCACGGAGCTCACCACAGATCGGGAAATTTGGCAGCAGGGGAGCAGTGGCAATAAATATGGCTACTCACTCCCATGCCAAATTCCCAAGCCCCATGCAGCAGGGTCCTGCACCCCCATGGCTGGATGAGGCCAGGTCATGCCCTCCCCCCAGCCTGGATGGGGCTGAACTATGCCCCCGTTCTGCCCTGGGGCCGGGCTGGGGTCAGCTCAAGCCCGCTTCCCCCTGTGGGGCCAAGTCAAACCCTCTTCCCTTGTGGGGCTGGTTTGGAGCTGGGCCATGCCCCTTTCCCCTTCAGGCTGGGCCATGCCCCATCCCCCCTGGGGCCAGGTTAAGGCTGCGCCACTCTCCTTTTCCCTGTGGGGCTGAGCCATGCCCTCTCCCTCCCCTGCACAGAGCCAGGTTGGAGCCAGGATGCCTCTGGAGCTAGGGCAGCCTGGGCACTGCCTATCTGGTCTACTGGCCAAAAAGTTTGAGCCCCACTGTTCTAAGGTATTTCTAGGCCATCCAGTTCTGTGATAGCTAAGAAGCATCAGTATTCAAGACTGAGAAAGCTTTTAAAGAATTTACTTTTGGTTTTAGTATCGGTAAATAGGCTTTCACAGTGCGACTAAGGTTTTTTCTGGTTACAAAGATCACTGCTTGTTTGAATGAAAGAGGGAAAGACAGCGACTGTTTAAAGAGTACAAGAAAAACCACAAATGTGGAGGGACAGGGTATTCACATCCTCCTGCATTTGCTCTGAAATTGTGTAAAATTCCTAGTTAAGTCAAAGGGAGTTCTTTGTACACACTCAAGGGAAGTATGTGGCTCTAAAGGAAGCCCGATTTAGCAATAAATTGGCTGTCCCACCATGTGGAAGTACCTATATTAATATGTAGTTGTTGTCAGCCAAATTCCTGAATTCTAATTAGGACTTCTTTTCAGTGTCATGGACCAAACCCAGGTTATTTTTATAGTGAAACCTGAAGCTGAATTAATTTCTCTGTGTGTGTGTCTCGGGCTGAATATTAGCAGGCATTTTTAGAAAACTTCTGGCTGATCTGGAGGAAGAGCATGCTGAGGTGGGAGCTCACACAAATAGTGTGACTTGCATTCCACAGCCATAATGGACCAGTCTGCTGGCCAGGGTGGGGAGCTGGAGATGACTTGACACAACTGGGTTTCCGGGAAATCACCTGTATCTGGTGCTTGTATCCTGTATTGCCCTAATGCAAGATTAAGTACAGTCTGTCCTCAATTACCTCATTTTCAATTTCTAGGTACTCAAATTGCACATGTGAAAATACTCTAGGTCTGATTCCCTTCTGTGGCTTGCTACGCTGGCATTGGGCCAGTAACACTAGTGTAGCTGTACCAGTGCAATCTCTCAGCATAAACCCACTTGCACCAATATGGTTTACCTCAGTTTCAAACCGGGCTGAGTCAATTTTTACTCTGATGCAGGACATGGATGCCAGAAGTTTGAACTAGGTTGTTGGTTGTAACCGTGCTCATCTAGACCAACTGAATTGTTGGAAAAAAAATTCTTAGCAAGCTTTTGGGTACAGGCACCCTTCTTTAGGTATGGGGAGAGGTTTTACATTTTTTGTCCTGGCATGCACATTAAAGGTGCTTTGGGCCACAGGACATTTGCTTCTGGTGAAAAGGTCGGCGAGGTTCAGTGCCTATTTAAAAGCTAGGATGGGTGGTTCTGAAAAGATCTCTTTAAGAACTGGGGCTTCTTCTCGTATGGGTTGCAATTGTTTGAGGACCTTCTGTATAGGTTCCAGGGAAGGATGGTATGTCAGAACTAAAGGTGTGTGGTTTGTGGGAATTTTCTTTTTGTACTGCAGCAATACTTCACATGGTATCCAGCTGGCTCTTTCAGAAATGTGACCTGTCTGTCTGGAGGAGTGTTCTTGTTGAGTGAAAGCCCTTTTGAGATTTGTGAGATGACAATCATAGGTGTTCTCCTTAGTGCAAATTTGGTGGTATTGGAGGGTTTGGCAGTATATTACAGCTTTCTTGGTCTGTTTAGGGTGATTGCTGGTTCTGTGTAAATAATATGTATGTTGGTCCATAAGTTTCTTATATATGATGGTTTGTATTATTAAATTTGTGATGGAAATCAATCAGAGATTCCAGGTTTTTGGTCCAAATGATGATATCATCTATATATCTTGGGTATAGCATGGGTTTGATGGTACAGTTCTTGATTAATTCTTCTTCCAGTTGGCGCATCAAAAGATTGTCATATTGTAGGGCCATTTTGGTGCCCATATTTGAACTGTTTGAATTTATGCAGCTATGTCAGTGTTACTATTCCCATTCAGCCAGCCTCACTGTAAGAAAGGCCTGCCTGTGATTGGAATTCTAGTAAGGGAAACAGGACCAAAGTCTGCATTTGTTTAATCTCAGACCTGGATGTGGGTTTTTTGAAAGGCTGGGCTTGGACACTTATTATAATTTGAACTGTGGGTGAAGGTTTTCACGGGTCACTTCCGTAATTCCTGGCCCACATATTAGTACAATGTACACACACTGCCTCTTTTCTGTGATTTCTGGAACAGGTCTCATTCCCATGCCAGATGTTCCAGCCTCTGTTTTTTCATGAAAACAAGAACAAGGCTCTAATTCAGCTGAAAGCAACCCCTGCAGCTGCTATTCTGGGAACTCTATGGTCCTCTTGTACTCTGAAGAGGTTAAGTACAGTTCTTAAAGGAAAAATATCCCCATTTCAACAACTTTAGAAGAAGCTTATTAGATATTTCCTACCACTGCCTCCTCCACAATACAGCCCTGGTTTCAACTCTGAGATTTTGAGGAAAAATTGGTGAGGAAAAGGGCTGCTGAGCATGTTCAGAGTCTCCTAGACATCAGATATCAGAATGTGGGAATGACCCACATTCCTCATCTAACCAGGGGTATTGGCTTGTCAAGAACTTTAGACAAGCTAAGGCTTCGTCTTGCATAAGTGACAGGCCTGCTCCCATCTGAGGTCAATTATATAGGGCAATTTATGCCAGCATTAATTCTTTTACTAAGAGAAGTAGATGACAATGGCTGTAAAAATATTTTTCCATGGCTAAGCTGACATCATAGGAGGTAAAAACAGACAGACAAAAAACTAGAGATTACTACAGGCTCAGATATTTAAGTTATAATCTCCACACTATAGACTCCATACCACAGGGACTGAAGAATGGAGGTGGGAGTATGGTTTCATAGTTTCATAGTTGGTAGGGTCAGAAGGGACCTGAACAGATCATCAAGTCTGACCCCCTGCCACAGGCAGGAAAGAGTACTGGGGTCAAACGACCCCGGCAAGGTGTCTATCTAGCCTCTTCTTAAAGACCCCCGGGGTAGAAGCAAGGACCACTTCCCTTGGAAGCTGGTTCCAGATCCTAGCTGCCCTGACTGTGAAGTATTGCCTCCTGATATCCAGCCTGAATCTGCTCTCTGTCAGCTTATGGCCGTTGTTCCTTGTTACTCCCGGTAGTGCTCGGGGGAATAGGGACTCTCCCATTGCCTGCTGGTCTCCCTTGGCCAGTTTATAGACGGCCACCAGATCCCCTCTTAGCCTCCCCTTGTGGAGGCTGAACAGGTTCAGGTCCCGTAGCCTATCCTCATAGGACCTGCCCTGCTGCTCCCTAATCATGCAGGTGGCCCTCCTCTGGGCCCTCTCCATGTTGTCCACATCCCTCCTGAAGTGCGGCACCCAGAACTGGATGCAGTACTCCAACTGCGGCCTGACCAGTGTCGCATAGAGGGGGAGGATCACCTCCTTGGACCTGCTCGTGATGCATCTGTGGATGCATGACAAGGTGAGTTAGCCTTTCTGACTGCATCCCCACACCGGCGGTCCATGTTCACCTTTGAGTCAATAATGACTGCAAGATCCTTTTCTGCCTCTGTGCTGGTGAGAGGGGAGTTCCCCAGTCTGTAGGTATGCTGCTGGTTCTTCCCTCCCAGGTGCAACACCTTGCACTTGTCAGTGTTGAAACCCACCCTGTTCTCATCCGCCCACCCCTGTGACCTGTCCAGATCTGACTGCAGCTTGTCCCTTCCCTCTAGTGTGCCCACCTCCCCCCACATCTTAGCACCTTTTTCAAATTCGCAGATGACACTATTTACCCCCTCGTCCAAGTCACTGATGAAGATGTTGAACAGTGCAGGCCCGAGGACCAAGCCCTGGGGGACCCCATTGCCCACATCCCTCCAGGTCGAAAAAGACCTGTCCACCACCACTCTCTGGGTATGGCCCTCCAGGCAATTGGCAACCCATCTGACCGTGTAGGGATTGACACCACAGTCGCCTAGTTTTTTTAATGAGAATGGGGTGAGAGACAGTGCTGAAGGCTTTTCTAAAGTCTAGAAAGACTACGTCCACCATGATGCCTGCATCCAAGGATTTAGTGACCTGATCATAGAAGGCCACCAGGTTGGTCTGACAGGACCTGCCTCTGATGAACCCATGTTGGTTGCCCCTAAGCATACACTCCCCTGCTGGTCCCTAGCAGATGTGCTCCTGGATAATTTTCTCGAAGAGCTTCCCCAGGACCAAGGTAAGACTAACAGGCGTACAGTTTCCTGGGTTCTCCCTTCTCCCTTTTTTGAAAATGGGGACCACATTGGCCCTCTTCCAGTCCTTTGGCATCTCGCCAGAGCACCAGAAGTGCTCGTAAAGCGGTGCTCGTAAAGCGGTGCTCGTAAAGTTTCCTAAGAGGCATCTCAGAACAAATCCCAGCAGCGGAAAATGGATCTCCCCTGCACACGTCCTCTGCTTTTAGGCAAGCTGGAAAGTAACCTCTACTTTCTGGGCAGCTGTGCGTGGGTGACTTGAAAGGAGTGGGCATGGGATTTGTGACCCACAGGAGGGGGTGAGCTTTTCTGCAGTATTCTGTCACCCACAGTTTTACGTTGCCTATTTATTGTTTCTGTAGGAAAGTGTAGGGGGATATGTAGAGATAAGCTTTTGTTTTGCCTTGCTGTAAAATAGACTGGCCTTTCAAACAACTAGAACACAGGGCCCTCCAGATTTCACCTGGCCCAGAGTGTCAGCTGGATGGAGCCTGCACTAGACTAAATACACAAGAAATGCCTGAGACCTGGTGGAACTGATCTCTTCAAAATACCCAGGCAAAATCAAAAGCTGCAACACAAGCTGAAGCTGAGCAGAAAGTATATGAAATCAGAGAATAAATGCTGTGAAAGTAATAAATGGTGGCAAAGTAATTGTAGTAATGGAAGCATCAGCTGCATCCTGTACTAGGAAGACAAAAATGTTGAATCCATTGTGGATGCTCTGTATGGGAGAGGTTTGCTCCAGAAAAACAGTAAACAGAGGCAGATTGTTTTTTATAGATGTTAAAATATATCGTGTGATTGTTCTTTGTTTCTTGTTTGGCTTGTTGTCATGGTTTTTTAAGTTGGCAGAATTAAAAGAAGAAAGTTAGGATGCTGAAGGTTAGTCACAGTTAGAAGTAGGGATGTGAATGGTTAAATGATTAATAGTTTAACCAGTGAGCCCAGTGATAACTGGTTATAACTTACCAGTTATAGTTTATCACAGAGTGGGGCACAAGCTAGCAGGAAATTGGGGGGGGGGTGGGGGTGGGGGAGGGAGGGAAGCCACATGGTATTCTGGCAGGAACTGGACGGTGGCAGGGCAGATGGGAGAGAGGGAGGGAGGGAGGAATGGAAGCAAGGACTAGTACCTATAGCTAGGCTCCGCAGGCCCTAGTGCAGCTGCTTGCAGCCTCCCTGCCACTGGCCAGGAGTAGCCGGGCTCCAGCAGGTTCCTGCCACCCACCATGGAGCCCAGGTTACTTGTGGCAGGCAGCAGAGAAGTTGCAAGCAGCTGCATTGGGGTCTGCAGACCCTAGGTGTAGGTAAAATTCCCCCCTCTTTCTGCCCCCCTTCTCACCCCTCCCTCCCTCTTTCTGCCTGCCACCTTCCGGTTCCTGCTAGAGCACCACATGGCTTCCCTTCCCCCCTTTCCTTGCTGGACTGTGCTCCCCACCCTGCAGAGCCTAGCTATTAGGCACTCCCTGTTTTCCCTACTCTACCCAGCTCATCACGAGGTATGACCCTGGGGAGCTGCTGAGTCCTTACGCCACCACAGGGTTGTGGAAATGGCCCGCAGATAGCAAGGTTGGACAGAGGTGCCAGAGCAGCTTCACATGAACCAGGACGGGGTTTGCCATACCAATTAATCATTTAATAACTGTAATTACAACAGGTTAAACATATTTTTTTAACTGGTATTTACATCCCTAGTTCAAAGGTGACATACTGGATCTATTCATAAGTCATAGTGTAACAGTATAACTTTAATGATTCCCTCAACAATTTTTCAACAGCTTTACAGTTTTTTGGCACTTTCTGTGATGGGAAGGAAATACCTTTCAAGAGTCCAGTGATTACCCTGAAGCAATATGGCATATGTTGTTTGACAGTAAGAGTGTTTAACAGGACACTTCCCTTAAAGAAGTTGGGATTTTCATAGAAATGAGGCTTCGGCCCTTCAAAACATTATCCCAGTATGACATGTTTGCTATTTTACATACTTAGGCTATTTCATTTTGGGTGATCTTAAGTTATTCTCATTTTGCATTGAATCATTGTTACTCCAGCCCCTATCCAGTAGAATACTTGAGTACCAGCTAAATGTGAAGCACGCAAATAGTCCCAATGACATAAGTGCTTTGCTACATTAGGTAATAGTGCTTGACACCTATGAGGAGCAAGCCCAAACTGAATATTTGTTGATAAAAATGATGCTTTACTGTAAAAACTGAGGGCTTGATCCTGGACCAGGCTAAATTGGCAAAGTTCCAGTTAGATACAGACCTGTGCCCTGTATCTTTCCTACTTGGAAACAGAAATGCCATTCTTCTGTTCTGATGTTCTGTGACTTGCTTAAAATTTCAGAAAATAAAACCATCTGTGTAGTTCAAGTGGTGCATTGATAACATACTGGTAGTTATCTCCTACCTGTACTGCCCAGTGAAGAGCTGTTTTAAAGTCTTTGTCCACCAGAGTTAGATCTGCTCCTTTCTGCAACAGTATTTGCACATGTTGGGGCCGATTATGGAAAGCAGCCCAGTGAAGTGCAGTCATTCCCTGAAAAGCACAATCCAAGAGAGCACAGAATTATCATTCACAGGAAGATTTTGAATTCTAAAACATTCAGTCTGCTTTTTTTTTTTTTTTTGCTAGAAACAAGCTGGATAATTTTCAGAAATGTTTGGAGTACAGTATGTTCTCAGTTATCCAAACCCCTTTGAAAAGCACCTGCTGGAAAGCAGTTTGGATGGCTGATTGTATTTGGGTAAAGGAAACAGTTAAAATGTACTGTGTGAAACCTAAGAATGGAGATAAAATACCGTATAACCTCATAATCCGGATCTTGAAAATCCAGAATTCTCAAAAATCCGGCACTTTTAAAGCTTCCCCTTCTGCTCCCCTGGATGTGGAGGGGGAAGCTTGAATGCGGTGGCTACTGCCGCCATCCACCACCCCGTGCTGCTGGTCTGTGTGAGGCCACTGCTCCAGGACTGGCCTCTGCTCCCCCACCGCCTCCAGACGCAGAGGGAGAAGCTTGCATGCAGCAGCTGCTACCGCCATCCACCACCCCGCTCTACATGCGGTCTCTGCTCTGGGACTGGTCGCCACTACTCCCCCCTGCTCCTCTCCCACCCCTCCACTCCACGATTGGCCACAGTTCCAGTTTAAAAAAAATGGAATTTTCAAATTTCTGGCAGGTGCTCAGTCCCAAGCATGCAGGATTTATGAAGTTATACAGTATTGTATTAAATAAAGCTTACAAGATAAGATTATACCATACAGACATTTACAAGTTACAGTACTGTATCAAACTTCAGAGATACTGTATTCAATGCACTGTAACTGTTTCAAGTCAGTTGCTCTTCAGATAACAGAGGTTTGATAACCAAGGACATTCTGCGAGGGAAATCCCCCTTCTCAGGATTTTAAGGTGGAAGAATTTCAAGCAATTTCTAATTTAATACGATTGTGTCAAAAGAGAAGACAATCAATAAAAAATGCTTAGTATAGGAGACCAATGCAAATATTAAGTGCCTCAGTGTAAGAGGAAGCCTGGGGCTCCTGTTACTTTAAGAGGAAAAAGCAGTAGTAAACAGTTCTTGGAGTGACAAACAAAGGCTGGCTGCAAAGGGATAAGCAGCTAGAGCAGGGGCGGGCAAAATATAGTCCATGGCTGGATTCGGCCCACCAGGCCATTCTATCCAGCCCGTGGGGCCCCTTAAAAATTTAGAAAATTAATATTTATCTGCTCCTGGCTGCCTGTCAAAGATGACAGGGGCCAGGGGCAGTAGGACCCAAGGGAAGCCGGCAGCAGGACCCAGCAGCTTAGCAGCAAGGCCCAAACAGCTCCCCCCCAGCCCCCTTCCTTCCCCTGCCCCCAACCGGAAGCCTCTGCCTACTAGAGGCTTCTGGCCTGGGGCCCTGGGGCTGTTCCTGCCTTCCTCTGCCAGGGAGGGAAACTCAGATAAGAATGGGGGGGGGGGATGGCAGGGGAGGACCATGGGCAATTGCCCCAGTCCTTGGGGCTGGGCTGGTTCCTGCTGAGTCCTTCAGTCATGGCCATGCATCCGGCAGCCACATGGTGCTGGAGTGGCTGGAAAGCAGGGAAATGGCAGCTACAGGAAGGGGCGAATGGCAGTGAGCGGGTACATGGAGTGCAGCATCAGCTGCGTGGGAGTGCAGGGCCCATGCTGGTGTCCCAGGGTGAGCGCCAGCGAGGCCCAGAGCAGGGTAGCAAGAGTCCTGCAGGAACCCTGCCCCACCACCAACATAGCTGGTGCTGGACTCCATGCTCCTGCTGCCCCACTCTGAGCCCCACTGGCCCTGGCCCCAGGGCACCGACACGGGCCCCATGTTCCCGCCCAGCTGTCACCCACTCACTGCCACTCCCCCCACCCACCTGCTTGTAGCTGCCATTTCCCTGCTTTCCTGCCCCCTGCTGGCTACTCCAGCATCACGTGGCTCCCAGCTACATCGGGTTGCTACCCCAATATGTTTCAGCTTCCAGGTCCCTGATTCACCCCAGCAATTTCCCCCAGGACTGGTCAGCCCCAGAGCAGAGGTACCTGTGATGGTGGATGGACACTAGTACCAGTACGCAGCTGTCCTGGACAGCGGATTGCAGGTGACAATCATATTTTGTTTCCTTTTATGACCAACACCTAAAACATCTGCCTCTGCAATCACTGACAGGGTTAGGTCTCTGCGGTCTGAGTCATGAAGCCTACCCTTATAGCGGATATGTAATAGCTCACCTCAAGTTCCCCAAAGGTGTCATGGGTGTTAAAAGAGAAGTGTCCACTGTGGCATTGGTGTGTCCAGATCCCAACTGGATGCAGGGGACCTCAATCATAGTGGGGACTAACTCCAGCCTATTTCAGATCTTGACAGGGTATTATAAGCAGAAGCTGGGAAACGATATTCAGCGACCCTTAAGATGCATGCCCTATGTGCTGTGGCATATCAAAAGATTGAGAACTAGCCACTGAAGAAAGGTGACTCTACTATGGGAGCATTACACTACACTTGTACTGCCCAGGAGTGCATGTCTGCCCAAAGCAGCCAGCTGCTGCATACTAAGTGCCAGTGTCCTGTGGGATTTGGCAATCAAAAGCTGGCAGTGTTGGAACTTGTGTGCTGGTAGGGATCGCTTAAGAGAATGCTGGTCCCCAGTGGTATAATCTTACTCAGGAAAGCAGCACCATGGGAGATCTTGGTGCTGGTAGTCAACCCCTCAGGGCAGAACCTTTTTGTGGAACCTGGGCAAAAAGTGGCGACCTGAAGGGAGTAAATGTGGCCTTGCCACCACTGTGTCCCACTGAAGAGGGGGGGAGTTGGACCCCACCTGGTTTTATTTTGGAGACTCACCGGTGCACCCGAAGTGGAAGGCCCAGTTACAGCAGAAACTAGGCCCAAAGTCTTCTCGCTTCATGAATGGGACATGGGGTTGGCCAAGGGGTAGAGCACCACATACAGCTACAAGATACTAGAGCATTTCATGAATGATAAAGGAAGATTGTGCTTGCCAAAATAGAAGATGTGATGGACAATGCATCTACAAGATTTGATGAACAGTGGAATCATTAAAGAATCAAGAAGCCTGTATGCTTCCCCGATAGTGATTGTGAGACAGAAAACTGGAACAATCAGGATGTGTATAGACTATCATACTTTGAACGGTAGGACAATTGCCGATCAATATACTGTGCCACATGTACAAGACGCCCTGGATTGTCTAGTTGGGAGCCAGTGGTTCTCAGTGTTAGATTTACACAGTGGCTATTATCAGATTCTCCTATGGCATAAGGAGAAGGAAAAAAACTGCTTTTATTTTCTCTTTAGGGTTCTACCAATTCAAAAGGATGTCACAGGGAATTTCAGGAGCCCCATCCACCTTTCAGCAGTTAGTGAGAGTGTGGTAGGAGATATGAACATGACAAAAGTTCTTGTTTACCTCAACAATCTTATAGTGTTTGGCAGAACCCTTGAGGAACATGAGGGGAGATTGATGAAAGTCTTAGATAGGCTAGAAGCTGTGGCGCTCAAGTGAGCACTGGACAAATGTAAATTTTGTCAAACTTCCATTAAATATGTCCGACATGTAGTTTCCCAGGACGGAATCAGTACTGACCTTGAGAAAACAGAAGCCATGACTATGTGGCCGTGGCCCCAAAACTATCAGGATCTCAAGAGGTTCCTTGGATTTACAGGATATTATAGGCGTTTTGTCCAAGATTACGCTGCGATAGTTAAACCATTAAATGAGTTAACACGGGGCTGTCAGATGGGGAGACACAAATGCCCTGCCAAGGCCCCCCACACCATGGTGGTGGCACCTACTCAAGCCATTCTGCACCATCCATTGGAACCTTTTGGGTCTTGCTGGACTGACCAGCGTGAAAAAGTATTCTGAACTTTGACAGCATGGCTCACTCGAGTGCTTGTGCTGGCCTATGCTGGTTCTGCTAAACCCTATGTGTTGCACACAGACACCAGTCTTGAAAGTCTGGGGGCTGTGCTTTACCAAGACCATGAAGGGAACAAACGCCAGTTGCATTTGCCAGTTGAAGCCTGACACCTAGTGAGATGAGGTACCTGGTTCATAAGCTAGAATTTTTGGCACTGAAGTGGGTTGTCACTGAGAAGTTTAAAGACTATTTGTATGGGACAAAATTCACAGTATGGACGGACAACAATCCCCTAATGTACATTCTGATTAGTGCTAAGCTAGATGCCACTAGGCATCGGTGGGTGCCTGCTCTGTCAGCTTACCCATTTAGTCTACACTACAGTGCTGGGCAACAAAATGTAGATGCAGATGCCCTTTCTCATTGCCCATGTGGTCCTGGAGTGAAGATGGTTAAGGAAGAGGAAGTTAAGAGCATCTGCAACTTGGGAGGACTGGGGAGATCTCTAGAGGACAGGATAGGCGATTGTGCGGCAGAGGTCCTGGGACTGCCCCTGGAGTGCATTCTGGCAGCCCTGGTGAGTTACATCACCTTGACTCAATCTGCTCTGCCCCAGATGAGTATTCCCCAATGGCGAGAGACCCAGAAACAGGGCCCAGAAATTAATGAGATTCTGGAACAAAAGAATGGTGGAGCCCTTGTGCCTGGGAAGGGGCTCAACACATTGTGCGGCAGATTGCTAATGTGGGAATGGGTCCAGCTCTAAGTAATAGATGGAGTTCTGTATCAAGTCACCACTAGGCCTCTGGGGAAACAATAGCACAGCTTGTGTTCCCAAAAGTGTACCAGCAGTTAGTTTTGTGGGAACTACACAATGATTTTGGGCACTTGGGAGCTGAACAGACTCTGGCACTAGTCGGTGATAGATTTTTTTGGCCCTGCATGGCTAGTGATGGGAAGACCAAACGCATGCAGCGGAAGACCCTGCCCAGTAAGACTGCCTACTTACATATGATTACCACCTTGAAGGCCCTAGAGCTTGTGTGCATAGATATTCTGTCTGTTGAAGCTGACAGTTGAATGTGGGTAACATCTTGGTGGTGATGGATCACTTCACACGATATGCAGAGACCTATCCTATGCAAGATCAGAAAGCTTCCACTATGGCCAAGGTGTTATGGGATAAATACTTTTCTGTGTATATGGGATAAATACTTTTGGGTGTATGGCCATTCAGATCAGGGGAGGGACTTTGAGAGCCGGCTGCTGTGGAGGTCTTGCATCTAGCTGGGATCAGAAAGTTGCAAACCACACCCTATCACCCACAGGGAAATCCTCAGTTGGAGAGGTTAACAGAACCTTGCTAAATATGTTGGGACTCTCCACCTGGAGCAAAAGGCCTACTGGAGTCAGTACATTGTTTTTTTTATTGCATGAGTATAACACCACAAAAAACGATGTTACTGGGGTCAGTCCCTGCTTACTGATGTTTGGGAGGGAGCCCCATATTCCCATTGATTTATGCTTTGGGGTAACCCCAAATGAGGAGGAGTGTGTCACTCATCATCTATAGGTGGCAAAGTTACAGGAGAAGCTTCAGCAAGCATACCAGCGAGTGCAGGAGGTAGCCCATAGAAACACAGCATGCCATAAAGCAAGGAATGACCTCCAGGTACGCACTCAAGGGTTATAGCCAGGAGACCGAGTGCTCTTAAGAAATGTGGGAGTGGCTGGGAAGCATAAAATAGCCAACTGGTGGAAAATGACTCCCTACGTGATAATACGGCAGATGGAAAATCTGCCTGTATATAAGATAAAGCCTGGGGTTGGAGCCAGTATAGAAAAGACTGTACATCACAATTTATTACTGCCCACAGGGGAGTTAGTGGGGCCCCCTTTGCCAGGCTCAGAGGGGCAGCAATCTCCACCGAACCGGCGACTTAGGACCCAGATGAGATCACCAGATACCCCTGGTTTTCTAGGCCAGGGCTAGAGGGATGCCTTAAACAGTGAGTCTGACAAGGATTACTTGGGGCAGTGGGTCTCAAGCTGAGCACAAGGGCGTACCGTTCATAGCAAGCTGAAGGGGGCTGACAATGTCAGTGGGATACCTCATTTCAGCCAGTGATCACAATGCCTCCTAGCCCAGGTAGTGAAGTCTGCAGGACCCCAGAACCTGCTCCTATGGAGGAGGCCCAGGATTTTGGCAATTAAGAACCAGCTGGGAGCCAACTCTCTCTGGGGCCAGAGGTACCCACGGAGGAGCTGGCATCACCACTCTTCCCAGATACCACCCGACCTATTCGGGTAGTGAATCCAGTAAAGAAGCTCACTTATGATGCCCCAGGTGTCATTTCAGAAACCCCTGCACTGCACCCCTGGAAATGATAAATGACTACTCTTTACTAGTTACTAAAGTTGGTAAACTCAAACACAGGGGAGAATGTGAAGGTGCTGAAGAGTTTGCTCACATCTTACAATCCCATTCAGGGTGTTTGCATTGTTGGGATTTGGATTTGCAGCAGGCTGTGCACGCAGATATAGTAGGCGTTAACCAGCTGAAGCTTGGAGCTGAAGCCTGCAGAATGCATACATGGGACTGGACAGTTGAAACTCTGTCTGAGGTGGGAAGCCCAGGAAAAAAGAAAAGAAAAAGGGAGAGATCTGGGAGAGAGATTAGCTGAGGGCTGCGGGGGAGAAGGTCTGCTTCTGAAAGGGGCTGCTACCAGGACAATTGCTTCTGAGAGGACTACTGGCAAAAGAATTGTTGCTGAGTGAGCTGCTACTGAGGGCAGAGGAGCCATAAGCTACTGAGCACCCAGGATCACTGGATATCCTTTACTAAAGGAGCAGGACATCCAGGAAAGACTGGAAAAGGGAAGAAACCCCGGTCTCAGGAGCAGGTGCACCCAAGGGCCTGACAGACAACTCCATCTTTGGACCAGATGATAGCATTGCCACACCTCTTCTGAGGCAGAGTGAGCACAGCTCCACTGGTGCTCAACTGCAGCCATCTCACAGTTGATTGCTTTGCTGCGGACAGAGTGATTCTGTGGGGGATCTGGCTGTTTAAGTGTATATACCTGTTATAAGCTGTCTGAATACTAAATTTGATAACACAATTGCTTTTGCTATATGATAAGTATTTGCTTTTATTTGCAGGTATAGATAATTATCAAGCTCATTGAAAAATATTGTGTTTGTTATCTATGTGATGCCAAATCTGTTAATTTCTTAGTTGCTATTGTAAATAATAAATTATTGTAAATAGTCATTTAGTATGTGATCTGGTACAGGGAGAACCATGGGAGAGCACTCCACTGAATGGTGGCTCCCAGCCTGTAGATGGAGTGGGAGTTGACTGAGACCTATTGGCATCCCAAGATCCTGAAAATTTGGACGTGGTTGCGGGTAGCACTGCTGCCAGGGTTACATTAGGAACTGGGGGGCTTACAGGGAGTTGAGACCCAGGATGAGTAGAGGTTTTGTTAAACAGCCAGTGTGCCAAGAGCCTTAGTTATAACCAGTGGTCTTGCTTTTTTGTTATAATTATACTGCTGGTTTAGGTTGGACTAGAAAGGGGTGAAAGGAGGTCCCAGTGGTGCCCAAGGGGTACATGGCTGTCTGGAGCCCTGCCAGAGAGCAGGGGCTTGACTACAATGTAAGAGAGAGAATAGGTCAGAGACCCCATAGCCCAAGAGGGGCAGAGATTGGGGCCAGGGGACCACTGTCCAAAAGGGGCAGTGACAGGGCCAGAGCTCCCACAGCCCAGAGAGAGGCAGAGATAATAACCTGGGAGAAACAAAGCACGGGTCGAGGACCTGTAGTCAAGGAGGGGCAGAAACAGGGCTAGAGAGCCCACAGCCCATGAGAAGTGGAGATAGTCCAGAAGGGTGAAATAGGGGCTGGATCCCAAGAAGCCAGGTCTGGTGCTGTGCGTCTAGGCCAAAGTGAACAGCAGAGCGGTGTGGGGGGCAGAAGCTGGGAAGGCTGAGGTCCTGACAAGGGAGAGGAGGCTGGAGGTGGCCTAGTGGTTTGTGATGAGTGGAAACACCTGCAAGGCATGGACATGGCTATTAGGGAGATACAGAGGCTGTGATGAGCTCAGAAGGCAACAGGTGCCTGTGAGAAGCATGTGCAGGCCAGAAAGGCCCATATAGTAGGTCTGAGAGGGATCTGTGTGCAGAGGATAGGTTATAGCTCCCTCTAAGGCTTAATAAACCTTGGAAAGGGAGGCTGCACACAAGATCGAAGTATGCAAACAAGAGCAAAGGTGGGGGTGGGGTGCACCTTAGAGTTGGAGTGGAGCAGGAGTTGAGTTGCCACCAGGGGATGTGATGGTCACCCCTGAAACACTGGTCCTGTTGCACTGTTATAATTATTATAGCCTGTTTTTAAGTAACGCATCAGCAGCTTTATGGGTAGAGGAAAACTTTCTCATAGTCAAATTTGTATTCAGTTTCCATTAGAAGGTTCATTTTAGGCTTGCATTTTATATTAACTCTGACCTAAAATAAATAGCATGGGTTGGAGTCTCAGTAGTAAATCAATATTGCTTCATTGATATCAATGGAATTATGCCAGTTTGTGCCAGATGAGAAATGCATCCTAGTATGTCAACAGTAATGTTAAAATATAAACATACTGTATTGTCATTTAAAAAACAACTACCAAAGCAAACAATAAATGATGGACTCAGTTGCCCAGTCATGTAGGTTTATCTTCATCAATATCAAAAACATATCTACATACACAATTTTACTCAAAATCTATAATGTTGCAGATGTTCCCTACCAAGTTACCTAAACAACATCCTGCTGAAGTGCCATTTGGAAAGAACAGCATTTTCACCACTTTGCACAAGTGAAAATACATGGTGTAGAAATTAGGTCTTTGGTTCTTGCCTAGATTCCAAGAGAAGAAAAACCAAAGAATGAAGAATGGAAGAAATTCAAATTTGATATTAGATTTTCCGTTACCTGAGAAAGGGGTCTGCCATTTTACTTATCTATAAAACACTGTTAGCAAGTATGGCATGTGGCATATTAATAATAGATATTGTTGCTAATATCTTCCCCAAATTTGAATTCCTCAGTATTACTTTTTCAGTGCTCCTAAGGTATGTGACAGTGGTTCTGAACTCTAAAGTCTCTTAAAGTGTGGATAAAGAGAGGATAAACCAGTTAAACCGAAGGGGTTTTGTTTTTACTTTGTTTTTACTTAAGTTTTGCAAAACTTAGTCATTGGGGTTTTGGTTTTGTAAAACCAAAAAAACAGGATGAAATCCTGGCTTCCTTGAAATCAATGAGAATTAGACCATCAACGTCAGCAGAGCTAAAATTTCACCCTGGAGACCTAACACTGTTGATGGACACTGAAGATCCTATAGAAGTTTTGACCCAAAGCTTAACTCCGGTGTTTTCTAGCCTCAGGGATGAATACCAAACCAGTTCATATGAAGAGGGAGATCAGAACAATTAGTGTGAGCTACATGGTCAATCTTTTCACAAGTATTGTGAATCTGCTGCCATGACTAATAAATAATTAGGGTCTCCTTAAAAGATGTCTTCCTCCTAGCTCTTCTTGTGGCCATTAAAACAACTGTCTGTGGTGGTAGCTCTCATATAGAGGCCTTCAGATATCATCAACCTATGTTTGGCTGAACTAGATATTTGCCATGGTAGCAGACTTAGGTGGTATTAATGGAAGCTCCATTCTGTGGAATTAAGGCACAGGGGAGGTTAGTAAAACCACCAGAGAAGAGGAGTTAAGGATGCTGAGCAATATAGAAGAGCCAGCAAAAGAGATATTAAAAAGACATGAAAGAAACAGGAGAAAATGTGTATAGAAATAGAGGCCAAAAAGGCAACCAACAAAACAAACAAAAAAACCCAACCCAAGCAGGAGGGTGAAGAGAGGAAAAGAAGATGGCGGTAACACCTGTATGAGGGCATCATGGGGGTCATAGGGGAGGGTAACCAATGTCAATCCAGTCATAAGGGAAGTTGATACCAGAGAGTCTGCACCTGCTGTCCTCCCTGAGAAATGGCCTATCTTATATTTTTATCCAGTTTCTGTGCTTCTTCAGGGAACTCCTGTGCATATCTTCATTTGGCAGCCTCCATGCATAAAATCATAGGCAACCACAGTCACAGAAATTGTGAAACCTCCAGATGTATTCCATACTACTGACTGTATTTATATGGTTCTTTTGTGAGGTATTTTTTTTATAAAGCTTATAGGTAGGAAAACTTCACCGTTATCCTTCCAGACAGGAATAGGAAGGGGGAGGAGGTCTTTGTTAGTCAAAACTAGCCTTGAGCAGTCACATTTCCAAGAACACATGAATATGTAGGGTCTAGCACTGAACAGTGGAAAAATATTTTCCTGGTGTCAGGTGGTATTTAAAGAACTTTTGACTTAAAGATTATTTTTTGTGGAAACATACAGTAAAACATTAAAGATTCAGAGTATTGTTCCGGGTTCTATGGAGATTACTGACAACTCCACGGTGTCAACAGAGGATCATCTCACAGGTCCTGTGTAAGCAGTTATAAACAGCCTCTGCAAACCACAGTATGGATGGTTGGACATGAAGTATAAGATCAGAGATCAATATTCCCTCTAAGGAGTAACGGTCTGTGAGCATGCCGCTTCAGTCCCGCCTCCCCCTTTCGACGCAGTCTGCCAGTAGGTGTCCCAAAGTAAGTGTCCAGGTGGGAGTGGGCAGGGTTCAGCCACCACCCTTTGCCATGCTAACTGCAGCCCAGAGCAGCGCAGTGGAGTGCTGTGGGGCAGCCATGGGCTAGACACAATCAATTGTAGCTTAACACCTAAAAACTTAAAATATAAGAATCTATCATGATCGTACCTGAGAAAGGTATTTCTGATTTACTAGATGCTGAATATCTTACTATAGTTTTGTCAAGGTGATTTTGAATGAAAATTTGAAGCTATTTAAATGCGCAAAAATATTTAATTTTTTTCATTAAAGAAAATTTCTTATAAATTCTTGATACCCAAGGAAAAAAAGAGTTATGTTTTGCATTCAAAACTAAATGCTTTATTAAAAAGTATTATCCATAACTAATAAATTAATTGTTTGTTATTGCTGTACTCTGCAAGATTTTAGAACTAATGTATCGCATCCTCATGTATCTAGTTATTATTTCTAGATTGAAAGAGGAAAAAACAAATTTTCTATCCCTAAGTAATAATTGATCAGAACAATCTGAATCAAGCAAAGTACTCTCTGCACCTGCAAGAGAGGTTAATATTGCCAAAAGTTGCTTGAGAAGTTCATACAACTCTGGTTCCATATTTTTATCAACAAAGTTTTACCAGTTCAATGGTTTGGTTCTTTTTAAAGTTTTGGTGAAAGCACTCTATCCAAATTCACTCCCCAAGGTGAGGCAAGGCAGGGCTGGGGGCTGGGGCTGGTGCAGGCCTTGCTGGCTCTGGGGAATTGCTCCACTCCCCAGCCCTGATGCCATGCGCCTCCTCGCTCCCTGAGGTGATGCGGGGGAGTGGAGCAGTTCCCCGGAGCCAGAGGAGCCCGCGCCAGCCCCCAGCCCCAGCCCCCATTTCCATCCCCATCCCTGCCCCTGCCTCACCTCGGGGAGGAGCTGCTGCCTGCCCTGGATGAGGAGTGAGGAGCTTACCTTCAGTAAGTGTCCCATGCCGGCCCCAGTGCCTCCACTGCACTCTACGCCCAGCTCCTCTCCGGGAGGATGCGCGGCTTTAAAAAGTTTGTGTGCAGCAGGATTTTTACTTGTGCACGGCTGCACACATGCGCAGCTTAGAGGGAACACTGTCAGAGAGGAAGTTAAATGACTAGCTCCCCTGGTCCTGGCCCCTGGAGGTTTGGGGAGCTATGGAGGTCAGCAGGATTTTAAAGTTGCTGCCAGAACTAAAGCGATTTATATGAAAACTGAGTCTAATACTCTGTTGTGCTCTGGCCCCTTTGGGCTGCACATGTGCTGGTAAACAAGTAGATATGCCAAGCTGAGAATTTATTCTTTGGCATTGGGAAATACTTACCCTGGGCAGTTGGTGTACCCCAACTGGTTTGTATACTCTCCTGCAGCCATATCTTTAGCTGTTGTATGGGCCTTTACGGACCATAGCAATTGGGCAAAATTCCTAATGGCTCCAGTTCCCTGATGGTGGGATGCCTAGCAAAGCAGAAAATTAGTTCTGGTGTCTAACTTTGAAATAAGTGAATGAATACCTTTCCTAACAAGTTGGTTAAGAAATGTTTGCTAGGGATACCCCCATAACTGATAGCGTGTGGAAGAGATGGGTTTATCAATCAAAGGTTTCCTCCCACCTGTTAGCAGTTGTCCTGGAGATCTGTGCTTAGGAGCTGAACAAGACATATACAGCAGGAAAATGTATAGCAGCCTTTGCAAAGTGCTGTAAGGACCTGAACTGAGACATGCTGATCACTGCATAGTAGTACAGCTTACTATCAGTAGATAGTACAGTGGACCCATCTAGACTGCAGGAACTTCACTGTGTGGGACAATGATTCCAGTGCACATATACTCACCTCATTGTCCTGATGATTAATTTCACTAAGATTTGATTGCTGCAGCAGCACAGTTAGAAGCCTGTGGAAACAAAGATACAGTTAATATGTTACATCTAAGACTAAAACTGAAAAACTAACATTTTTAGCACAGCACAATCTGGAACGCAAAACAATATTAAAAATAGCGATAAACATCAAGCAGAACCTCTGATCAGGAGAATTCATCTTGGAAATCCAAACCTAGATCTGCTTTTGAGCTTTGTGGATAAAAATTTGTTTAAATGTGACAACAAAGGCTTAGCACATGGAATAAGCAGAGCGATAGCTCCAAAAATTTAAAAGCAGTTAAAATCTGGAACAGGCAACCGTTGATCCTGTGGATCATGGTGTACACATAAGAAGCCCAGTCAGATGCCTGATGAACCGGTTTGTAGCTGACAAGTTCAGTTCCAGAGCAACATAGGTCGTTACAAGTTTCACAGATCACAGGCTGCCTACAAACTCATTGGAGGGATCAACAGCAAATAGGCAGAGCCCTTTTCTCCCCAGCACCACCTGGGGTGACAAGGAACAATGGTCATAAGCTGATGGAGAATAGGTTTAGGTTAGAGATCAGAAGGAAATATTTTACAGTTAGGGTGGCCAAAATCTGGAACTAGCTTCCAGGGAAGTGGTCCTCACCCCTACCTTGGGCAAATGCAAGAGGAGGTTGGATGATCACCTGTCTGGGGTCTTGTGAACCCAGCATTCATTCCTGCCTGTGGCAGGGGGTCAGGCTAGATGATCTGTTCAGGTTTCTCCTGACCTTAGCTACTATGAAACTATATGTTGTCTTAGTTGAAGTTCAAGTTTACAGCACATTGCTTTCTTCCTTGTTTTTCTTCCATCCTCTGGATCAAAACTGCTTCATGTTGACCTGCACCCAGTGTCAAATGTTCCCTCCAGATTGAATGGGATTCTGCACACTCCCCCCAGCTTTCTATGTTGATGCTGAATTAATTCATATATTTTTTCCTGCTGCTGCCTTTGTTTCAAGGTAATTTGCATCATCACAGATCCTCACAAGAGGTGAGAGGCTCCATACCAGCTATGAACTGACTGCCCAGAGGAGTTTTCCATCTATTGACTCCTCTCTGAAATCCTATGAAATATGAACTTTCATTTCTACCCAGGAGAACTTTTACAATCTTTTCACCAATGCCTGATGGAGGGTGTTTGTGCCCGAAAGCTTGCAATTTAAGAATTTTTTTTGCAAAAATCTTGTTGGTCTAATAAAAGATATAATCTCTACTACGAGCCCTGATTGCCTTTTCCTTTAGACCAATACGGCTACAACCTGGATACCTGACTTCATATACTTTTTACACACATTGTGGTACTGCTATAGAGGGTGACCCCATTTTCTAGAGCTGTCTCGAATCTCACTATACAAAACGTTCTTGGGGATACGGTCTCCTCCCATTCTCCTGACATGGCCAATTCATCGCAATCTCCTCTTATTGATAGTGGTTACCAAGTGTGTCAGTCCTACATGCTCCAGTACCTCTGTGTTTGGTCTGTCTTCTCACTTTATTTTCAGGCTCTTATGCAGACATTTCACATGGAAGCTGTTCAGTCTCTTGATGTGCCTAACATATGTAGTTCACGTTTCTGAACCATAAAGCAGGGATGACAGTACACAAGTCTCATAGATTTGGATCTTCGCCTTAGCTGATAGTTTGCTGTTATTCCATGAACATTTCTGGAATAGCCCAAAATTCTTAGCTGCTTTTTTAATTCTGGAACAAATCAGATACAAATTCAAAATCAGCTAAAATCAGAAATAAATCTGATGCTAATTGATAAATTGGAGTACAGGCCCTGAGGTATCAGCATGAGGAAGGTTGTGTGTATGTGCTGTTTTTTATAACCTAGGCATTAATTGTGACATTATTTTAGAGTTTTAGAATAAGAGAAATGCAGGTTTTTTTCCTGAAAACTACTGTCTCTGAAATGACCTATTGTGTATTTTTACCTTTTGATTAATGGGATAGTGCATATGCAGGCATACCCAGATAGGGTTAAATTAGGTCTCACTGGGTGACACTGGGAAGAAAGATGATTACTATACTGTGAAATGGGATGTGCAGAGCAACATATCTGCTTATTTTTGTGGAACAGCAACCTATAAGCACTCCCCTCCTGCAGAGAGAATAGTAAAAATAAAAATATGACACCTGAGATGCTGTTCTTGGAATAACAGTTTATTACTCGATAGCTTTTGTCTCAAGATTTCCACTGTCTTCCTGCAAAGCACTGCTGTTTCTGGAGTTACCATGAATTTGGAGCAGGGGTTTATGTTTTACCGAAAGGCACTAAGCCATATTTGGATAGTAAAAATGACAATACATCTAAACCATCATATCACAGGCTCAGCCACTGAATTTATGTTATTTTGTCAGCTGGGAGGATCTGTACTAGAGGACCCAACTGTAATGGTCAGTGCCATAATACACATAAGCAGCATGTTCAGTTATCATGTAATGATGTATATATTTCCCCACTGAAAGATAAGACTGGTTGTATCTATTTTACTGCTTCATATCAGACTCATCTGAACTGGTCATAGTATATTTTCTCTATCAAGTTGTGCTACAATGTACTGTTTAATGTACAATTGTATTAATTTGTTTTAGGATTAATATAAAACAGGATTTCATAATTAAAGCATTAAGTACATTTGCAAAAATAAATACAATTGAACCTTAAATACTTCCTACTGCTTTATAAAGATATTTGATAAAAGCAAACCTTCAAGTCTCTTACCACTTGTCTATGGCAAACTTCAATCTGCTTTAAAAACTGGTAAAATTGAGATGAATATAAGATTAACTTAAACAAAAGAGGTTCCAAAATGTAGCAACTCTATAAGGAAATGCTGAGCTACCATTTCTTTGAATGTATTTGTTTCTGACTTATGTTTGACAAATCATTCTGCAGTGGCAAATTGCATTAGAATAACTGTCTAAAATAAACTAAATAGGAAATTATTTGCTTATGGTTCTTTGGTTATTTATAAACTCTGATGTAAAATCACCAGCTGTCAGAGTAAAGGGTGTAAGTCCTAAGATTCAATCCTATTTTTGTCCTTAGAAACGTTCTGAAAAAGAGTTAGCTTTTGGGGAAAGATCCCATCAACTGAAGCTAGTTTTCTGCCAAAGCTACTGTAGGACTTGACTTCCCTTCAGTGCTGGTATGATCTGATCATTAAATTCAAATGATCACTAAATCACTAAATATACTGCCCCTCTCCTGAGGCACACTACTGATTGCATGGTAGGTTTGTGTTATAACAGACTTAAAGGTCATGCCTGTTTTAGATCTCTGAGCAGGATAGAGTCTTGCCTCTTCTGGGTCTTACAAAGATACAGAGGCAACATTTTAGTGACCGGTTGCTGCAATTAATAAACAGAAAAACTGATAGCCCAAAGATCTGGTAGATTTTATAGACATTAGGGCTGGAAGGGACCTTGCAAGATCATCAGGTCCAGCCACCTGCCCAAGGGGCAGGAGGTCAGCTGGAGTTAGATCACCCCAGTAAGATAGGCATCCAAGCGTATCTTAAAGGTATCTAGAGTCGGTGCTTGCACCACTTCTGAGGGGAGTCTAATCCAGACTCTGGAAATTCGGATGGCAAAGAAGTTTTTCCTTTTGTCCAGTCTAAAATGGTCTTCCAGCAGTTTGTGACCGTTAGACCTCGTCTTCCCTTGGGGTGCCCCGGTGAACAGATGGTCTCCCAGTTCCTGATGCACACCCCTTATAGGCTGCCATCAAGTCACCCCTGAGCTTTGGCTTCTCCAGGCACATATTAAAATAAAATTGTATTTGATAAATTAATGTATTGTATGGGTCTGTAACCTGTTACATGGTTCCACTGCTGAACAGAGGATGCAATCTGTGAAAATAGTATATATGTAATATATGACATATACAGATGTTTTAAATTAATGTCCCACACCCCCAATTGCACAACTTCATGCAGTGCTCTGTTTATTTTAGCACTATATGTACCATTCATGGAGTAAGAAAAATCTGCTTATTCCAGTTCTCATTATTTGCTTGTACTGTTTCTTTCCTCTCAGTATCCCCATGGAACATCACTGAACTTTAAAAATTTGTCAGCCTGTGCACATGAAAAGTTTATGAGGATTGACTTGGGCATTTCTATTTCTGCACGGTCTATGTGCAGCTGATTATTCCTTTAGCACATGTATGTGTACCAGTGGTCTGCTAGTTCATAAGCTTGAATGAGAAATCATTTTATAACCAACTACCAGGCTTTGGCAACTGTTTAGATATGAAAAAACAAAAATAAATACAATGGAAAATCTTACTAATGGGTATGGTAATCCAGCCCTGCCTGCTGGTACCAGGGCAATCATATCTAGAACTAATTTTGTTGACTTGGGCTAATAGGACAGATGAAAAGGAGCTGAGCTGCTGGCATGCTCCTGCATGGAGCAAGGTCTGACAGTTTCCATGGGGACTGTGTAAAAACCTCAGGGAACCCTGCGTACTGCACTTAAAGTAAATAATTGTTCCCTTTCAAATATCAGCATGTGTAATGTTGTGCAAACACAGCCTTTTTTCTTTGGAAGTTTTGTTTAATGATAATACACACATACTTGTTCTGCAACCCTCCAAATGCACCATTGAAATGATGCATTAAAAACAATGAAGAAGGTGGAAAATTAATATAGCAGTGAAAAAGGTTGGCTAAGATAGAAGCTGTGACAAATGCACAGAAGTTAAGACTGCTTTGATTCATCTGTGTTAACAACAGTGTCACTTAAACTTCAAGTCAGTCTATGATGACGTCTGCATCCAGAAATGATTTGGTTCAAGACAGAATTTTGCATAAATTTATCAAGTTAAAATACTCAAAAAAATGCTAAGAACTCCTATTTGTGATGAGTGGAATGACAGAAACAGAGCCTTACTTGTGATTGACTTTGTAGAAATGCTTCTCTGATTTTGATATATCTCCAGTAATATTTGTCCAAAAATGAGACAATCCACTGCACACCATCTTATGGCATGTGTTAGAACAGCTGTTTGGTGACAACTGCCTTCCCATTCACAAGCCCACAGGCTGCCTGCCCTTCCAGTAATAACAATCATATAAGCAGGGAACTACCCAAGTCGAAGAGGTGGTCGACTGATTTCATGGGCAGATGGCAGGGCTGGCTACCATTTTGGATGGCTTATTGTGGTAGCCCTGCCACCCCCAAGCCTCTGATTGGCTGTGGGGCCCTGGTGCCCCCTTGTAAGCCTTCTTCACCAGTGAGTGGTATCTGTTGTACAGCCCCACCCCTTGCTGCTGATTGGCTGAAAGGGCTGTCCATCATGTGGTCCCACCCCCTCACTGCTGATTGGTGGAGGGGAGGTTCAGCTGGCATACAGGCTGGGAGCTTGCATTCAGAATTTCCTTGCTTTCAGGTTGATTCTTCACCCTACATCAACATACAAGTGTGGCACAACTGTATAGCATTATGGATATGTAAGTGGGTGGGTCTACATGTAAAATTAATTTGACACAATAAACTGGCATAGTTTGCACCAGAGTTTATTGCTCCTGGGCACAATGTTTGCACATGCACCCAGAACTGCAGCACATTGAGATCTGACCCAGCTCAATGTGCTGCAAAGGAGATGGTTGTGGCACAAGGGTGCAGTGTGGGGCTAACCAATAGACAGCCCTGCACTGTAGCACCCTCATGCCCCAGCCAGCCCCAGTCAGTGTCTACATGAGTGTTGTGGTGGAGTAAATAACTCCACCATAGGATAGTACTTGTGTTGGGCAGTACTATCCTACAGAAGAGTTAATTAGTTTACTCCAGCCTAACAGCTCCATTTGTATAGATGCTGACACATTACTGCAGAGCTAATTAGTCAGCTCCACAGTAAATATCTGATGTAGATGGCCCCTGTGTGTATAGCTCTAGAGCCCTGCCAGACCCTTCATTTATCTGAGGGGTAATTACCAAAAATAAGAGCAAGTCACAAGTGTAACCGTCACAACTAACCTCTCCACCCCATGGTGCTTCCAGACAAGGCACTCTCTTTTGGTTGTTCTGCTAACCATGCATTGCACCTCTAAGGCTTTTTCTTTTTTACAATCAAACATTGTTTGAAGGTGGGGGACGCACCTCACATCAAGGTCCGCAGTAGCAGCATGCAGTGGCAACCTTCCGTTTTTATCAGGTATGTTCTGCTTAGCACCATTTCTAAGCAAGCTGATGCAGCATTCAAGCCAGCCCTAAAAGGAAAATGGATAATGTTAATGAGGTAACTGGAAGATTCAGGGCCAGAATCTCATTTGGTGTGTAAGGTTGTAGTGCCATTGACTTTGATATGGACTACATGCCAAGGATTTGGCCCACTTTTTTTTCAGGAAAACATCTTTTTTGAGCTTCAAAGGGAATTCAGGATTAGTTCCTATTAAGTCCCGGGTATTTCATTTTTGTAACTAAGCTTCTTCATTGTACTGCAGTTAGGCTGTTCTGCAGCTCTGGCAGGGAGGGAGATATAAACATAGTGATTAAAACACTGCTCATTTCTGCATCACTAGCAAGTGTTGTGTATCTGACCACATATGGTGCTAATTAAGTCAGATTAAGATGTGAGCCTGAACATTTGATCTTAACTTCTTTATAAGAGACTAGCACTGATATTAAATAGTAAGAGCCCTAGCATTTGAGATGATCCTGAATCCCAGGGAAGTTGAGCATATGCTTAAGTGCTTTCCTCAAATCAAGGCCCTGGTGAAGAACCTACAAAGCATGATCAGTCCTATACAAGTCAAGTTAGACTGCTCAATACTGATAAAGGGAGTGGGTAGAAAGATGAAAGTGCAGTCTCCTTGGGTTGTCTACCAGTTACAATTTGGTTGCAGGGACGTTTGTGAGAGGAACATAGGACTAAGGTCTACACTTGGCTGCACACTGAAGTCAATAGTCTGGGATGGCATCTGCTTCAGATTTTTCCTAGATCTCACACTAAAGACAGCCTGGAAGCAGAAATGGCAGTGATGAAGCCAGGAAGCCTGAGGAACCCAAATGTTTTCCAATCATTTCTTTTTTTCAAAGAATTATTTTTCCCCTTTGTGGAAAGAAGGAAGAAAGGAGCATGGCTTCTAATCATGATAATTTTTTTAAATATCTGGCAAAGGAAATGCTGATTCTTGAATGTGATGTGCTTATGGAGTACATTTGAATGGGCTGTCCATTTTGCTACATTCTACACACATCTTTCTAGATGAAAATATCACAGGTAAACTGAAGCTTTGTTTTTGTTCTAAGTATGCAGGAAGATAAAAGGAAAGGGATGTGATTAAATTAGGCAGTGACTTTACTAACAGATTCTCTGGCTGTTATCCAGTAATAAATCATACTATACAGTGCAGGCCATTGTTCCATGTTTGCACCTAATTAGGAAGGATGGCAGTAAGCCCTTCCATCCTGCTAAATGTGGTCTTAGCCTGCTGCCGAATTCTCTTAAACTTGTTTTAAGGTTAAAGGATTGTGTCCCAGTGTGCTACCCAACTCCTGGTCCATCCAGCCAGGTCTCTCTGGTGTAAGGACATGAGAGAAGACTCCATGTGGCAAGGCAGAATGTAGAAGAATGGCTTCCCTGAGCCCTTCCAGTCAGCTCTCAGCTCAGGAGCTATATGCTTCCAGCCCTTCCATGTCACCCAACACCAAAAATAAAGGGAAATCTTTAAGAAACCACAATCCTTTTCTTGCTGCTTGACCTGCCATTGAGGGAATGGGGTTCATATTTTCACTGAAGCCCAGAACTGTACAAGTGTTGTACTCACTCTCTTCTGGTGACAATATTAAAAAATGCATCTTTTATTTTGCACACCCACACAGCCCTCTTGTCCCCAAATGCTTTCCATAAAACTCTTGGTACCAGATAAGTTGCCAAAGATAAACTTGTGCGTCCACAGGCATCTTGAGTATTAATGTTTGCTCCCATCTTCAACAGCAGCTTCACAGTATCAACTTGGCGTCCTGAAATGGCATGCATCAAAGGCGTGCAACCTTGGGGAAAAATAGTTAGATATTCTTTTACAATCCTTAATTTGTTAAAATCCTACACAGTTTCTTGTTTGCTAAATTCAGAGCTGATAATTAACACCCTCTCCACCCAAACAATTGTTTAACAATTGCACTGGGCTGTCCTGGAGCCAAGAATCAATCCCCATGCCAGCTGAATGATCACCCACTTAAAAAAAAAGTCACATTTCGTTATTTTAACTTTTGGTTGAAAAATCCTTTTTATTGGCAAGCCTTGTGTGTGAGCCAGGGGGTTCAGATACTAACTATGAAAGCAACTGTGGTAGGACTGAGGCCCCAAGAGTGGCAGTAATGCTCCCTGGTGGCCAAGCATTCCTGCCCCATTCCAGCTCCTTCAGATACCCTCCCTTCTACTTTGCCTGCCATACTCTGATGTAACTAATTATATGTACAGAGAATACCCCAGGGCCCCAGTGTCAGCCTCAGTCTCTTGCTACCTGTGGTCTCAAGTGCTTGGCTGACAACCATCACGCCCCAACTCAGTTATGGCCCCCTGTTCCTATCTGTGCCCTAGAGCAAAAGTTGCCTTTGGGGCAATAAACATGGCCTCCTGTAGGGGACTCTGCCCTCTTGGCTTTAGCCTACCATTATTCTGGCTGTTGGCTTCCAGCAGTGGCCCACTTATTCTGGCCTGGCTTTCTTGGCCTCAAACCTCTCTGCATGTCAGTTTCTTGGCCTCTATCACCTGTCTCTCACATGCTCTGGGTCTCCTGGCCCTTAGGCTCTGGATCTCCTGTGGTCCCAGACCCAGGGAAGGCTTTTCTTTTCACCTCTGGGCCCTCTGGGGCCCCAGACTTGGGCAAGGCTGCTTATGCCCCACCCCCAGCTTCCCCAGGCCAGGTGGTTCTGGTGCTGCTCAGTCCCCTTATGGTCTCTGACCCATACAGGGCTCTATGCAGGGTACCTCTTCAGCACCACTGTGGCCTGTATGCTGCTCCCATAGCCATAACCTGGTCCTCTGGTTTCAACTCAAACGCAATACAAATACAAGTGACCACTTTCAACAAAAACCTCAGGTTTATGCCTTCTTACAAGCCCTCCCACCCTTTTGGGCTCTCATTTCCTAGGTCCCATGGGTGGCTTGGGTGCTTGCCAGGCTGCCTCTTTCAGCCCCTCTCTCCCTGGAGCTCTGTTCCCTGTAGCACACAGGAGTCAGGCTACCCACCTTGCTTCTGGTGCCAGATTTATATGCTCTGGGGCACTGCCCCTTCAGGTCAGGTGACCCCCCCCCCAGACAGGCACAGGGGTTTCCCCTTGGGCTTAATTGTCAGCTTGCCCCTCCCTGCTGCAGCTCTACTCAGCTGCTTATGTCCTTTATCCTCAGGCTGTCTGGACTCTGCCCCACACAGCCAGCTTGTTGCAGAGCAGGTAGCTCCTGCTAGTTGCCTGCCTACACCACAACGTTAGCCTGCTGCATCTTCCCCTTAAATTAACAGGAGCCTCTGGGTCCCTGTTAGTGACATTTCTCAGAACATGGGCCAGCTCAGTCCTTGAAGGCACTCCCCTCAGACTTCCATTTCACCCTATCTGTGTATGCCTGTTTAAGAGAATAGGCGCTGTTCTGGGGGCACAGAAGAATGTGGTCTACAGATGCTATCACATGTAAGTCATATTTGAAAGATTATTCTGTTTTCTAGAACATTCAGAATTTAAGTGTGATTCCTGTAGTTCTTTTCATTACTGGAGAGAAGAGTGCAGTCCTAGAATCATAGAAAATTAGGGTTGGAAGGGACCTCACGAGGCCATCTAGTCCAACCTCCTGCTCAAAGCAGGGCCATCCCCAACTAGATCATCCTAGGCAAGCTTTGTCTATCTGGGTCTTAAAAACTCTCACCATTTTCATTGCCCTCCACTCGACTTTCTCCAATTTGTCTATGTCCTTTCTGTAGTGGGGGGCCATTGATTACTACCCTTTGAACCTGACAATCCAGCCAGCTTTCTATCCACCTTACCATTCATTCATCCAAACCATACTTCCTTAGTTTATTTGCAAAAATGTTGTGGGAGACTGTATCAAAAGCCTTGCTAAAGGCAAAATATATTATGTCCACTGCGCTCCCTGCATCCACAGAGCCAGTGATTTCATCATAGAAGGCAATCAGGAAGAAACATTCAAACTAATGCTTGGGGTCTCATCTTGTCTACACTGGAACCCTGGGGACATTATAAAGATGATATTGGAGACTGTTGGGCTTTGAGGTAGGAAGCTTAACTCTATTAATGTCATTCTTGAAACAGCTGAACTAATCATTCAGGAGGCATTTTGGAGGTTACTTTCCTCCTCAATCTGGTCAGCCTCTCTGCTATCACAGGCAGCAAGAGACTGGTGCCAGAACTAGGTTCTCTCCATGATACTGCTGAGCCCATCCATTTAGAGCTTCACCATCTCTGAATCTGTGATACGGATCTGTCACTGACACAGATCTCTGCATTTCTTAGGATTTAGACTGTATATTTTTCGTCTGCATCTTGGAAAAATATCACTGTGATTAAAAATGAGAGGTGGGATTGAATACCATCTAGTTAATGTGACACATTTATAGTTTTCTGGTTCATATTTACTTGGCAAATTCATGCATGTTTACAAGCAACTGCATGCACAAAATGAAGGTGATTTGGGTACAGCAGTGATGGACATAGCATGGAGACCTGAACTGAAAAAAAATAGGAAGTGGCAAGCATAGAACAGGTAATTATACATCCAGTTACCCTTTTTTGCAAGCAACTCCATATTTACCTTTTCATCATTTATCTGTTTGCACTCAGGCCCATATTTCACAAGTATAAATGACTGAAATGGTCTAATTTTGAAAATTTGGCCCCACAGGTCCTTAAAATGTCCACAAATGTATATGATTTGAACTTGACTACAGAAATGATTTTCTCCCTCTTTTGCTAAAATTTCAGCAGTTTCCCAACATCTTCCTTTCTAAACCTGATCGAATAAATACATGGCAGAGGACTTGTTTCTGAAATCCATGGTTCAGTTGTATGATTAAATAGATTATGTCATTAGTACGAAGAAAGAAGAAGGTTATATTATATTATCGCCTTCTAGAATACATATTTCTGGTGAATGTCCAAAAAATATGTTGAATGCATCATTTCTACTACTTACAAAAGTGGGAAACCAGATGCAATTCTACTTGTGATGATTCCCTTACCTTTGATGTTAAGAATAAAACTGAAAAGAAACCAATAATAGCTCAGTACCATGTTTTAGTGATTAACCCGTAGGAAGCATGATAAATCACTGTTTTACCCTCACTGTCACAGCATTCTAAGATTGAAGGATCTTCACGAATTACTGCAGTCAGAGTGTTAATGTCACCATTAGCTGCTGCTTGGTAAACCACAGTCAGGTCAATTTCTTCTACTGCATCACCTACAGAGATAGATACAGATAAGTGATAAGGTAGAAAAACTGTACAAAAGGAGAACAGTGAAAATAATGCTATTTACTTTCAGGAGCTTGTGACTATATAACACGTGTAGTGTAACAAAACAGATCCAGTCAATATGATGTGGCATTTGTTCACTTGAACCATATTTTTTGCTGCCAAGAAACATCCCCCTATGAATTCACAGGCAGAATGACTGAGCTATGCAGACATAAACTCAGGACTAACTTCTGACTTGCATAGAAAGCCATATAAATGTCACAGAAGGGAATGTGAGTGAGTGAGAAAAAACTTTCTTTCACCATAAAGTCATAAAAAACAAACCGACCCCTGAATAGTGAAGTAAGGGTTTAAAGGGAGGCAAAAGAGCCAAGAAACCCACTTGGCTAAACAGGGAAAGCCAAGATAACCAAAGGAGAAAAAGAGAGGCATACAGACTGTGGAAGCAGGGGGTAACCACCATGGAGGAGTATACCTGCTTGGCTCGCAGTTGCAGGGAGTCAGAAAGGCCAAAACAGAAACGGAACTCAGACTGGCTACAAAAATTAAAGACAACAAAAAGTCCTTCTTTAGGGACATAGTGAGTAAAAAGAAGGTGCATGGAAGCATAGGACCCCTACATGACAGACCAGGGCAATTGGTAACAGATAGGAAGGACAAAGCTGAGCTCCTAAACAAGTTCTTTGCATCTGTGTTCTTAAACACAGATAAAGACATATCTCCCAAAGGGGCTATAGACAGGCACAAGAGGGACTCCAACCCACCAACAGTTAGCACTGACCTAGTGAAGGAGCATTTGGAGGGGCTGGATGTGTTTAAGTAATCAGGCCCAAATGATCTTCATCCAAGGGTGCTGAAGGAATTGGCCAGTGTCATTGCAGAACCACTGGCGAGGTTGTTTGAGCACTCATGGTGCTCAGGATGGGTCCAAGAGGACTGGCAAAGGGACAATGTAGCCCCTATTTTCAAGAAGGGGAGGAAGAAAGATCCAGGTAATTATAGGCTGGTTAGTCTCACCTCTATCCTTGGGAAAACCTTTGAAAAAAGTATCAAGGATCACATTTGTGGGAGCCCAGCAGGAAAAATAATGCTGAATGGCAACCAGCATGGGTTCATAGCAGGTAGATCCTACCTGACTAACCTTGTTGCTTTTTATGACCGGGTCACAAAATGCTTAGATGCAGGAGTTGAGGTAGATGTCATCTACTTGGATTTTAAAAAGGCCTTTGAGGCAGTGTCACATCCCATTCTTATAAACAAATTAGGCGATTGTGGCATACATTACTACATGGTCAGGTGGGTGGAAAATTGGCTTATGGGGCACACACACAGGGTGGTGGTGGATGGGTCATTTTTAGGCTGGGAGGTGACGTTTTAAGCAGTACAGCAGCAGAAAGGGATCTCGGAGTCATAGGTGACTCCAAAATGAACATGAGTCATCAATGTGATGAAGCAATAAGTAAAGCCAACTGCACTCTTTCATGCAGTAGAAGGTGCATCACGAGCAGGTCTAGGGAGGTGATACTTCCCCTCTATGCAGCATTGGTTAAGACCGCAGCTGGAGTACTGCATTCAGTTCTGGGCACTGCACTTCAAGAGCGGTGTGGATAACCTTGAGAAGGTTCAGAGGAGGGCTACTCATATGGTTATGGGCCTATAGGTTAGATCCTACGAGGAGAGATTGAAGGACCTGAATCTCTTCAGCCTCTGTAAAAGAAGGCTGAGAGAGGATCTTGTAGCCATCTACAAATTCATCAGGGGGAGCAGCAAGAAATAGGGGATATTCTGTTTACCAGGGCACCCCTTGTGGTTACTAGGAACAACGGCCATAAACTGACAGAGAGCAGATTTCGATTAGATATTAGGGAAAACTTATTTATGGTGAGGGATACCAAAATCTGGAATATGCTTCCAAGGGAGGTGGTGCTTTCCCCTACTTTGGAGGTCTTTAAGAGGAGACTAGACAAGCACCTAGCTGGGGTCATCTGACCCCAGAGCTCTTTCCTGCCCAGGCCAGGGGGGTTGGACTTAATGATCTACTAAGGTCTCTTCCAACCCTAAAAATCTATGAAGTCTATGAACTACCTCAAAGCATTATCAGCAATAACACTGTGATAATGCTTAATATAAGGATATAGGTATTTCCAGTTTCTTTCTTACATTATGGCAATAGGAGAGGCAAAGATTTGGCACTTCCTTCCTCTGGAACAATTACGTATCTCCTTTGAGGAATGTTGCTGGATACCAGCAAGGACTTCTTGCTGTCTCTTGACATTCTGCAGTGGTTATTTAAAGCAGAAGCAGCACTTGATATGTGATCTTGATGATGCTTTGCTAATTGAAATGTATGATAGTCTAGTTTAAGGATGATGGTGAGGTGGCTGGTGGTGAAAGCAGTAGAACTGCTAGCTCCTGCTGCTTTGAGGCAGCTTTGTGCTATAATGGCACACAGTAATTTGACTGGGTTCAAGAATTCAACCCCATACCTCCACAATTTAGAGGGATTTTGTAGATGTTTGTTAAGCACATTAAAATCCTTATGTCAAGGCAGTCAGAAGAATTGTTGCTTACATAAAAGACAACAGAAAAGGCCCAGAGAGTGAATCAGGTTCAGTGTAATGAAACTTGAGCCTGTCCACAAGTAATTCCTATGAACAAATTATAGCTCTGAGCATTTCTGAGGCTTTAATAGATGCTTCTTGAAGAGGCAGATGGAATGTATTTCCTGGCAGTTTGAATTTTTCTACAATCAACAAATATGCCTTTTGAAAGAATGCTATATCTAAATGCTGCTACAGGAGTATTTGCAATACCTAAATAATTATTCACATGAAACAGTGAATGTTAATGTCATTGACACTTTAGATTGTACTCTTATAATTTAGTGAATTTGCATGTTTACTGTTATGTTTTTATAGGGCATTTTGTATTTTAGAAAAATTGCTAGGATATCGAAATGATTATTTTTCTAGCTTTAACAATACATTGTTATGTCGGACTCTTAACATATTTTTAGTTTTAGTCTCTATTTTAAGCTGCCAGTAGCACCAAAACAACAGAGGATGCTTCAGAATTTCCTTTACAACACCCTGTCATTTCTTGCCACAGTGTCTGCAATTGAATCAATATTTTCTTCATCTTCATTTCCTCTCTAGTTAGTTTGTAAACTCAGCTCTAATTAGTATTAGGCCAGAAACTTCAAATTGAGCTGTTTTTACAAAACCAAAGGAAAAAAAAATCCATGTAAGCATGTCTTACTGAATTTGCTCTCCATTACAGTTCAAATATTCTCAAAATAGAGACAGTCAAAATGCCCAAGGCTGAATCAATTCAATCTTTGCAGATTAGTCTAAACTGTATAGATTGAACAGATAAGCAAGCGAACAGACTTTTGATTCCAGAAATACAGTCTCATGCTTGCAGTGACCCAGGCCAGAAGCCAGGGGGTGCTAGAGCATGCCTCCCTACTCTGCTGGAGCAGATAGTTTGGGCCATGGCTAGTCCACCCACACAGCAAAGTGGGGTTTGCAGGGGAGGTGCAAAGCATCCTGGGATGTTGGGGGACTGAATTAACTTGAATCAGGAGGGGATCTGGCACAGAAGTTCAATAAACTGATTTAGCCTAAATCAGTTAGGTCTGATACTACACTCATTCAGTTTTATCTTAAGTTGGTTTTCGTTTTCAAAGCATTTTATGTGCACTGAACTGTTGTGTTACAGACTGGAACCAGTTTCTGATCACTTATACTAGTTTATCTGTAATTTCTGTCTCTAGCCATTAAGTCCAAACTCATCTCCCTCTTGGTTTCTGTCTCATTAACACAGAAATGAACAATAAGATAATGGTTGTCATCTCAAAATTTCTTGCTACTCCTAAGATTCCTTCCTCTAGACTTCTTAGCTCAAACTTTTAATCTTCTGTTTAGAGAAGCCACTCCCAGTTCCCTTACACTGAGCTATGGTGACAGGTCTTCTCTGGCAGTGAATCAACAAAACACACAAGCCTTTCCCTGCAAGAGTGTACCTACTATTATGGTGTGAATGTTGCCTATTACCCCTGGTCTTTAATTGCAAAGAAGTGTACGTTTCAGTTTTCTTTCCTCAAAAGTGGACATGGCAATGTACATTGACTAAGAGCTACACTAAGGCCTGGGAGTGTAATTGGGATCAGAGCCTTAGTTCTTTGGAGTTAAATTTATCAGCCCTCCTGGACTACATTGTGAACAGAAGCAGGCAACATTTTAGGTAATATTGATGGCAGAGATCTGATTAAAGACAGAGCCTCTTAGTTAAAGGGGTCATTTGTGTATGTACTGCATAATGTTTTTGATAACTTAATTACACAGGAAAATTAATTGTAGGAAAAAAGAGAAGCTCTTCCCAACCAGTTTTCTAGACTACAATTCAAATTGTTTCCTGACACAAATTTTCCTTCTGATATTGTATTGCTGAATAATGATATAGCTCACAAAAGTATTTAAAAAGTATTTGACATAGAAGTCCAACCCCTGATCCTCTGTGGGCTCAGAGCAGTTCACATTAATTCCACATTACAATTTAAAATCCATTGTAATTCCACACTTATGACCTTCTCTCCCTGGGACACCATCATCATTCCTAGCTTTAAAACTGAGCTACCATGGAAACGGAATCAGCTCTCACCATGAAAAGGTTAGCCTGTCACACAGTTGTGATTATAGGCTGGTTAGAGTTAGAAAGCTGACATTAAATCTATCTCCAAGAATACAGAAACTCCCACTCCATTACTGGTAAACTGAAATCAAACCACAGGCTTTCTTTCAGTTAGCCTCTTACATGGCACATTTAAAATAATTTATAAATTAAACAAGATAAGTTTACTTTCAAATCAGCTAGTACTAGGAGTGGATTGCATAGAATTTTGGTAGTTAGATACTGAGTCTTTGACTTGCAGGTCACTCGCTTCAAGACAGCCAGGCTAAGTAAGAAAAAGCCATTACCAACTATGGGATGGTCAGCATATAAAATATTTTCAGGGTTTCACTGTAGTGTTTGGTAGATCTCTACATGACGCAAAGTATGCAAACCACCGCTGCAATTGTACATCTCAGCAAAACAGGCAGGTTATGACTAATTTCTAACTCATAGGGACAGATTTTGGATTAAGTATATGGCACATTGGCAGGGCAGAGGGGTAAGACTTGCATTACTTTTTCCCATGTGCTAGCTATTTTGCAGGTAAACTGAGGACTTCAAAAAACCCAACAAATTATACACTAAAAATCAAACACTGACAATAACATATTTTAATTTTATTTAAAAAAATATGTTTGTTCTGATTTGTGTGTGTTTGTGTAGTGCAGGGGTAGGCAACGTTTTTTGGACAGAGTGCCAAAAACACCCACAATGCCTGCCTTGGAAGGTGCTGGAGTGCTGGCATGCCAGAAAAACAAAATGAGGGCAGGGGATACATGGCGGGATGCCCTGCTTGTGCCCCTTGCCCCTCACCCAAAGCCCCTGCCCCCCAGCCCTGCTGCCCTGTGCTCCCCACCCAAAGCCTCTGCTCCCCAGCCCTTCTGCCCCTGCCCCCCAGCCCAGTTTTCCGCTGGCTTCTTTGGTTGCTCTCCCGCCCCACCCCACCCCCAATGCAAAGAAGCCAGCAGTGGTGGTGGGGAGGGGGTGGTGAGTGGTTGAAGAAGCTGGAAGTGGTGGCATTGGCAGTGGGGGGTGGGGATGGTGAGAGGCCAGACGCAGGGGGCCCTGTAGCTAAGGGCTGCAGATTTTATAGTTTCATAGTTGGTAGGGTCAGAAGGGACCTGAGCAGATCATCAAGTCCAACCCCCTGCCATGGCAGGAAAGAATGCTGGGGTCAAACAACCCTGGCAAAGTGTTTATCTAGCTTCCTTTTAAAGACTCCGAGGGTAGGAGTGAGCACCACTTCCCTTGGAAGTTGGTTCCAGGTCCTAGCTGCCTTGACTGAAGTAGTGCCTCCTGATATCTAGCCTGAACCTACTCTCCATCAACTTATGGCCGTTATTCCTTGTTACTTCCAGTAGTACTCGGAGGAACAGGGACTCTCCCATTGCCTGCTGGTCTCCCTTGGCCAGTTTATAGATGGCCACCAGGTCCCTTCTCAGCCTTCTCTTGTGGAGGCAGAACAGGTTCAGGTCTCGTAGCCTCTCCTTGTAGGGCCTGCCCTGCTGCCCCCTGATCATGCAAGTGGCCCTCCTCTGGACCCTCTCCATGTTGTCCGCATCCCTCCTGAAGTGCGGTGCCCAGAACTGGATGCAGTACTCTAACTGGGGCCTGACCAAGGTCGCATAGAGGGGGAGGATCACCTCCTTGGACCTGCTTGTGATGCAGCTGTGGATGCAAGACAAGGCGCGGTTAGCCTTCTTGACTGCATCCCCACATTGGTGGCCCATGTTCATCTTGGAGACTATAATGACTCTTCTGCCTCTGTGCTGACGAGAAGGGAGTTCCCCAGCGTGTAGGTATGCTGCTGGTTCTTTCTCCCTAGGTGCAGTACCTTGCACTTGTCAGTATTGAATCCCATCTTATTCTCATCTGCCCACCCCTATAACCTGTCCAGATCCAATTGCAGCCTGTCCTTCCCTTCTAGCGTGCCCACTTCTCCCCACATCTTCATGTCATCTGCGAATTTGAAAAAGGTGCTTGTCACCCCCTCGTCCAAGTCGCTGATGAAGATGTTGAAGAGTGTGGGCCTGAGGACGAGTCCTGGGGGACCCCACTGCCCACATCACTCCAGGTCAAAAAGGACCCATCCACCACCACTCTCTGGGTGCAGCCCACCAGCCAATTGGCCACCTATCTGACTGCGGAGACATCAACACCACAATCTCTTAATTTTTTAATGAGAATGGGTTGAGAGACAGTGTCGAAGGCTTTTCTAAAGTCCAGAAAGACTACGTCCACCGCGATGCCTGCGTCCAAGGATTTAGCGACCTGATCATAGAAGGCCACCAGGTTGGTCTGACAGGACCTGCCTCTAATTAACCCATATTGGTTGCCCCTAAGCATATACTCCCCTGCTTGCCCCTCGCAGATGTGCACCTGGATAATTTTCTCAAAGAGCTTCCCCAGAACCAAGGTAAGAATGACAGGCCTATAATTTCCTGGGTCCTCCTTCCTCCCTTTTTTGAAAATGGGGACCACATTGGCCCTTTTCCAGTCCTCTGGCACATCGCCAGAGCACCACGAGTGCTCGTAAAGCTGTGCCAGGGGTTCTGCAATGACCTCTGCTAATTCCCTCAGCACTCTGGGGTGGAGATCATCAGGACCTGCTGATCTGAACACGTCCAGTCCCACCAGAAGTTCCCTGACTAGATCCTCTCTGACCCCGGGTCTGGCTGTGCCTCCCCTGGAACCATCGGGGATCCTGGTGGGGGAGATGACCTGGTCCCTGCTCAGAAAAATGGAGGCAAAGAAATTGTTAAATAGGTTAGCTTTGTTATCTGGTGAGACTACCAGATTTCCAAGCATGTCTTGCAGAGGCCCCACGTTACCTGGAACTTTCTTTTTACCCTCTATGTATTTAAAAAAGGACTTCTTGTTATCCTTGATCCGGGTTGCTAGGCCCAGTTCCATCTCTGCCTTGGCCTTCCTAACAGCCCCCCTACAATCCCAAGCAATGGAGGTATAGTCCTCCCTGGTGATGGACCCTCCCTTCCATTGGGTGTACACCTCCTTCTTAGCTTTGAGATGTTCCTGGATGCTTTTGGTGAGCCATAGGGGCTTTTGAGCACTCTTGCCCCCTTTGATCCATGTTGGGATTGCCACCCTTTGGGCTTGGAGGATCATCTCCTTCAGGAACGACCACTCTTCTTTAACTCCCAACTCCCCACCCCTCCAGGACCTCAGTGCCTCCCCGACTAGTCTCTTTAGCTCAATGAAATCCACCTTCCTGAAGTCCAGGGCTGCTGTCTTGCTAGATAGGTCAGGCCAGCCCTGGCCCCATGCCTGTTCCAGACTCACCCATCCAGGCTCAGCAGCAGAGATGTGGGACTGAAGCTGTTGCACAGTGCAGGGGAGAAGGCACACTCCCCTTCCCCTCCCTCCACTGCCTGGCCATTCCTGCTGCTGCTGCCTGGAGCCTGCACTGCACCAGGATGCCCTGCATCAGACTGCCCAGCAGGGCAGCAGTGACAGCACAGAGCAGACACAGGGCAGCCCAGCACAGGCTCTGGGCAGCTGCAGCAGGAACAGCCTGGCAGTGGCAAGCGGAAGTGGCCACTTTCCCCCTGGCATTGAGCAACAGCTTCTTTCTCTTGCCACTGCTGTTGAGTCTGGACAGGTGAGTCTGGAGCAGGCATAAGGTGTGCAAGGGGAAGGAGCCTAGAAAGGCAGTGCAGCTGTGGGGCCGCCCCAGCCCTGCTGCATGAACAGCGGCAGCAGGTTGTGCCATGACTGAATTGTGGCTAGGTCAGGCAGGACCCAGGGACCTGCTGCAGGCTGGACAAAGACCCACTGTGGGCTGGATCTGGCTTTGGGCTGTATTTTGCCCACCCTGTGCTATGGAGTGCCTTTCACTATTATACGCATAATCTCAACAGATTAATATAAACATAATTCCAACAGAGATTATGAATTCTTATCCCATTACCTGGACTAGCTTTTATAACACTTAAGTCCCTCAATGGGTTAATTTTCCTTGTTTATCACTATAGACCTATTGACCTATTCAACCCAACTTTGCCTTACAGTAGTGCCCCTTCCCCTATCCTTTGTATTTAAATTCTCATTTGTTCAGAAATTCTGCTTTCTGAAAATCTATTCATAATTTCTCACAGAGTAGGTTGTCATCTATGAAAGTTTATGCTTCTCTGAACCAGTTAGTCTCTAAGGTGTTACACTGCCCTGCCTTTTATTATAAAAAACTGAAGTATGATGAGGGGAATGAACTGATTGAATTTGGGAGAATGCCTGATTGGGATAACCTGGATTCAGGGAATTTGAGCCATCAGAACCCACCAGAGATGTTACAAGTTGCATGAAATTTTCATATGTAAATCTTATGTAAAAACGTCAGTCTTTTACAGTTCAGGCAAGTCAACTGCACAGACATGGAATAGTCCATCCAGGCAAGGAATGCAAAGTCTCTAGACCTACAGCTTATGTGCTGGATCCAGCCTGCAGAGAGGTCTGATCCATCCTGCAGATGTCTGATTGGGTATGGGGGATCAGTATCAGAAAGCTGTGCCTCACTGCCTATCTGCTTTGCAGCTCTCCCCTCTACTGCTAAACATACTGTTCTGCCACATCTGAGTTTGCTGGGAATCTGGCATCTGTCTTCTCAGAGTTGGGGAGGAATGGAGACTTCTGCCATGCCAACCCTTGCTCTAGTCCTTGAGCTTGTAGGCACTCACCCCCCAGAGATCAGTAACTGCAGGTGACTGGTAAACCCAGCTTCCCACAGAAGAATAAAAAGAAGCAAACAAAGTCAGTCATCTGACCCCTGCTCTCCTCCCCCAATCACCATAATAATCTCCCTCTGACTCCAGAAGAGAATCACTCTCTCTTTCTCATTTTACTTCACTCCAAAACATTTACTCCACTATGGCTATGTGACAGAACTCCTGCCCAGCCTCCTCACCTTTGGGGTTGTCCATTCCCCTCTTACTCTCACGTTTCTATCAATCCAGCTGCTAGGCAGCCAACTCGCTGCCACTGCCTACATGACGGGCTTCAGGTAAGAGGGCACAAATGTAATCTCTCTATTGTTCTGAGCTCTGACCTCATGGCATAGGAGCAGGGGCTTAAGCCCATGTCACTCCATTAGCGTGGTGTCACTCCAAACACTGTGGTGTTTTTCAAAGTGATTGGCCGGCATCAAATAATACCTGTCTCTGACTGGGTTTAGGTGGTGAGGTCAGTAGGGCTATTTAAAAGGGTCCCTCCAGGAAGAAGAAGGAGGACAGTTTTAAAATGCACACACAGCAGCATGAATCTCCACAGCTCTTTCATCCTCTGAATGTGGAAGTGAGTAACTTATCAGAACTTTGGAGGGGATCTGGCACAGAAATTCAATAAACCTATTTAACCTAAATAAGTTAAGTCTGATACTACATCCATCCAGGTCTATCTTAAGCTGGCTTTCGGCTATTTTGACAGAGGTTTATGTGCACTGAACTTCTGTTTTGTTACAGATTTGAACTGGTTTCTGATCACTTATACTGGCTTATATGTAATTTCTGTGCCTAGCCTAAAATGCCAAGACAGGTTCAATTTGCTTAATCAAAGCCAAGTCCTATACTGTTTTATCTTGGGTATTACCTGTCCCTGCTAAAAGGAAGGTGTCACTCCTCAACAACAGCCTGTGTATGTGGCACAGCACTAGAAGACTGTAGTCTTTTTATAAAGAGCAGTGCCCCAGAAAGATCTGCAAACACCATTGGAGGCCAACAAAGGATGTATAGGGACAAGGTGCTTCAATAGTTAAGAATTTGCATTTATGCCAGTATGGGAATAATACTGTAGCTGTAATGGCCCAGGAAATATGTGAGAGGTCAGGATCGTTTTGGGTGATCCCTTTTATTGGAGTGACTGCATCGTTTGGAGAGATTTTAGACAAGTTTTTGGGCAAAAGGTACTCTTCTGAGGTAGGTTGTTTAAATTCTCCCCAAACTATAGCTATAGTTCATAAAAGTTACCACTCAAAAAACCAAAACAACAACAAACAAAAAAGAACCCTTGACTCTCACAGATCTGTGGTTAGCTTTAATACATTTTCCAGTGCATCTTTAATGTTTGGGAAGGGTAAATATGAAAAGCCAACTATAAGCAGGTCCTTTATCTTGCTGCCTTTTGCAAGCCCATTAGCTCTGCTACTAGTTCCTAAGGCAGTTCAATTCCCATCAGACAAACTTCAGTCTCTAGTACCACAAGAAGAACAAACCAAAATCCTCCATCCTCTCTAGACAGATGAGCCACTTTCCACTCTGGGTCTTCCCCAGCACAGGAGCCTGACTTCTCCTTGCAAGCTGTTCCCTCACAACTTGTCCCCTTCAGTTCTCTCCTCTGGTGTTTTATAGCTCCTAGTGGTGAATTCCTTCATTAGTGGGGTGACCATGTGTCCTGGTTTAGCTGGGACAGTCCTGGATTTCAGAGGCTGGTCCTGGCTGGCTGGTGAGAATTAAAATAAGGATCCTAGAAATGCAGGGGTGCAGGGCTCAGTCCAGTGGGGAAGTGGTGTGGTGCAGAACAGCACAGCATGCCAGGCAGGTGAGCAGGCATACACTGGTGATGCCCACTTGCCTGGTGTGTGCCTCCCCATCCCCACCACTGCCTGCAGCAGCACTGCTGACTTAGGAGCTGGGGAAGGGCAGTGTCCTGGATTTCCCATTCTCTCATATGGTCACCTTATTCATTAGCAGAATGCCCCACCACTGGACAGTCCTTAGTAGGGCTGGCTGCCTCTTCTTAAGGGAACAAACCACCACCCTTACACCAACATATCTGTAACATTTTTAAAATATGTCATACTATCTTAAAAGCCTATAATTTCTTTCATGAGATTAATGCCAGCATTTTGGTCTTAAAGGAGGTAAATAAGATAAAAATGGTATAATCTCATGTATTGTTTTACAATGAATGTTATATATAGATACATTTTTTATTTTACTAAATGTGTATTGTTAAAATTGACATAAAATTATTGGAGTGAAGTGTATATGATTTTATCAACAATGTGATGTTTAACCATAATTATTATTGATGAATTTAAAAACAGGAAAGCTGATAATCCAGGTATAATATGTTCAATATTGTGAAAATTACTGGTATTTCCTTATGACTTGCTTTCTCCATCTGTTTCATTTTTCAGGTAAAGTAAAGCCCCTACACAGAAAATGTGCTGTGCACTTCTTTTGGCTTATCAAAAAGCCACTATATTATAATATGCTGCTAATTATCATAATAAAGATGGTGAGTCCTTGACAGGTAGTAAAGTGTGCCATGTCAGTCTCAACATGAACAATAAGACTAAGTACAGACAGTCAAAAAGCTTGAGGCTGAATTGATTCAGTCTTTGCAGGTTAGTCTAAACTGCACAGATTAAATTGAAACAGAAGTGACCAGACATTTACTTTTGATTCAGGAAATACATCCTTATGCCTGCAGTGTCTCAGGCCACAAGCTGGATGGCACTAGATCAGGGGTTTTCAACCAGGCCAGAAGCTGGAAGGCACTAGAGTAGGGATTTGGCCCCAGACCTCAGCTGGGGTTTGTCTGGGGGGGCAACCTGCTCCCCCCTGACTGGGCTGCATCCCCAGCTGGGCTTGCCCCCTGCGCTCCCTTGTCAGCCAGCCCTCACTGCTCTAGCTAGGGAGCAGAGGGGTGAGGCCAGCCCTGCAATCTGGAGCAGACAGCGCAGCCCAGCTCATGGCTGCAAAAGTCTGGGATGCTGGGGACCTCTGATTTAACTTGAACCAGGAAGAGATCTGGGACAGATGTTTCATAAATTGGTTTGACCCAAATCAGTTAAGTCTGATATTACATTCTACCAGGTTTATCTTAAACCAGTTTCAGCCATTTTGAAACTGGTTTATGTGTGCTGAGCTTCTGTTCTGTTACAGGTTTAAACCAGTTTCTGATCAGTTAAACCAGTTTTTATTGTAATTTCTGTCCCTAACCAAAAGCACAGCAACAAGGGCATTTATACACATACATTTGTTTGCTCCAATGTGCTGGAGATACGGTGCACTGGAGCAGACTCGATTAATCAATTAATTGAGTCTGCTCTACATGTGAGCTGATGTGCCCAGCACTGTATCACATGCATTTGTAAAATTGGCAAAATGCATGTCAGCGCTGAGAAAATGGCAGCAGTGTGTTTCTGAAATAAACACCTTCAATGTGTTTGAATTCAAAAGCGTGCCATGGCCATTTTCTCAGCGCTGATGCGCATTTCACCATTTATAAAAATGCATGTGATACAGGAGTGCATGCATATGTACAAGTGCCCCAAGTGTCCACCTCCGCCAGCCCTGTGATGGATAAAGTAATGGGACATGCTTGTCTTCTTGGCTGTATTGTGATAACCTGTTTCATGAATGTTAGCATTCTGTTTGACCTGGCAACAACTGTGCATTGACTTTCGAGGGCTGGCAGATGGTGTCTAAATACAGAATTTTGGAAATCACTTATTCTCAATTCTCTTGTTTACTATATTTGCTGACCATTTAAAAAGAATCCTACGCATATTAAGAAGAAAGACATGCCTGTTTCAGTCAGTAAAGACAAAGCTAATGGTTGAAGTGGGCCACTGAATTACATTTTTTTAATTTTGGACTTAATGGGCGTGTCTAAATGTGCATTTATGCTGGCTTAAATTTCCTGTGTAGTAAGTAGCCTACATGTGAAGGATGGCGTCTATATGTACAGGTGTTAAAGCACACTAAAGCTGCGTGTGGACTGACTTGGGACTAAAGTTAGTCCCAAGTCAATCCACACACACAGTGTTATTGCACAGTAAGGTGTTTACATGTGCATTACTGCTCAGTAACTAATTGGGTGTAAATTTGATACCGGCCTATGGAGGTATTGAATTAATGCTCAAGTTGGCATAAGTCACCATATTTACTGCACAGTACCGGCATGCATGTATAAATATGTACCCATACTTCCCAGTAATTTCAGTCACTGTGCAGTAAATACGCACGTGTAGATGTGCCCGCTTTGAAGGTAAATTATACTTAAAATCACAGGAATACAACATCTGGTTCTCAAATAGAGAAGCTTCAAACCCCACCCCCAATCAAGAAGTCTACTACTAAATATGATGATTGATTATATTTGATATATTTGATTAATCATCCCAATGCTCATGCAACTTCCTGGCTGAATCCCTTTCTCCTACCTTAGGCCTTTATTTGTTTGTCAGTTAAGACTGGAACGTCTCTGGGGCCAGGTATACTACGTGTTTATACTGCAGCTAATACAAAGGGTCCCTAGGCACTCCTATACAATAACATAGTTGTTCTATAGCTGTTTTAGATTTATATTCCACTCTATCAAATACAGGGTAAGGCAAAAAATAGTCCAAAAGTTTTTGTAACCAAAGCATTGTGCCTAAACTGGTAGTCTCCTGCAAAGACAGCCTCATGCTATTTAGAGAAAATCTAACATTGTTATAGGATTTGCTTTATGTTATGAAGACTGCAGGTGCCTAGTTCTTACTAATTAGTAATTACTATTACTAATTATTGCCTACTCTTCCACCTGATGCACAGATGGTCTGGAACATAATGCTTGGTCCACAGAGCACTGCTTGAGCTTCAGGAATCTGGTAGCTCACAGACTTTTAATGAGAGATATCCCTTACCATTCTTAGCAACTATGGTCTGCACATCAGCCACTTAGGCTGGGATACCCCTCAGTCTGTCTATGTTAGTGTTTAGGGGTGGCCCTCAGGGGTGCCCTTGACTAGCTCAAGCCAATTGAGCTACCCCTATCTAGGCTTTACCTTGTGGAATTGTGCTTCCTGTTCCTTCTAAGGCTTGGTGGGAGGACTCTTCATCTCTTTGTGCTTGGCTGTAGATGCAGGCCACAGAGACAGGAAGTGGTGTGTAGAAGTGCATGAATAGTCAGAAATAGGAAGCTGTGGGATTGCTGATGGTGCTCTTCTGTTCTCTAGTTCTTTTGTAGTGCCTGAATGTCTTGCAAACATGCTTCAGGGAAGAGGGGCTGGGGAGAGGCTCAACCTCAGGCCCTGAAAGTCAGGATAACTTCTGGGCTCAGGGGTCAAGCTTAGAGGTTTTCAATGTAGATAGTTGTTGGTATGGACTTGAGTGTGGCCCTAAGGTCCACCCTAAGTAGACAGAGCCCATTGGACTCTTGTTTGAGCTTGCATACATGTATACAGGGGCTGTGTCATGTTCTAGGGCAAGGGCGGGCAATTATTTTGGGCAGAGGGCAGCTTACTAAGTTTTGGCAAGCTGTCAAGGGCTGTTTGGGTAGTCCTGCCCCTTGACAGGTGCCCTGACCCCTGGTCACCATCTTGGGACTGGAAGTCCCACCCCTAACCTCTGACCTTTGCCACCAGAAGTCCCTCCCCTTGCCACTGGAAGTACTTCTTTGGGAAAGAGGGTTTGCTACCTTAGGGGGAAAAAAAAACAAATTACATACTGAAAATCAAACACCCATAATAATATATTTTATTTTAATTAAAAAAAAATGTCCTGATTTGTGAACATTTGTGGCGTATATGCAGAAGTGATTGCATATGGGGGTTTGTGGGGATGTGTGTGTATATGGATGTGGGTGTGGGAGCCATGTAGTGCAGTGTGGGTGGGCAGGAAAGTGGGGAAAGCGGCAGGGGGGAGTGGAAGTGAGCGGGAGTGTGGGGCCTGCACCAATGTCCCAGGGTCATCACTGGTGGGGCCCAGAGCAGGGTGGCAGGAGCACGGGGTTTGGGCTGGCAGGAGTCTGTGGAGCTGGGCTGGGCTGTACCAGCAGGGAAAGGGGGGAGCTGACCTGGCTCCATACAGCCCCTGCTGACTGGGACCCCATGCTTCTGCTGCCCTGCTCTGGGCCCTGTTGGTGCCGGCCCCAGGACACTGGCACAGGCCCACATTCCCACCTGGCTGCCACCCCAGTCCCATGGTACAGGTGGGGACCAGTGCACAGCCCCAACCCTGCACACCCCCATGGGGAATGAACTGGTGGTCAATGCAGGGGGAAAAGTGGCTGCTCCCCCACCCTATGGCTGGCACTTCCTGCTGCAGCTGCTTGCAGCCTGTGTGGGTTGTCCTGCCTCTCCACCACATCACTGCCACCCTGCAGGGCAGTAGTGGCAATGGAGAACAGGCATAGGCAACCCCGCGTGGGCTGCGAGTGGCTGCAGCATGGGGTGCTGGCCACAGGGAGGGCAAGTGGCCTCTTTTCCCCCATGCTGAGCACTAGTTAGTTCCCTGACACCACTGCTAACCTGGGCCCCGTGCCAGCTCTGGGCTCACCCTTCAGGGCTGAGCCATGACAGCAGCAGCTGAGCAGAAGCTGCTGCTTGGTGCAGAGGAAAGCGGTCCCTGCCCTGCTCACTACCACTGGGCAGTGTTTGCTGCAGCCACACTGCAGCCTAGCGTGGTGTGGGCTCCCAGTGGGCAGCCGCAGCAAACACTGCCCGACAGCGGTGAGCGGAGGAGCCGCTTTCCTCCACACCATGAAGCAGTTTCTGGGGAATTAACTGGTGCTCAGCATGGGGGGAAGCACACCCCCCCTCCCCCATGACCAGTGGCCTGTGCTGCAGCTGCTCATTGCCCATATGGGGCTGCCTGCTCTCCATTGCCACTGCTGCCCTGAAGGGCAGCAATGATGTGGTGGAGAGGCAGGACAGCCCCACGTGGGCTGTGAGCAGCTGCAGCAGGAAGTGCTGGACATGGGGGGGGCGCTGTTTCCCCATGCTGAGCACCAGCTCATTCCTTGCCACCACTGCTTAGTCTAGATGGGCGATTGCGGGGTGCACAGAGCCAGGGTTGTGCGGGGCTGGGGTGGGGGTGGGGGCACTGGGAGTGAGTGCTGGCACTGGCATGAACAGCCCCACAGTCCCGGGTCAGAAGTCCCTGCTAAACAAGGGCTTCCAGCTTGGGAGGTGGAGCCTGACAGGGCTTCCCCTGGGTCCTACTGCCCCTGGCTCTTGTCATCTTTGACAGCAGCTAGGGGCAGATAAATATTAATTTTCTGAATTTTTTAGGGGCCTGGTGGGCCAGATAGAATGGCCTGGTGGACTGGATATGGCCCTTGGGCCATATTTTGCCCACCCCTGTTCGAGGGGCACTTGTGGAAGCAGTGAAGAAAGGCAAATGTTTTACTGCAAGCGAGTTTACTTTGGCAGGGAGAGGAGGGCTGAAGGATCTACAATGATGGGATCATGTAGCTATTTTCTTCACCTCTTCTCCTCTGCATGCTCTTGGACTAGTTTAGCATCTGTTCATCTTGGAAAAATATCTCTCTTTCAGTCTGGAAGCAGTAGCCTGGCAAAGAGGGGCTATCCTGTGAACTATAAACAACCCACAAAAGGAATTCTGAAAGCTTTCCCTTTTCCTTTAACTTTATGTTTTATCGCATCTGTGCTAGAATGAAACTATGGATATTGTGGTTGGTTTTATGATGCTTCAGGCATGTCTAACAAGGGAGAATATTTAACAAGAATGCTCAGTTGGGAAGCTGCAATATGTCAACACAATGAAGCTATGAGGATTTTATTTCTCTACTATAAAACAAGGACATATTTAAAGGGAAACACTAAGATTTAAAATGGATCAATAAACTGACAGTGACAAAATTGGGTTTTGCTCAGTCACTGAACAGGTGGCCACTGACATGGGTGGATCTAGAATTTTGAAAAGGTGGGTGCAGATGGTGAGGTGCATCATTACATATAAAAAAACACATTTTTCTCCAGTTAAAAAGAAACTACAAGCTTTACTAATATTCTAGGGGCTGAGGGCTGTATTATTCAGTTTAAGATTGAAGCAAAAACAAACATAACTTAATTGGAATGAGTTTAAACAATCTGCAGGGCTGAGAGACAGGAGCTTCATTACCAGGAGCAACTGTCAGACAGCAGAACTGCATAACAAAGGAGATTTTGAGCAGTGAAACATCAAGACCAACAAAAAGAAGAGAGGGTTGTTAAAACCTGTGGAATTAAGAGTTTGGAAAGGATCAGGTAGATTATATCGAGCCATGAAGTCAATTGACTGCCTCAGCACTGCCTGACTAGAAATACTGCTACCACTGCCAGAAAGTTGGTTTTAAACTTTGGTTTTAAACTGCTCCCTTGAGGGGCCTAACTAACTAGGCACTAAGGCTGTGTGAAGCTTCAGGTGCTGATTCAATTTGGAGGAGATTCGGTCCAATTTGGTGGCCGAATTGCCAAATCTAAATTGAATCAGGAGACCAATAAAAAGGTCTGAATCAATTTGCAGAAAGATTCATCGACTCGGGCAGTCCCTGCTCGCTGCTGCAGGGAGCTGAAACCAGGCTCCATGCTAGTAAGTAGAGGTGGGGCTAGAGGAAGGGGAGGAGACCACGGGGGGGACCCCTGCCAGGCTCCATCTCCTGACCCCCGCCCACTTTCCTAGCCCCCAGCATCCCAGCTCTTTAAGAAAAAAGAAGAAAGCAAAAAGCCCCATAGTCACCAGCTGCTGCAGCAGCTGTTGGGGCTTCTAGGGGCTTGTGGCAGAGCCCTCCATGCAGCGCAGGGCAGTGGGGGGTAGCAGGGATTGCATGCCCTCCTGGCAGCAGCCGGTGAGTACGGGGCTTTAAAAAAAAAGTTCTGGGACACTGGGGATGGGTGGGACAGCCATTGACAGGGCTGGGAGAGCAGATGGGGGATGGGGCCTGTTTGATTCGGTGATTCGGCCAACTTGGTGGCAGCCGAATCTCCGAATTGGATTTGGCTGAATTGATTCAGGATAGTGATTCGAATCACTGAATCAAACCATTGTCCCCCGAATCGGCCGAATCTGTATACTAGCCACTTTGCACAGGCCTCTTAGGCACTACTTCTGTTTCTGCATGTGCCCAAAATTGTTTAGTTTCAGCAGCTTGGTGCCTAGCTTCCACCTATCTCTGATCAGGATCCAGAAACCAAGTCTCCCGTAGGGTATAATCCAGTATGCATTCTCTGAGCAGGCCTACTACATGCTGATAGGCTTGGGCAACTCCTCATAAAATGCTGTTATAGTCTCTTTCAAACTGAAAGATCACTTTTCCGGGAAATGGGAAGTGGGTTGAATGTCCTCAGCCTGTGAGGGTTAAATGCATATCTCCCACCTTCTCAGGAAGTGCCGTAACCACGAGGTGTTGTTTGGGGTTATCAGTGTCATCTTTGCTGTTGTCCTCATTGGGTGTTATTGATGTGCTGTCAATGTTGAAGTCTCGGGAACTGTGGTGCCAGCAAAAGTCGCAGCCAGGAGATCCCAACGCAATCTTGTCTTAAAGAATGAGCGCAGGCTCAGTTCGGTGGTAATGATTCAGCCAGGCTTATTGTCTACAAGCACAGCCCTAACATGTTTTGGCCTAACAAGTAAATCAGATGAGGAGCTAAGGCATTTGTACCTATGACAAGGTAGTCAGCATGACACCATGCAGGCTCCCACAGGCCACTGCAAAGTTTCCCTGCTTTCCAATTCGTCTTTTATACAATGATAAAAAATGATGTGTTGAATTCCACCTGTATCTTGAATGTCTAAACCTGTCCTGTACCAGGGGCTTGGTTCACGTTCTGATCTGTGTGTTCCTGTTCCAGCCTTATCATCCTAGTACTGGACTATTCCACCTTGTAACACCATTTCTCCTTCCCATCTCTTGGTAGGAACACACATCTGGCTTACATGCCAAGTTTTTTGTATGTGAGTTCATGCATTGGTCAGGTTTGCCAATGAGGCGAAGCCTTTGTGTGAGCAGCATATATTTCTTCAATGCCCCTGAGAGGCCTACACCAGGTTTAGATTAGGTGTTGATGGGTGCTCTCCTTCCCACCTTTGATTCTGGTCCACTGAGCAGAAAGGAATACAAGATACCTGAGACCACCGAGACAGCACACAACAGGGAGACTTACTCTGTAGCTTAATGGTAAGAGCACTTATCTGCAGTAGAGGAGACCAGAGACCTCTTCGCAGTCCATATCTCTATTTTATTGAATGATTGTTGAATAGAAAATATAGTAATAAACCTGGCAACAAGGACCAGAACTCAAAGAGATCCCTAATCACCATGTTAAAGACTCAAGTCTTTCATTTTGAAAGACTGTCTGTGGCATCAGGAATTTTGCAAATTCTTACAGAAAATCTTTGAAAACAGAGTGGGGAGTGTCTCCAATCACCCTATAGCTTGGTGGTTAGGGCATTCTCCTCAGGAAGGAGGCAGAAGATGTGAGTTTGAATTTTTTCATATTGGGGAGGGCTTAGAACTCCTGAGGAGTTCTTGTACCACCAGGATAGTACATAGAAGATGGGAAGAAATGGCATCACTACCATTGCTACTGTCAAGAGTAAGCCCTACTCAGATCTTTCACAGAACTTAATTATTTCACCTACCCTCAGGAAAGATTCTAACCTGTGACTCCCAAGTGGATGGTGGCGCTTACCTACAGTCCTGATTCAGGTGGCGCTGCTCTAGAGTAGTAAGTAAAAGTCTGCATGGGTATCTAGTCCATCATCTTGGTGTGATCTTGATATTTTAACTAGCTGAGCAAGGTCTGAAGGATTACATAGATACTCATCATGAACAGTAATAGGCAGTTCCCTACACTTGTGCAAGTTTCTTGGATCACCATTTTGAGTTGTCCATTTCTCCGGATGCAGTGTACATGGGCACCCAGGAATCAGGTGTTGCAGCACCTAGCTTGTAGGTGCTAAGTTACTCATATTGAATAACCTCAATAGGTTATTCAATTTAACCTCAGTCATTTTGCATACTCACTGAACAAAGAATATTAGTTTTGGGTTCAACTCTTGCTTAATTAGCTGGCACATCTTGCAAGTATATACTGGAAACTGAGGATATTGTTCATAAGTCATTAAAGAGGAATTTGGTGCAAGAGAAAAGTTTTAATCATGGATATTTCCTACTTTGTGAAAGGCATAAGAATATAATGGAACATGGAATATTAGTGAATTAAGCAATAAGGGAAGAAAAGCATGTATAGATCACTCAAGAAGTAAAAAATCAACCATTTTGTTTCAATATAGACAACCAAGTTCCATCTATATTCCCATAGCAACCTAGTCCTGGCAGCAGAAAAATTTTCTTTAGGGTTTATTTTGCTATATTGTGTTGGATACATAACATAGTCTACCCACGATTTCTTGAAGTAATGCAAATTACTTATCAGCATGTTTCCTTCACTACATCTCATAGTACCACAATTATTGTGTTTAATTATGAAAATAAGCTCAGTCAAGGATTTGATTTTGTACAATTTGAACAGCATATTTTAAGTAGTTGTATTTGTTAATGCTGTTTCTGTTGTCTACACAAATCTCATATTAGAGCTCAGAAAATAATCAAATGTTGTTTTTGCCATGATGAGATCAATATTTTAAAAGGCTGAAATATTTGTCCTTAAAACCAATGAAAAAAGATGGTCCTTTTTTCTGATCCATATGCAAGAAAAAAATCAATTAGATAAGTGCTCTTTCATAAAATGTAATGTATTCTTTCTGGCTCGTAATCTTATAGTTACAACAGGCATGCTTGGACCAATGGATCTTGAAATTAGTAGCAAGCGACTTACCTTTGTGCTGATCAAACACTGAAGAGGTGCTAAAATCCATTATGGTCTATCTCATTGTTTACAATTAGACAAGGCAAATACCATCTCCGTGGTTTCCAGGGAAAAATCTCATATATTACAGTAAACAATATATGCAACGATTGCTGTCGGCAGTCTTCTCGTCTGAGAATTAAACTTGCTTTACGGCTGCAGGTTGTTGTCAAGGAAAATACATTGTCACTTGCATAAAGGGAATGGTATATTTTGTTTGCTAAGGACCCATTTAAAAAGATGTCCCTGGAAATGACCTAACTGAGCTTTAAGGTCTTGCAAAACCAATAGTATAAGAGGGTCAAATTGTTTTTGATCAGGTCTGAGAAAGCCACTGCAGTTCACCCAGCATCAGCATTAAGAATGCTGCCCTTACACAAACAGAAATCTCAATGGGAGAATGAGGATTCACAAAGGCAAACAGAGCATGTGCAAAACTGCTAACGTAGTTTGGATACTGATGTAGTCATACAAGCCAAACTGCAAACGCTCAGCTGACAGACAATGCTGCTTAATTGACTGTTGTTTTATAAATATTGAATAAGCATACATCCTGAGGTTTATTAATTTAAGGAGTTCTACACTAATCATCCACACACCTACTTAACTGTTGCAGTGAGCTATGAGTAGCATGCAGAATAAAATAAAAGAGGATGGTATTTATTGCTACATTTAATGTATATAGTTTAAAAGGTCAATGAGGAGACAATTCTCATTAAATAGGACAACTAGCACTGAAAACCTTTTAAATGTTGATGGGTTTGGTGTGGAATTGTTAATACACAGATTTTAGGCGTAACCGCCAAGCCTCTGTGTCAACGTCACAGCCACAGGAGTCCCAAGATCTCACAGCTTTTTTTCAGGAACCTGGTCTCCTCCAGTATTTAGGAGTGTGCAGTGCATGAGACATGGACAGTAACAAGTTTTGCTTTATTTTGCACCCAGTATTGCTGTTACCACAGTGGAAGAAATTCAGGTAAGTGGCTGGCTTAAAATTACTTGGGCATAACAAGAGTGTATCTGGGCAACAGGAACAGCAGTTTTCAACATGTGGGCTGCAGACCCCTAGGGGTCTGCAAACTATGTCTAAGAGGTCTATGAAAGATGACTGTGATCAATTAAAGATATGTGAATACCCACACTTACAATTCAAAAGGGTCCACACCTCTCTTTGAAATTTTTTAGGGATCCACCAATGAAAAAATGTTGAAAATCACTGAACTAGATGGAAGGGTTAGGCAGCAATGGTTTCAGTGAACATTAAGGCTAACAATAAGTTTCCTGAGCACCCTCCTATTAGTGCATTGAATGAGGCAAGTGATCCACAGGCAAAATAGTATATACTAAAAAATTTACTATTGGCACAGGGAATGGGGGACCTGTTAGAAAGCTGCGGTGTAGGTAGGTAGATAGGTAAAAGTCAGCTACAATCTTGAGGTGGCCTCTCCCCTGTGGAAAGGTTTCTGACTAGAAGGTCTTGTCCCTCTGCTCAGGGCCAGATCAATTGCTATATTTGGACAACGACCTGCACATTACAACGAGGGACATGCTCAGCTGGGATGGGCTTCACCTGTCCCCCAAAGGTAAGCATGTGTTTTCTTCTAGGTTGGCAGATCTCCTCTGGTGGGCTTTAAACTAGGCTCATCGGGGGGAGGGGAAGATGCGGGTGAGGGAAGCTGTGGACCACCAAACCATGAGGCACCCACAAGGACAGCCCAGCCTGAAGAAAGAGAGCATTGGGAACCTGAAAGCCATGGGGAGGCCAGCACTACGGCACAGGTAAGAAACGAGAAGGTAAGAATCAAAGGGCCCCTTGGGACTCGGAGCAGGGGGGCAGCAAAGGCACCAGTCGCAGGGCTCAAGTGCCTATATACTAATGCTAGGAACATGGGAAACAAGCAGGATGAACTAGCGCTCCTGCTTGCACTAAACACCTATGACTTAGTGGGGCTAACGGAAACCTGGTGGGATTCATCCCACAACTGGGCGGTACATATTGAGGGCTATAGATTGTACAGAAAAGACAGGGTGGGGAAGAAAGGGGCAGGGGTTGCGCTCTATGTCAGTGAGCAATATACATCAACCCTCATCAAGACGGAATCCAAGGATGAGGAAGTAGAAGGATTGTGGGTTAGGCTACGTGGGGGGCAAGGAGAAAGGGATTTGGTGGTAGGGGTCTGCTACAGACCCCCACATCAAGGGGAAGAAAGAGATTCGGGGCTCCTGAGGCAACTCTCGGAGACCATAAAAGCTAAAGAGGTGGTAGTCACGGGGGACCTAAACTACCCGGACATCTGCTGGGAGATGCAGACAGCAAAGTCCCACCGCTCACGCAGGTTTCTAACCTGTGTACAGGACCTCCACCTGACACAGGAGGTACACGGTCCCACTAGGGGGAATGCCATACTGGTTCTGGTATTGGCAACGGGGGATGACATGGTAGGGGACCTACAGATCGGTAGCCATCTGGGGGACAGTGATCACCTAATAATACAATTCACCATAAGACGTTGACTGGGTAAGGTAACTAGTAGGGTGAAAGTGCTAGACTTTAGGAAAGCTGATCTCAATGAACTCAGGCGATTAGTCAAGGACGCACTGCAGAGTAGGAGTTTTGAAGTGATGGGAGCCCAAGAAGGGTGGCTGTGCCTTAAGGAAACAATCCTTCGGGCACAAAGCAAGACGATCCCCAAGCGAAGCAAAAGAGGGAAAGGGGCCAGGAGGCTTCCCTGGCTGACCAGAGAAATCCAGGGCAGCCTAAGGGACAAAAGGGGAGCACATAAAAAGTGGAAACAGGGAGAGATCAACAAAGACGAATATACATCCTCTGCTCATGCTTGTAGGGAGGCAAAGCTACCATGGAGCTGAGGATGGCACCCCAAGTAAAAGACAACAAGAAATTGTTTTTTAGATATATAGGGAGTAAAAGGAAGGCCCAGGGAGGAATAGGACCCCTGCTAAATGGGCAGAAACAATTGGTGACGGACAGGGGGGACAAGGCTGAACTCCTCAACGAGTTCTTTGCCTCAGTGTTCCTAAGTGAGGGGCAAGACAAGTCTCTCACTGGGGTTGTAGAGAGGCAGCAGCAAGGCACCAGACTGCTATGCACAGACCCTGAGATGGTGCAGAGTCACTTGGAAGAACTGGATGCCTTTAAGTCGGCAGGCCCGGATGAGCTCCATCTGAGGGTGCTGAAGGCACTGGCCGACATCATTGCAGAGTCACTGGCGGGAATATTTGAAAGCTCGTGGCGCACGGGCCAAGTCCCGGAGGACTGGAAAAGGGCCAACATGGTCCCCATTTTCAAAAAGGGGAGGAAGGAGGACCCGGGCAACTATAGGCCAGTCAGTCTCACCTCCATCCTTGGCAAAGTCTTTGAAAAAATTATCAAGGCTCACATTTGTGAGAGCCCGGCAGGACAAATTGTGCTGAGGGGAAACCAGCACAGGTTTGTGGCGGGCAGATCGTGCCTGACCAACCTAGTCTCTTTCTATGACCAGGTTACGAAACGCCTGGACACAGGAGGAGGGGTGGATGTCGTATACTTAGACTTCAGGAAGGCCTTCGATACGGTATCCCACCCCATCCTGGTGAACAAGTTTAGAGGCTGTGACTTGGATGACTACACAGTCCAGTGGGTGGCGAATTGGCTGGAGGGTCGCACTCAGAGAGTTGTGGTGGATGGGTCGGTTTCGACCTGGAAGGGTGTGGGCAGTGGGGACCCGCAGGGTTCGGTCCTTGGACCGATACTCTTTAATGTCTTCATCAGTGACTTGGACGAGGGAGTGAAATGTACTGTGTCCAAGTTTGCAGATGACACAAAGCTATGGGGAGAAGTGGACAAGCCGGAGGGCAGGGAACAGCTGCAAGCAGACCTGGACAGGTTGGACAAGTGGGCAGAAAACAACAGAATGCAGTCTACAGCAGTCCTAATGCAGTCCTAGCGGACTCCAAGATGAACATGAGTCGGCAGTGTGACGAAGCCATCAAAAAAGCCAATGGCACTTTATCGTGCATCAGCAGATGCATGACGAATAGGTCCAAGGAGGTGATACTTCCCCTCTATCGGGCGCTGGTCAGACCGCAGTTGGAGTACTGCGTGCAATTCTGGGCGCCACACTTCAAGAAGGATGAGGATAACCCTGAGAGGGTCCAGAGAAGGGCCACTCGTATGGTCAAGGGCCTACAGACCAAGCCCTACGAGGAGAGACTAGAGAAACTGGACCTTTTCAGCCTCTGCAAGAGAAGGTTGAGAGGTGACCTTGTGGCTGCCTATAAGTTCATCATGGGTGCACAGAAGGGAATTGGTGAGTATTTATTCACCAAGGCGCCCCCGGGGGTTACAAGAAATAATGGCCACAAGCTAGCAGAGAGCAGATTTAGATTGGACATTAGGAAGAATGGGTAGGTCTTGCTTGACCAATCTCATTTCCTTCTACGACCAGGTGACCTATCACCTGGACAAGGGAGATGAGATTGATGTCATATATCTTGACTTCAAAAAAGCCTTCGATCTGGTTTCCCATGATCGTCTCTTGGAGAAACTGGCCAATTGTCGTCTTGGGTCCTCCACGATCCACTGGCTGGAAAATTGGCTCCAGGGTCGGACCCAGAGGGTAGTAATTGATGGAAGTCACTCGTCGTGGTGTCCTATGACCAGTGGGGTCCCCCAGGGCTCTGTCCTTGGACCCATACTGTTCAACATCTTCATTAATGATGTGGACACTGGAGTCAGAAGCGGACTGGCCAAGTTCGCAGATGACACCAAACTTTGGGGCAAAGCATCCACACCAGAAGACAGGCGGATGATCCAGGCTGACCTGGACAGGCTCAGCAAGTGGGCGGATGAGAATCTAATAGTGTTCAACGCCGATAAATGCAAGGTTCTCCACCTTGGGAAGAAAAACCCGCAGCATCCTTATAGGCTCGGCAGTGCTATGTTGGCTAGCACTATGGAAGAAAGAGACTTGGGGGTCATCATTGACCACAAGATGAACATGAGCCTGCAGTGCGATGCTGCGGCTAGTAAAGCGACCAAAACGCTGGCTTGCATCCATAGATGCTTCTTAAGCAAATCCCGGGACGTCATTCTCCCCCTGTACTCAGCCTTAGTGAGGCCGCAGCTGGAGTTCTGCGTCCAGTTTTGGGCTCCACAATTCAAAAAGGATGTGGAGAAGCTTGAGAGAGTCCAGAGAAGAGCCACGCGCATGATCAGAGGACAGGGAAGCAGACCCTACGATGACAGGCTGAGAGCCCTGGGGCTCTTTAGCCTGGAAAAGCGCAGGCTCAGGGGTGATCTGATGGCCACCTACAAGTTTATCAGGGGTGACCACCAGTATCTGGGGGAACGTTTGTTCACCAAAGCGCCCCAAGGGATGACGAGGTCGAATGGTCACAAACTACTACAAGATCGTTTCAGGCTGGACATAAGGAAGAATTTCTTTACTGTCCGAGCCCCCAAAGTCTGGAACAGCCTGCCACCGGAGGTTGTTCAAGCGCCTTCATTGAACACCTTCAAGATGAAACTGGATGCTTATCTTGCTGGGATCCTATGACCCCAGCTGACTTCCTGCCCTTTGGGCGGGGGGCTGGACTCGATGATCTTCCGAGGTCCCTTCCAGCCCTAATGTCTATGACATCTATGAAATCTATGAAGAACTTCTTCACAGTTAGAGTGGCCAGGGTCTGGAATGGGCTCCCAAGGGAGGTGGTGCTCTCCCCTACCCTGGGGGTCTTCAAGAGGAGGTTAGATGAGTATCTAGCTGGGGTCATCTAGACCCAGCACTCTTTCCTGCTTATGCAGGGGGTCGGACTCGATCTATTGAGGTCCCTTCCGACCCTAACATCTATGAATCTATGAATTTGGGGTCAGAAAGGAATTTTACTCCATGGTCAGATTGGTATAGACTGGGGAGGGAGAATTGTTTTGGCTGGAGGGCTGCTTAACGAGTTTTGGTGAGTTATTGAGGGTTGCAAAGCTAGTTCCACCCCTTGACAGGTCACTTGTCCCCTGGTTGCCATCTTGGAACCTTAAGCCGCACCCCTAACTCCTGACCTTTGACACTGGAAGTCCCTTCCCTTGCCTTGGAAGTTCTCCTTTTGGGAGGGAGTAGGGGACTTGTTTGCCAACTTGGAACCAGAAAAAAAGCCCATACTAAAAATCAAACATCTACTATAACATTTTAATTTTATGCCAAAATTTTTTTTGGCTTGATTTATGTGTGCTTGCATAGTGTATACAGAGGCAATTGCATAATAGCTCAAAATAAAGTCTTACTTTTGTATATTGTGTGGGGGAGTAGGGGTGTGTACGCAGGGGTTTGTGTGTGTGGAGCAGGATGGGTATGGTGGAAAACAGGGTGCGTGGGTATGTGCATATGGAATGTGGGGGAGGATGTGGGGGTATGTGTGGATGTGGGGTGTGTGGGGAAGTTTGTGGGGGCATAGGTATGGCAGGGTGTGGGTGAGCGTGGGGTATGGTGGGTGTGTGGATGGGCGTCTGGAGCTGCATGTGGCAGCAGTTCAGGGCCAGCCCAGCAAGGCCCAATGGCTTGCAGCTCCTGCACACCTGCCAGAGTCCCCAGCTGCATGTGGCAGTAGCATGCAGGGCCAGCCTGTCCCAGCCTGGCCCCATAGAGGGCAGCTCCCTGTCTTCCCAGCCCTCAACAGGAGTCCCTGGTCCCTGGCCACTGGCCCAGTGGGGCTCTTACCTGAATTTCTAGTTTTGCAGGGAGGGAGGGCTGGGAAACAGCCACAGGTTTGCCAGGCAAAAGCCTCTGCCGGAGAGAAGCTTCTTGTCTCCAGCAGCATCTACCTTGGGTCTGCGGGCTGGTCAGATCAGGACCAGGCTGGGGTGGGGGTTAGTTGCTTAGCAACCAGAGCAAGAGCTGATGCTGTAGTGGGTGCTGGCACCTCCTGTATGGAGGGGCTGGCTTTTAGAGGGGCAACCAGGGGCCAGGGCTTATGAGAATTGCCTTTTGGCTTTTGGAAGAACCCTGTGAGCTAGGCAGAATCACCTGGCAGGCCTGTTTCAGCCTGCAGGTCATATTTTTGTCTGCCCCTGGTATAGACTGTGAGGGATTTTTGCCTTCCTTTGTAGCGGGGGGCATGGCCCTCTACCTGGGATCTCTTGAGCATATATTAACTATATTTTTATAGAACAGGATGTTGGTTGCCATGGTTTCCCTGCTTTACCTGTGGCAGGTTGGGGTGTTATGTCCTGTGTGTTGTATCAAGGCTGATGGTAGTTTTATGCAAAAGTTAAATTATGGATTTGCATACAATGGTTTGGATAGAGATGATCTTGCCTCAGGTAGGGAGTTGGACTAGATGACCTCTGGAGGCCCCTTCCAGACCTTTTTTAGCAATCCCTCTCGCAGCTGAGGGTGATTTGTCTTCCATGATTGTTCTATCTGTGGGTCTGAATATAGCTCACAAGATTGATCACCCATGAGTTGATGTTGATGCATTTTTTCAAACTGTCCATGAGGACATCCTTGAAGCAGTTTCTTTGCACCTCCTCTTGAGCATGTACTTTGACTGAGCTGGGAGAATTTCCTTTGGGAGTCTGGAGTCAGACATCCAAATGATGTGGCTGGGCCAGTGAGGCTGATGTCAGATTACCATCTCCTCGATGCCTGTGGCATCTATTTGTGAGAGGACACTAATGTTGGTGCATTGGTCTTCCCACTGGATTTGAAAGATCTGCAGCAGTATTGATCATACTTCTTCAATGACTTGAGGCATCTCCTGTACATTGTCCATGCCTCAGCTCTGTAGAGTAAGGTGTGGATCACAACTGCTTGATAAACCATGAGGTTAGTTTTGGATCTGATGTCACAATCTTTGAACACCCTTTTTCTCAGGTGTCCAAAGGCTGCATTTGCATATTTGAGGTGTTGTTGGATTTCTTCGATGTCAGCCTTCTGTGAGAGATGGCTTCTGAGGTACAGGAAATACTCAATGTTCTCCAGAGTCTTACTGATAACCTGAATTACCAGATCTGGGGACTGATTATTAAAAGCTTGTTGATGTAGGGGTGTCTTTTGAATGTAAAGCGTAAGTCCCACTTTTTTGTATGCCTTGATAAAGATGTTGACAATTGCCTGAAGGTCTGCTTCCAAGTGAGCACAGGCTACAGCATCATCAGCATGCTGGAGCTCAATGATTGAGGTGGGAGTTGCCTTGTTTTTTGCTTGGAGTTGGCTGAGATTAAGCATTTTATCATTCATTCGGTAGTTTAGCTCCATTCCGACTGGAAGCTTGTTGGTGGTTAGATGTAGCTTCTCAGTAAGAAATGTCGAGAAGGGTGTTAGAGCAATAACACAACCTTACTAAACACCCATCTTAACTTCAAAAGGATTTGTGGTAGATCCATTATTGAGAACTACTGCTTGCATACCATCATGGAGCAGACAAAGAATGGTGATGAATTTTAGGGGGCATCCATACTTCAGAAGGATTCTCCACAGTGAGTCTTGGTTGACAGGCTTTTGTGTCAAAGACTCAAAGGCTCTTGTGTTGAAGAGTCAAAGGTTTTTGTGAGGTTAAAGATGGCCATTTAGAGAGGTTTATGTTGTTTCCAGCATTTTCCCTGCAGCTAGTGAGCTGTGAAGATCATGTCAGTTATGCCTCTTGATGCTCTAAACCCACACTGAGATTCTGGGAGGAGCTCTTCAGCCATTGGGAGGAGATGGTTCATGGAGGTTCTTGTAACAGTCTTTCCTGTGGTAGACAGTAAGATGATTCCTCTGTAATGTCCACAGTCGGACTTGTCGCCTTCCTTGAAGACTGTCGCAATCATGGTGTCCCTGAGGTCTTCTGGGACTTCCTCATCATTCCAAATCCTTAAACTGAGGGCATGGAGCAGTGATGTGAACTCCTCTTCCACCTGCTTGAAGATTTCAGTGGGGATTCCTTCAGCTCCATATGCCTTATTGTTCATCTGCTTGATGGCTTTCCTTACCTTGTCAAGAGTTGCAGGGATTCTAAGATCGTGTCTGACTGGGTGTTGTGAGATGGAGTTGAGAACAATTTCTCCAACAGCAGAATCTCAATTGAGAAAGTCTTCAAAATGCTCTCCCACTTTCCTTGATTAGGTCTCTCCCATCTATAAATCTCAAGGGTGTTGGTCCCTGAGTGCTCAAACCACACCTGGCTTTGGTGGCATTGAAAAAAATCATACATATCATGGATGTTAGCAAGATGCTGAATCTTCTTCACCTTTTCTTCCCACCATCTGTTCTTCATATCATGGATCCATCTTTTTACCTCTGCTCTGGCTTGTTGGAGATTCAATTTCTTTTACTTGAAGTTGATGTCATTCTGCCAAGCAGAACAGAACTTGTGCTGATCAACTCTTGGATCTCCTGGTCATTCTCATCAAACTAGTCTCGATGTTTCCTTGTACAGAATTCAAGTGTCTCTTTGCAGGTGCTGATGACAGTGGACTTGAAGGTACCCCAAGCACTGCCAACATTTTCCCATTGTTGTTGACTGGAATTTTTCAGTTTTTCATTGAGGCACTGGTGGAAGAGATCTTGCTTCATTGGGTCCTTGAGTCCTTTGATATTTATCTTCTGTTGGCATTGCTTCTTCTGCAGCCATCACTTGGGAGTCAGTTTTTAGTGGTATAACTGAGCAGATGAATCAGTGATAAGTCCAGTAATCGTCAGGTCCTAGCATAGCTCAGGTGATGTGGACATCTTTGCAATCCCAGACATGAACAATGACCTAGTCAAGCAGGTGCCAGTGCTTAGATTCCGGGTGTTGTCATGATGTCTTGTACCTGTTTTTCTGGCAGAACAGGATGTTGGTGGCGATAAGTCCATGTTCTGTGCATTTGGTCAAGAGGAGGATGATGCCATGGGAGATAATCTTTCCCACTACTTCCTTGCTGATTGTTCTGTTCCAGAGGTTTGAGTCTCTTCCAACTGTGGTGTTGAAACTGCTAAGCAGAATAAGCCTATCTCCCTCCAGAATATCAGAAAGGACTTGGTCAAGGTTGGCATAGAATTCCTCCTTGGTTTCATTGACAACATTAAGAGTTGGGGCATACGCGCTGATGCCAGTGGTGTATTGGCTCCCTGCCAGTTTAAGATGGAGAGTCATGAGGTGCTCATTAATTCTGGTAGAGAATTTGTTGAGTTGGTTTATGAATTCATTCTTAATGGCAAAGCCAACTCCGTGAGCTCAGTGTCTCCTTCCTGTTTACCCTTCCAGAAGAAGGTATAGCCACCTCCACATTTTTTTGAGCTGCCCATCTCCCACTCAATGCAGTGATGTCTATGTTGTGTTGCCTGAGTTCTTAAGCTACGATTGCAGCATGGCACTCTGGGCATTCACTATTAGAATTGTTCATGAGGGTCCTGATGTTTTAGGTCCCAAAAATAATTGTGTGTCTTAATTGATTTCAACCGCAGTAAAGGTGATCTCACTGGATGTAGCTATCCAGTCAGGAAGAAGGTAGACAGGCTATATTTAGGGTATCTTTTCTAGTCCCCTCCTGACATGGGGTGAACAGAGTGGATCCTGAAGAGGGTTGATCAGCTGCAGTTACAGCTGCCAAATAGCACTCTGCCTTGTCCAAGTGCCAGATGACCTTCTTGTAACTGCCACCTTCATGCCAGTGCATGGCTAGGAGCTTCCAGAACCTCACAATTCTGCTCCCATCATCACTAGCTGGGTGCCAAAGGGCTTTAAAATGTGCAGAAAAAGCTGTTTTCATTGAAGACACCTGTGCATGATTTCTTTTATTGTGGAAAAGCAGCTGAACATCAGCTTTTACATGGTTCTTGGCAGAATGGGACCTTAATCAAAGGAGGCCAAGATAATTGGAGATCTTGTTCAGCTGCAGCCTTCATCTGCCTTTGCAGCCATTGAGATTCTAACATCTTCTTCTGCCTGCTCTGCCACTGAGGACGTGTAGGCCCATGGCTGAGGGCTGGAAGGCTTATTATAGTGGCAACCTGTACTCACCATGTCACAGCACCGTCAAAGGTGTATATGGCTTTTCAGGAGGGAAAGTACTGCCATCTGCTGTCCCCACCACATCCTGGTGGTGCTGCTGCTGCTTGGTCCACAGCTGTGTATTTGTCAGTTACCCCTGCTAACCTCCCCTGAAAGGCCATTCCTCTCTATGCCACCTGTGGACACTCTGGGTAGCAGTACAGCTCTGCCGCCAGCCTTCTAAAACTACTTCTCTATGAAATCTATTAATTAAGCCTTCATCTGTTCATCAGCCTTTGAGCAAATAGCAGCACAATAGTTGTCTGTGTTGCCACAACTATAATTACATCCCTGGAGAAAGCCAGACCAATGATTCTGCGTTGTCCCAGTTCTGAGTCAGAGCAACCTTAAGCAGTTTATGTCAGTGGCATGTTGGTGGGACAAAGCTTGCTTTACCTGATCTGCCATCCATTCCCCAACATGTGCAGTACGTTAGGGCAGAGTTCCCATTCATAAGGGGACTTTATGCTGGCTGTTTTCAACCAAAATTCAACTCTTCTGCATTACCTGCTGAAGCAAAAAGGCTGGATCTTACCTGAGACTGGCCCAAAGATCTTATCATCATTCACACCCAGAAGAGCCTGTTTAAATAGTGCTATCAACCTTAACCTTGCCATTTCCGACCTTGAATGTTTCACTTTGCAAGCTTAACTTGCTTTTTCATATTGTTTTATTGTAGTGGCAGGTACTGTTTTTCTCTTAAAAGCTTACTGATGGCTATAAGGAATGGCTTATCCAAAATTCATTTTAAGATAAAATAAACATTAAGTGGTTACATTTGAGTCTGAATCTGGACATCAGGGGCACTTGTACATGGGTGGCGGTGGCGGGGTGGGTGTTAGTCCTTCAGGTTGCATTCTATGCAACCAAGCACTGAACCTCACCGTTTCAATTTCCATCACTATATATATATGCGATTGTCCTGCTGGCTGCAGGAGCCTGCTGAAGGCAGAAGTGGCAAGGGAGTCTGATCCTTTTTTTTGTGGGGGGCAGAGGCTGCACACCTCTTCTATGCCCAGGGGACCATTAATCTGTACCATTAGTCTTTCAGCTTGCCCCCTGGCCATGGGAGAGGCAGGCAGGCTCCATGGGGGAAAAAAGGATTAGGCCCCTCGCTGCTTATGCCTTCAGCAGGCTCACGCAGCCAGCAAGATGCTTGGGGCCATCCAGGAACAGGCTGGCTTGCCCCTGGGGCAGTGCAAGAAGGCAGCAGGAGGGTAGCTGGGTTTGCTGCTGGCTGAAGAAGTCAGTGGAGACAGATCATGAGGCACTAGAAGCCCAGGCAAGCTGCTAGCTGGCCGGGTGCTGCCCAGCACACTCAGCTTGTCCCTGGGGCAGTGTGGGGAGATGGCAGGAGGGAAGTTGGCTGTGCTGACAGCCATAGAAGGTGGCAGAGATGGTGCATAGGGTGCTGGAAGTGTTGGATTGGGTTCCTCTGAGCTGGGGCAACACCCAGCCACCCAGCAGCTCGCTTGGGCTTCCAGTACCCCGTGCAGTGTTGCTGCATTCTCCAGGCATCAGCAAACCCAGCTGCCCTTCTGCCACCTTCCTATGCTGCCTCAGGGGCAAACCAGCTCATTCCTGGGTGGCCCCAGGTGTTGTGCCAGCTGCAGGAGGCAGAAGTGGTGAGGGCCTGATGCTTTTTTTTCTGCAGAGCCTGCCTGCCTCTCCTGCAGCCTGGTGGTGAGCTGACTAATGACTGCAATATTCCATATTGTATTGTTGCAACCTAAACTACATCGGGATGTAATTTAATTGAAAAAATGCAAACTCATTTTAAACCCATAAAACACAGGTACGTGTAATCTGTAACACCATTAAGCCACACACAGTGATGTACATTTCATCACATGTACATTGTGACATTGTCTGGCACCCCAGAACTCTGATTTATTTCTCTTCCTGACTGTCAGTTTGTTTGGCAGGTCATGTTCTGAAGAGCGTACAGTCCAAACAGACAAAAGCAAAGGTTCTGAGTAATGTTAATTTGCTAACTAGGGCATTAGATCCATAATTTATAAGCTCCGTGTTGGTAAAGACCCTTTTTTCTTTATCTATCTGTGAAGTGCCTAACATAATGGGATCCTGATCATAACTGGGACTAGTAAATGCTGCTGCAATACAGGAAATACCTTACTGTTTTTTTGTTTTCCCTACATCCCCCCAACCCTCCTACCTCTGTTTAGATTAATTATTATTTACGACAGTGCTGCAGTGCTGTGGGATGCCTGGAGATCCTTTCAGGGATGCTGTGGGGTATCACACAATGTTAGCACTGTTACGCATGCAAACATGATTCAGAAAATAAATTCAGAAATTTCAAATAGAAATGTAGAGTGTTAAAACCATTCTGCCCTGTTGTGTTTTTTCCTGAGGTTTTTTTCTGTAGTCAAAATTGAGTGAAAACTAAGAGCTGACATTTTCCAAGGATACCTTGAGTCTACTGAGAGGAACTTGAGTCTAAAAAGGTTGACAACTACTGGTCTAGATGAGTGGTTTTCAAAATGTGTTCTTTGGAACCATGTGATTCCACCACAGGTCATCAGGGATTTTGCAAGGAAATTTAAGGTACCTGTGGAACAAGCTGGGAGGTGGAGTGCCACCATTGCCAGGCCGGGCTGCCTGGTTCCATGTCTCCCTTTCGGATAGGGGTAGGTTTTCTGCAGCAGCAGAAGTGATATGAAAGGGTTCCATGACTTTAGGAAGTTTGAAAACCACTGGTTTAGATGTTCCATTGGCTTCACATACTTCTCTCAGTCACTGAACCTCCTTCACTCCCATGCCTGAGACACAGGTTAGGCTCTGGAGGATATTAATAGTATTTGTTATCATGATAAAAAGACACTGAAGAGCAGAAACATGTTGAGGAGGCTGAACTGTTTTGTGAACTCAAGAGAAACCTGTGTAAGCAGCAGACTAGTTGTAGCTCTTCAAGGGCTAAGTAGAGACAGTCAAAAAGTCTGAGACTGAATTGATTCAATCTTTACAGGTTAGTCTAAGCTGCATAGATTGAACTGATAAGCAAGTGGACAGACATTCACTTTTGATTCTGGAAGTACAGCTACATGCCTGCAGTGCTCCCGGTTAGAAGCCAGGGGGTGCTAAAGCGTGCCACTCTGCTCAGCTGGAGCAGACAGCTTGGGCCAAGGCTACCCTGCCCACCCTGTGAGGTGGGGCTTGTGGGTGTGGTGCAAGGTATCCCAGGATGCTGGGGGACTGTGAGTTAACTTGAATCTGGAGGGGATCTGGGACAGAAGTTCAATGAACTGGTTTGACCTAAATCAGTTAAATCTTATACTACATCCATCCAGATTTATCTTAAACCAGTTTTGGCCATTTTGAAAGTGGCTTATGTGCACTGAACTTCTCTTGTGTTACAGACTTGAACTGGTTTCTAATCAGTTATGTCTGTTTATGTGTAATTTCTGTCCCTAGCTTATAAGGCTCACAAAACACTTCTTACAGCAGCACACATTCATTATGGTGATTACTTAAAATCCAGCTGTGATTTTGAGAGCAAAACCCCACCTCCCACTCAGTTTTCACCTTTGAAATACCCAAACTGCTCCTTTAACAGTAGATCCAACACAAGTAGTTTAAACATAATCATTGCTTTCTTTAATGTGTCTCAGTAGCCAAGTATCTAGAAGGAACTTGGAGATCAGCAGTGACCAATGCCTTCCCCAGAATTATACTCCCTCCTAGAGGCTTATTGACAGAGCACAAGGGATTTTATTTTTCAGTCTAAGTGTGAATGGGGTAAAGTCAGCAACATTCTCAGAAAAATTAGGATAATGAGTCACGGTTGTAAAACTCCTAGACATTTCTTCCTTGGACTTCTGTGCATTCCTTCTACCCTGCACTATTAAGATGGTAAGCTGTTCAGGGCAGGGACTTTGTCTACTTTTGAGTCCTGTACAGTGCTGGACATACTGTTGGTGCTTACTCCAGCCTGTCTGTGTTCCCTTCGCCATCTTACAATATATTATGGTGCTATGAAAATAATCTAACATATAATATAACAGGAATAGTTTCAAATTTTGAAGAGCATGCTATGGCCACAGATGTTGTTTGTGAAAGATGTGAAATAGATGAGAAATGGCACAGGAAGACCAGTCTAGCTTGTTCTAAGCTTGAAGGAAAAAGGATAATTTTAGTTTCACATTAATTTGTATTCAATTACAATTTTTATGATTTTTTTCCAGTCCACCTAATTTGAAGAGCATGCTGCCTATAGGAAGGAGTTACAGAGATCCAAGAAGAATGTATTAGGTATTGCCTATGCCAGTAGACAGATGTAGTAGGTGCACAACAGCGCCAACATTTGTTTCTTCTGTGTTGCATTCCTCATAATTTGGGCTCCTAGCAGATACTGCTGCAAAACAAGTAATAAAATGGGTCTAAAATGTTTACCCACCGAGGTGGGTTGTGAGAGTTAATTGCCTAATATTTGTACAAAACACATATTGTTTGGGTAGGATATGATCTGGGAAGCCAAGAAGAACTTCTAAGTAAAGAAATAAAATATTCTCTATATATAACTTTACCCCTTGATTGTAGTAATGGAAGCCCTCAAGGGAGTTTTCAAAGTGTCATGACTTATATGAAAAGTAGGGCAAACATAAGATTGTGAGTAACTTGCCTCCTCCTGCACCTAAGAGGTGCTTGCCTTTTCTCCAGAGATCTCTAGTAACAAGTTTGCTGAGAAAGTTTGACTGGGTCTGACAGAGCAATCATGTTACTGACTGAACTGGGAAATAGTGCTAAATTTTTTGCTGACTCAAGTCCATCAAAGCAAACAAGGTTGTGCCTACTTATGCCAATGGCAATATTGACCTTGACTTTGACTTTGTTCAAAGTCAGATTTGACTGATTTTCTTTCTGCAAAAATAGAATAGCAAATCACATGTCTCCTGTACCTCTGTAACTCAAATCAGCTCCTGCATGTCTGAACCTGAGTCCAAGCCTCTGCTAGGGTTCTGATTTCCTATGATCTGTTTTCAGAGGCATATGATCTGAGTCATGATTTAAAACTCAGCAGATACAATATTTTTGCAAAAGACAGGAAATTCATGCATATCATACATGGCATTCAATACTTCTCCCTCTGAATTCATGTGCAAGACCCCCAGTGCTTTTCACTGAAACAGGATCATTCTTATTCATGGTCCCTCAGTTCCAAATTAAAGAATGTTTCAGGAGATTTAGTATTGTGGAATTATAATTTTTTTTGATTTTATAATCCCAGATGGCATAAATGACTGCACTGAAAGTTCAGGATCCTCTTGCTTTCACTACAATAACATCCATCTAGTGAACAGTTGATAGAATTAGGAAATAATTTCTCTATGTTTTCCATAGCTTTTTACTTCGAATCTAAATTTAGAATTTGACTTTGACTGAAAGGTGCCTAGTAAAGATACACACCACCCAGCAGGTAAGCATGTGTGGGTGAGGGATGTGGGGGAGGGAAGGGACAGGGGGGAAGATCAAAACCCTCACAGTGAGGGAGGGAGTGGGGCAGGGACAGGGGCTGGCTGAATGGGGCCACGGGGCCGGGGTGGATTGTGAGATGGAGCTGCAGCTCATCAGGGGCACTCCTGCTGCTGTGCACACCCTGGGGGAGGCAAGGGGGGCACGTGCCCACTGGATTTGTGTGTGGAGCGGAGGCAGACTGCTGCCAAGCACTGGGAAATGCCCTAAATAGGCATGGTGGCTAATGCACCTTACAGTGTCTTGTGAAGTGCCTGATGAGACCGAATCCTAGACTATGTGCTTCTTATAAGGGCAAGATTCTACTAGAGACAGCTTCAGTGATATCTCAGTCATGACTGAGGGACGTTGTTATTTTAAAGCAGCTGTGTAATGCTGAATGCTTCCAGTAGATGGTGGACTTTCATCATCATTTGTTTCTTTTATCCTGTTTGATACTAGGATACTCTCCTTGCTTTTCTATTAAAAATATTTTAATTGGAAGAAAGGAAGTTTAGCTGGTGGGATTCTTTGTTATTAAGAATAAAGAATGGGTAAAAAATTAATTCATTTTCATTTCAAATACTAAATAAAGAAAAGTATCAACTAGTTGCATATAACTGCCAAATTGTGGGAGTCTCCATGTAAATCTTTGAGACACAACAGTTTAACTGATACATAAAGAAAGGATGCATCTACATGTGATGCTATGTCACTGTAGCAATGCGCTATGGTGACATAGCACCCAGAGGTGTCTACATGTAACCAGCAGCTACTTCGTCATAGTGGTGCGGTCCCTTGTTCTAGTGCACCACTACAGTGAAGTAGCTGCTAAAAATAACCATGTGCCACATGTATAGTGCATTATGGACACATTGCTGTAGGGCTACATGTAGACACATCCAAATAGTTTCATCTGTACTCTACCACTTAGATAAGCCAAATGCTATGTTTTGAAATGGTAGAGGCCTGAATGTTAGAAGTAATTTGTCTGACAACGTTGTTGGGAGAAACATTACGGATCCAAAAGACAAAAGCGACTGATAAGTTTGTATGTGTGTAGTTACAACAGAAAAAGACCAAGTGCTTTGTTCTGATACATTGTTGGAAAAGAAGTTTCTCCAGGGGTATAGTTATAGCAAAAGACTGAGAGTTAGGATTTGTTAATTCTATTTCTTGGTCTGCCCATGACTTGCTGGGAAATTTTAATCAAGTCACTTAAGACATGTCTACACCGCAGCTTTCACATCTTTAAAAATATGAATTATAATGCTTATCTAACTCCAGTTGCCTTTACAGCAGGTTGATGGGGGCAACCTTTGGCAAAAGTTTGGAGTGAGTGTCAAAGGCACACCTCTGGGAGATGCCTTACTGGCTCTGCCACTACTCCCTACTATAGGGTGTTATGGAGTTCCCGGATAGAAAGTACTATAAGATACCTGGACGAACGTTACTATCTTTGTCATTTCTTAAAGTACTAAAGAATGCTAGCTTCTTTACAGAACAAATAAGAGAGAATCTGTTCCTGTAAACTGATGACAAAGCAGAGGAAGAGAATAGAAAGATAAGAGAACTAAGATTACAGTCATAGAATAACTCAAATTAATAATGAACCTCTCATGGGTGTTCTGGCACCTTGTGAAGGATTTTGCAGGCTATTTATTTTTTGTTAAGAGAAATTTGCTTTTAAGATGCACTCCTGTCTAGCCTTGCTTTCTGTATCAGTCACAATGAAATGCTCATGCCCAAAGCAGGCACTATATCAAGATTATGCAATGGTACACCAGTCATGTAGGCATGTATATTCCATGTTTGTTTTTGGAACAGACAATGAACGGACATCCCTTTCTTCTCCTGTATTTAAGTCTTTTTCAGTGCTGTAGCAAGGGGAGGGGGGCCAAGTGGGGTGACCACCCCAGGTGCTGAAGTGAAGGGGCACCAACAGGTACTGTCCAGCCGGGGTGGGGTGAAGAACAGAGCCACAAGCGGCTCATTTGGGGTTGCGCAGGGACAGGTGAAGAGTGGTTCTTGCTGCTGAGTGCACTCCTGGGCAAGCATAGGGGCCATGTGTGCCCCCGGATCTGTGTGCAGGGCAAGTGGGCTGCCACTGCAGGCTTTACCCCGCGTGCCAAACTTCGTTGCTATGGCACTGATCTCTTTCTTCATCTAAAGCATATGTTCCAGTGTGATAATAGTACTGCACTCATATTTTCAAATAGCCTTCTTAAAGATGTCAGTTTCATGTAGCTGTGCAGGGGCAGATCAGGAAGAGGAGGGGTGCAGTGGTGCAGTTACACCCTTCTTGATTTCTGCTGTACCCAAACTGTATGTGGGGGGCTCGCCAGGCTTCGCCTGGCTCTCCAGGCTTAGGAGACTTTAAATGCGATTGGTGGGGCAAAACCCACCAATCAGAGATAGGCAGCAGAAGAGCCAGGAGGATAGTCTGCTCCCACTCTACTCCAAAGGGGTGGGGGGCAGGAATGGACTTAATTAGGAACTGCAGTTGCAGACCTCCCTAACTGGTTCATTTTCAATCTGCGGCAGAGCCCCAGAAGGGGATATAAGCAACTGCATGCTGAGCATGCGGGGGAGTCAGCAGGGGACGAAGAAGGAAGAGGTCCTGGGGCCAAGAAGAACTGGGAGAGCTGCCCAGCAGGCATATCTGGCTGCCCAGAAGAGCCCAAAAGATTCCAGCACTCGACAGAAGCAGTGGGTGGTACAGGCATTGCTTCACAGAGGGTCCATGAGGGACTGGGACCCTGGGAGCCGCAGCAAGGAGGCTTGGGTCTCCAACCCTGGCACGAGGCCGGGCTGCAGTGCAGGCATTGCTGCATGGAGGGTCCATGAGGGACTGAGATTTTGAGAGCCTCAGCGAGGTGGTTCGGGTCTCTAATCATAGCATGAGGCTGGGCAAGGGAGCCAGCACTACTGTGGGATGAGTCATTGCAGGGCCCTGGGGATGGAGGGGCCGGGTGGTCTTGGAACCATTCCCTGCAGTAGGTCTGCAAGGGCCCTGGGAATGGAACGGTTCCTGAGTGCGGGGAGCAGCATTCAGAGTGGCACAGCCCTGGGTAGGTATGAGGCAGCCCAGGCCCGCAACTCTCCCTAGGAAGGATTGAGCCACTGGGATGTGTGAGCAAGTCACGCCGCTACCCTGAGGCCTGGACTGAGCCCTCCCTGGAGAAACATTAGCCAGGTCAGGGAGCCTGTGAACACTGCCCCACTGAGCTCCTTGGGACACGTGGGTCAGTGAGGAAATGGGTCTTCCACGAGGAAGTGACACTCAGGGAAGTTAGGATAAAGAGGCAGGAGGAAGAGATCCCCTAGAGGAGGGGAACCACTAGAGAACTCTTGCATCTTATATTTTGGAGTGTTTATTGATTGGTTGATACATGTTGTGCATTTTGGAGTGTTTATTAACTGTTAACTATATGCTTTGTATGTTAGAGTGCCATTTATTGTTGAACTTACCTGTTCATATTGTTTGGGACTATTATGCTTACCTGTTTCTATTTGGGTGTGTATATAGTTATAATCATATGTATTTATAACTTGTAAATATTCACTTTAGTTGGTGACCCCATCTTACTTACATGAGACACCTCAAGGCTCTGGAAAAATACCATCGACACTGCCTGTGGAAGACAGATGCACCAACATTAGCGTCCTCTTGCAAGTAAACACTGAGCATTGAGGCAATGATCATCCAACATCAACTTTGCTGGGCCAGCCACACCATTTGGATGTCTGACTCCAGACTTATGAACAAATTTTATTCTCCCAGGTCAGTCAAAGCGTACACTCAAGAAGAGGGCAGAGAAAGAGCTTCAAGGATGTCCTCAAGGCCAACTTTAAAAAATGCAACATCAATATGAACTCATGGGAGACTATCTCACAGGACTGCCTCAAATGGAGGAAGAGTTTGCTACAAGGATCTCAGTACTTCGAAAGCTTACAACAATAACAACAGGAGACAAAAAAGTGGGAGTGGCAGAATTAGTGTATTGAGGACCAAATCAAGAATCTGGAGCTACTCACTCCACATGGAAACATGTGCCCGAGTTGCAACAGAGTCTGTCGATCCCAGGTCAGCTTTGTCAGCCATCCTTGGACCCACAGATAAAACTATCATGGAAGACATCATTCTTGACTGTGAGGGATTGCTGATACACTTATATTTATTAATTAAAGGGATAGTCTACATATAAAGCTGTGATATTTATCCAGTTACAAGTTTTCCTTAATAAAAGTATACATGTAGATTTATAAACATTTGTACATTTTAATATGCATTTATATATATCTGATCTAGATAGGTTGTTGCTGTTAAGCATGCCTGAGCCTCTAACATGGGAACCAGTGAGCTGATTGTAACATGCAGATAGCAGATTACATCCTGAAAGGTTAAGTCCAGCCCTGTTTGTATACCCAAATATTGATATCACACCCTAGATATCTATCTTTACTTTTTGTCTATAGGGTGATGACTAGTCACTAGACCTCTACATTGGTAAGACTGCATTTATGCTCTAGAGATCATTTAACTTGATCAAATGTATACAACACTCAGACAAGAAGGGAAATATTCAACACCACCAACTGGACATAACTAACATGTGTGCTCATTAGCAGAACTGAAAAATGTGCTGTGGAAAAGCCAAAAGCATTATAAGTAATTTCAGGGGGGGAAAAATACCAAAAAACACACAGGACAGAAAAAAAGCCCACTAACCAGGTGTGTTAAGTGTTTTAAGTTACTTCTATACAGAAGTAGAACTGCAGCTAGAATCAAGGTCTGCCAAGCGCCACTCCAGTACACACTAGAGTCTCGACTTCCCCCCTAGCATGGGTGACTGGTTCCTCCTGAGTCTGGGGGGGTACCCACAGACGCTGCTGGTGGGGACAGAGCTGGTGAGCACTTGCCGATGCTGCCAGTAGCATTGGTGGTGGGAACAGCCCAGTCAGGGGAGGCATGTTCCCCTCTGTGGCCCCCCCCCACCAGTTGCCTATGTCCCCTAGTAGGCTAAAACCTGTGCTCCCCTGAATTCAGGTACTATTACCTGTTCTTTATGATGAGTAACTGATAAATTTCACATTTTGTTTGTTAATTTGTTGAAAAGTAAGTTCCTTCAGTGAATAATAATTCGTCTGCCAATTCTCAAACTGAACCAGACAATTCCCTCTGCTTTGTGTGGGTTATTTACATAAATCACATGAAATTGTCAGTTCTTTTATTTGAGGACTTATGCAATTAATCAACAATGAAACACATGTGCAATTTATAGTTAGAAATGTGCACGCTTGTTGATTAGCTACTCAATTCAGAATGTGCCTTCAGTAGAAACACAAGCATACATGCTAAGTATTTGCTGAACCTTTGCTTCTCTCAAGAAATGAATAGTGCTAGACTGGGAGATCTGTGATCTATCCTTTCTGACCTCAAACAAGTCACTGAGGCTCTGATCTTGCATTTTACAGAGAGCAGGCCAACTACTATGCCTGTATGCAGCCAATGGTGTCAGGTTTAGGGCCTTAATCTATCTGTACCTCATTTCCTTTTCTGTAAAACTGGGATAAAACTTTTTCCTACCCTGTTTTGTTTGCAGAGATGTGTGCATGCTATGCATATTCTGAGTGCTGCATAAAATGGAGCCCTGATTTTCAATAGAGTATGTTGGTGGTATAAATAAGAATAATGAAGTTCACTAGATATTTATAGACATGCATACAGAGCACTTGTAGTATTTTACATATTTGAATATCTGAAGAATATTGGTTATAATTTTGTGCATCTTGAATTGTGATTCCTGTGCTGAATGTGAAACAGTGAAACAAAATCATTTCTTTTTGTTAATATCGGACAGAAAGATTTTATATAAAGTAATCCTTAAACAGTAGTATACTTCCAAATTATAGCCCTAAACCTGGGGTGTTAAACTCAGTGCTGGATCTGGACCAACAGCTCCTCAGCCTCCTGTGGGTCTGGGGGCAGCACCAGCAACCAGGATGGCAGCAACCATGGGGTGGGGAGGGGGCAGCATGGATGGGACAGTGGGGCAAGTGGCCACTTGCTATGGTGGAGATGGCACAAGCAGTGGGGGGCAGAGCAGCTGCAGAACAAGCCAGGCTGCAGCAGAGTGTTTGTTCACTGTGCCCATCTCCCTTTCCTGTCCTTGCTGTTGAGGGCCATGTTCACTGGGGTCACAGGACCCTGGATTCTGTGGCGGGCCCACCCACTGCTATGCACACTCCTGCATCCCATGGCCTACCAGTAACCCAGTGGCTGGATGGAGTGGTGCCATGGTCTGCATCTCACCTGTGGACTGTATGGTTGACATCCCTAAACTATGTGAACAATCTCTCTTTAATCTGCAAAAGTGATTAGCAGCTCATTGGGAGCGCTCAAAAACTACACTGCAAAGAAATCTACAGCATTAGGAGCAACATTTTTCTCATGAATGAGATTCAGACTTCACCAAATGTAGATAGACTTTTCAGAAGATAAATCTTGGTTGAAAAACTGCAAATAATCCTATAACCAGTCATTATATATAGTGAAAATATGCACTGCAGCAGGTTACAGGTTGAAAGCAGTATAACTTGGTGAAGTACAATTACAATGATGATATACTCTCCATATATGATTGTTAGAATATCTAAGGGAGTCTCTATTTAGAAAAGGCCAGATTCTGCTTGATGTGTATGTGGGTGTCCAACAGCTGGGGAGGAACTCCTGCAACCTGGATAAGGGGCCAGAAGAACTGCAGTCCCTATAACTATGAAAGAGCGGAGACTCTTCCCATAGGAATGCCTGGCACCCTAGAAAGGACAGGATGTTGAGATACCATGACTTGTCCCTTCCCCAGCATGCCCTGGGGAATCACCATTGGAGTAGTATGAACACAGCAAGGAATGTTTTATTGAGATGTGGCTTTGCACATTTCTCTGCAAGCTTTACACTTCCTGAAATACAGGGACAGGTCTGCACAGCAGGAACACAGGCTCAGCTAGAGCTGTGCAGTTTGACCTGAGGTAGTAATTAGCTTGGCATCTTATGGGGATACAGTACCCAGTCAGAAGAATGGCATTACCTGATCCAGTGTAATAAGGGCACGATACTTTCTATTGTACTATAATTTATGCAGCACGATAGGTGACACATGAAACCACAAGCCTGGCTTGTCTTTCTTCCTGTATCTGTAGTAGGTGTGGTGCTTAAGCAATTAAATAAACACATATCTTCCTGGCAAACCTGCCAATTCTCATGGCTTCTATTGAAAAGGAAAGGGTCTTCACTCTGATCAACAAACTTAAAGCACCCACTAGAACAGGATAGGAGTGAAAACAAGCAGGAGTTAAGAAAAAGGGTAAGGGTGAAAATGCAGTCCATTGCAACTGTACCCTTTCCCCAAAAAACTTTTGCTTACATTTCTCTGTAAGTGGCTACTTAGGGGTACTAAGTATTTTGCAATACATACTTGAGTAAGATAACAGAAACACACAGCAATTGAAATGCCACATTCACTGGTCCTTAGGCTGGTGGGCTAATCTGTTGTAGGACATGCTTGTGGCCAGCAGATGTCAGAGATACTCCTTTTTGTCTCCAAGAAGAGGTCAGTGGTTTGCTCAGTTTGTTCCCTCATCCTAAAAATTAAATCCTGCTGACAGATGCCTCAGCTGGTCTCCCAGGATGGTTTGTGTGCTAGCAGGCAGTGGAAACATTAGTCTCAGTCATCAGATCAGGCTGTTGAAGGTGTCCTCCTGTGCTCTTATCCAGTGCATGTTAATATTCAATCAGAAGATAAACTGGGGGCTAGATTTACATATATGTTGGCCTGTTTGGATTGTCAGATTCTGAAAATGCTCTTGAGTTATGCATGCCATCCCATATACATACAATATTTTCCTAGCCCGGACATTCATATTCATAATTGCAGACCAGTCACAGAAAGATAAACAATGTTTTCCCCCCATGGCAGATTATCCATGACAATATCTTCCTAAATATGACATGGCACTCTTTTCGTTCTGGATGCCTGCTCCAGACACATTTGTGATCACCAGTTGTGTCCTACACTAGTGGCCGTTTTGATGCATATGGCATCAGAGCCAATCCCAAGCATGACTGCCTGTAGCTCAGCTGCCTACCACACTCTGCTTAGGACTGTTTGAAGCACCTGCTGTGGGCAAGTCATGTGATTTCCTGAGCTGAGCAAAACAACCGTCTACAACCCTCTCAAATAATGTCAATCATTTAACTCTTTAGGAAGCAAGAGTATAGAGAAGAAGTTCAAAAACCAGTCTACTGCTTTCCTTTTATAGCAAACTGAATACATGCTTTTGAAATGTCAGCTGTGCTGTACCTGCTTTTTCAACTCTGCTATGCTACTCCTTGCCATGAAGGCTTTTATGGTTCAGCTTAGTATTTATGGAACAATGCAAGGACTTCTCTCCCTCATTCTTCTCCATGTTTGCATCATTATGTAGCATGTGTTTCAGTCTCTTAGAGCAGTGGTTCTCAACCTTTTTTGTACCAGGACCCATGTGTAAACATCAATGGCCAATCCTGACCCAGTGCCCCTCACTCCCAACCCCCTGCCCCCCACCCCCAGGCTCCAGCCCCCCCCCAGTGTGTGGGGCAAAGAGTGATTGTGTGTGGGGGGGGGTGAAGGGGAAGAGGGGCAAGCAGCCCCTAGCAGGCTGAAACCCTGCCAGCCTGCAACGCAAAAGCCACAGTCTCCCACATATTTCTCCTTTAAAGCAGAATCCATTTTTAAAGCTTGTTGATCCATTTTTAAAGTTTGTCCATGACCCTTTCATATATTCTTGTGACCTGCTTTTGAGTCACAACCCATAGGTTGAGAAACCCTGTCTTAGAGTACTGAGTAGTATTAAGGCATGCAGCAGCAGAAAGACTGCTGTTGGAGAGAGGAGTTTCTAAATGAGTATAGCTTGTTGTGAAAGAAGTGATGACAGGTATCTCACAAACTCATTGAAAAACACCACCGATTAGAGTATATTAAAGTGAGATGTACTAACTGGACTATAGTGATATAATTATATGAGTAGATTTCTGCCAGTAAGTTCCCCTGTGTAGAGAAGCTCAAAGAAATAAATAACAAGTAGTCAAAGGGAAAATTTCATGAAAGTTATTTCTACATTTTCAAACAGAAGAATAACTTTCAGATTAATACAACATGATGATAAAAATAGGATTCACTAAAAAAAAGTGGCTAATGATTATTATTTATAATCTAGAGTTCAACTAGTCCTAGTTTTGTGTGTGTGTGTGTGTGTGTGTGCACACGCACGTGCATAGGCATGCAGGTTTGTCTCTGCCCCCAGAAATTAATATCTGGTTTTAATTGTATGCTAAGATTCATTAGAGGAAAATACATGAAAATAACGCAGTGAACTTAGAAAAAGAGAAACAAGAACCTTATTTTAAATAAAACCAGATAACAGAGAATTTTGTGCTGAATTTACTTAATCTATAGCATAGTAACTTGAAGCATAGTAACTCGAAACTACCCTGGCAGAATGCTATGATGCTATATATTTGAGTCTGTAGTCAAATATCTGAAGCAGCAACTGATCTCTAATGTGTACTGAATTGTCTCAGTGACATAGCTAATGATACAGGGCAAGAACTAGTTTGTCGTATTGGAATATCTGAAACCTAGATGCCTTGGGCTGGGAGGGTGGTCTGATTTAACCTAGATTAGGCACCTATGTACTTAATAAAGAGAATGGGGAGAGGTAGATACCTCCAGGGAGATATCCAGACAGCCTGGACATGCCATGAGATAGCCAATAGGAAACACTAAACCCATGGAAGGGTCTAGGACCCTTGGACTATACTAAACACATGGAAATTCCTTCTAGGACCTTATGGCCTCTTTTAGACGAGTGCGGCCGTGTGGTATGTGGCACTGCAAACACATCCAGATGTTCTCTGAGGTGCAAGGGAGCGCTACTCACTCATGCTCTGCTCCACTTTTATTTTTCATGGGGTTTTTTTGACCCCTGAATATCCATGGGGAAAAAAAGTGAAGCAGCGCTCGTATGGGTAGCTCATGCCACTCGAAAGCAGAGTCGGGCCGCCCAGAGCTGTGCTGTGGCTGCTGGCCAGACTCCATGTGGCAGAATCACTGCTGATGCAGCCCTGGGAGGTCCCCAGGACCCCAGGTGAGGCTGCTGGGGCCAGCCCAGTGGTGGCCCCAGCCTCCCCTACCCCACTTAGAGCAACTTGCCACGCACCAAAGCGCACGTAGCATGGGTATTCCTTGGGGACAAGTAGCAGTGGCACAAGATGCACCACTGCTACTTGTCTTGGGGAAACCAAATGTCCACGCTCATGTGGATGCAGCTTATGCAGTATAAGAAGCTACCCTGGGGAGAAGCTCAGGGGGTTTCTGAGGCCCTGCCAGTTGGTATCTGGGGACACTAGCCCCTTGTGCCAGCTGGACTGCTGAAGCAGCCCTAACTTGGAATGGCCCCTGCACCCTCTACCCACTGCAGCAGTCTGGCAGTGGGGGCTGCTGCCTGGCTGTGACCTGCTGCCACCTGCAACAGCATCTGCTCCCTTGGACCTGCAGCCCCATGGCTGTGCACCTGCCAAACCCAAACGAATACCATATGACCACCTGGGCTGTGGCATGGGCACTGCAGCAGAGCCACCTGCATCTCTGGGCCAGCTGCTAGTGGGCCATGGCTCACCAGTTGACCTTTGGATGGCACTGCTGTCATGTCTTTTGGTGCCCCTGCTCTGCTATTTGGGCAGCTATTGCCCAGAAGATGTGCTCCTTGCGGTGTTCCACTTTGAACTGTCGAAGCATGTCCTCCTGGCCCCAAATGGCCAGGAGGGCCAGCCACCTCATCTGCCCTCCAGCTGGGTGTCTGGTGCTGGCCCTGGGCAGGTTCCTCTGCCCGATTCTCACCACTTGCCTCACCAGTAGAGATCCTGGTGTTCCCTGTTTAAAAATTGCAAATTCTCTGATAAGAAATGCCAAATCTCTCATTAAAATACACAAAATCAGTGTTCTTCTGTGATTAAAATGAAATGCCACTATATAGAAAGAAATCAGTTGGGCAATGTTTCATTGATATGTTTACAATTATAATGCAATTTGGAATCCTGTCAGTGCCTCTATCATCAAATAAAATGAGTTCTAAGTATGTCTTCTAAATATCTATACATTTTAGCTTTTGCTTTTGGTTTTCTTGTCATATAAAAGTCAGAGTTGCCCCTGCCCTCTTCGCTCACCAGGGGCACTGAGCAGCACTGATATGCCAGTGCCCTGCCTAGCAGTATGCTGGGGCAGTGGAGCATGGGGCAGCCATAGAGATACTTTGGCCAGGTGCCAAAGCATCTCTCTGGAGGACAGCCTCTGGTTGCTTCAGGACTCCTAGAGTGTGCCCCGAGCTGCTTTATTCAGTGAGTTTTTTTGATACCTGGATTTCCTGGTATCAAATTTAGAGCCTGCGCTGTGAATATGCAGCATGGGGAACATTTTTCAATTCCCAGCGTGCCTCTTGCAGCATCTTAAACTGCTTTGAGATGCTGGCATGTGTGCACTTGTCTGGACGTACCCCATGTGTCTGACTCTTGCTGTGCTTTAGCCACCTCCCTATGTAGGATCCATAATGCTTAGTCCTGCTTCTGAAGGTAAGTGTCTAACAGGCTAATGGTGTTGCATACCTTTTGTGGATGGGCTCCTGCTCTGATCAGAGCACCTACCCAGGAAGGAGGAGATATGGGCTTGAAGCCCTTCCCTTGAAGTCTGAGGGGATTTAAACCCCACTTCCACTATGTAGTAGGCTTCCCTAACCACTGGGCTGAGTGTGGACAGCCTTATCTTTATATTGCGGCCACAGTATAAAAAGGAATTCAATATTACTGGGGTCAGGAGAGCAAGTGAGCTGGTGCATGAGTGTGTAATCTAGTGGTTCGGGCACTACCTTGAATCCTGGGCTCCAGTCCCTGTTTTCTTTTAGGCATTTTTCATTAGACAGCCATTGGTTAAAAACAAAAATAACCATGGCAGCAGGAACACCTGAAGTTTTCAACAAGATATTGTGGAAATGCATTCTTCTCCTGTGCACTTCAGATTTGCTTAATAGGAATAATGTAACAGCTTCCAGTGGGGAAGAATTCCTTCCCTAGCCAGTTGTTCCAAACTTCTGCTCCCTCCTTGTCCTGGGATGAAGAATCCTTTACATTCTGGGGAGGGGCAGGAATCTGTTCAGTAATTAATTTTATGTCAACACCTTTATCATCATGACATTGAAAGGAACAGTAAATGCAAATATAAGCAACTCATTCTTTCCAGTGGAACTTGAACTCCATCATCAACTCAGCTGCAAACTGCACCATCGGCCACAGCCTTTAGGTAGCAGCTGCAATTTGCCCACAATGCAAGCTTGTAGTGACCATATATCTATGCTGTTTCTTGGGCCAGTCTCTGAGCATGAATATTCAGACTGTGTCTATGAAATAACAGATAAGGTTTCCTGCTGCTTGAGCAGTCTCTTCTCAAAAGGCATTCCTGGTAGGAACTGGGAACTGCAAGGACTGGTAGAATGTCACACCACCTTCCTAGCTAATGAGAGCTCTGCACAGGGAGGCCAGTTCCTCCTTAGTGCTCATCCTCTAACAGGTAAGGTTTCAGAACTGGTCTTCACATCACTGAGAAGAGTAGTGATTCTACACTTCTGTTCCTGTCTGCCCTACTTTCTGTGATCCTTCAGGGGTCTACATTTATATCTGATGTCTCGGATAATCAGCTGCAGTGGTGTAAACTCCCCAAATACAGAAGAGCAAGGGGTAAATGATAGCTCTAAGCTACTTTTCACTTCCCTGATCCTGGCCTGGACAGCAACCAAAATGGCTCCTGCTACTTTAAATTATGTTGGCTGCAGCCATCCTGCTGTACTTGCCATGTCAATAAGGCATCTTGCAGTGGTTTATATGCCCCACCTGCAGCTGATCCTGGCATGTCTCCATTGCTCTCTCACTGCAAGGGGTAGCAGAGTAGATGGCATAAACCAGGTAGTCAGGTCTGTGCCAGGCAGGGAACTTACTCTCTCAGGAGAAGCCTTGGCTCCTCCACTAAGGCAGATTTTCCCCTGCCTTTTCTGGTCTTAGCAGCACAGTCAGAGCTGAGAGCGTAGCCTGTAAGCACAGTTTATTTCTCTCCAGTATGGCAACCCAGTCATCATTTCAGTTTTCATCTGCCTTACAATGTTTTTAATTTTAGAGTTAATAAGATGTACAATGAGAAAAATTCATCAATGGAGTAACTTTACTGGTATCACTGGAGTTGTACTAAGGATGAAATTAGGCCACCAACAAAGCAACTGAAAGGTCAGTGATGGATTATAGCATTAATGACAAGTATTTTGTGCAATGTCAGACAAATATGAGGAACTTGGAGCAGGTGTACTCTTGTTGAAGTACAAGGATACTCAAGTGAAGAGAGAGAACATCCAGTTCTTTTTAATATAAGAAAAAGCAAGACAGTTTAGTCTACATAAAACTGCTTGGCAAATATCTGCAAACTCTAGTTTTTCATAAGGCCTCATGCTTTCCAATTTGCTGCCATAGGGTGCTGCTGGAGAGGGATCATAGCATCTCATAAAACTGCTCTCAGAAAGGAAAGTGATGAATATTTTTTAGGAGTGGGATGAAGAATCAGGGAAAGGATCTAGCAGGAGTACAGGAATGAGGAAAAGGTGATTTATTTAGAGCTGAAAAAAGGATAAGGGCCAGAGGTTTCAGTATTTCTGGCATCCTTGAAATTTCTCTTGCAGAAACTGCACCCGCCCACTCAAATAGATTGCTCAATTTTCCTCCACTAAAACAAGGCAAACCCAGAACAGGCCCAAAGCATGTTCTTGCTCTACTTCCTCTCCTAACATGCTGGCACCATTTCCTCTCTGCTCTGATTTCCTGGTATGAGCATTGGTTTATCCATATCGAAGAGCTAAGTTTCTAATGAACCTTTCCTTTTATTTTGCCTTTGGCCAGACAAGAGCCAACAAACATCAACAGGTGATGGGAGAACGCTAACATTCAGGAGGGTGAACGCTAACATTCACCAATAGCAGAGCAAAGGAGTGAGCAGATGTCACTGTGTCAATCACAGAGAGATGGAAAGCACACCTTCAGTAGGGACTGCTGAACAAAGCAAGTGCTGCTTTAGCTGCAAGAGGTGAAGGGAGAGAATGTAATATGAGTGCATTATTAAGTGATACTACACAATTAGAGTTGGCCTTCTCATTGTACAGAAGTACACAATGTGGTAATATGCTTTGTGTCTGAGTCAATATTCCTCTCACTAATAAAATGACCAGGTAAATTAATAACCAAGGTACTAAGCACTATATAAATATAATAAATAGTAAATATAGTAATGTACCTAATATCAAAGGTTGTGCTCAAAATACTTCTGGGAACGTAATAGGTCTATACTTAATTAGTTGAATAACCACTGCACAAAGAGTCTCTAATTCCTTTTTATGGAATCTAAGAAACAGAATCATAGAAAATTAGGGTTGGAAGGGACCTCAGGAGGTTACCTAGTCCAACCCCCTGCTCAAAGCAGGACTGTCCCCAAGTAGATCATCCCAGCCAGGGCTTTTTCGAGTTGGGCCTTAAAAGCCTCCAAGGATGGAGATTCTACCCTCTCTAAGTAACCCGTTCCAGTGCTTCACCACCCTCCTAGTGAGACAGTTTTTTCCTAATTTCCAACCTAAACCTTCCTTTCTGCAACTTGAGATCACTGATCCTTGTTCTGCCATCTGCCACCACTAAAAACAGCCTAGATCCATCCTCTTTGGAACCACCATTCAGGTTGTTAAAGGCTGCTATCAAATCCCCCCTCAGTCTGCTCTTCTGCAGACTAAATAAGCTTAGTTTTCCTCAGCCTCTTCTCAGAAGTCATGTGCCCAAGTCCCCAAACCATTTTTGTTGCCCTTTGCTGGACTCTCTCCAACTTGTCCACATCCTTTCTGTAGTGGGGGGCCCAAAACTGGACACAGTACTACAGATGTCGCCTCACCAGTGCAGACTAGAGGGGAATAATCACTTCTGTTTATCTGCTGGAAACACTCCTACTAATATAGTTCAGTATGCTGTTAGCCTTTTTGGCAACAAGGGCACAGTTGACTCATATACAGCTTATTGTACACTGTAACCCCAAGCACATTTTCTACAGAGCTGCTGCCCAGTCAGTCAGCCCCCATCCTGGCCTGGTGCATGGGATTGTTCCATCCCAAGTGCAGGACTCTGCACTTGTCCTTGTTGAACCTCATGAGATTTCTTTTGGCCCAATCCTCCAATTTGTCTAGGTCACTCTGAATACTAGCCATATCCTCCAGCATGTACTACTCCCTCCAGCGTGGTGTCATCCATGAACTTGCTTAGGGTGCAATCCACCCCATCTTCCAGATCATTAATGAAAATATTGAACAAAACCAGCCCCAGGACCAACCCCTGGGGCACTCCACTTGATACTGTCTGTCAACTAGACTCCAAGCCATTGAACCTGATGATCCAGCCAGCTTTCTGTCCACCTTACAGTCCATTCACCAACCCATATTTCCTCAGCTTGCTTGCAAAAATATTGTAGGACACTATATCAAAACAATTGCTAAAGTCAAGGTATATCATATCCACTGCTTCTCCTGAATCCACAGAGCCAGTTTTCTCATCATAGAAGACAATCAGATTGGCCAGGCATGGCTTGCCCTTGGTGAATCTGTTTCTGATCACTTTATTTTCTTTCAAGTGTTTAGAAATGGATTCCTTAAGGACCTACTCCATGACATTTCCAGAAACTGAGGTGAACCTGACTGGTCTGTAGTTCCCTGGATCCTCCTTTTTCCCTTTCTTAAAAATGGGCACTACATTTGCCCTTTTCCAATCATCCAGGACCTCTCCTGATTGCCAAAAGTTTTCAAAATAATGACCAGTGGCTCTGTAATCTTATCAGCCAACTCCCTCAGCACCCTCAGATGCACTGTATCCAGCCCCATGGACTTGTACTCATCCAACTTTTCTAAATAGTCCTTAACCTGTTCTTTCACCACTTAGGGTTGCTCACCTTCTTCCCGAACTGTGCTGCCTGGTGCAGTAGTTTGGAAGCTTACCTGGCCTGTGAAGACCAAGGTAAAAAAGGCATTGGGTACTTCAGCCTTTTCCTCATCATCTTTCATTTGGTTGCCTCCCCCATTCAGTAAGGGACTCACACTTTCCCTGACCTTCCTTTTGTTGCTAACATACTTGTTGGACAGTGCTAGTGTTGCCAACCCTCCTGGATAAGCTGTGAGTCTACTGGAATCAGCATCGATCTCCCGGTAACTATTGAAAGCAATCTGGGAGATTGATATTGTGAACAGGTTGAACGGTACAATTAATGACATTATGTCATGTTGGAAAAAAAATATCTCCTGGAATAGCTTCAGTCAGAGTTGGAAACCCTAGACAGTGCTAGCATTTAATATGCCTTGACTGTGTAAGACACTGGTTTATTATATGAAAATGACCATAAAAACCCAGTTTTTTCCTTTGAAATTGTATTTTAACCACACACTGCCAGTTGTTTGTTGGCAGAATATTCTAATCAGGATTAGAGAATCTAATGAGATTACACAGTTTGTTTACCTATCCATTTGGTTTCTGAAGGGGGTGGTGATGGAGCAGAATGATTTGGAAGATGAGAGGGCTGTATGGGAGCAAGGTTATGTTGAATGAGCCTGAATACAGACATAAAATACTACATGGCAGTGTATTTTGAACTGGTAGTTTAAAAATGAAAGCACAGAAAATCAGACACATTTTTACAGAAAAAAAATTCTAACCAGTGAACTCTGAAGAAGAGATTCATTTCAGGGGGACTAAGAAGTGGAACCATAAGAGAAAAGCATTTTGCCAGAAGAAATATTGTGTGTGTGTGTGTGCATATACTTATTTATAAGGCAATCAGGACTCATAGTAGAGATGATATCTTTTATTAGACCAAGTTTTTTGCAAAAAAAATTGTTTGATTGCAAGCTTTTGGGCACAAATGCCCTTCATCAGGCATAGGAGAAAAGATTGTAAAAGTTCTCCTGGGTAGAAATGAAAGTTTATATTTCATAGGATTTCACAGAGGCGTCAATAGATGGAAAACTCCTCTGGGCAGTCAGTTCGTAGCTGGTATGGAGCCTCTCACCTCCTGTGAGGATCTGTGACGATGCAAATTACCTTGAAACAGCAATTGTACCTATTTATAATATATACACAGTCACTTTTTTGTTCAAAGTAGTTCTGGACTGAAGGCAGATGGGTACAGGAAAGACTATTTCAGAATATGGTTTGGGAATGCTCCAGTGGGATTTACCAGCTCCATCACACTTACCATTTATGTTTTAAAGTATATGTTTTTATAAAACACCTAACTCCATAATTTCTTGGCTATAAAAAGCCAAAATCCAAAGGGATCCTGATCAGTAAAAGGAATTATAGCTCTATTTAATTCCACTATTTCTAACTGCTAAGTGCAATTTAAGTTGAATACCTGAAATTTTTCCCTAGCAATGAGATTAATTAGATTGTAAAATCGTATTATGGAAGCCTGAAGGCCATTTAAAACTACACAGGAGAAAGTACTCAGAAATATAGTGTAAGGAACATTCCTGCCCTGACAGAAAGATGGATGAAATGATATAATAGGTCATTTTCCCATTTCTCCCTCAATGTCTGTAACCTGTGATAGTGCTGGAGAAAACACACTCTTTGGAGATAGGTCAATACTTAGACACACAGATACGGACAGTCTGGACTGGGTTTAAAGCAGTATATGTAGTCAGTTACATATACTGTTCCAGAGTTCCAATACATGATGCAAAGGGGTCTCAAAAAAGAGCAGACAGGTCATGGGCTAAGGCCAGGACTGTCCAGGGCTCTGTCCAGGACTTTGTGTTTGTACAATACCTATCATAATAAAGCCCTGTTAGTTGGTTCCTGGGCACAACCACACAACAGCAGCAACAAGAGGAATACAAAATTGTACTGATCCTGTGTTCAAAACCTGCTTATAGATCATAAAATGCTCTAAAATCAGAACCTATAAAGAAAAACATTGGTTGAGTTACAAAATATTCACAATGGAAACGTGCATTATTTTCTTCAATGTTGCTATATAACATGTTTGCCTTCTCACAACACTGTGGTGATTAACAGTTTCTGCTGCTGCCAAAAAGAAATAAGGCTCCTTGTTCCCAAGTGCTGTTGTTCTGCAACGAGCAGTATCACAGGTTGTAGCGTAGTGGCCTAGAAGTGAATATGCATCAGCCTTATATTTTAAGTTCTCATACTATTACATTAGTATTTTCTCCTAAGTACTAAAAATGCTGTGGTTATAAATACTAAGCATAATTTATATCCTGGCAAACTGTAACTTGATTCTATATAATTTGTTTTCTTAGGTTGCCTATACACATGCTCAGAGGTGGGGGTGGGGGCCTTTTAATTAGAGTGGTTCTCAGACAGCTGCTGTAATTAAAACAGCTCACCATCCAATGTATTAAGCTCCTGTGTGTCAAAACGGCCCTGGGGCACTTTATCTAACTCTCATTCGGTAAAGTTTAGACAAGGTACCCCTGCGGCCATTTTGAAACATTTGAATTTTTAATACATTTTACAGTGAGGTGATGCTGGACCATTCGCATTAGAACATGGACTAGTCTGCTCTGAGTCTGCTCCAATATGTTCTATTTAGAACATGAATGAGCACTTCTATAGGGACCCTTAATTCCTTTTCCATATATGTACAGACAACAGGAAAAAAAATGAGTCATATGTCCACTGCTGAATGCCATGTTTTGGGTTTCATTGGGGCCCAACACTAGTCTCAAGCTCAGGCATGCTCATGGGAAAACTCATGCTGAGTTCTCAACAATGGTACGTGACATTTTTCAGTATGTAATGAATACAGAGTGGGAGTGAGTGAATAGGGCATTTCTCCAAAGTATTTACCATTGCACTGTCTGATGTGGTGTACATGTGTCTTTTATGTCAAACTAATTTTACTTCTGTTGTAAGCAATACAAGTTTTACCACTGAATTTATAGAGAACAGAGCTTGGCTAATACTGAGTATGATGGCAGTAATATAGGCATAGAATCATAGAAAAATAGGGCTGGAATAAACCTCAGGAAGCCTCTTAACTCCAGCTCTTAAAAACTGTTAAAATTTTCTAAGGATCAAGATTCTACAACCTCCTTTGGCAGCTGTTCCAGTGCTTATAAACACTTATACTGAGAGAGATCTTTCTAATATACAACCTAAATTTCCCTTGGAATTGGAGGCCATTGCTCCTAGTCCTATACCATGCAGCCAGAAAGAATAGTCTACCTCATTGTGCTTATAACCACCCTTTAGGTATTTGAAGATTCTTTTCAAATCCCTCCTTGGTAATGTAGGTGCATTATGAGTTTTCAGGGATGTATAATTGTAGCCGTGTTGGTCTAAGGACATAGGCAGACAAGGTTCTTTGGGTGAATCTGGTATCTTTTATTAGTCCAACTTAATAGTTGGAAAAAAAGTATTAAGCAAGCTTTCGTGTTTAAAAACCCTTCGTCAGGCTAAGGAAGTTTCAGCAGTTGGTGTGTGCTCTTCCTGGATGGAATGAAAAGTAAAGCAGCCAGAGGCTGGGCATGCATGCATGCAAGACAGGTAGTCAATGAAAATGTAAATTGAGGAGTCAGTGTGTGATAGATAGGCTGGGTGTGGGGGATAAGGGGGGTGAATAGTGGAGAGGTACCTGGGGAGTCAAATGTCAGGCAGGTTATAATGTGTCATAAATCCAAAGTCTATATTTAGTCCATGATTTTTTGTATCCAGGAGGTTGATGAAGTGAAGTTCATGGGCTTGTCTTTGGGAAGTGTGTTGTAAGTTTCCTTTGAGGATCAGAACTGAGAGATTGGAGAGAGAGTGGTTTTCTTGTGAGAAGTGTGCCCCCACCGGTAATTGGGTATTCCTGTCTTTGACAGATTTCCGGTGTGCGTTCATTCTGGCGCACAGTTGTTGTTTGGTCTCTCCTACATATTTTCCATCAGGGCATTTGGTGTACTGGATGAGATATACTACATTTATGGAGGTGCAGCTGTAAGATCTGGGAATGCTGATGGCTGTTGTGGGGTGTAGTGATTGTGGGGGTAGTGGAGATGCGTTGGCAGGTTTTGCATTTCTTGCCATGGCATGGTCTGGATCCATTCGGTGTGTTTTCGGCCTGAACCTTATGGCCAAAGAACCTTATGAGTTTTCTTCCTTTCCCCTGAAGTATTCAGTTTTAGCTCCAACTGGAGCCAGCATATAAGAGCTATAGTGTCATCTGGTATGGCATTACTTTTGTACATGGGCCAGGTACAGATATTACACTTTTACCAGTCTAAATGATCAGAAAAAGTTTAAACCTGTAACAGAACAGAGTTCAGCACATGTAGATTGGTTTAAAAATGGTGACACGTGGTCTAAGATAGTCAGCCTTCATATCCCTCCCCTACCAAGAGGCGAATGTGGGTTCTATTCGCTACTGATCTAAACGTACACTGTATAACTTAGATCCATTCCACCTTGAGCTTTCTGAATGTCTGTACCTAGCCAAGTTGCCTGCTTCCCATTCTAAAGTGTCCTCTGTCTTTAGATTCAGTAACACAAGTTTCAAGTTACTTATTGAAACAGGCCATCAGTTCTTACTTCTTTCTGGATATTTAATTTTGGTTTCCCTATTATTAGCACAGATGACAAGTATAAGTCGGTTGTTGGCTATTTCACGTTCTGTTCATGTACTGAGCAAACACTATATAGCATTGGAAAGAATAGCTGATGAAGAGATAGAAAGGGCCTAATCTTTTAATGGCTGTTTAGAGTCTGAGGCCACATCTTTGTTTTAGTTCAATGAAAGTATGAGTTATAGTTTTCTTCATGAGTATTATTTTGTTCTTATTTTTCTAGTGAGAAGATGGTTACAGTATCGAGCCATTCTCACATCAAAAAGATTAACAAGGATTTTTTCCCAGCATTGTTGATACATGTACTACACAGTAGACTACATGCTGACTTACATTTGTGTATTTTATTGTGAAACTGATAGACAGAAATCAAACAGTTGCCATATTTTAGGGTGTGACAGAACATATGTTCATTTGGAAGCTACAACTGGTACAGAATATATATTTCTTAATTGTGCCAGCCACAGGGAACACAGATTGACAAATGAAACTTTCAGATATGAAGTCTGCACTGGCTCCCAGTCAATGTCTGGATGCAGATCAATGGGTTATTATGACCTCAAAAGCCCTCAGCAATGCTTTGAGAAGTGACTAAGTTTCAGTGTGTGGTATGTGTCCCATCTATTTATTCAGGCTTTTGCCTTAGTCATAGAGTCATAGAGAAGTAGCACTGGAAGGGACCTCCAGAAGTCATCTAGTCTAACCCTCCGCATGAGGCAGGATTACCCCTATCCAAACCATCCTATACAACCAATTGTCTTTGAAAAAATTATCAAGGCTCATGTATGCGAGAGCCCGGCAGGACAAATTATGCTGAGGGGAAACCAGCACGGGTTCGTGGCAGGCAGATCGTGCCTGACCAATCTAGTCTCTTTTTATGACCAGGTTACAAAACGCCTGGACACAGGAGGAGGGGTGGATGTCGTATACTTAGACTTCAGGAAGGCCTTCGATACGGTATCCCACCCCATACTGGTGAACAAGTTAAGAGGCTGTGATGTGGATGACTGCACAGTCCGGTGGGTGGCGAATTGGCTAGAGGGTCGCACCCAAAGAGTCGTGGTGGATGGGTCGGTCTCGACCTGGAAGGGTGTGGGCAGTGGGGTCCTGCAGGGCTCGGTCCTTGGACCGATACTCTTTAATGTCTTCATCAGCGACTTGGATGAGGGAGTCAAATGTACTCTGTCCAAGTTTGCAGATGACACAAAGCTATGGAGAGCAGTGGACACGCCGGAGGGCAGGGAACAGCTGCAGGCAGACCTGGATAGGTTGGACAAGTGGGCAGAAAACAACAGGATGCAGTTCAACAAGGAGAAATGCAAAGTGCTGCACCTAGGGAGGAAAAATGTCCAGCACACCTACAGCCTAGGGAATGACCTGCTGGGTGGCACAGAAGTGGAAAGGGATCTTGGAGTCCTAGTGGACTCTAAGATGAACATGAGTCGTCAGTGTGACGAAGCCATCAGAAAAGCCAATGGCACTTTATTGTGCATCAGCAGATGCATGACGAATAGGTCCAAGGAGGTGATACTTCCCCTCTATCGGGCACTGGTCAGACTGCAGTTGGAGTACCACGTGCAATTCTGGGCACCACAATTCAAGAGGGATGCGGATAACCTGGAGAGGGTCCAGAGAAGGGCCACTCGTATTGTTAAGGGCTTGCAGACCAAGCCCTACGAGGAGAGACTAGAGAACCTGGACCTTTTCAGCCTCCGCAAGAGAAGGTTGAGAGGCGACCTTGTGGCTGCCTATAAGTTCATCACGGGGGCACAGAAGGGAATTGGTGAGTATTTATTCACCAAGGCACCCCCAGGGGTTACAAGAAATAATGGCCATAAGCTAGCAGAGAGCAGATTTAGATTGGACATTAGGAGGAACTTCTTCACTGTTCGAGCGGCCAAGGTCTGGAACGGGCTCCCAAGGGAGGTGGTGCTCTCCCCTACCCTGGGGGTCTTCAAGAGGAGGTTAGATAACCATCTAGCTGGGGTCATCTAAACCCAGCACTCTTTCCTGCCTATGCAGGGGGTCGGACTCGATGATCTATTGAGGTCCCTTCTGACCCTAGCATCTATGAATCTATGAATCTATAAACCATAATCTAAACTCTACTTAACCCTGACACAACATAGACTTAACATCCTAGTCTTTCACAGGTAAAGCAGGGGAACCATGACAGCCAATGTCCTGCCTCTTATACAATATTGTCAATATACGCTCAAGAGGTCAGGGATAGAGGGCCATGCACCCTGCTACAGATAATACTAAAGATAATTTATATCCTGGAAAACTGTGGCTTGATTCTGTACAATTTGTTTTCTTAGGTTGCCTATACACATGCTCAGAGGTGGGGGTGGGGACCTTTTAATTAGAGTGGTTCTCAGACAGCTGCTCTAATTAAAATGGCTCACCATCCAATGTATTAAGCCCCCGTGTGTCGACTACAGGAAGGAAAAACTCCCCTCAGTCCCTACCAATCTGACCATGGGGCACAATTCCTTCCTGACCCTAAATATGGCAATCAGTCTGACCCCGAATGGGGAAGCAAGACCCTCCAGCCAGTAACCTTCAGCTTTGGTCGCAGCAGAACCATTGGCACACTACAGTTGAAGTCCCAATCCTTGGCTGTAGCCAACACCCAATGTCTCTGAAGAAGGCTTAAAAACACCCTGAAATGTAGCAGTAAGGGGGCAGGGGAGGAGGGGGAGCAGGGTAGGGGCAACCAGCATAGCCTACAAGCATGGGAAATACCCACAGTTGAAAATAGGCATAAGTATGCCTGGATCGTCCCTGACCAGTGACTGTCCAACTTCTGATTGAAAGCCTCCAGTGATGGAGAGTCCACAATTTCCCTAGGCAGTCTATTCCACTGCCTCACTATTCTCACGGTAAAGACTTTTTTTGGATATCCAATCTAAATTTACTTTGCTGCAATTTCAAGGCATTGGTCTGTGTCCTCCTTTTTGCAGCAAGGGAGAAAAGGTGTTTTCCCTCTTCTTTATGACAGCCTTTCAAGTATTTGAAGACTGCTATCATGTCCCCTCTTAAGTGCCTTTTTTGCAAGCTGCACATGCCTAGCTCCTTCAGCCTCATCTCACAGGACTTGCCTTCCAAATTCTTGATCATCTTTTTTTGCCTGCCTCTGAACCCTCTCTAACTTCTCCACATCCTTTTTAAAATGTGGAGTCTAGAACTGCACACAGTACTCCAGATGAGGCCTAACCAGTGTCAAGTAGAGGCACTATCACCTTCTGTTTCTTGCACCTGATGCTTGTTTAGATGCATCCCAAAACTGCATTGGCCTTTTGTGCAACTGCATCACACTGCAGACTCATATTGAGTCTGTGGTGTACCAAGACTCCCACATTCTTCCATCCAGTCAAGTGTCCCACATTTTGTATTTGTGTTTTTAATTATTTCTCCTAAGATGTAGCACTTTGCATTTGTCTGCACCTTGAGTGAGGTGAAGGAAGAATATTTTATCTCAACTCAGGAGGGCAGGGGACTCTGTTTATTTATGTGTTTCTGTAACCTGGCACAGGAACCTCAGAGCCTAGGGCAATTAACATTTTTTTTGCTATGTAAGGAAAAACTATTGCACAGGGAATGCAATCTGGCAGTGGTGTTAAGGCTTCCTAATAATTAATAGCATGGCAACAGCTTTGCTGGCCTCTGTAACAGTCTCCAGGCTTGAGCCAAAACCTTTCCTTCCCTTCCTCCTTTTCTGAATCTGAGTTTCTGTCATATCCCCACCCTTCTGTGCAATTGTGAAAGACATTGTTTTGCAGGCCCAGATGGTACTGCAGTTCTCAACACCTGCTGTGTCTCCTTAAGTTCTTGTTATCTCAGCAACAGTTTTCTGTATGTCTTTCAGCAGTCTGTTTAATAGAGAAGGGTCAGAGAGGAAAATTCCTTGCCAAATCCAAAGAGAATACAGGATTGTGGTATGTGCATTTTGCTTCGCAGATACACAATATTCATCTATACCAGCTGGAGATCATTGGAAATCATAAGCCTGGTGTAACTGCACTGACTTCAACTGAGTTACTTCTTGTGTTCACTGATGTAAGAAAAATCAAAGTCATTAAAGTCCAACATCTGGATTGAATAACAATCCAAAAAGGAACAGGCTGTCTGCAGTCAATTTTGATTTCACTCAGTCCACGTTAGGAAAAGGCCAGCAATCAACAAATTAGAAAAAAATTCATATTACTAATTAGAAAAATAAAGGGTTAGAGGTTAAAATAAAGGGATGTGCTTTTAGGACATCTGTTACATTTTCAGTACATGCTATCTGATCCCTTGCTAGCTGATCCAAATATCTAATAGCTGGAGACTGCTCGAATGAGTTTAATAAATAAATGCAGAAAACTGTATAGTAGCTGGCACAAGCATACCTTCAGTCCACCACAAAACAGTCATTATCTTCTTCTATTCCTGATACATAGGATGAAGTGGTATGGAAAATCTGCATCTAGACTGCCAGCTTACTATTAAGAAACACTATAGCAATACATTTCCTTAAGAGCCCAGGTGAATCCCTATGAATCAGAGAATATAGTTTTTGAAAATGCTGCAAATCTTTTCTACAGAAATATATTTCTCCTTTGATTCCTTATATTTTTGATAAAACAAACTGCATATATCAAAACATCAAAGTAAACAATGTATAAGTACTGTATATTCTACAACATGCCCTTTTCCTTTCAAATCAGCCTCCCAAAATTGGGGTGCATGTATTAAGTGGGGAAGCCGATTTTTTGCCCAGGATTTAAGCTCCCTGCTTTGATTCCTGCTCCACAGTGCAGCAACATTACTATTCTGGCTGCTGAGGGAGTCAGTTGAAATAATAGCCCGTTGTTCTTCACTCTACAAGTGTTAATGAACCTCTCTCTCTTTTTAAATGATCTTGATGTTCCATTAATCAAGCTCACCTTTCTTAGGGCTATTTTGCCATCTGCTAACTGCTCCTGTTAACTTAAGCAGGAAGAGGAGGAGGAGTCAGTTGAAGATTAGGTTGTCCCTCCTTTATAGCCATAACTGTGGAAAAATCTTTTTTTTCCCATTCTTCCTTTCAAAAAAAGGTGCGTATTATATTCTGGGTTGTGTTGTAAGTGAGGAACTAGACCATAAATATAGTACAGCTGTGACAGGTGTCAAGAGGTGTCACTCTAACATGTAGTCATCCAAGTTTTTTTCTCTGTGGGTATGTCTACACCACAGTGTTCTGGGCACTGTTGGTGCCTGCCACTTCAAGGGCTGAGCCAAACAGCCGGCAGGTGCTTGATTACGGGCAGCCATTTTAGAACTCTGGCCGCCTATATAAACAGAGCAGCTCGCTGCCTGCAGGCCAGGCAGGAGTGTTGCCTGGCTGTAAGTCTGTATGAAACATCTTGGAACTAAGGGCAGGAGCTTCAGGGGATGGTTTGGAGACTCCTGGTCCTGGGCATGACCTAAAACTACACCCTGCCAGGCCTGGGTGGCCTGGTGGGGCTCCCAGTGGTGCGGGAGCCCCCAGGAAATGCCAGGCCAGTTACCACCCTGGTGAAAGGTAGGTTGGGGCCTTAACCCCAGCCCCCACAACACTGTGGGTACAAGGGGGCCAGGCACAGCTATGGCCACCTGAGCCCAAAGAGGGTGTAAGATGCCAGTGGGGCCAGGGACGGCTATGGCCACCTAATCACTCTATGGTTACACCCCAAACATATCTTTAGCACAGTCATAATCCAGCTTCACTTACATCAACAGAAAATGTCTGATTGAGTTCAAAGAACTGGATACAGCCTTAAATCAAATTGAAAAGCAACAGCTTTAGGACTGAAACCTGAGTTCGTATTAGTGATTGATATTTACTCTAGTGAATTCTCTCCGTATTACATCATGCTTGTGGCTTTTCTCCCTTGTGACCTGTTGTCATTTGCAAGGACTTTTTTCTACACACATTTTAATTTGTTGGTGCTACAGTTCCAATCTCTCTAATGACTCCATAAGGACCTGTCTTTGGTACAAGAGTGTGTTTTTCAATCAGGTTAGCTCAGTTGAATTAGTTTGACATGATGGAAAAGCCTGTAAGTTGCAGGCCAATACAGCTGAAGGCATGTTAGCTTGCCATACGGAAGCCTATTGGGAATGAAGGCAACTTATTGGAGGAGTGCTTATGAATCTCCAGCGCAGCTTAGTAGAAGTGACCTTAGTTTTAACAAGATCTAGACCACATGATCTAAACTGAGCCAATCCAAACTATCTCACTATCTCAGGATATGTTTTTTCCTCATACATTCCTCATAGATTTACCTTTATTGTGTCATAAGGTCATTAAGCCACCATTAAGCTTCAATTTGAAGATGAGTACCCATTAAAAATACCCTAAGTGTCCTCATTTGGGTTTGATCTACCTTTACAATAAAGAGGTCACAAGAAAACAAGTTAGCTACCAGTAGAACACATGCTTCATACTGGATTGGAAATAAAATGGAAAAAAAACAATTATATCTGGGTTGACCATACATCCTGGATTGGCTGGCTGGTAAAAATTAAAATGAACGTCCCAGGTATGGTTACATAGAGTGGCAGGAGCTGTGAAATAGGAAGCCCTATCAGACAACAACATTTCCCGTTAACACTAATTGTTACTTCACAGGTGATCGTTAACACCTGTGAAATAAAGAGCAATGAGTCATTAACAGGCCATTAACTTCCTGAAGCCTGCAATGGGGTGGGGGAGGCAGGGAAGGGAGTAGTGTCCTGGATTTCACACTATTCACTATGGTCACCCTAATTATATCCAGTCACTAGTTTGGGTCACTGGTGTGACTTGTCTGCTGTATATGCAGAGATAGCCTGATGTTAACAGAGATTCTTGATGTAGCCTGAAGTATTCTGGTAACTCTACTACCCAAATACATCAGAAGTGTCTTGTTTTATCCAGTATTAGATTTCTAGAGCTAAAAAAAGGTTAATACAGCAACTGAAAGGACAAGGGAAATAAATAAAATCTAGAAAAACACTAAAACCTTTTTCAAAGTGGAAAAAATATAGCTAATGCAAATAGTGATAACAAATACTTCCCTCTTTCATGACATTTCAACACTACGAATGTCTTCTTGTAGATCACAAAAAAGCAGTGCTATAATAAATTCTTATATACACTCTATTCACTGTTCACAGAACTTGGCTGGCACTTAGGTGCTTCATTCTGGCTCTGGATCTATCCTCTTCAGATTAAAGAGCTTTTACAACTCTCTGTTTACTTAAAAATAGATTAACGGTACCCCTCCTGCTTTCTCAGAGACAGACTTTATTCTGTCTAGGGTGACTCATTAAAAAGTGCTGGCCTACTTGCCCTAGCTGCAAGATCAAAGATATAAAATTGTCCAACTTTGACATAAACCAGCTGCCACATTTTAACTATGGGTCCATTTGATATAGATTTTTTGAAGTTATGTAGTTATGCTGATAAAGATACAGAATGCTGTAGATAAGAAAAATCAAATGGTTGTCATTTTTGTTCAGGTCGTGCTCTGCCCTGTTTGCTGTAGTAAGAAAATAGCATTAAAGACACACAGATCCAAGAAAAACCAAGGGTTTCCCCTTTGACTGTTAGCTTTGTTTTTCACCCTTTGTCTATAACCATGGATTAAATATTTGAGACAATGGCTTACAACTGCTTTTCTTCCATGGCTACATTCCTAAGGAGTCTTCCACCTTTTGTGTGCCAAACACCCTCCCCTCTTATCCAAACCTCTAGTTAAAATAGGCTTCACTCATGAAGCTTCCAGTGCTAGTCTCCTCCACATAACAATTGAAGTGCTTCAAAAATGCAGCCAGGGACAGACATACAGCCCCTGCTACACCTCCGCTTCCCCCCATTCCCCCCTACCCCCCACCCCAGAGCACTTCAAAATCTCTGTGGCTACATGCTGTCCAGCTAGGGCATGACACGAGGTGTAGCATGGAAAAAATGCACCCTGGGCAACTGTCTCTAACCCTCCCCCTGCCCCCAACCCCTTCTTGCATCTTAATTGCAGGTGCAGAACAGAGCAGAGAGCTGGGCAGTCTCATGGGATACAAGGCATTCCGGGAATAGTGGTTCTCTAGACTGGCACTGGAATTTGCTGCTGCCAAGGGCAAACTTTCACCCTATCTTTTTTACCAGTGAAGCCAGTGCCCAAACAGGAAAAAACTGTTGAATTCAGTGGCAAACTATGATTCCCAGAATATCTTGCACTATATGACATACATTGCCTATGCTGGCAGGCAGCAGAGGCAGAACCAAGCAGTACTACCAAGGTGAGGTGCCCCCTGCTGTCCTTTTGGTGTCCAGGGCATGTGCCCTGCTTGTCCAACCCATGTTATGCTACTGCAGAGGACTGCTGAATCTATGTCTCTGTTGGCCCCTGTGCCTCTCCCTGTTCCAGCAGCCACATGCGAGGGGAGAGTGAAGGCAAAGCACACAGGAGAGGGCTCACTGACAGTCTGCTCCACTTACTCTTAGTGAGTGCTTCAGACCTTTGGGCTTTCTAGGGGCTGCTATGACGTGTGGCTCCACCCCTTCCCCACCTACAGGGGGTGCGGGAGCAGACTAATTGTCTGCAAGCACTCTCCCGTGTGCGCTGCGTCTGCTCTCCTGGGGCACCCCACTGCTAGAGCTGAGAGTGGTGTGTGTGGGGGAGAAGTCAGGTGCAGGGCTTCTGATCTCCCAGTTCCAGATGAGAGAGGAGGTGAAGTGCACAGGGCAGTGCTCATTGATAGTCTGCTGCACTTTCTACCATTCCTCCCTCTGTGAGGAGCAAGGGCAGATCTAGAAATTTGAAAAGTGGGGTGCAGATAATGAGGTACATCATCACATATCAAACAACACATATTTTTCTCCAGTTAAAAATAAATTAGAAGCTTTACTAATATGTTAGAGGCCAAGGGTTGTATTATTCGGTTTAAGAATGAAACAAGAAAACAAATATAACTTCATTGGAATGAGTTAAAACCATCTGCCGAGCTGTGAAATAGGAGCTTCCTTACCAGGAGAAGCTAACAAGCAGAAGAGTTGCAGAACAAAGGATAGCTTGATTGATGGGACATCAAAACCATTACAAAGAAGAGAGGGTTGTTTACACCCATGGAATGAAGAGTTTAGAAGGGATCAGGTAGATTATATCAAGCCATGAAATCAATTGACTCCCTCAGCGCTGCCTGACTAGAACTGCTGCTGCCACTGCCAGGTTTTTAAATTTTGGGTAGAGAAGGAATCAAAGTGTGGGTGCAAGTGCACCCCTCTGGTGAGGAGTCAGGATGGTGAGAGCACAGAGCAGGATCTGCAGGATCTGAAGGACTGAACCCTCTTCTTTCAGGCTCTGCAGAGTATACATGCATAACAGGAAGTGCTTCATTTTGAAGTGTTTCTAAATAGTAATAATCCAGCCCTTTGTTTCCTGTAAATATTGATTTAGGTTCAGGGAATACACACACACACACGTGCTTCTCAGCATTTTTGGTTAAGATCAAGTGCCATCTATATGAGCTACATAGATCTTACATAGCAGTAAATGCTAACTTTTCTTGAAGAACAGGGACAGAGAGAGCCAAGGAATGGTTACTGCCTTAGCCTCACTTCCCTCATACTGAATGCCCAGTCAGTGGTACTGGCCAGCAATGAACTAACACTTTCCTGGGAGCAGAGAGGAAGAGGGGGAGAAAATGTGACTTCTAGGAAGTGTTTGTTGGGCTCTGTGCTACTACTGGGTGGTTCAAATCTAATTGCCACCCCATGCACAAGGCTGTCCCTGAAGTCACAATCTAACCCTTCTACAACTTAAACCTATTTCAGATTATGTAGTGGATAAAATTAGTGACCTCTGCAGATTTAGAGCATTGTGCAGTGCTAGAGTCTTGTCTTATAATGGTGTGGGGAATAAACTGATGAACAAAAGGCATGATCCAGAGGTCAATTTAGTACTTGCAACTCTGATGAAAACAAATAGCTCTCATCTTGTATGTGGCAAAGTCAATTAACTAAATAGTAACTGGACAGGAAAATCAGACTAAAGAAATAAAAAGTTCAGGTATCAGGTACATGTCCAGATAATGGCATGAATACATACACCCTGGAAAGAGCTACTCTGGAAGGCTTACTTTTGTGGGCTAAGATGATCTGCATGTGAGGACTAATGTATAAGTCAGTCCAAGGTTTAAGATTCTTCAACAGGGATGTCACAGAGGTCTTGCCAAGTCTTCTTCCTTTGCTGTTGGATAATTCCTTTTCACTTGCTCTCTATCAGCCTGTCGCCTCTGTTTATCAGCCAAATCTCTTTCATCTTCTTAGCTTCAGCTTGGATTTAGGCCTACCTCAGCCAGTTCTTAACAACTTCCTTATATACACAGTTTGGTAGCTATTCCCAATGCTCACATGCAGCATCTGTCATTTTGTGCATATATTTAACACCTCATCAAATGTTTCACCTATGTTTAAAATGTTTGTTTTAACATTATTTTTTACAATGTTAGTAATTTTAGCATATTTAAAGTATACTATGACACTTCTTGAATACACAGTCATTTCCACCATGAAGTATCATGGCTATTTAAAAAAAGGCAAAATAGAGTCTGGCAACAACACTTTTAAAAAACATAAATAAAGCACCAGACTCTGCTTTTCTTCTGGCACGAAGCAGGATGCGCTTCACTTAAATCAGTGGTCCTTCTCTTGACTTCACCACTTTCACTTTATTACTTTACTTGGGCTCATTGATTGTGTGTAGCTAGACCTGGCAAAAGGCAGAGGATTTGGCTCTAGCTGCACAATCTAAGGAAATAATTTGGCCTGTAAGAATATTGCATGATCAAATATAGTTTAGCTACATCCAAATCTGGTATCTAACTACCTGAATTGTGAGAAGAATTTGCATAAACTGCATGCACATAACTGCTTGGCATCAATGGGTGTTCTGCTAGGGATTGGTGACCAATAAAAATTCAACCCTTACTATATTAAAATCCTATATTTAGAAAAAGAAATAGGTATGGCATATACAATACCATGGCATGATAACACTCCTTTTTTTAACCAAAGATAGCACTGCTTAGTATTAAGGTTGCCCAACAATTCCCTTGTGAAACCTCATTGTTAATTTCTTATCACTCTTACCAAATGTTTATGTGGGGTCTTTGCCTCTGACCATTTTTTCCCATTCATTATAGTTCAGACATTTCCAAGAATGAGGCAAGGGAAAAACAAGTTGTTTGGTCCATGTTAAAAAATTCTGACACACTTTTCTGTGAAAAGGGGGTGCAGGGGCAGAGTGATGAATCTGTCTTGCCATGGCTTGAGAGGTGCAAATTCAAACCTTGATCCAGACTCATGATGAAGTTGCCCCCAAATTGACCCAGCTGTAAATGGTACTTGATCACTTGGGCTGTAGTTCTTAGATAGAGAGACTGGTATGCCTTTGGGCTGGCTAACAATTCTCATCATAGAGTAAGATGGATATTTGACTTTTCTCTGTGAAGAGCCCATATGCTTTACAGAAATTATCTAGAATTTGGCAGGGGGTGGCTCTTTGTGACAGGGATGTGCCTTTTGCTGTCCCTTTGAAAAGATATCTTGATAGAGCCAAGTAGGTTTGTCTAGCATAGATCGGTGTTGTCTGTGGAATCTTTTTTCATTAGTTGCTGATATAGAAGATATGTAATGAATAAGGCAGGAGATTGTGGAAAAAGACAGGGTTATGTTATGGTTAAAGCCACTGAATGCTACCTCAGAGAATCAGATTCTCTCTCTGCCAATGCCATATTTTCCCTATGTGATGATTGCAAAATTGCTTAAAGGCATCTCAAATTGGGCACCCAAAATATGTAAATATTTTTAACATTAAGCTTTCCATGCCTCAGTTCCCCTTTTGATGGTGCTACGCCCTCATCTCAGAAGGTGCTTTGAAAATAAATACATTCAAGTTTGTGAAAGCCTCAGAGAGTGCCGGGCCGAGTTGCGGAGAAAAGCCCATGAAAAATAAAATAAATAATTCTGTCTTCAGAGCCAGATTTAAATAACGGGCAGGAAATAAGTCACAGCACCACACCAAGAACAGTCAAGATAAAGCAAGGTATTGCACAATATATAGTGAGCACCACTACAGGAAGGATAGACCTTGTAGCAAGAATAATATGTGATCACATCATTAAAGACTCTGCTGTGCATTTCCACAAAGGTGGCCACTTAAAAGCTGCAAATGTCCCCTTAGCTCTGGCATTTAAAGACTTTTGAGTGCTTGACTTTTAACCTAAGAAGAGTGATTTTGATTAATTTTTTATAGTAAAAATATACTTGGCCTGTAAAAATATTAAGAAAGTGTTGGAGAAAGACCTATTCATTTATAAGCGCAGAATTCAAGGACAATACACTTTTCTCAGTGAACGCACCTCCACATGTGAAGAAAGAGAAAAAAATAGTCAAATGATCCACTGAGAGCTCCTAAAAGCACTTTACAATAGCCTTTCATGAACTGATGCTTTTCCTTCTATATTGCTTCCACAACTCTGTTTATATTGTTTGTAATACAACAGCTGCTAGAAAATATGATGAAAGATAAGAAGTGATTTTATAGTAGTTCTGCAAAGGCCTGTTTATGATTTCTGTCAGGTCATTTTTTAAAAGGAAAAAAAAAAGACCTACATCAAACTACAAAATGTTTTGTGGAGCAGGTCTCTAATCTCAAGATGCATTATGTTCATTTTAACCCCATTCATTGCTGAATTTACAGTTCCTTGGATCTCAATATTTGAGATTTTTTTTGAGATTGAGGCTACGCTGTTTTTGTTTCAGAAATTTGGTCTTACACTTGCCACATCATCAATATTACCTCACCTCCAAAGTCTTGTTTCTCTCAATTCCTTTTCGAAATGTTAAGGGCCAAATGCTAGACTTGGAGAGACTCAGGGCCAAGAGGGGAAATTCTGTGTCACCTGAGGCCCTTTCCCTAGCCAGGCAGTGATACTGGAGCTCTTTTATGGAAGCTGCCATACTTAGAGGCAAGGATGAGTGGCAGAGCTTCTGCTTTTCCCTTCCTCTCACGCTGGATGACAAGTGAAAGTTCTCTGCTTACCCTCCCTGCTTGTCTCATGAATAAAATAAACCCCCTTGCTTCCTAACTCAGATTTTGCTTGGCCAAAGGACCCTTGCTTCCTAACTCAGCTCTTGCCAAAGGACCAGGTTGTTAAGCGTTCCTGCTGGCCTTATGACCGGCTCCCTTCCAGGCAGCTGTGTTGCTCCTGCTGGCAGACATTGTGGAAGTTTGGCTAATAGATTGAGGGAGCTGCGCAGCTTTGGCTCGCTCCCATGCAGCTCACAAAAGACACAGGATTCTGTTGATCTGTCTAGTTATTACTTAGACTGCAGTATGGCCCAGGGAGTAGTAATAAATTCTTCTCAAATACAGACAATTCCTTTAATCAATGTCCTTTATACACTAACATATTGTACTACACCTGAGTAGAGTATAACTCAGCAGGTTCACTGCTAAAGATTCAGCTGCTGAGAGTCAGATGCTAATTCAAGATACCAGTACTAGAGTTAAACTTCTCTGCAGCTTTTTGGTTTGAAAATCCATAGAAGTTTTCCAGTGCAAGTCACACTCCTTTTTGCTATTGATGATTCTACCAACAAGAGTGTCTCTAATGGGAGACTGCTATAACCAGAGCCAGCTCTAAGCAGGTGCCATCTGTCCCCTCCACAGAGGACCACAAGCATTAGGAAGCACAGGGTATATGAACACATTGATTTTTAATTTCAAATTTTAGAACAGAGCTGAAACATATCATACTTCTTACAATGCCCCTAAGTCTTGAGTTTGGGGTGAAATGTAAATTTTAGAATGATTAGTAGGTTGCAAAACAAATTCTATTAAGTCTGCTTTGCAATCGTGCTGATGTGACCAATTCTCTTTTTGTTTGTGGTGCTGATTAAAGGGTCTGAACTGGAGGTGGAAGCAAGTCAACATGACTGCAAAATTGATACATTTAATCTTTGTAACTGTTTCAAAGAACACAGACCCGAAACATGCAAAATAAACCATCTAGTTAAATCAGTGATGTTCTCTTCAGCTTCACCAAAATGGCAATGCAGGAGAATGGAAACCAAGAAGCGAGATTAAAAAAAATGTCTAGGAGAGAGAGTCATGTGAAAAATATATTAAAAAGGGTAGGTTGTTTTTTGATTCATTTTAAAAGGATAAGCAAAACCAACTTGGTTTTCTTGTCTTTGTACAATTGGATTTACTTCCTAATTTTGTAGACTTAATACTAAATTTCATATACAACCTAGCTCTGTGATACGAATTCGCATCAGGAATAATTAAAATAATGCACATTTTCAAGTTGTAAAGAATTAGGTGATAGCTTTCACAGTATTCAGTAACAGAGCAATAAGTATTCTGCTCTCACTTTCAGGGGGGAAGTGGGTACTGGGACATGTGACATCCGAAATGTACACTCAGAGGCATTTTACTTGCAATGATTATATCTAAAAATATTCTCCTCTCTAGTCATCTGCCTTTGTTTTCTGCGTTTTGTTAATGATGTTTCATGTGTCAAGAGTCAGTCAGGACACATTAGAATAAGTTCCAGTCTCATGTGTATTGTTATTTCTGAGAGTAAGATTAAAATGATAAAATCTACAGGGCAAAATTCTGCCCACCTTTAGCCAGAGTCATTTCAAGGAGGAGCAGAGGCTACCAGCTGCATGGAACTTAAAAAGGGCTGGTGGATTTGGAGCAACATATTTCCTCTCCTTTTTGCCCAGCACCTCCTTCTAAGTACACACCAGCTAAGAACACACATCAAAACCCTTTGGGAACTTTGGGTTGCTTTACCATGCCCCATTTGTGGTGAGTCTGTTGCCCTGCTGCTCAGTGAATATTTTGAGGAGAAAGGGTTAAGAGGCTTTCTTCTCCCACACACTTGAGGCCAGATTTAAAGCATCAGTGGAATGTACCACAAATGGGGGGAAAGAGAGTTGGGTATTTTACTATGAACTCAGAATATACATTCACTTGCAGAAAAATTTCTAAACCTTTACTCAGAGATAACCTTCTACAAAAAACCTAACTTCTTTGTACCATGGAAACTTTTCATTTAATTATTTTTTTGCCTTTTCCTGAAAACCTTTTCAAACTATCCTGGCAAGTATAATCTGAATTTCACAGAGGCTCATGCTAAGTGCTTTCCAGTACTCTGACAAGGCTTATTATCATTACCAAGTCAACACTTGCCAATGGCTGCTGTACTGGCTTCTCTAAGTAACCACAATATCTCCCTGTATTTGTAAGAAATAACTAAGGTATGTTGTAAGTAATAAGTTATAACAAAGGTAACCTTAAAAAATAACTATGGTCATTCCATGGCATCCATTTAAATTTGTTTAAAGCAGGGTTCAAGGAATTACAGACCAGTCCATCAGACTTTGATATGTGGAAGGATCATGGAGGAGGCCCTCAAGGAATCTGTTGTGAAGCAACTACAGATGAACAAGATGATCAGAAAAAGCCAGCATGACTTCACCAAGAGCAAGTAATACCTGACCAACCTGATTACCTGGAGGAAGACCAGTGGATGTGATGTACATTGACTTTAGCAAATCATTAGATACTGTCTCCCACAACATTCTTATTACCATGCTAAGGAAATACAGACTAGAAAAAAAATACTGTTAGGTGAATACATAGCCGGTTGGATCATTGTACTCAGTGAGTAGTCATCAGTGCCTCCATGTCTAGTTGGGAGGAAGTTGGGAGATATCAAGTGGGGTTTCCCAGGGGTCTATCCTGGGTCCAGTATTGCCTAATACATTCATTAATGATTTGGATGATGGGATCGAGTGCATGCTTAGCAAATTTGCAAATGATACCAAGTGGGATAGAGATGCAGACACGCTGGAGAGTAGGGCCAGGATCCAGAATGACCTAGATAGATGGGAAAAATGGTCTGCAATCAACCAGATGAAATTCAAGAAAGTGAAGTGCAAAGCCCTGCACTTGGGAAGCACAAAATAACTGCAAACACAAATGCTGACTGATGAGGCTGCAGTACTGCAGAGAAGGACCTTGGAGTTACAGTAGACCATAAGCTGAATATAAGCAAACTGCGCCCTTGTTTAAAAAAAAAAGTCAGCCTTATGCTGGGTTATACTGACAGGAATGTCACTTGCAAATCAAGAGAAGTGATTCTTCAGGTCCGTTCATAGTTTCATAGTTTCATAGTTGGTAGGGTTGGAAGGGACCTAAGCAGATCATCAAGTTCGACTCCCTGCCTTGGGCAGGAAAGGATGCTGGGGTCAAATGATCCCGGCTAGGTGATTGTCTAGCCTCCTTTTGAAGACCCCCAGGGTAGGAGCGAGCACCACTTCCCTTGGAAGTTCCAGCTCCTAGCCGCCCTGACCGTGAAGTAGTATCTCCTGATGTCTAGCCTGAATCTACTCTAGGTCAACTTATGGCTGTTATTCCTTGTTACTCCCAGTAGTGCATGGGGGAACAGGGACTCTCTCATTGCCTGCTGGTCTCCCTTGGCAAGTTTGTAGGTGGCCACCAGATCCCCTCTCAGCCTTCTTTTGTGGAGGCTGAACAGGTTCAGGTCCTGTAGCCTCTCCTCATTGGGCCTACCCTGTTGCCCCCTGATCATGCAGGTGGCACCCTCTCAATGCTGTCCACATCCCTCCTGAAGTGCGGCACCCAGAACTGGACACAGTATTCCAACTGTGGCCTGACCAGTGTCGCATAGAGGGGGAGGATCAACTCCTTGGACCTGCTCGTGATGCATCTATGGATGCATGACAAGGTGCGGTTAGCCTTCCTGACCATGTCCCCACATTGGTGGACCACAATCAGCACTGGTGAAGCCTCACCTGGAGTACTGTGTCCAGTTTTGGGCCCCACACTTCAAGAAGGATATGGACAGATTTGAAAGAATCCAGCAGAGAGCAACAAAATTATTAGAGGCCTGAGGATAACTTACAAAGAAAGGCTGAAAGAGTTGGGGATATTAGGTCTGGAGAAGACAAGACTGAGTTTTCAAATGCCTGGGGGTTGATTATAGGGAGGATAGAGATGTGGCCACTGGGGACTAGAAGCAATGATGTCAAGCTGCAGCAGAGGCAATTTAGGTTGTTAGATTAGGAAGAACTCACTGACTATGAGGATGGTTAAGCATTGGAAAAGATTACCTAAGGAAATTGTGGAGTTTCCATGTCCCAATTTTCAAGAGCAAATTGAATATACACTTGGCTGGGATGTTTAAGCAGGGATGATCCTGCTTTGAGCACAGGACTGGACTAGATGACCATGTGAGGTTCCTTCCTTTCCTATGATCCTTAACGTTGACCATTATACATTGGCTCAAAAATCTGAGGGATCTATCTGTGCTCCTTACGGTAAATAAACATGAAAATAACATTCATTCTTCACATACATGAAAAAATTAAATTCCTGTCATGTCTACTAAGGGGAATGGAAAGTTCAAGTAATTAACTATTCCTTTTCAAAGATTTATTACATTACAAATTAATGAAGCTATGAGCCAAGGAGGGGGGAGGGGAATTCACGAGAAGCTTATCATAAATAAATATTTAGAAAGTTTTGCTAGTATAGCATCACTACTGACAAGTTTATCTTAAAAACTCTTGCTTTACACTATCTTCCAGGCCAGTATTTGTACAAAAATGGGCATTCAAAGCAGTTTCATGTGCAGCATATTCATGCTTTCGATATGTGCTTCTAATGTTTCCCTAGACGCCACTTGGAAGTATTTAGGAAATCTCAGGGGTGGTGTTTGTTTAAGACTGGTGAACAGAATGGCACTACAGCCTGGGAACTGCATTTCTCATGAAATAGATTGTGGATGCCTTAAATTGTTCTGTTTATGCTAAAAATAACCACTGAATATTATTGTTCTCAGACCCCTGGAAGAATTTTGGAACATAAGCAAAGTTCCAAACCCAAAAGGTGGCAGCCAGAACAAGGGAGGAACGGACCCTTCTATTCTTCTCCTTGGCAGAAAATGTTACAGTTTTCCCTACATTTATTATTATAATTTTTAAAAGCTTTTTATTTAATCAAATGTTCTGGAGCTCAGAGATTTCATCATTTTTGTGCAGGCAACTTAACAGTTTATTATTCCTTTCATTCTCTTAAATCCTTACTCTTGTTAGTACACTGGAACTCCTGGGAGTGAATTGTCCTCATGTGAGTTAGGGCTGAAGAACTGGACCGTGAATTAACCTAGCTCTTTCACAAAGACAGGAAGGAAAGTTTGCATTTTACTTGAATTTATCATTATTTTCCTATGAGGGATCATTATTTTGGCTATACCAAGAACTGTGCTGACCTCACATGAAAAAGGAGTGTGTGCTAAAATTACCAGAAATATGCATCTATAACTCTGCTGGTAAGTGCCAGTGGCATGACCTGGGAGCAATCTAAATAGGGGCCTTTTTCTAAAGTAAACACAAGGCTTCCACTCAGAGCTGTATGCTTACTGCCGGCTCCATGAAACTACATTAGAGCTTGCCTTTTCAGGTTGTTCTTCCCTGCTCACAAGCACTTACCATACTTATAAACATGGGATCCCAAGAATGTTTTTATTTGGGAAAGAGTCAAAAGGAAACATTTACTCTCCCCACAGTTGCGTATAAGAACACAAACAACCCAAACCAGCTCATCAAGGGCTCAGTCAACCCCAGAATCCCAAGCATAAAGTGTCTGACTTCCAGAGTTTCAGTATCTTTGTTGCACCTCAAGCCCTGCACACTGCAAACCCCACTTGTGGTCTAGGAGTTGCATTTGGGGGTAGGTGAAGTACGCTTCTTTGCCAGATGCCTCCACTGTACAAAGAGCTACTCTGCCCCGTCTCACTTCAGCGTACAGCTACCTGGTTTGTCTCTGATCTACTTAATTTTAAGATCAGCTCTACACTACTACGCAGTCCAAGCAAGACTTACTACAAAATTAACTTCAAATATCAATGTGATTCGGGTCCATAGATTCATAGATTCATAGATGTTAGGGTCGGAAGGGACCTCAGTAGATCATCGAGTCCGACCCCCTGCATAAGCAGGAAAGAGTGCTGGGTCTAGATGACCCCAGCTAGATACTCATCTAACCTCCTCTTGAAGACCCCCAGGGTAGGGGAGAGCACCACCTCCCTTGGGAGCCCGTTCCAGACCTTGGCCACTCGAACTGTGAAGAAGTTCCTCCTAATGTCCAGTCTAAATCTGCTCTCTGCTAGCTTGTGGCCATTGTTTCTTGTAACCCCTGGGGGCGCCTTGGTGAATAAATACTCACCAATTCCCTTCTGTGCCCCCGTGATGAACTTATAGGCAGCCACAAGGTCGCCTCTCAACCTTCTCTTGCGGAGGCTGAAAAGGTCCAGTTTCTCTAGTCTCTCCTCATAGGGCTTGGTCTGCAGGCCCTTGACCATACGAGTTGCCCTTCTCTGGACCCTCTCCAGGTTATCCGCATCCTTCTTGAAGTGCGGCGCCCAGAATTGCATGCAGTACTCCAACTGCGGTCTGACCAGTGCCCTGTAGAGGGGAAGTATCACCTCCCTGGACCTATTCGTCATGCATCTGCTGATGCACGATAAAGTGCCATTGGCTTTTCTGATGGCTTCGTCACACTGCCAGCTCATGTTCATCTTGGAGTCCACTAGGACTCCAAGATCCCTTTCCACCTCTGTGCCACCCAGTAGGTCATTCCCTAGGCTGTAGGTGTGCTGGACATTTTTCCTCCCTAGGTGCAGCACTTTGCATTTCTCCTTGTTGAACTGCATCCTGTTGTTTTCTGCCCACTTGTGCAACCTATCCAGGTCTGCCTGCAGCTGTTCCCTGCCCTCCGGCATGTCCACTTCTCTCCATAGCTTTGTGTCATCTGCAAACTTGGACAGAGTACATTTGACTCCCTCGTCCAAGTCGCTGATGAAGACATTAAAGAGTATCGGTCCAAGGACCGAGCCCTGCGGGACCCCACTGCCCACACCCTTCCAGGTCGAGACCGACCCATCCACCACGACTCTTTGGGTGCGACCCTCTAGCCAATTCGCCACCCACCGGACCGTGCAGTCATCCACATCACAGCCTCTTAGCTTGTTCACCAGTATGGGGTGGGATACCGTATCGAAGGCCTTCCTGAAGTCTAAGTATACGACATCCACCCCTCCTCCTGTGTCCAGGCGTTTCGTAACCTGGTCATAGAAAGAGACTAGATTGGTCAGGCATGATCTGCCCGCCACAAACCCGTGCTGGTTTCCCCTCAGCATAATTTGCCCTGCCGGGCTCTCACAAATGTGAGCCTTGATAATTTTTTCAAAGACTTTACCAAGGATGGAGGTGAGACTGACTGGCCTATAGTTGCCCGGGTCCTCCTTCCTCCCCTTTTTGAAAATGGGGACCACATTAGCCCTTTTCCAGTCCTGCACATTAGCCCTTTTCCAGTCCTAGTCCATAGAGTCACTACCAAACCAAAATTCATACTTATAATGCAGGGTGATCCACATGCTCCAGCACATAGCCTGCACAGTTCCTATGCTCTTTTATTAATCTTCATTATTATCTATAACAGGGGCTCCCAAAGTTTTTATGCTGTAGCCCAGCAAATCGCAGCCCAGAAGTGGCTGTGGCCCAGCAAACCATGCACAGCCCAGCAGTCACAAGCGACTGCGCCTGGAATTTATGGCCAGAAGACAAGTAAGGATACTCTCACCCCAACCCCCAGGCTGGGTGGGGTGGGACGGGGTGAGGGGGCAAACCCTGAGCTGCGCGGGCCCTGCAGAAGGAGCTGCGGCCTCCCCACCCAGCTCTGAGGGGCTGCGGTTTTCCGGTCCTTGCCACTTCTCAATCAGGGATTGAGAACCCCCGATCTCTATATAATTTTTATATATTATGACTTGTATAATCAAAATATTTTAAAAATCCTACAAAACAACAAAACTCTGCAAATAGAATAATGGGTGAACAATATTATAATGAATGTAAATACAGCTGGCCAAAGTGGGGTTTTCCCTTTTTCTCCATTGGGGTAGAATACATCTCTAGTCCTCTTAAGTCACCTGAGCCTGGGTCTTGCACATAGTTAAGGAGGAAAAAGTAGAGAGTTGCCTGAAAATGACAGTGCTTAAGTGAAAGCAATATGGGACCTGTCTAATGCTGAGTAGCCGGAGTAGTCTATTTTAGCTTATAGCATTGTCCTGCTTCTTTCAGAACATTAAGGATCAAAGCACTGATTATAGAAAATAAAATCAGTAGGAAGGAATAGGAGCTCATATTGCATGTGCATATATGAGACTTATCTAGATTAGGAAAATGAGGTGGGCTCGCGCCAACCACATCATCTAACATATCAGTAAAACACCTGCATTGCAATTGCTAGCCTGAGCTAGTCCCCAGAATCACAGGATTGGCCATCTTGTCCAACCCCCTGCACAAATGCAGGTTTGGTACTGCTAACATCCAAATTGCTAACCTATCCAGTCTCTTCCTGAAAAACTTCATGAAGGAGATTCTACAGATTCCCTAGGTACCATCATCCATTTTTCTACTCTTCTTACAGTTAGTAAATTTTTCATGACTAAAAGCTGCTTTGTTGCCATGCATCCTGCCCTCTCTGGCAGGAGAGAACAATGTTTTTCCATGTTCTTCCTGGAAGTCTTTCAAATATTTGAATACTGCTATAATGCCTTGCCCCCATCTCTTTTTCTCTAACCTAAGCATATCTACTTTCTTCAACCTTTCCTCAAAAGTCTGCTTCCCAACCCTTGTATCATCTTTGTTGCTTACCTGTGGATCATCTCCAGTTTTTTGACATCCCTCTTATACTGTCATGTCCCAAAGTGGAGAGGGTTCTCCAAGTAAGGCCTAACCAAAAATAAGTAAGGTGATAGCTTCTTCCATATCCTGTACACAATGCTTCTGTTAATGAAACCCTAAACTACACTTGTTTTTTTGGAGGACAGCATGCCATTGCTGACTCATGTTGAGTCTATGATCTATCATAACCTCCAGATTCTTCTTAATATTGCTACTGCCAAGACAGTTATCCTCCATCCCAAATGTCTTCATTTAGTTTTTCTTTTCTATGCATAGCACCTTACATTTGTCTCTGTTTAATTTTATTTTGTTGTCTATTTCCCATTTGTCTGGACCCTTCTGAATCTAAATGTTGCTCTATGGTTGCACCAGCTCTCAGTTTTGTGTTCTCTGCAGATCAAATACTCCATATTCCAGCATCCAAGTACTTAACCGAAATGTTAAGCAGCACTAGAGCAAAACTACACCCCTGTGGAAACCCACTTAGAACCTCCTGCCAGTGTGACACTGATCATTTATAGTTACTCTTTGCTTGTAGTTGTTCAACCAATAATGTATCTACTCAACTGTAATTCTATCTAGCCTACACTTCTTCAGCTTCTTATGGCTAAGTACAGACATACAAAGAGTCTGAAGCGGAATCAATCTATGTGGCTTTCTCTGAGCTGCATAGGTTGGATCAGGAGCAAACAAAACACATATTTCACTTTGGTTTGGGTGGAGGGAGTGGGGATGCAGGCTGCCTGCATTGGCTGCAGTCAGCAGGTTGGGGACACTCCTGCATGCCTCCCGACTACCAAAGACAGCCGAGCACAGATGAGTGAGGGCTATCCCTGATTGGCTGCCAGGAAATACCCCCAAGCTCCTGCCATCACTGCAGGACTTCCCCTTTACCCAGTCCTAGGGTTCAGGAAAGCCCCAAAGGGGGTCACCATGGCTTGTCCCTGGCTGCGCTACTGGGCATGCCACGGTGACCTGTTCCTGGGCTCCCCTGGAGGCCTAGAGATGGTCATGGAGGAGGGTCTGTGGTGACAGCAGGGGGTTAGGGGTGTGTGCCAGGCAGCCAATCAGGGGTGGCCCAGGGCATTTGTAGAAGAAAGGATTGGGCCCTTTGGCTGCTGCTGGTGCTGAGCTCCAAGGGAGCAGATCCTTTTGAGGCAGAGGTAGTGCGGGGGGGGGGGGGCACAAAGGTGCCTGGGATGCTGGAGGACAGCAACCTAATATGAAACAATAGGGAATCTGGTACAGAGTTTTGATAGACTGGTATAACCTAAACTGATTACATCTGATACCTCATCAATCCAGGTCTATCTTAGACCAGGTTCTCCCATTTTTAAACCAGTCTATGTACCACAAACTTCTGTTATGGGTATAGACCAGTTTTTGGTCACTTATACCAGTTTATGTGTAATGTCTGTATCTGATCTATGAGAACAGCCTGTGGAACTATAAGTGTCACTACAGTGTAGGTATATTATATTAACTCTATTCTATTTATCCACCAAACTGGTTTCACATCAAAAAATAAATTTCAGTTAGTTTGACATGTGTTCTCAACAAATTGATATTGGCTGCTAGTGATCAACACCTCTTCCTCCTTATATTTGTATATCAACTGTTTTATAATTTCTCAAGTAACTTCAAGGAACTGAAGTCAGACTGAACAGTCTATATTTTCTTGAGTCATCTTTTCCTCCATTTTAAAGGGCACTACAATATCTTTTCTCCAGTCATCAGAGATTTCAGCTATCATCCAAAAGTTTGAGAATATTATTGCAAGTGCCTCTGAGATTTCTTCAGTTAGTTCCTTCAGTACTCTAGAGTAAATTTCATCAAGCTTTGATGATTTAGACTAGAGTATAGACAGAAGTAATAATTGTATAGAAATCAAAGAACACTGATAGAAGTTGATAGAATGCAACTATTTGGCACTGTGGCAGGGCACCTTTGGTGCTTGTCACTTTAAGAGGCTTGAACAGGCTGTGGAGCAGCCAGCAGGTGTGGTGTGGCTTAATGAGGAGGTCAGATGACTGCAAGAGGGCTCCTGGGTTGGAGGATGGGGCTTGGCAGCCTCAGTATAAACCCAGTCCCTCAGATCTAAGTGGTCACTTGCTGCAGGAAGCCAGAGAGACAACATTGCCCTGATGGAGCTGCCGCTCCCAGAACACCTGGAGGTTAAGGGTAGGAACTATGGAGATGGAGGAGGTTCCTGGTCCTGGGACATGACTCAAAACTACACCCTGCTAGGTTAGGATGGTGTGGTAGGGCTATGGTGGGGTGATCCCCAAGATCACCACACCAGTGCCTCCCGAATGAAAAGTGAGGATGGGGTGCCATATAGCTTTAGCCCCTATGACCTGGTGGGTTATTCCATAGAGGGGACAGGTAAGGGGTTCAGGCATGTCATCAGGCCTGAGAGCCCCAGAGAGGGGTCAGTGTAGTGGCCCCAGTGAGGGGGAATGTGAGGAGTGACTAGGCTGCATAGAGTAGGGTCCATATGGTGGGCCTGAAGGACTGTGTGTGGGCCACGTAGAATAGGGTCCTTATGGGGGACCCAAAGGACTGCATATAGGCCAGCCTAAGTAGAAAGGAGGTTTGTTTGGAGGGGCCTGAGAAGGCGGTCCCATATGGGAGTGTGAGTGGCTCAGTGCCTACTCAAAGCAACCTTGCTGGCTCATGCTGGGGTCAGAACAGACAGGTTGAAGGGCCAGAATGCCCACTGTGAGGGATGGCCAGAGGCTAGGAGTTATGACTGGCCTACAGGTAAGGTTAGGGCCAGTTAAGCCAAGTCCCAGAGTGGGCCACAGCCCCAAGGGAAAAAGGGTTTAGGGAGTTTTGCCTCCCAGAGTGAGGGCAGAGTAGACCACCTGAGGAGGAGGGATCCAGGTGGTGTCTGCACACCAGGCAGGCATAGAATGAGGTCCTTTGTAGGGTCAAAGACATATAGTGATGCCATTTGCAAGGCATGGGACACGGTGTAGGGAGGGTACAGAGCTGTATATTATGCACTTGGCATTGAGCAGTAAGTGGGCAGCCTCCCACCCTAGAAACAGCTGTTTACTACGTTACAACAAAGACATGGCATATGAGTCAGGTGGGTGGACTGTCCTAGATAGGTGGGTGGGCCAATGATTAGACAGCCCCCCTGTCGCAGACACTTTTACACATGCTTTGGGGGGTGAGGGGTGCTTTAAGTAGAGCGGCCCCATGCTTAAAAGTGGTGGCAGGTTGCTTGAACTAAAGATTGTTTGATGAGCTTTAGATAAAGCACCTCCACCACCATTTTTTAAGTGTGGGGCACTGATACATGAGATGCAGGAGGCTGCTGGATCAGAGCAATTGCTACACTCCAGCAGTCTTCATTAAGCAAGTCTCCTCCAGTGTGCTGGAATTCCAGCTCATTGGAGCAGCTTCTGCGCTGGTCTACAGGTGCCTGATTAGGTCTACCTTATTTAATAATGACATATGTGAAATAAAACTGCTCCAGCTTTAGCCTTGCCTTCCTCAGGATCAAACTGAGGTGATTTAGCTCACTTATATCACTTTAGGCTCATGTGGACATAGCAGTGTAACAGCTGATGTACACTCCCAAGCAGTACAGTTCCCACTCCTCTTTTAAAGCACACTCTTAAATTGAAGCTATTAGTGCATCTTCTCTGATTAGGGAACAGATAGTTTCCATGTCTTTGTTTTTTTTTGGTCTGACACTTTCTGTAGAACTCCTTCTTGCTCTTTTTATTTCTTACCAGTCATAACTTGTTTATCCTTTTCCTGCTTTGGGTACCTATACTTGTTTTAGAAGTATTTGATATATGGATGCACTTCTACACAACTACAGATGAGAAGTGATAGATGTATGACTATTGGCTATATGTGATGATGCATGGAAATTACCCCACTAAGTTGCTGTAATGCCAACTAAATTATAATTTTCTTTACCATCTATAATTTCCAATTTATCTCATTTATGAGGTTTAGGAGGCAACCGGCTTGGGACAGTGTGCTGTATTTGAAGGTGCCATTTCCAAGCAAAGTAAGTTTACCATGTAGAAGTTTACTGTGTGACTTCTGTCACTCTTGCAATTGTAATTGTAACCCAGGCGGTGCTCCAAGAGGTACCCCCTCTCCAATTGAAGGGATCAAAGCAGGTGCACAAGCACTGTGGGAGATGTAGGGACTCTCCTCCCCCTATAGAGCAGAGCCAGACCATCAATGGGGAGTTAACCATATGCCTTTTAATGAAAGAACAGTACTGGTAACATAACAGGAATAAACCACGGGGTATAGGGGACACTACAACGCCCCGAGGGGGGCAGGATTCAACAAAGGTTAGACACTTACAATCATTGACAAAAGACAGGGTTAACCAAAATGTAAAACACAAACAGCAGAGCAAACAATACTGGTTGGTGAAATATAAAAGGCACGAAATGTCAAATAACAAGGAATATTGGGGCCTAGGTACCTGGTTTTGGGGGGTGGGGGGGAGAGAAATAATCCCTTGTTGCTCTAACAAAGACTTCTCCTTGTTACTTCATTCACTTCAAGTCATCCCACTTGGGATTTGAACTCCTACCTCCCACACAGTAGGCAGAAGCACTACCACACAGCCACCAGTGCTAGGGGTCTTGACCTTCCTGCAGCCCTGGCCTCATGTTGAACTGTTTGGCCTCTGATTGGAGGAGCTGGAAGCAGAGCTGGGAATCAGGTTGCTGCTCAGATCCTTGCTGGAGCTGGGGAGCCTCTCTTGCTGGCTGTAGCCTCTCATAGGCGATCCTGGAGCCCAGTGGGGAGCCTCTCCTGCAGGCCACATGCCGCACTGCTGAGGGTCCAACTGATGCCCGCAGGTCCCACTCCTTCAGGCCCTTCTGGGACAACTGCTTCCGCCCCGCTGGCCCAGCTCTTTGAAACTCTTTCCTTGTGATCCCTCACTGGTCTCTCCTGAGTCAGCCACGCTGCCCCTTTTATCCCCCTCCAGGTGACCCAAGGGGCCAATCAGGGGACACGGAAGGTCAGTCTTTGGGGCCTGATTGGTGAGTAGAGGGAATCCCAAGTCCTCCAATCATCTTTTACCCTTTCAAAACCCCTGAACTAAGTCACTGCCAGCTAGCCCGCCACATAATGTATGCTCCTAAATTACCTATGTACAAATGTGGCCCCAAGTGCTACATGGTGTTTAAAAAGTGTTAACATATGTTAAACAGAACACTTCCTAACCCACATTTTATTTTCCTCATCAACATAGAGCTATTGTGGGTGGGAGAGGGAGTTTATTCCTGGCAACTGTGAATTGATGTGATAAGTAGAAAAATGGATAGTGATAGCCAGTACAACATGGAAATATTTATCATTGTTATCGCCTGGAATACAGGGGAGCAGACCAAGGAAAGAAAGCAAACATAGTACAGATAGTGACACATCTGAAGTGCTAGTGTCATGAGGGTCCTGCTGCTTTTGGAAGACTTATTTGGTCATGTTTAGCCCAAGGAAGAGAATCAACATCATGGTTGTGTCCAGGATCTTGTAAAGCGGGTATGGGAGCAGCCACCAGCCCTGCAGGGGTGGCTGCACTCCCTGTTCCTAGCTTTCCCCCTCACCAGGCAGGCATACCCCACAGTGGGAGCAGCAATGGGGACTTAAAAGATGTCTCCCAGTCAGGTAAGAATCTTCCCTCTGTCATCTCCATCACCTGTCCCTTCCCCTCTGTGCTCAGCGACATCCCCTCTGTTCCCTCTCCCCCTCCCACTGCTGTTGCTGTCCTCACCTGCCCTGGGGGTAGGCTGGGGGTGAGGCTGCAGAGCTGCTCCTGGCCCACCCCAGCCAGGCTGCATGGGGAGCCAGAAGTGGCTGGGGACAGCAGCTACATGTTCCCTTCCCCTGTGCCTGCTCCTGGGCTGGCAGGCAACACCTGGGGGAACTGAGCAGGGAGGAGGAACTGACCCACTACTGCTGCTCTCCCTAGCTGAGCCCAGCTCACTGCACAGCCAGCTGTGGAGCTCCTCCTGCTCTCAGGTCAGCAAGGACTGTGGGTACAGAGGCAGCGGTGCATAGAAGAGAGAAGGACTTGGGGGCACAAGTCATGCAATAGAGGAGAAAGGTGGGGAGGAATTCTTACTTCCTTTAGGGACTTAAAAAAATGTTTGTGACTGCTGCTCCTGTGGTGTTGAGTAAAAGGGGTGAGGTGCATCTGCACCACTGCACCCCCTCAGGATAGTTGTATATGTCTTTATCAGGCAGTGATCTGAATGAATGAAAATGGAGACTGAGCATGATATAACGTACAACTGTTGAGTGGAAAATGCAAAGAAACAGGACTAGCAAGAAACAAAACAAAATGGTGCAGGGCAAATCAGAGTGGCAAGCAAAAAGTTTGGGCCATTCTGAAGAGTGAGCTGTTATCCAGTGCTTCCTGTCATACAGTGTGTTTGAAAGATGATTTATAAGGCTTTTTTAATCCAGGATAACGTGCTCTCCTAAAACAACTGTTTTGTGAACTGCAGTGTACAGTGTTTTATTCACAAGGTAAAATACTTTGCTATTCAAAGAAACTTTGTGGTGGCCAATTTTTACTTTTTGTTACAGAATACACACTGATCCAGTTACTGCTCAGTACTGCTCTATAGCAGAGGGTCATGGCTTCTTAGCCTTTGACACCTTGAAGTGGACCCTCTTGCTGATGAGAAGTTTTTAAAAGCTCTCTGTGGATGATGAAAATGAATGGGTGTCTGGAACCATTTGCTTGCTTGCGTTCCTCACTAGAATTTACCGGTATAAGTGACTGTAAGGAAGAGACAGAAACAGGGTAGTAAGAAGTGAAATGTGTCTGTTCTTTCCATTCAAGCCACTGTACAGAAACTATGCTTCTATTGTGGGACAAAGACCTTTGAGCAGAGTGAGATGTGTTTATGCTGCTCCTATCAAAGAGCCTTTCATCTCCACAAAGCAAATTATTAACACATTCCTCTGAAGATGTGGGGGTGGAGGCCTGGCCTTGGAAAAAAATTGGCCAAAAATGAACATTTTTTTTATAAACACTTTTAATGATAGTGAATGGCTCCTTGCCAAGGCCCTTATGCCCAGTGAAGCACTGCGGGCTGATTGTTTGTCTGGAGAAGTCCCGTGGGCTGAGCCTTTTGTGCTGAGGAATTTCCAATTTGAAAGCCAGTGGTGTGGGAGGTGTAGGCCTTTCCAGGTTCAGCGAGTTAAGGCGTGTTTTGCCAGTTGCCTTAAACCTGTGCTAGAGACTCATTTTTGTTGGATGAATGAACATCAGCCTCTGTTCCAGACAGTAAATTTTTGCCTTTCAAGACGAGGTAAAAACATGAGGAGAAACTTGCACAAAATATGTAGAGCAGTTTTCCAGCTTTGTTAATAGATTACTCTCCCTAGCATACATATACTCTGCAGGTTTCTGGTTACTTAGCAAGTCTCTGCTAAACAAGTATTTTGATTGTTTGTTTTAATTGGAAAGCACCTTATAAGCATTGTTCTTATATGGGTCTGTACTAGTTTTGCTTAGCAAAAGCCTGTTGCTGGTAAATCAAAGTCTCAGTTCAATTAACTTATCCTTAGTGTAAAAATCCAAGCTTAGTCATTCTGATGCTCTTGCTTCTGTTCTGCCTTTTCTTCTACTTCTGCCTAATGCCAGATCAGTGACTACTTGTGCGTGTGTGTGCCACTTACTATCAACTCTGTTCTTCATAGGATCATTGGAAAGTAGGGCTAGAAGGGACCTTAGGAGGTCATCTAGTCCAAACCTGAATCATCTGGGTAAAGCCTGGATCATCCTTATCTAGACCATCTCATACAAAAGTGCTTGTCTAACCTATTCCTACAACTATGCAGTCAGCCCTGATGAACAACTACAAACACATCCCAGTCAAAATTTGCAGCTTTGGCTGCAGCCAACTCCCAAAGTTTTCTTGAACCTTGTCCTGGAATTCTTCCCACTACAAATTAATTGCCTGAGTATATAAGAGAGGCCTGTAGAAAGTATGTCTCTGCTAAATACAATCAATTAATTTTTAAAAGATCCACTTGTCAGATATAGTTAAAATGGCAAAGACAGGTAAGTTACTAGAAGCTGAAAGTTATGCAACAGAGTTGAATCTGTCTCTAATAATAAACTTAACATACTCATCACTAATTACTATTACACTTGTTCATCTCTGGATACATCTCTAACTTTTACAGATCCTTCCAGCTCTTTAATCCTATTGTCAGATGATCAAATTGACAAAGATACTGTCAAACATACTGTGGCAAAGTCTCGCATAAGTTCCATGGATGTAACCCTTCTGAACTTACTGTGTGAAATCCTGTCCCCAGTGTCAAAACACCCTGCTTTGATAGCTCTTGGATTTCATCCAGTGGCTGTGAATAAGAAATGAATTTTGCCCATCAATTCTAGCCCCTTTTAGAAATCGAGATCAGTTGTAACGCTCTTTCTTTGTCTGCTCCTCTCAGTTCTGCTCTAGGTGATTGCATGCTAAGGATCAGAGTAATGGTGACTAAATTAACGACAGGTTGTTTTTGTTTGTTTGTTTGTTTGTTTGTTTTTGCTGAAAGCTGATGCACTGCTCTGCTTAGTCTTCTTGATACATTCACACCAGAAATAACACCTAAGACATGATCTACAAAACGTTAATGATCAAATGTATTCTATCATTTGAACTGGCAGGGAGGTATTTCCTAGGATGAATCCATGGGGTTTTTTTTTCCTTCATATGGTAGAGCCCCTTAGGATGAGGAATTCTTTGTGCTGGGCACTGTAGAAGAAACAGTATCTACTTTGGAGAGCTTACAATTGTCTAGTAATCCAGGCGTTGTTCAGTTTTATATGGGCTATTTTTGATGACCTTGTTAAACGTTTTATATAGGATAATTTTCTTAGGACTTTTGCTAGGTCTTTGTTATGGTTCAAAAGCCTGAAAATATAATCTTAGTTGCATAGCCATTTAATATCACTGGAGTTTATTTAGTGATATGGTGATTAACTGAGCATACCATTTGAACCATACATAAAGGCCACAATTTTCAAGCGTGGGTATATTAAATCTACATTTATGTCTTAAATAAAAGCACGATCATTTTCAGGGGTACTGAGAACTCACAGATTCCATTCAGTTTTGCTTTTATTTAAGGACTTTGGTGCCCCTAATTAGAAAATTATAGATCAATCAACTTTTCAAGAGGTCTTGAAAGCTATTAAGTAGGTGAAAAACAACAAAGCATGTGGTCCTGATGGAATATCTGCTGAAATTTATAAGCAAGGAGGGAAAAAAGCTCTCTTACCAACTACATGTCATTATTAAGAAAATCTGGAAACACGAGTGACTTGAAAGATGTGAGGATTGTCTCCATATTCAAGAAAGGAGAAAGATCAGATTGCAGCATTTATTATGGTATTACACTCCTGACCATAGCTGGGAAGATTCTCACCTGCATTTTCTTCAGTAGATTCATTTTTTCTCACTGCGGAGATATTAAACAAGTCCCAGTTTAGTTTCAGACCGCTCTGAGGTACAATAGCTATGATATTTTTTACTAGACAGTTGCAGGAATAGTGCCATGAGCAACACTGAGATCTCTACATGGCCTTCAATAACTTGACTGAGGCCTTTGGTTCAATCAACAGAGAAGCCCTATGGAAGATCCTGATGAGATTTAAGGCACAGACAGAAGTGACAAGTTTCATCTCATCTGGTCCCTGAAAGTGCTCTCCAGCTGTGACCTAACACAAGGGCACAGCTGAAGAGTGCTTTAAAAGGGCCCAACCCCATGACAATCTGAACCCTTATTGCATGACTGCCTCAAAGTGGAGTGCCTTCATTAACTTATGTGTGCATGAGCTGGGAGCAGGGCGGGGGAGTGTGGGGGGAATGGGAGGAGGACCTCGGTGGGGAGTCCAATCCACCCACCCCACCCTCCAGCACCAGCTGGGCATACCCCCAGAATCTGCTCCCTGCACTCCCTTCCCCCCTGAAGTGTGGGCTGAGGTGGGGGCTCCAATTCTCCCACCTCCACTCCAGTGCAGACTGGAGAAACCTCAGAATCCATCTCTCTCTCCTGCCTTCTCCCTCTTCCATCCTGAGACAGCATGGGGCGGGGAGGGGGGCAAAGCTAGGGAAAGAGGCTGCAGAGACACAAACTCTCTCTCCGGATTGGCTTGAAACTGAACTCGATCCCCCACCCTCCCATATCAGTTGAAAGGACAGAAGTACAAAGGCCAGCATTCTGGCTCCAGCAAATATCACCAGTATTGGAGCCATGTTTATATGGTACCAGCTCTGTTGGACAGGATATGTGATAAGGGTGCCTATCAACCAGCTCCCAAAACAGATCCTATGCTCTGAAATCACTGATTGTCAGCATTTTATTGGTGAGCAAACAACAGCTTGATGGCCAGTCTGAAGGAATACAATATTAACATCAATACCTGGGAAATTCAAGTGCAGAATCATCCTCAATGGTATATGACAAGGCACTGATCGTTTCAGGCAAACTGACTTCACTATGGAGGTGGGTAGATGAAAGAGACAAAGGAAAAGAGCTGTGACCTGACATCACCAGGATCTACTCCTTCTTCCCAGAACTATTTGTCATGTCTGCAATCAGATATGTGGATCTCAAATTCACCTCCTCAGTCATCTACAGATGCACCAATGACTAGAGACCCACCTGAATCATGGTGAAGCGAATGGTTTTTCACAGCCTGCTCATGGCATGCTGAGCTGATTTTTTTGCAGGCATTTTGCAGTGGCTCTGCCCCTCAGCACTAATTGGTAGAGAAGCCTGTGGTGAGAGGTGGGATGAGGGGGGGGACTGCCATCTTGATGACTGGCTGCCCTTTGTGCAGCCCCACTCCTTGGCACTGATTGGTGGAGAGGCCCTGGTGGGGGGGAGAAGGGACAAGGGGACAGCCATCATCCTGATTATTGGCTGCTCTTCATGCAACCCTGCCACTTGGCACTGATCAGCAGAGAGGTCCCAGTGGCAGGGGAGGAGAGATGAGGGGGCAGCTGCCATCTTTTCTGTTGCCTTTTCTGCCACTGTGCCAGCTAGCACCTTCCTCTCTTGGCCATGAGGACCCACTGGGGAGCCAGCACTTTATTGTTATTAAGTTGGGGGTTTTTTGGTTTTTATTTCACAGATTTTTGCAGACAATCCTGGATTTTGTGGTTTCCACAAAACTGCAAATGAAGTAGGTCCCTACTGATGACTTTCCTATTTACTGAGAGATTCTCATCCTCATATTGAGGGACTGCTGGTGATGACAACAATTCCCATATCCAACTTTCCAAACTTTTCCCATAGTTGTGTCTCTCCATTTAATTTAATTTATACTGCAGGATATTTTCCCTTTCTACACAAATAATTCCAATTCCTTATGTCAATGATCGACAGCTGGCCAGCTGTAACAGCAAGCCCCTGCCCTTATTACCAGGAAGAGCGGAGTGTAGCCAGGGCAGATTGCAGAGGGCCTGACAACGAAGGATAGCAAGTATAAGTGGCCCACGTGAATTGAGCAACTGGCTGCAGAAAGCCAGGCTGCATACAAGGGAATCAGCAGCACCTGGTTCATGGGAAGAGAGAAGTGAGTCAGAAGACCAGAAGGGGCTGAGCTTGGGGCATATAAACCAAGATTCTGGTCATGGAAGGGGCAGTCTGGGCAAGGAGCTCTGAGTGTCAATGGCTGCAGTTTGGAGTCAGACTAAGCTAGGCAAGGTACCTGGTGGGCTGGGGGTGGAAACAAGCCTCCCTAGTGAGAAAGGCTTGAGGAATAGAGACACAGAGGGGCTTATATTTGAGTTATAACTCTTTAAGTTGGTGTTTTCTATTTGAGTTTGATCAGTGGTTTGGGTAGTGGTTATGGGGGAGTTTTGGAGGCCACATGACAGCAGACCAGGGGCTAAGGGCTCAGTCAGAGAAACAGGCAAAGGCTGGGATGGCTGAAGCCCCAACAAGTGCTTTGAGGCTTGAGGGGGGCTGCCCTAACGGGGAAGCACCCCCAAGGGAAGCATAAAGACCCCCAGGACTGAGTTTGGACAGAGAAGCTCAAGGGCAGAACCAGGAAAGGGAGGAATGCCACAGAAGCTACTCGGCCTCCAGGGACTGCCTCCTCAATAAAATACATCAAAAGTGTGACAGGCGAGAGACTGAAGGTGAAGGGTAGCCAGAAACAGTGGCAGATGGGCAGACCCCAAGGGGCACCAGGGGCTGGGATGGACCCATGAGCTTGCTATACTTGCAGCCACATACCCAAGGAACTTCCCCATGTGCTTTGCATTGCTTGCTTTTTGAAGCTTGGGTGCTATTGTTATCATTCACTTTTACAGTCATTTAAGTTGTAACATGGGTGCTTCACTTCATCAGGCTTGATCTTCAGGAGTAGGTTGTCTCCTTTGAGCACAGGTGTAACTGGCCAGTAGGGCTGTGCAAAATTTCACCGGCCATTTCGTTTTGACACTTTTGACTCATTTTGAGGTCAAAACAGCAAAATCAAAGCAAAACAAAGGGGTTCAAAACAGCCTCGAAACAGAATGCCCCCAGCCCAATCTAGTGTTAACTCCCTGCCCCTGGCCCAATCTAGCAGTGGGGATGGCGAGTCAGCCCACCTGGGCTGACTTCCCACCCCCAGCCTGATCTAGTGAAACGGCGAAGCAGCCTTGCCGTTTTGATGAAGCAAAACGAACAGTTGTTTCAAATCGAAATGAAATTCGAAACAAAACGCTGTTCTGTCGAAACCTTGACACTCAAGGTGAACAGAACGGTGCCCTACTGGCCAGTACTGTGTTCTGGCCAGTGACAACATATGGTGCGCTGGCCAGAGGTTCACTGCTGCTGAAGCAGATGTTACCTCCACTTTTTGTCACTGACAGTCATGTTGAGCAGCCAAAAATCAACTGCTAAATCATAAGGTAACATCTCCCCAGCAGTAGTGAACCACCAGCTGCTGCTCCTGCACTGTGCACTGTTGTCACTACTCTGCCTTCCCACTGCCAGGAGTGGAACCAGAGCCACTGTAGAGCAGGCACAGGGTGTGGGGGAGAGGTGAGATGGGGAATGGGGGACAGGAGGGTGAGACACCCATCTATGTCCATTCTGATGAAAGGCCTGTATGTACCAGACTGCATATAGCTGACAATGTGCAGGCGGGTATAAAATGTGGTTTCTTACTGTGTGTCAGTGCAGGTAGAGTGTTTAGCTGAACAAAACAAAAAGCATGCCATTCTCACTTGAAGAAGAGTCTCCATTTGCAGTGCCAATTGTACATTGTATATTCTGGCGCCAGCAAGGTGACATGCTAATGTGTACATGTGAAGATCTGACATTGCAGCCATTAACATGCAACGTAATGGCATACAATTTGCATGCTAATGGGCTCTAATTAGCATGCAATGCGAAAGACACAATCAGTATATTCTAGTAAGAATTATGCATATTCGCTAACTTACATTTCAGATAACACTCAGTACACCATATCTTTTATAGAAAAGCAGTAATTAGCTGACTAAAGATTTTGGTGGTTATAATCTTTAGGGATACAAATTAGACTTTTGTTAAAGATAAGAAAGGGCTAGGAGAAGTGTGTCAGGTCAAATTGTGTACTTTTCTAGAGATACCTTTTAAAAGCTGCTGGGGTAGTGAACTCAAAGTCAATACATGCAAAAATAGTAAGCCTTTGAAGGGATCTTTTTATATTTTGCTTTATAGATAATTGCAGAGTTAGACTAAGATAAGCTGTAAATTGCAGAAGGATTCATCTGAATGTGTTGTCAACATTCTTAATTTAGTTCCATCTGAGGCAGTGAGTTAACACTCATTGCTTCTCTGTCTGGCATGTTGCAGCTTCAACGTCAGAAATGGCTGAGGAGGGGAAATAACAAAAGTTCAGTGTCACAGTTTCTTTAAGGCCAATTCTCTTCATTGAACTCACAGGATTACATGGAAAGTGAGTTCACTGGTAAATGCTAGAAAGAAGCTCCCAAAATCTCCAACAACCATGACTCTGGGGAAGATCTTGTATAGCTTCCACTGATCCCATAAGGGGAGGCCTGGAGGAGTTCAAGGTATGTTTACACAGCACAAGACACTCCTGGGAAGAGACAGGGGTGGATCCGGAGGGGTGTGACTGCACCCCCCTTTGGATTGGAGTGAATCACAGAAGACTCCAGGAATTTTTTTAAGTTCCCAAAGCAGATGAAAATCCCCTCTTCTTTCCCCTTGGTGCTCAGAGGCACATCCCTTCCTTTCTTCCTCCCCACCTCCCTTGCCTGCCACTCCTGCTTTCCCTGTGGTCCCAGGGGCAGGGGAAGGGGAAGCTCCAGAGTCACTTTTACCCACCCCAGCCAGGTTGCAAATGGGCTGGGCTCATCTGGGGATGGGGACAGTGGCAACAATGTGGTGGGAGACTAGTTTCCCCAGCTAAGCTCAGCAACCATGCAGCCTGGGTGGGGTGTGAAGGGGGAAGGGCAGAAGGCGAAGGGAAGGGACGTCTCTTTGTGCACCAAGGGGAAGGGAGTAGGAATTTTCACTTATTTTAGGGATTTTTAAAAAGTAGCCAAAGGCTCATGCAGCACCTGTACCAATTGGGGGAGGGGGGAGGGACTGGGAGTGAGAGGAGGGGTGCAACCACCCCTGCTGGGTGGGTTTCTGCTTCCACACTTCCCTTTGGGAAATACTGGATGCACCCTGGGCAGAGAGATCCAGTCTATTCTATTCAATGCCACTTTCACAATGCTAAACTGCTTCTGAGATGCAAGATAGCTCATTGGCATGGCACTGCCTTGTTCTTTAAAGATAGAAAGCACTATTATTTGTACTGACAGAAACAAGTTCTTGAAAGGTAGTGAAACACCACTATTCAGAAGCTCAGTTAACTAAGAACATTTGAAAACCCAAGCTGCTGCTTTTTTGGCATGTATCCATCATGTTGCATCTGAAAACTAGGTCAGAAAAGACTGACTTTTTGACATACACTGTCTATAATCTTCACTCTTCATCTTGAACTGCAAGGTCACCCTGATTCAGTGGCCTGAGAGGCATAGACTTACTGTATCACTGGCAGCACAGCTGAAAAAGAGCTCCTGTTTGAGGCAGATCACATGTTATGAACTAACTGTGACAGAAAACCATACCTGTCAGCCCCATAGCAGACTGATTAGGTTAATTAAGTCCTTGTCTACAAGCACAATAATTAGAACTGTCAGTTGTTTAAATGATGACAAAAGCAAGGCCACATTCAAGGGGAGCCGCAGAGTTCAGAAATGCTCTTCATGTAGGAAGGGAATCCATAAGACAATGATTCGGTATTTCCCTCCTAGCAATCTAATTTATGAATAATATAGGGAGGAAATCATGTCCAGCTGGGTTCATTTTATTTTGCACTTACAATAATGAGAATTGAAATGGATAATGTATTTATAAATCAGATTTATGAGCTACAAACAATTGCAGCCTTGGAATGACCTTGAGAGAGCTTATGTTTGTTTTCAGGACTATCTTTAGTACAAATGCATTTGCATTTTTTCATCCTTCTAACAAACATGTAAGAGGCTCTCTCATGTAATTCTGTCAGGCTGGCTAGATTCTTCAAGAAAGGGCTTGGAGCTGAGACATAACAGTAAGTTGCCAATGTAACATCCAATAGCAGATATTGGAAAAGCTTGTTAAATGAATTACAAGACTGGGGGAAGGAAGACAGATCAGAAGTAGAAAGACAGGTTTGAGAATCATTGGCCTTGAGGAGATAAGATTACCCAAAGGAAGGATTTAGAAGAAGGAGAGGGGGTAAAAGACTAGCCCTGTGGGTCCCACAGAGAGAGAGAGGGGCAGATCCCAGCAGATGATGGTATTGAAACAGGTAGTGAAGATGAAAACCTTGATAGGACAGCAGTACAATAGCTGAGAGATGAAAATTTTTAAAGCAGAGCTTGGTAGACAGCAGAAAGGTAAAGGCAGAGGGACAGTGGAGGACTGCAGATTTGGGCATGAAGAAGTCATCAGATACCTTGCTGTTTAAGCCCCAATTTTTGTTTTAGTTTTAATGGCACAGATTTATCACTGTATTAAAGGAGATTTCTGCATTTCATTTACTTCTTTTTTGAAAGAAAAATGCTGTTCTTAATATTTTAAAATGTACACACTGCAAAAGAAATAATGTAAAAAAACTCCTTCCTTTATTGAGTGGAGTATTTTCTAAGTCATATTTAGCCCTAACTGCTCAATTCAGATTCATCCTTTCTGAATGACTATGTTTATCAAAATTCATCTCCATTTTGGAATAGTTTGAACAAATGATGCACTATTCAATAGTAACTTTCTCAGTAATTTCTTGCTTTTCCCTTTAAAAAGGTCTCATAATTGTGAAATATTGAACATTTCCCCAGCATTCCACCAATGACAACTCATTTTTTGTAATGGAAACTTAATAGCACTTTTTCTTTCCTGGTTACCATCAGATGTAGGAAGCAATGTAAGTACTGCTTTTGTGCTGAGAAAAAGTATTGGAGCCAATCCACTTTCCATTACCTGAGACTGGTGACATATATAATCGGCTTACTGGCTTAAATAACTTACTGGGTTGTTAACATTGGAGATTCCTTTGGGTAGGCGCCGCCCATCCTGTTCTAAGCACAATATGATCTAAAGCCCCTGCTGTAACTTGTTTTGTCACATGTGAGACTCCACTTGTTATAAAAACTTTAACCCTTTTTAAAGTGTAAATGGTTAAAACAATGGGAGAGGCAAGGATCTTAGTGGGTAATATTTTTTATTGGACCAAGCGCATGGTTGGAATAGACTTAAACACACTTTTGAATACAATGCATTCCTCTTCAGGTCTGCGTTGGTTTCGACTGCTTGTCTATCCCCAACATGCAGTTGGTCTAAAAAAGATATCACCTCCAAAAATCCTTGCCTCTCATACTTCCAGGACCCTTGCAGCTACAACATCACTCCAACACCACTCAAACATAATGAGTAGCTGTGATCCATTGCTCTGGTGCAGCTCCCCAGATGGCAGTGGCAGTCCAAGCGACAGTCTGGTTTAAGATATGCTTACTTCCTCTTTCCAGGAAAACAGAAGTTTTTCTGACATGCCCGCTCACAAGTCTAGCAACACAAGTCTTTCCCACCAGGCAGCACACACCCACAAATGTTGCAAGTGTTCTTAGTTTTTCTTGATGAATCAAAAAATACACAAGTTATTTTGGGAGAGTCATTTTGGGAGATCTCGCACAAATTTGATTACAGCCTTGTTCATTTAATAGGTTTAAGGTGAACCATTCAAAAACTGCTCAGTGTTTGCCTATCTTTGCTCCTCCCTGCAGTCAAGAGCAAAGTGCTTGTTGACCCCAGTAGGAGCAGTTCGGTCCATATGAGGTGCGTCTACACATGCCCCCGATGGTGCAGTTGTTAGTGCACCATCATTTACTACTTGCTTTAAGAAATACTAAATGACAGCACAGTAACAGCCATTACTGCACTGTCCTGGCAGCGCACGGTTATTTTTAGCAGCTATGTCGCCGTAGCAACGTGCTGTAGTGAGGTAGCTCATTGCTATGGCAGCATAGCATCGGCATCATGTTTTTTGCCTTGCTGATGCTGCTTTGCCAAAGTGACAAGCAGCTACATCACTGTAGTGCGTCACTATGGCGATGTAGCGTCTTGTGTAGACGTGCCCACTGAATATGTCTGAAAATCTCATGCTTATGATCTTAGCTGGCAGGATGTTCTATGGAAGGACCCACAAACTTGAGTTCTAAACCCAGTCTGTCATGGACTTGCTGTGTGGCTGTGACCAAGTTCCTTAAGTGCTTTTCATCTTGGGCTTTGTCAATGCCCCAACACTATACAATTGTAACTGTGTTGGTTTAATGAAGGTTGTATAACCCCCCCTAGTGTGTACACAGACTGTATATTTGCTATATGTGATACAGCAAATTCTTTTACAGTAAGAGAAATAAGCCACATCAGGTAAGGTGCCATTATAATGATATAACTGCATGCAACCTAAGAGTTGTAGTATACTTATATTAGTTAATAAGGATATCTTTTACCTAGAATATACTGTCTGTATAGTTAGAGTTATGTGGCTACAAAAATTGTGTCCCTACTGAATAACAGAAATAGTAATGCTTAATGGTTTTGTAAGGGTGGCATGAGGTTAGTTAATATTTGTATAAGATTTAAAATACAGTTCATCCTTTTGAGAGAGGCTTCTATGTCTATATGTAGACATCTAAATCACAGGGGTATAATTTTCAGTTGTATCGAGGACCCAGAATTGCCACATGAAGGCAGTGGGAGCTGCTGATTCAGATCTCTTCTCTGTAAGTGTTTAAATTTGCATTCTAGCTTTAGGCACCCATACTTTACAGTATTTTCTGTTAGATGAGAAGATACAAATTCAGGTCAGAACATCCAAGCAGGATTAGCTCCAGCTTACCTGAATACTTCTGACCTCACCTTCCATCCAGGGAGCTTCCACAACATGACTGATGATTGCAGGGCAGAGCTCAAATGTATGCCATAGGACTGGTGTAGATTGTGCGGGCTGGGAGCGGTCTGAAGCCCTCGGGGGGGGGGGGGGGGGTTTCGCACGGCGGGCTGTGGCCAGCAGCCCAGACACGCCGGGTCGGGGAAGACAGGTGGCACGCTAGAATTAGGCACGGATGCTTAGTGGTTGATTTAAAATTATTTTACTTACACCGAAGATGGTCACGGTGCAGCCAGGAAAACTTGCTTGAGTTGCAGTTACAGACAGAAAAGAAGAGAGGCGGACTAGAGTTCCTTCCTGTGAACCTTCTAGCCCAATCTGGTTGGAGGCTCTAAACCGCGAGCCCATCATGCCAACCGAAGAAAGTACTCGAAGCAAAGAGCTCTGAATAGACTCACACGAAGTTTGCTAGGCTCCGTGGAACTTGCGCGCAGGGAAGGGTACGTCAAGGGATCAGGCGGCGACGGGGAGAGGCAAGAGGCTGATCAGACCCCTATAGCCTTCTTGAGATACACGCTGGGTCCGATAGGCTCCGCAGCACTTAGAGATCTTCATGAGACGTGAAGTCTCCTCCTCCTGATAGTCGTGGAGTTCTCCAACTTGGGCGGAAACTGCTCAAGCCTCTTATACGGCTAGCAAGCCAATCGCTAGTCACCACGTGGGCATAATTTAGAACTGGCCAATAGTGGGACGCAAATTTGAATACAAATGGCGGGAACTCCTTGCAGCGTGCATTTCTCTTTTTGCAACTAAGAAATGCACCCTGCAAAGAAAGCTACGAGTGGCAGGAAATAATTCAGCAGTGCTGAAGCACACACAAACAAAAATCACACCCTTGGGTTGTGACATAGATGTCCTATAGGTCTTCTTTTCTCAACAAGAGACCCAAGTGGCAATTTTTGTTTCCTGCTTGTACCAGGGGATTGTGATAGTCAATAAGATTACAGCTGTTATTTTTCTTCTACAATAGAGTGCCGAAAATAGGAGTAGAGTGTCCTAAGTTAGAGAGGAGGGGACTCATTGATCTAAATTTCCCAAGCTCATTTATATTGATTTTCCCAGTCCAAAACAGCTTTGCTACTCTTACTCAACAAAGAGGGAAAATGTGTATCTTACTTTGTGCACCTGCCCCTGGAGAAGAGAATGGTTGTCCTGGGCTTTCATGTTTTGCAAGCACAGGCCTCCTGAGTTTTGTTTTAGGCACATTGTTATATATGTCACAAACAAGGTCTTCATACAACCTGCCAGTTTGTGCAGATGGGCAAAAAGAACTTTGGGATTCTTGATAAGTGCTATGTTTTTTATACAATACAGCATCTGTTTTACATAATGAAGGAATGCAGTTTAATAAGATCTTTAATATGTTCTTTTAGTTTAATGTCTCTGTAATTACTTCAGATAGTCATATCGTAGAGATTAATAATGAACAAAAACAAGGATACTGACAGGGCTTGGATCTAAGCAATGATATAAAACAGAAAAGCAGACTGGGGTTGTAGAGATGCCCTGGTAAGGCAACTAATAACATTTTTTTCTTTCTTGACAAAGACCACATTTTATTAAGCAGCCTCCTTCTGACAGCTGTGTTAATACAGTTAGATGTTGTTCCTGAGAAACTAATCAGGGAAATGTCTATAAATAGGTTAAATCCTCTCTTTGATATAAATACAGCACAAAGTTTGAAACAAAACTATTTACAAATAAATTCAGTGTCTTAGCCAACGTTGTGAACAACACAAAACTCACTCGTAAACTAAAACCTGACAACTGCTCAACAGTTCTGAAAACTGCTCAATTGCCAAACAGATGGTGTCCTACTTTGCCTGATAAAACACACTTTACATTTGATCTAACTATATTCTCTGCAAGGGTCCACAGAACAAACATTTTGTCCTGAATCCATAACTGGTGTAAACTGGTATAGCTATGCTAATTTACAGCTGTTGGAGATCTGGCCACTTCTAGCCTGACAGCACTGGACATACAGGAGGAATGTTTCTTTTGCTATCAAGATTATTATATGACCAATTTTAAATAAGTAAATGTTTTTAATTACGCCTAGGCTGATTTCCCCTAGGACCAGAGTCTTGTGTAAAGAAGAGGGGAGACATAAAGAGATGTAGATTACCCTGAGCATTAGAGCAGATTTGAATAGGTAAAAATGAACTTCTGTCCTGCTGTCCCAGACATTCTTTCTGCAATTCGGCACAGACAACTTTTTGTCATTGTGCCCATTCCTTTATAATAGCCTTTAATGCCCATCACTATCAGTTCTCTGCTCTTTAATGATTTATAGAAACCTTTTGTAGGACAGATTGCCAGAGAAGGTGACATGGATCTTAGATCCACCCATATCAAATTTCAGACCCATACAACGGATGCTTACAGAAAAGAAACAATTGTAAATAGCTTCTCTGCAGGCTTTCGGAAACAAGCATCATTTCTTACTGTGCAGAGCATATTCTCTTTCCAACTCATTCATTCCATGAGGCAGCCTGCAATTGCACTGGTCTTCCCTCCCAGCCGCGTCATCATCAGAATTCAGGAGAGTGTGGGTGGAGTAATGAAAGGAACATTACGGAAGTGCCAAGAACTGGAAGGAAGTGCTGTAATTCATACAATCCAACTTTACCCGGGAGCCTTGCTAACATATTTGGCACACGGCTACAGTAGAGCTTCTGTTTGTATCACTGTGCTTTCTAATCGGTCTGCAATTAGAAATACAGTGTTTGTTTTAGCAAAGGGGCTACTGTGGTTTGGAAAATTCAGGTATGCAAAGTATCTGCCTAAATTTTTGCTATTTTGCAAGCTCTGCTTGCTTAAGCTGATTAGATGATTACTTTGGACAACCTGTCACTATTCGACACAAACTCCAAATCCTCTTAGTTAAATGAGGCAATTAATAAATGAGCACACAAATTAAACTACATCTTAATCATATTTGCATACAACTTTTATTATTCAAGAACATAAATGTTGCAGAGTCAAGCACTCAAAAGTTAAGATATGCCACAATTAAGAATTCAGCAGTTCCTTTCCAGCCCGTCCATCATATCCCCTATTGTCCCTTCTGCTCACCCTGGGTCCCTCGTTTGTTCTCAGCTCTCACCACCTCAATTGCATTAAATAATATAAAGAAATGAGAGGATGCAGAGGTTAGCAATGAAGATAAAAAAAGAGGTTGGAAAATGCACCCTTTAAGAAAAGGTTGCTAGGTATATTTAGTTCAGAGAAAAAGATGTTAAGGGGAAACATGATAGAAGTATTTGACAAGATACCAAAAAGAAAATGAAATACTGTTCTCTCTTGTTACTGAGGACAGGGTACATGGCAATGAGTAATATCAACAATACAGCAGATTTACATAAAAGCTTAGAGAAAAACCTGCTTACCAGTAGGAACAGTAGGGCAGTGGAACAAGCTGCCTAGGGAAGCTGTAGAATCTTTTAATTGGAGATTTTCAAGAGAAAGAAAGATGAGATAGGTATCTGTCTTGGATGGTTTAGGAACAGCAAATCTCGCATTTATGCAAGAGGTTGGACTAAGTGACACTTGAGATCCCTTCTGAATTTATCATTATATGATTCAAACTATGTCTCAGATTATATTGGCAGTGAACAGAATCCAGCAGTGTATCCAATGGAAACATGTCATTTTAATTTCCTTTAGAATAAAGAACTTCGTCCAAGATGAGTCCGTTTATGTTAAGGGAGACCAGTACCACCCTGCTGTGAAGTAGTTAGTGCCTTTTATGTTCTTCATTAGAATTTCAAGGAAAAAGTAAAATCTTCACATTCCTACCTTGAAGCAACTGAGACTCCTTATAGTAATGACATGGGATCAAGCCAATACTATTAAAAATTCTCTGTACAATTGGCAGATTTTATTGGTAAGAAAATGAATATAGCCATAAAATTGCTGCCTATTTAGTGTTTTGTTTTTATGATTAGCCACCTCACCCCTGAAATCACCACTCTTGTGATTTGTTTGGTTCTTGAGATAAATCATTACTGGCTTCTATATAAAATTATCAGCTTTTTACATCAAGTAAGTAGTCTCCTTTTATCTTTACAGGTAAATATTTTTAACCTGCCTCCCCCCATCACTCCCCAAAATCTATTGTTACATTTTTAACATGATGTTAATAATAAAAGACATACTTGAAAGATTAGACAGTACATATGATGGCTTCCTTTTGCCATGGTTTCCTTTATTCCTTATGAGAGCAATGGTGTAGATACTCTGGACTGCCTGGCTGCCAGACTGAACTCCATCAGATGACTGATTGTGATAAGTTCATAGACAGCTTGTGCATTATTCAAGTTGAGAGCAGAGAAAGAGGTAAACATGGCAGGAAGCAATCTTTATAGCTCCCACCCACTTTGTACAGGTGACGGCGCAAGACAGAATAGCCATCTTGCGTTAGCTACCAAAATTTACCAGGAGCCATCACCACAGCTGGGTACAAAGGCCTTCTGGCCTCCTGTCTGGGCATTTCTGTGTACTAAGAGGTGATGAGAGAAAAGCCACTTCATTATAGTAGGTCATGGTGGTGGGTAAGCCACTAGCCACTCTGTGTAGCAGTAGATAGTGATGGAGAAGTTGGCCGTTGGAATCAAAATAACTTCATGCACAGTAGACACTATGGGGAAGAGGCTCAGGCAACCTATACTTAGAGATCAATTTGAGTAAGAATTAAAGCTGAAACGCAGGAGGAAAATCCTGGTCACTTGTGGTCATTAAAGATCTCAAGCACTTTTCCACAGGTCACCAATGCTTACCTTGGTGTGTGGGCCAAACTCTAATTTTGGGTAAATTTTCCTGCTCAACTGAAAATCCCACTTACAGTTTCAAATTGATATTTTCACTTCGTGTTCTTGTGTTATTAAACAGTTGCTTTATTCTGCTCCATCAAGCTTTCCTATTCTTGTATGTGGTTTATGGTCCTTTGGGCAGACAGTTAGTTCTATTATAAATATAAAGACTTATTATTACCGCCCGCCCCCCATCCTATAAGGAATGTGATGTAATGTTTGGTTCCTGCTGACTGCTACAGTGGACTCCCATCAGGTGACTGACTATGATGTATTCATTTTTCTTTAAAAATAAAGCCAAGGGAATAAAAAAAAATGTACTCCCTGATTAACGAAGACAACAGATGTTCAGGATAATTTTTAAAGCTTGAGCACAGTCAATGTCAACTGAAGCATGAGTGGCTGGACACAGTCTTTTAAAGGTTTGATATATTCCGTCTTTTTCAGGATCTTCGTGGGTGATAATATGAAAAACCATGATTAGTTACATCCAAGATCTTCTCACAGGAGTACTTTACTGCTGAGAGTCCTGTTTTACATATGCCTTCAGTGGCTGTTCATATGTTGTCTAGTGTTATGAAAATCTCTCTTTTTTTTTTTTTTTATGTTCAACCTCTCTTAGGATAAAGTTACATGTTACACTTGGACTATACTAGATCTGTGGAACGTTAAGCAGTGTTAAAGTGCTTTGGTGTGGGGCAAAATGCCCACTTTGGGGAAACTGCCGTTTCTTTCCTCCTCCCGGCTCCAGGTGTGACGGAGGAGCCAGGGGACAAGTGGAGGAGAGGAAATGCTCTGGCCAGCAGCTGGAATGTCTTTGTGCCTGTCAGCGCGTGGTCCTGAAATGTGCACCACATAGGTTTTTTTGGCATGGAGGTTTTTGCTACTGGGATTTCTCAGTGGCAAATTTTGCCCCCACACAGCAAATTTGCAGCCCAGGGCATGTTTTAACATGCCAGGCATGCAGGTTGTGGTGCCCCAAAGAGATCTGCAGCACCAAAAACTGCACATGCCTGCATGTCTGGATCTGGCCCTGGGCTTTATCTCTGCTCAGGTAGAGAAGGGGAGGAGCTAGGAGCAGTGCATCCTGGGATGCTGCATGTTGCTTATTCTATCTTGGTGGAGCAGACTGAAGTTATCCTAACACAAACCAGGTTAACCCTCACCTGAAGTGGTGGAATTCTGAGATTCTCAGAGGGCACTTAGCATGAGTTAATAAACTTTAATGTGAGGATGCTCAAATTGTATGTGCCCTTAGTATGGTCTAGCGTAACATGTAACTTCACCCTTATAAAATAAATTAAGGGCTCAGTTCTGATTCTGTATTTAGAGTTGTATGTAATGTATTTAAATGACATGATGATCTAAATTATTAAAATTGAAGGGGGGCCATGCAGCACAGTGTATATGTTAAGCATTCTTTTGACTACATGTGCATGTTCCATATCGAGATTGGGTAATTACATACTTGATTAGTTTAGCTATCTAAATGCACCCTTCTGGGATTTGTGTATGCAAACATTACACCTGCATTCTAATATGTGCAGTTTCAATTAGCACTGTTGAAAAATTGGTCTTACTGTTTCCTAATCTGCATGACTCCAAGCTGCATAGTAACGTACAGCAGCGTAACAAGGAGTAGGTGAGAGGGGCACCATCCCTAGGTACCGGAGGCAGAATTGTGCCCTTCCAGGGAGTTTGCGCTATGGCAACAGCAGCAGCTGGGTGCACCAGCAGCAACAGTCCTCTACAATTTTGTAAGTACACAAGAAAAATGTATCTAACCAGTTCTCATTTAGGATCCTTGTCAAAGAAAAAATTTGAATGACTGGTCAGTTTTGAATTAGCAGATCAACTGGAAACTGTTTGTAATGTTTTGGTTTATGTTAGCTCACTTGCAATGAGCCCACTGAATACATACGTTAAGATTATATAAGCTAATAATGAGGTGCTTATTTTCATCTCAAAAGAAATCCTTCTTTCTAATCCTGGTTCTAGTCTGGTTTTGATTCTATTTGCTTTGTTTAGCTCCCTGAAGGATAATTTGGAAACAGAAGTAATATACAGAGGCCTTGTAGGAAGTAGTCTTTGGAAGCTAATACAATTTCATTACATCAGTATCTTCTGCTGTTGAACATTAACTTCTTAATAATGAAGTCTTTCAAATCAACCCCTACTGGCACAATGATGCACTTGAGTCTAGTGACTTGGCTGAGCATGATATAGGGATAATTTGCATTATTCTTTTGTCCAGTGTAATATCTTTGATGTCTGTATATGAGCTACTTTCATCACAGTTCAGTTATCTTAGATATTAACTCAGTGCATAAAACACATGTGTTTTCCTGACTGTTTATTTGGTCTGTTACATATCCCTATAGCATAAAAAGGGACTTATTTCCTTACATACATGGAGTCTTTTATGCTAAGAAAGACTGGAACAAAGTTTGCTTTCCTCTGTTTTTCCTAACAAAGAACATCTCTTTTATCGCTGTATATTTTTTCCTATTAATCTGTTATTTCCTTAGTACAATATCCCAGAATTAGAAACAAACCAAAACGTATCTTCCCTTGATGTTCATTCCTAACTAAAATACAAGGACATTTCTTTTATCCACCACATCCCTTTCCTGCTGTGCCCCAACGCTGAGATGTAGCTGGGTGTTTCTGTGTCTTGGGCAGCAGTGGTGCACAGGGGCAGCAGCTGCAGACAGGCTGCTGGCAGCAGCAGCCAGGCCAGCAGTGCAGAGGCTGCTCTTTCTGTGCGCCCCAAAATCAGAGCCTGCAGCTGGTGCGCCATTTAACCCCCTGTCCCTGAGTAGTTTTGCTACTGCCTGAATGCTCCTTATCCTACAAGCTCCAGGAAATAGTCTTCTGACATATTATCTAACTTATATCCATATTACAGTAAAAATCTGTTTTGAAAGATCACTATGCAGGTTGCAAGTCAAACACTCAAAAGTTAGGAAATGTCAGAATTAAGTTACCTTGAATTTATATCTACTGACTTTGAGTTGCAATTCTGAGGTGCCTAGGATCTGATTTTTGAAGCACTTACCATTACAGAGAAGTTTATATGTTTAAAGCAATATGAACTACATTGAAGTCATTTGGGGCTGAGTACACAGAACTTTTGCCAGTCAGGTCTGATATCTCAAACTGGGCACAGAGAAATGAGAAATAGGCAGTTCGTGACCTGTGAAAAGTTAAGTTTTGAAGTGACTAGCTTCTCACAGGACCTTCATGTCAAAGATAGGGATAGAATCCAAATTCCCTAGAATGGAAATCAACTGCCTTAACCAGGAGACTTTTCTTTCTCTTCCTGTCATCTCCTTACTCATTCAGTATGCATTTTTTTAACTTATACAGTAAATAAAGGAAGGCAACCTATGGTCTGATTCATTTTCAGAGCAGGCCCATCCTGTGTAGGGATCTTGTGGAAAAAACCAATATGTGATAAGTAATAAAAGATGGTATCATAATTCATATGTAGAAGAGAGATTAATTAAGGATGCCCAAGCCATCATAATTCTGATATCTCCTAACTTTGGAGTGCTTGACTTTGAAAATGTAATGTTCTTTTAATATAGTTGTGTGTGTGTGTGCATGCACATGCAGGGAGTCATTTCCTAGCCTTATAAACCCGCACACTCAAAACCTCAAATTATACCATCTGAGGCATCATATGAGCCCACTGATGATTCAGCAAAGTTGGAACCTTTGAATCCACTACACAGAATCAGCTGCTTCTGGGAACTAAGTAATGAAAAGCAATAGTGCAAGTAGGTTTCATAGATACTTACTGATATTGCCAGAATGGTGAGACACTGCAATCCTGGTTCCATTCAAGGCTGAGAAGAGGAATAAGCTTGACCTTTCTTCTCATGCCACCCACATGTGACTCCTCCGACCTTGTTCCCTCCAGCTCTTCCCTGTTCCAACCCTTTCTCCTCTTTATCCCAGGTTCTTCATTCTAATTCCTTAGTAGGGCACTAGCTTTAGGTGCTAATTTAGAGGTGGCATCAAAAAGGTAGCTCCTGGAAACCATGTGCCACTGCAGTGCTGGGCTGTGTTTGGGCATCTTGCTCCATTGGGCTCCCTGACTCAGCCAGTCTTCCCCTAGTCTCAATCCCAGTCCTATTCTTTTTGCTCAGTTATTTCCTTCACCCCAGTACATTAGCCTGCTGCCCCTAACCCTCTTATTCAGCCTGCTGCAGCATCCAGTCCTGTCTCTTGTCAGTAGATTTCCAGTTGTAATTTCCTTCTCCTCCCTTTTGCCAGCCTCCAGCCTGAGGTTATAGCCCTGCTACTACTAGACTATCTATCCCTGTACTTCCCAATCCCAAATTCCAGTCTTGGTCCTCCTGCATTTATATCAGGCAATTTACTTTGTGCTGACTGCACCAAACAGTCCCTGCTCCAGTGCATAAAGCCGCTAGAGATTTTCAAAGGACGTATTTCCAGAACATTAGAACACGGACAAAACAAGCCTCCTTCTCATTTCCTAGCCTCATATTTGCAAACAAATTAATAAATAGTTTTGCCTGAGGCAGACACATCACGTGGAAAATTTTACCCTAAGTGCTTAACGTTCAGCAAAATGATAAGCAACTGACAAGAATCAAGGGGCATATCTACACGTCACCATACGGCAATGCTGCTATGACACAGTGCTTTAGTACTTCCTTTTGGCACAGTACGGGCAGTTATTTCACTGTGTGCACGGCATATAGTTAGATTTTGCCACTACGTCACTGTAGTGGCACACTATACTGGTAGAGTGCACCACTATGGTGATGTAGCTAGTAATCACGTACAGACCTACTACATTGCCGTAGGGCTATGTGTAGATGTGTCCATAGTGTAGGAAATGTCAGCCAACATTAAAAATTAGGTAGTTATTGGTAGGACAGGTAAATTAGAAGCTTACATTTATAACGTAACTTTGAACTTCAAGGATCCCAGACATGATTTGATTTACTAATTCTGTTCTTTGGATTACTTGATCCACTGCAGCCACTTTAACAGCAGCAACATGTAATATTTTAAATGAACTAGCTGGAGTGTCAGAAATAGTCTAGTTGTGGCTATTTGCCCAAGAAACAGGACAAACTAACCCATGTTGAACTTCAAGTTAGGTCCTTTAAAGCTAGTTTGGGTGCCTCTATACTGTGGTCTACACTATAGACACATCCTGAGACAGCAGGAGATAATCTGGTCAGGACAGCACAAGGGTTATTAAAGCTTTTTCTTTCTTTCTGAAAAGTGGCATGGGCTCTTTATTGACCACAAGAGGTCAGGGCCTCCCAGTGTTACCTGTCATCTGACAATTAACATTTGCTGTAGCCTGTTCTCCACATGCCCCACATCCAGGTAACTGGTTCTACAGGAGACTTGAGCAAAACACAGTACTTTCTGAATTAATAAGGTATTTCCTATAGAACCAATGTGCTCATCAGATCTCTTGGGGCCAAAACAATGACTTGATGCTATTTAATTTGTGAAATCATAGCGTATAAGAGTGTGGAAGCTTGGCTGTAGGTCACACATGTGGAAGCAGGTTCAGAAATCGTTATCTTGTCTGAGGGATATGAGAGGGGACTATTTTTGCTACTTGTATTACAGTAATGTCTGAAAGTTCCTCTGAGGTCCAATCCCATTGTTCTGGGCACTGTACAAACATATATTGTGAGACTGTTTTTGCCCTGGAGAGCTTCAGATGTAAATAGACATGGGGTAGGAGCAAAATAGAAATGAAGTGACATGTACAAGGTCACCAAGCAGGTCAGTGCCAGAGTGGGAAATAGAACATGCATGTTCTGACACTTTGTTCTGTTGGGTATACTACCTCTCAAGAGATTCAGAAAAGAGCAGAAAGGGGTACAACCCTGTGTTATGCTCAGTTAGGCCTAAGGTGCTGAATTTCCTTTTACAGTATCTTCAAATAAAGGCCTGTGCTCATGGATCAGATACATGGCTTCTAAATTTAATTAGTTTATATGGTGCAATGGTGCCCTGCCTTCTGTTTCGCAATGTGCAACTAGGGTATCTGTACATAACATTGCATTGTGCCACTTTGATGCAGGATCTGTCTCATTATATCTGTATATAGTACATAGAAAACAGGGACCTCACTCTTGACTGAAATATCTGGATGCTTTTGTGATGCATGTGTCTACACACAAAATAATGTATATATAAAAATAAGACGATGACAAGACTGTTTTTCTAGATACAGTACTTGGCATATGCAAGAAATATCTTTCCACCGAACAGTCACCCAATGTTATAAGACACTCATGTGACCAGTCAGGCCTGTTACATTTTTGAAGCATATCAGGCAATTGCTAAACATTTTTCTTCCATGTTTGGATTAGCTTTCTTTCAGTGTTGGTTTAGATTTTTCTTTGGCCAGCTAATATGATTAAATTTTTCAGTGTGAGAAGTTGGTTTTACAGAGTTTTGCCATTTAGTCTAAGGGAGATTCTTTTCAGACAATGCACTTTTCCCCTAGTGGTGTTTTTAATTTATGTTAAAATTGTATTTTACTATTTATATTAAGTTACATATTTTATATTAGTTAAATTACATAATAGTTGGCCTTTTCCAAAGCTTCTGATCTTCAGTATTTAGAGAATACACTGACTTCCAGTGCAAACAATTCACAATACTATAAGGATGGTCAATTTTTTAAAAATGTATGTATTAAAAAGCTTGTCTTGCATTTTTGTTTCCTGTCAATTTGTCAGATTTTAAACTCTAAACAGATTCAAGAACTGCTCAGTTTAAACATAAGTTTATTTCTCACACTGGGCCAGAGAGCCATTTATACAGAAGCTTGAGATACTTTATCTATTTTGTATGTTAGAGAGAAAGTCGAGAAGTAACAGTACCATAGTACTGTACACAGGGAAAACAGACTTGAGTCCAGCAGGTTCTTTAATTTAGCAGAAAAAGGCCTAGTGAAATCCAATGAATTGAATCTGAAGCTCAGGAAATTCACACTGAAAGTAGTCTGACATTTTTCACAGTGCAGGCAATTACCCACTGGAACATGAGGGCCATTATGACTGGAAATGGAGTTTTGCACTTTCAATATTCTCTTGTCTCTAACAAGGACAAAAACTAATAACCTGACAGCGCCCTTGAAACAAAGTTTAGTGCCCAGGGCAAAGACCTCAGTGGCAGCCTACCCTCGCCCCGCGCGCAGATCCAGGGGTCACACATCCCCCCATGCTTGCTCGAGAGTACACGCAGTAGCGGGAGCCACTTTTCCTCCATCTCTGTGCCCCCTCAAAATGAGCTACTCACAGCTCTGTCCCAGTCCCTGCCCGGGCTGGGCAGTGCCTGTTGGCAACCCTTTGCTCCAGAAGCCAGGGCGGTCGTCCCGCTCGCACCCTTCCCTTGCTGCGGCGCTGTAACCTGACATTCTTTTCATGGAACTAACGTTTTGAAATCATTCATTTCAGAATTTCAGAAGCCTAGATATTTTCTGTAGTTTATGAAACACACTCCCCAGGATCCTTGACAATTGATTTGGGAAGCCGGTGGAGCCTCAGTTCTGCAGTATCCTGCCTGCAGCTAGGGTTCTTGAATGTCTGAGAGCCAGCGAAGCAGGGCAGCTGAAGAAAACCAGGAAACTTGCAGAATGTGTTGATTTCAGTGAATTAGCATTTCACTAATAAAAAAACCATTCCATTGGAAAATTTCCAACGAACTCTATGAAGTAGATTCTCCATCCATTTAATTCAAGACTAGAAGTGTTTCTAAAAGATATTTTCTATCTTGGCCATAAGTAAGTGAGCGGCATGCAGGAATTTCTGGATGGAGTCCTGTATTCTGTACTATCCAGGAGGTCACCCTGGATGATGGTACCCAGTGGCCTTAGAAGTCTGTTAGTCTATGCATTATTGTCATCTGTTTATACTTGTGGCAAGTCTGGCCTATCTCTGAATTCCTCTAGAGAGCTAACAACAACTATAGGCTTTTCAGTGTAAAAATATTTTCATATGTGGGTCAAAGGCAGAGTTATCAAAATCTCAGAATATGTTTCCTCTGAAGATGTCCAGCCTTGATGTGCCCCTTCAGCAATGACATGTTTTAAACAAATGTTTAGCCTACTTTCCATATTTAGGTCTGCATTCTAAACATACATAGATTAACAGGCGTTTTGCCATGGATTTCAATTGGAGGAGAATATTACTAACCCTCTGGACTTTTATAAGATGAGCAAGAAAGACAACAGAAACCAGACACAAATTATCTTTTTTATTTCTTTCCTGCAATTTAAAATCACCTAAATGTGGTAATATTAATTTAGGAAGTACACGTTCAGGCTGGCACCTGAACATGTATATATGAGGGAATGGGCATCCAAACAATTTACCATAGGGAAAGATGGGGCCAGAGTCTTTACTATATGCCACCTGCTCCCCAGTAGCTGCCCATGCATGCACCCTTATCCTATGGTAAGTGGAAGATAACTTATGGTACCTTGGCTTTCAGTGAAAGAGGGGTAGGTTACTGCAATTTAACTTCCACTTACCATGGAATAAGAGCATGAGCATGCTCAGTTACTGCAGGTTTGCTGTTGTGTGGTTCTTACTCTGTGGTAAATTGTTCCAAATCCCCACCCCTTTTGACCCACAGTCAGTTGACCGTGTGTCTGTACACTGAGGCAACAAACTTTCAGTGCAAAGTGATTGAAAAACATCAATTTATAACAGAAACTGAAACTCACCTTGAACTATATAGTGCTGCTACCTGTACCACTACTGCATAACACTCATCTGTTTCTATTACTTATTGTACTCTTGGGGGCACTCACAAATTAATGCATTAGTTTATGCTAATGTTATGGCCGCTGATGTCTTTGCTGAGAACTGAACAACATTCATTTTCTTTTCTCTTTAAAAAAATAATTTGCCTGAGGCACTCGTTTGTGACGTAAAACACCAGTGCAACAATGGAATTACTTGTGGTTAGATGCAGTCTGCAGTTTATGCCATGAGGTTGAGCAGGTTATTTTTGCAGGACTGTAGCAGCTCAAAAGGAGACTATTTCAAAAGGACGAGGTTAGAGCTTGTTTTTCAGTGACTACAGAACAACAAGTATATTGTATTCTAAATAAGGATTCTGCAAACCATGTAGGGATAAAATTCTTAAGCAACTTCATATTACCCAAGGGTTTGTACCATATTAGGACTCTCACAATTTTTAGTTGCCTTCTGTGTTTGGTCTGATATCTCCAAAATAAATGTCTCTCTCCCTAGAAGGGCTCTTGTCAGAGTTAAAATTGTTAGAGGAATACATTTTACTTACAAGCAAAACAGTAGAAGTTGCTAGCCACAGCCCCATGTGTATCCAGTAAAAAGATCTACTGGAAGAATATAAGCCAGAGATTTGTTTGGCCCCTCTGATGGCAATGTCTGTGTGAGAAGGCTTGGAGAAGGCAAAGGGGAAAAAAACTCTATGATGTTTTCCTCCCAGAGTGAAATCCTGGCCCTAAAGAACCTATGGCAAAACCCCCATTGGCTTCAGTCGTACCCCAGAGTTTTCCGACTCGTGCATTGGTAGAAGGCATTCCCTTATCTTGCTCTACATCAACTCTGACTTTTTTATTCCCCGTAGCCAGACAGCCTTGATTCCATTCCACATTTGTTAGGAGGGCTTCCTTAGATTCTCTGTCTTCAATGAAAACTTGTAGTTCTTGAAAATATATAGTAATTTCCACTACCCTTATAGGGCAGGTCAATAGGAGGTTTCAAAGTTTTCAATGACTCTCAGTATTCCCTCATGTCCACACAAGGTGTGTCTACGTAAGATGCTTACTGCACATTAGTCTAATAACACCGTGCAGTAGTGTGGCAGTTAAAAATCGTTCAGTGTTATTAGGCTAATGTGCAGTAAGCATCACAAAATAACCATGTGCCAATGCTACTGGGCAGTAACTCTAGTTACTGTGCATTTAGTTAGTACTTTATTAAGCAAGTGCTAAACTAAATGCACAGTAATTAGGGCACATTAATGAACGTATAGACACTCCCACATGCTTTGAGAGACAACTTGGTCTGGTATTTTATGCATCAGTCTTCTGCTTTATTGCAGACATTGCACTGTGCTAGTTAACCACACTTCTGCATCTTCACCTCCAGGTGATACAGTGGGGCCAGAGTTACATAATAGCATTTTTTTTGTTCATTGGGAGTTTTGTGGGGTGCCTGGTGCAATCTCTGTCTCTGTTACACTTGTCCGTGGCAGTTTACCTTAAGCTTTCCACTAGACATCAGTTAACAGTTTGCAGCACTACCTGTATGTTGTCACACTCAAAATAACAGGTCACAGCCCTTTTTTTTCTTTCCATATCTGCCCTTTTCTCCTCTTTACTCTAGCTAGAACAACCTATAGCTAGGTGTGAATCCTATGTAGATATATTTATGCCTCAGTATCACTTTGTGCCACTGTAAATGACTCTTCCCACAGCTACAAAAGCTTTGAATTTGAAGTGCTGAAGCTAAAAGCATGTTCAGAACCCAAAGAAAAATATCCTTTGATCTATCTCTGTATTAAATAACATTTCCAACCATGGCACAAGTTGTACAGAATAATTATAAATATGAAAACAAGGCCTGACTCTGCTCTAACTTAAGAGAGGTGTAAAAGAAATGTTATTTCAGTGAAATTGTTGTAAATCCATGTGTATGGAGATCATTCCCTTTGTTTTTACACTAGTACTGAAGGTGAAGCTATTTCTAGCATGAAACTAATTTGCATGCATCTCTATGGCAAACTCCCCTTATTGCAAAACCTCAAAGATTACATTTGGCAGTTATGTTTGGATATGTTCTGTCCTTCAATATGCATGCTGCCTGTTTTTAATAGCAGTCAAGCTGATGTCTTATGGGATCTGGCCTCAAAACATTTCAACTGGAAGTGTTTTTTGTCTGTGTGCTCATTTAGTTTGCAAACAATTGTGAAGTAGCTTGCTCAGACAAAAGAAAACCTACAGATTTTAGATTTATATTTTAAGCTGCTGAGCTGCTGGCAATTTGATAGGGCACATCACTCTGGCTTGGTATCTGCAAATCCATGGGACACCCATTAGGTTAGGCAGAAGACAGGTCAGGGTGGCACCTTAGAGACTAACTGGTTCAGAGAGGCATGAGCTTTTATAGGCAACAACTTACTTCATCAGATGCATTAAGTTGGGGGAATCAAATCTCTTCCAGTGCGGCTCCACATACATATGTCATTATCGTGATGATCTCTGTTGGTTCCTCTTTGAACAGGTGATCTGTAGGACCCTGACAGACATTAAACTTAAGTTGTGATTAAATGGTTATCATATCTTAAGTAGTGACCTGGATGCACGTTCAATTAATTAATGGCATGATGCAATGAAGAATGAGCCACAAAGTTATTACACAAAATATGTGTAATAACCTTATGGCTGGTTCCTATCACACTGTTAATAGAACGTGTGGCCTTTCAAGATGCCCAGGTGCTCCAGAGGCTGGGAGCACCACTCTGCTGATAGGGACTCCCACCTACTGGAGTGCATGGAGTGAAATTTGCTACTTGTCAGTACAGTGTGAATAATCTGCTGAAGGATCCCACTATCGTGCCTCTTGTGGAAGCACTGCTGTTGGAATCCTGCACCAGATCCCATCATGCTTTTACTTGAATTTCTGTTGGAGCCTAATATTTACATTTGTTATTCTCATCAGTCTGCCTAAAAACAATATGGAAAGTTCAAACATGACTGCATTTGCATGAATGGTGCATGACAAAAGTCACATTTAGCTTGCTCTGCAAGGCAAGATGTAGCCTGATGTCCTGCTTAACTGCTAAACTTCACTCATATATACAGCTAAGAGCAAACCCTCATGTCATGCATTTGTGCACCAACATCTCATATTGCCTCTCGTAACAACAGCCACATTATGCTTCCTTGCACAAAACTGGCTGTCAGTTTAGATTTCCTTAATCCTGTCAGATTCCAGCTCAACCAACTAACAACCATTATCTATGGGAAAACCTTTTGTGCTATAAAGCAATGTCCTTACTGAAATGACATGTCATAAAAATTAGTTTGGGCTCTGATCTAAGGAAATAATTTCATTTAAGTCTGTAAGTTACAAACTGCTGGTATCATACATTTTTGTGCTACACATCTCAGAAGCAATGAACAAAACAATATACAAGTGGCGCACAGAATCTGAATCCTGCTTGCCTTACTCATATCATACTTTTAAACAATGCTTAAAACTTCTATATACATATATGCATGTGTATTTTGGAGCGTGTTTAGTAGGATGTGCACGTACGTGTATAATCATGGGGAATAACTTTAGTAGGTGTAAATTGTCTTATCTCCATTAAAGGCAACAAAATTATAACAGTTTACACCAGCTGAGAACATGGCCCTTACAGAACAATGAAGGAACATTGAAATGTGGTGATAGACATAATTTGCAAGTGCCACCGAAAAACCTATAGGTGAGAATTACTACAGGGTCAGATATCCCAATCATTTCCTGAGGACTGTACTCATGGGAAAGACTGAAGAGAAACCAGCTACAAGTTACAAATGACAGAAAAGGTTTTTTCAAGTATTGTATTTTCTTGCATAAAACATGCACTTCTTTCTGCAAAACCAACTGCGGGAAGTTGGGGTATGCATGATCTGCAAGAAATATGGATCCCTATGGATTTGGAAATTCAGTGGCACAGAAATGGTGGTTCTAGGAGTCACGGCAACTAATACTGCCCCTGTCCCCTTGCAGCCAAACTTCCCTGTCTGTGTGGAGTGCCCCAGCTGAATGACATGGCTCTGCATGCTGGATCAAGCCAGCACACAGGGTCAGTTCAGGGTCAGACATAGTGCATGGCTCTGGAGTCAGCATATGGCCACAGACCTAGCATACAGGGTTGGACCCACAGTGTGGGGTTGGACTGGGTATGTAGCCTCAGACCTGGCATGTGGTCACCATGCAGCTCCAGATCTGGCTCACCAGATAGGGCCAGTACAAGGTGTCAGTTTGCAGCTGAACCTAGTATGTGACCCCAGATCTAGCATGCAGGGTTAGACTCTCTGCATAACCCCAGCCCTGGTATGTCAGATTGGGCTGGTGCGTGGGGTCAGTCTGCAGGCCCCAGCCAGTGTGCAGGGCTGGCAGAAGCTCAGGAGCAGTCCTGGCTCCATAGCTGCTGCTACTGCTATTTACCCATCCTGTACTAAAAAGTATGATTTCTTTTCTTTAAGCTGTCTTTCAAAAGCAGGGTGTGCAATGTACTTGGGTACATGCTATATGTGAGAAAATACAGTAACGAGTATCTTCTAAGAGCTTAATGTGTATTTCCTGGAGCCAGCCACAGTACATGGGTCAGAATTACCTGTATGAATAATATCTGAATAAACTGTATGTATGTTCACCTACCATACAAATCATGGCAACAGTGACTTCAAATGGATGCCATTTTGGAGTCAAGTGCATGAGCTCAACTATGTGTTGAATCATAGCTTCTAAAAGCATGGTATGGTGGAAAGAATCCAGTAATGTAGTTCCTCAAGGTGCTGAATGGAGGAAGCTGCAAAACTCTTTTTTGTTTGCTGTGTTTCTTTTTTGTTTCCCACTTAAGAGGCAGTAATGCAGGGGTGGGCACTTATTTGGGCTGGAGGGCCACTTAAGGAGTTTCAGTCAGCTGTTGCAGGCTGGGAAGAGGAGGGGTGCTGACCCATCCCAGTGTGGTGTGTGTATGGGGGGGTAGTGACCTGCCCCGGCACAGCAGGAAGGAAGGGGGAGGGAGGAAATTTATCCTATCTGGTGCAGGGCACATCTGCCCTGCACCCTCTGCCAGGGATGCTGGACAGAGTAGGAGGTGGAGTCTCCATGGAGACTGATTGGGATCCCTGTGCGAAGGACATACTTGGCCAGGCAGATGGGATGGGGCTGTGGGTGGGTGGGGAGTGGCATCCAAGAGCAGGGTGGTTGGGTCTCAGAGCCACTCTAATTAAATTTCCTCCTCCCCCTACTCCTGGAGCAGGTATATAAATGCCCTTTAAGACTAAAGTACTTTTTTCTGGGATAGGGTATGAGGATGCCCTTGTGCATAGTCTTTCTTCATATCAGATCTTTGGTGGCTCAAAATGGACACCAAGATAATGAAGAGCACACAGTTAGTGACCAACTGTGAAAAAGTTTGTTTTAAGTAACTTGCCTAGCTGAGCATCAGAACTCTGTGGAGATAAATAGGGACAGAGTCCAGTTCTTAAGGGCAGAATTCAGCTTCCTTAGCCATGAGGCTGTCCTTTCTTACAAGTAAGTAAAGAACAAGGAGAGGCAGATAAAGGACAAGAAAAAGAGGCCAATATAGAGAGCCTTAGCAATGTTCTCAGAGGGACAAATAGCATGACAATCACCTGGTCATCCAAGATGTTTATATATTAATGCAAGAAGCATGAGGAATAAGGAGGAAGAATTGAACATCTTAGTACAATCACAGAATTATCATCTAGGTGGGATGAATTAGACTTGGTGAGACAGTTTGCATGACTGGAATATTGTCATGGATGAGCACAACTTGTTCAGCAAGGACTACCAGGAGAGAAGGACATAACACTAGTTCTGAGTTATAGTACAAAGTAGGAGTTAGGCCTGTTGAAAGTATCTGATTCACAGTAAAAAAGGAGAGAACAGTGAGAGTGAAGTCAGAGTGGGGGTCAGCTGTAGATCACCAAACCAAGAGGAAGAGGTGAATGCTGCTTTCTTTAAACAATTAACCAAAACATCCAATTCACAGGACCTGCTGCTGATGGAGGACTTTAATTAGCATGACATCTGTAGGGAGGAAAATGCAGCAGTTCACAGGCAGTCCTCATAGTTCTTGGACTGTGTCAGAGCTAAATGTTTGCTGCACCTGGGAGGGATCCTGTTTTCGGCATGCTGCTCACAAGCAAGAAAGAATCAGCTGAGACTATGAAGGCACAAGGTAATTTGGATGGCAGTGAGCACATCTATATGTGCACTTTATGTGTATTAACACAACTTTTCTAATGCGCATTAAATTTAGTACCTTCCATGTGAAGTAACTTAATGCATACATTAGGCTGCACAAATGAACAGTAGCACATTTGCATGATTTTTTAGTGATACTTAATGCCCAGTAGACTATTTTACTGTGCATTAATATAATGTCACATTTTTTAAACGTGACTCTTTAATGATCAGTAAAATAGTCTACTGCACATTAAAGCATACATGTAGACATTCCCAGTGGCTACAAAATGGTCCTAAGGAAAGACAGGAAGGAGAACAGCAGAATACGACAGTGGACTCTATATAAGCAGACTTTAACACAAGGAACTGGTAAGCAGGAGCCCATGGAAAGCAAGTTTCAGGAAAAGGAGAACTAGTTGTACCTCAAAAAGACCATACTAAGGGCACAAGAGCAAGCTATTCCAATGGGGAAAAAACCCAGGGGAAGGGCAGCAAGATACTAGCCTGGCTAAGCAATGCACTTTTTAATGAGGTGAAACTCTAAAAATAATCTTACACAAATTGGAAACTTGGGCTATGGACAGATGTACCATCTGTGCCATGGGGAAAGGCTGTTCTTCTGGTACAAAATGAGAGTATACAGCCAAGGGCACAACTGACTATTCTCATGGGGGCTGAGTGAGGTCCCAGGTGACTGGAAAAGGACAAATATAGGGTGCTGACAGACACTGGGTGGGGGGAGGAAACAACCGCACTTTCCTTGAAGAGGAAACGTTAGTTCAACCCAGCTCTGCAGCATCTGTATAGATTGGGGTCTTCAGTGGGGCTTTTTGGTGTTTTTATCTAAAGGTGATTCAATTAGCTATTAGATAAAAGTGCCAAAAAGCCCTGATGAAGCACACAATCTACAGAGACACTGGGTCCAACTACTGTGATACCTCTTCTGGGCATATTCTGTGCTTGGTACTGAAAGTAAAGTGGGTTTTTTTTCATGTCTATAAGCAGCCATAGTGTCCATCTTTAAGAAAAGGAAGGAGGAGGATCCAGGAAATCACAGGCTGGATATATGGGAAAATCATGGAGATGGTCATTGAAGAATCTATTTCTAAGATCAAGAACAGCCAACATGGGTTAATCAAAAGTAAGGCATGATTGACCAACCTAATTTCCTTTTATGATACAGTGATAGACTTTGTGGATAGGGGAGGCCAGTGAATGTGATGTGCCTTTAACTAGACACTTGACATTGTCTCCCATGACATTCTTGTTAGTAAGCTAAAGAGATCCAGTCTAGATAAACAGACTTGAAAGTGAAATCATAACTGGCTGGACCATCATGCTTAGTAAACAGTCATCAATGGCTCAATGTCTATTGGGAGAAAATATTGAGTGGTTGGTCTGATGTCCGGCACTATTTAATATCTTAATTAATTATTTGGAAGATGAAACTGAGTGCATAGTTAGTGCATTTTGTAAAGGACATGGAGAAGTTAGAGAGGTTCTAGAAGCTGGTGACAAAAATGATAACTGGTTTAAAAGTAGGGTGACCATATGTCCTGGATTGGCTGGAACTGTCCCAGATTTTGGAGGCTGACTCAGTGTCCCAGGCATTCACAAAAATTGAAGCAAAAATCCAGGATTGGTGGGAATCCACCTTCAAGTGCTTGGCTCCTGAATCAGGAACTGGGCACCTGCAGGTGGGTTCAGGCTAACAGGGCTTTTTCTTCCATTTTCTCCAGGAAGCCTAGCCAATGGGCTGCTCCCTAGTCTGGACTCTGCTGGGCTGTTAGCGGAGTTGCTTGCCCAGTATAGTTGCGGGACTGGGGGGGCAGGAGGAGGAGGAGCTGCAGAGTTATTGCTCGGCCCCACTCCTGGGAGCTGCGGGGTTGGGGCTGTGTCTCTCTGTGTGTGTGTCCTGCCTAGCCTCACTCCTGGGAGTTGGAGGGTTGGGGCTGTGTATTTGTGTGCATATGTCTTGCCCAGCAACACTCCTGGGAGTGGTGGGGTCGAGGTTGTGTGTATGTGTCCTGTCTGGCTCCACTCCTGGGAGCTGTAGGATCGGAGGGGGGGTGGGGGGGTGCATGCATACCATGCTGTCCTGCTAGGCCCCAACCCCTGGTGCCCCACCCCCCGTACTGGATTTCTCTTCAATTATTATGGTCAACCTATCTAGAAGTCAAGCCAAATGAGAAGTTCAAGGAAACAGGCATGTTCAGCTTGTTGAAAAGGCACTTAAGGGGCACATGACAGCAGCCTTCAAATATCTGATGGGCTGACATTAAAAAGTGTGGAAACTCCTTTTCTCTCTTGCCGCAGAGAAGAGGACATGGACCAGTGGCTTGAAGTTGTAGCCAGGTAGGTTTAGATTGAAATCAGGAAAAACTTCTTCACAGATTGAACAGTGAGGCAATGGAATAGACTGTTTAGGGCAGTTGTGGAATTTCCATCCCTGGAGGTGTTCAAGAAGAGGATGGATAAGCACTGGTCAGGTATGATCTAGGAATAGCCATGCCTTTGCTACACTAGGGATTTTTCCCATGCTTCTGAGCTTTGGGGCTAGAAAGGAATTCCTCAAAAGCATTGGTTGTTGGCTGCAGCCAAGGGTGGGATATTGACCTAGTGCTTCGGCTAGGACTAAAACCTGGGGGTTCCAGGCTAGAGGATCTTGCCCCTCCACTCAGGATCAGACTGAATGTGATACTTGGGGCCAGGAAGGAATTTTACCCCATGATCAGGCTGGTACAGACTGCGGGGGGTTTTGCCTTCCTCTGTGCCTGAGGGCATGACCCCTGCTCCTTGGATAACTTGAATGTATTTTAACAATCCTCACAGCAGCAAAACACTGGATGCTGTTGTCCTGAAGCTTTACCTATGGCATGTTATTTTCTTGTGGATTTGTGTCAGGGTTGACTGTTAGTTTTACTAATAGGTTAGACAAGAATTTGTATAGGATGGTTTGGATAGGGATGATCCCACTTCAGGCTAGATGTTTGCTTAGATTATCTCTAGAGGTCACTTCCAGCCCTACTTTTCTATGATTCTGTGATAATATTCTTCAAATGCCGGAATGGTGGTTATAAAGAGGATGGATGGTGACAGATGCAGGGGACAGGACAAAAAATAGTGCTTTTCAATTGCAAGAATGGAAATTTAGGTTGGATAATAGGAAGAAGTCTTTCCCAGTGAGGGTGGTTAAGTATTGGAATGGATTACTTGGAGAGGTTGTGTAATTCCCATCTGTGGAAGTTTCTAAGGGAAGATTAGACAAACACTTGTCTAGGATGGTTTAGTCAGAGCTGATCCTGCCCTGTGCAGGTACTTGAACTAGATGACTTCTTGGACTAAGTAGAGTTGTTTGGGGTGGCTAGGGGGCGGTTAGATTGCACTAAAAATGGCCACCTAATCTAAGGTAAATCAGGATGGGGGGTTAACAGTGGGGGGATGGAGGGATTGAGGGGCAAGCAGGCTTGGAGGGGGAGTTGGGGGCCCAGGGAGGATTGGGGGTGCAAGTGATGTCTGCAGGGGGATTAGGAGGATGGGGGTCAGGCAGGATCCAAAGGAGCAATTGGGAGGATCAGGGGTGCAGGGAGGTCCGCAGAAGCGATCAGGAGGCAGGTGAGGTCTGCAGGTAGTTGCTGGGGTCTGGGATGGTTTGGCAGAATCAGAGGAGCTCATGGGACCTGTGGGGATGGGGATTGGGGGGAACCAGGGGCTACTTCAGCCCCCTGACCCTCCCTGGTAAAGCACTCCTTCTGCATCCCTGCACCACCCCCACTGATACTTAGTTCCTCAGCTCCTGGTATCAATAAATGTTAATAAAACTAGCACCAGGAGTGGCTTGCAGGATGCGGTGTTGGGGGACTGGCTGGACTGTGGGGTGAGGGGCTGAGGGGCTAAAAATAGGCTGGTGCCAGGGGAGTGGGTAGGAAAAGTGCAGCCCCAGGGCTGGGGCCAGCAGCTGGGCTTTCACAGCCCTGGGGCTGCACAGGTAACTTACTGAAGTTGAATGCACTCGTCTAAACTAGTTTGATTAAGTTTGAGTGTACTTTGATCCAGCTGTATCTTAGACTGGGTTCCACCATTTTAGACCACTCTATGGGCACAGAACTTCTGTACTGGTAGGGGTTTAGATTGATTTCCCATTACTGAGACTAGGTCTTAGTATAAGGTCCACACCTGGGCAAACTAAGTTAAAACAGGTGGCCATTTTTAACCTGATCTAACCTTCCCCAGCCACTCCAAACATCTGCACTTAGCCTTTAGGTGTTTTCCAGATCTATTTTCTGTGATCCTCTTCCAGCAGCCCCCTGCCACATTCACAACAAATCTTCCAAAGTCTGCACCAAGTGCTAATAGTCTCATTTACTGCATACCCTATTCTTTCCCTGAATATCGTTCATTCTGGCACAGGCAGGCTAACATCACCCTCTACTTCCACTGGAGGGACTGAACCCTCCATGGGTGTTCAGTATTCGAATGACTGATCATCATGGCATACAGAACTCCACACGTTTTGCAAGCAAAGAAGAAGTGGAATAATATTTCAAGTAAACATTTCCTGTTCAGGCTTCCGATAGTCCTTCCCCTCGTGTACACATTTCTCTGAAAATATTGCACAGAGATAAAACTACAATTTTCCTAGGCTCACTTATGGTACATAGCTGCTATTTTGAAACCCCAAACATCTGGAAAATGGATGAGTTAATCAACAAGCAAGAAGCCACTGGGGTTGTGCTGCTTTATGAATATCAGATTTAGCAGCTTTTTTTTGTGAATTTTTTAAGTCCAAACAAGGAACTTCAGGTAATATAATTCACATAATAAAAGTTTCATTTTAATTAGTCAAGTTTCACTTGGATTTTGTGAACTTTGGAGCATCAGCACATGAAGAAGCATTAAGATTTTTTTTTGCTGTTGATTAGGAACAGCTGGTGCACAAACAGGGACTTTTTTCTTCATTTACAATACTAGAGCAAGAAAAACAAGCAGCAGTGTTCTTTACAAAGGAAAGTCTACTATTAAATGAAGGCAGATAGCACCTGGAAGAAGATGTCCTCCCTCTTTGATCCTATTTATATGAAGTCCCAAGCTGTGTGTGGATTCAAACTTATCTCATTTCAAAGACAGATCATAGGTTTAGATTGGCCCCATCTTTACTTTTGGCCTAATTACACCCAAGCTGTAGATCTTCAGCTTACTTTGCAAAATTTCACATAATTAAACTTTGTAAAATGCTGTCAATGGTCATATTTTATACCCTGACTTTCTCACATAGCTCCAGAAGACTATGAGCCCTTTGGGCATTCTTAACACGTGAACAATTTCCTGTTGATTCCCATTTGGGGATCTCACTCAAGAACTGATGGCAGGTTGTGTCTTTAGGGGAATACCTCACCTAAATAAAACTTTTAAAAATATATATTTAAGGTACCTTTTCTAAGCTGTCCTGCTCACGATCTGAAGCTTAATGGCAGAGTTATAGTACAAAACTACTAAGATTTCCATGGTAACCGGGGAGACAATGTGATCTAGTAGGGAGGAGTAGTAGCCTTGTGGACAAGACTCAGCTGATCTCATGCTCTGTAATCTTGGACAAATCACTTAATCTCTCTATGCTTCTGTTCCCCCTCCTGTTTGTCTAAATTATTTAGACTGTAAGCTACTTAGGGTAATAGCTGTCTCTCATCATAGACTTATAAAAAAGTAGGACTAGAAGGGCACTCTAGAGATCACCTAGTCTAATCCCCTGCCTCAGGCAGGATCAGATCCTTGTCTAACCTATTACTAAAACTACAGAATCAAATCTAACACAAAGCCACAAGGCATAGCACCCTGATCTGCCACAGGTTAAACATGCGGATAAGGGCAGGCCATGTTGCTGTTGCAAGGATTGTTAAAATACAGTGTTAAAGCCTGGCGTATACATGGCACCTAATACACTGGATATCCAATAATGGTTGGGGCTTTTAGGTGCTAAGATAGCGAAAATAGTATTTTTTTGCTGAAGGCAGCAATATTTGCTTAAACAAGAACAAATCCTTTCCTAAAGAGGGTATGAACGTAGCACTTCAGGCTGCTTTGTATTATTTTACCACAACATTAAAGGCTCCCCCACATAAGGCTTTTCCCTTCTCCATCCATTTGTTAGCAACTACAAACATTGTGTGTGGAAATGTCCAGGATTTCAACATAGATTCATTTTCAGTGTTATTCTGATCGCTGTCATATTTCCAGCTCTTGTCTTGTGGTGGGAGGGTTTGCAATGACTCACTGGGGAACAGCCAGAGTAGGAGGGGTCTGGAGAGAAACCAGTTGAGACATGATCCCAGCTACAGAACCCTGCTGCTGTCCACTGCTGTGCTGCAGTCACCACTGCTGCTGCTGTTGGCTTGGGAGGGAAGCAGGCTTTCCATTTGCTTAAAGCTTCCTATGTATTCCGCATTTCACATTCTTCATAATTAATAGAATGAAATGACACTGGAATTCTGGGACTAGCCCCATGCACAGTTCTTGCTTCAAATGTAGGGGGAAGAAATGATCTTCTTGTCCAGTAAATTAAATGTGGTCCTGGTTATTAGCAGCTAGCAACTGCGTATCAATTGAGATTGTAAACCATTTCATGCACTAAATCAGATCTTAATGGTGTCCCTGTTCAAAGACTTCTGAGGGCCTCTTCAGCCTACAGTACCTGCTAGGGTAGCTTTGAGGGCTTCTTTAACTTGCTCCCCTGTGGCAAAGGGGCCAGAATTGCCTGTGTGAAGGAGTATGTGGCCACTTCTTCCATTGCCTCACAGCATCAACAGCCCCAAAGGACTAGGCAGGATAGGTTTGCCACCTTAGAGACTAACTGGTTCAAAGAGGCATGAACTGCCTATGAAAGCTAATGCTGTTAGCTTTCATAGGCAGTTCATGCCTCTTTGAACCAGTAGCAACCTGTTAGTTTCCAAGGTGCCATCCTGAGGTGTCTTCTGCTTGACTTCAGACTAACAGGTCTCTCTATATCAAAAGACTAAGGGATTATGAGTAAGGATATGGACAAATGCATAAATTAGTGACTTAAAACGGGTTGGAGACTCACTGGGCATGTCTACATGTACACATTTACTGCACAGTAACCAAAATGACTGCACAGGACAGGCACACATCTACACATGAATGCCTATACTGTGCAGTAAATATAATGACATATGCTGATGCGAGTGGTATCACATCATGATCAGGTATCAAATTTATGCCCAATTAATTACTGTGCAGCAATGCACATGTAGATGTGTTATGGTGCAGTAACCCAGGAGGCCTCCCTGCTGGGTATGCCAACCACTAGGGGGCCAGCCTGAGCCCAGCCCCAGGGCTCCTGGCTGGCCACCTCTCCTGGCTTCAATTTGGGACTAAAGTTAGTCCCAAATGCTGGCAGCTGGCTCTGCCTTCAATTTGGGACTAAAGTTAGTCCCAAGTGCTGGCAGCCATGTGGCTGGAGGCTGGAGCTCTCCCCTGGTGGCCACAGGGGCACATGGCAGGCTGCTCTGACCTGGGCTAAATTTAGTCCCAGGTTATCTGCACGTGTAGACATAGGCTTATTCCTGTTTACTGTGCAGTAATTTTCTGCTCAGTAAATTTAAGCTGGTGTAAATGCACATGTAGACATGCCTATTGTGCCTAGTAATTGTCCATCTGCCTGCTCTTAACACATGGTAGGTGAAACCTAAAGTGAGACAACTATCAGTGACAGAGGAGTCAGTCACCATAGTTTAGCTTCCACTTACCATAGGGTAAAACAAAGAGCACAGAGCACTGCAGCTCAGGCCCCTTTTAGCTCACTCTGATGCTTCCTTGTTCATATGCTAAAGCTCCAAAAACTCCTCAGAGGGTGTATCTACATGTGCACCGTTACTGTGCATTAACTTAGGTTACTGCACAGTAACCAGAAATTACTGTGCAGTACAGGTGCATGTTTACATGTGTGTGCCCATACAGTGCACTAACTATTGCAACTTATGCTGACTTGGGTGTAAATTTGCTACCTGCACAATGCAGGTAGCAAATTTATGCCCGAGTAGTCCTTATGCAGTAAGGCACATGTAGACACCGTACTGCACAATAAGCCTGTTTGTACGGACTGAGCTGGGACTAACTTTAGTCCCAGGTCAGTCCACACACAGTGTTACTGTGCTGTAATGCTTGTACATGTAGATGCTGGTGTAAAAGCTGCTTACTGCTCAGTAATTTAAATTACTGTGCAGTAAATGCATGTGTAGACACACCCAGATCATCTCTAAATAAGTAAATAAATAAAAGCCCAGAAGATTCTGCAGATGGATAAACTATGGTTTCTTTTGATTTATCTTGTGCATTCTGAGGTAGTAAAGGTCCTGTTTCAACCTTTTCTCTGCAACCTTGTTTATTTTTAATTTAAATTAAAACTACAATTCTCAGGAAGCCATATGCCATTGAGCCTGCATCTGCCCAAAACAAAATCACGCCAAGGCTGGTATAGGTTAGTAGTAAAAAAAAATTGAAAAATGAAAGCATGGTGACATAACTCATGCTAGTCAAGAGGTAGAAAACCAGTCTTGTCAAAAACTGTATACCTTTTGAAATCATAAGTTTATTTGATTCTGGTATTCATGTTGGCATAATAGACTTCTCTGAAGTCCTGCATGACATTCTGGTAAAAAATAAATAGTGCAAAATCAATGCTGCCTATATTAGGTAGATGAAAAATGGGGTTTTTCTAGTGGAGTTCTTCAGAAATTGTTTTTGGTTCAATGTTATTCATTAATTATTACTATTATTATTATTATTGTTTGTTATTCATTATTATATGTCACATTTAGTATTCTGCAACAAAGAAATATTGAAAAGGGCTCAGGAGCAGTGGGAGATCATAGAAATCATAGAGAAGTAGGGCTGGAAAGGACCGCCAGAGGTTATCCGGTCCACCCCAGTGCCTGAGGCAGGATCATACCTGTCCAAATTCTCCTATACAATACATAATCTAAACTCTCTGTAAAATGGCTGTCGACTCAGACACAACACAAAATGTAATGCCCTAAGCTGACACAGGTAAAGCAGGGGAACCATGGCAGCCCACATCCTGCTTCTATTAAACGTTGTTAATATATGCTAAAGAAATCAGAGGGCTGTGCTCCTCACTACAGAGGAAGATAAAAAACCCCACAGTCCATATCAAGCTGACCACGTGGTAAAATTCATTCCTGATGCCAAATACGGAGATCAGTCTGATCCTGAGTTGAGGGACAAGACCCTCTAGCCAGGAAACTCCAGTTTTGGTCCCAGCAGGGGCATTGGCACACCCTAGTCAAAATTCCCAGTCTTGGCTGCAGCTAACACCCAATGCCTCTGTGGAAGGTTTAAAAACACCCTGACACATGAAGCAGTAATCAGTTGGATACAAACTCTAACTGTGATGTTGTAGCTAAGTCTATGAATCTATTACTCCAGGAACTTTAAAATAATCATGGAAAATTCACAATTTGCTCATGACAGCAACACTGTATGCCCCCACCTAGTCTGGAAGACCTCATGTGTGCATGGGGGAATTGGGCTGGTCCTGTTGAGGGCTTTGTATGTTAGAAAAAAATTCCCAGGGGCCATTGCACAGGGTCGAATTGTTGTGGAACTCTGCAAACAATTCAGTTGTTTAGTTTGCTTGTTAGTGTTATTGCATGAAAATGTAACAGTGACATTAATTTACACACCCTTAGCAACTGAAAAAAACAGTGATACACATATGATGGCTGTAAACCCTGCCTAATACGCCCACTGGCTTCAGCCCAATGCAAGCATAATACTGCAATGGTGAAGAGCTAGTGTCCATACTTATACCCCACTGCAAAAGAGTGGGGAAAATGGATGTTGCTGATCTTAAAAACATAGGTTTCCTAATCTGGCCTATGTTTTTGCCTTTCTGCAGCTGTTTCAGAATGATGTAAATTGAAGTATCTTTTTGGTTACTGTAGCAGTTTAGGGAAACAATATGCATAAGCCATCATCGCACACTGACTAACCTTGTACTTTTATTCTACCTCAGATTCTGGCACCATCTGTAGTGTGAAAACATCCATAATTTGTCTAACACTGATATCTTTAATCAAAATCTGTTCAGCTCTCCTGGAATTCCTCATCAGCTCCACTACAAATGCAATGAGATCAGGCACCCTCAACTGTTATCTCTACGCTGTTCCCCTGAATGTGGCTGCAGGTTTAATGTAATTTCATTTCTATTTATCTCAACTAAGTTTATATTATTAGACCTGGATTACCCGTGATTTCTGGGTGAAATTAGTCTCTACTTAGCTGCCATAGGGGAATCCAGCAATTGGGATTTGACTTCCTGTAAGAGGCTTACAAAGCCTTATTCCAGCTGTATCATTTTTGTTCTCCTCTTTCCTGGTTTGTTTTGCACAGGATTTCTCCCTGGAGAACTGACGGTTATCATAGCAAAAGCACTGCATAACCACCTAAGAAGGAGGTCGGTGGAGAGAACAAAATGATAATTCTGCTATGTCAGAAAAATATGGCATCTATCTGGGAAGGATGAAGTTAAGGGAAGTAAGGGTCCATGTAATGAAAAGAGATATGAGAAAACTGTGTGGAGAAAGAGGAACAGAAAGTGCTACGAGGAACACAAAGCAGAATGAAAGAGCAAGCAAAGAGGATAAAAAATAAGAAACTCAAAAGAAAACAGAAACAAATCTATCAGGAGAGAAATGAGAAAAATGGTATTAGAGAGAAACAGCACGAAGCGAGTCAAATGATCTTTAAAACTATATCGAAGAAAAAGACCGAGGGTAAAAAAAAAAAAGGACTGAGGGACAAAATTAGATGTTTTTCAAAGTTATTCAGCCAATTACATCATTCCCTTTAGTCCATTTCTTGTGAAACACCCTTGCTTATTTTGCTTTAAAAACCTAGAGTCTCTCCCTGCCTGGTTAATATGTTCCAAGGTATGATTGCAACCAGCCTACAGACAGGTTTCCCTTTCAGCTAGAGTAGTGAAGCTCCATGGAAACCTATTTGCATGTGGAAGAGCTCAGCCCCTATAAGGTCAAAAAAGACATAACCATACTGTTAGATAGACCAGCTACTTCAACCTGTACCTCAGTTGAATCTTGATTCACTTTGATTAGATTAGATTAAAAAAGAACCCCTTTTCCTTAAAGGGGTTTGGTTGCTCTATGCTATTTATTTCTTCTTCCTCCTTTTCTTTGAGTGAATTATGAAGATTATTCTCTTCCTCATCAGTTCTTACTGATTCTCTTATTCTTTCTTCCAACTTCTGTTTTATTGATAATATCCTGGAAAGAATGTGTCAGGGTAAATTAAACCCTGCATTCACACAGCATAGTGTAAAACTACCTTAGCATCTCACCTGATAGTGGTAACTTTGACATATGCACATCATTCAATGGTGAGTGAGCATGTAATATTACAACAAAAGGAAGGCAGCATTTGCCTAAATTCAGGTAAATCATCTGCCTTTACAGCCCCTCCAGAGCTAACAGACAGCGAGTTATAGTTTATCATAGCAATAAGCTCTGGTATGAGAGATCACTTTTCTGCTACTTATGGAGCAATAACACAAGGGAACACATAACACCATCATAGCCATGTGTAAAGTGGGGAGGCAAAATTTTGTCATAAAAAATTATATCGGTAACAAAGACAGAACATGGCAATACTAAACATGTAGAAAGGACCTGTCAATACAAATCAGTTGCTACCACCACTCAGTGATCTTATGTCGCTTCTAGGTTTCATCTGAGTCCTTCATGTTACTCTGCTGTCTCCTGTAGTATATTACAGTGTCTCAAGGGCAGAACAAGCCAAGAAATGGGAACATTTTGACTTTAGACTGAAATGCAACTGACTGACTTGCACTCAGTACTATGCAACAAAGAAGAGATTGTTTAATGTCACTTGACACAAGCTATACTTAAGGAATAGAAACCATATATGCAATAGGGGTGTGCAAAATGGGCCCTATTCAATTCAGATTGGGCCCAAATCGGGGACAGTGATTTGATTAGTTGAATCAGATCACTGTTCCTGATTGAATTTGGCTGAATCCAAATCTGAAGATTCGATGCTGATTCAGAGAATCAGCGATTCGGCCATAGACACAGCTTTAAATGTTTTTTCTACATACCTCAAGGTACCAGCGTACTTGTGAATGCTGAGATGCTGGGGCCATGGTTTTTCTTCCCTATGAGAACAGTTAATCAGAGGATGCCACTACTTGCTCAACCAAAGGTAAGAGCATATGTAAAAGCAAGCAAGTTCAAAGAAAAGCAATTGTCACAATGAGGCTAGCCAATTCTTTGAGCATAGAATGATCCCGAAAGGAAAATGACCATATAACAATAACACTAATGGCAGAGTGGTGCTTTGTAGAAAGGAGCAGCAGCATGTTCTTGGCTCTTTGGCTAGCTTCACACTGAACACTCCTTACTCAAGTCCTTAGCCTTTGCTTCAAGGGGCAGCAGAGAACACAAACGTTTGTAGGCTGCTTGTACCCCTTTTTGGAAGGCCACACCCATTTTTCTTCTCTAAAGTGCAGACTCAGAAAAAGGGGATTTGGGGTGTTCCTAAGCTTTAGCAGTCTATCACAAAAGCCATCAGATTCCATGGTGGTGAGGGCAGAATAAATACCTAGGGGGATTTGATCTAAACTGTACGTTGGAGATCTACCAAACCATTACAAAATCTTTAAGCCATTAAAAGAATGGTTCACTGCTTGGTGACTTGTTATTGTTCATAATATAAATCCCAGAGGAAAGAGTCAAATTATTGCAAACATTAACATGATTTCCTCATACAACTAGCATAGATGCTCTGAATGCTAGTAAGTCTGCATATATTTCCAAAGAACACTCCATTATACTCATGACAGTAGACACTGACAAGTGAATTACTGTGCTCTTAAGTCATAGCAAATCCAGGACTGTGAACAATCAAAATCATTCAAATAAAATTTGTTTTGTTTTGAAAAATGAGTAATCAGAAGAAAGAATAACGGTAATTGCCACCAACCATATGGGTATATATTTGGTTACAAGCTCATGCTATCCACCTTTTAGCACCACTGTATAAGATCCCTTTCTTTCAAGGAAATACATAATATGAATTAAAGTCTGATTATGTTACACAGTTCCTTAGTGTATATTTAGGTTGTGAAATTTTATAATAGAACATTTTTTTCATAGTTTCATAGTAAGAAAGGGATCTTATACAGTGGTACTAAAAGGTGGATAGCATGAGCTTGTAGCCAAATATATACCCATATGGTTGGTGGCAATTACTGTTATTCTTTCTTCTGATTACTCATTTTTCAAAACAAAACAAAACAAAACAAAACAAAACAGAAAAGCACAATGCAGATTGTCCAACATCATCAGCTGCATTTAATCTTAGGCAAACATCCAAGAGCTCATTTAGGGAAGGACATTTGGCTTAGTTCACATGACAGATTTTTGATTCAGTACAAATATATAAATGAGTGATATATTTTCATTTCTTTGACAATAGAGTGATGGGGGTTTTTTTAAAGAAGAAAATCCTGAGAATCTGGAGGATATTCATTATTAGAGTTGATCCAATATTAAGATACCAGATGTCAGCTTTGGGGCACAAACAGCCTATCTATTAAACTATCTCTGTACAACAAATATTAAAATAATATTTGTTTCCAACATATAGGATACAATCTACTCTGATATATGTATGAAATGTTTATTGCCCTTGCTACTTATTCTAACATGTATTTTTATTTAGCATCCGAGTTCAACTATATAAAGAAATATTCTAGAAAAGGACAAAACATTTATCTCAGATTAAATGTTATGCTTCTTTTGCTTGTGCTAAAAAAAGAATAAACGTTACTACTGTTGTGTAACAAAAAATGTTTACAAGGAAAGTCTTTGAGCAAAACAAGTATAAAAGCTTTTTCTAAGGAGCTGCAAAGCTGACTAATCTACAGTTGTCTAAAGATGCTATGTATAAGATGCACATGTAATTGCTACTTGCTTTTAAATCTCATATGGATTAATGCATTGACTCTGTTTTAGCATGACAAGAAAGCATTAAAAAAGGGAGCCAAATTCTGCTCTGACTGACCTAATGACAGGTGCATTTCACAGGGTGGAAAACAAGGCTTGCAATGACCCAGATATTTTGTCCATATTTGTCTCTAGCAGGCCTACATTCATACAGAACATGTTTCCATTCATTACTAGGTAAATAGGTAGCATGTGGGAGAAAGCTGGAGGAAGGGTAACCTCTAGGAGGTCAGGTTGGAGTAACCTCAGGACAGACTTTCTAACAACTGAACTGTAATACTGAAGAAATCAGCTTTATTTGACTGCAAATAACACCATATAGGAGGATTTTGAAATATTTATATAGTTTAGTCAAAATCTAGCTGCACCAAGAAATATCTTTATGGTTCCTAATATAAGATAGTTTACCAAAGATTTATACAGTATGGGAGTGTGTGCGTGTGTGCGGGGTGGGGGGCGGTTAATGGACAAAATATGCAAACCACTCCACTATCCCTGTTAATCACATTAGCAGGGCAACAGTAGAGCACTAAAAAAATCAGATCCCTAAAATGCAAAAGGAAGAAGCTCCTTTAAAGATTCAGCCCCTAAATAATCTCCTAAAAGTGCCTTTCCAGATCTGAACCAACAGCAATTAAAAATAGCTAGTACTTCGGATCCAAGTGTGATGTAATAAAAAGGTGACCAGGAATGATTCACCTAACAAAGCATTCAGGCCACAACCTAGGATTCTGTGGCACTGAGAGAGACAGAAAAGGAGACTGCAAACACTGAAGTCAGCAGTTCCAAAAGTAAAGCAGAAAACCCACTTGGGTCTATCTGCTTCTCCAAAATCACTTCCTCTTATTAAACGAGGTTTTGTTGCTGACAGGGAAGAACAGCAACCACTAAAATACAGTAAAAACTGATATGATAAAACTTCTTCCTTGGCAGATGCCAACATCTTTTAAAATGTTTAAAGCCATTTAAATGCCCCACAGAAATCAATATAGTAAGGTCCTTAAATAGCTTTAAAACTTGAGTCATGATGCCCAACAAGGTGAATAAAACAGGAAAATTATTATTTGACCAGAATCCAAAATTTTCTGCTGTTTATTTTCAAGTCTTCTCTGGCCTCCCTTGGTAACAAATACATCAAGGTTTGGGGCTTTAGGGTTTAGCTCTCTCTCCTTCCTAGAGAAAATGAAAATGATTACAGAGTATGAAAACCCTAAGTGAGGGACTTGGACAGGTGGGCCAGAACCAGGCTGAACTGTGGGTGAAAGAGTTCCCCAGTCTTCCTCATAATGCCAGAGCCACAGGCTTGCCTCATGCAACAGCATGGAAACAGCTTAGCCAAATCAGCCTCAGCTTAGCAGATGAGAACACAGTGCTAAACTTAGCTGTGTTTGAACATGGACTTTCCAGTGTCAGCAAGAATCTATATTAAATAGGATCAAATAAATTGCAACAATGATCCGTTTGCATGTAGATGGTTGAGAATGAGATTATTGCTTGTACGCTTGTGGCATAGCATTTAAAGATCACATACTCACTTCATATTTGGTAACTACCATAATCTCTGTGATTACTGTTGTTAAGGTCAAGTCACTTTCTACTCTCTGTGAATACAGTCCATTCTGTTGGTCTTCTTGGTATGATAGTATATCATCATGTCATGTGAAATTCAAGTGAGGCACAATGGTGCAGCTGTAGCTGTAAATCAGGGTAACTAGTAGGAGACTGGCTTCCTAGTGCATAGTACTGCAACACTATATTTGTGCTGTGTTGAATATCTTCTTGCTGGAATGAGTACATGTGATGTCTTTCTCCTAAAAAGTCTGTCCACTTTTCCCTGTGGAAGTTTCAGAAGTAAAATAGTGTCTATCTTCCTTTGCATCTATTTGGCCCGAGGTCTTGTTGACTGTGCCTTGTCTCTGCATGACATTCCCTTTACTAATTCAGACGGAAGTCACCTCCTGAGCTGACAAAGTTGGCCAGCTGACCGCCGTGTCCAGACTGCTGTCATGGCTCATTCCTCCTGTCAGGAAAATTCACTTGTTTTTATAGTTTCAGCCAATCAGTAAGTAAAAACTTTGTCTCCCAAGCAGAGGTGAGGTCATACAGATTCCGAGCAGAGCTGGATGTCTGAATGAGCCAGTTATGTCAGCCAGTTAATAACTTTACTTTTGTCAATTATTTGCCATTCATCCAGAAGAATCCAAAAGTGCTTGGCATACTTTAGAAACAGATTACAAGCTCTCGGTAAATGGATCACTTAACATGCCACTGAAATCTAGTCTTTTCTAGTGGACAGTACAGCAGCTGTTAGACAGTGCACTGCAATACTACACAGGTTAGGGCAAGAGAAAAAGAATATCTTATCCAATTTAAACTACAAGGAACTTTGTAATAATTGTTTTGTGCTAAACTGGTACTTGGCCAATATTCTAGAACCAACTCATTTCTGCAGAAACTACCATGAGGTTAGTAATAAGCTGTTTTCAGAATGATCTCTTCTGGCTATCACAATGTCCTGAAACTGTGTGAAGTCACTGATTCATAAATGGCTTGAGAAGAGTGCCTCTTTGCATGGAGTTTCCTCAGACATGAAGTATTTCTTATTTAGATTAGATGGCAAAAGGCAACTACATACTAGCTATCAAGCTTTAGTATGGCTCAGTCACATATACCACACTGCATGTTCATTCATCAAGTATAGCTAATATTATTTCTGTAATAAAAGGGGAGGCTGCATAGTTTAACAAACAGGCCCTGGAGCCAGAAGTCAGGAAATTCTGATTTCAACCTGGGATCTGAAAGTGATTTGTCATGTGCCAGTTACTTAGGCCTCAGGACTTTTATTACACGTCAAAAGTTATGCGCTCACTTAGGTATGCAGTGGTTTAGGACTGAGATTGCTCATACCCAAACTAAGAGAGGCATAGATTTCTTTGGGTGATCTCTTTTATTAGACTAGTTGCATAGTTTGGATAAACTTAGACAAGCTTTCAAATGCAAGACATTCTTCAGAACTGAGAAGAAAAGAATCACAGTAACCATCATGTCCTGGACCATCACAGCTACATCACTACAATACTACACCAACATCTCCTTTTTAGACACAATGATCAGTATCCAGAAGGGTAAAATATAGACCATGATATACAAGAAACCCACAGACCAACATACATATCTGCACAGAACCAGCAATCACCCTAAACACACCAAAAAAGCTGTGATATACAGCCAAGCCCTCAGATACCACTGCATCTGTACTGAAGAGAACACCCGGGATTGCCACCTCACCAATCTTAAAAAGGCTTTCACCCAGCAAGGACACTCCTCCAGAGAGGTAGATCACACGTTTGAAAGAGCCACCTGGATACCATGTGAAGAACTGCTGCAGTACAGAAGAAAAACACCCACAAATCGCACACCACTGGTTATGATGTATCACCCTTCCCTTGAACCTGTACGGAAAATCCTCAAAAAATTGCAACCCATATTAGAAAGAGACCCTATTCTTAAAAAGATCTTCCCAGAGCCACCCATCCTAGCCTTCAATCAGGCACCGAACCTTGCCAACCTCATCACCAGAAGCAAACTTCCTCAAGCCCAGAACACACCAAAAGGATTCAGACCGTGCCAGGACAAGAAATGCAAAACCTGCCAACACATCTCCATCACCCCCACTGTTACTACACCCCACAACAGAGCCATCAGCATCCCAGGATCTTACAGCTGCACCTCCGGAAATGTAATATACCTCATCCAATGCACCAAATACCCTGATGGAAGATATGTAGGAGAGACCAGACAACAACTGCGCACCAGAATGAACGCACACCGGAAATCCATCAAAGATAGAAACGCCCAATTACCGGTGGGGGCACATTTCTCACAGGAGGGCCACTCTCTCTCCAACCTCTCAGTCCTGATCCTCAAGGGAAACTTACACAACACTTCCCAGAGACGAGCCTATGAACTCCATTTCATTAACCTGCTGGATACTAGAGATCAGGGACTAAACATAGACATTGGATTTTTGATACATTACAATCTGCCTGGCAACTGACTCCCCAGCCCAGCCCAGCCCAGCCTCTGGCTTCTTTACTTTTCATTCCATCCAGGAAGAGCACACACCAACTGCTGAAGCTTCCTTAGCCTGACGAAGGGTTTTTGAACCCGAAAGCTTGCTTAATAACTATTCTCCAACTATTTGGGTTGGTCTAATAAAAGATATCAAATTCCCCCAAGGAACCTTGTCTGCCTATGTCCTTAGACCAACACGGCTACAACCCAAACCCCTACTTAAACTAAGCACACTTTTGAGATTTTTACTGGATTGGGGGCCATGATGTCTGACTTCTTCCACTTGTTAGAAAGAGAGAATAATACTGACTTCACCTCTATGACAGATAATTTGTTAGGCTTAGTTAGTTTTATTTTATCTAGAGGTTTAAAAAATACAATGTTGCGTAAATGCGATAGTTCATGCACCAAGCATTGTTAGTCCATACTATTTGATGAGGTATAGCAGCTACACAAGTGAGTACATATTATCTAATCCTTTACTCATTATAAAGGTAAGCAAGTAAGTCACAATAATCAATCTATTCTACATATCTGGCTTCCCCCCCACACCCTATTCTTGCAAAATGTCAGCAAGCAGGCTGCAATATTTTTAAATGTAACGCTGGTTCAAAATTCTCACAAAGAATTTGTTGCAAATATTATGCCCACTTTCAGTGTGCTGATTAATTACCTGCATCATGTGGTTTCTGTTGTGTTCCTTGTTTGAATGCTTTACGTACTGAAATAACAAACTGTGCATATATCCAATCTGGAATTTGTCCAACATCAGTCAGTTCTTTATATCATATACTGCTGTTTTTTTCATTAGAAAAAGTGCTGCTTTCAGGCCCAAATATTTGTAAACAGTCAAACTGAAGAGTCATGAATACCAAAACATATATTTAGGATTATATATGTAGTCTAAGTCAGACATTACTGTTTTTTTCCAGTAAATGTCCAGAGAACTACAACATGGGAGTCTAAGAAAGAAAATCAGTCTTCTCGTATCAGCTGCTCTTGGGAGACAGAGTTTGCTTACTATGGCAACTGATAAAATTCTCATCAAAATTTGTGATGTGAACTACAATTACCCTATACTCCTTTATCTTTTCCCCTCTTTTATTATCATTCTAGACAAAATAAATAGTGCTTTCTTGGGGTTAATTCCATACCATTCTGTATGAAACAATCCCAACAGCTAATATGGCCTTGGGGTCGTCTTAATAATAATAATCCTGTATTGACTGGCAGAGAGAGAGATCTTGGTCCTCTCTCGTTCCTTTGGGTCAGGTCATTCCCTGAATTTTAAAACACAAAGAGGTTGAATGGAGAAGAAAGGAGCATCTCTCAACCTTGGTACACTTATAAGGAAATGCCTGTAGGAATTAATGCTGATATTGTTACTAATTCTAGACCTTGCCAAAAATCTTTTTTGATACCCCAGAGAAAATGCATATTTTGTTGCAGAAATTTGAATACCAAAATAAGTTGTCTGAAATCAAAACATTTCAAATCGAAAATTCTTCCATGTTGCTTCAAGAGAATTGTTGTTCAGGTGCTTCGTATTCTTGTTTGTCTCCAGGCTGGTCTTCCTGGTCAGGCTAGATTTTTCTCCATGCAACATAATCTGCACTCTGGGAGAGAGAAGATAGTGTATTGTGGCTTATGAAGTACACAAAGCTGGGTTCCTCATAAACACGGCAAAATCAAAGAAGAGGATGCTTCTTCATTTTACAAAAATCTTCAACTCTCCAGAGAGTTTGGTGCTTAAGAATCTCTGGCTAAGTGCAGACATTTGGGGACATTGGACATTGAGGTTAGATCAGGTTAAAATGGCCACCCAGTCTAACTTAGTTCACCAGGTGCAGACCTTACATTTATAGACCCAGTCTTAGTGATCAGAAATCAATTTAAACCCCAAACTATCCAGAAGTTATGTGCACATGGGCTGTTCTTAAAATGGTGGAACCTGGTCTAAGATTGACTTGGATCTCCCGCTTGTGAGCCTGGGCATCAGTGTCACTGACGCCCAGGCTCGCAAGTGGGAGAAGTACGCCCTGCTGGCCGACATCCTGAGGGGCCGTGGCTACGACATGACGGTCGATGCACTCATTGTGGGAACGCTCGGAGCCTGGGACCCCAGCAACGAGAGTGTCCTGTGTGCCTGCCGTGTCTCCCACCGCAATGCCAAGCTCGTGCGCTGCCTCATGGTGTCCGACACCATCCGTTGGTCCCGCAACATCTACATGGAACACATCACGGGCCACCGCCAGTACTCCGACCCCACCAGATGAACCGCCGCCAGACCAGACCCAGAGGGGACCGCCTGAACCCCCCCTCTGCACGCGAACCCCTTCCCTCTCCTTCCCCCTTCCCCCCACCCCCGGGCTTAGTTGGCTAACATTGTATCTCCTGTAACCTAGTTGTGTTTCCCTCCTCACCCTCATCCTTCTATTGTTAGTCCCTCACTCGGGTGACCTGTATTTCCCTACCGGCTTTGTCATCTTTTTTTGGATTTACAATCCTAAACATCTACTAATAAAACTTACTCACTCTAAGTTAGACTGGTGCATGGAACTTCTGTACAGCTATCTGTGAAACCCTAGGGCCAGGAAAGCCCAACTGCAACCCCAGGGCTGTGCTTTCCCTCCCCCCCTCCCGTCTCCCCCGCACCCCACTTGCTCCCTACCCTGTGGATCAGCCAGCCCCAGCCCTGGCGCATCATACCTCCCATCCTGCAAGCCGCTCTGGGTGCTGCCAGATTTATCAGCATTCATAGAATCATAGAATCATAGAAAGTTAGGGTTGTAAGGACATCAGGAGGTCATCTAGTCCAACCCCCTGCCCAAGCAGGACCAAATAGATCATCCCAGCCAAAGCTTTGTCTAGCCGGGTTTTGAAAACCTCCAAGGATGAAGCTTCCACCACCTCTCTGGGTAACCTGTTCCCGTGTTTTATTACCCTCCTAGTGAGAAAAGCATTCCTAATATGTAACCTAAACTTCCATCACTGCAACTTGAGACTGTTGCTCCTTGTTCTGTCATCTCCCACCACTGAGAACAGTCCAGCTCCATCTTCTTTTGAACCCCGCTTCAGGTAGTTGAAGGCTGCTATTAATGTAGCAAAACCCCCAGTTTTTCTTTTTCTTTTTTTTAATTTTAAAATGCATTCCCTCCCCTTCCCCAACCATTTCTGACTTTTCTCTCCCTCTATATTCCCTATACATAAGTATAAGTGAGCTCAAACTTAGGATATGCTTTAAACATTTTTATTTTGGTAGCAAGTTTTTGGTTTTGGATATCCATTGTTTTATATTGTATAATTATTAGGTTTGTAGTAATTTTTACTGTTGTATATTGTATTATTATCATTTTTGTATTGATTTTTATTGTTTCATATGAATATTGTATGGTTTAGGCCTGTGTTTTTAAGTGAACCAAAGTCATGTCAAGTTTCCATTTTATATGTCAAGCCTCCATCTTCTGTCCTCTGCCTGGGTGTCCCATGTTGCAACAATATGATTCATTGTACCCCTCCCATGTAAATTGGTTCCCAGATGAATGAGAATGATTGGGAATGATTGAAATACAATGGTAGCAGGCCTCTACTGAATGGCCTGTAATGACTGGGCCATCACCTCGCATTGATTCACCCAGGAACCATGGACCTCACCCAGGAACAGAGACAAGACCAGCATTTGAAAAACATAAGATCCAGCAGAACCAGCAACTCTATCATTGTACCCCACCATTACAGACACCGGAAACTGCACATCCCTGCATGCAGCACACATGCTCAGTACACCAGGGGCTGACCCTTGCCTGGGCATGCCTCCTGTCATTAGGGTCACACACAGTCTGCCCCTATAAAAAGGGGCAGTGAAGACAGACCCAGTGGGAATGCCATTTCCATACGGACCAGACCAGCTTCACGTCACTTATCCATCCCAGAGACCCTGCTAGCGACCCCTCTGGACAACACCGAGCTGAAGGAGACCCCAACTGGCCATCAAGGATCAACTTCCAGCTTGGGATAGGTAGGTATTACCTGCACATCTCCTCCTACAATGTGGACTCTCTCTCTCTCTCCTCCTGAACTTCAGTGGACTTCAGCCCCTGCACCAAGCCTCTTTAACCCCTGCTGCCATTGTGTGTGCGTGCGTGCATGCATGTGTGTGGGTGCAAGGGAACAAATTTGGCATTGTGTCACCATCTCCCCTGTTCAATAAAACCACTGTCATTTGCAACCCCGAGCTGGGTCATGCTTTACTGAATCCCAGTCCCTTCCCTATCTGAAATTCCAGCCTCATTCTCTCTCTCTCTCTCAGCTCCAGTTCCCACCCTCTCTGCTAGTTTCCCGATCTCCTCCCAATTCCATCTCCCCTTGTCTGCCACCTCTCAGCCTCTCCTTGCTTCCCTGCCACCTGCTGCTTTTCCTGTGATTTTCTGCTGTCTGTCTCTCTGTTTTCAGGCTTCCCCCACACTTTCTGTAATCCTCCCCCCTGCCCCCTGCAGCTTCCCAGCTCCACTTCGCTGTCCTGCAGCTTTCTCCAGCATCCAGCACCTACTGCTGCTCCCTGCAACTTCTCTAGCTGCCCCAGAGCCATCCTCTGGCTCCCCACACCCAGAGCTCCTCTTTAATACCCACACTTTCCCTTAGTCCCATTTTCCCTGTCCCCATCTACCTTTTCACCTCCCCCATAGCTCTGGCTCCAGTCCCAGACTCTGTGCCAGCATGCTTCCCTGTTCTGCAGGCTTTGGGCATTGTCTTTTAATCAATGAAGATCAATTAACCTAAAGTTACCCCCGAGTCTCAGTTCTTCAGCCCAGGCCACTGTAGTCCACTGGTTCTAATCCCGGTCCTGGTAACTTTAACTCCCCACACTTCTACTTTCTTACCTTAACCTTTCCCCAGGTATCCCAAGTACATCAAGCACATACATACATATATACATACCTATTACAATACCTAACTTAGGAACTCACTTGTGTGTATGTGTAGGTGGGTGGTATGTGTGTAAATTAGTGAACACACACACACATATATATAGCTACCAGTGTGTGTGGTATATGAATTAGTAATCCACGCATGTACATTGGATGTGCAGGTGTTGGTAACTGGTAACTGATTCTGTCTAAATTTGGTGTGTGTAGCATGTATGGGCTTAAACTGGTGATAGGTGTGCATGAACCTAGACTAATTATTTTGAACGTGTCTGTATCTGAGCTGCTAGTGTGAGTGTGTATGCACTTAGTGAGTGTATGTGTGCTTAACTGATTTTTATGTGTGCATGTGCAATTGTACACCACACCGACCTGTCTAACAGTGCAATATTGAAATCCTGAGCGTTGGCCTGACCCCTCAAGGCAACATTTTAACCCTTCTCAGTCTCCTCTTCTCTAGACTAAATAAGCCCGGTTCCCTCAGTGTTTCCTTATAAGTCATGTCACCCAGCCCCCTCACCATTTTTGTTGCCTTCAGCTGGACCCTCTCCAATTTGTCTACACCCTTTCTGTAGTGGGGTGGTCAAAACTGAATATAGTACTCCAGATGTGGCCTCACCAGTGCTAAATAGAGGTGAATAATCACTTCCCTTGACCTACTGGCAACACACCTACCAATGCAGCCCAGTATGCCTTTAGCTTTCTTGGCAACAAGGGCACACTGCTGGCTCATAATCAGCTTATTGTCCACTGTAACCCCCAGGTCCTTTTCTGCAGAGCTGTTGCCCAACCAGTCAGTCCCCAGCCTATACCAGTACATGGGATTTTTCCGTCCTACGTGCAGGACTTTGCACTTGTCCTTGTTAAGCCTCATGAAATTTCATTTGGTCCATTCCTCCAATTTGTCTAAGTCACTCTGAGTCACACTTCATCACTGCTGGTGCTGAGGAAGTAAGTATCAGTGCAGGGAGGGACAGAAGGGATGGAGTATAGGTTTGCTGGGGGGATTGTGGAACTAAAAATAGCCCCTGGCCCCCCCACAAGCTCCTCCCCCCATGGGTCCTGAGAGTCCTCATGATCCTGCCAGACCCTCCGGGACCCAAGCAACCCCCCTAGATCCTGCCTGTACCACTTCAATCCCCCTGACTGCTCCCACAGATCCTGCCTGCCCCCCACCCCCATTCCACCTGTGGATCCCTAATCCCTACCCCAAGCTTGTTTGTCTCTCTGATCTCCCTAAACCCTTCTCATTAGCTCCCCACATACCAATTTACCTTATACTAGGTGGCCATTTTGAACATAGTCAAACATCCTCCTAACCTCCCCAAATGTCTGCACTTAGCCTTTTGGCTCTGCTTGTATTCAGGCTATGAACTGATGATACAGTTACTCCTGGAGATACCATTTAATTAGGGGAGATATCTCTGCATGCCACCATGCTGACCCTTTTTTTGAAATCTGGCAAAGTGGTCTGGATTGTGTCCTCTACATGCAGTGCCACTATATGGTGTATGAGGCACCACCCACTGCCAGACCTATCTCCCGCACTGCCTCTTCTGTCATGGACTTGCCACCACCAAAAGCATTAGCCATGGACTGGTGGCTGTTGGACGCAACAAGCTTTCATCTTGTGATGACGATGCAGTTCCCAACAGACAAGTTAATCCTCATCCCAGTAGTTTGCTGCTGGAGGAAAGGGTCAAGCTTGGTGCAGATCTCCATGAAGGTGTTCCTAGACATAAGAATGTTTTCCACCACTGCTTGTTGGCCCAGCAAATGGCAGAAAAGTGTTTAGGGGTACAGGGCATCTTGAAGGTGTGAGGACACCCCAGAAGTGTCTCTAAATCACACTTAGCTGCATCTGGGGTCGCAGTGTATCACAGGAACACTTCCAAAGGTCTAAGACATCATTGATACATTGTAAATTGGAACCCATAATGATACACAGAAAGAACCAGATCCTCACTTAGCATAAATAAATTTAGCTCCATTAGCCACCTCTCTCTTTTTAATTAATGTTTCAAAATCACACATGAAACCTATTTGTTCAGTGTTGCAAGTAGCCTGCTGGCTGCAAGCATAATAATTTATAACTATGGTGTGCTGTGAAACCAATCAGGGCAGGCTGAACTGTGACTGATATAAGAAACTGTTCATATAACCAGTCCTTTACAGCCTCATAGGAGTCTGCTGAACTGCGATATCTATTATGGTATTACTGCGTGATGAATGCATAAACAGGCAATGGGACCAAAAAACCCTTTGGCTTTACCTGCTTTAATATCTTCAAGAGGTTTTGCTATCCAGGAAGCTACCTGTGCATATCCACTATCAAACAATCTCCTTTTGATGGTGCCCTCAAAGGCTACCTTTTGCTGTGCTAACTTTAATATGTGGTGAAAAACATACTTTGATATTTTTTAATAAATGTTTTTTTTCAAACAACTTCTCCAACCAACCTGAGGACTCTGCAAACTTGGCATGTTTCTCTTCCTAGCTTGCCAAGCCTGATATTAACTGCAGTGCTGATACAGCTCCTATTCTCAAACTATCTGCATTTAGACTTCTTTAAAAGCCTGCCAAATCCCACAAACCTGTCACTGAAAGACTGATTGTCATATTCTGATCACTCTCTAAATGTAGCCAGAAATAATGAATAAGCCGATCATATTAATTAAAGTCTGATTTTAAAAAAAGAAACAAAAAATAGTTATTTCTTTGTTATCCAAATTCTTTGGCAATCTTTAGCATTTTTATCATCCTTTACCTAAACTACTTAGAATGTTCAAGCTGGTAAAAAAAGACATCCAGTAGATGCAGACGTCAACTTGAGGGAACTGGAGGCCTATTCACTGCACTTTCTCAATCCCTGTGTTCATTCTAGAAGAGGGTTCACCCAGTGTAACACTTTAACCATGGATAATTTATCATCAGCTACCGCTTCTATGGACATACTCAGTCTTCGATGTACTTGATTTTCTGGGCCCCAAATACTTTCAGCTGGAATTGCAGTTGGAAGGTAAAGTGGAGGCTGCGAATACTGAGTGACTTAATAGGTTGCAAAGAAACACAGTATTTAAACAACATGATTTAAGAGGGCAAACTCTGCTCTCATTTTTCCTGTAATTCTATAAGCAAAAGGTGGCACTTATCAGGAAACAAGGACAGAAACCAGATAACAAGCCAAGGTCTCTAATTTACAGTGAGACACAATGAGCTGACAGAAGCCCGTTTGACCATTTTCTGCCTGGCTTACTTTCATTCACCAGGAAGGATAAAACAGACCAGACACTGTTCTCATTTGATTAGATAAAAGTCGTAATAAATATTGTTTTTACACCTTGAACACCTGGGCTAGTGACAGAAGTTACACATAAACTGGTTTAAGTGATCAGAAACTGGTTTAAACCTGTAACAGAATGTAAGTTCAGTGCACATAAACCAGTTTCAAAATGGCTGAAACTGGTTTAAGATAAACCTGGTTCAATGTAGTACAAACTTAACTAATTTGGGTCAAAACAGTTTATGAAACTTCTGTCCCTCCTGGTTTAAGTTAAATCGGAGTCCCCCAGCATCTCAGATGCTTTGCAGCCCTGGGCAGGACTGTGCTCTCTGCTCTAGAGACAAGGGCTGACCCCTCCCCTCTGCTGTCTAGCTCAAGCACGGATGGATGGCACGTGGCCAGATGCAGGGCTGGATTATGACAGGGTGGGCCCCTAAGCTAGGGGTTCCCAACCTTTCCATGTCACGGCCCGGCAAACTGTGAACTGGAAGTGGCTGTGGCCCAGCAAGCTGCAGACCACTGCACAGAGCCCCGCGGCTGGAATTTCTGGCTGGAACACAGGCAAAGTTACTTCCACCCCGCCAGGCGGAAGCGGGGTGGGGGGGGGGAAGGGCCAAACCTAAACCACAGCTGCTGTGGGCCCTGTGGGGGGAGTTGTGGCCTCTCTGCCTGGCTCTGCAGAGGAGTTGCCTCCACAGTCACTACTGGTCTGGCAGCCAACCCTTCGCGGCCCAGGGGTTGACTTAGAGGCCCCTCATAATGTGAGGCTCTAAGCTATAGCTTGCTTAGCTTGTGGCTAAATCTGGCACTGCCCTTGAGGCAAAGGGAGCAAAGAGGGGGTTTATTCCCTCCCCTCTACAGGGGACTGTGGCCCCTGTCAGTCATTCCTCCCCTCCCCACTCCAGTGGGAGGGAAGGGTGCAGGGCCAGAGCCAGCTGGCATGACCCCCACCATCCACCTGCCTTGCTAGCAGCTGTGGCTGCAGGGCTGAGCTGGGTCGAAGCAGCCAGGTTGAAGGAAGCTGCCCCTGCCCTAAGCAGTGCTCTGTGGTGTGACAGGATCAGGAGATACAGCTGGAGGTGAGGGGAGAAAAATAGCCCTGCTGGGCTCGGCAGCTTGTGCCCTGCATGTGGAGCACTGGCTGCCTTCTACCCAGATGTCTTCTGCCTTCCAATGCATCCAGGAGCTGGAGCTCCACATGCTGGGCAGAAGCTGTGGGGCTGAAGCTTCCCACTCCCCCTGCTCCCCTCCAGAATGGTGCAGCATGGCTGCAGCAACAGCAGCTGGAGGTGATGGGGCAGAACAGGCCCCCTGACCCCACCCAGCCCACAGCTGGTTGTGCGCCTGAAGCCCTGGGGGGCTGCACAGGACAGGGGGACTTGAGGCATGCCATTGCCTCCAAGCTGGCCTGGGAAGCCTGCTCCCCAGCTAGCCCCTGCCCATGCTGCCAGGCTGGGCTGTCATGCAGCCGCAGTAGCCTGGGAAGGGCTTTGTTCCCATGAGCCGGCCCTGTGGGACCCTTCCCAGCCAGCTGGGGCTCCATGACAGCCTTGCCCAGCTTGGGCATGGGGAGCCAGGAGCAATCTGGCTGCACAGCCCCCCACAGCCCCAGCCTGGGCTCCCCTCTGCCTCCACCATTAGCAGCACCCACAGGCTGGCTGGGCTCATCCCTGCAGCCCCAGCAGCAGCCCCAGCCCTGGTTGGACAGCAGGACTATGGCAGCTGGCTCTGGCCAGCTGAGCATAGAGCAGGGGGGAAAGCTGGGCAGACCCCAACTGGGGTCCTGTGCCTGCCCAGAGACAGGGGAATTTAATCCCCACTCCCTTGTTACTAGATTTGCCCATCACTTTGGGGTGTGCTCATTTATTAGGGGTATGTTTCTGGAGTCTTTGTAATTTTATCAATGTGCTGCTTGTGTTACTATATGGAGCTGTATCTCTCCCTTCTGCAAGTACTCACCCCCAATGGAACTATCTTGCAGGACTCAGTTTCAATGGGGCTGCATTCCTCCAGCCACAAAATCCATCAAATACATACACATTAACGTGACATGCCTGACCCAGCCGGGTTGATCAACATGTACAGGCTGACGCCCTCAGGAATCAGTTCATTAAGGTAACAATAAAATGCAGTCAGACACAAGCATATAGACAAACAGAATGTCTCTGAATCCAGCTGAGTGTCTAGCTGACACCTTCATGGGGCAGCATTCAGTTCATTAGCGCATGTCTCAGCCAAACTGGGTCAATCAGCCTATGCAAGCTGATCCCCATATGTGTCTCAAACTCAGCACATCCCAATCTTTTGCCCTTACTGTCCAAGTACTGGTAGCCTCTTGATGAGTGGACCCCACAGTATTTCTGGGCTTCATAGGGATCTTTGGCTTAGGTAAAAGAAGTGTTGCTGCAGAGCAAGTGGGGAAGGGGAAGTAAAGAAGGAAAAATTCACCCAGTTACCACCAGTTTGACTATCAAAGTTATTTATTGCTAAGTATATATAATTTATGATGGTACTAGTAGTAATAGACATGCAAGGGAAAACAAACAAAAATAATTGCAATATTACTCTGTTTCAATTGAGTATTTGGGGAAACCTAGCTCAAGCTTAACTAATACAATTCAGGTTCAGAAAGCTATACCTAGAGAGAAAAAGAAAAAGAGAGAGAGAGAGAAAGATGGAGAAAGAGAGCGAGAGAGAGATGGGATCTCATGTTCCAAGGCACTCGGGTGATTTGTTGACAAGCAAAGTTCCCACCCAGCATGATTATTGAAGGGAGACGATCTGGTTCTCTCAGCTTCTCGAGAACAACAGCGGATGGTGTCAGAGAGATTTCTCCCTCTTGAAGCACACTGTTTGCTGCTTTACAGCTTTCTTATACCCTTAGCCTAGCCTCTTCAAAGCATTCTTTTAATTGTGTAAATCAAGAGGGTCCCAAGCTGTAATTGACAGGGAAAATCCTGTTATATAAACAGTTTCAATTTAAATGAATTACCCTTTTCAGTTACAAGGGGTTATCTGGTTTGGAACATCTCAAGAAACTGATTAACAACTAGGAAAAACATTAAGTTTTAAGGAGTAACCAGACACCTAGGAGCCAGCTTGAAATTATTATGAATATAGAAGATATACTGGAAGGGATACCACACTGTTCTTCTCAGATGGCCTAGCTATGCTTGCACTGTGAAGTCAGCATCAGTGTTTTGTATTTTACCTGTTGTGAATAAGCCTCAGCTTAGCATGACTCTCAGATTTTACCATAGACTTTTAACAGACTTAAAGGGATTACTTGGAGTGTTTATAAACTTTGTGGGGAGGACTTCCACCAGTCATCCCAGAAAAAAGTATGGCAGCATTTGTGGTTAGGGCTCCAACGGGCTGGATGCTGTGATGAACCCTTAACCATTGTTCAAATGTCGCCCATACCCACTCTGACTCGGTTTCCTGCCTCAGCATTCCCTAACCCAGCAACTGAGTTTTAGTCAATCAAGTTTAAATAGGCCTCCCATACTGGGACCAGGGAATGTATGGCCCGAGATGCCTATTAAACTTTTCTTCTGCTTAGTTCTGGTTAGATGAGGTGATGGCGGGGGGGGGGGGGGGAAGAGGGAGAATAGAAAAAGTCCTTTGTAAGAGCAGCAAGCTGGGTACTAGGGATCCCTCAGGAACACAGAGCTGACAGGTAACACCCTGCCCCCCCTTTGCCTGAGACTGGCTTGGCTGGTGTCTGCCCTCGGGGACAAGCCTGGCAAGGGCTGCCTCCCCCTTACCCCTGCAGGCACAGCCTTGTTGGGGTCCCTACAGGCCAGTGTGGGGGTTTAAACCCCTCCACAATCATACTTAGCCCCTGAAGAAACCTGGCTACACCCCCAGGTCAGCTTCTGTTCAGCCTTGTGGCTGCCGCAAAAGGAAGGGAGGGCTGCTTTAGCACCCCCCAGCTTCTAGCTGGATCCACTGCAGGCATGTGCCTGCTTTTCTAGAATTAAATGTGAATGTTTGTTCACTTGAAAATCAGTTGTCGTTGCAGGTTAGTCTAACCTGCAAAGATTGAATCAATTCAGGCTCTGACTTTTTGAATTTCTACCCCTAGCCCTGGTATACCTATACACAAGCATGGAATTTCAGTGTGTTGATTAATCAAGGCTGCTGGAGTGTGGCAATTACTGTGCTCCAGCAGCCTCCTGTATCTCCTGTATCAGCTTCCTCATGCTTAGAAATGGTGGCGGAGGTGCTTGATGTAAAGCTCATTGAACAAGCTTTTAGTTCAAGCACCCCCACCACCATTTTTAAGCATGGGGACACTGATGCATGAGATGTGGTGGTGCTTTACTTAGAGTGGCTCTTGGAGCCGCTCTAATTAAAATGCCACCTCCCACCCCCAGAGCACATGTAAAAGTGCCCTAGGATTCAGATGTGGCATAGATTATAAATAATGTGTTTATTGTAGGTTGTAGTTCCCACATAAGATTGGTCCACATCACAGAAGCATGGCAAGATACATACCAAGATCATCATACTTGGTTATTCCAGTTTTAAAAGAGGGTTAGTGGGCACATCTACATGTGCATTAATGCACTTTAGTTAATGTGCATTAAATCTAGTACATCCGGGTACTTTTACACATACTCTGGGGGTGGGAGGGGCACTTTAATAAGATCGCCACAGCAAATTGTGTATCAGCATCCTTGAAATGAATGAGTTTTATTTCAAGACCCCCACCACAATTTTGAAACATGGGGACACTGATACGTGAGATATGGAGGCTGGCTGGAGTGCAGTAATTACCACACTCCAGCAGACTTGATTAATTTATTAGGCAGTGTGTCACAGCAGCCTACCATCATGTCTATAGGCACCCTCCATTGTGAGGTACTAGGAAATATGCATTAGCCTGTCTTAATACACATTAACTAAAGAGAATGGTTTTAAAGTGATACTTAATGTGCATTAGCCTATTTTAATGTACATTAACTAAATAACACTTTTTTTAGCAATGCTTTTAAATAGGCAAATGCGCAGTAAAGCACATGTGTAGAAATGCCCAGTTTTGATTTAATAGGGATGCTGCAGTGCACTGGCTAAACTGCAGGGAGAATTCTGCACACAGACTGTTTAAGTCTGTATAGGAGCCTTTCACCTTCACAGGTTCTAAAAAATGTGTGTTATTAGCAGCCAGGGGCAGATCTGAGCGGTGGGAAGAGGATATGGTACAGTTGAGTGTGTACTCCATTCCATCTTCCAGGTCACTGATGAAGATATTGAACAAAACTAGCCCCAGGACTGACCCCTGGGGCACTCCACTTGATACCTGCTGCCAATTAGACATTGAGTCACTGATTACCTCCCATTTGAGCCTAACAATCCAGCTAGTTTTCTATCCATCTTACAGTCCATTCATCCAGCCTCTACTTACCTTGCTTGCAAGAACATTATGGGAGACCATATCAAAAGCTTTGCTAAAGTTAAGGTATATCATGCCCACTGCTCTCCCTACATCAACAGAGCCAGTCATCTCATCATAGAAGACAATCAGGTTGGTCAGACGTGATTTGCCCATGGTGAATCCATGCTGACTGTTCCTAGATGAATCAAAAAAGTTGGAAACAATTCTGCAAGGCTTACTTTAATGCCAGAATAAAGAAAATTCCATACTTGTTGGTAATTTACACTCAATGGTTCTGCTAGATATTAATTTACTATCAGGCTATGATATAAGATATGGTATAATAAATTGGCATTTAAAAATAAACAACAGTATTTTGTTACTAACTTGTAGATGTTGCCCCAAAGAAGCTCATTCTGCTCCCCTTAAAATCCAATATTAAATTCCCATTGATTTTGAAAGAAACAATGAAAATCAGACTGCACGTCTTTTCATAGCAGAGGCCTTGCCACTCTGTACAATATTATCCCTGCAGTACTGTATGGGTTTTTGTACACATATTTTGCTGTTTTTTGTTCTAAAATCTTCTCCTAAAGATGAAAACAGAAGCATACTGAATTAAACTTACCAACACTAAAGGCTTGACGTGAAGTCCTCTGTTTTGGGGCATTGTTGCTGTTGAAGGCAAGTGACTTAATCACCTGCTCACTTTTATTTTCTTTACCAAAGTGACAATATCAGAAATAGTCAAATAAATATTGGCATGGGCAACTGGTGCTACTTTAGCCATGCGGGGGGGGGTGGGGGTGGGGGTGGGGGGGGAGGGCAGGCAGTCAGTGACTGGGGGTGGGGAAAGGGGGAGGGGTGTCTCTCCATGCCCAATCTCACTGACCAGGGCTTCACGACTGGTGCTCGCAGGGGGGGTACCAGTGCTCCTACCTGCCCCCACTGCCAGTTGCCTAAGTGGCAAGCGCGGCCAGTCAGGGGGTGCATCAGTGCTCTCAGGGGGTGCTCATGCACCCCCATGCACCTGCTACGCATCGCCACTGAATATTGGGCCCAAATATTTTTATTTTACAAGTAGCCACATCCCCAGTTCTACAAAGATATAAGGGGGACTTTTTTATCTTTGTGATTTATTCAGATTAAGATTTCACTTAGCAAAAATCTTGTCAGCTGGAGTTTTGTTTTCCAAATGAGCAAATACCACTACTGCAGTGTTTCTCACTGCCACATTGCCTTTGATCACAGGATGTCAAGACACACTGTAAACATTAAATATTCCTCACAACAATAACAAGTAGGAATGCACTATTATCTACATGTCAAAGACAATTAAAACACAGACACAGAGAATTAAAGTGATTTGCCTGAGCTAGTAACAAAATCCGGCCTCCTACTCCCAGGCATGTTCATTTTCAGGTCCCATTTCTGCATTCCAGTATTAAGGTGAGTGGTTTTGCTCTGTCTGTATTAATACAACACGATAAAAATACTGCACATATGTAGTTAAGTAGTTTAAGTGAGCTACAAATAAATAAGCACATGGGACAGCTTGTTTACACAGAAAATGGCATAACACCTTACACTGAGGGATAAAGCTAAAAAAGAAAAGCAGACGAGTAACAAAAATTAAACAAATTTTCAACTGAAAGTTAATCACCCTAATCTGAAAATAAGAGCTCTCCATGTTCCTATCTGCCATGTAAATCAAAAGGGAAGAAGAGCTCAGTAATTGCCTGGAAATAAAACATGAAGTTATCTGATGCGAATATATTGCTACATGGCATATAATCTCTCTAGCTCCCTCTCCTTCTGCACAACTCCTACCTACCTGTTGCTGCCTTCTCTACTCTGGGGATTTTACACTAGTGAAGCCAGAGTATCCATGCAATTATCCCATTCTAGATGTACTGTGCTGGTCTAAATTGTGATTCACTCTCTTGTAGTTTACTTCCGTTTCAAACCAGGCCAGTGCAACATGGGTATAATGTTGCTCAGGGAGATGAATTGCGGGACACAGTGATTTATGTAATATGTCCCCCTCAAGAAATAGCTTGAAAGGAGACCATGTGAGTGTACACTTTCCTATGTAACTGTGTTATCCTCACCCTGCTTTGCACATCAGATTGCAGCAGCAACACAGAATCTAACAGCAGTTGGGCCATTACTGGGGTGACATGAGATTACTGGATGCTTTTCTGCCCATTAGTGTATTTTTACTAAGGCACAAGGTTGAAGGGACATAGACCACAAACCTCAACTAGACAATGGTTTTTACATTAAAAACTAGATAATCAGAAACTCCAGTTTCATTAAAGGGAAAACACTTACTGCCAACAGTCTTCTTAATGTCACTGGGATGCCTCAAGGCTTTGTACACTGCTGGCAATTGTCTCAGTGAAACCGCAGCCTCTTCCCTCCCATGTATGCACTGCATCAAAGCAAGTGGGAAAGCAGGCTCTGCCTCTTTTCCACACCCTGACCCCCCAACCCTACAGTTTTTATGATTCTTGTGATGGTGAAAGGCAAAGAAAAAGGAAAAAAAACAGCAACAGCATAAGTAGGACAAGGTGAAAGCAGTTTAATTTTTCCCAAGCTAACCCAGGACTGACCGCAGCTCAACCAGGGCTGATTTGTAGCCCTCAAGCAAGTGAACACAAAAACATGTGGGAAAGGCACAAAAGGCTGCTCTTAGAGACTGACAGCTTGTTAACGACTATATTATGGCCAGTTCAGCTTAAATGACAGGGTCACCTATTTGATACCGTTTGGGTGGTTTGCCTTGGCCTCAGAGGATCTTGTCACATTTTAATTCAGAAAGTTTCATCTGACAAACAAGCTACCCATTAATATGCATTTGTCCTCAGTCATCTGAAAGTCTAGCTGTTGCTCTCATTCCTCTTTGACTGAAACCAGGACTGTCCAACTTCTGGGTAGCCAGGGACTAAATGCAATGCTGGCTGTGGTCCCAGGTCCGCAACCAAAGCTGTTCATTGTGCAGATGGCCCCCTGGGCTCTTCCCCACCACACAGGTGGCCAGGCAGAAGCCCATAGGCTGCATAGGTGAATGCAGCCTGCAGGCCACCAGTTGGACACCCCTTACTTAAAAGACCTCCCCCAACCCTACCCTGACCATCATTGCCAACCGCTGTCCTCAATGAATGGAAAATTAACTTAGAAAAAGGATAGTTGTGTGTTTAAACTTTAAAAACTGATTTCTGCAGTGAAAGCAAAGTAATGATATCCTCAATAATGCAGAATTACATGTGAATTTTTCCATGGCTCTGTTATTTAAAAGCAACATTTGTTTGATAATTTCATGGCTACAACAGCCACAACAAACAATTGTTATGTAAAGGCATTTTACAGACAGAAATAATAGAAATCATAGAAAATCAGGGTTGGAAGGAACCTCAGGAGATCATTGAGTCCAGCATTTCTGAATCTGTGGGTTATAACCCTAAAGTGGGTTGCCAGAATACATGGAAGGGTTGCAAACCAACTTTAAGAATGGATTCTCCTTTAAAGGAGAAAAATGCAGGAAACCATGGCTTTTCTCTTGTAGGCTGGCAGAATTCCAGCATGGAAGGGGTTGCTTGGGGCCTCTGCATGCCCACCCCCGCCCTGCTCCACACACTGGGGGCTGGGCCTGGGGGTCGGAGGCAATGGGTGAGGGGCAGTGGGTCAGGACTGGCCACAGATTTCATTGATTTCATAGACGTTAAGGCTGGAAGAGACCTCAAAGATCATCAAGTCCAGCCCCCTGCCCCAGGGGCAGGAAGTCAGCTAGGGTCAAAGGACCCTGGCAAGATAAGCATCCAATCATTTCTTGAATAAGTCCAGAGTAGGTGCCTGCACCACATCTGGAGGGAGTCTATTCCAGGTCTTGGGGGCTCGGACAGTAAAGAAACTTTTTCTTATGCCCAGCCTAAAATGGTCTTGTAGGAGTTTTTGACCATTGACCTTGTTTCTCCTTGGGGTGCTCTGGTGAACAGACATTCTCCCAGATCCTGATGAACACCCTTTGTGTACTTACAGGTAGCCACCAGGTCCCCCCTGAGCCTGCGCTTTTCCAGACTGACAAGTCCCATGGCTCTCAGCCTCTCTTCATAGGGCCTATTCTCTTGCCCTCTGATCATGTGCATGGCTCTCCTCTGGACTCTCTCAAGCTTCTCGACATCCTTTTTAAATTGCAGAACCCAGAATTGGATGCTGTACTCCAGCTGTGGCCTCACCAAGGCCAAGTACAGTGGGAGGATGACATCTTGAGATTTACTTGAGAAGTATATATAGATGCAAGCCATAGTTTTTTTTGCTTTACCAGATGTGACATCACTTTGGTGGCTCATATTCATCTTGTGGTCAATCATGACCACCAAGATGTTTACAAATGGATCCTGGTACAAAAAAGGTTGAGAACCACTGATCTAGTCCAACCCCTACTCAAGGAAGGAGCATCCCCAACTAGATCATCCCAGCCAAAGCTTTGTCTGGACAGGTCTTAAAAACCTCCAAGGACAGAGATTCCACCACCTCTCTGGGTAACCTGTCCCAGTGTTTTACTACACTCCTAGTAATAATTTTTTTCCTAATATCTAATCTAAACTTCCCTTGCTGCAACTTGAGACCATTGCTCCTTGTTTTGTCATCTGCCATCACTAAGAACAGTCCAGTTCCATCCTCTTTTGAACTGCCCTTCAGGTAGTTGAAGGCTGCTATTAAATCCCCTCTCAATCTCCTCTTCACTAGACTAAATAAGCCCAGTTCCCTCAGTCTATCCTCATAAATCATGTCCTCCAGCCCCCTCAAAATTTTCGTTGGCCTCCAATTGTTCTCCAATTGTTCACATCCTTTTTGTAGCAGGGGGCCCAAAACTGAACCCAGTACTCCAGACGTGGCCCCATCAGTGCTGAATAGAGGGAAATAATCACTTCCCTTGATTTACTGGGAACATTCCTACTGATGCAACGCAGTATGCCATTAGACTTCTTTGCAACAAGGGCACACTGCTGGTTCATATTCAGCTTGTCGTCCACTGTAACCCCCAGGTCCTTTTTTGCAAAGCTGCTACCCAGCCAGTCAGCCCCCAGCCTGGACTGGTGCATGGGATTGTGCTGTCCTAAGTGCAGAACTTTGCATTTGTCCTTGCTGAGGCTCATGAGATTCCTTTTGGCCCAATCCTCCAATTTGTCTAGATTGCTCTGAATCCTAGCCCTACCCTCCAGTATATCTACTATTTCCCCCAGCTTGGTGTCATCTGCAGACTTGCTGAGGGTGCACTCTATACAATCTTCCAGGTCACTGATGAAGAAAAGGAATAAAACCAGCCCCACGACCAATCTTTGGGGCACTCCACTTGATAATGGCTGCCAACTAGACATCAAGTCATTGATTACTATCCTGGCTGGAGCATCAGGCTCAGAGTTTTCAATCCACCTTATAGTCCATTCGTCCTTAGCTTGCCTGTGAGAATGTTGTGGGAGACTGTATCAAAAACCTTGCTAAAATCAAGGGAGGCCACATCCACTGGTCTCTCCACACCCACAGAGCCAGTCACCTTGTCATAGAAGGCAATCGGTAAATCCATGCTGACTGTTCCCAATTACTTTCTTCTCCCGCAAGTGCCTAGAAATGGATTCCTTGATGAGATCTGCTCCATGATTTTTCCAGGGACTAAGGTGAGGCTGACTGGTCTGTAGTTCCCTGGATCCTCCTTTTTCCCTTTCTTAAATACGGGCACTATGTTTGCCCTTTTCCAATCATCCAGGACCTCCTGATCACCATGAATTTTCAAAGATGATGGCCAATGGCTCTGCAATCACATCATCCAACTCCCTCAGCACCCTCAGGTGCATCCTATCCGGCCTCATGGACTTGTATATGTCCAACTTTTCTAAATAGTCCCTAACCTGTTCTTTTGCCACTGTTGGCTGCTTACCTCCTCCCCAAACTGTACTGCCCAGTGCAGTAGTCTGGGAGCTGACCTTGCCTGTAAAGACTGAGGTGAAGAAGGCATTGAGCACTTTAGCCTTTTCTGCACCCTCTGTCACAAAGTTGCCTCTCCCATTCAGTAACGGACCCACCCTTTCCCTGATCCTCCTCTTGCTACCAACATACTGGTAGAAACCCTTCTTGTTACCCTTCACATCCCTTGCTAGCTGCAACTCCAATTGTGCTTTGGTCTTCCTGACTTCATCCCTACATGCTCAAGCAATGCTCTTATACTCCTCCCTATTTATTTGTCCAAGTTTTTGCAGTTTTATTATAAGCTTCCTTTCTGTGATTTAGTTTATTGAAGAGTTCCCTGCTAAGCCAAGCTGGTCTTCTGCCATACTTGCTTGTCTTCCTGCACATCAGGATGGTTTATTTCTGCAATTTCAGTAAGGCTTCTTTAAAGTACAGCCAGCTCTCCTGGACTCTTCTCTCCCTCTGACTGGCTTTCCAGGGGATCCTGCGTGAGTTGAAGTCTGCTTTTACGAAGTCCAGGGTCCTTACTCTGCTACTGGCCGTGCTTTCTTTCATCAGGATCCTGAAGTGAATCGTTTCGTGGTCACTCCTGCCCATTAGTTGCCATCCACTAATTCCCCACCAATTCTTCCCTGCTTGTGAGCAGCAGGTCAAGAAGAGCACAGCCCCTCATTAGCCACACCAGTCCTTGCACAAGGAAGTTGTCCCCAACACTTTCTAAAAACTTCCTGGATTGCCTACACACTGCTGTATTGCCCTCCCAACAGATGTCAGGGTGATCAAAGTCCCCCATGAGAACCAGGACTTGTGATGGGAAAACTTCCACTAGCTGTTTGAACAAAGCCTCATCCAACGCTTCCTCCTGGTCTGGTGAACTATAGCAGACACCCACTATAGCAATCCTTATTGCTTTCTGCTCTAACCTTAATCCAGAGGCTTTCAACAGGCCTACCTCCAGTTTTATACTGGAGCTCTGAGCAATCATAGGCTCTTTTACATAAAGTGCAGCTCCTCCTTCTCCTCTGCCTGTCCTTCCTGAACAGTTTGTACCCATTCAAGACAGTGCTCCAGTCATGCGAGCTATCCCAACAAGTTTCTGTTATTCCAGTTACATCACTGTCCCATAACTGTGCAAGGACTTCCAATTCATCCTGCTTGTTTCCCAGAGAGATGACTGTGGCAGGGTGTGGGGCCTAGGGCAAATCAGCCTGTGCGGGGCCCAGACGCAGCAGCGGTGGCGGGGGGGGGGAGTGGCACGCAGCCAAATGTGAAGCCGGCCTGGCTCTGCAGGGCCCGCCAAAGTGCAGGGCCTGGGGCAGTCACCCCGATTTGCACCCCCCGTGCAGGGACAGACCTGCTTCTAAGGCTCCATGCATTTGTGTACAGGCACCTGAGGTAACTAGTCAATTCCCCCGATTTCTCAGGAAGTAGGAAAACACTTCCTGTTTTGCCCCCTCCTGCTTCCTCTTCCTCCCCATCTCCTGCTTCCCCACTTACCTCAGGGGCTTGGTCTCCATCCCCTGGTGAACCTAGTTTAAAACCCTCCTCACTAGGTTAGTGAGCCTGTCTGTGAAGATGTAATTGGTCACATCTTGTCCCCAAAATCTTTACCCTTTGAGACATAGGCGACACATAGGGAGGGCACAGGAGGGCACATGCCCCCCCTGAGATTGGCCACTGCTGAAGGCACCACCAGCTTCTGCAGGTGGTCACCACCCCCTCTCATTGACGATGTGGCTGCTGGTGGCTGTGAGCGATCCCCGCTTGCTGCCCACTGTCGACACCATTGATGGTGGCTGCAGGCGGTCCCTACTCACTGCCACCAACATGGGTGGCAGCTTTGGGAGGTTCCTGCTCACCGCTGCTGACAGTGTGGGGCGTGGATGTGGGAGGTCCCCGCTTGCTGCTGCCAACAATGCCACTGGAGGCTACGGGTGGTCCCTGCTCACTGCCACGGTGCCCCCCAGTCACAGAAGGCACCAGTCATTCATGCTCTGAGACCATTGCCCAGTAGTGTATCAGAGATGACATGACTACTGTATTTGACCAGAAGCAGACCTAAAGTTGCAGCAAAGTTAGTTTAGACTGGCTATCTGGAAAAAGTTCTTCACTGTGTTAGCTTGCAGAACCCAAACAAACCACACTTCACCAGAAGAAACAGTGTATTACTTCAACCCAGTTCTGCAACATCTGTATAAATTGGATGCTTCAGCAGGGCTTTATGATACATTTATCTAAAGTTGATTCAACCAGCTATTAGATAAAAGCCCCACTAAAGCACCCAGTCTATACAGATGTTGGATGAACTGGGTCCAACTAAGGTGCTACCTCTTCTGGGCATGCACAGGGCTTGGTGCAGAAACACTCTGAGTTTAAAGTAAAGCACTGTTTTGGGGGGAGGAGGGGGAGAGGGAGGGAGGTGTTAACATCTGCAAGCAGCCAGTGAGAATAGTGAGGCAGTGAAATAGACTGCCTAAGGAAGTTGTAGACTGTCCATCACTGGAGGTGCTCAAGAAAAGTTTGGACAGCCACTGGCCAGGAATGATCTAGGAATACCTATGCCTATTTTCTACCATAGGTATTTCCCATGCTTCTAGGCTTTGCTGATTTCTCCCTCCTCCACTTTGTTTTCTGCTACATGTGTCAGGGTGTTTTTAAACCTTCCTTGAGGCATTGGGTGTTGGTTAAGACTGGGGCCATCGACTGGGGTGTGCTGATTCTCCTGCTGGGAATAAAGCCCCAAGTTCCTGGCTAGAGGGTCTTGCCTGTCCAATCAGGGTCTATATTTAGGGTGAGGAAGGAATTTTGCCCCATGGTCAGATTGGTATGACTGTGGGGGTTGTTACCTTCCTCTGTAGCGGGTGGCAAGGCCTTCTGCCTGGGACCTCTTGAGCATATGTTGACCACATGTGGGCTGCCGTGGTTCCCCTGCTTTACCTGTAGGAGGTTAGGGTGTTAGGGCTATGTTGTGTCAGTGCTGATGGTACTCTTATATAGAGTTTAGTTTATGATTGTATGGGATGGTTTGAATAGGGATGATCCTGACTCCAGCAGGGGGTTGGACTAGATGACCTCTGGATCCCCCTTCCAGTCCTACATCTCGATGATTCTATGACTCTGTATTCAAACTTGCTTTAATAAACTGTGTGTTTTGTAGTTCAGAAATCAATGCAAATTTTATTAGATGGAAAGAATAATTATAGGGTTAAAACCAGAAGGCCAGATCCCTCAGCTGATGTAAAACAACATGGATCCATAAACATCAGCAGAGATCCAGCAATCTGCACTGGCGAAGCATAGATACTAAAGACACAACTGATTTATATTTTTTCAGTAGAAGCCTTATTTGTAACCAAGTTTTTCATTATAAGCAGGAGTGTTATTCTCTATTCTATGTGGGGTTTACAGTACAAGAAGTCATCATTTTCCTTTAATAATATAGCTAGTTCATTCATTTATATGCTGGAATTGGGCATTATGCAACCCTAACCACAGGCGTTGTGGGGGGAAGCACTGGCATCCTGTGGCTCTTCATTGATGTTTGTGCATTAAAAGAATATCTAGGAAACTAGGACAATTTGGTTAAAAAAGAAGGTTGTGTGAGTTTAAGTCTGCTCAAGGGCAACCTTAATTTATGTGCCAATAAGTTACACAAATATTTTCTCTACTATTCAATTAAGAACAAGTAGTTACCTTGGCAACTGCCACATTACATGGAACTTACCCTAGCTTTGAGTTCCAATAGAGTACTTTCCCTAAGAAAGGAACATACTTGTCTATCATGTAAATGTCTAATTTGTACACGGTTTTGAGAGAGAGGGAAAAACAACTGAACAACAAATTAACACTGCCCTTCTTTTCTACCAAAGACAGATATTGGCCTTTTTAAACTTGTGTCATAGCTATTGAGCTTATTATGATTACATTTGTATGTTAAAAAACTAAAAGACCGAGAACATAAAATGTTTCTTTTTAGCTTGCAAAAGGAGTGGAGGGGTGGTGAAAATGAAAGTGTGTGTGTTTCTTAGGGAGAGAGAGGTGGCAGTCTTCTTCCATTCAGATTCGGTTCCTATTTGCAAACAGGATGATCCATATGCTTGTATGTTATATGGTTCAGTTATAATGCTAATGATCATCCCTTTTATGGGCAAAAATTCAGTCTCAACTTGATGCATATCAATTACTATTTGCTTATCAACAATCACCTTACTCAGTGCTACAATTATGCTGCCGCAAAAGCCTTCATAGGTTTTTTTGCTTCCAGCATGAAGGTCCAGACATAGACATTTGCTAACTATATGGCTGCAAATAATTTCTCGCTTTCTCAGCACCCCTCCCTGCATTCTAAGAAAACTTTGGTGTAACTATCAGAGCCAAATACACAGCATTTGTGGGTATAGCAACGTACAGAAATGTAGTGAGGCGGAAAGAACCAATTTCCTCCTTCATTTTTGAAGATATATGTAACAGGAGGGATGGCAGGGTCGCTATGCTATCCCCTGTCGCCCCTTCTACCGTGCCAAGCTTCTGACTTGCACCCTCCTATTCTCACCCGCCACGACTTTGATGATCTGTGTTTTTATAGGGAGGCTACCTCTCTTCCGCTTGGCCACAGTTCTCCTGCTCCGGGTGTCCTGTGTATCTAAGCCTTGGGGCCTTCTCAGTACACCGCCCTTCTCACTGGGGCCTTCTCTGTAATGCTGCCCCTCTCACTGGGGCTCTCCACACCCACACTGGGGCTCTTCTCTGCAGCGCTGCCCTTCTCACTGGGCTATTCTCTGGAGCTGGGGTCTGTACACCCCGAATTCATTGCCCTCACTGGGGCTGGGGTCCTCACTCTACTGTGAGTCCCCTATGAGGCCTCCTCCATCCCCTCATAGCCTCACCCAAACCACCGGTGATAAACAAACAGCAACATAAACACAAGCCCCTGGGCTACAAAGCAAAGATCATTAGCTCCCTCTAGTTGCCTCAGCAACCAGCACCTGAGGAGTCTTCCGGGCTCTCAGTAGCAGGCACCTTAGTGTCCTGCTACAGTATACATAGGTGTAGATACACAGCAGGATTACTATGGAGTAATTTAGCCCAGATTTTACTCCAAAATCAGGAGCAGACACATAATCAGTTCTTCCAGATTAGCTGCCTACAGTTGACACGATTATAGTGCCGGACCACTAGGTGAGGAGGGGAGTTAGTTTGCAAAGAGTAAGTGGTCATCCAGGGATGAAATTAACAAGAGGAGCAGACACCACCAGTACACTGGTCACATTCACACCAGTGCGTAGTTACTCTAACTTTCTGAGAGGTAACTTTACCGCAGAATGGAGTGACTTAAGCTGCATATACATATTCAAATGATCTGAAGTAATCTTCCTAGTAGTTTGTTTTCCTAGTAGAAAAATGTACCTGGTGACACCTGAACAAAAATTCCAACACTGAGTCCCTGAAAATTAGAGAGCTTGCAGTGCTTATGTTGCACAGCCAGGGAACTCCTGCGCAGACATCTCAGCATGCTCAGCAGGCTCTCTCTGCCTGGAGACAGATGGCAGGAGTCCCCAGGGCATCCCTGATTGACTGACCCAAACTACCCATCATCAGCCTTTCTCCCTGTTGTACAATGTGCAGATTATGAAGGAGGCATGTTCTGCTACTGTCTCAGCTGGAGCCATAGAGTCCAGTGGGCAACACACTGTCTTGGAGTGAGGAGTGGAGGTGGGAGAAGACCACCCTGGGATACTAGAGAATGTGTATAGAAGCTCTCCAGGAAGTGATTTAACCTTGCTTGTTCCCAGGTTATTTTTCTCCCAGAGCAGCCATTTTTGCTCTGGAAAAATATCCTGAGCATCTATACACAGTTGCAACTGGGAGAGCAGCAGCTCTTCTAGGAAAAACTGAATGTTTGTATATGGCCTTACAATGATGTAAGGCTATATACATTGTGCATCAGCTCCATTTCTTCTATGGAAAAAAGTACATTTATTTAGTAGTTAACATGTTATGTGTCAATGCCCACTGTAAATTTCTCTATAACTAAGGCTGCAATCAGCTTTATTATAAAACCCTACTTTTACCACCTGCTAAACAAAACATCTTTTGTTTAATGTTCATTTCCCTCAGATCTCACCTATAGTTGAAGAAATTTCAGATTATTGTTTAGCCCACTTCTATTCCTCTTCATAGCAATGGAAGTTTTTACCACTGAATTAAATGGCAGCAAGATCTGATTCAGTGTACATGAGCATACTGCCTCTCTTTGTTGCTTGCAGTTTAGAAAGGACAAACAATATTCCTATAGCTGCCCAGTTCTTTTAGCACAACTATTAGAGGCCTGGAACTCAAAGACGGGAGGTTATGTTATGTCTTATCAAGGAAGGGTCATGCATATTTTTCAGCCTTGAGGCTGTGCTTATGTCGGGTGTCAAACATACAGCTCATGCTCCAGATCTGGACATGGAGCCATTTCACCTGTGGGGCTCCCTGAGGTGCCAGAAATGTGGAGGCAGGGCTGCTGTACAATTCCCTGCTATGGAATTCCTATAGGCATAAATGTTGGCAATGGGGGGCAAGGGACAGTTACATGAACCTCTACACTGCCACTGCCACTGTTGCTCACTGCCCCCACTGCAACTCACCCCACTGCCACCTCTGGGTCTATGTCTGCCTCAGGAGACTCTTAGTGGTCTAGATCCAGCCTGCAAGGAGCCCCATAGTTCAGATCTGGCCTGGGGGTACAGGCAAGTTTGACACCCCTGTTATATGTAAATTTGTGCTAAATCAATACCATAACACTCACCCTATGACACTGCAGGCTGCTCTCAAGGAAAAGTGGTGCTAAATGCATCAGCAGAAACTTGTACTTTCCATTCATAAATAGATATACTGATAATATTCCAATATTACAATGTGGGTGAAAAGAAAAATATTTAGATCCTAAAATGAAAATAACCAAAAGTAATACATAATTCACCCTAACTCCTACAAATTCAGAGTTAGAGTCGAAGTGTGATGGTGATGAAATGTACAGTTCTTTATGACTGATAAAATAAATGTGCATGGTTATTATGTGGTCAGGGTAAGATTTATGAAGCCCTTAATTATTTATTTCCTTTAGGAGCTAGAGTTGTAAATGATGTGCTAGGTAAACACATGGCTGTCATGTAGCAAGCTTATCTGGTTTTTGTTTCAGCTCACTCCCACACTTAATTGCATGCTTTCTGTATCCAGCCTCCCCAATCTCCTACTAATTACAGGTTGTAATGCATGAATCTCTTCAACTGTCTAACTATTCTGAATTTGGAATTTTAAAATCTTTATAAAGCATTTGGTCTGAGAACTCATTGGATGGGGGTGGGATGGGAAATGCAGGTCCCTGCCTGTGTATGGGCACAGTGTGTATCAATTTATTTTTAGACAGTCAGTACTGAAACAATTCCGCTACCTCTGGGTTTCTTCTCTTTGCCATTAGCTGATCAGTTTACCTGAGGTGCTGCTGTACAGGGCTCTTTAGGGTTGATGTGAGAACTCAGGCCCTGGCTTATTCAAGGAAATAAAGTTCTACAGCTGAATGCTGATTTGGTTGCCAACTTATTTTCTTACAGTTGGATTTTATAATTATGTTTTATATCTAAGGATGGTGATGAGTCTCTTGGCCTACCCATCCACTGAGATCTTTTGGCTTGAAAGCATAGAGCGTAAGACCAGCCTTCAGGTAGATGTCAAACATTGTCTTCTTCCATTCTAGTCAACCTAATTGATGAAAAATCTGTGAAATCTTCAAGTTTGCTCTCTACTCCAATTCCTAAAATTCACCATCCTACAAATCCCTGACCTGTCCAACTATAGAGCTCTCCTACACAGATACATTGTATTATCCAATCTCCAGGAGGTATCACATACTTAATTTTCCACAGAGCCATAAGACTCTAAGCCAGCCTATCAGAGCAACAGCTTTCATCATTATATTTCCCACACCCTCCTCATCCCCATTTTAATTAATCAAGTACTGCCCAATGCTAGCCAGAAAAGGACATAACTTTATTTACATAATAAGGAAAGAACACAGTAATAACCATCATTATTCATAATCACTTCACTAAATCAGCACACAGAGTATACAGCACACAGCTAACATCTTTTAAGAAATGTTTGGACGCATATCTTGCTGGGATCCTTTGACCCTAGCTGACTTCCTGCCCTTGGGGCAGGGGGCTGGACTTGATGATTTTCCGAGGTCCCTTACAGCCATAATGTCTATGAAATCTATGGAGTCGTTGATCAGGAAATCTATTATTTAAAAAGCTTTAAAGATGAGCTGAAGTGTTGTTTTTTTAATTGCTAAAAGAATGTGTCTTGCCCAATACATAAGGGTATCAGTATAACGTAGCTCTACTCTTATTGCTGGCTAAGTTCAGATCAAGTGGCTTCCAGGGTGCTCAAATACCATGGGTAACAGCCCCCAAATTCTGTCCCTTTGTGAAGTCTAAGACACCAAAATACAATCTGTAATACTTCATTTAATTCTGCCCCCCACTTTGGCAACAATTTAGCTGTAATACTTTAAACTCAGTTAAAATAACCACCCTTGGTCAACTTCATTAAATTATAGTACTTTTTTGACAACACTCCCACCATTTCATGAGCTGGAAAACAGCAATGTGTGTGAAGTGCCCGGGGTACTAACTGACCTATTTGAAATTCTACTGCTCTTATTTAATTAGCAAAGGTTGGTCATCCACCTCTCTGGTATGCCTAGGTATGCTTTGAACTTACTGGAGACTGGCATATTCATTCCTAAAAGTGTTCATAGATTATCCTAGACGTGTCCATGAACCAAAGCCCTAGATTTGAATACCTGTAAAGTTTGGTCCTGTTTTCATAATAGACAAAACCAAATCTTGAGTTTTCAGACTCCTGATTCAAGGATTTGAATCCAAACTTTGTGGCTTTGGATGATCTTTAGTTCACAATTGCTCCTTTCATTACCTACCAAGAAGAGAGAACAAAATGTGCATTTACACTTCCCTACTGTTCTGCCCATGGTTCAGTGTGAACACCACCTACCAGCTTGCCTAATTCTATCATCTCATGAGGCCTAATTGCACAGCTAAAATAATTTCTCCACTAGTTCTAATGAAACATACACCATGAACAATAGTAAGTTAATAATTATAGTAATTGTTTTCATTCTGGCTCATGAAGCCTGAGGTTAGAAAAAATTTAAAGAATGATGGAGTGAAAAGGCAAAAAGTAAAGAATTATGCTATAGAAACAGCATTAGCTGTAGCTCAGATGCTGGGCACCAGGAATATAGGGCCTGTCCAAAGTCCATTGTAAACAGTTAAGAGTCTTTCCTTTGATGTCAGTGGGTTCTGCTGAACCTTCAGTGCCACTCCTTATTCCTCCAATAATGCAAATTATTTCAGTGTGTTGTTGCTGTCATAGCACCCATGCCTACTTCCATCACAGCATATGAATTAATGAACAAGTAACACAGAGTTAAAAGGGAAGCCATACCACACATTGCCTGTTCCACAGCAACTGTTTCATATATCCACTATTATCCTTAGGAAGTTAACCATGTTAACTTAGCCTCATTTCATTTGAACAAACTGCCCCAGTTTAGCTTTCACTTACCACAGGATAGCAATGGACATACAGATCAGCTAATGCATAATACAGTACGTCTTTCTATTTTCAAGCCAGTTTACTGTGCCAATTGTTTTTCATGCAGTCTTCTGAGCAGCTGTTGCATCATAAGTCTCTTGTCCTCCTTTTAACTTAATATAATTTGTTTGTCTACTTGCACTCAGCATTAGGGCCTGATTCAGCAGGGAGCATAACATACATTCAGTGTTACGCATATCTATAATCGTATCATTTTTTGACAGAGCCTCTCTCAGCTCCTTTACTCTTAAACGTGTGCTTCTGTGATTTTCTGAATTGGGGCCTTAGGGAAAAGCTTCCCCTTATAAGTGACACTGGGTCTAGGAATAGACCCTTAGGGTACCTATACATCTGCTTGATGTCTGCTCAATTAATCGAGTCTGCTGGAACATGCTAATTAGCATGCTCCCACAGCCACTGCATCATGTACATTCAGTATCCCCATGCTTCAAAATGGCAGCAGGGACACTTTAACGAAAACTCATCAAAAGAGTTTTAGTTAAAGCACCCGTGCTGCCATGCTGAAGCATGGGACGCTGAATACACATGGTGCTATGGGCATTTAATTAGAGTGGCTCTCAGAATTGCTCTATTTAAAGCACCCCCTCTCCACCCTGAAGCATGTTGTAAATACACCCTTATGATCAAATCTAAGGTCCTCAGCAGGAAGTTTGCCCATATATGACCTACGGGGTAAAACATTCCAGGATCAAGCCCTTATATTTTGCTTTGTGTAGAAAAGGCACCTTGCAAAGGCTCTTCTTTGAGCTTCAGCATCTGCTACTCATCAATAAGGGCCTGCCAGCTTACTTCTATAACAAATGAAATGAATTGTCTAATTTTCCATATAGTAATTATTCTCAGAAATGTGGCCAAATTCATTTTTTTTAGTTTCATTTAAGAAAAAGAATAAATTCATCCTTCAGTTTCAGCATTTCCACAGATGTGTCATAAGCACAAAAGCCATTTCTGTCATTAATCATTTCCTTCAGAGTTTTCTTATGGATTTGAATTAAATACGTGACTTAACATTCATGTTCTGCATGTATTAATTATTCAGCTGCATAATACAGTACGTCTTTCTATTTTCAAGTCAGCTTACTGTGCCAATTGTTTTTGATGCAGTCTTCGTGAGCACAGAAAGCCCATACAGTGACCCACAACTTGCTATACTAGTTGTAAATGGAAACTTTTTGAACAAGTTCCATCAGCTTTACAATGGTCTCATTTATTATGCTAGAGTTAAGAGGAAAGTTTTCTCTTTTACATTTGTAGAAATAATGTGAAACTGAAGCATAGGTAGGAAGACACAATTAGAACCATAGAGACACCCTAGGTTTTCCTCTCTCCTATTTGTAAGGGATAGACAGCTATTTCCTTCACAAAAATAATAAGCCAAATGCACCTCTCAATTACAGTGGTGCCACCCTATTCAATTTTTCAATGGGGTGGCAACGATGTAACTGAGAGCTGGGTTTGGCACAATGCATTTTGTTCAGCCATCTGCCAAATTTAATGAAGTGATAGGGAATCTTTTAAGCTGGATTTGGCCTGCGTCATCTAAGTGGGGGAAGTGTTCCCATTATATGCCAGACATGCTTTTGGGTCGAGATCAGATTTGCTTGGTTGATTGAATTCAAGGTATTTCACCTTCATGGCAACATCATATTAGATAATATATTACAACATTATTTTAAGTTCCAGAAGGATCAGCCAACTTTGATTCAGATGGTAATAAGTCAAATTCTCTATGGGTGTGGGTACACCAGTGCTTGAAGCCCTTTCTAAAGGGTAATGTTTCAAAAGGGCAGCAGTTGGTACATTCTAATTGTTCTTTGTGAACGAGATGTGAACATTTTAATTCACCAGACCTTTAAGGGGAAAAACAAAAAGTCAGATTTCTCCTGGAACAAAGCCTTTTATTCTATGATCCTACCGACTGTACAAGCCCATTATCCCTCTTTAAGTACCTGTGAAGCATCTGAGATAGCACTTTCTCCTGGAGCAATTGTGGCTAATTTGAGTTAACTGCCATTTATTCAAGGGACAAGCTGTGTGTGTAAAGGGCTATGCTGCTCCTAGGTATTGTCTTGGATCTATCAGAACCGGCCCAAAGCAACATCCGTTTTTGCCCTAACTCTTCTTCATCCAGGGTTAAAGCTGGAGTGGGTTTGCTGAACTTGAATTGTTCTTAGCTTGTTCACACATAACAATTAGAAGGAACCAGCTGCTGCTCTTTTGAAAGGGCCCCAAGCCTTTGTGTGTTCACACCCTACTTCTCTGATTCCCACAAAAGGCTGTAGAGGCAGCATTAAACTAAATTAAGGTCCTTCATCTGGTCTTTGTTCAGCTCTATTGTTTGCACTAACCTCTGCTGGTATCATTTGGAGACCCACCAGCTCCAGAAATTAGGACACCCAAGATAGATCTCTCGTTTTCATTACAAACTAGTTGGCTCTCTCAAACCAGTTAGGAACAAGTTTTTACTGGAATTTTCTCTTGGAACAGGAAATCAGAAAGAGGTGGGAATGGTGTTACTGGTACTGAGAACTCAATAGAGCAGGGATACAAGTATTATCAACTTTTTCCATAGCAGGACATGCCCCAGAAATTCTACCCTCAACTAGCTGGAATTTTTCCAGGGCTCTTCACATCTTCAGCAATATTGAAAAGGCAATGTGAACGATCCCATAACACATTTTACAACTCTGCTGGTAGTCCTTGCCCTTAGTATGAGATCCCCAGACATAGAAGAGGAACATGTAATGCAGCAATATTATTATTTTTAGAGGCCCTAGCTGATATTGTGCCTATATTTTGTTAGGCCCTACAAGAACACAAAACACCCACTCCAGAAAAGCCACCAACTGTTGAGCTCATAAACGTACTGTGCTCAGGGGTGATGGCTTCAAACATGCCAGACAGACAGCTGTGTGTGTCCTACTTCTCTATTTGGAAGCAGTGTAGCCATGTTTTCATGATGCTAGGGTCAGAAAACTGGCACTGGCACTGGCACTGGCACTCCATAGTGCTAATTAGACAACCCTCAGAACTCACTGCTTTTAGCTGAGGGGTAGCAAGTATTAAGTACTTCAGCATGTTTGAGAATGCCACTGCCTCATTTCTTTTGAGTCTCAGTCTGGGGTCTGAACCACAAGACCACTGTTGCCATAATAATATCACCAGTTTCCACTACTGGGCAAACTGGGTGGGGTACTTGGCTTAGTATCCAGAAAGACTTCTTTTATAGCCAAGGCACTGGGAGCTGCAGTAATTGGAGAAGTGGGATTGTGGTAGACCGAGACAATTTGACAGAGTGATGGTCAGTGGGTTTCATAATGAATATATCTTGTGCAATATGCAAGTGAAACATATAAAGGATGAGTTTGAGCAATGGTCTTCAACATTTTTAGATTTGAGACACCCCTGAATATACTCAAGACACCCATCAGAAAATGCCAGCTTGTCGTTTTCATGCTTCTTTTGACACTAGAAAAAAAAATAGATCAATTTTCTATTGCAAAGAACTCAGAAAGACCACAACTATTGATTTCTATTTGAAATCTGTGGGTTTATTTTGTGAATCATGTTTGCATACCTAACAGTGCTAACACTGTGTGATACCCTGCAGCACCCTTGAAAGGATCTGAAGGCACCCCAGGGTGCCGTGGCATCCTGGCTAAGAATCATTGAGTTAGAGCATGCTGAAATGCTATCACACAACACTTCTTGTGTTTGGTCATGCAGCTGGCATGATCAGGCCTTTGTGGCTTATTGTTTCTTGTGTCTATGTCTTCTTGTGCTTGCTGTTCAAGTTGCAGCTGCTACTGCTAGTTTTATTTTTCCTCCCTGGCCCTGATCTTGTCATAGCAACATAAAGAAGCCTCAGAATTAATTGGGTAGGCTTAGGTTTTATTTCCCAAGGGAGAACAATAACATTGTGGGGTGCTTCTTCCCATTCCTATGTCAGGGTCTTGGCATACTTCTTCCTCTGAAATGGCAGAAATAAAGGTATTGCAGCTGGGCCTATCACTTTCCACTTGAGTATAAAGACAGTCTCCTCTGGAGATAGGATGTTAGAACATGGGGTGATCTGAATATTTCTCACTTGACTCATTCCCTTCTTTCTTCCCTCAAGAGATACAACAACAACAACATGCCCAGGGCACAAGGGACACAAGCAGTGCTGGGACCACTAAGCAAATGAGTGGTCTGAGTAGACGCAATAGGCAAAGAAAAGGTTAGCTGGGAATGATTTGATACATGTAGGCACTGAGTTGGCCCTGGAGCTTCATCCCCTACAATGCTTGTAGGTTAAACTAGAGTAAGAAGCAAGGAGCTAGCACGCAGAGTCCTGAGTCTAATAACAGATAGAGGGCTCTATGTCTTATCTATTATATTGCTGATGTAGGCAAATTGTGCAACCCACCAACATGCTATTCAAAATGTGTAAAATAAGGAAGTTATTTCTGAACAGAATCAAAATAATAGTTTAATGTGGTCTCTCTGAATTTCAGTGAGAGAATTCAGTACAAAAGCCAGCAGCCAGGAACTAGCATCTGAAGTAGTTCCTGGAGAAACAGGGCCCCACTAATACAGGCTTCAGTGTACAGTAAGGGTCTGCCAATAATTCACCTGCTACTGCCGTTTGTCACTCCATGGCACAGCCAACACAACCGCTTACAAGTAACCCAAGTCAATCTGTGACTATACACCAACGTCAACATCCATATGCACCACATGGCTAAAACCCTGTTGATAGCAGTACATTCTGGAAAATCTGTGCAGTTTATCCCCCCACTGCCCCACAGCATCTCCTGGAAAGTATATGCAATGAGCCGTGCCAACAAGGGGCAGTGCATTCTGGGATGCTCTAGCACACAGAGAGCTGCAAGCAAACATACCTAGCCAAGCCAATTACAATGGCATTGTTAGGTTGCCTTGCCCCCACACTAAAAAAGGAAACTGCACTGAACCAGTTACAGGAAGACAACTTCGTGCCAGCCAAGGCTCCTGGTAAAACATCGTGAGCTGCCATGGACAGAGTTTTAATCCTATAATGTGTGAGTTTGGATTAAATTTAGCACAGTAATCATGTTACACAGACAATATAAACTTACTCAAGAGTTTTATAGCTTCAGAGTTCATTAGTCCACTTCACTTAGGAGTGAGCCATTTGCCCATTAACATAGTGCTTGAACAGCTTAAAATAGTAAAAAAATTTAACAACACAGTATTACAATCCCCATCTATAAAATGGGAAATTGAAGTACAGAAAAACAAGTGGCTTGTCCGACGTTACACAGGAAAACTGTGGCAAGACAGACCAGTGAATGAATTCCATTATTTAAGGCTGATGAACTAATTACTGGACTGCCTTTCCACTATAGTAAAAGACAATAATGATGGTATATTTTATAAATTTTGTTTGCGATTCTTCTGCAAGAAACATTGAAGAAAGAGCACACCAGCTTGCAAGCCACACTCAAAAAGAAGAGAAAATATCCACAAAATGCAGAGTGCATGACAGTTTAAATCAGCCACTCCCAGACAGGAATATTTTCATGAGACCTGAAAATCAATCCATTTTAAGTAGCACACTCCTGAATTTCTCAAGTCAAATATTTTCCAGTTGTTACAGTATTCAGAAGTGTTAATATTGCCACGTATAATCAGCACTCATTTTATGTTTATTTAGTTCACTCATTCCCAACTATCATCCAATAGACATGACTTCCTCCAGAGTTCACCATTTAAATCCTTCTAGGGATATGTCAGTGGAGAGTACTTCAGATGTTTCACTCCTATCCTCAGGAAAATTAAGTGCTGCTTTTAGCATTTACAGTCTCTGAAAGTAGAGCTGCAGCCCATACAACTGTGCTGAAGCTGCTAAAAAACTTAATTTGCATTATTAATATTATTTCATATTAAAATAAATATTTGTACCATCTATTTCCTAATAGAGTGCTATCTAGTTAATTTCTCAAAAAGAATATAGACAGCTGTTAAAAAGGTTAAAATCTGAACTATTAAATATATCAAAGCCACACCACAATGAATCTAAATCAGTAAGTGCCATACGGTGTTATATCAGGACTGTTGTTTGATATAAAACAGCAATAAAAAAGCCTCAAGTTTAGTAATATGATGCAGTATAATATGGTACAGTGTGTAATTATAAAAGCTTTTCAAGTTTGAAGATTTCTGTTTAGTTTCTAGATTATCTCATAAAATTATCTTTGCCTCATGACAAATCACAGCCTAATGCTGTTGGTGGCATCTGTTTCCCATACCTGAGATTGCAGAAATCTTTTGCTGGCTACAACTTCCAGAAAAGTTACCCATGTCACATGAAAAACTCAATTGCAAGTCTAACTGCATCTAATTGAAACTAGCTCTATTTCCAGGTGAAAGCAGCAGCAAAATACAAGCCATCAGGCAGTCCTCACAGCGAGCACATCCTGACTTGTATTTAAGCTGCAGCTTTACCGTTCTGAAAGATCACTTACAAAATAAGTGTTATGTTTGAACATATAGACTTCAGCATAGTTGGTTGGCAAGCAAATTCATTCATTAATATTCTGTTTCTTAAGCTTTATACCAGGGATCAGCAACCCCTGGCACGCATGCCAATTAGTGACACGCGGAGACATTTTCCCTGGCACACCAGGAGGTGTGTGAGAACATTGTTTGAAAAAATGTTTTTTTAAGTTGCTGCTCTGGGCTCTTCCAAGCAGCCACAGGTCACCAGCAGGCACCAGGGGCAAAGCTGGGAGAACACAGGCAGGGACGCTGTCCATGTTTGGCAGACCCCACCCCGTATCCCCGGGCTGCACCCTCTGGCCTGGCCCAGCCCCTGAAGGGAGTTGCAGGGGAGGTTGAAGCAGGCATGGGGGAAGGTGTGGTGGGCAGGCCAGCCTGGCTGGGCCCTTAGGGAGGTGGGGGCTCCCCTGGGCCTCTGCAGGTTTGGGCCGTGGCAGGCAGGCGGGGGTGCCTGGCAGCACCCGAGGTGGGGCCTAGCCCAGCCCGCACAACTCTGCAGGGATGGGGGGCAGCTGCCCTGTCCTTGCGCTGTCTGCATAGGGCAGGATGCTGGGCTCAGGGAGCTTCTGGCTCTAGGCTCAGCTTCCTTGCATGCCGGGCACAGCACGAGCAGGGCTGAGCACCCCCAGTGCAAAGGCCTGGCCGTAGGAGCTCCCAGGAATGGCTGCCCGGACCCTGGCTTTCCCCTCCAGGGGCTGGGGTCAGGGTTGGTGCAAGTGCTGTGCAGGTTCGTACTATGCATACTACTATTCCTGAGGAGCCCTGTCTGGCTCGGCCCCAAGTGACACCTGCAGCAGCTGTTGCCAAAACCCAGAGGGCTCCTGCTGCAGCCCAGGGAGCTCTGCCGTACTTGCACTGCACCCAGTGCACACAGAGGCTGAGCCAGAAGACCCCTTAGCCCAGCATCCTGCCCTGGCCAGGCGGTGTCCCCTTGTGGGCAGGGTGGCTCTGCCCCATGCCCACAAAGCTGCGCAGGCTGAGTCAGGCTGTGCTGGGCCCCACCTCTGATGCCTCTGTGCACCCACCACAGCCCAAGTCTGGGACATCCCCTACTTCCCGCCCAGCTCCCAGCTGCCACCTTCCCAAGGGCCTGGCCAGGTCGCCCTCCCTGTGGAACTTCCCTCCATACCTGATTCTCTCTATATGGCCGGGGCCTAGCACTGGGTGCCCCGGTGCTGCCCCTGCCTGGATGGGAAGGGGCATCCATCTCTCCAAGCCCTGGCTGGGCCCTCCATCCCAGCCCTAGGCCCAGGTTCCTCCTGCTCCAGGACTGTCAGTGAGCTCCCCAGCCCTGGCAGATGCTGCTGGGGTGTCACTGCTTCCCTCCACCATACAGTGCCCTGGACCAGCAGGCCCGAGCCACAGCTGGTAGTGGTGGGAGATGTGGGCAGAGAGGGACACATCCTCTTTCTTTTTCTTTGTTTTTCTCTCTCCTTTTTCTTTCTCTCTCTCCTCTTTTTTCTCTCTCTTTTCTTTTTTCTCCTTTTTCTCTCCTCTCTCTCTCCCCTGTTTTGTCTCTTTTTCTTTTTTTCTCTCTCCTCTTTCTTTTTTCTCTCTCTCTCCTCTTTTTCTCTTCTTTCTTTCTCTTTTTTGTCTTTCTCTCATCACAACATGTTTAACAAAAAGAATACACAAGAACAATGGCAGTATATGAAGTTTTACGTATTGTCATCAGGTTTCGAATGTTTAGAACACCTGGTATTTACCATAAAAAGAAAAAGAGTAGCATTTATGATTACTAACTATATTAATATGCAATGCACCCTGCCATGTATCTCCCACCCTGATTTTCTTTTTGTAGCATGCCAGCACTCCGGCACCTTACAAGGTAGACATTGCGGTTTTTTCGGCACTTTGGCTAAAAACGTTGCCTACCCCTGCTTTATACCATATGAAGAATTTTAAAATTTTCACCAAATGAGACATCTTATTTGGCTAATTAAAATCCTTGAGACAGCACATTTCAAATGCTGGTTATTCAGAAACTAAATTTCTGTTTAGAACACTCAAATTATACATATCTCCCAATTCTGGAGTGCTCAGGCCCATTCATTATTAAACGGCTTCAGTGGGATTTAGAATCATAGGGCCATCCAAATCGTTGTCAACATTTCCATCAACTTTAATGATATCAGGATTTGATCAATCATGCTTGAAGTCAATGATCTATGCTATCTACAGTATGAAACTGACTCGAAAAGCTACAAAGGATATATTCCAATTAACTGTGTAAGTTTACATGAAGTAATCAATCCATTTTATAGATCATTAATATGAATAAGAAAATATGAGGCCCTTGGTCCTGTTACAGTCTATCAGATCATGATACAATATTGGGGAATTGTACCTATCTGAAAGAAAAGTAGTACAACAGATTGTGTCATCTCCAAGTCCTTCCATTTACAATATCAATCAGAACTTGAAAACAACGTTATAAAAAGGCCTTTTACAATCATGTATTTGTGAAGTTAATATAGTATGCGTATTACTATTCCTGAGGAGAAAGTAAAGTAAGAATGATGTTGTAGCTATGATGGTGCAGAAATTATTATGCTAGGCAAGGATTTCTTAGGGTGATATCTTTTATCAAGCCAAGTATGTGGACAAAGTAGTTAGTGTATGGCTAAATACAGACAGTGAAAAAGCTCAAGGCTGAATTGATTCAGTCTTCGCAGGTTAGTCTAAGCTACATAAATTGAACAGATAAGCAAATGAACAGACATTAACTTTTGTTTCTGAAAATGCAGCCTCATGCCTGCCGTGGCTCAGGCCAGAAGCCAGGGGGGCACCAGAGCATACCTCCCTGTTCTGCTGGAGCTGACAGCTTGGTCCAACTTTAGCCCACCAACCTGCAAGGTGGGGTTTGCAGGGGAGGTGCAAAGTATCCTGGGATGCTGGAGGACTGTGAGTTAACTTGAATCTGGAGGGGATCTGGGACAGAAGTTCAATAAACCAGTTTAACCCGAATCAGTTAAGTCTGATACTACATCCATCCAGGTTTATCTTAAACTAGTTTCAGCCATTTTGAAAGAGTTTATGCACACTGAACTTCTGTTGTGTTACAGATTGGAACTGGTTTCCAATCACTTATACCAGTTTATGTGTAATTTCTGTCCCTAGCCTATGAGAAGAAAGTAGCTACTTTAGATGTGTTATCACAACATTACCAAACCTGAATATTTCAAAGTCCCTTTTTATTTTACATATAAAGGAGATGTTCTGATCTCCATTATACAATATGCACAATCACATGTTCCATATAAAACCCAGTTTAGAAAAAAAGGAGTGTCAAGGATTTATCTTTACACTCCTTTTATAAAATTGGACAAATTAATTGGAACAAGTGTCAGCCTGCAGCATGTTTTTGGAGGCAAGAAATAAAAAACAAGGAATATGGCTTACATAAAAAATAACTGAAGAGCAGAAGGAATAGTTTAAGGCAGAGGTGTCATATTGATTTTGCCCCTGGGCTGGATCTGGACTGCAGGGCTCCTTGTAGTTTGGATCCAGACCCACCTCTAGCAGCAGGGGAGAGGTGTCAAAGAGCAACAGGGGTTAAAGCTGCAGATGCTCACCTCTCACTGCTTAAATGCATTCCCAATGGGGCTCTGCACTCTGGACTTCAGCAATGAGCCATGCCCCCTGTGTCCTCAGTTTTTCCAGGAGCCCCAAGCACCAGGAGCTGCAAGCCTGCATGGCTGCAAGGCTGGATCCAGCCTACAGGCTGTATATTTGACAACCTTGGTTTAAAGCATGGCATGAGTAGGACTAAGGAAAGCTGGGATCTAGCACTAACTCTGCCAGAGAATTCACAGCAAATTTGGAATGTTCCCTGTGCTTCTGATCAGTGACTCAGGGGGAATGATATTTTCCTCGCACAGGAGAGCTGTGAAATTCAGTTTCTGAAAGTGGAATTTGGAAACACGCTCAGCACCTACCAACAGTCATAGTAGTTAGACACCTCCCTTCTCCTACCTAGGGTGATTCTGAAAATCCCACCCTTTATGTTTACGAGGCACTTTTAGATCCTCAGATAGGAGGTATTAGGAGAGCATATGAGTTTAATGTGAAGCTGCTTTGCACATAGCAAGAACATAGGGGTCACATTCTGCTATTCACACTCTTATGCATAGCACCTCGATTTCAGAAGTCATCTCCATGTTGAAAAGAAAACTTCATAGCAGCATAGCCAAATGAGAGAGTCTCTGACTCATACTTGTGACTTTGTCAGCCATTAGCATGGCAGACCACATTTGCACTCCTACTTTTCAGTCGGAAATGATTAGCTATGGAATTCAAAGGTGCTCATTAAACTGTGTGGGTGGCATTAATTGCTGCATATTCAACCCTAGCCATACAGACAAGTTGAGAAAGAGAGTCACTGACTGTCACCTTGTGAACTTCTGGGAAAATTAAGTATTGCCTCACAGCCTAATGTTTCTATTTGTCCCTTTGGTAGCTGTTTGTATGCCCCTCAGTTCTATAAGCAAGATCTTTGAATCTTTGGGGACTTTCTTTAAATGTGCTTCTAAGCAGTCCCTAGTGCACAAATAAACTGTGTAGGTGCTTTGTGATCAGAATAATCTCACATGATCAGTCGTACATTGTTCTCTTGTTAACAACAACCATCTAGGACCAGCCTTGTGTCCTGGAATGACTCCAGAATAAACAAGCACCCTGATGGAAATGCTCCATAAACACCCAGAATCTGAAGACATTCTTAACATGCAGGATGCCAAGTTCTGAAAAGAAAAAAAACTATTATATTCCACGTACAGCCATTTTAGCGGCTGAAAGATTTAGATATGGAAAATTCCAAACAAATTAATTGACAAAGAAATGGCTCTCTGGAAATACTGCTCTACTGTTTACAAACCCTTCCCTAGTGGCATGCCATTAAAAATACTGACTATAGCCTGCTTAGGGCCAAGACCTTTGCTGGTGCAGATGGGTGAACTTGTACTGAGGTCAGTGGAGTTGCTCTGGTTTAACTGACAGAGAATTTGGCCCTCGTAAGCTACATCACTATTCTCAAGCTCCCAGCATTACCGACTTGAACCTTTTCCATCCTTCAATTTTTGGCTTCTCAATTTGGACAGGTGGAAGCTCCCAAAAGTTGGATTCTGGAGTTCCTGTCCCACAGAGCCAAAATCAGTTTAGTCATCTTCATTTAATCTAGGCAAAAGCAAAGGTTTATACTGCAGTTGTTCTACTGCAAAGTACTTTGACCAATGAAAAGGTATCAACAAACTGCACTTACAGTAGGAAAGAGAATTCAGTACTGCAGTAGATTCATATCTGGTTTACCCCATAGTGAAGGAAGCTCTGTTGCTGGAATAAAGGTACTTGCAGTGATAAAGAAATGGAAAGTCCAACCTGCAGTCTAAGCAAATTAACTAGGCATGCCTATCCAGAGAGCATTTACTTAGGTGAATTCCAGAGTTTGGCAGGCTGACTAGTGCTTCTAAGTATAGCATACCTTAGGTGCAAAATTAGGACTCCACTTAAACACATTTTCACTTAATTTTCCATTCATTTCTTCCTTTACAACTGTCAAATGGAGTATGCTTTCACGGCACACCAAAGAAGCTGTACAAGGACACCCTAAAGGTGTCCCTAAAGAGTTTCGCAGACAAGGTTCCTTGGATGAATTTGATATCTTTTATTAGACCAACCCAAATAGTTGGAGAATAGTTATTAAGCAAGCTTTCGGGTTCAAAAACCCTTCGTCAGGCTAAGGAAGCTTCAGCAGTTGGTGTGTGCTCTTCCTGGATGGAATGAAAAGTAAAGAAGCCAGAGGCTGGGCTGGGCTGGGCTGGGGAGTCAGTTGCCAGGCAGATTATAATGTATCAAAAATCCAGTGTCTATGTTTAGTCCATGATCTCCAGTATCCAGGAGGTTGATGAAATGGAGCTCATAGGCTCGTCTCTGGGAAGTGTTGTGTAAGTTTTCCTTGAGAATCAGGACTGAGAGATTGGAGAGAGAGTGGCCCTCCTGTGAGAAATGTGCCCCCACCGGTAATTGGGTATTTCTGTCTTTGATAGATTTCCGGTGTGCGTTCATTCTGGTGCACAGTTGTTGTTTGGTCTCTCCTACGTATTTTCCATCAGGGCATTTGGTGCATTGGATGAGGTATATTACATTTCTGGAGGTGCAGCTGTAAGATCCTGGGATGCTGATGGCTCTGTTGTGGGGTGTAGTAATAGTGGAGGTGGTGGAGATGTGTTGGTAGGTTTTGCATTTCTTGTCCTGGCACGGTCTGGATCCTTTTGGTGTGTTCTGGGCTTGAGGAAGTTTGCTTCTGGTGATGAGGTTGGCGAGGTTCAGTGCTTGTTTGAAGGCTAGGATGGGTGGCTCTGGGAAGATCTTTTTAAGAATAGGGTCTCTGTCTAGTATGGGTTGCAATTGTTTGAGGATTTTTTGTACAGGTTCAAGGGATGGGTGATAGGTCATAACCAGCGGTGTGCGATTTGTGGGTGTTTTTCTTCTGTACTGCAGCAGTTCTTCATGTGGTATTCGGGTGACTCTTTCAAACGTGTGATCTACCTCTCTGGAGCAGTGTCCTTGTTGGGTGAAAGCCTTTTTAAGATTGGTGAGGTGGCGATCCTGGGTGTTCTCTTCAGTACAAATGCGGTGGTATCTGAGGGCTTGGCTGTATATCACAGCTTTTTTGGTGTGTTTAGGGTGATTGCTGGTTCTGTGCAGATATGTATGTTAGTCTGTGGGTTTCTTGTATAACATGGTCTATATTTTACCCTTCTGGATACTGATCATTGTGTCTAAAAAGGAGATGTTGGTGCTGGAGTATCAGCATTGATCTGGAGTTGTGGATCGAACAGCAATGCATGGCAGAAGCAATAAAGAAACGTGTGGCTCGGAAAATGAAAACCTCTTGTAACCAGTCCTCATTGCTTTCCTGACCCTGCTGCAGCAGGTTGTTCAAGGCAAAGATTGGGCTTATAAATCATCCATGTACCCACGTGACCTAGCCTCCACCCTTCTCTTTTCTCTCTCTCTTTTCTCCCTTTTTTCTCCTTTTCTCTTTTTTCCCCTCCCTGTTTCTTTCCCACTTCTTTTCTCTCTTCTTCCTTCTCCCTCTCCCCCCACACTGGATGCAGTTGTCTTCACCCACGAAGGACGAACCTTACTTCCTTTACATTTTCTTGACAAAGTAGGGTTTACAATATGTTTTCCACATAATGATTTCATGGGTTGCCTGGTAACTGGAGGGTATATCTACACAGCTCAATGCAGTTCTTCTCAGAGCTATCTGAGCTAACTCATATAGAGTACAGAAGAAACATTCACCATAGTCCAACAACCTGTCCACTGTTCCTCAGTGGATCTAATTACTAATTAGCTCGAGTGCTAATTCAGGTATTCTGCTGTTGTTACTCAAGTTAGCTCTTTTCAGAGGTAGGTCAGGTATCTCTGGACAGCACTACATTGTGCCATGTTATGAGGGTAATATACAGCATGGGTACATCTTAGGTCATGGGGTAATCATATGATACCATACTATGGAAAAATAGCATGGGATCACACAATTAAAAATTATACAAATAAGGGGTGGGATGGAATTAAGGGGTGCAAACCACTATACCTCTGAATGTTAAATGATACATAGCAAGAACCAAATTCTGCCATCTATTACTGGGGCAAATTTTCATCCTTAAATTCTATTTTCCTCATTTTAAATATGAGTTTTTTAATGGCCCTTTCTTCTTGATTTCATGAACTACCAGAGTGAAGCCATAGAGAACACTGGTGTTTAACTGGACAATTTGATATACCTAAGAAAGGGATCTCTAACTCCTATACCATACTATCCTATTTTAGAAAATTGCTGCTTCTTCATTAAATCAGTAGTGAGAATACTTCCTCTGAGAAAAACACTTCCATCCTCAGGTTTCCCAGGGGAGGAATTAAAAAGCAAAGTATATACATCACAACAGGATATACTCCAGTGTGTTATTGCTATTTCCATATGTGGGTCTTGACTATCATCTTTGCCTTTCTAATCACTGCTATTCTTGATTTTCCCTGTACAATGAAGTCCTGAAACATTTTCAGACTTTCTCCATTGTTCTAAAAATCTCAGTGGTAAGAGAGAGAATGTAATTATTTGGGAAAAAAAATATTAAGCTTTGGGGTTATATACTGAGCGCACCACTTCACATCTGCACATCCTCATAACACAACTCCCCACACCCTTCTGCTATCATACAGGCAGTCCTCGCACTTACAGCGGGTTATGTTCCTGGAAAAGGCACTGTAAGTTGAAACGATGTGAGTCGAATCTGATTTTCCCATAGAAACAATGTTATAATAGGGGGTTACGTTCCTTACCAACTTTTTATAGAAATCAAGGAATGTAACCCCCTATTATAACATTGTTTCTATGGGAAAATCAGATTCAACTTACTGCATTGCACTTTAGAAAGCTTTTAAATCAACTATTTAATCAACTATGAATGATATACACTGATAAATGATATACACTGTACAAAGCTTTCTAAAGTACAATGCAGTAACTAAGGGAGGTACTGGGGCCAGTGTGGGACACTTACTGAAGGTAAGCTCATCAGACCTCATGCGGGGCAGGCAGTGGCTCCTCCCCGAGGCAAGACGAGGCAAGGAGAGGCAAGGGTGGGGACGGGGACTGGGTACTGGCACGGGCTCCGCTGGTTCTGGGGCACTGCTCTGCTCCCCAACCCCAACACTATGTGCCTCCTCGCTCCAAGAGGCATGGCGAGGCAGGGCTGGGGAGCTGGGAACTGCTCCACAGGCTCCACTGGCTCTGGGGAACTCCTCTGCTCCCCAGCCCTGTGCCCAGGCCACGTGCCTCCTCGCTCTCTGAGGTGATGCGGGGGCACAGAGCAGTTCTCCGGAGCTGGCAGAGCCCATGCCAGCACCCAGTCCCCATCCCTGCCTCACCATGCCTCTGGGAGTGAGGAGGCACATGGCGTCAGGGCTGGGAAGTAGAGCAGTTCCCCAGCACCAGCCCCCAGCCCCGGCTCGCCTCCGGGAGCATATGGCCTCGGGGAGAAGCCACTGCCTGAGCTTACCTCTGGTAAGTGTCCCACACCAGCCCCATTGCCTGCCATAAGTGTGAGGATCAGTGACGTAAGTAATAACAGGTGTGTAAAATGCAGAGTGCTGCAAGTATGGATTGCCACAAGTTGAGCCACTGTAAGTCAAGTACTGCCTGTGTTTAGTCATTTTACCCCACAGGTCTGCCAAGCACATAGCAAACTCATCACATTTATACAGAAATACATTCAATTAAATAAACCATATCATGAAACTGCTTGAAAGCTTTTCATCAAAACTTTTTTTCCAACAAAAAAGGGTTATTTGACAACTACTTTTGTGGAAAATTACTCTGAAAGAAGCAACTGCTAAAAAGGATGGACCATTATGATGACATTCAGAACTGTAGGAAAATTCTGTTAGTTAAAAATGAACCAGGGAGGCAGTCTGTCCAGCTTTACCCTTCTCTATGGTATCTAAACACGTATCACTGGGAAAAGGAGGGAGAAAAATCAAACAAATTCATGTGTTGAGGCACAGCAGTATTGTACTTTTGGCTCCAAGTAACTGATGCAAGTAACAATGAGAAGGAAGAACTAAGGCACCTGATTATGTGATTGCAGATGACTAAGTAGTGGTAAGATTTCTATTTTACTATAAATTAAATACGCAATTTCTGTATCTCAGGGACCCATTGGGTACTCTAGCAAATGTTAGGTCCTGTTTCACTGAATATCTGTAACACTGGCATGGAAAAAGAGGTAGACAGGTCATATTACATTCACAAATGCCTGAAAGTTTTAATGGGCTTTAATTAAGATGGCAGAGCAATCATAAGACAAGACTTAGCAAGAAAGTAGTAGCTAAACGGGACTGAAATGTGCAAGAGAAAAATAGGGGGAAAAATAATCCAAATGCAGTTATTGCATAGAAGGAAATGTTTGGTAGATGTTATGCTGGTTGAGACATTAGGGATCATGCTTGCAGTGTGATATTGTGGAATTTATAAACTATGCAATCTTAGGCTACATAGGCTGAGGTATAACACCACACATCAGGAAGGAAATCATCACTTTTTATATGGCACTGGTGAAATCTCCCTTGAAACATTGCTTTTGATTCTCCATAACTCAGTACCTAAAGAATGTACATGTTTTAGAGCATAGCCACATAAGGCTGGCGGGGACCAATTGGGTCCCTGCTGGTGCCTACAAACATTCAGGGTTCTGCTCTAACTCATGGCACTTTACATAAAGTACCATGAGTTACAGCCCCACTCCCCTGACCCAACAGATGTTTGCCTGTTGGATTGGGGGGGAAGGGGGAAGAGCTGGAGCCTGCCTGAACCAGCCAGCAGATGGGGGCATCCAGCAGCCTCCTAGAAGGATGCTGAACTGCCCCTCTTCCCAAGCTGGGACTGCCAGTGGGGGAAGGTGTGGAAGGGGAGAGAGCAGCTAGCACAGATCTGCTAGCTGCTTTTGAATGGCTAGAGCTGCGAAGTGGGGTGGGGTGAAACAGAGTCCCTTACCTCATGGGCCTGGCTGGGGTAGCTGGGGGGTGGGGGAGGCATGAGGTGATGGGGCTCCATTCCACCCTGCCCACCACGTAGTTCTGGCCATTAAAAAGCAGCCAGCAGCTATGTGTTGGCTGCTCCTTCCCTTCCCCTTTCTTCTCCCACTGATAGCTCTGGGGATAGGGCTGAGCTGCTGCTGCCAGTGCAAGGACTAGCACAGTCCAGCCCAGCCAAGCCCAGCTCAGCCCTTGTCCCCACACAAAATATTAACTCTGGAGGGAACACAAGTTCCCTAAGGTGCTCTGCTTCAGAGCACCTTCATCTAATACATTTTACTAGGGTTAATTTTTTGCATGATGGGACATTTCAAAAGTGCTCTGCAGCCATGCGTTAAGTCATGGCTGTAGAGCACTTTCAGGGGCCCAATCACACAAAACATGGCACTTGTGTAAGCACCCTGAGTCCAGCCCCCTCCAACTGCAGGTATCTGGCAGGAGTTCAGAGAAGAAGAACAACAAAAAGGAATGATTCATTGGTGGTGATTAAAATAGTTTAGTATGCTGGTAGCTTGGTTAAACACAGACAGCCAGAGAGCCTGATCCAAAGCCCATTGAAATAAATGGGAGTTTTTCCACTGTGCTTTGATGGGCCTTAGATCAGATATAACTCTTGATCTGTAAGTATTAAAGTGTTAGTATTGAAATATGTAAGTACTGAAGTGTTAGTATCAGGGAGGGAGAAACATTGGTTAGGAGATTCAGAAGAATGCAGTAAAGGAGGATGAAACAAAGCAAATAGTATTTTGTCTGCATATCAAGGCAAAATTGATAAAATGAATGTTGGAATTGTCTCCCAAGTGACAAGTGGTAGCAGCCCTATTTGTCATTTAAAATTAGCAAGAGTTCTTCAGAGATTATAGGGAGTGATAATCCTGAATCAGCAGGGAGATGAGGGGATCTTTTAAGTCTTTCCCTAGCCATAATTTCTCTTATTCTGTAGAGTGAGGAATCCAATAGTGACTCAGGGCTGAGTCAAATGAAAATAGTAGCTTTTCCTCAAGTATTTGAGCAGGTTTATTCATGCTAAAAAACTAATAATTAGTTACCAGATATACCAGAAAGGCCCAGCTGTGTACTTATTTCTAATGACATAAAGTCAAGAATAAATTTGAAAGGAAATTGAAAACAGCTTTTAGAAAAGAAATGAAAACAAGAAAACTCTGTTAACATTTTGTTATTTGTAAGTAAGTGAATATGAGCAGGTACTTTCTGAGTTTGGTCTGCTGTTTCCATCACAACCAACCCTGATTTTATTTAAGCACTTCACCATAGAGCACAGGTTGTTTGTTAAATGTTTTCTAACACTTACCATACACAATAAAAAGTATTAATAGTCTGCAATTCTGCATTTTCCTTATCAAGATCTTATCCTACTAAGGAACCCATAACTGTGATTCTTCATGGACATAAGGATCTGTCTTGGTGGGTCCCTTTGCTTTAATGTGCACTTTTATTCCTGGGAGGTGACCAGTTGATGTAAAAGTCCAGCAGGATAGAACCTAACAGTGGCAAACAAATAAGCCTGTACTCAGGCCCAGCTAGGTTCAATAACAGTGTACAATAATGCAGCACTTCCTTAGAAGTAGGTCTGTGTCTTCTCTTCAACTTATTTTAAATGGATTTGGGGGGTTTGGATGCTTACCTTTTAACATAAATTCACCAATGTAATGAAGGTGAAAATCCTGCATATTCCTCCTTCCACTGAAAATCCTCCAGTCATCCATGCATCTGTTGGCACCTTCTCTCCCCTCAGCCACATCCCTTCCTGGGCATTCTAAACTTCCCGCCAGGACCTGCCAAATATTTCAGTCCTTTGACTTCTGATTCTAGTCTTCTAATCCTACTCTCACCACTCCCATTGACATACAGGGAACCAGAGAGGGTTTTGGAAATGGGAAAGGTAATTGCCAGACTTTTCAGCTGCATTCAACATCTGTCCAACTTCATGGTCTGTCTCATTTTCCAAAAGGCTGAGAGATTCCACTCCAGATGAAGATCTAACATCCCCTAAGTGTCCAGCCATCCTATCCCCTTCATCTTTTAAAAGATAACCAGTTTGCATGTTTCATTCAAGGACATGGGTCAGTGTATGCGTGTGGAAGTTTTTTGGGTGTGTGGATGGAGAGAAAAGGGCACTTCTATCTGCCTACTGGAAGCTGAGGATTCTTCCACTTACCTGATTTACATTCCTTGAGCGCATCCAGATGAGCGTGTACATGCAGTTTGCGGTGCCTCAGACCTGTTTGTGGCATCGCAAACCACTCGCAGCAAACGTGCAAATTTGCAGTGCAGTGCCAAAATTTGATATCAGGATGTCCCGGTATCAAACCCCTGCCCCCACCAAAAAACTCACTGCAAAAAGTGGCAAGGTGCATGTGGCATCTGCATGTACCACAGAAACAGAGTCTGGCTGTCTAGAGCTATGCTCTGATGTTGGCCAGGCTCCATGCAGCTGGATCAGCAGTGCTGCTGCCCCAGGAGGCCCCCAGGACCCCAGGTAAAATCACACAGATCAGAGAATGGGTTCAGAACTAGGAACTGGATCGACATCTTCCACATGACAGGGCAATGACAATAAGGGGTTGAAGCCAACCCATATTACCTGTTATGGGGACAGGGAATTGCTATACTGTGGCAGACTCACTCTGTTTACTATCTGCAAGTACCAGAAGGTTCTGAGTAACATACGAGAAATAGCAGAGTAGACAGATGGTGCGTAATGTGCTTACCATGAATATTGCTTTATATTAAAAAAAGAGATTGGTTGTAGGTCTGAAGCATGAGGTTGCATATCTCTTCTTTAACTCTACTACAGTGTTTTCTCTCCCATACTCTTTAATAGTCTTGTCCATATTCTGAATCTTGCTAAGTATTAAAAATTTAAAATGGAAAAACATTCCCCTCCCAAGGAAATAAACCCTACGTCGTTTCTCCCATCCCAGGAAACATAACCACACCATGAAGGTTCTTTTATGTTCACATCTTCTAGGAGGTCTCAACAAGCCTTCTGTTGGCAACTGTTTTTCCTCTTTCTATCTTTTGCTCCATTTTTCTTTTGTTTCTGTTTCAGTTTTTCCTTCTTCACCATTAACTTATTTTCCTCTGTCCTTTGATACTTAATTCCAATGCAGTATTACTCTGATAATTTTAAAATTATTTTTGTATTGTATTTTTGTTTTAACATTGTTTTAACATTACAACAAATTGTATTTTTGTTTTAACATTGTAACGTCAAATGCTTGGATAACACTGTAACTTAACTATATCCATTTTAAAGTTCTGTACTGGTTGTTCTGTCTGCAACAGTGATTTTTTTTTTGTGAAGCTTGTCCATATTTTTGCTTGTAAGTTTGTGTTTGTAACAGAATAAAATTTCATTCCAGATAATTTAATGTGACATTCTGCTTCAGTTACACTTTTGAAACCTCACTGTAGACAATGAGGTTCCCTAGAAAGCAGAGTTCAGCCCTATATCTTAAAATATCTTACCATAAGCTTTACAGTGTTCCTAATATGAAAATTAATTATGAGCATAGGGAAACTATATCCAAGTGATCAGTACTGTTTCTGTTCTTATTTTTGTCAGACTGGTCTTGTGGTTGTTTAGCTAATATAACTTTGACTTGAGTGCCAGTTCTGTCACATCATGCCCATTTAAGAAGTAATCAGAACACAGTAACAAGAATAAGTGTCTGTAAGTAAAGTCTAGGATTTTGTTTCAATGGTCTAAATGTCTAGGCAGCCTCCTCTCCTCCATACGCCTGCCTAAGTATATAGGTATATGAGTCAAAGGTCTGGGTTACCTCTTACACATACACCATGATCCAGAAGGATCAACAGTTGCCTACTAGGATTTTATTCCCTACTGCAGGGGTTGTCAACCAGGGGTACACGTACCCCTCAGGGTACTTGGACCTGTCCTGGGGGGTGTGTGGAGGTGGGTGGGGACAGAGCACTGCCGCCTCCCAGGAGCAGGGCCGGGGCAGGGCTAGGACAGTGGCACCCCTCTGCGGGATAGGGAAGCTCACATGTTGGTGGCCACCACCACCCCACACCAGTCTGGTGAGCTTCCCCACCCCACAGAGGGGTGCCGCTGCCCTCACTCCAGCCCAGTCAGCTTCCCTGTCTTGCCCTGGCCCTGCGGCAGTGCTTCATCCCTGTCTACCTGCCTGCATACCATCCCCACCTCTCTGCTTTGTGTCTGGCTGCACACTACCTGTCCCCCATCCCTGCTTAGCATTTGGCCATGAGCTACCCTTCCCTGCTTGGAGTTGAGTTCAGCCTTGCACCACCACCCCACTTGGCATTCGGCCATGCGCTACCCCTGCCACCCCGCTCAGTGTCTGGCCACACGCTAGCTCCCTCCACAACCACTTGGCGTCTGGCCGCCAGGGGTACTTAGACTAAAAATGGTTGAAAACCCCTGCTCTACTGTGCTCCTGACTTGCTGTGCGTCTTTTGGCAATTTACTTCCCTAATCTGAATTTTATTTCACCCATTTACAAACTAGCTGATTCAGGGCTTAATTAATGTTTGTAAAATATTTTGAGAGAGGTACAGGAGTGCATATTTGCTCATATAGGGTGTTCATACACATGCTCTAGGAGTATGTGTGTGGGGGGAAGGCACTTTAATTATAGTGACTCTGGGAGCCGTTTTAATTAAAGTGTCCAGAGTGTCCTGTGTATCAGCGTCCTCGCATTGAAAAATGGTGGCAGGGGCACTTTAACTAAAGCTTGGCAAATGAGCTGTAGTTAAAGTGCCCCTACCACCATTTTTCAGCACTGGGACGCTGATACATGAGACACAGGAGTCTGCTGGAGCATGGTTATTACCATGTTCTGGCAGAATTAATCAATTAATCGAGTCTGCTCCAATGCACTGTAATTACATTGTGTTGGAGCAGCCTCACTGCTCATGTATAGGTGCCCGTAGTGGTCTAGAGACTGGTGAGAAAACTTTTATTTAGGTTTTAGCAAAACCCTGATCTTGGATAGTATGATCAGATTGACATATAACTCACTTTTATACTTTCTTGGATGATGTGAGCAAAAGAAAAACTTTTCTGAGAAATCCCCCTTTGATTGATCCTTATGGGGTGCGTATGAAGGACTTAAGGTACAGTTAGTTGCATTTACAACCTGTGATAATTACTGAATGCAGAATGCAGTAGGAGGGAAATCATGTGACTTTTCAAAGTCAAATTCATCCTCAGCATCATTCTACTGGCCCCAGTGTAGTGAAGCCAGACATGGATTTAGCCCAATATGTACTGGGAGAAGGGTAAATTGTTTATGCATTTTTCTTTGAGGAAAAACAAACAAAGATTATAAATATTTTATTATTAAGGCTTTTTACTGTGGAGCAATAAATCAGGTGGTTAACATGGATCAGACAGGAAAAAAATATTTTGAGAACAAGGTTTCCCATAAAGTAGGTGCTTCTCAGTGACAAACTCTATGGTGTCTGGCCTTTGTTTTAAAAGCCTTGCCCCCTTGATGAAGGCTTACACTTTTCTTCCACTCAGTGTTGAGAACACCAACCCCATGACATGCGCACAGCAATGAGATTTGAGGGGCTCTTGCAGGGGGAAAACTAATTGATATATACTACTCAATCCCTTCACAGGCACAGTGCAATTTAAGGACAAGATTGCATTTCTCTTGTGTAGACAACCAGCAAGAAGGGGGAGCAGAACAGCAGCCTCTGTGGGCCTGCTATCTCCCCTCCTGCAGAGATGGGTAGGAAATGGGCAAACTTGAGAGGGGGCTTGGGCAAAGTATTCACTTCTAGCCTCGGTCTACATGCCAGCACAGCCATAAAATGAGCTAGGTAAAGGACAGGTAGGTGTACATGGTTTCCTTTCTGAAGCAAAGGGGAGAACTGAGGAACAAGCACTGATTTTCTGCTGCCTCTTAATCAGCAATAGTAGCAAAATCACATTTTAGTTCACTTGACTATCTGCTACTCTCCTGCACAGCTCTCAGACACCACAGATATGTATACCTGAGATACACACACACAAGCACACGCGCGCACGCATGCAGGCGCGCACGCACACACACACACACACACACACACACACACACATATGCATAGCAAGACTGTGCAGTCTGTCTATCCAGAACAGCAGGGAAAACAGTAGGGTCCTAAGTAAAAATATAGAAGGACTATGGTTAAAGGGAAGCAAATCTATATTCACACATCTTTGCCTTCCATGATAGTTAGCAGCTACTTTCCCTGGCCTTTGTGCTGGCTGAGGCTGAGCTCGCAGTCCCCTTCCAGCTTTTTTAATGGTCGCAACAGAACAAGGCAAGAAAGTTCTCTCTTTTTGTGTTTTTGGTGTGTGTGTGTTAAAAAGATACATTATGAACCTAAGTATGAGAAATGCATTCCGCAATTAACTTTTTTACTCATATATTTCAGCTGATATTCATATATATCAATATATATGAATATATATTCAGCTGATTGGTGTATATATGACAATCATTGACTTCATTTACTTGCCTCACTTTGCATGTTGCTTTTTAGAAAATCCTTGCATCTGAACTACATGTAGAAAGTAGATAGAGGTGTACAGAATTTAATTAGAGCTGTGAGAAAAAAATAATACCATATTCTCACAGTTGCAAAGTTTCACAGTTCTAAAGTTCATAAAAATGTTTGATCCAACCTATAGAATTTACTAAAGAATTACATCCCTGCGACATAATTGTATACATTGATCAAAAATCTGCACAGAAAGAAGGTAACATTTCTTTAGAAACTTATTGGTGTCATCCATCTTCTAGTTGATTTATTTTGTGTGACCCTCTGAAAGCCAAAGCAGGTGGTTCGATTACTTTTATCTGAGGCTCTGTAACTCATTTCACTGATAATCTAATGCAATTTGGAATGTAGGCTACTGCTTGTACACAAAAGCAATTCTATAAAAGCCACCTCCTCATTATGTAGACATTTCGACATTTCTGAATAACTCCTTTGGGATATCTTACCAAAAGTGTATATGCCTTAGCCACAAACTTTCACAGGGTCATTTTTAATGGATCTTTCATTAAACTAGATAACAACAAAATAAACCATCCCCAATGAAATAAACAAGCTCTTCATCTAGTGCCAAAAGAATTATTGCCAGGTCTTTTTATTGAAAAAGAATGAGATTCTTTGTGGAAATCCAAACAAGGTTGCTTCTTAGATGAAGGCTGGCAAGTGGCAAATTAAAAGAGTTCAAACCCAAGACTATCTGGATAACAACAACGCACAGAAGGAGTCTTCCTTTTTTTTGCCTCCCCTTTTAGCGTTGTTAAAATTCTGCCTGCAATATTCCACTTTAAATTCAATATGACTGAGGCTTTTATAAATCATTCAGGATAAAAAGAGCATTTTTAAATGACATTGCTCTGATGTACCTCATCCACTTTAAAAACATCTTGGTGCGTCAGACTTACCCTGTAATGTTAATTAAGAGGATTTTCCCCCAAACATTCCTTCAATGTTGCCGTAATTAATTTAATAGGAAATGCAGGGGATATTTTGCTAGGCAGAATTGTAGGAATTTTTATGCAACTGTTTCTAATACATAAGATGATATTCCTGACATGTTTAAGAAGATAGTACCATTTCAAATTGGTGTTGCACTAGATGCAACCTTATTTTTATATTGTATTCAAAATCCTTACAAGGTATTTAATGTATAAAAAATGACATACAGCTTTCCTCATACATCAATATAAATAGCATGAGTAGAACCAAACTTGGCTACTGAAAGCTGGACATATAATATTTTTAGCAGGATACAGATGCTGAAAGTCTTTAGAGTAGGGGATTTGCCTCTCAGTTAATGAAAATGCCTCAGGAGGAGCTGAAATGAAGCCTGATCCTGGTTGCATTGATGTCAACTACAAAAGTCCTAGTGACTTCAATGGAATAGTATCAGGTCCATGGTGACCCAGTTTTCAATCCCTCTTTGGATTCCAGTACTAGTCAAGAGGGCAAAGACACTGAGTATTAGAGGCTAAAGGATTTCAAGGCAGACAGAAGCAAAGCAAAGCAATGCAAGGCTGGATGAAAATTTTACTAGACTGCTCTTGCCAAAAATCAGTGATTGTTAAAGAAATGCACCCTCTGCAATGCAGAATTTCTAATATTTTGTCCCACAAAATAAGGATTCATTTGAAGTCAATGAGTTTCTTTGGATGAGTGCTGTTTCTTGTTAGATTAATCAGCTCTTTTGAAATGCAAACAGCATTGGATGGTTAGTTTAATTTTATGGGTGTATAGGAAGTGGATGTAATCAATAAAAGCTGCCACTGTAAATACTTTAGAAACCAGAACAATTCCCTTCAACTCTTTATCAATGAATAGCATTATTTGATATGTGTAATCCTTCAGAGATTAAGAATCATTAGCTAATAAGCCAGGCCTTCGTGAATCTGTAACATCTGCAGTTTCCTGATCACAGAAATGCATTTGTCACAGCGAGGGAGAGGAAACTGACATACCATTCCCCAAATGAAAACCTTATGAAAGCAGGGACTTTAGGGAAGAAAAACAAACAAGCATCCTATGCATCACGATTTTCAGTTTCATGGAGAAAAGAACTTATTTAGAGAACATTTAAACAAAAAAAATTAAGAGTAACTTTGGGTTTCAAAGTAGCAACTGAAAAGAAACCACTTTCCAAATAGGCAAGGCTGCTACGCTTTCTGCTGCCTATAATGTCCTTGTATCTCTCTACACAGTGATCACAGAAGTCTATTTCATTGCAACAGATTTAATTGTTCATTGACACCAAGAGGGAGGGAGTGACTGGGATGACAGGCAGCATTAAAGAAGAGTTTTAGCTTTTCTTATTGGGCAATTTGATAAGAGATGTTGATTCTGAATGCTCTCACAAGGGCTTTTTATTTGTTTGCTTAATACTGAACTGTTTTAGAACTGCACACAGCTGAGCTGACAGGAGATTCAAACTGAGTGTGTTGGTTTGGGAATTACGGGGGTGGTGAGATGCAGGAAAATAGTCTCTGTCTTCTTCACAGGAAAGTCAGCTGATAAACTGATCTTAAGACAACGAATCTTCCTTCCTGTAAAATGCAATAACAGGCAGATCTTACAACCTCAACGACCTTCTGCTAACTTTATTCCTAACCAAGGCAAATAGGGGGGAAGCTTTCCTTGGCAAATGTATCACACAGATTCTATATGAATCAGATGGCTGTGCTTACAGTGAGAGCCAACAATGCCCGCATAGTGGACCACATATCTTTCAAAGCAGACGAGTTCACAAAGAAGTCCCCTGCACATGAAGATAAGCTGCAGTAGGCTTTTCATTAAACATCCGCTGTGTACTTCCTGCCAGAGCAGTGGGCTTGGCCCGAGGGAGCTGACTGACGAGCAGCAGCAGTCAGTCTATGAACATTTCTCATTTTGTTATTTAGGCCAGCTCTTCCCTACAGCTCTCAGTAGAGGGCAAAGAGAAACACACCATTTATGTCACCTTATTAAGTACACACAGCTTTTGCAGCACTGCATCGTGCTGTAGCCTCTCTCGTCCTTCTCTTGGCACCATGCAACAGAGTAAACATCATAAAGAACATAAAAAGGAGTTTTCCTGAATTTTCCCTTCACTCCCCTAGCAACAGAAAGCTTTAATAGGGTAGGTTTTTTTCCCCTCAAGACAACATTTCCTTCCCCCACTCACATAGGGCTGGCAAAAATTCAAGCCCTTGTGCTTGGTAATGCTCAAGGGTTTCTCCAGGAAGCTCTGTTTTAAAAAGAGTTAACACAGCTGCTCACTCACCCTGCTTCTAATTACACTAAGTCCATGGTCACTTTCTCCTGCTGAAAATGACTTGGTCTGCAGAATCTGACCTGCCACAGACAGCTCATTCCACTCTCTCTCTAATAATGATGATAGGGAGTAGAGAGACTTTCTATTGCCTTGCGCCTCCTGCAGTTATTTATACCTGTGCTGAGGGTGCATAAAATGCTACCAATCACTAGAATTTTACACCCACTTTGCTTCAAAGCCTCTTCTCCATGCATCTGTATTGAGCTTTACAAGCATTAACTATTAAGCCTTGCATTTTTGCTGTTAAATAACATTGATACTCTGCAGCCTACTTGTATTAGATGATGTATAAACACATGGAAAAATAATTGCCTGCCTGAAAAAACTTGCAGTCAGAAAAAGACACAAAGGAGACAAAGAAGCAGGTTGAGGACATGTAAAGGAAATAATAGCACACAGTCATTAACCCCTAGTGAGAGGCCTGAAGAGATATTATACCCATTTTTTACAAAAGGGGCAAACTGAGATAGAGAGTTTAGCAGGTGAGCAAGTTATTTTCAAGGGAAGAAAGTGAGCACAGTGGTAAAGAATCTGTATCAGAGTCAGGATTAGCAATCAAGAGGTTTGGTCCTTGAGACTCGTGCTTAAACTATTAAATTAAAACAAAACTGCTTAAGGGAGAAGAAGGGAGACCCAAGACTTTCCACAATGACTTATTAACTGGGTGCCTCAATTTGTGGAACCTCATTTAAGATGCACCATAATTTAGTTTTTCAAAGGGCAGGTAGGTGCTCAACACTTTCTATGAATCAGATCTCTTTAAAGTGCATTAAGGTGGGCACCCAAAAATGGAGGTTGTCAAATTGCTAACTATTGTGTAAAAGAAAACCTTGGGATAAATGCTAGTTACTGAGTATAAAGTACTGACATATAAAACAGAAGTATTATAAATATACCTTACATCTCTGTAAACAAATAAACTATGAGTATGTTTTGGTCAGCCTCTAATACAAGACTAAGAACATAATGGTCCAGTATCCTGTTTTTGACAAAAACCATGCTGAATCTTCTCCAGAAGATCATATTTGTCTATGTGACTGCTGATTTTATTCTTTATTATAGATTCTACCAACTTGCCAGGGATTAAAATGAGACCTACTGGTCTGTAGTTCCCAGGATCACTTCTGCATCCCTTTCTAAAGGTAGGTGCTGTGTTGGCAACCTGCCAGTCTTGTGACACAAAGGATATTTGTAATGATGGGTTACAGTGCTATTGCCAACAGTTCTTCAATCTCACCTTTGAATTCCTTCAGAACTCTTAGGTGAATCCCATCTAGTCCTGGAAACTTTTTAGCATTTAATTTATCAGGTTGCTCTACAACTTCTGCTATCACTTCAATGTGATTCAATTCTTCAGACCTATTTACTATGAAGGACTGATTTGATATGAAAATTTCTCCCAGTATCTTCTGCAGTAAAAACCAATGCAAAGAATTCATTTAGTTTCTCTGCTATGACCCTATCATTTCTAAATGTACCTTTCATACCTTGGTCATCTAATGGTCCCACTGGTTCTCTCACTAGCTTCCTGCTTCTGATGTATTTTTTAAAAATTTCATTATTAATATAAGCATATTTTGCAAGACTCTCCTCAAACTCTTTTTTGCCCTGCATTCTTTTGCTTTTATATCTGACCCATCCAAGTTTATAAGCATTCCTGTTTTCCTCATTTGAACATGCCTTCCATTTTTTGAAGGATGCCTTTTGCCTTGGATAGCCTCCTTGGCCACGTCCAGACTTGCAGGGGTGTGTGGTTTATGGCACCGGAAACCTCTTTGTGGCACCACAAACCACACATGGTGAATGTTAAAATGTGCCCCATGCTACAAATTTGCATCATGGGGCCAAATTTGCTACCGAGATTTCCCGTAGCAAAAATTCCCCCCGGCAATGTAAGTGGCACAATGCATACACAGCAAGCGTGCACCAGCACACAGATGCTGGGGCATCCAGGGAGATGTTCTAGTTGCTGGCCAGGCCTGATGCTGCCAGACCTGTGCCCCTGCTGCTCCAGGCCACCAGATTAGGTTGTTGGGGCAAGCACTGGTACTGGCCCTAGCCTCCAGCTCTCCCTGGCTGAAGAGCTGGGAGGAACTGGGCAATGGCAGCTTGCCCACTGGGAAACAATTTGTCCTGCAATGAAGCACACATGCAGGGGCATTCACTGTGGCAATTTGTGCGCTGCAAGCTCACGCCCCTGCATGTCTAGATGCAGCCCTTAACTCTATTATTAAACCATACAGCGGGTTTATTGGACCTTTTATGATGTGTGGTATATACTTTTCCTGAGCCTCAAATATAATATTTTAAAACAGCTTCCAGGCTGCCTGCAGGCCTTTTACATTGTTGACTACTTCATTTAACTTCTTCCTAAGTAGTTTCCCTTTTATTTGTAATTTCCTAAAGTTTCATATAGACATGATAGATTTTTGGGGGTCACTCTCACCTGCTAAGATGTTGAATGTGATTATGTTATGGTCACTATTACAAAGCAGCTCACCTACAGATACCACTTGGACCAGGTCCTGTGTGTTACTCAGGATTGGGTCTAGTATTGCTAGTACTGCTTCCAGGGGCAGGCTCCACAGAAAACCCCCGCAAAGGATCAGGCCCCTCTGCTTTTTTTATTCCCCCAGCAGAGCCTGCTTGGACAAGCTGCCACTGTGCAGCCCATGACCTGTGGGGGGCCCAGTCCTTCCCTCCACAGTGGCGGCACCCCCTGGGACCACCTGGGCAGGGTGCTAGCTGTGTAGGTGCTGTCCCAGCTTGTAGGCAGCACCCACCACATCTAACTCTTCCCTGAGCCTGCCTGGGGAGCAGCGCCCAACAGGCTTCTAGCACGCGGGCTCTGGGAAGAGTTGGATCTGGTGCATGCTACCTGCAGGCTGGGGCAGCACCCACGCAGCTAGCATCCTGCCTGGTCAGCCCTGGGGCTGCCACCACTGTGGACAGAAGGACCAGGCCCGCCCCTTCCCTCACTTCCAGTTCACGCGGGCATGCTCCATTGAAAAAAAAAAAAAGCAGTGAAGAGCCTAATCCTTTTTTTTCCCCACAGAGCCTGCCCACCTCTCCCATGGCTGAGGGGTGACCTGCCAGGAGGCCATGAGCTGTGGGGGGCCCCAGTCCTTCCTTCCATGGTGGTGGCACCCCCCACCCCGGGGCCACCAGTGCTGCCAGTGGGCGGGTGCTGCCCCAGCTTGAAGGCAGCACCCAGCCTGATCCAACTGTTTCCCAAGCCCAAGTTAGGGCAGTACCTGCCTGCTACCAGCCCACCCAGGCAGCCCCAGGGGACACAAGCACCACAGAAGGAAAGACCAGGGCCCCCCACTGCAGCTCAGAGGCCTCTTGGCCCCTAGCTGTGGGAGATGCTGGCAGGCTCCATGAAAAAAAAAAGGACCAGACTCCCTTGCTGTAACAGTGATGAAAGCCCCTAAATTGAAACAGTGGGTTTTTAATCGTCGCAAATAAAAACCCACCATTTCAATTTAGGGTCCCCTCATCACATGTACAAGGGCCCTAAGCATTCTGACTTATCCTTACCGTTATCTACAATTATGCTTTCTGATCCACTACTACTCACTTTAAGGATTGCTCTATTGCAATGACTGCTCTACCAATATTTGTCTGTGCTAAATAAACATGGTCTCATACAAATCAGTAGATTAGATTGGTACCCAACACTAATCTAACCCTATGTTTCTCAAACCTTTTTAATAGGTGGCCACAATCTAGAAGCACTCTTATCTAGAACACAGCATCCCTACCAATCTGACTGCTTGGACTGCTCCTCTCCCATTTATAAGCACTTACTATACCTGTTGCAGCTCAGTCAATCACTTACATGGAAAAGCAAGTAAAAAAAAGATTTAACATATACTTATCTTGTCTTTTAATACAATGTAAGGGTTGATACAAAGTAAGATGAACCAATATCACATCTCTAGCAAATATAGCTTCAGCAAATACAGCCAATATTTTGGGAAAACATGGTCTAAAATAGTACCTTAAACTAGAGCATAAGTATGGGAAAATAAACTTGTCTCATGCAGTTGCAGTGTATTCATTACAATATGAGATACTCAGAGTCAAAGTTAATCTGCCATTGCTAAGTGTGAGTGAAATGGCTCAGTTACAATAATAGGCAGCCAGAAGATTTCCCATTCTTCAAACCAAACATTTGATAACATTCAAACAAATTTTGGCAAAGTGTGCTCAGCCACATTCTCCACTTTCTTTTGTTTCCAACTGGAAAAAAATAGAAGGATTCTAATGTAGCCACTCGAAGGCTAGGGGCAGAAGTTACACATAAACTGGTATAAGTGAGCAGAAATTAGTTTATACCTGTAACAGAACATAAGTTCAGTGCACATAAACCAGTTTCAAAATGGCTGAAGCTGGTTTGAGATAAACCTGGTTGAATGTAGTATCAGACTTAACTGATTGAGATAACCAGTTTCTGGAACTTCTGTCCCAGGCCCAAGAGAGCAGCACTGTTCTAAAGATGAGCAAAACTGTCACTTCTGCACTGCTCCTTTCCCTACTGGGTTATTTATTCATTGCTTTTAATTTCTATGACAGAAATCCCACAAAACCATGCTTGATGTTGGAAATCATGCACATTCAAATAGCTTGAATATGTTCACTTTTGGGACATGTCTCAAATCTTATCTAAGGTTATGATCCTTTGTAGAGATGGGAGTATACTAAGGGCTGGTTATTATTAAGTTAATCTTATTGGGTATTCTGGCTATAAAGTATGAGAAGTTTATGCTGGTCAGTTGTGAATTATTTTATTTTAACATGTCAGAAATGCATAGAGAACAATGGAGGAATGTCTTTTTGCTAGTATAAAAAAAGGAAGGAAAATAGGGACAGAAAAGATTTGCCACCTTTTTATATCACACAGTTTGTAAACTTAGTGATTGACCATTAAATCCCCAGGAAGATCCCCACTGTGAAAAAGAGGAATTTATTCAATAAGGAAAAGATGAAAAAAAATTAGATCTATTTAATCACTTTCACATGTGGTAACCAATAACACGAAGACATTTATCTATATTAACAAGGAAACATACTGTACAGTATTGTAAAACAAAATCTCTCTGAGCTCCTTAAGCAGACATTTGCACTAGAATACTAGAGAAGTCATGCTGCAATACTTCATGGATATGTATTGTAGTTATAGAAACACCTATGCTAGTTTGTATACTGATTAAGGAGAAACTCTAAGTTAATAGTTTTCTTAATAGTTTTCTTCCTTTTTTACTTGGGCTATGGTATAAGCCACACGTGAACAGACAAATTCTTTTAAAGGTTGTGGCCTTCAAGGTACAATAGGACTTCTTATCTCATTGCCTGGTTCTGAATGTGTGTGCATTAAACTGAAATCCCCCAATCCAAGTCCATGAATCATCCTAGTGAGGCATCTGCTTTATAACTCTCCTAGCAGTCACCTGCTTCCCATTTGAGAAACCAAGTTCCACGTCATGCTGTACTCCCTTGAACCACATGTATCTTCTGGGTTTTCTCTTCAGCTGTGAGGAAACCAGCAAACTCCCAGACTTACCTCTACTGCTCTTTCTATTAAATTAGATGCTTATAACCTTTTAAAACCAAAATAAAACAAGAAAGTATATGTTGTTTGAATAACAAAGGTTTTGATTCTATTTCCTGTTTTCAGTGTCAATGAGTATATGATGTGCTCAAGCTAGATGTAAATGCATTTAAGTGTAATAACCCTTGGCTTTTATCACTTAAAAAAAAAAAAAAAAGATGTTTGACCTACATTATATTGGATGGGTGACCACAAGTGCCAGCTCTACTCCTGTTTAAGTCAATAGGAGAACTCCCAATGACTTTAATGATGCAAAATCATGTTGGTAGAAAAAATGTTAATCTCCCAGGACATAAATGTCAGGAACCTGATCCCTAGCTGGAGTTATTAAGAACAATACATTGATCTGCACCAGGTGGGAATTTGGCTCTGAAGTTCTAGCTGGTAATGTAACATGAGCTCACCACAGCCAATGAACTGTGCCATGGGAGCTTTGTGGTTAATTCCCTATTCTAAAATAGACTTCCAGGCTAGGGACAGACATTAAATATAAACCAGTTCAAGTGATCAGAAACTGGTTTAAACATGTAATAAAACAGACTTTTAGTTCACATAAACTAGTTTGAAAATGGCTGAAACTGGTTTGAAATATACCTGGTTGAATGTAGTATCAGACTTAACTGATTTGGGTCAAACTGGTTTATGCAATGTCTGTCCCAGTCTCCTTCCTAGTTTAAATTAAACCAGAGTTCCCCAGCATCCCAGATGTTTTGCAGCCCTGGATGGGGTTGTTGGCGCCAGAGAGCTGGGCTGGCTCCTCCCCTCTGCTCCCTGGCTGGAGCTCTGGGAAAGATGGCAGGCACAGCAGCATCTGCCCGGCTTCCCTGTGCCCTCCCCCGTCACCCCCCCGCTCAAGAAGGGATTCTCCACTCAGAACAGATGTTCAGTGCACATAAATCAGTTTGAAAATGGCTGAAACTGGTTTGAGATAAACCTGGTTGAATGTAGTTATCAGACTTAACTGATTTGGCTCAAACCAGTTTATGCAATGGTCTGTCCGAGACCCCTTGCTGTTTTAAGATAAACCAGACTCCCCCAGCATCCTGGCATGCTCTCTGGGCTGGGTGGGGCTCTCTGCTCTACAGCAGAACTGGCCCCTCCCCTCTGTTCCCTGTCTGCAGCTGCAGCTCCAGCAAAGACCTGGGCTTCTCTTTCCTGCCTCCCCACTCCCTGCTAAGCAGATATTCCCCCTCCCCCCCTGCCTTGATGAGAAGTTGTCTGTGTATTAGCTAGCAGACCACATGCTGGCTATGGGTCGTGCTGAATCAACAGGCAGAATCAACAGGCAGCTGGTAATGTCCCTCTGTTGTTTTCTTAATGGGGGTCAAAAAAACTAAGTTAGGGGTGATAAACACTGTTATAAATTCCCTGCTGGGATAACCAGAGTATCCTGCTGTGACATACCCCCCCCCCCCCCCATCATCTCAGTGCTGTGGAAGGAAAGGGAGGGCTGCTCTAGCACCCCCCCCAGCTTCTAGCCTGAGCCACTGCAGGCGTATGCCTGCATGTCTGAGATGTCTGGGCATTTACAAACTGGTTCAGCCTAGCCAAGTTAGACTAAACTGGAAAGATTGAATCAATTCAGGCACAGGCTTTTTGAATCTCTGTCCCTAGCCCCAGAGTGACTTTGAGCAAGTCATATAAATTCACAGTGTCTTCTTTCCTACACTGTGAAATGTAATGGCATTTCTTTTGTCTATAAACTTTTTAGATAGTAATAATTTTGCGTCAGGCTTGTCTTTTAGTATGGGTAAGTACAGACAGTTAAAAAGCCCATGGCTGAACTGATTCAATCTTTGCAGGTTAGTCTAAGATGAATAGATTGAACAGATAAGCAATGAACAGACATTAATTTTTTATTCTGGAAATGCAGCCATGCAGTAACTCAGGCCAGAAGCTGGGGGACACTAAAGCATGCCTCCTTGCTCATTTGGAGCAGACAGCTTGGGCCAAGGCTAGCCCATCCACCCTGCAAGGGGGGGAGAGGGTTGTGGGGGATATACAAAACATCCTGGGATTCTTGGGGACTGAGTTAACTTGAATCTGGATGGGATCTGAGACAGAAGTTCAATAAACCAATTTAACCTAAATCAGTTAAGTCTGATACTACATCCATCCAGGTTTATCTTAAACCAGTTTCAGCCATTTTGAAAGCAATTTACGTGCACTGAACTTCTGCTGCGTTATAGATTTGAACTGGTTTCTGATCACTTCTACCAGTTTATGTGTAATTTCTGTCTCTAGCCCAAGTGTTTTATAAAACCTAGCTCATGAGGTCCCAGGTCTACCACATGCTAATACATTTAATGCTAATAAATTATAATAAATATTATTAATAGTAATTATTTTCTTATTCAGGATACCTGGGTGTGCAGGTATACAGGAGGATTATATTTTTTCTTGATTTTCCCTTAAAGGAAATCATAAAATCATTATTAGAACAATTTTATCATGTCCTGTTTTTTCTTTCTCTAACATGTATGCTCTATGAGGGGCATGGATCATCAGATACTCTGTACGTTCAATATAGCTTCTGCATCACAGCACTCGTGAGGTCTCTCATCAAGCTAACAAGCAAATTACCCATGACAGTCTTGGCCAAACTCCTGATAAAGGTTCTGAAACACAATGACACCCTTACTCTTTCTTCCTCCCTTGTAAAATCAATCAGACTTACACTTTAAATAGGCAAGTGGCCTAAAGGAAAAATTTTTCCCAGACTGTCAGGGTCCTGGGAAGGGGAGCTAAGGAGGACCTTTCCGCTTGTCATTTGTTGTTGAGAGAAAATGGGTTACATGGGATTTATAAATCATCAAATACTGACAAATATTTTAAAATAATTTGTAGACAATTGAAGGATCCTTTACACTCCTGCTTGTATTTTGAACAGGCTTTATTTAGGAAATCAGGCCTTTCTGAATTTGCTAAGGTGACAAGTCATTGCTAGAATGTGTTAAATGCAGTTACAGGAATACATGAGGTGACTAGTGTAATTGAGCATGATACATCGGCCTGGGAAATTCAAAAAGGCACAGTGTGCTGAAAACCATAGCTAACAGGGCCACAGATTAAAAACCAACTAGTAAACCTATAAAGACAGTTACAGTAGACCCTCACTGATTCACACGTCACTAATCTGCAGGCTTTCTAATTTTCACAAAATCCCCCCTCAAAATCCTGGCAGGCTCTCTCAATGTCTCAGCAAAGACTTAACAACATATCACTTCATATCACTAAGGCTTCATATCACTAAGACTTCACTGTCACAAAATGTGAGGCAGCTTGAAGAAACATTAAATAATTCAAGCAGCACTACAGTTGTTCAAATAAATGATCAAAGTATGTTTTGTGCTTCATTCTTCTTGTAAACTGTTTGTTCATTTATTCCTTACTTTGAAAAATCTATAATTTGCTACGGGTTTTCCACTCATCAGTGCAAATTAAATGAGACGATGCTGTACAGACTCATAGATTTTAAGGCCTTGAAGGCATTATTGCTAACTTGAGGCATTTAAATATCATGAGTCAAGCCTCAAAACTCATGAGATTAGCTATATATATATATATATATATATATATATATATATATATAGGTCTTTTATTTATCTTCTGGTTTCTGAACCTTCAGGGAGCACTTTGGGTCACATTTTCAAGCTTCTTTTCACAACAATGTGAAGCTGTTGCAAAAAGGCAAATGTCATTCCAGGATGTATTAACAAGACTGTTATATGTAAGACACTGGAAGTAATTATTCTGCTCTACTTGGCACTGGCAAGGCTTCAGCTGGAATACTGTGTCCAGTTCTGGGTACCACACTTCTGGGTGGATGTAGACAAGCTGGAATAAGTCCAGAGGAGAGCTACAAAAATTATAAGTTTAGAAAACACAAGCCTATGAAGAAAAGTTAAAAGAAATGAGCTTGTTTCATCTAGAAAAATCTGAGTGGAGACATGGTAGTAGTTTTCAAATGTATTAAACTTAATAAGAGGATGAGTTGTGAGTTGTCGCTCATATCTACTAAGACTAGAATAAAAAGTAATCAGGTTAAATTTTCAGGAGGGGAGATATGGTGAGGTAACTCTAAGGATAAGAGAAGCAGTGAAATAGGTTACCTAGGGAGACTGTGGAATCCTTGTTACTGGAGGTTTTCAACAATAGTTTAGAAAAGCTTCTGACACTGATTGTCTAAGTCAGTGATTCTCACCTTGGGATGCCATGAGATCCTTTTAAGGGTGCCCAGGGATGCCCTTTAGTATTAGCACTGCTAGCTGTATAAACACCTACATATGATTTACAAGATAAACCTACATATTTCAAATGGTAACCCATAGTGTCCATAACATTCTGACCCATTGTGATCTGAGTTCTTTGCAATGAAAGAATTGCTCTATTGTTTTTCCCACAGTCCAAAATTTTTTTTAAAAAAACAGATCAAATGCTAAGAGCTGGCATTTTCTGAGTGGTGCCTTGATTATAATTATAAGATGAGGTTTTCAGTCCTCAGATCACTCATTTCTGAACTCTCCTCAACTTTCTAACATTTTTACTGTGTATAAAAGTCATTCACACGCACGCAGGTCTCAGTTGCACTAGTGTCAATTAGAATCTGTCCCTAGTATAATATATCACGGCCATGAGGACCAAAATTTGGTTCTATCCATACTTATTACTTCCAGAGCATTGCCAAACCCCTACTGAGGATAGTGGGAACTGTGGATGCTCAGGACTTCTGAAAATCAGGCTCCTCAAGTCAATTCCGAGAATAGATTTACATACCTCATGTTAAGGCAGAATTGTCGACCTTGGTTGCTAAGTGAAAATTCAGTGCTGCTGAAAGATACCAGCATTACCTTTCATAGATTAAGCTATGATTAAAACTTCCCTACTGGTACTTATCAATAAACCTCAGTTTAGAAGAACACCTGCAGTGAGGCTCAGGAGAAATGTTCTTGTTTTCTATTCTGATTCAGTTCCGAGCTAGAAAATGAGTCTACAGGTTAAGGACAGTGCTAATTGCCCCAGAAATTAATGGAATCACTAACTCATTTCATGTATGCCAGTAAAATGCTCCGAGATGACTTTACCTTTCTGTAACTAGTTTCAACCTTTGTCAGATCCTAACTAAAGATCTGGTGTCAAAGCTGACAAATAATTTGTAAAAAATGGGTTTTGCCATGCTTCCTGTTAGTGAAATGGTATACTGATGTGAAGAGTGATGCTGTAGCCATGATGGTCCTGGAATTATGCAAGAGGCAAGGATTTTTGTGGGTGCTATCTTTTATTGGACCAACTGCATGGCTGAGATAAAGTTAAACAAGCTTTTGAATACCTTGCATTGCATTTGAAAGCTTGTCCTACTTTATCCCAACCATGCAGTTGGTCCAATAAAAGATAGCACCCACAAAAATCTTGCTTCTGCTAAAGTGACTCATTTTTTATTGTGAGTTGTAAGAGACATTTATATATTTTTGACTGGACACATGGTTTATATAACATGCCTCTTTGTCCTAACTGGATAAATAGTTCTTAGAATCAGGGATCTAGTTACACAATTACAAATTTTAAATTGGCTTCCCACAAATATTCTGCTCATGTAGATCCAGCCTAGGTAATTTTTTTTCTCCCGAAATCATCTGCTTCACTTAAAGATATTATCACCTAGAGATATTGTATATTGCTTTGACACAGGCTACTTAGAGAAGCTTTGGAACCTCTATCCCTGGAAATTTTCCAAGAGTGGGTTAGACAGACAACTGGCCAGGATGTTTTAGTCAGGGATTATGCTTTGAGCAGGGGCTGAACTATATGACCTTATGAGGTCCCTTCTAGTCCTACTGTCCTATGATCTTATTCTAGTGCTAAGCCTCTTTTTTCCCCCTTACCCTTCACTCCAGGCCACTCAACCCTGCAAAATAAAGTACCAAAATAACTAACAGCACACAAGAGGGTTGGGTCCAAGTAATGGACTGAAAGCATTTAGCACTAGTTACAAAGGTGGGCAGGTCTCAAGTTATCAGTTGTATTTGAACAAGCTCAATATTTACATTAATCAAGATGAGAAATGATTCACAGTCAGACAACTACTTTTTCTTGTGTTCAAATCTGATTGGCAGCATTGGACTAGGCTGTGCAATCGATGTCAAGGCATGAAAAATATCTGCCTTTCAAATGAAGTTGTTTGATGAAAGTTTTCATAACATAAAAGGTGCTTCCATGTATTGCAGATCCTTCTAATCAAAAGCAGCACTTAAAGAAGACAAGGTGTTTTTCCCTGCTAGTGGAAGCCAATTAAGTGTAGAGACAACAAAACAAGGCAGGACACTATAAAAGCTAGATCTATACTTTCCAAAAGCTGGGGTGCATGTCCAGGGTTTGGGTTCATCTTTATACAGTTCATTAAGTGTAACCATAAACAATACAACCAGCTGCCAAAGGAAAGGAGCTTAGGGTGAAATTGATGGCATATCAAGATTTGCATGATTTACTGTATATTACACACAAAAGTAGCAAAAACAAATCTGTAAGACTAGTTGGGCATGAGTCACAAACTAGAAAGACAGGTAGGGAATAAGTCATGTCTTGTAGTTAGTCATTACTATAAAAGGGCAGAATTGGCAAGAAGAAGAATTAAGCCAGGAGCCATTTCTCCCCTTATACATATTTGGATGCTCCTGGCACCAAGTGAATTCAGTTCAAAGGACATAATATACCATTTTATATGGTAATTTTGCATTGGTGAGGTTTACTTTGTTAATACTTTTAAACATGTGTGCCAAGCAGTTTTGAGTTATACTATGCATAGTAATCTCTTTTTTTGGCGATAAGCATTCATGAGACAGATTAAAAGAAATACATTAACTAGCCCAAAGAGTTGCAGAACATACACAACTTACTTTGCTCTTTGAAGAATTATAGCTAAACAAGTCCTCTCCTCAGCAAGAGGGAGATCTGGGTCACAGACCACCTTACACAGCAAGATAAATTTTATATAAAACAGTGAAGGCTGGGCTTCCACAGGAATGAGTTGGGCTGGTCTGATACTGTTGACAGCTCTAGAGGCTTGCAGGGACCTCCATAAGAAGCAGACTTATTTTTTGCGTGTTGAATCTTTGTTTTAAAATATTTTGTTTTTCTTCAAGCAGAAAAACTGATGTGACTACCCCAGGATGGGCTTTTCATAAGAGATATAAGTAAGTAGGTGTCTGACTTCCACTACATTTCAGTGAGATTCGGGTGCTTAGCTCCCATAGACTCCTTCGAAAATCCCTGCCTAAAGATTCAGAATCTTGCCCCTGCTCCCCATTGGCTGGCCACAGGCCTTGCATTTTTCCCCCCAGAAACTGCAGTGGGAGCAATTGCATCGCTAGTGAAATGACATTAATAAAAACACTTAAGTGACTTTTCAAGGAATTGAAGGCATTTCCAGAAGAAATTCTAGTTCTTGCCTGTATGCCGTAGGCTAACTTCTCTGCTAGTATACATCAGCATTTACTAAAGCAGTGACAGACTGAAAATACTGAAGGCAACTTGTATTGTGGAATCCTTCAAAGACTCTGCCATCTCTTCTTTCCCAGAGGAGAGAGAGAACTCTGGATCCTACTGGAGCACCAACTGAGAATGATGGGCTGCATTGGCCTTATCATCAATACAACCCATCCTGCTCACCTACCGCAAAACACATCAGTCAAATAAAAACAACATGAGTCAACTGCTTTCTGATTCACTTTCCTCTCCTCTCAATCTGCATTGCTTTGCCTGGGGAAATGGGAGGAATGGCAGGCTGTAAGAGCAAACATTTTCATTTCGGGGCAATATTTTCTGCCAGTGCTGAGAAAATAAGACCTGATTTTTTAGTATGCATTGAAAAGTGTGTGATTATTAGGCACGTGTAAAAAAAAAATGCATGCACATTTTTGTTATGCACTTATTACAACATTTAGGTACATATACACCCAGCACAGGGGCATCTGGGTACTATGACTGCACACAAACTGCTTAGGAAACAACTCAGGAAAGTAAGTCTAAACTTTGATTTAATGTTGAAAGTTTCTGTTCACGGACTGGGCAAAGATTTGTGCCAGGACATATGTTATCAGAATCAGTTCACGCATCTCTAGTTTAAATCATAGTGCTTGTGTTTCTTAAAAGTTTCTAGTACTGCACATATACACTCATGTAACGTCATCTTGTCCTCCGCACCAGAGGAAAATTTGAAGTAGATCCCTGAAATTTATGTCAAAAAGAAAAAGCTCTTCAGCTCATATAATGTAGGAACATGAGCAAAGACAATGACCTCCCAATATACTCACGCTTCATACTTCACAGTTTCAATCTTTCACTTCACTGCCAAATACACAAGCCATCGGAATAGCTGTGAGAGCTACAGCCTGAAAAGCACTACACGGTCTGTTATCTAGTTCTAATACATTTACCTTTCAGTGAAAGCCACTTTTAAAATGAGTTAGAGAATTAACAGCTGCCACTAAGCAAATCAACTCCAAGTAAACACAAGCATCCCATAATTTATCTAGTGGTGAGTGTTGCTCACAGGCATGTTGTCCAGCCAGAGGAAAAAGAAAACCTGTTTGCTTTTGTTTCTAAGGGAACCTTCACTCATGTGTGTCATCACGTACTTCTGCATAGGGGCTTTATAAATTAGTGCCTTCAGGCTAAGATTGATATTTTTGTTTAAGTTGGAGATCTGAGAGGGATGATGTATTTAAGCATATAATTGCCAGTACCTGCACTGCTACACCACTTTATCTACTGGCACGCTCACAAATAAATTAGTACTCTCCAGAAGTTTTCTGTGGTATTTCTCAAATGCTGTGCTAGCAGGACTGGTACTCACTTGCTCTTATCTTTTTAAAACAAGAGAGAAAGACAAATACAAACTTGAAAAGAAAATTGTATGCTTACCTGGAAAATAATTGACTCAGGGGTATTTGTGACCTGACAGAAATCTCCACATAGAGTCTCTTTGTGTTTCAAACAAAAGAGATTTGGAGAAAGCTCTACCTATTCAATAAGACAAATTGGACACTCAAGCACAATTGTTTGCCTAACACATACAATATTCCACATTTCCATGTCCAGAAATCTTACAGCACCTCCTGCTTCGTGGTAGTTGACTGTTTCTATAATTGTGGAGTCTGAATATTTATCAGAATGATGTGTCCCACATTACTTTGATTGATTGTATTAATGTGCTCAATCCAAGCACAGATGTCCCAGCTATTCAAATATCCCTGCCGATTTCCTGGCTGAAATTCAATACATTTGGGTACTATGGGCCAAATATGAAGTCCTTACTCACTTTTTATTTTCTCTTTACTCGAGCAAAAGCTTCATGGGCTTCAGACTGACATTTGCCTGAACAATAATTTAGTAACTATGGATTAAGGGCTTTAGGATTTGACTCAAAGGTCTGTATGTGAAATAGGAGCACAAGACTAAGTGGAAACCAAAGAATGATGCTGTTTTACAAGTAGGTCTTATGTTCCTCACACTTTAGGACAGTAATTCTTAGCCAGGGTGCTCTGACAGCCTTTGAAGGGTGCTGCTGGGAGAGAGGAGTTGAGTAAGGCTTTTCCCTGCTGGCTGCTCTTCTTCTTTCCCAGGCCCTCTGCAAGCAGGTAAGCACTATAATATAGATATTATTTTTAAAATGAGGTAATGTTCAGTTCACAGAAGTTATAGAGAAGTGCCTCAAGTTTAAAAAGGTTAAGAACCACTGCTGTAAGGTCACTTTCACGCATACCTTTTCAATATTAACTTTCCCTAATAAATCAGGGAAACATACACAAAGTTTATATTCGTTCATAACGTTACATTTTCTTTCCTCCAAGGCCTTGGTATCTGGTACCATATCACACAGTTAGTACATGTTTTAGAAATGTTTACAAAGGCACACTTGAATACATGCATTGTATTAATACATTAGAGCCAGACTGTATCTGATAGACACTGGACTACAATAGGTGGGATTGTCCCTCCCAGAGCATCCTGGTGCCTAATGGAAGTAAGTATGCTGTACCAGCCAACAGAACGACACATTGGCTCCCCTTTTCTGCACTGGGCTAGCTCAGGTGGCTGATATAAAGAGGAAAAAGGTTTATAAACCTGACTCCCCCACCCCTTCCTAGGGATGAACTGTTTCAAGGAGGTAAGAGGACAAAGCAGTGCATGGAATAGGGGTGTGGAGACTACAACTACACTAACCCTGGTTAGGTCGATCTAAATGCAATGCCTCCATGTACCCTAAGTAATTACCAGTGATTGCCTTTAAAGGAGAAAAATGCAGGAACCAGCAGGTTTACCCTTGCAGGCTGGCAAAGTTCCAGCCTATAAGGGGCTGGGGGGATCAGGCAGGGGCTCCATGTGCATGTGCGCACACATGCACATGGCAGCCAGGCAGCATGAAAGCAGTTCCCATAGCTCCCTGCAGGTAAATCTGGGATGAGGGGCAGAACTGAGGCCCTGCATAGGGAGGAAGTGAGGAAGAGAGGGAGTTGGGCTGGGGGCGCTGCCCAGCCAGGGCAATATATGGGGCCTGGGGCTGGAATGCACAACTTCAGGGCCTGGCTGGGGTGCGGGATGGAGCCATTGGTGGCTCACCTGGAGGATGGCAGGGGGGCTGGCTTGCCACCACTGCATACACTCCCAGGGGTGGGACTGGGGAGCACCTGCCCCCCAGATTTGTGCACAGGGTGGAGGAAGATGAGAGCTGTCCACTGTGGGCTCAGGGCTCCCTGTCCTGCTGCCCTCCTCCCATGGTCTCTGTAGCTTAGCAGGTGGGACCTAGCATGGCAGGGCAGAGTTGGGTAGGGAGGCTCAGTGCTGCCATGGGGAATCCCTCTTCCTACATGGCAGCAGCATGGGGCACAGCTCCACACTGCCACCCTTGCTACTGCTGGGCAAGCAAGGGATGCCCCACCATGGTGGTGTGGGGCTCGGGAGGTAACACTGAGCCTTCCCACCCCACTCTCACCTGCCACATTGAGTCCTACCCACTAGGCTGCAGAGGCCCCTGTGGGGAGGGCAGCAGGGTGGGGGAGCCCCAAACCTGCAGCAGGCGGGCCATATCTGCCCCTCCCAGACTCTGCTCCAACCATGCTGCCCATGGGGAGGGGGAGCCAATCTCTATGCTCTGCTCCAGCCACAGCAGCTGCTGCCTTCTGTAGGCTACTAGGGAGGGGCAGGGGGCTGTGGACCTGGGTCCCTAGCCCTGTAGCTTTGGCAGCTGGAGGCCCATGGGTGGGGAGTGAGGGGCACCAACAGGGCCAGGGGGGCTTTAGATAGGGAGTGAGGGGCATTTTCAGGGCCTGGGAGCTGTGGATCAGGAGTGAGGGGCACTGGCAGGGCCGGGAGGCTGTGGATTAAGAGTGAAGTCACCAGTAGGGCCAGGGGCCTATGGATCAGGAATATGGAGCACCAGCAGGGCCAGGGGGCTGTACATCCTGAGTGAGGGGCACTGGCAGGGCCAGGAGATTGTGGGTGGGGAATGAGGGGCACCAGCTGGGCTGAGGTGTTGTGGCTTGGGAGTGAGGGGCAATGGCATGGGCAGGGCACCAGCAATCAGGGCTGCTCAGTGCCACAAAGCAGACCCTACGAAGAGAGGCTAAGGGACCTTAAACTGTTCAGCCTTTGCAAGAGAAGGCTGAGGGGAGACCTGGTGGCCATCTATAAACTCACTAGGGGGGACCGGTAGGGTTTGGGAGAGACCCTGTTCCCCCTAGCGCCCCCCAGGGTACCAACGAATAACAGCCACAAATTGTTAGAGAGTAGGTTTAGACTAGACATCCGAAGGCACTACTTCACTGTCAGGGCGGCTCGGATCTGGAACCAACTTCCAAGGGAAGTGGTGATGGCTCCTACCCTGGGGGTCTAAGAGGAGGCTTGAAGTCTACCTGGCTGGGGTCATTTGAGCCTGGTTTTCTCTCCTGCCCAGGGCAGGGGATCGGACTTCATGATCTACAAGGTCCCTTCCGACCCTACTTCTATGAATCTATGGGGGGGGGGGGGAGGGGCAGCCACAACTGGATCCACATCCTGGTGAGTGAAGAGGGCAGGGGGAGCTCTGATTTTCCATGATAAAAAGACCCAAATCAAACACAAAAATTCATAGGTATTTAGAATTTATTTTATTACAGTGATTGAGGCACAAGTAGGCTTCAAAATTACTTTAAAATTGTAAATATAGCAATAAAACTTGTGTTCAACTGATACCTCTATATATAGAGGTATTTTATTTTAATCATGGAAAATGTGGATTTGGGGGTTTGGGGTTTTTTTTTTAATTAGGGCATTTGTGTGCGTGTTTTGTTTTTTTTAAATCAGAGAATTTGCAATTTTTAAACTGAGAAACCCAGGACCCCTGAATTAGAGCCCAGTTCTGGCACACTTAGAGAGTAGACAAGTAACTCTTGCATAACTCTACAGAAACAAGCAGAGCTATATCTGCTTTCACTAGAGCAGAATTTGTCCAAGTTTTTCAATACAATAGTTTAATTTTAAAGTACCCTTTACATTTTTACAATCCACTTTCAAAAATAGCTGTAATATGCCTTGTAGACATCTCATCTCATAAAATACATGGGGAACATGGCACAGGGGACACAATGGTAGGAGTCTACTACAGACCTCCTAATCAGGATAAGGAGCTTGACCAGGAATTCGCCAGGGAACTGGCTGAGGCTGCACGGTGTTAGTTTCATAGTAGCTAGGGTCAGGGGGGACCTGAACAGATCATCTAGCCTGACCCCCTGCCACAGGCAGGAATGAATGCTGGGTTCACAAGACCCCAGACAGGTGATCGTCCAACCTCCTCTTGAATATGCCCAAGGTAGGGCAAGGACCACTTCCCTGGGAAGTTGGTTCCAGATTTTGGCCACCCTAACTGTAAAATATTGCCTTCTGATCTCTAACCTAAACCTATTCTCCATCAGCTTATTACCATTGTGCCTTGTCACCCCAGGTGGTGCTGGGAAGAAAAGGGCTCTACCTATTTGCTGTTGATCTCCCCTGATGAGTTTGTAGGCAGCCACCAGGTCCCCCCTCAGCCTCCTCTTGCTGAGGCTGAACAGGTTCAGGTCCTTCAGTCTCTCCTCATAGGGCCTGTCCTGCTGCCCTCTCACCAAGTGGGTGTCCCTCCTCTGAACCCTCTCCAGGCTGGCCACGTCCCTTTTGAAGTGCGGTGCCCAGTACTGGACACAGTACTCCAACTGCAGCCTGACCAGAGTCACATAGAGGAGGAGTATCACCTCTCTGGACTGGCTTGAGATGCACCTTCGGATGCATGATAAGGTATGACTGGCCTTGCTGGCTGCGGTCCGGCATTGGCGGCTCATGTTCATCTTGGAGTCAATAACGACTCCAAGATCCCTTTCCACCTCTGTGCTTTCAAGAAGGGAGCTCCCCAGCCTGTATGTATGCTGTGGATTCTTTCTCCCAAGGTGCAGCACCCTGCATTTATCTACATTGAACCCCATCCTATTCTCATCTGCCCACTTTTGTAGTCTGTCTAAATCTATTTGCAGCCTCTCTCTCCCTTCAAGTGTGTCCACCTCACCCCACATCTTAGTGTCATCCACTTCCTCACATGTGTGAATGAGCTCTATCTGACTCAAGAAGTCTATGCACCGACAAGAGGTAAAGTGCTGCTGGACCTGGTACTGGCCAAAGGGGATGATCTAGTCAGTGACCTAAGAATTGAAGGAAAGCTGGGAGACAGTGACCATGAGCTGATCACTTTTACTATCCATCACAAAGCTGGCAAGTCAGTCAGCAATGCAGAAGCCCTTGACTTTAGAAATGCTGACTTTAGAAACGCTGTACTCTTTAACATCTTTATGAAAGATGGGGACATTGGTGTCAGAAGCGGACTGCCCAAGTTCGCCGATGACACCAAACTTTGAGGTAAAGCATCCACACCTAAGGATAGGCTGGTGATCCACACTGACCTTGACAGGCTTAGAAAGTGGGCGGGTAAAAACCTGATGACATTCAATAAGGAAAAACGCAAAGTACTCCGCCTCGTGGAAAGAAACCCGCATCACGCTTATAGGCTTGGCAGTGCTACACTCGCTAGCACCATAGCTGAAAGAGACTTGGGGGTCATGATTGACCAGAAGATGAACATGAGCCACCAATGCGATGTTGCAGCTGGTAAAGAAAACAAAACTCTGGCTTGCATCCATAGATGCTTCTCTAGCAAATATCAGGATGTCATCCTCCTGCTGTACTCGGCCTTGGTGAAGCTGCAGCTGGAGTACTGCATCCAATCCTGGGCTCCATGATTAAAAAAGGATGTGGAAAAGCTTGAGAGAGTCCAGAAGAGAGCTACACACATGATCAGAGGGCAGGAAAACAGGCCTTATGATGAGAGGCTGAGAGCCATGGGACTCTTCAGCCTGGAAAAGCGCAGGCTCAGAGGAGACCTGGTGGCTGCCTATAAGTATATAAGGGGTGTACATCAGGATTTGTGGGAACACCTGTTCACCAGGGCACCCCAAGGGAAGACAAGGTCAAATGGTCACAAACTCTCCAAGACCATTTTTGGCTGGACATAAGGAAAAACTTCTTTACTGTCTGAGCCCTCAAGGCCTAGAATAGACTGCTTCCGGAGGTGGTGCAAGCAGCTCCTCTGGACTCTTAAGAAACATTTGGACGCTTATCGTGCTGGGATCCTTTGACCCTAGCTGACTTCCTGTCCCTTGGGCCAGGGGCTGGACTTGATGATCTTCCGAGGTCCCTTCCAGCACTAATGTCTATGAAGTCTATGAAATCTCATCATGCTTATCAAAAGACCAAAGTAGTTAAGTTGCTGAAGAAACTATTATCCAATCCTTCTTCTGACTCGGACCAAAAAAAGAAAAAAAAAGAAAAAAAAAGGTGAGTGTGTGGGTTGGGGGGTGGGGAGATTTCCACCAAGTGCATAACAGCGAGGTTTTATCCTCATTTTTGAAAGAATTTGCTACATTTTTCAAGGCCTTAGTGTACTGTTAAAGGCCTGGATGTTTCCATGTGTCTTTCTGCCTTTAGTTTAACTGTCTCTTGTTATGTCAACTATGTATTCATTGTAATCAGTGACTATGAAGGTTCTTGCATATACTATCAGAGAAAGTTTCCTCCACACCACACTCTGTCCCTGTTTTTCCCTGGCAGCTACACAGTGCTTGACAGTCTGTGTTCTCTAAATTGCTCTCTCAATAATCTGATATGAAAGAATGATGGTTTTTGCCTTGGATTAGAGAAAATCTTGTTTGTTTTCATTTCAATAAATCATAAAAACTCACTACCACAATGAAAATGTTTTTCTTCTAGTGACTGAAGCAGTTTGAAATGAAAATATACCACCCCCACCTTTAAAAAAGCCAAATAAACCAATGCCTCTACCACAGTGAAATGGCAAGAGAGAACCTGATAAAACACATCTCCAAATGGCTCGGCTGCACATTGGAATGCCACTTTTTATGAGGCTTCTGACAGCGTCCCTCATACTTTCAGGAAAGCCGCTCTGCAACCCCTTCATCCCAATCCTAACATGTTGGGATATTTAGTACTCCAGAGTTCACTGGGTAAACAAAGGTAAATGGAAGTTGGTTGAATGGGAGTAGAGCCTTCCCAAGTGTGTGGGGTGGAAGGAAGGAAACTGGTGTGACTCAAATATACATTTGAGCAGATCCACAGGAAGGAAAGAAGGCTTTATAAATGAAGAAAAACATGAAGACAGCAAGGAGGACAGAAAATGGAATATCAAATAAAATAAAATGGCAGAAAAAGTCACAGAGGAGTTTAAAAAATAGTCAAAAGGGCATTAGGCTTAGTGAATTTTAAACTAAGTTCCCATGCACCAGCTTGCAGTGTAGGAGTGCCTCCCAAGGCCAACACTTAGAGAGTCTAAAGTACATTGTTGACTTTTTCTTTTAATCTTTAGTCTCAGAGCAGATGTTGAGAGAGAAGAGTGCTGTAAAATTCTGTGTCAATTGCACTTGTACAAATTTAAGCCAGGCCTAGGTTACAGCAAATGAATAAATGGTTCAGTGCTTCCCTTGCTGGCCTTGGTACATTCGGCTGATATACAAGATATTTCCTTCTGGAGTGATGCCATGGAAAAGTTAACTACCATGTGCATACCAGCAGCAACCATTGGTGCAAGGGGTGCATCTTGCATTTTTAGTACACACCTGAACTTTGTTTCCTGAAAACTGCAAGGCCAGAGTCACAGTAGCCCTGCTGACACTGATGTCAAATCCATGGAAGATGCTGTAGTAGCAAAATTTCCATGAGAAGACATTCAAATGAATTTTGAAATTAAACACTGATTGCTTTGAAATGGTATATTCATAATGCTATTTCAATTGCATATGCCTCTAAATGAAGATTTAAACAACATTTACTTTTTTCACCACTCATTTTTCATATGGGACCAAAAGTAAATCCATACCAAAATGAGATATTTTTAGGTTATTTTCTGTTGACAGTATTACCAGTAAACATTAACTCATTATTTATCTATCCCAAGGAATGGAATGCATTGGAAGACAATCACTTTGCAATGGAATGTGACCTTGGCTAGTCTATAACAGCTAAAAAATGCCATCCCTCTGACGCTGGATTGTTTTGATGGAAGGGAAAACTATTTGAAATAGTTTAAGAAAAATGTTTTAGATCCTTAAAATGACTGCAATTCATTTCTATGCTTTCCATTCAGTAGTACTAATAGTATGCACTTGGCTAATGCCTTTAATGTAAGGACTTTCCCAAAGCATTAGTTAAGTATCAGAGGAATCCTGTGAGGCAGCTAGTATTATACCCATTTTTCAGATCAGTAAATGGAGTTTTAAATGACTGGAGCAAGTCACACACTGAGTCAATAGCAGAACTGGGGAGAGAGTAACTTCCAAACCCATGTTCTAGCAAACAAACCATGCACCTGGAATCAAACTATGAACATTAGAAAGCTACAAATTTCCATATCACTTAGGCTGTGCTTAGTACTATATTTATTTCACCAGCCAAACAAAACACAAACCCTCAACAGGTGGGTTTCAACAGGCATCACCTCCCTCAAAATGTAATGAACAGCTTTCATCTCTGGATAATCATACTTTCCTGGCTTTTCAGGTTTATGCACTTATAGGCAATTAATTTTCTGACAACTTTCTGAGGCTGGAAAGTAAATTCTTGGAGGGCATTGTACATTTTGAGATGTTTGTTTGCTTTAACTAACAGATACATGGTGACCTGATATTGCCAAGAAATTTTGTACAGTTTGAAGTCAATTTCTATAGATTCTTGTTACACATAAGGAAAACTCACATAGAGCATATTCAGTTCCCAACTCAGAGTCCAAATGGGAGCAATTCAAATTTGCCTTGGCAGCTTATAACTGAATGCTTAATCACTAGATTTGGAAGTGGGCATGTCACAGGATCTGGGTATCTCAGGAATACTATATATTAATATTTTTTGAGATATTAGTAAGCAGCTGCTAATATCTTCAGTGTCTATAGCCTTGTGCTCAAACGCCAAGCAGTTCTTTGCATATTTGAGGCCAACCTGACATTATCGTATCTCCTTGGTACAACATCTCGGATTCTTGGCACAAAATTCATCTTGCCTTTCTAGCTGTGGCACTGAAAGTACACAGTTGTACTTGGTACATATAGGACTTGAGGCAATGCTTTATTTAAAAACAACATTCAAATACAGTTGATTCATACCTAGAATCCTTCCTCACCTCTCTCAAACAAGTAACTTAATTAGCAAAGTATATGTTTCAGTACCATACATGTTGGTAGGTGCCCTCAGGATATGACCACTAAAGCAATTCAGTTCTGGATTCAGTGTACTATTAAAGTCCAGCTGTAGCATGGCGCCCTGTATAGATAGAGTAACTGGGGGTCTGTAATAAATTTACATTTGAGAGTTGAGATCTGTTCCTGGCAATTAAACATTTAGATCTAAAACGTTATTTAGAAGCCTTGCTGATTGCCAAAGAGCTGAGTGCCTACGACTTCTCCCCTTCATCCAAACGGAGGCTGTCATGTGCTCAGACTTTTGGAAGACAGGCTGGTGCCCAGATACAGATTTCCATGCTAACTTCTCCTGAGAAGCAAACTTGGATGTCAGAAGCTAAATTCTCCTGGGTTTTTCTCCTTGAATGTCCAGACCCCATTCATTCATGCATTGTAAACTGTGATTAAATGTTGATAATCTTGACCATATAACTTATGTCTGGTAGTCCTGAAGTGAATCTCTGTTTCTCCAGAATACTGGCCAAATAGGAATAGCTAACTTTGCTATTGTCTTTTTGTGGAGTTCACAGCCTTTTGGGTGATATCTGTACAACGTGTGTGTATGTATGCACATGCATCGATCATCTCTGAAGACCTTACTGACACTCATGCACCACTGCACTAAGGTACCTGCTTTACTTGCAGTTCGAGAGAGAGTATACAAGGAGCATGCTCAGGATGCCTCAGTTCACTATAGCATTCATTGTACAGGTGCAGTATAGATGTGCCCTCTGTGTATGTTAGAAGTAAATACATGTAGGTAGGGGTGTCAAACTCATCTCCTGCTCCAGAGCCAGATCCAGACTATGGGGCTTCTTGTAGCTGTGTGGGCCGGGCCCCGATCCCGCCCTCATCGCCATGCGCGGCGGTGATTCCGATCCCATTCTGGCCGCCATGAATCCAAACATGTATCGCTCCTCTAGGGTTCTCGGTGGCAGTGGTGGAAGATCAGATCCACGTCGTCTGGTGCCTTGAGGCCTAGTCGGGTGTTGACAGTCCCGATCATAAGACAATCTTGGCTCCATCAGGATACACGGTCTCGGCAATTGACAAAGAAGATTACTCACGGGTTGATTTACCATTGGACTGAGCAGAATTCGAAGAACGACGATGTTCTTTTGTCCGTAGATCTCGAGACAACTGTCTAGGCTGTGAGAGGTTAGTGGAACGGTTCCAGGATCTCGCAAGTGACGATGAGGCCATGGTCTTATTCGCTGGAGTGATGTCAGTCCTAGTGCACATGCTCTCGGGTTCCACGCACAATACGAGACACCAATCATTGCCAGCATAAGGTGATCTGCGCAGACACATTCTGGCCATCTTGCATGCCACACATGGGCTTTTTGACTAATCAGTCCTGCAACAAGCGCTGGCAGCGGAATAGGCCAGTGAGTATTACACGTTATCATGTTGATGTCGGTGACATGTCCTCTACTCCATGAAACTTGTCTGACTAAGAAGCTTGCTTCTTCTTGGTTCAGCAGGTCAGATCCAAATTCCACGACTAAACATTCTAACCATACAGCTAGAGTCTCTTCAGGTTGAATCTTTGATGCTCTACATAAATCCTGCAACTCAGTTCTGGTGCGAGCATAATAAGTAGTAGCAACTCTATTAGTCATTGTTGTAGAACAAGCTGCTCCTTTGGGAGTCGATGCTGTTAAAGGCTGAACTGCTGCCGCAGGGGTCACTGCTGCTGTTACTGCTTCAGGCAGGAGGGGCGGATGCTCTCCTCCGCTTGACTCTCTCCTTCGTCGGCAGGAAGGCGTGGTCGGTCGAGACGCTGCTGCGTCGCTAGGCGGGGTTGCCGGCGACGACGCTGCGTCGATGGGCGGAGTCGCTGACCGAACTCTCACGGGTTCGTCAGAAGTTCCACCCTTCTTTTCCGGTTCTTCCGCGCAGTCTCCTTCTTGCTCGGTGCCATCTTGGACTGGCGTTTCAGGCTCTTTTTTCTCAGCTGCTTCTTTGACCGATCAGATCGCCATCTGCAGCTGGGCTTTCAAACTTAAATTCCTCTGCATTAGATTCATTATAGTACGAATAGTTGCACTACCTTCTCCCCCCTTGTCGTACCACAAGGCCATTCTTTCATCCGCGGGGCGCTCCTCCGTCTCCAGATCTTCACGGAGCTCGGATGGAAGCTCGCGACCCCGTAATCTAGACATTACCATCCCCAGAGAGAACAGGCCGATGGGCTCCGGTTCTTCACTCTCCCAAGCATATCGTAGGCATCGGGCACACTCCCAGGTGAAAGTTGGGTTCGTTTCGCCCGCCGGATTGGGTTTGGCGAGGGACACAGTATCGAGGGGCCTAAACAGGACCCGCTCATCTCTCATTATACACCCGAACGCCACAGGGAGCAAGTACACTTCCCTTTCTTTCGGGGTTCCATCTTCAGAGATTCCCTCTTCTCCCTTTAGCGACAAACGGCCGCTTACAAATCTTTCACCCGTTCCGCCCTCCTGGTGGTTAGCGATATGGATCTCTAATTCTTCAAAGTTTTTCACTTGGCGTTGGTTATCGTGCCAAGGGCAATTCCTAACCAATTCTAACTCCAGCATGTTCTCTCTTAATTCCGTCTGAGTTATTACGTGCGCATTCTCTCCCGATCTTAATCCCATCCTCGTCGCCATGTGCGGGCCGGGCCCTGATCCCGCCCTTGTCGCCATGCGTGGCGGTGATTCCGATCCCATTCTGGCCGCCATGGGCAAGCTGGGGGTGAACCGGGGTCGTACCAGACCCGTCTTCGGTGCACACGGGCTGTGGCCAGCAGCCCGGGCACGCGGGGTGGGAGAGAACCGCAGAGCGGTTTAGCGCACGTGAGTTAGAATTAGTTACGGAGGCGTAATAGTTGATTGAAAAGATTGTTTACTTACACCCAAAGATGGCATTGGTGTAGGCTGGGCAAGTTTCCAGGCACAGCTCCCGCTTGAACTCTCGTTGGAGGATTCTGACAAATCGATTGCTCCCACGGAGTTTGCTAGGCTCCGCGGGTCCGGTTAAGTTGGGTTCGAAAAGTTTCCCCAGAGTTATTCAGGCTCCGCGGGTCCGATAAGTTTTCCCTGGAGTTTGCTAGGCTCCGCAGGGTCCGAAATTACAGGAAAGGGATATGTCTAGGATTGCGCTCAGCGACAGGGAGAGGCGAGAAGCGAAAGCTCCGTAGGTTCGATTCTATTGCTTCTCTTGCCTGCTTAGGGGAGGCGCGCCGGGTCCGTGAGGGTCCACAGCGCTTGGAGATCTTCACACAGAATCTCTCTCTCTCCTCCCTCCTCCGGCTTGGGTGGAAACTACCCAAGCCTTTTGTACAGCTAGCAAGCCAATCGCTAGCCTCCATGTGTGCCTAAATTAGGAATCGGCCAATAACATGGCGCGGATCCTAATACAAATGGCGGGAACTTCTTTGCAACGTGTATCACTACGGTACAAGGAAGAGATGCACACTGCAAAGAAGCTGCAATCCGGCGGGAAATCCCCCGCTGCACCAGAGCTCTCTCTAGCAGCAGAGAACTCTACTGTGCAAAGAAAGCGACAAATTTGGCGGGAAATAATTTAGCGGTGCCGAAGCGCACACACAAACGAAAAATCACAACTTTGGGTTGTGACAGTAGCCCAGATCCAACACAGGGCATAGAGTTGGTCCAGTGGCACAAATTCCAGTTCCCACTTGGTATAGGCAATGGCAGCAGCAAATCCAGCTGCAGCTGCATGTTGCTTTCCACCTGACCAGAGCTGGAGCTGCTGCTGACACTTGTCTCTTGCACCAGGGCAGTAGCTCTGTGTCTGGCACAGAACAGGTGGTGGCAGCAGCAGTGGCAGGGCTGGCAGCAGAGACAGTAGTGACAAGCAAAGAGATCAGAGGGTAATGCTGGGACATCTTGCTGCTAGAGCTGTCTCCCCACTATTTTATTATTTGGATCTTTTATTGTGGGTTTAAAATGATGCCTCGCTGGACTACAGCAGATGCTTATTCTGTGCAAGGATACACAAAATCTGAACCATCCTGTTCCTGCTTCTAATGGTTCTACCAAACCTGAAAGTTAAACCAACTTCTGTCAGCCATCTCAGTGTTGCTGCGTCATTTAGTATTCTAAACACAGGACTATTTTTTCTTATAATGAGCCACTTAGGTCTCAAAATTCACACGGCTGAGTTTTAATCCTTAAATCAGTCATGCATGTATGCAAATTCAAATGGTTCAAATTGCCTTTGACTGCACATATATAAGAAGCCAAAACATAATTGCACATATATAAGAAGCCAAAACATAATGCTTTTCTCAGAAGAAGTTTTTTTTTTATTTTCTGGGAAGAAGTTACACAATTTATCAATTTTATTCATCATTTGTATCAGATCTTTACCATTTGCTGGTCAATCTAGCTGCAACCTTCTTGGATCAGACAATGAAAAATATTGAGTACACTTCACAGATTTTTTTCAGCCTCCTGAAATTGGGGAAAAATTTAAATTGTTTCTTGAACTAATGTAGTTTTCTCTTTAGAACAGTCACGTTGGAGAAAATGAAAATCACTGGTTTAATTTTGTTCCTATATATATTTGTGGTCTCACATACTGTTTACTGAGTATAAAAATGTAAAAGTATATATAATAATGAAGGTTTTGATTTAATGTGCAAAACAAGAAAACTGAGGTGGAGTAGGGTAGGGAATGGATCAAATTAGAACAGTAATTTGATGTTTTTTAGCAAATAAACAAATGCCACATAAACATTTTCTTCAAAGTGCAAAAGTCTCAGGTTATTTAACCATTAAGGAAAACAGCTCTTATTTACCATAGGTAAATTCTGAAATTAAATAAAATAGCCATTTTTAAGCAACATTTTGGAAAATGTTTGTTTTGTAAATGTCAAAACAAAACCTTTTGGCATTTACAAAATTGAATATTTCATTTGGGGAACAAAAAGGTTCAAAAATATTTTAACATTGTAAATCTCGCCCCCCCGACACACACACACACACACACACACACACACACTTTTTGCCAAAATTACTACCCAAACTGGTGAATAATTTTAGTCTCCTCAAAACACCATTTTCCAGCAAATCCAGTACTCATCAAACAAATAAAATTACTCTGCTCCATTCAGGAGCCAGGCTGGCTAGAGAAAGAACACCATAAAGAACAACTGCATCTGTTCTAGTCACTATTCAGATCAGACTCACACCTCTGGAAATCTCTTTGATCCGATTTTACTATCTTTCATCTTCTATTGTCATTCACACTTATGAAGAGTGAGTCTAAAAATTCTGCTATTTATGTAAATAAGTCTAAAATGCTCAAAAGGCTGTACTAGATTTGCACAACCTGATGACTATACAATGGATCTCACATGCCTATTCTTACACACAGCCACCTACACCATGAAACCACCAAAACCAGAGCATCAATTAACAACCTTTCTGCTGAAAGATGTGGCAGAAACAAGAAGTCATAAGGGAAGACTCATCGAGAGTAAACTATCATTCCTCAAGATGGTTTTGGAAGCCTGATGAGGTGGAGGCATACTGTATAGAAAAGCCTGGGTCTCTACTGTGTTGCGTAGAAACGGAAACCATCATACCTATATCTGCTAGAATGACAAGGATTTGCCCAATTTTTGTTTGCCTTCTGCAGATATTCTAGTAAATGAGATGCGTTTTCTGCTTCAAGAGCAGGGCAGATAATTTAAAAGAGCAACATTCATATTTGCAATCATAAAAACTAATTATGGAACCTGATAAGCAGACTTTTTGTGTTTCACAGTTGAATATACAGCGAACTACAACCTACGTATCAGATCAAAACAGTTTGGATTTTAACATACGACATTCTCAAAGAACTCCTTGCAAGAATTATTCAGCCAATTCAACATTGAATGATTTAGTGAAAATTCACATAATAAATTAGTTGTTACAAACTATTTGCCCAGCTCATTGCTGTGTTTTTGAATCCTTATGGTTATCTACTCCCTTCAGGCTTGTTACTTTCTAACTGCAAGCTGACCTTGAAGTATGTAAGCTAATGGCAACAAGTTAGCCAAAGCTAACATAGGGTGAACAGGAAGGGAACTCTCCACAGCACAAAAAAGTTCCTACATTATCAGTTTTTATCTCTTTCTCACTACAAGCCAGCTTTTGCCATTCCTGATTATAACTACACAATTACATTTATTGTTTATGTTTCTCTTAAATTTGCACACAATAAATCATTTGAGACACTGGGGCTGACAATGTTTCATTGGCTATTCAAAATTCACTGTGAACCTCTACTAGGCAAACTAGTTTCTCTCTCAGATTCAGGCTTTCTTTTTGCCAACTGGTTCATTTTGTTTAAAGCAAAGAAACCCAGGGGAGTGTCTTATGCCATGACTGACAAATTGGTCCTCTGAATATCAAACAAAGCCATCAGAAACCAAAGAAAACATCACCGAAGGAAGCTTTTGCTCTTTAAAGATCTGTTCTCATTCTGCCTCTCAGGATGAAAACAGACATTGCCTTTCCTTGCCTTTGTGCCACCATTAAAAAAATCTTATGAAGGCACAAAGGCAAAACAAACAGTTGTCCATACCCTTTGTTATGCCACAATTGCCAAAAATATGTGGTGGAAACAATGGTAGCAATAGACTGTTCTGTTTTAATACAGCAGACGTCTGTTTGAGTGGGATGGGAAAGAGTGGGCAGCCAGAGCCACCCATACTCTCCAGCTGCCCTGGCCAGGTGCTCTGGAGGCTCCTGGGCCCAATTCTTTGCACCCCAGAGAATTTCAAGGCAGGATCAAGCCCCTTCATCTCCTGGAATGCCTGCCTATCTTTCTCCTCTTACAGTATGCCCCAGGAAATCTCAGGGTGCATCTCAGTAAGCAGGGAAAGCCAAGGTTTCACCACCTATGGAAACACCCCCATGAGTTCAGTGTGGCATATGGGATATTTCCTCCTTAAGGTTCATCTCCATAAGGAGGGAATACCCCATATTCCACACTGGGACTTGTCCTACACCAACCCCCTGGCAAGGAGGCATGGAATGGCATAGGAGCCAGGGTATTTCTAGGGCCCCATGCCTCCACAATGGGCCCCATGCCACTCTGTGCTTCATGCAGAGGCATGGGTCAGTGCAGGGCAGCACTGAGGCCTGGGGCTGTGTGGGAGCCAGGGAATCCCTAGCCCTTGCACTGCCCCACACCTGTACATGCCAACCCATGCTGACCCATGTCTCCACATGAAGATGGCAGCATGGGACATGTGGAGGCATGGGGTGCTGGGAATTCCCAGATCCTGTGCCACCCCACACCTCTTTGCTGGGATCCATGCTGACCTGCATTTCACCCGGGATGGGTCAGAGTAGGTCCTGGCAAGGAGGCATGGAGCAGCAAGAGAAAGAGGGAATCGCCTGGCCAAAGGACCGCATTGCTGTTTGTCCCATGTCGGGTCCTTGTGGGACAAGGGGCAACGTGTGTTTCACCCAAGAAAGTGGATCAACTGTGACAACATCTGGCACCATGTTTGTAGCCTTCGTAACTAAAACTGCACTAGCTACAGGAGCCACATGAATAATAATAATAATAAAGAAGCTGGTGTGCCTGTCAGTCAACTTGTGTATCCCCACAGCATTTAATGGGAGGCTCCGAATGGGAAAATTGAACTGAGGAGAGAATGTACTCTATGTAGAGAACAAAGCACAGATCCAGACTGTGCTCCTGACATCCAAGCAGAGACTCTTGTCAATGATTTTCCTCCTCCAGGACTGAAGGAAGTCAGCTGCTTCTGTGTCATTGTCCTCCCCATACCCTGCAGAGGGCTCTCCTGAATAAAGCCCAACTGCCAGCTGTAGAAATGATTAAAAGAGGAATTCCATGGCTGTCGTGGAGTCTGGTAAAGCCTTACTGACAGGGATCCAGGGGGAAAAAGTAATGAGCAACTCTAAACTAATGCAACAGCCCCAGGCTTCTCCAAGCATGGCACTGGCATCCCATGGGTCTCCTAGCACATGTGCAGATCTGCAGGATTTGGGAACAAAAACCTCTGCTTTATCCAAGGGGCTGCACATTTGTGCACCAGGAAAACAGGAATTTGGAGTGATCCTTCTGTAGATTTGCCTGTCTGAGTGAGTGATTTGGCAGCTTCATTTTTAAATAGCTATTATTCTGTCCTTCTACTATACAAATTAACAGAAATAGGACAGGACACACAAAACGTTCTGAAAGCTGGTTTTGAAAGGTGAATTCTTGAAACTGGAATATGAAATTGGCTTAAGTTCCCTAGGAATAACTGAGAAGAAACCAGCCCTACGTCAATCCAAAGCAACTCCTCTGATTACAAGGAAGTTATTTCAGATTTACAGAGCAAGATGCTGCAGATACACAACTTTCAGCCAGATTTAACTTACTCTGTTGGGAGCTTGACAAGATGGAGGTTGTTCAGGAACTGATAAGTCTAAATATTTTCTTTGTTAAGCAGACATACCAGCTCTAGTCCTGTCCTCTGGGAATGTGGGACTGACAGGTGTTAGGGTTCAAAGATCGGAAAACAATAGCATTAACTTTGGAATGGACATGGGTTCCTGACCTACAGTGTGATGAGAGGAAAATTCACTCATCAAAGCCCTGGGAAATTAAACACTCCCCATTCTTACAGCTCTTTCATACTGTATTAGTTTTCCTTCACAAAGTTCACTTATCAATGCTAGTTCTTGCTCTGAAGCAGAACTAAAGATTTTGCCCTTGGTAAACCATCATGTGTCTTTTTCTGAACAGAGCAGTTCAGATTCTAACGGTCAATATCCTGAGGGGCTGGACTGGTAAACTGTGGGAAGCAATGGAGATTTAGTCATTTTCTATTCAGATAATGCATGTGCTTTTTAAAAATCCTTTTCTTATTGCATATTTATGACCATCTGCCTGTATTTATACAGTGAAGCCTTTCTCCATGATATTAGGGATATTATTTTTCAGCGTGGCCCAAGGTAGACAATGTTGATATTAGAATGACAATGAGTGGCATATGAGATTTCTAATGCCTACTATTTATAAATCCATCTGAGCTTTAAGCCCCATACTTTCCCTTTTATATCTACATCTTCCACATCCTTCTACTGCTAAATGTTTATTCCATATTTTTGTACACTCCAATGTGACAATTCCATAAATTTCATTTGCTCCTGCCTTTAAACACAACCTATATTTATCCCCAATACTGCTTAAAGACTATAATTTAGTTATCAGCATTTCTTTATGTGTTTTTGGAATACTCTTTTAATTCACTATTGCTACTGCTTCATCAAAAACGCATCCCTAGGCATAGCTGGTGAGATAGAGACTTGAATGTGTGTGGGAAGTAGGCAGAGTTCCCAGCCCACTCCAAAGAGAGTATTCATGCGCTGGGTATATAATCCAAACTTGCCTCCTTCCTGGGGTATGCCTTTCTTTGTAATTGAAGCAACCACAATAATAGAAGACCACAGCCAAAGCTTTCCCCCCGCAAGCTTGGCTAAGGTTTCCCTCCAGGATCTCCTCTGTTCCAGTCCATTATTTACTCAGGCTTAGAGATAAACTCCACTCGCATCCTTGTTGGGGCTGAGCTTCACCTGCCAGTGTGAGATAGCAGTACTTGCTCTACATTTTTACACTGGCTTCTAGTACCTCGGCATAGCATGACAAAACAAATAGAATCACAGGGTTGTAAGAGACCTCAAAAGTCATCTATACCAGTCTGCTGCACAGGTGCAGGATTTGTTGTTCCTAACCCCTCTTATCCAGCCTCTTTCTGAAAACCACACGTGAAGGAGATGCCACATTTCCCTGCATAGCTTTTGGCAGCTTTTGGCTTTTCCACTGTCCTGTCATAGGCCACTATGCTAATACAAGATGCATGCTTCCCATGAGGACACTATTTTCCCTACAAGTATGGCCTCTTCCTCCACTAAGAGCATAATTTAAAAATGAGAGGTCACAGAAGATGCTGAAAGTAATTCAGTAGCAAACAAAGTTCTTGATTATCAGCTGAGCTGCTCTTTGGCTTACATTAGGCTTTTTATTTTTTATTTTTAATGTTGTCCTAACAAAATACAAGAGAGGTGCAGTGACCTGGGACAAATTCAGTCCTTGTATCCAAAAATTCTCATAGACTCACAGGATGTGAAGGGACCTTGACAGCCTCATCCAGCCCACAGTGCCCCAGTAATCAGAGTCCATGACATATGGTAGCAGAGGGGTGGCTGCAGCCAGGCCAGAGGCACAGGGTCTTCTGTTTTTGTACCTCTGAAGTTGGCTTCCAGGCAGAGGTTTGAATTACACTTTGACTCCTGGCAGGGGGTTCTGCAAAAAAATGTGGGCTGTCCATCACAATACCCTAATAAAATCGGAGACCCCCTAGGTTATGATGTTAAAATCTTACAGAGAGGCTCTTGTCTCTTATGAGGGAGCTCAGCACTCCCCAACTCCTCTGTAATCCAAGCCCTGCTTCCAGTGATGGTGCTCCAGTCTTCCCACCACCATTATGCTACTTTATGGTAGACTGCAGCATGTGGGCACCTTATGGTGAATAGGAGTAATGCTAACTGCTGGTATGTTGTTTGTTCCTTTCTCTAAAAGGTATTTTATTTTGTAGACCCGTTGATATCTCACACACCTCATCTGAACAGAAACACAGATCAACCATGTTTTATGCTACAGCCAGGAGATCTGGAGCTTTTGTTTGTCAGAGTTGCTGAATGATATAAGTGTTCTTCTCAGAAGGAAATACTTCAGAAGGCAAATGCTTTTCCAGTAAAAATGCTGTTATTTCACATTAAATTTAACAACCAACCACCTTTGTCAATGCAGGAGAATGTGTTATGAACAAAGAATCTGCATAACCATTAACTTTGGCCCCTGTAAGCCAAAGGGCAAATCTATTTTCTGTAATGCCAAACCTCCTTCCTTGTTCCATGCTACTAGTTTTCATCAGGTCATTCTTATTATAATTCAACCATAAAAAAAAGAAGTTTAACACAAAGTTAATTGAAATGTCAACCTACAAATACAACAGAGACAAAGAAAAAACATTAACCATTTATGGTTAAAATTCCTTCTTTAATCCAAGACCATAGGTAGTATAGCACTTAGAACTATATTTAATCTTAAACTCCAAGACCTCTGTAGTAAGGAGGAGAAGTTCATTTTAAAGAGGAAGGGATATAACCTGATGCGATATAAACTGTAAACTTCAGGGCCTGAGAAGTTAACAACAGTTTATTGGGGGATTTCAGTTTTACATTTTGGACCTTGCTATTAATCAAATTTTAATATAATTCTTGGGTGGTGGGGGGGGAGGGTCGGGTCATTTTGATGGGTTGGGGAAAGGGTTCCAGATTTTCTGCCCCAGTAAAGCTGCTAAAGACAACCCCCCATATGCAGAACAAAAAAGAAAAATGCCTGCCTATGCTGAGGCAAAAATGCCCCCTTGTCAGGTAAATCTGTATAGATACCATGTTTCAATAGATCTGGGCCTAGGAGGGGAGATTTTGAAAACTCTTCAGTGAGAAATTTTTACATATGGAAGAAAAGGTTGGAACATTAGTTCCAACTTTGTCCCAACAAAACAGTAGTTGTCTCTAATACTAGCAGAACCATTTCCTATGTTAAAAACAGACTGTGCCACCAGCCAGATTCCATTTGGGGGGGTCCATGCATGTCATGGCAGCTCTAATTCAATATCATAACTCACCTTTGTTTTGTATACACCTCATCCAAAGTCATATGAAGTCAAAGGAGTAATTTCTGTGAATTTTGCATTAGGCTCAATGCGACTGTTAGGGGACACTTTTGAAAGCACCCCATAATCCTGTGGTGTAATCACTGGAGGCACATCCACACACACAGGTATGTGAACTTACAGCAGCTCAAGTAGCAACGGCACAAATGTCTGCCAGAGATTTGGCCTGAGCACACATGCCTGAACAGGTACTTTGGTGTGGGGCAAATTGTGCCACTTGGAGCAAACTGACCCTGCTGAGCCCCTTGGGGAGCTAGAGGCTGGGGCCAGGCCTCAGGAGCTTTGGAGGCCTGGCCAGTTAGTATCTGGGGACACTAGCCCCTTGTGCCAGCTGGACTGCTGAAGCAGCCCTAGCCTAGAGTGGCCCCTGCACCCTCTACCCACTGCAACAGTCTGGCAGTGGGGTTGCTGCCTGGCTGTGACCTGCTGCCACCTGAGACAGCATCCGCCCCCTTGGACCTGTGGTCCCATTGCCGTGCACCTGCCAGACCTGGATGGGGACCACACGGCCACCTGGGCTGTGGTACAGGCACTGCAGTAGAGCCTCCTGCACCTCTGGGCCTTCGTGCAGCACTGCTGTCATGTCTTCTGGTGCCCCAGCTATTGCCTGGAAGATGCACTTTTTGCAGAGGCCTGCTTTGAACTGTTGAAGTGTGTCTTCCTGGCACCAAATGACCAGGAGGTCAGCTGTCTCTCTCAAACATCTGTGAGTCTGTGTGTGAATTTCATCTGCCCTCTAGCTAGGTCCCTGGTGTTGCTTTTGGCAGGCTCCTTTGCCCGGGTCCCTCCACTTGCCTCACCAGCAGGGATCCTGGTGTTCCCTGTTTAAAAATTGCAGATTCTCTGATAAAAAAACCCAAATTTGCTCATCAAAATACCCAAAATCCACATTCTTTCACAATTAAAATGAAACATCGCTATATAATAGAGAGAAAGAGAGATCAGTTGGGCAATGTTTAAGTGATACATTTACAATTTTAAAGCAATTTGGAAGCCTACCAGTGTGTCTATCATCATAATTAAATAAATTCAAAATATTTATACACATTGGCGTTTACTTTTGTTTTTTTTATCAGAGAAAAATCTGAACTTCTCTTGCCCCCTTCACTCACTAGGATATGGAGACAACTGCAGCTGGACCCACAGCTGCTTTGTGGCACTGAGTAGCACTGATATGCCAGTACCCTGCCTCTGCCCATGTCCTTGCCCCTCACTCCAAACCCACAGCCCTGCCAGTGCCCCTCATTCCTGACCTACAGCCCCTGCCTGCCCCTACTCACTCCCTCCTGGGAGCAGCTCTGTCCCAACACCAGGACGTGAGTCCAGCTGCAGCTGTCCCACCCACTGCTTTGTGGCTCTGAGCAGTGCCAGCCCTTACTGTTCTGCTCTCTGCACCTGTGCCCAGGCCCTAGCAATCCCCATGCTGTTCCTGGGAAGCCCTTGACAGGGGCTCAGGGACTGGGCTAGGCAAGCCCCAAGCCAAGCTCCCCCTGCACAGGCTGCTCTAGCAGGGCTGGGGGGCTCCAAGCCTAGCTCTGGTGGTCTCCTCTACCTGAAGCACTCCCCCATCCCCCACCCACATCTCTCTCTCTCTCTCTCTCTCTCTCACACACACACACACACACACACACACACACCCCTGCTGCCACCCTTGGCCCATCACATATACCCATAGACCCTGCTGCCATCTCTATCCCCCCCTTGCATAACACATCCCTGCTGCCCTCTTTCCCCTTCCCCCAGTCTATCACGCACCCCCAGGCCAGGGCCGCATGTGCTAGCAGTAGTGTGAGCATGGGGCAGAGCTGCACACCATTGGGCTGGGCTGGCTTCTGCTTCCATGTGGCCCGTGCACCATTGGCCTGGGTTGACTCCTGCCTCCACATGGTGGGCATGTGAAGGCAGGAGCCAGTCTGGCCTGATGCCCCAGGTGGCGGCAGGAGCCAGTCCAGTATTGCCCAAAGGCACATGCCAGCGGAGCAGCCTGGCTCTGTGAGCCACGTGTATCCCCCAGGTCTCAGGCAGCACCATGTGCCATTGTGGGGGCTCTGCCTGCAGCAGGCCATGAGCACCCTGAGGGCCTGCTGCTGGCTGTTGCTGCTGCTGGTGGGGGCTGTGCACTGGAGGGGTGGAGGGGGCAGGGGACCCACCCCTCCTAAAAATCCCCCCGCTCTACATCTCTGCCTACCAGGAACAGAGCCTGGGTCCCAGGCAGCTCCAAGCCACTGCTGCCAGCCTTGCCATGTTTCTATTTCCTCCAGCATGCTGAGGCAGCATGCTGGAGCAGCAGGGGCATGAGGCAGGCATAGGGATGCTCTGGCTGGGTGCTAGAGCATCTCTTTGGAGAACCCAGCCTCCAGCAGCTTTGGGGCACACTCCAGGAGTGTGCTCTGTGCCACTTTTTTCCAGTGTGTTTTCTTTTGATACCAGGATTCCCAGGGAGCACAGGGAACGTTTTTTTCATTCATGGTGTATCTCCTGGAGCATCTCAAATTGCTTTGAGATGCTACAGCAGACATGTGCTTGCTTCTGTGGATGTGGCCTGGGTGTTCAGTACCATAATATCTTCAAACCAGATAGTCTCAGGGAATACAACAGCCACCCCACATTGATCTGTCATCCAGAATAGCTATTCTGTAACATGCAAATACAGTTTTGGTTATGAAAAGGAGTTTGTTTTACAAGTGAGCAAACATCTCAACCACTCCAATGGTTCCTGTGACAGCAGTACATGGAGACCAGTATTTATCTCTAATAACAAAAAATAACGAGGAAAAGGTGCAGAAATCTGCTTTTGCACCTAGTCTCCTACTGTGAAAGGGACTGCTTGAATTAAGAAATGCTGGAACCTTAATACAAAGGAACAATGCCCAAGGGTCAAACTGCTTAAAGCCACAGTGGGAAGCAACATACCTTTTCTGAAAAATGGTTACAGGAATGAAATTGTTTCCTTAGTAAATAAACTTCAGAATTCCAGCTCACACCTTTCCATCAGCTGCATATCACCCTCAGCCTTGGGGATGTTATTACCCATTTCAGTTAGTTATGTTCAGCTCTGTCATTTCACTTGCAGATTCTCCAAATAGAAAGTTAACAAATAAAAAGGAAAAATGTTTTGTTTTCTGGACACCCCATGGCTAAGAAGAGCTAAGATGTCAACTACCAGTTTGTTTTGTCATGACAGGGTGCCTAGCTAGACAGGGGACGCAGCTGAGACCAGTTCTGTTTCTTTATTGTTATAAAAATTTCATTGGTGTTTTGCAAAATTGGCAGGGCACTGAACCAGATGAACTTTGAGGCCATTCTGGAGTGACAGATCTTATGCTCCAACTTCCTCTTCCCATCTGTCTTCTCTCCTACAACCAAGCCCAGGCCTTGCCACATCCTGTTTCCCTAGATATTTCATAGTTCCTTATATTTGATGGCATCACCAAATGACCCATGGTGGGATCCCCCCACCAAAAACAAATGATTCTTTCAAAAGAAATAGGGGCCTCTAATCCAGTTCTTATTGGCTAGTTCATGTCACATGTCAAAAAAATCTGTGACAAAATGTAAGGTGTGATCTCCAGTACACAAAGGAGATAATTTAAGTGCAGTGCTCATGCTTGGAGAGATTCTCAGACTATTACAATAGCTGGCTGGGAGGCAAAGGCAGGGCATACCTGTAGGAAGATAGCTCTCCACACCTAGAAGACAAAGCTGCTGGCTGAATCCAATTTGGGGAAGCATTTCCTCATCGCTTTCTGAAAAAGTTAACATTTATTGTTGCAAGCATTACCCATTAAGTGGGGTGGGATGCAATTGGTTAGATGAATGGTCAAAAACTCCGTGACAACATGGTTCTGCTGTGATCACTTAGGACCCTCAGCTGGTAGAATCTCTTGGTCTGCTCTGCCCATTACAAAAAAAATCCTCAAGGTCAACTAGCAACTGCATGCTAAATATTGTAGGACATCCTGTTGTGAAAGATAACAGGGTATTACTTGCCCCTGCCTACTTCCTTAGTAATTGCAGTGGGACTAGGATAGTTTCCTGTATCCTTTAATTCCATGTATGTCTGCATGTGTGATAGTTTCTTCTTTCCACAGTATGAGGTCTGAATAAACAGTAGCTTTTCAGTGATATCAGTTTGAAGACCAGCAGAGGAAAGAGGCCCTGATGCCCCGGGAGATTCCAAAGCAAACCGGCGGGGCTCTGGACTGGTGGCAAGACAAGCTCTGCTTCCATTTAAAGCACAGGAGGGAAAAATATCGGGGGAAGAGGCAGATGGGGCTGGAGAACTTCATGAAAGGTGGGATTTCAAATATACCAGAAATCTCCATGTTGATGATCAGTGTCTGGCCCCAGCAAACCAAACCTGACAGGGTCTGCACCGCTCTGTGGGAAACTTCAGTTTTACAAAAAATTACTTTGTTGTACAGTTTAAGTTGAATGTGGAACCCCTCAATTTCCCAGCAACACCCCACATACCTACTACCAGTCATTACAAGCAAGTTAACTAAGTCTGCTAACCATATTTCCCTGCTCTTCAAACAGGACAGTCCTCACTCTGCTCCCCACCCCACTCAGCTGTCTCCATTCTCTGGTCTCAGCTATGTATACTAGAGAGGAGGAAGAGGGGGAGGGGTCAGCCATACATCCCATTTTTGCTAGTATAGTCCTTTTTAAAAATGACTGCACCAGCCACCCCATTAAAAATGGGGTAAGAATGCTCATTTGATCAATTTAACAGGATACAAGGTTTAAAAAGGGACCGTCTTCACAGAAGTGGGATGTATGGTTGCCCCATAAATAAAGAAATATGTATTAAAGAAACAAGCGATTGAGGTAGTAGATAGCTGTCATTCAGAAGAGCAACTGAATGTATGCAAACAGGTAACACAATGAAAGGCTCTGGACTGGACCCATGAGAAATGGGGGCAGTGGATAAATGAAGTAATGGTGGAAAGAGCAGTTATTTCCTATAAGACTTCAGGAGAAATAAGAAGGACAACTTTTTTTCTGTTAATACTCTGTCAGACTATTTCTTTTGGAAAATGCAATGGAATAAGTCTGACTCCAAAGGTCTCCAACTATCTCAAAGTCTGGCTATCGTCTTTCCCACTTTCCCTGACCTTGAGATTTAATTAGAAGGTCACCGCTTCATGGATAAATAGCATAATCACATAAAGCAAGGGAGAAAGACATTCAAACATAACTAGATTTGCTATAAATATGAATGTTCATGCATGTACTGATACGCACAAGGATAAAAAGGTAGCACATCCCAGCTTTCTGTATATATTAGTGTGAAGCAAATGGCCTTAGGTAATTTCTGAAAAGAACAAAATCCTGCTTTCAGCTTGGAACTGTTAATTGTTAACTACTCAGATAGGCTTACATTCCTCTTACTTCACAGATTAAACCCACTTGTCATTTATTATTGATTTCATAGGTTTAACACTGAGGAAAAGAAAACAGACTAAGAAAAAAAAACCCTTTGTTGCAGAACAACTCTACTGCATGCATGTTAAAATAAAGACCTACCAGCAAACAAATAATTTTAAGTTAATTTCAGTTTGCCTCTTCTTCACGGTTATGAGCAAAGAGTAGGAGAGAAAAATATTGTTGTGTGTATGTATTTCTTCGCCCCCCCCCCCTGCAAAATGAACATGAATTAGACTGGAAAGATTTCCCATGCAGCCTTGTGAACAGAGTCCCCACACTCCTCTGTGCAGCGAACAGGGTTGGTGTCCAAACATAACCCCTAAACAATATACAAACCTCAGTTTAAGCTTTCTTATGTGCTTGACTTGTTCCCAGGGTTCCCCTGAAACATTCTTTTGTTCCTACTCCAGTTCCTTTTCACCACTTAGAACTACAAAGCTTAAATATACTGTAAGCAAGGGCTACTGAGCCTTATTTAGTCTGCCTTTTGGCATAAGCCACCATGAGTCAACGGGAACCTACTTCTCCTGTTAAGTTCCAAAACCTGGCTTTCACTACATGTAGGTCAGACCCATATAGTTATGGCAGAATCCTCAAACTGACATGCAGTTGAGGCTGGAATGTACAAATACCCGAATGCCGGTATTTGTACTCTTGAGAAAGAACAATTAGCATAAGCAGAAATTCTGGGTAGGTGTTCAACCTCATTGCTGTCCCACTTTCCTTAGGCACCTAACAGTGTCAGGAGGACAGTGCCACAGTGAATTCATTCTGTGGCTAAAGTATGCAGTGATTCTTGCTTGCGAGTTTGATCTTCTAGCCTGATGGAAGCATTCTGCATACCTCTATCTTCTCTCAGGACTTTGGCAACTTCTTTGCAGTTGCTGCTCTTTTCACAGGATCAGAGCCTTTCAAATCCAAAACCTAACTTGTAGTTTCCCTCAACATATCCTATTTTTGGGTATACATAAAAATAGATCTACATGACATGGATCAACTCAGCTTTAAGTCAGCAGTATATTTTGGATGGCTGAACTCAGCCAAGGCATACACTCAAGAGGAGGGCAGAGAAAGTGCTTCAGGGATGTCTTCAAGGCCAACTTAAAAATGCAACACTGATATCAACTTATAGCACTGGCCGACATCATTGCAGAGCCACTGGCGGGAATATTCGAACACTTGTGGCGCACGGGCCAAGTCCCGGAGGACTGGAAAAGGGCTAACGTGCTCCCCATTTTCAAAAAGGGGAGGAAGGAGGACCCGGGCAACTATAGGCCAGTCAGTCTCACCTCCATCCTTGGTAAAGTCTTTGAAAAAATAATCAAGGCTCACATTTGTGAGAGCCCAACAGGGCAAATTATGCTGAGGGGAAACCAGCACAGGTTTGTGGCGGGCAGATCGTGCCTGACCAATCTAGTCTCTTTCTATGACCAGGTTACGAAACGCCTGGACACAGGAGGAGGGGTGGATGTCGTATACTTAGACTTCAGGAAGGCCTTCGATACGGTATCCCACCCCATACTGGTGGACAAGTTAAGAGGCTGTGACTTGGATGACTGCACAGTCCGGTGGGTGGTGAATTGGCTGGAGGGTCGCACCCAGAGAGTCGTGGTAGATGGGTCGGTCTCAACCTGGAAGGGTGTGGGCAGTGGGGTCCTGCAGGGCTCGGTCCTTGGACCGATACTCTTTAATGTCTTCATCAGTGACTTGGACAAGGGAGTCAAATGTACTCTGTCCAAGTTTGCAGATGACACAAAGCTATGGGGAGAAGTGGACACGCCGGAGGGCAGGGAACAGCTGCAGGCAGACCTGGATAGGTTGCACAAGTGGGCAGAAAACAACAGGATGCAGTTCAACAAGGAGAAATGCAAAGTGCTGCACCTAGGGAGGAAAAATGTCCAGCACACCTACAGCCTAGGGAATGACCTGCTGGGTGGCACAGAGGTGGAAAGGGATCTTGGAGTCCTAGTGGACTCCAAGATGAACATGAGCCGGCAGTGTGACGAAGCCATCAGAAAAGCCAATGGCACTTTATCGTGCATCAGCAGATGCATGACGAATAGGTCCAAGGAGGTGATACTTCCCCTCTATAGGGCGCTGGTCAAACCGCAGTTGGAGTACTGCGTGCAATTCTGGGCGCCATACTTCAAGAAGGATGCGGATAACCTGGAGAGGGTCCAGAGAAGGGCAACTCATATGGTCAAGACCCTGCAGACCAAGCCCTGTGAGGAGAAACTAGAGAAACTGGACCTTTTCAGCCTCCGCAAGAGAAGGTTGAGGGGCAACCTTGTGGCTGCCTATAAGTTCATCACGGGGGCACAGAAGGGAATTGGTGAGGATTTATTCACCAAGGCGCCCCCGGGGGTTACAAGAAACAATGGCCACAAGGTAGCAGAGAGCAGATTTAGACTAGACATTAGGAAGAACTTCTTCACAGTTCGAGTGGCCAAGGTCTGGAACGGGCTCCCAAGGGAGGTGGTGCTCTCCCCTACTCTGGGGGTCTTCAAGAGGAGGTTAGACGAGTATCTAGCTGGGGTCATCTAGACCCAGCACTCTTTCCTGCTTATGCAGGGGGTCGGACTCGATGATCTATTGAGGTCCCTTCCGACCCTAACATCTATGAATCTATAAATCTATAGGAGGCTATTGCCCAGTATCTCCCCAAATGGAGGAAGAGTCTGATGCAGGAATCTCAGTACTTTGAAACCTCACAACAACAGGAGATGGAAAAGTGGGAGCAGCAGAAACAGCATGTTGCAGACCAAATCAAGAATTCAGCACCACCCATCCCGCACAGAAACACATCTGAGCTGCAAAAGTCTGTCGATTCTGAATAGGCTTCATCAGCCATCTTCAGAGACACAGATAAGACAATCATGGAAGACAATCATCCTTGACTGCAAGGGATTGCTGAAGAAGAAGATATTCTGGCTAAAGCCCCAAACAATTCAGGTCCTTGCATGCTGCAATGTCTATTGCCATTTTAGTCAGCAGTACTATTAAAATGGGTAGTGCTTAGTACTTTGCAATGAAAGAACAGCCATGAGAAGCATTCTTGACCTCACTGCTTACCCATGACAGCAATGTAATGTCCCTCCACTGGGTTACAGCTATTTCTAGAAATACTGCCTCCTCTTCTCAAAATGATATTTCATTTCAGCAAGCATAGCAGGTCAGCAAGTGAAAGGTAAGCATTACCAGACAGCGGTACTGCAGGAAGTATATTATTAACTGATCTGATGTGAAGGGAGAATTTCAGGTCAAATTTGGTCAATAATTTAGCTTTTATAATACTAAGGGCTTATCAAACCTAAGAGCAATGGAAATATTTCCATGACCTTTAAAAAAAGAAAATGGAAGCCAGTTTAATCAGATAACTATTTCCCTGCTATGTTTATACCCTAAACAGTATGGTATTAAGATAAGATGCAAGAAGAAAAGTGAAATTGGCTAGAAACAAACTAAAGCAAAAGTGAAACTCACTTATCTATTTGTCATCTTTATGGAAAGCAAAGATATTAAAAGTCAAACAAACATTATAAATAGAGAAAAGTTAATTAGATGCATATAATTCCCCATCTTCACAATCTAACTTCTTATTCATACAACAGATTGTGGGGGGTTTTTAATATTAAAAAAAAGAAGTGGGGTCAGGTTATCTGCAGTCTGATTCATACCTCTGGAGATTTTTGCCTGTGAGTTTTAACCTTAGATATGTTGCTGTATCTCTAAACTTCCTGTAAATTTAGGCTGGTCTCTGACTGGCTGTGACTCTTTCCACAGCTATCAGTTAATTATTCATTCCATCATGCAGGTACCTGGAACAAAGTGAGCAGCAGTTTGATAAAAACCTGGAGGAGAGTGAAATCAAAATTGGCTTCCAACATTTGAAGAAGGCACCACAGGTCTAATCATTCTTCTTCTGCACATTTTCATTTTCCTGGTCTTAGGCCAAGGTGAAAGAACCACTGTACAAAAAACACATATTATAGGTAGGGATCTACTTAATTCCTGCTTAGGTGAGGAAGGGGAAAAAAAAATCACAGGCTGCTTGCAATGTGCAGTACCATTTTTGCAGTCTTTTCACAGTGCTCCCCCTCCCCAGCCATTGATTGGCTAAGGGACCCTGGTGACCCCACCCCTTGCCACTGGTTGGCCAAGAGGACTGCCCAGCATGCGGCCCCGCCTCTCACTGCTGATTGCCAGAAAAGGGCAGGGCCACAATGGGCAGCCCTATTGGCCAATCAGCAGCAAGAGGTAGGGAGGAGAGCGACTGCCATCTTTGCTGCTCCGCTTCATGCCAGCAGCTTCCCTCCACTGCCAGTGGGCTGTGAGGCCAGGCCACAATGGTCCTGAGGACCTCTGGCTTCCAGTTTATTTTTAGTAAGGTGTTTTTTTTTTCCCCCAGGCAATCTCGCACCAAACTCAGGGGAATCTTCATTTTCTCAGGATTCAAGAAAGCCACTTTTTGTTTTCAGTTTCTGCAAAAAACGTGAACTTGTGAATAGGGTAGATCCCTAATTATATGAAATCTAATTCCTGATATATAGAAAACCATTAATTGGTCTAGTCTCCTTATACTTCCAAGCAATATACTAGGTTTTTGTTTATCTATGAACAGACTGAGGACAGGAACATAATTTATTCATGAGAGAGATTTTGCAAAAGGCAGAACTTCATTATTTTTTATTCACATTGAAAAATTTGCCCTCTCCTTGAATAAATACATCATTGGATAATCAAGTATTTTGGATAAATTGTTTTGGAGTCTTAATTGTTTTTCCTTTAAATTTTGTACTAAACTTGACCTTAGCATACACACAAAATATGTTATTTAAATTTGATCTTGGCATTGACTACCATTTTGTGTGGCATATGGCATGGGGAAATGGCATTAATGAGCTAATATTCATGTATATACAATGATAAAACAGTTTTCACTTTCTTAATTTGGCCTCTTGACAACCTCTTCTAAAGAGCACAACAGAAAAGCTAACTGCTGTACACATTGGCCTATCATTATCTGTCATGTCCTTTTTATTTTGAATTGCAGGCGTAAGCTCTTAATTCACAACTGTCAAGAGAAGTTTGATGCATTAAAAGCTCATCAAGCCCCATGGGATGCAGAAGAGTGAAAGCACAGAAAACTTCCTACCTCAGCAGTTATCTAGTGAAAACAGGTATAACACCTGTGGAAAAATGCCTTGGACTTGCTGTTGATCTTCATTACACGAGCGCAGTGCTTCTCAGCAAGGGTACTGAACAATGTAAGCACTACAGGTACACAAGCAGCTATACAATTTACAAGATAAACCCTGAAATTTCAAAGAGGATGCCATAGTATCAAAACCATTCTGAGCTGTTGTGGTCTTTCCAAGTTCTTTGCAGAAAACAGAAAAATTGTTCTGTTACTTTTCATAATTAAAAAATGAGTGAAAGCTAAAAGCAGGCATTTTTCAAGTTGTGCCTTGAATCTAACAAGGTTGAGAACCACTGCAGTAGTTTGTAAATCCAGAAAAATTCCATTAAAGTTAGTTGGCCACATACTCACCACTTTAAATTTTCATCACTCTGTGACCAATGGCAGCATACCAATCTAGACCAGCTGTGAATCTGACCCACTTGAGTTAAAATTGGTGCAGTGGATAGAAACATAGGCTTGGAAGGGACCTCAGGGGTCATCTAGTCCAACCCCCTGCACATATGCAGAATCAAGACCTATAAGCAAATCTTTTCAGAAATAAATTACAGGAATCCTATTTCCTCCTCTTTGACATTACCTCAGCATTTTACAAATCTAACTGTTCCAGCAGTTCTGCAAGCTGAAAAGTTTATTGTTTGTGTACTAAGTGCATTAAGCTTGTACTATAATTTTCTATTATTTAATGCTATTTTTCATTTTAAAATCCCTTAAAAGAAAATCAATTAAAAAAAAAAAAAATCAATGCATGCCCTTGCATTGAAAGTGAGTCACTGTTGCACATATTTTGAGAAATAAAAGAAACAAATAAAAAACAAAAAAAGAGAAACAGAAAAATGGAAAAGAAAGAAATAGAAAAGTCATCACCTGTGTGTGTCAAATTTGGCACCAAAAATTATTCAAGACTTTTTACTTTAAATTACTCTGTCCTTCGACTTTACTTTTGCAAAAATCAATCTAAGGCATTTAGATATACAAATTATTCTAACATCTGGGTGCCTCATCATCCAATATATTTATCTTGGCAGCACCCTTAATAAAAAAGCACTGTTATTTTGATTTTACAAGTTTGGAACTGGAAAAGAGACCAATGCCTTTGTCCTTGAAGTTATTTAAAGAACTAACATCACTGGCACCTAAATATCTTTGAGGATCGGGATATAAGATGCCAACACCGCATAGGAAACCCATAGAAGAACAGGGAATTGCATCACAGCATTCTAAGTCTTAGGCCAAAAAACCATCCTTCCTTGCTGAGGGAGAATAATACCACCTTTTATCATAGGAGCGTTCTACAAATATATTCAATAATATTCAGAGCCCTCAGATACCATGGTGAGAATGTGAGGAAACGAATCATTCTGTCTGAAGTTCAGGATTTGAATGGTGTACAGTAGATAAGGCCTGTGGCCACATGTTGAATAATAACATGAAGACATTTGGGGGAGGGGAAACCCTAGCAATTCAGTGCACACTGCCTACCTTAGTGAACTGAATGGTGAGAAAAAAAGGACATGTGATCATTAATCAAAGGTTAATATAACTATAGGATAAAATATGGCATACACATAGTGTAACTAAATTAATGTTGTATGAGTAACTTTAATTCAGGTATGTCCTAATAATTCTGTATGACTTTGCAACCTTAGTTTTCTTTTACTTTGCCTTTTTCTGTATATGATGCAATGCAGACAATAAAGAGACAGCACAAGTAGGACAAAAGAGATCATGGGGAGTACTACTCGCCACATCCTCCCTGTTGTCAAAGGGCATGAAGCCTGGATCTAGAGAGACAAGCTCTTAAATGCAGGAAAGGACATCCACTTTCACCGACATCTAATTAAAATCTAAGACTGGCAAACCCAGCCACAATACGAACCACTGCTATTGCCTTGTTTTACTCCACTGAAGAGTACGCATGACCAGTAAGGGAATGGTCAGTTTATGCCAAGAAACTAGACCCAGTTCTATCGTGAAATAACAGGATGTCTAAAACCAACATAAAAAGAGAGTTTCATAGTTGTTAAGGGCTGGAAGAGACCTTACAGATCATTGGGTGCAGCCCCCTGCACTTGAGCAGGAAAGACCTCTAGGGGCAGATGACCCCAGTACGATGGACATCAAGACAGTTTTTAAAGATCACCATGTTGGATGACTCTACTGCCTTGTGGGTGGGGGGCTGTTCCAAACCCTCAGTACTCAACTTGTAAAGAAGTTTTTTTCCTTATGTCTAGTCTGAAGCGATCTTCAATCAGCTTGTGCCCATTATTTCTAGTCCTCCCCTGGAGGGTCTTGGTGAATAGGTGCTCCCCCAGGCCCTGATGTACTCCCCTGATAGACTTATAGGCTGCTACCAAGTCCCCTCCAAGTCTTCTTTTCTCCAGACTGAACAGTCCCAAGTTTTTCAGCCTCTCCTCATCTGACCTGGTCTCTAGGCTTCTAATCATGCACATGGCCCTCCTGTATTTACTGGTTGGCATTGTACCACCTGATATCAGAAGAAAGGTAGCAAGCCAAAAAGAAAGATCAAGGCAGATGGAAGGCCCCAGGCATCCACTTTATGGTCACACAGAAATAACTAAATGATTTAAAATGTGAAACAATTTTGTGATTAGTGTCACGCCATTGGACTTGATGGCTGGCAGGGTGTGACTGCGGTTATGGAAGGAAAGATTATGCACAATCAATGGATCTGGAACCCCAGGAGGACCTTCCTAGAGGGGCTTATCTAGACTGTTCAACATGGCAATGCCTGAATTGCCTGTGCATGAAAACTGGAAGATCAAAAACAAACATAATTAAATGGGGCTACTCTAATGACACAAATATATGCAAGTGCAGTGAAGTGCAAACTATGGTGCACTTGCTTGCTTGCCGACTCGTTGGTGACACCTGTAAAAAGGAGGACCTTTCTGCAGTAATGGAAAGAGCCATTGTGCATGATACTGGAAAAACATCTAGTTTATGACGAGGACAAAAGAACAGCTTTCCAGGCACATGAGGTTCACTAAGCACTATACTGTTCAGGGGAAGCTCCACAAACCTGTGTTCTCATCAAGTTCCTCCTAAACTTGAAAGAATCTCTCTGCAGGGAGATGAAAGTCCCTCAGGACTAGTGCACTTAGTTGCTTTCATGATGCTTCCTTAATCTTACCATTCATAATCTATGATAAAGCAAAATATCATGAAAACACTGGCATATCCTGCAAAGTGATATTGGATACATGATATTGTAATATCTGCCCTGTTTTTCTCCTACTGACTACCTATTTTCCCTGGGTTTTTCTTCATAATATCCTAAATCCAACAATGAGAAGAGTCCTGTACAGTGAAAACAGATCCAGGTTTCAACACGTGGTGCCTTTACCCCATTTTAGAATATTTCCCCTTCAACCTATAAGTTCATCACGGGGGCACAGAAGGGAATTGGTGAGGATTTATTCACCAAGGCGCCCCCGGGGGTTACAAGAAACAATGGCCACAAGCTGGCAGAGAGCAGATTTAGACTGGACATTAGGAAGAACTTCTTCACAGTTCGAGTGGCCAGGGTCTGGAACGGGCTCCCAAGGGAGGTGGTGCTCTCCCCTACCCTGGGGGTCTTCAAGAGGAGGTTAGACGAGTATCTAGCTGGGGTCATTTAGACCCACACTCTTTCCTGCTTATGCAGGGCGTCGGACTTGATGATCTATTGAGGTCCCTTCCGACCCTAACATCTATGAATCTATGAACCTTGTAACTTTCAACAGTAGCTTGGACCAAATCCTTATTTACATCTTAAAATTAAAGAAGCCAACCCAACCTTTTCCATTTACATTTCCCTTGAGTTGTAAACTGCTTTTATTGATTCCAGACTAGCAAACCTTTGGAATCCAAGGAAGAATAATTAGTAAATTACTAAAAGTGCTCCTATTACATTAAGGGCTTTTTATTTGGATATCTTGAAAATCATTCTGTTGCTTTTAATAATAACCAGGATATTCTGTTCAGTGCACCAGTTTACAAGAGTAATGTTAACGGCTTCACGGTGAAAAGCTATTCTGAGAGTTTCTTAAACAAAGCCTTAATGATATATGGCTGCCAAAGTTAGCTACTTCACAGCTGTAATAGCACATTCTAGGCTGTGTGGCAGCCAAGCTGTCTTTGTTACTGTATTAAGTGAGGTGTGAGTGCCTGGAATGCAACAGTTAGTAAGGAGCCATCGTGGGTGGCAGCTGCCTTCTTGGAGTCCTTGAAAGGATGGGCTGTGATAACTTGATAAGGCGTTTGCATGTGTTAGAGGGCATGACATCCACAGAAGACTGGGTGACCGGACAACAATTTTCTTTGGACTCCAGACTCTTAAACTATATATTAACTGGATGGAAAATATGAACCACATCAAACTTTTCAAAAGGCTCCCTGATTATTTTGTGACAAATAACCTCCTTGTTAACGTCTGATTCAGTTAACATGTTTACCCTAAGCTTATTATACCAAAAAGTTGCCATCAAGTTTCCCAATAATGATGCAATTTGTTTTCTCAGATATTCTTCCAAGTCCCAAATCATGGGTCCATTTCCAACATGGGGCCTGATGCCAATTGAAGTTATTCTAATGTAAATGAAAGCATCTCCCCTAAAGCCAACAGGGTTATATTGGTGTAAAGCTGAGGTAAGGAGGTTGGGATTTAGACAACTGCTGTTATTTTCTGCCTCTCCATGGTGCTAAATAGAACACACTGGCAATACAATTTGATGAATGCAGATGGCATCCTTCCCTTCCTCCCAACTTAAACCTTGTGTATATATGTATATGTAAAATATTATATATATTTTACAATCTTCTCCTTGATGTCAGCCATGGGAGAACCTTTATATAATGGAAAGGCACAAAATAAGCTCTCCTCTAAATGACACAATGTCCTCTCTCTACTTGCTGACAGCTGAAAGCCTGACCAGTCTTTACTTAGATTTAGATGCTACTCAGCAGTCCTTGTTAGGTTGCTATGTTTCTGCAGTCACTGCTTTTCTTTTCTTTTTTTTTTTTTTTTTTAAGTAAGTGTGCAGGATCCGATTTCTAATGGTTCATGTTAATCTGCATGGGACTGAGTGTCCCCTTATTTACACTGGTCAGTAGAATTGCATCGGAACAAGTGATTCAAGTTTCAGGGCCAAGATGTAACATGAATGCCGATTTCCTCCTGTGAGGGGCCAACAGCATACCTAGCTTCTTAAAATGGTCTTTAGATTGTCCGAGGTACCGCAGCTTTTTCCAAAAAAATAAGCTGCTGATTTCCCAGAGCCAGGAATAGTTTAGAATGACAGGGTCATGTTCTCAAATAAGGTATTTATCTGGATATATTGATACAGGTATTTTAAGGCCTTATTCCCTCATGTATGCAGACACATAACTTTCAAAATAACATTACTGGAATGTAGTATCCTCTTGGTAGGACCTTGCATCTCACATGAATAGAATTCTTTTTTCTGATGATGCACATGTTTAACTCTCACCAGTGTTAATGAGATGTGAAAGCACATCAAAAACAGAGGGTACTCCCTAATGGTTAGCTTGTTGTAAACTATTAACTAATTTGATTTTATAATTATACCAGTGATGTAAGCTATCCTGAGATAAACCTAGATTCTAAACATGCAAACAAGATCAGGGATACCTTTCCTGAAATGAGAATGAGCAATTTGAATTATAATGCATTTAGCTAGTGGAAAGCTGTAGAGCTCAGAGCTTTAAGAAAAAAATATGTATTACTTTGCCGGCAATAATAACGGTTCTCAGTTTTACTGTCTTGCTAATGGAGAATATAAATCTTTCTCCTCTCCAACAAATCTTCAAATGAGAGAAAATAGTACACCTAAACCATAGGTATATTGGTTTTCTTGGGCTCCCTCTATGCAGTATATTTATATTGTGATTAATGTGTTAGTCGCTGCATAAAATGACAAGGGTTTTACATGCACACCTAATTTAAGGTGCCATAAAATGGCAAACCAGGCATAAAAATGTTCTTGTATGATGTAGAACATCTTTATGGCTGTTTTGTATGACTCCTTAAATTGAACATGTAGCAGGGATGGACTGTGCCCAACACTTAGCTTATTGTCAGCCCCAGCCCTGGACTTGCAGGCACCCGGATTTCAACTTGCTACTGTAGGGGAAGCCTGAAATAATGATCTGAGGATCCCACACCACACTAGCAAGTAGAAAGGGTGCAAGTGGAATCTGAGCCTCAGACCCAAAATTGCAATTCCTGCCATGCATGTGCCAAAATGATACATCTAGACTTTATATGCAGCAAAAGAATGTTTCAAAATGTTATTAGCAAATCTACTGCTAAGAATGACAGAAATCTAGTAAGTAGGCAGCTTAGGTACATTTACATTTTGAATAGTTTTCCTAGAGGTCTCCTAATTTCACTACTGAAGAATGTCTAGGGTCCCTGGTTTATTTCAGGATGGTGCTCACAGTGCACAGTGAAGATTTTGACACACAGTGTAAGGGTGGAACGATACTGAATGGCAATACAATCAGCAGACTGCACAGCCAAGAACACAGGGATAAAATTCTAAACTTCATCCAAAGGAGATCACACTGCAGCATCTTATTACCTCCATCTCTGGTACTAACATATTTGTGCTGCATAAGTAGCTCATTTCAGACAGGCAAGTGTTGCATTACCAGAGGTTCTCACAGTTAATAAAAATTGATCTAGGCTTCCTGAAATTGATTCTATTTCAAATGTAGCTCATCTGGTACATACATACATACAGGTACACCAGCTAGTCTCCCAGGGTCCTAGATCCTAAAATGCATCTCAGCTTTTATATTTACTATCTAACTCATTTCCATCAAAAAAACCCATGCAGAATGAATCTCAGCCTGAACTTTCTGCTTCACTGACTCTGACTATATATACGCTTCACTTGCATCTTCCTATAGTAAGCACAAAAGCTGCATTTTGTAAGCACACAATTTAATAGTTATATTGATGCACATTGCAAGTCAAGTCTAGAAATAAATTCCAGGAATTAAAAAAAATGGGACACATTAAATTCCATCTCTTTTCATGACAGTCATCTACAAATTAGTGTGGTGCCAAGCTATTTCATTTTATGCATGATTAGAAACCCCAAAGACATAATGCCCTTCACATATCCCTCTCTGCTGCACCCAGCCACTGTCAGTGAAGCAGACCCGTCTTAAAGTTCAAGCTGAGGTTCATCACATGTGGTTTTCTCCATAGAAATGAGTTAGAGGGCAAATGCAGAAGCCAAGATGCATTTTAGGCTCTAGGGCCCTAGAGACTAGTTGGCGCACCTCCAAGGGCATTCCACCCCAAGTTAGGAGAACAGTGTGACATACAATGCTATTTCTGTATACTGCAACTATTATAAATTGCTGTTATAGCACAGAAATATTTAGTTTTCTGTGTGATAACTGTACAGAAATAGATCAAGGTACTGGTTCAAGAAGAGTTCAGGCAATGTAATTCCCTACACAAAGGGGAAGGTCTAAGAGTGGTACCACGTAGGGCTGTGTGAAGCTTTGGGTAGTGATTCGATTTGGAGGAGCTTTGGCCCAATTCGGTGGCCGAATCTCTGAATCCAAATCGAATTAGGGGACCAATATAAAGGTACGAATTGATTCAAAGCTCTCCAAATCTTTGGCAAAGATTCATAGAGCTTTGATGATTTGGACAGTCCCTGGTGGCTGCAGCACAGAGCTGCAGCCACTCTGAGCTGGTAAGTACTAGGGGTAGAGGAGGGTGAGCTGGGGGAGGAGCCATGGGGGGGACCCCTGCCAGCCTTTCCAGACCCCCACCCACTCCTCCAGCCCCCCTGCAGCTGCCTCCACCCACCCCAGCTCCATACTTTTAAAAAAAGCCCTAGTGCTCACTGGGTGCTGCTGGGCGTGAGGGCAATCCCCAGTGCCCCACGCTGCATGGGAGGCTCTGCATGAGCCCCCTCAACCCCCCTGCTCCCCTGGCCCCCCCTCAGCTGCCCTGCCTGCCAAGGCTGTGTTCCTTTAAGAAAAAAAAAAAAAGCTGAGAAGAGCCCCAGGACTCACTGCTCCTGGTGCAGCCTCAGGGGGCTCATGCAGAACCCCCACATGGTGGGGGGCAGCAGGGATCACCCCCCACCAGCAGAAGCATTGCATCCTGGGGTTTCTTAAGGTTTTTGTTTTTTTTCTTAAAGGGCCAGGGCTGGGGGAACGGGGTGGGGGGGAGGAGGTTTGAGGGCTCATGCAGAGCCTCCCCCCACGCAGTGTGGGCCAGTGGGTAGCAGCGGGGTTTTCCCCCTGCCCAGCAGCACCTGCTGAGCTGGGGCTTTTTTTTTCCCCCAAGTGCCAGAGCTGGGGTGAGCAGGGGATGGGCCTGGCCTGGCTGATTCAGAGATTCAGATGCTGCTGAATCTCCAAATCAGATTTGGCTGAATTGAATCAGGACAGTGATTCGAATCACTGAATCAAATCACTGTCCCCTGAATTGGCTGAATCTGAAGCCAAAGCGAATACTAGCCGCTTCACACAGACCTAGTATCATTGTATCACAAAAGCCAAGAATGTTAAATGGGGTAATTGATAAGTATGTGATGAATACTGGATTCATATTAGATCTGTTTAATTAATGTATTAATTAATAGTATCACTGAAATTAATGAACTGTTTAATTAAATCCATTCTAAAGTCTCTCGTCATCTAAAGAGTGAGTTTTGTCCAAGATGCAACAGACTTTCTACAAAAACTTGAAAACACAGACTGCTTTCCCAGCAATATCCTCCTAGCCACCATGGGTGTTACCAGCTTATATATCAACACTCCACACCAGGATGGCATCCAAGTCTGCCTTATGTATCTACAAGAGCAAGATTACAATTCAGAGTACAGACCTAAACATATTACTGAACTTATACACTTCATCCTCGCACACAATAACTTTACCTTCAATAACTAGCAATTCCTCCAGAGCATGGGTACAGCTAGGGGCACCAAAATGGCCCCACAATATGTCAACCTTTTTATGAGCCACCTGGAAGAATTGCAAGAACTGCATCATAAAATCCATGCTATACCTAAGATACGTAGATGACATCTTCATCATTTGGACCAAAGACGTGGAATCTCTGATTGATTTCCATCATAAATTTAATAATCATCACCCCTCCATCAGAATAGAATACTCCAGCACCAACATTTCCTTTTTAGACACTATGGTGAATGTTCAGAATGGCAAAATACAAATCACCCTATACAAGAAACTCACGGACCAACATATATATTTACACAGAACCAGCAATCAACCCAAGCTGGGGCGGATAATTATTTTGGGTGGAGGGTGCTTACAGAGTTTTGACAAGCTGTCAATGGCCACATGGGTAGCCCTGCCATCTTGGGACCAGAAATCCCACTTCCTAACCCCTGACCTTTGCCACCAGAAGTCCCTCCTCTTGTCCCCAGAAATACTCCTTTCAGCAAGGGGTTTTGCCATCTCAGAACCAGAAAAATATCAAATTATATTCTAAAAATTGAACATCTACAACATTCATTAATTTGATTTCAAAAAATTTTTTTTGCCCTGGTTACATGTGTTTGTATAGTGCACAGAGATGATCGCACAATAGCTTAAAATGAAGTCTTACTCTTGTATACTGCTGGGGGTGGATATAGGCTTGTGGGAGGCTGCAGGTGTGTGGGTTTGTGGGGTGTGGGGAGGGTGTGGGTGTCTGGATATGTGGGACATGGGTGGGTATGGCGTTTGTGGAGGTCTATGCATGGGGGAGGGTGGCTGGAGTGTATGAGGGGATGTGGGGGTTTGCATGTATGGCACTGCAAGGGGGGTGTGGGTGCATGTGTATGGTGGGGTGTGCTTGTGGGACTCACCCGAACACACACACCCACACACTGCGCCTGCCTCACTGAGCACACCCATGCGCTGTGCCTACCTCACTGCACACACACCCTCTCCACATGCTGTGCCTCCCTCACTGCACACACATGCTGTGCCTGCCTCACTGCGCATGCATGCACACACACACACACGCGCGCGCACACACACACACAGAGTGCCTGCCTCACTGCATGCGCACCCCCCCCACGCGCTGTGCCTGCCTCACTGCGTGCACACCACACATACTGTGGCTGCCTCACTACACACCCACACGCTGTCTCCCTCACTGCATGCATACACACACACCCACACACACACACGCTGTGCCTGCCTCACTACACACATGCATACACACACGCTGTGCCTGCCTCACTGCACACATGCATACACACACACACACACACACACACACACACACACACACACACACACTGTACCTCCCTCACTGTGCACGCGCAAACACACGCTGTGCCTCCCTCACTGCACACACACCACACTGTGCCTCCCTCACTGCACACACTCATACATACACACTGTGCCTTCCTCACTGCGTGTACACCACACACACTGTGCCTCCCTCACTGCGCGCACACACACATGCTGTGCCTTCCTCACTGCACACACACACAATGCTGTGCCTCCTTCACTGCACACACGCGCACAGAGTGCCTGCCTCACTGCACGTGCACCCCCCCACACGCTGTGCCTGCCTCACTATGTGCACACCACATATACCATGGCTGCCTCACTACACACCCACACACTGTGCCTCCCTCTCTGCACACACACACACACACACACACACACACGCAGTGCTTCCCTCTGCACGCGCGCACGCACACACACACACACACACACACACGAGTGCCTGCCTCACTGCATGTGGACCCCACCCCCAAGCGCTGTGCCTGCCTCAGTGTGTGCACACCACACATACTGTGGCTGCCTCACTACACACCCACACACTGTGCCTCCCTCACTGCATACACACACGTTGTGTCTCCCTCACTACACACACATGCACGCACACACACGCTGTGCCTCCCTCACTGCACGCACACACACACACACACACTGTGCCTCCTTCACTGCACACACACACACACACACACACACACACAAAACCCTCTCACTCCTGGCCCTGGGGTACGGGTGCAGCCCTGTGCTCCCACAGTCCAGCGATGCAACCGGGGGCTACGTGGTGCTGGAGCAGCCAGCTGGCATGCAGGGAAGCAGTGAAAGTGGCAGCAGGCAGAGGCTTCTGGTTGGGGGCCGGGGTGAGATGGCGCTGGGGAGGGCCTGACCCAGCCAGCCTTTCTTCTGAATCCTGCTGGCTTTCCCCAGATCCTACTGTTCCTGGTTCCTGTCATCTTTGACAGACAGGCAGGAGTAGATAAATATTAATTTTCTAAATTTCTTAGGTGCCCTGCAGGCTGGATAGTATGGTCTGGTGGGCTAGATCCAGGCTGTGGACCATATTTTGCCTGCCCCTGCCCTAAACACACCAAGAAAGTTGTAATATACAGCCAAGCCCTCGAATACCACTGAACTTGCACTGAGGAGAACACCTGCAATTGTCACCTCACAAGTCTCAAAAGGGCTTTCACTCAACAATGACATTCCTCCAGACACAGATAGCACTTCTGAGAGAGCAACCCCTATATGATGTGAAGAACTGCTGCAGTACAAAAAGAAAATTCCCACAAATTGCACACCATTAGTTATGACATACCACTGTTCCCTGGAACCTATACAGAAAATCCTCAAACAACTGCAGCCTATACTAGAAGACCCAGTTCTAAAAGAGATCTTTCCAGAACCACCCATCCTCAACTTTAAACAGGCACCAAACCTCACTAACCTTATCACCAGAAGCAAACTTCCTATGGCCTAAAGCACACTGAATGGATCCAGACCATGCCAGGACAAGAAATGTAACACCTGCCAACACATCTCCATCACTCCCACAATAACTACACCCCACAACAAAACCATCACTGTTCCTGAATCTTACACCTGTACCTCCAGAAATGTAATATATCTCATCCAGTGCACCAAATGCCCTGATGGAAACTACATAGGAAAAGCCAAACAACAACTATGTACCAGAATGAATGCACATCGAAAATCTATGAAAGACAAAAATATCCAATTACCTATGGGTGCATGTTTCTCACAAGACAACCAAACTCTCTCTCCAATCTCTCAGTTCTAATCCTCAAAGGGAATTTACAAAATACCTTTTGTAGACAAGCCTACAAACTTCACTTCATCTACTGGATGAAAAAAAAATCACTTCATCTACTGGATACAAAAAATCATGGACTAAATAGACATTGTATTTATGGCATATTATAACCCAGCTGCCATCTGATAACCCCAGGTAACCTCTTTACATTTTACCAGCTACATTTTATCACCTGTCAACATTCCCCTCTTTTGTTCCCCCCCTCACTTGCTTGTCTCACACCCAGTTAACTCTCATCCCTGCTAATCTTCCTTGCCACATATTTGCATTTTCACCAACCTGCATTTTGCATTTTGGCTTAAGCTTCTATTCAACCCTAGAGAGAAGACAAACACCAACACTGTGCCTCCGTATGCCTGAAGAAGGGTGCCTGTGCCCTAAAACTTGCAAAGAACAATTTTTCCAACTATTCAGTTGGTCTAATAAAGACTATCACATTTACTTTGTCTGCCTATGTCATAAATCCAGATATTTAAAACGCATTTAAAAGAACTGAAATTGCTCTGTGAACAGTTATCAATTGTGAATGATCATTGACGATATGGTGTTTATTCAGATTGCATTTGGGTGTATCTAGTTATTTATTTATTGATCATGTGGAGTAATGATCTATTCTAAATTTGTATGGAGAAGCACAGACAGAGATCAGCCTGCTCAAAATTATTTTTTACCAGGGGTCAGCAACACTTTAGGAATGGCAGGTCAAAATTACCTGGCTTGGTCCAAGGCAGGCCAGACCTTCCAACCTGGCCACCGTTGCTGTGACCCCTTCTCACCACTGCATGGGGAAATCACCTCTCCACTCTGAAATGCCACCAAAGCCATGGTGTTGCAAGATCAGTAGAGTAGCTCCAGGGGCCAAGTCCAGCCCATTAACCACAGGTTACTAATCCCTGGTTTTTACAGGCTATTTAAAAACTCCTTATTGCCTGCCTTGTCTCTCTCTTGTGGCTTCCTCGTGGCCCATTTCCTGACTCAACCAGTTGTCTCAGGAAAAGGCAGTTTTATGGTGGATGTTTTTAGGGCTAAATGTAGGCCTGGAACAAAAGAGGTTCTATAAAATGTTAAACATCAGTAGAAAATCTAAATGTGCCACATATCCTGCAGGAGACCCTGGAGTGATACACTTCCTGTTGACTCTTGCAAATCCTCTGAAACTGAAATGGGAGGTTGGGCTAGATGACCTCCTGAGGTCTCTTTCAACCCTAATTTTCTACAATTCTATGAAAGGAACTAATCCAGACTCTGAGACAGAAACTACAGCCAAGCTAGAATGAATACTGAGTTTATTCTACAATCTCTGGTGTTGCCTGAATAAATTACTTTTCCTAAAATCTTCTTCATACACTACTAAAATATTTTACCAAGAAGAGTGGGGCCTGTGTTAAGGCAGTGGGTGGGAGAAAGGAATTGCAAGACCAGTGTGGGGGAGGGGGGGGGAAACAAAGAAGTAACTAATCTCCACATCTGTGCTGCTTTTGTGCTTAGCAAGAACCAGGCAAAGAATGCTGGTAAGCAAATAAAGGAGTTTAGAGGAGCCACCTGCCATTTCCAAATTCTTTTCTATCACCAGAATTACGGGATGGGGGAGATAACCTAGTGACAGAAGATGTAGAAAATGCTGAAGTATTCAATTCCTTTTACCTCAGTCTTCACAGGCAAGGTCAGCTTCCAGACTACTATACCTGGCATCACAGTTTGGGGAGGAGGGGAGCAACCAACAGTGGAGAAAGAATTGGTTAGGAACTATTTAGAAAAGCTGAACATGTACAAGTCCATGGGGCTAGACTTGATGCACTACAGGGTGCTGAGGGAGTTGGCCAATTTGATTGTGGAGACACTGGCCATTATCTTTGAAAAATCATGGGGACTGGGAGAGGTCCAATGACTGGAAAAGGGCAAATATAGTGCCCGTCTTTAAGAAAGGGAAGGAAGGGGATCTGGGGAACTACAGACTAATCAGCCTCACCTCAGTCCCTGGAGAAATCATAGAGCAGGTTCTCAAAGAATCAATTTCTAAGCACTTGGAGGAGAAGAAGGTGATTATGAACAGTTAACCTAGATTCACCAAAGGCAAGTCATGCCTGAGCAACTTGATTGCCTTCTATGATGAGATGACTGGCTCTGTGGATGTGGGGAAAGTAGTGTATGTGGCATACCTTAACTTTAGCAAGGCTTTTGATACAGTCTCCCACAGTGTTCTCACAAGCAAGCTAAGGAAGTATGGCCTAGATGAATGGACTATAAGGTAGATAGAAACCTGACTCAAAGGGTAGTAGCCAGTGGCTCAATGTTTAGTTGGCAGCCAGTATTCACCTGCTCCATGATTTTGCTCAATGTCTTCATCAATGATCTAGAAGATGGGATGGAGTGCACCCTCATCAAATTTGCTGATGACACCAAGCTGTGCTAGGATTTAGAGAGACCTAGACAAATTGGAGGATTGGATCAAAAGAAATCTCATGAGGTTCAATAAGGAGAAGTGCAAAGTTCTGCATTTAGGACAGAACAATCCCATGCACCACCAGTACAGGCTGAAAACTGACCGACTAAGCAGCAGCTCTGCAGAAAAGTGCCTGCAGTTTACAGTGAACAATAAGCTGAATATGAGCCAGCAGTGTGCCCTTGTAGCCAAGAAGACTAACAGAATACTTGACTGCATTTGTAGAAGCGTTGCCAGCAAATTGAGGGAAGTGATTACTCCCCTCTATTCAGCACTGGTGAGGCCACATCTGGAGTACTGTGTCCAGTTTTGGGCCCCCCACTACAGAAAAGATGTAGACAAATTGGAGAGAGTCCAGAGGAGTGCAACAAAAATGGTTCGGGGAGAGTGGGGCACATGACTTCTGAGAAGTAGCTGGGGGAACTGGGTTTATTTAGTCTGTAGAAGAAAAGAGTGAGGGGAGATTTAATATCAGACTTCAACTACCTGAAAGGTGATTCCAAAGAGGATGGATCTTGACTCTTCTCAGTGGTGGAAGAGAACAGAACAAGGAGCAATGGTCTCAAGTTTCAGCAAGGGAAGTTTAAGTTAGATGTCAGGAAAAACTCTCACTAGGAGGGTAGTAAAGCACTGGAACAGGCTGTCCAGAGAGGTTGTGGAATCTCCATCTTTGGAGGGGTTTAAGACCTGGATAGACAAATCCTTGGCCAGGATGATCTAGTTGGGGATGGTCCTACTTTGAGCATGGTGTTGAACTAGATGACCACCTGAGGTCCCTTCCAACCCTAATTTTCTATGATTCTATGATCAGACTCTCTGTCAGGGTCCCTGAAATAGGGGGTCACCAAACTATTGATCCTTTTCTAACTGACCCAGAAGGTTTCTGCTGTTCTTATCTCTGACCCTGTTTTACTCAGTTTCTCATGCAACTAAAGGAAGTCTGTGGAATTGTCAAGGGCAAAATCTCAGTGGACATCTTTGATGCCATTGTTAAGTATTCACTATTCTACCTAAACACCAAAATTTGCTCGTCTCACAATTTCATTATTTACATACAGTAAATTGCTGCTTTTTGACTGGTTAAGGCTGTAGTTACCATTAAGGAAGTTACCTTTACCAGTTCTTACTATGGAGAGGTATAAAATGTACCACCACAATTCCTTATAATTAGAACAGATAAGAACTCCAAAGGGTATGGCATCCCTTGAACAATATTATTTATTTTTAATGAAAACAATAATATTTGCTGCCTGTCCAACTACAAGAGACTGGATTGGTCACAGTACTAGCAACTAATCTGGACTAGGCACCTGAATTTGCTTTGGAAGAGGACATCATTTGGAAGAGAAATTTGTAGAAGAGTTTATATCTAGTTTTCTCATTAGTCAGATTCATTGTGACATTGTTCAGCATTACCAGCTGTATTTGGGTTTATCTGAATCCAACAGAAAATGCTTTATTGTCAACTACAAAATAAACAGCAACAACAAAAGCTCTTAAGAGTAGTTTTTTTAAATTAATACAAATTCTCAGACTATGTTCTGAAGGTATTCAGTTTGGTCAAGTTTTGTTTCCTAAATGCATCAATTGTCAAAAGGAGCCAGATTGAGAAGTTTGGAAAAAATCAAGGCCCTGAGCACTCATGAAACCCAATCAATACAACCAACTGTTGCCCAGACCTTCTTGAAATCAGGCCCGCAGTGTACATTCTTATAGCAAAGCATGCAGTTAGTGACAGAGGAGTAAGGCTTCAACTCAGTAGCATGATATCAACTGGCCTGTACTATCACAGGCCACCAACAGCAGCATTTTACTCAATATTCAGATACAACAATGTTATGAAGCTCTTTGAGTTTTTATGCACATCATTCAGTTCTCAGACTTTTATATTAATTTCCAAATGGCAGACAAATACATATGTTTTTTGTACTGACCAATGTCACAGATTCACTGCTTCGAGTCAAGTACCCTCCATTTCCTAGTTGGGAGTAGAGTGCTGAATACCCCAAGTGGTACCCAAGTCCATATGACTGGATCCAGAATTATAAGTCACCAAGCACTTTGCAAGGTCAGTTTTGTTGATGCATAGCATATGGATACTGTGTTTTGTGTTCCTCTCTCAGCCACAGAATTCTCCACATTCATCAATAATACAAATACTATGGATTGTCATTTTCTCCTCTTGCACTGAATGTTTAAGCAAGCAGTGGAGGATAAGGAGTTATAAAGAAGTATTTTATAAACATAAACATGAGAAAGATTTAAGAGAAACTGTATTTACTTAAAATGACTTTGAAACTCTGAATTTATAAATGCATGGGTGGTCCAGTCCAATTAACTTGTCTGAGAAAAGAGGTTAGTGTTCAAAGAAATACACAGAGAGCTTACATCTTTGGTTTCCCCATAATGTTTCATATGCACTGTATCAAGCCAACTGAGTTTTGATGAGACTAAGATGTTTACACTATCATAGCTGGTCTTATTTTACTATAATTCTTAATTATGTATAGCTATTTGTAGTCTTCTTAGTGTGCTTTATTATATTTACATTTCAGAGACTCTAACTGGATTCCAAATTGTATTTTTATTTTTTCAAACAGTAGAGGAGACTGCAGTGCATTTCCACATTCACCATCAGTCATTATAGATACTCTTGTATTTTTTTTAAAAAGCAGCTGCCATCACCCATAGAACATTTCACTGCAGAGACAACATGTAAGTGACAAAAAGCCTCCTTAGCTCTACTTATTATAGTTCTAAGAAGTCAGCAATTGTTATTATTAAATTGTGCTTGTAAATAAAACAGATCAAATTTGGCTAAAGCTTACATCACTGTGAATCCTCTCTCTCAGGCTCAGAACCTTGCCCAGTATTAATATAACTAAAAGGGATAGTATCCTGCATCTGACTGGAGGGCCTTGTGACAATGTAGTGGGGCTACCTGTGGCAGAGTAGCTCCTATATAAATACCACAATGTTGCAACCTCCAGAGTAAGCAGAGTATAAGGGGCCTCAGAACCCTAGCCCCCACTGCCTTGTGGGTATTCCTTGGTTGGAGTAAGGCTAAGGAACATCACTCTGACAAAAATATACCCCCACTGAGGCATTAGGCACAGCAACAGCTCTAATCTGTTGCTCTCTGGCAGAAGTTACTACCATTGAGACACAACTTCTGGACTCAGTCTGGCTTTGGACCTTGTCTCAATGGTCAAAAAGGGGGGTGGTAAGTCTAGGGCAGCCCCCACTCCTCCATACTCTTGCCTACGCATACATGTTGAAAGTCTTGGCATGATGGTTGCAGTACACCATAAGGGGCATAAGGAACCTAAGGCAGACAAGGTTCTTTGGGTAAATCTGATATCTTTTATTAGACCAACTCAAATGCCTGGAAGACTTCTTAGCAAGCTTTTGGGCACAAACTCAGTTCATCAAGCTGAGGAAGTGTCTGCAGATGGTCTGTGCTCTTCCTGGATGGAGTGGTAAAGCACCCAGAGGCCAATGCCTATGCAAGAAAGCCAGTCAGTTAAAATGTAAACTGAGGTGGTCAGTAGGTGAGAGGGAGGCTGGAGATGGGGGAAAAGGGAATGAGAATAGCTGGTACAATGTTGGGGGGCAGCTACCAAGGCATCAATGCAGCCCCATTCAGGGATGGCATGGTTGCCTCTCTTGAGGAAGGCCTTATAAAAGGTGGGCCAAAAAAGCCATGCCCCTACCCAATCTATCCTAGCTAATATGAAAAATAATGGATTATTACCAGGTCCTGTTCTCTTTTCAGAAATGAGTACACGGAGTAGAAAAACAAGAGGCAGTGCTTTGCTGGTGTATTGGTAGTTGACTACATAGGATACAATGGGCAAATGTGGTCTACTCCCAGAATCTTGCACTTCAGCAATAATAACTGGCATTTCATAGATATGTACATATAACTAGAAGTAATCTCACTGGACAAGGCTATAGGGCCGCTAACAAGGTGGCAGTGATGTTCAAGAGAACATGTGCACTGGCTTTTTTTTCCTCAGTATTTTGACAGAAAGTCCCAAGTGTTTCAAGGAATTTGGAGAGGCGATAAGAGTCCTTTTATATGGTTTTGCCCCCAAAATAACTTCTGCAAATAATTTCTAAATACTGCCATTATATGAAACAATCCTGGAAAAAAAAACAAAAACTGATGGACTGGCTTTATGAGGGAAATGTAAGACTTAAAACTGAGGACCATTAGGATATAGCATAATAGGCTGAAGCAGTGCAAGAGTCTCCAAGGCCATGTAGGAAGAGGGAATTCAAGTTTCCTGAACCTGGAAGAGGAGATTTCTCTATCCAATAGCAGGAGACTTAAAGAGAGAAAAAAGGGGGGGGGAAAGTATTTTACTATCATTTGATTTACCTGAACATAAAAGGATTATTGAGGCATATAAGAAGCTCTGCCCAAAGCAAATGTTGTTCCATCATGATACTTGCTGTACTTCATGTTTTGACTAAATTAATCCTGGCTACTAACCTGAAATTCTCTTCTCATTACTACAATTTGACTCATGCCAATGTCTACAAAAGATGTGCTGAGGTGTAAAATACAGTCAAAAACAAAACTCTAACAGGAAGTCTCCAAAATATTTACAAATACCTTACTGTTATTCTCTCAGGTCTACTTCTAATATATCTACTATGAATATAGCACATCATTCTCAGGTTAAATGAAGTTACATCATATATATGATTTGAAATATGATTTCTGAGGGGTTTTCATACAATGATACAATCAAGAAATACAGCATTTCTGTGCCATACATTTTGAATATTATCTGCCTTTCCACAGGAAACTGAGGCATGGAGGAGGCCAAGCATTTAAAGTGACTTGGAAAGCTAACTGCAGAGTCAGGAATACCATAACGTGTTTCATTTGTATTTATACAGTTGTCTTTGTATTTACTTTCAACAACAACAAAAAATTACTTTCAAGCAGCTCCAATGTAAAATAATACTTTAGCCTAGGAGTAGTCTTATTGGAACCCATGGGACTAGTGGGTGGAGGGGGTGGAATCAGGTCTACTATCAATAGATATGCAATTAATATTTTAATACAATAATATCAGTCTCTATTACCCTCCCAGTTCCCTCCAAGATGTAAGGTATCATTGACATTGGAATCAGCGTCAGAAAAGGGGCAGTGGTTCTCTCATGAAAATGCTTGTTTCTATTAAGTCGTTTCTTGCAAAGTCGTTTATTCATTCTTTTTATTGATATTAAAAGGAAGAAATGGAAGACCATTCCATCTATCCACACTGTCCCTGATTTAATAGAAGTAATTAAGCTTTACATACCTTCTGTTGTAGCTATACCAACAAGTTTATAGATGAAACTTAACTGAAAAAAAAATCTAAACTAAATAAAACCTTTCTGCTGGAATAGTTTATACCAGTCCCCCAAGTGAAATAAGGTAGAAGTTCTTTTCCTGGTCTATACCTGATCAGCTGCATTGGCAGTGAGTTCGCTGCCAGGATTGACATACTGCAAACTATTTGCACCCTCACTTGGCATGACCGTACCAGCAAAATTTCTAGTGTAGACCTGTTCAGACTATTACAAGCAGGAACCTAAAGGAAGAAGTACAAGGCCAATAACAGTAGCCTTCAGCTAAGCATTTGTGTTTATGGGTCTGGCTGTAGATAACCTATTTAAAGAGGGGTATTGAAAGCATCTGGTAATTAAGTATAAAATGAGATCATCAGATTTCAGGTATGTAGAAACCATGGCAAAAGAACCACAAGGCTTGTGCTTAAACAGTACTTCGCTTCACTGGGGGAAAAAGGGCTCTTATTTCACTGATAAAGTGAGGGCAGTTTGTCAGCTGGATATGTGTAAGTAAGCAAGCTCCATTCCCCTTTGTCTTTGACTTTTTCACAGGAAGAAGAGAAATATCATCTTTACAAGTAACAATTCTATTTGCCTTGTTATGGAAGGAGAGGAAGTTCTTGCCACACTAACTTGCAAAAAAAATTTAAAAAGGTGTGATCAGAAATCAACATTTTCAAGGGGCCTCCAGAGGAAGGCAGGGATCCGATTCTGTGTGGTGATCAGCACCTTTGGTTCTATGAAATTCAACACCAGTTTAGGGCTCCTGTAACACAGCAGGACCGAGTACCCAGACATCATAAAGCTCTCATGTCTGAGAAAGGAGTTCGACTCATTTGTTACATATCGCAGCTGGCATGTAAGGGTGCAGGCATGCAACTTGCATGTATTTACAGACCAGCCATGGCTCGAGACCATCTATATCTAGAAAAGTTTACACTTATGAGTGTAAAATTTGTTCCCCTCTTTTTTTTTTTTTTTAATTAGGGGATCATTGACTTCAAGGGTTTAACAGTCCCTGAAGCAATCCTTTTAATATTTAGAAGGAATTCATTTTGTTGCATAGAGGCTGTATGTATAACTGTGCCATCCTGTCATTCTTACCCTGTTCTTGCCATGACCTCTGTTTGTTTGTTGCATCAGTTTGTTGCATTTTCAACTGAAAGTTAACACATGAGTTGGCTCATACAAACCAAGATTTTCAAAAATGCTTAGTGATTTAGATGTCCAGAAGTCAAATGCTCCCAGAGTTCTCAACACATTTTCACAGTTGGTTGGCTTTATATCTCAGGATTGGCACACAAAAAGGCAGGCATCCACAACCAGCTTGGCTCTAGCACTTCATACAACGTTGTCTTGACTCCCTTCAGGCTTAGGAAGGCTTAGAAACCAAGTATCCCAGCTCTAGGGCAAGTACCTTGCTATTACACTTTTTGACAAAATGTTGGCTCCTGCTCCTCCTCCAATATAGGGTACTGAACTTTATATTAAATTGAATGCTGTTCTCAATTAAGATGTTTTGGTTAATGTTGGGATCTTCTCTCAAACTGATTTGCATCTCAGTGTGAAAGAAGCACTCCCCTTGAAACCCTGAGTCAGATGTCCAAGCTTTAAGGAAAAGCAGGACTTTGTATGGACCTCTGTGTTCAACATTTTGGCTACTTTCATGTAGCTCCTGGCTGAGCATCTCAATGATATGGATTACTCTTCAAAGGAATCTTGGTTTTCTGATTCCAATTCATTTTGCAAGAAGCGTGGACACCTAGCATTCTCAATTAGGACTGAACCCTTGGGGAAAGGTGTTTGAAATTTAGATGTTGTGACACCTAAGTTGAGGTACCTGGGAAATCAATTAGGGTTGTCTTTGTATTTCCTTCATATACCTATATCTCATGAAGGCTGTCAAACTTAATTACATCACTGCTGCTTTTACCAACTGATCTACCACTTCTACCCTAAGAGCCAAGGCCTAAGTCGAACTGGGTGAATAACAAATTACACTTGTCTCTAAATGTTACTAGAAATTCAACATTTCCTGAAATGTATTTAACAAATCATTTCTGTGAATAATTCTTTATCTGTATATTGTTCACCAGAATGTTTTGCGTTATATTTTACATCTAAAATGCAAGCTATTAATTAGACACATATTTAAGGTTACATGGCATGTTTAGGCTCCTCGATGGTTGAGTCCAGTGCGTGGGAAAAAGTTGCTTGTGTACTTGATCTAGTTTGCATGTTAAGTAGTATTTTCAATTTTAACTGCTACTCTTATCACTAAATTTACTCCAGGGAATTTTTGCAGTGAATATACACAAAAGGGATGTCGGATAATTTTGTAACAAAGTTTCTCCCTCCTCTCCCATAGCGTTCTGCCAGTTTTAATTATCTGTTACACAGAAGTAAAAAACAAGAGATTCTCCATAAAGGGCTGTTTAAATCAAGCTGTTATCCCACCCCCAGCACTTACATAGTGTAAATATGAAAGAATTCCATTTATGTCATCTAAACTACATGTATGTAACCAAGAAGCAAATCAGGTCTACTGCTCATTTAAACCATTTTATGATGCCATGATCAACTTTTTTTGTTTTGTTAGAAATACGTTACAAGTAACTTTAGCAAAAGATTCCCTCACAACTAGAACCCCATTTGAAACATTAAAAACCTATTCAAATGTTACAATGACTTTTAATAAAAAAAATGAAAAAGGTTAAAATGTTTGCAAAAGATCCAGATCATGACATAACTTTCCCATTGATACACACAGACATCTATAGTAGATACTAGTCCAAGAGGAATCTATATTTTTTCTAATCAGGCTCTCCATGGCAGACAGCAAACATTCCAAAAAAGAGCTTGGTGAGGGCCATAACTGAGAATTTTCAAGTAATATGAGAGCCTAAGCTGTTTGAGAGAAACATCATTGCTGTTAAAATTTGAGTTTTGCTTTTATTTTCTCAGCGTGTCATAATTGCATGCTGTGTCCTAACGTGAATCAGGCACATTCAAATTTCTGGCATGATCTGAAGTTCACCCAGAAGGTCTATTCTAAGCTCCCTGTGTAATGAAATAAGAGCTGTGCATATGTCAGCGTACTAAAGGTTCTGCATGCTGTGAAACCCAGTTAAGGAAGTTTCTCACAGGCTCTCCATGTTTTTATATGCAGAGTTCCAGAAACTCTGCAATGGTACAACAGTTTGATTAGAATCATAGCTTTGATTTCAGCTGACACAAATAACAGAGGCTTTAGTAGCACTTAACATTCTTTAAGCACATGGAGCCAATTACTGTTCATTTTAAATTATTTATATTATGCTAGTACTTGAGATCCCCTAAGTGGAGATCAGGAGATATACAAAAAGAGAGCACTTATTGGAATTTAAGATACAGTTAAACAGTGAAATAAAAGATACTTAAAACAATACTTTATGAATAGATTATAAATAATTGGGTAGAGGAAGTTATTTTATAGGTCGGTATGATTAGTCATTAGGATCATCTTCCACATGCCTGAACCAAAGGGGAAGCAAAGTCCATTAGAATTTCACTTTGACATTTCCAATTGATGAAAAGTCATTTATCAAGAAAAAAAATATTTTTTCCTGAAAGCAGTTTTCTCATCCAGCCCCTGTCCAATGATATCAGAGAGTGAGAGAAAGACATACAAAAAACTAGAACTCTTGGTTCCAAAATGATACCTTTTATTAGACCAACTGGAAAATGGCAAGAAAATTGTCCTTTTCTGCAAGCTTTTGGGATCAAAGTCCCTTCATCAGGCTCTGGGAAAAGTGTAGATGATACAAGATGATAAAAAGTCCCCATAGGTAGGAAATAAACTTCATTTTTCCATAGAAGGAGCTGAAGACGGAAGGCTGTCCCTCTGAGTCCAGGAGAGTGTGTGAGCAGTGTTGATCTCTGATGTGTTGATCAGGTAGAATTCCTTCCCTGGAGGTGTCAGATGGCAAGCAGGGAAGCAAAAAAACCCCTTCCTTGTTGTTCTGCAATGAAGTTTAAAAATCCAAAATAGATGGAATGAATTCTTGATTCAGAAAACTTTCAGTTTCAAATAATGAAAGTTCTCGTGAATTTTCTAACATGCTATATAGCTCAGGCATGCCAAAGATGCAGCCTGTGGGCTAAATACAGCCCATGGAGCTGCCTGTGGGTCTCAGAGCTGACCCCCCACACTGCCTGCAGTGTGTGCTGCATTGGCCCCACAAGCCACTTACGGTGCCCACACAGGGCCAGACCAGGATGCACACTGCTTGTGGTGCCTGCATTGAGCTTGTCTGTGGGTCTGATCCAGCCCTACACTGTTTATCTGGCTCTTGGGGCCTTGTGAGTTTGATACCCCTGCTATAGTTTGATACTTCAGTCATGCATACTTATCTTTTTTCTATTTACTACTTTTGCTCCAGCAGGATTTAGTGCTTGTGAAAAGCTCTGGAATAACAGCACTGGAAATCAGAAGTCCTTTATATACCCACTGGAATAGAAGAGATTGTGTAGAAAAATCCTCCTCATATTTATTTCCCTGTCTATTTATTGCAAACCAACTCTAGTGGAAGAGGTTACTATGATTCAGTGTTATTTATTCTTACTGAACCTGGCCTCAAAGATTCATAGATTGTAAGGTGGAAGGGACCTTGGAAGATCATTAAGTCCAGCTCCCTGCACCAAGCAGGAAAGATCACTGGGGTGAGGTGACCCCAGCAAGGTAACTGTCTAGTCTCCTCTTGAAGATTTCCAGGGGAGGTGATTGCTCCACCCCTAGAGGGAGCTTATTGCACAGTCTGGACACGCTGATTGTGAAGAAGTTTTTCCTAATGTTCAGCCTGAATCAGTCTTCCAGGAGTTTGTGGCCATTACTCCTAGTTTTCCCCTTGGATGCCCTGGTGAACAGTTGCTCACCAAGGCCTTGATGTACTCCCCTAGTGAAGTGGTACGCTGTTACCAGGTCCCCTCTCAGCCTTCTTTTCCTCAGGCTGTAGAGTCCCAGATCCCTCAGCCTTTCCTCGTATGGCTTGCTTTTTAAGACTCTGATCATATGGGTGGCTCTTCTTTGGACTCCCTCAAGCTTGTCCACATCCTTGTTAAAGTGTGGTGCCCCAGAACTGGACACAGTACTCCAGCTGTAGTCTCACTAGTGCTGAATAAAGCAGAAGAATCACCTCCTTGGTTTTGCTGGAGATGCACCAATTGATGCATGCCAGAGTAGTATTTGCCCTACTGGCTATAGCATCACACTGCCAGCTCATATTCATACTGTAGTCTATTATTACCCCCAGGTCCCTTTCATTCATGGGGCTCGTCAGTTGGGTGCCACCAAGCCTGTAGATGTATTGGGGGTTGTTCGTCCTGAGGTGGAGCACTTTACATTTCTCGATGTTGAACTTCATCAGATTCAGCAGATAAACATTCAAGGCTATCTACCAAGATGACAGTTTTAGAGCTGTAGTCATTTCTCCACCTCTGAATAGACAGAAACCAAGTAATTGTACCCAGGACAAACAACTAAAGATGTTAACATTTTGGGGTTCAAAGCATTGACTCTTGGAGAACTTTCTATTTTACCCCTGGATACATCCAAGTAGTAAAGAAATGTTTAATTTAAGAATTACTGAGAGAGAACCCAAGAGTCATAGCAATAGCCATATTAGTCTGAAATGAGGCAGAAGGCAGGGTAGAGAAACACCTTATAGACCAGGGGTGGGCAATTATTTTGGGCAGGGGGCTGCTTACTGAGTTTTGGCAAGTTGTCGAGGGCCACATGGGTAGCCCCACTGACAGATGCCCTGCCCCTTGGTCGCCATCTTGGGACAGGAAATCCCACCCCGTAGCCCCTGACTTTTGACACCAGAAGTCCCTCCCTTTGCCCCCTGAAATACTCCTTTCAGCAAGGGGTTTTGCCATCTCAGAACCAGAAAAATACCAAATTTTAATCTAAAAATTGAACATCTACAACATTCATTAATTTGATTTCAAAAAATATTTTTGTCCTGATTTACACGTTTGCGTCGTGTATATAGAGGTGATCACACAATAGCTTAAAAGAAAGCCTTACTCTTGTATATTGTGGGGTGGGGGGGGCATCTGGGTATGTGGGGAGTGGGGGTGGGTGAGTGAGTGCAGGGGTGGACAGTTTTGGGAGGTGAGATGAGGGAGTGTGTGCGGGGCTGGGTGTGTGAGGGGAACTGGGTGTTGGGGTCTGCATGTATGGCAGTTGGTGGGGTGGTTCGAGTATATGGTGGGGCGTGCATGTGGGACTTGCCCCATGAACACACACTCTCCTTTTCCCTCACTGTATACACAGTGCCTCCCTCACTGGGCACGCGCACACACACACACACACACACACACACACACACACACACACACACACAGAGTGCCTCCCTCGCTGCACACACACACAGTGCCTCCCTCCCTCACTGTGCACGCACACACACACGCTGCGCCTCCCTCACTGCGCGTGCGTGCACACACACACACTGCGCCTCCCTCACTGCGTGCACGAGCACGCACGCACACACTGCGCCTCCCTCACTGCACGCACGCATGCGCACACACACACACAAGCTGCGCCTCCCTCACTGTATGCACGAGCACGCACGCACACACACACACATGCTGCGCCTCCCTCACTGCATGCAGGAGCACGCACGCACGCACACACACACACACACACACGCTGCGCCTCCCTCACTGCACGCACGAGCACGCACGCACACACACACACACTGCGCCTCCCTCACTGCACGCACGTGTGCACACACACATGCTGCGCCTCCCTCACTGCATGCACGCGCGCACTCACACGCTGCGCCTCCCTCACTGCACGCACGCACACACACACACGCTGCGCCTCCCTCACTGCACGCACGCGCGCGCACACACACGCTGAGCCTCCCTCACTGCACGCACGCGCGCGCACACACACACACACACGCTGCGCCTCCCTCACTGCACGCACGAGCACGCACGCATGCACACACACACACACGCTGCGCCTCCCTCACTGCACGCACGCGTGCACACACACACACACGCTGCGCCTCCCTCACTGCACGCACACATGCACACACACACACGCTGCACCTCCCTCACTGCACATGCGCGCGCGCACACACACAGCGCCTCCCTCACTGCACACATGTGCACGCACACACACACACACACACACGCACGCACACACTGCGCCTCCCTCACTGCACGCGCACGCACGCGCGCGCACACACACTGCGCCTCCCTCACTGCACGCGCACGCACGCGCGCGCGCGCGCACACACACACACACACACACACACACACACACTGCGCCTCCCTCACTGCGCGCGCACACACACACACACACACACACACACACACACACACACACACTGCGCCTCCCTCACTGCGCGCGCGCACACACACACATGCTGTGCCTCCCTCACTGCGCACGCACACAAACACACTGCACCTCCCTCATTGGTCTCTCCATTTCTCTCCCCTCTTCCCTCATTGCACCCTCCTCCCCCCGGCTTCATGCTACCATGGTCCAATGATGGAGCCAGGGGCCACGTGGTGCTGCAACTGCCAACGGGTGTGCAGGGAAGCAGTGAAAGCGGCAGCAGGCAGAGGCTTCTGGTTGGGGCAGGAGGGGGCTAGGGGTAGTGCAGGGTGAGTCCAGCCTTGCTCCTGGGTCCTGCCAGCTTCCCCTGGGTCCTACTGCCCCTGGCTCCTGTCATCTTTGACAGGCAGCCAGGATCAGATAAATATTAATTTTCTAAATTTTTTAGAGGCCCTGCAGGCCGGATAGTATGGCCTGTCAGGCCTCATTCAGCCCATGTGCCACATTTTGCCTGCCCCTGTTATAGACTCACTAAATCAAAGATGCCTAAGCTCACTTCATGTTTTTTATTCTTCACAGTGTCTTAAGAAATGCTTATATCTTGAGGTCTGTTCCAATTAAAAAAATATTGGGTCTATCGTAAGGAGGAAAATGTATTCTTTCTGCTAGGAAGTATATTATTTCTGTTGTTACAAATCTGGCTGAATGGCAATTTCAAAAGGTGTGCATCTGTGCGTGCGTTTTCAGCCAAATGGCTGAACCCACAATCACAGTACAGAAAAAAAGAATGACAATTTCAATAACTCTGATGAACATTTCAACAGGCCTAGCTGTTGCTGTGCTCTCCTTGTGTGTAGCTAATGGACAGATCCTCTGCTAAAAGTAAACTGTTATAGCTTCACTGACCTTGACTGAAGACCTGCCTAGTAGAAGATCCTTTTGTTTATTCGTCTAAACTGGAAAAGGAAAGAAGGAAACCTTAGCACAGACATCATACAAGTGGCACCAGACAAGAAAAAAAACAACACTTTGGTAGTGATAATATTGTATAATAAAATAAATGTCATAAGTAACATGGCCCTAAAGCCTACAAAAAATTACAGAAGGCAATAAATGTGATGTCAAATTCATTAATTCCATTTCCAAATGTATTTAAAGAACTACTACAATCATCCCAAACATTGGCCAACATCTTATGATGTTTAAAGGAAAGCTTTAAAAGGAAAAAATAAAACTAGCTGAATGAAGCTGATTTGGTAGTCCTTGTCTAAAATCTTTAAAACCCAGGTTTAATATTACCATTTACCTAGAAGAAATTTCTGGATGGAAAGAACCAGTCAAAAAAATTGAAAAGAAACATTCGCCATTCAGATTTCAATATTTTCCTCAATATTATTTAGTTCTAATTCCCCAGTGAGGAAAGTTACAAGCTGTGCTCTAGGGCAAATAGTCAGGGGATCCCTCTCTCAAACATATTTGTGCTTTTTACATTAAAATGGTATTTGAGAGTCAGAAGAAACCTGCTAAATCTGTTCATCTGGATACAATTAAATGCTTTTTTTTGTTTGTTTAGTCTGGAGCAAGCAAAAATACACAGCTCCTAACAGTCTGTTTCTTTTCATTTCAGTTTTGTATGCATTTGGGACCTGTCAAGATCACCAAATGGGGCCAGCCCTATGCAGTACAAACTGAATGGATTATTTCACGTTAAACAGCACTGCATATTGTTACTTACTAATATATAGTGTGTTTAAATATCATGAGAGACAGATAGATCATTTTGACCTTACTTAAGTGAGCAATGCTAATTTCTCTACTTGAGTAGAACTGTTCATGGCTTAGCTTTGGTCCAGAGTAAACAGGATAGATTTAGTGGTGCTCTGTCAAGTAAGGCCTGATCCAAAGCCCATTTAATTGGATCATAGTCATCAAATAACCACCTGACTTTTCCTCACACAGAAGCTTTCTGCCCAATAGTTTCATAGATGATAATATTTAGCATGTTACCTCTTGGGGAAAAAAAATAGTTCACAACTATAAAACTTTACAACTCTGCATGAGGTAGTTAAACATTATCATAACCATTTTCAGAGATGAAATTAAAGTAGGGATTAAATGACAAGCACAGCCCACAGAGGAAGTTAGTGTCAAATCTAACCTAAAGAGTTGGAAAAGCACCTCATTCCAAGCCAAGCACTCAAACTAATGGACCAGACTTCTTCAATACTGTTAAATGTCCCTCATTTCTCACTGCCACCTCTGACTCTCCAAAACTAATGAAAAATATTACTAGTAAGAAAGGAGTGTAGAAGGGATATTAAGTTGATTTTACAGAACTCTTTCATGTATGCTTCCCAGCTTACTCCAGACAACTTGAGCTTTGTTGTCAGTTACCAAACAATATAAGAGTCTGCACAACTCTCCTCTCCTCCATGAGCAACACAAAAGGGATTTCATTCAGAGTTATCATTCATCAGTGGGGCATATGCCCATCTGGAAAGCTTGTACAGTTAGTCTGAGAAAAGGGCAGAGAAAAGAATTGAATTATACTAGGTGGATACATAGGTAAAATAGAAGAACATTGTTTCCAACAGGCACAGTGCAGAAGCTAAGCTCACCCCCAGAAATTTGTGCAGCCACTACTTAGTAGTAGATAACCCTCACTGACCTTTCCAGCATTTGAATGGTGATAGCTTTACTGACATGAACTGGTTACAGGACAATTTTTTCCAATGTGTGTTATGCAAAACAAACTCTCAGTGGACACAGTCTCCAAGTCTCTCATTAGATTACTGTGGCAGAAATGTTTACCAAAACCAGTTGCAAGAAAATATCACACTGTTTTTGTTCAAACTCTGGCACATCCCTCTCAATATTTCTGCACAAAATCTTATCTTGTTTTAAACTTAAGTCTATTGGTGGGGGGGGGGAGTAGGGAAAGCATTTAACTTTCAGAACTGCAGTACCATAGTAAAACTGGTGTCCCCATCCCAAACTCTTTCCAAGAAAGTCTTTCTACTACACATTGATATATATTCCAAATTGAAAATACTTCATTCTGAAATCCGGGGAAGGTTGCTAAATGACAACACTTGAAAGCAAAGAATGTAGTACTTAAAGATATATTTGAGTGGACAATGTAAGATTTATGACATTATTGTTTTTAGGTATAACAAAGTGTATATTTCATTACAACACAATACACTGATCTCTGACCCAAAACAAAACCCATTCTTTTTCTTGTTATCACAAAATATTATAGATACAAACAAAACAGAACATGCTCCTGAATAAGAAAAGTGATGCATTGATCTACCTCCAATGCTAGTCTAAATAGAACCATACCACACTCCTACCTTATTACTGCCATTTCAGTAGGCTAGAAGAGTTAGAAGTGAGTGCAGCAAACAGAAGTGTTTCGCAATATGCATTTCACAATATCATTTATATACTCACTCGTAAATCTTTTATACAGCAAACATTAACACTGATGACTTCAACAGTGTATAGATATACTGATAGAACCATAGAAACAATCAAAGAAGTAGAAATGTAAGTGAGTATTAATTATTGTTTGATACTGATAAAGGTCTCATCTTATAGGTTGCTAAACCTTCCAGAAATTGGCTTCCATGAAGATTGAGTATATTCAGCACCTCTGTTAGCATACTCAGCACCTTGCATACCATGCCTTATTGTTGTTGTCAGTACATAAAAGGTTCAGGGAAAAAATCCACTGAGACATGTTCAAAAGACAAGGGGGAAGACAAATATTCATAGTTTCATAGTTGTTAGAGTCGGAAGGGACCTCAATAGATCATTGAGTCCAACCCCCTGCCTTGGGCAGGAAAGAGCTCTGGGGTCATATGACCCCACCCAGTTGCTTTTCCGGTTTCCTCTTGAAGACCCCCAGGGTAGAGGACAGCACCACTGCCCTTGAAAGCCCATTCCAGATTCTGGCAACCCTTACCATAAAGAAGTTCTTCCTGATGTCCAACCTAAATCTGCTCTCTGTCAGTTTGTGGCCATTGTTCCTGGTTATTCCAAGGGTGCCCTGGTAAGCAGAGCATCTCCTATTTCTTGCTGCCCCCGATGGATTTGTAAACAGCCACAAATTCCCCTCTAAGCCTTTTCTTGTGGAGACTAAAGAGATCCAGGTCCCTCAGTCTCTCCTCATAGGGCCTTAACCATATGAGTGGCCCTCCTATGGACCCTCTCAAGGTTATCCTCATCCCTCTTGAAGTGCAGCACCAAGAACTGGATACAGTACTCCAACTGCGGTCTGACCAATGCTGCATAGAGGGGAAGTATCACCTCCCTGGACCTGCTCATCATGCACCTGTTAATGCATGATAGAGTGCAGTTAGACTTACTGATCAGTTTGTCACACTGACTCCAAGATGAAAATGAGCTGTCAACTATGACTCCAAGATCCCTTTCTACCGCTGTGCTCCTGAGGTCCTCCCCTAGCCTATAGGTGTGTTGGTGATTCCTTCTCTCTAGATGTAGCACTTCGCACTTGTCTTTGTTGAACTGCATCCTATTCTTTCCTGCCCACTTTTCCAACCTGTCCAGGTCCATCTGGATTTGATCCCTTCGCACTAGTGTGTTTACTGTACCCCATAATTTCGTGTCATCTGAGAATTTGGAAAGAGTGCTCTCCAAGCCCTCATTCAAGTTGCTGATGAAGACATTGAATAGCACAGGTCCAAGGACCGAGCCTTGGAGAATCCCACTGCCCACATCTTTCCAGATCAATACTGACCCGTCCACCACCACTCTCTGGGTGCAACCCTTAAGCAAATTTGCCACCCACCTGACCATGTAATCATCTGTCACAACCACTCGGTTTGTTTATGAGAATAGGATGAGATACCATATCAAAGGCCTTCTTACAATCCAAGTAGATGACATCTACCTCAACTCCTTCATCTAAGCATTTTGTGACCTGGTCATAAAAAGAAATAAGGTTAGTCAAGCAGGATCTACTTGCTGAAGGGCAACCAGCATGGCTTCGTAGCATTATTTTTCCTGCTGGGCTCCCACAAACGCGATCCTTGATAATTTTTGCAAAGGTTTTTCAAGGATAGAGGTGAGACTAACCAGCCTATAATTACCCGGATCCTCCTCCCTCCCTTTCTTGAAAATAAGGACCACTTTGGCCCTTTTCCAGTCCTCAGGGACCTGACCTGAGCACCAAGTGTTCTCAAACAGCCATGCCAGTGACTCTGCTATGACATTGGCCAATTCCTTCAGCACCCTTGGATGAAGATCATCCAGCCTGCTGACTTAAACACGTCCAGCCCCTTCAAGGGTCCCTTTAGTAGGTCAGTGCTAACTGCTGGTGGGCTGGTGTTCTTCAGCTGCAGTAAATCCATATAGCTCCACAAATTTATATCAACTGAGTACCTGTTCCAAAGAGGGTAATTTACCTGTAAACAACTAACAGTATTCAATCAACAATGCACATACATTGTTAGTAGCTGTTTATGTTCAAAAGTGCGCATGGCATTCCTGAATTGCCCTGGGACTGAATTGCATTGGGCTCATCCCAAACACTGGTAACAAAGTGCTTTAAGAAATGTCCACAGCTGACCTAGGCCAGAGAAAAGAGAAAAGAAAATTGTCTGTCATATGGGCTGTTTGTGCTATAGGAGCTCAAAGCATGGTGCTGGTATATACCAGCAGTGAAATGAAAGGTAGTAAGCAGTACCAAGTAGTATTTGCCTCCTAGATTATGTTGAAATAGTCATATGTAACAGCTATCAGAAAATAATTATGTTCCCAGTTGGTGCACACTGCAGTTTATCACTATGTCACACTGCAATATACAGCATGATCATAAATCTACTACCCAGAGCACACTGGTCAGACCTTCTCAGCTGTCTGCCCCTATGCAAGCACAACTGCTCACAATAATAAATGCAAATCCTTAACTCCCCCACTACACATTTCATCCAAGCATGTAGACCTCAAAGCACTTTACAAATGGTGGTCAGTATTATCTGTTTTACAGATGCAGCATTTGACACAGAGGTGAAGCGAGTTGCCTAAAGTTTTCAGGATTACTTTAGTGTAAGAGTAGCAGACAGATGAAACTACCCATTAAACCAAAATTACTGCCCAATCTGGTGGAAAGTTAGCCCTAAAAAAGGGATAAAACTTTACCAGTGAAAATCACCCTAGTTCAGACTTCCTTTGACTGCATTGCCCTGGGAGTAGCCCCCACCCCCTTTTTTTCCCCAGAGCAAACAGGCTATTGACTCTTCCTATTGCAAGATGAGGGTAGATAGAGAGCTAAACATCCCTTCATGTAATATTCCTATTACATGAGCTACTTTAGGAAAATTGCACATCTGTCCATTTCTGATCCTGGGGTATACATACATCTGTCCATATGTCAGATCTGCTGCATCCCAGTCCACTGCTTTGTCCTCCAACGGCCACACTACCTCCATCATGCAGAGGCTATGTATTAATAGCAATGATGTGCCCAGTCAGTACATGCTCCTGGGCTTATCACCTGTGTACTTCCTTTCTTGACAGAAATCTCTTATATGGTCAAGCAAGGAGAAGAGGACGATTCCTTGCTCCTGGCATTCTATGGTTTAGCACTCCCTTTCTCTGGTTTATAGCTCTCTACCTTTCCTCATCTCAACTAATATTGTGGATAGAGGTTTATGGTAGCCTTCGATGCAAACTGGACATTTCCTCATGGTCACATTTGGGTGCATGACAGAGTTTGTAATTTCAAACTAAGATAACCTTACACAAGGAGGTTCTCACCTGGAGTCCCCAACTGAGTTCAAGGGTCCCAACTGCCCTGGAGTTCTTGTGTTGTTAAACAGGAAGTTTGCCCGGGATTGATCCCAGCTAGGTGCGAGAGGAATCCTGGGGCAGTCCAAATATGGATTAGCGATTTAAGGGATGGGAAAGGCTTGAGCACCCCCACACCACATTGTTTTGAATTTATCTTGTTACTGGAGCAGAGGGGAAAGGAGACATTCAGTGCTAAGTTCTCATAGGCAGGCATTTTTCAGTGACATAAGCCCCTGATGCACGTGAGCTGTGTTCACGCCCTACACTGTTTTGCTTGCCCACCCTGTTTCAGATGGTCTACATTACCTTGCTCTGGCAAAGCTCTTTCTTTCTTCCTTCATTTCTGTATATTTTGCATTTCTTTAAGCCAGATGCAACTTGCCCTTCTCAATGTGTGGACTAACCATGCATCTGAGAAGATGATTGGTCCCTGAAGGTTTACTTACAGGGAGGGGAAAACAGTTCCATTACAGAAGGGGTGTTCAACTCTCAGTATAATTATGCAACAATGCCTTAGCAGATGCTCTCATCTTCATTTCTCTGCTGAACTAATTACACTTTTAGAACCCTGTAACTGCTGTTGTTCTCATGAAAACCATGGAATAAGCCAGATAATTGAAGCCATATAAGTGTCAAAAGTCCTGTGTCCTATTCACCTGCTCTTCCTGCCCTAGGAAGGATGTGGGTTGATCTTGAGAGGAAAGACATCAGATCAGTTTTGTTTCTTTCTTCTTCCAAAATCAGCTGCTAAGTGAAATAACAAAGTGTGCACAGGAATACTAACAGAGCTTTGTTTTTCCTCCATGTTAAAAGCCAGCAGCTGCTTAGTGTTTCATAGAGCAAGATAAGCAATGTGACATTTGTGGCCATTCACATGCATTGATTTGTTTTAGTTTATTGTGTTCTCAACTGAATTTCTTAGTGCTTCAGGACTGGAAAAAAGCCCAAGGAATATCAGAATGATGAAATTGCTAGGAAGAAAAAGAAAATCAAGTAAACAAAGCATGAGTTAATAGTTCTTCTATAGACTGGCTTTGCTGACAAGAGAATTAGAGCAAGATAATCTTGGCAAGCTTTATGTTGTGTTAGCTGCGCAAACTTTTTTCTTTCCTCATATACAGTCTCTTAATAGTTTGGGTGGGATCTTCTTTCTACATTTCATGGAGAGATTGATTCATCTCTTCATTAGCAGATTTTTTTTTTTTTTAAAGTACAGAGCATTTTTTTAAAGAACTCATTGACATGTTCATGATGATTTTATTTAAGTTTATTTAGAGGCCAAACTCAGCTTTTTTCCTGATGATCTATTTTTGTCAGGTTCTCGTGATTATTTGTTTTATCAGAGCAAATCTCCTTTCTCCTTCAGTTCTTTTCTTTTTTTTATTTGGAAGAATTTTTTTTTTTTTCCTAGTGACCTTGATTTGCTGCTAATGTCACATGTTCCATCTTGGGTCCCTATTTTAGTCTCTCATTTTTTTTCCTGACCCATGTACTCAAATGAGCATCCTTCATAAAGTCCGTCTGGACTCATATGTAACCTCTCTCCCCCACTAAGCACAAAGGCAGAGCAAACTGCTTTGGGCCCTCCATCAATGCTGCTTCCTGGACCAGCTAGCCAGCACCTTGATAATGTGCCAAAAGGTACCCACAGTAATCCATTTTTGCTCAAAAGAGCAAGGCTGCATTGCTCTGAATGTATTTAAGCCAATGCTGCTTACACTGAGTGCTCAACTAAAATGTTAGCAACTATAGGGTTGAATACATTTGCATCTACCCTAGATATGCATCAAGAAATTAATCCAACAAGTTGCTCAACTGTTAAGTCTTGATCCAACAAGTGAAAAGGCAAGTGGTTTTGCAGGATTAGAGCAAAGGGGTTTCGCCTTTTCCAGGCTCAAGCTCCATTTTTCCATGTGTCCTCAAATGTGCAGAAGCAACATTTTTGATAATTAGGTAACATGTTTTCCCCACAAGCCTGAGTCACTATAATCAGATTGGGTTGAATTAAAAAAAATGCTGGTATTTTTACAAATGAGAGCAGGTTCAAGTGCATCTGATTTGTGATCACCAGTGATATCCATTAGAGTGTTTCCGAAGTATGAAAGCATCACAAATGCATGGTGTATATGACTACTGGGCTGAAAGGCAGCCACATTGCCCCTAGTGAGTTTTCTTTGGAGCAAATGCTGTTTAGAAACAGACTGATGCAGTTTTTAGTTATGTGTATTCTCAGTTAGGAAGTAGATTTAAAAATCCTAACCTACCAGAAGTGCTCATACTGCTTCTCTTGTAGCATCAAGCCCAGGAAAAGCATTGGTTTGGCTGTTTTCTTTAGTTATACTTGTAAATCCCAGTTTACAATTGCAATCGCACACATCAGAATGTGCATTGAGAGGATTACTGGTAGTCAGTAACACAGCTTTTGGCCTCATGCCTTCTACCACCATCTGAGGCCTGTCAGAATAAGCCAGAAATGTATGGCATGTCATGTCTTATTATACCAAGAATTAATCTGGTAAAATGGAAAGAGCATGATGCGAGCTGTTATTTACTAGAACACCGAAGGAATGCAGAAGGGGGAAGTCCCTTTCACCTTGAGCCAATCTAAATGTAATTTTGCTTGAAGGGAGCAATACCTCTGGCATACTTTTACCATACAGACAAGTTATGGATACTGATTTATATTTAGGAACTAGAAGCCCTCCAGTTAGACCCCCAGACACTCAACACTGTCAATAATCATAAGCAGTTCATGCTCCAGAGTTTACTATGTTATTAGAATAAGACACAACAACATTTTAACAAAGAAGAAAGGTTGAGGTAAATCACATTAATACACATGCAACAAAAAACTCAAGCAAGTACAGAGTTTTACTCCTTTAATTGTTTTTTTGTTATAATTCTGAATTATGTGACATTCCGGTTGTCAGGGGACAGGACTTATTATGTACCATTCTTTTTAGCATAAATGTTACCCACAATTCATTTTCCCACTCCAAGAGTCATCTGTACCAATATATTTCATAGGGCTTTGTTACACGGTAATTTTACACAGCTCCTGGAGCTCTTATCCCCTAGACTGTCGACACATTAACACAGGAAACTTGTTTTAAGCACCCTTTAGGTGACTTAAAGTTATCCATGATCTGTGATATCTAGCTTGTGATACATTAATATGTGGCCACTCTAGGCTACATGCAAGTGTGATATACCCCCCACCCACCCTTCCTGTCCCCCACTGGGACAGATGGGCCCTACTTCCCCCCTACCTGGATCCAGCCACTGCTCCCTCCCTGGCTCCAGTCCACCAGTCCAGACTGACCCACTGTCCCCCTCCCTCACCGGCCTGGATTGGCCTGTTAACCTCCTGCCTTGCTCCTCCCTCCCCCCCCCCCCCAAATCAGGGCCACCATCTCCTGCTCCCTCCACCACCTCAGATCTCTGCTTACCCACATTATAGCTCCTGGCTTGCATGTGGTTGCTGGTGCCAGCCTGGGGAAGCAGGCAGAGAAGGGGAACCTGCCTGCCCAGCTGCTACTACCACTGCTGCCCAGACAGGTAAGTTGAGGGATGGGAGAGGAGGGAAAGAGGGATTCTTACCTTTCAATCCTCAAGCCCCCTGCTTGCCTAAGCATGCGACTGAAGCTTAAAGTATAATGCATAACAAAGCCCATAGATATAAATTTTATGCCCAAATATTCCTTCAAGAGACTTCTCTACATACACCAAAGACAGCTTTTATTTATTTTTATAAGCAAAACAGAATTCCCTTGTATCAGAGTCAGTTTCATTTGGCACTTACTTGGCAACTATGAATTGAATGTTGTCCTCTTGTCTTGTCTCATTGTCTTCTATCACCTTCTTGGGTTTGTTCACCATTTGTGCATTTTCATGCCTTTGAGTTGCGAGCTCTTTGGAACAGGGATTTGTATGCAGATTAAGGTGATAAGGTCATAAAGTCATAATCTCCATCAGGTGTTTTAGGCACTATTACAATAGAAATAAATAATACAAATAAATGGGTGGTATGCTGTTGTTGACCAAACTTTACCAGCTTAAATCTACATTAGCAACTCTGATGGCCAAAACATGCATTAACATGTTGTTCAACACCCAGAACTAGGTAGCCAAGACCACATGAGCAGAATAATTCCTAAGGGACAGCCCAGCAGAAAGCACACTATGGGTGTGTGCCCGTCTGGCTTTGAATGCCCACTCACGTGCTGCCTTAGTCCGCGCAGTAAAGGGTGTGCATTTGATAGCTTCATGGAACCCCTGAGGTAGGTATCGGTTGCCTCAGGGACCACCCGCAAACTCGTCTGCCATGATTTTGAATGTTACACCAGTGGAAGGGGTAGCCTCTGGAGACTCCTCAGGAGTGATCACTTTCTAGTTGGATGTTTATGGGGCTCCACCTCCCCTACACCTCAACCTTACACCAACCTCCGATGGGACGCCAGGTCTTAAGGTGGCAGTTCCTCCAGCGTGGCTGTTCCCAAGTTTTGTCACCTCTTCAAGGCCGTATGCTTTGTCCCCTCACTTCCCGTGAGTGGGATGGCAAATTAGCTTAGCCCCTGTGTCTAGAGTCCCCTGCTGCTGACAAGGTCTGCTCCTGAGGCCTGTTCAGGTGCCCTCACGCCAACAAAAAGGAAAAGAAAAAAGGAATAAAAACCCTGCAAATCCAGGGTCCTATGGGCCGGTCCCCTCAGCTCTCCTACCTGTACCCGGCAAGATTCTCCCAGACTTCGTTCCCTCGACATCTCCCTTCCTTTTTCATTCCCCAGCCCATCTCCACAGCCCAATACCTGGGAGCGACCAGGCAGGTGAGCCTCTGTATCCCCAGGGTTGGTCACAGCCTCTCTCCCCAGGTCTCCGTCTTTGTCTCTCTGCTGACCGGTGCCTCCAACACTGCGCTCCCTTGGCGGTGTTCAGAGCTCGTCACCCCGAGCACTCCCCGCTGTCCAGGGTTTGACTTTGTTTCCACTGACACTGGGAGCTCCCGGACTCTGCTGCCACTCCCTGCCCAGGTTGCCTTTGATCATGCCAGCACACCCCGCTACCAGTGTGAGGAGCCTCTGCCACCTCTCTCGCTCCCCGTACCTCTTCGCCGGTGCCTGCCTTTATTCCCGCTGGCTGGTGATTCGTTATGACATCACCCACCGGCTTTAATTGAATAAAGGTGCAGCTTGTGAACCGCGTGGACTCTCTCCTCTGGCATTGTCTTCCCTGCAGGTAAGTAACCATTTTTATTTATTTTTTTGTATCCATCCTTGCCGTGTCCCACAGGCACATTTCCCAGGTCACTTTTTTTGTTGTCCCTGGGACAGGGTGAAAAGAAGAAAGAAAAAAAAAAAATCAACACAGATACATGTGTAGGATGTCTCTAGGATGCTTAGGAAAAGTCTATTATTCTCAGAGTAGGTTCTGAGAAGCAGCTCTTTCAGCTGGATTTGTGAAAGCAAATTTTATTTACTGCTTTTGCCACCTTTAGTCACTGTGGACTTCACCAAATACACTGATCTTACACAGATTAATTTCTTTCCAGAGAAAGGATCCACTTCCTCTCGGGGTCCTAACCACTCCAAAGTCAGAACCTGGAGTGAATTAGTCTCTCTCTTTTGAAAAATATTTTTTCAAGGAAGATGACTTTATTACCAAACTACACTGCACTCTTCAGCATCTTAATAGAATACAGCTATTATAATTTTTCAGGCACTTTGAAAATGGCTTGTTACAATGCAGCTTCTGACATTGAATTATGTCTACTAGGGAGCTTACGTTTTATGGCTACAAGTAAAAAATAAAAACCAGGCAAACTCCAAAGGTTTTATGACTTTAAAACAATAACTTTGAGGGGTGTAGGTTGTAGCCGTGTTGGTCTAAGGACTAGGCAGACATGTTTTTTTGGGTGAATCTGATATCTTTTATTAGACCAACTAAATAGTTGGAGAACAATTTTTAAGCAAGTTTTCGGGTTCAAAAACCATTCGTCAGGCTAAGGAAGTTCCAGCAGTTGGTGTGTGCTCTTCCTGGAGGGAATGAAAAGTAAAAAAAGCCAGAGGCTGTGCTGGTATGCATACAAGACAGGCAGTCAGTTTCAAGCACTCCTCCACATTAGTAGTGAAAAAATGGAATATTGGAAACAATCAGGTGATTAATGTTTTAGCTGCTAATAAAAGTTTTGGGGTATTATTTAAAATTAGAACCTTTAGTAGGAAGTCACATGATCAGAATTACACCAGAGGCATAACAAAGGAGACTTGTGCCCTGGTCAAAATATGCCAGAGAGCAAGGAGTAAGTAAGGAACAATGTTCAGTATTCCCTGGCCCAAGAACTCTAGCCCTATCATCGTTTGCCTGTTACAGCAGCTGCTACAATAGTGGAGTGACCCACAACCTCCTACAGCTGTGGCAAAGACTCTGGGAGGGAGGCATTCCAGAGCACCCTCTAAACCAGCATCTGGGGTGGATTCAATGGTAGCATAGCACTAGTCCGAATATCACATCTACCAGTGATATTTGGCATGACAGAACAGAAGCCGAAATAGACTTTGAACCTTTGGGGACTAAAAACTGTATAAGACAGCAGACCAATATGTTATCAAATTTAATTTGAAAAAAAAATATGAAAATGAACAGACTAATGGATTAATATACTGTCTGGACCATCATGGCTACAACAACACTTCAACTGTTTTTATAGCTTTCCATCTGACAGGTTTGGCTATAGGAAACCTTTTTGTGGCATTTTTTTTTTCCTGTCCTGCTGCTATATGTGCCAGGGTATAGGGGTTATTTTTCCCCACCTTCCTCAGACACATTGGGGATTGGTTGCAGCCAAGGCTGGAAATTTTTACCGAGGTGTTTTAAAGTTTTTTGCTGGGGCTTAAACCAAGAGGCTCCTGTCTAGAGGGCCTTGCACTTCTGCATTTGGGACCAGGAAGGAATTTTCCTCCATAGTCAGACTGGTGTAGACTATGGGGGTTTTTACCTTCCTCTGTAGCTGGGGGAAGGTTGGGGGCAGAGGGAAAGCAGTTTAACAGTCCTCACAGCATTGGGACAGTGACTGTTGTTGTCGTCTTGCTTTGCCGGTGGCAGCTTAGGGTATTGTGTCTTGTGGATATGTCAAGGTTGACTGTAGCTTTGTTAATAAAGTTAAAACAGTTGATTTGTATAGGATGATTTGAATAGGGATGATCCTGCCTTCAGGCAGGGGGTTGGACTCACTGACCTCCGGCGGTCTCTTCTAGCCCTACTTCTCTATGATTCTGTAAGGTGATAGGGGATTGGTCAATGGTTGAGGCTATTGTGTTTAAGCATGAGCTTTCTTAATTTAATCTTTTGAATGTTTATAGTACTTTCTTATTTTCTTTGCAAAAGTCTGGGATAAATTCTAGATTCTGCTTCAGATAGAACAGAATGCTTTTTTAATGTTCCCAGGCGCTGTTATATGATGTCTTAACAGAAGTGATTGGATTCTACTCAGGTTCTCACAGTGCAGGCTACACTGTACAAGACAAAGTAAAAAATGTACCACAGTTATATTACCACTTAAATGCTTTGTATTCATTTGTTAAACCAATTCTATTAGATGATGCTATGAAATATTCTTAATGAGACTTCAAATCAGCTGACCACATGGATTATACAGGAATCTTTTGTAGTTTATGGGTATATATATATAAAAAAATTCTGCTGCAGATAGGATTTATACCAGCATGGGTGCATCTACACATCACTGTATGGCAATATTGCTATGGAACTGTATAGGTGTTTACTACGCCATGCATGCGGTGCAGTTAGATTTCACTGCTATATCATGGTAGTGGTGCTCTATACCGAAGGAGCACATTACTGTAGTGAAGTAAATCCTTGGATGATGGTGTCACTGTGGACATAGTCTTTCTAGACTTTAAGAAGGCCTTTGACACTGTCTCTCACCCCATCCTCATCAATAAATTAAAATGACTGCGGCATTGATGCCTGCACAGTTGTATGGGTAAAAAATTGGCTGAAGGGGCGCACCCAGAGAGTAGTGGTGGATGGGTTGTACTTAACCTGACGAGATGTGAGCAGTGGGGTACCCCAGGGCTCAGTCCTCAGGCCCGCACTGTTTAACATCTTCACCAGCGACTTGGACGAGGGGGTGGAAAGCACACTGTCCAAGTTTGCTGATGACACTAAGATGTGGGGCGAGGTGGACACACTTGAAGGGAGAGAGAAGCTGCAAATAGATTTAGACAGACTACAAAAGTAGGCAGACGAGAACAGGATGGGGTTCAACATAGACAAATGCAGGGTGCTGCACCTTGGGAGAAGGAATCCACAGCATACATACAGGCCGGGGAGTTCCCTTCTCGAAAGCACAGAGGCGCAACAGGATCTCGGTGTCATTATTGACTCCAAGATGAACATGAGCCACCAATGCCAGACTGCAGCGAGCAAGGCCAGCCATACCTTATCATGCATCCAAAAGGTGCATCTCAAGCCAGTCCAGAGAGGTGATCCTCCCCCTCTATGCGACTTTGGTCAGGCCGCAGTTGGAGTACTGCGTCCAGTACTGGGCACCGCACTTCAAAAGGGATGTGGCCAGCCTGGAGAGGGTTCAGAGGAGGGACACCCACTTGGTGAGAGGGCAGCAGGACAGGCCCTATGAGGAGAGACTGAAGGACCTGAACCTGTTCAGCCTCAGCAAGAGGAGGCTGAGGGGGGACCTGGTGGCTGCCTACAAACTCATCAGGGGGGATCAACAGCAAATAGACAGAGATCTTTTCTCCCCAGCACCACCTGGGGTGATGAGGAATAATGGTAATAAGCTGATGGAGAATAGGTTTAGGTTAGAGATCAGAAGGCAATATTTTACAGTTAGGGTGGCCAAAATCTGGAACCAACTTCCCAGGGAGGTGGTCCTCACCCCTACCTTGGGCAAATTCAAGAGGAAGTTGGACGATCACCTGTCTGGGGTCTTGTGAACCCAGCATTCATTCCTCCCTGTGGCCGGGGGTCAGGCTAGATGATCTGTTCAGGTCCCTCCTGACCCTAGCTACTATGAAACTATGAAGTAGCTGGTGATCGCGTGTAGACCTGCATGATAACTACATTGCTGTAGGGTGATATGTAGATGCATCCTGTAAAACTGATGTCTTGCATCAGGCTTCATATCTTGTCCACTTACAATCTATTTCGTTTTCTACCATAGGATTTTTCTTGAGCCAGTTTTTAGTGTCAAAATAATTCTAAATCTTTATAAACTTGTGCCAGGTGGATTTTCCCAACACTCCCTCAGTTTAAAGAGAGGGAAAATGATGAGCTGTTATTTTAAAAATCTGCCTACTCCCACTTCAGTAATGCAGTTTTAGTGCCAAAGAAGAGAGATTCCAAAATTAGGTGCCTAAAAAAGGCACAATTAAATAAATATATTTATAAGAAACACAGACACTTGTTTCTTTACTACAGCCAGATACTAATACCCAGTTTGATCACATTTTGACCCACAACTGATGACAGTTTAATATAAAAATCTCTCCCCCTGCCATCCTTTCCTGCTTGTTTCTATTCCCATTCATGTTTTGCTATTGAGCAAGCAAAAAAACTATGCAGAAAAATCTACCCTGCCAATATTTCATCTCAGCTGACTATTTGTCCTTACCACTGCTTTTAACTTCTGCTGATGATGATTGTAGTATTCTGTGGTTGCATCTACATGTGCTCTCTAATGTGCAGTAGCCTATTTTACTGTGCATTAAAGTGTCATGTAAAAAATGTTCAATTACACTAACGCAGAGTAAAATAGGCTACTGCGTATTAAGCATCACTTTAAAAACATGCACTTTTGTTAGTGCACATTAGGGTAGCCTAATGTGCATTTATTTAGTAGCTCACACTGGAGGGTGCCTGTACCTGAGCATGGAGGCTGCTCTGACGTGCTGGAATTCCAGCAGGTCACACTAGACTCGATTAAATTGAGTCTGCTGGAGTGTGGCAATTGCCACACTCCAGCCACCTCCTGCATTTCGTTTATCAGTGTCCCTGTGCTTAAAAATGATGGTGGGAGCACTTGAACTAAAGATAATTGAACGAGCTTTAATGCAAGCACCCCACTGCCATTTTCAGGCGCAGGGACATTGATGAGACACGGTAGCGCTTTAATTAGAGCGGCTCTCAGAGTGGCCTCCCTTCCCCCTCCCCCCCCTCCACCCCAAGCACATGCAAAAGTGCCTGGAGGTACTAAATTTAATGCACATTAGGAAAAGCACATTAATGCACATGTAGATACATCCTGTTACATCCAACTGAAGTACTACAATAAGTCCAGCTCATAAATTAAGACATGAGAGACAGAAACCTGGAGCCTGACCCCAGATACTTTCCATGTATAAAACTTTTCCCAATGAGAAGTTCACATATGGAGGGTAAGTGGAATTGATCTGCTAATGATTAATTAAAATCAATACCAGAGTATTCAGGATTTAAACCTAAAAAAAAGAACCAAGCCAAGAAAGTCAGCATTCAAGCATTTTTATTCCATTCTCCAAACACAGTCAGCCACTTCCAGAATGAGTTCTAAATCCTAGACATTACAGTATACATAAGCATACCATCGTGACGTCACCTATTGGAAAGCTATCTATCCTAACACTGGGCACCTCCCATGAGGACAGCATTCTCAACCACTGAAGTCAATGATTAATTGTAGGCTTTCATCACATCTTAGAGAACAGATCTTGATGAAATGTTCATCAATAGGAGTCAATTGAGAATGTAGTATATTTCTCATACATCCTTCACAGATTGCTAAACTGCAGTTTCTTTTAGAAGCTGCTAACATGCATCATATTGTCACATGATGCTCTGCCCTGCAAAGACAGAGACAGCTGCAATTTGTGAATGATACAAAATGTGTGCTGCAAATGGTTACATATTAAAGTATATTAACCTCAGCACATATGCATGTGTACATCAGAGAGAGTGAGGTTCTTTAGGGCAAAGGCACTAATTTTTCATTTCAAGTTCAAAAAGAAAGCCATGAAGTTGCTAACTTCTGAGTCTGTTTTGAAAAACATCAGTAGTAACAACAAGAAATAAGGTCAAATCTACTGTGCTTATTTTCAAGGATCAAAAAAAGAAAGAAAAAGATTGCTGCTAATGCATTTTACGGCTGCTGAAAGCTCCAGACTAAATTGCTTGGCAAGAAATAAGGCCATCAGTGCACTCAAAGAAATAGGCTCTACAATTATCACTAATTACCCACCCCTTAACAGTTGGGAGCCAGTTGGAGAGGGTTTAGCATGAATGTAAATGTGGAGGAGGGACATACTGGAATGAGATTGTGTGGCATATTTGTTTTGTTTTGACTTCTTTCCAGACATATTTCAGTTTACATAAATATATGAAGGTCGGATCAGACAGGATTTGTAGCACAATAGTATTAGGAATGCTTTTGCAAAAACTTTGATATGGTTTAAATTAGGTTCCAAGAAGGGGGAGGGTGAAAACAGAGCTCTCTAACGTTTAAGTCTGTCCTACCAGAACTACTACAAATTTAATACATTTACAGATTATAATGACCCTGAAAACTCAAAGTCCCTTCTTTTCTCCTCTGCATTATGATTAGAAAGTGACCTACATTTATTTAAACAAAACACGATGGAAAACTCTTTGTGCAAAGAAAGATGCTTGCCAAATGACAGAGTTAAACAGTGCATGTGATACCACATTATAAGTGACCTTTCACTGACCTCAGGTTTTGGATTTAGAGGGTTAAAGTTGTCTTTTGGCATTTGTGCATGTCCCCCCCCATCCTCCTCCCCAAAGTGTTTATAGAAACGAAAGAGGACCCCACCCTTTGAACTAGGCAAGCTGTTTCCTGCAGAACCAAGTTTGAGTCTCTCTCAGTTAATGCCTTTCGAAAAGCAGTCGGTCAGTTCATTTCAAGGAGAATGTTTGCTACTTTTTCAAGTTTCTAATCTTCCAAGTGGGCAAAAGCTTTTTGAGGTTACAGCCATTTGAAGATGGAGGGGAGATTAAGATACAGAAAAATATTTTAATCAGAATTTAGGTAGTTCCATGGTAAAAGATTCCTGTGAGAAGGAAAATATCCAGGGCCACATTATGACCTTTTTATGTAAAACTGGAGTAAATGTGCTGAAAGCAATGGAATTACCTAGAAGTCAGAACAGAAAAGATATTTTTCCCAGCTCTACACCAGCAGGATAAAGTGGATTCTCATACAAATGCTATTACCCAAGAAATACCTTCTTTGATTTTTTAATTAATTTGATTAGGGTATGTTCATAAAAATCAAATGAAATGTAAGAACCCATTGCTGAGTGGAGCAGGAAAGGGCTTCATAGAGAGATTTTATTGTTTACATTCAATGAAAGGAAAAGTCTGATTTCAAGTAGTCAGATTTAATCTTGGTGCAGATTAAAATGGTGCTATTGTGTTCTGCTGGGGCTGTTTGGAAAGGTGAACCAAGGCTTTTGCAGAGTTGTAGCATTTCAGTACAGACATGGGAGCTACATGCGAGCAACCCAGACAGCAGTGCCAAATTGTCTGCACAAGGGGCTCTTCAGTGCCTACAATATAAACACTGCCTTTCAGGATTCGAGTTTCACAATGATCGTTACCTGCTTTTACAAACTGCCTGTGCTCATGCAGATCAGTTTTGTCTAGCCACTTCCTGGCATTTCCCCCCTTGCTTGGATGTTTTGCAAAGGTCTGCTGTGCAGCACTGCGAGGTTATTTCTTTCGAGGATGGACAACTGAACTACTATTTGCACAGTAGTTTGTTCACATCTTTTTTGCAATTACATAATTGAAGTGACTTTTAGCATCAATAGTCCTAAAAAAAAAAAAACAACAAAAAAAACCAAGAGAGAATGGTTGATCATTTCCAGGGCTGGATCATAAACATACGTTGGACTGTTGCAGTAGATTTAATCCCAGTAAAATGAATTAAAATTCAATTTACAATATACCACAAATGTGCACAGTTATTATTTTCCACTTGCAGTTCATACACACTATGAAATTTGTTTGGGGGAGCATATTGCTTACTAGCATAAAACTCTATAATAAGATATGTTGTGGATATAACCTGGATATACTAGTGCAGAATTGCAGTCTAGCTTTTAAGGTCAGGTTCAGGAGCTAGGAATTTCCAAGTTCTAATGCTACTTCTTGCATTTTAGGTAAATTATTTAACACACCTTTGCCTCAGGTTCCCTCTTTGTGAAAATGGGGTTAATGTGTTTTGTACTTTCTTTTTTGTAGGGGCATTGTGGAGAATACCCCCAGTAACAAAACTAGGAGATGTATACATTAAACAAAACACTTCTTCCGTCACAGTTCAAAGCAGGATGTTGGGCTGTTTGTTAATGTTCCCTACTCTGCCACAGAACTTCCTTTGTGATATTAGACAAGTCATGTAGGTCCAGGTTTCACTAAGAATTAGCTGCCAAAATATCTAAATCATTTTAGGCCTTAGTCTCTCTGTGCTTCAGTTTCCAATCTGTAAAAGGCAAGCTTTGTACCATATCTCACAGGGGCGTTAAGAGGATAAATACTTTAAAAACTGGTACGCAAGATACTGGAAACCGTAAGTATGACCAATTTAAGATTGCATTAAGCAGTATATGGGTGGATATTATATATAGGGATTCACCCTATTTGTGATTGCACATTTTTTGCAGAAACTGCAAAAAAAAAAAAAAAAAAAAAAAATGGTTTCTACAAACCCTGTGAAAATGGTGATCCCCATGATTTTGGCATGGAATCACAGGGGGGGGGGGGGGGGGGGGATAAAAACCTGGTTTCCTGGTTCCAGGGCTGCTGCAGCCCAGCCTCCCAGTCCATCAGGGGCTTGGGCTGAGAAAAGCTGCTAGCATGAAAAAGAGCAAATATGGCTGCCACCCCCCCCTTCGCTGCCGTTTGGCTGAGAGGGCTGCCCACCATGTGGCCCCACCCCTCTCCACTAATCAGCAGCAAGAGACTGGGCCTCACAATGGGCAGTCCTCTCGGCCAATCAGCAACAAGAGGCAGGGCTGCCAGGGCCTCTCAGCCAATCAGAGGCAGGGGTGCCATGAAAAGACAGTGAAAATGGTGATGTGTGCCACAAACAGCCAGTGATTTTTCTTTCGCCTCAGCACAATTTAGGTAGCTGCCTAACGAGAGACATTGTTCTTGGGAATGATGATAAGAGGAGACTGACCGAGCCTTGTTTAAGTGTTATCAACCAATAACACCAGGGACCAACACCTTTTCTATACCCCCTCACAGCAAATAAGAAGAGGGCAAAAACTGATATGTACTCCCTCTCTCTTAAAGCCTTTAAAATGGAAGCTAAAAATCACAGTAATTTAGCTTTATTTGCTGCAAAATAAATGCGAATACATGGACAGTTACCACATATCTGCTACTCTGTGGTCAGTCCCTCTATGAATTACCATGGATGCATTCACTGGCAAGATCTTTGTTTCACTATAACAGCCTTTAAAAGAAGTAAAAAGGAAAGAGCATAATCTGTTTGTCTCCAATTTCATTCAACGTGAAATATGGTTATGTAGTCAAGAAAGCAGCTGGCATGTCAAAACCTTGGAGCATCATGATAACAAATGCTCAGTGCAAGTACACAGAAGGTGGATGTATTTGGGAAGTGTACTAATGTAAAGTAATATTAGTTTATTCTGTGAATTATGTACAAGCCTCACATTAAGATCACAAATCAAAAGAAGGGTCTCTAATCTAAGGCACGTGGTCCAAATGATGGCTAATCGAGCTATTGGTACTTTTGTCATTTCTACCATATTAGCTTAATCATAACCTTAGCAGGACAAAGTGCATGTCAGTTTTTCAGCACAGCTCGTTACTTCGCACTGGATTCTGCCACTTCGCATCCTTTCGTAAGAGGGCACATCAATTCAGAATGCACCATTACAACAGAAGCACCAATGAGTATGCAGGCCTAACTGCATCAAACAGATACAGGGCCAAGAAAAGTTCTCCAGGGTACTTGCCAGTAACTGAAAACTACAACAGCAACAAAACAGAATATGGGAGAAAAGAGCTAAACATCTGCTGAACTGGTTCATCAAGTAGTAGAGGTTTATAGTGCACTTAGGAGTTTCTTATCTTCAGGCCAGTCTAAAGAAAAGTTCCCCACAAGCAATTATTTTTTAAAACTGTCCATACACTTTGGTTCTCTTTTCACATGAATTGCTATACTTCAAACGATCAGCTTAGAATGAACTGATATTAAAAAGAAAAACAAGCTGGAATTGATTTTTAAAAGTCTCTGATCACCCTTCCTACAAATGAAGAGTCATATATGTGAGCAGTTTCCACCTCTGGGATTCCCAATTTCTCTACTTTTGCTTAGATTGAAAGTTCTTTAGGAATGGTACTTCATCTGCTTTTTGTTTTGTTTTTTTTAAATGGTTCCAAGTCACTAACACTTAAGTAAAAGGAATACTTTGGCATTTTCTTCAGTCATTTACCTGAAACAATTTTAAAATGTGCTTTAAATTCATAAGTAAAAGTCTGACCTCCTCCCTAGGACTGACCATCATCTCCACTTTCATAGAGGATGCAATTCAGCAAAACAAACAAACAGATGCTCAATATTAAGCACATGCTGAAGGAGTTGGTGCTTGCCACTGTTGGAGGCTGAACAGTGTTGCTGATGGATGTTAAGAATGAATCAGACCTATATTTTTTTGCCAAACAAGGTCTGATATAGATAGCCCTGTGGCTTTTAGTTCAGCTACAAATGTGTAGCTTTATTTTGGAGAGAACAGTGCAGATATTTGCAACTACTGGCCTCATTTCTCCCTTTCCATTGAGAGATTACACCCACTCTAGGCTCACGCTCCAGCTGGAAACCCCCACAGATGTTTGTGCAGTAAATCCCTCTGTTCTAGGAGTAGAATGACTGTGGCTACACTAAGAAATATAAATAAAAATAACCTAGAAATGAAAGCACTACAGAAGCATGGAAATGGTCCTTTAGAGAGATGCAAATGCTTTTGTGATGATGGAACGGATTCTGTAGCCAACGTATCTAAATTCAGTTGTGTTTGCTGAAGCTCAAAACAACAAACAGCTTTTCAGCTGGAAAGGTTTTTGAGTTGAAGAGAAAAATAGAAGTGTGAGAGAAAACCCAGGGTGCTCTCAGAGATGTACTATAGGTTTGTGGAAGTTTAGTGGTCCCCCCAACTCCACCAAATCAGTATGCCCAAGTTATTAATTTGCCCCCAAAAATCAAAATTTACCGCTTCAGTCAAGCAAACAGAAAAAAACAAAAGGTTTTGTTACATGGAAAGAAAAAGCAATCAAATGCTTTGACAACAGAACATGGTAAAACCAAACTGACAAAATCTTTACCCTACTTTTGGATTACCACCTGGGCCTTAAGACATTTCTATAAAAATCCCATGGGGCTAACTAAGGGGGTATGAAATGGGCCCTATTCGATTTGGATTTGGCCCAAATCAGGGACAGTGATTCGATTAGTTGGTTTGGATCACTGACCCCGATTCAATTCGGCCGAATCTGAATCTGAAGATTTGATGCAGATTTGGAGAATCAGCGATTCAGCCATAGACACAACTTCAAATGTTTTTTCTACATACCTCAAGGTACCAGCATGGCTCATGAATGCTGTGGTGCATGGAGCATCCCACAGGAGTGCGGGGGGGCCCCTCTATGTGCTCAGTGGCAAACCCAGAATTGGACTGGAAGTACTTCTGGTTCACTTCTGGGTCCACCAGGGAGCACGCTGGGGGTCCCCCTGCACCCCTGAGGCTCAGTGACTGGCCACGTGGGGATCCTGGGTGCCTCCTCAGACCCAGGAGGCACCAGCTGCTGAACCAGGAGGGCACATGGGGACCTCCCCTGTGTGTTCGCTGGCAGACCCAGAAGTGGACTGGAAGTGCTTCTGGTCTACTTCCAGGTCTGCTACCAAGCACACTGGGGGGCCCCCCGCACTTCTGTGGGACACTCTACACGCCCCAGCATTGCAGCACTCACAAGCCATGCCTGGTACCTAGCGGTACGTAGAAAAAACATTTAAAGCTGTGTCTATGTCCAAATCGCCAAATCTTTCCAAATCAATTTGAGAGATTAAAGGGTCCTCGGATTCAATTCGGATTCAGAGATTTGGCCACCGAATCAGGCCAAACCTCCACCAAATCGAATCAGGGACCGAAGCTTCGCACAGTCCTAGGGCTAACATCCCCTCAGTCACAGCTACCTCCCTCCACCAGGTATCTCTAGTCCACCTTGCAGGGAGCCTTCTCCTAAGTGTTACTTCCTCAAGAGCATTGCACACAGCCTCTCCTTCCCCCCAAACCTACCTTCATGGGAACCAGAGTGCCTCTGCCTGGGGCTACATGACACAAAGTTCAAGACGTAAGAACAAAGACATTCAGGGGGCTGAACAAGCTCCCAATGCAGAACTCAGGGCTCCTGTTCACTAACTGCCTCAGAAACACAAAGAATGTCTAACAATAGGAACTGAAGCTTAGAAGGTTTTGCCATCACATATGTTACCTGAAATAATAGCAATTCAGAATTTAAAATTCCCATATGTACCTCCTTACCCACAGTTCTGAGTTGGATCTAAAAGTGGAGGGGACCCTATTTCCTTAATCTGGCTTTTCAAAGGTGGCACAAGACAGCGGAAATCCCAACAGACTGAATGAAGTTGCAACTTTTTGCTTATTTTGGGTTGAAGCCTTATGAAGTTACCTCAAGATTTTCACCATCAGAACTGAATCTTAGTTCCAAAACTATTCTGAATGCAGGCTTTGAAAACAAAGATACATTGAATTGTATCAAAACCCAACTCCACTCTTGGACAATAATTAAGTGTGAACTAAAAACATGGATTCGTCTCACAAACTTCTTGTATGCTTTGAAATAAACTCTGATACAACGTGAAATTAGAAATGTGGACTTGGAACATTAACCTGCCTAATGTAATTTCAAACATCCCATAAATAAGCATGGCATGTTGTATAAGAGACAACCTCTGCATTCAAAGAAACAAAGTTGTACATCATGAAATTCAACACCAACAAATTCTGAAGTTCAATACTGAAATTTTAAGACAGTATTAGACAACATTATCTACACCGCCTCCATGCTGCATCTGGCCGTGCTGCTATGAAAGATGCCCCATTCATTTTTGCCCACTCACTACATGCCAAATCACAGAGATGAGGCAGTGCAGCTGGTTTACAGTATCCCTAAACACATGCCAAGAACCACACCCAAGATGGAGCTCCTGAGAACAGTACCGGGGAACATGCTCAGGGCTGCTCCAAGTTGTCTGCATCAAGACTCACTTGTGGGACTAGGTATACACTGACTAGGAACGAGGGGGCAGGACCTGCTTCTCAGCAGCCTTCTTCTTGTGATGCAGATGCAGCATAGGGAATGCCCAGGATCCCTTGTACTCAGTGGCTCAATTTATTGTCCAATCAGTAAAAACAGTCAATATATTTCTCTACAATGTAGTAACCATTTATAATTAAAAGACACTGGAGATCTTCTGGGAGAAGGTGCTATTTGTATGCAAAATTTCTTATTATAAATCTCAGGTTGATCAACTGACAACTTTGTAACTTCATCTAATGGTGATGGGACTTTTAAAAGACTGCTGCAACAAAGCTGGACATAAAATGCTCGAACTGCTAGATGGCACTTTAATAAAGAAGCATCCCAGTCAAGCCATTCAAAAGAAGCCTGAGTGCATTTATTATGTGCATTTTTTCAACCATTTCTCACAGGTCTGTACAATGTAAAAAGCTCCTAACTTTAGGCTTCTGCTCCTGATCTCTCTGATAAATGATGAACAAGGCATAAATGTTGTTACACATTATACAAACAGCTAGGAAAGGGAAATGCCTGCTCTTCTATATAGAAATGAGAGAGAAGAGTATTATTACTTTTACTTTATAAATAGAGGACTGAGGAATTAGGTTCCTGATTGAAACTCTATAAAGCCAGTACAAGCTCTAAGAGCGACCTCAGCTGACTTTGGATCAAGCACTAGGGGCATGTCTGTGCAGCGCAATACAGATAGTATTACACATAAAACAGTACAAGTGATCAGAAACCAGTCTAAATCTGTAACAGAACAGAAGTTTAGTGCACATAGACCAGTTAAAAAATGGCAGAACCTGCTCTAAGATAGACCTGGATGGATGTAGTATGGTTTAATCAGTTTAGGTTAGACTAGTCTATTGAACTTCTGTTACAGATCCCCTCCCAACTCAAGTTAGGTTGCATTCCCCCAGCATCCCAGGTGCTTTTACAGTTCTTCTGCTAATCCCCCCTCACAGGGCGGATGGGCTAGCCTTGCCTTGGCCTGCACTCATCTACTTCAGCCAAGTCTTGGGCCTGCCCCACCCCTGAGGCTATCACATGAGAGGGCAGCAGGCAGAAATCAGCCTGGCACCACATAGGGGGGCATATGACAGGGTATTTCCCCCTTCTCCACTGCCTGGCCCACCTGGCCAGCACAATTTCTCTCCCCAGCTCTTCCCCCCTGCCAGCTGTCAGTGGTGGGGGAGGGGAGGGGGAAGAAAGCAGAGGCCCCTGACACGAGGACCTGGCCCCCAGGCCCAGTCAGAACAGCTGGGGAGGACTGTGCAGGCAAGGGCTCCATTCATTCCCATGCCCCCACCTGACAGCTGCAGGTAGGAGCTACAGCTCAGACCATGTGGCTGTCTGCTGCACTGGGAACTTGGGGTGGAAGGTGGGGTCCACTTTCCCTTCTCCACCCCTATTTCCCAGCTCGGTGGACAGCCATGCAACTCTGGCCCTGGCCCCCCAGACCTGAGCCAGCATAGATTTGGGGGGCGGGGGCCACGGCCACAAAGCAGGGGAATCTGTTTCTCCCCTCTCCGCCTCCCACCCACTGCTGACAGCTGAAAGCCCGGGGGGGGGGGGGGGGGGGGCCAGGATGGGGACGCATTGGCTAATCAGGACTGGCTGGCTGGGCTTGCTATTTTCTGGCAGCCTCCAGCCTGCTGGCCTTAGCCAGTGCAGGCCGCCACCATGCCCCAAGCACTCCGGAGGGTAAATGTGCATTCTTTTCACTCCTAAACTAATTTTGGGCTCTTAGAAAAGCCACAGAAGTTAGCATGAATCCACCTCGGACTTTCTGAACATCTGTATATGGCCTAAGAAAGCAGTATGGCCACATTAGTTCAGTATTCCTTCTAGTCAAGCCATTCCTTCTAGGCTGATCTGCAGTGGTTCTTTGTAGGGGTGATGGAGCATTTTGTTAAGACAGCTCTATTTGCTTTCCGTACCTGAGCTAGAGCTTAGGTATCTCTGGCCAGCACTGTTGTGCCTGGTAAACATACTTTAAGTCAGGGGTCAGTAACTTACGGCCTGTGGGCCACATCTGACCTGCAGAGTCAAGGGGCTTTAGCTGTGTTCTGGAGGTAAGGATTTGGTGGCATGGAACTCTGCCTACACTGCAGCCAGGGAATGGAAAGAAACAACAGCAGGGAAAAGCAGTGGCTGCAGCCACAGCCAGGTCAGAACGTTAATCTACTTGGGACCCGAGAAGGCTTGCTCTGGCCTGTGGCTCCAAACATTGCTGACTACAGCTTTATTTTGGCAGCTTAGAGAATTGAATCTAGATTTCCCTACTTTCAATCCAGAACCTTAAACATAAGACCATTGTTCCCTCTTTGTATGTAAATAGCCTGCATATGAAACAGCACAATGTTTTCACCTGACAAGCTGTCCCTCCTCCCCACCTGCCCCAGGAGTCCAAAATTCATTGCATCTAAACAAAAGTCAGGACTAAGTCTTGTTTTATACTATACATACATACATACATACACACACACACACACACACAATACTGTCAAGTTTCATGTTGAGACTTGTATGCAAAACTCTCTTCTTTTCATGGTCTACACTCTCCCATGATCAGAAAAACAAACAGATTATGATCTTTCAGGCATGATCCACAGAAAGTCATTGGATTTAACAGCTTCTCCTCTGATCATTTCTTATCATGCCTTGCAAGAACATATATTGCAGTATACCTTGAACAGCGTTGTATATACCATTTAGTTTTACTATTTCACATGTCAGAACCTTGATCTGGGGAAGCTGTGCATGTCTGTAGTAGAAAGATTTCTTGCTTATTTTCTACATCTTTTCCTGCACTCCAAGAATTTATCTACTTTAAAGAAGTTGATCCTGACTCTTATACCCTGTAGTAGCTCAATTAAACAAATAAGCCAGTTAATCTAACATTAAAAGTACTACCTAGATGTTTATTCAGAATGAAAAAAAAATTAGCTTCTACTTTCAGACATTTGAGACCAAATCCTAATCTGTTTGTATGCTCTGTGAAGCACCATTAGTTCTGATGGGCTCTACACTCTATATGACAGGGCTTGTGCACATAAGAGACAGGGGCTAGGTTAGGCAATATAACCTGAAAATAAGCTGTATGCATAATCAAACGGAACACAAACACTTTCCACTAAAATCCACCCAAAACCCCGATTCAAAATTGAGGATATTACAGTAAAAACTCTGTTATCCGGCATCCCCAAGGAATGGGGGATGCTGGTTAATCAAATATGCACTATCAGTGTGTTGGGGAACAGGGAGGGGGGCCCCACGCAGGCTGCTTTGCCCTGAGCCACGGACCAAAGAAGTGGCAAAGAAAAACTTGGTTTGTGGCGGCGAAATGGGAAGTCCCCCGGAAGCGGTACTTCCGGTTTTGCTTTTGCCCTCAGATGCCGGTTAGTAGAGTTTTCTGGATAATAAAGTGCCAATTAACACAGCTTTTGCTGTAATGTCTTTTAAGACTCAGCATGGAGACTTGCAACCAATTCCAGACCTACTATTTCAGGTAATAGAAATGATGAGATTTTGTCAAAAATTGAGGTATCATCATAAGAGGAAATGGAACAAACTGATAAACTGAAGAAAAAGGCATCATGATTACTAGCAAGTACTAATCCAGGAGCTATCAAGATGTTACAGAACTGCTAAAAGAAATATACAATACCCAATTAAATTGTATACATTAAAAAAAATGCTAAGGTCAGAAGGAAGCAATAAACAACCCTGGAAAGTCAGTCCTTCCTTCTCTCACCACTGCTATACTATTAACATTAATTTCAGTAAATGATTTCTGCATACAGTTCATAACATTTGGCTGAGCTATATTCAGTATGGTGTCTGGAGACTGAAAGTAAATCTTAGGATATATAAAGGAAAGGGACAGACAGAGACTCTCAAAATATTATAATGCTATTGTAGAAATCAGCAGTATTCTGGGAAGTTTTGCATAAAGATGTACTATTCACAATAGTAGAAGATAAAATAAGCCATATGGAAATATGGAGCCATTTAGTTTGATAATTTTAAAGAACAAGGCATCAAAATTAGCAAGCATTAATCCCAACATTACCAGTAGCTGAAGGAGTGAAAAGACTGAGCTGCTAAAAAAACATGCAATTTCTTGTAAAGGCCAAAAACAAAATAAGCCATATACTTTCAATAGAAAGGAAATTAAATTTACACAGCAAGATACATTGGAATCTGTATACAATGTATCTCCTGGCCACAAGATACATTGGAAGCTAGGAGCTTAGCAGGATCAAAAAGCATGAGAGACTTTTCTAAATAATGTGAATGCCCAGGATTGCATTGTGTACCATAAAAAATGCTAAATAAGTTAGATATAAACTCTCATGCTTCAGGGCATATGGGAGCAAATGGATTGGCAAGGAACAACTTCTGTGGGTGGATTATTCTATATCCATCTTCTTTTGAATTACCTGGTTTTGCCCACTGTCAGAAACAGGATAAGGGACTAGTTTGATTTTCATTGTTCTGATCTTATGTGGCAATTCCTAGGTGTATTAGCAAGAAATAAAAACAAACAAACAAACAAACAAACAAAAAACTTAGAACCAATTCAAACCTGACAATATAAGCAATTGGTCTTTACAAACTAGTGCATTTAACCAGATTTGTAAATGTTACCCCATGATCTTGAAGCAAAGGGACACACACACATTGTAGCTAAGTAGAGACAGTCAAAAAGCCCAAGGCTGAATTGATTCAGGCTTTGCAGGTTAGTCTAAGCTGCAAAGTTTGAACCAATAAGCAAATGAATAGACATTCAGTTTTGATTCAGGAAATGCAGCCACATGCCTACGGTGGCTCAAACCAGAAGCAAGGGGGCACTAGATCACAGCTCTCTGGCACATAGCCAGCATGGGCTGTATGTTCACTTCCTCTTCCTATTGCCCCTGAGGTCTCTGGGATTTGCAGTCCACAATCACAGTGACAGGACTCTACAGGGTTGCTTATCACTTCCTCTTCCTGCTTCCAGGCCCCTCTGGGATTCGTAGTCCACAGTCACTAACCTAGGTAGGGCAGCTCCGTACTTGGGGGAAAGGAAGTTTAACCCCCCCTCCCTGGCCCCAGACCCTAGCAGGAGTTTGCCAGGAGGGCAGTGAGCCAGCCCTCACTGCTCCATCTAGGGAGCAGAGGCAGGGCTAGCCCTGCTCTCTGGAGCAGACAACACAGCCCAGGGCTGCAGAATGCTGGGGGACTCTGATTTAACTTGAACCAGGAAGGAGTCTGGGACAGAAATTTCATAAGCCAGTTTGACCTAAGTCAGTTAAGTCTGTACTACATTCAACCAGGTTTATCTTAACCTAGTTTCAGCCATTTTGAAACTGGTGTATGTGCACTGAACCTCTATTCTGTTACAGGTTTAAACCAGTTTATGATCACGTAAACTGGTTTGTGTGCAACTTCTGTGCCTAGTCTGTAACATAGGCCCTGAAGCCAGGTGCCTGAAGTTCATACAAGTATGTATTCAAGTACTTTCCTAAATCAAGGTAGTTTCTGAAAGTGGAGCTGTTATTTTCTATTTCCTGGAGCAGTAGCAAGAGTAGTAAGTTACCCACTTGTTCAATGAAAATAGCATTTTGCATGGATTTAAGTATTCTTCTGCAGTCTTTGCAACCTAATGTTTAACATTTCAACCTAAACATTCTTGCCAGAGAAAGTGAAACTAATTAGAAACCCAAGTCAAATGAAGCAATTCTAGAGTAGTTCTGTAGCTGAGTCAAATGAAAGAAAGCAAATGTGAAGAACATTTTTTTTTCAAATTGAAGAAAAAAAAAATACATGAAGCATTCTGTGTTTAAAGTTTTGTCCTCTGTGGAACCTCAGCAGACATTTAAAAAATATATTTACTTTTTAACATGGCACAGATGTTAAGGAGAATTGACAGCAATAATTACACTAGGGGATGAGCTTATGTAGGTGTGATTAATAAGGACCATGTTCTCACTTTTTATTCAGGCATAACTTCCATTGGAGTCATAAGTGTAATTTAGGGTGGACCTGTTTTCACCATTCTCTTGGTTTGAAGTTGGCTGCAGGAGAATAGGAATCAGAAGCCTCTGGGATTACTGGCATGCTTACAGTTAAGCACATTATTAAGTGCTTTGGATCAAGGCCAGACTGCTTTGCCCTTTGCAGGTCCAGCTGTCCCTGATGAGAATTTAATCTGGATCACCATTATCCAATAGGAATTTCATATAATGTCAAGACATGATGGATTAAAGTACCTAGGCATCTGGATTAAAAAAAAAAACATGGCAATTATTCACCATAAATTAACAGGATCCATTCTTACAACTATCATTATGATTTCAAATCAGGACAGATGTTCCAGGCATTTTTATATTAAGACAATTCAAGGTGAAACTCCTTTGTATATCATACTTACAGCACTCACCGTCATTAAACTGGCAAGTAGTACACAGCACCATTTTCCCTCAGAAGCTGTTCACCCAAGAGATTCTATGACCATCATAAATACTCTCAAAACAGTTCTCTCTTAGTTTCTTCTGTTTACACAAGCTTAGTATTTTAGCATTAAGACCTGCTTTCATTTAAATCGATGGGGATTTAGCCATCCACTTGAAGTAACCCCTAGTGTCACATTATATTTTATGATGATGGATCTCTGCTATTTCTGTTAATTCAGCAGCCATGTGCCTGATAATGACAGTAATTAAGCACCTAAGTGATCCCATAGGTTTAAATGGAACTATACAGATGATTAAAATTAAGTACATATGAAGCACCATATCTGCAGCATCAGGATCCATTTGTCTTAGCCTATCGAATATAGCTAGCAAGCACTGAAACCATCCCCACAGTAAATACGTTTATATACTTTAAATATAAATATAAATTCATAAGCTTTAAATCTATACTCACTATAGATATACACAACTTGTATATAGCTGATCCAATACCAAAATCCTAGGAACATGATGTTGCAAATAGAAAAATCACTTAAGTCCATTTGCTTGTATTTCTACAAATTGCAGTATACCTAGGTTTTTATTTTAGTGTTTACATCAGAAAATAAGGTAGTATTGTTTATGTTGAATGTAATAATGAATACATGTGCAACAACTTGGGTCATATACCAAATATAGGAAACATGTGAGTTAATATGGTGACTCACACAATGAGTAATGTAGTCTAGAGGGTATATTCTCTCTTGATGAATGACTGTAACTCTTAAAATGCTAATAATCCCCTCAATCCCAGAGGGCTTTGTCTACCTGAGAGCATCTGCAGCTTTCTGAGGCCACAGATGCTAGTTTTGCATGAGAAAATAGACAACTCACTCCATCTTGACTCTGCACAAACTCTAGTTAAAAGGCAAGCAGTTCTGGAGCTCAGAAGAGAAGCTCCCCACCAGTGATAAACCACAAGTCTACTTTCTTAAAACACATCAGGTTACTAGAACAGCCAGAAAGTTGAGGTAACCTCCTTGCACATGTTAGACACAGACCATCCATCAACCTAGCTTGAAGTTGGCTGATCTGAGAAATCTGTCTTAATACCCAGGACTCCCTACCCAGTGCCACCTTCTCAGGTAATGTTCCTTTCTCTCTATTACTGGTTACCTTGGATGATTTTGAATAACAAAATATAGTAGATTAACCTTGAGGTTACACAAACCTCTTAAAAGTCTCCCAGAGCTCCCTCTGAGTGCTCTCAGCTAGGAAAACCTGATCATATAGGAACAAATAAAAAATGCAAAACTACCACTTACCCCTGATCTTCAAGGCTGGGCAGGTAATAGAGAAAACAACTATGAAACTTTGCCTGTAACAATCAAGGGAGTGTCTCCCCGTTTGACCAGATAGCTTCTTCAGCTTTGGGAGAAGAGCAGAAGCCAATATGCAACCTCACCTGCCCAAATCAGCTATCTAACAGGCAGGGATCTAGTAACCCCTTGCCTGCTGGAGAATCTTTTTCTGGCTCTGAGCCCCATCCAAATTTATCTCTGTAGGGTTAGGAGCTAAATAAATATTAATTAACAAACCCTTGTAAAGAAAAATATATTCATGCTAATATTGTCTGTTCTATCATTTCATGTCTTAAATGTACTGAAGAAATATTCTTTCAATCTTATTTAAATAGCATGGATCTTATAGGTAGAGGAATCATTCTTTTTTTATGGAGCTGCCTATGAGGTGGTCAGGAGGCTCTCTAGTTCGGTGAGCTTGTTCTGTTATAGGCAGGCAGCTGGCAAGTAAAGTTCTCATCAACCACAGGGCTTGAGAGAGAAGTCTACTTTCCCGCATGGTAAAAAAAATAAATAAATAAAAAAACCCACCATTTCTCAAGAGCACGGTGTTTTTTGCATTGTGGCTATTGCCAATTGCTGGTGGGCAGGGGGTAGGTTTGTATTTTTTACAGGAATTTAATATTATCCAAAGGAATTTCTTCTGAAGGGTGGGACTTCCCTTCTATAACACTAGCCTGAAGGTCAGAATATTACAGCTGTAGGGCTGCTTGGATTGCCTCACATAGTCCAATCTAAATTGAAATATTCCAACCTATATTAAAAAAGGCTAGAAACTTATTTTGCCAAAGTTGAAATTAATTTAACACTTAAAGGGTCCCCAAAACCAGGAAACCTGTGACTTCAGCCTTTGTGCATCTCTTGGCTTAACACTGTGGGCAAAGTCAACATAAATGGTCTCCAGAAATTTCTGCTTTACACACACACAATGCCAATTATTTTGTCAAATAAAAACAACTCTGATGAGTAACTAGTGATGAGACCCTTTCCCTTCTCCCCTCCCGGCCTACCCGCCCTTTATTTCCTCCCCCAAAGTTTAGAGCCTTTTCAGGGGCCTCTAGAGTCAGAACATTGGTTGTGCAACAGCAATAGACCTGCAGGTATAAATAATGTGCGCTGAAGAGCAAGTTTTATTTTGGGGGTTGGGGTGGAGGATTCAGGTGATTTGGGGAGATTTTTTATTTTTTCCCAAGGAGTTAAAAGAACTCGTAGAGCATTTGGCAGAATGTTGATGACAAACCCACACTCTTCTGTAATTGGGCCTCATTAATAAATTCCTCCGTGTTCCAAAAGGCAGGAGAGGTAAAACAAGAGCCACAGGGATCAGAGCAACAGGAATCTGTAAAGATTCCAGGCCATGGAGTTAATTCCACTTAATCAGCTCAGAGAAGCTTTGTATTAAAAGAAAACAACTCTGCTTCACAGAATACCCCTGCCAACAGGGAACAGGACTCTCAACATGTATAGGCAGATCGTTACCCAACTTTATCTTAATTTCTACTGCTGTTTTGAGTAGGAAAAATGACCCTTCCCCTTCATGAGATCCTAAATACCCAAATCCTTGACCTCTGCACAGAACTCCTAGTAGTATCCACAGGAGTTGTGGACATGGAAGAAGAGAAGTGAGTGTCCCTTGGGGATGGTAGACATTTCCTTTTCTTTTGGTACAGTAGGAATCAAATGGAAGCAAATGAAGGGATTCAAAGGCAGGGAAATGGTCAGAGGAAAACATCAAGCCTGTTATGAATGTTAAAACAGGATTACTTCCATTGGATTAAGCAGAAAAGGAAGTTGAAATTATATAGTACCCATCTACTAGTTATTACAGCAGTCTATAGTGGCTGTGTGTTTGTGTTTCCCATTACCCAGTTGTCTCTGGCCTACAGAGCATAAAGAACTGTTAAACAAAGCACTCAAGTGGAGAGGCCTATATTTGAATGGCCAAAACAGGGGTCTCCTTCAGGATCTGCCCTGTGTGTGTTTCATCCAGTGTGTGTGTTTGTAGTGGACACTTTAAGACAGTATATAAGAAAAAAGCCCTTACTTAAAGCATAATTCAGCAGTAAATTCAAAATTCAGCAGTAAGTTTAAAATAAATAAGGAAAATGTATCTACAGCTGGGCACTGTTTTTTAAATCCCTCCACTTAAGTTTTCACCAGAATAAAAGACTCTTTAAATACAAAATCCTGGTGCCATAGCAAGTACCAAGGAGCAGAGCTACATATAACAAATGAAAAGTAGATGACCACAAGTGAAAGAACAATGATCAAATTCCATCATCTTTCTCTCTCTAGTTTTCATCTCATCCTCTTACAGATACTTGGAAATCCTCCAGCCTTAGCATCTATTTATTTTATTTTATTTTTATAAGTGACCCTTGCATGTAATAGAAGAATAAACATTTCAGCTTTTGCAGCCTTGTATCTTTTCATGGGAGCTTATCTGTGTCCAGCAAGTTTACAAAACCTAGTGGCATCATCTCATTTGTTAATGTGATGACTCTTGGTCTATCTGACTCCTGTTCTGCCAAACTCATATTTCAGGGCACAGCTTATTGTTTTTGATAGTTCCCAAGAGGTATTTCAAAATAAAAGCTTTAGAGTCAAACAAGATTGTTGTGGTGGCACAGAGCAAATCATAAACACTATTAGATCAGTAATGGGAGCTGTAACACTTATATGAGTCAGGTCCACATTCTCTCATCTTATCTTTGCACCAAGAAGAGGGGAAGAGGATGCCTCCCTTATGGAGTTTGAGACTCTTCCCCACGTGTATGCTAGGATCTGCACATTCTGGCCCCTCTCCCTGGACCCCACATAAGCCAAGATCTGGGGTGAGGGGAGACTGAAGATAATGCAATTTTTGATCTCTGAAAATCAGAAAATGAAGTATTAAGGTAACTTATATGAATGGCCCAATGACATAGCTTGGAAGCACTGAAAACAGATGAGGTAGGGGTCTCAAGTCAGGTAGGAGATGTGTAGGAGCCAGGGTTATGGGTTATTTTGCAACCTAGCTTACATAACCAAGAAAATGAATGACACTCCAATAAGCTTCTGGCTGTGATACGTATAGACCTCAGCAGCAGATGTCAGGCAGTGAGGAGCACCTTTTACGAGGCTTATGGCTTCTTAAATACTAGTGGCTTATCAAGGGAGCCATGTGTTGCAAGGAATAATGGTGATACACTAATCTTTTCTCATGTATTTAAGTCACTGTAACCAGTATTGAATAAGACGGTCTGTGATTTCTCTCCCAGCCCTATCAGCAATTTTACCCTCCAACTATCTCAAAGCTTGACTATTATCAACATTTCCCTGTGGAAGAGCAGGAGAGGATATCTCATATCATCAGCTGGTTACAGCTGCATCTCTAGAGCAAACATTGATAGCAATGGCCCCAGAGGCTGGATAAGAGGCACAGAGTCAGTCTTCAGGTTGGGCTCAGATCAAGGTTGCCACATAGTGTTGGTCTGCGGGTGTAATCCAGCACACCACATACGGGATTCAGCCACATGGTAACCCTATATGCCAACTCTACAACCCACTGGCATGATCTAGCATGCAGGACCATGCCATCTGTCCCACAGGGCTCCACCTAGATCCAGAAATTTGGCAGCCTGGGAGTGGCAATTAATGCTACCACTGCTCCGCCACAACCAAATCTTTGGAGCTGTGGAAAGATCCATGGGCCATATGACATGGCCTTGTGGGCCAGATGTAGCCCACGGGCCATGGGTTGAGCACCACTGGCCTAAGAGAGCACTCTTCTTTGGCAGTCCCTCTCAGTTAAGATTGATTGTCTTCAGAATATGGCTGATGAGGCTGTTCCAGGATCAACAGACTCTGTTGCAACTTGAGCACGTTTCCATGCAGGGTGGTTGGCTCCAGGTTCTTAATTCAGTTCACGACACACTGGTTCTGCTACTCCCACTTTTCCATCTCCTGTTGTTATTACAAGTACTGAGCTCCTTGCAGCAGACTCTTCCTCCCTTTGGGGCAATCCTAGGTGACAGCCTCCCACGAGTTGATGTCGATGTTGGATTTTTTTCAAGTTGGCCTTAAGAATGTCCTTGAAGTGCTTTTTTTGCCCTCCTCTTGAGCATACACCTTGACTAAGCTGGGAGAATAAAACTTACTTTGGGAGTCTGGAGTCCCAGCCCAGTAAGGTTGATGTCAGAACACTGAAGCGATGACAGTGAGGTGCAAAGAGTGCCAGGCAGAGATACCCAAACTAACTTCACACGTGCTAGCTCTGGAGCTAAATGCAGCAGAGTTGCAGTAACATGGTATGGTGCTCAGGCTGGCAAGCCCTGTTTTTTATTTTGCATTAAAAAGAAGTTAGGAAATTCACTGACTAAAATTTTCATTAATGCAGAACAAAGGTTTCCCAATGGTATCTAGTGTTCTTCCTGAGTGCTGAGGTGAGCAAAACTCATACCTCTGAAATACAAGACATATAGAGCTAAGATCATCAGCAGCCCCTCAATATAAGGACAACACTCTTTCAGTAAATAAGGAAATCATCAGTGAGACCATAGATGACTGAGGAGGCCCTATTTAAAATATGAACATCTAAGTGCAGATGTGGCAAATAGTTCCAAAAGGAAGGGGAAGAGCCTGGTGATATTGGGTCACAGCTCTTTCCCTTTGTCTCTCTCATCTATCCCCCTCCACAGTGAGATGAGGTTGCTTGAAATGATCACTGCCTTGTCATATATCATGGTGTTGTTGAGGATGATTCTGTGCTTGAGTCACCCAGATATTGATGTTAATATTGCATTTCTTCAGATTGGCCTTCAAGGTGTCCTTGAATCTCTTCTTTTGCCTAGCTCTGGAGTGATGATAAAATTAGTGAGTTGGGAGTATAGGACCTGTTTTGGGAGCTGGTTGTCAAGCATCCTTATGACATGCTCTGTCAAACAAAGCTGGTGCTATATAAATATTGTGTTCATGCTGGTGGTGTTTGCTTGAGCCAGAACGGCGGTCTTTTTTCTTCTGTCCTTCCAACTGATACAGAAAAATTTCTGAAGACATTGCTGATGGTAATTTTCCAAAACTTGCAGGTGTTTTTGATGTCATCAAAGTTTAACACTCATACAACAGGATAGGGATGACAAAAGCCTGGTAGGTAGAAGTGTGGTTTGGGTTCTGATGTCATGAGCATCGAACATGCAATTTTGAAGACATTCAAAGGCAGCACTGGCAGATTTTATCTGGTGTTGAATATCATCATCTAAGTTTACTTCTTCATAGAATTGTAGAATCATAGAAAATCAGGGTTGGAAGGGACCTCAAGAGGTCATCTAGTCCAACCCCCTGCCCAAAGCAGGACCATCCCCAACTAGATCACTCCAGCCAGGGCTTTGTCAAGCCAGGCCTTAAAAATCTCAAAGGAGTTTACACCACCTCTCTAGGTAACCTGTTCCAGTGCTTCACCACCCTCCACCCTACTAGTGAGAACATTTTTCCTAAAATCCAACCTAAACCTCCCTTGTTGCAACTTGAGAACATTGTTCCTTGTTTTCTCATCTGTCACCACTGAAAACAATCCAGCTCCATCGTCTTTAGAACCACTTTTCAGGTAGTTAAAGGGCTGCTATCAAATCCCCTGTTTTCTCTTCTGCAGACTAAATAAGCCCAGTTCACTCAACCTCTCCTCAGAAATCATGTGCTGCAGCCCCTGAACCATTTTTGTTACACTCTGCTGGACTTTCTCCAACTTGCCTACATCCTTTCTATTGGGGGGGGGTGTGCAATAGTGGACACAGTACTCAAGAAGTGGCCTCACCAGTGAAGAATAGAGCAGAATAATTACTTCCATCAATCTTCTGGCAATGCTCCTACTAATGCAGCCCAGTATGCTGTTAGCCTTCTTGGCAACAAGGGCACACTGCTGACTCATATCCATCTTATTGTCTATTGTAACCCCCAGGTCCTGTTCTGCACAGCTGCTGCTTAACCAGTCAGTCTCCAGGCTGTAGCGGTACATGGTGGATATCTACTACTCCCCACAACTAGGTGTCATCCGTGAACTTGCTGAGGGTGCAATCCATCCCATCTTCAAGACTGTTAACAAAACCAGCCCCAGAACCAACTCCTGGGGCACTCCACTTGGTACCGACTGTCAGCTAGACATTGAGCCCGCTTATTACTACCCAGTGAGCCCAACAATCCAGCCAGCTTTCTATCCACATTACAGTCCATTCATCCAATCCATACTTCCTCAGCTTGTTTGCAAAAATGCTGTAGGAGATGGTATCAAAAACCTTGCTAAGCCTTCCCTTTTTGGGAAAGGTGGCTATGCAGGTGGGGGATGTGCTCAACATGCTTGAAGGATTGTCTTCTCTGTGTAGTGTATGCAGGAGTAGCTGGTTGGTTCAGAATTGGTTGGTAAAGTATCTTGGTTTTTGTGAAGTGAGATAGTGAGTCAAAGCATTTCATATGCTTCACAAAAGCCATCAAATCTAAGATATACACCAGGGTAAACTTTACTCTGTTCTCTCTGAGCAATCCCTCAATTTGCCCCTAATAGGCATACTTGCACTCTGCTTTTGTGAATATTGTGGAGCACCTGGGAAATAAGGCACATGACTCCTGCAAGGTAGAGCTAACACCTTTTTTTTTACTGAGGCAAAATGTGTTTAGGTGAGTTGCACTAAGCAGGTATGTGGCAGGGCACTGTTGGTGCCTACCACTTTAAGGGCTCAGCCAAGCAGCCAGCAGGTGCTTGATTTTGTGGCCATTTTAGGTCTCTGGCTGCCTATATAAACAGAGCGGTTTACTGCTGGTAGGCTAGGCAGTAACATTATCTGGCTGCAAGGCTGCATGTAAGATCTTGGAGGTAAGGGCAGGAGCTTAAGGGGGTGGTTTGGAGGCTCCTGGTCCTGGGCATGACCTAAAGCTGCACCCTGTCAGGAATGGGTGACCTGGTGGGGCTCCCAGTGGTGTGGGAGCCTCCAGGAAATGCCAGGCCAGTTACAACCCTGGTGAAATGTGGGTTGGGGTGCCTTAATAACCCCAGCTCCCACAATCAGGTGGGTTACCCCCTTGTAGGGTCCAGAGGGTGGACCCAAGTTAGAGAGGGGGCTAGAAGCTCAGAGGCCTGACTTAGAGTACCTTTGACTGGTCAATGCTAGGGCCAGGACCAGAATGGTCAAAAGGGCCAGGACCCACCACGAGGGAAGCTCAGAGCTGAGGGTCTGGGGTTTCTGACTGGCCTTGAAGGCAAGGCCAGGGCCTGTGTGGCCAAAGGTCCTGGGGGGACCATGTCCAAGAGGGGAAATGGTTCAGGGAGCTAGGCAACCCAGAATGAGGGTGGGGTAGGCCACCTCAGTGGAGGGAACGTGTAGGGGTCTGGACTGGAGGATTCTAGGGCCCAGTATGGGGCCAGTGATGTGAAGAACAGTGGATGCCATCTGCAAGGCTTGGGCTGCAGTGTAGGGGAGGAACAGAACCGCAGATGGCGCCCCCTGGCATCAGGGCAAGAAATGGGCAGCCTCCTGCCTAATTAACAACTTTATTAGATATCATCAAGGCATGGCAGATGAGAAGGTGGGCAGTTGGCCCAGAAACAAGTGGGCGGGCTGGTGGTAGAGTGGTCCTGAGGAGGCCCCCCTGTTACAAGGTGATATGTGCCCCTGCCCTTCACTTAAACATGTAGTGTCCTCCATAAAAACAACTTCCTGTCTGCTAAAGTTTACATTCCCTTCACATACATGCATGGGATTCCATTTAATGCTTTGCTTTCATTTATCCTTTGTTAAACCAGAGACATGTCTCATCTCCTACTTCATTGTTAACAATGTCCATGGCTAGAAGGCATGTGCATACCATTATAAGACAAAGCCTTCTGAACCCTTTGCTGAAATGAAGCATATTGGAACACTCTTTGTTCACTTTCACTTCTCGCCTTGGATCACATCTGCAGGGGTAGGGAAAGGGACTTAGGCCCCACCTCCAGTGGGCAAGGTCCCCTAGCTCACCTCATATCACAGTCATAGTTCTGTCAAACTCTTCCAGTAAATCTACCACTATTCAGTTCAGCTCCCCTACCACATTCAGTGCAGCTGGAGGGCTTGCAGATATTTCTCAGTAGGTATTGCTAGTTCTAGGAAAAAGAGTTAAAGTTGCTTTGGCATGTATATTTACTCTATTTCCTGGTTTTCACAGTTCTGAGAGTTGCCAAATTCAATGTCCTGGGAAGACAAAGGACACTAATTCTGCTAGGTAACCTTACCTGGGTTAAAAAAATCTTAATCCCCAAATTTGATCAATTAATTGACTAAATTGTTCTGTCACTACCTGTCTTCTTCTCAGACTCTCCCAGGCTCCAATGGTTTGGCACTTAGAGCAAACACTTGCACCTACATCTGTATATTTGGGGGTGGGGACATATGTACATTGAACCCTAAAGCAGTACTTCCTAGCTTTCATCCTTTGTTACAGACTCCTGAATCCTTGTGAAAGAAAGAAGAGGGAAGGTAGTTCTAAAGTGTTTTTGGAGGTTACACGTGATGGGAACAAAGAAGGGAAGGGAAAGGTATCAGGGCAGTGTCTGTATACCCAGAACCCATTCATGACAGTGAACTGTCCCAAGACAGCTATTGGACTCTATGTCCAAATAAGATAAGTTCCTATGAAAAGGGGCTTTGACCTCTGGAAATACCAGGGCTTCACAAAACCAGAGCCCACTGCTAGTTTAGCCAAATGGGCCAAGGAAGGGATTGCAGAGAGGGCTGGGTGACATAGCAGATGTGTTTTCCATGAATTCCGAAGGGCTTTATGTGGTACTGAGTCCATCTGAGAGAGAGTGTCTTCTCAAATGTTTTCTGGGACTGAGAAGCACCACACTGCCTCCCTTGGGGGCTAGGACATAAAATACAATTTAGTCCATTTAAAAAAAAGGAAGAAACCAGTTATTTCTTGCATTTTAAATGAACAGATTAACATTAACACTGAGCTGCCTTTTCCTTCAACTGAAGATGCAACCTGTAAAAAAAAAAAAAAAAAAAATAGAACCATATTTTAACAAAATAATATCACACCTTCCCTCTCCCATGCTACCTACCCTTAGCTGGCCAAAAGGAAAAACAGTGATGCCATTGAGCAGTCCCATGGATGATGTTAGATGCCTGAATTTTCTGGCCTCTCCAATGAATGAATTATTTATAGTGAAAACAAGAGCTAAGAAACTTGCAGAATGAAGGGAGTCACCAGCTGCACAGTTCCCTTGACTGCACAGTGTTGGCATCACAAATTTTCTTCAGAAAACATCAGAAGGGGCTGCTGGAGCAGAAATAGGCTGCTGTGCCCTGGAAAAGAGTTCAACGGAATTAAAGTCCTCATAAAGCAAAAAAAAGAAAGCATTCAGTCATTCATAACTGGCAATGCATCCCACCTCTGCAACGTCATTGGAGGCATCACAAATCCGAGGGGTACGATTTTGCTGCTTTGACAAGCTGCCAGTATTAAGTGGGTAGCTTGGAGTCTGTCCTGGCACTCCTTTATCTCAGCATCATCAACAGCAACACATCTGGGAACCAGAGAAATCAGCAAATCCGGTCCATCCAATTCATCTGGCTTTGACCTGTACTGGCTGAATTAGCAGAAGAAGGCAATGTGCCTCCTCCCCAGTCTTATGATGACCTTAGAGCAGGAGTTGGCAATCTATGGCCAGTGAATTGGATCTGACTTGCCAAGAAATTTAATCTGGCGTGCTAAACCAGGACATTGTTGGTAATTTGGCAGTGAGGAGACTGGCAGCAATTCAGAAGTAGGAAGACACAGTAGCAGTGGAGGTGGCTGGGTCATAAGCAGTGGCCTGCTTTCCGAGCCAGCTCTATTAATTTGGTCTGCCACTCCTAAAAGGTTGCTGACCTTTGCTCTAGAGCACTGTGCATTCTTATGGGGAGGTAAATTCACTTTCAATTCTCTCTTTTATACAAGGAAAGTGAGGGTGGCTTATATTTGTGATTCTTTTCTTAGCAGACAAACAAGTGCACATTAGACACAACTGAATTATGTCTCAATCCCATGCTCATACTTTTCCTCTCACTGTTATAGAACCACTAGGAAGTTCAGAGCTTGGAACAGATGATACCATATAGAGCAGTGGTTCTCAAACTTTTTTTTCGCGAACCACTTGAAAATTGCTGAGGGACTCAGCAGATGACTTTATAAACTATTTTTTGTTCTACAAATCAAAGCACATGACTCGTATTTTAATACCAGTAGTCTTAGCTTACAAGTACAGATGTTCTTGATTGTTCCACAACCTTTCTGCGGACCACCCAAACGGAGCTCACAGACCAGTGGTGGTCGGCAGACCACAGCTTGAGAACCTCTGATACAGAGAGACCATATGGTCTCCAAATTCAAGACTGCATTGTCTATAATTCATCTGAGGAGAAGGGACAAAAAAGGGTCCTTTGAAACACAGAACTCTTCCAAGCAGTTTTGGGATCCTGTAAAAAGGACAGCAACACACCTAACACATCTGGCTCTTGACCTGAAACTCATAGTTTGGGGGAATTTCTCAATCTCTTTAAAAAAATCACAGCTGTCAGTGTCCCCAGAACATAAGGGAAAGTGAGCAGAACAGAGAAGGAAGAGAAACAGGGGTCTTGTCCAGGAAGTTGGCAAGGTCATTTTCTGCGCTGAATCTCTTCTTGTCTGGATTTATTTGAAAGAGGTTATATCTTTCCCAATTGTTAACAACATCTACTGTCTTTTGTTTGTAAATATTAAAGCAGGAGTAGATGGGGTCAGCAGACAGGAAAGTCTCAGACCTTTTACTTTCCCATGGTGAGCAGGTATGCACTACACCCTCCTAGTGATTAACTCTTGTGAAGGAGGATTATAGTTTGTGCCAACATGCTTGAAATAATTCTCTCCATGAAACTAGGAGTTCTCCCATGAAATTAATCTGGCCTGTAAACAAGTCCAAAATCAAAAATATGCATGCCAGCGATGGGATCATCCTAGCTAGGGGTGAAAAAGACCACAGCTCACTGAATCTCCCTGCTAAGGTAGAATATAGTCAGCAGGAGGTGCTTATTTCTCTGTTGCACTTCTTGATCTCTCTGCAGGACACATGCCAGAGACTTTATCATTAGTCCAGAAGAGGATCTGCACAAGAAAGATTCCAGGGAACAATATTCTTTTTTCTTGCCTCCTTTATTATTTCCTCCTATTAAACAAGCCATTGACTTTAATTGTGCTTGCCTCAGGCAAAGAAGCCTGGCAGATTTGAAGACCATTATTTTTATTAGTTAGGTGAGATTACTTGCCAAACATATTTTCCCAAGTTCTCTAAATGGCCTACTCATCAGGAACTAACAAAGGCCCCATTCACACCAGGGCAACCTAACTGGTTTTAAACATGGTGCAAAATTGATTTAAGCAGGGCTTTTAAATTCTTTCTTTGTCTACTGACAGTTTCCAGAGTCATCCACTTCCCTGTTCTTAGCAAAAGAGGAAGCATAGGCTAGTTCAAATAAGGTCTTTAGGTTCCTAAAGCAAGACTTTGGTAGAGTTGAGGTGTCAAAGTCCCCAACCCCTGTCTAATCTCCTCCAAATCTCCCTATTTGACATTAAGTTCTTTACCTAAAATGTTGCGTCTGGGCCTGTTTAGAAATGATCCACTTTGAGTAGCCCCCTCTAACCTATAAAAAACCAGCCAAGAACAGCCACACTTTAAATAATTCTGTAGTGACAAGAGCACTCACCAAGGAAAATGGAAGATTCAGGTTTCATTCCCTATTCAACCTTAGAGACTTCCAAATCTACATTTCATATCTCCCAGGAGAGGACTCCAACCAACAGTCCATAGACTATGCTATATACCAGATGGGGAACCCCTCAACAGGAGGGCAGAGTAGCTCCTTCCTACCTTGGGTGGCAGAAGATGTGGAGTTGAAGCCCTTCCAGGTAATTGGAGAGTTGAGCCTGGGTCTCCCATTTCTTGGGCAAATGCTCTAACTCAGGAATGCTCAACCTCCAGCCAATGGGTTAAATGTGGCCTGCAAAGCCATGGCATCTGCCCCATGGGGCTCCCCACAGGTCAGAAAATTTGGTATGGGGGGAGAAATGGCCATTAATACTGCCACTCTCTCCCACTGCAAAATTCTCAAGTCCCACACAGCTGGATTAGGGCTGGCCCATGACCCCTTCTACCAAGTTGATGGATCGGGGCCAGGCCATGCTCCCCTTCCCCCTGCATGGCTGGATTGGGGATGGGCTGTCCCTTGCCCCAGTCTGTGTGGCTGCACCTGTTTAGGCAATGGATCAGGGCCACTGGCCAGATCCAGCCCATAGGCAGACTGGGCACTGCCCATCTGGCCCGCTAGGGAAAAAGGTTGAGCACCACTGCTCTAACTCCTACACTGGCATATAAGTAGGTACAAGCACATTCATAACTTCCACCACTCTCATTTTAACAGAAAACAGAAGTGAGACCTGTTCAGTTATTTCCAAGTATGTTTGTCCTCAGGAGCAGATTCCAGATTTTGGATCCCAAGTAGATAGAGGTACCTCCTTACAGCCCTGAGACAGGCAGGTAAGTTCTAGACAGGGGAGAGATTTAAGACGCACCCCTTTCCTCAGAGTTTCTGCAGTCATGTGGGTGGTGCTAGGAGATCCTTACCTCCTAGCCCAAGTCCCATGGTTATGGGACCCAGGCTGGGAGATGCTTATCTCCTAGCGCTAGCTCTACAGTTGTGCTTGGAGCCAGTGTTTGGAGATCCTTATCTCCCAACCCAAGTCCCGTGGCCACTGGACCCAGGCTGAGAGATCCTTATCTCCCAGTGCCAGTTCCTCAGTTGCCTGCAGCTCTTTCCAAGTCCTCTGCCTCAGATCGGGGAGCTGAGGCCAGGAGCTCCCTGCTGCTGGGGAAAGGGGATACTGTTCCTGCCTGGGCTCCGGTGGCAGAGCTTGTCCAGGCAGCAAGGCAGCCCTCCAGGGGGACAGCAGTATCCCAGCCCTTGCCAGGAGACAGCTGTCTTCTGGCTCCATGCTCCCTGACAGTCCCTGGGTTAGCACCCAGGGGGGGCTTAGAGCTCCCCCTGGTCACTGCAGGGGGTCGGTGCAGGGCTAGCAAGGGCAGAAGCAGATTACTGCCATGAGCAGCATATCTGCTCCTGAGACCCTGCCTGTGTAGACACCTGCCTAGGTTAGTTTACTCTAAAGTAATTTACTCTAGAGTAAACTGATCCCACATTATTTGCCTGTGTAGATGCACCCACTTATGCCAGGACTATTCTCTGGCTGCAAAAATGCTCCAGGGAGGTGTTTGCAGGTAGAGTACAGGTGATGTGGCTTGTTAGCCTGTGGCAGAGCCAAATTATCTCTCTCTTTAATCCCTGTACCAGCCTCAGCAATGTAGCAAGGAGGAGTTGGGGCCAGAGAGCACAATTCTGCACTTGTAACTGCTGCAGACATTTAACTTGTGCAAGTAAGTAAAAAAAAAAAAAAATATGTGTGTATATATATGAAATCAGAATAGCAAAACTTTGCTCCTGCTTTGGTGCAAGGTACTGGAGAATTAGGCCCTTAGACTTGTACTACTGTAGAGCAGGAGGGAAGAATACAGTGCAGAGGGTCCAAATTTGCACTAGCTTAGAAGACCTGGTTAAAAATTGTCACTGAAATGTTTTTGTACATATTAAGCAGTAGCTTTCAAAGGGCTTATTAAAATGTCCTGCAAAAAAACAATTGGAGCTCTTGCTCAGCTCTGCCCTGGAGGTAGCCCAGTGAAGTCAATATGGAGATACATGTTGCTGCCTGGTCCTGTTTCAAGTTCCTCCTCACAACAAAGCCTGTGCCTTAGAAGCCACAATGTAGCCTTTTATCTGCATCTAATGCAAGGGGCTACCAGACATGGAGCTGCTAATGGAAAGGTCATGAAATTCCATAGCTGTTTGGAAAGGGAATCCCAGCAAAAAAAGCCTACAACATGGGTGTGGAGGAATATCCCACACTCCATCAATGTCTTGACACAAAGCAAGCAGGGTGTATAGTACTTGGATGGAGAGAGAGAGTAGGCTTTTTTTGGCATTGGTCACAATAAATTTGCTTGTCCAAGGAAAGTTTGTGGGGGAGGCCGGGGGGTAGGAGATGATGGGCATGTTAAAGGAAAATGCATTTTTACATAATAAGACATTGTAGAATATGTGAAAATGAGTGCCAGGACTGTGGAAAGATTTCCCCAGCAAGGGGATGCAAAATATTGGCTTGTCATGATATGTCATGTTCAGTAAACACCCATTACAGACATTGAACCAGGCCTTATGTCAAAGCTAACTAAAACATCCAGGTGCTCCAAACTATCTTTCAATTGTGAATGAACTTGGCTTTGTTTGCACCAATTTTGCTGCTGTTATTTATGAGCTCAGTCTCCTTTTGGCATATGTAGCTACAACTGTAAATGCAAATAGTCCTGTTTCTGGGTAACGTGTCCAGTGAAAAAATGTCCAATGTCAGGTAGGTTAGATCTATATATTGATTTTATGTAAGAATTATTTGCAACGTGTAATAGTGCCTGTGATACATTGGAATAAACTCTCAATAAAAGTTCTGATATTTGCACTGAGATATTTCTATGCAGTGTTTGAAAACCAAAAGCTGTATGAGATCTGGAAAGTGAAGCTTACTAGAGACAAAAATGAAACTTACATGAGGCAGAACTTGTTAAAAACAGCTTTTCGAAGTCTATGACAAGCTGTGAGGTGAGCATGCTGGGAAAAATACTAAATTTACAATCAGATGAGAAAACAGCCAGGAAGTTGTTTTAATAAAGAGGACTGAATTTCTACTTTTCTGAGGACAAGTTATCATAGCAGATTTTTCAGGCGTTTCTAAACTGAAGCATGCTGTGCTTGAGGTTATTGTGCATTGCTTTTTTCCTTAATCTTATGTTTTATATTGGAAACTGTTTACATAACCTTTTGCCTGTGTTTAAAGTTCACTGCCAGCAAATACATACCCTCTTCATTAGAGTTTATGGGACTGCTAAGCTACAAGGTACAAGCTAAGGTATCAAGCTACAAGAGTGATTATATTCGTAGGTGTGCTAAGTCTGATGCTTCCTAAAGCCTGACCTGAGCAATGATGCAATAGAAAGTGCCATGCCTTCTCATGAAAGCAACCAGACTCCTGAATGCTCATGAAGCATGATGGACCAGTTTGCGAATGTAGTGTTAGGGCGATACAGACCATTTCTAGCCACAGGGGGCATTGTGACTCAGAAACATAGCTCTGACTCACAGTTTGTCCCCTGCTTTCTTCTTGCCATAGAAGGGTTATGATTTGATGTGGGCCTGTTCCAGCAGCCAATTGCTATGCTGGTCAATAAGAAAGGCAGGCAATTAATGCTTCCCTTATCTCCCCTGCCCCACACTAACTACCTGCTCCAGAAAGGGTAAAGTGAACATTTAGGACTGGCAGATGTTTCAGGGCTTGGTCTGTGCTCCTCGTAGCTCACACAGGCATGCATTTCACGGTACACCCTGAGGACAATACAAAGTCACAAATATTACTTTGGCTCAGCTGTATGAGAGCCAAGTTAAAATGCTTTGATCTCTAAAGCATTCATCTGACTTGGGTTCTTCCTGGATCCAAAGAGCAACAGGAGAAACAAAACAAATAGCAAAATATCTGGGGAAAACAGGCCTGAAGTTCAACTTAATGTTATGGATGAGTTCACATGTAGTTTATGTGGGGAATTTTTTTTTCTGTTTTTCTCTAGTAGAAATAAATGCCTTAGAGCAACTCCTTAAGAGACATGGTCCAGGTAGTGCAAAAATGGTTTAACACTTTAGATGATGTGTTGCTGTGGGGGGCAAAATGCCCCCCCAATGTAAGTTATTGCTGCTTGGTAGCTTTTCATATGTCTGCCTACACGCTGTGCTGCAGCCTAGAACACACTAGTATCATAGTTCCTTTCAGACATGATTCTGGCACATTTTCTACACTGGGCCCCTGGCACACATTCATTTAAAGGCCTAATGGGATTTGATTCCTGATTCCAATAATTTACCTCCTGCCATGCCACAAATGCATGGGAAGAAGTGTGATTTTGGGATTGGGGATCAACCACCAATTGTGTCCTTTCTACTTGCCAAGTTGAAAGCCATTTGCCCTCAGGTCCAGGACTGAGGCCAGCAATCAACTGAGTGTCAGCCCTGGATTGCACCAGGGCTGATTCAAGACTCTAGTGCAGTCCCTCACCACAGCCAACAATCAGCTGATTGTCAGCCCAGCCCTGACCTGCTAGATATTCAATTTAAGGCACCATACAAACTAGCTATAAAAATGTCCTACATTATATGTTCTAAAATATATGTAGGCTGTTTTTACGGCTAGTTTTCCATTCTATAATGCCTAAATTGGGTGTCTGTGTAGCACTCTTGCCATTTATGCCACAATTAACATGTTGGTTGCAGTATAAATGTAAAGTGAAGTGGGGGAGGGCTATGATTTGTAAAAGGGGAAGTTTGTCTCAGTTCTCTGCTGAACCTATGCTGGTGGAATTTCCCTCTGCCCTTATGTGGCCCTGTATGATAGAGTGGGAACTAGAACTGGCCTCTGTATGTTATTACCAAATATCCATGTGCCATGAGACTTGGCAATTGGGTATGTTTGGAAAATGAAAAAAAAGCAAAATGATAAAATAACATTCTCTTAGGCCTGTTTTTTTCTGTCCCTGCAGATCAGTTAATTTGCTTTGAAGTTTAACAGTGAGTATTTCAGATCAATGAGTCAGAAGTGATCATATAGACCATGAGTGATCTTTTGCACTCTTAATCCTGCTGAATAAGAGAGAGAGAAAGCACTGTTATAGTTGCTGGGCAATTGAATTAGACTGCAGCTCAATTCTGGTGAGACTGAACTCTATCTACAGAAAAGACAGGTCAGGTAAGGGAAGGAAGGGCAACAATAAAGCTGTGCTGGTAAGATCAGCCCTTGCTAAGCATTTAAATGGCAAAGTTTGGCATCCTGCCTTGACCACTGGGTTGAATAATTTTTAAATCCATCCTTGCTCTCAGTAATTTTATCCTTTGCCTCCCAGTTGGCATGTATAAAGACATGCAGTTCTCCTCTCCTGAAAGATTTACTACCAGCCTAATAAGCACTCAAGTCTCTTTTCTGTTTAAACAGCAGCACAGAGTTTTGTATGAAATAAATTTCCTTTTTGCTACCGGTTTCATTATCTTTACAGAGGTGCCATTTCTGCCATGCTTACATCAAGTACCACTTTATCACAAGCAATTCTTTTGAAAGCAGAGTAAGATGCTAATCAGAGGGCATATCTACATGTGCAATAGACATGTAGCAATAAACTCCAGTGCTTATTGTGCCAGAGATTATTGCTTCCGGACGTGCCATTTACACATGTGCTCAGGACTGCTGCATGTTGAGCTGGGTTGGGGACCTGGGGGGATCAGCCTGCCAGCCTGGGGCTGCTCAGACCCAACTCAGTGTGCTGTGAAGGGGCTGGCTGGGGCACAAGGTGGTACAGTGTGGGGCTAGCCAGCAGGCAGTACCCTCGTGCCTCAGCCAGCTGTGTCAGCATCTACACACACAGTGGTACAGAGTTTCCTGAGACCTAATAGGGCCACACATGTAGGTATGAGATGTTTACTGTGGAGCTAATTAGTCTACTCTTCAGTAAATGTCTTATGTAATGCCTCCTTGGATGCATCTCAAGCAGGTCCAAGGAGGTGATCCTCCCCCTCTCTGCGACACTGGCCAGGCTGCAGTTGGAGTACTGCATCCAGTTCTGGGTGCTGCACTTCAGGGGGGATGTGGACAACATTGACAGGGTCCAGAGGAGGGCCACCTGCATGAGCAGGGGGCAGCAGGGCAGGCCCTACGAGGAGAGGCTAAGGGACCTGAACCTGTTCAGCCTCCACAAGAGAAGGCTGAGGGGGGATCTAGTGGCCGTTTACAAACTAGTCAGAGGGGACCAGCAGGCATTGGGGGAGTCCCTGTTCCCCTGAACACTACCAGGAGTGACAAGAAATAATGGCCACAAGCTGGCAGAGGGTAGATTCAGACTAGATATCAGGAGGTGCTACTTCACAGTCAGGGTGGCTAGGATCTGGAACCAACTTCCAAGCGAAGTGGTGCTGGTTCCTACCCTGGGGGTCTTTAAGAGGAGGCTAGATGAACTCCTTGCTGGGGTTGTTTGAGCCCACTACTCTTTCCTGCCCTGGCAGGGGGTCGAACTAGATGATCTGCTCAGGTCCCTTCTGATCCTACAAATTATGAAACTGTGAAACATGTAGATGTGCCCAGAGAGAGTAATTGTAGAAAAATCAGGTCTTTACATTGTATATTCCTTATGTCTAACACCTTGCTTTCCCCATCATGCTCCTAGTGCAATTTACATAATCATTTTAAGACAACCAGCTTGGCTTAGCAGAGAGCTCTTCAGAAAGCTTAAACACAAAAAAGAAGCTTACAGGAAATGGAAGCTTGGACAGATGAGTAGGGAATAGGTTAAGAACATTGCTTGGGCATGCTGGGATGGCCAATGTGTAATTGGAGTGGCAGCTAGCAAGGGACATGAAGGGAAACAAGAAAGGTTCTACAAGTATGTTAGCAACAAGAGGAAGGTCAGAAGAAGTGTGGGTCCCTTACTGACTGGGAGAGGCAACCTAGTGACAAATGATGAGGAAAAAGCTGATGTGATTGCAGAGCTGCTGGCCATTATCTTTGAAAACTTGTGGTAATTGTGGGAGATCCCAGACAATTGGGAAAGGGCAAATATAGTGCCTATCTTTAAGGGAAGAAGAAGGATCCACAGACCAGTCAGTCTCACCTCAGTCCCTGGAATAATCATGGAGCAGGTCCTCAAAGAATCCATTTATAAGCACTTGGAGAAGAAGAGAGTGATGATCAGGAACAGTCAGCATGGGTTCACCAAGGGCTGACCAAACTGATTGCTTTCTATGATGAGATAACTGGTTCTGGGATGAAGGCAATGGAGGGAAAGCAGTGGACATAATATACCTTGACTTTAGCAAGGCATTTGATACCATCTCCCACATAATTCTTGCAAGCAAGCTGAGAAGTATGGGTTGGATGAATAGACTGTAAGGTGGACAGAAAGCTGGCTAGATTGTTGGGCTCAACAGGTAGGAATCAATGGCTCAATATCTAGTTGGCAGCTGGTATCAAGTGAGTCTGTCCTGGGGCTGGTCTTGTTCAATATCTTCATTAACAATCTGGAAGATGGGATGGAGTGCACCCTCAGAAAGCTCATAGATGACACCAAGATAAGGAATGTAGTAGATATGCTGGAGGGTAGGATGAGGATTCAGAGTGACCTAGACAAATTGGAGGATAGGGCCAAAAGAAATCTCATGAGGTTCATTAAGGACAAGCACGAAGTCCTGTACTAGAATGGAAGAATCCCATGCACTGCTACAGCCTGGAGACTGACTGGCTAAGCAGGAGATGTGCAGAACAGGACCTGGGGGTTACAGTGGACAATAAGATGGATATGAGTGAACAGTGTGCCCTTGTTGCCAAGAAGGCTGACAGCATACTGGGCTGCATTAGTAGGAACGTTGCCAGAAGATCAATGAAAGTAATTATTCTGCCCTATTCTTCACTGGTGAGACCATATCTAGAGTACTGTGTCCGGTTTTGCACCCCCACTCCAGTATAGAAAGGATGTGGGCAAGTTGGAGAAAGTCCAGCAGAGTGCAACAAAAATGGTTCAGGGGCTGGAGCACATGATTTCTGAGGAGAGGCTGAGTGAACTGGGCTTATTTAGTCTGCAGAAGAGAAAACTGAGGGGGGATTTAATAGCAGCCTTTAACTACCTGCAGGGTGGTTCCAAAGAGGATGGAACTGGACTGTTCTCAGTAGTAACAGATGACAGAACAAGGAGCAATGGTCTCACTTTGCAGCAAGGGAGGTTTAGGTTGGATATTAGGAAAAACTTTCTTACTAGAAAGGTGGTGAAGCATTGGAACAGGTTACCTAGAGAGGTGAAGGAATCTCCATCCTTGGAGGTTTTTACAGCCCTGGTTGACAAAGCCCTGGCTGGAATTATCTAGTTGGGGATGGTCCTGCTTTGAGCAGGAGGTTGGACTAGATGACCTCCTGAGGTCCCTTCCAACCCTGATTTTCTATGATTCTAAGTAATGTATATTTTTAGTGAGAAGAGACAATGTGCAGCTCTACTGCTGCTACGCTACCAACATTATTTCTATCAGTAATCATCTCTTATTGAATAGATTATTGTTGTATAGGTTCCTCCTCCTTCCCAGACATGGAGTAATCACTCAAAAAAACAATAGAACAGCAGATCCTACTCTCTCCTACTCTAACCTTTCCAACCATCAATCTACTTGTATTTCTGACTGTGAGTAAGAAGCAGTGATAGGCACATAAGAATGAACTTAAATTTATTGTTATCAATTACTTGTTAACAAGTAGGTAAAATCCAAGAGTAACAGTCTACATAGAACTAGGAAGAAGGAGCATTTTTCAGCTGTGAATATGTGGAGGAGGCAGCTGGAAGTCTGTCTGTCTATCAGCATGTTTTGAATGCTGGATGCCATTGCAGCCTCTCTATAACTAGGGGTGCTGACATACATGCAGGTCCCTGATTTAACTCATGGCCCTTTGCATAAAGCGCCCTGAGTTAGAGCGACCTCCCACCACCCCCCACACAACAGAAGTTCACTTGTTGTGTTGGGGGAAGGAGTGAGCCTTCCTGCCTGTCCTGTAAACAGGGCTGGGCTGATGCAGCCCCCTGCACTCCTTCCCAGCTGCAGGTTGGGGCTTGCCCAGCCTGAACTGAAGGAACTGAGGGGGGCGGGGGAGGCGGGTGCAAGACAGAGGGGCTCCAATCCACCTGCTCCCCCCTCCAGCTCAGCCCAGGCACAGCCACAGCTTCCTCCCCCTCCTTTCTCCCCTCTCCCTTCCTGCATACAGCACCAGGGTGGGGTGGGGCAGGGCTGGTCTGCATCAGCCCAACCCCAATCACACTGACAACTGACCCTAGGAAACAGAAGTTCCCTAAGGTGCTCAACTTTGGAGCCCTTCATTTGATCCCTCATTAAATGACGGTTAATTTGTTGCACAATCAGCCACTTTTAAAGCACGCTGCAGCCATGTACTTGTTAGGGTACAGCCGTACAGCACTGTCAGGGGGCCAATTACATAATAAATGTCACTTCTGTCAGTGTCCTAATTTGCTTGATAAAGACTTCATTTAGTTTTATAAACATGGAGCTTCTCTGTTGTTAGGTGTATAGTAGATGAAACATGATTGCAGAAGTTATATCAACAGCAAGACAGAGAAAGTGATAAAGAGGAAAACAAAAGCTCACCTAGAAACAGGTATCTGGAAGGGGCTCAGAATAATAGCTCAGATGAAGAGAAATGCTGGATATGCAGACAAACAACTTTGCAAAAGCATGGAAATAATGGAAGCCAGATCAAGTCCGTAAACAGAGCTGACTGTGAAGGAAAGAGACAAGAAAATAAAAGCTGTTTTATTATTTCTTGGCTAAAGAAAGAGTGAAGGGTGAAGTGAGACATCAGTGCCAGGACTAATGCTCAAAACATTGAACTGATAAAAGTGTTTGAAGAGTTCTGTGCCCTCAGGCAGAGTGATAATGCTGGGAGGCACTGTAACTAAGGAACAGAAAAGCTGGGGGCAGTGACATGTCCACATCACTCTTGAGATCCTAAAGACTTCTCAGTTAGAAACAGAATCATTTGTTGGGTATACAATTCTAGGTTATGCCGAGATTGTTGATAAAAAAAGATCCCTTCTTGAAAAATACCTCCAAACAATAAGGGCAACTGAACAGTTTAGAAAAGGATCAAAACAATGACAGTCACCAGTGCAGAACAAGTACACAGGCTCAAACTAAAGGAACTCATGAAAGACAACAAGGACAGACCAATCAAGAATGCCAACATCATGGTTTGGTGTATTTGCAGTAGAACCCTACACAAACAGCAGAAAAAACATGTTGCACCTTTAGATAACAAAAATCAACAACTTTATTATCCCAATGTCCCAGCTTTGTCAAGAAAAGAAAGGGGTGTAAATGCAGTCACTAAAAACACTGAGATGTCTGATGAAGAAGAGGATATCTAGTGTTGGAATTTCAAGCAGAGACTTTCAATGCATACACAATACAGAAGTAGACTGTCGGGTATTTGAATGCCATGTTTGCAACTATTGATCTCAAATAAAGTATCAATTTCATAGATTCATAGATGCTAGGGTCGGAAGGGACCTCAATAGATCATCGAGTCCGACCCCCTGCATAGGCAGGAAAGAGTGCTGGTTCTAGATGACCCCACCTAGATACTCATCTAACCTCCTCTTGAAGACCCCCAGGGTAGGGGAGAGCACCACCTCCCTTGGGAGCCCGTTCCAGGCCTTGGTCACTCGAACTGTGAAGAAGTTCTTCCTAACGTCCAATCTAAATCTGCTCTCTGCTAGCTTGTGGCCATTGTTTCTTGTAACCCCTGGGGGCGCCTTGATGAATAAATACTCAACTATTCCCTTCTGTGCCCCCGTGATAAACTTATAGGCAGCCACAAGGTCGCCTCTCAACCTTCTCTTGCAGAGGCTGAAAAGGTCCAGTTTCTCTAGTCTCTCCTCATAGGGCTTGGTCTGTAGGCCCTTAACCATACGAGTGGCCCTTCTCTGGATGCTCTCCAGGTTATCCACATCCTTCTTGAAGTGTGGTGCCCAGAATTGCACGCAGTACTCCAACTGCGGTCTGACCAGCGCCCGATAGAGGGGAAGTATCACCTCCTTGGACCTATTTGTCATGCATCTGCTGATGCACGATAAAGTGCCATTGGCTTTTCTGATGGTTTTGTCACGCTGCTGACTCATGTTCATCTTGGAGTCCACTAGGACTCCAAGTTCCCTTTCCACTTCCGTGCCACCCAGCAGGTCATTCCCTAGGCTGTAGGTGTGCTGGACATTTTTCCTCCCTAGGTGCAGCACTTTGCATTTCTCCTTGTTGAACTGCATCCTGTTGTTTTCTGCCCACTTGTCTAACCTGTCCAGGTCTGCTTGCAGCTGTTCCCTGCCCTACGGCGTGTCCACTTCTCCCCATAGCTTTGTATCATCCGCAAACTTGGGCAGAGTACATTTCACTCCCTCTTCCAAGTCACTGATGAAGGCATTAAAGAGTATCGGTCCAAGGACCGAGGCCTGCGGGACCCCACTGCCCACACCCTTCCAGGTCGAAGCCGACCCATCCACCACAACTCTCTGGGTGCGACCCTCCAGCCAATTCGCCACCCACTGGACTGTGTAGTCATCCAAGTCACAGCCTCTTAACTTGTTCACCAGTATGGGGTGGGATACCGTATCGAAGGCCTTCCTGAAGTCCAAGTATACGACATCCACCCCTCCTCCTGTGTCCAGGTGTTTCGTAACCTGGTCATAAAAAGAGACTAGATTGGTCAGGCACGATCTGCCTGCCACGAACCCGTGCTGGTTTCCCCTCAGCATAATTTGTCCTGCTGGGCTCTCGCCAATGTGAGCCTTGAAAATTTTTTCAAAGACTTTGCCAAGGATGGAGGTGAGACTGACTGGCCTCTAGTTCCCCAGGTCCTCCTTCCTCCCCTTCTTGAAAATGGGGACCACATTGGCCCTTTTCTAGTCCTCTGGGACTTGGCCCATGTGCCACGAGCGTTCAAATATTCCCACCAGTGGCTCTGCAATGATGTCGGCCAGTGCCTTCAGCACCCTCGGATGGAGCTCATCCGGGCCTGCCGACTTAAAGGCATCCAGTTCTTCCAAGTGACTCTGCACCATCTCAGGGTCTGCGCATGGCAGTCTGGTGCCTTGCTGCTGCCTCTCTACAACCCCAGTGAGAGACTTGTCGTGCCCCTCGCTTAGGAACACTGAGGCAAAGAACTCGTTGAGGAGTTCAGCCTTGTCCCCCCTGTCTGTCACCAATTGTTTCTGCCCATTTAGCAGGGGTCCTATTCCTCCCTGGGCCTTCCTTTGACTCCCTATATATCTAAAAAACAATTTCTTGTTGTCTTTTACTTGGGTTGCCATCCTCAGCTCCATGGTAGCTTTGGCCCGTCTAACCGCCTCCCTACAAGCACGAGCAGAGGAGGTATATTCGTCTTTGGTGATCTCTCCCTGTTTCCACTTTTTATGTGCTGCCCTTTTGGCCCTTAGGCTGCCCTGGATTTCTCTGGTCAGCCAGGGAAGCCTCCTGGCCCCTTTCCCTCTTTTACCTCGCACGGGGATCGTCTTTCTTTGTGCCCGAAGGATCGTTTCCTTAAGGCACAGCCACCCTTCTTGGGCTCCCATCCCTTCAAAACTCCTACTCTGCAGTGCTTCTTTGACTAATCGCCTGAGTGCATTGAGATCAGCTTTCCTAAAGTCTAGCACTTTCACCCTACTAGTTACCTTACCCACTCGACGTCTTATGTTGAATTCTATTATTAGGTGATCACTGTCCCCCAGATGGCTACCGATCTGTAGGTCCCCTACCATGTCATCCCCCGTTGCCAATACCAGATCCAGTATGGCATTCCCCCTAGTGGGACCGTGTACCTCCTGTGTCAGGTGGAGGTCCTGTACACAGGTTAGAAACCTGCGTGAGCAAGGACTTTGCTGTCTGCGTCTCCCAGGAGATGTCCGGGTAGTTTAGGTCCCCCATGACTACCGCCTCTTTAGCTTTTATGGTCTCCGAGAGTTGCCTCAGGAGCCCCGAATCTATTTCTTCCCCTTGATGTGGGGGGTCTATAGCAGACCCCTACCACCAAATCCCTTTCTCCTTGCCCCCCATGTAGCCTAACCCACAATCCTTCTACTTCCTCATCCTTGGATTCCGTCTTGATGAGGGTTGATGTATGTTGCTCACTGACATAGAGCGCAACCCCTCCCCATTTTTTCCCCACCCTGTCCTTTCTGTACAACTATAGCCCTCAATATGTACTGCCCAGTCGTGGGATGAATCCCACCAGGTTTCTGTTAGCCCCACTAAGTCATAGATGTTTAGTGCAAGCAGGAGCGCTAGTTCATCCTGCTTGTTCCCCATGCTCCTAGCATTAGTATATAGGCACTTGAGCCCTGCGACTGGTGCCTTTGCTGCCCCCCCGCTCCGAGTCCCAAGGGGCCCTTTGATTCTTACCTTCTCGTTTCTTACCTGTGCCATAGTGCTGGCCTCCCCATGTTCAATTTGGTTCCAGATGGATGGTGGAGCCAGTGACAATGTAATCCCAGTAATGCTGGGTATGTCTACAAGTTCATTAATGCTCAGTAGTTACTGCACATTTCATTTAGTACTTGTATAATCAAGTACTAAATAAATGCACAGTACTGCCAGCAAATGCCACTTCAGTGGCACTACTGTGCAGTAGCCCAATAATACTGAGTAGCAGTGTATTAGCACTGTTTGTGCTGTGACACACTTCTGCACAGTATTATTAGGCTACTGCACAGTTAGCGTCTTGTGTAGATGTGCCCACTGCGGACTGGTAATATTAACCTGAGAAATATGGCCAGGGATGCTGATGTACAATAAAATCACATAAGCCTGTCAAGAAACCCACAGAACAAGAGACAATCATTTGGAATTTAAAGTGCTGAGCCACACAACTGCAGTTTGATCACAATACCACACTATATCTTCAATGTACGAGAAGTTAACTCTTACTGCCAGGTGGGGATAACTGACAGAGACCCAGTCCCCCCAGTACTGGTATAAAAATCTCTGTTCCGTATGGTTGTGCTCATATTCCACATGACCTTTCATTTTAAATATAGCCTATTAAGATTTGCATCAGAATGAGTCAGAATTCCTAAAAGTATACGATCTTAAACATTTTGTAAAAAAAAAAATGGAATTATAATTTCTATCGATACCTCCTATTTACAACTTTGAAACTTTTAAGGCTATGAGTTGATACCAAACAGAATGTATGCTAATTAGAGATGATTTAATTTAGACTTGATTAATGAATAACTACATAGGTAAAACTGTATATGGTTCATTATTAATGATAAAATCATAATATTAATTATGGACCACTATTTGACCATTCACTAATTATTTTAATGTTTGTGAAGATCAATGTTTCCTAGATTGTAGCATGAATTAATAGTTGGTTGAAAATTCATACCATGAAGTATTTTGTCATTTATTATTTCCAGATTTTAGAAGTGTCAGTCATTCAGTTAGGGAACATAAATATTGCCATATGACTTAGATGACAGATAGCTAAGAGCCAACATTTTATGAACCACCCATAAGCTGAAAATTGTTTGTGAAAACTATTTGGCAAATCTTTGAAAACAAGTGTTATATTTGCCAAAATCAGGATCATTTCACAAATGAATAGGATGTAATACACAAAATACTAGTATTATTCATGATGAATAATATGAGTAGCTCCAGTGTTGATATCATGACAGGAGAATAATTTGAATCACTCCTATCTTTGCAATGTAATATGCTTATATCTATTCATTTGGTTAAATACTCCATTATTTGATCCCTTCTTCTTTTTCCCTTTCTTGAAAGATTTGCCAAAAAAAAGAAACAAAAAATGAAAAACTAAATATGTGACATTTCAAATCCTTCTCTCAACTAACCTGAAAACAGAAGAAAGGAAATAAAAGTGAAAACATAAAAAACAATAACATGTTGTTTATATCCATTTTACTAGACATAATAATATCCTGTTACTTATAATGCTAACAACTTGCTTAGTTCATTACCACGGAAAACATCTACTTTGCAGACACTTATCTATCTTTCTTGGCTGTCCTGTTACTTGCAGTCCTTTATGTTTAAGAGAGGTCTGGCTTAAGAACAAGACTGGGAAATAAGAACTCCAGAATCATGATCCCAGCTCTGACAGCAAATCTGTCTTCAAATGGGTTAATATCCCAAAATGGCCTCTGCTTATTTTGAGTTTTGGAAATGCTCAGGCCTTGTTTTTAGAGATGACCACAGGCAATTCAAATCAATGTCACACTGTACCTATGAATATCAAGGCCAAGGATATTTTGTTCTGATCATTCTGTTTGGGGTGGTGTATGGTTCTGACTGTTGTTGTACCTAAGCAACTTACTGTGCCTTAATTGATATGCCTGATGTTTGTTATACATCATTTATTGTCTCTCTTTCTCATTATGTCCTGGAGGTTCAAATTGTGTATACTCATAAGTGGATATCTGTAATGCACTCTGAAAAGGAAAAGTGCTCCATACTATAGGCACTAGGGATATTAATGTTATAAAACAAAGCTGCTGTAAGAATACAGAACTTGTGCCGTATCCAGCAGACATTTTCGGCATATTTTTACTGAGGTTAATATAATATTCATAACACTGCTAAAGGACCGTTTGTTGGACAACATGATTTTGCCACTGGCATGTATCTATAGAAGAGATTTTCTGTTTCATGCCCACATTCTAGCATATAATTATAGTAATAAAGTCTAGTCCTTTGCTGCTGCCAGTATTATGAAATCATGGCAATGGTTGTAAAAATAAAAGAGGTCACAACCCCTCCACACACACACACACCCACTCTGTATTTGATATCAAATAGCTTTGGTGGGAAAATGCAGACCTTTAAACTTTCTCTACCAAACTCAATGCATTCTGTATTTAACTTATCCTCTAAACCAGTTTGTGTTATAGGAATTTGAAAACTGCATATAACCATGGAAAAAGTCTGTACTTAATTAGCTACTGAGTGCAGCTTGATTTAAGCAAAATAACAATCATTTCTTTGTGCTAACTATTTTTAATCATATGCATTACATGCATCAGTCTGTCCTTATGCCAAGGCTATTCTAGCTTTGACCCTACTTCACTGTTTTACCTTTGGCAAAGAGATGTATCAGGAAACGTCTGCATGGAGATGCTTTTTTATCTGTTTGGGTATGAACAACTCTTCCTCAATAACAAAACCCATTCTCTTAAATTTACAGCTACTCAAGCAAAATGAGCTACAAAGGCAAGGAATGAATCTATGTAAAAACTGAATAGTGAGTTGGGATTAGAGGAAGTAGGAGGAGGAACAGGACAATTGACTTCTGCCCCTGCAGTTTGTAGGTATTTAATAGGTACCAATGATACAGATGTCCATAACTGGCCCTTGAGTTCAAGGGATGAATAAGGTAAAAGAAGAAATGTGCCTACAGTGTGAAAGAAAGGGAAGTGATGGCTGGGACTTTGCACATTATTAACTGAGTTCCAGAGGCTCTGAGGCCAAGATGTTCCAAAGCAATGAATCAATTTAAATGCCTCTGTTTTGGGGATGTTGAACTTGAGGGCCTGGTTTAGAGGAAGTTTTTGATTCCTTTTAAAAGATCCTACATTTCAGAAAGTGCTGACACAAAGTCTCTGAAAACCAGGTTCATTTAGAGTGCTGAACACTGAAGAATTGCTACTCACCCTTCAAAATCTTGGCTGTAGTTTTTTGTTTTTTTCTAGGCAAGAAAGTGCAGGACTGAGACTGTGGTAGGAAAAGGGAAATTTAAAAATCAAGTCACGTCAGTCCCAAGGCTGCTGCAACCATTGAGGCATCTGAGGTGCTATAATAACCTTCCTAGGTCAGTTGAGTTGCTTTGCATCATTGGTGATCCTTCGAGTAGATTGAGCTGGTGCCGACCATCTCCTGTCCAAGTATGGATGTCCATTTGCTCGCAGGGAGCTTGTCTGCCCTTTGACAGGTCTTGTTTTTAGTCTTGCTGGTTGTCCACGCACACTCCTCACCCAGGCTAGCCCAGGTGGGGGAACTGATTTAGTCGCCAACAACCTGACCATGGAACAGGCTGTGTGGTTATCATGGTACCAGATAACAGACCCAGAGAGGCCTGGCTTGACATTGGAAATTGATAAGGGAATTGAGATAATCAAACAAAGGCAAGTATGTTGAATTTTTTTTCCTATCCTAAAAAACCTATTATATTCTAAAACAAAAAGGAGAAAATTAAAGGCATATAGCAAGGATAGATGGAAAATACAATCCCCACCAGGACACACAGTAAGAAATACTGTATTGTATTTTTCTTGGAGGGACCTTCAGAGCAAGCTGGAAAAAAATGTTTGATTTTTTCACTCTTCTTTATTGAAAAGCAAAAAATAAAAGCAACCATGGGAGAGAAGCAGATAGCAGTGTTGATTAAAGAACACTGGGTGAATCTACATGTCCAATTAAGGGTATTTGGGTTTACTATGCAGTAAAACAGCACTGGGCAGGTATCTACACATGCAGCCTCCTCGGAGGGGATTTGTTGCTTATGGGAGTAGGCTGCTCCAGGCCTCCTCCTGCCCTGCTCCACTCTCCTGCTCTCACCCTCCCATGCTAAATGGCCACATGGCCTGGCTCACCACCCCACCTTTGGGTTGCTACTTGACCAGCTCCACCTGTACCTGAAACACAGCCCACCACTATGCAGCTGTCCTTCCCCATAGAGACCTAGCTGGCCATCACCCTCCTCAAGCTAACCATGCCCACCAGCCTACAGTACATCGGCCACCTCTTCGGGGTGGGCAAAACAACCACTAGGGAGGCCATCCTGGAGGTCTTTGGCATCCTCCAGAACATTCTGGCCTACACCATGCTCCAGGTCAATGACCCCCTGAAGGTGGTGGCAGGATTCTGCACCCTGGGCTTTCTGTAGTGCACTGGGACCCTGGATAGGACCCACATCCCCATCACCTGCCTGCCCTGGGGGCACTACCCATACTACAGACTGTGGAGCTTCCATTCAGTTGTACTTCAAGCTGCGGTGGACCACCCAGGCTCCTTCAGACATATCAGCCCTGGCTTAGCTAATAGTACCCACAATGCCTGGTTCTTCTGGAATTCCGCCCTGGTGCAGAGGTGTTCCAGACCTCCATTATCAGGCAATGTCATTATCAGGGACCCCACCTACCCACTCCTCACCTGGCTCATGTGGCCCTACATCAGCCAGCTCAACCTATACCAGGCATATTTCAACAGGTACCTAGGCTGGAGCCATGCACTGGTGGAGTGTGCCTTTAGCCACCTCAAAGGATGCTGGTGCACCTTCACTGCCTGCCTCAAGGTCATGGAGGCCAATATCCCCTGGGTCATCGTCACAGCCTGTGTGCTGCATAACATCTGTGAGGCCCAAGGAGAGCTCTTCCACAAGGTGTGAGCAGAGAAGGGAAGCAGCAGGCAAAGGAGACCTGGCACTTGGAGCATCAGCTGTGGAGGCAGTGACAGTAATGGCCCCCCACTCACAGAGGCCCTGGACCTCAGTGGAAACTGTGGACAGTTTTCAGCAAATGTTTTTATTTCCCTCCACAAACCGAGACCCTGTCCCACTCTCCCTCCACAACTACAGACTCCCTCCCACCCTTCCCCCCAAACCCAGACCACACCACTAATCCCACCACCCACCAACAATAAAGCACCCTCTTCCCTGTGCAAACAATATACACTGTGCTGTGTGGTCTCCCAGGGTGGGGGATGGTGGGGTGGAGGTGCCTACAGGGAGGATTCAGGGGACAGGTGCCCAGCACCCCAGCCTCTGGCCATACGACCATGGGTGCGCACACCACAGCAAGGCCATCAGGTGGGGAGCTCACCCAGGGTTGAGGGTGGCCACTGTTCTGCCTGCACTGCTGGATCCTCCTCCTCCATCATGAAACCAAGGCCAGCAGGGCCCATGTGCAGTGCTGGCCCTACTGCAGGCAGTCCCTGTTAAAGTGCCATATGCCTCATGGGCAAACAACGGCGGTGGGAGGAGGAGGTCCCTGGTAGAGGGGCCGGCTGCTGGGGGACCCAGCGTGAGTGCAAGGGCAGGGAGCCCTGGCTGCTGCAGGTGCTGCTGCCCCTCAGCCTAAGCCCACTGTGGGACTTGCTGCTGGGTGGCTGTCACGGGACAGGCAGTGCCAGGGGCAAGGCAGCAGGTGACATGAAGGTGACCATCAGGGCCAGGATGGTGTCCAGCACCTGGTGGTCCTCCTCTGGAGCCTCCACTGCCCAGACCACCATGGCCACTTGCCGCTCCTTCACCTTTAACATTTTCTTGAGGAGAGCAATGTGCCTGTCCTTGAAGGCCAGAAGCCTGTCCCAGAACACCTGGTCCTCACAATCCTTCTCCCAGTCACATGCAATGTCTTTGGCGTGCCAGGCCCATGAGTCTGCCAGCCACTTCTCTGCCATGGTGACCAGCTGGTACAACAGCAGGGTCCAGTCTTGTGTCTGCCGCTGTTGGAAGCAGTGCATGTGGAGCATGCTGGCCAAGGGTGGCAGTGTCCCTGAGGGCACATCCCCGGTGGTGGCTGGTGCCTCTCCCTCATGTGCACATGCTGGACCTGCAGAACTAGGAGAGAGAGGCTTTTTGTGATAGTTTGGAACATTTCAGAGATAACATGTTCTATATCAAAGCACTGTGCACTGCCTGACCTCAGATCAGGGGTTGTACATGCACAGATGCCCAGGGACCATGGTAAGTTGGGTGGATGGGCTCTGCCATAGGCAGCTGCTGGCCAAGCTCTCCATTCCTGCTCCCTCCATAGGCAAGCAGCCTGTCATTCTGATCTCCTAACCAGGCCAGGCCAGGCCAGGCCAGGCCAGGACAGGGCTGGCTCCTGGCAGCAGCTGCCACAGCTCCAGACCCACTCCCCCCGTTCTCCTCTTGCAAGCAGGGGCGGACAGGGGAGAGGAGAGAAAGGGAGGGGAGGACCCTCCCCCCATGTGGGGCCCTTTGGTCCAGGTCTACAGCCCAGGGGTGGGAAGGAGAGCTGGTGCGTGCTGGGTGGCCGTGTTGCTACCTTCCCCCCCCAGCCTTCCTCCCTGTATTACTGGGGGATGGGAATGGCAGGCATCTGTGGTGGCCCAAGTCTGTCCCTGCAGGCAGTGATGAGGTGTGGATCCCACCAGTGTCCCAAGCTGAAAGAGCATGGTGCCTGGCTGCCTGGGCAGTGACCCCCATCCCCTCCCAGGGAGGAGCTGGAGCTCATCGTGGTGGTTGGTGCCATCTGTGGCCTGGACTCCTGTGTGGGGTTGTCCACCCAGAGCTGGTGTGGCAGTCACTGGCCTGGGCTCCTGGAGCTGCTGGACAAACCCAAGGGTGGGAAGCACACCAGGACCTGTGTCTGGTGCCCCAAGAGGCCCTCCTCTGCAGATGAGTCACTGCTGCCAGGCCACAGAGGAGGCTCTAGCAGGACACCCTTGCTGGAGAACAGGGCACAGCTGCTTTCAGGGTCCTGGGGAGCCAGGATACAGTCCAGCTGCCACATGAAGGGCATGGTCCTGCAGGCAGCCCTGGAGCAGTGGTTGTGGTTGGTGACATGGACTCACTGCACCCACAGGGCCTCAACCTTCATGTGGCACTGTCATGCTAACCACTGGTGCCTGCACTCTTGCATGTGGCTGACCAGGACCTCATAGATGTGGGCATTGGAGCACCTGCCCCAGGAAAACTGGCTCTGCATCTTGCCATCACCCCACAGTGCAAATCAGGTCTGTGGTCTATCTCTGGGACCAGTTGGGGCCCCAGACTATGGTGTGTGACTCCTTCAATGATCCTTAGGGATTCCACTTGAGACTGGAGTAAAGGCCAGGCTGAGGCAGGCAAAGCACCCTTCCAGCTCTTGGGCTGGAGAAACTCCAAGCCCCATGCCTCTGGGGCAAGTCTGAGTGTAGTCCCCTGGTGGTGGGGCTGACTGGGAGCAAATTTGTTCCCGGTCAGCATCTACACATATGCTACTGGGCAGTACCTACTGCACAGTTCATTTACTACCAGCATTTTTAGGTAGTAAACTAACCCTGCAGTAGATTAATTTACTGTGTAGTAACTTCCTGCACATTTAAACAATGATGCTTTACTGTGCAGTAAATTACTGTGCAGTAAAGGATCTCATGTAGACACACCTACTGAGGAGTAAGTAGGGAAGATAGACAGCACTGGCAAGTTGCAGCTTGTTGATAAGTGAAAAGAAAGGTGACAGAAACAGGAAAATACACTAAATAAAAGTAAAAAAGGCAAAAACAAGTCAAACTTAGAGACCAAAGGAAGAAAGCCAAGAAGATACAGGACAGAAGATGCTTTTGTGTACACTGGACTAAATCCTGAATTACTCACTTGACATTGCTCTAGGCTTGCACCAGCATAACTGAGAAATGAAGATGGTTCATGTGTGACATTGTTACCAGTACTTTTCATGAACCAAATGTGATATATTTTAAGATACCTCACAGACCCCTGGGATCAAATTTAGCCCTGATGTAACCCTTCTTCCTTCATGTGAATTACACCAGAGATGACCACACTTTGGCTCACTGCCTTTTTTTCTTTTTTTGAAAGGTTAAGCTTGCTATCGGAACCACAGGTCATGTTAGATTTGACATAAGCGGGCATATCAAAGGTATGCCTGCCTTTGAAGGAGGGCTGGTCCTGTGGGGAAATGGTGTATGAAAGATAGAAAGCCTCCACCTTACCTGCAGATGCAACCAAAAAATCTGAAGAAGTAAAAAACTCTGTGAGTCTCTTGGGCAACAGGCCAATGGTAGGTAAGTGGGAACAGATAGGTGATTATTCATTATTCTCCCCTGGTGCAGGTGGATTTAATTTGCTTAGCTGTCTGCTGCTGAAATTCTGTGACAGTATGATCTCATTTTATCCAAATTCCATCAGTTTTGAAAGAAGCCCAGGGATATAGATAGGATACATCATTTTACACTCCAAAGTCTGAATTTGTGAAAGCCGGGCCTCAGCTACAATGGTGAGGAGAGAAACGTAGGCACCAAGATACAGACGTATTCAAGATTTGACTCCTTTGACCTCCACAAAGCTTTACCTGTGTATGCCAGGGCTGGATCCAGCCTGTCATTGACAGAAGTTGGCACAGAATCCGGTGGAAGCTGAAAATCTGGTAAGGGGATGTTGTGGTATTGTGGCAGCATAACTCCTCCTTCTCTAGGGCAGGACATCACCCATCATTCCTTCCTCATGGATTATGAAGTCTTCTATTGATTGTTATCCTTGTTTGGATTAAATCTAATGGTTGTAATCCTTTCTAGGAAGTAGATGTGTATTTAAATTCTTTCTGTGAAAATACATCTGAGGATGCTATAAGTATTGTTAACAATGGCTTGATTTGAATCCTGTCCTCCAGCTAACTCTGTCTTTCTTCAGATTTTTCAACTGCTAACCTAATGAAGGCGGTAACCCTTGCCACTTGTCAGCTCTTGTGAAACACACTTCAATATTTGGTATTGCAGTCCTGCTGATTGTCTCCTTCCTGGCCCTAGAGAGCCTTAATATTCCTTTGTCCTCAGTAAGAATTGAGATCTCCTAGCATCTTAAGGGTTCTTTTCACCCCCTAGCTTTAAGTATAAATGCCAAATGCATTTATTAGCTGCAATAATAATGTTCCAGAATCCTGTTAATTTAAGTGAGAACAGAAACAGGCTGAAATATTCTAAATAGCTCTCTTCATCTTTGTTTAATTCCAACAAATAAGGGCATCTCCCTAATACATATAGAACCATAGATACATAGAAAATTAGGGCTAGAAGGGATTTCAAGAGGCGTAGTCCAATCCTCTGCTTTAAGACCCCTGCTTAAGCCAGGTGTTAAAAACCTGTAAGGATGGAGAGACCACAACTTCTCTGGGTACCTTATTCCAGTGTGTCCCGGGGAGACCAAGAAGAAGGATTGGGAAGCCCCGCCTGCAGGGCACAGCATGGAAAAAAACCATCAAAATAAAGAGGGAAGCATGAAATAACTACTCACCTGTAGGAGGCACAATGCCGGAGGGACGAAGAGAAGAGCCCACGTGGTTCACAAGCTGCGTCTTTATGCAATTAAAACCAGTGGGTGACGTCACAGGGATGCACCGGCCAGCAAAGATAAAAGCGGCCACCGGCAGTAAGGCGGAGAGAGTGAGTGAGGAGGCAAAGGCTCTCCGTGCCAGCAACAGACAGGGCCGGCATGAACGGGGAGCGCCCATATGATGGGTGGCAGCTGGAGCAGCAGGGGTCCCTCACACCAAAGGTACCGAGGCAGAGCCCCAGGAGGGGAGGAGTACCAGGGGTGACTTCCCCCTTGTACCTCCGAGGAAGTTCGGTGGTGGAGGTTCCGAACAACAGTGCAATAAGGACGGTGACCCAGAGGAACAGGCTGAGACCTACCCTGGGGAAGCAGAAGTTTGTCCACCCAGCCGCTTCCAGGTACCGGGTCAGGGAGCTGGGCTGGGAGCGGAAAGGGAAGAGAGACCCCGCAGGACCAGCATGGGGGGAATACTGCCAAGCACGGGCAGGAGTGCGGGAAGAACCAACCGGTAGGACACCGGACAGGAAGACCCTTTTGGGGTTCTTTTTTTTTTCTTCTTTTCTTCATTTTGTTTTCTTTACCCCATGCTTGACAGGGGAACCCATGCCGACACCAGGAACAGAGCCGACGGGCTCAAAGGGGCCCCAGGCATAGGGTCTGAAACAACTAACGATCCTGCCCCAAGGAGGAAAGTGGGACACAATAAGGCACAAGGGACATCCACTGAGGAGAGGTGGCTGTGTTGACACCTGGCACCCCGCCAGAGGTTGGTGTAAGGTTGGGGTGTAGGGGAGGTGGAGCCCCATGAACATCCCGTGAGTGGAGTGGTCATCCCTGAGGGGACCTTCGAGGCTACCCCACTCCCCGAAGTAACATTCAAAGACATGACAGGTGAGTTCGGGGGAGCCCAGAGGGACAACCAAAGCCCACCTCAGGGAATCCATGAAGCCAGAGAGCATGTGCCCTCTACAGTTCGGGCCAAGGTGGCACATGAGTGGGCGTTCGAAGCCAGGCAGGCACACAGTGCTTTACTACCCTCCTAGATTCATAGATGTTAGGGTCGGAAGGGACCTCAATAGATCATCGAGTCCAACTTTCTTTCTCCTAGTAAGAAAGTTTTTCCTAAACAACCTAACCTAAAATATTTAACTTAAATTTCCCCTGCTAAAGCTTAAAACTGTTGCTCCTTGTTCTGTCATCTGCCACCACTGAGAACAGTCCAGCTCCATCCTCTTTGGAACCACCCTGCAGGTAGTTGAAGGCTGTTATTAAATCCCACCTCAGTCTTCCCTTCTCAGCTAAGTACAGACAGTTAAAAAGCCCAAGGCTGAATCAATTCAGTCTTTGCAGGTTAGTCTAATCAGCAGAGATTAAACTGAGAAATAACTGGACAGACATTTGCTTTTGATTCAGGTAATGCAGCCACATGCCTGCAGTGGCTCAGGCCACAAGCTGGGAGGTGCTAGAGCACAGCTTTAGCATGTAGCCAGCACGGGCTATATGTTCACTTCCTCTTCCTGGTGCCCCTGAGGTCTCTGGGATTTGCACTCCAGAATTACAGCTGCAACAGGACTCTACAGCATTGCTCATCACTTCCTCTTCCTGCTTCCAGGTGCCTCTGGAATTTGTAGTTTACAGTTGCAGCCAGCAGTAAGTTTTTTAGCAGAACAGAGCAGGGTAGGGCAGGGCAGCTCTGTACTTGGGGAAAGAAAAATTTAACCCCTTTCCCTGGCCCCAGACCCCTCTGGGGCAGTGCCTGCCTCTGCACCCACCCACCCACCCCTTCTCTGCTGGAGCAGACAACCCAGTCCAGGGCTGGAAAGCCTGCTGAGAAACTGATTTAACTAGAACCTGGAAGGGGCCTGGGACAGAAGTTGCATAAACTGGTTTGAACCAAGTCAGTTAAGTCTGATACTACATTCAACCAGGTTTATCAGTTTCAGCCATTTTGAAACTGGTTTATGTGCACTGAATTTCTGTTGTGTTACAGATTTAAACCAGTTTCTGATCACTTAAACTGGTTTGTGTGTAACTTATGTCCCTAGCTGAGTCCAGACTCAGCCTTTCCTCATAACCAGGAATCTGAGTTGTCCATTTCCTGCAGAAAAATACAGATTTTCCCCTTCGAGGCAGTTTCCTCTTTTGCAAACAAATCTCTGCAGGCTGGTAGAGTTCCATCCTGCAAGAACTGCTTATAAAAAGGGTGGGAAACATTAAGACCTGCCCCGGGGGCAGGGTCTGAGAATCCTAGTCGGCCAGGGCTGGCTCAGACTCAGTTTCCCTCCTGCAGTCTTTGGGTTATGTAGGGTTGGCAGGGGCTGGAGCCTGGGGGCATCTGGAGTCCCCTCTAATAGGGCTGGGGAGGCAGGGGGCTGTGGGTCAGGAATGAAGGGCACCGGCAGAGCTGGGGGGGGGGGGGAAGGCTGTGGAGCTGTGGGTTGCATGCAATTCATGCTATCCAGATACCCAACTACCCAGATATCTCCTGGAAGAATGCTTGGCCAGCTCAGATCGATCACAATCCTTCCTGACCAGCAAAAAGAGCTTTTTTTGACTCAGGAGGTGCACAGGCCAACTAGAGGCAATGCACTTCTTGACCTGGTTCTGGCCAAAGGGGATGACCTGGTGACCAACTTAAACATAGAGGGCAAGCCTAGGTGATAGTGACCATGAAATCATTATGTTCACCGTCCATCGCAAGGCTGACAAAACACATGCCAAGCTTGAAGTCTTAGACTTCAAAAATGCGAATTTTAATAAGCTCAGGTCACTAGTAGAGAATGCCCTGAGAGACCAAGGACCACAGGTAAAGGGAGCATGAGAAGAATGGTTGTTCCTTAAGAAGACAATCCTTAAGGCTCAGAGAAAATCCATTCCCTTAGGAAAAAAGTAGCAGAAGGGTCAAAACACCCTCTTGGCTAAGCAGAGAAGTTTCAGCCCTCCTTCAGAAAAAGAAAAAGGTATACAAACAATGGAAGCTTGGGACAGCCTCTAAGGAAGACTACTAGACAATGGACCTCACTTGTAGAAAACAGATTAGGCAAGCTAAGGCAGAAACCAAACTAAAACTAGCTATAAGAATCAAGGACAACAAGAAGTCCTTCTTTAGCTACATAGGGAATAAAAGGAAAACTAATGGGAGTGTGAGGCTGCTGCTCAATGCCTCAGAATACCTGGTCACTACCACTCAGGAAAAAACGGAATTTCTAAATGACTACTTTGCCTTGGTCTTTCACAGGACTAAGGGGAACAATATGCCAGGTAGGGCACAGAACAAGCAGGGTGGGATTGACACCATTCCCACCATTGCCATAGAAATGGTGTACAATCAATTAAAGAAATTAGATGTATATAAATCAGCAGAAACAGATGAACTCCACCCAAGAGTGCTGCAAGAGTTGGCTGAAGTAATCGCAGAGCCCCTGGCAGAGGTCTTTCAAAAATCATGGGGCTCTGGAGAAATCCCAGAGGATTGGAAGAGGGCCAATGTTGTTCCCATCTTCAAGAAGGGGAAGCGTGAGGACCTGGGAAACTACAGGCCAATTAGCTTAACTTCTATTCCAGGGAAAATCCTAGAAAGGATCAAAGAGGCTATATGTGACAAACTTGCAGAAGGCATGATACTGAATGACAGCCAGCATGGCTTCATCGCGGGCAGATCTTGTCTGACCAACCTCATTTCTTTCTATGATCAGATGACTCATCCCCTGAACGAGAGAAAAGCAGTTGACATCATATACCTCTACTTTCAGAAAGCCTTTGACCTGGTATCCCATGAGGTACTGATCAGAAAAGTGGAAGATATCAGGCTCAACTGCAAGACAGTCAAGTGAGTGTGAAACTGGTTGTGGGGTGGGATGCAGAGAGTTCAAATGAATGGCTTGGTGTTGTCCTGGCAAGATGTGGGCAGCAGCATACCCCAGGGTTCAGTACTTGACCCAGTGCTATTCAACATCTTCATCAACGACCTGGATAAGGGGGTGAAAAGCCCACTGGCCAAGTTCACGGATGACACCAAGATAAGGGGTTGTGTGGACACACCCGCAGATAGGCTGCAGATACAATCAGACCTAGACAGGCTGGCATGTTGAGCAGAACAGAACCAGATGAGGTTCAACGTAGAGAAATGCAAAGTGCTGCATCTGGGAAGGAAGAACACCCAGCACACCTACGAGCTGGGCATCTCTAACCTGACCAGCACTACAAATGAAAGAAATCGGGGGGTTACAATATACCCCAGCAGGAATATGAGCCGGCAGTGCAACACAGTAGCTGCTAGGGCCAATAAAACTCTGGCATGCATCAATCGATGCATCTCCAGTAAAACCAAAGAAGTGATTCTCCCGCTTTACTCAACATTGAGTGGCCGCAGCTGGAGTATTGCATCCAGTTCTGGGCTCCGCACTTCAACAAGAACATGCTAAAGATCGAAAGGGTCCAGAGAAGGACCACTCATGTGATCAAGGACTTGCATGGCAATATGAGGAGAGGCTGAGGGATGTCAGACTCTTCAACCTAAAGAAAAGAAGGCTGAGAGGGAACCTGATTGTGGCTTACCGCTATATCAGAGGTATATATCAGGGGCTTGCTGAACAACTGTTCACCAAGGCGCCCTGGGGGAAAACTAGAAACAACAGCCACAAACTCTTGGAAGATAGTTTCGGGCTGAACATTAGGAAAGATTTCTTCACAACTAGGGTGTCCAGACTATGGAACAAGCTCCCCTCAGAGGTCTACCCTAGAGGTCTTCAAGAGAAGACTGGATGGTCACCTGGCTGGGGTCACCTGACCCCAGATGTCTTTCCTGCTCATGCAGGGGGCTGGACCCAATGATCCTTTAGGGTCTCTTCCACCTCTATGATTCTATGCTGCCAGGGTTGGAGGAGGTGGGGGTGCAGGGAAAGTTGTCAGGGGCAGGGGCAGAGCAGGGAAACAGTAACACTGCCAGGGCAGGGGGGAGACTGCGTGGAGAGCTGGTAGGGCTGTTGGGAGGAAGGGCAGCGATGTGTGGGTGGGGGCTGGGGGAGCAGGGAGGGGTCTGCAGGCACTCTCAACAGACACTCTGGCATGGGGGAACCCAGGCAACATCCTCATGCTGGGACCCAGCTCCACCATGCCCCAGGTGCTGTAGCACTGGCCAATCACCCTGTCCTATGCTGCGGACCAGGTCTTAATGCCCGAGGCCAAGCTCAGCACTGCCCAGCTTGGGCAGGGCCCAAATTCACAGTGCAGGCAGTAGTGGCCAGGAGGAACAGGCTCCACCCCACCCTACCCCACCACATGCGAGGGGCTAAGCAATCCACACACCTCTCATGAAGAGACCCATCACTAACTGACCAAAGTCCGATGTAGCCAGGGGTTGTTTGCTAGTCAATGGGAGTCCATTAGCACTGAGGGTGCAGCCAGAAGCTGGATGCCTTTTGCAAGGACAGAGTTTAATTACAGAGGGCCCAGGCCTTCTACAGGCTCTGTGAGATCTAGGTGAGTTCCATGTGAGGGCAGACGTCTTGATTGCTGCCAGAAAGCCAGAAAGTTCTGTCTGGCTCTGAAAAGGATCAGGATTTTCTGCTAACTCTAAATACTGTGTTTACTCAAATATAAGATGACCCTGAATATAAGATTACCCCCCTCCCCAATAAGTAGATTTGATATATGGAAAATTTATAAATTTGACATAATTTTAGAGATTTATAGATTCATAGATGTTAGGGTCGGAAGGGACCTCAACAGATCATCGAGTCCGACCCCCTGCATAGGCAGGAAAGAGTGCTGGGTTCAGATGACCCCAGCCAAATGCCCATCTAACCTCCTCTTGAAGACCCCCAGGGTAGGGGAGAGCACCACCTCCCTTGGATATAGAACCTACCTATTGGAGATATGCCTTGAATTTGTCCCCCTCCAACTGCTACAGCTGGGAAAATAAATCAGAGAGGTCAGGTAGCCCGCTTGCCCTCTATCCCGCCATGCCCCACAACCTCCTACCCCTGCAGCCCTTTCCCCTTCCTCCTTACCCCTGCTGTCCCTGACCACATAGAAGTGAGGGGCAAATTTAAAAATGCTGACCTTGAATAAATATATGCAAATTAGTATATGAACCCACAGACTTAGTTTATCACAAATTGATTAATTTTACCTTTTTTTGAAACCTCTGCAAGTTTTAGCACAGGTACTCCATAAACAGTCTTATGTGAAATTTTTATACCTACTTATATATAGTACAAACTATGCATGATATTAATCCAAAACCAAAAGGCTTATGATTTACCATATAGTTCACTGGGCTGGACCCCTGGAGAGTCAACAGTGTTGCAAGCTATGGTGACCCCATAGCTCAGCACTGCTCAGTATGTGTGTCTACTCCACATACCCTCCACAAAGGATCTGTGTGATAATCAGCCCAAATTCATGATTGGAACTGGATGTTTCTGTCACAAGTCCTGGGACCCTCCAAAAATGTATATGTAGATAAGGTGCAGAGCAATCTGGTTTGGCTCCACCTCATGGAGGACAGGCCCACACTAATCATATGCAACAGGCTGAAAGACGGGGTGACAGAAAAATTCTGGGTGAATTGTTTGGGGCCTCATTTGGTGATGTTTGCTAGACTTTTAAGACTGGTGAAGAAACAATAATCATTGGAAAGAAAGGTGCAGTTCAGCTATAGGAGTGAAGAGGAAGTTGAAATGTATTCAATGTAGTAGTTGACTATGACTTGAAAAAGAATCAGTGCTGATGGAGACTACACGCAATACCATACCACTCTACCATATATCTTATTCAGCGGGGTTTTACTAATTGATCCTGGTGGTAAGTTCCCATTAGTATGTTTGCACAATATGGGCCATGTGTTTTAAAGTCATGTTCAGTATTGGCTGCATTTAATCAGCTTCAGAGCTGGTTTCCATTACTGAACACATGCTGCTTTTGGCAGCAGTTTTATAATGATATGCAAGGTATTTAATGAGGTTTCTCTGTCTGCAAATATAAGATGAGGACCTTTTCTCCCATGCTGATTGTGGGGGAAACCTCATCTTGTATTTGAGTAAATATGGTAGTTGAAAATGAGTGGATTCAAAAGTTGTAGGTTTAAAAAAACTGTAATATTATGCATGAGATGGTTTAACCCAAGTACAAATGTTTCAGTTTGCAGAGACCATTATCTCAGTGAAAGCCTCTTACTTAGCAAGACAGAATTTCCTTAGAGCCAACTGTTCTATAGACTCTGGCTAATCAGGACCACTACAGACTAGGCACACCAAGCTAGAAGTTTACCCATGGGCTAAGTACAGACAGTCAAAAAGCCTGAGGCTGAATCAATTCAATCTAGGCAGTTTCCTCTAAGCTGTATAGGTTGAACCAATAATCAACTGAACTAACATCCAGTTTTCAATTGGGAAAGGCAGGGGGAGGTCTGCACTGACCCAGGCCAGTAGGTGAGGGACGCTAGAGCACATCTCCCAGCCTGCTGGCCATTGCCAGCCCAGCCAAGTATCCCCAAACCTGTGCTGTCCCCCCACAGGGGGTTAAGAAGTCCCCTAGCCGGGTGCTGGTCCACCTTGGAGGAGCCTCCTCCTCAGCAGGTTTCCCCCAGTGTGGGTTCCCCAGCCCAGGCAGCCCTGGGGAGCTGAGGGGAGTTCCCGCCCTCCCTCTTTCCAGCTGCTGATTGCTTCAGTGGCTGCCACAGGAGAGAAGGAGGAGCTCTGGGCCAGGTGCTCACCCATGCAGCCCAGCATAGGGGCACTGAGGAGCCCTGGCTTAGAGGGTCCCTCCCCCAGCCCAAGGTCTCCCAGCCCAGGCCAGCCCCAGGGTCCCAAAGGGAATTCTTCCCCTCCCCAACCCCAGCCCCTTGCCTTAGCTGCCATGGGTCTCAGGAATAGCCCAGGGAGTGGAGGGAAATTCCTCTGTTCCCCTGCATTAGTTTTGCCTCAGACTTGCAGCAGCTAAGGCAAAACCACCTGCGGAGGTACAGGAGAATTTCCCTCCTCTCCCTGAAGCTGCCTGAGACTCACAGCAGCTAAGGCAAGCAGGAAGGAGAATTCCCCTCAGCTCCCTGGGGCTGCCCCAGGTTGGGGAAACCTGGGCTGGAGTGGGGGGAAGCCCCCGAAAACGGGCTCCCTGGTGCACCCATGTTGGGATGCATAGGAAGGCACCTGGCCCAGACATCTGCTTCTTCCTCTCTCCTATGGCAGCCATTGAAGCAGTCATCAGCTGGGGAGGGGAGAAGGCTGCCAGGTTCAAAATCCCCTACCACAGGTGCTTTCCCTCTGCCCACATGCTGCATAGACCCTAGCTGCGGGGTCTGGACATCTGTTCCCCTGCCCCCCTGCCCCTATGGGCTGATGGACACAGACAGGAAGCAGGCTAAGGAACAGAGAGACAAGGCAGTACCTGCTCTACTGGAGCAGGCAGCATAGCCCTGTGCTGCAAACCATTCTGGGATGCTGGGGGACTGTGAGTTAACTTGAATCTGGAGGGGATCTGGGACAGAAGTTCCATAAACTGGTTTGCCCTAAATCAGTTAAGTCTGATACTACATCCAGCTAGGTTTATCTTAAACTGGTTTTGGCCATTTTGAAAGTGGTTTACGGGCACCGAATTTCTGTCCTGTTAGAGGTATAAACCAGTTTCTGATCACCTAAACCAGTTTATGTGTAACTTCTGTCCCTAGCCATGTATACTATTTTAGTCCTCATGACTGGAAAGCAACTTCAATGGCCCCAAGGGGTCTGACTGTTCCAAGAAGCCAGGACGCATGGATGATAAGCCTTGCTCTACTACAAATATTCAATGCAACTTTAAGCAGAGCAAGCCCACTCTCTGCATACCTGTTTCCACTCCCACCCTTTGTCTATCTTGTCTCTTGGGACTCTTAACGCCTCCAGGGCAGGAACTGTTTCTTACTGTGTGTTTATACAGTGACTAACACAGCGAGGTCCTGGTCTGGATTGGTGTCTGTCAGGGTTTCTGTAATATAAACAAATAACAATGAATTCAGGGTTGGCCAACAGAAATCACAGGGACTGTGCAACGTGTAGGACTGAACTGAGCACCGAGTGAGTTTTTGTCATGAAATTATGGCTGCTGATTACGGCTGCTGCCTTGGAGGAAAGCTAGAGCAAAGTCAGGATTATTTAGTACCTTTGTCTGATGTAACAGATGGGAGGAAAAACCATTTCCCTTGAGCTTCGACTTCACATATGAAGGAGTGTGCAGGAGTAGGCAGCACTGCCTGTGGCCCCATTGTACTCGGAAAAGTGTTCATCAGAACAACAGCAGCAACTGCAAAGCTCTTCAAGTTGTCACAGAAAATTATTATGCTGCTTCTGCTTAAAGTTAAAATTGTGATAAAATGTGGTTAAATTCATGATAGTAAATGAAAGAGAAAAGGCAAATGCTGTCCTGCATGGTAACCATACAGCTTACAATTTAAAACAAGGCTGGAAAAATTTGAGTTTTATTCCCTACAGTTGAAGTGCTTAATTCTGTCAATTCATTTTAACAACAGCCTTTAAGAAACAAACTGTGATACATTTTGTCTGGTATGTAACTGCCTGGATGATTTCAGGGGTGCTGTGCATTTTGACCACATTTAAGGCACATTAATATTACTCACATACAAGAATAAACCCCAAAATATGGTCTGATTAATAATCTCTAGTATTCCTTCTCTAGTACACCTTTCAAAATGTTTTGCAATTCATTCGTTTTTACGGAATAAAACATTCCTTGCACATTGCAAAAAAGAAACTAGCTTGACCTGAAATTGACCTTTATATGTACAAGTTTATTTATTGTACCGGAACTGAAAACAGAAAAACTTCACAAAACAAAGCCAAGCAATGAAGAGAAACAGCTTTGAAAGCAAACCAATTGTACTTACTGAAAGATGGGCCTGAAGAAAAACCATGGGTATGGTATGAGCACAGTCAGGCTTCGAGGCACATAAAAACTCAGCATCAATTCAATTTTGTAAATAGCACTAATTTGCCTCAAATCCAAAATCCTGACTGCCCTGAATTTGTGGGATGTTTAAAAACCACAGCAAAACATTGTGTTTGCAATCCACATGTATGTTAATATTTCCCAAGAAAAAGTGCTCCTGGGGGGTGAGAGAGTTAAATTTTATGTGGAGCTTGTTTCAAAACATATTCAGTGCAGACTGAAACTGCTATGAGATTGTTGCTAAACAATTTGGACTTGCAGTGACTTGCTGGAATTCAGAGTAGCTCTCATCCTTTCAATTAAAACCACTTTTCAATACAGCCCCTAACCACATTCTCATATAGAAGCCATCGTGACTATGTGCTTCCTTCAAAATGATCCATGCACTTTTTCAGTATGTCAGCTTATGTGATAAGAGGGTTAAGGCAAGGACATGGGAATATATGTTTAGCTTCACTGATGAATGTGATAGCTCATACTCCTGAGCTAATGAACCTTCGAAATACTCACACTAACTGATGATCTCCTGAGGTCTCTTCCAACCCTAATTTTCTATGATTCTGTGATTCTTGTCTTATCCTTTTTGCATTGCAAATGGACTTGCATACAGGAGATGGGGAAATTATCATTTTCCTCTGTAAAAATTTTTGCAAAAGTGGAAAAATCACTTATTTTAGAATTGTTTTTGTTGAAGAAAATGAAAATGGAAAATTTCAATGAAAGCAAAGGGCCATATTTTCCTTGTGGACACAATTAGTTCCACTGAAGTTTGTTGTGTTATCTGAGTAAGAGGAGCTGGTCTGGACCACCTAAAATCGCTGAAGTATTACAACGTTGAGCTGCAGTGTTTGTTCTCTATTAAGATTTGTATTCAGAAAAGGGTTTTCCCTCACAGGGCTTTTAGTGTCAGCCAGACCCCAAAAGTACTGAGGTGCACTAAATTTACAAATGATAGCACTGGAGACAGGAGGAGAAATAACCCAGCATTTTCAAATCACATTACAGCTGTAACATGAGTTTGGCCCGAGTTCTGTTTAAAAACTGCATACCTAACCACATTATTAAAATACTAATGTGCCACATATGAGCTTCCTGAATGAACTATATTTTACTTTTCTCAGCCATCTGTTTTTCAGAGTTGATGTTGGTGGTTTTAGTTCTGGTGCTAAAATGTACCTTGCACCCAATGTATTTCCTGTTCTAGGTCTTTCTTGCAGAGACCATGAGAGAGAAGACAGCTTTGGAGACTGTGACCATCCTGAGCAGTGCTAGAAAACCGGAAGCAGTCTGTTGATGTTGCTAAGAAAATGCTCACACGCTGAAAACAATCCCAGAAAAACAACAGAGAAAGAGAGAGAACCTTTACAAGTCAGTAGAAGTGTTTTACAGATTAGTGCAACCTATTGGCTTAGTTATTTTAGGACCAGCCTAGATTCTGCCAGGGAGCAACACGGTTCGGTGGAAAAAGTACTAGCCCAGAAGTTAGGAGCCACTGCCCAGCTCCATAGCTTCAGACAAGTTAGCTCCCTCTCCCTGCCTCCGTTTACCTTCCCATTCTTCTTGTTGTCTTGTCTCCTTGGCTGGGTGCAGTGGGGACACTGATGTCAGTGGCGTAGGACTGGAATACAAGCAATAGTATTAAAGAAGATTTAGGGGCTAAGAAACCATCCGAGTCATACTTCTGCAAAGGGTACTTTGTGCACGACTGCTTTGAGACAGCTGGTACAACAGGCCAGTGTTATGAATTACTGAGCAGTGGTGCTATCCCCACACTTGTTTCACGCAGTTCTGTTCCTCAGGTGAGCTCAGGAACTGATACCATTCAGTCTCTCAGTAGGCCAATGACACAGGGGCAGGGGGTCTCTCCAGCTTGCATAGCTGTGCAGGAAGCAGAGCACAATCAAGTCCTAAAAACAGAGAAGAGGGGGTAAAGGTTGTAAAGCACCAGGAGGCTCCTAAAAGGTGAAAGCTTCTCTGAAAATGCAGGCCACACATCTAGTTAAAAGTAGCCTGCAGTTTTCTTTTACCTGAATACATTACAAATGAAAGCCTCATTTGTTGTAGCTCAGCTATGGTAGCCAGTTTTTCTTGTTAAGGTTGCCTCTGATGATACTGTCCCATTATTACCAGAATCTGGGTAAAACACAGCTAATTTCCACTTGTAACAAATTTAGCTCCAGTTAATATTTTTGTCATGTCTCGGGTTGTTATAAATTAATTCAAAGTGCAGGTAACCTACTCATAAAGTTTAATTAGAAAGCACAGACTTGAACTTTAATCAGGAACAAAGCTGTCAAGAGTTGTGTGGTAAATTAGATAATACTGTATGGTTTGCATCCAGGGAGAGTAAGACACATTTATGCCACAGCTGAAAATATCTGTATGTGCATGTTCATTCTGACTAACACAGATGCAGATACATTTTAGCAGTATGGTTGAATAACATATAAATATGACCCATAAATAATTTAAGCAACATGGAGCTCAAAAAGTTAATGAAATTAGTTTTGAAACAAACCCCGTTTGACCTACTTATATAAAGAACAGGACCAAAAATATGAAAAATTATATATCAGATAACTCAAGTAATGAATTATTGCAAAATGTTGTGAATGGATTGTTTGATAAATATTGTTTGACTGGATTTACTTAACGGAAGTGCAAGAATGTGTGTCATTTATTTCTTCGTCGTATTTATGTCCCAAAACTGAAATGGTATTTGTATCTATCCATACCCACAGATGTGAATGTGCATGCATGTGTGCGCACATACATACAATCTACCATGAACACAGGATTAAAGTTGAACAACCAAGTACTTCTGAGTCAGTGAAGCACTGTCAAAAGGAATATGCTTGACTCACTCCACAACCTCCATACAAGCATAGGGTTTAATTCTCCTCTCTCATATACCAGTGTTTTTCCTGAGCAAATCTATTGATTTCAAAAGGGCTACTCCTGATTTACACCAGTGTAAGATTGGTACCAGTGGGTGCATCTACATGAGAGGTTTAGTAGGTGCATCTACGTGTTCATTAATGCGCCTTAGATACTGTGCATTTAGTTTAGTCCTCCCTTAATAAAGTATTAACTAAATGCACAGTACCTAGAGTTACTGTGCAGTAGCACCAGTGCATAGTTATTTAGTGACACTTACTGTGCGTTAGCCTAATAACACTGTGAAGTAGGCTATTAGAACAGTTATACTGTGCGGTGTTATTAGGCTAACGCGCAGTAAGCATCTCATGTAGATGTGCCCACTGTGCAGCTGCCTAATTAACTGTGAAGTAAACATCCCAGCATCTACATATATACCCCTATTAGGGCACATGAGACTACTAAACTCTGATGCAGGCTAGTACTTATAAATACAAGTACAAGCCTGCTCCGGAGTTTTCTCATGTGTAGCAGTGCACGTGTAGACACCGACACGGCTGGCTGGAGCACAACGGTATTTCAGTGGGTGAGGGCTGCCTACTGGCTAGCTCCACACTGAATCACCCTCATGCCCCAACCAGCCCCTCCACAGCACATTTTTCCCAGTTGGAGCAGCTCCAGGCTGGCAGACTGACCCCCTGGACCACTTGCCAGCCTGGGCTGCTGCAACCCAGATCAATGTCCTGTGGTCAGGGTGCACATGCAGATGCGCGCCCAGAAGCAATAAGTTCCAGAGTGATGAGCTTTGGAGCTTATTACTGTGCATTAATAGGCATGTGTAGAGACCCCCTGTTGTACTGTTTTATAACTAATGGAAAATATTAGACACACTTGTAAGTTCACAAACAAGTTTACATTTAGTAGGTACATGGGCTCATGTTTGGTTTTGTAACTCTACTGATTTCAGTGGAGTTAAACCAAGAATACATTGGGTACAGGGTCTGCACTGCAATCTGATACTGGCACAGTACAGGCTCTAAATTGATAATATGAGCACATAACAGATGATAAGTGAAATATATAGCTTATGCGACCAGTCTTCAGTCTTTTATTTGCCCCCAAAAAGAAAAAGACATTATTATTATTTAGGTTGGAGTAGCAGACAAAATGTGCTAGGAGCCTTTCAAACACAGAGACAGACACAACACCTGCCCTGAAGCGTGCAGATACATGGGTCAGCTTGTAGCTCACGGGCATGGGGAAAGGGAAATGTCACCTAAAGGTCACAGAATCTGTGCTGGGAAGCAAGGAGTTATAAACCTCTGGGAATAGATCCACTGAATCAATGAGCCTCTCATGTGATTTATAACTACTCGTGTGACTCAGGCATGTAGTACTGAAACTGCATGATGCTGAATGAGCACTCCCTTTGGCCCAACTAATGCCAAGCATTTAAGCATGTGAGTATTGATGTCACTACTACTCACATGCTTAACGAGAAATGTTTTCTTAAGTGCTTTGCTGGCTGGAGGTCAGAATGTTCAGGACCTAGCAGGCTCTAACCCTGAACATCAGAGGCATAGCTGCTCGTTTCTGTACCCTGGGCAGTGGTGGTACATGGTGCAAGGGTAGTAGCCAGAGGTTTGCTAGTGGCGGTGGGGCAGGGGGAAGTACTGCCTCCTTTATTTTTGCCACTGATATGTTGATGAGCCATTTAAACATCAATTTGTAGTGGGGAAAAAAAGAAGGCCATAAAGTTAACCCCCTCTGACACCTCCACCTTTCTCCACCCCTTCCCCCCCCACACTGTTTGCTATCATCACTCAAATGCTGCCACAGCTGCTCTGCACTCTTTGCTAATGGAGCCAGAGCTTGAGCCACTGCATGGAAGGTACTGGATGTGGAGGAACATGGGAAGGAAATAAGGGAACAGGAGGGTGAGGCACTCTCCAGGCTCCATTCTGGCACCCATTTAAGGGTGCTTACCCATCCACTGTTACACTGCTGCTAAACGTAAAGTATTTCCATTCTGAGCCAGCATACAGTTTCATAGTTGCTCCTGAATGACTGTGTTGACTGTTTTTCTTTTTGTGGCTGGCAACCTTTTCTTTTCTATGCATGGAATGGACAATCTAGGTCAGCATCACCTTGTGGACAGATTTCTGTTATGTCCAAACAAACTGCACACAGCTAGAAAAAATGGATTTTCAGCAAAAGGCCAATTTATCAAAATCAATCAAAATCCAAACTATTTGTGGGAAATAGCCACGTGCAACAGATGGTTTGTCATGAAAGATTTCTTACAGCATGAAATTTAACATAAAACCCAAAGAGCAAGAGCATGCCTAGAATAGCCAACCGCTGAGTGCTTAGGATACTCGCTGAAGATATGGGACACTGAAGTTTGGGTCATGCTTCAGGCAGCTGGAACCCAACCCCTGGTTTTCCACATCTCCAGTGAGTATTGTCACCAGACCTTTTTCTCTTACGTCACAAATAAATACAAACTTTTAAAGGTCTTGGTGATATCTCTGATCCCTGACTATGACCTCTAGGAACTACTCCAGTAAAAATATTAAGTATTAACAACACGGCTATTCAATAAATATTGCAAAGACATTTTTTTCCTGAGTCATTTGTAAGGCACTGTAAGCCACTTGCACAGAACTCTGTAAAGAATGTGTGATGATACTAGCAATGAGAATGCATTAAAAAGGTAGCACCTGCATGGCATTAAGTTGACTTGCCCTTGAATACACAGGATTCTTTACGAAATGTCAAACTCAAGAATGCAGGAATCTACAAATTATGGTGAATCACACTCTTACAAAATATATAAAGCTTTATCATACAGTACATCTGCAGTTATAATGACTGTAAGAGATCTGCAACTTAAACTGCAAACAACCCTAGAGGACCAGGTTCTGTAGTTTTACTGTACCAGGAATTCAGGAGCATGAACAAAAAAGTCTTTATGCAAAGCTCAAAAAGCACTGAAAACTGAAAAACAGACTTGTATGTTCTTTGTGTATCCAAGCAATTTCCCAGAAAGGTTTCCAGTTTTACAGTTAGCTTTTGTACTGAAAAGAAAAGAAAGATAGTAACCTTTAGAGTGAGTGACAGTAGCATGAAAACATAATACTGTGTGAAAACATATTATATTACATATTGCATCATCTGGTGGTTTAATTAATTGTACAATATTAGTTTCTGTTGACATCAAGTATTCTTACTCTAGCAAAATAAATCATAGACAGTTTCATAATCAAAAAAACATGTTTCATTAAAGGAAAAATACAGGCAATTATATTTGAATAACTTGGCCCCCATTCTTGGGTTGTGCTGAGCTGCAGTCTTTGCTGAACTGATGGGGGCAAGAGAGGGCAAAGGTGACTTTATATCAGATCTACATCAACTAGGATATCCTCTACACCTGGAAAGTCCCTGGTAACCCATTAGCAACTGGCTGTACGGCCCCTTTCCACCAGAGATGAACTAGCTGTTTAGCCTCATCTGCATTATGTATGGGATAAACATTGCATTTCAGGAGCTGGGGAAGATGCATTTCCTTCATTCTGTTCCCATTTCTACTGCTAACTTTTGTAAGCCTCTTAACTGTTCAGTGCCTCGGTTTTCCCTCTGTAAAATATGGATAATACTTACCTTGTCAAGAGATGTTGGCTCCAGAGATGAAATTGGTATATCTTTATTACTATTAGAGAAATTACTTGTGAAATATACACTATGAAAATTTTCTGGAGAGAAACCTTAGAAGCCCACCTATGATGAGATGAGTCAAGTGTGATCACATGGCACAGGAAGTTTTGCACAGAAGCACTTCCAGTGACACTGGGTACATCTACATGAGACAATTACTGCACAGTTGACTAATTAACTGCACAGTAAACATCTCGGTGTCTACACATGCACCTGTATTAGGGTGCACGAAACTAATAAACTCTGCAGCAGGGTAATACTTGTAAATATAAGTACAACCCTGCTGCAGAATTTTTTCAGGCACAGCAGTGCATATGTAGATGCTACTCCAGCTGGCTGAGTCACAAGGTGCTTCAGCTGGCAGGCACACTGAAGCACCCTCATGCCCCAGCCAGCTGCTCCACTGCACATGGAGCCTGGTCAGATCAGCCCTGGACTAGCAGGCTGACCCCCCCCACCCACCCCCCCGAGTCTCCTGCCAGCCCAGGCTAATCTATTTCTGTGCCATCCTTATAGTTAAAAGGCTTTTCCCAATATCTAGCCTGTATCTTGCCAGTTACTTCTTGCTGTATACCTGTTGGACATGGAAAACAATCTGTTACCATCTTATTTATAACAATTTGCATGTTTGAAGATTGTCATCTCATTTATTCATTCTCATTCCTTTCTACATGGAAAGATTAGCAATCACTCAAGTGTCCCTGTGGCGCCTGCGCCCCACTCTGTCTCGTCTATCGGGGTGTTTCCCCTCCCCTCAACTTGCCTGCCACGACTTGGATGTAAATATATACTTTAAGAGGGGTCTACAGGGGAGATCTTTATCCTGGGTGGGGCCTCCCAATAGACGGTGTTACTCACGGTCGTCTGATGTGGTGGTCCATGGGGCTCCGCCTTCCCTATACCCCGTCCACGCGCCAACCGCTGGGTGATGCGTCCCAGATGTTTCCAGGCCTTGTATGACGGCCTCAGACCGGTTTCCCAGTTCCCGGTCGTTCTACCTCCCTTCTGGGAGCGATTTCTCCTTTCTCTTCTTTTATAGGAAATACTCCTCCGAGTTAAGGGGAGCTGCAGGGTGCTTCCCCTGATTCCAGCTCCCTCTTGGAGCCTCCGCTGTCTCCCCTCTCCTACCAACAGCAGGGTGCTCTCCTGCCTCCTGAGCATCAGCCGCTTCAGGAGACTGAGAGAGTGCCTTGGCTTGTACTCTCTGTCTGCCTGCTGCTCTGCCTCCCGTAGAAGGCTTACAGCTCTTAGCTAAGCTGCCTGCTTGGGACCCGCAGGCTGGGTCCTCTCCTCGCTGTGCCTGAGCTCGCAGTACGAGCAGCCCGCTCATACTCTCTCTCTCCGGCTTCCCCTCTTTTCCTGTTCTGCTGGCGTTTTTAAACTTTCCCGCAGCTGCTACAGCCGCTGGGATAGGCTCAGCTGTTCCCTGCGCCGGGAACAGCTGTTGCCACAACCGGCGTAATGGTGGTTTGCGCGGCTGCAGCCGCGAATGTGGCTCCTGCTCCCGCTGCTCTTCAGCAGGTACGTACGCCCCTCTGGGGGCTTGCTCTTGGGGTCTGGGGTCTGCGGGTCCTCCTTTCTCTCCCTCAAGAGCCTGTGGGGGCACTTCGCCGCCATAGTCCCTTATAGATAGGCACCTATTTAATTCATGGGAACTGCTCCCCTGATTTCATGGTCCGAGCATGGCACTAGTTACCATTTTCGCAGTGGAGTGTGGTGGGTCCACTACGCTTCTGATTGGTCGAGGAGCACTAGAAGTCCTGCCCCTCCTTGGAAATTGACAGATGGCCATCTGTCAATCTCTGGGAAGGGCCAGGACTTCTGGGGACCCTCAGTCAATCAGAGGCATTGAAGGGGGTATGCCTCACTCCACTGTGAAAATTTCCCCCTGCCCCACCCACCCCGCCCCCATGCTTCAGGATGCCAAGGCTTCCTGCCTCTTTTTTCCAGCAAGTGAAGGGCGGGGGGTGGGGGAGCTCCCTCTTCCCCCTCTTCCTCCTCTCCCTGCCCCTTTGCTTTCTGGCCATTTTTTTCAGTTCTTTTGCAATCCGCATGTTTTTTCATGGGGACTGGACTTTTTTATGGGGGACCTACCAAATTTGTAGTTTCCACGAAACAAGCAAAATTACAAATTTGGTAGGTTCCTACTTATGGATCACAGTTTTGAAATCTCTTACACTTTTGTTTGATTTTCCCTAACCTATCTCCAATTAATTTATAGTCTTCTTAAAGGGTAATGCCCAAAACTGGACACTGTACTCCATTTGTGGCCCTACTAGTACTGATCAAGCCAAATAACTACCTCCTGTGGCTGACCTACAACACTCCTGTTAATCCAGTTCAAAATGAGGTTTTTCTTCTTTGCAACAGCATCACATTACTGACTCACATTCAGTTTGCAGTCCTTTTTCCTCCCAGGTCCTTTTCTGCAGTAGTTTTCTAGCCAGTAACCCCTCATTTTATTTTTGTGCATTTAATTTTTCCTTCATAACTATAAAGCTTTGTTCCTGCCATTATTGAATTTCAGCTTACTGATTTCCAATTACTTCTGCAATTGATCAAGATCATTTTGATGCTAATCCTGTCTTCAAAGCATTTGCAATTCCTCCCTGTGTGGTGTCATTCACAAATTGTCTAAGTGTACTCTTTAATCCATCATGCAAGTTATTAATGAAAATATTGAATAGTATCAAATTCGAAAGACATTTCTATGAAATGCCCTCCCGTTTGACATCAAAACTTTGATAAAAATTTTGGGTACAGTTTTTCAATCAAATTTGAATGACTCTACTTATCACAAGTAAGAAGTGTCAAACTGCTACAAAAGGGAAAGAACATAGAATAATAGTGGATTGTCTATAATATCGTATCCTTAAAATAAAATACACTCCATTAAACTTGAATTAATATTAAGTTATTTTCACTAGATTCAAAACTTTAAGAGTGATGGAGATCTCCATACACCCAAACACCCAAACACACCCGCAGCCCTCCCACACACTGCCACCCCCCCACCATAATCTCCCACACACCCACACCCTCCCACAGCCCCCACCCCAACCACAAACCCCACATCCACAATCCTCCACACCCACCCCCATCCTCTCCCACACACCCCACCCACACCCCAGTCCACCCCACCACACACACACACACACACACACACACACACACACACACTACAAGAATAAGACTGCATTTTGAGCTATTATGCAACCACCTCTAGATACACCGTGCAAACACATAAATCAGGACACATTTAAAAAAAAATAACATTAAAATAAGTTATAGTGGATGCTTGATTTTTTTAGTATATGATTTTTTTCCCAGTTTCAAGATGGCAGCTCCCTGCCTCCTAAAAGCAGTACTTCTGGGGCAAGGGGAAGGACTTCTGGTGGCAAAGGCAAGGGGTTAGGGGTAGGACTTCCATTCCAAGATGGTGACCAGGGGGTGGGCACCCATCAAGGGGCCCTCAACAGTTCACCAAAACTCATTAAACAGCCCTCCAACTGAAATAATTGCCTGCCCCTGAGAGACTAGACTTTAATCTCTACAGGAATTAAAGCATTACAAAGACAAGGGTTCTGTACTGAAGACAGTCTTCTAATTTGCTTATTGCAATTTACATGGGTCTACCCTAATTCAGAGTGAGGGGAGAAAGTCTACACCCCTACATTCCCTATGTCCCTCTCCCATGTGCTCAGCAACTCAGGTTTTATCTACTCCAAAGTTTTTGTCTCCTTTTTCCTGCCTGAATTCCCCACTCCCTTGTACCAAAGCAGAGGTGTTGAACTGACTCTGGTCAGAGGTAAACTTCAAAAGAAATATCACGATCAATATCCCATTAAGTACCTTTCAACAGTGCTGTTTGAAATTTATGGTCTCCCTTCCTGCCTACTCCCTGTCTACTGCTGTTGGAATTAATCCCTTGGTAATCCTAGAGCAATCAATGCAAACAGAGATTAACATAATGTTCATAAAATAATGCCAGTATCTTCCATTTCCTTCACAGACAGCATGTGACATTCTCATGCTATAGTCATTTAAAAAATAGACCCAAAGTTAAGGTTCAAAGTCCAACAGTATTTCAGGAAGTGCTGAATCTCTCACAGACTTCAAGATATGTGATGTACCCCAGTCACACACTATCTCAGTAGCAAGGGCTGGAAAGACAAGCCAGAACTCCTGACTCGTAATATGATGCTCTAACCACTAGTCTGTTTCCTCATAATAATAGAAACCAAGTCACTTCACAAAAAAGGAACTTTTATGAGAAAAAACATGGGCATAGAAGATGTGTAGGTCATTATAGTTTTTTCCTCACTTACATATGTTTCCTTCATAAACAGCCAACTAACTTTCAGTAGATTCATTTTCATTTCACAATATGTTGTATTAAATCTAGTACGGGTATGCAAAGCAGGCCGTATTTGGTTTAGATTCGGATTCGGCCCAATTCAGGGAACAGTGATTTGATTCGCTGATTTGGATCACTGTCCTGAATCAATTCTGCCGAATCTGAATTTGAAGATTTGATTCCGATTTGGAGAATCAGTGATTTGGCCATAGACACAGCTTTATATGTTTTTTTCTACATACCTCAAGGTACCAGGCATGGCTTGTGAATGCTGAGATGGTGGGCTCGGTTTGGCAATTGGCCATGGGGGGACCCTGGGTGCCCCCCCAGACCCAGGAGGCACCAGTCGCTGAGCCCGGAGCGGGGGGGGGGGTGGGTGTCCCCTCAAGCTCTGCTGCAGATCCGGAAGTGGACCAAAAGTGCTTCTGTTCCACTTTTGGGTCTACCACCAAGTGTGCTGGGGACCCCCCATGCTTTTGTGGGACGCTCCATCCGCCCCACCATCTCAGTGTTCATGAGCTGCCTGGTACCTTGAGGTATGTAGAAAAAACATATAAAGCTGTGTCTATGACCAAATCATTGAATCTCTCCGAATGAGTCTCCTGATTTGATTCGGATTCGGAGATTCGGCTGCCAAATCAGGCCGAATCTCCTCCGAATCGAATCAGTGACCAAAGCTTCGCACAGCCCTAAAATCTAGTTAATGCCAGGTCACAATATCAGGACCATGATATTCCCTTTTTATAGTAAAGGGTATAAAATATCTGAATACCAACATTTCATAGACTATTACTCCAGGTATAAGGATCACAGTCTTTTCCTATAACACGTTATTTGATGACAACATGGATATTCTATTTGCTCTTGGGACAGGGAAGGAATGAAAGTTTGTATGCAAAGTGCAGTAGGCAAGTAGTAACATCACTGGGTATGGGGATGGTGAGCAGTGGAGCAGTGACTCTGGGCACTAACTTAAAAGGGGGGTACAAAAGTAGCAGCTAACACCGCTGGCAGCCCAATGCTCCAGCAATGGTAACACTCTTCCACTGCCAATGCCCAGGACATAAAACTGCCCAGCTATGCCTCTGCAAGCAAAAAAAAAAAAAAAAAGAAAACCACATACTCTGCTAGCAGATTGAGGCAAGGATAAATTTGTTTTCCCTATTTCATTCTAGGTAGCAAAAGAGAAAGGCACACAAGGAGAAAAACAAAGGAACAAGCTTTTCTTGGATAATACATTAAGGCTAAAAGCTGCACAGGTTCTTTTGAAGACTTTCTGAAGTCTGCAGCCAAGTCAATAACATCTTTCCAAATAGATTTTTTTTTTGCAGGCAGTGACCCAAGCCAAAGCTCTCAGCCCATCTCACCCTAAGGAGCAATTATGGAACATGCATGTTTGTTAATCAAGGTAAATTAGAACTTGGAAAAATGATGGTTGCATGTAAAGTTTTGGTTTAAATCACCTAAGAATGGTCATGTTTGAGAATGACTAACTGAAAACAGAAAATAATGGTTATTGTTCTCTGAAATGGCTGGAATTCTTGTGAGTTGGACAGGTGGCTGGAGACTCTGCCCCCCAGGTATTTTCTCCCAAAGTTCATATCAGATCCATATTCAGATATTTTAAAAACAAACTTTCCATTCCACTAGCATACCTGCTTGGATGCTTCCACACATCAGTGCTTCAATAAGGACTAGTAGACCAGTAAAGTAAAAGGTCCAAATGACTTTCAGTTTGCATATATTAAATTCCCATTGTTCCCTGCAAAATGAGCAGTTAACATACAAGTACCCATGTGCATGTGCAAAATTAGCTTGGAATCAAGCCATACCCTTTGTTATTTTGGACAAAGATCTCTGCTGGGCACATTTACTGCTGCAGTTTTGTTGCCACTGGGCATGTCTACACAAGACACTAAAAGCACAGTAGACTAAGTTGACTGCACATTAGAGCGTCACAGCAAAAGCTGTACTAATAAGCTAATGCATGGTAGAATTAGTCTACTGTGCATTAGTGTCACCTAAAAGACATGTGCCGGTGCTACTTACAGCACATTAAGTTAGCACTTGTTATTATGGGTAGTAAATGCGCTGTAATTGTATGGCACATTAATGCACATGTAGTCATAATTACTGGGATCTAGAATGTTCTTTTAGTACTAAGCAGATGATCAGTGGCCAGTCAAACCAGTTGTACATAATTAGCTTCACTTACTATAGGCACACCCAGGGCCACCCATGACAGCAGACAGCTCAATGTGTTTTGAGCATATTGTATTGATAATAGTGATAGCAAGCCTTTGCATGTATTACTCTAACACAGGCTTCCCTCTCTCCTTCCTTCCCCCACCCCTCCAAACATTTATGTTGTTGTAAGTTTAAAGAAAGATAAACATTGAACAACTTGCCATCTACTACAGCCAGTCAGAAAATGGACGAGATTTTTAGCTGATTTCTTTTGCCATTTTTTGGTCAGAACATCGAACCTTTAGAAAATTCTCAGGTAGCTCCGCTAACACAGACTAACTTCTTCACGCCAGCTGTGCTACCTGCACTTATTCATAGGGGTAATTCAGAGACTTGGCCATTAATAACAAATATAGTATTACTATTCTAGAAAATATAGCACTTATTATTGACCACCCTCCAGAAAGTATTGAACGAGTGGGGGCTCTCTTTTCCTCTGTCAATAATATATAACTCAGAGACTTCTAAAATATTACATATTGTGAAGAAAAAGAATCTCATGTAACCAGCTGTTGCCAAGATCTTTCAGCTCTTTATCATTGCTGTGGTTTGTTTTGAGAGGATCATATCTCATTTTGGCTCATCTATAAAACAAAGAAGCTCTCTTTTCCTTTGACAATTACATTGCTCCTTTTTTCAATGGGAAAATATTTATACTGCACCTAATGTGCAGTGCTCTCTGCAAATTCATTCATAGCATCTAATGAAGTGGGCTATTGCCTGTGAAAGCTTAGGCATTTCTGAAAGAGTTAGTCTAAGATGCCACCCTGCCCTGCCTTTTGCCTAATATATATAAGTGAAAGGATAAACTTGGTCAACATGTCTCTACAGATCACTCATTAAACTTGCACATGTTTGGCAGATACCCTTATTGTTCCCTTCAGAGCAGAATTTAAATTTCTTCACAGCAACTCCTTCACAAGACCTAATCAATAAGAATAATCAAATAGTCACCTTTTATAGCTGCATACCTCAAGGACAAGAAGCTCATAATGACGCAGGGAGATGCAAACAACACATTTCTGGGAGCTAAATTCTGTTCTGTTTTAATCTCACATAATCCCATTGATGTCAGTGAGGGTGTAATCATGAAAAAAGTTCACCCAGATAATTCAATGTAATATGACTGGGTTCTTGATTACCTGGGAACCTAGGACTTGTATTTATGTCACATACAAGACACAGTTAAGTCTTTCCTTATTACTGTTATCTGATAAACACAGAATGCCTCAATGAAGCAGTAAACTTGTGACTTGATTACCTAAATACTTAAAATACTGTATTTACTCACTTATTACATGAATCTTTTCTCCAAAAAACAGCTCCCTAAAACTGGGGTGCATGTATTAAACAAGAAAGCTGATTTTCTGCCTAGAACAGAAGCACGCCATTTGGATTTCGGCTCTACAGTGCAGCAGTAGTGCCACTACTAGTCAGCCAGCTGAGGAGTCAATTGTCTTAATGGCTTATTGTTCTTCAGTCCGCTGGGATTAAAGACCACCTCTCCTTTTTAATGGTCTCAATGTTCCACTGATCAAATTAGCTTTTCTTTGGGCAATTTTGCTGTCTACTAGCTGTTCCTGGTCTCCCTGTTTCTGTTTCACAGCCCTGAAAACTCTTTAGCTTTTTTCAAAATCATAGATCTACCCAGGAAGACTAGTCTTCAGCACCAGCCAGGCTTTCATCTTTTAGTTAAACAGGAAAGGGAGAGGGAGTCAGCTGAAGATTAGGTTCTGTCCCTGTTCTATGTAGCCATAACTCTGGAAAAATCTTCTTTTCTTTCATTCTGCCTTTCAAAAACAAGGTATATATTATATTCCTGGGTGTGAGAAAATATGGTATTTCTCTGAGCTGGTGATGCACCATAACATAACGTCATAGGACCACGGCACTTCCATAAGTTCATTTCTCCATGCATGAAGTTGGCCACAGCCAACTCTAGCCCTTCAGGGCATACTCAGTTTGTCTCACTGTAGCAGGATCTGTCCAGGAAGCTGCGTCCCCCTTCCTGGTCTGGGCCACATGGCCCTGTTCTGGTCAGGAGAGGAGTTTATATAACCCAGTGCTCCGCCCTTCTGAACCACAAAAATCCAGCTCTCAGATGGGTTCCAGTTCCCCTTTCCTTGTTTCTTCTTTTCTTTACTAGTAGCAGGGATAGAGTTCCCTGCTATAAGCAAGCCAAATAAAAGTGAAGCTTTTATTTAGACCACGCTTCTCACAGGAAAAGTGCCCAATGCTCCATTACATTGGCCCTGGTGTAGTCACTTATGCAAAATGGTTTAAATCATAATAGCAGCATCTGAACCACCCCTTGCACAGAAGTAAGTGTCTTATAAATATTACCATTCTGTTATTTCCTACCTTTTCTAATTCTAATACTGCTTTGATAAAGATTCTAACATTTTAGGGTCTATCCTGATTCCAGTGATGCAGAATCAAGCTCTAAACCAAGTTGATCTTCCTAAACAATAACTTTGAGCCTTTTCTGTTGATCCAGAATACACTGCTCATTACTTCTACACTTCATTTTAATTTTTCATGTGTATGTCATTGCTTGCACCAGATAAAATCAGGGGAAAAATATCTCAGATGACTCAATGGAATATGGCATTTAGTTCTGATCATTTGCAGAAGCTGAAAATGTGTTGGGAAGAGGGAAGGGGTTAGAGAAGGTAAATTAGTTCCAGAGAATCACTGCCAAGATGCAACTGTGTATTGCCAAAGCATGTTGGTGTTGCCATAGGGGGTGTTATCTGTTGAAATGTAGTTGTTTTTCATTTAGAGATAGATAAGAGTTATGGGAATATATTGAACTTAATTACAGTTTATCCCTCACAGAATAGGAATCTGTATCTTTTCAGATGCTACTGCTGTTTACTTACAATATTATAAATATGAATGAGAGGTAAGAAACGTGAATGAAGTGGTGCATAACCTTTTTTCCCCAGGGAAGCGTATGGGCAGTACCCAGTTTGGCCATGGACTGGATCCAGATGATGGTGTCATGTCAACCCGACAACCAGAGCAGGTGCAATTAGCACCATCCAGCTGCGCAGAGGCAGGGGCAACCCAGCCACACAGGGGAAGGCAGATTGACCCATCCCACAGGAGAAAGAAGGGGATGTGGCTCTGCCATGAAGGTGGGATGGGGTGTGACCCAGCCCCAGCCCATGGGGGGAATGAGCATGGCCTGGCCCAACCCAGCCCTATGGGGGGAAAGGAGGTGTGTCTTCAGGTTTGAGAATTTGGCAGGGGGAGAGTGGCAGTATTAATGGCCACCACTCCCCCATTGCCAAATTTCCCAACCCATGGGGAATGCCATGGGCCAGATGTGATGGCTCTGGAGGGCACATCTGGCCCAAGGGCCAGAGGTTGTGCACCACTGGTCTAGAGCAGTTGTGATCAACCTTTTTGCCCTGTGGGCTGGATGGGTGATGCCTGGTCCATCCGCAGGCCAGACCTAGCCAGTGGGCCTGGTCTGCCTCTCAGGAGCAGAGTGGGGGATAGCCCAGACCTGGTCTAGCAGTACAAGGGTAAGGGGCATGGTCTGGCTCCAATATGGCTCCACAGTGGAAGGGGTCATGGCCCAGCCCTGACCTGATTTCATGGAGCTTGGGAATTTGGCAGTATTAATTGCCACTGATCCCCCACCACCAAATTTCCAGACTTGTGGGGAGCCCCATGGGCCAAATTTGGCCTGCAAGATGGGAGCAGAGCACCCCTGGTCTACAGAATGGGAATAAATCTGATTTCATAACTGTGTAATCAACCAATCCTGAACATGAGGGGAAAATGTTAGAAATCTTCTGTGCTGAACAAGGGAAGGCCTAGGTATATTTCCAAAGCCTGAGTAGTTTGAAGGAAATAACTCCTGTATGGATTCTTTTTTATGTCTAATCACTTGGACATCTGCATTAGAGAACAAGGAGGAAGCTGGAAGTTCGCTATAATTCTACTTTGTGCCATTGTATTTTACAACTCATAATAAATAGCTTTAAGCTGCAACTGTGGCTCCAAAAAATGTTTCAGTTGCTTAAAGGGATGGATTGTGCTTGAGTGTGGCAGGAGTGGGTCCACTCAGGAAGATTCCACCTTGGAATTGGTGTGTGTGGAGAGTGGCAGGATGTAAACAGGGTGTGATTGAAAGCATCACCCCAGGGAATGCCAGAAAAGCAGTATAGACATACCCCAAGCAACCACATGGGGATGATTAAGAATGAGAGCATAGATGGGAATGACAGGGCAAGAGAGCTGAATGAAGATAGACTCCCCAGAATGGTTGTTTTTGAGAGGAACAATTTACAAAATGTGGGAAGAAAAAATGGGTGAAGTAGATTATTATAGAAATACACAGCAGGGCAGTATGCTATGGGCAGAGTAAAGGAGGAAACCTAAAAGACATTTGATTTAAAAAAAAAAAGTCTATTGTCTTTTGTCACAGAGCACTGAGGTGCCCTGTGCCTGAAGAGGGGAAAACTGCTAGGGAAGGAGCCCTAGCAGTGACTAAGGAGCACAACTGTGGGTTGCCGGGGCAACCAAAGCAGGTCAGCTGACCAGAAGGGGCAGCGCCTGGCCCTTATAAAGCCCAGGAGCAGAGGCCTGAGGCAGTCCCCTGCCAGCAGCCAGAGAGGCAGGAGCTCCTGGAGTAATGAGGCGAGGAGAAGCCTAATTGCAGGTACAGCTTGACCTGAGTTGAGCAATGTTGTTATAGCCAGGTGGCTTATGTTTATGTTACAGCCCAGGGGCTTGTGTTTTGCTTTGTTGCTTTTGTACCGATGGTTTGGGTGAGGCTATTAGGGGTTGGAGGAGGCCTCATAGGGGACTCACAGCAGAGTGTGAGGACCCCAGCGCCAGTGCGGGCGCAGCACAGGGGTGCATAGACCCCAGCCCCGGAGAGCGGCGTTTGAGAAGCCCAAGTTCATAGATTCATAGATGTTAGGGTCGGAAAGGACCTCAATAGATCATCGAGTCCGACCCCCTGCATAGGCAGGAAAGAGTGCTGGGTCTAGATGACCCCAGCTAGATGCTTATCTAACCTCCTCTTGAAGACCCCCAGGGTAGGGGAGAGCACCACCTTCCCTGGGAGCCCGTTCCAGACCTTGGCCACTCAAACTGTGAAATTGGGCACAGCGAGCCCCAGGATGGGGGTTGCACTACTGAGAAGCCCAAGTTGGGCATGGCAAGCCCTAGACAGGGGGGCAACATTTAGGAAGTCTAGCATCATAGAGAAGGCCCAGAGAGAACAGGAAGGGGCCAAGATAGGGATGGACCTGAGTTAACATCGGCGAGGTGTAGACTGCGGTGTAGGGGAGGAAACGGAGCCACAGATAGCGCCCCTAGCAGTGGGGCAGTATAAGGGAAGCCTCCTGCTGATTAACATCAATTAATTAAGATCAAGGCGAGTAGGTGGGCAGTTGCCCCAGAGACGGGTGTGGGGGCCACATTGAGGGTGGCCCAGATCGTGTACCTGTCACATCTTTCCATGCAAATTAATTTCCCTAACTCTGTGTGCACCAGAAAATACTGTAGAATTTGCTTTGCCATGATCCATATGGGTAATCCAAAAGGGCCCTCTCCAAAGAATGTACTTGACATTCCTGGTCTGAAACAACAAGAAACAGAGAGGAGATGAACCAAAGGCATAAAATAGACAAGCAAGGTATAGCTACTCCCGCTTAACATTGTAGTTCATAGAATCATAGAAGTAGGGTCGGAAGGGACCTTGTAAATCTTCAAGTCTGACCCCCTGCCTGGGCAGGAGGGAAACTGGGCTCAAGTGACCCCAGCCAGGTAGGCATCGAGCCGCTTCTTAAAGACCCCCAGAGTAGGAGCCAGCACCACTCCCCTTGGAAGTGGTTCCAGATCCTAGCTGCCCTAACTGTGAAATAGTTCCTACGGATGTCTAATCTAAACCTACTCTCCAACAGCTTGTGACCGTTATTCCTTGTTATCCCGGGGGGGTGCTAGGGGAAACAAGGATCCCCTTCTGGTCCCCCCTAGTGATTTTATAGATGGTCACAAGATTCCCCTCTCAGCCTTCTCTTCTGAAGGCTGAACAGGTTCAGGTCGTGTAGCCTCTCATTGTAGGGTCTGCCCTGCAGTCCCCGGATCATGCAGGTGGCCCTCCTCTGGACCCTCTCAATGTTGTCCACATCCCTCTTGAAGTGGGGTGCCCAGAACTGGACACAGTACTCCAGCTGTGGCCTGACCAGTGTCACATAGAGGGGGAGGATCACCTCCTTGGCCCTACTCGAGATGCACCTGTGGATGCATTATAGGGTCCAGTTAGCCCTGCTGACTGTGACCTCGCATTGTCGGCCCATGTTCATCTTGGAGTCAATGATGACTCCAAGATCCCTTTCTGCCTCCATGCTCTCAAGAAGGGAGTTTCCCATCTTATAAGTGTGCTGCTGGTTACTACTGCCCAAATGCAGCACCCTGCACTTGTCCGTATTGAAACGCATCCTGTTTTTGTTAGCCCACTCCTGCAACCTATCCAGGTCTTTCTGCAGTCTTTCCCTCCCTTCTAGCATGCCCACCTCACCCCAAATTTTGGTATCATCAGCAAATTTGAACAGGTTGCTTTTCACCCCATTGTCCAAATTGCTGATAAAGAACTTGAACAGCGTGGGCCCAAGGACCGAGCCCTGGGGGACTCCACTGCCCACTTCCCCCCAGGTCAAATATGACCCGTCCACCACCACCCTCTGAGTACGACCTTTCAGCCAATTAGCAATCCATCTGACCATGTAGGCATCGATGCCACAGTCGCCTAGTTTTTTTAATGAGGATGGGGTGGGAGACAGTGTCAAAGGCCTTGCTGAAGTCCAGAAAGACTACATCCACAGCAACACCTGCATCCAATGCTTTTGTGACCTGATCGTAAAAGGCAATCCGGTTGGTCTGACATGACCTGCCCCTAATGAAACCGTGCTGGTTGCCCCTGAGCATCATCCCCAATGCTGGCCCATCACAGATGTGCTCCTTGATGATCTTCTCAAAGAGTTTCCCCAGGATTGAGGTAAGACTGACAGGCCTATAGTTGCCCAGGTCCTCCCTCCTCCCTTTCTTAAAGGTGGGGACCACATTGGCTATCTTCCAATCATCTGGCCCCTGGCTCGAGCACCACAAGCGCTCATAAAGCCATGCCAAGGGCCCAGCAATAACCCCTGCTAGCTCCCTCAACACCCTGGGGTGGAGAGCATCTGGACCTGCTGACTTGAACACGTCCAGCCCCTCCAGAAGCACTCTAACCTGGTCCTCCTCAACCTTAGGTCTTGAGGTGTTCCCCTCAAGTCCATCTTGAAACATGGTGGGGGAGTCCCGGTCCCTGCACAAGAAAACAGAGGTGAAGAATTTGTTAAAGATGTCTGCCTTCTCTGGCGCAACCACCAGATTGCCCAGAGCATCTTGCAGGGGCCCCACATTTCCCGGTGCCTTCTTCATCCTCCCTATATATTTGAAAAAGGACTTTTTATTATCTTTGATCTTGGACACTAGTCCTAGCTCTATCTTCCTTAGTGTTCCTAATAGCCCCCCTACAGGCCCGAGCAGTGGAGGTAGCCCCCCTCCCCCCCCCCCTTTCACCGGGTGTACGCCGCCTTTTTGGCAACCAGGCATTCCTGGACTTCCTTGGTGAGCCAGGGAGGCTTTCGGGCACTCTTGCCCCCCTTGCTTTTTGTTGGGATTGTCACCCCTTAGGCCCCGAGTATCGTATCTTTAAAGAACGACCATTCATCTTGGGCACTGAGTTCCCCAGCCCTCGAGAACCCCAGCATCTCTCCCACCAATTTCCTCAACTCGTTGAAGTTGGCCCTCTTGAAGTCTAGGGCTACCGTTACATTCAAGTTACTATCTGTTACTAAGTTACCGTTACTATCAAGTTACATTCTTGAAAAATGTGCCTTAAGCAAAACAATGTTAAGTGAATACAATTACATTACAATAGTTACCTACTAGCAGCTGGTGGCCAAACAACATTGTAACTGAACATTACGCGACTCTAAACAAGTATATTCTCTAATAGATCAGTGATGTAATAACGAAACAATGTTAACCAGGATGATGTTAAGTGAAGAGTACCTGTATTCAGGTGAACCATACATACTTATTGGGTAAATACTGTTTTGTTTTGTTTTTGTTTTGTTTTTTCTTGGGGGGGGCAGTTTAAGATTAAAGACAGGAGCAGAAGATGAGGTAAATGTGGAGAGTGAGGAACTTGAGCAGATTTGAAGTGGTAGAGCACACTGTCAAGGGTGCAAGGTGAGAGCTGTAAGAGAAAGGTAGGATTGCCTGAGTAGAAGCAGAGGAAAGAGGGAAAACTCACTTCCATGAGTGCTTAGCAGGAAGAGGAAAAAGGAGCATAAACTAGGAAACAGACAGAGGCAGTGAAGTGTGAGGGGAACAAAGTGACCAAGGTGGCCAGAGAGAGCAAAGTTGAGCATGGTAACCACGGAGCTGATGGATCAGAGGGCAGACTGCTCTTGGACAGAAGCCAACCCAGTACAAATAGGTAGGAAAGAAAAAAGCACGTATGTGTGGGAGAGTGCATTTATGCCTCAGGAAGCCATCTCCATGTGTTAGTGTATTAGATTTCTTGATTCAAAATCAGTGGAATAAATTGCACAAGATCAGCATGGGCCAACTTCCATATATGGACTTTTGAACATGTCTGGGCTCAACATCAGCCAAAGAGGTGGGGCTGCCTGTGCCTCAGGTACAATAGCTCTGGGCAGGGTTCAAAGGTAGTTTCTGCTTCTGACTGCATAAAGCAGAGAAACAGGGAAAGTCTCTGGAGTCTGCTGAGTCTGCGGCCAAAACTGAAATTAGGACAGTTTGCCAAATAGAGCAAATAAATTGTTAGGAAAGTCAGTAATCCTTAAACAAATATCTTCCATAAACATAATGCCATTTGGACTGTTTCTAGGACCATATGTGAACATTATTGTGATAGCTCACATTTGCCTTCCAGACATTCAAACTGAAGTTCCATGGGCCTGATCCTATGAGGTGCCAGGCACCCAGCTCAGGCTTACTAATTTTCAGTAATCATTTAGCACCCTGCAGGATCAAGCTAATCTGTATGCCTGTACAAAGTGGCAAGTATTCACTTCGGATTCGGCTGATTTGGAGGGATAGTGATTTGATTCAACCAAATTGGATCTGAAGATTCAATGCCGCTTTGGAGATTCAGCCATAGACTAAGCAGGTGGCAGTCCTCACCATGCTGGACACAGTTGCCTCCAGCTAGTAAACTGCTGTGGGCAGAGGGGGGAGGAAAGGGGCGTGAGGGACAGAGGAATTGATACTGGGACAAGCTGCCCAGCCAGGATGGCAGGGGGTGTGGGATGCGGGCACAGCAGTGCTGGGGGCGGGGGCTATGCCCTGCTGCCGCTTGCCCAGCCGGGGGGGGGGGGCCCAATGCAGGCGCAGCTCGCCCCAATTCCCAGCACTGTTGAGCCTGCATCCTATGCTCCCCACCCTGGCTGGGCAAGTGGTGGCAACGCCTGCATCCCACACCCCCTGCCCTGGTTGGGCAAGCGGCGGCGGCATAGCCCCTGCTACCAGCGCTGCCGTGCCTGCATTGCACCCCCTGCCCCAGCTGGGCAACTTGTCCCAGTCCCAACCCCAATCCCTCCCGCCCCCCCTTTGCCCACCACAACAGACACAGCTGTGTCCAGTGTGGTGAGGACTGCTGCTTGTTTAGTCTATGGCCAAATCTCCAAAGTGGTGCTGAATCTCTTCTGAATCGATTCAGAGGCTTTTGATTTGATTCAGACCTTTTAATTGGTCTCTTGATTTGATTCAGATTCGGAGATTTGGCTGCCGAATCAGGCTGAATCTCCTCCAAATCAAATCGGCTACTGAAGCTTCGCACAGCCCTACTAATCTGTGCATTTGCCTGAACAGAATTAAAAACAGGCACTTTTAGCTATTGTCTTGAAAGTATGAGTGCATGTGTTAGGAAGAGAGAATAATATAAATTACTAGGACTATTCATATCAATGTGGATTTTCAGGATGGAGTCTTAAATTGGAAGGCAGGGACCAAAAATATTAGGAATTTAGGAACTGCTCACTCAGATCAGCCCAAAGGCCCATCTAATTCAGTATCTGGCTTCTGACACTGGCTAGTAAAAAGTGCTTGACAACAACCCTGAAGAAAGAAACCCTGAAGCAGACAGTTATGAAATAAGAGTAGTAGGGAATATGGGTAATTTATTTCTTTCCTGTGGCTTATTCCTTAAAGCTTGAGGGGTTTTCCCCTGCACATCAGTGTAGATATATTCTCCACTGGCAGGTGGCCTTTGGAAGACAAGGTCAGCAGCATATAATTTAGAGCAACCCTGAAGATAGTTCTTTCTCATTAGCTGGTTCATTATCTTCTCTTTTACTACAATATCACAGATGGTATAGGTAATGGTATTTTGTTTTGAGGGCTAAAATGAATAATCCTATTTCCTCCTCTGTCTGTGGCACTGATTCTTATCATCATTTTATCAGCACATGGCAGTCAGTGAGTCTCCCAATTCAGACATGCACTTATGAACCCAATCTCCTACATTCTAGACCACAGCTATGTATTTTAATCTGATCATATCAATGTTACTGTTAACTCAGGTGAACCGAGGGAGGGCTGGTTCAGAATAACACATTGCTTCAAGCTGTTATATTTTTTACCTGATGAGGAGTAGCACTCAGGAAGGCATATATTCACCAGACCTCCTGAGCCCTTGAGACAGCATTCTGGATACGTTTCTAGCGGGCTACAAAGGGTTGTTCTCTTTTCCACACTGATACTGGTGTAGTCCTTTCCTGTCACTCTTTATTGTACAGTAAGGTATAGTCAAGGTCTTAGTATTCTCACAAGGAAATCAGTATTTTGCAGTTTGTGGTAGGATGACCTTTAGATTTGGAGGGAAAAGAGAAAAAACATGTGAGAAAGATGAAACACACCAAAAGCAGCCTCACAATGCATGAGAGCTAGAAGTGGGACACTTTTTTTTTTTTTTTTTTTTTTTTTTTTTTCTGGTGAATTGTTTTTTCTGGGGGGACTTCCTTGGATTTGGCAGATACTTTCAACCGGTAAAAAGAAGCAGTGGTTAAAAATGCAGAAATAATTTAATAATTGTTAACTGTAGCTGGTTGATTTTTAAAAAGCCAGACATTTATTTTCAATGTTCTGGAAACAAAAAAATAATAATTTAATTTTGAAACGTGACGTTCTTTTAAAAACTGACATTTTGAAGGTTTTAATGGGTTTTAAAAATAATAACTTGAAAATGAAATGAAATGCTTTTAGTTAAGCTGGAAAAAATAAAATATTTTGAATGTGGCAGGACTTGAGCAAAGGGTCCCTCTGCCTCATCACAGTCCATCCTGTCATACCTGACCTACTCAGAAACCTCCCAGTCCCACTCTCCATCAAGCCTTGCTGGAAAAAAAAGAAATACTGTACTTACTCAAACACAAATCAAGGGGGTTTTGCTTCAGTTCACATGGGGGGTGGGAGGAAGCCCCTCATCTTACAATCACGTACAAGGAAATCTTACAAAATACATTGCCTATCCTTAATCTGCTACCAAAAGCAGCAGGTTCTCAGCAATGGAAACCAACTATGAAATGGACTGAATGCAGCCAACACTGAGCATGACTACAAAACACAGAGCGCACACTGGCCAAACATGCTGATGGGAACATTTTTATTTATTTACAAATTTGATTAAAAACACACTTATTACCCTACACCTACAAAGCTTCCCATATTGAGCATCTTTCTTTTACAAAAATTTCATATTTCAAAAAATACATATCCAAAAACCCTAAACTAAATATATTAAACCCTTAAACAACTTACATCAACTTTCCACAAAAAAAAAACCTTACAGAACTCTTTTTCTTCATACAGAACCCCATGAAAAACTATTACCTCAAAAACCACCTGAAATTCTGCCCCTCCCATAAGTCCTCTCTGTTGGTTCAGTGAAACGAGTGTGTCCAGGCTGCTATTAAATCCCTTCCCAGCCTTCTCTTCTCCAGACTGAATAAGCGCAGTTCCCTCAGCCTCCACTCACAAGTCATGTCCCCCAGCCCCCTAACCATTTTTGTTGCCCTCCGCTGGACCCTCTCCTATTTGTCCACAGCCTTTCTGTAGCAGGGAGCCCCAAGCTGGACATAGGACTCCAGATGTGACTTCACCAGTGCTGGATAGAGGGGGAAAATCACTTCCCTTGATCTGCTGGCAACACTGCTACCAATGCAGCCCAGTATGCCATTAGTCTTCTTTGCAACAAGGGGACTCGCATTCAGCTTATTGTCCACTGTAACTCTCAGCTCCTTTTCTGCAGAGCTGCAGCTTAGCCAGTCAGCCCCAAGCCTGGACTGGTGCATGGGATTGTTCCATCGTAAGTGCAGGACTTGGCACTTGTCCTTATTGAAACTCATGAGATTTCTTTTGGTTCAATTCTCCAATTTGTCTAGGTCACTGTGAATCCTAGCTCTACCCTCCACTGTATCTACTACTCCCCCAGCTTGATGTCATCTTGCAAACTTGCTGAGGTGCAAACTCCATCCCATCTTCCAGGTTGTTGATGAAGATATTGAACAAAACTGGCCCCAGGACCAACCCCTGAGGCACTCCACTTGAGACTGGGTGCCAAGTAGACATTGAGCCATTGACTACTACCCTCTGAGCCTGATGATCCAGCCATTTTTCTATCTACCTTACAGTCTATTTATCCAACACATACTTTTTTAGCTTGTTTGCAGGTTTGTTGTGGGAGATCATATCAAAAGCCTTGCTAAAGTCAAGGTATATAACTTCCTCTTCATTCCCATGGATGAGTTGTGCTTTTTTTTCCAATGTCCAATGATTCCTGTTTCTTCACCAGTCTTACATGCCTGGCAAACATCATGAAACAGGGCTCTAAACCAATCGCCCAGAATCCCTCTATCACACCCTCTCTGTCTGGTGCATATGATTAGTGTGCCCCTGCCCTCCATTAAGTGAAGCCAGGCCAGGTTGCCCTCTGTCTCATCTGCATATAAATTTTTGGAGCATCCCAGCACTCGTGACAAGAACACCCGATTCCAGTGCCCTGATTAGCACATGGGTCCTTTATGGAGAGTATCTGGAGTACACACACGTACTGAGCAGTGCTGAGCTGTGGGGTCACCATGGCTTGAAATGCTGTTGACTCTGATGGGACCCAGCCCAATGAAGTATGTGGTAAATTACAAGCTTTGCAGCTCTACAAAGTCATGACCAGCATCAGCCAGCTAACCAGAGAAACAGCATTGTATGGGCACCTTAGCAAACACCAGGGAAGCCTGTTGCCCTGTTTTAACAAGTTTGCATCCTGTCGGGAGTGCCCTGTGGAAGGCTAGGAATCTCCTGTTGTACAGGCACACAGATGTAGAGGTAGTAGGCTGCGTGAGTATGGCACTGAGCAAACTCCAGACCTACTACCTGAAATTGGTAGTGGAGGATGGAGAGGATATGGACAAAGCCACCTGGCACAGAGATGTGTAACAGGATCATCCAACATCCCCTGAGCAGAGAAGGGAGTGGTGACAGTGAAGAAGAGGAAGGGATAAGCAGAAGCAAGGATAGTGACAGCGACAGCAGGAGTGGATCCTCCAGTGGAAGCTGGAGCGACAACGATGGAGAGGACACTTGAACTAAGTATGTGATCCTGCAAGCAGGCAGGGATGGAAGGGAAGTGTTGCTTGGTCTGAGGGATCAGGATTTGCTTGGTTTGTTTTGTGCGTGATGCGGATATTGTATCAGGTTTGGGTGGCCAATGGGCCTTTGTACGGGTGCATGGGTGTGGTTTTTGTAATGGGTGAAGGTTTTTTCTTTTGTGGTATGATACTAGGAGTGTAGATATACATAACCTTATATATATAGACATATATATTTTTACCAAAAAAAAAGTTTGTATTGAGCCTTTTGATGGCTCAGATCAAGTATAGCCTATGCTAGCCTGGCAAGGAAAACACTGTAACCATGGCCTTCCTAGCTGAGGGAAGTCTTTTTAGCTGCATCAGGGAAGAATACTGTACTGGCAGGGGGTAGTACCTGCCAAGGTAATGTATAGCAAACCTCCCACTTAGCTGCTGGAGTGGGAAGGTCTTGGCTTTAAGTCCACTTTATGGAAATGGGAGATTTCTCCCTGGGTTGCCCCTGGGGCCTTACAGCTGAGGGCAAGCAAAACTTGGGGGCATCTGAACCCCAAGCCTCTGGGTTTGGGCCTGCAAATAGGATGCCTGCCAAAGGTTTTGGGAACTTCTGAAGCCTGAGATGGGGGTGGAAGATGTTTGCTGGTAGTAGAGCCACTTTTGGACTCTTGGGTTTGGAAATAGTTTTGGCTAATTTGGCCTGGGATACATAATTTCTTTTTAAGTTTGTATTATGTATCAGTAGGTGCAAAAGTGCTGCTCAGAAGTGTGTTTATAGAGTACTTGTGCTAAAACTTGCAGCGGTTTCGAAAAAAGGTAAATGCATCCATTCTGGATAACTAAGTATATGACTACTATATGGAAATTACTACGGTCATGTTTAATTTCAAGGTCGTTTTCAAATTTGCTCCTCACTTTTATGTATTCAGGGAGAACAAGGTCTGACTGTAAGGAGACGGGTAAGGGGTTGCCAGGAGAAAAAGTTGGGGGAAAGTTAAAAGTAAAGGGGTACCTGACCCCGCAGATTTATTTCCTCTACTGTACCAGTTGGAGGGGGACAAATTCAAGGTAAATCTCCAATAATTCGATTATATGCCTGGAAAATTATAACAAATGCGTACATTTTCCATATAGATGTTCTAACTATTGGGAGTTGTCTTATAATCAGGGTTATCTTCTATGTGAGTAAATATGGTAATGGAGTTGTCAGAGGAATCCTAGGGCAAGGTCTTACTGCCTGACAGGACTCTCGGAGTCCATTGGCTCCCTGGGTTTCTGGTCCTGGACGTCACCTTGCCAGCTCCCCTTGGAGCCTGGCCTGTTCCAGGCCCAGTCCCTCTTGGCCCTTAGTCCCAGGGCCTCCAAACACTGTCTCTCTGTTTGCCAGTATCTGGATCCCAGCTGCTCCTGGGCTTCTACCACTCCAGGGACTAGAGCCTAGAGCTGTGTAGCTGCACTGTCAAAAGCCTTAAGCCACTGCAGCAGGGAAAACAGAGAAAGCAAAGTCTGTCAGTGACTTGGTAACTGATACAGATTGTAGGCTTGACAACATGAAGATATGGGAAGTTTTTCTATCAACACAAATGGTTAGAAGGATATTTATAATTTCTTTTGAACAAAGTATATTTTAAATGCAACCTTATGTTTTAACCCTTGGGGATTGTGTGCCATGTTTAACATCTTTCAGCAGGTCATTTTCCATTCACCGCGTTACAAACATATAACAAACATCTTATTGTTTGCTCACTGTCACCGTTTGTGACAAAGAAGTAACACCAGTCCAGGGAGTAACAACAGCAGAAAAATACTGTGTTATTCGGAGGAGAATCAGGCCCATTATCTGTCTCTTCTGAGTGCACTGTCTAGAACAATGATTCTTAACCAGGATGCAAGGTTAAGCTCTAGGTGGTACCCTGAAATTCTTTCAAGGGTGCCCTGAGTACCATGCAATGATAGCACTATTCGGCATGCAAACACGATTCACAAGATAAACACAGAGATTTCAAACAGGAATGAATAGTATTAAAATCATTCTGACCTGTTATGGTATTTCTGAGTTCTTTGCAACAGAAAAAAAATGCTCTATTAGGTTTTTCTCTAGTCAAATAATGAGTAAAAATTAAGAGCTGGCATTTTCCAAGGGGTGCTTTTAGTCTAATGAGGGGTGCTCTGTGTCCAAAAAGGTTGATCAAGCAGTAACAGCTCCCTACTTGAAATATTCCCTAACTGCATTGACTAGAAATGCCAAGGGGAGGAACTCCTAGCTATTTCTTCATAATAAGTATCATTGTGCAGATTTTCTACTCCAAGTTTAATGAGTTTTAATAGTATCACTTGAAGGATCACTTGAAGGGCGGTGCCATGCCTTCACAGAAACTTCCTTGTGAATCTGAACAGAAATATCCTATTCTTGTTTCAGTGAATTGGGGAACTGGTTAAAATCTGTTTCGGTTGTACATTTTCAGGGATTAAATATGCAGTCCCTGCTAACTCAAAGGGACATTGCCTGTTTACATGTCACTGAACATGCTAGAAATGTTATTCCCTCCCATCTCAAATGTTATTCCCTCCCAGGGAAAATCTTCTTTTTTGACATAATGTCTCTAAAGATGCACATAAAACAGGAAAAATGTGTAATTAAATTAATTTTCTTTATTAATACATATTTCAAGTGAGATGGTAGAGAAAACTGGGGATAAAACAAGTGAGAAATAAACCACTTAATAAATGATAGAGGAATGGAGTATTTATTCTTCAAGGATGGGCTGATGCTACTTTAAGTGTATATATGGTAGATATTACTTATTATAAAATAAGTATATTGTGACTATTATAGTTATGAGCACACTAATAATGTGATCAAATAAACATAATCAGGAATTTTATGCCAAGGAAAAAGAAACGATGGAGCAGCAAAACACTAAAATTGAACCTTCAAAGTGGGAGAGCAGGAATTACAGGCATGGAAGTATTTCCACATGAGGAGCAGCTGAAAAGTTAATGATGTTTAACTGAGACACTAGACCAGGGGTCAGCAACCCCCAGCACCTGTGCCGAGCACAGCATATGGGGTCATTTTGCTAGGTAGCTGCTGCCAGCCATGAAGCCCAGGCTGCTCCCAGCAGGCGGTTGGGCAACTGCAAGCCCTGCTGCAAGCAGACCGGGCTCCGTGGTTGGCAGCAGCTACCCACAGCCTGGGCCAGTTGTAGGCAGGAGGCTGCAAACATCTGTTCCAGGCTCCAGCATTAGCTCCATACTGGTGGGTGCATGCGCACCTCGGAGCAGACAGTGGGGAAGTGGCCTGAGGCAGCACAACCCCAGCCTCTCCTCCACTGTCAGCACAGGGCTGATGACTGGGCTATGGAGCCTGGCGCAGCTGTTTGTAGCCAGCCTGGGCTCTAGGCAGCTGCAGCAGGCAGGCTGCAAACAGCTGTTCTGGGCTCCACAGCCCCAGCATCAGCTCCATGCTAGCAGTGACTGCATGTGCACCTCAGAGTGGACAGCGGGAGGGCTGTGCTGCCTCAGGCCCTATCCCCACCGTCCGCTCTGAGGTGTGCATGCTCCCACTAGTATGGAGCTGATACCAGAGCCCGGAGCAGCAGTTTGCAGCCACCCAGCTGCAGCCAGCCCAGGCTCCGGTAGCTGCTGCCAACCATAGAGCCCAGGATACTTGCAGCAGGGCTTACAGCTAAGCCAGCCTGACTCCCACCAACTCCGAGCCCAGCCCCAACCCCCCACCAGGATGAGGTTGGCACTGCCCTTTGCCAGGAGCACCACACCTTTTGCGGGCTTAGCTGTGCAGGGTGGCTGGGTGGTTGGGCCGATGGGCAGGCTCTGGGCCGGGGCCTTGGCCAGCTGTACTGCAGCCTGAGGGATGGCTCCCCAGGGAAGTACAGGGGCTCTGGTGGGACCAGGGCATTGTTGGGTTGGACTTTGTCCAGTGGCCCAGCAGTCCGGCTCCATGCCCCTGCGCATCTGGTTTTGTGTGTTTGTCTGCCTCTGTCTGGTTGTGTGTGTCTGTGTGTGCACACATGTCTGGTTTTAGATGTGTGTGTCTGTTCTGGGTGTGTTCTGGTTCTCTGTGTTTGTGCACGTGGTTCTCTGTGTACGTGTGTGTGTGTGTGTCTGCTTCTCTCTGCTTTCCTTTCTGTCTATCTGTCTCTCTCTCTCTCTCTCTCCTCTTTTTCTTGTCTCTTTTTTCCTCTCTCATTGCAACATGTTCAACAAAAAAGGAATACACAACAACAAAGGCAACATTTATGATTATTAAATATACTAATATGCAGTGCGTCCTGCCATGTACCCCTTCACCCCCCCGCCCTCATTTTGTTTTCTGGCATGCCGGCACTCTGGCACCTTCCAAGGTAGACATTGTGATTTTTTCGGCACTCTGGCCAAAAAATGTTGCCTACCCCTGCACTAGACCAATAGTTCTCAAACTTTTAGGCTCAAGGCACCCTTCATTAAAATCAAGGCACCCCTCTGAAAATGCCAGTTCTTAGTTTTCACCCGTTTTTGACTATAGAAAAGTAAAAGAGCAGTTTTTCTGTTGCCTAGAACTCAGAAAGACTACCACAGGTCAAAATGTATTTAACACTATGTACTCATGTTTGAAATCTCTGGGTTTATTTGGTGAATTATATTTATACAACTAGAAGTGTTAACATTGCATGGCACCCTGTGGCACCTTTGAAAGGATCTCAGGGTACCCCAACACCCTGGTTAAGAATCACTGCACTAGACATGATAAAGTTCTCCAAATGATTAATAATACTGAGATATATTGCAGCCTTTAATTGACCCCAATTGTGATGGAAGGACAAAGTAACACTCAGGAAAATTAAGATCAATAAATATAAAACTTAGGAAAGGAAGTCCTCTCTTATACTGCACACATAATTAACCTGTGGAAGTCGTTGTCACAAGATAGTATTGATACCAAGGGCTTGGTAGGAAATTTTTACATTTATATGGGTACAAAGAACATTCAGACCCTGGGATAAAAATGTGAAAAAATGTTATAAATGATCAGACTGCAGGGCATAAAGCAAACTATTAACACACAGGGTCAGGAAAAACTTCCCCAGTGACCAGTTATTCCATTACCAGGTTCCTTGCTTCTTCCTTTAACACAGATGGAGCTGGCTGCTAGTGGAAACAGGACACCAGGACATAAAGAACTATTGGTCTCATCCAGTATAGCAATTCTTACAACTTAAAAGGGCCAGGGCATCATAGGATGAAGACCACATTTGCATGAGGAAGGTACCAGGATAACTTGAAAGCCTCAATCTATTGTTTGCATGAAATATAAACATTCCCTGTCATGGTCTAAGATTAGGTTAATTGCAGTCACTAATTCTGCATGTTTCTCCATTGAAAAATGATCATAAAATCAGGACAGGAGAAATTACTATACATGAGGAAAAATCATAAAACGATGCATATCCTTCACATACTGGGGGCCCAGTCAGGCACAGCATGCTCTAAGACAGTGATACATCAGCTTTGCTGTTTGAGGACCATGTTGGCAATTGGTCAAGAGCCCAAGGGCTGCACCTCATTTGCATGAATAATGTAGGAATTTTACCAGAGTGCAATGCACACAGTTAGAACCTTGTAAGTGCACACAACACTATATTAAAAAAAACACAGAAAGACAAAATATGCTTTATGGTTGAGGGCTCCAGTGTATCAAAAGGGAAATCTGACCCCACTTCTTTGAAACTGACTTTTTGATGTCAAGCTTTATTTTTGAGGTAACACATTATAGGTGCAAACTGTTAAGTGGTTGTCTTCCTGTGATCTGATCACATTTGTCAAAAGGAAATATATGTCCTATATAAACTGTATAAAAAGTATTTGCAAAGAGGCATTCCCAAAGAGCAACCCCCATTGTATAACTGGGAATATCTGTCACTTGAGAGAGTTGCAAGATGTGTTTGGTAAAACCTTTTATTTTATGGACCAGCTTTAGTATAGACAGAAATATTAGACAAGCTTTCAAAAATAGATTCCTTTCTCAAGCACCCTGTTTTCTGCAAAGGGAATGGGGGAATTTCATAGCTGGGAGCATGTATAACAAGGTTCTTTGGATAAATCCAATATCTTTTATTAGACCAACTAAAATAGTTGGAAAAATTCTTCTTTGCAATCTTTCAGGTGCAAACAGCATTCTCACATACTAGCCTTTGGCTTCTATTCTATTCCAGAGGTTGTCAACCAGAGGTATGTGTACCCCTGGAGGTACTTGGGAAAGCCCCAGGGGGTAAGCAGCAGTGGCGCAGAGAAGCAGAGGCACTTCTGGTTTCGCTGCTGGCACTTGTGGTCTTGCTGCTGCGTGCAGGGGACCTTCTCCCCCACCCCACTCAATCAGCCACTGACTGATCGGCAGACTCGAAGGAGTTTTAGTTTACTGCACCCTAAGTCATGTAAGGAGCATTACGCCACTGAATCTCCTACACTGGCTGGAATTAATGCACAATACACCACTGACACGTCCAAACACCGACACCACTAAAGTGGTGGAAAAGCATTTAGCCCACTTTAAAGTGTCGAGCACACATGCCTATCATTTAATCTACACACGGCCTAATAAATTCCCTTTCAGGATCAGGCCTGAGAGACTGCAGACAGAGTGTTTTTTGTGAGAAATGTGCCCCCACAGGTAGTAGGGTATTCTTGTCTTTGATAGATTTTGGCGTGCAGTTTGTGGGGGTACTGGAGATATGTTGGCAGGTTTTTTGTTTTGAGCTGTAAGACGTTGGCTTTTGGTGATGAGGTTAGCAAGGTTCAGTGCTTGTTTGAATTTACAAACCACCTTTCACAGCCGAGCCTATGAACTTCACTTCTTCAGCCTCCTAGGTACAGAAACTCATGGACTCCAATATAGACATTGGATTAATGACACACTACAACCTGCTGGACATCCGACTTCCCAGGTACCTCTCCACTTTTACCTGCTAGATCCCCCTTCTCCCCTACCCTAGCCTGTCTCTCTCACCCCCTGACACCTCCATTTCCACTTTCACTGACTGGCTTTCTTGCCTGCATTGCATGCCAGCCTCTGGCTTCTTCACTATTCCTTCCATCCAGGAAAAGCACACACCAACTGCAGGTACTTCCTCAGCTTGATGAAGGGTTTTTCAACCCAAAAGCTTGCTAAGATATATTTCTGTAACTATTCAGTTGGTCTGCTAAAAGATACCAGATTAGATTGACCCAAAGAACCTTGTCTGCCAGTACCATGTCCTTAGAGCCCCTGTCCCCAGTCAGCTGACTGGAAGGAGGCAGGGTTTTGGGCACATCTAAGCTCCATGGCTGGGGCTGGCAGAGAGAGTTCTCTGGCAGCTGCTAGAGAAGCTCCTTCAAGAAAGGCTCTGTGACAGTTTTGCTGCCTGAGATGCTGCTACTGCTACTGTGCTGCGGTGCACTGCTTACCTGTTGTTATTTAAAGTGGTGGAGCAGGCTGAGGCTGTAGGTGAGGAGGAGGCATCATTGGGACACACTGCCATGTTGTGTAGAGGCCCCAGCACCAGTGAGGGCACACCTTAACACACAAAGTCACACGTCATGAGTTTTGCTTGTCAGCAGCCTGAGATGCAGTGTACCAGAAACCCCTGCACCTATCTCCTTGAAACTTGGCAGACCTCATGCCCTCAGAAGGGGCTACCATCCCTGCTGTTTTCATCCAAATCTGTTTAACACACCCTGTGGCGGAGCACAGGGTGCTCCTGCCACTTTAAGGGCCTGGAGCTGGCAGCCTCCAGGTGCCTGATTAGGGCAGCCATTTTGGGGCCTATATAAACTAGGCAGTTTGGCTACAGGAGGGCAGGCAGCAACATCGCCTGGCCTTAGGGCTGTTGTGTACGAACCGGAGGTAAGGGGGAGCTGCAAGGGGTTGGCAGGAGGCTCCTGGTCCTGGGCATGACCTGAAACTGCACCCTGCCGGGAGTGGGTGGTCTGGTGGGGCTCTCAGTGGCGCGGGAGCCCCCAGGAAATGCCAGGCCAGTGATCACCCTGGTGAAAGGCGAGTTGGGGCGCCTTAACCCCTAGCTCCCACCACCACTGGGTGGGTGACCCCTGAGTGGGAGGAGGGCCGAGAGGGCCCAGGTGATGAGCGCCGAGAGGGCCCGTGTGTGTGAGGGGCCCAGAGAGGGCGGACCCCAAGAGTGGGAGTGATGTGGGCGAGGTGCCGCGGTTGCTCCTAGGAGGAAGGGAGTAGCGGCACGGTGAGGCCCGAGGAGTAGAGTGGCTAGGAAGACCCAGCCCGAAGGGGAGAGTCCCCTCGACTGGCCCATGCTGGGGCCAGGACCAGTGAGGGTCAAAAGGGCCAGGGGCCCACCGCGAGGGATGCCCAAGAGCTGGGGACCTGGGGTCCCGACTGGCCTTGAGGTGGGCCAGGGCTAGGTAGCCAAAGGTTCCGGGGGAACCACACCCGAGAAGGGAACAAGGCTTCAGGCGGGTGAGGTAGCCCAGTTGGTGGCGGAGTGACCGCCTGTGTAGGGAAGACCATAGTGGTGTCGCGTAGGAGATTCTGGGGCCCAGTGCAGGGGCTGGTGAGATGTTGAACACCATGATGCCATCTGCGAGGCTTGGGCTGCGGTATTAGGGGAGGTCGGAGCCACAGAGCGCCCCTGGGCATCGGGGCAGTCGAAGGGCAGCCTCCTGCTTAATTATCATCATAATTGAACTGATTATCATCAAAGGCGTGGCGGGCGAGATGAGTGGGCGGTTGCCCAGAGACAGGTGGGCGGGCCATGAAGAGCTCGGCCCTGAGTAGGCCTGCTGTCACGGTGACAGGAGGGCGGGCCACAGAGCTCGGCCCCGGGAGGCCCCCTGTCACACACCCGATACGAGTTTAGCTTTCAGCAGTTCGAGGTACAGTTTCCCAGAAACCCCTACACCTATCACCTTGAAACTTGGCAGGCATTGTGCCCTCAGAAGGGGCTACCATCCCTGCAATTTTTATCTGAATCAGCCAAAAAATGATAAGTCACAGGTATTTCAGTGATTCCTCAATATAGTCTATGGCTAAATCTCCAAATCTCGCCAAATCAGCACCAAATCTTCTGAAGCCAATTTGGCCAAATCAATTCGAGACAGTGATCCAAATCATCAAATCAAATCACTGTCGTCCAAGTCAGCCAAATCCGAATCAAATGCTTCCCTATTCGCACAGGCCTACTGTCTATAGGGCAATGGCAATCAGGATGTATTGTTTATATTTTTAAGGTACTATGCTGAACCATCTCAAAACCATTATGATAAGTAAAACATCATGATTAACTCTATTATCTGATCCCTTTCAGGATTGTATGGGAAACTGAACCTATGAGATTTGGTTATGTGAATACAGTATTGGTCATTAAGCACAAAAATGTGCATCTGGCAAGTATCAGGGCCCCCCAGCGACCTTTTCCTAATTCAAACATCTGACCAGTACATCAGCAAAGATGGGCCATGCCATGGAATCATCATTCCCTATAGTAATCATGATTTATTTGGGGGAGAATGATTTTAGTAATAGCAAAAGGGTTAATTTGGTAATTAGGATAAAGAATGATTTTTGCCAGAGTTCTACACTAGTTTGGGCTAGTTGGAGATGCTTCCAAGACAAGTTTGGTAAAATATCACCAAAGATCAACCAGACACCGAAGGAAGCAAACTGGGAAATTAGTAAGATTATCACTGTAATATAGTGATTTTTTTTTACACAAGAATTAAGTATACCTCTCTGGACCTATTTAGAAAGAATGAAATACATGGGGTCAGATATTTTTATGAAGGGCCTTGGCAGTGGGCGGATTCCCACTTAGTGGGCTGCTTGGGCACAAACCTCAATCACAACATTTCACAGCAAGGGTTTTGCCTTTGTCTCATGCAGCACATGGCTTTTTCATCTCCATTGTCATTCCTCTATCCTGGGTGAAGGACTGGATTGTGAGTCTCAAGGCAGGTTCAGAAGTAATCATCCTCAAGTTCTCAGAGCCCAGAACCACGATGGCCAATTAAATTCCAAATTGTAACATCCCAGCTAAGGTGGTCAGGATTGGTTCTTCACTGCTTAATTGTTCATTAAAGTTTCAGCTTCCATATACTCTGGTATATGTAATGTCCACATCAACAGGCTTGCAAACAATTGAATATGTAGAAGGCTCTTATCTTGAAAAAATGATAAGATATTAGCTCATTCTGAACCCTAAAGTAGCAAATTCATTTAGATATAATATCCATAAGAGATTGGGTTTTCTGTTTCACACAGAAAAATTGAGTAAACAGAGGATTTTACCTTTTATTGGAGGCAAACCCGGATTTCTTGTTTTACAGGAGAAACCCATGGATTTTGCAGTTTGGCAATTGGCTCCCTGAAGGCTGGCAGAGTTCCAGCCTGCTGGGAGGGAACAGGAGGAGGGCAGTGAGACAGGGGGCACTGTGGGCATGTACATGCACATGGCCCCAGGCAGCCTGGAGAGAGCAGCTCCTGCAAGTAAGTGGTGGGGGGGAAGAGGAGGATTGAGGCCCCCGTAGGGAGGGAGGGAGCTGGGCAGGGCTGCGACTGGGGCTGCTGCCCAGTCAGGCAGTGTGTGGGACTTGGGGCCCACAGCTGCAATGCGCAGGTGCAGGGCCCCAGCAGGGAGTGGGACGGGGCCCCAGGCAGCTCTCTTGGGGAGCAGGGGGGTGGAGCTGGCTCCCACCACGGTGCACACTCGCAAGGGAAACGGGGGGGACCCATACCCCCCAGATCTGTACGTGAGGTGGCTGCAGGCTGCGGGCACCTGCCCTGTTGCCCCTCCCCCCCCCCCCCCTGGGGCCCCCACAGCCCAGCAGGTGCAACCTGGCATGGCAGGGAACAGCAGGGCTGTGCAGAGAAGCTGCTCACTGCTGTGAGCTCCGTGCTGCCCTGGCGACGTGTCCCCTCTGCGCATGGCTGCAGTGAGGGCAGTGGTGCGGGGTTGCACACCTCAAAGCAGTCCCACATGCAGGAGGCACCTCACCAGGGCAGTGCAGAGCTCATAGCAATGAGCAGCTTCTCTGCATGGTCCCACTGTTCCCTGCCTTGCTGGGTCATGCCCACCAGTCTGTGAAGGCCCCAGGGAAGGGTAGTAGAGTGGGAGCCTAAGCCTGCAGCCTGTGCCCACCCTATGTACAGATCTGATGGGCATGGGTCCCCCCATCCCCCTTTGGGAATGTGCACTGCAGCAGGGAGCCAGCTCCCCCCCACCCTGCAGCAGGGGGCAGCAGGGTCAGGGGGCTATGGACCTGAGTCTGTAGCCCTGACAGCTGGGGGACCCCTTTGGCAGGGCTGGGGGAGCAGGGGCTGTGGGTGGGGGCAAGGGGCACCATGAGGGGCCTCTAAACCAACCCCCAGGCTGTGAAGGATTGGCTGCTGGACCAAAAGTGACTGCGGGTGGGCAAGCCATGGCCCCGTAAAGCCAAGTGGAGAGGCCACAACTCCTTCCGCAGGGCCCACAGCAGCCACGGCTGAAGTTTGGGCCCACTCCCACCACCTGGGGGGTAGAAGTATCTTTACTTGTGTTCTGGCTGGAAATTCCAGCTCCGGGGCTCCACATGGTGGTCCATAGCTTGCCAGGCCACTGCCACTTCTGGTCTGCGGTTTGCCAGGCTGCAGCATAGAAAGGCTGGAAACCCCTAGCTTAGGGCCCCAGCATGTCAAAATCTGGTCCTGCTCCTGGAGAAGTGTGGCAACCACCCCCTGCAGCATATTCACTTTGCTGAACTATACCTTAAAGAAAGTCTTCAATTTGTGACTACATGATCTAATGAGATACACAGTAGTAAAAAGCAGAAACATTATGTTACTGAGATACCATTTCCAAGCATATTTTGTTAAAATTAAACTGTCTTTGATATTTGTAGGAGTATAGCTGTTAGGAAACCAGTCAGTTAGACGAACCCAAAACAAGCAATTCTTCATGGTTCATCAGACTGTGGTGGGGCACCTGCAGTTCCTGCCGCTTTAAGGTCTCTAGTTGGCAGTGGAACAGCCTGCAGCCTGCAGTGGAACATGACCCTAGGAGGACCCTGGGATTAGCTAAGGGGGAGGAGTAGCCTCCATTTTAACCCAGCCCCTCAGAGAGAGAAGCAGCAGTTGGTGCTGAGCAGGTCAGGAGGCAACATCAGGCTGAGCTGCTCCTGGAAGACCTTGGAGGTAAGGGCAGGAGAGATGGGGATGGTTTGGAGGCTCCTGTTCCTGGGCATGACCTGAAAGTGCACCCTGCCAGGGAAGGGTGGTCTGGTGTGGCTCCTAGTGTCATGGGAGCCCCCAGGAAATGCCAGGCCAGTTACCTCCCCAGTGAAAGGTGAGGAGGGGCACTTTAACCCCAGCTCCAGCCTACAGGTGGGTTACCAACACTGGCAGAGAGTGGGGCCAGCCAAGCCCCATGCCAGAGCTGCCTGAGTCTAGTGTAGGGGCCAGGCACAGCAGCAGTCACCTGAGCCCCACAGGGTGAAAGATCCCAGTGCAGGGGGCCAGGCATGGTGGCAGCCACCTGAGCTCCACTGGGTGGGAGACCCCAGCAGCCCAGTGGGCAGTCGGGAATGTGAAGCAGCCCAGTGAGGGACAGAAGGCCCAGTGAGGGCCCCAGTGAGAGGCAGAAGGTCCAGTGAAAGGCTGAGTGTATAGAGCAGCCTAGTTGAAGATGAGTGGCCCTAGTGAGGTGCAGAACCACGGACTTGGGGAAACAGATGTATCGGATGGGATAATATGGAAATACCAGATGTGGCAGTAATACTGGAATTGACAATATGCAAATACTGGATGTGACACAGAAACAGCTGCGAGGCACAGGACACATGTAAAGGGAGGTTAGAGCATGTACTTAGGCCCTTGTTATCAGAAGGTCAAGCAATGGGCAGCCTCCTGCCTTAGAAATAACATTCATATTATTTTCATCAAGGTGTGGCAGGAAACTGAGGTGGAGGGTTAGCCTGGAAAAGGCGGGCGGCCGGCACTGAGACCCAGCCCTGAAAGGCCAGCCTGTTACACAGCATTAAGTCCTTTCTGTGAGCTTGAATTAAAGCCACGTTGGCTTGCCATCTGTGGCAATATCTCTTGTTATCTTCAAAAAATGTTAACAGATAAGCAATTCCATCTTGCCACAAAGAAGAGAAATACCTTTGGTAAATCTTATTATGGTGTCACCAAATAAATCCACTATTCTTGTTGGATAGTCATTAATCTCAGTCTCTGATATGGGATACAATTTTATATAGGCTTTTTTTTTTTTTTTTAAATCTTCAACAATGAAAGGCCTTGATATGTTGCTATTGCTGAAGCAGTTTTGCTAGAGAACCATCTAAGAAACAAATAAGAACTATAGGCATTAGATCCTCTTTGAAGAGACAACGTATTTTTTTTACCCCAATTATTTATGACCTAGCCATACTCATTTTAATCTGTTTCTACTTCCTCCATAGTATTAGCCTTACCACCATTGTTATACCAGCTGCTGCTTCCCTAAGTGAGATTGCTTGCAAGATTTTATATGAAGGCTTGTTTTCCACATATATTAATCCTTTGAAAAATGAAAGAAGTAGGCTAAAACAGGACATGATCCAAAATCTGTTAAAACCAGGAAGGCATTCCGGTGCAGGAAAAGCAATTCAGAATATTAGAACACCCTGCAGGAGACCCAGGTATTCTTGCAATGGATTAAATTTGGCCTGAGTGGCATAAAAGAAGTGGGGAGGAGTCTTCACAGAACAGTAGAAGGTGAAGCCAAGGAAAGAGTCAAATAAACTACAGGGAGTCAAGTAAACTACAGGGAAGGTAGATCACAGGAGACCAGAGTAGCCTTAGGGAGGGCTGAAGAACCACAAAAAATCAGAAGAACAAACATAGGCATACAATGCTTCAGGGCACTTAGCAGGGGGTAGGAACAGCATAAAAGGTTTTGTTTCAACCATTATCCAAAAAACAGATTGTAAGGAAAAGTGACAGAGTATAGGTAACTTTAACTTTATCATGTCATGACTTTTGTATGCTACATTTTACAACCTTAACATACTGTTTCTACAGCTTTAGTAGAGCCTTCCCTATATATTTCAAAATATTATAGGCACATCCCCACATGCAGGACGTATGTACTTTTTGCTGCTGCACATGCTTCTGCACACACACTTTGGTGTGGGGCAAAGTGCCCCACTTCAGGCAAACTGCCCTTTCCCCATTTCTCCCAGCTCCTGATATGGCTGGAGTAGGGTAGATCAACAAATTCTCCCCCTCAGGGACTCTCCTGCCATGCCTTAGTTGTTGAGAGAATAAAGAAGGATGTTAAGCCCTGAGAGAACATGCAATTAATCACCCTGATATTAAACAAAATGAAAATTGGTTTTATTCGGTTTCTCAGTTACAATCACCACCCTCGGTCGTTTCTTTCACAGCTTGTGGCTCAGCTTCCCCTTTTATTCTGTGTTGCCACCAGAGAGGTTCTGTCCTGACCTCTTCTCTTGTTTCTGCTCTCCTTTGCAGGTCCCCTCTACCTACCTCAGTATTCTAAGGAACTACCTCCATCTGACTAACCAGGTAACTGATCGCCGTGAGGCTTCTCAGCAAGTACAGGGATCACGCTGTGATTTGTCTCACCCAGCGCGTGAGGCTCTGTTGCTCTGGCTCCAGGTCCCAGCCATTCTTGGTGATGCTAGCCTCTCTCTCTTTCATGTTTCTTCGTGTGCCACCAGAGGCAATATGCCCCCCCCCCCCCCATGTCCTCTCCTTTGTAGCCAAACCCTCATCTCCCATGTCCGTCTCCCCCGTGTGTAACAAGGCACATCTGTGCCCCAAGCCAGCATCCTTACCCTTTCTGTGACCTGATTCTCCCCCCACTCTTGGGAAAGGAAACCTACCAAGTAACAGGGTTGACTATCACCCTGTTACATCTGGCATCCTGGAGGAGCCCAGGTGGAACTAAAGGAGGGGAGACATTCTGGCTGGCAGCCAGAGCATCTCCCTGGAGGACGGAGCCTCCATGTCTGCTGGTGTACACTCCTGTTGTGTGCACCATGACACATTTTTCATGGCTTTTTAATTTTTTGCTACTGGGATTTCCTGGTAGCAGGTTTTGTCCCCACACTGCTGGGGCACATTTTAACTGTACATGCCTGCACATATGGATCCAGCCCCTGGCCATTAAGGAATCAGGTAAACTGTTCTTAAACATTCCCTACAAATATTTCTTTTTAATATTGATTTTGATTATAGCTGGAAGGCTGAACTCTTCTGCTATAATTTGCACTGGTGGACCAGTTTGGACTGGTTAGGGGAGGAGGAGGTCTGAATATGGCCTAGGGGCACAACCAAGCTTGAGCCTGTTAAGGATGAGACCCAAGTAACACTATACCCTGAGAGGGGGAGAGCCAAGGCCAGGTACACAGTGTGAGGAAAAGCAGAGAAGAGACTGAGACTGGGCCAGAGACCCAGAGCTGGAGTGAAACAGAACTAGAGTTGGGAACCTGCAGCCCCAAGAAAGGCAGAGACTAGGGCTAGAGGCCCACAGCCTGAGAAAGACAGGGGCAAGTCCTAAGGGTCTGTGGCCCTGGGAGGCACGGAGATTGATCAGAGGCTTATATGTCCTACAGGTCAGAGGAGGAATTTTGGACTGAATGCCCACTGAACTGATCAATTGTTGACACCTGTGAGGCATGAACATGGCTGGAGGGGAGGCCAGAGGCCACGTATAACCAGGAGGACATAATGTGAACAGAGATATTGTGTGGATGAGTAGGCTAAGCCAGCAAGACCCTGGTACATAGGCAATTCCTCCCCCCCCCGCCCAACTCTCAAGTATCATCAAAGGCATGGCAAATGAGTAAAAAGGGAGAGACCCAAAACCTAGAGGCAGAGTTCAAAAGGTCACCAGGAGAAGATCTCACCACATACGGCGCACAGCTCCACTACACTTGGTTTTGTGGTAAACGGATGCCTGCTTATTCTTCTTCCCAGTCTGTTGTTAGTTTAATACTTTCTGACAAGTGGAAGCAGCCCACCCCCTGGATGTCTGGTTTCCCTTCTGCTAAGGTGGAACCCATCTAATTATATCTTCTCCTTATATAAGATGGCCCAGTGTTCCACACAATTAACACCTTTTACTTGATACCACGTACCTGTCAGTTCACTTCCAGAGTGTTTTGGAACTGTCTTCCTTTGCATGTGGGACAGAAAGTATCTTTTTGGAGCTAGACTGTTCTCAGTGGTGGCAGATGACAGAACAAGGGACAATGTTCTCAAGTTGCAGCAAGGGAAGTTTAGGTTAGATATTAGGAAGAATGTTCTCACTTGGAGGGTAGTAAAACACTGGTACAGGTTATCCAGAGAGGTGATGGAGATTCCTTGGAGGTTTTCAAGACCTGGCTAGACAAAGCTTTGGCTGGGATGATATAGTTGGGGATAGTCCTGCTTTAAGCAGGGGGTTGGACTAGATGATGTCCTGAGGTCCCTTTCAATCCTAACTTTCTATGATTCTATGACCTTCATGAGGATGACCTGGATGTTCTTCTTCCTCAGCATCTTTTTTAGTTCTCCTAAGTCATCTATATTTTGTGAGGTATCATGTGAAGCATGGCCATCAGCATATACTGCCAACACCAGTCAAATTCAAAGTCCTATTTAATCTTGCAATCATCCTTTGTGCTGTCTTTGTAGAAATATCATCCCATTCTCCGCCTGTGCCTTGCAAAATGGCCTTTGCAACATGCTCCAGCTACAATGATATTGCTAATACAGCCTACAGTTTTCATTTATATCACTAACAGTATTTTTCTCTCTTTGGCACCTGAACAAATCCAGGGATTTCAGTAACTACCAGCTCCAAAAGTTACGTGTTTTAATATTTTTTTTAAAGCACAAAAGCTTTAACAATCAAATGAGCTTGCAAGGCCATGAAGTAGGGAGGAAAAGGCAACAGTTTGCACTTGGCTTTGTTTTCATCAACACATTAATGATATATGCTATGGTGTCCAGCCTTTGCAGTAACATTACTGCAGAAACTGGCTTGCCTTTCACACCCATTTTTAACAGACATTATTATATTAAAAGAAAAAATTATGAACAATATGCTTTTTAAATGTCTGTCTTTTTTTTTTTTTAAAGGTGTTTCCCCTTTTGGTACCTATGTAAGAGGGTAGTAAAGCACTGGAGCAGGTTACTCCAAGGTGGAATCTCTATCCTTGGAGGTTTTTAAGAATCAGCTAGACAAAGCCTTGGGTGGAATGATATAGTTGGGGACAGGCCTGCTTTCTCAGGCCCCTTCCAACCCTAATTTCCTATGATTTTATAACTAACGGTAAATGTTACCACTTGTGTGTGTATCTTACCTATCTGAGAATATAGAGGCTACAGTATTGCAATGCACTCTACATGGGGCTGCCCTTAAAGACTTCCCAGAAGTTGCAGCTACTGCAGAACCCAACAGCACACCTGATGGGGTGGGGCACCAGGAGCACATAACTTGAAGGCTGCAGAGTCTACACTGGCCCCCAATAGCTTTCTAGGTAAAATTCAAGGACCTGGTTTTGACTTATAAAGCTCTAAATAGTCTGGGCCCTACATACCTAAAAGACTGCCTTCTTCCTCATGCCCCATCATGACCCCTAGGGTCAGTCGAGAACAACCTCTTGCAAGTACCATCAATATGCCAAATCTGTTTGGCAAAAACATATGGGATGTCATATTCAACAGTCACTCCTCAGCTCCAGATCTCTCTCCCCAACAAGACCTGCCAGAGCTCAAGCCTGGACATCCCAAGTGCAGTGAGATCTTGTATCTAGGTAGACATTTAGCAGAAAAAGCTAGGATGAGATATTGGGTTTTTTGGGGGGTCTGTCTTATGTTGATACTCTACGTGCTTTTTAAGTTATTTTGTCCTTTTGTTTGTTCTCCTGTTTTATGAGTCATTCTGCTTTCTTATTGTAGGCAATCTTGAGCCTTTCTTAGGAAGGGTAGCACAAAAATCAAATAAATAAATAAATAAAAGGAAGAAAAGAAGGAGAGATGTTCTTAAGTTATTGTTTACATTTTTTTACATGTCAATTAAGTTCCTTGGCTTATATCAAAAAAGTAGAAAATAGTATTGATGAAGTGATCACTGTGAGGAAGTCTATATTCCTGATTTATACACTTTGCATTACAATGCAAAGTGAAAGTAATGATCATCAAGATCCACGAAGCATGAAGTTTAATGTTATGATGGGCCTGCTCCCAGCTTGGCTGCCCCTCAGGCCGCATCCAGATGAGCATAGCCGTGTGGTATGTAGCACCACAGACACATCTGTGGTTCCACATGCCATACTTGCAGGCATTTCCTGCACTGTTACCTTGAGTGTAGGGGTGTTTTTTGACCCTGGGAGAAAAAGTGGGGTGGCATGCATGGAGGCAGCACACACCACCCAAAACTGGAACCTGGCCAGCCAGAGCCATACTGCAGCTGCTGGCTGCAGCTCCCAGCTGCAGTAGTGACACAGCAGCAACTTCCCTGGCTCCCAGGACCCACAGTTGCTGCTCCCCCCTTCCATACCCCACCCGGGGTAACTCGCTGCGTGCCAGAGGATGCATACACAGGCATTCCCCAGGGACAACTCGCAGTGACACAAGGTGTGACACTGCTAGTTGTCCCCAGGGAATCAAATATCCACGCTCATCTGGATGTGGCCTTAAAGTCAAAAGTGTTTATGACCTGCAATATCTCCTATGAATAATTCTAGAGTTCCTGTTTCTTTGGAGAATACTTTAAATATTTAAATCACTACATAATTCAGTCAAATTTAAGGGATCTTCAATAAGGAAGAGTAATACAAAAAAGATTTGAGATGCAAACACATTTCTCTGGTCAAGTCATTGTTATATACAAACAAATGAAAGCCAAAATATTATCTTGTGCTATTCTTTTAATTTTAAAAAGCCCTATGTCCCCCCACCACCACCATTCTCCTGCCTCTGCATCTCAATATACACATACCCACACACACAGATTTTGGGTTTCATTCCATTAAAAAATAGCCAGCAAAATCAGTGGAAACAAAGTTAAAAATAATACAACATAAATTGTGAATTAAGGAAGGGCAAATTTAAGAATCTATTTTGCATTAGTCTATTGAAAATATCTAATAGTAGCTCTGGCATGAGTTGAGGTAGAACTATTTTATACATAAACCAACTGGCTCTCTTTCAGAGCAGCAGCTATCAATAATTCCATGCTGGGGACCATCTGATAGGAAATCAACTCTGAGCCTCTGGAATGCCAGCATTCCCCACTGCTCTGTTTTCCCAGTTGTCAGCTCTTTTTATAAATTGTCCATTTATAGCAAATCCAGCACCTGCCATGAACACCTCATGCTGCCAAGTGCTTGACTCAGTCTCAGAGAGAACCACTCCACACTTTCCCAGTTTTGTTTAATCTTTTACCAGCCCCAGAGTCGATACATTTCCCTAGGATTTCTGACAGCACATTTATGTGTCATTGAAAACACTGCATAGTCTATTAGAAGCTGCCTTTCATTTTCCTGACAGCAGACAACAGCCAATTCTTTGAGTCCTGAATGGATTATCCTCCTTTGGAGGATGCTGCTTTCCCTTTTTCATAAATCGGACAGCAGGTACCATTTAAAAATGCTTGAAAATGAATCAGGAATGATGTTTTAAAGAAATGCCCCATACGTTGCTATTTTTACTGTGAATAATTTGTAATTTTTACTTTGCCTCTATTTGAATGTATAAATGTATGATTCATTGATAAAAAAAATATTGCTTGGTTGGCTTTATGCAGACATGCTTAGGAAAAGAAGGCAGTAGATGCCGTTAGTATCACCCTTGTCTTATCCAACCTCCCACTTTTCAGGTACCCATATAGTAGCTACAGGGTGTTGAGCATCTGGTCCAGCCACCAACACTAGCCACCTGAGCGGGAGCATGTCTATGCAGGGAGCAAGCATGATCTGGCTCCTGCCACGGAAAAGCAAAGCCAGTCCATACAATACACTGCCTACATCTGTCCTACTATGTAGGGCTTCAGAGCCACTTACAGTCAGGGAAGGAGCTCAAGCTGCTGTCTACTCAAGTTAAAAGAGAGCTGCTTGTAGGCTGCTTTATGAGAAGGGACTCTCAATTTTTGAATTCACTTCTTCTCCCTTTCTGGTAAAAACAGCCCAAGGACGTTGGCTTTCAGATCTTGCCATAATTACTAGGGTTGTACTAAGCAGGCCCTATTTGATTCGGATTCAAATTCAACCTGAATCAGAGACAGTTTTCAATTTGTTGATTCAGATCACTGTCTCTGATTTGAGTCAGCCGAATCCGAATCTGAAGATTCGATGCTGATTCAAAGAATCAGCAATTTGGATATAGACACAGCTTTAAAAGTTTTTTCTACATACCTTGAGGTAGCAGGTGCAGCTTGTGATTGCTGCGATGCTGGGGTGTATGGAGCATCCTACAGGAGTGTGGGGGGGGCCTCCATGTGCTCAGCAGTGAACCCAGAAGTGGAGCAGAAGTACTTCCGGTCCACTTCTGGGTCCACTGGGGAGCACGCTGGTGGGGGGGGGGCCTGTGCCCCCCCCAGCTCAGCAAGCAGCTGCATGTGGACCCCAGGTGCCCGCCCCTGGACCCAGGAGGCACCAGTCGCTGAGCCGGGGGGAGCGGAAGGGCCTCCCACACACTTCCCAGTGGACGCAAAAGTGGACTGGAAGTGCTTCTGGTCCATTTCTGGGTTTGCTGCCGAGCGCGCTGGGGACCACCCCCCATGCTTCTGTGGGATGCTCCATGCAGCCCAGCATCACAGCATGTGTGAGCTGCCTGCTACCAAGAGGTATGTAGAAAAAATATTTAAAGTTGAGTCTATGTCCGAATCTTTCTGAATCCATTTGGAGGGTTCTGATTCAATTTGGAGAGATTAATGGGTCCTCTGAGTCAATTTGGATTCGGAGATTTGGCCACAGAATCAGGCCAACTCTCTGCCGAATTGAATCAAGGACCAAAGCTTCGTATTTCCCTAATAATTACACCATTAATCCACACCATAATTACATGCATTTGTTTGGGCCTCTGGGGACAGCTAAGATTGTCTGTAGGAAGACTGGGCTAAGACAGATTTTTGTTCCTGGTTGGTTGCTTTTGATTTGTGCTAGATATTTCCTCCTGAATTTGTTATGTTTTCATCTGGGTTGTGGTTTCAATAACACAGAGCTCCCAGAGCCTGGCATAAGTGATCTTACTTCAAGCAGGGCAAGATAAAGAAATGAATTATAATTTGACTTTTAAAAACATAGTGGGCCTGATTCTCAGTACTTCACATTGCACTTTTTCCTGTACAAGGTGTATGTCAAACACAAGCCAATCATCATTCCCTATTCACAAGAAAGGCGCATTTTATACCCTTCTACACTGCATAGGTGCAAATTAATTTCACAGCCTGCAGAGGCAGTAGGAGATTAGGTGCACTGCCTTCAAACCGTGCATTATTGTTCCCTCCCCACTGTACCATTGCACAGAGGAAGAACATTTATTCCTATTATAAACAGACTGCTCCTGTTGGCCCCATCCCATAAACACGGGGACACCCAATGCAACCTCAAGGCAACACATTTAAAGCTGAAACAAGGGCTCTCTAAACACTTCATTAGTTTCTAGAACTCATCGCCCAAAACTTCAGTGCAGTCAAGAGCTTAGAAGAGTTCCAAAAAATAATCGGTTTGTGTGAAAAGAGAACTTCCAGTTAGATGTGAAAGAATTCAAACATTCACATAGGATAGCTTATAAACCTTTCTCTTAAAAAAACATAGTCCATTCACTGTCTGGGATAAAAAAGAAGCTGTGGGCATGTTATTTTACAATTTGTCCTTAACAGGGTTTCTTGATCCTTCATCTGAAGACTCTGGTAGTGGCCCCTGGTAAGAGTAGGACAAGTATAACAGAGGGAGCATTCTACTAATTCAAGATGATTGTTCCTAAATTCCTACCACATGCTCCTGCTTTTAATTTCACAGAAGTGTAGGTATAGGCTGGAATTCACACAATGGTAGACACAATGGACAGCAGCTAAGGAGCAAGCTCTATGGCTAGGAACAGACATTATAAATAAACCAGTTTAAGTGATCAGAAACTGGTTTAAACCTATAACAGAATACATGTTCAGTGCACATAAACCGGTTTGAAAATGACTGAAACTGATTTGAGATAAACCTGGTTGAATGTAGTATCAGACTTAACTGATTTGTCTCAAATCAGTTTATGCAAAGTCCATACCAGACCCTTTCCTTGTTTAATTTAAACCAAAGTCTCCCAGCATCCCAGATGCTTTGTAGCCCTGAGTGGAGCTCTCAGCTCCAAAGCAGAGCTGGCCCTGCCCCTCTGTTCCCTGGCTGGAGCTCTGGCAGAGACTTGCAGGCAAAACAGGGTCTGCCTGGCTTCCCCCTGCACCCCCCCCCCTCACCACTCACTGCTCAAGCAGGGGTCCCTCCCTCCTCTCTCCCACAGCACCAACCATAGCCAGCATGTGGTATGCTAGCTAATGCTAAGAGGTGTCTGTGTAAGGCAGATAGGATGAAGGTAGACAGAACAGTGTCCACTTAGGGCTTTTTGGAGCTAATCAACAAATAGTTGGTAATGTCCCTCCATTCCTTCCTTGGAAAAAGTTGTCTAAGAAGAGCTTGAACTAATGAGAGAGGCTTTTGTTTTGCTGATGAGCTGATAAATACTGTGTAACTCCCTGCTGTATAAGTAAATGGTGTGCAACCCCCTGCTGGCTCCCTTGCTGGTCAAAGGAGCAGGGGGTGGCGAGGAGGGGAGAACCCATCCTTAATCAGAGCATCCTGCTAGGGTCTAGCCATATCCCCTCCCTCAGCTCAGCACTATAGAAGGGAAAGGAGGGCTGCTCTAGCACCTTCTGGCTTCTAGCCTGAGCCACTGCAAGACATGTGCCTGAATTTCCTTAGTCCAGAGGGGATTCTATTCAGTTACAAACCAGTTCAGCCTAGCCAGGTTACACTAACCTGCAAAGATTGAATCAATTCAGACTCAGGCTTTTTGAATGTCTGTCCCTAGCCTATGGGTGAACTTATCCTTTCCACTTAGACAATGCTAAATATGTGGAACGTTAAACATTGTTGAAGTTAGAATGTCCTGAGAGCAGTTGTACATTAATGGGAGTGGTGCAACATAGGATGCTGGAGGACTGCAGACTGCTCATTTTATCTCCATGGAGCAAGGCTGAAGTTCCCTAACACAAGCTACATAGAGGAGCCTAGCATTAACCCTTGCCTAAAATGGTCTAAGTCTGAGATACTCAAAGATCACTTAGCATGAGTTAATGAGCTTTAACATGTGGACACCCATCTTTTAGCATGGTTTAAGTGTAATGTGTAACTTCACCCTAATTTTCCTTGTTAGCAGGACTGACCCTATAAACCTTTACTCATGGAATTGCTTTCTCCCAAGTGCATGCCAACCAAGTTAATGAGATGCTTCATTTGAATAAAGAAATACTGCTGTAAGGGTTCACAACAGTAGCTGTTAGGCTTAATCAATTCTGAAGAAGCTTATGAGGGCTTCCTCTCCCCCCCACCTCCGCCCCAGCTTTTTGAAAAGCCTTGGGATGCAATCACTAGGCAGGTGAGGCAGCAACTGTGACGTTTTAAGTTAATAAGTAACAGGTCTCTGTTACATGAAGCTCTATGCACTAACTGCCAATATGGATGCAAAACACTGGTACAATCAGAATATTATCAAATCTGACAGCTGTCATTCCATGAGAGACCATGCAGCTGCTGTCTAACCCCTTTGTAATAGCCTAGTTCATGCAAAGGAAACACAAGAAAACGGTGAATCAGGTCCTCTGAGACTACTCACAGCGGAATGAAGGACAGCTTCCCTTGCAGCCCTGTGCTCTATCTACAAAAAGCACTGTGTTTGTGCTAGCAGTACCTACTTGTGATGCAGTCATCACTAATATTTGTAAAATGTTTTGAAATCCAGTCACTGCACTGTATGATTAATATCCTGAAAAAGTCATCCAATAATAAACTGACCTGCACATCTGAAAAGGGAGACAAGCGATGGAAAGGAATTGGGTTTTATCAGTCAGCTGCCTCTACTGTTATTTGAAATACTGAGAAAATATAATTTTGAAATTATGACAAATAATAACAATCTAGTTGTAAAACATACTTCTTTCCTCTGTTCAGGAAAAATCTAAAAATAAATACAGAAACTAAAAATAAAATACTTTAGACATTTGCCATTTATATTTCCCTTTGCCTAATTTCTGCCAAGCTAACCTTTCATAGCTATTAATTATTCACTCTGGTTTGTGTCAGAGAGGTTTGTGCAGCTACCATTTCAGATATAAGGACAGTAAGAAAATACTGTAAAAAACTAATTCTGGAACATAAATCTGCTTTGCAGACTTCCAAAATCATTTCTAAGCACTTAAAACAGTCTAAAAAATACATAATTCTTTTCTGTGTGGGGATTAGTAGTCAAGAGAGATAACACAGATTTAAATTCATAGTCTTCTACTGCATATAGGAAGAAAGGAAACCTCTGTAACCAAAGAACAGCTAAGAATAATTGTCATATGGATAGGAAGCAATGTTCAAGTCACAGCTTCCAACTTTTTTTCCTAGTGCCATTTCACAGTCATGCAAAAGTATATGTTCACTTCAACAGCAGATTACCAGCGGTAGATTTTACCTCCTTACTTGGAGCATTTCAGTACTTAGGGATGTCAAAATTATTTCAAACAAACTGCTTGGTTAGGCTTAGCCCTCTTAATGAAAATCTGTTTTTTTTGGGGGGGAGGGTTGAGGGGTGGGGGTTATATATACCCAACTTAATAATAAGCTTAGTAATATCATTCTACTAAATCCTAGTCTTCAGTGAAGGTGGTTCAGAAAATTCCATTGAAATGTGGGTGATATGGGATAGATTGGTCAGAATTAAAAAAAAATTTCTCAACAATAAGTGTTCAATGCTTAAGAATCCTAGTTTTGTTTGTTTAAATCTGGTCCATATTATAGTGAGAAGAAAGCATATAGTGACAGTCAAAATAACTGTGTTGGCACTTAGCAAAAGATCCTCATATAACTATGACAAATATTCATAAGGTATCAAGTCATCAGACCCACCTATATGAGGATTAAATAAATCTAGTGAGGTTCCAAAGACAAGCAACAACACAGTAAGTAGAGGGCACTATAGTCTGCAGACTTAATCTTATTGTATGTGTAAGTATTTTTTCTTTCCACATTGTGTTAAAATGATAGCTATTTGTTCTTGTGCAGACATGCAGTCCTTTAAGAAAGCTGCACGTTTCGGCTCCAGTAAATAGTGCATGCATCGTGACACATAACTTATGTCTAGGATCTTGGCCATAAGCCTAACATCTTCAGTCACCAAATCTATATCATGCAGAAAATATTTTCCTACACTTGATCATACTGGATTTTCAGACCAATGTTTCAGTAGTACTCAGTGTATCACTGTATCTGTTACCAGACACCATCATGCATCATATGAATGACATATATTGATATGTGATGCCTTATCTTGACCTCCGGCATTTGTTCTATATATGTATAAAAGGTTAGTCCATGGATAATTAAAGGTTGGTCCATGGATGACTGCATTAAATGGTAGCTCTGTGTCTGTATTTGATGGAACTATGCATATGCAAACCACATGATCAGAACTAAACAGTACATTTAATAGAGCAGGATTTGAGTTTAGTGCATTATTTCCCCTAAAGCCATTTATGAATATATATATATCTACTACTTGTAGATTTCAGTCTTATTTTCACATAATTTAATCCAACTACACATTGTACTATATTTTTCTTTTTTGCCTGTAGTAAAGTAACTGTTCCAAATGCACAGAATTTACAAAGCCCCATTTTAGTTGAATTAGGGGTCTGTGGGCACATCTGCACATGCCACTATGACACTGTTGTTACGGCACAATCATTTAGTACTTCCTTTTGGAAGTACTAAAAGACAGCACAGAAACAGCCTGTACTGCACCAGGCATGCCACACACGGTTATTTTTAGGCACTCCATCACCATAGCAAAGTGCTGTAACAAAGGAATGCATTACTACAGCGACATAGCTGCAGCGTCACAGTTTTTGCCCATGGATGCTACGTAGCCATAGCGTGTTACTACAGTGACACAGTGTCATGTGTAGATATGCTCAGAAAGTCACAACAGGGACTTGAACCCTCCTCTCAGGTGAATATATTAACTACCAGACCAGGGGTACATTTTTTATACCTCTCTTTATGGTTGTTTTCTTAAGCAGTAGATCCAATTCTTTTATATAGCCTTTATGTCTATCAAAGGCTCTCTCTCATTCAAGTAATAGACAGACTCACATAAATAATATAGTAGGAGCTCAGTCATCCATTCCTGACAATGTTACAGGCTTTTAAGGACTCTTCACCTACTCCAGCATTCCTTTAGTAGCTATTTCCAGAAAATAAGTTAAAACTTCACAGTACCAACACTACATAAAGTAAAAGCATCTTATATCAAGAGCAATTAAGCCCATCTTTTGATAAGATTCACAGACACCATCCATATGTAAAAAAAACTGATCACTACTAACTCCCTATTTTGGAAGGGCTGCCTTTTTATAGTAACTTTCCCAGCATGCCTTTCTGGGTCTAAGTCTTTAAATCTGGTGATGTCAAACAGCTCCTGCTCCAAAGGACTTATTTTGTGGTTAGCTGCTGCTTGCTGTGGTTCCTTCTCTGCTAATTAGTAGTATTCATCCATTTTGTATTTGCTTTGTACACAGCACTTCAATCTTCTCCTGGGGGAAGGGCAAGGTAAGTAATGTATGAAGAGACTATTTAGACTTGCTAATAAAAAACTTGGTGGCTGTCTATATATTGCACCATTGGGAGAAAAAACATGAAACAAATGTATTACAGCTTAAGGAGCCTTCCTGGTGAGCCCTCAGTTCCAAGTAAAGGTTTGATTGTAACTCTCCTAAAAGCAAACACAATCTCAAACAAACTGTTCTAATGCTGAAAAGGCAAACAAACCCTAAGGCAAAACTAAACATGGCTTAGTGTAAATTGCCTGGCACTTTTTTCCCACAGTTTGAAGGGATATAAGTAGGCCAAACTGACTCCCTGATACAACTGCCATTTTCCAGATGGGAAAGCTGAAGGCATAGCAGGTTATGTTATTTGCCTACAGTCCCATGTCGAGAAGCTTAAATACATGTCCAAATTAGTTTGACAGGAGCAGAACCCACAGGTCCTGATTAAAAGCTTTTTCTTTTAGTCACCAGATTGTGCTCCTGTTAATTGAGAGTGATCTCCAGTTCCTAAGCAAGGGAGACGGAAAACACTCTTATAAAACAGATATATACCTTAAGACATGATATAAAAATTAAGCTGATAAAATGAGCTCCTCTCAGACTCCCAGCCCATTCTACCTCAAATCTAAAACTAGAAGAGTACAGATGCTTTGGGGCTATTGCTCTATTTCTCAGTACTGTTTATAAACAGCTGATCATGTGTCCTGAACTACCAAAAAGGTTATTCTTGTTTTGGCTTTTTTCAGTTGAGGTCACAAGGAAATGGGAAGAAGTGACTATAGTCTAGTGTGTTTTGAAAAAGAACAAACTTTAATTACATGGAAACAGAAAGATTGCCTCCTTCCTTTTAAAATCAAATTCTGTTACCTGAACAGTATTTGAGTATCTTTGCCATTTAGTGTTCATATAAAAGCATCAGGATCACTAATTGCATCAATAAAAATCATTGTTGTACTTGCCTAAAAATTAAATGGATTCCCTGCATTCTTTTAAGTTTCCAAAAATAATCCCAGATCACTGCCAAAATTAATCTAATCAGAACTCCAATGGAAAGCATTAGCATAGGCCATGTCTCTCAGCTTGCATGTCATTCTTGCACGGGGCTCAACATGCTGATTATCTCACTTGGACAAAGGGATCATTTGTATGTTCTGTAAAGGTGATAGTTGATCTGGACACACTAACAGTTTAACTAAAGATTCAAAAAGCTGTATGTATACATAGACCTATGACAGTATTACTATTATTTCCAGCTGCCATAATGGCCATAGCAGAAGCGTTCACAATGTGGCCCCTGTCAGATTCCAGTGAATCTGAGAATTCTGCTAAAACTTTGTCATCAACAATCTCAGAATATATCTAATCCAAACCTCTAATTTAAAACTGGTTAACCAGCTGTGTGTCAACCATGGGCCTTTTTCAGGCCAGCACTGACAGTCATCTCTGTAAACAGAGGGATTCACAGGAGTCAAACAGAACATTCATTCTAGGATTTCCACTGACTACAGTGATCATGTGCTCTGTCTCCAGGAAGGGTGAAGAAGGGTGCTTGTGCCCTAAAGTTTGTAAAGAACAATTTTTCCAACTATTCAGCTGGTCTAATAAAAGATACCACATTTACCCAAATAACCTTGTCTGCCTATGTTCTTAGATAACACCGCTACAACTAACACCCCTGTCTCCAGGGGACATACAGAGGGCAAAAGAGCAATAGGCCATTGATCCCTGGGATAAGATTAGTCATCGAAAGGCAGCACAATATGGAAGCATCATCTTCATAAAACCAGAGCTTGTCACCAGCACAACATCAATGACAGAACAAAATGAAATTGAAATATTGACCATCAATATGGACAACATCTCAATAACATCCGTTTATAAGTCTCTAGAGAAGTGTTTTGCCTTTGTGAGTCCATGAAACCTAGAACACAAAAGACCACACACAGGCACAGCATCATATGGGGTTACAGCAAAAACTATGGCAATTGCAACTTGGTCAAGATGTGGGCCAAGGCATACCACCTAAGCCTGATCTATGGCTCAAAGCCACCTGGATTGACTAGCTCCCAATGGAGTTGAAGCTATAATCCAGACCTCACCTTTGTTGATAATAATATAGAAGTTAAGTGCAAAAAAGATGTGTTGGAACCCTTTCCCCACACATAGCACAGGCCAATCACTGTCAGTGTCCTAGCAGCCATCATTACAATATGTAGTACCAATATGTAGATGTTTCAATTTTAAGGAAGGAGACTGAAGAGGCTTTTTTGAAAACCTTGACAAAAAACTGACAAACTTTGAACCAGTCTTGAGTAACTACAACATCTTTGTGAATGCACTGTGCAAAGCCTCCAAGAGGTATATACCTCAAGGATACAGAACTGAATATATACCAGGGCTTACTTCCATACCAGCAGCCAAATACAAAAAGTACTAGCAAATGTTTCAAAGAGGTCTTTTCTCAGAAGACACTATTGCGGCAGGGACATCACTAACTAACAAGCTCCAAGAAGAAAGGTGACAGAAATGGAAATAATTGATCAGAGGAATAAATATGACCCACACTAGTGGGAAAATATGTGTTGGGGACTCATTAGGTAAGACTGGTGTCTGTGTCTATTCCATTCTGTGCTCATATGTGCCATCCGTAAAATAGTCCTGGGAGTTCTTTATCTGTAGTGCCTGTTAGACTACACCAGGCTTGTCCAACATACGGCCTGCGGGCCGCCATACGGCCCACAAAGCCGTTTTCTGTGGCCCGCAGTGCTGCGACAGGAAATGAAGGTAAATACTGTTTACTTTTGTTCCCATCCTTTGTCCCTCCCCCAGCCCCTTAGCAGCATCCTAATGGCTGCTGAAGGGCTGGGGAAGGGACAAGGTCCCCACACGCACCGCATCAGCTTGACGTTGCTGACGTGGTGCGTGTGGGAAGAGGAGTAGCCATGTGCTGGTCGGGACAGGATGAGCCCAGCCGGAGCAGCAGGGGCTCAGCTGCACTTTCCCCTACCTATGCCAGTCAGTCCCGAGCGGCACACGGCTCTGCCGCCAGTTCTGCAGCATGCAGTTGAAGCCGGATTCCCACGTGCTGCTGGGGACGGGAGGTGCGCAGCCGGGTCGGCACCGGCCAGCAGAAGCAGCGGTGGAGCCATGTGCCGCTCGGGACTCACCAGTGCAGGCAGGGAGAAAATGCAGCTGAGCCCCTGCCACTCTGGCCAGGCTCATCCTGTCCTGAGCGGCACACGACTCCACCGCCACTTCTGCTGGCCGGTGCAGACCTGGCTGGGCTCCTTCCATCCCCAGCAGCACGTGGGAAGCCGGCTTCAGCCGCATGCTGCTCCAGATGGGACGGACCCAGCCAGGTCAGCACCAGCCAGGAAATCAGCATGCAGCTGAAACTGGCTTCCCATGTGCTGCTGGGGATGGGAGGAGCCCAGCCGGGTCTGCACCGGCCAGCAGATTGGTATAACGTGACAAGCCTATGGCTGGGGAGGGGTCAGGCTCCCTAGATCTGAGACCTGATGTAGGCTATGGCACAGAAACTCACTCTGGAACAACGTGCTAATAAACTTGTGTCTATACCTGCCAGGAACCAAAGTAGCAGGTGGTTGATACCTGGTAAGCTCATGTGAGTAAAGACTGCTTATTGATTTCTGTGTGGCCTTCAAAATGTTTTTATCCTACTAAAATATGCCATACTTTGTGAGAGTCATTGCCTCTGTATGAGAAAGCAGAATCATAGCCACTGAACTAAATTCATGCCCCATGGGAATAATCACAATTCAGCAAAATGGGAGGGAAGGAAAAGCCAGAGTTTCATAGTTTCATAGTTGGTAGGATCAGAAGGGACCTGAGCAGATCATCAAGTCTGACCCCCTGCCATGGCAGAAAAAAGTACTGGGGTCAAACGATCCCAGCAAGGTGTTTGTCTAACCTCCTCTTAAAGACCCCCAGGGTAGGAGCCAGCACCACTTCACTTGGAAGTTGGTTCCAGATCCTATCTGCCCCGACTGAAGTAGTGCCTCCTGATGTCTAGTCTGAATCTACCCTCTGCCAGCTTGTGACCGTTATTTCTAGTCACTCCTGGTAGTGCTCGGGGGAACAGGGACTCCCCCAATGCCTGCTGGTCCCCTCTGACTAGTTTGTAAATGGCCACTAGATCCCCCCTCAGCCTTCTCTTGTGAAGGCTGAACAGATTCAGGTCCCGTAGCCTCTCCTCGTAGGGCCTGCCCTGCTGCTCCCTGATCATGCGGGTGGCCCTCCTCTGGACCCGCTCCAAGTTGTCCACATCCCTCCTGAAGTGCGGCACCCAGAACTGGACGCAGTACTCCAACTGCGGCCTGACCAGTGCCACATAGAGGAGGAGGATCACCTCCTTGGACCTGCTCGAGATGCATCTGTGGATGCACGACAAGGTGTGGTTGGCCTTCCTGACCACGTCTCCACACTGTCAGTCCATGTTCATTTTGGCATCAACAATGACTCCAAGATCCTTTTCTGCCTCTGCACTGATGAGAGGGGAGTTCCCCAGCGTGTAAGTATGCTGCTGGTTCTTCCTCCCCAGGTGCAGCACCTTGCACTTGTCGGTGTTGAAACCCATCCTGTTCTCATCCACCCACCCCTGTAACCTGTCTAGGTCTGATTGCAGCCTATTCCTCCCTTCTAGCATACCCACATTCCCCCACATCTCAGTGTCATCAGCAAATTTGAACAGGGTGCTTTTTACCCCCTCGTCCAAGTCACTAGTGAAGATGTTGAACAGTGCAGGTCCGAGGACTGAGCCCTGGGGGACCCCGCTGCCCACATCCTTCCAGGTCGAAAATGACCCATCCACCACCACTCTCTGGGTGCAGCCCTCCAGCCAGTTAGTGACCCATTTGTCTGTGTAGGTGTCGACGCCACAGTCCCCTAGTTTTTTAATGAGAATGGGGTGAGAGATAGTGTCAAAGGCCTTCCTGAAGTCCACAAAGACTACGTCCATTGCTATCCCCGTGTCTAAGGATTTTGTGAGCTGGTCACAGAAGGCCACCAGGGTGGTCTGACAGGACCTGCCTCTAATGAACCCATGTTGGTTGCCCCTAAGCATAACCTCCCCTGCTGGCCCCTCGTGGACATGCGCCAGGATAATTCTCTCAAAAAGCTCACCCAGGATCGAGGTAAGACTAACTGGCCTATAATTTCCTGGGTCCTCCTTCCTCCCTTTTTTGAAAATGGGGACCACATTGGCCCTTCCAGTCATCTGGCACCACACCAGAGCTCATAAAGCCGTGCCGGGGTCCCGCAATGACCTCTGCTAATTCCCTCAGCACTCTGGGGTGGAGATTGTCAGGACCAGCTGATTTAAATACATTCAGTCCCTCCAGAAGTTCCCTGACTAGATCCTCACTGACCCTAGGCCTGGGTGCGCCTCCCCTGGGGCCTGACAGGGCAGATGGGCTGTTCCGGTCCCTGCTCAGGAAAATGGAGGCAAAGAAATTGTTAAATAGGTTATCTTTGTTGTCTGCTGTGACAACCAGATTTCCTAGCGTGTCTTGCAGAGGCCCCACGTTACCCAGTACCTTCTTTTTGCCCCCTATGTATTTAAAAAAGAACTTCTTATTGTCCTTGATCTGGGTAGCTAGTCCCAGTTCCATCTCCGTCTTGGCCTTCCTGACCACCCCCCTGCAGCCCCGAGCAACCGAGGTATAGTCCTCCCTGGTGATGGCCCCTCCCTTCCATTGGGTGTATGCCTCCCTATTAGCTAGGAAACATTCCCGTATGCTTTTGGTGAGCCACAGGGGCTTTTGCACCCTCTTGCCCCCTTTGATGCTTGTTGGGATTACCTCCCTTTGGGCTTGGAGGATTGTCTCCTTAAGGAACGACCACTCTTCTTGGACACCCGACTCCCCTCCCCTCTGGAACCTGAATGTCTCCCTGACTATTCTCCTTACCTCATTGAAGTCCACCCTCCTGAAGTCCAGGGATGCTGCCTTGCTGCAGGCTTTTGCCACCTTGCACTGGATGGTGAATTCCAGCAGGCGATGATCACTGTCACCCAGGTGGTCGAGCACCTGCAGCCCCCTCACGAGGTCGTCACCTGTAGCCAGCACCAGATCCAACAAGGCGTCTCCCCTGGTGGGGCTATGCACCTCCTAGGTTAGATAGAGGTCCTGTATTTCGTCTAGGAACCTATGTGAGCGGTCAGACCTGGCTGACTGCTCTTCCCAGCAGATGTCTGGAAAGTTCAGGTCACCCATGATGACCATGTCTTTTGACATAACTACCTCCGTGAGCTGACTTTAGAATTCCCAGTCTAACTCTTCCCCTTGGTTGGGTGGTCTGTAGTAGACCCCACCATTAAGTCCCTTTCCCCTCGACTTCCTTGTATTCTAACCCAGAGCACTTCAGTGTGCCCCTCCTCTGACCTTCTGCTACTTGATGAGGATGTGTATTCCCCCTTGATGTCGAGTGCCACACCCCCACCTTTCCTCCCTGTCCTGTCCCTCCTGTACAGCCTATAGCCGTTGATATTCACCACCCAGTCGTGCATTGAGTTCCACCACGTTTCTGCGAGCCTATGTCTGGCTTGGTGTCAGCTAGCAGGAGGGTAAATTCCTCCTGCTTGTTCCCCATACTATGAGCTTTTGTGTAGAGGCATTTGAGGCCTCCTGAAGATGTGTGCACTGGTCCCCTAATCTCAGTACTGCCCGGGCCCCTGTTGCTTACCTGGGTATTTGTTCTGCTCGTCGTCGGTCTAGGCTGGGCCGTTCTTGTGAGTGTCGCTTGGTTTAGTGGTCCAAGGCTTCCTCCGCCCTCATCTTCCCCTTCTAAGTGTGCACCCTAAAAGAGGCCATGAAAGAGTCAGAAGTACAACCTTAGAACCAGGACAGCTATCTGGTGATGGAGACCAGGAGGCATGATGGGAATCCTCTACTCTCATGAGATTTAGGAAAGCAAGAGGACATGAGAACAACATGTAGGCAGAGACAGTGTAGGGCCTTGAAGCCATGTTAATAAGTGAGGACAACTGTTCCCACTCTGGTCAGTGACTAATTGTGGGTACATCTTCACTAGCTTCAAGCCACTCAAACCTGCTGCCAAAAAATAAACCCTTCCTACCCACTTACACTTTACCTGCTCTGAACTGGAAATGAGGCAGTAAGGGCCCCTCTAGGGTGGTCAAGGACAGTAGAAGCAGATCACACACAGGGAGTGAGAGATGTTCCCAGAATGTCCTCACCACCACATTTCTTCTGAAAAACAGGGATGTCCTGAGGTTCATTTAATGTTTGTAAAATGCTTGGAGAGCCCCACATAGATGCACTGCATAGAAATGCAAAATATATTTTTACTTATTTGGTTGGCACCTTGGGCTGAGATTTTCAAAGCTGAGTCAAAAGGCCAACTTCCATTAAAATGAATGGGATTTAGAGGGCTCCAAATCTTTTATGACAACTTTGTAACATGCCTATAAACTGCTTTTTGCAAATCTCAGCCATAGTTTGGAAGCTCAGCCAAAGAACACGAGCATAAAAAGTGCCATGCTTGGTCAGCCCAATGGTCCATCTAGCTCAGTATCCTGTCCTGAACAGTGGCAGAGGTGGATGCAATAGAGGGAGAGTTTTAAACTGGTTAGACCCATTTCATTGTCACTTCCTGCAACTTCATTGGTGTCAAAGGTCACGTGACATCACTTCCTGATGTGATACCACTTCCTGTGAGGTCTTTGAATGTAGCTCGCCAGCCCACTGGGTGATAAAAAGTTCATAATCCAGCCCCACATTCAAAAAGGTTGGACACCCCTGGAATACACTCTTGCTCTCTCACCCACCATGACTTGAAAATGTAATAAGGAGGAAGAACCTATGGATAGGTGCTGTCCCGATATACTCTAGTTGATTTTCTGGGGGCTCCTCCTTTCCCTATACCTCCTTCCCTTTCCACCATGATGATAATGTTAGTTGTCCAGAAATAGTAGTCCCTGCCCAGAGTCTATGCAGGACTGGCTGATCCCTTTTCATGGATCTTACATTTATGATAGTCCAAGCCCAAAGCTCCCAAGCTGCTTTAGTTCATACCCCAAAGACCATTACAAAACACAATGTCCTGCCTTTTTGGCCGATTTCACCATCTTCATCAATGGACAAATTAGGCAGGCTTACTCCAATGTCCCTTGAGACGGGTTACAGTCCAATAAAGCATCAATCGGGATGCATTTTCATCACAAGAGCAATAAAACAAATTTAAAAAAAGGAAAGAAAAGTCTATGCCTGACTCATTGGGGGCATCATGTGTGTTTGCTCTCTGTCTCCGACAGGCTCCCAGGACCAAGATGCACTTCCAGCAGCACAACAACAAAATTCCATGATAATAGACGAAAAGAAAAAAAAATCAGGACTCATTCAGCGAGGCATTCAGGGTGTGTTTCCATTGTTCTCTGCTTGTTCCTGCCTCTTCGGATCATGGAGCCAGTCTCTCCAGGCTCCTGTTGCAGCCCTTCTGGAAGCTGCTGGGCAGGCTGTCTTGCAAGCAGCTGGTACAGTACTGGCCGTTTGCTCCCCGCCTCCCAGTTACCAGCAACACTTTTGGCTCCATTAGAACAGCTGCCTCCTATCCCAGCTGTCCTAGAGCCTCCTTGCTTCTGGTATTTCTCTTCCTCACTCTTGGCGTGCCAGCTCAAAAGAGCCAATGCTGGGTGCCCTTCTTCAATCCGGAGGAAACGCTGGCTAGAAAAGTGTCAACTCACAGCATCATTTGGGCATGCAGGACCGGAGCCCTCAGATAAGTTAGTCTCCTGATCCTCTGCAGCCCCAGCCAGGTCATGCTTCTTTTCACTCCCTCACATATCCCACCCCTCAGGACTCCATCAGGCGTTCCGATTAACTTGCTTATCTCGACCCCATCTCCGAGGTCAAGATTCCCTTCCTCTCCCTCCTGATATGCCAATGTTTCCTCTTACAGTTGACAACGGGATAAGAAGTCAGCTTCTGAGTTCAATCTCCCCACCCTGTAGGTAACGTAGAATTGAAACAGCTGTAAAGCTAGGGCCCATTGCATAATATTGGCATTATCTGTTTTTGCCATATTTAACCACTTAAGGGGTACATGGTCTGTTATCAGTTTAAATTCTCTGCCCAGTAAGTAATACCTAAAATAGTCAACTCTCCAATGTATAGCCAGGCAGTCCCACGTGACTGTAGACTACCTCTGTTCATGGCTTTTCAATTTCTGGCTGGAGTATGTGACTGGTTGTTTCGATCCCTCTGCTTCTTAGGATAAGACAGCCCCTAGAGCTAGCCCCAAAGCATTGGTCTGCAATATAAATGGCAAGGAGAAATCAGAGGTATGACGTATTACTTCCTGACAAAGTGCCTTTTTTGTTTCATCAAAGGCCTTTTGACGGATTGCATCCCATTCAATGCAACTGGTTTGCTTCCCTTTTATGGCTTCTGCCAAAGGAGTTGCTAGTTTGGCAAATCTGGGAATAAACCATCTGTAATAACAGAAAAGCCCCTATCTGTTTTTTATGCTGTGGTTCCATATAAATCCTGATGGCTTCAACCTTGTCTACCAATGGCCAGATACATCCCTGCCCTATCATAAATCCTAAATACTTTGTTTCCACCTTGCCTAAGGTGCATTTCCTTGGATTAATGATCAGGCCTGTTTGTCTCAGTTCTTGTAACACTGGCCTTAAGGCGCATAGCTGTTGACTACAGGACTCTGTATATATTACTGTACTACCTCTATATGCCGATGCATACTGGCACCCAGTCCAATAACCTGGGTATGACTTGAAACTACACACTGCTGGAGAAGGACGGCCTGGTGGAACTGCCCGTGGAGGGGCAGTTCCCCAGAAATGCCAGGCTAGTTGCCTCTCCAGTGAAAGGTGGGTAGGAGCACCTTATAACCCCAGATCCCACTAACCAGTGGGTAATTTTAGATCAGGGCCAGGCAGTGGGGCCAGGCACGTCTGCGGACACCTGAGCCCATGAAGTGTAAGACCCCAGAGGCCCCAGTGAGGAAGCAGAAGTGCATATGGAGGACCACACAGAGTACAGGGTGTGGTTGCACCTGAAGGGCTGTGCGTTGGGGTGTAGAGTAGTGTCTGCACAGGTGGTCCTGAAGAGCTGCACCGGGGGGGTGTAGAGTAGGGCTGCTTGAGTGACCTGAAGGTCTGCACAGGGGCCAACCCCAACAAAATCAAAAATCTTTGACGTGTTGCCCCATGAGGGGCTAGGGGCAGATTTCAGCCCAGTGTAAGTTATACAGCCAGTGCCACATAGAGTACGGTTGCTCAAGCGACCCAAAGGGCTGCATGTGGACCTGCCAGAGTGAGAGTAGATAAGCCTGATGGCCCAAAGGGGCTGCTCATGGAGCTGGGCAGGTTGCAAGTAGCCCAGTGAGGGGCAGTATAAATGAGGCCCAGTGAGAGTGGGCAGGATAAAAGAGGCCCTGTGAGAGGGGACGGTATGTGTGAAATCCAGAAAAGGGCAGAGTGTGAGAGGCCCAGTAAGGGGCAGAATCTAGCCAGAATTATGAACAATTTATGATGCCATCTGCAAGGCATGGGACACTGTATAGGGAAGGTTGGAGCTGTGTATTTTGCCCCAGGCATTGGGGCATTAAATGGGCAGCCTCCTGAACCTTACTTCCATTTTATTAGCCAGCAAGTTGTGGCAAGTGAGGCAGGGCAGACTTCCCTAGACAGAGGAATGGTCCAATGTTAAGATCCAGTCCTGAGATGGCCCCCCGTCACAGGATGGAATCCCACCGACTAATCACCTGAGCGCTGTGAACTTTGGGATTACATTGAACCAAATACGTATCTTCAAAGCACATGTAAAGAAGGTGAAAGGAAAAGTCAGTGCCCGCAACAATTTAAGTTTGTCACCTCAAAGTTGGGAGCAAATCCAGCTACATTATGAACCACTGCTATTGCCTTGTGTTACTCCACTACAGAGCATGCATGTCCAATCTGAAAACAATCAGTATGAGAATGATTAGTTCATGCCAAGAAACTAGACCTAGTTCTAATTGACAGCTGTCATGTAATAACAAGATGTCTAAAGCCAAAACCAAAGGATAGCCTGTGTTTACAGGCCACCTGGTATCAGAAGAAAGGTAGCAAGCCAAAAAGAAAAATCACAGCAGATGCAAGACCCCAGGCATCCACTCTACAATCACAAAGAAGTAACTAAATGGCTTAAAATGTGAAAGTGTTTTGTGACCAGTGTTGCACCATTGGATACAACAGCTGACAGGATGTGTAAGGCTATGGAAAGAAGGATTAAGAACTATCAGGTGCTCTGAAATGGATCTGAAACCCCAAAAGAACCTTTCCAGAGGAGCTGATCTAAACTGACCAATATGGTGATGCCTGAATTGCCTGCACATGCAAATTAGAAGACCAAAAACAAATATGATCAAATGGTACTACTCTAATGACATGAATATTAGGCCTGTACAAAGTGGCTAGTATTCGCTTCGGATTCAGATTCAGCCGATTCGGGGGACAGTGATTTGATTCAGTTCTTTGAATCACTGTCCTGCATCAATTTGGCTGAATCTGAATCAGAGATTCGGCCGCAGCCAAATCAGCTGAATCTCTGAATCAGCCCCATCCCCTGCCTGCTCTCCCAGCCCTGTCAATGGCTGCCCCACCCAGCCCTAGCTTCCAGCTCTTAAAAAAAACTCTGGCACTCACCAGCTGCTGCCAGGCGGGGTGGGGGGACGATCCCTGCTGCCCCCTACTGCTCCACGATGCATAGGGGGCTCTGTCATGAGCCCCCATCCCCCGCCTGCTCTCTCGGTCCCAGCTCCTGGCTCTTAAAAAAAAAAAAAAGCCCCTACTCACCAGCTGCTGCCAGGTGGGAGGGCCATCTGCACTTGCCCCCACTGCACGGGGGACTCTGTCACAAGCCCCCAACCCCTGTCCACTCTCCCAGCCCCTCCATGGCTGCCCTGCCTGCCCCAGCTCCCAGCTCTTTTAAAAAAAAAAAAGCCTCGACTCACGGGGGTGGTTGTTGGCTGGTTGTTCCTTAAGGAGACGATCCTCCGAGCTCAGAGGGAGTCAGTCTCAATGTGAACCAAAGGGGGCAAGAGTGCTAAAAAGCCCCCTTGGCTCAGTAAAGGCATCCAGGAGGGCCTGAACACAAAAAAGGTAGCATACAATCAGTGGAAGCAAGGAGTTATCACCAAGGAGGATTACATCTCTGTTGCTCGTGATTGCAGGGAGGCAGTTAGGAAGGCCAAGGCAGAGATGGAACTAGGGCTGGCGACCAGAATTAAGGATAACAAAAAGTCATTTTTCAAATACATAGGGAGTAAGAAGAAGGCACCAGGTAAAGTGAGGCCCCTACAGGACAGGCTTGGCAATCTGGTGATTGCAGCAAAGGAAAAAGCTGATCTCTTCAATGAGCTTTTTGCCTCCATATTTCTGAGCAGGGACTGGGACAACTCCCCCACTAGAATTATGGACAGGCTCAGGGGACACAATGCCATGCCTAGGGTCAGGGACGATCTAGTTAGGGAACTTCTGGAGGGTCTGGATGTGTTTAAATCAGCAGGTCCGGATGCTCATCATCCAAGGGTACTGAGGGAATTGGCAGAGGTCATAGCAGGGCCCCTGGCACAGCTGTATGAATGCTCGTGGTGCTCTGGCCAGGTCCCAGAGGACTGGAAAAGAGCCAATGTGGTCCCCATTTACAAGAAGGGGAGAAAGGAGGACCTGGGTAACTATAGGCCAGTTAGTCTCAACTCAGTTCTTGGGAAGACCTTTGAAAAAATTATCAAGGAGCACATCTGCAGGGGCCCAGCATGGGAGGTAATGCTCAGGGGCAACCAACATGGGTTCATTGCGGGCAGATCCTGACTAACTAACCTTGTTTACTTTTACGACCAGGTCACAAAGTCCTTGGATGCGGGCCTTGAGGTGGATGTCATCTACCTGGACCTCAAGAAGGCCCTTAACACTGTTTCTCACCCCATGCTCATAAAAAAACTAGGCGACTGTGGCATTGATGCCTACACAGTCAGATGGGTGGCAAATTGGCTCAATGGTCACACCCAGAGAGTGGTGGTGGACAGGTTGTTTTTGACCTGGAGGGATGTGGGCAGCGGAATTCCCCAGGGCTCGGTCCTCAGGCCTGTTCTATTCAACATCTTTATCAGCGACTTGGAGGTGGGCATGGAAAGCACACTGTCCAAATTCACTGACGACACTGTTTTTAAGATTGGCTCTTAAAATTCAAAATAAATAAATTAGTTGTGACTAAGCTTCTTTGTTTTGATACCTGTAGTTACTCATGGGTTTGTGACTACCTAACTGGATTATATGGTTGTTTTTTCCCATTATATTTCATCAGCTTGTATATAATCAGTCTCTGTGCTACTGGAAGAATATCTCTTTTGCTAAGTAATTTAATTTGTGTAGTTTTGATGCTGATTTGCCTTTCTTTTTTTTCAAATATTATAATTTTTATCAATCAGGTAGTGAAAGAAGCACAACACATAAGAATGAATATCCTGATTGATTCTGGGAGGGTTTTACTTGTCTTAAAATGTTCATATATTTTAGTCCACATTGTAATAGTTTCAATTATAAACTCATAGAAAATAGGGCTGGAAGATCCCTTGGGAAGTCATCTGGTCCAGCCCCCTGCTCAAAGGAAAATATCTAAATCCTAACCACAAATGGTTATCTAATTCTAACCCAGGAGATTACCTGCGAGTCTTACCTTACCCCAGAGACTCAAAGAATCCACCTGGCAGAGGAACAGGGCTCCTGCAGTATAGATTCCCCACACAACAGCTGCAGCAACGCTTGAAGCATGGGCTTCCCAAATGCCACCATTCTAGTGCTTCCTCTAAATCTGCACATGGAGCTACACCTGCACCTATTGTCCACCTGTAGTTATGCTACTGATCAGTTCTCATAACCACTGGGTTACATTTGAAGATTGTCATAAAATCCCCACTCTGTCTTCTCTTCTCTAAACTAAATATTCCTACCAAACTAAATATTCAGCTTTCACCCATTCCTCATAAGTCATGTTTCCTAGATATCTAATCACATCTATTATTCACCATTGAACTCTTGTCCACTTCTTTCCTGAAGTGCTGTCACTAAAACTGGATGCAGTTCTCTCTAGGTGTAGCCTCCCCAGTGCCCAAATAGAAGAATGATTTCCATGACTTGTGAGGGACAAGCCACTGATGGCTACTTTTTGAGCATGTTGATCCAATCAATTATATATTAAATTATGTACTTTTGTCTAGACTGTATTTCCTTAACTTACTAATGAGAATGTTAGGAAAGATGGTGTTGAAAGCATTGCTAAAGTTGAGATCATCCCATCCACTGTTATCCCCCACCCACAAAGACTTGTAGAAGGAAAGCAGATTGGTAAGACAAGACTTGCTCTTGATGAGTATGTTAGCTTTTCCTGATCAGCTCGTTCTCCTCTAGGGGCTTAGAAACAGATACCTTGATGAGCTGCTCCATGATCTTTCCAGGTATCACAGTCAGACTGAGCACTCTGTAATTCTTCAGTCCTCCTCCTCCTCCTCTTTCATAAAGAGCACCACAATATTTGTCCTTTTCTAATCTTCAGGGGCGTCATCCAACTTCTGCATGTTCTCAGAAAGAATAGTCAGTGGCTCTGCAATTATTTCAGTCAATGCCTTGAGTTCTTTAGGATGCATCGCATCTGCCCCGATAACTTACAAACCAAGCCTGTGAATTGGCAGTTATTCTGATGGAAAATGCAAAGTCCTACTAATTTGTTGGGTCCTATGTCATATTGGGACCCAAACACAAGCAGACAGGTGGGCAACCCACAGAGGGGAAATTTACCAAAGCTCTTACAGCCTGCCTTGACAATTTAGACCATAAGCTCTTTTGGGCAAGAATTCTTTGTTATTATGTTTTTATATAGCACATAGCACAGTAAGGTCCTGATCTTACTTGCAGGTTCCAAGCACTACTGAAATACAAATAATATTTAGCCTGAAAGCTGCTCACATGAATGTTCTGAAATACTGCCTTCACTTGGAGTGTAGCTAATGCCTGTTTATTCCTGAATGCATACATGATTTATCAGTTTAGTAAGTAAGCTTTTGTTTTGTGAATTATTCCTGCTCTTTTTTCCATTTATTTCCCATGTACTTCAATTGATCCAAAGCTTAGATTAATTTTTCTGGTAAATATGTAGAATGAAGTTTTTATTAGAAATACATTAGCTACTCCTGCCTTCAACTTTAACTATTTGAAATGTACATGGCCAAAAGGAGAAGCTATAAATAACATAACCTTGTACATTCTGTCTCTGGGGCAAATGTGAATGATGATCTTGTCATACATGCCTGAATGAGGACTGAAACTGAGATGCCTCACTCATATTAAAGTGTTTTTAAGATATTTGCAGAAAGTGGAATTACAGGCATACTATGCATGTCACACTATGTATAATACTATGTAGTTCTTTAATAATAAGCAAAGAATTAAAAAAATAATCTGTACAGGTCTTTGTAGCATGGTTAATAAAGGAACAGGTTTTTTTCCTATGAGATATATAATTTACAGAATGCTAAACATAAGCACTGTAAGACCAAATGAAGTTGCTTCTGAAAATCAAACCACTTATTTAAGTTGCTAAGTATGGATTTAGAAGTCTAAATGTAAGCACCTGTTTGAAAATCTCAGTTTAAGGACCTTTCAGCTACAGACCAAGTGGTGGTAAGGGTAATAACATGTTTTAGTTACCTTCAGGAAGGGCTACTGCAGTGTGGTATCCTTGGTACTGAAGACAAAACCCAAATGGTCCAACATGACAGGATAAACTGAGGAAATTACATTGCATTAGCATTCTGCACAATGCACTGTTCTACCATCCTCTAGGTCTGGTTCACACTCCTGACAGTAACCTTTGAAGCTGACAATAGGTTAGGGCCTGGATGTCTCAGACACAAAGAGTGGAATTCTATTTGGCTTTGTGTGTCTAAATGGCAATTTCCTAGCCATCTGCTTGGCTATTTTTGACCCTTGCTTTATGCAGTGACAGCCTAAAACCATGCATGTACACTGAGTATGCGTAGTGGGGCTACACACTAGCTGGGCACACACAGCCTACTCGAGCCTAAGTCCTGGGGGAGGAAGGTGGTCCCATGTTTTAACTCCAATAAGTGAGTGGCTAGGGCACTTTCCCATGACACTGCAGATCCTTCATCTCTCTGACTTCCTAGTTTGATGCTCTGACCACCATACCGTAGGCCAGATATTATCCAAACACCTTCTTTTGTGTTCTCATTGAGGCTGAGTCACTGTCACTCAGGGATTGGATAAAATGGATGGAGAGCAGTGCAGTAAGTTTCTGCCCCATTGGGAACAAAGTTCCAAGCTGGCCCCAAACTGATTCTGTGTGTAGGAAGGGTCATGGAGCAGGTGTGTATTCAGCCCGGAGCCAATTCAATACCCACCATGTGCTGTCTGGGGGCAACTCAGGACCCAAGGCCAGCACCAGGGGACAAATGATGCAGCTCTGCAGGCCAGACCCAGCCAGTGGCCTGGATCTTTGACACCCCATCAGTAAACAAGAGTTCTCAGAGCACAGAAATACAAAACAGTCTCCTTTTTGGTATTTCACAGTCGATGTGAAGTTCCTATTGGTATAAAATTGTTACCATTACAAACAGAAACACCTTTTATTTCAAGATTATTATAAAGACTAAGGGCTCCTATACATGTACAAGGAAGCTGCTCTGACACACTGTATAATTCCAGCACGTCGGAGCAGAATCAGTTAATGAAGATGGCTGGAGCATGGTCACTACTACACTCCAGTGTCATGTGTATCAGAATCCCCACACTGAAAAATGGCAGCGGGGTGCTTTAAACTAAAGCTCATTCAGCAAGCTATAAAGCCCCCCTCCCCGCCCACCCCCCACCTCCCGAAGCACATCTGTACATACCCTAAGAGGGTGGAAAAATCAGCATACAGCCCCAAACAGCCCATAATAGTAATTGGGGAATCAACTTGTTTGAACTGTGTGCAATAAACCAGGCTGCACAGATACTATATTTAAGAGTTATGGAGGTCATTCATGTAGTTCAAACTAAAATTAGTAGAAAGTATGTATATAAACTTCAGCCTTTGGCGTCTTCAGTAGATTTAGTGTTATTTCCCTGTATAGTAAAAGGTTTAAAATTAATCACTAAGGATTGTTAATGGTATTCTGGTAACTTTTATGGCCTGAATTTCTGGCACTGTTACACTAAAAGTTTCTGTCAGCGTTTCTATTTTTTTAAAAAAGGCTTTTTGTGGGTTTATACCACAACTGTAAAATATTACATCATGGTGAATCTTGGCATTGCATTCCGGAAGGAAAAATGTTTGACCATTTTTACTATATTTTTTGATAAAACAAGGGGAGGTAAAGCAGGCAAAACACTTTGAATAAGATACATTTTAGAGCTTTTTTCATCACAGTCCTGTTTTGATTCTGATCTTCAAAATGCAGCCTCAGGTCATCATGAATCTTATAATATACTGTTTAGATTAAGTTCAAGATATGCAGCAATAATATGCATTTTCTTATCAAAGATCAGAATTGGGCCTTTGTGCTACCTCCATTTTACCCTCATCCTCTTATCTCTGTTGGGTTTCCTCTCTTGGTATTTTATCTCCTTCTAGTCTCTTTTTTATTGCTTCTTCTCTTTCTTTCCCCCCCACAAAACATATTGGCTGGGTTCTCCATGGTTCAAGCTAGTTGGAGGCCCTGAAGCAAGTAATTGTCTAAATATCTGATTAGTAAAATACAGTTCAGGCCACAACACAGTCACATGTACCACAGCTTGGTAAAAGATAGGAATCAGGGGGCTGCTGCATCTTCTTTAAGGTCTTTAAACAAATCACCTACAGTAACTGTATGTAGTGCCTACTATGGACTATGAACAGAGCTTTAGGTTCTACTGTACCATAGATAAATATGCACATTTTGAATCTAATTTATTAGTGGTTGGGTAACCTACATCCCAAGAACATTAGGTAGATACGGAAAATGTAGTTTGATCTTCCAGTGCAACTTTGTAGCATAAATACAAATGATAATTAATAAAATGTATTGGGACTTTAATTCATAATAACTGTGTTTCTGGATAATCAGTTTTTGACTGTATATATTTAAATGAAACAATGTCTCAGACATATATGCTTTGCATATTTATGCCCAACTAAAGGGTTAATGAGGTCTCAGAATGTATATGTAAATCAGCTAAGCTAGAGTCTGTGAGCTACTGTATTCCTATGGGCTATGAAATCCTGAAACACTCAGATGAACTGTATTGTGGCATCTAAAGATCTAAACAACAGTTACTGCAGAGCAGGTTGAAATTGCTTAGAAAAGTGTTGGTATCTGAGTTTTTTGCAAGACTGTTAGACTGCTTTCTTGATTTCTCATTAGCTGTAAATCTTCCCATGTTTAAATAGAAGAAAAGGAAATCTAGGCATATGCTTTGTGATTTGATAATACATGATGATTAACTTTACTCACTTACTGTAACTAATTTATGCACATTTCCTAAAGATTTTTAGTACTGTGCTAAAGCATATATCTGCTCATGCAATAAGAAGTACCTAAATACACAGTGACAGAATAAGTATCATTGCAGTATTTCATGTCCTGTCACACTGATCCACAGATAATGGGATTCTGGGAAACCATTGATAAGAGATCTTCCCTTATGCACCAAATTATCTTGGTTTCTCCCACAACAAAACCAGCAATAAAACTGTCCATTCCCTCTCTACCCTTTTGCAAAGTGCGTCTTGGCCAAACTGGAGATTCTTGGCTTTGAATTTCCCATTTCAGTTCAGGAAAGAGCATTTCCTCAGTCACCTTAAACAATCTTTTATATGACTTACTCCAAACACAATTCTGTCCTTGGTGTTAGTTTTCTTTGTAGTGCTTTTTGTTTTGTTTTTTAGGGAATATAGACTTCAAATACTCTGTGTTCTGATATGCACACAAAACCCACATTCATTGGAGCAGAAGTACTATGCATTCATCCAAATGTGAAATTTGGACCCAAATGCTATAACTAAAATATATTCGTTTCTAAATTATGTTAGTCTTCAGCTCCAAGTATGTTGCCTATTATAAGCAACAATGTATGGCAGAATAAATTTCTCACAAACACATAAACTTATGCCAATTGTATTTTACAATCACCTGGTTATAGGTAGGCTCCCAAGTATATTAAACCCTGCTCCTCAGAAGAGAAAAGAAGTATTTCCCTTCAGTTGTTTCTCCTTGTAGGAATGCTGCTGCTAATTCCCTCAGTTTTTCATCCTTTCTTAAAAAAATAGTGTAGGAGAGAAATATTAAATACTTTGCAAAAGATGGCCTGTGTACACCACGCACAAGTGTACAAGCGCAAGTACAACAATCAAGCTCCATCACTTTTCCTTTATAATGTGATTTTATTTCATAGATTTCATATACATTAGGGCTGGAAGGGACCTCAGGAGATCATTGAGTCCAGCCCCCTGCCCCAGGGTCAGGAAGCAGCTAGGGTCAAAGGATCCCAGCAAGATAAGCATCTGAATGTTTCTTAAAAGAGTCCAGAGTAGGTGCTTGCACCACCTCTGGAGGGAGCCTATTCCAGGCCTTGGGGGCTTGGACAGTAAAAAGGTGAAAGGTACAATATTAGAAGGCAATAGACCACAACAACAAAAAGTTTATTCCCCTATGCAGTACATAGTAGATTAAAAAGCTACAAACAAATTTCCATACTTTTTCCAGCAGTGTGAAACTTGATCCTGACTTCTACAGGCAAGAGTCCCCATGATAGTTACTGGGGCTCACAGACTGACAGTTGATGCCAAAGGTCCACTAGAAAATAAACCAAAAAAGAAACTTACTTAGGTAGGCCACAAATCAGCTCTTTTTATCACTATTGTAATCTTGCCAGATCTGACCCCAACATTTTCAGAAACACTGTCCTGATTTCAGTTGGATCCAGTGCCAAATGACCAATAGCTTTTTATTTATTTATTTTTGAACATCTGGCATGGCTTTTAGAGACACTTTCTTGTCTTAATATCTTTTATTAGAATGAAAGATGAAGTATAAAGGAACAAATGAGGAGAGGAAAATGCAGTTTATTACAAGGCATAATAAGGATAAATTGACAATCACTGAATCAGTCTCTTTTTTCCTCCCTAAAAACTAAATGTAGCAGAATATTAAAGGACATTTTTCCCTGTGCTCCCTGAATATTCCACAAAAACTAGACACAAGAGTTTTGACCAATAAAAATGGTATCTATCATATTTAGAGGGAAGGAGAAAAGTCAAAACTAGCACTTCATTTCAGTAATTTCTTTATTAATTGGAGGAATTTGTTAGGACATGCGTAATTTACTACTCTTGGAACTGATTCTTCAGTTCCAATTTGTTCCTGGACAATTTACATGAGTAAAGGCCCTTGACAAATTATTTAGAAATTAAAATTGACCTAATAAAAACAGCGCATACCTAAAGTGTAAACCAGTTTAAATCTTAACTTATTTCAGAGTGCCTCAGTATACAAGTGTACATTTCTTTCATACTTCAGTGACTATGTATAAGCCCATACAGCAAACTGCAGACCACATCTGAATTTGATATTACGTTTCCAAGAGACTGAGAGGGTGCTTGTATGCATGATTTTTCCATGTACGCACGATGCAAATCGCCATTTGTGTAGCTTAATGGCATCACCATATACACATGCATGGGGTTTGGGTGTCTCAATTTGTCTCACATCATGACAAACTAGACTACATCCCGGTGTAGTTTAGTTTGACACGTGGCAAACTATCCCATTGTGGCCAAAAGTCTGTCGTGTACATGGCAACTCACTAAATTAGGTGTCCTGTGCCCCCTTGCCCACCAGGTGCCACTACAATCTGCAGGTACATGCAGGTAATTTGCAGTGTAATTTGGGGGTATTCTGTGTAATGAATGTTTTAGCACACCAGGTGTAGCTGCAGAGCCCAACACAGATCAATCTTCTGCTGACCACTTTTTTTTAGTTCATTAAATAAATTAATGTTTTTAATAGCACTGTTGCATTATACATCTGGTTTATAAAGATCACAGGTATGTGAATTTAGAGTATTTGAAACAAGATAGATAAAGCTTTGTATATTTGTTGAGTGTTTGCAATATATATATTGCCTGCAGTACATGTGAAATACTGTATTTATATGATCATGATTCACCGCTCTAATTTTTGTCAGCTGCTAGTTTCTAGCCTGCCAAGTTTCACATCTGGCAGTTTTGTACAATATTTAGATTTGAAATCAGTATGTGGTTTGTAATAACTACAGAAATAAATTAAAAGATCCCAGGACATTATTTATTTTTAATATGCTTTGACAATTTGCTTTCCTAAGTCACTCACATGAATCCTTTTTTGTGGGGCAGCTTTTTAATTTTGCTGTTTGGTTTCACCACACTAGCTTTACAACACTGAAATGAAACACAGACTAGTCCATCTTGGCCACAAGCATTTGTACTATCAGTTATTACCATCTTGAAACACCAGCATTTAAATACTGCTTGAAAACTTGTTTTTTTGCTACGAGAGGGGAAAATGTATATCTCTTCTGATTTAATACTCTCTCTACTGGAACCACATTCATATTAACATAATAATAGAATGAAATAGTAAAATGGACCTATTATAAAGTTTTTCTGTCCTTTGTTCTTCCTTCCGTGTCTTCTTGTGATGGCCCTTCTGTCATGTAGCTTCACTGGTTGGGATTTACTGTTTCTTTCTTGCCTCTGTATTTGTTTATCTGAATCTGATATAGTCAAACAGAATCTTTTTTACAAATATTACTGTCATTAAACAACGTTCTTTATCACTCTTTGCATTTACCACTTGTGGCATTAAAAGTACCACCTATAGTGCTAAGGTAAAAGGCATACTTGCTGCTTTCTTCAATGGCTTTGATATCCTAATCCTTGAAATTTTAAATTATTTTCACTTTAACTTCAGTCGTGAACTCATTTAAAATGTAAGCTAAATTAAAAATACAAATAAATGTAGCTGCTATTTAAGCAGTCCGGATGACAGTAGGAAAAATAACTTCAGATTTTGAAAACCCTTCAACTGAAGTGAGTATTGAAGTGCTTTACATATGGTTGTTATATAACTGATTTAAACCAAGGCCTCTGAACATGAAATGTGAGTAAAGTTCTCTGATAATATCTGTATAAGGCCTTGCTCCTACTTATTTATTACTTGCTTTTATGGTAAAGTTAGAGGTTACATCCAAGATCAGTACCTTATTCTTCTAGGAACTGTAAGCTATGTGGAAAAAGCTTACAGCCTAAATGATATTACAATATCAGTCAGTGGCAGAGCTAAGATTAAACCCAGGCCACCTCTGTTCCCATCCCATTACCCTGCCTACTTGACCATTTGAGCACTTAATCTTGCCAGGGACTGTACAAGTAGACCCTGGGGCTCATGTACCCCATTATCTTTAATGGGATGTTAGGAATAGGGGCTGCCTGTGGAGAGTCACTTGTAGAATTAGGTCCTGAAGCTGAGAAAATACTGTAAATATTCTAGAGACAGATAGGCATATTAGTACAGAGATAACAATAGTGATTGTATATATATGAAATAAGTGGGCCTAATTCACTGGTCCTTGAGCACAGGGCCAAGGTAACTCTGATTTCAGTCGGGGCTATGGCTCTGGCTTAGCAGTGTGGGGGCAGGACAGAGAATTGCCAGTGGCACATGACCAGCAGTTTATTGTTGCTGGGGGAGATGTCACCTCCCTTTTGTTGCCAAACACTACTGTTTTGGCCATTCAACACTCATATCAGTTGCAAAAAAGGAGGTGATACCTCAACTTGCAGCAGTGAACCTTTGGCTACTGCATCATATACTGCCACTGCACAGGGTACCATGCCAGCCAATTATGCCTCTGCAAGGAAGGTATTCATATATTGAGACTAAAGCACCTTCTACAATACATTTCCATTCTAACAGCTACCAGCCTTCAAAGATATTTGAGAAGAAGGCAGGATCCAGGAAAAGAAGGAAAATGAGCTACTCATTGAAACACCTGCACTGTGTTGAATTTTAACCCTCTTTCTCTTATAAAGAAAGAAAAATACAAAATACCAACCCTAGCAAAGTGTCCACCAGTGTTTAGTATCAAAGATGCCTCTCCACATTCTAAATGGTCCTTTTTGCTTAAAAAAAATAATTCATGTCATATTAAATCAGATGAATGGTGCCATTATACTGAGGGATCATTCTGGCACGTCAGCTGTATCTGCTGCAGTTTGCTCATCCACCCTAACCAATATTTTTTGATACTGCAACCTTTCCTATCTGCTAAAGTGATTACATTCCCACCAAGTTTCCATAGTTTCATAGTTTTTTAGGGGCTGGAACTTAAATGATAAGGGAAGAAAGTTCAGTGGTGTAAATGACTATTAATACTTTGACTTTGTTTTGACTGAAGGGTCAGAGTTAAGACTGGCTGGCTGCCTGACAGTTCAAGCCATGCTAATTAATTATGATACTCAAGGCTGAGTGGAAAATTAGCTGGTATTTCAGCAAAAAAGCATTTTAGTTTGAAATGTATTTTATTTCTTGTTCTATAATCCCATTGGGCTGGTTACATTATGGATAGTTTGTATACTCCTATGAAAATTTAATCACTGGATTATGTAATAGTTTAATTACTGTATTTTTCAGCTAAAAATATTTTCATGCAAACATCTGGTAATTTGAGAGAACTATTAACTGTGTTAGTTTCAAGTCAGGCAGAAAGCAGAGAAGGATAACTCAAAAAGGAATTGTTTTGGTGAGCTTAGTTAGAAGCTTCCTACATTTGCTTTCCTTGGCAGTGAATTTTAAGCGATGGACGTCCTAGCAACTATTATGTAAGAAATAGTAGCTAATACACATTAGAAACACTATTTTTCAGTGTTCTTTGTTAGTTGTGAATCCTATTAAATCACAACATCATTGCAAAACTGCACAAAAGATGTGGTTTTCAAAGTATAATTCACTTCTGTGAGAAACAGTAGCTGAGACCTGATGTGGTCCTATGGCCAGAACACTGGGCTGAGACTTCTGAGACTCAGTTTTTCTATGTGTCTGCTAGGAGACCTTGGGAAAATCATTTCAGCTACGGACAGAAATTACACATAAACTGGTATAAGTGGTTGGAAACTGGTTCAAATCTGTAACACAACAGAACACGTACACTGCTTCAAAATGGCCAAAAACAGTTTAAGATAAACCTGGATGGATTTAGTATCAAATTTCACTGATTTAAGTTAAATTGGTTTACTGAAATTATGTCCCAGATCCCCTCCAGATTCAAGTTAACACTCTGGGTGCAGACAGAAGAGCAGCTCCCTATTGCAACTTAAGAACGCTCTGCAGGAAGCGCTATGAGTTGCAATGATGCGTTGCCTCCGGGAGTTGGGGATTCCAGCTGCTGTCTGAGAGTCTGCAGCTCGGTCTCCATAGCAACACCACTCCTCCCTCCCAATCCAGACACTGTTTTCAGAATGAAAATTATAGGAACTGAGGGGGAGGAGAGAATAGGAGAGGGAGGGGATTCTTGGGAGGGGGCTCTTCCCAAGCCAGAGCTGGAGAGTGGGGTTGGTGGACTGGAGCTACCCCCCACCCTCCCAACCTGGGGGAGAGTCCAATCCACCTGCCCCACCCTCCAGCACCAGCTGAAAAAAGCCCAGACCAAACTCCCTCTACTCCCTTCCCCCACCTCCCATTCTGAAAACAGCAACAGGCTGGGATGAAATGTGTTCATCTGAAACTTCATGCAATGAGGATTCAGCTTTTTGTAGGATCAGGCCCTTTTAAAGCAGTCTGCAGCCATGCACTTCTGTTTGGCCACAGCTGTAGAGCACTTTCTGGGGCCAGATCAGATGAAAATCAACATTTCTATGTATGCCCACAGTACCATAGCATCCCAGGAAGCTTTATACCTCCCCTGCAAAACCCTCTCACAGGGTAGGCAGGCTAGCCTTGGCCCAAACTGTCTGCTCCAGCTGAGCAGGGAGGCGTACTCTAGTGCCCCCCTGGCTTCTGGCCTGGGCCACTACAGACATGTGGATGCATTTCCAGAATCAAAAGTGAATGTCTGTTCACTTGCTCATTGATTCAATCTATACAGTTTAAACTAACCTAAGATTAAATGGATTCAGCTTAAGGCTTTTTGACTTTCTGTACTTAGTCTTCATCTCTGTATCTTCCTATTCCCCATTTACAAAATGGGAATAAATATACTGACCTTCTTTGTAAAGCACTTTGTGATATTCTGATGAAAGGTGATTCAGTAAGAGTTATTTATTATGACTAAATGCAAGAATTGCAACAATTTCAAGCAGTTTGGAAATACCTCTAATTAGGCTATAAGTACTCCTAGAAGGTGGCTAAAGAAATCAATTTCCAAACTTAATTAATCAAATATAAATCTAACTTCTATATATAAACTGGGTCAGAGAATAAAGCCTGAAGCAATAAGGACAAGCTAAGGAAGATGTAGAGCAGGTTAACTAAAACGTGATGGGCTAAATTACTCTTTTTAAGCTGTAGAAAGCTTTTTTCTTAATCTCAAAGGGTCGTGCACTTATTGTCACAAGAGCTGGATAATTCTGCTCTGAATGAGTGTGTATAGCTCCCATAGAAGAGAATTGATGTTTGAAGGCAACAAGAGTAGTTAGAGCCTGATCCAAAGCAGGGATCCTGGTTTTCTCTGATTAAAAAATCTCCAATTTTTGGATTAAAAGAAGTACTCCAAAATCCACATTTTCCATGATTAAAATGAAACACCATTATATATCTATCTAACTATTAGTAGTGTTTTGGTTTAGTCGCAGAAAAATGTGGATTTTGGATTAGGTTTTTTAAACTGAAAATTGGGGATTGTTTTAAATCAGAGAAAACCAGGATCCCTGTGTATTACTAAAATCAGTGGAAGTCTTGCTTGAGTAAGGAGTGTTGAATAAGATACTTGGCATACTTCACAAAGCTACTTCTGGATGAAGGGGAGGAAGGAAGGACTTGTGACTAAAATGGAGTACAAGAGGCACATCTACACGTGATTAATGTACACGATTAAACTCCAGAGCTTATTGCCTGGGAGCAAATAACTCCAGAGCATATTGCTTTGGAGTTTATTCATGCGCAGCACATGGAGCCTGGTCAAAGCAGCCTGGGCTCGCAGGGAACCCTGGGGGTCCGCCTGCCAGCCCAGTGCTGCTTCAACCAGGCTCCACGTACTGTGGAGGGGCTAGCAGAGGCACAAGAGTGGTTCAGTGTGGGGTTAGTCGGCAGGCAGCCTCTGTGCTGAAATTCCTTGTGCCTTGGCCAGCTGCGGCAGCATCTACACATGCACTGCTGTGCATGAAATACTCTACAGCAGGTTAAAACTAGTATAGAACTCATAACCTGCTGCAGAGTTTATTAGTTTTGTGGGCCCTAATACGGGCACATGTGTAGATGCTGAGATGTTTACTGTGCAGTTAATTAGTCAACTGTGCAGTAAACGTCTTGTATAGATATGCCCAAGAAGTTATAATTATATGCAGGCTTTACCTTATGTTCTTTTGTTTGATCTAAGGCAAGTTGTTTAATTCTTTTGGCTTCCCCCCTTGACAAATGTTTGGTAGAATGTAATAGAAAGGCATACCCTTGCTATGGAATTCTATGAGATGATTTTTAAAAACCTCTATAAAGGTACCATTACAAGCTACAAGTTGGAAGCTTCTATGAACCCATCTGGTTTTACTGTTATTACACTGAATAGAACTTTTCCAAACATACAATTTATGTGTTTTTAAATAAGGTTAAAAATTTAACTCCCCCACTAGGTTATTGGAAAGCTGGAAGTGTGATTCTGCTCCCACTGAAATAAGATGCACACCTTCCACTGCAGAATCAAATCCTTAATGTAACGATGTTTGTTAAACATTTTTGAGAACTTCTGATGCACGAACAACATAGCTGCAGCTGCTTTCATTTCAGTTGCACACAGCCTCACTATTAATCTCCTGTACAGTTTCCACATTCCCCATGTGAGCAAAATCAATATTAATGTACACTTTGAGTACACTAGTTAACACGTGCTTTCTTTATGGCTAATTTTATTAGCACATATGACATCTATTTATTATTTTTCTTGCATTGAGTATTACATTGCCATTAGAAAATTAAGCTAAGAGTTTATTAAAGGCATGCAGGAAGTGCTGGAAAGTCAGAAAATGCCAGTGCCAACTCTACTGCTACACTATGCATTTGTGACAGGGGGCCGTCTTTGGCTGCATTTTTTTTTTTTTTAAATATGCCGGTAAGTGTGCCCCCATCAAGTCTTGCTGGATTTTTCTTTTCTGGGGATCAGCTTCGCCTGCCGCGACTTGATTTTACTTGGTTCTAAAGAAAGAGGGAGGCTGACCCACAGGTTCCCAGACAGGCCCCAGACTCATTACCCGTAGGATAATGAGGTGTTGCCTTAAGGGCAAAAATGCATGCTCCTACCTCCCCCATGCCTCACAGATGGTTTTATAAATTTCTCTTTATGTCAGGGTCTCAGCTACTGTGGGCTTACCCCCTCTCTCTCTAGCAAGGCCTGTCAGTCAAAACCCACTAATCGGGGCTTGACTCCAAGGCTCTAGCTCTCTAATTCACTTGGGCTCAAAACCCTCCGTTCCATGCTCTCCATGACACCAGGCCTACCAGCCCTTCTATACTGTGGCACCAAACTGTTGGGGCCTCAGCCCCCTTTAGCTTTGCCCCTCTTTCTGTAGTTAGGGTCTTTTGTCTAAATCCACCCACTAGGACCTGGCTTCAAGGCTCCTATATCTCCCCTTCAAGTAACTTTGGGCTTGTGGCATTAGTGCAGCACCCCTAGTGCAGCAGGGCTTCTTGAGCCCTCTATCACAGTGCCCCTTGGCGCTAATGAGGCCTCCTCCACCCCTACAGCCTCAGCCACAAACCATCAGCGTTTTTAACATCAAATGTAAACCTTAGGCTCCTATGGCCATATAATGAAAATAATAATAAAGAAATAAGAGAGGCAAAATGCCTGCTTACTTTATGTGATTGTGCTTCTGACTCACAGCGTGGCATAATCTTCCCAAACAGGCTGCTGCAGCCGCACCATAGTTATCAGGAGTCCCCCTCTCTGCTGCCTCTCTGGCCTTCTCCACCTGCAGTTTATATGGTTCTGGCCTTCCCCTTCCTGTCACCTGACCAGCTGGCAGGGCTCGATCCTTAACCCCTACTCAACCGGCCAGCCGCACCCAGAAGGTTCTGGATTTAAAGGGACCACCCTGTTTCTAGGTAACAGGGCCAGGGATCCCTGTTACAGGGTTACAATACTCTTTAACTAGATCATCACATTGTATAATACAATATACTACGTATCTACAGTATTTATGTATGTGCCATATTGAAATCATTTGTTTTACTTTTTTTACTTTATATGTAGACTTAGTTTTCTTCTATTTATGTTTGGATAAAAACATCTGCCTTGTACGAAGAGGATACCCTAAGTGTGGGTAAACTACTCTTCAGACAGAAACACAGCTACCTGAACTCAACAAGGGGATACAGGTTTCCCTCGCTTTATGCGGGTTCTGTATATGTGAATTCGCTCTTATGCAATGACCCTTTTTATGCCAAAAATTCATTATATGCGAGGTAAATGCACTCTTATGCGATTGGTGTGGTGGAAGCCCAGTCAGATGTTTTGTGCAGTACATTGTGGGAGTGATACGCACCAGAATATAGTCTCCTGTGTGGGTCTGTGCTCCTTGCTTGTGGTCTGTGACACGTGTTTCTGTAGTTGCCATCCCCATTATGGTAACATTCACCACCACCCTGTGCTTGTGTGTACTGTCTGCGGTTGGTGAGTACCAAAACTGTTTTGGAAAAGTGGTAGAAATGGGTCTGGGGTCAGTATAGTCAAGGTCTTGGAATATATCCCTATTTGTTACATTGTAAAGTGGGTTTCCTGCATATGAATTCGAGTTGTGTGTCATTTTCCAGGAACGCATGTACAGCATGAAGCGAGGGAAACCTGTATTATACAGATTAAATCACGGAGTGTGTGAAGCTAAAATTGATGTGGCTCCCACTGAATACCTTGCACAGCTCTCTGTGCAGAATTAGCTCCTTAACTGCAACAATAGTTGCAACATTTCTGAGAAACTTAAAGGCAGATATTGGTCCATGGACCTTACTTAGGAAAGGCACTAAAAGCATTCTGGCCCTGTGCAATAGTAGTGCATTAGTTCAGCTTGTTATAAACAATGAATACATAAAATAGGACAAGACTCTCCAGTACTGCAGAGAACCGGAGGAGATTTGTCCCTAATGCACAATCAAAGCAGGGCTTTTCTGTGGTTTTGGTGCTTCTCATGTTCCACTCTGAAACAATTAGTGCCAAAATATACACTAAATCATTCCATGAGCTTCAGCCTACAAGCAGAATTTTCATTCACACTTTTCCATCCTCTGCTGCAGGACTAGAATGTAAGACATCAGTGGAATTCAGACCTACGACCTTCTGAAAATGCACGATGAACCCACTTTGTAAGAGACATGCATTTCAGTCTTGGGACTTCTTTTGTTGTGTTTGCTACAGCAAAATGACTAAAATAAGATTGTTGGAGTGCCTTCCCCCCACCCCCTTTCTGCTGTTCTTCTCGCAACCACTGGTCTAGAAACAGGTTGATATAACAGGTATATATCAGAGAATATATAAATGACATCAATTCTAGCTCAGATTTACAGTTTTAAAGAAATGAATTCCCAAAGCCCTATTAAGCTATTCAAGAGGTTAAATATGAACCTTCAGCATTCCAAATAGCAGAATTTCATCTTGTACTATGGAGAAAAAATGACTTCCAGTTTCACAACTATAATTTTAGATTCATAACATCAGAAAACTTTGGAACTTAGCTTTTCTGCTTCTAAAAATATAGAAGAGCTGGCTCTGCATCATTTTCTAATATGTCATTGTAATGGGTTTTATTTGTTCATGTTTAATGTACAATTATAACTACATACATGAATTTGTGTGTTCAAAGAATGTCACAATAATTAACTAAGTAATGGGCACACCCAAGTGCATTAGACAACAAGTACTGTGGTTCATTTTAGGATGGTGAAAAGATAATATGTGGTGTATCTTCTGCTAATTAAATGATCTTTCAATCATACTGCTATGTATATATTTCTGATAATTCTGAGAGAAAAGCTTGTAGTGGATGTATATTTAAAAGTTTGGAAATGTATCTTAGGATCTGATAATCTTTGATAAACAGAAAATTAGCACGGAGAAAGCTCAGGGTGAAAAAGTAGAAAGATTCTTGGAACTGTGGAAAGGACCAAAGATGTTTTTATATAGATGGGGAAGTCAGAGAAGGATACTTACTGGATACAGATACGAGGAATGGAAATAATAAAACCTAATTAATGGAAAAAGAGAACATAGCAAACATTTGAAATATCAGGTCCTGTCTGGGTAATGAAGGATAGAAGTAGCTGCAGTTAGAAACTGACTTTACAGTATACCTGTAACTTACTGTGACACTGAAATTTGGGCTTTCCTGATAATTCCGTTATTAAATGTAACAGACCGTATATGAGTGCCCTCATTGAACTAACACCCCACCTCCACAAAAAAAAAATCACAGGAAAAAAGATATAAAAGGGGTTAGCTTAAAGGAAGAGGTAAAGAGATGTTATACATATGGGGAATTTGGGCATGTTTGAGTTTCAGGAAATAAAAACAAAGAAGAGATAGAAAAAAATAAGCAGTTTCTCTTTATTTTCCTCACCCAGGGTTTCATTCCAAGAAGCAGCATTTCTTTATATTTGAGATGTGCATGTTTGCAGTAGGATGGATACGTGATCCCTGGGACACGAGGAGGAGTCAGTGGCATGTACTTGTAGTTCATATGGTGGATTGAATCAGTATGTGGTTAATCTCTGCTGTGATTAAACAGAGTACATAGAGTGTTGATTACAAAATTCTCAGGCCACATATACATACATATGTACTCACACACACACATATACACATATGCACACACTAATAGCAATTATCTTATTGATTAAAATTATAACAACAACTGAATACTGTGATTCCAGATATAATTTGGAGAGTTCTAAGATGCTAGAATGTGAACAATAGAACAGCAAATTACAAGACTAAAAATAGTTCTAATATTTATAATTGAGTTCATGCCAAAATCTATCTACTTGGTCATCAAGAGATTAAGAATAATATTAGACTGTCACCAAACCTCAGGAGAAAGTGGCAATGCTATTCAGAGGAAGGATTTATTCGCTCCATTAACACTACACGTTATAGTTGATTAAGTATCATTTAAAATACAGTTTGTGACAAGTTATGTAAACCACAGAAAATGATTTACATGATTTACCCCTGTGAGAATATTGCACAGGGGGTGGACAGTGAGACTTGAAGTTTATTATCAGGACTTTAAAAAACATTAAACAAGACATTTTTTGTGATGTGAGGGATATGGGGTCTGTCAAGGGAACCTATGCATATTACACTGATAAGCATTAAAACATGCAAAGAAATTCACACATACAACAGTATGTAGTTTTCTCCTGAAGGCCTCTTGTAAAGCTACATTGCCTATATAGTAAGTGAAACTGGTTCAGTTTAGTGACTGCCAATCTTTCAGTTTCTATAATCAGCAGGGGTCCTGGTTTTCCCTGATAAAAAACATTGCATATTCTCTGATAAAAACCCCAAAATCTGTGATTAAAATGAAAGGTCCCTCACTCCCACCCAAAGCCACTGGCCCTGCTGGTACCCCTCACCCCACACTTACAGACTCCTGCCCCTGCAGCCCTGCCAGAGGGGCCCCAGCTGCCAGGGTTATAGGGCCAGGAACCCGGGTCTACTGCCCCCTGCCCAGCTCCCCCTCCCACCCTGCTGCCTGCCCACTGCAGGCTTGGGTGGGGTGGAGCTGGCTCCCTGCTACTGCGCACACTCCTCAGGGGAAGAAGGGGCCCATGACCCCTGGACTTGTGTGTGGGGTGGGGGTGGGTCTCCCACTGTGTGCTTGGGCTCTCGCCCTGCTAAACTCCCTTGGAGCCTCTGCAGGCCAGCAGGTGCAACCCAACACTGCAGGGCAGAGTGGGGCCATGCTGGAAAGCTGCTTGCTACTGCAAGCTCCACACTGCCCTAGCGATGCATCCCCTGAGCGCAGCTGCAGTAAGGGTACAACATTGCGCCCCTGCCCCTGCTGCAGCTGCACACGCAGGGGATGCATCAAACAGTAATAGAACATGGCCCTAATACTTTCAATTTATTTTTTAATAAGAGGAAATATCATGGGCTGTTGTATAAATGCAGGATTAGTTTTTCTTTAAACATGACTCCTGGAAGCATAAATACTTGAATATCTATAGTACAATTCAGTACTTACATAGACTACATTTCATGTTCAAACTGGTCTGGAGACATTACCTATTAATCATCACCACCTGTAATATTAAACAAATTATTGTTTGTATTTTACATTTGTGAAAACTGAACTACAGTTTAAATGTTTTGTCCAAGACATAAACAGTTTTTTAAAATTAATTTAAAATTAGGTAGTTCCTGACGCTATGTCCCTTGAGATGTAATTAGCTGTGTCCACCTTAAGTTAAGGAGAAGGCAGGGTAGATTTGCATCTAGACCCTTGCCCAAATCTCTGTAACAATTCTCTTTTTAATAGTCTCATGACTTATAAAGAAATATATTATACATGGTATCTTTCTATTAAGATAAATTATCGATCTACAGTTCTCTTGTCTAGGTTCCTATTACAGAATAGGTGCATCCCAATAAAACAAAAGTGTTGATAAATTCAAAATTCAAAGCATGTATTGGGAAAATTCAGATTGCATATGAAAAATTATTGATAAGCCATAATGAAGTGTGTACTCATTGCACATTAAAGTAATGTAACATAGTTAGCAGCCTTAGATCCTGATCATGCAAACACTTATGAGCTTGCTTAATGTCCTTGCTATGACATTGAAATTACTCCCAACAGTTAAGGATATGCATAAATATTTGCTGTAACAGAACCTTCAATGGTCATTTGAAAACCATGACAGAACAAATTTCATAGTACAGAAACTAACTTGGAAAGTCAGTGTCCATGTTTCTGTATTTTCTCCCCACGTATAAACATTTCATTCATCTAAATTAGTTTACTGAATAAATTACTTAATATTCATTGTTTCCAATCACAGATTTCCTGTGCATGACAATATACTTTACTATGTCAAAAATGGACTTTGACCTTCTTCTATTGTATAAAAACTACAAGAAACATGTTTAAAATTCTTCTCTTTCCAATACCTTTGTGCTGAGGCTTCAAATGAGTGGGGTTTTTCTCCTATGTATTTCAATGACTTTAAAAATTGTCAAGAGAGCAAAAATAAACTCCAGTGTTGTTAGAGTAGCTTCCATGTTGATTTAAATTTTGGATATAATGGAAATACTGGAATTCAAAACAGTATTTCATCTTGAACTGGAGTATCTTATGTTTATAAATCAAAAGATTAATACTGATGCCTCCTGATAGAACCTGCAAGTAGTTATGTACTTCCACAGAAAAAAAATAATAATCCTTATTAGTAAAAAGCTTATTAACAATACCTGACAAGTTATTTTGGTTGTGTTCAATGGTTTGATTGAAATGCTGACAGGAAGAGGAGGGGAGTATCTGATGACAAGTGCAGACTTGTTGCTGAATGCTGAGCTAGTGTTGGGTGTCTGCCTTAAGGAATCAGAATTCAGTCTGTCTTGTTTTTTTGAGCAGCCATGACATGATAATAAGGGAGACATTCCCATCATTTCATCTCCAATCTTTATAGGACCAGGGGGCAGGGAAACTATTCAATGATATTCCATAGAATTACATAAGAATATCGGCAAACACAAAGCCCCAGTACTGCACCAAGTGATCACTTATTTCGATGTCATTAAATCATTAAAAGCCTTGTATGCCCTTGTATGAATGGGAATGGGGAGAGGACCAAGAAAAATGGTGAATATATTCTTTCAGTTTTTATTCATTTTTCTTGCAGAAGCTTTAAAAAAGTCATACCAAATACTGTTCCCCTACTGTAAAGACTACTGTGGATCCTTCCTTAAAAACTTCTAAAGAAAACATCTATGATGATAACCTGATATGTGTGTAGGTTCTCCTAATATAATGTAGGTGGATGCAGCTGCACGAAGTGTGGAGTGTGGAGCGTGGAGCTGGACTGGCTGCCTGAGGTGACCCCGTACCTCACCTCCCCATCTGCCTCTCTGCTGCCTGCCAGCCTGCCTCAGCCCACTGCCTGCCCCACCTGGGAGCCCCAATCCCGATCTCCCCACCATCACTGGGACCATGGAACCACTGTCCACCACAGGGTAAGGGCACTGCAGGGCTGCAGCGCTGACAGGAGCCCTGGGGATTGGGGCCCCAAGTGCAGCTGTCAGCAAACAGTGGAGTGAGGCTGCCTGGCTGCGGGACTCCCCATCCCAGCCCCACTGCCACTTTGTGTGCACCTATGGGTAGTGCATCTCCCTCTGGCCCTGGAACCAGTCCTGCAATGGGCACAGGGTAGAAGCAAGGCAGCGCACACTGTGTTTTGCCTCGTATGGAGGGAGCAGGCAGGGGGATGCAGGGGCATCCACGAAGCCACTGCAGAGCTAGAGCCTGGCAGCTCCCCATGCTCTTTCCCTCTGGATGGGTCTGGGTCAGGGCCAGGGGAGAAGCCCAGGCAAACACTGGGCACTGCTGCATCTACAAGGCGTGTTCAGGGTGAGCAAGCTGCCCCCACGCACCCTTCCAGCTGCCTCTGGCCACTCAGACTTCCCTGTGCTTGCCACCTGCAACCTGCTGCCAGGGGAGCTGGGATTGGGGGGGGGGGGGGGGGGGCTGCCCTGCTCTGGGCTTGAGCACTGGCTTGCACAGCCTCCCATATGAAATGGGCATCCATAGGCAGGGCTTGATGCCATAGCAGTGGGCTTGCTTTGAAATGCTTCTGTACGGAGGAGCCCTTGACTTGTTCCTAGAAAGTGAGATTTCCAAATGAGCATCTTTTCATTTGAATGAATGACTGGCCTGCCTGCTTGTTGCAACATCAAGGATAAAAGTGTACTCGTGTAGAGAATGGTTGAACTAGCATGGAGGTCTGCCTAAAACCAGCCATTGAGACCTATTTATTCAAGCTGTGCGAAGCTTCAGTCCCTGATTCAATTCAGTAGAGATTCAGCCCAATTTGGTGGCCATATCTCCAAATCTGAATCAAATCAGAAGACCCTTTAATTTCTCTGAATGGAATTGGAACCCTCCAAATTGATTCAGAGAGATTCAGAAAGATTTGGAGATTCGGACATAGACATAGCTTTAAAGGTTTTTTCTACATACCTCAAGGTACCAAGAGGCTTATGAATGCTGCAATGGTGGAGCAGATGGAGCATCCTGCAGGCCCACTTCCAGGTCTGCCAGGGCCTCCCCACAACTCACTGGCTCAGTGACTGGTGCCTCCTAGGTCTGGGGGGAACCAGGGGTTCCCCTGTGGCTGACAGCCAAGCCGAGGCGGCGCAGCAGGGGGGGGTGGGGAGAGGTGCCCTGCGAGCTCCCTGGAATACCCGGAAATGAGCCGGAAGTACTTCCATTCCACTTCCAGGTTCAACGCTGAGCACGCTGGGGGGCCCCCCCATGCTCCTGTGGGACCGCCCCAGCATCACAGTGTTCATGAGCTGGGCCTGGTACCTCGAGGTATGTAAAAAAACCTTTAAAGCTGTGTCTATGGCCGAATCACTGATTCCCCAAATCAGCATCGAATCTTCAGATTTGGATTCAGCCGAATAAAATCAGGGACAGTGATCTGAATCAACTAATCAAATCACTGTCCCCTATTTGGAGCAAATCTGAATTGAATATGGCCCATTTCACACACCCCTACTATTTATGTACTATTTTATGTGTTGAGCTAAAGGTTAGATAGGTTTTGATGTGTCTAAGGCAGTCTATAAATACTTGATAGGTTCAGGGCACTGCCAAGTGAAAAATACCAGGAAATTTTCATCAGTAGAGTTATTTCAAGATGATACATGTAGATTTTAGCAAGTGACTTGATTTTGCTGATCTTTTTATAGGATTATGTCTCTGTTTTTTGGGCAAGACATGATACTAAAATACGATATACTGTTCCTCATAATGCAGGCATCAGTCAGTATTGCAACTATAAACAGCTTGTTATCACATTAGAGATAAAGTAACTGGATTTAAGAGCATCAGGATGTGCCTTTGGAAAATACTTAAGTCTCACAGTAATCTTCAGTGGGACTTAGGTTTGTTGTTATGAATTCAAGAAGGGTCAGTGCTTGTCACATCAACAGATCTCACCTATGCTGATATATTGATGCTACCCTTGCTACTAAAGATGTATATACCAGTTCTATAGATGTAAGAATATCTCTTGGGTAATTCCTTTTTCAAACACTTCTGGACAGCATTGTGTATTATTTACCTAATTGTATATATGTTGGGGTTTTAAGTACATGTTAAAGGAGGACGGATTTTAAGAATTTTAGAGACTGGAAGCACATTCTCATAAACTCAAATAACAGATAACAATTAATTTGTAAGTGAAACTATTGGATGTCAGGTATATTATTTTCTCTCCAATAGTGTAATACAATTTACATCACCATTATGAGTTACTTAATCTTTTATAATTATTTCCATTGACTGAAAGTGCCTTCAGGATCAATAATGCTCAAAGTTGAACAAGATTCTATAAATCCTTATGATAAATATTTCTGCATTTTTTTAATACAGCGTTGATTATTAACCAGTATAGAGAGCATCCTTTGTTAGTTTTCAACAATGTAGAGCTTTTTTATAGACCTGCCATGATACTTTTTAACTTGAGTAAGACAATGAAATAAATTGTATACAGGTAGAGCTCATATAGTTTTGCACCCTGTAGTAATATGTGTATGCGCATATAATTCTTGCCCAAAGAATTTATGATCTACGACACTGAGCAGAGTGAAAAGTATAATCAAAATGCAGTAACTTGTATGCATTTTGTTTGTTTTAAAACAACAAAATGTCCCTTGTCCCCACCCCTGATCTGTCCATTATCGGTTAGAAGATATTGTATGGACTCCAGAGATCCCCTGCCAGTTTTCTTGGTATTATAGTCACTTTCTTTTTTCTTTGTCATTTCTGTGTGAAAGATCCACCTAAGAACAACTGGGAGGGATCAGAATTGTCTCTGTAATATACTGTGAAAGGACTAAAGTAAATTAAAATGTTTTTCTTTAATCTTTCAGTGACTGTTACCTGTCACTATGGCATGTACAATATACTTAGAAAAGCAGTGGCTTTTAGTGGTTGGCTTCATTTCTTTGCTGCCTTTAAAAAGGGAGCCATTTCAATATGAAAAGCAACTTTGGAAAAATAATCTTTACCAAAATATATAAGACTCATTGCCCATGTCTCTTGCTGTTAACTTATTGTTGTTATACATAGCTTCCTAAGTATGCTCAACTTAGGAACTCTCTCTTATCAACTTAAAGAGATAATTGCAGTGGGCTTCCTGGCAACTCAAAGTTAACTATAAAATATTCTTTGCAGCAGTCCATAGAGAAAAAGAAACTAAAATACAAATGTAACACTTCAGTTTATCAAAGTGAAGTACTTCCCATGTTATCTTCTTAGGTCTGATAACTATCACTAGCAGAGTGCTGCAGATCTGTGACAATTGAGGCTTTCTCTGTTGCAGAAGAAAAAGAGGAAATATTGTTGCTGTAAGTTTGACTGGAATATTTGTTTTGAACTGAAGTGTACTGATGTAGGAATTCAAAGAAGTTTTTAGCAATATGTGGTAACTTGTGGAAGAAGAGTAAAGCTATATGTTATTTCATTTTATTAAATGCTTCTAGATTCTACTTAAGGCAATTAAAAAACACAGAATGAAGAATATTAAAGCTTTCTTTGTAAATTGAAAGCATGAATGACTGGTGCCTCCTGAATCTGGGGGGGCACCATAGCGGTGAGCAGGGACTGCCCGCAGCTGTTTGTGTTGGTAGCAGCAAGTGGCAAGCAGGGACCACCTGCCATTGCTAGCATCGGCATCGGAAGCAGCAAGTGGCGACCATCCACAAAAGTTGGCGGCGGCTTCGGTGGTGGCCAATCTCGGGGGGGGGCATATGTCCCTCTGTGCACCCACTACAGATTGCCCATGACTGAAAGGATTCTAAAGATTTCAGATTAAGTCATTACTCTTTTTTTGTATGTATACGATGGTGGCATGGATGAATGGTTGATCAGTGTTCCTCAAGACAAAATTTTCTAATACTTTCCTATCCCCATTTTTATAAAAACAAAACGCAGGAAGTGCTGCATTTCATTTTTATCCATAGTTCTCTTCTTCAGTATTCTAATATTATAAATGATCTAAGTCTGTCTGTCTACCTGTCTGTAATGCTTTATTCGCGCTCTGAGTGGCTGACAAACAGCCAATCTGAGTGCAAAGAAGCATTCTTACAGAAGGCAGCACTACTGCCATGATGGTGGGGACACATGATAATGCAGAGGGGGAGTGTGTCTGGTCCCAATGTGGGGGGGGAGTGGGCCCAAGAAGGGGAAAAGCTGGCCTGCCGCGGCGGTGAGAAACAGCAGGCCCAGCCCGATGCAACCTCAGCAGCAGCTGGGGGAAGGAAGGAGAGGGTCTGCTCCCCCCTTGGGCCCAGGCCTGCTGTTCCCCCACCCCCACTCCTCTGCATCGACCCTGAGCCTGCTCCTCCCATTCCCCCGCCACCAAGTTGGCCCGGGCCCGCTGCTCCCCCCCACCCTGCTGCCATGGTGGCCCAGCTTCTCCCCACCCTCAGGCCCAATCCTCCCTTCCCCCCATTGCTGCTGTGGGGAATGGGGGAGTGGGCCCGGACCCCAAGCAGAAGGAGGGAAGGGGGAGCGGGCCCAGATGGGGGGGGCAGGGCTCCATCCCTGCCCACTCCCCCCACCCCGTAATTCTTGATGGGCAATTGGCTAGTCTGAATTATAATTGTGTGTTTGTTTGTTCTTTGCAAAGAAGTGTTTGCCATCTAGCATAGCAGTTTAAAAGTGCTTGCATTTTAAAATTGTGTAGACCAGGAATAGCAAATGTGCCTGGTAATTCAGACATAAGAAGGCCATAGCCTACTTTCTAGCCCTACACTGCTATGTAAATAAGTAACTGATATATTTTGCTATGTTTTCTGCAGTTGATGACTGATAGAAAATGAAAAGTGCCAAAAATATACTAGATAGATTGCTGTTATGACTGTAAGAGAGCAGTACTAGCAAAAGCTTGCCAAATCCAAATTGGCTCATCAGTCCATGACATTTTCATTGTTTTGTGAATTTCAAAGCAGGACTCAAATATAGTAATGAGAACACTGGATAATGTGGTAGATGAAAGTGGGGAGGAGTGCCATTGTTAATATGGCTTGGCAAGAGGTTTGACTCCTAAATAAGTGGTATTAAAGAAGATATGTTATATCCTTGTTATATGTTAAAGCTTTCCTTAATACTACCTATTAACCTGAGTTGACTTTGTAAGTGAATTTAAATTAAATACAAAACAATTTGAGGGTACTGATCAACTTAATGACACTGGATTGGGCCAAGTTTAATTATACCCCTAAGAGCTCAAATAGAAAACCAGTCTTCCCTTTCATTTGTGTGGGTTTTTTTAGGGGGAAGAGGGGAAATATTGCAGCATGGTGATTCTGACTCTTGCTAACGCTGAGGGAACACTATAACAAGAGCAGCACAGCAGATGCCAGGGTCTCACTATGGGCCTTTGTGGACACCTTTTAAACACAGAGTAGAAAGAGGGTAGGGCAGTGATTCTAACCAGGGTGATGGTTCACCCTGGGGTGTCTTGAAATCCTTTGAAGGGTGCAACTAGGTGTTAAGGCATAAACAGGTAAGTGCATTCTCAGGCTTGTACTTACCTGCTCCCCCATCCCCACTGCTCAGCCCCTCTGTAAGGAGGTAACACTGTCACATGTTAATTTATTTTTTGAAATTCAGTGCCACTTGGTTATGAAGGGGTGTCCTAGTCCAAAAAGTTGAGAACACTCATGTAGGGAGAAGGAATATATCCAGTGCTGAACCAAAAGATCAATCAGGAAGAATTTTGTCTTCTTAGTTTCTTTGCTGGCTCCCCCATTCTCTTAGGTGGTCTATATGTATTTTTGAAGATGGTTGCCCTGCATTGGTCTTTCTCTGAGTTACTGTTCATTTATTGATTTCAGTTATTCTGATGGCTGAATGTTGCTTAGATTTTATAGATTTCATAGACATCAAGGCTAGAAGGGACTTCTGAAGATCATCGAGTCCAGCCCCCTGCCCCAGGGGCAGGAAGTCAGCAGGGGTCGTAGGATCCCAGCAAGATAAACATCCAAATGTCCCTTGAAGGTGTTCAAAGTAGGTGCTTGAACCACCTCCAGTGGCAGTCTATTCCAGACCTTGGGGGCTCAGACAGTAAAATTCTTCCTTATGTCCAGCCTGAAATGGTCATGGAAGAGTTTGTGACTGTTCAATCTTGTCATCCCTCGGGGCATTCTGGTGAACAGACATTTCCCCAGATCCTGGTGAGCACACCTGATAAACTTATAGGTGGACACCAGATCACCCCTGAGCCTGAGCTTTTCCAGGCTGAAGAGTCCCATAGCCTTACATCATAAGGTCTGTTTTCCTGACCTCTGATCATGCACGTGGCTCTCCTCTGCACTCTCTCAAGCTTCTCCACATCCTTTTTGAATTGTGGAGCCCAAAACTGGATGCAGTACTCCAGCTGCGGCCTCACCAAGGCCGATTACAATGGGAGAATGACATCCCAGGATTTGCTTGAGAAGCATCTATAGATGCAAGCCAGCGTTTTGCTTGCTTTACTAGCCAAAGCAATACATTGATGGCTCATGTTCATCTTGTGGTCAATCATGACCCCCAAGTTCCTTTCGTCCATAGTGCTAGCCAGTATAGTACTGCCGAGCCTATAAGCATGCTGCAGGTTTTTTTTTCCCAAGGTGGAGAACCTTGCATTTTTCAGTGTTAAACACCATCAGGTTCTCAGCCACCCATTTCCTGAGCCTGTCAAGGTCAGCCTGGATTGCCCTCCTGTTCTCAGGTGTGGACGCTTTACCCCAAAGTGTGGTGTCATCGGCGAACTTGGCCAGTCCTCTTCTGATACCAATGTCCACATCATTAATGAAGATGTTGAATAGTATAGGCCCAAGGAAAGAGCCTTGAGGGACCCCACTGGTCACAGCGCACTACAACGATTGACTTCCATCAACCACCACCCTCTGGGTCTGACCACGGAGCCAATTCCCCAGCCAGCGGATCATGGTGAGGCTGAGGCCACAGTTGGCCAGTTTTGCTAAGAGTTGATCATGGGATACCAGACCGAAGGCTTTTTTAAAGTCAAGATATATGACATCCATCTCTTCTCCCTTGTCCAGGTGATAGGTCACCTGGTCATAAAAGGAAATAAGACTGGTCAAGCAAGACCCACCTGCAACAAACCCGTGCTGGCTATCCCTCAGGATGTTGCCATCGGCCAGTCTGTTAAGAATGGCCTCTTTGATAATCTTTTGTAAGACATTCCCTGGGATAGAGGTCAGGCTGATGGGCCTATCATTTGCCAGATCCACTTTCCTCCCTTTCTAGAAGATAGGCACCACATTGGCCTTCTTCCAGTATTCAGGCACTTCACCAGAGCACCAGGAGTTCTCAAAGACCCGTGCCAGTGGCTGGGCTATGATGCTTGCCAGCTCCTTGGGTACCCTGGGGTGTAAACTGTCAGGGCCAGCTGACTTGACGGTATCCAGCCTCTCAAGGTGTTCCTTCACAAGGTGAGCACTGATGGAGGGTAAGAAATCTCCCTCACCCGGGCCTTCCTGTCCCATAATGGGCAGGGGCGTCCTTGGGACTGGTGAAAAACCGACGCAAAGTACCCACTTAGCAAGTTGGCTTTTTCCTGAGCGTCAATTGTCAGTTGTCTCATCTGGTTTAGCAGGGGTCCAATGTTGCCCTTGCTTTTCCTCCAGCTCCCCACATATCTAAAAAAAGGACTTGTTACTGTCCTTGATACTTGCAGCTAGTTGGATTTGAGTCGCAGCCTAGGCTTTCCTGGTTCGCTCCCTGCAGGTCTGGACCAGTGCAGAATATTCCTCCTTGGAGGTGGAGCCAGTGCTCCATCTTTTGTAGGTCTTTCTTTTTAGATGCAGGAGGTCTGCCAGTTCCCTGCAGAGCCAAGGGGGCTGCTGTGCCCTTTTGCTGCCTTTCCTCTAAGAAAGGCTAGTTCCTGAACTTGTTAATTACTGCCAGGATTCTACAAAATACTAATCCTTCAAGCAATTCCCACCCTGGGCAAACCAACAAATTGGACCGATACTCTTTAATGTCTTCATCAGTGACTTGGACGAGGGAGTCAAATGTACTCTGTCCAAGTTTGCAGATGACACAAAGCTATGGGGAGAAGTGGACACGCCGGAGGGTAGGGAACAGCTGCAGGCAGACCTGGATAGGTTGGACAAGTGGGCAGAAAACAACAGGATGCAGTTCAACAAAGAGAAATGCAAAGTGCTGCACCTAGGGAGGAAAAATGTCCAGCACACCTACAGCCTAGGGAATGACCTGCTGGGTGGCACAGAGGTGGAAAGGGATCTTGGAGTCCTAGTGGACTCCAAGATGAACATGAGCCGGCAGCGTGACAAAGCCATCAGAAAAGCCAATGGCACTTTATCGTGCATCAGCAGATGCATGACGAATAGGTCCAGGGAGGTGATACTTCCCCTCTATAGGGCGCTGGTCAGACCGCAGTTGGAGTACTGCGTGCAATTCTGGGCACCACACTTCAAGAAGGATGCGGATAACCTGGAGAGGGTCCAGAGAAGGGCAACTCGTATGGTCAAGGGCCTGCAGACCAAGCCCTACGAGGAGAGACTAGAGAAACTGGATCTTTTCAGCCTCTGCAAGAGAAGGTTGAGAGGCAACCTTGTGGCTGCCTTTAAGTTCATCACGGGGGCACAGAAGGGAATTGGTGAGTATTTATTCACCAAGGCGCCCCCGGGGGTTACAAGAAATAATGGCCACAAGCTAGCAGAGAGCAGATTTAGATTGGACATTAGGAAGAACTTCTTCACAGTTAGAGTGGCCAAGGTCTCGAACGGGCTCCCAAGGGAGGTGGTGCTCTCCCCTACCCTGGGGGTCTTCAAGAGGAGGTTAGATGAGCATCTAGCTGGGGTCATCTAGACCCAGCACTCTTTCCTGCTTATGCAGGGGGTCGGACTCGATGATCTATTGAGGTCCCTTCCGACCCTAACATCTATGAATCTATGAACAACTCACAATGACCCCTGTTTAAAGGTCTTATTAGGAGACCAATGGTTTTTTTTGTCATATCTTAATGGATAGTAATTATCCTACTAGTCACTAGGTTTGAAAGTCTAACCTCCAGCACCACAAAACTCACTTAGACGCAGAGAGTGCTCAAGATCAAATTAACAATCCGTGTACTTTGCACAGAACTGCCGTACCTTAACAAACCCCTCGGGGTCTGCAGCCCTCCCCCTCCCTCCCTCCCCCCCCCCCCGGTGCCTCAGAGGCCTCCACCCAGATGGAGCCCATGGTTCCAGGCTCCACGCAGACAGAGCCTCTGGCTCTTGGCTGCGGGGGCTGCCTGACATTTTTTCAGGCTCTGGGATCTGGGAGCATGGCCACCTCCCCTTGTGAAGTCTGCTCCATTCTGGGGTCTCTGGCATGCCAGCTGGAGGAGCTCTAGGCCGCAGTCCAGAGACTGCATGCTATCAGGGATAGTGAGCAGGAGATAGACTCCTACTGCCAGGCCCCCTGGAGGCGGAGGGTAGACTAAGGTCACCTTCTAGGACAAGGGAGGACTCGGGGACCTCCCTTTCTGTCCAGCCAAGGGGTTGGACCAAGGTGGTCAGGGGCCCCAAAGCCCACTGCACCAAGGTCCCTGCCCTGCTGGAGCTTTGCAACAGGCATGAACCTCTTGCAGCCCCGGCAGAGCCTGCCAAGCTTCCAGCTCCTGCAGGCAACACAGACCTGTTAATTTGATTGTTAATTTGATTTTGAGCACTCTCTGTGTCTAAGTGTGTTTTGTGGTGCTGGATGTTAGACTTTCAAACCTAGTGACTAGTACAATAATTACTACCTATTAAGATATGACAAAAAAAACAGTCTCCTAATAAGACCTTTAAACAGAGGTCATTGTGAGCTTTTGGTTTGCCCAGGGTGGGAATTCCTTGGAGGATTAGTATTTTGTAGAATCCCGGCAGTAATTAACAAGTTCAGGAACTAGCCAACAGAAAGACTGTTCTGAAAATAATATTAAAAATTACAATGAGTCTATTTTACTCTAAAACAACATTTTCCAATTTTCGCAGGCTCATGGCTCAGTTCTGATGTCAGCCTGACTCTTCCAGTAGAATTTCTTTGGGGTTTGGCTTCTCTTCGGTTTATGACCTATACTTTGGGAGCCAGTTCTAAAACTTGGTATTCAAGAACTGATTAAAATTGTCCTGTTCTTTCTTTCTGTTAATTTCTTTTGCCCATTAACTGAGTTGAATAAAGATCTTTTCTGATAGGCTGATCAGCAGAAAGACCAGCAGAGATGTTATAATTGTATGACTTATTTCAAAAGAACATAAGAACGTTCTAATGCTAATCCAATATCTTCTTTATGGTGGTGTTTTGCAGCTGATGGAGTGAGGCATGATAGATGTAAGAAATCTTCCAGCAGGCAAAAGTGGGATAACCTGTCCCCATGAAATTTACATTCTTATAGCTAGAGATTGCCCCAAACCCTGAAGATTTGATATTCCTTTCAGAACTGTTTAATACTAAAATAAATGTCCAGAGTTTTTAGTTATTCATATAATCACCCAATCCCTCATATAATGTTGGCCTTAACATCATTTTGTAGCATTGAGTTGCAGTCTAATTGCATGTTGTGTGGGAAGTATTTCCTTTTATCTCTTTTGTTTATCACTTTTCATTGACAATCCTCTTGCACCAAGGTAGGGAAATCAGAATGGAAGTCCAGTTTACATTCACTAGACCAGTCTTTATTTTACAAACTGCTACCAGGACTTCTCTGTGTTTCCTCTTGAAGGTAAACAATCCCAATTTTTTTTCAATATTGCCTTATATCAGAAACTTCCTGGAACCCTGATCATTCTCATTATTCTTGTCTTAATACACCCTAAATTTGTAGTATCCTTATATAACACTTCTTGTTAATGCATCTCAAATTAAGTATCTCTATCTGCATTTTGCAAACGAGGTAATCAAGACATGGAGATGGAAGTAACTTGCCTAAGGTCACTCAACAGATCAGTGGCAAAGGTGGGATTAGAACTGAGATCTCTAGAATCCCAGTCCACTGCCCTGGCTGTTAGAACATGGTGACACGTGGCATTTTATATCCTGAATTATTTTCCGTTCTGTTCTTAACATTTTTTACTTTTTGACCACAACTATACTTTAAACAGAGGTCATTCAGCTGTCAGCAGTTATGCTCAGGTCCACTTTGTGGGTTGACAGTTAATTTACAGTTCTACAAAGAGTGTGCTTTTCACTTATTGTATCTTTCAAACTCATTGAGACTGCACTTGAGGCTGGCTATACATGTTCTATATAGCCATCGTGCCTGGAATCGCTGCTCCAGGATTCCGCTGTTCAGTGGTTAGGAGTGTTTAGATGGGGACTAATGGGGGATACTTTTATCAGACTTACCCAAAAGCTTGCAAAGAATAATTTTTTTCCAACTATTTGAGCTGGTCTAAGAACCTTGTCTTCCTATGTCCTTAGACAAACACAGCCACAACCTATACTGCTGTTTATAGTTTAGTGACATTGTCAATTTAATAAAAAAGAATTCTGGTCCTTCTCTTACAAATAATATGTAATTCAAAGTGATTATTCACTTGTTTAGTTTGTATTTGAGGCACTTTATGTAGAATCTTTTTCAAGTTTTCCCTGTTTGTCAGTATTTTACACAGTACCATGGAAAGGTGGGAAGAACCATTCTTTTAAAAACATCAGAAAAAGGGAGTTTAACATTACAGAAATTGGGATGGGGAATTGGAACAAAGTATAATACCCACCACTTCTTTTAGCCACAGTTTTGTGAAAATCAGTTGGTGCTATGTTGGTGCATATCCCAACTTGGTGTGGATATAAAGCATCTTATTGCAGGAAGGAAACCAGGAGTTGAGAAATTAGATGTACCCTCGTGTACCACTGCAGGATAGCTAAGAAAGTTGTCTTTCTCATGGGGGATTTTCTGTTCATTCAGAAGAAGGACTAGTTGGAACAGAGTTAAAATGGCCTTCCCAGAAGGTAAATCTGTCATTCACAGTTATCAGCACAGGTGAAAGCTGGCAGAATGGGACACTCAGGAACAAGGTTGAAGGCATCTGGTCCAAACACGCACATTGTAAACTGCTGAGACATCAAGGCAACCTGATATTTATCTTAGCTCCTATATACAGACTCCTCTTTTATACTGATGACAATGACAAAATATATTTCTGTTCCACTGCATCACACGTTGCAGGAGGGTAAGGCCTACAGCCCTTCAAGAAGTTTTTCTCTCTGGATGACTTGGACAGAAGAGAATCTGCGGTCCATTTATGCTGTGCACATCCTAGGGAATGTGATAATGTGGAATACTTACACCCTCAGAGCTGAGGCCAGTTCATGGGCAGAAAACCCATACGCCCCGATATGAGGAAATCTATAAAGCAGCCACCTGGTCATTTGTTCACATGTTCTCCAGTCTGGATCCTTTGGTCCATGGATGCTTGTGGCATCCAAGTAACTGTTAGGAAATAATTACTCTATTTTGCAAATAAGTAATAAAATGCAACAAAAATGAACATGTGTAATTCCTGCTCCCTTCTCCAGGGTAAATGTCCTGCAGCACTGGGTCATCCAGCCCACAGGGCTCCCCATGGGTTCAGAACTTTGGTAGTGGGGTAGTGGTGGCACTGTTCCTCTGCTGCCAAATTTCCAGACCCATGCAGAGCCCCAGGCACAGTGTGCTGGATCAGGCAGTGGAACCCAGCATGCAGGCCTAGGCAGGGAGCAGTGCCAGGTCCCTGGGGTCCAATTCCAGAGGGAAGGGGCAGTGCTGGACCCTAGGACCCAACCTTGATATGTGGGGCTCCATTTAGCCTGCAGACTGGCCTTGGGCCAAATGGCCCAAAAGGTCAAAAAGCTGAGCACCACTGGTCTGGAGATTCTGTTTTAAGTAAGAATAGGACAATATGTACTTTACCTGGCAATTTCCTTTCTTGGATGAAATACCAGATTATTAAATTGCACTCTGTTCATTGTTCTACAAGGTGATTTTTCTATTTAGTCTTAATCTTAAATTTCCCTACCAGTAAAGAATGGTTAAAGAATCTAGGTGATTAAGTATTAAAACTGGCACAGTGACTGATAGGTTTAGTCAGACTCCAACTGTATAGAACTGAAACCCAGTATTATGGATCTGGGAACATTTAACAGTCCTTCAGGGAAGGATTTTTTTTTATTTTATTTTATTTTAAGGAAAGGTGTGTGTAACTTTTCTTCCTCTTCTCTTCTACATCAAGATTTCTCTATAGGCTCAGTGTTTATTCTCCCTTGCTAACTTCCCCCTTCTTGTTAGTTGTTCTATTTACTGTATCTAGAGAGTCTCTGAAAGCTTTGCTCCATCATTTTTTTCAGAGTTGTGCTGCATTGTGTCTCACTTCAACTTCCACCACTTCTCTCCATTTGTTGCAGACACGCCCTGGCATCTAATAGGTTGTCTTTTCTCTCCTGTCTCGCAAGCACATGGAATGGTGATGAAAGATCTGATCAGGTCTTTCAGTGATTTCAATGTTGTTGTCGTGTGTTCCAGTTCATTTAAAAAAAAAAAAAAAAGCATTCCCCTAAGGATTATATTGCACTTTTTTCATTCCATGACAGGGTGAGTTTGTGGTTAATAATGAAGGACAGTGATAGCAACTTTCGTATGTCTCATCATATACTGAAAGAAAACCACTTTTCCATCAAATCAGCCATAGAGCTAATGCTCATTTCAGACCCCAGGATTCTTTTTTAAGTAAAGATGTATTGTTTGCTTCTTAGTAGTACATAGGACCTCAGTCACAAACCAGAGACCTGTGCAAGGTGCTGTACAAATAAGTGACAAAGACTGACTTTGCCTTTGTTTAGAGAGGTTGTGGTCTAGATGTATGATACAATACATAAGTGAATAAACAAGGGAAGATGGGAGAGAAGGTTGTGGGAAGGCAAGGTAACTATGTAATAAATTTAATATAACATAGTTTTTTTAGCTTGCTGCATGCTTGCCTGCTGTCAAATGTTGCTATTTTATATAATTTATCAGGCTTGTGGAACCATGTATTCAAAGGAAAAGAATCATTTTCAGCTCATTTTCTTTCCAATGTTAATAGTATGTCTAAACATATTTCCTTAAACCTTTTGTATGTCTGAAAATTCTTTCACTTTGTATTTTTTTAAAGAGGATTATTCAGAAGTCATTTTCATCCAGTCTGAGTTTGTCATTTATATATTTTCCTAGCAATTAAAGACTCTGCCTCTATCCTTCTACCAGGCAAAGTATTGGATTCTGTCTCAATGGGGAGATGGAAGGTCAGGGCAGCCTCTACTCTTTCATACTCCTGCCTAGGTGTATGCATTGAAGGTCCTGGTGACCTCTCTCACATACATCATGGTCCAGAAGGATTGATAGTTACCTATTACTTCTGTTAATGAGACAGTCATCTCAGGTCACTGTATTGGGATGTTTTCTTTCTTTCATACTGCTAAATTCAAGTCTTTGAATTATATGAGACTTGTGGATACTAGACTTGTTGCATAGTAAAACAAGTGGGACCTGAAGAAGGGCGCTTAATGCCTGAAAGATTGTCCAACAGTGGTCACAACCACATAGTTGGTCCCATAAAAGACACACAAAAAGTTCTTGCCTCCTGGACATTTCCTGGACCATCACAGCTACAACTCTTCAACCAGGCTACAACAAATGGTATCCTCATTTTTCTTATTAAAAAGAATTATATTAAAATCTGAAATATACTTTTTTCAGAACAGACTAGTTAAGCTTATATTATTGGGGAAAACAGACATGAAATTCCATTTTAAGATTGATATTTCATTTTTTTTAAGTGTTAGAACTGATGTTTGTTTTGTGCAGCTTGGTTGGTCTTTAAATCATGTTAGACTATGCAGTTATATGACAAACTTGAGAAATGCAAGGTATCTATTCAGAACACTAAATATTGATGTACTTGGTCTTTCTAACGCACAGCTCAGTTTCAACATGTTCAGAAACAATAGTAAACTGTCTTACTAGCCAGGGAAATATGCTGAAGTATATGATTTCCCTTAATACATAAGCAAAAATATGAGTATGCTCTGCTGTTGGCTTGTTCTGACTTGCTGCATTGTATGTGAAACAGTGTTTTTTTAGTTCTGCTGTTAGCAAAGATCTTCAGTAGAGCTGAGTGGAGAAAGGTAACCATTTAGATCTTTTGAAATTTGGATTTGTTCAAATAAAATGCCAAAATCACAATGTTATGTGAATGGGAATTGAGCCTTGGCTCAAGGACAGGCTGTGCAGACACTGGGAGTCCAGACTTCTGAGGGAAACCAGGGCATCCAGGCTCTTGGTTGTCCAGCAACTGAGGTAGACTCTTGAGAAATCACACAGGTGAACTGGCAGGGAAGCAATCAGATTTCTAATGTGTGGACAGGCTGTGTTTTGTAGGAATGTTGTCAAATTTTGGGTAAAATATTTAGATTTCAGTGAATTGGAATTTAAATTAATTGAATTTTTCCTGCCAGCTATAACCTTTGGCTCTGTTTTTATATAAAAACTGAAAGGATGAATTTGGTGTTTGCCTAGCAGCTAATATATATTAATTTATGCACTTGTTTGGCTTTCTCACGTGCTTCAAGTTAATGTTCCTTAAGGTTGTTTATATACTTAGTTAAGTATGTGCATACTTACATGGTTCAGGTCCATGTCAGGATATAAATTCTAATCTTGTAACGGGGTCTGCAGGCTAACACTTGAGTGAATGTGAGTTCCACTGAGTTCATTTGGATTTTGTCAGTGAAACTGTCCACGTTTTATGGATCTGATTGCAGGATTAGTGCCGTAGCAGGCTGAGCAAAGCAAAAATTCCAGTAGATGATATTTCTTTGTTCTGTTGATTTTTAATTTTTTTTTGGTGTAAAATGGAACTCCCCAATAGCCTGTTTCACAGGAAAATCAGGTCCCCCAGCCTGTCTGGTGCAGATCCTGGTCAGCTATGTGAAGGAGATCTCGGTCATCACTCACCAGCTATGGTAATAGGGACAACTGTGTTTTGTAGTCTCCCTTCTGTGGGTAGGCTCAGAGTACATGTAATGAAGTTAATGCTTTGATCAGAATTAACTTTTTTGGCTTTTGATTGAGGTTCTTCTGCAGGTAGTTGGGGAAAGGATACAGCTTCTTGAGATCTCAGATGCTTTCTTTACAGATGGTTGATGACACATGCTGATTTATTTCTACAGAGGTGTGCAGTTTGCCTCTGGGTGCTTTAAAAGGATTTTAAAGGCAGAATCTCATGTAAAAGTATAAAGAATTAATTAATGCAGCAAATATAAACACAGCATCAATGAATGGGGTACAGCCGTGATCATTTCCAGGCCTGGCTTTTGGAGTTTTGACTGCAGGAATCAAGCCCTCAATTTAGAGATTTGCTTGGTCACATTCTGTTGAGACCCCTTGTTGTCATAAGAGCTATGGACAGAAATTCAAAAAGCCTGAACCTGAATTGATTCAATCTTTGCAAGTTAGTCTAACCTGGCTAGGCTGAACCGGCTTGCAACCATAAAGACATTCCCTCTGGGCTGAAGAAATGTAGGCACATACCCACAGGGACTCAGATTAGAAGCCAGGGAGTGCTAGAGCAGCCCTCCCTTCCCATTTAGGGTGCTGAGCTGAGGGGAGTGTGGCCAGGCCCCAGCAGGATGCTCTGATTAGAGAGGGGCCCCCCTCCCCCCTCACTGCTCCTGACCAGCGAGGGAGCCAGCAAGGAGTTGCTAGCATTTAGCACCCCATCAAGAAAACAAAAGCCTCTCTCTTTAATTCAAGATCTTCTTAAACAACTTTTTCCAAGGAAGGAACAGAAGGACATTACCAGCTACCTGTTGATTAGCTCCAAAAAGCACTAAGCGGAAACTATTCTGTCTGGCTTACACAGACACCTCTTAGCATTAACTAGCATACCACATGCTGGCTACAGTCTGTGCTGTGGGAGAGAGGAAGGGGGGGAATCCCTGCTTGAGCAGGGAGTGGGAGGGGAGAGTGCGTGGGAAAAAGGAAGCCAGGCAGACCCTGCTGTGCCTGCCATCCTTGCTGGAGCTCCAGCTAGGGAGCAGAGGGGTGGGGCCAGCCCTGCTATGGAGCAGACAGCCCACCCAGGGCTGCAAAGCATCTGGGATCCTGGGGCACTCTGGTTTAAATTAAACCAGGAAGAGGTCTGGGACAGATATTGCATAAACTGGTTTGACCCAAATCAGTTAAGTCTGACATTACATTCAACCAGGTTAATCTCAAAATGGTTTCAGCCATTTTCAAACTGGTTTATATGCACTGAACATCTGTTCTGTTACAGGTTTAAACCAGTTTCTGATCACTTAAACTGGTTTATGTGCAATGTCTGTCCCTAGCCAAAAAGACACACTAAATAGTTCCCTACTGTTCCTTCCCTATCTAAGCAATTTTGTCACAGGAATGTTGCGCTACTGAATAGGACGAAGGAGGGTTATTTGTCTGTGGATAGAGGAGGTGGTGGTTCACAATACAAATTTGTTTAAAATATGGTTATTTTAACTTGATTGAGAGTGGCATCCATCATCTCCTTTGCTCAAGGTGCCACAAAGTTTGATCAAGCCTGTTTTGTTTTTGTTTTGTTTTGTTTTGGGGGGGGGGGGGCTTTTTTGAGGTAGTCCCATAATGTGACAACAGAAACATCTCTAGTTTTTTGGGGGGAGAGCAGAGTGTGAAAATTATTTGGGGTATTTTTATTACATAGAAGAAACAATTGCTGGCAGAGAGATGGATTCACTTGTACAGTGTTAAAATTACCAGGTTTTGTGTATTTTGAAAAGAAAACTAATAGATTTTCTTTTGCTTACAAATGTTTTTCATTGTGCTTTGAATACTACAAAAAACCCTTAACAAGACAATTTATCCACATGCAGGTGTTAAAATACATACTCATCTCCGAGTCCTTATTATCACATACTAATTCACAAGTTACTTTCTTGCTTCCAAAAGATTTTAGAGGAAGGATCAGCTTTCATTGTCTTCAAAATCTTTGTGATGACAGGAATGGTTTAAACAAAGATGATTCTCTCTGGAGCAGAGGTTTGAACTAGATGACTCCTTGAGGTCCCTTCCAGCCCTGTTTTTCTATGATTCTATAAAAAATGAATTTTGCACAGTCTGGTGGATAATGACCATGTGTCTAAACTTACCTGAATCCTTCAGTCAGGCAGACAGTCCTGTATCTTTCAGTGACACTGTACTTGCCTGTGGAAATCCTTTTAAAAGCTTCTAAACATACATTGGTGTGTATAAGGAGAGAGTGCAAAAGGAACTGTTGTAAATATGAACTAAAAACATTTTTCACACTTGTTTCTATTTCATTAAAAATAAGTTTAGTGCTCAATCTTGAAGCAGGGCTGGGAAAGGAAATCAGGAAATGGATTTAAAATAGTTAAAGGAATTACAATTAGGGAGCTGGATTTACGCTCAGATTGAAAGTATATCCATGAAAGTTTAAGCCCTGAAAGGTGCTCACAGACAGCCTACAAACTAGAACAGCCCCCGGTATGATCTGGGTGCCAGATGATTTGCTGAATTAGTATGTTCTCTAGGCATTGCTTTATTGGCACAATTCCTGTGCAACCAAGCTGACAAGTTAAAGCTGTTTTTCTGTTGTGGAATCCTTCAGAAAGGACAGTGGTGCAAATGGCTCTTCATTGGTAGTTATTCCCTTTGGGTTACAGCAGTTTCCACTGCCAGAGTTTATTCCTCCATGGGCCAGCAGGGCAAAGTCAGTCAATGCACCTACAATCACTCCTTACTAATACCTGAGATCATAACCTCATTACTAGGATAGCCATGATGAGAACTAAGATTGTGACTTGAGATATAAGCCATATGACAGACCAGTTCTTGAAAGCAAAATCCTGCTTTCATGGATATGATACATGACATTTTAAGAAATCGTCTCAGAGGTAGAATAGTCTTAGGTGTTCATACTGTCTCAGCAGATCTTCAGAAGTTTGATTTTATTTTTTTTACTTAATTAAGCCAAAGAAGTCAAGTGAAGGCTGAGACTTCGTTTTGAGTCTTTCCTTGGATGTTGTGGATCATGCGAAAATAGGGTTGGAAGGAACCTCATGAGGTCATCTTCTCCAGCCTCCTGCTCAGTGCAAGGATCATCCCTGACCAAACCCTCCCAGCAACCAAAGACCCCAAATTTGGTGGGTAGTGGTGCAGAGTGGGGCGGCAGTGACAGCATTTTATCTTCTGGGTTCCAAAGCCATGCCAATACTGACTTGAAGTGTCTATTCGTTTACGACAAGAGCCTGGATCACCCTCCTGTCCTCAGGTGGACGCTTTACCCCAAAGTTTGGTGTCATCAGCGAAGTGGACTGGCCAAGTTCATCGACAACACCAAACTTTGGGGTAAAGCGTCTACACCTGAGGACAGGAGGGTGATCCAGGCTGACCTTGACAGGCTCAGGAAATGGGTGGACGAGAACCTGATGGTGTTTAACACTGAAAAATGCAAGGTTCTCCACCTTGGGAAGAAAAACCCACATCATGCTTATAGGCTCGGCATGCTACGCTGGCTAGCAATATGGATGAAAGGGACATGGGGGTCCATGACTGACCACAAGATGAACATGAGCCATCAATGTGATGCTGCAGCTAGTAAAGCGAGCCAAACGCTGGCTTGCATTCATAGATGCTTCTCAAGCAAATCCCAAGACGTCATTCTCCCGTTGTAATCGGCCTTGGTGAGGCCACAGCTGGAGTATTGTATCCAGTTTTGGGCTCCACAATTCAAAAAGGATGTGGAGAAGCTTGAGAGAGTCCAGAGGAGAGCCACGTGCGTGATTAGAGGTCAGGAAAACAGATGAGAGGCTATGATGAGAAGCTATGGGACTCTTCAGCCTGGAAAAGCGCAGGCTCGGGGTGATCTGGTGTCTGCCTATAAGTTTATCAGGGATGCTCACCCAGGATCTGGGGGAACGTCTGTTCACCAAAGCACCCCAGGGGATGACAAGGTCAAGTGGTCACAAACTCCTTCATGACCGTTTCAGGCTGGACATAAGGAAGAACTTCTTTACTGTCCACACCCCAAGGTCTGGAATAGACTGCCGCCGGAGGTGGTTCAAGCACCTACTTTGAACACCTTCAAGAGAAATTTGGACGTTTATCTTGCTGGGATCCTATGACCCCTGTTGACTTCCTGCCCCTGGGGCAGGGGGCTGGACTCAATGATCTTCCAAGGTACCTTCCAGCCCTAATGTCTATGAAAGTCTATGAAAGACTTATATTTGTCTTAGTTGTAACAAATATATGGTCCTAGTGTTGGTCTTTTCTGTTATCTTTCAGTTAGAAAACCAAATGAACCATCTGTTCCTTTTCATTTTCCTAAAAGATTTAACCTAGTACAAAATCTCGTTACTTGATTTTTTTTATTTTTTTTTTAAAGCAAGTACTGGTGAGGCTTTGGAGTGCTTTATTATTTTTTCAGATAATGTTCCATCAGAAGGAGGATGTTTGAGTATTTCCTCTTCTGTAAAAGACATTTCTTTTAATTCAGTACTTTTGTCAAGTTGAACATTTGTCAGACTTTGCTCTTCCTGGCTTCATGCTCCAACCTTAAGGTAGTCATAACCCTTTGTTATATACCAGTATACAGCTTGAGCTATTTTGTAATAATAGTTTCAATTGTAAAATTTTTTCATTACATTTCCCCCCTTTTATGCTACTGGATAGAAACCGAATTCAGTTTTGTTGCATTATAGTACTTGTCAGCAGCCTTCTTTATATTAAGTAAATGCATATGCGATACCTCTTGCTCGTAACTATCCCTATAGACTTCTTTCCACAGTTCCCTTCATGAATTGTTTAAAATTAGCCATAGTCTAAACTGGGACAGATTTTCATCTGACTTCTATTTTTTGTTCTGTCAGTTCATGGACAATATGTGTAACTTGTATCATGTGCAGAAGGGACTAGTACATGTTCTATACTATTGTATCATGTATATTTGTATCTTGTGTAGAAAGAATAGAAATTCCAAAGCCAAAGGCAGGGGCCTGGTTAAAGTTAGACTGAAAATTTGGTCTAGAATTTCCACTATGTAACCATTTATCTGGAGAGAAGAATCATTAATCTGCTACTAAAAGTTGAATGACTGTTGTTGGTTACTGGCAGTTTTTATGAGGAAGGCAGGAAGGACTTGCACCTTACAGACCAGGGCTGTCAAATACAACTGTGCACAGGAAAATACATCAAATATAGGTCATATGTGCATCCTTGAGCCAGACTAGGACCAAACCTGCTATAGGGCTCCTGCGATACAGGGCTGGTTGGTGGGGCACCACATGCAGTGTACCCCTGTGCCCCATGCAGCATGCATGACTGGTTCACCCCTACATTGTGTGCAGCTCTCTATGGCCCCAGGACTTGCTGTGCAAATGGTGCTGAGACTGGACTGGGTGCTGCACACTGCACAAGGGATCTGGGGCACAGGCAGCATGTGGCACCCCAGACTGGCCTCCCTGCCTCCTCCCCCGAACTGTGCTGCCTGCAGTGCACATGGTGCCAGGTCCAGTGCTTGTGGTACCTGGTCCAACCCGCATGCTACATGCACTGTGAGGCTGGGTCTGGTTCAGCGGCCCACAGGCTGGATCATGTGACTCCACAGGTCAGATACGGCCTATGGGGGCCCTATGTTTGACATCTATCTCTATTGTGGACTAACTAAATCAGAGATGTATAAGCTTTCTCAAACAGCAGCTTGCTTCATCAAATGTTATGAAGGGACTGCAAGAAACAGCTTCTAAATAGAAAGAAGTGATTAGAACATGAGGAGTAGGGAGAGAGGCAAGGTCATATGACTAACACAGTTCCAATTTTTATATGGGCTATTTTCATAAGACAAAGTGGCAATTATATGCTTGTTTGTAGAGAACAAGTTGTGGCTATGTTCTGAGTTGTCAGGTTAGATATTTCATAACATGTTGAAGTGCCTTTTGCATCATTGGGCATACTTACAGAAGTGGAGGTTTCAGACAAATAAATAAAAAATAAATTTCAGTTTATTTTATTATTTCCAAACATTTTAGATAAAAGAGAATGTGCCAGCTAGATCTCACTTGTGTTATCTTCATACCAAGGTTCCTACCAGTCATTGTATAGAAACACAGACCAGACAAAAGGAAATCTTACAGTGAGCCAACTACCTGTACAGTTGTCAAAAACAAAATGAAATAGAACCTCACACAGTAACTTTACTGGGACTGCCACAATTTAATAAAAAGAAAATAATTTTAAATGGTGGCATGGAGTCCAGATGTGCAGTATAACTGAAGTCCAAATTTAGGCACCTAAATAAGTGACGTGGTTTTCAGAAATGATGAGCTTTGTGGCAGCATGTAGGTGCTTGGCACTTTTCAAATGTTGTTTTTTTTTTCCTTACATAGATGCCTAAGTAAGAATTTAGGAACCTGGAAAAAGTAATCCTGGAAAAAGTGTGCAGGTAGAAACTGCCCAGTTCAACAAGGGAGAGTCTTTTCCTCCTTATCCAGAAATATATTATTCCCCGTGTTTCTTTCCACTACCATTTAGAGACTTGCTGTGCTTCTCGTGTTTTACAACAGATTGGAAAATGCTTTTTTAGCCAACAGTATACAAGGAGCAAAACTTGCACTGTTTTTTTTAGTGCACTTCTGTGCAGGAAGTGCAGTTCTTGTATAATTATATGCAGTTGTACGTGACTAAGAACCTTCTGTGTTTGCCAGAACTTTTCAAACCTCGTGTGTGTTTCCTCAGTAAAATATGTGATTTTACTTCTGTTGGGGCACATTGTATTAAATCTTTCAGCTCCTGACAGAGGGTGGGTGGCCCTTTCTTTAATTTTTGCATAGTAGGAAGTTTAAAAAACCCCAAACTACTTCTATTATTGCAGTAAGAAAGTATAACATGATCTTGAATAGAAATGTTTCACTAATCTTGATGGGTTTTGTATCTCACTGATGTGCCCATAAGCAAGCAAAATGCATCGCTTTCAAAAACTGTATCCAGTGTTTTCTGAAGGCACAGATCCATTTAGTTTCCTTGTTTGTTTTAAAGTATAGAGGTCCTTATTAGAGCTGGTGGAAAATTCTCCAGTAAAACCAAAATTTTCGGTGGAAATTCTGAACCAGTTTCATCAAATGTGGAATTTCTGGTCAAAACCATAGCACACCTTGTCAGCAGAGCCAATAACTCTCTTCCCAGGTGAGTGCCCTAACCACTGAGTTTGGTATACTGGGGTAGATGAGGTGCACTCTATTTTGGGTTCATCCCAAGGTAGAATTAGAGAATTTTTTTAACATCAACTTGGAGGGGAGTGTCGGGTGGTCACCAGGTACGGGTGCGTGCTCTTATGTCCAGTTGACATTCACCGGTCTTCTCCGGGGTACCGCAACCCTCAGTCAGCCTATGTGGGGCTCTTTCTCTCTCTCTTCCTGCCTGCCACGACTTCGATGTTTTAATTTTTTTTGGAGATGTTAACGAAACGGAGGTGTAGTGACTACCCCGCCTCCACCATGACTGACCTTTGGTTCCCGCCTCAAGCTCCGAGTCCACCAATGGAGGGGACGGCAGAATGACCAGACAGAAAAGATTCTTTTCTTTTTTTTCCCCTCTCTTTTTTTTTATTATGATGCCCATTGAATTTCTTCTCCAGGGGTCGAGTCCTGGATGCCCCTTGGATTTATTCATTGCCTCTCCAGCGCTGACTCTCCATGCCTGCTGGCAAATGGGGAGTTCCCTTTTTCTCCTCCGGGCTGATTGTGGCCGCACCTGGCTTAATTGGCAACCTGCGGCCATTAACAAGCCAATATAAACAAATGAAAAAAACAGTAGGACGCAAGTGAACATTGCCTTCTCCCGCTCTCTCCCTCTCTAGATGGTTGAGGCTTCTTTCCCCTCTGACCCCTGAGCCACAGCGCCCCCGGGGAATGGGGTTTTGTTTCCTTTCTTTTCAGTCTCTCTCTCTCTCCTTTTATTTCCTCTTCTTATCGCGGCTGCACCTGTCTCAATTGGCAGCCCATGGAGATTAATCTGTGCTGTCAGAAAAAAACAGACCAGTGGCTCAGGAGCATCCGCCCCCTTCACCTCACTTTCTTTTCTCCCCCCTTTTATTTTCTTCATATTCTCCTTCCCTTCTCCTTCACCCTTTTGGTGAAGGCTCCGCAGTGCCTCCAAGACCTGATCAAGCGCTTACCCTTCACCCAGGGCGTCAGTCTTGGGCTGAGCATTCCCAGTCTCCATCCTGGCTGCTGTCGACCGTCTTCCCCTTTCCCTCCTCCTCGGCTCTGCCCGCCGCCCCCGGATATTGCCCCAGCCATGGATTTGCACCAATCCGCCTCACCTGCCAAGGTGATAAAACTGGGCTGGGGCGAAATGGGAGCTCCTGCCATAGCGTGGAGGTTCTATTTTGGTTGGGCCTGTGCCCCTGGCTGAGGGAACGCCCTGGGTGAGTATCCTTTGGTCCCTCACAGGCAGGAAGAGAGGATGGAAAAAGATTCCCTATCCAGCTCTGCTACTTATACTCTAGGTTTAAGGAATTCTTATGTTTGAGATTTGAGACACTAAAAATGTGGAGAGCAAACAAGGGTTCTATTCAACATCTAAACCAAATCAACTTTGTAATTTATAGTCTCTGCTTCTGTGGTTTTTTAACTGATAAAACATATGCCTTGATCGTTGTTAATTGATCTTAATTAGATTAATCATCCTGGCTGCTGCTACAGCAAAGAATGTACAAACTTTTTTGATATTTAGATTGGAGGCCTCTTAGTCTTCCTGCTATCAGGATTCTAGCCAGATGCTGTAAGAAATATTTTAGGACATGAGCATTAACATAGGAAACTTAGTCTTAAAAACCATCCTCTGAAAGAAGGTAAAATCAACTTTTGCAAGACTAGTGGATAACTAACATACTGTTTTGTAAATTTCTGCATGTAATCAAAGCAGTGAAAATGGTTGCTGAAAATCAATAGCATAAATTAACAGGCCTTAAATGTACAGAGGAATGTCATGTATATGTAGAGAGACATGTGTACAACAAAGAAAAGATTTTAGCTTTAACTGTCTGTCTTGGTTTTTAAGTCAGAGATTAACCTTCATACTATACTTCTCAGATATTCTTTTGAATGTTGATTGTTTATCCTGGTGCAACTGTCAAGGAGTGCAACTGTCAAGTAGGGAATTGGTGTGGACCTCAAATGGATTGGCAAAAACCTTAGACTGATTAAGTTCACTATTTGTACAGAAGGATTTATTTAACTTGAAGGTGTTCAATACTTTTGAGCTAACAGTGCTACCCAGGTTAAAAAATAAAACAGGTCAAAATACTATATTGTTTGTTGCAAATAAATGTAAAGTCTGAGGAAAGAGTTGATTGTTCCAAAGATATAGTTGTTATGGAGTTAACAGTAGGTATCCTCAAATAATCTTGTCTGTCTGATCACTTAAAAGACCTCTCCCCACAGTACTGCAGTATCTGAATACCTGAGAGAAATTATTTATATTACAGGGGATATGAGAACATATAAATTTCAAGAATTTAACTTTGGGATAGCAAGACATAGAGCCTAACTTAATGTTTTAAAGATTTATCTTAAAACTGTACTCTGTGGTTAAAAGCTATAGAGTTTAGTGCTAGGTCAGTATGAAATTTTCCATAGAATAGCTGGAATTATTTACACTGAGCCCTAAATCTGAAATGGGAGGATGTCCTGAATTATTGGTGTAAATATATAAAAGTTATTTTTAGGGATAAGAACTTTTGCTGGCCTCTATGGAGGAAGGGATGAGAGGAATGTGGGAAACAAGTCAAGCAATTCTAGCTTCTTAAACACTTTCCTTTACTGCAGTTTGGCTGCTTAATATTTTATTTCATTTGTCTTAGAAAATTTCTGCTTCAGTTGAATGGGAAGAAGCAGTTGAGGCAGCCATTTGTTGCTTTCTGAAGCAAAAATACCTTCATAGTTCTTAATGTTAAAGTGAATTGGTAACAATCTTGTAATCAATTGAAGTAAGGAGACTTTGCATACTTATAGGTCAGCCTCCTGAACTAGTTATGCAAATCATACACAACTAATAGAAACAAAGAGAATTGTAATATATAAATGCCCTAGCTATATATCTGACAGTACAGCATGTTTGGAAGAATTTTCACCACTGTTCTAAACAGTCTCAGAAAGTGTTGTCATGTTTAGTATCAAGTTGTTCCTGAGAAAGTGATGCTTTGGTCTCCTATTGAAGCCTATTCAGTTGTCTATTAGAGGCAAACAATCATGTTGCAGTGATTTAAAGAGGTCAGGATCTTATTTCAAAGAAGCTGAACCTTTTGCGTTCGGGGTAAGCCCCTGTTTAGCTTTCATTTACTGTGGGGGTTGGAGCAGGTATATAAATAATTGCTCTGCAGTAAGTCCCTGAACCCTTCAACTTGCTATGTTTTGGTTGCCCATACTAGTGGCAATCTGGAATGGCCTTGCTTCAGCCCAAGGCCAGCCAGTACTAGGACCTGGCTCCTGCCAATCCCTTTCCCCTGCTACCTAGCTGCAGCATGGCCCATCTGCCTTGCCTCAATATGACACAGGTGAAGCCCCATGCTGCTAAAGCCCCCCAGCTCCACTGGCTGAATCCAGTGGCTCTGTGTACAGCTGTAGGTCTCTTATCCCTGGCTCAGACTCTAAGTAGCCAGAGTTTATAAACTTGTCCTGCATAGATATTTGTAGCCTAAATGACATACGATATCTGAACACATTAACTGTTTTAAATTACTTAATATTAAGATTAAATTAAGATAAGGCTAGGATACACTTTTAGGGAACTACATATGTGAAGGGGCCTGCAGCATTTTGTCTTTTATTAAAATTTTGATTTTGTACCAGATCTCTCATATTTTCAGTGATATTTTTCAAAACCTCTTTTTTCCGTTGTGATTTTCTTTCTCCTCTTTCCCCACTCTGCTCTCCTTCCCCCTCATAAAGTATCTACTAAGTAATATACATCTTCAGTTTAGGCTTTGCCAGTCCTGAGTTTCAGCAGAATAATTTACTTGTCTTTGCAATTGCTGTTAATACTCAATATAGGGCTGATTTCTCTTGTGACATTATTGCAGGTTTTGAACATGCCTTTTTATACTAAAACATTATCTACAGTGACTTGACCATAAATGAGCCAAGATAAATCTTTATGAACCAAAATAAACCTGTACAGTAAAGTGTATAATCATTTGCAGATTAGTGTACGGATTAGTAAAAAGATTCAGTCTGAACAAAAACGCTGCTTATGATGAAGACAAGGAAGACATTACTGCTTTCCTCACTATTGTGCATACTCATGATATATATCAATGATTTATTAGTCCTACAACATACTTGTCTTCTACTATCCTTTAAAAGGAAAAAACAGCCTGCAAATATTTCAGTTGAATAAATTGTAGTAAGAGTTCCAGATAAATAACCAGCTCATCATGCTGATTTAAATTTTGGTTGGCAGCTTCTTCATGCATGAGGTAGGTTTCATGCTGTGCTTTCTTTTTGGTCAGAATGTTGCTTTTAAGTTCATACTACATCCGTATGGAAGAACACCTCTCCTCTGGTTTATCAGCTCATTGCATATTGAAGCGGATTAGTATGCTACTTTTTTACACAAACATAAATAATAGGGCTGAGTGAAACACGAACATTTCATTTCGATGTCCATTTCGTCGTTTCAAAGGGACAGTGTTTCATTTCGTCATTTCATTTCGAAGCACTGTCCCATTTTGTTTAGTTAAAACTGTTTCGCTGTTTCAACGAGTTTCGAAATTTCACCCATAGGCTATACTGGGGAATCATGAAAATGCCTAAAACTTTGTCATTTTGTGCCTGGTTTAGATGGAAATTGCAGGGATGGTAGCCCATTCTGAGGGCATGAAGCCTGCCACGTTTCAAGGAGATAGGTGCAGAGGTTTCTGGGAAAATGGACCTCAAACTGTTCAAAGCAAAAGTCCTGACACCTGCCGGCAGTGGCAGGCTCCTCTCATCCAGCGCGCAGATCCAGGAGACTGCAATCCCAGGAGGGTTGCAGGGCTGTGCCAGATTCCTCCTGGGAGTGTGAACCCCCAGATCTGCATGCCAGATGACAGGAGACTGCTGCTGCCACCTGGGACCAGCGCTGATGTAGTCCACACCACAGAAGATTGCTGCTGCCGCCTGAGACCTCTCATCTGGTGCACAGATCCAGGGACTCACACCCCTGGGAGGGACCAGCACTGGGAATGGGCTGCGGCCACCACTGGACAAGATTGCTGCTGCCACCTCCCCCGGGTGGCAGCAGCAGCCTGAGTTTCCTCTCATCTGGCACAGATCTGAGGGTTCGCACCCCAAGAGGACTCCGGCACAGGCTGGCAGCTCTCCTGGGGATGCGAGCCCCTATATCTGTGCCCCGGATGAGAGGTTCAGGCTGCCTCTCCCACCTGGGACTGGTGCTGGGTACAGGCTATGCCCAGCACTGGACAAGATTGTTGCTGCTGCCAATCCCAGATGGGAGCAGTAGCCTGAGCCTCCTCTCATCCGGGGTGCAGATCCGGGGGCTTGCATCCTCAGGAGGGCTCCTGGGCCATGCCAGACTCCTCCTGAGGGTGCAAGCCACCAGATTTGCACCAGATGAGAGGAGGCTCAGGCTGCCGGCAGCAGCAATCTTGTCTGCTGCTGGGTGCAGCCCGCACCCAGTGATGGTCCCTGGTGGGAGAGGCAACCTGAGCTTCCTCTCATCCGGGATGCAGATCCAGGGGCTTGCACCCCCAGGAGGGCTGCCAGGCTGTGCTGGAGACCTCCTGGGGGTGCAAGACCTCAGATCTGTGCCAGACAAGAGGAGGCTCAGGCTGCCGCCTGGGACCAGCACTGGGCATAGCCCACGCCCAGTGCCAGAGAAGGGTGCTGCTGCCACTGGTCCCAGGCAGCAGCCTCCTCTCATCCAGTGTGCAGATCCAGGGGCTTGCACCCCTGAGAGGAGTCTGGCACCACCCCACAGCCCTTCCAGGGTTGCGGGCCCCTGGATCTGCACACCTGATGAGAGGAGGCTGCCACTGCCACCTGGGACTGGTGCTAAATCCAAGTAAGCCCAGCTTTGAAACTCAAAACATTCCCACCCTTCTCTTCTGCAGCAGCTGCAAGGCTAGAAGGAAGCTCAGTGGGCGGAAAGCTAGGGTGCCATAGCCAGGCAATGGCAGGCCACTGAATATGATTGGGGAGGGATTTAAAACCCCACCCTGGCCTGCAGAGACCCCAGCTGGGGTTCACCTGGAGTGAGAAGGGGGAAGCAGCCCTTGCCAGGTTTGCCCTCAAGGATCCCCATACCAGTGGGAGAGAGGGAAGACAGTAGCGTTTAAACCCCCTTCTTGCCCCTCCTTTGCCTAAGGTGCTGCCTGGGCCAGCTCTGGCCACACCCCCTACCATGTAAGTGGCCAGAAGGGCAGAAGCTGGACAGACCCTGACTGGGGTCCCTGTGCTAGTGGGAGAGAGAGGAGATGGGAGGTGGCTTAATCGCCCTCCCTCTCCCCCTTTTCCTGAGACTGCTGCCTGGGCAGGCTCTGGCCACGCCCCCACCACAAGAGCAGTGAGCAGGGGGGAAAGCCAGGCAGACCCGGGCTGGGGTCCTTTGTAGGTGGGAGAGGGAAGGCAGGGGGGTTTAATCCCCCTTCCTCCCCCTGAGCCTGGTGGTCCATGCTCTCTCACTCACCTCATTCCAGATGGGAAAAGTCTGACAGAGGCTGCTCCACCCCCACCAGGCAGACCCGGCTGTGCCAAACATGTTTCCCACCCCCACCCCCTTGTCAGCCAGCCTGCTCTGCTCTGGCTAGTGAGCAGAGGGGCGGGGCCAACCCTGCTCTGCTCAAGCAGATTGCACAGCCCAGCTCAGGCCTGCAAAGCATGCTACAGGACTCTGATTTAACTTGAACTAGGAAGAGGTCTGGGACAGAAATTACATAAACTGGTTTGACCTAAATCAGTTCAGACTGATACTACATTAAACCAGGTTTATCTTAAACCAGTTTCAGCCATTTTGAAACTGTTTATGTGCACTGAACTTCTCTTCTGTTACAGGTTTAAACCAGCTTCTGACCACTTAAACCGGTTCATGAGTAACTTGTTTCCCTAGCCTCAGTCTACTGCTACTTAAGTTATAAGGTCTCTTATATATATTTGGTACATCTTTCTCTTTCCTTTTCTATATACATTTAGGTGGAGTGCAAAATGGTTTTATACGTGAATGACGCCAGAGTTCTCTTACTGTAAGCTGCATTTGCTTTCCAGAGAAAAATGTTATACAGCTTGCAAAGCTGGAATGATGATATTTAAAAAACCCATCAAATATCCACGTTCTGTTACTCATTTGGCTGTTTGTGAGGAAACCTAAAATCCTGGTTTCAAAATATATTTAAAATTTCCTGATGCTGGCAGTGCAGGAGCAGTCACAAACTAAAGTTGAGAAGTTTACTTCAGTTCATAAGAACTGAATGTTGTTTTGTGCTCAATAAGTTAGTCAGTTGTTCCACTTCCTGTAGTGCTTGGTTCAAACTTTTCCCACCTGACCAAATTATATGATACAAGGAAAAGCAATGTTGATATTCAGCCTTACCACATCAAACTGTGATCTTGACACTTGCTTCAAACCAAGCTGGTCTAATTCTTAGATGAATCATCTAAGCAGAGCCTCAGGTGTTGCAAACAGTGCACATTCATGCTGGAATGCAAATCTGTGCTCAGTGATATCAAGATATATTAAATAAAATGCTCAGGTAATGGGACTGAATAATTATGGTATACTTATTCATGCAGTGAACACTGAAGGCATACGATGGTCTCTGCTTTGTTAACTAAAGAAAGGAAACCAACATGTTTTTACTAGTCATGTTACACATGACAATACCCCCCTCAATTGTCTTGTCCAAGCATTATTTTTGAAGGAACAATAACCACACAAAAGTGTGCACTTTTCAGAAAGCAAAGCTGAAAACTTAGTTAGCATGTGGCTGATTAAACTTAAATCTCACCATTGTTGTAGTGACTTGTTGTAAAATTATTGTCAAAAGAGGTTATTTTGTTTGCCCCAGAAGGGATAAAGTACCTATTTTTCTCTTGGGTACTGCATAAATACTGTGCTTTTAAGTTGCCTTAGAAAACTGTGGCTCCTTCCTTATGAGAAGGTTTTTCATTGTCACCATCTTCCTTATACAAAGGATTCCATTTCTCCATGGAGGTTTTCTTAACATTCTAGTAGTAAATGTTGATAGTTTTGATATTTATTATTTGTGAAATAAATTTTAATAAGCATTCCCAAAATTTTTGCTGTTCTTATTTTTATGAGTTTTTAAAAAAAATTAAAGCTTCTTTCTTAATGAATGTCTACCTTTGTTTGGTTTAGTCCTATGGAATGGAATCCTTGATTGTTGTTCTGAAATTTAAAAGCTGTTAATCTTTAAGTCTGACATGAATTTCCTTCATGGATGAAGCACCATTTTCTTCATGATTCTCAGTCATTTTAAACATCCTGTAAATACTACCCATTTGGGTCTAACTTTTCAGTGTCTAAATGTTAAGGCCAGGTACAGACATTGCACTTTTACCAGTATAAGAAATTGAACACAATCCCCACAGGAAATGTGTGTTCTGTTTGCTACTGACCCAAGCTACACTGCTTACAAAAAACAGCGAAACTTAGATGGATTCCACCTTGGGCCTTCTGAATTCCTGTACCTAGCCTAAGATTATTTTTGCTAGCATTGTAGGTCAGTAAACTGCACCCTTTCTTGGTCAGCCTAACTGTCAGAAACAGAGATAGCTAAAACAGAAAAAATTGCTAAGATTACCAAGACAATATGGCATGGACATAGTTTTAGTTTTTTTGTTTTACTTTTATGGCTAGGGACAGACATTACACATAAATCGATTTAAATGATCAGAAACTGGTTTAAACCTGTAACAGAACAGATGTTCAGCGAACATAAACCAGTTTGAAAATGGCTGAAACCAGTTTGAGATAAACCTGGCTGAATGTAGTATCAGACTTAACTGATTTGGGTCAAACCAGTTTATGCAATGTCTTTCCCAGACCCCTTCCTGATTTAAGTTAAATCAGAGTCCCTCAGCACCCCGGCATAGGCAACTGGTGCCTCCTGAGTCGGGGGGGGGCACTTCCCTCCCCCCCCCCCCCCAGAGCCTGTCAGAAACCGGTAGGGGAGAGGGAGAGTCCTCCCGCGGCTGATCACACTGACCCAGAAGTGCCAGCAGTGCTTCTCCTGGTGCCCCCACTCCCCGGCTAGTACTCCCGGGGGGGGCACCAGTGCTCCCACCTGTCCCCCCTAAGCGGGGAATGCTAGCTGTCAGGGGGTGCACCAGTGCTCTCAGGGGGTACACCCCCTATGCATCACCACTGCACCCCAGCATGCTGTCTGGGCTGGGCTGGGCTGGGCTCTCTGCTCCAGAGAGCTGGGCTGGCCCCTCCCCTCTGCTCCCTGGCTGCAGCTCCAGCAGAGATTGCACATACAGCGGAGTCTGCCTGGCTTCTTCCTGCTCCCCCTCTGCTCCCTCACTACTTCCTGCTGAAGCAGAGATTCTCCCCTCCCTACTACCTTACACAGGCACCTCTCAGCATTAACTAGCATACCACATGCTGGCTACAGTCCATGCTGTGGCAGACTGGACAAAGGCAGACAGGACTGTGCTGGCTTAGGATTTTTTGGAGCTAATCAACAGGTAGCTGGTAATGTCCCTCCATTCCTTCCTTGGCAAAGCTGTTTAAGAAGAGATTGAACTAATAAAGAGTCTTTGCTTTCTAATGGGGTAATAAGCATTCACTGCTGGGCTACTCAGAAGGGGCGGGGGGAACCCCTCCTAATCAGAGTGTCCTGCCAGGGCCTGGTCATGCCCCCTCCTCAGCTCAGCACTGCGAAAAGGAAGAGAGGGCTGCTCTAGTCCCCCCTCCCCCCAGCTTCTAGCCTGATACACTGCAGGCATGTGCCTACATTTCTGGGATGTCTGTACAATTACAAACCAGTTTAAGCTAGCCAGGTTAGACTAACCTGCAAAGACTGAATCAATTCAGGCTCAGGCTTTTTGAATGTCTGTCCCTAGCCTACCAGTTTGTGAAGAAATTGATATTGTATTGAGCTTGAAAGAATTTGGCAGGCTACAGCATATGTAACAGATAACATTGCCATTGTATAAACTTTTTTGTACAATAGTAGACTTGATTGGACCTTTTATCTGTTTGGAACTTATGGCTTCATTCTTCCCACTCATTCTTATGCTTTAATGTATTTAGGTCAGTGAGAGGTTTTTTCTTTTGTTTCCTCTATTAAGCCATGCCTCTTGGGAACTTTTAATCTCATCAACTCTACTATTCAGTTCTTTTAGTGTTTGCAGTCTTTTTATTTTTTGACCTATTTGATTCTGTTAATATTCTCTCAACTCTGTGGCTGTGATAGATTACCAGTGTGGTTTGAACTGAACAAGCAAAGTTACTGAAACAATAAAGCAGAACACTGATAGAGGTGTGGTAGGAAAAAGGGAAGAGAATAATTTTCATCTAGAAAGTGTGGGTATGTCCTTCTGGAATAGCGGTAACCAGAGACTGGTGTGAAAATTAATCTAATGTGGATGTATAGTACCCAGTTCTTCAATACTTAATCATTTCAAAAACATTTTTCTCCAAATATGACAACTTGACTACTTTTTCATAAGTGAATCTGACATTTGAGTCTGATATTAAAAAATGATCAAATGGAGCCTTATCTAACTTTATGTGCATACAAGTGTGCACACAAAAAGGCTGAGACATTTTAAGCTGCTTGCTAACTTTTTCAAATACAATCTCAGAGTGTTATGAATCAGTCCCATACAAACTATAATGTTTTTTAAGATGCTGTTAAGTGTCAGTAAAGTCCCATCTTATTAGAGTTTACATTGTGCAGTGAAAAACTACATAAAGAGGAGTAATCTAAAAATGGTTGTATTTTATTGGCATCATTGCCTGGGATTATATAGAACAAAAGGACACTTGCCTTTCTTATTAAACCATTAATCTATTTAAGTAATATAGCATTTCAGTGTAGCATGAAATCAAGTAGGATGTGATTTTTTTTAACTGGAAGTATATTATATGACTTGGAAAGCAAAACCTTTACTTGCTGGCTACCTCAGATTTTCTACTATTGAAATATCTAAGTACAGTTCAAATATTTCTGTAATGTACATGTACTTGAAAAATGGTAACTAAAGGGAAAAAAAAACCTGTCCAAGCAATTTGTTCAGCAACCTCCTTGTTCTTTTTTAAAATTTCCTAGCTCCCCTTAGCCATGTCACTCCTGAGCAGAGCTAATACCAGGTGGTGAGGAGAGGAATAAACTGTTTGGTTTTGGTTTTTTTTGAACAGTAATAGAATTGTCAAGGCATGTCCATCTCCTGTTTGGCAACCCTTTGATCTTTATTGTTGTACCCCCTACACTTTCTCTTCTCTTCTTCCCATATCAGTGGCTTTTTGTCCCTAACACATTTGTTGTTATGTGAGTTTAGTTCATAAGCTGTTTGGGGCAATGACTATATTTGTTTGTGTTGAACACTTCATAGAAACATCTTTTGCTATACAAAAATAAATTCTCATCCTGAGAATCATGTTTTGATGATATATAGTAGGGCTGTGAGAAGCTTTGGTCACTGATTCGATTCGGAGGAGATTCAGCCCGAGATTCTCCAAATCTGAATCGAATTGGGAGACCAATGAAAAGGTCCGAATTGATCTGAAGCCTCCGAATTGATTCAGAAAAGATTAGGAGGAGATTCGGAGATTCAGGCAGTCCCCGCTTGCTGCCACAGGGAGCTGGACCCGGACTCTGTGCTGGTAAGCAGGGAGTGGGGGGGGCAGCTGAAGGAGGGGGAAGGGGACCATGGGGGGGACCCCCACCAGGCCCCATCCCCTGCCTGCTCCCCCAGCCCCCATGGGCACCCCCTTGCCCGCTCTCCCAGCCCCCAAATGGCTGCCCTGCCTGGCCCCAGCATCCCAGCACTTTAAAAAAAAAGCCCCACACTCACCAGCTGCTGCAGCAGCCGTTGGGGCCTCTGGGGGCTCATGGCAGAGCTCCCCCCCCTCCCCCAGCAGCGCGGAGCAGTGGGGGGCAACAGGGATTCCCCCCCCCTTGCAGGCCTTTTTTTTTTTTTTAAGGTGCCAGGATGCTGGGGACGGGCAGGCCAGCCATTCACAGGCCTGGGAGAACAGGCAGGGGATGGGGCCTGTTCAATTCAGCAGTGGCCAAATCTCCAAATCAGATTTGGCCAAATCGATTTAGGACAGTGATTTGAATCACTGAATCAAATCACTGTCCCCCAAATCAGCTGAATCCAAAGCGAATACTAGCTGCTTCACACAGGCCTAATACATAGCTATATTCTTCTTATCTGGCACTGCTGATACTATAGTACCACAAAATACATATCTTCCAGCTTGCTTTTCAGCAATGTGACTTGACTGTGACTTCAAAATACATATATAGTCATATATATATATATATATGTATAGCAGGATAGCTATAGTGGATAGCATGTATATCATGCTGTCCTCTAACCACCATGGTCCTATTTCAGTGTGGAAAGGGAACGCCATGAGTGTAGAGGACTAAGTGTACCAAACTTATGAGCTCTTCCAAAACAGGTAATAGAAATTATAGATAGCAACTGTCAATCTGAGACATTCTTTACGTTACTAACTTCCACAATTTTCTTTAGTGGTCGTTATGGAATTGTAATGCATAAAATCATGTTAGTACCACTATTGCTATAAAATACCTCAAAGGAAAAATTCATGATGTAATGCTCCATTTGAGAAAGGAGACTGCGTGTTTTCTATATTAACCTTTGTAAAATGCAAACCATGTTCTATGCTTTTGCAGAGTTTGTGTTCAAATTGCTCTGTTTGTATAGGTTTTCCATGATATTGTAAAGTAAACTCATGGTTTATATATTCTTACAATCTAAGTTGGTATCTTCATTACTACATATAATAATAATTATTAGTGGTAAAATTCTCACAAATAATTGTTTTCCAGTTTGTAAAGTTTCAGGCTAGGGCATGTTTGAATTCTTTACCCAAAGAAAATAATCCCCAAAACCTGTATTTTGCAAGTACCAACACTTTCCATACAGAAATGCAAGCCCCATCCAGCAATTGTTAATACAAGAACTAAACCTATTTACCAGGTGGTGAGGAAAGGAATAAACTGATTTTTTTAAAACAGTAATAGAATTGTCAAAGTATGTCCATGTCCTGTTTGGCAACCATTTGATCTTTATTTTTCTACTCTCTGCCCTATGGAAACACACCATAGTCTTAATACCATATACCCTACTGCCCTGATTTGTTGTACCCCAGTTAATACTGTTTTCATCATATATGTTGTTCAGATACCTCAGGGCTGCCTTCTGCATATTATGGAAACAAATGATGCTGCTGTTGCTGTAACCAGTGAATGTATTCCTTCAGGCTATCCTCTTGTGGGAATATAGAGGACCTTAAGTTTCCTTCTTAGTTCAGATCCCATCTTGCTCCAAAATGCTAGAATGCTAGTATCTGAGGAACAGGAAAGATTCCTATCACTAGTCTTAGGCCCAATGGCTTCCTGCCTGCCACACCATAACCCCCTTCCTTTTAATAAATAAATAAATAAATAAATAAATAAAATCACCCTCCTTTTTTCCTGGGATATTTCACCTCCCTTGGTTGCAGCTATGATACCTGGAAGTTCCCTAAGATTGGGAAGTGGAAGAAGTTCTGCAGAAACACAACAAAGGATGTGTCTGCTTTGCTAAAAAAGGATTCTATCAGCTAGTAGATAAAATTGCCAAAAACTCCCACTGAAGTGCATAATCTATACAGACGGGTGAGCCAGGTCAAACATGATGCCTCTTCTGGGCCTGTGCTGTGCTCAGTATGGGGGTGTACCTAGCTGAAAGTAATGCACTGTTTTCTTCCCCGCCCCACCTCCCCCAGCCCCTTCCCTCCATGGCTGTGAGCATACTTGGGCTTTAATTCAAGTTAGCACTTTGAGTTTAGCTTCAAAGTTCAAGTTACCTCATCTTTGTTGCTATCTTAATCCAACTTAGCTAACTCTGGTTAGCCAACCCAAGTTAAGATATACCCCTTCATTTTTTTTCTTTGCAGTGTTTATGTACTCACCATTCTTTATCCATCTAGTAAGAATGGCAATTGCTTGTCATTCCTTGTATTTTTTTACACCTTGCTATTATTCTCTTGCCAAATTCATCTCAGATCATGTTTATATATGGATAGTTACACACTGAGAGATTGTATTCACACATTATTTACTCACAAAACTAAATGACTTGTTTGCTGTTTTGTATATATGTTAAACATAAACACATGGTATCTCATCTTTTTTTTTATTATGAAATTTACTACAAACACTGATGTTTGTTGTATGCTTTATACACACAATGGGAAATTTAAAGACCCCGCAGCAAGCTTTTTTTTTTTTAATTTGTATTGAGGGATACGGAGTATTTCAAAATAAATACATGGGGAATCAATTATAACAGCTCTGAGACCTATGACTGCATTGCCTGTGTTATTTATGCAAATGTTTGCATTCCAACTAACAATCTAGGAGAGATGTTTTAAGGATTTCTCCAGCATTACATCATTTTGGTTTTCTTGTTGCTCCTTAAATTGCGAATTTAAAAATCCATTTAGCAACCAAAAATAAACTTGAAACTTTCTGTATCATCCCCTTAAATAAACCTGCAGAAATGATTTCTGAATTAGACTTCCACATTTGCAAGTGCTGTATATGACCTTCATTTTGACAGCATCCTGTAAAAACCTACTCCAAACTCTGCAAGGAATTTCAATCTGGGATTCAATTCAGCTTATTTTAAAGACCACATTATAGTGTTACAGTAATTGGACACCTGTGTTGCATACTGCAAGTAGCTTGAACTTTTAGAACTTCCTTGCAGCCTACAGTAATCTGTTAGCTAATCTGCGTGCAAGGAAAGTCAGCCTTTTTCTGATTTGCTGCTTTAGAATCAAAATCAGCCCTTTCACAAAGTGCAATAACTATTGGCACATGGAAACTGTACCCTTTTCCACTAGGCCTGAATGTGGTCAGTGGTAAGTTCAGCACCCATCATGGTGGCTATTTGTATGGAATTGTTACTTGTATGCCTACATATTACTTTCACTTCATTAAAACTATTTGATCTAACCACAGGTAATCTATCCAGTATACATCTGTGTTGCTTGTTTATTCCTTCTAATAATTGCAACTAACTGAATAAAATATGTTAAATGAGAATTTGATACATGTAATAAACCCTAGGGAGTGTAACTCTGATGTATCAAAGAAAAGCGTGACTCAGTTTATTTCTTAAAATCCTGTTATAACATCTTACTTTCTTACAACAGTACTTTTTAATATCCAGTTATTTTTATTATGATGTTGCACTTCCTTTAACTTGTTAGTATCACTTATTCTGTAACTTAATGACAATGGGAAACAAATTGAGTTTTCTTTGGTTTTTTGTTTAACCAAATAAATCGAAAAGGAAAAGCCTTGTATGTTGAGCCCAAGTCAAAATTACATGTTTTTTATATTAAGAATGTTTTTGAATATATGAAAATGGCTTTTTTTCTTAGAAAATATCTAGGTAGAGTAATCTCATTTATTTAATTTACACACACACAGATTTGTTTAAATTAAATACTACCCTCATAAGTGTTAATGTAAGTTTACTTTAGATTATTTTCCATATAAATAAGGAAACTTTATGTTGAATTAGGCTCCAAATGAGAAGGAAGTCTGCTTAATGTCAAGTGGCTATTAAATGTATGATCTAAAAGTATATGATGAATTAAGCTTTTCTTTTTTCACAGTTTCTTCCTGCAGTAAAAATTGGAGATTTTTTTCATGAAAGCCTTAGTATGGATCTACACTGAAGTCTTTACCTTGACTGCACCATGTAGAAATACAAACTAGCTTTAAATTAGCTAACTGTGGTACTGCTAATAGCATAATCCTAAATTAGTAACACAGAGCTCAGGCTCCTGGACAGGTTGTGTGTGCCATGCCAACTGCTGCTGCTGCTACACTCAGAGTAGCAAGACTTCACTCTCCCAGCTATGTTGCCTAACCATGAGTCATGCTCCCTCTTTGTCTTGCTCTTTTGGCCCCTGAATCCTGCTGTTTTTACTGCAAAGGAACACAGCTATGCCCACTGAGCCTAGCCTATAAGATGGCAGTTACAGTACTTTTATGGAAAGGCACAGAACCCATATTTTTCACTTCTGGAAAAGCTCTAGCCACTAGTCCAGGGATTGGGAACCCCTGGCATGCGTGCCAGAGCACAGCATCCAGGGCCATTTTGCTCGGCACGCCACAGCAGGTCCGGGCTCTGGGCAGCTACTGCTGGCCACAGAGCTGGGGCTGCTCCCAGCAGGTGACTGGGAGGCTGCAAGCCCTGCTACAAGCAGCCTGAGCTCCATGGCTGGTAACAGCTACTCAGAGCCTGGGTCAGCTGCTGGGGTGGCACAAGCCTCTTCCCAGTGGGGGTGCTCAGGAAGGCTGAGGGCTGTACTAAGGGCATGGCGGGTGGGCACAGCTGCACGGGGTGGGTGGGCAGCAGCACTGGAGGGGGGATATGGGGGAGCTAAGGTGAATTTTGGGGTGGCCATAGCTCCCCCCCAGCCGGGCTTTGTGCCAGCATTGGCCACGTGCACCCTTTGGATGGACAGCGGGGGAGAGGCATGAGGCAGCACAACCCCGGGCCCCTCGCCCACATCGACTCTAAGGTGCGGATGCAGTCGCCGCCAACATGGAGCTGGTGCCAGTGCTTCATAGCCCTGGCACCAGCTCCATGCTGACGGTGACTGCTTGGGGCACAGGGCAGGGAGAGGGCTGGGGCCATGCAACACTGGCTCCCCCACTGCCGTCCACCTGGAGGCCTGCATGCATGAGTGGCTCAAGCCCCTCACCAGGCCTGTGCCCCAAAGCACGTTGCTTGCAGTGGCCACCAGCACAGAGCATCAGGACCAACTCCACGCTGCCAGAAACTGCATGTGTGCCTCAGAGAAGATGGTGGGGGAGAGGCCCGGGGTTGCACCGCCTCACTCCTCTCCCCTGCTGTCCACCCAAGCAGTACACACAGCCGCCGCTGACACAAAGTCGAGCTGGGACTCTGGAGCCTGGTGCACAGGGGCGGCACTAGAGCAGCTTGTGGGGGCTATGGCTTCCCCAAAATTTGCCTTAGCCCACCCTACACCCATAGCCACCCCTCTAGTGCTGCCTGGACCACAGGTGCCCGCCCCACTCCAAGCCCAGCCCTCTCACCCAGGAGTGCTGGACCTTTGAGGGCTCAGCTGCACGGGGCAGGCAGGCAGGGGCTGCACTGGGACGGGGAGCTAAGGACATTTATTTTGGTATTAAACAGTTCTGAAAGGAATACCAAATCTTCAGGGTTTGGGGCAATCTCTAGCTATAAGAATGTACATTTCATGGGGACAGGTTATCCCACCTTTGCCTGCTGGAAGATTTCTTACATCTATTATGCCTCACTCCATCAGCTGCAAAACACCACCATAAAGATACTGGATTAGCATTAGAACGTTCTTATGTTCTTTTGAAACAAGTCATAAAATTATAATATCTCTGCTGGGCTTTCTGCTGATCAGCCTATCAGAAAAGATTTTCATTCAACTCAGTTAATGGGCAAAAGAACTTAACAAGAACAGGACAATTTTAATCAGTTCTTGAATACCAAGTTTTAGAACTGGCTCCCAAAGTACAGGTCATAAACCCAAGAGAAGTCAAACCCCAAAGAAATTCTACTGGAAGAGTCAGGCTGACATCAGAACTGAGCCACGAACCTGCAAACATTGGAAAATGTCTTTTACAGTAAAATAGACTGACTGTTATTTTTAATATTATTTTCAGCATATTCTTTCTGTTGGCTAGTTCCTGGATTTGTTAATTACTGCCGGGATCCTACAAAATACTAATCCTTCATGGAATTCCCACCCTGGGCAAAGCAAAGGCTCACAATGATTTAATCAAGTCTTATTAGGAGACAACATCATTCAGGCAGCATGGCAATATGATACAAGATAAGATATAGTTTTTCAACATGGGTGCAGCAAGAAATGGAAAGTATTATGGAAGCAACAAGTTTAGTCTGTAAGTAATAATAAGAAGGGGGAAGAGTAAGTGATTTACTATTAACAGCAAACACTCAAGATGACTTGAAGAAAGTACTGACAAACCCTTGAGAATTTGTTGCTGTCCAGTCTGCACTGACCAAAAGAACACAGGTTGCAATCCTGCAGTCATAAATATCAGCACAGAACAAGGGGCCAAAGAAAAGTGAACACTGAAAGAAGGTTCTTTGGCCACTGGCAGAGAAGAAAACCCCCCCAAAAAACAGTGCTTTACTGAAAAAGAAAGTGCGTTAGTTTGACCCAGCTCCCCAACATCTGTAAAGATTCGGTACTTCAACAGGGGTTTTTTGGCACTTTAATATAATAGCTCAGGGGTTTTCAACCTTTTTTAATAAGTGTACCCCCAGTAGCCCCCTTTTTAATAAGTGTACCCCTGGGGAGGGGGGAAATGCACAGCTGGCCATGGACTGGGGTGGGGGGGCAGGGGAGGGAGAAGAGCAAACAGCCAGATGCAGAGCGGGGCATGGCGAGCAGCAGAGCGGTGGCAGAGCAGTGTCTGTACAGTCCTGCTTTCGCCCCGCCCCGGCCCTGCTCCTGTGAGGCAGTGGTGCAAGGTGGCAGCAATCAATCTGTGCCCGCCACGGCATGCCACCTGGGACCTTTCAAAGTACCCCCAGAGGTACGCAAACCCCCAATTGACCACCCCTTTAATAGCTTACTCAATCAGCGATTAGATAAAAACACCAAAAAGTCCTGCTTAAGCACCGAAGCTATACAGACATTGGGCGAGATGGGTCAAACTAATACACTGTCTCTTCTGGGCATGCGTCATGCTTGGCACAGGGGCATGACACAGCGAAAGTCAAGCACCACTTTGGGGGGAGTGGGGTTTCACGTCTATAAGCAACCTTTGAAACTAAGGTCTGAAATCTTAATTTCAGGAATTCAGATCAAACCAGTTCCCCCATTGACACTACTTCTACAAACATAGCTTTACCTGTTTTAGTTTTTAAAATCACTTCAGAACAATATATAATTATAAGCTAACTTTAAGTCATTTTTTCTAAGCAACATTTTTAAAATAAACTTAGCCATAGTCCAACTGGCAAAATGGGACACAAGCACCATAATATTACACGTTACAGAAAAGATCTAAATGTCTTACTCCTCCTCCAAGTTTTATAAATATTGGCTTAAGAACATCTGTACTTGCCTTTAAAATTCTGCTATTCATAATTTGGAGATTTGTCATAACTTACAGAAGTTTTCTTTTTTTTCTCATAATGGATAGTAATTATCCTACTAGTCACTAGTTTTGAAAGTCTAACCTCCAACACCACAAAATCCACTTAGACACAGAGGGCTCAAGATTAAATTGATACTCCTTCTACTTTGCATAGGCACAGAGAACTGCCATACCTTAACAAACCATCCAAGCAATATCCAGCCATCAAAATGACTGAAACCGATAAATGAATGGTAACTCAGAAAAAGACCAGTGCAAGCAACCATCTTCAAAAATACATATAGACCACCTAAGAGAATGGGGGAGCCAGCAAACAAGCTAAAAAAAGAAAATTCTTCCTGATTTCTCTTTTGTTTAATCTTGAAGCCCATCTGATTTTTAATATACACTGGCAGCTTAACCACATAGTTGCACATACTAAAGTGGCATTCATTTTGTGCTATTTTGAATCCATGTCCAAAGACTTAAATTTGGTTCAGTACTATGCACATTCCTTCAAGCTACATGAGGTGTTCTCAACTTTTTGGACAAGAGCACCTCTTCATAACTTTTGTGACTAAGTGGCACCTGATTTCAGAAACAAAATTAACATGACAATGTCACCTCCGTGATGTTGTGGGGGGAGAGGGGAGAGTGGCCAGGCATTGACAAGCCTGAGAAGGCACTTGTTTATGTCCTAACATCTAGTTGCATCCTCCAAAGGATTTCAAGACACCCTACGGTGAATCGGCACCCTGGTTGAGAAACATTGCCTTACACTGTCTCTACTTTGTGTTTAAAAGTTGTCTACAAAGGCCCACCATGAAACCCTGGCACCTGCTGTGCTGCTCTTGTTTAGTGTTCCCTCAGTGTTAACAAGAGAGTCAAAATTACCATGCTGCAATGTTTCCCCTCTTCACCCTGAAGAAAACAAAAATGAAAGGGAAGACTGGTTTTCTATTTGAGCTCTTAAGGGTATAATTAAACTTGGCCCAAACCACTGTCATTACGTTGATCAATACCCTCAACTTGTTTTTATATTTAATTTAACTTCACTTACAAACTCAACTCAGGTTAATAGGTATCAGAAAGGAAAGCTTTAATATATGACAAGGATTTAACATATCTTCATAGATTTCATAGACGTTAGGAGCAGAAAGTCAGATGGGGTCAAATGATCCCAGCAAGATTGTGTTTGTGACCATTAGACCTCGTCTTCCCTTGGGGTACCCTGAAGAACAGACGTTCTCGCGGTTCCTGATGCACACCCCTTATATATCTTCTTTAATACCACTTATTTAAGAGGAGTCAAACCTTTTGCCAAGCCAGATTAACAATGGCACACTTCCCCACCTTCATTTACTACATTATCCAGTGTTCTCATCTATTTGAGTCCTGCTTTGAAATTCATAAAACAATGAAAATGACATGGACTGATGAGCCAATTTGGATTTGGCAAGCTTTTACTAGTACTGCTCTCTTAGACAGAGCCATAACAGCAATCTATCTGGTATATTTTTGGCACTTATAATTCTCTATCAGTCATCAACTGCAGAAAACATAGCAAAATATATCAGTTACTTATTTACATAGCAGTATAGGGCTAGAAAGTAGGCCATGGTCTCCTTATGTCTGAATTACCAGATACATTTACTATTCCTGGTCTACACAATTTTAAAATGTAAGCACTTTTAAACTGCTATGCTAGATAGCAAACACTTCTTTGCAAAAAACAAACACACAATTATAATTCAGTTACCAGAGAAGAGAACTACGGAAAAAGATGAAATGCAGTACTTCCTGCTTTTTGTTTTTATAAAAATGGGGTTAGGAAAGTATTAGAAAATCTTGTTGTGAGGAACACTGGTCAACCATTCATCCATGCCACCATCATATATATACAAAAAAAGCAACAGTTTCATCTGAAATCTTTAGAATCCTTTCAATTTACAAAGACAGCTTTAATATTCTTCATTCTGTGTTTTTTAATTGCCTTGAATGGAATCTAGAAGCATTTAATAAAATAAAATAATGTATAGTTTTACCCTTCTTCCACAAGTTACCACATATTGCTAAAATCTTTTTTGAATTCCTACATCAGTATATTTCAGCTCAAAACAAATATTCCAGTCAAACTTACAGCAACAATATTTCCTCCCTTTCTCCTGCAACAGAGAAAGCCTCAATTGTCACAGACCTGCAGCACACTGCTAGAGATAGTTATTAAATTTAAGAAGATAACATGGAAAGTACTTCATTTTGATAAATTGAAGTGTTACATTTGTATTTTAGTTCTTTTTCTCTATGGAAAAATCACAGGGAGAAGCCAGGCTCCAGTCTCCGCAGCAGCTCTGCAGATGCTCCAGCACCTCCCACAGTCTCTCCTTGTGAGGAGAAACTGGCTCCCACCCTACGTCCACCGTGGGGACAGAGATGCACTGCTCACAGATGCGCACAAAGCGGTAGCGGAGCTGGGGCAGGGGGTCCTGCAGCTGAGCAGCCCTGCTCCACTCCGCGTGCTGACAACTGCTCTCGGCGATCCCAGCGCGGGGGGCGGGCCGGGTCTGTGCCACGGCCCCACAGCACCCTTACCCCATCAAATAGGAACTCTGTACAGGGGTAGAATCTACTTCTTCACAATAGCACTGAATTAGCATAACCCTAAAACAATCCTGTCTCTTACTACATTCTTCTGCCTCATTTACTACACAACTTCCAGCTTCGGCACCAATTCAAGCAGGGGTAGCCTTCCCTACACAAACCTTATTCATCCCCCACAGCAAGTCTATTCTGTGCACTGAATAAGGCAATGGTCTCATGAAAAAATAGCATGTGATCGTGTAACTAAAGTTCGTATAAGACATACAAAGTGGTCAAATTAAGGTTTTACAGGCAACCTTTGCATGTTTGCTTTTGCAACCCTTAATATTCTTTTAATGTTGTTTCAGTGTAATCTCCTAGGTTTTAGTAAAAGCAAACAAATTGCATGATGTATTATCATATTGATACCTACATGAGTCATGTGCCGCCTTGGAAGCTCTAAATTGATTGTACGGACCTCTGTTACTTGAGCTGACAGATTAATATAGAGGATGATAGCCTACTGTTGCTACTCAATACTAAAAGGAATGGAACATTTTACCAATGATTTCAAGGAAGAGGAATGCTGAAACTCAAAGAAGTTGGGTGCTGACCCAGACTTTGGAAGGAAATGTGGTTTAGCAGAGAAATTCACTCCTCTACCAAGAAGGAATCTACCAAACTCATCCTGGTCTATGGGTATTCTCTAATCTGTCCCAATACACTCTTCCCTTCCCTAACTCCTAAACCTAGGGTACCTATACACATGCTTCGATGTATGCTAATTAGTACATATTGGAGCAGACTCGATTAATCCAGCAGCCTCCACATTACGTGTATTCAGCATCCCAGCACTTCAAAATGGTGATGGGTCCACTTTAAAGCTCATCGAACGAGTTTTAGATAGTGTCCCGTCGGCTATTTTGAAACACAAAATGCTGAATAAATGTAACACTGCAAGTGCTTTAGTTAGAGCAGCTCTCAGAGCCACTGTAATTAAAACAGCACTCCCTCCACCCCAGAGCATATTTAAAGATGCCCCTAGTCCCTTTCTCCATGTTGCATCTTGGCTCCAGCCCCCTTGCCCTGGAAGTCCTAGAGTTTGACCTTCTGGATTCCCAGACCAAGTCACCATCCCCTTGTCCAGCCAATAAACCAAGTTTCTTTTTTGCCTCCATTTCCCATCCCTACTTTTTCCCAGTCCCAGTTTCCATCCATGGACTAGTCTCCAGCCATCCATGGGCTCCCTGTTCAAACTCAATTGTCTTCCCCTTCACCCTCATTTCTTTTTTGATGTCTACCATTATCCATCATTCTCCTCCCCAGGTATCATACTAAATCAGTGCCAGTCTAACCCTCAAACACTAGCTACTAGCTCCTACTCTATTTATCTTTATTCTCTTCCTGGCTCTTTGTCCCAGTTTCCTGGCTCTGTCAGTCCTAGCTTCTCTCCCAGATTATCCTGGTTCCCTTCCCAGCCAGCCTCTAGTCCGAATCACTCCCTCCCTTCTCCATTTAAATCACTTGTTCCCTTCATGCTATCCACTGGCAGGAATATGTGTCACTGAGGCACCAGGACAGACAATCTTTCTGCACAGAGTCCATGGGCGCTGACAGACGGGAGCGGAGGGAAAACCCAGCGCTTTAGCAGAAAAGGAAGCACGTTAGTTTGACCCAGCTCCCTAGCATCTGTATAGATTGGGCACTTCAGTAAGGCTTTTTGGTGCTTCTATCCAATAGCTGATTGAATCAGCTATTGGATCAAAGCACTAAAAAACCCCACTGAAGCTCCTTATCTATACAGGTGATGGGCAAGCTGGGTCAAACTAAAGCAATGCCTCTTCTGGGCAAGCGCTGAGCTTGGTGCAGGGGCATGCTAAGCTGAAAATAAAAAGTTGTTTGGGGTTGTGTTTTTAAGTCTGTAAGCATCCCAGGTGCCTGGACCTGGCAGTACCTTCAGTAATCCAGTGATGGGTGTATAGGGGAAGTCTTACCTATTCCTGGCCTGGGCCAACCCAGTGCAGTTTGTATCTTCAGGAAATTTAGTTGTTAAGATCTATGCAGCCTCCTTTGTGGATGTGCCAACTGCATTTTTTCAGATACAGTGACAGTGCCAATACATATTTACAAATATTACAGCTGGGAAGGAAAGCCACCTTGGTCTTATTTAAGAGTTTGTAACATCTTCAGAACAGTCATAGGCCAGGTAACAGCATAACACATAACAACACATGCATAACACTTTTAATGGAATAAGTGATCAGAAACTAGTCTATACCCGTAACAGAACAGAAGTTCAGCGCACAGACTGGTTTAAAAATGGGGGAACCTGGTCTAAGTTTTGCACCCCCCTCCTCCCACCAAAGGGCAAATATGTGTTCTGTTCACTGCCAATCTAACATATGCCGCTTACAAAAAACTACATCACTGAGATTGATTCCACCTCTGGCTTTTTGAATGTCTGTACCTAGTCATAATGGCCTTGTTTTGTAGCCTTTTTTTCATACACTGAAATTGTAAAAATGTGTAAACTAGTACAGCATAAGTTGTGAATGGATTTGTATTGCCTAGCTCTTGTTAACTTTAAATGTATCTAGTTTAGTTTATCAACTACTGTACAAAAACCTGTTTGTCATTTAAAAGTTGTTGCATTCATGATCACAAGTGATAAAGCATAGGGATTTCTGCCCTATGGCATTTAAATACCAGATTAATATTCACAAGACAAGACTATCTGAACCTTTTTGGCACCTCCTATACTGTATCTGTATTTGGACTAGAATTATCTAGCCTTCAGCGGCATCCCGAATGAAGCATCCAGGAGAGACATCCATCAAGAGATGACACAGTCAGGTCCTATGTGCCAAATTAATCCTTCGTGTAATTTCTGAATTAAACAAAATAACATCAGTTTCTATAATTCTATAATTCCAAAGTAAGAGGTGTCTTATTCTATCAACATATGTCGCATTCATCTGGGTTTAAGTATTTTACAAATTATATTCACAAAATGTATATTACAGCTGAATGAAAGTAGATTAATTAAAATGTGTTTACCATTAACATTAGAATTAGTCAAGGCTCAGCCTTAAGTATTTCCTGGGGATATCAAATTAAATACCACCTATGCCTAAAAAAAATCTGAAGGTCAGCCAGGATTGTTACAGCTTTTGTATTTTCACTGTGCTAGTACCTTCTTGCATGGTCTTATGACAACAGCTAGCTCTCTGTATGTGCAAGCAGGCTCTGAAGTGGACCTGGCCCCTCATCTGCAACATTATACACACAATCTTTTATATAAAATATATACACACACACTTTTACATAAAGAAATATATAAAGTGCATTGCCTATACCTTCAGCTCTATTAAATAGCATTTTTTTTAAATAGAAGAGAAAGTAATGGAGTTACAATTTTTATTCCCCTAAGCTATATTACATCATGAGAAGTTAGACACATTTCAGGTTTCTTTAGAAGTTTTTAAGGAAGGATCCACAGTAGTCTTTACAGTAGCAGACCAGTATTGGGTATGAATTTTTTTTAAGTTCCTGCAAGGAAAATGAATAAAAAATGAAATACTATTTTCACCATTTTCCTTGGTCCTCTCCCCATTCCCATTCATACAAGGACATACAAGGCTTTTAATGATTTAATGACATAGAAATAAGTGATCACTTGGTGCAGTACTGGGGCTTTGTGTTTGCCGATATTCTTATGTAATTCTATGGAATATCATTGAATAGTTTCCCTGCCCCCTGGTCCTATAAAGATTGGAGATGAAATGATGGGAATGTCTCCCTTATTATCATGTCATGGCTGCTCAAAAAAACAAGACAGACTGAATTCTGATTCCTTAAGGCAGACTCCCAACACTAGCTCAGCATTCAGCAACAAGTCTGCACTTGTCAGATACTCCCCTCCTCTTCCTGTCAGCATTTCAATCAAACTAATGAACACAACCAAAATAACTTGTCAGGTATTGTCAATAAGCTCTTTACTAATAAGGATTATTATTTTTTTCTGTGGAGGTACATAACTACTTGCGGGTTCTATCAGGAGGCATCAGTATTAATCTTTTGATTTATAAACATAAGATACTCCAGTTCAAGATGAAATACTGTTTTGAATTCCAGTATTTCCATTATATCCAAAATTTAAATCAACATGGAACTGGAGTTGAGTTTTGCTCTCTTGACAATTTTTAAAGTCATTGAAATACATAGGAGAAAAACCCCACTCATATGAAGCCTCAGCACAAAGGTATTGGAAAGAGAAGAATTTTAAACATGTTTCTTGTAGTTTTTATACAATAGAAGAAGGTCAAAGTCCATTTTTGACATAGTAAAGTATAATGTCATGCACAGGAAATCTGTAATTGGAAACAATGAATATTAAGTAATTTATTCAGTAAACTAATTTAGATGAATGAAACGTTTATACGTGGGGAGAAAACACAGAAACATGGACACTGACTTTCCAAGTTAGTTTCTGTACTATGAAATTTGTTCTGTCATGGTTTTCGAATGACCATTTAAGGTTCTGATACATCAAATATTTATGTATATCCTTAACTATTGGGAGTAGTCTCGATGTCATAGCAAGAACATTAAACAGGCTCATAAGTATTTGCATGATCAAGGTCTAAGTCTGCTAACTACGTTACATTACTTTAATGTGCAATTACTACATACTCCATTATCGTATACCAAGAATTTTTTGTTTGCAATCTGAATTTTCCCAATACATGCTCTGAATTTTTAATTTTTCAACACTTTTATTTTATTTGGATGCACCTATTTTTTAATAGGAACCTAGACAACAGAACTGGAGATAGATAATTTATCCTAAATTCATAGAAAGATACCAGTTATAATAAATAATATATATATATATATAAAATATATATTTATTTATATATAAATAATATATTTATTTATAAATCATGAGACTATTAAAAAGAGAATTGTTACAGAGATCTGAGCAAGAGGTCTAGATGCAGATCTACCCTGCCTTCTTAATTTCAGATGGACACAGCTAATTGCATCTCAAGGGACATTGCATCTCAAGGGACTCAGCAACTACCTAGTTTTAAACTCATCTCACGAAACCATTTGTGTCTTGGACAAACCATTTAACCTGCAGCTCAGTTTTCACATGTGTAAAATGGAAACAATAATTTCTTTAATATTACAGGTGGTGATGATTAATATGTAATGTCTCCAGACCAGTTTGAACATGAAATGTAGTCTATATAAGTACTGAATTGTACTATAGATACTAAAGTATCCATGCTCCCAGGAGACATGTTTAAAGAAAAACTAATCCTGCATATTTATACAACAGCCCATGATATTTCCTCTTATTTAAAAAAAAAGGAAGTATTAGGGCCAAATCCTATCACTGTTTTCTAAGCTCCAGATGTTTGAAAATGGGAATAATTTGCATCTGTTTTCTATTTGAGACATGCAGAAATTGAATTCTGTTGTCAAACTAAAAGCACAGATGTGACCAAAAACAGGCAAGTTTGGAGAAAAAAAAACCATAGTCTGTCTGGAAAAGGAAGAGGAGACTATCTGAATATAAATTCTGAAACAGATGGTGGAAGTGAATTCAAATTATCACCAGTTGTTGGCAGTGCAACTTGCATGTACATAGCACCTTCTAGTAGTCTTCAGTAGGAAAACCAGTGCAGAACCCAGCCCTTCAGGATATCCCATACTGACAGGGCTTAAAAGTTCAGAGAAGGGACCCATGTTCCTAGAGTGGTGTTCTCAACAGAAAACCAACTTTACAAACTGTGTGCAAAGCTGTATAACCCATACCATACTGCCCGAGAGCCTGTGCCCCAAGAATACCAGGTCTTTATGGTTGACAGTTTGGACATTCGCACGTTCCACAACTTAAGAGCAGCCTTCCCCTTTCTTGCCTGCCACATGTTGTTCTTATTTAATATCAGGGAGGTCTCTTGCTGCAAACAAAAAGGCTCCTCAGGTAGGTTATGTGGGAGTCTTACCCACAGGACTCCACCTCCACTTTCACACCATCCACACGCTGGCCATAGGTAACAATGTCATTCAATTTTGGTCTCCCCAGTGAGGGGGTTGTCAGTCACCCCGCTTTGTCTTGTGCTTGTGAGGTGATCTTGGTGCACAACTGCCCAACTTGAAATTGTAGCTTAATTCATCTGAACTCATTGGCTCACCAAATTAATCAATTGTAAATTTGTTGCATTCACATTAGTTCCAAATCATTAATTCCTGAGCATTAATCATTAATGCCCCCCAGGGCTTATCGAAACTCAAACTTTGAAATCAACTGTGGGTAATTCATTCACTCTAAAAATAAGATTACTTCTCCTTACCAATTAGCCTTGATAAAATGTATTCAATTAATTCTCCCCTATAATTGAGAACCTGTAATTAAATCAGTTCATACTGCCATCAATTCATCCATGGTGTTCCCCTAGATCCAAAGGGGCACCTCTGTCTCCTCAAATGGTGGACTCCCTGTATCGCTCGGTCCTACAGCACTTGCTGGGTGCTGCCAGGCGGGGGGGCAATCCCTGCTGCCCCCACTGTCCTATGCTGCATGGGGGGCTTGTGGACTCTGCCACAAGCCCCCCAACCCCCCCTCACTCCCCCCCCCATGGGTGCCCCGCCTGGGCCAGCTCTGTCCCTTAAAACAAAAACAAAAAAGAGAGAAAAGGCCCGGGACTCACCACTCCTGCAGTGGCCTCAGGGCTTCAGGGAGCTCATGCAGAGCCCCCCATGTGGCACAGGGCAGTGGGGATCACACCCCACCGGCAGGAACAGTGAGTCCAGGGGGTTTTTTCATTTTATTTTTTCTTAAAGACCTGAGCCTCAGTGAGCAGGGCAGCCATGGCGGGGCTGCGAGAACAGGGGGGAGTGGGGCATGGGGCAGTGGGGAAGCAGTGGGGATTGCCCCCCACCTGGCAGCACCCAGTGAACCGGGGCTTTTTTTTCCAAGTGCCGGGAGGTGGGGCGGGTGGGGCAGGCATTACCAGGCTAGGAGAGTGGGCAGGGAATGGGCCTGGGTGACTTGGAGATTAGGCAGCAGCTGAATCACCGAATCGAATCACTGTCCCCCGAATAGGCCGAATCCGAAGTGAATACTAGCCACTTCACACATGCTTATTAGCTGATTCATCCCGATACGCAGAGGGGGTTTTCCTAGGGTCCCCATCCCCGAGTTTCTTAGGGAGCCCTTGCTCCTACTCCCACAGAAACTCTAAAAGGTTCTTATGCCCAACATCCTACATGAAGCTTGAAAAGGGATTTGAATATCACCTGCCTATTCTTTTGATTAGGATCCGAGGAATGGGAAGGGTCAATGCTCTCATGAAACTTGATGTAGAAGATCAGAGAGCACCCAAGTCTAACAAAAAAACCACAATCCGAATGGCTAGATCTCTTAGGGAATAGAGTGAAAATGGCAGAGACCTGGGAAGCTGGAGACAAAATGTCAGAATAGGAAGGAGGGCAATGAGGTGTATAGGAAAGAAATTGCTCACCAAGTACTTGCTTTCTGGAAAATAGCCTGGAAACAGAGTAGGACAAAATGCAAAATCTAAGGAGGTGAGAGGCAGCAGTGTTAATAGGAATGAAGTATGGAGAAGGGAACTGCTGCTGCTTTTCCCATCAACTGTCTCAGGCCACTAGCTCTACTACATTCGTGAAACCTAATCAAGTTTCATAGCTTCATAGTAGCTGGGGTCAGGAGGGACCTGAACAGATCATCTAGCCTGACCCCCTGCCACAGGCAGGAATGAATGCTGGGTTCACAAGACCCCAGACAGGTGATCGTCCAACCTCCTCTTGAATATGCCCAAGGTAGGGCGAGGACCACTTCCCTGGGAAGTTGGTTCCAGATTTTGGCCACCCTAACTGTAAAATATTGCCTTCTGATCTCTAACCTAAACCTATTCTCCATCAGCTTATGACCATTGTTCCTTGTCACCCCAGGTGGTGCTGGGGAGAAAAGACCTCTGCCTATTTGCTGTTGATCCCCCTGGATGAGCTTGTAGGCAGCCACCAGGTCCCCCCTCAGCCTCCTCTTGCTGAGGCTGAACAGGTTCAGGTCCTTCAGTCTCTCCTCGTAGGGCCTGTCCTGCTGCCCTCTCACCAAGTGGGTGTCCCTTCTCTGAACCCTCTCCAGGCTGGCCACATCCCTTTTGAAGTGTGGTGCCCAGTACTGGACGCAGTACTCCAACTGCGGCCTGACCAAAGTCGCATTGGCGGCTCATGTTCATCTTGGAGTCAATAATGACTCCACCTCTGTGCTTTCAAGAAGGGAACTCCCCAGCCTGTATGTGTGCTGTGGATTCCTTCTCCCAAGGTGCAGCACCCTGCATTTGTCTATGTTGAACCCCATCCTATTCTCGTCTGCCCACTTTTTAGTCTGTCTAAATCTAGTTGCAGCCTCTCTCTCCCTTCAAGTGTGTCCACCTCGCCCCACATCTTAGTGTCATCAGCAAACTTGGACAGCATGCTTTCCACCCCCTCGTCCAAGTAGCTGATGAAGATGTTAAACAGTGCAGGCCCGAGGACTGAGCCCTAGGGTACCCCACCACTCACATCTCGCCAGGTTGAGTACAACCCGTCCACCACTACTCTCTGGGTGCGCCCCATCAGCCAATTTTTTACCCATCCAAATGTGCAGGCATCAATGCCGCAGTCACTTAATTTGTTGATGAGGATGGGGTGAGAGACAGTGTCAAAGGCCTTCTTAAAATCTAGAAAGACTATGTCCACAGCGACACCATCATCCAAGGATTTAGTTACTTGGTCGTAAAAGGCAATCAGGTTGGTCTGGCAGGACCTGCCTTTGGTGAAGCCATGCTGATTGTTCCTGAGCATGATCTCCCCTGCAGGCCCCCCACATATGTGCTCCTTGATGATCCTCTCCAAGAGCTTCCCAAGCACCGAGATGAGGCTTAAAGGCCTATAATTACTTGGGTCCTCCTTCCTCCCCTTCTTAAAAATAGGGACCACATTAGCCAGTTTCCAATCCCCCGGCACCTGGCCAGATGACCACGAATGCTCATACAGCCGGGCCAAAGGCTCCACAATGACCCCTGCCAGCTCCCTCAACACCCTTGGGTGGAGGGCATCTGGAAACTCTTCAGTTTCACTCTTGCTGGGTAAGACGGAAAACCTAACTTTACAGTTGTTAGAGAATCTGTGGTAAGCTTCATAAAAATAGGCTTTGATTCCCCAGCCACCAGTTCGATTCCCCAGGCCCCAGTTCGATTCACCTGGGAGCTGGGGCAGCTCCACGTGTCAGCCAGAGCCCGGCAGCACTCAGTGGCCCCAGCTTCCAGGCAGCGTGCGGTGCCCTGCCAAACCACGCTGCACCTGCACCATGGGGCAGTTGCTGTGTGGGTGCCAGATGGGGAGGGTGATCCCCACTGCCCTGCACTGCACAGGGGGGGCTCTGCCACCAGCGACCAGAAGCCCTGATCACTGCTCCTGCAGCCGGTGAGTGCAGGGAGTTGTTGTTGGGGTTTTTTTAAGTGCCGGGAGGCTGGGGTCAGGCAGGGGATGGGGCCAGGCAGGGAAGCCATGGGGGCTTCTCCCATGGCTCCCCCTGCCTCTCCCCATCTGATCTGAATCACTGAATCTCTCCGACTCAGTGCCAAATCTTCCAAACCTGATTCGGCCAAATCTATTCAGGACAGTGACCTGAATCTCCAAATCGAATCACTGTCCTCCAAATTGGCCAAATCCGAATCAAATACTTCCTTATTTGCAGAGGCCTAGTACCTGATCCACTGATTACATTTATTTTTTCCCACTTCAGGAAAGTATTCATGAAACTGCTCCTGCAGACCCCCTAAGTGCTGAACAATTATGCCCCGAATACAGTCAACTGACAGATCACTGCACTATTGCACAATGTCCTCCAGCATTGAAAGTATGCAAACAGATCCCTGCTGCACACATAAAGACCACAGTTCAAGTTTGTTAATGAATGCTGCTTTCCAATCAATAGCAACAAACATATTTGCATCTTGTCCCTGAAGTAACACATTCAGAGAATTCTGTCACTCGAATGTCAGCCAAATATGACAACAAAAGATACCCAACAAATGTCACTGAAATACTGTAGAAATGGGGAGTTACTGCTGGCAAGAAAAATATGGATTTCCTCGCATAATTCACATAGTCTTGTCAGTACCTTGCCTCTGGACAGCCAATGAACTTCTGCATGCAGCAACAACTGTGTGAAGTTTGCCCCCATCCCTTTACATAAGATGCCAAAAACTCTTGAATTAACTAGGCATGGCTTTATAAAATTTAAAATTTTTACTGCAACTGAAAGAATATTGCTGAGCTCTTCTAGCACCTCCTTGGCAGTCAATGCCTGTCTATGATTCATACAATGATTCCAAGTAGCGGTGGGGGCTTCTTCTTGTACCATTGTCACAAACCCACTATGCTGTCCTGTCACAGATTGTGCTCCATCACTGCAAATTCCAAAACAACATCCCCAATCAAGACCTGTGTCTTGGATAAAAGTATTTCACAGTTTTAAAAGCTCTTCACCATTCACTTATGTGCAGAGAGGATGGCAAAACAGAAATTCCTCCTTTAATTCTGTTGCTGTAGCAAAACAAATACGCACCAGTAGCTATGCAGCATTTCATATATTGGTTGACTCATCTATCTGAAAGGAATAATACGGGCTCTGATGAATACTTGCTAAGAGCTGCTCTTTTACATCAGTGGCCATCTCCACAACATGGCATGAAACTGTGTCATTTGAAAGCTGGATCACATCTAGCTGTGATGTTGCATTCTGTCCTATCATCACCCAGCACGTATCATTTGCAGCCAGAAGTAGTAGTTTCTCACCTATGTTGTGAGCCTTGCCTTCTTTGGCAATGCACAAAGCCACATGGTAAGAAGCTTCAGTAGCCTTCATGTTAACAGTGCTATACACTTCAACAACTTTTTTTTGTCATATTAACCCATTGAAATTCCTCAGCAAAAAATTGACAGGTCTAGATACTAAGGTAGGGTGTCTTGTTTCAAGATGCCAGAGCAGGGCTGCATCCTGTCGTTTGCCAGTACTTCGGCACATACAACACATTGAGGCCTTGGTGCATTGCTGGACCTGCTCCATGTAAAACCAAACTTTAAATAAACTTCATAATATTTTAAGCCTTTGTGCTTTGCTGGAACCTCTGATGCTGCACTCTCTTCTGCTTGGGTTGTACACTTTTCTCTCTGTCATAAACAATCCATTTCTCATTTAAGCTGTTTCTCAATAAGCGCACTGCTGAGGTTTGTAAGTTTACTCACGAAAAACAATGCAACGTACATTTGATGTGCCACAGTTGCTAAGCAACATTAATAGATCTATCATTCATGAATTTGTCTAGTCTCTTTTTGAACCTGGCTGTACTCTGCCTCTACAACCTTTTGTGGTAATGAGTTCCACAGGTTAACTACATGGTGTGTAAAAAATACTTTCTTGTTAGTTTTAAACCTATTTTGTTATTTTACTGGTTGCCACCTAGTTATAGTATCATAGGACTAGGTGAATAGCAGTTATCTATTCACTTTTTCCACGCCCTTTATGAGTTTGTGCCCCCTCAGCCTTCTCCTTTCCAAAATAAAGAGCCCTAGCCTTTTTGTTCTCTCCTGGTATGGCAACTGTTCCATATCCCTGATCATTTTGATTGCCCTCCTCTATTCCCTTCCTAATTCTACTACATACTTTTTAAGGTGTGGTGACAAGAACTGCACAGAGAATTCTAAGTGCTTACAGGTTAAGTATAAGAAAGACAAAGAATACAGAGAGATGAGTAAAGGAAACAATTAAATAAAATTGGTGAACATATTTGTGATTTCAGCATGCCACTCCTGCTTTGCATGTGTGGTTGTGTTTGTTGGTCAACTGTTAACATCTTGTATTAATTAGCAAGTCAACTTCTAATGATCTGGGAGCACAATTGGCTTTAAAATCTCTTTAAAATTTGATTTGATCTTTTCCTTCCTGTGTCACAGATGACTTTTGTGAACTTGGGCAAGTCATAACTATCTAGGAACTCAGTTTTTCTGACTGTACTACGGTGATAGTATTTATCTACCTTGTGAGCTGGCATAAGGCTTAAGGAATTAATACTGTAAAGTTAGTTGAGAAACTTGGATCACAGGTGTTATAGGTGTAAAAAATACAATTAATCTTATTCTAATTTCATAGTTTGACTGTAGGGTCTAAAAACTGTAAAGGAATCTTTCAAAATGACTGTGACTTTGAAGGGTGCAAATCAGAGATTTCTTTATATCAAGCCCCTCTTTAGCAACCTTTTTAGTTCCTGCATTTGGAAAAGAGAAGTGTTACTAGAGCTGGCTAACTGGATTTGGTTGGGATAGTGGTGTAAAAGGGATAGCATTGATCCGTCCGTTTACATGCTGTTGCATTTTAGTGGTGTGTATGTTTTGGTACATTACCTTTTTTCTGCAAGTTTTAAAAAATAACACGTTTTCTGTAGAATTATTACAATTATATATTGAAGCAACATTAGACTGTAATGTTGATGGCAGTCTAAAATGCTGCACCCATAAGGACAGCATTATTTGGGAGCTTCAATAGCTTCTCAGACCTCCTTAGCTTTAGAAAAAATTGACCCTATACATAACTTAATAAAAGTTAATACTTAATACCTTTACATGTGCAAGACAGTAAATTCCATTGAGAGGGCAGGGTGGCTGTTACCTAACAAATCAGAAAAGCAATGAGTACACAGAATCAGAGAAAAGTAAGGCTGGAAGAGACCTCTCAAGGACATCTAGTCCAACCCTTTGCCTGTCCAACTATAATTTTCTGAGGAAAGCTGTGCAATAAGATACTCACATCCAGATCTGTACCATTAAAAGAAGTTTGAAACCAGGAAAAATTCTAGATGTTCTTCTGGGCATCTGAACTAACAGGATATTAAGCCTGAAGCCCATAGCTTGACCACTAGTGCCAGTCCAGACCCAGCCTCAAAATTCCTCTGAAACTGTGTCTGACGTTGATCCCACCACCACTGCTTTCTAGCCTATATCTGTCACTGTTTTTAGAACTTACTCAGGTGTGCAGGCCTGAAGCACGAGTCTGCCAGCAACAATTCCATGCTGCTGATTTCTGAGCTTCTACACCCCACTTTCTCTCTATGTTGCCCAGTGGCAAAGAGAAGTCCAAAAAGAGAGAGAGGTTGTCCAAAGACCAATTCCAAGAAGGGCTTCACTTTTCAAATAAGCAGTGTAACATGGATTATCTAGTACAGAAAATAGGAACAGGGAAATATGGCTCATGGGGCTCAAATCTGTTGGGGTCAACTTCAAGGTCAATTCCAAATACAATATCTATTTTGCCATATATGATACATGATGGAAATGCATGAGAAAAAAAGTATGTCCATTATCACACAGCAATAACCTTTTCCCAGGTTAACTATAGAACTCCAAATTACGACACAGAGACACAGGAACATTGCTCTTATTTGAGAAGATCCAGCCTACTACAAAAGCAATATAAAGTATGAAGAGGAGAAGAAAGGAGGACTGCATTTTCATCACCACAAAAACCTGTACCATTCCTCTTTTCCTGTGGCTGCTATTCCTTCATTGTCTTTCTGCTATTGACGAGAGCAGCACCATGGATGACAAATAATAAGCTGCAGCTGCAACTACTGCAGGGCAACAAATATCCCAGCATCAGTAAACACAAAAACTAGGCCAAGTCTCGGTGGTGTGCCACAGCATGGTTATGGGCTGAAAAACAACAGTATGGTGTAGGAAGCAGATTTATTCAGCTTACGCCACACAAGTCATATGAGTAGTCTAGAGAAGTTGCTTTTAACTCAACCTGACATCTTTTTGTACACATCTCTATGACAGCTCTGCACATTATTGTCCATATGGTCTTTTTCCAGCACAACAAAAGAAATGACCAATACACCCTTCACGTATACCCCCCACTAACTGTGCCCATTTTTAATAGATATCCTGAATCATCATTATGATCAAAAACAGAAGCAATACTGGGCTGCCTAATACCGTCTCCCTCATTTTTGCCCTGTCATTCTACTCTGTGCTTCTAAGGTAGTGCTGCCCTTTCACATCTATTCGTAAGAGCTAGCAGTTGCAGCAACACTATTTCTCTTCTTAAATCAGGCAGAGCTGTCAGAAATAATAAGTAATAAATGCATCTGCAACATTAAGGCCTAGTCCATCATGTGATCCTTTCATGCTAAGACTGTCGATTTCCTCTTGCACTACTGCACAAGCAAATCAACTAGCTGCTTACAGAGATGATGGCACTGAATCCCTAGCCCTTTTAAAATAGTTGAAGAAACTAGCTTTAGGCAATGAATGGATTCTTTGCACCAACACTGTTAGAGCCCCATCTTTGCTAGAACAGTGCTGCTTGTGTTGTTTTTTTCAGAGACATTTTCCAAGCATTTAAGAGTGTTACTCCCCACACCAATAATACTTGGTCTAGTACATAAACAATGTTTGCCTGTCTTTGACAGCCTATTGGAGTAGTAGTTTTCACAGACTTCCTTATCCCATTGTATTCAAATATTACTGGAATTCCAAGTCTGCAAATTTGCAGATGATCCAGATAGAAAGGTTGAGTATATATTTGTTAACATAGTGTTGAAAGTACATGAATGGTTTATCATTCATTTATTTTATTTCCATATAAAAGCAGTCTGCAGGGTTAAGAGAGCTTAGAACTAGCTCTCTAAAAAAAACTGTACTTCTGGAACAGGAAAGTTCTGCACAAGAGAATTCTGGAAGTTAACTTTAAAACCTTCTAGCTGCAAACAAACAAACAACACCTTCATATAGTGAAAGTCACCCATCTTGGAGCCTGCTTTAATAATGTAAAGCTAAGTGAGAAATAATGCAACTGGCAGACAAGGTTCCTTGGGTGAATCTGATATCTTTTATTTGACCAACCCAAATAGTTGGCAAATAATTATTAAGCAAGCTTTTGGATTCAAAAACCCTTTGTCAGGCTAAGGAAGTTTCAGCAGTTAGTGTGTGTTCTTCCTGGATGGAATGAAAAGTAAAAAAGCCAATGGCTGGGCTGGTATGCATACAAGACAGGTAGTCAGTGAAAATGTAGACTGAGGAGTCAATGGGTGAGAGACAGGGGGAGGGGGGGATGAAAGTGGAGAGAGACCTGGGGAGTCAGCTGTCATGCAGGTTATAATGTGTCATAAATCCATTGTCTATATTTAGTCCATGATTTTTAGTATCTAGAAGGTTGATTAAGTGGAGTTCATAGGCTCGTCTCTGGGACGTGTTGTGTAAGTTTCCTTTGAGGATCAGGACTGAGAGATTGGAGAGAAAGTGGTTTTCTTGTGAGAAATGTGCCCCCACAGGTAATTGGGTATTTCTGTCTTTGATAGATTTCCAGTGTGCATTCATTCTGGTGCGCAGTTGTTGTTTGGTCTCTCCTACGTATTTTCCATCAGGGCATTTGGTGCATTGGATGAGATATATTACATTTCTGGAGGTGCAGCTGTAAGATCCGGGAATGCTGATGGCTCTGTTGTGGGGTGTAGTAATAGTGGGCATGGTGGAGATGTGTTGGCAGGTTTTGCATTTCTTGTCATGGCACGGTCTGGATCCTTTAGGTGTGTTCTGGGCTTGAGGAAGTTTGCTTCTGGTGATGAGGTTGGCGAGGTTTGGTGCTTGTTTGAAGGCTAGGATGGGTGGCTCTGGGAAGATCTTTTTAAGAATAGGGTCTCTGTCTAGTATGGGTTGCAATTGTTTGAGGATTTTCCGTACAGGTTCAAGGGAGGGGTGATATGTCATAACCAGCGGTGTGCAATTTGCGGGGGGGTTTTCTTCTGTACTGCAGCAGTTCTTCACGTGGTATCCGGGTGACTCTTTCAAACGTGCAATCTCTCTCTCTGGAGGAGTGCCCTTGTTGGGTGAAAGCCTTCTTAAGATTGGTGAGGTGGCAATCCCAGGAGTTCTCTTCAGTGCAAATTCGGTGGTATCTGAGGGCTTGGCTGTATATCACAGCTTTTTTGGTGTGTTTAGGGTGATTGCTGGTTCTGTGCAGATATGTATGTTGGTCTGTGGGTTTCTTGTATAACGTGGTCTGTATTTTATCATTCTGGATACTGATCATCATGTCTAAAAAGGAGATGTTGCAGCTGCTGCCACCTCACCCTGCTCCACGTTGTCTGCCTCAAATAACTGAAACTTTTACATAAGCAGCACCTGGCATTCCCCACTCATGCTGCATAACAGGGATTTTACTGTACAGTGTAAAAATAAGATTTGGTTTTATAGCATTTTAATTTCCTTTTTCTACACTCCCTGATCATAGAAACTGAAAGGCTGGCAGCCACTAAGCTCAACCAGCTTCACCTACTGTATAGGCAACATAACTTAACAAGTGGCCTTCAGGAGCAAACTCTATAAAATGCTGTATGTGGGAATTTCTTTGTTTGTTTTTAATGCTTACCAGTGTAATGTGCATAGATTGCCTTGACAGACCCCATATCCCCCCACATTATAAAAAATGTCCTGTGGTTTGTGCCAAAGCTTTTTTAAGTCTTGATACTAAACTTCAAGTACCACTGACCACCCCCTGTGCAATACTCTCACAGGGGTAAATCATGTAAATCATTTTCTGTGATTTACATAACTTTTCAAAAACTATTTTAAAATGATACTTAATCAACTATAATGTGTAGTGTTAATGGAGTGAAGAAATCCTTCCTCTGAATAGCACTGCCACTTCCTCTTGAAGTTCGGTAATAGTCTAATATTATTCTTAATCTCTTGATGACCAAGTGGATAGATTTTGGTATGAACTCTGTGAGAGGGGAAGAGAAAGCCGAAAGAGGCTTTCCCCACCCCCACAGAGATTCTCCCTATTCCCCACCACAGGCAAGGAAACACTGGGACAAGAAGGTCAGGTATAGCAGTTTCAGAGCAGCCTGAACCTCTGGATTGAAAACAGAGTGAAGGGGGCCAACAAAGAAGTGGCTGAACATGCAGCTATGGGGGAGAGGGAAGGGTGGGGCCCAGGGGAGACATGGGCCAATAGAGAAGTGGCACAGCAAGTGGCCGCAGAGTGGAGCAGCAGGGTAACGCCACTAGGAGATGGAGCCTGGACCCAGGAAGCCACACCTGGCCCGTAGAGGGAGTGGAGCCAGCTGCACACCCTGGTAGAAGAACTCAGGAGAGGAGCGAGGTGGAGTGCAGAGCATAAGCAGAACGGCACACAACATAACAGCAAGTTACAAGAAGAGTCACAGAGTGCTGCCAGGTGGGGTGGTGAAGCAATTCTGGCCCTAAGGCTGAGAGGGGTGGACTGGGGGATGCCAGAGAACCCCATCACCAGGGAGCCCCTGCAGGGGGGAAGAAGCGTGAGGGATGAACTGATCCCCAGAACAACCAGTCCCTTAGAGTACTGGGCGGGGCTGAAGAATGGGGACCCAGTGGAGGGACCTTACTGAAGCTGGAAAGGCGCCGTGGGAGGCTGCCAAGTCCACAGCGCATAGCTTGCAGCGGGGAGGCACAGCCCCACATACATCTTGGCAGAAGTTGATTGTTCATGTTTTTTGTTGGTTTTCCTGAGTTTCCCTTTACAAAAACATTGTTAATGCGAGGTTAAGGACATTAAAGTTATAGGGACATCTGCCCATAGCCAAAGGACAGCCTAAGAAGAGCCAGTGGCCGGAAGGTCTCTCATTTCCCAACAACGGGGCATTCAGGTGAGAAGTGATCACCTGGAAGTGGGACCTCCAGGCAACAAAGTCCATTAAGGCACTGGATGTGGTAAGGGTGGGGTAAAGGGGAGATTGGAGCCCCACAAAGACACTTAAGGTAAGATCTCACGAGCCACTTGCTGGAGCTCTCTCTCAAGAAGAACATCAAGTCATGGCAGAAAAGCCAGAACAGTGACCAGAACCTGCAAGTGGCGCTACATAGAGTCTCACCCTGACATCGCAAGGGGATAGGGCACCAGTCAAGCAACAACCTAAGCCTTACAATATGTGCTAGCGACAAGCTCAATTATGAATATTAGAACTATTTTAATCTTGTAACTTGCTGCTCTGTTGTGCACATGCTAGCATCCTAGAACTCTCCAAATTATATCTGGAATCACAGTATTCAGTTTCTGTTATAACTTTTTAATCAATAAGATAATTTCTATTTGTGCGTGTGTATATACACATACACACATTTATGTATGTATGTAAGTATGTGTAACAGGGAACCCTATCCATGTTACTAGGAGGCAGGGCGGCCGCTTTAGGACCAAAGTCTTTAGGAACACAAAGTACCAAGAGGGCAGGGGTTAAAAACCCAACCATACAGGCTGATCAGCTGAGGGGAAGGGGATAGGGCTCTGGGCACATACAAACCCCAGGGTAAGGCTAGCAGGAGTTAGTTCTCTGGTAAGCTGCCAGGGTAAGGAGCTCCTGCAGGGAAGAACCATCTAGGAATGTTGTGGCTGCCAGACAAACTATTTACAGGGCTAATGAGGCTCCAGGAGTTTACAAGGTACCCAGAGCTGGGAGGCACTAAATACTCAAGGAGCAGTTTAGGGTTTTAAAGAGGCAGAGTGTGGCTTGCATGACTCATATTATGTTATAGCCCAGGGGCTCATATTTATGTTATTGTTTTAACTGGTGGACTGGCCTGAGGCTATTGGGGAGGAGGAGACCTCATAAGGGGGCACACTACAGTATAGAGCCCCAGCATCAGAGAGGGCACAGAGACAGGGCTGCAGTGAGCCTGAGGCGGCTCAAGGCCAAATCAGAATGAAAAGTGCTAGTCTTTATAACAATCTGTGAGGCATGGGCCACCGTGTAGGGCAGGTTTGGAGCAGTGGATAGCAACCCCTGGTGCTGGGGTAGTAAATGGGCAGTAACATCATAATTAATTTTCCATCAAGGTGTGGCAGGTGAGAAAGGTGGGTGGTCAGCCCAGAAGCAGAGGGTGAGGCCAACGTTAGACAGGCCTGGGGATGGCCCCCTGTCACAGTATGTATGTATGTACATCTGGCCCAAGGATTTTGAAATAAAAGCTCTATATACTCTGTTTAATCATGGCAAAGATTAACTGCATACCTGTTCAATCCAGCCATATGAACTACTAGAAATACATTCCATTAACTCATCCTTGTGTCCCAGGGATCATATATCCATCCTACTGCAAGCATGCACATCTGAAATTTAAAGAAATGCTGCATCTCAGAACAAAACATTGGGTGAGGAAACTAAAGAGAAACTACTTATTTTTTTCGTTCTCTTTATTTCCTGAAACTCAAACATCTCCAAATTCCACGTGGTCTGGGACAGACAGTGCATAAACTGGTTTGAGCTCAGTCAGTTAAGTCTGATGCTACATTCAAATAGGTTTGTCTCAAACTGCTTTTGGTCATTTTGAAACTGGTTTATGTACATTAAATGTCTGTTATGTTGCAGGTCTGAACCAGTTTTTGATCACTTAAACAGGTTTATGTGTAATGTCTGTCCCTAGCTCATATGTATAACAACTCTCTACCCCTTCCTTTAAGCTAACTCCTTTTATATCTTTCTTCCTGTGACACAGAGCTGTGACTTTTTTTTTCTTTTTTGGTGTTAGTTCAGTGAGGGCATTCATATAAGGTCTGTTACATTTAATAATAGGGAATTATCAGGAAAGCCCAAATTTTAGTGTCACAGTAAGTTACAAGTATACTGTAAAGTTAGTTTCTAACTGTAGACACTTCTAGCCTTCATTACCCAGACAAGACCTGATATTTCAGATGATGGCTATATTCTCTTATTCCTTTAATTTGGTTTTATTATTTCCATTCCTTGTATCCTTAACCAGTAATTATCCGTCTCTGCCTCCCACATCTGTATAAAAGCATCCTTGTTATTTTCCACAGTTCCAAGAATCTTTCTACCTTTTGCCCTGGGCTTTCTCCTTGCTAACTTTCTATTTATCAAAGATTATCAGATCCTAATATACATTTCCAAACTGAGATATATTCATCCACTACAACCTTTTCTCTCAATTATAGGGAATATATACATAATAGTATGATTAGAAGATCATTTAATTAGCAGAAGACACATCACAGATCATCTTTTCACCATCTTAAAATGAACCACAGTACTTGTTGTCTATTGCATTTGGGTGTGCCCATTACTTAGTTAATTATTGTGACATTCTTTGAACACACAAATTCATGTATGTAGTTATAAATGTACATTAAAAATGAAAAAATAAAACCCATTACAATGACATATTAGAAAATAATGCAGAGCCAACTCTTCTATATTTTAAGTTATCTAATGTTATGAACCTAAAGTTATAGTTGTGAAACTGGAAGTCATTTTTTCTCCATAGTACAAGATGAAATGCTGCTATTTTGAATGCTGAAGGTTCATATTTAACCCCCTGAATAGCTCATGTGTGTGGATGAACTCTATCTGACTCAAGAAGTCTATGGACTGACAAGAGGCAAAGCGCTGCTCGACCTGGTACTGGCAACGGGGGATGACTTAATGAGCAACCTAATGATCGAAGGGCAGCTGGGAGACAGCGACCATGAGTTGATCACCTTCACCATCAGCCATAAAGCTGGCAAGTCAGTCAGCAAAGCAGAAGTCCTCGACTTCGGGAAAGCTGACTTTGACAAGCTCAGGAGGCTTGCTGGTGAGGCCCTAAGTGACCATGACCCAAAGGGGAGGGGAGTTCAGGAAGAGTGGTTGCTCCTCAAGGGAGCGATCCTGGAAGTTCAAGCAATGTCTATCCCACCTTGGAGGAAAGGCAGCAAAAGGGCACAGCAGCCACCTTGGCTCTGCAGGGAACTAGTGGACCTCCTGTGTCTAAAAAGAAAGCCCTATAAAGGATGGAAGGCTGGATCCACCCCAAAGGAGGAGTACTCTGCACTGGTTTGGACCTGTAGGGAGTGAACCAGGAAAGCCAAGGCTGCGTCTGAACTCCAACTGGCCACACGTATCAAGGACAATAAAAAGTCTTTTTTTAGATATGTGGGGAGCTGGAGGAAAAGCAAAAGTAACAGTGGACGCCTGTTAAACCATATGGGTTAACTGACAACCGACGACCAGGAAAAAGCCAACCTGCTAACAGGTATTTTGCCTCGGTTTTTCACCAGTCCCATGGGACAGCCCTGCTCAATATGGTACAGGACAGCCAAGGTAAGGGAGAACTATTACCCTTCGTCAATATTAACCATGTGAAGGAACACCTTGAGAGGCTGGACACCTTCAAGTCAGCTGGCCCAGACAGCTTACACCCCAGGGTACTCAAGGAGCTGGCAAACATCACAGCTCTGCCACTGGCACGTATCTTCGAGAACTTGTGGTGCTCAGGCGAAGTGCCCAAAGATTGGAAGAAGGCCAGTGTGGTGCCTATCTTCAATAAAAGGAGGAAAGTAGATCCAGGGGAAGATCTTGGAAAAAAATCAAAGAGACGATTCTTGATAAACTGGCTGAAGGCAACTTCCCGAGGAACAGCCAGCACAGGTTTGTTGCAGGTAGGTCTTGCCTGACCAAACTCATCTCCTTCTACAACCAGGTGACATATCACCTGGACAAGGGAGAAGAGATTGACGTCATACATCCTGATTTTAAAAAAGCTTTCATTCTGGTATCCCACGATCATTTCATAGAAAAACTGGCCAACTGCGGCCGTGGCTACATCACAGTCCACTGGCTGGGGAATTGGCTCTGTGGTCGGACCCAGAGGGTGGTAGTTGACAGAAGTCAATTAGTGTGGTGTGCCATGACGAGTGGGGTCCCCCAAGGCTCCATCCTTGGGCCTATTCTTTTCAACATCTTCACTGAGGATGTGGACACTGGTATCAGAAGTGGACTGGCCAAGTTCGCTGATGACACCAAACTTTGGGGCAAAGTGCCACACTCAAGGACAGGATGGTGATCCAGGCTGACCTTGATAGGCTCGGAAAATAAGCAGACAAAAACCTGATGGGCCTTCAACACTGAAAAATGCAAGGTACCCACCTTGGGAAGAAAAACCCGCAGCATACTTATAGGCTCGGCAGTGCTACGCTTGCTAGCACCACGGCTGAATGGGACTTGCGGGTCATAATTGGCCACAAGATGTATATGAGCCACCAATATGATGTTGCAGCCAGCAAAGCGAGCAAAACTCTGGCTTGCATCCATAGATGCCTCTCTAGCAAATCCTAGGATATCACCCTCCTGCTTTACTCAGCCTTGGTGAGGCCACAGCTAGAGTACTGCATCCAATTCTGGGCTCCACAATTTTAAAACAATGTGGAGAAGGTAGAGAAAGTCCAGAGAAGAGCCACACACATGATCAGAGGGCAGGAAAACAGGTCTTATGATGAGAGGCTGAGAGCTATAGGACTCTTCAGCCTGGAAAAGCACAGGCTCAGAGGAGACCTGGTGGCTGCCTATAAGTATATAAGGGGTGTATATCAGGATCTGGGGGAATGTCTGTTCACCAGAGAGCCCCACAGGATGACAAGGTCAAACGGTCACAAATTCCTCCAAGACCATTTCAGGCTGGACAAAAGGAAGAACTTTATTGCCTGAGCCCCCAAGGCGTGGAACAAACTGTCACCAGAGGTGGTTCAAGCAACTACTCTGGACTACTTAAAGAGTCAATTGGACGTTTATCTTGCTGGGATCCTGTGACCCCAGCTGACTTCCTGCCCTGGGGCAGGGAGCTAGACTTGATGATCTTCCGAGATCCCTTCCAGCCCTAATGTCTATGAAATCTATGAAATCTAATACTGGAGACACATGGTATACTGTATTATACAATGTGATGATCTAGTTCAGTGGTCACCAACCGATGGATTTCGATCGACCGATAGATCTCAGAGCCTCTTGGAGTTGATCCCAGGCTGAGGTGGGGGGCTGAGCATGTGTGCATGTATGCGCATGCCCCACCCCCAGCCCAGCAGGTCAGTCTGTGGGCAAGGGAAGGCGTGAGAGCGAGATTGAGGCTCCCGCGATCAGGGACAGTGCTGCATAGGCAGGAGGAGAGATAAGTTAAGCGGGGCCCTGGTCAGCCGGGCGGGTGGTGGGAGGTTCGAGCCCAGGTGGCTCATTGAAGGGCGCAGGGGGGCTCCTGCCACTGTATGCACCCCACACGTCCCACTGCTGGGCAGGCAAGGGACAAGGCTCAGCCCAGAGGCTGGGCACACATGGCATTGAGCTGCTCCTGGGCCAGCTACAGCTGGGCTTGGGGTGCAAGGCCCAGCCTGCAACAGCAGCTACCTCCACTGCACAAATAGGGGGGCATGTGCCCCCCACAAATGCTGGGCAGTGCCAATGTCTGCAGCAGTGGTGAGGGAGGGGGGCTGGAACAAGGGCAGGCCCTGCAGAGCTGAGGCAGGGAATGAAGCCACTCGCGGCTTCATTGCCCACCCCGGCTGCGTAGGGCCTGCCCCTGCTGCAGCCCTGTTCTCTTCCTCCCTCCCTCCCTCCCCACTGTTGGATGTGGGGGCAGATTAAGGTCCCGGTGGTAAGGGAGGAAGCGAGACTAGGGATGGGGCTTCAGTCCCCCTCCCCAACAGACTTACGTGCTGAGGAGGCTTGTCCTCAAATAATTTTTTCTCCCTCTGCCTCCATCTTCCCCACCCCCCTTCCCTGCCCACAGACTTACCTGCTGGGCAAGGGGGGTGGCACATGGAAGATCTTGAAGTTGGCTTTTAAATACCAACAGTGATCTCCTGCTGAAAAAGGTTGGAGACCACTGATCTAGTTAAAGATTATTGTAATGCATACAGCAAAGTTGGCACTGGCATTTTGTGACTTTCCAGCACTTCATTGCATGACTTTAATATATTCTTAGCTTTATTTTCTAATGGTTATTTAATACTTAATGCAAAAAATAATAAATAGAAGTCACGCTGTGCTTATAGGATTAGGCATAAAGAAAGCAGTTGTTAACTAGTGTACTCAAAGTGTACATTAATATTGATCTTGTTCACATGGGGAATGTGGAATCTGTACAGGAGATTAATGACGAGGCTGTATGCGACTGAAATGAAAGCATCTACATCTATGTTGTTCATGCATCAGAGGTTCTTAAAAATGTTCACAAACATTGTTACATTAAGGATTTGATTCTGCAGTGGGAGGTGTGCATCTTACTTCACTGGGAGCAGAATCATGCTTCCAACTTCACAATACCCTAGTGGAGGAGCTAAGTTTTTAGCCTTATTTAAAAGCATATAAATTGTATGTATGGAAAAGGTCTATAGAATTTAATAACAGTGAAACCAGATGGGTTCATAGAAAGCTTCAAACTTGTAATGGTGCATGCTTTCCTTTCTAGGGGTTTTTAAAAATAATCTCATAGAATTCCATAGCAAGGGTATGCTTTTCTATTAAATTCTACCAGACCAGGGGTAGGCAACATTTTTGGCTGGAGTGCTGAAAAAACTACAATATCTACCTTGTAAGGTGCTGGAGTGCCAGCATACCAGAAAAACCAAACCAGGGCCAGGGGTACATGGCAGGACACACTGCATATCAATATAGTTAATAATCATAGATGTTGCCTTGTAAACACCAGGTTTTCTAAAAATTCTAAATCTGGTGACAATAAATAAAACTTCAAATACTACCTTCGTTGTTGTGTATTCTTTTTTAAGCATGTTGTGATGACAGAGGGAAAAAAGAGGAGAGAAGAGAGAGGGAAAGAAAAGAGAAAGAAAAAAGGGGAGAGAAGAGAAAAGCACTAATCACCTGGTGATACTGCGGCAGGGGGCAGTGTAGGCCCACTCCTACCTACCCTACTCCTGTCTTCTCTTTGTTCATCCACCACATCTTGGCCTTAAATGGTAGGTAGAATAGAAAAAGAAAGGAGTTGGCACCTGGTTGTCCTTGGCCTTTACAGTGAGGCGTGGAAGATCACATCCTGGGTCTTCGCACGGCTCCGCCACCTCTATACCACACCCATACCTCTCCAAAGAGATGTTGCCATGGAAGATGTTGGTTCTTTAAGGATACACTTATTTAATTCCTTAAAATAGATGTTCTGTATTCACTGCCATAAACAAGTAAAAATGCTCTCAAGTAAAAGATCTTTTCTTAGTGGCGGCCTTGGCCCTGCTTCTGACAGCTGAGTTTGGTGATGTTAGGTTGGTAGCTGGTTGTCAAATGCAAACATAAATCTGAAGTGTCAGTCATCAGATGGTTTCTCATAGGACTGAGCATGGTTTTCATTTGTGAAAACACTTGTTCGCAGCGATAAGTGGATCCAAAGACAGACACCAAGGCAAAAGCTACTTTTTTCATGCAGGCATTCTTTTCAGGAAGGAAAGACCAACATGCTGTAATCTTGAGTTGCCAGTCCCTTTCATTCTCAAATTCACCTCACAGTGATTTTGAACTTCAGTACCTAAATGTATAAGCTTTGAAAGTCAATCAGTTCCAATTCACATCCTTCAATGTTCATCCACTGAAAGTACTACAGTTCTATATCACTTACCCTAGTACCACCTGGGTTCACAAGAAATGAAAACGTGGGACCTGTTGCAAGTCTTGGAATGGTCTTATGAACTCATCTTCCAGCTGTCTTCTGTAGTTGCATATATCCTTATTCAATTGATGCTACTCAGAAAGGATTTTCGGACGGGGGAAGTAACGGAAGGCATGTGTTTTGATATCTCATCTGAAAACAGATAACTTATCACAGAAAGCTTTCTAGTCTTCAGACAGCTGAAGAATGGTTTTCTATATTCCTTGTAATCTAGTATTCAAATCATTTAAATGTGATGTGATGTCTGTCAAAAACATCAGTTTTGTTAGCCATCTGTTATCAGTAAGGTCTGCATATTGCTGACCACTTTCCTTAAGAAAAAAACTTGATGGATTTGAGACAAGCAACAAATCTCTTGAGCACATTACCTCAACTCAGCCAGCATACATTACTTTGCAGCACTAAATCTCCATATGCAGAATCCATATCATTTAAAAGTTCACAGAATCTCCTGTGTCAAAGAGGAGTGAGCAATCAAAAAGCTCACAATTTTCACAACCATTGTTATGATTTAATTTAAACCAGAAGACGAGATCATAGCACACAGGCTCTCCTGATGAATAATACAATGGAAACACATAAGAGGATGTCCAATCTCAGTTTTCAAAAGTTTAAAAAAATCCAGCTGTTTTACCCATCATAGCAGGTGTGCCATCAGTGGTAACAGAGAAAACAGAGAACACTTTATGCAGGTCAATTTATTGCTGCATGAAAATATCTTTGACAGCATTATGTATATTGTTGGCCATTGGTGTGCTATGCATAGTGCTCAAAGAAAACAATTCTTCCCAAACTTCCCCAGAGATAAAATATTGAACTATTATAGCAAGATGGGGTTAGGGATATCATTTATGTCTGTGCTTTCATCCGGTGCAAGGCTCATCACATCACAAACATGGAGGTCTTGAGCCATTTGTTCCCTAACATTAGTTGCCATTGCATCTATTTGCCTTTGAAGAGTCCTGGATGACAAGTGGCATTTCATCAATATGAGCAATGATGTCTTTCTTATTCACAAAATCCTAAAACAGATCCTCAGCACATTTTAAGAAAGCATCCTTTAAGTATTCTCCATCTGTAAAACACTTGTATATCCAAGAAGCTATACTACAGCTACAACGTAATTTGCCTGGGTGGAAAGAGTATTTCTAGTTACGAAACTAGGAAAGCTGGCTGGCTGTTTTTGGAACGGATCAAAAGCTTTTCAAATGGATTCATGTTCGTCTGCTTCATCAGCTCCAGAAAATTTGGCTTTGTACTTGGCTGGAAAATGGTGCTGGACGCTGGAAGTACAAAATACCATACTCTTACTGCACAGACGACAGTCAACATGATCTCCTGGCTGCACAAACCCACACAATTCTCTGCATGCTGGCTGAAACTTCTGAATACCTAGCTTTTGGTTTTTTACTATCCAAAAAGTTTTTTTACTATTTCAAAAGTTAGAGTTTTACTATCCGGGGTTATGTATCTATATGGCTTCTAACTGTAAATTTTCCTGAAGTTCACGCTAACAAAACAATGTAAATAGGCAAACAGAAAGCAGACAATTAAAAAGAATTGAATTATTTGAAGTGTGTGTAAATCTAGGTAAGTGTTTCCAAGAAGGCAATCAGAGAGCAGGAAAAACGCACAAAAAAAATGAGCAATATGAAGTGTTTAAATCCAGGAATGCAGAGGAATGGCAAAGTAGAGAGATCAAAATAAACTGAATACGAACTGCTTTAATGAAGTAAAAACCTGAAAAGTGTGAACTGGTTTAAGCAAGTGAAAAAAACTGAGTACAAAACGATTTACCAGAGCAAAATAAGCCGATTTATGTGCAGAGAGCGCAAAAGCTGAATATGAACCAGCTCAACAGAGGAAAATAAACCGAAAGGTACAAAGTGGCTTGAGAGAAGTCTGAAATAATTTAACAAGGCAAAAAGAACTGAATACACAATCTTAAACTCGTTTTTGCAAGAACGGACAAACTACTGGGCTAGAAGCCGCCCAGAGCCACGTGCTTACCTCATATAAGCGGGAAGAGACGCACAGCTGGGGGGCGGGGGTCTGTATCCCGCCCCCTGCCCCCACACTGTGCTGGCCCCGCCCCCAGCCCCGCCTCAGGCAACCGGGGGCGGGGACCCACCGGATCTGCGTAGATGGCAACAGCTGCCCGCGCAGCTCTGGGCGGACTGTGGTGGAGGAGGCGGGGCTGCGCTGTCCTAGCCCCTCCCCGTTGCCTCCAACACAGAGCCGATGCGGGCTCTGTTTGCAGCCCGCTCTCTGCCTGCAGCAGCAACCCAGGGCCCGGGCGGGCCGCACACAGCCGCGTGGCCCCACTACAGGGACGGTGCTGGGGGTGGTCAGCCCCACAACATTCTCCTCGCCCCCCCCCCCGCGCGGCGCCCGCGTCCTCCCGGGGAGGCCCCGCCCACCCCGCAGGGGCGCGCCGCGTCGGCCTCTTCCCGGGGGCGGGGCCAGGCCGGGAGGCCCCGCCCCTGCAGCGCAGCCGCTGGCCCCACCCCGCCCCCCGCAGCGGAGCGGAGCGCAGCCCCCGCCCGGCGAAGGCTGGCGCAGCCCCTCCCGGCCCGGCCCGGCCCGGCCCAGCGCCGGGAAGAGGCTGGCGCCGCGGCGGGCTCAGCTGCGCGGGGCCGGCGGCAGCAGCAGCAGCGGCGGCGCGGGGAGAAGCGGAGCGGAGCCTCCCGGCCCCGGGAAGAGACTGGCGCCGCCCGCTGTTGCGGGCTCAGCTGCGCGGGGCAGGCGGCTGCGGCGGCGCTGGGACGGGTGGAGCCCGGCCCCCCCCGCCAGCGGGAAGAGGCTGGCGCCGTGCGCCTTCGCGGGCTCGTTGGCGCGGGGCAGGCGGCGGCGGGGACGGGTGGATCCTCCCCCCCGCGCCCCCCCCAGCGGGAAGCGGTTGGCGCCGCGCGCGCGCCTGAGCCGGCAGCAGGTCAGTGGCGCGCACAGGGGGAGGGGCGGGGCGGGGGTTGCGCGGCCTCGGGCCCCTTCCCCGCCGAAGCACGCGCGCCGCAGCGCGGGGCAGGGGCGGGGCGGGGCCTGGGCCGCACGGGTCCGGCCTCTCCCTGGGCCCGCGTGCCCCGCAAAATGGCGCACGCGTGCCGGGGGCTGCGGATCCGTGCCCTGGGCTCGGTCTGGCGAGGACACGGTTAGTGACTGAACTGCAGCCATGTCACTTCCAGCCTGTGGCGTGACCGCCCTTCGCCCGGCCGGGATATGCTGACAGGCTTCACGTCAGCTTCGTGCCTGCACGTTTTGCAGGATAATGTAGGCTCGAGCCATGGGTATCCTTTACCGACTTTGTAAGACGCTGTTTTTCTTGATCCCGACGCTTTGAAGAGGAGAGGAGTAACCTGGGGACCAGCCTGGCAGGCATCACTTGGACAAAATCGTTGTTGCACCTTCTGGTGTCTCTCGCCTGAAGTAAGGACTTTGGGTACAGGTCCAATTTGTGACCAGCTTCAACAGCGCCTTGCAGGCCACTTTGGATGTGTAGGCACAATTACAAGGGTATTTGTCTTGAACGCTGTTTACTTTAATGAGTTTTCCTCGTCGCTGTAGTTTGAGCAAAATATAAGTACACTTCTTTGAATGTCTCAAATGGGAATGTCTCAAATCCTGTGGCAGTACACATACTTATCTTTGCTGTTTTTAGAAGTGATCTTCATTTATTGGGCAAAGCACTTTAAGTCTCAGCTGGTCTTCCCCACCTGCATTAAAAAAACACAACAGTTCTTTGTTGAAAGCAAGTGAAGATTGGATTTACTGTCACATGAGAGAGAAAGATAGCTGCTTCTGCTTTTTGGAGAACAAGTACAGATTGTGAAGCCTTCGCTGTTGTATTACTTTGTTCGTGGAATCAAGTCAGAGGTCCACTAAAAGACTTTTTTGTATCCGTTGGGGAAGTTAATCACAATTTATGTGAACAAATGAAATAGTGTGCTTCTCTCTCTCTCTCTCTCTCTCTCTCTCTCTCTCTCTTAGTAGGGCAGTGTTTTCTGTCTTGTGTACAACTTCATGCGTTTGAAACAGTGGACATGAAATTACAGTTGCAGTTTATTTTAATTAATTTAAAGTATCTGAGATATTAACACCTAGATTTCTGCATCTGTATCGTTTTATGGACTCAAGTCTTATTCGGGAAGAGCTCCCACTGCCATCAGAGGAGAGCTGTGGCTGAAGAAGGAAGGAGTGTGAAAATTGCCCTCCTCTGCTAGGGAGCTTGATATATTTGGGTCTCCCTTCTTGGTAGGGTCTGTTACGGAAATGCAAGTAACAAATAATCTGTCTTTCACTTTTAATGAAGGATTGACAAATTTTTATTAGGGTTTGTTTCTTTTTGTGTACAAATTTGGTGCACAGCAGGACAATATTTCGTCTCGTTTTAGTTGTTTTTAGAGTGTGTTTTTTTTCTTCTTTTCTCAAGGTCTGTGTTACAGCTTTAGAGCTTACTATACGATTTTTACCATGACCTTTGCATTATCTTTAAGAAAACGTGTACATCCATTAGGAAAGCATAAAAGTGTTCCTAACTGCTTAAAAATGTTCTTCCATAAATCACTATAGTATGTAAGCCAGAAAATTACTAGAGTATTACTGGAAAATTACTGGATTTGTTCAATTACTGGATTAAGAAGATACTGCAAAAGATAATATATTTGTGGCATCTACAGTTATCACACTGTCAAGCTACTTCAGTATCTGATTCTCCCTGCTGGTTCAGAATGGGCCTTTTTTCCAGAAATTAAAACGATACAACTATTTGGGTTGATTTATTGTATTGAAAATGTAGGACCCAGCCATTTCTGATAGTGCCCATATCAAAAATCATAATTTAGTATATTTTGAGGATGTTGCTTGAAAGAAAATACGTTTAATGTTACTCATCTGCTTGTGACATTTCTGCACTGAACAGGAAAATGTTATTTCCTGTCCCTAGATACTTTTATTTCCTTTGTCTCTACAATAAAAGGGGAAAAGTTCTGTAACATTTGATCAGTGCGTTTTTAGGCCAACAAAAACTTCTAATCCTCCACTTTATCAGTCTTGGATACATGTTGTTGCCCAAAAGAGACGTTTTTATTATTTTTAATCACAGGACAGATAATCTATGAAGTGCCTGTTGTGTCTGCCAATCATGCAAGTCAATGTAAATTAGTGGACTGTTACTGGCATAACTATATATTTTTGTAGGTGAAGTTGTGTTTATTAGTAGGTGAAATTGTGTTTAGTAGGTTAAGTTGTTACTCTTGAAAAACGAAGAATAACAAATATAGAGCAATTTATGTATGTATATGAATTAAGTCCTTTTTATTTTGTGCGAATGTCTGGTGGGGGGGTACGTTTATTTTCAGACTGTCTGCTTAATTGAATTTTAAGTGGTGGATTCTTTTAAAAGCAAAGTTTTACTCCTTTTTAAAGAACTAAATTCTAGAAGATCTCACAGGATCACATGTTTTGGCTAGGCATGATTTTTCTGGTGATTTTAGCAGATAGCTTAGTAGAATCAGTAAACCCTCCAGACTGCTCATTTGTAGTTCAGTGCCTGGAAATGTTTTTCATTGTTGTCAGTGATCATAAGCAGCTACTTTACTGAAGGTCAAAATCATATAGGCCATAGATTGTTTTAATTTTACAGTTAGGAACTGGCTTCATGTATTGTCATAAATATAGTTGATTAGAAGTGCTTTTTTTGTTGTTAGTATTTCAGAAAGCAAAGTTGAACTTACTCCAGCCTTACTATCATGACTTGCGTTTCTGGTTTAAACAGATTTGAGGTTTTTAAATCAGTTGCTTGAAGCTTTTCCTTGCACAGTGGCTTAGAAGCATTATGGCACTTTATATAGTAGTACTAGCTCTTTGAGAACATGGAAGTTGCTAAACACTATCTGTTTTTTCTGTTATAAATTGTCTTAAATGCATGAGAAACTGCAACCTTCATTTATCATTCTGAAATTTTTATGGACAGGGTGGAGGGGTTAGCTTTAATTTGAAGTAATATTTTACAAAGTGGCCTTTCCTCCTCATTGATTCTTCAGTCCTATTACAGATTTTAAGTAAATATGCTTCAAAACAGTTATGCTTCAAATACCAGGGTAGCAAATTGTTCACGGTAACGCTTAAGTGGTTTGCTCCAGCTAGTTGGAATTAATGTTTTAGTAAATTATATTGTGAAGAGAAAAAAAAAATGTAGTGTGGTACAAGATTAAAGAATGTAGTAGTATTATACTTTAATTTTAATTAGTGACAATCACATTTGTTTCCCCCCCCCTTGCCCCTCGTTACTGTAGTCGTGACATGGAGAATAAAGAAACCCTCAGGGGGTTGCAGAAAATGGATGACCGCCCAGAAGAGCGCATGATCAGGGAGAAACTCAAGGCAACATGCATGCCAGCTTGGAAGCATGAATGGCTGGAAAAGAGAAGTAGGAGAGGCCCTGTGGTAAGTTATGTCCATGAAGAATCATAATTACTAAATAATTTCTACTTGTAATTTGCAGTTATTGAAAGTGAGGACCTGAGCAAATAACTCTTAGTGCTTGAAACCCTAATACTGTAATTATCATCACTGATCCCTTTGTTTGCCTCTCTGAATTAATTGAAGACTTATTCCTAACTTTAAAACTGGCAGGTTTGTAATATGTTTGGTGCTTAGAAGGTCAAATAGTTCAACAGACAACTGTTTTGCATAAAAATATTATTGTGACAACACTGCCCTCTAATGTCGACATCTGAAATATCTACATTTATTGGCTAAAGTTTAAAACTGTTTTTTCTCTTCCTTTCCTCAGTCAAAAAACCACCAGAATATTACAGAACAGAATCCCAAGATTTGTTGTAAATTAACCTTTTTTCCATATCTGTTTTGTACCTGTACTGGAAAGAAACACGATAAACTTCATGCTTAAAAAAAAAAAAAGCAGAAAGTACATTATCGTCTGCTCCCTGCTCTCTTCTAGGGCTTGTGACATCCTAATTCAAACATTTAAAAAAGAAAAAAACACCTTAGATGTTATGTCTCCTCATATAGCCTTGAAATACGGAAGTATTCAAGAAAAAACAAACCACTGCAAACTTAAAAGAATCAGAAAGTGTGTGTGTGTGTGTGTGGTTCCTTGGCTGACTCTGATATTTTTTATTAGACCAACCCAGATAGTTGGAGAATAGTTATTAAGCAAGCTTTTGGGTTCAAAAACCCTTCGTCAGGCTAAGGAAGTTTCAGCAGTCGGTGTGTGCTCTTCCTGGATGGAATGTATATGTATGTTGTTTTACATAATGCATCCACTTGCCTGTATCTCTACCGGATTTAGGATGTGAGCAGGTTTTTGTACTCGGTCCTTTTTGCTAATATTGGCATAAACTGTAAGAATAATTTTAAGAAGTACATTGGAAGTCTGTTTAATTGAGTTTTTCCAACAAACAAGGGAGGTATAGTTCACAGAGTACAGTGTAATTCTTGTCAGCCATTGGCATTTACTTCTAGTATCTTTTGTGCTAAAAAACCTAAAAGGATGGTCTCTTTGGAACTTACAAGAACTTGAGTTGAAGGTGTTACTTGTCATAGCTGAAACCAAGCACTTGTGTGCTTATTTGAACATAAAACTGAACTAGTAAAAATAAGTTGCATTTATCTGTCATTCCACTCTCGAGGGAAAGAACATATCCTGAACAATCCATGTTTAAAAGGAAAATCCCATTGCTCCCTAATGAGAGCTCTAACTGTTCTTTATGATACTGGTAAAGCATTAAGTATTAATAATATCACTGAGGACTATCCAAGAGTTCCCATGTCAAGGGATTCTGTCAAGTAGGTACTTGGATAATCTATAGATGTTATATGATTATGTTTTTAAAACAGACTTATTAGGACATGTTACGAACAATTTTCTGTGGAGCAAAAGGTGTTGGGGTTTTACTGTACATCAGCTGCTTGACAGTGACTGCCCGTATGCACATCTTTTACCCTGTTGTAGGTAAACGTAAACTTTATCATATAACCTCAGTAAAAGAAGGGGTAAATTACAGTGGCTTAGCTTCAAATTAAGTCAGTGTAAGGGCTTCTGTATTGCACTTACTGGAGAGTAGCTGATGCCTAGTAAGCTTCTCCTCCCCCTCCATCCTTTTTGTCCTCTGGTAAATTATTGATATGCCCATACCCTTTGTATATTTTTGCTTACATATTTAGAAGGTGATTGTTTTAGATGCTATAAACCATGTGGTTTATTTCCTGTAAGGTGGTAAAACCAATCCCAGTGAAAGGAGACTGCTCTGAAACCAGCAAACTATTGCTAGAACCGCAAGCTGAAGGACAAAGTACTGCTTCTTCACCCACCCAGAAAGGGAGACGAAGCCCTTCTCCTAGTAGCTCCTCCTCATCATCATCTAGAACTGTTAAATCTGAATCACCAGGTGTCAGAAGGAAAAGGGTATCTCCAGTGCCTGTAAGCTGATTTATTGTTTGGTAATGATGGTTTGGGCTTTATTTTAGAAAGCCATTGTATCTGGGGGAGAGGGAATATTGTTGTCAATATATCAGAATTTGGCATGTAGAAATAGCTTTTGTTGAATAGTTTGAAAGAAAGATGAGTGTTTTGAAGAGATTTCCACTTTACTTGGGATACCATGTATATTTTGTTAACTTGAATAGGTATTGTTGTACATATTAGGAAAGTAAATGTGCAATTTGAAATTCCATGCTTGAATTAGTTTTCTAGTTTTTATAACACACAACCCTGAATCAGGCTGTTAAATAACTGAATCATTGTGGTGGATGTTACATGGTAGTACTGCTATAAGAAGTGGTACAAGTTTTTTCTTAGCATTTGAGTAAATGTTCAGTCTTGGGAAGACTTAGAGATACAAGCATCTAGGTAGTGCGATGTGCAAAGAAGCAGGAGTTTGCTTTCTTCAGTATCTTTATTAGTGTCAGTTACTAACAGAGAGCTACTGGTACTGGGCTACAATTCCTGTAAGAGACCACTGGGGAGGGGGGAAACCGGCATGAAGGGGAGCAGCAAATATAGCGGCTGCCCCTGCCTCTCACTGCTGATTGGCTGAGAAGGTCTGTTGTGTGGCCCCAGCTTTTGGTTTTTTACTATTACTAACTTTTGAAAATCTTAGCCAAAACATATAATGGACTGCTTCAGGAAACCACAATAATAAAAAGAGTAGATAATGTTGTACAATGAGCTGAAAAGGCCTAGAGCAGGGGTGTCTTAACTCACTTGCACCCTAGGCCTGATACAGACCAGAGGGTGGCAGCAGCAGCAGGAAAAGTGGCATCAGTGAGCTGTTCAGGTTAATGCAACTGTCGCTCACCCCTTGCCACTGACATGCATCCCCAGCAGGGCTCTACCCTGCCCTTGCTTGCTTCAGCCCCTCTAGGAGCCCTTTAGGCTGCATATTTGACACCCCTGCTCTAGGCCTTTCCATCATATTGTACAATATTATCTACTCTTTTTATTATTGTGGCCTCCTGAAGCAGTCCCCTATGTTTTGGCTACGTTTTTCAAAAGTTAAGAGTTTAGCCTCTTAAATAGGTGAAAAGTCTGGAAGTCGAGCCACTTATTTAGGAGTCTAAACTAGGAGCCACATGCTTATCTTGTGGATCTACAGGCATTAAGGGAGAATGTAAATTAACATTAATTTTCAGTTGCATGATTTCTATCAATTTATGTAGAAACCTAAAATAAGCTCAAATGTAAATTGTCTATACATCCCTTCATTTGTTTTACATTAGAAAACTGCTTATATTCTGAAAATGAAAACTTCACTAAATGGGGAACTGAAATCTGCCCACTCCAAAGAACTGAGGCTTACAACAGGTCTGGAAGTAGTGTACACTAAAATACTGATTCCAGCTAGCTTCTGTAATGTGGTGCTGTAGAGCAAGATAATTTGCTCTGTTAGGACAGAGAGCCATTTAGATGCAGTACCACATAAATGCAACTACTTATGGTTAAGAAAGTAGCCCGTACCAAGCTAGCTCAAGTAACTACATATCATTGCTTGTGTTGATATAAGCCAGTACTGTGCAGTTACCCAAGCTGGCTCAGCTTCTTCCTGAGACCATTTTTCTAAAACCAGGTGAAACTGAAGTCTACTTTCACATCAACAATCAAAAACTTTAAGAAAAATAATAGCAAGCCACTGGATTTTTCCTTCCTCTGGCAGTATTTTGATAACAATTTTATATAAACATTTCTTAGTAAAGAAAGAACTTTCGTTGCAGTTTCAGAGTGGGCGAATAACTCCACCTCGAAGAGCCCCATCTCCTGATGGCTTCTCACCATATAGCCCTGAGGAAACAAATCGTCGTGTTAACAAAGTTATGCGAGCCAGACTGTACCTGTTGCAGCAGATAGGACCCAACTCTTTCTTAATTGGAGGAGACAGCCCAGATAATAAATATAGAGTGTTTATTGGGCCTCAGGTAAGAATTGCCCACAAAGCCTGCAATATATATATATTTTTTTTTATTTAGAAGCATTTGAAATTTTTGCAGAACCAAGTTGGATGAAGTTTCAGGATTCACAGTTCTAAATGAGATATTTAAGTACTGTAGCATTTAAAAGGTACTGGGTATGTTTACATGTTTATTAAAGTGCTGTGAGTATGATGCATTAAGTTTAGTGTTTGTAATAACAGATACTAACTTAATGCTGTAATAGGCGCTACTGCGCATTAGTGCAAATGAACACTTTTCTGGTGACGCTTAACGTTCATTGGACTAAGTCCTACTGCATATTAGCATGGTTTTTGCTAGCTGCACTAATGCACAGTAATATTAGTCCAGTGGACATTAAGCATCTCATGTGCATACGTGATTATCAAAGTTTGTATTTTGCCAAATATATTGCAAACATGGCTGGAGCAAGCACTTCTCTTTTAAAATTACTTAAATTCATTGAGGAATCATTACCAATGAACAGATTTAGTTTATTGAAATCCCTGTTTGTGCTACTTCAATGTATGTGACGTTTAATTTGGCTGAAATTTTTTGTTACACTCACTTCCCACTACAGTGAGCATTTTTAATCTCTTGTGTCTATGGAACACTATGCACGAGTTGTTGGTGTTTTTTTTCTTGGCATTTATTTAACAGTCATATGTGAAAGCTCTTTAAATGGTCTCATGGTAACATTAATACTCATCGAGTCCTCTTCACAGACCTTTCTAATACTGGTCTTGATTTTTTTTTTTTTTTTTGGAAACAACTGGACTTTGGTGCCCTTGGAACTGGTTACTGAAGTCTGGCTAAACATTCTTTCATTGCCATTCTACTCCTATGTATAATGCCTATATGTCTAACTTCTTTTCATCTGAAGAGTAACAGTAGCCTCTGAGAGAAGAAAAAATCTGATGGAAAAGTACCATTATAATTTGCTTTTTTTCACACACGTACACATATGCATTATATTATAAATAAAATGTGTGTTGATGAATAATAGGAATGCAAGTCATATTTCAGAAGTTTATTCTTTTTCTGTAAAAACATTTCTTTTACCTGGGCCTGTGACTATACGAGAATCCATATAATTTCAAACTAGGTATTAGCAGTGTCTGGGTAGACTATTAGGCAGTTTATATATTTAAATTAAGAAGAGAAATATGTAAGGATTAAGCCAGAATAGAGTTCTAAACCTACTATATGTTTCTTTGTAGACCTGTAGTTGTGGGCGTGGAACATTTTGTATTCATCTGCTGTTTGTCATGCTTCGAGTGTTCCAGCTTGAACCCTCAGATCCAATGCTGTGGAGAAAGACATTAAAGAATTTTGAGGTAATGTGTTCTTGTATTCCTCCAATGGCAAACTGGGATACATATCAAATAATGGTATTTTTAGCGCAAGATTGTAATAGTGCCATAACTTTTTTTCTGAATTCTGAAAAAAACAAATACAAGATGTTAATTTAGCAGGTTACTGTGTACTAACTTCAAAAATTATGTAAATAGTAGACACATTTTCTGCAGTTAGAAGGAGCAGCTGAAAGTAGCAATCGAGAGCTTAAGTTAAATGAAAGCAGCATAATCTTTCATTTCCACTTAAATTGATACTGCATCAACATCTACTGTGCATCATTTATCTGTTGTCTGAGGACTAAGTTGTTTATTAAACAGACAGGGATTTTCCAGACCATTTTTATGCTACTAAATAAACAGTAAATAAAATCAATAGACCATTTTGTTATAAATTAGTATAATCATTTAAAGCCATCTTATTGAGGCTTTTTCTGAAATCCCGGCTCCTACTACAATTTAATAATGATGTATTATAAACATGTAGGTGAATAGTTGTTTTTTTTTTTAGTAATGTTTAAACTTCAGAAAGTTCACTTCGTAATGTGAGATACTCATAGCATAAATGCTACTATTACTGTCTTTTCCCAATGTTAGGTTGAGAGTTTGTTCCAGAAATATCACAGTAGGCGTAGCTCAAGGATCAAAGCTCCATCTCGTAACACCATCCAGAAGTTTGTCTCACGCATGTCAAATTCTCATACATTGTCATCATCTAGTACTTCCACATCTAGTTCAGAAAACAGGTTAGTACTTTTCTCAAGGCATTACAAGTTTTGGGGGTTTTTTTTCTACGTGGTTTTACTTTGGTCTGGAGGTTTAGGTACCCCTATAATTTATTTCTTTGTTTAAGGCTGCTTCCATTTCAAGCCATATAAAATTTTTACATATATGCAGCCAATTAAGATTCTAGCATATATCACAATCATATTGGTACCAGTGTGGGCATAATCAGCGTACAGCACTCAATTAGATATTATTATTTGTGCCTATTGAATTTGTGCCTGTTGTGTTTCCTCAGAGTTGGTTTTTTTTGTTTTATAATTATTCAGTTTCAGCTGTTTTTAGCCTGGTATAGATATTAACTGTGGAAACTCATGTGATGAATGTGTTCATATACAACAGGCATACATATATTCACAAAGTAGATATTTGATCTCAGTTTTTTTCCTGTGCAAGTACTTTTGAAAGTGAGCTGAATTTTTAGGGAGCAACACTGATGTGCCTCTGGGAATATGCTGAAAAGCATTGAGTGATGAAAGCCACTTTGTACAACACTACAGGAGAACCAGTGCTTTTTATGTTGAACTGTGTGCGGGAAATGGAGTTGATGATGGCAACAATGAAATGACCAATTGGAAAGAATTACCACAATTCTCTTCAGCATCTACATGAATGACTGGCTAATCTGTGCTGACAATCTGTATATTGCTGTCCAGACTATAAGGATTTTCCTTAGAGTGAAGCTTTACTAACATTTACACTGCCTGGACTTTTAGTTTGTTGCACTACAGACTGACTAAGCACCAAACCAGCTAAAACACAGGCACATCTTTTTTCACTTCTGGAACCTTGAGTCCATTTGACAACTCGGCCTCATCTAGAATGGGATACTACTTGCCCATTGCTGGAAGCCTGTCTACCTTGAAATGATAGACTGCAGTCTCTCCTTCAAGATGCATATGGAGAAGACAGAAGGCAAAGTTAGCACCTAGAAAACTATATTTGGGAACTTTGCATTTTCAAATTGGGAAGCCATTTAGCAAGATGAAGAGCTATTGCACTTGTATTTTGTTATTCAGTGACCAAATATGCATGTCTGTTATGGGTTTATACAAAAAAGATGGACTCTTGCTGAATGACAGCTGCCTGTGTATTAAAGGATGTCTAAGACCAACAAATGTGAACAAACCTGTATGTGAATGCCAGAATGACTCCACTGAACACTTAGAATCGGTAGTGACTTGCAGGATTGGCAGTGTGGTGCACACAACCTGATACATTCAAGTGTCAGAATATGCACTGATGTTGGCAAATGCTTCCTCACAGGTGGAGAAGGATTGGTTGATCTGAGAATGTTTAAATTGTCTTTGGACCATGAATTGACAGTTCAGGAGACAAGTGTGGAAGTGGGGCTACTCTTAATGACCTAGACATGTCACTATGGTGAAACTACAGATCTGAAAACATCTGTTGATGCTCCTGGAGGAACTATGCACTATTGAAAAACTAACCAGAACTACCAGCTGGGCCATATTATGCGCCTAATACTGGAAAAATCTATCATTTTGATGATAAGAAGGAAAGCATTTTATTAAAACCCTATGGTTTGCCCCAGAAGGGTTTAAAAGTATGTAGGTACATACAGTTTATCATGCAAATGTATTGTTATTTTTGGCATATTTATAAAATTATTAAAGAGGAATATATCAACCATTTTCAAAATATATTGGTCAATGTAATTTCATCCAGTAATACATTCTCTGTAGAATCTATAGGTATTGGTTTAAAATCAAAGTACTAGTTTATTGAGAGCAAATAAAATGAACATCCATGTACAGTGTAGCTGATCAGATTTGGTTGTTTTGAATCTGACTGGTAATCTTGATTTGTATTGTATCATCCTCCTTTGCAACAGCATTTGCACCTATCTATGTAAAAATATATGGTAGATGCATTCATTTTTACATTTGCTCTTAGAATGTTACTCTCGTTCATTTAAATAATATACAGCACTTGCCATGGGAGTCTAAAGGAAACTTGTAAACAGACATTCGGATAGAGGTGTGGCAAAGAAGAAATTCCCAAGATTGAAAGCTGAATGTAATAAAGTTGATTTCAGCCAGAATTTGTAAGCTGCAGGGTGCATTAAATTAAGCATCCACATCTATCGGTATATTTAGATGTCTTGTCTGACTTTTCAAAATGCCCAAGCACTTTACAGCTCTTGTTCTTAACACAAGTTGCTGAGTGCTCAGCACTTCTGAAAATCAGGCCACTGAGTAGGCTCCCAAATCTCAGCCTTTAATATTTTAATAAAATTCATGCCATATTTACAAATCAAGGCAACCTAAAATTGTTAGTATTTATGTATTCAACCTAAAGGTCATTTGAATCAAGCTACATTTTCTTTAAACTCACTTAAGTCTGTCTTTTTCAGTATGAAGGATGAAGAAGAACAGATGTGCCCCATTTGTTTGCTAGGCATGTTGGATGAAGAAAGTCTAACAGTGTGTGAAGATGGCTGCAGAAACAAGTTACATCACCATTGCATGTCTATCTGTATGTCATTGTTTTATATATATTCATTACTGGTGACCCAAAATACAGAAATGGTTTTGAAATATAGCAGGCTAATTGCATCCCAGCAAATGGGTGAGAAGAAAAAGGCAGGCATCAAAGCTAAACAATTTTATTTTAAATGTATAGAGAACTGAAAAAAGAATGTCAGGCTCTGTTTTATTGTGATGCTTGTGTAGAGCACTTCAGTGAAATCCTATCACAATAGTTGGGGTTAATAAGAAAATCTGGTTACTGTAAATAAAGCATGTTGCCCCAGGAGACAGAGTACAATGAAAGTATGGAGGGAGCAGATTTCTAAGGAAGCATCTTCTGTAATGAGGTTAAATAGTACTTTTATACTAAATCATATGCATGTTTGGAAGAAAATATTAAATGACCATATCTTAACAAGAGCTCTGGACAGAAAGTGTATGTGTGTAGAATCCCATCATTTAAATGTTATTGTTTACAATACAATTTTACAAAAACATCTTTTTAATTCAAAGAGCTAGGTAAGTTGCATTTTAGGAAAAGTGATGCTTAAACTAAAATATTGCTAAGCAAATGAGATCTGGTATGGAATCAGAACTTGATTAGTTCCTGAAATTATTGGTAATAGAATATGGTTTGTCACCAACTCATAAATTGTATTTGGTAACCTGATGCCCTTGAAGAGTTTATCAGTATTGATCATACTTAATCTAAGTCTGGGCCTTTACTACCCAAGTTAAAAGATCCAGACCTGTTAGCTCAAAGTCAGCAGTAGATACTTCTGGGCTCTAGACTCATTAGAGTAGGTAAGAATATGCTGTTTGACCATGGGGTATACAACATACAGCTATTCCTCGCTTAACGTCATAGTTACGTTCTTGAAAAATGCAACTGTAAGTGAAGCAATGTTAAGCGAATCCAGTTACGTTGCAGTAGTTACCTACTAGCAGTCAGCAGCCAAACAACTTTATAAGTGAACATTGTACGGCTTTAAATGAGTATGTTCTCTAGTAGATCGGCAGTGGTTTTTAACCAGTATAATCAGACTTCTATATATAAGGCCCAGGGGGGATTTTTGTTTATAATTTAATACACTGTTTTGCATGTAAAAGTATAAATATATCTTCAATATTGGGATTAAAAGAAATCTACACACCAAAAGAATAAAACAAAAAGCAAGCATTGCATGACCTAGCTACACTGAGTACTAAGAGCTGAATTCAGAACTACATATACTTGTGGGGAAAAGGATATATTTTAATTTAAAATAAAATTTAAAAAATACTGACTTTTTTTAATAGCCAGACATTGGTCTTTCCTTCATATGTTTGCCATATACTTTAGACACCATGTTGTTTTGCTTTCACTGAATTTCAGGGGCAGAAGAATGTCGACAAAACAGGGAGCCACTTATATGCCCCCTTTGCAGATCTAAATGGAGATCTCATGATTTCTATAAGTAAGTATTTAATGACCATAGTGAATCTTCCATTTCAAGGCATTTAGCTAAATGTACAGAACTTCTATGTTTAATGTGTTCCTCCACAGTAAATATTTGCTGTTTGTTTGCAGTCATGAATTGCCAAGCCCTGGGGATTCTCCTTCTGTTCTCCGTGTGGTTCAGGAGCAAACTCAGCAGCAGCCTACAGCTGGATCACAAAGGAGAGCACAGGATAGCAGTTTTAACCTTACTCATTATGGGGTTCAGCAGATCCCTTCAATCTATAAAGATTTAGCTGAGCCGTGGATTCAGGTAATGTTAGTTTGTCATCTTGATATGATATTTTCCTATCTTTTTGCTACTCGGAGCCACTTGTGCTTGGAATTATTCCATTTTCAGAGGACCCAACTGTATTTCTTTGTGAATTGACAAGAGGAAGATGCTTTGCAAATTATTGCTTGTGCTAATTCTCTAGTGCACACTCACCAATAGAACTTTCTTCTCCTTCACAAGCCTATTTTGTTAATGTAGCTTCATCTCACTTGAAAAAAAGAAAATAATATGAGACATTACCTGGTAATGCCCACCAGCATCCACAGCAATTATTTCTTTTGACTATGTCTGAAAAGGATTATCCATTGATGGTACTGAAGTTACTAAATAAACCACTCAGTAATACAGAGAAAATTAATGATGAGAATTCCAAAATAGTCATTGTAATCTTCTCCCACACACACACTTCTTGTACCTGGTGCAATCCTAAAGCATCTTATGGAGATAGTCTTCTGAGCCATATGGTTAATAAGTTTAACTTTCATTCAAAATATTTCTTAGTTTTGTTTTCACTGTTTAAGTTTGGAAAATCTCAAAAGCTCTGCTTCATTGTCATATAAGAAAATGTTACATCAAAAGCACAGTGAATATTAATAGATACCCTTCTTAATAGCAGATGCTGCATAGCTAAGTGCTGAAGGGTTAGGTGGCCAGTCTGCTCTTCTCTCTAAAGTTGGAATTAGTTTATCATGGAAAGCTGTCTGGGGAACTTGCACTGCCACTGTCATTGCTGCACCTGTTTTCTGCAGAAGTGATTATCATGCTGAGTGCTGCATAGAAGGAAACAGTTATTGAAATTACTAGCATTCTTCCTTCACTACCTATTGTAGCAGTTAGTAAATGGTTTCAGATTATGCTGTAGTTTCAAAAAACAGTTGGGGCAGAAATCAGTACAGTAAAATCTGTTATCCGGCATGAGTTGGAGAATGCCAGCTGCCTGTTGTGTAAAAATTCAAGATATCTAAAAATACTTTGAGGGAAGGGAGGCGGGCTTGCATGTGGCGGCAGTGCAGTGTGGTAGATAGTGGTGGCATGGGGCAGTTGCACATGGCGGCAGTGGTGGCGTGGGGTGGTGCACAGCGGCGTGGTGCTGGTTAATAGAGTATTCTGGCTAGTAGAATGTGGGATAACGGATTTTACTGTTTGTTTGTTTTTAAATAAGTGAAATCTTTTGAAAAAACCAGTGCAGTAGTATATATTGTATTTTGCCTTATCTTTATAAAAGGTTATTGGATATTTAAAAGTATGCAATACAGCTGGTATTTATTCTTAGAAACCATTGAGACAAGATTTTTAACTTGAAATGCTATTTCTTGAAATACTTAAATAATTGAGCTCGTAATATTATGACCTGCAACCACATCAAATGGAGTGTCTTTACTGTTACTACTAGGTATTTGGAATGGAGTTAGTTGGCTGCTTGTTTTCTCGAAACTGGAATATACGAGAAATGGCACTTAGACGTCTTTCCCATGATGTTAGTGGTGCTCTGTTACTGGCTAATGGTGAAAGCACTGGAAATTCTGGAAGCAGTGGGAACAACACAAGTGCTGGAGCTCTGGGAGCAGCTAGTGGGTCATCTCAGACCACTATCTCAGGAGATGTTGTAGTGGAATCCTGCTGCAGTGTGCTGTCCATGGTCTGTGCTGACCCTGTCTACAAAGTGTATGTTGCTGCTTTAGTAAGTAACTGTTTACTTACCATATTTTGGCATTTTTGTGAAGTTGCTTGGCCACCTAGTTTTTTCAAGTTATTAAGCACCCATAGCCCCTACCCACGTCTATGCAAGTTGTTGATTCCCAGCACAGCTGAGAGGCCCATTTAGTGCTAAAGCACTCTCTTAAAAGGAAATGAGCAAACACCTCAGCAAATATAAATTGGCATAGTTTGACTAACTTTACTAACTGAGAAACCATCCAAATAATCTCAGTTGCCAGGCAAAATGATTGGACCTATTAGTGCTGCTGATATTAACGATATTGGTAGAACAAGAATCAGGCATGTCATGTAGAATGCAAGATTGAGTCATTTTTATACTAACGAAGTAGGTTGAAAGGTCTCATACTTTAAAATATTAATGACACATGCATGTGCACTCTGTTTTATGTATTTAAACCTATTTATAATGTTTTCCTGAAGAGATGAGTGCAGTTGACCTGATTTAATACCTCTCTCCTTCCCTCCTCTTAGAAAACATTAAGAGCCATGCTGGTATATACTCCTTGTTATACTTTGGCAGAGAGGACAAAACTACAGCGACTTCTCAAACCAGTTGTAGAGACCATATTAGTTAAATGTGCAGATGCCAACAGGTATGGGCTTTGATTCATTCCAGACTCATTTCAGGTCTTTATTGAAAACTCAGTCTTTTAAAACTTCAATCAGTACTACATCATGGGCAAGCAAAGAGCTCTCAAAGTCTTGGTTGTAGGAGGGGTTGATCATGACTAAACAGGCCATAGAATATTTTGTTTTAGGCCATTGAAGTTTTGTTCAAGTGCTCATTTAACAGTAAAATAGCACTGTAGATATAATTATTTTAGTCGTTCCATGATACCTTTTTTTTTTTTTTTTTTTAGTAAAGTACTTGGCTACTGAGGAGCTAATGCTTCAACTTTCTTACCGTCTTTATATGGCCTACCTTTTACTTATTTTTTTTGTCACAAATATACATTTTTGTCAGTCTCCTCCTTCGCTGTCTTTCCCAGACCTCCAGTTGTCTAGTGGCTAACACTTGGGACTTCCACTGAGATTCTTTACCAGTCTGGTTCTTAATATTCTTGCAGTAGTGTCACTAAGTTATTGTCCTCTGCTCACTTCTTTGTGGCGTCATGCATTATTCCTTAGAATAATTAGACTCAGCATCAAACTAATTCTAGATTGTGACCTCTGGAGCATGATGGACTATTTACCTGTTTAGATAGCCTATAACAGGGTAGGACCATGCTCCTTGACTGGGGCCTTCCATCCCTGTGATAGAAAATAATAAGTAACGAAAGGTTTCACAGGTTCAGTTACTTATCTGCTTACATAGTAGAAATTAAAAGTATCAGAATATCAAGTGGTTGGTATTTAAATACAAAGGTTACTTTCATAAAATATTGGACATATCTGTTTTTCTGATGTTATTAATATGTCATGCTGATGATTACATGTTAATTATCAGATGTATTTTAGAAATGGTGTCTTTAGGTAGCCCAGTAAGAGATGATGCATTGTTCCCCAAAATGTGAAGGGATAATACCAGCTGATGTGTGCTTTATGTTGTTCCATAAGAAGTATTATTGGGCTTCTGGAATGTTAATTTTGTAACAGTGCTATTTACAGCAACAGTATTTTACAACTGTTGCTCTTCTTGGAAGTCTTACTACAGTAACCTGACTTGTATACAGATTGATTTGTGGCGATTGTAGGTGAACAATGCCAGAAGTTATTTTTAAGGTAAAAGTTGTGTAAAATCAACAAGGATGATGTATGTAAAAAAAAAAAAAAAAAAAAGTCAATTAAATTGCAATTAATGCGTCAAGTGTTCGTGTTAACACACAAAAAAAACGAGCCTGCCCCTGGGCTCTGCTTCACTACTGTCACCACTGCCTCCGGGCCACCCCACAAGGCAGTGGTGACAGCGCAGAGGACTGCAGGGCAGCCTGGTTACAGGCTCCAGGTGGTTGTAGTAGTGGGAAAGGGGTACACACAAACACAGCTGCAGCCAGGAACACAGCCTGGCAGCATGTGGAACAGCTTCCAGCAGTTAAGTCTGTGGAGGGGGTCTTGATCTGCCCACCCCCCACGCCTTCCCCTCCACAGACTTACCTGCTGAGTAGTGTGTGTGTCTGCCCTTCACTCCCAAGCCACAGCACCCCCAGCCCTGCTGCTGCCTCTTACTCCTGACCCACAGTATCCCACATCCTAGCAGGGTATGCAGAAACCCCCCTCCCTTGGCTCCATACCCCACACTCTCAGCCTCCCCACACCTTCACAAATTCACGCACCACACCCACCCCACAACCATACAAAGTGCCTGCATAATTTTGCATAACTTTGAGTTTTTCTACACATAATTTCGAGTTTTTAAGGTATGCAATTAAAATCATGATTAATTGCGAGTAATTTTTTTAATTGCGCAACTAATTATTATAAAAAAATTTTAATCATTTGACAGCCCTAGTAAAAATGTGCTATAACTTACCAAATACAGATATTCAAGGTATCAACTTAAAAGGTAAAGATGTCAGAAATATTAATATTGAAAATGTTATCCATCAGGAATATCTAATGTAATGTTTACTTATGCTTTTAATTTGTTTTAGCCGCACAAGTCAACTTTCAGTTTCAACACTGTTGGAGATGTGTAAAGGCCAAGCAGGAGAGCTGGCAGTTGGAAGAGAAATACTTAAATCTGGTAAAAGCATCTTTATTCCATGTAAATAATTATAGTAAAATATTTCAGCTCTAAGGATACATGAACAACTATAGTAAGGAAATTACTAAAAATCTATTAATGGAATTTTGTTTCAGATAATACAAACAACAATAACAATAAAAGTTACTGTTGAGCCAATTATTTCTGACATAAAAACAACATAATTTATGTTCAGTATAACCATGTTGCCTTTACCTTGCTGCAACCTGGTTTTTTGATCGATCTATTTCATAGGATCTAGGTTGGAAATGGATTTAACACTTGCTTTGTAATTTTTTTTAATAGGGTCTATTGGTATTGGTGGTGTCGATTACGTCTTAAATTGTATTCTTGGAACCCAAACTGAATCGAACAACTGGCAAGCGCTCCTTGGGCGTCTTTGTCTTATAGACAGACTCTTATTGGAATTTCCTGGTGAATTTTACCCCCACATTCTTAGTGGGGACATTTTACAAGCTGACACTGTAGTAGACAGGTACTTGTATATTATTTTTCGTCTTTATAACTAATCATTATTATCCAGTTTTTCACAGTGGGCTCCCTATGTTATCCATGTGCAAAAAGTTATTTCTTCCATGTAGTGGGGGGTGTAATGACTGCATATCTATGCACATTTTGAAAATGCAACTTAAAGTTGTAAAACTTGTTTTTCATTTTCAAATGTATGTTCTGAAATAATCAAGCAGTAGTAAATGTAACATAATGTTGATGCACTTTTTCTATAGTTTACTTTTATGGTACTAATTAACTGATAAGTGTGAGCTTTAGGTAACAGTTAAATTTATTTATTTTAGGTATAAGAAGCTGTTGTCCCTCTTGAAATTCACCTTGCAGTCAATTGATAATTCCCACTCAATGGTTGGTAAACTATCCCGGAGGGTTTTTTTGAGTGCTGCAAGAATGGTTGCAAGAGTGCCCCATGTGTTTGTAAAACTGTTAGAAATGCTGAGTGTGACGAGCTCAACTCATTACACAAGGATGCGTCGACGTTTGATGGCAATAGCAGATGAAATGGAAATTGCAGAAGCCATCCAGCTAGGCATAGAGGAGATGCATTCTGTAGAATGCCGACGTGGTGACTTTATGCAGCCACCTGTCCCAGATAACTCTCCAGAAGCAACAGAAAATAATACTCCTAACAATACTATCCAGTTATCAGGGAAAAGTGGGAAAGCATTGCTGAGTGCCAGTCCAGAGGACATTTCTGAGACACTGGCTGGCATGTCTGTGGGACTTTCTGTTTCATCAGTAACCACTGAGCAACCAAAGCCAGCCATTCAAACAAAAGGCAGACCCCACAGTCAATGTTTGAACTCTTCTCCCTCATCCAGTCATTCCCAAACATTATTCCCAACATTACCTTCTCCCTCAACCCCATCTGTACCAGCTGGCACTGTAACAGATGTCTCTAAACTCAGACCTCAGGCATTCATTCCCTGCAAAATACCCTCCATTTCTCCTCAAACCCAACGGAAACTCTCTCTCCAGATTCAAAGAAACTGTTTGGAAAATAAAGATCCAGAGAAACTTTCCCCAGTTTTTACCCAGGCCAGGCCTATGCCATCTAGTCACATACACAGGCCAAAGCCATCTCGACCCACCCCATGTGAAATGACCAAGCGTGGAGAGACCTCAAAAAACAGTATGACACTTGATCTGAAGGACATTTCACAGTGTGATGGCAATAGGAACAGCAGTGCAGTTATACCAAGTGAAGAGTCAGTGTTCACACCAGTGGAGGAAAAGTGCAGTCGGTTGGATATTAATGCGGAGCTCAATTCTAGTATTGAGGACCTACTTGAAGCCTCCATGCCTACAAGTGACGGCACGGTTACGTTCAAGTCTGAAGTTGCTGTTCTTTCTCCTGAGCGAGCAGAAAATGACAATACTTATAAAGATGATGTCAATCATAATCAAAAATGTAAGGAAAAGATGGAAGCTGAAGAAGAAGAAGCTTTAGCTATTGCCATGGCAATGTCAGCATCTCAAGATGCCCTACCAGTAGTTCCTCAACTACAGGTTGAAAATGGTGAAGATATCATAATTATTCAGCAGGATGTAAGTATTCTGAGGATTTGTTTTTAGTTTTTCCATAAGCCCACGTTTGATTTCCATACCTGTTTTAATAATGCTAATGCGTTTCTGACATTACTTAAATATATAAGGAGAACAGTGTTCCTTCTCCATGAAGTAGAATGGAATACAGATACTGATGAAAGTATTGGCATCTAATGTGTGTTGGAATATAGCAGCATAGGATAGGGAGTTACTGGTTTACCAAGTCCAGGCACAGCTACTGGAGGCACCATACAATACAGTTCCTTTTGTAAATTAATAAAGCTCCATTTTAAGTGTTTTTCTGCTTCTTGCTTCCACTAATCTCATTGGAAGCCTTTTCCAAAATTGATATTTGCCACAGTAGACAACATCCTGCTCTTAGCATTTGTTTGGTAGTCTGAGTTCATGGTGCAACAGAATCCTGTTGAGATCACTGTAAAAACATTTTGAAAAGGTATCTGAAAGAGCAGCAGCATTCAGTGCACCAGAGGCTTCCAGGCACTAAAGTAGCTGAGCAAAAAAGTTTGAAAGCAAGAATGGGAGAAGGGTGCAAAACAATTAAGGGAGAAGGGGGAAGGAAATGAAGCATGGAATAATAATTCGATGGTTTCAAGCAGGAGCAGAGCGTGCCAGGTTTTTGATTAGATTGAACTTGATGCAGAAGGTAAAAGGTAGCCAGGCTAGAAACAGGAGAAGTAGAATGACAGAAGTGGCAATAGTAGTGGGGAAAATATTAATAACAGCATATGTGGGTAGGAGAAGTGAGAAAGATACAGGAGGCCTAGAGAAAGAGGAGCATGCATTACCACTAGGTAGTGGATATAAGCTTTAGCAATAGAAAGACAAAACAACATTTTATAGATCTTTTAAAGAAAGAATTGACATGATCTGATGAGTCTCTCTGTGAAGGGGAAAAGAATTGATGCAAAATGTATAACTTTGAGTGACAGTTAAGTTGAAGGTGATGGAGAAAGAGGCAAGTATTTACAAATAAAGGATACTTCAGGTCTTGCCAAACATAGCATGAGTTCATGGCGAAACCAATACAAAATGTTATTCCAGCCAAGAAGTGTTGACTGACGATGTGGATTTAGATCTCACCAGCTATTGTAATTCAAATTTTGAGAGGAGATGATGTCAAATATAGATAAAATTATAGCCAAAAAGGTCTCTTCTCATCTGTTCTGTGCCTTCTCATCATTTTTTTTCCTGTTCTCATCTATTAAGATTATAATTTCTTTGGAACAGGGACTGTGTGTTTGTACATATAGCATACTGGTATCTCAACCTGAATTGGAGCCGTATGTGATAACAAACAGCAGTGAGAAGAAGTACTTGTATGAATTTTGGAGTATTTCAAATAATTTATTTTAGGCTCAGTTTAATTTTAAATGAATTTTATTAAATAGAGAATTAATTTCACACTAATCAGCATCTAAACATAGGTCACTTCAGTTGCTTTTCAAAACTCTTACCCAAATATTGGATACAGGTTCTTTCAGTATTTATCATTAGGGTTGCGTGCCATCTCTGTAAGCAGAATCATTTTCTAAATACAAAGTGTTTGGGGGGTTATTTCTGCTGTTGCACAAATCTGTTCCTGAACAACTGCCATTCCCAAGTTTGGCATTAATAATCTAAAGCTGTTTAATTTGGTCAACTCATGTTAAACAGGGACTTAAACATGCTGCCAAAAGATGGACTGGCATTTCTAATGAAATTTCAAAGTTTTAATTTTCAAATAAACTCTTGAAGTTTTTAACTCCTTCATCTTAATTCAATTTGCAGACACCAGAAACCCTTCCTGGACATACCAAAGCAAAACACCATTACAGAGAAGATGTGGAATGGCTTAAAGGTCAACAAATCGGTCTTGGAGCATTTTCTTCCTGTTATCAAGCTCAAGATGTAGGAACTGGGACATTAATGGCTGTAAAACAGGTAAATGATCCATTTCAAATATTGTCTAGAAATTTAGTAGCTGAATAAGTTGAAGAGAAAACATTAAATAAATAACTTGGAACTAATTCTGTAATGATTTTTGTCCTTCGTGACCTTGTCCCTGCAGATTCACCTACAGGAGTTGCATGCACTGCATTGTGAGCCATGGAATATTTTTCAAAGACAGTCCTGCTTGCTCCTCTGATGCCTTGTTTAGAACCCTGGATTTAACTAACTCCCTGCTGCCCAGAAATATCCCTCTTTTTCCAGGGGTGGGCATAGTCCATAGATACAGTATACAAATCCTTCTTCTGTGTGGGGTTTAGTGCTACATTTAGGTAGATAGGTTCTTCCTCACTCTTTCTGTAAAAAAGAAAATTATATTGAGTGTTATACACTATATAGCCCTTTTCTTTTGTTGAACTTAAAGTGCTTTTGTCCCTTAACCAATTTCATGAGTAAGGGACAAAACTGAGAGTGGAACCCAGACCTCAACTCCCAAGCCATTGCTCTTTCACTGGGTAGCTGCCAATATAATCTATAATAATAATAAGCTTAGTCTGTCTGTCCAGAGCACTCTGATTGGTTGTCTCAGCAGCCAGTCGCAGTGCTTACTGAAACAGCCAATCAGAATGCTCCGGACAGAAGCGTGTTGTTATTACAGAAGATCCTGAGACATTTCAAACAGATATGCAGGCAAGTCAGAGCTAGAATGAAGCATCAGGGCCCCCCATTGTGGAGTGGGCAGGCTCTGCTGAAGGCGGGGGAGGGGAACAGTGATCCTCCCCTGCTTCTCCCCAGAGCCTGCCTGCCCCTCCCATGGCCGGGGGGGGTGGGATGAGGTGCTGGCAAGCCCTGAGCTGCAGGGGGTCCCTGGTGCTTCCCTCCACAGTGGTGGCACTCCATGGAACCGCCTGGGTGGAGTGCCAGTGAGTGGGTGCTGCTGCCACAGAGGAAAGCACCAGGGACCCCTGCAGATCAGGCTGTGCAACCTGCTGACAGTTTGCTCCCTGGTTGTAGGAGACGCAGGCAGGCTCTGGGAAAAGAAGGGGAAAAAAATCAGGCCCCTCACAGCTCTTTTTTAAACTCGGCAAAGACTGCCCACACAAGCTGCCACTGGGTCACACGGCCTCCAAGTTGCGGGGGGAACCCAGAGCTTCCTTCTGTGGCATCGGTGCGTCTCAGGGCCACCCAGGCAGGGTGCTAGCTGTGTGAGTGCAGCCCCAGCTCAAAGGCAGCACCTGCTGGATCCAGTGGTGCTTGGGGCACTGGAAACCCAGGAATGCTTGGAGAAGTTTGGGCTTGGCAGCCCTCCAGTGCCTTGTGCACCATTCCTACCAACTTCTCGCTGCCTGGGACTGCCTGGGAATGGGCTGGCTGCCCCAGGAGGGCAGCTGGGTGTGCTGGCAGCCAGAGAAGGCAGCAGGCATGGTGCACAGGGCACTGGAAACTCACCAAGCCCAAACTTCCCCAAGCACACCTGGTCTTCCAACGCCCCATGCACCATCCCCGCCACATTCTCTGGATAGGGCCCTTGTACACATGAGGAATATTACTGTAATTTGTTACATAGCAAACTAAAATAAATGGGACGTGTTTTAGTTTGCTACATAAAGTCATTTAAATCGAAATACACCACCAAACATGTACGCTGTTATGCAATTAAATCGTTAAAAAGGGCAATTTAACCACTAAAAGGGACAACTTCCTCACGTGTACAATGGTCCTCTTGTTTATAGTCATAGAATAAGTCCCAAGGTCAGACTTTTGACAAGCTATACATTTATATTCCTACGCCTGTGTTTACACATGGAGAGCTGTATGTAGCCTTTTTGAGGGTGAGAAGCTTTGATTCTACTAAAGTATTTGATCAAAGGATAACTAAAAATCCTGTATTTAAAGAAATATTGTTGCAATAAAAATTTAATCGCAGATGTTTTGCGGGTTTCAGCTAGTTACTGAATTATTTTTCATCCATTAGTAAATCCACATTTATTCCACAAGTCTCTGCTACAGAGTAGAACATGTAACCTAAGGGGTTCTCTTTTTCCAGAAAGTTCTGTGTTTGGACCAGTATCCTCAATATTTAAACTTGGATGAAAGACTACAACAGCTTCCTTATGGAGAATGATTTAGGAGACATTGCCATGAGCAGTGTTCTTCTGATCCGGGTACCTCTTGTTTGAATCAAGTGGTTCAGTACTGAGGGAATCTTGTCTTAAACCTTCTACAAACCAGAGAATAATTTGAGATTCAAGGAATTTTCAAGTGTTTGCATCCAGCATTCTTAGATACTTCTATTTTGCTTGGAGCTGTCGAGTGTGATAAGGGGTCTATATGCTACTTTGGACTAATGTATAGCTCTTCTTACAAAATAAAACATCAGCAAAGGCACAGGGAGATTTCCTGCAAGATACCATACTTTCAGTCCTAATAACAATTCAGAACTAAGAGTTGGTTCCAAACCTATGCTAGCATATATTCTTGTCCTAAGGGCTTCTAGGGCCTCCAAGGATCTGAAGTGGCAGGTTACCATTCCTAAATTAGTTAGGACTGCACATCTGGCATTACATTCTAAGCCTAGTTTAAGGCCTTGACTCCTCCCACTTCTTCAGAGATGAAAAAGATGTTTCTGGAGTTAGAAGAAATGAAGGAGGATAAGGAAGTGGTGGCACAATTGCAGAATTGTGGGCTCAAGGAGCATACCCATAGCTCCCCAAGAGTTTGCTGCTTTGAAAAGATTCCATGACTCCTGCATTGTGGATCTGCAGGCACAATGTATTTGGAGAAGTAACTGGTAAGTAACCTTTTATTACTTAGAATCCATATGAAGAAAACCAAGGAATTTTTGTTTGGGTTTTGTCTTCTGGTTTCACTTCTACTGTAGCTCAGGATTATAAAGATGCCTTTCTTAATTAGACTTATATTATTAAATAATCCATTTTCTAAATCCAGACAATTTCCAGGATAGATCAAAACCCAGTGATGTCTTTACTTTCCTTTTTTTCCTGATGCAGCGAGTATTAATATGGAAAACATGCATCTTAATGCTGATCACAAACTTTTAAATCAATTTGAATTTTATTTGATCATTGAAACAGCCCTGTTTGGGAGGATGGTAACTAAGTGGTGTTGTCCACATTTTACAGAGAAAGTAAGAATGACCAAAAGAAGGACTATGCTGCAGTCCAAAGGTGTGGTTCAATGAATGGGTCCCAGTTGCTTGTAGTTCCATCTTTGTACCTGTAAAAGCATACCTTCCATAATTCTTTAGGTCAATTATTTTTCTCTTGGAAAGGGAATAAAGGACAAAAATTAATTCTGGCAGGGTCAGAAATCCATTTTGGTCAGTCTGTCATTCTTCTAGCCTTTTCCATGAAACCTTATAATATTTTGTGTGATTTGGTCAGCTATATAAATGAATGCTTAAAAGAGCTTTTGTCACAAATTATAGAACAAAAACCTGAATCTGATGTGATACAATTCTGGAATTGTCACCCTAGCAGTTAACTGCTATACAGTATTGAGAAATAATGAGGTATGCTGTGTCTTCCATCACTGCAGGTGCTCCTCTTTTTAGGAATCCATTACTGGTATTTTCCTATTTGTTAGTTGGTTGGTGAAGGGGCTGCTGCCTAAGAACAGCATCCTTGTGTTACCTGTTTGGAGTAAAAGCTACAGGAAAATCAACTTTTTCCCATCTCCATCCCCATCCTCCAGTTTATACAGAGAGAGAAGACTCTTGAGCAGTATTTATTTATACATCACAAGAATGAGTTGAGTCTTTTAATGCTGCTTTTGATTCTCAAGACTTTGGAATGTTTTGCACTTATTTTTATGCCAAGAATAGTTTAAATGGCCTTGAGTACAGTCACTGGGGGGAGGTGCATGCCCAGTGATCTTTCCAGAAAAAGTGTCTCAAAAATTAAGTCATAGCACTTGTAGAGTTTTGGACAGTAAGTAGAATTTCAGGATGTACAGAAAGAATGAAGCATGTAAACCAGTGGTCCACCAACCAGTGGATCTCAATCCACTGGTCGATCTCGAAGCCTCTTGGGAGTTGATCCAAGGCTGGGGTGGGGGCCTGAGCGCATGCTTGTGCATACGCCAGCCCAGCAGGTCAGTCTGTGGGAGAGGGAGGGAGGGAGTGGGGGCTAGATCAAGGCCCCTGTGCTGAGGAATAGTGCTGCAGAAGCAGGAGTCAGGGGTAAGTTGAGTGGGGCTGTGACTGGGTGAGACTTACTTCCTGGGGAGGCGCACCCCCAAATAATTTTTTCTGCCTCTGTCTGCTCAGCCTTTCCCCACAGACTTACCTGCTGGGCCCAGGGGGTGGGGGGAGGCTGACAACAGCTCAGGGTAGATCTTGGGGTGCTTTTAAATGCCAAAGGTAATCTTCTACTTAAAAAGGTTGGAGACCACTGGTGTAAACCCATCCATCTCTGCTAGTGGTTCTCACCCTTGTTAGACATGAGACACCCCTCAAAAAATGCCAACTTTTAGCTTTCACTTGTGTTTTTTGGCAAAGCAATTCTCTTGTTGCAAAGAACTCACATCACAACTGATCAGAATTTTTTTACAGTATGGATTCTTATTTGAAATCTCTTGGTTTAACTTGTGAATCAACCCGGGTTGAGAATCAGTGATCTAAGCTGTCAAAACCAAACATAATTAGGTAATTACAATCTGGAATTTCGGATCCAAGGCCACTCTTTGAAGTAAATCTGAACTGAATATTTTTGACACAGGTGACGTATGTCAGGAACACGTCATCTGAACAGGAAGAGGTAGTCGAAGCACTGAGAGAAGAAATAAGGATGATGAGTCACTTGAACCATCCTAATATCATTCGAATGTTGGGTGCTACATGTGAGAAGAGCAACTACAATCTCTTTATAGAGTGGATGGCAGGTAAAAAGCGTTTTCTGCATCTTACTGGGGTTGTCCTACTTAGAAGCAAAAGCACATTTGCTTTATTTCTAGGAAGAAAGTAATTAATTTTCTTTTACTGGAAAAGTTTATCTAGCAAGCATTAAAGTTTGTGAATTTCCATGTTGCAATATAATTTAATTATCACTTCCATTTAGTCATTTATTAGTGTTTGTATTGTTTCCAGTAGCCAACACTAAAATTAGTTACAAGTTACAAAATGGTTATAATCTTGAGTGAGCTGGGTTGGAATTGAGTGGCTTTAATGATATTTTATGAGAAACTACTTTACCTGAATTCTTCTATTTTTCATCTGCCTTTATGTGAATTTTATTTCAAAAGTAAAGTTTTAGCAAAAATCTTTGTTCTTGAATTATGTGAGTGTATGTTTGGTGCGGGAGAGATTTCTTTTTGTGAACAGGGTTGCAGCAAATGGTTTTTAAGGTTCTTAGACATAAACCTCTTCTAGACTATTTGTTGAGTTTAGGGGTAATCAGCTTACTATAACAAACAAACCTGAAAACCTTAAAACTATGTGTAATAGAAAAAATGTTCCAGTGTGTGCACAGTTTGTGCATGCTTGTTATTTCAATAAATTCACAAGTTCAGCTGAAAAGCTGATAAACTGTTTTGCCAGCACCTACATCTGCCTCCCAAAAACAATTGACTGGAAATGGCATGTTAAAATACTAATTAAACTTTAAAACTACCACTCAAAAAACAGGGAGGACCTGTAATTAAGTTCCTATGTGGATACTAGGATACAGTCCTTAATTTGGTGCAGTTTAAAATATTTTATCCTCAGTAAAATTGCATAATTTCAAATTTAAAGTAATTTTGCTTTAAAACAAAAATCTTGCTGAAGGAAGTTAGGATATCCATTGTTTTTATAAAATTGCTTCAATTGGGAAGAAATGCATTATCAGGCAGGGGACATATGGAGAATTATCAGGCAGGATATATGGAGACATTTTGGTTTAAAAGAGTTTTCTGCAACAGATTTCTCAGTACAGTTTAGAAGAGGCATGCTTAGTAGGCACCTAGTACATGTTCAGTTAGAGGTCCCATGAGATCTGATCCCCATTTCTAACATTGTGCCTCCTGTCATGCCACACATGCATGGCAGGAGGCATGATTATAGAATCAGAGATCTGATTCCAGTTGTGCTTATGATCCCAGGCTCCCCCTACACTGGCAAATTAGAAACCAGATGCTCACAGCCTGGGACTATCCTGGGACAGGGGTGGACAGACAACTGATTGTTAATTCCAGACCTGGGCTCTCTGGGCTGAAGCTGAAAATCAGCTGATCATCAACCCAAGCAGAGAGAGCTGAAAGGCTTCCCCCACTGGGACTTTAAAGCTCAGGTCTAGCAGTTCTAGTGGGGAGGCTGGGCAGAGAAGCTCCTGGTAGGAGCTGGTTTTCAGATCAGGCCCAGAGAGCCCCAGTGTGTGGACATGCCACACATTCCATTTATGGTGCCACACAAACCATCCATAAAATGGAGAACATTTTAATGGCTGGTTTACCATTTTCTGGTGCCGTAAATTGGGTGCATTTCCCATTTATGCAACCGTTAACACATTAAAAGAAGCATAAATATAATGAGTAGAGGGCCCATAGTTACTCATCTGGCATTCTGTAGTGGAGTGTGGTGCCCTGATATAAAGGGAGAAATCTTTGCTTTCCAGAAGTATTAGTCAGGGCCAGAAGCTTAACTAGTTGTTCTTAAAAAAAGAAGAGATTGATAAATGTTGAAATAGAATTTATTATATAGTATGTCTTTTTGTGATAGCAAGGGAGTAAATTTGGGGAGCCAGAAAGTATCTCTTCTCCTGTGCTTCTCTGAAGGAGAGCAGTGTATTCTCTTCAACACGTTTACATATCTTGGTCGACTGCTCATTAATATCAGACTTCCAGCATACAAAGCTTGAGTACAGGTTATTGAATTTAATAATGCAGAAAACATATTCCTGAAATAATCCTGCTGGATTTTGGAGAAGAATGGAGCTCTAACGTATGATTTTATAAAACAGGAATATATGGTATAATGATTTTTTTAAAAAGGTTGCAGGGCTCTTTCCATTTCATTGAAGTATTAAGTTTTCATGAAGGATGAAGAAAAAAACACAATAGAATACCAGAGACAAACAGACGGACCATATACTAGCATATATGATTTCGAAAAAAACTTTACTATTTATTGTTTTCCCTTTTCCTGCTTTTTAGTATGAAGTAATTCTGCATGTTAAAATTTAAGGCTAAATAAGCAGGAGCATAAATTAAGGTCCCCAAAAGAAATAACTGTAAGAACCATGTTTATTTTCCACTAGCAACATCTATGACAGCAATGAGCCAAAAAGAACAAACTGCTGCTCTATTTAAAAAGCTTAATATAGCAATTGGAGTGCATATTTCCACCAGTGGCAGAACTTCTGAACTTTTGTTTTAAACTTTAATTTAAAAAAAAATGTTTAGCAATTCAGTGGGTGAAAACTGAGGTAAATGTATTAGAAATTAATGCTAAAGTTAGTTGTGCATGCATATGCAACCTCAAGTTCTTCAAAAACCTGTGCTAATCACTAGCTGCTAAATAAACCAGAAATAATTAGGCTCTAGTTCTGGCAGTCCAAACTTATAATTTATGCATATATTCCATTAATCATATTTATCTTCCAGGGGGATCAGTTGCTCATTTGTTAAGTAAATACGGAGCCTTCAAAGAATCAGTTGTTATTAACTACACGGAGCAATTACTGCGTGGCCTTTCTTACCTCCATGAAAATCAGATTATTCACAGAGATGTCAAAGGTAAGAAAGCTTCAAGGTGCTGTTTAATAACTAGAGTTTAAAAAAGAAACATATATGATTTTTTTTGAGACTTGGCAGTTTCTTTGAGTCACTCTTATGTAAATCCACTCTTATAGAAGATGCAATCTGTGCCTGAACTGTCCAACTGCCTTTTGGAACTTTGAAGCCCCTAAACTTCATCCAGATGTTCAGTAGCTCTTAGGTATATGAAAGCAAATATCCCTACCTCTTTGGTGAAAACAGCCTGAGGCAAAAGTTTTAAAAGAACTGTTGAGTTGGTTTCTGGAGTAAGCTGGTGAAAATGTTTCTGCTCCACTTTCAATACCAAAGGTAGAATAGAATCTGCAAAGGTTCCTCACTTTAACCTGCTTCAGGTATATATGGTAACTTAATGTTGTTTTAAACAGCTCTGCAAATCTATAATAATAATAGGCTTATTCTGTCTGTCCGGGGCACTCTGGTTGTCTCGGCAGCCAATGAAAAAAAGAAGAAAAAAAAAAAGTTGTGAGGGACCCTATCCCTTTATTTTTTCCTGAAGCCTGCCTGCCTCTCCCATGGCTGGGGTGCGAGCTGCCAGTAGGCCTTGAGGTTCAGAGGAGCTCTGGTGCTTCTCTCTACAGCAGCAGTGCCCCCAGGACCACCTGGGTGAGGGGCCAGTGGGTAGGTACTGCCCAAGGGATGCTGCCACTGTGGAGGAAAGCACTGGGGTCCCCCATAGCTCAGGGGCTGTATGACCTGCTAGCAGCTCACTCCCCTGCCACAGGAGATGCAGACAGGCTCCAGGAGGGAGAGGAAAAAAAATTCAGCCCTTTGCCATTTTGTTGGGATTTTTAGCCTGCCTACGTGTGCTGCCGCCAGGTCGCACAACCCCTGAGCTGCACAGGTGTAGCCCCAGCTCGCAGGCAGCACCCACTGGATCCAGTGGTGCCTAGGGTGCTGGAAGCCTGGGTGTGCTTGGGGAAGCTCAGGCTTGGTGGCCTTCTAGTGCCCCATGCACCATCCCCGCTGCCTAGGAGCGCCCGGGAATGGGCTGGCTGCCCTGGGAAAGCGGCCGGAGGGAAGCTGGGTGTGCTGGCAGCCAGAAGAGGCAGCGGGGATGGTGCACAGAGCACTGGAAGCCCGCCAAGCCCGAGCATCCCTGAGCATGCCTGGGCTTCCAGCTTCCCATGCGCTATCCCTGCCGCCTTCTCCAGATAGGGCCCTTGCGCACATGAGGAGCATTGTTGTAATTTGTTACATAGTAAACTAAAATACATGGGATGTGTTTTAGTTTGCTACATAAAGTCATTTAAATTGAAATATGCTGCTGAATATGTACACTGTTACGAAATTTAATTGTAACATGCTGCCAGGGCAATTAAACCACTAAAAGGGGCAGTTTCCTCACATGTACAAGGGTCTTCTCATTCTATGATTCTGAGCAAGTCACAGGGTCAGACTTTTGACAAAATATGTATTTATAGTCCTATGCCTGTGTTTACACATGGACAGTTTTATGTAGCCTTTTCAAGGGTGAGAAGTTTTTTGATTCCATTAAAGGATTCGGTGAAGGGATAACTAAAAATCCTGTATTTAAAGAAATTTTTACAATAAAAATTTAATCACAAATGTTTTGCGGGTTTCAGCTGGTGTGAAGTATAATACTGTAGTGTAAGAGTGGTGTTGTAGCTCCGATGGTCCAGAAATTATAAGAGGGAAGGATTTCTTAGGGTAATATCTTTTAGCGGACCAACTACGTAGTTAGGAGAGAGTTAGACAAGCTAAATGCAAGACATTCTTCCTGTTACGCTTAGTCACTGACTTCAGCTTATGAATAAACTTGTGTAATTTTATACTTAACACTTAAGAAAACAAATTTCAAAGTTAATGTTTCCTTTACCCTTTTTTCTGAACCCATTTTCAAGTGGATGTGAACCAATGGAATGATATGTAGGGAGAACCACACTAGCTTAACAAGACTAATTTAGCTTGGGTGGAGCACCACTAACATGACTTTGTTGCTTCTGTTATCCAAGCTAGCTAATATCCCTGCATAGCACCGAGCTCTCCTGTGATCACACAGCTTTACAAGAGGGAGAGAAATCTCACGTAGGTGGCTGTATGGGGCATGCAGCAAGTACTGGTCATCACCCTTTTCCCCACCTGGTTGGGAGTTCAGTCTGTCATTTGTCCTATCTCCAATGCTTATGCTTTCATATTACTTCTCTACATCTTATCTAGGATGACTTCAGGCCAGTGAACGCAATGTTATTTAAGCATATTTGAGACCTGTCACCCAGAGTTGCTGTTCTTGGCTCTACTTAGATTTCCGTGCTTGTGTGTGATTTTTGTCAGACCCTTAATGTTGTTTTAATACAGGTTTTCTATCTGTTCATGTTTTTGCTTGCAACAGAAAGCCAATAGCAGCTTTTTATTATTATGCCGTTGACAGGTGCAAATTTGCTAATTGACAGCACGGGTCATAGATTAAGAATTGCTGATTTTGGAGCTGCAGCCAGGTTGGCATCAAAAGGAACTGGTGCTGGGGAGTTTCAGGGACAGTTGTTGGGAACTATTGCATTCATGGCACCGGAGGTAAGGAGACCAGTCTAAAAAAAGTTCTAAAATTCCTTTAAAAAAAATTAACATAGCCAAATGCTAATATAAGACTCTTTGAATCAGTGTCCAGTAGTGAAGTGATGCTTCAAGTAAACTCATTGGCATGAAGAATAGGAATTATGGAAAGGCGCGCTGTTGGTGTAGTTGGTGTTTTTTCTCTTACGTATTTATTACTCCAAGTACATGGAGAAGCTGACTTGTTTTTTGGTTTGTTATTTTTAATTATCAGATGGTCTCTTTTTATTTGACTAGCTAGGACTTTTAGTGTTATAATTGATGTTAGTATAACGTCTCAATAGCAATGCCATTTAACTTATTTAACACCGCTAATTAGCATTCACTTGATTTGAGCTCCTTGTATCTAAAAACAATGTATGTATAGCGTCAGTGGCCTGGCTTAGTTAAATTGAGTCCTGATTTATATGTCTCTTAGGTTCTGAGAGGCCAGCAGTACGGTAGAAGCTGTGATGTATGGAGTGTGGGCTGCGTTGTTATAGAAATGGCTTGTGCTAAACCACCTTGGAATGCAGAGAAACACTCCAATCATCTTGCTTTGATATTTAAGGTGAGGTACTTAATTGTATTATAAATTAATTGTATTATAAACATCAAAGACAGTGTTGACTCAATTTCATTTGTAGCAATGGAGATTTTTAGGATGAAATGAGCTGCACATTGAATAACTGATTGCAATGCTCCCTTTCCATTTTAAAGGGTTTTTATTAGAAATGCTACGCTGATAAAGAGCTGCTACATTTTAGCTCTAAACTATTCCATTTTAGTTATTTTGAAAACTGAATCACTAAGAACAACCTCTGGAGAGGAGTATGTACTTAAGATGTGAATACATCCTTGAGAGAGCACAGCAGGGATGATTTGTGATATCTCTTTGGTGACATCATTTTTTCCTCTTTTTTTACTGTTTTTTTTCTAACTTTATAGAATAATGATACAACAGTTACTCAAATATTAATGTTCATAACTTGGGTGGGGAGGGGGATCCTGCCCTAAAATTTGAAATTCACGCAAGTCCTCAGCCCCGAAGGATTTTAATAAACTTGCATCTCCAGGTATTGATAAAAGGACAGTAATTTTTTTCCAGATTGCTAATGCAGTTCACTTCCTTATTTAATGTAAATAGGTTTAATAGAAATCATAGTTAAACAAATGACATGAAATGATTGAAGGAAATACTTTTACAAAATAATCTGTCAGCAGTATTAATATCCATGTTCTAATTCAGTCTTGCTGAAGGTACCATAACTAAAGCTATTTTCCCATTAATGGGCATTCATATAGAGAGGTTAAGGTTGAAACTGTTCAGGCTTAACCTTTCTATATGAATAGAGCGTGAATTACACTTTTTCGTCTTGCATGTGGTCCTTCAAGGTCATAGTTTAAATATTCTGGCAGGATAATGTAAGGGAGAGTGCACCCACAGACAATCTCATTAGCTCCGTATGCTTACTTCCATTTTGCCAGTAAACACAGATGGCCAGTGATCTGCCCGGATAATGCTTTTAAGGATGGTCAAAGGATTACCAAGAGTCCATTCAGCAGGTGGTTGTCCGGGAGGGTTGTTCCAGAAAGAAAATATGAGAGGATCCAAGGTGGGAACATAGAAGTAGAGAAGAATAGCAGAGGATTCATATGTTGGGGAAACAAGTGTCACGCTTTACATGAGGTCAAGAAAATCCAAAGTGAGGTCCAAAGCAGTGGTTATATACAATAATCAGCAATAGCAATAAGCCATAGAGAAACTGGATAAGGAAAAGAGATCTGATCCTATCAGACAGCATATGAGGTAAGTCAGCTAAAACATCAGAACAATTGGTAACCTCTTAAGAGAAAAATACCTAAAATCCATGTTTCCTTCTCTTTTGTAGATTGCTAGTGCAACTACTGCTCCATCAATCCCCCCACATCTGTCCCCTGGTTTAAGAGATGTGACCCTTCGATGTTTAGAACTTCAGCCTCAGGACAGACCTCCATCAAGGGAGCTACTGAAACACCCAGTCTTCCGTACTACGTGGTAGCTAATTATGTAAAACGATATGCTGAAGATGCTACTGACTATAGAAATACTTGCCTCGCCAGTGCAGTTTTAGCACAGTGGCTTGAATTATTTTGCTGGCCTTAATTATACATCATGGACTTAAGGCTGGCAGAGGACCTTTACCTAAGTATGTGATTGACAAATCGAAATCTTTACCGAAGCTCAGTATGCAATATTTCACCATTTGTGCAGAAATATGTAAATGGTGCCTTTTCAAAGATCTGGCTCTTAAGTGAACAAGAAAACATTTTTCTTTAAATCTGCATGATTATTTAGCAGATAAGTGATTTTTATTTTATTTGGAGCACTTTTTCAGCAATATTAGCAGCTGAGGGGCTCAGGATCCGTTTAATATAGCAATCACTGTTCCATTTCACATCATGTGGTCATAAGCAGAGGGTTCTGCAGTTCCATTCAGTTTTTCATCACTGGTTAAAAGGAAGTTCTGTATCTGTTCCTTTGACTTCACAAAGTACATTCTGAGTGGAGTAACAAAAACAAATGTTGGTGGATAAGTTTTCAAACCATATTTTGCTGTCATTATAGATGAGCAGGCAGTTGTGGTTCACTGTGCATTTACTGCTGGCACTGTAATTTCCTTTTTGAAGTTACGGTTCTATATTTTCATTATATTTAACATTCAGGGAAAGGTGATCATTTAAAATAAATAAAAAAAATCTTTAGAACTAGGTGCAAACTGTATGTCACTGAATATCTTGTTGATGCAAGAATTTTTAATACAGGTTTGTTTGAAATCTGGAATAAAATAATAAAATGCCACCTTCATTCAGCAAGTCAGTGTTTCAGGCTCTGATAGTACAGGTTACTTAAATACAGAAAGCAAGATTGATCTTCATAAATCAACGCCCGACCCAGGTCATGCTAAATCTTAGTTTTTCAGGGTTTGGGGGGGGGGGGGTTGTTTTGTTTTGTTTTTTAACCTAGTAATTTCCTTTTGTAAACCATGTAGACAGGCTTCATATAAAGAGCCCCCATCACAGCTCCCTTGAAAGTCAAAGGGAGATTTGCCCCTTAATGTCAATGGAGGCAGAAGCAAAGTCTAAATCAAGTCTTACTTTGTGACAACACTGTGTTCACATGCATTACTGATACCAAGTTTTTAAATGCTGTTTTCCTTCTGCCATACATCATCCATGTACAGAAGCAACTGGTGTTAATGTAATTTGGAAATCTCTTACCAATATGGTTTAAGTGTAATAAGGGTGTTGTTTTTAACAGGAAACAATCCTCAATTTGAAAAGCAAGTTAAGGTAAAATGTGAAGTAAAGCTCCACCTGTTGTATGGAACTTTTTTGTTTTTAACAGGTGTTTCCTTTAAAAGTTTTAAATGGTTTTAAAGACAGGCTTTCAGATTCTGATGCATGGAATTCTGAAGGAAAATGGCAGCTGTTCTTTTGCTTTTTAAGGGGGTCTTTTTAAATGAGTACTGATTGTTTTAATTCATTTTTTCAATAACTGTTCAAGTTTTAACTCTTCAGAAGCCAGTTGAATTGTTGGACTGAAATAGAATTGGTTATTTTCAAAGACTCAGGACAAACTAAATAAGCTATAGTACATTAAAAATGTACAACGATACACAAATTGGAAATAAAACAAGTTTAAGAGAAGTTTACAGGAATGATAATGCTCATATAAATAAAAAGCCGTTTCATTAGATGTGAATGTGTATTTCTCTTTGAAATTTTACATTCCTTTTTTATTTTATTTTATTTTTGGAAGTTTGGCAAACTTTGAAGAGTTAAAAGGAAAAAAGTGCCGAAATGTGAAGTTTGGTAGCTCTGTTTTGTACTTGATTTTCTTTGTTTTGTTCTGTTTTGTTTTGTTGGGGTTTTTTCCGACCGCTTTAGAATTTTTCATGATTCTAATAAGATTGGTTCCAAGTCATTTTTATGTGCAAGCTTTAAAGGATGCACTCTTGCCAATTTATGTACTGGAAAAATAAATTGTCAGATTGATACTGTTTCTGGCATAAATGTAAAACTATATAAACTGATGAACCTCAGCTAATCAGTATTACTTTATAGATCACCATACCTACCACATTTCAGACTCAGACTGCCTCTAGATGTCCAAATGCATTTGTTTGAGTTTGTTTGCATTTCCCTCAGCTTGCTGGTAATTGTGGTGTTTTTAAAATGCAGATGTGATGTAATATTCTTATTTTCTTTGGATCAAAGCTGGACTGAAAATTGTATTGTGTAATTATTTTTGTGTTCTTAATGTTATTTGGTACTTAAGTTGTAAATAACGCCTACTGCTGTTTATTCCAGTTTCTACTACCTCAGGTGTCCTATAGATTTTCTTCTACCAAAGTTCACTTTCACAATGAAATTATATTTGCTATGTGACTGATTCCTAAGACTTCCAGGGCTTAAGGGCTAACTTCTATTAGCACCTTACTGTGCAAGCAAATTTTACAGAAATCTCTGGGTTAAGAAATTTGGCTTCATTGTATCCTTTGTTATTTTAAATATATCGAGATATTTTAATTAAAAGTTTTTACCCCATTGAACCAATTTTATATAGTATAATTTGTACCTATTTTGGTGTTTTTTGTCTTTATAGTAAATAAAAGTTTTTGAACAAAAGTGTTCTTTTCATGATACTGCAGTCATTTTGAATTTATCAGCGTGAGTAAACACTTCCACAACTCTTATTGGTCATACACACAAGCATTTTGTATGCAGCACCTGCTGGTTGCAACAAAACAAATATATAGAGACTGAGACCCCTTGTGAAAAGGGTCTTTTAAACTTTTTTCTCAGCTGTTTGACAAATTGGACAGACAGCCTACTAAATATAATTGGTCTCTTTCATCTATCTCGGCTTCCTGTTTATCACAGAATCATAGAAAAGTGGGACTAGAAGAGCCCACTGGAAATAGTGTAGGTCAGCCCTCTGCTCAAGGCAGGATAAAGCAGGGGGACATGGCTGTCAGTCGCATAGTTGCGAGGGTTGTTAAAATGCACTTGAGATCCAAGGAAGTGGGGCATGTCCCTTGCTACAGAGGAGGGGCAAAAACAGCCCCATTCTGTAACAGTCTGACTGTGGGGTAAAATTCCTTCCTGATCCCAAATGTGGTGATTGGCCTGACCTTGAGTAGCAGGGAAAAACTGCAGCAGTATTTTTCAACTAGGATCCAAGGCACCCTGGCATGCTCCAAGATCCTTTTGAAGAGTGCTGCAGGAAGAGTAAGAAAGCAGATAAGGGCAGGCTTGAGGCTCTCCCTGCCTAGCCATTCTCTTTCCCCCTCAGCAAGGAAGTATCACTCAATTCACAAAAGTTATGGAGTGGTACCTTAAGTTAAAGGAAGAGAGCCTTGAGACTAAAAAGTTTGACCACCACTGCTCTACAGGTTTTAGTCCCAACAGTCAAAATCCCTAGCTCTGATTGTAGTCCAGAACCCAACACTTCTGAGGAAGGGAAAACAAAACTAAACAAATATACATGTAGAAAGGGGAAGGGGAGGATCTATCCCAGCCCCTTGTAGCAACCAGAAAAGTCAAGAAGCATGGGAGAAACCAAAACAAGCTGCTCTGCAACCTGGGGACAGCAAGTATCACACCCACAGCCAGAGAGCCAGAACTCTCTTTTCTGTATCTCTTCCATAAGTTTGGCTCAGCTGCTTAATATTTTTTATCACAACTATGCTAGTTGTGGGGCTCTTATTCATTCTCTTGTTGCTGAGCATAGTCCTCTCCAATATCCACCTGCTTTAGACAGCAGAGCTCTTATAATCTCCCAGCAATCTGTATGAGGTAAGGGTGGTTCCTGGGCTTCCAACTTTTGCTCTTTACAGAGCACTGTAGGCATAACTATAGTACCACCCAATCATCCCTGACCAATGCTTATCCAACCTTGAAAACCACTGATGATGGAAAATCCACATCTTCCCTAGGTAGTCTGTTCTACTGCCTCTACTTTCTGTCTAAATGTACTTTGCTACAACTTCAAGCCATTAGTACAGCTGTTCCCTGCAGCAATGGGAAAAGGTCTCCCCTCAGATGCTGTGAATACTAAGATCATACTGCTTTTTGTGCAATCTGATGTACTATTTCTTTCAGCTTCTCATGACTGCCTTCCAAGCACTTTCTCATGTTCGTCACCTGCATCTGGCCCCCTTCTAACTTCTCCACATCCTTTTTGAAGTGTAGGGCCCAAAACTGCACACCATAAGATGAGGCCTAAGCAATGCTGAGTAAGTTCATGACTAGTCAATAAAGTACATACTAATTTAATACTCTGGTGTCTGGCTGTGTATGAGCCTGTATCATCGTGGCAAATATTTTCTTTGTTTCTTTTGTCTTTTTTTAAGCATAAATTTACTAAACACGGGCATGTCTACATGTGCATTTCAATACACATTAGCCTATTTTAATGTGCATTAAAGCATCACAAAAAAACCATGCGCTTTTGCTAATGTGGATTAAAATAGGCTAATGCGCCTTTTTATAGTACCTCACAATGCAGGTACTAAATTCAATGTGCATTAGCAAAAGCACATAAATGATTGTGTAGACACACCCACAGTCTACTATTTTTCCCTATCAATATTATGGATGCTTCAAATGTAAAGTGGCAACACTTTACATTGCTAAGTCAAATGAGTAGATTTAGGTAAATGAGTTCTGGGTCATTATAGCATGTCTCAAAGAGGCAGGTTTTAATGTCCCTGTTTCCTTGCTTGATAGCTTGTTCACTAAGGAAATTGTTTCTGAATTTTCTTTGTAGATATTCTAAAGTTTTGTTCTAGTTATATTCTCATCCAGAAACAGTTTGTTACAGGTTTCCCTTGGTTTAAGCTGTACATGTGTTCCTGGAAAACTATGCATAACTCAAATTTGCATAAAGGGAACCCACTTTACAAAGTAACAAACAGGGATAAGTTCCAAGAGCTCGACTGTACTGACCCCCAGACCCATTTCAACTACTTTTACAAGACAGTTCTCATACCCCTCAGCAGCAGACAGTACATACAAGCACAGGGTGAATGTTACCATAATGGGGAGAGCAACTACAGAAACACGTCGCAAACGAGTGAGGAGCACAGATCCACACAGGAGACTACATTTTGGTGTGCGTCACTCCCACAATGCACTGCACAAAGCAGCTAACTGGGCTTCCACCACACCAATCGCATGAGGGTGAATTTACCTCGCATATAAAGAATTTTTGGTATATAAAGGGTTATCGCATAAGAGCGAATTCATACATACAGAACCCACATAAAGCGAGGGAAACCTGTATTTTAAGTAGCATAATGATTAAATGAAAATCAAATATGGTATTGAAGCTGAAATCTTTCTAAAGGATTTGATGGCTGTATTTTTGACTTACAAATAGTCCTTTTATTTGAGTTCTCCTGCACTGCCTGGACCAGATTTCTGCAAATGTGCATTCCCCATAGAGGTATTCATGATCACTAGTGTTAGTGCTCTCTAAACAATTTGTTGCTAGTGATTTTTAATCTACAAAACCTTGATTTTTTTTTTAAAAAACGGGTTGAAAAAGTATTATATTTGCAACTGAAATCTGCATAGAAAAAATTACACAAGATGTGTCTTCTTTTTATGTAATGCTTATCTGAAGGGATGTATTCTTCTTGTGAGGATTTTATTACAAACTCATAAAGTTCTACTATACCAAACATAAGAGTTTATGATATCACAGTTTTCTTTTTAAAGCATATACAAGCCCCTACAAATTAATGCATTTTTGCTAAAGAAATATTTTGCTCCTCTTGCAAGAAAAAACAGTAACTTACCTTTTGTTTATTTTGATGTCTGTTATCAAAAAAGAACTTACCCTAAACTGTTTCTATGAGCAAGAGCTGTGACCTGAAAAACAGCTGGAATGGGCTTCAGGGAGGGCATCTAGTCCAACCCCCTACTCTCAAGGCTTGTATAAACTATCCCAGCCAAGTGTTTGTCTAACCTAGGGATGTCAAACATATGGCCCACCAGTAGTCCAGTAGGCTACTGGAAATTGGAGGGCACAGAATTTGGAGTCCCTGGACCCCTATGGACATAACCATCAGTGGCAGCACCTTGGCTCCATGCTGCCACCCGAACACAGCCCCATGTCACTGCATCCCTCTGGACCTGGGCTACCACCCAGCCAGACCTTTCCACTGCCACCCAAATGTGCCTGCACACTGCTGTACACCCCTGGCTCCACTGTTGCCCAGCCAGGCCTCCACACTGCTTCCTGCCCCCAGATCCCCACTGCCACTCAAACACAACCCTAGCTGCAGTTGCTGTTGGCTCTGCAGATCTGGCCTAAGGCCCAGATTGAGTTTGACACTTACATCTAAACTGTTCTTAAAATCTTCCAGTGATGAGGATAGCTGGAGCACCCAGAGGCAATTGGCATGGCATTAGCAAAACCCAGACCAAATCAAATGGCTGGGGATCAGCACACCCTTAATGAAACACAGACCAGAGCAGGCCGTCATGGGCTGTAGGTTATCAGCCCCTACTCCAGATGATTTGTTTCAGTACCTAACCATCCTCACAGTTAGAAATTTCTCCCTAATTTATTCTTGGTTGCAATTTCAGCCCTGTCATAGGCCCCAGCTGTTTTCCCTACCCCTTACAAGCTCAGCAGAGATTATCTCCCCTTAACTTAGTTTCCTCCCAAGATTAAGCACTTCCCAATGAACAAGCTACCTTGTCATTGCTGGGTTTCTCTCTGATGCCTGAGGGAGGACAGCAGTTGTATAAGAAAGCACAGCAGTTCAGATGTTTGTTGAGAAAGCCTTGAGTGGCATTACATAAGAACTCCAGGAGATGGCAGTACAATCACTTGCTAACTATCTGGTTAAGGGGAACCTCATCACATAATACTATTTCATCTTGATTATTTCTTGAATTATTTCAGTTACCAATATTTTATCAGTCTTTCAGCACCCTTTCTCAGAATAGACGTGCAAGTCAGAGGAGAGCACTGCAGTGAATGCAGGCTAAGAAAACTCAAATACACTGAGGGCATTTGAATCCAGATACAAACTTTCCTGTCTCTTTCCTGTTTCTCTTTTATTTCTTTAAGGACCTTGGATTGCAACATCTGGGAAAGTCAAATCCAGATCTAAACTTTGTGATTTTGTAATCTAACCACCAGGTAGGGGATGCTGCAGGATGCTTCAAGAACATGTAGACAAAACATCTTCTGAAAGGTACCACAGATACTTGGAGTCATTGCGATTGTGAATGCTACATTGGTGAATGGAAGGAGCAATACCAGAAAGAAACAGGTTGGATAAAGGTAATCAGGAAGCATATGACCAACTAATCCTATTTTTAGCCAATGAGAATTGGAGCAAATTCTTTTTGGGTTTTTTTAATCAAGTTTTTATGGCTGGATAGAAAATTGCAAGGAACAAATTTTATGAGGGAACACTAACACGATAGCGATTACAAATATGAGGGGGAATGCGTATCTGCAGAAATCTAACAAAAATTTGTAGGGTCATACATGTTAGGGTTGGAAGGGACCTCAGTAGGTCATCGAGTCCAACCCCCTGCCCCGGGCAGGAAAGAGTGCTGGGGTCAGATGACCCTGGCTAGGTGCTTGTCCAGTCTCCTCTTGAAGACCCCCAGGGTAGGGGAGAGCACCACCTCCCTTGGAAGCCTCGCTTGGAAGCCTCAGTGTTCCTAAGCGAGGTGCACGACAAGTCTCTCACTGGGGTTGTAGAGGCAGCAGCAAGGCGCCAGACTACCAAGCGTAGACCCTGAGATGGTGCAGAGTCACTTGGAAGAACTGGATGACTTTAAGTCGGCAGGCCCGGATGAGCTCCATCCAAGGGTGCTGAAGGCACCGGCCGACATCATTGCAGAGCCACTGGCGGGAATATTTGAACACTCGTGGCGCGTGGGCCAAGTCCCAGACGACTGGAAAAGGGCCAATGTGGTCCCCATTTTCAAGAAGGGAAGGAAGGAGGACCCGGGCAACTATAGGCCAGTCAGTCTCGCCTCCATCCTCGGCAAAATCTTTGAAAAAATTATCAAGGCTCACATTTGTGAGAGCCCGACAGGACAAATTATGCTGAGGGGAAACCAGGACGGGTCCATGGCAGGCAGATCGTGCCTGACTAATCTAGTCTCTTTTTATGACCAGGTTACGACACGCCTGGATACAGGAGTAGGGGTGGATGTCGTATACTTAGACTTCAGGAAGGCCTTTGATACAGTATCCCACCCCATACTGGTGAACAAGCTAAGAGGCTGTGACTTGGATGACTACACAGTCCGGTGGGTGGCGAATTGGCTGGAGGGTCGCACCCAGAGAGTCGTGGTGGATGGGTCGGTTTTGACCTGGAAGGATGTGGGCAGTGGCGTCCCGCAGGGCTCGGTCCTTGGACCGATACTCTTTAATGTCTTCATCAGCGACTTGGACGAGGGAGTCAAATGTACTCTGTCCAAGTTTGCAGATGACACAAAGCTATGGGGAGAAGTGGACACGCCGGAAGGCAGGGAACAGCTGCAAGCAGACCTGGACAGGTTGAACAAGTAGGCAGAAAACAACAGAATGCAATTCAATAAGGAGAAATGCAAAGTGCTGCACCTAGGGAGGAAAAATGTCCAGCACACCTACAGCCTAGGGAATGACCTGCTGGGTGGCACAGAAGTGGAAAGGGATCTTGGAGTCCTAGTGGACTCCCAGATGAACATGAGTCGGCAGTGTGACGAAGCCATCAGAAAAGCCAATGGCACTTTATCGTGCATCAGCAGATGCATGACAAATAGATCCAAGGAGATGATACTTCCCCTCTATCGGGCGCTGGTCAGACCGCAGTTGGAGTACTGCGTGCAATTCTGGGTGCTGCATTTCAAGAGGGATGTGGATAACCTGGAGAGAGTCCAGAGAAGGGCCGCTCATATGGTTAAGGGCTTGCAGACCAAGCCCTACGAGGAGAGACTAGAGAACCTGGACCTTTTCAGCCTCTGCAAGAGAAGGTTGAGAGGCGACCTTGTGGCTGCCTATAAGTTCATCACAGGGGCACAGAAGGGAATTGGTGAGGTTTTATTCACCAAGGTGCCCCCGGGGGGTTACAAGAAACAATGGCCACAAGCTAGCAGAGAGCAGATTTAGATTGGACATTAGGAAGAACTTCTTCACAGTTCGAGTGGCCAAGGTCTGGAATGGGCTCCCAAGGGAGGTGGTGCTCTCCTCTACCCTGGGGGTCTTCAAGAGGAGGTTAGATAAGCATCTAGCTGGGGTCATCTAGACCCAGCACTCTTTCCTGCCTATCCAGGGGGTCGGACTCGATGATCTATTGAGGTCCCTTCCGACCCTAACATCTTTGAATCTATGAATTCCAGATTCTGGCAACCCTTACTGTGAAGAAGTTCTTCCTAATGTCCAACCTAAATCTGTTCTTCATCAATTTGTGGTCATTGTTCCTAGTTACTCCAGGGGGTGCCCTAGTAAATAGAGCATCTCCTATTCCCTACTGCCCTCCCCTGATGAATTTATAGGCAGCCACAAGATCTCTTCAGCTGAGAGGTGATCTAGGTCCCTCAGTCTCTCCTCGTAGGGCCTTACCTGCAGGCCTCTGACCATACAAGTGGCCTCCTCTGAACCCTCTCAAGATTCTCCGCATCCCTCTTGAAGTGCGGTGCCCAAAACTGAACACAGTACTCCAACTGCATAGAGGGGAAGCATCACCTCCCTGGACTTGTTCGTCATGCATCTGACAATGCATGATAAAGTGTGGTTAGCCTTGTTGATCACTCCAGCACACTGATGATTCATGTTCATCTTGGAATCAACTATGACTCCAAGATCCCTTTCCACTGCTGTGCTGCTGAGAAGGTCATCCCCCAGCCTGTAAGTGTGTTGGTGGTTCTTTTTGCCCAGGTGCAGCACTTTGCCCTTGTCTTTGTTGAATTGCATCCTATTTCATTCTGCCCATTTTTCCAACCTGTCCAGATCCATCTGGATCCGTTCGCTATCCTCTGGTGTGTTAATTTTGCCCCATAATTTAATATCATCTGCGAACTTGGACAGGGTGCTCTTTATGCCCTCATCCTAGTCACTGATGAAGACCTCCTTTACTAGGAACCTCCTACCCAGGATCAAGAGCTTGACCAGGAGTTTTCCAGGGAATTGGCTGAGGTCACATGCTCCCGGTGCATGGTTGTCATGGGAGACTTCAACTACCCAGACATCTCATGGGAAGAGCACTCGGCCAAATCCGAATGGTCGCAAAGCTTCCTCTTGTGCATGGAGGAGCTTTATCTGACTCAAGAAGTCTACAGGCTGACGAGAGGTAGAGCACTGCTCAACTTGGTACTGGTAACGGGGGATGACCTAATCAGCAACCTAACAAATAAAGGGAAGCTGGGTGACAGTGACCACGAGCTGATCACGTTCACCATCCGCTGTAAAGCTGGCAAGACAGTCAGCAATACAGAAGTCCTCAACTTCAAGAAAGCTCACTTTGACAACCTCAGGAGGCTTGTCATTGAGGCCCTAGATGCACAAGCAAAGTCTATCCCGTCTCAGAGGAAAGGCAGCAAAAGGACACAGCAGCCCCCTTGGCTCTCCAGGGAACTAGCATACCTTCTGCATCTAAAAAAAAAGATCTACAAAAGATGGAGGACTGGATCCACCTCCAAGGAGGAATACACTGCACTGGTCCAGACCTGCAGGGAGCGAACCAGGAAAGCCAAGGCTGCAACTGAAAGCCAACTAGCTGCAAGTATCAAGGACAATAAAAAGTCCTTTTTTAGATATGTGGGAAGCCGGAGGAAAAGCAAGGGTAACGGACCCCTGCTAAACCAGATGGGACAACTGATAACCAACGCCCAGGAAAAAGCCAACTTGCTAAGTGGGTACTTTGCGTCGGTTGTTTACCAGTCCCAAGGGATGCCCCTGCCCATTATCGGACGGAAAGGCCCGGGTGAGGGAGATTCCTTACCCTCCATCAATGCTGATCTTGTGAAGGAACACCTTGAGAGGCTGGACACCTTCAAGTCAGCTGGCCCAGACAGTTTACACCCCACGGTACTCGAGGAGCTGGCAAACATCATAGCTCAGCCCCTGACACAGATCTTCAAGAACTCCTGGCACTCTGGTGAAATGCCCGAAGACTGGAAGAAGGCCAACGTGGAGAATTGATGTCATATATCTTGACTTTAAAAAAGCCTTCGATCTGGTATCCCATGATCACCTCTTAGCAAAACTGGCCAACTGCAGCCTTGGCTTCACCACGATCCGCTGGCTAGGGAATTGGCTCCGTGGTCAGACCCAGAGGGTGGTGGTTGACGGAAGTCAATCGTCGTGGTGCCCTATGACCAGTGGGGTCCCTCAAGGCTCTGTCCTTGGGCCTATACTATTCAACATTTTCATTAATGATTGTGGACATTGGTGTCAGAAGCAGACTGGCCAAGTTCACTGATGACACCAAACTCTGGGATAAAGCATCCACACCTGAGGACAGGAGGGTGATCCAGGCAGACCTTGATAGGCTCAGGAAATGGGTGGACAAGAACCTGATGATGTTTAATACCAAAAAATGCAAGGTTCTCCACCTTAGGAAGAAAAACCCGCAACATGCTTATAGGCTTGGCAGTGCTACGCTGGCTAGCACTATGGACGAAAGGGACTTGGGGGTCATGATTGACCACAAGATGAACATGAGCCATCAATGTGATGCTGCAGCTAGTAAAGCGAGCAAAACACTGTTTTGCATCCATAGATGCTTCTCAAGCTAATCCCAGGACGTCATTCTCCCGTTGTACTCGGCCTTGGTGAGGCCGCAGCTGGAGTACTGCATCCAGTTTTGGGCTCCACAATTCGAAAAGGATGTGAAGAAGCTTGAGGGAGTGCAGAGGAGAGCCATGCACATGATCAGAGGTCAGGAAAAAAGACCTTATGATGAGAGGCTGAGAGCCATGGGACTCTTCAGCCTAGAAAAGCACAGGCTCAGAGGTGATCTGGTGGCTGCCTATAAGTTTATAAAGGGTGGTCACCAGGATCTGGGGGAACACCTGTTCACCAGAGCGCCCCAAGGGATGACACGGTCGAACAGTCACAAACCCCTCCATGACCATTTCAGGCTGGACATAAGGAAGAACTTCTTTACTGTCCGCACCCCCAAGGTCTAGAATAAACTGCCAGCAGAGGTGGTTCAAGCACCTACTTTGAACGCCTTCAAGAGAAATTTGGATGTTTATCTTGCTGGGATCCTATGACCCCTGCTAACTTCCTGCCCCTGAGGCAGAGGGCTGGACTTGAAGATCTTCCAAGGTTCCATCCAGCCCTAATGTCTATGAAATCTATGAAGACATTGAATAGCACCGGTCCAAGGACCAAGCCTTGGGGGACCCCACTGCCCACATCTTTCCAAGTCGATATTGAACTGTCCACCCCGGCTCTCTGGGTGCAACTCCTAAGCCAATTTGCCACCCACCTGACCGTGTAATTATCTACATCATAGCCTGTCAGTTTATTTACAAGAATGGAATGCGATACCGTATCAAAGGCCTTCTCAAAGTCTAGGTAGATGACATCTATCTTGACTCCTGCGTCTAAGCATTTTCTGACCTGGTCATAAAAAGAAACAAAGTTAGTCAGGCAGGATCTACTTGCAATGAACCCGTGGTGACTTCCTTTCAGCATTATTTCCCCTGCTAGGCTCCCACAAATGTGATCCTTAATGATTTTTTCCAGAGTTTTCCCAAGGATAGAGGTGAGACTAACTGGCCTATAGTTTCCTGGAACCTCCTCCCTTCCCTTCTTGAAAATAGGGACCATATTGGCCCTTTTCCAGTCCTCTGGGACCTGACCAGAGCACCATGAGTGCTCAAACAGCTGTGCCAGTAGCTCTGCTATGACAATGACCAATTCCTTCAGCACCCTTGGATGAAGAGTTGGTCAGATATTTGCCAGCGAAACAAAATTTCATTGGAAAATACTAATTTGTGGAACCCAGTATGTTTCTCCTAAAATATCTTGTTCAACAAACTTGCTGATCTTTGCCTAGATTCTCAGCAGATTGTCCCAGAGCTGGGGCAGGCAGGCATGCCACAGCCTCCAGGCTGTCTGCTGAAGATCTGGGAACCTGACAGTTTTGAGAAGCTACAAGTCTAACAAAAGCACAGCTCCTCACTCCTCGTGGCCAGAAGCCCTGAGAGCCCTAGCTTGAGCCTGGAAACCTAATCTAAACCAAAACCTAGTTTAACAAAACCCCCTGAAACTTACCACAATTAAGAAATCAGTTTCTCTGACACTTTTTATCTTACCCTAGGGATAATCTAACACTGCATTAAGATTCCTTTCAACTGATTTTGAAAGGCAAGACTACATCAATAAAATGCTCATGTTCAAATATCCCTGCCATTGATTTTGTCATTGGTATACAACACCAATCTTACTATACTTTGGCTTGGCTACTGATATCATTGGCAACTCAGTTAACTTCTCATGCCAAGATTTCCATTCAGTTTATTCCTACAGCAGTTATGCATCTTCCTAGCAGAAGGCATTGAGAAGAACACAAAGGCCTTAAAGTTGTGGACCAAAGTATATAGTGGGCTTGATCTTGGGCTTGATCTTGCACCCATCTTCATAGTGCAAAAACAAACCCATGTTCTTCAAACCTTTGGAAAATTTGATACAAGGAAGAAGATAAAAATAGATTACCTTAAGTGGAGCAGGGAAGTTACTGGAATGCTCTGTGTATGCAACAAATATGTGCTAGATGTTGGGGCAACCTAATATAATAAAGGTTAAGGGTGGACCCAGAAGGGTGCAGTGGTGCAGATGCACACCTCTTTCAGCCAATGCAGTGGAAGCCACAGCCAGGGACTTTTTTAAAGTCTCTGAATTGGGTAAGAATCCCCTCTATTTTCAATGGCACCTCCACTTGCCTTCTGCCAACCGTCCCTTACCCATCACTGCTGCTGTCCCTGACTGCCCTGGGAGTGGGGCTGAGCTGAAGGGAGGCTCCAGAACCTTTCCTGCCTGCTCTGTCTAGGGAGCTGGACTCAGATGGGAACAGCAGCAGCAACAGACAGGTTCCTCCTCTTGGCATGGTGCCCCCACGTGTTCCCTACTCAGGAGCAGGCGCAGGTTAAGGGAACTCTCCTGCTGTCACCAATGCTGTCTCTTCCCAAGCCTGGCTCCATGTGCAGACTGGCTGGCATGGGACAGAGGTGGCTCTGGGGAGCCTCTGCTCCCCCCAGGTCACCTGGAGACAGCTGCAATGGTGGGCATGGGAGCAGGGAAATGGGAGAGGATGGGGACATGCCACTGCACATACAGAGGAGAGGAGGGAGGAGGGAATATTGTTACCTGATTGAGGAACTTTAAAAAAAGACCCAGTTGCTGCTTCTATGGCAAAGCTTACCCTTGGAGAGGATGGTGAACGGAGGAGGGCTGTCATTTTTCCTATGGTTTAATAGGTTAATTTTAAAGCTTCTAAAAATGAATCAGCATTCTCCTGTAGCATTCTAATGTCTTTTGCTGTGGGAAGACTCAAATTGTCCACATTTCACCCATTCCTGATAAGATGATTTTTGCCCTACATCTGATGCAGCCAAATTTGGACAGTGCATTGTATTTGTTTGTTCCTACTTGTTTCTGAAACCCAGAAAAGTATTTCTTGGTGCTGACACCACTGATCTCTGCTGAAACCACAAGGCTCGTGATGCATTACGGTTTGTTTAGTGTTCCCATATTTTAGCATCCCTGTTTCTATATTGCAACTCCCATCCCATCGAGTATTGTTTTTCTTCCTTTGAATAGCAACAAAAGACATTTAAAAAAATAATTTTACGAGTCTGAATGGCTTTATACACCTATATGCTAGCTCTCCATTGCCTTTCAACTTCACACAGAACGCTACCATACAAGACAAGATACCCCAGCCACCAGCTTTCATGGTATGCATGCCACTTCTGGAAACAGTGTTCTTAGAACACTGAAGTATACTCACAACAGCTCAGCAAAGGGCAGCACTTACGTCCACTCCAAGGCTTGTGCAGAGTGGGAGCGAGTAGATGGGGTCATGCCTTCTGGCAGCACAGAGGAAGCCGAGTCAGGCACCAAATAGTCCCAGTGCAGAAAAGGTATAACTCTAGTCATGCTTGTCTCATGCTTTCCATCTACCTGCAGCAGAGGTCCAGCACATTTGTGCTTTATTGTTTACTGTCCTACTTTCAGATAGACTAGTCCTGGACATTGTATGTGATCAGTATGAAGCAGACATACAAAAATGGAAAGGTGAGAGGGGGCTTAGGGGAAAAATTAAGGATACAGGCTCTTTCCCTTCTCAGTCACAGATCAGAACTCAAGGCTGCTTGGTAACTCTCCCCCCCCCACTCCCCAAACTGATGACTATTCAGAAGGGGTTTGAACCTACATCTCTTTGACTCTCTAGCAGAGTGCTCTAATCACCATGCCACAAGTTAAGCATTTTCTAAACACTTCTCTAGTGTTCTCTTTGAAGCTGGTTTCCAGAATGCCAAGAGAGGGAGCTATGTGGAACCAAAGGAAGTGAAAAAGCCAAAAGTTGTATGGCTCAGTAAGATGGCTATGACCCTGCATAAGACAAGCTCCTAAATTCTAGCCTGCATCCTTGCTTCCCAGTGGGGGGTGAAACTTCCCCACTTACACAGCTCTCCAATTACTATAAATGCAGGGTACAGTGGCTCAGGTTCAAAAGCAGCACTAGAGAAGGGATTGGTTAATGACAAACTTGTGGCATGACTGGTTGAATAAGGTGCCAAAAAATCAGAGAAATGCAGGTTCAGCCTGGCTCTGGATAAGATGGGCTCCTGTCCCTTGGGCAAGGGCCCAAGCCACCCAGGTACTAAGACTAAAGCATAGGAGGGTTGTCTTCCTCCTCCATCCCTCCACCTGGGTTTAGCTCAGTTACACACCTACACATATGTGCCCAGCCAGCACATAGCCTGCTGACCATACTCACTCTATATATGTCCACAGTGCAGGGTAAGTGCTAAAAACACCAAGATGTGAGACTGGAAAACAGATATTTACATGCACAAAAGGAAATAACATTCTGCCCCAAAACAACTGTGCAGAACATGGAAACATTCTGAATTATTCTTATGAAAAAATATGCACAGAGAGCAACAACTAAACCAATGAATCTCAACCAGGGTGGCGTCCTGGGGTGTCTTGAGATCCTTTCAAGAGTGCTGTGGGGTGCTGCAGTATGCTAGCATTATTAGTTGTCCAAACATCATTCACAAAACAAACCTAGAGATTGCAAATAGAAATGCATAATATTAAAAACACTCTGACCTATTGTGGTCAGAAACACCTAGAAAGACATTATGTATAAGATGCAATTAACCTGTTAATTGCATCTTAATTAGTAACCCGGCCACATGTTCAGGCAATTAATGGCACCACAAAACCAGCCATTAAATGTGTGTAATATTTTGTGGCTGTTTTCCATCACATATTAAATTGAATGTATGGCAGCATCTTCCACCATGAAGCCTGATGCCAGCTGCATGGAAAGGCTTGGTACAGCTCCCCTAGCCCTGGGACTGCCCTTGAGTCTCCAGTGGCTCCTTTGTGGTCCCAAGGGTTAGACCAACAATCAGCAAAGTCTGGAACTGGCTCCAGTGTGGTCCTAAGGCTGATTGTTGGTCAGCCTTGGAACCACACTGGAGTCGGCAGGAATGACTGATGAGGTTTCAGGGCTGGGATTGATTGTGGGTCCCATCCCCAGGACCACACTGGATCACCAGGCAACTGGTTTTCAACCTGCCAGTACAAGGCAAGCCCAGGATCATGATCCCAGGGTTCCCTTACACTGGCAAGTGGTAGTGGCATGATTGGTATCTGATCCCCAATCCTACATGTGGCATGGCAGAAGGTGCAGTTGTTGAAATCAGAACAGATCCCATCACACCATTAAATGAATGTGAGCCAGGGGCCTGTTTGCAACAGAAGAATTGTTCCATTATTTTTCTGTGGTCAAACCATGAGTAAAAACTAAGAGTTAGCATTTTCTAAGGGGTTCCTTGCATCTAATGAAGGGTGCCTTGAGTCTAAAAAAGTTGAGAGCCACTGAACTAGAGAAGGGGACTCCTACAGCTTCCCTCTATAACAGGGTCTGGCAGGGAAGAAAGCTCACATTAATTTAGCATGTCTGTGACTGGAAATAAAGATCTGAGGCATAAGCAGACTGCAATAGCAGTACAGAATCTGAATCCAGGCCTGTTAGGCAAGAGAGACAGGTAGTACTGCAAGTATATACAGACCTATCAGCTTTGCTTCACCACGCTAAGTTAGGAACTCTCCATTTTCCAGCTGACTAAGGCTATTATGTTTTGAAAAAGCTGTTCTGTGCTGCTGCAGATTTGCTGATTGCCCAGCTCTCAGAGCAGGTAAGTCTCCAAAAAGGTTGCTAACTTCATTCAGACACACTGGAAGAGCTACAGTCAAGGATCTGATCTTAGCGCAAGAAAGCTGTAGTAAAAATTGGAGGCGTACCACAAGGAAGGGGAAGTCTCAAAAAGACTAAGAGGGCGTGTCTACACCAGACGCTTTACTGCACAGTAGAACTAATTACTGCAGAGTAAGCATCTACATGTCTACATGTTCAGATGCTTACTGCACAGTAACTGGCTCTAATCATGAGTAAATGTGCTACCTGAAAATGTAGGTAGCAAATTTACTTGAGATTAGTAACTGTGCAGTAGACCCCTGACCATGAGCAAATGTGCTCCTGGTCAGCTGGGCAGCAGGGAGTGGGAGACTGCTCCCTGTCCCCCGGAAGCAGCCTGCTGCCTGGGCACAGGGACAATGTCCCCTGGCTTCGCAGGGAGGTTCCAGACTCTGCTCTGCAGTCGCAGGCCCAGCGCTGGGAGAGCCTTATCTCCCAGCCCAGCCCAGGTCCTGTGACTGTGGGGCTTGGGCTCAGAAATAAGGATTTCCCAGCACCAACCCCACTACCAAGGAGCTGGCCAGGCTGGGAGATAAGGATCTCCCAGCTCAGGTCCCGCCATTGTGGGGCTGAGACTGGGAGATAAGGATTTCCCAGCCCCTGCTCCCCGATTGTGGAGTGGGGGCTGGGGGCTCCCTGTTGGTGTGGGATGGGGAGCCTGTTTCCTGCCCAGCTCCATGATTATGGGGCAGGGAACAGGCTCTCCAGTATGTTTCCCACCCAGCTTTGTGATTAAAGAGCTGGGCAGGTAACAAGATCTCCAGCCACTGTCCTGCAATTGCAAAGCAGGGTCTGCAAACTGTCCCGGTCAAGGGCAGATCCAAGCCCTGTGCCCCAATCGGGCAATCAAGGCATGGGGCTTGGAAAGACCTGCAAAAGCATGAAGGGGGACATTGTCCCCGCCCTGGCAGCAGGCAGCCCCAATGTCCCAGGCCCCTCTAGGAGACAGCTGTCTCCTGACCCAGTATTCCCTGCCAGCCCCTGGGCTAGCACCCCAAGGGAGCCTAGAGCTCCTCCTGGCTGCTGCAGGGGGGCAGGGAAGGGCCAGCAGGAGGCAGAAGCAGATTACTGCCATGAGCAGCCAATCTGCTCCTGACACCCTGCACATGTAGAAACCTACCCAGGAGCGTTTACTCGCAAGTAAACTGCTCCCAGATCAAATGCACATATAGACGCACCCAGAGAGGCCACACCTTATCATCCTCTATGCCACTCCTGGAGGCTAAAACCTGGGATTCCTGTTATTCCACTGAGTTTCCTTTTACTCAAGCCAATGAGCCAACATGTCCCAATTAATGTATAGGACCACAGGACTGCAAGGGACCTCCTGGGTAATTGAGTATAGTCTCAGACTATCCAGTATTCCATTGTCTTCATTCTCCTCACCCAAATGCTCCTCCACAATCCCATGTTTAAGTCTGCTTCACACTGATAAATAAGCAGCTACATTATGTAATCCTTCTCATAAAAGGATCAAACCCCATCTTAAAGCTAGCCTATTTTCCACCCATTACTCCTACTGGAAGGCTTCTCTAGAACCTCATTCCCGAGTGGTTGGAAACCCACTTCTAATTTCCACCTTAAATGTATTCATACTCAACTTACACCCATTGGTTTTTGTGCCAACTTCATCCATTAATTTCAGTTCTTTTTCCCCCATCCGGTCTTTTCCCCTTCACTTTACTACTTAAGAACACAAACTCTTCCAGGATTCTCTTGTGAAACTTCATTCCCTTTCTCTTTTAGTTGCTTGCATTATTAGGATCCATGAAAAGTGGCTAGAAACAGCCCTAGGAAGACTAGACATTAATAACTGCAGTGCAATCTTTGACCTCTCCTTTTATATGAGCTTGAATCCTGAGCGCTGACAAAGGTAAATGGATAAAAGGCTGCAAGTGTTTGAAAAAAACAGTGCTAAGGAAAATACTTGATACAGTACAAAAAAAGCATATGGAGGAGAAGACACAATCAAGAACTTCTGGACCCTTGCAAAAGACCTGATGTCTTGATCAAGATAAGAGTGCAGAGAATAAAATGAGCTGGATGTACCATGAAAACCAATGAGAGAAGGCATATGAGGAAGAATTTGGAGGTGGAGGGTATCAGACCTTGAGGTAGACAAAGGCAATGATGGGAAGATAATGTAAAAACTAGTCTGGAAGGAACAAAAAGTTACTGCAAGGTGGAAGAAGACTGTGTGAGTTAGGAGGAAGTGAAAGGCAGTTGAAGACCAGAGGGAGAAAGAAAGAGTCCAGCCTTCAGTGCACCCAGGTGTGAAAGAGCCAGAAGTGCACAGGCCAGGGGCAGACCTGGGGGGCAGGGGAGTGCACTGGTGCAGGCAGGGAAATACCATGACCACTAAGGTGCTTTTCCTAGTTGTAGGGGAAAACCACTTCCTTGACACTGAGGTCATGTATAGTTAGCCTCCCACTTAAGATCTTGGCTTTATGCCAACTGTCTGGAAATGGAAGACTTCTCCCTAACTTGCGCTTGGGGCCAGGGCAAGCAAAACTAGGCTGAGGGCAAGCAAAAGCTGGGGGCATCTGAAACCCACGCCTCCGGGCTTGGGGCTGCACACAGGACGCCTGCTAAATGATTTGGAAGTATCTGAAGCACCAGGTGGGGGTGGAGGATGTTTGGGGTAGTAGGGCCACATATGGTTCTTGAATAAGTCCCGGATTTGGAATTGGTTTGGCTGATCTGACTGGGGACGCATTTTTTTTTTTTAATCATTACTTTTTAAGGAAAAAGTTGCACCCCCTTTGATTCCTGCTCCACCCAAAATGTAAAACCAAGGGGCTGGCAGAGGCAGCAGCGTTTCTGCTCAGGCAGCAGAGACAGTGTCAGCTGAACGCCCGGCTCCGTGAAGTCTACCCCGGCCCCTCTGGGCTCTTCATTCCGCGGGTCTTACGGATCCGTCTGCTTTTCAAAGGGCTTAAAGTTCCGCTACCCAAGCTGCCCCTCCCTGTTCCCGGCTCCGCTTTCCCAGCCCCGCAGACCGCTTTCCACTCCTTCCAAGGAAATGATGTTTGTTTTTTGCTCCCATCTGAAGACGAGTAACGCAGCCCCAGGCGCCTTATTCAAACTTGTAGTTTATTTTTACCCGGAGAAAACCGCGTGCTACGAGCAGGGGACAACGCGGCTCCCCGCTGCGACCTGCGCCAGCCCGAGCCCGGGGAGAGCAGCGGGCGCACGCATCCGCTCCCGGCCCGCCGCTCCGCCCCCCAGCCAATAGCGCGGCTGCATGCAAATTGAGACGAGCGAGGCGGGTGGCGATTGGCCGAGCTGTTTGTAGGGTCACAATGCCCCGCGCGGGGAGGGAGGGAGAGCCTGGCGGGGCCGGGCCGGGCCGGGCCATGCTGCGGGCGCTGCGGCGGCGCTGGGAGGCCTACAAGTACCGCTTCGTGCCCTGGATCGCGCTCAACCTCCGCCACAAGCGCAGGTGAGGGTGGGGCGCCTCGCTCGCTCGCGCCGCAGCCAGCCCGGCCGCCTCGGGGAGCCCGCGCAGCCCGGCACCGCCGCAGGCTCCTCGGGGCTCTTGGGCAACGGGCGCGTTCCTCGTCGCTGCACGGGCGGGGAGGAGCGAGGGGCCCAGGCCTGCAGCTCCCAGGGCCCGCCCGGCCGCGGCCCAGCTGCGCGGTTGGGCTGACAGAGCAGGAGCACTTGTCCGGGCGGGCTCTTGTCGGGCCCGTGCGTGGGCGGGATGACGTCGGGCACGTTTCCGAGTGCGAGCCGAGACGGCGGAGTAATGTCTGGCATCGGAAAGCGTCTGCTTCCATCGCCGCTGCACAGCGGGTGCAGTCTCACCCGGAGAAGCCCTCGCCTTGGTTTAACTGGGGATGGCCTTCTCGAGAGACCCGCTCCTCTGACCCCTTACCTGTCGGCCGAGTAATGCCACTAGCAGCGCTCGGGCTTTTCCTTTCTTGGGTGCAGCTTTCTGTGGGTGTGTCTACACGTGCATTAACCTGCCTAGATAGAGTACCTCCAATGTGAGGTGGTATATTAATGCACATTGGGCTGCCCTAATATTCAGTAGCAAAATTGCATGTTTTTTTCTAGTGACACTTAATGCGCAGTAGACTATTTAACTGTGCGTTAGTGTAGTGTCGTGGTTTTTATGTGACGCTTTGTAGATGTGCCCAGTGTGTAGGATTGTGTTTCTAACTAGCAGTGTTGCTGCAGGCTGTTTCCCTTGGGCTTCTGCTCCAAGATCTGTATACTACCTCCTATCCTTGATTGGTGAAATGTTTAAACCTTCAAAAGAGGTGCTTGTACTTTCTACAGGCTGGGGAATGGCTTCCCAAGGGAAGTGGTGATGGCTCTATTGTTTGAGCCACAAAAACCAGACTGAGCAAAGCATTTGATAGTGTACTATAGGGAACAGTTCTCTGTTGGCAAGGATTTGGATTAGATGGCCAAGCAGGTCTCTTTCACCTCTAATTTCTGTAATAACTAACAGATGCCCCAGAGTAAATACAACAGGAAGCTGATTCTCTGGGCTGTAGTGGAATTAATAAATATATCTTGAGCTGAATTCTTGTGGTTTAATGATCTCAGCAGAGCTCTTCTACTGAATCAGCCCTATGGTAACTCAGCGACCACATGTTATTCTTTTCTCGTGTATATATGCAGCATGTCTTGGCTGCTGAAATAAAGGAAGTATAGCTTTGTGGAAACATCAGACAGATCTTCCCTCATTCTGAAAAAAGGGGTGGTATTGCTGCTATCACTCAGCAATCTCAATTTTTATCTAGCTTCTAAACCTCTTTTTACAAGGGGCTCACATGAGCAGCTATGTATTTTTAGTCTTCCTGCCATCAGGAATGCCCATCATTAGCATTCAACCTAGCGTAGTAAATGGTAATTGCTGAAACAGTCGGAAACTGATTTTTATTTGGTTTCAGTTATGCTTTCCGTTTGTTTCTTATTGGGCAAATCAGACAAGACTAAAGAGATTCAGACACATTCAACATCCTTGGAAGTTCCCAAGTGAATTAAGTTTTGCTCTCAGAAATGACTTTGGGCACTGAGGCTGTTTGCAGACATTAAAAACCAACCCCCCCCCCCCCTGCATTTTGCTTTAAACTCAGCATGTTCCTGTGCCAAGCCTCACACTTGCCCAAAAGAGGCAGCACCATAGTTAGACCCAGCTTGCCCAACATTGGTATAGATCGGGTGCTTTCGTGGGGCTTTTTTGGTGCTTAATCTAATAGTTTATTGACTGGGCTTTAGCTAAAAGCAAAAAAAGGCCACATTGAAGTGCCTGATTTATACAGACACTACAGAACTGGGCTGATGTAGCATACTTCAGCTTCCAGTAAAGCATGGGGTTTGTTTGTTTGTTTGTTTGTTTGTTTGTTTGTTTTTAACATCTGCAAGCAGCCTGACAAACCTAAATCTTATTAGTGTTCAGTGAAACAGGCTAGGTCTGTATCGCCTCCTTGTCAAGCCTAGGATTACTGCAGAGAAAAGGCTCTGCCTGCTTGTTCCTGCTGCACTCACACCTGGCAAATGGCAGAGTTGACTGTTTAGAGGTGCCCTCATGTCATGCCTTAGTATTGCTCTTATGCTCTCCCAAGACAAAGAGCCTAAGAACTGTACTGGGGCATATGTTCAGAGCCCTGCTGCTGCTTGTAGTGCCTGTAGGCCCAGGTCTGCATGGAACGGGGAAGTGGGTAGGGCTTTGTCTTCAGCAGTCCCAGGCTTGACAGGAAGGCAGTAAAAACAGGGCTTCTGAATCCTATGCATGTAAGTCATGTTTAAAAATGGGATTTGGGGCCCTTAATCACTTGCATATTTTGAGTATCGGTTTTGCCCAATCCTTTGAACCGTATTAAAACCAACACACAAGTCGCTGGTATAATTTTGTTGAATTCAAAAAGAATAATATCTGGCCTCTTTCTAATGGTAAAAATGTGTTGTTTATTTACTTAAATCTAATTGTATATAGTTCTATATAATATATATTAGATCCTTCCTAATCATAACCCAACTCTTAAGATTCTATCTGACCCAAACCCCTGAACAGATGCAGGACAGCTGCTCATGAATCATTCCTGTCCCATACTTATCCAGCTTCCTCTTGACAACATCCAATGAAGGAGATTCTGCAATTTCCCCAGGCAGTCTTTTTCACTGTCTTACTATGCTCACAGTAAGGAAGGCTTTGCTGATAGCCAGGGATCCTGGTTTTCCCTGATGAAAAATCACAAATTCATGGTTAAAATTAAAGGCTCCCCCATAACCTGCCTGACCCTGCTGGTGCCCCTCACTCCCCACCCACAGCAACCTGGCCCTGCTTATGCCTCCCACTCCCCCACCCCCCACAGCCTTGGTGGTGCCCCTCACCCCCCACCCATAGCCCTTCCTCCTAGAGGAAAACTTAATGCTTGAATATTTTTTCCTCTTCTGTTACAGGACCCTCCGATATGTGCCAGAAGATTGCAAAGATAAAATTGTCTCTGATGAAGATGTTCTTGAAACACTCCTGAAAATATTTAAAGCTCTGTTCATAAATGATTTTACCAGACAAACGAACATCTTGGCCTTACTTCCAGAAGTAAAATCCACGTATCTGGAATTACTGCATCTTCAGCCTTCAAAATCAAAAATAACTTTTTCCTGCTATGAGAGTGAGAATATGTTTAGTCCAGAGGAACTTCTGTTTCATACATTAGGATTCAGTATTACTCGAAATCAGAGCTCACTGGTTTCTGCTGGAACAGGAGTCTTTGTAACCAGAGGGTTTGTCCCTAAAGGGGCAGTAGTAGCTATGTATCCTGGTAATTAAATACTTAGTTATTTTTGTATATGTTAAGCATAATTTCTGCCTGTATATTGCAGACTGCAAGTTTTCATGTTTTAACTTTGATATCCTACCAGAAATCACAAAATAACATTTGTAAGAATATTTCCATTTGTAAGCTCATTTAGAGATCATTTGGTGATAGAGAATAAAAACACCATTTTTTTTAAGTGCCCAAGATCTGTTTTTTTAGTTGGCAGACCATTTGCTCCTTATTCTGCAAATGTTAATGCACATCAGTCCATGCAAGTAACCCTATTTAATTCCAAGGGACTACTCATATACATGAAGCTCTAGTGTATAGGGGCTTCAGAGACTGAAGTTTTGATAGTTCTATGTATCAAATGGGCAGACTATAGAAGTATTTCAAAGCATAAAATGTACTTTTAAAATTAAGATTGAATGTAGAATTTTCAGGGAAATAGTATAGAAGACCAGAAACTGAAAAAAATGGAATAAATCCCTACCCAGTGAAGCTATGGTCCAAAAAGCACATACGGAAGAAATAGTGCACACATTTTTCTGATCCCTCTTTCTTGGTATTCTGTTTGCTTACTTTATTTAACAAAGATTTTAGTCCAGTTAGCAATTTTGGCCATCACCTTTGATGTATAAGGTGACCAAATATCAGCTAGGAGTCACTGTTTTGAATGAACATCCAGCCCCGTAATGTAACTGAGCAGCCCCATAAGGTCATTGAGTAGCTCCTCAGACTTTAACCACATTTTAAGTGTCAGTTTAGATGCAGTTCACTTGACCTCCCTGTCAGAGTATCAGCCAGGTTCAGAGGCTGAGTTGTTAAGACATACTCTTCAGTAATGAGAAGGAGATTGCTCAGCTGTTAATGCAAGTAAACCTGTGAAGAGGGTGTATCAGTTTAGCTATGCCTCTTGTTTCACACCAGATGTAGCCTGCTGACAGTGTCTTCACCATCAGGATGCTTGTATTGTAACAAGCAGTTTAATGCAAAGGTGTAAAAGATGAGATGGGCACGAGTGTAACCAGCATGCAGAGATGAAATAGTCTAGAAAATTGTGAACCAGTTTCTTCCCTTCATTGAGTTTGCCCATACTAGTAGCTTGGAACCCAACTCTTTTGTCTGATGCAGATTAAATCCTATTCCCAATTTTTAGAATATTCTGCTGAGCTGATTTTGTTTTCATTTGTGCCTTAGTTTAGCCATTTCCCCATCCTATAACAGACACAATCCCTGCTTTAGAAGTTGTCTCGCCATTTATTTGCCCATATAGAACTGTCTTCCAATTGTAAAAGATGGAGGGGAAAATAACTGTTTTCAGCTGAAGATGCATATGCCACGTATCTTTTCACCAACAACCTCTCCAAAGCAGTACCAGTGGGCAGAGATGTCCTTATTGCCTGTCCCAAATTGGGGTGTAGCAAGCAGAGATTTGTCATGTATGCATTTAGTACTAGAGTATATTCAGCAGTCTTCCTCTCTGGCTGTATTCAGGATTTAGTGAGGCCTTTCTTTGGGGCAGTCTGTCTCTGTCTTGTTTGGATTTTTCACTGCCTCTTTTCCATAGTTACCAAATGTCCAGAGGGATTATTGTTGTTAAGTTTGTGTAGCACTTCAGGTAAATGTAAAGAGCCCCAAAGGAACAAATAATGCTAATAAATATTAATGGCCTGGAACAAGGAAAGAATTCGATTTATCTTGGTTAAGTTAGCATCTGTCTGGGAAGCTGAGCCATGATTGTTAAGTCTGTTCTGTCAGTTTTATTTATTCCCTTCTAAAATATCCACATTTGTCTTGCCTCAGGTACAGTATATCAAAAGTATGAGCCCATCTTTTTTCAGTCCATTGGCAATCCATTTATTTTTAGATGCATAGATGGTGTTCTTATTGATGGGAATGACAAAGGAATATCAAAAGCTGTGTACAGGTAAGCAATCAAAATAGGGGAACAAGTATCAATTTGGATTGAAAGGTGTTAAAGTAATTGACATTTGTCATCTAAACAGTTAATGCAGTTAAATTGTCTGACTTTAATTGTTACTAATGTGCTGTCTCATACTGTAATATATAGATTGTAATTTTGTTATCCTACTCTGTCTTGTCATGAGGCTAGAAACTACTGGGTATAATACATTAATATCATCACTTGCTGTTTTGGAAATATAACATTTTGCTGAAGAGTAATCCTTCAAAAGTTCTGGTATTTGTAAGGAAGAGGTTTTAAAATCAGGGGCCTGATTCAGTATAATGTTTAATCTTGGGCTTTCTCATCAAAGTCTCTCAGTGACTTAAATAAGAAAACATTTGTCTGGCATGGAGAATGGCCTCGGTGAAACCTTGAGAGCGTATCTTACAACCCTAGCTCCTGTTGCAGACTTGGACCATTAAAAAGTAATGAGTAAGACAGGACTGCAGGAGAGTTGTCCTTCACTCTGAAGCCGAAAGGTTAATATGAATATACCAAACTTGTAGTTTTAATCAAATTTGAAATAGAACAGGTTGTGGCCAGAATAATGAATATTCATCTAAAAAAAAATTAACAGCAACAAGCAAACGCAACCTGAAATGAAGAGTCATGTGCATCAACTTGTATTCTGGGAACAGTGTCATTTTAGTACTGTTTTCCACACAGCCACGAAATGAACTGTCTTTCTCTAAAGGTATCTTAGATATTGCTCTAAAGGTGGTGAGGGTTTGGCTGTTTTGTTTTTTTGTGAGGAGGCTTTTGTTTCAACTTCTTCTATGTTGGAATCAGTTTTATTTAGTCCTTGAGGTTTTGATAGTAAACATGCTGCACCATTTTATATTTCTGCCTTTTAAAATACCAACCCATCTTAGGTGTACACTAGTGTCTAAATGCTATTTGTATGGTACAGTGAATCAGTCAGATGTGTTGTGTACTTCCAAAAATTAAAGAACATTCTTATTATCACTTTGACATCTTTTTAGATCATGCAGCAGAAGGGACCAACTTGGTCTTTTTCACATGAGTGATGTCAGTTGGCTCACACCTGTTGTGCAAAATCCACTGGCAGTGGGACAGTATGTTAACAACTGTTCACCTGGTAAGTCAGAAGAGAGATTCCTTAGTCTCAGCGCTGAAATGACTTTTGTGTGGGGATGGAAAACTACAACTGCTGTTTAGAGAACAGCTCTTTCATCTGGCTCTGGTGTTTTGGACAGGACCAAAGACACCTTATGGTGTAACTGAAGTTCTTAGGCCAAAGTTTCCAGTCATGAATGTGTGACCAAATCCTACAGGGCATCTTTGAGAAAAATCTTATCTTTATGGGGCTTACTGATTCCTAGTAAAACCCTTGGAAAACCAGGTAGTGAGAATGAGAGCTGGTGGAGGAAGGAATCCATCGAAAGATATCTCACTGAACAGTGCACAGAATAGAGTAGTTGCAAGATCTGTTGGGTAGCATGATCATCTTATACTATAAATCTGCTGAAAATCTTATTACAATCCTGTTCTATAGTAAACATTTGCAATGATGGATAACATTTTATAAATCACAGTTCAGGTACTATAAAACATTGGTTTTGTGTATTAAGATAAAAATGGAAGGATCCAACAAATCCCTGTGCTAGTTACTATGACTACACTATGGGATGCAAAGAGTGTGGCTCCATACCCTCTTCTACCTAATCACAAAAATAGAAGCACTTTTCAAGGCCTTTCCTCCACTTAGATCCTCAGTTAGGAGAGGCTTAAGAGCCCTTGACCTTATGCTAGCTATCAGCAGTGGATTTCAGCCCAGAGGAACACACCTAGTTCTTGTTTCAGTAGGTTGTTACATATTTATATCACTTCTCAGTTGCATACGGGAACCTTTTTTTTCCTTCTTTTCCTCCCAGACAAGGCAGCCAATGTCTGTTATCAGGAGTTTGATGTACCTGAATGTTTTCCAATAGAATTGAAACAGTATCTTCCAAACGTCACCTACAGCCATGACATACAGAGGTCAGAATTGAATTTGAATGTGATACATAATAGGCTGCATGTACAAGAGACCAAGTTAGTTAAGAAACACTTTTTCAGGTTAAAAAGAGCCTCGCAAAGCACAGCTGTATGAGGAAAAAAGTTTGCTGTTCAAGTAGTCCTATTTTATGCAAATTAGTAGATTTGTTTTTATATCAATGCCATTGATTACATCAGCAAACATTGAGGCTAAAAGTTGTTAAGCCACAAAGAAAGGTAAAAGGGGCAAGTTATCTATACAGAAGCTAAAGAGTTACAGAATCCTGGTTCTGAAGTAAGATTATACGACCTTGTAATTCTCCAGATATTCTTTTGGGAAGATCCTGGAAACATCCGCTTCTTGAAATCTGAGGAAAATATGTGGTAGAATTAACTTTTAAATCAATTAATTGCAACAATGTTCATTGCCTATGAACTGGGATGCTGCTCAGGATCATTTCTTTAAATGTTGAGCAGATTGCAGCATCAATCCTGAATTAAAATTCAATGAGCCACTGGTCTGGCCTATGTCAGATGCCTTTGTTTTAGACCGTGAAGTTTCCATTGCCTTGTTGGGAATTCAAAGTGATAGGTGTATCATACATTTTTCATGTGTCTATCTCTCAACTCTTTTTGGGGGTGAAGAGTGTGACTGAAAACAATATGAAGGGAGACCCCATTATGAAGGGAGACCCCATCATTAATTTCAGCCTCAAACGTGAAGATGAGTTATGTATTAATAATATAAGGATGAATACAAAATGTAATTTTAAAAATAGCCAAAAAATTAAGATCATACTTACAAGAAACTCAAATGAGAGGTATGAAAATTCACTGTAAACTGACCCAAACTACCTTAATGTACCCATTGAGAGCTTGCTGCAGTTGGAAATTATAGCAGAGCCTTCATTTCCCATTAATTCTACAGTTCCCAAATTCAGATTTCTCAAATAACTGAAAAGTTTCACCCCACATCATGTTAGATCATTATCTAAAGCAGCTGCAGTTACTAATCTAATATGAAACAAAATCTGTACTCAGTGGTCATGTCTACACATGCATTAATGCACTTTTCCTAATGCGCATTAAATTTAGTACATCCAATGTGAGGTACTAAATAAGTGTGCATTAGGTTGCCCTAGTGGGCAGTACTGAAAGCGTGCCATTTTTAAGTGATGCGTAATGTGCAGTAGTCTATTTTACTGCACACTATCATTGCACCTTTTTATGTGACGCTTTAATGCGCAGTAAAATAGGCTACTGCACCTTAAAGCATGTATATAGACAAGACTTTTAGGGTGCGTTGGAGCAAACTCAATCAAGTCTGCTGGAGCATGATAATTACTATGCTCCAGCCAGCCTCTGTGTCTTGTGTATCAGCATCCCCACTCTTCAGAATGGCAGCAGGAGCGCCTTAACTAAAGCTTGTTCAACAGGCTTTAGATAAAGCACCCCTGCTGCCATTTTGAAGTGCAGGGATGCTGATACACAAGATGCTCCGGGTGCTTTAATTAGAGTGGCTCTTGGAGTTGTCCCCACCCCTGGAAAATGTGTAAAAATGCCCTTAGGCTTAAGGAAGTGTCTTAGCCAAATGTGATTAAGCCAAGGATTCACCATCCCCAGTTAACACGATGTGTTGAACAGTTTATATCCTAATATAAGATCTAGTTCAAGCCCTAATTAGGTTTGTATAGAGCTATGGGAAAGAGCAGAGTGTGGGCATCTATCTGATGGATGGTCAATGGGGAATGGAGTCCTCTCTTTTCTTGGCTCTTTGTAGGAAACTTGGAGGAAAGGATTTCTCAAAAAAAAAAAAAAAAATCAACCCCTGATTCCTAACATGGTTTCTGGGAGGGCCAATGAGCTAAGATTGCCAATGGGCGCCTGTTCCTGACCACTTATCGTGATGCTATTTAAATTTCTATTAACTTAAAAAAAACAAAAAACTTTTTCTACTGAATTTTATCATCTTTTTATTAGACCAGTCTAGTGAGATGTTTATCTCCTTTCTTGCCATTTGTTTAGCAACAAAGTAGCAAAGCCTGAGAATTATCAAGCTGCAACAGATAGCAAATGTTGGGTGTCATGTGTCATCGTTCATGAATTTGCTTGTCCAACTGACCTCAGATTTGGCAGTCTATTGTGCCTCTAGTTTGGGGAAGAAATTACTAAATCAGTTTGTAATCAAAACTGTAAGGGTATTTATACTGGGAGTGGGAGGAGGGGGCGTCAATGTGTATCAGTGTTCCTGCACTGAAAAAATGATTTAACTGAGTCTGTTCCAACGCACTAATTACAGCATGTTGAAGCAGCCTCGCTGCACGTGTATAGGTGCCCTGAGTTGCTGTTTTAGTTTGGGAATGGCAGCTGTTGATCCATAAATTGGGGTTTATGGGAAAGCTACTGCTTGAGCTGTATGTTGTAACAAGACAAGGACTTTAGCTGCGTGATCTCATCTGTAGGTGTTGCTTCTTGACTGTTTATCTGCAGCTGGTAACCATATGTAGAATAATATTCTGTGCTCTACTGTTCATGCTTTAGCCCTGTGGGGGCCAAACATTTTGGCCAGTGTGTCACAAATTATCCTACCCCAAATGCCACTCATCCCCCTTCTCTGCCCTTTCAGCCACCAGGCTGTCTACTCCCTGCCTGACTTGCTGCTCTGCTTTCTGCTCCCTACCCTGTGCTCCCTGCTGAATTTGTTCTGCTTTCCTCTCCTTGCCATCTACTACTGCCTGTCCCCCCCCATAGATTTAAATGACATGATCATTACCTGTAATTTAACATGTATATTTCAACCTTATTTTTACAGTATCAAAATATTTCCAGACTCTGCTATATGATTAGAAGTCTCAGAATGAATTTAGTCATACCTATTTCATGTGTATTGTCATATGATGAAATTAATAACTGAGTGGACATTCCATGTTTTCTCCCCCATTTTTGGCAGACCCTTGAGATGTGTGGTTCTTGTTGCTCTCAGAGACATCAAGCAAGGAGAAGAGCTGTTTTCTAATTACTACACCATTGTCAACTGAATCAGTAGAACCACAGACTAAAGGATCCTTCATCATACAGATATTTGTTTTGTGTACACTTGGCAGCTTCCTTTGCATCTGTATATAATGGAGAGCTGAGTTTTCTAATTAAAATGGATTATAAAGCTGTATTTTCATGTAAATATGCTTCATATTTTGATGTACTGATAAAGGTTTGAAATAGTTTCCATCACTAAGTTTCAGATTTAGGCTATTGCAAATTTAATTGATTTTCAGCTAACTGCACTGTATCACATCAAAATAAAAATCTGATTTTTAAAAGTGCTGTTTCAACTTTTATTTTGTCTATTTGCCCATCATTGTGATCCATTTTTAAGTCTTTGGCCAGTCTGTAGTTCTTACTCTAATGGACACAATTTGTTAGGAAAAAAAATTCATCTCCTTTCAATAAAACATCACTGGCTGGGATTCGTGGAGGTTTTTTTGTTTGTTTGTTGTTATCTGAATCGCAGCACTCATCATAATTGCTGGTGCAGCTTAATCACATTAGTGGAGCATTGCATTGTAGGGAAAACATCTCTCTTGTTGCTTAGTTCTATTCATTCCACCTGCTTACTTAAAAAAAGAAAAGAAAAACTCAGTAACTTTGTGAGGTATTTTGCATAGATTTTATTTAGAGTTCTAATTTAAGTAACAGAACTGATGCTAGCTAAGTGTTGTGTGGGAACAATCACTTAAGAGTAAGTACTGATATTACCAGACTAGATGTGATTTAAAACAGATTAATTAAATTATAAATGAAACTAAAGTTTGAGATTTGCTTGGAGTCTGGAGGCAAAGACTACTAAATACATCTATGGCTGAAATTTTTTCTGTAGTTTGTTTTAGTGAATTTAAAATGTGCAAATACTGTGTCAGAAAATTGTGTATATGAAAAATCACATCAACATGATTGTTAGTACTTATGCTACTAAAACTTAGTCCAGTGGCTAATCCTCACTGAAGAGTGACATTGTGTCTTCACTGCCTTGTTACATGAACTAGATTATGCGAACTAGTATGGATATGTCTACACAAGTGCCAGCCAAAGGATAGAGCCACGGATTGCATCAGGAATCACTTTGGAGGTGCCTAGCAAAAATTGTTGATTACAGTAAGAGATCAGAGTAAGTAGCAGAGCAATCGCCCATCCCAAGGAGATGGTGCAGTCCCCAACCTTGGAAGTCTTCAAGAAGAGACTGGACAGAGACCTTACTGGGATTGTTTGATCTCAGCACTATTCCTGCCCAGAGCAGGTGGGTTGGAATCTTTTGAGGTCCCTTCCAGCTCTTAATTTCTATGATTCTATTTCTATGGAGGGGAGACTGGATTGTAATGAGGATAACCTCTGCCTTTATTATTCCCTGGTGCCAAGAATATAAGACACCAATAGCAGTCAGTGTGGATATAATTGATATGATATAATTGATATAAATGCATGTTGGGCACAAGATGCTATCTCCAGATACCTGGCTCATCTTGGCATTTTTTGAAAAAACCCCAGATGCTATCCATATGTAATCTCTCAGCAGCAATGTGTCCTCAGGCAGAGACATGGATTTTTTTTTTTTTTTTTTTTTTTTTTTTACCATTTGTATGTCACCAATAGCTATATTAAATTACTGGGTTTTACAGTAGTACACTACTTGTTAGGAACCTGTGAAGTTCACATTTACCATTAGTTTATTAGAAGTGGCCTCCTCATTCTGTTCTTTTATTCCTGGCAATGACTCCTTTGAGGTAATTTAGGAGTTCAGTGCCCTCATAGAGGATTGTAAGTCAACCTATCCATCTTACTTAGGGCCTTCTCCTACATAGCACGATGCAAAAGGTCTCCCAGGGCCTGGATTGAAACTGTCCAATGCAACCAGCATCTGCCTGCTGGTACCATAAGGGAAGGGTGAGACAGGGATTCTGGATGAATTGTATGGGGGTCTGTTGTGATGTTTGCCAGACACTTAAGGTGGTGAAGAAACAGGAATAATTGGAAATAGGAAAGAAAGACACAGCTCAGCTGTGGAAGTGAAGAGGAAGTAAAAATGTATTCAATGCAGTGGCTCACCATGACTTGAAAAAAAGTCAGTGATGAGGAGAATTGCACTTAAAGGGACCTACTATGGGTTTTTTTTCTGCTGGGTTACGCTAATCTATCCTTGTAGTATGTACTTGGCCAAGCGATTTAAGTCAGTTATAGGTGCAATGACACACAAGGACCAATTTTACATGGTTCTAGGGCAACAGATCCATATAGTCCTGATACAACTGCAAGATTTCATAGACATTAGGTGCTGGAAGGGACCTCATGAGATCATCGGGTCCACTCCCCCCCTCTCCCTCCCCTCTATAGGTGGGAAGTCAGCTGGGATCAAGTGACCCCAGCAAGAAATATATCCACCTGTTTTTTGAAGGAGTCCAGAGTAGGTGCTTGCACCACCTCTGGGGGTAGTTTGTTCCAGACCCTGGACACATGCACTGTAAAAATCCTCTTTTATGTCTAGTCTAAATCAGCCTTCCTGGAGTTTATGGCCATTAAACCTTGTTATCCCTTGGGGAGCTCTGGTGAACAGGGGTTCTCCCAGGTCCTGATGCACCCCTCTTATATAATTGTAGGCTGCCATCAAGTCCCCCCCCTGAGCCTTCTCTTCTCCAGACTGAAGAGTCCCAAGTCCCTCAGCTTCTCCTCCTATAGCCTTTCCTCCAGGCCTTGGATCATATGAGTGGCTGTCCTCTGGACTCTCTCAACTTCTCCATGTCCTTCCTGAAGTGGGGGGCCCAATGCTGGATGCAGTACTCCAGCTATGGTCTGACCAGGGCCAAGTTAAGTGGGAGGATGTCTTCCCTGGTTTTGCTTGAGATGCATCAGTGGATGCACACCAGTTTGGTTAGCTTTGCCAGCAACAGCATCACATTGGTGGCTCCTATTCATCTTGTGGTCAGTCAAGATGCCCAAGTCCCTTTTGGTCATGGTGCTAGCAAGCATTGCTGAGCCTGTAAGTATGCTGGGGGTTCTTCCTACTGAGGTGCAGCACCTCACACTTCTCTGCATTGAAGGCCATCAACTTTTGGTCGGTCCACCTTGAGAGTGTGTCCAAGTTGGCTTGCCCTGCGGTGTGACTGCCTTCCCCCATAACTTGGTATTGTCCATGAACTTGGCCAGTTCACATCTGACTCCCGAATCCAAATCATTGATGAAGATGTTAAAGAGTACCAGCCCAAGTACCAAGCCCTGAGGGACTCCACTGGTCCCACTGCGCTATGTTGATTTCTTCCCTTCAACTAATACTCTTTGGATCCGACCCTGTAGCCAGTTGCCTAGCCATCGGACCATATGATGATCAAGGACACAGTTCCCCGGCTTAATCAGGAGGACATCGTGGGGAACTAAGTCAAAGGCCTTCTTGAAGTCCAGATATATAACGTCCACATCGTCTCCCTTGTCCAGGGCACATGTTACCTGGTCGTAGAAGGAGATGAGGTTGGTCAAGCAAGGCTTGCCAGTCACAAAGCCATGTTGGCTGGCTTTCAGAAGCTTGCCTTCCGTTAGTCTGGCGTTGATGGATCCCTTGACGATTTTCTCCAAGATTTTTCCAGGGATGGACATCAGACATTGGTCTATAGTTCCCCAGTTGATCCATTCTCCCTTTCTTGTAGATAGGGACCACGTTGACTCTTTTCCAGTCATCCGGGACCTTGCCTGAACGCCACAATTTTTCAAATATCTCTGCCAAGGGGGATGCAATGATGTCTGCCAGCTCTTTCTAGACTCTTGGGTGCGTTCTGTCTGGGCCCACAGACTTCTGAATGTCCAGTTTCTCAAGGTGTTCCCTCACCTGATGCACATTGACTTTGGGCCCATCGCCCGCTCCTGGATTGGTTTGTGCAGTTCCTGGCAGTGTGATCCTCCTCTAAGGGTGAAAAACTGATGCAAAAAAGTCATTTATGAGATTGGCTCTTTCTTGGGCATTGGATGTCAGTTGCCCTGTTGGATCTTTCAGGGGCCCAATGTTATCCTTGTTCTTTTTCTGACTTCTCACGTATATGAAGAAGGACTTTTTGTTGTCCTTGATTCCTGTAGCTAGCCTACGTTCAGTTTGTGACTTGGCTTTTCTTGACCGCTTTCTACAGGTGCAGGTGAGTGCTGAGTAATGCTCTTTGGTAATGCTTCCTGTTTTCCAGCTGGTGTAGACTCCTCTTTTGAGCTTAATGAGGTCCAACAGTTCCTTATTCAGCCATGGGGGCACTTCCTTACCCATTGACTGCGTTTCTTGTGAGATGGTATGGCTTTGCCCTGTGCTTCAAGGATTATGTTTTTGAGAGCTGACCATTTCTTGTGTACTCCCTTTTCTTGGGGGGTGTATGGCCTCTAATTGCCTGACTGACCAATTCTCTCAATTTGCAAAAGTCAACCTTCCCAAAGTTAAGGACTTCTGTTTTACTGAGGGGTTTGCCTGCTCTTTGGTGAACTAAGAAGGTGACCAATTCATGGTCGCTGTCACCAAGCTTTCCCTCGATCCACAGATCACTCACCAGGTCCTCCCTTTTGGCCAGGACCAGATCATGTAATGCCTCTCCCCTAGTCAGCCCATAGACCTCCTGGGTTAGGTAGAGGTCATCTATGCACATGAGAAAGCTACATGACCTGTCAGATTTGGCTATGCGCTCATCCTAAGGGATTCAGGGAAGTTGAAGTCCCCCCAGGATGATCATGCATCAGGAGCGTGCAGCTTCAACCAGTTCCCTATTGAATTCCCAATCTATGTCTTCCTCTTTGTGGGGAGGTCTATAGTAGACTCCTACAAGTAAGTCACCCTCCCTATATTCTCCTCATATCTTGACCCAGAGGGTCTCAAGAAACCCTTCCTGGTTTGAAAACTCAATCTGCGGAGTGGTGAGCTAATCCTTGATGTAGAGAGCAACACCCCCACCCCTCTTTCCCACACAGTCTCTCCTATACAAGTTGTAACGCTCTACTGCCACTGACCAATCATAGGTGGAGTCCCATCAGGTCTCCATAATTCCTACAAGGTCATAGTCATTTTCACATGAAAAGCCAGTTCCTCATGCTTATTTCCCAAGCTCCTGACATTTGTTTACAGGTAGTTAAGTCTACCAGGAGAAGCCCAATGCTCCTCTGAGGCATTAAGTGGGATCTTTCCTTGGGCTGTCACCAGAGCTGGTTCCCTTGGGCTGCCCAAGTTATTGGTAGTGCTGCTGACATGACCTGGGCTAGAACTGTTAGTAGACTGCCCATCCCCCAGCAGTCTCAGTTTAAAGCCCTGTCAAGAAGGTCAGCTATTCTGACCAAGAAAAGCTTCTTCCCTCTCTAGGGGAGGTGGAGACCATCCCTTACCAACAGTCCGCTCTCTCTGAAGTGTGGATCATAGTTGAGGAAGCCAAACCCCTTGTGATGGCACCATCGCTGGAGTCTTCTATTCACCTCGCTGATGCACCCATCCCTCCAGAGCCCATGTCCTAGAAGAGGGAGGATTGAAGAGAAAACTATTTGTCTCCCCAGACTCTTAAACCCAGCTCCCAGAGCCCTGTAGTCATACATGATCCGGCCTGGACTTCTCCATGCCGTAACATTGGTGCTTACATGGATGAGTAGTATTGGATGGTGGTCGGAGGGCTGGAAGAGTTTGGGGATCCTCTCCATCACATCCCAGACAAGCTCCAGGCAGGCAGCAGACCTCACAGGCCAGGGGGTTAGGGTGACAGATCACTCCCTCAGTCCCCCTAAGGAGGGAGTCACCCATCACAATAACTCTGCGTCTTCTAGGCACAGGTGCTGGTGGCCCTGCATTCTCGTATGCTGGAGCCGGCGGTATGGCTGGCTCCGTTGATGCGAGAGGTGCAAAGTGGTTGTGCAGCTCCAGGGGAGTGGTAACCCTGGTGCTGCGCCTCTTTGGGCCAGAGACAACTCATCCAGGCAACCCCAGGCTGAACTTCATGGCGGTTCCTTGGTTCTGCCAGTCTGTCATGAGCCATTGGGTGGAGAGCCTGAAAGTAAGAGTCCAGCTCCTGCTCCGCATCTCTAATGGAGCCCAGCCATTGGTCTGTTGTCTGGAATACCTTAATCTGGCACTCCAGGGCCTCCACCATTGATGATGTCATAGAGTTGTCATACAGTATGATATCTGTCAGCTCTGTGTTCCTGAGGGAGCCCTGGCCCCCAGCTTGCTGGACTTACAAAGGACTTTTTCTATTCCCCCCCCCCCCCATCTGAGAAGAAACGATGTGGTATCACTTCTAGTGTATCTTCTATATTCATAATAATTTCAAGCTGGCTCCTAGGGGTCTGGTTAACTCCTTAAAACTTAATGTTTTTCCTGGTTGTTAATCAGTTTCTTGAGATGTTCCCAACCAAATAACCCCTTGTCACTGAAAAAGGCAATTCATTTAAATTGAAGCTGTTTATATAACAGGATTTTCCCTGTCAATTATGGCTTGGTACCCTCTTGATTTACACAATTAAAAGAACGCTTTGAAGAGGCTGGACTAAGGGTATAAGAAAGCTATAAAGCAGCAAACGGTGTGCTTCAAGAGGGAGAAATCTCTCTGACACCATCTGCTGTTGTTCTCTAGAAGCTGAGAGAAACAGATAGTCTCCCTTCAATGATCATGTTAGAAACTTTGCTTGTCAACAAATCACCCGAGTGCCTTGGAACAGTGAGATCCCAGCTCCCTCGCTCTCTCTCTTTCTCCCTCTTTCTTTTTCTCTCTAGGCATAGCTTTTTTAACCTAAATTGTATTAGTTAAGCTTGAGTTAAGTTTCCCCAAATACTCAATTAAACCAGGGTAATATTCTAATTGTTTTGTTAGTATTTTCTTGCATATCTATTACTACTATTGCCATTATAAATTTCATATACTTACCAATAAATAACTTTGATAGTCAAACTGGTGGTAACTGGGTGAATTTCTCCTTTTCTGCTTCCCCTTCCCCACTTGCTCTGCAGCAACACTTCTTTTACTTAAGCCAAAGATCCCTGTGAAGCCCAGAAATACTGTGGGGTCCACTCATCAAGAGACTACCACTACTAGGACAGTGAGGGGAAAAGATTGGGATGTGCTGAGGCAGACACATAAGGGATCAGCTTGTATAGGCTGATTGACCCAGTTTAGCTCAGACATGCCCTAATGAACTGAATGCTGGCCCATAAGGTTGTCAGCTGGACACCCAGCTTAATTCAGAGGTATTCTGTTCACCTGTGTGCTTGTGTCTGACTGCATTTTATTGTTACCTTAATGAACTGATTCCTGGCATATGAGGGTGTCAGCCTGTACATGCTGATCAACCCAGCCTGGTCAGGCATGTCATGTTAGTGTGTGTGACTGATTTGGTGGCTGGATGAACCCAGCCCCACTGAAACTGAGTCCTGCAAGATAGCTCCATTGGGGTTGAGTACTTGCAGAAGGAAGAGCTACAACTCCATACAGAAACACAAGTAACACAAGCAGACATTGATAGAATTACAAAGACCCTAGAAACGTATCCCTAATAAATGAGCACATCTCAAAGTGATGGGCAAATCTGGTAACAAGTACCAATGGTAAAGGGAGCTGAACACCACCATGCTGAACCTTGACCTGGGGAAGACCTATGACCAGGTATCCCATTGGTTCCTATTTGTGAAACTGAAAAAGGGGGGTCCCCCTAACCTTCATCACCTGGATAAAGACAGTGCACAGCAACATGAGCAGCAAGGTGCTAGTAAATGGGTCCCTGACAACCCCATATGTGGTGGAGTCAGGCTTCTGGCAGGACACAGGTTTTTTTTGATTTTGGTGCAAAAGCACCAGCCTAGTACTCAGCAAATCTGGGGACTTGTCAGCCCTGGGGGTCTCTGTCCCCTGCAAGGGGGTAAATGGGACCCCCATACCAAAGCAAAACATGGTGGCAAGAAGAGAAGCTACCCAGTGAGATCCTGGATGAAGTCGGGATACATGCAGCCAGGAAAGATGCCAGACAGTGTGGAAAAAGAGGATTTTGCACTCAAGATCATGAGACACCTGATCAAGGTAGAGATGAAGAATTTGTATTATCAAATTTGACTGCTGGACAGGGCAGAATGGGAGCTGGGTTTCAGGAATCCAGAGAACAGATTGGATTTCTGGCAGCTGTTCAAATTGGTTAGGGAAGATCTCAAAATGAAGGCTTTTGAATTTTCTGGAGGAGACGCACGGAGGGAAAGAAGATAACAATCCAAATGTTTACTAGAGAGCTAGAGGAGGACTTTGGAGTTGTGGCTCCAAAGACAATAGGAGAAAGTGGGGAGAGTGGAGGAAGTTTTGGACAAAGCGGTGCAATGGACTGGAGCCTGGAAGGTTACAGTAATGCTGAAAAGCAAACCTGGGAAGCCAGGTGAGCTGCAGCACTTCCCCCATCAATCTCCTTGTGCCCCTACAGGGGCTTTGTGTACTAACAGGGCAGCCATAGACGACACGTGGGGGGAGACAGAGGGGCACATGCTCCCCTTGAAATTGGCCACTGCTGAAACTGCCGCTGGCTTCTGCAGGCAGTTGCTGCACCCCCCCTTGCTGCTGATGCGACTGCTGGCAGCTGTGGGCAGTCCCCGCTTGCCGTCCACCATCCCCACCCTCGCCGCTGATGCTGCCGTGACTGCCTGCGAGCAGTCCCCACTCGACCTGCCCTCACCACTGACGTCACTGCAGCCACCTGCAGGAAGTCCCCCTTTCACTGCCACCATGCCGCTGACACCTGTGGGCAGTCGCCATTCCCCCCCAGCTAGCCGTTGTTCATGGGGGCAGCCCACACTTTGCCACAAATGTGGAGAGCAGGGATACCTAGTAGCACACTGGAAAGTGAAAATACAGTTTTCCCTCGCTTTATGGTGTAGGTGCATTCCTGGAAAATGGCGCATAACTCAAATTCACCCAAAGGGAACCCACTTTACAACGTAACAAATGGGGATACGTTCCAAGACCTCAACTGTACTGACCCCCAGACCCATTTCTACCACTTTTACAAGACAATTTTGGTACTCACCAACAGCAGACAGTACACACAAGCACAGGACACTATCATAATGGGGATGGCAAATACAGAAACACGTGTTGCAGACAATGAGCAAGGAGCACAGATCACACACGAGACTATATTTTGGTGCGTGTCACTCCCACAATGCACCGCACAAAGCAGCTAACTGTGGGCTTCCACCACACAGAACCCATAAGAGTGAATTTACTTTGCATATAATGAATTTTTGGTTAAAAAGGGTCATCACATTAGAGCAAATTTGCATATACAGAACCCGCATAAATCGAGGGAAACCTGTATGCACCATATGCAAGGAAAAAGGGCATGTGGCTGAGGATGGTGTGAAAGTAGCATTGCAACCTGCCCCTCTCTGAATCCTTGGCTACACCCCCCGGAACGGTAGGGAAATAACATCCTTTGCAATTGCTTCTGGGGCTTATGCTTCAGAGCTGCTCTCTGCATCTCTGGTGGGTGTGAATGTGGCAAGCAGCAGAAATGTAGGCCTCCAGGGCCTTTTTACTAGGCACCTAAGCCTCCAGGAAGATAGGGTACTAGGTTTAGCCAGTTAGCAAAGTTATGGTTTGAAGGGTCTGGATTTAAGCTGCTTTTAGGTACCGAAGGCTAGATATGGAAAAAATACTTTAGTTCCTTCAATACAAGAAAGAAAAAAAAAAGGCTTGTGTGATTTTTTTTATTTTTTACATTCCATCACTTTGGTTTTTCTACATTCTATCATCAAAGAAAATGGGAGGATGCTGTAATTGATAAAATTTCTTCCAAGATCCCATTAAGAGATGATTGAGAAAGCATGTAGGATCATAGGAAAGCAGGGCTGGAAAGTCATCTGGACCAGCCTCCTCAAGGCAGCAGGATCCCTGGCTAAACCATCCCTGACAAGTGTCTGTCCAACCCACTCTTGAAAACTTCCAGGTTGGATATTCTACTTCTTTAAGTAGCCAGTTCCAATGCTTGATCACCTTCATGGTCAAAAAGTTTCTCTTAATCTCCAGCCTACACTTCCCTGCTGAAGCTTGAGGCTACTGGTTCCTAGTTCTGTCCCCTGTGGCCACAGAGAATAGTCTCTTTCTATCCTCTCTATAAATCACCTTTCAGGCATTTGAAGACTGCTATCAAATCCCCTCAATTTTCTTGTCCAGACTTACCTTACTTTTTTTTTTAGCCTTTCCTCATTAAGTCTTCATCCTTCTTGAAGCATGGGACTGAAAAGTGAACACAGGATTCTAGGAGAGGCCACACAAGCACTGAAGAATGGAAGAATTTCCCTTGATTTGCAAGTGACTCCTGCTGATACAACACAGTATACAGCTAGCCTTTTTTGCAACAAGAGGGCACCATTGGCCAGTATTCACTGTAACCCATAGGTCCTCCTCCATAGTACTGCAGCCTACCCAGTCATTTCCCAGTCTGTATTTGTGCATGCAATTATTTAATCTCAAGTGCAGGACTTCACACTTGTCCTTGTTGAATCACATCTGATTGTGACCACTTTTTCCAATCTGTCCAGGTCATTCTGAAGCCTGGTCCAACCCTTCAATGTCTGCAACTCCACACAGCTTGGTCTCATCCACAAATTGGCTAAAGATGAACTCAAATCTGTGTCTAAATCATTAAAGAATATTTTAAACAATACTAGAACCAGGACACACCCATGGGGAACCCCCAATTGATACCTCCTCCCAACTAGACATTGAACCATCAGCAAGTACTTGTTGACCATGATCCAAGCAGTTGTGTATCCATGTTACAGTACTTTAATCTGTATTTCCTAAACCTGTTGAAGAAATGATGTCATCAATGACAGTCTCATTACACTGGTCTATCTTTTGTTTCTTGTAGGCCTTGTAAAAAAGCCCTAACAAATATCTGATAAACTGTTACCAATGATCGTATAATTGCATGATGCCTTGCCCCATTCTGTTCCATTTACTTAAAAAAAAAAATGTAGTCCCCACGTTAACAAAACCTTTACCTCTTTACAGCAAGACGTTCTGTACTGAGCCAAATACTATACTGGCTGTTGTGTGGGCAAGCAGGCAAATTGTAACAAATGCCAATTTGACCAAATGTCTGCCTCCTAGAAAGAGTGTGGAGGCAGACATTTGGTCAAACTGACATGTTGTATTTGCCCGATTGTCCACACAACAACCAGTACAGTATTAGGCTCAATACCCAGAAGCCCTTGCACAGAAGAAAAAGGTGAAGGTTTTGTTAACTTAAAAAAAAGAGGGTACCCACATTTAAGTCTTTTTTAAAAAGTTACTGGAAGGTCAGCAGCACTGTACTGCTACTGGGATTAATTAATTTCTTCAAGGAGATAAACACTGAAGAAGAAATTAAACAGCTTGGATCTGCTTGCAAATAGGTCTAGATGGCAGTAATTAAACATTTCCATCTGATCTGATCTCAGGGTTTTTAGGTAAAAATCACTTCAGTTGTCTCCATTTCTACATCTATACAATGAGGAGGAGGATGAAAAAACAGTGTGCTCTGCATCCAATTTGATTGCTATTGCAGAAACGTTCAAAATGAAACTAAATCTTTGTATTAAGTCAAGGAGTTATGCAAGGCAAAACCTGTTGCATTTTTTCTCTGCTATAACATGTTCTGAAACACTCTTGCCTATACAACATGAAGTGGTAGTGTCTGATTAGAAGCAATTCAAACTATATAGGCTAAAATAAGAGTTCTGAAAATATTAAGTAATAGTATCGTAGATGCATGAATGATTTTACAGACGAAGAAAGGTTTCCAGACATTTATTTCTGGAACTGTACACCAGGTATTAAAGTACAACAAATACAAAATAATGCTCAAAAAAATCAGTGTTTATGTACAAATATTAAAACCAATGCAACAATAGCAACTTCCTCTTGAACATCTGATACTAAAACTTGTGCCGATTGTCACTAATTCATGTCATTATGCACAGGGTACTTATTTCAGACTGGAAATCACTGGCTGATTAGGATAGGAGGACCATAATGATACCTACTGCATTTTTAACAACTGGCAATATATTCCTCCTTCCAATGAAAAATAGGAATTAAAAACAAACAAAACATAGTAATCTTGTCATTAATTTATAAATTACGGTATTTAGTTTCCTGTCTGCAGACAATGTGCTTGTAGGTCTGGGCAAATAGCATCCCCATTGGTCAGTTTATCCATTAGTTTACATTCAAAAGTTGAAATACTCACTAGAGACTTTGGTTAAATTAAGTAGTATTACTATGTTCTACTGGATCTGAAGTTCTCACACATTTTTGACCCTCAGTTTTAAAAATTAAAAACAGGAAACAATTGCACAATTCATTGACCTAATTGTACACAATTTAGTATTCTTCAAACAGTATTGTACATCCTTCAAGTAAATTCAGCAGTTTGACCATGACAAGAGGAAAACTCAACATTTAAAAATCTAGCATGAGAAGATGACATATGACTAACAAAAGTAAAAGTATTGCTATAAATCACAGCACCAGTTACACTTCTAAATGAATCAGCTATCCTCTTCAGATTCCCTGTACATGAAAAAAAAAGAAAATATCTACCAACACTGCAACTGCCCATTATGGATTTTTGGTTTGTTCGTATGAAGAGAAAAAAATGTGGCAAAGGACAAAGAATTCATCACAGTTTGTTATAAGAATTGTGCTTCACCATCTGAAAATCAAGGCAATAACTTCATGTGTTTGTAATTGTTATCTTCATGACCCTCAAAACGCAATTCTTTTAATAAACAGTAACAAGTTCTCCATTTAAAATGTTTAAACTGAGAGAAAAATAAGTAAGTCCAGCTTTTAAAAGAAAAATTCAATAAATAGCTATTTTACATGGATAAAGTCATAGTGGTACAAATTTTATGAATGTCACATCAAGCATGCACAAAAATGTTACTATACACAGAAGTAGTCAGAAAATATTGAAATAGATATCTAAAAAGATATGCAGAATTTACATATTTACAAAATCTTGCAAATTATTGCCTCATTTTAACAAGGAATTAAAAGTAAACGATACCAGCTAGCTAGCCAAGAGGCTAAATTAGATCAGCATTTAAAAAAATCTATCAGACTAGCCGGAATTCATTTTTCTCTCATACCATTTTCTGAATTTTGGTCAAAAGTCTTTATTAAATAACTAAAGTGTCCATTCAACTTGCTGACAATCCAAACTTTAGACAACTCTGTCTATATTAAGATCCCAGCAATGCATAGATAAACTGAATATATTACTGCATCAGCTAATGAGAATGGGCATGTTCATTTAAGTGCAACTGGTATAAGCATTCAGTCATCTTTTGTGTAATGATTTTTATACAGACCAGCCACTGTAAACCCATAGTTAAACTTGAATGTATAACAATGAAAGATTATGGCCAGTATTTTACAAAATTACATAAAATGTGTTGATTCATAAACAAAAGAAACAAGGTACAAAGTTCAGCACAAAACACAGCAACAAGAAGCTGACAACTTGACTAAAAATGTCAGAGTACAACACAGGGCCAAGGCTACCTGTTATTTACTGTGTACTTACTAGAATTATACACTTCAGATGTATAAGTTAAAGAATTGATAACAAATTATCACTAACTACTTTTGTCCACTGTGCTAAACTAATTTTTATGGGAAACGTGCTATTGCGTAAACACTTTAAAGCAATCTTCATTAAAATGCTGTAAAGAAAACCCAATACGCTGCATCCAAGACTCAGGATGTCAATGCAGTTCACAGTATGCGTAATAAATACCCTCTTCCCTTTCAAATACTACGTAAGTCGCTACTTTCCTAGTTATTCAGCATAACCTTGAAGCAAATACTACAAATATCAACAATGCAGTCAAAACTTAAACCATTAAAAAAAAAAAAGTTAGTGGCAATTAACTCTGTGTCATGGACAGTGCAAAGAAAAGCATGTGGGGGGGAAGTCTACTGCAATTCAGTTGTACTTTACTACAACTCAGACTGACCAAAAATTAACCTGCAAGTTGCACACTCTGGAAGTATATTACATGCCAATACTAGTTGGTTTGAATAGCATCATAACTTAAAAAAAAAAAAACAAAAAAAAAAAAACAGAAAAAGTATTACAACAATCCTTGATGGCCATCCACAAAGTTTCTGGCTAAAGTTTCATCAAATGCTCAAAATTTTTTGAATGAAACGAAACAGTTCTTTAGAGTATGGAATGCAACTGTACTTCTCAACTCTATTTGAGAAAAGAGGCAAAGTGCCATTTTGAGACAAAGACCAGCCAAAACAAATTAATGTTATCCATGCCAAAGAAAGCTTTCAGATATATACTTCAAGGTTCTACTGTATTTTTATATTAATCTAGATAGTCCCTCAAGTGTAACACTTTGAACTGCAGTGCTTCAAACAATTTAAGATGTGTCCCAGAACATAAACCATTTAGTGGTAGATCCTAAGCTGTGCAGACTGTGGTTTTATACAACATCAGCTGCCTCTAGAAAAAGTTAGGATACACAATAACTGGTGTTATTTATTACACTGTATTCTTTAAAGCTGTGGACAAAACCCCATTAGAATGTAATACCCTAAAATTCGTTTGTTGTAGCCAATAAGTTTTAAGTACACAGACACCTTCTGGCAGTATAATTACTTCTGTGTAAGGTAGCCATGGCCTATAATTTTGCAACAGCATCCAAGTGTGTGTCTTCATCCTTTGCTCATATAGTCCCTTGTGCTAGCTTCCACCAAAGATGAACTTGCTGTTTTGTAAACTGAAGTGCTCTAGTTTAGTATCACATGAGAGAAGGTTCCATTTAAAAAACATCCTTGTATGTTTGTGCAGTTTAAATTAAAGAAACCCATCCCTGCCTTTATTTAAAAAAAAAAAAATAAAAAAAAAATGCTACATTGAGCAGGGATCAGGACTGGTACCTGTAAACATCGTTATTCCACTGCATCTGTTACGGCAAAAGTAACTTAGACTAAAAAGCCACTCCAATCAGTTCAGAACTTCTGTGCTGGTTTTGAGATGGTGGACTCTGTCTACAGGCTTTAAAAAAAAATTGAAGCAGAGCTTAAAGCTGCACCACAGAGTTCTCTTAGTTCTAAACTCTGCCAAACATCATATGACATTTCCACATTTATGGATTGAAAAATGAAATTACTCTTGATAAATCAAGATATAGTTCTATACATACAAAGACATCACTGATGTCATAAAGTTCAAACTTCCAGTGAAAGACTAAGCAAACCTGATAGTTTCCATCAAGTTTACTGCTACTGCATAAAGTACCCACTGTTTTTGTAGTTCACCGCTGGAATCATTCTGAGTGAAGGGCAGTATGTTGGTGTAGAGTGTGGGTGCTGATGAAGCCATTTGTCTCGTTTGCAGATAGACTGCTAAAGTCAGCGACTGAGACAGCCATTTTGGCACTGGTAATATGATGTGTGTGGTTCTCAAAGTCCACACCGAGGTTATTTACAGAAACATCATTCATAAAAGATTCAGGGACCGCAATCCCCATTTTTAATCTCTTGGCAGGCCTCTCCGACTCCTCACTGCACATGTTTATTGGGTTTAGCTCCGAGTGATAAAATCCTGTCTCAAATAAATTAAAACAATCACTTTCGCCATTACTGGGCAAGTTAAGCAACTCTTCTGTTACAACAGGCACATGATTAACTGGTGCTCGGGGTAAGCTGTCCAGAGGAGAAAAGGCATCATCCAAGCAGTTCACATCTGTAGAGTGGCAGACTGTAGCTACGCTATTAGTCAATGCTAAAAAATAAAAGGAACAAAGTTTAAATACATTATCTGTTTCCATGATGTAGTTACATCAAAAAGCTATTTTAACAACTTTGGTATTTTTTAACCTAATTCACCTGTTAAGTCATTGGCAGTGATGGAATTCAGAATGCTTAGCTGTTGATCAGGAATGGACTCTGTTCTGCTGTTAGAAGTTAAGGCTGTAGAATGTACTGCACCACCAAGGGCTTCTGCTTCATCAACCAAGCGATCCATGTAGTCCCTGGGAAGACATTGTTAGGTTAAAAACAGATGTTTGACATGAAAATGTGGCATGTGACAAGGAGACGGATTTTATTTCCTTAACAATGCCACTACTGCGCTCTCCCACTCCAGATTCATTCCCCCAAAAAAATAAATAAATAAATAAAAAATCCAATCCAGATTCATAAAGAAAAAGAGATATTCTAAGAACTCTCTACTTACGTTACCCCTGGATGATGGTTGTACCTCTTCTTTCCAAACCTTGTCTGCTGAGCAAAGTAATCGTAACGTTCCGATTTCTTCCACATGTAGTAGAATGCCACACATTCAGCAACTGTCCTAGTTCTTACCTAACATGGGGCAGAAAGAATTTACATGAATGTAGAAAATTAAAGTTTTGGCATTACATTTTTGTTTTCCCTACTTCTGCATTTTCTTTAGTTACATCGCTACAGTAGTTCCATTAAGAGGTTCTACTACATATTCACTCTAAAATGCAGTCTGTAGTACTTTCAGTTGCTGTATGGTCATTTTTAATGAAATATGTAAAAGATACAAAGATAGAAATGCATGCCTCAGTCCCTAGCCCTGTACTGTATAGGTTCATACCTTAAGAGAAAGAAAGCAGTATAAATAGAATACTTTTCTTTAGGAATTGAGAGCATGTGCAAAGCTAGGCATTGGGGAAAAAAAAAGAGTTACCCTAAGAGTTTAGAAGACCATTTTATGAGCCTACATGCAATATGTACATAAGACTGAAGTTTCCAGATACCTTCCTGTTTTCCTTATGCAAGGAGGGTTAGTTGCTAATAGCATAAATCCTTAAGTTCATTCAACCACAAATGGATAAATAATAAATCAGTTTTCCAATACACTTCAATACTTCCCTTCCCAAGTTCTACAGTAACCCCAAGTTCTACAGTAAGTAAAGTCAAGTTTCCTAAGGAAATAACTCAATATGCTAATCAGAAAATAAAACAAAATGTCGAAAATACAATTATTTAGATTCTCAAAAATGTGCATTTAAATATATTTGAACTGTACCAATTTTTAAAAATTATTTCTCTCTGTCCACAAAGCAGCTCCTATCCTTCCACTTGTAGAGTAGAGTAGATGGGTCTCCTTCCAGAAGCAGTTTAGATCAATGTTCCTTAATGTGACAAGAGAATAATATTCCACTGTCTTGCTAGGACTTATGTAGCTAATCCACTGTGGCTGCAGAACTCCAACCCCCTGCTGGCTATGGCAGGGACAGGCTAAGCATATTCGTGAAATTATTTTCCTGGTCTAGCCCTGAGAACAAATCCAGATGACTCATGGTAGTGCAGAACACAACCACAAAAAAAAGCTAGGAGAAGCAGAGTTTAAAACATAACAAAATTAGACTATACATGAAAACAATATGAATACATGTTTATTTCAGAGATTAACAGGTTGATTTATCTTGCAAATGCTGGATTTTCACTGAGGTTTGTACTAAAATTGGCATGCAAATGACAAAAGACTAATGCACTGCTGTTTATTTTACTTGAGTCTTTTGTCAAATTTCATTTCCTTCCAGATTTTGAAATGGTATCTACCACTCCCCTTCCACTCCCCATTTAGCTGTGTAACACCTTACCTTGTTTTTCTGTATGAGATGAAAATCTTTCCCATAAATCAGGAGTGCATGTTCAAAGCTTCTGCATTCTTCTTCTGTCCATGCTGTCATCTCTTCTGGAGAATTCCCCAAAACAGAAAAAAAACACTTATTTTCAGTGACAATTTTTTAATTAGAGATGGAATAAAAGTTTTACTGATAACACACAAAAATCTAATTATTAAAAAGGGAAAAGCTAGGTTCTTTAGAATGTTTATTATTATTAAAATGGAAACACCTAGTTAATGTAATATTCTTCTTTAGAAGACTGCATCCATTAATGATGAACTCTGCATACACAGCTGTTCACTGAAAGAGGAAGACATTGATTTAATTCACTTTGAATTTTTTTTGTATGCATTTGAAAACATCTCTAGGCTGTAAAAAAAAATCAGTATTTTTCTGCAATGGTTTAATAAGATCCATTTTCAGTGGGTTAAAAACAAGAGATAAAGGCCTTCAAAAAAGGAGGTAGGAGTCAATTCTCTGTGCATTTAGTTTTGTAGAAAGTTTGCAGCTCTTCAAATTAACTTACACCTCAGATTCATTCTTCAAACACACCAAAATGTATCAGAGGAAACTCCTACTTTCTACAAGGTTGCAGACTGAGAACTGAACTGTGTTCCTAAAAATAGGATCTTAGCACTATCATAGGTGGTTTGAGACCATGCAACTTGAATGGTATAACACCCTTTCTCTTTCCACTTTAAAACTGGGTCTTGGCATCCTGAAATCTACCCAAGACAAAAGTACTCCCCAGAAACTTCCTGTTTAGGAAGCATTACTAGGAGTGTAAACTCATGACACCTCTCCTTATCTGACTTTAAAATTCTCTAGGCACCCAGAATTCTGCTTCTTGACCAGCCCAGGACTGCTCAGTGCCAGCCTTCCCTGGGATCCAGGAACTAGGCATTCCTCCAAGTTTCAAAGCAGCACAGAACCCAGAGACAAGATTGGGCTCTTTGCTAAGTGCTCATTGCTGGGTTTTTTGTTCTGTTTGTTTTAAAAAAAACAACAACAAAAAAAAACAAGCACACATGGCTGAAGGAGGTGGTGGCAGTGACACTCACCAATTTTACAAATCAGCTAGCTGTTAGAGAACTTGCCCATGAAGTAGGAGATCCAGGGTCAATATTCTTCTCAGCCTCAGGAGGTTCAGTGTTTTAGCCAATGTTTTTCTTTACATGTAAAATGTTAAAATAACCAAAACAGTCCTAGGACCAGGGACCAGAACACAGGACTCTGCCTTCATAGGCCAGTGGTTGGAGCACTCAGTTGGGAAGTTAGACACCTCTTTGTGCACTGCTTGTTGGCCCTATGAATTTTGCACTTTTCCTGCACTTTGGCTCACTTTCAAGAGGAAGGACTCCAGCTGTATGGTTAAGGCTATTTTGGGAGGTTGAGGATATGGGTAGGTAAGTGTTCTAGCCACAAGGATATTACATAAAAAGTGGACACTGCTGCTGCCGCCGCCGGCACCACCACCTCCGACTGTTTCAGAAGAAGTGTCCAGCTCAGTTTCTCAAAAAAGGATCCTGGGCTCTGGATTCTGAGTTTATAAAGGAGCACGCTCACAACCCTGACTTGAGTGCAAGAGTCCCCCCTGTGAGGCAAGTTTTCAGATTTGCCCTGGCGATTTGCCATTCTTTATTGGCTAAGCTTTGGGCTACTCCCCCATCTGCACATAGGTTTTTAAGATCAGCCTTGTGAAGTATCCAACACTTCACATACAAACTATAGGGAGCCTAGGCACTTAAATGGGTTTCTGGATTCTACACCATGAGCCAAAAATTTCAAAGTTGGTAGCTATACCACCCAACCCCTGTATTGGATTTAGTATCTATATGTATTTTTAAATAGGACAAAATATGACAGATTTTTATTTAGCAATCTATATATACACCATGTTTGTCAGATTCTAGTACAAAACAAAGCAACTCCTATAAACAGAAAATGCTTGCTGTTATTTTTTTATGGTATAACAATTTGTTTTATTACTGACCTTAAAGTGCACTGAATCAGGATACAAATATTTGCCAAAAGATGAGCTAATAGCAGGCAAACAAGTACCTGTATTTCTAAATGAATTTAGAAATATAACCCAGAGTATGTGAATTAATTCTCTAATTGTTTTAAGTGTCCTTAAAACAATTTTGTTACTCAGTTACAAAGTAACAGAGTAAAAAAAGTCTCTTTTTACAGCAAATAAAATTTATTATCTTTAGATTCACATGGAATTTTTGGTAAAGGTGATCAAATCAGCTACCTCTCACATTGTGTTTGGCTAGGTACCAAATTGGGATTCTGGCAGTGATTTTTAGAGATGCTGATTTCACTGATAATGCCATGACTGCCACCCATCATTGATATTTTAACCCAATGAGCTGACAGAAAGCCTGATCCAGGTGACAACTTTCAATGATAGGGAAGTATCCTGTGCAACTCAAGCTCCAGCACCTTTTTAAAGCCCCACTGAAATCTACACTGCAAGCATTCCTATTAATTTTAATGAGAGCTTCACAGAAACATGTTGTAAACACAAAATATAATAAAAACTGCCCACTATTCAGTCAACATTAATACCCATTTCCTTCTTACCACATAGTTGAATATGATAAAGACAAAAGCTATCAAATTTAGAGTCTCATTGAAACAAATGATGGCATAATCTTCATTTGAAACCAATATTTAGTGAACAAAAGGCTAAAAACAAATGAAATTGCAAAATCTCACAATGATTACAGAATTGGGTATTAAAGAGGCAGTGAAGTGTGTAATATCCTTACTGTATCACATTTGCTAGTTTCAGCAGAAAGGTATTCCAAAGTAGCCAAAAAAATATTCTTAGCAGCATCCAAAGATCATCTCATAAAACTTTAGTCTAACAAGACATTGTCTAATCTGCATTTCAAAAAAATAAATGCTCAGGATAGGTCCTTCTAATATTTAAATGCTCCCATCTATTGCAAAAACCTTATTGGGTTCCTCCCTGTACCTTCAATTCCCTTTCACATCAATGGCAACAGCATTAGATATCAGCACCACATGGAAGATGTTCACTTTGCAGGATCAAGCCCTTAACTTTGCCCTTGCCTTTCTATTTATGTTTGTGTGTATGGATCAGGCCTATTTATTTTTAAAAAGGCAAAAAAGCTTGGGGCAAATAAATAATGAAAATTAAAGTTTACAACAGAAGAAAAAACCTCTACATGCAGATTCACATGGCTACACACAGAGGAAGTATCTTATACTGCTAATAGTGTTGACTCCTTGCAAGAAAGGGTAGGACTACCTCACAGACTGTTTTACTGATTTTAGGAACACTAATATATGTTAGGGTATGTGAAAGGCTGCTCTAACTCAAGGTAACTGGTTATGCTACCAAAAAGAACTATATGCCGAGCAAGAACTGCCATAGGGAAACTAAGTTGTACTTTGTTCAACACAAGCAACCCAGGTCTTTTTTTTTTTTTAAACACCAAAATGGGAGGAAAGGATAAAATAAGAAGGGGAAGATATTAATTTTAGGTGCTGGATCTGCACATTCCAAATAACAGCAGAAAATTTCAATTGGCCAGTTCCAGCTAGATTCTCTCTCTCTACTACAGACAGGCAGTGCAAAGGGTAAGAAACTGGGAACAAGAATTTAGTTCAACATATTTCCACGTTAGCTTTGAGACAAAAAAAAAAAAAAAAAAAAAAAAAAAAAAAAAATTATGACAAGTATTTCTGAAAAATCAGGTAGCTTTACCTTGATAGGCTTTTCCATTTGAGCAATACCTTTCAATTGCTTCTTTAATGTTATGGTTACATTTCAGAAGTTCATACAGCGCCTAGGAGATTGAACAAATATTTCTCTTTAAAAAAGATAATGTAAAACTTGTGAGTAAACAAGTCACAATTGTGTCAAGCTCTGTCATCCAGTTTCATGGCAACATTAATCATAGCTTTATATACAATGCAATTAAAAATAAACAAAGCAAAACTGTTTAAATTAGGTTAAAATCGATCATATCAATCCTTAGAAGTAGCTTCTGAAGCTGGATGGTTAGTTAAGAACCTGTTAATCAGAAAGGCAAACTGTCACAATCATACAGCCTAGTCCTACTGCCAGGTTACTAGTACTTATAGGTCAGCAGCAGTTTAACTGCTGGCAAGGCCATGCCTTACTTGTACTTCCCAGTAGAAAGATAAATGTTTGAGTAGTGTATAAAGAGAACACTAGGTAGGAAGCAAATGTCCTACAAGTGACTAGGATGTACCACTTACTTGTTCATTGTCCCGTGTCTGTATTCCTTCATGAATTCTTCCAATCATTTTTTCATTTCCAGTTCTTAAAGAGGTCTCAAAAAGGTATTCTTTCACTTTACTCTCCAAAATCACATCTGGTTTCCAAAGTAAGTGGTCTTCATTTTCATATGCTGTTTAGAGAAAAATCCATTGAGAGAAATATCAAACCCTACTGTATACTGAAATTTAACACCAGGAGGGGTGGGGGAGGATGGGAAGGGGAAGGAAGCATCCAGCTTGCTATATCTGACGTAGTGGACCACACCATCAGCTCATGCAAACTGGTCTGACCAACCTTTCAGAAGCCTAACATTAAAAATCAGTACCTTCCCCAAAAGCAGAAAACAAAACGGCACTAGTCAAATCAAACACTATGACAACATGAGGGCCCAGGCACAGATACCAACCATTATCAAATCCAAATTTTCCTCAACAGCCACAATTAAGAGGGGCCTTGCAACATGTCTCAACAGCAAATGAATTAGGATTACACTGGAACAAGGGAAAAGTCAGATTTATGAAAAAAAGGATTTACAGAATTTAAAATCTAAACATTTATGCACACGAGGTTTCCATGAAGTTGAGTGTTTCTGCAAATACTCAAGGGATATTCATATCTTTACTTGCTTAGATTCAAAACACAATCCTTGGTAACATGGAGAAGAATAACCCTACAAAATGTGCAATAGACATACTTGTGTTATTTCTATTTCAAACCTTGCATACACTGAATAACTTATGTTCCTAACCAGTCAAAACTGGTATGTATTATTAGAGTGACTGATCTAAATGCTAATATTGTGATTTCCGGCTCTAGTCATCTACTAGTCTCAGAGATTATTTATTTATTTATTTTTACATATTCTTTAAGAAATGAAGTTATGATTTGATACTCCTTAATTCAAAGCAAACTGGAAAAAGTAACTGTACAATTTAAGTGACTTAACATAGTTATATCAGAAAATATGAGAAACAACATAACACTGACTCAGTTGGCAAGAAGTATTCATTAACATTTAAATCTCAGACTGCCTACTCTTAAAATATTTAACTTTATAAACAGGCATGTTTGACATTACATTTTAAACTCTCACAAGGCAGGTCTACATGTGCAATTAATTTGAAGCAATAAACTCTGGTGTATTGCTCCTGGGTGCACCATTTGAACGCGCACCTGGGATTTCAGGATGCTGAGCTGGGATGGAACACACTGAAGCATCCTCATGCCCTAGCCAGCTGGGTTAGCGTCCACACATGCAATGCAAAGTAGGAAACTTTGCAGCAGGCTAGGACTTGTTTTTATGACTACTACCCAGATGCAGAGTTTATTAGTTTACTCCAGCCTAACAGCCCTGTACATGTAGATGCCGAGACACTTACTGCACAGCTATTTAGCTTACTCCACAATAAATGTCTCATGTTGACGTGTCCAGTCTGAAAGCAATGCACGATTAGAGCAGGTAGCCAATTCAAGACAGTCAAAGAAATGATAAAGGCTGGTATAGTTTAGCACAGGGGTGTTAATGATTTGATCCACAGAGCCATGTCAGCTGGCCCCCAGTGCTAGCCCTACTCCCCACCCCCCTTTCCCTCCCCCATGTGCTGGATCCAGTATCTATGATGCCTACTGTGGCTGGTCTGGGACTGCACCACTGACACAGTCCTGAACCAGTCAGACCAAATGGGCACTGGATATGGCAGGTAGGGGCAGAGGGGCAAAGTCTGAGTCTGACCCGGCCTGCAGGGCTGGCACCATGTTGTTCAGCCAGCATGTATGCCAGTCCATGGCCCACGCATCTGGCCCATGGGGTCCAAATGAGTTCGACATCCCTGGTCTAGCAGGAACCCATAGCCTTGTAGCAAGTGACCTTCAGCAAGTGTGGAGAAAGAATAAACCATTACTATCACCTCAAAAGGTGCCAAATAGAAGCTGCTTTTATAAAGCTTCATTATGAGACTTAATTTAGAGCATAACCTTCTGGCACAACTCCTATAGCTAGAACTATATGGCCATGTGCAGTCTACATATGCTGTCATTAATCCCTCATAAGCCTGTGGTGGAACCCTTATCTTTACCCATATTTTAGGGGATTCAATATCTTTAAACGTTTAATTTGTTATTTAATAGGTTGGATTAATTAATAAATAAAGTTAAAACAAATAAAGAATCACTCTTACTTGGGCTGACAGTTCTCATAGTGAAAGAGATGAACTGAATTCAGAAAGTCAATTCATCACACTAGGAATAATATTTCAACTGACATATATCTACTACTGAAGCTCTTTGTCAGTCCCCTTGACAACCTACACCACACCAGCACTTCCTGCTGGAGTCCTGGCCTGCTCTTCCCAGCTGAAATTCCTCAGGGTCTCCATCGGTGAGTTGCCTCTTTTCTCCTGGAGTGGTCAGATGGTAAAAACCTCAGGGTACGTCTACCCCAAGCACACACCACAGTGCTGCGCAGAGATACCCAAGCTGGCTCTTCACCATCTCCAAATAAGAAACAGCATAACCATAGTGGCAGGGCTAACTAGCCCAGGAGCACAACTATGCTGTTTCTAGTTGTGAAACCAGAACATACAGGGCTAGCTTGCCTAAGTCTGAATGGCACTGCTTTGAATCATTTAACACAGAGCCTGAGAGAACACCCGAGGATATCTAGCTCCAGCTTTTCAGCTCAGAGAAGTCAGCAGGTAAGCCCTTTTACTGATCCGGCACTCAGCTTTCTTGCTGAGAAGCCACCAGGTCACCTTTCTACTACTGTAAATTTCATTTTTCCAGTCTCAACTCTATTTCAAGAAAGCCCACAAGCAGACCTCTTTCAGTTCTCAGCCTTTTCAAAGAAACCCAGGGACCTCTCATCCATTTAACTGCCTCCTCAAAAAAACCCCCCCTACAGATAGCTAATTCCTTTTCTGCTTTCTCTGTTTATTAGCCTTGGTTGCACCCCATCATCTTGATCAGGTCTAGATGGGGTATAGCAAGATAACGGATGTACTTCACTTAAAGAACCAGCAACCTCAATGCAGAACTGTGACAGGAAACAGAGCCCACTGCACCAGACTGAACCCTGCTTTTATACATTCCTCGTAGTAGTGGCATATAAGCTATTTTCTCAATTTCTAGAACAATTTTAGGAAGGGTCAGCAGTTTTAGCGAAGACAAAAAGACTGACAAAACCCAAGGTAAAAGCTGCATAAACTTCTCAGCTTGTCCTTAGCACATCTTTAGCCTTTGCAGATATTTTTCTTTAGTAAACAAACTCTTAGCAGTATGCTCAGCAGTTCCAAAGCAGCTGTATTTCACTACCACTGCTTTTGTTTGAATTATCAGAGCCGATTCCCGAGAAGCAAGAGAGGAATAAAAATGGGGTTATAATAAGAGTAGAACCTAGAAAAGCACCAAAGGGAGTAAGAGAAAAAAAGCTTCTGATGTCCAGGTCTTTGAACAGTTTCCGGTGCTATATAAAACCTTGCCAAAGCATCCAATTCCCCTAAGATGTATGGTTCCTCAATTCTTAGCCTTATTTGCAAACTCAGGCTTTTGAATGAAGTATGAATGCTAGTATAAAGCTTAATGTGTTCATTTTCTGATAAAAATTTTATGGATTGAATACAAGCAGTTCCAAAGAATCTTGAAATGCTACAGGAGATGCAAGTGTATATGCATATGTATACGCTGTCCATTTATTAATATTTCCCACCATCAGCTCCTGGATGGGATAGAGTTTGAGGGTTTTCTTCTACTATAGCTGTTTGTATCCTTACTATTCAGCAGGATAAGGTAGTTAAAATAAACAACTGACTGCTTTTTATTCATGTTCTTCCTATTGTAACCATGCTGCCTGTACCTAAAACTGAGGTTAAGCATCATGCAAGCGAGACAAAGAGAAGCATGTTTTATAATCATGGTCACAGAACCTTTCCAAGAATACTCAGGACTAGAAAAATGCAACTTGTATAGCACATTTAGAACAGAATGTATCGCTTCATTTGATTGATTTGTTTGCATCCCACAAAAGGTATGGCTACCTGAAAGCAATAAAAATACTATTTGATTACAACTGAAAAGTTTCTGGCATACAAGAGCAGTTGAGAGTCTCTCTCTGAAAGTCTTGAAGTTAATTCTAAATGACATGATCTCAGGCTTTACTAGTTCTGATCATACACATCATTCTTGATCCATTTTACTGTTTGGGCTAGTATTATTAGATCCTCCAAGCATAAAATTGATTCATTTTCTTTTCTTCCTTTTTGAGAACTTTATACCAAAAAGTTCTTAGTGGACTCAAAAGACACTTATCATAACATTTCTGAAAATTATTTTAGTTCTTATTTTTGTTTCTGAATGTAGCCCTCTATCTTACAGTTTTTGAGACTTTAAATATTTTTTATTTAATTGCTACTCAACAGTGCAGAAGTAAAAAATGTAAAATAACTTACCACTTTCATTATCATTGTACTTCCCCAGGTAAGGTGGGATTTCAGCCTGATACTGTGAACCAACCATTATTTCCTGAAGAGTTAGAAAGAATTTTTATTTATTCATGATACAAAAAAGAGTTAAAAATGAATGTATTCAAAGATACGACATCTTTATCTAATATACAGTATTAATATGATGCACAAGATAAGGCATAAATAAAGAACCTGGATAAAATCTTAATTGCAAGAAAACTTTATTGTTCAAATTAAAGTCCATTAAGATTTGTCATATGTAAACAGATATTGTTCTCCATTACCTTCCTCAAATCTTCAGATGAATTACCAGCATCTGCCTCTACATCTTCACCATCTGATTCCTTATCTCCATCACAGGTAGTGTTTGCTTTATATACAAACATATAAAAAAGAAGTTTTATTTACCGTTGGTTTACAGTTTGCATGTTGAATTACAATAAATTCTACTGCATCTGCTTTATTTTATCCTACAATAAGAGCATCTGCTTTTATTTATAGACGTTGGTCAACAGACTGTTCTTAATTTGTGTTTCTATGAAACTGCAGCATAAAAATACCTATATTCTTTGACTTGTTTTAATTCTGCAACACACATTTATTATCACTTGAAACTGAGACTATTAGAGATATATTGCCAATTGACAAAAGGGAATGAGATCATTTTTCTTTATCAATTTGTTTTAATAAAAGGCATTGCACTTATAGAAAAAGTCTGGTAAAGAATAGGAAAATACTGGGGCTAAATTTTAACCCCCAGTTAACCACAAGTAAAGTAATGTTGAAGGCCACTGTTTATTCTAGCATCTTTATGAAGTTCAGAAGTTACTCAGACTGTTTTGTGGAAAGGCAGGTTATGTGGCAGTATCATATCCCCAGACTTAGTTCCCACAGAATCTCAGCTTCAAAGTCAGGCTCCTTCCATAAATCACAGTGGAAAATAGACATATGTTGAGGGAAATAATGTAATGGAGGAAACAGCTCCCTCTCCATGTGTCAGGCTAAGTGAAGGAGTCACTTGTACCCTAGCTCAGGACTGTCCAACTGGCAGTTAAAATGCAGCCCCTGGGTGCTTACCTAACCACTGCTCTCCTCACTGTTTTGACTGCTGCTGCAGCTGGGGTCTTTAGGCTAAACCCCCAGCTTTCACTTTGTGCTCTTGCCCCAGAGTGGGTCAATACAGCCTATGGCACTGAGGGAACCTGCAGAGCAGCACAACGGCCACCCACACAACGCAACGGTCTGTGAATGGACGGGGCGGATGCAGCCTGAGGGACAATGGCTTGGCACTACATCCCCTGGGATGTGCAGTCCACAGCTCCCAGCCACTTAAAAATTAGGGATCCGTACCTTGGTTAATAAACATGAACAAGATTGAAGTAATATTAGTAATGACTCTTTAAATAGAGGATTCCAGCATTTAGAGAAATTAACTCATGCCACTCACTAGTATATAAGGCAGGAGGCATTTCCTCAATGCACTTTCTTTTGGGTACAATCACACTTACACAATATAAATACATCAGATTCTATAGAACAGCATCAATAATGTCATGCAAAAATGACACCCATGTACAACATCCAGCAAAGTACCAATGCTCCCCAACTCCTACTGAAGTCAATGAATAGTGCTCAGCACCTCAAAGACTGCAGTACTTATGCAATTTAGCAGTCTTTCTTTAGGTCTATACAGTGCTTAGAATGCATGCTTGGGACAGTATTATAATAAACATTGGTTTGCCTACATCTTAATGGTCGAGGAAAGAAGTCAGTTGCTTCATGCGAAGTAACTGATGGTGTCAAGTCATCAGCAGAAGACTGTGTTTCTTCATCATCACCCGACAAGAGGTCTTTGGCAATTTCCTCCTATATTATTAAAAAAAGAAAGAGAAAAAAATTGGGACTGTATGTAGGCAAGTAAGCCTCAGGAACTGACAACTAGAGGGAAAAACCTTCAGTCTTTAGATTTTAGATTACAGAAATCAACACTGGTATGTTTATAGCAATACTAAACAAAAACAATGGTGAGCTGGCTTTTGCAATATATAATCAAATATTCAGTTCTGGAGTGAGTGGTTACATAAAATTCCTCATCCTCCTCCCTCCATTAAAATAAGCTCATGGGAGTAAGGCTCTGTGAGGATGCCTCTCGGAAACCCACCCTAAGGTACTGCAAAGGAAGGAGAGGTCCCGGGGAAAAGGCCAGTGAACTGCTTCCAAAACTGCAGGAGCCTTATAGAACCAGCCTGGCTTTTTGGACCATCTCCTCTGTTCCTTACGTGACAACTCCACTGGCACTACCATAGGCTGACCTCTGGTCTTGGTGTCCTTTGAAACTCTAGGGGAAAAAATTAAATAGGCCACAGCCATATTACTTTTTCAGAAGGATTTTCCCCTCAAAATGCAGGACATGTAGCTTTCCTCTGACAAATGAGGAAAAAGAACATGTTTTTTTAGATGCATATGAGTGTCTCTAAGGAGAGGTTAGAAAGGAAAAAGTTGCAGAGAGTATTGGGAAGCAAGCCAGACCAAAATTTTTGTAGCCATAGCACTGAATGACAGGCATCCCACTGAGACCAACACGCAGGAACACTCTTATATGCTATCTGATGAGTTAATAATTATGCTAGATTACAGAAAATAAAAATTGGGACTTCCTTTTCTCTGGAGATTTTATCATACAAATGGAACCATTTCTAGCCACATACATCTTAAACCCAACATCAGTTGGTTTAAAAGCTCAGAAGAACTGAGAAAGAGAGACTGCAATAGTAACACTCTAAAATGTTCAAGTTTCAGGTTTCATACTAGTTACATAATACATACAATCATTATATAGATGAAAGTTTATCGCTTGCCTCCCACAAGTCAAATACTTCTCAAAGCATATCCAGTTGAAAGGAATACTCCACAGCACTGAGAAGCAAATTTTCAGAATCACTGCATATCCATCATGTGCTATACTGTACATACATTTTAAAATCACATATATATTCCCCAGCTTTCTATGCACTAAAAAAAAAAATTGTTTGTGATTTTCCATAAAGAAAATGTTTAAAACAAAGCCTACTTGAGCCTTTAATATTTCAGCAATTCAAATAGGGGTGTTTTACTCTCAAATACTGGTGTAGCACCAATCATTTTAATTATTTTTGTATACTCATTAATAAAAACAGAAATAGTAAATAAACTCAGAATCAGATTCTCATTGTCCTTTAAGATTATTATTTCAAAACACTAACATTTATTATTCTGATCGCAAAAATAATTCATGTCTTCTACTTTTCTATTATAAGGAGGAAGGGAAAAAAATCAAAGGTTAGTTATGCAGGTTTCTAATTTTGAATTCTCTTAGACAAAAATTGTTTCCAACTTACTTTGTCTAAAGTCATATCTGGTAGTTCATCCGCAAGTTCACTTGGAGAACTATCTGCACTGGAACCTGCTATAACTGGAATTGTAGGTTCATAGCCATAAAATGCCAGTAAGTCTTCTAAAGGCATGTTTCCTTCCTAATCAAGAGAAAGGAGACATTGTTTCAACACTAGCAAATACCTGTTGAACACTTCACAGAATTATTCAGTCATAAATAGAGAAGCTGACTTTCAAATAAAAGTTAGAATAGCTAAGTACAAAGACCTGTGCTATCCCAATCCACTTTCTTTAGAAAGTCTGGTTAGTGAAGTATTTAGAACCCTTTTGGACATAAAGCCAAAATTAATTCCCAATAATGTCTGTAGGCAGAGTTTTTAGTCAGAAGATAATCCTATTGTCAAAATGAAGACAGGTATCATGCCAAAAAACAATAATCACAGCTGCAATTGGACATAACAAACAGCAGCAAACTTACACAATTTTTAATTTTATTTCTTCTGCCTCACGAATACATTTTATGCTAACTTTTATTTTTTGTCTGGAGTTTTTTTTTCCCCCCCGTAGAGAGCAGGAGAAAGAAGAAAGGGAGAGTAACAAACAAGATAAAACTGAGTAAGGCAGGCTGATTCAAAGCTGGGGAAGAAATTCTACAATCAGCTATGTCACCAGGCTGTACTTTCTACCAACGTTAATAAAACAGCAACTCCCATTTTATTAGTTGCCTGATTCATGACAACAGAAGTCTTAAGGTATTTTCAAGCATTTATACACACCGTTCTAAAACATTCTTATTGAACTTCCATGCTAATTAAGTGATGATTTTCTTGTAGCCATCTAAAGCCTCTGTCCTACAAAGACTTCTCACAAAGGGCAAGTTATATGCATGCTTAAGTGTTGACAGTATTGAGAGTTTGTGCAATAACAACACTTCAAACTTCTTGGCTTTTAATTATTTTTCTTCCAAACTACTAGAAATTATATCATTCTGTGACATAATAATGACTTACAGCTAGTTGTGAAAAACAAGTCATTTCCAACCTATAACTGAATGTTTACAACCCAGCACAGAAAATAGTTGTTTCTCAAGGACAGAGGCATAGAAACCTACCAGTTTGCACGCAGTCATTCCCACATATAGAAAATATACATTAAAGTTACACTGCCAACTTTAGACCTGGTATTAGCAGGTCCACATCCATAAGCAGCTGGCCTAAGTTCTACAGTTGTCTGAATACAAATGTAACTGGGACAAACAGAAATGTAACTGGCATCAATTTGACATTTAGTGGGTGTGTAAACAAGTGACAGAGAAGGATGGAAAAAGGGGTGAAAAAGGAAAAAACAATTATCCCGAGAGTGTAAAATAGAGTAGGAGAAGCCAAGTAGCAAGTTACTTATTTTGGACATCCACATGATTTCAAAATGGTACAAGTTAAAGTCACTTACACTAATTTTCTGACTCTCAGCCATTATTGACATCAATTAATTCTGACCCACTAAATTTTCCCAAGACAACGGGGAAAAAACACTAAGTGATCAAAATAATGAAGCTGGGGCCCTGGAATAAATCAAATCATTAATATTGTGTTTTACCATTATTTAAAACTCAAAGCCAATTATTAAAAAATAATATTTTATAACAACCAATATTTTTCTGCTTCCACAAACAGAATTGATAGGCAGTGGTTTTAGGTACCAGAGAACCGAAACATTTGTTCTAACGGTCAGTAATTTCTTGCCCAGAGTAGGGAAGGGGTGGGGAACCTACTAGTTATATTAACTTTTTTTCCAGTTAACAGAGCAATTACATCCTTCAATTCAATCCTGTTTTAACTTCAGCTTCACTAAAGATGCATACATTTCTTCTTACTGGACTTTTAAGTTGGATGAAAAGGTATTTCGATTCCATTAAAACAAGGCAACTACAAAGAAGAGATGGTGTTCTCTGTATGTGCTAAAGCAGGGCTAGGACAGCTGTGTTTAAAGAAAGAGGCAAGTCACTCCCCACCTTTTCTAAATCTTCAATTTCAGAACTGAAGTTTTTGCCCTCCTCCATCATTTCTTCCTCTTCAAGAGTTCTCTCATCATCATAATCATGTACCAACATTTCAGCAGTGGGGTCAAAATCATGATCCTCAGAAGATAAAGAGCCAACTACAAGAAAAAAAAAGAAAAAAAGAGAATGCTGTAGTGCCACACAGTTTTCTTAAAAATTAAAGTGTGTGCACGTGTGGTCAACACTTCCTAGGAGAAGGGTGAGGAAGGAGTTCTTTAACTGGAACTCCAATTTTATACCTGTAACTTGTAGATGCAATTTTGCATCTTACAGTTTAGACTACTTGATACAAAATTATGTTGAAAAGTGACACTGAACAGAGGTCTGTTACAGAAAGTCTGGTTTTAAGTGCATACTTTTTTATATATCAGAAAAAGTATCTGATATATACTTAAGATGAGCACCATACTGTAAAATGTAGTCCTGACATAAGGTTTTAGATTTGATGCCCTAAGCATATTTTTGCATAGCCTGCAGACTAGCATCTCTTAGAACAGTGGTTTTCAACCTGTGGTCTGCAGACTCCTCCTGGCAGTCCGCAGATGATTATGATCAATCAAAAGTATGTGAATACCCACACTTACAATTCAAAGGGGTCCACACCTCCATTCAAAATTTGTTAGGGGTCCACAAATGAAAAACAAGGTTGAAACCCTTTAGAACAACAAATGCACTGTTTATAAACTCTTAAGTTAATCACATTTTTACTAAAAGCAAAAGCAGAGTTTTGCTTATTTCAGAATTCAGTGCCATGAAGGGGATACTTCACTGCATTCAGGGTTGTTTGTTCAGAATGGAGGAATAGACTTAAGGAATTCTAATGGTAAAATATGATAAAGGAAAGATCTAAGAAAGACAGCAAAAACCTACATATAGTCCTTATTAAAATTTCTTTAGAACATTCTGTGTGTTGCAGCTATGTGATCTTAATCCACTTCTACCATAATATTTGAAAGGACACCTTTTGATTTAAAGCATTTTTAAGGAACACATTCTCATGTGCTTAACCACAGAAAACTGAAACAAAAAATATTAATGTATAATTAACTTTTCAAAATTTTAATTAAGGCATTTTTTTAGGTCTGAGAATGCAAAGAGACCATATCCTTTCATTCTCATTCATTTCTACCAATTTCACTTTCAGGTTCCTATATATTAGCACTATGTTGCAATGTCTGACATCAAGAAAAGTAATGTTTGTTAGAAAATGATTTCCATATGAGGACTTTAAGCTTCATGAAAAAATCCATATTGCTCCTTGATTTTTGTTAAGCAAAAAGCCAACCACCCCCTTGCTAATATTATCCTTTAAAATTAGTATCCCGAGAGCGCTCCCTTCAAGCACCTTCTCTTCCTTATTAACATTTCAGATTTTTAAAGCATCTAATTTCTTTTCAAGAAAAAGGACAAACTATAGTTCTTGCCATCACAAATAGTGAAAATAAAAGTAGCCATTTTCATTTTCCAGTTCTCTCTAGAATAACGTTGTCCAAATTCACACAACCGCAGGAAAACATTTCAAAATAACAACAGTTTTGGTTAAGAAGTATCCAATGAAAGTTTCTTATTAAAACAGTTCTTACAGAGTGCTAAAAAGCTATATAGTACCTAAAACCAGTTAACAACATTCTTTTAACTGCATATATATGTAACCAAAAAGAATTCACATATGAGATCCTGATCCTAAAGCTTCTAAAGAATTATTAAGATAAACAGCCATCTTACATGAAGTTATTGTATCTGAAATCACACATTATATATTCTAAAAATTACCCCTGCCAGTTGCTATTTTCTACTAGTTCACATAGCTAAAGTGAAAGTGTATTCCCCATGCAGGCTTTAAAAAAAAAAAAAAAAAAAAAAACCCCAAAAAACATTAACCTTATTCAGATAAAGAATTTACAAAGTATTTTACCCAGATATGAAATGCACATTATTCAAATTGCAGTATTTAGTTTAAATTATAGTACCTAGTTTAATTAAAGATAGTTCAAGTAGAATCAACATTAAGTTATATTACTATAGCAAAAATATTCTTTATAAATTGTTTGAGCTAATTAGAGAAGATTATAAAGCAGAAACAAAATACTATATTTACTTGAATCCAAGATGAGGCTCCCCTCCAGTCAACATGGGGGAAGCCCTGCCTTAGGGCAAGGCCAGGTGACAGCTCAGCTCCAACGTTGGCCCTGAGGCCAAAGCCAGAGCCAAGCCACTGCCCGCCTTGGGCTGGGGTGGCTTGTGCAGCAGGGGAGGGGGCTCGCAGCAGAGGCAGTGTGGGGAAGACTGCGCGGTGGGGATGGGGCCACACACAGGGATGACCGGAGACATGTGGCTTAGAGGGAGCACAAGGGAGACTGTACAGCCTGCTCCCCACCGCCCCCCAGTCTCCAACTGCTTAACAAGGGCTCTGGCTCCAGCCCCAATACCAACACCGCCAGGCAGGGCCTGGAGCTGCTGCCACTGCTTCTGCTTGGCTGGGCCAGATGCCACTAACTGCCCTGGAGCTAGAGCCACCCAGAAAGAAAGTGGCTGGCAGGGGGTGCGGGCAGAGATCAGAAACGGGCAAGGGGTGTGGGGAAGAGCCAAGGGCAGAAGCCTGGTCCCCGACTCACTGCTGCATGTGGGACAAATTGAAGATGACGCTCAGTACCCTGATCCTATACATGGAAAATCCCAACATTTAAAATTTTCTATGTACAAAATCTACTGGAGGATCGCCTTACATTGATGCCATCTTGGATTTGGCTACCAAAGCTTTTAGGCTTGGGATCTTATTAACTTAGGGACAAACTTAATTTTGCAAGAAAAACCATCAAAGAAACAGCCTCATGCGAAGCAAAGTAAGCTCAGGCTGCCGCCGCTTGGAAGGGCTGGGGCCATCGAGGAGCCCGGCCGCAGGTAAAGCGGCGCATTCGCATGTCTTCAACCTACCCTCAGAAACTTTTAAGCACGTAGTTGAGAGGGGAATGTTTTACAGGCCTGTAGCAAAGAAGGGGGGAAACGTCCCTCCCTCCAGTCTGGGAGCTCAGGTTCAAAAGGCCACTTTTGAAGGAAAATAAAGTTTGGCTTTTTCTTTAAAGTTCTTGCACAGTCGAGCAGCAGGCCCCTGGCCAGCAGCGCCCGGGCACGGGCCGCGGGGGCTGGAGTCCGGCAGTACGGGGGGGGGGGGGGGGGGGGGGGTGGCACGCAGCACATTTGCAGGACCCCGATGGTCCCGGGGGAACTTTGTCAGGGGAGAAGGGAAAGTTGGCACCCGCCCGCGCCTCCCCCCGAGGGGAAGGAAGGAAGGAAGGAAGCGGGACGCACCTGGGCTGGAGCTGCCGAAGGAAGCCTGCGAGGGGAAGCAAGAGCGACAGGTTAGGCGCGAGCTGCGGGAGGGAGGCGGGTCCCCCCGCTCCGCTCCGCTCCCCCTTGCCCCGCCGCCCCGCGCCGACAGGGCAGGTCCGCTCCCGCCGCGCATCCCCGCCGCCACCCCGCCGGGCCTGGGGGCCGCCCCCCGCCGGGGACCCGGCGCCGCGCTCCGGAGGCGGGGCGGCCGCGGCCTAGTCGCGCAGGCTGCCGCTGCCCCGCTCCGGCCGGCTCCGCCGCCGCCGCCCCCCGGCCCGGCCCGGCCCGACCGCCCCGCCCCACCCGGCCCGGGCCGGCCCCGCGAGCCCCTGCCGCCGGCTCCGGGCCCCCGCGCAGCGTCGCGCGGGCGGCGGGAGGCCTCGGCCCGGCGGGGCCCCGCGGCAGCCGGCCGGACCCCGGCGCCCCTGGCCGCTTCCCCGCTCACCTCCGCCATATTGGGAGCGCTCGGGCTGAGCGGCAGCGCTGCGCCAAGTGCCCGGATGGGGCCGCTAAGCCAATGGCAGCCGCAGCCGGAGCCGGCCTGGCCGGGCGGGGCGGAGCACGGGCGGGGCGGGGCGCGGCGGCCCCCCCCGGGGCCGGATGGCGGGGCCCGCCCCGCCCCGCCCCAGCGCCCACCGGGCCCGCTCCGCTGCCCCGCGCAGACCCCGTACGGCTGCGCCCCGGGGACGGCTCCCCCGGCGGGCTGCTGCCCTGTGGGTACAAGGGGCGCGAGGGCAGCGGGACCCGTCTGTCCTGCCTGCGGGAGGGAAGCTGGTAAAAGACACAGGAAACTCCGCAGCAGCTCGTCCCGGACTCTTCTCAACCTCTCCAGCGCCCCAGCCTGCCCCGCACCGGCCTGACAAGTTTCTTCGAGGCAGGCAGCATCTTCTTGTGGCAGGAGAAGGAAGAGGCTGGGCCGGCTCCTCGCCCGCAGGGCCGCCCGGGGAGGCCGGTTGCTGGAGCATCAGGCAGGGGTGTCGAGGGAGCGTGTTTGGCGCCGCTCAGCCCCAACAGCCAGGGGCTATCAGACTGAACGGAGAATATGCTCCTTCAGAGCTGGAAAAATAAGGAAAGGGGAGTTGAAGTCTCACCCCTATGTGATAACAAGGGTCCATGCAGTGCCCTACCCGTTTTTCACTATTTCCCTGAATCCCAACTTGAAAGGCAACTAGAGCTAAACAGCCGATAATGACTGCCCCTCCCTGCCCCAGCCCCCCTTTTAAGAAAGACTTTACAAAGAGCACGTGCAAAATGATCGCAGGCCCAAAACTCAGTACGTCAGCCCCCCACTCATAGCCTTTAGGCCATGTTGTGGTTAGCTTATTCGTGAACCCAGTGCTTCTCAGTCAGGGTGCCACACGATTCACAAGATGAACCCAGGAGTGTCCAATAAGAATCCATAGTGCCAAAAGCACATTTTCACCTGTTGCAGCCCTACCAAGTGTTTTGCAACAGAAAAATTGTTCAACTACTGCTCTGTAGTCCAAGAATGAGTGAAGACAAAGAGTTGGCATTTTTTGTTGAGGGCTACCCCATCTCTAAAGAGATGGAGGACCACTGCTGTAACCATTTTAAAGCATAGTTTTACCTCAGAGCCCAGGACAGAATCACTGGAATAGTGAGAAGCCTTAATCTGACCGATGAAAAATATGGAATGAGTAGAATAACCCATGGATCATCAATATAAGGCTAGAAAGGACCTCAGGAGATATACTTCAACTCCCTGCTCAAGGCAGGATCAACCCAATTCAAGCCATCTCATCTAACTGTTGGTCTAGCCTGCTCTTACAGAACTTCCAAGGATGGAGATCCCACAACCTCACCAGGTACTCAGTTAACCACCCACATCCTTAGAATGGTCTTCCCAATATTAAGCTGAAGTTTCTCATGTTGCAATTTAAAACCATTACTTCCTGTCCAGAGGAGATTCAATATGCAAGTAGCAAGTATAGGTCAAGTCCCTCTCCTGTGGAGGATGTAGTAAAGAACTACCAATTAGTCTGAGAGCTCAAATGGTAAGAGTCTCAGCTAGGGATTTGAGGGTCAAAGGGTTAAAACCCTGATGCTGATCTGTAGGGGAGATAAGAGGATTGTAAGTGATCACTTTGAAATAGATTTTTAGTTACAGTGTAGTATACTTTCAGTTGAAGTATACATTTTATTCACTCATGTTGTTTTGGTGCTGTTGCATTCCACATCCCCAATGGAGGCAAAGTCTGCAACAAACTAGCTTGACTATTGCAAGTTGTTAAAACTCATGCACTTAATTTCAAATTCCATGAATTCAATCCTGTGCCTTGATCAAGACAGTATCCATCATATAGCAGCAAACCTACCTATTACTTGTACTGTCAGTATAATACTACTTGACTTTCAGAAATTCTAACAGGACACTTGCATATAACATAGGAGCAGGTGGGGGTGTGTGCAGTTGCATCCCGCCTTTGATTCCTGCTCCACCCTACCTTTAAAACGGGGCGGGGAGTGGAGTAACAGCATTTCTATTCGGACAGTGCTGAGACCGTCAATTAACTTTATAGCTCATTAGTCCCCATTCCTGCTAATGTATTCTCCACTCCACAGGTGTGAACAGCCCTCTCCTTTTTAAAATGGCCTTGATGTCCCATTAAAAAAAGCCATCCTTTCTTCTCCAATTTTGTTTTGTTACCCATTCCTGGTAACTTCTCTCTTCTATTTCACAGCCATGCAGAATGTTTTCAGTTGGAGCCAAAAACCTTAACGTGGGTAAAGTAATAGTCACTCAAGTGTAGAAATGACTGATAGTAAAAGTACTGGAGGCACTGTCAAGATGCTCAAGACCCAATTTCATTTTATGAATCTGAATGAGGTGTACATTTTACTATTATGAACACTAACAAAACAATATATTTTTGTTCTTTTTTGCCTAGTTTGTTGTGCTTTTTCAGCCTTTATATATAATGTAGCAAATTGGTGCACATTCCAGTAGTTATATTTAGTTTTGCTTTGATCTAATTAATATAATGCTAGCCCCTTCCCCCCAGCATGTTCACAAAGCTTCTAGTTTCTTTTTAACTTAAGAAATGGTGTGGTATGTGAAGATGTGCACACCATCTGCACTTACCTTTTCAAAATCCTAGATCTGCTCATATCTGCAGATGCCAAAACTGTTTGCAGTTTCCAGGAGTTCATGAGAGGCTATGGGATCTGTTAAGAAACATGTAGTTCTTCATGAACATTGTTTTCAGCTGACTTGTTATATAATTCTCACCAAATATGGAGAGTTGTTCTTGCTATACTTAAGAGTTATCTGGTCAAAAATGTTTACCAAAATACCATAGCCTTTTAGCTTTCAGAAGGTTGGCAGTCATCAACCAGTTTAGCAGAACCTTCTGGGAATTGGAGGAAGAGGAACATCTGCCATTCTTAAGAAAATCCACCAAAATACAAACTGTCTTGATGGTTATGGTTTTGGCAGTCAAGACAGGTGATGAGGGAAATGCAGTGTCAAGGTAGAAAATAATCTCTCAGTGCTCCTTTAAACTGTTTCAGTTACACCTCCAGTACAAAAAAAAAAAAAAAAAAAAAAACAACAAAAAACACCACACCCAAAAAACACATAAACACATGTATCCCAATTTCATCTAAACAAAACCTTAATAGTGAGTGCCCTCAGCAGTTTCAGGCAGAATAATTTCCTAGGAACATGTAATGTGGAACAGATGTGCTGATCTGTTATCAGACATAAGAGCATGAGTTCATCAGTAGCTGAACTAGGGGTAGTAAGGGGGCACCCACTCCAGGCACTGGAATCAATCTGTACCCTGGCAGCATACCCATGCCAGGCACCTTGGCTACTACTACTTTAAGAGAAACAGCTGGGGCAGATAGAATAGTGTCCACTGTAGCAGCCCAGCCTGTACTGTGTAGAAGCTCCTGGTGTGAGTAAGGCTGCTGCCAGTCCTACCTTTCCCCATCCTCCTACAGGGTCTGCCCTGGGTGCCAGTTCTGCTTATTACACAACTGGGTCATATCAACATTTAGGCTACAGGCCTCTGGGGGCTGGGCTTAAGGGACCAGGGGCTCAAATAGTTTTTTCTTCTGTGCTCCCTGTTGCAGGCCACGGACACAAGAAGGAAGGCTTTGTGAAAGAAGTAAACAGATGCCTCTGGAAGTGGTGCTGCCATGGGGACTTCGGTTTCTTTGACCACAGCACGTCATTCAGGGAGAGAGAACTTCTGGGATGAGATGGCATCCACCTCACATGGAGAGGTAAGTCCCTGTTCTCAGCCAGGATGGCTGATCTACTAGAGAGGGCTTTAAACTGACTTTGCTAGGGGATGAGGAAACTTCAAGTACAGCATGTCTGGGGACTGGCACACAGGAAAGCTCTCATGTGGAGGACACCAAGATGACTGTTTTTGAAAATGCTAACAGAATGGTTCTCCCACATCATCTCAGGAAACCGAGGGTGTCAGTTGGGGGCCTCAGCTGCCCATACACCAATGCCAGGAGTACAGGGAACAAGCAGGAGGAGCTAGCCCTTCTGCTCTCTAGTGGACAATATGACCTGGTAGGGATCATGGAGACTTGGTGGGACTCCTTGCATGATTGGAGCATAGCCATAGGGGGCTACCCCCTGCACAGAAGGAACCAAGCAGAGAGAAAAAGGTAGAGAGTTAGTTCTGTGTGAGACATAGTACACCTCTCTGGAGGCCGACATTGGCTCCAAAGATAAGCAGCTTGAAACCCTCCAAGTCAAGCTTGGTCCGGGGGTTGAGGGGGACAGCAAGGTGAGAAAGACTTAACTGTGGGCACTTACTACAGGCCACAAAACCAAGGAGAGGAGCTGTATCTGGAGTTCTCTCAAGAACGGACAGAGGCCACGTGTGCAAGGGACTTGGTTGTCACGGGTGACTTCAGTTACATGGACATAGATTGGGAGGAACACTTGGCTAGGTTGGATCGGTCACGTAGCTTCTTAACTAAAAACACACAACCGAGGAGCTCTTCCTGACCCAGGAAGTGCAAGGGCCAGCCAGAGGTACCACTCTTCTACACTTGGTCTTGGCCAAAGGAGATGATCCGGTGTGTGGCTTGAACATTGAGGGTAGCCTGGGCAACAATGACCATAAGCTCATCAGGTTCACTGTCCACTGCAAGGTTGACAAACCAACTAGCAGGATTGAAGTCCTGGACTGCAAAAATGCCGACCTCAAGAAGCTCAGGGCATTAGTAGGGGAGGTGATATGGGACCAGGGACAGAAGACAAATGCAGTGCATGAAGAGTGGTCATTCCTTAAGGACATGATCCTCAAAGCACAAAAGAAAGCTGTTCCCATGAAGAGGAAAGGTAGCAGAAGGGCTAGCAAGCCTTCCTTGTTCAATAGGGACATCACAGTCCCATTGAAAAAAAGAGGAGAGGCATATGCACAGTGGAAGCTAGGGACAGTCCTCAAGGAGGACGATACAACCATGGTCCACACTTGTGGAGAAATGATTAGGAAAGCTAAGGTGACAACTGAGTTTAAGTTAGCCAAGGACAATAAGAAGTTCTTCTTTAGGTACATAGGCAGCAGACAGAAGACAAATGGAAGCATGGGGCCCCTGCTTAACACTTCAGGACCGCTGGTAACAGACACTCGGGACAAAAATAACTGAACTCCTGAATGTCCATTTTGCTTCGATATTTCACCAGACCAAGGGGAAAGACAAGCAAGATAAGAATCACACGGGGCATGGCGGGAATAATAGCTTTCCCACTGTGAATGCTAAGATGGTGCAAAGCCAACTAGAAAAGCTAGATGTAAGTCAGCAGGACTGGATGGGCTTCATCCAAGAGTGCTGATGGAGCTGGCTGAGGTCATCACAGAACTCCTGGCAAGACTTTCAGAAATCGTGGCACACAGGGGAGATCCCTGAGGATTGGAAGAAGGCCAACATTGTGCCCCTCTTCCACTCCTTGAAGATGGAGGATCCAGACAAGTATAGGCCAATCAGCCTAACCTCCATCCCAGGTAAAATCCTAGAAAAACTCCTTAAAAGGATCTATGTGCAATACACTCGTTGAGGGCAAGGTTCTGAATGACAGCCAGCATGGCTTCATCATGGGTAGGTCTTATCTTACTAATCTCATCTCCTTCTATGAATAGGTCTGTCACCGCCTGGACATGGGAGAAAAGGTCAACATTATATACCTAGACTTCAAAAGGCTTTTGATCTAGTATCCCACAATATCCTTGTGGAAAAACTGGAAGATTGTGGGCTTAACTGCTCAGCAGTACAGTGGGTGGAAAATCAGCTGCATGGTAGGACCCAGAGAGTTTTCATGAATGGATCAGTGTCATCCTGGCAAGAAGTGGCTAGTGGTGTCCCTCAGGGGTCTGTGCTTGGACCAGTGCTTTTCGACATCCTTATCAGTGATTTGGATGCGAGGGTGAAAAGCCCACTGGTCAGGATGCAGACAACACCAAGTTATGGGGGACTGTGGTCATGCCAGAAGATAGGTTGCAGATGCAGGCAGACCTAGACAGGCTGGAGTTGGGTGAACCAGAACCAGATGAAGTTCAACACTCAAGTGAAAGGTGCTCCATCTAGGGACAAATCCCCAACATACTTACAGGCTCGGTGGTGACAATTTGACTTGCACCACAGCCAAAAGGGACCTAGGGGTAGTGACTGACCATCACATGAATATGAGCTGGCAGTGCAATGCAGTGGCCAGCAGTGCAAATATCACACTGGCATGCATCAACCAATGCCACATGCATGCTTGGTGGCAGACCTAGAGGTGGACCAGAAGTACTTCTGGGTCCACTGCAGAGCACACAGGGGACCCCCCCCCCAACACTCCCCCTGACTCAGCAATTGGCTGTGGGGGGGGACCCCAGGTGCCCCCCCAGACCCAGGAGGCACCAGTCACTGAGCCAGGGGGAGGGTCCCCCGCATGCTTTGCCACAGAGGACACTGGGACCCCCCCCCCCCAGTGGAACCATCCATCCACCCCACCATCTCAGCGTTCACAAGCCACCTGGTACCTTGAGGTATATAGAAAAAAAACAAAACAAAAAAACAAAACATTTAAAGCCATGTCTATGTCCGAATCATTGAAATCTTAATCAATTCGGAGAGATTCATAGACATTAGGGCTGGAAGGGACCTCGGAAGATCATCGAGTCCAGCCCCCTGCCCAAAGGGCAGGAAGTCAGCTGGGTTCATAGGATCCCAGCAAGATAAGCATCCAGTTTGCTCTTGAAGGTGTTCAATGTAGGCGCTTGAACCACCTCCGGTGGCAGGCTGTTCCAGACCTTGGGGGCTCGGACAGTAAAGAAGTTCCTTATGTCCAGCCTGAAACGGTCTTGTAGTAGTTTATGAGGGTCTCCTCATGAGTAGTTTATTAAAGGGTCTCCCGATTAGATTCGGATTCAGAGATTCAGCTACTGAAGGTTCACACAGCCCTACTGGACAGTCACCTCGCTGGGGTCACTTGATCCCAGTTGTCTTTTCCTGCCTAGTGCAGGGGGACTGGACCTGATGATCTACAAGGTACCTTCCAGCCCCTAACGTCTATGAAACACAAAGATTCAAGCAAAGCATGCATTTAAGCACTTTTGTTAAGCACACCTTAGGTGTTTATACATGCGATCGGGGTTGGGGGTGCTTTATAGGGCTGTGCGAATTTCATCGGCCATTTGGTTTCAATGCTGTTTAGACTCGTTTCAAGCTCAAAACAGTGAAATCAAAATGAAACAAAAGGCTTCAATCATTTCATAGCTGGGCTTGCTTGCAGCTAAGGAGAAACTTAGGTGAGGGAGTGGGGATGAAGGACTGCTCTGATATTGACATGTGTAGCTGGCCAGTGACTGTCATCTTTCCCTGAGGTCCCTTCCCATCCCAGTGCTCCGGGGGAGGGGTGGAAAAACAGCATAAAAGGCAGCATTGTTTGAACGGAGCTTTCTCTGTGCCTTCAGACTTACAAGTGACGCAAGTTTTGCTTTTAACAGTTTGAGGTGCAGTTTCCCAGAAACCCCTGCACCTATCTCCTTGAAACTTGGCAGGCTTTGTGGCAAGTTCCATCCGAATCAGGCACAAAATGACAAAGTTATAGGCAGGTTCATGCTTCCCCATTATAGCATATGGGCAAAACATCAAAACAATACAACTGTTTTGACGAAATGAAATGTAACAGTGCTTTCAAAATTAAGTGAAACTCAAAGCAAAACACTGCCCCATCAAATCAGCAAAATGGAAGTCAAAAGGAAACAGTGCTGTTTCGCACAGCCCTAGTGCTTTAAGTAGTGCAGCTCGGAGACCTCTACTAGTTGAAAGTGCCTAGAGCATCACATGCATCAGCATCCCAGTCACTTTATGAGCTTTAGTTTAAAGCACCTTGCCACCGTTTTTCAGCATGGGGATACTGATGCATGTAATGCTGGAGGTCACTGGAGTGCATTAGTTTCGATGCTCCAGCAGACTTGATTAATCAAGTCTGCTCTGATGGGCTGGAGTTCTAGCACATCAGAGCAGGCTCCCCACACATATATAGGAGCCCTTTCTGAATAAGAATACTCTCCTGAACTGGTGCTCCAATGAGTTTTTCCCCCAATCTCCAAGGATGCCAAGTATTTTGTTCTTTAAACAACTTAGTAAGTAGTTTTTCTGGGTCAAATTAAAAATGAATATCAATTCATTTTTCTTCATCTTAAAATTGTCTAAAGATGTTTTAAGTTGTAATTCAGGTCTCAGATGACATAAGTCCCAGAGTAGGCAAATCAAGAATCCCTGAAGGAAAAAACCAAACAAACAAACCAGTATTTACTCAATTACTGGACAGGGGATTAATAGATGAAGGTAAAGTAGTGTGTACCAATGGCAAAGTAAACTTGTGCTTTTTTCCCCCTCCCCTCTAAGGGTTGGATTGTCTACCATCATCTCTCTCAGGTGCTATTTTGTTTATATTATGATTGGTATACCAAAAACATATGTAAGCAACTTGCAGAGCCAATGTAGTGTCTTAAAAAAAAAAAAAAAAAAGAGGCTCTGCTGAAAAGGCTGACTAAGATTCAAAAAAATGTCCTTATAAACTTTGCATCCATTTGCAGACTGGACTTTATACCAATGGCCAGATTGCCTCTGTGGAGTTCAGAGGCACAAGGGCAGAACCAGCATCTCTTCCCCTGTTATGCCCTGGCACAAGAGCTAGGCAAGAACAGTACCTTCACACAAGTACAGTCACAATCAAAGGATAGTGGTGCTGCTGCTTTCTGTTTCTGCAGAGACCAACAAGATTCAAGAACATGGATAGATTGCTTCCTCTCCTCATGAACCAGGCCTGTTGATAAGGAACAGAGTGTGTACCACACTAACCATGGTATCACAACCACATACCCTTTTACCTCCTACAGATTTTATGAATCACTTGTCTTCAAGATAGTCCCAGTGTGAGCTCCAGGTAGTAGCCCATTTTGAAGTCCAGGGCCCCTATGCTGCTTGTGCATGCTACTTCAGCTCTGTAATAGAGTGCATACCTCCAGCAGCAACTGTTACACCAGCCCTACTTCTCTGACTCCAAATTTGGCCTTGCCTTCTCATCTACCATACCCTGATGTTCAAGGTAATAGATCTTTTAGGGAGGCTACCTTCAGAGAACTGGAGTTCAGCCTTTCATGTCTTACTCAACCCTGCTAATCTGCCTGATCCTCACATCTTAAGTAGGCCCTGGCCCTAGTCTCACTCTTATCTGGGCTACCTAGCCCCAGCCAACCTCTTCTGCCTGTGCCCAGGCATCAACCTCAGCCAGCCTCCTCTACTTCTTACCTGTTTTAGAGCAGCTGCCTTTCACAGCACCTACCCTTGGCTCAATGTTTGAAACTAGAGCCCAGGGTAAGTATATCAGGCCCCCAAATCCACCTTTGGGACACAGTCCTCAAACTACAGGTGTGTTTCCCTGGCAACTTCTAAAACAGTACTCTCCCTCACACAAACTTTCATAGCACCCAAGCCTTATTTCTCACTATTATCTACTTACAGCTCCTGTAGTTGTAGAGATCTGGGGTAAACTAACCTCTTAGCTCTGTGCTTGGGCTTATATGGCCTTTGACTCCTCCCCCTCCAGTCACCTGATCTGGCTATCTGGAACACAGGGCCCAGGTTCCGCTAATCCCCAAATCTGCTGCAAGGGCTCTCAATCCTCTCATTAGATGCTTGGTCCTAAAGCTCAATACTTTCTGCAAGCTGCCTTTCCCCAGACTACCTTCTGCAATACAGCTCTCTCCTTTCGTCAGAAGTGTAAGGGTCTCCTACTACAGGCTCCCAGAACAAAAGGCCATGTAGGATCATTCTTTGTTTATAAGGTATCTTAGATGTGCCCCTTGATCCCCCTCCCCCCTAACGTTAATAAATTCTATGCATAACCACTGGGCTGGGCAGATTTCTGTTAAACCAGTTCAAGTAGTCCTCCAAGAATAATCTTCTATAGTTTGTCTGTTGGCAACTCTAGTCCCTTCCCTTAAATTTAAGAAAGAAAAAAAATAAACTCAAAACCTCACTTCTGAAGTTAACATATACAACAGCCATTACACTTATCAAAATGGCATGTTAGCCTCATCATAAGGACAGGGTTCTTTCTCTAATAGGATTTTTATGTATACGTTATACTGACACAATATGAAAGAAAAATGTGTCCATGCTGTAAGTAGGCCGCATTGTCTAAATTACCCTGAAATTAACTTATCAGCAATCCCCAAGAGAGAAACAGACCCTGTAATAGATTCATGGGTAAAAATGATACATACCACTAATACTCTAAGCTTATCCTAAACCTACCCAATACATAGAATAATGAAACTGAACAAGTACAATCAGGCAAGAGGATTCCAAGGGCCATGTAGCATTATTACCCTTTACCCTTGAATTACTGTATATTGAGTATTCCAGAAATATGTACTACATATCAGTAGTAGCCTACTATGTATCAGCCGTAGGGGAGCTGGGGATTGGTAACAGGGGTACCAGAGCACTTAGAATGCACCCAAGAAGGTAGGCGAAAAGTAAGCTGGGTGACAGTGATAGAGTTAAGGATCCTAAGGGAAGGATGAAAGGAGAGCAGGAAATAGAGACACTGGATTTCAGAAAGGAGAACTTAGGAGACTGGTGGACACAATCCCTTAGGAGCCAAGTCTGAGGGCAAAAGGAGTCCAGAAGAACTAGCTATCCTTTAAGGAGGTCGTATTAAGGGTGCAGAAACAAGCTATCCTGATGTAATGGAAGAATGGGAAGTGGAACAGGAGATCAGCCTGTCTAGACATCAATGACTAGAAACTCAAAAAGGAATCCTAAAAAACTTGAAAACCTGGTGTCACAGAGCACTTAGGTGCCTGCTCCTAAAAGAGCAGAAACTGCCTGGGAAGAGACCAAAGAGCCAGACAGGAGCCCAGGTGCAGGTTGCCATGGGAACCAGCTAATGAGGAAACTAGTCTCCACCTGCACCTGGTCAGCAGGCCGGAAGGGGCAGGGGCCTGGGCCCATATAAACCCCAGGATGGAGACAATGAGGCAGTTTTCTGCTGATGGACAAGGAATCCTCCTGGAGTAAGTGGAGGCCTGACTGAGGTCTGCTCTGGGTAATGTAGAGGGGCTGAGCACACTTTATGTAGCTTGCGCTATATTATAGCGCAGGGACTTATGTTTTGTTTGCTGTTTTATAAGACTGGTAGTTTGGGTAAGGTTATTTGGGAAAGGAGGAGGCCTCACTGGGGGCCCACAGCAATGTGGGGACCCCAGTGCCAGAGACAGCACGGTATCTGTGGGGTGGGAACAAGGGGCTGAATTATAACAAGGCCAAAGCAAGATACTGCCAGTATTATCTGTGAGGCTTGGGGTGTGGTAAAGGGGCATCTGGAGCCATGCATATAGCCCATAAAGCTAGGGTGCCCCCAAGATGCCCATTGTGAAACAAGACCTACAAGGGGTCTGGGAGCCCACGGGGTTCAGAGGGTCCATCAAACTGTGTCCAAGAGGACTTAAAGGCAGCCTCCCTATCTTATATTTTCTATCAAAGATGTGGTGGGCGAGAACTGAGGGTGCCCACTGGGCCAAATTGGCATGGTTGAGGGGCCTTAGGAGATCATGGCTGTCCTTGAGGACCCTATCCTGTGACACCTGGTCATAACCTGGCATGAGAATGTAGAGGGAAAAATTAGGAAGGCCAAGGCACAAATTGAGATGCAACTGGCAAAGAATATAAAAGGCAATACAAAAGAATTCTACAAATATATTGCAAATAAGAGGATGAGCAAAAGTCTCTTATGAAATGCAGAAGGCAATCTAGTTATGGATGATGTAGAGGAGGCTGAAGTATTTAATGCCTCTCCTCTTTTTTTTTTTACTCCAGTCTTCACAAATAGTCAGCTACCAGATAATGAGCACAGTTGGCCGAAAAGATAGGGAAGGAGACAAACAGCCTAAAGTAATGAAAGAACAGGATAGGGAACATTACTTGGAGATAAATGTTTTCAAGTTAGCAGGACTAGGTGGGATACAAACTAGAGTACTGAAGGAATTGGCTGAGCTAACTTCAGAGCCATTAGCTTTCCCTTTGAGAATTCACAGAGGTCTGCTGAGGTGCCAGAAAATTGGTAACAGGCAAATATAGTGCCTATCTTTAAGAAAAAGGTCAGATCTGTAATTCCTCAGATCTTCTAAGTGCCTGAAAAGATGGGTCCTAGATTCCTCAAGCAATCTATTGTGAAGCACCTAGAAGAGAATAAGGTAACTGGGAACAGCCAGCCTGGATTCATCAAGAGTATGTCATACCTGACCAACCTGATTCCCTTCTATGATTAGGTACCAGGCTCTATGGATGGAGAGGGGGTGGAGAAGCAGTGGATGTGATATACCTTGATTTCAGCAAAGCTTTTAACACTACCTCTCATGACATTCTCATTAATAAGATTGGGATTAGATGGAAGTACTATCAAGCGGATATCAACTGGCTGGATTATTGTACTCAATGGATGCTCATCTGTGGCTCAGTATCTAATTGGGAGGAGGTAGGTATCAAGTGAGATTCTCCAAGGGTCTACCCTGGGTCTGATGTTGTTTGGTGTCTTTAATGATTTGGATAGTGGGATCAAGTGGATGCTCATCAAGTTTGCTGATGACGCCAAACTGGGTATAGTTGCAGACCATCATTTACACAGTCATTGCATAATTTCTTAGATTGCAAGAGACTTTTAAAGTTAAAAGAACAGAAACAAAGCATTGCCACAAGTCTCACCATCTCCTATTCCAAGTCATATATACACTGCAGACTTCTCTTACCTCACTTTTCCTCTTATAAGCCATGCATGGTTGGAGAAACAGCTTTCCTCATAACTTGTTTTTTGAGACTGGAAGCAAGAATTCACTTCACCCCACGTGGCAGATGCTACTTCATCACTTACTGCTTTTCTGCCAAGCACTCGGTTTTTATTGTTTATAAGGATCGTATAAGAACCAAAATAAAATAAGTATTAGAGAAATGCCCCAGATACCATCTTTTCTTGATGGTTTTTTTTTTTTTTTTTTCAGTTCTGCTAGTCCAAGTAATGGCCTCGGGTTATGCCAGCTCTCACTTACCAAGTCAGAGTACTAATACTTCAACAGCTTGCAGAAGTTATCTTCATTGTCAATATTTGGATCATAGTGCTCCTATCATATAGATCTTATTTCCAGAACAGAGCTGGTGTTGCAATACAATATAGCTTTCATTTAGCATGACTATTGCCCAGCTGCTGTTTAACATTTCTTCCTAAAAGACTTCTATACCTCCTTCTACCCTGTAACACCTGGTATGGATTTCCTAATTAAGAATAATGGAAGAACTATTTTTATTAACCTTACCTTTTGGAAAGCTCCAAAACTGATATTTAGGAACAATTTCTTAAGAACAACTATATCAACTTAATTCCTGACTAAGTTCCATTGTGGATAGGGGTTTTATAGCAATTTGACCCATGTGCACAGACAGCCCTTTTCTTAAGCAAAGTGGAACTCCCAACAACAGTACAGATCACTTGCATACATAAACTAATTTAGTTCATGCACAAAATGAAGTAAGGAGGTAAGAGATGACACTGCTCTCATTTTATCCAGATGATGTAACTGTGACTTACCTAGTAGATAGTCTGACTTCCACACTATCTCAACTCTTCTTCTTCACCCCCCCCCCCCCCCCCAACACTGACATGTAGGCCCTGCCCACCTTACCTCTGAATTCCTGATCCCTCTAGGAGTCCCTTGGCCTGAGTGAAACAGCTTTATTGGCTGGATACAGCCACAGGCCATCACTGACACCCCTGTTCTAAAGGATGAGGCTTCATACTAAGTATTTCCCTTGGTAATCCTGCCCATCTTTTCAGAAACAGCTTTGGTTACAGAGTTGAAGCCACCATAAGCCTTTCACAGGGATACTCCAGGCTGGTTTAAGACCTACATAAGCCATCAGTCCTTACCAGATAACCACAACATAAATCCTGCAGGTGGATTGTGGCAACTACATTTCAATTGAAACAAAACAAAAATACAGGATATTATTCAATTGATATAGTTGGATTTCAGGAGAGACATGCACAATGCACGTGGTAAAAAACACACACTTCAACAATGTTTTCTGAAAAGAATCCTGGGTGATAAAGTGGAGGAGCCCCTCAGTTTATTGTGGGTTTTATTTAGTGTATACTGAGCTCCCTCCCAAAGGCTTTCCAGTTGTAGCTCCCAAGCCTCAGGAGCCCTCCATACTAGAGCTTGTCACCCACTGGACTTCTGTTCTTTACAGGTAAGCATCTGTTTCACAAGCTTTCTACCCAGAAATGTCAAAGAACCAGCTACTAACAAAATCCACCTGTACAAGAATAAATTGCCTTTTATATTTCCTAGCAAGTCTAGCTTCTAGTAATATACTCCAATCACCTAGGAAAATGGACTAAATTTGCAACAACTCAACCCATGCCCTTCAAAGTTAGCTTCCCTTGTTAAAGATATCTTTGAGAGAGAGGTTTTCTAATTGTTATCATATGCATGTGGAAACAAAAGTGCATTTGCTGCATAGCTAAAAAAACTGTGCCTAAGAGTTGGATAACAAGGCATAGGGGAAAAAAACCATGAACAAAGACTTTTTTTGCCTGATTTTTGAGGTTTGCACAGAACTGTAGGGTTTTGTGTATAGAAGTTTTTAGCTAAAAATGAAGACAAGCATGTAATTTAAATCACATATGCATATTTTAACTTTATGCTGCGCTATAATCCTATAGTGTCTGCAGACATATGTCAGCATAGACTGGCATGTGTAGACAAAACGGGGGCCCTAAATTGAAGAAGCAGTGGTTTTTTGAAAATGCTGCTTCAGTTTAGGGCCCTTTAAACCCCTGGGTTGTGCACACACTTGTGCATTTACCTGCCTGTCTGGCAGAGGGGAGGGGAGGGTGAGCTGCCGGTGGGTGGAGCAGTCCCTGGGCTGCGGGGGCTGGTGCTTCCCTCCACAGCAGCAGTGACCCTACCCCCACACCTCCGGCAGCACCTGCCTGCAGGCACCTGGCTCGGGCTGTCCCAGGGAGCAGCGCAGCTGCAGAGGGAAGCACCAGGCCTCCATGCAGCGCAGGCAGGCTCCAGGAGAAAGAAAAAGGGGAAAAAAAAAAATCGCTGCTTTATTTTTTTCTTGGGTGGAGCCTGCCTTCCTGGGCTGCTGCTAGGCTGCCTGCACAGGCTTTCTGCAGAGCCCCTGAGCTGTACAGAGCCTGGTGCTTTGCTCTGCAGTCATAAGGCAGCAAACTTTAGGTTGCTGTGCCCAAAGTCATTTAAGGTGTGTTATGCCGCTGAATTTGCTACATCAGCTGGAATTACTACACAATATGGCACCAACATGTATAAACACCAACACCATTGAAGTGGTGCAAAAACATTTAACCCACTTTAAAGTGTCATACACACATGCCCCTCATTTTGTCTACACACAGCCAATATGTATATATGTTACTATATAAATATATGTATACACACAGTATATATTCATATAAAAATGGAAGATAATATGTTTCTTAATGTGATTTTTAAAATACAGACAAGAAATATAAACATGAACATTTTTATATAGTAAAACGGTACTAGTAAATGTGGTAGCTTATTAAATGTAATGTGATCTATCAAGATTAGGACACGCATACTTTGGTGCCTTCCATCACTCGAACATAGCTTGTATAAAAGGATTTTGAGGAAGTTTCTTCAAGCCCTTCTTAGCCAAATTATACTAATTTAACAAGAACATAGTAAGCATCATCATTACACTTCAAAGAGGTAAGCAGAATAATTGACCTTTTCATCCATGTTTTCTTCCATATACATGTGGAAACAAGCCCAGAAGACTGAAGCCATTTGAAGCTGAACACTAATCTCTGGCAGAACCAGGAACAGAAGTAAGAAAAAGCCAAGAAGAAGATATTGTGTCAAACAATTCTTTTGGGGGTCTAGCATAAAGTTCTTAAGATCTCAAAACCATGAGTTATTTCCCAGAGTATATGGCATATGCAATATGTTGGTACCAGGAAGTTCTAAAATAGGGCTTTGTTACACAGAAATTTTGGGCATCTCCTGGAGCTCTTAAGACCTAGATTGTCCACACATTAACAACTGAAACTGGTTTTAAGCACTTGTTGCTTATACAGCTCAAAATCTCAGGCAGACAAGGTTCTTTGGGTGAATCTGGTATCTTTTATTAGACCAACTTAAAAAGTTGGAAAAAAAATTCTTAGCATTTTGAGGTTTAAAAACCCTTTGTCAGGCTGAAGAAGCCTCTGCAGTTGGGGTGTATTCTTCCTGGATAGTAAAGAAGCCAGGGGCTGGGCTGGTATGCATGCAAGACTGGCAGTCAGTGAAGATGTAAATAGAAAAATCATGGCAGTCCAGATCAAGATTATCTGATCAGTGCTACCCAGCTTGTATTGCACTAGAGTGGCTGCACCATAGTGTAAACACCTCACCCATCCCCTCTCCCCAGCTGACCCAGATTGAGCCCAGTTCCTGCACCCCAGATCTCTGCCCCACTGACTTCCAGCTGGTGCCACTGCTGTCTGCCCAGGGGAGCAAGCAGGGAAGACTTACACTGTCTGCCTGGCCACTGCCCCTGCTGCTCTCTGGGCCAGAAAAGCAGCAGCTGGGAAACAGTAGCAGCCCAGCCGGCAGGTTAACCCTTCCATGCTTGCTCCCTTAGGACAGACAGCACCAGCAGCCACAAGTAAGTAAGGCCCCAGGGGAAAGCAGGGGAGAAGCCTGGATTGGGCCTGGGGGAGGATTCTTGCCTTTCAGCCCTCCAGGCCCCTGCTGGCCCAAAGTGTGACTGCTCCAAACTTGAGCTAGCACTAACACTGATCAATATTTGGGTGGCTCACAATATAAAGTGTAACAAGGCCCACAGAAATGCAACAAATACCACTATTGTAATATTATTACAATATTTCAATGACAGGTTTTTACAGTTTTCCCAAAGGCAGAAACTATATCTGCTCTCAGCTTTATATGTATGTCTCTGCCCAGGAGGTATAACAGAAGGCCTTAGGAAGCTTGTAGAATAGGCCTCAATAGATTCCAATACAGGATTTTCTTTGAGGACAGAAAAAATACAACTTTTCTTTTACTCTTGGTTAATGTTCCGCCTTTGATTTCCTTCTTGTTTGGCTTTGATTTCATTTCCTTCTTGTGCATATTAGGGAATAAAGCTTAGCGATAGAGCATTTCCAGCACTCCAGGCAGATGGATATGGACAGTCACTGGCTGCTCTTTCAATCTGTAAACTGAAAAGAAAGCCAAGGGAAGAGGGGAAGTTGTTACAGAGGTAGACTTCACTCCTTCCAACCCTTTGCACTGCACATGCATAGACCCTGAATAGTTGAGCTAAACCTAAATAGGGTAGTTTTGATCCTTGTTTGAGGGGTTAAGTAGATAGCTAGAAACAAGCAGCTGCTCTTTCACTCTGTTGCAAAACATTTTCAGATAGCTCATACTTTGGCTGTAAATGATGTAATAGTGTCTGGGAAACAAGAAACAAGAAATTGCTGAGTTGAGGTTATTGCATCAACTTAATGGTTAGTTCTTGGGCTGGTAGCACAAAGTTTAGCTCTCAGAATTGTGAGCCATGTCCCAGAGTGTGTTGCACGTGCTGCAGTACTTGGGCACCAAACAGTTCTGATGTGCGGAGTTAAATTGCTTTCTTTAGAGCATGATCAACAACCCATGGCCTGCAGGCCGGATCTTGCCCATAGAGCCCTTGGAACTACTAGCGTGTGGAGCTGTGGCTTCAGTGGCATTCAGCAGAGAGAGGGAGAAGCGGGGAGGAGGCTTTAGTGGTGGAGGTGCTCTGCTCTGCCCATACCATGCTGCAGCTGGGCAATGGAGAAAAGTGGCAGAGGCAGCTTGGTCCTAGTTCTGGCATGTCTCAGACCTGAGTGGGATCTTTCCAGTCCACAGCCAGAAAACATTGCTGACCCCTGCTTTAGAGAGTGACATAGATGTTGCAATTAAAGACATGTTTTTGCAAAATCTAGTTGGTTTAATAAAAAATCACTTCTACCATCAGTTCTGATTTAATAGATGTTACAATGATACTCAGGCTGAGTTCATTTTGTGAGGGAACATCTACAGATACAGATATGGGAAATGAAAGAAAACCTTGGCATTTTGTATGCTGATTGCTCACTGGATAGCCTGCTTCTGTTGACTGCATATTTGGACTCCACAAATTTAAAATTTGAGTTTAATGCTTAGCACCCATTTGGTTTAAAAGTTTAATAGTAGATATCTTATGTATTAATTACATGTATTTAGCATATTAGCTTGCATACCATGCACACATTTGCCCCACAAAATTAGTCATCCAAAACTGGGGAGGGCAGGCTAAACAAGGCGCTGGTATATTTGTGCAGAATGGAGGCATGGGGACACTGGAATGGCTACAAGGAGCTGGCTTCCTCCCTGCATAATGGAGGATAGACAGAGTTTGCTGCTCTACCAAAGGCTAGAGGTTTAACCCCATTGCAACCATTGCTGAACTGACAGTGGTTTTTGGCAGTGGCAATGACAATCTGTTAGCCCTTTAGTTCAATTAAGAACTCCAAATTATTGGATAAATATTAGATCCTGTACCCTTGTCAGATGCCTTAAGAAGTACATTTCAGAAGCCTGTACTCATCCAAATAAAACCTTATTTGGAAGGTTAAATAATAATTATATATTCCTCCAGACAAATGGCCTAGAAAACATGCTGACAGTTACTGACCCAATATTACCCCTATATTTAAAATGATACAGATTTACAAATTAAAGATGCCAGCATGCAGACAGATATGCTGGCAGTGAAATATTCTCAAACTTCTCCTTTTCTGAGACTAATTTTCTTGAATAACACCCCCCCCCCCTCAAATTTAAGACACACACCTTGTTTTGTGAAGATAGAATGAAAATAAAAATACCTTAAATACCTGGGGTACAAAGCTACAAAGAACAAGACTGCATTACTATACTGCAGTTCACTCAAATGAGATGTGCAGTTGTTCTGAGAGGTGGTGTTAGACCCCCATATACAGACAAGGATACGTTCTTGTGGAAAGAATGAGACGGACTAGTGAGGGCCAGGTGTATCACAAATTAGCCCTTCACCCTCTACAAGGGCCTTCCCTGCCGGATGTGCTGGCCTGCTTTCTGCTCCCTGTTTGATTTGTCGCTGTGCTGCCTGTCCCTTCTCTGTTCTGTTGCATGCCACATATAGAGGCTGCCTGTGCCAGGCACAGGCTGGCCAACCCTTGAGATAGATAATTTATATCCCTATTTGTGATCTTACTCATTCTTTGAAGAAATAAGAGGAAAATAAATACCTCAATTGGTGGAAAACTGAAGAAAAAAAATTTGCTCCTCTCTAATAACTTACAGCTTGTTTTATACTCCCTAGCTGTATTTGCATTATTTACACAAATAATAAGTGTCAAAATCAAGTAAAATTCCCATTTTTATTTTTATATTTTGCTATTATATATTGCCTCATTTTATGAATTTTTTGGTGTCAGACACTGTTTTGTTTTAATTTTGTTTATACTGGCAGTATGTGTAATCTTACTGTATGTTTTTACCAACAATCATTGTGGCAGGGCACTGTTGGTGCCTGCCACTTCAAGGGCTGAGCCAAACAGCTGGCAGGTGCTTGATTACGGGCAGCCATTTTAGAACTCTGGCCGCCTATATAAACAGAGCAGCTCGCTGCCTGCAGGCCAGGCAGGAGTGTTGCCTGGCTGTAAGTCTGTATGAAACATCTTGGAACTAAGGGCAGGAGCTTAAGGTGATGATTTGGAGGCTCCTGGTTCTGGGCATGACCTAAAACTACACCCTGCCAGGAGTGGGTGGCCTGGTGGGGCTCCCAGTGGTGCGGGGGCTCCCAGTGGTGCGGGAGCCCCCAGGAAATGCCAGGCCAGTTACCACCCTGGTGAAAGGTGGGTTGGGGCATCTTAACCCCAGCCCCCACAACACTGTGGGTACAACGGGGCCAGGCACAGCTATGGCCACCTGAGCCCAAGGACAGTGTAAGACCCAGATGGGGCCAGGCACAGCTATGGCCACCTGAGCCCCCCCTGGGGAGGGAAGCCCTGCATTCCCTGAGGGGAGGGGGTAGAGATGAGAAGCCCCAGTGAAGGGAAACCAGAGGGCTGGGAGCCCAGTGTGTGTGTGTGTGTGTGTGTGTGTGTGTGTGTGTGTGTATAGAATTGCCTTGGGAGGCACCAGGGCAAGCTTGGACCTGCTTGGGTAATTGGCTGGCCACTACCCCAGTGAGGGTTGCGGGAGAGGCCCAAAAGATGGTACGTCTGCCACCCAACATGTGTGCTAAGTAAAGCCTATGGCGAAAGGGGCCTGCTCCAAGAGGGAGCAAGGTGGTACAAATTGTTGGTGTGTGAAAGAGACCCTGTGAGAGGAGGGCGGTATGAATGCGCACGTGTCTGAGGCCTGACAATGAGGGCTAAGCTTGGTCTGGCTGTAAGCCAGGAGCATTGTCACCTGGATGCCATCTGCGAGGCTTGGGCTGTGGTGTAGGGGAGGAACAGAGCCCCAGATAGCACCCCCTGACATTGGGGCAAGAATGGGCAGTCTCCTGCCTAATTAACACCATAATTATCATCAAAGCATGGCAAATGAGGAGGCGGGAGGTTGGCCCAGAAACAGGTGGGTGGACCAATGGCAGACTGGCCCTGATTGCCCCCTGTTACGATCATAAATCATATAATGTTAATATATTACATATAATTTTAATGTCATTCTTACCGCATTTACTTACAGCCTTTACTAGAACAACTACTACTACTACTGTGAAAATCTTTTTATCTTCATTCTGTCTTCACAAAACAAAGTGCGTCTCAAATTTGGGGGTGTGTTAGGCCAGAAAATATGGCACTCCTTAATTTCATTCTTTGCTATTTTACTTTCTAACTTTCCAACTTCAATATCAGATTATATCATATACTCACAAAATGAATGAAAGACCAAGACACTTTAGCTGCCTGCCGCAACCCCTTCTTAATTTTTTGTCTTCACTTTTCACATAGTTCAACTTTCACCACCTAATCATTTAATTTCCAAATGACTCTATACCTTTCTCACTACATTCTTTCCCTATTCTGTCCAAAATATTTGTTAAATTTATTGACTTGGATGAAGAGATTGTACCTTAATTCCTGTTTTTATCTGTTTCATTTAAATATTTCCTTAAACTTTAATTTTTTTTCATCCTGCTGACATATAGATAAAGGCTAAAGGTTTATTTATGTCATCACTCATAAAGTCTCTATTTATGTCTAAATCCAAATTGAGCATCAACTTAGATAATTACATTGAGCATATTTTATTTTACTTTAAAATATTGTCATGCTATACAAAGCTCCTATAATCATTTTCAAAAATACAATGCTTTGTTCCATTGTTAAATTTCAATTTCTGTCTAAATTTTCCGTGGTTTACCCCTGTGGCTTGCTGAAAGGATATTTACAAGTATATGTTCTCTCTGAGCATGTGTGGCAAAAATTCTGGCCAGCTCATTAAAATTTGTTTAACAGCAGAGAACTTTCCATAAGAAGATACAACCTCTCCTCAATCAATTTTTACTTGAATGTTACCCCGGAAGAGATGTTATCAGAAAGTGGTTTTCCATAGCTGTCACACTTAGCTCAACCTATTTAATTTCAGGAGCTGTTTCTGCTAAATTTAGTTTACTTTAGTGCTTTATTTTGAGTCTTTGCTATTAAACGTATATTGCTTGAAGCAAGTTGTTTGTCAGCACAGTGTGTTATAAAATCTGTGTGATGATGGCACTCAGATTTATTTTATAGCCCAATATGTTCAATGCTCTCTGTACTCTAGTAGTGTAGATAACATTTAACCCTGTTTCTTACTAGTTTTATCTTGCTAAAATAAAATGAGATAGTAACTCGCCTTTTCTGTTTATAAACTGTTTTCTTAGACATATATACCTGCTGTCAACTAGTCAACATGGGTAACTAGCACAAGGTAATTTGGGGTTAGGCTGCATTCTGTACAATAACATAATATTTGATTACCATATTTGCCAGAAGCATGGGTAAATTTAACTTTTCTCCAGCAGGGAAGATCTGGAATTCTGATTTATATTTAGCTGTGAGCAAACTGATATGAGATCCATAAAATCAGGAGTGTATAACTGAAAATGAACTCTTAACATCTGGTGAAGTAGGTTTCCATGAAAGCTCATGCTTTTCTGAAACAGAAAGGCAAAAAGCTTCAGGGAGGCATGAGCTTTGAACCTCTCGGTTGCTAATACTGCCACAGGTATTAAAAATCTTCTCTCCTTTTTAGTGGTTTTGATGTTCCACTAATCTACCTAACCTTTCTTATGGGAATTTTGCTGTCATCTGTCACAACCCGAAGTTGTGATTTTTTGTTTGTGTGTGCTTCGGCACTGCTAAATTATTTTCCCGCTAAATTGCAGCTTCTTTGCACAGTGGAATTTTCTGCTGCAGAAGAGAACCCCGGTGCAACGGAGAATTTCCCGCCAATTTGAAGCTTTCTTTGCATGGTGCATTTCTTTTGCATCTAAGAAATGCACGGTGCAAGGAGTTCCCGCCATTTGTATGAGAATTCGTGCCATATTATTGGCTGGTTCTAACATATGCACGCGTGGCGGCTAGCGATTGGCTTGCTAGCTGTATAAAGAGCTTGGGTGGTTTCCGCCCAAGTCGGAGTGAGAGAGAGAAAGAAAACCTTTGCCTCGTGTGAAGATCTCTAAGCGCTGCAGATCCTTACGGACCCAACGCATTTCATAAAAGGCAATAGAGGCCTGAACAGCCTCTCCCCATCGCCGATAGATTCCTAGACGTAACCCTTCCTGTACGAGAAACTACCGAACTCACGGAGCTTCAACAACTCTGGGGAAAAGAACGAATTTGTCGTAGTCCTCTAACGAGGGTTTAAGCAGAGCTGTACCTGGAAAACTGTCCAGCCTACACCACGACCATCTTTGGTGTAAGTAAACAATCTTTAAATCAACCACTACGCGTCCGTGACTAATTCTAGCTCGCCCCTGGTCTTCTCCGACCCTGCGTGCCCGGGCTGCTGGCCACGGCCCGCGTGCACAAAAGGGCCCGGATCGCTCCTGGCCCGCACATCATCTACCTATTTCTGGTCTTTCTCCTCCTATTTCACAACTATACAGACTTTTTAGCCCTGTCCTTTCTCTGTACATCAATAACACTGCGGGGAAAATCCCTTTTATTCTACCTTCCCAAAAGCAAGATATGCAAGTAGTATAATGGGAGCGGGTCTTGTCAAATGTTAAGCCCTGCCCCTTCCCCCCCCCAGCTGCCATCTTGGTCACCATCTTGGGACTGGAAGTCTTGCCTCATCACATGGTGTGTGACATCAGCAGTCCCACCCCTGCCTGCTATGTTGGCTGCCATGTTGGCCACCTTGATGGTCCCATAATCCTCTGTCCTCATCACATGCTCTGTGACATCACAAGTCCCACCCTCCTGGCCACCATGTTGGGCACCATAGATTCATAGATTCATAGATGCTAGGGTCGGAAGGGACCTCAATAGATCATCGAGTCCGACCCCCTGCACAAGCAGGAAAGAGTGCTGGGTCTAGATGACCCCAGCTAGATGTCTATCTAACCTCCTCTTGAAGACCCCCAGGGTAGGGGAGAGCACCACCTCCCTTGGGAGCCCGTTCCAGACCTTGGCCACTCAAACTGTGAAGAAGTTCTTCCTAATGTCCAGTCTAAATCTGCTCTCTGCTAGCTTGTGGCCGTTATTTCTTGTAACCCCCGGGGGCGCCTTGGTGAATAAATACTCACCAATTCCCTTCTGTGCCCCCGTGATGAACTTATAGGCAGCCACAAGGTTGCCCCTCAACCTTCTCTTGCGGAGGCTGAAAAGGTCCAGTTTCTCTAGTCTCTCCTCGTAGGGCTTGGTCTGCAGGCCCTTGACCATACGAGTTGCCCTTCTCTGGACCCTCTCCAGGTTATCCGCATCCTTCTTGAAGTGTGGCGCCCAGAATTGCACGCAGTACTCCAACTGCGGTCTGACCAGCGCCCTATAGAGGGGAAGTATCACCTCCTTGGACCTATTTGTCATGCATCTGCTGATGCACGATAAAGTGCCATTGGCTTTTCTGATGGCTTCGTCAAACTGCTGGTTCATGTTCATCTTGGAGTCCACTAGGACTCCAAGATCCCTTTCCGCTTCCATTCCACTAAGCAGTTCATTTCCTAGGCAGTAGGTATGCTGGACATTTTTCCCCCCTAGGTGCAGCACTTTGCATTTCTCCTTGTTGAACTGCATCCTGTTGTTTTCTGCCCACTTGTGCAACCTATCCAGGTCTGCCTGCAGCTGTTCCCTGCCCTCCGGCGTGTCCACTTCTCCCCATAGCTTTGTGTCATCTGCAAACTTGGACAGAGTACATTTGACTCCCTCGTCCAAGTCGCTGATGAAGACATTAAAGAGTATCGGTCCAAGGACCGAGCCCTGCGGGACCTCACTGCCCACACCCTTCCAGGTCAAGACCGACCCATCTACCACGACTCTTTGGGTGCGACCCTCTAGCCAATTCGCCACCCACCGTACTGTGTAGTCATCCACGCCACAGCCTCTTAACTTGTTCACCAGTATGGGGTGGGATACCGTATCGAAGGCCTTCCTGAAGTCTAAGTATACGACATCCACCCCTCCTCCTGTGTCCAGGCATTTCGTAACCTGGTCATAGAAAGAGACTAGGTTGGTCAGGCACGATCTGCCCGCCACAAACCCGTGCTGGTTTCCCCTCAGCATAATTTGCCCTGCCGGGCTCTCACAAATGTGAGCCTTGATAATTTTTTCAAAGACTTTACCAAGGATGGAGGTGAGACTGACTGGCCTATAGTTGCCTGGGTCCTCCTTCCTCCCCTTTTTGAAAATGGGGACCACATTAGCCCTTTTCCAGTCCTCTGGGACTTGGCCCGTGCGCCACGAGCGTTCAAATATTCCCGCCAGTGGCTCTGCAATGATGTCGGCCAGTGCCTTCAGCACCCTCGGATGGAGCCCATCCGGGCCTGCCGATTTAAAGGCATCCAGTTCTTCCAAATGATTCTGCACCACCTCAGGATCTACGTATGGAAGTCTGGCGCCTTGCTGCTGCCTCTCTACAACCCCAGTGAGAGACTTGTCATGCCCCTCACTTAGGAGCACGACAAGTCTCTCACTGGGGTTGCAGAGAGGCCAACTGGGTTCCATGTTGGTCCCAGAAACCCCTGCTGCCTCATTACATGCCCCTGTGACATTAGAAGGCCTGCCCCTTGACTGAGAAATGCCACCCCTCAAGCTGCATGGCTCACCCCAGGACCCCCGAAGTTTAGTCCCCCTTGGCGACAAGGCACAGGTATGGCCCTCTAACAACTTGCTCCGTCACCCTCAACCAATCAGTAGGTAGGGATTCAGGGGCATCAGACCTCCCCCAAGAATGATGCTGAACCAATTGGAGCAAGTATAAGGTTGGGACCTAGGCTGGAAGTCCCTGGCCTATCTCTTCTCCAAATCCTGTTGGGGAAACCCTCGAAACCAGGCCGCATGTTTTCTGGGACCATGCTAATGCAGACAGAAGCAAATATGGATTCTTACACTACTTTAGTAAGGCCCTTTGTTTCTGCTTTACCACCAAGGCTTGCCAGATCCCTGCCAAGAAAACACTACTGTAGTAATGGTTCTGAGGAGAGGGAGATTACGAAGAGTAGCCCAAGTGCTGGTTGAGATGCCTCATGCCCAGAACGGATCCTGAGGATTCTGGAGAGTTGGGGTCAGTGCTGGATTATGACATGCTGAGGCCCTAAACTATGTCCAGTTTAAGTGGCCCCATACAATACATACATTAGATAATTTTTATATTTTTCTCATAGAAGAAAATATTCATATTTAGAGAGTCATTTTCCTATATCTCCTTTATCTCCTTTATTTACCAACTGATGATTATTATAAAAATTGATATTGAGTCAGGTTTTTTTTTTCTGATTTAGAGGCCCCTTAGATTGTGAGACCCTAAACTGTAGTTTAAGTAGCTTAAACCTAGATCTGGCTGGCATTGGGAGGGGTGACTCATGCTGGACACCGAGGGAGAAGATATCTCTGAAGGAGCAGAGGCACTGGTGAGTGACTTGAACTGTGGGTGTAGGGGACCCTTAGGGGAGTTGCTGGTGGGGGAGGGGGATGGGACCCTGGAAGAGCAGCAATTAGCTATAAATTACTTAAACAGAGGCTAACTAGAGGTTTTTTTTCCCTTTGAAATCCCTCTGCAGCTTGATAACACCTTTCTAATGAGACCTGTAACCCTTGTATTGGAAAAGAGAAACTGTTTCTGTGACAAACAGAGTCTTTCAAGAGCAGGTAATGATTCTTTGGCTTTTAGAAGACAATTGGGGCCTGTTCATTCAATCCCTATCTCACGACAGGAACGTACAAGCCTCATGAAATCTCTTATCCGTGTTTGTTGTTATGGGTTACTGAAATATTGCTTGAGAGCCCATGCAATCTTCAAAGTCTCTGTTTCCTAGCTGCGCCAGGACAAGGAAGTCACAAGTGTGTGAACTGGATAGATGAGGATATAAACCGGACAATTCGGGAACTTTGTACTGTGCTGTGTATGGAAAGTGTTCTAAATTCTGTTATTGCATTAAGTTACTCTGTAGATTGCCTGCACCTCACTGAGAAACATTTAGCTCAGGACGTAGCAATTATAAACCATATTCATTTTGCTGAAGACCCAAATTCTACTTCACATGGTGTGATCCATGAAGAGGATGAGCCTCTGATACCATACATTGAACACTTAATTGGAACAAGAACTTATTAATTCCTGCTCCTGAGAAGTTCAGCCAGGATATAGTATAAAACTAGCAAAAACAGTAAATTTTGTACAGATTTTGATGGAAATAGATGTTATTAAAAGGCATTTTCACTGATGTCATCCTTCAATCTTTTGGGTAAGGGGTGTGAGGATGCTTTGAATCAAACCTTGGATAGGTATGGGGGATCTGTTGACTTAAACATAACAGAAGGTTAGTGGGGGACTTGCACTATCACCTCTTCTGTTTAATATATTTATACATTATAAAGGGAGGTCCCTCCAAGGGACATATTGGAATATGTCAGAAGAAAAATCTGTGGAGAAATTGAGAACAATCAGCAGCAAGTAACCAGACCTATTGACTACAACAGGGTGGTCTGTTTACACCTATGGACATAATAAAGAGACCAGGGTGTGGTGACCACCTCTCAACAAGACATCTTGAGACATGACTGAGGAAAAAGCTAGAAAAACAAAAAATTGTGATGGTAACTACCCTCAGTTATCCAGGGCTGATGGCTACAACAGGATGGTTTGTTTATACCTAAGAATATTCCAAAGAACCTGGCAGGGTGTTACCACCCAAATAATTTTCATGGTGGATGGGTCGGTTTTTGTGGTGGATGGGTCAGTTTCGACCTGGAAGGGTGTGGGCAGTGGGGTCCCACAGGGCTCGGTCCTTGGACCAATACTCTTTAATGTCTTCATCAGCGACTTGGACGAGGGAGTGAAGTATACTCTGTCCAAGTTTGCAGATGACACAAAACTGTGGGGAGAAGTGGACATGCGCAGGGAACAGCTGCAAGCAGACCTGGACAGGTTGGACAAGTGGGCAGAAAACAACAGAATGCAGTTCAACAAGGAGAAATGCAAAGTGCTGCACCTAGGGAGGAAAAATGTCCAGCACACCTACAGCCTAGGGAATGACCTGCTGGGTGGCACAGAAGTGGAAAGGGATCTTGGAGTCCTAGTGGACTCCAAGATGAATATGAGTCGGCAGTGTGATGAAGCCATCAGAAAACCTAATGGCACTTTATTGTGCATCAGCAGATGCATGACGAATAGATCCAAAGAGGTGATACTTCTCTATCGAGCACTGGTCAGACCGCAGTTGGAGTACTGCGTGCAGTTCTGGGCACTGCACTTCAAGAAGGATGTGGATAACCTGGAGAGGGTCCAGAGAAGGGCCACTCATATGGTTAAGGGCTTGCAGGCCAAGTCCTACGAGGAGAGACTAGAGAACCTAGACCTTTTCAGCCTCCGCAAGAGAAGGTTGAGAGGCGACCTTGTGGCTGCCTATAAGTTCATCATGGGGGCACAGAAGGGAATTGGTGAGGTTTTACTCACCAAGGCGCCCCTGGGGGTTACAAGAAATAATGGCCATAAGCTAGCAGAGAGCAGATTTAGACTAGACATTAGGAAGAACTTCTTCACAGTTCGAGTGGCCAAAGTCTGGAATGGGCTCCCAAGGGAGGTGGTGCTCTCCCCTACCCTGGGGGTCTTCAAGAGGAGGTTGGATATGCATCTAGCTGGGGTCATCTGTCACAACCCAATGATTTTAGTGCCTCAGCATGGTGGAATTTTCCCGCCACATGAGAGTCTGTGCACAGCAAAAGTTTTCTGTTGCAACAGAAAACTCCAGTGCAAGAGAGTTCCTACCATTCGTATGCAAATTTGTGTCCCACTATTGGCCAGTTCTAAATTATTCCTACGTGGTGGCTAGCGATTGGCTTGTTAGCCGTCTAAAATTCTGTGCGACTTCCCCCCAAGTCGGAGAACTTTGAGCACGCTGCAGAGTGACTTTGAAGATTCCTGACTTGTGGCTGAGCTGATCGATTGCCTGATCAACTATTGATTTGTCTCCCCGTCGCCAAGCACCATCCCTCGACGTACCCTTTCCCTGCCGGCCTGGTTCGTGTACGGATTCGCTGGCCTGAGCCTTGCCAGCTGGAGGAACTCGCGTAGTTGTTTAAGCGACTGGACCACCTGCGTCGCGGCTACTAGCTGCGTAAGTAAAGCTTTTTTGCAGCCAATACGCTTTGTCTGCCTCTCCATTCACCAGCCCGCCCAACAACTGAGTAATTTCTAGATCACCTCAAGTCGGCCCCGGCCGTCTGAGACATCATCTAGACCCAGCACTCTTTCCTGCCTATGCAGGAGGTCGGACTCGATGATCTATTGAGGTCCCTTCCAACCCTAACATCTATGAATCTATGAATATGAAAAAACATTGAATAGATTTGGTTCCATCACAGTTTCTCTACAGGGACAAATCAAAGACCAGTATGCAAAAAACAGTACCATCCTTGATGACGTGCCCCATCACTGTAGCAACTGGAGAGAGACCTCATAAATATTAAAATCAGAATCCATCAGGGTATAAACCCTAAAGTTTGGGTCAGAAATAACCCCTTTTTCTGGATGTTAATCTGCTTAAAGACAGGGTCCTGGTATGTATCCATTATTTTTACTCTATATGCATATAGACACCTTTTCTCTTTGATTAATGATTACACTATCTGTTACTTACTGCTTCTTTTGGTTCTTATTGTAGAGGGAACTGCTTATTAGGAAAATAGCAAATACCTCTAATTTCTCTCATGGGGAGAAAAAATACCTTCCTCCTGGTGGTCAATCTGCTTCACAACAGAGCCAGGTATATGTTAATTATTTCTTCTCTAATGTATATGCATACACTTATTTTGTCTAAGCACACTATCTTAATGTATTTTTGGTCTCTGTTATGGAGGACTTATCAAGTGAGAAAGCAACAGATGCACTGAGGAAACTTACCTCAGAAAGGTAAAAATTAATTGAACATGTTGATTATCTGTGTTTTAATATAAGCAGATTTGGTCATAACACTAACTGTAAGTGTTTGTTCCCAAACAGAAACAGCTACTCCAAAAGGAAAATCAGAACACACATGTACCTCTGTCTTTACCCTGTAGTGAAAGGTACATTTTTTGAAATCGGGCCTTTGAAACATGTGTGTGTTTTGGGGTGGTTGGGCCTCGATTCCCGGATGGTCCTTGGGAAACGGCCGCAGTTGCGTTTCAAGTGGAGCACCGGGTGGTGACACCAACCCAGACACGCTCGGGGATGCCAAGAGCGAGGTGGAGATAAACACCACAGACAATGAGGTGTGAAATAAAGTTTGATATTTACTTACAAGACTGACGAATAGTAGGTTGAAACAACTTGGTGATAACGAACCATATACAACAGTGAGGGAATATATACAAGCGACGGGTAGCGATGGGTGACGGGTGGAGACTGCAGTATACAAGTACAGTGTCTGGTTAGGACAAGGTACTATGCGAGGCAGTAAACTTGTGATGCTCGGAGCGACCGGAGCAGCTTCTGCTAAAGACCTAGGGGTCTGACCAGGCCCCAAGACGGATGATTAGTCTGTCCTGAGATTCGGAGCCTGGGGACCCCGCGCCAGGGCGTGCGGTTCCTTATATAACTTTTTTGGCCAATCAAAAAGCTCCCTTGATGGTACATTCTGGAACCCATGGACATGCTGGCCATCCAGCCATGCCCATTAAGTGGTCTCTGGTTGGCTAGACCACAGGTGATCATGCCCTGATCACGAGCTGCTTGCATGATGGGTCAAGTTACTGATACACTCCACCACCGCATCACTATTTACAACTGGTTGCGTCACTTAACACTCCGATACAATAATCTGGCGGGGTCATTTTGCTTGTTGACATGCCCCCTTGACCTCTGCCAGATTATTGCATGAAATACATACAAGATTATAGAGTACTGTCCATTGAAGCATACTCGGGCTCTTCCTCATCGATATCGGAGGTGGACGGTTGGGTGTAAACCAAAGTAGATAACGTAGCTACTCTCTTTTTGATGGTATCTATAATACAACACCTTATGCAAACGCAACATAGAACTCCCAATAGGGGCATACACAAAATAATTAATGGGGTGAATAAATGCATTAGCCATGCAGAGGGTCTCCATCCCAACGAGCTAAAAATGCTTGCAAGCCATCCCGTTCCCTCATCATTGATCCTGTTAGTTTGCTCGGCCACTTTTTGGAGGTCCCTACTTTGTTGATTTAGGGGTATTGATACGTTTGGGATGGATATGCAACAGTGCTCATGCGATAAGTTGAGATATCCACAGATACCTCCTTCGTTAAGGAGCATAAGATCCAATACTAGACGATTTTGTAATGTCATTCGGGACGTGGCTTGGAGCTGTTGATCTACCAGAGCAAACCCCCTTGCAGTTTTGTTGGCGGCGGTTTCTACTTGATCTGCCAACACAGCAATAAGTGTTCGGGCTTGCGCTATACTGAATCATGGTTCTGCCCACCAATAGGCCCCACCAGTCATCCAGCCCCAGAACTTGTGCTCCTTTTCGTCTTGCGAGAGTGAACTCCACGTTGCACCCCGCTTTTGTCTAATCAATATGGGGCTGGTTGGTTTTGCGCTATTAATGGATAGTGGAGGACATAGCAGTACGTTTGCAATGAAACAACTTACACTCGATAGCATAGCCGGGAGGTTAGTATAGAGGTGGCCATCGGAGCACGCCCACAACATTCCCAGGGGAGCCGGAGTTTTAAGCTCTCCGCAGTTTCTATTTTTCCATCTGCTTTTGGCTAACTCCCCGGGTAGGGCAATGTCGCTTGGCGGTAATTTGTACCCATGGCACCACTGACTGATCATAGCAACTTTACGTATTGGATAGAAATAAGATGCCCATTCGTTTGGGTTAGATACATTAACAGCGTTGTTGATATTCCACGTGGTTAAGACCACACGGTGGTGTAATGTGGTACGAACCACAGGAGTTTGGTTGGTTCATTGAAATCGGCCAGGGGGAAGCTTTATGAACCATGTAGGTTCAGTTTCCTCTGGGTCCCAAGTAAGGGAATCGTCGTCTCTTACCCCATGGATCCCGTGTGGGTGAATGCCCCACGGGATTTCAGAACATCTAATCGGAACTGGCTTACCAGGTACTGGTATTCCCAAGAGACTCTTAACACATTTGGCGCATCTGCTTGCTTTCATGCTAGCTACCGATAAATTGCTTTCCCAGGTATATTGATGTTCTACAATAGATTGATCTCTTACCCTCATGTCGATGCTCACATTACAGGGGTCATCATGGTTTCTGGCTTGGAACCATGCCCCGAGGTCGAAAGCATGTACATATGGGATGATTACTGAGTCATCAACCGACAAAGGTACTCGCAAACATGCAGTGAGTCCGCTCTTATCCGGGTCCCTGATGATGTTGGCCCAGAGTGTTAGTAAACTAAGTATGGAGTTTTCTTGGTACCCGGTCGTGGTGTTGTTGAAACTCTCCTCTGCTTGGGTTGTCACCAGGATGGCAATTACACACGTTACGATGATATGTGAGATCTTCATCTTTGTTGTTTTCTTATTGACACAGCGTCGTGTCTTTGCTGGTGGATGAAGCTGGGGTGATAGCGCGATAGCCTGGCAGCTCCAAAACGCTCGTTTTTCGCCTCAGCAAGCCAAGGGTTGTAAGAGCTGGTTAGCAGGCTTGGGGTGTCTGCAAAAGAAAACTTAACACCTATTAATATAACTTATTTACAACACTATATCTAATTACTAACTAGTCGGTCCTTCAGCTTCTCCTGCTCAGCCAATTATGGTGAGCCAGGATGATGCGTGGCAGTATGGCTGCTTCTAAGGAAACAAAATAGGTGTTGGGATAGTTCCCTGTTTTTACAATTGTACCTGGAACTGGAGCTGGGCGTGTCGACGTGGCTATAGGTACGGTTAACCACACCCTCTCCGGTGCTTTGTAACAAGGCCTCCAGGTTGGTGGTGTTATTGCTGGCCTCTTTTCCCATAAGTCTTTTGTCTTATTCATTGATATTAATACTTCATCATTAAATTGTGTCCAATTTTTGTAAGTTCCATTATTTTTGAGGCGTAGGTGCTCTTTATATAGGCCTACGTGTCTTTCAATTACGCCGTTTGATTGAGGATGGTATTGTATATGATGGTGCCAATTGATATTATGTTTAGTGGCAAACTGCTTGATAATTTTCGAGGTGAAGGGCGGCCCTCCATCTGAATGGATCTCACTAGGCACTTGCCAACGGGCAAATGCATGTAATAAACTTTCTTGAACCTTTATAGCTGTTGTTTTTCTTATCGGAATAACAAGGAGTTGCCTGGTTCCTAGATCCACTATAGCCAACACTTTATTTGGCATTTTGGCTTCCGGGAGTGGGCCTAACAGGTCGACCTGCCAGGTCTTTCCGGGTGCAAAGTGTTCGGCGTTAAAGGCACCGTGCTGGTGTCTGTGATGCTTCGGATTCTCCCTGGCACAAGCAGGACATGCCTGTACTATTTCCTGCCATTGTTTTAGGCTAGGCCCCTCTTTCGCGTCTAACCTCCACCGAGCTCGGGCTTTGTCGGCACTAGGGTGTCCCCAAAACTCGTGGAGCCAGGTTAGAAATACTTGATTACCCGTCGCATCGTGATTATTTGGGGTCTTCGTTTGATTGAATTGTATTAATTCTACGTTGTCCGATAATGTCTTTTGTTCTGGAGCTGATCTATGATTTGATGTACCAGATCAGTGTCCTCGTGATGAGAGGGTGTGTCTTATTAAAGGTAATGTTGTGAGTTGCATTAATGTTCCTCTAATATCCTCCCAAATTTGTTGATGTTCGGTGGCTTTAGCAGCCTCAGTTACAACCCGGTATATGTATTCAGAATCGATGGTGATTATAGGTACCGGTAGGGTGTCATTATGGTAGTCTTTAACATGCATCAGAGCTAAGTGGAACCCTTGTAACTCTGATGCTTGCACTGATTCGTTATCACATGCATCGCGAATTTCAGTACATTCGCACGGCTTACAGTGGAACCCATACGCTCCGTTTCCCCTGGAGGTACCATCAGATGCCAACCAGCCCGGTTTTATGGTTCTGTATAATTTGGGTATATGTGGTTCTTCTCTTTCCTCTGGTGGCAGGTCTCCCTCCAGCGTCCTCCACCCTGACCAGTAGTACTGGAATCTCAGTACTATGGTACACCAGGTTCTCGCGGTTCCCTGATATTCCGGGTGGCTTCTGCCGGGGTTCAATAATGTTAGGAGTGAACCTCCAGGTGCAACTAAGGTTCCGGTATATGGGGCCAGGTGTTCCACTAACTGGGTGGCTAACATAGTTTTGGCTAGGCACCCATATCTGTGCTGGTGTTCTTGTAAGGTGCGGTGGCCCATATATACTGGGTGCTCCGCCTCGATGTTTCTTGCGACAGCCCAAATGTGCTCTTGCGTGAATCCCACATAGATGTGTAGTGGGGTGTTTCCCGATGGCGCAGTTAAGTGAGTATTGCTTACTTCAGACAATACTGACTCTAAGGCCCTTTGGTCCCGGTTTGTTCAGGGCTTACGATTCCTTGGCCTTTTGCGAAGTTGTTGCTGGATACGTTGGACTATTTTTAAATGTGGGGGCGCCACATAGTGACGAAGCCAATTTAATTGTCCTAATAGGGCTTGAAAGTCAGTTTTCGTCTTTGGTTGTTGTATAGATGTAGGTGTGATACCCGACCGGCACTGACCTGTGAATTGAGTTCCGAGGAAAATGAAGCTGTTGGCTGGTTCCTTCATTGATTTGTTGTCGTTTATTCTCCAACCCTCCTTTTGTAGATGGTCTCTCAAACTCATAGCTGCTTGGTGCACAGTCTCCTGATGGTGTCCCATTATCACTATGTCGTCCACGTAGGACCAGATGCTCACTTCCTTGTTTCCTACATAGATACCCTTAAAGCTCTTAATACTGTCATTTATTTCAGTGGTGGCAAGGGCTGGGGAGTTCTGATATCCCTGAGGACACACATTCCATTTATACATTTTGGCATTCACGCACATGGTTAGTATCCCCTTGTCATCTTCTAGTGGCACTGAATAGAACATATCTTTTAAGTCCAGTGTTACCGTCCACCATTCACCTCCTGCCTGGATTTTTGTTATGCTGTGTATAATTTCCATTATTGTGTGGGTCGCCGGCATTTGTAGTAAAGCGCACCGGCGATTGGCCTGTCGGTAATCGACTACCAGCCGGGCTTCCGATGGGTTCCCCGGCTTTGGGATGCCCCACCCCGGTGAAAGATAAATAGAGGATTTTACCTCACTTATACAGCCTCGATGTTGTAGGTTCTGTAGCAGCTTTTTGACTGATTCTTGTAGACCTTCCTTTGTCGTGATCAGTCTATAACGCCACGGCGTTGGGTTCTTTATGGTCGGTCGGTGTTTTCTCACATGTGGGACACATAATGGCAAGGCTGAAACGATATACTGTTGTAAGTGAAGTAATTTGATCCCTGGTACCCCTAGGATGTTTACACTCCCTAGGGTTCCGGATAAAACTTTGTTGTTGATTTTAAATTTAATTACCGGGGTACTCTTGATGGAGTTAAGCCCCTGTACAAATACTATACTTGATGTTTTCTTGTGTGGGACATTAGGTTTTAAAACATTTACTTGTGCCCCTGTGTCTAACAGGAAACACACGGGCATTTCCTGGTCATAATTTGGCGTCTGTACATTTAGTGTTAAATACGGGTGTTTGTCACCATCGGGTCGGCCGTCGGTGTCCGTTGCAGCAGCTGCTATTCGTTTTTTTGTTGCTCTAGCCTTTTATACTTAAATCCCAATCGGGCTGCTAACTCCTTTTGACCTCTATCTCCCACTTCTTGTAATTCTATTGGCGTGAGCCCGCTGTTTTTTAGTAGGAAGCCAAACCATGCCTTCTCTTCTGGCGTCCTCTCTCTCCAATAATTGTTGGGAGACCTTTTAGGGGATAATTTAGGAGATGATTTCTTTTCTCCCTTTTGTTTTGCTACTTGCACTCTTGGAACAGCAGATGCGTTCTCTACCTTAAAAACTTTCCTAATCTCCGGCAACTCATGAAGAATATTTCCGATGGGGGTTCCTATTAGTGTAAATAATGACATTTTGAGAAGTGTCGCTTGATCGCCCCCATAAAGCTCTACACACGCTCGTATTGCTTCTTGAGACACAGGGACCCTACCTGGTTCCCGGCACCAGCGATGAGGCCAATAATCATGCCGTTGCTCTTCAGTTAGTGTCAATGGATAGGCGTCAGCATCCCAGATAAGATAACTCATGCCGGCTATAGCATATAAGAGCTGTTCCGATGTCGGGTTACTGGGTGGATTTTTGTGCCACTTATAGATTTGATTTGTTAGAGTGGGGACCACTGCTGCACTTACTGGGATTGGCCAGACTTGGTTATAGGCAATATGAGTCTGGTCGGTACATGTCCCCCCACTCCATATCGGGTGGCGCATTAATGTAGCACTCTCATCCATATCCAACAACTCGCCCCCATTTAAAAAAATTAGGCGGCCTACCCACATTACCAGGGTTTCTTCAGAATTAATTTTCGTTTCTTTTATCAATTCTTGCATTTCTCCCCTTGTTCGTGTTCGGTATACCGCGACAGTACGAGTCAGCTCACCTTCTACTGTAGTTTTCACTGTGGTTATGGGGTTCGCGTGGAGAGTTGGGGCGCTCGCGGCTTTGGTCTCTTCCATGAGGCTAGGGTATGTTAGTGGTACACTGTACGGCGGTGGTGAGCTAGATGACACTAAAGAGTTAATTTTTTCACTTCCTACCAACGTGGCTGGGGGCGCTAGAGAGTCTCCTGCTGTGCCCTCTGCTGAAGCATTAGGGGGTGCTAGAGGGTTCTTGTTCTCCTCCCCCGCTAAGGTTATATTACTCGCCCCTCCCATCTTGTGGCCCGCGTCTTCTTTACTCACTGTGCCTGCTAGGATTTTTGGCGCCCTTTTCTCAACGGTCGCGCTCTTTCCCTCAGCATCGGCGCCATCTTGGGATCTCAGTGTGGCCAGCACTGCATTCTTTTCAGTGGCTTCCTGGGCCATGGTCTCAATATCGCCAGCTTGATTTACTGCATGCCTTAAAAGCTCAGTTATTGTGCGAAACATGACATTAATTACTTCTCCTTTGCTCCATCTCTTTCCCCCGCATTTCCACCTGGAGGCTTCCCGTCCACCTATCTCCAATCATTCCCTGAAATCTGACAGGATGTGGCTCTCTCTGCTCCCCTCCTGGAGAGCTGGGCAAAGGAATCGATCGGGTGGTGTGTCACGGCCACTGCTCTCTTTTATATACTTAATGCACCAACTATACTCTCTTTGTGAGTCTTTATTTTTACCATCAGTGACTTGCTTTGAGGATATAAAAGGCATCACTTCTTGGGCCTTATCATATGGTCGGTACAGTACCGCAGGGCTTGATAGCAGACAGCCGAATGCGGCCGGAGTGAGGCCTTTGACAGCCCACTCCTTCCCCTCTTGGTTCCTTTCAGCAGTGCAGACGGAGAGGTATCCGCTCAGCTTCCCCACTTCGGCCCGGTGATAGAGGGCATGGGCCCGTAGATCGGCCATATTTTCTACCGGAGGCCACTGACAGTCCCTCCAAGGGCAATTTAAAGTGACATAATCGACTTCGCCCCCCTTATTTCCCTAGGCCCCTGATTTCTGGGTGCTATTCTCCTCTCTCCACTTTGGCGATCCCATCCTCGTCACCATGTGGGCCTCGATTCCCGGATGGTCCTTGGGAAACGGCCGCAGTTGTGTGTCAAGTGGGGCACCGGGTGGTGACACCAACCCAGATACGCTCAGGGATGCCAAGAGCGAGGTGGAGATAAACACCACAGACAATGAGGTGTGAAATAAAGTTTGATATTTACTTACAAGACTGATGAATAGTAGGTTGAAACAACTTGGTGATAACGAACCATATACAACAGCGAGGGAATATATACAAGCGACGGGTAGCGATGGGTGACGGGTGGAGACTGCAGTATACAAGTACAGTGTCTGGTTAGGACAAGGTACTATGCGAGGCAGTAAGCTTGTGATGCTCGGAGCGACCGGAGCAGCTTCTGCTAAAGACCTAGGGGTCTGACCAGGCCCCAAGACGGGTGATCAGTCCGTCCTGAGATTCGGAGCCTGGGGACCCTGCGCCAGGGTGTGCGGTTCCTTATATAACTTTTTTGGCCAATCAAAAAGCTCCCTTGATGGTACATTCTGGAACCCATGGACATGCTGGCCATCCAGCCATGCCCATTAAGTGGTCTCTGGTTGGCTAGACCGCAGGTGATCACGCCCTGATCACGAGCTGCTTGCATGATGGGTCAAGTTACTGATACACTCCGCCACCGCATCACTATTTACAACTGGTTGCGTCACTTAACACTCCGATACAATAATCTGACGGGGTCATTTTGCTTGTTGACACATACACTTATTTTGTCTAAGCACACTATCTTAATGTATTTTTGGTCTCTGTTATGGAGGACTTATCAAGTGAGAAAGCAACAGATGCACTGAGGAAACTTACCTCAGAAAGGTAAAAATTAATTGAACATGTTGATTATCTGTGTTTTAATATAAGCAGATTTGGTCATAGCACTAACTGTATGTGTTTGTTCCCAAACAGAAACAGCTACTCCAAAAGGAAAATCAGAACACACATGTACCTCTATGTCTTTACCCTGTAGTGAAAGGTACGTTTTCTGAAATCGGGCCTTTGAAACATGTGTGTGTTTTGGGGTGGTTGCTTTTAATTTTTGCAGAGGGGTTTTTAAAGGCTGGGGGCTTCTTTTCAGAGTAGTGATATGTATATGATATAAAGTTTTTGCATGTCTGTTAACATCTAGTTTATGCTGGTGGGGTGGCTTTTAATTTTGGTAAGGGCATCTTTCAGACATGTGGTATGTATGCTGTTAAGCACAGGCATTTTATTTTCTGAAAAATAGATTTGTGGGTTTCTTTTGCGGGGGGTTGCTTTTAATTTTGCAGAGGCGTTTCTAAAGGTTGGGAACTCCTTCAGAGTTGTGACTATGTATATAATGTTAGGTTTAGGATTCCATTTGTGGAAAATGAATTCTTGATACCAAGATGTAAATTTTATATTTCCTAAGCAATACCAGCAAAGGAGGTGATGTTCCAGAGAATCGGCTTCCAGAAACACTGAAGAGCCAGGAATCAGACTGAAAGCCTCTTACAACATTAACGCAAAATCATAGAAATGATCAGCCTGAGGATCAGCATAGCAAAAAGACAGAGCAGAAGGACAGTGTTTTTTTGGGTTTTTTTCATTTTTTTAAAAAGACTGCACAGTACCTCAGAGGAAAACACCACCAAACCCTGACAGAACTATGTGTAAAAACACAAGAATTCACATTTCCAAAGCTGGTGCTTTGGGACCTACGAATAAGAAACTCATGACTGATTATACACACATTAGAGAAGTCTCAGAATGAGCTTTGCTATCTGATTTTGAAAGATATTAATGATTGTGCCCATCTTGCTTTGAAAGATCATGGATATTGTTGGAGCAAAAACACAAATTTTGTTAAGAGAGGGGGTGGTAAACTCGGGGTAAGTGGCATGAGGCAAAAAGTCACAGCCTTCTTAAACATGAGTCCAAAAGGCTAAGCAGCTGCTGAGAAAAAATAAGCAACCCTTTAGTGAGGGTGATCCTGGGGATCCCACAAGTGCTCCTTCTCTTCATAAGCCTATGGAGCCAGAGAGTGGGGGTGATGGTGGTGACCCCAGGGACCCCACAAATGCTCCCCCTCCACCCAATCCTGCGGAGCCAGAGAGTTGGAGTGATGGTAGCGATCCTAGGGACACACTACAGGACTCCACAAATGCTCCCCCACTACCTGAGCGTGAGGAAGATGACTGGCATATGGAATGGGTGAGAAGGTAGGAGTGGCCTACAGCAAGGTTTAGAGCAGAGAGATATGTAGAGGAGCTTCATTTTGTGAATTTGGAGTTGGTGCCATTACATGTGGCATATGCAGCCATAAGGAGAAGGTTAGAGCAAATTGTAGCACATCTCAGATAGTTATACTTACCTAGTGACTATGTCTAGTTCCATATGGAGATGAATAACCATTCATATTCTCGAGGTTTTTAATTTAAATGATCTGAACATTGACACCTTTCTAGAGTGGGTCAGTAAACTCTTACAAAGTTGAAGAGAACTGCTATTTTTTTTGACATTCTAGCTGCATGTGCTTCTTGTAAGAGCTGTTCGTGGAGGTGCCCATAGTTCTATCCCTATTCCCAGCTCATCAGTAAAAAGAGGCAGTATTTAATTGACCTAACTACCTTTGATACCAACCTGGGTTTTGTAAGCAGTCTGCTGGCTCTCACAACATTAAGAGGTGGCACAAATGCCAAGCTGTTACATGGCACAAATCAGCTTTGCAGAAAGTTGGGGTGGTCATCCTGTGGAAAAGGTTTTTGTCAGTGAAGTGTTATTGTTCAAAGATCTTGTGCAGGTTAACATCTATATAGTAATGCATAAGGAAAAAATGGGGTGGGGTGTATTTAAGAGGTGATATGCTTAAGTACCCCAATAGCTGTTTCCTTCTGTTACATAGTAAACATTATTATGGTGTTCTGGATGTGAAAAAGGGGTTTGGTGTGAGAAGTTATTGCAAACTTTGTCAGACTTTGTACAGCCATAGTCACACGTGTAGATTCTGGTGCCATCTCTGTCAGAGCTTGGACTGTGCAGACAACGTGGGTGAGGCACAGTGATGCCATAGCTGTAAACTTCGCTGTCAATCTAAGAAGTGTTTAGAGAGGCAAAGAGCTCTGGCCTCCAAAAAGCAGATCAAATGTTGTGTTCTGTCACTGTTATGGACAAAGGGCATGAGTGTAAAGGAAGGGAATGCAAACATGGACAGATCCAAGATGTAAACAAGTATCAGTGCTTTATGTCCAGGATTAAAAACCCTGAAGTAGGAGAGGGTTATATATTTTTTTTATAACTTTGAATGCATGCAAGAGACAGGGATGTACATCTCCAATTACATTTTTCATGATGGAGTTAGCACTAGAAACACTTTGGGAGGCTAAGACCCAAAAGACAGAAAAGACTTGGGAATTTAAGGGTACAGAGTGTCTGTCTAATTTCATTTCCATTTCTTCATTAAGGTGTTTATGGATACAAAGTTCCATGAATACACCTTCATTGCTCACAGTGCCAAAAGCCATGATGGCTACTACATTGTTAGCCAGTTACTGAAGGAAAAAATGGGCATGAATCTCATTATACAGGGCAGTAAGCTTGTGCATAGAAGTGGTTAGCCTAGGTATCTGCTTCATAGTTTTCTTAAACTTCTTGCCAATGAAGCTTAGCAAGTTTCCACAGGTGATTTGATGGGTGCAAAGGCTATTTCCCACACCTTTTTAACAGCAGAAAATCAGAGTTATGTGGGGCCTCTCCCAAATATGGAGTACTATAGCACTGAATGTATGATGGCCGGTGAGAGAGAACAGTTTTTACAATGGTATCAGGATAATCTTGATAAGGTCTTTGACTTGCAAAAGGAACTAGCCTATTATTGCAAATAGGATGTAAAAAATGTGAAGAAGGCCTGTCATCTCTACAGGAATGAAATTATGAAAATGATGTTGTGGGTAGACATAGTGGAGAAGGAGGATAAACTTGTACTGGTACATTGCTGTATAGACCCATTCCAGTACATCACACTAGCCTCTGTCTGTATGGCCATATATAGGCTTACGTTTCTGAAAGACCAGACAATAGCACTTCTCCCACCAGACAACTATCACAGGAAGAAAAAGAGAATTTCATCCAATCTAGTCAGTGGTTAATATATATCGCGGAGAGAGAAAATATTCAAATTTGGCATGCCTTGCAGATGGGGAATTTCAGGTGGGGACCTATTTTTTAAAATGGCTATGCCATCATTGATGGGGAAACCCACTGCCTTTGCATTTACTGGGTGGATTTTTTTTCTTTTCAGGGGTGTGTCACATGCTACAAAGAAAAAGAGTGGAACCCCTTGATGGGGACAACCTATGGATTTTTTAAGTACCAAGCACGGTACATGGCCGATTATCTGAATAGAGCAGGGTTTACTGTCTGGACCATTTGGGAGCATGAGAGGAGGATGCTGTTAGAATAAGAAAGGGAGCTCATAGAGTTCTTAAGCAGAGCCCAGTTGCCTTCTCTGCTGCCTAGGGACGTTCTTTGTGGAAAGGACTAACACCATCTGTCTGTATTACAAAATTAACCCTGGTGAACAAATACACTATTATGATTTTACTAGCCTCTACCCTTTTGGAAACAAAACAAAGGAATACCCTGTTGGACACCCTGAGATCATCCATGACAATTTTGGTCCCCTGTTGAGCTATTTTGGATTGGCAAGGGTAAAATTTCGCCCTCCGAGGGGCCTTTTTTTTTTTTTCCTTGGGCTGCCCATCACAGTGAATGGGAAACTTATGTTTCCACTATGTCACATCTGCACAGAAACGACAGCAAAATTGCACACACACTGATGAGGAGAGGTCCCTCTTGGGCACTTGGTGGTCATTTTGTACTAAATCATCAGAATACAATTTTATAAAGTGTTCAAATGATACCCCCTTGTTACAGTGGTGCAGGAAAAATACACAGTGATATCCACAGGCAACAGTGCTGGGGTATTATAATTGTTTCTATTATAATTGTTTCATCTGAAAAGCATTGCCGGTAGCATTCTGATTTAAAAAGAACATACTACTTTGAGGAAACAGAGCACTGTTTTGCGGGTGACCGGACCACTAGGCTCAGGGGCCTTCAGGACAGCTGAGCTTTAGGGACCCAGTGACAGAGGAACACATCTAAGAAAGTCTCTTTGGTGTAAGGGTCTGTGGATAAAACCCAGGACAGATGTTCTCTGTCCATCTTCACATGTAGTCAAGCAGGACGTTTCTCCATTGGTTTATCTCTATAATGTTGTCAAAGACCCCATACATGATCATGTTGACAGTGGTGGGCAAAACATATTTCTGTTCTCAGGTTCCTGGTTTTAATCAGGGAATAATGGTCTGCATGTTTTCCAGTCAGAAGACAGGTCAAAGGCAAACAAGGTTTACCCTGGGCAAACTCTTCACAGTTGATCAATGGGGAATGGCCTTTCATATGTTTACTGGCCTTCTGCACCAGATGCATATATTCTCTCATGCAGTTACCATTCTCAAAATCTGGTTGTAGTGGTTTTGCTGGGATTTGTTCTCCATCAATGTACAGGGCAACAAAATTAATCTCGTAATGTTTAAAGTTGAAGGGGTTCTTAGCATAGTTCCTGCTAAAGGCATTGTTATCCACAAACCTGATGACGACAAGCTTGGGCAGCTGTCCCAAAAACAGATTCTCCCGATTACTGACCTGGCTGCTAGCTGGGATGCTAAACACTTTCATATCCATGTGGTCTATGGGATATTTAGCATTGGCCATAAGCAAGGCCTTTCATGGCCCACTCATACGTAATTTGTAGTTTACACCATCTAGCTGCAGAGTGATATCCAACTGGCTGAAAATAGAGGTCAGAAGGTAATTCATCAGTTCCCCTGTGGCTCCATCATCAAGATTGGTTCCATCACCTTTTATCATCTTGCAACAGAGGTACAGCAGCATGTTCATAGATTCATAGATGTTAGGGTCGGAAGGGACCTCAATAGATCATCGAGTCCGACCCCCTGCATAAGCAGGAAAGAGTGCTGGGTCTAGATGACTCCAGCTAGATGCTCATCTAACCTCCTCTTGAAGACCCTCAGGGTAGGGGAGAGCACCACCTCCCTTGGGAGCCCGTTCCAGACCTTGGCCACTCGAACTGTGAAGAAGTTCTTCCTAATGTCCAATCTAAATCTGCTCTCTGCTAGCTTGTGGCCATTGTTTCTTGTAACCCCCGGGGGCGCCTTGGTGAATAAATACTCACCAATTCCCTTCTGTGCCCCCGTGATGAACTTATAGGCAGCCACAAGGTCGCCTCTCAACCTTCTCTTGCGGAGGCTGAAAAGGTCCAGTTTCTCTAGTCTCTCCTCGTAGGGCTTGGTCTGCAGGCCCTTGATCATACGAGTTGCCCTTCTCTGGACACTCTCCAGGTTATCCACATCCCTCTTGAAGTGCGGTGCCCAGAACTGCATGCAGTACTCCAACTGCGGTCTGACCAGCGCCCGATAGAGGGGAAGTATCACCTCCTTGGGCCTATTTGTCATGCATCTGCTGATGCACGATAAAGTGCCATTGGCTTTTCTGATGGCTTCGTCACACTGCCGGCTCATGTTCATCTTGGAGTCCACTAGGACTCCAAGATCCCTTTCCACCTCTGTGCCACCCAGCAGGTCATTCCCTAGGCTGTAGGTGTGCTGGACATTTTTCCTCCCTAGGTGCAGCACTTTGCATTTCTCCTTGTTGAACTGCATCCTGTTGTTTTCTGCCCACTTGTGCAACCTATCCAGGTCTGCCTGCAGCTGTTCCCTGCCCTCCAGCGTGTCCACTTCTCCCCATAGCTTTGTGTCATCTGCAAACTTGGACAGAGTACATTTCACTCCCTCGTCCAAGTCACTGATGAAGACATTAAAGAGTATTGGTCCAAGGACTGAGCCCTGAGGGACCCCACTGCCCACACCCTTCCAGGTTGAGACCGACCCATCCACCACGACTCTCTGGGTGCAGCCCTCTAGCCAATTCGCCACCCACTGGACTGTGTAGTCATCCACGCCACAGCCTCTTAACTTGTTCACCAGTATGGGGTGGGATACCGTATCGAAGGCCTTCCTGAAGTCTAAGTATACGACATCCACCCCTCCTCCTGTGTCCAGGCGTTTCGTAACCTGGTCATAGAAAGAGACTAGATTGGCCAGGCATGATCTGCCCGCCACAAACTCGTGCTGGTTTCCCCTCAGCATAATTTGCCCTGCTGGGCTCTCACAAATGTGAGCCTTGATAATTTTTTCAAAGACTTTACCAAGGATGGAGGTGAGACTGACTGGCCTATAGTTGCCCGGGTCCTCCTTCCTCCCCTTTTTGAAAATGGGGACCACGTTAGCCCTTTTCCAGTCCTCTGGGACTTGGCCCGTGCGCCACGCGCGTTCGAATATTCCCGCCAGTGGCTCTGCAATGATGTCGGCCAGTGCCTTCAGCACCCTTGGATGGAGCTCATCTGGGCCTGCCAACTTAAAGGCATCCAGTTCTTCCAAGTGACTCTGCACCATCTCAGGATCTACGTATGGAAGTCTGGTGCCTTGCTGCTGCCTCTATACAACCCCAGTGAGAGACTTGTCGTGCCCCTCACTTAGAAACACTGAGGCAAAGAACTCGTTGAGGAGTTCAGCCTTGTCCCCCCTGTCTGTCACCAATTGTTTCTGCCCATTTAGCAGGGGTCCTATTCCTCCCTGGGCCTTCCTTTTACTCCCTATATATCTAAAAAACAATTTCTTGTTGTCTTTTACTTGGGTTGCCATCCTCAGCTCCATGGTAGCTTTGGCCTGTCTAACTGCCTCCCTACAAGCACGAGCAGAGGAGGTATATTCATCTTTAGTGATCTCACCTTGTTTCCACTTTTTATGTGCCCCCCTTTTGGCCCTTAGGCTGCCCTGGATTTCTCTGGTCAGCCATGGAAGCCTCCTGGCCCCTTTCCCTCTTTTGCCTCGCTCGGGGATCGTCTTGCTTTGTGCCCGAAGGATTGTTTCCTTAAGGCACAGCCACCCTTCTTGGGCTCCCATCCCTTCAAAACTCCTACTCTGCAGTGCTTCTTTGACTAATCGCCTGAGTGCATTGAGATCAGCTTTCCTAAAGTCTAGCACTTTCACCCTACTAGTTACCTTACCCACTCGACGTCTTATGTTGAATTCTATTATTAGGTGATCACTGTCTCCCAAATGGCTACCGATCTGGAGGTCCCCTACCATGTCATCCCCTGTTGCCAATACCAGATCCAGTATGGCATTCCCCCTAGTGGGACCGTGTACCTCCTGTGTCAGGTGGAGGTCCTGTACACAGGTTAGAAACCTGCGTGAGCGGTGGGACTTTGCTGTCTGCGTCTCCCAGCAGATGTCCGGGTAGTTTAGGTCCCCCATGACTACCGCCTCTTTAGCTTTTATGGTCTCCAAGAGTTGCCTCAGGAGCCCCGCATCTATTTCTTCCCCTTGGTGTGGGGGTCTGTAGCAGACCCCTACCACCAAATCCCTTTCTCCTTGCCCCCCATGTAGCCTAACCCACAATCCTTCTACTTCCTCAACCTTGGATTCTGTCTTGATGAGGGTTGATGTATATTGCGCACTGACATAAAGTGCAACCCCCCTCCCACTTTCTTCCCCGACCTGTCCTTTCTGTACAATCTATAGCCCTCAATATGTACTGCCCAGTCGTGGGATGAATCCCACCAGGTTTCTGTTAGCCCCACTAAGTCATAGGTGTTTAGTGCAAGCAGGAGCGCTAGTTCATCCTGCTTGTTCCCCATGCTCCTAGCATTAGTATATAGGCACTTGAGCCCTGCGACTGGTGCCTTTGCTGCCCCCCCGCTCTGAGTCCCAAGGGGCCCATTGTTTCTTATCTTCTTGTTTCTTACCTGTGCTGTAGTGCTGGTCTCCCCATGGCTTTCAGGTTTCCAATGCTCTCTTTCTTCAGGCTGGTCTGTCCTTGTGGGTGCCACATGGTTTGGTGGTCCACAGCTTCCCCTGCCCTCGTACTCCCCTCCCCCCGACGAGCCTAGTTTAAAGTCCGCCGGAGGAGATCCGCCAACCTAGAAGAAAACACACGCTTACCTTTGGGGGACAGGTGAAGCCCATCCCAGCTGAGCATGTCACTCGTCATGATGTGTGGGTCATTGTCCAGGAAGCCGAAGCCTGCCTCGAGACACCACTGCCGAAGCCGCCAGTTGGTTTCTTGGATGCAGTTCTCATGCCGTCTTCCTTGTCCGCTCACTGGTAGGATGGAAGAGAATACCACCTGTGCACCGAACTCCTTCAGCAGGCCGCCCAGAGCACTGTAGTCCGCCATCAGGTGATCGGGGGTTCTCCTGGCCGCATCATTAGTACCCACATGGACTAGGACCATGGGGTAGTAATCGGTCGGCTTGATCCTGGCCTGGATTACCTCCGTCACATCCTGAATCTTTGCTCCAGGGAGGCAGTATACCTCTTGTGCTGAGGGGTCCTGGCGACAGATGGGTCCTTCCGTACCTCTCAGGTTGGAGTCGCCTATGACGAGCACTCGTCGCCTTCTCCTCTGGGTCCTCGTGGATCTCTTGACCTGTTCGGAGTGTGAAGAACGTGGTGTTTCTTCTTGCCCATGTTGTTCAGATCCATATAATCTTCACCATTCCCGCCAATGAAAAAGTCAAGGGGGACAGATTCCATAATAGCTGATAGCGGGGGGATCTCAATGCTGGTCTGTGTAGGGGCCATTTGAAACAAATCCAGTTCAGATTTGGTACACTCTTCAGACCCACAGTGAACAAAAGCCATGTTGGTTAAAATATATTTATTTTTCTTCCAGGAGAGCACCCCTTCTTTCTGCCAAGCAGCTGCTTCTTGGTCTTGCCTGACCTGCTGATTTACTCTCTTTCTTTTAGGGGGTTAGGGCAGGTCTGTATGTCAAGGGTGTGATGGATCTCTCTTTCTTTTAAGGCTCTTTTAATATACATAAGGCCAGACCCCTCCTGCTGTGCTGACTTGCCCACCTTATCCAGAACAATTTGGGAAACATGGCCAATCACATCTTTGGCTATGTTTTGAGCATGTTATTTAACATGGGGCTTAATAATCTCCAGACCTCTTTTCAAAAGCAGGATGGCTTTTCTAAAGAGGTTGTGGAATATGCCCTCTACACCTACCCTGTACATCATGGGCACCCCCTTTTAACCAGGGAGACCATACCCTCCCTGGGCTTTGTAATAATTTCTGTACAAGGTAGGTTCCCCATAATTTTTTACCATCACTATTGTGCTTTTTCTTATTTTAAAACCCCATTTAGGGGGGTGCAGGTGAAGCTTAATGATCATCTTGCCAAAGCAAAATGAGATGTCTATTCTGATCTGTCTTTATTTCAATGCTGATTGTGTCGATGTAGTCCTGACATCAGTGGGGGGACATAATGTGGCTTGTTATATGTGATAGTGACAATCTCATTTTTCTTCCATGGATAGGTACTCAATGTAGGAGGGAACTGAAAAGTCCCTGACAAGCTGATGTACTACAATTTCTGTGTAGAGATGCAATGAATTGAATTCTCCAGTAATATCGGCCATAAAGGGTTTGCTTTTTTATTTTTTTAAACAGTGGACCTGGGTAGCAATCCCAAATTATAGGCTAGCTCACTACTGGTAGAAAAAGCATAGGAGCTATCACTGGCTTTGTCTCAATTTTCTGTTCTCTTGATCATAGATCATAACTAATTCAGGTGGAGTAGGGTGGCTAGGAATAATATTGTTTGTAAGATCCAGCAACTCTGTGATGGATGAATGAATAATACCTTTGATGCAGGACATATCCCCATTTCTTAGTCCCAGAAATTATTTTAAAAGGGGTGTCTTCGTTGATGCTATTCCAGCTGTGAGCGAATTGTATTTCTGCTAACCCTATCTCCCAGTTCCCCAGGAGATCCAGAGGCTTAAGTAGCTGTATGGCAAAGTTTGAGCTGGTGTTCTGCTGGAAAATCCTTACCCAAAGTGGTGTAAAAACTTACCTTGTCTGTCCAGCGGAGGTAAAGATTTTTCTTTTACTTTAAATAATAAAGACTTGGGAAGCTTCTACTGAGCTGTGGCAGGTAAGATTCTCTGGCTAGATGTGATGTGTCTTATTAGACCAACTAAATAGTTGGAAAAAGTCCTTTGCAAGCTTTTGGGCGCAAACACCCTTCCTCAGGCAATAGGAGACTCTGCTGCTGTTCTGAGATCTCCAAGGCAGAAAAGATGCTAGGGCAAACTTTTGCAGTTTGCAGCTAAGGTACACTTAAATAGTTTGCTTAAAGGCTTATTTAAAAAATCTTTCCCCTGGCCAGTCTGTAGTTTTTGAGGCACACGAGCCACTGAGAAAATGCTTTTAAAGGCTTTGAATATTTCCCCTGCTGACTTGTCTTTTAGTTCCAAAGCCCAGGCATGCTTGGATAATATGTCTATTGCTGTTAAGATTCATAGATTCATAGATGTTAGGGTCGGAAGGGACCTCAATAGATCATTGAGTCCAACGCCCTGCATAGGCAGGAAAAAGTGCTGGTTTCAGATGACCCCAGCCAGATGCCTATCTAACCTCCTCTTGAAGACCCACAGATGCACTTAAAGCCTCTGTTGTGTTTGAAAAATGGTTGCATATCCACCAAATATGCCTGCCATTGCACATCCACATCTGAAACAACAGTCCTGTTTCTTTTAAAATGTCTTCTGACCAACTTGTATAGGGTGTAAGCATCCTGATCTGAAAACCAGACAGTCACCTGGCTTTTGGTCAGATTCTAATTCTGATTTTTGGCCACTGCAAAAAGTGAATTAATCCTGCCAAAACTCCCTGCTGCCCCAGGAGTGTAATACATTTCCTTTAACAAAGTCTCCCATGTATACATGACTGATAACCATGGTACCCTCCTTGCTAACACGTGTATGGTGGATTCAAATGCCGGGAAACAAATTTAAACAGTAGTAAAAGAAGGGTTATTAATCAGGTAATGAAATGCAGCATGTACAGAAGTATTCAGCCATGTCCCGAACTCCTTTCTTTTAGACAGAGAGAAAAACCTTCTCTGAATAGGGGTGGTCCATGACCTCTATGGGTCCATATGCCTCTTCAGTGACCTCCGTAAGTTCATGCCCCTGCTCCATAACCTCCGTAAGTTTGTACCACTGCTCCATGGGCTTTGGTGGCTCAGATAAAACTGATACTACCATCTTCAGTCTCGTCTTGAATTACTCTCTTTTAGACACAAACAAAATCAGTTCACGCAAGAGACCTGTATTCTCACAGGTCTACCAATGTGCACGTTTTGAAATCTCTCTATAAAGGCATCATCTACCTGCAAAGAGATTATATAGTTAACACAGACCCACCCTGTTACCATAAAAAGCCACTCCCTCCAAAAAATCTAGATTAGTTACCTCAGCAGAGCCTTTGGGATTTAACTTGTCCATCATTGCCATGCTCTCTGCTGGTGGCTCTGATGTGGACTGTTGGGGGTCTGCCATGGTCCCTGAACCTGTTTTAGGACTTCAGGAATCTATTTCAAACACTGAGATCTCATCCAAAGTGCTTCTGACAGATGTCTGAACAGTGTCTGAGGCTTCCACAGTGTAAAAATCCATATTTGCTTCTGTCTGCATTAGTGTGCATTAGTGTGGTTTCAGAAAACATGCAGCCTGGTTTGGAGGGTTTCCTAACAGGATTTGGAAAAGAGAGGCAGGCCAGGGACTTCTAGCCTAGGTCCCATCCCTATACTTGCTCCAATTGGTTTGGTGCTGTTCCTAAAACACCCCCTACTGATTGGTTGAGGGTGGCAGGGCATGTTTTTAGACGGGTCACAACCCCTTGATACCCGATAGCCCATCAAGGGGCAGACCTGATGTCACAGGGGCATATGACAGGGCAGTAGGGGATTCTGGCACCAACATGGTGGCGAACATGGCAGCCTGGGGGTGGGACTTCTGATGTCACAGACCATGTGATGGGGCAGGACTTTTGGTTCCAGAATGGTGGCCAAGAGGGCAGGGTGTTTGTCAGGGTGTGGGGCTTAATGTTTGACAAGTAGTGTACCCGTTTATACTACTTTTGCATCTTATATAGAATCATAGAATAGCAGGACTGGAAGGGACCTGTAAGATGCTCAGGTCTGGTCCCCTGCCATGGGCAGGAGATAATTGGGCTCAAACAAGTTCAATGAGGTGCTTGTCCAGCCTCCTCTTGAACACTGCCAGGGATGGTGACTGCACCACCTCTGCTGGTAGTGTTTCAAATTTTAGTTACCCGGATGGAAAAGAAAATTTTCCTTGTGTCTAGACTAAACTTTTCCTCGACTAGCTTGTGACCATTGGACCTCATCCTCCCGAGGGGTGCCTTTCTGAAGAGTTGTTCCCCTAGATCCTGGTGTTCAGCTCTGACATACTGGTAGATGGCTATCAAGTCACCCCTCAGTCTTCTTTTATTCAGACTGAACAAACCCAGATCCCGAAGTCTCTTCTCATAGGGCCTATCCCCCAGGCCCTTTATCATGCAGGTGGCTTTTTTCTGCACCCTTTTGAGCTTATCCACATCCTTCTTGAAGTGCAGTATCCAGAACTGAACACAGTACTCCTGCTGTGGTCTTACCAACACTGAGTAGAGGGGGAGGAGCACCTCTCTGGATCTATTGGCAATGCATTGGCTGATGCATGCCAGAGTTCTTTCTATTTTCCCTATTGGTGACTTCATCACACTGACAGCTCATATTCATCCTCTGGTCAATTAGCACCCCCAGGTCTCTTTCGAATGCAGTGCCAGCCAGTGGACCACCACCCATTATATAGATATGGTGAAGGTTCTTCTTATCGAGATGAAGGACCCAGCACTTGTCCCTATTGAACCTCATCTGATTGCATTCAGCCCATAGGACCAGCATGTCAAGGTCATTCTAGATCCTTGCCTTGTCTTCAGATGTCCCCACAGCTTGGTGTCATCTGCAAACTTAATAATTGCACTTTCCACTCCCTCATTCAGGTCACTGATAAAGATATTAAAGAGCATGGGCCCAAGCAATGATCCCTGTGGGACACCACTGGAGACAGCCCTCCAGGATGAGGCCACCCCATCAATAACAACTTGCTGGGATCAGCTGCTGAGCCAGTTGCCAACCCACCTCACTGTAGTCTGGTCTAAGCCAGTAGCCTCCAACTTGGTTGAAAGAATTTAATGGGAAATGTACTATATGAAAAAATATGAGGACTTCATTAAAGTCCTCTCCTCCCCTTTTTAATCTGCAAATATCAGGAAATCTTGATGTATTAACAGCTCATTTGCTTTATCAATACAAGTTATTTTATTTGAAACCATATTGAAAAATGAAAAAAATCAGGTCATGAACGTGTCAACATGTCAATCACATTGTAAAACTGAAACTTCATGATATATAAGGATCTGTGGTGGGGGGGGACAGGGGATGGACATTTTTGGCAGAACCATGTGAAGATGACCTTTGCTACATGAACAGTGGACTGCTCCATTGTGCTTAACATGGAGCTATATCAAACATGCATTCAAAAACGAGCTGGGGCAAAATATAGCATTCTGCTTGTTAAGCAATATATTTATGCTCCATGGTCTGCCTGCATCAGCTTCTTGCTTTCTATGTGGTACATTAGATGCTAAGTGCTAAATTGCCTGTGAGCTCTGAGAAATTCTCTCTCTACATGCACTACTCCTACACTTCTGACTAACCTGAACCTCCCTCAGTTTAAAAGAAAGTGATTGTTTTTTTGATGTCCTTGGTTAACAGGTTGGAAGTCCTGTTTTTCTGTTCAGCGGTGGAAATACATGTCAGTCATTTGTCCTTGCAATTCTGTTGGCTGTTCCTAGATGTTGGGCAGTGCACAGCCAAGGCTCTGAGCCAGCCAGGGAGGGAGGGAGGTGGAGGATCCCAGTTGCCTCACCCTTCATGGCTGATTGGCCAGGAGGTAGCAGCCCTGCCTCTCACTGCTGATTGGCTAAGAGGCCTGATGGTCTTGCCCCTCACCAAGTGGATGCCCTGTATTCTGGGGATGCATTAGTGGCCACCCTATTTAACACAGTTGGTCAGAAATAGCCTTTATCTTGATCTTCAGAGGACACTGCAAAGCCCATCTTTTGTATTGTTTTAAAATACCCAACATGAGTATTTACTGTAAAATAGCCAACGTGAATAAGAACTGAAAGTGCCCTAACAGTAATAGAGGGCCCAATTCCTTGCATTTGCTTACCATTATATCTTGTGAGTAGTAATGATGACCTCAACAGGAGTTAGACCTATAGTATGTAAAGTTAAGCATGTACAGGCATCTTTTGCAAGACTGAAATCTATATTTGCAATCTACAGAGTACTACCCAAAGATTCCAGAGGAAAAATAAAAGCCTACTATTGCATGATCTTTTCCAGAGAAGCTCCTTAAGGCTAGAGATGGATGACAGTTCCTTGAAGTGACTCCACTCATAGCCTGCATGCATCTACCAGTAGGGTGCGTCTACCTGTGCAAATGCTCTAGGGTGAGTTTACCTTAGAGTAATTTAGAGTAAACCCACTCTGGGCAGGCATCTACATGTATGGAGAAGCAGAAGCAGATTTGCTGCTCATGGCAGCAGTTTGTTTCTACCCCCACTGGCCTTCATTAGCCAAGGGGAGCTCTAGGCTCCCCCTGAGTGCTAGCCCAGGGGCTAGCAGGGTGCCAGGAGACAGTTTTCTCCTGGTGGGAGATTGCTCCCAGCAGCTGCCTGCTGCCAGGGCAAGCTCCACCACCAGATCCTGGGTGGAGATAATATCTCCCTGCCCCGCAGCAGGGAGCTCCCAGCCCCTGCTTCGTGATCACCATTGTGGAATGGGGGCTGGGAAATGATTATTTCCAGCCCCAGTTCTGCAATCTCCAAGCGGGGGGCTGGGAGAGTCTTATCTTATAAAAATATCTCCCAGCCCCCACTCTGGAATTGCAGAGCTGGCACTCGGAGATAAGAATTTCCCAGCCTCCGTTTCATGATCACCGTTGTGGAGCGGGGCCTGGGAGCTCCCTGCTCCCAGGGCAAGGGGACATTGTTGCTGCCCAGCTCCAGTTGCAGAGCCTGCCCCAGCAGCAGGCAGCTCCCAGGGACAGGGAGCAATCTCCCACTCCCTGCTGCCCAGCTGACCGTGAAAACATTTGCTCCTAGTTAGCCATCTACATGTGCCATACTGTGCAGTAATTTCTCAAGTAAATTTGCTACTTGTTTTTACACGTAGTGAATTTACTTGCAATTAGAGCAAATTACTGCACAGTAAGCATCTGCACATGTAGATAGTGACACTTGCTGTGTAGTAATTTGCTTCAATTTCGAGTAAAGCGTCATGTGTAGGTGCGCCCGTAATGTAGTAGGGCATGGGATGTTTGATCAGATACAAGCATGATAATATAGAGATCCATGAGCTGAATGTCACAACCCAAAGTTGTGGTTTTTGTTTGTGCGCGCTTCGGCACCACTAAATTACGCTCCCGCCTAAATTGTAGCTTTCTTTGCACGATAGAGTTCTCCGCTGCGGGAGAGAACTGTGGTGCAATGGGGGATTTCCTGCCAAATTACAGCTTCTTTGCATGGTGCATTTCTTTTGCATCTTAGAGATGTATGGTGCAAAGGAGTTCCCGCCATTTGTATTTGGATTTGCGCCACACTATTGGCCAGTTCTAAATGTAGGCAGACGTGGCGGCTAGCTATTGGCTTGCTAGCTATATAAAAGGCTTGAGTGATTTCCGCCCAAGTTGGAGGACTCCACGAACACCAGGAGGAGGAGATTTCACCCAGTGTGAAGATCTCTAAGCGCTGCGGATCCTTACGGACCCAACGCTTTTCTTAAGCAGGCAATAGAGGCTTAACAATCAGACCCACAGAGCTTTAACTACTCCGGAGGGGAAACAAAAGAACGAACTGCCTCTAGCCTCTCCCCATCACCGAGCACAATCCAAGACGTATCCCTTTCCTGTAAACCCAATTTTCGAACCCACGGAGCCTAAATAACTCCGGGGGACCAGGGAACTGAACCGAACCCGCGGAGCCTAAACAACTCTGTGGGAAAGAATTGCTGGACCCGCGGAGCCTAAACAACTCCGTGGAAAAGAATTTGTCGTAGTCCTCTAGCGAGGATTTAAGTGGAGCTGCGCCTGGAAACCTGTCCAGCCTACACCACTACCATCTTTGGGTGTAAGTAAATAATCTTTTCAATCAACCACTACGCGTTTGTGACTAATTCTAGCTCGCCACTGGTTTTCTCCGACCCCGTGTGCCCGGGCTGCTGGCCACAGCCCGCGTGCGCAAAGACGGGCCGCGGATCGCCCCTCCTGACTCGCACTTGGCAGCGGGATCGGGGCCCGGCCTGCACACTGAGAAGAAGAAATAGAAGGCAGCTGAAACAGTGAAAATGCTAATGTCTGCATGCACTATGGACATTATGCATAATGGACTATTGACTTCCAAAAAGCCTTCAATCTGGTATCCCATGATGTTCTCGCAAGGAAATTGGAGGATTGTGGGCTTAACTGCAAGACAGTTAGGTGGGTACGAAGCTGGCTGCGGGGCAGGCCTCAGAGTCCTAATGAATGGATCTGTGTCATCCTGGCAAGAAGGGGCCAGTGGTGTCCCACAGGGGTCAATGCTTTGTCCAGTACTTTTCAACATCTTTATCAATGATTTGGATGTGGGGGTGAAGAGCTTACTGGCCAAGTTCACGGATGACACCAAGTTATGGGGAAGCGTGGTCACACTTGAAGATAGGCTACAGATACAGGTGGATCTAGACAGGCTGGCATGTTGGGCGAGTTGGAACCAGATGAAGTTCAACACTGAGAAATGTAAAGTGCTTCGCCTGGGGACGAACAACCCTCTACGCACCTACAGACTTGGTGTGGCACCAAACTGATCAGCACCACAAATGAAAGGGACCTGGGGTAATAGCAGACCACAGTATGAATATGAACTGGCAATGCGACACTCTTATCAGCAGGGCAAATACTACTCTCTGGCATGCATCAACTGATGCATCTCCAGCAAAACCAAGAAAGTGATTCTTCCGCTCTACTCAGCATTGGTGAGACCCCAACTAGAGTACTGTGTCCAGTTCTAGGTGCCGCACTTTAACAAGGACATGGTAAAACTTTAAAGAGTCCAGAGAAAGGCCACCCGTATGATTAGAGACTTGCATGGCAAGCCATGTGAGGAAAGGCTGATGGACCTGGGACTCTTCAGCCTGAAAAAGAGAAGGCTGAGAGGGGACTCGGCAACAGATTACTGCTACATCAAGGGCTCAGTGAACAACTGTTCAGCAGGGCAACCTTTGGGAAAACCAGGAATAATGGCCACAAACTCCTGGAAGACCATTTTAGGCTCAACATTAGGAAAAACTTTTTCACAGTTCAAATGTCCAGACCATCGGCAACGTGTAGGGGGTATACGGGGGAGGGGCACATACCACCCCTGAGATTGGCCACTGCTGAAGCTGCTGGCAGCTTCTGCAGGCAGTCGCTGCCTGCACACCCCCACCCCCCGCCAACATGACTGGCAGCATCTGCAGGCAGTCCCCGCTCATCACCTCCTTTCCTGCTGCCGAAGCCGTCAGTGGCAGCTGCGGGTAGTCCTTGCTTGCCTGCTTGCCACCCCCCCCCCCCTCCGTCACTGACACTGCTGGCGATGACTGCGGCCGGTCTTTGCTCACCGCTATGGTGCTGCTTCAGTCTCGGGAGGCACTAGTCATTTATGGTCCAGACTGTGGAATAAGCTCCCTCCAGAAGTGGTGCAGTCGTCTACACTGGAAATCTTCGAGAGGAGACTGGACAGTCACCTTACTGGGGCCACCTGACCCCACCTGTCTTTTCTGCCTGGTGCAGGGGGCTGGACCTGATGATCTTCCGAGGTCCCTTCCAGTCTTACAATCTATTAATCTATGAATCTATGATGTGGTACTCTCCAAGGAAAGAGGGGAGAAATGGTGCCAGCCTGACACATTAAACATTATCCTAGGAGGTACCGAAAAAATCTCATCAAGAATGGACAAGGGAAGTTTCATTCTTTTATTGGAAAGGCAAGATAAGTGTACATGAATTTTCTAATTAGGTCTGAACTCAGAGAATATGATGAAATGATAAAACAATGGGGATAAAAGGGATTCAAGAAAGATGGGTTATTTGGGAGCTGATTTGCTGTAGTCAGCCATCATGGGACAGGCAGAATCTCCCTTGCCAGCCCAACTGTTTAGTAATCTGATCAAATGCTAGTAATTGTAATTACAGTGTGGGTATTAACAAGTATTTTAACACTGCTATTTAATGTATAGCTAGTATGTTGTTACCGTATTTTTGTTTAAACTAGCCATACAAATAATATTGGACTTTAGATTTAATAAACACATTTTATCTGAAATGCTGACTGAGTCATTTGAATTCCAACACCACATCAGGCTTTCCAGACTCTACTTCCTCCCTTGACTGCAACTGAGAAGGGCAGTATTTGCCCTATAGCCTGCATATACTGAAATTCTCTGAGCACTTTTATGTTTAAAAAATTAATGAGACTGAAATTTTCACAAAAATCTTCTCCTAGGTCAGTGGCTCTCAACCTTTCAGACTCAAGGCTCCCCTCATTAGATTCAAGATATCTCTCAGCTTTTCACTTTCATTCATTTCTTGCCTATGGAAAAATAATAGAACAATTCTTCTGTTGCAAAGAACTCAGAAAAATCACAACAGGTGAATCCAGATGAGCGTGCAAGTGCGTTTCCCTACAAACAAAAAACAGTGGCACATATCTGTGCTGCTGCTAACTGTCTCCAGGGAATGCACCTGCCTGCGCGCTCTGCTGTGGGGCAGTTGCCCCAGGTGCAGTAGGGGAGGCTGGGGCCAGCGCCTGGGCTGGCCCCAACAGCCTTACCTGGGATCCTGAGGGCCTCCTGGGGCTGCAGCAGCAGCAGCGATCCAAGTACATGAAGCCTGGACGGCAGCCAGAGGATGGCTTTGGTCAACCAGACTCCTGTTTTGTGGGGTACTTACTGCTACCGCGGGTGCCATCCTGGTTTTTTCCACCATGTTTTTTTTATTCATACCAGGATTTCCTGGTATCTCATTTTGGCTCTCTGATGCAACTATGCAGCATGGAGAACCAAATCACATGCATAGGGTGTGTTTTGTGGTACCTCAAAAGCTTTTGAGGCAGCTGTAAAGCGCATGTTCACACTCATGCAGATACGCCCAACAAATCAAGATGTTTTTGACACTATGAATTCCTATTTTGAAATCTCTGGTTTATTTTGTGAATTGCATGTAGATGTTTGCACCCCTAACCATGCTAATATTGCACAGCATCCACAAAAGAATCTCACAGCACCCTGCTGTGTCACCGTGGCTGAGAATCACTGTCCTAAGCCAGGGGTATCCAACCTTTTTTAATGTGGGCCCGGATCATGAACTTTTTATCACCCAGTGGGCCAGCAGGAGCAGGCGCTTGCACGGACTGTCCAGTCTGGCCGCAGTCTGGGGGTGCAGGGGTCAAGGGGTGCCACCTGACCCCACCGTGTCCTCCCTGCCACCTGGGCGGCCTCGAGCATGCTCCCACACCTGCGCACCTGGGCTTGTAGCAGAAAGCCCCTTTTCCTCTTGCCTGCAGTTGCTCTCCCCTCCTTGGATATGGTTTTCCTCTTCTACCTTTTCTTCCTTCCTCTTTTTTTCACTTTAAGATAAGGAATTGTGTTTTGAAATGTGCATGTGTGCATTTTGTATCTCCCCTTGTATTTTGGTATTTTTATCTATTTGCGTGCCATGGCATTACTTTTGTAGATTATATTTTATACTCCTCACCTTTCAACTTTCAACTAAATGTGTTTAGTTTCATAAGTAAGTTATACATTGTAACAATGTTAACAAGGACAGGAATCAAACTGCCCTTCCCTGTATCAGGCTGGCCCCTGAAAGAGGGAGTGAATCAGTGATTGAATGTGTAACACGGTAGCAGGCAGCAATTAACACCTAAGGAAACTGCAGATCAACCAAGGGAAGAACTCAATAGAAGACAATGTAACAACTGGGAAATCTCTAAACATCACTGATCAAGGGCTAGAAGCCCTGGCCTGAGTTAATCAACGCCAGGGACCAACTTTTGGGCTGAATATCTCCAGATCAACCTCTCTCAGAGCCCTATTCAAAATTCATCAACAGACTCCCAAACCTGCACATACATGCGGACGACCCCTGGGGCTGACAGATGCCATCCAGTAGCCACCGAGGGGGGAAATCCCACAAGGGTCAACGACCCCTGGATTGGGCAACCCTGAAAACTGGGGAGTCACCAAAGTCTGCCAAGGACAGATCAAAAGCAGTGAAAAGTGACCCTCAGTGGCGCCCTCTTGAACTCCAACTCAACTAGACCTGTCCAGCCAGAAGGACCAGCCGGTGACCCCCTTCTGGAGGATAACACCACGCTGAAAGAAGCCTCGACTGGCCATCGACGGCAGACTCTAGCACTTGTAGGATAGGTATACCTGACTCTTGTAGCTTGCTACTGTGTGTGTGTATGTGTGTGTGTGTGTGTGTGTGGCAGAGTGGGGGGACCAGCCCCAAGGTTTATGATTTAACTTCATTACAGTGTTTCAATCCACCTAATAAACCAGAATTTTAAGGCTCCTGAGTTGGACATTTGTAGCCAACAGGCTTAGCAGCCAAGGGGACATATGGGGACTCTGCAGGGGGGCACGGGATATTCAGGGATACTCCCCTGCTCCCTCTCCCCCGGGGCAGCCTGAGCCCGAGCCCAAGCAGCAGGGGTCCCTCTCTCCCCGGGGCCAGTGACTCACCACCCCCAGTACGATGTCTGAGGGTGTGGGGGGATGCGGGGAGTTGGGAGCAACACTGGCTTCCCGCCCCAACAGCAACAGCGGCAGCAGCATCTCCCGCAGGCCCGGCCGCAGCATCTCTCCGAGCCAGCATCCATGCCCCCTGCGCCCGCTCACTGCACTGCGACCTGCTCCAGCCCATGCCGCCGATGGGGACCGGCGCAGGGCAGTACCGGCATGCAAATGAGGAAGGGAGGGGTGGGGCTAGGAACAGAAACCCTGCAATGTGGGAGAGGGGAGGAGCTGGCATGCAAATGAGGAAGGGAGGGGTGGGGTGATGAAGGGATGCCATGAAATGAGGGGGGAGGGGAGGAGCTGCACCGCGTTGGCAATGTGAAGCTGACGCAGTGCGTGTGGGAACATTGTCCCTTCCCCAGCCCTTCAGCAGCCGTTAGAAAGCTACTGAGGGGCTGGGGGAGGGACAAGGGGTGGGAACAAAAGTAAACAGTGTTTACTTTCGTTTCCTGTCGCAACACCATGGGCCACAGAAAATGGCTTGGTGGGCCGCATGGCGGCCTGTGGGCCGTTTGTTGGAAAAGCCTGTCCTACACTCTCTTTTTCCTTTTTAATCTGCTGGCAAACTGTGACTATGTCTACATTAGGACAGCTCCTCAGTATAGGAGTATAGTAGTGTAACTAGAATTGAACAAGCAGGGCACCTGTCCCAGGTGCCAAATTAGGAGGGGTGCCAGAATTACCCACCACCCCCATAGGCAGCATTGCAAGGGTGGGAACTCCAAAATACTTCCTGGCTGCTGTTGCTTTAAGAGCAATACAGCCAGGGCAGGCTCAGATGGGTCTGCTTAGAAGTTCCCGGATGGATAAAGCTGCTGCCCCAACCACCTAACCATTTTCCTTGCTCTCTGCTTCAGTCTCTCCAATTTGTCCACATCCTTTCTATAGTAGGGGGCCAAAAACTGGACATAGTACTGCTGTGGCCTCACCAATGCTGAAAAGAGGGGAATAATCACTTCCCTTGCTCTGCTGGCAATGCTTCTACTAATGCAGCCCAGCATGCTGTTAGCTGTCTTCACAAGGACATACTGTTGGCTCATGTTCAGCTACTAGTCCACTGTAAACCTCACATCCTTTTCTGCAGAGCTGCAGTTTAGTCAGTCAGTTCCCAGCCTGTACCAGTGCATGGGATTGTCCTGTCCCAAGTGCAGGACTTTCAACTTGTCCTTATTGAACCTCATGAGATTTATTTTTGTCCAATCCTCCAATTTGTGTAGATCTTTCTGAATGCTAGCCCTACCCTCCAGCATATTTACTACTCCCCCCAGCTTGGTATCATCTGCAAACTTGCTGAAGGTGCACTCCATCCCATCTTCCAGGTTGGTAATGAAAATATTGAACAAAACTGGTCCCAGGACCAACCCTTAGGGCAGTGGTTCCCAACCTTTTTAGACCACAAACCGGCAAACCATGGGCCAGAAGTGTCCACAGATTGGCAGATTGTGCACTGGCAAAGTGCAGTCTGAAAGTGACCGGCTTACTGCGGAGTGGCAGCCAACCCTTTTTTATTCTCAGTACAAAAAGGGGTTGACTGCTGCTCCGCAGTACGCTGATCACTTCTGGACTTCTGGTCTGGCAGCCAACCCTCCTGCAGATCAGTAGCCGGGCCACGGCCTGGGGGTTGGGAACCTCTGCCCTAGGGCACTCCACTTCACACCAGCTGCCAGCTAGACATTGAGGACAGTGCTGTCTAGTGCCTTAGACATATCCTTATTAGAAGGTGCTCTACCTGAGGCAGGGATTCACTGTGGTTAGCATTCTCTGTCCAGGGGGTCATAATTTGAAGTGGAAACAAATCCTGTGTGGGAGGGAGCTGTGTCCAGGGTATGAAAATTGCACAGTATGGTTCTAAACTTGCTTCTACTCTAAGGGCATTTGTTGGCACAATTATGTCAGTTTGGATCACACTGCATTCTGAAAACTGTAGCAGCAGAAGTCCATGCTGTAGGCCTGGCTTAGTTCACACAACTGCATTTCAGGACTCATGAAGCAGAAGGTCCTAGGTCAAGGGTTGATAGCCTATGACCTATGGGTTGAATCTGGCCAACAGAACCTTTTGATCCAGCCCACAGATATGGGGCTTCGGTGGCATTGGGCGGTAATAGGTTTTGACAGCAGTCACTTTCCCTGTGCTGGCACCCACCCTTCTACCTGCCAGCTCACCTTTGCCTGACCCAAACTGGATCAATCCAGCCTGCAGCCTTAAAAGGCTGTTGACTACTGAGCTAGAGGGTAATTATTATTTCTACTGTTGTTGTTTCAATGGTGCTTTTTCTTAACTTCCCTGTATAAGCCTGTGGCAGGGATGACACCACTGGGAAAGACTCACCTGAAGAAGGAGAGGAGCAGAGCTGGTGGGACACCGCAACAAGCCGGAAGCACGGTGGGAGCGGAGCCGTGGCAAGGAAAAATGCTGCAGCAAGAACAAAGAGGAAAAGGAGGAATGGGCTCAGGAGAAATGGGACTGGCTCCAGCCTTGGACACACTTTATGGCAGCATGCTGGACCCTCAGAGAGAGAATAAAAACCCCGCTGGACCAAAGACAGGGAGGACTGGAAGTGAGTCTTTTGGTAGGCCCAGAGTGGAGCATAGCCTCACTAAGGGAAAGTGATGGCAGCCCCAGGAGGGAGCTCTTGAAAATAAACTAAGCCCAGCAGGGCTAAGCTACTTAACAGATACTCCGCCATGGACCCCAGACATCTCTGCACAGGAGTGGACCAACCAGGGGGCTGAGGGAAGAAAGGGAGACGGACGCTTGGACGGCAATGGATACAAACCAGAGAGAGGGAAGAATATACCTGGAAATCAGGTAACTTGGGGTCAGGAGAGATTCTAAGCCAGTTATAATACAGCCTCAAATCTGGATGAGACGACATCCAGACAAAACCTTTTCTAACTTAAAAGATCAAGACAAAAAAACCTATACCATGACCAGCCCAAGAGAATTGGAAAATAACATCCTTGGTTGGTGTTAGGCGGGGTGTAGAGGAGGCGGAGCCCCAAAACGGGAAGACGGACAGGAAGTTGAAGGAAGGTGCCAGGAAAGGCGAGACGTACTATCTTCCTCCCAGTAAACGAATTTATTCCAGAAAAGACGTGGCAGGTAAGAACCTCTGGGGACCTTACAAGACATCTAACCTAGCAACAAGCTGTCCATTCCCCAAGTGACGGCAAAGGCCGAAAAACCCATAAGAATGAGGTGCACTAGTGAACAGCATGGGAGATTACAAAGGCAATTGAAAGTTTTATTCTATTTTTGAGCAAACTCTCAATAAAATGGATGCTATATAAATGCATACTATAGAAGATCTCTTCAGGTTGGCCTTAGCTAACTTTGTTTTTTTGTATGTGCAACTATTTGTACTGAAAAACTAGATTCTTTACATATATTTCCATTCATTGTGAAAAGTAGAATAAATTATTGTATGTATTTTTTTCTACTTTATAATTTTCCCTCTGTTTTTTTTTTTAAGCAGTCTTTTACCTAATAACAAGTAATATAACAAAGAACCCATTTTTGGCAACTTATACCTCCTCTTAATGGATTTTAAAAACTTGCAATTTGGCAGGATAGAAATCAGCAGTTTGAGAGTTTTAAAATCAGCTCTTCATTTAAGATCCTTTAAAAATGTCAAAGTCATAAAAGGAACTGCAAACAATAAAGAGCATAGTATAAAATTTAAACCATAAAAACACTTGTCAGCATCATTTTGGATGACATTTAAACATACTGTTGGTGTTTTATTTTATTGGATCATCATTTTTCTCTCCTTACATAAGATTTTCATGTCCAAGACTTACACTGAAATTTTACATGGAAATGTGTTTTCAAAGTGAAAAGAACTCCAGAAATTCACTATTTATGGCTCTAAAATAGAATACTTTTATGTAGCTCTAAATAAAACAATAACATATAATAATATGATATATATTATAAAATATATAATATAATCTAGAATATTGTATATAGCTATAAATAATTTAAAATACATTTAAAGTTTCCTATACATGTTATTTTGCTATTTTGTGCTACCTAATTCATTAAAATTTTAAAACTTAATGAAAAGACTTTTTTTTTTAGTTTACATTATAAAATTAAAATCCTACTTCCCGACACCAGGTTCAAATCCAGTCGATTCAGGAATCAAATCCCATTGCTTTTAATTGTCTGGTTTCTGCTCTTGCTATCTTTTATAGAGCTAGTATGGCTTAACAGCCACAGAGTTGCTTCCGTGGGATACACATATCAGTTTTCACCTATGGACTGATGTTTAGCTTGAAAACTCTTATCAGCTTCACGTTAATTACCCTGCAGGACTATTTATATGCATACAATTAATCATATGTACAAGCGTTGGCAGGATCAGGGCCCTACTTGCCTTTCGTTCTCTTATATTTAGGAGAAAACTAGGGTGTAGCTGGGCAAACAACATAGATTATTACCCTTGGGAAGTGTTTTAGGGATGAATCACACATAGACAGACCCCTGTTTCAAGATGTGACAAGCTTGTTTGTGTAGCTATATTTCACATCCGTATTTTTGCACTCAGTGAGCAGCTCTGGCACCACTGAGTTAAACAATGGGAACATCCCATTCTGACCACAAAATGGCTAATGCTGTTGGCATGCAGAATCTGCAGTGAATAAAAATGTCACTGACTTTGTATTCGACTGTGGCGGACTTCTGAGAAGGGTGAATAATTTTGTCTTAGGAGCATGGAAGATGTTAGGGTGCATCCTGAGGGAGTCCATACTGCACACAAAAGCTATCCGTACAAGCGTGGAAGGATGCTGTAGAGCTGTGATTTCCGACCTTTTTGAGATTCCAGGCACCTTTCGGAAAAAGCCAGCTCTTAGTTTACTCCTTTTTTGACAACAGAGAAAACAGATCTCTTGACCATAAGTTAAAGGATGCGTCTGTTGTGGCTCATCTGCTTTACCTGTGGCAGGCACGGTAGGTCTGTATTGCCTGTGCGGCACCACGAAGAACCCGAACGCAAGGCTGCTACGGCTGCACCGGGCCTAGGTGAGCGAGCCCGGCCTCGCCCGCTGCCCCACGCACGCAGGTCCCTGCCGCCTGGAGCCCGGCGGTGCTCGGGAAGCTCGGGACGCGGCGCCGCGCTGAGTAGCAGGCGCCGAGGCAGCGCGCACCTGCGGGGCTCCCGGCCTTCCCTGCCGGCATCCCCCGCGCCGCGATCCCCGGCGTCACTGCGCGGCCCCGGGGAGTCCATTAATTACGGTAATGAGCTCTCCCCCCACCCCTACGGGGGACTCCCGGCTCCGACGCGCTGGGGATTCCCCTTGCGCAGCGCTCGGAACGTTCGGGATTGTTCCCAGTGACATCACGGCAGAGGGGCTCCCCGCTGGCTCAGGCTGCGCCAGGCCCCGCCCCTTTATCGTTGTGTCGGGCGGGAGGGGGTCCCGAGGCGCCGGGCTCGGTGGCTCTCGCGAGGTTTGGGTGCAGAGCATTGCGGCTCGGAGCGGCGCCATTTTGGGAGCGAGGCGAGTTGTACGTCGGGGCTCGGCGCGCGGGGAGCGGCGCGTTCCCACCCAGCAGCCTCCGCGCTCCGCCCGCCAGGTACCGCCCGGCCCGGCCCGGCCAGCCTCGGCTCGGCCTGGCCTGGCCGCGGGGCACGGGCGGGACGGACCACTCTGGTGTGGGGCTCCGCTCCGTGCTTGGCGGGGCAGGCCCGGCGGGGGAGGCTGCGCGGGTGTCTCCGCGGTGGGGCGCGCTCTCGGGGCAGCGAGGGCCGCGCACCGGGGCGGGTGGAGCAGGCAGGCCGGGGCTTCCGCGGCCGCGTAACGGCCCCCCTTCCGCTCCCCGCGGTGTGCGCCCGGGGGCTTCCCTTTCCGCGGGGGGCGGCGCGGAGCTGCTCTCGTGCTCCCGGGCCGCTCCCCGCGCACGGCGCTCCCCGCCCCCCTCGCTCAACTTTGAGGAAGGAGACTGAGGGCGGCCTCTTTCTGTTCCGCTTCCCCTGCAGGCCGCTCGGTCCCGAGGAGACTCGGCCCCTTCGCTGCGTTGTGGGGCTGTGGCCGGCCATCTGCGTCTGCTGGTGCTTCGCAGGGATCCGCGGCGGCGTCCGGGGCTCCGGGGCCGGGACTCGTTGCTGAGAAGGCGCCGGAGACCGAAAGAAGGAACCGCGCGGCTCTGAAGTCTTGAGCTTTCTTCCTCCTCCTCCTCCTCCTCCCCCCTGCCTGGCTTTGTTGGCACGGAGTAAACACGGGCTGGAAGTTTCGCGCTCTGCCTCCTTCTGCTGGGAACCTGCGCCGCTCTTTCCTTCCCTTCTGTTGCTTTTAGTTCATCTTTACCCCAGGCAACGGGTTTGATTCCTTTGCGCAGCTGGGGGTTTTGGCTCCAGCCCTGCTGAGGAGTTTTATGGCAGATATTTTTACCTTTATTTTTATTTTTAAGTGTTTTGACATAACCAGTTTTGTTCTGCAATGAAACGTCTCCTATAAATGAAGAGCGTAATAGGACTTTATTTTCCCTTTTTTCTTTTGTATCTTATTTGAATCCTTAAAAAATTTTTTTTGAAAGATGTTGCTGCCTGTAAGCAGTATGGTGGTATCCAGATAGCTGTTGTTTGCAGATGCCTTTAGAACCCGAAGCTGAGAAATGCCCTTCAGTTCAGATGTGAAATTTGGATTTTCAGTTTTACTCTTGGTCTCATAAGAGGTTTATTTATTTCATCCTGAGCTGATGCTTGTTATAGCGAGATGTATGTGGAATAGATGAAAAAAGAGGCTGTAAAAGAGAAAAAACAGCTTCTTAAATCAACAGACTTGGCCAATTTTGGAAATAGCTTTGTAGGGTCTATAAAAAAAGAAGGATGGGTAGCTGATTTCTAAGAGGTCAACTCTATGTCAAATAGCCACGGATGTAGAATCCTCAAGGACTCAGGATAGTATTTCAAGGAAAACAAACTGGAAAATATAAATCAGACAGAGCGAACACCTTGTGCAGTCCTTTTGGATTTGGTAAGTATGCTGCATGAATTGATATGTACTTTATTAAGCATCCTGTTGGTAAAATGGCGCAAATAGCAGCCGGCATACAGCAAATATTATGCTGTTTTTCAAAGTCTCTATATTATCTCACAGAATCTAGTTTTTTCTTGTAATATCTAATAACTAGTAATAGCTGTGAATGTTGGAAGAAGGAACAGGGGTAAATGAAAGAAATGTCATAATTTTGACAATGCCCTTCTAAAATACCTGCTGTTGCTTGTGAATTATGAGGTAGACTTTGTTTACATTGTAATCTGAGCGTCAGGATGGATCCTACCTTTGACCTAGTTTGAACAGTATACAAATGAAAGGGCTGCAGTACTCTGTACAAACGAGAGTTTGTGTTTCTCTTCTCCATCAAGGATGTTTCTTCTTAGGTAGCTTGACATATGAAAATTTTCTATTTTTCATAATTCTCTGACTGAGTAACTACATTTTCTTCCTGTGGTAAAGACTAAGAGGAATTAAGAATGTAAATCTGTGCGCCCAACCTGGGATTTTGGTAAAATATTGGTGTAAGTCTGTTTACTACAAACGTCTTTTAGAATGTAGTATATTATACCTTTAACTCAACTTGTTTGAAAGCTTTACAGTATAGTTTTTAAAAAAAATCTGTATTTAATATTCCTTAGATACCATCAGACTGCTTTAATAATTCACCATTTCCACATTGTCTTACTGTTTACGTTCCTCCTAGTCACAAGGCAGCCTTATTAAATGAACATTTTGTTTAATTTTATATAATATCAATAAATGTATTTACAATAATTTCTCTGCAGGTTTGCTATCAACAGAATCCAGTACTGCCTCAAAGAAAAATTAAGATGGACAAAACAACTTAGTTCAAAAGTCAGTGGTAACTTTATTCAGCTTAATTTTTTTCTTACATTTCGTTCATTAAGGTTGGCTTGACTTTACTTTCAGTAGTGCTTTGATTATTTAAAGCAAAGTTGGCACGGTTAAGGTTGTGGCTCTATTTTTATAGTAATTTTTTCTTAACTGTTATTTAACTAATACTGAATTTGGGTTCGGGAAGGGGAAGGAGAGGGGTTGCCAGGCAGAGGCATAGAAGGGACAGTGTCTGATAGTAGAGCTTTGAATACACAAAAAATGAGATGATTGTTTATGATGGGTTTTTCTGTAGTCTGATATTTTGGTCAGGTGCAAAAGGACTTACTTCAAATAGAACTAACTTCTTAGTGTCTGCTCAGGGTCCATATTATCATACCTCTTCTGTCCCATGAGAGGCGTATGAGATTTCAGCTTCTGTCTTGGATGTGGGAGGCAGTTCTGTTGCTGAACTGACCAGCTGTTTTATTTCATTTGAATTAAATTCTAATTATATCAATCATGAAAGGGATATCACAAACTTTAAATTGATTAGTTTCTAAAAATGAGGTAGTCGAGTGTGTTGTCATCTTCCAAACCTTCCTGTTCGTTTCTTTAAAAAATGGTAAGGTTTATTTAAAGAACTGCTTTGAAGAAAAAATTCTCAGAAAGTGAGGTCCCTACTTTTCTATAGTTCAATGAATTGAGGCCTGATTTTGCTAGAAGCTATGCATGTGATAGATTACCTGTGAGGAGTTGCTTTGAAGATCATAGAGCTCTGTGTTTGGGTCTTTTAAAGCTTCCCTTCTGACCTCAGATCTACTGCTGGTAGAGTAATTCCCACTCGCTCTTGCTTGGGCACATAGATGAATGGCAGTTAACCAGAGTAGATGTCTGGGAAGCAGTCCTAAGTGCCTCTTTATGCTATCCTCAGGCTCTTGTGGGACAGCCCAGCACACATCTACCTATAGGGCATTTACTTAGGCCTGTTCCGAGTAGTCTTCTGTACCTTGTCCCGGGTCATCTAAGAGGGAATGAGCAGAGGTACTTACTTTGTCAGTGCTGGACCTAGAATGAAGGGGGGAGGAGAAGGAGGCTGCCTAGACCTATTCAAAGTAGCTTAGGCCTGCTTCATGAAGTCCCTGAGAGAGAAACTGGAGGCTGATTATTTATTTACATTTGTACTGCTATTCATCAACATGGTGTAGGTGTGTCTTCCACCAAAAGTTCTATCAAGAGTATACAAGTTATATCAAGACTGCTACTCAGACTACTGATTCTTTACTTGTACCAGAAGCTTGTTCTTGATCAGGTTTGTTTGGTGAACTCAAAGCTTTTCTTAGAACATGTCACATTTTATTGAATGATTTCCCTTTCTTTGGATTGTTGAAGAAGACCTTTCACTCCTGGTAAATGAACTTCATTCTTTATACTTTCCTAGTTACTAACAGCCCAAGATACTTTTCCTCCTTCTTCAGTGGTATCCCAAGGATGATAGATGCTTCTGCTTTGTATCCATATGCATTGGGCATAATATGAAGTGCTGCTTCATAGAAGATGTATCTGTTTGTGCAAGCTTTGTACTTTGAGTAAAATTGACATTGCTAGGCATGGCTTGTTTAAAGAGAAAATTGCTGCTGTACTAGTCCATGTTATTATCTGTTTTTATTTGTATAGTTTTGACAGTCTCTTGAATACTTTGTAGAAGGTACGAAGATATGATCCTTCTCTTGAAGAAATTATCTTCAGTAAACCTAGTTATCTTGGTATGTCACAGCCATAGGTCTCTTTACTGGTGGGGCTGGTAGGCACAGTTGTGATGAGAATGCATTTATGACTCGAAAGATGTTCTGTACTGGCATAGTTAAGGTGACCATGCATCCTGGTTTGGCTGGGACAGCCTCAGATTTTGTAGGCTGTTCTGTCCAGTTGATGAAAATGGAAACAAGTCCTGGAATTGGCCGTCTAAGGTGATCCCTTGTTTTTCTACTGACTGTAGTGTACGTGAGTGTGCGGCAGCAGAGCCAGCCTTAGGGAAAATGGCAGCCTGGACAAACTTGTATTTTTGTGCCCCCTCCCTCCTCAAGTCAGCTGTGCTGCTGCAGACAAAGGTAGGCAGACAGGGGTGCAGTCCAGCTGGGAGGCAGAGCAGCATTGTGTGCTGGGAAGGTAGGCACCACTGCCACTGTGTGGGAACAAGGCAGGTGGACTGGAGTAAGCTTTATCAGTAGAAACTTTCATATATAGGCAAGGTTTAGATGGGTTGTAATCTATTGTGTTGTGGTAGAGTTGAGCTGCTTGTGTAGCTTTGCAGTTTGGTTGGGTTTTTATATCTATTTTAGGCTACCTTCTACTGCTGTCCATCCGATAGTAAGTTTCTTCTGTGTGAAGCAGATAATAAAACAGGGTGTCAGCAAAGTCTTAAGACATGAGTCTGCATGTCCTTGATAATCTGGTTTTGCTTGCTTTTTTTAACTTAAAAGAATTACATTTCTTTTGTAGGAAACTAATAGTTCTGTGCTTCTCAAAAAAACCTCTGGGGTTATATAAATAAAACAAAAATTGTCTTCTTCTGTAACTGGCCAAAATGCTACAATTTGTAGTACCACTTTGTCATTAGTGTTATCTCTGATGTCATCACCACAGTAGTTTTGGACTCCTAAGCAGTGAAGTGTTGGGAGTGGATTGGTATAGTATGTTAAAGACTTTCCTTCTTTTAAAATATATTCAGGCACCTCCAGAATAATCTGATTTCTCACTTTGGGAAAGCATAATCTGTCTGATTGCTGCATTCATGACATTTGTATGCACTGTACCTATACGTGCTTTCAGTTGCTCTTTTCAAATGTACATAAGTACCCGTAATGATTCCCATTTGTTTGTCTAGCAGCAGTCTGAATCTCAAACTAGATAATCAGAAGCTAAAGCATTTAGTGCTGTAAATACACACTTTGAACCCCTTGCGGAGGGAAACAGGACTTATTCAGTCTATACCTACAGTTCCCTGCAGGGAGAGAACAAGAAGTGGCCAGCCTCCTCTGTTTCTCTGGTATCTAGTAAAGAAACATTTGATTTTGCTGCAGATGAGGTTTAAAAGACTGAAAGACGAGAAAGAAAAGTGTTAAAATTCCAACGAGGAAAAACACAAAGTTTTGTGGGGTTGTGAAGAATTGCACAGAGTATAGAAAAGGTAGTGAAGTGTGCTGGGAATAGTTTCAGAAGGCTGATTAATGTCTTCCAGCTACCTGACACATTCTAAATCCTTGCATAGAGATGCAGCTCTTCTGTTGAGTTAGCCTGATGCCAGTTACTTAAATTCTAGGTAGAAATGCAGAGGTATTTTTTTGCTAAGTCACTGTGAAGTTAAGATAAACTATATCTAGTCTGTTATAGACACAGACTATAGGCACCACAAAATAGCCCTTCACCCTCCCTCTGTGCCACTCCAGTCCTCTTCCTCTGCCTTTTGCTTTCTGTCCTTCCTTGGTCTGCTGCTTGCCAAGGACAGTGATTAGGGGTCTACTTAATTGGTGGTTTTGCCATTTATGCAGAAAATGGTCTTGTCCATGATCTCCAAGAAATATTGTATTGACTGTGATTTCCCATGAAATCAACCTAAAAAAACCCAAGCATATTATTTGTATAATACACTGTTTTACAATGTCCCAGTACTTACTGCAATACAAAGACAAGTCAACAATTACTGCAGCCATAGATCACATGATTGAGTTACTGTCTGCTAGTAACAGGCTAAATGAAGGTGCCATTCAGCAAAGTGAAAATGCTTCTGTTAAGGTTAGCCTTAATTAGTATTTTTATACTGTTTGTGGAATGCTACATATAATAATAAAGTATGAAAAGTTATAATTTGCATTGTATATAAACTCGTATTTATAATATATTTAAATGAAGATTTAAATGTAATGTTTATATTGATTATAATATGATAAATTATACGACATGATTTACTTTCTGTGGAATTTGCTGTTAAATTATAGTATATTATACAGTATATGCCCCTCCATCAATCGGTGGCAAAGGGTGGGGCTGCGAAATCGTCTCTTCATGCTGTGACCAAGTTCCAGAAATTGCTTTGTCTTGCTGCATGTTAAGTAGACTCTTAGCAATGAGAGCTTTTTAATGTGGAAGAGGGGTGCATCCACAGCTGTGTTTAGGACTCAAAGGACCCAAGGGTTTGGGACCCCAGTTCAAGTCCCTGCTCCAAAGCAGTTTTTAACCTGCATATTGCTAAATGAGGTAGAAGCAGAGCTTTGAATGTGTGGTTTCCCAGCCCATTCCAGGGCAGTCTCAATTCTTCTGATGAAAGTGATACTTCTTTACACAGCTTTTTGGTTTGACCAAAATACACAATTTTGTGAAATGGTGTTTTGTCGGTCTCTAGTAGCACTTTATATTTAAGCTTGTTTTCTAGAATGATTTGAATGTTCTTGTGTGCATTTTCCTGTTGTTTTAGTTTGCTAGAGTGACAGTCTAGGTGAGGGTGGTTCAGTATGCTCCATTTTGAAATACTGATTATGGGGTTACTTTTGGCAGTTGTCATTGTGTTCTGGTATTTGCTTTACAGTTAATGATTAAACTTCTTGTGTTACACTGACACCCAGTGAAGTTAAACAGTCAACTTTACTGGCATTTTACATGGTCATGTAATAGGGTAGACTTTTTACATGATGCTTATGAGCTTCTGTATAATTGCTAATGTAGAAAATCTCCATCAAGCTTTCCAGGTGCACCAAGCCAGAGGCTTGCTTTTTATTCACTTGTCTTCACTGAACATCCAGCCTCCACTGATGGCAGAAAAGGAAGTTTAATAATAAAAAAATCCCCTCCTACCATAATATACCAGACATTCACAAAAGATAGTGACAGATGAGGAAAAGGTATGGGGGAGAATAGACTGAGGGAACAAAGTTAAGGTGTATGAATGGTCTGTGGCATACAGCATTTTTGGTAATGGTAAGATATGAACCCGTAGATGAATGAGGCGTAACTTCTTGCATCACTGTTTTCTGTATGTAGTAAACAAGAATTGCTTCACACTGAAGACTGCTTCTTGTGTTGCCTTCCTATATGGAATTTTATTATGTATACTTACGAACATTTAGTATGCGGGGGGAAGGGACAGCTCTATTTTCATCAGCTGCTCAGCAGCAACTTCTGTTTGTGTGCACACGCTTGGCTTCAGCTTGCTGTGGGGTGTGTGTGTGCATACAAGGAGTTGCTGCTGAACAGCCAGTGCACAGTAAAGCCTGTCCCTTTTGCCCTAATGTGTAACCTGTTTGTGCATCTCCCTACCATTCTTAACCTGTCTACAGGGAAAATACTGCTTCAAATAGAGATTATTGACTCAGCTTTATTTTAAGTTATGAAATTATCTGAAGCAGCCGTATTATTTTTATGGTGGTACAGTTGCATCTTCTATTAATATTCTCTGATATGGGAAGCCTCAGAGATGGTGAAACTTTAAAAGGAAATTAAGTCTCTGTCTGCAAACTAATTTCCTTAGGCTGTGAAGAGGGTATATAAACTTTAAAACATTTTTTTACAGTTTGTAGCCAGCCTGTGATTGGTTTCAGTTTCACTTGCAAGAAAATCATTTTTGTTTCTAGTTGGTTTTCCTTCAAATGGCATTTTGCTTTTCTTTTTGGAATTGAAACTCCTAAAATCTGATATTGGGTATGTGTATGTGGCAGAAACATTTGGTCCCACTGTTACCATTCTCACAGGTCTCTCTCCCTCGTTGTGATGCTGCAAGCTTTCACAAAGCTGCTCGCTCCTGGTGGCATTATTTAAACTACATGCTTTGCTTTTATAAACAATAAGTGTAGTCTTTTTTTTTTTTCTTTAAGGTACATGTACCTGCATGATGGCTTTTTAAATGGTAGTTTTTAGTACCAACACTCGAGTAGTGTTTAATCTGTCCACACCTCTGTGACTTAAGAAAGTATACCTGTTTTTTAGATAAACGGCAGCTTTGCTTACCCAAATTCACAATGGCAGTCTCTGGGAGAGTGGAGATACAGCACAGATTTGAATATCCACCAGGAGTGTTATTCCTGTCTCCAGTTAGGAACTAGTTTAGCAAGCTAAACAGGGCATCTTTAAAATTGGGTGGGGATGGCATATCTGGTCTCATGTCCTTATGATCTTAAATAAGCCTATTATGGTTTCCTACGCAGTTTTCTCTCTTGGACAATGAGCGTTTCCCTCTGTCCTTCACAAAACACTGAATACTTACGTGACAGACAAGCTGCTTAGGGAGCAGTCATGTTCGGAGGAGTTGCATCAGAAAAACAAAACTAACTCCTTTGCTGAATTCTGGGTGACTGGTCTGACAGGTTTAAACTAAATTTAATTAACTGTTTGTTATGCTGCCTGGGTGTTACTCTAGTTTTTGGGTTTTTTTGCGGTTAAGAGATGGAGCGCGGGGTGCTTATAATTAGGATGCAGTTTCTTTGAGGTTTGCCGAGGGGGGGGGCAAGCTGCTTGAGGGTGTGAATAGTACTATCTGCCATTTAAAGTAAAGAACACTGTACTAAGCTGCACACAGAAATGAAACTGTTTTATATTGTTGCAAGAGTGCAAAAAAACAAAGCTACACTTCTGCTCACATTCATTTTCACTAAGGAAAGTTTCATTGTATTTGGCATCCTACTAATAGTTACCATGCCAGTTTAGAATGCTAACTGCTTTTAAGCAATCATTCTGTTCAGGCCTGAAAAAAAATTATTTGCAGAACCAAATTGCCTGAATTCTTGGATGCCGGAACATTTTTCTATTACTAAAACTAATGCATAACTCTTATTATACAGGCTTAGGTATTCTGAAGAAATGTGGCCTATGCCCAGATTCTTAGAATTCGAGCATCTGAGCTGTAGTCTTGAATAAGAAAGAGGCATTTGACTTTCATGACTATTTATTAAACTAGTCTTTCAGGGCAGGATTTTGGTCTTCAAACAGAACAATGCTGCTGTTACTTACATCTCGTTTTTGAGATGGCTACTGAAATATTTTTCAAGTGTTTGTTTCTTTTTTAAACATTTAAAAAAATAAAGGTTGCTTCCATACTAGAGTGGGTTCAGGGAGTAACTGCAACAATAGTTCAGACTTTTGGAAAACCAACGTTCTGTGGGAAATGGCTAAGTGATTGTTCCGTTTAGCTTACAGAAGAGAATGCTATGAAGCAGTTGATCAATCAGTATTTGCCAGTCCTGGGATACAGATCTGGTACTAGATCTGTAAATCTAGATCTGATCTGGTACTAGATCTGCAAACAAAGGCAGCTAGAAGAATTCGGAAAGTGCCAGCTAAAAATACCAGACATAATTCCAGTGGTATGATGCTCATTAACAGTATCATCTAAATAAAGAGTTTACCAAAGTACCAAGTTTTTGGCTGCTTTTTAAAAACGCCAAGTAAATCTGTATTCTAGGTCAGACTCATTATTTGAATTGCTGACTGAAATTTTATGATCTGTTTTATGGTGGAGGTCCAATTAAATTATAATAGGCTCATCTCGTTTTAAATTTTGAATCGGGTTATTTGGTAGTTTATTTTACTATAAGGGTATTTTATTCAGTGGTTTAGGGCTCTTGTGATCAGTGTTATGTACTTATACATGCAGAGGCAGCTAGCATAGAGGAAACTATACTGGGAGAACTGAATTATATTGCCATAACTTATTTTGCTTGGGTAACAAGTTACCTTGTTGGTATAAAGTACAGTTTTTTTTTCTAGGTTTATCTGGATTTATACTAGGAGCATTTTGCTGATATAGAGCATCTGTATTTTTACATTGGCAAAATATTCCTAGTATAGTTGCTACCTAATATTCAGTGGTGTTGTGCGGTTACACTTTGAAGTAAGCATAAAGCTGTCACTGCTAGAAAAACTAGGCTTGAAAAACCTTTCTTGCTTAGAGCAAGTAGTAAGCTTTTTCTCATCAGCTGAGGGCAGGGTGGATTCATTTAAATCAAGGTGATTTAAATTATTGATTAAATGAACAAGAGAAAACCCTGATTTAAATCAGGTTTCCCACTGATACTACTTCATATATTTCTTAAACAATGGTGAAAATCTGATCACTGAAACATGTTAATTTACAACTCAATACAACATTTTACAACATCTGTCCTTAATTTTTTTTTAATGTTCAGATGTTATTAACTCGAACAGACAAGTCATCACAACACTAAATGTACACTGTCCTTAAAACTTGTGCAACAACAGAAATACAAATTTTCCTGCTTTTTTCAACTCCCAGTCGATTTCTTAGCTTTGAGTGAATAATACCAAAGGATGAAAATATTCTGTCTGTGCCTGCAGAGGAAACGACTGCTGTGAAAAGTTGGCGTAGCAACTGAAGAGGAACTCTTTTTCATGGTGCCTGGCTAATGATTTCCACCAATTCAGGGGACTGACTTTGTTCAAAACATCATCAGTAAACATGTTCTGTTTAAATAGTTCCCGTCCAGCCCTGAAATTTATTATGACTGGCATAACTGAGGAGTGAGTTTGAGATGCCCACGCCATTGCAGCAGCAGCATCAGCATCTTCAGAGGTTAGGCATCTACCTTTATTATATGGGTTTGAGAGTGTTCGCAAGAAAATGAGGTGAAGTTCAGTGCTTGATCTATTCGCTTCTTTATTGCCTGCAGTTTAACTTTCTGGTTAGGTATTTCTTTCTTCAATGTCTCTTGAAGTGCCTTCCAAATTCGACAGCATCAGCAATGCAGCAACAATCTCTCTGATGTTTGTTTAAGGCTATGGATATATAAGCTTCAGTATACTGAGCATATCCTCTACGTTCCTCTTTAATCCAATGTTAGATATTTTGGGTGAGATGCTTCCATCTATTTTATCCTGGCTTTCTTCACAAATTGTTGTGAGAATAGGCCTGTTCTTAATCAGTTGTTCAAAAGAATCAACCACAGAATTCCATCTAACATCTTGAGGGAGAATTAGTTTGGATCCTCCTGTTCTCTTCAGTGAATCTGAAACAAAATGGTTGTTATGGAAGTATTTTGTGACTTCAGCAACATTTTCTTTTATTCCTGGAGAAGTACTTAAGTCTTTGGCTAAAAGATGCATTAAATGGGCACTGCAGGCATATGTTATTAAGGAGCATCTTTCCGTTTCTTCTTTTAAGTATCTTCTCATCTTTGCCATGCTTGCAGCATTGTCTATGACAAAACTGCACATGTGATGGTTGAAATTTTGCTCACAGTTTATTACAACTTTCACTGTCACTTTTAAATATTCTGCTGTATGGGCATTTTCCGATGTATCTATTGTTTCTGACAGATCGGCAACCCCATCTTCTGTTGTCACGCAGGCACATATTACTGGATCATTGTGTACATTGCTCCACCCATCAAGGCTTAAACTGGCAAATTTCCCCTCAGTATTTCTTGCACACTGTTCAAGTTCCTTCTCATACACTATCTAGCAACCTTCCACCAATGTCTGCCCTACCAGGTGGCGTGTAGCCTGGTAGTAAGGTCTCAGCCATGTCAATGAAGTGTTTATTGTTAACAATGTGAAAAGGAGAATTTGGGGCATAAATGAACCGAGCAATCTTTTCATCTGTGGTGTCTTGTTGGTATTTGCTGGTCCTTACTACAAACTCATCCATGATGGTGGTGGATGATTGGAATCTTTTGCTTGCTACTGATACTTTTTTGTCTGAAACGCATTTAGTTGCAGCACTGCTGCTAAAAGTACCAGTGGATGACTCTGAAGTTGTTGCAGGTAGACAGTCAAAGTCCCTCATGCTTAAATGGGATCCTGAAACAAAAATGATTTTTGTAGTCATTCTTCTCACTCTGTTATTCAGTTAATCATTTACATTCTTTTCAGCAAGGATGCAGATCTGATTCCAAATTACCAAAAAAAGCTAAGCCTGACTGCACTTAGAGTGCGCTTAATTTTGGACTAAGCCCCATTGAACTTAGTGGCACTTGAGAAAACAAGTATAGGATGGCGTTCCCTTGGGAAAGCTGAGTTATGCTGAAGTAAAATAGGGAATAGACTGATGGCATCACCATTATGGTCTGGGGCCATGATGTTCCAAAATAAGGGGCATGTATTATGTAATATAAAATAAGAAAATGGCAATTGGCAACTCTAGATTTCTCTTACTGCAGTGTTTTGTACCGTAGACTTGGGTGATAGATTCTAAACCTAGTTAACTAACTAAGCTGTAACGATTACCTAAGCTAGACTTTTTTTTCTAGTAACATCCAACATAGCAAATAGCTTGGGAATTTACTTGTTAAATCATTTGTACTAAAAGGCATAGTGAGTCTTGAAAAATAATGCATTGCAAAGTGAATTATTTAATTTACTAACCAGTTGATCCACATCATTCTTCAGACATATCCACGTCTTCATCCACATCATTGTCTCCCAATAAGCAGTTTTCATTATGATGTTTCATTCTTGCGACTAGGCGCTGCATCTCCTTCTTGCACTGCTTACAGTTGACATGTTTTCCTTTTCTCCCAGGAAAGAAGTGTCTTCAAAATATTCCTAGATAGTGTTTCTCTTACGCCCAGAACCCATGGCAGTTTTTCGGGGGGGGTGGCAGTTTTTCGGAGGGTATGTGTGTGTGCGTGCGTGCTACTGAATAATGTCTTCCTTTTTTTCTTTCCAATCCACTCCACTGTTCCTTTCTACTCTGCTTCCGTCCTTTCCTACATTGTGTCTCTGTCTTTTAAGACAGCATCTTAACTAATTCCTCTGCCTTGCTTGGCCCAGCTCTACCACCACCTAAGCACAGAACAGCAACAATCCTATCTGGCCTGTGTCTTTGCACATGTGACGTTAGTCTGCTGAGAAACAAACTGAAAGCCCAGTACTTTCAAGAAGTAAGAGTGGTAGTTAGGCTGGACAGACAGATTAGAGCCACTTTCATGAGATGAAAAACTGAAATGAATGCTGGGGCCCATATTTGATTCGTAGGTAACTCAGAGTGTGTGTGTGTGTGACAGAGCCATTAATTCATTTTTATGAGACTAAGTGTAGGCTTAGCATGTTTGTGATGAGATTTAGTTGTAACTTATTTTTAAATGAGACAGAAATGTAATATTTTATTGATGATTTTTTTAATTAAAAAAAATCTGTTTTTGTTTGTTTGTTTTTAAATCATTGATTATCCTCCCTGCCTGAAGGTTGGTTAAATGTGTAGCCCCTTCTGCTGGAGGGGAAAAAGGGAAGTGTTACATCAACTCAAATGCTGCTGCCGCCATTAGGAGGGAGACAAGGAATTGAACAGTCTTGGAAACAAGGTCTTTTATTAGAGTAGGAAGATGTAGTTGTGCAGGGCCTGCTCTGCTCTGTTTTTCAGTTTGCAAGGGTAAGACAGCAGAGTAATAGGGCTATTTTTCCCTATCTTCCTAGTGTTTGAAAATCTCTCAATTCTGGTTTGTTTAGGGAAGTGTTCATTCAGGCTTGTGTAGGAAGCAGTGAGAAATGGAGTAGCAGCTATGGAGAGACTTGCAAAGGGGGTGGTGACAGAACTGATTTGTAGATTAAGGGATTAGAGCAAGTGAAGATGTGTGTTTAAAAATAATTTTTGGAAAATGGTTGTGCAGGTGTTGCTCACCCTGTTTAGTAGACTTTGTCGTTGGGAAAGGAAATTCTCTCTCAGAATCTTCTGAAATTTGTTTGCAAGCTTTTGTCATAGCTATGTAGACTTACTTTAACTTTTTTCTTGCATCCAGTTGTGCAAAGCATACTTTTTTCCTAGCAATGCTTGCACATTTTGCTTGCACATTTAATTATTTTCAGTAAGATATTAAATTTGTTTACATTAAATTTTTTATTTATACTTCTATTTTAATTGCCTTGGGGTAAATTGCTAAATGACTGAACTCGCTGTCTTAATTCTTAATATCCTGCGGTGTGAAGGCACTTGTAAGGATTCTTAGTGACAGTCTGGTACTTCATGATGAATTTTTTGTCAAAGCATCTGTATATTGTCAACCATGACAGCTCTCCTGACAGTAAGCTTTTCTAGGCAAAAAAGTTACATCAGCAGGTCATAAGTATGAAACATCCTTTGCAAAAGGTGGGGAGGCTTCTAACCAGCTGAGGGAGTCTGAAAATGAAGATAGAGAACAAGTGAAAACCTTTTAGCTGTCATTTGAGCTTTGACAGGATTATATAATCATGTTCACTTTGACTTAGCCAAGTTGCTTATTTTCTGATGAATTGTAAGTGCTATACTAGGACAGGACTAACTTTTCAGCACCCCTGAGCCACACCAATAGGGACTACATTGATGCTAGCCATTGGGCATGCTGCTGCCATTGCTATAGCTGTCTGTGTCCCATCTGTCTCCTTCTGCCCTGGCACTACTGTAGTGAATGCCCGGGGGGGGGGCAGTCATTACTTCTGCACCCTTCTCTTGCACCATTGCTCATTGTTCTCTTGCTCATTGTTCATAGGATAAGTTTTTTGCTATTAAGTGATGCTGATTCTCTGTAGATTGAATAAAATCAGTGGTGCGTAACGTTCTGGCCCTGCAGGTTGGATGATGGCATGGAGCTAATCTGTGGGCCAGATCCCACACACAGGGTTGGTGCTTGGGTCTGGTCCTGTGCTCCAGCTCTGCTGTGGACCAATGAATTAGCACACGGGGCTACCCTACCTGGTCTGTGGTGCTCCCCACGGATCTGGAAATTTAGCATCAGAGGAGTGGTAGTTGATGCTGCCACTATTCCCCCCCACCCCCCAAATTTCTGGACCCAATGATGAGTTCTGTGGGCCAGATGACATGGCTCCACTGGCTGGAATTTGAGCAACGCTGATCTAAGTCACTGCATGGAAATCTTTATTTAAATAGTTGTTCTCAATTTTTGTTTTAATTCATACTTTTCCCAAGGATGAGTGCATTTTCATCAATTGGTTTAATCATGATTAAAATGCGTAAAATTACATTAGACCAGGTACAACTTTTTGCTGCTTAGGAAGATGTACTATATTCCATTATTTAGGCAATGATATGGTTTAATGTTTTCATATTTTGATTTAGTTTTACATTTTCTGACACGTTAGAAAATGGTGAATGATATTTCTTGCTAGATATTAAGTTTTTGTTTGCAGTTTGTATCAAGCAGCTGTATTAGTAGGGTAACAGGAGCTTAATTAGACATACAAATCAGCATATACAGTCTTAAACATTTTTCTAAACTTGAATACCAAATATTTTAATCTTAAAATTAATCCTTCTGTCCAGTACATCCTTCACCTTTTACTCAGTGAATTAAGCTGATTATTTCAAGGTAGCCTGAAACTGTTCAAATGGATCAAAAGTGAAAATGATTGGAACTTAAATGTGCTCTCCTAAGTCCTGAAAACAAAACCTTTTAAATTACTTAAACTGTCATTCAGCTTATTACAACTAGTAGATCTCATCTTCTTCCTTGTTATTCATAGACTGGAAGAGGGGAAAAAAATATGTTTATGTTTAACTTGTAGTTGATTAGTCCAAATGAAAATATTCCTTTGCTGCCTGAAGAAGATGCCCGTGTTGTCAAATCTGCTTTAGCAGCTGCCAGAAATTAATTAAATAGAATTTTCATCAAAGAGCAACAAAGCAGTGCGATGATAGTCTAATCAAATTCTTATGCAAAAACTTTTCTGGACTACTTTCCCAGATCTGAAACTCTTCTACTCACTGTCATTTATAAAGTCTGGTACTTGCTAGTTCAGTAGTGTGACTTTAAAATGAGATCAGCAAACATGCAGCTTGGATGGTTCATCTTCAGTCCTGCAATTAGTTATGGTCAGCATGATTGCTGTCATAGCGGGGTCTTCAGAAGTTGAGCCTCTCCCCTAGTAATTAGGGTTGAGAACAGCACTTACTCCACCTCTTTATTTTCACTGGTGGAGTCATTTGTTGCATTACCATCCCTAGGTGAACTCTGAGGATTTTTCTTAGTGGCTCATGAAGTTCTTTTCAAATTTCTGTTCTACTGCCAGTGCAGTACCAGTCTTCTTGCAATATAATGTATTGAAACATCTCCAAAAAATTCAGTCATTAGTAGTACAGTATTATCTCTTTTGGCTATGATTTATTCTTTCTATTTTCTTTTTGAATCATTTAGATTAGTTCACTACTTACTAGCGCCAGATAGTCCAGCATCAAATTCAGTCGCATGTGTTTTGGTGGAGAATTCGTTTTGATCTTCTTGCTCTCTTCAGTGAAGTAGGAGCAGAGGGCTGGTTGGGAAGAACTGTGCAGTTTCTGCATCTTGTTTTCTTCCTGAAGTTCTTAAGGGTCTGGCTAAAGAATCCAGCATATTAGCACTTCTTTATAGGTTTCCGGTTCCTTTCTGCATGGGTGATATATTTGCAATTTTGTCTGTAACAAAGCCATGTGTTTAACACTTGCATTTGTTGTAGCTGCTACTCCTTCTGCCTTTTAGTATTTTGTTGTGTGGACATCTATCAGTTGTTCTTGTAAGATAGCATGTTTCCCAAATATGTTACTGGATCTTTGTGTTTCTCCTCGCTTCAAGACTTAAGGAGTTTTTGCCACTTTTTTTAGCACCATTCAATTTCTGTTTCATACTGCATATAGCAACCGTCCAGCAGTGTGTGTGGTGGCGGCACATGGTGGGTGACCTCATAATGATTGAGACCTGTTGAAATGTTTGTGAAGAAGGCAAAAGGGCAAACTTCTTGCTTAAATGAGTTAAATAGCATTTTTGTCTGTGTGGTGTCTAGGAGATTCCAGCGAGTCCTGATTTACAAATTTATCCTTTAGTAAAATCATGGCATGGATGAAAGTCGTGTAATGCAGCTAACTTCTGGCTGACACCTCTTTAGTTGTAGTTTTGCCCCTTGGTACCAGCAGATGATTTTGAAGATGTGTTGCAGGTTTGTGGACATTCATAAACAATCGTGCACCATGAAACAAAATTAGTCCCTCCAGCTTGCTATGTATTTTGTGCCTTGCTGTGGGAAAAAAAAAGAAACTAAATTAAAAATTCCTCCTCTGCATTTTTTTTTTTGTAGTTGTATTACTGTTTGAATGATTTAGTCTAAATGAGATTTTTGTGGATTGTTAATAAATAATATTCTATATCTAGTTTTATAGGGGAGAATAATTTAATCATGAGATTTATTTCAATTTGTTTAAAACCTTTCTCCTGATATTTTTTTCAAGTTGTTTGGGATGTTGTTAAACACTAATAAATTCTCAGCTTTTATTTTTTTTAAGTTGAAATCTTCACCTAGGACATTTATTAACCAGTTGATCCAGATTGTTCATGCACATCCATAAAATCTTCAGTCATTACTTTGAGGAGCATTTTTCATTATGTTTTTGGAATTAAGCCAGGGCACATGTCCTTGTTGTGTTGTTGATGTATTCTTTTTTATCCAGAGATTCAGAAATTTCTGTATAATATTTTCCAGGTAGGATCTACTTTTTAATATCTCCATGTCTTTGCAGTCCTGGAATTTTTTTTTCTCCAGTTCCTAGATGATGAAATTGCTGCTAGAGGCTGTCTTCTGCAGAACAGCTCTCCTTCCCACAGTCTTGCCTGGATGCCAATATTGTTATTCTGCATGTAGGTTTACTGGCCACCTTCTCCCTTATTACCTAACCCCCACAACTTTCCTTTCCAGGAAAACAAGAACTACAGCAATCTAAGATTTCTGCTTCTGTAACTTGCATGCCACTTGCACTGCAATATTTTATTAAGCAGTGAAATTAATGAGTTTTTGTTTGCATCTGTGTACATGAGCAAGAAGATGGACAGTTTCTTTGAAGTATACAGAACTTCCCAGAAGTGAGGGTAGTAGTTGCTGGGCAGATCAGTCTTCTTTATTCTTTCATGAGCTGGAGAGAGCAAGCTATTAAAATGTTTTGAGTGTGTGTGATGCATCTAGACCCTACTGCATGAAGTATTCTACTCAGATCTCACCTTACCATTTTAAAAAGGAATGTAAAATAGTAATCCTCATTTACTTTTTAAAATCCTGTTTTTATCAAGTTGGATTTATAGAGAGCTTTTGTAGCCCCTCGCTTAGCCTTTATTTTGCAAGGTTAAATACATTCCGTTATTTTAGTATCTTTTTATAAAAGAGGTTTGTTCTTCTTTCTTTCTTCCCCCCCCACCCAGGCCCACCTGGCATCTGTTACCTGTAACAACTTGCGTGTTGTGTTCTTCCTTGAATGCAGGTTACCAGAACATTACATGGCACACCTGATGAGGTCTTACCAGTGCCCTTATACAGTGGCAGTACAATCAAAGATATCACCTCTACCAAGAGTTCTGACTGCTTTTGCCTGTAGACCAACATGGCTACGTGCATCCCATATACAGTGCCAGTTCTCTTTGTGTAATTGACTTAGTATCATAGTAAAAAGAAACCCCTCTGGTACTGTGTTCCTTTACAGAACTGCTGCTTCAGATTCATGTTTTCTCTAAAACAGGCTGTACAAGCAGAAGGTGAAAAGATTCTGCAACAAAGGAAGAAGTAACTTTATGGCTAATGCTCAGTTTTAGAAGTCAGATCTAGGATCTAATCCTTGCTCTTCCAAAAATCTCTTGACCCAACTGTTCCTCTCTTTCCTCATGTCTCTTTTTTTGATTGTTTGCTTTGTTCTTAAGCATATTTTAAATTAAGTGTAAAGTATTTTTGACAGATGTGGGTGGTGCTTTAGAGTTAGTAATTACTTGCTAATCTTCACTAAAAAGCATTAAGAGGTGAAAAATGTTTTATATTACAAAATTTCTTCAAGTGAAGCTGATCACAATGGGTGCACCTTTTTCAAAGAGCCATTTCTTCATCATAACTGCTGCTGGTACTTTCATGGGGTTTTATTAGTAAATAGGTCTTGATGCAGAAACTCTTTTATACTGTACATTATAAGAAATAACAGCTGTTCATCTGTCTGGGTTTTCCTTGGCATATCACCAAAGATACTAGTGCCTAAAAATGTTAATAATTTGTGTGGTCTTCAATCTCAGAATCAGTTAACATGCTTTACAGAGATGTCATGACTGAACTTCTTTCAGACATACTACAATATATTTCATTTATTAAAATGTATGTCCAAATTCTCTGTTGCTGTAAAATGCTTTGGTATCCAAGAACACTTTGATATAAAGAAAAGTTCAGAAGAATGTATGGGTTATATGTGCACAAGAATTTATAATATTATTGTTCTTAAACTCATTAAAGAGTTCAATATATTAATACTAGTGGTGCAGAGAAGAAGAAAAATCAACCAACAGGCTTTGCCTAGGTCATGACTTATATTTAAGCAGTTTTAAATGCAATTTAACTCTTTGTTCATGACTTTTGCTTTTGTTGATTCTTTTTATTTATTCAAAGACCTGTATGGAGAAATTATTGTGCAGTTATAACATTTGCTGCAGTGCATTGGATTAATTTAAACCTAGCCATATTTTCATTAGGCTTGATGTCAGCAAGCTCAGCTTTGTCATTTATATTTCAGTGACTGATGGACATATCTTATGTAATTATTTGACTCTTGCTAGTGAATGGCTTTTACTCATGAACAATTAAGTTGCCTTGTGAGAGGGGCTTACAACAATAACAAAGTTTTGTATGACATGAAAAAAGAACTAAGTTCTTATAAAAATGTGTATATGTTTGTTAGTTTTGGTAAGCAGTAGTTGACCCATTATGTGATTGATGTGTGCATAAGATGCACAGAAATGTACTTGGCTACCTAACTTTGTTCCTTGTAGGCCTTATGATTCTTTGAAGTACATTCCTGTAAGCTTGAAGTTATGAGGGCATCTTTACCTTCTTTCATTGCTCTTCAGTGTTTGGCTGCCTTGTAAGATTATTACCATGAGTGATGACATTGGAAAATACTATTGCATCTCACTTTGAAAAATAATTTGAGTGAGGACAAGTGCTTTTTATATGACTCTCACACTCAAGAAAATAAAGACAGGATGCCAGATCTAATTCTGCCTATCTGGTGCCTAACTGTGACTTTGTGCCAACCTGCTCAAGTCCATAAAAAAGATCCTTTACATGGCACTTTGGTAATATAGTTTTAGGGCTAAGATGATACTAAGCAGTGGATGAGGATTATCTACCTGTGTCCTCTATTAGTTTTCAGAGATTTGTACTTGGAATATGGTTCTATGTGCCAAGTCAACTTAAGTGCCTAATGTCTATTATAGGTCTAACATTTGATGTCTTCTTTGACTCGGCAAGAACATGAATGTTCTATTAAGGTTATATTTCCATTGGAAGCATCTTGCAGAAAAAATTGTTGGCAAACCCAGACAAGTAGAAACTGTAAGACTGCTGGTATCCAGTAATATCTTGACATGAGAGGAAGTAGTAGTTTGTTTTAGTCTGAAGTTGGGCAGAAGGTAGGGTATGGTGGCACCTCTATAATTCATTCAGAGAGGCATGAGCTTCCATGCTGTGAGTGGAGTTGCAGTGATAAATACGAAGGATAGGAAGAGAGGAGGCACCGCTGAAAGGTGAAGGTAGGTTGAAGAGATCCAAAGGGATAAACAAAGATTCTTATCCCATTACCTGGACTAGTTTTTATAACCTGTATGTCCCTCAGTGAGTTAACTGCTTTGTTTATCCTTCAGCAGTGCCCCCCTCCTTTACTTTCCCTTTCCCTGTCCTTTGTGTCTAAATGAGTTTTATTCCTTTCTATTTAGTACCATCCCTTCCTGCAAGTCTGTTCATAGCATCTGATCCTCAACTTGGTCTACAATAATGGTACTCAACATCTTTGGCCCTTAGGCCAAATGAGCATTGCCCAGCCTGGATCAAACTGGTCCCAATCTGGCATGGGGGGCTGTGGCACGCCCTCATTCAGTTGCATGGAGGGGGGGCAGGGGGCATTCTGGCTCCAACCCAGCCCTGTAGGGGTAGGGGGGCATGGCCCAGCCCTGTGGTGGAGGAAGCATGGCGCAGCCTCATCCAGTTGCAGGCATGGGGACAGGGGGTGTGACGTGGCCCTAACTTGCTGCATGGGTCTTTGGGTTTGAGAATTTGGCAGCAGGAGAGCATGGCCTTATTTATTGCCACCACTCTGCTGCCACCAGATTTCCCAATTTGTGGGGAGTCCTGCAGGCCGGATGCCTACGGCTCCACAGACCACATTTAGCCTGTAGGCTGGAGGTTGAGCACCCTTGGTATATAACCAAGCTTAAAGCCTTGCATTTTTATTTTGTAATAATTTCAACAGATAATATTGATCTTTATTTTTAAGCACTTATTTTGATTTTTTTTCAGTTTAAATTTTCAGGATTGCACAAAATTAAGTGTGGGGAGTAGACAGTTTAATTGTCTGCCACAACAAACAGCTCCTGAGGACTGCTGCAGCTGAGGGACAGAGCTGCCCTCAGTCCCAACTCTGCTCCCTCATAGTGTTCTCATTCAGTTTGTTGCTTTTTCCTTTGTTCCCAGTCCCCTGGGGTTTCTGGGAGTTGCCGTCCAAACTACAGTCAGCAGAGTTCTGTCGGACTGCTTCCCCTGTTGTCACATACTCCATCAGTCCCATTCTATACATTTTGACTGTTCAAGATAGAAATATTTTTTTTTGTCAGTCTGAGTGTGACGTGAAATCATTTATCAACTTGTACTGATAAAAATCAAATCCTGCTAAGCCTACCCTGCTTAAGCATACCATCCTGCCTTGTCTTGTTGACATGGGTGACATATCTAGATAATCCATTCAGACCTTTATAATTGACTTTAAAAAAAATGTAATTCTGGTCTACTGCAGTTTGATTATTGCAAAGGCATTTTGTGCATTTGTGGGTTATCTAAAATAACAGTGTTGATGCCTTAGTTTGTTTGGTACTTCTGACTACAGTGTTGAGGATTTGTAAAGTTCAGACCCCTGGTTTTTGGCTTTGTGGCCTGATTGTCTCCAGTTCAGGAGCAGTGGGAGCTGTGTGCACCTAGTGATTCTCTATCCCTGGCACCTTTCAATTGCTAACTGGAGCCACAAGAAATTGTATAAGCTTGTAATGGAAGTTTCTGACTGAGGCAAGCAGGAGCAACCATCTGTGTAATGTACAGTTCTAGCCTGTGTCTGTGCCCCTTTGCTACTTTGCTTACGAGGAAGGCAATATATTTGTGCCTTGGTGTCAGGCACTTGCAGAGGGTTTTTCATCAGAGAACTGAGACTGTGAGTCTTAAATCACAGTATGTTGTAGGGAAAAAAGAAACATACCTTCTTCCATCTTTGGAAAAGTACAGGAGAGGAAAAAACATCAGTTCACTGAAAGTGATGATTGTTTTTTTGAGACAGGGTGGATATGAAAATGGTCTGTGAACAAGAGTGATGCATGTGGCTTAAATCCAGGATATTTGCATGCAGACTCTAGTGTGAGGCTAGCATCTCTTCTGAAGACCAGAAGGTGGTTACTAGGAACCTTGAGGACACTAATAAAAATTAGACTTCTGGAAAACTAACTTTTTAACAAACTTTGAAAAGTGATTCCAAAGGAGGGCAAGTCAAAGTGGAAAAAGATATTTCAGAGGAGATGGCTGTTTCTTAGAGGCATTTTGAAAGGCACAAAAGTAAACCATTTCAATATGAAGGACAGATAGTAAGTATAACAGGAGACTGGCTTTGTTAAACAGTGAAACCTAATCTAATGTGTGTGTGTTCTGTGTTTTACTTCACAAAAAAGCTCAAGTACAGTTAGCAGTAGGGATTTGGGTAGGTAATCAGTCTCTGTAGGGAAAGAACAAGTTAGAGCTCTAAGTTGGATAAGCTGGGCCTTGATCGGATTCATCCTTGATTACTCTCTGAATTAGCTGAGGTAATTGTTAAGCCATGGGCTTTTTTTTTTCTTTGAGAACATTAGAAGTCAAAAGGTCTAAGAAAACTGGAAAAGGGTGCCCATCTTTTTATTTAAAAAAAAAAAATCAAGGATTTATTCTGATCAGGGTCGGTCTGATTTCAATACTTGGATACTGGAGCATATAATAAAAATATTTCTAGCCAGTCTGCTTTCCTTTTGTGACAAAGTGACCGACTTTGGGTGGCCTGAGCAGTTGCCACGACATCTTGTACTTTTCCACATTTTTGCTTTAGTCTCCCATGACATTCACTTAAGTGAGCTATGGTAATGTGGTCTAAATGAAACTATGACAATGTGGGTACATGACTATTTGGACTACTCTCTTCAAAGAAGCAAGGATTTCTTAGGGTGGTATCTTTTATTGGACCAACTGCATAGTTAGGATAGTCGAGACAGACTGTCAAATGCAAGACATTCTTCAGGTCAGCAAAGTAAAGTTACCAAAGAGTTCAATATCTCAGTAATTCAGTGGTTCAATATCATACTGGATGAAAGTAGCAAGTGGAGTTTTTTGGGATGGGGGGGGTCTCTCCTGGGTCAATTTCTTGTTCAGTATTTCTTTAGTAGCTTGGAGAGTGGAACTTTTAGTAAATTTGTAGAGGACCCCCAAACTGGGTGAGGGTAGCAAACACTCCAGAGCCGATGATTTTGATTCAGAATGACTTGGATAAATTGGAAATACAGTCTGACAAAAATGAAATTAATTTCACTTAGGACAAGCCAAGTGCTACAGATAAGGCAAGGGACTAGCAAGGTTGCAGTACTACTGAACAGGGCTGGAGGTTAGTGTAGACTGCAAGCTTGCACATGAGCCAGCTGTGTTCTGCAGTAGAACCCAGATTCTTTTCTGTAAACTGGATGTGATTGTTGACTGCAACAAATTGCGTACGCTATAGTTAGAGGCTGTGTAGTGTGAATGTCTTGGACAAAATGTATTGCGTTTATAAATATCAAAATCACTCCCTCATCCAGGTCACTGATGAAGACATTGGACTGAGCCTCTTAAATGTCTTCATCAGTGACTTGGACGAGGGAGTGAAGTGTATTCTGTCCAAGTTTTCAGGTGATACAAAACTGTGGGGAGAAGTGGACACACCCGAGGGCAGGGAACAACTACAGACAGACCTGGACAGGTTGGACAAATGGGCAGAAAACAGTAGAATACAATTTAACAAGGAGAAATGCAAAGTGCTGCACCTATGGAGGAAAAGTGTCCAGCACATCTACTGCCTAGGAAATGACCTGCTCGGTAGCACGGAAGCGGAAAGGGATCTTGGAGTCGTAGTGGACTCCAAGATGAACATGAGTCGTCGGTGTGACGAAGTCATCAGAAAAGCTAACTGCACTTTATCATGCATCAGCAGATGCATGACAAACAGAGCCAAGGCGGTGATACTTCCCCTCTATCGGGCACTGGTCAGACTGCAGTTGGAATACTGCTTGCAGTTTTGGGTGCCACACTTCAAGAGGGATGTGGATAACCTGGAGAGGATCCAGAGAAGGGCCACTCATATGGTTAAGGGCTTGCAGGCCAAGCCCTACGAGGAGAGACTAGGGCACCTGGACCTCTTCAGCCTCCTCAAGAGAAGCTTGAGAGGTGACCTTGTGGCTGCCTATAAATTCATCATGGGGGCGCAGAGGGGAATTGGTGAGGCTTTACTCACCAAGGTACCCCTGAGGGTCGCAAGAAATAATGGCCACAAGCTAGCAGAGAGCAGATTTAGACTGGACATTAGGAGGAACTTCTTCACAATTAGTGGCCAAAATCTGGAATGGGCTCCCAAGGGAGGCGGTGCTCTCCCCTACCCTGGGGGTTTTCAAGAGGAGGTTAGATGGGCATCTGGATGGGGTCGTCTGAACCCAGCACTCTTTCCTGCCTATGCAGGGGGTCGGACTCGATCTATTGAGGTCCCTTTTGACCCTAACGTCTATGAATATATAATGTATTGCCTCCCCAACTCCACAGGGAGCCAGGAAGCTACTGAATAGCACTCTCAGCAGTGGTGGCTCTTAATTTCTTTGCAGAAAATTCATTTATGATTTGAGTAAACCTTTACAAAGGGATGTCATTTATGCTAAGCAACCTGGACTGCATTAGGAATTGACTGAACTCGCTATAAAAGTGTTGCTTAAAACTAGGAAGTACATTGAACAACTTTAGTTTCATCCAAACAGTATTGCATAGTTGGCTCATTCTTGATTTCATATATGAAATAATTAGAAAGCCATATATTAAGAAGCCACATACGTGGCATTTGTTCCTTTTTTCTGTGATATTTAATGCACGCTAATTTAACACTTCTCAACTGCTAAGGACGAGCTTGAGGTTTTAGATGGTGAATTTATCAGAGTAGAAATGTATTTTGCATTGGCCTATCTCTGCTGAAGGGCTTTCAGAATTTTTAATGCTCCATCTGCTTGGACTGGGTAAGCTGAAGGTTGGGAATATGATAATCCTCTTAATATGGTCTGTTCACTTAAGCCTCCTACAGCTGTTCAGTTAGAGGCATGATGGGATCTGATCTGTGATCCCAAGTCGCACTTCCTGCCATGCTATATGTTTAAAGACAAATGTGCAATTTTGGGATTCAGGATCATACTACAGTTACACCCAGGTGCTCAAGTTACACACTTGCCACCTATCACCTGATTGTTGGCTGGCTCCAGAGACCCAGTTGGCTGTTCAAGCCCCCGGAGGTGCCAGTCAGTTGATGGGCAGCCAGCAGGGATTGCACTGGGGCCTGTTTGAGTCATGGTGCAGTCCCTTTGGCCACATGTTCATTTTAAGGTGATTTGGAACAAGCCACAAAATTTATTACATGCTCTTTTAGCACCATAATTTGGTGGTTGATTTCACCTTTTGTTGCACCATCATTTGCCTAAACAGGTGACTGGTTATACTAGGATGAGATGAACTGCTATATTTTAATATGAAGGTATTGTGATTTAGCAGGGTGCTTTAATTAATAGATTATTAGAGACGGTTTCTAAATATGGCCAAGTTTTATTGTGGATCTCTATCATGTAATTTAGTAACTTCAATATTTTGTGTAGCCACCTAGTTATTTGGATTATCTCCACTGTGACACTTGTGATGCTTCCCCTTCCCTCCCTTACTTTGACCTGAAGCCAAAAAAAAAAAAAAAAGGAACTTGAGAGGCAGCTACCAGTGTAACTAGGACCTCTCTAAACTGTATATGTTGCTGGACATGAATGCACACAGAGGCTGTGGCCATGCAGTATGTGGCACCGCAGACATGTCTGTGGCGCCACATACCTCACATTCACATGATCTCCATGCTGCAAGGGAGTGCTGCTCATTTGTGTGCTGCTCTGCTTTTCCCCCCCCCCCCCCCCATGGGATTTTTGACTCCTGCATATCCAAGGGTCAGAAAAACCCGCAGGAAAAAAAGCGGAGCAGTGCATGCACAGGCAGCGCACACCACTCAAAAGTGGAGCTGGGCTGCCAGGAACCGAGCTGTGGCTGCTGGCCAGGCTCCGTGCAGCAGAATCGCTGCAGCTGCAGCCCTGGGAGGCCCCTAGGACCCCAGGTAAGGCTGCTGGGGCCAGCACAATGCTGGCTCCAGCCTCCCCTACCCCACTGGGGTAACTTGCTGCGTGCCAATGCATGAGTGGCAAGGTGTGCCGCTGCTACTTGTCCTCAGGGAACCAAATGTCCACGCTCGTGTGGACGCAGCTGAAGGGTGCTGCCATAAATTTTTATGGTGGTACAAATGGTGAGCTAATAGTTGCTACTCTTTGTCGTGCCACATCCAGTGCAACAAAAGGTAGTAATACACTGCTCCTTTATTGTAGCGGACTTCTATTGGATTTGCAGCAGGCGAGTAGAGCAGTGCAGGCTGCTTCTACTCCCCAGTCACCCTGGGCAGGTATTCTAGGGCCTGAGGGCCCTTAAGTCCCCCTGAGTACCCCACTTAGGCACCCCAGAGAATTTGGGGTGCCTCTTCATAAGCAGGCATGTTGGGGTTCCCCACTTAGCTAGACTCTTCCCTTATGATCACAGGAAGAAGTCTGTCTGAGTAGAAAAGCCCTGGTTTCCCTGCTCATCCAGATCTGCTCTCCAGCCATCGTGGGAGACGAATGTGGCTGACCAGGGAAAACGGGGCGATTGCATTGCCCCTTGTTCTGCACCATCGGGGGCAGGGCAAGGGATGATATGCATTTAACCCAGTGAGGCAGATGAGCTGTTCTGTGATGCATCATTGATCTTTTTTCATTTATCTACATCTGTTTTTAGCTTAATTTGGAGTGAATGGGTGGAACTTATTTCCTTAGGATGGTTTTGGGCTGAGTGGGGAGGAAATGTAGATGTGACTTTCATGTTCTCTGCCCCATGCCCACAAGCACTCTCCCTTGCTGGCTGGGCAGCACATAACTTTTTCCTAATGAAGTTTATATCTCTAAAGAATGGTAATCTTACTTAGGCCCAAAGTCTCGTAATATTTTTGAGCAAGTGTTGGAGGGTAGTAATTTAACAATCCTCTTATTAAACCAAATAAATAAAATAGACCTTGTTCATTTTAGGAATTGCTTGGAGGCTTTTATCACTCCAGTATTACATTCAACTACCTCCAGTCCCTAGCATATATATACATGTCCAAACATTTGTTCATTTTAATAGCAAATATTTGCAATACCAGATGTAACAAAAACAGAACTTCTGCACTCGCCTGATGTGGGTTTTAAAGTGTGTGTTCCTCTGTGCTTCAGTTTCTGAGTTAAAATTACAGAGAGTGCATGTATGAGCCATAGATGCCTTTTTTTTTTTTTTTTTTTTTTTTTTTTTGCATCTCATTACCTTTTATTTGAGTTTTGCACTAGCAAAATGAATGCCATTTATCTTCAGAGCTTGCATTTAACTCTTAATGAGGAAATTGGTAGTTTTGAAAAGAAGTACTTCTATTTAAGTACAATTGTACTGTCTACCAATCCAGGGAAAATTTTATTCTAGTACATTAGAGCAGTATTTCACATGTGCTGAGTTCTCTCGATTTCCATTGAATTTAGGGTTCTTATTCACTCTAAATGTTAGGCATCTCTCCAAGTACCTAAGTATGGATTTTGAGACTGAACTGTAGATGCTTGAATCTGGAAAAAATGAATTCTAAGGGGAGAGCAAGAGGGGGAGTCTTTTGTGATTAAGACAATGGATGGGAATTCAGGACTATTGGAGATTTCCTGTCTGGCCTTAGGTGGCTTGCTTGTGGTTTTTTAATCTTAGTTGTCCAGTTGTAATATGAGGGTAACATAGGCATACTTTTTACAGATGTATTGTGAAGACAGTCCTTAATATTGAGGTGCTTTAATTGGGATGGGGCCATACTAGTTTCTAGACTTGCTTTTGAAAATAGTACCAGCAAATTTAGGCATGATTGGAAATAAGTTTAATGTGACATGAGTATAATTTTAACCTAAGATACAAGTCTAAATGTACCAACTTCCTTTTTCAAATGACAGGGACTTGCCATGAGGTGTTGAAGCCTTGTTTCTTTGGTTTGGAGAGACTGGACCTAAATGGCGCAGCATGACTTTGCTCCAGCCTGGCTTAATTTTCCCACTCCACCATCATCAACAAAGGTACATTTTTTGCTGTCCCTTTGAATATGCAACGCATAAGATAAATATTTTCTAGAAAAACTAAAAATAGCCTTTATAAATACTGATTTTAGGCTCCTAAGCCTTGCATTGGTACAGCTGCTCTGTCATTACGAAATAGCCACATCTAAAGAATCGGCCAAACTTTTAGCATTGTTGAACTGTTCTCAATGTTGAGCCTAAGGGCCGTGGCAGATGTGTAAGGCAGGATGTGTGTGTTTTATTTTTTCCTCCAGGGATCTGGGATCAGATCCCACTGTGCATCTGCCAGGATGAAGGGAGCCTGAGATTGGTGACCTGCTCCCTGATCCAGGTTTCCACTTGGTGCTGGACCTTTAAAGACTTGTTTTGGGTAGCTTGAAACTGGGGAACTAGTTCCCTGATGCCAGACTGCGTGGTGTTCTTTTTAACTTGCTGGCCTGCAGGGAGTCCAAGATCACAATCTGAAACAACCTGTGTTTCAGACAACCTGGCATTGGGGAACTGGTCCTACTGATTAGTTGGTTGGTGGGACTGGGCAAGGGGCATTGCCTTGGTCTGGGACACAGCTGCTCCCTGCCCTTTAAAGCATGCAGTTCAGTCTGTGTGCTGGGACTTTAAATTTTCACAGGGCATTTAAAGCTATGTGCCTACTGCACTACCTGCCTTTCAAGGGTCAGTGGGCAGCTGTATCCTGGACCCAGGGGGTGCCCTCCGCCCAATCCTGATGAAGGGCAGCTTTGGGTAGGGGGCAGCCAACCCAACTTTATGGCATGATACGAAGATGTTTTACATTTAATAGAACATCTAGTTTGCCACTTTCTCTCTCCACGTACATGGCTGAATATGACACAGTACAGTTTACTACATGACTAGCGTGTTAATTGTGCCATAAATACAAAGTTAGCCAGGGCTCTATGGGTAATTTCTCTTATGGTGGTGGGATTTACAGGAAGATGTATTTTGCTAATTCCCCTGTTGCAAGTAAAGTGGAAATGTATTGGACCTGCAGAATTGCTTCACAGAAATAAAAGGCTTGAAGAAACTTTTTAAGTTCTCTTATAGCCATTGCATTCAATATCTACAGCATCTACACCATTCCTGACAGTTGCTGAATTTGTCCTGAAAATTTTACTAAAGAAAGATATTCCACAACCTCCCTTGGTAGCCCGTTTCTGTGCTTCACTGCATTTGTGGATATTTCCTTAATATCTAATTTACATTGTCTCTCTTGTAAATAGTGCCCCATTTCCAGTTGATACACAGAACAATTAATCATAGTCTTATTAATGTTTTAAGTATTAGAAGATTATCATATTCCCCTTTAGTATTCTCCTTTCCTAAACAAACCCACTTTCTTCAATCTTGCCTCAAGCTTAATTTTTTCCAAACCTCATAACACATTTGTTGCTCCTCTGGAATCTTTCTTTAGTTTATCTGTTTCTTAAGGTGTAATATCTCAAACTGAACATGTTATAACAGGCTTCATCAGCACCAAGTAGAATGGAATAATGACTTCTTATGTATTACAAACATAGCTCCTGTTAATATGTCCCAGGAGAATACCTGCCCTTTTGTTGCCGCAGGATCCCATTGCTGACTGTGGTCCATTGTAATCCCAAGATCCTTTTCTGCAGCCCTGCTATAGTGGTCATCACTTGCCATTTTGCATTTTTGTGTTTTGTCCTTCCTCAGAGTAATAATTTGCACTTGTATTCTGGATCATTTTTATAATCTATCAGGATCACTTTGAATTCTGATTTTGTCTTCCATGGGGTTGCAGTCCCTCCCAGCTTGAGAGCTTGCATATTATACCATATGCAAATATTAGTTTATCTTCTTCTTTCCTATCTTTCAAGTAGTTAATAGAAATATTAATTATTAATAGAACCAGACTCAGAGCAGATTCATCCAGGAACACCGCTTGAATATCCTTCCAGTTTTGGCAGAATCATTTAAGTAGCTTTTGAGTGTTGTGTCCCGTCCTCCCCCCCCCCCCCAACTTTGCACCTAACTCATGGAACAATTTCAGCTAGACCACATTTATTTAATTTCCTTATGAGAATGTCAGGTGGGACTGTCAGAAGAACCCTTACTAAAGTTAAAATTTATATACACTATTTCCCCTTTTTCATTAGGCTAGTTATTCTATCAGGAGATAAATTAACATGGTTGGACATTTTGATTATGAAAAAGCAGCCAACATGGAGTGATTGATTTGATGCATTTATTTTTTTAACTTCCTTACCATTGTTGAGTGCTTAGACATTGAAAACCTTTGTTTTAGTATCTTTCCAGGTATTCAAATTAGGCTGACTCTGTAATACCCTAGCTTTTCCTCTTCCCCTTAGAGAGCAGTACTCTGATACTCTGCTCTTGGACCTCCCTCCTCCTCTGAGTTCTTAACTTCTGAATCATTAAAGATTATTTTTGCTTTGGCTAGTTCTTAATGAAATTCACTGTAGATTACTTAAGGTTCTGTAGACTTGAATAAATCTTGCTTGTCTAAATATTCTTTTACCTGTTCTTTCACTGGTCTTCCCAGAATATCTGTCTCCTTGCGTAGTTGAAATCTTTGTTAGCATCTAGCCATCTATTTTTTTTTCCTTTCTTGTGAAGACTGAAGCAAGGAAAACACTGAATATTTCAACCTTCTTTGGACTCACTGTTTTCTTTCCTCATTAAATCATGGACATATACTTCTGTTTTCATTCCTTTTCTAATGTTTTTATACAACCTCTTCTTACTGTCTCTTTGTGTCCCTGGGTAACTGCAACCATTTTTTTTTGTTTGTTAGTCTTACTGATGTATCCAATATGCTTTGTGCTTTTTCCCTTTATAAGTAAGGATGAGTGTGTACCTATTTTTACTTATAAAATTCCTTTCTCATTTTCAGGTCTTCAGCCATATTGGTTTTGTGTACTTCCATGTTTCTTCTGCTTTGGAATAAGTGCACAGCCTTAAATGTGTATAATATCTTTCAGTTATTGAGCTTTTCCTATACTACTTTCACCTGGAGATAGTGGCTTTCCCAGAAGACCACTGGGCAAAGCAGACTTGTTGAAATTCTGCTTTGCTGAAATAGTTTTTCATTATTCGGCTGCTTTCTTTCCCTAGAATGGGCTCTTCCATGTCAGGATCATTTTCATGCAGCATAACTGAAAAGCCTTTAATTTTCATCTAGTTTCAACCGATTACTTTCTTTGATTGAGTATCCCATGATGTCCTCATGAGAAAATTGGAGGATTGTGGGCTTAACTCCAAGACAGTCAGGTGGGTGAGAAACTGGCTGCAGGATAGGAGCCGGAGATCCATAGTGAACGGATCTGTGTCATCCTGGTGAGAAGTGGGCAGCAGTGTCCCGCAGGGATCAGTGCTCGATCCAGTACTTTTCAACATCTTTATTAACGATTTGGATGTGGGGGTGAAGTGGTCACTGGCCAAGTTCACAGATGACACCAAGTTATTGGGAAGCGTGGTCATACTTAAAGATAGGCTATAGATACAAGCGGACCTAGGCAGGCCAGCAAGTTGGGTGGATCAGAACCTGATTTAAGTTCAACATTGACAAATGTAAAGTACTCCACCTTGGGATGAGCAACCCCCAATACACCTACAGGTTTGGTGCCACCAAACCGACTAGCACCACAAATGAAAGGGACCTGGGGTAATAACAGACCACAGTATAAATATGAGCTGGCAGTGTGATGCTATAGCCAGTAGGGCAAATACTACTCTGGCATGCATCGATCGATGCATCTCCAGCAAAACCAAGGAGGTGATTCTTCCGCTCTACTCAGCACTGGTGAGACTACAGCTGGAGTACTGTGTCCATTTCTAGGCACCACACTTTAACAAGGATGTGGACAAGCTTGAGAGAGTCCAAAGAACAGCCACCCATATGATATGAGTCTTACATGGCAAGCCATATGAAGAAAGGCTAAGGGATCTGGGACTCTTCAGCCTGAGGAAAAGAAAGCTGAGAGGGGACCTGGTAGCAGCATACCACTACACTAGGGGAGTACATCAGGGGCTCAGTGAACAACTGTTCACCAGGGCACCTGAGCGGAAAACCAGGAGTAATGGCCACAAACTCCTGGAAGATCGATTCAGGCTCAACATTAGGAAAAACTTCACAGTCAGGGTGTCTGGACTGTGGAATAAGCTCCCTCCAGAGGTGGTACAATCACCTACCATGGAAATCTTCAAGAGGAGACTAGACAGTTACCTTGCCAGGGTCACCTGACCCCCAGTTACCTTTCTTGCTTGGTGCAGGGGACCTGGACCCAGTGATCTTCCGAGGTTCCTTCCAGCCTTACATCTATAAAAATCTGGGCAACCTCCACTTTTCCATGCTTTTGCCTTAAGTGTACGTATCAAAGGTCTGGGTGACCTCTCATGTACAACATGATCTGGAAGGATCGATAGTTGCCTACTGCTGTTTTTCAACTTCAGAGCAGGTGTGTACATAATTGATGTTTTATGTAACACAGCCTCCCTCTTTCCTGACCAGTTAAGTTGAACCTTTTATACTAATATTCAAGTCTTTGGTCTGAGTTGTGCTAGACTACTTAGTTGTGCTACATGTTAGAAGGCCTGTGTATTTCTCTTTATTCTGACATTAGTGTGTAAAAGTCTCAGATATTTGGCAAGTTGTCCTGTTTTTTTTCTTGTCTTCCCCTGTAGCCCCAATGCAAATTCCCATTTTCCCCCCCGCAATCTGACCCTTTTTACTAGGTAGTGACTATTTTACTCACCTATGAGGTTTTGTCACTGTTCTCGTCGAACTTCATTTGAAGCGTCTTCAGTAAGCTGTCAATTCAGTTAATGTCTTAAAGTGATTTTACCAGCATTTGTTCTTGTGGAACACCATCTCTGATTTGTAAGCTTTATGGTCTTTACACAGTGTGTAGGTACTGGATCAAGTTTATGAATGTATAATGTAGAACATGGAATGTGCTTGGACAGACATAAACTGTACCCTTTCATTTGAGTCTTGACTTCAGAATTGCTTCATAGATAGGAAAAGGAACTGCTAAGGTTGCTCTTGTCTTCACACCAAAGGTGTACTGGTTATAGCAGGGGCTGGCAATTTATTTCAGGCGGTGGGCCACTTGCTGAGTTTTGGCAAGCCATCGAGAGCCGCGTGACAGGCAGCTAGGGCAGATAACTTAATTTTCTAAATTTTTTTAGGGGCCTCACAGGCCAGATAGAATGGCCTGGTGGGCCGCATCTGGCCCGCAGGCCACGTTTTGCTCACCCCAGTGTCTGTCACTTGTGGGGAGGAGCAGCTCTCTTACCTCATTATTTTTATAAAAGGAACTTTTATGGCAAACCTGGGTTGTTCCTTGGTGCTTTTTGTGGAAGCACAGTGTTGGGGTCCAGTGTATTGCATGGCCTTCAGGCTCCTGGGTTATAATTTTTTTTTTTTTTTTTGTTACTATGGATTTTACATTCTTTAAAAAGTTTTTTGGGATGGAGGACTTTAGGAAACACCTTGGACTTCAGGGAAATGTTGACATGGATTTTTCAGCTTGGGACTGTCTTTGAGATGTTTAATAGGATCCTTTAAACCCTACATACCTTGAAAGTGTGTTTCAGTTTAATTGTTTGAGGAACCCAAACTTCTTACCTCCTCTCCCTCTAGCTATTGCATCCTCTTCAGGCACTTCACCTCCTGTTGCTGCTCAGATTATATTTAGCATTGGAAAGACCTGGGAACCAAAGCCAACATAATAGGAATGTGCCATATTTAAAAAAAGAATGTCTAACTTTCTGTCTCTTGCCTGTTTACAGGCTTTATATCCCTTGTGTTCAAAGATCAGGTCTACATGATCTGCCTAAAAAGGTCTAGTTAGGTTAGCTTGGTGTTAAGGTCCACCATTTTTTCCTGTTAGTGGGGTGCACAGCCATGTAATTAACATTGTGTCCCATCTGCTTTTGACTTCCCAGTCTGTTTTACAGTTAGGTCTTTTAGGGGCAGTTTTTAGCACCAGTCTGGAGTAGGGCTTGAACTCATCCGTGGAGCCACTCATAGTCAGTGCAGTAAAGGCTGAATCCTTATACCTGGGCTCAAATTCATAACTTTTGCTAGATTATTTCATGTTAAGCAAAAAGTCATCTCCCACTCTGGCTGTTGAATGTCAGTGTTGTTTGCTGTTAGGAGAACTAGTTTCTCAACTTCCAGTTATTGCCAAATAGAGTTTTTGGTGATTACAAAACTTACTAGTCTCAAGCACAAGAAGTTTGGTAGAGTGTTAGCTCCATCATGTGGTGAAAATGTAGATCATAAGTTTCATGGTTTCTAGTTTCATAGTTTCTAGGGTCAGAAGGGACCTGAACAGATCATCAAGTCCGACCCACAAAGGTAAGGTTTTTACGTATGTGCACAAATATTTAGCCAATTAGAGTCAATGTGTTCTGTGTGATTTTTTTTTTTTTTTAATTGTATGTGGGATATAAAATGCTTAAAACCTTATTTATATACTAAAAGTCCGTTCCCCCCCCCCCCCCCCCCGGGGACTAGCAACTTTAAAATAAATCTCTAAAATATCCAGTTTGGAGGGAGCCTGTTGTTAAAAGTCACTGAAGAGTTAATTCCACAGCTATGGGAAATTTTGAAATGCTTGAGGGAAGAATGCAGGGGTTTAGGTTGTAGCTGTGTTGGTCTAAGGATATAAGCGGACAAGGTTCCTTGGGTGAATTTGATATCTTTTATTAGACCAACACAAATGGTTGGAGAATAGTTATTAAGCAAGCTTTCGGGTTCAAAAACCCTTCATCAGGCTAAGGATGCTGCAGCAGTTGCTGCGCGCTCTCCCTGGATGGAATGAAAAGGGAGGGAAGAGGGAAGAATGTTCTTAAGGAGACTTTATTTTATTTATTTATTTATTTATTTATTTATAATAAAAATTACCCTATAATTTTTATGATGAACCCATTTTACAGACTCTGTTGTGTGAAAAATACAATGTTTGAGTAGAGGCTAGTGAGTCTTGCATTACCAAATTCTTTACTTCAATGTTAAGGCTGCAAAATGAGGCTGGAAGCACAAAAGAGATTATTATTTTTAAAATCTAGTGTTTGCTTATATGGCTTTGTGTATAATAAACATGACATTGACTTCTAAAGTTTTTTTGTACCAATTGTTCATAATACAGCAAATATGTATAGCTTCCCTTCTGATGGAAAGCTATTTCCCAGCAGAATGTACATAGTTCAGTTTATAATTCTGAAAGATAGTTTATTACAGCACATTTTTTCTTGTGGACTTACAAACTAAAGAAGTGTTATCTCTGTATTTATTATAATCAGCAGTAAATCAGGACTTCGCATTGGCCAGGGATCAAAGTCTGATGAAGTGTCAAACTGTGGAGACATGTATGAAATGTGTCTGCTGGTTTTGGGTTTGGATTTCTCTTGGAGGAAGGGCAGGTTGAACCATACCATACATATAGCTTCTTACTTAAGCTGGAATGCCCAACTTGGGTTTGGCTGCTGCTTGACTAGTAGGAAGAAAAAGTGTACTTACAAGACCACTTGTACTTAAATAAGTGGTCAGTTGTGGTAGCTTCTCATTAGGTCTCTTCTTTCTTCCATAATTTGACCAATGAAATGCTTATCACTATTGTTAAGGTGGCTGTCAGTGGTGATAGTTTGATATCTTTGGGCTCTCTCTCTCTTTTTTTTGTTTTCAGTCTTTCACAAATTGTCTCACACAATTTGCTGTATTTGCTTTACATTTTCATGATGTTTAACTCTGACGGTTGTGCAAGAAGCTTTTTTTAAAAATAAATAATTGTTTTGTTTTCCAAAATCCTCTACATCAGAACCACATTTAGGTGTGGCTACAGGTGTAGTGTTTTTAATTGATCAGCTCTGTCAGATTAGTGTTATAGTTTGCAAGCAAATTTGAAGCAAGCTGAGTAAAAATTCTTGAGGAAAAGCAGGTGTGGGTGGATGAGTGAGCACACTGATAGGGTCCAGAAGAAGCAGAGTTTGAACTTGCATTTTCCTGGAGAAAGCCATCAGACTTCAAAACTATTATATCGTGACTGCCTTAATGTTGTTTGTCTATTAAAACTTGTTGACAATGTAAGCAGTTTAGGATCTGAATTTCAAGAAGCTGTCCATGTAGAAATGTGCAGTTTTCTATCGTATTTGCATATCTGTTTGTAAACTAGTTACTAGCACATCAATATTAACCAATTTTGCATAGGAAATACTTGAATCGCATGTTCAGCACATGACAGGGAGATGATTATATTAAGAATATAATAACATGCTTGCTTGCATTTGGACCTCCACACCTACTTTTGAAGACTTCGAAGAATGTTAAATCACATCTTCAATTTTTTTTTTTAAATGTCAGTAAAATGATGCAGCTAGGAACCATTCTAACCAGAACAATTTCTGTTGTCAGTTGTAAAGCTAGGTGTGGTGTCTCTCACTCTGACCTCCTTATCTGCACATGCTTTTTGAATACTTTTACTCATTTGTAGCTCATACTGCTTCTGATCACTTTTTTCCCCTTGCAAATAATACAGTAATGGTTTCTTTTTCAGGGGACTCTGCTGCCCCATAGGTCCCAAGACATCTGTTGAATTTTTTACTGAATCTTAGGACAGAGTTGCTTGTAGCTTTACTCCCCATTCAGTCCCTTCTAGCTATCTGGTGCACATATGAGACTGCGATAACCTCCTTTTCAGTCTTTTATGTTGGGTTCAGAGGTGTAGGTACTTCTTTTTTCAGGCACTATTATTTCAGTACCCACCTTGAACCACTCTAGTTTGGTCTTCCTCTGTGTGAGGTGTAGGGAAGAATCTTCAGAAGTGCTTAGCTGCAGGCACTTATTGACATTGGCACTAGCTAACCCAACCTGATAGCAGCTAAAAAGGGCCCAGAATCCTCATTTCGTGGCTGTTGTACCAACCTCCATACACATCTGTTCTTGCACAATATTGGGGTTGGTGTTACTGCTTTGGCACGGACTACACTTTTTGACAAGTCAAGAATAGTCCTGCATCATGGTATCCAGTTCAAGATCATTTGAGGTAGTTGGGTCCATTAGATTTACCATCATTTTTACCTCCCTCCTCCCCCAAACATCTTTGCCTAGATAAGGATCCATTCACTGTAACCAAATGTTTTAGTAGGTTTTGAAGCATAAGTATTTAAAAATAAAGACATAAAGCAGTTATGCTCAGATACCCTGTTATGAAAATAGAGCCCCTTAAAGGGTGGTTTGTACATTTCATCCTCTTAGTTTAAAATTTGACTTTAAAATAAATTCTGATACTTTTTCAGTTCCAATCTTAAAACATCTATATCTAGTGTTTCTCTTAACTAAATTAGGTAGTCATAGGATTACAGGGAATGCAGGGAATGTCTACTTGTGGATAGATATTGGATTAAAGATAGAAAGTAAAGGAGTGAATATAAATGGTCAGTTTTCAGGATGGAAGGAAGTAAACAGCAGGGTCTCCCAGGGTTCTGTGTTGGGACTAGTGTTGTTTAATATAAATAATATGGAAAAGGGTGAGTAGCGAGGTGACAATATTTTGTGAATGACAAGGTTATTTCAAAGTGGTAAAGACCGAGGTGGACTATGAGGACCAACAGAAGATTCTGGCATGGTTGAGTAAATGGACAACTAAATGGCAGATGAAAATCAGTGTAGATAAGAGTAAAATGATGCACATTGGCAAAAGTAATCCAAACTATACCCATGCTGTTATGGGCCTCTACATTAGGTGTTACTACACAGAAAAGAGATAAGGGAATCCTTGTGGACTGTTTGCTAAAAGCATCAGCTGGATGCTCAGCAGCCATCAAAAAGGCAAACAAAATGTTAGGGATTATTAAGAAGAGAATTGTAAACAAAACTAAAAGTTTCATCATGGCTTTTTATAAATCCATGATGTGTTTATACCTTGAATACTGTGCCCAGTTTTGGTCCCCACACCTCCAAAAAAAAAAGGATGTAGAAGAACTAGAAAAGGGCCAGGGAAGGGCAACAGGGGTGATTAGTCATATGGAGTAGCTTCTGTATGAGGAGAGACTAAAGAAGCTAGGCCTATTCAGTTTAGAAGAGATGCACTTAAGTGGGGACATAAGAGTTTACAAAATATTAAATGGTGAAGAGAAAGTAAATAGGGATTTATTTTTATGGTCTTTCACAATACAAGATCCAGGGGTCACAATATGAAACTAGTAGGTAGTAAGGTTAAAACTAAAAAAAGGAAGTTCTTTTTCACACTGTGTAATTAAAGTGTAGAACTCATTGTCCTGAGATCTTGTGGAAGCTGACAGTTTAGCCAGGTTCAAAAAGGGATTGGAAAGATTCTTGGAGGAAAGGGACATCAGTAACTATCAAGCATCAACGTTAGGGGTACAGCCTCTGAATCAGAACTTCCTGTACCTTTAAGTGATGGAGGCTGCAAGTGAGAGAGGAACAGTGGCAAAAAATCCTAGTCATACCCAGTTCATTCTCCCTTTCAGCATCTACTCTGCCACTATGTGACACAGGATAGTGGGCAAGATGGACCTGTGGTTTGACCCTGTAAATGGCAGTTCTTATCTTCTCATTTTGTGTTAAGTGGTTTTTGTTTCAAAGGAATGTTTTGCTTTTAACTGAGAACTTTCCTGGGTCTTTTCAGTAATGTATGAAAATGATTTCTCTTTTGATTATTTTTGCAGCATGTTTAAAAGCAAACATTTTTGTTATACTGTTAGGTACAAAAGGTGGTTTAAGTCTTCAGATATTGGAGCATATGAATAACCACTGAGCATATGAAGGAGGGACAGGGGGGAATAAAGAATTTTGGCCTCTTTTCCTTTTTCTTAATAGCTCAACTTCTGAGTTAAAATTTTTTCTTCTATTTTTAGAAGGCTGTTGACAAAATGAATGCTGTCACACACTTTTAGGTAAAAATGGTAGCCATGATGACTGTTCCAATATTTGTGTTCATCCCATTGAGACATGAATATTAATGTAGATATTGTTTTGGTTTGCCTGAATACACTACTCAACTTAAAGCTGCTTAAGAGGTGTTCTCTACTAGCAGACTCTTTAAATCTTTGCTTGTTCCCATTTCTACATACTTTGGGAGCTGCTGTTCTGCATGGCCTGTAAAGCTGGTAAACTGAGAGATGTTGAAGAATATTCCTACCATCTTATTCCTTGGTTTTATTTTCATTACATAACCAAATGTATTGCATTATTGGATTTGTGTTGCTGCTAAACAATGGTGTTGTTTGTGCTCATTTCTAGTCATCGCTGAATTTGGAGAAACATTCTGAAAATTTTTCCTGGACAGAGAATCGTTATGAAGCAAATCGTAGACGACACAACTCTTCGGATGGGTTTGATCCTAGTATTGGACGTCCTAATGGAGGTAAAACTGGTTTGAAACATCTCAGTTACATTTATAGACTTGTTTTGTAATAATCTAGTATCTCTGCCTATGGACCTTCCATGCTTGATATACAAGCACCGATTGCCTTATTTCCTAAAAGAATGGTTGCCCGAAGGGGCACTAGAGCAATGTAAAGATGGAAGTTGTGAAAGTGTGGCCTTTTTCTCATACCCAGGGCCAAGCTACCATAATAGCACGTGGTTGGTAACTGTGGTATGCTGCTGGGTGCTTTGTGTTTCTCTTTAGAAAAGTAGTATGCTAACATCCAGCTAGTGTACTGTACATAGCAACATGCACAGCTGGAAGAGGGATCTGACTAGTTAATTGTCAGACTGCATTCTTTTGGGTTGTCTTTTTTAGGGCTGTGTGAAGCTTTGGTCCCTGATTCGATTGGGCAGAGATTCGGCCTGATTTGGTGGCCGAATCTCTGAATTGAATCGGGAGACCCTCTAATCTCTTTCAGTTGAATCGGAACCCTCTGATTCGGAAAGATTCAGTCATTCAGACATAGACATAGCTTTAAATGTTTTTTCTACGTACTCGATATACTAGTGCGGCTCATGAACTCTGCGATGCTGGGACGGATGGAGTGTCCCACAGGAGTGCAGTGAGGGTCCCAGTGCACTCAGCAGCAGACCCAAAGTGGACCAAAAGCACTTACAGGATCCATGCTGCCCCCCCCCCCCCCCCCCCCCCCCCACCTTCCCCCCAGTGCTCCTGTGGGATGCTCCATCCGCCCCAGCATCACAGCATTTGAGCCGTGTTGGTAACTTGAGGTATGTAAAACCATTAAAGCTGTGTCTATGCCCGAATCGCTGATGCTTTGAATCAGCATTGAATTTTCAGATTTGGATTCAGCCGAATTGAATTAGGGACAGCGATCCGAATCAACGAATCGAATCACTGTCCCCGATTTGGGCCAAATCCGAATTGAATAGGACCTCCTTCGCCACACCCCTATTATCTATTGCTTTCTAGCACTGAAACAAAGTTCCTTTCAGTGCAAGGTAAAGTGGTCTACCCTGTTGCCTTTGGGGGGGGGGGGAAGTCCCACTCTGCCATTGTTTTAAGGAATGTAGAACAATATTTGGCTCATCACAATTTAACCTGTCTAGCAATTCCGCAGCATGGAACTTCTGTCAAACGTGCTAGTTGTGATGATGTTTCTCTAACGTTTAAAAATCTAAGGACACTTTGGAAGAAAAGAGAAAAATGGTTGGCGTTCACAAGGCAGGAACAGTACAGAAAACATAAACCATCGTGGGGGATACCATGCCGGAGGGTCCCGCTCTCGTGCCAGCGCTTTCCACTCTGGAAAAAGTCAAGGACTACATGAAAACAGTGTACCTGACAATGAAACTGGGAAAAAGGAAGACAAGGAAGAACCCAAACAATTTGAGGCTGAGGATTTTGTAAGTTAATTGTAATTATAATAAACAAGGTTTCATTGTTTCGGCAAGTGCCATTTTGTCCATTGCAAGCTACTTCATGAGATTTCACCAGTTACAGCTCATCTTATACAGGGATCACCCTTTCCATAGGTAAGAGGGTGTTAGTTGTTTGTCCACTAACTTTGTTTTTGTAACCCGGTTTATTTTAATTATCAGTATTGTCTGTAGTCTTCACTTCTGTGTTTATAGATTAAACTAGCTTTGGGTTCTAGGTCTATTTTGAATAGTTTCACTTCAAGATTTTACAACAATTTAGCATGGCATGTTCTGCACCAGTAGTTCTCAACCTTTTTAGACTCGAGGCACTTCTCCAAAACTCTTCAGAATTTAGCAGCACCCCATTAAAAACCTAGTATGAATACATTATGAATACTAGAATATAAACACAACTTTAATTATAGTCCATTAATAACAATGATAATTCTATTCACCCCTTCATGCTGCTGGTAGGGATTGCTCTTCTCTTTGTCTTCCTGTAATGTGCCTCCTGAAAACCAAGGAATGCGGAGCCATATTACCGCATAGTAGTGGTGGCAATGCCAGTGTTGCAGCACACCCAACAGGTTCTTATGGCAACCTGGCTGATGGCACCCAGTATTTTACATATTAAATAGTACACAATTCATTCTGCCATGTAGAAATCTTGGTTGTAATGTACCTCTAAGATTTGCAACCTGAGAATTGCAGGAAAAAGGTTTTTGGTCCCTTTTTCTAGAGTACCAGCATTCTGTCTCTTTTATTCTCCTCCTGCCCCCTCCCTCACTCCCCAACCAGGCAATCCATAGAAGTGCATTTATTGCAATCCAGGCGAGGCCTGTCATAAGGGGATGAAATTGGAAAGGGCTTGAGCAGCAGAGTAGATATGTGGGCCAGTTTATTTGCAGTTTTTTCTGTATCAATAAACAGAATAAACAATAAACCTGAGGACAAGAGATCACTTTTTAAATTAATTTTATTACTATTTTCTGTTGCACTTCATTTTTAATCGGTCACTCCTGAAATATGAGTAACATTTTAAATATTTCCTTTCAGCCATCTTTGAATCCAGAATATGAAAGGGAACCAAACCAGAATAAATCTTTAGCTGCAGGTGTGTGGGGTAAGTGGTATTATTTAAATAATTAATTGAACCTAAGTATATTGTTTCCATGTCTCTAATAGTGTTTTACTTAAAGCGCAGAGAAAGGAACGAGAAGTTTTTTTTTTTTTGGATACAATATTTATTCCTTTTGTATATCAGCATAACTTGAAGTTGAGGATTTTTTTTTTTACTGACATTAATTAAAATCTTCTTATGGAAAAGGTAGCCTTTTCCCATAATTTATGCAGTGAGCATGGCCATTAAAACTAGCTCTCCCAGCACATGTATTACCACTGCAAGGCCCCTTTTTTACAAAGGTGGTATCTGGAAATAGTCTTTGGACAGGCCACATGAGCAAATAGAGGTAAGCTGATGAGACGTGTCATAACTAATAGCTGGAGACTTCAGAAAAAAAAGGCTTCTGGCACATTCTTGAAGGAGAAGGTAAGCCCCTGAAGGAAGTCCCCATGGGACCCTGGCATCAGGCTTAGGAAATCGCCAGGATAGCTTCCCAGAGGAAAAAACTTAATACGGTTTCTCAAGAGAAGTGCTAAAAACTGTGTGTCCAGTGCAGCACAAATTACTGATGGAGCTGTAATTTTGAACTGAACAATTTCTGCCTTCTAGCCTTTTCTTTACTTGGACCACATTGCTGGTCAACACTCTGAATACTGCAAAATTGAGGAGAATTAATATTCTTGTTTCATTTCTGTACAGAGTATCCTCTGAATCCTAAATCTAGATCTCCAAGAATGCTGGTCATTAAAAAAGGCAGTACAAAAGACTTGCAAATATCTGGATTCCCTGTAGTAGGAAGTCTTCATTCACAACCTGTGAAGAATGGAACTGGTACAAGTGTTTATAAAGGATTAGTCCCTAAACCTGCTACTCCACCTGCAAAAGTAAGTTTGAATTCTGGAAATGTAAATAAATATACCTCTAATATTAGGATTCATTTGCATTTAATTTCAGGAAATGTTTCCTTTCCCTGCCTTGTTATGGAGCTAAACTTCAGTATTAAATTCACTCTCTCATCACATCAGGAATTGACATCCCTGAGAACTAACAGTACAATGGCATTTTAGGTTGTTGAAAATGCTCTCTTTAATATTGTGGTATGTAACACAAGTTGTGTAACTTGTTCTATTCCATTGTTAAACCAAAGGAGACCACCCTAAATTCAAAAGGGGCAGGCAATATTTTGTAAAACAAGAAGTGAAAATAAGTTGAATGTAATTTCTTTCCAATAAGAAAACAATTTTAGTTTTGTGCTAATATTAATTAGGACTATGGTTACAGGTAGTATTAGTTTTAATAATTTCACTTTTTCTAAAAATTACTAAAAGCACATCTGTTTAATTACTTTTTTGCTTCTGTTTAGCCTATACAATGGAAAAGCCAAACAAAAGAAAATAAACTCGGGACTCCATTCCCTCATGAGTCTGCATATGGAATTGGGAACTTCACTGCTTTCAAATCAACTGCCAAGGCTTTTAGTGCATCACAAAATTCAGTGAAAGAGGTATTTTTCATCCAGTCCTTTAAAAATTTGAAATGTTCTGATTAACTCAGTAGGTACCAAGTGAAAACTGTAGAATTTTTATTAAGTTACAGGATTTATAGGTATTTGTCTTATGGGAACAGACAAGCTACAGATGACTGAAATTTTAATTTCTTAACGTTGTGGGCATGCTTCCAGCATGTGTACCTGACATCCTGTATTGTAGTTATGGTGTGGAGGAAAAATGGTGGATTAGGCATTTTTTTAAACTTCTCAAAGTGTTAAACTGAAATATTGATGTTGATGAGAGAGAATCAAGGAATTGCCAGTTTTGGCTTCGAAATTTGTTGCATCATTGGGTACACACAAAGTATACAGAGTACGAGGGTAGCAGGAACTTGATATCCTCCTTTTATTTATTTTTCTTTATATAGGCATACTAAGTTAATTTTGGAATGTGGATGCAGGTGAAACCTGAAACCACAGTAGGCGTGAATCTTTTTAATTTTTGCTCAATAAAAGGAACCTTTTGTTTCTCATCAGCATAGTTGTTTCTAATCCAAAAGTCTTTCAATATTTTGTTTGTCCTTCCTTCCCCGTTTAGTGTAATCGGTCAAATTCTTCATCGCCTGTTGACAAAGTTAGTCAGCCTCGTTTAACAAAGTTGACAAGAATGCGCACAGATAAGAAGAGCGAATTCTTGAAGGCATTAAAAAGGGATAGAGTGGAAGAGGAGCATGAAGATGAGAATCATGTTGGGCAAGAGAAGGTAGGGGTCTTCAACAGTTAATAATAAAACATCTCAAAACATGTTGTAGTGTATGTTTGTTTTGATTGTAACTAGATTTGCATATACTTACTACCACAAAAGTAAAATTGCCCCAGTAATTTAGAAAGTCATTATGATAAATAAGTGTGGAGTCCTAAGTTTGTTTAATGGTATGAAAAGAATTGATTATTTCTTGTTGAGTTGCTTGGAGCCAGATACTCAAAACTGTCCTTTTTATACCATGACATTTAGTTCCTATTTTTAACAAGAATTGATACATTTCTTCAGTTTTATATTTTTACTGGACTTTTGTTGGCAGCATATGAAATGATGATTTGACTGCCATTCTTTTTTATTTGTGCTTATTATGCATGCTCAGTTGCTCATCCATGTAGCTACTGATGACTTCTTATTTATCTCATTTAATCCTTTCCATTGCATGTTAATTTGATGAAGTAGGTTTCTTTTTTTCCATTAGGATTCTGGGTATCTCCTTAGTGATGCTTGCTTTCGAGTATTTCAAGAGCTGAGTGACAGTTGTGGCATCCTTTTTCAGAAATGCTTAATATTAGAAAGCTCTTCACATTTTAATATCCTAATGTTTTAATATGATCCAATAGCTCAAAATTGCTTCTAGTTTGACTAGCATTAAAGCTTCTAAATTAACTGGGTAACTACTGAAACAGATTACCAAGGATTGTAGAGGATTCTCCATTACTGGAAAATTTTAAAATCAAGATAAGTTTTGTTGAGAGGCAGTCTTTCACATAAAAATTCCTGTCTGACTCGAGCCATACGACCTCCCTGAATATAGACTAAAAGAGCATAATACTTGCTTCTGGTTTTCAATAATTGCTTCATATAAGCCATGAATTTGCTGTTTATGTAAATGTGTTTAATTTGTTCCACTAAGCAGCATAGTAACACTTTTATAACTACCTAAATTAATTGAGGGGGAAATCCAGTTTCTTTAGAAAAATTGAGCATATTTGATCATGAAATCAGTAAGTGGAAAAAAACTTACCCATGAATGGCTTCTTTACAGTTACTTTTCAGCTCATTTCCAGTTAGTACTTTTAAGACTGGCTTACGGTATTTGTCCAGCTTCCCATTCTAGCAAAGGATTTTAGGAATTTGAAATGCAAGTGTTTTCAAATAATATGCTCTCGGCTTCTAAAGCTGTGCCAGTTGACCCAGGACTACTGAAGACCAAGAAAGGAAGGAAGAGGAGAAGAAAAGTGAAGGAATGGAGGAGGATTGTGACAAGACCAACTATTTCTTTTGCAGTTACTTGTTCTCATCAGATTTTAAGAGCTGTCTTTTGGATGGATGGATGTCTGACCGTTTTAAAGAGGCAAAATACTCATCTTCAGATTCATCATAAGACATGTAGAACATTTTTAGTGTGGGCAATGGATTTTTGCCAGCTCAATACAGTGATGTACACAAACACCTATAGTATTGAGGAAGTAAGGACTGTCAACACAGAAGAAAGTATTTAAGCTACTGTACAATAATAAAGTAACTATCAACAGGCTGCAGAAGCAGCAATAGACTCTAAATTTGAACAGAGAAATGCTCAAATGAATAAGTAGCTCCTAAGATACTGTTGCAATGGGAGTTGTAGAAGAAATCTGGTACAGTTAGGAGACTAATAGGAAAGACCACTTGGAAAGAAATGTACTCAAAACCATTATAAAGGTGAGCAGCATACTGTGCTCAGAACAACGCTGAAAATAGCATGTTCATCTCCGCAGTATTACTAACACTTGTCATTCCTGCAGTTGAGTTATCTTTTGGGCAGCCAGCTCAGGAACATAAGTTACTACAAGACAAGCAAGAGTGAGAACTTGTCTTGTTAGTTACTGTGCAGAAATATCCTTGTGCACCCCTTTACTCTTCTTTTAAACAAAGTTGCTTGCTTGAGTTTCATTGAGGGGTAAGCTATCTTGCATTAGTCATGTAGCAGTCAGACTGCTGCTGGTACCTGAACTAGCTAGTTCGGATATGACTGCAGTAGACCTACTTACTGTGACATTTTGAGGCCATCCCTGTTTGTAGTGGTTTAAAATTCCATGAACTTTCATACAACTGCCATTGAAAACTTTGATGTTCTGTCCAGATGTATAATTGAAAACTTACATTATACCTAAGCTATTTACCTTGTTTTAGTTAAATTTCCTTCCCTAAATTACTGTTGGTTTGTTTGCCATTTACCTGGAGTTGCCTTTCCATTCCATCCCAAGAGGACTTGCAGCCCAATCCACTTTAAGTAAACACTGTGTTCATTGGAGAGACATTTTTGCAAAGCTTTGATATGGACTGTATATAAATGTAATGTGCTAGAAACTCATAGAAATGACTAGAAGTCTTTCTAGAGTGTTTTTCCTAAAATTCTTGAGTTTTATAAATCACTTTTGGGAATATTCACTAGTGTTATGATCAACTGTTAAGTTGATTTGTTTCCATTATGATTGTGATTGTAATGTTTTAAATATGGGGATTTAGTTTACACATATATTACAGAAATGTTTAGGAACAGCAAAGCACTTTTCACAGTTCCTTGAACCTATTAAAGAAGTTGGTTGCAATTTAAACAATAACCCCGCCCCCCTACCCCCCGGTATAAATCTCTTAATTTATATTAAAAAAAATTATATTTAACATTTTGAAGGTCACTTATGAATCAGAGCAACTGTAGATAAATTGTAGCATTTACCAAGAGCTTACTTTGTGAATAGACCTTTTTAGAATAGCATGCAACAAATACTTATTGCACTTCTTAACAGGATGATGAATCATTTAACTTGCATAATAGCAACAGTGCTCATCATGAGAGGGACATAAACCGAAATTTTGAAAATGAAATTCCACAAGAAAATGGAAATGCTTCGGTGACCTCTCAGCAAATCATTCGGTCTTCAGCTTTCCCACAGGCAGATGTCCTTTCGAGCTCACTTGAGGCAGAACATAGGTAAGTAATATTTATTTTAGTATTGGTGATGGGACACCCTGTCCTGAATTTAGAATTGTGTTATGTACGTACTTATTCACATACTGAAGTGACTTAAAACTGAAGATCTGTTCAGGAGGCTTTGCACTTAATTTTTAAAATTCTCAAGAATGATTCCTAATTTAACAGTTTTTAGCAATTGGGACAGTGTTATGAAATAGATTTCCTTTGCTTGTGCTAAAACTCTTTCACTGTCAGTTTTAGAAAGGGTGTGCCTGTGTGTCTATTTTAAACTAGATGAGATTTAATCTGTTTTTGCATGGAATGCAATACAAATAGCTTGCTTTCAATAAAAGATGTCTCTAGCATATGAATATTTAGAATAGGCATTTGAAATGCACAGCACAGTTATGTCTCAGATTAATATGTACGTACAAACTTGGTATTCTGTTTTAATCTCTTGAAAATAAAACACAGTTCAGTTAGCGATGTGAATGGTTAAACATTTAACCATTCACATCCCTAACTGGTAATATCTTACCAGTTACCTTTTTAGCATGGGGTGGGGAGCAATCCAGTGGAGAAGGGAGAAGTGGCTCTAGGAAGGCCCCTGCCATATGGTGGGGAGGCTGCAAGCAGCTGCGTTGGGGTGTACAGAGCCTTGGCCTGGCTTGTTGCTGGCAGCAGGTGCACAGGTGCCTTGAGGCAGATAGTAGGGGAGCCGTGGGGCTGGATCCTTCTTGTGGCAGCCCTGGCCTCTTTCCTGCCAGATGCTGGGGAAGGGGCAAGGAATGTGCTGCCACAAGAAGGATTGGGCCCCTCGTGGCTTTCCTGCTATCTGCCATGAGGTGTGTGTGCACCCACCAGCAGCAATGTACCAGATCAGGTCTCTGTGGACCATGGTGCAGCCGCTTATAATCCTAGCACTTGGGTTGCTGGGTGCTAGTAGCAGCAGCAGTCAAGGGGCTTCCCCAGCCCACTGCTGCTGCCTGTGGCTTCATGGGGACTGTGGTGGAGCTCACTGCTGCTGCCTGTGGCTGGCTCTGGTCCCTGGGCAGTTGAGTGCTGGCAGCAACAGCAGGTGTGGGGCTTTGCAAGTCTGCTGGTGCTGCTGGCCAATGCGTGACTGTCTGGGGCCACTGCTGGCAACAGCACTGAGCCCCACTACAGCCCCATAAAGTTCCATAAAGCTGCATGGAGCAGCAGCAGGCCAGGGGCTTTCCCAAGTGCATACAGGTGAGGGCCAGGTAGATGCATGTTTATCGGTTAACTCTTTAACATTAGGGCAGTTTAAACAAAGCACTTAATCATTATTTACATCCCTAACTTCAATTGAAGATGCCTTTTCTGACTCTTCATTTTAAGAAAAGAATTAATGGCAGATAAGGAAATGTGCATATAAAAAGTTTTTATTTTTTTTGCCTTTGTACACTAAGGCACAGGCCATTTTAAAAAAAAAAAAATCATTTTAGAAAGTGCATAACATCCAAAGGAATAAGATACTTAAATTTGTCTGACTTGAAGTTTTTTTAACCTAGTTATTTTTTAAATATGGGTAGTAAGTACTTGGTCATTGGCCCAACTAATAGGGTAAACAGAGAGAAAGTGATTTCTTAAAAGTATTGAACTTTGCTATTCCAGGTTGTCATACAAGTAATCTGAAGTAGTAACTAGTAGTAACTACATAAGCAAGTATGATGCTGGTGGGAGACCACATCTCCTGTGAGCAGTCTTGCAAGCAATGCTGATGTACAAAGCTGTATTTCACTAGCTGTCTGTGACTACTAAAGATATACAGCACTTCGCTTTCACACTTTATTGAATCACTGCAAGCTGCTAGAACCCAACCAGCAGTATTAATTTAATTGTACAGCTGCTGCTTTACAAAAGATAGGTGGCATCCTGCAGCAATTGCATTTTGTGTAGAATGTTTTTTGGCAATTCTGATGAAAGCAGTAGCAAGAGTAGCTTATTGGAAAACTAGCGTAGCATTTTCAGGCATTTTTGAAGTATAGGTTAATTTGATTGATGCTTCAATTTACAACAGAATGGTATTGGATTAGAGAGAGGATAATGGCTTTTACTGCAACTGTTCTGTAACAGTAATGCTCTTTCATTGCTAGAAGAAAATGCCAAAGCAAAATAATGAATAGCCCTTTTGAAAAAGGAAGATGCATTTATTTTGAAGTGCTGCAAGATAGCATGGTAAAATATTTAAAGAAGCACTAAACAAGAAAAGTTGTGGAACCATTTGTCAAAGGGCAGTTCATTTTATAAGAAGAATATATCTTGATGTGAAACTATGTATTAAGCAGAACACTGCATATTTCATATTTTAATATGCACAAAGATTGTTAGACCCATCTGAGCATCTACTTCAAGTACATTTGGGTACTGGGTCAAGTAGTGGTCTTATGTGTACTGTCCCACCTCCCTTTTCCCCTTGCCCATGCCAGGACCCATCTCTAGTGTTTAAATTGTTGGAGGCAGTTTTTCTTTGGAGGAGTTGCCTGCTTTCCTTCCATATAATTATTTTATCATGCCTTAACGTAAGTTTGAGCTACAGCATATTTTCCTTTTAAATGACTGGACTAATTTTCTGCCCTGTCTCCCTAAGTAGTCTGCTAATTTTCCTCTGGACAGGACATGGTGAGCAAGGAAAAGCTAAATTCTTAGGCTTGTAGTTGAACTACAATTACCAGCACTTTTAATTATCAAGTTGATATTGTGGGGGTATGCCTACCTTTTGACTCCGGTTCTGTTTTCTAGCTACTAGCATAATTTTAAACAACTGTTTGCTGCTTACATTTTTTTTTGTGCGACTGGTAATGTAGATGTTGGCCCTATAAGGATTCTAAAATATTATTTGTTTCTGAAAAGCAGGCTTGCCTTAGAGGTGTAATTCAAAATTATTCTTTAAAAGCCCCAGATCTTCTCAAATAGTTAAGTAATAGTTGATGATATCCAAACAATTAAGAACTAGGATATAGTCCTTTTCAGCATTTAAAAGGTCTTCGTCCCTAACAGTTCAAAGTCATGTCAGCTCTTTTTCTATCTGCCTCTTGCAAAAATTTCACTAAAAAGCATTATCCTACCAGTTCTGATCACGTATGACTTCAACCCTCTCCTGTTCCCTCCCTGCTTCCCTCCCATTCAAACCTCAAACCCATTTCTAGTTTGTTTCCAAGTCATTGGAAGCAGTCTGTTCTTTAGCAGACAGGCCTGCCTGCCTTGTAATGCTTTCATTTGAGCTATAGCATATTTTTTAGAAAGAGATTCGTATGGATTTTAATGTCTGCATTACTGTTGCTTTCCATCAATGTGTAATGATCCATGTAACAAGTGTGTTTGAAGGTGTATGTCTTTTTGTTCATCCCTAGTAACAGGAATTAGTTTCACTTTCAGATTCCACATGTTCTGTCATCTTGAGAAGGCAAATAACTTCACTAGTTTAATTACTCGTGGTCATTCTTCGTGACAGTTTTTCTGTTTCTAATTGGTTTCGGGCCCTTATACACCATGATGCTGCCTCTGCTACCTAGTAGTGCAAAATAACCACCAGTAAGTGTGTACTGTTGACTTCTTGTAGTCTTGAAGTTTCTTTATATTGATTGTGGCCTTTTCACACCAGATCAGCTGGCAAAAAATGCACTCGGGTTTGTGGAGTAAGCTTTTCAGTCTGATTTGATTCAGTTTCATCTGGTCTAATCATGAACTGAAAACAGTCCTAAGTTCATACCACATCACTGCTTATAGGTTTAGGACTGTTAATTTTACAGTTGTTTTTTGCTCATCTGCTCCATACAGTACATGTTCATTTATATGGTCACATTATTCTTGATATTTGGAGTTCTCTGCAGACTCCTGTGTAAATGTTCTGAGGCAAGGGCATCTTGGTTAGCCTTGTCTTGATTTTTTTTTTTTTTTTTCTCAGTCAAGCAGGGATACTGGGAAGGTGGCTTTTTCAGAAAAATGTTTCTCTCTGAGCAAGACTGAATCTTACAACAAAACATGGCTGTTGGTGTGATGGGCTTGCTTGCTTTGGTGGTTTTTAGATGGATTCTTCTCTGGGGTGTTTTTTTTGATAACATTGACATGTCAAAAAAGTATTGTGCAGGCCTGCTTGAGTAATGTAAACAGTAGATGCTTTTGCATCAAATGAAGAAAAGGATCCTTTCTCACTTTCTAATTTCAGGAGTATTGAGGGAGAACTTTTGCACACCACATCTAGCACAGGAATCATTGAAGGCATTAAAGTCGAGAGAGGCAGAATTTCTAAGCCATATAGACAGAGCAGCAGGAACTTGATGCATCTAAAAGGATTAACTTTTTTCAGTTCAGGAAATTTTGCTCTTTTAATACTGTTTTTAAAGAGTTACATATTCTGTCTCCTGGTAATAATACTAGAATCTGAACATTGAATCTGAATGTTGGTCTCTGTAAACTAGTAAACTTTGTTTCCAGTTGACTGTCCTGGTTGTAGATCTCTTCTCATCTCCTTGGTCTCTTGTTCCTAGTCTGCCTTTCTTTTCTCCAGAGCTCTGTAGAGGGACTATTTTACAGAAGCAGAGTTTTAGAATTTTCTATTGATTTTATTTTTTTTTCTTTTTAAGATTGTTGTAGCATTTTTTTTAAACTTATGTTCCAAGTGGCAAGGATGCTGTCTCATAAATAAAAAAGGCTTGCTTTTGATCTAGTCACAGGCAGGTTTTTGTAGGCATCTTTTCAGAGTGTTTGCACATTTTATCAGGCCTGTTTGGAGAGTAAAATCTGGTGCGAGGGGCTAAAAGACACCGATGTTAGAAGTGGGGAATACGTATCTGAAAAATGCATAGGGAAACTTTTGATCTTCAGTTATATTTTAATATTGTATTCCAAAGTTGCAAAAATAGGCCTTTAGCAGAGAGCAAGATTTCAGCTGAAAGACTTTCTGATGTTTCAGCTTCCATGTGCCTTCTAGATCAGGGGTGGGCAAAATATGGCCTGCAGGCTGGATCTGGCCTGCCAGGCCATTCTGTCCAGCATATGGGGCCCCTAAAAAATTTAGAGAATTAATTATTATCTGCATGTGGCTGCCTGTCAAAAATTAAGGCACTGGCAGCAGCAGGACACAGGGGGAGCCAGTGGTAGGACCCAGCGGCTGAGCAGCAAGGCCCACCTGGTCCCACCCTGCTCCCAGCCTCCAACTGGAAGCCTCTGTGGCTTCTGGCTTGGTGACCCTTTTGCTGTTCCCCACCCTCCTTCCATCTGAATAGAAATTCAGATAAGATAGGATGCAGTCAGCCCAAGCTGCGGGACCCAGGCTAGGCCTGGTGGTGTCAGCAGGGCCTGGTGAGGAGGAAGGGAGTGGGAGCAGAAGCTGCTGCGATCTTCTTGTGCTGGGCTGGGGTGGTCCCATGGTGCACCATGCAGCTTCAGCCATGAAGCAGGAAGTGGCAGCAGGCAGGGGAAGCGGTGGGCAAGCAGGCAGGAAACAGTGGTGGTGGGGGCTGGAAAACAGCAGTAGCAGTAGTGGATGGGAGGGAAAGTATGGAAATGGCAGGGGAGTGGTGGTGGCAGTTGGGAGCGCAGAGCCCGTGCTGGTGCCCAGGGTCCAGCAGGGGTAGGGTAGGGTGTCAGGAGTGCAGTGTCTGGGCGTGGGGTCTGCCTGGCTGCATTGCATGAGGCATGCATGCAGTCTGCGAGAGCCGCACGGGATGGAGCTGGCAGCCTGGCCCCATCTCGGTCTCATTGCTGCGCCGCGCTGCTCGCCTGTGCCGCCCCCCCCCCATCATATCCACCCCAACATATACCCCCTTAATGCCCACACACACTATATAGGAATAGGACTGTATTTTGAGCTATTATGCAATTGCCTCTAGATACACTATGCAAGCATGTACAAATCAGGACAAAAATATTTTAAAATAAAATTAAAATGATTTATAGTAGATGTTTTACTTTTAAGTATGTGATTTGAGGGGTTTTTTTTCCAGTTTCTAGATAGCAGCACCCTCCCTCCCAAAAAGAGTACTTCCAGGGTGAGGGGAGGGTTTTCTGGTGGCAAAAGTCAGGGGTTAGCTGGGGGACTTCCAGTCCCAAGATGGTGACCAAGGGGTGGGACTACCATTGCGGCCCTTGACAGCTCACCAAAACTCGTTAAGCAGCTCTCCAGCCACAATACTTGTCTGCCCCTGTGCTAGATGGACAAAAGTAAATCACTCCCTTGACAGAACCTAATGAAATATGCTTGCTTGTATGCCTGGTATTGTGCTTATGGATGTTGAAGCATGTACTTCAATAGACTGAAATGAGTGCCTTAAGGGCTATTTTAGCTGATCTGCAACTATTAGGTAAATTATGAAGAAAAATTCAATGTCTGAAATAAATTGCATAAATCTTCTGTTTTTTGGACTTTTTCTCTAGGTTGTTAAAGGAGATGGGTTGGCAGGAAGACAGTGAAAATGATGAAACTTGTGCTCCATTAACAGAGGATGAGATGAGGGAATTCCAGGTCATTAGTGAACAGGTGATACTAAAAGCTACCAACCAGTTATACCAGTGGTTCCCAAACTGGGTCACAACGGAAGTGGAGTCGCAACATCAGCGGATGGAGTCGCGGGGGTGTAGGACTGTGGGTTGGGAGTGAGGTTGCCATGCTAAGGAAATGGGGCCATAAACGGGGTCATGCCAAGGAAAAATTTGGGAAGCACTGAATTTATGCTCTTTAGGCCTAAACTATTTTTTATTTAATGTCAAACTACTACATTAAAGCTTTGAGAATTGGCTGCCAGAGACGGCTGATGTTCTGCAGTGAATGGGAATTAAAAAATGTTTATGGTTGAACAGGATGTAGGCATTTAAAAAAAACAAACCAAAAACACCTCCTCAATCTGGTAGCCTGTTTTAAAATCTTCCCTCATTCTGTAAAGGGTATGGGAGTGGGTACATAACAAATTCACATTGTGACTAATGTCCCACTTTTCAAGAGAAATTTTGTGCTTACAACTAAGTTTTGTCTAGTATGGCACTGGAGCTGTACAGAATTGTCGAGTCTCTAATCTTCCATCTATGAAAAGTGGATGTCCTTGTTTGTAGGCTTCTGTGCCCTTTAAAATTCTCTTAAACCTGGGTTTTCTGTGGCATCTGGAAGTTTAGAAAAACTATATCCATTGATCCTAAGGAAAAGGGGTGAAAAGTAAAGAAGCAAATCAAACACTTTGAAAACGTTTTTCTACTTTTGGTGTATATTCCTGATTGACAGGAATGAAACTTAAGTGTCCCATGGGTTGGTTAATCTCACAGTGTTACACAGTTTTGAAATGTCCTGTGACTAAGCATTATGTAGCACAGTTACTAGTCTTATTACACTGTTTGAATGTAATGCATATAAATACTTCAAGTACAAAAAAAGTTTGTATTACCATAATTCATTACTGCCAGCTTTTAGGCTGTGTCTTTTCATTTATGTATTTATTTATTTTTACATTTCAGCTGCAAAAAAATGGCCTTCGAAAAAATGGCATTCTGAAAAATGGCCTCATCTGTGACAAGTTCAGCCCCTGGAAAAACAGCACTTTCAAACCCACTCTTGAGAATGAGGATACTGAGACAAGCAGTAGTGACACATCAGATGATGATGATGTGTGAAGAATTCTCATCAGCTGAAGAAACTTGTCTGATCTCATGCAAATTTGGGGGTGGATTGTTTAAACACATCTAATTTATCTAGTAAAATACCCCACTTGAGGAAGAATTTTGGGACTTCTTTTTGAAGAAAACGAGGAATGTTGTGTTGGGCTGTGTTGAACATTACTATAATTTCTTTGTAAATGAATGTTGTAGAATGAGGACTTTGGTTGATCCAGCATTGACTCTCCATCACTGCAGCATTTCTGGCTAGCGATGTAACAAATGAGATTTTCTCATTTAATAAAAACAAGAATTGTGTAATGTTTTGCAAAGCTTCTGTTTTAAAATGTTCAAGACTCTTAAGAAAAAGGGCAACTTGACACAGTGCTTTGCTTTCCAAATAATTTCTTTTTTACAGTGGAAAGTCTCAAGTCAATTTTGGATGCAAAAAAAGGAGCAATGTAGCATGTTGGCTAAAATGAGCAAAGTGCACAAAACCTTTTTTCCTCAGTTGAGTTGTATTTTTTTTTTCTTTTTTTTAACATACTTGCTCTTTAGCCATTTGTAGTATGCTCATTGTTATGGTAAGACTACTGCCACAGTTCCAAATTTATAGACCTGACCTTAAATCGAGAGCTTTATTTGAGTGTTGCAAGACCTGAGCTACTCGCAGTGGACACTAGCAAATTCTTGTGGGGAAAATAAGCATTTTGCTAAACTTACTCACATGCAGAAATACTGACTGGAACCAGTCCACTACATGGAAAATAAACTGGATGTACAGAATGTGCATTTCATATGAACCTGTTACTGTTTTTGTTTACATTTTATTAAATACAAATGTCCTTTGGCACTAGTAGCTGCCTTTCAAGCACTGAGAAGGAAATCATTGCCAGTCCTTGTATTGAATGCTGTGGAAACTTCATCTGCTGATTTCAACTGCAATAAGCAGTTCTTCGGTAGCTCTGTTTAAAATTCCTGTAACTTCATAATTGCACCTTTTTAAACAACTGCAATATTTATTATGTTTGTTTCGTTACTGAAGATAACTTGACTGACAATACGAGCACCATATTACAGGTTTATTTGGTTTTGTTTTTAGCTCTTTTACGTAAGTTTCATTGAGGTTGTACAACCTATTGTATTTTTTTGATTCTCAGTGATAGTTTTGTTCTTTCCTAATGAAGGTCTTTCTAGGCATTCTCCCCCTCATCTAGTAGGAATTACTTTTAAGTGCTCTTTTGTCTGATTTGAGACTTGCATTGACAATTGTAAAGTACAGATTTTAACATATATTTAGTTCTTGGGTGGGAAGGGAAAACTGAAGTGAACATTGAGTACAAAGGGTAAAAAGTGGCTAAATGAATAATGCTTATCTACTGCAAATCTGGGGGTGTTTTTGTTTGTTTGTTTGTTGTTTTTTTATGTGGTGTAGTTAATTTGAGTACAGAGGAGCTATAAGAATGTTATGCTTTTTTGTCTAGCTATAGAGGATAAAGAAATATTCTTTTTTTTTTTTAATATGGAATATACCCCCTTCTTTGATAACTAAGGATGCAGATCTGTGACATGTTTACTTCAGGGCATACTGACTTCATTCCCTAGTCAAGTGGAAGGGAGATGTGGCATGCAGTTTTATGGTGGAATAAGCCTCTCTTGGGCAGTAAAATGGAAAAACTGTAATATCTAATCCCTTGGTGATGGCCTATATGGGAAGGGTTCTGCATCCCTTCCTTAGTCAGTTTTATACCTGGTTTGCTTTTGTTTTCAAAGCAAACTGGCACCCTCGCACTTAGGGCCAGGCACCATAATTGAACGTACTACGGATGGCCAGCTTTAGCAAGCTGACTTATATGTTGTAAAATCAAAGGTAGATTACTCCATAGTATCTCATATGTCTACACCCTTAATCTGGTGTATAGTGCCTCTCTCCATGCTCTCTGCCCCCTTTGTGACAGCTCTCCTTCCATCGAGGTTTTCTACAGTTTGTACAACGTAACCCAGGCAAGCAGATATGTACTTCCTGTGTCTTTGCTTCTGCAAACCTAGAATCATAAAAAAGTAGGGCTGAAAAGGGCTTCAGGAGGACATCTTTTCCACCCTCCACTCAAGGCAGGGAAATTCCTTTCTAAACCATCCCTGTCAAGTATCTTCCTAAAACATTCCCTGCTCTTAAAAGCATCTAAGGATGGATGTTGCATAAGCTCTCCGGGTAGCCTGTTCAAGTGCTTGACTACTTGTAGTGAGAAAGATCTACTATCCAACCACCACTTCCCTGGCTGCAGCAAGGAACACTGTTCCATTTCTGTCCCTTCAGCCACAGAGACAGAGAGTAGTCTGTCATCATCATAACCACTTTTCACTTATTTAATCCCTCTTCAGTCTTTTCTCCAGGTTAAAGAATCCCAGTACTTTCAGCCTTTTCTCAAGTCATATTTCACAGGCCTTCTAATAATTTCTGTTGCTTCTTGTTGGATTCTGAGTTGTCCATGTTTTTCTTGAAATGTGGGGCCCAAAACTGGACACACTACTTCAGGTGAGGATGTGCCAGTGCTGAATAGAGCAGAATTACTTTAACTGGGAAATGCTGTTCTTATGACTACAGTCCAGTATGCTGAGTGACCAATCCTTAGTTACACTAAATGGGGTCATTAATTCCAATTAAGGTTCAGTTTGGTAAAAGGGGTGGGGGCCTGCTCTCATCAGATTCTTGCTCTGCAGCCTGGCTCTAACCTGAGAGTAGGTAGTTAATTAATGAATTGATCACAACAACTCCAGATGGAGGGGTAATAACAATGTATTAACAGGTCAACAACAAGGCAAAACAACCGTCAAAATCAACTGCAGTACACTATCAATGCAATATCAAAAGCAACAGTGACAACAGAGGGTGCTAGAGAGCACTGTCCAGATCATCCACTCTCCGTGCTTGCTGCTGCTGCACCTGCACCTCGCACTGACTCACCACAGAGATCAGTCCCCTGGACCCTCACTCTGCACACAGTCACCATGCACATGTGCATGTGCAGCCACCAATGCAGAGGAGACTGGCTACTCTGAGCCCTTGCTCACGCTGCGTCCAATCAATGCTTACGTTCTCAGACTCCCCCCTCGGAGTCCTGCCTGCTCCTCCAGTCAGCGCACACCATCCCAACAGGCAGTCCCTGCAATGCAGGCATTCCTCGTTCAAACCTTTGTGAACCCAATCAATCCATAATCCTATTTGCACACCCAACCTCAGGTGCAGGCTCTTTTATAACTTTCACTCCATAGACACCTGTCAGTCATTCATGCAGGCAATCACATGTCTGTGCTTGTTTGTCTGCACATGACATGCAGCTGTATTGCTTGGGTAAATGTAACGTTTGCCTCAAACTTCCTGCCAAAACAAGTTATGTACCGTGGCCCTAACGGCATGCTCAGCACCTCCCAGCAGGTCAGAAGTTCACCATTTCTGTAGTCTTCTGCCAACACTGACATGGCCATGGTACAAACCTTTTAAGCTATAGGAGTTTCCACCATACTTCTTATTAGTCTGTTTTTTAAAATTAACATTTTGAAAGAGATGAGTAGGTCTACATAAACATGCAAGTAATTCAAACAGGAATTTCTGCTTTTAGATGCTGAACCTCTCCATTTCTTGTTTTGTACAGTTGGAAGTATTTACAGTTCTGAATTTCTTTCTTTTTGAGAGTGACTGCCTTATTTAGCTCCCTTTTTAGATGATTGGTGATGCCTCCATACAACTTAGGACTTGTGCACAAGTCCTTTGACCAGTGTCAGGGTGCCAGAGCAGGCTTGGGCTCTCCCTGCTTGGCTGCTCACCCACTCTGTATCTGGCTCCTTCTTCAAGGAGCAACCCCAGTAATTAACTATTTTGTTTTTTAAATTGGGTGCTGCTCAATTGACAAAAGTTATAGAGGCAATGCCTCAAGTCTGAAAAGGTTGAGAGCCAGCCGCTGTGTTAGACAAACTGGACTGTATCTTGGTAGATACGTAGTTGGGACCTGCTGCTGTGGTTCAGTGGTAGAATCCTTATCCGTCATGCAAGAGGCCCAGGTTTGATTCCTGGACATGCATATAACTACAGCCATTGAGGCTACCTAATGTCCAGACTTGGTCTGACCTTTGGAGACCATCTCAATGGTCTAAAGGTGGGTGGAAGGTCTGGGCAGCCTCCATTCCTCCATACTCCTGCCAGGTGTAGGTGTTGAAGGTCCTGGTGACCTGATGCATATACCATGATCCAGAGGATCAACAGTTGCCTACTACTGGCTAGTTGGGATATAATTATGTTAGTATAGATGCGTATGTGCATAGGTTGGCAAATTGTTCAGAGTAAATGGCTAGAATTATATCCATTCTAGGTTGTGCTGATTTTTAGCTATAACATTTAAACAGCTGTATTTAAATGAGTGCAAAAATAGTGTGTAGCTCAACCCTTAGTGTGCTTGATGAAGGTGAAAGGGCATTAGCTGAACCGGGTGCAGAGAGCAAATGGAAAACCAATTGTACTTTTCCTGCCATATTCAAAAGTGGCAGCAGCTTCTGAATGGCAAACCTAGCTGTAAGATGCACTCATGCAATTGTATTGCTTAACTAGTCTGCTTCCAAAGTGGACTAAGTTAAACCATATCAAGGCACAGTCTCTGAATAAGCATGTTCATACAGCAAGCTATTACAGATCCAACATATTTCCACCTAGTTAAGTCCTTGATTTATATTTAATGCTTAAGCATTTCGAATGAATTACTAGTTTCATTCTTGAACATCAGTAATTTTCTGTGGAAATATATGGATAGTCCAGGTAATCTGGAAACCAAGAGTTCAGTTTTATTTGTGAACTCTTGTTTGCAGCTGCTGAAAACGTATGGTTCTGTTTGTAGCTAGAACTGGTAGCACTGCCTATAGTTAAGAATGGCAAACATATAAACTCAAGAGTGTGTCAGGCAAAGTTTGCCAAGGCTGAAATTTCTCAGAGAGTCTGCCTCAAGTGAATTTTTAATCTCATAGGCAAGGCTTATAGGGAGGAGTTATAGGTTGAGGAAGTCGGGACACAGGGAGACATTTTTTGCAACTATCTATAGTTGGTCTAATAAAAGATATCACCTCTACCACATTGACTGCTAATGTTTTGCAAAGCATTCTCATAGAAATGCCAATGAGGAGAAGAATATTTCTGCTTTTAGTGCAATGCTCAGGTGGTGTGTGTGTTAAAATAAGGTCCAGCAGCCATATACGTTAAATGGGGAGAGGTAGTTAGCCATGTTAGCCTGAGGTCGGGCAGAAGGCAAGATAGCTCTGCACCTTAGATTAACTTGAATCAGAGATGCATAGTAGGGGGTGTGTGAAGCAGGCCCTATTCAATTCGGATTCAGATTCGGCCCAAATTGGGGACAGTGATTCGATTTGTTGTTTCGGATCGCTGTCCCTGATTTGATTCGGCCGAATCCGAATCTGAAGATTTGAAGCTGATTCGGAGAATCAGTGATTCAGACATAGACACAGCTTTAAAAGTCTTTTTCTACGTACCTCAAGGTACCAGCATAGCTTGTGGATGCTGGGGTGGATGGAGCGTCCCACAGGAGTGTGGGAGGATCCTCCACATGCTTGGTGGAGAACCTGGAAGTGGACTGGAAGTACTCGAATCGGGGACCGAAGCTTCACACAGCCCTGAGGCAGTTTTGTGAACAGCCATTCACCTTACCAGATGTTATGAAAGGACATGCAGACAGCAGCAGGCTATCGAGTAGGTGTGCTTTAAATACAGAAGGGGTGGGGAAGCTGGTAGGAAGGAGAGGGCACTGCTGGGAGGCAGAGGGAATTGGAGAAAACAACAATATAATAAATTCATAAGGCAATGATTCTCATCTCAGGTGCCAAGGCCTCTAGGGTGCTGCAAGATCTTTTGGAGGGTTCTGTGAGGTATGTGGAGAAATGGCAAGCTTAGGTTCCTCCCTGCCTGGCTACTGCCTCAGACGGCCTGGCCCCTCTGCAAAGGGGTGAGCACTGTAGTAACTAAATTGAATTTTGAAATAGGGTGCTTAGAAACAGCATGGCCGAGGCCAACGCAGGACTGGGGTCTGACGCAGGTGTTGAACAGGGCCCAATCCCTTTGAGTGGGGCCAGCCTAGCCGAGGCTTAGAAATTTGGTGGCATGGAAGCAGTGACAACATGGGGAGACCTATGGGTTGGATCTGGCTTATGGGAAGGGGTTGATCACCCTGGCAGCTTATGGTGGTCAGACCTGTAGCTGAAAGAGAGGTCACAGCTTTCTCACTAGATGGAGTTGGTAGAAGGAGATCCAGGTATACCACAAGATCCAGGAGCACCCCAAGGCTGTGATCTTGACTGATGGGGACATGCTGACCCCCATCAATGATAGGTGTTCAATCACCTGAGTCATGCAGACTGTCTGCCACTATCATCTATCTCATCTGGATTTAGCTTCAGTTGCTTCACCCTCATCCAATTCCCAACTGTAGCTAGGCACTGGGAAAAGAGGGGGAGTGTAGGGCCCAGATGGGGTGAGAAAGAGACAGAGCTGGGTCTTCTAAGCATACTGATGACACAGCACTCCAAATCTCTATATGATTTTGCCCAGCATCTTCATGTACACATTGAACAGGAGTGGCAGAATGGAGCCCTGAGGGACCCTATAGTTAAAGTTCTTTTAAAGGCATTTATTTGGGCAGGAAGGTCATGTGCATGTCTGCATAAATGTATGCACAATCAAAACACTCACAAATTTTAGATTTTACATACCGTTTTTTGTGTGTTGGAGGAACACTTGAATTCAGTATTGGCAAGTGTTGGGATTCAGTAGACCAAGTCACTAATTTAGCTGAAAAACTTTTTATTAAAAGTGAAAGAGCATCAGTGTATAGATCAGGGCTGTATTCAGTTGTGGTCTCCAGACTCCCACCCAGCTGTTGCTGCCTCCATTGTTCTGGCTATAGAAGTAGCTGGGGTCTCAGGGTTCCCCCGTCTCTGTCCCAGGGAATAATGCAGTGTAATGTGGTACAGCCCACAGTGCTGAGGGAGCCCACGGCACTGGGCATCTGAGGGGTGTGATGCATGGGGGGGAAAAGGGGGAGCAGAGCTTAAGGCTAGAGAACGTAGGGTGAAACGGCACCTAGGCATGTGTGTTGTGGGGGGCACCTGTATATGTGGTACAGCAGAGGGGTAGGAGATGATGTGGCTCCATGCACTGGGTTGCTCCATGGCTGCATTTGGCTGACCCCAGGGGGTCACTGTGGCTGTAGCTGGCATGCCAACCCTATGCTGGAGCCAACTCCATCTGTGGGATCCAGCCCTATAGGATGAATGATATGGTCTGCATGTAGCCCGCAAGTTGTTTACTCATGGCTCATGAGATCCTGCCATCATTACCACCCTGGCTCCCCCCACAGAAGTCTGGGTGCCTCTCTGCCCCCACTGTTACAGTCATCATCTCTCCATACCCTGCTCCTGATGCCTTGCTGTCACTATCTCTTCTCCCCTCTGCCCCACATTGCTAGTCTCCAACCCTGTCTCCCCCCCCCCCCAGTTTCCACTTCCTACCACAGCTTGGGGGCCATGTGGCATAGCCTAGGGCCACTCAAAAATTAAACAGCCCTGCTCTAGTGTTTTACTGTGTAGCTTTACCCATGCAGTGGGAATTGATGAGAACCACTTCCACATAGTGAGCCCTGGTAATGTCTCCGATGGCCAAGAGCTTGCAAATCAAAAATGCTAAAGCGTACAAAAATAAAGATATGGAAACAAATAAAATTCTTAATTGCTGTATCTTCTCGGAGACAAGAGGCCCTTGCCTTATCCAGCTTAATGTTCAAGGCCTGACTTGAGCCAAGTGTGAAATAATCCAGCATGTGACCTAACAGCACTCTGCCCTAGGGATCCTAATCCAGGAAACCTACTCAACTGATGATAAGAACCTCCACAGCCTGGCTTTCACCTTGGTTTCACCTGCACTCCACCATCCACACTATGGCATTGCTACATTGCCAAAACCTGTCACATCCAGACTAAAGCCACTTCTCCCTGCCGCAATCGACTCTTGGATCGCAGTATTCATTGATGGTGTAACTATGGTCAATGTGTATAAACCACCTTAAACACCCTTCACTAACATCCCTATATACCCCCACCCAACGATTTACTCTGGAAATTTCAACTGCCAGCGCTTGGAGTGGGGCTGCCAAACATGACTCTACATGGCAAAGCCCTGGTAGACTGGGCATCTTTGGTGGGACTCACTTTGCTCTATGACTCCAAGCAACATGGTTTCTTTTACTCAACCAGATGAAAAACTGATACCAACCCTGACCTGGCCTTCACAAGTGCAACAACCTCCTCTACTTCTCCTACCGTCAGAGTGGTGATCGGCAACTTCCCCCATTTATAGCACCGATCATCTTTAATTAAGCGTCCAGCACTTATACAACTCACATCAAGCTTACCACATCATGTTGGAACTTCAGTAAAGCTAATGGGCAAATTCAGAACAGATTTTGCCAAACTTATCACCTCCCTACTGGAACCAACCAACTCTAATGCCAATAAGACCTATGAAACCCTGTGCTTTCTAATCATTCAGACTGTCAAAGGCAGCATCCTTCACAGCTTTTGAAAATCCTACATCCCTGGGTGGGACAACAAATGCGATAAATTAGCCAATCAACACCAGTCTGCTACCAGGCCTGAAGAAACCCATGATGCTGCCACAGCAGTCCTTCATCACCTCAATAAACAGAGACAAGATAAATGGATCCAAACCACTCAAAAATAAACTTCACCAACTTAAGCAGGAAAGCCTGGTCCACTATCAACCACTTAAATGGCCTTTCTAGACAATCCCCAAAAGCCCCAGTAAAGGCCATTGACATTGCCAGATGTTTTATCAACAACAGAAAATTCTCAAAACTAGACAGAAACTTCTCCTGCATGGTAAATGCAAAATTGAAAGAGGCCTGGTACTCTCCCTCAGTAGACTCAAATCTCTGCCTCAGCTTTGACCTCAAAGAGATGATGGAGGCTATCGGCACCCTCAAGGCTGGAAAGTCCCCAGGCCCAAACAACCTCCATCCAGAATTTTTCATCCAATTCAGTGACCCCATTTTCTCCTAGCTCCAATGCTTTTTCTCCCATTACCTAAACAGCCTTAAAATCCCCAAAATCTGGTGGCATGCCAAAGTTGTCACCATCCTTAAACCACATAAACTACCAAAAGACACAGGTAGCTATAGACTGCTAATCAGTCTTCTCTCAGTGGGATTTATTAAACTCACGGAGAGACTTCTCTACAATTGCCTGTATCCCATCACTGATCCCCAGCTCCCAGAGGAACAGGCTGGCTTCTGTCAGGGCTGGCCAGGTCTTCCACTTCACTGCAGACATCGAAGCAGCTTTTGAAGAAGGGCAGAAGTGTGGAGCAGTCTTTGTAGACTTATCGGCAGCCTATGACACAGTATGGCAACGAGGCCTCACTCTGAAGCTCCTTTACAAAATCCCCAACAAACATATGGTCCACTTTCTGCAAGAACTCATCTTCAACCGTTACTTCACTCTTCATTTTGGAAAAGACACATCCAACAGGTGCCCTTTGAAAAAGTGTGCGCCTCAGGGATCCGTCCTAACACCCTTGCCCTTCAATATCTGTACCTCAGACTTGCCCCACACAACATCCAAAAAATACATACAAGCAGACAACATCACCTTAATGATCACAGGAAAAAACTTCAAGAATTTGGAGCAAAGTCTGACAAAGGACCTCACTACAATGAGCGCTTACTTTAAGAACTGGAGACTCAAACTAAACATCATGAAGACCATCAGTAGCACCTTCCACCTTGCCAAAACAACATTGAATGTCAAGTATGGAATAGATTTCATCTCTTTCAAAAGCCACCGAAGTACCCTGGACTGCCCCTCACCTACAAGACGCACCTTACCCAACTGGCAGCCAAAGTAGAAGCTTGCAACAACCTGATCTATCGACTATCTGGCCTCAGATGGAGAGTTAACCCCACTGTACTTTGGACACCCACCCTGGCACTGGCATACTCAACAGCTGAATACTGTCCCAGTGTGATGCAGAAGTGCTCACACACAAAGTCAACAGGGCACTTAACAATAGCATGTGGCTCATATCTGGCTGCATCTGCTTTACCCCTACATCGCACATCCCACTTGTCAGCAGTATTGCTCTCCCCGACATCTGCCAAAAGCAGCAATGCCTCCACTTCCTTCGCCATGCTGAACTAGACCATAAGTACTTGGAGGATAAAAAGGTGATTAGGATTAATCAGCATGGATTCACCAGGGGCAAGTCATACCTGACCAATCTGATTGCCTCCTATGGTGACATGACTGGTTCTGTGGATGCGGGGAGATGGGTGGATGTCGTGTACCTTGATTTTAGCAAGGCTTTTGATATGGTCTCCCACAACATTCTTGCAGGCAAGCTAAGGAAGTATGTGCTGGATGAATGGACCGTAAGGTGGATAGAAAACTGGATGGGGCATCAGGCTCAGAGAGTAGTAATCAATGGCTTGATGTCTCGTTGTTAATTGGTATCAAGTGGAGTGCCACAGGGGTTGGTCCTGGGGCCAGCTTTGTTCAATGTCTTCATCGATGACCTGGAAGATGGCATAAAGTGCACCCTCAGCAAGTTTGCAGATGACACCAAGCTGGGGGGAGTAATAGATATGCTGTAGGGTAGGGCTAGGACTCAAAGTGACCTAGACAAATTGGACAATTGGGCCAAAAGGAATCTCATGAGGTTCAACAAGGACACGTGCAAAGTTCTGCACTTAGGGGGGAAAATCCCATGCACCAGTCCAGGCTGGGGGCTGACTGGCTGGACAGCAGCTGTGCAGAAAAGGACCTGGGGGTTACAGTGAACAAAAAGCTGAATATGAGCCAGCACTGTGCCTTTGTTGCAAAGAAGGTTAACAGCAGGCTGGGTTGCATTGGTTGGTGTGTTGTCAGCAGGTCGAAGAAAGTAATTATTCCCCTCTATTCAGCACTGGTGAGACCATACTGTGTACTGTGTTCAGTTTGCCCCCCCCCCCACTACTGAAAGGATGTGGACAAATTGGAGAGAGTCCAGTGGAGGGAAACAAAAATGGTGAGGGGTCTGGGGGACATGACTTATGAGGACAGACTGAGGGAACTGGGCTTATTTAGTCTAGAGAATCGGAGACTGAGGGGACTAACAGCAGCCTTCAACTACCTGAAGCGTGGTTCGAAAGAGGATGGAGCTACACTGTTCTCAGTGGTGACAGATGACAGAACAAGGAGCAATGGTCTCAAGTTGCAGCAGGAGAAGTTTAGGTTAGATATTAGGAAAAACTCTCACTGGGAGGATAGTAAAACACTGAAACAAGTTACTCAGAGAGGTGGTGGAAACTCCATCCTTGGAGGTTTTCAAAACCCAGCTAGACAAAGCTTTGGCTGGGATGATCTATTTGAGATCTAGTCAGATCAAGGAGTTGCAGAATCATGCTGCAGCTTCTTTTGCCCAGGTAAAGAAAAGGTTTTTCTTAGCTGGTTTTGTTCTTTTTCAATAATCTCCTACCTTTCTGGGCTGCCTGCTTTCTTCACTTTATTCAGAACCAGCCTGCAGATACTTATCTTTTATCAGGAGCATTACTTCCTATAAAGCTAGTTCCTGTATTGCATTTGAGGAAAGGGTGTGTGGCATACCACACACACACACGCTTGCACGCAAACCCTTTCCCAAAAAATTAGCCCTCCAAAATTGAGGTTCATGTTTTAGGCAGGGACACTGGTTTCTGCTTGGGAATAGAAGCATAGAAGCACTAACTGCTCTGTCTTTTCCTCCCTCCTTCTCTCCAGTCAGCATTCATGAGGGCTGAAGTCCAGTTAACCCTTTTGCATCTACTGCCAAATTGGCAGGAGGTGTTGCTAGAAGCAGCCAGTGAGCTGCCCTATGTAGTCAGCATTCAGCAAGGATTCTCAGAATCTTATTTTCTTCATTCTGCCTTCCCCAAAAAAGATTCATATCTTATTTGGGTGTATGTAGTATGTGAGAAAATATAGCATTTCTTTCTCTGTTTCCTTCTTTTTCTTTCTAGCTCCAGAGCCATCTGGGCCTTGTTTTAAGAACTGATGAGAGCCAACAGGGATCACTCTAACAGGGTTTCTTATCTCATTAGCACTTTAACCCCTTTTACTTTTTTGACTTGCAGCATTGTCCTGTGGAATTTTAAGTTATGTTTACGAAACAGCGTATAGCTAACATAATACTATCCCTTATGTAAACTGCATTACCTTTGTCACATGCTGAAAGTCACAATGTTCACTTTGTCATAAGATTTGTTTTATACTAAAATGGCGTATGGCATACGCCATTTTAGTCATTTTAACTGGCTTAATTCCTACAGCTAGGCTCTCGACAGTTCCTGCTATTGAGCAGAGGTGTTATGTTCCTGCTGGAATTGTTTCCAGCTGTTTAAAGAGGGAGGGGGCAAGAGTAAGATACAAAAGTGAAGTAGAAAAAGCTAAATCTAGAACTGTCCCTGCCTGAATGTGGAACGTGCTTCAAAACCAGATGCTTTTGAAACTGCTTGTGAAGAGAGCTAAAATGAGTAAGCTCCTGACAAGCTGGGTCAGAACAGCCAAAAAAAGGAGAGCTGTTTATAAATATGAGATGCATTTTACTGCAACTCTGTGTCAGTCATGCTTACTTAGCATTGGCACTATGCATGATTTAAGCTATACTGCACATACTCCTCATTTGTTTTGTTCTGTTACTTTGAACAGCTCTTGTTTCTAGTAAGACCTCTTGATGCTTCTGACTGAGACACAGGTGTGTCAAGCAAGGAGGTGAACCAGTTTTTCATTTCCCAGATGAGCCAATTTTGGAGTGGTGGCTGAAGATTTCCCCACTTTGAATTCTCTGTCAGCTGGACATGGATGACAAGGTCTTCACTTGTCAGGTGTATCGCTTATAGGGCAGCCTGGACACATGGTAAAGGATTAATGATTATAATGAGAGCGTAAGGTGTAAAAAGGTGATAGAGATGGTTGAAGGTGTTGCTGTAATAGTCAAATAAGAGAACATAATTTTTTAGAGGGCCATAATAATACAGGCAGGGAAGAGTTCGGAGACTTTAAAGAAACAGCAGCTCATATTGCTGAGCCAGAGTGCTCAGTTTTACAAAAACTTAGTAAAGGGACCAGGAAGAAAACAGGCACTAGGAAATGAATGGGGACTTCACAGTTGTGAGGAATGGCTCAAGCAGGCACAGCTGCTGCCACTAATCAGTCTACTTGTGTAAAATGGAGGGGTGAGAAGAGAGAGCAAGAGGAGTCTGGAGAGGGAACTGTTGGCTTGGTAAAAAGGAAAGTAATAATTACAGTGGCCATAATGACTGGATGAGCAACATGCTATCTGGTTAAAGAGATAGCTAGGGACCAGGCTAGCTCCCCATTGGGGAAAAATTGCTAGAGGAAAGAGCCGTGAGAGATCTCTTGGGGGTGGCAGCAGCAAGATAGAGTGAGTGCTTGTCTGAGCTGGAAATCACAAAGCTGTCCAGCTAGTATCTAGTAGGCTGGTTAAGTGCAAGTTAAAACCTCACTTCTACTTCCTATACAGTGTTGAGTTTCATAGTTGGTAGGGTCGGAAGGGACCTGAGCAGATCATCAAGTCCGCCCCCCTGCTGTGGCAGGAAAGAGAACTGGGGTCAAACGACCCCAGCAAGGTGTTCATCCAGCCTCCTTTTAAAGACCCCCAGGGTAGGAGCCAGCGCCACTTCGCTTGGAAGTTGGTTCTAGATCCTAGCTGCCCTGACTATGAAGTAGTGCCTCCTGATGTCTAGCCTGAATCTACCCTCTGCCAGCTTGTGACTGTTATTTCTTGTCACTCCTGGTAGTGCTCGGGGGAACAGGGACTCCCCCAATGCCTGCTGGTCCCCTCTGACTAGTTTGTAAACGGCCACTAGATCCCCACTCAGCCTTCTCTTGTGGAGGCTGAACAGGTTCAGGTCCCTTAGCCTCTCGTTGTAGGGCCTGCCCTGCTGCCCCTGATCATGTGGGTGGCCCTCCTCTGGACCCGTTCCATGTTGTCCACATCCCTCCTGAAGTGCGGCACCCAGAACCGGACGCAGTACTCCAACTGCAGCCTGGCCAGTGTCGCATAGAGGGGGAGGATCACCTCCTTGGACCTGCTTGAGATGCATTTGTGGATGCATGACAAGGTGCGGCTGGCCTTCCTGACCTCGTCCCCACACTGTCAGCTCATGTTCATTTTGGCATCAACAATGACTCCAAGATCCTTTTCTGCCTCTGCACTGATGAGAAGGGAGTTCCCCAGCGTGTAGGTATGCTGCTAGTTCTTCCTCCCCAGGTGCAGTACCTTGCACTTGTCAGTGTTGAAACCCATCCTGTTCTCATCTGCCCACCCCTGTAACCTGTCTAGGTCTGATTATAGCCCATTCCTCCCTTCTAGTGTGCCCACTTCCCCCCACATCTGCAAATTTGAACAAGGTGCTTTTTACCCCCTTGTCCAAGATGTTGAGCAGTACAGGCCCGAGGACTAAGCCCTGGGGGACCCCACTGCCCACATTCCTCCAGGTTGAATAAGACCCATCCACCACCACTCTCTGGGTGTGCCTCTCCAGCCAGTTAGTGACCCAATTGACTGTGTAGGTGTCAACGCCACAGTCCCCTAGTTTTTTAATGAGGATGGGGTGAGAGACAGTGTCGATGGCCTTCCTAAAGTCCAGAAATATTACGTCCACTGCTAAACCTGCATCTAAGGATTTTGTGACCTGGTCATAGAAAGCCACCAGGTTGGTCTGAGTTGTATAAGTATTTCCTCAACATGGAAGTGATAGCAGCATCTGGGATGCTTAGCTTAATCCTAGTCAAAGGGGTGGAGGGGTGGGTTGAAAGGAATTAGATGGGTTGCCTTGTATATGTTCCTTGGTACATTTCAAATGTTGCATTTCAAACTTTGGCACATTTTGAATGTTGTATTTTTGCAGGCACAAACATGGGCCTATAAATTGAGGGTTTTTTTTAATCAAGTGGGCTACTAATGAGCCTGCTTTGCAGGTGCTTGCATGGCAGCAATATGTTTTGGCTGTGGAGGACACTCATCCACTCTTGCACGCACACTCCAAGCCCTGAAATCCCTGAAGATCCTGCTCTGGGTGTAGCTGTCTGTGGCAGCTCCTGAGGCTTTGGTCTCAGTCATGCTTCAGAACAACCACTTCTTTCATATGGCTGACATGGAAAAACAATTATAAGTCCAATTTAAGGTTAGATAACCAGTCTAATGCTCTTGGCAGGGAATGCATCTCTGCATTGTCACCATCAAATTTGTATAGAGGGAAGAGTGTTGTTTTTTGGCGCACAGTTTTATCAGGATTGCCACAGTCACATTGGCAGAACTCCTAACATACCATTTGTGCATCAAGTGACTGCAGTGGCCATGCTCGATCCAGATCCAATTTGGAGCCTTCCGTGTTTTTTGCAGAAGGTCAAAACCAGGAGGCTTTATTGTTGGGTCAGAAATTAGATATTTATTCCAAATGGTGGTTTCATTCCATATTTTTCCAAGCTGCTGCATGGTAATGTCCTACAAAGGCTTGTACAAGGTTTCTAGGAGACGGTGCAGTGAACTGGGAAGTTCTTTAAATCCCTATGGATGGGGAGGTCTGGGTTGTCATTCATGAGGATGACCTCTCTGTATGCAACTTCACAGCAATGAATGTCTGGAGGAACAATATTGGCCAGCACTGGTAATCACTGAATTGGTGTAGACTTCAGGGTTCTGGTGATAGCATGCTTTGCAGAATTTACCTGGACATCCTTGCATTTGGATGAGTGCTAGCAGCCCTGACGGGTGCACAGTACTCGGCCATTGTGAAGACCAGTGCCATAGCAGAGGTGCGGAGTATGCCCGTAGTGGCACCCCAGCTCATTCTGGTTAGGTCACAGCCACTAGGGACTGCTCTGAGAAAGCTTGTTCATGTCTTTTCAGACATGCAGTGTGCATGTAGCAGCAGATAGGTAGGGCATGGAGAATCTGGCATGGTGCTGTAGATTTGCTTTTACCTTGTAGCAGTGCACATCTGGTTTCTGGTTTTGGTTTTTACATTTTTAAAATAACTCTCTGACTCATTTGACTCTCAAGTATGTTGGATTCTTGTAGGAACAAAACCTTTAATTGTCTGTGCAGTGAGAAAAAAGGCAACTAGCAAATGGGTGGAAACAAGGAATTGGGGAGAGGGAGAAGTGGAACAGAAAAGGGTCCTTGCTCACGCTTAAATGCATCTGTGTATGCTGGAGTGCATGTTTGAGAGGTCAAAGCTGCTCCACTGCCCACCTTGCCTAGGGAATAACAAAAACAAAATAACTGGTGCTACTGCATGTTTGGTCCCAGGAAGAGGTTCTCCTGCTGACCACATGTGGGATGGCTGTGTGAGGTGTGTTGAGGGGTAGACTTCAGGGTAAGTGGTCAGGAGGCCAAGCTGTTTGTTTACTGAACACTTCCATTGGTAACTACTGCATCTCTCATTTCCACTTCTGCCATTTCCTCAGCTGCTGTGAAGGCTTCCTTGTTGAAATGAAACTTTTTTAAGCCAGCTGCTTCTCCCTCTTACCAGCCTCTCTGTGAATATCAAGCACCTTACGGTACTTCCTTCACCCATCTGTTGACCTCCCAAACTGCATTGAATCCCTGAACTACTATACTTTCTTTGAGCTCTTTGCTAGATATTGTGCTCTAATTTGGAAGCTGCCAGTGCCAACCTTGGAAGGCAAGAAAAATAATGTGTATTATGTTTGCCTTGTATATTATATTTGACTTCCATGATGTCAGTTTTTGAGTTGCCATCTTCAGAGCCTGTGCCCTGGTCTTGGGAGACCCTGAAAATGCAAAGGCCTTATGCAGCTCTCCTATTCTCTTTCCAGATGTATTAAGCCTCACAAGCCAGCCAGAGATCCGCTCTGGGGCCTATATTTTGCATTATTGCTGTATTTTTATGAATTTTTTTTGAGCGTGTGTGCTGTTGCAAGAGGGTGTTCCATGGAGCAGTGTTCTTGGGTGGCCAGTTATTGTGATATACGCTGGCTTGAATGCTAATTTAATGATCTCATTTGCATTAGTTTAACACTAATTGAGAGTACTATTTGGCAAGGGGACTGAAGATGGTGTGAGACTGGACATTTGCACTTCTGTAGGCATTCCCTTATGTGATGGAACAGCAAAGAAAATATTTATTTGAGAAAGCAAAGGGGAGCCCTGGTAGATAAATCTTGTAGTTTTTCACCAGTATTATGTCCCCAGTGATGTTGTTTTGCCTCGGAGCAAGTGACTTATTCAGGAATCAAGGATAAGGGATCCCTACCCTACAGTGTCTAGAGCTCTTTCATTCTCCCCATTGGACGTATTCAAAGTTTGTCATGCAAAGATATATGCCTGTTCCACACAAGGCAGTGGTGTGCACTTGGACTGGAAGTGAGCATTATATACTTGTGTTAGTATGGTTTAGTGTGCAAGCAGTTAAACTCAGCAATGCTGTGACATGGCAATACTGATATTGGTTCCAGAGTTCACACACGAAGTCTCAGCTTGGTGCTGTCTTGTACTATATAAGCAAACCTAAAAAAGACCCTCCTGCAATGACTGCCATTGTTTGCATTTATGTGGATATTAGCATTTGTAGCTTCTATGTTGGAATATGTTCTAATTGCTCTTAATCCCTTTATGGTAACTGGAATTACTTTGATAAGAAAATATTTGCAAAAGATTGCAAAATGCTTTTCTGGGGTGACAGGATCCAGTGATACTGCACTAATTTCCTGTTACAAAAACCTTGAAGATTCATTACTCAATAAGTAGAAATCCACAGTAAAGAAAATTCTCTAAGGGCATGTCTACATGTTGCCCTACCACAAAGTAGCAACACACTATGTCGCCATATGGCATGCTATGGTGACTTAGTGATCATATGAGTCTACTCATGATCGGCAGCTACACTGCTGTAGTGGTGCACTCCCCGATGTAGCATGCCACTATGGTGATGTTGTGGTAAAATATAAACAAGCACCACGGGCATGGCACAGTAACTGCCTGTACTGCGCCATAATTTAGTACTCCCAAAAGGAAGTGCTAAAGCACAGCACCATAGCAACGTCCCCATATGGCAATGTGTAGATGTGCTCTTAGACTTCTATTTCAATTTGCTGCAGCAGGAACCTGGGTATACGGGTGGGAAGAAGGACAAACAGTGCACTCCACAGGAAAGGGCTTGGTTTGACTGGATGTATTGAGAGGAAAGTGTAACAGGGGAGGGAGAGGGAGAGCAGCATTTTTAAGTGATTGTGGTGAGCAGCTGCAATCTTGGGCTTTGTGATGGAAGGCTGCACCACAGAATAGGAGGAAATAGAACTGGGAAAGAGAACTTGCTTGTATTTGCTGTTGCCAACCCTGGCCACTTTTGGTGGTCTAGATGAGGCTGCTGGAATGTGTCTAAGCAGTAGGGCTGAAACCATCTTGGCAACAATATGAATTTTGTAACTGTTACTTGTGGCATCTGAGAAAAAAGTTTCAAGCAAGCAGCATGCCAAGCAAAAACAATTCCTAATCTCTGTAATTTAGGTGAAGCAAGAGGGGCAAAACAGGAAACAACTTGACAGAAGTCCTAAGCATGAGGTTTAACTATAAATAGTCTCCTGGTAAATAACCAAAATTGTATATGAAAGAGAGGCAAATGCTACACCCTTAATTACACTGATGATGATTAGTAAACCATGTCATCTCAGTAGCACAGCCGGGCAGCATGGAGAGCAGCTCCCTGCAGGTAAGTGTATGGGGAGGGAAGAGGCTGGGACTGTGGGTGCTGCCCAGCCACAGCACAGGACCCAGGGTTGGTGCGGGGATTGGGGCAGAGTTGCTGCCTTCACCCCTGAGGGGAGGTATGGGGGGGCATGTGCTCCCCAAACTTATGTATGGGGCAGATGCAGGCTGCTTGCTCAGACTCGGAGCTCTCTGCTCTGCTGCCTTTGCTCTGGGGGCCCCGCACCCACTGTGCATCCCCTGCCTGCCTAGCAGCAGGCAGTGAGTTGTGCCCTCCACAGCTGGGAGGGCAGGGGGTGTGCAGCCAGTGCAAGACTTGCCTCACTCAGCTTGGCTTGGCTCCGGCTGTAGCAAGGGGGAGGGGAGGTGGGCATAGATTCATAGATTGTAGAGTTGGAAGGGACTACAAAGGATCATCATGTCCAACCCCCTGCCCCTGGCAGGAAAGAGGACTGAGGTCAGATGACCCCAGCCAGGTGTCTGTCAAGCCTCTTCTTGAAGACCTCCAAGTTAGGTGATAGTACCACCTCTCTTGGAAGCCCATTCCAGACTCTGGCCACCCTTACTGTAAAAAAAATTCTTCCTAATGTTTAACCTGAATCTAGGCTCCACTAGTTTGCATCCATTATTCATAATTACTCCTAGGGGTGCTCTAGTAAATACTGCATCTCCAGTTCCCTGTTGTCCTCCCTTGCCACCCCACTCCCAGTATGGTCAGGTCCACCCAGCTTCCCCTGTGGGGAATAGAGGCCCATCCCACCCTTGGCAGTGGCAGCACCAGGAAGGGAAGGGACACCTCCCCACTCTAGAGCCCAGGGCCCCAATAAATCTTAATCTGCCACTGTCTCCAGTTCTGTATCGTACAGGGGCATAGATTGTCCAGAACCCGACTGGCAGTTACTGTCTGACTGTGTCTTCCAAACTGTCCCTTTTGATTTGGCTTCATGGAGTCGGGCAGAATAACTGCAAGCAGCTTGCTTGAAGACATTTGATCTTCATAAAAAGAATTAGTGGAGGCAGCTTCCTCTGTTTCCCACAACCTCTCTAGGTCCTTGCAGCCAAGTTATGTTTGAATCTTGTGTAACATTTCTAAGAAGCAGCCTCTTCTATCCAGCTGTGTAGGTAATAACTTGCCAAGGCTCTTACCATCTCATGGCTTAGTTACTGCAATGTCCCTTTCTCTGGTCTTGACCAATGCAATCTTGTCCTGCTCACCTTTGCTACAAAAATTATTCTCCTAGACAATCTGGTTCTGCATAAACATCCAGATCCACTGAATCCCTCCTCTTGTTCCTGCATCTCTATTGGTTCAAAAAGAAGAATCTCTTCACAAAATATTCCTATCCGATACGCCCATCTCTCATTCTCTGTCAAGATACTGTCTTCAGGCTTTAACTAGGCAATGATGCCAGTCTCCATTACCCACTAATTACATTTTCAAACAAGTGCCTTCACACTTTCTTCCAAGCTGCCCTCAACCTCCCCAGAAACATCTGCAAAACTAATGGGTGATCCTCTTTGAGCTCTTTGCTATCATGTCTACCATGTTTGTATTAAAGCAGACAAAAACTCCCCAACTTAGTGAGGCAGTGGAATAGACTGCCTAAGGAAATTGTGGACTCTCTATCATTGAAGGTGTTTAAGGAGTTGGACAGGCATTAATCAGGCATAATCTAGGTGTAGCTATGACTCTGTTCGACTATATTTCCTATGCTTCTGGACATAGGGTCATGTGGAATTTTCTCCCACCCCTCTCCTGCTGCTAAATGTCAGGGTTTGTTTGTTTTAAAGCCTTTCTCAGGGCATTGAGTGTTGACTGCAGCTAAGGCTGGGGATTTTGACTGGGGTGTGCTCCTACTGTGTCTTTAAACCTGGAGGTTCCTGGCTAGAGTTTTGCCTCTCTGCTCAGGATCTCATATTTGGGATCAGGATATGTTTTATCCCATGGTCAGATGGCTATGGACTATGTGGGTTTTGCCTTCCTCTGTAGCCGGGGGCATGGCTGTCTTCCTTGGATCTCTTGAGCATGGCTTACCAAACTTTGCAGCAGCAAGACATTGGCTGTTATGGTTCCTCTGATTTACCTGTGACAGATCAGGGTGTTGTGTTATGTTTGGGCGGATGTGTATTTTTGCTAGGAGGTTAGACAACAAATTTGTATAGGATGGTTTGATAGAGTTGCTTGTGATCCTGCCTCAGGCAACAGATTGGACTAGATGATCTCTAGATTTCCCTTCCAACTGTACTTGTCTATGATTCTGTTATCCCTCTGTTGTTTCTATTCTTATGTTTTGTAAGTTCTCTTGTTTTGTTTCAGCAGTGACACATGCTGTGGGGACCTGGTCCATGTCTAGGACTTCTAGGTAATATGAATAATAATAATAAGAAGAAGAAGAATGCTGTGCAGTCTTAAGTCTCCTGGTCCTGTCACCTCCACACAACCAGACTAAATGGAATGTGTTTGAATTGTATTGTTTTGGGGTTTTCTGATAGCTGAGTTGCTCATAATTGAATCATAATTAGCAAGCTATAATCAGAAGGACTGTTAATTTTTAATCATCAGTAAGCCATCCTGCAGCACATTTGATCAGTAATGTACCCCACAAAACAGCAGATGGTGCTGGAGATCTTTCTACAGAAAATAGTTCAGGAGGCTTTGTTCCTGCTTCTGATCTTATTTATCCCTGTCCTATCCATGGATTTTTGTACTGAGATAAATATTGGTTTGGGGCATGGTAATTTTTTCCCCCTTTTAAACCAATATAACTAATTATACTTGTAGAACCCTGATTATATTGATATAAAGGTGCCTTACCCAAATAGAGTTTTTTTGCTTTCCCATTCAAGGATATCTGTATCTATATAATTGTCTGATGTGAGTATGTGGGGAAAGTCTCAGACCTAAAGCAGCATAACCTTTTTGTACAAATAAGACCTTCCTCTGATTTTTCTGCTAGTGTAAGGCCACTGTGTATTCTCCCAGCTAGTATGGTCATTATTTTGAAGGGTAAACTGCACTTAGCTTTGGTGAATAGTTTGTATAACTGATGTATGTTTTATTAAAGGAACAATGAATTAACAAGGCCAATTGTACGCTCCACTTGGTTTAACAAAACAGTTTAGTATAAAGTTACTATACTGAAGCTCCTAATTCCATTGAAATGTTGTGGTGATATTGCTTTTCTTAGCCTAATGATTCGGCTTTGAAATGGTACTGCAGAACTCCAGTCATTTTTATCTGTGTACTTTGCAACCTGCTTAATTTGACGATCTATTCAGCTATGTGCAGACACTCGTTCTTTCAAGGGCTACAGGACCTAACTCAGCAAAGCATCTAGGTTCTAGTGTATTCTACATTTCCATAAGGCACTCAGTTGGAAATGGGTATCGTGGCAAGGGAAGAACTGCTTTTATTCCAAAAAGTTTAAATTTCAGATTTCATCTGGCCATGCTGTTTGACTAAAATCCTGACACTAGGGGACAGCAAAGGGTCATGCAGAATGCATATTTTTCTTTATATATTTTTGCAGGTGAGAATTCATCTCCTTGTCTAGGTCTGCAAAGAATTTGTCTGTCAATAAATATATGCAAATCACATTTTAAAGTGATCATTATTTTCCACTAGATTTTTATAAGGAATTTTTCATTCTCTTCACCTGATTTGCCTTGCAGATGGTCTGTTTTCTGCTTCACTGTCCCAGATTTTAAGATGGGTTTTACCCTGCTGTTTTACTGCTTAAAGTGTACTTTCTGAGAGCAAGCAAGCAGCACTTCTATCAAGGAATTCTTGGGGCCTGTGACCCACATTTTCCAAATTGGTTGGTCACAGAGGCCTGACCCCAATATGTCACAGAGGCCTGACTCTACCCAGTTTTGAAATCTGAAGTTTGAAGTTTTCTCTTTGTTCAAACGTGCTGAACAATCCCAGCTCCCAGTCAAGAGAAGACACAGATGCTCATTACTTTCAGAAATCCAAGCCCTCCTATTTATATGCCTAAATATGCATTTGAGAGCCTTATTTTAGCTACCCATATTTGAAAATATTGGCCTAAATCCTTTAATGAATCTTCATTTTCTGCCTCTGGGGTATCTCTAGGATTTGTCCTCCAGCTAAGAGACCTGGAATCATCTATTTCTGCAAAGGATACTTATGCAGTTGCACTAGTTGGGAAGGAGAGGCTGAAGCTCTCTCTAAAGAGAGAATTATTTTCTGCAGCCTAGAAGCTTCAGTCTGGGATGTATCATGAACAAAACTGGCTAGAAATTCAGAGGCCCCAGTTCATTTGTAAGCTTTGGTCAATGCTGCAGCAGTGGAAAATGTCATTGTGCCAGAAGGCCACTTAGCTGCTGTTGCTTCTGATTTTTTAAAAAAATAATTAACATTTTATTAAGTTTTATATAAAAAAATCAAATAAAGGCTCCATGAATAACGGTTCTTATGTACTTGCCTAATGTAGAAATACCTGCCCTTTACAGACCTCAGTCAGAAGACGCTGATATAGGAGAGACCAATTTTTACTTTGGAGGCCAACTGATGAAACAGGACTGCCTACTGCTGCCGGCTGAGCATGTTCATCTGGCCCTCTGGAAGGCAGCATGACTTGCCTATTGCAGGTAGAAGACCTGGAGCTGGCTCTTTCTCTTCTTACTGTTTCCATTTTGGAGGAAGTGGAGGATCAGCCACTTTGTTCCCATACTTTCCCCACAAACATGGTAGGGAGCAAGAATATACAATACAAATTTTCCATCGCACCTCTCTGGGCACTCTGAGTTTATGATGTTCATTTCAACAAAATAAATAATATTTAAGTGATACAGCATTTAAACCATGTGGACTTCAAATTGTAAAACTATGTGCATTTTGAAAAGCAATTCCAGCCCCTCTCTATCCTGCTCTTTGCACCTGCAACCAGTTTCTCCCCTTGAATATCTTGGCAAGAAAGCTTTGTACCATGGATGGGGTGGACAAAGAAGTCTAATTCAAATCCAAAGACACCCCCCACCCCCGTTTATCAAATGAGAGGTTAGTTCAGGATCCAGTATGGTTGTAATTGCTGCAGTGTAACATGGGGAGAAGAGGCTGGCTTCCAAACATTTTGATGGGAAACTGCTCAGCACTTAGTATCTTAAACATGACAAGGAAGTTGCTGGTAGCCAGCATAAATGATGGAGCAAATTTATATGATCTCTGTAAGAAACTTCATAGAGGACCTCCTTGTTTTGTGACAGAGGAAGCTTGTGTGGGTAGCTTGAAGAATGGTCCCAATAGTTGCACTGAAATGATCAAAATGTATCAAGGTGATGAAGCCATGGGTATCTGTTGCAGGGTCAGTACCTGAAAGAAAAGGGTCAAGCCTTTTGCACAATATAAATTTAGCTGCTAATGTGAAGAATGCTTTTACTTGGGTAATTAACATAGGAGGATCTTCCAGTGGTATATAACAAACTCCAACAGTTCAGGTGTACTGGGAGCCAGGGCAGTGTTGTCAGGGGTTTTCAATGTCTTCCTGATTTCCAGTAGCCACCCTGACCTGTTTGGGCCGTTAGCGACCAGCATAATTTAAAACAGCAGACAGTTCTAAGTTGTGCTCAGGGAACAGTACCTCTCATCTGACCTCCATGTGTAACCCTCCTTTGTGGCTTAGTATATGGTCCGTTAAGTGAATTTATTCAGGAAGAAAGAATGAGTGAATAGAATAGAAATTTCTCAAATCTGACCTGGGTTGAACCCTTAAATCATAAAACCATCACCAGTTGTAATAGTGAATTAAAATGTATGTTTTTAGGAGATACAGGATCCCTGAGATGGGAGTAAAAGATGTGTTACACATTAAACCTGGAAAGTCTAAAATCAGCCCTTCTAGTCCAGGAGACTGTAAAGTTGTATTGTGTAGACAAGCCAGGTGAAGACAGGTTATTTATCTATATCCTGTGGTATGAGGAGGGAAAGAGCACAGTTTTACCACTTTACTAAGACTCATGATGGGTTTGCTGAATTTCAGAGGTTCCATTGGTCAAATGCTATTGCTTGTGATTAATTAGACTACAAATTAACCCAATATCCTATACTGTGCCAAGGAAGAACATGTTGTCAACTTACTTTCTTTATATATAAACAGGGAGGACTGCACAAAGTGGACTAAAATACAAAAAGTCAGGTGCCAAGACCATAAATAAGTGTGGTTGACTGGACACTCTTTCATTCAATGTATGTACCATGATAACTAGGGATGGGACAGACCCTAGATTATTTTATAAGAATTAGTGCTGTCATTGTCAAAGAACTTCCCCTAGCAACTGATGTGATTTAGGAAGTTTGAGGCAGCTATTACAACTTTCATACACCATTCTTCTCTATTTAGAGCAATTGGACAGTATGGCAAGATGAAATACAGCAGCAACATACTACCAAGTCATAAATGTCACTGTACATTGTAATATAGGATACAGTATGCTGTGAAGATTTAAAACTTAAACAGTGAGGCTTTTAAAGTAAGTGATGGGGTGTCATTTTTTTCTTTCTATTAAAAAAAAAATCAAGGCTTTACTTTGTACAAGAGCAATCCTATTGCAACCAAACTTTCATTAAAATATATTGTAGAATTCCTTATTGTGACTAGGTGGGACTGTTTTTGCAGATAACTAGCAAGGACAATCTGTAATCTTTTTGTAGGCAAAACTCCCTTTGAAGTTGAGCAGATTTTTTTTTTAATCGTATACGAATTCCAAGAATTGGTCCTACATTTACGAATATAACTTCCTTTGGAATACTGACATAGCTATCTCCTCCTCAGTAGGGCACTCGACTCTTCTGGTATAATCCACTAAGAAATATGCTGCTTATGTTTGTACTTATTAACAAAGGCACTAAAACCCAAATAAATCTTCAGGGCTGAGTATAGATAGTCAAACATTTGAAGCTGAATTGATTCAATCTTCGCAGGTTTGTTTAAGCTGCATAGATTGAACCAACAAGCAAGTGAACAGACTTCCACTTTTGATTCCAGAAATGCAGCCACGTGCCTGCAGTGGCCCAGGTCAGAAGTCAGGAAGCACTAGAGCACACCTCCCTGTTATGCTGGAGCAGACAGCTTGAATCTGGAGGGGATCTGGGACAGAAGTTCAATAAACTGATTTAGATTAAACCAGTTAAGTCTGATACTACATCCATCCAGGTTTCTTAAACCAGTTTCAGCCATTTTGAAAGCAGTTTATCTGCACTGAACTTCTGTTGTGTTACAGATTTGAATTGGTTTCCGATCACTTGCATTGTATTTTGTGTAATTTCTGGCCCTAAGTGAAGGAGCCCAGGTGTTCTTATTTTGCCATGGCAGTGCTGCAGTGCCACCTGGCTCCTCTTCTCTTCTAGGGCTGCACACTGTAGCTCCAAGCCCTGGCAGCAGCTGCTGCTGCTGCCCTATGCAAAGCAACTAGGTGCATAGTTTGTTTGCCTATGGCCCACTAAAGGGTTAATCCAGCCCTGTGTGGGACCAGGTCAGCATGCTGGTTCACACCCATGGGCTGGCTTGGAGCACCAACCCCACATTGGATTCGGCTTGCAGACCAACCTGTGTCACTCATCTGGCGCACAGGGCTGGAAGGTTGATCACTGTTCTACTACACTGAAGTTTTGTCAGCGTAGCTATGTCAGGTAAGGATGCAAAAAGATCTTGGTCCCTAGCTGACACTTCTATGTTGATAAAATCTGTCGTGCAGATGCAGCTCTGCTGACGGGAGAGTGCTTTCATCAACTTACTTTATGTTTCTCTGGGAGCTTGTATATGTAGTGGCAGAAGACAAGCACACGCTGTGTTTGCTGACATAACTTTCCCTTTATAACTAGAGCCAAGATAATGTTGACATGCCCTGTGTATCCTACCTTGGTTCCTTGGGTTTCAAAATATAAACACTTGAGGTCTAAACACAAAGAGCCATCTTCAAGGTGTATGTGTGTGTGTGTTGTGGTGTGCGTGCAATTTCACTTCAGAACTTAACAGAAAGGTGTGCTTGTTCCCATGACACTTTTTCCATCTCCCCAACAAAAGTCTGACCAGAGTTTCCTATGTTAGTTTTTTTTGAGTACCCACTATAAAGAATATCATTTGTGTTTCTGTTTTAACCTTCAATGTCCTTGACATTTTGGACTCAGCAATGAATCAGCTTACTGTGAAGAGAAAATAAGTGACGCTGCTTTCATTAAAGTTTGTACAGCAAATACTAAAACCATGATGATGATCGTCCAATAAAGACCTCCTGTCACATAATGACTCTTGTCCATGAAACTCTAGGGCTAAGGTTAGCTCTAAGTTAAATGCACTCATGTTCATTTACTAGTGCTACAGATGTGATGATGTGCTTTGCTTCCTTTTGCGTAACAAAAGCAGCAATCAAACAGCTTCTGGCTCTCATGTGGCTGACTCTTCAGAAACAGAATGCCAGTTGACTTTTATAACACATGTTCAATGAACTTGCATTATTTATCACGTTGTCCCAAGGTACAAAAGTATGGTCCTGAACAGTTCTGTGATTTCTAAATGCAGATAAAGACACAAAAGAGGATGAATTGGTGACAAGGAAGTTATTTAAGAGGACAGTGACAGAACTTCATCTGAAAGTCCTTCCTTAATATCCCCATAATTTACTAAATCTACACTAATTAGCTTTCACTAATTATGTTCATCATTTACTGGCAAGTGAAAATAGATTAACTGGTTCTCTCTTATTTATTTCCTTTTAGCAGTTTTATTTTCTGTTCTGGTTTAATCTGTTTAGTATTTCTCTCATCCATAATTATAAAAAAGCTCTGTTATCCGACATCCTCCGGGAACGGAGGATGCTGGTTAATCAAACATGCACCGTCCGGTAAACTCCCTGGTGTCAGTGTGCTGGGGGACAGGGAGGGCTGCCCCCGCATAGGCTGCTTTGCCTTGGGCTGTGGTCCACAATGAAGAAGTGAAGAAGAAGAAGAACTCTGCTTGCGGCAGCGAAACCAGAAGTAGGACTTCTGGTTTCGCTTTTGCCACGTCCCTTGGCAATATGACAGATGCCGGTTACCGGAGCTTTCCGGTTGGTAAAATGCTGGATAACATGGCTTTTACTATATAGTTCTCAGGCACTGGCATAATATTGCTCAGTTGCAGAGAGAGTTTTGATTTCAAAATTGTTTTTCTTTTCTAAGTCTCAAGAAAACATTTCTCTTCCTACTGGGTTGTAGAAATATGTTATTGTCATTGAATCCATGTTATAAACAAAATATATGGCATCATACTAGCTGACAGTATTTAAAAGGCTGCTGCAGGTGGTGGAAAACATGAAACAGCCCATATGCTATATTTTATTTTTGCTTTGTGTAATCCTGCTATTTTGCTCAGATTCTATGCCCATCACTATTGTGTCTGGTTCAAATGAGTCACTTTACTGATATATTTTTAAATGCAATATCATGAATATAAATTATAACTCCTTGCTTTTATCACAAATCACCAAGGGCCAGGCCCAGACATGTATTCTTTGGATTAGGGATCAGCACAGTGGCAGAAAAGATCTTGGAAGCAGCCATTACTCATTCACTAGTGACCATTAGAGCAGCTTGTCTCATCTACAGCAGCAGTTCTCAGACTCTAACAGATTGTGCACCACCAGTTTAAAATAATACAACCACAAGTCCCACCAGCCAATTTTTCAGGTCAACCTTAAGTACTACCAGCAAATTTTTGTCATATAAAGTAATTATAATAAATCTGTTAATGTTTACCACTGACAGGTTGTCTGTGTACCACTGGTGGTGCCTGTACCACAGATTGGGAACCGCTGATCTGCAGTCATCAATGGCTACTAGGCTTAGTAGATTGCAAGGTGCTCTACCCATGCTCCTCCTTCCCGAATATAGCACCAGTGCTGCGCAGATGATGGGAGAGAATTAACTTATAGCCAGATATGTCAAGTCTATACTGGGCAGTTTCCCCCTATTGAAGGGGAAACTGTGGGTCACAATGTTTGTACTGTGGGAATAGCACAAGGCAATGGGGTAGGAGCCAAGGACCGGGCCCTGAGCTTATGCTAATTTAGAAACAAAACTGCTGCAGTATTGTAAAACTCCATTGGAGTCAAAGGGATTGGTTCCATTAACATTGTCATTGAAATTATAGTCCTGGCAGAATTACAGTGGTGCTGGGGGTTGTCTTCAGGTTTAATAACTCATTATAAAATTGTCTCATGAGGCAATACCATTGCTCTTATCCTGAAATGCTGGCCCGCACTAGTTGATAAATAACTGTTGACACCAAAGAACCATACTTACTCACTGCTGTCTATCACTGGTGTTTTAATTTAATTAGCAGTATGAAGGAGTATAAAACAAGCAAAATAAGTGAAATAAGTAAAAAAATGAATTGGCTAAGAAAGAAGTACAAATAGTATGTTTTTCTTTTTTTAAAAACAGCTTGTGGGGAAAAATTTAAAAATTGGTATAAAATTCCTGGCTCGTCTTACTTGATGGTGGTCTTCTTACAGATAATATGTCTGTTTGTAGTATAAGAGGCTAGCAATGTTCCACTGCTAAGAGTGAGAATTCGTCTAAGAGGGGAAAAATAATTTTGGGAAGCCTTTTAATGTTGGTATTAGCTGAAAAGGCCGCTACAAGTTAATGGCAAGAAAGAGGAAAACCCATCACATTTCTTCTGATTCCTGAAAGGCTAATTTGAGAACACAAAGATCTTTGCCGAGATAAATAATGAGCAAGTGCATGTTTAAAAAAGCTACTGCAGGTTGTGGAAAAGTTTATGACTAACTGAAGTTAGCAGCACACAGAAAGCTTGTCCTGCTGATCTAATCTTTTTTTTTATTTGAATGACAGTAGTGCTGGTGGGCCTTGTTGTGTCAATAGCTCTTCAAATGTGTTAAAAACAAATCTCTGCTCCAAAAAGCCTTCAAGCTAAGGGCCCAATCCTGAAAACGTTTACTCACATAAGCAAGTTGATCTGAACTAAAGTCACTATGAGGGTTCATGTGTGCATGTAGTTTTTGTAGGTTTGGGATCTAAATTAAAACAAAATTCAATGGACAGGTGTAATAGCCCTTTGGTTGGAGGGACTATAAGGTGCTGTCTATCCAGCCAATTTACCATTCCCACTGGTGGCAGTTCCATCAGGTATGCTGCACTGTTTTGGGCAGGCTTATTTTAGAACCAGAAGCCATATAGTTACCTCCATTCAACATTTGGGGCAGGCTAACTAGAACTACTGAATGATAGTACCAAGTCTACACCAAATTAATTGGTGTGCCCACAGGGTTTAAGCAGCAGGCTACCAGGCACTTGAGGGCACTATGGTTAGGGACAGTAAGTTTACTGTGTAGATGTGGTATAAGGGTAACTGTGATGATAATATATTAATTTTATCTTTCCCTCATGGCTTGCAGTAAAGATTGTAAACTATACTATGTGGCTGGCCAATTTTCCCCATAGACTACTTAAACTCCATTTAAAATAACTTATCACTAGGGATCCTAGTTTTCTCTGACTAAAAAAAAATGAATCCCCAATTTTCAGATTAAAAGAGTAACCCAAAATCCACATTTTTCTGTGATTAAAATAAAACACCATGAATATCATGCTCTCTCTCTCAATCTATATATAGTGGTGTTTCATTTTAATTGTGGAAAAATTTGGGGATTTGGGGTTAATTTTTTTAATTTGAAAATTAGGGATTTTTTTTTTAATAGAGAAAACTAGGATCCCTGCTCATCACCTATGAAAAGCAGACCCTTGGTGTTTCAAACAGAACTGAATGGCCAAAATTATCAGATACATTTGATAACATGGGCGGCAGTGTCTAAACCACACTTATGCAAGAAATGTCAGACATAAGGTTCTGTCTCCTTATCTCATGGCTTTTAGAATTTGGCTTTAAGTGAGAATCCATCATGTGTAAAGGTTTGTGGTCAGATTAAATGATAATTTGGGAAAATTACTAGATATATTAGTCTGCTTTTCTTTGTCCTATGGTTCTCTTCTGTTTAAGTGAGGCTTCAGTTTTGTCTAGGGTTCATTGGTTTTGGATGGAACATTTGCCATTTTTTCTGTAATATCTTCATTACAGAGCTCAGGTTTGTAATGTTGAAAAATGGCTGCAGAAATGCTATTTACCATCCTAATGCTGTATTGGACTATTGCAGTCTTACAGTGTAAATTTAAAGTTTGATCAGCTCCTCCTGTTTGTTAAGCTGTACACTTGAAATGTTGAATCGCCTTCATAATTTGAAAAAAAGAGTGATTCCTAATACGCTAGTAACATTATGAGCCATGTTACCATTTATATTGGAGTAAAAGAGTGGTGTTGCATTTTGGAGTGGAATAAAACAAATAAATTGCAGCAAATAATTTTTTGAACTAGTTTCACCTCTTTTTGGCCCTGTAATGTTTGCAGGCAAGTCAGGTGTTCTTTATCTTTTTTACTCTAATTTACTGTTTACCCTGCCCCCAAACACAAAATGAATTCAATAGTATTGAATCTACCCTTATTTAAGAAGCTAACGCTAAGAGATCTTTGCACTTCCAAAACTTTATACTAAAAATAAAAGTTAGAACAGCCAGGTCTGTATTTGATTTCATACAGCTCTACTACAGAGCAAAGGCCATAATGGCGTTAAAATTTTCACAATGGCCATAAATAATACAAAAGAGCCAACAAGTGATTAAGTAAATCCTAGGCTAAATGCTGATGATAGTAATAATCTTCCATCAAATATTTCTTTATACTTATTGGGTAGTACATTATTTAATAGATTGTTCTATATAAGAATTGTGAAAGTCATTGAGTGGTTTTTTTTATTGTATTTATTTATTTATTTATTTATTTTTAAAGCTTGGCTGTATTTGTATTCCTGACTCAGACTGGTTAGTGACACATCTAACTCTTCCCATAAACAGCTCCCATATTTTTTCAAATGGCTTTAGTAGCGCTTCAACTTTACTTTTTGCCTGATTAAAGAAGTAGAAATTCCATTATGCAGCCATCATACTTTGTCATACAGCATGCACCTTCCCTCCCCTATGACATTAGCTCCCTAAAATTGGGCTGTGCACATAAAGCAGAAAGCTGATTTTTCTGCTTAGGGTAAAAACATTGTGCTTTGATTTCTGCTCCACAGTGCAGCAACTCCTGCCTTACTGTGCAGGCAGCTGATGAACGAGTCAATTGCCTTAGTACTTCCTTGTTCTTCACTCCAGAGGTGTTAATGATCACCTCTCATTTGTAATGGTCTTGATGTTCCACTAATCAAACTAACCTTTTCTGGGGGGCAATTTTGCTGTCATCAAGCTGTTCCTATTCCCTCTCTCCAAATTTCCCAGCCTTGGAAGGTCTTTAACACTTTTCAAAATCAGATCCAGCCATGGAGATCAGTCTTCAGGAGCAGCTTGAAAAGGGTGGGTGAGTCAGCTGAAGATTAGGCTTTGTCCTTGTTCTATGCAGCCAGAACTCTAAGGGAAAATATATTTGCCTTTTATTCCACCTTTCAAAAACAAGGTGCGTTTATATTCCAGGACATGTTGTTTGTATGTGAGTAAAATATGGTATTTAAGGATAAGAAAGACTTTGTCAGGGGTGGTTCCAGGGGTGGGTGTGGGGGTGGGGGGGTGCGTTGTGTAAGTCTCAAAGAAGGTAAGCATTTGTTCCTCCCTTCCTCTCTGTGCTCAAAGGCACATTACCTCCTCTCTCCTTTTCCTCCCCTCCCATTCTTCCCTTCCCTGCCTGCTGCTGGGACACCATGGTGGAGGAGGAAGAGGAGCTCCTGCCTGCTCCAGCTGGGTGGCACAGGGGCTGTGCTCAGCTCCAGACTGCAGCTGCAGCAGCAGCAGTCCCTCTCCCTTACCTGCTCTCCCCAGGAGTTCCCTGTTTGTCTGAGAGCAGGCGTGGAGTGAGGGAATTAATCTGGCATGCAAATTTCCTAACTATTTTCTGCACTAAAAACCAGTGCAAAGAATTAATTCAGTTTCTAGGCCAGGGGTGGGCAAAATGGTAGATCCAGCCACTGGCTGGATCCCATTTCCCAGCAGCCCCTGCCTGCATTGCTGTGGCCACTTTCCATGGAGACCTCAGCAGCTGCAGCACCCTGAAAGTGCAGGGCCAGGGTTTCCATGGAGACTGGCCCTGGCAGCGCTGGCAGGGCATGCGGCCTAGTGGGGCGCTGCGCCGGGGCCAGACTTGGGATCTTGTGGCAGTGACAGATGGTCCGGAGCTGGGGCAGAGCTGTGATCTGCTGTCTGCGTGCCACGGTGCTGGGAAATGGGATCCGGCCGGCGGATCTGTCATCTGCCACTACTGAGAATAGCATAGCTCCTTCCTCTTGGGGATCACCCTTCAGGTAGCTGAAGGCTGCTATTAAACACCCTCTCAGTCTTCTCTTCTCCTGACTAAATAAGCCCAGTTCCCTCAGCTTCTCCTCAGAAGTCCTGTGCCTCAGCCCCTGAACCATTTTTGTTGCCCTCCACTGGACTTTCTCCAATTTGTCCACATCCTTTTTTAGTGGGGGGCTCAAAAAGTGGACATAGTACTTGGTGCTGAATAGAAGGGAATAATCACTTCCTTTGATCTGCTGACAACATTTCTTCTAATGCAGCCCAGTATGCCGTTAGCCTTCTTTGCAACAAGGGCACACTGCTGGCTCAGGTTCAGTTTCTTGTCCACTGTAACTCCCAGGGCTTTTTCTGCAGAGCTGCTGCTTAGGCAGTCAGTCCCTAGGCTGTTCTAGTCCTAAGTGCAGGACTTTCCACTTGTCCTTATTAAACTGTGTGAGATTTCTCCAGTCCTTCAATCTGTCTAGGTCACTCTGAATCCTAGCCCTACCTTCCAGTCTATCTACTACTCCACCCAGCTTTGTCATGCACAAACTTGCTGAAGGTGCACTTCATCACTCTGTACTCTGGCACGTTTTAAAAAAAATATTTTGCGATCTACTAAGTAACTATATTTGATAAATGGCCTGTTCTTTTAGCGTAGGTGGAGATTATTCTTTTTGGTAATAATTTCCAGTCATTAACCAATTCCATCTCTTAAATCTTCCATTTCCAAAATTCATTCTATACCTTTAATACTAAATGTATTTAACTCACATTTTTACTCTACACACCTTGACATAGTTACTGTTAGTACACAGATGAGAATGCATACGTTTCAGTGCTATGCATTGCTTTTTCCTCATTACCACATCAAGCAAAATATGACTGTATGTATATTTACAAAGCTAATATTAAATAGATGTTCTACTCACACATATTATTGTGATAAGGTCTATAGGTCTCACTTAAGGTTAACAAGGAAATGGGAAACTGAGGAACTGGTCACCACTCAGTGAGGACACAAGCCCAGGTAGGGCTACACATAAGAGTACCAGAGAAGTAATCATGGACAATTTACATGTTGGAGGGTGAACAGGGCAAGGATGACCCACATTGGGGCTGGGAAAGCTATACAGTCCTGGGAGGAAGCTCACAGGGGGAAAGTTGCTAAAATTACAGGACTTTCTTAGAAAAATCTTGAACCTGAAGGATTGCTAGAGGACTACACTTGGTAAGAAGCAAGGATTTTTGTGGGTGATATCTTTTATTGGACCAACTGCATGGTTGGGAGAAGTTTAGACAAGCATAAGTTAATGGTGTTTTCAGGGGCAGATCCATAGGAGGTGCAGTAATGTGGTTGCACCCCACTTTTTGGCCATGGCAGGAACCATGCCTGGGGACTTTTTAAGTCTCAAAGAAGGTTACAATCCTTGCTCCCTTCCTCCCCATGCTCTGAGGCACATTCCCTTCCCCCACCTGCTGCTGCTGGTGCTCCTACTGTCTTGGGAGTGGGGAGATGCTGGGTTGCATGGGGGCTGGGCTCAGCCCAGGACAGTTGCAGTGGGCAAGTAGGTTTCCCCTCCTTGCCTGCTTTTCCTGGGTGTTCCTCATCCTGCCAGGCCATGAACAGGCACAGAAAGGGGGGAATTTTACCACCCACTGCCATCATCACCGCTGCTGTCCTGGACTGAGCCTGGACCTTGTGCAGCCCAGTTTAAGCAGGAAAGGAGCTCCCCTTGTCCCCAGGATAGTGGGGCAGGCAGGGGAGAGGATGGCGAGGAGAGTGGCTGTGTTTCTGGGTAGGGAGTGGAAGTGGGGAATTCTTACCTTCTGTGGGGCTTAAAGTCCCTGACTCCTGCTCCTGTGGTGTATTCTGCCTGTCTTGGCAGGGAATGGGGAGGAAGTTGGGAGCAGGAGTGTAGCCACCTCATGGTACCGGTTGTTACTCTGACATCCCTCTGTGCAAGGTGCCTTGTAACCTAATCTTGTCTAAGTCTGATATCTATGCAGTTGATCTAATAAAAGATACAACCCATAAAAATCCTTGCCTCTGGCAAATTCCTGGACCATCACCGCCAGAACATCACTACCAGATGACCTATGTTTGATAAAGACCTTCAAAACTGAACCCCAAAGAGGGGAGTATCTTTTCAAATACTGTGGCCTAAGAGAAGACATGGAAGAGGAGTTGGAAGTGACCCCATGACATTTGCTTCCCCAGTTACAGACAAACAGATGTTATTTTATATAGGTATCCTGTTGGCAATTATGTGAGACTATGTCCAATGACATTGAAGTTCTGCAACAAACTGAGAGAAAGGTCTCCAGATTAGATAAAGGGAATGGGAATATAATTTACATTGTCTAGGAGGAGCATTGTTTTTAGCTGTATTTCACAGCTGATGCCACTAATGTTCAAAAGTGTTATCACTTTGCCAGTTTGGCAATGGTCTTGTGTGACTTGTGTGAGAGACTGAGAAAAGATCCTACTGTGCCTATTGGGCACTTGTGTGTGATCCTGTTCCACCCTGCTTGAAGCAATGAAAGACAGTTAATGCAAAAGGTAGATGGGTCCGCACACTACTTGCTGCTTTCTGCAATTTTGTGTTAAGGGGTAAGATGGTTGTGTGTTACAAAAGCAGATGGATTAGTATTTTTTCAGAGACTTAGTCGGAGTGGAATAGGATTATACGTGGGCCTCTAGTGGGTAGTGTGGGATCTGGTCTTTTGGAAACATGGTCAGGCAATATGATGAGTCCAGCAGGGTTTGCTTGTCAGGGCATATACTTCATACAACTAACAGCATCTTGGAGACAGCCAGCCATTTATATCCTGGTGCATAGAAAGTTTTCCTACCTTGAATTAACAGGCCCATCTACGTCAAACTCTCTGTTTCCAGGAAAGTTTGAGACTACTCCAACGGGATTATATCAACAATAGATTGTCTAACCTAAACACTAGCTAACTAAACAAGAGAGCCTGCGCAGAGCTGACCTTTGTGTGATTACAGCCTATGCCCTTCTGGGGAATCATAAATTAATCTCATTGCACTAAATATAAACAGGATGCTGCACCCTCAGCTGCAGTGCTATTAACTAATACATACAGGTTTTATGCTTTGTTGCTGTTTAATTAGGCCCCTGGCAGATGTGCAAGTAAAGGCATGATCTGATGTGGGACCTCCACAATCGCATGCTACATGTGCATGGCAGAAAGCATGATTGTGGAATCTGGCTTCAGTTCCTATTATACCTAATCTTTCATGTCAGGGGAGTCTGGGATCACAATCCCAGGCTTCTCCTGTACTGACAAGTAGCAAGCTCCCACACCTGGGAGCCCTTTCAGTTGATCAGGTAACAGGGCTCCCAGCTCTGGAGCTTGCTGCTTACTGGGCGTATCTATATGAGATGCTACTGCATGGTAGTGTTGGAAGGTGCTAACCATGATGCAATGCTACTGTGCAGTAACTGGTTGCTACTGCACAGCAGTGTCAGAAAAAAAACTGGGGATGCTGTTGTGCAGTAACACCAATTACTGTTCAGTCATTTAGTATTTGGTTATGCAAGTACTAAATGACTGTGCAATAACTGCGCAGTCCATCACTTATGTAGACACAGACACTGAGTCCCAACCTGGCCGCACGTTCAATTAATGGTATGATAGGAACCAGCCACAAAATTATGAGACTTTTTGGGCGTATCTACAGATCACCCTATGCTGCTGTAGCAATGAGCTATGTCACTGTACAGAGTGCTATGGCGACATAGTGATCATGTGAGTCTATACGTGATCAGCAGCTACTTTGCTGTAGTGGCACACTCCCCCATTTTAGTGCGCCACTATGGCAAAATAATGGCAAAAACTAACCACGTGCTGTGTAGAGGAAGTACTAAAGCACAGAGACATATAGAGACACCCTTTGTTTAATAACGTTGTGACTTATTCCTTGTTTTATTATGCCATTAACTGGGTAGCAACTTGAGACCTAATTAACTGGTTAATCATGTCTTAAGTGTACCTTGGGCTTTAGGCTGTTGCATCAGTTTTTTTCAACGTGATGGTTTCCAGTTTACACTGTCAGTGGATACCACTTTACTGAAGGCAGAGCAGTCCCACCCACTTGCACCAGGTCTGAATATTCCTTATTGAGACAATTTTGACGAGAGCTGTGCAGAACCTCCTGCTTATGATTCATGTGGCTGCTGGTTATGAAGTTTGGTTTGCACAAAATGAAACATTTGCAAGGTCCCCATCAGTTTAGGCTTTACTTGAAACCCAGAAGCAAAATGTCCTGCTGAGTTTCACAGCAATATTGGGGAGATTTACTCCTTTCTTCTCTAACCAGGCATGGAGCAAGGGGCTAGCTTCTGCCTACAAGATATGGAGACCCTTAGTGGGTCATCTGTATTAAATCATAAGAGTTCAAAAATCATAATGTGGGCTCTTAAAATCATGATGGTATCTAAAAATAATGTTTCAGTTCTTTTTCTACTTTTTGAGTTCTTAGGGTACGTTCAAGTCATGTTTTTAAGCTTTTTTTCTATAACCACAAAGACCAGAAATATACTGCTTTTTTTAAAAAAAAAAACAAAAGCTGAGTTTTTTCTTGAAATCTCTTGCTTCTAGCAACCAGGGCTTTAAGAAGAACTATAAATATTGCAAAAGTTGAGATAACAACATGGTGAGAGTTGGAAACCCTGGGCACATTGCTAGGTAGGACTGACCTTGTTAACCTCCTTTAAGTCCATACCTGCCCACTATCTATATGAAACACAACTGTGTTCAATCTACAGCAGCAATCCAAGCTGACTTTGAAAGCTTTGTTGAACCTCGAGGCATGAAGACTTGTCTTTTCCTGTACTGGGGTGGCAGTTGGCCCTGGCATCATGGAGCCTAAGAATACTCCATCTACGCTTCTCTAAGACCAGTCCCTAGAGAGGCCCCTGAGAGGTTCAGGGAGAGTCCTCAAATAGTCTCAAGCCATGGAAAGACATAGGGCTCAAGAATAAATGCAGAGGGTTGTTACCAGAGCAGCCTCACCAACATGTTTCTGGGAGTGGAGCATTCTTGTGGACTTGGATGAGTGGTGTTCAAGTAGGGCCATCTTGAGTCCTCTGGTGCCAGGACCCTTTGGGCATGTTCTGAGAGGCAGACTGAATTGCAGTACCATGCTAATGTAGCTACTTCTGGTTAGGGAGGTAGCGTGTGAAGAGCTAGCTCAGGTAATTGTGTGGTGCTGTTTTTCACCAACATAGTGTCTCATTTAAGGTGGCTACATTACAGTGCTTCTGGTTCTGGCTAGACAGCTTCCAGTTCCAGGGGTCATGAGGATCACTTTGTAGTTGTTTATTGTGGGCTGTGGGATCCAAAAGGTTGAGAAACACCAGTTAAGTTCCCTGGCCTCCTTTATTCCTCCCCATGCGTACTGTGAAACACATTTCTGGAAGACTAATGGTTACTCATTATTTTCCTCCATTGCTGCACCTGCATTCCATTTAATGGAAACAAGGGTTAGCCTTTCAGGTTTCTGAATGAGGGGACAATAGCTGAGGGTAAACATTACTTTTGTGATTCTCTTGTCTTTGGACTACGGTGTTGTCAGCTTTTTATGATTTTTATAGCAAGTCTCAGCCTAGTTGATATATTACTTAAAGCAGAGTTCCTGGAGTTCTGAGAGAATGTATGAATCTAAGTTTTCCTTATGCTTTTAGGGTACATTTCTAGACCTTGCGAGTGTTGTGAAAACCTGTAAAACAAATTCCAAGGGCAATTGAAAAGAACCTGACGTTAATGTCCTAAACATTTTATCAGTGTCTTAACATGTTGTGGGAGCCTCACCCATGCGTTTTTGAATGCCTGAGGCAGACATTTCCGAACCTCACTTTTCAGATCATACTTTCTTGCTTGATATGGAATAATTGTTGCAACTGTTGACTAGATCTAAAATATAGATGGTGTCGCTTATCCTGGGTTCTAGGTACCCTGCCACTACTTTGAAGGCAAAACAGTGTATTTAATTTGGTTTGCTAGCAGAGATTTGATCTGCCTGTTTGGAAAACAAAAAAGGAGGTTCAGAGTGGAGAGGAAACAGTGGCGAGTGGGCTGGAAATCTTTGCAATGTTTCCTTGACAACTTTTGACTGGAAAAAAACTGAAAAATAAACATTTCAGTTCTGAACTGCAACCAAGTTAAATCTTAGGAGCTGTAGTTTGGCTGCCTTATGCTCCCATGCTAATATATAGGCCTGGCTTCCTGGTCTGACTACATATCCCACGATGCACTGCTTTTTCCTTTTTGGTGTGTAGATGTGGTGCATTCTGGGGTCCAAAGGCTGCATTACATTATGGGAGCCTAAAAGTGAGTGAGGAAGGGAGGTGCCAGGGTGGTGTTGTCTTCATCATTCCTGAGCTCTTCCACGTCACCTATGGAATCTTTATGTTCATTCTGCTTAACTTCTTTGTCATACTTTGAAGATGACTCTTTAGAACAATACTGTAGGCATGCCTTGGCATGTCCCACAGTACTCTTTGCTATCTCATAGGAAAACCAGGAGAACATCTTGGGACAGGCACAGGGTTGAAAGAGACCCTTCCAAAGGGCCTGATTTTTGCCTTCCCATACCTTTTTTTTGCTATGCTGATGTGGGTGTATTGGCCAGGGGTGCCAAAGAGCAGTGGTCATATAAGGGCATATTTTATCAGCTTACAGATCCATTTAACAGCCTGGCCTTGCAGGCTGCCCCACAGTGCTCTCAGCTCCTGTAACTAGAACAAGAGGATGCTTTACTAACCTTGGCTTAAGTGAAGACTGGAGACCCTACCCTGACTTGATTTCCTCCTCCTGCCAGCAGTTTGAATGACTTTAGAGGTTTTCAGGATCTGATGCAATGGATGGTGTCTGACCTCCAGATTCCTATGGAAGAGTGAAAGTGGGTAAACATAAGTTGGTGGATATTTTGCAATCATTGTCAACTGAAAAAGTGCCATGTATAAGACCATAATGGACCTAGTCAGAATAGTGTGGCAAAACCAAGGAACAGAAGGTAGACAAAAAGCATCAGGACCCACCTAGAAGGACAGAAAACTTATATATATTCCTCCAACTGCAACCTCAGTAATTCTGGCACCAGCAAGGAGAAAGGTTAGACAAATTAAGAGCATGCCAAAGGAGAGAGGGAAGCTTATTCCTTTTTGAGCCTTCAATTCAGGTTGGGAAATTATGGCTCTAGGCTCTACTGGCCTGGTACGACTTTCAAATATATATAGAGGAGAATCAATAAACTGCCTTGGGATTTTAGCCTGGTAAAACTTTTTCTAGTGCCAGAGAGCAGCTGCAGGCTGCCTTGGATGTAGCTGACAGCATCCCACCTCATGGTAACTGCTGTAGTAATATGAGGATCACTAGTTTGGCTAGCACTAAGCTAAATGGGGCCATAATTATACCCTGTAAATGAAAGTATATGGGAAAAGCTGTGAGATTTGATGTTGCACCTTCCTGAGACACAAGCACAGAACTCAGCCCAGGGAGAAGAGATTGTGGTAGCTTTAAGCTGGTTATCAAGAGCACTGTTGTGTCTCCTAGTTTCATACATACTGCCCAACCTGTTTTCCCCAGTTCCTGATGGGTACCAGCACTGCCTATAATCTCTGGAATGCTATGTGCTGTAGCCATCCCAGGTATATCCCTTATGGTTGAGTACACACAGTCAAAAAGCCTGAGACTGAATCAAGTGAACAGACATTCACTTCTGATTCTACAAATGCAGTCACATGCCTGCAGTGGCTCAGGCCAGAAGCTAGGGGGCACTACAGCATGCCTCCATGCTTGGCTGGAGCAGACAGCATGGGCCAAGGCTAGCCCACCCATCCACCCTGGGGGGGAGGGAAAGAATTGCAGGAGAGGTGCACACCATCCTGGGATGCTGGTGGACTGTGAGTTAACTTGATCTGGGACAAGTTCAATAAACTGATTTAACCTAAATTAGTTAAGTCTGATACTACATCCAACCAGATGTATCTTAAACCAGTTTTGGCCATTTTGAAAGTGGTTTATGTGCACTGAATGAATATTGTGTTACAGACTTGAAAAGGTTTCCAATCACTTCTACCTGTGTATGTATAATTTCTGTCCCTAGCCTATGGGGTGAGCCATACCCCTTATGTCTGGTGTGTACTGAGAAAATCTTTCCGTGTTAGAAACCTTTAGGACTCTATTAAACCTCTTTAGCCCTTTCATGTAGCAAATTGTTTGAGCTGGGGTGAAGATCATACCCAGGGATTTTTTTTTATGGGTGTGTGGGGAGGCGGGAGCCAAGGCTATGAGGCTGACTGGACTACCTTTTCCTTTATCTTGTCCCACAATTCCCTGTCCTGTGAGAAGAAAAGGAGTTTAGTAGATATAATGATCACCTGTGCTGCTGTGTCGCTTGCATTAACATGGCTGCTGAAGAAAGCTCCTCTCTCACTGCTGTTACTCTCATCCTCTGCTGACCAAAAAGCCACAACAACAGTTTCAAAAGCTGAAGTTAGATAACTCCCACGAGAAAGCAAGTGAGCAGTTATGTCTTAATGGCCTTCCAGAATGATACTACTTGATGTGATTTTGTTTCTTGTGAAAAAGTAAATAGAAGTGAATATTACCCCAATTTAGCACAGAAGTGGAAGAAATGGAAACAATTGGACATGAAAACCTGAAATAATGCTGGTCTGAAGCACAGCATTCAATTACATTTACTGTATTTACTCAAATATAGGACAAGGTCCCCCCCATTCTGCAACCAGCATATAGAAAAAAGCTCATCTTGCATTCACATAAAAGGAAACCTGATTCATACACTGTCTATCATTAAATTGCTTCTAAAAGCAGCATGTGCAGTAATGAAAACCAACTATGAAGTTTGATTAAATACAGTCAATGCATAGCATAACTATAAAACACATGGTCTGTATTGAGCAAACACACTGATGGGAGCTTACCACAAGAATAAGTTAACACAACTCATCTGGATAAGATGTATGGTAATGTCCATTAAATGCAGTCCCCTTTAGCAGTGACATTTTTTTAAGTCACTCTGAGCCACCACATCAAATACAATTCAACTTCCTCTTCACTCCCACAGCTGAGCTCTGCCTTCCTTTCCCATTTCCAGTGATTCCTGTTTATTCACTAGCCTTAAATCTCTGGCAAACATCACCAAATGAGGCCCCAAACATTTCACCCAGCATTCCTCTGTTGCCCCCTCTCTCAGCCTGTTGCATATGATTATGACCCCACCCTCCATGAGGTGAAGCTGGACCAGGTTGCCGTGCACCTCACCTACAAATAAATCTTTGGAGGATCCTGGGACTCGTGACAAGAACATCTGGTTCCAGTCATGAGTGGGCAAGGGGGGAAGGAGTTAATTTGCATGTGAATCCTTTGTGGTGGGTACGTGGAGTACACACACAGGCAGTGCTGAGCTGTCCGATCACCATGGCTTAAAACACTGTTGACTCTACTGGAGTCCAGCCCAAAGAAGTACAGGTTTCCCTCACTTTATGCGGGTTCTGTATGTGCGCATTCACTCTTATGCATGGCCCTTTTTATGCCAATAATTTATATGCGAGGTAAATTCACTCTTATGTGACCAGTGTGGTGGAAGCCCACAGTCAGCTGCATTGTGTGGTGCGTTGTGGGAGTGGGACATGCACCAAAATATAGTCTCCTGTGTGATCTGTGTTCCTCACTCATTGTCTGCAGCACGTGTTTCTGTAGTTGCCATCCCCATTACGATAGTGTCCTGTGCTTGTGTGTACTGCCTGCTGTTGGTGAGTACCAAAATTGTCTTGTAAAAGTGGTAGAAATGGGTCTGGGGGTCAGTACAGTTGAGGTCTTGGAACGTATCCCCGTTTCTTACATTGTAAAGTGGGTTCCCTTTATGCGAATTTGAGTTATGTGCTGTTTTCCAGGAAAGAATGTACAGTATAAAGCGAGGGAAACCTGTATATGGCAAATCATGAGCTTTGGACTAATATCATACATAGTCTTTAAGTAGATATAAAAGTATTGCTTAAAATGTGTTCATGGAGTACCTGTACTAAAACTTGCAGATGTTTCAAAAAGGGTAAAATGCATCAATTTTGGATGAGCTAAGTGTATTGGTACCTGTCGTAATTTGCCTATAGGCAAATAACTGCAGGTATGTTTATTTCAAAGTCAGTGTTTTCAAATTTTCCCATCACTTTCATGTGTTCAGGGAGAGCAGGGGAAGAAGTTGGGGGCGGGGAAGGGGGCACAGGGCGAGGTGGGTATCTGACCCTCCAGATTTATTTTCCCTGCTGTAGCAGTGGGAGGGGGGGAAACTCCAGGCAAACCTCCAATCATTAGATTATAACAAATGTATATGTTTTCCATATATAAACTTAATTATTGGGGGGGTCATTTTATAGTCAAGGTCACTTTGTATTTGAGTAAATACAGTAAATAATTCTGTTACATACGCCCTTTTAGAAAAGAGAGAGAGAGAAGAAATCAGTCTGCTTAGGTGTGTATCTGTTTTGTGAGCAACCTTGTTACTGCATGTCCATTTCAAACCATCTCATATACTTCCAAGGCTATCAAAGGACAGAAATAAACAGGCAGGATTTACATTTGTTTAGGGGAAGAGAAAGAAATTTAAAGGAGGAGAGGGAGATGTTCAAACTATCTAGCCTTTTAAAATGCATTGAAAATGAGGTTCTCCCTTTTTCTCTAAATGAAGCCCATTTATGAGTCCTTTTGCTTTTTTAATAAGTGCTTTTGGCAACATTTTGGTTTCTTTGTGGCCTGCATGCTACACTGAGGTTTGTTTACTACCCTCAGCAGAGCAGTAATGTCAGCAGTGGAGTAGCTCCCACTCTAGTTAAGGCTTCATGTTCCATTGTAGTTTTTTCAGTTTAAGTGTTTATACGCAACTGTGTGATGTAAACTCAGACTTTTAGCAGATGAAGCTCTGGCCATTTGTTAGAACAAAAGATGTTCTCTGGATGGGTTCCTTATTTGACCTCTTTTGCTTAAAGTTTGCACAGACTGTGAACAGTTATGGTTAGCAGTCAAGTGAATCTGCTGATAAAAAGCTAACTGTTCACAGGAGTTCAGTCTTGAGTTTGATAACTTTAATCTTCTGGTAATTTAACCATTTTGAAGGTCTGAGTGGTCCTGCTGAAGATTTTCCTGACTTGCTAGGGGCAGAAGGCAGAGCAGCGTGAAATTTGTTCTTGGTTCTCATCATCTGATTTTTGGCTCCCTGTGTTTTTCCTTTTGTAGAGGCAAATAGCAAAGCAGCTTTGGAGTAAATAGTGCATGTTGCAACAGCTCCTGAGGTGCCTTCCTTATTGTTCTTCTCTTATTTTTACCTCTCATCTTTACCCCTTATTCTCTTATCTTTACCTTTGCAAACCAGCAATCACAGGTACTTCCATTATGTTTGTGTTACTTCCTTCCTTCATATGATGCAAATAGTGGGAAACAGAAGCAGGAGAATAAGCGCACAAGATTTCCTCAGTTGTTTCTGTAAGAGTTGTCTCTAAAATTCCTGCGTTCCCCTCCTTTTGACTTCTGATCAGTAATACTCTGGTATTGGAGTGACTTCTCCTGGCTGGGAAGCTTCAGATGCAGTACCATTCAGCCTTCATCAAACCCTCTCCTGGGCCGATAAAGGGATCTATTTAAGAACACCACATGCTCTCCTCCCATCCTTGTGTGAATATACTTCCTGCTCATCACTGCTAGTTGGGGAATTAAGGTAAAACAAACTCACAGGGGCAAACAAACTCTGTCAAACTTGGCTCGTTTTGCCTTTTTAACCTCATATTTTACCTTTTAACCTCAGGTTTTAACAAATCATGAGCTCCAAATCTGACATTTTCCAAGATCCTTCCAGCTGTCAGGAGACAAAACTGTGGCATCTAATGATTCACCAGCACAACCTGGAACTCTGAGGAAATATAATACACACACAGAAAACTTATGTTTTGGAAATTGTGTGGTTTGACAGAAATAAAGCATTCTTACTGTGTCTCGCACCCTGAGACAGGGGTACAGCTCTGATCTAACCACTTCTGCTTTATCTTTCACTAGTATGACCTAATTGGTCTGAATCAGACTTTTTAAATATTATGCAAGAAACACTGAAAAACTATTTACCAAAACTTATTAGATGCACCCCCTTTTTCCAGATAAAGTCAGATCTCTATGCAGTTTATGCAAACAGGATGTATGTAGAAAGCAGTCTTGGGGGCACTACATCAAAGGATGGATCAGGACAAACTGTAACATCTACTGATGCATTTAGCTGAAGATGGGCGGGGGGGGGGGGGGGGAGGAAGCCCATATGTGAGCTCATTTCAGCTCTGGAAATGCTTGTTGGACTCTGCCACTCCCAGAGCACTTCCACATTTGCTAAATTGTTTGCTTGTTCACCCTTTTTTTATCTTTTTTTTCCAGTAATTTTCCATTTATGTCAGTACTCCAAAACATATTGACTCTGGTAGCTGATGGAATTGATCACTCAGCAACCCTGTAAACCCATGCCTTACCTTTTGTGTGGGATTTGGTATGCTCACGGGCAAGTGTAATGCAATACTGGGACTTGCCATCTGCATTGAGCCCAAGTCTTTATGCTTGATCTTAAGGAATCTGATGTAGTGCTAATGCAGGGGTGGGCAAAATATGGCCCACAGTGGGCTCCCGCAACAGCAGGGCCCACCCGGCCGCACCCCTCCAGCCGGAAGCTCCAGCAGGGTCTTCTGGCCTGGGACCACATGGCTGCCCCAGCGCAGAAAGCTCAGGTAAGGAGTGGAGGGGGGAAGGGCAGGGGAGGAACTAGTGCAGAGCGCAGGGAACAGCAGCCCCTTGCCCGGCCCGTGGCCAGCACTCCCTGCTGCAGCCACTCGCTGCCCACACGGGGCTGTCCTGAGCAGGCACAGGCAGCCCCATGTGGGCTGTGGGCAGCTGCAGTGCGGGGTGCCAGCCATGGGGCAGGCAAGGAGCCGCTTTTCCTGTGTACTCAGCATCAGCTTGTAACCTGCCTCTGCTGCCAGCCTGGGCCCTGTGCCAGCTCTGGTCTTTCCCATTGGGGCTGCGCATGGCAGCAGCAGCTGCGGCCCCCCCTGCTTGCTGTACCAGGCAGTGTTTACTGCCTGGAGCTCATGCCATGGTGAGGCTGCCACCACTGCCTCTGGGCTGCCCAGTGCACAAGCTATGGTTGGGCAGCAGCAGCAGCAAACACTGCCCAGTGCGGCAAGTGGGGGCTGCAGCTGCTGCCACCGTGGCACAGCCCTGACAGGTAAGCCCAGAGCTGGTGCGGGGCCCAGGCTGGCAGCAGGGGGCGGGTTACAAGCTGGTGTTGAGCACAGGGAAAAGCGTCCCCTCACCCACCACATGGCCAGTGCCCTGCGCTGCAGCCGCTTGCAGCCCATGTGGGGTTGCCTATGCCTGCTGAGGACAGGCCCATGGGGGCTGCGAGTGGCTGCAGCATGGAGCACTGGCCACAGGGTGGGCAAGGGGCTACTTTTCCCTGCACTCCACACCAGCTCCTTCCCTGCCAGTGAGCAGGGGGTTGGGGCTGTGTGCTGCCCCCTTCCTGTACTGGGGAGCACTGGGAGTGAGCAGGCGGGGGAGCATAGGGCCTGCACTGGTGTCCCAGGGCCAGTGCCAGCAGGGCCCAAAGCAGGATGGCAGGGGTACATGGTCTCGGCCGGCAGGGGCTCTATGGAGCCGGGCCAGCTCTCCCCTCTCCCTGCTGGTGCAGCCCAGCCCAGCTCCACAGGCCCCTGCCAGCCTGCACCCTGCTCTGGGCCCCACTGGTGCTGGCCCTGGGACATAGGTGCCCTGCCCCCTGGTCGCCATCTTGGGACCAGTCGAAGGGTGGGGCTACCCATGCGGCCCTTGACAACTTTCCAAAATTGGGTAAGTGACCCTCCACCCGAAATAATTGCCTGCCCCTGTCTTAATGAGTATGCTTTTGTTTGGCTGGGAGCCAATATGCCGCTGTCGTCAGTGCATATGCTCCGACTCTTGACACTGCTGATGAAACCAAGGAAGAATGTTATGCCAACCTTGACCAAGTCCTTTCTGATGTTCTAGAGGGAGACAGACTTATTCTTCTCAGTGATTTCAACACCAGAGTCAGAAGGGACTTGAGCCTCTGGAATAGAACCATTGGCAAGGAAGGATAGGAAAGGTCAACTCCAAAAGCACGCTCCTTTTACCAAATGCATGGAACATGGGTTCACCATTACCAATACCCTGATCCTTCAGACATCATGGCAATATCCACAATCTGAGCATTGGCACCTGATTGACTGCAATATTCTTTGTGCCCAGGATCACAAAGATGTCCACATCACTCAGGCTCAGGGTTCGAATACGGGGGGAGTTCAGGGGGACTGACCCTCCCCCCATAAGAGACAAGAGCCACCTGTAAAATTTGAAAATCATAACTTGGGGGGAAAAGGGGGCTCTAATTTTATTAGGGCATCATGGTGGTCAGCCCAGTTTCTTTGCAGACCTTCCAAAGGTCAGAGTGTATGCTAGGAACTGATATTTACTGGACTGATCACCAACATCCACTCTTCCCTTAAGCATCTTAGGCAAGCTCCTTGTCTGTGGTTCTCTTCATTACCTGCATCTATGCCTTCTTCCAGTATCTGTGAATCCCTATTTGAGTTGACTTCCATATCCCTGCACCTAGATAGAAGATCAGCCATGGCATTGTCTCCTCCTGGTCTATGTACCACAGTAAATTTACATGGCTTTAATGCTAAGCCCCAATGGGTAGTATAGGCATTGTCGGTCTGTGTGTGGCTGAGCCATCTCAGGGAGGCATGATTCATCACCAGCTGGAACTCACGCTCCATTAGATAGCAATGAAAATATCCAGTGGCCCACCTGATGGCCAGACATTCCCTCATTATGGTTACATGCCCAGTCTTTGTGGGCAGCAGTTTATGACTTGCGTAGGCCATGAGTCTTTCGATGCCTTGGTCATGTTGAGTTAACACCACTCTGACAGCAGTGTTAGAGGCATCTGTCTGCAAAATAAAGGGACTATTAAAATCAGGGGCATGTATTATCGCATCTTGACATATGGCGGCCTTCAATCGGTCAAAGCCATGTGCCGTATTTGATGTCCATCACAGGATCTTGGAGTTGCCTCTCTTTAGGGCATCAGATAATGGAGCGGGTGGGTCAGCAAAATGAGGCACAAAACACTTATAATAATTTTCCAGTCCCAGGAATGACTGCATCTGTTTGCATTTTTTGTGGGGTGGGAATCCTTGGATGGCTGCTATCTTGACTACCAAGGGTTTAATGACCCCATGACCTACCTGGAAACCCAAGTACTTGGTCTCGTGTTTCTCCAGTATCCACTTTTTGGGGTTTGCCATCATTCCTAGCTCCTATAGTTCCCTCACTATGGCCCTCACTGCCTGTAGGTGTAGGTCCCACGTCTTCGTGAATATGACCATGTCGTTGATATATGCCGCTGCATGTTTAGTGTGGGGCGCCAGCATGCAATCCATGAATCTTTGGACTGTAGCCACCGTGCCATGTAAGCTGAAGGCATTTGGATGAATTCGTAAAGCCCCCGAGGGATTCCAAGTGCTGTTTTGGCCTGATTGCAGCTGGCCATGGAAATCTGCCAGTACTACTTATTCATATCCATATTAGACATGTCTTCATAGATTGATAGATGTTAGGGTTGGAAAGGACCTCAAAGGATCATTAAATTTGACCCCCTGCCAGTGGCAGGAAAAACTGCTGGGGTCATGTGACCCCAGCCAGGTGCTTGTCCAATCTCTTCTTGAAGACCCCCAAGGTAGGGGAGAGCACCACCTCCCTTGGAAGCCTGCTTCAGATTCTGGAAACCCTAACCATGAAGAAGTTCTTTCTGATGTCTAACCTAAATCTACTGTCTATGAGCTTGTGGCCATTGTTTCTGGTTATTCCAAGCGGTGCTCTGGTAAACAGCCTCTCCTATTCCCTGCTGCCCCCCCGCCCCCCGGTGAATTTGTATACTGCCACAAGATCCCCCCCCTCAGCCTTCTCTTGTGGAGGCTGAAAAGGTCTAGGTCCTTCAGCCTTTCCTTATAAGGCCTTTCCTGCAGGCTACTAACCATACAAGTGGCCCTTCTCTGGACCCTCTCAAGGTTGTCCACATTTTTCTTGAATTGTGGCATCCAGAATTGGATGCAGTACTCTAGCTGCGGTCTGACCAGGGCCGCATACAGGGGGAGCATCACCCCCCTGGACCTGTTCATGATGCACCTACTAATGCCTGACAGTGTGGTTAGCTCTGCTAATTACTTCATTGCATTGATGACTCATATTCATCTTGGAGTTGACAACGACTCCGAGAGCTCTCTCCACCACCATGTTGCTGAGAAGATCATCCTCCAGCCTATAGGTGTGCTGGCGATTCCCTCTCCCTCTCTCTCTAGGTGCAGCATCTTGCACTTGTCCTTGTTGAGATGCATCCTGTTGTTCTCTACCCACTTCTCTAACCTGTCCAGGTCCACCTGGATTTTGTTTCTTCACATCAATGTGTTTGCTTTGCCCCATAGTTTGATGTCATCTGTGAATTTGGACAAAGTGCTTTCCATGCCTTTATCCAGGTCGCTGATAGAGATACTGAACAGCATCGGCCCAAAGACTGAGCCTTGGGGGACCCCACTGCCCACATCTTTCCAGGTCAATACCAACCTGTCCATCACCACTCTCTGGGTATGACCCTTAAGCCAATTTGCCACCCACATGACTGTGTAATCGTCTATGGCACAGCTGTTCAATTTGTTTATAAGGATGGGATGGGATACTTTGTTGAAGGCCTTCTTATAGTCAAAGTAGATGGCATCTACCTTGACTCCTGCATCTAAGCTTTTAGTGACCTGCATGAACAGCATGTGCCCCCAGTGGCTGGGAGGGGCACGGCAATGGTAGCAGCGGGAGCGTGGCGGCAGTAAGCAGGGGAGCTCCCACAGATGCCGCCGATGCTGTCTGGGGTGGGGGGGTTGGAAGGGAGTGTTGAGCACTAACCAAGGGTTGGCGACCACCCACAGTCACTGCCAGCAGCATCACATAGGCCAGCAGGAATTGCAGACTGCCCGCAGATGCTGCCAGTGGTGTTGGCCTTGGGGTGGTGAGCAGCGCCTTTTTGCAGGGGGTGCACTGCCATGCTCACGGGGTGCATGTGCACCTGCATGCACCCCCTATGTGTTGCCCCTGGTGACTTGGTCATAGAAAGAAACAAGGTTAGTCAGGCAGGATCAACCTGCTATGAACCCATGCTGGTTGCCCTTCAGCATTATATTACCCACTGGACTTGATAATTTTTTCAGGGTTTTTCCCAAGGATAGAGGTGAGACTAACTGGTCTATAGTTACTTGGATCCTCCTTCCTCCTCTTCTTGAAAATAGGGACCACATTGGCCATTTTCCAGTCCTCTGGAACCTCACCTGAGCACCACGAGTGCTCAAACAGACATGCCAGTGGCTCTGCTATGACAGTGGCTAATTCTTTCAGCACCCTTGGGTGGAGATTATCTGGTCCCTCTGATTTAAACACATCCGTGATTTAAAGCCCCTCCAAATGTCTTTTTACTAGGTCAGTGGTGACAGTTGGTGGGCTGGTGTTTCTCCTGCTTCTGTCAGTAATGCCTATGTCTAAATCTGAGTTCAAGAATTCAGAGGCAAAAAACTAATTGAAGAACTCTGCTTTGTCCCTCCTATCTGTCACTAATTGCCCATGTCTATCCTGTAGGGGTTCTATGCTGCCCTGCACCTTCTTTTTTGCTCCCTATATACCTGAAGAAGGACTTTTTGTTGTCCTTAATTTTTGTTGCCAGCCTGAGTTCTAATGCTGCTTTGGCCTTCCTGATTCCCTGTAAGTGTGAGCCAAGCAGGTATACTCCTCTTTGGTAGCTACCCCCTGCTTCCACAGCCTGTGTGCCCCTGTCTTTGCCCTTAGGCTTGCCTGGATTTCCCTGTTTAGCCAGGAGGGTTTCTTGGCCCCTTTGCCCCCTTTTCTATGCACTGAGATTGCCTTCTTCTGTGCCCGATGGATTGCTTCCTTGAGGAACGACCACCCTTCCTGGACCCCTATTTTGTCAATGCTCCTGAGCTTTAATGCCTCATTAACTAATCTCCTAAGCACACTGAAGTCAGCCTTTCTGAAGTCTAGCACTTCTGCCCTGCTGGTTACTTTTCCCACCCTTCGCCAGATAGTGAATTCAGTCAATTGATGGTCACTATCCCCTAGGTTGTCTTGTACCTGCAGATCCCCCACCAGGTTGTCCCCTGTAGCCAGCACCAAGTCCAGCAAGGCATTTTCCCTAGTGGGATTGTATACCTCCTGCATTAGGTGGAGGTCCTGTATGCAGGTTAAGAACCTTTGTTAGTTATTAGTTCTGGCTGACTGATCCTCCCAGCAGATGTCAGGGTAGTTTAGGTTACCCATGACAACCATATCTCTTGACTGTATGGCCTCTGAGAGCTGCCCGGAGAATTCCAGGTCTAGCTCATCCTCCTGGTGTGGCAGATGACCCCCACTACCAAGTCCTTTTTCCCTTGACCCCTTTGTATCCTAAACCATAGTACCTCAATTTGGCCCTCCTCTGATTCCATCTTGATTATAGAAGATGTATGTTGCTCCTTAACATAGAGAGCAACCTCCACCCCCCCATTTTTACCCACTCTATCCCATCTGTGCAACCCATAACCTTCAATGCTTACTACCCAATCCTGAGTAGGGGTCAAAGTTGTTGCCTGCAAGCAGGAGTGCAAATTACTTCTGCTTGTTCACCATGCTCCTAGCATTAGTGTAGAGACATTTAAGCCCCCCGATCGGTGCCCTTGGTACCCCTCTGTCCTGATGTCTATCAGGCACCTTAGTGCTTACCTGGGCTGATCCATCACATGGCTCATGGTTCTCTGAACGTAGGTTCTCATTGTCCACTGCATCCCCCTCACCCGACGAATCTAATTTAAAGCCCTTCAGAGAAGATCAGCCAACCTGTAAGAGAACAGACTCCTACCTTTAGAAGAAAGATGAAGAACATCTGATCCCAGGATACCTCTCTCATGGAAGTGCAGATTGTGGTTGTAGAAGTCAAAACCCACATGGATGTGGATAGCTGCTCTGTAGCTTCAGGTTGACTTCTCTGACACAGGGTCTTGGTGTTGACAGTGACCGCTGACTGGGAGGATTGATGAGAAGACCACCTGTGCCCCCATCATAGTCACTCATGATGTGGTCCGGACTACTCCTGGCTGCATCATTCATGCCCACATGGATGAGGACCATGGGATAGTAATCGGAGGGCTTTCTGCCATACCAGTGTGCTCTACCAATTCCATAATGTTGGGCATAGGCAAAGCGTTGAAGGTGACGATGGCAATTAATTTCCTGTAAGTCACACACAGGTTGTAGTGATCCATTGCTTTTAGGGACCAGGACTAGTGGGCTTCTCCATGGACTTCTGGAGGGCCTGATAACCCCTTGATGGATCATCTTGCATAACTCTTGGAGTATTTTTTTATGAGGATGATGAGGCACTGGGTGCCAATGCTCCCGCACCACCCTGCCTGGGGTGTAGATATGATGTTTGGTGTGGCAGACCCATCCTGACTCATCCCTAAAAACGTCTTGGAACCTAGAGGTGAATGTTCAGAGCTCCTGTTTCTAGTCAGCCGTCAGTTCTTCCCCAGTCTGTGGTAGCAGGTGCTTAGGGTTTCCACTCCTCTCCAGAGAAAGTTCAGGACTGAGCTCATCCTGTTCTTTTCTTAGGGTCACCAGCAATCCTTGTGGTGCCCACCACTTCCGGATCAAGTTGACTTGAAAAATCTGTGCCTCTCTCTTTTGTGGCCCAGTCTAAATACCTCATAGTCATCTGGGCCCATACACCTAAGGATCTCAGTGAGCCTAGCCATTTAGTCAGGAACTTGCTGGTGAACGTTGGCAGCAAGACTAACACCTTTTGCCCCACCATGAACTGTCATTTGCTGGCCACGCATTGTGCGATACGGATACATTCTTGAAACTCTTTCTTGTATCCCTCAGCCATCCTCTTCACTCTGCCCAGCTGCTCTCATCCTTCTCTTATCACCTGCAAGGGGCCTTGCGGTGTATGGCCAAGTACTAACTCGAACGGGGAACATTTCAGTGAGTTTTGCGGTATATCCTATATTGTGAATAGTATGGGTGATATCATCAGATTCCACTTCTGTGGGTTGGCCTGAGTACACTGCTTTAACATCCTCTTCAAAGTACCATTAAGTCATTCAACCAACCCATTGGTCTGCGGGTGGTACACTGATGTACAGAAGTGGGTGACTCTGAGGGTCTGGCATATGGCTTGCAACACACCTGGCATAAAATTCTGGCCCTGGTCAGTCAGGCTCTCCTGTGGAATGCCCATTCGAGAGATCCACTTGATCAGTTCCTCTGCAATGCAGGGGGCAGTCAATGAGTGGCATGGTATCAGGGTAGTGTGATGTGTATAAATACTAGAACTTACGGATTACCCACACGACTTTTGGGTAGGAGTCCCACTGTGTCCAATGCCACCCAGGAAAAGGGAACATCAACAGTATGCATTGGCTGTAAAGGGGCTCGCAGGAGCCTTACCTCTCTAGCCTTTTGACATTCCAGGCAGGCTGTGCATATCTGGGTGACTTTGTCATGCAACTTAGTCCATTCAACTCCTACAGGAGGTCATCTGGGGCATAAGACCATCACTAGAAAAACCCAGTTCTTCAGGCCTATGTGCCATACCACCCACCAAAATGGTTTTGGGACCACCAGCTGGGCAATCTCAGTCCCCACGTCCCTCTTTGCCATTATCCGATATAAAAGGTTTTGTCTCTCCTCACAGCAGAACTCTTACCCTAGCAGCTCACGTAAAGCCCCTGCTATTGGGACCTCTTTCTCACAGATCTGTTGTGGGCTTCTCTGAATTGTGCCACACTAGCCACATCTTCCAGCCTAATCAGCTTGCCTTCCCTGTAAGCCTCCTCTTGATCTGACTTGGCCTCTCTGAGCCACCCGCCTTCACTCTGTAATCATCTGTACTCAGCCTTAGCCTCTCTTACGTGCTTGATCACTTGATAGATGGGTGGCCAATTGCACCCTGGTACCACCTCGCATGCTAGTTTTGGGGCAATTCCCATTTTCAATTCTCCCTGATGTTCCATTACCCTTATGGGTATGAATTTCCTCTCATACTGCATCACCTCGCCATGTATGCAGGTCATCTTGGTGGTGGACTTCCGTAGCTGTTCCCAAGGTACTACATTGGCTCTGATTAGGGACTGAGAGCATCCCATGTCTAACATGGCCTTGACTTGTCAACCCCTGATCCAGGCTATTACAACATGGAAGCTCCAACCCACATTCGCATCCACTCCTCCATAGCTACAATCCATGGCCTCTGGGTTATCCGATGGTCTGGCTCTATCCTGCAGCACCTTTCTGGCATCCTTTCTGGCTTCCAGCAGTCCCACATATTACAACAGCAGCCCTTAAACATGTGCCCTGCCCCCCCCCTTGCCACTCTGGAAGCACATCACTTCTCTTGCTCCCCCCTTGCTTAAGAGCCATCTCTTCTCACCATCGCCAATCCTACTGCTCCATGGGCCAAGGGGTAGCTTTTCTGTACTGTATTCCCCTTCAGAAACTGCAAAAGCCTTGGTGAAACACAACACCTCCTTGCAGTTTTGGGGGAGGTGGCACCTCCCCCAGCGTTGGGTGAGGTCCACTTAAAAATTGTTCCAACAGCACTTGGTTGGCAAGGCCATCATGGTCATGTATTGCCAACCGCAACCACTTACTCATCAGATCCTAGAGCAGTGTTGTCCATGGATCCTGAAGCCTGGGTTGTTAGATTCCCCCCAAAACCGAAGGTTGGTTTCCAGCCAATGTACCACTTTGTCTCTGGGGGTGGGCCAGAGGAAAGGTCACAGGCCTGAATATTACAGTCCCTGTGCCAATTGCCTCCCTGTAGCCCACTGGTTTTGCATCCCCATGGGGCTCTTGGAGCTTCCTGACCTGAGGTGGGTCTCCCTTCTACTTGCCCACTGTGTCCTGTAAGTTAGGAACTCATAAATGGAAAAGGAGGTTCCTCCAGAAGTGGGGTGACCATCTACCCTCAAGCCAGCTTGGTGCTATATCGAGTGACTTGGGGCTCCACCTCCCCTACACTCTGTCCACTAGCCAACTGATGGAGTCATGGTGATGATAATATACTGGCCTGCCACATGAGGCAGACTCCCTCATTGTCCCCTACTGTGTGGGATGATGTTACTGTTCACGTGTTTGCATAGCCTGTGATGCCGGGGTGTGACCCTTAGGTGTCTTGGTAGCCACCTGCTCCCCAAGTAGCAGTCAGGATAGTCTGGTGGGTCTTCCCTGCTTTGGCTCTCTCCCTAAAATATGCTTAGGCCCCCTAGATTCCCTTGCCGGACTTCCATTGGCCATGCCGGGATTCTCCTGTTGGCTCTCGTTTCCAAAGAACAAGGACCCCCTTCAAAAGAAGAAACTGAAGACCAAAGAAAACCCTGGAGCTTCCCCAAATGATACTGCATGGAGAGTTGGACTCACACATCCAGAGTCCAATACCCAGACTCAGTCCATGGGCAGGTCCCACCATTTGAATGCCCGTCCTCCGCTCTGTCTTCAGGGGCAGAGAACCCTTCAGGTCTCCTTTGGTCTGGCTCTCTGGCAGCTCCGTGGCATCCCTGTTGGATTTCGTGGGGTCAGTGGGGAAGCTTCTTGCAATTGGGAATGCCACTGCTTTGTTGTCATCAGCTGCCCTGTGCTGGAGCTCTGGATGCCTTTTTATGGTGTCATTAGCCATGTGCCTCCCCATACTCAGGGAGCGTCTGCTCTTAAAATGGCGCAGGAGTGCCACATGCACCTCTGCTTCTGGGGCCTGGCTCATTGAAGGTAAGGGAAGCCAACCCTCAGCCCTTTCCAGGCCATGATCCCCTGCCGGTCGGGGACTGTTGGCGGGGGGGGAGGGCAGGGAATCCCCCCTGCTCACGGGGTACCTGGGAGCCTTGTCACCTTACGCATTGACAACTTGGAAGCCACTTCTTGCACAAGGCTGAAATTGATGATGAAATCCAGCCTCGCCTCATATGTGCAAGTGCAGCCTATGGATGCCTGAGGAAACCAATGTTCAAAGATTGCAACTTCAGATCTGAAACCAAGCTCATGGCTTATCAAGCAGTGGTGTTCGTCCCCTTACTGGATAGAGGTGACACATGGACAATATGCAGGAGACACCCCTCAAATTGTGGAGAAGTATCATCGGCACTGCCTGTGGAAGATCCTTCTAATAGAGTGGGAGACAGATGCATCAACATTAGGATCTTCTCACAAGCAAATGCCATGAGCACTGAGGCTATGATTATTCAACATCACCTTCACTGGGCTGGCCACATCATCTGGATGTCCAACTCCAGACTTTCAAAGCAAGTTTTGTTGTCCCAGCTAAATCAAGGCCAACTTGAAAAAATCAACATCAGCTCATGGGAGACTATCACCCAGGACTGCCCAAATGGAAAAAGTCTGCTGCAAGAATCTTAGTACTTTGAAACCTTACAACGATAATAGGAGATGGAAAAGTGGGTGTGGCAGAAGCAGCATGTTGTGAACCAAATAATCCAGAGCACCCACTCTACACTGAAACATGTGCCCAACTTGCAACGGAGTCTGTCAATCCCAGGTTGGCCTTGTCAGCCATCTTCAGACCTAGTGATAAGATAATTATGGAAGACAATTGGCCTCGGCTGCGAGGGATTGTCAAAGAAGAATAGTTTGGCTGCAAAATTCCTCCTGTGTGGGAGCAAAGTGAGGTGATAAGTGGGAATGCTTAGTTAAGAATTTCTTTGTATGTATGTGTGTGTGTGTGTGTGTGTGCGTGCGTGTACTCGCGCCCGCGCATTTCCTCTTCCTCTACTTCCACCTCAAGCAAGTATGCACACCAGACTCTGGAGACATCTGCTGCTCTGTGCAGAGGGCAACATTTAGTGCAGGAGTGGGCAAAATACAGCCTGTGGGCTGGATCTGGCCTGCCAGGCCATTCTATCTGGCCCATGGGACCCCTAAAAAATTTACTAAATTAATATTTATTTGCTCCTATTTGCCTGTCAAAGCTGGCAGGAGCCAGGGGCAGTAGGACCCAGAAGGAGCCCTCAGCAGGCTTGAAGGCTTCAGCAACTCAGCCCTACCCACCCCCAGCCAGTTCCCTGCTTTCCTGATGCTGCCCTGCTCCAGCACCACGTGTCTGCAGCTCCTGGCTGCATCACCAGACTGCAGGTACAGGGAGGAGGGGGGTGTGTGTGTGTGTGTGTGCATGCACGCAGGTGCAGGAGCAGAGAGAGAGAGAGAGAGAGAGAGAGAGAGAGTGTGTGTGTGTGTGTGTGTGTGTGTGTGTGTTTGTGTTCATAGGGTGAATCTCACACGCATACCCCATCATACATATGCACCCACACATCTCCTCACACTGCCGTACACAAACCCCAGCCACCCTCCTCCCTGTACCCACCCACATCCACATGCTCCCTCACTCCAGATACCCACATACCCATGGCCCCCTACAAACCTATACCCACCCTCCACAATATACAAGAATAAGACTTCATTTTAAGCTATTGTGTAATCACTTCTATGTATACTACACAAACGCATGTCAATCAAGACAAAAATCTTTTCTGAAATCAAATTAATTAATGTTGTAGATGTTCACATTTTAGAATATAATTTGGTATTTTTCTGGTTCTGAGATGGCAAAACCCCTTGCTGAAAGGAGTACTTCCAGGGGCAAGGGGTAAAAGTGGCAAAGGTCAGGGGTTAGGGGCTGGGACTTCTGGTCACAAGATGGCGACCAGGGGGAGGGGCTACCCATGTTAAGGGGTGGGGCTACACATGCGGCCCTTGACAGCTTGCCAAAACTTGATAAGTGGCCCTCTGCCTGAAATAATTGCCCGACCCTGATTTAGAGTTTATTTTACTGGTGCTTGCCTACTGTGTTTTTGGTCCTATGTTCTGCCTTGTAAAGGTAACAAATGGAAGGTGGTGATTTCCCACTGGGAAGTCCACTGGTACAACACATGTTAGTGTAGCTAGGCATATTCTGCATACTCTTGACTCTGGCACACTGAACCTGCTAGGTCAATCCAGCACTCTGTGCTCCAACGATCCTCTGCTGGAGAAAACGCAAGTGACCACAAAGTATGGCAGGTACTTTTAATTTGTACCAGGTGCTTCACTGATCCTCTGCTGTTCCCAGGATCAAGGGTGCTGGCAGAAAACCAGTGTCCTCCCTGCCTAACTTAATAACTGTTAAGCAGAGCAGATACACTAAAGGACTTAGCCTTTAGGAGCTAGTGATGCAGCATTCTGGAATGGAAGAGCCATGCATATTCTATTGTGCTCTGCACAAGTATTATCTGATTCAAGGCAGTTATGTACAGGGTAGGCATAGAAATGGACTGTACACAGATGCATATAGCTTTGGGTACAGCAGTTTGAAAATCCTTTCAACTAACCTGCTATTTCCCTAGGCAAATTTGGGGGTAAAATTGTGGATCAGAAGTGTGTGTAATTTCTCTTCTAAAAGGGATGAGCTTGGGGTGATGGGCAGTGCCTTGCAGCCATGTTGGTACTTGCATGACAGTGGTAGGTGAGTAGCAGTCTAGAGGCACTGCATACAAAGCCAAAATCCCTCACTTCAATGATATATGATCAGAAGCAGTGTGTCATGTGTTATGGATAATCTGAAAGCCTCATCCTCCTAGTTCCCAAATATAGGGAGTAAGTTATAGGGTTAATATTAACCCTATAAATAAGTTATAGGGTTAACATTTTTGTTTACATGTCCACAGTATGGAAATAATACACGACATGTCAAGATCCTGAAATTTCTCAGCCGTTTGTAATTGGAGTCTCTGACCCAGTTCCTGAAGCTATTAGGGCGATCTTGATTCTAGAAGCACCAGGGTGTCTATTTCAAATACAACTTTAACACCATTTCAGTAGAAAAATCTGTCAGAATAGGGAAATTATGTGAGTACCTAATATGTCTGCAGTAAAGTTTCCTGGTCTGCAAATTTATCAGAGCATGACTAGGCACCTGTTTAATTATATTGGATAACAGCTGTTAGCCCAGAATAGTCATTATTTCTCTCTCACCCTCAGGGATGTCTTTTAGTAAGTATTATAGTTTTAATAGTTTTAAGGTTTACTGTGACTTGGGCTGTCTTGTCTCATGACTAAAACCAGAACACAAGCTGTGCTACATGGTATGCAGTAGGATAATAGGAAAGTAGGGTTGGAAGGGACCTCACAAGGTCATCTAGGGTGGCAGGATTATCCTTGACTAAACCATCCCAGCCAAGTGTCTGTCCAGCCTGCTTTTGAATACTTCCAAGGATGGAGATTGTACAACTTCTCTAGATCACCTGTTGTAATGCTTAACTACTCTCATAAGCAGAAAGTTCCTTCTGATCTCCAACCTAAATTTCCCCTGCTGCAGTTTGAGGTCATTACTCCTAGTTCTGTTCCCTATAGTCATGGCAAAAAGCCCATTTCCATTCTCTCAGTAATCATCCTTCAGGTATTTGAAGGCTGTTATCAAATCCCCCCTCAGTTTTCTCTTCTTCAGATTGAATAACCCTAGTTCTTTCAGTCTTTCCTCATAAGTCTTGCCTCCCAAACCCATAATCATTTTTGTTTTAATGGTAATATTCCTGGGTAAAAGTGTTTTAATGATAGCTTAGTCCTCGTCAGACAATGGAGTGACTCTCATGGTTCTGACTTCATCTGTGATGTTATGGTTGTTTGCCAGATGGTTGCAGGCTTTGCGTTTTAGTGGACAGGGTATGTTATGCGGCTGGGAATCAAGAAACCTGGTTCCTAATCTCATTGCTGCCACTTACCAGCACAGTGACCTTGAACAAGTTACTTCTCATTTCTAAGCATTTGTCTAGGCTTTTGCTTGTAGACATTTGTCTATTTAGGGACTATTTCTTGCTTTATGAACGTACAGTGCCTAGAAGAATGAGGCTCTAATTTATGTTACAAGTGCCTTTGCATGCTATTGTAAGACCCCAACAATAACAACTAAGAGTCTGAATGTGGAAAGTACTAAATGCATCTTAATGGGAGCAACAGAGGACTCTTAGCATTGAAAGGATTCAGTCCATTTGGATTCTGGCATGTTTCTTTTATTTATTTATTTTTTTATTCTTTTTAATGGTCATCAAGTTCAAATTTTCTGGGATTCTGTTTCTTTTGTTTGAAAGACATAGTCATGTGATCCTTTCTTCCGTGTTGATCCAGTCAACACAGAAAGGATAGGAAGTGCAGTAGGAGACTCAGCTGACCAAACAGTGAACTCTTCAGTAAGCTGAAATGCAAAAAGGAATCCTACAAAAAGTAGAAACTTGGCCATATTACTAGGGAGGAGGATAAGAGTATCACATGGAGATGCAGGGAGAAAATTAGGGTCCAGGACACAAATTAAGGTGATGTTAGCATGGTTTGTAAAAGGCAAAAGCTTTCTACTGGTGTCAGAAGACCAAGGAAAGTGGATGTGCCTTACTGAATGTAGACAGCAATCTAATAAAGGATTATATGAAGCAAGCTGAAGTATTTAATGCCACTTTAAACTTATAGCTGACTTTATGTGTGAAAACTAAATGTTTATGAGTTCAGTTGGCAGAAAGTATAGAGGAGGAGATAAGCAGCTTAGAGGAGTAGAAGAATTGGTCAGGGCTTACTCAAAGAACCTGATGTTTTCAAGGTAGGAGGCCTCCATGGGATGCATCCTAGAGTACTCAAGGAATCGGGGATGATGTTCAGAGCCACTTGTTATTATCTTTGAGAACTTTTGGACGTCAGATGAGGACCCAGATGACTAGAAAATGACAGTGATAGTACCCATCTTTAAGAAAAGGGGAAGAAGGAGGATCTGAGCAATTAGACCAGTCAGTCTGACCTCAGTATCTGGAAAGATCGTGGAGCAGTTCTTCAAGGAACCTATTTTGATTTCCAAATCTCTTTCTGTGGAGGAGAACTAGGTTATCAGAAACTGCCAACATGGATTCATCAAGAACAAGCCATACCTGACCAATCTGATTTCTTTCTATGAAGAAGTGATAGGCTTTCTGGCTCAGGGGAAAAGCAGCGGATGGTGAATACCTGTCAGTTTTGGGGTGTGGGCAGCTAGAACTTGCAGGGGTGGGGGGGTCAACCTGGGGTCAGGGTTTCTGGGTGGGAGTACAAACCAGAGTCAGAGGGTAAGGGGATAAGCCAGGTCAGAAAACCAGGAGATCAACCAAGAACATAAGGTGCAGATAAAAGTTACAGTTTTTGCCTGATGTGGCCTCTTGAAAGTACTCTACAGCAATGACCAAACAGAAGTGCACAGGTGCAAAGCACTTTAAATGGGCCTGATCCTATGAAAATATGAACCATCATTGCATGAGGGTTTAGATGAATACATTTTAAAACAGCATCTTCAGTAACTTGTCTGCCTGCATCCCAGCCTCAGAGCTGTTTTCAGAATGGGAGGAGAGAAAGGGAACAGGGAGTGGTCTGGGGATTTTTTACCTGGTGCTAGAGGATGGGGTGGGTGGATTGGAGCCCTGCCTAAGGTGGGAGGGGCACCATCCACCTGCTTCACAGTCCAGCACCAACTGGGGAACTCCTAGAATGAGCTCCCTCTGCTCCCTTTCCCCCCTCCCATTCTGAAAACAATGTCTGGACTGGAAAGAAGGAGGGGCCATTGATGGGAGAAACTGGCTGCAGGCTTGCAGCCAGCAGCTGGATTTCCCAACCCTCTCTCCTCCCTAGACCTAATCTTGAACTTTTTGTTTGGTCCGGGGGATAGTTGTAACTTGGAACACTTCCTGAAAAGTGCTATGAGTTACAGCAGGGAAATGATCTTCTGTCTGAGCCCAGAGCCCACAAGCAAGTTGAGTCAGAAAACCAGGGCATCAGGCAAAGTCACCAGAGGCATAGTTTGAGGTTAGGAAAAGCTCTGTTACTCAGACACTTCCTGGGTGTATCTGCATGTGCAATTAAGGCAGAGCCATAAACTCTGGCACCGTTTGTACCAGAGTCAATTGCTCCTGATTATAGCATCCACACATGCACCCAGGACTGCAGCACTTTGAGCTGGGGTGGAGCAGCCTGGGCTGGCAGGCGGTTCAGAGAGCAGCCAGCCCCGGGCTCTGGGTGGTGCGTCGGGTGGTGGAGAGGGTAGCTGAGGGATGAGGATGCTAAACTGTGGGACTAGGCAGCAGGCAGCCCCTTGCACTTTAGCGCCTCAGCCACCCTCTGTCACCATCTACACATGCATTTCAGCACATGTAAATACTCCACTGTAAGATAGTACTGTCCCCACTAGCACTGTTTTACAGTGGAGTTAGTTAATTTACTGTACCCTACTATTGGTGCACATATAGATGGTGACACTTTACTGTGGACCGTCTACTCTTCAATAAAGTGCATGAGTAGATGCGCCCTGTTTCTCTCCCTGGACTTGTAAGAGAAGTATAGGGTCATGTGACAGGAAGTAGCTGTGGAGATTCAGGTACTGATGGAGGCTTTAGGCAGGCTGCCTCCAGCATTTGGGAGCACCATCATGGTGATGTGTTGGGTTGGATGGCTATGCTGTTTAGGCCAAGGCCCTGTGTTCAAGGCTACAGTCCTCATAACATCTTGACTCTAGCAAGGCTTTGGATACTGTCTCCTCTGACATTTTCATTTGTAAACTAAAGAAGAACCGTCTAGATAGAAATACAGTGAATTGGATAAAAAACTGGTTAGATCAAGACTAGTCATCAATAGCTTAGTGCCTATCTGGGATGAGGTACTGAGTGGAGTTCTCTAGAGATCTATCCTGAGTCTGTTATTGTTTAATAATTTCATTAATGATTTGGAAGATGGAATTGAATGAACACTTAGGAAATTTGCAGATGACATGGATTTGGGTAGAACTGACATACTAGACAGTTCAGAACTCTGAATGACTAGGATAAACTGGAAAAACAGACCAAAATTAATTGAATGAAATCAACAAGGATAAGTTCAAAGTCCTGCATTTAGGATGGAACGACTGGCAGAGATATGAGTTTTTCATAAAATTTTGAATTGGAAAATTTTCCAATGCCCTAAATAGAGCACGATCTGATTTAGCATGTTTATTTAACTTCTTTAGTAAACAAAATGAAAAAGTACCCCATGTTAATTCTATGTCCCAATAGCCACAACTATTTGAACTGAAATATTTGATTAGGAAAAATATTAAATACAACACAATGTGGTTTAAATGTTATATTCAAACAAATTCAAAGCTTTATGTGGAAAGAAATTATTTTCATTGGAACACTTGTAAAGATGTAAAGATAATACCCAATAGCATGTACTTCCTTTACATTGCTTATTTAAATTTGAGGGAAAAAAAATGAAGGCACTGAGATGAAATAAGAATCTTAGCTTTGGTTTTGATTTGACCTGCATTGCCAATTAGGTGAATTCATAATTTGATTTTTGGTTTGGATTATTATGTGAGTATATTTACCTTCCTGTTTAGAAATCAATAAAACATATATATGTACTTTCTCACACACTTCCTAGGGATAATCACCTGAAAAACATTAATTACAACTTTGAAACTGCCAAGCTTGCCTAATATTGTATTGGCATTTGTTGTTACTAATGAATTTTATGAAGCAATGAATTTTTAGAAATGAAAAATTTCCCATGGAAAAATAAAGCACTGGAAAATTTTCTGCATCTCTGATGACTAGCTAGGCTGCAGTACTGTAGAAAAAGACCTGGGGGTTATAGTGGACTATAAGCTGAATGAGAGCCAACAGAATGCTCTTATTGGGCAAAAACAAAAAAGCCAGTAACATTGGTTTGTATTCATGGGAGTGTCAATTGCAAGTCAAAGGAAGTGATTCTCTCCTCTGTTTAGCAGTGGTGAGGCTTCGCTTGGAGTACTGTGTCCAGTTTTTGGGCCATGCAATTTGAGAACGATTGTAGATACATTAGAATCTAGGAAAGAGCAGTAAAAATGATTAGAGGCCTGGGAAACATGACTTACAAGAAAAGGCTGGAAAAGAGAAGGCTGGGGTGGATGAGGGTTGGGATAAACAGTCATTAAATACCTGAAGGGTGGTTTTCAAGAGAATAGCAATTCTCTTCTCTGTGACTTCAGGGGATGAGGCAAGGAGTAATAGTGTCAAATTGCAGGAAGGAAAATCTAGGATGAATATTGGGAAGAACTTTCTCCCTATGAGGGTGTTTAAGCATTGAAACAGTGACCCACAGAGGTTGTGGAAGTTTTTAAGAGCGGTTAGAGAGAGGGAGAGCAGGCTAGATTAGATGACCTCCTGAGGTCACCTCAAGCCCTATTTTTCTATGTTTTTAAGTTCCTTTACCTTCCTTTCTTGCTCTGAACTCAGGATGTTACGGTTTTTATCAGTAGCAATAAAACTGGCTACCCATTGCCTCCTCTGCTAATCCTGTCTGACCAATATCCCTTCCCAGTGGCAACCTCCCAGCCTCAAAAGCAACTAGATTTCTAGTCACTTAAATATTCCTGGTTCTAAGGTTGCCTGCAGATTAATTTAAGCAGTGGCCCCAGATATCCCTGGAGTCTATATTACTGATAAAGTAAATAGTCTCTGACAATCTTTGGGTATCTGCTAATTTTAGCTGTCAAAACATAAGCTAATTTATTTCCTTAAAATAATAATAAATAGGATCACTGCCATTACACACCACAAGTAATAGATATTGCATGAATAATTGAACTTACTCTTACAATGCCACAAAGACTTCCTTCTCTGCTGAGGAGAAGTGTCAGACTCTTAGTTTTTTGCTGTTTTGAAGCATGACATGTTTGTAAAATGCACCCAAAACCAATAGTAAAACGCTGGTTAGGAACACAAAAGACCAAAAGAACAGGAAGAAACAAAAAGAACTGAAGTCAGGGTGAAATAGGAGTATGGAAAAATAATAGGAAAGAAAAAGAATCCCCTATATGGTTGGGGGAAGACAGGAAGTCTGTTTCCCCCCATTCTCTGACAGTGAAATAAATATTACGATTGCCTGATACTTCCCCTTATACATTGTTTTCAGCTGCTTATACTGTTGCTGAATGTTAATCCTGGGCTGAAATCTTACATGCTGGATGTTGTCTTGGTGTGTTATTTTGTGGGAAAAGATGAGCAAAACAGTTCAGTTGTTTCTGAGAATGAGGCTGGGAAACTGAGGGTGCATGGATGGAAAATTTGACCTCCAAATAGCATGCCTGGAGGGGGAGACTAGGACTGCCTGGGCAAGGAACAAGGGGTTGGGATGATAAGGCTAAGAGATGGAGATTGGGTAGGCATTGAGAATGGGACCATGAGAAGCCAGGAAGAGAGAGGAGGTGAGCAGTTCCAGCCCTGTGTTTTCACATAGCTGAGCTCTGCTGCTCATCCACTCCTCTCCTGGTGCTGACTTCAGTGGAGAAGTTGGGAGAGGATGAGGTGGAAGCAGGGAGAGCAAATGACAGTGGTGTTCAACCCCTGTGCGCCAGAGTTGTGTGAAAACAAACTCTGGCCTGATCTCCAGTCTGCTGTTGAGCTCAGAGGTCACAACACATAAAACTCTGGCAGGAGCTGCTCTGATATGCTAGTGAGTTCAGAGACCTCACGGTATACATGGAGTGCTGAGCTGCTGCACCCCTGGGTTCAGCCCCTGGTGATACCTAACGCAAATATAAGGTGACTTCTCCTCTACTGCTGGCCCATGTCAAGGGTTTTAATCTCACTACTACTATAAATTATTCTCTGCACTCAAGTGGTAGAACTCTGTGAATTGCTTCCATTTTGATATGTCCTTTAATTACTTGATCACATGTGCTTCATTTAGTGCATGGGATAAACCTGCTTTAGGGATGAATTAGGGTTGTGTAGAAAATGCAGCTGGTGTCTAGGGGTGTGTGTAGACAAAACAAATTTTCCCGTTTACATCAATGCAACTGCATTTGTGTTTGCACAAACTGGGGTCTCCCACGGCTTTAAAGTCCATTTAGTGCCTTAAACTAACACTACTTGGAGATGTTTTAATTTGCGTAGCTTTCCAGGTACACCACTCCAACTGTGGATTTTGTTCGTGCAAACAGCCAGACTCCAAAGACTCCCAATTAATCCCCTTTGTCACAAGGGGGCACTGTGCTCCGGCCTCTAGCCAGTAGGTGCCACTGTGTGTTCTTTTTTAGCCTCCTTCATTCCTCCCTCCTCCCTCACAGCACGCAATTCAGGCAGGTCGTGATGGGTCTGCTTAGACTTATTATTAGTATTTTGAAGTCAGGGAGAGAAGTAATCCTTTAATTTTTTAACACACCTTAATTATTTGGTGCCCCCACCACCTATAGTGTATGTCCTCCCCCCCACCTATGTACCTCTTGTCCTCCTTCCCCCCTGCATGTACCCTCCGCCTGCGACCCCTGTGCTCCCCATTGTATGCTGCCACTGCAGTGGTCATAGCTCCCAGCAACAGCTGCAGCATCCCCATAATGGTAAGTTTTTTGCAAGTAGTTTGAAACTTTGGAGTGAGTGGGTACATGACTTCCTTCAATACTGCAATATTGCAAACCTTCTGAACTTCATCGCATTCCATTTCAGAGCCATGACCAAAAGTCCAAGGGCAGCAGCACACTGCCTGCCAGACACGACAACAGTGACAGATTATGCAGTGTGTCCTGGGTGATATTTAGGTAATATGTCCCACTGACTGTGTGTGCATGTGTTTTGTGTGGATGGGGGGGGGGGAGGGCAAAAGTCCATTTTTTGACTGTGCGCTAAACCCCCCTCCTCTTCCTCTGCTTCCTTTTTTCCCCCTTCTCGCAGAAAACTTCTGCGGACGGAACTCGCTAGGGATGGCAACCAGCCCACAGCCCAGTGATGAGGAATAGAGAAGTGCACTGAAAATACCTACCCCCCCCCTTTTTTTTTTTACATTTGTATATATGTTTTATATTGTTAAGTTAAGCTTCTGAGCTGCAGCATTTTCAGTAAAGGTTTATTTTTGCTCTACATATTTTTGCTCTTTGGTGTAGGTGGGTGGTTGGGTTGGTTTTCAGAGACCGTGCCCGCCTCAGCATGGTGGGGATGCTGTGCTTGGGGTTTTTTTATGGAGTCATGGCATTACTGGAAAGAATTGCAGAGTTGCAGGGTGAACTGTTATTAGAAGGAAGGAGGTGGAATGCTTGATGAGTGCTAGCTAGGGTGTGGTGCAGCCAGCATGTCTTGTAAGAAAAAAGCCTATTCAAGCCCACCCACCCCCCAGCGGCAAGCAGGCAGTCAGCAAAACTTCTCCATGCATGGACCTCCCAGGGCCCTTAGCCTTTAGCAAGTCTTTAAGGACTTCAGTAAGTCTGCATTATAATGCATTTCATATGCATGGTCGCCGAGGGGAGGGGGGTTTGGGTTAACGCCTGCTGCCGCAACTTCAAAACAGCTTCTTTTTTTTCCTTTGCAGGCTGTACTGTTATGGGAGGTGTGATGCAAAAATGATTTTTTTAATGCTTTCTTTGCAATGCAATGGTTTGTTTATCCTTCATGTAGCACCTTTTAGTACGGAGTTAACAGTGATCCGCAGTATCACCGTTCCCCACAGTTATATTAGCGGATGCTACCTACCCCCTAAAGCCCTGGCTCATAAAGCCTTATGGAGGGAGTATCATCAACCTGCAGAAGCTGGTTTTTAACTACCGCCTGAGCAGTTGCAGGATGGCCATGGAATGTGCGTTTGGCTGACTGAAAGGATGATGGAGGGTGCTCCCTCCAATACAATATATGTGAGAGCCACAGAGGTTTTCAAGGAGTCATGGGAAGAAGAAGCACAGCAGGCAGTGGCCAGACAACAGAGACATGGGGCAGCAGCAGCAGCACAGAGACCGAGGAGATATCAAGGAGAGGCTGGTCGGGCGGCCCTTGTGTGTGATTGTCTAGCAGGATATATTGCTGACAACACTACCTAGTGCTTTGTTGTAAAATAAATTCATTTTTTTTACACTTTAAATCTGTGTCTGTCTACAAGGGCATGCGGTGTTGTGGACGGGAGGTGGAAGGGAGGATGGTCTGGGGAAGGGGGAGGAAATCTGGACTGGGCTAGGGGTTTGCTGCTTTCAGACTGTGAGTGGTTTGGGGGAGGGGGACATTTCACACTGTCGCCCACATCTGAATGAGCCCCCCCTGCACATGAGTGAGAAGGAAGGATAACTATATTATAGCTCTTGGTGGGCTAGACAGGTCGGGGACCAAGCCAAACAGCAACCCACATGTTGAAAAACATTCCAAAAACATTTGTAAAGCAATTCACAACACACCTCCAAAAGCCATATGTGGCACTACACAAACAGATTGATGGTGTACCTAGGCAGGGAACGGGAGGGTTCCAGTGGGAGCTCCCATTGGAAACTGTACGAAGATCAATGAGCTCGGGAATGCTGGGAAACTGAAGTCCAAAAAAAAAAAAAAAAAAGCCCACCACCAACATTGTCACCACCAACATCAACAGTGGCAACAAACACCCACCCACCTACTCGCCCACCCGCTACTCTAGGATATCATAGCAGATATAGCAGCTATAGTAAATGGAAAAAACCCCCACATATATTTGTAACATGGTGGGATGGGAAGGGAAAGGAAAAGGAGGGGAGGATTCATGTGGCTTGTTATTGGGATTGGGATGAGGTCTTTGGGTTCATGTACTGATGGAGAGAGACCAGACCAACTGAGCATAGGCAGGTGTAGGTGACAAGGATTTTGGGGTGACCATGCCCAGGGGAGACTCCCAGTGAGGGTCAGGACTGCCCAGTGAGAGTCTGGGGGGTGGGGACTGGGGAGGCCGGGTGGTTTACATGCACCTCCTGCTGTAATACATTAGGAAAGACATTCTAGGGGGTAAATTGGTATTTGACTCCCCCTACTGAAATCTGCGGGGAATGACATGTGAGGCTTAACTCGCTCGAAAGCGCTGTTTGTGTGAACATGAATGCTGTGTTGTACAAACAAAAATGCACTGCCCCCCCAAAAATCCATGTTAAAATTTTCAAGCACTCTACATTAACACCTGTGTCATCTACACACACCCTAGAGGACTCTTGTTTTATCTGTTGCAGCTGTTGAAGGCCTGTAATAAGCATGGCAGCAGAAGACTCTGACAAGTAGTCCAGAATCATTATACAGATTTATGCCATCCTCATCCTGGTCTGGCTTCATTCCCTCTGCATTCTTGTCATCCATTTTTCTTTATTTCCTCCATGCTGCCTGAGTAGGAGCAAGGGCCACTGTGGTTGGTAAGAACTGTACTTCGTTGGTTGCAGGCGTTGGCGATGAAAGGTATGTAGTGAAAGAGGGTGGTGCTTCAGGGATAAAAAGGAAAAAAAGTTTTGGATTAAAGCACTGGAATGTCGCCAGGGAGAACTGGATTCCATTCTACCTGTGGCCAGAGATACTGTGTGATTGAAAGCAAATAACTTGTATTAAATATTTTGCCAGCGATCTCTAATTAAGCATGTCTCCTTTTCTGAATGCTTGACTTGAGAGACTGGAGTCTGTTTTATATAAGTCCCAAGTTCCCATAGTTTGTGTCTATAGGAGTCATGCTTTCAACATGTAAAGAACTAAATGCTGAATACTCTGAAAGGGTTGTGAGCATCTCAGGTTGGGCATTGAGAATTAACAGATGCTTCTGACTTTTACCTCTCTGTGGGTCACCAACCTAATGGTAGAATGGGGACAATACACCCTCTCATGGGTGTTTTAAAAATAAATTCGTTGATGCTTCGGAAGCATTTAGATACTGTAGTGATGAATGCTGTACAAAAGCTAGAATGAAGCTAATAGTTCTGTTTTGTGAGCTAGTGTGAATAGTGTCAAGTAAATAAGGCATAGGGCACACACTGTTCCATGAAAAAACAGTATGTTAAATAGTTGCTCATAAGTGATCATTCTCCATCTTGTCCCCTTAATGAGGCAAAAGTTCTGTGATGAAAAACAGTATATGATTCATCATATTGTTAATGATTACATCATAATGGGAATTTTGCCATTAACTTGGTTTGGATCACTGTTTCATCCTGTTGCTCTCTGACCTGCTTTTCATGATACCTCAAAGTGAAGTATGGCATCTCTTGATATCTTATCCCCCCACTTCTCACAGTTAAAGGCCTGTATTTTCTTGAAATCTGTATGTGGCGCCCGGACCAAAAATGGAAGCAAGTGAGGTCTTAGAACACAGGTAGAAAATTGCTACACAGAAGTTGCAGTCATCAGGCAGATAGTCAGACATAGCTACAAGGCGCTATCTGAACTGCAATTTGGGGGAATCTTTGGAGAAACAGGTACCTGCAAATGCAGGAAACTGGATCCGCTGGCCCACAAGGCTCCTTCCAGCCCTGTTTCCTATGATGAATCAGTAAGGATACTTAATCTTAACTGATGATCTCCTGTAATGGCTAAAAATACCAATATAGACTTTGTACTATATACAACTTTTGCTGAAGAGTAGATAGAACAGGTGCAAGAAAATGTGAGAATCCCTGAAGTTTCCTGCATTTCTTTATTATACAATCAATTACAAATATTTTAGCCTAAATGAAAGCCAGGCTAGCCTGTTCATTTCAACATTCAAATCTCATGTGGTATCTTAGCAAACCATCTCCGAAGCTTCTGTCTTTTTTCCATCCAATTCCCATTGATCAGTAATCTCAAAACAATAGTTTACAAAATCAAAATAATGGTTTTCTTAGGAGAACAAATACATGTATAGGTTTGGAAATGACTCAGTTCTTGACAGATTAATTATCAGAAAACAGCCAACATAAGCACTTAACATATCTACTCTTAAGACAATTAAAGGCTTTAGGACTAATGGGTAAATCATTTGGTTTAAATAATATATGTGTAAGCCTACTTCCTATGGTTAATTTTACTACATTTGTTGTTTTATTTAAAGCATTTTATTATAATAAAATGCCTATGTTTCTTTCACACTAAAATGATCCCAAAGCACTTTACAGCCAGTGTTCTTCATTCTGTTAAGTACATATGCAACTTTAAACTCATAAGCAGAGTCTTTAGCTTCTGTTTGACTTCATTGGAACTGCACACACGGGACTAAGTACTTTCCATGTACACATGCATCTAGGGTAGTACAGAGCAGCTATTAATATTCAACAGAAACATTATGCTTTGGTTTATTATGGGAAACAAAGAAAAATATTACAATGAATGGAAGCTCTAAAGGGAATTTTTAAGGTAGGTTGGATGTAAGAAATGAATCCATTGACTGCAGGGCTCATGGAGGAAGAGAAGAATTATTTTTATTTAAGCTGAGCAAATCTGAGGGAGCTGCAGAGAGAAAAGGAAGACAAACCCATAATCTATGCCTCTTTTTTTTAATGGGATCACTTTTCAAAGTAGGACATGTAAGAACATTCTTGAAATTTACATTTCTGTGAGCCCCTGGGAGCTCTGAAGCGCTGGCATCTATTGTGATCCTTTCTACTAGAGAGTGTTTGTTTCTCTCTCTCTCTCTCTCGCTTTGGTAGAGTAAAACAAAGGGTTTAACACAGATTCTGCTGCTGAGGGCTATTTTTAGTGGTTCTGAGGGCTGATATGGACCCTGATCTTGCAAGACTTGATTAACTCTATCTCCATTAACATCAACAGAATTAGTCATCTAAATGAAATTAATCACATTACTTAAGGATTTGTAAGATCAAGGCCATGGAAAAGAAAGTACGATTCTGTGCATTACTATCAGTTGGATGCTTTTGTTTGCCTTCAATTAATTTAAAATGCTGGAACACTACAGACTCTAATGTACCATTAGGATTACTATTCTATATACGGCATTTAAGTCATAGATAATTTTCAGCTGGATATTAATTCTGAAGCCTTTTAATGACTGTGTTCCCAGTGTGCCTAATTTTACTAATTCTACCAGTTTTTCATTTGTTTATGAAAGAGAATTAGAGTTCAGCTCTGAGGAGATGCCATACTGACAGGTACTGTAGGTCACTAGGGTAATCAATTTCAAATACATTTTATTTCAGAATATAGAATAATAGCATGAGAACAAATAGTCAAATGACAGATTATTGGTAGACTAGAAGAATACTTGGAAGAAGAGAGATCTTATGTGCAAGTGCTTTTTTTTTTTTTTAAATGGGCCACTACAGACAAGGGAAGACATAGTGCTATGAGGCTGCAGATAATGATAATTGAATACTCTGTATTGTAAATCAGAAGAGGTAATGTTATGGTAGAAGGTATAGAAGAGAGCTCAGCTAAGAGCAGTTTTATACAGACAGATAAGGCTATTTGCTTCTTTAACACTCTTACTGCAGCAGTATGAAGAGACATGCAGATACTACTGTTCTTAATGAACAATAATGCCTATGTACTGCAGTTTTTTCCCCTCCTCCATGTATAATACATTAATCTTTCCAATGCTCCTAAAGGTAGAAAGTACTTCTATCTTTATTTTACCAGCAGGAAACTGTGGTGTGTCTGTAATGCATCCCTATCACTGGGGATTCATGCTCTGCCCATTTGCACAAACTCTGGAAATGTGGTAGTGAGGCTGCTTTGGGGGCAATCCCTTGTGGATTATTCTTAGGACCTTTGGTTTTCTGGCATGTTCTACGGTGGTTGAAGGACAGACACCTGAGTGGCCTGCATTTTCAGGCTAGGGGAAAATGGGTAGGGCAGAATTGAGAGCAGAGGTAGGGACATGGCATCGACCAGGGGTGGACAGCCTGTGACACACATGTGAAAAGTGGCATGGGCAGCCTCTGTGTGTGGCACGTGGCAGTTCAGGGACATCACAGATGGGTCTTGGCAACCTTTCTGACCCTCTAACTGCTATTCCATGCTGCTCATTAATGTGAGCTTGAACAGATCAAGTGCGACTACATGGCTCTGGGTGCAGGTTGCATTCTCATCAATACTTCCAATCGAGGGTAGATGCCTGGCCAGGAGCAGACACATCCCGGACATCAATGAGTAGTCAGTGGCTCAGTGTCTAGTTGGGAAGAGGTAACAAATGGATTCCTTAAGGTCTTCCCTGGGTCTGGTATTGTTTAATGTCTTCATTAATGACTTTGGAAATGTGATTGAGTTCACTCTTTACAAATTTTTGGATGATACCCAGTGGGGTGGAGTTGCAGACATTCTGGAGGGTAGAGCTAGGATCCCAAATGGCCTGGATAGACTGAAAAAATGGTCTGCAGTTCACCAGATGAATGAATCAACCCAGACAATGCAGTCTCGCACTTGAGATGGAATAATTGTGTGTGCAAATACAGACTGAGGAATGATTGGCTGGGCTTCAGGATTGTACAGAAGGACCTGGGGGTTGCAGTGGACCATAAGCTGAATTTGAGCCAACAGTGTGCTTTTGTTGCAAAAAAAGGCCAACAGTATACTGGGTTGTACTAACAGGTGTCACTTGGAAATCAAAGGAAATGATTCTTTCACTGTATTCAGCACTGATTGGCCTACCTTCTAGTACTCTGTCCAGTTTTGGGCCCCACACTTTAAGAAGTATGTGTATAGGCTGGAAGGAGTCCAGCAGAGAGCAACAAAAATGACTGGAGGCCTGGGAAGCATGACTTGCAAGGAAGGGCTGGAAAAAAGTTAAGAATTTTTAATATGGAGAAGAGAAAACTGAGAGGGGGATTTGATAAGGCTTCAGATACTTACAGAGTGATTATAGAGAAGATGGAGATGGGCTTTTCTCTGTGTCCATAAGGATAGGACTAGTAGCAATGACTTGAAGTTGAAGCACGGGAAATTTAGGCTGGACATCAGGAAGAACTTTGTCACTATGAAGGTAGTCAAGTGTTGGAACAGGGTACCATGCCTGGAAATCTTCAAGAGTAGGTTGGATAGACACTTGGCTAGGATGATTTAGTCAGGGATGATCCTGCCTTGAGCAGGGGACTGGACTACACAACTTTGTGAAGTCTTTTCCTGCCCTACTTTCTTATGATCCTATGACAGGCTGCACAGCAACAGACAGGGTAGGAAGCAGAAAGCACATCAGCAGATCAAGCAGGAAGTACAGGGCAAGAAACAAAACAGAAGATTACATAGGAGAATGGGACTGGAAGTTCACTCAGAAGGTGGGGCACTAATTTCCAGTACAACTATCAAAGCGGTTGGCTCCTACTGGTGTAGATGATACCCCAAGAGACTTGCCTAAAGTGACAGCACAATGAACTGAACTAGGGTTTCCCAAGTCGAGATTTAACAGCCTGAACTCTTGATCATCCTGCTTCCTCATTGTCACATCTTCAACTGGATGGGGTAGATGCTGATGCAACGAGTGCCTGGGGCACCACCCTCAAGTTTCCTTCCACACTTAGGTTTAAAAAAAAGGAAAGGAGGGTCCAATGACGGCACTGGTACCTCCATGAGTGTACTCATGTTGTGGTGGGTTCTCCTTGGGGCTCCTTCTCCCCTACACCTCATCGATACACCATCCAATGGTATAAGGATGATGTCAGGCTGGAACTGCGACTGCTATGCTTGGCTGCCTGGAGCTCCAAGACCAGTTTCTGATGGCTTCGAATCACAGCCCAGGTGTCACTGCTGTGTTGTTGGGTTGACTAGGGCCACAGCCGTGAGATTCTAGTATGCCTCACACTAAAGGAGAATAAGTTTTCCAGTTAAGTTAAATTGATGTCTTTCCCCTCCCGGAGTGGAGTGGACTTCAATTCATGCCACATTTAAATAATTCATAATCAGTTGATCAGTCACAATAAAGCAACAAAAGCATCAATTTATTCCCCTCTTCTGGTGATTATAAGGGGTATTACTAGTGTCCGAGGCACAAATTCAGTTCCCCTTGGCCGGGGTAATTTCCCTTGAGCCAACTCTCAGGAAAAACAAAGAAAAGAAACACTGAGAAGAAAAAAAAAAAAAAAAAGGAAGAAGAAAAAAAACTTGAATGGCCCCTTTTTCCTAACTTGGTCCCCAGGTTTTGGCTGCTGTCCCTTTACAATCTCTCTTCCTGGGGCTTGGGTGCTATGGTCCATGGAGAATTCCTACTCCCATAATCTGGGGCTGGAGGTTGGCTGGTGACCCCTCTGGGCCTCCAGGCTGCGGAGACGATCCTTCTCTGGTTTGGCTCTGGCATTCCTGAGGTTGCACTGCCCAGTATGCTCCTTTCCCTCCCAGCCTGTTCCTCTTCTGCTTTTCTAGTGGTTCCAGGTTGCAGCTGTGTGACATCACTTTCTGTGCCCCACCCAACCTGCAGAGAGCAGGTGCTAATGAACTGCTGCAGTGGCATGACATAGCTTCATAGTAGCTAGGCTCAGGAGGGACCTGAACAGATCATCTAGCCTGACCCCCTGCCACAGGCAGGAATGAATGCTGGGTTCACAAGACCCCAGACAGGTGATTGTCCAACCTCCTCTTGAATTTGCCCAAGGTAGGGGCAAGGACCACTTCACTGGGAAGTTGGTTCCAGATTTTGGCCACCCTAACTGTAAAATATTGCCTTCTGATCTCTAACCTAAACCTATTCTCCATCAGCTTATTACCATTATTCCTCATCACCTCAGGTGGTGCTGGGGAGAAAAGAGCTCTGTCTATTTGCTGTTGATCCCCCCGATGAGTTTGTAGGCAGCCACCAGGTCCCCCCTCAACCTCCTCTTGCTGAGGCTGAACAGGTTCAGGTCCTTCAGTCTCTCCTCATAGGGCCTGTCCTGCTGCCCTCTCACCAAGCGGGTGTCCCTCCTCTGAACCCTCTCCAGGCTGGTCACATCCCTTTTGAAGTGTGGCGCCTAGTACTGGACGCAGTACTCCAACTGCGGCCTGACCAAAGTCGCATAAAGGGGGAGTATCACCTCTCTGGACCGGCTTGAAATGCATCTTTGGATGCATGACAAGTTATGGCTGGTCTTGTTGGCTGCAGTCTGGCATTGGAGGCTCATGTTCATCTTGGAGTCAATAATGACTCCAAGATCCCGTTGAGCCTCTGTGCTTTCAAGAGGGGAACTCCCCAGTCTGTATGTATGCTGTGGATTCCTTCTTCCAAGGTGCAGCACCCTGCATTTATCTACGTTGAACCCCATCCTATTTTCATCTGCACATTTTTGTAGGCTGCAAATAGATTTAGACAAACTTTCTTTCCCTTCAAGTGTGTCCACCTCACCCCACATCTTAGTATCATCTGCAAACTTGGACAGTGTGCTTTCCACCCCCTCGTCCAAATTGCTGATGAAGATGTTAAACAGTGCGGGCCCGAGGACTGAGCCCTGGGGTACCCCACTGCTCACATCTCGCCAGGTTAAGTACAACCCATCCACCACTACTCTCTGGGTGCACCCCATCAGCCAATTTTTTACCCATCCAACTGTGCAGGCATCAATGCCACAGTCTGGAGTGAGAGTAACCTGTAGAATAAGCAATACTGGGCATTTTATCTTGGAAGCAAAATAACCTCTCTTATTCTTAGGAGGATTTTTTTATTGAAAAGATGATTTTTTTAAAATTGGTTGAGTGCATTTCCTTGAAAACATTAAATTAAGCTGGAGGAAGCATGTTGGTGTAGGTGGGCCTAGAGTTAGACAGTATTAAATATGTTTCCCAATGGTCTTTTAAACAATATAAAGTTTATTTGAAATATCTACCTTGGCTGAAGTTTCTGTGTTCCACAGAGTTCCAGGCAGGCTGCCAACAAAAGGAGACAAAACTGGAAGGTGAGCTATTTGGAAACATGTTTGTGTCTGTGACTGTAGCTATTGTTCTTTAGCTTCTCTAGTTTAAAAACGGTGATTTCAGATATCATGAAAAACAAAGAAATTATGAAAGACAGTTGATAGAACTATACAGGAAGCAGATCTGAAGAAACAATACTGCACAGGCAGATGGCCTATCTAAATATTCTAGTTCCTAGGAGTCAATTCAGTTTAATTAAATCCCTTGGGTTTCAGCCAATGTTTAGATATTTTTGAGAATAATAGGTCAATTTGCATGTATTATGCTTCACAAACAAGAAGAAAAGAAAAAAGAAGCAAGCAAGTCCATTAAGGGAATTGAAAAGGATTAAGACATTTCAGTATAGTTAGAGAGAAGTTACTTTTTTTTTTGAAAGATGCCAGCTATTTCCATTGAGATTCACATGAAAAGACTACTTTTAGAGTGCTACTCCTCCTTGACTTTTCTAAACAGCCCTAACATATAGTGCAGGGGTAGACAACCTCTGGCATAGGTGCCAGAGTATGGCATGAGAAGGCATTTCCTTGGCACGCGTGCTTCAGGGCAGATGGGTGGGAAGGGACTGGAACTGCACTGCCACAACAAGGATTGGGCCCCTTGTGTCTCCCCTGCTGACTGCCCTTGGCACGCCAACAACTTACAAGTTGAGGCTGCGCGTTTTTGACACTGCCCAAAAACGTTGCCAACCCCTGATGCAGTGTATACTACCCTATCAGAACTTCAGTCTTCTTCTTGTAATGAAAATCTCACCATGAATAGAAATGCAGAAAAGATGACTCAATATTACTTTCAGAAAAAAACAATACATATAAAGTTCTGTAGATGCCTGGTTATGGAATTTCCTTGTTATTGATTGGTAGTAGTGTCCTTGATGTCAGACCCAGGACAAAAAGAAAATACAGTAAAGGAAACACTGCCCCTTATGTGGAAAGAATCAGTAAACTATTGATGATTTACACCTTGACTGTTTTTTGATGCTCTGGTAATATAAAGCAGCCAAAGAGTGGACTCACTTTGCTACTGAGAATGGATAGATTTTGTATCTGCTCTCTCCAGACAGAGCAACCATGGGAGACCAGGGGCAGCTATCTGAGATGAATGCAGCTGTGATGTAGCTGCTCCTGTGGACACAATGGAATAAATCTGGGCCACTGTCTCGTCTCTGTGCATGGAGGAGATTAATGTCAGCAATGAGCAACTTCAACTTAAAGAGAAAAGTATATTCCAAAAATTCTTCTGTTCAAATCATTCAGTTCTCCCTGTAGGATATCCACTTCTCCTTTACATTGATAATGTCTAAGCAAGACAATGTGTGTGTCAACAACAAATGTCATTGGCAAATATCTGCTTTTTGTGCCAAGATTATTCATAAAAAAGAGATAAGTTCCAAGACTGATCCCTAAGGAATTCTGCTAGGAGCTCCTTCAGGGAGATGGTTCCCCTTTAGGCATGGCCAGCTGTCATCTTCTAGTTCCTTTATCTTTAGCCAGTTCCTTATAAACCTTCCAATTCCTTAATTAATCCTTGTCTTCTCCATCTTAACTATGAGGTATAGAAATCATTTTCCATGTGACACCATATCAATTACTGAAATGGAGGTAGATGAGATTTCTGGCATTTCCTTTGTCAAGAAATTGAGTGATCTGGTCAGTTTGTCATGATTTACTTGTGGTAAAGCCATGGTGCATTTTATCTGATTTTTCCAATTTCCTCTGTCTTTGATCATTACTCCCTTCAAAATATGCTCCAAAGCCTTGTGTACTCTTGAGGTCAGACAAACAGGTCTGGTATTGCCTAGGTCACACATCCCCTCCCCTGCTCTCTTAAATAGAGTTACTAAATTTGCTATTCTCCAGTCATATTATACCACACTTCTTGAAAATCTTTGTTACCAGACTACTTGTTTTTACCTTTCCAGTTTTTTTCAGCATTCTGGGCTGGATGTTTTCTGCTTCTCCCATCTTGAGCTCAGTGAACTATTTGAGTTTTGTTTCCAGGTTTGGCATAGACTTTCCCACTTCCTTTATTTATTGCCTGATTCCCATTAACCATTCTGCCTTTGTCTGTGTTCAACACCATCCTTTGTGAAAAATGAGACAAAGTATTCACTATGTTTTTGGGCTGTACCTAGGCCGTCTTGAATAGTCCATCCTCACTGAATAATGGCCTCACACTTTTTTTTCTTGTTATCTTTTTAGTTACAGCTGAGGAACTGTTTAATTTCCTTCATAATGTCTCACTCAGCTTATTTTTTGGCAGATCTTGTTCTATCCCTCCAGCTCTTGACTTATGAAACAGCTTTATTTGCTTCTTAGGTCTCTTTTTCATTCCTTTTAGGTTCCTATAAAATATTCTTTTTCAAATAGCCAATAGACATATAATTAATGATTTAATATGTGCAGATGCATGTTTAAGCCCATGTACATTTGAACCAACGTAACAGTGGGGAAGCTGGGTGACAGTGACAATGAGCTGATCACCTTCACCATCCGCTGTAAAGCTGGCAAGTCAGTCAGCAATACAGAAGTCTTCGACTTCAGGAAAGCTGACTTCGACAAGCACAGGAGGCTTGTAGGTGAGGACCTAAGGGACCATGACCCAAAGGGGAGGGGAGTTCAGGATGAGTGGTTGCTCCTTGTGGATGCACAAATAAAGTCTATTCCATCTTGGAGGAGAGGCAGCAAAAGGGCACAGCAGCCCCCTTGGCTCTCCAGGGAACTAGCAGACCTCCTGCGTCTAAAAAGAAAGACCTACAAAGGATGGAGGGCTGGATCCACCTCCAAGGAGGAATATTCTGCACTGGTCCAGACCTGCAGGGAGCAAACCAGGAAAGCCAAGTCTGTGACTGAACTCCAACTATCTATAAATATCAAGGACAATAAAAAGTCATTTTTTTTAGATATGTGGGGAGTTGAAGGAAAAGCAAGGGTAACATTGGACCCCTGCTAAACCACATGGGACAATTGACAACCAATGCCCAGGAAAAAGCCAACTTGCTAAATAGGTACTTTGTGTCAGTTTTTCACCAGTCCCAAGGGATGCCCCTGCCCATTACAGGATGGGAACTCCTGGGTGAGGGATATTCCTTACCCTCCAACAATGCTGACCTCGTGAAAGAACACCTTAAAAGGCTGGACCTTCAAGTCCCAGACAGTTTACACCCCAGGGTACTCAAGAAGCTGACAAGCACCATAGCTCAGCCCTGGCATGGATCTTCGAGAACTCCTGGCACTCTGGTGAAGTGCCCGAAGATAGGAAGAAGGCCAATGTGGTGCCCATCTTCAAGAAAGGGAGGAAAGTGGATCTGGCAAATTGCGAGCCCATCAGCCTGACCTCTATCCCAGGGAAGGTCTTAGAAAAGATTATCAAAGGGACCATTCTTAACAGACTGGCTGATGGCAGCATCCTGAGGGATTGCAGCATCCAGGATCTTGCTTGACCAATCTTATTTCCTTTTATGACCAGGTGACCTATCACCTGGACAAGGGAGAAGAGATTGATGTCGTATATCTTGACTTCAAAAAAGCCTTCGGTCTGGTACCCCATGATCACCTCTTGGCAAAACTGGCTAACTGCAGCCTTGGCTTCAACATGATCTACTGACTGGGGAACTGGCTCCGTGGTCAGACCCAGAGGGTGGTGGTAGATGGAAGTCAATCGTCTTGGTGCCCTGTGACCAGTGGGGTCCCTCAAGGCTCTGTCCTTGGGCCACCACTTTTCAACATCTTCATTAATGATGTGGACATTGGTATTAGAAGTGGACTGGCCAAGTTCACTGATGACACCAAACTTTGGGGTAAAGTATCCACATCTGAGGACAGGAAGGCGATCCAGGCTGACCTTGACAGGCTCAGGAAATGGGCGGATAAGAACCTGATGGTGTTTAAAACCAAAAAATGCAAGGTTCTCCACCTTGGGAAGAAAAACCCGCAGCATGCTTATAGGCTTGGCAGCGCTACGCTGGCTAGCACTACGGACGAAAAGGACTTGGGGGTCATGATTGACCACATGATGAACATGAGCTTTCAATGTGATGCTTGGCTAGGAAAGCAAGGAAAACACTGGCTTGCATCCATAGATGACTCTCAAGCAAATCTCAAAGGACGTCATTCTCCTGCTGTACTTGGCCTTGGTGAGGCTGCAGCTGGAGTAGTGAGTCCAGTTTTGGGCTCCACAATTCAAAAAGGATGTATAGAAGCTTGAGAGAGTCCAGAGAAGACCCATGCGCATGATCAGCGGTCAGGAAAACAGACTTTATGATGAGAGGCTGAGAGCCATGGGACTCTTTAGCTTGGAAAAGCACTGGCTCAGAGGTGATCTGGTGGCTGCCTATAAGTTTATAAGGGGTGTGCATCAGGATCTGGGGGAACGTCTGTTCACCAGAGCGCCCCAAGGGATGACAAGGTTGAATGGTCACAAACTCCTCCATGACCACTTCAGGCTGGACATAAGGAAGAACTTCTTTACTGTCCGAGCCCCCAAGGTCTGGAATAAACTGCCGGCAGAGGTGGTTCAAGCACCTACTTTGAACACCTCCAAGAGAAATTTGGATGTTTATCTTGCTTGGATCCTATAACCGCTATTGACTGCCTGCCCCTGGGGAAGGGGGCTGGACTCTTATGATCTTCTGAGGTCCCATCCAGTCCTACTGTCTATGAATCTATCAAAGTTTAAGCTTGTAAATAGGCTCATAGGCAAGAGACAGAAATCACACATAAACCATTTTAAGTGATCAGAAACTGTTTTAATCCTGTAACAGAACATAAGATCAGTTCACGTAAACCAGTTTCAAAATGGCTGAAACTGGTTTAAGATGAATCTGGTTGAATGTAGTATCAGACTTAATTGATTTGGGTCAAACCAGTATATGCAATGTCTGTCCAGGCCCTTTTCTGGTTGAAGTTAAATCGGAGTCCTCCGGCATCCCAGATGCTTTGAAGCCCTGGGCTGGGCTGTCTGCTGGAGCAGAGCAGGGTTGGCCCTGCTCGTTTTCTTTCTAGTCAGAGTGCTATCACTGCTCCGGCTGGATGAGGGACTGCAGTGGCTGCCAGGCTTCCCCCTGCCCCACCCCCTCCTTGGCTGCTCAAGCGGGGATCCCCCCTCCTGCCCCTCTCCCATGGCAGGGACCCCAGCACAGGGACCTGGTATCTGGTCATGCCTCCCCATGCTAGCTAGTGCTGAGAGGTATCTGTGTGGGTCTGCAATCTCACTGGAACAAAGGGCAAACAGCTAGTGGCTTGCAAATGAAACTGCATCCTGCAGATAAGAAGAGCTTGAAACTAATGTGAGAGATGTTTTCTTTTGTAGGGCTTGATGGGCTGATGGGCTGATAAGGAACCTGCTGGCTGCAATCTGTCAGTCTTCAAGAGGGGACAGAGAAAGGTGTTAGAAATGACCTGGTTTGCAGACAGTATGAAGAAGCAGGGAAAGGGAGATTGAAAAGCTCAGTATCATCAACAGATGCAGGGTCTAGCAACATCCCTCACACTTTGAAAAGTGAGCAGGGAAAAGCCTGGTACTGTGCAGGCAGGGTTTGGATTTACACCCCTCCCTAATCAGAGTGTCCTGCTGGGGCATGGCCATGCCCCCTCAGGTCAGCACTCTGGAAGTGAAGGGAGGGCTGCTCTAGAGTGCCTGAGCCACTGCAGGCATGTGGCTGCATTTCTGGAATGAAAATGGAATGTCTATCTATCTCTAAATTGGTACAAGCTTTGCAGGTTAAACTAACCTGCATAGATGGAATCAACTCAGGCTCAGTCTTTTTAAATGTCTATCCCTAGCCATAGATTGAAGCCATAATTTGCTGTCACATCTCAGGCACTAATTTCTGGATTCTGGTTCTGTCACTACAAGAGAAATAATATGCCTTCTCTGCCATCGGGGTATGTAAGTGTTTTTGCACATGTACTTATATGAGTAAGAATAAGGGAGAATTAGTTATTTATCTCAGCAATTTTATAGAATTAGTTAACTTTTATATAAGATGTGATTTTAAAGGGAAAAAGGAGATGAACTACAATCTATTGAACTACAACCTATTTCTGCCTGCTTCCTTGTTTAGTATGATTGAATTTGCAAGAAATTTTGAAGTGGATTTTATATTTGTTTATTGAAAGAAAAAAAATGCCTGTTGCAGAAGCAAGCAATTTGTCACTTAAGCCACCTACACTTTCTTAATGGAGAGAACGTAATATTGGAATGAGTGATAGTTTTGGATAGAACAGTAACAGGCCTGGCATTCAGCATGCTGTCTGTAAAGATCCTGGGAGTATAAAATAGGGCTTTCCTTTTTAACAACAGTGTCTGTTCTGGGATCACAAAACTGGTCACAGCACTGCTGCTGTGAAGAAGCAAAGAGTGTAAACATCTTGAGAGATGTTGCTAGAGAATAATATAGGAATCACAACATTGCATATTTTCCTTGTGATGAGCCAAAGGACTGGGATGGGGAACCCAAGGACCCTCTCATCTGAGTTGCAGTATGTGTTATTGTTCCTTTTGTAATACTAATTAGGTGTGTGTGGCACTTGTGAGAACACATAAAGCCAGCAGAAGAGTTTAGTGTCAGGTGCAGATTATTAATTTGTTTTTGCCCATACTGAGACATAATGGGAATACCAGCCCTTCTCACATTTCTGTGTGGCTATTGTTTTGGATAGCATCCTGACCACAGCAAATTCAGTGTTAAAACTCCCATGGACTTCAGTGGAGTCAACATTTCACCCCTACTATCTGTTTGAAAGGAAAAATGGATGGTGCATACCCACAGCTCATGTCATTGCTCTATCTCAGAAGCACTTGCATTATATGTATATATAAAAGGTCTGCTATTTCTGATTCTTACTTATCTTGTGTGACTCTGTCGTGTTTCTTTATGTAGAATATGATTTATTGTGGTATCTTTTTATTGGTCCAGCTGTACAGTTGGGAAAGCTGTTAGCGAAGCTTTTGGCATCACATGTTCTTCTTCAGAGACTTGAAAAAGGGCACTAGATGCCCCAAAGCTTGTCCAACAGCTCTCCCAACTATACAGCTATTCCAATAAAAGATATCACAGAAAAGCCTTGCCTCTAGATGTTGCATGGATCATCATGGCTACAACAACACTCCAACCCTACTACGCGTAGAATGCAGTGCTTACCCTCAGAGCTTTGTATTAACTGTTTCATTAATCAGGAGTCATAAAACCTAGAATATGAATTTAGGTTAACTCTTAAATGCTAAGTTTGGAAAAATGATTTCTATAGTGCAAATGAAGAAAAACTCCATGATTTCTAAACAAAACATTTGAATTAGTTTTGCATTTGCATCTCAGATACATTTAATGTAGGAGAAAAAAAAATCTTGAAACCAAAGAGCTTTACTGTTTAGATGCAGACTTGAAAACAACAAGCAGAGAAAAGAAAACAGTGAAAAATGTCTGACAGCTGCTCTTGACTTAATACATTCAGGGGATTATATCAAATTAAGACAGCCTGAGTCAAGGTTTTTGAACAGCCACTTCAATAAGGATGCTCAGCTTTGCTTAGTGATTATTTGTCTCATTCAACTGAATGCCTAACTAATCATTTCTAGACAAAAACATCTCATTTTTGTTGCTACTTTTTTTTTTTTTTACTTTGTGCTCAAGGCTTATTCACATCTAGGTAAAATATTAAAATGAACTGAGTCAGTCTATTTTTTCTCTGTTCAGGCAATGTACCTCATGACAGCAAAATCAGCCATTAAACAGTTCATACATTTTTCTACCACAGAGATGACGACCTCATCCCATGGCATTTCTCCAGTAATTAATGCTTCACTAATGTTAATAGCCCTTGGCTTTGGCTTGGGCCAACTCCCAGCCAGCCATTAAACTCCAGGAAGTGCTACTGGTTGCAATCATTACTGCTTAAATTTTCATGGGAAGGTAGATTGTCTCTATGTTTACCTTAAGTATAAATAGTGTATATTTATACATGGAAAACTACATAAAAATAACACAATTAAGCTTGTAAGGTCTAGCCCTTAAACTTAGGAGAGTCCAAATTCAGGTTTCCTCCACAGCAATAATTTGTCCCCCTTGTTTGCATGCATTACAGTTGTCCTTAATTATGTGATTGCACACTTATTTTGCAGAAGAACGAGATTGCACATGTGCCATCCCCATAGAACAACTGAGCTGTCTTCCTCCAGCCATGAACTTCAGTTATACTTTTTCTGTCATGCATACTCTCAGCCAGAGCCAGACTTAGGGGTGGGTGAAGTAGGTGACTGCTCAGGGCACTGTGTCTTCAGTTCGACTACTTTCAATACCTCTCAACATTTCCATGATCATTATTGCTACAACAGGACTCTAACCCTACCATTTGCATAACTTAAACAAGCAGAATTTGGTCTGAAAAAGTTGCACTGACAAATACAAACCATGCACTGTGTTTTCTCTAAATGAAAATCACACCCCCTCACCCCAGACATAAGACTGCAAAAGGCTTTGGGCAGCTAATAACTAAATTGTAAAGTTTATCACCCATTTTTTCAATGCAAGGCCTGAACAGAAGATAAATTTGAGGCACTTATTCTTTTCTGCAGTTTGCACAAAAATAAATACATTAATTCTAATGTGAAAGAACTAAGTAAATAGTCAGCCTCTGAGACCTCAAATTATTATTCAAAGTGGCAAACAGTTCATTCTCTTTCATCATGGATTACACAGGCCATAACCATAATTTGCAAACTTCTTAAAAAGAGAAGAGTATTAGCCTTCAGAAAAGAAAAAAAAAAAGAAGACAATCCTTATAACTAGGAAGTAAATTTGGACTTGTCTCAATTAGTTCTTTCACTGTTATTGAAGGTAACTGCACTGTGGGGAAGTGTTATGGTAAAAAATACCTACGAATCAGATTCTCAAAGGTATTTAGGTGACTAAACCTGCAGATAGGGTTTAGTGGGATTTTTAAAAGCACCCTAGCGTATAGGGTGCATAAGTTTAAGTGAAATAAGTGAAATCTTTAGGAGTTTAAATATCTTTGAAAATCTGACTTCCTCTATTTTTTCAATTAGTGGATATAACATAAGACATCCTAAAGAGAAGAACAGGGAAGAATAGCATGATTATTGCATAGCTGTAGAAACAGTAGTGCATATATTCTTTCCTTTCAAATAAGTCTTAACACCTCATTAATTTATTAAAACCAGATAAAACTTGAATAAAATAATGGCAGCTATCTGAGAACGATTAAGTACAGATGATGAAGTTTGCCAGGTTTAAAAGCACACACAAAACAGGGCATCATTTACTGTGTCTGCTGCTAGCATCCTCTAAATGTTCATGTTGATTTATTAATGATTTTGGGACACAATGAATAGTAATGTCTTCATGCTATAATTAGTATTTGTTTTCAGCAGCTGTTGAAAGTTGCTGTTTTGTGATGTTGAATAAATTATTTTAGATACAGGAAGCATTAACTGTGAACCATCTGTTCTGGGCTGCATTAAGTTCCCATTTAAAGATGATTCCTGAATAATGACTTTATCATTGTGAGTTTATAGGGGCGGAACTAGCTTCCACACTACTGAAAGGTCACACTAATGCTTTTTGTTTAAAAGATCAATACGACTCCTTGGCAGAAGAAAATGATTCCTATTTGACTTGTGCACTTTGATTTTTTTTTTCTACCTTTAGTAAGTTTCTGACTATTACATATACCTGCTTTGTGGCATTTGATGTAGTATACCTACAACATCTGTGTTGGAAAAGTGATTAATGATTTTAAAGGAATTGTTTTAAGTACCCCTCCTGAAATAGTTATAAAAATGTAATACATACTTTATGGGCCTTTTACAAGTAGAGAAGGAGTAACATAGCTGCTGCAATGTCCCTTTCTGCTCCTTGCCAGGGGCTCAATCCATGTTCACTGAAGTCAACAGGAGCCTTTCCATTGATTCCAGTGGGAATTAGATTGGGTTCAAGACTGGAACTTCTTCCCTGTGAGCACTACAAAATCACAGTGCAGGTGTGGGAGCACAGCGAGGCAGCTGTTATAGACTGACTATGTGATAGTATATCACAGATAATGACTTATGGCTGGCTTTCCTTAATGTCAGGAGCCAGGGCTAAATAAATCCAATCAGTACAATTGGGAGTCATGTATTCTGTTACAGCATGTTCCTTTTACTGAAGGAAATTTCCCCACCCTCCCAGCAGAAATCTTCAAATACAACTTATTAGCTCTACCTTCTTTGGCAAGAGGAATTTTAAACTTCTAGTTAAAGAGCCAATATTTTGAAAAGGAGACAACTTGCAAGGGCCCACTTCAGCCCTGTGAAGAGGAAAATGCAAGAGGAGATGCCCTGTCATCCTCACCCTTGGGTTTGGATGCAGCTAGGGAGTGTTGGAGTCTCTGTGCTTTGAAGACCGGCACTGCTCTTCTATAGCTGAAACCTTCTCTTTTGAGTAGATGAACTATTTTTTCTCTGTTCTTTCTGTAGTAAAAGAGTTCAGGGACTTTTATGCTTGTATTTTTTGCATGTCATCCCTTCACAGATTCTTTGTAAGAAATGCTGAATAATACTGGAAAAGAGAAATATTGTTTTTATTTGATGCAAGAATGGTAACACAGATAGTGCTCCCTAATGATGGCTTTCCTGGTTTATACTTGGACTTGAATTGTGAAGATGAGGACTTCTCTCATAGTAAGAGGGCATTTAGTCTCTGACAATTAGAACTGTACCAAAACCTCTTTTTAACTTGTGTTTTACACAGAAAAACCTGTGCTTGAGATTTTAACTAAATATGAAATTGTGAATCTGAGGAAAATCCTCCTTCTCTAACTTTAAAAATCCTGAAGAATAGCAAGCACACCCCCACTGACTACTCGACCAGTATTGGCAAAATAGACTGGAGGTATCCCAAAGTCTAAGGCTTGGCACCATCAATAACAAGAATTCAGATCCCACCAGAGATGACTTCTTAATTTTTGTATTTTCTTCCCTTAAGCCATCAAATAGTTAATCAGTTCTGGAGAGCGAGGCAAAAAGGTATGGTATCTGTCTCTCTAAATAACCTTTTATAAATAAAGTTTATACTTTGTATGAGGTAAACCTCAGGCATGATGGAAGTTACATTTTTCCTGTGGTTGGGCCCCTGAAAGCACTCCACAGCCATGTTGTGACACATGTGTGCAGCTGCAGAGCATTTTTAAAGGGGCCAATCATGTAAAAAATTAACTCTCCTCAAATGAGATATTAGATGAAGGTGCTCTGCTTTACAGTGCCTTAGGATACTTGTGTTTCCATTTTTTGCACATTGGGGGCTGGGCTTCCCATCCTGCTCCGCCCCTTTCCCCCTCTCTGCTTCACCCAGTCTGAGCTAGGGTAGGGAGGGATAGATAGGAGTCCCCCCTACCCTTGCCCCAGGAGCCTGGCTTGGCTTCCCCCCCAGTACCCCAGATGTGGAGGCAGGGGGTCTCTGATCCACCCCTCCCTATCTAACTCAGGCTGGGCAAAATCCAACTGGCAGCTTGCTGCTGCTGGCTTCTCTCTCCCTCCTCCCCTCGCCCTCACTGCTGACAGCCCCACAGCTGGGAGGGTGGGATGGGGATGGGGATGGGGAGAGGGATTGCTCCTTGGCTGGGAAGAAGGGTGGCTGCTTGGCTCGCTCCTCACCTGCAGGCAGACTCATTCCCCCCCCAACAGACGAACGTATGTTGGGTTGGGGGAGGAAGGAGGGGTGCTCTAACTCATGGCGCTATGTGGAAAGTGCCATTATTTAGAGTGGAGGCCTGAACATCTGTCAGTGCCCATGCTTTCTCAAATATTTAGTGACAGTCTCTTTCACTTAAAGTGTGTTTATGATGTATTCTTAGGTCACACCTCACCTGAAACCTTGAGCATAGCTTTCTTACACTTTGAATCAGTTTGCCTATTCAGCTGAAGGCACCAGTTAAAGCTAATGCCTGCACTATGCTGTACTTCAGGTTGGAATCTACCCACTTTAGCGTGAGGCTGAAGGCAAATTCCCTTGAGTATTGACAGTCCTCCAGTGGCCTTCCCATAATTCCCATTCAAGGGAGCTGATTCATTTTGACAAAACTGACTGAGAAAGGCTTTCTGAAAGGATTTCCATACAAAGAACTGGGGAATTTATCCCCCTGCTTTCAGGAGAGAACCCGTGTCTAGGCTCCTGCACCCCACAGGCAGGGAGGGATGCAGGTTTTTGGGCTCCTGCCCCCAACCCCTTCCTGGGGGTTGCATGGCCTAGTGGTTGCAGCCAGTGTTGTGGCCAGGCTGGGGGTCCAGGTTGGGCTCAGTGTCCATGGGAGGAGGGGGCTGCACTGCTGCAGCTGTGGTGGAGGCAGCAGGCTGCAGGTCGGGCCTCCCCACAGCTGCGCAGGGCCTGGCAGGGTTTGGGGGTTGTGCCTCCACCCCAGCTGTGCACCCCTGCCCCTCCAGCTTCATCCCAGTCCTCCCCATAGATCCCAGCTCCTCCTGCTGCCAGGCTAAATCCTGGACATTTGGTAGGGCCAGGGGGAATGGGGGCTGGGGCTGGGATAGGTCAGGGGGAGCAGATGGGGACTGCTTGCTCCTATGGGGGGGCGGGACAGGGCCCCTCGAGGCCAGCAGGAAACTCTATGGCTGGCGGGTTGCACAGGGGCCGGTGCCTGTGCTCTGTGCTCACAGGGCCGAGCAGCCAGGGGACCCTGCCGGGAGTAGGGGAGGAAGAGGGGGATGTCACAAGCCTCCCCTCCAGCCCGCGTTGGGGTCAGACACATACCCCACCACCTCCTGCATGACTCGGAGGCACCGTGCTCTGGCCTGGTCAGGACAGGGACAGCTGAAGGGCTGGTGGGGGCAGGGGGCTGCGGGTCTGGAGTGAGGGGGGACAGGGTGCAGGGCACTGTGGGTTGGGAGTGCAGGGGCACTGGCAGAGCTACTGGGCTGTGGAATGGGACTGAGGGGCACCAGCAGGGCTGGGGGGTGGGAGGCCAGCTGCGGGTTGGTAATGAGGGTACCATAGGGGTGCATCAGGAGTGAGGGGCACCAGCAGGGTCATGAGGTGCGAAGTAGAGGCATACTGGGACGGTGGGTGCAGGGTGGGGGGGAGCCCCCTGGGTTAGGGAGAGGGTCATGACACCCCACCGAGGTACAGCTTCCCAGTGCCTCTTGCAGGGCATCACTTCCTGGCGCTGCCCAGGTGCCACATGGTTTTGGAAGAAACTCTGTGACCTCTGGCTCTTTTCGAGCCAGGAGCAGGCCTGGCTGGGGCCACGATCCTGGCTCAGGAGGGGCCAGGAGCCACTACCACCAGGTGAGTCTGGGCTGGGTGTGTCCATGCGGCACCAGGTGGGGAGCAGGGGTATGTCTGGGGGAGCAGGGGGTATCCAAGCTGTGTAGGAGCAGCTGACCTGCTTTGGGGTCCCCAGAGCACTGCTGCCTGTCCCTTGCTCCCCAGTGCCCACAATGCCAGCTCCTGGTGCAGCGCCCAGGTCCCTGTGCACCGTCTGCTTTCCGGTTTAAAAGTGGGGGCAGCTCGGCTCCTGGGGAAGGGCCCCAAGATTGCACCAGACTGATGTAGGGAAGGTGATATGCACCTGGGCTCAAAAAGCATGTGGGCAGAAAGGTCCTGCTGTGCCAAGCAGAGGTAACATAGCTGGCCTCCTGCCCCTGGCGCAGGGGCCTAGACTTGATGATCTTTGAGGTCCGTTCTAGCCCTAATGTCTATGAAATCTGTTAAACATCCCTGGGTCTCTGGGCCTGGGACCAGAATAGGGGTTGGTTATAATATCTGTGGGGTTCATTGTGGGGTTTTCACATTCATGTTCCCTGTCTCATTTTCCCTTTCTTGTAGCCTCTGCTGCCTTGGGGAAGAATGGGTTAAGGCGATAGAGGCAACTCTTTGGGCACAGGTGAGCTCTTTTATTAGATGTCACCTCCACCCAACTCTACCAACTAAATAGTTGCAAACAATTCTCTTCAGCCTTCGCAAGAGAAGGCTGAGAGGTGATCTTGTGGCTGTCTGCACACTTGTTGTGGGGCCAGCAGGCAGTAGGGGAGACTCTGTTTACCAGGGTGCTCCTCAGGGTTACTAGAAACAGTGGCCATAAACTGAAGGAGAGTAGATTTAGAATGGACATCAAGAAGAAATTCTTTACGATGAGGGTTGCCAAAATATGGAATGGGCTTCTAAGGGAGGTGGTGCTCTCCCATACCTTGGAGTTGTTTAAAGGGAGATTAGACAAGCACCTGGCTGGGGTTACTTGACCCCAGTGCTCTTTCTTGCCCAGAGCAGGGAGTTGGACTCGGTGATCTAATAGGTCCCTTCAGACCCTAGAAATCTATGAATCTATGAATATGCCTCTCCAGAATGTGAGTGTAAGGATGCAGTAATACATTTGGGCTTTGCTGTGGCAATATTCATAGTAAGGTTAGATTAATTTGAGTGGATTATGGAGCTAATCGTCAGGCTAAATGTGCAGCGTAGGCATACTTTTCATGTTGCCATTGACTGGAAAGTCCTGAGTGGGTAGAGAGGAACAAACCTGTATGTAACACTTGTATTACTGAGATCCTATTCCTGTTAAGCAGAGAGCAGGAAAATGATCTCTGAAAGGGCATATCCACTTCTTCCCACTGAGGAGCAGTCAGTTTATATAAAACCCCATTTAAACAGACTAGAGTTGGCAAACATTTTTCAACAAGTTTTCTTTTAAAATTGTTGATTTTAAAATGAAACAAATTGTGACCTTTTGCTGAACATGTTGAAACTGTCAACAAAATTTATTCACTGACAATGAATTGTTTGGATGATTCAGTCACTGTGCAGAGAGAAAAGTATTATGCAAAAGTTTTATGTATTAATTTTTGGGGAAAATGGTCCTTTTTAAATCTATCAAAACATAATGTATTTGATATTTTTTAATGACATGGAACATTTTAAAAACAAAACAGAAAGCAACCAGTCTAACAAGAGCAACTGTTAAATAAAGAAGAGCATATTTGGGTAAGAGAAGTCCATAGAACTTAAATAGGAACTAAGGGATATTGGTAAAAAATGAGAGAGAGAGAGAGAGATGCACAATATAAATGCCACTGAATTCATTAGGTTTATGTTGAAGTATGGAGGAGAATGTTGACTACAGAGTACAGCTGGGAAAAGATGGAAGTAGCAATATATGATCGGGATCCTGGTTTTCTCTGTTCAAAAATCCACAATTCTCTGATTTTAAAACCTCAAAATCTGCACTTTTCCACAATTAAAATGAAATGCCTCTCTCTCTCTTTAGATTTATAAATATACATTTCAATTGAACACAAAATTTTATTGATATTTTTACAATTTTAAAACAATTTGGAAGTCTTCCAATCATTATGATTAAAAAATAAATTCTAAATACCTATATATTTTGGCATTTGATTTTGATTTTGTTTATCATGGAAAATCAGAGATCCCTCTGTCTCCTTTGTTCACTAGGACTTGGGTTCCCCTGCTGCTTTATGGTGCTGAGCAGCACTGCTATGTTGGTGCCCTGCCTCTGCCTGAGCTATTGCCCCTCATTCCTGAACCACAGCCCTCCACCCCCTGCCGGCCCTGCTGGTACCCCCTCACTTCCGACCTGCTACCCTCTATTCCCACCACTGTCCCTCACTCCTCACCCCCAAGCCCCAGCCCCCACAGTGTGTGGGGCAGGGCAGGGATGTGTGGGGCAAGGGGGTTCCTCACTATAGGCAATGCATTGGTGGGGGGACCACATGCCCACCCCAAATTTGTGCACTTACAGCAGAGCACAGAGCTGCAGCCTGGCCAGACCAGCAGGGGTAGGAGCTGTCTCCATGGCCCAGTGAGTAGGACCAGCATGGGAGGGCAGAGTGGGGCAGCAAGACTCATTGCTGCTGCTGCGGCTGAGATCCCCACACTGCCCTCACTTCCTCATGCTGCCATGGCCCGGCTGCCACTGCTGTTCCCCTTAGGTTGTCCACACTGCCCCACACGCCTCCCCTCTGCGGTAAAGCTGCAGCCTGGCGTGTGAGTGGTTGGCAGTGGGAGGAGGTGAGGGCCCCCACCCCCTGCTGGTCTAGCCAAGCTGCAGCCCCTTCCCCTTGTAGGCACACAAATCTGGGGTATCACATTCCCCGCATACCCTCCCACTGCATTGTCTATGCTGCCCTGTCCCAATCCCCCACACCTTGACTGTGCCCCCCCCCCCCCGAATTACCTGTGGGGACCTGTGGGTGCTGCTCTTCACCACGCTGCCTGGCTGCCATGGGCATGTGTGCGCATGTGCATATGGCACCCCCTGCCTGTGATTGCCCACCTTCTGCTCCCCACAACACCAAGCAGCCCCTTGTAGGCTCGAACTCTGCCAACCTGCAAGGGGAAACCTGTGGTTTCCTGTGTTTTTCTCCTTTAAATGAGAAAATCCTCCTTTAAACAGAAAATTCGGATCCCTGATGATTAACTAAAGAAGACATCTATATGTAGTTGCTTGTGATTAGGTCCTTTGGAAACAGACGACACAGTTAGATGCAAACTTTGCTACTAGAAATATCAACCATTTGGATTCCAACACTATTATACATTATGTTGTCTTCTATTGTGAGTTGTCCTGAGCCTTTCTGGGAGAAGGGTGGCATATACATTTAATAAATAAACAAAAATTGATCTAAAGATAATGTATGTAAGTTTTATGGACTCAAGGCAAAAGTGCAGAACACTTATTAAAAGCTTTCAGAAAAAAATAGAATATTAGGGAATTCTGTTAACAGCCCGTCTCTGTCTCTCTCTTCCCCCTTTCCTTTTCATCCCTGCCCCCCACTTTATTTTGGTTTTATTTGGGGTTTCCCACCCTCCTCTACCTCTTGAGTAGTGTTGAGGGGGCTGGGTTTCCCAGAGATTTCTGAAAATAATATTTTTTAAAGATACTATAATATCCTATTGATTTTTAACTCAGACATTTGAACATTCCCTTTTAGATATAATAGCTCTTTTGTCTTCACAGTTAAAATCAGATTCCAAGGAAATAGCATGTAATTAATTCTTACTGTAATACTAGAAAGATTTGTATCAGTATGGGTCAGAGAGAGTTCTGATAGCACCTTGGCAAAGAAAGGGAAATACTTTCTTTCGATGAACAAAAAGATCCATAGGGTGAGAGACAAAAAGGGACCATCAGATCACCTAGTTTGATTTTCTAATTATTACAGGCCATGAAATTTCAGACAGTTACCCCTGTATTGAGCTCAGTAACTTCTGTTTGACTAAAACTTATCTAGTCAATATTTCTGTCTCTAACAAGTTATTGAAGCTCAGAGAAAGAAGTCATTGATCCATCAAGTGAATTTTTAAGGTCTATATTCTATTTCTTGCTAAACTGCCTCCTCTTAAAGATAAAATGAACTCCATACCTGCTATGATTTTTGAGAATTCATCGTCACCATCATCATCATCTCTGCGCTTAATCCAGTTACATTTGCAAAGAAATTATTTTCAGAGAGATGAACAAGGTTTCAAAGAATTATATTTTCCTCTATATGCACAACCCAAGTGGCGGTTGCTTATACTAGTCAAAGTGTAGGTCTGTGCTGACGTAGATATTCTGATGCAAATAATTTATACAAGGCAATAAAAAAATCCAAATGGTTTTTAAAATAGTAAAGATGATTCAAGCTGCAGCTTGAACTGCTGATAGATATTAAAATAAATCACCTGAAATTAAAGTGATGCTTTTATGCTTAAAATGCAGATTTTTACCATATCCATCATCCCTCATATATCTTTTACTAATCAACTTCTAGATGTTTAATTCTCTTTCCTTTCTGTCTGTCTAGTGATTTGTGGAGAGGCTCTTTAAAATGTATTTTAAAATAGTTTGTATGTCAAAATTCTTGTCTGAATAATTTTATGTGAGGTTTTTTTCCTTTACAAGATAAATCATTTTGAAAACCTTAGGTAAAGGTTGCTGAGTTCTGCAAGTGTTTTGTAAAGTTGGACTTTGTAGTGTGGTCTAAGTGGAAACCATGAAAAAAATTGGCTAAATTTTATGCTACTGCTGCAAATTTATAAGAATTAGTAAATAAAACTGCCCGTAGCAGCTCTCGAGGCTGATGCAGGATATAAGTCTGACTTGGGAAAGCATGTAAACAGGTGCATAAATACTGCCCTCAATAGAGAGGGCCTTGAGTATGTTCCTGAATCAAGGTCTAAATAACCTTTATTTGTTTTCCTGAAAAACCCAGATCAGAACATGGAGACAAACTGAGCAACAGCTTTCGCTACCAAATGAGGCAGTAAGTAGCTAAATCTTACACCAAATGAAGGCCAGGGTGAAAGTTACCATCCCTGGCCAGAAGCTGAAAGTTTTTGGTGTATTAACTAGATAGAGGTATGAACCAATGAGACCGAAAAGGTTATATATAGGCCCTAAATCCAACATTTGGCACCACTTTTGTGGGCCAGTGTGTGATGTGCTAAGTAGTATCTTGCTGCATGAGTTGTTTTATTGATTTACATGGGATATTTACAGAGAAAGTAGAGCTTGTGCTATTCCTGATCCAACCCAGTCACTTCCAAATATGCCTGTGTTTTGGCCACAGGGCAGCTGGGCTCTGCCTTCCAATTGTCTGACAAAGGCTGAGTAAATTTTACAACAACACCTAAATGATTCAGTAGCCTAATTCTCATTTTCAAAAGTGATATAGACTTTGGGGGTGCCTATACATGTGCATCGAGGCTGCTCCAACAGGCTGTAATAATTGAGTCTGTTGGAGTGTGGTAATTACTGTGCTCCAGCAGACTTGAGTGTCATGTGTATCAGTGTCCTCATATTGAAAAGTGGCAGCAGGGGCTCTTTAACTAAAGCTCATTTGATAAGCTTTAGTCAAAGTGCCCCTGCTGCCATTTTTTAGTGTGGGTCTGCTGATATACGTGATACTCTGGGTGCTTTAATTAGAGTAGCTCTTGGAGCCACTCTAATTAAAGCATTCCCCTCCACCCCCCACCACCCAGACCATGTGTATAAATGCCCTGGGAGCCCAGGTCTCTTTTGTCTTTCAGTGATTCTGAAGCTCCCATGTGCTTAATTCATTTTTGAAAATATGAATTGGGTTCCTGAGTCACTAGGATGCTTTTCATAATTTTACCCCAGGACTGGCATTTTCAAACTTGGACACTGGTATGTGTAGTCTGTATTCCCAAGGGTTGACTTGGGATCAGTGGGACTTGTGAAGTGCTCAGCAGGCCATTTATATAGGTTAAATAAGGATTTAGGCACCTAGGTGTGATGATGATAATATTTTGATATATAATAATATTTTGCACTTGAAGTGATGATCTTAATATCCTGGACCCTGGGAATATGAATATGCAAAGAAAGCCTCATTTTTTCTTGGAAAGATGGGCAGCTCAGGCACAGACAAAAAATGACCTGCCCAAGGCCACTGAGGCCCAAGGCAGAACAAGATGGAGAAACCAATTCTTCTGGCCCCCAGACTTGAACCTTGGTGGCAAGAGCATCATTTCTCTTGGCTGCTGTATAATGCAAGCACTTGCTTGTGATCTGGCTGAAAAGAAATGAAAAGAAACATGTTCAAACCAACAAAATATTTAAAATCGATTCAGTACTGATGATTTTCTCACCTTTCTGTCTCTCTTTCTCATTGTTCTTCAGACCAGCAATTAGTGACAGCGCATACATGAGGCAAACAGTACTTTTTTCCCTTCCAAAGAAAAAACCTGAATCATGGTGTTTTGAAAGCATGTTTTCAGAGTTTGGGGGCTGTAACATTTTGTGTTTGGGCCTTGATTCTACAACGGGATGGCAAGATTTAAAAAAAAATGCATCTTGAAGAACTGTGTTGGGAGCTCTAAGAAATTTTAGTAAGTGGCCTAGTATTCCAAAGTGGAGAACACCCCAGAGCTGCTATTGTCTTCAATAAATTGAGGGGGAAAATGGGAGCTGCTGGGTCCTTAGTATTAGAAATCTGTCTGCAGCCTACATGAGGGCTGAGCTATTTTGAAGATCTGCTTATCTGACCAGAGGTGCATAGCAAGCCTATAGAAGCTGCAAGAATAGCATCCAAAGCTCTCATTCAATTGCTCTAATTATGTTCCTAGCTGGTATTAGGAAGTGAGGCATGTTGCTAAAGGGGCTAAATTGGTGTCTTTCTGTCTGCCCAGAATAATTGTACAGCTGTCACCAAAGTGCGCATCAAGAGAGCTGCAAATTGGTCTGACCTTTGGGGTGTGAATACCATGGTGATTTTGTATATCATTGTCCTGTCTTCAAGCATACTTCTCATACAAAATGATGTAGTTGAAGGTAAAAGCACAAGGCAGCATGTTTCTTCATAGCTATATACAGCTCCCTAATAACGGCAAGTTGACATAACTAGGCTCAATTATTGATTTAGAGTCTGAATATTCTCATGGACTGCTCAAGGGCTGAGCTAGCTCCATATCTGTTTCCAGCTAAGGCTGAGTCAGAGATATTGTTGGAATCCTCCCTATTGTGTTAACAGCATTGCCAATACCATGATATTCATACTATTTCCAGTCAAAATCCTCTGTCTACTTCCTCTACCCTATACTACACATGTGATTACTGTTCTAGTCATATATGAGATGTACACAAATTCCAGCACATTTTACAGCTACTTGGACTAATCTGAATGACCCATAATTCAGGTTACTATCACTTGGCAGTTTCTCCCTGTTCTGGGAGAAACACCGGCACCTTACCACCGGTATTCTCAGCACAGGGCAACCCTTCCATTCCCAGCTGTTTCTCCATTAGCACTGAACATGCCTCTCACCCTGCCCTTGAAACCTTTCCTTCCCCCTTCCCACTCCAGCAGCTTTGCCTGCCTCTTCTGCACTGAATCCATTCCACCAGCCCTTGTCTTGCAAGGGGATGATCCCCCTTTATTATTTATCAAATTGCTGTAGCTTGCTATGTATCAAGCACTAAGCACAATTGTGGATTCCTGCCATCTGTAATGGCACATCTACATTTATATGCATATAAAAAACACCCACTCAAGTGGGGGCATCTGTAAACACTATCACAATTTATTGCATTTAATTAGCATTGATTAGCATTTTTCTCCCAAAAGAGGGTCAAGGAGTAGGATGATATGTAAAGCTGCAAGTCAAGAATCAGCCTTGGGAGGGAGACATGCCTGTCCCCAGTATAGCAAATAGCAAGGGGTGAGGGCACTTTCTGGGGAGACACTGGAAGAGGCCTTAAGCAAGGTTTCCTACAACCCAAGGAGTTGTCCTCGGCACCTGGAAACTGCAAAACAGAATTGCTTTTTCCTGACCAGCTACTTCTTTGTCTTACTTGGAAGGCTAGGATAGCAATCTTTTTTGACCTTCAGAGCTATATCTAATTCATGTTCAATTTAGCAGAATGCATCTGCCCTGTCCTTGTAAATATTCATCTATGGAGGCAGAACTTGGCACTTAAGGGCATGTGTAGATGAAACGGGGGCCCTAAATTGTTTTTTAAAACCCACCACTTCAGTTTAGGGCTGATTAAACCCGCTGTGTCATACACACACACACTGCTGACTCTGGCAGGGAGGGGAGGGCAAGCTGCCGATGGGCAGAGTGGTCCCTGGGCAGCAGGGGGGCACAGGTGCTTCCCTCTGCAGCAGCTGTGCCCCCCCGGTGGAACTTGCCCACAGGCACCCAGCTCGGGTGGTCCTGGGGGCCTCTGGGGGGTGGGGGAGAGGGAGATTAGGCTTGCTGCTTTTCTTGGATGAAGCCTGCTTTCCCAGGCTCCTGCCAGGCTGTCTGCAGGACTTCCTGCAGAGCCATGGAGCTGCATAGAGCCTGGTGCTTTGCTGTGAGGCGGTAGAGGCAGCAAACTAAAACTTCTCAAAGGAGTTTTAGTTTGCTGTGGCCCAAGTCATTTAAGGTGCGTTACACCGCTGAATTTCCTACAGTGGCTGGAATTAATGCGCAATACACTGCCAAGGCGTGCAAACACCAACACTATTAAAGCACGAACATTTAGCCCGCTTTAAAGTGTTGTGCACACGCACCTCGTTTCATCTACCCACGGCCTATTATTTCATTGGGATCAGAGCACACACAATACTATCTTAAACATGAGGTTCACCATGGTACCTATGTTACCATACCATGAGCCTTACCTTTGTTGAAGTTTCCTTACTGGCTTAGCACTGAATTCTGTTAAATTTACTGATGTGAAAAGTCCTATTGTCTTCAATGGATTTTTTTCATGAGTAAATCAGACAAGATTTGGTTCATACTGAATGAATGACCTATTTTTTTTCAATGGCCTAATCTATCTCTAGCTCAAAATTATAGCTAGTACTGAGTAATTTTGGCTAATAATGGGCTGCTATATTCCATCTGTTAGGGAGCAGTGGTTTCCTCCAAAAAGATACAAGCCTATAATCTCTTCTGGTTGATGACACTTATTATGGCATAGCAGGATTGCAGTGACATTGCTTAAGAAATTCTAGCTGCAGGTGCAGTTTCCAAACTTCTAGGAATACAAGCAAGCCATCGACTGCACACGGAACTTTATGATTGTGCCTGGAAGAGCCATCCTTCTTTCAGTGATAATTGTGAACTCCAAAGGTCTCACAAGTGTTAGTTTAACATGTCACGTAAATCAAGGTCTGAAAGTTCTGCTGAGGTGCTGCTTCGCTTTAAGATTTTATTTTTTTTTAGTTTCAAGAGATTGTTATTGTAAGTTCTATTCAGTACTAAAAGTACAAGTGTTTTAAGTGCTGTAATGAGTTCATGGCTTTGTAATGAATTGGTAGCATGATAATTACTTTTTGACAGCTTTTCTGTTTTTAGTAGTAAAACAGTCAAGAAGTCACCTTGAACTATTTGTTTCCTTGACTAGATAGATAGTAGGGCCATGAGCCTATATTTGAACTTTATGTACATCAATGTTGTCTTGGAATTTAAATTTTTTTCTTTGAACTACTCTAAAGAGAGGAGTCTTTGACTAAATCCAGTGAAAACTGAGCTTTGATTTCAAAGACTCTTTTTTATTTTTAACTAAAATTAAAAAAACAAACAAACCTCATGGTGTTGGTTGCAATATTTGTTTGAAACTTTTTTTTTTTTTAACAGAAAATTGGTCTTCAGACTAACTAGAATTTTCTCCTACAGAAAGAGTATTGGTATTGTTAAACATCTCTAGATTTTTTTCTTTTCCTTTTTCCATTTGATAAAAGGTTTAAAATGCATGTGAAAAAGCATCCCTTCTTAATCAGCTGTATGCAAAAGTGTTCAAATATTGGGTTTTAGTTTAGTGTCTTCTGTAGAAAAAGGAGGAAGGCACAAGGTATGGCTTTAAATACAGGATCATTTGCTTTGAATTTAGCAAAGACTAATTATAAGGAGTGGCAAAACCTCAGATTAGTTTAATCAAGTCACCAAAATCCAGGGCTAGCTGGGGTCTGAAGCTTTTGTTCATTTTATCTGTATAACAAAGAAACCTGGATAGTTTGTGTTTGTAAAATCTTTGTTGTCATCTTTTTTCCCCAGAACAAAACCTAAAGGTAGTTTCGATCCAAGTTCTATTTTGGCAGTGGTTTGGGTGAATGCTCTGGTTTTGATTATTTTCTACTAAGAACACTTTGAATCAAAATCCTATTTTACTACTTTCGTTGATTTGTACCTTATGCTTGGGCTGGCTAGAGTGCAAAGCAGCTAGGACACTGCTGCAGCCTGTTTCCACAGGTGTGGGTGCCATCTGCAGAAACTGATGCATGGAAAGGTTGGCCTAGAGCCTGTAACTGTTGACTTGACACATACCAGATCAACAGTTGGGATCTCAATATTGCGCTGTTAGACAGGAGGGCATGATACAAAATTATATACACACACAAACTAAAAAAAACACTCCAAGGGTTTATATACACACACACACATGCACATACACAAATACATAAACACACACTTCCGTGGCTGTGTGTTAACACTAGGGGGTGTTTAGGGTAACTTGGGCTTGGGGTTACTCGGGGTCAAGGTGCCCCGGGGTTACTCAGCATCACTTGGTGCCCCAGGGTTACTCAGGGTCACCTGGTGCTGTGGTGGAAGTGAGGGAAAAAACCAGGGTTTTGAAGGTGGCAAAGAGGGAGCTGGGATAGCGGAGAGACGGAGAGAGAGAACGACGGTCAGAGGGGCAGAAAGCAGAGATTGGAGCAGGGCCAGGTGGTCAGTAAGACAAAAACCCAGCTCAGGTTCTAAAATAACAGTTTTATTAAACAGGCAACACACTACACAGCCCCACAAAGTTATTAGTTCCCACACACATGCACCAACACTCACACCCACACACCCACACAATGGTAGCAGGAGAGAAAAAGGCTTGGTGGAGGGGTTGAAGTCAAGGTGTGTAGGGACAGAGTCCAGGTCCTTTGCTTGGGGAAGGAAGGTGGGTGATAGTTACCTATCCTGGGCTGTGTGTTGATCCTCAATGGCCAGTTGGGGTCTTCTCCAGCAAGGTGTTGTCCGGGGGGGGGGGGGGGTGTCTCTGGCAGGGCCTCTGGGTGGATAGGTGGCGTGGCATAGTCCTTGTCCAAATGGAGAGGGCGTCCCAAAGAGATCACACTCTACCACCCCTTTTATAGGGGTGGGCTACCTGTATCTCCTAGGGGAAGGACATGTCCAGACAAGGATATGTCCTGCTCAGATGCATACATAGAGATCCAAGTGCCCTCATTGTCTGGTGGGACACAATGGTGGGGTTGCTGGTTTCTGTAGGGTCTTTGTCTTCCAAATGTTGGAGTCTTGTAGGTTCTTTATCTTTCAAATGCTGGGTTTTGTCTTCGTTCCTGGGTGAGGTCTGTGGTTCCTGGGTGAGTCAATGCAAGGCAATGGTCCAGTCATTAAGTTGATGGTCCGGTCGTTGAGTTGATCACTCAGTAGAGGCCTGATACCATTGTGCCTCAAGCACCCTCATTCATTCCCATTCATCCAGGAACCAATTTACATGAGATTGGTTAGACATGAGTCAGTTACAACATACTATACAATAGGTTATACCTGGGCAGAGGACACAAGATGGAGGCTTGACATACAAAATGGAAACTTGACATTACTTTACAGACAAAGGCCTAAATCATATAAGTTCAATATAAAACAGTAAAAATCAATACAAACATAATAGAAGACTATTTACAATATAAAAGGGGCTTGTTACTATAAGGGAGTATAAGAACTTATCTTAGTTTACCTAGTACTACTTGTAATTACTTATAAGGGATAGAGAAGGCAGAGAGAAAGTCAGAAATGGTTGGGGAAGGGGAGGGAATGTATTTTTAAGTTAAAAAAAAAAGGAAAACCTGGGGGTTTTGATACATAACTGCCATGGGGCTGGGTAAGGTGGAGAGTACACGTGCCTACATCTTCCCTTTGTGTACAAGGACTTGTCCCAATTACTTTTTGCTGGGGGCTGTGCACAGAGGGAAGGCATCTGAATTCAGGAGTGAAAGCACATTTATGATCTGATCAGGAACACTTCTGAGGCAGGCAGATGTTTGGAACTGAAGTGCAGAGCAGGCCTGATTTCCTGTTTTTTGTCAAGGCACACACAAATATTTTGATCCACAGAAAATGTGTTTCCCTTGTGCGAAGGAGAAGCAAGTAGGCCAGTTGCTGTTACATACAGACTCCAAGATGACAAGCAGCACACTTGCTTACAATTAGTCTTTTCCATTTGATACTTCCTGATTATTATCTACATTCCCAGTGAGCTAGTAAGATCACAGAGCAGAGACCTAGAGCTGATGAGCTCATATAGAGGTTATTCAGGGGTGCTGAATCATCATGATCTTTGATGAAGAGTTCATGATAGTATTTACAAAACAACTGATTCATCTAGGCTAGGGTACTTGTCATTTAAAATATGACATGCCACATGTTGGATGAATCATATTCCACCAGTTCTGCCATGCTGCATCAGAGGACGCATTTCATGAAATGGAACTTATATAAAAGACTTAAATAAACCAATGAGTTTAGTTCTTACATTAAAAAAATATCCAAACCAGTTGCATATAGACAGTCAGCTTTAAATTAGCCTGCTGCTAGTTGGTTAGAAGACTAGTAAGCTCCTTTATAAACTTCATAGCTTGCGAGCTGTGCTGCCTGAATGCAACTATATTTATCTTCATATGGCACTGTGCTCAGGCTAACAGTTATCCTGGCTAATTCATATAGCTGTATTTACATGGTGCTCAGAGGTGGAGACACTCAGCTACCTTGTGTATAGCCCTCTTGGAACGCAGCTCTGATCCTTCAGGAACACTGTTTCTGACCTGGAAGTGATATAGACAGTTTTCCTTGGTGCCAGGTAGCATTGTGCTGCATCCTTTCCACAAATACAAGAAGATACTGCCTGACACTGATCTATGATCAATTTTACAAATTCAGTCTGAAAGTCTTATTTCAGGGAACCATCTAGGACACAGCCCTGAAATTTGGGACTGGCTTAGAAATCCAGAATGGTTGGTTGCTTTAACAAAAATGACTTGAGGACCCAGGTTTTGGTTAAGACTCAGGCAAACCCAAACATGAATCTGGATGGTTTCTGATCTTGGTGTTATTTTAATTGAACCATCAGTCTTCTGGAAATTCACAAGAAAAGCTTCTTGTATTGGTCAGACAGTGTCAGGCAAGGCTGTTTTAATACCTTTTTATATATCTTGACTAAGTTGGTTGCTCTTCAAAGATGCCAAAATCATAATTTGCTGGTGCTGAAAATTGAACTTTGAAGCTTCAAAGCTGGACTGTGTTACTGGCTCAGCATAAAGTTTTCAGTGCTCAGCTCAGCATTTTTTTAATGTAAGAACTAAACTCTTCTTTTAAAATGTCCCACAAAATACTAGGACAAAGTATGCTCTGTTATACCCATGTGACTCTGGAGCAGCTTGATTGAACATAATTTGACAGTCAGAACAGAATTTAGTATAATAGCATTGAGAGCTATGATCATTTCAATGGACTAACTTTGAAGTTTACATTTAAGGGAATCTCTCATAGTGAATGGTGAGTTTCATAAAATACATGATAAGATTCTTGAATGTATTTGTTGTTTGAAATTTATTTTTGCAAATTCGCAGATCATTTATCAGTGGTTCAGTGTGGACTTTGTGCTTAATCCATCCACTTTGTGTTGATCACAGGTGCATAAATCTATTTCTTCTCCTTGATTACCTGATATAGCACAGTATGCAACAATTCAGTCAAAAGTACAATTAATCAACTTCTAGCTAATTTTCTTTTAGTTATTCATCCCAACTATTGATGACAATTTAAATGTCATCATTTTAATCTATTTCATTGCTATGCATTTTAACAGAAACTTCCAATGGAGGAATGTGTTCAGCCTCCATGGTTTGGTATCATAGGAGTTGGAGACGGAAACAAATCCCCAAGTCATTTTTTTCCCCTGTCCACTGAGGCTATTACAATGAGTTAATAGTTCAGTAACATAAATATTGCTCCCTGTTATTCCATCCCAGTGGGTGTGTCTACATGTGCATTAGATTCGGGAGCAGTTTACTTGCGAGTAAACTACATACGAGTGAACACTCCTGGGCAGGTGTCTACAACAGAATGCAGTTCAATCAACAGAATGCAGTTCAACAAGGAGAAATGCAAAGTGCTGCACCTAGGGAAGAAAAATGTCCAGCACACCTACTGCCTAGGAAATGACCTGCTGGGTGGCATGGAAGTGGAAAGGGATCTTGGAGTCCTAGTGGACTCCAAGATGAACATGAGCCGGCAGCGTGACAAAGCCATCAGAAAACCTAATGGCATTTTATCATGCATCAGCAGATGCATGATGAATAGATCCAAAAAGGTGATACTTCCCCTCTATAGGGCGCTGGTCAGACCGCAGTTGGAGTACTGCGTGCAACTCTGGGCACCACACTTCAAGAGGGATGCGGATAACCTGGAGAGGGTCCAGAGAAGGGCCACTCGTATGGTTAAGGGCTTGTAGATCAAGCCCTACGAGGAGAGACTAGAGAACCTGGACCTTTTCAGCCTCCGCAAGAGAAGGTTGAGAGGCGACCTTGTGGCTGCCTATAAGTTCATCACGGAGGCACAGAAGGGAATTGGTGAGGTTTTATTCACCAAGGCGCCCCCGGGGGTTACAAGAAATAATGGCCACAAGCTAGCAGAGAGCCACAAGCTAGCAGACAGCAGATTTAGACTGGACATTAGGAAGAACTTCTTCACAGTTAGAGTGGCCAAGGTCTGAAACAGGCTCCCAGGGGAGGTGGTGCTCTCCCCTACCCTGGGGGTCTTCAAGAGGAGATTGGATATGCATCTAGCTGGGGTCATCTAGACCCAGCACTCTTTCCTGCCTATGCAGGGGTCGGACTTGATGATCTATTGAGGTCCCTTCCGACCCTAACATCTATGAATCTATATGCAGGGAAGCAGAAGCAGATTTGCTGCTTATGGCAGCAAACTGCTCCCACTTCCTGGAGCCCTGCAATGGGTCTTTGCTGCCCCCAGGGGGAGCTCTTGGTTCCCCTCTGGGTGCTAGGCCAAGGCTGGCAGGGGTGCTAGGTCAGGGCTGGGACATTACTCCCTGCCCCTGAGGGTCAGCTTCCTGCTGGGGTGGGGACAATGTCCCCCTGCCCTGGTGTCAGGGAGATTCTGGCACTGGCTCCATGATTGGGGCAGGGGACTTCAGGATAAGGATCTCCCGGGCGCCTGCTCCCTGATCATGATGGTGAAGTGGGCGCTTGGAAATAAGGATTTACTGCCAGGGGGCCTGGCCACACCTCCATCAACTTCCCTCTAGCCTTGCAGCTGCTGCTGAAGCCAAGGGAGGGCTGCTCTAACACCCCCGGCTTCTAGCCTGAGCCACTGCACGTGTGTGCCTGCATTTCCTGAATCTCTATTCACCTGCAAATTGGTTCAATCTTTGCAGGTTAGACTAACCTGCAAAGATTGAATCAATTCAGGCTCTGGCTTTTTTAATGTTTACCACCAGCCATGGTAATTGTAGCTGTCTTTTATCATGGGTCAGCTTAGTTACAGGCCTGCATAGTCTGGAGTTGCGTTGGGGCCAGCTTCTGTGAATCAAGAAGTTCAGAGAATCAAGCTCTATAATACTCAAAGTGCCATATAAGCAGCGTTTGTAGAAACGTGCTTCAATAGGGGGTTACAGAAAACATTGTTTCAAGTGAAGTTTTCTAAAATACAATTGTATAAATTGTAGCCTCCTCCACATCATACTTTATTTAACAATGGTTTTGAGAACAATAGGATCTTATGTGGTTTTGAAGATGGGAATCACTTCATAGAAAGTTATTATTAGAATCCTGCTTCATCAGAGCAATGTGCACTCACTAGCATTTAAAGAACTGGAGCGGTTTCCATTCTAATCCTTTTTATGGGGTTCATCACTCATCTATTTTAAATTGTTTTGTGGCTGAATTTTGCTATGTATATTTTTTGCTGAAGGGCAGACTTATTTTTCTTTTTAAAGGGGCTTATATTGGTTTGCCTTTTACATTCATAAGAAAGGATATGATTCTCTCCAGTATACATTCTCCTGGCTTCAATGGAATTACTCCAGGATTAAATTTGGCAGAAAGAACCAAGCCAAATAATATCTGAACAGGTTTCCAAGCTCACCAATAGCTTTAATGATGTTTGAATTTATATTAAAAAAAAAATGTATACCTTGCATTTGGATTAAAGTGTTAAATATTTTGTTCACTTTGACTAACTGGCAGGCAACTACAATTCTACTCTTGTTTTTGCGGGAGGGTGGGGGGTAGTATCTGATTGGTTTCTGGAAGCAGCCTAGCAAGTTCATGGTCAAAGTACTTACTATAAAGTTGATCAAACACTGGCTATATAGTTCATAGAAAAGGCAGTATGGTGCTGTTGCACTTCTTTGACATGCTGGAAGTGGCGATTGTGACCCAGGGAGCCATGATGCTCCAGGGGGGACTAGTCTGTGACAACTCTATCCCTGTCACAATGCATGCTGGCTTGTTAGGGAGCATCAGTATTCTAAGGGACATAGGGCAAGGTGGAATCAAAGCTACATCACTCCCTGCACATCTGTGTACAGAGGTGGGGGTAGCAGCATTGCATAGCGTGCATCCTTCCTGCACACAGCAGGGTCAGTATAGAACTTCAGCAGAGGAGTGAGGATGTCTCACACACCATCTACTTCCTGGTGCTGGAACGCACTACACAGCCTGGCCCATAGGCTATAGCAGATAATCGCTGCAAATTCCCAAGCCCATTGAGAAAGAAGAAAAGTTGAGCTAATTTCTCCTTGTATTCAAAATTCCTTGAGACAAGTTCAACATATTACACATTTGCAATGTGCCTTTGAAACTCCTTTTGGAAAAGAAAGAGGTGTGTACAGATATAAAAGAACAGGCTCACCTCTGAAATGCATGGCTCTTAATTCATACAACTTTATAGCTATCCATAGAGTTTCTCTGCATCAAACACATTTTACAATGGACTTTAGCTTTGCATTCCAGCATATATTCAACTATAAGCACAGAAATAATTCCCTTCCTATTTAGCAGAGTATATACTTAAGCACTATTTGCATTTGGTCTCCCATATTTTTCTTTTCCATTATGTCCATCATCAGACTTGCATGTATTATTCATAATAAAGAGTTTGATACATTTCAACTCTATTTGGTTCAAAGCACAGCCACAAGCAGGTTGTAATTTTTGTTAATTTATTATTTACTCTAAATATTTCACTTTTATGAAGTTGGGTTATTCTAGCCTGTAGTTTGAAAACTGAAATCTACCAACTAAGCTGTGTTGTTTAGTTCTAAGTGGCTTTTCAGTTCTCTAACATTTTGTGAGGTTGGGTGTTCAACAGAGCTTAGCTCTGAGCATGGGCCACTTCCAACCCAGCCCGTGCCACCATGGTCACTGTTCCCTACCTCCTGTCCACTGTGTGCTGCAGAAGCCCCTACAAAAGCCTCCTACCTCCTCAGGCCAGATAAAATAGATGTACTGGTTGCCCTCCACATCCCATCAACACCTGCTCTAAATGGATGAGCACAACCCCATGGTCAAATTTCTGGTGGGTTTTCTGTGAATGCTTGTCACACCTGGATTCAATGGTGTAGATGTCTTGCAAAAGGGTTTGACAACTTCGAGCAATATGCAGGTCTAGGTCTAGATTTACTGAACAAGATATTTTAGACCTATATAACTGGGGGGAAAATTCATGTCTCTAGTAATCAGGGCTCATGGTAGAAGTGGTAGCTTTTATTAGACCAACAAGACTTTTTCAAAAACATTCTTTAATTGCAAGCTTTTGGGAACAAAGAACTGTTGGCCCAGTGGAACTTTCCATCTATTTACTCCTCTGTGAAATCCTATGAAATATGCACTTAATTTCTACCCAGGAGAACTTTTATAATCTTTTCTCCAATGCCTGTTTGTGCCCGAAAGCTTGCAATTAAAAAAAAAAAAATTTTTTTTTGCAAAAATCTTATTGGTCTAATAAAAGATATCACTTCTACCATGAGTCCTGATTGCTTTTTCCTCTAGACCAGTTCGGCTACAACCTGGATACCTGGTTCTAGTAATGGCATATTTTCTCTGGGTGGCTTATCAGATATTCTTAGAATATTTTTAATCTTTGATTTAGAGATAAGAACAAATGAAATTACCTTCCTTAAACTGAAACAGAAAACTAAATCCCCCTCCCTTCCCCCATGGAATAAAATAATCCTAGACTACATGGAAAATTCAGTTCCTCTATTAAGACATAGCTATTGGACTTGCACAAACATTAACTTTATTTGGTTTCCTCAGATCAGTAGCCTCTGAGTTAGAAACACTTGAGACTGCTGCTTGTGCCTCAAAGCATGTTGGTTAAAATTATCTCATGTAATTCCCATGCCAGAGCAGGATTTTTGTGCTCAGCTTCTCAGCTTGTACTTGGTGGTGTTCTATTTCCTACCATTTTTTAACTAATGATACTTATTTCTTATGTTTTCTTTTCACTTAGTCAATCTTGTGGCTAGCCAGAAATCCAAGGGAATATTATTGCATGATAAAGATCTCCATGCACAAATATTAGATCTAAGAAATGAAAACTAAGGGGAAAAGCTAAGGACAAAGGTCACTTACTTTTCTTGGGCCTGATCTTGTTTTCTTTGAAGTTATTTGGAATTTTGTTCCTGTGTCACAGTGGGAGAAAAATCAGACTCCTTGGGTGCAGCTACATATGCAATTAATTGCAAACAAACTCTGGAGCAGTTTGAGCTGGAGAAAACTACTCTCAGGTGCAGCATCTACACATATGCCCGGGATAGCAGCAATTTTATGGTGTGGCACGCATCCCGAACCCAGCCGGGCTCTTCACGAAAGACCCCTCTGAATTCGTCTATCAGGGTTCGGGCCTCTCGCTGTTGTGCCAGAGTTAATTCCCCCCCCAGCCTGACTGGGGTATCTTCTGGAGCAGGCTCCATCCCTCTCTGGGGCCCTTGGGGGCCTAGTTCTTCGTCCTCAGCCTTGGAAAAGGCTGCCCATCCCTCGGGATCCCGCCATTCCCGCAGGAGTTTCACGTGGTAGATCTGTTTCTCCCGGAGGTGTCCGGGTCGGTGAACCTCATAATCTACGGGCCCCACCCGGCGGAGGATTTCGAACGGCCCTTGCCACTGTGTTAGGAGCTTACTGGTGGATGTAGGGAGCAATACCAGGACCCTCTGCCCCGGTTCGAATTCTCGCTTCTTGGCCCGGCGATCGTACTGACCCTTTTGGCGGGCTTGGGCTTCCCTAAGGTTCTTGTGGGCCAGGTCCTGGGCCAATCTAATCCTCTGTTGGAACGTCTGCTGGTAGGTCCTCGGCTCCTGGGAGGGTCCTTCTCCTCGCTCCCATCCTTCTCTTAGGACCTGTAATAGGCCCCGTGGGCGATGCCCCAATACCAGCTTGAACGGTGAGAACTTTGTGGATTCTTGGGGGGTGTCCCTGAAAGTGAATAGTATTAGGGGGAGGAGGAGGTTCCATTTCCGGGGATCCCCCTGTATGCACTGGTGCAATGCCCGCTTTATGGTTCCATTAAGGCGTTCCACCAGCCCGTTGGTCTGGGGATGGTAGACCGAGGTGCGGAGCTGCTTTATCTGAAGGGTCCGGCATACCAATCTTAAAACCCCCGACATGAAATTCTTCCCCTGGTCTGTCAGGATTTCTTGTGGAATCCCCACTCGGGTTATCCAATTTATTAGCTCCTCCGCGATACGCGGTGCCGTCACTGTTCGCAGGGAAATCGCCTCTGGGTATCGGGTGGCATAATCCACGATAACTAGAATATATCGGTGACCCGAGCTACTGTGGGGCACAGGGCCCACAACGTCTAACGCGATTCTTGCGAACGGGGTGGTAATAATAGGCATGGACTGGAGGGGGGCCCGAGGAGGGTGTTCGGTTCTTGTCTTTTGACAAATGGGGCAGGCCGCACACTGGCGGGCTACTTCCTCCCTCATCCCGGGCCAAAAGAACCATCTGCTCACCTTCGCGAGGGTTTTGTCCCGGCCCAGATGCCCCCCTACTGGGCTCGCATGTGCCAACTGCCAAATAGCCTGGCGGAATTGGGCGGGCACCACTAGCTGTGGGCCCTCGACCTCCTCCCCCCTGTCCCCCTGTAGGCGGTACAGAAGTCGATCCCTTACCTCAAAGTGGGCCTGTCCTTCCCGTGCCGATGTAGGGGCCCTTTGGGTACCCTGGGCCTGCTCTCGGAGTGCCCCAATCTCCGGATCCTTTTCCTGGGCGTCGCGGAACAGGAGACTACTTGTGAAGTTGTCGAGGTCCAACATATTTGCCTCATCGGTTGGCCCCTCGTCTTCTTCCAGCTCGCCCAACCAGCCCTCTCGGCTCTGGATCCTTTTCTGGGCCGCTTCTGCGTCCCTTACCCTGTCCAGGACGTCATATATCGGTGCCCAGTCGCGCCCCAGGAGCATTTCACAGGCTAACCGGGGCACCGTGCCCACCAGGAGTTCTCCCTGATGTTCCATTACCTGTAGGCGGATCCATTGGCGCTCGGTCTGCTTCGCATCCCCATGGAGGCAGGCAATTCTCACGGGGGCCGCTGTCCTCCAACCATGCGGTGGCATCAAATCCTCCTTGATGAGGGATTGGGCGCATCCCGAATCCAAGGTAGCTTGCACGGGGCAGCCTTCCACCCACGCCGTGACAACCGGGCGCTTCCAAGCCGCGTTTCCTCCGCCGACCACGTAACTGCAGTCCATAAGCTCGCTGAGGTTTTGGCCTCGCCACCGCTCCACTGGGGCTCTTGTTCGGTTATCCGGGGCCCATCGTTCTGTGGCCTGCCGCGGGCATTCTCTGGAAAAATGGCCCTTCTGCCCACACCGGAAGCACACCATATCCCTGGGAGTCCCTCGGTCGGGTGGACGTCTGCGTTCCGGTTCTCGTGGAGCCGCCACCGAGGGTCCCTGGCTCCTTCTCTCCCTGGGGTAATATGCCTCCGAGGCAGCGAAAGCTTCGGCCAGCCTCAGAGCTCCCTCACAATTCCGTGGGGTGTGCTGCCGGATCCATTGTTGCGTCCGCTCCTCTAAGTCGTTCTGGAACTGCTCCAGGATGATCTGGTCGGCGAGAGCCTCCCGGTCCTGTCCCACTGGGCTCACCCACTTATCCAGCAAGTCACGCAACTGCTGTAATAACACTCTTGGCTGCCTTATTTCGTGGCCCTTCTTAGCTTGGAATCGTCGCCGGTAGTGCTCGGGGTTGATCTCTAAGCGATACAAGATGGCCTCCTTCACGGACTCATAGTCCAGGGCACCCTCCCTCGACAGGGCCCGATACGCGGCTTGGGCCTTGCCCACTACTAAGGCCCCCAGCTGGCTGGCCCAGTATCTTTTATCCAACCCTATCACGAGGGCATGCCATTCAAAGGCCTCAATATACGCCTCCGGGTCATCCTCTTTGGTCATCTTGGGCATCTTAAAGGATGCCAAGCTGTGCTGGCACCATTCTTGTTGCTGGTCCAACATCTGTTGCTGCGCGCCCAGAATCTGGGTCAGCAGTTGCACGTTCTGCCCGAGCATATCAACGGGGCCTATAGCCGGGGCCTGCATGTCAGCGTAAGTCGCCAGGTCGGGGTTCTCCATGATCCCACCGCTCCCACCATGTTGTGCCCGCCTATGTTCCAGGAGGTGCTCCCGGGCAACTCTTGCGCGGGCGGCTCACCGGGCCGGCCCTGCTCTCGCTGGGGAGTCCCTGGAACTCGCCGGCTGCGGTCGTGGCTGGGCCTGCCGCAGGGGTGTCATCCTCGCTGCGGCCTCCAGTGCCGAAGCGCCCCTGGTGGGCTCACACGGGGCTCCGACCTCCCCTACACCCCGGCCAACACCACCTTGGGTCGTGGACCTTCCGTCCCTTGTCCCTGAGCCAAGACTGAGCGTCGAGGACCCTCTTCGCCCTTTGCGGCTCCCTTCCCCGACACCCCGCCGGGACCTCTGCCCGGTCTTCCCTGGTTCCCTCGCCAGGTTCCCTCTGGCTCTATCCCGGTTCCTTCACCGGAGCTCCCGCCGGCTCCAACCCGGTTCCTTCACCGGAGCTCCCGCCGGCTCCACCCGGTTCCTTCACCGGAGCTCCCGCCGGCTCCAACCCGGTTCCTTCACCGGAGTCTCCTGCCGGCTCCCCGGAGCCTCTGCCAGCTCGTCCCCCGTTACCTCACCGGTGAATCCAGCTGGCCCTCTCTCTGGGCTCCTCCTCAGGGCTTCTGCCGGCTCCCGCGTCAGTTTCACCGCACCTCTCTGGCGGCGCGGCTCTCCCCGCCTCCGTTGCTCCCGGCGCAGCTGCAGCCTGTTTGGCTCTCGGTCAAAGCTCCTTGCGGGGGCCCGGTTCTACTCCCGGGCTTCCTCTCGGGCTCCGCGTCCTCCCACCGCGTGCCCCTTCTCTCCTCGGGGCCGCCTTTTATTTCCGCGGAGCAGCGCCTCCCGCTGACGTCGCTCCGCCTCAGCTGCATGAAAGCACGGCTAACGAGCCGCACGGGTGGTTCCCCGGCCTGCACGCCGCCGCTGCTCCCCTCTCCTGCGGAGCATATGTAAGTGTTTCCCCCGGCCCTGGGCCGGGGGCTCCCTCTAGTCCTGTTGTCCCTGGGACAGTGTAGATGGTGATGCTTTACCCTGCATGTGTAGACGTGGTCCTTGTGTTGAAATTAATTAGATGCATGTCGGTTTTCATTTGATGCTCAAAGTCTGAAAATACAAGCAATGATTACAAGTAATGAAACATTTATATAAAAGGTGCATATAAGAATGTACATTTCATGTGCTCCGTTATTTAGGGTTACCATATTTCCAGGTCCAAAAAAGAGGACACATGTTACACAGGGGGAGGGGAGGGATATGATGGTGAGGTGGCAGTGACATGCTGGTGCCCTGCCCCTGCCCATTCTGTTGCCTTTCACTTCCAAGCCACAGCCTCCTGGCCCTGCAGCTGCCCCCCACTCCTCACCCACTGACTCCAGCCCTGCCAGTGCCCCTCACTCCCAATCCACAGTACCCTTCCCCCTGGGCCATGATGGTGCCCCTCACTCCTGACCCACAGCCCCCTGGCACTGTCAGTGCCTTGCACTCCCAAATAGGGTTACCAGATGTCTAGGTTTTCCCTGGACTTGTCCCATTTTTGAGCTGTCTGATCTCCGTCCAGGTGGGTTTTTTAAATCTCTCCAAATGCCCAGGATTTTGGTTTGCTGTGCTGGTGGGAGCGTGGGAGGGCAATTAGAGACTACAGGGAGCACAGACGTACCTGCCTTCAGCTGCAGAGGCACATGCGGACCCATGTGGTGTATCAAAAAGCATTAATAAATAGACTCATTAAATGCTTACATGGTGCATTAATAAATAAAGCGCAACATATGATGTCAAAATTAACTACTCAGTTTTGCCACATACAAAACTGAATAAAACAACTGCCTTAGGAAACTTACTCAGATGCGTGGAATCACCATAAATGTATAACAACACAAAAGCATCTTGGTGCTTCAGAATGGTGGCAGGGGTGCTTGAGCTAAAATTTGTTGAATGAGCTTTAGTTCAAGGGCTGACATCACCATTTTTAGGTGTGGTGACACAGTCACATGTCATGAGAGACCATGGCACTTTAATTACAGCAGTTCTGAGACCTGCTCTAACTGAAGCACCAGCCCCCACCGCCAGAGCACATGTAGAAGTGCCAAGGGGCAGCTGCCTGAGCCTGTCCAGCAGAGCTGAGGCCAAGGGGAAAGGTGTGAGCCTCCCCAGCTGTCCAGGGCTGGGTGGTCTCTGGGCCAGGCTCTCAGCCGCCTGCAGCTCTGTGACATGACCTGCAACCCGACCCATCTGCATGTCTGCATCTCTGTGTGTGTCTGTGTGTCTGCCTCTCACTCTCAAGCCACAGCTCCCTCCCCCAGCCCTAATGTTGCCCTGCACTCCTGACCATAGTACTCAGCCTGAGGAGGTGGGTTCCCAACACACCTTTGCAGGAGGCACTTAACCCCCTCCCCCCCAGCCTCCCATACCTTCACAAATAACCTCCCGCCAACACACACACAGTTAAAAATAGCCTCTTGTGATTTACATACCAAATCTCTTGATTTTTAACAGTTTGTCTCATGATTTTTGGCAGGGTGGGGTTGGCAATACTGCATTGATTTTATGGCCCCCTCAACCTGGTTGACAACTGATACCTACAGGTAAACAACCTGCTTTTGCTCCCTGCAAACCACCTAAATTTGCATTCCTGCAGAAAAGGTGTCTAAAGACCGGCTTTTTCATACCAGAGGCATTTCAAACCATCTTTCATATCTCTTATCATTTTTAGTTTTTTTTTTTTTTGCCTGAGAGAGGATGTGGGTGTCCAAAACCATGCAAATAACTTTTTGCAACTATTTAGATAGCACATCTACTCAAAGACTCCAGCTACAGGCCAACATTCCCCTCCCTCCACCTTCCTGGATCATCCAGGAAGAGCACATGGGGCTCTCTGCACTGTCTGTTGCCTTCGCCATGGGGGCCCTAAACCCTGCCCAGCAGGACAGGGAGGGGACCCAGGGCCCAGGCAAAGGCAGCAGGCACAGACCTGAGCAAACAGCTGCAGCCTGCCTCTGCCGCATGCCTCCCCTGGCCCAGGGTGCAGGCAGCAACATGGAGCCGACTCTCCTCCCCACCCCCACTCCAGTCCCCTGGACAAGCTGCCTGCCAGTGCCTCTGCCCTGTTCCCTGCCCCCGGCATGCACTGCCCTGGCTGAAATTGGGCATCACCACGGCCCTAGCCCCTGCTGTCCTGGCCCCAGCGCCCTCCCTCGCTGTGGGGGCTTCAATTTGCCCCCTACCCCTAAGCCCCCTTTCCCCTTCCACAAGCTTACCTCCATGCACCATGTGGGCTCTGCTGGGTTGCTCTGCTCCCTCCTCTGCCTGCCGGGCAGGCTCTTGCAATAACTGCAGGTGGTGGCCAGCCTGCATATGCACATATGCATGCCACCCACACTGCCCATCTCTCCCTCCCGGGGGCCGCCATTTCCTGAAGGGCTCCTGGGCTACTGTCCACGTGGCCCAAGCATTAATCTGCCTATGCCCCGTTTCCTGATCACCCTCCCCCTTGCTCCCACCCTCAGAGCACAGCAAAATCCAAGACATTTGGTCAGGGTGGGCAGGAGCTAAGGCTGTGACAGGGCAGTGGGGGAGGGGAGAGTTTCTTGCCCCTCCAGTGGGGGAAAGGGGTTAGGAGTAGCAGGGAACTCTGTGGCTGGCCAGCAGCACAGGCACCGGTACCTGTGATCATAGGGGCTGGTTGGCCAGGAGCTGCTGGAGAGGGGGAAAGAGGAGAAAGGGGCTGTGACCAGACTGCCTGGCAGGGCACTGCAGCCCTATCCCAGGGTGGGGGGGGGGCACCACAAGCCTCCCATCCTTTTCCCTGCAGCCTGCGCTGGGGCCAGACATGCTCTGCCATCATCTGCATGAATCCAAGCCACTGTGCTCTGGCCTGGTCAGAACAGGGAGAGCTGGTGCCCCTCCGGCGGGGCTGGGGGCGGGTGGGGGTGGGGCAGACTGTGAGCTGGGAGTGCAGGGCACTGGCAATGCCAGGGGGCTGCAGGTTGGGATTGAGGGGTACCATAATGGCCCGGGGGGAAGGGTACTGCGGGTTGGGAGCGAGGGGCACTGGCAGGGCTGGGGTTAGTAGGTTGGGAGTGAAGGGCAGCAGCAGGGCTGGGGGATTGCTGTGGCTTGACAGTGAGGGGCAGCAGAATGTGGAGGGGCAACAGAATGGGCAGGGGCAGGGCATCAGCATGTCACTGCCCCCCCACCATCATATTCCCTCTTGCCCCCCCTCCCTCCGCATGACAAGTGTCCTTTTTTGGGACCTGGAAATATGGTAACCCTACTCCCAACCCACAATTCCCCCCCCCCTCCACCCTGTGCCCCTGATTCCTGATCTGCAGCCCCTTGTCCCCCAGCCTTGCCGTAAGGGCCCTGGCTCTCCCTGTCCTGACCAGGCCAGAGCACAGTGGCTCCAATTCATGCAGGCGATGGCAGAGGACGTGTGGCCCCAGCCCAGACTGGAGGGAAGAGGAGGGGAGGCTTGTGGCACCCTCCGGCCCTGGGATAGAGCTGCTGTGCCCTGCCAAGCAGCCTGGCCAGGGCCCGTCTGTCCCCTCCTCCCCCCACCCCAGTGGCTCCTGGCTGATCAACTCCTGTGAGCACAGGCACCAGCGCCTGTGCTGCCGGCCAGCTGTAGAGTTGCTCCCCCTGCCCCTTTCCCCCCCACTGGAGGGGCAGGAAGCCCTCGGCTCCCCCCCTACCCTTTTGCAGCCCCAGCCCCCACCCCCACACCCACCCCCCTGCCCCAACCAAATGTCTAGGATTTTGCTGTACTCTGGGGGTGGGAGCAGGGGGAGGGCAATTGGAGTCAGCGGGGAGCGAGCGCCATGGCTATGCACATGCCCCTGCAGCTCTAGGCAGGTATGACTTTACTCTCTGCTGCCTCCTATCACCCTCCCCATGCTCCCACCAGCGAAGCAAACCAAAATCCTGGACAATTGGGCAGATTTAAAAAACCCACCCAGACGGAGATCAGAGGGCTCAAAAGGAGGAGATGTCTGGGAAAACCTGGATGTACAGTAACCCTGCTATTGTTGTACCATATGATAAATTGCATTTATCTTGTTTGTAACAGGAGGGACATCAGGGTCGCCGTGCTCTCCCCTGCCACCTCCTTTACCGTGCCAAGGTGCCGGCTCGCACCCTCCTATTCTCGCCCGCCATGACTTTGATTGTATATATTTTTATAGGGAGGCTGCCTTCCTTCTTCTTGGCCACGATTGTTCTGTTACTTCTAGTTCTTCTACGGTAGTGTTTTCCATACTCCTCAACCTTATGGGCTATGTGTGGCTCCTACCACCCCAACACCACGTCCCAAGCCTCGCAGCTGGAATAGACGTTGTTAGGCCGCTGTTTGCGCCCTCTCTAGCACTCGGGCTCTCTAGTCCCATCTCTCTTTCTGTGCCCTTCTCAACTGCCCCTTTCTGGGGCTGGGGTCTATGTACCCCATATGCAGTGCCCTCACTGACGCTGGGGTCCCCACACTACTGGGAGTCCCCTATGAGGCCTCCTCCCTCCCCTAATAGCCTCACCCAAACCACCAGTGTAACCAATAGCAAACAGTAACATAAACACCAGCCTTTTGGCTACTACATAAACATAAGCCACTAGCTATAACTATGCTCAGGCCTACCAGATTCTCTATCCTACCACAGCAACCAACATTGCTCTGGCATCCAGACTTAACTTCCCTTTTCTGGCAAGACACTCCTTCTCCCTTAACTACTAGCCAGACCCCACCTCTGGCCTCCTGCCTGTGCTTTATATAGGAGCCAGGCCCTGCCCCTTTCTTCAGCTGGCTAGGCAGGTGTGGGTCATTATCCCACTAGTTGCCTCAGCAACCAGCACCGGAGGAGTCTTCCCTGCTCTCTCAGTACCAGGCACCGTAGTGCCCTGCTACATTGTTCATTGAGGAGAATGAAATAACTGGACTCCATATTCTATTCTTGGTTCCCATTGCCATAGTTCCACTTAGCAAAGGACAGAATTTGCTTCTGAGATCTGATGAGTGGAGAGATCTTTTTCTGCCCAAACTCTAGTCTACCCTACAAGGGCTTGGTTGGTATATCTATATTTATACAGCCTGATAGAGAAGATGAGTGTTACCAACCTTTGGTCCATATATTGAACAGTTTATGCAAGATGACTTCTGAGAGAAGAAAATCTGATTCATTTTATTCCTAAATCACTTAAAAATAAAACAAGTAATATTTTTTTGTCTTTTTATCCCTGCAATAAGGACATATCCAGTAGAAGGTTTACTTCTGTTCTCAATGAAATATGTCTGGAGAGTCCCCTTGTATTCGAAGGGAGAAGAATTAGTCTCCTCCTTAAGAAAATAAGAGGAAGGAGGGCTGTAAAGTTACAGTAAACCTTAACATAGCTCAGAAATATTAATTCTAGGAGATAAATGCCAGGCAAAACCCCACATTCAAATACTGCCAAAGTATGGATCTAGATTCAAACTGGGCATATCCGAAGAGGACTGCTTTATATGTTCCAAATTCATACTTTTGGCAAGCCTGTGTTTCAGTTTTTTTTTATTTCTGGCATCAGTCCTTTCTCACTATATCAGGCCATTTTTTATTTGTATTTTATTATGGGACATGCCAACAATGTTCTTCATTAAAAACAAACAGTTCCAAATCACTTGACATTTTTGATCAAAGAATCATCACAGGAAATGGAACTACTTTAAAGTCCTTTCCCAAGAAGCACGTGTGTGTATGTTTGTTTGTTTTTTTAATATTCATAGTCATTGTTGTCCTGTTCTGCTTATGATCAAGGTAAAAAGCAGATGATTTTGTAGATTAGGGAAAGATAGGGGTAGAGCCAAGTAAATTAACAAGGGTTCAGTTTGTTTCACTAAGTCATTCTGATTTAAATAGGGAATAGGACAAGACACTTCTTGTTTACTTAATAAACAGAGAACATCCAGCTCATTTCCATGTTCAAAGTGATGAACTTGGGGAAATGTCATATCATCATATGTTATTAATTCATTGTACACAATCTGATTTCTAGCAGTCAGATGGTTTGTATTAAAACACTGGTAATTTTTTTTGTCTAGAAAATGTTACACACGTTGTTTTTAAAATGTAGTATAAACACTGTAGTTAAAAAAAAACCCACAGCCTTCCCCATTATGCTTGCTTTTCACATGGTAAATGCAGTACTGGGGTTGGGGGAAAATGCATCTAGCCATACCAAATTTTTCTTATGGTGTGGTGTCTTGGGGGAGAAAATTTGAGATTTGTGCAGATAGTAGGTGATGGATGTAGCATGCCAGAAAAACTCCTGGCCTATACACAACTGTGCTGACAGAAAAAGACTTCTACTTGCTTAGCTAAGTTTTCCAAAGAAGTAGTTAACTCCTTTGATTATCATACATCTTATTGCCACTACAGTGACAAAACTATGCCAGCATACCTTTAGTGACAGAAGCTCCATAATGTAGATAAGCTCTCTTGCACAAGACAGCTCTTAAAAGGCAGCAGTACTGATGTGAATGGGTTTTCACATCAATTAATTGAGTTGGCTGGAGCGTGGTAATTACCATGCTCCAGCCAGCCTCCACATCTCATGTGTCAGTGTCCCTGTGCTTCAAAATGGCAGGAGGGGTGCTTTTCTAAAGCTGGTAGAACAAACTTTAGATAAAGAGCTCCTGCTGCCATTTTGAAGCACAGGGACACTGATACTCCAGATGCTCTTGGAGCCACTCTAATTAAAGTGCTCTTTCCCTCAGCCCTGGAGCACATGTATAGATGCCCTTATAGACCAGAACTGTCCAACATCTAAGCAGGTGGGGGCTACACACCCGATGGGTCGCACCAGTGGGGGCTGCATGCCACAGGTGCTCTCTTTTACTTTTCATTCCATCCAGGAAGAGCACACAACAACTGCTGAAACTTCCTTAGCCTGACGAAGGGTTTTTGAACCTGAAAGCTTGCTTAATAACTTTTCTCCAACTATTTGGGTTGGTCTAATAAAAGATATCAAATTCACCCAAGGAACCTTGTCTGCCTATGTCCTTAGACCAACATGGCTACAACCTAAACCCCTGCACAGGTGCTCCCCAGCACTTCACCATGCGTGCAAGCAGGTGCCACTCGTTCTGTGCACACATGGGCAGGCAGATGCCTCCTAACTCCACTGTACTGCACTGTACTGCACTCCCTTATTGCATTGCATCATGTGGGTGCTATGGGCCTCTGCCTCCACTGGCATTGTGGCCTGTGCCCCTCTGCTGTGTCCTGCTGCATGGTCCCACCCCCTGGGGTGGGACCTTGCAGCCCCAATCCTCCAGCTGCTACTGCCTCCAGAGTGATACAGGCAGTAGCAACCAAATGGGAGTCTAAAGAAGGAGCTGTATATTAACCCCTTGTGGGCCGCAGGCTGCCATTTGGACAGTCTTGCTATAGATTAACAGAATCAGAAATGCATAAGCCTTTGTAAGCAACAGGTCATTTTGTCAGATGCTATGAAAGGACATGCAGGGTGCACATGAATGCACACACATGGTTTGCGTCACTACAAACCACATGAACCGCACATGCACATGTTTTCTAGGCTGCTAATTAGCAGCATGGTGGCTTTTTTGACTTGGGGAGATCCTGGTGTCAAAAAAACCACAGAAGAAAAAAGCAGGGCAGCATATGTGGATTCAGTGTGCACTCCCCAAAACCAGGGCCTGGCTGGCCAGATCCATGCTCCAGCTGCCAGCCAGGCTCCACACAACTATATTGCCACTGCTGCAGCCCTAGGAGGTCCCCAGACCCCCAGGTAAGGCTCCTGGGTCCAGCCCAGGTGCTGGTCCCAGCATTCCCCTAATCCACATGGGGTAATCTGCTGCATGCCAGTGCACGCATGCAGGGGCATGCCTGGGGACTACAATCAGTAGCACAAATATGTGTCATTGCTATTTGTCCCTGGGAAAATGCATGTTCCTGCTTGTGGGGACATGCCTGCCGTGAGCAGGGTCCTAGCTGTTAAAGAAGAAAAAGTTTGCTTCTTAGATATTCGTATCCAGTTGCCTGCATAAAGAAGCTAGTACTCAAAATACTAAATGCTTATTGGCTGCAGTATGAAGGTATCCCTAAATTAGAATTAGAACATAGTGTTGGAGAATGAGGAGGACCTCCTTAGGAGTTTGCAGATAGGTTGCTCTGTGTGTGTGTCAGATAGATTCTAGGTTAATTTGGTTAGTTCCATTTCTAGTTTTGGAGGAAATCTGATCCTTTCTACAAGTTCAGACGTTGTGGTTTTGGGAGGAATTTCATTTTAATTCTCATTTTCTCCAAACTGTTTAGTCTATTTTTGCTAACTAGTTTTCTGTGGCTTTTAGTGTATGTGCATGTTGTGTGATGAACACATGTTCACCACCCTCCTCTTCTTGCTAACTTTGTTACCTGTTTCATTAACAAGCTGAGCAGGAGCACTGTCATGACCTTGTACTCTCTCCAGCTGGGGCTCCTTTCTCTGCATTTTTGGTTTCTGTCTACGGTGGTATTTCTTTAACCTGATGTGCATATGATTGGCCCCTGGTAGGCAGGAATAAAACAACACTGAGTGCCTTTGAAAAGCATGTCCTGGTTTTCTATCTGTGGCTCTTAATATCTTTCTGTTCTTTCAGTTTAGAGCCATCTGCTCTTGGTCTGAAATTGCAAGAAGTGAGTGTGAGATGAATTTCTGATGATAAAGAAAAGTCCTTTGTTTGACCTCTTTATCCTTACTGCTGATTCTCCATACTTGTTTATTTTTGTGGATGTGTTTCTCGTCTCATATTTCCAGCTATTGACTCTCTTGAAAACATTGGCTGATTGTGCATCAGAACTATTTTGTAAGTGCAGGTCATTGTGATTTCATGTCAAAGTTCTTGCCTCCTGCATAAATAATCTTATTTCTAAACTTACTATTGGACTCAGCTTGATGAGCCTGTAGATAAGTGCTTTGGCTGACTTTCAAAACTATTATAATTTGGGTATCATTAAATGGTTAGGAGAAAAATCTAGCAGAGGCTAAAGAAATGAGCAGAGGGAGTATGCCAGGAATTCCACTTTTTAATCTTGGATCTGCCATCAATGTGAGCTTGGGCAACTCACTTAAGATCTCGTTTTTTTTACCTCTAACAAAAGTACGGAAAGAAAGCATGGAAGTGAAAAAACAAGGAGTTCCGTCCTCCAACTTGTGTTCATGTACAGAAGTCAATATGATCACTTAGGAAAGACCCCAGTTAGTAATTCCTATCTTGCAGGAAGGAAGAGGATTTTCAGCTGGTTCTCCTGGGTTTTTTTCACTTTGCAGCACTAACCCAAATGGCAAGAGAAAAATTATTTTTGACAACCTCAGCAGACATGAACCTAAACACATCCAGAGAGATGGATGGCCTGCTGATTGGGATTATATTTGTACACAATCACTTCTAAGAGTGGAAGACACTTTCAAATTATTTTTGCACTGTTTATACACACCTACTCTCCTGAAGCATATTTCAAGCAGTATATTGGTTAAAATGGCTGGGTTAGTTTCCAGAGTTTTTCTTGGAATGGTGTTCATTGTCTGGTTTCATTCAACAATACCTGTTGCCACAGGGCCCCGAGACTTTACCTGGAACATTCCAAATCTCTTCATAAGGTTTCATCTACTGCAAGATATCTCACTCATTCTCATGACAAGTCTCAGCTTATCTAGTGGCATGCTCTGCTTTTTGGTGTCATTGATGGATAACTGCAGGTAATCTTCTCTTGCAAACAGAGGTGTTGGCTTTATTTTGTAGTGTGTGTGTGTGTGTGTGTGTGTGTGTGTACATGTGCATGCCTGCAAGCATTGGTGGGGGTATGTCAAGCAATTTGCAGTAAGGTAGAGCCTTGGACCATGCATCCATGCTTGGTTATAGGTCAATCTCAGATTGCTGGTTCCTGCTAATCACCACTACTTTTTGTCACTCTTGATTTATATGTTAGCATGTAATTATTACTCATATTAAAAAGGCTATTACCGAATCATTTTTCTGCTGCAGGGTTGTCATTTATTGTGTTTCCTGGAAATGGGATCTAATAACAGTGTATTGCAAGCTAACTTGATTGTTGTTATATGGACTCTTAATTGGGCTCTAAATTAGAGTAGCAATAAACAATGTAATGGTCTGCTAACTAGTCATTTGGAATGTTTATGGGTTGTAATTGTCCAATATGCCAGTAGCTAACTAATTATGACGTGAGGATTCATCATTATTACTGAGATTATGAACCAGTGGATATGTTTAAATGACTAGAATAGTTTTCTTTCAACTGTCTTTTATGCTGGATAGGGGCCATAAACAATTTACTGAATTCAGTTGAACAGAAAATGTTGCTTTATTTTACTGCTGTCAATTATTTAGTGGTAAAGTTGAAGACTGGGGGGGATAATTAATTTTTTCTTGCAGTAGAGTGTATGCAGTACTGGGTGCCAGGTAGCATGTTTGCAAAACCGGGAAAGGGAACCTTGTAACAGTTGTTCTCTGTTCCTTTCTGTCCAAGATGTTGTTAGTTAAACTCCGAAAGATGCTGTGCAGGTGCGCTTTCTATTAACATTCATGGGAACTGCAGCTGCTTAGCATTTCCCAAGATGAGACCACTTTGTGCCTGAAAGTTTGTCTAACCTCTCCCAATTACATGCTTGATCCAGTGAAAGAGACCAGCAAAAACAAAACAAAAACATTGCCTCTACTCCTGTATTTCCCAAGGCTTTCACAAGATTGGCTTGAACTAAACCCCTGGAGAAATCACCAAAAACATCCTTGCCTCATATATTTCCTGGGCCATGAAGGGTACAACATCACTCCAAACCTACCACAGCAAAGAGTAGAGAGAGAACTGGTAGTAGGTGGAAGAGTGCAAAGAGTTCCCTCCCACTGCTTGCCAGTGAACTCCAGAATGGTTAGAAGAAATATATGGTAATTTGTTCTCCAGGGTCTGTCAGTTTTTGCAATTGCTAGTTAAAGGCATTAGCCCCAGAGTGTGGAGAAGGAAAGAGCAGGGTGTGGTGATTTTGGGGAAGTTCTTAGATGCATACTGTCTGCAATAGGATGGCTTGGAGGGTCTGTGAACAGCACTTTGAAATGGTCGCTACTGCTGTAGAATTGGGTGATATTCCTTTGCAGAGTGAAACACTGGACACTGTCAAACCTGTTAGGAAGGCCTGTCCCTAGTGCTCAAGAGGTTACTATGTAAATTATCTCTGTATTTCCTATGTGTATGCCCTGCAAGGCAGGGGTAGGGTGAGTGAGTGAAGGCTTACTAAACATTCTGCCCATGGCTTCTGCTGTCTCCTGCGTGAACATGTGGGCATGTGCCTATTATGATGATGGGTTTTGACCTTTGTTCTTTTTACTCCCTATAGATTAGGTGTTGGATGACCTGGCTACTTTGAAGTAGGGAATGAAGCTTTTGGCTGGGAGCCACAACACTTCTAGTTTCTTTAACCTCTAATTTTCTATTGATAGAAGCTAAATGGCAAGTTTAGAAGATTTCTGACTCTGCTTCCCTTCTATGGAAAAGGGGCCAGATTCTTAGTGGGTATAAATCACTCTAGCTTCATTGATGGCAACAGAGCTAAACCAGTCTGCCCCAGCTGAGGATTGGACACTGAAAGTTAAGAGCTGGCAGAGCCTTAAGGACTGTACAAGCTACTGGAAGTAACGCTTTTGATCTTGAATGACCTTTGAAAGTGCTCAGTCTGACTTCACAGGCAATGCTACATAATACAATTTGCAGCTTAATTTCATTAAGCACAGTTGTGATGTGAATTTGTATGATTCTTCCATGCCAGTGTCTATACTAAATGATAATAACAAGGGGAAGTCACTGAAGTGAATAAGAAAATGATTGTGCTGTCACCAATTGTTGACATTCTGTATTCTGAATCTTATTATCTTTCTAATGTGGATATCTTAATTCATTTAAATTTTACTTAGTTACCGAGGAAAAATAGTTTACTGTCTAATGGGCCTCTTTTCATTGGGAAGATCAGAAGTTGCATGATATAAAATACTCAGTAATACATGTTTCTGCTGCTTCTCAAACCTAATATTGCTTGTGTTTTGTATGGAAGGAGAGGGTCCAGGTGGAGATGTTTCCTCTAGCAGTGTCCCTGCTGGGCTTCTGTCTCCAGCTCCCCAGCCCTCTGATACTGCAGTCCACACACTATTACGATCAGATCTTTAGTTGGAGAAAATCAGCATAACTTCACTGAAGCCTGTTGATCTATATTAGCTGAGGAATTGGTATTGAATGCTGACAGTTGGCACTGGAGGAAGTTCTTTAGGGTATGTATTTAGTAAGAGGGGTTTTAGCAATGATTGTAATGTGGATCATGAAGTAAAATCCCTGCTTTGCCTTGTATTGTAGAAGAACTAATTTAAACAACAGTTTCATAGGTCATAAAACTGTGGTGCTCATGGTTTTGGCTCTGGGCCAGATGAATGGTGTGGGGCTGGTCCATGAGCTGGATCAGGCTCCAGGGGCCCTTGGGTCAGTCTGCTTGGCCTGGATTGGGCTTTGGGAGCCCCATGCCAACCCTGCCCAGTCCCCACATGCTGGGATTGGGGCCCATGCTATCCTGAATGTCAGCTCTAGTGTGTACGGCCACGGCCTGCAGGGCTCCCTCATAGGCTGAATGACATGGTACTGGGAACTGAATCTGGCTCACGGGCTAAGGATTGAGAACCCCTGTTATAAAATGTAACTACATACATTTTATATGCTGAGGCCTTGTCTGAATGGCGGTTTCAGTTACTGAGCTGCAGTATTGCATGAGGCTAGTGCAGGTCAGCTGCAATAGTGTAGACTTCCTTAGCTGGCTGGCCTGGTGGAAGCGCTAGCATAAATTAGCATATTGGGTCTACATTGTGGGTTTTATTTGGGGGTGGGGCTCAACCCTTCCAAGGTGAGTGGTAGTATCATGCTTATTCTCTGTCTTTCTCTGATGCAGTGAATGCTACCTTTCTGTAGCTGCAGCAGTACAAACCCCAAGTCCAGGTATGTGGTAGGATTAGAGTTTGCTTACACTGCTGCACTGGCTAGGTGGTGTGATTTTTTTTTTTTAATACCCCTATGTCAGCAAAACTTTTGTTATGTAAACCAAAGTATCAAGAATTGGGGCTTCAAGGGGGGGAAAAAGAGAAAAAGGACAGGTAACATGAATTCTCTGATTCAGTAGTGAGAGCTGATCATTCTGTTGTATATGCAAGTGTTGCCAAAGGTCTCTGACAAGAACAAAACCTCACTGTGCTAGATGCTGTACCAAGGAATACACTGTTCTTGCTCCAGGGAATTTATTCTACTGCACTAAGCTCCAACGGATCCCTAGTCCAAGTAAGGGGCATCTCTGGCAGGGACAGAAGGAGAGGACCCCCCTGTCCCTCTATTAGACAGCAGAATGGTGGTAGCTAATTAGTCCTGATGTCCCATCCTGATGGTGATTTGAAGTGGAGATCAAAGGGAAGTCAAGTGACTAGCACTGTGCTGAGAGCATTGTACAGCAGGTGATGGTCATCTCTTTACTGTCTTTAGCTCAACAATCAGACAAATGCAACAAATCAAATACTGACATCAACAGGCTTTAAAGGCTTAGATTCCCTTAGTATGTCAGATGTCACCTAGGCTCTCTTACTGCGTCTCCACGTAAGTGGCCAATCTGAATTTAAATATGAGGAGATGCTTGAGGGTTGACAGCTTCCTTAATTAACAGCAGCTTTTCTCTCTTACCCACCAGGCACTCTTACAACACCGCAGAACCTTGGACTATTTCAATATGATGCGATTTTGAAAAGCTTGGTGGGGGGGGAGGGTGGTTTTCTGATGCTTTTCTTTTACCAACGCACAGTGATTCTGTGCGTTATTTTATTTTATTTATATGACTAAATATATACAATTTAGATATATATTAATACATAAATGAACCACAGAGAAGCCATCTTTTTTCACTTTATCCCATGTGACTGCATGAGACGTCAATTTCCTACTTTTGCAGAAGGCTAGTGCAAGGCCTGTACTCCACTTAATGTTCATTCTGAGGATGTAAATGGAATATAAAGCTGGGCAGTAGCAAAACTAGGGTGGGCCAAGTGGGACACTGGTCTTGGGTGCCAATTTAGAGGGGGGCATCAGCATCCTTCAGGACCCCCTCTGACTTTCTGGCACTCAAAACCCTCCTTAACCCCTGATTTTTTCCAATGCTCAACAGCATATGTGCCCAAGGCACTGAAATGCCTTGCTATGGCTCTGGGGCTGAGACTGATTCTCTGTACAAGAGTGACTTTCACTTTGGAGAAGGATGGAACAGGTTGTGAGCAGTCTTCTGATCCAACTTGGAAGGAAGTCTAAGTTCTGGCTGACAATGGAGCATTGCACTGTTGTACAGATGGCACAACAGCTGCAGTAGTTTAGCGTATGGCTGGAAATGCATTTTAGAGATGGGCACTTTTCAGAAAGGGACCAGCTATTTGTCTGATCTGTCTGGTTTAATCCATCTGTCAAATCAATTTTATTTAGTCTACATTTTTATAGTGCCTATGAGTGTGGTATTTGGCATTGATGACTATATCTCATCTATTTCAATTCCTTGGGAAATTCTGACATGTTAACATTTTGTTCTTTCCAACCTGGGCCACAATAAACATTTTTCAAACTTCCTGTAAAGAGACTTTTTTCAAAAAAGCCCTTCATTTAGGATCAGATGAAACATTCTTCATCTTGCATGCTTTTAAAAAAAGAAAATAAATATCAAAACAGAATTGCTTAGAAAACATAATATAATAGACCAATAATTTGGACAATTTCTTGATGGGAAGAAGGGTGAAGACTAGCTTAATTTAAATAGACTTTCTACCAACCCTTGAGCATCAGAGATCTCCTTCAGATACCCAAAATAAAAGTTAATCCCCTGTTATTTCCCTTGTTCATGCTTCTTTCAGATTCTCTGCTGATCATACCAGATCACATTTGAATAGAGGCAAAAATACACTAGATCTTCAAGTACCAAAGTGAGGATGTTTCATTTGTATCTTTCTAGCTATTCTATATTTTAGGATATCTGGGAAGGATCAACCTCATCTTTGATTGCATTTGAGAAATATTTACATAGTATACTACAAGGTAGTCTGGTTTGTATTTTGTATAAAACAAGCCAATTAGCAAGATACTATCTATTATCTCAGCTGTCTTAAATTATGTCATATTGAAATCTGTCAGAAAAGTTGTCAGTGTGGATCAACATCAAAAACTATTGCTTGCATTTATGAAGCCACGTTTGACGTACTGTCTGGTGGTGGACTAAAATTCCATTCTGAAAAACAGATCTTTTTGGAGCTAGGCAATAGGTTTTAAAAAAAGGATTTAGTTCAGAATGTGCTTCTTGGCATTTTGAAATATTTTTTGTTATGGCTAGGGACCTACACAAATTGTGATTTTTGTGGATCTTGTGAAAATCATTAAATTCGGCATTGCCCATGAAATTGGGCGCTGCCTGTGAAACCTGCAGGGGGAAAAAACTGACTGAAAATAAAATGCTCACTCCCCAGAGACAGCCAGTAGTCTTCATAGGAGCCACAGGACGGGCTGCTGATGGAAGGAGAGTCCAAGATGGCTGCTCCCCCCCCCCCCCGCTGATTGGCTGAGGGCTGGCTGTCATGTGGCCCCACCCCTCTTCACCAATCGGTGGTGAGGGGCAGGGCTGCATGATGGACATCCCTTTTGGCTAATCAGAAGTGAGGGGTAGGGCAGCCGTTGCACCTTGCATCTCAGAAGCGAGGTGATGGACAGCTCTTGCAACCAATCAGCAGTGAAGGGCCAGGCCCCACCAGGACCCCTCGACTACTAAGAGGTGTGTGTTGTGGGGTGCTGCTGCGATAAGCCCATGAAAATAGCAGCCAGCCCTGTAATCTGCCCATATAATTGGCTGGCTGCCTCCTTGAGTTGGGTAGCCCCCTATCCCTGGTGTCTAGGGAGAGATGAAACTCACTGACTTGGTTGGTGATTACTGAACTTTTCAGTTTATTATACTTGAACACGTTAAGGTCTGCAAAATCAGCCCCGGTAGTCTTGCAAGAACAGACTGCCTCTCAAGAGTTTCAATAGTTTCTACTTCTGGCCTTGATTACTCCAGTAATATCCTTTCTTGGAGCACCTTAGTGATTCAAGTTGTGCCTAGAACATACCAAGATAAAGGAACATGACGATCAATTTGTTATTATAAAAAACCATGAATAATTAAGCAATGTTACTGAGCTGTCTGGGTCTGTGTGCGCGGTATATTCACAAACAGGCTGCTTTGGGAAGATGAAATGTGTGCATTTTTTACCTTGGGAGAGAGGGCAAATGTGGAAGCCAGCTATTCTTATGCCTCTGTGACTTCTTTCAGCAGTTGGATACATATTGTTGTCTTAAACTAAGTTTGTGCTGGTGCTACCATTTAATAGATGCTGTATTGCTGTGCTAGCCACTAAAAAGGAGGCCATGAACAATATTGAAACCTGATATCTGTTTTGCATGAAAACAAATACCTTGGAACTTATCTGGCCCACTTTCCACTTAGCTAAAAGTACTGCTCGGTGTTTTATTACCATCATGCTAACTCCTAAATTTACTATACTCCCATTGTGCTTGTTTCAGTGGGATTTTGTCTGAGAAAAGATTCGCGTATAAAATTATATTGAAAGACATTATACAGTGGATAGGCTTCTGATCTCAGCTGCACTAAGTCCAAATTCTTTGTAGATGAATAGCCACCTCACAAGCTGTCACTGAGCAGTTTTGCACAAATTTGTGCCTTTGTTGGCAATCCAGCAGGGAATCCATGAACCAAATGAGCATGGACAGCGTAGTGTTTTATTTTTCCAGGTGGTCCTTCAATACAGCATTGATGTGTATTGGTTGTCTTACTGTGAAACCTGCCAGGACAGCACAATACAGGATCACTTTCTAAGACGGTCAGTCGGAAACACATTTTTCCCAGCTCTTCCTTGATGCAAATGAGAGAAAAATTGGCCACTGTGATGAGAACTGTTCTGACTTGCAGTGCTGGTTTCCTTAAATATCCATGAAACTTTGTATTAAAATGATTTTTATGAGGTGATGTGTAGCTCCCACAGGACTCTTTTACTGAGAGATTTTCCAAATGAGGGAAACATGTCCTCAGGCTTTAACTTGGCTCTGCTTGTCCAAGCATTTATTCTTCCTGTATGGTGTGTGACATCATGTGCTCATCTCAGATCCCAGTCATGGCTAGGAACAAAGGAGTGACTTAAAAGAGAAGTAGCAAGTATCAGAAAGATAAGAACCCAAATTTCCTTTGAAAGTTTTTTTTTTTATGCTTGTCAGCTTGCTTCAGACTTTCATATTTTTTAAACGTTTAGTCAGACGTCTCTTGATCTGTTTTTAACCAGATTTATGTTTGAAAGGAAACAAGAATAGTTCCAAAAATAAGTCTTAATGAAATACATGAATGAATCGAAGGAGTTGAAATAAGTTTTAATTCAGTCAAAAGATTCTCTAATGATATAAGACATGATCTGGTAGTGCTGGAGCAATGTTGTAGACATGATTGTCCAGAAGTTATACAAGAGGCGAGGATGTTTTGTGGGTGGCATCTTTTATTGGACCAATTGTATGGTTGAGATAAAGTTAGACAAACTTTCAAATGTAAGGCATTCTTTATTTCAGCATTTGAAAGCTTGTCTAGCTTTATCCCAACCATGCAGTTGGTCCAATAAACGATATCACTCACAAATCTTTGCCTCTTACATAAGCCATAATAACAGCTTGATTGAGTTACCTTTTTCTGGACTGAACACTAATAGACTATTGTTATACCAAATGTAAAATGATGATTTATAATTTTATTTTAAAGCAAAGGTGACTTTCATTTTAAATTCCATGACCTAAAGAGAAGAGGTCTTAGCAAAATATGTTGTTTTTTCATAATACATTTATTTAAATAAAATGTTTCAAATACACACAAAAACTAGTACACTGTAAATACAGAAGTCCAATATATACTTTCTTTATATTCTTATGGGCTTATGCAAGTGGTTTGGCAAGACATCTGAAAATTAAATGTTATGGGGAAAACAGGCTAGTAAAGCATTAGGAACTTTATTTTTTTGATGGCAGGCTACAAGCAGTACTTTTTACTGGAAAAATAAAATTGCTGAAGCACAGATGGCCTGATTGGAAACTTCTGATATCTCTTTGATATGGGATATAATAATAAGGCTCTAACCATTGTCATTTAAAAATCAGTGGGTGATTCTGTTCTGTTGTCATTTTCCTGTTGTTTCAGTTGGCTAAAAGTGTTTGTAACTAGATATTTTGGGAGTTTCTACACATGCTTGCACTGCAGCACATGCATTTGTATAAACAGCAAAATGTGCGTCAGTGCTGAGACAGTGGTGGTGGCACGCTTTTGAAATAAAACACATAATAAACACATCATAAAACACATCTCGCGTGCAGAACAGACTCATGTAATCGAGCGTATCAAAGGGCATGAATAAATGCCCTTCAGTACTTTGCTGACCATGATCACTTGTAACTTCACAATAGCAGCTAGGATAGAACCTTTGTCCTCTTATTGCGGAAGAGTAAGCCTTCATTTCTTGAGGTGAAGGAAAATTTGAACAATATAGGGTTTGTAAACAGTAGATGACAGGGGCACACATTCATACTCGCCAGTTCATTAAATTATCTACTCTGTATCTTCTAAAGTAATTGTGTCATTACTGATGCCTGTCTTGTTCTATGGTCAGCCTATTTTTAGCTAGAAGAGGTGCCATTCTGATGGTGGCTGATGTAATTTCCAGATTTGTAACACACCTTGCTGCTTACAAAAACTGCTGGGCAAATCAATCCATAAGACTAATAATGAGCCACTTGGCTCCTTTTCTGTGAGGAGATGGTGATATGAAGATGCCTTTCTTCCCCTGTACACTCTTTGGGCATGTCTATGACTGGTTGGGCCATACCTGTGCATGTCACTGTGAAGCACACTCCTCTTATCTTCACCACTAGACTCCCCAAAGATAGTGGGGAGTGGGATGAACTGAAGTTCTACCTGCCCTAGTATAGGAACAACACATACTGCACCCTGAGAAGGGTGGCTGAATGCCTGGGGATTCTTTCATTTGAAAGGCTCTTTTTCACTATCCCTACAGCATGGCCCACCTTCTGGCATAAGTACTTCATTGCAATATAGATGGCTTGAAGTTGCTTATGACTACGCAGCACCATCCTGAAACCTTAGAACATCAACCACTGTGCTTGGGCTCAAAACACATTTTTCAAAATATAGAAGTGACCCACTTTGTAACCAAGGGGCACAAACAAGCATTCGCCACACCCAGTTTAGGTTTAGTTGGCTTACTCGGGGTTGGGGGGATGTTGTTGGGGGTCTAAAAATAGTCCAGTTAAGGTTGCAGGGGTAGGACTGGGTGAATGGCTGGGTTTCCCAGCCCTGGGGCTGTGCTGTGAAGGCATACAGTCATTCACTAGGTCACGTTAACTCTTTTATCAATCAGGTGCTCCATTTTTGGGGTGATTTAAGCCTTGAAAATGCTTGCGTGACCAGACATTTAGATAAACCTAACCTGACCCTTGGTTCAGTTGATCTATATAGAATGCTTGTATGCACCCAAGGATGGATTGGTATTGGACAGCTTGATTCACACCTCAGTGCACTTGTATGACTCCCTTAGAATTACAGGGGTACAAAAATACTGTGCCAGAGTGAATGAGACCATGAACATATTCATTGGATTGGATAAACTGAGAGATGGTGATGGAAGGAGATGATATAAGCACTGTTTTTTAATTTGTTGCTAGAACAATAAATATAAGCAGTTAATATATATATTTTTTTCACACTAATTATGCCAGCAAGGCTCGATATTTACTCTAGTTTCATTTTATTTTGAACGTGGTAGCTTGGATAATTCTGGCAATGTAATTATTTATTTTTTTGCCAAGGAAGAATTATATTTAGTTAATTATTGCAGATTAATTAATTAATTACTCTACTTCTGGAGCAATTAATTAATTACTCCACTTCTGGAGTACTGTGTTTAGTTTTGGGCCCCCTACTACAGGAAGGATGTGGACAAATTGGAGAGAGTACAGCGGAGGGCAACAAAACTGTTGAAGGAGCTGGAATCTCCATCAATGGAGGTTTTTAAGATCCAGCTAGACAAAGTGTTGGGGTGATCTAATTGGGAATGGTCTAATCTTGAGCTGGAAGTTGGACTAGATGACCTCCTGAAGTCCCTTCCAACCCTAATTTTCTATGATTAACTCAGTTTCTTTCATACCAACAAACCCCAATTTATTTTATCTTCTGTGTTTTCTGCTTAAATAAAATCTACTGTGTAGCAGACTATGAGCTAAATCTTCTAACGTTTTGTTCAACCATAGTACTAAATAGGTCAGTGCTATAGACACAGTGGGCATGTCTACACTACTTGCAGTAAATACTCCAGGGCAGGGACTTGGCACCAGATTTGCTGCTCTTAGCACCAAATTGGTGCCACTTCCTGCAGCCCTGCAACGGGCCTCTGCTGCCACTGGGTGGAGCTCCAGGCTCCGGCTGCAGCTGCCAGCAGCAGGCAGCCATCTTGAAAAGGCAGACCCAGTCTCTGCTCCCTGGCCAGCCACTTCCCTGGCCAGGAGCAGTGTGCACAACACAGGGGCAGCATGAGGCAACTTTCTCCTTGCCACCTCTGCTCCACATGCTGTGACTGCCCCTGCCCCTGCCAGCGATGACCAGCACCCCAGCCTCCTGCTGGTGCTGCACTAACTGCTATCTGGCCTATGGCTGTCTGGGCCTGCCTGGCTTCCCCACATGCAACTGCTGCATGGGCTGGCTGCACCCCTGCAGGAATGCCAATGACATGCTGCTGGACGCCACCACCAGGGTCACCCTTGCCCTTCTGGGCCTCTAGTCTTGCCGCCTCTGGGCTTGCCAGACTGGTGGCTGCACATCGTCCAGCAGACCTGGGATGACAAGCAGTGGCTGGAGGCCTTCTGGATGACCCAGACCACCTTCCAGGACCTCCTGGAGCAGCTCTGGCCACTCCTGGAGTGGCAGGACACCACCATGTGCCAGCTGGCCCTTTCCCTGCTTAAGCTGGCCATGCCTGCCAGACTCCACTATGTGGGCCATCTTTTTGGGATGGCAAGACCACTGCCAGAGAGGCCATCCTGGAGGTGTATGGTGCCCTCCAGGGCATGCTGAGGCACACTGTGCTCTGCGTGCATGACCCCCTGGCAGTGGTGGCAGGGCTCTGTGTCCTGAAACTCCCCCAGTGAATCGGGGCCCTGGGTGGGACATACATCACCATCACCTGTCTGCCCCATGGTGACTGCCCCTACTATAGCGGGAGGGGCTTTCACCCTATGGTGCTCCAGGCTGTTGTGGACCACCACGGTACCTTCAAGCACATGAGTGCCAGCTGGACAGACAGTGCCCATGACGCTCATGTACTCCATAACTCCACCCTGCCAGGCCTGGTGCAGAGCAGCTGTTTTGGGCTGGGGATACTAGACCTGCAGCTGGGCGATGTGGTGCTCCTGCCCCTCCTCATCAGGGACCTTGTCTACCCGCTTCTGCCCTGTTTTGTGTGGCCCTACACCAGCCATCTGGAGCCCCGCCATGTCCACTTCAACCAGTGCCTGGGCCGGACCTGCCCCCTGGTGGATGCTGGCGCACCCTCACCATCCGCCTTGAGTTCACTGAGGACAGCCTCCCCTGGGTCATCATTGCAGTCTGTGTTCTGCATAACAACTGTGAGGCCAAGGGGGAGCTCTTCTGTGAGGCCTGGGCAGAGGAGATGCAGTAAGTGGAGGTCACCTGGCAGTGGGAAGACCACCTGCAATGGCAGCAAGAGCAGCGGGCCTCCCTACCAAGGCCTCAGGCATGTCACACACCCATCACTGAGGGCCACAGAATCAGGTATGAGTGCGCTGGCTGAGTACCTCCTCCTGTACTCCCCATTGTAGGCTTCCTGGACTGGCACCCCTGGACCACCCACCCCTAGCACCATGCTCACTGCAGACACATCTCAAAAGAACAAGTTTATTCTTCTTGCATCAAGCAGAACCCCTGCTCCCCCCTCCCTCTGCATCAAACAGAGCCCCCCTCCCCCCTACAACAGAGCCTCCCCATCACCCACCCACTCGCCAACAATAAAACACCCTCTTCCCTGTGCATAATATTTACAAAGTGTTTTTTGTGCCATCCTAGGGTGGGGGCATCTATCGGGCAGAGCCCAAGAACACGCAGTCAGCACCCCAGCCTCTGGCTGTTCCCCTGAAGGTGCATATACCATATCAAGCCTGGAAGGCAGTGGGGCTTGCCCAGGTGTGACAGCAGCCAGTGGTCCCCCAGAATGGGTGGCTCCCCCTCCATCACCTGGTGTCCAGGTCAAGGGAGGCTGTCATGTGGTCATGGCCACACTGCAGGAGCAGCAAGAAGTGAGCCTGGACACAGGCAGGGGCGCTCAGGCTCCCAGCTGGTGGAGGTTCATAGATTTCATAGACGTTAGGGCTGGAAGGGACCTCAAAGATCATCAGGTCCAGCCCCTTGCCTCAAGGGAAGGAAGTCAACTATGGTCTGATGGGCCAGACCTGGCAGATTCAGTGTGGGGTGGGGAGGGTGCTGAGTGGCCCTCCTCCCAGTGTGAGGCTTAGCACATGGCCGAGGCTAGCCTGGCTGGCAGCTTCGCTCAGTCCTGGCTGGCAGCAATGATGTGTGGCTCCAGGTGGTGTCCTTGAATGACGGGATATGGTGGGGCCCCACCAGGGAGGAGCTGGCACTGCTGGCAGCTGGCGGTGACATAGCCAGCCACGCCTTTTGGCTGGGGCTGAGGCTGTGGAGCTGTCAGGGTAGGTGCTGGCCCAGGCTCCTTGAGCTGCTGGTGGAGGCTGCAGCCAGGGAGCTCAGCAGGATGGGCTGCTGGAGGCCTGAGGGGCCTGCCCTCATGATATGTCACCATGGGTGTCAGGCCAGGGTTGGGGTTCAGGCAGGCTGCCTGTGCTGCTGTACGTAGCATAGCTGCATCTTGGGTCCTGGGCTGTGAGGATTGCTGTTAGTTGCTGCATAAAGGGCATGGACTTGCAGGCACTCCCTGACTGACAATTGTGGTAAGTCATAGTGACCCAATGTGCTCACAAGGCCTTGACCCTTATGTAGCACAGCTGTGCCAACCAGTTGTGCCCATGCTCTCCCATCTGGCCTGAAAGCCTGTCATAGGGTACCCACAAATTTTTTGAAATTACCCAACTCTAAGGGCAGTCTTTCCTGCCATGCCTTGATGTTAATATATATATTGTGGGAGGCTGCCCTGATCTTAGTATAATGGCAACCCAACTTCTGGTCATGGGCTTATGGGCCAATCACATGGCTCCATACTTCCCCTACACCTTGTCCCATGCCTTGTAGATGTCATCCTTACAGATGTTCAACCAACTGCTGATACAGCCCTTCACTGGGCCTTCTGACCTCTTGGACTCTTTAAGCCCCACTTCATGGGAACATATCATTGTTGCCCTCACTAGATCAGACTCTGGGCCCATGTAGGGGCATCTTGTCATGGCCAGGACCAGGAAGGAGCAATAACCTCAGAATACATAGCTGTGGAATCCTCAGGCCCCTTCTCCTATCTAAGAGTTAGTTAAAGCTTGTTTTAAAACTTGAAGCATGATATTCAGTGTTTCTTTTATTGTCTATTGATAATTCATTATGAAAAGTCTGGAGAATCTTGATAACCATATGAATGAATACTTGTTTTATTAAGTAAGCAGATACAGTTATACGGATTGTAGAGCGTATTTGTTCATTATGTTCATTCCTTCACAGAGATGAGACATAATCCCCTGATAGTCAATGGATTGGATTTTACTGGTAATAATTATTATAGCTATTTTATCCAATGAATTTTGGAAGTTTTTCATAAATTAATTATTCAAGTGTGTAGAAGTCTGAAGGTCTCAGAAAATGCACTGCAGCCAACCAGCCCAGGACTTGCTAATCTTCTTTGGTACTCATCTGCCATGCCTTTGGTGTTAAAGAAAACCAAAAGAGACAATAAATATCAGGAGGTAGATCTTGTTGGTTCTCACCACAATACAGCTTGCCACCTGGCCTTTTCACAGGGCTCCTCCATCCCCATACCTTGCCCTTACCACACCAGGTGTTCTGAGGTGCAATTCTTTGGCTAGAGTCTTTATTTAATGCACTGATGCAATCTCACAAGTTCCTGCCAATTGTCCAGTGCCTGTGGCACTTACCATACTCTTTAAGGCCTCTAATTCTGGTCTGTCCTTAATCCCACTCACCGCTTGTGATTTCAGAGTAGATTCCTTCTCTGATCTCACTTACGTTTATCACATATGGTTATTATTTAATTAAGCACTGGAGTTCCAGTGCTACTCCGCATTAACTTACAGGGGACCGATCAAAAACCATAGCCAGTTCAGTCCCTGTATTATGTCCCCATTGGAGGGGAAAACCCTATCTTCTCAGGGCAGATCTCTCTAGCTGATTCTTTGCTGCTTCTTCCCTTTCTAGGTAATGCTTGCAAAAAGCTGCGCTCACTGGACTGGCTCCCTGCCAGTCTTCCACGTGACGCCCTCATGCTGGACCTCACCTCAGGTAAGTCTCGCTTCTTTCGGTTCTCCTCTACATGCTCTGCTGACCCTCAACTGGGTCAGATAATCACCACACCTCCATGCAGCTGCATGAGCCTCTGCTCCTGCCAGTTTCCCCTCCCTGAGGAAACAAACTCACCCAACCTGCAGGCTTTTTACTTCTGGGTCAGCCACTGGAGCCTATGAAGATGTCAGCCCGTTCTCTCATCAAACCACTGGTGGGAATCAAAAGGCCGATTCTCCTCATTCACCAGCTTTATTATCTTCCTTCCTCCCGTAGGTAAGACATGCTTGTTCTTGCTGTCTATCTGCCTTCTCCAGTCATGGCAGGGCATGCCTGCTGCCCTGTCACAAAGTGTTTTTCTGCTCCAGATGGCTAAATAATAGTGAATAATTTACACAATTTTTTTTTGCCAAATAATTAATTTGTGAATGCATTTTCCATCATTTTTTCAGCTCAAGTTAGTAAACTAGCTCTATATCCAATATTTTGGATACATTGAATCATTAAGTCTTTTCAAGTCAATGGCACCCATTCACCTCTCACTTATACTTTTGACATTCTTGAGAGTTACATTGGTATAAATTGGAAGCAAGTGAGACCAGAATAGGCTCATTGGAATGGCGGTGGTAGAAATTCCATATCTCTTGTCTGTTCCCATGCCCTTGCTTTTAAATCCCCCCAGTTTTCTCCTGCTTACAGTCTTATTTCAGCTGCTTTCAGACACTTTTTTGCCATCTCCTAAGCTTTTTATTTATCTACATTGGATCCTGACTGATGATAATATTGCAAAATGTATTTTATAGTAGAACTGCAGATAACACAGTTTTTAAATGAAACATCAGGCTTTTAGAAGCCTAAGTAGGTTTATCGTTTCCTAAAACAATTTCCCATTGCTACTGGAAACAATCTCTAAAGCTAAAAGGACCTTAGATTGTCATTTTTCTTTTCTGATCCTTTTGTTGAGCTCATCTTGGCCAGTAGGAACTGCTGACTGAGTAGACATCTTTACACACTTCACCATTGAGAGGCAGTATAAGACACTGATGGGTCAAATTTTCTGTTCTGTTAGGTTTTTCTGTTTTTCTGTTCTTTTCAGTTTATCTGTCTACTGTGAAAAATAGTCCTTCCTAAAAAGGACTCAGACAGTGGTAAGTTGTGCATGTCCAGGTAAATAGGTTAGGTTCTGCACATTGTGGAAATGCAGGTACTTCTCTCAGCCCCTGGAAACACTCTATGCACAGCTACCCTAGCCTCCCCTTTTCTGTTTATATAATTGGTATCAGTACTTCTATGGACAGAGCTAGTTTTAGGGGCCATTGAACAGCTCCCTGTGTATCTTCTGACCTTAAAGTGGGTTGCAAATGGCCTCTATAAAAAGGCAGTGTGATCCTTTGGAGGGTGGGGTGTGCCCCTCGACCCGCTTCCTGCTCCCAGGCCAATGATTGTCTTTATTTTGTTATTTTGCTTTAATTATTCTAAATGCCTTATACATTTTCGTTTCTGTTGCCGTAAGCTGCTGTGATCCTTTGTTGGGAAGGGTGGTATACATATCGCATAAATAAATAAGTAAAATTCATCTCACCTCTTCATGACTGAGATTTTGGCTCAGGCATGAGCTTAGTGGATACAACAGTAAACACAATTGATATTGTCACAGGTATAACTGTACTGTATGCCTGCTAAATATAACTCTGTTTCCTTGAGAGAGAGAGCCAGTTCTTGAAGCCCAAGACAAGACCCACCCCATCGACGTGAGTGGGAGCAAATCAGGCCCCACACTTGTTCAGCTGTGTTTACCATCACACCCACACAAACATCCCCCACTGACAAACCTCAAGGATAATAATAACAATGTAAAATCAGTTGAATCCTAAACTAGTTGTGACAAATTTTGTCACAGTTGTTATTGTTGCAATTGTTGATAGTTCTGCTTTTAAGGGAATCCCTTTTTGTGAAACATTTTAAGGCTACTTTCTGAGGCCCGGGCTATTACAGGCACATGGACTGTGAATTTCTCTTTCTAGTACACAAGCCTTTCTTGAAAATTCTCACTGTGCACCCAGCAGACATAGGGCGCAGACAGACATTAGGGCCATGCTCTAACTCATGGTGCTTTACATAAAGCCTGTTGGGTCAGGGGAATCAAGCCTGCCTGTACCAGCCCCTGGTCAGCAGGCAGGGGTGCTCCAGCAGTCTCTGAGGCTGCAGAAGCCTGGTCCTACCCCCCTGCATAAAAAATTAACCCAGGAGGGAACACCTAATATGCTCCACTTTAGAGTGCCTTAATGTAATAACTAATTTGACCAGGCCTAATTTTTCACACAATCGGCCATTTTAAAAGTTCTGTGCAGCCATGTACCTGTGTTATGAAATGGCTGTAGAGCACTTTCAGGGGCCAGATTTCTCAAAAAATGTCACTTCTGTCTGCACCCCTACTCTCTACACTATTTGTAAAAGAGATGTACATTCAAACTTGCAAATGAATGCAAGAGCTTCATCAAAGAATTATTATCTGATAAAGGAGTTGAAAAGGAAAATGTAACTTTATGGATAAAAAATCCCTGGAGCTGTGTACACTAATCATTTGCTAAATTCTCCCAGCATTGCCATAGCATGAGTGTAGCTCCAGCAGTGGGAACAATAGTAGTTGAGCCTGTCCTGTGACTTCTTAATTGTAGTGTTATCTATGCCTGCTCAAAGAAGGTCTGTAGGACCTGCCATCTGTTGTGTGGCTACAGACTCAACTCACTGGTAGTCCTTTTTGTCTGTCACATGATCATTTTTGAACACTGCATTCCTGGTCCAGAGCTGGGAGTGCCATCTCCTTTGGTCCTACTGCTGCTATGTGGTGCAGCTGGTCTCAAGATAGGCAGAGGGGAAGCTGAAAGAGAGAAGATGGGAGGAAGAGAGGGGAGGGAAATAGATGAGGGAAGGGAAGTCAAAGTAAGATCTCAAATATGTTAGCCTAGGGTTTTTGCTAGTTTGGCGCTCTTAGTTTGACACTGCTATTTTTATGCTGGTGAGGACATCCCAAATATCAAGTCTTGCCAACAGAAGACAGTTCCAAGAGCAGAGAGGCCTGTTGGTCTTTCCTCAGAAAATTCCAACAGGTATACTAGCAAATTTCAGCCAATTCTACCAGGTTGGTTCCCAATACCTCTGTCTCTAGATTCCAGGGAATGGAAGTGGTGGAATAGACCATCATCTCCTCATTGTTTTGTCCATCAAGTAGACCCACTTCTGACACTGATTTTGAGTCATTGATTTCCAACCCTCTTTTGCCCTTGTTTATTATTCCCAACCCTAACACAATCCTTGGGTTGCAACAACAGCCCTTTTTGTTTCGACTAAATTCATTTTTTTGTCTCTGTTTTGTACCCCCTTATATCAACATCTGTTGTTGCAGTTCATTGTAACATTTTATGCTCTTCCACCTACTTCCTGCTGCTGAGCTTACAATTATGGGAGATCTGCTCTCCCCAATTCTTGTATCTGTGCAACAGAGAGATTTTAATATACAGCTTAATATAGAAAGGTCTTATGTCTTCATGTTGCTGCAGGAAAGTCCTTTGAGCTTTACTTGTGCTTTCATTGCATACTGCAGCACTACTCTGCTTCATTGTGTGTGTCAGTTTTGAACACATGCAGTTCATAGTTTCATAGTAGCTAGGGTCAGGAGGGACCTGAACAGATCATCTAGCCTGCCACCCTGCCACAGGCAGGAACAAATGTTGGGTTCACAAGACCCCAGACAGGTGATCGTCCAACCTCCTCTTGAATTTGCCCAAGGTAGGTGTGAGGACCACTTCCCTGGGAAGTTGGTTCCAGATTTTGGCCACCCTAACTGTAAAATATTGCTTTCTGATCTCTAACCTAAACCTGTTCTCCATCAGCTTATTAATATTGTTCCTTGTCACCCCAGGTGGTGCTGGGGAGAAAAGGGCTCTACCTATTTGCTGTTGATCTCCCCTGATGAGTTTGTAGGCAGCCACCAGGTCTCCCCTCAGCCTCCTCTTGCTGAGGCTGAACAGGTTCAGGTCCCTCAGTCTCTCCTCATAGGGCCTGTCCTGCTGCCCTCTCATCAAGTGGGTGGTCTTCCTCTGAACCCTTTCCAGGCTGGCCACATCCCTTTTGAAGCGCAGCACCCAGTACTGGATGCAGTACTCCAACTGTGACCTGACCAGAGTCACATAGAGGGGGAGTATCACCTCTCTGGACCTGCTTGAGATGCACCTTTGGATGCATGATAAGATATGGCTGGCCTTGCTGGCTGTGGTCTGGCATTGGCGGCTCATGTTCATCTTGGAGTCAATAATGACTCCAAGATCCCTTTCTGCCTCTGCTTTCAAGAGGGAAACTCTCCAGCCTGTATGTATGCTGTGGATTCCTTCTCCCAAGGTGCAGCACCCTGCATTTATCTACATTGGACCCCATGCTATTTTCATCTGCCCACTTCTGTAGTCTGTTTAAATCTAGTTGCAGACTCTCTCTCCCTTCAAGTGTGTCCACCTCACCCCACATCTTAGTGTCATCTGCAAACTTGGACAACGTGCTTTCCACCCCCTCGTCCAACTCTCTGATGAAGATGTTAAACAGTGTGGGCCCGTGGACCCATCCCTGCGGTACCCCACTGCTCACATCTCGCCAGGTTGAGTACAACCCATCCACCACTACTCTCTGGGTGTGCCCCATCAGCCAATTTTTTACCCATCCAACTGTGTAGGCATCAATGCCACAGTTGCTTAATTTATTGATGAGGATAGGATGAGAGACAGTGTGAAAGGCCTTCTTAAAGTCTAGAAAGACTATGTCCATGGCGACACCATCATCCAAGGATTTAGTTACTTGGTCATAAAAGGCAATCAGTTTGGTCAGGCAGGACCTGCCTTTGATGAACCCATGCTGATTGCCCCTAAGCATGATGTCCCCTGCAGGCCCCCCACAGATGTGCTCCTTGATGATTCTCTCCAAGATCTTCCCGAGCACCTACGTGAGGCTTACGGCCTATAGTTACTTGGGTCCTCCTTCCTCCCTTTCTTGAAAATTGGGACCACATTAGCCAGTTTCCAATCCCCTGGCACCTGGCCACATGACTTCAAATGCTCATACAGCTGGGCCAAGTGCTCTGCGATGACCCCTGCCAGCTCCCTAAACACCCTTGGGTGGAGGGCATCTGGACCTGCAGATTTAAAAATGTCTAGCCCTTCCAAAAGATCCCTAACTACATCTGCACTAACTGAAGGCCTGACAGAGCTATGTCTGAGATTGTCCCTACCTCTGGTAGGTGGGATGTCCCCGACCCTGTTCAAGGAAACAGGCAAAGAAACTGTTAAAAATATCAGCTTTCTTGTCTGGCGTGGCCACAAGATTACCGTTTGCATCTTGCAGGGGCCCTACATTGCCTGGTGCCTTCTTTTTGCTCCCAATGTACTTGAAAAAGGACTTTTTGTTGTCCTTAATCCTGGATGCTAGCCTGAGTTCCATCCCTACCTTGGTCTTCCTAATAGCCCTCCTACACTCCCGGGCCGAGGAGGAGTACTCCTCCTTGGTGACAGCTCCTCCCTTCCGCTGGTTGTACACGTCCCTTTTAGTCCTCAGGCATTGTTGAATGCCCTTGCTGAGCCAAGGGGGTTTCTGAGCACTCTTACCCGCCTTGCTTCTCTCAGGGACTGTTATCCTTTGGGCCTGGAGGATCGCCCCCTTAAGGTACGACCATCCCTCATGGACTCCCATCTCCTCTACCTTCTGGGCCCTTAGTGCCTCCCCCACTAGTCTCCTAAGCTCATTGAAGCTGGCCCTTCTGAAGTCAAGGGCTTTAGCCTTGGTGTGAGCCCTTGACACCCTGCATTGGATAGTGAAATCCAGAAGGTGATGATTGCTATTGCCCAGGTGGTCAAGGACCTGGAGTCCCTTCACCAGGTCATCCCCCATGGCCGGGACCAGGTCCAGCAAGGTGTTACCCCTAGTGGGGCTATGCACTTCCTGGATAAGGTGAAGGTCCTGTAATACAGCTAGGAACCTATGCGAACGGTCAGACCTGGCTGTCTGCTCCTCCCAGCAAATGTCTGGGTAGTTTATGTCACCCATGACAATAACATCCCTTGACCTAACCACCTCCATAAGCTGACTGGAGAAGTCCTGGTCCTGCTCTTCCCCCTGGTTGGGTGGTCTGTAGAAGACACCCACTGTAAGGTCCCTTTCGCCATGCCCCCCTTGTAGTTTGACCCATAGTGTCTCTGCCCAACCTTCCTCTAACCCGAAGCTAATCCTTGATGATGTGAGGTTCTCTTTGACATAAAGCGCAACCCCCCCACCTTTCCTCTCTGTCCTGTCTCTTCTATATAGGGTATATCCCCGAATGCCTGCCACCCAGTCATATGTAGGTTCCCACCAGGTTTCTGTGAGCCCTACTAAGTCTGGGTTCTTACTTGCAATCAGGAGCCACAGTTCCTCCTGCTTACTTCCCATACTACGAGCATTAGTGTAGAGACACCTGAGACCTCCTGAGGGTGCGCGTGCCCCCCTTCCTCTCCCAGGACAGTTGTGGCCGCCTACTCCCAGGACGTTGATGCTTACCTGGGTTTCCCTTCCTCTTGTCACCCTGCATGCTGGTGAAGCATCCTTTCCACTCAAAGCGGCCCCTTCCCCTGGCGTAGCTAGTTTAAAGCCCACTGTACGAGATCAGCCAACCTAGAGGAAAAGATACGTCTGCCCTTAGGGGAGAGGTGAAGCCCATCCCACCCCAGCATGCCCTCCTTACAAAAACATGGGTCGTTGTCAAAAAACCCAAAGCCTGCCTCATAGCACCAGCTCTGAAGCTGCCGGTTAACCACGTCAATGCAGGCCTCATGATGCCTACCCTGTCTACTTACTGGGAGAATGGAGGAAAATACCACCTGGGCTCCTGTCTTCTTCAGTTGGTGTCCCAAGGCCTTGTAGTCTCGCTTGCCCTTGGATTCATCATTTGTACCCACATGGACCACAACCAGTGGGTAGTAGTCAGAGGGCTTGATGATTTTAGGGATGGTCTCTGTGATGTTGCGAATCCTCTCTCCGGACATGCAGCAGACCTGCCGTGACCAGGGCTCTGAGCGACATATTGGACCATCGGTTCCCCTCAGGATGGAGTCCCCGATGACCAGAACTTTGCGTCTCTTTCTCGGGGTGTGCCTCTTCTGAGCCAGTGATATAGGTCAAGAGGCTTCAATTTCTCTGGGGACCTGTTCTTCTGCCTCCTCCTCCAGGGGGGCCAGGGCCACATACCTGTTCCTGAGAGGTGTCTGGGGAGCAGGCACAGTTATTGTAGCTGTACAGCTTACACAACGCCTTAGAAGGCTACACACAAAGCATTTACTTGCCCTGATTCTGACTTTACAACAGCATAACTCCACTGGCTTAGTGTTATTCTAATTCAGCACTAATGTAAGTAGAAGGAGTATCATGCTTATATATATCAAATTACACAAATCTTTTGTTAATCTCGCTGTAGGTTTGGCCAGTTACTATCTGCATTCTTCTTGGCTCTTTTGGCTGTTTATCCAGAAACATAATACAGAGTGCTCTGGATAGTGCTCACAAAGATGGTTTTAGTTAAAATCTATCTGTCTAATATATGCTTCATCCTGGGGAGGCCACACTTCAAATACCTCTCCTTTCCAAAGGTGCTTCCTCTTATTTGCCTGTAAAAAAATAAAAAAATCCTTAGCTCCTTGTACCTGTTGTCCTACTTTCTTTCTAATTAGCATCTCCATTGAATTTGTTTGTTGTTTTTCTTTCTCTTTCTTTCACGCCCTCCCCTAAGTCAAGGTGGAATTTATGGAGTTTAGGAACTGGTGCTTGCACAACTACATCTTTGTTCTGTTGTGGCAGGTGGACATCACCGGGGGGATAAAGAAGCGCAAACTATGCTCTCTTTCTTGCAGCCTTTTTGCTTGCTGGAGGTAGCAGTTATCTGATGATCCCTCTAGGAGTAGCTAGATAAGGCAGAAGTAGGGGTGGGATTCTCGAAAGGATAATACAAGACCCTTTAGTTTTCAATGAGTTCTAGGGCATATTGCAATATAGTCACTGTGACTTTAAAGAAGTCTAGGCATATTGTAGATGGCTTTACACTAGCTAGTTTGGGTACCCGTAGTAGCCTGGCTGCAGCAGCACAGATTGTACCAGTGTACAGAAGTGCTCTGTGCATGTTTTACAGTACTGGAATTTAGAGCCCTTTTTTAGCACTATAAAGTCAGAGTGCTCTTAAACCTGACAGAAGTGCAGTGTTTGGCAGTGGGGGTCATCTCTGAGCCTCCCCGCACTTTCCAGGCTAGGAGGCAGGGGACACTCCACAGCCTCCTGGGGCTGCAGGAGACTGAGTACAGCAGCAGACCCATGGAGAAGGTGGAGCTGGGATGAGAAGCTGTCACTCAGCTTCTCATCCTGCCCTGCCCCCCACCCCCCAATCTCCCCAGCGCTGGGAGCAGGTCTTACTCATGCAGGGTCTCAGGGTGTGTGTGTTTGTGTCCATGTGTGTGTCCCTTTTACCCCCTGCCCAGCCCCTCTTCACAGGGAACCATGGGGCCAGGCAGCAGCCTTCGAAGCCCATGAGATACTGGCAGAATTGCCAAAAATTTGACCAGGGTACGGAAGTTATTTAAAGCACTGTAGGTTGCTAAAGTGCTGTAAAATACAGTGTGTCAAAAGTTAATACCTCATTTAACAAAGGGTTAATTTAAAGTGCTGTAAAGCCATGCACTTCTGTTAAATCATGACAATCAAATGGTGTACATGGTGAAAAAGCAACTCCTTGAGCTCCATTCTGCCACAGCTAAACTGCTCCTAGTTCCTGAGGTAGATAGTTTAAAGCTAGCTTGGATATGTGGTGTTGACAAGTATTCAACAGCTCCCAGGTCCCCAAATATGATCTGCTTTAGGCCTTGCAAAGTTGAATGTAGCAGTGCCTATACTACTTTAAAAATATCCAGTCTTGGATGTGACTGAAAATCCTATGTCTGTATCTGCAGTGTCAATACAGATTTAAGACGACTACATTTTTCTCTTTGTAGAAGCCAAAGATGAAGGACACGAGAGTTCTTATCAACAGCTCAGTGAAGACTAGGATTTTGTCTAAATGTTTTCCGTTATGCTCATTCTCTTTTCCAGTACTGTGTTTTTAAAGGGCAACATAATAAATACTAAAACATAGGACTCTGATGCTGCCTTTCTTCTTTGTCTCATAGCCTAGATCCCTGGTAGAATATAATTGAGTAAACTGAAAAAGAGATGGAAGTCTTACTTCGTAATTTAAACCAGTTGCATCTGCTAGAAGGTCGATTGGGAACATAAGTTTGTGCGCCACAGTAACAAATACTACATCTCTCCATGTCATGTATGACCATTGCTGCTAACTGTCAAGGTGGAGTTGGTTAACTGCTTATCCAGATTATTAAGAGAGTATAGAGCTTCTTTTAAAGCCCTAATGATTAGATGCATTTATTCTGTATTTCCTTATGATGTGCTAACCAGTGGAGCTAGGATCACCACCAGTAGATCTAGGATTTTGAAAAGGGAAGTGTGGAGTGAGAGCAGAACACTGCTGGGAGAAAAGGTGTCACTGAAAAGTCAGGTTAACCCTGAAGCCACTGCAGTTTCATATGATCAGCAAAGATCAAAAGTCTTTAATTTGGCAGTGGCTGCAAAGGCAGGGAAGGGTTGACCTGGTTCTTAGTGGTGATACCTCCTCTCGCAGCAGTGTCCTGCCTCTGCTCCACTCCACTCTGCTGTGCTTAACTACTCAGAAGAGGAATCAAAGGGTGGTGTACAACTGCACCACCCTGGCTCTGCCCTTGTAGGTCACCTGAAGTGAAAGGCAGTCTCCTTTTTTAAACAAATACAAGGAATGTGTTTGAGGTCTCATTAACCACATTGCTTCCCAGTTTAACCACCATAAGACTGCTTTACAAAATAAAAGACAAACCATTTACACTGTACTTGCACACAGGGTTTTTCTTTTCTTTTTTTTTTTTTTAGCTCTGACTCTCACTTTACAGACATGCTTGGATATACTTAAGCTAACTCACATTTATTCTATCTTGGATCAGTTCTTAAAGACTCATTCTTTAACTATATATAGCAAAAGAAATGAATCATGTTGTTTGTGAGAGAAACACTGCAGAGGAAGCTTGCCTTGAGGTTATTTTTATCCTAAGGACTCTTCCCATGCCTTTTTATATGCATCTAGAACCTACTGGAAGGAATACCACATCACTCAGAACATCATTCAGAAGGAATATTCAGAATTGCTGAACTTAAGGATTTGCAAATGGGAATCATCTTTAACACAAAGCTCTTTTTTGAACATGTAACTGTGCCTAGAGAAGGTGAATTCAGAAATTCTCTGGGTTCATTATTAATTCATTAATGCACTTTTGCTACGGCACATTAAGTTTAGTACCTCTAATATGCGATACTACATAAAGGTACATTAGGCTGCCCTAATGTGTTGTAGCAAAAAGTGAAGTTCATTAGTATATTAGCACTGTTTTTGATGTGACGCTTTAATGCACAGTAGAATAAGCTCCTGCGCATTAAAGTACACTTGTAGATGTTACTTTATTGTGGATTATGAAAGAGGCAATATATTTGTGGTAGGGTGCCTCTCCAAGGGGAGTCGTGAAGCCGCTGGAGTCCCTGCAGCCCTCATTGTGCGGGTAATTATTCCTTCATTTGCCTGGCATGCCTTGATATATATATTTTGCTATGAGGGAGGCTGCCCCAGGGCTTCCCAAATTAGCTCTTAAAACTGAGCTCAGAGGTGTATGTGGCTTCTGCTCTGCGTGGCTTCGTTCCTCCCCTACACCATGCCCCATGCCTTACAGATGGCATCCTCATTGATGCTTTTTTTCACTCAGCTTCTCACTAGGCTCTTGGACCCTCACTGATCCCATACCCTTGGCTCCTCAACCTGGGCTACTGACCCCTCCCTGGGTCCCTAGGAACCTCCTCTTCCCCTTAGTTCCTCTCCAAACCTCCAGATGACTTCAGCTGTCTTCTCTGTGGCGGTGCTCCAGAGTTGCAGTCTTCCTGCTGATGTAGTGTTCTTTCAGCAGGCCCCAGATGTTATTGCCAGCTTCTCTCAGGGCCTGGGTTTATACCTGCTCTAAGCCCAGAGCTATACCTGCTCTCTTGTGAAGGCTGAACAGGTTCAGGTCCCGTAGCCACTCATTGTAGGGTCCGCCCTGCTGTTCCCAGATCATGCGGGTGGCTCTCCTCTGGACCCTCTCAATGTTGTCCACATCCCTCTTGAAATGGGGTGCCCAGAACTAGACACAGTACTCCAGCAGTGGCCTGACCAGTGTCATGTAGAGGGGGAGGATCACCTCCTTGGCCCTACTTGAGATACACCTGTGGATGTACAATAAGGTCCGGTTAGCATCTCAATGGAGTTTAAATGCCAAAACCTAATAGTAACAAGGATATCACAAGCTACTTAACTATTAACTCCTTATCTTTTTAGTGCACCCATCCAGCTAATCCACTTATCCCACTATCTCTAACAGGGTCCCATGCATGTCCAAGTATTAAAAGCTCCAAATGTCTCCTTCCCATCTGACCAAATGCACAAATTTCTCCTTGATTAAGTGTAAATTTATATTTTTGCAATGAAAAAATCCTTCTGACGCATGTAGAAATCAGAAAGTTATGGCAGCATAAAATTAAATTGTGCTGGGACTATTGTATTATTCTTTTTTATATTTAATTCAATAAAAATCTCTGTTCTTTATGTGAAGCTGCAACAGAATTTCATGCTTGCTTCACTGGGGAGCTATAAAATCCAGGCCACTTGGTACAAAATTTAGGTCAATCTTGCTGCAGTGTTTATAGGACTTTGATTAGAAATGGTTCAGTGACATTTTCATCTTAAAGAGAATTTGTATAATATTATGTATACTAGATAAGAAACAACTTTTCATGGACAGTTAGAAGGCTGTAGCAACATATATTACTATGAATCTTATATATTGAATAGGATAGTTTCTTATATCCTTCTTGCCAATAAAATGAATTAAAGCATTTTATGATAAGCCAGGGAAAGAATCCCCTCAACAACTGATATCCAGCCTGGGAGCTGGAATAGCCATCGATGCTCCAGGCAATTACATAATATACCCATGTGAATCTCAGAAGTATTCTGTAAAATTAATAGCCCACATTAATTCTTGATGTGACTCCAACTGAAATCAATGATGTTAAAGCAGTGATAGATTTGCACAAATTGTTTTAACAGTTGCCTATTCAGAAGCAGATTAGTGCAAATCATTGTACACAGGAAGCAAGTTCAGGCAGCAGAATGCAATTTATTACTGTTTTGTTTTGGGGGTTGATTGATTTGGGTTTGCTGTTTGGTTCAGTGTTTTGGAGTTGGTAGGAATAGAGTATAGGGGGAAGAAGAAACCTTTTTGTTCTGTTTTGGGGGTAAAGTATTGTAGAGCCTTTTTATACTCTCCTTTAACTCTGAACCATGGAGAAAAGGAGACAGACTGTAGGAAGAGAAAATACACAGAAATCCAGTTGCCAGTTTCTGATACTAAATTAATAATATGATTCCATTGGTACAAGAGTGGAGGGCACAGGGCATACACTCTGCTGCTCTTAGACATGAGTAACGTGATATCACTTTTCAGTAGTGAGTGATTTTTTTTTTTTTCTACTGGATGGACCAGGAGGCACCAGAGAGAGGACAATCAGTGCAATGGAAATAGCTTTACTACAGAAAGGACTCCAATTTAGAATGAGAAAACATGAGTAGTCTCATTCCAAGTCATTTCCATGCTACAAGAGACCACAAGATTCCTCTTTCCTCCTCCATCCATGGGGGCAGATTGTGTGTGTGTCCGTTAAAGCAGATTCTAGCAACCAGAGGACTGGTAGTGGTGGCGGGGAGGAGGGTAGCAAGTAAGGACGACTGTAACAGGGAACCCTAACCCTGTTACTAAGAAACAGGGTGGCCCCTTTAAGTCCAGAACCTTCCAGTCATGGTCGGCTAGTCAAGTAGGGGTTAAGGCTCAAGCCCTGCCAGCCGGTCAGGTGACAGGAAGAGGAAGTCCAGGATCCTACAAATGGTGAGTGGAGAAGGCCAGAGGGGCAGCAGGGAGGCGGACTCCAAATGATTATGGTGCTGCAGCTGCAGTCTCTGTTGGAAGACTACACCATGCCCAGAGCCATCCTCACGATCATTTACAGTAAGCAGGCATGTTGTCTCTTGTTTGATGTTAACAACCAGTGGTTTAGGTGCGGCTATTGGGGAAGGAGGAGGCCTCATTGGGGGCCCACTGCAGTGTGGGGACCCCGGTGCCAGAGAGGGTGCAGCATTTTGGGGTGCACCGACCCCGGTGCCAGAGAGGGCACAGCATTTTTTGGGTGCGCTGACCCTGGCGCCAGTGAGGGGCAAGAGCCTGAGTGAGGGTTTTTTTTGAGAGCTAGAGCCTGGGAGTCAAACCCTGATTAGTTGGGGGGGGGGGGTGACTGACAGGCCTACCTAGAGAGAGAAAAAAGGGGTAGGCCCACAGTGGCCTAGACCCCAACATAAAGAGGAATTTTCAAATACCACCTGTGAGGCTTGGGCTGGAGTGTAGGGGAGGAATGGAGCTGCAGATAACACCCTCTGGCATCAGGGCAGAAAATGGGCAGCCTCCCACTTAATTACATCATTTAACTAATTACCAAGAAGGCGTGGCAGGTGAGAAGGTGGGCGGTTGGCCCATAACAGGTGGGCGGGGCTACAGTGAGATAAGCCCTGAGAAGGCCACCTGTTACAATGACAAATATAAGAACTTGGGTTTAGGATAGGAGCGACAGGAAGTATTGGGATGGACCATAATACTGCATAGACTCAGATAAGTTGGGAGTGAACTAAGATTGTTATTTGTATTATGGTAATGCTTAGGGTACAACTAAAATTGGTGCCCTGTTGCGTTAGTCAGTAGAAAATGGAGAAAGAGACACAGTTGTTATCTGAAGAGCTCGGAGTCTTAGAAGACAGAAGAAGGGTGTGGAGGAAAACGGTATATTTAGAGTTAAAAGTGTTAAGTTACAAATACCAAGTTAATGCTACAGTGTTTGGGGGTCAGATTGTTAGGTTTGTTTTTTTAGTCCTTTGGAGGGGCATTATGGTTGGAGTGATCTGGATCCACAGGATCTGTGTTACTGCCATCAACAATATGTGTCTTTTGGGCTAACTGACAGTGTATCAGTTGAGGGTCTAACGGAGATACATTAGGAAAACTGTTTTTTCCATAATAAAATTCTATTATTTAGCTCAGTGGTTCCCAACCTTTTATTTCCGTGCCCCAGTGCTGGGATCAGAGTGCAGTGGTGGCCCAGGGGTGGGAGAGTTCCTGACATATGGGGTGGCTTATCTTTTCTGTGCAGTGCCGCTGGCATTGCCCCTGCAACCGTCATTTGGTTCATAACCCAGGGTTGGGAACTGCTGTTTTAGCTGATACATGGAATTAAATGTCTCTTAGCTGATTTTTGCTAGTTCATAGCCATCAATGTAAATGTTTTCATTCCATTGGAAGAAAAATCAAAACAGCCTCTCTTCCCTTTTCAGGGTCTGATCCAAAGCCTACTGAAGCTAAATGGCAGGTTTTGTTTCCAGCAGTGATCCTAGGGTTGCTCTAAGATGAAGCGGTGTAACTGGTGGCCTGCATACAGTCCATGAAGAGTTAATATGTGGCCCCTAGGTTCCAACTCAGCTTCTGGCCCCCTTAGCTCTCTGGTTTCTGCTGCAGTCAGTCAGGGTATTTAGTCACTCTCCTTCCCCAAATCAGTTTTTGCTTCCTTCTCAAACCCCAAGGAGTGGAATGGCACAGCCCACAGCACTCAGAGAGCTTTGTGGCATAGTGCAGCAGTGTGTGGGGGGACTGCTCATGCGCACAGTGCAGGGGTGGGGTGCTGCCTGAAGTCCCATGGCTTGTATTAGTGTGGCCCCCACTGGTGTGGCTTACAGCATGTGTAGCCCCCAGCCACTTAGAAGCTGGACAGCCCTGCTCTAAGAGTGTCACTGCCTCTCTGAGCTCCAGCATATGCCAAAATGCACTTAGCTTCTTTCTCCATACCAAAGGCTATGAAAATAAGACTTTTAGCTAAATAATTTACATGCATAGCCAGTAAGTGTCCAGTGAACAGGGTATGTGGGAAGTCATTGCTGGGAACAATAGCAAACATCAGGGCTAGGGACAGAAGTTGCATATAAACCAGTTTAAGTAATCAGAAACTGATTTAAACCTAGATTTCATAGATTTCATGCACATTATGTATGAAAGGACTGGAAGGGACCTTGTGAGATTGAATCCAGGCCCCCTGCTATAGGTAGGAAGTCTGCTGGGTCAAATGATCCCAGCAAGTTAAACATCCAGATGCTTTTTGAATGAGTCCAGAGTAGGTGCTTGCACCACCTCTGGGGGAGTCTGTTCCAGAACCTGGGCACATGGGCTATAAATAAGTTTTTTCTTATGTCCTGTCTAAATCGGCTTTCCAGGAGTTTGTGGCTGTTAGACCTTGTTTTCCTTTGGAGACCTGGTGAACAACTGTTCTCCCAGGTCCTGATGCACCCCCCTTATATACTTGTAGGTTGCCACCAAGTCCCCTCTGAGCCTTCTCTTTTCTAGGCTGAAGAGCCCCAAGTCCCTTAGCCTCCCCTCATAAGGCTTGCACTCTCGGCCTTTGAACATACGGGTGGATCTCCTTTGGACTCTCAAGCTTATCCACATCCCTCCTGAGGTGGGAGGCCCAAAACTGGAAGCAATACTCTACTCGGCCTTAGTGAGCCCACAGCTGAAGTGGGAGGATGATGTCCCTGGTTTTTCTGGAGATGCATCAGTGGATGCATGCCAGAGTTTGGTTTGCTTTGCCAGCTATGGTATCGCATTGGTGGCTCATATTCATTTTGTGGTCAATCAAGACCCCCAAGTCTCTTTCAGTCATGGTGCTAGTGAGTATGGCACCGTCGAGCCTATAAGTATGTTGCTGGTTCTTCCTCCCAAGGTGGAGCACCCTGCACTTCTCTATGTTGAAGGCCATCAGGTTTTGGTCCACCCACCTTTGCAAGTGTGGCCAGGTCAGCCTGTAACCCCAGCCTGTCTTCCAGTGTGACCGCTTTTCCCCCATAGGTTAGCGTCATCTGCAAACTTTGCCAGCCTGCATCTGACACCTGAATCCAGATCTTTAATGAAGATGTTGATGAGTGCTGGCCCGAGTACTGAGCCCTGGGGGACACTACTGGTCACCTTGAGCCATGTTGATTTGCTCCCATCAACTAGTACTCTTTGGGTCCGACCCTGGAGCCAGTTCCCCAGCTATTGGACTGTGTGATGGTGGAGGCTGCAGCTCCCCAGCTTAACCATGAGGACATCATGGGAGACTAAGTCAAAGGCTTTCTTGAAATCCAAATATATGACATTAACCTCATCTCCCTTGTCCAAGGCTATGCATCACCTGGTCATAGAAGGAGGTGAGGTTGGTCAGGCAAGACCAGTCGGTAACAAAGCCATGTTGGCTGGCATTCAGAAGGTTGCCTTTTGTTAGCTTGTTGCTGATGGATCCCTTGATGATTTTCTCCAAGATCTTTCCAGGGATGGATGAAAGACTGATTGTCCTGTAATTCCCTGGACCCTCCTTCCTCCCTTTCCTGAAGATTGGTATCATGCTGGCTCTCTTCTATTCTTCTGGAACCTCACCCAAGTGCCATGAATTTTCAGATATCTTTGCCATAGGTGTACTATGACGTCCTCCAGCTCCTTCAAGACTCTTGGGTGCATTCTGTCGGGGCCCATGAACTTATGGATGTCTGGCCTTTCAAGGTGTTCCCTCACCTGATCTATGTCAATTGTAGGCCCATCTCCCACTCCCTGGGTGATTTGCATCCCATCTGACAGTGTGACTCCCATGGGTGGGTAGAAGACCAATGCAAAGTAATAGTTTAGGAGATTGGCCTTTTCCTGGGCATCAGACATCAGCTGCCCCATTTGATCTCATAGGGGTCCAATGTTGCCTTTGTTCTTTCTCTGACTTCCAACATATCAGAAGACGGAATTCTTGTTCTCCTTGATTCTTGTGGCTAGCCTGAGTTTTGGTTTCTGCCTTGGCTTTTCTGGACCACTGTCTACATGTGTGGGCTAGTGCTGAGTAGTCCTCCTTGGTGATACGTCCCATTTTCCATTTGGTGTAGGCTTCTCTTTTAAGTTTCAGGAGGTCCAACAGTTCCCTGTTTGGCCAAGGTGGCTTCCCTGCCCTCTAACTGCATTTCTTGCAGGATGGGATGGACTTCCTTTGTGCTTCAAGGACTGTGTTCTTAAGGAATAAGCATTACTCATGGCCTCCCCTTTCTAAGGGGCCATGGCCTCTTAGTGCCTGACTGACCAATCTCCTGAGTTTGTGAAAGTCAGCCTTCCCAAAGCTGAGGATTTCTGTTTTACTTAGGGATTTGCCCACCCTGTGTTGGACAGAGAAAGTGATCAGTTCATGGTCACTGTCACCAAGTGTCCCCTTGATCCTCAGATCACTCACCGGATCATCCCATTTGACCAGAACCAGATCCAGCAGTGCCTCTCCCCTAGTCGGCCTGTAGACCTCTTGCCTTAGGTAGAGGTCATCAATGCGAGCAAGAAAGCTAAACAACCAGTCAGATTTGTCTGTGTGCTCTTCCCACAAGATATCAGGGAGGCTGAAGTCCCCCATGACGATCATGCATTGGGAGCGTGCGGCCTCAGTAAGTTCCTTATTGAATTCGTGGTCCAGTTCTTGTTGGTGGGGAGGTCTATAATAGACTCCTATGAGTATATCTTCTTCCCCTTGCTCTCCCCGTATTTTAATCTAGAGGGTCTTGAGACACCCTTTATGGTTAGTGAACTCAGTTTAAAGGGAAGTGTACTGCTCCTTGATGTAGAGAGCTACACCCCCACCCCTCTTCCCAACACGATCCCTCCTGTAGAAGGTATAGCCTTCTATACCAACAGATCAGTCGCAGGTGGAGTCCCACCAGGTCTCTGTTATCCCTACAAGTTCATAACCTTTATCACACAAGAGAAGGGCCAGTTCCTCTTGTTTGTTTCCCAAGCTCCTGGTATTTGTGTACAGGCAGTTGAGTCTGCCATGGGAAGCCATAGGCTTCCTTATGTGATAGGACATGAACTTTTCTTGGGTTGTCACAGGAGTGGGTTCCCCTGGGCTACCCAAGTTATTTTTACTGTGGCTTACATGACCTGCGCTAGAACTGTTAATTGACCTCCCATCCACTGGCAATCTTAGTTTAAGCCCTGTCAAGTAGGTCAGCCATTCTGGCTGAGAAGAGATTGTTCCTTCTCCAGGTGCGGTGGACGCCATCCCTTCCCAACTATCCACTACCTCCCTCACTGAAGTGTGGACTGTAGTCAAAGAAGCTGAACCCCTTGCAATGGCACCATCACCAGAGTCTTCTGTTCACCTCATCAATGCACCTTTCCCTCTGGGGCCCATGACCTGTGATCAGGAGGATTGAGGAAAAATCTATCTGTGCCTCCAGACCCTCGAGCCCAGAGCCCTCATGGCCTGGTTAGGATTATTTTGCGCTGTATCATTTTGTGCCCACATGGATGAGTAGCATGGGATGATGGTCAGAGTGCTGGATGAGTTTGGGGATCCTCTCAGTTACATCCTGGAAATGAGCCCCAGGGAGGAAGCAGACCTCATGGGCTAAGGGGTTGGGGTGACAGATCACTCCTTCAGTCCCCCTCAGGAGGGAGTTGCCCACCATAATTACTCTGTGTTTTCTTCTAGGCACAGTTGCTGGTGGCCCTCCATCCTCACATGTTGGAGCTGGTGGCTCAGCTGGCTCTGCTGATGTGAGGGGTTCAAAACAGTTGTGCAGCTCCAGGGGGGTGGTCACCCTGCTGCAGTGCCTCCTTGGGCCTGAGTCTACCTTGGTCCAAGCAACCCCTGGCTAGACTTCATGATGGATCTTTATTTCTGCCATGGTGTTGTCAGTTGTCAGGTGTCCTGTTCCTGCTTTGCACCTCTAATGGTGTGCAGCCACTGCACCATTGCCTGAAGCTCCCTAATCTGGCACTCCAGAGCCTTCACCATTGAGCACACCCCACAAGGGGAGGTGCCAGTGCTCCCAAATCCAGGTGCCTACATCCGAGCCAGGCAGCCTCCACAGGAAGCCAGGGGCTTTGTCTGAGGGGAAGCTGGGGCCATGGCTCCCACCCAGGTGTGGGCAGGGACTGCAGGCTCCACCTGGGTACTGGCTGGAACCATGGACTCAGCTTGGGTGGAGACCCCAGTGGTACCAGGGCAGGGGGGTCCAGGTGCAGGGGGGAAGATTGGGGTGCAACATCTCCCTCCCACCACAGTCCATGTAGTAGTCTGGGCTACTACTGTGCAGACCCTTACCTTCAGGCTCACTGCCTAGAGCCACTTGCCCCTCCTGCTTGCCCTCCTGTGCAAACTCCTATGCTAAATCATGCCCAATTCCCAGAAGCGCACCTGTTTGTGTGGTCTGTTTGTGAGGCTCTGGTTGTGTGGCTCCCTGTGGGGCTGGGCCAAATAGGAGCTGGGGGGGCGTGACCCTCCTTGGCTTCTCTCAACTGCCTCCCGCAGCTGTACTACTCCCACCCACCACGGGCCCCACCTACCTCCTGGCTGAACTGGGGGTTGGGGTCTTCTGAGGGTCCTTGGGTGTCCTGGGGATCCCGGGGCTCATGGGGGTGCAATGAGCTTCTGCCTGTGTGTCTCACACCAGAGCCAGGTACAGGCTGTAATGGAACATAAGTTCAGTGAACATAAACCAGTTTCAAAATGGCCAAAATCAGTTTGAGATAAACCTGGTTGAATGCAGTATCAGACTTAACTGATTGATCTCAAACCAGTTTATGGAACTTCTGTCCCAAACCCCTTCCAGGTTTAAGTTAAACCAGAGTCCTCCATCATCCTAGCATGCTCTGCAGCCCTGGGCTGTGTTCTCTGCTCCAGCAGAGCAGGGCTGGCCCCACCCCTCTGCTCCCTAGCCAAAGCATGGGTGGGGGTGTGGCCAAACACTGCCCCCCCCTAGGGTGAAGGTTGGCAGGGAAAAAGTTTATTCCCCCTTCCTTCCCCTGTCCCACCAGCATGGACCTGCCAGACATTTCTCCACTTGCTGCTCCAGTGGTGGGGGCATGGATAGTTTATTCCCCCCTCAGCCTCCTCTGCCCCCAGGGAGCCACAGCCAGCTTCTGGCTGTACTGCCACTCCTGCCATTGGAGTAGCAAGGGGGCAGGGACCTTGATGGGGGCTGCAGCCCCTCTCATGGTTTCCTGGGAGTGCAAGCTTTTTTCTGGTGGGGAGGCTGTACTGTGGGTGGGGCAGGGCAGGCAGAGCTGTCACCGACTGCATGGGGCAAGCAGTGGTGGTGCGCTAGGGGGTGTTTGGGGGGCTATGGCCACCCCTCCAAGCCCCAGTGCCACCGCTCATTCTACGCAGTCTTCAGCAGCTCTGCCTATCTCGCCCTGCCCATAGCAGAGCTGCCCCACCGCGCAAGTGGAAAGAGGCTTGCATTCACAGAAAACTGTGAGGGGCTGCTGCCCCCACCAAGGTCTCTGCCCTCTTGCCATTTCTGTGGCTGGGGCGGGGGTGCGGCCAGAGGCTGACACAAGCATGGCCCCCTTAGGTGAGAGGTCAAGGAGGGGGGTTATTTCCCCCACTCCTTCTGGTACCTGGAGGAGGGGGCAGTGAAGGAGCTTATCCTGCCACTTGCCCCACATAGGGAGCGATCAGTGGTAGTCGGAGCTGGCAGACCCTGGCTGCGGTCCCCCAGGGGTAGAGGAGGTGGAGTGGGGAATAAACCTCCTCCCTGCCCCCTCTACCTCAGGGGGCTATGCCGACCAGCCTCTGGCCATGCCCCTGCCCCTGCCCTTGCTGCGGCTGCAGTGTGGGGGGAGTGCCAGGTGCACCCTGGCTCGGGTCTGTGCTGGTGGGGATGCCCTGGGCTTCTGGCTTGAGCCACTGCAGGCATGTGCTTGCATTTCCTGAGTGAAGAGGAAGTGTCTGATCACTTGCAAATTGGTTCAGTCTAAGCAGGTTAGACTACCTGCAAAGATTGAATCAATTCAAGCTCCAGCTTTTTGAATGTCTGTCTCTAGCCCAGAAGAAGGTGGCTTGTTAATTAGATAGTAACTACGCCAGCACATACTTAGAAGCCTCTAGGGTGACTTTAACTTTGCATATTTTTTCAGGTTATTCCCTTAACCAATTTTTGGTCTGTGCTGCTAGTACAGATTCAGGCTGAAATTCTTGAGTTAAATCCTGGGAGATGCAGCAGAACACCAGCAGGTCTCACTGGAAGTCAGTATAGGAGTTTTTCCTATTGATTTGACACATGGAAAACACAATTTCTTTCCAAGGGGTTTGGGTGATTGACCTAACTTGTTCTGTGCTGAGGATTCAGTTAACTTCATTGTCACTGCCTTGGGCAACTAGTGCCTCCTGAGTCTTGGGCGGGTGGGACACCCACAGATGCTGCTGGCAGTGTTGGCGGCGAGGGCAGAGCTGGCAAGCATCTGCAGACGCCGGCAGCAGTGGGGACGGACCTCTCGGGAGGGGGCATGTGCCCCTCATGCCTCCTCTACCAGTCACCTATGTCTACTGTCTTTGGACAGCACAGCCTGCACATTCAGAATTTGTTAGCATAAGTTCCTCACAGACTTGCTTCCCTGTTTGGAGAGTTTATCCACGAAACTACTAGGAGTAGTAGGAATTTTGAAATCTAACAAACTTAATCTAATTTCTTAAAGTTTTTAGGGACTATATCCTGTTTTTGAGACATAAACACACCATATTTGAGTCATGCTGATAACTTTACATTCAAGGAAAATGAATAATCATTCATGGGCAAGAAGTGATTTTTTTCTTGGGATACATGAACTACTTCTGGCTTTATAGAAGATTAAAGTAATTGCTGGTTCATTTTTCTGGTTAGGAAACCCCTTCCTACTCTCTGCTTGCCCAGTCGATGACTCGGAGACATTGCCAAATCTTGAAATGCTTCTATTTGTGGAGACTTGAGACCTCTAATTCCAGCCTAATAAGCAGATCCAGACATTTCATGAACATGCCTAAAACAACATCATTTCAGGTGGTGTAATGAGAGTAGACAGCACTAGTACATTACATTATTCATTTACAGAGTCTTCTATTAAAGGAAATTGCCAAAGCATGGGGTGATAGGACTCTGGGGAAAGGTAACAATTTAATCCTTTGTTCTTTGATAGCACCTTTTATCCATTTTACAGAGGATCAGAGTCCCAGTGAAGTTCATTTCTAATTGCATAGTGAGTCAGTAACTGAACTAGTAGCAGAACTCTGCCCTCCCTGGGCCTATCTTCCTCACTGTCTTTACCATTGCGAGTAGGTCCAGTTTTTGTAATACGATCCTATTGTCAAAATGAATGCAGCAAGAAGACAAATAATGTTATAGAAATGGACTGGACTCCACATACTGGTTTTAACCTTGCTCTGCACTTTAGGTTGGTCTTCAGCCCAGCGCAAGGTCAGTACAAAGCAGTACTCCACCCCATTCACTTTGCACGGGTGCAGGTGATTACATACATCATGCAGCAATGGAGAAGCAGACTCCACTGATTAATGGGGAGAGAAACTCAGAATAGCCAGTCCACATAAGCATTCAAAAATGTAGCCAACACAAATGCACACGTCCTAGACCTGGCCGTGTCTAGTGTTCTGGTGGAAGCAGCAGCCATCAGTGGCCTGCATGTTAGGAGTTCTGTGTAGCTCCACAACAACAGTTGAGCTGCTGGAACATGAAGTGTGCTCTGGGAAGGCATCAGCTACTGAAAGGACACAGTGGTATTGAGGGAGAGTGATTGACTGCCCAAAAGGGTTTATACAATGTGGGCCCATCTACACAAGGTGCTAACTGCACAGTAGCCTAATAATACTGCACAGTAGTGTCACAGCACAGAATGCTAATATGGTACTGTGCAGTATTATTAGGCTACTGCGCAGTAGTGTCACCAAAAAGGTGTGCACTGGTACTACTATGCAGTAATGCTGGTTACTGCTTATTAAATTATTACTTGATTATACAAGTACTACATTTATTGTGTAGTAACTGTGGCGTATTAGTGAATGTGTAGACAACTCCTGTGTGTGTGAAACTGAAAAACCCTTTTCTTTCTGCCTTCCCTTTCTTGTGACCTCTTGACACATGATATGCTTTGCATTGCCACTATGAAAGGCAGTGGCCTAAGGGCTGGAGGACAATGGAAATTGCACTGATTTGAGGCTGGAGAAGAAGTGACATTTCAGAATGCTAGCTTTCAAAATAAAAAAATCAATGGCCCATCAGCTACACTAGGCTTGCAGAATCATTTTCCTTTTTGAAGCAGGCTACAGACTTCTTACATGACTTTGTGTTGCTTCCTCATTTTCCTTTAACCTCCCCATCCCCTGCCTTGTCTGCTCATTCATTTTCTTGGCTGTGTTTCAGCGTGTATGTTTGTATAACTGGAATAGTCCCTTGTTTGCTTTGTTCTTATTTTTATTTCTTCTGCTCACTTCAGCTGAGTGTAGCATTTCCCCCTGCTGCTTAAATCTTTAAATCAAGACCAGTTATGGAAAAGGTGGCTGCCATAGGTTCTCTTTCCAGGAAAGAAAAGTTTTCTAGCCTGACTTGTTAGGAAAAGGGCAGAAATCCCCTGCCAGAATCACAGATCTCCTTCCACTACTTACTCCAGTTTCATACTCGACATGATCAAATAAGGAAGGAATGAAAGTAGGGGGAGAGAGATTACAACATGGTATGTCTTTAAATAAGAGCCAGATCATTAACTCCATCAAGTCTTGACTCTGGTCTCTCAGGATAAAAGTAAGCTTAAGCAAGGCAGATATAAGTCAGCAGAGGACTCTCAATGCACAGAGAAATGCTTGGGCGATACAAAATAAATGTACTGGGCTCCACAAAACTTCTTTTCAGCCATAAACATAGGATATATGACTGAAAGAAAAGGGATGTAGCTCAAGAGGCTCTACAATGCACTCAGGCCAGGCCACTGGAATAGCACCTCTCAGCTCTTGGTGTAGTTTAGAACGTCCCAGGGACCAAGTCTGTGCAGAAGTTGCTCCACAGGAGAGTGCCATTTATAGATATTCTGTACTCTCTTCTTAACAGTATGTCTGAGGTGTAGCTGAGAATATGAACTACTGGATCCAGACTAGACTGCTTAGACGCACTCTGGGCAATTTTTTGGAATAATATTAATTTGGGGCTGATTGAAAGGGATTGGCAGCAGGCAGGGGTGCTGTGGGAGAGAACTGCAAGCTGAGCACAGTCTTCCCATTCCCTATAGAGCCAGGCCAGGCCAATATTAAGCTATATACAAATTTATTAATATTTGCAGGGAACTTTAAAAGATAACTGCTAATATAAAACAATACAGATATTTACATTTAATATAGGACTAATAAGTAACCTTGTTTCTCTGCAATGGATGACCATGACCAGGGTCCAGGGAAGTTGCAAGTAAACACACATAAGTAATGGGCAGGGGTCCTAGCAGGACCTCAGTATGGATCTTACATTCTAACGTTAGTTTTCTTACTGATACGGGAGCACACAATTCACAAAATATTCACAAAATATTCACAATTCACAAAATATAAAATACAATATCATGAAATATAAGGTGCATAAGCATAGAATTAACCTTAAATTATTAAAAGGGATTGGCAGCAGGCAGGGCTGTTGTGGGAGAGAACTACAAGGTGAGTGCAGTCTTCCTATTCCTTATAGAGCCAGGTCAGGACAATATTAAGCTGTATACACATTTATTAATATTTGCAGGGAACCTTAAAAGAGAACTATAATATAATTTACAGGGATTTCTGCCCTTACAGATACAAGCCCCACAGCCCCACCATGTTCCTGGGGCCTGGATTACGCTCTAGTGATCCGTGAGGGAAGAACTTATTGCCCCTTGGGCCTCACACCAGCCCCTAGGAAACTCACAAACTCAGAAGGGACCCTCCCCGGTCCCTCTCTCCAGGAGCCCCTTTTTAGCCAAGAAGGACTTCCCCTCCCCTGTGGGAAGCCTATTTCTGAGCAACTCATGAATCCAGTGCCTCGGCGGGTGGTTCTTGTCCTCTTGGAGAAGCCTCTGGAGCCTCTGGCTCCTCTTGAGCCACTTCCCATTAGCCTTGAGCACTGTCGCGTGCTCTTGGGTGGCTTTGGCTTTGACTCAGGGTTGGAAGTCCAGACTGCCTTGCGTGGCTCTGGGACTGGGTCCGCTGAAAACTTCTGAGGTTTAGGTATGGGATAGGCACTGTGTGAGGCTAAGAGTTACAGTTTTGCACATGTCCAGTAGCATAAACCAGGGCTGCTCAACCCCTAGCCCTCAGGCCAGATCCAGCCACCAACTTTGTGTCATCCAGCTGATATAGTATTAAAGATCTGGCTCTGAGCCTGCTGCAACTTCTGGCTTTAGCTCAAGCTGTGAAGGCTTATGTTTTTAACTCTAGAAATTCTGGGCTTAATCCATGGGGACAACCAAGATGCCAATCATGATGCACACAGGAAAGTTCAGAACCTAATCAGTGATCATCTGCATGTAATCATGAATCCTGGAATAACTACTTCGATGAAGATGACTCTCTGCACAACTAGGAAAGACGTGAAATAGCCACATCCTCCCCAACACAAAGAAGAAACAAGAATGCTATTAGAATCTCATTTAGTGAGACAAGACAGACCACTGATTTCATTTGTGTTCACTTAACAGCACAGGAAACAACTCTTAACAGCACTGATTCTCTGCTACTTCTTACATCCATTTGGTATGTAATGGCTCTATAAATAGACAACTAATAATCATGCTGACATGGAAACTTCAGTACATAGGAGGATATTTTCAATTATACGTAAGACGTGTAGAGATTTTCCAGCAGTTGGGCTGTTCACATGTTCTGGCGCTCTCTATTTCTCCATACCCTTATTCTGAACTCTCAAAGCCCCTCATTTCACTGACTTTCATTTTATCTCAGGGGAGCTGAATTGGGATTCTGGCTCATGCAATGGGAAGTTTGATTCTCACCTAGCACTCTACCCCATGGGCTCAGCACTAAAGCCCACATTTTCATTGTCAGTGTGGGGGAATCATAAGCAAAGCTAACCGCACTTTATCGTGCATCAGCAGATACATGACAAATAGATCCAAGGAGGTGATACTTCCCCTCTATGCAGCATTGGTCAGACTGCAGCTGGAGTACTGCGTCCAGTTTTGGGTGCCATACTTCAAGAAGGATGTTGATAGATCCAAGAGGGTCCAGAGGAGGGCCACTTATATGGTTAGGGGCTTACAGGACAAGCCCTATGAGGACAGACCGATGGACATGGACCTCTTCAGCCTTCATAAGAGAAGGCTGAGAGGTGATCTTGTGGTTGCCTACAAATTCATTAGGGGGAATGCAGCAAGGGATTGGAGATGCTCTGTTCAACAGGGCACCTCTTGGGGTAACAAGGAACAATGGTCACAAACTGACAGAGAGCAGATTTAGGTTAGATATCAGGAAAAACTTCTTCACAGTAAGGGTGGCCAAAATTTGTAATGGGCTTCCAAGGGAGGTAGTGCTCTCCCCTACCCTGGGAGTCTTTAAGAGAAGGCTGGGTAGGCATCTGTCTGGGGCCATCTGACCCCAGCACTCTTTCCTGTCTAAGCAGGGGGTCAGACTCGATGATCTGTTGAGATCCCTTCCAACCCTAGCATCTATGAATCTTTTGTTTAATATTGTGCTAATATTAATGGATTTACTGGGAATATGACTGGGCTGACTTTCCATTTAGTTAGTAACATATGGTCAGCATAAAAACAGCTAGAAAGATTTTTAAATGCTGTTGAATAACTCTTGTCAATGACTTCCTTTCTTTATGATCCCATCATTAAAGCATGAACAGTGAGATTTCCACATCAAGAAATTCTTCTAGTTTGTGATTTCCTGTTCCTGTGTCAGGCCACCGCAAGCTGACACAGCTTGGGACAATGCAACATGGAGTATTTGAAGTAGAAAAGCCACAGGAAAAGAAATAGAAGCACAAGCTCTCTTTCCTCTTAAATACACCAGATGAGGAAATGAAAATAACACCTCCCAGTAGATTTGTGTTCTGAATCATAAACCAGAACTGTCTGGTTTTTTGGCATCCCAGATTAAGAAGAGATTTCTGTTTGCTTTGTAAAAAAAAAACAAAATAAAAAAACTGAGTTCACCATGAATACAGAAGTACAAAGAATAACTGGTTTTTAGACTTTGCATAAAACTGTATGGTTTTGCTGGTTTGCCCTGTACATTTTGGGCCAATATTCAACTGTGCGCATAAATTCATCTTTAGGCATTCATTCTAGGTGCCTAAATTCTTGGAAGTCAAATGCAGGTTGGTGGGAGGGGGTAGAAGGGAAAGACTGTATGAAGTTGGAAGTGAAGAAAGTTTTAGGGAACTATTTAGTTAACATTTATTTTTAAGTGAAAGAGGAGTTGGCTTTAAGTAGCGTCCTAGAATATTTCTCAACCTTTAGCCCTTTCTACCCCTGCTCCCCTTCTTTTAAATTTCTCCTGCAGAAGAAAAGTGAACTAGTGTGAATCCACACTCCAGTTATCTACATGTACGTTTTCCCTTGAAAGTTCCTACCCATGTACTCATGCAGTTTGACTTGGCCTGCTTCCTCATAATACCATAAAAACCAGTAAAGTGAAGATTATAAAGGTCCTCCAAGAGACTCCCGTAGCAGTCTTCAGAGAAACTCCAACATTCATTCTTACATTCTTGTCAAGCATGGCTTACCTCTTATATTAATAGAGGTTATGTTTGCTTTATTGAACTCAACATCAAGGACACACATGCATGTGCGCGCGCGATTTGATAAGCATTCTCCTTAAAACTTTCTAATCCTCAAGTAAGGGCTTCCAACACTACAGTTGTTGTGTAGATGACCACATTTGTATAAATTAAAGTCCCTCTAAGCATGTATACCCCCTTTATGCAGATGAACTTAGATTTTTAAAAGGTACCTCGTAGCAGTAGTCAGGAGCATAACTGACTATCACTGTGCCCTGGACTTCTCTGCTTTCCCTGCTGCTGGAGTACTTGCAGACAAGGTGCCTCACTATTTCTATTCCAGTGCCTTTCCTAGTGCCTGCAGCTCATGCCCTCACTGTTGTACTACTGCCATTAGAACTATACTAATAAAGAAAAGGGAAATAAGCTACTGAAGGCATAAGGCACCTTTATGTCAGTATGTCAGGGCATGCATTCACCTGGAGGGTGGGAAGCCCTTTCAGTAGCTTAGGTCAGAGAAAGAGTGGGAGTCACATTACTAACCCAAATAGTTAAACTAGTACAAAGTATGTAAAGCCAACAGAGAGCTACTAATAATGTGGGTTTTATGAATGATGAGAATATTTGATGTGGAGGTTTGAGGTCCCATATGCAATTTTGAAAAATATGGAGACCATTTTGAAACTTTTGACTCCCAGCTCTCCCTTTCTGTAGAACTGCAAGGGGGCTGGCAGAAGTGCAAAGAAGGTTATTAAAAGTCTAACCATTTTTTTTTTTTGGGGGGGGGGGTGGTTCTCAAATCAAGAAAGAAAGCCTGTTTACCCCTGGAAGAAACTTTCTGTTCAGAAAGCATTAACCATGTCTATTCAAAGAGAGCAGTGTGTGGTATCTAAAACATTTTTTTTTTTTAATAAGAACACAAGGATAGGTTTACGTACATTAAGGGGAAAGTATTTGCAGGCCATCTCTACGGATAAACATTCCAAAAATTTTGCTTCTCTTGGGGTTCATACAGACATTTGGGGAGGTCACAAACTGACAGAGAGCAGATTTAGGTTAGGCATTAGGAAGAACTTCTTCACAGTAAGGGTTGCCAGAATCTGGAATGGGCTTCCAGGGGAGGCGGTGCTCTCCCCTACCCTGGGGGTCTTCAAGAGGAGACTGGACAAGCACCTAGCTGGGGTCATTTGACCCCAGCGCTCTTTCCTGCCCATGGCAGGGGGTCAGACTCGATAAGCTACTGAGGTCCCTTCTGACCCTAACATCTATGAAGTTATGAGGTTAGGGAGAGGTTAGATTGTATTAAAATGTCCACCTGATCTAACTTTGCTCATCTAGGCATGGACCCTGTACTTAGGTTAATCTAAGTGCAAACCGTACAGACGTTCAGGAAGGTTAGATCAGTTTAAAAATGGCTTACCTGATCTAAATTAACTATACCTTGGAGGCAGTCTAGCTTAGATTGGTTTTACCCAATCCAAACTAACTGAACTTCTGTACAGTTTCCAGTGCAGCCCAGGGGTGGGAAAGCCCAGTTGCTTGCCCAACCTCCAGGGCTGCACTTTTCCTACCCCCACCCCAGTACTGGGCTATTTTTAGCCCCAGGGCCTATTTATCTCCACCTGCTCCCCTCAGCCCACCAAACCCCCGTTTTCACAAGTTGCTCCCAATTCTGGTTTTACTCCCAGCACTGGTGAGACTGCAGATGGAGTACTGGTGTCCAGTTCTGTGCGCCGCACTTCACCAAGGACATGGAAAAACTTGAGAGTCCAGAGAAGAGCCACCTGTTTGATCAGGGACTTGCAAGGCAGACCATACAAGGAGAGGCTGAAGGACTTGGGCCTCTTTAGCTTAAAAACAAACAGGCTAAGAGGGGACTTGGTAGCAGCTTACCACAACATCAGGGGAATACATCAAGAGCTTGGTGAACAACTGCTGACCAGGGCACCCTTGGGTAAAACTAGGAGTAATGGCCACAAACCCCTGGAAGACCACTTCAGGCTCAACTCTAGGAAAAACTTCTTCACAGTCAAGGTGTCCAGACTGTGGAATAAGCTCCCTCCAGAGGCGGTGCAGTCGCCTACCCTGGAATCTTGAAGAGGAGACTGGACAGTCCCCTTGCTGGGGCCACTTGACCCCAGGTGTCTTTCCTGCCTAGTGCAGGGGCGCTGGACCCACTGATCTTGCGAGGTCCTTTCCATCTCCTAACTATCTGTGAATCTATGAATTTACTGGCATTTGCCAGTAACAGAAGTCAAAGTAGTGAATCAGGGTAGGGGGAGGGATTGGTTTGTTGTGGGGGGAGGAGTGTTTTTTTTGGGGGGGGGGCGAGTCTGGGACCTAAACGTAGCCGCTAATCCTGGGCAGGAGACCCTCCTCCCATCCTCCCCTCAAGCTCCTCTGCAAACTGTTAGTTCCTCCGATTGTACCAAAACCTCCTGGACTGTACCAATCCCCCTGCAGACCTCAATTGATCCCAATCCTCCCCCAAAGATCCTCTAATTCCCCTTCCCCCCCAGCAAGCCCTCCCCATCCTGACTTACTTTAGATTGGGTGGTCATTTTTTAACTCAATTTAACCTCCCCTTTACCTCCCCAAACGCCTGTACTTAACCTTGATGTTTTAAGAGCATCTGTATTGACAGTCTCTGCTCTTACTGTAGACAGGTACCAGGAATAGCAAGTGGAGGGTTGGACCTTGAGAGGGAAACAGATATTGTAGCCAGATCTTTTCTGCAAGTGGAAGAGCAGTTTCATGAAAGATGCAAGTGTCTTCTGTTTCATGTTTCTCCCACATCGGTGACTTTAACATTTTTTCCCACTCCACCCTATTTTCCTTATTTACTATTAAGTGTGCCAGAATGAAGAAGTCTAGTATTTCTGCTCCCCCTGCCCTTTCCTAGTTTCCTTTTTATCACTACTTTAAGTTTTGGCAGTCATCTGGCCTCCCCTTTCAAAACTTAAGAAGTATCAGAGTTTCATAAGATTTAAATCCAGAAGAAGTTTATGATCTTGCCCATCTTCCTTTAAATCTCACAGCAAAGTTTCATCCAGATTCCTTATATCCAGTTCAATGCCATTAGAGAATTTAAATTGCTTAGGAAACTAAATTAATGTGTGCCACATGTAGAGACTAAAATGCCACCCATCTCTGAGGTCCTTCCAATAGCAGGGAAATGGTTAGGTGACGTGTGTGAAGATTGCCTCAGCAAGCAAATTCAGATCTCTCCAGAGAAACACAGAAGTCTGTAAGGTCCATTCCAGTCTTACCCAGGGGAAGATTCTCTCCAGACCACAAATTTGGCATGTAATACAACCCTGAATGGAGATATGCCAGCTCAGTACCAAAGTAGAGAGCCTCTGTATTACATCAGGGTGCTTGCCACCCTATTCACTAGCTGAGCCAAAAGCTGGATCAAAGTATATCTGTGGAAAACCAATGAGTCTCACTTCGAAGAGTGAAAGGGATAAACTGTTGGTTTCTGTTTTTCCCCCCCATGTGGCTTAACTGTTGCAAAAGCAAAGACATTTAGAGAGTCGCACACAGGAGCAAAATACTGTTTTGGGAGGGAGTTGGTGGTGGTGTTGGGCAAATCTGGACATTTATCCACTCATATTTAGTGGTGGCAATATTTATTTTATTCCATTTAACAGAGAGAGTGCAGAGGTGAAGAGATTCACTTCTGATTTTCTTGGAGAGTTTTTTCACAATATTTCAGTGTTGAGGTCTTTGTCAGATGTTTTGACAGAAAGACTGGACTCTCTAGAACAGTTCAAGGTCCACAATGACTATCAGGTAAAGTATTTAGACAGGAAGTTATTTAATGAAATCAGATATTTAGATCAGGTAAAGGGGAAGCAATTAACTCCTAGGAGCTAGCACTCACTCTTTTAATGCTTCTAAAAGATTCTGCAGTGAACCTCTGTAGGGTCTAATCATGCCCCAGAGAAGTCAGTGATGCTCCATGTAGGGAGTGGGTAGCTCTTGAGTTAGTTTTATGTTCTCCCCTCATACTCGGGAACTGATATCCAGTTAGTTTGGGGGTGGGGGTGGAAAAAAACCAAAACAAAACAAAAACCACACACACACAAAAAAACCCCAATAAAGGAAAACTATTTTTGAACATGCTTGGTTCTCTCTATACCAATTCATTGTGCAATGGAAAGAGTATACATCAGGATATAGTTGTTTGCATAGTATAGCTTTTTCCATAAGTGTATTCTGTTCAGCATAGCTAGATGTGCAGGTAAAAGAAAAATTGTAGTTGAGGTCACTATAAGGATAGTACATTGGTTACTCATGGCAGGTGGCCTTCTTTCATACTTACTTGTGTGAACAGAAGACGGAGTTAGGGAGTGTATTTCTCCCATTTGTCAGTTTTACTCTTGTGGGGAATTGAGGGTAAAGGGACCAGGGACCAGGAACCAGCTAGTGAGGTAAAGGGAATGTGGCTAGAGATTAGATATTCAGAAAGAGTAGAATGCTTTCTGCTTATTCAGAATTTTTCATTTCAGTGATAAAAGGACATGTTAGGTTTCTTGCAATTAAAAAAAAGTTAGTCTGTGTTGTATTATATCCAAAATTGCCATTAATAGGGAGAGCAGAACTCAACATAAATGTCGATTCTTTGATTGTTTAAAGAGGGGCTTCTATGATGGAGATATACTAGTCGTTAAGTAGATCAAGTCAGTATGATGTGGCGATTTTCTGGGAGTCCTTAAATAAACACCGAGAGTCACCATAAATAAAACAAAAACATAGCAGAACTCCTCACCATCTCACATACGCACATACCACATGCCTCTTTGTACTTCACTAGAGCTACGCTTTAACATCATTAGCAAATCCTACCTGAAAGGGCACTATATTTAAAAAGTGTTGGTAAGAGATTTAGTCAACATCATCCACATTCATTGAATAGAAAAGCTTGTGGGAGAAACCAAAAAAACCCCAAAACAAAACCAAACCAACCCCCCCCCCAACCTGTACGAAATTCACGATTTGTTATATTACTAGCTCATCAAGATGGAACAAGCCTTGTAGCATTAAAGAGATTGGCTTCCACATACACTAGCCACAGGGAAATAACTGGTCTTTGCAGTCTGACCAAAATGCTAGCATGCTTATTAAACCCCCCCCACACTTCTCAGCAGCCTAGTTGAGCTTTTATTATGAGTGAGACTGCAAGGGAATTAAATTTCCCAGAGACCTAGTTTACATTGGCGTTTAGGGACTAAGGGAAGTGATTTTTAAGTATTCCTTTTCACACTGTCCAGTAGACAGCCTGAAGGAAAATTTACCAGGTCCATAGCCTGTCTTTTCATGAAGTCTATGGCATCAGCCTCAGATAAGCAAGATACTAGGTATCCGTCAGCCTCAAAAGCCAATATTCCAGTACAAAGTGAGAGCAATTATCATGCTAGGAGATTAAGGCTTATTTCCTTGTCATCATCCATCTAATCTTGTCAAAGGAGATTGTTCCCACATTAAAGATAAGGAAGACCGTCACTACACAATAGGAAAGGTAAGGAGTCTGGCTACAGATCTCCTACTATCTCTGTCAAGGAAGCATTAAATGGTTATGCAGTAGATTCATTTTCCAGTAATAATCTGCTGGAAAGTCCCACTAGAAGCACTTGCGGTGAACGACACATGGCCCAGATTCATCATACTCCAGTTTGCTAATCCACATCTGTTGGAAAGTGGAAAGAGAGGCCAGGGTAGAGCCACCAACCCAGACAGAATATTTACGTTCTGGAGGGGCGATGATCTTGATTGTCATGGTTCTTGGTGCCAAGGTAACAATCTCCCTGTACATCCTGTCAATAATACCTGGGTACATGGTGGTGCCCCCAGACAGCACAGTGTTGGCATACAAGTCTTTTTGGATGTCCACATCACATTTCATAACAGAGTTGAAGTTAGTCTCATGGATTCCACAGGACTCCACACCCAGGAAAGATGGCTGGAAGAGGGCCTCAGGGCATCTGAACCGCTCATTGCCTAGGGTAATCACTTGCCCATCAGGTAGTTCATAGCTTTTTTCCAGTGAAGTGGAGGCAGCAGTGGTGGACATTTCCTGGTCAAAGTCCAGGGCAACATAGCACAACTTCTCCTTGATATCACGCACAATCTCTTGCTCAGCTGTAGTGATGAAGCTGTAGCCCCTCTCAGTCAGGATTTTCATGAGATAGTCAGTTAAATCCCGGCCAGCAAGGTTCATCCGAAGGATAGCATGGGGCATGGCATAGCCCTCAAAGATGGGTACTGAATGGGTAACCCCATCTCCAGAGTCTATCACAGTGCCTGTAGTACAGCCAGAAGCATAAAGGGATAGCACAGCTTGAATGGCAACATATGTGGCTGGCACACTGAAGGTCTCAAACATGATCTGAGTCATCATCTCTTGGTTGGCTTTAGGGTTGAGGGGGGCTTCGCTGAGCAACACTGGGTGCTCCTCAGGAGCCACCCGCAGCTCATTGTAGAAGGTGTGGTGCCAAATCTTCTCCATGTCATCCCAGTTAGTGATGATACCATGCTCAATGGGGTAATTCAGGGTAAGAATATCCCATTTGCTCTGGGCTTCATTTCCAACATAGCTATCCTTCTGGCCCACCCCCACCAAAACACCCTGGTGCCTGGGGTGCCCCACAATGGAGGGAAATACAGCACGGGGAATATCATCTCCAGCAAAACCAGCCTTGCACATACCTGAGCCATTGTCTATAATCAGAGAGGCAATCAATTCATCAGCCATTGGTATTATCAGGATAGATAGAGCAGGCCAGTCACTGCTAGGGGAAATAACTTTTATGTATGCTGCTGCTGTAAGAGCAATTTATATGTGATGCGCTCCAGCCAAATTTAAAGATAGCATAACCCACTCACCTCTCCTGATAGGAGCATAGTTTGGTAAAATGTCATCTCACTGGCTTCTAGGTAGGTTCCCATGTTCCTATTCAGATAGCCTTTACCCCATCAGCTGTAGCTATTACAATGCTGTGGGCTGCATTAAGATGCATTTTCTTGTTCCTCTGAATTGCAACCATCTGCTTTTCATTTTGCACAAAAGGACTTCTGGGGTAAGAGTAACAACTTCCCTGAGAAAGTAAAGGAAGGTAAGTGAAGTTCATTCACAGCATTTAGGCAGGGTAGGTATTTGCAAACTAGCTCTGTGCTTGGGGTTAAAATAATGCTCAATAATTTAAGTACATTTAATGAGCCAGTGGAGGAAGCTGAACACCTAGCACAATTAATCTCTTCTTTACTTAGTGTTAGAACACTTTATTGCTTAATGTTCTGCATGAGCATTAAGTAATGAGGGGAGGCAGGCAGACATATGCTTTTGAAATGCTGTTTGTGTTGAAAGCATAAAGATATAGGGGTTGTTGGCTATTTTTGTGCCATAGACTTAAAAAATAAAATGTTGTCAGAAAGTTATTTCTTTGCTTCTACTCTAAGGAAAGTTGTTTTAATGAAGGTATTTTTCAGCTATTTCATGTTCACTTCACAGCTTTTTTTTTTTCTCTGCAGCTGCCTTTAATGCCCAACAGCTGTTACCTGTACTGATTCTGTAGGATCATTTTGAAGTTGGTGTCTTCCTTACTAGAAAGGGCTTTTAAAAAAAACAAAACATAAAGGTTTATATGAAAGGCTTACAGAAGCTAAAGGTATAATAAATGTGCTATTTAAGTAGTATTTACTAGACTGCTAGTACTGGCATTGGGAAGACATAAGCAGTATGTACCCTGATACAAAATGATTTCTCTTGGCTAACACAAAACACAAGTCCTGCTAATTAAAAACCTCACTTCTGGCTGTATAACTGTCTTTGCAGATGTTTCTAGGTAAATTTGATGGAAAAATAGGCTAAATGTGGGGACCAGAAGAAGGATTTTAAGTGTTTTGTTGGTTCCTGTTTTTCAGATGGATTTTAACAGGCTAAGAAAGAAATTATAACTAAATTATTGCATAAATCCCACAGCATAAGAATGAGGGACAACTAATAATTTACAAAAGCATTATTAATTAGGAAAATTTGGAGTTCTAAATCACTGGAATATTATGTGCAGGATGTACTTAAGCCCCTTAAAGTGTGTATAAGATGCAACTTTCTTATTTAAGGTCCTTTCCCTGACTCGGATATATATCCTCACAGTCCAAAAGCTGGAATTCATGGGGTTAATGTTTGATTTCCAGTGGGGCCCAGCCAAAGTCATTGAGTGCTAACAGATAAGGGAGTTCAGCTGGAAGCATATGAAAAGCTGCAATGCACTAGCTGGCCTAGTCACCAGGACACCAACAGGTGTACAAGAGATGGCTGTGGCCTAAATGTATTGGCAGCATTTCTCACCTGCTACTGCTAGAGAGGAGATGCAGTGAAAGAGCATGAGAACATTTTCTCCTGATGAAATAGCGTAAGAATTCTAGTACACTAAGAACCCTCTAGACCCAGTACCTCTGATCCTCTACTCTCTGGTGTCCTCTTTGTAGCTAGTTGCCCCTGAACCAATTGAACTACTAGAGTGAAAAAAAAATCTGCTAGCACAGATTTCTGTAGATGTACATAGTACAAGACCATTATAACTGAGATCTTTTCAGCTTACTGTCTGGTCATGAACACTGGTGTTGTCTGAAATTGGTTTGTAAGACTTGACCTGTAGTAGTGCTCTATCTTATTATCGGTCAGGTTATTTATGTAGCCTGATGTTTCTTGCTATAATTTTGCCAGGATCTATTTGAGCTGAAATAATACATGCTAGACATCTGCCACAGGCCAAATCATTTATTCATTTTCAGACAAAACACTCTGCTTCCAAAAACAAGACAAAGAAAAAATCCAAAGTTTTGCCCATATTTAAAAAAAATAATCTGGTGATCCTTTCTTTGACAAGCTCTGGTGCTTCCATGTTTGGACTTTGGGAACTTAAAATCTGACAGGGAGTGGCTCTTATATCCAGGATGTACCTTTGGCTGCCCACGTGAACACCTACCCAAATTTTGTCAAATGTACAAGTATCTGGCAAAAATTACAGTTCATATGTGCATGGTAGAGAATCCCTTGATTTTTATTTTTTTATTTTATTTTTTTTAAAGCAGCTGAAGCCTCTACTCTATAAGCATTCCTGAAAGTCCCACTGGGGGGGGGGCTCTGTGAAACAGGAGAATATGATCATGTAATTAAAGATACCATAATATTGCAAGGGGTATCTCTGGCATTAATTAACTCATGTGCTTGAGTTAGGGTCCTTCACAATGTTCTGTAAATATGATTGTTTGTATGCAATAATTATTATTAAGGCAATGCTTAAAGGGCCACAAATATGATTATCATCCCATTGTACTAGACACTGTGCAAATATTTGTAAGACTGTCTTTGCCCCACTGAGTTTACAACAGTGTTTCTCAACCTTGTTAGACTCAAGGTCCTCCTTGTTATACTCAAGCCACCCCTTGGAAAATGCCAGCTCTTAGTTGTCACTCAATTTAGTTTTCACTTCTTAACGTCCCTCACCAGAGCTGACCCAGTGGACCTGACCCAAACTGAGATAAAATCATAGACGAAATTGATAAACTAAATAGTAGCAAATCAAGAGGACCTGGTGGCTTTTCCCCTTAAAGCCCTGAAAGAGCTCATATTAGAAATAGGTAGCCATAGGATTACAGGGAATGTCCATTCATGGATTAGAAATTATCTTAAAGACAAAAAACAAAGAGTGAGTATAGTTGGTTAGTATTTGGAATGGAAAAAAAACAAACCAGCAGGGTCCCCCAGGGATGTGCGTTGGGACCAGTGCTGTTCAACATATTCATAAAAGATCTGGAAAAGCATGAGTAGTGAGGTCGCCAAATTTGCAGATGACACAAAATTATTCAAAATGCTATTTACTTATTCACAATGGTATTACTTATTTGATCTGGTAAGTCAGAAGTAGTCAAATGCGCATGTTAACTGTTCCATTGTGTGTTGTTGACTATGGTGTGCCATAATTGTGCTGGTTTAATGGGCCTTCTAGGGTCAAGCAGTCTGTGATGGTCTAGCTTAGAAGAGCAGGGCATAGATGGAATGAATAATTACATTTTGTAATCTGAGATAGGGTGGTACTAGCAACACGGAGGTTTATTAAATAGTTGCCTGAACAAAGAAGAATTTTCAGAACCTGAATTTGGCTGTCTTAGCCATGTTCAGATGTACATGCACGTGTTGCTTATAGCGCCGCAGACCCATCTGCAGCACTGCAAACCATGCGCACCATACACAAGGGTATTTGCCTCACTGCTAATTTGCAGTGTGTGGGGTTTTTTTTGTTTTTTGTTTTTTGTTTTGACACTGGGAGAACCTGGTGTCAAAAAGACCTGTGCCAGAAAAATGTGGGGCAGCACACATGGTGGCAGTGTATACTGCCTGAAACTGGAGCCTGGCCAGCCAGAGCCATGCTGTGGCTGCTGACCATACTCTGCGTGCTGAGATCACTGCTGCTGGAGGCCCCTAGGATCCCAGATAAGGCTGCTGGGGAGGCTGCTGGAGCCAGCCCAGGTGCTGGCTCCAGCAGCCTCCCCTGCCCCACCTGGAGCACTTTCCACTGCACTAAGCCCACATGCAGGGGCATGCTCCAGGGCAAAAAGCAGTGGCACAAATCTGTGCTGCTGCTTTTTTTCCTGTAGCATCCACATGCCCCTGCTTGTGGGGACATGGCCCTTCTGTCCAGGCTTAAGGGTCTTCTATTCTAGATGCTTCTTGTGAGACAAAGCCCTGCATGATTCTTTAGGCAAAATCTTTCCCAACTATAAAGTAAGTATCACATAAAATGAATATCAAGGCAACATTTGAGACTGAGGGCAGGCTTAGGTACAAGTCAGTTTGGCAGCAACTTGCTGGGTGGGAGCTATGAGTCTCTTAGTCTTTACTAAACATGAAATTCAGCACTGTTTACATGACTTAGATCCCATGAGAGTCTGATTAAAATCTCTGTGGTTTTGACTTGCCCAATGTTGGTGGACCCCTATGATCATGTGGAGCTCTATAGGACATTAATTATACTATGGGGTAGTGAATGGGGTCTACCTGTTCTGTTCCACCTGCTATTTCATGTTCTCTCTGACTTGCCATCTGTCTTGCCTAAATAGTCCCATTTTTTCCATTCTGTTTTTACAGGTGTCTAATCTCTTATTCTCCATATCTGTCCTCCCTTCCACCCATTCAATTTCAAAGGAGTTATTTATGCCTCCTTGACATCACTGTGGCAGCGAATTATGTCTGTAAGCTTGAAAGTTTAGGCCAGCCATCAGAGAAAATGTGGTATACTAGATATAGCTCATTAGAAAAAAGCTAAAATACAGAATTGCAGCACTGTCTCGTGTGTGTGTGTGTGTGTGTGTGTGTGTATGTACTGTGTACGAAATATATATGAGCAGCATAACTTTATACAGGCTCCAGTGGTATTTAATTTCAGCCTTTAGATCTACAGACAACTGTTGTGAGATCCAGCAGTTAAATCAGCATTTTACATTTCGCTCTTAAGGCAGGGTGTGGATTAGATGAGCAGTACCTAAGCTCTGGTAGGGCTTAAGAAATCCATCACAGCCACTATGATTCCTGCCTTTCCCTGCAAGAGGTAGACAGTATGTATGGGAAGAGAAGGCAGCAGGAATAAAATTTTGCCTCAACTTCTCAGAAGCAGAGGAAAGAAAAGAGAGAAGATATGGTCTTGAATGAGTTTATATTTATCTACTTGATTCATGAGCTTTCCTCCCCAGAAAGGCTCAGGGTTGCTTATAACAAAACAAGATAAATTACAAAAAGAGATAAAATAATAAGTAATAGAACAACTCTCCAAACAGTCCTCCAATACCTAACCGTGCCTGCTAGAAGTCTTCCCAAATAAAAACCTGTTCCAGCATTTCCTATAGAATGTGTATAGTGTAGTGTCTTAACACTGCATGGCTGTGCTTGCATCCTGCCCACACATAATGATGGTGTGTCACAGCAAGGCGGCTTGTGATGACATGCTCATGTGATGTTAGCGCAGCACTTGGACTGTTTGTATACAATTCCTTAACTAGGCCATGTGACTCACCAGCTCCAAAAGCAATTGCTAATGCTAGTATCTAAACAAATGCTTAGAGATCCACTTGCTGAGCAAGATGTGGAATTTTAAAGAATGATCTGTTTTTAATCTGAACTGCTGGTTCAGTTTTGGTCAACTAGGGTCATGTTTCGTAGTTTATTATGTTAGTACCCACCAGATGTGATTATGTTAGTAGCCACTAGATGGCACAAAGATCCCTTTTTGCTTCTCTCACTGGTTGCTGGAAGCAACAAGGCAAAAGGACATCAGTGACCAAATGTTCACTTCTAGTACTTTCATGCAGATTTAATCTTGAATTTACAGTACTGTTCACATGACTAGTTTAACACCTTTCTAATTTATTCTGTAAAACTAGTCATTACTGACGTTGGTAGTGCTTTTCATCTGTAGGTCTTTGCATTCTTCTAACACCTGTATGAAGGCTGAGTGAACTGAAGTATGTATGTGACAGCAGCTCAGTGGTAGAACATCTCTCTAATTTAACCGCCAAATGGCACTGCAGGTTTAGGAAAACAAATATAAAATGATTAATAAGGGATATAAGTACTTACCACTTCCTAGGGGGAGAGGGGGGCATTGCAAATAGTGTGTTTCCCCCAGCACTATTCTTCCCTTGGTATAACTGAGCCTACCTTGCCCAGGATAATTATGAATTCTGCTCCAAAATCATGTGTGTCCACACTTGCAGCAGAACAGCATTGCATCTCCAGCTAATAGAAGGCTTTTGCTGCTGCTTGGCAGCCAACAGGCAGAATTTATATTGTTTAGTAGAAGCACTGACCCAATGTGCACACTGACTCTGATACAATTGGTGAAGTGGCTTTTCTGTAGCAGCTGCTGTCAGAAGTTTGGGTGGCCCAAACAGCCTAGCGTAGCCATATGCTTATCCACCCGCACCATGCCCTTGGTGTGTCCTGACAGGGATGTTTCAAGTATGTGCTCCTCACCTGCTGCTCTTCATCTTCTCAGGTTTGGTAGTGAGTGGTTGGGGTGTTCAGGAGAGTCCCTGCCGAGACACTGTGAGAACTTAGTGTAGACATACCCATAGATTTCTTCAAACAAATCCTACTCTTCAAATTCTTTGTCAGATATCTCCACTGATCAAGCAAAAATAAATGTATATGATATATCCTGGTGGGAACTTCTTCTCTCAGCTTGTCTCCAGCATTTAGGTGAAAATGCAAATACTAAAGGTCCCATCCTGTAGACCAGGTTTTTTATGTGGGTATATATTATAGTAGTACTCCTCTGTGTGCTTACCCATCATATTTCAGCTAAAAGGCACTTTGCTCTTTTCAGTTTTAAAGTACTGCACTTGATAGATAATTAATTTTCAATACATGTATGTGACTTGGATGTGTTTTTAATTACCTCTATTTTGCAGATGGAGAAACCGGGTCAGAGTTTAAAGGATTTGTCCAAGCCTATGGAGCAAGTTGGTGTCCTCACAAACACCTCTTAAATTGGTTGATTAATCTTTGCACTTTTGCTCTATAGAAGAAAGAGTTGATGTCTTCTGTTTCTGCAGTGATTTGTAGATGAACCACTGACTAATGCTAACCACCCAGAATGGTTAACTCCCTTTTGCGAATGATAAGCAACTACTTGCTATATTATCTGGTTGAAGAAAAGAGCATGCACTTTTACTATTAGTCAGGGTTATCTTGCTTTGATGAAATCCTTTATTTTGTTGCAAGTTGGATATAAATGTTCTGCCTAGAAAGATGAAAACCACGAAGTACTAGGGACTTACTATATTGTGGTCAGTGTGAATTACACATGCATTATTGTGTGATCTCTCAAGGATTTTTCACATTCTGAAGAAAGAACTGTCTTCACGGGACCAAATCCTGAACCAGGTATAAACCTGAGAAAACTGTGTGGGATGGAAGAAGAACAAATTTTCCCATGTCTTCAGCTCTCCTCAGCCTTACCTTAGCCTTACTCCTGTGAATGCGGCTGCTGTTTCTGTCTATACAGAATGGACTGGCTCGTGCATTATTGTCATTGATATGATGGTCCCAACCAACTTGTAATCTCTAGAAAAAAAGGACACTTGCAGAGCTATGCTTGATTGGGTACAGGCTACCTTCATCTTCTGTACAGTGGAGGTGTCAGCACTGTCTTCAGCTGTATGGGGAGATTTAGGAGAGAGATGCTTTACAACGGTACAATGCAAATGATCTGTATTGCTGAGGAGAAGGAACCATCACATTCAGAACCCAAGTGGCATACCAAAATAAAAACCTATCTTGAGGCTTTTGGTTTGTTTTGTTGATGTGTCTACATCACAGTCAGGAGGTGTGAGTGCAACATGAGTCGACCTCACTGAGGTAGCTTATATGAGGAAGCCTGAGCTAGCTGGTTGTGAAGCCATGGGGGCATGAGCCTCAGAATGAGCAATGCAAGATGGCCTACAACCCCTGTATTTAACCAGGTGGCAACCCTCTGCTGAAGTCTGTGCTACAGCATCGCTGTTCTTGTTGGTATTCAAGCTAGAGCTATAGCTTTCTTGGGTTTGTTCACACATGCTGCAGTCACATGGCCTTATTCAGTTGTGTATCTAAGGGCATGTCTACACCACTACTGGACCACAGCAGGGAGTCCCACAGTGAAGCATGGCATGAATGCTCCTTACAAATGGAAGAAATGTAGCTGCCTAAGAGAGGTACCAGAGGTGTATCAGTAAACATGCAAGCAGTGAGCACTGCTGTAAGGTGGCTATATTACATCCATGTCTAGGATGGGAGCAAGTATGTAGCAAGTATGCCTACTTCATGGATGTGCTCTCTTTACAATCTAGAGAGGGTACAGACATAGCCTAATGGGCTGATGGAGCATAGCCCATCTAGTCTACATGGATTCTTATAAGATGCTTTTTGCTATTGTGAAATGCACATGCGTTGGAAGGCAAGATCAAAGACATGTGTGGAGTATTGGTGGTGAGCTTGATGCCTGTTAGTGCTTGGTGGAGTTTATCTAGTCTCAGACCAGCCCTAGCATGTAAATTTGTTTCCCACCCAGTTGTGCCTAATCCTTACTCTGGAAAGTTTAATTCTGCCAGCAGTCTAAAATGGTCATTTGTGATTTGCATCTTGAAGTTTTAAGCACTCTTTAGGCTAAATACAGGCATTCAAGAAGCCTGAGGTGGAAGCACTTCAACTTTTGTTGAGCTTTACTTTGAGCTGTGGCGATGCATGGGGATGCCTGTGCATACCCTGAAAGTGCTGGTGCACCCCGTGATGGGCCACACTCCCCGCTTAGGCAACAGGCAGGGGGAACAGGTGGGAGTGCTGGTGCCCCCCTGTAGGTGCCAGCTGGGGGGTGGGAGCGCCAGATGAAGCACTGGCCACTTCTGGGAGTGCTGCAGCCACTTCCAGGAGCATTGCGGCTGCTTTCTGGTCGGCGCAATCAGTTCTAGGTGAGCCAGTCGGTGAGATTGGTTGCAGAGAAACCCCCCACTCCCCCCCCCAGTTGTTGACTGGGTGCTGTGGGTCTTGTGCCTCCCCTGACTAAGGTGGCATCAGTCGCCCATGACTTTGAGGGTACCTGTAGATATGTGGAGACGCTGCTCCGACGAGCTGTAATTACAGCATCTCAGAGCAGGCTTAATTAGTCGAGTCTGCTGTAGCGTGATAATTAACATGCTTCAGCAGCCTCCGTGTCTTGTGTGTTAGCATCTCTGTGCTTCAAAATGGCAGTGGGGGTGCTTTTAATAAAAGCTCATTGAACAAGCTTTAGCTAGTGCCCCTGCCACCATTTTGAAGCACAAGGACGCTAATACACAAGATGCTGTGGGCACTTTAATTAGAGCAGCTCTCGGAGCCACTATAATTAAAGTGCCCCTCCTCCTTCCCTCCAGAACGTGTCGAGATGCCTTTAGTACCCAAGACTAGGTCAGGAGCAAGCAGAATACACGCTAACCCTTGGGGCAGTATTGGGGGAAGGGGGGAGTCAGACTGATTGCGCAGGCTCTCGGTATGTCCCATGGGCTCCCTGGGCTGTCGAAGACTCCTGAGTGGAGCTGAATGGCTGAGCCATCCCCGATTGGCTGTCGGGAACATCACAGCTGCCCACCTGGATCTGATGCGGCAGTGGCTTATCATGGCCACAAGCCATCAGCCAGTGTGGGTGGGATGCCTGGGTTTTGTGTGTGTATGCATCCCAGACACTTGTTTATGTGGGTGAGTGTTCAGGAGACACCTGCTCTCTGTGTGAGTGTGTATGCACAGTGGACCTGTTTCTGGCTCCGTGGACCATAGGTCAGTGGTTCCTACATGCCAGATCTCCTGTTTTGGGCCCCCCTGATCCCCAGCATGTCCCAATCAATGTGTGGTATGAAGTATTCCTCCACGGCTGCCATGCAGGCCCCACCTCACCCTCCACGTGGGACTTTCAGGCATGTCGTCCCAGGGAGGAGTCCCTAGAGCAGGGCTTTCCATGCTGGGGATTGAGGGGGTGGGGGGGAAAGGGGTGGTGGTGGCAGCTAGATAAATTATCTGGGCTTCAAAAATGTAGTTGGATCAACTTCCTCCTACATTTAAAAAAAAAATCTTCTGTTTTCCTTGGATGTCCAATATATATGAAAGGGAATGTCCTTGGGAGATGATCTGCGCACTGTACCTCTCATGCCATATTAATTGGGGGTGGGGATAGAAAGGAGGAGCTGAGAATAGAGCAGTGGTCCTGAAGACTACGGGACTGAGCATACAACTCGGATTTATATTCAGAACAGATCATTATGGAAATGGGATATAATGAATGAAACAGCTTTACTGCACGGTCTGTAAAGTATTACAGCAGCAAGAGGGCTTCTTTTTTTAGCTCAGGATAGGTAAATAAGTCAAAAGGTAGAATTTGGCACAAGAAACTGAAGTTCTATAGGATCCTAAGTTAGTTTTTGTAAGTGAGAGCACATGATGCCGCTAATTAGATCTCTTAAAATGATTATTTTTTTTTAAATGGCTTTTTTTTTAAATATTAACTTGAGTCATAATATGTCTTTCTTTACCATTGCAGTCTGAAGCCATCTGTTGCCTGACTCTCTTGTCAGGTCAATTGTGTATCTTTTAGGCCATTAAGCATATACAGTTCCAGTGTAATGCAAAGCAGTATTGTTGCTGCCTTTGCTGTTGAGCCATGAAATGGTAAATTGTCCACTTAGTCAGTAGTGTTCTGTTCACTAATTCAGATGTGCTTCTTCTAGTAGAGTTAATGAGGGGTTAGGGGAGAAGCCTCAATCACAGGAAAAAATGTTCAGTCATATACATCTCTTGTACTACATTTCACTGTGATGAAACGTAGTACATACTCTTGTTATGCCACGTTGGTTACTCTTCCATTTGGGGGCATTTTGAGTAGAGATGATCATCTGTTGGAATAAGTCTAACACCTATGAGCAAAATTTGTGTTTTAAAGTCAATAGGACATGACAGTTTCATTCAGTGTAGCTGGCCATCATAGAAGATACTAATTCCCTTTCTTTAAAATGGTCACAACCCGCAGTTCATGTAACCTAACTTCCATGAGGAGAGGTATTGGAGCAGGGAGGGATATGCATACCATTTGGATAAAAAGAAGATAAGAGCTGGTCCAAACGGTCACCTGCAATGTGGGTCAAGAAGACTGCTCTATGCATCGGCATTAGCCTTCCTCTCCTCTGCTCCTTTAAGTTTCAAAGGAGAGTGTTATGTCCAAAATCATCTTGGAGTAGCAGGCCAATATCCTCTTGTATCTGATTCAAACCAAGGTAAGGTAAAGGCACCTCTGAGAAGGCTCTTTTCCTCTATTAACATTCTCCTATTTGGATTTGTCAAGCAAATTCCATTGCTTAGTTTTGTGGTGTAATGATGCAGTTTTGGATGCTGTTTCCTTGTTTGAGGAATATGATCAAACTCAGCTAGTATGATAGCTTTTCATGTGATTAGACAGTGAAACAATAGTGAGTGTCATTTTTACTGATACTGTAAGCTTCCCTGTGGGGAGACACGGCACATTAAGCTGTGCTCTTTAATGTACCGTATTATATTGTCAACCCTTATCAGTCCAACACTAAATTCTTTTGTGTGACATTATTTTTGGTTTGTTCACTGCCCCTTTCAACTGATCTGACTCAACTCTTGAACTCTATGTCCTTGTTTGTTGCTATCTGTCTTTTCAGGTCTTCCTTACCCCTTAAACAGTAGTGACTAATTGCTGCAAATTTCCATGTTGTGCTCCTTGGACAGTTGCTCTTCATTATAAATATCAGTGCCTCATTGAAGTTGGCAGCCTGTGACTGAGTGCACTTAATGAACAGTATGGCTTATTGCAGTCTAGGTGCTTTCTTCAAGAGGAGAATTGATGAAGACCTATGTCTATTGCCTTTCTAATGTTCTCAGTTGATCTCTGAGGGGATATAAATTTATACCGTACAACCCCCCCCCCCCTTCTCCCCCCCGAGCCTTTTACTGTTTAAGCAGATACTAGGAAATGTGTACGTATATTCTTTGTTACAAAAAGTCTTAACATTTAAATGCTAACAATCTTCTGAAAGCAAATTATTGAAAACACAGATGACACAAATTGTATGTTTGCAAAATCTTTTTTGATCATTTAATTCGCTATTGCAGATAGATCCAGAGAAAGGGTGTGTTGGCTAATTTCAGCTAATTTTTTTTAATGAAGTTGTTGGGTGTATTGGCATTTAGTACACCCTAATCTTTTAAATACTTATGCAGTTACAGTTTTGTATGACTATGTGCACAAATTTCTCAAGGAGCCTACTCAAACAAGAGGAAGTACTTTTCACACAGCACATAGTTAACTTGTATAACTTGATGCCATAGGAGTAGTATAACCAGGTTCACGAAAGGACTAGGCAAATGCATAGAGGGCAGGCCCATTAATAGCAATTAAGTATAACAGTCAGGGGTGTATCCTTTGACCCCCTTAAATCAATTATGTTTGATGCCAAGGGAAAATAATAGGAGATGGATTACAGTAACCCTGTCCATATATTCTCCCTCTCCCTGTCGGAGATGAGATGCTGGGTTAGGTGGACCATTGGTCTAATCCAGTATGACACTTCTTATATTCTTCTCAAATGAAGTTACTTTCATGCATAAATATGTAAAGGTTCAGGGTCTGAAATATCATTACCCCTGTCTATTATTTATATTGTCAGAGCACCTATTCTACTCAGAAAACTTGTGGCTTCATGCTAAGCCCTGTAGAGTTGAAGAGTAAGTAAAACCATCACTTTTCTAAGAAATTTTGGAATGTTATATTTTGGGGACTTTCTTCTTTTTCTATACCATTTTGTTTTGCTGCCAGATACCAACTCTAGGTTTCTATGGGGACAACAGTTTTTTATTTTAGTCTAGATAGTTGTGACTTAATTTTGGTGTGATGACCTGCTGTCTGGCTGAATGTCTGCCCATATATCTGGGTTGTTTTCAGTTCTGTGGTATTTGTATATGTTGGTATGGGGTAGACCAATTGCAAAATGGATAAATAGCAAAACCAGCAGACAAGTTGCAACCTCTCCTTGGAACCTAATGACTGAGCATGGAAACCACTACCAGTCCTTAAAGGTGGCCCTTATGTATCTTAGAATGGTTGTGTGAATACTGTGTGCACTGCTATTGCCACCCCCACTCCTCCCTGAACCTCTTCTATGGATATACAGAGTTGCCCATCCAGACCTATATAACCCCAAGACTATAGTGTTTCACCAACATTAATGGATTTTTATCCTCACAGTAGCTCTGTGACAGAGGAGAGATGGGGAACAAAGGCACAGGATTGTGCGGGCCGGGCCCCAATCCTGCCGCCACGCGCGAGTCGGGAGGGGCGATCCGCGGCCCGTCTTTTGTGCACGCGGGCTGTGGCCAGCAGCCCGGGCACGCGGGGTTGGAGAGAACTGATGGCGAGCTAGAATTAGTCACCAAACGCGTAGTGGTTGATTGAAAAGATTTTTTACTTACACCCAAAGATGGTAGTGGTGTAGGCTGGACAGGTTTCCAGGCACAGCTCCCGCTTAGATCCTTGCTAGAGGACCACGACAAATTCGATTGCTCCCATGGAGTTGTTTAGGCTCCACGGGTCCGGTTCGGTTTCTTGGTTCCCTGGAGTTGTGTAGGCTCCGTGGGTTCGAAGATTGGGTTTATAGGAAAGGGATATGTCTGGGATTGCGATCAGCGACGGGGAGAGGCTAGAAGCGAAAGCTCCATAGGTTCGGTTATTAAGCCTCTATTGCCTGCTTAGGGGAGGCGCGTTGGGTCCGCGAGGGTCCACAGCGCTTGGAGATCTTCACACAGAGTTCTCTCTCTCTCTCCCTCCGACTTGGGCGGAAGCTACCCAAGCCTTTTGTACGGCTAGCAAGCCAATAGCTAGCCGCCACGTGTGCCTACATTTGGAACTGGCCAATAATGTGGCACGAATCCAAATACAAATGGCAGGAACTCCTTTGCAACGTGCATCACTAGTATGCAGCAAACAAATGCACCCTGCAAAGAAGCTGTAATTTGGCGGGAAATCCCCCGTTGCACCAGAGTTCTCTCCCGCAGCAGAGAACTCTATCGTGCAAAAAAAGCTACAATCGGCGGGAAAATAATTTAGTGGTGCCGAAGCACGCACAAACAAAAACCACAACTTTGGGTTGTGACAAGGATAAGCTTATGTCTACATTGTGCAATGCAGTGAAATGTAGATACACTCTGGTATCTATACACGTGCTCTGATGTGTTCTAATTAGAACGCTCTAGGATCACTACAGCATCATGTATATAAGCCCCCAGGGATTTAAAAATGGCTGCTGGGGTGCTTTAGATAAAGCCTGTAGAATGAGCTTTAGTTAAAGCATCCTGTGGCCATTTTTAAATGCATGGGGGCCTAATATATGTAATGCTGTAGTGTTTTAATTAGAGTAGCTCTCCAGGAACTTCTATAATTAATTCCCCTCTATCAGGCGCTGGTCAGACAGCAGTTGGAATACTGCGTGCAATTTTGGGCACCACACTTCAAGAGGGATGTGGGTAACCTGGAGAGGGTCCAGAGAAGGGCCACTTGTATGGTAAAGAGCTTGCAGGCCAAGCCCTATGAGGAGAGACTGGGGCACCTGGACCTCTTCAGCCTCCACAAGAGAAGGTTGAGAGGCGACCTTGTGGCAGCCTATAAGTTCATCATGGGGGCACAGAAGGGAATTGGTGAGGTTTTACTCACCAAGGCGCCCCTGGGGGTTACAAGAAGTAATGGCCACAAGCTAGCAGAGAGCAGATTTAGACTAGACATTGGGAAGAACTTCTTCACAGTTTGAGTGGCCAAAGTCTGGAATGGGCTCCCAAGGGAGGTGGTGCTCTCCCCTACCCTGGGGGTCTTCAAGAGGAGGTTAGATAGGCATCTAGCTGGGGTCATCTAAACCCAGCACTCTTTCCTGCCTATGCAGGGGGTCGGACTCAATGATCTATTGAGGTCCCTTCCGACCCTAACATCTATGAATCTAATTAAAATGCCCCCTCCCTCTCACCCCTGAGCACATGTATAGGCACCCCCTAACTCTAAATAAGCTATCTTAGTTATTGAAAGCAGGATACATTGAGAAGCAGGATAAATTAGCCTTCATGGAGCTGCATCATAGGATAGATGTTTGGTCAGTCACTTGGCCAAGGTCACTGAGAGTTTGTGGATCTGAGCCAGGAATATAACCCAGGTCTTCTGAGTCCTCTCCTAGCATAGATTTATAGATGTTAGGGTCTTGAAGGGACTTCACGTGATCATCAGGTCCAGTCCTCCTGTGGTTGGGCAGGAAAGACTGCTGAGGTCAGATGACCCCAGACATTTTTTGAAGATTTCCAGAGTAGGTGTTTGCACCACCTCTGGGGGAAGTCTGTTCCAGACCCTGGGCATTCAAACAGTACAGAAGTTTTTCCTTGTGTCCAATCTAAAGCGATCCTCTAGCAATTTATGACCGTTATTCCTTGTCTTACCCTGGGCTGCCTTGATGAACAGATGCTCCCCCAGGCCCTGACGTGCGCCCCTTATACACTTATAATACTTATAGCTTGTATAATAATACTTATAGTTTTATATACTTATAAGAATGTAGCATTTTACCGGCTATATTATTCTTCCGATGGTGCTGTCCATATGGAACTTTTCATGAGTGCTAGCATTCTTTTTTATGCGAGTGAAATAAAACTATAAATGAATACAAGATAGGAACTCTGAAAGACCTCTAACAGCTTGATATTTATTTTTAGTCCCTGAATGCAGCCTGAATAAGTGGACTGTGTGCAGAGGAGACTGGGGGGTGGGGGGGTGGGCGAGGAATGGGGAAGAACAGAATCTTGCTTCCAGTTTGTGGAATGGGAGCAAGGACACACTGGCTTTGTCTAGCCTCAGGGAGCAGCAGACTAGAGCCAGTGCACACCTTTTTATGGGCTTTGAAATTTGGGGATCCTTCATAGTTTCCATATTACCCCTCTCTTTTTGCCCAAAGCATCGATGAATGCTGCTATATACCCACTCCAACATCTGCCCCATGTGGATCAATCCTATGTGGTTTTCCTCCATTTTGTTTCCCCCCTCCCAAGCTCAGCTGCAATGCAGTATTTCTTTTACCAATGGGTCTTAACACAGCTGAGGGCTGGGGGTGGGAGGAGATTTGTCCCTTGGGGCATCCTGTAGATATGCTTGAATTGGTTTGTGCCTGGTTTGATATTTATTTGTCTCATTCTGTGCATTTGTCAGGCCCAGATCATTTGATTTGTCTGTGTGACTGTAGAGTTCATTACTTGAACTCAGTCTCATTTTTCATGGCTTCTTCTTTGTAGCCCTGATGTGAATTGCTTGTTCAGAAAACCTCAGGACCAGCTCAAATCTTTCCTGATTTACCAGCTGCCTGCTAGTGGTTTGTTACATTGATGGTTCAGGTCATTATTAGTTGCTAAATGGTGAACCTATCTAATGACTTGGTTCCACTTTTTACAAAACAAAACCACTGAATGTGGAAGAGCAACATTGGAGGTGTGGGGGGAGAAATTAGGTAAGTTAAGAAGCTGCAGAGAAAATGCCTAGGGAGAGATTTTCTTTTGAATTGGGATAATTCTGTTGGAATGGCTGCACTGTCACCTGAAGTTTGAAAATAATTTTTTGATTTTATACATTAAATAAAAAAAGAGACAGAGGGATTGTGGATTGTTACATTGCTGTTCCCTGCTAACATCTGATCATTTTCAACACAAAATCAATAGGAAAGTCTTTAATGGACTTTACATGGGATAGCTGGTAGCTTTGCTTCTGGATACAGATTCATGAGCATTTGGATCTGTTTCAAAAGGGAGGAGGGACTCCTTGCTTCAAACAGCCAAGAATTGTTAACATTTTACAGTTTGGTGCGCATAAGCTGAGAATGATACAAATGGTGAAAAACAGCTTCCAGCTTTAATTAGTGCTTCATTGAGGGGTAAAGTTAGAGCAGTTTTGCTACGTTTGTGTTGCTGGCTGTCCATACTTTTTCTTGCCCACGTGACTTATGTGACAGGCATGCATTTATGAAGGGATGTGTGAGTAGGAGGTGTTGTTTTTGCTGTGAACGGAAAGGGTTTTTCAACGAGGAAGGTTTTCAAACATGGCTAGGCTCTTGATTTGCTCAGTTGCCTATGGAAGATAGTGAAGGGAATCCAGCTGGGAAACAGAGCGTGATTCCTCTGGGTTTGTGATCTTCATTATCCCACAGGGTGTAGCTGTCTCAGCAGTTTGTAGGTTTAAAATGGTGAATTTTAGGGTGCCAGGCCCCTTCCTCCCCCTGGGGCCAGGCATGACCCTTCTCCTGAAGGCCCAGGCTAAGCTCCTTTCCCCTACTGTTGGAGTTGGAGCCAGCCCCTACTGTTGGAGTTGGAGCCAGCCTGCCCCTGCCCACCTCCATGCAGCCAGCTTGTGTTGGCTGTGGCACCCCAGGTGCTAAATCAGGCCTGCTGGCTGGATCTGGCCCGTGGTTGGACCCAGAACGTCCCATCCAGCCTACAGGGGAAAAATGTCAAGCATCCCTGCATTAGACCAACCTTTTTGGATATTAGGCTAGCAAATGTTGTTACTTGGATGCTCTATATTGGTTGTTGAGAATATCAAGTGAACACAATAATGCTTTGTTCAGATATCTCTAAGTAGCCTTTCTTTGTAGAATTTACAATATTTAAATCAGGGTGATCTTATATTTAAGACAATCCCCTAATAATTAGATTCTATATATGGAAAATTTAAAATTTGTTACAATTTTCCAGGTATAGAATCTAATTTTTGGAGGTTTGCCTTGAATTTGTCCTCCTTAGTGCTACAGCAGGGAAAATAAATCTGGCGGGGGTGGGGGGGTCATGTGGCGCTGTTGCCCTCTGCCCCCCAACTACGTCCTCTTGCAGTCCCGTCCTGCCCCTCCCCTTACTGTCAGACACTGCAGTCCCTAAACACATGGAAGTAAGGGATACATTTGAAAACACTGACTTTCAAATAAACATATAGGCAAATTACTATGGGTACTCATAGACTTAGTTCATCCAGAATTGTTGCATTTTTACTTTCTTTCTTCTTTTTTTTTCTGGAATTACTGCACATTTTAGTACAGGTACTCCATAAACACACTTTTAAGCACCACTTTTATACTTACTTGTATATAGTACAAATGATGCATGATATTAGTCTAAAGCCAAAACCTCATGATTTACCGTATAGTTCATTGGGCTGGACCCCACCAGACTCAACAGTGCTTCAAGCCATGGCAGTCCCATAGCTCAGCACTGCTCGGTATGCGTATGTACTCCAGATACACCCCCACAAAGGATCGATGTGCTGATAAGTCCCCTCATTCATGACTAGAACCGAGTGTTTTTTGTCACAAGTATTGCAATCCTCCAAAAATGTATACACAGATGAGGCATAGTGCAATCTGGTCTGGCTGTACCCCATGGAGGGGTAGATTGCCTGACTGGCTGAGAGAGGGGTTGGCAGAGGGATTCTGGGTAAATTGTTCGGGGCCCTCTTTGGTGATGTTTGCCAGACATTTGAGGGTGGGGAAGAAACAGGAATTATTGGAAATGGAAAAGAAAGGCACAGCTCAGCTGAGGGAGTAAAGAATTCAAAATGTATTCAATGTAGTGGCTCATCATAATTTGAAAGAGTCAGCACTGATGGGACTGAGTGCAGTGGGTACTGCCATGTATGATATTCAGATGAACATGATTTTCAGCAGATCATTCAAACTCATTGCCTTTTTGTCCTTGGCTGGTAGAGTATGAACTCTGGAGAATGGAGTCTCCCAAGGGCCAGTGCTAGCACTGGTACTTTTTCAATGTATGTCTGGGACTTTCTGCATATAATATCTAACTGATACATGTACAGTGATATGTCTATTCCTTGGGCTACTATGATGATGACATCGCTGACTATCTCTATAAGAGGTACTTAAAGTTGAGCATCCATAAATCAGTATCATCGCTCTTCCACCTGAACAATTGTCAAGCCAAGAGCATGCTGAACATCAGTGTAGGTAGCTGTATCCTTCCCCATGAGCATACCCCAACCTACCTAGGAGTTGCGTTAGACTGTTCTCTCACCTATAAATATCACATTCAGAAGGTCAGCAATAAAGTCTCTGCATGGGTAACTGCCTTAAGATGTTTAGTCAGCTTGACATGGGATGCAAACTTCACAGTGCTCAGAACCACTGCACTTGCAATAGTAGATGCCCCAGCAGAATATTGTGCTTCTGTATGGTCTAGCAGTTGTCACACTAAAAAGCTCAACATTGCACTTAACAGTGCACTGAGACTCATAACATGCTGCACAACTTGCACACAGATGTAATTCCTGTACTCGGGCATTATACCAAGTGATATAAAAAGACAGATTTTAACATCATTACTGGTAATGGAGGCAAGAGATGAGGAAAATCGCATGCTCCATCATCTATTTAATGGAAGACCCAAAAAGATGAAGGCTTAAGAGAGACACAAGTTGTAAACTGTTTATATATGAAGCCCACACGTGCCTAGAAGAGATTGGGGAGGCTAAATCAAGCCTGTGGGCAGCAACAGAGTGGGCTGACCACTAGGAAAGGTCAGGCCTATTTGTACAGTGTTTTATACCAACACCAAATGAGTCCCCCATTGGGCACAACTTTGACAGAGAATCATGGGTCTAACTGGACAGACTGAGATCTGGATACAGATGCTTCAAAACAATACTTCACAAGATGAATGTCTTGGACAGTCCTTTGTATGGATGTGGTGTCCAACAAACATCATAGCACTTAATTGAAAGTTGCAATGGCCAAACAGGGCAGATGGAATACAAATACTGAGCCATAATACCAGACAGTGGCTCATAGATTTGGAAGTTGATACCTGATGCCATATGAAAGAGAGAGATTAGTTGCACTAGCCTATCTTTGTGGTAGCTTCTCATGAGTATGTTTGCCCACTATGAGCCTTGTTTTATAGTAGTTGCCAGTGTTGACTACATTGAATCAACTTCATAGTTGGTTTCCATTACTGAGCACATGCTGCTTTTGGAAGCAGTTTAATCATAGTGTATTTAATGAGCTATCGTTGTATGTGAATGTAAGATGAGGAGATCTCATCTTATATTCAAGTAAATATACCAGAGAGAAACCAGGGTGCTAATTTAATAACTTGGGGCAGACTGTGAGGGCTGGGATCATAATTAAAATAAAAATTGGGATTAATAATTACTGCACCAAAAGTCCAGCTAGTTGACCATTATAAAAGTTTAGTTATCATTTATGATTGTTTCTGAAAATATTCCAACATGATCACATCACAAATGAAAGTACTTGCCATTTTTTGATGCCTTAAAAATATCTTTGTCCTTTCTTTCTTTCATCCCCCCCCCCCAGATTCTACTGTAATTCTGTTTCTTACCCCTGGGCAGGCTAATGATCTCCAGAAGCATCCATCATGAAGACTTGGGCTTTATTGCATGACAGTACCATGATGTGATTGATGGCCCTTCTTTCATCTGAGGCTTCTCAACATGATTCATAAAGTCAGAAGAATTTGAAAAGATCATGAGTTTTCAAGGGAAGAGAAATGTTCAAAGAGGGGAAAATGATTTGCCTTATCTAACTGGGAAAAGAATTACAGGTGGGGATGTTTATCCCTGTTCCCGGTACAACCTCGGTAAAAAGGTTTCTGCTGCAAATAAGTCTCTTTTGTTTACTTCAGCTTGGTAGCAGTAGTGTAACTTGGGGGGCGGGGGGGCAGGGGGATAGCAAGAGGGGCACCAGCCCCAGGCACCAACTTAGGAGGGGTGCCAGAATTGCCTCCCACCCCTGTGGAATCTGTGCCCTGGCAGCAAGAGCTGCACTGGTGCATGGACATCCTGCTCCTGATTGTTTTAAGAGCAAGAACCAGGGTAGGCAGAACATGCAGCTGCCCCCATCCACCTCTTCTCAGAACCTGTGCCCCTCCAGGATGCAAACGCTGTGCGTTACATCTCTGGTAGTTTTGGATAGAAGAATGATCTGCTCTATGTGTAGGTTTACATTGCAATATAAACTCATGCCTATGCAAGTTTAAACAAGGCAAGCCTGACTCTGCTATCTAAAATGGGTATATAATCCACGCTGTTTCTCTTGGTGCATGTCTGGTTCTAGGGTTTACATGGTGTATCTTAGGTTTCCTACCACTATACAAAATGAAACCTTCCTAGGGATTGACTTGCAGTATATGGGGAACTGTACTTCACAGCTTGAAGGAAGAAAGTGAATTTAGCACAATGCTATATGTACTTGAAGTTCTTCCTACTCTTCATGCTCCTAACTGAAACCCATTCATACTGGTTGGCCAAGCTATGCATCTTTTAGAAGAGCTGCCATATACTGAGGGACAGCTATTTATGCTGTTAGGGAGATGCACCAAGAGATGGCATGATTGCCCTTGAAATCTTTCTGTATCATAAATCTTCTGTTCTCTGTGGACAAGGCAATCCCATTCTTGGCAGATTGAGTAGACATGATGGGGGCTGGTATTGCTGTACAATCCCTATGTGTACAGTAATACGTGTGGTAGTGCATGGAGCAGCAAAACTAGCTCTCACATTTTTGTAGAACTGAGATAGCTCCTTCATGAGGAAGCATAGTACTTAATGAGGGAGTTCATACCAGTACCGAAGTTAGTTGCTATCACTCCAGAAACTGGTGCCCCAGGTAGCTATAGGTCTGTGGCTCATTTTTTGTGTTAGCAAACTAACTGAGATATTTGTGGTAGAACTGTGTGTCAAGTTCCTTAGTTATTTGTCCACAGGCCGTGGACATAAGAAACATGCATGAAATAATAGCTGGACTTTATAGAACAGTGTTTCCCAAGTTACAATTAGACCAGTGATAGAACATAAGTGCCTATAATTTTGTCTTTTTGTAAGGAGTGATATATAGAAAGGGTGCATGATGTGAGAACACAGCAGATTTGGCATTTGCATGGTTGGATAAACCAGGGCCTTCTTCCTAATGACACGGTTATCAATCTGTATTCTACGAAATCACATCCTGACCACAGGAAAAGAATGGGGAAAGGAAATTCAGTTGTGTAGCAGTGGCAGGACAGTGATACTCATTTAGCAGGCTGATGGCAAGATTGCACTCTCCTTGGCTGCCAGTGTCATACCATGTCTGAAGTATTGTTACTTGGGGTGGGTGAGTGGAGCATCATCCTGGAAGCTGATTTAGGTGGGGTGCTAGAATGGCACTGTGCTGCAGCAGCAGCATCTGAGATACAGGGAGAGATATGGTGCTCAGGCTCCACGGTCCTAGGATGTCAGAATTCCTAGTCACATCTCTGCATGTCTGTATGACTATGCCCGCAAAGCTGAAAGAGGGTATTTTTGCAAGAAATAGATTCAGGATGCTGAGCTGGTTCATGCAATCAGACAATGCAATTAACAGTGAGGCATGTCCTACAGGTTCAAGTGAGGCAGGAGACATAACCAGGGGCAGGTTCAGGGGTAGGGGCATGAGGTGCAACAGTGTAGTTTCACCCTCCTTTGATTCCTGTTCCACCCAAAGTTTAAAACCCAACTGCCTGGCAGCGGCAGCAGCATTTCAATTCAGGCAGAAGAGAGCATGTCGGTTGATTTCATGGCTCATTGTAGTCTACCTGATCCTTTCCAAATGCTTCAATTAACAGGTATTAATATCCCTCTCTCATTTTTAAGGGTTTTGATATTTGACTAATCAAGTTAGACTTTCTTCTGCAATTCTGCTGTCTGTTAGCTCTTCCTGGTAATGTAGCTCCTACTTCACAGCCTTGCAGACTTTAATGAACTCTAGCAAGAAACATTAACTTAGATGTGACAATGTTAACTCAGGGGTGTAAATAACTTTCAGGGAAGCACTTTATGCATTGTCAAGACACTCAAGAAGGCTAGATTTTTGTCTTGTGAATCTGCAAAACAGATATACATGTACTTCCTATGACTACAGGAAAATGAAACAACATCTTTTGAGTATTTTGGCCTAGTTTGTTGTGGTTTTATATATAATATATAGCTAATTGATGCACATCCCAATAAAGTTGTATTTGTTTATACTTCGATCTTAAACTGAATAAAGTAGCCCTAGGCCTCTAGCTTTTTAGTAAATCTTCTTGTTTCCTTTCAACTAGAGAAACATATACACTGTGTTTATGGGATGATGTACCATACCACCTGCACCCCACTTTTCAAAATCCTAGATCTGCATGTGAACATAAGTTGCCATATGTAACCTTATTCTAGTAATACAGAGTGGTGTTCATGATTAATTAACTGGGAAGGAACGGACTCAGGTATGCATAATTGAAATCAGTGGTAACCTGCTATATAAGTTTGGTTTGTTTGTTTTTTTTAAAGATTATTTAGTTTTGTATATTAATGGGGGGGAGGGGACGCATGCTATACACAATTAGGAATGGACTCTGTTCCAGTTATTGGACATCTAAGTGTACTTGGGTGCCTAAATATGATTCCACTCCATCTTGTTCAAGTCTGTGAAAACCCAGGAACTCATCCACTTTTGTAACAGAGCATCATCAAATCCTTAAGACCAAGACTCAGAAGAGCAGTAAAGAGGAGGAGGCCCCACCTACCTTTTTGTATTAACATTTTTTCAGGAACTTGAGCAGGAATTGAATGTAATCACACCTAGGGTATGTCCAGATGTTCACTGCACCCAATCTATGATCATGCAGCTTAAAGCAAGCCACTTACTTTAAGCTGCTTGATTGTAGGTTGGGAGTGGCTTGTGCCCAGGTTTGCCAGTGTTGGGAGCAATGCTGGGAACCTGCTGTAACTTGTGGTGGGAGGATAAGCTAGCAGATCCTTGGGGGGTTGGTAGGATTGGAGGTGGCTTCCAGGTGTGTAGAGGGGGGCTGTCTATCTGTGGGTCGGGGAGCTGGGGAGGTAAAAATAGCTTGGTCAGAGACAGGGGGGAGTGCTCTGAACTTGTTGATCGTTCACTAGATCTGTTGACCTGTTCCTGATCTAACTTAGTTCACCACCTCAAGTGAACTAAATTTTAGATCAGGCCAGCCATTTTTTTTTTAATTTAATTTAATTTTTTACCTGACTTCACCTCCACTAACATCTACACAGATTGGCACTTAGGTTACTAACCCCTAATTAGGTTGATTAAATGTAACATTTACATGTGCCCTCAGGCAACTAAATCCACTTACATGCCTACTAAATGGAATAGAATCTGGGAAATCTTAGGAAATAAATTGTTATGAATATTTTTCTGTATTGGCTGAAAATTGTTAGACATCTACTGTTTTTGCCTGTTGTCATTTTTTGTCTAGTGCGCTCTGTCTTGTGGCTTGGATCACGTGGTTCTATGTAATGGTGGTTTCAGAGTGATTTGTGCTTTTTGATACTTTAAAACCTTTCTGCATAGATGGGGATATTTTTCCTTCCTAGTACCTTGACAGCAACCAACACTATAGAGAAAAATAAAAGTTTGTTTAATGTCACAAGTATGTCAAGGAGGCGAGAGCTTAATAAGCAGTTGGTCTGTCTGTAATCAGTCTCAAAGTGTGTGTTAAGTTTTTGTTTTTTTAAGATATAATACAATGTGAAAATGTGTGGCAGTACAAAAACAAGCCAGATAAACAAAAATACAAGAGGGAAAATGATATTTGAGTAAAATCTCCAAGCAGTCTCCATACTACTTTCCTACTGTGGTCTTCTTGTCTTGTTTCTCCCTGGCACCACATCTAGTATACTTTTATGGGGCTGCGCAGGGACTGAGTGCACAGACGGTTGTTCCTAGAATTGTCCAGTAAGTAAGTATGTGTGTCTTTCTGGCTTCCTGGCCATCTTGGAAGTCATAGCTAGGGAAAGGTTCAAGTGGAGGCAAAAAGAGAGAAAGGGGCTCATAGGGAGGGAAACAAATATGTGAAATTATCTACATGCCTTCTGCTTTTAATGAAAGAGGAGTGCTCTAGGGAATACTGTATCTTTTTAATAGGAACTATGTTAACCACCAGTTGGGAAATCCCTCGTTCTTTTATATTGTAGAATCCCAATCACAAAGATGATGAGCAGCACTTCCCAGGCTGAGGCTCTCTTTCCTGCCCCTAATACTTCTGCCTGGCCAGGGCTGACCTCAGTTTCAACCCTAAACAGGTCCTCCCAGGATATCTGGTGCTCAGTGGGTTGTTCCTAGGTAATAGTGGTTTGATCTGGATTGATTGTAATGCATATGTGCGCTCCCTCAAGAACATTCTCTCTCTTTCTGTTCCTGGTAGGAGGATGGGGGTCATGGTAGGCTGTCAGCTCTGTATTGGTAAGGTCGCTGTTCAGCTGTGTGTTCCAAGGCCACATAAAGGGGCATTGCCAAACCTTTGATTAGCACCATCAGTAATATGGGTTTGACTTTTCTCTCCATGTTGCCGTACTGCATGTCTCTGCATATCTATAGCTAGCTAGCTATCTGGTTTGGAAAAGTAAAGAACAAATATGTTGTTGTTATGTTAAGTATAGAAGGTGGGAGTGAGTGTGAAAGGAAATACTTTAAAGTATAATTTTCCTCCATAAGAAATCAATTAATCATATTTTAGAAGAGTAAAACAAGCCCAGTGTCCACTGTTCTTGGATTCCAAATGGCTAATTCTTTGGTTCTGGAAGTAGGCTTTCACTTTGATTTAGGAGTTGATTAATCATGTTTTTGCTAGTCAGTGGATTTTTTTTTTTAAATGTCTTCTCCTGCACAGCTATTCCTGGATGTAAATGGAAGCCATCAGTCTTTTTCTAGTTACCCCAGGAAAAATCCTTTCACAATGAAAATTGTTTTAAGTTAATCTCTTTAGCATTTTGGCTGAAACACTGGTGTCTTTCTCTTGGATATATGATCTGTGGTGTTTGTAGCATGCAAAAGCAATCGGCCCCAAGTTCTAACTATAGTCTGGTAAAATAGAATAAAGAAGAGAAAAAAAACAGACCTGGAAAAACCTCAGAATATGAATTATGGCTAACAACAAATGGCTTTCAATTGTACAACCATATTAATAACAATTTTCACTTAACTATATAAGGCCTTCCATCTGAGTAAATTGATGGTCTTTAACAAATATTAATTAATCCTTATAACCCCTGTGTCAGGTGGGTAAGGAAACTTCCATGTTACTCATTTCACAGATGCAGAAGATGAAACAGAAATGTTGTGGCTGTCCCAAGCTGTCTTAGTGAGGATAGTGGCAGAACTGGAAATGCACCCCAGGAATTTCACAGAGCAGAGGCCCGGGAGATAACCTGCTCTATGCAGCCTCCACGTTAAAAATTATATACTAATCTGGGTTAGCATGCCTGCTCTGGATCCCCTCCCATTTTCTCTTCACTCTGTGGATACGTCTACTTTGTACAATGTGGCACATTGTTGAGATACCCCAAGTGTGTATAACAAATGTGTGCCAGACTTTAAGTTTCAAGTCTCTAACCCTTCTTCTGTATGCTCTCTAACCCTTGCCTCACTCTCTCGACTTCTGTTCTCAACTTGATGTTTGTTTTGGTTTTTTACCACTCTTTCCCTTCTTCTTTGATCTGTGTCCTCGTTCTCTTCACTTCTTTCTCTGTGTGAGAGCCCTAGCACTTTTTTGTCTGGTCAACCTTGTCTCTTCTTTCTCAGAAGGGGGAGCACAAGGAGAGAACACCCTCCCAATAAACCCATGCTGTCCCTCATAAGAGCCTGATGGCATCTGGTTAAAGAAGCTTCTCTGAGAAATAGTCAGGGAGGTTAGCTGTATACGTTCACAGCTTGGGAAGGGAGTCTTGGTCATTGTGGGGAAGAAGGCCAAACTGGGTACATACATTTAGATTTTCAGTGGAAACAGACCACCTAAATAAACCTTTGAGAATCTCCCTGTCTCCATATTTTAAAAATCCTAAAGCATAATTTGAAAAAGGCTGCAAGAAATGTTCCAAGGTTTTGCAAGATTTCATTTTATGAGAGATGAGCCTCAGCTTGGAAAGAAAAAGAATAGGAGGGACTTCAAATGTGGAACATTTTGAAGACACGGTAATTCCTCTTAATTCCTCCCTTTTAACTCTTTATCATAATTGGAGAACAAGGGAGGGCTATATGAAGTTAAAGGAAAAAATGAAAGAATATTACTAGACGTTCTACTTTGCTTCTGGCCACTCTGTGAGGAGAGGTCTAATCATTCCAGCTGAAAAGGGGAGAAGGATCGAAATTGCATTTGCTACCCCTTTTCTTTTCTGAGATCAGATTTAAAAAATGAATTTAGTACTTGCAAGAACTGTATTGCTTTACAATTGTTCTTCTGATGAAACAATGAAAAATGAGGTCTTTGAAAAGGAAAGGAGTTGCAATAAGATATGAAACCTTTCATTTCTAGGTTTTTAAATGGAATTCAGCCAAAGCCAGTAACTTAGTTTAAGGTTTTAGCATATCCCTGCAGGAGTGCTATTGAGCATGCTGCACCTGCATACTTCCTTGCTTGCATATTTTACGCCCAAACACATGCTGGAAAAGTAGCTTCAGGTCCTTCCTCCGCCCACAGTTAGGGTTTCCAGTGTGCTTAAGATTGGTCACTGGTGGTTCTACTGGCACACACTAGATTTGAAGCGTATGAGCATGGAATGGGTGGATAGGGAGTACTCGAGTTTTCCTGCCAGGGCATGCCAAGGGCATGGGGTAAATGCACTGAGTGTTAAGTAACCTTTGTGAAATGTGCGGGGTTTTGGTCTCAATCTAGTGTCCTTGTCAGTGGCATCATCTGAAAAAAATTCTATCATAATTGGTACTAATTAGCATTGATATCGGATGTCTCTTTGGACATCCAGATGGTTATGGACTGAGAATAGGATATTTACCCCTATTTTTTACATCGGCAAGTACCACACACCCACCACATTACAAAGGATTGGATCTATCAGTTTTTACTTTGGCAACATTGTCAGTGATTTTAGTTATAATGCTGATTTTACAGAAGGACTGACTGCAGGATTTGGTCAAAAATGTACTGCTAGAATACCTCAATTCCTTTGCCTTAATTTAACTTTGAATTTCTTGGTCGTGCTGAGATGAAACGAGAGGCATATGCGCATGAAACTTTAAAGCGGGCTGAATGCTTTTGCACCACTTTAATGGTGTTGGTGTTTGCATGCCTTGGCAGCGTGTTGTGCATTAATTCCAGGTGCTGTAGGAAATTCAGCGGCGTAATATGCCTTAAATGACTTGGGGTGCAGCAAACTAAAACTCCTTTGAGGAGTTTTAGTTTGCTGCCCCTACAGCCGCGGAGCGAAGCACCGGGCTCTGTGCAGCTCCACCACTCTGCAGGAAGTCCGGGCAGCCTGGGAAAGTAGCTCCACTCAAAAGTGCGAGCCTGATCGCTCTCTTTTTTCCCCTCCTGCCCCAGAGTCTCCCTGCCTGAGGTGCACGGGGGCCCGGTACTTCCCTCTGCAGCTGCTGTGCCCCCTGGGACCACCTGAACCGGGGGCTTGTGGGTGGATACCACCTTGGGTGGGGGGGGGGGTGCTGCTGCCACCACAGAGGGAAGTACCAGCCCCCCCCTGCAGCCCAGGGACTGCTCTGCTTGCCAGCAGCTCACCCTCCCCTACCCACTGCTGGAGAGGCAGGTAAGTACGGGGTGTATGCACAACCTGGGGGTTTAATCAGCCCTATATTGAAGTAGTGGGTTTTAAAACCCTTCAATTTAGGGCCCCCGTTTTGTATACATACGCCCCTTGATTCTAGTTTTGAATTACACATTTAAAGTTTGTTGCTTTTGGTAATAACTTATAGACATTAGAAGAATTAAATGCATTTAGCAGAAGAGATGACTTGGAGTGTATCTTATTTGTTTTCATTGATCATTTTTTTTTGTGGTTTGATTATTATGCCAGCTCTTATCAAACCCTCCTGCATCTTGGAGGGAGCATTTGGGTCCACTTCCCAAAACCTAACATCCTAGTAAAAATAGGCTTCAATATCATCGTACAATGCTTTGAATAAGCTTTAAAATTTTTTTTTTAAATTGTGCATCTTAATTTCTAGAATATATTACATTTTGTTGAAGTCTTGCAACCAGTTACCAAGAACCTGCTGCTAGTTGCAGTCATTGATTTTTTTTTTTCCCTCTAATTTCCTCTTACTATTCTCTAGATACATACCCAAAGAGCATTTTTTTAAAAAAGAACTGCCTGCCTCTTACAAGGCTAAATCGGTCAAATGTAGAAGGACACTGTCAAACCCATGCTTGGTCAGTTCTCTTGTATAGAAATCATTTATTTTCATTTATCAGTATGTTATGCTCCATCCATAGACAGGTTCTCCCTTTTATGAAACACAATGGGAGTTATACCCACCTTATATCCAGTAGCGAGCTTAAACCCAGACTTGGGACAAAACTTGTTGCTATCTTTGGGATACTTGATGTTTATGCCACCTTTTGTAGAAGCCACAGACTCTCTATAAAGCATATGATGACATCTCCCTGAGAACTTGTCCTGTCCCATGTGACTCCTACCAGCAGCTATTGCATGGGTTTTTGCAATTCATTAGGGGATTGGAAAAAGCTGGTTCTTCATTGTAATGAACTTGTATGAAGGTGGTAAACAAAGTTAATGCAGTGTATGATATCAGAATTAGCAGTTTCCCAGAGTGTAGTGGGGTTTTTTGATATCCTTCATGTAAACTTTCTTATGGATTGTTTTAAAACTGTCATTGAGGCATCTGAGAAATCAGCAGAGTGAGATGTAAATTAAGTTGGTACCAAAATCAACACTGCAGTGTACTTGGTGCTTCTAACTTACAGTGCTTCAGTTCTATCTGGGACACATGACAATGTTGTCTCAGGACTGCAGATAGATTTGTTGCTTGAGGGTAAGTATACATTGCTTCTTGGCAGGATAATTTAGCCCTTGCTAAGCTCTGCTTTTGTTCTGACTAAATTTCTGCTGGGATCCAGGCTAGCTCTGACTGCAGTGTAGTACCCTGCAGGTACTCATAGGGTACTAATGTAGTGTCATCCTTAATGTCATCTTCTTGTATGTATAGATAATCTGCAGGGTATTAGAGGTTTACTAATTACCTGGAAGGATTATGAAACTTGCTACAAATGACTGAATTTTATTAAGTAAAGCAAATGGATATTTTGGAACAGTTGAGGATAATATATCACAGTGTCATTTTACTCCCATATGTTGATAATTTTTACTTAGAATTACTCTGAATAACACTTTTATACTAGTCGGTGGACACCCGTACATGCATCATTTAATGCATAGCAATAAACTGCTGAGCTTATTGCTCTGCAGTTTATTGCTCTTGGGGAAATTCCCAAGTGCAGTTTTTACACGTGTGCCAGGATTGCAGCACATTGAGCTGGCTCACAGCAGCTCCCTCTGGCTGGTGCCTGCCTGGTCAGGACTGCTCCAACCAGGCTCAGTATGCTGCAGGGCGGTTGACTGGGGCACGAGAATGCTTCAGCATGGGACTAGCCACATGCATGGCAAGAGTGATTGTGGGATCTAGCATCAGATTCCATCACGCCTTCTTGCTGGTCCAGGGGGAGCCCAGGATCATGATCCCGGGCTCTCCCTGGACCAGCAAGTAGCAAGCTCCTGTACCCTGTCAGTTGATCTGGGCTCCTGGCTGCAGGAACACGTGATGCATCTTGGAGCCTGGGTCATTTGACAGGGCTCCCAGCCACAGGAGTGAGTGATACAGCTCTGCAGCTGGGAGCATTGATCAGCTAATGGGACTTCCAGCCGTGAGGGCAAATCCTGTGGTTGGGAGCCCCAGCCTGGCAATGTGTCCAGTTAATGATGTGGTAGGAACCGGCCATAAAACTATTACACATTTTTTGTAATAATGTGTTGCTGGGTAACAAAAGTTGTTATTAACTGGTTAATCTAATCAAGTCTTAAGTGTAATGTATGCCAGAGCCTAAATTTCATCACACCTTATTAACGATAAAAAGAAGAGCAAATGCTTGAGAGGTCTTTCAGATGGTTATAAGTTACAACAATAGAAAGTTTTTAGACAGTTATCAGACAGAATTATAAGTAAATTCTTGGACTACATAATTGATTAAGGATTATTAAAACTCTCTTAAATGAAACTTTATTTAAAGTGACCATAAATGTAATGACGTTCTGCCACTCTGTCCTTGGTTTCAGTCATTTATCCCAGAAAGTACTGTCCTGACCTAAGCATACTGAAATAAAATGTTGTGATTGCTTGTCTAGACATATTCCCCATACAGTCTATTTTTGATACAGGTACCTGTAACAGGGAAATCACTACAGCTAAATGCATGTCTTCGGAACAGAGTGCTGAATTGAAACATCTCGGACTCGCACCATACAGTTTCGCTATAGATTCAGATGTTTTCTTCCACTGAAAGCATTTAATTGGGTCTGAGCACACTACAGTGCATGGTCCTCCCACCTATAGCATTGTTACTACAGCGCGGAGGGGGGAAGGCAAGATTTCCTTATGTTCGTTCTTCTTGTGATAAGATTGAGCAGTTGCGGTGCAGTGGAGTTGGATAGGAAAGGTGTTGGAAAAAACCATGGAGATAGGGTTTTCGGTTGCTTAAGCTGAAGGAAAGCACATCAGTGGCTGTATGTCATTTTTGCTGTTTGTTTTATCTCTCAGTGGGAAGTGTATGGCGTGTGCTAAGCAGAAGAAGCATAGTGTCTTTTATTATCCTTTTATTTCTGCTTCCAGATTACTGGTTTCTGCATTTTTGCCTTTCTTTTGAGGAGACTGAGCTATAGCCTGTCTATACCTATCTGCTAGACTTCCCTCTACAATAGAAGATACTCCCTGTTCTGGAAACTCGCCTCTTAAGAGCATACTATCAATGTAGCATCCAGTGCTCTGCAGCATGTACTGTATTTAGCCCTCTGAGTTGCTGATGCCAAGAGCTGGACTTTTTCCTCTTCTATGTAATTATGGCAAGGTCACTAAACAATACAGCATACATTGAGTTCTATGATGATCAGTATTGTACGTAGGTCAAAGCTTGTGATTTTATAATTTCTTCTGTAAAGGTCATTCATACTTGACCAACCTGATTTGTTTTGACCCATAAAACCCTTACTAAAGTACAGAGTTTCAACCAACCAACCATCTATAAAAAGCAATCTCCCTTTTTCAACCATCCCAAAGCAAAGGTTTGACCTGGATCAATAATCAGGTTGTGCTTTTAGGGTAGCTGTCAGTCATTTCTTCCATGCCAGACAGGCTCTAGATCAGGGGTGGGCAAAATGCGATGCAGGGGGCTGGATGTGGCCCGCCAGGCCATTCTGGCTCACAGGGCCCCTAAAAAAATTTAGAAAATTGCTATTAATCTGCCCCTGGCTGCCTGTCACGTGGCCTTTGATGGGTTGCCAAAACTCGGTAAGCGGCCCTCCACTCAAAATAATTGCCTGCCCCTGCTCTAGACAGAGAAGCTGGAATGGGTCAGAGGTACTTACCATCATTTTCACTATTAGGCTTTTCTTTCTACCTGGAAACGTTTTAGTTACTTTGTGCTAAGAAGAGAGGAGAAACTGGGGCCAATGAAAAACTCATCTATGTTCCCTCCTGCACTAGCCACAGCATTTTGAAAGGATCTATCTATGTCTGACTCTGTGGAGACTACAGAGAGCATGTTTTGAGCTAATTTAATGGGTCTGGGCTCTGTTAATCTCTGGGGAAGATGAGCAGAAAGGAAAAATCCTTTATTTGCTGTTTAAGGGCTAGAATCAAGCCCATGTCTTTCTAGAGAGTAACTAGGGGTGGGAGAGTGGGGAACCAGTCCTGGGTGCTACTTTTTAAAGGCAGTACCTATGCCGTGGCAGCAGTGGTCTGTTTGGAGAGCTCATACTATTGTTCAGTGGCTTGTGTAAGGTAGTAAGTGCTTTGCACTTTCCTTCTTTTGTCCAGGGCAGCAACACTTCTGGTTTCCTCTGCTCTTCAGAGTGGCTCCTTGGACATTAGAAACCCCATATTTATTCTCTGGTCATCTTCAGGTTCCAGGGCTGGTTCTAAGAACCTTACTTTCTCTTAACTGAAGGAATTCAGTAGGAATAGGGCAGAAAGTTTGATTTATTTATTTTTTTTCCCAGCTGTTTCAGTATGATTTGGAGGAGCTTTTGGGTGAACCTGATGTTATGAGGATTACTCTAAGTTTCTTCACACAAGCTAGTTCCATTCTTGAGTGGCTCCTTGCTTTGCTTAGGCTGAAAAGGGTGGCGTGGCTTTCATCAGGTGCCTGTTGGTGGAAATCCTTCTGTCAGCCAGAGGCAAACAAAAAGCACTTCTGTAACTATTTATGTGTGTATCTGTTAAAGGTGGATTTGAATCAACAATCCAGAAGACACCTGAATCTGGGTTGTGTGGATTTAGTTCTATATCAGATTCTGAGCTTTTTGGATAATCCCTGTTACTGCAATGGTCTCAATAAAATCTGACGCATGAATTCTGGGTTTTATAGGATCGACGCTCCAAAACTGTGGTGAAGTAGGTGTGATTGCTACATATTTAGCATGTTTGACACAAGCCAACAAAAGCAAGGACATGGAAAGCCACTCAGTATTATGCTCCCCTCTTCCATTTTTTGGCAGGTACATGCTTTATCCATACTGTTTGGCACAAATTACATATCATGACCTTCACACTATTGCTCAGAGATAGCCTTAGGGAAAACGGCAGCCTGGGCAAATACATATTTTGGTGTTCCCCCCCCCCAAGTCAGCACTGCTGCTGTAGGCAGAGGCAGATGGATGGGGCGTGGGGTGCAGTCTGGTGGGAAGGCAGAGTTGCATGGTGTGCCAGGTGGGTAGGCAGACACCATTGCTGCTGTGTGGAAGCAAGACAGATGAACTGGAGCAGGCACCACACCACCCACACATACCTGGCCCAGCTCCTCCTGAGCAGCAGCTGGAGGTGCAGGGAGGGATGGGCTGGGCACTGGTCTTACTGCCTGGGGTGGGGATTGGCCAGGGTGAGATGGGGGAGAGTGTTGCTGTGTGTGTGTGTGTGTGTGTTTCACACTCCCCTGACCATGGCTCCCTGTGCAGTCACCTATGTTGCCCACCTCTAAGGCCACCTCTGCTGCTGCTTCAGCATGCTCTTTGGCACATACCCATTTACCAAACTACCACAGTCCTGGACTAATCCTCGTGGCTATTTAGTATCCCAGTTCAGCACATGTAGGAGAAGGGACTTCAACTGAGTATTCAGGAATGCTGTCGCCTCCAGGGTTAAGGTGCATGATCTGTGGTGTACATTAATTTTGGTACCATAATGATTGCATCTTTGCCTTGTACGAGGGGCGTACCATGATACTGTAACTGCCACAATACCCCACAAACAACTTGATACTATGTTTAGGCTATACCTGGCACAGCCTTGAAGCAAGGAACAAAATTGAGGCTGTGTTGTACTCAGGTCTGTGCAATTCATACTTCATATTCCCTGCAGAATCTAAATAAAGTTGACAGAGGGTCAGGGAATAGAAATGAGCACCCAGTGGTAAATGCAGCATGCCCCAAATCATATAACAGGTCAATGGCAGAGCCAAAAGTAGGGGTAGATCATGTCTTGCTCTGGATGGTGTTGCCTCAGGCAACACTCTTTTGCAACTGACTGTAATGGATGTCACAGCTGAATGAATTTGAATTAGGGTTCCCTTCTATGGCTTTATAAAGGCCCTTGTTTGAGTAATGTACACTGAAATTAGAGGAAATACACCTTCTGCACCTAATGGCAGGCCACTTAACTCTATCAGCAGTTGGAAATGACAGGGCTGAAACTTGATGTTGTTGTGCCATCAGTATTTTAGGATCTTTGCTTCAAGAACCCGTGTAATTACTTGGAGCTTTGAGAGTAAAAGACAAAATGTGGCATAAGTGACTTCACTCTGATGTATAGCACAAAAATTGTCACTCTGAGAAGGTGGGTGGTATGAAAAGGTGGGTTACTGAGAACTGAATAGTAAAGTATTGAATAGATGACAGGTTAAAATATATATCTTAATGAACAGGGAGGTAAAATACAATTTCAGCAGATGGTGAGGGAGACTAGAGATGTACACCCCTTTGTACAATTACCAAGAGGCCTAGGGAGAATATGAGAAGCATGTAATGTGCACCATGCTCCACACTCCTCCATTTTTATTAAGGCAGACATTTTGAGCTGTTTGGCTCACTGTTGAGGGAAGGAAGTTACTTTGGCAGGTTGGAGAAATGAAGCATGGACTGTCTTCTTTCCACCATACTGATGTGAATGTAGCTTAGGGTAGAGTGAACATTTGAAAACAGGGGTTCTATGGAGATTGAGCTATCAGTACAGTGTTTAGGGTACAACAACTAGATTTTCAAGAGGTTTTTAGGTGCCTGAAGATGCAGATAGGTTTTAGTGAGATTTTTTTTTCAAAAAATGCCTATCCTAATTAGGTACCCAACTCTCAAGAATTTTGATCGAGTGAAATCTGTTAGGGGACTTCTGAAAAGGCCAGAAGGTACGTACCTTTTGGCATTGTTACGTACCTAAATACCTCTGGAAAATGTAGCTCCAAGTAACCATCTAATATAAGACTGGATTATCTCCTTCCTAGGAGTGATCCATCCAGAACAGGCATAAGCACTGGAAAAGCAGGGAAGAAAAAACATATACTCATTTCTGGCTGTTCTAAACCTACTTTGTAGATACTGTTCTCCACATCCTGATGCTGATCTGGCACACTTTGTGAATACTAAACTCATTTAAATGTATATTATACAAACTGACGCTTCTGGCGAGTTTGAGTTCTGGTACAAGGGGAGTGGGGTGGGGAGTGGAATGTTTTCTTAAACACCACTATGGGCACAGCAAAGACAAAGGCAACCTAGACTTACACACTCTGACCGCATGCCTCAGTCCTGTTTTGGAAGCACAAGTCACCTGTAAGAGAAGGATTGTTTATTCATTCCTTGATTTCTGTACTGTAAATTACAGGCAAGGAGCACATTGATGCCAGTGGGATTGCTAAGAACAGGGCTGAAGCTGGCCTCTTCATGTCTGTAAGCCAATAAAAGGCAGTCAGATATAACTACTCCTACAACTCCGGAGAAAAAGCTTTTTTTCTGAAACTGGTTTTGTTGGCCATTTGCATGAGCTGACAAGCAGATTTTGGCACACAGTAGTATTTAGACTCCTAGGGCACTTGTACACATGACAGGGGTTTAATCCCCAAGGTTTTATTCCATGTATTCTATGTCCCCTAAATTGAAATGGTGGGGCATAGAATAAAATCCTGAGGACTAAACCATTTTAATTTTTCCATCACATTATGCTGAGGGGCCCAATCCTTTTTTTTTGAGCCAGAGCTACACTGTGGCCAGGGGGCAAGCTGCTGATGTTAGGGTTTGGGGAACTGGGGGGTGGGGGGGGGCCTGGTTCTTCCCTCCACAGTAGCAGCACACCCTGGGACTGCCTAACAGGCTGTTACCAAGCTGGGTGCTGCCGCAGCTCAGAGGTGCCCAATCCAACTTCCCCATGAGCCCACCTGGGCTTTCCAGCACCTTGCATGCTGCTCCTGCCACCTTCACCCACTGCCAGGGCACCCAGCCACCCTCCTGCCACCTCCCTATGGTGCCCTTGGTGCAAAGCAGTCCTTTTCTGGGTGGCCTCTTATGTCTAGCTAGCTGCAGCAAGCTACTAGAAGCACAAGTGGTGAGGGGCCTGCTTCTGCTTCTGGAGGAGCCTGCCTGTGCCCCCCACCCACAGCTGGGGGGCAAGCAGCTGGCAGGCCAAGCATCCCCTGAGCTGTAGGGGTCTCCAGTCTTTCCCTCCATGGTGGCAGTGCACCCCATGGCCACCTGGGTGGGCTGCTAGTGAGTTGAGTGCTGTACCAGCTCAGAAGCAGCACCTGGTCCAATCCAACTATTCCCTGAGCCTGCCTATGGAGCAGCACCCAGCAGGCTTCCAGTGGGTGGGTTTGGGGAACAGTTGGATCGGGGTGGGTGCTGCCTCCGAGCTGGGGTAGCACCTGGCCTGCTAGAAGCCTGCCCGGGCAGCCCCAGGAAGTACCACTGCCACATAGGGAAGGACTAGGGCCCCTGCAGTTCAGGGGCCACTCAACCTGCCAGCAGCTCTCCCCTGGCCATGGAGGCGGGGTGGACAGGCTCCGCAACAGGAAGCTTTGGGCCCCTCATGACTTGTGCTTGAAAGCGGGGCCCCGTGGCTGGCAAGATGTCTGGGGTCGCCTGTGAACAAGCTGCCTTGCCCCTGGGACAATACGGGAAGGTGGCTGGGGGGCAGCTGGGTTTTCTGGCAGCCAGAGAAGGTGGTGGGGATGGTTCATAGGGTGCTGGAAGCCCAGGTGGGCTCAGGGAAGTGTTGGATTGGGCACTTCCAAGCTAGGGCAGCACCCGGCCAGCTAGCAGCCTGCCTGGGCTTCCAGCATCCCATATATCATCCCTGCTGCCTTCTTCCACTGCCAGAAAGCCTAGCTGCCCACCTGATACCTTCCCATGCTGCCCCAGAGGCAAGCCAGTCTGATTCTGGGCTGCCTCAGGTGTCCTGCCAGCCACAGAAGCCTGCTGAAGGCAGAAGCAGTGAGAGGCCTGATCTTTTTTTTTTTCTGTGGAGCCTGCCTGCCCCTCTTGTGGCCAGGGGGTGAGCTGACAGCTCTACTGTTGCAATTTGCAACATTGCAAAGAAAACTACATCCAGATATAGTTTAGTTTGCAATGATGCAAAGTCATTTAAACCTGCCCAAACTTTTGTACATGTATATTGTGAACACCATTAAGCCGCAAAGAGTGACATTTTCATCACGTGTACATTTTAATGGTGTCACGTGTACAAGCACCCATAGATAAGTAGCTCACTGAGACTAGTGCGAGATCCAAATGCTGTGAACACATGTGAAAAACTGTGCTGCTTATTCAGATGCTGAACTTTAGGCACCAGAGTTCAAAATGTTTTGCCTGTTTCTAGGGCCATTCTATCACTGGAATAGGCTGGGAGAAGCTGAAGTACTCTTTCTGCGTCTCAGCTTAACTCTGCTCAAAAGTTGTGTTTTTTTCCAGACTTTTCAGAGGTGGAGTGTTCAGACCAAACTGTCTGTCTCTTCCCTACTGCTCCTCTTCCTTTTCTTCTTCTCTACTGAAACACTGCATTGTAAAGCATGTAAATTATCACTTGCCCTTGAAATACAGCCTCCTGTGAAAATGCAGCACCTACCTAGCTACAGTGCAGTTGGGCAGAGAAGGGGAATTAGTGATGCTGTTTTATTTAATTTATGCATGTAAGCCCCTGTTACTAAATGACCAGAGTCTATCCATCCAGGACACCTGTTTGTCAAGATTTAAAAAACTACCATCTACTAGTATCTAAATATCCAGTGTATTTAGTGGATACTTTGGAAATAGTTGTACATAATACCCTGATAAACAGCATAATACCCTGATAAACAGTATGTATTAGCTTGGCTACAGCACCAACTATGTAGCCTAGGTTACCTGAGCTGGCTCATTTAGAGTTAGCTCAGGGTATCTCTGTCTGGCCTTGTATTGTATTGTGTTGCACAAACATATCCTGAGATTACAGGGGAGACATTGCAGGCAAGTCAGGATGTGAATGCTTGAGTTGGCATTTTGCCAGAACGGGATTACGTTCTTCCTTTTTGAATGCAGCACTGTGACTGCATTGTCAAATGATTACAAGTGGCTGGTGCCCCTCTTAACTCATGAATTTGAAAATCCCATTTCCTACAGTAAAGTTTCCACTTATCACACATACCGCTGTGCTGATTTGGAGAGAAAAATGCAATTTACTAGATTCTTTCCCTACCCATTCCTTTACCAGATATTTTCCTTCTGGAATTTATTTTTTTAACCTAATTTATAGAAAATCCACACCTGTTTAATTTAAGAGGTCTGAAATACATTGCTGCCTTGGCCAAGTGTCACTCTGAAGGTAGGATCTTTCTTAGAACAACGATTTTTGAAGGGTGATGTAGAAGAAATCATCCTTGATTCCACAGTCTGTGGATGAAATTTGATGATCAAAATTGCTACTGATTACCAGGCACTTCAATATGTAGTGCAAAGAAGGTGTGCATAAAATGGAAGTAGCACTGGAAGGAGGAGGGCAGGGGTGCTTAACACCAGATAGAAATTTCCTTTAGTCTTCCTGTCCATCTAATTCAGAGCTGTCCAACTTGTCATTGTCACTGTCATTGTCATAAGTAGCTGGGGGTTGCAGCAGTGGGGGCTGCACAGGCCCAAGGGCTACATGCTGTATGCATGACCCCCTGGTGTGCTGCATGCCCGTGCTCCCTTCACTCCATTGCATTCACAGCTCTGGGCTTATCTTTAATTCCCTGCACCATGTCACATTGCATTGTCCTATCCCCTGGAGTGGGCACAGAAAGCAGAAGCTGGAAGAGGAAGGGGGAGCCCAAGCACTGGCTGCTATTACAGCTGGGGGGCGGAGCAGGGGGAGGTGACTGGGCAGGATCCTGGGATGCAATTTCACACTTTGGGGGTGGCATGCAGCCCGTGGGCCTTTAGCTGGACAGCTCTGATGAGCTTGGACGATAATAGGTTTTCAGTATACGGACATATTCTCATAAACAACTCGACTGAACTATTATGGTCATTTAGCTTGACCACCTGCAGTACGCAGTTCATAAAAATGTTATTGGATAATTCTGGAATCAAGCACACAACTCCTGGTTGGATTGGAGTGTATCATTGATTTATATATATTTTGATAAACCACTGCACTGTGTGGGAAGTGGCCACATAAAGGCTTTGTTGCAATGATGCTAGTGTCAGCTCATCTTGTTTGTTCCACTAAAGCTGCACACTGTGATGGTTGCAAAAGCACTTTGAAACACCTGCCGTTGAACTGCATTGTTAGCTGTGCACAGAGAGGAACCTGACTGGAAGAAAAGTGTATCCTGGGTATGTTTTTAGATTTCAGATTAAAAGTAAAGGAGGTTTCTCACTTAAAAAATGTTATCTTTTAATTTATTTTTCCCTCCTACCCATGAGGTGAGGTCAGCTCTTTACATTGACTGCATAATCTTGGAGTAAGCATTTCCAATTTTTTGTTTAAAAAAAAAAAAATTAGAGGAAAGGAGAGTAGAGGAGAGCCACATTCTTCTCCTGTACTGATATTTGGGGATAGTTAAGGGAGACTCCATTTTTAAACATATCAGTTGCCTAGATTCTACAGGGGTATCAAACTCATTTGGCCATGTGGGATAGATGAATAATGGTGGGGCTGGTCTGTGGGCCAGATGAAGGGAGCATGCCTTGTCCTGCAGGCTGGATCAGGCCCCTGGTCTCACCCAGGATACAGCTGATCTGAGACTGCGCCACGTGCAACACCCATGAGGGGCTAGTCCAAGACTCATGCAACCAGTGGCTTCTGTCCCACAGTGTCTGGGGGTGTATGTGGTGGTTCTGCATGCACTATGTAGGGAAGCCTAAGGGCAAAAAAAGGCATATAGGCAATGGAAGCAGAGGGAAGCTACCAAGGAGGAGTATACCTACTTGGCCCGCACTTATAGGGAGGCAGTTAGAAAGGCAACTACAGAGCTGAGGCTGGCAACACAACTAAAGACAACAACAAGTCTTTTTTTAAGTATGTAGGGAGTAAAAGGAAGGTGCAGGGCAACATAGGACCCCTACTGAATAAGGAGGAGCAATTAGTGACAGAGAGGGGGGACAAGGCTGAGTTATTCAATCAGTTTTTTTCCTCAGTGTTCCTGAACAGGACTTAAGATATGTCTCCTAATGGGTTCTTAGATGGGCATCAGAGGGATGCCAGCCCACTAACTGTTGATGCTGACTTGGTGTAGGGTCACTTGGATGGACTGGATGTGTTCAAGTCAGCAGTCCCAGATGAGCTGTATCCAAGGTTACTGAAGGAATTGGCTGGTGTCATAGCAGAACCACTGGCACGGCTGTTTGAGTGCTTGTGGCACTCAGTTCAGGTCCCGGAGGACTGGAAAAGGGCCAGTGTGGTCCCTATTTTCAAGAAGGGGAGGAAGGAGGATCCGAGTAATTATAGGCCAGTCAGTCTCACCTCCATCCTTGGAAAGGTCTTTGAAAAGATTATGAAAGATCATATTTGTGGTAGTCCAGTGGGAAAAATAATGCAGCAGAGAAACCAGCATAGATTTGTAGCAGGTAGATCATGCCTGACCAATCTGGTTTCATTTTATGAAAGGGTCACAAAATGCTTAGATGCAGGAGTAAAGGTACATGTCGTTTTCTTGGACTTTAGCAAGGCCTTTGATATGGTATCTCATCCTATTCTCATAAATAAATTAAGAGGCTGTGACATAGATGTTTACACGGTCCAGTGGGTGGCAAATTGGCTTGCGGTTGCACTCAGAGAGTGGTAGTAGATGGGTCAGTATCGACCTGGAATGATGTGGGTAGTGGGGTCCTGCAGCGTTTGGTCCTTGGACCTGTACGTCTCAATATCTTCATTCGTGACTTGGCTGTGGATGTGAAGTGTACTCTGTCTAAGTTTGTGGATGATACTAAATTGTGGAGTGAAGTGCACACTCCAGAGGGTAGGGAATGATTGCAGGCAGACCCGGACAGGTTAGACAAGTGGACAGTACACGTTAGGATGCAGTACAACAAAGACAAGTGCAGAGTGCTTCACCTAGGGCGCAAAAATATCCAACATGCCTATTGGCTGGGGAATGACCCTCTCAGCAGTACAGAAGCAGAAAGGGATCTTGGAGTCATAGTGGACTCCCAAGATGAACATGAGTCGTCAGTGTGATGAAATCATCAGCAAAACTAGCTGCACTTTGTCATGCAGCAGCAGATGCATGACAAATAGATCCAAGGAGGTGATACTTCTCCTCTATGTGACATTGGTCAGACCGCAGTTGGAGTACTACATCCAGTTTTGGGCGCTGTACTTCAAGAAGGATGTTGATAGACTTGGGAGGGTCCAGAGGAGAGCCACTCATATGGTTAGGGGCTTACAGGACAAGCCCTATGAGGAGAGACTGAGGGCCCTGGACATGTTCAGCCTCCGCAAGAGATAGCTGAGAGGTGATCTTGTGGCTGCGTACAAATTCATTAGGGGGACGCAGCAAGGGATCAGAGATGCTCTGTTCAACAGGGCACCTCTTGGGGTAACAAGGAACAATGGTCACAAACTGACAGAGCAGATTTAGGCTAGGTATCAGGAAAAACTTCTTCACGGTAAGGGTGGCCAAAATTTGGAATGGGTTTCTAAGGGAAGTGGTGCTCTTCCCTACCTTGGGGGTCTTTAAGAGAAGGCTGGATAGGCATCTGGCTGGGGTCATCTGACCCCAGCACTCTTTCCTGCCAAGGCAGGGTGTCTGACTCAATGATCTGTTGAAGTCCCTTCTGACCCTAGCATCTATGAATGTATGTGTGGATCTTGGAACAGGTGCTATGTGCAGCCTGGACTGGCTGGGGCAAGTGCCATGTGTGTCCTAGAATTGCTGGGGCAGGAACTGTTTGTGGTATGTGTCCTAGACTGGCTGGGATGGGCACCGTACGCAGCATGTGTCCTGGATCAGCTGGGGAAGGTGCTGTGTAGAGTACGTCCCAAACCCTATGTGTATGGCTAGTCCACTGCATACCACGTGTGGGCGTTAGTCAATTCCAGACCCAGGGTCAGCACTGGAGGCAGGAGGATCGGGCTCTGTGGGCTGAATCTGGTCCACGGGCAGTATCTTTGACACCCTTGGCTTAGATGAAGGGGACAACCCCAAACACCTTTTTCATTTCCTTCTTGCATAGGTTTCTTCACACACACATTATTCTCCTTCTCCTTTTGTCAAGTGTCCAGAGATTGATTCACTAAGTTCAGATGTGCTAAGAATGGTAGAGAAGACTACCACGTTAGTAACTCCAAGCAGCTATGGTGGGGAAATCTCTCTTTAATTAGCTTGTGAGCCAAGAGGAAGGTTGACATTAAGCTTACTCTTGTCATTTTTTTAAGTGCTGATATAAAAAAAAATTCCACTAGTTTGCCCATTCCAAATCGGGGATGGACTTGACTGCAGTTGTGGCCAATACTATTTTATCAGCAAAGACTCAACTTTTCCGGGGACAAATATTATTCAGCACTCCTTTTTTCCTTGTTCAAAAAAGTTTATGTAGAATAAATATGGAATTGCATGCTAGTGTTACAGCACAGTGTGAAATTATTTTCTTTTTACTGCACATCAGTGCTTGTCTAATGGGATTTTCCAGAATTTTTAAAAGATGGATATAAATATTTTTTTTGGGATGCAAGCTGTGGGTATTGCAGAGTCCATAGATGGAAATTTGTTCCATTAAGCAATTGGCAGCGTATAAAAGGAGAGGAAAAAATGTGGATGTAATGATATCTCTATGCAGCCATCATAAAGACGGAGACTAAAAGTATTATTGGTAATTTGCTACCAGACATGTGGTGTACAAATTGCCACCTTTGTTCATTCTTATAAATTTCAGTTTGTTGCCATTCTACTGCCACTGCAATTTGAGGCTACAGATGGAATATAAAGTTGCTTGCATCTATTAGTTTTCAGTACAAATACATCTGCATTGATGTATCTGCAGACGTTGCTGTGTAGAGTGGCCAACGTTTGTTAAATATGTAGGGGAAAAAAAAGGAAACTTGTGCCAAACTTTTTGATATCCTTGATTCTTCTTTTATGTGGCTGACTCTAGGCAGATGATCAACTTTCCAGAGAGAATACCCTTCTATGGAGAACACGGAGCTACAGATTTTTATTTGATATACTGGGTGCGTCTACACATGCAGCAGACTGTGCAGTTGTTACTGCACAGTCATTTAATTCTTGCTTAGTCCTGACACCACATGGCTATTTAGCAGCTACTGTGCAGTAGCGTTGGCATCACAGTTCATGCCTGGCAATGCTACATTGGTGTAGCAATGAGCTATGGCAATGTAGCTGCTTCTACAGATGCATAACATCTCGTGTAGATGTGCCCACTGTGTTTTGTACTAGACTATCAAATGTCTGTTGAGTTATCAACCAGTTCTCTTTGTAAAATATACATGAAAATCTAAAGCAGAAAATCTAATTTCTTTGGAAAGTTGAGGTGCTTCTAGGTCATTTTAGCTGCTATCAGAACTCAAGTTTTTAACCTTGAGAAAACAAAACAATGTGCTTTTATGCTTTCTATATTTGAACAAAGTGACAAGAGTTTCATTGTTGCAAGGGAAACAATATTATATTGAGTGGTTGCAATGATTGATAAATGTGGTCAGCAACATGATATAATAAAAGAATATTGCACTTGGGAACTGAGGCACAGCAGAGTTGTAATGAGATAGGCACACATACTGAAGTATCTAATTTGTTCTTTTAAAGCTTAACAATATTTAAAGATAGAAGGCCAAAGTGTGTGGTGGAGGTATGCAAGATTACTTAGTGATTTAAATCAGGTTAGAATAATGGACTTTTTTAAAGGAATGTCTTCTTTTGAGTTTATTCCCCATAAAGAAGTAGGGGTTAAGATGACATGATCTGTACTTTAACTACAGGAGCCTTCTTTACTTTGACTTGTTCAACTACAGAATTAGTTTGATATTATCAAGACTAGATGGTGTATTCATAAATATGTAAAGAATTGTTGGCTTTTAAAAAATTGTAATGCTCATGAAACCGTGGAAGTTGAAGCCAGTAAAGGGCAAGTACAATGTGACAAATAATAGTACTATCCTTCCCACCATGGTGTCTCCATCAGAGTAAGGAAAGAAAAAGGTTTAGGAGTGACAGAACTGTTCAGCCCTTATCCACTTTCCAGAACTGCTCAGCCCTTATCTTGGCACCTTTGTTGAGAGTTGTGACTGCCACCCTTGCCAACATGGTGCTTTTTTATGTTGTGGGTACCAATATGGCTGCCATAATCCTTCTACAGTGAAGACCTGGAGTGAAATCCTAGCCCCAGTGAAGTCGATGGACATTTGATCATCAGTTTTAGTGGAGGCTGGATTTTGCCTCTAGTGTCTAGTAGGGTAGTCTAGTAAAGGTGCAGAGCCACAAAATTCTCAGTAGCAATAACAAAAGAGAAACTGTTTGGGGTGTATTTGCAATGAGGAATTATCAGAATGGTTATCCTTGCTGTCATGATTTCTTCGGTTTTCATGTTAGCATCAGGGGGAAGTCCTAGGGTTTCAGCACACAACACATTTACACTGCTGTGCAATCCATTAGCACAGACCCTTGTGTCTCTCAGGAATCCCATTCCCTTCAGGATTATGACTAGGATGGCCATAAATTACTCCATATCTTACATTTTATCCCCCTATATTTTTTAAACTGTAAGATCTTTGTGGGAGAGACCTGCTATCTGTTCAATAGAGTCCTTGCACATTTATGACACTATATAAACACTTATAAATTAAACAGGGTTGAAAAATGGATGGGACTGGAAGGAAATAGCTTCTTTTATTTGTGTAGCCAACTTTTGCTCTCTGCAGCAGGCATATCTCACTGGGGAGGCATGGAAAAACATTACCAAAAATGGGAGGTTGTGAAATCCACATCCAGAGACTTATCCAGGTCTCTTGGTTACAAGGACATGTTTGACAGTTAAGCTTCTGACAGCAAAAGGGAAGGGATGGGTGAATATCAAACAAGTGTAGTATTGGAAGAACGGTTGCCAACTCAAGAAAAAAATATTACTGACAATCTGCAAACTTTTTCTGACAACCAAACTTTTTTACTGATGTGTTTGTACTGACATATACTTTAGATAATGTAAATGTAGCCCTTTTGCCAGGCCCTGGATGGCAGTAACAAAACCAGGTTCAAATTGAGGGATTTAACACCCATTTTCTAAATCTCTCTCAAGCTCCCATGGAGAATGAAGTCTTACTTGGTTGCAGCAATGCTTTAACATTGTGCTGCCTGCCCCCACTTCAGGGGTCCCTACTCACCCTGGTACCCCTGACCACATCCTCACCATAATGACCCAACCCTAACCTATTCACCAACCTGACCCTTGCTGGCCTCGCTCCCCTGCAGTCCTGACACAGACCCCACACCTGCTGCTTCTGCTTCTCCAAGCCTCATAGCTCCTTCCTGGCCATACCACCTGCTCCCTATCTCACCTGGTACCTTAGATGGCCTGGGTCTGCATGGTACTGCTTGCCTTCCATATGAGCAGCAGGTGCTGGCCAGGACTCAGTGACAGCATGTGGCTGGAGTGGGAGTTTGGGACCATGGAGGCTCCCATGGGCCACACAATCCTGATAGAGAGCTCTTGGAGAGCGCTAAGCTGTGCTCCTACTCAGACACAAGGTGGTACTGCTCTGTTCTATCAACACTTGCATTCAGCTGTAATCAAGCTCATGATTTCTTAGTTTTTTTATGCAGACAAAACTCTTGGGGTAGAGGCAATCTCTTTTATTAGACCAAGTATATAGTTTCATTTTTTTTTTTTTTCCTTTTTTGCAAGCTTTCAAGACATAAACAAGATGAGAGAAAGGGAGCAGGGAAAACTGCATGTTACAGTGGGGAGCTATCCCTGACTAAAGCCTGCAGAACTAGGCTGTCAGGTATGTGAGCAGGTAAATTATTTCCTACAAACATCCTAAATCCCATGTGAGATTCTTTACTGTATGCTTAATTGAAAGGTAAAATATCCCCTGGTGCTCATTGCATGTACAGCGATGCAGTGTTGATTTAATATCCTTATCAGAACACAGAAAAAAAATTGGAGAGATCTCTTCTTGTCCATTAATGGTGAACTTCTATTTTTATATCTTGCATTTAGGAAACAGAAAAAAATAAAACAGTGATCTGAAGACAGTGTATTTTCATTTGATCTCTTCTGGCACTGATTTAATACTAGAAGTAAAGCATTGTACAGTAAGGAGAGAGAGTTGGTAGCATTTCATATTTGGAGTTAGGATTAATATTCCTTGCAATGATTATCTGTTTTAAAGACTACCATTGGCACAATGAAACTTATGTTGTTAAATGTTTTGGGTTGAGGAAGTCTAGAAGGGGAATACTTAGAGGAGAAACAATTAGCTGAAACAATAATTTTTTATGTCCTTTTTGCAGCTATTTAGGACATTTGACATAACCGGAGGGGCAGAATATTGCAAAGAAAAGTATGACCAAAATCTCAACAGCTGTGGAGCTGGACAGTATTTGTATTCTATTCTTGGTCATGAAACATTTACACAAGTAGGTGTGTCTTTGGTTTTGTTCTTTTGAATGTGTAGGATGACTTTCTGTGTGAAGAGATTCATGGTTTCAGGCAAATTAGGTTGTTTGTGAAATAAGACTTTATTACTTTTCGTTCCCCTATTTTAAAACGTTTGTAACCAGTCTTATGAGCAGAATAATTCTAATTTGACAGAACAGACCTGTGAATATTGAATACTTGAAGTGAACAGCTCACCCTGGAAGTATAAAACTGTTCACCTGGACTGTTCAGAGCCCACAAAATTTAGAGTATTGCTGAAAATGGGACCAATTTGTGAATTATTTATCTATGGAGGAAAAGGACAGTGTTGCCTGGATAAATGAGATGCAATTAATTATTCTATCTGTTAAGGTATCATTTTGAAAACTTTTTTCCTATCCTGCTGTTTGTTTTAGTTCCTTAACCCTTTTTGTTTGATCCTATGATAAAATGGTCACTTTGTGGTTGACATTGCTGATTCTTTCCATGGTTTTTCCTTAGAGCCTGTCGTTGTTTGTTGGAGGCAGGAAAGATTTCCTCTAACACGCATATAGCAAATTTGGTAAACAAGTAGTCCGTTTCATTAGCTAAGAAATAAAACTAGAGCACCAAGCCTCTCTTTTTATAATGGATTTTCTCTCAGGACTAGTTTGTTCATCAGTCACAAAAGCAGATCAAATGAGAACACTGGGCAAAAACAGCTCAGATGCTTTCCACCACCAGGAGGGGATATGACACATCCTTTTCTTTTGATACAATTACTTTCTGTGCGTGTGTGCACAACATCCTCAATTGACAATCATCTTGTCATAGGGCAGGGTCTTCGAGGATGGCCGTGATCTCCCCAAGGCCCCCCTCACCGTGCCAAGTTGGCCCATTGGGCACCCTTGATCCTCGCCCGCCATGTCTTTGACAAAATATGTCTTTGGGAGGCTGCCTTTGATGCCCTCTTAGTCACGGCTAGCTGTACACTCTGACCCCGTGCCTTCCCAGACCCCTAGTAGGTCCTGCTGCAAGATAGACGGTACCACCATTGTTTCGGAGCACCCTAGCCTTATGGCTCCAACCACCCCTGTACCATGCCCCAAGCCTCGCAGATGGAATAGACGTTGTTCGGTCTGGGCCTTGTTGATGATCTGGCCCCCTTGTCCTCTCTGGGCTGTGCCCATTTCAATCTGCACCCTCTGTGGTGCTAGGGCTCTCCACGGTCCTGTCTCAGTCTGTGCCCCTTCTCTGGGGCTTCTCCTCAATGCTGCCCCCTTTTCTGGGGCTGGGGTCAGTGCACCCTGAATGCTGCGCCCTTGCTGGCGCCCCACACTGCTGTGGGTCCCCTATGAGGCCTCCTCCAACCCCTAATATCCTCACTGAAACCACCGGTAACAAACAGCAAACAAAACGCAAGCCCTTCAGCTATAACTTAAACAGAAGCTGCCTGGCTATAACAACATTTCAGCCTACCAGGGAATACTCCATTCCTCAGCTATGTCAGATGCTGCTCTTTCAGTCAGGCTTCCCCTCTCTCTCCCCTGAGGGAGCTCCTTCCCCTTGGCTACTGGCAGGGAACTGCCAGCCTGGTCTCAGCCCTGGGGTTTATATGTGCCAGGCCCTGCCCCACTCAGTCAGCTGACCGTGGGCAGGTGTGGGCGCTAACTACCCTGGTGCTCAACAGCTGGGCTCCTCACTCACTGCTAGAGCTGTTTCCCTAGCAGTTTCCCCTCTTTAGGAGCAGGGCACCTAAGTGCTCTGCGACACATCTATTAGTGAGGAGACAATTGATAATTGATTGACTGCCCCAGGTAGACATTAACATCTCTTGCTGATCCTCCAATGCTGACTGAGACTGTGAAAGCAATTAACCTGCTGTCAAATGTAAAGCACCTGGAGCAGATGCTAGAACAGAAGAGGTCTACAAGACTGTACTGACAAACTGACTGAACTTTTTCAGTCAATGTGGACTCAAGGTACTATACCCCAGGAGTACAAGGATGCATCCATTGTCCACTTGTACAAGCAGAAAGCCAATAGAAAAACCTGCGACAGCCATCGGGGCATCTCATTAATGTCAATAGCCAGTAAAATCCTCACCAGAATTCTGTCGAATCACCTTGTGCAACACATTGAACAATGGCTCTTGCTTGAGAGTCGGTGTGGTTTCAGGAAAGGATGCAGGACCAAAGACATGGTGTTTGCAGCTCATCAACTGGTTGGACCCAGAGAGTGGTAGTTGACAAAAGTCAATCATTGTGGTGCGCCATGATCCCCAAGGCTCCGTCCTTGGGCCTATTTTTTTTCAACATCTTCATTAATGATGTGGACATTGGTATCAGAAGAGGACTGGCCAAGTTCGCTGATGACACCAAACTTTGGGGTAAAGCATTCACACCCGAGGACAGGACGGTGATCCAGGCTGACCTTGACAGGCTCAGAAAATGGGCAGATGAAAACCTGATGGCCTTCAACACTGAAAAATGCAAGGTACTCCACCTTGGGACGAAAAACCCGCAGCATGCTTATAGGCTCGGCAGTGCTACGCTTGCTGGTACCATGGCCAAAAGGGACTTGGGGGTCATGATTGACCACAAAATGAATATGAGCCACCAGTGTGATCTTGCAGCCGGCAAAGCAAGCAAAACTCTGGCTTGGATCCATAGATGCTTCTCTAGCAAATCTCAGGATGTCATCCTCCCACTGTTCTCAGCCTTGGTGAGGCCGCAGCTGGAGTACTGCATCCAGTTCTGGGCTCCACAATTTAAAAAGGATGTGGAGAAGATAGAGAGAGTCCAGAGGAGAGCCACATGCATGATCAGATGGCAGGAAGACAGGCCTTATGATGAGAGACTGAGATCTATGGGACTCTTCAGCCTGGAAAAGCGCAGGCTCAGGGGGGACCTGGTGGCTGCCTATAAGTATATAAGGGGTGTACATCAGGATCTGGGGGAATGCCTGTTCACCAAAGCACCCCAAAGGATGACAAGGTCAAACAGTCACAAATTCCTCCAAGACTGTTTCAGGCTGGACAAAAGGAAGAACTTCTCTATTGTCCTAGCCCCCAAGGCCTGGAACAGACTGCCACCAGAGGTGGTGCAAGCACCTACTCTGGACTCCTTTAAGAGTCAATTGGGCGTTTAACTTGCTGGGATCCTGTGACCCCAGCTGACTTCCTGCCCCTGGGGCAGGGGGCTGGACTCGATCTTCTGAGGTCCCTTCCAGCCTTAATGTCTATGAAATTTGACATTACAAGTCAAGACAAATGCCAGGAACAAAACTCCAACCTGTACATGACTGTTACTGACCTGAAAAAATGCATTTGATATAGTTAGCTGGGAGGGCCTTTGGAAGATCATGTGAAAATTTGGTTGCCCAGAGAAATTCATTGCAATGGTTCTGCAATTCCATGATGGCATGCTCACTCATGTCCCAGTCACCAATGGAGTCAAGCAGGGCTGTGTGTTGGCCTCAACCCTCTTCAGTATGATGTTCTCTACCATGCTTACAGATACCTTTCATGACTGTGATACCAGGATTGACATCAGTTACTGGACTGATGGCAAACTCTTAAATTTGAAGAGACTACAGGTGAAGATGAAGTTCTAGGAAGTGACTGCTCATGATCTTCTGTTTCTGTTCTCTGAATGCCAGATCTGAGTTGACATGCTGCAGAGTATGGACCATTTCTCTTCAGCTTGTGATGACTTTGGTCTCATAATCAATACTAAGAAGATGGCAGTGATGCACCAGAAAAGCCTTATGTAGAGCCTACCATCACAGTGAATGGCCAAACCCTCCAGGCAGTGGACAAGTTCACCTACCTTGGCAGTAACATTGTCGCATGCAGTTCACACTGATGATGAAACCAATGCCAGAATTACTAAAGCAAACCTGGCCTTCAGAAGATTATGTGCAAATGTGTGGGAGCACAGAGGCATCAGTCAACAAACAAAACTGAAGGTCTACAAAGCCGTTGTGCTGCCAGTCCTGATGGATGCATGTGAAACCTGGATAGTGTACAGACGCCATGCTATGAAGCTGGACCACTTTCACATGGGCTGTCTGAGGAAACTGATGAGGCTAAGATGGCAAGAGAAGGTCCCAGACACTGAGGTTCTTATTCAGGCAGGCATTCCAAGCATCCACAGATGAAATCACAGGTGAGATGGGCAGGCCATGTCACCAGGATGTCAGATGAGTGATTGGCAAAGAAGATTCTTTATGGTGAGTTATAGGAGGGAAAGTGCTCTCAGGGAGGCCAGATGAAATGCTTCAAGGACTCCCTCAAGTCATTCTTGAAATATTTCAAGATTGACCTCAAATCTTGGGAAGATCTTGCTCATGATCATTCTACCTGGTGAAGCCTCATCCATACTGGAGCTACCATACGAGGAGAAAAGAACTGCTGAAACAGAGCAGAAGTGCAAACAGCATAAATCTCACAACATCAGCTTGATCTGCTGTTGATCAAGCTACCTAAAGCAGCATTTCTTGCTCAGTATGCCGTAGACAGTTTAAAGCACAAATTGGTCTGATCAGCCGTTCACGTGTACACAGAAACCAAACCAGCCAGTGATGTCATGGTCATCTTTGAATTTAAAGGACGAACAATTATCCATCCATCCATCCATCCATCCATCCATCCATCCATCCATCCATCCATCCCAAACAGCCACATGACGAAATGGGACCTGTTATGACTTTAAAGGCAGGACCTGTTATGACTTTTTCCTTTCAACAAGATGTGATCAGTGATGAGCAATTTGTTTTCAGCTCCAAACGGCACAATTTCATTTAAAAATGGCTGCTGTCAAGTGTGTTCGCATGCAGTAGTGCATTTGTAAAAAAAAAAAAAAAAAAAGTCACATTTCCCAGCAATTTTTGTGACAATCTCATTTTGTCAAGTTTGAGATGATGTAAGCATAATATCTTTGAAATTTAGGCAATGTTTCTGAATTCCCTTACAAAATCATTTCTCAATGACTTAATCATGACTCAAGCCCAGTGTTATGACTAGGGATCCTGGTGTTCTCTGATTTAAAAAAAAAAATCCCCAATTTTTAGCTTTAAAAGAGTAACTCAAAATGCACATTTTCTGTGATTAAAATGAAACACCTATCACATTTTCTGTGGTTAAAATGAAACACCTATATATGATGTGTGTGTGTGTATAGTCCAGGATAATATATATATTGTCCAGGAAAGGAAAAACTAGAAAACAGCTTCCTTTAACTAAGCATGGACAAATTTAGTTTTATTTCCAAGTGAAACTGCCAACACACAGCCTTACACTGCAAAGACATATAGCAATTGCCACATTGGTCCTTGTAGCAGGGAGCTTGGCGCTCCTGCTACTTTTAAGGAAAAGCAGACTGCAAGTATGGTAGAGAGCAATCAAAGTAGCCACATGACCCAAAATGGGCTGGGCTTGCAGGATATAAGCCTGGGGCCTGACCTGGGCAGGCAGGCAGTCTGACCTGGAAACTATGGAGAGAAGAGATCCTGAGTAGAAGGGCTGTAGCAAGTCAAAAACAACAAAAAGGGAGCGGGTGGACTGCAGCCAGGCTCCTAATTAACACCTAATCTGGGATAGGCATTGGAGGGAGGAAATATGTATGGTTCTGAGTTGGACTTTCTAATAATATAGGATGTTTACATTGAGATTTAAACCCATATTTTCCTACAGGAGAAGCTGGGAAAACAGATTTCAAAACTGTGTTTTATTTCATAAACATTGTTACTTCTCTGTGTAGGATTCAACAATGTGAACCTTATGCATGTAGGATTAGGGTTGTAGTGACTGGGTTTAAATTTGGACCAAAGTTTGCTGAATGCACACATAAAATGATAGCAGTCAAGCTCTATGCCAAGGTTCTAGTATGCTGCTTGAATAAAGATGTTTGATTTTTGTGATGGTCTTTGCTTTTTAGCAGTAATGGAATAGTTTTGATTTCTCCCCTCCTCCTGGTTTAAATTCCTTTTGGCTCTGTTAAAATTGCATTGATTACTGGTCTTCTCCTTAGCTGCTATTATTTTTCTCAGCCACTAAATTGCAAAGGCATTGGCTGACTTGATTCAATCCATTTGGATTATGCATCTGCACACGAGGGAATGAATGATACTGCTAAATCACTGCCTTGAATTTAAAAACCCTAAACATGAAAATCCTGTCCCTGTTGTAACCCTGGATGCTATCAGTGTTGCAGAGTTGCGTGTGCTGAATACTTTAAAGGACTTCAAAAGGTAAAGACAGAGATAAATATGACTAGTCCTTGAAATTTATTGCACTACCTGCTACTAAGTATACTTTACTAAGCTCTCTTAACTGTTTTTTATCTAATAAAGCAATGTTTTAGATGTGCAGATTTAAAAGCTATGTGTAATTATGGGTGCTTGTAAAAGTGACATGTCATGATGTACCCGACAGGCTGTGTGAAATTGTACCATTCCATTTTGACTTGCGTTTAGAGTTTCGATGGAACAGCATTTCGTTTCAAATCTCGTTTTGATTAAAAACTGCTTTTCTGTTTCGTTTCATCGAAACAGTGATGCTGTTTCGACGTTTTGCCATAGGCTATAATGGGAGAGCTCGAAACAACAGCCTCTCTCATCAAGCAGGCAGATTGGGGACCACAACCCTGGGAGGGCTGCAAGGGCTCTGCGATGGGGCTCAGTTCCCCTCCCCAGTGCTGCAATCAATCGGGCTGGGGAAGGGAACTCAGCCCAGTTGAGCTGAGTTCCTCTCCTAAGTGCTAGGATCATAGGGCTAGCGAGGGGAACTCAGCTCAGGTGGGTTGAGTTCCCTTCCCCAGCCCGATTAATAACACCGGGGAGGGGAACTTAGCTGGGCTGCTTCGAAACTTGAAATGTTTTGAAACTTTCGAAACATTTTGACTCCCCTCACTTTGTTTCGAGGCTGTTTTGAAGCCCTTCATTTTGTGTTGATTTTGCTGTTTCAAGCTCAAAATGAGTTAAAACAGCATCAAAATGAAACAGCCGGTGAAATTTCACACAGCCCTAGTACATGTGACTAAAATTTCCCTTTTGTGTGGCTTAATGGCATCATACATTACATATACACAATTTGGGTTTTTTTTTAAATGAGTTTGCGTCATTGCAAACTAAACTACATCCCAATGTAGTTTAGTTTACAGTGTTGCAACTTGGAATGTTGCAGCCATTAGTCAGCTCATCCCCTGGCTGCAGGAGAGGTGGGCAGGCTCCTCAGAAAAAAAGGAACAGTGGGCAGGCCCAGGGAAGAGCTAAAAGTGGTGACCCAACCCAATCTGCCTTCAGCAGGCTCCTGCGGCTGGCAGGACACCTAGGGCTTCCTGGGAATGGGCTGGAGCAGCGTGGGGAGGCAGAAGGAGGGTGGCTACCTGGATGAGCTGGTGGCCAGAGAAGGTGATGGGGACAGTAGGGTACAGGCCCCCCAGGGTGGGCTGCTAGCTTCCCTGAGCCTGCCTGGGCTTCCAGCACCCCATGCACTGTCCCTGCTGCCTTCTCTAGCTGCCAGCACACCCAGTCACCTGCCTGCTGCCTCCCCACACTGCCCCAGGGGCAAGGCAGCTTGTTCCCAGGTAGCTCCAGGTGTCCTGCTGGCCTCAGGAGTCTGCTGAAGGCAGAAGCAGTGAGGGGCCCAGTACCTTTTTTCTGTGGAGCCTGCCCACCTCTCCCACAACCTGGGAGTGAGCTGACAGATTAATGACATAGATTAATGGCCACCTGATTGCAGGAGAAGGTGGGCAGGCTCTGCCAAAAAAAAAAAAAAAAAAAAAGGTTTGGGCCCCTCACCATTTCTGCCTTCAGTAGGCACCTGCAGCCACCAGGACAATAACATACATACAGTGACAGAAAAATAAACCCCACCATTTCAATTAAAAACACACTGTTTCAATTTCGGAGGCATAGAATGCAACCTTAGGGCACTTATACATGTGACAACATTACCATTAACACGTGATGAAAATGTCACTTTGTGTCTTGATGGCTTCTTGTTGTGTATGTGCAAGAGTTTTTGGGGTTTTAAATTACTTTGCATCATTGCAAACTAAACTAAATTCCAGTGTAGTTTAGTTTGCAATGTTGCTAGTTGCAATGATGAAGCTGTCCACTTTCTCCCCCTCCCCCCACCAGCCCCCTCCCCCCCAGCTGTGGGAGAGGCAGGCAGGCTCTTCAGAAATAAAGGATCCATCACCTTACCGCTTCTGCCTTCAGCAGGCTCCTGAGGTGGACAGGATGCCTGGGGCCACCTGGAAACAGGTTGGCTTGTCCTGAGGAAGCATGGGAAGGTGGCAGGAGGTTGGCTGGGTTTGCTGGCAATGGAAGAAGCTGGCAGGGATGATGCATGAGGTGCTGGAAGTCTGGGTGGGGTGCTAGCTGGCCAGGTGCTGTCCCAGCTTGGAGGTGTCTTTAGCTTGCCCAGTGCTTCCTTGAGCCTGCCTGGGCTTCCAGTGCCCTGTGCACCATTCTCCCTACCTTCTCTGGCTGCCAGCAAACTCAGCCACTCTCCTGCCACCTTCCTACACTGACCCAGAGGCAAGGCAGTCCATTTCTGGGTGGCCCCCCGGTGTCCTGCTGGTCGTTGTTGGAGCCTACCTGCCTCTCCCACAGCCAGGGGGTGAGCGGCTGGCGGATTGAGTGGTCCCTGAGCTGCAGGGGGCACTGGTCCTTCCCTCCATCACAGCAGTGCCCCCGGGGGCTGGCTGGGTGGGCTGCTAGTGGGCCAAGTGCTGCTTCAATTTGGAGGCAGGACCCAACTCAATCCAACTCTTCCCTGGGCCTACCTGCTGGGCGCTGCTCCTTGGGCAGGCTTGGGGAACAACTGGATCAGGTCAGGTGCTGCCCCCAAGCTGGGGCAGCACCCGACCTACTAGCAGCCAACCTGAGTGGCCCTGGGGGGTGCTGCCACCATGGAGGGAAGGACCTGGCCCCCCCACAGCACAGGGACCTCTTGGCCCACCAGCAGCTCATCCCCTTGCTGTGGGCAAGCTCCAGCTCTGACAAAAACAAAACAAAAACAAACAAACAAAAAACCCCAATGATTATGTCCCTTTCTGTAAAACCCTGAGGACTGAACCCCTGCCACATGTACACGTGCTCTATGTTAATAGTCATGTTTTAATCACCCAGGAGTCTTATCCTCCATGTAGCCAGTGTCTTGTGTAAAGTCCTTTAGGACAAGCCACCCTGGCTAAAGTGTAGTAGTATAAATTACGGCAAAACCATTGGTGCTGCTTAGTCCATTCTTAATAGAATATATCTGCAATGATAACATAGCAGGTTATTTTCAGTGCTACAGATCCCAGCTTCTCCTTTGTAGCAGAAATGTATGGTGTCTCTGAAAACACTGTAATTGAAATTGGAGAGTTTCTTTCATTGCTTCTTTCCAGCAATTCAGGTAGCAAAGGAATCAGACAGATATCCACTTTAGGGGACACAATGATCTGTGCGTATACTGATGCTGTAGCAGCTGTTTCTCAGGGTTAAAACTGCAAATGTGTATTGGGACACATTTGTCTATTACAGAACTTTTTGTGGTCAAAAGGAAACAAAGGGACCTCTAGCTCTTCCTTTTGCCTTTAGAAAAATCACCTTTTATCATTGCAGGTTTAAAGGCTATGCCGTGTATAAGAGTGGTAACCATTTCCCTTGCTTGCATTTGCGGGGAGGAGAGCGGGGAGGTGGGAGGTCAGCTTTCATCTTGTCTGGGACAGTTTCTTTGGAGAAGCAATTTTGTGCAAATGAAAACTATTCAACCTTTTTCTCTAAAGCTGAGCTTGATAACTTAGTCATGTCCATGCCCCCCCCTTCCCCCCCCATTCCTCTCTATATGGTTTCTTACTAATGATCACTGCTATCCATCTGTTACAGGTCTCTAAGGGCTGTATCTTGAAGATGAGAATCACATCTGCCAGGTAGGAACTTCATTTTCTTTGTGCCCTTGAACATTAGGTGAGGTTTTCAGGATCATAATTGTCCATAGCTCTTGCATACCATTCTTCTGATCTCAACTGGCAAAATGTGAGCAGCTGCAGATAAACATGGATTTCTTGGTTAAGCTTCGTTTCAGTATTTAGGACCATGCTTAACTTCAAGTATATTTTATCCTGAATTAGGGCCACCTATAGCAGTACTGGAATAGGAGGACTCTAAATATAGCACTTTATAAAGCAGTTGGTTAGACTGATAGTGCACTAGCTCAGCAAACAAAGAAAACATTATATGCTTTTACCAATCATGTAGACATTAAAACATATTTTACTGGAGAAGGAAACGTTGGCTAGCCCCTACTTTTTTTTTTCCACCCCTACACAGTGCTTCCTCACTCTGTCCCACAACAGATTGGCAGAAGAGCTGTTCTTTCATTTCACTTAAGACTGGGACCTCTAATGGTGCAAAACTGCGTGGTTAGCACTGGTCCTAAGCCTAAGTTTTCTTAAGATGGGACACTTACTGGAGACCTGCCAAAGCAGGCTTTGCATACCCTATTTGAGGCTGATACAGTAGAATTGTGAGACGATACCATGAGTTAAATATCACATTTCACCTGCCTCTACTTCTTTCCATCTTCTGGCTTGGAGATGAGTGGTATTGAACTGGTCAGGAGCCAGGGAAAAAATCACCACTGATGTGTTTGATTTTTCACAGAAGTAGCTGAGCACATAACTTGAGAGTTTTGTCTCTGTAGGCCTACATTTTCCAGTATAAACAAGTTTAGAGGATAAGCAGAACTGGCATCAGGATGTTGTTTGGAAATGGTCCCTTCACAGTGCAGTGAGGCCCCCAGCCAACATTCTTTGGTGTTTATATTCCCCAATAACACTGTCTATTTGCTTCTAAAATTTTTACTGCTTAGGGGTGTTGTTGTTAGAGTCTTAATGTTTTGTCTGAAAAGAAGGCTCTTGTATGAGATTGAATTGTTCTTTCTTGTCTAGCACCCTTCTGGCTGCAGAATACTATTTTATATGCACAGCTACTTCCTCTTCCTCTCATGGTAAGCGGACACATAGGAATAAGGTTTTTTAGTGGAGATTTGGAAGATTTGTATTCATCCTAAGTGAACTGGTGACATTTAGTATTTTCCAGTGACTAAAATCGGCATTAACCATGTGCTGTAAACTAAGTGCTGCAATAACAACAAAACCTTCAGTTAAGTCCCAGCTGTGCCTATACTGCAACTATGTATCCTTTACTATGTTCCCTCTCAGTTCTGGAACTCTATATTCCTCCATAAAAAGCCAATAGGAAAAGTGTATGTATTTATGTATGAAATGTAAAACTCTAACTCGCAATGCCACACTTATCTCTAGGAACAGGAAACTTGGCACAGCTATGGAAATAAAGAATGGAGAGACCAAACCAAAGTTAATAATGGAACAGCATGAAAGGCTACACTATTTGGTTTATTCCTTTGAAATATTATGAATGGGCTGTGTAGAAGACCTGCACCTAAATGATATTGTATTTTAACATTTCTATCCTCCTCCTGCCAAAATGGAGCACTTTAAGATTTCTGACTTATTAAAATTATATTGTAAAAGCAATTCAGGAGATTATGTATCCTAGAAAAAACATACTGCAAGCAAAGCAGCAATCTGCTTCAGGGTCATTACCAAGTAAGGGTAAATTCAAGGTGACATACCATACAGTGTTATAAACTGAGGACAGTTTGCAGTTGAAACAGAGTGAAATGCACATGAAGAATTTATAACAATACCACTAAGGCCTTCTGATCATGCAGTGCACTGGTTTGGAAGTGCTCAGTGTCCTCCCTGCCTATTAACTCCACTCAGAAGTGGGAGTTCTTCAAAGGAAGGCCCTAAATAGTGTGGTATGTTGAAGTAAGACAGCAATGGAAGGTCCTAATGTTTAAATCAGAAAATAACTGAAGATATTGGGAATCTAATTTCAGAGCTGAGCACAAAGAGCCTGAAAACCAGGGATCTTAAGGCACCTCAAGCTAGGTACTTACAGTGGCCATGATATTTCTGTTTCACGGGAGAGGGAGGAGTGGAATGGAACCCTTTAATTTCCCATGGAATATTTCTGTTCACCAGCCCTGCCTCCTTGGCAGCCTTGCCCACCCTCCTGACTCCCCAGCTCCGTACCTCAAAGACACACCATGCTAGTCCTGATCCTGGGGAAGCAGAGAGGCAGATTATGAGTATGGAAGCCCCTGCTTTACAACCTCAGTATGCTTATTTCTATAGATGTTTAGGCATCCCTTTTTGGAAACTCCACTGTTGAATCTCATTTTGACCTGTGGAGGGTTTACATACACCCAGATTCTGCCATAGGATCTGTCAGTGCAGAACTGGATGTTATGAATTCTATGTAGCTGACCACCAGATCTGAAAATAGACATTATGGGGCTGAGGAGTCTAGTTTTGGGCTTTGTGTATTATGATTTTTGGATACAAAGGGATGTGAATTGTTGTTTTCTCAGGGTGAGGGAGGGGGGTTAAAGTTGCCTTAGTTGAGGGGAGGGGGGGTTATATTTTAAGGCTTGCACTAATAGCCAGTGAGCTTCAACAACCATAACCCCAAAATAATTATTTATGTGGCGTTAATTGCCAGCTTTAAGTAGAGCCTTTTTATTTTCCCTTGGATTCCTTTGATAATATTTTTTGAGTTTTCACTTTGATTTCTTATGTTTGTTCTAGTTGCTTAACTGAAAGGGAAATTTTGGGCAGGAGACAGTCAAGTTTTGGTTGGTTTGTATTGGAACCATGAATTTACTCTTGCCTGATTTGAAATTTCTTTCAATTCTTTGATAATCCTTCACAGCTTCAAGTTTGTAATGCAGTGAATGAGTGTTTGGGTCTCAGTTCTGTAATATGCAAGTGTCTGATTCTAGTCCAGCAAAGCACTTACATCCCTTTCTAATTTTAACCTTATGAATATGTCCCCTGAAGTCAATGGGATCATTCATAAAGTCAAAGGGGATATAATTAGGAGCAAAGTGCCTCAAACTGCCGCAGAGGATATTTAGGTTGGAGATTAGGATGAACTTTGACCATGAGGATGGTTGAGCATTGGAACAGAAGTTATGGATTCTCCATCTCTGGAAATTTTCAAGAGCAGGTTATACAGGCCCTTGGCTAGGTTGGACTAGTCAGGGATGACCCTGCTTTGAGCAGGGGGCGGGGCTAGACTAGATGAGGTCTAGATGAGGTCCCTTCCAGCCTATTTTCCTATTAGCCTAACTGCATTCTTTGCCGCATCAAGGCCACAGTGGTAATCCCTTACAGAGCTGTACTCTTTGTCTGGTTTGAGTGTTTTATAACTAGTGTTTCTCATAGTTTCATAAAGGCTTTTGGTTCCAGTTAAGTCCTGGGATCATTTTTTATAATAATTTCTTTGTATCAGAACAAAAGCATTTTCTATTTCTGATTACCAGCTCCAGCGTAATAGCACTCTGGTAGCACTGTAGTCAATATTCTCTTCATTTAGCAACAAAGCATTGCTAACAGCACTGCAGAGGTTGGAAGTTATTGTTCCAGCAGCTGCTTGCATATTTAAGGTTGTATGAAAAGGGAAAAGAGCAGAAGAGAAGCCCCCTCAACATGCTTTTTATGATGGGGTAATGGTATTGTAAGCCCTGCCAGTTAACTGTGCTCTTTGTGATTTACTGCAGACACAGATTTAAGTATGAGCAGAGCCCACCCAGCCAGTTTGAGTCAAACAGTTCAATACTGGCTCTGTCAAAAAGAGAACTGCTTCAATACACAGTGGCAAGCAAACAATTACCTCTTTTTGTTTTTATGCCAGAAATCTGAGTTTAAAGAGCCAAATGCACAATAAAAATTCTTCATGTCTAACACCCACACATAGACATGAGCATTGTAAGGCAAATTTGAATAGCAGGGGAAAAAGTGTATCGTTTTAAAGCACAAAAGACCTACAGATGAGCGAAATCATACATGCAGAATTGTATATATAGCTTATGCTGATGACTTTTCAAGAAAAGAACCTAAAGTGGTAAAGCCAATTTACAGAACAATCGGCATCATTTCAGGGTGACTTCTTGAAATTCTTGTGGGATTCCAAGAGTGTGTCCCACTGACTTTTACACCCTTGCCCCTGCATGGGATTTGTGCTCTTGAATCCTTCAGGCAGTTTTGAAAATCTTTTTAACACAGACCTGATACTGAAATACATTATACAAATACAGTATATAAACATTGTATGTACAGGTTTCCCTTGATTTCTGTGGGTTTTGTATATGCAAATTTGCTGTTATGCGATGACCCTTTTTATACCAAAATTTTGTTATGTGAGGTAAATTCACTCTTATGTGATCAGCATAGGTACCCCCTGCCAAGCAGATAAGTCTGTGGGGGGAGGGGAAAGGGCCATAGGGCTGGGGCCCCATTCAATCCAGCCCCTGCTGCAGCTGCTCTGGGAGCGGCCAATGCCAGCTGTCTGCAGCAGCTAGGCTGCACTGTGCCCTGAACCCCGCAGGGCTCTGCTTGTCCCCACTCACCCCAGCTCCTAGGTTGCACCGTGCCGTGGTACAGGCAGGTGGTGTCGACTACTCCCGGGTCTGCTGCAGCAGGAGCTGGGGTAAGTGGGGACAAGCAGAGCCCCAGGGGGTAGAAGGCATGGTGCAGCCCAGTGACTGCAGGCAGGTGGTGTTGGCTGCCCCTGTGGCCGCTTCAGCAGGGGCTGGGATAAGTGGGGAGAAGCGGAGGCCTGGGGCTGCAGCAGGGAGCAAAGTGGGGGAAACTGTAAGTGGGTGTGGGGTGGGGGGGGGCATGGCTCTTGCTGCTACATGCACCCTGGGAGGGCTGTGGGCTGGAGGGCTGCACCAGGCTCTTCCTGGGGGTGCGTGCACCTGGATCCATGTGCAGGATGAGAGCAGGCTGCTGCTGCAGGCTGGGGCCAGCGGCAGCTCCGGGTTCTTCCCAGCACTTTGTGGCAGTGTTGGAAAAGCAGGTTTGGGGGCTACACCAAATTTTGGGGTGGCAGCAGCCCCACTCCCAGTGCCGCTGCCTGCCCCGAGTGCCGGGAAGAGCCCAGTGCCACCGCTGGCTTCAGCCTGCAGCTGCAGCCTGGTCTCGTCCCACATGCAGATCCAGGGGCACGTGCCCCCTGGGAAGAGCCCAGCACAGCCCCTCAGCCCACAGCCCTCCTGGGGTCCATGTAGGAACAAGAGCTGCACCCCCCAGTCCTGTGCCCTGCACCCATGGACTGTTCCCTCTGCCTTGCTCCCTGCTGCAGCCCTGGGAGCAACTGACGGGCTGTGCTGCACCCCTTCCCCTGCCCCTTCCCTAGTCCCAGCCTCACTCCCTCCCTCATTGCCGTGAGAACGTATCCCTATTTCTTACATTGTAAACTGGGTTCCTTTTATGCAAATTCAATTTATGTGCAGCTTTCCAGGAACACATGTACCGCATAAATTGAGGGAAGCCTGTACTAAGCCTGGAAGTCCAGCATTTGGGCATTGGCTCTTGCCCATGTTGTTTTATCTCAAACACCCTACTAAGGCATTAATTTCTCCTTTCTCTTTATATCTGCTACTATTAAATTACAAGAGAATGGAGGAATTTCATTCCCTTTTTTTCTTTCAGTATTCCAGAACTTGGCATTTCCCATAGAGCAGACATTTTGGGTTCTGACTGGCTCTGTTGGACACTTCAGTTCTGTTTCCCCCCCCCGGCATCTCTTAAGCACACTTATTCTCTTTCACTTCAGATTACTCTATATTATATATATACTACATATCTCGGTGCAGAAGAAAACCGTGGAAGATGGAGTCTGAATCTTGGTTGGTATGAATTGGCATGCTCACACTTAGAAGCAATAGAGCTATGCTGATTTATGCCAGCTAATGATCTGTCCCTACGTTATGATCTTTTGTAGAATGCTGATCTATTTTCCCTCTCTACATATGAACCTTAAGACGCGATGGAATCTAATGTACAATTAACATAACCATACACATGCATGGCAGGAGGCACAATTATGGGATTGCATATTCAATCCAATCATGCCTTGTTGCCTGGGCAGGGACAGCCTGATCCCAGGTTTCCCCTGCACTAGCAAGCTCCTGCAGCTGGGAGCCTGGTGCACCCCAGTTGAGGGGCTTTAAGCGGTGGGGGTGTCCCAGGCACACCCGGGGCTGGAGAATTGTTGCTGCAGCAATCTCATTGCCTGAGGGGGTGCAGAAAACCCCTGGGGCTGGTGGATCACAGCAGGAGTGATTTCCCTCCCCTCCCCCATCCCCCACTCCAGGAATGTGAGAAACCCCAAGGGCCAGTGGATCACCATGATCCTCCAGTCCTGGGGATTTCCCACATCCCCCAAGCCCTGGGGATTGTGGGAGCTGTAATTCCCCAAGGTCCAGGGGTTTCCTGCACTCTCAAGCCCTGGGGATCACAGCTGCAGCAATTCCTAGTGCTCAGGGGTTTCATGCTGGGCATGGTACACACTTGCAGTTAGAAGCCCCATCAGCTGACAGGGCTACCAGCTGCAGGGGAGATCCTACTACACATGCAAATTAAAGCTCAATAGCAACCAGCCATACATTTTGAGGTCTAACATTTTTGAGGTCTAATTTTATAGCTATGTGGAGAATTTAAACCTGTGATAGCTACCTTGCATGTGTAGCTGGTCTCTAGATTTAATCAGCTATTATATAAAAGCACCAAAAAATCATGCTGAAGCATGTGATTGATACAGATATTGGGCAAGCTGGGTCAAAATGATGCAGTACGTCTTCTGGTAAAGTGCTGTGTTTTTTGGAGTTTCTTTCCACGTCTGTCAGCAACCATAAATACAAGGTGAATATTTTTTTCTCCTGTACAGTTAAAATTATTGCAGGCACACAGGCCATCACTGATGCAATGATAGTGCTGTGATAATTACATTGTCTTTTGGATGAAAATAGTACATGTTAGACTAAACCATGTCATATTCTAAGTCAGGGTTGTCCAACTTCAGAGCAGCCGGGGGCTGCCTGCTGTGTGGGCACCACATAGCTAGCACCCGTTACCAGGTTGAGCTATGCTGTAAGGGTACCCCCCACTCCACTGTGACATGCCATGCTGGCATCCCCCTGAGTCCTAGGGGGCCGAAAGCAGAAGCTGGAGGAGAGAGGTAGAGCCTGGAGACTCTGGTGGCAGCAGGAGCCAGCATGGTGGGGAGGAGTGGTGTCTGAGCTGGATCCCATGGGCCATAAATTAACCCCTTGAGGTCTGCATACAGCCCATGGGCCATGAATTGGACAACCTAGGTCTAAGTGATTTTACATCTTCAAGATGCATCAAAAAGCCAAGCTGCCATGGCTCTGATAGCCTAAAAAATGTATGCAGCTGTTTGAAGGCCTGGTCATACACATCCCCATTTTCTAAGACATGGGTAGCGAATCTACAGCACGCGTGCCACAAATGGCATAGGTAGCCTCTGTATGTGGCATGTGGGAAGAGACCAACAGCACAGTGGCAGAGAGCAGGAAGCAGAATGCAGAGCAGTAGATGGGGCAGGGAATACAGGGAAGGAAGCAGGAAGCTGAGCAGCAGATTTGATAGGGGAAGGGGATTGGAGTGGCACTCAGGGAGGGTGCAGGGCTAATGTGTAGCACACCTGTAAAAAGGTTGGTTCCCACTGTTCTACAAGGTGCTCCATTTGCTGAGCCAGTGGCTCAAGTACATTAAAAGGAGCTAGAATTTCTGAGTTATCTTGGACCTTTTTTTTTTTTTACTTGTGATAACCTTTTTGTATCTCAGCTACCCACTCTTAAGTCTGTCCAGTCATGCTTGCTTCCCCCAGAGCTGTGTCATGAATGTTTGTACAATGCCTGTGGGATGGAAATTATATAACAACCCTATCCTTCAGCCCTTTGTTACATACTTAGTCCCACTGATGAGTCATGAGTGTGTGTGACAGGAACAGCTTTTAATGACTAAATATAGTAATTAATAAAGGATTCATATCTTCCATTTCTGAAGGTCTGGAATTTCTTGAGAAAATTACCACTCTCTGTCACTATTCATAGGCAGTAACATGTTGAATAATAGTCTTAATTTTTTTAAGTGTTTTCACAGACTTCCAGTCTTATCTGTCTCATAGGATTCTGTGTTTTTTCTATCCAAGTAGACCATCCTGAAAGCTAGAGAGGAAAAATGAGCTTTTGAGATACCGAAATGACACAGCTGATTGGTCCAGAGGGAGCTCTACAGTAGATAAGCCTAAGTCAGAAATGTACTAAAGATGAAGATAAATCATTTGGAAGGCATTCATATAGGGGGTACAAAGCATGTGACTAGAAGATTTATGAAACGAAAAATGTTTCAAGAATATGCTGAGAAGTCCTTGGATTAATAAACCAAACCACATGGCTGAGATATGGGCGAAAGCCTGTCTGGACTTCTTACTTTATATGTGCACTTGAAAAATGGAGAGTCTGACAAGCTGTGAAGTTCTAGCAAGGAATTTTTATCTTTTGCTGTCCTTTCTGTTCTTCGTTTATTGCGATGGGTAGGATTCTGTTCTTTCAAATACTCTAATCAATATTTTTATTTATTTGTTTTTGGGTTAATTAATTAAATGCTCAGCAATGACATGGGGTGCTGACCTTTTCTGCAGCAAACACATACTGTTTAGCAATAGTAATTGATTTGTGCTTGCCCACAGAAGTAATATAACAAGCTTTGTTCAAACCACATTTCCAATTACTCAGCCAGTAAAGTTATGCTGAAACCTCCTTTTATGGTTAAGGATTATTTCTGGCCCCATGACCTAAATTTTCAAAGCCAACTAGTCATCTTTGGTACCAAACTCAAAACCCTTTTAAAGCAGCCTGTTTCAGAAAGTGTTGAGTGCTTGTCTCTGAAAAGAAAGGTCCTTTATTACTTGTTTGGAGTTGAACAACACCTAAAATCGGGAATCATTTTTGAAAATGTAGCTCAATGAGACCAAGATTTCACCCATGGAAGTTGATAGGAATTTTGTCACTGACTTCAGTGGAATCACGATTTCATAGGGACATGGGGCTTATTCCAAGATCCACTTGTTCCAAGCATCCACTAGATCAGGGGTAGGCAACATTTTTTGGCCAGAGTGCCAAAAAAACCACAACTACCTTGGAAGGTGCTAGAGTGCCGACATGCCGGTGCCTGGAGCAGCTGTTTGCAGCATCCTGACTGCAGCCAGCCCAAGAAGCCTGGTCTGCTTGCAGCAGGGCTTGCAGCCTCCCAGCTGTGTGCTGGGAGCAACTTGGGCTCCGTGGCTGGCAGCAGCTGCTTAGAGCCTGGGTGGCATGCTGAGCAAAATGGCCTTGTGTGCCATGCTCGGCACGCATGCCAAGGGTTCTGACCCCTGCATTAGATCATCCCCTCTGAACCCTCTATCACACTGCGACCATAAAACACGCTATTAGGATGCAGGGGAAGAACACCTTGCAATGCCACAGGCAGAGATGATGAAAGAAAAGGATGATGCTAATACCTTGCCACTTCAAAAGCAGAGAATTTCATATGGTAATATATGCTCAGAAGATCCTAGGAAGAGGACCACACTGTGTTACAGAAGAAGGCAAAGCATCTCATAGTCCTTGTCCTTCTCACTTGGGGAAAAAATTCATTCCTGACTCCAGATTTGGTGATCTGTTTGATCTGGAGTAGAAGAGTCAGGTACTTGTGAGATGTCGTCTAAGTGCCTGCAGCAGTACCATGCACCCCAGCCAAACTCGTACTGCTAGGTTTGGCCAATTTCAATGCTTCAAAGAAACAGTAAAAAAAAAAAAAAAAGTAAAGCACTCACAAGCAGGGACATTTTTTTTCTGTTCCCTTCCTGTGACCAGCATAAATCCTTAAGCATAGGGTTATGAAAGATCTCCCACAAAGAGATGGAATTTTCTTTCAGCTCCATCACGACTGTATCAACTGTTTGAATTTACATATCCCATGCACAGATGATTCATCTATGAACAAGCTTATTCTATCATACTCCCCCTTCCATAAATGTGTTGCGATTCATCTTCATACAATGCAAATTCCTTGTCTCCACTACTTTGTTTGGAAGACCATTCCAGAATTCCAATCCTCTGATTATTGGAAACATTTTTCTAATTTCTGGTCTGATTTTGTTTGTGACCATTTTGTAGCCATTCAGTCTTGTGCTGATACTCTTCTTTAACTTAAACAGCTCTTCGCTCCTCACAAATTTATTTTAATTTCTCAAATTTGGTTAGATTTACTAAAACAATCCAAGCTCTTTTAATCTCCTCTCAGAAGATAGATTTCTCATTCCCTTAACCATCTTAGTATCCCTTCTTTGTACCTGTTACAATTTAAATTAATCTTTCTTTGAATGTATGAGACAATATTTTGTATTTTAAATAGGGCTTTACTGAGACCTCTCCGCTGGAACTAATATTTCCCTGTCTCTGGTACAAAAAAAAAAAAAAAAAAAAAAATCTTCCTTTGAATTGTACTAGGCTTCTTTCCTGACTTCATTGCACCAATCACTCATGATCTTCCTCCACTGCCTCTAGTCTCTGAGGCTGTAGATGTGCTCACTGTTTTCTAAACTGGATTAACTGATTTTCACCACAGAGTTCAAATCAAATTTAAATTTGAATTAAGGGTTAATAGACAATCAAAGGGGTTTGCCCTCTTCTTCACAGGCCAGTAGTCCATGGCTTAGTCAGGATACTGATACTTAGTCATGGTGAGGTGTTGTTGGCACATTTGACTTTCTAAAGGTGTTACTTTATACTTGATAGCCTCTGTGTTTCAAAAACCCAAATGAGTTTCTCTGGAATGGATTAGGCAGATAAGGGTTTTTTCGGGGTAAATCCCAATATTTTTTATTAGACCAATTAAAATTGTTGGAAAAATTCTTCTTTGCAAGCTTTCAGGTACAAACAACCTTCTTCAGGCTGAGGAAGTTTGCGGTTGTTCTGTGCTCTTCTTGGATGGAAAAGAATAGAAGCCAGAGGCCAGTATATGAGAATGCCAGTCAGTGAAAATGCAAATTGAGGTAGTCAATGGGTGAGAAACAGGTTGGGGAAGTGTCAGGGAAGGAGAATGTAGACCTGGTGATAACATACAGTTGGTAAATAATAGAGAGGTTACCTGGGGTATAAGATATTAGGCAGGTTATAATGTGTCATAAAGCTAAGGTCTATATTTAGTCTATGATTGTTTGTATCCAGTAGGTTGATGGAAAAGGGCTAACGTGGTCCCCATTTTCAAGAAGGGGAGGAAGGAGGACCGGGGCAACTATAGGCCAGTCATTCTGACCTCCATCCTTGGTAAAGTCTTTGAAAAAATTATCAAGGCTCACATTTGTGAGAGCCCGGCAGGGCAAATTATGCTGAGGGGAAACCAGCACGGGTTTGTGGCGGGCAGATCGTGCCTGACCAATCTAGTCTCTTTCTATGACCAGGTTACGAAACGCCTGGACACAGGAGGAGGGGTGGATGTTGTATACTTAGACTTCAGGAAGGCCTTCGATACGGTATCCCACCCCATACTGGTGAACAAGTTAAGAGGCTGTGATGTGGATGACTGCACAGTCCGGTGGGTGGCAAATTGGCTAGAGGGTCACACCCAAAGAGTCGTGGTGGATGGGTCGGTCTCGACCTGGAAGGGTGTGGGCAGTGGGGTCCCGCAGGGCTCGGTCCTTGGACCGATACTCTTTAATGTCTTCATCAGCGACTTGGACGAGGGAGTCAAATATACTCTGTCCAAGTTTGCAGATGACACAAAGCTATGGGGAGAAGTGGACACACCGGAGGGTAAGGAACAGCTGCAAGCAGACCTGGACAGGTTGGACAAGTGGGCAGAAAACAACAGAATGCAGTTCAACAAGGAGAAATGCAAAGTGCTGCACCTAGGGAGGAAAAATGTCCAGCACACCTACAGCCTAGGGAATGACCTGCTGGGTGGCACAGAGATGGAAAGGGATCTTGGAGTCCTAGTGGACTCCAAGATGAACATGAGCCAGCAGTGTGACGAAGCCATCAGAAAAGCCAATGGCACTTTATCGTGCATCAGCAGATGCATGACGAATAGGTCCAGGGAGGTGATACTTCCCCTCTATAGGGCGCTGGTCAGACTGCAGTTGGAGTACTGCATGCAATTCTGGGCGCCACACTTCAAGAAGGATGCGGATAACCTGGAGAGGGTCCAGAGAAGGGCAACTCGTATGGTCAAGGGCCTGCAGACCAAGCCCTACGAGGAGAGACTAGAGAAACTGGACCTTTTCAGCTTCCGCAAGAGAAGGTTGAGAGGCGACCTTGTGGCTGCCTTTAAGTTCATCACGGGGGCACAGAAGGGAATTGGTGAGTATTTATTCACCAAGGCGCCCCCGGGGGTTACAAGAAATAATGGCCACAAGCTAGCAGAGAGCAGATTTAGATTGGACATTAGGAAGAACTTCTTCACAGTTCGAGTGGCCAAGGTCTGGAACGGGCTCCCAAGGGAGGTGGTGCTCTCCCCTACCCTGGGGGTCTTCAAGAGGAGGTTAGATGAGTATCTAGCTGGGGTCATCTAGACCCAGCACTCTTTCCTGCTTATGCAGGGGGTCGGACTCGATGATCTATTGAGGTCCCTTCCGACCCTGACATCTATGAATCTATGAACTGAAGTTCATAGGCTTGTCTGTGAAAGGTGTTTTGTAAAATCCCTTTGAGGATTAGAATTGAGAGATTGGAGAGAGAGTGGTTTTCTTGTGAGAAATGTGCCCCCACAGGTAATTCGGTATTCTTGTCTTTGATAGATTTTCAGTGTGTGTTCATTCTGGTATGCGGTTGTTGTTTTGTTTCTCCCACATATTTTCCATCAGGACATTTAGTGCACTGGATGAGATATATATTACATTTCTGGAGGTGCAGGTATAAGATCCAGGAATGGTGATGGTTCTGTTGTGGGGTGTAGTTATTGTAGGGGTGGTGGAGATATGTTGGCAGATTTTACATTTCTTATCATGGCATGGTCTGGATCCATTTAATGTGTTTTGGGCCATAGGAAGTTTGCTTCTGGTGGTGAGGTTGGTGAGGTTTGGTGCTTGTTTAAAGTATAGGATGGATGGTTGTGGGAAGATCTCTTTAAGAATTGGGTCTTCTTCTAGTATGGGTTGCAATTGTTTGAGTATTTTCTGTATAGGTTCTAGGGAGGGATGGTATGGTATAAGTGGTGGTGTCAAATTCATGGGGTTTTTTTCTGTATTGCATCAATTCTTCATGTGGTGTCTGGGTGGCTCTTTCAAAAATGTGATCTGTCTCTCTGGAGGAATGTCCTTGTTGAGTGAAAGCCCTTTTGAGATTTGTGAAGTGACTTAGGGGGGATTCATACTTGCAATGCTTATCTGCATTCTTAAGGAACACTTATCTGAGTTCCTAAGGACTATTTTTCCTAAAAGCAAAGCCCTATATACATATTAATTAATATAGTTACATTGCCTAATTTGGACTGCACAAGTCTGCCTTAACTTTAATCCTTATTCAATGAGAGTTAATTCAGACTGGAGCCAGTCTGAATTTGGACAACAGACTTCCACATGTATATAGTGATGGCTGTAGACTGGATTAAACCTAGAAAAACATAATGTCTAGAAATGGTCTGAATCTCCATTTTATAGCAAATATGCTTGGTATTAGTTCAAAGTGTACTTTAGAGTTTAAACTTTTTTTATGGCTTCGTTCTACAAGGTCATCTATTTTTTCCCGTATAATAATCTGAATTTCTATGCTGGTAATATTCTGCTGGGTTTGTCATTCACAGATCTCATAAGCACACAAAATTCTTACACCAAGATCACTACTGAAAATGTTAAAAAGTACGGACATGTCCAGATGACTGCACACATGCCTATTGCAGCACCTCAGAGCAGTTTGAGATGCCACAAGAGACATGTTAGGAGCAAAAAAATGCAGTGCGGGCTCTAAATTTGATACTAGGAAATCCCAGTATTAAAAAAAAAAAACAAAAATGCTTGAAAGAAGTGTCTTGGGACATGCTCCTGGATCCTGCCCTGAAGCAACCGGAGGCTGGGTCCTCCAAGGAAATGCTCTGGCACCCAGCCAGAGCATCTCTGTCGTTGCTCCAGCACATTGCCTCGGGGTGCTGAGGTAAATAGGCAAGGCTTCAGTGGTGGATTGGACCTGGGCACTGTTGCAGGTAAGTGGGGAGGTGGGGGTGCTATGTGGATGGGGGTGGAGGGGACTGTAGCAGTGGAGTACATGCAAATGGGACCCAGCCTGTGGTGCTGGAAGCCCTGGGTGAAAGCAGGAGCTTGGCTGGTTCTGTCTGAGGGCATGTGGGCTGAGCCAGGCTGGTGCCATGTTCAGCTGCTGGTCTGAGGTGGCTCTGCACCCTAAGGGGTCTGTGCCAGGAGTGGGCAAGAGTGCCCAAATGGCCACTGCTGCTGTGTGGGGGCTGTGGGCCATGTGGGGGGCAGGCAGGAGACCCACCCTTCCCAAGCAGTTCCCCCCACCACCACAAAGTCCCCCCACACCCACAAACTCCCTAACAATTCATCCACAAACCTCACACCCCACACCACCCCAAACCCCTGCACAAGCACAACATCACCCCCACAAACCTAACCCTCACAAACCCTACACCCACCCTATATCACCCCATATTCCTTCCCCCCTAAACCTCACATCCCCCCACACATCTCACACCCTGCATGCCCAACTGCCAGATGGGACAGGACCTGTTGGCAGGAGACATGGCTGCAGGGGAAACTGCCACACTGCAGCCCTGCCCCATGTCCACATCAGTACTGGGCATTGGTAACGTGTAGGGGGTGAATGCAGGTACACGTACACCCCCTAAGATTGGCAGTGCACCCTCTGCAAAAAAGCACCGCTGACACTGCTGGCGGCGCCTTCAGGTGGTCACCACTCACCACCCCTCCCCACATTGCTGCTGACACTGCCGGCGGCATCTGAGGCTGGTCCCCTATTGCCGGTGGTGTCTGTGGGTAGTCACCGAATGCTTGTCGGTGCTCACCAACCTCCCCCTCTGCTGCCGACAGCACTGTGGCCTCCTGCAGGAGTTCGTCATTTACTGCTGCCATGCTCCCACTGCCAGCAGTGCTGCCACCACGTGTGGGAGCTTGTTGTGCCCCCCCCAGCCTCTGGGGGCATGCAGCGTTCATGGTACTGGAACATGGGGCCCCAGCCTGTGGCGATCCTGGTCCCAGGAACCACTTGCGGGGTGTGATGGGCTGGGAGGAGGGGTGGAGGTGGCAGCAGGGATGTGCAAAGGGGAGAGAGAGAGAGAGATGGGGGTTGGGGGTGGGGGAGAACTTTGGGTAGGAGAGGCCACCAGAGCTGGGCTTAGAGTCCCCCTGGCTCCCTAGAGCACCTTGTGCAAGGGGAGGCTGGCCTGGAAGGGAAAGGTTTTGCCTACCTTAGTCTCTGAGCCCCTGTCGAGGGCTTCCCAGGAACAGCATGGGGATTGCTGGGGCCTGGACACAGGCTTTGGGAGCAGAACAAAAAGCTCTGGTACTGCTTAGGGCCATAAAGCAGTAAGTGGGACATTTGCAGCTGGATTCATGTCCTGGTGCAGGGACAGAGCTGCTGTCAGGAAGGAGCTAGTGGGGGGCAGGCAGGGGCCATGCGTCAGGAGTGAGGGGCATGGGTGGGGAGAGGGGTTGGGCTGTGGGTTGAGACTGAGAGGCCTGGGCAGGGGCAGGGCACTAGCATATCGGTGCTGCTCCATGCCCCACATCCTGGCGAGTGAAGGGGCAGGGGCAACTGTGATTTTTCTATGATACAAAAACCAAAAGCTAATGCCAAAGTGTATAGATATTTAGAACTCACTTTATGATGATAGAGGCATTGGTAGGCTTCCAAATTATGTTACTCTTGTCAATATATCAATAAAACATTGCTGAACCGATCTATGTGTATATATAATGGCATTTCATTTTAATTGTGAAAGAACATGGATTTGGGGTATTTTAATGAGAATTCGGGTTTTTTTATCAGAGAATTTGCAATTTTTAAACAGGGAACACCAGGATCCCTGCTGGTGAGGCAAGTGGAGGGACTGAGGCAGAGGAGCCTGCCCAGGGCCAGCAACAGGAAACCAGTTGGAGGGGAGATGAGGTGGCTGGCCTCCTGGCCATTTGGGGCCAGGAGGGCACACTTTGACAGTTTGAAGCAGGCCATCCAAGAAGCACAACTTTTGGTCCGTAGCTGCCCAGATGGCAGAGCGGGAGCACCAGAAGACACGACAGTAGTGCTGCAAAAGTCCAACTGTGCAGACACGGCCCACTGGCAGCTGGCCCAGAGGTGAAGGTGGCTCTGCTGCAGTGCCTACACTGGAACCCAGGTGGCCGTGTGGTCCCTATTTGGGTCTGACAGGTGTGCAGATATCCAAGGGGGCAGATGGTGTCATGGGTGGCAGCAGATCACAGCCAGGTAGCAGCCCCCACTGACAGACTGCTGCAGTGGGTAGAGGGTGCAGAAGCCACTGTGGGTTAGGTCTGCTTCAGCAGTCCAGCTGGCACAAGGGGTGGTCTCCCCAGATATCAATTGGCCGGGCCTCAGAAGCTCCTGAGGGCAAGTAGCCCTGACCTGCTTGCCAGGGCAGCTTTTTATACTGCTGTGGTCATCACTTCAAAGTGAATGCTCAGGCATCTGTGCTGAGTCACAAATCTCCAGCACAAATTTGTGCCACTGCTATTTGAGCTGCTTCAAGTGCACATGCCTGTCTGTGTGGATTTGCCATACGACTGTGTTCAGATGAGCATGGACATTTGGTCCCCAGGGGCCAAGTAGCAGCAGCACACCTTGCACTGCAGCTACTTGTTCCCAGGGAATGCCTGGGCCACACATGCTTTGGTGTGCTGCAAGTTACCCTGGGGGCAGTAGGGGAGTCTGGGGCCATCACTGGGCTGGCCCCAGAAGACTTACCTGGGGTTCTGGGGGCCTCCCAGTGCTGCAGCAGCAGTCATCCTGCCGGTCAGATCCTTGCTGGCAGCCACAGTGCAGCTTTAGGTTGCCTGGCTCTGCTTTTCAGCTGTATGCGCTGGCCACGCGTACGCTGCTCCAGGTTTTTTTCCGTGGGTTTTTTTACACCCTGCAGCATGGAGAACACTGCAGACGTGTTTGCGGCACCACATAGTGCACAGCCATGCTCGTTTGGATGCACCCTATGGGTCCAAAGACTGATCCCTGAAAAATGGCACTAGTAATCTTTCACCAATTTGATAACTCTCTTTTTAACATAACCTGTTGATCTCTCCCATATACCTAACTCCTTTTCAACATTATTATTACAGAATAAACCCCTGTCTTCACCAGGTTGGCTGATAACTTTCTCTGAGACACAATTTAAATCCTTTGATTAAATCTGGATAGATTAGTTTCATGGCATTGTTATGGCCTAAGAAGTTCTTTGTTCTATTTTAGAAGGGTATTAGATTGCTTTGGTATGACTTTCCTTGGATAAAATGATGTTGTATTTTGTCCTGTTTTTTTTTCACCTCCTTTTTTTTGACATTTTTCCTAATACTTTGTGTAATATTGAATGCAAAGTATTTGGCTTGTAGTTGACTCATTCTTTTTCCCCTTTTTTGAAAAAAGACATTGTTTGCTATTCCTCAAACTGACATATTCACTGAAGCTCCATACTACAGGAAGTGCTATTTCATGTGCCAACTCATTCAATGTCTGACTCCCCAAAATTGTCATAGTAAGCAATCTAAGTTTTGCTTCCATCTAAATTATGGTAATTTTCATTATCATATCCTCATTTCCTTTTGATACCCTACAATTATCCTCATTTACATATTTATGCTTATTAAGACTGAGGTAAACTTCTCATTCAGTAGTTGGATTATCTCAAAATTATGTTTGAACTGTACACCATCTGCACTATATAGCAACCCCATTGCTGCCCCTAGTTCTCTTTTAATTTTTAAGAATCTTTGGCTGTTTTTAAAGCCATTATTCTTACTTTATTTTTGGTCTTTCTGAACTTTGAAAGAATTTTCCCTTATTGATCAATCCCTTTTTTCCAGTTCTTATGGACCTTCTGATTACTATTAGGTGTCTGGTGGACTTTACATTTAAGACTTGCTTAACCAGTTCATCACATCGTAAGTAGTAACCCAGCCACATGTTAATGTAATGAATGGCACAAGAAAACAAAGAACAAACCACAAAGTTATTACACAAAATTGTGCAATAACTATGGTGGGTTCTGATCATACCTTAAACCACATGTGTGCCTAGGCATCACTTGATCGGTGCTCCTAGCATTGGGAGTGCACAAGAGTCAAAGCCTCCAATGTACCCCCAAGGCTGGGAGCTACAATCAGCTGCTACTCCCAGGCTTAGAGAGCCCTGGAAGCTGGAAGCATAGATCAGTTGACTGCCGCTTCCCTCAGTTCTGCTGGAAGATGAGCAAAGCTTCTCTCAGTAAACTGGGCCTTTAGCCTATTGATAAAGAAATGGGAATAACATCATATGACTTAAATAACTACAATAATGAATATTTTTAAATATTCCAAGAATGTTTTTAATGAGTAGTTCTTCAGTAGTCCAGAGGCTAAAGTTTATTTCTACAATATATGTTTTCAAGAAAATGTAAACATAAAGGAACTTGGAAATGAAATCAGATCGTGAATAATATGTAAACAGAAAAGGAGCAAACTTGCAATATAACTTGCCCATTGCAGTACAGTCCTCGACTTAGTGTTTCGCATTTACAATGTTTCTAAATTGACACCCTATTTCAACTTTCTGATGTCAGTTTCAACTTCATAACGCTTGATCTGATGCCATGCCACGCCAGCGACAAGTTCGCTGCATCACTCATCTCCTTGGAGAACATCTGTCCAAACTTCCTTCGACACTTTCTTTAAGAAAGTAGACAAGACTCCAGAAAAACCTGCAGCCAAGACTCCTGAGAAGACTCCAGCCAAGAACTCTTCAAAAAGTCCAACTGAGAGCCCTTCAAAAAGTCAAACAAAGTCACCTCAAAGAAGTGTTTCCAAATCAATATGATTGCTATTTACAATATAAATACATTAATGTAGCTATATTACTCATTTATAATTGATTGAGTACAAAATTCTGGGTTATTTTTGGTGACTATAGGGTATCAAGCCTTGGTTCAAGAACCAATCCCCCATTTATAACGTTGTTTCCTATGGGAAAATTGGTTCCGAGTTACAAAGTTCGAACTTAAGATGCAGTTTCAGGAACCAGTTGTGTCGTAAGTCTGAGGACTGCCTGTATTTTTCCTTTGGCCCAGTTCTATACACAAGGTAAATAGAAGTTGCTTGTATTAGTGGAAGTCAAATGTACAGTATTTTTTTGTCATTTTTCTTGTTGCAATATGGCTTTCTTTGTGTTTGTTTTTCAATGTCCTGCTTTATTTAGACATGATCTTTTCTATGGGGGTGATAGAAAGAAGGGCTTCAGAAGTTTTAGCAGTACAAAAGCAATGCTGCAAACTACCTTACAGGAGTCATGAAGGGAAACAGATTGTTGCTTTTTTGGCACCTGCTCTCTATACCTCTATTAACAATAGTTCCCCATTGATATGACTTAAACTCTCTAGATGTGCATTCTTTAAATGTTTTTCATTAAATTAAAATATATAAGACAATGAGTCTGGTCTGTAGACACTTACCTTTTTCTTTCATGGGTTGAATTTTTAATATTCACAAAAAGGACTTCATGCTGTGGGTCTTTCAATCATAATGGAGCAGAAATTGCATAAACTTCCTTGCGAAGTTCTGTAAATACACAAAGTAGTGGTAAAGTTTTTTGGGTTTTTTTGTTCTATCTAAACACTACTAATCTTGGTCAGGGTATGTGCAGGTTTTTATGATCCTAATTCATAATAATGATGTATGACTATTTTCATAGCATGGCACAAAGCTCTAGTTTATGATGTGTGCCTATGCTGAGATCACCACATTTGTGTTCCTCTCTGATCTAACCTACATTTGAACTGAGGCTGTCAAAAGTGAAAGGCAAAAATTTATACTGCCTAAAGTGGGCTAAGTGTACATAAATCTATTCATCCCAACTTTTCTGATCTAGACTCTTATCCCATCAGCTTTACCAGCCCTAATGTCTCATGTGGCTGTTTGTCTGTGTGCATTTGTACACATTTTCCATGCATTCTCTCTCACCTGTAAGTGAAACAGCCTTTCAGAACCTGTCTGCCAAGCTAAGCTCCTCACTGGTTAAGCTCCTGTTCATCAAGATATTTATCCATGGGCAGATCTAGGATTTTGAAAAAGAGGATAAAGATGATGTGGCATATCATCGCATATAACACATTTTTCTCCAGGTAAAGAGTAACTAGAAGCCTTACTAATATGCTAGGGGCCTAGCACTACATTATTCAGTTTAAGATCAAAGCAAAAACAAGTATAAATTTATTTGAAACATGTAATAATTTTCTAGTTTATATGTTAAGTTTAAAAAAAATGTGAATTGGCTAAAAAGCAACAAAATATATCATTTCATTATTCCTTTAGTCATTATAGTTAAATGTTACAACTCAGGGACTCTGAGCAGGCAGGCCAGTCTGGGCCAAGCACTTCAGCAGCCATGCCTGTAGTAAGGAAATATCTTGAGTGGCTGCTGGGAGCGCCACCTATCCATCTAGCACCAGCTGGGGCTCTGGGTTTCCAGGCCAGTCAACAGTTCTTCTGTGGGAAGCCTTCTGGTTCCTGCACTCTGACTTTCCTGGTTCCTGACCCTGGTTTAGCTCTGCTTTTGGACTTGGTCCTGTGGATTATCATCTCTCTCAGGTTGCTGCTTGGCATCTGATCCCTGGATCCAGACCTTGGACTGTGTTGTCTACTCTGCCACTGGATTTCCTTCTCTATTTGGTAATATGGTTACCATCCTCTGATCCAGCCCCAGGCCCCTGATTTCCTCAGTGGACTAACCATTAGGTCAGGCCGCCTATGCCACAGTTCCTTACAGCACATCTCTTCTTCAGATTCATAAACCAAAATATGATGATCTTGAGTGTTTTGATAGTGCCTCCAATACTTCAGTGTCGGTCTTTTCTATAACAAAGTTAATATTAATAAGTTTTTATAACTCATTCACACTTGAGTTTAGGTTTTTGTCTAGAGCTAAAAACAGTCTGCAGGGCTGTGAAATAGAAGAGACATTAACAGGAATGGCTAACAGCAAAATTGCAGAAGAAAAGACAGTATGAATAATGGAATATCAAGACCATTAAAAAAGAGAGAGGGTCATTAACACCTGTGAAGTAAACAGAGACTAGCAGGAATCAGATTATAATAAATCACGAAGTCAGTTGACTCCCTCAGTAGTGCCTGAATAGAAATGCTGCTGTCTGCTGAACTTTTACCTGACTGACTAGGTCAGGAGTTGGAAACCTATGGCCCTCAGGCAGGATCTGACCCACAGAGCTTTTGGACCCGGCCTGCAGAGCCATGCCTTTAGCAGCTTTCTGTGGTGGGAAGCCCTCCTTCCTCTGTACCACAGTTGGGCATCTGGGGCTCCAGCTGTGAGGGAGATCTGCCCTTGCCATGCTGCGTTCAAGCAGGATGGGATCTGGTAGAGGAAATGTGTGTGCGGCGGGGGGGAGGGCAGGGTTCTCTGCACTGAACTGCAGCTGAGCAGTGGGGAGACGAGGTGGCAGTGACCTGGTCTTAACGCACACTTGCTTTCAACCCACTTCTCTGCTGTCTGTCAGCCCTGCACATTATATCACTTACTAAATTTAGAAGGTAGATATTTTGTTAGCCTGGTGATTGTGTCTTTCTGTATCTTTGACAAATCTAGAGCTGGGGTGTCAAACTCAATCAGTCCCCTGCCCGGAATGCAGGCTGCAGGTCTTTCCATGGGCTGGTTCTAGCCCTGGTGGTTTGGCAGGGGTATGGGGGTTAATGTAGCCATTGCTCACTCACCCCCACTGCTGGCATAGCAGGGTTCTGCACTTGGAAATTTGGCAGTGGGCCTTGCCCATGCTGTTCCCACCTCCTCCAGGAGCCCAAGGCCTGGATGAAACAGCTCTGTGGGCCAGATTCAGCCTATAGGCCATGTCTTTGACATCCCTGATCTAGAGCATTTTGGGTATATCAGCTTTTAATAACATATAACTAAACAGTTTGGAAGGGATAAGGAAATCCTTACATCCTCAGCCTCAGAATGTTTAGCAAGTGAGGGTCTGGTCCTACATAACACTGAGCAACCTTGGCTCTGTTGACTTTACCTTGAAAGACTGGATCATAGACATAAAACCAACACTGCAAGAAAAGAGGTAATGAGAGTTGTGGAGAGTTTAGCAGTGATGGGGACAAGGAAGGGTTCTTAGAAGTAGATCATAAGGTGAGATTTTTAAGAAGGAAGGAATGAGTAGAGTTCCAAGTGTAGGGTTGCATTATGAATGGAGGTTGAAATTGCAAGGCAGAATGACTAGGAAGAAGAGCAGATAGGGAGAACATAGGTAGCAAGAGAAAGCTGGAGGAACTTGAGACAAGTATGTTCAGGGCATCCTGACTGTGATGAGAAGTTGGACCATAACATGGTAAGTGATAGGAACCTAGCAGACGGGTGCAATGTGGTCAGGGCTATGATGAAAGAAACATCAGCAACAGCGTTTAAGATAGAGTGGAGAGTCAAGGGTGGTGAGAAGGAGGAGGGATGGACAAAGACAAGTTTAAAGCATGCAAGCCAAGTTAATTTAAGGAGTAAACAAGGCTGAACAGTCATAGATAGAAGAGGCTGGCTAATTACAAGGCTGGGCATCAGAGCTTAGTCAGGGACTCATAGTGAAGGGAGATGAGTAAGTGGTTTAAGATGATGTTACAGTTGTAAATTTGGGAGGGGATGGGAAGAGTGCTGGAGATGATGGTTGGTGATGGGCAAGGGGAAGTGGAGTGGAGAAGCAGGATTAAGGGAAAGCCAGCAGGAACTGGCTGAGGCAGCTTGCTTCAGGACCATGGTTGTCATGGGTGACTTCAATTACCCAGACATCTCGTGGGAGGATCGCTCAGCAAAATCTGAGCGGTCGCAGAGCTTCCTCTCGTGCGTGGATGACCTCTACCTGACTCAAGAAGTCTATGGGCCAACGAGAGGCAAAGCACTGCTCGACCTGGTGCTGGCTCCTGGGGAGGACCTAGTTGGCGACCTAGTGATCGATGGGAAGCTGGGTGACAGCGACCACGAGCTGATCACCTTCACCATCCGCCGAAAAGCTGGCAAGTCAGTCAGCAACACGCAAGTCCTTGACTTCAGGAAAGCCGACTTTGACAAGCTCAGGAGGCTTGTCAGTGAGGCCCTAAGGGACTGTGACCACAGGGAGAGGGGAGTTCAAGAAGAGTGGTTGCTCCTCAAGGGAGCGATCCTCAATGCACAAACTAAGTCTATTCCATCTCGGAGGAAAGGCAGCAAGAGGGCACAGCAGCCCCCCTGGCTCTCCAGGGACCTAGCAGACCTCCTGAGGCTAAAAAGAAAGGCCTACAAAGGATGGAGGATGGGAGTCACCTCCAAGGAGGATTATTCTGCACTGGTCCGGTCCTGTAGGGAGCAGACCAGGAAAGCCAAGGCTGCAACTGAACTCCAGCTAGCTTTGAGCATCAAGGACAATAAAAAGTCCTTTTTCAGATATGTGGGGAGCTGGAGGAAAAGCAGGGGCAACGTTGGACCCCTGCTGAACCAGATGGTGCAACTGACAACTGACGCCCAGGAAAAAGCCAACCTATTAAATAGGTACTTTGCATCGGTCTTTCATCAGCCCCATGGGACGCCCGTGCCCGCTACAGGGCCGGGAAGTCCGGGTGAGGGTGATCCCCTGCCCTCCATTAATGCTGACTTTGTGAAGGAACATCTTGAGAAGCTGGATACCTTCAAGTCAGCCGGCCCTGACAATCTTCACCCCAGGGTACTCAAGGAGCTGGCGAGCATCATAGCCCAGCCTCTAGCGCGGATCTTTGAAAACTCTTGGTGCTCTGGTGTAGTGCCCGAAGACTGGAAGAAGGCCAATGTGGTGCCTATCTTCAAGAAAGGGAGGAAAGTGGATCCGGCTAACTATAGGCCCATCAGCCTGACTTCTATCCCGGGGAAGATCTTAGAAAAGTTTATTAAGGAGGCCATCCTTAATGGACTGGCCGACGCCAACATCTTAAGGGATAGCCAGCACGGGTTTGTTGCGGGTAGGTCTTGCTTGACCAATCTCATTTCCTTCTATGACCAGGTGACCTATCACCTGGACAAGGGAGAAGAGATCGATGTCATATATCTTGACTTCAAAAAAGCCTTCGATCTGGTGTCCCATGATCGTCTCTTGGAGAAACTGGCCAATTGTCGCCTTGGGTCCCCCACGATCCACTGGCTGGAAAATTGGCTCCGGGGTCGGGCCCAGAGGGTAATAATTGATGGAAGTCACTCATCGTGGTGTACTGTGACCAGTGGGGTCCCCCAAGGCTCTGTCCTTGGACCCATACTGTTCAACATCTTCATTAATGATGTGGACACTGGAGTCAGAAGCGGACTGGCCAAGTTTGCTGATGACACCAAACTTTGGGGCAAAGCATCCACACCAGAAGACAGGCGGATGATCCAGGCTGACCTGGACAGGCTCAGCAAGTGGGCGGATGAGAATCTGATGGTGTTCAACGCCGATAAATGCAAGGTTCTCCACCTTGGGAAAAAAAACCCGCAGCATCCTTATAGGCTCGGCAGTGCTATGTTGGTTAGCGCTATGGAAGAAAGAGATTTGGGGGTCATCATTGACCACAAGATGAACATGAGCCTGCAATGCGATGCTGCGGCTAGTAAAGCGACCAAAACGCTGGCTTGCATCCATAGATGCTTCTCAAGCAAATCCCGGGACGTCATTCTCCCCCTGTACTCGGCCTTAGTGAGGCCGCAGCTGGAGTACTGCGTCCAGTTTTGGGCTCCACAATTCAAAAAGGATGTGGAGAAGCTTGAGAGAGTCCAGAGAAGAGCCATGCGCATGATCAGAGGTCAGGGAAGCAGACCCTACGATGACAGGCTGAGAGCCCTGGGGCTCTTTAGCCTGGAAAAGCGCAGGCTCAGGGGTGATCTGATGGCCACCTACAAGTTTATCAGGGGTGACCACCAGTATCTAGGGGAACGTTTGTTCACCAGAGCGCCCCAAGGGATGACGAGGACGAATGGTCACAAACTACTACAAGATCGTTTCAGGCTGGACATAAGGAAGAATTTCTTTACTGTCCGAGCCCCCAAGGTCTGGAACAGCCTGCCACCGGAGGTTGTTCAAGCGCCTTCATTGAACACCTTCAAGATGAAACTGGATGCTTATCTTGCTGGGATCCTATGACCCCAGCTGACGTCCTGCCCTTTGGGCGGGGGGCTGGACTCGATGATCTTCCGAGGTCCCTTCCAGCCCTAATGTCTATGAAATCTATGAAAAACTGAAATGTTTTGGAGGGAATGGCTGGTGTTCAGTTCCATCTGACCAATGCAAAAGGGAAGAGGCAACTTCACTGTCTATTGTGGTGTTTCTTCTTTTCTTTTGAACACTTGTGAAAAAAATCTGAGTTTGAACCTACATGAAAAGAAGCCACACCCTGACAGCTCAGTGGTTGTCAGTAGTGGAGGCACTTTTTCAGTTCAGTTCACTTAATAACACAGCCCTTGTTACATTGGCACTGCTTTACTTGGAAATGCAAACCAAAATAAGTACTTTGTCAAAATTTATTTTTGATTGCTGATGTCTTTCCAGGGATATCAGCATTATGGATTAGTGGGGCTTTACAAAAGCATCCATTTATTAGAAACATACTTCTTTACAGTAATGTTTTGGCTATTGTAGACTCAGTTATTTTTACATTTATGGATTTCTTTTTTTTTTTTTTTTTTGCAGTTGCTTATTGCTGACTTTTAAAAGTCACTAAATGAGATACGAGTCTAAAATTTATTAACACTCGAATAAAATCTTTTTTGTGATTAGAGATTTCTGTTGCTTTGTTTTCCACTTTTCTGTGGGATATATATTTTAAAAGCTGATGACAGAGTGCATTTTATTTAGGAAACAAACAGTGGAGATCCTCAGATGATAATAAATTTACGCCAAGCCAACATTTAAGTTGGAGATTAGGAGGAACTTTCTGACTGAGGGTTGTCAAGCACTGGACCAGGCTACCTAGAGAAACAGTGGAATCGCCATCCTTGGAAATCTTCAAGAGTAGGTTGGGCAGGTACTTGGCAGGGATGGTTGTCAGGAATGATCCTTTCGAGCAGGGAGCTGGACTAGATGACTCTGAGAGGTCCTTTCCAGTCTTACTTTCCTAAGATCCCTTTTTCTAGTCATGACTCCTTACTGGCTGCAGGAAGATGGCTGATGGTAGTAGCTGTTTCAGCAGCTTTATGCTAGCAGAAACTCTCTCCAGTTGACTCAACCTGGCTTTAGGACAGCTTATTAGAGGATCTAGTCACAGATCTCATACAGCAGACCTGCTTGGTTAAAAGGAAATTAGTTAGTCCAGTTAGTTTATACTTTTACTCCCCATTTATCCACTGAATAGTATTAAGAAAAAGTAAGATCTGGGCATGTGTTGTCACAGGGAAGACAAGAATCTAGAACTGGCTGGAGAGGAAGAGACAATGCCCCTAGGAATACATGAAGATGTGATGTGATCTGAAGCGCATGCACAGGGAGTGTTCTCAGTAAACACACATGACCTCAGAATGAAAATAGCATTGATCCAAACTGATAAAAATTTGGCAACATTCATTACAGAGTGAAAAGCATTTTTTTTTAATTTGCAGCTATTGTGAAAAGGTAAGCGTATGTTTAATGGCATATGTACAACTCTGTATCTGTGTCAAGTGCCTCTTGGTTGGTTGCTTTTTTACTGCTTCTGTGTAATATTTTCTGTCTCCTGTCTCTGTAAGTCACATTGGCCCCTTTCTTTGAGAAGTCTATACTGCACTTTTCCTTTTCCTTTTTAATTGCAAGTCCTACATGTCAGACTTAAAATAGCACTCTGCTTTAAATCAACTTCATCAATATCTTTCTCAGCTGTCGTAATTCCACCCTCCCTATGTACTTATCTTAGCTGCATAACATCATCTGGTGATTATCAACAAAGACTTAGGTTGAAGCCTTAGGTTAATTACCTTGGTGTCATACAGGAAAATCTCCCCACATATTACTGATAAAATTGCATTTACCTTAGCCATTTACTCTACATATTCACTTAACTCCCAGTGTCTCTTTGTGATGTGCTATCATTTGAAGGCTAACTCCCAGATGCTACTACTTCTAGATTCCATTCACACCCATAATTTAACATTCATAGACCCAGAGGAACAGACTTCCACCTTCAGCTTCCTCTGTGCAAAAATGAAATTTATTTTCTATGTATGGGGACTTTTTACCATCTTCAATTTTCCCTGAGCCTGAGGAAGGGTGCATTTCCCTGCAAGTTTTCAGAAAAAGATATTTATTTTGTGATTTCTTAGTTGACTTAATAAAAGGGATCATCTCTGAACCAAGAGTTCTAGAGGTTTGCATTTCTTGATGTAAACATACATGTTTTCTTTAAAACATTACTGCTTTGACCACATTAGGTTGTCCTGATATAAGGAAGACAAGATTGGTTTATTTCCATGTGTATCTGTCATCACCTCTGTTATCACTTAAAAGCATATGTGCCTAATAAAATTGAAATGGGCAGTCTTTTTTCTCACCAAACTAGAAAGCAAAAATCTGTGCTGAAAACATACTTCAAATGATGCTCCACCTTGTCCTCAACAGAAAACTTTTCTCATAGATCTCTGAAGTTGGTGGGAAAGATGGAGCATTGGATTCTGTTCAGAGCCTATTCCACTTGGCTTTAGAGTTTCTCTTCAGAGTTCATTGACTCCTTGCTCCTTCTTGCCAGGGCCTGGATTTTTAGAGAAGATTTCTGGAGGAGCCATTGCTCCGTAGATGCTTCCCCCTCCCCCCACTCCTAACCGTACTCTCCTGGCAATGAAATATTAACGAGACAAGCTAGATTGAGCATACACATAAGGTAGTAAAATATTAATTCTTTTTTGTGCTGTCAGACTAGTTAAATACAGCTGTCAAAAATGTTGGGGCACGCTGATATAAGGATTAAGCACCAAGTCTCCTATTTTTCTCCTTGTTCTGCCAGTTGATATAGTATCAGTGTCCTAATCTCCCTGTTGGCATTCTGCAGTGGCTCATATTCTCTTTTGTACCCTTGTTGTTCTGAAGACTGTAACGTTTTTTTATTGACTCATCCATCCTAAAGGAACCTTGGCAAAACTGCATCTAATTTAACATGTTCGTGCCAGCATGCTGGTCCTGAACTGCGGCCACATCTATTTATCCAGGCTGAACCATAATGGCTCGGTGGTCAAGGGGCTGCTTTTATGGCCACATTTTTAACCTCCAATATCGTACACAATCAGGGTCATATCTCTCCCTCTGGCTTTGTTCCAAACTGTGGTCATGACTCTGCTGTATCATCTGTAACAGCAGGTTTCCTTTGCCTCCTCTCAGGAGCTGCTGATGAGTGGGAAGCAGTCATTTAACTAAAATGTTCCATTTAATTTGAATGATTCTTGTTAAGTGTGTTGTTACTTGTGTAAAATACTAGAATTGTTTTAAGAATATTTATGTTTGAGAGAGCATTTTTGGTCCCAGGCGTGGAATCCCATTTGGTCACTCCCAGCAGGGATGTGCCTTATGGTTTGGGAAAAAATAAGAACCATCCTTCTTTCATAACGCAAAACCATATAAATGCCCTGCCAGGTCCAGTATCATCTGCCTCAGCAAACTGATACTTATGCATTAACTGATGTCTAGCAACATCTCCCAGCCCATTTCAGTCTTTTGGGTTGGCCACTGCCTTCAGATCCTAGGAGTAGAATCCCACAGTCCAGTTCAGGGGGACTTGAATGACATGGTAGATTATAACAGTAACCCTTGGGAGATGCTGATTGTACATCTAGAATCTCAGTAAAGATGTTGTAGAAATGCCTATGTTCAAGCATAGTTGTAGTGGAGCTATTGAGAGCTAGGGTGGAAATGAAGAGCTAAGTAAAAGGAAACATGGAATGGAAATTAAAAATAAGATCTAGTGTTGTGGGGATTAATGAGAATGAGGGTGATGATAATGACAAGCTGAAGAGGATCAGAGTTAAAATTCAAGGTAGGGGAATCTGGATTTAGATAACACTGTAACTAGCACCTTCAAATATCTGACAGAGACAGCTTAAGTAGAAGCTTAAAAGGCAATTAATCTGGTAGAGACATACAAAGAGGGACGATTTCAGTAGATTCTAAAATGTATGTGGTAGATACATTAGTGTTTTACCCTAACCAAAACACTTACTCTACCCATAACAACCCTATGACAATCTGAAGCCAACAGAATGTGAGATAAAACTGTTAAAATGGATGGATCAGTTCATTAGTCTGCAGCACTCATACATCTTCCCTTTCACTCCCTTTCCAAAACACACTGCTGTGCAGCACTCAGAGTTCATGTGCTGCAGATCTGTGTGATGAATCCAGTTTTTAGTAAACTGCAGCATACCAGGCAGACTATCAAAGAAGCTCAGCATTACAATGGGGACTCAATTTTTTAAAAGAGCTTGGCTGTCATATAGGCAGACAAGGGTCCTTGGGTGAATTTGATATCTTTTATTAGACCAACCCAAATAATTGGAGAATATTTATTAAGCAAGCTTTCAGGTTCAAAAACCCTTTGTCAAGCTAAGGAAGCTTCAGCAGTTGGTGTGTGCTCTTCCTGGATGGAATGAAAAGTAAAGAAGCCAGGGGCTGGGCTGGGAAGTCAGTTGCCAGGCAGATTGTAATGTATCAAAAATCCAATGTCTATGTTTAGTCCATGATCTCCAGTATCCAGGAGGTTGATGAAATGGAGCTCATAGGCTCGTCTCTGGGAGGTGTTGTGTAAATTTCCCTTGAGGATCAGGACTGAGAGATTGGAAAGAGAGTGGTTTTCTTGTGAGAAATGTGCCCCCACCGGTAATTGGGTATTTCTGTCTTTGATAGATTTCTGGTGTGCGTTCATTCTGGTGCGCAGTTGTTGCTTGGTCTCTCCTACGTATTTTCCATCAGGGCATTTGGTGCATTGGATGAGGTATATTACATTTCTGGAGGTGCAGTTGTAAGATCCTGGGATGCTGATGGCTCTGTTGTGTGGCTGTCATATAGGCACCTAAATTAGTGTTTCACTTGTAAGGAGTTCTTTCTCATGTGCTCGAGCTTCTTTTGTATATGAAAAAATGAGGGAGAGATCCCCTAAATGAAAAAATACCTGATAACTGTATAGTGTGCCTGAGTTTAAGAAGAAAGCAATTTATGAGTCATTATGCCAGTCCCTTTGTTGTGGGCCATATATACAGACAACCACGGATAATGGTTCTAATTTAAATTATGATTTGTATTACAGTAGCATTTATAGTGTCTCTGGTGAGACAGGATTTCCAAAATTCCCTCTAATTCTAGTAGGACCAGATTTTCACTCATAGTGGGTATGTCTATGCCAGATGATTTACTGGGCATTAAACTAATGTAATGTACAGTAAAGCATCTACATGTGAGCAGGACTTACTGAGCAGTAAATTAGTCTAATGCGTGGTTTGCTAGCACCTATAGATACAGATACTAGATTAACTGCACCTTAGGTACTGTGCAGTAGCACACGTGTGCAAGTGTGCACTCGGGTGCAAGTGTGCTTCCTGTTAGTCACACCAGCAGGGGGCTAGCCTCCTGGTTGGAGCAGAGCAACATAGCTGGGATGGTTCCTTGGCTGTCCCAGGCTGGCCTGCAGACCCCTGTGGCCCATACCAGTTGCTGCCTGCCCAGGCATTGTGTCCTGTACGTGAGGACACATGCCAGCCACAGCAGCTCTGCAGATCTTGGCTCTGGCCTGTGGGGCCTGTTGCATAGCTGCCTGTCCCCAGGCACTGTGCCTCTTTGCTGCAGGCGAGTTCCAAGCCCTTCTGGCACCCAGAGTCCCTCCTGGAGCCCCCAAGGCCCTGGCACAGCTGCGATGGCATTCTCCCTGATGCTGCTTATAGTGTCCCATCACAGATGGCACTCCCGCTGCCTGGAGTCTTCTTCCCACCATGCCTCCTTCACCTAACCCTCTCAGAAGAGCTCCTCAGTGCCTTGCAGGTAGCGTGCAGCACATAGGCTGTGGCAATGACCCAGGGGATGTTGGCCTCAATGAACTTAAAGGCAGGTGGTGAGGGTGCACCAATGTCCCTTTGTGGCACCTGAAGGTGCAATTGACCAACACATGACTCCAGTCCAGGGACCTGTTGAAGTGTACCTGCATGGGTTGATCTGGCCAGTGTAGGGGTGCATGAGCCATGGCAGCAGTGGGTGGGTGGTGTCCCTCATGAGGAGAGGTGGGACAGTCATAATGTTCAAGTGCAGGTCTGTGACACCTGGCACAAAGTGCTCATTCTCCACCAGGGCTAACGGAGTGAAGTTCTGGAAGATCTGGGTGTCATGGGTATTGACTGATGCTTGTGAAAGCACCTCAGTGGTCTTCCACAGCCTGAAGCCCAACCGAGTGGAAGTCCCACTGGCTGTAGTGTGGGCAGCATGCCTAGGGCAGGCAAGTGACCGGGGGGGGGCAGTATGCCTAGGGTCCTGATGCGCTTCAAGGGCTCAGAAACCTGCCACCACCTCCAGGGGGTCAGTGACCTGGATCATAGTGAGGTCCAGCATGTCCTGGAGGGCACTGAAGACCTCCAGGATGACATCCATAGCTGTTGCCTTGCCCGCCTCAAGCAGATGGCTGATGTACTTCAGATTGGAGGATGTGGTGAGTTTGAGAAGGGTGTCGGCCATCCAGATCTGTGCGGGGAGGGGCAGTCACATGGTGGTGGGCTGCTGCTCCAAGTGTAGGCCAAATTGGTGGAATAGCTCCTAGAACATGGTTTGGGTCATCCAGAAGGAGCCCAGTTACTGGTCACCATTCCAAGTACACTGGATGATACAGTGCCACCAGTCCCACCTGGCATGATGGGCTCAGAAACAGCGGGGCTGGAGCCCCAGGAGCTTGTGGATGGCGCCTGTGGCAGCATCGAAGTGGATGTCATCTGTGTCGCTGCCAGGGTCTGGGAGGCTACCCAGAGGCTGGTAGCTGCTGGCCCAGGGGTGGTGGGCCACGGACTGGGCTCTGTGCCTGGCTGTGCAGCCACATGGCAGGGTGAGGTGGATGGGGTTGAGGCTCACCTGGACTAGGTGACAGTCACCGCAGCTGTGAATTGTTGCAGTGCAGCAGCAAGCAGCAGCCCGCAGCTCTGGTTATTGCTGCCAACTGCTCTGGGCCAGAGAAGCATGTGGCCAGGGCATAAGGTGTGGGACAGCCTTTTAAAGAGCACACCTAGGGTCCAGGTAGTTGTGGCCAGGCCTGTAGCTCCCTCTGGCTGCTGCAGGGGGCAGAGCATGGCTGGAAAGACCTGGAACTGGCTACTCCCATTGAGCGCAAATCTGTACCCAACAGGGTGCACATGTAGATCCCTTCCTGGGCAAAGCTTAACAAGCCTTATTTTACTGCGCAGTAAGCTTAAGGTGCATTAATAGCATGTGTAGACATGCCCAGTGATGGGCTTTTACTGCCTCAATTAACTAACAGTCCTCATAGACCTAGAGTAGGTGAGGCAGCAAAGAGACGTACAGGGTGAAATGACCTGCTGAAGGTCAGGCAGGGTATTAGTGGAAAAGCAGAATCTCTCTTCATATGGCAGAATGGTGTCTATCTCCCAGAGATTTTGGTCTGTACAGAAAGAGGTTTTTCTTTTTTAATTATCTTCTCCATTTCTTTGTAGGCAGTTAAATAAATACATCTGCATCATGAGTGTCATGGATCCAATCACAAATGTTATGATTTTCTGAAAATTTGGCAAAGTAGGGAATCATGAATGTTTCAGTCCAGGTTTGGCAGGCATGCCATAAATTTGCCCCTCAGCCTTCTTGAGTCAAACCCCCCTTCCCCTTCCTGATCTGCTACTCTGCTTTCTGCTACTATGCTCCCTGCCCCCTTCTCAACCTGCTGTGTGCCACACATGGTGCGTCTACACATACACTTTACTTCCCAGGAGACTAATTTACTGCAAAGTAAACATCATGGTCTATATGTGCACTAGATAGTCCCATGATGTCAGGATTAGTTTACTTGGGCTCAAATTGCACCAGAGTTTATTAATTCCATGTATAGATGCATCCACTGGGGCTGCCTATGCCACTTGTATTACTCATGCCACAAGTTGGCCATCCTTGCATTCATGGGTCGGTTGTGAGGTGTCATGCAAGGATCATCACTGATGCTGCATATATAGTATACATGATTCTTATATCTTTGCATTATGCAATATATGTTGCTGGCACATTTGCCAGTGGACAAGTCATGGGCCAGAAATTACAGCTATGTGGTCTTTAAGATGAAGCTAAATTCTATCTTCAGTTATATCTCATGAAATCCTATGGATTGTGGGTATATCTGAAAATAGGTTTTGGCCCACAGTATATGCATGATATCTTTGAGTAAGTTTATCTTCTGTTTGTTTATCCTCTTTTTTTATTTAAAAATGTCTTGTAGTTTTAAGTTCCCAATTATGTCCTTAGAGATTTAGAATATTTCTGTCCTTGCTTAAATATTGGGCTGTAGGGTGGAAAGCTATTTGAGCATTTGTCATGCCTTAATGAAAAATGCTGTTAGTTTTGTCAAGTTAGTGAATAAGCAAACCATTAACGCACCTTCAGCTTTTGCTCACTTGAAGAAGAGATATTTAAAGCAAGTGCATGCATGTTTCTAACAAGTTGCTGACTTCGTGGGAAGAAGTGAGGTGAGGCCGCAGCTGGAGTACTGCATCCAATTCTGGGCTCCACAATTCAAGAAAGATGTGGAGAAGCTTGAGAAAGTGCAGAGGAGAGCCACATGCATGATCAGAGGGCAGGAGAGCAGGCCTTTATGATGAGAGGCTGAGAGCCATGGGACTCTTCAGCCTGGAAAAGAGCAGGCTCAGGGGTGACCTGGTGGCTGCCTACAAATATATAAGGGATGTGCATCAGGATCTGGGAGAACACCTGTTCACCAGAGCGCCCCAAGGGATGACAAGGTCAAATGGTCACAACCCCTTCCAAGACCGTTTTAGGCTGGACATAAGGAACAATTTATTTACTGTCTAAGCTCCCAAGGACTGGAATAGACTCCCTCCAGAGGTGGTGCAAACACCTACTCTGGACTCTTTTAAGAAAAGTTTGGATGCTTGTCTTGTTGGGATCCTTTGACCCTAGCTGACTTCCTGCCCCTTGGGCAGGGGGCTGGACTCAATGATCTTCCCTTCCAGCCCTAATGTCTATGAAATCTATGAAACTTGTTAGAAGAAGAGTATATTGTATGGGAGTGGGCAGCCCTGCATACTGAATAGAAAGTGCTTATGTAACACTTACAGAGGTTAGGGACAGATGTTACAGGTTCCAGTCCCACAGCAAGGGTTAAGTTCAGGCTCAATCCTAAAATGGCAGTGTGCCAATGGAGGAATGCTGTCCTCTCAACAAGTGCTGTCAGTCAGATGCAACACAAACCTTTCAACCTTAACATAATGCTTGAATAGCACAACTTTCTGAATAAGCCAATCCTTAATCTTGCCTGCTTTTTTGCCCTGCTTTCCACTTCCTTGTGGCTTACTCCTCTAACTTTTCCTTGGGTAGTAACATTGCTTGCACCTTTCTCCTCAGCCCACTTCACTTGGCCCTCCTCCCCCTTCACTCAAACATAGGTTCTGCTTCTTTGACCATCCCCATTTAATTAATTTGAATTGGGCTGTCATTGATAAGTGAATAGAAGTGTGCAAGTGGCATTACACAGCTTTGGTCTTATTGCACGATAGCTCAATATAGAATTTCCTAAAATAAATAAAGCTCAGTGCTAACGTTAGCAAGAAGCAGAATTTCTGACTTCTTCAGGGCATAACAGAAGACACATTATTAATGTTTTTCATCAGTTTTGTTGCTCTAATTTTTTCTAATCATATTTGCATTTTCCTTTTCATTCAAAGAAGCTGGAAAACTTGGAGAATTTACGTGCCTGCTAGAAGTTCCAAATTGTAACTTGGGCTGATGATCCTACTCTGAAACTTCAGAAGCACTTTGTCTATAGGGTATGAGTGCTTTCTGTAAAATGTGAGAGTCAAAGGCTGTGTCCAGATGAGTGAACATGTGCCGGTTGCGGCATCTCAAAGCAGTTTGAGACTCCACAGGAAGCATGTGAAGAATGAAAAAATGTTCCCCACACTGCATATTTGCAGCGCAGACTCTAAATTTGACACTGGGAAATCCTGGTATTAAAAAAAAAACCACCCTGGAAAAAACTGACACAGGGTGCGCTCCTGGAGCTTTCCCTGAAGCAACTGGCGGCTGGGTCCTCCAGAGACATGCCCTAGCATCTGGCCAGAGCCTCTCTATGCCTGCCACATGCCCCTGCTGCTCCAGCACGCTGCCTCAGTGTGCTGGAGGAAATAGAAGCATGGCAAGGCTGGCAGCAGTGGCTTGGACCCAGGCTCTGTCCCCGGTAAGCAGGGACGTGGGAAGGACTGTGTGGGTATAGCGGGGACTGTGGGTGTGGGGAGACTGTGTGTGGATAGGGAGACTGTGGGGGTGGGGGGACTGTGTGGGTGGGGTGGGTCCCCACTTGCCCCCACAGCTCACAGCCTCCACCACCCCGCAGAAGCAGGAGCCAGCAGCAGGCTGTTGAGGTACTGATAGCCCACTGCTGGCAGAGCCCCCCCCAGCAGTGCTCAGAGTTACCTGAGATCCGGGAACTCTATGTGGTGCACAGAGCTGGCCCGGCCCACGGGTGCACGCCATCAAACAGGACCAGGCTAGCTCCTGCTGCACCCCGGGGCTCCCAGCACAGCAGGCAGGATTCATGTGCTGTCGGACTGGGCTGGCTCCATGGAGGCAGGAGCCGGCCCAGCCCAATGGTGTGCAGCTCCTGCCTGTGGTGCTGGGAGCTGTGGGTGGCAGCAGGAGTGGCCTGGTTTTGAACCAAAGCACGTTCCAGCAGGTTGGGCCAGCTCCATGCACCACATGGAGCTTCCGGGTCTCAGGGGGCACTACACACTGCCAGGGGGCTCTGCACCCAGTGGGCCATGAGCACCCTGATGGCCTGCTGCTGCAGGGAGGGGGTGTGCGCACTGTGGGGGGGGACCCAGCTGACCCACCCCTCACACCCCTCCCACACACTCACTCCCACCCCCATAATCTCCCATCCCCACATAGTCCCCCCCATACCCACAATCCCCTGTACTCCCATAGTCCCCCCATACCCACAACCCCCTAATCCACCCAGAAACCCCACATACCCCAATCCCCTGCACAAACCCCAATCCCCACACCCACCCCTACACCCACAACCCCCCTAAACACCCTAACATCCCCACCCCTCCACAATCCCCACACCCTATCCCCCACACACCTTCCCATTGCCCCAAACAATGATTGAAGATCTTAGAAAAGTTTATTAAAGAGGCCATCCTAAATGGACTGGCCGACGTCAACATCTTAAAGGACAGCCAGCACGGGTTTGTTGCGGGTAGGTCTTGCTTGACCAATCTCATTTCCTTCTACGACCAGGTGACCTATCACCTGGACAAGGGAGAAGAGATTGATGTCATATATCTTGACTTCAAAAAAGCCTTCGATCTGGTGTCCCATGATCGCCTCTTGGAGAAACTGGCCAATTGTCGCCTTGGGTCCTCCACAATCCACTGGCTGGAAAATTGGCCCCGGGGTCAGACCCAGAGGGTAGTAATTGATCGAAGTCACTCATCGTGGTGTACTGTGACCAGTGGGGTCCCCCAAGGTTCTGTCCTTGGACCCATACTGTTCAACATCTTCATTAATGATGTGGACACTGGAGTCAGAAGCGGACTGGCCAAGTTCGCCGATGACACCAAACTTTGGGGCAAAGCATCCACACCAGAAGACAGGCGGGTGATCCAGGCTGACCTGGACAGGCTCAGCAAGTGGGCGGATGAGAATCTGATGGTGTTCAATGCCGATAAATGCAAGGTTCTACACCTTGGGGAAAAAAACTCCGCACCATCCTTATAGGCTCGGCAGTGCTATGTTGGTTAGCACTATGGAAGAAAGAGACTTGTGGGTCATCATTGACCACAAGATGAACGTGAGCCTGCAATGCGATGCGGCGGCTAGTAAAGCGACCAAAACGCTGGCTTGCATCCATAGATGCTTCTCAAGCAAATCCCGGGATGTCATTCTCCACCTGTACTCGGCCTTTGTGAGGCCGCAGCTGGAGTACTGTGTCCAGTTTTCATAGATTTCATAGATTTCATAGACATTAGGGCTGGAAGGGACCTCGGAAGATCATCGAGTCCAGCCCCCTGCCCAAAGGGCAGGAAGTCAGCTGGGGTCATAGGATCCCAGCAAGATAAGCATCCAGTTTCATCTTGAAGGTGTTCAATGAAGGCGCTTGAACCACCTCCGGTGGCAGGCTGTTCCAGACCTTGGGGGCTCAGACAGTAAAGAAATTCTTCCTTATGTCCAGCCTGAAACAATCTTGAAGTAGTTTGTGACCATTCGACCTCATCATCCCTTTGGGCGCTCTGGTGAACAAACGTTCCCCCAGATACTGGTGGTCACCCCTGATAAACTTGTAGGTGGCCATCAGATCACCCCTGAGCCTGCGCTTTTCCAGGCTGAAAAGCCCCAGGGCTCTCAGCCTGTCATCGTAGGGTCTGCTTCCCTGACCTCTGATCATGCGCGTGGCTCTTCTCTGGACTCTCTCAAGCTTCTCCGCATCCTTTTTGAATTGTGGAGCCCAAAACTGGACACAGTACTCCTGGTCAAGCTCAGGACTTTGAGTGGGAGGTCTGTAATAGACTCCCACCATTGTGTCCCCTGTGCCGTGTTCCCCACGGATTTTAACCCAGCTCCACAATTCAAAAAGGATGTGGAGAAGCTTGAGAGAGTCCAGAGAAGAGCCACGCACATGATCAGAGGTCAGGGAAGCAGACCCTACGATGACAGGCTGAGAGCCCTGGGGCTCTTTAGCCTGGAAAAGCGCAGGCTCAGGGGTGATCTGATGGCCACCTACAAGTTTATCAGGGGTGACCACCAGTATCTGGGGGAACGTTTGTTAACCAGAGCGCCCAAAGGGATGATGAGGTTGAATGGTCACAAACTACTTCAAGATCGTTTCAGGCTGGACATAAGGAAGAATTTCTTTACTGTCTGAGCCCCCAAGGTCTGGAACAGCCTGCCACTGGAGGTGGTTCAAGCGCCTTCATTGAACACCTTCAAGATGAAACTGGATGCTTATCTTGCTGGGATCCTATGACCCCAGCTGACTTCCTGCCCTTTGGGCAGGGGGCTGGACTCGATGATCTTCCGAGGTCCCTTCCAGCCCTAATGTCTATGAAATCTATGAAACCCCACATCCCCTCCACAAATCTCACACCCTGTGTGCCCAGTCACCATTTGGGACAGGACTTGCTGGCTGGAGCCATGGCTGCAGGGGCAACTGCCACACTGCAGCCCTGCCCCATGCCCACATTGGTGCTGGGACATGTGGCCCCAGCCTGGGAGGGCTCCCGGTCCCAGGACAGGAACCACTTGGGGGTGTGATGGGCTGGATGGAGGAGTGGAGTTGGCAGCAGGGATGTGTGTATGAGAGAGAGATGGGGTTGGACGGGGGGAGCGCTCCTGGTAGGAGAGGCCACCAGAGCTGGGCTTAGGGTCCCCCTGCCTCCCTAGAGCAGCCTGTGCAGGGGGAGGCCAGCCTGCAAGTGAAGGGGCTTGTCCAGCCCAGCCCCTGAGCCCCAATTGAGGGCTTCCCAGGAACAGCATGAGGATTGCTGGGGCCTGGGTACAGGTGCAGGGAGCAGAATAGAAAGGGCTGGCACTGCTCAGAGCCACAAAGCAGAAGGTGGCACAGCTACAGCTGGACACGTGTCCTGATGCTGGGATGGAGCTGCTGCTGGGAGGGAGCTAGTGATGAGCAGGCAGGGGCTGTGGGTCAGGACTGAGGGGCACTGTTAGGGCTGTGAGCTGGGAGTGAGTGGCAAGGGCATGGGCAGAGGCAGGGCACTAGTATCCCAGTGCTGCTCAGAGCTCCACATCCTGGTGAGCAAAGGGGACAGGGGCAGTTCTGATTTCTTATGATAAAAAAAACAAAAGCAAACACCAAAGTGTATAGATATTTAGAATTCATTTTATTATGATGATAGAGGCACTGGTAGGCTTCCATATTGCTTTAAAATTGTAAATATATCAATAAAACATGGCTCAACTGATTTCTCTATGTATTGTGGTATTTCATTTTAATTGCAGAAGAACATGGATTTGGGGTATTTTAATGAGAGAATTTGGGATTTTTTATCAGAGAATTTGCAATTTTTAGTCAGGGAACTCCAGGATCTCTGCTGGTGAAGACACAGGCAGAGAAGCCTGCCCAGGAACAGCACCAGGGACCCATCTGGAGAGCAGAGAAGGTGGCTGACCCTCCTGGCCATTTGGGGCCAGGAGGACATGCTTTAATAGTTCAAAGTGGACCACTGCAAGAAGCACATCTTCTCGGTGATAGCTTCCCAGATGGCAGAGCAGGGGCACCAGAAGACATGACAGTAATGCTACCTGAAGGCCAACTGTACAGTCACAGCCCACTGGCAGCTGGCCCAGAGATGCAGGAGGCTCTGCTGCAGTACCTGTACCACAGTCCAGGCAGCTGTGCACTCCCTGTCCAGGTCTGGCAGGCGTGCAGACATGGGGCTGCAGGGCCAAGGGGCAGGTGCTGTCGCAGGTGGCAGCAGGTCACAACCAGGCAGCAGCTCCCGCTGCCAGACTGCTGCAGTGGTAGAGGATGCAGGAGCCACTCCACGTTAGGGCTGCTTCAGTTGGAACAAGGGGCTAATGTCCCCAGATACCAACTGACCAGGCCTCAGGAGCTCCAGAGGGCAAATAGCCCTGAGCTGCTCACCAGGGCAGCTTTTTATACTGCTGTGGCCAGCACAGCTCCCCCTGGTTGAAGATCTGGGAGAAGCTGGACAGGGTCATTTTGCCCCAAATGGCACAATTTGCTTCACACCAAAATGCGCGTTCAGGCATGTGTCTGGGGCAGAAATCTTGCTATTTGAGCTGCTGCAAGTGCATGTGCCTGCATGTGTGGATGTGCCAAAATGTTCAGATCCAGTGCTCAGAATATGACTGGCACATAGCTCACCTGCTGGGTTTGATGCAAATGTTCTTATCTTGCTTCATCAATTCCTGTAGAATGTTTTACATGTTTTCCCATGCTCTTTGTTGCATGTGAAGTTTCTGCTTACCTTTACACTGTCTGTTAGACCAAGATGGTTAGACCACTGGTATGAAAGGAATTCAGGAAGGTACGTAATTATTTACAGATAATTACACTGCCTTGCTAACAAGTGCTCACTAAGGTGTTCAGAATGTTCTTTCAAGTAAAAGGATGGAAAATAGTGTGTGCATATGTGTGTGCATGCATGTGTGCATGTATGTGTGCATACATGTGTGTGTGTGTGCATGTGAGAGAGAGAGAGAACAGCAGTGTGTGCATGTGTGTGCAAAGTACCACCCTTTTATGTCTCCTGGTTTACCTGCTCTGGAATGTTGTACTGCCTTAATGATACTGGTACTGGTGAAAGTGGTATTGCCAGCTCCCATAAAGTAGCTGTAGTTAAATTAGTATAATGGTTCTTAACTTATATGTATTTGCAAATGGCAGGAGTGTCAAACTCACTTGGGGCTTCAGGCTGGATCTGGACTGCAGGGCTTCTCACAGGCTGGATCCAGCCTAGGGCATAGGGGTGGTCACCATGGTGGTGGCAGTGAGGGGTCTGGTAGTGGCATCAGTAAGGGGCCCAGTGCAGTGGGTCTGGAGGTGGTGAGGAGTCTGGGGGCAGGAGGTGGCAGGCAGGGTCCAATGACAACAGTGGATCCAGGTGTGGCAGCGGTTGCTGATTTGCTGCTCATGACAATGCACCAGAGGAGCTAAAGGGCCCTGAATTTCACAGAAACCCAAGCTCCCAATTTCTGGTGGCCTACCAGTACAGTGGCTGTATCTGGCAGTGACTCCATGGCCTATATGTTCGACACCCCTGTCATATGGGAAGGGGAAATCATCATTTTGGGATAAGGTGCCTTTATTCTACTATAACTGTATCCACACTAGGCTTTTACTGTTATAACTATTTGGATTAAAACAAAAATAGAACACTGAGCACTGAAAGTTATATCAGACTTTTCTTCATGGTGAAGCTTTCTGACCAAAAGCATGTTTGTATTTCCTGCAAAGTAATGAGGAATTGTTGCTCCCTGATTGTTGCTTGTCTCTTGGTCAGGTTAGACTGCTATGCAGATTCTGGAGCACACCTCAGGAAGACTTCTGGTGTTTTGCCTTGGAGATGTCTGTATGATTTTTCTAAAAGTTAGGCTGTTCCAAAGAAATAATCTTAAATATGGGATGGTGCAGAAGAGACCAGTTTAGATATGCCGGGAGTTTTTAACCTAAAATAGGTGACTAAGTTAAAGCCATCAACCCTTCCAAGTGTTCTGGGACAGCCCCAAATTTCAGGGCTGTGTTCCAGTATCCCCAGAGTCCCTGCAATGTCAAAAATTTAACCTAGATTGGCTCAACTACTTCAACCTTCCTAGAGTGCCAGGTGGTATCCTGCTGTGTCTGCTGAGAGGATGCAGTACAATGCTACCTGGTGCCCAGTGAATGTGGCTATAGTGCTTCTGGTTTAGGAAACAGAGTTAATTAGCAGAGTTAATTGGTATAGTCACAGTCACTGGATGCTTTGCCCAAGCAAATAAGTTCTGCTAAACTCCTTCCAGTTAAGGAGGCAGCCCACTGAGCCTAGGCACTGCATGAATGTGGCTCTACTAATTAGCTCTTGGATGGGAAGTATTCATGTGGGGTATATAGCAATGTCTCTCAGTAGAGCTAATTAGCCCACCCATAGTGCCACGCTTAGGCAACTGAGCTAAACAGAAGTGGTATAGACTACCTCTAGGTCTGGAGGTCTGTCAAATGTCCACTATTGTGCCCTGCATTTTGTTCTTGAAGGTTGGTCACTTTAAGTGAAGAAGGTCCTTACATAACTCCTGACTGTGCTGTTAAATAAGATACTTCAAGTAATATAGCAATAGCCGGCATATAACATGGCTCATGTGGTACCTTGGAGATACTGGGTGCATCTACATGTGCAATTAATGCAAAGCAATATGCTCCCATGCATATTGTGCTGGAATGTATTGGTCCCAGGTGCCACGTTTACACATGTGCCCAGGACCGCAACACATGGAGCTGGGGCAGTGCAGCCCTGGCTGGCAGGGAGCCCTGAGGGTTAGCCTGTCAGCTTGGGGCTGCTCTGACCCAGCTCAGTGTGCTGCAGAGAAGCACAAGGGTGCTCCAGTAGGGCTAGCTAGCAGGCAGCCCCTGCACTGAAGCACCCTTGTGCCTCAGCCAGCCCTGTCAGTGTCTACATGTGCGTTGCTGCATAGTAAATTACGCTGCCAGTGGATAGTACTTGTTTTTACAAGTACTAGCATATGGTGGTGTTTATTAGTTTCATGTAGCCTAATAGTGCCTTGTGTAGATGTGGAGACTTTACTGCAGAACTAATTAGGCAGCTTTGCATTAAATGTCTTGTGTAGACGCTCCCGCTGAGTGATTTTTAAAAGCAAACCAGTCATCAATATGTAATGTGAACTCTTGAGCCATAGAGAGGGGTTTCAAGTAGACATGTCTATTTTTCTTTTTTGGCCATTTATTTTTAAAAGTTTCCACCACCTTTTTCCTTCATTGCCCAAAGCAAAGGCACATACAAAGCATGTGATCAGAGGTGTGTCACTGCCTGCTACTTTGTGCACATTGTATGCCCCTGAAGGAGAGGCAAAGAAGCAGAACCCCAGAAAAGCTGGTGAAATAATCAGAATAAGTACTGGGTTTGTGGCCCTGAGACAATCTAAGAGAAAAGGGCTTAGGGCCAAGTACTGACTGGAAAGGGGGTTGGAACTGTGAGCAAGGCCACTCTGGTTGTTTAATTCCTGCTGTGTGCAGGGAAACAGGATTTCATGCATTCTTCATTGAGTAATAGGATTGCATCAAAGTAAATGCTGACTCCATCATCAATTTCTCGTCCTGATGGATACCACCTCTAATATCCCCAATGTGGGTAACTGTTTGGGTCAAAGCGGGTTAAAAATATCAATGCACTTGCTGACACAGTTTATATTTAAAGGGTTTCAGTCAGATAGAGATGGGAGCTCTGCCAACTTGTGTGAAATTAGCAAAATGCTAATGTTATGTTGGCATTTGTATATAGTAATTTAAAGTATTTTTATATATTTCTAATTGTCTTACATACATAATAAGAAGAAAATGTTAGACTTGAGGCCTGCCAGTTTTCCCACTGGCTCTTAATAAAGTTTGAGATTTGATACAGTTACTCTTGGGCCTTAAGGGGCCTCATGTCTCATCAATGCTGTAGCATAACAGTGTGTAAATTTTCTATTAGATAATGAAAGCCACATGCAAAAATAGAAACTTGCCTGGACACTCCTATAATTTTAAAAATGAGCTATTTATGTGTATATATAAATATAATATATTCAAATTTGGTTAAAAGTACATTGCTTCAGGCCTGAATTCTCTTATGCCAAGTTTTTCAGTTCTGAGACTAGTCAAACCCAATTAAAAATTGGTTAAATAGTGAAAACACTGAACAAGTCCTAAGGCAAATGACACTGCAGTGCTGTGTTATATTAAGAAATGTGGAAAATTTATTTTGACAGATTTATTTTAGCACTGGAATGATGTACACAATTATCAATCAGAAAAAAATTAGATATGTTTAAATAAAGGACCAAATTCTGCTGTAAAACACTTAAGTTTGAAGTCAGTGGAAACATTTTAGCTCTACACCTGTGAGTGCAGAATTTGTCTTCTATGTATGCCTAATTAATGCTTTTTAATCTTAAGTGTCTTTTTAGAAAAAATTCTTGCCTTGATAATCCATAGGAAAAAAATGTTAAGAGTGTAATTACCCTGCCTGTATGTATATGTTGGGTAAATCTTCTTGACGTAGATGCCTATGGTCTCAGTGGGCTGCACTCGGTAATGTGAGGGTATAGGGAGGCATAAAGATGGTACTGATAGCAAGTTAGGATGGCCATATGTTCAGTGGGACTGTCTTGTTTTAAACACTTGTCACAGGTATTCTGCCAATTTGATTGTATGATCACTTTTGTCCTATTTTCATTGGGTCACCTAGGACACATTTAAAACAGGATTGCTCTTAGGTGCAGTTTCCCTTTCTCCTCCCCTACTCTCTGGGTGCTCTCCCTCTTTTCCCCACTCCTCTCCGCCATCCTCTGCTCTTCAGTATGCTCAGTTGAGACCAACGCTCAGAGACAGCTGAGCATGCCAGAGAGGAAATGAAGTGTCCCATTCTGACATTCCACAAATATGCTCACCCTATATTGAATGATAAGCTGTTCTGACATTATTGTTGTGTTTGAGTGCTTGTGCGGAGGACAGCTGTAGTGAAACCATTGCAAGTTAAACTTGTTTAATTCAGGGTTAAAGTTACAATGATTATGCTAATCTGTCACTATCTCAGCCTGCAAATTTCACAGTAATATCCGAACAGCTGCTGTGCACTCGGAGTGGCAGCTCCTTCTCCCCTTTTAACGCATTATGGGATGTTTGTCTATTACCTAAATCATGTGTGTGTGTGACCACTTGTGCATGCAGGTACCCTATTTGCACATGCAATCTCTGTGGCAGTAGCTTGTTCACACAATCATATGCATAGAGGTTGCTTAGTATCAAGTCAGGCAAAAGCTAGGGCAGGGCATCCTAGAGGTTACTTAGTTCAGAGAGGCACGAGCTTTTGTAGGCAACAGCCAACTTTGTTGAGCATCTGACAAAGTAGGCTGTTGCCTGTTAAACAAAGCTCATGCCTCTCTGGACCACTTAGTATCTGATGTGCCATTCTGCGCTTCTGCTAATTATATGCCCATTTTTCCTTTAAAAAATGAATCCATATTTATATAATAGAACTATTGTTCACATGCAGTATAAACTCCCCAAATCTTCAAAAATATTAAACTAAATTGGACATCTCAACCTCAAGTTCACATCTGAAGCTGATGGATCTTGAACACTTCCAAAAACAGGGTACTTGTTGAGCAACTCAGACTAGACAGGAGTTCAAGTTAGGCATGTATTTTCTGGGCGGGGACAGCCTTGACCACAGTGTTTGCAGAGTGAAGGTAATTCAGCCCAAGATCAGATTCAAATTGCATCAGTAGGTACATAATAAGGACTTAAGTGGGAATGGGACACTCAGTTCTTAAGAAGCATTTCAAATTGCTATGGACCTAAATCCAGTACATAAATCTACTTTGGAATTCCATTTCTTCACTCAGGTTCACATAAGCCTTTAGAACAGACCTTGAAGCAACCATTTTGCATATGTTACTCTTTCTCTGTTCATTCATGATTTGACTTGTTCATTACAACACATGACCATGTACAAACCTGGGGGATGTGGGGATGGAGGCAGGCAGGCAGGGAGGGTGGTGGAAGAACCCTCAATTAACTCGCATCATATTATGGGAGTTCTGGGTTCTGGTCTCTGCTGCCAGTCTTACTTCCATTTTTAACTGATGACTGTCTAATGTAAAATACACAAAGAATGCCAAGAAGCAATAAGCAGAACCCCGGATTCCCCCTTGCAGGAGCATGCCCTACATGTTATACTGTAGAATCTGTTTCTTTTGCTTGTACTTCTGGCCTCCTGACTCCTGATTGCACAGTGGCCCAGCTCAACAGAAGGGGCACCAGGGCTAGACATAGGCATAGATAAACCGTGGGGCCCATGCAGAAAGGGGGCCCGAAAATGGTAATTTAAAATTTATTATTACCATTATCTCTGACGAAGGGGTCCCGATACTAAAAATTCACTCAGGGCCAACAGGATTCTAGGTACAGTGCTGAGGGTGGAGATTATACTTACCCATTCTGGAGCCTGGTGACTAGCACTTTCTTTTGGGGTTTAGGAGATCAGGGTTAAAATCACTTCAGAGTGAGGTGGGCCTAGCATCCTGGCCCCCCATGTCCTGGATGAATGTTGTAACTATTCGATTGGAAGGCAAAATGTGGGTACCATCACCATGGGTCAATTGCTTACCCTCAAGCAGCAAATATCTGTCTATTTCACATAGGGATGAAATTCTGTTCCCCTTGCTACTTCTAAGTGGCAGGCTTTTACGGTGTGTTTTTTCCATAGCTTAAAATGTCACTTAGGCACATGTAGCAATTCTGTTTGCCTGACAATGTATATAGAGTGAACATGTGCAGTGGGCATATAGGCACATGCCCCTGCAGACAGGTGCTGGCACCTAAGGCCTGAAAATGTAGATGGCCAGACATGCATGGGTATTGGATGGAGGAATACCCTGCCATGTTTAGCCCCAGTAGCTGAGGGAGTCTCTTTTTGAAGCTGGTCCCTGGAACATCAAGAGAGGGAAAATATGTGGGCCAGAACGAAAAGAGTCAGAGGGGATGGTTCAGTGAGATGAATAGTGTCTAGAAGGGAGGAGGCCCTTGCTCTTAATATAGCAAATATGTTGCCACTACACTACTATCCATTTTTTTTTAATCCAGTGACCATTCAGTGCAAGCTCAAGTGGCTTAGCTTCAAAAGGAGAATAAGAGAGTGGCCTGGATAATGCCTCACCTATGTATGATGGTTAGGGACGTATGCTGGGAAGTCAAAGAAATGCAGATTCAAATCTCCTTTGGCTAAGGGGGCATAGAACTCAGGTCTCTGGCTTCTTGTCCAAGTACCTTAACCACTCAATCATTGGGCTAAAATGTGGGACTGTTCCCCAGCATGTCCAGAGCATGTACATGTACTTAGTTGCATACTTGTGTAATCTAGTCATGAAGGCTTACATGTCCAACATGGGGGCCAAAAATGGCTAAGTAGATGTCTTAGAAAAGTGCCATATAGACACACAATAGGAAATAGAATTTTACTCTAGGTGTTGTGAATTGTAAATTAATGGAAATATTAAATGGATTGCTTGAGAGAGGTAGGACTTCTTAAGTGTTCTTTAGTATTTCCCTTTGGATGATACTTCCAAGCTTCTCCAGGATTTCTGAATTGCCCAAAGAAAGCACTTACCATGCCTACATACACAAAGCTGACACTCCTCCCCATCCCCCCGTGACCCCTGCCAGCCTGAGGTTGCTCTGCATGGGTGCAAATTGCTGCTGTCCTGGGCACATGGGTAGATCAGGAGGACCTTACTCTGGCTCAAATTTTGCATTTATCACATTTCATTAATTGCAGCTGTTGATGTACACATTGTGAACAAGAGGAGAGAGAGGGTGAAGGCATGGAGCATAGTTTTAGCACTTCAATTAGACAATCAAGGATAGAATTTAGAGAATCATTGAGAGGATTTGAGGTGCTGGATATTAGGTTGGGTGGAAGGCCTAATGGCAGAACTAATAGCTGTTTAGCAGAGCTGATGATAAATCAATGTCCTTATTGAACTTTTCTGTATTAACTTGCTCTTTCAGTGGAATTGAATTGCCATTGTCACCTTGCTCACTAGAAAGATGAATCTGCTTCCATTAAGGCAGGCATTGCCAGGATTTGAAGTGGAACTAGATGTCAGATGTGCTAGCTACAGTATTTGCAAATGACAAGTGTAGGATCTAAATGTGTTTTGTGCATCTATTCATATAAATTGTATTTGTACAAGTAATATGGCTATGGTAAAAGGATGAAAATTGGCAGGGGAGAGAGAAAAGATGTGAAATGAATTGGAAAGTCAATGGAAGTACAAGGTAAGAGAAGGCTTTCACATGAGGCAGGACTGAGTACAGGGAGGGAAGTGTGATTGTTTCTAGATGCAGGCTGGGAAGAATATGGTAGGATTGATCCTATTCGAGGTGTGTATTGTTTTGTTTGTTTGTTTATTTTTAACACGAGCAGTCTTGACCTGGATCCTGAATTGAACAAAGAGTTGTTTGAACCTGAGGTGACCTGTTGGTCCAAATGTCCGTGTTTCACCTTGCCATGCCCTGGAGCAATTCTGCATTTATTTATTTATTAATTTTTTCATTTGCATTTCTGGCTTCCCACTGCTTCTCTGCCGGCTGTGTTGTGAGTATAGAAAGGGACAGAGTCTCTTTCCCTCATATAATGTGTTATTCATATTGTGTAAGTGACGAGACATTTTCTCAGACACCTCAAAATTTCTGTTTCCTTCTGCTTGCAGGATTTCTATGTGGAGCGTCATAAGACGTGTCATGCTGCATCAGACCAATAGTCCATCTAGGCCAGTCCCCTGTCTCTGATAGTGGCAGAAGGGGATGCTTTAGAGGGGGAGCATTGTACCGGGTATCTCTAAAGCAATCTCTTTCCTGTTCTGTACCCTTCCTGGCATCTGCCATCATTTGTTTAGAGATGCCAAAGGATAGATTTCTGACTGCTATGTTTAATAAGTAGTAATAGGTCTAGTCCTTTTTTGAACATGGATCTGCTGTTTACCTCTACAACCTCCTGTGGCAATGAGCTCTACAAGTTAACTCCATGCTACATTAACAATAAAATCCAAGACTTTCTCTTGTTAGTTTTAAACCTGTCACTTATTAATTTCAGTGTGTACCCCTTAGTTCCAGTAGTCTGGGATTTGGTGAACAATTCCATATTCACTTTGTCCACACCCTTCATGATTCAATAGGCCTGTATTATAATCTCCCCTTAGCCTTCTCCTTTCCAAACTGAAGAGTCCTACCTATTTTGGTCTCTCCTGGTATGCCAACTGCTTCATACTCCTGATCATTTTGGTTGCCTTTCTCTGTACCTTTTCTAATTCTATTTCATCCTTTTTGAGATGCGGTGACCAGAAACCAGAACATCATCTGCCTAAATAGTCTCCTCTAGATCCCCTGGGTATCTCCTTAAATCCTCAGGTAGGAAAAGAAAAGCACTGTTAATTTAAGAGATCAAAAAGAAGGATGAGGGGTTGGCTTAATACAGCCCAGGGACCCAAAATATAAGATACCATGGGGCTTTTGGTAAGTAGAATGCTTCCATTGAATGCTTCCAAGGTAATGTTTGACGTGGAGTATGGAGAGGGCAGCCTTATCTTTCTGAATTCAAGTAATCGGTGTCCCTGCCGAACCAATATTTCAGGGCATTGCCCTAAACGCTCCTTCTATAATGTTTAATGTGGATTGGAATACAAAAATGTAAATGTTCAAAGAGACAATTGGTATAATTCTGTCAAATTTCAATTGAGTAAGACCAGAGAGGTCCTGATAAGTTTCTTTTAAATTTTAAATATTCACTGATGACTTGTCCCGATACCCTGATGCTTTTACTTAAATTAAAAACAAAGCCACTTTACAGATTAGGGGTAATGACAGAAATGCAAGCTAAGGGGAGAATTTTTATGTAGAGATGAATAATAATACTACTTGGTTCTTTTCTCAGGATTTCAAAGGATGTGAAAAGCTTTTTATATTAAGAAATCTAGTTACACTTACCACAGTGATTATAACTCATATTGCACATTTAAGAAAACATATGATGAATGTAACATTATGTGTTCAAACAAGTTTATATTGTTGAGCTTAAGGCAACTGCATTAGAGTTGCTGAGATACCACCATTTTGAATTTCTTGATTTTTCCACATTGAAATTCATGACCACTCATTCAGTTACTGAACAGTGAACTAATGCTTGGGTCTTTCAGCATTTTACTGGAGTCATTACAGTGATGTTTACCTTTACACAGCCTGTTTACTATCCTCCTTCATTTCTTTGTCTCCTGTCTCTATCCAGCTGGCTCCTTTTATCCCATTCAAGTTGTGATTTACAGTTAGAAGAGAGAAAATACTGCATAAAGTCTGCTCAAACATTTGTTCAGCCCCTGTGGCTGCTTGTTGTAGTAGGCTAAATACAAGTCTGAGATCACAGGACTTGTTCTAATCCCAGCTCTGATATTGACTCCCTGTGGCTTCAGTTAAGATCCTCTGATCCCTGTCTGCCTAATAAGGAAATAATACCTTCTCCCAAAGGGACTGTAAGAATTAATTAATATTTCTTCATTCTACTGCTGCACAGAAATGTTAAAATTCATAAGAATGTTGATACAGTTTACTGGTGGTGGGGAGGGGGATATTGGTCCTCAGGTCCTCATTTATGTGGTCACTTCTTTGCGAGACTTTACTGCTAGAAATGACTCTGGAGGTTCTTCACATCAGCAGTCAGAACATGGCCATAATATAAAGATATTTTATCACCCATTTTTCATAGTCTGTTTAATTTTTAGAACACCCTAAAGCAGGGGCATCAGTCTGATCTGCACCCCCACCCCCATGCCAGATCTGGACCTTGAGGCTTCTTACAGGCTGGATCCACCACATCCATTTCTGATGGTGGGGCTAGTGGCAGCTGGGTGAAAGATATCAAGGAAGCGCAGTGGTTAATGCAGCTGTTGCTCATCTCCCACTGCCAGTATTCATCCCCAGGAGGCCTCCTCTGTACCTTGGACTTTAGCAGTGGGCCGTGCCTCCACTGTCCTTGGCCCAAATTGCTGGTCCTTCCAGGAGCCTCAGAAGCTGGAAGACACAGCTCTGCAGGCCAGATCCATTCCATAGGCAATACACCATTGTCCTAAAGAATCCATCTTCAGGCCTTCTCTGTGCCTGTCCTATACATGATTGTGTGAGTGTGGTGAACTGAAGCCAATTTTTTTTTATTGGAGAAGGAAAAAGGGTGCAAAACATTTTTATGCAGGCCATAAATGTTTGTCTCCCCAATATTAGAACAGGTTGAAAAGTGTCAGTCATAATTGGAAATCTATATGTATTTAAGTGGAAAACCAGGTTGTAAGCTAAGAAAAGAATTTTCAGAAAAAAAGTGCTGCTCTCCAAAGAAAACAGAATTTTCTTCAGAATACAGTAATACCTCAGCTAATGAAGTAGATGTTTCTATGACATCATCACTTTGTTATCAGAGGTAGAAATAACATAGGAGGTATAGAGATGCATTCCAGGACTTCAGAGAAGGGGGAGTACAGTAAGAAAAAATAATTAAATACTCAACTAAAGACCTCCCACAGCCTCCCCGGCCCTGCTCATGCCTCTCACTCCCCCTGACAGCCTGGCTGGTGCCCCTGAACCCCCAGCCCTGCCGAAGGGGGCCCCCAGCTGCCAGAGCTATGGATCCAAGTCCGCAGGTCCCTGCCCCCTTGCTGTGGGCTAGGGCAGGACAGCTCCCTGCCACTGCGTGCACTCCAGAAAGGCAGGGAAGACCCGCAAACCCCAGATCTGTCTCGGGGGCAGGGGCCCATGTGCCTTCTCTGGGGCCTCTGCTACCTGGTGGGCATGATCTGACATGGCTGGGGACAGCAGGGCCATGCGAGGATCTTGCTGCTGTGAGCTGCTCCCCTCTACTGCCCTGGCGATGTGCCCCCTGTGTCTTTTGCTGCTTTGAAGGATGCAGCCCCACACTGCTGCCCTCACTGCAGCCCCGTGCACAGCAGGTGCATCGCCAGGGCAGTGCAAGGCAAGCAACAGTGAGCAGGTTCTCTGTGAGGCCCCACTGTTCCCTGCTTCCCTGCCCCTGTGCCTTTGCAGTGCAGCAGGCATGACCCGGCACAGCAGAGAGCAGCAGGGACATGTGAGGATTTCCATGCCGCTGCGAGCTTCACGCTGCCCTGGCAGTATGCCTCCTTTGTGCTGAGCTGCAGTGAGGGTGGCAGCGCCAGAGTTCTCAGCCTGCCCCTGCCCTGCATACAGATCTGGGAAGTGCGAGTTCCTGCTGCCCCTTGGAAGTGTGCATGGCAGCAGGGAACTGGCCCTCTCCTTCCCCTGATGAGCCACCTGGGGCTCCATCCTGCTCCCTGCTGGGGCCCTGCAGCTGCATGCTGCAGCCCCCAGCCCCAAGCACCACCCAGCTGGGCAGTAGCCCTAGCCCCAGCCCTGCCCAGCTGCATCCCTACAGGGACCTCAATCCCCCTCTTCCGCCCAACTTACCTGCTAGAGCTGCCCTGAGGCTGCCTGGGGCCATGTGCATGTGCTGTACATGCACGTGGCACCCCGTCTCACCACCTTCCTTCTGCTTCTTCCCAGCTCCCTGCAGGCTGGAACTCTGCCCGACTTTGTTGTAAAGGAGCTTTGCTCCCAGAGGCTTTGTTAAACAGATATGGATTGAATGAAGAAACAAACTCAAAACAAAAAGAAAGCAAAACAACCAAGTGAAAAATGGAAAACTTCACAAAAATCCAAAATAGAGTATTTTTTCCTTTTTTTTTTCAACCGACAGTCAAAATAATCCTTGAAAAATTTTGCCTCAGGGGAGCTAGAAGGAGCCAAAATTTTCTAGTCAGTTCTTTTTAATGTGTTGTACTCACTGCCAGTTGTTACTGGATGTGCCTTTTGAAGTCCACAGCTTAAAAGCAGAGCTTTTTCATAAGTAACTTCCCCTTAATTGGTCAATTGTAAAAAAAAAAAAATTAGATTAATATTTCCCCTTAGCTAAAGGTCAGTGCTCTCCATTTATTAGTTTATTGCTAAAGAAGTGTGCGCAGATGATGTTAGAAAGTAGCTGATTTTCCTGTATTTAAGCCACACTATTTCTGAGTGTGTGGAAAATGCCAGAGAGAGACAGATTATTCTTTGTACTGTCATTTAGACTAGGGGCAGGGGTTCCCAAACTTTTTATGCCGTGGCTCAGCAAACTACGGCCCAGAAGTGGCTGCAGCCTGGCAAACCGCGGCCCAGCAGTCACAGCTGACTGCGGCCGGAATTTCCGTCTGGAAGACAGGTAAGAATATCCCCATCCCCCGGGTGAAGGGAGTGGGCTAAACCCTGTGCTGCCATGGGCCCTGTGGAAGGAGCCGTGGCCTCTCTGCTCAGCTCTGAGGGGCCCGCAGTTTGCCGATCCATGGCCAATTCTATTCCGGCAGCTGACCGTGCTGCAGACTGGCAGCCGACCTGCTGCAGCCTGGCACCAGGCGGTGACCCAGGGATTGAGAACCCCTGGACTAGCGCAAAATAGATATAAAATACTACTATATCATAGGCTAGGGGCAGAAATTACACATAAATCAATATAAGTGATCAGAAACTGTTTCAAATTTGTAACACAACAGGGCTAAGTACAGACCATCAAAAAATCCACAACTGAATTGATTCAGTCTTTGCAGGTTAGTCTAAACTGCAAAGCTTGAACCAATAAGCAAATGAACAGACATTCACTTTTGATTCAGGAAATGCAGCCACATGTCTCTAGTGGCTCAAGCCAGAAGCTAGGGGGTGCTAGAGCATGGAGCTTTGGCACGTAGGCAGCATGGGCTGTGTAATTACTTCTCTTTCTGCTCCCCCTGAGGGCTCTGGGATTTGCAGTCCAAAAATCACAGTAACAGGACTCTGCAGGGTTGCTTATCACTTCCTCTACCTTCTTCCAGGTGTCTCGGGGATTTGTAATCCACAGTCACATCCAGCAGTACGTTTGAGTGGGGGAAGGGGTGTTTACACCCATCCCTGGACCCAGACCCCAGCCAGGGTTTGCCTGGGTGGGGGCAGCCCCCCTTCCCCTGCAGACTGGGCTGCATCCCCAGTCAGGTTTGCCCCCCTCCCTTCCCCAATGCTCTTGGCAGCCAGCCCTCACTGCTCCAGCTAGGGAGCAGAGGGGTGGGACCAACCCTGCTCTCTGGAGCAGACAGTACAGCATAGCACAGCCCAGGGCTGCAAAGCATCCTGGGATACTGTGATTTAACTTCAACCAGGAAGGGGTATAGGACAGAAGTTTCATAAACTGGTTTGACCCAAGTCAGTTAAGTCTGATACTACATTTAGCCAGGTTTATCTTAAACCAGTTTCAGCCATTTTGAAACTGGTTTATGTGCAATGAGCTTCTGTCCTGTTACAGGTTTAAACCAGTTTTTGATCACTTAAACCAGCTTATGTGAAATGTCTGTCCCTAGCCCAGATGTTTAGGGCACTTAAACCAATTTTAAAATGGTCAAAACTAGTTAAAGTTCAACCTGGATGGATGTAGTATCAGGCTTAACCGACTTAGATGAAATCGATTTATTGAATTTCTGCTCCAGATCCCCTCCAGATTCAAGTTAACTCAGGGTCCCGCAGCATCCTAGGATGCTTTTCAGGGTGGGCAGGCTAGCCTTGGCCCATGCTGCCTGCTCCATCTTTGCAGGGAGGCATGCTCTAGTTCCCCCACCTGTCTCCACTTCTGACCTGGGCCACTGCAGGCATGTGGCTGCATTACCAGAATCAAAAGCAAATGTCTGTTCACTTGCTTATCTGTTCAATCTATACAGCTTAGACTAATCCAGTTCAGCCTTGAATCGGTTCAGGCTTGGGCTTTTTGACTCTCTGTACTTAGTCAAAGTGGTGGCTTTTTTCTGGTCACTTTGCTCATGTGATTAGGGAGATGCAGGGCAGTAGAGTATGGGGCTCTGTCAGCATCAGTTTTAACCTGACTGAAGTCTACTGTCAGCTGTCCCTAGAGGTGAACACCTGGAAATGCCCTGTCATCCTGAACATCCTGAAAGAGAGGCTCTAGGCTTTGGACTTTTCTTCTGGAGGTTCATCACACCTTTATGTACAATGGTGCCTGGTACAAGATGCAGCTGCTCAGCCTGGCACTTTTGTATCTGTAAAGGTAAATAGTGAAAGGGATATGTGTAGGGAGGGAGGTTGTTTCAGACATTGGTTGAATTATTTACTTACTATACTACATTTGATTGTTTTTTACTTGGTATATGCTCACTCAGGTAGAACTTGGTGGAAGTGAACAATGGCAAAGCAGTTGAGGAGGCATAGTGGCAACTGTAGAAGAAAATTAGTAATTTGGCACACATTAAGAGAGAACATGCCTCAAACAGGGAAATGTAGAGAAGATTTGCATAAGAATTCACTAGAGGCAGTGTGGTGGATCACAAATGAATAGAGGATCAGCATAAGAGGAAGCGAGTAGAAAGGTAAATTCTGACAATGCTCTAAGGGTGACAATCTTGAACTCAGCTAATGTTCACTGCATTTGCATTTCAATTTGTAAACTTTGCTACATGCCTCAGTATTGACCTCTGAGAAGGTGAATGCTTTGATCTGTCTCATGTCTGTTCAGTCATTTGTGAGCTCTGCTTTTTCTCATGTACATTAATACTCTAGATACCATACAACAGAAAATCAGTTAAAACAGGCCTTTTGTTTGGGAATGCATACTTTTCTTCCATTTTTAGTTTCCTTTCAAAGAATGCTTAATTGTTAGATAAGCCCTGCCATCTGCTCCACGTATGTCCTCAGTATGGGGCTTGAGTGGCACTCTGCTGGTGGACAGGCTTCCTGCATGGGGGTGACTTTTACCCTTGCTGAAGCTAGCGGCTTAGATCTTTTAATTTGGTTCCCTCTTTGATGTAGCAACACGTTTTGTGGATGAAACAGTACATTTTTTCTCAATTTCCCTTCTAGTCAGGAAAAAACTTGATTTAATCAGTTGGGTCACTGCTTGGGTCACAATCACCAGACTTCAGGAAGATTCATAATTAATCATTTACAGAGCAAGCATCTTTTTCTCTTTGGTTCACATTTTTGCTTTGATCTTCACATTTTTTATTTCTGTTTCAGACAGTATCATTTACATAATGAACAAATGGCATATTCATCTTTTGATGTGGACCTATGTTGTTAATTAGGTTTCTTGGCTTCTTAAACCTGGCTTTCTTGCCACAATACTAAGGCTTTTTCTTCACTGATATATTTTTACTGTATCAATGTGCATGGTATACTGTCTGTAAAATCTTAGTTTAAACAAGTCATGATAGTTTCACTGTGAGGTAAACTGGAAGGCCATTTATGTAAAGGGATGAAGTACTGACCTTACTTAACAGCTACCTCAGGGTAAAAACAAAGAATGCCTTGGCTCCATATATGATTATCTCATTCTCATATCTAATGCATATTAGTTGAGAGAGGTCGTTAGTCTATAAGGTGCATCTCTACCCTGCTTTCTGCCTGATTTTGGATGAACATGGCTAACTGAATAAGAAATGCATAACCTTTTGTGAGCAAGAGCTTACTTCATCAGACACTATGCATCTTTGATTCAGTTAGTTTATAAAGTGCATCTCTAACCCATCTGTTGCATGCTAGTTATCTCATTTTTGCTAACAAAAAGTTGGGTTTGTGTACAAATGAAGTGATAAATCACAATAAGAATTAGTGCAGAAATAATTTTGCTAGGCTAGGACAAAACTCCAGCTGTAAAAACAGCTTAAGAATCATTGGGAACTCCAAAACTAGCTAGGTCTTCTTTTTGCTGCATTCTTTTTCTTTTTCATTTTTTTGCAGTGTCAGAAAAGTTGATAAGTTGTTTCTCTAGTGGCCTAACCCCTGTTGTCTTGCATAAATGATATTTCTCTTTGCCGGGGGAGACATTCCCATTTACTGTTGGTTTGTCAATGAAATGCATGCCTCTTTCAAAATACGGCAGTCATGACAGCTGGCTGACATTGAACTGGCTGCCCACCTGTTGTGTCCTTCCAGTTAGGTGAGTGCTTCTACCATATGTTCAGGAATAAAGATCGTTGCCGCTGGAGGCAAAATTCTCAGTGCTCAGAACTGCAAAAGGCTTGGCCTAGACAAATGATATTTAATTGCTTATTGGCCAGCTGACCTTAGCTTAAATATCTTGGGTACATTGATTCAGTGGTACCTCTGCCTTCAGGATATAAATATCTAGTTTCTTTCTTTCATCTCCTTGTAATCACCACAAAATGGTGAAAGAAAGGGAAAATGTTCTTCCTTGGCAACTACACTGTTAAAATCATTCCCTGGCTCTGCTCTGACCATTGTTCTTCATTACAATTTTCATGAAGAATGCACATGGCTTATTATATATGGCTACCAAAAGGGAGAGAGAAGAGACCCCCCCCCGCCCCCACCCCCCCAAAATCTCAGGATATAGGTTTCCCTTGCTTCGTGCAAGTTCTGTATGTGCAGATTCGCTCTTATGCATTGACCCTTTTTATACCAAAAATGTGTTATATGTGAGGTAAATTAACTCTTATGCGGTTGGTGTGGTGGAAGCCCGCAGTCAGCTGCTTCGTGCAGTGCATTGTGGGAGTGATGCCATAGGCCAGAGAGTGGCGCCATGTGCTCTCCCCCAACAACCTCCTGGCCCTGCTTGTGCCCCTTGCGTCCTCCTTCAACCCCTGGGGGCTAGCACTGTGGAGGAGCTGGGCACGGTGCTGGCGGGTGAGGGAGGTCTCTCTGTGGGCCTGGCAGTGGCAGGCAAAGCAGGCTGCAGCAGGAACCTGGGGTAGATTCGCCTCCACTGGCCCTTCCTCACCTCCCACCTCTGTGCCAGCGCTGCACGTGAAGGATGGCATGAGGGCAGCACTACTGTGAAGCCCCTGGCCCAGGGACAGCCCCTGGCCTGGCTCCTCTGCAGCACCAGCCCCTGCAGCCTAACCTGGTCTGGCTTCGTTAGTGTGGCGCCCCGGGAGCTGTGAGCCATGAAGCCACCCAGCAGCAGTGCTGTACTATCTGCTGTTGGTGTGTACCAAAATTGTCTTGTAAAAGTGGTAGAAATGGATCTGGGGGTCAGGGAGGGGGAGTGGTAGAAATGGGTCTGGGGGAAGTTGAGGTCTTGAACCGTATCCCTATTTGTTATATTGTAAAGTGGGTTCCCTTTATGCGAATTTGGGTTATGCACTGTTTTCCAGGAACGCATGTACAGCATGAAGTGAGGGAAACCTGTACTCTTAATCTTCTCCAAGGACATACTAGGATGAGGAACATAGAAATGACCAAACCAGATCAATTCAATAATCATCCTAATCAGGTTATCCATATCCAGCTTTGGATAATATCATGTTTTTTGCATGAAGACTTGATATATATTATGTATGTGTGAATGGGATAAGTTTCCTCCTAGCAGTTATATCTTGAAGATCATGGATTAATATCCCTTATACATGCTTCTTTTAGCTCTTGTAATTATTGTTAACCTAAATCTCTATTTCTAAAGATTTTGTTCAGTGCTTTGCTTTTATAAAAATTGCTTACAATGGATTCCTCATGTCAATTCATCTGTTATGTGTTGTTTAAAATATCATCTCCTGTTCCTTTTAAAATGGTTTATCTTTTAGTTTCTTTGGTTGTGTCCTTGTTCTTATATAATATGATACAGTAAACAGGAGTACCTCTCTGGTCTTTATGCCATTTACTATCTTATAATATACTTCTCTTCCTCTCAAATTTCATTTAAGTTATTGTCACATCTAGCTCATCTCTACTGCAAATACATGTGTATTGTTTTGTCTGTTTAACTGTTTGTGTGTGTCAATTAACAAGACTCAGATGCATCTCCTGTTCCCCACAGAATTTACAGCTGTTCAACAAACTTTTTTGTTCAATGAGTTTACTGTGACCCTTATTCAATGCACACGTAGACATTGCTGCTTCCCTGCACAAAATCTGATGACTCAAACATGAGGAAAATCAATTCCATCTTAACATATTTAATTCTGATATATTTCACTTCTGCATTAAAACCCCTTCTTATTCAGCCTTTCATGCAGTACATTACCATAAACCAACACACTGTCTGCCAAACCACTGGCAGAATCGTGGAGTAATTACTTTTGTCACATAAACAAACTGAGTAATAGACAGCCGTGGCATTGCTACCATTATATTAAGAACACTGATCTTGGCTGCCTGTACATCCTGCTTGAATATGAACCAGCTGATAAAACAAGACTTGGATGGTGTCAATGAAGTCTTGCATTTGGGCTGGAGAAGGAAATAAAGAATACTTTATGAATAGACTTGGTTTTAATATTTAAAAGGTTTTCAGCTGCTGCATAGTTGAAGAAAAGTATTTTTCCCCTTCTAAGAATATTTGTTTTAAAGATGCCCGTAACAGTTGGATAATTTATTTTTATGCAGCATTTCAGTCTCCATTAAATTGGATGGAGAATATGCAGATATGGTTTTGTTTTGCTCTATTGCAAATCTAACTTGGACCATAGCTAACATTTGCTTTTTTGCCTCAGAACGGAGACTAGATTTGTGATTTGATATATAGCATTTGATAGCCCCAGAAGAAAGAAAGTAATAGTTAATTAATAGTTTTTTATTTCTGAACAGCCTTTAGGGGCCAGATTCTGACTACAGACCCTAATGCCATACTGGTACACATAGCAGTTTGTGGCATTGCTCAGCTGTATTTATCCATTGAAATGAGCCTTAAATGCACTGAGATAACTGCAGTTTTGGACTAATGTAACTGAAATCAATCTCTGGCCCATGTTATTTAGAAAGTAGAGAAATCCATGTCCTTGAGAAGCATGTAGACTGAAACAAACTGCAATCAACAGGGGCAGGGATGGATCCAGAGGGGATGCAGTGGTGCTGCTGCACCCCCTTTTGGACTGGACTGTACCACAGGAGCCTCCAGGGACTTTTTAAAGTTTTTGAAGCAGATGAAAATACTCTCTTCCTTGGTTAAAGAAATGCCTCCTCTCATCCCTTCACCCCATCCTTGCCTGACCTCCTCACCCCCTCCCTGCCGTTGCCTGCTGTCCCCGGGTGGAGAAGCACCAGAGCCATACCTGCCTGCTGCACAGGGGCTGAGCTCAGCTGGGGATGGTGATGGTGGCAGCAGGGATAGATGTGGGGTTCCCCTTCCCCAAACTGGCCCTTTAAGAAAAAAAAAATCTCCAAACTCCCGGACTCACCATTCCTGGCCGGTAGAGGTGGGGTGACCCCTGCTGCCTCCCGCTGCCCCATACCATGTAGGGGCCTCTACACAAGCCCCTCCTAAGCCCCGAGGCTGCTGCAGGAGCAGTGAGTCCCTGGGTTTTTCTCTTTTATTTTTTCTTAAAGGGCTGGAGCTGGGGTGGGTGGGGCAGCCATGGGGGGGGGGGCTGGGGGAGTGGGTGACAGTATGGGGGGGAGCTGGGGGAGCAGGTAGGGGATGGGACCTGGCAGGGGTCCTTCCCATGGTCTCTTCCCCCCTCCTTCAGCCCCCTCTCTGCCCACTCCCTACTTACCAGCTCTGGGTCTGACTGCAGCTCCCTGCTGCAGTGAGTGGGGACTGTCCAAATCGCCGAAGTTCTCCAAATCTTTTCTGAAGATTTGGAGAGCTTCAAATCAATTCAGACCTTTTAATTGGTCCTCTGATTTGATTCAGATTTGGAGATTCAGCCACCGAATTGGGTCAAATCTCATCTGAATCAAATCGGCACCCGAAGCTTCGCACAGCCCTATTGGCCCTTTATGCAGGTTTATAGGGTGACACTGTTGCTGCCTTGATAGACCTTGATGTGGGTTTAATTTCCAGCTCTGGTCTCTTAGGATTATAAACATGCACGAGCTGGGAAAGGGATATAAACTCTGGGTGGGCAGCTATAGAGAACGTTGCTGCTAAGCTGAGAAGCAGTGCTGGTCAGGTCTCAGTGAGCGAGACAGAGGTCCAGAGAGACTGCAAGGGTCTCGGTGGAGGGATGGAAGCCCTCAGCAGAAAACAGAAGACAATCTCAAGAAGAGGAAAGAGGCGAAGGCTTCCAGAAAGCCTGAGATAGGTAGTACTCGAATGTTATGTAGAACTGTGAGTGGAGAGTGGCTGGTGGAGCTAGCTTCAAAGCCATTCAAGGTCCTGGACTGGGACACAGTGAAGTAATGTAGCCCTAGGTCCCCCTACCTTAGTCTCTCACTGACCTACAGGCATCATAACTACCAGTGGTTTGTGGAGTGTGAACTTTTGGTACAATGTGTTACACCACAAAATACTAAGCTAAGTACAGTTACAAGACAGCATTGTTACAGAGAGGCCTGCTGGGTGTCACTGCCTGGAACAGGGACTGCGTGAACAAGCTGAGGACTGCACAGGTGGAACACGCTGTAGTGTTGTAATGTATAATTGTGTTATATATTATTCATTTCATTCGTACAAGTTTTATCTTGAAATTTATATCTTTGGCTTTTCAAAATGCCACCTGGGAGGTAAATATCTTTATCTGTATAGCTGATTTCTTTGTATGATGTTCTTCTATTGTCATTGTTGGATCTTCCTTTTATTAAAAGAGAATCAGATGTTTTCCATGAAGCTAACATGTTATTTCAAGCAGTCTATAAAATAGATATATTCTTGTCACTGAATTGCATTTCATAGCAGATTTCACGCCAAACAGATGACTCAGACTAAAATATCTTAAGTGCTGAGGTTGTGTTTTATCTCCTTGGCAGCCCTTCTTTTAATACCCAAGACCCAAGAGCTGAAAAGCTTAGCTAGACTAATGTTTCTGCTTGAAAATGCTGTCAGTTTTCCAGAGAAATGGTCTGTTTCTTTTCTGAAGGTTTGTGTATGTTTAGGAATGAGTAAACTATCTCTGCTCTACAGTTATTTCACTCTAGGATGCTTGCTAACATCTGGTACAGAAAGTACAGGCTGTAAAGTGACATGTTCTGTCACTTTCAGGGCTGTAATGCTGGCAGGTGCTGAATCTCCAGAGATGTTTAATTGCCTCTTGTATGTTTTTATTTTATTGTGAAAAACCTTTTTTTTTGTTTTGGTTTGTTTTTTGTTTTGGCAATCTAAGCCAGACCTTGCTTAGTTTAGACTAAGACAGTTCTGAAACCGTATTAGAATGGCATTTTTATGTAAAGACAGCCCTCGGGGTTTTGTTCAGAAGAGGGAAACATCCTATTAGTTTTTTACCCCAGGATTCTTATTCCTGCAATGCAGGAGACTTTTTAGTCCCAAGCAAAAACAGGTATCAAAACTTTTATGTGAGTAAAACTCTCTTATTTTGCTCCATTTGCTAGAATGGAAGATCAGGCGGTAAGCAGCCTTCCCCTCAGGAGCAATGGGAATGAGAAGTAGGGCTGACAGGCCAAGGAATCGTCTTTGGGTCTAAAAAGCACAGGGACCAAGTAATCACTTGGGTCAATTTGTGTTACAAATTGGTCCTGTCTTGATGCACACATGGAATTTCTCTTAATGGTATTGGGAGTTGAGTATACACATACAAATGGAGAATAAGTATTTTCATATTGTACTTTCCTTAGAAATAAGAACACTGTAGGGGTCACACCAGTTATTACTTTTAGTACCTTGTCAGTAAATGAGTATTATGGAAAAAGGATGCTCTATTTAATTTGCTTTCTTCGCCATAGAACATACCAGTATCAACATGCTATACATGAGCAATTTTGTCTCACAATAAGCTGAGTCTCTGTCACTGATGCATGTGCTTGGCATCCTCTGTTCCTACTGTCACTGTTTTACTGACATCAGTGTGCTTTGCTTTCATCTGCTTTGACCCAATATTATTTTCATCATGTCTGAGATATTCTAATTAGGTTCACTGGATGGGAGGCAAGGAATTACCACGTGAATGCTCCAGTGGAGTAGTCAGCCACTCAAACATTTATGTGTTTACAATAACACTTTCAAGATAGTGAGCTGAACCTGGGGTTGGAAAATAGAAGCTCCTTAGCTCTTCCTTGAGGTACTGAGTAACTTTGAACCTAACCTTTCTGCTTCAGTTTTTCTGTCTGCAAAAGTTGTAGCATCCATGTGTGAATTATTCATGGTGCACAACCTTTAAATTGAATCTTTTAGGACTCATGGGAAGATTCTAAATATATTTTTCCACAGCAAGAATGAATGAATATATGTCCTAGGATATGCTTGTAAATACAGGCTTCAATTCAGGGGAAAGACAACACCCCCTCAGCACGTCCAGTGTGGATCATTTGCCATACCTTCTGATGCTACAAAAATCCATCTAGGTAAGTGAATAACTTGACCTATATACCAGAAAAGTAGGTAAGTGGATAACTTAACCTACCTAACTTGGTCTTGTATGGTGTGGCAGAAGTCTAGGTCATGCTATCAAGTTCTATTCTTTAAATGTATTATGGATATTCAAGCACTGTTAGATGAAAGGAAATTACTTTTTCAGAGCCCAAAGAGAAAGCAAAAAGCAGTGCTTTCTAATTGAGCTGGGCTACTCTCTGTGGATAACGTGAGCCAATTTTTCAAATGCTTCATTTTCTAAATGGTGCCTACAAAGATTGTAAGAATGCAAGTATCCCCCTCTCCATCCACTTTACAAATAGGGCAGGACTCCAGCTTTGTCTGCAGACTGCTAGCACCACTGTTTGGCTGAGGTGCAGGCTCTTCTGCTCATGTGCTTTCACATGAGTCCAACAGCCTCCTTCAACTATGTCTGCTTCATGACTTCTTCCCTTTCTCCCCAGGTTCACTAAACTCAGAGGGAAGAGTTTCATATCACAGATACCTGCTTATCTGTCAGGCTGTGTGGCCTTAAGCCCTAGGGCCTCAGCCAGTCCAGAATAGCTGCTTGTCCTGACCTGCCACCTTACAGCTGGCTACCCAAACTGGGCCAAGCTGGCCTGAGGCCTCCATCAGAGCCTATCTCTGCTTGTGTCAGGTCAGGGTCAGCTGACCCTCCACTTCCCCCACATATAAGCTCCTGAACAGGAAGTGTCTGTCTTATCCTGATCCCAGACCACTTTGTTGTTCCCTCCAGCCTGTGCTCTGACTCCACTCTGCTTGATCTCCCAGCTTCCTGACCCAACTTACTCTCTGACTCCATTGTCTGTTGGATCTCCTGGCTTATTGACATGGCTTGCTCTCTGACTTCCCTTTCTGCCTTACCTCCTGGCTTCCTGAATCAGACACTCAAGGATGATAACCATGTACCATATTGCTAATGTGAAGGCCCAGAAGAAATGGAGCAAGGAGGAGATGCTGGTAGAGCTGGTTGAGTCATCTGCCAACTGAGCCAGAACTGCAGATGTCTTCTGGGAACACGTGGAATGGCCCCAGGACTGCCATGTGGAAGTGGTGGAGAGACCTGTTGGGAGAACCTTGAGCCAGGTGAAGGAGCTAGCATAGGAAACTTAGCTATGAAAAAGGTCATAGCTATCATTTGGAAGATTCTGGACCTGATAAATGGTAACATCTAATTTAAGCAGTAGATGCAATATGCCAGGTATTATGACCAAATAGTCAGTGTTGTTGGGTTTTCTTTAAAAGGTCCAGTGCTTGACTTATTCCTGAACCACAGACTTTTCCCCCTGCCATTCCTAATTGATTCCATCTACCCAGACAGAGGTTTCCTTGGTGCCTGTACTGCAACCACAAGAGAATAGGTTCTTAAGGGAACAGCACTATATAAGTGGTGGGACCCCTGGTCACAGCTACTCTTGCTGTTCTTACTTCAACTGTTCATGCCGGTCTGTTGCTTCTCTACTCAAGCCCAATTCTTAGTTTGGAATGGGTGTAAGGAATGCTTCTCCATGACTCTAAGCCTTAGATTAAAGGGCCCCTAGATGCACCTCATTTATACTACTGAATTTCCCTGCACTTGTACGTAACTGCACTTCTCTCTCCTCCATTCACATTTGACCCCTGTAGTTTTGCACTGTTGGAAATTCAAGTTCTTTAGCCATACTCAAGTACTCTGATTTTTTTGCACTTTTTCTCAAATAAAAGATCTAACTCCAAAGATGTATTATTAATGTCATCCAGAAAATACAAAAGTCAATTGGTGAATGGCATCCCATTTATACAGTTGGAGAGACCATGGGGCATCCGTGCCCAAGCAGGCTAGGTAGTCTGAGGAAAATCAGCACAAAGGACTGGATACCATACCCAGAACTAATGGGCATTTTTACATGTGATCCAGTGGAGGGGGTGGCTCGAGAACCAGTCTAATTAAAGCTCCTGCAGCGTCTCATGTATCTGCATCCCTGTGCTTCAAAATGGTGGTAGGGGTACTTTAACGAAAGCTCATTGAACAAGCTTTAGTTAAAACACTGCCACTGCCATTTTGAAGCATGGGGACACTGATACATGAGACTGGAAACGTGCTAATTAGCATGGGGACACTGATGCATGGCTGCTGGAAGTGTGCTAATTAGCACTCTCCAGCAGAATTGATTAATTGAGTCTGCTCCAATGCACTGTAATTACAGCACATCAGAGCAGCCTCCCTGCCTGTCCATAGGCACCCAATAAGCCTTAAAATGGACACAATACAAGCAGTTTTATTTTATGGAAGTCATAATTCAGGGCTTCCTACCACAATGTCCAGTGTCACCTGGAAGCACATTCAACTGTCCCAAAGCTGCCCAGTCAATAGTTAAACCATTAATTGTTATGATCAGGTTGCCCAATGCAAGGCTTCATGAGTCAAGGCAGCAGTCTGGTAGCTAGGATCACAGCATATTGTCAGACTCACAGCACTGATCTCTATTTTATAAGCAGTGCTGGCAATCCCTCCTTTATGCATCAGGGAAACTGCGGTGAATTTGTTGAAAATTCTGGTGTCATGCACCTTTCTGGATCACCTGTCTTAACATGGGTGGATATCCCATGGTGATCCACCATGACCAGCACCACAATGGAAAAAAATCTTACTTATTCATCAATTCAGAGGCCTTGGAACAAGAGGCAAAGAATGAGAACGTATGTTCCATCAGTCACTCCCAAGCACTTGGGGAACCCAATGTGTTTGAAGCTATTGATAAGCTGAAAGTTAGCAAGCTTTATGACATGTAGGTACCTTATTTTTATTGTGACATCCACCTCATGCATGGCAGCTCCAACAGCAGACTTGCCTTCTACAAGCTTTGCAATGGACCACAGCAGTCAGGGTAACTATTTTTCAGACAGCTGTGGTCACACACTTCTCCATGGACAAGAACACCTCATGTTTCTGCCTCTGTAGGTGTGTCAGATTAGCTCCATGAAGGTTCTTCATCCCCCCTTAAGTTCTACTGCCACTGCTGCTTAGCACACATCTGCAGTAAAATCTTCTTGCAGCAGTCTATGCTTCATTTAGAATCAGTGGTCAGAAAATACATGTGGTCTAAGAACAAGCTGTCCTTGTTTGTCACCTAGCTATCTCATCTTGGAGTTAGTCTTTGTCATCACATGTGAGCAGGCTGCAACAGTCTGTAATTTAATTGTCCATCTCAAGCCCGAGCCTGAATTGATTCAATCTTTGCAGGTTAGTCTAACCCCATCACCGGGGCTCTGCTCCCTGTGCCTGCAGCTCCAGCACTCACAGCAGAGGAAGCCCCACACTGGAGCCTGCTGCCTCCCCTGCTCCCTGCTGTGCAGGTCCCACACTCTTCCCTGCCCGCTTTGCCTTAATGGGGCCATGCCAGCTGGTGTCTCCACTAGGTCCAATTCCTGCTCAGGCTAGAGAGCAGAGGGGTAGGTCAACCCTTCAACTGGAGCAGAGAGCCCCACCCAGGCCAGAGAGCATGCTGGGATGCTGTGGGAGTCTGGTTTAGCTTAAACCAGGAAGGGGTCTGGGACAGACATTGCATAAACTGGTTTGAGCCAAATCAGTTGATACTACATGCAACTAGGTTTATCTCAAACCTGCTTTGGTCATTTTGAAACTAGTTTATGTGCACTGGGTGTCTGTTCTGTTACAGCTTTAAATCAGTTTCTGATCACTTAAACTGGTTTATGTGTAATGTCTGTCCCTAGCCTTGGTGTTATTTCTGCCATAGCAAGATTCATAGGTCTTGCAGCAAAGCACATGCTCAGTGTCAGGAAGCCAGATACATCACCACAAATGTTTTCTTGGTTCATGTGTGATGTGTTAAGGAGATCAAGACAGGACATGTCCATGCTGTTGCCTTTAAAGTTTGATAATGTTTGGAGAGAGTTTGCCAGGTGGTTTTTGTGATTTTTTTTTTTTTTTTTTTTATGGTTGATGCCTGAAGACTTCCAGGCGCCTTCCAGGCTTTTAGGTTGTTTCCACACATCCCAATATGCACTGCTTCATGCAACTCGCATTGTACTGTTTTAGGCAGCTCTGCAAGGGGTTTGAGGATACCAGCCTCCTTGCTACTAGGGCAGCTTGTGGCAAGGCCTGCCTCATGTGCATGTTCCTTTCCATGGCCACAAAACAGCCCAATTTGTGTGCAGCTGCCACGATGCAATTCTCTCTGGGATTATACCTTTGCCTTCACTTCTCACATAGCTTCAAGCAGATGGTGGTGAATAACTCTTCGTTCTGCATGAGGCATTAGGTACATATATACATGATATGTCCCAGTCCAAGGAGGTTCATTTGAGTGTGTGTGAATCCCAGCTTAACATTAATGAAGGATTATGTACAGAATGTGGTGATGTACAGAAAGCACTGATATTTCACAGAGATTCAGGGTAAATGTCACAGGGATTCTGTTCAAGCTACCTGAGTCTTGGTTTGGTGCAGGTTCTTGTTCATTGTTCCAGCCAACTTCAGCATTAGTGGTAATTATGCCTATTTAATGCTTGTAGTTCCAAAACATTGGTATCTGAGCTATCAAGATGTCAAGACCTCCTACGAATGGGGACCATGTGATCAAGATGTAGAATTACATGGTAAGATTTGTAGTCTCTGTAGGAAACAACTCAGTTGTCAAACTCTACCCTTTAGCCTGTGGGCTGCCTTCTGGCATAGTCTGCTGTATATGCGTATGTTGAACGTGGCAGTGAAAGCGTAATGCTTAATGTTATATTAGAGAGACACTTATTTAACATTGGGAAGCACTTGGGGTATATACATAGCACTGCATCACATGGTTATCTAGCTCTGTGTTAATTGTACGTGAGAATGTTCGTATCCTGTCATCAGTGGTGAGCACAGGGTATAAGCATTAAAACCAGTGGAAACTAAACCACAGTAATTAAGCCCCCAATGAGGTAGGAGAAAGTTATTGCAATTTTTGGTTCCAGTAAGAGTGTGAGAGCATACACACAGACAATTACTACAGAACAGGTAAAGTATGGTAAAGCCCCTTCCCTCTTACTCCATGACAGGTTGTGAAAGTACTGCAGTACTTGTGCTGCAGTTCAGAGCAACTGGGAGCTAAATTCAGTTCACCACTTTCAACTCAGGGTTAGGGTGCAGGTGCTATGCCTCAGCCTGTGTACCTGGGTGAATATGGATTATTTGACAATGCCTAGATATGAATCTGTACAACTTCTGTGGCTTTTTCACCCTATACCATTCTGCCCAGCTTCACACTCCACACTGTATTAGTTCAGTTCTGTGGTGCATAATACTCCCCCATGGCTAGACTGAGCCCTTGAACAGCCCTTGTGCAAAGTATAAATGGTATAGAGAGACTTGTAGTATTTCTCTACTCTGGAAAAGTGTGACTTCAGTGCAAATAGAGCTTGCATGGTTGGGCCCTTAAGGACTGTGCATGCCAACTCTACCATTATGGACATACTCTTTTTAGGAATTTTTTTGGGACACATCCTGCTTAAAATGATCTGCTAACAGCATTAGTCCATTAATTCTGATGTTTCTTAGAAGCATATGCATAGTTCTTGTAGCAACCTGTTAATTTGTCTCTTTACAATGTGAAGCAGAGATCCAAGTGAAATGTACTGATTAGGAAATGATCCGGCTATGCTTAGCAATTTTCTTTATTAGTGCTAACAGCCATAGATCAGATTCACAGGGCCAGGCTGAAACCTGGCTGACCTCTTAGTATTTGCACTTAGTTTACAAACATTTGAAGGAAGTTTGCTCCTCACAGATGCATAGTCTGTACCAAGCTTGATGACTTTGCAGATGTCAGGCTTCTGGGATTTTGTTATTCTCTGAGAATATTGTGTCATTAATTTGAATGTGCAAAGACATGCTATCAGCCAGATTGTATGTTTGCCTTCTCAACTACTGTGGTAGAGTACAAAAGAACCTTTGTCCTCTAAGACTTCTGTCCCTGATACCCAGATGTTGAAGGTCGGGACGCTAGAGCAGTCCCTGTACTTTGGGGAGCCATAGGGCTTTTGCTCTTCAGGGTCAGTGATGTCTTGATGCTTCCTGATGCAGCATACCATATCAGGGCGAAGCCATGACCTCCTGAGCAAGACCAGCAGGCTGAGAAGGGGAACCTGCTGCAACAGTAAAATGATTGGTGTCAAATGCATTCCTCTTCCAGTGAGTGCTGGGGAGCCAGGGCCTTCCTGATTGTCATCTTAGGGCAGTGGAACTCCATATTGCTCTCTATTTGGGATGAGTAATGAAATCCCATAAGCTAGGCCTATATTTTGAACCAAGAACATGAACATTAGGCAGACCAAGTGTCTAATATTTTGACACTTGGTTGCAGTGATAATGTAATTTCTAAGATGGCAACAACCAGAGTCTATGAAAGTTCACAAACGAGCAAATTATACAAACGGATGTAATTCTAAACTGACGTCTGCCAAATGTTACTTGACCACTGTGCTGATGTTTCTTCCAGCCTGACTTCCGTAGAATTGCCATGTTCCATTGATGTTCCACCAGAAATCATAAGATGTCATGGCGTCCCATGAGACTTAACACGATGTGCTGCAGCTGATAGGTCAGACAGCAGCCAAGTGGTTAAACATGAACCCAAGTATACCATTATAATAGTCAAAACCCATTAGATAAAATGAATTTTTGTTTTATTGCAGAGAATGCAAAACCTGGGAGGACATTTTAGTGCTATAAAGCTGTCAATAGTTTCCCCGTATGTCTGTCCTTAGATTTTATTGGTAACAGAGTAAATATAGGTAGCTGAGGGTACTCTTCCTGTTTTCATTCATAAGACAATGCTTCAATTACCATCCTTCTATCCCACTACTGCTAAATAATGGTTCTCTAAAGGGAACTGTTCACAACTTCAAATACTAATGGATATACAACAGCCTAACTTTGTTTCAGATATGCAAGTGTATTCATGGTCCTGCACAATGCAATGGGGATATTTCAGAGGGCAGCGAGGTGGAAAGGACAGCTGGTGATCTTGCTGTCTGCATATAAAGCTTGGTGGAGACCATGGGACTTGGAACTGAGACATCTGGATTCTGTTTTCTGCTCCCCCATGGAGGTGCCATGTCACCTTTGATAGGTCATTTAAGGTTTGTCTGTGTCACCTCCTGAGTAAGCCTGAGGAAGCAGCCCTGCCCACTCATACATACTCAAACCCACAAATTAGGTAATTTAGACAACTTGGAAGTGGGAGCCTGAACTGGGGCGCACGCTCCAGTTTTCTCCAAGTCATTCAGCCTGGTCCCAAGTCATCTGTGCTGCCTAATTTGCAGGCCTGGGCACATGCAAGTGGGTGAGGCAGCATAGACTCAATGGCCTCAAGATCTTCATGCTTTTTATTTAAAAGAGGGATAAGTTGGGAGCAGTGCCTTGAGATTCTCCAGTACTAAAAGAGTGCAAAGTGTTACTGCTATGAGTGATACAAAGGAGACTAATGAACACCCTGTCCATAACATCACACACTATTCATATCCTTTATATTTTCCTTTTAGACTGATTAAGGATGTTTGCATTTTAAACTACTGAATGCCACAAAGTCATTTTCCACTGACCAGCACAAATCTGCTTATTATAAGCAGTAGTTTTGTGCTAGTCAGTGGAAAATGAGGTGACATGGGTGACTTGTTTTGAGCCTGTTTTGTGGAAAATTATATCTTTCTGTGACTGTGTTTTTTTAAATAGGCAGAATTGCAGTCTACAGCTTCTCACTGGCTACTGTATTGTATAAGAAAACTAATCCTTGTCTCCCTCCCTTTCTATTTTTTGATTTCTGTGCCATTGAATTCTGTCTGTCAGCTCACACTGCTACCTGCAGAGCACTCCCTAGGAATATAAATAAACACCAGAGAAACATCCATTGTAACAAGAGGTTCAAATGACCAATATTTACATATACGATGTTTCATTTGGGGAATGATTGATGAATGAATTTTATACTCTAGCAGACTGTGTAATACGAATCTAACCTTTCAGGGTTGCTAGCAGAGCTTGAGGCATTAACCCAGTTTAGGATGGTAATTGTACCCAGACAAACACAGTCTGGCCTTAAACTAGATATGAAATCAGTACAGTGAATTTTGAAATCAGTTGGATGCCTCTACTACTGCTGCATGAGGGAGCCAGGGAGGAATGGAGATGAGGTCTTTGTGCCTGACTACTACAGTGACTGGGCAGTTTCTAAATACTCCAGGAAAATGATAGATAGCTGTGCTGAGGTGCCTGAAACTTGTTGTTGTGGATAAAGATGAGCAGAGTGTTCAGAGTGGCTGAATCTAGTGAAATGATGTTGGAAAGGGTGTTCCTGTGGCTTGCTATTTCTCTTTAACAATTGTGAATAGAGCTCATCAGAAAATGGTTCATCTCCTAAAGAATGTCACCTAGTACATAACATAATTTTCTTTGAAATGCTTTTGATTTACATAAAAAAATGGAAACCCTTTTCTTAAAGCCAAAAATGCTGTTAATGCTAAAAACCAAATTTGTTTTAATTTTTCCATGCACATGCACACATTCTTGAAGAAAAAAATTTATTTTTTCATAAACCGTCTGCTTTTATTGAAGATATATAGCCCAGCAAAACATTTGAGGGGAACATTTTTGAAAAGCTCTACTACTGAGTGCTAAAACCAGCCCCAGTGGAGGGGGAGGAGAGGAAGGGAGCAGGGTGTGTGGCAGGACAAGGGAAGAGGGTGGTGGTGGAGATGGCTGTTGCTCTTCCAAGCACAGCTGTAATAGTCAGAAAACTGCAGTGTCACCCAGGAGCTTGGCCATGACATTCTGCAGCACTTGGAACCAGCCCAGCTGCTGTTCTCCCACAAAGAAAGGAAGGGATCCGATATGGAAGGAAGAGGTAGCTTTAGTTTTACTCTGCCTAACAGCAGTGCTCCATCCCTAACTAAAGTAGCTCACCTGTGGTTTTTGGCTACTTTCAACTTACTGGTCTGTGACCCAGTGCAATTAAAATTAAAAATCCCCCAACATGATTTTTACATCTGAAAAATGAGTTGGAAGTGACATTCAGTAGCAGAGGGTATCTGTTAGGGGGAGATCTGTCCTATGCACTGCCTTTCTACACCCTCTGGTTGGAAGGCAATAGGGAAGACAGAGGGAAGTCAGGTGGGGAAGATTTCATGGCAGGTGAAAAAGTGGGGAGATGGAAAGCAGAAACCTTGCGCCCAATTCGCTTTTATTAAAGATGCAGCTCTTTTTAAAAACTTCAAGCAAATGCTTATGAGTAAATTTAGCAGATAAAGTTTTTTGGTAAATGTGCTATCTTTTGTTAGAACAACTAAATAGTTGGAAATATTATTCTTTACAAGCTTTCGGGCACAAACACCCTTCTCCCTATGTTTGAAGAAAGGTATTTGTGTGAGAAAGCTTGTAAAGAACAATTTTTCCAACTAGTTAGTTTGTCTTATAAAATATATCACATTTACCCAAAGAATCTTGTCTGCCTATGTCCTTAGATGAACGCGGCTATAACCAACATCCTTGAAACATGGAAGATACGAGTAAATCTGGGACTTCAATTTGAGTTTTTGGACAGATTTATTGTGTGCTTTTCTTCCTTATTGTAGGGGCAATTATGTAGAAAATTGAATAATTTTAGTGTAACCTACTACAGATTCACAGCTCCTGCTAACACCCCTGATCTCCTGCTATAACAGCCTCTGCAACATCACACCTGCTCCTGGTTATCACATAAAAAATTCCATTCCCTGTGACTTTGTTAGGAATGTACTTTGTGGGGAAAATCATTCAAAATTCTTCCAGGATTATGTTCTGTGCTCCGTTTCTGCTTTTAAACTCTTTTGTTTTTTGTTTTGTTCATTTTGTTTTGTTAAAATTGGTCACTTGATCAGAACAGCTCTGCCACGCTACATGTGTCTGTCCATCCATCCGCCCTACCTTTCTGACGTTCTGTTCCTTCTTGTCTTGTCTCTAACAGCACTAGCAGGTTGAGTAAAGCAAGTGTCTCATGGCACAAAAAAGGGCTGATACCATGGCACAAAACAGCATCAGTCACAAAAGGAAATTGGTTGGTGAAGAGTTGTTGGTATGTGACTTAAGGACAGTGCTAATTTGATCTGGTCAGTCTCACTCTATTTATGCTGGCATATTGTATTGCAGTGTTTTCCTCTTTTTTGAGAACTTGTAGATTCCTTAAACTTCTTAAAACAAGAACACACTCCTCATCTTTCAAAAATTCATTAGCATGCAATAGTGCACTCGGCAACATAAATATAAAGGATACCATTAGATGTAAAGTACCAAATGCAATCTTTTAACCCAACTAATGAACCTTTTAGCATAATCATGTATAAACATGAAAGTGACTTCCTCCTCTTAGTCACGTGATGCCTTGATTTACCCTGCCTAATCATTATTAAAGGATGTTAGCATAATTTCACTTTAATTAAAGCAGCACCTGCTAGTGCCCTGTTCATTGGGGTTATGCACTATGCAATGAACACCGTAGCAACCAATTACTGCAGAACCATAGACACCAACCATTCATTCTATGGGGTTTTTTCCCCCCAGGGCAATAAGCCATTTGGCCAATGATCTATGTCAGAATAAAGGTAAGGGCATTGATGCCCAGAGCAAAGAAGGATGTCAACTTTCTCTTCTAATACAGTCAGAAACATACTGGTCCCCAGTTTAAAGTGAACAACTCTCAGGGACTAAAATCTGAAACCTAGTGCTGAATACTTCATAGATGTTCAGAACCAGAAGTAGTCTAATCTGGCTCCAATTAGTGTAGCTGGCTTAGGTTGGTGTTCTGGGGTCATTAGCTTGGTTTTTCAAGATTAGTTATCTTGGGTGCAGCATTGTGTGAAAGTGACTATGCTGCTTCCTTGCAGGTGGTAGCCTGTGGCTGCCTCCCAAACTGGGAGCAGCTCATATGGTGCAGCTCCTGGGTAGATTAGACCCACTAGGAGGCAGTGTCATGTAGCATCCTCTCAGAAGATGCAGTAGGATGCTCCTTGACACCATGACCATGTTTGGCAGGGTTGGTGGGAAGGTTGAGTCAGCTGGTCTGGGACAAACGTATTAAATTCAGGACATTTTAGGGACTCTTGAGGGACAGTGAAATACAGGTCTGAAGTGTCCTGAGAAATTCAGGATGGCTTGGTCATTTTGCCACTGAGAGTTCTTTCCCTGCTGTGGACCCCCTACTATTCAACACTAGTTGAAATCAATACAAATTTAACACATGCCTAAAACTAAGCTTGTTGTTAGTATGTTCCTGACCAAAGACCTCTGACATCAGACTTTCTCACAGAAGTCTGCCTAACCCCTTTTCAGTTTTCCTGCCAGAGATGCACCTTCTTTCTTGGACACTTGTCTATTTCACTGGAAACTATTGTTTTTGATCTAAGTAATGATATTTAATTAAAATTACTGGGTGCCCAGAAACATTAGGAAGGATTGTACTAGGCATGGTAGAAACACGTACAAATATGCAGTCCCTACAGGTTTGCTTTGCACACTTTCCAGCTGACTAATGCTCCCAATAATTGCCAATCTCTTTCTTATAAAAAGAGCTTGTACCTGGAATGATATTTTGGAGCCTATGAGTGCCATCTACACAGGGAGTAGTTTTTGGGTATTCATTGTATAAATACCACTTCTAGAGACATAAAGAACTCTCTTTTCCCTTTCATAAAGCAGAGCCAGTAATTAAGTGATTACTTCTCTTTATAGCTAATACTGAATCCTATGCCTCGGGGAAATTTTACTGTTAAAGAAGATTGGTTTCTGTTTTCATTAAGAAGGGAAAAGACAGATTTTGCAGGTAACTGATTAGTGCTAAGACTATATATCAAGAATATCAGCACTAGCTAAGTCCCACAAAAATGACAATGCTGGGAAACCCAAGATGTTTTCAAAGTCTATATGAATTTGAGACTGATAGTCAAATACATAGAGTATCCTGAAGTATTAGGGCTTCAAGCAAGGAAGCCCAAATGGTGAAGTGAAAATATCAAAATGGAATGATTTTTGGAGTCCAAGAAGAATAAAAACTCTTCTTTTCTGAGAAGGAGATGTATAGATAAAAGCTTAGTTTTCAAATGAGTGGAGTATTTTCACAATGGTCCTAACTTGTTTTTAATATCATTTGCAAGCAATTATGTTCTCAATTCTAAGCAGGAGAGAGACAGGCTGCTTGCAGAAATCCCCCCCCCCCAACAAACAAACAAACAAACAAACAAACCAACCAAAACCCGCAACCAAACAAAAAAACCCAACAACTGCACTTTACCAGAAGAAGCAGTGTGTTACTTTGACCTGGCTCTGCCATGTCTGTATAAATTGGACATTTCAGTGAGGCTTTTTGGAGATTTTAGCTAAAGCTGATTTAATTCGCTGTTAGATAAAAGCACCAAAAAAGCCACACTAAAGCACCTGATCATTACAGATGTCAGGTGAGCTGGGTCCAACTAAGGATCTGCCTCTTCTGGGCATATGTGGGGCTTGGTGCAGGAATGTGCCGAGTTTAAAGTAAAGCATTGTTTGTTTGTTTGTTTTAATGTCTGCAAGCAGCCACAGTTATTTTCATTCATATGTGCAAACATAGGCCATGTCCAGACGAGCGCTGCCGTGAAGTATCTCCATGCTGCAAAGTAGCAGCGTGGGGAGGGTTTTGACTCTGGGAGATCCTGGAGTCAAAAAATCCACTCAAAAAAGAAAGTGGAGTGGTGCATGCGGGGGCAGTGCTCACTGCCCAAAACTGGAGCCTGGCCAGCCAGAGCCACACTGACTGCCGCCCAGGCTCTGAGTGGCAGGATCACCACTGCCTCAGCCCCAGGAGGCCCCCAAGAACCCAGGTAAAGTTGCTGGAGCCAGCCCAGTGCTGGTGTTGGCCTCCCCTACCTCACCTGGGGTAACCTGCTGCGTGCCAGTCATTCCCCAGGGAAAAACAGCAGTGGCACAAGGTGTGCTGCTGCTGCTTCTTGTCCCCAGGGAAACAAATGTCCATGCTCGTGTGGACATGGCCATGAAGTTCTTATCTTCTCCTTTATATTAAGGTTTCTGTGGGAGACAGAGGAACTCCGGAGTAACCTTTAATTACACTCTGGCTGGAGGTTGCCTTTGTTGTGCTCCGGCCAGGGGCCTCTAAACTTGTGGCTGCTGATAGTGCTTTATTTTTTTGTAGAGCTACAGACATCCGAAGATGCAATATAGATCCCTAAAAAAGTGCTTATGTTTGAAAACTGGCTACTTCATGCAGAGAACATGAAGAAGCAACAAGTTCAATTACATATTACAGGAAAAGTGTTGAGAAATAGCGTTGAGCAGTTGCTACAAACAAGCAAACTCAGTTAAATTGCCAAAAACTTTTGTATACAGTACTTAGATTTGCTTCCATGTTAACACTGTCTTTCAGCAATCAAACTGCTTGGCTTTCAAAGATATTGCAGTTTGCAGAAGCATTGTAGGAAAGTAGGGATAGAAGGGACCTCATGAGGTCATCTAGTCCAGCCCTCTGCTCAAGGCAGGATTGTCCCTGACTAAACCATCCCAGTTAAGTGTCTGTCCAACATGGTCTTGAAAATTTCCAGAGATGGTCATTCCACAACTTCACTATGTAGCCTGTTTCAGAGCTTCATCACCCTCATGGTCAGAAAGTTCTTCCTAATCTCCAACCTACATTTCCTCTGCTGCAGTTTGGGGCTGTTGCTCTTAGTCCCTTTTGATCACACAAAAAGCCCATCTCCATTCTTTTTTAATCTCCCTTCAAATATTTGAAGACTGTTATCAAATCCCCCCACTACTTAGTCTTCTCTTCTCCAGACTGAGTAGTGTTAGTTCTTTCATCCTTGACTTACAAGTCTTGCCTTGTAGGCATGTAAAAATTTGTCGCTCTCCATTGGACTCTTTCCAATAATCTGTCAACATCTTTCTTGAAGTGTGGGGCCCAAAACAGGGGACACTGCTGGTGAGGCCTCCCCAGTGCTGAATAGAGTGAAAGAATCATTTCCTTTGAATTTCAAGAGACACTCCTGTTAATATAATCCAGTATGCTGTGGGCGTTTTTTTCAATAAGAACGCAATATTGGCTGACAGTTAGCTTCTGGTTCACTGTAACCTCTAGGTCCTTCTCTGCAGTATTGTAAGCTAACCAATCATTCCCCAGTCTGCTTTTGTACTTGCAATTGTGCCATCCCAAATGCAGGACTTTGGATTTGTCCTTGTTGAATTTCATTTGATTGATTTCAGATGATTTCTCTAGTCTATCCAGGTCACTCTGGATCCTAGCCCAGTCCTCCAGAGTGTCTGCAACTCTACCCAACTTGGTGTCATCCACAAATTTGCTAAGCATTTATTCAAGACCACTTTCCAAATCATTAATGAAGATGTTAAACAATTCTGGATGGTTAAACAGATCCCTGGAGAACCCAACTTGATACCTCCTCCCAATTAGGCATTGAGCCACTGTTGACCACTAACTGAGCCCAATGATCCAACCAGTTGTGTCTCCATGTTATAGTAAGTACTGTACTTTCATCTACTTTGTATTTCTTTATCTTACTTATGGGGATGATGTGGGAGACCAGCTCTTCCCTATCCATGGAGCCTGTTTTGCAGATACATAATGCTATGAACTAATGTCTGGCTTGTATTACCTGTGGCATCTTTAGAAATGTTGGAGGAAATGGTGGTGGAGTTCATGGGTGGATCCAGGATTTTAAACAGTAGGTGTAGGAACAGTGACTGTTGTTACAGGAGTGGCTGCACTCCCCACTGCCAGCGACACCCCCACCAGGGCAGAAAGACCACACCCTGGGAACAGTACCTCCTCTCCTGTCCCATTCCCCCTCTAGCCTTGTCTACTTATGTCTCTCGGCACAGGAAAGGGTTGGAGAGATTTGCCTGCTACCACCACTCTCCTGGCTGCTCCTGCCTCACTTAAGCCAGGGCTGCAGGGAGTAGCTATGTGGGCAGATGGGCTCAGTCAGGGACAGTGGCAGCAGCAGGCAGGTTCCCCACTCTCCCAGACTGGTAGGGAACACCTGGGGGAACTGGAACACAAGGCAAGAGTGGCTCTGGGGGCAGAGGAAACTCTAGATCATCTGGAGACAGAGACAGTGGTGTGCTTCAGATGCTCATCTATAAACAGGGAGCAATAATGCCTCCTTTATCTATTTTGTCTGTTTAGAATATAAACTCATAGGGTAGGGACAGTTTCTTACTATGTAAACAGAGGCAGGGACTCTTGGTGGTGTAAGTAAGTGAACAGTTTATGTTCTCATAACTTACCCAGTCTTCATGAGTCAATTGGAATTTGACTGGCTAAAAGGACAGACTCTGGCTTTGTGTTTCAAAAATATTTCTGGGATAAACCAGAACAGAATTTGTCCTCCTATTCTATCTTAGTACATAGATTCAGGAATTCAAAAACACATTAATTTTTTGCATGTCAGTTCTCTCTGGTGGAACTTTGAGCGTGTTTATTTGTTTTACTAAAACAATTTGATGAATCTTAGCAGCTATTTACATTAGGATGATTAGTGCTGATTACCTTTGTCACAGGCACCTTGCAAAACCTTGTGTCGCAGAGCACTTAGGTGCCCTGCTCCTAAAGAGGGGAAACTGCTAGGGAAGGAGCCCTAGCAGTGAGTAAAGAGCACAGCTGTTGGTTGCCAGGGCAACTGGAGCTAGTAAGAGATCACACCTGCCAGCGGTCAGCTGACTGTAAGGGGGCGGGGCCTGGGTCCCTTATAAACCCTAGGAGCTGAGGCCAGAGGCAGTTCCCTGCCAGCAGTCAAGGAGCTCTCTGTTATGGAAGAGAGGAGAAGCCTGATGCAGGAGCAGCGTCTGACATGACTGTGAGATGAAGAATCCCCGGGTAGGCTTGAATGTTGTTATGGCCAAGCGGCTTCTGTTTAAGTTGTAGCCGAAGGGCTTGCGTTTGTGTTGCTGTTTGTAACCGAAGGTTTGGGTGAGGCTATTAGGGGATGGAGGAGGTCTCATAGGGGACCCACAGCAGTGTGGGGACCCGAGCGCCAGTGAGGGTGGAGCATTCTTTGTGCATTGGCCCCAGAGAGGGATAGTTGAAAAGCCCCAGAAAGGGGGCATTACTGAGAAGCCCCAGTGCAGGTGTGGTGAGCCCCGGAGAAGGGGGCAGCATTACTGAGGAGCCCCGGAGAAGGGGGCAGCATTACTGAGGAGCCCCGGAGAAGGGGACAGCACTTTGAGAAGTTCCAGAGAGAGGGTGCGGCGAGAGACAGGGCCGCGGGGAGCCCGAGCACCAGAGAGGGTGTAGACCTGGACCGAACAACGTCTATTCCAGCTGCGAGGCTTGGGGCGTGGTAAAGGGGTGGTTGGAGCCACGCGTAGCCCATAAGGCTAGGGTGCCCCTGAAGCACCCATTGCAGAGCGGGACCCACGAGGGGTCCAGGAAACCATGGGGTCCGAGTAACCAGCGAGAAGTGACCAAGAGGGTGTAAAAGGCAGCCTCCCAAATGTATGGTGTCATCAAAGACGTGGCGGACGAGAATTTGAGGGTGCCCTTGGGCCAACTTGGCACGGGAAGGGGGCCTTGAGGAGATCATGGCCCTCCTGTAGGACCCCGCCATGACACCTTGAAATATACAAGATAGCCTTAACGGTGACAGAAATATTCCCAAGGTGCTTTGAAGAGCCAGTCAGTCAAGTCACCTATGCTTCTGACTGTCTATTGACTTGTTTTTAAATTATATTAAGCATTCAAATAGGAAAAACTACAGCAAAGGTCTGGTAGTTTTTTGCTGGTGACTCATAAGATACCATGAAGATGAGTAATTCTAGTTAATAATGTATTGTTGATATTTACAATACATACTGTTCTACTTTATTCTCCACAGCTGATCATAAGAATACCTGGTGTATTTGTGATCAAATTAATTTTCCTTTGACTGATCAAAAAAGCAAATTTTATATTTATGCATGGTAGGTTGCCTGCATAACAAACATATCTTGCAAAACAGCTTTAAAAGCCTGAAATACATGAAGCAAAGCTGAATAGAAACGATGTGTAACAATGAAGGCAAACTGAAAATAATGCCCTTTTAGAATGTATTTTAGCTTCTACCTCTGAACAACATAAATTCCAAAGTCTGTATTTTTTGGCCATATGTTGTTGTTTTGTATTATTTCCATCCTATCCACTTTATTTGAATATCTTTTGACTTCAGATCATAGGAAAGTAGGACTGGAAGGGACCTCACAAGGTTATCTAGCCCAACCCCCTGCTTGAGGTAGGCTCTTCCATAACTAAACCATCCCAACAAAATGTCTGTCTAACCTGTTCTTGAAATTGTCTGAGGATGGAGATTCCACTACTTTTCTAGGCAGCCTGTTCCAATGCTTGCCCACTCTCATAGTCAGAAAGTTCCTCCTAATATTTAACCTAAATTTCCTCTGCTGCAGCTTTAGGCCATTGCTTCTAGTTTTGTCCCATGTAGACACAGAGAAAAGCCCATGTTCATCCTATCTGTAGTTACCCTGCAGGTATTTGAAAACTGTTCTCAAATCCTCATTGAGTCTTCTCTTCTCCAGACTAAATAACCCTATCTTTCAGCCTTTCCTCATACATCTTGTCTCCAACATCTGCAATCATTTTTCTTGCTCTGTGCTGGACTCTTTCCAAACTGTCCATGAAGTCTGAGGCCCAAAACTGGACACTATTTCAGATGAGACCTCACCAATGCTGAATAGAGTGGATGAATCACTACTCTTTATTTGTAAGTGATACTCCTGGTAATACAGCCCAATATGTTGTTGGCTTTTTTATTTATTTATTTATTTATTTATTTTTGCAACAAGAGCATACTTTTGGCTTTTATTCACTTCATGGTCTCCTGAAACCCCCGTGTCCTTTTCTGCAGTACTGCATCCTAGTCAATTATTCCCCAGCCAGTACTTGTGCATGAAGTTATTTCATCCCAGGTGGAGGGCTTTGCATTTGTTCATGTTGAATTTCATCTGATTGATTGTGGACCATTTCTCCAGTCTATCAAAGACGTTCTGGAGCCTAGCCCTACCCTCCAGAGCATCAACAATTACACTCAACTTGGTATCATCCACACATTTCTAAGCCTACACTTGATTCCATCATCCAAATCATTAATGAAGCTATTAAACAATACTGGAACCAGGCTAGAGCCCTGGGGAACCCCACTTGATACCTTGTTCTGACTAGACATTAAACCAAACCATTGAGGAGTACTCACTGAGTAAAATGATTCAACCAGTTGTTTGTCCACCTTACAGTACTTTTGTCTAGTTTGTATTTAACTTAGGTTGTTAAAGATTTTTCTTTAAACTCTCATTGCAAATCATAGAAAATTAAGGTTAGAAAGACCTCAGGAAGACCATCTAGTCCAGGGGTGTCCAACCTTTTTGAATGTGCGGCCAGATCATTAACTTTTCATCACCCAATGGGCTGGCAAGCCATATTCAAAGACCTCACAGGAAGTGGTATCACATCAGGAAGTGATGTCATGTGACCTTTGACACCAATGAATTTGCAGGAAGTGACAATGAAATGGGTCTGGAAATGTGGTTTAAAATCCAAAATAAAAACAATATAAAAGCAACAATGAAATAATACCAAACACTTGACTAAAATAAACACTTTTGCTTCTACTCACTTCTCAATGAATGAAAGAAGCATAATGCAGGCTTGCCCTGGGACACCTGGGCGTACAGCACCAGGTAGAGGAAGCCATGGAGGAACAGCCAGCTGTTGGCCTCCAGGAGCAGCAGTGAGGAGGAGGAGAAGCAGTGCCTCAGGATACTGCCTGGCTCCATCAGAGATGAAAAGCCCAGTCTTCACACATGGCCACGTGCATGCAGCCTGCCCCCCTCCTTGCCTCCAGCTCCCATGGAGGAGGAATGCGCAAGTGTGACCTTATGCTTCTTCCTCATGAGCGCACGCACGCGTGCAGCACCCCTGTGTGGGCTCCTCAGCATCCCACCCAGGGATACGGTCTCGCTGATACCCAGCTATATAGCCACAGTCCCACTGATACCCAGCTATGGGCAGCTATGTTTCACGCTCGCATGCTCATCCTCGCACCGGACCTCACTGCGCCGCCTCACCCCATGCCGCTCCTTCCCTGCCGATACAGTGCAGACCAACCCCAGCACAGGGCTTAAAGAACCCAGCCTGGAGCCAGCAAAAAAAAAAAAAAGGGGGGGGGCTTCCTCTGCCATAGAGGGAGGAGGAGGAGGCGGAGGAAGCGGAGACGGCACAGCGAGCCCGGCCGGCATCGTGCACTCACACAGGGACCTGCAAGCCAGGCACAGAGCAGCACCCAGGCAGCCCTGGGCTGCAACTTCTCTGCCCGCCGCCAGGAAGATGAACCATGCAGGTGAGCGTGGAGCGGGGAAGGTGCGGGGGCCCTGGGATGATGCCTCCTTCTCCCCAGCCACAGCCCGAGGGGCAAAGCCAGGTGCAAGCGGCGATTTAGCGCAGGGGAAGTTGACAGGGGAGGGTCTGGGGTGGTTTCATCCTCACTCCCCTTGCCCCGCATGTGCCCGGCCAGGCTCCGCTCACCGCCTGCAGTGCTGGCCAGTGCAAGCTCTTCCTGGGATTGTCCTGTGCCACACTGATGACCCGTGCTTTCGCTGCTGGCTACTCCTCTTCCCACACGCACTACGTTGGCAATGTCAAGCCCTTCGGCAGCCGCTAGGAAGCTGCTAAGGGGCTAGGGGAGGGAGAAGGGGTGGGAATGAAAGTAAACTGTTTACTTTTGTTTCCCATTACAGCACTACGGGCCACAGAAAATGACTTGGCGGGCCACATGTTGGACAAGCCTGATCTAGTCCAACTCCCTACTCAAAGTGGGACCATCCTCAGCTATATCATCCCAGCCAAGACTTTGTCTGGGTTTTAAAAACTTCATGGATGGAGATTCCACAACCTTTCTGAGTAACCTGTCCCAGTGCTTTACTACACTCCTAGTAAGAAAGTTTTTCCAGATATTTAACCTAAACTTCCCTTGCTACAACTTGAGACCATTGCTCCTTGTTCTGTCATCTGCCACCAGTGAGAACAGTCTAGCTCCATCCTCTTTGGAACCACCCTTCAGGTAGCTGAAAGCTGCTATTAAATCTTCCCTCAGTCTTCTCTTCTCCAGACAGATGGTTATGGAACTGTGTGATGTACACACCAGCCACCTTTTAGCTATCCACTCTACTGACTAGATTTTAAGGAAGGAAGGGAAGCTCATGGAAATCTTATCACTAAATTTAAGGTAAGTGTCACTAGTAGGTGTTGTAGGGCCTCTTCTTGATAGGTGCCTTGCCCCCAAGTAATGTTGGGGTGAGACTTGAGCTCGGGTGCCACCTAGATGGTATGGGTGCTGCTCCTACTCATCTGCCACGTCTTTGATGTTCCTTGTTGGGGAGGCAGTTCCCTTCAGGTGGCCCCCAAAAGTGAAGAGGTCTTGACCCTGGTCTTTTCTTTGTGGGGCTCCAAACCTCCCCTTTACCCCACTTCCACGGCCAGGACACACTATGCACTCCACAGGTCTTCTTCTGGATGATATCTCCTTTCACCCAGATGGCCCACCCTGGGATGAGTCAGGCCTTTTTGGCCAGTATGATCTTCTTTCCGCAGCTAGTTCCTCAGCTTCAGTCTGGCTTGGGTCCCTAAACCTGCCCTGCCTTGGGGCTAACTAGGACTTCACATAAATCTAACAGAAAACACCCGGCATCTGCTGAACGACTCCTAAGATCACCTCTCTCAGTGCCCACTTGTTGCTCAAAACAAAGGCGAAAGAATAAGGCGGGGAGGTAGGGAATTGCTTGTCCCTTCCCTCCTAGTGCTTATGGGGGTGGGCAGCTGCCCTGTGCCCCTCCCTGATCCTCCTAAAGGAGTTAACATTTACTTGAAGAAGTTGAAATAATGAGCAGATCCCTGTTGGAAGTTTTGTTTTAAACCATATCAATTGATTACTAAAGTATATTTCTCCCATATTAAAAAGATACCATTTTCAAATACCAAATTGTAAATATAAGTTCAAATAAAAATTTAGCACAGTGAAAGATGTATATAAATCCTTTAGATTTTGCAAAAATGGTAGTCTAGAAGAAAAATAAAATGCAGAATAATGTGTAAAGGTGGAAAAATATTGCTTATTTATTATTTGTATGATCTGCTAAAATGAATTAATAAAAAGACTGTGAATGAAATACTGGCCTCACTGAAATCCGTCAAGACCTCTATAATACCTTTAAGCTACACACTGATGAGCCAACATACACTTTGTCACCTGTTCAAATATATCTCTCTATCAACTGGGCACTATGGTTTCAGTGTATGCAGGCATACCTAAGATAATTTTAATTTACCTAATTTATGTGCCAACAGCAGTGAAGCCACAGTGGGTTTGGTATCAGCCACAATGTAAGTGTTCAGGCACCCTGGTGGGTGTGTGTAGTTTTATACTTCTGTGGTATCCCTGCTAGTTGGAAAAAAGCAAGCTCAAGTATGTATATGCCTGCTGGAATCTCACTGTGATTGCAGCAGACATAGACGTAGAGAAAAGTCATCAACTCGTGGTTGCTGTCTCCCAGCTTCCCTTCAATTCTCAGGTCACTCACTAGATTGTCCCTTTTGGCCAGTACCAGGTCCAGCAGTGCGTTATCTCTTGTCGACCTGTAGACTTCTTGAGACAAGTAGAGCTCATTAATGCAAGTGAGGAAGCTTTGTGACTGATCAGATTTGGCTGAGTGCTCTTCCCATGAGATGTCTGGGTAGTTGAAGTTGCCCATGACAACCATGCACTGAGAGCATGCAGCCTCTGAGAGTTCCCTAGCAAATTTGTGGTCAAGCTCTTCCTCCTGATTAGGAGGTCTGTAGTAGACTCCTACCATTATTTCCCCTTCATCATGTTCCCCCTGCATTCTAAAACAGAGGGTCTCAAGTCGCCCTCCTTGGGTGCCAGTCTCCGCTTGTAGGGATGCGTACTGTTCCTCCACATAGAGAACTACACCCCCACCCTTTTTTCTTGTGAGATGATCCCTTCTGTACAAGGTATAACCATCTATACCTGTGGTCCAGTCATAGGTGGAGTCCCACCAGGTCTGTTATCCCTATGAAATCATATTCATTTTTATTTATTTTATCATATTCATATTTATTTAGAAGGGCTAGTTCCTCCTGTTTGTTCCCCAGGCTCCTGGCATTAGTATACAGGGAAGTAAGCCTGCCATTGGAAGCCCTAGAAGAGTCCTATGTGCACTCCTAGAAAAGTCCTATCCCTGGGATGGGGTAGGAGGTAAGGCACTGCTGGACCTGGTCCTGGTACTGGCCAAAGGGGACAATTGCCATCTGAGCTGTACTTGCCCTGACCCCTAACTCTCAGCTGTAGTCTCTCTCTGCAGAGATCTTCAGCCTCCTGCTATCAGGCCAGTCAAGGTGCCAGGCCATCCGCCTCTCATGGTAGGTTCACACCGTTTGGCCCCTCATGGGCCCTGGCTCGAGCATGGGCCAGTTGAGCTAGTGCCTCAAAGCCATGTTCAATACAGTAGGCCTGGGCTATAAGGCCTACCTGAGAGTAAAGAGGCAGAGGCCGAGGAGGCCACAGCCCCAACACGAGAATGTTACAATAATACCCACAAGGCCTGGGGCATGGTGTAGGGGAGGAGTGGAGCTACACAATTAGTTCCTAAGGCTTTAGATGCCCTGCAAGACATGGTAGATAAGAGAGGACCAGTGAGGGGCCTGGGAGCAGACAGGCGTAGCGAGGGGTCTGGGAGCAGTAGAGGCCAGTAGGGTGTTGGGGAATCCCAGTGGGGCATTCATCTAGACTGGGGCCCATGTGAAGGCCTATAGGCAGCCTCCCTCTTAATATCATTATTATTCCATCAAGGCATGGCAGGAGAGAAGAGGAGGCACCCTAGGGGCAGAGCAGGGCATAGTCACAGAGCCACCAGGAGGTGTCACGGCTGCTCCTGGGACCCTGATGTGCTACATTACCATATTTGCAATGTCTGAATTCAGTATTTTCCACTGAATTGGATTCTGTTCCTAAGAACAGGTTGTCTGTATGCACTGGCATATAAATAGTAAGTTGTTTTTTTGGGGGGGTTTGGGGTTTTTTTATACAGGAGGTTTAAGTGGCTGAAAATAACTAAGCATCATGATATATATTCACACTTTTGTTTTTTAAGCCTTACACATCTGTGCAAAGATCTCATATTTTTTCAACACAATTCAGTAGTAGAGCCAGAAATTTTCCATTGGAATGATTTTCTGGCAAAAGAATTATCCCAGTGGAAAATATCATGTTTCTGAGGAAACTGAAATGAAAGCTTCTGGGTTTCCCTACTCTCTCCCTCCTTAGCTGCCCACCTGGAGGATTGCTGGGGAGCCACAGTTTCCAGACTGCTGGCTCCTTGCAGCCTACTTGCATCTTATGCTTTGGGCTGGTAACTCCCTTACTTCACAAATTGCCCAAAAGCACAGACTGTGTGCTCCCCAACCCTATATATTTGAGCTGGCCATTTTGCTGGGCATGGGGCTTTGCAGGAGAAATGTGCAACCAGGAAGCAAGTTAAATGTTTTGTTCTGATCTTTTCAAAATGGTCTTCCCCCCAAAATATTAATCCCAAATCAGGATGAAATAAAACATTGAAATTATTTTAATGACAGGGAAATTCTATTTTATGACCTGTTTTATTTATTGGTGGGGACCTACCAAACACATGTAAATCATGTAATTGGCAGTCTCCCATGAAATAGCTGGTTTCCCATAAAAAGCATGGGGAACCGGCTACATTCAAAAAGCCAGCAAAGAGCTGTCAAAAAGCTGTCTCCTAGAAGAGTGGGGGGAGGGGGAAAGGAGAAAAGAGAAAATAAAAGGCAGACTACCTGTCTCCTGAAGGGGGAGGGGAAGCTCCCATCTCTCCTTCTCCAGAAGGGACAGGGCAGGGGGGAGCAGGGAAAAGCCCACTTCTGAAGGGGGAGGCAGAGGGAGAAAGAGTACCCCTGCCCTCTGGGGGGCATGTGGGAGGGGAATGTGTGTCTGCTGTGGGTGTGCCTGCTGTGGGTGAAGGGGAGTGGGGGGAGGACAGAGAGCATGTATAGCAGAGCTTCCCAGGAAGTGCAGTCTATGCTGCCCCCACGGTACTCTGCATAGGGCCGAGCCCCACTTGCTCACACCAGAGCAGCCCATGCCATGCTCCCGCCTGTGCCTGCAGTCTGGTTGGGTGCTTCTCTGCTCCCCACCCCCCTGTCTCCAGTTCCAGGATGTGGAGCTGGACCTCCACATGCCTGCCAGGAGGAGTGAAATGTGGTGCAGCAGGAGCGAGAGGAGGAACTGCTCCTAGAGGCAGGGGGTGCAGAGGAGCACCTGGCTAGCTGCAGCTGCACTGGGACTAGCCCACTGGAAGCTGTTTCTGGTCCTGCCCCAGCACACATGGCTCTGGTTCCAGCTCCAGACAAAGTGGCCAGGAGCTGAAGCTGGAGCCCTGGCACTGTGGCAGGAGCCACCTGGCTGAAGCTGCTCGCATGCCCCACCCCACCACCCTGCCCAGAATGGTGTGGCGTGGCACTGCATGGTGCAGCAGGGGCAGAAGAAGCTTCCAGCAGGTTGTTCCCAGTGTGGCTGTGGCCATCTAGGTGCTGCTCTGCACCTCCTGCCTCCAGCAGCAGTTCCTACTCTCACTTCTGCTGCACTACTACACCACTCCCAGCAGGCATGTGGGAGCCCGACTTCAGATCCTGGAACTGGAGGTGGGGGGCACAGAGCAGCACCCAGCTACAGGTGCACCAGGAACAGCCCTAGTGGAGGTGGGAGCCCAGTGCAGGCTGCCCCCGGTGCAAGTGAGCCGGGCATGGCCCCATGTGGAGTGCCACAGGGATAGCTATGGGCTGGATTCAGTCACCTGGTAGTCAGGATCTGGCATGCAGCCATATTTTGCCCATGCCTGAGCCAGGGCTTTCAATCAATGCCTCGGGGAGGTGGGATTTGCGGTGCCCCTCCACCAATCAGAGGCATGGCGGGGGGCTTGATTTGCTCTGCCTTCATAATTGCAGCCCCAGCCATGATACAGCTGTGAAATCAGGGGTCCCGGCTATGTTACAGCCATGTAATTAGCCACCGGAGCCCATGATTTTGGTAGGTCCTTATTTATTGGTCAGGTGTTTCAGTGAGGATATAATGGCTGGAATTGAAGAATAACAGTAATTTTAGGCTTGTGGTGTATTTTATGTGTATAACTAGAATCTTCATCCTTTGATGCACTCAAAAAATAGAAATATCATACCCATATTTTGCCAATAGGAAGACTTAATTTTTCTGTTTCATTAGCTTGCCCAAGATCACATTCTGAATTCATGGGTACCATGAGGAAGAACAAATATAGTCTTCAATATGCAAATCTAATAGCTAGCCATTAGGATATCTGGGAAGAAAATAATTTTTAAAATCTACTTGCTGAGTTGCCTAGGCCTGGTTAAATACCTGGTCCAAAACCTCTTAGTAAACAAATCTTGTTGATTTCTAAGGTGTTTGAATAGATCCCTGATTGTCCTGGAACTGGCATCTATCAAACTCAGAAATTTCTTGAAGACTTTTAGCTCCATATGTGTCATCCTGGTGAGAAGTGGGCAGCAGTGTCCCTCAGGGGCCAGTGCTGGGGCCAGTACTTTTCAACATCTTAATTAATGATTTGGATGTGGGGGTGAAGAGCTCACTGGCCAAGTTTGTGGATGACACCAAGTTATGGGGAAGCATGGTCATGCTTGAAGATAGGTTCTCCTGTATCTGTAGCCTATACAGGCTAGCAAGTTGGGTGGATTGGAAGCTGATGAAGTTCAACATCAAGAAACGTAAAGTGCTCCACCTCAGGACGAGCAACCCCCAACACACCTACAGGCTTGGTGGCACCAAACTGATTAGCACTATGAATGAAAGGGACCTGGGGGTAATAATAGACCACAGTATGAATATGAGCTGGCAGTGCAATGCCGTAGCCAGTAGGGCAAATACTACTCTGGCATGCATCAATCAGTGCATCTCCAGCAAAACCAAGGAGGTGATTCTTCTGCTCTACTCAGCACTGGTGAGACCACAGCTGGCGTACTGCATCCAGTTCTGGGCACCACACCTTAACAAGGACATGGACAAGCTTGAGAGAGTCCAGAGAAGAGCCACCCATATGATCAGAGTCTTAAAAAGCAAGCCATACGAGAAAAGGCTGAGGGATCTGGGACTCTTCAGCCTGAGGAAAAGAAGCCTGAGAGGGGACCTGGTAGTAGCTTACTGCTACACTAGGGGAGTACATCAAGGCCTTGGTGAGCAACTGTTCACCAGGGCACCCGAGGGAAAAACCAGGAGTAATGGCCACAAACTGGAAGACCAATTCAGATTCAATATTAGGAAAAACTTCACAGTCAGGGTGTTCAGACTGTGGAATAAGCTCCCTCCAGGGGTGGTGCAATCACCTATCCTGGAAATCTTCAAGAGGAGACTAGACAGTCACCTTACTGGGGTCACCTGACCCCCAGTTATCTTTCCTGCTTGGTGCAGGGACCTGGACCCAATGATCTTCTGAGGTCCCTTCCAGCCTTACAATCTATGAATATACATCACCCTTTAATAGACTGAAGATTTCATATTGTTGCTTCTATTGATGAATTTATAATGAAAATATTAATTGAGGCAGAAATTACATGAATTAACACTTTCTTTCTGTGTCACTGGGCACATCTACATGTGAGTATTAATGCACATTGAAAAACTCTGGAGCTTATTGATTTGGAGTTTATTGCTCCCGGGTGCATCGGTACCTGTGCCTGGGAGCACAGCACATTGAGCTGGGTTGGAGCTACCCTGGGTGGCACAGGGCCAGGAGGGGTCAGCCTGCCAGCCCAGGGCAGCTCCCCCTGGCTCAACATGCTGTGCAGGGGATGAGTGGGGCACAAGGGTGCTTTAGTGTGTAGCTAGCCAGCAGGCAGCCCCACATTGAAGCACCCTCATGCCCATGAATGGTGCGTGCCCCCGGTGGATGGGGGGGCATGGCTGTGACAGCAGTGGTGGGAGCACAGCAGTGGTGGCAGGACCCCGGTGGCGGTGAGTGGGGAGCTCCTGCAGATGCTGCTGGCACTGTTGGTGGCGGGGGAGGGGTGTGGTGAGCGCCGACCAGGGGTCAGTGACCACCCACAGGCAGCCCTGACAGTGTTGGCAGCGCCTTTTTGCAAGGGGTGCACCATGTGCAGGGGGTGCATGTGCACCCGTGTGCACCCCCTATGCATTGCCCCTGCTCATGCCCCAGCCAGCTGGGTTCATATCTACATGTGCACTGCTGCATATGAAACAAAACACCACAGGCTAGTACTTGTATTATAATATTGTGAGAGCCAGAAAGAAGAAACAGGAATAGATGCACAAATAAGGGGGTAAGGAGAGAGCTAGAGCTGCGAGCTCCCCCCGTCCCAAACCCAGACGCATTCTATTCCTGAGCAGCCATGACATCGGTGGTGCCAGTGGAAGTGAGGTGGTGGGAGCAGTGTCTGCACCCACCGTCCCTGCACCTGCACCACCTCTGCTCAGTCCAGAAGTGGGCACCAGCAGTGGAATCACTGCCTCTTCCACCCCAATTTCAGCTCTCAGTGTGAGCCTCCCACTGCCAGAGAAGGAGCTGGAGCTGGAACCAGGGATGCTGAGCGTGCTGGCTCAGGCAGTTCTGGGGAAGGAGGGGGAATCAGAGTTAGTGCTCCACACCCCTCACCCCTCACGCTTCCCCTAGACCTCATGTTTCCCCTAAACCCAGGTCTTCTCCGGAAAGCAGCACCTCAGAGGAGTCTGAGGTTGTGGAGGCAAGTAGCTCAGCTGAGGCAGCTCCTCCTGCTGTTCAGCCTCAGCCTGCTGAGAAGGGGGAAAAGGCAGGATCCTCACCCTCAACCCAGAAGCAGGGGAGTAGTGTAGTGTGGGATCATTTTGAGGTGCCGAAGGCACGTGAGCCGTGGCAAGGACTTGAGACACTTCTCCACCGTGGCCATGCTGCTGCAGCTGAGGAGGCACCACCCCCTTGCCCTTCTTCCTGCTGCTAAGCCTGGCACCAGTGCGAGTGTGCTGAAACAGAAGTCCCCTGCTCTCTCCAAAGCCCCCTTATCCAACAGCAGAGGCAGGCCACCCTGGTCCAGTGGGGGAAAGGTGGACAGAAAGGGGGGCACGTTCCCAAGGCACGCGAGATCACCCAGAGCACTGGGGAGATGCTTGCTCTGGATAGCCAGCCCTTCTCCCTAGTTGAGCGACCAGGGTTCAGATGGTTCATAGCACTTCTGGCCCCATTTTACAAAGTGCCCACATGCACCACCTTTAGCAGGGCAGTGGTGCCCTCCCTGTATCAGGCATGCAGGGAGTACTTGAGGGAGGAGCTGCACAAGGCAGGGCTGCAGGTAGCCTTGCACTTCACCTCCAACATTTGGAGCAGCCAGGGTGGTAATCACGCCTACCTCTCCCTCATGGGGCATTGGTGCAATCAGTCAAGCCATCGGTGGGCTCTACTGCAAGCCAAGGTGCTGGATGAGTCCCACACGGCAAGGGAGATCATGGGGGCCATGAACTGCATGGTGCAGGGGTGGGTCATTCGGCAGGCTGAGCTCACCTGTGGGTTCATGGTCACCGACAGTGGGGCCAATATGGTGAAGGCTGTCTATGATGCCAACTTTGCTGGCATCCACTGTGTGGCGCACAGGCTGCACCTAATAGTGAAGGATGCCTTGGAGGGGGACAGGGCTGCCGGTGACGGTGCCGCCACCAGTACTGCTACAAACCAGCTGATTTAAAAATGCAGAAGGTGGCGAGATACTTCCACCGCAGCATCAAGGGGGGGCAAGATGCTGCTGGAGAAACAGGCAGAGCTCAGCAACCTGCAGCAGACTCATACAGGATGTAGAGACTTGGTGGAACTCCACATAGCTGATGCTCAAGAGGCTGGTGGAGCAACAGAAGGCCATCTCATGGATGGCCTTGCTTGGGGAGATAGGAATCAGCGCCCCCCTGAACAGAGCTGAGAGGGGTACCATCTCCCAGATCTTGGTGGTCCTCAAGCCCTTCCTCGAGGCCACCAAGACCCTTAGCACTGGCAATGTCCTCCTCAGCCAGGTGATCCCTCTAGAGAGGGAACTGGAGAACAAAATGGAGAAGTTCCAGGGGATCAATGTTCCTGGCTGGGGCAGGCCGCTGTCACCAGACATGCAGGCACTGGTGAGGCAGCTGAAGGAGGGCATCAGGAGAAGGCTGGATCCCTTGCAGTCCAGTATGGTCCACCTGATGGTGGGCATGTGCAACCCGAGGGTCAAGGGGAGCATGTGCATGGGCAGCCCCAAAACCCTTGATCACTGGACTCAGGTGCTGGTGAACAAAGTCAGGGAGATCAAAGTACAGAGGCAAGGGGATGTGGAAGAGGAGGATCCACTTCCCCTTGCCAGCACTCCCAGCGCCAGCACCAGCCAGTCTCCTCCATGCCAGCCACTGTCAATGTGGGCCATGGGCATGGCTTCAATGCTGGGGTCCAAACGCACCAGACCCCAGCCTCGGGCAGGTAGCACTGAGGCTTCAGTGGCTACCTATCTTGCTGAGGATGTGGAGCCCCTGGACTGTGACCCCTTGGCCTACTGGGCAAGCTGCAGCCAGATGTGGCAGGATCTGGCCACGGTTGCCTGGCAACACCTGTCCTGTCCACCGACCAGTGTTCCAAGCGAGAGGGTGTTCAGCATTGCTGGGGATGTTGTGACACCCCACCGCACCTGCTTGGATCCTATGTTGGTGGAGCAGCTGGTGTTCCTGATGGTGAACCTCCCCCTTCTGGGGTTCCTGAAGCTCCACCTGCAGATGGACTGAGTGCCACCCTCCTCACTGCGTCTGCACCAATTTCCTTTTTGGAGGTTTTGAAAAGCCAACTAATGCCCCACTCTCAGCTGGAGGGGGCACTAACTATCACCAGCCAGCAGGGGAAGAGCATGTCCCTGCTGAGCTCATTCTCCTGCCAGGATGAACTTGGAGGTATGGGATTGGGGCTATGGGGAAAGAAGAGGCCCCAGGTCCTGGGCATGACCACTAAAACAGCACCCTGCCAGAGTAGGGAGGCCTGGTGGGACTGCTGGTGGCGCAGCAGCCCCGTAAATGCCAGGACCAATGATCCCCTGGTGAAAGGCGGGAAGGGGGTGCCATAACCTCCAGCTAACGAATGCATGCACAAAGTCCTGGCTGGGGAATGCCCAGACCTGTCACATCTTTGACATGCCTGATGCTTGGTGGTTGCAGTGCAGTTGTGAGGCTCCCGGTGAGCTCAGCTTAGCTGCTCAGGATGACAGCTTTAGGGTTGAAAACCCCTTTGTCAGGCTGAGGAAGTACCTGCAGTTGGTCCTGGATGGAAGGAATAGTAAAGAAACCAGAAGCTAGCCTGGCATGCAGTGCAGGAAAGAAAGCCAGTCAGTGAAAATGGAAATGGAGGCATCAGGGGATGAGGGACAGGCTGGGGTGGGGGATAGGGGGGGAAAGGGAGAAGTAGCAGCACAGGTAAAAGTGCAGAGGTGCCTGGGATGTCAGATGTCCAGCCGGTCGCAGTGTGTCAGAACTCCACTGTCTATATTGAGTCCATGAGTTTCTGTACCTACTACCTAGGAAGCTGATGAAGTGCAGTTCATAGGCCCAGCTCTGAAAAGTGGTTTGCACTGTAGTTTGTTCTCTCTCAGGATCAAGCCTGAGAGACTGGAGGCAGAATGTTTTTTTGGTGAGCAATGTGCCCCGACAGGTAGTTGGGTTTTGTTGTCTTTGATAGACTCTGGTGTGCAGTTTGTGGGGGTACTGGAGATAGTTGGCAGGTTTTGTGTTTTGAGCTGTAGGAAGTTGGCTTCGGGTCTGGTGATGAGGTTAGGTGCTTGTTTGAATGTACAAACCACTTTTCAGAGCTGTTCCCAACTCCCAACCAATCTGTTCCCAACTCTTTATCCCAGAGAATACCTTAGAAATCAAGACAGTAATGAAAATAATGAGCAGAGGGATAGAAAGTTAAAGGTGTGGAGAATGCATTGAGCCTGAATTTTCAGAGGAAATGGGCATCCTCATGTCTCTGTGATTTTAACTGGAATTTTAGGTGAAAACTTAAAACTCCTTCTGATTCCATGCCCTATTTTAAAACAACACTTTGAGGGGTACAAGTTATTCATGTTTGTGAGGCACTTGGCACACACAGTGATGGGAACACATAAGAGCCTGTCAGTAAATAAACTCTCTGGAGGTGATGATAATGTCATTTAACATTTAAAAAAAATAGAATTATTTTTGCTTTGAATACTAATGCTCTGTGCATTCATATCTGTACCTGCTGCTTGGGTTTGTCCTACCATAATTGTCTATGGTATACTCCCCTGTGAGTGAATTATAAATCACAACAATAAAGCCTTAATATAAAATAATTTACAAATGCTAATCTCCACTTGGAATACTAAGGAAGTGATTGATTTATACAATTTAGACCAGTTGTGTGTTTTTAAGAGGTTCCTTAGGGAAATGAAATGCTCTATTTCATAGTGCTTTGCAAGCCGATAAGAGACTGTAAAAACAAGTATTGTGGGTCTAAGCCTTTAAACTTCCTTTCATTCTAGAGCTCATCTTTAAGATTTTGCTCAACTGTATTATTCTCGCATACCACATGCCCCCTAAATAAGACACATCAGGTTTTTGGAAGGCAGTATGTAGAAAACAAGCTTTTCCAAGGGTCAGGCCTAGAGCTGGCTTTTTCATGAAGAAGCAGTGCTACAAAATGGCTGCCAGCTTCTTTCTGGATCAGCAGGCTGGAGAGATGAAGCATAGTGTCAACCCTTTCATAGACACTCTCAAATTGGCAACAGTTTTTACCTTCTCATTTGGCTGCTGAGGCAAAAACTGTTGTGAATTTGAGAGCAACTGTGAAAAGTTTAACACTAGTCTTCATCTTTCCTGTTTGCTGCCTGGGAGAAGCTGGTATCTGTCCTGAAGCAGTGTGTCCATGCTGCTCTTCCTCCATGCTTCTCATTTAGCTGGTTGAGAGTATGTCAGAATTTTTCAGTCCCTCTAACTCCCTTCCTCTGTACCTGAGCACCTTACCTGCCTCTCTTCTTGATTTAGTCTTGCCTGCACAACTCTGATTTGTCATGAGAGGATTGGTGAGCAAGGGCAAGGCTATTTGCCAGGACACCTGGGCTCTATACTTGCTGTGGGCAGTGGGGAAGGGGAGCTGGAAGCAGTGCATCTCTGGGTGCTGGAGGACTGCAGATTGTTCATTTTTATCTCTGTGGAGCAGACTGAAGTTACCGTAAGACAAGCTGCATAGCACAGCCTGGAGCTAACCCTCACCTGAAGTGGTGTAACTTTGAGATGCTCAGAGGCCACTTAGCATGAGTTAATGAGCTTTAATATGTAGATGCTAACATTTTAAGTGCCCTTAGAACGGTCTACATGTAATGTGTAACTTTGCCCAAACATACAAAAATCAATCACTTTTTAGGGTTAACTCTGGCAGCTGCTTTCAACAGTATCTGCATTCTGATGCATCTTGGAGATCATCTCAGCAAAGTAGTTTTGAAAAAGTCTAGATCACCAGATTGTGGTGCAAGAGGGTCAAGCAGTACAGGCTGGCACAAATGGACACCAGAGAGGTAGATCTTTTATTAATGATAAGTAGAGCTGGTTAAAAATTGAAATTTCTGTCTCAGGACAACCTGGTATTTTAAAAAATTGTTTTCAATTGGGATGAACAATCAAAATATCCAAACTTTTTATACAATAGAAAATTCCAGAACAGTTTCAATTTTGAAATGTCAACACTTTTCATTTCAAGGCCAATAATTAGCTGCAGCTGTTGGCGCTGCTCTGGTGGAGAAGCTCAAGTTCCTGATACCCTCATTCTTTAATGTGGGCTATGCTCTCTAGGAGGACTGCATTTTCCAGGGTACACCATAGCCACTGAAATTCTACTCTGCAGTGAGCTGAGACCCTCTAAACTCAGATCAGGACCAAGATTTTTGTAGAGAGGCTCCATTTTGCATCTATACTTTAATGATACGAACCCCTTGCTCTTGGAAGCTGTCAAGTTTCTAAAATTTGGTGCTAAAACTTGCTGATCTTAGACTGTAAAATGCTCCTCATAAGGATATGATGGCAAATGTGGTAGAACCACATTCTATGCAATCCAATGATCAGCTCACAGAGGCTTTTTACCCAAGTCTAGTCTCGTCCATGTCATCACCATGGAAGAGTCTCACTGAGGCCTTCTCCATTCCTAGAGAAAAAGCATCATGTTCTAAAATATAACAAATTTGAATTAACACAAGGTTGAATATGGTTTTGTCCAAGGGTACGCATATTTAAAAATGCTAGCTGTTCATGGTAATGCTAGCAATTACACCTTGTAGTTAATTATGACAAGCTAACTACTTTTCACATATGATTGGCCTTTCCCATGCTAAGGACAAAATCATAGAAGTTAAAATGTTTAACACACTTTGTAACTGATGCTTTCCCTAAGTATAGAGGAGGAGTTATTCTCTTTATCGTTTTCCCTTTGCTGTCTCTCTTCTTTGGATGTTTGTTTCAACTACTTCTGAGATCAGGTTCCTATTGTAATGTCAGGGAGACAGCAGTAAGTTGCAGAGAGTCAAATAAGTAGATCTGACTAGGACACTGGGATGCTCATTCCATAGGTGATGCCAGAATTTCAAAAGAAATGCAAAATGAAACTAAAAATAAAAATGTGAAATTTCTGGGGAAAAATGGGAACTCCACACTTTCTTGAGATTAAAAATGACATTTCACTTCAATGCTTCTGAAAATTTTCTAAGGCCCCTTAGCAGTCTGGGGCCTCAGTGTTGTACTATGCCTGGCAGGCAGCTCTATACTGCAAGTCTTGATTCCTTAGTAGGTACATGGTAGGCTGCCCTGGATCTTAGCACCCTGGAAACCCTGGAGACTGGGACCTGTTTTATTTAGCAGCCACCTGGTGAACTGAATTTTCCATTGCCATTTCATTGAAATTGTCATGGAACATTAGCATTTTGACTAACTGGGTGTTTTATAACGTGAACATGTTCCAGAGCTATATATCAGCTTGTAACAGAAATAATTGCTTAGGTAGGGGTGACCATAAAGCCAGATGTGGGCATCACAAAATCTACAGTATTAACTTAAATGCCTTCCCACAGATGAATTGCTATTTGCAGTCTGCCTTCCAAAGTACCATGGCAAGTACTTCTAGCATGTACCTATGGGCATTTGTACATGCTACAGGGGTTTACTTCAGTTTAATTTTCCCTAAATTGAAGTGGTGGGTCTTTAAAAACACGGCTTCAATTTAGGGCAAAGTAAACCCCCATGGCATGTACACAGGGGATGGGCCCAACCATTACCTGCCTCTCCAGCAGCAGGGAGGGGAGGACAAGCTGCTGGCAGGCCGAGTGGTCACTGAGCTGTGGAGGGGAGTAGGGAGTGGGGCTGGTGCTTCCCTCTGTGGCAGTGGCGGCACCCTTCAGGTGGCACCTCCTCGCAAGCACCTGTCCCAAGTGGTCTGGAGGGCACCGCAGCTGCGGCGGGAAGCACTGGGTCCCCATGCAGCTCAAGCAGGCAGGCAGGCTCTGGGGAGAAAAAAAAAGAAAAGATTAGGCTCACTGTTTTGTTGTTTTTTCCTTCAGTGGAGCCTGCCTGCGCAGGTTGCTGCCAGGCTGCCTGCATGGGCTGTCTGCACAGCCCTAAGACGCACGGGGCCCAGTGCTTCCCTCTGTGGCAAACTAAACCACCTCGGAGATGTTTTATTTTGTTGCATCCTGTAAACTGTTCTTGGACATCTGCCTGCCTCCTACCCCAGATCTCAATATTTGGACTACATTTTCCTTTTTGTTGCTGCTGTCCTTTCCCTGATTTATTTGTACCTCCTTTTTTCTTTCTCTTTACGCCCCTTTAAGATGACACTGAGTCTGTTGCAACAAAGTAGTTCATATTCTTGCCTGCTATGCTGTGAAGTGGGCATTGTTGCAGGTAGCTTTTTGAACTCAGTTGTATATTTAAACTTCACTAGAATTGCTTTCGTGGCTTTCTCCTGATTACTATTTTGACCACAGTGGCACCTATAAGCTGCTGTCCAAACACATAAGAAGCCTGGTCCAAAGAGCTTGTAATCTAAGACAACAAGCAAGGAGAGCTCATAACCTAAGAAGGGCAGGAGAGAAGGCGAAAGCATAAAATCAATTTAAATTGAAGGATGTTTCAGAAATGAATGGCAAAATTGTTGCCCATGCTGTATATTTGTGTCAAAGTGGGAAACTACACAGCAATGGGAAACACTGTGTGACCGTCAGGACTCGAACACCCGGTCTCTAGCAGCTTTACCCCATATGGTGGGTGATGCTCTCCTTGCCCGCTCTGGTTGCTGCTTGAGTAGCTGTTCTCTCCCGAGGTGGACCGCCCATATCTTTCCTGCCACGACTTTGAATATTCCCAGTGGGGGCTGACTCCTCGGGGGTCACTCAGTTGGGAGCGGTCTACTTGATGGTCACTTACAGGGCTCCACCACCCCTACACCTCGTCCTTACTGCTCCTATCTGGCTGGATGGACCATGTTGCTCCTCCTTGGTGGTGTCATAGATACCAGGACGATCTCTGGTCAGGGTCTATTCTTTTATGCCTGCCCGAATAACCCTGAGTTATTAATGCCCTCTCCTTAACTTCTTCAACCCCTTTCCTCCGGGGAAAAAAGAATGAAGCTGCCACAGCCACACTGCTACCCCAAGACCTCAAGCTCCTCCCTTTCTAAACCTTCTTCTCCTACCCTCAACCCCTTCGGTCAGGGAAAATCAACACTAAACTCACAAAGAAAGAGATAATTAGCTTGTCAGACCCTGGGACCCTTAGTACTCCCCTATCTATGTTTCAGGGACTCTCACGCCCTTGAGGTTCCTCCCTTTAAACACGGCTCCACTGTCGTTCCCTGCCATCTCCTCTTTCTGGGCTGTCCTGAGCTGATTGCCTTGGGTCCTCCCCACCGGTCTTTATTCCTCTTCTGACTTCAGGGCCCCTGCCCCACTCTCCCCAGGTTTTCCCTGTCGCTTCCCTCGAAGTCCTCTCCACAGGGCTGGCTCTTCCTCCTCCCTGTCATTCCTCCCTAACTCCCACCTGGTATCCTGTGTGTCGCTGTGGGCTTGTTCCTCTTTCCTTTGTTTGTAGTGCCTCTGCTGTCTCCAGAGGCTGTTCTAATTTCCTTCTGCCTCTGCCGACACAGTCTTTCCTGTCGTTGGCACACTCCTCTTCAGGAGCCTCTTCTGGCTCCCTCTCTGAAGCCCCGTACTCCCTGGCCTTCTCTGCGGGCTTGTTTACTTCCTGCACGCTTCTCTCCCTCTCCCCTCTTCCCTCTTCTCCGTTGACCGCCATTTTTATTTTCACTGGCCAGCGTTTGTGGCTGATGTCATCAGCCAGTCTTAATTGAATAAAGATGCGGCTGATGAGCCACATACATTCCCTTTCTTGCTCCCGCTCTGCTGCTGGTCCTGCTGCAAGTAAGTGTTTTTCATTTATTTCCTTTGTTTTATGGTGCCCCCTCCTTGCTCCTCCCTGTGACACACTGGTGGCAACATTGTCAGAGGCGCTCATTGTTTTGTTCTAAACACACATGTGAAGCTAATGAGTACATAGACAACATGGCCACACAGTTGTCAGTGTGTCATAGAAAAAACTGTCCTATCATTTGTTTTGTGTAGGCTGAAGGTGTGCCAAATACTGAAATTCACTGTAGGATTGTGGTACAATATGGTAAGAACTGTATGGCTCAACAGAAGGTCTGTGAGAGGGTGGAGAAATTAAAAAAGGTTGCATATCCACAGTAAATGAACCGCAGGCAGGTTGCCCCAAGACAGATAGGATGGAGGACAACATTGCCAAGGTCAGTGCTGCTGTGTGTATGAACAGGTAAGTGAGCATTCCTGAACTAGGGGCAGAAGTAGGTGTAAGCACTGGCAGTATCCCTCCATTTTGCATGATCACCTGAATTACTGAAAAGCGTGTGCCCATTGGGTGCCAAAGCAACTGATGGATATGCGTAAACAAGAATGTGTAGAAGTGTGTACCCAGCTTCTGCAATGTGTATAGGATGAAGGTGTGGGGTTACCATTGTGCATCTTCACTGGGGATGAGACCCGGGTCCACCATTACGATCCCGAGAATAAAAAACAGAGCATGCAAAGGAAACACACGTTGTCATAGAATTATGGAAAATTAAGGTTGGAAGAGACCACAGGAGGTCATCTAGTCCAATCCCCTGCGCAAAGCAGGACCATCCCCAACTAGATCATCGCAGCCAAGACTTTGTTTACCTGGGTCTTAAAAATCTCCCAGGATGGAGATTCCACAACCTCTTTGGGTAACCTGTTCCAGTACTTTACTAGCCTTATAATGAGAAAGTTTTTCCTAATATCTACCCTAAACTTCCCTTGCTGCAATTTGAGACTGTTGCTCCTTGTTCTGTTATTTGCCACCACTGAGAACAGTCTAGTTCCATCCTCTTTGTAACCACCGTCAGGTAGTTGAAGGCTGCTATTAAATCCTCCCTCAGTCTTCTCTTCTCCAGATTAAATAAGCCCAATTCCCTCAGCCTCTCTTCAGAAGTCATGTGCCCCAGCCCTCTAACCATTTTTGTTTCCCTCTTCTGGACTGTCTCCAATTTGTCCACATCCTTTCTATACTGGGAGGAAGGGGCAAAACTGCACTCCAGATGTGGCCTCACCAGTGCCAGATAGAAAGGAATAATCATTTCCCTCATTCTGCTGGCAGTGCTCCTACTAATTCAACCCAGTATGCTGTTAGCCTTCTTGGCAACAAGGGCACACTGTTCACTCATATTCTGCTTCTTGTCCACTGTAACCACCCAGGTCCTTTTCTGTAGAGCTGCTGCTTAGCAAGTCAGTGCCCAGACTGTACCAGTGAATGGGATTGTTCCATCCTAAGTGCAGGACTTTGCATTTGTCCTTATTGAACCTCACTCACTCACTTCTTTTGGTTCAGTCCTCCAGTTTGTGTAAGCCTCTCTGAATCCTAGTCCTACCCTCTAGCATATATATATATATATATATATATTAGGCCTGTGTAAATAGGGAACTATTCGATTCTGATTTGGCCAATTCGATTCAGAGATCGATTCAGAGATTGATTCAGAGATTCGATTCAGAGATCTGAATCATTTTTCCAATTCGATTTGGCTGAATCGCTTTGGAAGATTCAGAGCCTATTTGGAGATTCAGCCATAGAGTATAATGGGGAATCAATGAAATATCTATAACTTTCTTGTCATTTGGCTGATTCAGATGAAACTCACTGAGACAGTAGCCTCTACTGAGAACATGATGCATGCCATTTTTCAAGGAGATAGATGCAGGGGTTTCTGGGAAACTACACCTCAAAGTCATGAAAGCAAAGCTCATGTCATGTGTGTGTGTTAAGCCAGAGCAGGGTGAAAACTTCAGGGATGGTAGCTCGTGCTGAGGCCACAAAGCCTGCCAAGTTTCAAGGAGATAGGTGAAGGGGTTTCCAGGAAACTGCACCTCAAACTGCTGACAAGCAAAACTCATGACATAGGTGACATTGTGTGTGTGTGTCAAGGCACAGGGGGGGTGAAAACTGCAGTGATGGTAGCCCTTGCTGAGGCCACAAAGCTTGACAAGTTTCAAGGAGGTACAGGGGTTTGGGGGAAACTGTACCTCAAGCTGCGGACAAGCAAAACCTGTGATATAGGTGACACTGTGTGTTAAAGCGCAGTGGGGTGAAAGCTGCAGGCCTGCTAGCCCCTACTGAGGCCACAAAGTCTGCCAGCTGTCAAGGAGATAGGTGCAGGGGCTTCTGGGTGCTGGGGCCCTATACCTCTAGCTGCTGACAGGCAAAACTCGTGTCATGGGTGCTTGTGCAACTGTGTCTGTCTTGGGGCACGATGTGGGGGGCGGGACTACTTGAGGTCCGGCTGCTAGGCCCTGCTGTGGCCACAAAGCCTGCCAGCTGTTAAGGAGATAGGTGCAGGGGGGTTCTGGAGCCCTGCACCCCTAGCTGATGACAGGCAAAACTCGTGACATGGGTGCTTGTGGAACTGACTGTCTCTGTCTTGGGACAGAAGCAGTTCCCAGCTCTGTATTGATTCATTCCTTTCCTTAGTTTGTGGTTTTGTAGGTGTTACTCCTTGCTTATTAATTTGTTATCCTTGCTAGCTACTGTGTATTGCACTGGTCTGTGAGTGAATCATGATTGGTAACATTGGTAACAGCCAGGCCTGCAATAATTTTCCCCTCCCCCCATATAGTGGTGTTTCATTCTAATCACAGAAAAATGTGGATTTGGGGTTACTTTTTTTTAAACCAAAAATTGGGGACTTTTTTGAGTTGGAGAAAACCAGGATCCCTGGTCATCTGTCACTAGGTTGCCTCCCCCATTCAATAAGGGCCCCACACTTTCCCTGATTTTCCTCTTGTTGCTGACATAAATGTCGATTTCATAGATTTCATAGACATTTGGGCTGGAAGGGGCCCCGGAGGATCATCGAGTCCAGCCCTCTGCCTCAGAGGCAGGAAGTCAGCAGGGATCATAGGATCCCCGCAAGATAAACATCCAAGCATGTCTTGAAGGCATTCAAAGTGGGTGCTTGAACCACCTCTGGCGGCAGTCTATTTCAGACCTTGGGGGCATGGACAGTAAAGAAGTTCTTCTTTATGTCCAGCCTGAATTGGTCCCGAAGCAGTTTATGACCATTTGATCTTGTCATCCCTTGGAGCGCTCTTGTGAACAGTCATTCCCCCAGGAGTTTTTCTTTCAAGAATTTGGGGTACAGTTGCCCCCAATCCCCTGCACTGATCTTGAAACTTGGCAGGCTTTGTGGCCTCAGGAAGTGCTACCACCTCTGCAGTTTTCACTCTGCTATGTTGTTGTAACGCCTAGACATGACATGAGTTTTGCTTTCAAGAATTTGGGGTGCTATTTCCCCCAAACCCCTGCACCGATATTCTTGAAACTTGGCAGACTTCATGCTCTCTGCAGAGTCTACCACCCCTGAAAATGTCATCCAAATCGGAGAAAAACAACAGAGTTATAGATATTTTATTGTTTCCCCATTATACCCTATGGCCGGATCTCCGAGGCAACTCCAAAGCTCTTCGGAAGCTCCGAAGTGCTTCAGGAAGCCTAATGAGGCCAGCACTTCGACCCAGATGTGCTGCTTTAGACCCCAAAGTGTCCAAAGCTTCTCCGGATCCGAAGCTCTGTCCGAAGCCTCGCAGAGCCCTACCCTTCACATCTCTTGTTAGTTGCAACTCTAATTGCACTTTGGCCTTCCTGATTTTATCCTAGTATGCCCAATAAATACTCTTATACTCTTCCTTAGTAGTTTGTCCAAGTTTCCACTTCTTGTACACTTCCTTTTTGTGTTTTTGCTTATTGAAGAGTTCTCAGTTAATCCAAGCTGATCTTCTACTTGCTAGTCTTCCTGCACATCAGGATGGTTCATTTCTGTGCCTTTAGTAAGGTTTCTTTGAAGTACAACTAGCTCTCCCGAACTCCTTTTCCCTTCCAATTGGCCTCCCAGGGAATCCTGCCCATCAGTACACTAAGTGAGTTGAAGTTTGCTTTTCTGAAGTCTAGGGACCACTTCTTTGTTACCACCACCCAAAAAAATTAGGCACTCAACCATCTTCTGACAAATTCTTGCTTATCTTGTTTTGGGATTGCAGAGGCCACTCCTTATCCTCTTCGTGGGGCTGGGGTCATGATCAACAGCAAGATCTACTGCCATGTTCTCCAAAACTACTTGAAGGCAGCTATTCGGTTGAAACAATGTGGAAACTCAAGCAATTCATTCTTTTCCACCACAACAACCTGAGGCCACACAGTGCTTGAGCAGCTGTCAAAATTTTGTATGGATTGGGCTTTGAAATCTTACCACCTCCACCCCACAGTCCTGATCCTGCACTAAGGCATTATCACCTGTTTGGACCATTGAAGGAGATACTTTGTGGGAACAGGTCCTCCAGTGATGTGGAGGTTCAATTTACAGTGCAGGAGTGGTTGTTGCAGAAGCTAAAAAGCTTTGCTGAGGACAGTCTCAAGAAACTTGTGACTTGCTGCAAAGCTGTGTTGCAAAGCAGGGTTATTATGTAGAGAAGTGATGTTGTTCAGTAAATGATTATTGCATGCAAAATGGGTTTATTTCAAAATTGCCATTAGTTCTGAAACACTCTCATATATCTATATCTATGTAATCTATGCCAGATTCTCCATATACCTCCAACATTATTGTCTTAGTTGGTTAACTAGAAGGTGTCACGGTTGAAGTGGACCTGAAGGTGAGATTAGGAGGAGACAGTGGTACTCCTGTGTGAGAGCCTTACAGAGTTAAATTCTATAAATTCTTCATTCCCCCCTCCCATTAAAATATGGTAGAATTCCATTGATAATATTTAGTGAAATGGTTGTCTGAATATTTATGTGGCCACAGTTGTCGTCTTTGGCAATCCCTCACAGTTGAGGCTGATTATCTTCCATTATTGTCTTATATGTGTATCTGAAGATGGCTATTGAGGCCTATGCAGGATCAACAAACACTACTGCAGCTTTGGCGTGTGTTTCTGTGTGGGGTGGTTGGTGCTGGATTCTTGATTTGGTTCATGACATGCTGTTTCTGCCACTCCTGCTTTTCCATCTTTTGTTTTTGGGAGGTTTCAAAGTACTGAGATTCCTGCAGCAAACTCTTCCTCCATTTGGGGCAATCCTGGGTAATAGTCTCCCTTGAGTTGTTGCATTTTTTTAAGTTGGTCTTGAGGATGCCCCTGAAATGCTTTCTCTGTCCTCTTCTTAAGTGCATGCCTTGGCTGAGCTGGAGAATAAACTTGCTTTGGGATTCTAGAGTCAGACATCTGGATGACATGGCCAGCCCAATGAAGGTAATGTTGGATTATCATCATCATCATCTCAGTACTCATGGTGTTTGCTTGCAGGAGGATGCTAACCTTGGTGCATCTGTCTTCCCACTGGATTTGGAGGATCTTCCACAGGGAATGTTAATGGCTTCAGATGTCTCCTGTATGTTGTCATGTCTCAGCTCCATACAGCAAGATGGGGATCACAACTGCTTGGTCAACCATGAGCTTGGTTTTGGATATGATGTTCTGATCTTTGAGCACCCATTTCTTCTGGAATCCAAAGCTTGGACTTGCATATTTGAGGCAGTGTTGGATTTCTTCATCCATATCAGTCGATATCAGTCTTTTGCAAGAGATGGATTCTTAGATATGGGAAATATTTAATGTTTTCCAGAGTCTTACCATGGATCTGGATTACTAGAGCTGGGGAATGTTCATTAGAAGCTTGTTGGTGGAGGACCTTAGTTTTCTGAATGTTAAATATCAGTCCCATTTTCTTGTATGCCTCAGTAAAGATGTCAACAGTTGCCTGAAGGCCTGCTTCCAAATGAGCACACAACACAGCATCATCAGTGTACTGGAGCTCAGTGATTGAGTTTGGGGTGCTCTTGGTGATGAGAGTGTTCTCAACTCCATCCCACAACACCCACTCAGAGATGATTTTGGAATCCCTTCAACTGCTAACGAGGTGGGGAAAGCCATCAAGCAGATGAAAAACAAGGCATTTGGAGTGGATGGAATCCCTGTGGAAGTCAGCTAGAGGGGAGAGGAGCTAACATCATGGCTTTGTGACCTCATATTAAGGAACAGGAATGATGAGGAAGTCCCAGGTGACTTCAGGGATGCCATGATTGTGACAATCTTCAACAAAGGAGACAAGTCTGACTATGGAAGCTACAGAAGGATCATCTTGCTGACCACCACAGGAAAGATCATTGTGAAAACCCTCCTGAAGTGTCTCCTTCCACTTGCTGAAAACCTCCTCTTGGAATCTCCGTGTGGGTTTAGGGCATCAAGTGGCACAACTGACATGATCTTCATTGCTTTTCAGCTGCAGGAGAAATGCCATGAACAACATAAACCTTTCTACATGGCCTTCTTTGACCTCACAAAAGTTTTCAACTATGTCAGCTGAGAAGTGTTGTGGAGGATCTTTCTGAAGTATGGATGCCCACTGAAATTCATCCCCATTCTTTGCTTGCTCCATGATGGTATGCAATCTGTGGTTCTTAGTAGTGGATTTATCACAGATCCCTTTGAGGTTAAGAAAGGAGTTAAGCAATCCTGCATCCTTGCTCCAACACTTCTCAGTATTTCTTGCTGTGGTACTACATTGGACCACAAATAAGCTCCCAGCTGGAATGGAGCTAAACTACCAAATGGATGGTAAGCTGTTTAACCTTGGCTGACTATGGCTGCAGTCATTGGTGATGCATAGGGGGTGCACGTGGGTGCATGTGCACCTCCTGAGCTTGGCGATGCATCCCTTATGAAAAGGCTGTTGGCAGTACCTGTGGGTGGTCGTTGCTTGCTGCCCTACCCCATCCCCCACCGACACTGCTGGCAGCGTCTGCAGGCAGTCAGCAATTGCTGCTGGCTGCTGCTGACACTGCTGGTGGCATCTGCGGGTGGTTGCCGACCCCTGGTCAATGCTCGTCAACCCCCCTCTGCCGCTGACGCTGTCTGCCGGAGCTCCTCACTTACTGCGACCACGCTTCCGTTGCCGCTGTGCTCCCACCACCGCAAGTACGTGTTCTTCATGGCTGTAGTATTGGTTCTTAACCCAGATGGTTAGTGGAGGAGGCTTATCATTGGTGGCTGTGATATAGAGAGGGCTGAGTACCACTGCCTTCTACCTGTAAACCTGTAGGACTTTTTCAGTTTCATCTGCTTACTTTCGTATTATAAATTATTATCTTAAAATGATTAGAAACAATGATATTGCAAGCATTCCTATTAAACTACTGACATTGACTTGCCCCCCACCCCCTACCCTCCAACACTAAGTCTCTTTAACAGTGTTAAATATACTAGCCAGATAATTAGATTTTAAGAAATCCCTGAGACTGTATTCTGGACTGTTTAAAACCTTAAAACTTCAGGGCTGCCAACATTCTGCAGACACAAACCTCCCAGTCAATTAATTTTCCTCAGTTTGTGTATACTGAAGACCCTTACTTTGGTGTGATCCCAGTCTTCCTCCTGTGAATTTGCTGATGATACCAAAATTTGGGGTGAGGTAGGCATGCTAGTAGGGAGGGAAAGACTGCAGCAAGACCTGGATAGGTTGCAGGGGTGGGCTAACAAAAACAGGATGCGTTTCAATACGGACAAGTGCAGGGTGCTGCACTTGGGCAGTAGTAACCAGCAGCACACTTATAAGATGGGAAACTCCCTTCTTGAAAGCACAGAGGCAGAAAGGGATCTTGGAGTCATTATTGACTCCAAGATGAACATGGACCGACAATGCGAGGTCACGGTCGGCAGGGCATCCACAGGTGCATCTCAAGTAGGGCCAAGGAGGTGATCCTCCCCCTCTACACGACACTGGTCAGGCCACAGCTGGAGTACTGTGTCCAGTTGTGGGCACCCCACTTCAAGAGGGATGTAGACAACATTGGGAGGGTCCAGAGGAAGGCCACCCGCATGATCTGGGGACAGCAGGGCAGACCCTACTATGAGAGGCTACGGGACCTGAACCTGTTCAGCCTTCACCAGAGAAGGCTGAGGGGGGACCTGGTGACCATCTATAAACTCACTAGGGGGGACCAGAAGGGTTTGGGGGAGACCTTGTTTCCCCTAGCGCCCCCCGGGATAACAAGGAATAACGTCCACAAGCTGTTGGAGAGTAGGTTTAGATTAGACATCCGTAGGAACTACTTCACAGTAAGGGCGGCTAGGATCTGGAACCAACTTCCAAGGGAAGTGGTGCTGGCTCCTACCCTGGGGGTCTTTAAGAAGAGGCTTGATGCCTACCTGGCTGGGGTCATTTGAGCCCAGTTTTCCTCCTGCCCAGGCAGGGGGTCGGACTTGAAGATCTACAAGGTCCCTTCCGAACCTACTTCTATGATTCTATGAATTAACACAGATCAACTTTCCTAGGAAGTTTCTTAGTACACTTGCCTGCTTTATATGAATCAGCTGTGACTAAATCTGGTACATGAGCAAAGTCAAAATACTTAATAATTACTATGTTTATAGTTAGCTGTTCATGTGAATGACTGATATTTTTTTTACAATTTTCTGGCTGAACTGAAAATTCAGAAGACGGTTGTCTTGTATCAACCTCAGAACAGTTTTCCCCCGTTTTCTCAAGAGTGCTAGCAATTCATTCTTTTAATTTTAATTTTTTTTTAACTACATGTAAATTTTAAAAAGGAAAATTTGTAACAAATATCAACACAGTTCCACTTTTATATTCTTTGACTAAAACAATTCAATACATTAGATAGTTTCTCAAATAGTTTCAGTTGATCCAAATCTGCATATCTTAGCAAATACAACATTCAGCCATAAATGTCACCCGCCGCTATTGTGTTATTCTTTTCCATTCACTGAATGCAAGAAGTGGGACATGTATGAATTGAATTACTTTCCTCCTAGATAAGTTTGTTGTTATATTGTTCTGTGTGCCTCATTTCCATATTAGCCAAAGGTCATTTTTTGGAACTGTATGGGACTGATAACACTCGAATTAAATGCCTTGCCTTTTATTGGTTCAAAATATAATTGAATAAAAATGAACAGGGGCATAAACCATATTCATGGAATTAAGATTTTTAAATGGGATTCCAAAGAACACAAATGTCCACAAATGTAGGATAACAGAAGTTCCTAGAATGAGAGTACTTAGAACAGACGTCTTTAGGACCATAGCAGGCACAATGTAGAAAATGGTGGATTCAGTTTTGATCAGAGAAGAAAAAAACAATGACATTGAAAGTGAAAAATATAATTTTACATTTAAACCCTACTTTATTCTAGATAGCAAAGAATCTCGTAGGATCACAGAGTGTCATATTCAATTCAGAGGCCAATACTAGGTAACTATGAAGAATCCTTAAAAATAAGATTTCTTTTTTGTAAACCTAATGTTTTTAGGGGGAAAGGGAAAAGGAAATATGCTACTTCTACAAGACAGAGGCAACACCAAGCTCTGGTAGGCTTAAGTGAGGCAAATTTACATTGCTGTTTCAGTGCAGTCACACAGAGTAGTTTATAATGTAATGTTGAAAGTGTTGGTTTGCTTTTGAAAATGATATTAAATAGTGAGTGTAAATGCATTTAAGGTAGCAGTGGAGAAATTACTGAAGTTATGGCTTAAATTAAGTGGAACACTGAGCTAATATACTGAATTCCAGTTAATCAAGGTGACTGGAAATTTTGCCAAAGAATCTGTCCAAGGCTCTGGCTTTGCTTTAGGGTTCCTGACCAGAGCTCATGGACCCAGGGTAGAGGTGATGACATGTAACGAGACTCAGCAGCACTGGAACTGACTTCATAGAACTCTGCTTGTTAGCTACCAGTTGAGCTGACGGAGGTGACTTTATTGAATTGGATCAGGCCTGGGAAGAACCTGTGGAGGCAACTTCACTGAATCAGGGTTTTTCACCAGTAGCGAGGGTCTTGTCACACGCTATACTTAAAACATGTTCTATTTAGATTACAGTAAGCATTACTCTGAGTTAAAAAGTTTTCTGAGCAGTTGCATGGTAATGCTAACTACAGTCCAAGCGTCAGTTCTTGAAGACTTCTGCAGTGTCCGGGAGTGACAGAGCTGTTTGTCAGTCCTACCCTGGCATTACACTGGAGCTTTGAACCAGTTCTGGGGTGGTATGGGGGCTGAGAGCAACAAAGCTCCCATTCCTCACCAGAGCTTTGAACCTCTGTCGCGTAGTTGGATGTTAGCTTAACACATGCTAGATAATACGATGTGGAGGTGGTACTCACCTGAAAAATCCTAATTTTACTACCCTATGATGGCATTAATCACATGTTTTACTGCTTAAACACCTGGACACTGGTGTTTTAAGTGCAGTTAACATACCCTAAGTGTAATATGGATTAGGTCCTAGTCATGTAGGTACTCTGTTCATTGAAGTGGGCAGGCTGAGGAAAGCAAACTCCCAGGGCCCTTATACTATCTGGAGTCTCACTGAATTCATAAATAAAGTAGCTAGTGAAGGACTGCTTATATGGATAAGAATCCTGGCAAGTAGTAATTCAGAGTTGGCCATGCCCCTCATACCTAATTGGATTGTCTTGTGTACTTGCACATATTTATTTTCCACCCCCTGCCAAAAAAAGAAATGGGCCTCAGTGCTTTCCATTTCCTTAGGCCCTGTAAATGCTTGTGATTGGAGAAAAAATACCAGAGGTATTCCTAAGCATACATTTGGGCAAGGCTTGAAACAAAAACTTTTTTTATTTTGTAGGCTGTTTCTTAGGCTATTATTGAGTGGGGCCATATAAAGAATATATTGGAAGTGCAACACCAAGGCCAAGTTAGGGGCCAGAGTAGGGACTGCCAGCAGGGTTAATAAAAAGCCATTGTAATTACTGAATTTGGTGGGGAATGTAGGAGTTTTGATAGAAACCACTAGAACTTTCTCCTTGTTTTCTTTTTTTATTTTCATTTGGATTAACTCATTCTGACCCCATATGCAAACAGGGGAAGGAAGTGCTTTCTCAGGATAAATGCAAGAGACAACACTACATACTTACACTATGTCCTTCTGATGGCTCAAAACAGGAAACAGTTATCTGAACCATTCCCTTCACTCTCCACAAAATAGCTCACAAATGCCACTCATTTATCACTTTTTATTTTCAGCCTCCCACCCCCTTCTACACAGATATGATGTCCCCTCATTATTATGGCTGCAAGGTTTTCAATCAGAAGTAAAGATCCCGGCTACAGAAAGGTTATGTGCTCTCATTAATAAACATCTGATTTAAGTTTTCTACATAGAACTGGATACAGGTATGATTTTACCCTCTCACTAGCAGTGAGGGACTGGCTGGATAACAAAGACACAGCATGAAGGACACACAAAAATTCTATCTTTGGCTTGGGTTTTCCAAGCCCCAAATAAGGCTGACAAGGTTTTACAAAACCACTTCTGATTTGGCCCATCTTTGCCATTATTTTTTGAGATCATAGGCCTAAATCAAGTCTTCAGGGTCTAAATTTTGTGTTTCTTTAACTCTGTGTGCAGCTACTCTCATTTCTCTTGAGTTCTATGGGTACTACATCAGAGTAGAATTTAGTCCTCTGCGTTTCAGTTGTCAGTAGCTGGCAGAACAAGAATGTCTGGTCCTGTGGAAGGGTCAAGAGGCTTGCTACTTATAAAAACTTCGGATGAAAGTGGTACATCATCATAGTACTGTTACTCTTTGAAATCCTTTGTTCCTTTTTAACATTTTAACAATCTCTGTCATAAACAGAATAAGAAAAAAAAAAAATTGAGCGCCCCCCCCCCCCCTTTCAGGAAAAGGCAGGAAGGCATTATACAAGGTATTCATAAATATAGGTTCTTTAATCATTCCCAAAAGGCTTCCATATTAAATAATTAACTCTCAGGTGACAAATTTGACACTTGTAAATGCCTTTAGTTGCTAAACAGGGTGACGGTGATGATAATAATGACAATGATTCCAATAGTAATAATAATTATGTATACTCTATTATTGTTATAATAACAATACTTAATTACTACTGCTACTACTACTACTACTATACATACTCTACTACTACTAATGACAACACATTATTAGTGATAGTAGATGGAGACAGACCTAGGGGACCACTTTGCTAGCTGCTTCACATTCATGTAAATCAGAAAAAAAAAAAAACATTTCTGGCCCAAAGAATTCACAGTCCAAATACAAAAGACAGACTGCAGCAGGGCTGAAAGTAGAAATGGAGCCCAGATTTCCTGATTCCCAGGCTATTGCCATTGTCTCAGTCGCAAGACTATAAAGCCTATTCTTGCTGCCTCTGCCCCCATGAGTGATAAGGACTCAGTTGCAATGCAAGTATTGTGATGTCAGCGTGCATTGCCATAGGAAGGAATGAATGACCTCCTGCTTGGGGGAGAAACCAGCCATATGGATGCTTCCTACACGACGCCATATGGGAAGTTTGGCTATAAGGCAAGGATGGATTGAGGGGCAGATCACTTTCCATTTCTTCTTCCCCAAGTACAATGGTATCATAATAGTCATTCCAGCCTCCCTCAGCTACTTCCAATAATAAAAAAATTCTTCTGAGTTTTCTGGACTAGATTCTGTCTTTGGGAAGACATCTGGAGATTTGTTACTCATAAATAAATCTCTATGGGTGTGTGTAGACAAAATAGGGGCTGTAAATTGAAGCAGTGGGTTTAAAAAAAAAAACAACAACAAAAAACAAACAAAAAACAAAAACACCCACACCGCTTAAGATTTAGGGATGATTTAACCCCCATGTTGTGCGCACACCCTGCTGACTTACCCGCCTTTCCAGCGGGCAGGGCAGGGTGAGCTGCTGGTGAGCAGAGCAGTCCCTGGGCTGGGGAGGGGTGGTTGTTTCCCTCCATGGCAGCTGCACTTGGGCCCCCACCCAGGTGGCACCAACCCACAGGCACCCAGCTTGGTTGGTCCCAGGGGGCACTGCAGCCACAGAAGGAAGCACTGGGCCCTGTGCAGCTCAGGCAGGCAGGCTGCAGGAAAAAAGGAAGATCAAGCTTGCCACTTTTCTTGGGCGAAGCCTGCTTTCCCAGGCTGCTGCCAGGCTGCCTGCTGGGCTTTTTTCCCCATGGCTGTAGGGGCAGCAAACTAAAACTCCTTCAAGGAGTTTTAGTTTGCTGTGCTCCAAGTCATTTAACACGCATTACGCTGCTGAATTTCCTACAGTGGCTGGAATTAATGTGCAATGCACTGCCAAGGCGTGCAAACACCGACATCATTAAAGTTGTGCATAAGCACTTAGCTAGATTTAAAGTGTCATGCACACACGCCTCTTGTTTCGTCTACACATGGCCTGTTTCCCTCCCTGTAGAAGTGGCTATATTTCTATCACTAAATCATTCCTTAATCCAGGATATCATATAATAGGTTTGAATAATGCTTTCCAATCCTGGATGAGGACGAGTTTAGAGATACTTGAACATTTCCTGTCACTGCTAGTTTTTTAGTTGACAAAATAACTTTTAATGGCAGGGGCTTTCCACAGAAAATGCCAACATTTGAACAAACCAGTAATAATTTTCCAGCTAGCTCTGACTGAAGACAAGAGGAAAATTATTGGATTAGGTACTGCTTGTTGTGCACAAGGTCACTGTAATCATGGTCTGGCACCAAAGAGCATCCAATTTAGCATGAATAAATATCAATTGAAGCACCTGAAGGGAAGGTGAAACAGAGGTAGTGAGAATTGTCATTAATTTAGTCAGATGCAGAATGAAGTTAATATGAAAAACTCTATACAAGTAAGAAGATGAGACTTTTAAGGAAAAGCTTTACTGCCTCTGAAACCAACTCTAATGGCTTGGAGCCATATTCACAAAAGGTATTTAAGTGCATAGCCTGTATTTTTGTGCCTAATTCTCCATTGATTTCACCAGGAAGCTAGGGCACTGAATATAAATTAGGCCCTTAAATGCCTTTTTGAACATGGATCTTGGTGACTAATAGAATTTTGAGAGAACTTTCTTGCAGCATACTACAGATTGTTTGAAAAAAACTGTATTGGCTTTAAACATCATGTAAGGCCACTTGTACCCAAGGAAATTTTTGGGGGAAGGATACGTACAAAACGCCTCCCTCAGCTTTATGCCTCTGACCCACTGGTAGTCCCTACCTCCCATTACAGTCATAGCCACAGCTAGTTAACAGAAGTGGAGGGCAGGATTGATCCATAGTCTAAACATATCTTCCAGACCCCAGTCTGGGAAACCAGTTTTGCATGTGCTGAACACCAGGTGTAAGTGTGAGTGCAGACCCCTAATCCACAAGGCATTTTAACATGATATACTCAAGTCCTGTTGACTCCAGTGGTTCTTAAGTAAGCATTAAGGGAAGACACATGCACAAATGATTTCCTGAATGAGTCCTTGTATTGCCTTGAGCGCTGCTGAGGGAATCCTACTCTGCTGCTTGCATTAGGAGGAAATGGCTCCACAGACCCTCCCAGCCTGCTTGTGTATCAGTGCAATGCAGGCTTTAGCCCTGATCATATGGCTACAATTACTTAGCTGATTTTATACACAACCAACCAGCTGGCAAAATTAAAACAAAAGACGGACGTGCTAGCATCGTGGCCACTTGGCATCCATACTGTGCTATTATGTTTTCCCCTCAACCCTGTTATCAGCATTGTAAGTCTTGGCTAAACTGAAGGAAAAACTTAATGTTTTCTATTTAGATTGTGCCTAAAGGAAGCTGTGAGCAAAGTAAACTTCCCTCTGCATGAGGGGAGGAAGGAAAACTTTTCCCCTGGATTTTCTAGTATCAACAACACGCACAAGCCTATATTGTAATTTAAGTGTAGCAGCCTGAGGTAATGCATCATAGCATTAAAGCATGAATTATTGCTATTTAGCTGTGTTTCTTTAGGATCTACAAGCCACCATCAGATCAGAAACCCTTTGTGCCATGTAACCTCAAATAGGTTTGCCTCTGTTTTGCCCAGACTCACATGCAGGTGAAGAAGGGTCTTTGCAAGGAAAAAAAAACAAAAAGTGAATTATTTCTTTCAATTAACCTGTTGCATCCTAGCTTTGATTTCTCTACCTTGCTTTTGATCACTTTTGTTCCTCAGTGATTTGTTTTTCATTGTTCATTCTTAGCCTTCTCTTCTCCATAAGTCTAGGTCTCTCTCCTAAATTTATCTCTGATGTTCTCTTTTCCCCACTATACTCCCAGTGCAAAGTCATATAAATTGACTCTTCAGTCAAATAAGTCTCCCCGACTCTGAACCAGATGCTTCCCAGAGCTTTACCTGACAGTTTTCAGCTTCACATGCATCACAGGTTTGGGGATTTTTTTCTCTTATTCCTGAAAATAGAGAAGTAATTTGAGTTTAGAAATAAAGGCACCTTAAGTACGAGTTATTGTTTATTTGCTTAAAGAGAATAAGGTTGGGTGGGTGCCAAAACTAAGTTCCAATGGATAAAAAAAAAAAAACCCAAAACAACCCCCCCTCCCCTTACCCAATGGACATTGTGATTGGGTGTGTTTTTAATAGCATCACTTTTTTCTTTAGTTCATGGCAAAATAAATTCAATGGTGTAGCAGCTTTTCTTAAACTCTATTGCACACTGACAGGAAACAGTGTATTGGGAAACAAATGCGTTTCTTTTTTTCTAATCTCTTGCTCACTTACAGTGAAACCCCACCCAAAAAAACACCCCCCCGCCCCCTCCAAACCAACTCATATCTGTGCACATGACATGATTTCTCCATACAGTTTGCATGCAACCTATGGATGCATATCAGATTGTTAAAGCACTTTTTTTTTTTTTTTAAAACATGTTTTGGGTATAGTTAGTGTCTTGTGGTGGGGGGGGACCCCAAAAAACAAAAAACAAGAAATAGACATCCACAGAGAATGAAATGAGGTGTGGTATGGACAGCGAGGGTGCGTCCACACATGCAGGCACGTGTGCTTGCAGCAGCTCAAATAGGAGCAGCACAGATTTGACCCGGGGATTTTTGCCATCGGCACATGGGCCCGGACATGCACTTTGGTGTGGGGGGCTAGTTGTGCTACTTGGGGCAAAATGACCCTGCCCAGCTTCTCCTAGATTTGCAGCTAGGGGGAGCTAGAGCCTAGGGCCAGCACCTGTGTTGTCCCCAGCAGTATAAAAACCTGCCCTGATGAGCAACTCAGGGCTACTTGCCCTCCGGACCTTCTGAAGCTCAGCCAGTTGGTATCTGGGGATGCTACCCCTTGTGCCTGGAATGGCCCTATACCCTCTACCCTCTGCACCAGTCTGTCAGTGGGGGCTGCTGCCTGGCTGGGACTCACTGCCACCTGCAATAGCATCTTCCCCCTTTGGACCTGCCGCCCTATCACTGCATGCCTGCCAGACTTGGATGGGGTGCCCCAGCTCTGCCATCTGGGCACCTATTGCCCAGAAGATGTGCTCCTTGTGATGGCCTGCTTTGAACTGTCAAAGCATGTCCTTTTGACCCCAAATGGCCAAGAGGTCAACTACTTTATCTGCCCTCCAGCTGGGTCCCCAGTGCTGGCCCTTGACAGGCTCCTCTGCCCAGGTCTTGCCACTTGTCTTACAAGCAGAGATCCTGGTGTTCCCTGTTTAAAAATTGCAAATACTCTGATAAACCCAAATTCTCTCATTAAAATACTCAAAATAGTGTTCTTCCGCTATTAAAATGAAACACCACTATATAGAGAGGGAGAGGGAGAGGGAGATCAGTTGGGCAATGTTTTATTGATATATTTACAAGTGTAAAGCAATTTGGAGGGGGAGGGGTTGGCAGAGTTTGTGGGTGGGTGTAGGGATTTGTGGCTGGGTATGCGGGTAAGGGGTGTGTGGGTGAATTGCGGGGGGACTGTGGATGTGGAGGGCTGTGCCCAGGGGCTGCTCAGGAGGGGTGGGTCCACTGCCTCCCCATAGGGTACAGCCCCCCTTCACAGCACATGGAGTGCCTCCCACTACAGTGCCCAAAGCTCCCCCCACAGGGCCATAGCTTCCCCTGCATGGCCCACATGCCACCCCCCCCAGGGCCCACATGCTCCCCCTGCAGCATTAGCAGCCATTGGGTACTCAGGGTCCACTGCTGCCAGAACCCCCTCTGCAGCACAGTGTGGTCCTGGCCACCTCAGACCCGGCACCGCTTGTGCCACTCATCATGGGTCCAGCCTGGCACAGTGCAGCATAGGGCCGTATGCCTTTCAGCAGCCCCAGGCCACTTGGGCTGTCACCCGGGGGCCAGCCCCATTCACAGGGACCATGTGTCATGCTGGGCTGGGTCCCATCTCCATGAAACTGGCCTGGCCCAACAGCACACAGGGCCCATGGAGATAGGACCTGGCCCGGTGCAATATGCAGTCCCTGAGGGCAGTGCCAGGCCCCGGGTGACAGCTTGAGTGGGCCAGAGCTGCCTGAAGGTGCATGGTCCCACACTGAGCTGGGCCGGCCCCATGCCACAGGGAGGGCTGTGCCAGGAGGGCCCTGATGGCAGCTGTTGATGCAGGGGCCTGTGGGCCACGTGGGGGGTGGGACCCACCCCATGGGACCTACCCCTCCAGAGCAACCCTCCCTCCCCCCAGCTCCTCTCACCACTTACCTAGAAGGGAGCCTGGGTCTAGGTCACTGCAGCCTGCAGTGTTGTTTGCCCCACACAGGTAGGCAACATGCTGCAGCACCAGGACAAGCATAGAGATGCTCTGGCCAGCTACCAGAGCATCTCTTTGGAAGACCCCAGCCTCTAGTTGCTTCAGGGCATGGTCCTGGACCTGTGGTGTTTTTTTTTGTTTTTTGATACCTGGATTTCCAGGTATCAAAGTTTGAGCCTGCGCTGCAAAAAAATGAGCCACCACAAGAGGCATGTGTGGGCTTGTCAGGAAATGTCCCGAGTGTTAGAAAATGCCAGGAATTTGCACTAGTGTGCTCCCAATGTGACCTGGAAAAGCAACTCTAGGGATGAAAAGATCCTTGAACAAGTTAATGAATATCTTTTCTGTTATTTGATTATGCCTGGGTGGAAAGTCTGAAGGCACTTCTGTGGTATACACAGCTATGGTTATGCAATTACCAGGTGAAAAAGGATTCAGCTCATTTCTTTTTGCTCATACATGGGAAACACAAAGTGAACAGTAAACCTTGGCAAAAATATAGCCATTTACTATAATTGTATCTTCCTATTAAACTAGATGCACTGAATTTACTTAGATATTTTTATTGAAGATGGTGCTTATTAAAACAATTAGAGATACAGAAATTGCATTGTATGACAAAAGGATGCTGTAGGTTCCTCACACCATTTTAACATAGTAAAATCAATTTGTTTACTTTCTTTTATAGGTAGTTCTCTCTTGGACTTTAAGTATTGCATACTACCATAACATTTAAATATTATTTAAATGGACTCTCATGATACAGAAGTGCCAACAGAGTTCAAGAATAAGTTCTTGCAGTCTGATTTTGACCTCTAAATTTGAGTGCACAAATTATAAATGCCGAATGTCCAGTTAGAACATGCCCCCAGTTGCCCCAAATCCTAAATAACCACCTTAAATTATAGGGTTACTGCAACAGGTCGCCCTCCCCAGTGCCATCTTTCCTGTTATCCGTGCCTTACATGGGGCATCCTTGGAGTCCTCTTTAAGGTTCTTGTGTCCCGCTCTCTACTCATCTGCCACGTCTTGATGGAAATTATTATACTGTTCTTGTAAGCAGGAGACTACCTATTGTATTTTGTACATTGGGGTCTTCCACCTCCACAGGCCTTGACCCCTGTCTTTCTCTAGCTAGGGGTCCCTGGCCAAACCCAGCAAACAGGGTTTGACTCTGAGGCTCTAGCCTATTTTTCTCATCTTGAGGCTCATGGCCCTCCTTTCTGCTCTGACTTAGAGCCCAGCCTCCCTGGCCTTGAGGCCTGGCTAGTGGCCCCACAACCAGGGGGTTGCAAGTTCAAGGCTGGGAAATGGCCCCCAAACCCATGCTGTTCCAGTCCAAAAAAGCAAACAAAGCTGCACCTCAGGTGCACTAGACCACTGTGGCCTTTTAGGATTGTGTCCTCTGGCACAGGGGTCTGTACACCCTAAAATCCTGCACCCATACTGGCACCAGGGTCTGTGTACCCTAAATACTGCACCTTCTCTGGCACTGGTGTCAGTGCACCCTAAATCCTGGGGCCACACTGGCACTAGGCCCCCATGAGGCCTTCTCCTTCCCCAATAGCCTCTCCCAAACCACCGGTGTTATTCAGTAACTAAAAAAACCCAAACAGTCTTGTCCATGGGCAATAACCACCACCAAGAAAAATGTGATTAAAGAAGGCAGCACACTGGCTTACATTTACACAGGGGTTCATGCTCCAGCTCCCCACTGTCAGCTACAGTCCTCCTTCTGGGGTTGCTGCCATCTCTCTGGGGTCTTCCATAGTTCTCATCCTCCAGCCTTTAGACCACTCACCAAGCCTCTCCAGGGAGCTCTGGGACACTCCCTCCCCTTTGGATGCTGGACCCTACTGCCGCTCAGCCCAGGGTTTTTATAGTCCTGGCTTGCCCCCTTCTGGTCACCTGACTAGCTGGTCAGGCTCAGCTTTTAACCCCCACCTTCCTGGCACGCCGTGCCCAGAAAGTTCTGACCTTAAAGGGGCTGACCTGTCTTCTGGTAACAGGGCTAGGGTTCCCTGTTATACTCTCCACTCTCTTCTCTTTTGTCTGGGGTCTTCCCTTCCCCTCTGAACCCTTTTCTTCTTCATATTGTCATGATAAGATAAATAAATAAATAAATAAAATCAGCACTTACATTCTTAGTCCCTGGACGATGCTCCACTACAAAGCAGTATGGTTGGAGACTGAGAGCCCATTTCATCAGCCTAACATTATCTGTCTTCATGCTTTTTAGCCATCGCAGCAGGGCGTGGTCCATGATTAATGTAAATTTCCAACCTAGCAGATAATATCAGAGTGTTTCTATGGCCCATTTAATCGCCAAACATTCTTTTTCTATTGTAGCATAATTCCTTTCAGGAGGGTGCAACTTTCTACTGCTGTATGCTATTGGATGTTCTTCTCCTTCCTTCATTTGGACCAACACCACACCAATCGCCCTGTTTGATGCATCTGTCAATACCATAAAGGGTTTATTGAAGTCTGGCGTATATAGTACTGGCTGTGTATACAGTGCATCCCGCACCTTTTGGAATACTGCTTCTGGTGTCCATCTCACTTTGGTTGGAGTTGCCACCCTTACTATTTCGGTCAAAGGCATCACTAAATCTGCGAGATGTGACGGGCTAGCTGGCAGTGACAGTCCAGGGGTTTTGAAAGGGTAAAAGATGATTGGAGGACTTGGGATTCCCTTTCCTCACCAATCAGGCCCCAGAGACTCACCTTCCATGTCCCCTGATTGGTCCCTTGGGTCACCAGGAGGGGGATAAAAAGGGCAGCACAGCTGACTCAGGAGAGACCAGTGAGGGACCACAAGGAAGGAGTTTCAAAGAGCTGGCAAGAGCTGGACCAGTGGGGCAGGAGCAGTTGCCCCAGAAGCACCTGAAGGAGTGAGACCTGTAGGCAGCAGTTGGACCCTCAGCAGAGCAGGATGCGGCCGGCAGGAGGGTTCCCTGCTGGGCTCCAGGATCCCCTACGAGAGGCTGTGGCCAGCAGGAGAGGCTCCCCAGCTCCAGCAAGGATCTGAGCAGCGACCCGAGAGGTTCCCAGCTCTGCTTCCAGCTCCTCCAATAAGAGGCCAGGCAACTCAACGTGAGGCAGGGACTCCTGGAAGGTCAAGACACCTCGCAGTTTGGTATAGTACCAGCACTGGTGGCTGTGTGGTAGTTTCTGCCTACCATGTAGGAGATTGGAGTTCAAGTACCAGCTGTGGTGACTTGGGGTGAGTGAAGTAATAGAAATTCTTGTTGCAGTGGAAAGGGGTCATTGTGTTTTCCCCCTTTCTCCTCCTCCAGGTCCCTAGGCCCTATATTCCTTGTTATTGACACTTTTTGTATTTTGTGCACCTGCTTTGATCCCTTCAGTTGGAGAGGGGGTACCTCTTGGAGTACCGCCCAAGTTACAGAAGTGAGGAATAAATTTCCTATAATATTTTGCCATTCCCAAGAAAGCCCTCACTTGTTTCTTTGTTCGCGGAGTTTGATACTTCCTTAGTGCCTCTACTTTATCCAACAGTGGTCGTACCTTACCACTTCCTACCTGGAACCCGAGGTACCGTGTTTCCTCCTTCCCACTTGTACACTTCTTCAGGATGGCAGTTAACCCCACCTTCCTTAAGTCTTGTAATACCGCTTACAGCGCTGTTAAATGCCCTGACCAATCTGTGGTATACACAATAATGTCATCTATATAAGCCGCAGTATAACCCCCATGCGGAGCCAGGATTCTGTCCATTAGCCGCTGAAATGTTGCGGTGGCTCCGTGTAATCTGAATGGCACGCATCGGAAATGGAATAGGCCTCAGGGTGTGGCAAAGGCTTTTTTTCTTGGTCCCAGGGTACCAAGGGGACCTGCCAGTAGCCTTTCGTTAGGTCCAATGTGGAGATGTAGCTGGCTTACAGTATGTTCTCCACCGTTTGTCCACCCTTGGCATCAGATAAACATCGAACTTAGCCAACGTGTTTACTTTTCGGGAGTCAATAAAGAGCCTAATTTTTCCATCTGGCTTTGGCACGGCCACAATAGGGCTGTGCCAGTCACTTTGGGACTCTTGTAAAAATTATGTCTTTTTCTAACATCATTTCAAGTTCCTCTTTTATCTGTCCTTGAACTTGTTGTGGGTTTAGCCTCCAGTTTTCATGGATTACCTGGCCTGGAGGGGTCCTTATTTGGTGTATCATGCCTTGAGCCTCCCCGGGGACCTCCTGAAACGTCTCCATATTCCCTCACTAGTTCCATTGCCTGTTGCCTTTGTTCTTCAGAGAGTTGTGGAGCCACTTCCACTTCACTTCTCCCCTCGTTCTCCCTCAGGGAGGGTCCCAGTTTTGGTTCATTTGGTTGAAGGGCCAAGTATAGGCACTCTCATTCTTGCCATGGCTTCAGCATGTTAATGTGGTATACCTGTTTTTTCTTTTGCCTGTCTGGCTGATATACTTCATAATCTACAGGCCATATTTAGTATATTATTTCATAAGGGCCCTGCCATCATGCTAGTAACTTACTCTCCTGGTCTGGCAAGAGTCCCAATAAATGGTCTCCCAAGTCAAACTTCCTCTCTTGAGCCCCTTGATTCTTCCCAGCTTCCCTTGATCAAATCAAGAATTCCTCTTGATTGCCATCTGTATAATAGTTCGAAAGGGGAAAACCCTGTTGAGGCTTGGGGCTTACTGCAGACAACAAGGGCGGTAACATTTGATCCCACTTCTGGGGGCGCTCTACCACAAACTTCTTCAGCATCTGTTTCAGGGTCCTGTTAAACCGCTCCACTAGCCCGTCAGTTTGGGGATGGTATACTGTGGTCTTTAGGTGTTTAATTCCCAGTGTTTTACTCACTCCCTTGAACATGTGAGATGTAAAGTTTGTTCCTTGGTCAGTCAACAGTTCTTTAGGGAGTCCCACTCAGGAGAATATTTTTAATAACTCCTCTGCCACCTTGGAGGTGGACACTGTTCGCATAGGCATGGCCTGCAGATACCTCGTTGCATAGTTCAGAAGGACCAAAATAAATTGGTGCCCAGCACTTCTTCTTGGCAGCGGCCCCACAATATCCATGGGCACCTGCTCAAAGAGGACTTCCACCAAAGGTAATGGTACTAATGGGGCTCTTGGAAGACAACTAGGGTTTACTTTTTGGCATACAGGGCAAGATGCACAGTACTTGGCCACTTCCTGTATTAACCCCGGCCAAAAAAATCTTCCCGTAATGCGAGCTTCAGTCTTGTCTCACCCCAAATGTTTGCCCATAGGAGTTCATGAGCTACTTTCAGTAGGGACTTCTGGTATTGCCGAGGTACCAGCAATTGTATTACTTCCTCTTCCCCATGTTTTCCATGTTCGCCTCTATATAGGAGATCATTCCTCACCTCAAATCGTGGGGTGGTCTTCATCAGCTCTGATCGCAGCACTTCCCCATTTCATTGGGCTGGGTGTTCCTGGAAGGCATATCGAAACTCTTCCTCTCTGCTCTGTTCCAATCGGAAATGATCATCCTCCCACAAGTGTTCCACGTCCACCTGTTCTGCTTTTTCATCTGATAGAGGTAGTTAGCCGGTGAAGCTGAAAGCCTCAGCCATGAGGTTGACCTCACGTACCACCTCAGACCTAGCTGTCTTGCATCCTCTTTTCCTGCTCCCAGTGGTCTCCAGCTGGGGCCTTCTCCTACCTCCGACTTCTCTTCAGAGGCTTTCCCCCTCGTCTGAATGGGGTAGCATTGTGGGGCACCTCCAGTTTTTCCTCACTCCTCTCAAACTATATGCCTGGGCTATGACCATCAGAAACTCCAGCCAGTCATATCCCAGCATCATTGGATAGGGTAAGTGCTTAGCTACCCCAACCAGCATTCGGTGCACTTTCTTGCCCACTTGCAGAGTAACCCACCATCTGTCTTGTCTTTGGGCCTCCCTGCACACACATTGAATGCTTATCTGATTCAATACTTCCCTCTCTCCTCTTGGTAAGATGTCTCTCCTCATTATTGTGTGCGATGAGCCCGAATCCAACATAGCCTGTATTATTTGTCCCTCAAGAGTCACATCCATTGTTAGTGCAGGGCATTCCTCTCCTGGCTCAGGGTGCACCCTGGCCACATACTCATAAATGCCCTTGGAGGGGGCTCGGTTTGTCTGTATGCCCCTCACCATCTTTTCTAGCAACACCTGCTGTCTTTCTGTTTGTTTCTGCAGACCTTGGACCACTTGACACAGGAGTTCCAATATCTGTTGTTGTGCCCCTGAATCCGAGGCTTGGGTCTGCACTGTCTTTCCTGCCAGATGGTTCTTTCTTTCATTCGGGCAAACCATGTGCTCGGGGTACACGTTACTGTAGGAAGTTTCCTGGCCAATGCATGTAACAGGACGCCCTCCCCAGTGCCATCTTCCCTGTTATCTGTGCCTTACGTGGGGCGCCCTTGGAGTCCCCTTTAAGGTTCTTGTGTCCCGCTCTCTACTCACCTGCCATGTCTTGATGGAAATTATTATACTGGTATTCTTGTAAGCAGGAGACTGCCTATTGTATTTCATATGTTGGGGTCTTCTGCCTCCACGGGGGTGTCAAGGCCTCCATGGGCCTTGACCCCTATCTTTCTCTAGCGAGGCCTCCCCATCCAAACCCACCAAACAGGGTTTGACTCTGAGGCTCTAGCCTATTATTCTTGTCTTGAGGCTTGTGGCCCTCCTTTCTGCTCCAATCTAGAACCTGGCCTTGAGGCCTGGCCACTGGCTCCACAGCCAAGGGGGTTGCAAATTCAAGGCTGGGGAATGGCCCTGAACCCATGCTGTTCCAGTGCAAAAAACCCCCAAACACTAGACCACCCTGGCCTTTTAGGATCATGTCCTCTGGCACCGGGGTCTGTACACGTTAAAATCCTGCACCCACACTGGCTCTGGGGGCAATGTACCCCAAATACTGCATCTTCTCTGGCACTGGGGTCAGTGCACCCCAAATTCTGTGCCCACACTGGTGCCAGGTCCCCATGCTGTAGTGGGGTCCCAATGAGGCCTCCTCCTTCTCCAGTAGCCTCACCCAAACCACCGGTTTTATTCAATAACTAAAAAAAATACGAACAGTCTTTCTTCTGGGGTTGCTGCCATCTCTCTGGGGTCCTCCATAGTTCCCCTCCTCCAGCCTTTGGACTGCTTACCAAGCCTCTCCGTGGAGCTCTTGAGAGGAGGACAGACTCCTTCCCCTTTGGCTGCTGGCCCCTACTGCCACTCAGCCCAGGGTTTTACAGGGTTTTTATAGTCCTGGCCTGTGCCTTTCTGGTCACCTGACTAGCTGGCCAGGCTCAGCTTTTAACCCCCACCTTGCTGACATGCTGTGCCCAGAAAGTTCTGGCCTTAAAGCGGGTAACAGGGCTAGGATTCCCTGTTACAGTTACCTTAAAAATGTGGGTACCCTGTACCCATGCAGGGTAGAGGTGGTTAGAAAAGTTCTGATGGGGCAAGATTTTGTTTGTCTGTTAAGCCTGGAGTGCTTTCTTTGAAATATCCAGGCTTTGATAAATTCTCACCCTCTCTAAGGCAGAGTTCCTGTGGATTTCTGGTGGGTTTGGAACTTCTGGATCCCAGGAGACTGTGGAGCCTCATTGTCAGGGTAGATAACCCTGGTGGGTCTGGCCCAGTGTGGAGATGATGGGAGCTCCCTGTAGCTGCTCAGAGGGCAGTGAGCATTGGCCAGCATTTTCTGCTGTCTCCCTCCTCAAAACCCTCATCATTAACCTTTGACCCTCATTCCTGTTCCTGTTTTCCTCTTTTTTTTTTTTTTATTCCAAGAATTCTGTTACTGTGAACTTAGTGGCTTCCCTTTGAGGAAGGGAGACTTATAGTTTCCTGATGGGCCTAAGGTCACTGACTACATGCAGTCAATAGATCTGTAGCTACTCAGTGAATATAGTTGACAGGACTGGGCCCTGGGGATGGCCACTCTAGCTTCTCAGTGTACCCTTCTTTTTCCTCTCATCTGCCATGCCTTGATAGAATTATTTTAGTGTTAAAGCTAAGCTGCCCCAGGGTCTCAGAGAAAGCCCTAGCTTCTTTTGGCTAGCAGGTCCCTCCCATAGCCAGCTGACCCAAGTCCTACCCCTCAGGCACTAAGTGGGGGCCCTCCTGGCCCCATCAGGGCACCAGTTGCCTTTGGGGTTATTTGTGGCCCCCTCTGATCCTTGACCTTGTCTGGGCTGTGTGCTCAGTGCCCCTCAAACGCTCCTGTAGCCTCCTTACCACACCTACTAGCCGCTTCCCATCCTCTGGTTTCAAAGTGAATCAGAACATAAATATCAGCAAACTGCTTTACAACTGAAAGTCACCTCACTCCAGGTAATTAGCTCTCCTACAAATGATAATAAGTCTCCTTTAGATCTTTCCTCGACATTATGGGATGGCTTGGGTGCCTGCCAATCCCTCCATCATAGCCATCTCCCTCAGGCACTCCTCTTCTTGAAGCCTGAAGGGATAGGCATACTTATATGCCTCCAAAGCTCCACCCCTTCTTGTCAGGTGGCTCTCCAGTTAAACACAGGGGTTTCCACTTCAGTCTGCCTTCCTCCATTGCAACTTAGCTCAGCTGCCTGAAGTTGTTATTTCTGTGCTGCCTGGGGCTAGGGACAGAAGTTGCACATAAACTGGTTTAAGTGATCAGAAACTGGTTTAAACCTGTAACAGAGCAGAAGCTCAGTGCACATAAACCAGTTTCAAAGTGGCTGAAACTGCTTTAACATAAACTGGTTGAATGTAGTATCAGACTTAACTCATTTAGGTCATACTCGTTTATGAAACTTCTGTCCTTGGAACCCTTTCTGGTTCAAGTTAAATCAGAGTCCCCCAGCATGCTCTGCAGCCCTGGGCCAGGCTGTGCTGTCTGGTCCAGAGAGCAGGACTGGCCCTGCCCCTCTGCTCCCTAGCTGGAGCAGTGAGGGCTGGCTCACTGCCCCCCTCCAGGCAAACCTCTGCTTTATCCCTTGCTGGGATCTGGGGCCAGGGAGGGGGCTTAAACTTCCCTGCCCCTGAGTATGGAGCTGCCCTGCCCTGCTTGCTTAGTGCTGGCTGCAACAGTGGACTACAAATCCCAGAGGTATCTGGAAGCAGGAAGAGGAAGTGATGAATAACCCTGCAGAATCCTGCTGCTGCGATTCTGCATTGCAAATCCCAGAGATCTCAAGAGCAGCAGAAAGAGGAAGCAAACACACAGCCCATGCTGGCTACATGCCAGAGAGCCACGCTCTAGCACCCCCTGGCTTCTGGCTTGAGCCACTGCAGGCAGGTGGTGGCACTTCCTGAATGAAAAGTGAATGTCTCTTAATTTGCTTATTGGTTCAATCTTTGAAGCTTAGATTAACCTGCAAAGACTGAATCAATTCAGCCTTGGGCTTTTTGACTGTCTGTACTTAGCTTGGAGGTCTGCTACTGGGCTGCTTATTGCAATGCAGCTAGCTCCAGGATAGTCACAACCAACTAACTGCTAAAATTAAAACACCTTCAGTGGTAGTTCTTATCCCTGTTGTTACTGCCCTGTGTGCTTCCAAGCGCTAGCCTTTGCCCAATTTCCAGCCCCCATAAAGTAAGTTTAGCCTGCGATGGCATCCCCTTAAAGTAACAGGAGCTAGAGTGTTTGTCAGGCTTCTGTATACAAAACTAGATATTCCCTCAAGTGGAGCCAGCAATAGAATTCCCACAGCCTGCCAGGATTTTCTACATTTTAGAGCTAAACACAGGCCCAGCAAGAATGGGACAGAGAGGGCAATTTCTATGGCTTGGTTAATATGCGATAATAGCTGCCTCATGGGTGTTGCTTTATTCATTAAGCTAGAAGTAAATGTATAGGGCGAGGTTCTGTTCTGCACCTCTAGGTGAAGCAGTACAAAACTTGCAGTCTGGTGGAAGGGAGCAGGACAAAGGAGGTTTTCCTTCTCTGCCTTGAGCTGTTTTGTGGTGTTCTGTATTTTTAGATCTCCCTGGAGACCTCCATTATGAAAGCTTTATGGAGCTACATATAGGCTGCAGTGCTATCTAGAATATCAGCCCTGTCTCAAAGCTCCAATCCATGTACCTAGTAGTCACCTGTGCTGGTGTGTTTGTGTGGTTCACAAAATGTAGCCATATGGCTACATTATACAATTCCTGTTCTGAAGTAATTCTCCCTGGTTCAGATTTGGAATATTTGAAGTCCTTTTACATTGCTTCAATCCTTTTAGTTGGCATGAAGAGGCTAGGAATGTGGGTGGGGAGGGTGTCATCTAGTGTTTAAGGGTGGCTTGTCAGGCTCATCATATTCCTCATCTCATACCTGCCAATTGAATTTTCATATATTCAAACCATGGATATTCCTTAGTTGAATGTACAGATGCAGTCTTTGCAGGTGCAGTATTTCCATGATGCCATTTTTGCAAATTCACCTGTTGTCTCTTCCTTTGAAAATGTGGTTCTGCCCTCTTAAAGGCTGGGCAGAACTCAAGAACTATTTTTCGTATTTACCTGAACATGCTGGTCAAGCTGCCGTTCAAGCCTCTAGAGGTCACTGACACATAAGGGCTTGAAATGCAGATGAGGGTAGGGATAGATTGAGAAGGATTATACATAGGCAAGTTGTGAATGAAAGAAAACATCAGTAGAGTGAACAGTCAGCTTGTGAATGAATCTTGCAACATAAAATCAGAGTTTATACTCCATTTCCTGAATTCAATTAGCTAGAGAAAACAACTCACGATGCCAGAGAAATTGAGGTATTTTTTGGCTGACAGTTTATTTGAGAGGTTAACCTGGGGAAGGAGAAGCAATAATAGTGCCATGAGGCTAGTAAATTAGTGTGCTTCTCTATACAAAACTGTTGCTCAAAGAGCTTCTCCCTTACTCCAGAAAGTGGGGGGCAAAACCTCATCCCTAGTACTTGGAGAGCAATAAAAACTGAGGAGAGGCACAGCTTCAGTGACAACCAAGTACCTTTTAAAATATGAGTCAGATTTGTTTAGTGGGTAATTTCAAAATCCTTTCTACCTTGCCTCTGTTCCCTAGAAACAAAGAATATTGCTTGGAGTTTTACTGCTATGGATGGGCAGCAGTATGTGTGACATCAGAAACATTTTAGGTTAGGAAATAATGATGTACATCATGGATGTCAAACTCATCAGGTCCCCCAGGCTGGATGAGTGGAGCAGGGCCGGTTCATGGGCCAGAACAGGACCACAGACTGGCCCCTCATGCTGGATCCAGTGTGAGGGGCTGGTGTAGTGTGGGCAAGCAGTGAGCACCCACCCTGGTCCTGTGTGCATGCTTTGGCCCCACGTACTGTGCACAGAGTTGATCCACTAAACACCACATGTCATCTGTAGCCAATGTTCCCTCTAAAGCGTAGCGGTACTTGAGCATGCCTCTTTGGTCCTGCCTTCTCCTTTTGGCATGGCGCGCGGTTCACCAAGCGTCCCAAAGTAAGTGTCCAGGTGGGAGCAGGCAGGGTTCGGCCACCAGACAAAGGTAAGCTCCTCACTCCTCATGCAGGGCAGGCAATGGCTCCTCCTTGAGGTGAGGTGGGGGCAGGGATGGTGACAGGGACAGGGATGGGGCTGGGGGCTGGTGCAGGCTCTTCCAGCTCCAGGGAACTGCTCCGTTCCTCTGCATCACCTCAGGGAGTGAGGAGGCACATGGTGTCAGGGCTGGGGGGTGGAGCAGTTCTATGAAGCCGGTGGAGCCTGTGGAGCAGTTCCCCAGAGCCCATGCCAGCCCCTGTCCCTGCCTTGCCTCACCTCAGGGAGAAGCTGCTGCCTGCCCTGCATGAGTCTGTGCTGGCTCCAGGGAACTGCTATGCTGGCTCTGGAGGGCTGCTGCACTCCCCAGCCCTGACACTATGTGCCTCCTTGCTCCTCGAGGCTATGCAGGGGAGTGGAGCAGTTCCCCAGAGCTGGCAGAGCCTGCAGAGCAGTTCCCTGGAGCCACCGGAGCCCATGCCAGCCCCCAGCTCCCACCCCCGCCCCAGGGAGGAGCCACTGCCTGCCCTGCATAAGGAGCGAGCAGCTTACCTTTGGTAAGTGTTCCATGCTGGCCCCAGTGCCTCTGCCACACTCTGCACCCAGCTTCTCTCTGTGTGGGTGTGTGTGGCCTTAAAAAGTTTGTGCACAGTAAGATTTTTACTTGTGCGTGGCCGAGGAAACACTGCTTGTAGCTAGGCCGTGACCTAGATGATAGGGCTTTATAAGCCAGATCTGGCATGTGGACTGTATCTATCTTTGACACCCCTGATGTACATGATCTCTTATTCGCCACAGCAGAATTGAGTGCTTTGGTTTTTATCAATAGCTCGGTTGCTGTAAAGCCAGAATTCATGATCTTGAAGGACTTGCTTGATTCAGCAGGCTGAAGATGTCTTTTGTTCTAAGATACAACCCTTAGCTATGTGTTTAACAGCTCCTAACTGATTTGTATCTTACCATGCAATGCAAAAAACTCCAGAGAAATGACACAAGCTGAGTGTGTATAATCTACTGGCTTTGGTATATCCAAAACTCTCAATGGGGGGGAAGAAAAGGAAAAAAAAATCGACATAGTTAAATGGATATCAGCCAGATTCTGTCTAGATGGCAGTGTGGCGGGCCAACAGGGGTGCTCCTGTACTAAGCCACCCACCTCACTGCACCCGACCACCTTCCAGGCTCCGAGGGCCTCCCTGGGGGTGCCTCGCATCTGGCTGACCCACTTCCTGGAGCACAGCCTGGGGGTGTAGCTGCCACCACCCAGGGACAGGCTTGATCCTGGTACTGTGCCCCCTGAGAAACACAGGCCTAGTAGTTCTCGAGGGTACTTGATTCAGTTCAAGAACTTGGGATGCTTCCTTCAGTCGGAAGCACAAGTAGTGGTCTCCCTTAGTCAGCCGAACCAAGGGGACCCCAAGGCATAGTCTAGACCCGCTCCCAATAAGTCTCCCATGGTAGGTACAAAGGAGAACTTTATTGGTTACAAGGAGTAGGGTTGGAATAGGGTACAGGGTAGAGCAATATCAGAAAAAATCCCATAGAGCAAAAAGGGTGGCTGGGGTAGCCTTTGATCAAGCATCTGAGTTACTGCAAGCCTAGTAATCCTCGAGGGTACTCGACTCACTTAAACTTGGGGTGCTTCCCTCAGTCAGAAGCACAAGTAGTGGTCTCTCTTAGTCAGCCAAACCAAGGGGACCCCAAGGCATAATCTAAACCCACTCTCAATAAGTCTCCCGCGCTAGGTATGAAGGGGAACTTTATTGGTTACAGGGAGTAGGGTTGGAATAGGGTGCAGAGTTGAGTAGAATCGGATAAATCCCATAGAGAAAACAGGGTGGCTGGGGTAGCCTTTGATCACGCATCTGAGTTACTGCAAGCTATATATCTAGTTAGATCTCGGGTTGCTTACTCACAAGCAACATCCAGAGGCAGGTGGAGATTCTCTCTGGAGGCAGGAAGTTCATTGATCATGAGTTTTGAGAGAGAGCAAGTTTCAGATGGTCCAGCTCTTTTCTCTCTCTGAATTTTCATTATGGCTACTGCCCCTTCTCCTGGGCAGTCCTTAACTTATATAGCCCTTATGAACTCATTTACCTGGTCCAATGGAGGCCAGCACCTGTTGGCTGCCAGCCAACCAATTTGAAATGTATCACTGGTTGCTGGGCAGACTGGCAGAGTCTCTAAGTCCCTCCCAATCAGGGTGGCATTGCTTAACAATAGGGAGCATAAGTCTCTCACCCAGGTATGTGATGCCAGTCACGTAGGTCTTCCCCCCTCCCTCAGGAATGTATCCAACTCAGGTTACAACTCAGGGTTACCTAAAAAGCCCATATTAACCAAATTGTCATAGAGCAGAGATTTTGGGGAGAGACAAGTGGCATTCTGCCACAGTCAGTTTGTAAAATGTAGTGAATAATGGAATCAAAACTCATGGCAGAGGTGATACCTTTTATTAGAGCAACTAGATATTTACAAAAAAATATATAAAAAGATAGTTATTTGCAAGCTTTTGGGCATGGGCACCCTTTACCAGGCATAGGAGATTGCAAAGATTGTAAAAATTCTCCTAGGTAGAAATTAAAATTCGTATTTCACAGGAGAGCTGCAGGTGTGGTTAAAGTCTCCTGTTTGGAACAGTTTGTTTTGTGCGGATTTGGCTCGGAGAAAAGTTGGAAAAGTCTTTTTACTTCAAAGTTGTCTAGTGGTAGGCAGGATGTAGACTCATATTTCCTGCTGGTTATGATGTTTCATATTTCACAGAACGGTGGAAAAATGGAATGCACTCCTGAGCAGGAATCTCTTTTGTGGAGAGATATCTCTGTGCTCTGTTGGAATGCAAATTAGCTTGGACTAAGGCAGGAGCAGGGTCTTGGTTTCAGGTGGTAAATTTTGCTTCCTTCTTGTAACACTATGAAGATTTCATTTAAAAAGTGGATAAAATTCGATATCATCCGTGTGTCAGGTATCCAGGTTGTAGCCATATTGGTCTAGAGGCAAAAGGAATAAAAACTCATGGTAGATGTGATACCTTTTATTAGACCAACTAGCTGGTTGCAAAAAAAAATCTTTATTTGCAAGCTTTTGGGCACAGGCACCCTTCATGGTTCTTTTATAGCAGCCGATGAAGCTGATGCTCACAAGTTTATGCATCTCTACCCTGCTTTGTGCCTGACTTCAGACTAGCACAGCTAACTACCTCTCTTATTATGAATCTATTACTTCCACTTGCAAGCTAATTTTCTCTCCATAATGTATTCCCCCTTATAATCATAATGTTAAACCATAAAATAATTTGCCAGACTTCATACCCATGAACATGTGTTATTGAAAATCCAGGACATGTTGTGGGATAACATGGGGACTGAATGATTGTCTCTTTCCATTGACCTGGGTGGTGCCAGCTAGCCTTTCTCAGCATTGTTCCTGCTGCACTTTGAGCTTTGTAAGATAGGAATTCCTACAGCATAATTTTGCCAGTGTTTGAATGCTAACTTCCAACAGACACGTCAGGAACTCCCCTCCTCTCACCTTCTTCCTGTAAATTTCTCCAGTATAGGCCTGATTACCTTCAATCAGCAAATCTGCTGGGCTTTATTAAAATGTCCTTCAGCTAAATATTAGAACACTAGAAAAAATCTCATTATTAGTGCTGATTTTTAACTGCACTTTCAAAGTGCTGACCATGTTGATTTGATTCTTATAATTTCTTTAAGCTGTGCCTTACAAGTTAATACTTCAGCAATTAGCTTTCTTTTGATTGTTTTGTTTTTAATTGCAAGTTTTCAGTGTGTACTATACATGCTTAGCTAGCAGAAAAATGAATGAATACAAGGGGTAGTGGATATTTAACTTAGTATTATGAGTCTTAGTATGTTTTTAAATGTGTGATGACTAGCCACATGATGATAATCTTTTACATAGATATGTTTACTTTAAAATTTCATCTCAAATTTAATTTCCTATAATTAAAATAAAAACCTGTCTTTTAAATCAGGGATATATTGAGATAGGTGCATAAATATGTGCAAGGTATGGATTTCTTAGGGTGATATCTCTTATTGGACTAACTTCATAGTTGGGACAGAGTTAGAGAAGTTTTAAATGCAAGACATTCTTTTCAGGTCTGACCAGAACAGGCCAAGTACAACATTGTAAATAAATAAATATACATATAAAATGCAAAGATAAGCACATGGATTTTAGATTATATTTTTATTCTCTACAGTATTAAAATCACAGGTATTTGTTACAGTACTGTTCTATAGAGAAAAGTCCACAGGTGGTTTTATTACATAAGTTTGTGAGTATTAACTTGTAGTATGGTCCAGTTCTGCCAAGTGTTACATATCTCTTGTTGGGCATTGAGAGTGCTCCTATATCATTCACAAAGCACTAGGCTCATTGTAGAATTTTGTCTTCTATGAATAAATAATGAAAACATTACACTTTCATAGATGTGATTTAAGATGCTATTAGTTTGAAATAGCTGTTTTGCGTTGAGTAATGTACACGTTAAAAGCACCTCATTAACTAAAATACCACATTTGCCACACTAGGGCTGGGACAGCCTGATACAAAATGTGCCCTGTTGAGTAGATCTCACTTTTAGTGGCAAAATACTGGAATGTGAACTTTTTTTTCTTTTGAATCTTTTTGCTTTTGAGTAAATATCTATTGGCTGGGGAGTGGGGGAGACAGGGCATAACTTCTTGCAGAAGGCTGTGTTTTTAATCAAATGCATGTTAGAGGTTGTCTGCAAATTTTGCTGTGTGTGATCCAGAGGTTTGGGTTTTTATGTTCTCCACATTGTGTGCTTTTCCTCTAGTGTTTCCATGACTTCCCAGCTGAGAGTGAAGCTGTTTGACTTCATTTGTCTGGTGGTACCTATAGCATTATAGATATACTAGTTAGCATTTTTATTAGTAGATGAAGTCTATATCCCTAAGCCTGACTTCCATTATTGTAAATCAAGTGTTGTGCTAGCATAAAGTAAGTTTGGAATCATTCTTTATATCTCTCTGCCCTGGAACATTTGGTTAATGAGAAATACCCAAGTAGTAATACTGGTATAAACACTCATCCTGCAAAGTTAATGTGGTTTCATACAGGCACATCCAGAAGGAGCTCAGAGTAGAACTAGAGCCATACTGTCAAAAGCTCAATGCCTCTGCTATCCTATTTGGTTTCTTACACCCTCTTTACCACTGTATTGTTCAAGCACTTTAATACTTGCTAGCAGCTGTGATGTAGAAGAAAGCCCCCTTTTCCTCTTGCCTACAGTTGCTCTCCCCTCCTTGGATATGTTTTTCCTCTTCTACCTTTTCTTCCTTCCTCTTTCTTTCACATTAAGATAAGGAATTGTGTTTTAAAATTTGTATTTGCGCATTTTGTATCTCCCCTTGTATTTTGGTATTTTTATCTATTTGTGTGCCATGGCATTACTTTTGTAGCTTATATTTTATACTCCTCACCTTTCAACTAAATGTGTTTAGTTTCAGAAGTAAGTTATACATTGTAACAATGTTAACAAGAGCAGGAGTCAAACTGCCGCTTCCCTGTATCAGGTGGGCCCCTGAAAGAGCGAGTGAATCAGTGATTGAATGTGCAACACAGTAGCAGGCAGAAATTAACACCTAGGAAAACCGCAGATCAACCAACGGAAGAAATCAATAGGAGACAATGTAGCAACCAGGAAATCTCTAAACGTCACTGTTCAAGGTCTAGAAGCCCTGGTCTGAGTTAATCAATGCCGGGGACCAAATTTTGGGCTGAATATCTCCAGATCGACTGCTCCCAGAGCCTTATTCAAAATTCATCAACAGACTCCCAAACCTGCATGTACATGCGGAAGACCCCTGGGGCTGACAGATGCCATCCAGTAGCCATTGAGGGGGAAGTCCCACGAGGGTCAATGACCCCTGGATTGGGCAAACCTGAAAACTGGGGAGTCACCAAAGTCTGCCAAGGACAGATAAAAAGCAGTGACAAGTGACCCTCAGCGGCGCCCTCTTGATCTCCAACTTGACCAGTACCCGACCTGTCCAGCCAGAAGGACCAGCCGGCAACCCCCTTCTGGAGGATAACACCATGCTGAAAGAAGCCACGATGGCAGACTCCAGCACCTGTAGGATAGGTATACCTGACTCTTGTAGCTCGCTACTCTGTGTGTGTGTGTGTGTGTGTGTGTGTGTGTGTGTGTGTGGGGACCAGCCCCAAGGTTTATGATTTAACTTAATTACAGTGCTTCAATCCACCTAATAAACCAGAATTTTAAGGCTCCCGAGTTGGACATTTGTAGCTAACAGTGATAGGATCATAGGAATCTCCTATTTGAAATAGAGGAATAACTCTTTACCCTAGATACCTGGTTTACACTGAAACTGATTTCTAACTGTCTTCACTTTCTCATATAGTAAACAACCAAAACTTGACAAGAATCATTTAATAGATTTCATAGGCATTAGGGCTGGATGGGACCTCGGAAGATCATTGACTCCAGCCCCCTGCCCCAGGGGCAGCAAGTCAGCAGGGGTCATAGTATTCCAGCAAGATAAACATCCAAATTTCTCTTGAAGGCATTCAAAGTAGGTGCTTGAACCACCTGTGGCGGCAGTCTATTCCAAACCTTGGGGGCTCAGACAGTAAAGAAGTTCTTCCTTTACATCCGGCCTGAAATGGTCTAGGAGGAGTTTATGACCATTCGACTTTTTCATCCCTTGGGGCGCTCTGGTGAACACATGTTCTCCCAGATCCTGGTGAGCACCCCTTATAAACTTATAGGCAATCATCAGATAACCCCTGAGCCTGCGCTTTTCCAGGCTGAAGAGTCCCATGGCTCTCAGCCTCTCATCATAAGGTCTGTTTTCCTGACCTCTGATCATATGCGTGGCTCTCCTATGGACTCTCTCAAGCTTCTCCACATCCTTTTTGAATTGTGGAGCCCAAAACAGGACTCAGTACTCCCAGCTGCGGCCTCACCAAGGCCGAGTACAATGGGAGAATGATGTCCTGGGATTTGCTTGAGAAGCATCTATGGATGCAAGCCAGCGTTTTGCTCGCTTTACCAGTAGCAGCATCACGTTAAAGACTCATGTTCATCTTGTGGTCAATCATGACCCCCAAGTCCCTTTTGCCTGTAGTGCTAGCCAGCGTAGCACTGCCGAGCCTATAAGCATGCTGCGGGTTTACCTTCCCAAGGTGGAGAACCTTGCATTTTTTGGTGTTAAACACCATCAGGTTCTCATCCACCCATTTCCTGAGCCTGTCAAGGTCAGACTGGATCACCCTCCTGTTCTCAGGTGTGGATGCTTTACTCCAAAGTTTGGTGTCATTGGCAAACTTGGTCAGTCCGCTTCTGACTCCAATGTCCACATCATTAATGAATATGTTGAATAATATAGGTCCAAGGACAGAGCTTTGAGGGACCCCACTGGTTACAGCATACCAAGACGATTGACTTCCATCCACCACCACCCTGTGGGTCCAACCACGGAGCCAATTCCCCAGCCAGCAAATTGTGGTGAACCCAAGGCTGCAGTTGGACAGCTTTGCTAAGAGGTGATCATGGGATACCAGCCAGAAGGCTTTTTTAAATTCAAGATATATGATATCAATATCTTCTTCCTTATCCAGGTGATAGGTCACCTGGTCATAAAAGGAAATAAGATTGGTCAAGCAAGACCTACCTGCCACAAACATGCTGGCTATCCCTCAGGATGTTGCTATCAGACAGTCTGTTAAGAATGGCCTCTTTGATAATCTTTTATAGATTCATAGATGTTAGGGTCGGAAGGGATGTTACCAAATTTGCCCATTACTTTGGGGTGTGCTCATTTATTAGGGATAGTTTCTAGGGTCTTGGTGATTCTGTCAATGTGCTGCTTGTGTTACTATATGGAGCTATATTTCTCCCTTCTGCAAGCCCTCACCCCCAGTGGAGCTATCTTGCAGGACTCAGTCTCAATGGGACTGGGTTCCTCCAGTCACCAAATCAGTCATACACACAAACACACACAAATTAACGTGACACACCTGACCTGGCCGGGCTGATCAGCACGGACAGGCTGACACCCTCATATGCCAAGAATCAGTTCATAAGAGCAACAATAAAATGCAGTCAAACACAAGCACACAGGTAAACAGAATCCCTCTGAATCCGGCTGGGTGTCCAGCTGACACCCTCATGTGCCAGCATTCAGTTCATAAGGGCACGTCTGAGTCAAACTGGGTCAATCAGCCTGTACAAGCTGATCCCCTTATGTGTTTCAAACTCAGCACGTCCCAATCTTTGGCCTCTTGATGAGCAGACTCCACAATAATTTGGGCTTCACAGGGATCTTTAGCATAGGTAAAAGAAGCGTTGCTGCAGAGCACGGGAGGAAGGAGAAGCAGAGAAGGAAAAATATAGCCAATTACTACCAGTTTGACTATAAAAGTTATTTATTGCTAAGCATATGAAATATATAATAGTACTAGTAGTAATAGACATGCAAAAGAAAAACAAACACAAACAATGACAATACTACCCTGGTTTCACTAAGTATTTGGGGAAACTTAGCTCAAGCTTAGCTGATACAGTTCGGGTTCAGAAGTTTATGCCTAGAAAGAAGAGAGAGAATGCTGGGATCTCACCTAGTCCACGGTACTCAGGCTGCAAAGCTGACAGGCACAGTCCGTAGCACAATCCTTGAAGAGAGAGATGATCTGTTCTTCCAGCGTCCCAAGAACGACAGGGGATGGTGTCAGCACAGGAGTTTTCTTCTTCTTTCCTTTTCTCCTTCTTTCCTCCTGGTTCTTCTTCTTTTTCTTTTTTTTTTAAGCACACACACTTACAGATTTTTATACCCTCAGTTCAGCTGCTTCGAAGTATCCTCAGTAGTGTAAATCATTGTCTTTTCTATTGACAAGGTGTTATCTGGTTCGGACCATCTCAGGAAGCTGACTGATAATCAGGAAACACTTAAGATTAGGGAGTAACCCAAATACTTGGGAGCCAGCTTGAAATTCCTATGGATGGCAGATATACTGATGGGATATCTCATGGTTTCTTCAGGAACAATAGATAGCTTGCAGCATCAGGATTTTGGATTTTTACTTGTGCACAAGCCTCAGCTTAGCATGACTTTTCCAGATCTTACTATAGTCTTTTAACAGACTTAAAGCAATTATTGGGGTGCTCATAACCTTTTGTGGAGAGGACTCCCACCAGCCGTCTAGGGAAAGATATGACAACACCTGGGATTAGGGCTCCAGCAGGTTGGATGCTGTGATGAACCCTTAACCATTGTTCAAATGTTGCCCATACCCCCTCTGACTCGGTCTCTTGCTTCAGCATTCCCTAACCCGGCAACCGACTTTTAGTCAATCAAGTTTAAATAGGCCTCCCATAGTGGGACCGGGGAATGTACGGCCCGAGATGCCTATTAAACTTAGAGCTGTGTGTGTGTGTCTGAGGGGGGAAAAGTCCTTAGCAAATCCAGATTAGAACTGGTCTGATAAATGCTGAACTGGGTGTGTGTGAACATGGGTTGATTAACATTTGAAGCACAGATTCCCTATCATGCAGTGCTCCCCTGCTTCTCTGGTCCCAGAATTCACTGCAGTCTCTGCTTCAGGCTTTCTGTTCTCCATCTCTCATGTAAATGAATAGTCATCTGGTTCCATCTCGGATGTAAATGAGACCTAGGGCAGTTGTTCACTCTTGTCACCCTTATCTGGTGAGGGTCTTAGGTGCGTCTCTCACTGCATCTTAATCAGTTTCATTTAGGTAGAGGAGGGGAGGGAGGGGGGGTGAGTCCTTTTGTGAGTCAGACATACTGCATCCTGTGCCAGGGTTGCCCAAGAACACAGAGCTGAGACGTAACAGGGACCTCAATAGATCATCGAGTCCGACCCCCTGCATAGGCAGGAAAGAGTGCTGGGTCTAGATGACCCCAGATAGATGCATATCCAACCTCCTCTTGAAGGCCCCCAGGGTAGGGGAGAGCACCACCTCCCTTGGGAGCCCGTTCCAGACCTTGGCTACTCTAACTGTGAAGAAGTTCTTCCTAATGTCCAATCTAAATCTGCTCCCTGCTAGCTTGTGGCCATTATTTCTTGTAACCCCTGGGGGCACCTTGGTGAATAAAACCTCACCAATTCCCTTCTGTGCCCCCGTGATGAACTTATAGGCAGCCACAAGGTCGCCTCTCAACCTTCTCTTGCGGAGGCTGAAAAGGTCCAGTTTCTCTAGTTTCTCCTCATAGGGCTTGGTCTGCAAGCCCTTAACCATATGAGTGGCCCTTCTCTGGACCCTCTCCAGGTTATCCACATCCCTCTTGAAGTGCGGTGCCCAGAATTGCACGCAGTACTCCAACTGCAGTCTGACCAGCGCCCGATAGAGGGGAAGTATCACCTCTTTGGATCTATTCGTCATGCATCTGCTGATGCATGATAAAATGTCATTAGCTTTTTTGATGGCTTCGTCACACTGCTGACTCATGTTCATCTTGGAGTTCACTAGGACTCCAAGATCCCTTTCCACTTCCGTGCCACCCAGCAGGTCATTTCCTAGACAGTAGGTATGCTGGACATTTTTCCTTCCTAGGTGCAGCACTTTGCATTTCTCCTTGTTGAACTGCATTCTGTTGTTTTCTGCCCACTTGTCCAACCTGTCCAGGTCTGCTTGCAGCTGTTCCCTGCCCTCTGTTGTGTCCACTTCTCCCCGTAGCTTTCTGTCATCAAAGACCTTCCCCAGGATAGAGGTCAGGCTGATGGGTCTGTCATTTGCCAGATCCACTTTCCTGCCTTTCTTGAAGATAGGCACCATATTGGCCTTCTTCCAATCTTCGGGCACTTCACCAGAGTGCCAGGTAAATCACATCTTGATGGGAGCTCTTGAATCCTGTGGTTGACACACCAAATTACAGTGTGTGTGATCTTCAGATTGTTTTTTCATTCCTATTTGTATTCTGTCCATTACTCCTGTGATATGCAGAAAAAGTAATCTTTTGCATACTGCTTGATTTTTTTTTTCATTTACCTCTTACCCCTTACTGCTTTAGTTTGTCATTTTTTTTCTCTAGAGGACAAAAAAAAATCCATCTAGATTTAATCAGGATGACAAACAGGAAATGGCAGAAGCAATATTAGTGGAGATTCTGATTGCCCTCAAAGAAACTTCATTACAACTCAACTCATTGCGAGTATCTGCTTCTGCTTCCATATAAATGTGTATCTATATGGCAAAGCATATTGCTGGAAAACATGCCTGGAGCAGCACACACTCACATTCATTTTATAGGAGTTGTCAAAATGTAAAATAGTCTCTCTATGAGCACTGAAGAAAGTTAGTTCTTTTACTGCTTAAAAATAAATTTAAGTAACATTTGAAACACAGAGGGCTGAAGAAAGTCCACGAGAGATTCAAGGAGCATGTCATAGCTACAAGTTTTATGTTATAACATGAAATAGTTATTTACTTCTATAGATCAGATGCATATTATTTAGCTGTTAATGTTGCTTCCTTTTCTGAAATTTCATAGACATGTAGATTTATCGTTTGCATCTCTTGTAAAACTAGGCCAAGAAGCTGCTGAGAACAGGGTGCCCTGACATTTTTCCTGAAAAGTTCAGGCATTTCTGTGTGCTAGAGAAAACAGTCATAAATTCTGTGAGATGACTCAACAGCTCTCACTCTGGCCACATACTGATATTCAGTTTCTTGTGGGAGAGTCGTTGCTATCCCAGGAGAAACCACAAGTGTGCAGATTTTAGGATTTTTCTCCCAGAGAAAAAATGGCCACCCCAGGAAAAAAGTAACCCAGGAACAACCAGGGTTAAATCACCCTCAGGAGAGTGATTTATCCGTACATGTTGTCTCCTGAGAGAAGCAAATGTCTGCACGCTTTCTCTTCTAAGAGAAGACATACCATAGGTCTCCAGCATGCTTTGCTTCCACATTCTCTCCCACCCCTACCCAAGAAGACAGTGTGTTGCTCGCTGGACACTGCTGCTCCAGCCAATCAGGGAGCAGAACATGCTCCCTTCACAATCTCACATTATGCCTCAGGGAGAGACAGACTGACCCTGAGCAATTTGGGTCAGCCAAACAGGGCTGCCATGTGAACTGCTGCCATCTATCTCTGACTGGACTTAGGCAGTCTGCAGAGCATGCTGAGATGTGTGCACAGGGGCCTCTTGGCTGTGCAGTGTCAGCACTGCATACTCTCTGCTCTTCAAGGGCTCAGCAATCAAATGTCTTTCCAGATGCCTCTAGGTAAGCTTTACCAGGAAAATTCTCCCAGGTCATTTGAACAGATGTATATAGCCTCTGTTTAATCTGCCACTCACTTTGATTAGCAAGTTTGCCCCTTTGAGGACTCATTTACTTCTTTCATTCACTTTCAGATGGTCTAGAATAAGATTCTTATTCTAGATGGCTGATCCTTGGAGATATGACCGACAAATCAAATACAAATATGGACCAGAAATATCTGAGAGAGACCAGTACATCTCAGACAATGAAAAATATTTGTGAAGCCCCTAAATATAATGAGCAGAGTGGGTCAGCAATATTCTGGCATTTTTTTTAAATTTTTGTTTTTGTCAATGTGTGTTAGTTTGTTGAAACTAATGTTCTTCGTGGAGTCACATCAATTAAGATGAAGCATTAATTGTCATTGGGAAAAGTTTCTCAAGAGTGGGGTGACGTTTTTGGTCAAAAGAAGGATTCCACCTTCCAGGATAGCCAATAGCCTAGGATGTTGACAGACTGAGGTTAAAGATTTTCTTAGACTGAGAAAATTTTAGAAGTCTCAGAAATGTTCACAGTAAGAGGAATTCATTTCCTGCTCAGATTTAGATATGAACAATTAATGTTTTCTCTAAAAAGGGTGGTTTTCATGTGGCATATGGGGAAGGATTTTCATGATTTCTCCTTTTACCCGATTCTTTAAATTTGCCATTACTCATTTCCCTGTAAATTTGTTGTGTTTAATAATCTCTCTTGCAGTCCTTATATCTGACCATTTTTCCCATCTGGTCTTGCTGGATTATACATTCCCATGACAGTGAAAACAGTTTGTTTTCTAGAGGCAGTGTGCCTTGAGGCACTTCTTTGCAGTGAATACCAGTAGTTCAGAAGATTGCAAACAGAAATGAATGACAGGGCTGGTGAATGGCCAGAAATGTAGTCCTCTTGAAACCTGTCTTGCCCACTCTCTTTCTTGCACTGTAATCAGTTTTATATTTCTGGGCTAAGTTACAAAAACAGATGTCCACACTGCTGAGGGTCTATCCCTGGTATCTTGAGAAGAAACTTGCTTTGTATAATATTTACTTTTAGTACTCCAAGAACACAGGGCTTAGATTTCCGCCTACTCTGAGTGCTGTTTTCTTAGCTACTATCCAAATGAAAATGCATCTTCCCCACCTAACACTGCAAGAGCTGCAAGATCACGTGACTGGTCTGGACTCTTTCCTAGTTTGTTTATCAGTACCTTTTACAAGTCATTGTTGTGGATGCAGTTGGCGTCTGGGAATACGATGTTTTTTGTTTCCCCATATACAGGTGGATAAGATGGTGTGCAAGGCACTTCTTTCTTTATGAAACATTATCTTATTCTAGAATGGGAATAAGGAGATCACCTGTCAATATTAATGCAGCTGTATCTTCTATGAAGAGGTTTGCATGCTTGACACCTACTATTACTGTATTTAAGGATGTATTGGAAGCTCTGACTTACTACATGTCAGTCTTAAAAGGTTATTTAGGATATTAGTAGTGGAACAAAAATACCTCTCACATTGAGGCATGTACCATATGTTGTACTTTTAGAAGTGATTGTATTTTAGCTTTAAAGGGAGTCTAGAAAAGCCAGTAATTGCATGGATGTTCCAAGCTTTCTCCCTCTTTATTTTTCCTGTCATAGTTTTAGTTGAGTTGTTAGCATCCTTTAAGCATGTTGTGTAAAAGAATTATACCCTCTTCCCAAATTAGCTGTACCATACATTTTATTTTCACACTGTTACCTATCATGAATAAATGGTATAATTTAGAGCAGCAGTTGGCACCCTTTTTTGGGCAGTGGGCTGGAATGAACCAGCTTAGGTCTGTGGTAGGCCAACACTACAACTCAGTTGGTACCGTCGCAGTGGCATGGCTGAAGCTCCCTGTCACCATGGCCACATGCTGCTGAACACTGCTAAAGCCCCCGGCTATGTGGGCCTTGGGCGATAGGTTGCCAACCTCTTATTTAGACAGCTTCCAACCAGTGGTGCTCAATCTTCCAGCTATGTGGGTCATATGAATGGTGTGGGGACAGATGGCTGGCCAGATCACACAGCCAGGGTCAGGGATGGATTAACCCTTTAGTGGGCCCTAGGCGAACAAACTATTCACCTAGTTGTTTTGCATAGGGCGGTAGCAGCAGCAGAGGGCTGCCACTGGGGCTTGGAGCTTCAGTGTGCAGGCCTAGATGGGAAAAGGAGCAGGGAGGCACTGCAGTGGCATGGCTACAAAAACTGAGCTGGATCTGCTACAAAATAAGCCCCTTCTTCATTTATGACCCTAGGAATGTGCCTAGTTTACCTATGCATTAATCTGGCCCTGGCTAGGGTTGGTCCATGGGCCTGATCTTCAGTGAGGGGTCAGTGCATGGGGTCAGTCTGCAGCACAACTAAGAATGTTGGCTTGTCTCCATGGACTAGATCCAGCCACAATCCCAGCTCTGGAAGCTATGGCAATTATCATTGCCATCATTCTCCCACTACCAAATTTCTGGGAGCCCCACGGGCTGAATGACACAGACCCACGGGGTGAATTTGGCTCAGTAGGAAGGAGACTGAGAACTATTGTTTTAGACTATTTCCTCATTAGATAGATTATTTTAGACCAGAAGTGTCAAACTTATCCATCCCTGCAGGCTGGATGAGTAGTACTGGGCTGGTCTGACATAGGTGCTGTGTGCAGCATGCTTAGGTTGTACCCCATACACTGGATCTGGCTCCATCTGGCATGTGGGGTTTGTGTGCTGCATGCAGTGCACTGGCCTGATCTGAGACCATGTACAGCACTGTGGGCCAGATGATAGGGCTCCACAGGCTGTACTCAGTCTGTGGGCACTATCTTTGATGCCCCTAACTTAAACTGAAAGGTTAGACCAATAGGTTATAGTTTAGATTAATAGATTCATAGATCTTTAGGGGCTGGAAGGGACCTTGTAGATCATCAGGTCCAGTTCCCCTGAACTAGGCAGGAAAAGACAACTGGGGTCAAGTGACCCCAGCAAGGTGACTGTCCAGTCTCCTTTTGAAGATTTCCAGGGTAGGTGACTCCACCACCACTGGAGGGAGTTTATTCCACAGTCTGGACACCCTGACTGTGAAGGAGTTTTTCCTGGAATTGAGCCTGAAGCGACCTTCCAGGAATTTGTATCTATTGTTCCTGGTCTTCCCCAGGGGTGCCCTGGTGAACAGCTGTTCGTTGAGTTCTTGATGTACTCCCCTGATATAGCGGTAAGCTGCTACCAAGTCCCCTCTCAGCCTTCTCTTCTGTAGGCTGAAAAGGCCCAAGTCCCTCAGCCTCTCCTTGTATGGCTTGTCTTGCAAGTCCCTGATCATACAGGTGGCTCTCCTCTGGACCCTCTCAAGTTTATCTACATCCTTGTTGAAGTGGGTCACCCAGAACTGGATGCAGTACTCCTGCTGTGGTCTTACAAGTGTAGAGTACAGTGGGAGTATCACTTCCTTAGTTTTGCATGAGATGCAATGGTTAATGCATTGTTGTTTGCCCTGCTGGCCACAGCATTGCACTGCCAGCTCATGTTCATGCGATGGTCGATCACTACCCCAGGTCCCTTTCGGCTGTGGTGCAAGTCAAATTGTTGCCACCGAGCCTGTAGGTATGTTGGAGATTATTTGACCCCAGATGGAGCACCTTACACTTCTGAGTGTTGAACTTCATCTGGTTCTGGTCCTCCCAACTCTCCAGCCTGTCCAGATCTGTCTGTATCTGCAACCTATCTTCTGGCATGGCCACAGTCCCCCATAACTTGGTGTTGTCTGCAAACTTGGCCAGCAAACTTTTCACCCCCACATCCAAATCATTATATAAAGGCATTGAAAAGCACCATTCTAAGCACAGACCCCTGAGGGACACCACTGGCCACTTCTCACCAGGATGACACATATCCATTCATGAGAACTCTCTGGGTCCTACCATGCAGCCAGTTTTCCACCCACTGTACTGTTGAGCAGTTAAGCCCAGAATCTTCCAGTTTTTCCACAAGGATATCATGGGATACTAGATCAAAAGCCTTTTGGAAGTCTAGGTATATAATGTTGACCTTCTCTCCCATGTCCAGGTGGTGAGAGACCTGTTCATATAAAGAGATGAGATTGGTACTCAGCACTGGTGAAACCGCAGTTGGAGTACTGTGTCCAGTTCTGGGTGCCACATGTCAATACGGATGTGGAAAAACTTGAGAGGGTCCAGAAAAGAGCCACCCATATGATCAGGGACTTGCAAAGCAAGCCATATGAGGAAAGCCTGAGGAACCTGAGCCTCTTTAGCCTGAAGAAAAGAAGACTGAGAGGGGACTTGATAGCGGCTTACTGCTAGACCAGAGGAGTACATCAGGAGTTCAGTGAACAATTGTTCACAAGAGCACCCCCAGGGAAGACCGGGAGCAATGGATACAAACTCCCGGAAGGCTGCTTCAAGCTTAATACCAGGAAAAACTCTTTCATAATCAGGGTGTCCAGACTGTGGAATAAACTCCCTTCAGAGGTGGTGCAGTCACCTACCCTGGAGGTTTTCAAGAGGAGACTGGACAGTCACCTTGCAGGGGTCACCTAACCCCAGTGTCTTCTTGCCTAGAGCAGGGGGGCTGGGCCTGATGATCTGCAAAGTCCCTTCTAGCCCCTAACAATCTATGAATCTATGGTAAGACAAGACCTACCCCCAGCGAAGCCATGCTGGCTGTCATTCAGAATCTTACCCTCAACGAGCATATCGCACATAGATTCTTCAATGAGTTTTCCAGGATTTTCCCTGGGATGGAGGTGAGGCTGATTGGCCTATAGTTTCCTGGGTCCTCCTTCTTCCCCTTCTTGAAGATGGGCACTATGTTGGCTCTCTTCCAATCCTCAGGGATCTCCCCTGTGTGCCATGATTTCTGAAAGAGTTTTGCCGTGGGTTCTGCAATGACCTCAGCCAGTTCCATCAGCGCTCTTGGACAAAGTCCTTCTTAATTACAAATGTCTAGCTTTTCTAGTTGGTTTTGCACCAGCTCAGCATCCACAGTGGGAAATCTATCATCCCTACCATGCCCCCTGTGATCCTTATCTCGCTTGTCTTTCCCCTTGGTCCGGTGAAATACTAAAGCAAAATGGGCATTCAGGAGTTCAGTTTTTTCCTGAGTGTCCATTACCAGCTGTCCCGAGGTGTTAAGCAGGGGCCCCATGCTTCCATTTGTTTTCCATCTGCTCCCTACATACCTAAAAAAAGACTTCTTATCATCTTTGACTCCCTTAGCTAACTTAAACTCAGTCACCGCTTTAGCTTTCCTAATCATTTCCCTACAAGTGTGAACCAATGTTGTATAGTCCTCCTTGAGGACAGTTCCTAGCTTCCACTATGTGTACACCTCTTTGTTTTCTTTTTCAAAAGGACCATGATATCCCTATTGAGCCAGGAGGGCTTGCCTGCCCTTCTGCTACCTTTCCTCTTCATGGAAACAGTTTTCTTTTGTGTTTCAAGGATCATGTCCTTGAAGAATGATCACTCTTTGTGCATCCCATTCACCTTCTGTCCCTGGTCCTGCATTGCCTTCCCTACTAATGCCCTGAGTTTGTTGAAGTCAGCATTTTTGAAGTCTAAGACTTCAATCCTGCTAGTTGGTTTGTCAACCTTGCAGTGGACAGTGAACCTGATGAGCTCATGGTCGCTGTCGCCCCGGCTACCCTCAATGTTCAAGCCACACACCAGATCATCTCCTTTGGCCAAGACCAAATCTAGGAGAGTGGTACCTCTGGTTGGCCCTTGCACTTCCTGGGTCAGAAAGAGCTCCTCAATTATAGTTAAGAAGCTACATGACTGATCCAACCTAGCCAAGAATTGAATTAATTCAATTCAATTACATGTACAATTAAAGACTGATATGTAGAAAGATCCTGTCCAGAGAACTAGTCATTGCTGAAGTGCATGGAGAATCTAAATACAATGGGGGATATTAAATAAACGCTCTACGGTAGTGGTTCTCAACCTTTGGTACCTTATGTACCACCTGCCGATTGACGTGGCGAAAGCGAAACCGGGACTCCCACTGCGGCACTTCTGGTTTTGCCACCATTAGCCAAGTCCCACTTTTGCCTCACAGACCACAGCCCAGGGGGTCCCCCTCCCTGTCCTCCGGCACACCGGATGCAGCGGGAGAGGTTGAGGCCGTAACTTCCGGCTCAAACAGGCAAAGACACCTCCAACCCACTGGATGGGAATGGAGGGGGAGAAGGAGGGCAGGCCAAACTCAAAATGTGGCACTCACATACCCCCGCCCGTGTCTCGCATACCTCCAGGGGCATGCGTACTATGGGTTGAGAAACACTGCTCTACGGGACTTAATTTGAATATCTGATTATCCATAACACTGAAATGATCTGAGGCCCCATATTTGGCTTCCCCCAGATCTGTAGTACTGTATTGTCCCATAAGGGAGTTATTTTTTTTCCCTTTAGACTCTTACACACAACTAGGCACTGGCTTCCTAGTGCAAAACACTTCAGACATAGCAGCAAGTGAAGGTGTCCTGAAATGGCTCATTGTTAGGCAGGAGGAAGGTAAAGTGAGGTTAGCAAGCTGGAAGAAGCTTATTATTCAAGGCATTGTTTCCTCTGAAAGCAGTCTTGTCTTTGCTTTTTAATTTTAAACCTTATGGTTTTGTTATTTAAAATTTTTGAGCTTCAACCACCAACAATAAACACTCAGAAGAAAAGCTTTTACTAAATTCTGCTGGGTGACTTTGCCAGGTTACAGGCTTTTTGCCAGCCCTACTTTAATCAAAGAGTTATTTGGACAGATATCTTGTTCTGAGCTGCTTTGACTGTAATTGAAAGTCCCAGTCATTGTCTTCCTTCGTCCCACCTGCAGGCTCCCTCTAATTGTATTAACAGAGAGTTATTCTTGTCAAGTATGAATCAAACTTTCTTTCCTGCACAGCTGCTTGGGAATGAAGCAAGTTCCCTGGGAGATTCAGATGATGGCAATGAAATCTTGAAAGAAAAAGGTGTCAGTCATATTTACAGAACAGTATGACAGGAATACATAATGGAAGCTTGTTATGAGAAGAGAGAAAAAACATTCACTGTCAATATTATCATTCTCTGACGAAAACGTGTATTAGAAAACCAGGGCTCACAGGATAAGCAAATGTAAGGACAGGTATTTGGAAAAATAAGTGACTGATGTTGGCCGGGCTTTACCTCATCACTCACAGGATATAAGATTAAAATGTCATGTTTTTCATCATCTTCCCATAGCCAAGTTATATTTCTTACTTGTCTCATCCCCCCGTCCATCAATTAAGGAGCAATACAAGCAAAAAATAAATAAAGGTTTAAAATAAATTCAGGAGCACGAAGGCAAGTCTGCAGCCTTGTGTACTTGAGATAACAGCTGGCAAGGCAATTTCACAAATCAGCAACAAAAGGAAGTTGCAGAGTTGAGAGCTGTGGAAGTTTACAAGGGAAAAGCCAAGATACTTTTTTTCCTTGGAGAAGCCTTTGCCATGTCAAATGTTCTCAAAAGCTGAGAGGCCCCTGAGGTAGCCATAGCTGCATAGAGCCCTGGTCATATGATTTCAATGGAGCTATGGTGCCAAGGGGAGAGAATGGTTGTGGAAATGCATGGCTTCCCTGCACATGATCTCAGCCTTCTACTGAGAACCTTGGTCCTGAGTAGGTCACACGGGTTCCAAAGTATTTTTGACATCTGGGTCAATTTTAACAAAGATGCCTTTCTTGAATGCAGCTTTCTCTATATCTTTAGGAATAGAATCAACAGTGTATTTTCCATCGTTCTTTCATCATGTGGGTGCCCTAGTTAAGCAGCAATGTTCAGTGAAATGTTACACCATGATATACAAAAATACAAGGCCTTTCCACATCGTCTTATAGAGCTGGTGAAAGTACTGAAGCCTGAGTACTGCTGTTGTTGAAGTACTTTTTTGTGGGGTGGTGGAGAGCAGGAGGGAAACAACTCTCCACTACTTCTTGCTGCTGCTGTCCCTTTACCAAAGAACAGTTCTGCAAGCGAGCACATTGAGATAGAGCTTTCTTAAAAACTGAGCTGGATTCTCTTCAGTTTGTTGTAGTCTTCTGGCTCTCATTGCTGAGTGTCAAGGTTTACAAGCCCCCAACTAAATGGCAGATTTCCAGAGGATCAGCAAGTCTCAGTTGTACTTAGTTTCCATAGTTATATTTTTGTGTTTGTAGAAAATGGTTATTTTGCTGGTGTGCTGATTAACTGAGACATGGAGAAGTGTCTAGTAAAGGCACTTGTTGAATCATGCGGTGGTTGGCCTTGATAAGTGGCTTTTCTTTTCTTATTTATCTTGGCAAGTTGTTAGTGTCTTTGGGTTGTGGAACATGTTCTAATAATCTCTTAAATTATTCTTATTTGCATTGAATATTCCTTGGAATTTGTAAGGAACAAAGTGGTATTATCTGGGTGTGTATTTCTTAGTGTTTCAGAACACAGTATTATTCTGCTGGTATTAATCAGCTTTCTTCCTTTTCATTGTTTAGCATCCTTAGGCTGAGATGTTCTGCCTGGTCATGTGGCCTATTCAGTACTTATGCCAACCTGTATTTTGATTTATTTGGATAAACTATATGTATTTTTTAGGCAAGCACAGCTGCAGCAGAGGCAGCAGCAGCCCCGCCAGGAAGCTGTGTATGCTGGCTGGGCCAGGCTCTTCCATGCACAAAGGTGGGAGTAAGGCTTACATGCTGGGCAGGGTACAAGTAATTGGCAGGCACCCATGGATCAGATGAAATTGCCTGGTGGGCTGAATGTGGCCCATGGGCTGTATTTTGCCCACCCCTGTGTTACACCATCAGTATAGTCAAAACTAGAGTCCTTCAGCTTATATGTCAGCATTAATTAAACTGAATATCAGTGTGCTTAAAGAGGGAAGGAGACACTGGCCTAAGTCTAGAAGTATAAGTAGTTTGATGGGCTTATTTTTCTCTAATATCTTAGGAATCACCATCAGCAAAATCGCCTTCAGTATCAAAAATAAGGGAGAGAGCTATGCTGTTTAAGCCATGCTGTGCTAATAACCTCAATTACTTTCTGCAGGTCTCTTCCTCAGTGGTCTGTCAGATTACTTAGTTCTGAGTTGTTCCTGAGCAAGACAAGAAAGGCTTAGTTTTCTATTTAGTCAAGTCCTCTGTTCAGGTAAGGAAAGCTATGCACACCAGCAGATCAGTCATGAGGCGTAAGGAAAATGTGTTAAAATAGAAGACATCTGCCCAGGAAACTAGTACTCGTTATTCTTAACACCCTCATACTCTGGCCATTTTGACCTTTGAATGTGGGCCAAACTACTGAGTTCTAACCATTTATCCTCCCCTCGTCCTTTTTAACTAGTTCATTTAAGTGTAATATATATGCTCGTGTCTGGCAGAAATTATTGAACTACCTACTTGGCTGCATTTGGAAAAAAATCTCAAGAAAACATCAGCAAAAAATCAATACCTTCATGCAGTAGATATCTCCTTTAAAGCCCATGCTGTAAATAAAAGTGATTTAAACTCCTTAAGCCATCTATTAAACAAAAACTTACATGAGCTTTTCAACACTGATATTTTTATTATATAAAAAATAGCTTCCTTTGGAATTGCTTTATTAATAGTCTGGTCCCATTGTGCATGATGCATAAGGAAGGAACTAAATCCAAGATTTCTCCATATACATAGGAGGATCAAAAAAGAGAGGTTAGCACAAATGCCTATATAGAATAAATTTTATATGAGATAGTTTCTGGTTTCTAAATGATTCCTTTTCTTATTTTCAGTACAATTTCAACAGGTAAAACAAATAGGGTCCCATTTATTGCTGTCAAAACTGAAAAACCTGGAAAAGCTTCACCAGGTACATGTTAGGATTATTCATCTAGGCTAGGTACAGACATCCAAAAAGCCTGAGACAGAATCGATCTAAATTGTATGGTTTTCTGTAAGCAACATAATTTAGATTGGTAGTGAACAGTACACACATTTGCCCTTTGGTTGGCCGGGGAGCAAATCCAGGTTCTGCCATTGTTAAACCAGTGTGTGTGCACCAAATTCCTGCGTATAGACCTGTTTCTAATCACTTATAGCAGTAGAAGTGTAATGTCTATATCTGGCCCTAGTGTTTATACTGAGTGAACACTTGCACCTCAGAGGTGGTAGGTGCTGGTGGTGCCATTCTGGAACACACACCACCCACCAACTCCCACACATGCCAAACATGGAATTACAGCATGGAGGACACTTCATGATTTATGAAGGACACTTCATGATTGTCCACAGTAGCTGCTGTCATGCTTGCTGGAGACTGAGGTCTTGAAAGTGGCTGCACCAATGTATTTCCAGGTTTCAAGTGAATGGTGACTAGGAAAGGTGTATTCAGGATTAGTCTGTCCAGGACACGCTTACACCATAGTGCAGACTTGCCCTTAGAGCTAGAGGTGTGTGTGTGTGTGCGCGCGTGTGCACGCATGTGTGGTCTTACTTAGCCAAGTTAGTTGAGGCTTCCGAATATTTACTTATACAGTGGAAAGAGGGTCGGATTCTGTGGCCTGTGTTGCATATGAGGTTAGGTTAGGTTATGTCAGTAGGGACCAATCTTCTTGGAGGCATGCCACAGGTTAAGTTTTGTGCCTTCTCGGAGTGTCACACCAATCCCTTTCCCCTGTCCGTTCTGCTTTTGCTCCCTGCCATCTCCCCAGTCTGCAGTTGTCACACACACAGGATGCCCCTGCTACTTGTAGCACATGTTCCACAGGTTGACCACCCCTGTGAGCAGTGTGCTTTCTTCTGGCTTTAAAAACTCTGCAGCCTATGATGAGGTAGCTAAACAAGAGTCATTTTATAGTACAATAAGATATAAAAGTGGTTGAGGCCCTTCACATATTGCATGAGAACCTTAGACACAAGGACATTACATTGGTGACCAACAGAAAAGCTGCCTAAGCTGCTTAATAGCCCCAAATATTTGACAGCATGACCAGAAGAGATCAAAGGAGACCTGGGGTCTTCGGGGGTGTAATTTTAAATTAAATTCATATTTCAACTGTAAAGAGCTTTGATCTCAGACACAGTTAATCTTTGGTTTGGCAGGAAGATGGATCAGATCACCTAGAAGGTGTTTTTCTTCTCTGATTAAAGCAGACTGTTCAGCAGAAATGGGGTTTGGGGGAGGGGGTGGGGGGGGAGTGGTAAGATAATAAAGGGCTTGTTTTGAGAAGCCTCATAAATGAAAACCCAGTATCAGCCTCCTTGATGTGTATTCATTTTACATAATAGTCTAATTTATTAATCTCATGCCTCAGTTTCTTTCCTAAATAAAGAAAAAAGCAAAGCAAAACCCAGTCTTTAACTCTTTAGCTTAAAGCTGCCAACTACACAGAATCATTGTGCCATATTTGAATTCTGAAGTAGTGTTTGCTAATAGTATGACCTCTTTAATACATACAAGCCTCCCAAGATCTGTGTATTGAAAATGCTGCCTTGTCAAGTTATTTCGATCAGGGTTGCCTACTTTTTATTTCTGTTTCCTTTTCCTTTTAAGCCCCATAGAAATTTCTAGTGTGTGCCTTTAGCATCCATTTGTGAGTTAGCAGCTGAACCATCCCTGCATTCACCTTCTCAGTCCCTACTGGTATGCCCTCAACCCATGACATCTTTCTTCAGTAGTACAAAGAGCTGCAGATTCTATGCAAATGACTAGTACCATTAAAGATGCCTAGTTCTCCTGAACCCTTCTCTCTTTCTACCTTAAAGAGCTGGAGCCATGACCTACTGAGCATCTCCTGCAATGTCTCCCACTGGGAGTGCTATTGAGGTTGATGCTCGTAGCATCAGCAACAGCAGGACACCACCACGAGCTCTTTTTCTTGCTTATGCAGGGAATGAAGACTAAGAGACTTAATTTTCCTCTTACTCCATTGTCAGGGCTATCATCTTTGGTGAACTATGGATAACAGGGAGAAGGGCAGAAGCAGCCAGCACCAGGCAAATGTGGGCAGGCTAGAATAGGGAATGTCAATGTGCCAGCCATATCCCTGGAGTCAGCACAGAGCAGGAGGTAAATTATACCAACAAATGGCATAGAAAATATTACTTTTCCCATGGGATTAGGGAGAAGCACTGGATTGTGATTTAAGGTGCAGACAGAAGTGTAGCTCCTTGTTGTAACTCATGGCATTTTGTAGGAAGCACCACAAATTACAGTGATCCCCCTGACCCAACAGAAGTTTGCTGTTGGGTCCCAGGGGTTGGGGAATCCAGCTGCTGGTTAGAGTGGCTGTGAGCCTGCGGGCTGTCTCCTCCCTCAGCCGTGGCACTGTTTTCAGAATGCAAAGTGGGAAAGGAAGCAGAGGGGGCATGTGTAGAGGAAATGGGAGCCCTAAATTGAAGCAGTGGGTTTTAAAAAAACAACAACTTAGATTTAGGGCTGATTAAACCTCCATGTTGTGCACACCCCGTGCTGACTTACCTGCCTTTCCGGCGGGGAGGGGAGGGTGAGCTGCTGGTAGGCAGAGTGGTCCCTGGGCTGTGGGGGGGAACTGGTACTTCTCTCCATGGCGGCGATGGCCCCTCCCCCCAGGCAGCCCTTGCCTGCAGGAACCTGACTCAGGTGGTCCCAGGGGGCACCACAGCCATGGAGGGAAGCACCTGGCCCCCGCACAGCTCACGCAGGCAGGCAAGCTCGCTGGGGGGAATGGAAATTAGGCTCACTGCTTTTCTTGGGCAGAGCCTGCCTTCCCAGGCCACTGCAGAGCCCCTGAGCTGTACAGAGCCTGGTGCTTTGCTGCGCAGCTGTAGGGGCAGCAAACTAAAACTCCTTAAAGGAGTTACTAAAACGTAAAGGAGTTTTAGTTTGCTGCGATCCAAGTCATTTAAGGTGCATTACTCCACCACATTTTCTATAGCAGCTGGAATTAATACACAACATGCTGCCGAGGCGTGAAAACACCACCATAAAGCAGTGCAAACGCATTTAGCCCACTTTAAAGTTGTGTGCACACATGCCTCTCATTCTGTCTACAAATGGAGAAGGAGCTCATTCTAGGAGTTCTCCAGCCAGTGCTGAAGGGTGGGATAGGTGGATTGGAACCGCTGCTTCACCTCAGGAGGACTCCAGTCCACCCACCGCACCCTCCAGTGCTGGCTGAAAAAAACCCAGAAAGAACTCCCTCTGTTCCCTTTGCTCCCTCTCATTCTGAAAACAGCATTGGGGCTGGGAGGCACAAGTTACAGAAGATGCTCCATTTTGGAACACCTTCATGTGAACCCTCTTGCAATGAGGGTTCAGATTTTCATGAGATCATACCCTTTTAAAGTGCTCTGCAGCCGTGCACTCCTGTTTGGTCATGGCTATAGAGAGCTTTCAGGGGCCAGATGTGGCCAAATCTGGTGAAAATTTTATTTTGTGTCTGTGGCTCCAGTGTCACAGCCTATAGGAGGACTGTACAACTGGCAGCCTCTGGGCTTCATGCAAATGCAGCCCACAGGTGGTTAAATTGCAGCCCACAGGGCTTGTCAGTGCAGCTACTGGAGTTGCTGCATTGGCATGGCTCTGGAGCCAAGGAGATGAACAGGGTGAGAGGCAATGACATTCACCCCTTGGATTTTGGAGCTATGCCAGCGCAGTAGCTTTGGCAGCCATGGTGACAGGCTACTGCCCTGCCACAAGAGGTGGGTCATTCAGCCCACAAAAAGCCCCATGGTCCAGATCCAGCCAGCAGGGCCAAATGGGTTGGGCAGCCTTAATCTATATCACGCCCTGTACCTGGAGAAGGGCATTTCTTTGCTGTCCCTTATCTGGATTGGATCTTATGGCAATAGTCCATGTTACAGTGACTGATCAATTTTCACTTTATCTTGGTTTATGCAGGTTTCTCTCTAGTTTAGATTTCAGCTTTCATTCTGTTTTCCCCTGACAATCAGCCAAATCTTTTGCATGATTCAGTTTTCCAGGAAAAGGAATACCCACCGTTTCCTAAATCTAATTTAGATCTATTGTTCTACTGTGCTAGCATTAAGGTTGATATGCTGTATGCAAGGTCAGTGTTCAAAGTAGTGAAGTTGCAAAGTGGCTGCACTTTGGCTATGTTTTTACATTGAGATTACTGACTTAAGAAAGCTATCCCAATGTCAAGTCCCAGGGGAGATAAAGCATAGGTAGGTTTTACATAGCTCCAGTGTCAAGGTCAATTCTGAAGCTCTGCATCTGAGACTTACTTTGACTAACTACCATTTAAGTAAAACAAGCAGTACTTTGCCTTTGCAGAATTTTGAAACAAAATAGCCATTTTGAGTTAACAATCTCAATATGAGACTCATCTTTCTTTAGAAGTGATGCAATAGCCTTTATGAGAAAATAGAATTTATTATTGATTTGAATTGTATTTCACTCCCATACTGTCTTGCATAAAGAAGGTGAATCAAGCTGATTTGTATTAAGTTGTGTGGTGATTATTGTGATTACTGATGGGTAGTCCAGACGAAAGAATCAACCTTGTTCTCAACTAAAATGTTGACCCCACATCTGCTTTTATAGGTAGGATATATTTCCGTTTTCATTCCTGTCCTGTGTGGGCTCCTTCATATCTTGAAGCAGCTCGGTCTGGAAAATTAATCTAGGCTCACTATATTTTTTATCTTAAAGCAGATAGTAGGCCTGTGCGAGTCAGCAGTGATCCAGTCCGGCTTGGGATCCAGCCACTGCGGATGCCAGGGATCCAATCCACAGATCCAGACTGGGTTTCTGCTTCAATCTGGCCGAAGTGGCTCCGAAGCTTCAGAGCCGCTTCGGAGATCCGGCCATAGGGTATAAGGGGGAATCAATGAAATATCTATAAATTTGTTGTTTTTTGTCTGATTTGGATGAAACATGCAGGGGTAGTAGCCCCTGGTGAGGCCACAGAGCCTGCCAAGTTTCAAGAAGATCAGTGCAGGGGTTTTGGGGAAACTGTACCCCAAATTCTTAAAAGCAAAACTCAAGTCACATCTATGTGTTACAACACAGGGGGGTCAAACTGCAGGGGTGGTAGCTCTTACTGAGGCCACAAAGTCTGCCAAGTTTCAAGAAGATCAGTTCAGGGGTTTGGGGGAACTGTACCTCAAGCTGCGGACAAGCAAAACTCATGCCATGGCTGACCCTGTGGGTGCTAAGGTGCAGCAGGGCGAAAGCTTCAGGGATGGTAGCCCCTGCTGAAGCCACGAAGCCTGCCAGCTGTGGAGGAGATCGGTGCAGGGGGGTTCTGGCGCCCTGCACCCCTAGCTGTTGACAGACAAAACTCGTGACATGGGTGCTTGTCCAACTGACTGTCTCTGTCGTGGGGCAGTTGATTGTGTGCATGGATTCTGTCCTCTCCTTAGTCTGGTTTTGTAGGTGCTAATTGATGATAATTAACTGGTTACATTAGCTAGGTCCTGTGTATTGAGCTGGTCCCTGAGTGAATCATGATTGATTGATTGATTGGTAACTGGTAACACAGTAGTTTAGCAGCCAGGACTGCAGTAGTGTCTCCCCTCCCCGCCCCAAGACAGACACAGTCAGTTGCACAAGCACCCATGTCATGAGTTTTACCTGTCAGCAGCTAGGGGTGCAGGGCCCCAGGACCACCCTGAACCAATCTCCTTGACAGCTGACAGGTGTCATGGCCACAGCAGGGGCTACCATCACTGCAGCTTTCACCCCGCTGCGCCTTAACACACACACGGTCACCCATGGCACGAGTTTTGCTTGTCTGCAGCTTGAGGTGTAGTTCCCCCAAACCTCTGCACCAATCTTCTTGAAACTCGGCAGACTTTGTGGCCTCAACAGTGGCCACCACCCCTGCAGTTTTGACCCCTTTGTGTTGTAACACGTAGATGTGACAGGAGTTTTGCTTTCAAGAATTTGGGGTGCAGTTTCCCCCAAATCCCTGCACCGATCTTCTTGAAACCTGGCAGGCTCGATGACTTCTGCAGAGTCTACCATTCCTGCAAATTTCATCCAACTCAGACAAAAAACAACAAGTTTAGATATTTTATTGTTTCCCCATTATACCCTATGGCCGGATCTCTGAGGCTGCTCCAAAGCTTTTCCGAAGCACTTCAGAAGCTCCAAACTGCTTCAGAAAACCTAATGAAGCCAGCACTTTGACCTGGACATGCTGCTTTGGACACTGAAGCGTCCAAAGCTTCTCTGGATCTGAAGCAGGGTCTGAAGCCTCGCACAGCCCTAGCAGATAGGTGTGGTATAGCATGCACAATATCAGAATTGCGACTTAGACTATTGTGTATGTAGTAAGGGAAATTTGATGGAAAGTCAGAAGAGATGTTGGCTGTAGTTTGGCTTGGGCCCACATAAGAATGTTAGGACATGGGCACTGGGCAGACAAACACATTTCTCAATGTAATTAAATCAGATTTGTGTTCTGGGCTCAGGAACAGGCAAGAATACAGCTATCCCAGGATGGCTGTGTATAGTAGGTGTTGGAGAATGGAACAGTCGGTTTGCCTTTCATAAATTGCTATCTGGGAATGGGCAGGGACAGCAGACACTTAAGTCAGTTTAATTTACACTGTTATATAGTTAGTCCGGATCCTTTCAGAAGTAATTCTCTAGTGACTGGGTGAAGTAATTTCAGCTGATGGGCTTGCATTGTCTAACTACTGCTTTTTTTATACCAACCTAATGTTCATCATGTTGGTGCCTATCAGTGATGCAACTAGGCTGGGGCAACTGGAGAAGCCATCACAGGTGCTTACTTAGGGAGACAGGAAAAAACTGCTGCTGCTGCAGGTGCACAGTTGCACTGGTAGCAAGGCAGCAGTCAGAAGTCGCCACTGCCCCTGTGTGTTGCAACTGCCCTGGGCTCCCAGCCACACTGTTACATCTCTGATGCATATGTGTGTAATCTGGCTATGTCCGTCGAACTAAAAATCTCCTTTAGACTAATTGGGCTCTTCTACTTTACCTACTGCTATGGAATTTGAATGCTTCATTCTTGAAGTGCCCAGAACTATAAAATGGAAACTGAAATCTTTGTAAATATGAGAAGGTACTCAGATTCAGTACTTAGACTCTGTCCATGAGAGGTTTGATTCGTGAACTTAGATCTATACCTCAGATTCAGGTCTTGGAGCAGATCCTTTTCAGGTTTAAGCAAGCTGAAAAGCAGGAAAGATAAATAATGCACGAGTGAATAAAGAAATCATGGAATTAGATAAACATCTAAACTTCATATTTAACTGAAAGTTTGTTCTAACCCATGATTATGCACAGATTAGATATTAAGATGAGATCTCAAAATCATTTTGATTTATTTGAGCTATGATAGGATTTGAAGTTTGGCTTCCAGCATCAGTGACCTGGTAACTCTTCTGCATAGTACTCTCCCAGTACTGGAATTGAAAGCCATGTTTTAAAAACCCAGACCTTTACTTGAATGCAGGTATTATCAATGTGCATGCACCCTGTACAGGCATAAATAAGATCCAGAGTTATGAAACTATATGCATTTCTTCATATCCAGTGTGTTTGTCTTTTATAGCATATCCTGTTAGAAAATAAGATTTTTCAATAATCTTACTTATACATTTTTTTTTCAGGAAACCAGGGGAACTGTACAAGAACTTATATAACATTCAGGTATTTGTAGTGAGCTAGCATGTTGGGTTTTATTTTTTTCACAGAAAGCAAGCATCTGTTTTGTTCTTCTCTCCACCCTTGTTTACAAGTTGCTTAACACATTCAGTATCTACTGAATCCTAGAGTGACTTTAAAAACTTTTTCTTCCCATGTGCAATACTTGTCTATCTTTGTGTGATATAAAATGCATGGTATTTTTGAGGAAATGTGTATGATTAAAGAAAATTTACAGGCCAAAAATATCATCAAAGAGGTTTGATATAACTTATTCTGTAATTTGTTATTTATGACCCACCTTGATTTAGAGAATGAATAAAGAGAATACAGAATAACACTTTGGCACCCTGGTCTACTTACGGCACTGACAGACATACAAGTCCCTGCTCTAAGTCATGGTGCTTCTCATAAAGCCCCATGAGTTAGAGCATCCCCCCGCCTCCCTACCCAGCAGACCTTTGGGTGTGGGGAGGTGTCAAGTCCGCTTTGGAGCAGAACCAGTGGAGGAAGCCTGCCTTCAGCCTCTTTCGCCTAGGTCTGCCACCCCCCGCTCCCTCCCCACCTGCAGCTCTGGTGCTGTCTGCAGGAAGGAAGGGGGGAGAAGATGGGGAAAGAGCTGTGGAGCTGTGGACTGGGGTTTTCTTTCCTTGAGCTTGAGGCGGAGGGAGCGGGTTGGGGGGGACAAGGCAGGGGCAGCTCCAATCTACCTGCCTCCCTTCCTCCAGCTCAGGTCAGACAAACCCCAGCTCCCTGCAGCTCCCTCCCCTTCCCTTTCCCCCTCTCCCTTCCTGCAGACAGCACTAGGGGCAGGGCTGGGCTACATCAGCTCAGCCCTGATCACACTAATAGCTGACCCTATGGAACACAAATTCTCTAAGGCACTCCACTTTGGAGTGCCTTCATCTGATCCCTCATTAGACGAGGGTTAATTTGTCATGCAATTGGCCACTTTTAAAGAACTCCGCAGCTGTGAACATGTGTCACAGCATGGCTGTAGAGCACTTTAAAAGTAGCTGATCACATAGCATATGACACTTCCATCAGCACCCTTAGAACCTAGGAGGTGGAATAAAATCTGGCCCTAAGGGTGGGAGGAAAGTGTATTTATACACACGTTATGATGTCTTACAATATGAGAGCAGTGTAAGCTGTCCCTAAGGTAAATACGAGTCATGCTTTAATTACAGAAGCACATCAAAACAAAGACAGCAAAATTTTTAGTTCTGTGCTTAGCATAAGTCAGAAGGGAGGCAGAAAAGTGAGATTACTTGGAGACTGGCTGAAGCAAGCGATGATGATGAGTACCACTTAAACAACAGTGCCTGAGTGCTTTTTATATAGTTTGTCTTCACATGACAGTGTGACTGAATGTCTGTGACATTGGCATGTCCCTTGCTTCTATCTGGAAATGGGTTTGAAATTGGTGTCCATGTGGGAGTAGCAACATCACATTTATTTAGTGTGACACTTTCCAAGAACTGGACTCTCCCAAGCTTGCTGGCCTTACTGGTGATTAATATTAAAAACTCATAACATCTAAGAAAAAGATAAATGGCCTGATGTTATCATTACTGGATGTTTTAAGTTTCTTCTAACCTAAGTTTAGGATCAAAATGGGCTCCCACTAAGATCAGTGTGAATCAGATTTGAACCCTCCTGTAATGAGCATTTAACAATACAACAAAGTCTCTGAGGCTTGAAATGTTCTAATATTACGTGAAGCATTTAGAAACACCTTACCCTTACAGGAGATGATACCCAGAAATGCTTAGTATCTCTTAATGCAGGGGTGGGCGGTTAATTTCATGAAGGCAATGTCATGAGCTTTGGTGAGCTGTCAAAAGCTGTGCGCACACAATCTTTCAGAAGATATTATTTTAATAAATTTTAGATAAAAAATAAATCATATACTAAAAATCAAATAGCTACTATAACATTTTAATTTAATTTTTAAAAATAATTTTTCAAATGCTTTATGTTTTTTGAGTAGTGTATATAAAGGTGATTGCATAATAGCTCAAAATAAAGTCTTAATTTTGTGTATTGTGTGAGGGGATGGGGTGGGGGTCTGTTTGTGTGGAGTTGGGTGTATAGGGGGGTGTGGGGTGGGCATCCATATATGTGTTGGGGCTGCCCACATTCTAGGTCACAGGAGCTGGCTGGAGGGAGGAGGGCGGAGGAGAGGGGAGAGGCCACACACAGCAAAATTTACTTGGGCAGTGTAGTGTAGGTGCAGGTGCCGTCTGCCCCCTCCCCATCTGACCTGTGGCTGGACCCATAGCACTCTGCATGGAGCCAAGCCCCACCCACTCCCACCCAGGGTAGCCTGCTCCATGCTTCCACCCAAACCTACCCTATACCCACTGATGGCCCTGGGCAGCATGCACAGCTTCCCTGCAGGGCTGCTCCCGCTGGTGCTTTTACTGCTGCTACAGCCACCTGGTTACTGTTCAGCTCCCCCCTGCCCCCCAGCTCCACTGGCTTCTCTTCTTCCTCTTCCTGCCCCTTCTGCACTGCACTCCGGGCAGGAAGGTAGTGCAGGGAAGCTATGGCATCCATAGGGACACATGCCAGGTACTACATGCCCAGCCAGGAGGGGAGGAAGCTGCAGATGGGTGGATCCTGCCTCAGTGCTTGGGGCTTCAGCTCCAGTTCCCAGCCACTTTCCACCCACTTTGCCTGCTTGGCACAGTGAGCAGCCACCTGCAGGAAGCTGAGTGGGTGGAAGGTGGCCAGAAGCTGAAGTGGAAGCCCTCTGCACTGGGGCAGGAGCTGTCTGTCTGCAGCTTCTCCCATGCCTGGCTGGGCATGTGGTGCCTGGCATGTGGTCCCACAGCCATCGCTGCTTACCTGTGCTACCTGCTGCCTGGAGAGGCACAGCACAGCCAGGAGGAGAAGGAGGGAGCTACTGGAGGTGCAGGGAGATGAACAGTACCTGGGTGGCTGCAGCAACAGTGGGATCAGTCGCACTGGGAAGCTGTGCACGCTGGCCGGGGCCAAGGCTGGGGCCAGGGCCTTCAGCAGGTGTGGGGTGAGCGCAAGCAAGAGTGTGGTGTGGGCTGCCCTGGGCAGGAGCAGGTGGGGTTCAGCCCACGAGGAGTGCCCATAAAGGCAGCTGCAGGACAGATGCAGTCAACTGGCAGGCTGTATCCAGCTTGTGGCCCGTATTTTGCCCACCCCATCCCACTGTCTAATTCAATGTCAATAGTTTTCAGTGTAGCTAGTAACAGCAATTAAAGAAACAAGTGATATTTTGGTAAAGGCTATTTGTCTAGATCTGCTGAAGCTATTTTAAAAGCTATTTTTCCAAGAATTAAACTCTAATGGAGTTTTCATTATATTAAAGAATTAGACCCAAATGCAAGAATCATACAGTTATAAAACCTATATGTTTATTGCAGTAAATTTTAGTGCATTTCTTAGTAAGGTGAATAAGTCATGCTTAGGAATGTTTTAGCTTGAATCACAGGAATGAATTTCTTATTGTACATTTGAGTCACTCTAAAATCCTAAAAAACTGTGTTTTTAGTGTTTGAAAAATGTATGTTAGGCAGAAATATTGCAAATGCACAATTGCATTTGCCATTTTCTTGCCTTAAGTTTTCTGGGTGATGATTTATAGCTTTTGATATTTCTGAAGATTTAGGAATATACAGAGGGCAAGTATTTAAAATCTGTATTTCTCAAGTCAAGCAATCAGGTGAAGAAACAAAAGAAGAGGTAATTTTTTTGTTTCAGGTTACTTAAGAATTAGTTACTATTGTAACACATTAAACATGTCCCTTCACATGTTCTGATACATCATCTATTCTAAACTAGTCATCTCAGCTTTCAATGTGAGCCAAAATAAACACCACTCCTTACTTCCAATACATGCTAATATCCTTTCATTCTTAGGGATTTATTACTGTTGCTAAGGATAAGAATTCACTGTCCCTTTTAGGGGTAAGCCAGAAGCATTAAATTACTCAAGAGAATAAGCTATTATCTTTGAGCTGTCACTTCGAAAGAGACATGCTGATTAAATGATTATAACAGCCGGACTTGGAACTGAGTAAAGGAAGGGCTGATTTCAGCAGAAATTGTCATCCCAACATCCTAATTAAGACTTTCCTTTCTGCTATCCAGCGGTATGTGGGACAGCTTCCTTTCTCCCCCTCCTTGACACAACTTGTTGAAGAGGAATGTGAGGGCTGGGTGTGATCTTCCCAAACATTAGAGTGAAAGGAAGTAACATACCAAACAGATGATGGCATAAATGCGGCTGAATCTAACTCTACCTCCACTCTGTGGGTCACTCCAGCAATGTTTCAAAGGGCTAAACCAATAACATCAACAACAAAAATAAAAACTCAGGCGGAAGCTGTCAGGATTAGGAGTCAGGTTAGGAGAAGGGTTAATTGATAACTGGATTTATTGATATTTCATTTGTTTTATTCTACAGAGCAGTACATGATTTCTTCAGCTCAGCAGTCTGAAAGTTCAAAAGGTAAGGAGTCTTCTGCATTATGAATGAACTGTGAAGTGCTAACACCAGCCATCTTTACAGGGCTAGATAAAATAGTTTAGCACTAGAACTCCTACTTTTTTACCAGCTCATATTCTATCCAAGTTTGATTGGGAGGTTCAAGAGAGTATGATTAGGGCTCCCCATCTCCTGCTTTTCCTCGTTGAGGGAGATATTGGAGGACTCTGTCTGAACCCTATGGCCTCCCACAAACTGACTCTCCTCACAATTATTATTATTGTAAATCTCATTGGTTTTGAAAGCAGTGATTATGTCTGTATTTACCTTCAAGCACATGCTTAAGAAGAACTGGAAGTCCTTGCACAGTCATGGAACTATGACGTGATTGGAATAACAGAGACTCGGTGGGCTAGCTCACATGACCAGAGCACTGTCATGAATGGGTACAAACTGTTTAGGAAGGACAGGCAGAGAAGAAGAGGAGGAGCTACACTTTAGTTAAAAGAGCTATATAATTGCTCAGAGCTCCAATATGAAATGGGAGATAGGGCTGTTGAAAGTCTCTGGGTTAAGATCAGAGGGGAGGGTAACAAGAGTGATGTCATGGTGGATGTCTGTTATAGATCAGCAGATGAGGAAGAAGTGGTGAATGAAGCTTTCTTTAGACAGCTAGTGGAAGTTTCCCAGTCATAAGCCCTGGTTCTCATGGGGGATTTCAGTCTCCCTCACATCTGCTGGGGGGGACGGGGTACTAGGAGGCTGTGCAATACAGCAGTACATAGGCAATCTAGGAAGTTTTTGGAGAGTGTTGAGGACAATTTCCTGGTGCAAGCATGGGAGAGGCCAGTTAAGGACTGTGCTCTTGACCTGCTGCTCTCAGATGGGGAAGATTTAGTGGAGAATGTAGATGTAGTGGATGGCATCATGGGCAGCAGTGACCATGAGATGATTGAGTTCAGGATCCTGAGGAAAGGAAGGGCAGAGAGCAGCAGAGTATGGACCCTGGACTTTAGAAAAGCAGACTTTGACATTTTTGTTGCCTTCCACTGGATTCTCTTTAACCTGTCGACATCTCTTTTGTAGTGGGGGCCCAAAACTGGACACAGGACTCCAGGACCGAATAGAGGGGGGGAATCGCTTCCAATCTCCTGGCAATGCTCCTACTAATGCAGCCAGGTATTCTGTTACCCTTCTTCACAACTACAGCACAGAGTTGGCTCATATTCTGCACTGTAACCCCCAGGTCCTTTTCTGCACAGTTGCTGCTTAGCCAGTCAGTTCCCAGGCTGCACCAGTGCATTGGGATTGTTCCATCCTAAGCGCAGGACTTTCTATGATTCTATGACTTTACACTTGTCCTTATTGAAGCTCATAAGAATTCTTTAGGTCCAATCCTCCAATTTGTCCAAGTCTCTCTGAATCCTAGCCCTACCCTCCAGCATGTCTACTATTCCCCCCAGATTGGTGTCATCTGCAGACTTGATGAGAGTGCATTCCATCCCATCTTCCAGATATGGAACAAAACTGGCCCCAAGAATGACCCCCGAGGCACTCCACTTAACACCAACAGTCAACTAGACATCAAGCCACTGATTACTACATTTTGAGCGTGAAGTTCCAGCCACTTTTCTATCCATCCTTACACTCCATTCATCCAACCTGTACATTCTTAGCTGGCTTGCAAGAATGTTGTGGGAGGCTGGATCAAAAGCCTTGCTAAAGTCAAGTTATATAACATCCACTACTTTTGCTGCATCCAAAGAACCAGTCATCTTGTCATAGAAGGCAATCAGGTTGATCAAGCATGATTTGCCCATGGAGAATCTGTGTTGACTCTTCCTAATTATGAGGGATCCTAGCTTTCTCTGATTAAAAAAAAAATCCCCAATTTTCAGATTAAAAAAGTAACCCAAAATCCAAATTTTTCTACGATTACAATGAAACACCACTAATACAGATAGAGATATATACTGGTGTTTCATTTTAATCAAGGAAAAATGTGAATTTGGGGCTACTTTTTTAATTAAAAAATTGGGGATTTTTTTTTATCACAGAAAAGCAGAATCCCTGCTAATCACCTTCTCCAGGTGCATAGAAATGGATTCCTTGAGGATCTGCTCCATGATTTTTTTCAAGGACTGAGGTGAGGCTGACAGGTCTGTAGTTCCCTGGATCCTCCTTCTTCTCTTTCTTAATGAAGGCACTATATTTGCCCTTTTCCAATTGTCCAGGACCTCCCCTGATCACCATGAGTTTTGAAAAATAATAGCCAGTGGCTCTGATATCACATCAGCCAATTCCCTCCACACGTTGGGTACATCGCATCCAGCCCCATGGAATTATACAAGTCTAGTTTTTCTAAACAGTCTCTAACTTGTTCTTTTACCACTGTTGGCTGCCCACCTTTTCCCTAAACTGTGCTACCAGGTGCAGCAGTCTGGGAGCTGACATTGCCTATGAAGCCTAAGGTAAAAAAGGCATTGAGTACTTCAGTCTTTTCCACGTCATCTGTCACGAGGCTGCATCCCCCATTTAGTAAGGGACCTACACTTTCCTTGATCTTCCTCTTGTTGCTGACACACTTATAGAATCTCTTCTTGTTATCCTTCACTTCGCTTGGTAGCTGCAACTCCAACTGTCCTTTGGTCTTCTTGATTTCACTCCTGCATGCCCAAGCAGGAGGGCAACAAAAATGGTTAGGGGGTTGGGGCATGTGACTTATGAGAAGAAACCGAGGGAACTGGGCTTATTTAGTTTGGAGAAGAGAAGATTGAGGGAGGATTTAATAACAGCCTTCAACTACCTGAATGGTGGTTCCACAAAGGATGGAGCTAGACTGTTCTCAGTGCTGGCAGATGACAGAACAAGGAGCAAAAGTCTCAAGTTGCAGGAAGGGAATTTTAAGTTAGGTATTAGGAAAAACTTTCTCTCTAGAAGGCTAGTAAAGTACTGGAACAGGTTACCCAAAGAGATTGTAGAATCTTTATCCTCAGAGGATTTTAAGACCTGGGTAAACAAAGTCTTGGCTGGGATGGTCCTGCTTTGAGTAGGGGCTCCCCATCTCCTGCTGACCTAATTTTCTATGATTCTAAGCTTATTCCCATTGAAGCCAATGGCCTTGAATACATACTTTTATATACATGTTTTACAGGATAGGGATTCTGTCCTGAGTTGGGGCTCTTAAGGCTACACCCAAGCTCCTGACCCACCAAGATATGGGTGGTCAGCATGATCCCACAATGTGGAAGAAGTTTGTACTTTCACTGGACAGGCTGTGCATATGCTTGGCCTGAAACAGCTTGGACCCAGGTGGTTGGGCTGTAATCTGGCTGACTGGCACCATACTGGCTAGGGGAGAAGTGATGACTGGCCTGAAACCTGATAAATAAGGGCTAAAAAAGCAGGCTGGGAGGAAGAGGAGGGGGAGAGGGGTGTGCCCTACATGTGAAACTCCAGAAGCAGAGCTTCAGGTTTCCCCCATGGCTGGAGTGCCCAGGAAGGAGCCAGTCTCTCTCCACACTGCCAGAGCCAGAGATTCCCCTGCCTCAGACGCTGTGAGAACTTGACCCTCGCCCGATCAGGTGATCCAGGTGATATGGGGAAAGGAGAGGGCAACTCAGGGCAGCTCTTTGATATGGGGGCTCCAGCAGGAAGGCCCACAGGTCAGCAATTCTCCAGCAGGTGGTAGCTGGATATTAAGCCCTGAGTAGATGTGCCATGAACCAACCTATGGCTGCACCATACACTGCCAGGAGTGTAAGCAAGGAGAGCCTGCACAAGAGGGGCAACCCATCCTAAATCACAGGGAGCCCAACCAGGAAGGTGAGAAGTGGTGCCCAGGGCACTAGTCTAAGACCCACACCCCTTTCCTAGCTCAGTGTGCTCAGGCATCACTGCTTTGACTGGCTGACCAGCATGAGATATTTACATTACATTACTTGTTTTGTTGTAATTCCTGAGATAGAGGCATAAGCAGAGCACAGTGTGGATTTAGTCCTCGTTGCATATCAAAAGGGGAAGAGAGGATCACATTGCCACCTAAGTCAGCGCCAGGATCCAGCAATAGCACCCAAGTGGAAAGGGGTGGGGCATAGGGGAGGAGGAGCCCCACAGAAGCTATGTCAACACAATCACACCAGGGCTACCAGGGAACCATTGATATCACCTCCATACAAGTAAAAGTTCTATTGGAAGAAAAAGTTGTGGCAGGTGAGAAATGTTAGTTGCATCATGAGCAGGTGAATGGGGCAGCTGTGTCAGGCATGGATCTGTTACAGGGCTATTGAAGTTTTGGAGTTTCATACTTAAATATCCTAGGTATGATGTAATTTACTGGATCCCCTGTTACCTCTGATGATATCAGGTGGCCAGCCAGCCAGTCTGACTTCCTATCCAGTAGTCTAAGTGAAGGGAAGTGTGAAGCGACTGGACAATAGCTCCAAGCACTGCTTTTGGGAGGCATGTGTTTGTATGTAAAAACAGCAACTGCTGCAGTGGTGGCTGGCTGTATTTGCCACCAATGTCACCACAGGAGTCATCACTGCCCCTTGAGCCATAATTACCTATGAGACAGAGCTGGTCCTTTATGCCTCTTTTCCAGTCTTATGTACTTAAGTATTTAAGGATTGAGCATCACATCTCTATGATCTTGCTGGTTTGCACTTGAAAACACAGAACTACTGGTTAGATTTCTTACACAAGATCCAGTACATCCTGCTTTCACTCAAGAATTTCAGTCAAGATTTCAAAAAATGTTAATCACGAAGTCAGACACAGCTCAATGTGAGTAAGTGGTAGAATTAAGGCATATAAAAATAAGGCACACTTTTGCATGATACTCATCGCCTGCTAAGTTAAGTATGAAGCACCTCACTGGTGGTATTCTGCAGTTTGCAGAACTGGGGAACAGGAGATACAACAGCCATTATATATAAGTGTGGAAGTATGTGTGGGTGTGTATATATACATATATACACACCCACACACACTCCATAGTAATCTTCTGTATGCCATTTGTAGTTGGAGTTGGATACAACTCCTCACTGGGGGTAATTCCTCGCTGGCTCCATTCAACAGCTTTGTCACCTAGTTTCTCCCATTTTTTTTGCCAGAGGGTAGTTTTGGCTGATTCTGGTGATCAGGACAAAAAGCTATTTCTCAATGAGAGACAATGGTATACTGGTTCACATTCATATAGCAGGTGACAGTTGTCTGACTCTTGTACCCACCAGTCAATGTTGCCTGCTACTTTCCTCCTGATGTAAGTGGGTGCTATGCCAGATAGTGCGTAAAGACAGGGAACAAAAGGGTTGCGTTTTTGGCAGCCTGTTATAATTCTGCATATATCATTTAGGGTGGTGTCAATATGTTTACTGTGACTTGAGCATCCCCAGGTGATGCAGGCATATTTTGCCCCACAGAAAGTGCCGAAGCAGTAGTGTATAAGGTGGATGGATGTGCTCCCCACTTGGAATTTGCAAGCTTCTGCAAAATGTTGTTTTATGTATTGACCTTGACTTTGGTATTTAATATGTGTAACAAAATGTATGGTCTAGTGTTACTCCTAAGTAGACTGGATGTTTCTGATGTTCAAGACTGTGGTCACCCCAGGTGACCATTCAGGTGTCGTTCTGCATCTTGGTTTCTTAGATGGAAAGCACAGTTTTGGGTTTTGCTAGGTTGGGTTGAGATAATTATGTAGGTAATAATCGGACATCTCATTCAGTGTCCTCTCTAGGATCTTCTCTGCATCCTCAAAGTTCTTCTGCTGTGTGGTAATGCAGAGATTGTCAGCATAAATGAAATGCTGGTATTCGGCAGGAAGTGGCTGATCTTTAATGTAGATGTTGAACAAAAGTGGGGCAAGCACACTGCCTTGTGGTAAGCTATTCTTTTGGAAGCACCATCTACTTTTCTGGCCATTTAGTTCCACATAAAAGCACCTTAGATCTAAGTCATTAGTCATAAGGTAGAGTTTGTGGATCATGATGCAGTGTGGGACAGTATTGTATACAGCAGATAGGTCAACAAACATTGCGCCGGTAATCAACTTCTATTGAAAACCATCTTTGATGTTTTGTGTAAGGTTTAGTAGTTGGCCTGCACAGGATTTAGATTAAATTGGTTTATTCAACTTCTGTCCCAGAACCCCTTCAGATTCAAGTTAACTCACAATCCCTAAGCATCCCAGGATGCTTTGCACTTCCACTGCAAATCCCCCCTCCCAGGATGCATGGGCTAGCTTTGACCCAAGCTGTCTGCTCTAGCCAATCAGGGAGGCATGCTCTAGCATCCCCCGACTTCTGGCCTGAACCACTGCAGGCATATGGCTGCATTTCTGGAATCAAAAGTGAATGTCTGTTCACTTGTTTATCAATTCAATCCATGCATATTAGATTAATCTGTGAAGATTGAATTGTCAGGCTTTTTGACTGTCTATACTTAGCCTAGGGGTTTTGCTACTATAAGCCATATAGCAAATGTTGGTTGCCTACAAACAACATGCATACTCTCCTAAAAATGTAGCTGCCCTAGGTCTCCATCTTGCCATTGGGTGGAGCTGTTGTTCTTGGACATATATGTTGGATGGGGAAAAAAAAAGTGGAGACAATTGGCAATTTCAGTTCTCTGATAGGTTTGTTCCAGTGATATTTGTCCTTATACAGGAAGGTTCTGGAGATAGAAATGACTTCTTGATTTTACTTTCTGGGACAGGCTAGCTGGTGTGTGGTAATTGCATGGAGATGAATAACGGAGGGAGAAGAGTGACTGTTTTTGGTAGAGCTAAATATGAATGGAATTTTTACTTGAAGTTACAATTTAGCAGTGTATTTAAGCTTGTGCTTACATCCCATTGCCTTTGTTGAACAGGAATGGACTTAAGCACAGGTTCATGAAGACTGGAGCATGGAGAGTTGGAAGTACCTTAAATATTATCTAACAAGACCCCAAATTAACTGTTGTTATGGTACTTCAAACATGGATCAGACTCCTAGCTCTACAGTTTTATGCACTTTGCAAATATACCTTCTGCTTTGAGGATTTTACAGTCCATGTTTAGTCCCTGTACACAACAGAGATTGGAGGCATGGAGATGAGGGATATGGAGAAATGGAGACACCAAAATATAGTTTTATTTGTCTGTAGTATTTCCCTCTTAAGACATGTAGGCCTTCCTCAAACTAGATTAATTGCTTTAAATGATTAACTAGCTAGATCATGATTGTCCAACATCTGGGCATTCAAGGGCCATGTGCAGTGCCAACTCCAGTCCTGGGGGCCACCCAGACTGCAGTTCAAAGAGCCACTTACTATGTGCGCAGCTTCACCCTGAGTTCTCTCTCACTATGCAGAGTCCAGTGTCCCCTGCAGATGTGTGCGCTATGTAGGTAGCCCAGATTTCTCCCCACCTCAACCAAGTAGGCAGCCTGATTCCCTTCTGAGACGCATGCATCAGTCCCCTCCTCTTCCGGACACATGTTTATTGTATTATATTACTTAATGCACTTTCTCTCCTACTGTAGACATGCATTCCAAATGCATAATTGGTTTGTTTGTGTTTTTTTTTGGGGGGGGGGGGGTTCTTTCTTTTTTTTTTAAAGAGCTTTTCAGCTTGCAGTCTTGCTCAGTCCTATAGTAATAGCACTCGTGCTTGAATGATGAAAGAAAACAATTTAACAAGGACATTTTCAAAACTATAGATAAAAATACATTGATGGTGTTCTTTTCAATCTTGAGAGCAACCAGAAAATGCAGATTAATTCAGCAGTGCTAGAATGATCCCATTGCTTTAGGTTACACTAATGTGAATGTCATTCAGTCTTCACATGGGACACACGAATATTTTTATGTAGCCTGCTCTAAAGTAGCAAAGGCAGAGATAATTAGTGTTTGGATGCTTTGCTTCCGGACATTTTAGCTCAGAGCTCAGTGGTGGTGCTGGGAGCTATCTTGTAATAATTTGCTTGGGAAGGAGCTGACCTATAATATTTAATCATTACTTTGATGTGCAGTGTGTTTAACATGCTTAGCATACCTGACTCAACACTAATTTATCCTTGATGCAGCAGCTACTTCATCTCTTAAGTTTTATTGGTTTTGCCATTGCAAAAGGCATTTGAATTTTACAACCTGAATGGGCAGGACTGTGTGTGCATATATGATTAAATAAATATATAAAGCATTTAAAAAATCTAATTCTCATTGTGGTAGGAAAAATGATCAAAGTTTCGTCTTGTCAATATTCCAGCCCCATGAGTCATTTTTGGCTGATGTGATCATCATTTCAGGTAATTATAAGGGTTCTTATACAAATATTTGCATCTTAATCAGACTGATAAAAAAATCATATTTTAAATGTGATTTCAGTTCTGCGTGTACTCAAAGATGCTGAATAATTAGCAAGTGCACAAAATACAAAAGTATTCATACAATTACTCATATTTCCACTTCATTCATTTATATTTCAAGTATCCCTCATCCCACTTTTGTGTTTGAGTGAATTGGTACAGAAAACAAGAAACATTGGATTAAAGAAAGGAAAATCTCTTTTCAAGTAGGTATGTAGGAAACAGGAGAAGGATGATCTTTGTGAGGCTTCATTATTCAAGGAAGCAAGTATCTTAAACCAAGTACAAGGACTTTGGATGTTAAGTTTTTAGCACCATCTGCTTGTAAATTAAATCTGGAAAAATATTTTGGAGTGGAGAGAAAAAATATTAATTTCCTCATATCAGCACTCTTTGAGATTGCCCAACAAAGCCAAGCATCAGGGACTCAAATGCTGTGAGGTCTAATGTTGTAGCAGTCCCATGTCACACTTAAGAATTGCTCGCCATGGTCTTTTGGAACAGAAGTGCAGTAATTTCCACTTGGAGAAACCAAAAGCCATGAGGAGACCATGATTTTGTAGGCCACACCTGGAAGGTAAATGCCAACACTACACATACACGTGTATTTGGTTGTATCTAGTTACCTGCACTTCATCCCTGCATCATGGGCCTCATGGGAAAACTTCATGACATGATGGAAAATCAAGTCATCATCATGTTCAGGGTTAACCACACTTCGTGGCTAGAAACAGAATAATGAGTAATGGGATGATAGTACAGGATTGTCCATTATTCTGCACATTTGCTTTTAGTGATGATGAATGAAATTAGAAGGAACAGGATAGTGGAAAATTAGGCCCGAAGTCTGAACAGGGCCAGGAAATGGTCATTGCTGAGGAACTATACTGATTCCTTTGGCAGCCTGTGCCACTGGAGCTTCTATGGAAAAGAAGCTGCCCTTTCTGTACCATACCTCTGAAGGAGGGCATGCTATTATACTCTGGAATAAATGATAGAGCCATCAGATGGTTTGAGCCAAACTGCATGGGAAGGGGTAAGTTTGGTCCTTTTGCTTCACTCTTTTGTTTTAAGAATGGTTCTGAGGAAGACACAATGGGACTAGGAAGCTTTGTAGTAAACTGTACAAATGGGCGTCTGAATTGTTTTGTTGATTAAGAATTCAGTCTGCTGGGGACAAAGATTGGGGCATGAAATGACACTAAAAGCAGTCACTATAATAATAAGTAATGAGACTTTTTCGCAAGATCTTGTTAGTGGCCTGTATTTTTTAAAATGGAAACAAAGGCCAGGCCTTTATGTGTTTCCTCTGAAGATCCCCATTGAGAAGGTTGATCCAGTGCATGATTTAAAAACTCTGCTACCCGTTCAAGTGACTGAAGGAAAAAAGTTCACATCTTGAGCTCTTAAGCAGTGCCTAGATCTCCTATTAACCCCATCCCCAAAGTGATTAATACCTGTTTCTCAGACTCCTGGCACTTCTGTTGACTTTCCTGGCCTGTTTCAAATGCTTGACATTGTCTTATAGTTACTCCTGCTATTCATCTTACTTATCTCTGCTTCTCCAGCCTGATTCCCTCCCCCTCCTCAATAAAAGTCTTTAGTTAGAAGTCTCTACCTTTCTTAGCTTTTCTCCAAGGTATTTGTCATCTCTAAAGTATATGCCAGCTTCTCTAGCTGCCTTCCTTATCTCTCCCAAGTTTCTTGTCTGTTCATCTCCCCAGAGCATAGTACTCTGTTACCGCTCATCTCTTAGCTCCTTTGGCTTATTTCTGATCTCCACCCCATTTGTTTTGGAATATTTCCCATCTGCTCACATAGGAGGCTTTGCCTCTTCAGAAAATCTCTTGCCTGCTTTTGCTACTGTCTTATTTCCTCAGCTTGTTAAGAATTTGCTCTAGATTAGTTTTCACCTCCCATGACCCACTTCTTGTTTCTTCAAGCTACAGCAAAAACATTCTCTTCCCAGAGGACTCTAAGATCTGAGCATATATTAACTAATTGCTTCTCTGTCACTGAAGAGGCAGGGCATTGGCAGTGCCCTCATCTTCCCTGCTTTTAACTAAGGAAAGGGTTGTCCGACTTTGGGACAGCTGGAGGCTGCACATGGCTCCAGTGTGTAGCCCCTAAGCTGCAAACCGCACAAGCTGGGATCCCAGCGCCATGTGGATTGAGCCATTGACATGTGGCCACCCTTGCCACAGGCTGCACTGCTGGCATGCAGCTCCCATGTCATATGGGCCCTGGCCCCCCACAGACGATGTACTGCAGGCTGCATGTGGCTCACAGTCTGCCAATTTGACAGCCCTCACTTAAGGAATGGTATAGGCCCCAGGGTTGGCAACATACAGCCACCATACACCAAGATATAGCCCAGAGGCTGGAACCAGCTTGTGAAGTTGGACGGTTCCATTTGTACCCATGCCTGCACAAGGGACAGGCAGCTTCCAATTGTGCCTGAGGTTCTGCTTCTCTTCCTGCCCTCTTTCCCTCCAGTTGTGGTAAGGGTGCAGCTTCCAGGTGGTGGAGAGCTGTGCTGGGGCTGGGCACTTCGTAGCTGTGATTGTGTTGCAACCAGAAGACCGGGGGGGTGGGGGCGGTGAGGAGAGGAGGGCATGCAGGGAGAAGCAGCAGCAGTGTGTGGATCAGATTGCAGCTGCCCAGCCCCAGGTCCCATCACCTGGAAGCTGCACCCACACTGCAGCTGAGGAGCTGAGGGCTGGGAGAAGCAGTGGCATAGGCACAGTTCGCAGCTGCCCAGCTCTGGGCACAGGGAAAGCCCCCTTGATGCTGATGAGTCGCTGAGGCTATAGCCAGGTTTTTCTGGCCTGTGATTTGCTAAAGGTTGATGGCTGCTACTGTCAGCTGTCCTTGATGTTTCTGGTTTAGTGTTCTGTAGTTGTGTGACAGTTTGAAGTGGTGATTTTGGGGAATCCTTGACCCCTACACCACATCATCCGAATATGATATACACTACGTGACACTACGTGTGCCCTCACCTGAATAATGGGATCCTGGTGTACCTGGTAGCCAGTAGCCCTGCCCAGCCCCCCGGGAAGCTACTGCAGTGCCCCCGAGCGGAGAGCCTCCCCTTACAATCGAGCACACTCGCAGACAATTCTCAAACTATTTACAAGATTTAATTATTTACAACATAACAAATAATTATTAAATAAGCACATGGATATATCGACTAATAAACCCTCAAGAACTTATTTACACAGTCTCTCACTTGCACACGGTGTACTAGGGATCCTGTGTGCACTGCCCCAGCGGGGTATCTCAGGGAGCAGGATTGCCTGTGTCCCTGCACGTGGTCTGTGGACGCTCTCTGGCGCTGGTGTTCGTCTCCGTGCTCCTGGGGTCTCCGGGCAGCAAGCAGCGAGTCCTCTGCAGATCCTGCAAGACAGCCTTCCCCTGCCTTTGACCCCCTTCCCTGGTTCTACTGGGAGCAGTGTCTGGGCTGTAGGCTGTAGCAACCCTCCTGCCCCACACAGCCTCACAGCCCTGGCAAATGCAGCCCCTCCCTGGGCTTTGCCTGCCCCTGGGGCCCCTCACCCATCAGGGAAACTAGGGCAGACTCCAGCAGTCCCCACCCCGGCTCTGCTGTGCTCACCCAGCCACACCGGCTGCAGTCAGGTCTCTCCAGGCTTGGATTCTCCACGCAAGCAGTCCCTGCCTGGTCCTGCCGCTGCAGCTTCTCCACTGCTGCTCCTGCAGGGCTCTCTCAGGGGCTCTCCGAGGGACCACTGCTCTGAGACTCAATCTGGTCTCCAGCCTGTCCCTCAGCCCCCCGTGGGAAAAACTGCTCCCCCTTTTATCCAAGCCTCTCAGCCAATCCCAGCTTGGGGTCCTTCCCAGGCTTTTGCTAACGGCTCTCTTTCAAAACTGTGCTGGGGTTACATCACCCCTCCCACTTCCAACAGGGCAGCTCCCAAACAGCTTCACTTGCCCTCAGAGCCTACAGTGTCCTCTCGGGGACAAACTCTGTCTCTCTGCCAGGTGGCCCTTCCCATTCTGTTCAGGTGGGTCCATTTTTTAAGGGCTGCTACACGTACAACATTCTGGATCTTGAGAGCTGTTGCCCTATCTCTGGTCTCTATCCTTGACTAACAACACCGTGAGCTTTCACTCAGCACCGACATTTTGCTGAGAAAAGTATAAGGACTAATTTGTTTCTGCTTGCTGGGACACAGAGCCTTCTCTGCTTATATTCTCTCACCTCCCGCATATCCGTTCAACGGCTAGGATGATTGCTGGCATAGCTACCTACTTAAAGAAGCCTAACTTAAAAGTAGCGTGTATATATAGACCGTGATCAAGTGCTCCTTAGATTCCATCAGGTCCTTTTCAGCTATAAATTAGGATTTTCTACTTTGTCTTATAGTTAGCTTTTTCATGCACCAGTAGTTCCTTTGTTCTTATGGGCACAGCTTTTGCATGTTCCAGATAATCCACTTTCAGAATGTGTGTGGGCTGCCAACTCAAATTGCTTTTATTATTAAGTAAAAGGGTGCAATAGATCAATGGCACTTATGCAGCGGAGGCTTTCTGCAAGGATGTAATAATGTATCCCCCAAATTTGAGAGTTATAATTGTCTGGAGTCCCATTTTTCTAATCAGAATCTATAAACAGAACAGGCTTGGTGAAGCAATAGTGAAAGATGAACATTCAGGCAATAAAAAAGAAAGTTGCTTTGGAAATGAGGTTCTCTGAAAGGATATTGTGTTTTTGTGGAACTTTGTGTTTGTGAAAGCTGACAGCATTTGATCTAGGGTTTTTTTTATTGTGAGAGGGCTATGAAGCATGATGACTCAGCAGTATGATTACCCATAGCAAGAATTTTATTTCTGCAGACTAAAATAAAATACACCAAGTAGAAAATATCCAACAGCAGAAAAAATCCTTTCACCCACTATCAACATTCCCTAGGTATCATCCCATACAAGGCCACCTGTTGGTCTGTGCTAGTTAGTAGCCCCTTACTCAAAAACAAACAAACAAACAAACAACCTCTTTTAGGACAGTAATCTTTATACCTGAAACGGATATCAGACAGGCTTTTATTTGACAGTAATAAACTCCCCACTTTGAGGCCTTGGCCTCTTATATATAATACTCCATGGTAACAAGAGGGATTGCAAAGCCAGTGTAGGAGGAAAAGAGGAAAGTAGTAGGAGGGGGAAAAAAAAGAAAGAAAAAGATGATTGGACTTATTTTAGGATTTATTCTGCAAAAGAGTTGGGTTAAAGCTGTTGGTATAAAATATACAGTTAGCAAAAACCTGCTACAGTGAAGAAAGATAACTCTTTTCCTTTAGTAACACAAGCATTGCTAAAAGGCAAGAGATGAAAAGTCAAAGGGAGCTCTCACCCATCTTATTCCAGGAGACCCACTTTCAACATTCCTCCAAATGGCTAAATGGTTTTATACTTGCAGTACAAAGGAAGATTTTTTCTGTGCAAAAGCCTTTCTGTTCCAACTAGGAAAAAATAATGCCCTCTTTTGTACTGATTTAATCATATACATATTTTTGTAGCCACTTGCTAATGAGTTAAACACTGAACTCTGCAGGTGTGATCAGAGAGGAGAGATCCAAATCAATTTTAGAATCTAGAGAGGTATAAAACTTGCAAAAACAGAGAAAAAACAGAAAAAAAGTTACCTTGGCCCTCTTTTTATGAGGCTTACTCCTATGATCTATTTTTACTCTTAAATAATACAGTCGGGGTAACACAAAGACAAATGCACCTCTCCTTGAAATCCTTATTTTAACAGCAAATTAGTTCCTCCAAGCAGCTTACTGACCTCTGAAGTAAGCAGAAACAATTTGTGGGGCACTCTGTCTCTCAGGAACACACACCCAAATTGCACATTAGCTTTGTGGAAACAACCTACCTGTCATGCTTTATGTCATGAAGACTTGACTTTGAAGGGCTTCCAAGACAGTAAGGTTTTTCAAAGGTTTTTAAAAATGCAATGTCTAGATCTTCAGGAGTCTACATTTCCTAAAGTCCACAAACTATCCCCTAGCAAAATGTTATACAAACACAAGGCTTCCTTTCATCTGTAAAAAGACCTCTTGTTCACTGTGACTTTGGCAGACAATTTATAAATCTTTTATGGCAGTACGTCCTAGCTTTAGACTGGTGATCACTACCATTTGCAGAAGTGTACAGGTGGTACTTTTGTACACATATGTAAATTTTGGCTTTATTTCCTAGTGTCTGCCAGCTGTCAGCTGTGAACTTCCAGTTCTCTAAGTTCTGCTTTGAAAAATGGCACTTTATAGAATCATAGAAAGTTAGGGTTGGAATCGACCTCAGGAGGTCATCTAGTCCAACTGCCTGCTCAAAGCAGGACCATCCCCAACTAGATCATGCCAGCCAGAGCTTCGTCTAGCCAGGTTTTGAAAACCTTCAAGCATCCTCATGGTGGAGAGAGAGAGCTTCTACCACCTCTCTGGGTAACATGTTCCAGTGTTTTACTACCCTCCTAGTGAGAAAATTCTTCTTAATATCTAACCTAAACGTCCCTTGCTACAACTTGAGACCATTGCTCCTTGTTCTGTCATCTGCCACCAGTGAGAACAGTCTAGAAAATAAACATTCTCTTTCAAACCCCTCTTCATGTAGTTGAAGGCTGTTATTAAGTCCCCTCTCAGTCTCCTCTTCTCTAGACTTAATAAGCCCAGTTCCCTCAGTCTTTCCTCATAAGTCATGTGCCTCAACCCCCTCACCATTTTTGTTGCCCTCCACTAGACTCTCTCCAATTTGTCCACATCCTTTCTGTAGTGGGGAGCCCAAAACTGAACACAATACTCCAAATGTGGTCTCACTAGTGCTGAATAGAGGGAAATAATCACTACCCTTGACCTACTGGCAACACACCTACCAGTGCAGACCAGTATGCTGTTCTTGGCAACAAGGGCACACTGCTGGCTCATGTTCAGCTTATGGTCCACTGTAAACCCCAGGTCCTTTTTTGCAGAGATGCTGCCCAGCCAGTCAGCCCCCGGGCTGATTGTTTTGTCCTAAGTGCAGGACTTTGCACTTCTCTTTGTTGAACCTCATAGTATTCCTTTTGGCCCAATCCTCCAATTCGTCTAGATCACTCTGAATCCTAGCCCTACCTCCAGTGTATCTACTATTCCCCCCAGCTTGGTGTCATCTGCAAACTTGCTGAGGGTGTACTCTATGCCTTCTTCCAGGTCATTGATGAAGACATTGAACAAAATTGGCCCCAGGACTGACCCCTGGGGCACTCCAGGTGATGCTGGCTGCCTCAAGCCATTGATTGCTACCCTCCGAGTTCAATACTCCAGCCAGTTTGGTATCTACCTTACAGTCCATCCATCAAACCTATACTTCCTTAGCTTGCTTGTGAGAATGTTGTGGAAGACCATATCAGAAGCTTTGCTAAAATCAGCGTACACCACATCCACTGGTATCCCCACATCCACAGAGCTAGTCACCTCATCACAGAAGGCAATCAGGTTGGTCAGGCATGACTTGCCCCTGGTGAATCTATGCTGACTGTTCCTAATCACCTTTTTCACCTCCAAGTGCTTAGATATGGATTCCTTGAGGAAACCTAGGGATGAAAAAAGAGGCATATGGACGCTGGAAGCAGGGAGTAGCCACCAAGGAGGAGTATACCTGCTTGGCTTTCACTTGCAGGGAGTCAGTTAGAAAGGCAAAAGCAGCAATGGAACTCAGGCTGGCAACAAAAATTAAAGACAACAAAAAGTCCTTCAGGTATATAGGGAGCAAAAAGAAGGCTCATGGTAACATAGGACCCCTACAGGACAAACTGGGGCAATTGGAGACAGAGGAAAGTAGATCCAGCAAATTACAGTCCCATCAGCCTGACCTCTATCCTGGGAAAGGTCTTGGAAAAGATTATCAAAGAGGCTAGCTGACGGCAATATCCCGAGGGATACCCAGCATGGGTTTGTTGTGGGTAAGTCTTGTTTGACCAATCTCATTTCCTTTTACAACCATGTGACCTATCACCTGGAGAAGGGAGAAGAGATTGAGGTCATATATCTTGACTTTAAAAAAGTGTTTGATTGTGTATCCCATGAGAACCTCTTGGCAAAACTGGCAAACTGTGGCCTCAGCCTCACCACGATCCGCTGGCTGGGGAATTGGCTCTGCGGTAGGAGCCAGAGAGTCAATCATCGTGGTGTGCTGTGACCAGTGGGGTCCCTCAAGGCTCTGTCTTAGGGCCTATACTATTTAACATCTTCATCAATGATGTAGACATTTGTGTCAGAAGCAGACTGGCCAAGTTCCCTGACGACACCAAACTCTGAGGTAAAGCATCCACACCTGAGGACAGGAGGGTGATCCAGGTAAACTTTGACAGGCTCAGGAAATGGGCAGATGAGAACCTGTTGGTGTTTAACATCGAAAAATACAAGGTTCTCCACCTTGGGAGGAAAAACCTGCAGCATGCTTATAGGCTCAGCAGTGCTATGCTGGCTAGCACTATGGATGAAAGGGACTTGGGGGTCATGATTGACCACAAGATGAACATGAGCCTTCAGTGTGATTCTGCGGCTAGTAAAGCGAGCAAAATGCTGGCTTGCATCCATAGATGCTTCTCAAGCAAATTCTGGGATGTCATTCTCCCCCTGTACTCGGCCTTGGTGAGGCCGCAGCTGGAGTATTGCATCCAGTTTTGGGCTCCACAATTCAAAAAGGATGTGGAGAGGCTTGAGAGAGTCCAGAGGAGAGCCACGCACATGATCAGAGGTCAGGAAAACAGACCTTATGATGAGAGGCTGAGCCATGGGACTCTTCAGGCTGGAAAAGCACAGGCTCAGGGGTGATCTGGTGGCTGCCAGTTTATCAGGGGTGCTCATCAGGATCTGGGTGAATGTCTGTTCACCAGAGTGCCCCAAGGGATGACAAGGTCGAATGGTTATAAACTCCAGCAAGACTATTTCAGGCTGGACATAAGGGAAAACTTCTTTACTGTCTGAGCCCCCAAGGTTTGGAATAGCCTGCCACCAGAGGTGGTTCAAGCACCCACATTGAACACCTTTAAGACACATTTGGATGCTTATCTTGGTGGGATCCTATGATCCCTGCTGACTTCCTGCCCCTGGGACAGGGGCCTGGACTCAGTGATCCTCCAGGGTCCCTTCCAGCCCAAATGTCTACGAAATCTATGAAATGAGGGGAAAAGCTGAGCTCTTTAATGAGTTATTTGCTTCTGTATTCCTGAACACGGATCAAGACAAATCTCCCAATTGGACTATAGGGAGGCACAGGAGGGAGACCAACCCACCAACAGTTAACGCCAACCTAGTTAAGAGATACTTGGAGGGGTTAGATGTGTTTAAGTCAGCTGGCACAGATGATCTTCATCCAAGGGTGCTGAGGGAATTGGCCAGTGCCATAGCAGAACCACTAGCAAGATTGTGTGGAAGAAACAGGCTTCACTTTATTGTTTGGTCATGAAGTTGTCAGAGACCTTTATTAAAGAAGCAGCTGCTGGGGAGAGCACCGGACAGACAGAACTTCCTCTTATCAGTCCCGCATGCCCCCCTCCCCCCCCCACAACAGACAATTGAAGCAAGCCTTTTATATGTTTCAATTTAGGTCACATGACACAAGATATAACAAGTCAAAGAAAAACTGGTTTGAACCAGCAAGTTGCAAGAGGGCATAGACTATGGTTTGACCTATTGACCTCATAGGTCTACTCAGCTCAACAAGGGAAAAGGGTGGGAGAAAGAGCAGATTGCAAAATAGGCAGGGAAAAAGCAATCATTAGCAAATAGTGCACTAACTCAAGAAGTCAGTAGAAATTAAGGCCTGGAGTTTTCTTCTTTCACAACTGTTTAAGCACTTGTGGTGATCAGGACAGGTCCCAGAGGACTGAAAAAGGGCCAATGTGGTCCCTATTTTCAAGAAGGGGAGGAAGAAGGGTCTTGGTAACTATAGGCCTGTTAGTCTCACTTCTATCCTTGGGAAAACTTTTGAAAAAATTATTAAGGATTACATTTGTGGGAGTGCAGCAGGAAAAATAATGCTGAAGGGCAACCAGGACGGGTTTATAGAAGGTAGATCCTGCCTGATTAACCTTGTTTCCTTTACAACCAGGTCACAAAATGTTTAGATGCAGGAGTGGAGGTTGATGTCATTTACTTGGATTTTAAAAAGGCCTTTGATATGGTGTCTCATCCCATTCTCATAAATAAACTAAATGGTTGTGACAGATGATTACAGTCAGGTGGGTGGTGAGTTGGCTTAAGGGACACACCCAGAGAATGGTGGTGGACAGGTCAGTATTGACCTGGAAAGATGTGGGCAGTGGGGTCCCCCAAGGTTCAGTCCTTGGACCAGTGCTGTTCAATATCTTCATCAGTGACTTGGATGAGGGCATGGAGTGTACTCGGTCCAAATTTGTGGATGACACCAAATCATAGGGCAAAGTAAACACACTAGTGGGCAGGGAATGGATTCCAGTGGATTTGGACAGGTTGGAATAGTGGGCAGAAAAGAATAGGATGCAGTTTAACAAGAATAAGTGTAACATGCTGCTGGAGAAAGAATCACCAACAAACCTATAGATTGGGAGATGACTTTCTAATCAGCAGAGCAGCAGAAAGGGATCTCAGTCATAGTTGATTCCAAGATGAACATGAGTTGTCAATGTGATGAAGTGACCAGTAAAGATAACCACACTCTATCATGCATTAGCAGGTGCATCATGAACAGGTCAAGGGAGGTGATACTTCCCCTCTATGCAGCATTGGTAAAGTTGCAACTTGAGTACTGCATTCAGTTTTGGGCATCACCCTTCAAGCGGTACGTGGAAAACCTTGAGAGGGTCCAGATTAGGGCTACTCAGATGGTTAAGGGCCTGGAGATAAGGCCCTATGAGGAGACATTAAGGGACCTGGATCTCTTCAGCCTCCGGAAGAGAAGGCTGAAAGGGGATCTAGTGGTCATTACAAATTCATCAGAGAGGGGGGACAGAAAGGAATAGGAAATGCTCTGTTTACCAGGGCACCCCTTGGAGTTACTAGAAACAATGCCACAAACTGACAGAGGGCAGATTTAGATTAGACATCAGGAAGAACTTCTTTACGGTAAGGGTTACCAGAATCTGGAATGGGCTTCCATTGGAGGTAGTGTTCTCCCCTACCTTGGAGGTCTTTAAGAGGAGACTGAATGTGCACTAGACTGGGGGTCACCTGACCCCAGCGCTCTTTCCTGCCCAGGGCAGGGTTTTGGACTCAATGATCTATGGAGGTCCCTTCTGACCCTAAACATCTATGAAATCTATGAATTCACTCCATGATTTTTCCAGGGACTGAGTTGAAGCTGGCTGGCCTGTAGTTCCCTAGATCCTCCTTTTTCCCTTTTCTTAAATATGGGCACTGCTTGCCCTTTTCTAGTCATCTGGGACCTCTCCTGATCACCATGAGTTTTCAAAGATGATGACCAATGGCTCTGCAATCACATCAGCCAACTCCCTCAGCATCCTTGGGTGCATCCCATCCAGCCCATGGACTTGTACACATCTTGCTTTTCTAAGTAGCCCCTAACCTTTTCTTTTACCACTGAGAGCTGCTCACCTCCTCCCCAAACTGTGCTGCCCAGTGCCATAGTCTGGGAGCTGACCTTGCCCGTGAAGAAGGCATTGAGCACTTCAGCATTTTCTGCCTCTTCTATCACAAGTTTGCTTCCCTCATTGAGGAAGGGACCCACACTTTCCATGATCCTCCTCTTATTACTAGCAGCAAGCGTTTCTACAAGTATGTTCCCTTCACATTCCTTCCTAGCTGCAACTCCAATTGTACTTTGGCCTTCCTGACTTTGTCCCTGCATGCCTGAGCAATGATTTTATATTCTTTCCTAGTTATTTGTCCAAGTTTCCACTTCTTCTAAGCTTCCTTTTTGTGATTTAGTTTACTGAAGAGTTCCCTGCTAAGCCAAGCTGGTCTTCTGCCATACTCGCTAGTTGTCTTGCGCATCGGGATGGTTTGTGCCTGCACTCTCAGTAAAGCTTCTTTCAAGTACAGCCTGCTGTCCTGGAATCCTCTCCCCCTTAGGCAGGCTTCCCAGGAGATCCTACTCATGAGTTCCCTGAGTGAGTCAAAGTCTGCTTTTCTGAAGTCCAGAGTCCATACTCTGCTGCTCTCCATCCTTCCTTTTCTCAGAAGCCTGAACTCATTCATCTTGTGGTCATTGCTGCCCAAGTTGCTATCCACTACCATATTATCCACCAATTCTTCCTTGTTAGTGAGCAGCAGGTCAAGAAGAGCATGGCCCCTAGTTGGCTGCTCCAGTACTTGCACCAGGAAGTTGTCCCCAACACTCTCCAAGAACTTCCTGGATCATCTGTGCACTATTGTATTGCCCTCCCAGCAGATGTCAGGGTTATTGAAGTCCCCCATGAAAGCCAGGGCCTTTGACCAGGAAACTTCCACTAGCTGTTTGAAGAAAGCCTCATCCACCACTTCCTCCTGGTCTGGTGGTCTACAGCAGACTGCCACCACAACATCACCCTTATTGCTTTTCCCTCTGACACTAAACCAGAAATTCTCAAAAGGCTTATCTCCAGCTTCATAATTGAGCTCTGAGCAATTATATGGCTCTTTTACATGAAGCTCAACTCCTCCTCCTCTCCCCACCACCTGTCCTTCCTGAACAGTTTCTACCCACCCGTGACAGTGCTCCAGCTATTCCACCAAGTCTCTATTATTCCAGTCATATCATAGTTCCATGACTGTGCAATTCTTGCAAGACTGTGCAAGACTTTCAGTTCTTCCTGCTTGTTTCCCAGGCTCCATGCATTTGTGTACAGGCACCTGAAGTAACTAGTTGATTGCCCTGATTTTTCAGGAAGTATGAGAGCACCTCCCCTGTTGCCCCCTCCTACTTGTTCTTCCTCCAGGTCTCCCACTTATCTCAGGGCTAGTTTGACCATCCCCTGGTGAACCTAGTTTAAAGACCTCCTCACTATGTTAGCGAGCTGGTCTGCAAAGACTCTCTTCCCTCTTTTTGTCAGGTAGATCCCACCTCTCTCCAGCAATCCTTCTTCTTGGAAGACCATCCCATGGTCAATGAAGCCAAAGCCCTGCTGGTGACACCACCTGCACAGTCAGGTGTTGATCTACAGGATGCACCTCCTCCTGCCTGGGTTCTTTCCCTTGACTGGAAGGATTGAGAACACAACCTGAGTCCCAGACCCCCTCACCCTTGCATCCAGAACCCTGTAGTCACTTTTGATATGCTCAGGGTCTCCCCTGGCAGTATCATTGGTGCCCACATGGGTGAGCAGCCTAGGTTAGGAGTTAGAGGGCCAGATGACCCTCAGTGGGCCCCACGAACTAGCCTAGGAACTGGCCTGAAAACTGTTTACCCTGTTTGCAGGCTCCCTGGTTGCCCAGGGAGCCTTCTTTTATACCCTGCTGGGCCTGGACTGGCTCTGCCCCCTTGTTAGGACTTCCATTGGGCTCAGCAGCAATCACTCCCAGCTTCTCAGAGCGCACACCCCAAACACAGGGGCCACCAAACAAACACTCAGCAAACCAAAGACATAGGCAGCTGGATCACTTACTTTCCCTGGGCAGGATCTGGTCCCTGGCTTCTCTCTCCCTTCCTCCTCTTGCCCCCAGCAACTGCCTGTAAACTGCTTACCCTGTTTGCAGGCTCCCTGGTAACCTGGGGAGTCTCCTTTTATACCCTGCTGGGCCTGGGACTGAATCCAATATGCACATTCTGCAAATGACCATTTTCTTTATAGTTTGCAGACAATTTGGCCAGATTCTGTCTGGACCTCTGGTGGATATTAGCAACTTTACCTCTGCTCTATGCAGTAGTGAGCAATCTATACCTCACAGACTCGTTAGATCTGGCCCACAGAGCCAGGGGGCTTCAGTGGCATTCAATGGCAGGGGCTTCAGTGGGGTGTTTGGCCAGGAAGCCGAGTGGCCTTTGCAGCATTCAGCAATGGGGAGTCTCAGTGGTGTTTGGTGATGGATTGTGCTTTACCTGAAGCATGGCTGGGTGGCAGGAAGATGCAACAGTGGTGGCAGTGGTTGAAGTTGCTGGATCTTAGTGCTGGCCTGCCTTTGACCTGAGCTAGGTCATTCTGGCCAGCCCACTGAAAACATTGATAACTGCTGGCATAGTGGGTTAACAGAGCTGGCATCCCACTACCTGCCCAAATATCTGGTCATTAAACAGCGCAGCCTTCAGAAGGATTGTTTAACTAACGCTTCTCATTCAGGTACTTTGGTGAGCACTATATGGTAATATTACCTAAGCATTATGATGGCCATGGTGAGAAAGTGTTATAGTATTTTGATATTACTCCAGAGGTTTGAGTCTAATGGTGAAGGCTCCCAGTTGGCCCAGCTTTAAATGAGTTAGGCTGGGTGTCAGAATATGATACTAGCCCATATTACTCCTTAGTGTGCAATTGGCTACAGAAACTGGTATGCCTTATCCATGCTAACAGGCTCAAGTGGACTTAAACCAAAGCACTAGGGATAGAAAACCCAAATTGCCTGCAAACTGTAAAGAAAATGGTCATTTGTAGAACATGCGTATTGGATTCAGTCACTGTTTGTCACAGGGTAATTTAGGGCTTTGAAATTCCAGCCACAAATGTTTTGTGACTCTCTGATCATGAAATAATAATTTAAAATTTAATAGTTCACCAAATTGAAGAGCAGAGCTGCTAAGCACACTTGGTTGTGACTACAGCGTAGCACAGAGTTACCAGAGCTAACTTTGAACTACCTACCTTATGTACCTGTAGCAATTAGCTTGTTTGGATACCAGGAGCAAGTGAGGGGCAACAGCCTGGGATTCACTGTGGGCTGGAAAAGCTGCCTGAGAAGCTGGGTAAATGCTTGGATGGCTTAGCCTTCACTGAATTCCAGGCTGTTGCCCCTCGCTTGGTCCTGGTATCCAAATAAGCTAATTTAAAGGTGGCTCTGGCATGTCTGACGCTATGCTGCAGGGACTGTAGTATAGGCATACTTTTGGTGTACATATGCAAGGATTGGCTGCTAGGTAGTATGTACCGTTTCCAAATGCACAGTATTATATGGCTGCTAAGGGCTGTGATCTGTGCTCTAGAAACAGATATGCAGCTCCACTGAAGTTAGTAGTGATACACAAGTGTAAGAGAGGGCAAACATGATTAATGGAATATACATCTACTTTGGCCTTTTCTGATTACACAGCTTCTTCTCCCTTTGATGTTAATCAAAATGGGTACATAAGGCTATAGGTCTTTTGAGAAGAGGGGGAGTTCATTGGAGAAATATCATCCATCCTCTTAGTGTGTTCACAGAAAAAGTGCTGCCAAGGTTTAATTGAACCAGTGGTCTTATAGCTAGTGTGGAGCCACACTGCATCCTGTGCACATAGGACTCAAAATGGGTCCAATGACAATGGGATTTCTTTGCAAAAAGGGAATCTTTCCCATCTCTTGTTAGCAAAAGGGGTTTGAGAGAATGTGTCAGGGAGAGAGAGTATCAATTGCTTTACTCTTCATTTTCAAGAAATATAATTTTCCCCCTTTTAATATACAAAACTACCACCTCATTACTCAATACTAGGTCTGTCTGATAATCCACAACACTTGTATTTCATAGAGGAGTATGGCAAGTCTGGTACTGGGGCGGCCAGATCACCCCCTAGCAGCCACCTGGGTCTAACCTAGCTCACCCCCTCTGGCTTCTCAGGATCCCTCCTTGTAAGCTGACCTCCCACACCTTAATATTATGATTGGACAGGGAGGCTGCCCTGGGGGGGGAGGGGGGAGCAGGTTTGATTCAGGTCTTAGGCCCTTTGTGGGCTCTGGGCTCCTTGGCCTTGACCTTTGTGGGCTCTGGCCTTACATACACCATCTTTGCTGTCTGGTACTACAGTCCCTCCACCAACAGTGGTGGCCCCCCACATTGAAAAGTCTAGGACCTAGGGTACTCTTAGCATCTTTCTCAGTGGCCTTCTCTACCCCTACAGCCACAATCTGTTTCCTCCAGTATTTAAACACAAATGACAAAATACGAGCATCTGCTCTCAAACAAAAGGTTCCCCAACCCTGGGTCAGCATCACACTGTGGCAATACTACATCACAGGGTCAAGATACTTATTTTCTGCTGCTCAGAGGTGCAGGGGCTCACTTTGATCTGCAGGGAGTGGAGCTTTGGTGGGGGAAGGGGCCTCTTTGGGCAGACAGACCCTTTTCTCCAGAGCTCCCATCCATACAGCTAGCAGGGCCAGATTGCCTTCCTGCCTCAGTCCCTGAGCTTATATGCACCTCTCTGAATCACCTGACCCACTAGTTCCTCTCCAGGCCTTTCAATCACAGGCTGTACTGTGCTGTCTGCCCCTGGGGTGGGAGACCTTTTATTAAAGGATCCTCTACCCCATCAGTTCCTCCAGGGGTGGAGCCACTTAGCTGCTCCCTGGCTCCTTCTCACTTCCAGTAATAGGGATAGGGGTCCCATTACAGGGTGGTATTTATAAGGATCCTGCTAGAACAGCATTTTCCATCCAGAACCAATAGAGGCCACTATTTTCTCCTTCTTTCCCTACAGAATGATGGTGGATACCTTTGTGCTGCCCTTAGCACCTTACAGAACAGCGTAGAGCTTAGGGCTCAGACTTCAAGCCCTGTGTGACTGTATATAGTGCTGCTCCTGCACAATGCTATTATTTATAGTTGCTAGAAACATTACAGGAAGAGCTCTATGCTTTCTGAGTGTTTTGGTTTAAGCAGATATTATTCATATAAATTCCCAGGCCTTTGTAAGCTGGGAAAGTCACCTTATGCAGAACCAATACTGGGTGTATACTGCTTCAGCTATTGTCAAGGAGCCAGAATTTCACCACTCTGGCATGTTGCAGTAGTACATAATGTAACAGTCAGGAACGCTGCTGAAATAATGCAATGCTCAAAGCTTGTAAAAAAATGTAAATTATACTGCACTTATTTCTGGCTGGTGCATCTTCCATACATTACATAGTCACTTACCCACTTGAAAAATGTGGGTAAACCAGAGTGATAAGGCCAGGGTAAGTGCCTGCTTACTGTAACTTGCTCAGCCACAGACAGATAACCGTTCTCAGACAGCGAATTGCTCATAGACTTGGCAAGAAAAACTCTACGCTGTGCAACATTAAAAAATGTTGGGTTAAGTTTTAGCCATACCACCTTCTTTGACAGTGCTGAGATGGTTGGATGTAGCTACTAAAGCCTGGAGCACATTGAAAACTGGGAGAGCTGATAGATGTGGGAAAAAAATCCAGGCTTTAGCAGAAGAGGAATCATGTCACTTTGATCTGGCTCCTCAGCATCTGTATAGTTAGTGTGCTTCAGCAGGGCTTTTTGGCACTTTTATCTAATAGCCAATTCACGTGCTGTGCTTAGCACAGCACTGTGCTTGGCAGAGTGTTGCACTGAGCTGAAAGTAAAGTGCTATTTTTTCCCCATGTCTGTAAGCACCTAAAGAAGGTATTTGTAAAGCAGTTTGAAGGAGAAAAGACTGTTCTACTGGCTTGCACTGGAAGCCAGGCCAGGCACCTCTCATAAATTCCAGTCTATAAAATGATAGGTTTGCCAATCCCTCCCTGGAGAAAAGATAAGCAGAGTATGGGACAAGAGGTCTGGCAGGGAAAGCCATTAGAAACAACTTACCCAAGAGGGAGCTCAGGCTATAATTTATTTGGCTCTCTTAAACTGAGAAGAAAAGAAAGGCTAGAAAAGGGTGTGTGTTTAGACACTAACTCTGACACCGAAACTCAATGTGCGTGGGAGTGCACACATGCATTGAGACTAGGATGAGGACTCTGCCCATTCACAAGCTTAATATTTATAGCAGTGTTTCTGAAAGGATTCTTTATCTCCTTAGAAACAGTTTGCTGGTAAATTATCCTGCACCTATTTCCAGATTATAACAGCTAGGGGTGTGCAAAATGGGCCCTACCGATTTGGATTCAGCCTGAATCAGGGACAGTGGTTTGATTAGTTGATTTGGATCACTGTCCCCAATTCAATTCGGCCAAATCCGAATCTGAAGATTCAATGCTGATTTGGAGAATCAATGATTTGGCCATAGGCACAGATTTAAATGTTTTTTCTCCATACCTTGAGGTACCAGAGTGGCTCATGAACACTGCGATGCTGTGGTGGATGGAGCATCCCACAGGAGCGCTGGGGGGTAGGGTGGGTAACATGCTTGGTGGCAAACCTGGAAGTGGATTGGAAGTACTTCTGGGTCCGCCAGGAAGCATACAGGCCCCCCCACTCCCATGCCCACCCTGCTTTTGTGGTTGGTCATGGGGGGACTGCTCAGGTGCCCCCCCCCCCAGATGCAGGAGGCACCAGTCACTGAGCCAGAGGGGCATGGGGGGGAGAAGGGGGCTGCGCACTCCTTAGCAGACCCAGAAATGGACTGGAAGTGATATTCTGGTCCACTTCCAGGTCTGCTACTGAGTGTGCTGGGGAGCCCACCCATGATCCTGTGGGATGCTCCATCCATCCCAGCATTGCAGCATTCACAAGCCACCTGATACCTTGAGGTATGTAGAAAAAACATTTAAAGCGGTGCCTACGTCTGAATCGCCAAATTTTTTTGAATCAATTTGGAGGGTTCCGATTTGATTTGGAATGATTAAACGGTCTCTTGATTCAATTCAGATTCAGAGGTTCGGCCACTGAATAGGGCCGAATCCCCTCTGAATCGAATCAGAAAACAAAGCTTCACATGGCCCTAATAACAACCCTTTGCAGTGTTTGCAACCAAACACCACAGCAAGAGATTATTTGGGACCTACTTGCTTGTGCATGTTGGAGCCTGGCTGATGGGAACAGAGGCGTCTGGGAAAGCTTTTTCTCTTCCTGTGAGAATTTTTATGATAAAAAGGTCCCATCTTAAATAAGGACCAAAAGTGCAACTAGTTTCATGAACTGGTAGCCCAAACACTTTGACTAAATACAGACACTCAAAAAACTCAAGGCTGAGTCAATTCAATTTTCACAGTTAAGTCTAAACTGCATAGGTTGAACCGATATGCAAGAGAACAGATGTTAAATTTTGATTCCAGAAATGCATCCACATGCCTATGGTGGCCCAGGCCAAGAAATTGGGGGGACACTAGAGGATGTGGCTCTGCTCTGCTGGAGCAGACATCTTGGGCCAAGACTATCCTGCCCACTCTGGGAAGCAGGGGGGCGGGGGGAGAAGAGGTTATGGGGAAGTGCAAAGAATCCTGGAATGCTGGGGGACTGCGAGTTAAAGTTGGATCTCGAGGGGGCCTGGGACAGAAGTTCAATCAACCGATTTAACCTAAATCTGTTAAGCCTGATACTACATCCATCTAGGTTTATCTTAAACCAGTTTTGGCCATTTTGAAACCAGGTTATGTGCCCTGAAGTTCTCTTGTGCTACAGATGTGCACTGGTTTCCAACCACTTATACCAGTTTGTGTAACTTCTGTCCCTAGGCTTTGGATTCCGTCACTCGAAATAATTCACCCTGATCTGTCCTAAAAAAAACAAAACAAAAAAAACCCAACCTCTTTAGAAGAAATTAACTAAAGTTTGAAAATGAAGGTTTATTTTGAAATAAAAATGAAACTTTTCATCTCAAGAATATCAAATAAACTGTTTTATCAATTATTTTGAAAATATTTTCAATTTTTAAGTGAGAGATTCATTGAGACCAGTCATTTCTCAGTTTCTCTTTTGGTGAATTCACATTTTGCAACCAAATCCCCATATTAATAATAAAAAACTGTTCCTGGAACAAAGGGTCTGTGTCCCTTGAGCCAGTGTTTGCTGGTATGAAAGACTTAAGGAGGCTCTGTGCACCTTGTCAGCCATTGTTTTTCCCCGTTATCCCCAACAAAAGGAAAAGCCTTTACTGCTACCAAATGCACAAAGAGAAGGAAGCAAAAGAGTACATAGGGCCAGACCACCTGGATTCTTTCACCAGATTTCTCCTTCTTTCATCGCTTAAGGTTTCTGTGATGCCTCCTCTCCATTAGGCATTGAGCAATCTCTCTGAAAATGAACATCTGACCTTTCACCTACAGTAGGACTAAAGCATGTCTTCAGAATGAAAAGGCTGACTGTATTATGGAGCTTAGGGATTCTGCTTAGCACATGTATGAGCAGTTGTTTTCCATTTTCCCATGATGTAATTACATGAGTCAGCCTAAGGAGCATACACAATGAAGCAACTCAGATTTACAGTAAGATAAGAATGAGATTTACTTTGGACTTACCATTTAAGAGTTGCATACAGTTTATGCAGTTTCCTCCATACATTATTCAATGACCAACATACACAATGGTATTCAAAAGTGGAATGCAAACATCTGGATCTATTCACATTATTGTATTACTGAGTAGAAGCTGTATAAAGCTGTTGATCTGAAAGATAGTTAAGCTATAGGCACCTATCAGATAGCAGGTGGACCCTTGAATATATGCACACAGTTCTTAGTGATGTTGATGGATGTAATGTATTTGTATTTTAGCATCAAATATGGGCTAATAGAAATTGTGGCTATAAAGACCAAAATAACTATTTGTAAGAACCCTTCCATAAACTTTTGCTTCTGGAACTTCCAAGTGTAATGAAAGAACATTTTTGAATCTTTTGCTGCCTTATTTATTAACTGAAATCTATAACAAGGCCAAGTAGTTCTCCTTCCCACCTTATTCTCCTGCAGATAAAACACAGCATGAGTTTCAAGCCTTTCTTGTCAAGCCAGAACTTCCATGACATGCATTAACCTTGCTGCCATCCTCTTTATTTTATTCTTAAACCTAAAGAGTGCTTTCAAGACAAGCAACAAAAAACCCACACACATGAGTACAAGTGTGTCCTTTCCTTATTAGAAACATCTTCTCAATATCCAGTTGCTTGTAGATAACATTGCAAGCGTAAGATTGGTTTGAAACACAGTGCTTCACTCTCTCAGTAGCTTTCTAATAGCTGCAATTTCTGATGTGAATGGTCAGTAGGGAATTTCTCACCATTATCCCAATATTTTTCTACCTCCATTTTGTCTGCATTTAGTTGCTCATGTAGGGGTTTTCCTTTCACAACGGGAATATTTCTGTATGTAGAAACTTTTGCTTCCTAATACCCGGAAACCATCTTTCAGTCATGTGGAGCTGGAAGTTTCATAACGATGTAAGACATTAGATTTGTAATATTTCTCACTGTTAGAAGCAGAAAATACTGCATTAACATATTATAGGGAAAAAAAAATGAAGTATGGTACTGGAAATGTTATAGAAAACAATATATTCTGATGAGAATGCCAGCTCAATTTTATAGTCTCAGGTAACCAATTAGGTCAGTATCTGGACTTTCAGACAGTTATCCAAACTTCACAAGGATCACAAACATATGTGATTCACAGAAGGAATTTCTAGCGTGTTATACATGACTTCAGAAGTCTCCAGCTTCCCAGGATCTAAAAACTATCACTATTCTACTACAAAGGAGTATGGAATTTGAGGAATTTGCATATTTAGCTGATGACAGAAGTAAAAACTAATTTGACAGTTCTGGGAGGGGGAATACAAAGATAGAAGTTGCTGAAGACTTAGTCGCATTGAACACTTATTTAAAAACTTTTTATTAGTACTTTATTCATGCATTCAGATAGGTTTTCAAGCCAAACAAAACTTTTTCACTGTGGTCAAAATCTCCTCTCTTCTCCTTATGCCTTTTTAGTGAAAGTGAACATTATTAAGTAAGTATGCTGGACCCTAGATACACAATGAGGTTTCCCCTTTTCTCATCTGCACTTGCACTAAGATCTTTTTAATTACTTTGAAAATGATCTGCAAAGTTTTCATTCCATTCACTAAAACTGATCATTTTGCTAACACAGCTTGTATCTTCTGGGATTTCTGACATTTACAAAACAGAGTGCTTTATCTGGTGCACCAAAGTTTTAGATCAAACAGTAATTTTTAATGACCTCTGTTTAATTCTCAGAGTTAGTAGAGCTAGATTTTTGCCACAGTTAACTCAGAAGTGAAAGAAAGGAGTTGGATCATGCCAACCAGTGTCATAGCAATGAAGTTTGGCACCCAGGGCAAAGCCTACAGCAGCAACCCACCCTTGACCTGTGCATAGATCCAGGGGGCACATGCCTCCACAAATGCTTGCCCAGGATTGTATGCAGTGGTGGGAGACGTCCTTCCCCCTCTCCCCACAATAAGCCACTCATAGCTCCATCCTTCGCCCTACCCTGGCTGGGCAGGACCCATCGGTGCCCCTTTGCTTTGGTGCCCGGGCCAATCAGCCCGCTCGCCCTGCTCGACTCCTCCCCCCCCAACCTTGCTATGGCATTGATGCCAACTATGTCTTTCAGTCAGATTTTTGAGCAAAATACAAATAAGTTCAGTGGTTTAGCAGAAAAACTTCTCATAAGGAAAAACAATTTGATAGTTATATACAGTTAAAATATAAGCAATACTCTTTAGCCCTTGTTAAAGTATACATTAATCTCCTTTTTCCTGTGTAACCTCCTTATCCTAACCATGTGGAAAAGGATTAGCTCTTTATGCTCTCTGACCTGGATTTCATGAAAGATGGTGCTACAGACTGACAACCAAATCAGTAAATTAGAATTCCAAGTACACTTGCAAAAGCAGAAATTTAGAAACCTGATTGTAGCAAAAAGCATTGATTTATGAATCATGTGTAGACAGTACTTTATGTGGGAATTGGGTGTACCTCAAAATATAAAGGAGGAATTGTACGTACCTGAGAAATGTGGGCTTCTGCTGTGACTTGCATCCAAAGAACTCAAAAAGGTTATCCACAGTTCCTTTATGGGATAAATACTGGAGGATTGTGTTCTTTGCTGTTTCTGCAAATTGAGCTTATTGAGCCCACTAGGGGATCCTTGAATGTTTCCATTCCCACTGCTCAGAGTTTGTGACATTCACCAATCCCATTCAATCTCAGGAACTCCATAACCACCTCCTTCCCTGCCTCCAACCTGCCCACTCACTACTTTTCTCATACCAAGGATTCCATATGCCAGCGGTTCCCAATCTCTGCTATGCGTACCACCAGTGGTACCCAGACAACCTGTCAGTGGTTGACATTAACAGACTTATTACAATTACTTTACATGACAAAAAATTGCTAGTGATACTTAAGATTGAACTGAAAAATTTGCTGGTGGTGCTTAAGGTTGTATCATTTTAAACTGGTGGTGCACAATCTGTCAGTTTGGGAACCGCTGCCATATGCCATTCTACAGAACATGAGGGGAGCTGTGTGACTCCACCTTCCCTGCTTCCCTCCAGACCAAGGCTCACTGTGCCCTATTTTTCCTGCATGCCTTCCCCTCTCTCAACATTCTTCTTTCCTTTCCATTTTTTCAGAGTGTTGGCATTTTAAAATGCCCCGGGGGATAGGGCAGAACTAATATGGGACTGCATTGTGCTGAAATGTGTTACTGGCTGCCGTCAACTGGTCTATATACAAGTCGAGGTGGTTGAAGCTGCTGACTGCTAGCCAAATGCCAAAGGGTGCATGTGGTCCTTGTTTCCCCTTTTCTGATCATTCCCTAAAGTCAATAGGGTTCTGCCCATTGTTGCCTACAACATTCCTTGCATTTTGGGATGGATGGGATGCAGCCGTCAAAAATTATTTTATTAAACAGAGTCAAGAGACGTACCATCAAGCTCACTGCAAGGCTTCCCAAGGCAAGTTAATTATTTGATAGAGAAACTGGCCCAAAGGAAGACCTCTGTTAAAATTTTTAACAATGACTTTGGAGCCCAAGTGTCATGGGATGGGGTCCCCAGGGATGACCATGGGACCCCTAGGGCCCCTGACTTTGCCAATTCAGCCCAATGGGCACCCTCTTTCTCACCTGCCATGTCTTGTTGGTAATAATTATGAATAGAGAGGCTGCCCTCAAGTTTGTTTGGACACGGTCCTGATGGACCCCACGGAACCCTGTGGGTTCTCAGACCCGCTTTTGGCTCCAAAATGGATGTCTTGGGACACCCTCAGCCTTATGGGCTAGATGTGTAGCTCCAAACTATCCCTTTACCATGCCCCAAGCCTCGCAGATGATATTCACACAGTGTCCCACTGAGGCCTTAATTTCACTTGGCCTCTGATCATCACTGGGCTCTCCGCAGCTCTGTCTCTCACTGTGCCCCTTGGCACTGGGCTCTCTGAAACCTTGTCTCTCACTGTGCCCACACTGGCACTGGCATCTGTCCACTCCAGATACTGTGCCCACACTGGTGCTGGGGTCTCCACACTGTAGTGGGTCCCCAATGAGGCCTCCTCCTTCCCCGATAGCCTCAGCCCCAATCCACCGGTTTCCAAACAGAAGTCAAAATACAAGCCCCTGGGCTATAACATAACCCCAGCAGCTCCAGGTGTGCTCTGTCCCTTTAACTGAATCACCTTCCCCCAGCACAACAACATGCCTTGTAGGCCAGGGTCTGGTGAGCTCCTGAAATCCCTTAACCTTACCAGAAGCAGGAGATGGGCCATCAAGCCTTGTCCCTTAGCTTGCTCTAAGATAGCTTCTTCCCCCTTAGCTACTGGCAGAGAACTGACCCTCTGGTCCCAGCCCTGGGGTTTATATATGCTCCAGGCCCTGCCTCTGCCAGTCAGCTGACCGCCTGCAGGTGCGGGCTAATGCCCTCATTTCTGCTGCCAAGGTAACTTGCAGCTGCAGGGTTCCTGACTGACTGCTAGGGCTCTCTCCCTAGCAGTTTCAGCCCTTAAAGGAGCAGGCACCTTAGTGCCCTGCGATACCAAGTTTTATTTTCATCAGTGATTTAGTCACAAAGGTGCCCAATTCTCATTGAAAACCAAGAAGAATTATGTTTCTAAGTGTATTAGGCCTTTTTAACAATAGAAGTTATGCTGTTAAGTCATTTCTATTTTGAAAATTTGACCCAACCCAGCTTGCCCAACATCCACAAACATTTGAGAAAGCTTCAGCTATTTTGGGTTTAAATTATAGTTTCAGATTGAAAGTATGACAACTTGTTTTGCAATATACCTTGCCAGAGACATTTTAACATTACTGTCATGCCGTTTCAATGACTTCAATGAGAAAAAATTAACTTTTTCAGGATCTGCGAAAACCACGTACCACATCGTTTGCCTGTATTTGGGGAATCCAATTTCTATGGGTTGTGCTATATTAGAATGATGGGAGAAAGGCAGCATCTACAGGACACTGTTTTTTAAAAATTGATGGAACAGGTTGGACAGTAGAAAGTCTGTAGCAGGTGGGAATGGGAAGGTACTAAAAGTATGTCTAAAATTCTTGGAGAAACAGGAAGTTATGCTGCAGTTTACTTAACGGTGATGGTCATATGATAGCAGCCACTGGGTTACTTCAGATAAAATTGCTGACCAAATGCAGCACTGCTGAAATCAAATGCCAATATTTCTTCCTTTAGAAGACATTGATCTTGTACAATGTGCATAAAAATATTTGTTTGTAGCTATAAAGAAGAAAAATGGGAAAAAAGATGCCGGATGAAGTTTTTAAATTTCAGCTTGCATCTTTCCCCCCATTTTTCCTTTTTATAACTATAAACAATTATTTTTAAATGGAGAAGTCTAATCTATGTGGCTTGGAAGCAACAATAGGTAAATTTTTCATTAACCTTCTGATTATTGGAAATGTTAATCCTGATTTTTCATTAATAAAAGATTAAAGAGAAAGAAAACAAATCAAATGTATTAGGTCAGTGAATCCATGTAATGGTATAGCAGTATGGGTTTCCTGCCTACAACATACTAGTCCTTAATGAACCATTTTCCAACAGCAATCTTCCAGCAAAATGTCTTTAGCTTGCATGCTGAATTGAAAGCATGGTAAATGAAATCAAAGGTCAGCAAGTGCCTGTCCAGTGAATTAAAGCCTCAAAGAGTAGAGATTTCATGATTTTCCTTAGGAAAGTTTTCCACAGTCTGTGATCTCGCACTTCCAAAGATTGTTGCTGAGTACAGATGTTCAAAAAGCCCTAGGCAGGAAGCTCTCTATTGCACATTACTTAAAGTGCTATAAGTTAGAGCATGTTCCAACTGAACAGACATGCTGTTCGGTGTGGAGGAGGGAGGACTCGATACCTGCTTGTACTGGTCAAGGCCAGCAAGTGGGGGGCTCTACTGCTTGCCTCCGAGGAGGTTGCTGGATCAGCCCCTCCCAATCCCACCTCCCCGCTAGCTGGAGAGGGGGAAACAGAAGTGAATGGAAGGTGAGTGAAAGGAACTCCCCTGCTGTGTGGACCCAGCCCCTCCCAACCCAAACCCAGCAAGCTGTGGGGGCCCTTCATGGCATGGGGTTTCCTTTCACGCCCCCTGCACCACCCAAGTGACCTGGCAGCTGCAGCCAAAAGCATGAAGTGCGGGGTAGTTGATTGCTGGGAAAGCTGGGAAAGCTTAGAATAGTGCCTTTTGCACAAAAATACAAGACAGTAGCTGGGGCAAGACTGGGTTGTGGTGATAAGTCTGCCACAAAGAAAATCAAAGTCTGCTAATAGCTGCAACTCATTAGGCATATAGAAAGTGAAGCTTGCGGTACCAATACCAGACCCATGCCATAAGATAATAACAGTCATGATAACAGTCCTCCACCTTCTACCTCACTGGAGCCTAAAATATTAAAGTGATGGTTAAAATTATTGGCAGAGACCTGACACACTCATTACATGAATATAACAAGGCTCAGAGAGCTAGCTAGAAAGACAAATGGCCTAGGGAGAAAGCTACAACCTACACATACATCTCAATTAAGCTCAGTGTCACTAAAGAAAACAAAAGAACTAAAATATCCACTCCAGAGCAGAGCCTATAAGGGAGGAGGAGTCAAAGTGCACTAAAAACGTGACTGTAAATATATCCTGGTTAAAACATTCTCCCTTTGGTTAATACATATTTCCCAAAGCAAACATCCAATAGCTGTCTAAAGTTTTACAAATGTCTAAATGTTTATTATGCTAAACCAGTGTGTTCTCCTGAAACTCATACCTAATGGCCTCTGATCTTCAGTATCTCCATTTATATTTTAACAGACCTGCTCTGGTCTATTAAAAGGTATCACATGTACCCAAAAATCTTGTAACATCTTCCCTTAATCAAGGCATATCTCTCAAAGCAGGCATCCAATCAATGTCTGTCTGAAGTTTTGTAAATGTATAACTGTTTATTAGGCTGTTGTAAATTCTGCTCCAGTGTCAAAAGAACTGCCAAAAGGAAGTACTACCCAAACCCACCATCCCACTTAATTCCAAACTAATCAAAGGCTTGCAAACTTCACAAATGCACAAACAGGATAAAATTGTAATATGTTAATTCCATCTGTGAGGGGGGAGGCAGAAGCCCCCCTCCCAACATGTCCCAAGACCCTGCCTGACAAACACCGATACTCATGGCAGGGTCCGGGACGAGCGGCAGCTGCGGCGAAAAGCTGGAGCAGGCTCAGCAGTTCCGTAGCTGCCTGAGCCTGTGGATTGGTGAGCCCCAGAGGCGGGGCCAAGAGGCAGCATGGGACAATCAAAAGGCAGCTGGGGAGAGACCCAGCTGCCTGGATGAGGAGAGGGAGAACACCGGCAGGGGAAGACCAGCTGCCGGCGGGGAGACGCAGGCGACGGAGCCTGTTACAAGCGGCGGAGTGGGGCACAGGGTGAGAAGCCCCAACAGCAGCCATGGAGACCCAGCGCAGAAAACTCCAGGTCCAGGCTCAGGGAGCCGAAGCCTGCTGGAGGGTCACGTTAGGGAGGAGGAGACCCAGCTGCTCTGGAGAGCCCAGGTACTATGATGGGGAAGGGTGGCGAGTGATAGCGGAACCATGCGGGAAGCCTGGTGAAGAAGAAAGAGCAGGCAGCGACCGGTCCGGAGCCTGGCAGGGGAGGGGCAAGTCCTGTCAGGTGGTGAGATCAGGAGTGATTAACTCCACACCTGCCAGTACCTTGGAAGAGTACCCAGAGAGACGGGCAAAACTCCTTCTCTCGTCCCAGGGAGGCAGAAGGGTCCTGGGGGCCAGAGTCCCAGGCTCTCCATCAGCGGACGCCAAACATCTCTTTGAGTTAAGCCTTTTTCCTAAGTTATCATTAACCCCAGACTGGGGCATGTTTAGTTGTCTGAAGGTTGGTCTGAAAACTAGGAATTGATTCAGGAGAGATTTGACGGCTGAACAGACCCAACCCCAATCGTGGTGGTCCTATCAGGTGAGAAGATTCCATCCCAAGGAGGATTATAAGGAGCTGGGACATCTCAGGCCATGGATGTGGTAAGGGTGGGGTAAAGGGGAGGTTTGGAGCCCCATGAAGAAAGACCAGGGTCACGACCCATCTGGGACCACCGACAGGGAACTGCCTCCCCATCTATTAACATCGAAGTCGTGGCAGCCGAGTAGGGGAAGTGGTCGGAAACATCTAGGTGGCCCCAAAGTGTGGTCTCACCCTGATGTCGCTAGGGAGGAAGGCACTGACCAGAAAGGGGCCAAAGCCTTACAGCACCTACCAGCGACACCATCCTTGCCTGCTTTGTTTGGACTTTGATTAACCAACTATCAAGAAAAAAATGCTTTGAATCTATACAATTAAAACAGTATAAAAAGCAAGACAGAACTGCCAGTAAGGTGTGCAGTCCAGGGAAGACCAAGAAGCCATCCTGCACCCAGCTCACAAGTAAAGGACCCACACTCTGTGATAGCTGTAAAGACAAGAACCACTTCTTGTCTGCTTGAGTAAAAATCTCTTGCAGCTAAAATAATACAAGGACTGCAATATTTCATTTATTGAATATTAAGAAAGAGTTTTTTCCCCCTTTCATTTAGTTTTATAGCTTGTCGATAGTTATTAAAGCAAGGCTTTCTGCTATTAATCAGTCAAGTTTTGTGTCAGTTTTTAAAGCACTGAGTTTAAAAATTTGGTTTCATAGTGCAACGCAGGGCTGGGGGAAGGGGCTGCTCCAGCAGCAGCTGCTAGGAGACAGATCCCTGACTCCTTTCCCTGCAGCAGCCTGCCCCCCAGGGCAGGCTGCTGCAGGGCTGGGGTGGATGTGTGAACAGAAACCCCCTTTCCCCCACCCCTTCTGCCCAAGCTGCATGTGAGACTGGAATCAGAGGCTGTCACTGACTCAAGTCAGTGATACTCGAGGGAGTGGGGGCCAGCCTGGCACTCAGGCAGAGCAAATGAGTAGGGCTGTGCAAAACAGCACCGTTCTGTTTTGACTTCCATTTCAACATTTTGATGGGACAGTGTTTCATTTAATTTCAAAACCGCTTTTCTGTTTTGTTTTGTTTAAACTGTTTCGCTGTTTCGACTGTTTCAGTGTCTTGCCCATAGGCTATAATGGGGAAGCACAAAACTGCCTATAACTTTGAAATTTCTTGCCTGATTTAGATGAAACTTGCAGGGCCCCTTCTGAGGCCATGAAGCCTGCCATGTTTCCAGGAGATGGGTGCAGGGGGTTCTCAGAAACTGTACCTCCAAGTTTTGAAAGCAAAACTTATGTCACTTGTATGTGCGAAGGCACAGGGGTGTGAAAACTGCAGGGATGGTAGCCTCTGCTGCGGCCACAAAGCCTGCCAGCTTTCAAGCATGTGCTCCAAGGCTGCTAGAGAGCACCTATATCAAACTAGACGGGCACAGTACAGAAATTCATGGACTCAATATAGACGGTGGAATTCTGATACACTACAACCTGCTCGACATCTGACTCCCCAGGTACCTCTCCACTTTTACCTTCCCTGCTACATCCTCCTCCCCAACCCTCACCCCAGCCTGTCCCTCACCCCCTGGTACCTCCATTTCCATTTTCACTGACTGGCTTTCTTGCCTGCATTGTATGCCAGACTCTGGCTTCTTTATTATTCCTTCCATCCAGAAATAGCACACACACCAACTGCAGGTGCTTATTCAGTTGGACAAAGGATTTTTCAACCCGAAAGCTGGCATCCAAGGCAGCTAAGCTGAGCTCACCTAGAGCCTCACAGCTCCACTGCAACCAGCAAGTCTCAGGCCTGTCAAAGATGTGACAGGTCTGGGCTTTCCTCAGCCAGTACTCTGTGCATGTAGTAGTTGAAGGTTATGGCACCTCCTACCTGCCTTTCTCCAGGGGATCATTGGTCCTGGCATTTATGGGGCTGCCGTACCACCAGCAATCCCACCAGGCCTCCCCAACCCTGCAGAGTGCAGTTTTAGTGGTCATGCCCAGGATCTAGGGCCTCCTCCTTCCCCATAGCTCCAGTCCATACCTCCAAGTTCATCCTGGAATGGAAGCTCAGCAGGCATGTGTTCTTCCCCTGCTGGCTGGTGATGCAGTGAGTGCCCCTTCCAGCTCTGAGAGCGGGACATTAAATGTTTTTTTAAAAATGAAAAAAGGAAATAGGTGCAGATGGAGTGAGGAGGGTGGCATTCACTCCATCTGCACCTGGAGCTTGGGGAATCCCAGCAGGGAGAGGTTCATCTTGAGGAACACCAGCTGCTCCACCAAACCAGAATCCAAGCCAGTGTGGTGGGGTGTCATTACATCTCCAGCAATGCTGAACACCCTATCACTTGGAACACTGGTCAGTGGACAGGACAGGTGTCTGTGGGCAACCAAGGCCAGATCTGGCCACATCTGGCTATGGTTTGCCCAGTAGGCCAAGGGGTTGCACAGCAGCGGCTCCATGTCCTCAGTAAGATAGGCAACCACCAAGGCCTGAGTGCTACCTTCCTGATGGTGGGGTCTGGTGCCTCTGGACCCCACCATTGAAGCCATGCCCTTGGCCCAAATTGGCAGCACCTGTGGTGGACGAAGAGACTGGCTGGTGGAGGATGTGCTAGCATGGGACAGTGGATCCTTCTCTTCCATGTCCCCCCACCTCCACCATTCTGCCTGCCTGACTCTCTTCACCAGCAATTCAGTCCACTTCAGTCAGAGTTTGGCTGCTGCATATGCTGCCTTTCACCCTCAGGTCACACATGGTGGCCAGCACATGGACCGTACTGGACTGCAAGGGATCAAGCCATTTCCTGAGGCCCTTCTTCAGCCACCTCACCAGTGCCTGGATGTCTGGTGACAGTGGCTTGCCCCAGCCAGGAATATTGATCCTCTGGAAGCTCTCCATTTGGCTCTGAAGTTCCCTCACTATGGGGGATCATCTGGCTAAGGAAGGCATCAGCAGCACTGAGGGTCTCAGTGGCCTTGAGGAAGGGCTTGAGGGCCACCAAGATCTGGGACATGGTAGCCCATTCAGCTCTGTTCAGGGGACTGCTGATCCCAATCTCCCTGAGCAAGACCATCTCATGGATGGCCTTCTGTTGCTCCACCAGCCTCTTCAGCATCAGGTACTGTCTTGACAATATTGGCTCCATTGTCAGTGATCATGAGCCCACAGGTTAGCTCACCCTGCCCAGTGAGCCACCCCTGCCCCAAGCGGTTCTTGGCCCTCATGATCTCTGTTGCTGTGTGGGACTCCTCCATTACTTTAGCTTGAAAGTGAGTCCACCAATGGCCTGACTGGTTGCACCAGTGCCCTGTGTGGGAGATGTAGGTGTGATTGTCACCCCGGCTGGTCCAGATGTCTGAGGTGAAGTGTAAGGCTGCCTGTGGAGCTGCCTTGTGCATCTCCTTCCTTGAGTACTCCCTGCATGCCTCATACAGGGAGGGCACCACTGTCCTGCTGAAGGTGGTGCATGTGGGCACTTAGTAGGATGGGGCCACAAGTGTCATGAGCTGCCTGAACCCTGGCCGCTCAACTAGGGAGAAGGGCTGGCCATCGACAGCAAGCATATTCCCAATGCTCTGAGTGATCTTGCCCTTGCAATGCGCCCTGATTTCTGTCTGGCTTTCCCCCACTGTTCCAGGGTGGCCTCCCTCTGCTTTGCAGGGGTGGAGGCTTTGAAACAAGAGGAGGACTTCCCTTTGGGCATGTTTCTGCTGGTGCCAGGCTGAGGAGGAGCAAGGGCAAGGAGGTGGTGCCTGCAGAGATGTATTAGCATCCCTATAGTGCTCATGTGTTTTGTTCCCTTGCTCTGGCTGATTTTGGCTTGGCAGTGCAGGCAGATAGTGTGTGTGGGATCCTCTGCCAGCTCACAATGATCCCAGACCACACTACCCACTTGCTTCTGGGGTGTGAGTGCATGTGTGGATGCTGCTGCACTTTCCCCCTCCTCAGCAGGCAGAGGCACAGCAATAGGAGGAGCAAACTCAGCTGAGCCATTTGCATCCACTTCTATGTCAACCTTCTCCAAAGTGCCTTCTGGGGAAGGAGACCTGGCTCTAGGGGAAACTTGAGGGGTGTGGAGCACAAACTCAGATGATTCCCCCTCCTTCCCCAGAATTTCCATGGCTAAGGCACTGAGATCCAGCTCCAGCTCTTTCTCTGGCAATGGAAGGCTCAGCATAGGAAGTGACATAGGGGATGGAGGAGGCTGTCATGCTGGTGCTGATGTTGCTGCTTGTTGCTGTTATAGTGGGGGGGGGGCATTTGTGGCTGGTGGTCATGGAGGGGATGCAGTCTCAAACAGGCAGTGGCACTGGCTCTGCTCCCCTCTCCTTGCTGCTTGTGGAAGCCTCTTCCCTTCTAGCTGGAGGAAAGAGACTGCATCTCAGTTTGGTGGGGGTGGGAGGTTGGAACTTACAGCTTTCCCTCTATCACCTCTTCTGCCCCTCCCTCAAGGCTTGCCACCACCTGCCTTTCCACCATGCTTCATGGTGTGTTTCATGACTTTCTTTTCTACAAATATATAAATTTATTTGTGTTCCTATATAAATTCAATAATGTGAGTGAGTGTGGCACAAAGTACAAAGGTATAAAAAGAAATATGAATGAAGAATATGTCTTTCCTCCTATATAAATTCAATAATGCGTGTGTGGTACAAAGTATAAGTGTATATACAAATATTAATATATATTTCTTCCTATACAAAATCTATAATGTATGTATGCTGCAAAGTATAACTGTATAGAAATAAATATAAATGTACTTGCCTTCCTATATAAATTAAATTGTATAGTAATCCTAGGCTAGCAAGTAGGGAATCCTTCAGAAGATCAGTGCTAGTAGCCTTCATTGTCTGACACTGCTATGCTGCTGAAACACACAGCTCAGTAACTGACACCAAGGCAGAAAGCAGCTCAGTTCAAACAATGCTGCCTTGTATGCTGTTTTTCCATCCCTCCCCCAGAGCACCAGGATTGGAAGGGACCTCAGGGAAGAAGACAGTCACTGGCCAGCTACACAGTCAATATGACAACACTCCTTCCCCCCCTCTTTCCCCTTCCTCTCCTTACTTTCTGTTTCCCTGTAGGCAAGCCCAGCTTCAGCTTCAGGTTTGAAATTTGAAATGTTTCGAAACTTTTGAAATGTTTCAACTGCCCTTGTTTCATTTCGAGGCTGTTCTGAAACCCTTCGTTTCATTTCGATTTCGCTGTTTTGAGATTGAAATGAAACAGCCGGTGAAGCTTCGCACAGCCCAACAATGAGCTCTGCCCAAGCCTAGAGCAGTCCTACATAATGCTACCTAGGATGGCAGCGATTGTGCACTAAGTTATCTCTCAGTGGGATCTGGTACAGGCATTCAATAAAATGCTCTAACAGAAAGCACTTTAGATAAGGAGGATCTATGTGGTCAACCAAAGACTGTGGCGCTGGTGTCGTCAGGAAGGCTTTGGCTTTCATGACCACAGCCCGCTCTTTGGCGAGAGAGGCAGTGAGCTGCTGGGAAGAGATGGTCTCCACCTCTCTCCCCTAGGGAGGAGGCTCTTCTCAGCCACACTGGCTGACCTGCTCCACCGGGCTTTAAACTAAGCCCGCTGGGGGACGGGGGCACGACCGCCACTGCTGGCCCGCTGAGCAAATCTTGCAAAGCCAGCGGATCATGGCACTCAAGGGAGCCCGCCCCAGCCCCAGCCCTGGTAAAATCTGTGGGCAAGGAAGGAGCCCCCCAGGGGGCGCTTGCCTGCCTGTACACAAATGCCAGGAGCTTGGGGAATAAGCAGGAGGAGCTCATCCTCCTGCTCAGTGCAAACAATTACGATGTCATAGGGATCACGGAGACCTGGTGGGACTCCACCCATGACTGGACTACGGGGATAGATGGCTAAACCCTGTACAGGAGGGATCGTGTAGAGAAAAGGGGCGGGGGTGTAGCTCTCTATGTTAAGGAAAGCTACGCGTCCCTGCAAGCCGATATTGGCGACCAGGGTGGACGGCTGGAGACCCTCTGGGTTAAAATCCGTGGGGAACACGGCACAGGGGACACAATGGTGGGAGTCTATTACAGACCTCCCACCCAAAGTCCTGAGCTAGACCAGGAGTTTGCCCAGGAACTGGCTGAGGCAGCTTGCTCCAGGACCACGGTTGTCATGGGTGACTTCAATTACCCAGACATCTCGTGGGAGGATCGCTCAGCAAAATCTGAGCGGTCGCAGAGCTTCCTCTCGTGCGTGGATGACCTCTACCTGACTCAAGAAGTCTATGGGCCAACGAGAGGCAAAGCGCTGCTCGACCTGGTGCTGGCTACTGGGGAGGACCTAGTTGGCGACCTAGTGATCGATGGGAAGCTGGGTGACAGCGACCACGAGCTGATCACCTTCACCATCCGCCAAAAAGCTGGCAAGTCGGTCAGCAACACGCAAGTCCTTGACTTCAGGAAAGTCGACTTTGACAAGCTCAGGAGGCTTGTCAGTGAGGCCCTAAGGGACTGTGACCGCAGGGAGAGGGGAGTTCAAGAAGAGTGGTTGCTCCTCAAGGGAGCGATCCTCAATGCACAAACTAAGTCTATTCCATCTTGGAGGAAAGGCAGCAAGAGGGCACAGCAGCCCCCCTGGCTCTCCAGGGACCTAGCAGACCTCCTGAGGCTAAAAAGAAAGGCCTACAAAGGATGGAGGATGGGAGTCACCTCCAAGGAGGATTATTCTGCACTGGTCCGGTCCTGTAGGGAGCAGACCAGGAAAGCCAAGGCTGCAACTGAACTCCAGCTAGCTTTGAGCATCAAGGACAATAAAAAGTCCTTTTTCAGATATGTGGGGAGCCGGAGGAAAAGCAGGGGCAACGTTGGACCCCTGCTGAACCAGATGGGGCAACTGACAACTGACACCCAGGAAAAAGCCAACCTATTAAATAGGTACTTTGCGTCGGTCTTTCATCAGCCCCATGGGACGCCCGTGCCTGCTACAGGGCCGGGAAGTCCGGGTGAGGGTGATCCCCTGCCCTCCATTAATGCTGACTTTGTGAAGGAACATCTTGAGAAGCTGGATACCTTCAAGTCAGCCGGCCCTGACAATCTTCACCCCAGGGTACTCAAGGAGCTGGCGAGCATCATAGCCCAGCCTCTAGCGCGGATCTTTGAAAACTCTTGGCGCTCTGGTGTAGTGCCCGAAGACTGGAAGAAGGCCAACGTGGTGCCTATCTTCAAGAAAGGGAGGAAAGTGGATCCGGCTAACTATAGGCCCATCAGCCTGACTTCTATCCCGGGGAAGATCTTAGAAAAGTTTATTAAGGAGGCCATCCTTAATGGACTGGCCGACGCCAACATCTTAAGGGATAGCCAGCACGGGTTTGTTGCGGGTAGGTCTTGCTTGACCAATCTCATTTCCTTCTATGACCAGGTGACCTATCACCTGGACAAGGGAGATGAGATTAATGTCATATATCTTGACTTCAAAAAAGCCTTCGATCTGGTGTCCCATGATCGTCTCTTGGAGAAACTGGCCAATTGTAGCCTTGGGTCCCCCACGATCCACTGGCTGGAAAATTGGCTCCGGGGTCGGACCCAGAGGGTAGTAATTGATGGAAGTCACTCATCGTGGTGTCCTGTGACCAGTGGTGTCCCCCAGGGCTCTGTCCTTGGACCCATACTGTTCAACATCTTCATTAACGATGTGGACACTGGAGTCAGAAGCGGACTGGCCAAGTTCGCCGATGACACCAAACTTTGGGGCAAAGCATCCACGCCAGAAGACAGGCGGGTGATCCAGGCTGACCTGGACAGGCTCAGCAAGTGGGCGGATGAGAATCTGATGGTGTTCAATGCCGATAAATGCAAGGTTCTCCACCTTGGGAAGAAAAACCCGCAGCATCCTTATAGGCTCGGCAGTGCTATGTTGGTTAGCACTATGGAAGAAAGAGACTTGGGGGTCATCATTGACCACAAGATGAACATGAGCCTGCAATGCGATGCTGAGGCTAGTAAAGTGACCAAAACGCTGGCTTGCATCCATAGATGCTTCTCAAGCAAATCCCGGGACGTCATTCTCCCCCTGTACTCGGCCTTAGTGAGGCCGCAGCTGGAGTACTGCGTCCAGTTTTGGGCTCCACAATTCAAAAAGGATGTGGAGAAGCTTGAGAGAGTCCAGAGAAGAGCCACGCGCATGATCAGGGGTCAGGGAAGCAGACCCTACGATGACAGGCTGAGAGCCCTGGGGCTCTTTAGCCTGGAAAAGCGCAAGCTCAGGGGTGATCTGATGGCCACCTACAAGTTTATCAGGGGTGATCACCAGTATCTGGGGGAACGTTTGTTCACCAGAGCGCCCCAAGGGATGATGAGGACGAATGGTCACAAACTACTACAAGATCGTTTCAGGCTGGACATAAGGAAGAATTTCTTTACTGTCCGAGCCCCCAAGGTCTGGAACAGCCTGCCACCGGAGGTTGTTCAAGCGCCTTCATTGAACACCTTCAAGATGAAACTGGATGCTTATCTTGCTGGGATCCTATGACCCCAGCTGACGTCCTGCCCTTTGGGCGGGGGGCTGGACTCGATGATCTTCCGAGGTCCCTTCCAGCCCTGATGTCTATGAAATCTATGAAATCTATAAATACGCATCCATCCAAGGTTAATTTAGAGTGGGATCTGCCATTTTTAAAGCACTTTATATGCTGCGAACATCTGTTCTGTTACAGGTATAAAGCACTTTCTGCATGCTCAAAGCTCTTGAAGTATAATGTCTGTACTTAGCCTGTCTCTGCTGTTTTGACCCACAGTTTTATTTGTGAGATTAAGCTTCATTTTAACTATAATGTGTCATGTTTAAAATCATGTCAAAACATTGCTTTGTACATATTTCTATCAATAATCACAGAAATGCTATTGCCTCTGCAATAACATGTTCATTATAATATTTACTGTTGACTCAGTTAAATCCTTGCCCCACAGCACAATGCTGTTCTTTCGGGGAAATGAAGTTGAAGATTTAATCTGTATTTAGCTTAATATGAATACAAATACATAGGAACCTTTTCATGAACCTTTTTACTCTTCATAAACCTATTTAAAAGTAGGGTAATTTTGTAGAAAGGTCATTTTCAATTATCATCACCCTGAAGGCTTCCCCAGAAAACCTCAGAAGATATCTTGACAGGTTCACTTTGACTTTTTTCTTCCAGCTTCAAAATGATGATGACAGCATGATTTATGATTCCTTAGAAATCTGGCAAAACACATGCATACAGAATAAGGGCACTCTACAGTCCAAAAATATGGATACATGACATAGATGAAGGCTCTTTTCCTTTTAGTCAAAAAAGAGCTGAACTACCTGTGTGGGGAAGGAAGAGTCTTTGGTTAAAAAATGTTACAAGGTTATAAATGTCACAGGTTTTAATTCCCCCAGTTCTCAAAAGGGTTATTTTTTGTTTTATGTTCACTTGCTATTGATAATTTCTGTTTTCATCCCCAAAAGATCTTGAGGTTCTTTAGATTACATGGCATAAACATATATAATGTACAAACATTTGCAAATGTATATATACAATTCATAGAATCAGAAAGTTAGGGTTGGAAGGGACCTGAGAAAGTCATTTAGTCCAATCCCCTACTCAAAGCAGAAACATATATCATCCAAGCCAAGGCTTTGTCTAGCCAGCTCTTAACCTCCAAGGATAGAAATTCCACAACCTCTCTGGGTAACCTGTTCCAGTTTTTCACTACCCCCCTAATGAGAAAGTTTTTCCTAATATCTAACCTAAACTTCCCTTGCTGCAACTAGAGACCATTTATTGCTCCTTGTTTTGTTATCTGCCACCACTGAATTCACAAGTTCATAGATTTTTAAAGCCATAACAAACCACTGCATCATCAGTCGGATCTCCTATATAACTCAGCAGTGATGTAAGTCGCCAAAAGTTCTTTATAGGCTTGCATCTGCTTACACCCCAAATGCATTTGGCCTTGTTTGGTTTCTCTGCAGGGCCCAGAGCACACCTATGCCACATGGATATCTCTTAATCATAGAAATGTAAAGCTGGAATGGATCTCAGGAGGCCTTCTATCTTCCTGCTCTGAGGCAAGACTAAGTATGCTTAGCCTATCTGTAACATATTTCCCTAACACCCCCAATGCTGAGGATTTTAGTCTTCCTAGCAGCCTGTGAGAGTGCTCAATTATTCCTGTACTTGGAAAGTTTTGCTTAATATTTAACCTAAAGCACTTTTTCTCTAAAGTATGTGAAAGACTTCTTGTCCTGCATTCAGAGCACATGAAGAACAATTTTTATACATTAGAGGAGTATTATCATGCTCCCCATGATTTTCTCTTTTCTCCTACAATCTCCCTCCACCCACCTCATTTACCTTTGGGAGCTTGTTCCAATGAAAATAAGAGTTACCGTATATCAAGTAGCTGGATTTTTTGTTCAGTGTGTGCCCATTCAGTTTCAAATTTCAGTAGAGCACTGTGAAACATTAGCTGATAGAAATGAATTAGCTTATCATTTGGTCAATTATTAAGGTAAATGGCACAATCCTAAATAGTTCACATGATGCTAATTCAGGGTACATTTGTCTTCAGGGCATTTGTTATTAACAGAAGTTTGTCAGTCCTTCCCTCCTTTCTGTGAATCTCAGAGTTATGTGAACTACAAAATACATTTCTCTGATGGCTTCAAACTCATGGGATCACATCCTCAGCTGGTGCATCTAAACATAGTTCCACCATGAAATCAATCTGGAGTCATATAAACAGCAGGTATAAATCAGCATAGCTCATTTGAAATCAGCCTGGACACAGATCCTCAGCTGGTATACCTCTAAGGCCTCTATCATTGCAATTGCTCTAGAAATCCCAGAAAAAAACAGTTCACTTTGTTTAACCTAAAGGTTTCTGATAGTTTCTCTAACCCACTAACAGTTACAATGTCAACTACCCATCTAACTCACCAAGGACATAAACTTATTTCCCAGTGCTCTGCCTGCCATTCTACATGGCCTATAATGTGAAATGGAAGGACAAAATCTGGTTTCATCAGGCAAGACATTCAGGAAATAGTGTGGTATTTAAACAGGCTCAGAACTTACATACAGCTATATTGTACCTGCACCAGCCTGTGGGCACAAGAGAGGAAGAGAGCATTGTTCCTTGTGCAACTCTAGTGCACCCGTTCAAAACAAAGCTGCTTTTCTAGCACTAGAGAAAAGAAGGGGTTGTCTGTAGTCACATGCAGAATTAGCAGCTATTGGATCAAGGTGGCTGACAAAAGGAAGGGAAAGCTTATCTTGTAGAACATCTGCTGCAGATCATACAGATGTGTCTTCAAGGCTTGGGGGTTATTATGCTGCACTATGAACCTTAGAGGGTCTGATCAAATGTCAGGTAAATTATGTAGCACAGGATAATAGTAGGGTGGAGAATCAGGCTTACCTATTATCAACATAAAGGTGTAAGACTAAAGCCACATATTTCCAAATTCCTCTATTTTTCAGGCTAACTGCAAAATTAAAGTGGATTCTGAGAGTTGAAAATATCCCAAGCAGCAGGTGGGAATTCCTGAGAATCCTATCAAAACATTTCCCTACAAAATGTCTTTGGCTTGCATGGAAAGTTTAGTTGTATGCAAAGTTTAGTGGGTAGGTGAAATAGAAGGTCAGCAAGTGTCTGGGGTAAAGTTAAAGTTTCTGGGTTACCTTAAGTGTGCACTGCCAGGCATTCCAATATTGGTTTTGGGTTTCTGTGTGAGGTTATTTTTTAATTGCCAGGTTTTCAAATGGGGTGTTTTTTGAGAGAAACTTTTCTTTTTGTAGGTTTTTTTTAAAAAAAACAGTTACAATCTTAACACTAAGTGAACAAAGTGTTTGATCTGAGAACAGTAATATATATTTTTTTCTCAGTATCTCATATTTTGTGAGTGGTAGTCTAAAGGAAGTCTCAAAAGTGATATCCTCACTGAGGAAAGAGAGTGGTTTCTTTTTTGACCCAACCCAAATATTCAGTAATTGCAAAACCCTTGTTTGGTATTCCTTTGCCTTTTGAAGGGTGTTCATAGCTTGTGGTTAAATAATGCAATGGTTATCAGGACAGCAGACTGACAAATGAGAAACTGTATTTATCTTTACAGTTTCATAATCAAAGTGAAAAGTATGGGTACAAAACAGGCTTTAGTAATGCTTACGTCTGCTATTAGAGTTACCGTATTCTTAGTTTTGCATAAAAAATATGTCTTTCATCTTATTTGAGCAAGACCTGTGTAGAGTTATCTAGTGAGAACAGCTAAAGGTACTATGTTTTATCTCTGCAAAGAGGTCTCTTGAACTTATAGGATACTTTTATCAGTTCACAATTCATGAGGTTTCTTAGGGCTTCTCTATTTCAACATAAACTTTTGAGGTGAAATGCTATATTGCAAATTGGATTATGGCTGTACCTGTATATATAGGAAATAATGCTACTTTATCCAGTGTGTGTGTTTAATTAGAAAAAATATATGCTCTCAATCAGTTTTAATTTTAAAGTTAGGTGCACACGGTAAAACAACCTCTATAAATATTGACCTTTAATTAATTTTCTTCATCCGTGCTCAAATCCATTTTATATTTATTTTTGTTAAATGATTCAGAAATTAAACTGTATTAGTAAAAGAATTAATAGCAACTGAGTTTCAAAGTCAGTGGCATGATTTAAAAAAAAAAAAATTCTCACGCCTCAGCATTCTGTACATCCATTGAATCAGGAAAAAAAGTGTGACTGACTTAGCCAACCAGTCACAATGAGTCAACAGAGCATGAGTCATAAATATCAAATGCATCCAGAGGGCTGTTAATGATGAAATCAGAATTTAAAAGAATACCACAATTAATTTGAATAACAATGAGGAAATCATGATCTGCTTGAGAGTATTAAAGGGAGGCTAAGAAAAATGTAAATTAATCCAAGATTATTTGTTCAGTTCTGTTTATTCTACCACAATAAATATGTGATTTTATGACCATAAGTAACATTCTTTGCTGAAACTGATACTCTCCCTTATGACCAGTTCACCTCCTGGCAATAGCTCATCTGATTTTAATAATTTCTGGATGACAAAGACACTTAAACATCTTGGGGAAAATATTTAACATATGCCACATTTTTCTCCCTCCCTCGGCTTGAATCTGTGTAATCCCCATGAATTTAATTGAGGTGGCATGAGTAGAATTGATGGCAGATACCGACCCAATCTTATACAAGTTAAAGCTAATTGGTTCTCATACTTACGAGGTAAACTGAAAGGCAGTTCACCCATGAAAAGAATTCACCCACTTCCCTACACAATTGCTAGCATTATTTGGAATCCTAACCAGGAACTATTTTTATGTTCCTTGCTCTGATTGAGAAACTTCTCTCTCTTTTTGCAGAGGGCAGGCATAAAGCAATGGATTGCAACTTCAACAAAACAAATTTAAATCAAATCTCAGGAAAATAAACTCTAACCCCGCCCCCCCAACCCCCCCCAAACAACCCCCCCCCAAACCCCTCCTCCCCCTTCCTTACTGTCAGAACAGCAGGATGGTGGAACAAGCTGCTTGGGAAATAGTGAAAGCTTCCTTCACTGGAAGCTTTTAAGAAAAAATCTGGATAAGCATTTGATATAGGGATGGTTTAGGAGTCCTGTATTCTGCATCCTGCATTCATGATGGGGATTGGACTAGGTGGCCCTGGAGGTCCCTTCCAGGGGCGCTGCATAGGGCATGCACACAGGTACACATGCACCCCCAAGCATGGCAGTGCACCTCCTACAAAAGGGCACCACTGACACTGACGGTGGCACCTGTGGGTGGTCACTGACTCCTGGTTGGCACTTGCTACTCCCCCCCCTTCCCCCTGCCACCAATAGCGCCGGCGACATTTGCAAGATCTCCGCGCTTACCTCTGCTGTGCTCTGGCTGCCATGCTCCCACTGCTGCCAGTGCAGCCATGCCCCCCCAGCCACTGGGGACATGCGTCATTCATGGTCTCTTTGAAATGTTTTCAATAAAACTGGTTCAATAAATTGCTGCATGTTTATGTGTTGGGATATAAGTGGCTAATGCCACTTACTTTTGACTTTCTTCTTTTTCTTAATTTACTTTAGCTAAATCACATGCACAGGCTTGCACTGCAATAGTAAAACTGTTTTTATGTGCACCTTTCAGTTATTTCAGGTAAAATGTATGGTAGATTGGTAAAACCAACTGTTACACCAGTTTCAAGAACAGGAGTTAGAGACATGATGTTTAAATGTGTGAAAAGGGTCTGTGTATGTGCAAGTATTCACTCTTTCCAGGAGGAAACATAGCCAGCTGGAGGTAATTCAGCTAGGCTGGGGGTGGAGGGGGTTGGTGGGTCCAGAAGGGGCTGGAAGGTCTGAGGGAAGGTGGCAAGTCTAGGAGGGATTCCCAGTCCAGGGGAGGGCTAGTTGGGAGGGTAAAAGTAGTCCGGTCAGGGAGGTAAAACCACAGCAAGCACAACTCAAAGCAAGCCTAATCCCAAACACATCCCTGGGACTATGGAGAGTGGCTTGGCTTTCCAGCCCTGCGGCTTTGCTGGAAATGTGTGCAAGCATTTGCTAGGCCAGGCTAACTCTCACTAGGTCAGGTTAACCACATGCTGATCTAAAATTATTTCTTATCTGACAAGAACTAACTTTAGATTGGGCACACCATTTTTAGGATGGCCTAAATCCTGAGAACACTTGCACACTTGGGCATTTAGATTGCCCTGACCCTGTTTAGGATAATCTAAATGTAACACTTGTATGTACCCTAAATGATGCACTGGTGTAATTTATTGGAATCAGGGGTAGACTTAGCCAAGTTAAAATTAGAGATAAAGTTAAACCAGTGTAGATGTTCTGTGTCTGCTTCTATTCTGTAGTAGTTGTGTGCTCAGAGCAAATGGGTTGTTACGTGTCCCATGCTACCTAATAGTGAAATGCATACTATAGCAGCCATCCTGGGAGAGGTGGTTGTCTGTCCATTCCTACCACTGGCATAACTGACATCAATCAATGATGTGGTGTTAACTTCTTTTGTGTCCAGACCCTATCTCTTTGAATCTTTATATTAATTGCTTGCAGGAATTAATTCTTGCCCTTGTACTGCCTCTGCACAATGTGGATATTAAGAAAGCTACTGAAGTTGACTTAGGGTAATATTGCAGCATCTTCTCTGCATGGTGTCCTGCAGAGGAGATGCTGCAATATTTTTTCACAATTCCTCCATTTTAAGTAGTGGGGCCATTTTATGTCAGGGGAGATACTACAGGAGGAATGTGTTGCAGTGTGAAGCTGTGTATTACAAGGTACCTCTCTGTTACTCTTAAAGCAAGTCATGGAATTTCTGGCTTTGCTTTAAAGAAATCTTTCTTTGAACACTAGCTACCAGAAGTAAAATCACAATAGGTGTTCCCCTTCCCAAAGATGCCTTAGCTAGGATTTGCACGGTATGACCTACTGTGGCCAGGAAAGTTCTTCAACATGGATTTATTTATGGCATGAATTGTTTAGCACAATGTTTCTACTCTCTGTCTTTGTTCACTGGATGACAGGGAAATGCTTTCTCTTTCAGAAAGATCTTATCTAGTGCAGATCAGAGCTGAACTTGTGGGTGTTTTCCTCTATTTTCCCCTGCTAGAGACCTCCATCAGATCATATAACGAGTTGTTTTGTAGTTATGATGTACCTGGGCGTTACTTTCACAGCTAAAGAGGATATGGCTTTGCCAACAGCCTCAGGGAAAAGGTGGGGTCACAAGTCAAAGGAAAATGATTCTGTGAACATTTTTCTCAAACAAATTGAGACATATCCAAGCAGGTGTGTTGTGAGAAACTTAGGAGGAAGGAATTTTTATGCCTTGAAGCAATGGCACAGAGACGGCAGGCTTGATATGAAGTAATGAATGTCTGAAGTTTTCATAATGCACACGTGGAGGACTTGAAAGACAGCTTCCCTTTCTGAAAAGGTCAACACTTGTGCATGCCGCCATCTTATATTTAAGAAGCAGTATAAAAACAAATCCCTGATACCATCTAGTTTAAATTTTGTAAACTGAAGAAAATGAAAATGAGATTTCCGCATTGTGTATGGAAAGCTACTGCACCTTCAGATAGTTAGGATGAGAGGGAAAAACAGCAACATTTGATTTCTTGAGTGAGGTTCTGGATTCCAGAGACCGGTCAGCTAAACCACTGTGAGCAGTAGGGATTTCCTTTCCAATGTTTGCAAATGATTCATCCCCATTATCTTAAGTATTTCTGGGTGTGGTTTTTGTATGGTGGGGTCTTTCATGCGTATGTCAAACATTCAGAATAATTCCACATCTTTTATTGTTGAGAAGTTCATCTGATCTCCTGTCAGTGGCAGTGTTATCTGTGACTGGAACTGGATTTAAGCCATTCCCCCCACCATTTTCATTGCCTTTAAAAACTCCAATGTAGAAATGAAACACAGCAGGTGCAATTATTTTTAGCAATCCTTTAATTCACTAATTGGTTATGATAACTGAAATCCAGTAGAAAGCTTCTCAAGTTACTAAGTTATTGCTGTTGTAGTTTAATTTTTGTAACTTTATTCCTGTAGTTGCAGTTCCTTATTTAAAAAGGTCATGAACTGAAACAATTAGTTGTATGTACTACATAGTGGAACTAGACAGGGGTGACCAGGGCATCAGCCCCATATTCTTACTTGGGTACACTGTCCTGCCAGCTGCCATGCCACTGCCATCAGTCCAGCTGCAGCTGATACTCTGTGTGTTGCTGCTGCCCATGGTGCCAAATTGCCCAGTTATGCCTTCAATGCACTTACTAGGTTAAAAAGATATGATTTGATAGTTGATCAAGACATTAAGTTTCATGTTTGGTTCAATACACCTCTGTAAATGATCAGTTCCACTGATTGTAATTAATTGGTATCTTGCAAAAGAAAAAAATATACTACAGACCTGTACTCTAGGTTCAGTTGTGTCACTTATTTCAAATAGTGTTCAATATTGGTCCAAATAAAAGATACAGCTCCTTATTTTTAATGACTATCTTGGTGGTTATTTGTAGTGTTCAATACTGAAGAAGACAAAGCTAAAGGCAGTCCCTGCCCTTAACATGTTTATGATCAAACAGAGATATAGCCCTTGATCCTGTTCAACACTCATGTGTGTACTCAGTTTTATGAATAAGTGTTGTTTCAGGTAGCTCCATGTGATTAATCCCATGTGTAATCCCACTGCAGGATTAGGTCAAAGTAAAAACTGAGATATATTAGGAATGCAGAGAGGAAAATAACCAAGATGCAGAGGAGGGAATCCTTTGACGTGACTTTTTCACTGTTGTCATAAACTTGTAGTGTTTTCCAATATAATGTTTCAACATCTGTCCATCTCTCTTGAACCTCAGCAAAACAACTAACAAAAACCAGGAAATATGTGGCTTAGTTAAAATTGCAAATGACCTTAATTAAATAGTTTCAAGCCACTTCCCAGGAGGTATGCATGTTAAAAACCATGGTTCATAGACAGTTTCATTTTTTTGATAAGGACAGCCATATAATAAGATAAAAGTAATGCCAAGGCAGGGCTGAGATGGATTGGTAGACCTGTATGCAGAGCTTTGCATGAGTTTTGCCTACGGTAGCACAAATTGGAGCTGTTGCCTGTTACTTCCTAAGAGCATGAAGAACTTGCTGAATTTGCATGTAAAATGTATATACAGCATGGGTGGGCATATGCATACAGACATATAAAATAAAATACCAGTAGAAACAAGATAAAGAAACTGACATAAACAAATTTGCTGTAGGAGAAGAAAGAAAATATAGTAACATTTGAAATTGAACTTGTTCTCTGGATTCATGTTATTGTATCTGGAAGTCCCGGACATTTCATCATCATGTTAGGATTTTACATAGCACATATGTTGGTTCTGTGTATTCTTTTGAACATGGCTTATAGCTTTAGTTGTCCCATCATTTTAAGTTATTTTGAAATCTGAAGTTGAGATTTTCTTAGTGATACAGTCAATGATAATAATAGGAAAAGGGATGTTTACAGTAGAAAATCAAACCCCTTCATCTTGGCCCAAGAGCAAAGCATGCTGCCAGTACTGTCAGTGGTTCACACACTGGGAGAGGAAGTCCTTCCCACTCAGGCACTTTGGAAGGAAGCACAATTGAACTGCTTTTGTTTTGGTGAGAAAGGTTGACCTGAAAATAATATTTAGCACAATTAAATACAGAACATCATATTATGAGGGTTCAGTAAATGCAGAAATGCTCCTATAGCATTTTGAAATGTGTAAATAAAAGTCCATCCCTTTAAAATAGATTTGGAGATTTGGTAAAAGGAGAGGGTGGCTTGTAACAGCTCTTAGCTTGTATGAGCTGGCCAGATCCTCTGGTTTTCCAGTTGTGGCTGGTCTCAGCAATTTGGACCATATGCTAATTGCTATCCATTATCAGTAATCACATGGATTTCCATAATTCCATGACATCTGGAGCTCTAGAAGTGGGAATGCCATTTCAGCATCTGCACTGCTGATTAGAAGCAGTGTGATCTCAGTCCCTGAACTGTATTCTTTGAAAGCTATTATCTCAAGAAGCTTATTTACCTAGTGTCAAGTTTTCATAATCCTGGGCACCTGAGTTATTCTGAAGTTGCTGACAAAACTGGACATCTCCGTGATGGAGAGTCTGCGTAGTGACTCTAGGTAACTGGAACTGGAACTCTTTTGGGGGCCCCTGTAATCAAAATGTTAACAAAATTCATTACACGTGGCCAAGGCTTAAAGTTGTTACTGAAGGACCTGATCCTGCCAAGTGCTGCAAAGATGCTTAGCTCCTCTGGAAATGAATGACAGTAGTTGAAAATCCTAAGAGGAGTTGATTTGCATCTTCTAGGCACAGATTCTAAAGTCCCTTTGCAGCTGATATAAAATGTGTTACATATGGTGAACACTAGTGATGTGAACATCACAGAGCCACTGATTTTACTTCCTTTAGAGGTATGTAGTTAGTTCTTCAAATGCAATTTTTAGAACTAGGTTGACTTTAATTTGGATTATCAAATGTGTGTTTTTTTTTAATGTACAGAGGACTCTTGAGCATAGGAGGAGTCCAGCCTTGGAGAAATGCTGGTCTTGGGAAGGCTAAGGAGGGCAGCAGTGCTCAACCCCTCCTTTGATGGAGGGCAGTTGAGCTGCTGTGATAAAATGCCTCTGCACCTTGTCCAGACTGGAGTCCCGTCCTCCCGCCCCTCCCTCCCTCCCTCCCACCTAGGGAATGCACAGGGGAAGCTTCTGTCAAACTCTTCCTGATCAGGAAAGAGTAGGGCATACAGGCATTCATTCTAGCTTATCCAGGTTTCGAAGCAGACCTTTCTCACAGATGGGACATGTTTCCTCCATGAGACACTGAATGAACACCTGTACACTGGCAATTATTTCCAGAAGAATCATGATTCTCCCAGTAGAAACATGATCTCTGTATGTGGCCTCTGTCTTCAGATTTCCAGTTACTTTTCCTAACAAATATCTCCTCTCTCTAGGAGATTTTATGTTCTCTTAATAGTACATTGTGGGTTTTATTTTTCAAAAACGTTCTTGTACATGTTTCTATTAATAAATTTTTGAAAAAGAACTTTTACAAGACCAAAATTTAGGGGCTAAATTATCTGGGCCGTAATACTTCAGTTTTTTTTAAGGCATGTTCAAACATTTTCATATAATGACCCATAGGGAGAAAATCCCTTAGTTCCATTTGAGTATGAACTTTGCGTTTAAGTTTTTACATATTTGCTCTTGTAGTGTAACTGATATTACATCAAAGTTGTGTAAAAGATACGGAACCTACAGTTACATTGGGCTACTGACAGTTCTAAAATAACACTTTTTGGATGAGCCTAGGCAAAATGTCAAGAGATCTAGTTTCAATGTAGTACATAATGTTGAATGCTGAGGTGTATATATATATCCATAAATACAAGCTGCCTACATAATGGAAAACAGTGTTTTAAGTAAAAATATAAAATAGCTAAAGCATAACTGTACTAACATTTTGGACCATCAGCATAAGAACTGCTATTTACTAGCTCAGACCGGAGGTCCATCTTGCCCAGTATCCTGTGTCAAACAGTGGCATGCTGAAAGAGAGAGTAAAAAGGCTATGACCAGGGTTTTCTCCCTGATCCTGTCCCACTTGTAGTCTTCGGCACTTAAGATATAAGAAGTTCAGATTCGGAGCCTGTATTCCTAACTTGCACATTCAACAGTTGCTGATGCACCTTTCCTCCAATAATTTATGCAATCCCTTTCTGAAGCTGATTAAATGGTCAGCTTCCACAACATCTCTTGTGGCAATGAGTTCCACATTTTAATTATATGTTGTGTGAAAAAAAAAATTCTTTTCTTAATTTTAAACTTCCTATCTACTATGTATAATTTTGTGACCCCTAGTTTATGTATTGTGAGAAACAGCACATAATAAATTTTTACTTACTTTGTTTTCACTATTTAGTATTTTGTAAACCCTTGTGTTCCCCCTCAAGTGTCTCTTTTCTAAACTGAATGGGTGCTTGTACACATGACAAAATTGCCTTCTGTAGAAGTTTATTTGCCCCTTTTTTTGGCAATTTAATTGCATTAGTTTACACCTGTGGTGGCTTATTGCGATTCAATTTTGTCATACTATACATGTGCGGTGGCATATTGTGATTTAAATGACTTTATTATGTAGCAAAGTAAAACACATCCAACATATTTTAGTTTGCTATGTAACAAATTGCAGCAATACATCCATCTCTATGTTGCCTGGGCTTCCAAGACATCTGTGGGAAGATGGTAGGAGGGTGGCTGGGGGTGCTGGTGGCTGGTGCTGGTGGCTGTCCAGCGCCCCATGCACTGTGCCTGGATACTTCTCAAGCTGCCAGCAGACCCAGACACCCTCCTGCCACCTTCCCACACTGCTCAAGGGCAAGCCTGACCACTCCTGGGTGGTCCCAGCAGTGGGAAGGTAAGAGGGACAGTGCATGGGACACTGGAAGCCCACCAAGCCTGAGCTTCTCCAAGCATACCTGGGCTTCCAGTGCCTTGTGCACTATTGGATTGGGGTAGTTGCTGCCTGCGAGCTGGGGCAGCACCCATGCAGCTAACACCCCACCTGGCCAGCCCCAGGGGTGCCCCTGCCATGGAGGGAAGGACCAGGGGCCCACGCAGGTCAGGGGCTGCATGACCTGATGGTAGCTCATATGGGCAGGTTCTGCCAAGAAGAAAACAAAAATGATGAGGGGCCTGATCCTCTTTTTTTTTTTCTTGTGGAGCCTGCCCACATCTTTCATGGCTGGGGGGTGAGCTGCCAGTACCACATGAGCTGCCAGAGGCGCCCGGTCCTTTCTTCTGCAGCAGCAGCAGTACCCCCAGGACCTCCCAGGTGGGGTGCTAGCTGCACGGGTGCTGCCCCAGCTCACAGGCAGCACCTGCCAGATCCAACTTTTCCCTAAGCCTGCATGGGGAGGAGCACCTGGGGGACTTCCAGCACACAGGCTTGGGGAAGAGTTGGATCCTGTGGGTGCTGCCTGCAAGCTGGGGCAGCATCTGCACAGCTAGCACCCTGCCTGGGTGGCCCTGGGGGCACTGCCAGCGAGGAGGGAAGGGCCAGGCCCTCCCACAGCTTGGGGGCTGCCAGCAGGTCACTCCCCAGCTGCAGGAGAGGTGGGCAGACTCTGCAGAAAAAGAAAAAAGGATCGGACCCCTCACTGCTTTTTTTTTCTTCTGATGGAGCCTGCCGGCTGGGTGGGAGTAAAATGCTGGTGGACCATCACTGTTCCATATGAGTCACAGAAGCCCATACATTGAAATGGTGGGTTTTTAATCGTCACAATTAAAAACCCATCAATTAAAAACTCACCATTTTCAATTTAGGGGAACTAAACCCCCTATCATGTGTACAAGTGCCCAATAGGCCTATCTTCTTTAGTTTCTCCATTAATCATGCTAACATAGTAGTATCATTCATACATTTTATGAATATGGGTGGATTTTATACTTTCCATATATAAAAATTGTATTTGTAGAACTGACCACATACCTCTAAAGGAAGTAGAATCAGTGGCTCTGTGATGTTCACATCACTAGTGTTCACCATATGTAACACAGTTTATATCAGCTGCAAAGGGACTTTAGAATCTGTGCCTAGAAGACGCAAATCAACTCCTCTGAGGATTTCAACTACCCTCATTCATTTCCAGAGGAGTTAAGCATCTTTGCAGCACTTGGCAAGATCAGGTCCTTCAGTAACAATTTTAAGCCTTTGCTATGTGTAATGAATTTTGTTAACATTTTGATTACAGGGCCCCCCAAAAAGTTCCAGTTCCAGTTATCTAGCGTTACTACGCAGACTCTCCATCACAGAGATGTCCAGTTTTGTCAACAACTTCAGAATAACTTAGGTGCCCATGATTATGAAAACTTGACACTAGGTAAATAACCTTCTTGAGATAATAGCTTTCAAAGAATACAGTTCAGGGACTGAGATCACACTGCTTCTAATCAGCAGTCCAGAATTATATGTTTTAAATTCCATGTATATACATGTGGCTTTGTAATAAGAAAAAGTTGATTTTTTTTTAATTAAATGAAGCAAGTTTTCCATATTTTTGATAGTGTCGAGGTGTACTGAAACTAGAAGGATGTCTTGACTGTGATAACAAAACTTCTCACTTACTCAACATTGTGTGATTGACTTGAGACATTTTAAAAATGTGACATGAACATTAATTTGATAAACTAAATATAAAATATACCATATATAAGAAGCAACCCAAGAATCCTGTATTGATAAACCCTCTCTCTATCTGATTCAGAGAAGGATTTGACCCAAGTTTTTCTACCCCCTGCAGTGGGGGAGTACCCTCACTACTGGGCTACAGGGTATTCAGGGATGAGGTTTTTCTCAGTCTCATTTTGAATAAAATATATGATGTTTCACTTTGAACAAAATATATACATTCTCACCAGGCCATAGAAAAACTGAGTGACTGTAGCTTAGTGTTTAGGGCACTTTCTGGTGAGAGCACAAATCTGAATTCTAGCTTCTGCTCCAAAGACTTCCAGAACTCTGAAGAATATCTGCCACATTTTAGATACTTTGCATGAGGTATATATTCAGTTAAGGTAAAATTTTGACAGCCTTACTCATGTCAGGTTCTGTTTTACTTTCAACAGTAGTACTGTTGGCTCTCTTTGACTGGTTGGGTGATAATGGAATTGGGAAACAATATGAGCAATGGTATTAGAATTTGGCTTAAAAATAACACTTGTAATGATGTAGACAATTGAGATACTAGCACAATTTCTTTTCCTTTGGTTGTGTTTCATTAATTTTTCTGTATATAATTGTTGCGCTTTTCTTTAGCTCCTTGCTTCTGGTCATATTTTTCACTTTAAAATGTGAAATAAAAGTGTGTATGAACATGCCAGTGCTAAAGTTTGTATCATTGAAATTAAAGGCTAAATCAGGGCTGTCCAACTGGCCCACAAAGGGTTAATATGTGACCACGGGGCTTTTACTTGGCAGTACTCTTCCCATCTTCAGAGTCTCCAGGCTACCTCCAGCTCCTTCAGTTGTTGCTTCCTGGCTTTGCCCCAGAGCACTGAAGCTGGGCATTGAAGCGGCATGAGAAGCTGAGGGTCAATCTTGGGCCATGTCTGGGGCTAAATGCAGTCCATTACTACTTTACTTCACCATATCCAGGTAGCTGGTGAATTACACATGAATTATATAATTTTTTTTTTAAAGAATATTCTCGCCTCACTTCATTATTCACTTACAACACAGACAAAACAATCTATTTCTCTGTGGTTTTACTGTCTGGAAAGGTTCCCCAAAGGGCAGTGTAATTTTTAATAGACTTTTTAATGCTTTTTGGTAGAATATACCCAATGCAGTGATTCTGTCAACCATAGTCTATATGCTTTGTAATTGAACACTAATAGACCAATACTTTTAATGAGTCATCTAGGGAAGTCAGAAATTCTGTTTAACTTTTCATTGTCGAGTTATTAAATGCATATGCAATGCAAAAACAGGACAAACTGTACTCATCCAAATGAGTTCTTTGCAAATGTGATTCTGCAAGATGTGTCTGTGCTGCCCACAGATCACTGAGTCTTAAAGGCAACTTGTATTCCTCCCCATCTTCAGTAACATATGCTTGTGTACAATTTGCCATTATATTCCCTGTAGAGATGCCTCTAGCTCTTACTGAAACCAGGACATTCTTGCTTTAAAGCCACAGACCTGTGGGGTAGGCCTGTGTGAAGTGGAAAGTATTCACTTCAGATTCAGTGATTCGGAGAGACAGTGATTCGATTCGATTATTCGAATCACTGTCCTGATTCGATTCAGCTGAATCCAAATCTGAAGATATTCGGCACTGAATCTTATTTGGCCATAGACTATACAGGCAGGCAGTGCTAGCGAGAGCAGCTCAGGGAGCAGCTGGATGAGCTTGAGCCAGCAGCCCTGGGAGAAGTCGCAGCTTGTCCAGCTGCTTCCCTGGCCGCCCCTCTGCCAGGGTGAGGCAGACAGTGCAGGCAGCTGTGGGGCCTGGGGAGAATGATTGGGGAGCTGGGGGATCAAGCCAGGAACTGGGGAATTGAACCAGGAGCTGGGGGGAATGATTGAGGGCTGGGGGAATGAATAGGGGCTTCCCCCCAGCTCCTGGTTTGATTCCTCAGTTTCTGGTTTAATCCCTCAGATCCCAATCATTCCCCCAGATCCCTGATCATTTCCCCCAGACCCCGCAGTTCCTCCTGAGGCTGCCGGCTCAAGCTGTGGCTTGTTCGGCTGCTCCCCCAGCTGTCCCCCTGCCAGGCACTGCTAGCAGCTCTGGGAAAAGCCATGGGGGCTGAGGGGAATGATTAGCAGTGGTGGGGAATGATTGGGGAGCTGGGGAATTGAAAGAGGAACTGAGGGGAAGCCCCTTTTCATTCCCCCATCCCCCTATCATTGCCCTCAGTTCCCGGTTCAATCCCCCAGCTCCCCTATCATTCCCCCCAGCCCCTGTGGCTTCTCCCGGGGCTGCCAGCACTGCCTGCCTTGCCTCAGAGTGGGGGCAGCTGGGGACTCAGCGGACGAGCTGCGGATTCTCTTGGGGCTGCCGGCTCAAGCTGGGGCTCGCCCGGCTGCTCCCCCAGCTGCTCCCACCAGCAATGCTTAGTGCCTGCCTGTACAGTCTATGGCCAAATCTCCGCATCTCTCCAAATCTCTCTGAACTGATTCAGAGGCTTCTGATTTGATTTGGAGAGGTTCATGAGTCTCCCAGTTCAATTTCAATTCAGAGATTTGGCTGCTGAGCTGGGACAAATCTCCTCCAAATCAACTTGGCTACCAAAGGTTCGCACAGCCCTATTGTGGGGCCAGACTGAGTACTGATTTTTTGCTCAGTTGATCCCTTGATCCCTATTTACTCAGTTGATTCCTTGATCCAGGGCTATCCAGCTTAGTCCCTGGGGGCCACATGCCCTGGTATGCCATGTGCGTACTACCTGCCCCCAACTATTTTATCATGCAGGTATGCAAACATGATTTTTCCTCACTGTAATGTAGGCCCACATGGGCATCCCCCTACTACTGCATGGGTAGGGCATGATCTGCAAATGGCACTGATTCTCTGCTACATACAATCCTCAAGCAGGGCTCCAGACTCACCAACTCCCTGCACTGCTCCCTACCCCCTGGGGTGAAGGCAGGAAAGGCAGCTAGAGGAGGGAAGGGGGATCCTGGAGACTCCAGCTATTGCAGCCAGAGTGATGCAGGGAGTGGTGGCTGGGTGAGAGTATAGAGTCTGTGCATTAATCCCTTGCAGGCTGCATGCAGCCTGTGGACTGACAGTTGGAAAGCCCTGCTGATCCAACTGGCATGTGCGTGAATTCAGTATAGTAGTGCACAGTGTAAATTGGGTCACAGTTTGATACTTAGCAATGAAAAATCTTTGAAGAGTCTGAAGAAAATCGAGCAGTTGAAAAATGCAAAAGATCTGAATGCTTTTTGACTGTACGTGCTGCTCCAGGATTGGACTAGGAAATGCCCGAGAAGTATTTGTTTGTCACACGGTATCTCATCTTTTTTGAATAGGACTGGGAACAGAGTTGTAGGATATCTCAACATTAGTTAATCAGACTTTTCAAATCACACAAAAGATGGTTAGTTTTGTTCAGTTTTCCTTTCTCTAATGATTTTGCTAAACAATTGTTCTGTGAGATTACTCTGGGGAAGAATCTCTATTCTGATTTTAGTGAATCTTTAGGAAGAGGACATCAAAAGAGAGAGAGAATTGGATTTACATACACTGAGCAAGATTTACAATATTACAAAATATAGTAATTTCCCTAGTTGCCAAAGCAAGGAGCCTAAATTATCGTGTTCTCATTGACTCTTGCTTATGAAACTTTCTTGATGTCAAATGCCTGGCTTCCCTTATCCAGTCTTTAGAAATGGTTACACATTAACACATTAAATCCCTGTTTGAATACATTCTGCTCTTACGCTCTTTCTATTAAGATTCATCTCAAGGATCAGCAAAGTAAGCAAAAGTTATTTGGGGTCTGTTTATGTTGAGTACTTCATTAGATGAAACAATCGATGGCATTTTTAAGGCATATCTTAATTGATGGAGAGACTATCATGCAAAAACAAAATGTAGTGTCTTGCTTCTCTGGTGTTAAAAAGCACTCATCTTTTGGCTTGTTTTGCTGTTCCATACTTATTATCCATCATATATCTGAATAATTAAAACCACCCATGAATACAGTGTTCTTTAGCATATGCTACTTTCAAAGCAGATCCAACAGTATTCAGTTTGTTCTCCCTTGGTTTTGAGGCCAGTCATAGCTTCCTCTACTTATTTCTCCTTTTGCTATCATTGCTTGTGTATTAAACAAGAACTCTCTTCGATAAATATTACTGTCAGATGATTGCCCTTTAGGGTATAAACCAGTAGTGGCCAAACTTTTCAGCAGGCATGCTACATGATAAGCTTCACCCCTTCCTTGAGTGCTTCTCTGATGCTTGCCCTCTCCCTGCCTCAGCAGCATACCTGATAGAGTTTGTGTCCTGGGCTTCCAACTGCACAGATCCTGCGCCTCCAACTGCACAGATTGGAGTGGGGGCAGGAAGCTGCTGCAACAAAGGAGTTACCACCAGGAGCCAGGTTAACCCTGCTCTGGCCCTGCAACTGTCAGTTTTTTTATAAGGTATGGATCCAAAGACCTGAATTCAGTGGTGGCTACAGGGCTAGGGAAGGGTTAACCAGATACTTGGTGGTGACACCTGATGCTTCCTTTCACCGCAGTGTCCTGCCTCTGCTCTGCTCTGCTCCTTGTCTCCATTCTGACATATTTACTGAGCTCCTGGGGCTCATGTGCCACATATAGCAGCTGCCTGTGGCATCCCTGGTATAGACAGAGGTAGCAATTGCAGTGATAACAAAGGATACATCTACACATGCATTAATGTGCTTTAGTTAATGCACATTAAATCTAGTACCTCCATTTTGAGGTATTAGGAAAATGCACATTAGCCTATCTTAATGTGCATTAATAAAGAGCATGGGGCATTTATACATATACCTTTTAGTTCACGGATGTGCCAGAGATCTGCTGCTTTGGAGCAGACTCCATTAATTAAGTCTCCTTTGCACGGGTGTTGACGCACACTGCGCCATACCACTTGCAGTTGTATAAGTGGCAAAATGCATGTCAGTACAGAGAAAATGGCAGTGGTGCGCTTTTGAACTAAGTGCCCCGTGACCTAAAATGAACTGACCTAAAATAGTTAATTTTGAATTGGTTAAACGAAATATTAAACTGTATTGCTTTTATTATACATTGCTTTCTGCAACTTGTAGTTAAACCCCCGATTCTCTCCAATTGGCTGAGCCTGCTGGGGGTTACCTCTTCCATAATATAATGTCAATTTTCCTTTTACCTAAACTGTTGGGTCATAGTGTATTCTGAAGTGGCAAGTTCTTAATTTCTTCTGAAATTGTTCCATTTTGCATGGAAAAATTGAATATTCATTGCTCCAGAGAGAATAAAGCTGATTATAGCACAGTAGTAAGGGGATCGTTTAGAAAGGGAAGGGAAGTATATGAGTATTTAAGAATTCTATGCCAAGTAGTGCAAATACAACAGGAGGATCAGAGAAAGGATGTATCCCAGGATACCCTGCTGGTTATGGTACTCTTTTGAGATATTTATCCAAGGCCTTCAAGTAGAGGAAGGATTTAAACTCTGGTATGCCACATCCTAGGAGATTTGGTTTTCTGGTTTCTCAGTAAAATGGGATGCTGCTGCTGCCTAGCTCCAGGAGACAGTTCATGCCTCTCAAAAGCCTGAGCAAGTAGAGGTTAGGCCAGCTACTCTTTATCGCTTCCTACTGGTTGTTTGACTGTCTCCTCCTCACACCTTTGGGATCTACAAAAGATAGCATGCTGAGAAGTCTAGATCCTCTGTGCACCAGATAGGAGAATCTATTGCCCTGAATTAGGTGCCCAGGCTCTCTAAGTGACAGAAACACCCTAAAAGTTGGCACTACCATCCTGAGCATTACAGTTCTTGAAACCTTTTGTGGATCTACTGGCAGATGTTTTTACATTTGATTTTATCAAGTGGGATCCAGAAGAGGTGGGATTTGATAGTTCTGTGATGGTGTGATGATAATCTTATCTCAATAGAAGGATTGGCTGAATTGCTGTTGACATCCTAGTCTTACCCCACAGAGATCAATTTGCAAATATTTTGCAAGCATACTAGAATTTTAATAAATATCTATAAGAGTTTGGCCTTTTTTTGAGTCTTGCAAAAATAAATAGGAACGCAAAAGGGAATTTTATATGTGATTTAAATAAAACCATGCTTTTCTTATCTTGTGCTGTCAGTCAAATATAGAGAACCACAAGGGGGGGTGGGGATGAATAAGATTATAAACACATCTCAAGGTTCTTTTCGTTTTCATGGTTTCTATGATGCCAGCAATATTCTTCAAAAATGAGCTGAAAGATTGAAGCAGTTTTTAATGTCTATTTTTAAATTTGTTTCTGCTGTGTATGCCATTCTGAAAGATTGCATTGGTGATTATCTCAACAATTTCCAGATCAAATTTGCTCAGTTTGAAAATAAAAAGATCTTTTTTCTTTCTGTTTTCTATTCCTGTAAACCTGGACTCAAATTCAAGCTGAGCTGTTTCTCACCATAATCAATAATAATGATTTTTACACACAGTGCTTAGATCAATTAACTATTGTTAGTACAATATGTAACAGAAGATTTTCTAGTTCACTCTTTCTGAGTATGTTTGACCTGCATTGCTAAAAAGAATATATCTTTGCCCCATCTCCCCATTGCTAAACAAACAAAGAACTATACTACATAAGATCCATTTGGTTACAAGGTGCCATATTTAGACAATCACTTTTCAGCCTGAATTGCACTTTAAGATCCCAAGGCTGAAGCAGAGTATATGTAAAGATGAAACATTACAAGAAAATAAGTTTAAAACAGCCATCTGACCACTTTCTGCAGTGTTTTGTCTAGTTTAAATACTGATGATGGGGAGAACCTTGGCATAGCTTGGCCAGTAAAATATCTTTTCATCTCACATTTTAACGTCTGTGTAAACACATATAGGTCAGGGCAAACTCGCAAATACCTTCTACATGCATGTTCTGTACATGGCACACAGACTATATAGGACCAGACCGCTGTTATACCAGCGTATAATCTTTGGTGATTACAATTAGTGCTCTTACTCCAGTTTTACACCTGCTTAACTGAGTTGAATTCTGGCCCATATAATTTTCCAAAACATGTACAGATTGAAAAAAAATCACAATGTTTATACTGTGAGTCAGTTGGCAACTTGATAAGGAGCAAAATGTTTCTTAATTTAGCTATACTAAAACATTTTCCATACTGATTTGATTTTTTTATGGCTAAAAGAACTACTATAATTAATTATATATGAGTCTGAATCAGTAGGATTTGAGATTTTTTTCCTGGGCATAATTGGCAGAATTTTGAGACTAAATTACATTAATATGATCTTAATATTCTAATGCTTCAAGTGAATATTTTGTAGCCTATAATTATCACATTTAGGCTTCAATTTGAAATAAAAGCAGAATTCCACTTTTAAATCTCATGTTGGATTTCAAAGTGCACAGGGTTGCTATTAAGAAGACAACACTTAGCATACCATGAGGCCTTTTATACCATAGTATATTTCCCATTCAGTCTCCTATACCGCTGTGTGGGAACTGCCAGTTAATGCTAATGACTTGTAATGACTGTCACTGACTAACTGCATTCCAGTGTTTCAGATACTATATTACATCTGTCTCTTGTTCAGGATTCCTTGGGTGTTTTGCTGATATTTTCACAAATTCTGGGTCAGGTGACTTGTTTAACTTCTGTGTGTTACAGTGGGCACAGCTACACATGCTATTAATGTAATTGAATAAACTCTGGTGCAGTTCACATTCAGTCACAGTAAATGAATAAATGCTGCCATAAGTTACTAATTGTAAACACAAGTACTATCATGTGGTAGTATTATTTAGTGTGATGCAAAGCACATGTAGATGCTTATGGGGATGGCTGGGACACGAGGGTGCTTCAGTGTGGGGGTTGCCTGCCAGCTAGGCCCATACTGGAGCACCCTTGTGCACCAGCCAGCCCCTCCACAGCAAATTGAGCCAGGTGAGAGCAGCCATGGCTGGCAGGGGGCCCAGAAGATCAGCTGCATGATAGTACTTGTGTTTACAATTACTAACCTATGATGACGTTTATTAGTTTACTGTGACCTAATAGGGCTGCATGTGTCATGCTGAGACTTTACTGTGGAACTAAACGGGCAAGTCTGCAGTAAATGTCTTGGGTAGACGTGCCCAGATTGTCCAATCATAAAGGGATGTCGTAGGCATTGCTTTTGACAAATTGCTGTTTGTTATAAAATGTGGAGTTGTTGAAGCTGAAGTTTTTCATGAGACTGTCCCAGTTTCAACAAAACGTTCATTGGGAAAAGTCTTTCCATTCTTTCCAGGATAGGATTTCTTCTTGCAGGGATAAAAGTTAGAGCACTTGTGTGAGCTGTGGGAAACCCAAGTTCATTCCTTTTCCTCAGAATATTGCTATGTACTATAAAAAGTACAACAGTACTAGTGGAAAAGATGCAGCACTAGAACTAATAGTGGACCTAGTGCCTAACTTTTATTTGTCTTGCAGCACCTACTTTTATGATACTTGGTCCCCTGGGGTGGCAGTTAGGTGCTTAGGTAAACTGTATAATACACGGGGAGAGTTAGATGCTGCAGAATGGCAATAGAAAACTTCACACTGTGCAGGGAGTCAAGTAGAGCTACCCATTAAGAAACACAAAGCACAGGGTGCCTTGCTTCCCTCCAGAGTTTAAGTGCCTGAGGCAGGAATACAGGAATGCAGCTTTACCTCCTCAGGTTCCTGGACTCAGAATCCTTGCCTGAGCATAGATGCTTACGTCATTTATTTGAATGTGAGCCCATAATGAGTGTTGTTTATTTTAAAATTCAGTGGGAGGGGATATCCATGTTTTATATAATTTATGCAAGAGCATAGTGGTTGGAGCACTTGCCCAGGGAGTAGAAGATCTTGGTTAATTCCTTTCTCAGCTTAAGCGGGTTGAAACCCGCTTAAGCGGGTTTAAACCCACTTCTCCTACCTCTTGAAAAAAGGCTATTAGCGTCAAGCTAAAGGCTAGTCTGGGATGAGGAGCATTCATTCTCATGGGCCAGGAGCAGAGTAGCCAAGTTGTTATAGTACTCTGTGGCCATGTCTACACAAGATGCTGACTGCACAGTAGCCTGAAACTACTATGCAGTAGCATCGCATGGCAGAAACCATGAGCGATGCTACTGCACAGTAGTCTCAGGGCTACTGTGCAGTAGGGCTGTGTGAAGCTTCAGTAGCCAATTTGATTCAGAGATACGGCCCGATTCGATGGCCGAATAGCTGAACTTGAATCAAATTGGGAGATCAATGAAAAGGTCTGAATTGAATCGGAAGCCTCAAAGATTTGGAAAAGATTCAGTCCAATTCAGAGATTCAGCCATAGACTAAACAGGCAGCAGTCCTTGAGGACACTGGACACAGCTGCCTCCAGCTGGTAAGTCTGTTGTGTTGGGTGGAGCGGGGAGGGAAGGGGCATAGTGGGGGCAGATAAATGCCCCCACAACAAGGAAGGGATTGGGGATGGGGCTGGGACAAGCTGCCCAGCCAGGGTGGGGGGACATGGCACTTGGGGAGCGGGGTGGGGGGCCATGGGATGCAGGTGCAGCAGCGCTGGGAGCGGGGGCTATGCCCTGCTTCTGCTTGCCCAGCCAGGGTGGGGAGGGCGCAATGCAGGCACAGTTCACTCTGGCTGGAAGGGGACAAGCGGCAGCAGGGCATAGCCCCTGCTCCTGGCGCTGTTGCGCCTGAATCCAATGCCCCTCTGCCCCAGCTGGACAAGTGGCAGCAGCGTCTGCACCCCGCAGCCCCTCCACCCTGGCTGGGCAAGCAGCAGGCTATGCCCTGCTGCTGCTTGCCCAGCTGGGGCAGCGGGGGGTGCAGGATGTGGGCGTGGCAGTGCTGGGAGCAGGGGCTGTACCCTGCTGCCACTTGCCCAGCTGGGTGGAGGGGGGCACAGAATATGGGCGCAGCAGTCCTGGGAGTGGGGGCTATGCTGTGCTGTCGCTTGACCGCTTGCACCCAGAGCGAGCTGTGCCTTCATCACGCTCCCTCCCTCCCTCCCTCTCCCTGGCTGGGCAAGTGGCAGCAGGACATAGCCCCTGCTCCTAGCGCTGACACACCTGCATCCCATGCCCGTCCACCCCACTCCCGGAGTCCTGCGCTCCCCCGCCCTAGCTGGGCAGCTTGCTCCAGCCCCCGCCCCAATCCCTCCCTCACTGTGGGGGCATTGATCTGCTCCCCACCATGCCCCTTCCCTTCCCCTCTCCATCCACCACAACACCACAACAGACTTACCAGCTGGAGGCAGCTGTGTCCAGTGTGGTGAGGACTGCTGTCTGTTTAGTCTATGGCCTAATCTCCAAAGTGGTGCTGAATCTTTGGATCTGATTTGGCCAAATTGAATTGGGACAGTGACTCAACTCTCCAAATCAAATCACTCTCCCTCTGAATCAGTTGAATCCAAAACCAAAGAGAACACTTGCCGCTTCAGCAAGCACAAGCCTACTGAGCAGTAACATCACGAAAAAGCTGATTGTCAGCACTACTGCACAGTAGCTCAGGTTATGGCACTGTCTTTTAGTATTGGTTTACACAAATAAATAACTGCACAGTAATGACTGCACAGTCAGTGTCTCATATAGATGCGGCCTGCTAGTAGGGGAAGTTCTGGGTTTTGCTCCTTCTCTGTTTAATTAAAAATATGTAAACGTGCAGTAGGCAGAACTGTAGGTACCTAGAACATTGCCAGGGAAATTCTCTTGATGAGTTTTAAGCACTTTCTGGGTTAGGTGGCCAATGAGTTGGAGTTTGGGACTGCAATTTTAGATTTGGGCACTTAAAATAGGACTTGAGTGATCTGTCCCTGAAAAGACTTGCTGAATAATAGCCTGGTGGTTTATCACTTCCCTTGAATGCTAGTTTCCAGTTCAAGCCCCCATTTTGCAATTTGCTAGCTTCCTAGGTGCTTTTCCTTACCAGCTGTATATTGGTTATTCCAGGGTATGTTTCTTTTTGACGCTGTTCCTCTTCTGAAAATTAGAGTAGGAAGTTTAGCCTAATTCTCCTGCCATCTACATGAATTCTCCTGCAGCCTTAACCACTGGGCAATAGAGTCATCTGTATTTCTAATTTATTTTCATGATAAACTTTGAAAATTCTTGAGTTTATCCCAGTGTAGAATGGAAATATTTTAATAATCCTAAAAAGTTTCATGGAATTGGCAGGGCAAAGGTTTCCACTGCGCTCCTAATAGTGGTATTTTATCTATCTCTCCATAGTATTTTCAGAGATAATTAGCTAAAATTTGTGAAGAATTTTTCAGAGGTGATGATGAAGAAGGTATCCAAGGGCAATGTTGTGATTACCAGGGATCCTGGTTTTCTCTGTTAAAAAATCCAACATTTTCTGTTAAAAATCCAAAATTCTCTGGTTAAAACCCCCCAAATCTGTGCTTTTCTGTGACTAGAATGAACCACAATTTTTCAGCTGAACATAATGTTTTACTGATATATTTACCATTTTAAAGTCATTTAGAATCCTATCAGTGCCTCAATCATAAAAAAAATAAATTCTAAATACCTGTATATTTTGATGTTTCACTTTGGGGATTTTTATCATGGAAAATCAGAGCTCCCCCTGCTTTCTTCACCTACAGGACATGGTTCCAGGTGCAGCTGTTCCCTCTCCCACTTCCCCTGCTTTGTGGTGCTGAGCAGCCCTGATATGCTGGTGCCCCTCACTCCCAAGCCATAGCCCCTGCAGTCCTGCCAGCATGACTCGCACTTCTCTGCCTTGCCACCACTGCCCCTGCCAGTATGACCTGAAGGCAGAACTACCCTTAGGGGTGGATAGCAAGAGCAACTGCCCAGGGCACTGATGGGGGGGGGGGGATGTCATGACACCCTAGGGCATGAGGTGAGGGGGGGATGTCATGACACCCTAGGGCAGAGCCCCACCTCAACTTGGGTAGGGGCAGCGGAGGAGGCAGCAAGCCAGTGGTGCCCCTCAGTCCTGACCCACAGACCCCTGCCTACCCAGCCCTGCTGGAGGAGGGCCTTCAGCTTCCCCCTGCCCCCAGACCCTAGCCCTCCAGTGTGTGGAGTGGGGGGTGTCTGATCAGAGGTGACACTAGAGACAATGCACGGGGGGACATGAGGGGGCATGTGCCCACCCCCAGATTTCTGCACCCACTGCAAGACATGAGGCTGCAGCCTGGGTGGACCAGCATTGGGCAGGTAAGACCCAGCGTGAGATGGCAGAGTGGGGTGGCAAGACTCGCTGCTGCCACCACTGCTGCAAGCCCCATACCAGCCACACCATCATGGTAAGGCACCCACTTCCCACCTGCGAGTCTGCAAAGGGAAACCTAGTTTTTTTTTATCCTTTAAAGGGGAAAATCCATGATTTTATCCTTCCAAGGAGAAAATCTGTGTTTTTCCATGGCAAATGGAAATCCTGAATCCCTGGCGATTATCATTTCAATTATTAAGTCAGTGTGCAGTACTCCATATCAATTATAATTCCAGAGAAATATAACTAGAGAGTACCACATCACATGTCACTGCTTTCTTCTCTCTGTGGTGTCAAGACGTTGAAGCATAGATTGCATTTCCTTTTATTAAGGAGGTTTGTGGATTTATGATTAGTTGATTGCTTTGTTGTTGTTTTAATGGGGACCTTTAATGTAACCTCAATGACGTAAAGCTTCAGTTATCAGGAATCTACTCACAATTCCATTCTAGTCAAGTGTCCAATAAGTACATTTATTTAAAGAGCTAATGTGAAAAACCCACCTGCAGCACAAGTGATAAGATGACTTTTATGCAGTTAAGCCTAAGATTCTATAATACTTTGACCATTAATAATATTTGCAGTTAACAGAGCTGCCTGAAACACTACCATGATAAGAGTAGGGTTTTGCATTTAAAGAAGGTGAATATTTGTAATGCTCTCAAAGAGTGAACTGTTGATACCATGGCATATATGTAGTGATGATGAACGAGTGGGCCAGGGTATGAGGCTCTGTGCATAGAATCCACAGTTCTGACACATGGGTGATCCCCACTCTAAGCATAATGACTGCGTGTCGCCATGTAGCCAAATTTGGAGAAAGTGGAGATAGGAAGGTAAGAAGTCCTCTACATGTACAGGTAAAGGCACAATGGCATCTAATGTGCAATCCACACAATTGTGCCTCCAGCTATGATGCACTTGTATGGCAAAAAGCACAAACGTGGGATTGTGCATTAGAGCCTATTGTATCTTATCACTGGTGTTCCTGCTGTCTTGGGCTCCCCCTATACTGGCTTCCATAGAGGTGAACCTTGAAGCTGCTGGGGCTCATAGAAGGGGCAATGTACCTCACACTTCCCCCACTGTGAGCTCCATGACCAACATGTGCAGCGGGGTCAAAGTGGGGGCCCACAAGCCTCATGAGATGCAAAACTTGCAGCAGGGGCAGCAGAGAAAATGCCGCTCCCACTCTGAGCCTCATGAGGCATGGTGCTTGTAGCAGGGACAGCTAGAATGAGTGTCCACAGCTCCCAGCCTGGGCTTCCAGCTCTGGGGGTGCACCATTAGCTCCCATGGAAGGGAGCCCCATCAGCTGATCCAGTCTATTAGCTGGGATGCTGCTGGGAGGCTAGATAAGCTCTGGCCTCCCACTTGTGGGAGCTTGCTACTTGCTGGTGCAAAGGGAGCCTGGGATCATGATCTTAGGCTCCCCCTGCACTTGCGATAAGCATGACGGGATCTGATGCAGAATTCCACAATCATACCTCCTGCCCTGCACATGTGGCATGGCAGGAAATGCTTGTGGGGATCCTGTATCAGATCTCATCGTGCCTATACTTGCACATCTGCTAGGGGTCCATAATGAAGGACTTGCAGACAATTCAGTACAATGAAGCAGGGACATTGTCAAAATATTTCATTTTGATTATAAAGCATTAAAATGAAATGTGTCATCACTTTTAAACTGAATTCTTCCATAATTCTAGAATGTGTTATTTTTTTTATCTGATATGGTGTGAAACCAAATGCTGAAATGTTGAATTTTAGTCAGTTTTAACTGGGCAAGTTCTGATATAATATGGATATAGTACACATGTTTTGAATGGGAAAAATATTTGTGTTGAACTATTTCTGTCCAAATGTTAAAAAACTATGATTCATCTAGTTTCCAGTCATATCTTAGTTTAATAGAAAAGTGGCTAACATTACACTAATCTAATCATGGTTAATTCATTTGGTTTATATTATGTTAATGCAGTTGGAAGGTTCTAGAGCAGTGGTTCTCAGTCAGGGGGTAGAACCCAACATTGCATTGTTGGGCATGTAAACACCTACTCATGATACACAAGATAAATCCAGAGATTTCAAAGATCTGTAGTATCAGAATCAGAGATCCATAGTGTCAAAAACATTCTGACCTGTTGTGGTTTTTCTGAGTTCTTTATTACAGAAGAATTGCTCCATTATTTTTCTGTAGTCAAAAATCTGTATGACTATTCAAAGTTGACATTTTCTGATGGGCGCCTTGATTCTAAAAATGTTGAGGACAGCTATTTTACAGCTAGAATGAATGTTCACAGGTTGAACTTACAAGCCAATCTCTTCAGCATGACAGACCCAGCATCCTCTTTAGTTTGGTCCCAGAGAAGGACACACACCTCTGAGTGACCAATATATTGCATCAACACTAATTAGGAAAAAAAGTTTGTTAAAGCTGATTGCTGAAGAGTTTCTATGGAATTTCCACAGAGACCCAGCATTCACTAGGAAAAGACTGATTTATAATTGGGGAAGAATTTTAGATATGATAACAAAAACATATTAATAACATGATTTTGTTAAGCCAGGTACATTTTAGTGACTTGCTCACATATTTATAAGTCCCTGTAACGGGGAACCCTAGCCCTGTTACCAGAAAGCAGGCTGGTCCCTTTAAGACCAGAGCTTTCCGGGTACAGTCTGCTGGCAGGGTAGGGGTTAAAAGCTGAGCCTTGCCAGCTAGTCAGGTGATCAGAAGGGGGCAGGCCAGAACTATAAAAAACCTAGGCTGAGCTGGCAAAAGGAGCTGGCAGCAGAAGGGGTGAACTCCTGTGACTCCCACAGAAGCTGCAGCAGCCCCACAAGAAGAAGCATAGCATACAGCAGGAAGCAGATGCACAGAGCCATGGAAAAACATGAGCTGGCATACTGCCTTCCTTAATTTTATTTTTTTTGTGGTTATAGCCCATGGACTTACTGTTTGTGTTTGACTGGTAGACCAGTGGTTTGTGGTTGAGGCTGTAGGGGAGGAGGAGCACTCCATTAGCACCTTGGGGCACAGTCATAAAAGGCCAAAGGGCCCAGTGTCCTAGTGGGTGCAGCTGTATCGGGCCAGTGGCCCAGAGCTGGCTGCAGGACTTGGAGCTGGGCCCCAGTGAGTGGATCTTGGCTAGTAGCCTGAGCTATAAGAAAGGGGCCAAGCCAGAGGAGGCAGAAGCCCCAACAACTGGGCGCCCAGGGGCACAGTGTGAAAGGGGGTCAGAAGGCCTGGTGACCTAGCAAGTGCAAAAGGAGGGCCACGGGCCCCGAGAGTATTTAGAAGCTAGAGCCTCAGAGTCGAACCCTACCTGGTGGGTTTAGGCTGGTAGGCCTAGCTAGAGAAAGATGGGGAAAAGGCCCGTGGTGGCCTAGAACCCCAACAAAAAAGTACAGTAGGCATTCTCTCACTTGTAAAAACATCTAACCAATATTTACATCAAGATGAGATGTTGCAGGAGAGTAAAGGCAGGATACAAGACAAAATACAAAAGTGAAGTATTAAAGGACTTCGAAGGTGCCCCTCATAGGCCACAGGAATGCTGCTGGGGAGGGTGACCTGTCACATTCCCTATGGTATAAGTGACTCTGCTGCCTTCCCGTCTTCATTTTGGGCTTTAGTAAGAAAAATCAGTCTGCTAAACTTCTCATCCTGAAGTATGCATGTTTGAGGGAGCAGCAGGTGGAAGGAAGACAGGTCTTTCTTTTATATTCCATGTCGTTTGTATTTGGTGCCATATAGTATTAAACAGAAAGAACTTATAGTCAGTTTTGGAGATCCATATTGAAAGATACAATTCAAAGTTCCAGACTTCATTTGAAACAAACATTTTACTCACATGCTATCGGTTCTGTCTCTTTATTATATCATAAGGGAAAGGGGGGAGGAAGCTCTTATGTCATTTTAGATAATTGCAATGATTCAACCAAAATGATTCAACAATTGCTCTTGCTGTTCCCTGGAAATATTTCTGACCATTTTCACATCCACACACATGAGTGGGAAGAAGATGATTTAATTCCAACACAGAATAATTTAGACATCACTATGTCTATCTCACATTTGAATAATAAAACCAGGGTTCAGAATGGAATGCAAGTAGGGGGTTGATGCAAATAAACCCATTCATTCAACAATAAATGTGGATCACAATATTGGATCATTTTGCTGGAATCTTACAGCATATAAGATCAGTGAGAGAAGAAACAATGCTGTGTCTGCTCTAATATATTTTTCTACATTTGCATTGTCTTTTACAGAACATTTACAAAAATACAAAAAGAGGCAAATTAATAAATGAAGAAAATTGATTTAAAACAAGCTACAGAATATATAAATGTGTAGGTGTGGTGGTAGGCAAGCAAGGTTCTTTGGGCAGATGTGATATCTTTTATTAGACCAACTAAATAGTTAGAAAAGAGGTTCTTTGCAAGCAAGGGACACAACCACCCTTCTTTAAGCATAGGGAGACTCTGCTGGTGTTTTGAGTTCTCCAAGGTACAAAAGAAGCCAATTTACAACATGCAGGTCTGTGAAAATGGAACTGAGTGGTAGTTTGGAAGACAATAGGTAGAGATAGGAGGGGAAGGGAAGGAAATGTGTGAAGGAATGTAAGCAGTCAGCTGCAGGCAGGTACCTGGGGTTATCAGATGGCTGGCAGGTTGTAATATGTCATAAATACAATGTCTATATTTAGTCCATCATTTTTTGTATCCAGTAGATTTATGAAGTGAAGTTTGTAGACTCGTTTATGAAAGGTGTCTTGGAAATTCCCTTTGAGGATTAGAACTGAGAGATCATAGGGGGAGTGATTGTCTTGTGAGACGCGTGCACCCACAGGTAATTGGGTTTTTTTTTGTCTTCAATGGATATTAGGTGTGTGTTCATTCTGGTATGCAGTTTGTTGTTTGGTTTCTTCTATATATTTTCCAACAGGGCATTTGGTGCACAGGATGAGATGTATTACATTTCTGGAGGTCCAGGTATAAAATCCAGGAATGGTGATGGTTCTGTTGTGGGATGTAGTTATTGTGGGAGTGATGGAGATGTGTTGGCAGGTGTTACATTTCTTGTCCTGGCATGGTCTGGATCCATTTGATGTGGTTTGGGCCATAGGAAATTTGCTTCTGGTAATGAGGTTAGTGAAATTCAGTGCTTGTTTAAAGGCTAGGATGGGTGGTTCTGGAAATACCTCTTTGAGAATTGGGTCTTCTTCTAGTATTAGTTGCAATTGTATGAAGATTTTCCATATAGGTTCCAGAGAAGGATGGTATGTCATAACTAATAGTTGTTACCAGATTTGCCCATTACTTTGGGGTGTGCTCATTTATTAGGGATAGTTTCTAGGGTCTCGGTAATTCTGTCAATGTGCTGCTTGTGTTACTTGTGTTTCTATATGGAGCTGTCTCTCTCCCTTCTGCAAGTCCTCACCCCCAGTGGAGCTATCTTGCAGGACTCAGTTTCAATGGGGCTGGGTTTCTTCAGTCACCAAATCAGTCATACACACAAACACACACAAATTAATGTGACACACCTGACCTGGCCGGGTTGATCAGCGTGGACAGGCTGACACCCTCATATGCCAAGAATCAGTTCATCAGAGCAACAATAAACTGCAGTCAGACACAAGCACACAGGTGAACAGAATCCCTCTGAATCCGGCTGGGTGTCCAGCTGACACCCGCATGGGCCAGCATTCAGTTCATAGGGGCATGTCTGAGTTAAACTGGGTCAATCAGCCTGTATAAGCTGATCCCCTTATGTGTTTCAAACTCAGCACATCCCAATCTTTGGCCTCTTGATGAGCAGACCCCACAGTATTTTTGGGCTTCACGGGGATCTTTAGCATAGGTAAAAGAAGCGTTGCTGCAGAGCATGGGAGGAAAGAGAAGCAGAGAAGGAAAAATATACCCAGTTACTACCAGTTTGATTATAAAAGTTATTTATTGCTAAGCATATGAAATATATAATGGTACTAGTAGTAATAGACATGCAAAAGGAAAAAAAACCCAACACAAACAATTACAATACTACCCTGGTTTCACTAAGTATTTGGGGAAACTTAGCCCAAGCTTAACTAATACAGTTCAGGTTCAGAAATTTATGCCTAGAGAGAAAAGAGAGAGAGTGCTGGGATTTCACCAGTCCAAGGTACTCCGGCTGCAAAGCTGACAGGCACAGTCCATAACACAATCCTTGAAGAGAGAGATGATCTGTTCTTCCAGCGTCCCAAGAACAACAGGGGATGATGTCAGCACAGTTTTTCTTCTTTCTTAAGCCCCGTCACTGCTGCTTGTTACAGATTTTTATACCCTCAGTTCAGCTGCTTTGAAGCATTCTCAATAATATAAATCATTGTCTTTTCTATTGACAAGGGGTTATCTGGTTTGGAACATCTCAAGAAACTGATTGATAATCAGGAAACACATAAGATTAGGGAGTAACCAGACACTTGGGAGCCAGCTTGAAATTCCTATGGATAGCAGATATACTGATGGGATATCTTATGGTTTCTTCAGGAACAATAGATAGCTTGCAGCATCAGGATTTTGGATTTTCACTTGTTGTGAACAAGCCTCAGCTTAGCATGACTTTTCCAGATGTTACTATACTCTTTTAACAGACTTAAGACAATTATTGGGGTGTTCATAACCTTTTGTGGAGAGGACTTCCACCAGTCATCTCAGGAAAAGCATGACAACACCTGTGATTAGGGCTCCAATGGGCTGGACGCTGTGATGAACCCTTAACCATTGTTCAAATGTTGCCCATACCCCCTCTGACTCGGTCTCTTGCCTCAGCATTCCCTAACCCAGCAACCAAGTTTTAGTCAATCAAGTTTAAATAGGCCTCCCATAGTGGGACCGGGGAATGTACAGCCCAAGATGCCTATTAAACTTAGAGGGGTGTGTGTGTCTGGGGGGGAAAAGTCCTTTGTAAATCCAGATTAGAACTGGTCTGATAAATGCTGAGCTGGGTGCATGTGAACATGGGTTGATTAGCATTTGGAGCACAGATTCCCCATCATGCAGTGCTCCCCTGCTTCTCTGGTCCCAGAATTCACTGCAGTCTCTGCTTCAGGCTTTCTGTTCTCCATCTCTCATGTAAATGAATGGTCATCTGGTTCCATCTCGGATGCAAATGAGACCTAGGGCAGTTGTTTCACTCTTGTCACCCTTATCTGGAGGGTCTTAGGTGTGTCTCTCACTGCATCTTAATCAGTTTCGTTTATGTAGAGGAGGGGAGGGAGGGTGAGTCCTTTGTGAGTCAAACAAGCTGTGTCCTGTGCCAAGGTTGCCCGAGAACACAGAGCTGAGACATAACATAGTGTACATTTCGTGGGGATTTTCTTTTTATATTGCAGGAATTCTTCACATGGGATCCGGGTGGCTCTTTCAAAAGTGTGATCTATCTGTAGGAGCGTCCTTATTGTGTGAAAGTCAGTTTGAGATCTGTGAGGTGACAATCACGGGTATACTCCTCAGTGCAAATTTGGTGGTATCAGAAAGCTTGTATATTACAGCTTTCTTGGTGTGTTTAGGGTGGTTGCTGGTTTTGTGCAGATATGTATGTTGTTCTGTGGGTTTCTTGTATATGGCGATTTGTATTTTACCATTCTGGATATTGATCATGGTGTCTAAAAAAGAAATGTTGGTGTTGGAGTATTCAAGAGATAGTCTTATGGAAGGGAGATGATTGTTGAATTTGTAATGGAAATCAATCAGAGACTGCAGGTTTTCAGTCCAAATGATGAAGATGTCATCTATATATTTTAGGTATAGCATGGGTTTGGTGCAATTCTTGAGGAATTATTTTTCCAGGTGAGCCATAAAATGGTTGGCATATTGTGGGGCCATTTTGGTGCCTATAGCTGTGCCCAGTCTGGAGGAAGTGTTGGTTGTTGAAACTGAAGTTGTGCATGAGGATGAAGTGTATAAGTTCTTTAATATCTTGAGGTCTGTACTTTGAGTTGTAATCTTGCTCTTGTAGATATGTGAGGTAGGCTTGGATGTCATCCTGGTGTGGGATGTTGAGTATATAAGCTCGTGACATCCATGGTGTCTAAGAGGATATTGCTGGGAACGTGGTCTGTGTTTTTCATTTTTCACGGGAAGTCTGTTATGTCTGGGATAAAACTTGGTGTTTGGGTGACAAGAGGTTTTAGGATGGATTTGATGAAACTTGACATTTCTTCAGTTAGGTTTCCATGGTTGGAAATTATGGGCATTTGTACACATGTTTGCATCGCAGTGCTGGGTGCTTTTAAAAGCACCCGGTGCTGTGGTGCAAGGATTTGTATAAATGGTGAAATGTGCGTCAGTGCTGAGAAAATGGTGTTGGCGTGCTTTTGAACGAAAACACATCAAAGGTCTTTTAGTTAAAAAGTGCACTGCCACCATTTTCTGCACACTGACACACATTTCGCCACTTATACAATTGCACATGATGCAGTGCAGTGTGTGTCAGCTTGCATGCAGAGCAGACTAATTGAATCTGCTCTGATGTATTGGCTCTCTTGTGTGTCACAGCACAAAAAGGTCTGTGTATAATAGGGGTGTGTGAAGCAGGCCCTATTCGATTCAGATTTGGATTTGGCCTGAATCAGGGACAGTGATTCAATTAGTTGACTTGGATCACTGTCCCCAATTCGATTAGGCCAAATCCAAATCTGAAGAGTCAGTGCTGATTCAGAGAATCAGTGATTCGGACATAGACACAGCTTTAAATGTTTTTTCTATGTACCTTGAGGTATCAGCACAGCTTGTGCACACTGCAATGCTGGGGTGGATGAAGCATCACACAGGAGTGCAGGGGGACCCTCCATGTGCTCAGCAGTGAACTTGGAAGTGGACCACAGGTACTTCCGGTCTACTTCCAGGTCCACCAGGGAGCATGCTGGGGGCCTCCCCTGCCTCCACCAGCTCAGCAATCTGCTACAGGGGGACCCCACCTGACCCGGAAGTGGACCAGACGTGCTTCTGGTCCACTTCCAGGTCTGCTGCCGAGTGCACCAGGGACCCCCTCCTGCACTCCTGTGGGACACTCCATGCGCCCCAGCATCACAGTGTTCATGAGCTGCCTGCTACCTAAAGATATGTAGAAAAAAGATTTAAAGCTGTGTCTATGTCCGAATCGCTGAATCTTTCCGAATCTCTCGGAATTGATTCATAGGTTTCCGATTCGATTTGGAGAGATTAAAGAGTCTCCTGATTTGATTCGGATTGAGAGATTTGGGCACTGAATTGGGCCGAATATGTGCCGAATCGAATCATGGACCGAAGCTTCACACACCCCTAGTGTATAAATGTCCTATAGGGATGCCTGGGTTCCCTTGTTTGTGCACTTTAGGAAGCATTTAAAATGTGGTGGTGAATTAGAAATCAGTCCACCATGAATTATATGAACCTTAAGCCTAGTAATATGAATGCATGGCAGCTAGGCAAAAATCTCTGTAGAGAGAAGTGACACAGACATAAAAGTAAGCATAGAAGAGCGGTTATTAGATCTGTATTTTATTCCAGGCACTGAATAGACAAAGTTACACAAGATGGACCTGAAAGAAATGGATGCTCACTTTCTCTAATGGACTAGCCCTAGAACTCCCACATACGTCTGATATTCATACTGACATCTTTATTAGGTTATACATGCATATTATACAGTGACATTTGGTGTGACTATTAAAGGAAACAGACTGGAAACATCTTGCTCACACATCCTTTACACTAGCTGCACTTTTAAAAAATGTGATTGCAGAAAGAACACGGGAGAAGGAAAATGCACGCATCAGTGCTGTAGGCTAAATCTGGATCATTATTAAAAATGGCTTGCATTTTTGCAAAAAATTATGAATATCCTGCACTCTGTGCTGATCATTTGAACTCTGCAAATCCTAAGCATCCAGGGAATGCATTCACTGTGGACAAATACTAACCTCCTTCAACTTATTAGCACAGGTAGATAGGTCATTGATTTTATTGTTGTTGTTGTTGTTGTTGATGACTTAAAAAAAATCTTGATTTTTCTGCCAAGATACTATAGCTGAAATGATAGCAACTCTGGACAGTTATTTCTCAAAATATCCTAGGTGTGATCCTAGGAGTCTTAAAGTTATGGCTGCATAGATATTTTCCAGAGCAACACAGATCTCATACATATTAAATGAGCAGTGCAGCTATTTTTATTTTAGAAATGGATTGGGTAGTGTTCAGATTATTGGTCTTGGCTAGTGTAGTTACCTTGGGAGGAGGAGGAAATTGCAAATGTAAATGAAGGTCATAATGTGATCCTTAGGTTGTTTTTATGTTGTTAGCTTTGGCACTTTTATCCACTTGGGGTACATACAGACATTTGGGGAGATTAGTGGGAGGTTAGATCAGGTTAAAAATGGTGGTTCCACAAAGGTGTTTGGCAGGATTGGGGGGGCTTCCCCCCAGGACAAGGGGCTACTTTTAGACCCCTACTTCCCCCACCCCCAAATGAACAACCTCTCCATCCCATCCACCACTTCTCCCACTCTGACTTATTTCCATTGGCTGCCAGACCTGGGGAATTCCTGTAAATCTAGCACTAGGAGCAGCTTCTGGTCTTAGGGAGGTTTGGTGGGCTGGGGGAGGCTGGCTGGTCCACAGCGGGATTGTCCATCTCAGGGGCAGCAAAAGTGTGGCCCTGGGGCTAGAGCCAGCCAGGGACTGTGATGGGAATGTGCACAGGATTTCAGCTAGATTGGTCTCACTGGACCCAATCTAAGTTAGACTACTTCAAAGGTACAGTTAAGTTAGACTGAGTCAGCCATTTTTAGACTAATGTAACTTTCCTGAACATCTGTACAGTTTTCACTTAGATCAACCTAACTAGGAATCTAAGTGTAAGGTCCTCACCTGGGTGAGCTAAGTTAGATCGGGTGGCTATTTTTAACATGACCTAACCTCCCAGAAAGTTTGTATTTAGTCTTAATGGAGTTTTAAAGTAATCACAGTTTTGATGAATGGCCTGTAGAAACAAGCATTGTATCAGTGAACAACATGGTATATTTGTGAAACCTAGGAGGAAAAAAGGGTGTATAATAAGGATATATAATGAAAAATAACCAAGCAGAGGCAAAGGAAGACCAATGGGCATAATGAATGTTGACAATTTTTTAAAAATAGCTTCAGTTAGAGAATAATCAAATTCAAGACATTATTTCCTAGTATTCAGACTTCATTAACTTGCAGCTTCTCCATTTACAAGAGGAGGCAGTTACAATTCTGAGATGCAAGTCACTATGAAATGCTCTGGTGCTTTATTTTCTGTGTAATGTGCTTTTTTAAATTTGTAAGAGCTCTTCTCATAATGTAGAGTTTTTTCCTGCTCATAAACATACAGGCTCTGTCTTAGGACGTTATTTCTTTTCTTCTTTATTAATAACTTCTGCTGCAAGACTCCTGTTCTTCCACATTGTGATTCTGCCACATTGTCATTCTAATTATAGGTTATAGGGAGCTAGCTGCATCAGAGGGATTTTCTTGCTTTTTAATACCAAATTTTAAAAAATACCTGAAGTATATGATTCAAATTGGTGTAAAATTTTGCCTGAACTTGATTACCTTGTTTGAGCCCTGCATATGTTTTCAAGAAAAAAAGCAAACAGAATTCTATCCCTCACCTTTTTGTTGATTCTGTCTTTAAGGTTTGTAGCCCTCTAATTCTGAAGAAACATGCCAGATGCTCAGACATTAGATAGAAGTTTTATTCAGTGTGACTTTAAATGCTGCGCAGGAGTTATTTATCTTGAAAAGATTTTGTGTTAAATAACAAAATCTTTCAGTACATAGAGCCTGGGTACATATGAGGCCACGTCCACATGTGTGTGGATGTTTGTTTCCTCTGGGACAAGAAGCAGCTGGACACCTAGTGTTGCTGCTACTTTTCCCTGGGGAACATCTGTGCCACACACCTTCTGGCAAGTAGCAGATTACCCCTGGTGGGGTATGGGAGGCTGGGGCCAGCACAGTTGTTTGCCCCAGCAGCCTTACCTGGGATCCTGGGGGCTTTCGGGAGCTGCAGCCACAGTGATCCTGCTGCTTGGAGCCTGGTCTGGAATGTGGCTCTGGCTGTCCAGGCTCCAGTTTTGGGTGGTGCATGCTGCCCCTGTGTGTGCTGCCCCACTTCTTTTTTGTACAGGTTTTTTTGACCCTGGGATTGCCCATGGTCACCCTTCACCCCACATGCTGCTACCTTGCAGTGCAGAAGACACCTGAATGTGTGGTGTATGGCACCGCAGGCAGGTCCACATGGCTACGCTTGTCTGGATGCAGCCTTAGTGTCTATGCCATAATATAAGAGTAAAGCAAGGCTGCTAAGTGTAATGATGTTTGCATTTCAGTGGAAAGGTGTTGCTAATATTGAACATGCTGAAATAACTCTTGTTCTTAATCTTTCAGTGGGGAATTTTTAAGTTTTTGGAAACTATAAAACAAATATATATTTTAACAGGTAGATGGTCAAAACATTTTTCAGGTGGATATTTCTATTGCAATATGCTGTTTAAGCCAAAGTTTTAAAATATCACAGAGACATTTTCATGCAAAAGCTTTCTGTGCTCTTCATCACTAATCTCTCCTGTCACTGGGAAGCAGATCTGCAAAGCCCTATCTATGTATCTTCTAATACTAGTGGAAGCTGTAGGAACACCACACACTGTTAAAAGAAAGGGTAGCAGCATTGTTTGTTAAGCAATATGAATAAGATTCTTAGGTTACTGCTGAAAGCAAATAGAAGTTAATAACAGAGAGAGATATAAGCTGACAGTGGAATTGGTTATTTATTAATGACTGAGCCAAAGAGGACAATGAAGTTGCTGATGAACCTGAGTAAACATCCAAGCAACCAAAAATATTCTGGAAGAACATAAGCAAGACCCAGGGACTAGTCATGAATACAGCAAATGCTCCATGTAACCCAAGTGTTTCAGAAAAAAAGAAAAACCTCAAAGGTAATTCACTTATTTCTTCTTGGGTTAAATTCTTGGAACTACCAATAATTTCTTCTTTATGTTTCACTGTACATAGGAACATAGGAAAGTATGGCTGGAAGGGACTTCAAAGTTTAATCTAGTTCAGCCCCCTCAAGGCTGGATCATCTCTGACTAGATCATCCTGCCATATGTCTTATATTTAACCTGCTTTTTAAAGTTTCCAAGGGTGGATGTTCCACAACTTCTCTAGGTAGCCTGTTCCACTGCTTGACCACCCTCGTAGCCAGAAAGGTCCTTTTAATCTCCAACCTAAATTTCCCCTCAATCTTCTCTTCTCTAGACTAAATAACGCTAGCTTTTTCAGCCTTTCCTCATACATCTTGTCTCCCAAGCCCCTGATCATTTTTGTTGCACTGGACTCTTTCCAAGCTGTCCACATCTTTCTTGAAGTGTGGGGCTCAAAACTGGACACAGTATTCCAGATAAGACTTCACTGGTGTTAAATAAAGCAGAAGAATCATTTCCCTTGATTTGCAAGTGACATTTCCATTAGTACAATCCAGTATGCTGTTGGCTGCTTTTGCAACAAGGGCACACTGTTGGCTTATATTCGGTTTATAGTTCACTGTAACCTTCAGGTCCTTCTCTGCAGTACTGCAACCTAGCCACATATTCCCTAGCCTATATTTGTGCATGTCATTATTCTGCAGGACTTTGTACTTGTCCTTTTGCTTGTTGAATGTTATCTGATTGATTGCAGACCATTTCTGCAGTCTATCCAGGTCATTCTGGAGACTCACCTTAATCTCTTGGGTTCCCAAATTCCACCCAACTTAGTGACATTTGCAAATGTGCTAAGCATACACTTGGTCCCATCATCCAAATCATTCATGAAGATCTTAAACAATACTGGACACTGTTGCTTCATTTTAAATTGGTCTAAATTTATTATGCTACTCTGTTTTACATGCTGTGTCTGTCTTACTTATATGTGCTTCTGACTAAGATTACTATTTTCTGTTTTTCTTGCATTGGTTTCTTAAATGTTATTAACACAGTTAAACAGAGGACAGCCTGAGGGTGCAGAATTTGGATCTGGATCCTTATTCAGAACACTAGAGCTAGAAGTATGATACCACTTTTACATTTGGGGAAGGAAACAAAAATCACTGTAAGCTAATACGGAAATGGGATGTTAAATTTGGAGTCTTTCCTATGGCAATGAAGTGCATTGCCAAAAAAACAAGAGGTGTTAATAAGAAACAGCACTTAGAAGAGTGACTTTTCTGGTCAGGAGAAAAACAGGATGTATTTATACATCATTTCCAAATGTAGTTCTAGAGTTGAAGTATGTAGCTAAAGTATCATGTGTTAAGGGGTGACTGTGAGATCCTGGATGGCACAGTGGTAAGTGTTGGAAGACAAATGCATTATGAGAAAAAGCAGGAGTAAATATTCTTGGAGAAGAATGGACTGAACCTGTGCTAAGAATTATAAGTGCTCTTAAGGTAATTTATCTTAATTGATCTCTCCCTCTCTCCCTCTCTCTCTCATATTCATTTCCTGTTGTCCATTTTGAACTGCAAGATCTTATTCATGTCAGTGGACATTTTGACAGTATTGACCCTGATTTCAAGAGAGGGAACTCAGTATTAACCCTGAATCAAGAGAGGGTCCATGCTTGGACTGGTGCCTTTCAACATCTTTATCAATGATTTGGATGGGGGAGTGAAAAGCTCACTAGCTAATTTCACAGATGACACCAAGTTAGGGGGCAGTGTGGCCATGCCAGAACATAGGTTGCTGATACCGGCAGACCTGGACAGGCAGACCTGTACAGGCTGGAGAGTTGAATGGACTGGAACCAGATGAAGTTTAACACTTCCAAATATAAGGTGCTCCATCTGGGGGCAAATAACCTTCAACACACCTACAGGCTCACAGGTGACATCCTGTCTTGCAACACAGCTGAAAGGGGCCTAGGGGTAATGACTGACCATTGCGTGAACATGAGCAGTCAGTGTGATGTGGTGGCCAGCAGGGCAAACAACACGCTGGCATGCATTAACCATTGTATCTCATGCAAAACTAAGGAAGTAATACTCCCACTGTACTCAGCACTGGTGAGACCACAGCTGGAGTACTGCGTCCAGTTTTTGGCACCGCACTTCAACAAGGACGTAGAAAAACTTGAGAGGGTCCAGAAAAGAGCCACTTGTATGATCAGGGACTTGCAAGGCAAGCCATACAAGGAAAGGCTGAGGGACATGGGCCTCTTTAGCTTAAAGGAGAGATGGTTGAGAGGGGACCTAATAGTGGCTTACTGCTATATCAGAGGAGTGCATCAGGAGCTCAGTGAACAACTGTTCAGTAGGGCATCCCTGGGGAAGAGCAGGACCAATGGATATAAATTCCTGGAAGGCTGCTTCAGTCTTAATACCAGGAAGGACTCCCTCCAGACGTGGTGCAGTCACCTACCCTGGGGGTTTTCAAGAGGAGACTGGACAGTCACCTTGCTATGGTTACCTGACCCCGGGTATTTTCCTGCCTAAAGTGGTGGGGCTGGACCCAATGATTTGCGAGATCCCTTCCAGCCTCTAACAATCTATGAATCTATGATACCTAACTCACAGTTTAGGTAAACCTGCCTGAAGTTAAGCTTTTTTGGTGGCACTCTTTCAGAGTGAGTAATTTGACTGATTAACTTCTAAACTTTATCATTTTTTGTTCTCTCTGTTAAGAGGGAGAGGCAAATTGGTAAGAAAATATGTACTAAATGCAAAGTGACTAATGTAACTTTATGTTACACGTCATAATAATTTCCATCTGGTAAGTGATTTTTGTGTGGGGGAGAAAAGAGCTGAAAATGTCCCAAGATAAATTCCAATGTCATAAAGGCAGGCCTTTTTCAAAGTAGTGTCATTAATTTATGTGAACTGAGTTACTGTCCTTCAGTCCTGATTCCAGTAGACGAGAAACTACATTTCACAGCTAAGTAAGACATTAGTAAGAAGACAATGAATGAATGAAAGGAACAGCACAACTCTATAGGGACTGGTATTCAGGACTGCAAGATGTTGGAGTAACCTATGGAAGGATGTGTTGTGGTTACTTGTGATCTACAGGTTTTGTGGATAAATGAGATTTATTTAAGTGCCCTTAGTGTGGTCTAAGTGTAACATGTAAATTCCACCCATAAATATTTGTCAGTAGCTTTCATCAGTATTAAATCTAATTGGAATTTTTTTCTTAGTGTGGAAGCTAATTTTCACACATGCTATTTTATTGTAAGACAGTGGTCCTTAGAGAAGAAGCTATTGCTCTTTACTCATCTATTTGGAGTCAATTCTTGAGACAGAAGTGCTTTCTGGACATGGGTTCTGGGCTGATATTCTTGAAAGAAGTGATGGCTCTGCATGCTGTCTGATGATTTCTGTGCTGGGAGCAGTATATTGATATATATATAACAAGTAACACCAGCAGTAGTATGAAAATACTGCATCACTGATTCTGTCTGTGGGGAAACTCACCTGGAAAGTTTCATTTATCTGGTACTGCTCAGAAGAGGGGAGATGCTGGTCTCAGAATAGGGCCCTGGAGTCTGAAGAAGAGGCAAAGACTTTGAGTGATGATTATTCACTAAATGTGTTCAGGAGTTAAAAAACCTACACAAATAGTAAAAATATAAACAATCATTGCATACATGGGAACATAAAACTGGAAGGGCCAGTGCCCTACTCTTGCAGACAGACATTCACATCATATAATTGATTTCTTAAATTGATCAGACTCCATCTTAAAAGATGTTGGGCTTTTTGCTTCCTATATTCCTGTAGAAAAGCTTTTCCAAAACCTTAGTGCTCTGATGTTTAGAAACCTTGCTCTAATTTCTAGCAACAAATTATTCATAGCTAGTTTACATAGGGAATACCAATAACATACAGTATTATAAGTAGATCCTTCCCCTCCTTAAATGAGATAGAAGGTGATTTTAGTAAATATTAATACATTTTTAAGGGGTAAAGTGCAAAAAAAATCTATAGTGCATTGCAAAAGCATGTACTTATTGATAAGCATAGCAGGGGGCATTTTTTAACAGAATAGCGTTAAACTTCTGCAAATGAATTATTGGGCCCAAAAGGATACCCATACTGAAAGTACTCAGCGCCTTCATGAGTGATCTAGTTGATTTCAATGGGATTGTTTGCAGTACAATTTGTATCAGAATCTGGAACTACTAGATTAACAACTTTAGCTAGAATATATACGCAACACAGGCTTCATCTAAACCACAACTTTACCATGTCTGGTAACAGTTCTCTCAAATCCACAGCACTGCTCAATTCTCTCTAGTGCCCCAATCAGAAGTTTTACAGCCAAGTAACTGGAATTACCTAATTAGCCTGCCACCAGTGTGGTGTGGACCTAGCTTCACTAATTATGATTGAGGAACTAGTGGCAGAGCAGTGTAGTGTGTTTGGGGGTGAGTTAAGCTATAGCCACATCTAGGCTGCAAGAGTTGAATCCTCTCCCCTAGTGATCAGTCTATTTAGGATGGAAGGGTCAGGGAAGAGTCTATCTTGAATCTGTGTTTGCATACTTGGGTCATGGTCCTGAACAAGAACTTTCTAGGTGCTATGGTAATCCTATTAACTCATCATCATCTTCAGTATATTTCTGCAAATAACTGTACTATTAAACTACCCAAGCAACAACATACATCCTTAATTCATGTTAGTATGAAGAAAAACGCATGTCCTTGAGACCCCTTTAAGGGGTCTGAAAATGATGTGATTAATGTCATGGGAGAAGATCCCATTATTTACAATAGCAGCTGGATCAAGAAGAGGCTGTATTTTAAATTTATTCTTGTCATTCATGTTGTGGCAGGGAGAGGCACAGAATAGTGGAAGAATTGCCCCTTTCGTATTGAACACTATTAATCAATAAAACTCTTTGATTTTTGAAGATTTTGGAGGGATTCTATTTTGGCAGCTGATTTTATTCATAATGCACAATGTAACAAAGAACACATCTGGTTGTTCCATAGTTAAACCACTTCTGAAGCATTGTCAGCAATAAAACTTGTGTTTGTCAGTAAAAAATAATCAGTTAAGCTTAGATAAATTCAGAAAAAATAGTTACCTATGAGGAGTAGAATGGTAATGTCTGCTTTAATAATACTGAAAGAAAGGATTGGTTAAAATACAGCCATTTTCACATTTTTCACATTCCTCCCTCTGTTTTACTGCTTCAGAATTCTTTATGCTATTGTTTTTCCTTGTCTCAATAATATTTTACACTACTATGTAGAAGTCTTTTTGATGGTCTGAAGTGGTTATACAACATATTCAGCTGTAAATTGTCATTGTCTGGAAGATATTAGGGAGGTAAATTGTGCTGCTACTCTAGCATTGTCATAATGTTTCCAGTTTGTTCTGCAGATTCCCCCAAATAATTTCAAGGCAGGTTTGCATGTGTACTTCCAGAACCTCATTTCTCTTGCAGTGATTCTGAAGGTATGAAACTAAATTCTGTAGGCCAGATCCAAAGACCATTGCTCTGTGCATAGAAAGATTCCTATTCATTTCTAAAGACAGGGCTATCTGCCATCTTAAAGATTTTGGGGCCTTTGGATACAGCAGGTGCCTATACATGAGCAGCGAGGCTCCTCCAACACACTCTCAGTGGCTCTCAGAGCTGCTCTAATTTAAAGTGCCCCTCCCCTCCCCTGGAGAGCATGTGTATAAATACCCAGTGTGACTTAGATGCATTTAATCATATGACAGCAATTGTAGTGATTGTGCTTGAATGTGCATATGGATGCATTTGGCATTTTGTGCAAACGTGTATTTGAATGTTGGTGTTTGTCTGTTCAGAATTGGTTCTCTCTTTGTACCTGTGAATGTTTGTGCCTGTGCAAGGGCTCATCTCAAATGCTTTTTTTTTTTAACATAATGGTGGTTGAGACTTGGGGCCTTTTCAAACTGGAAGGCCCTGGCTTATGCCCTGTTGGCCCATGCCTTAAGGTGAGGGTGCTTACACAAGTTACATTTTTTTGTATGATTGGGCCCCTGAAAGTGCTCTAAAGCCATGACATAACAAACATGCATGGCTGTAGAGCACTTTTAAAATGAATGATCACATGAAAAATTAACCCTTGATAAATCAGCTATTAGCTGAAGGCTTTCTAGAACAGAGCACCTCGGGAACTTGTGTTCCCTTGTGGGTTAATTTTTCATGCCTTTGCAGGGCTGTCAGCAGGGGAGGGAGTGGGAGAGGAATGGGGAGGGAGTAGCACACAGCTGCTGGCTGGGCTTTGCCTGGCTGGACCAAGGAGGCTGGGGTATGAAACAATGCCCCCTCAGCTTGCCCCCCCCCGCCCCTCAGCTACCCCAGCTGGGGTATTGCAGGAAGCTGGGCCAGGCCTGTGAGGCAAGGAGGCTCTGTTCCACACAACCTCCCCACCAAGTCCAGTCATGGCAAAGCCAAGCTGGCACCTGCAGCTTCAGGTGCTGCTGCTGGCAAGAGGCCTGGTTGGGGGATAGGAGAAGGGAGCCCCCTTACCTTATGGGCCCAGCTCAGGTTCACCCCCAGTACCCCAGCCAGGGTTTCTAGGGGGGACCCATGAGGTAGGGGGTCTCCCTTCCCCCACTGCCCACCCTCCACCCAGGCCTCTTGACAGTGGTAGCAGCAACAGCAGCAGCAGCAGTTCCTGGCTTGGCTTTGCTGTGGCTTTGCTGTGAGCTGGGGAGAGGGCCAGGGTGGAATGGAGCCCACTTGCCCTGTAGGACTCCCCCGATACCCCAGCCAATTCTACCCTACCCCACTCCCTCCAGTCCCAGCCAGGTAAAGCCCAGCTGGAAATTGCATGCTGCTCCCTCTGCCTCCCCTTCCCTTCCCTGCTGAAAGCCCAGGGGGTGACCAGAGTTTGGTAGGTGGGACTGGGGAGGGGGGCAGTTTGGCAGCCTCTTTGGAGGCTGCTGGCATGCCCCTGCCTGTTGGCCAGGGCCGGTTCAGGCAGGCTTGAGTCCCACCCTCCTGACCCAATAGGTGAATGTCTGTTGGGTCGGTGGAGGCGGGGCGGGGTGATGGACTCCAACTCATGGCACTTTGTGTAAAATGCCATGAGTTAGAGCATGGCCCCTAAACATCTGTAGGCACCCTAAGACAGCAAAGGATAGAACTTGATTTAAAAAGCTTGCAAGTTTTGTCTTTCTCAATACTTTGACCTATCAGCTAATGTAGAAACTCCTCGCTGATATTATTTGACAACTGAGAACTCACAATCTGCTCAATCAGTTACTTGGTGAATGTTCGAGAATTGCATAGAGCTGTTTAAATATTGCAAAGTATTATTTTTTAAAATAATATTAGTGACAAATGTAGAATGCACTGAAAAGATTGTTTGACAAATACAGCTATCATCATTTTTAGGGGCTGTCTGGATTTATACTAATTAGTTTCCATTCAAATTAGTACTGTGCAATTAAATAAGTTATCAAATTTATTTCAGATGATCAACTCCTTTACAGAAGTTGAGTGGGGGAAAGTTTCAATATGTTTCTGTGGACATGGAAAAAACAAAGGAGTCATGTGGTGGATACACCCTAGATTTTAAGATTCATGTGGTTGATATCAAAGACTTCCTACCCTGTAGTTACCCTTCCAGTTCCTGTACCTATCACCTTTTGGATACCATAGCATGACTAAAAGTGTAGGGACATTTTATCAAGCCATTATTGCATCCAAGAGTAAAATGGAAGCCTGAGAAGTCAGTGAAGACTTTCATCTGATAGGTGGATAGTATCTGATGATTTATTTTTTCTTTTAATTATAGCAGTGCCCTTGTCTCCCATGCTTTTATCTGTGGCATGTTTATAGGGTTCTTAATTCTGTCTCAATGAAAGGACTAGAGTACAAAGTACTCAAGTTGATCCTAGCTAGGAAACACAGATCCTTCCCTTCATCTTCTCCACCAGTGGAAGAGAGAGAAGCAGGCATAAGCAACTGTGTAATGGGGTACCACAAGGATCAGTGCTAGCACCTATTCTTTTTAACATCTATATATCTGACATTCCACCCACCACAGCTAAAAAGTACACCTATGCAGATGACTTGGCCCTGTCCACCTTTGACAAGTCCAGCCCAAAATCAAAACTGCCTTGTCTCAGGATATGAATACAATAGCCTCTTATCTGCACCAATGGAGACTCAAGCTCAGTCAAACAAGAACTACTACATCGCTGTTCCACCTCTGTAATGCTATGACACATAAGAGGATCAAGATTGAACTTTACAGTAATGAACTTCCCTTCATAACCCAGTGTACCTGGGAGTACCTCTGGATAGGAGCCTTACCTATAGAGAACACCTATTGAAAACATCTAAGAAGGTCAACTCTTTCGTTGGTGCTATAAGATGACTGACAGGAACAACCTAGGGAGCTAATTTCACCATCCCATGGACATCAACACTTGCAGTAGCATATGCACCTGCTGAATACTGCTGTCAAGCATGGGGGTGCAGTAGTCACACCAGCAAAATTGATGTTGGCCTGAACTTGGTAATGAGAATAGTAACTGGGTGTGTAACACATATTCCTGTCAACATGCTGCCAGTACTATCAGGGACACTACCTTCCTAACTAAGAAGACAGAAGGCAACTCTTGGCCTTGCTCACTGCAGCCAGAAAAAACAGGACCACCTGCTTCATGAAGTCTTGGAGCAACCAGTACATAAGCGACTAAAGTAGAGATACTCATTTAGACAGGAGGGGTGGGTACTGGTGCAACAGTGTGGAGGTGGGAGAAGTGACCTATGGGTACTTGAACAACAACACAAAAAGTGGGATGAGACTGATTCTCATCTCAAGCACTTCATAATTGTCAGGACCGAGGGCGGTCTAAGGCTATGGCCAGTAGCCCGGACCGTCAGGTGGGGTTTTTCCAAGATGGAGTAGAGTTAGGCACGGAAGCGTATTGGTTGTACAAAGAAAGCTTTACTTACACTGCCGATGGTCACAGTGCAGGAAGGAAACTTGCTTGAGTTACAGTTGCACACAAACAAACAGAAGTGAGATCTCTTCCGAACCGAACCGAGATGAGTCGTCGATGTACGACTCTGCACGCTCAACACGGGGGTTACGTCAAATTTTCCACTATGACGGGGAGTGGCTAGAAGCTGATCAGGCCCCTATGTCCTCCTCCAAGACACATGTGGAGTTTGCTAGGCTCCACAGCGCACTTAGAGTTCCCCACGAGATGGTTGTGGAGTCCTCCAACTTGGGCGGAAACTGCTCTAATCTTTTATACAGCTAGCGAGCCAATTGCTAGCCGCCACGTAGGAATAATTTAGAATTGACCAATAGTGGGACACTAATTTGCATACGTGTGGCAGGAACTCTTTTGCACTGGGGATTTCTCTCTGCAGCTGAGAAATCCACCGTGCAAAGAAAGCTCCATGTGGCGGGAGAATTCCAATGTGCCGAGGCACTAAAAATCATTGGGTTATGACAATAATCAACCCAACACTCTGTCCACCCAGGAATGAGCTCCCCCGCAACTTATGGATTAATCTAAACAGGATTCGCTCTGGAACTGGACACTTTAATGCCACACTCTATAAGATTGGCTTAAAGGACAGTCCAATATGTTAGTGTGGTAATGCACCACAGACTGCTAACCACCTCCTTACGTGTGCAGCACACCCATGCACCCAGGATATGGACCTGGCAAGCATCGATGATGAAGCAGTTGTGTAGCTCCATCACATTAATGATGTGTTGAGTGAGAAATATATACAAGAGAAAAAGTATTTTTGATGTTTTGGGATATTGTTCTTTGTAGGTGAAAATTTGAAGTGGCAACTTAAGCTTTTCTTTGATCACTGATAGCCTACAAATGCAGGGATGGTAATCTATGTCTCAGGAGGCCCCTTCCAGTCTTATGTTCGTATGTTTCAGACAAAAAAGAAAGGGGGACAGGATTTGAAAATGTTGAAACATATCATTCTGATGCTTTTCCAAAATGTAATGTTCCATTTAGGAAACTGCTGGAAAGCTTTGTTTCAGTATTTTTTTCAGTTTTTATTTTAATTAAAAAAATTAAATTTATTGTTAAATGCAAGGTTAGATGTTAAATAACTGAACATGACATGAAACACTTCATTCTGGGACAAATGAGTGTTTGTGGTTGATATCAAGGGATTCTTCCCACCCCTCTCCCTTTTTAACCAAAAACAAAAGCCAATTTATAGGTTGGTTCACTCCAAAACAATTTTTTCCTGATCAACCACCAAACCAAAAAAACATAAGCCCAATATTCCATTTATCTAACTCTAGTCCAAACCTTGCTTCAATGGGGAATGAAGATATAAGACTGCAAGAGGGCTTTTTTGTTAGTGACATATCTGAATATCAAATATAATATTTGCAAATCTAGATCCAGGTCCCAGTGGCAGAATCAGGTTTCTGGGTTGTAGACATCTCTTTAATAAATGTTAGATATCATTTTACAAAGACTTGACTGACTTGGAAAATAGATATAGAAACACGTATTTCTGTATTAGCTTAGCTTTCTGCCCTTTCTATACTACCTTTTATACTTGTTGTCTTGAAGCTTGTCAAAATGACAACGCATTTGGCAAAGTTATTGAATGAAGTCAAGCTACCATCTCAAAAGGCATATGACAGATTCACCTGACAAGACAACTTATCTCTCCTCTGTGACAGATGTAAATGAATTCTGTTCACAATAGATTTCCTTTCATACAAACCCAGCTTCACTGGGAATAAGACAAAGTATGATATTCTGTGAATTACCACCTTCTCCGGACAAGCCTTCTGGGTGTAAATGAAACTAAACCCTTTCCTGTCACACACCCATTGTGCAGATTGTGCATCTTCAATTTATTTTCCTTCCAGGAAAGGCTAATAATGCAGCATCTAGATTAAAGATGCATATGACTGGACACTGCACATAGAAGATAAAAACCTCCAACTGAGCACCAAAGTCAATAGGTTTCATGGAGTGCAGGTAACTCTTAAAGTAAATTGAACTAACCTTGCTCCTGGAAATATTCAATAATTTTAAGTCCATTTTGCCTAACCCTGTACCTAATGTCATAAAGACAAGCTAATAAAAACTTTTACATTACCTTCCAATGGAAGGATGTAAAAGAGAGAGGTTTAATGGAGAGGATTAGCTCTGCAGTAAAATGTGTCCAAAACCCCTCTAGCTGTAGTTTAGTCACTGTCTGTATTTGCTGTCTTGTGCTGCAGCTTCATCAGAGGCCAGCCAACATGTTCTTATGTAAGAGTTGAGCTTCCCAGAAAGTCTTTGCTGCCTTGGTCTCCAGTCTCTACTTGCAATTTTAATTAATCTGGAATCATGTCATTACTTTCCTGGGTAATATTTAGATTTGAGGAACATTTTAGCTACCTGAGACTTCTGCTAAATTTCACATGCCAAGTTCTCTTCTTTTTCACAAAATTGAAAGGCATTTTCTCATTTCACTAATAACAATTCACAGTGAAAGGGACCATAAGTTTTCTTCAGACCCAGCTGTGAGGAAATAAAGCCTTGAAATGAATGTGTAATGGGGAATGCTCTGATACTACGGACCCTATAGTTAGGTGGGTAAGGAATGGTTAGAGCTAAGTTTTTTCTTTATCCCACTTGTAGTCCCATAAGTGTCACCCTACTTATCCACTAAGTCATTATTTTTCTCATCGGATGAACACCAAATTTAGGAACCCTACTTGACACTGCAGATTTTGGTAGAGGAGGTAATATGAGCTAAATCTGCATCACTTGAAAAGGTACTTAAAATAGTGTTGGTTTCAAAACAAACCTTGAATAAGAATCACTCCCATAAATATAGACCTGTATGATTTTATGCATGCCCAAATTGAAAAGTTTGAATCTGAATCCATGCTTATAAACCCATACTCTTTCACATCCATAACATGAAAGCTCTGTTTGAATGATGTTGAGAATAACTTGGCAAAGTAGCCATTCATTTTAGATCAATAGAGAAAACAATCTAGGAAGAAAGGATGACCCTTTGTAGCCAGCTGCATGATTATTAAAAAAATAATTCATTCAGCAGAGCTAGCAATATCAATTGACCTTTGACTAAATAAATTAGTTAAGAACCATGCAACAATTTTCTCGATTTTTTTGTTGTTGCTGTTATAGTAGAGTCACGATTGACCTCTTCTAGAATCCCAGGGAGGGCTAAGGAAGATTTTTATCAGCTTGCCCTTTATTGTTCAGAGGACAGCTGTCTTCCTCAATGCATTTTAGCTTGTATGAAATGAAGCATCTGATCCAGAAATTATTTAAAAGAACTCTCAATACCCTTCTCTCTGGCAGTGCAGAGGCAGAAGCACAGTAAATTACTAACTCTTTTGCCTATTGACAAATAGCTAAAATCATAACCTGCCTTCAACCTGCTATTTTTGCATTGTTTAATAATAAAGGAAAGTGAAAGCAGTCTGGTTTATAAAATGGAGGATAACAATGTAATTCCGTGCTGGGGTTCCAACCCCTTTCTAATTGACTCAGCTGTTCTTGCATATTGCAGCACATATGGTGCACGAGATACTGCTCCTCTTGAGACCCCCTGCAATACCTAGATGAAATAGAGTGGATTGAAGACAAGACTTTCTGGGTGAGCTGCCTTTTCTGTGGCTGTGTTTTAACATTGCTGCCACATTTAATACATTTTTGAAGTGTAGTAATTTTGTTTAATTTGTATAGTTGCCATGTTCTCCAGTGAAATGTACTGCAAAATCTTTTAATGGTACTCTCCAGCTGGCAATCTATCTGAAAATGAGGAACAGCAGCTATAGTCTTTTTTTGTTACCAGATATCTCATTAGCCCAGCAGGGATTTGAGACAGAGAATGCAGATCCTGAATAGATTTTGAATGATGGTGATATGCACTTTTTTAGCATCTGTCCTCTGATATCTCGGAGTACTTTAGAAACTATATTTGCATTGGCATCACAACATCCCTGTGGAGCAGTTCAACATTTAATAGATTGGTTTTTATCTGCTTCAGTTTACTCTAACAGTGTGCCTTAACTCAGGGGCAGAGTCCGGGGTAGATTTCAGGAATCCTGGGTCCTTGTCTCTTCCTGTGGGGCAATAATATTATGATATATGGAATCAGTCTTGGAGGCGGTAAAACCATGAAGTAGCCCATTATCCTACACATGGATCTAGGAAGAGGGGAGATATGTTTAGAGGGGAGGGGCAGAGAATGTCCTAGAAGGAAGAAAGTTGACTTAGAGAGAAAGGGGAAAAAGAAAAGGAAAGATGGATCAGAGAGAAAAATGCTAAAAAGGAGAAGGGAAGAAAACAAGATGAGGAGGTGAAATGCAGTTATGATAAAAAGACACTCCTGGGGAGAGATTATGGATTAAATTCTGGCTCCATTATAGTGTAGGAGTTTTGACTTTGATTTTAAAACCAAGACTTCACCCCATATCAAGGAGCAATTCTGCAACGGTGGAAGGGACAGCAGATGAAAGGTTGCTGTGGTGCCCCTGTCGGAGGTGGTGCAGACCCAAGCACATAGTCTTGCTGTACTGCTTTCTGTTTTAGGCCTTGTAAAATCCCAGCTGCCTTCCTGCACATTTCTGTGTACCGGTGCTCAGTCTTTCTTAGTCTGTGAAATAACAAGATATAGAGGGAATGACAGGCAGCTTTGTCAGTTTGCAAAATGTGTGTTAATCCCATTAAACAAAACTCCATTTAATGATTTATAACTAGCTAATTTTCCTTGGGAAATACGTGTTAGTCAAATCATGGCACATAATGGCATTTAATGAGTTTTGCCTCTTTCTCTTCACAAATTATTTTATAGATTCTTGTGATTTATTCCAAGATTTTGAATTATTTACTGAATAACTACTATGAAAGTCGAGGAACAGTTTACAATGAGTAATTGATACCAAAGAATCTGCTCTTTTTTAGTTAATTTGCTCAGAAATGCATAGGTATTTTTTTCAGTTTCCTGAATGGATAAGCAAAAGTCTTTAGAATTGGTTTTCCAGAGCAAGTGTGTTGAGTAATTCAACAATCTGCTCTGTCAATATTCTGCAATATCCACTTAAACTGCTTGTTTTTGCAAGTATTCCTGCAATTATGTTCGTTCAGTAGCATATTTATAAGAAGGCAAAGTGAATTCAATTACTGGTATTAACTGGGTGACTATCCATGCAAATTTTGAAATATGCACACTGCTCCAGTTGAATTTTGGCATCTTTCACAGAAAAATCAAGTGTGATCATTCCAGACCAGGTGTGAAAGTTATTAACTGAAATATGCAGACAAGGTTCCTTGGGTGAATCTGATATCTTTTATTAGACCAACCCAAATAGTTGGAGAGTAGTTATTAAGCAAGCTTTCGGGTTCAAAAACCCTTCGTCAGGCTAAGGAAGTTTCAGCAGTTGGTGTGTGCTCTTCCTGGATGGATAGATGGATGGATGGAAGAGCACACAACAACTGCTGAAACTTCCTTAGCCTGACGAAGGGTTTTTGAACCCGAAAGCTTGCTTAATAACTATTCTCCAACTATTTGGGTTGGTCTAATAAAAGATATCAGATTCACCCAAGGAACCTTGTCTGCCTATGTCCTTAGACCAACACGGCTACAACCTACACCCCTGTAACTGAAATATAACATTCCAGCAATTCATGAAACTATGGTCATGGAACAGAATTTTTCCATATGATTTTTTCATTCCATCTACTAATTGTGGATGACTAGTCCAAATTGGGTCTCATGAATGTGCTCTCACTTGTATTGCCTTATGTTGATAGCTGGTATGTGTATGTGTAATATTAGGCCTAAATCCCATAGTTTTGTTTGAAAAAATGCCATAGTACCACCCTGCATTTTACATGTGTACTGCAAACACATATACATATATTCAAGTAGACACACATTTTTCATTTGCATACATAAAACTGTTAGTGAGACACAGGGACATCTGGATCATTCTGAATAGGTGCATAAATTTATATTTTGCACCGTCCTTAAAATGAACGTCACTCCAATCCCATAATCTTCCCTCGTGTATATGGCTGTGCAGAATCTTGGATAATGATAGCATGTCAATAAGCTTGTTTCAGGATTATTTTATCAATATATTTATAAACAAAACTTTTGGAAAGACACCAACATACTTCCATAGTTATTTCTAACTTTTATGTTTTTTTCTGAGTATTGTTATGTACATCCTGGAGGATTACATAAAAAATTAAAAGCTGGGAGCTTGGTACATCGTATATATTCATTATAGTCCAACAGAGTTTCTCCCAATGACATACCAGGGCCCATAACTCTTTCACATTTCTTATGTTAATCCTCTAGGATGTACATAACAATGATCAGAAAAAAAATCATGGTTATCTTCACCATCATCTAGGATATCAAGAGAAAGGAAAAGGCAAAAATATGATGTATGTTGAACCTCTAATTCTTATAAGGTCCGTTGAAAACTCCATTCTTAACTGTTAAAATGTTGGGCCCAAAAGAGTAGCTTTATATAATTTGGGATATTTTTAAAATAGCAAATATTAGAAGTACAATCTGCCTTAGTTTCTTCACCTTTGAAGGCTGCATAACAAAAAGGAGATATATATTTTCCATCATGGGCTACTCTGTAGCACCCCTTTTTCAGTTTTCTACAGAACAACTTGTAAAGTATGCTGAGAGTTCCAAATGGTCTGTGAATTTTAACGGCCATTCATGCAAAGCTATTTTAGTTGGCTTTAAGGCACAACAGCAGGCCCAGTAATTAAAAGATACTATCTGCTTCAGAGAATCTCTTTCAAAAGAAAGGAAGTCTTAAATTTGTGATTGGAAGGTACCATTGTGGCAGCATTCTCTGAGCTCCTTCATAACCCTTCTTGGGATTTTTCTGAATTAATAAGTGATTCAGGTCCAATAGCCAACACTTTAGAAATCATTCCACTATGACTGAGAATTTGTCACCTACTTTGCATCCAAAATTGCTCTTATCTGATATGGCTTGGGGGACCACCACTTTTCTTGCCAAATCATAGTTTACGGTTGAGGAAACTCATGAGGTCTTTTCCTGTTCTAAATTGATATTGCCCATTAATGCAAGGGATGTATTTGTGGGGATGAGGGTAACTAGTTGTGACCTGGACTCATGCCTGTACCAGAAAGATTGGGTCCACTGCTGGCAGGAATTTTTATTGCCTCCCTTTAAGAGGCAGGGGTGCCAGATGTTCTTAATTCTGTGATTGTCTGGCCCCCACTCAAGAAACCATGTTTGATGCTGACTCCCCAACTAGTTATCATCCTGACTCTAATGACCCTTTTATAGGGAAGGTCACTGAATGGTTGGTAGCCCAGCAGCCCCAGGTGCATCTGGATGCCCTTGCTTTCCTGGACCCTTTTGTCAGTCTGGCTTTTGTCGTGGATATGCGATTGTACTCATGGTCTTTGCTGATGATGGCATATTGTGTCTTGCTGCTCTTACTAGAGCACTCAGTGGCCTTTGATACAATTGACCATAAGGTGCTCATAAAAATGTTTACATGACCTGGTAGGTACTTGTGGGCCACTCTAATTTGGTTCTACTCCTTCCTACAAGAAAAGCTGCATAAAACTCACTGGATCTGACCATAATATTTTAGGTGCTTTCAACCATGAGATCTCTTTCTCTATTATACATGAACTCTTAACTATCCAATACTGTCAGGTCCCCTTCCTTCTATAATGCAGTCTGTGGCAAAGTGGGGCTCCCCACCTAGCCACAGTGCTAGGTTCCCCACTTGCCTTTGGGCATGCCCCCCCACCCAACTCACCTGCCACACCTTGTTGTTAATGAATTAATTGATGATCTTAAGCAGGAGGCTGCCCATTTACTGCCCCTATGCCAGGGGGTGCTATCTGTGGCTCCATACCTCCCCTACACTGCCGCCCATACCTCGCAGATGGCATCTAGCTGTTACTTTCACCAGTCCCACACTGAGCCCCATAATCCTCCTATCAGGACCCCTCCAAGATCCCTCTATTTAGGCAACCTACCCCCCTTCATCCAGGCTGAAACTATCTTCCCTTCTCAGGTGTGGTCCCCCCAAGGCCTTTGGCCATATAGACCCTGGCCTCACCTCCAAGGCCAGTTGGAAACCCCAGGCCCTCTTAGCTCTGGGCATCCCTCGCGGTGGGCCCCTGGCCCTTTTGACTGTCCTGGTCCTGGCCTCAGCATTGACCAGTTGAGGGTACTCTCTCAATCAGGTCTGAGTCTTTAGCCCCACTCTATCTCTGGGGTCTGCCTTCTGACCCTATTAGCAGGTGATCCACCCAGTTGTGGGGGCTAGGGGGTTAAGGCACCCCAGCCCACCTTTCACCAGGGTGATAACTGGCCTGGCATTTTCCTGGGGGCTCCCACACCACTGAGAGCCCCACCAGGCCACCCACTCCTGGCAGGGTGCAGTTTTAGGACCAAGAGCCTCCTAGCCATCCCTTACAGCTCCTCCCTTTCCTCTAGGATGCTCCAGCATCCAGGTGATGTTGCTATCTTCCCAGCCAGCAGGGAACTGAGCTGTTTATATAGGCATCCAGGGATCTAAAATGGCTGCCTCAATCAAGCACCTGCTGGCTGCTTGTCTCTGGTCTTAGAGTGGCAGGCACCCACAGTGCCCTGCCACACATCTTTCCCCTTTAAATGGTACCAGGGGAAGGCTTCCTCAGCTGCTGCTCCAAAGCAGGCTCCCCTCAGAGCCTGTGAGAACCCTTAAGTGGCAAGCACCCCCAAAGGTGCTCTGCCACACACTTCCCTCCTTAGAATGAAATCTGGGGGGCTTCACTTGGCTGCCTTCCCTGCTGGGCTCTTCCCCAGCCTACTGCAGCCCCTGCCACATGGTGAGCACCCCAAAGGTGCTCCACCACACAGTCCTATTGTTTCTCAGTTAATATTGGCGTTTTCCTCACCTGTCCTTCCTCCCCCGCTCCCAATTCGAGCAGCACATATGATCTCTGGGATACTTATTCTGACAGTTCTCTTGGAGAATGTTTCATATGGGATACATAGGTGGTAGGCTGGGAAGCAGTTCTCTAGGGATTTCTCTATAATGTTTTAAAATGATGGCCAGATGCAGACATTACACTCTTTCTGGTTTCGGTGGTTAGAAACTGGTCTAAACTTGTAAGAGAATGGTAGTTCAGTGCGTGTAGACAAGTTTAAAAATGGCAGAACCCAGGCTAAGATAGGCCTGGATAGACATAGTATCAGATTTAATCACTTTAGGTTAGACCAATCTATCAAACTTCTGTCCCAGATCCCCTCCCAACTCAAGCTAGGTCACAGTCTCCTGGCATCCCAACCTCCTTTGTGGTGTCCTTCCTTTCCTCATGGCTTCTCTCTCCATCTCTCTGTCAGCAGTCAGGGAGGGGAGGAAAAGAACGCAGAGACCCCTGCCCTGTTCACCCCCCCCCCCCAGCTAACACATCTCGGGGGGACTGCGCAGTGGGGGGCTCTGTTTTCCTCCCCCCCCCACCTGACTGCTTGACAACTGCAGGCAGGATCTGTGGCTCAGAGCTGCATGGTTGTCTTTTGCACTAGGAACTTGGGAGTAGTGGGCAGGGGAATGGAGTCCCTGCTGTGGAGCTCCCACAGATTGCTGGCTTGGATCTGGAAAGGCCGGACTAGGGCTTTTTTCTCCCACTCCCTCCTGCGCTTGGTTCCTGGTACAGTGGACAGCAGTGTGACTCCCAGCTGTGGCTCCTGGTAGCTGTCAGGTGGTCGGCTGGGGGAGGGGTGGGGGAACAGAGCCTTCCACTGTGAGGGCCTCCCCTGCTGTGCTGTTTCAGGGCTAGAGCCATGCAATGGGGAGCTCCGTTCCTCCACCCCGAATCCCCAGTTCCTGGCCCAGCTGACAGCTGCAGCAACAACCTGTAGCTTGGAGCCGTGCAGCCGTCCCCCAGGTCGAAAGCCAGGGGTCGGGGTGGGGGGGAGTGGAGCCCCCCTGCCATGTAGACCCAGCCCAGCCTCCTACAGACTTGAGCCAGCAAACTGGGGGAGGAGGGGCATGCAGCAGGGTTTCCATTCCTTCACCCCCTGCTCCCAGTTCCTGGTGAAGTGGACAGCTGTGTTGTTTTGAGAGGTGGTCCTGCGTGTCGCTGTTAGGGGAAGGCAGGAACAGAATATATGGCTTTTAGTGTATGATTTGTTTTTTTTTTTCTGGTTGTAAAATGGCAACCTTCCCCCCACCACAAAAGGAATATTTCAGGGGGGCAAGGGGAGGGACATCTGGTGGCAAAGGTCAGGAGTTAGGGGGTAGGACTTCTGGCCCTAAGATGGTGACAAGGGGGTGGGGCAACTGTCAAGGGATATGGTCCTCAGCAGTTCACCAGAACTCGTTAACCAGTCCTCCACCTGAAATAATTGTTCATTCCTGTTTTATGATGTCTGGTTTTGGTGTTGTAGTCTACTTTAAAAACAGGTTTTGGCTACATATTGTGATTGAGTTTGAATAGCAATCTGTTCCTGTAGGGTTAGAGTGGTGTTGTAGCTGTGATGGTTTGGGAAATAGGAGAGGCAAGTGGTTTTTTTGGTGGTATCTTTGGAAAGTAGGCTATTTTGCACCTGAAAGTTTGTGTAACATGTCTTCCAACTATACACTAGGTCCAGTAAAAGAGATCACCAAAAAAATCCTGACCATCTTTTCCTGGGATTTCAAGGAGCTGAGCATCTTTCATAGTTGTTCAATGGCAGCAGAGGGCACTCAGGACCTCATGGAAGGCACTCCAAAGTATTGGAGAACTGTAGACCCCATGTCCTGATTAGAAAAGATTAAGATGCTGTACTCACCTTGGCAAAAGAAATTAAGATACAGAATGTCAGAGCACCTAAAATCAATCAGATGTCTTATATAAAAGGGAGACTAAGCAAAGGCAGAGCATAGAGAACACTTATTTTTAGGGGAAAGAAAAATAAGTTTTATATCTATGTAGGATCTGACTTAAAAATCTGACAGTTCTCTCCTGCTCTTTAAATTTTGTTCAATAATCACAGATCAGAGCATAAGGTGAAAGAGGGAGAAGAGGACGTTATTGAGGGAGAATTAGTGAATTTAGAGATTTTGAATAGATATAGGTTCCTTTTGAAGATACTCTTGATAAGAGGCTAATAGTCATTGGCAACAACCACCTATGCACATTGCTGCTGTTGATTGTAACCAAAGCTGAAGTATTCTTCTTAAATATTAGGACATTAATGAAATTAAACAAACAGCAGCTATGTGACTAGGCAGATTACTGGGCAGTGAAACACCTCTAACATAAAGAAAAGGGAAGGAAATAAAAAATGGCATTGCACAGACACAACCAATTAAACTGTACACTAATCAAGTGAAGGTCACTTTTCTTGCCTTCTGAGTTGCAAACTTATTAATCAATGCAGAATAATGTGGGTGCTGTCCTATTTCATGCTCAGTAAAGATGACAGCAAGCCCACAATTGATGCTGCCTCATGGATGAGTAAAAATATAACTTTGGCACATAGCCAGCATGCTGTTAAGGAACCGGAAAGAAGACAAAAATTGATAGTCTACAGAGAAAATAAACTTTGATTTGTAGCTGACAGGACTGACCTCTGGTGTTTTCCTCAATTTTTTAAGGCTAGTCTCAGGTTCCATTTTTAAGAACATAAGTTTCCAGCTCTGTTTACTGGAGACTTCTCCCAGGATGGCAAGTTTACCTCGGAGATTTATCCTAGAACTCAGAGGTTATATTTGCTTCCCTCAGTAGTCCTAGACATGAGCATTTACAAAGCTCACAGTTATGGTTTCCCTGACTTTTGTTTTGTGAGCCCCCTGGTCTGATTGATGTCTTGTTCAGGAGACTCAGACTGTTACCTGTATTGGTAGGGTCTCCATTATGTACTGCCACTGAATCAATCTTCTGTTGAGCTGCCAGCTCAGCCTCTTAAAAATAGAGGAGTATTGGATGAGGGGTATTGGTGGAGGAATGCAAACTGAGTCCAAAAACGTCATTGTCAGTTATTCCATCAATCAGTTATTCCCATAAATCAATTTTTCACCTATCTAGTGCAAGATGTCGGGTGTTATGGATGGAAATGCTGTAGTGATAGAAGAACAAGAGAATTAAGCAAAGAGAGGAACAGAAAGGTAAAAACGGCATAAAAAGGAACTGGACAACAGGTATGGACGCAAGATGAGATCGAGAAGGAAAGTTTTCTGTATTTCCTTTTTTAAAGAAGGGGAAAGAAATATCAGGGTGATCAAAAGAAAAACATTATGGAGATGGATGAGAAAGTGAAAACCATGGAGAAAGCAAATGTTGTCACTTTTATTAATAAATGTAATTTATTTACTAGTGTGACCAAATGATTTGTAATAGTCTCTTACAATAGGCTATATTTCTGGAAGTTTGTGGTAAGGAGGTAAAAGGAATGTATTCTGAAATCTTCTGGTATATTATATCAGGGCTGCCCAACCTCTAAGTGGCTGGGGCCACACACCCCATGGGCTGCACATTGTGTGAGCTGCACTGGGCCGTACATCCCACAGATGCCCCCTCCCACTGCTGGTGCATGTGCCCATGACTCCCCACCAGTTTACCCTTCCCCATACTGCACACCCACTACAGCTGCTCCACACACCCACAAGTGCCCCACCACTGTACTGCATGCCTACAACCCCCGTGCTATACTGAGTGCACCTGGCACCCCAGCCTTGCCCTCAGCTCCCTGAGCTGCTGTACTGCCCCACCCCTCTGGGACAGGGGCAGGAAGTGTAAACTGGCGGGAGGATGTGAGCCCAAAATCTCTGGCTGCAGTTGCAGCTGGAGCGATACAAGGAGCAGCAGCTGGATGGGGGCTGGGAGGCAGCAACTTCACTGCCCATAGGCTGCTTGCAGTTAAACAGCCCTGCATTATAATGTGAGGAGGGAGTACTCTGCTATCTACTATTTTGTCACGGATACTATGGGGAAAAGGAGGAAATAAACTAACATTTAATCATAATTCATGCTAATAAGCAGCTCTCAGTGCATTGAATTTTTGCGTATGTCATGGGTACCACTCTGTAGGTATACAAAAAAATGTTGCAAAATTGTAAGCACGCTAAAAATACATGGCCCTATTCATCCATGAACTCCTAGTGACCTAAATGCATGGTATCTAATTATTTTAATTTTAAATGGACAAACATCAGCTGATTACTTTGCTGTTTGTTGCTGAATTCATTTTGGTCCTTCACTGCCATCTTCCTTCACTGATGGAAATGGGAGTTTCAGAAACACAAAATGAGTTTAGTGGTAGTGCTCTTCCTGACTTCAGTGGAGCGCAATAAAGACCACAAAATGCAAAATGTATTTATTACTTCACCATGCATCCTGCTTTGGATAACAAACCAAACAATTCTAGTTATTGTAACATGCCATTGTCCAATGTTTGCCACACCATTTGCAGATTCACAATTATGCTCAAAATAAATAAATAAATGATGTCAGGATAGAATTGGTACATGGCAGAACAAAATGTTACTCACAGAACTAGGAAACTAATAAATTAAAAAAAAAATCACATTTGTGGCTCTCAGTCAGATTACCCACCTAATATGTAACTTTGATTACACATACATTTAAAACTCCAGTTCATTCTCTCTCTCTCTCTCTCTCTCTCTCTCTCTCTCTCTCTCCAGAGAAAGAGAGATTCCAATATTTGCATTTGTTGAAACTGGAGATTCTTTGCAGTTGTTTCAGTTTTCATATTCAACTTGATTCACTTTAAAATTAAGAGATTAAAGAGTCAAATTGTTGCATGTTGCATTATTTGATGTGGTTGATAGCATCTATAGGGTTGTGATGTTCCTAAGAATTTTCCTGGAGACTTTCAAATCTATAATGTTAGGTGCCTACTACTTCTAAGCAGTGATTTATATGTGCAAAGCTTTTCTTATTTAATTGTGATCAGTTTCTGAATAATAATCAATGTTGATGTAACCCTGCTTACATTATACATGTTCTGCTATGTTTATCCCTGTTAAAGCAACTTTGTGTATTCCTTCTTTATATATCCTTATTAGTACAGGCAGTTCTCAGACTTAACGACACAATTGGTTCCTGAAAACCATGTCTTACAACATTTTGACTTAACTCGGAACCAGTTTTCCCATAGGAAACAATGTTATAAACGGGGCATTGGTTCTCAAACCAAGGCCCAGTACCCTATTTTCACTAAAAACAACCCAGAATTTTATAGTCAATCAATTATAGATGAGTAGTATAGCTACATTAATGTATTTATATTGTAAATAGCAATCATATTAATTTGGAAGGACTTCTTTGAGGTGACTTTGCTGGATTTTTTGAAGGGTACTTGGCTGGAGTCTTAGGAGTCTTGGCTTCTTTTTTTTCTGGAGTCTTATCTGCTTTGTTAAAGAAAGTATCTAAGGAAGTTTGGATAGATGTTCTCTTCATTTGCTTGTTAATTTCTCTGTAGCAGCTCCACTATTGGCGCGGGGGCTATTGGCAGCTCCAGGAGAAGCTGCAGCTCATCCCTGTTGAAAAGTGGGCAGTGCCGGGCTATGCTCCAGCAGTACTGGGAGCAGGGGCTATGGGCAGCTGTGGGAGAATTCACAGCTTGTCCAGCTGCACCCCTGTTGCTCCCCCCATGGTGAGGTGGAAGGCACTGGGAGTGGGGGCTCTGTCCTGCTGCTGCTTGCCCAGCCAGGGCAGAGGGGCATGGGGCAGAGGTGCTGTGCTGCCTTGGACAAGTGGTGCGCAGCAGCAGAGCCACTCCAGCCTCCCCACACCTCCCAGACAAGCTTCAGTTTTGCTCTACTCTGGCTCCCAGCACTTTCTGCCTGGGGTGCATCCCTGGCCGTGGCTGCCCCGCACAGATCCAGGGCACTTCCTCCCCCCATGCCCTCCTGGACCTGTGGCATGCAGTGGTGGGAGTCTCCCCATACCTCCCTGCCCTGGCTGAGCAGCACTTGCCCCAGCCACAATCCTTCCCTCACTGTGGGGGCGTTGATATGCCTCCCCACACCTCTTCCCTCCCCTCCCCCCCTCCCCCCCCCAACAGACTTACCAGCTGGACACAAGTGTGTCCAGCATTGTAAAGTTGAAACCTATATCAGAACATCGAAACAGGGTGTCAATTTACAAATGTAAGTGTCATTTGACATAACTCGAAATGTTGTTAGTCAAGGACTGCCTATATGCATATTCAGAGGTTTGAGGGCTACTCGCACCTGTTGTATTTTTTGTAAACCTGTTTTAACTGTTTATAGTATGCAAATGTAACGAGCAGGTAGATCAGGTTTTGTATCTACCAGCCATTCCTTCCAAAATTGGGAAGTCTGTAGGCACATAAATGTTGTGAAAATTATACAACTTCCTTGCTTTGTTTGGTGTAGGTGGTAGAGCCCTTAGAGCACAGCAGTAACCTGTGGTGACAAGGAGCAGCAGGATCCTTTGTGGTGGGCCCTCATACCCAGCACCTGCCACTTCTGGCTGGTGTAGATGTTCGGGCTCCCCGACAGCAGCCCTGGATGAGTATCTCTTACTAATGGACTAGGTTAGGTGGCAGCTCCCCTGGGTTGGTTTGTCAGTGACTGAGAGAGACTGTTATCTGTTTTGTTTCATAGTAGCTAGGGTCAGGAGGGACCTGAACAGATCATCTAGCCTGACCCCCTGCCACAGGCAGGAATGAATGCTGGGTTCACAAGACCCCAGACAGGTGATCATCCAACCTCCTCTTGAATTTGCCCAAGGTAGGGGCGAAGACCACTACCCTGGGAAGTTGGTTCCAGATTTTGGCCACCCTAACTGTCAAATATTGCCTTCTGATCTCTAACCTAAACCTATTCTCCATCAGCTTATTACCATTGTGCCTTGTCACCCCAGGTGGTGCTGGGGAGAAAAGGGCTTTGCCTATTTGCTGTTGATCTCCCCTGATGAGCTTGTAGGCAGCCACTAGGTCTCCCCTCAGCCTCCTCTTGCTGAGGCTGAACAAGTTTAGGTTCTTCAGTCTCTCCTCGTAGGGCCTGTCCTGCTGCCCTCTCACCAAGTGTGTGGCCCTCCTCTGAACCCTCTCCAGGCTGGCCACATCCCTTTTGAAGTGCGGTGCCCAGTACTGGACGTAGTACTCCAACTGCGGCCTGACCAAAGTTGCATAGAGTGGGAGTATCACCTCTCTGGATCGGCTTGAGATGAACCTTTGGATGCATGACAAGGTATGGCTGGCCTCGCTGTCTGCTGTCTGGCATTGGGTTGTTTTGGGTTTCAGGTAATATTTATTTCATAGATTTCATAGACCTTAGGGCTGGAAGAGGCCTCACAAGATCATCTGGTCCAGCCCTCTGCCCAAAGGGCAGGAAGTCAGCTAGGATCAGATGACCCCAGCATCTTGAACATGTCCAGAGTAGGTGCTTGCACCACTTCTGGGGGAAGTCTATTCCAGACTCTGGAGACTTGGACCATAAAGAAGTTCTTCCTTATATTCAGTCTAAAATGGTCTTCCAACAGTTTGTGACCCTTGGACCTTGTGTTCCCTAGGGGAGCCCTGGTGAACAGATGTTCTCCCAGATCCTGATATACTCCCAGAACCTGTATTATACTTATAGGCTGCCACCAAATCCCCCTTGAACCTATGCTTCTCCAGGATGAAGAGTCCCATGCCTCTCAGCCTCTCTTCATGAGGCCTGCTCTTTTGACCTCTGATCATGTGCATGGGTCTCCTCTGGACTCTCTTGAGCTTCTCCACATCCTTTTTAAAGTGTGGAGCCCAGAATTGGATGCAGTACTCCAGCTGCAGCCTCACCAAGGTCAAATAAACTAGGAGAATGACATCTTGGGTCTCGTTTGAGATGCATCGGTAGATGCAAGCCAGGGTTTTATTTGCTTTGCTGGCTTCAGCATCGCATTGGTGGCTCATATTCATCTTGTGGTCAGTCATGACCCCCAAGTCTCTTTCAGATGTAGTGCTAGTGAGTGAAGCACTGCCAAGCCTATAGGTATGAAGTTAAGGTTAAGGTTTAATAGTTAAGGTTTTCTTTAAGGTGGTGTATATGTTCCCTTTCCCTCGTTTAGTTTAACCCTGTTTTATTTTAATGTTGCCTGTGAGTGAAAAAGTCTGTTCAATCTAGAAACCCAAGTAAATTTATTTTCTCTGGTTTCTGGGTGAGGACCTGAGCTATATCTAGAAAGCTGGCATTAAAACCCCCTAAATTTGAACCTAGCCCTTGATACTGGCATTCAGTACCTGGCATAAAGGTTGCATTATTTCCAGTGTACTGTATTTATTCAAATATATGACAAGATTTTTTCCCCCTAATCGACATGGGGGGTGGGGAGAATGGAGTCTGACAATAAGGAAGGGGCCACAGGGGAAAGAAGCTGGGGTGGGTGGCAAAGGGCAAGGTGGGCTACCTGACCCCCCAGTTTTATTTTCCTTGCAATAGCAGTGCAAGGGGGACAAATTCAAGGCAAACCTCCAATAATTAGATTCTATACCTGGCAAATTATAACAAATTTATAAATGTTTCATATATAGAATCCAATTATTAGGGGGGGCACCTTATATTTGACGAAATATGGTAATCCATTGTGGGTACGACCCATTGTCAAAGCAACTGAAACCTAAAGTCTGCAGTTTCTATGGCCCTGTGGTTTCTCTGTTATGTAAAGATTAAAGCTGAAGTCGAGTGAATGGAAAAGGGAAAAATCACATCTTTTTCTCAGAGTGCAGTGGTCTACATAAGGCTCTGAGACGGAAAGAGATTTTAACCTTCAGAGACTATTTAACTGACTGATAGATCTCAGCTCATGAAAGACATGACAGGATATAGTGCTTTCAATAGCAGGGAACTGAACTGGGTGATGCAAGTGGTTCTTTCTGGTCCTGTGTTCCTGTCTCTTTGCTGGGAGTCTCTGTAAACAGATCTTCCACTTTACTGTTGCTTAAAAGGTCAGCAGCCTATGCAGCACCAACTTCCCACAATACTCTGGATTTCACTTTGGTCTAGATTCCATGTTGGCTGGAGGTTTCAGGGAATGCAAGGTTAAGATGAACCTGGCAGATACACCTGGTATCTTCAACTCCAGATAGGTTATTCAGAATCTGTAAAGACTTTGCTTAGTGCTTTTAGGTTCCTTTTGAGAGGGTTCTGCTACAGATTATCTCCCCCAGAGCCTCTTATAATAAGGGATGAACATCTTTGAAGTTAAGAATTTATTCTTTATCTTCATCTTATTTTTATATCTTTTCGCATTGCTGTTGGCTATGCTCCTGTGGATTATTTGAAACACTGCATCTCCATTCATCAGCTTTCCATTCCTCTGACACTTACAAACTTCTTATTCTCTCCCCAACCCTATTGTTGTCACAGGTAATTTTATGCCCATAGCTCTTTCTGATTTCCTTGTCCTCCTGCCCTCTAACTATTTTAGTTGCTCTTTTAACTTGCTTTTGCTCATCTGTAAGCCCCAGGAATCTCAATACAGGATACCCCTTTTAAAAGTAGCAGGAAGCAATTTATAAAATCAAATCAAGAGGCAGCTGAAAGGAACTTGCCTAGGTATTGAAATTCCTGCATCAGGCCTATCACTTTTCTTTAGGCTATGGCATATCATTTAGAAAGATGTATCTTGCTTTAAAAACTTAAAATGATCACAGAGACAACTATGTATGTTATTTCAGTTGTTAATTATCCTCAGTCTTAAAAATGTGCATCAGGTATCTCAAGTCTTAGTTTGTCTAGATCCAACTTGCAACCATTGCCTTCTATTTTATTTTGAAATTCCATCTGTTTCAGAAATGTATTCCCTGTGATAGGTTAATCCAATGATAAAACAACACTCTTTAAAGACCACCTCACCATCAATGCACAATGGAAGGAGAACTTTTGAGTGCTCTTGAACTGAGATTTTAATGTCAAAGACAACATCACTAAAGCCATTCCACAACACCCCCACCTTGACCTTACATATCCACCAATTTATCAAGAGGCTTTGAAAACCATTAAGCAGATGAAGAAGAAAACGTGGTTCTGAAGGAATAGCAGCTGAAATTTATAAGCAAGGTGGAAAAAAACTCTCTTACCAACTGCACATCGTTATTATGAAAATCTGAAAACATAAACAGATTCACAGTGACTGGAGAGAAGCCACTATCATTATCATATTCAAGAAAAGAGATGGACTGGATTGCAGAAATTATCATGGTATTGCATTCCTGTTCATAGCTGGGAAGATTTTTACCTGCATTCAACTTAGTAGACTCACTTACCTGCTGCAAGAGATTCTGAGTCCCAATGCGGTTTTAGGGCACTTGGAGGTAAAATAGATATGATCTTTGTTGCTGGACAGCTTCAGGAGAAATGCTATGAGCAACACCAAGATTTTTATATGGCCTTCATTGATCTGACTGAGGCTTTTGAGTGAGTCAACAGAGAGGCTGTATAGAAGATTCTGATGAAATTTAGATGCCTGCCAAAATGTGTTATCATTTTCAGACTTCGTCAAAATGACATGGCAGCAGCTGTCCTAAGCAATGGCTCAGAAATTAATCCTTTCACTATTAGAACTGTAATTAAACAAGGATATATGATTGCACCAATACTCTTTTCCGTGTATATCATGACTACTCTGCATCTCATTGGTGATTGACTTATATCTGGAATCAACAGCCACTATCACATGGACAGGGATCCTTTAACATCAGCTGGTTACATTCCAAATCCAAGATAACCGTTTTTCATTACTGATTTTCAATATACTGACAATTATGTTGTACATGCCCACTCAGTTGACAAGCTCCTGGTCACTCCTGCTTGCTTCTGTGAAGCATATGAAATGCTTGAACTCACTGTCAACTTAACAAAAACCAAGAACTTTTACCAACCCACCCCAAACCAACCAGCTGCTCTGCCACCTATTACAATTAGAGGACAATCCTTGAATGATGAGCATTTCCCCATCCTGAGTAGCCATCTTTCCCAAAACGTAAACATAGATGATGATATTCAAAACTGGATAAATCTGCTAGTGCTGCCTTTGGACATCTCAGAAATTGTGTCCTTTATCATCATAACATCGGGACCCAAGCCAAATTTCTCATCTATTGAGCTGTTGCCATCCCTACCCTGTTTGTGAAACTTGGATGCCATATTGGAAACCCCTGAAAGCTTTGGAGTATTACCATCAGCAATGTCTTTGGAAAATCTTCCATATCAATTGGAAAGACAAGGATGAATGCCAGTGTTCTGGTTCAGGCAAAGACTCCCAGAATTAAAGCCCTGCTTATATGGCACCAGATGTGTTGGACAGAACATGTCATAAGGGTACCTGACAACTGGCTCCCAAAACAAGTCCTATATTCCCAACTCACTGATAGTCACCACTCAGGAGTTGGGCAAAAGAAGAGATTCAAGGACACTTTGAAGGCCCATCTGAAGAAATAAGATATTAACATCAATACTAGGGAGACTCGAGTGCTGAATTGCTCCCAATGACACCATGAGATATGACAAGGCATTGACCATTTTGAGCAAACGTGTCACTATGGAGGTTGATAGATGAAAGAGACAAAGGGAAAGAGCTGTGACTCAGCATCACTAGAATGTACTCCTTCCTCCTGGAACTATTTGCCACATCCACAGTTAAACATGTGAATCTCATATTGGCCTCAATCATCCGTGGACTTACTGATGACTTCCCCCTCTTTACTGGAAGACTGTCATCTTTCTATCAAGGGACTGCTGCTGATTATGATTTATGGACTGCTGATCAAATCATCACTTAACTGCCTCTTATATAAACTTAAAAAAGAGGCCTTCATTAGTTTCTTTTGATAAAGCATATCTTTCAAACGTAATGTTCTTCAATCTCTCTTTTGAAATATTTTTCAAAATAAAATGCCCATAAACCCATAGAATCATAGGGCTGAAAGGGACCTTGTGGGCAGTGGCAGGGGGCTCCATCAGCCTAGCTTCCTCACTTCCCTTCCAGTCTTGGCATGTAAAAAGCAGGAGCAGGTGGGTAAGTGGGATGTGCTTCTTGGCAATGGTCTCAGGAGCACGGAGGAAGCAGTACCGGTATACCCAAAGAAGGCTCTGTTCAAGGCTTTGTACAAACTCCCTTTCGGTGATTATGATGAGTCCAAGAATGTGTGTTCTAAAAGTAGCACAGAACAAAGAATTGATCTCTAGAGTGGTGGAAAAAACCCATCAACTTCTATCTGAACCTGTCAAACAAGGAAAGCCTATAGCATCCGCAGGCACAGATTCCATTTGTGGCATCTTTATATGAGGTATAGTTTTCAGATCCACAAGCACTTGGCATTGTGTTAACTCAGATGAGTCCTTCAGAAAAAGCTATTCACAAGTGTTGTGAAGACTTTTTGTTCAAAGTGAACTTGTTGGTCCTCTGCCTCATAACTATGAATACTAACTCAAATGAATTATATTAACTGATTGATATATGTTGCTTACCATTAATTCAGATTTAAAATAAGTGTGAAAGTTACAAGGATGCATTTTGGATATTAGAACATCCTTATAGTATAAACAGTCAGCCAGCTGTGTAATAGTTTATTCCATGCAGCATTCATGGTTCAGTTATTAGACAAGTGGAAAAAGATGTGGAAAGAGTGAGACAAAGCCTTTCTTTAGGCTTGAAGTAGGAGAAATAGCTACTGAAGAATGAGGAGGTCCTTTTTACCTGTTGTCTATAATCTTACAATTTCTAATATCAAAAGGATAATCTGGACTGATTAAAATCACTTTCCTCTGCTGCAGCTCTGAAACGCTGAACTTCTGCTCTCCAAGGAAAATACTAATTTGACATACTGAAGGCAAATGAGGAGACAAACTTCACTTACTCAGAGTCAAACCTACAGTACATCTGGTGTTGATGCCGAGGAAGGAAACAGGTGTTGGCTGTGACACATTTTAGCACAGTTGCACGAGTTCTGCTGCAAAACGCCCACCACCGAAGCACAGAAGTTGTCTTTACACCCACTCTATGCCAGAAGTCAGGAAATCTTCACCGGTCAGGGTTGTCAGCTGTGGGGATTTGGCCGGGGGGGGGGCTTATGGAGGCTGGGGCAAGCAACTTGTTGGTTTCATCTTTATTTTTGATATTCAACTGTACTCAATGCTTATTAACAGTACTGATAATAATGATCATTAAAACCACATGGAGGGCCTAAATGCTATGACAAATTAAGTCAGTAAACTCTAAATTAGTACAGCACTGAATCTGTGCTTTTAATCTTTATGCCGTGCAAACTGCACATGCTAACCTATGAGTCAGCAGTTGTCTACTCATTTGTTTTTAAATTTGTAATCAAAATGTCCTTATCCATTTTCATGAACACATTTTATGCATGTATAAAGCTCAAGTTCACGTTGTTAAACATGAGCTCCTCTGCACTTTAGGACTGGATTTTTCAAAGTCACATTTTTCTCCCCGGGCCTACCATTAATCTGCTGGGTGATCCTGACACTTTCCTTATATACACCCTGCCTCAGCTTGCTTATATTTAAAATGGAGGCAGTAATCGTTGGCAGTTCCTCGATATGATGACGACAGGCATCCAGTAAACAGGGAAGTTATTGGTAGGGATATCCATAAATCACACCATAATTGCCCCTCCTGCAGTGGCTCCTCTAATGTTTTTCTTTTTGCTGCTTGGCCCCTCCCCACTCCCGCCCGGACATTTGCCACTGATTGCTGAGGAAGTGAAAATCGTGGCATATTTAAAACTGCAGCTTTCACTTCCCAAGTGATACAGTGGCAAATGGTCTGGCTGGTGGGGCCCTTCCACCAATTGGGGTGGGGGCAAGCAGCAAAATGAAAAACATTAAAGGAGCTGCTGCAGGGGGCACTTTCAGCAAGATTTATGGAGATCCCAAGTTATCACTGAGTCTGCAGATGGCTGAGGCCAGTCTGAGATCCACATGTTTGACTGCAAACTGGCAGATATTTCTGGAAGGAAGGAGTAGACCTTAATGAAATTGGGTCACAGCTCTTTCCCTTTGTCTCATTTATCCATCTCCATAGTGAGGTAAGTTTGCTTGAAACAATTGATGCCTTATCATACATCACAGCACCACTGGGGGCAATTCAGTGCTCAAGTCTCCCAGGTATTGATGTTAATATCTGATTTCATATGATTGTCCTTCATGGTGTCCTTGAATCCCTTCCTTTGCTCTAGAGTGGTGGCCATTGGTGAGTTGGGAGTATAGGACCTGTTTTTGGAGCTACACTCTCAATTTCCAAGTATGTTATGATATGCAACTTTGATCTATTTAGCACTTGGAATTAACTGCTATTTCTAAAGCATTTTAAATATAAATATATTAGATAATGAATACTTAACACATTTGCAACATTCCTCATTTAGGGCACAGGTACCTTGCCCTTGGACTATATATTCCAGTACCCCAGTGAAGCATGGCATCCCCACATCATTTACACTAAACCCTGAAATGGATCTAATACTGCCACCTTACAGCAGTGCTAGGCATGCATCAATAAGCACTGGGGTATGCTTACTGGCATGTGCCCATTACTGTTCAAAGATGCCTCACATCAGTGTCCGGGTTAAGCATTCTGTGTTTCAATCCAGTGCTCCCTAGCATGGCCTGAAGGTGGTTTTGCTTATTCAGTGATGATGTACTTCAGAGGACAGAAATAACCATGTCCTTTTTTACTCATGTTTTGGTGCTAATTGCTTTACATTTTCATGAAGGTTACAGGAGGAAGCAATCTTGTTTGGTGAAGGTTGAAAGAGATGACCAATTAGCCTGCCCATGGTGTTGTGGGTATATCTCTTCTGGTGTACAAGGGAGTCTTTGTGGAAAGGTGCAAAGTGGTTAAGGGTGGCACTGCATAGCGTAGTATGTTTGCTGTATAAAATCCTCTTTCAAGTCTTTCAGAAGCAGTCCTCTCCTACATAGCCAGAGTGGAGAAAGATGTAGGCACATTCAGAGTCTCTGCATCTTTAATGCAAAAAGCAAATTCCCAATGCCGATATGAAGATGACTCATCATGCTCAATGTAACTGTATTAATCCAGTAGCTGGAAAGGGAGGAGCTGTTCTGTTTAAATCAAAATGAATCCAAACACAGCAATTAACTTGAAATTCAAACCAAGCTTATGATCAGCAGGGAACTAAAAACAGTTTCCATCAAATTGGATAGGGGCTTCAGTTATAAAGACAGACCTTCTCCTTAGAAATACTGCATTCCAAAAGATAAGAGCATGAATAACTGTAAGAGAGTTTGCCTTGTAAAGGCTAGGAAGTCTAAAGATTGGTCCCTTTCTAGTTCTCTGCATTATTATTATAACAAATAAGAATCTGAGAAGTAGGCGGACATGTGTATACTGAATAGGCAAACAAAATTGTGACAGCTTCTAATTCCTAAGAGCTCAGTTAAGATGGCCATGCAATTCAGCTTGTTGGATCGTTTCAGCAATGGATAAAATAAATTAGGTTTTTGCTGTCTGAGCGTTGCCCTCAATTTAAGCATTTTTATTTCCCAGCCTACAAGCCATCTCCCCAGATTGTTCCTATAAATAATGAGTAGAGCACTTAACAGGAATTATATATACCTCTGCTCCTTCCTCTGTGTCTTTTAAATAAAGCAGTCTCAGCCAGACTGCTGGCTGCAGGGCCAGGAGACCAAGGCTAGATCTCTAAAGCAGGCTCCATGGCAGCCTCACCAAGCAGACTGCCTGAAACCAGGAACTGTGGTACTTGTAGGATCCACAATGCAGCTCCTCCAGAGTATGAGCTCTAGAAGTACTGAGGTTCCTAGTTGGGGGGAAAATTGTGTGATGTGCCAGGCATCCTAGGAACCTGGTAGCACTGAGTCCTTGGCTTGGGAGAGCAGGGCTTGCCCCAGGGTGGCAGAGCTTTTGGTAAAGCCATATAGAATGGACATTTGAGTAATTTTCCCTGAGAAGCTGGGAGAGTCTGTGGAGTTGTGAAGTCTGAGGAAGTGTTTTGTTTTGCAAATCCCTCATATTAGTGTTTTCAAACCTTCTTTTTTAGAATTTCTAGCTTGCAATTAATTAAAAAAACATAATTTTCTCTTCAGTTGGAAATCCTGTGCTTGAGTCAGCGAGTTAAAAATGCTAGCAATAACCTGGTGCCTTCTTTACATTGCCACTATTGCTACTTCTTTACCATAACCTAAAAGGGAAACTTCAGCCTTTAATTGGAACATTCTCCATACAGGGTGGACAATGCTGGCTCTAATCCAGAAAAGCACTAGAGTATGTGTGCATGTGAATGCTGCTGTTGACTGCATTGGGATCATTGGTTTAAAGTTAAGAATATGCTTAAATGTTTTCTTGGGCTGACACTAGGATTCTCAGTAGCTTGCAAGACAGAGCCCTAGAAAAAGGCGATGATTTCTCTTCCACAATGGGCAAAGCCTGACTCCTATATAACATTTGAAACAATGTCTATAATGTAAATCTGGTGCCTTTTCTCAGTTGTGGCATGCAGTCTACATAATATTCTCCAAGAGTTGACCATTAAAAATTTTACTACAATAATTAAAAGATTTTCAGCTGTGCAAAAAAATGTAGCTAAAGGAATTCAGAGAGACACAAACTCTTAACAATCTAATGTGATTATTATCAAATTGTAGCTGATTCAGTTTTTGAGAACTAGAATTTAATAAGATGTGCCATTTTTATAAAGACCTTATCAACTTTGGGAAACATTATAAAGTACAGGTCCTAAGAAATAAAAATTGTTGCTGACCTGAAAAAAGGGCTTAAAAGTGATCTAGTTTCCTTGCCAAAAAACTCACACTGTGAATACTGAATGAAATGGCACTAAAGTTAGTAATATAATCCAATTGTGAAATGTAGGAACAGAATTGGGTTTTTTTGGTAATACAGATGAATACATGAGGAGACAAATCTTATAATACGCTTAGATAGGTTTACTTTAAATAGAAAATGAGTGACTAGTTCATTTGATCAAATGTATAGTTAATGTTGAGAAATGAAGTAGTTCTGTTTCTCTCTCAGTCAACATCTGTATAATTTTATGAAACTGTTGTTAGAATTTTAGTCCCAGAGAAACATGATTATTTTATGAATTTCACAGTTGACTGTCTGCTGCCTTTTTTTTGGAGGTTAAATGTTAATAAATAATTCCCTAGGTATTTGCAAAGCACCAATATTCCCTATCCATATTGTCATCCAATGCTTGCCTAACATATTTCAAATAAAGCCTTTAGTATATAATAGGAAAATATATTTAATAATATATATAACAGTAATTCACCCTTCTCTTTCCTTTTCTTTAACCAGCATAGCTGTTTTGTTTTGTTCATGTTTCACTGTCCTCCAGTCTTAGTGCTAGCTTAACAACTCCACTTTGCAGTTAAATAAATCTCATATTCACAAATCCAGCCTATATTTGGCCACCTTTGTCTCCAACCTTTTCTTCCCTCCCTACACTTTTCTCTCCCCATGGGATCATGCCAGTTCCTTCCAAGAAAAAATGGCAAAATATGATGCGACTTTCTCCCTCTCCTTTTCACTCCTAGAATTCTCTTCCATCTCCCTTCTGATAGATGCAGAAATTTCTTGTATGCTGTCCTGTAGCCCCTCCAATGGCCCCAGCATCCTCAAATCACTCATGCCCACACTCACTCCCTTAATTTCTGGCTTTCCTCTTACTTTTCCCTTAATAATACAAAATGCTTTAGCCCTTCCCATCTAACCTTATAGCCTTTTATGAAAAGGTCACACACTGCCTTGACACAGGAGCTGAGGCTGATGTCATCTACCTGGTCTTTAAGAAGGCCTTCAACACAGTTTTTCACCCTATTCTCATAGGGAAGCTAGCAGGCTGTGGAGTGGATGCTTACACAGTCAGGTGGGTGGCCAACTGGCTTAGGGGTCGCACCCAGAGAGTGGTGGTGGACGGGTCGTTCTCGGCCTGGAGGGTGGTGGGCAGTGGGGTCCCACAGGGTTTGGTCCTTGGACCGGTGGTATTTACGATCTTCATCAGTGATTTGGATGAGGGTGTGGAGAGCACCCTGTCCAAGTTCGCAGATGATACCAAATTATGGGGCAAAGTTAACACACCGGAAGACAGGGAGCAGATACAGGCCGACCTGGACAGGCTGGGCCAATGAGCAGAATGAAATAGGATGCAATTCAACAAAGATAAATGCAAGGTACTCCACCTAGGGAGGAGGAATCCCCAGCACACCTACAAGTTGGGGGATGACCTCCTCAGCAGCTCAGTGGCTGAGAGGGATCTTGGAGTCATAGTTGACTCCAAGATGAACGTGAGCCAGCAGCGTAACGAAGCCATCAACAAGGCCAATCACACCTTGTCGTGCATTAGCAGATGCATGACCAACAGATCAAGGGAGGTGATGCTCCCCCCCTCTATGTGGTATTGGTCAGGCTGCAGTTGGAGTACTGTGTCCAGTTTTGGGCACTGCACTTCAAGAGGGACACAGACAATCTGGAGAGGGTTCAGGGGAGGGCTACTCGCATGATTAGTGGCCTCCATGAAAGACCCTAAGAGGGGAGGTTGAGGGATCTGGATCTCTTCAGCCTTCACAAGAGATGGCTGAGGGGAGAACATGTAGCTGCCTATAAGTTTATCAAGGGAGGACAACAGAGAACTGGGGATGTGCTATTTACCAGGGCACCCCTAGAAGTAACTAGGAATAATGGGTGCAAACTAGTGGAGAGTAGATTCAGGTTAGACATTAGGAAGACATTTTTTACAGTAAGAGTGGCCAGAATCTGGAATTGGCTTCCAAGAGAGGTGGTACTATCACCTAACTTGGAGGTCTTCAAAAGGAGACTTGATAGACACCTAGCTGGGGTTGTCTGACCTCAGTCCTCTTTCCTGCCAGGGGCAGGGGGTCAGACACGATGATCCTTTGTGGTCCCTTCTGACTCTACAATCTATTAATCATAAAGGGATACCTCAACTTACTAGTGCCTCCAAGCTCTCTTGTACTTTGCTCATCCTCCACTTCATGTTCGGAACTACCCTTTCCTGTAATTCCTACAAAAAACCTTGGCAACAGTTAGGCTTCTGGTCTGCCAAGACTACTGCCAATCATGCTAACCATGTTGCCATCCCACTGCCCCAGTTGTCTGTCTCCATCAGTTTTGTTCTTATCTTATACTTAGCTTGTAAGCCATCTGGAGCAAAAACTATGTTTTTTTCTATGTTTGTGCAGCCCTATGGGGTTCTGGGCTATGATCAGCATTCTTGAGCACTGCAGTGTACAAATGAATCCTCATAATCCATTTGAATCTAGCATTTTACACACAGATTTCTTTTAACTACAACTTGTGATCCAATTCAGTGTTCTGCACTGACTTGTGTGAATGAATGTCCGTCTTTTTGAAGTATCCAAAGATAAATACATTCTTTTTGCACTAGGAAATCCACTGTAGCATCTTTATTCTGTTCCCCTCTCACAGCTCCTGGCATAGTGGGTATAGTTGGCGGATTGGGTTTGTGGCTGACAGGCGCAGGCAACTAGAAATAAAACAGAATGACCCTTAGGCTTCTCTGCTCTGTGAGAGATACCAGAATGGGGTCAATTGCCTTAGGAGCATGACGTTGTAAAGGTGACTTAAATTAGCAGGGGCCAACCTTTCTGGTAGGCATGCCAGATAATCCCAGCACCCTCTCTGAATACTGTTCTGATCCCCTTCCCTTGCCTAGTCTGCTGCTCTGCTATCTGCTCTTGCTCCCTTCCTGATCTGCCGCTTGCTATACACTGAGACGATCTGGGCCACTTGAGGCATGCATGCAGCAGGGTGACCACCCCTGGTTTAAATAATTTCCCATCTTTCTCTCTAGCTCTGTACCAATCAAAGCATGAGCAGATCAAAGAATCTAGGATTTATATAGTGATATAGTAAAAAAAAATTCTTACTGATTTATTCTGTTTAATCAAATTACTTTCAGTTAGTTTCATGTGTCTTTACTTTTATTGGTGGTGATTTAGCTAAAATATACAAACAGCCCAGAGGTTGCAAGTCCTAGGCCATAGCAGAAGTGCTCACATCGCAGTCTGTCAGATTCCAGCAAATCTGTGAATTCTGTTAAACTTCTTGTCACAAAGACACAAAAAAGGAAGGAAGGCGTATAAAAATGGATGATAGGTAGATAAGTATTTTGGTTATATAACACATTCAAGAAGCTGAATATTACCTCAAATGTAAGAGCCCCGAGTATCACTACTGGTCCAATCACCCGCTGCTATCTTTCAGTTGCCTTTCTTTTGATCCTACAATGAAATGAGCCTGGAGCCTAACATATTCTACATGAATTTAAGCAAATCCAGAGCTTACTCAGAGTCCCTAAACAATCTCTGCATAATTTCAAGGTACATGTGTATTAATCATGCTAAAAAAGGACCAGCATTTGTCCATACAAACCATATATCATGAAACACAGACCCTGGCTTGCTTACAGAGCTGTGTTCATTCTTTCTAATTTTTGCATTGCATCTAAGTAAGCTACTCTAATTTTAATATCTAAATTCATATTGCTTTGTTGTTGGCTAAAAATATTGCTTGTGGAATGAACTTTAGTAAATCGTCCCTTTGGGAAAGTCATTCTGCTGTCAGCCACTTTGAATGTATTTTTTCTTCCTTTAATATTCTTGTTCAAATACAAAATGTCTTATCCAGCATCACAGAATAATTTCAGTCATGACATTAAACTAATTGAATCATGTATTCACAGTTGCCAAAACTACAAGAAACACTGCTTAAAAACAGACCTGCTTTGCTTTTCTTTGTTTTTCCCTCTTCTATTTGCTAGCTAGTAACTACAAAATTCATTTCTTACCTAAGTGTTTGTGTCCTCAGTCTTTGCAAAAGAAGTGGGAAGCAAAAATAAAGCAGCTTTTGATCTGCATTCCTTTGAACACATAAGGACAATGAAGGCAATAGAAATTTCCTAGACTGTTTCCTATCCAGGGACCAATTAAACTGACTTTGGGCTGGAATGCTGCAGACTGAACAATGACAATCTTTTGTATATCGTTATCAAGAAGGATTCCTTTCTCCATGTAGATCAAAATGTGTCTTTGCTTATCCAGCCTGGAAACATGTGCAGCCATAATGCTTATACCTTGGACTGTTTGCATATATCTTCAAAATTACACATGTACAGAATTTGTTAATGTGGCTACTGAGATGGCTTATGCTGGGGTGATCTGACCCCAGCTGAATTCCTGCCCCTTGGGCACGGGGCTGGACCCGATGATCTTGCGAGGTCTCTTCCAGCTCTTATGTCTATGAAATCTATAAAATGATACTAAAGTGTCAGTGTGTGGGTGTAAATGGGCTTGTTTATTATTATGAAGATCTGGGCTATATCTAAGGAATGTAGATTTCATAGACATTAGGGCTGGAAGGGACATCGAAAGATCTTGGAGCTTTCTGTCACTTGACTCTCACGTCTCCAACTTTCCTTACGCTATTTTCATAGCAAGTGCCTTTAAACAGCTCATCAGAATCACATGACTCCAGTTTCCTGTACACTTCCTTTTGATGACACATCCTCTGGGCCCATTAATTCTTATCTGTGGCAAAAGATGCTGCACATCATTTCCTTTTCACCTGGAGTTTCAGTCCAAGACCTTCCGAGGGAACAGCTCTCTTGACTTTCAGCCAAAGAGAACATAGAGCAGCAACTGGAGTCACGCTGAGAGGAGATGCCAAGGGTCACAGGGCTTTCCTCAGCAGGAAACAGAAACTATAGACATGACATTCCTGCAGGATTTATTTGGCAGGTGGGAGGGGTGGGAGCCCAGGCTGTGACAGTGCCAGGTTATGAATGTGTTCCCTCAAAGGATACATGCCATGTCGTACATACGTACTGATTGTACTTTAATCCTTGTGCCTTCTACTGAAAAGCAAGCATTTTTTAAACTGTTTTGAATTCCAGTCAGTGTCAAATGCAGTCCATAGGCTATATTAAAAACCTTTTTTTCTTTCCTCCCATGTGCATTTTGGTTAATGCACTATTTGCTGAACAATCACTTTGCTTCCTATATGTCACAGCTCGGCTAAATGACATGTATTAATAGAGGCATGTGCTCAGGATTTGTGCATAGGAACGTGATGTCCTTGTAGTAATTTTTGTGAACTCTGCATTGTCTATGTAATCACCACAGTGACCCCTCCATTCAGTGGTGAAATGGCTTGCTGTCTAGGACTGTCTAGTGGAAATTAGGCTTTCAAATGCTTTCAAATAGGGGCCAGGGCCCTCAGGCCCCCCATGTACTTGGCACTTGTGCCCTAATCCCTCTTGGTTATTTGTGGGGCTCTCCCCTGTGGCTACCTTCTGGTTTAACTGATGGAGAGGGACTTCACATCTTCAAGGGGACAGAGCCCACCTGAAGTTACAAGGGCTACCTATACACGTGCTCAGGAGCTGGGGTGGGGATGAGGGGGTGTTTTAATTAAAGTGGTTCCCGGACAGCTGCTCTAATTAAAACTGCTCACCGTCACATGTATCAAGCTCCTGTGTGTTTCAAAGTGGCTGCGGGACACTATCTAAACCTCATGTGACGAGATTTGGATAAAGCGACCCTGCAGCCATTTTGAAGTGTGCAGGGACTTAGTACATGTGACAGTGAGGAAATACTGAAGCATCAGAAGGTGAACACACACATCTATAGGTACCCAAGCAATGGAGGAGTGCTCAGCGCTCCTTCTGGCCCAAACTCCAAACTGTCTCTGTCAGGGAAACCAATCCTGACTCTTCTCTACCAAACTTCTCAAGTTGCTCCCCCTTGTTTCTGGGCATCTCCTTTTTCAGGACCTTCTCTCAAGTGTGCTGTCTTTTTCTTAAAGGCCTTCCTAGTATCAGAAACCATTTGTCTGGAGTACAATTAGCTTTTTTGCTTGATGACCCACTAACCCTTTTACTAAAGCACTTAGGCAAATATCCTCAGCTCTGGTTCCAAGTATAAATTCATCTTTTCTTTGCATGTGTACAAGCTGATCGGGGAAACTGAGGCATGCAACATTATCATAATGCAAACACATTTAAACCAGAAATATAATAACAAAAACAGAAGCAGTCACAATAAGGAAGCAATTGTAACCAAAAGTGACCAGATGAAAATCTAACCTAGCTAAATAAATGAACAATTTTTAAAGTAATTAATGCAACTGGATGTGCTGCATGTATGAAGCTCGGACAATTTGGACTTTTAAAAAATTTTTTTATAAGGAACCACCAAGCCAATAAACACAAAAAATTTATGGCAGACTTGTTCAGACTCAATTTGGAGACTTTGAAAAGGCACAAAGGACAGTTAGGTACTCAAATCTCAGTGAAAGATCATAAGAATTAGGCAACTACCTTTCCTCATTATCTTTTAAGAGGAAGTTTTAAAAAGGCAAACTCATTCTGGACTGGTCCTTTTACTTCATATTGAGCAGAGAAACTCATTTACTTTTCCATCCTTAAAGAAGGTTATTCCAGAATAATACTGAGACCCATCGGCAGGGCACCATTAAATAGCCCACACTTACTTTCACCCTTCTCTGCCAGTTTTTTAACATGGTTTCAGCACTTACGTAGTGTGCCAGTGGATAACTGGAAGTCACTTCCTCATGATGATTGCCTGGCAGCTTTCAGCAGCACTGAAGTCACGTAAAGCTTGATCCCATTGATTTTCTGTAGCATTCCAGACTGAATCACAACTTTGCATAAATCAGAAAAGCATAAAGATTCTTAATACAACTAGTAGCATGGAGGTAATGCTCAAAATACTGAACTTCCAGTAAAATACACTCTCTCTTCAACTATTTGTCTTTTCCTTTTGCATATGTACACTGTAATGGAACAACACCTACCTAATAGCATCCATCATCTTCAAACAGTGACTTTGGTTTTTCAGGAGTTTAAATGAAATGCCTAAGTGTCCTGATTTTTTTTTTTTAAAGCTCTCTATTGACAGTAAAAATAGCCATCATAATTGCCCTCCAACTGCCACTGGTGTTATCCTGCAGCAGAACCATGCAAAAATTGGCATGTAATGCAACATTCAGGAAAAATGGACTTTTCAGAGCAGTTTTGCAACCATGTTTGCTGTTGTTGTTTTCTTTCTTTAATGTTACTAGACATCAACGGTCTTCTTCAGCCAAAGTAACTTTGGTGTAACAAAAAAGAAAAAACAATGTGCCAGATTCCCAACAAGTACAAATTGATTTAGTTCATAGTTCCATAGATGTTTGGGTCAGAAGGGACCTTACCAGATCATCAAGTCCAACCCCCTGCCCCAGGCAGGAAAGAGCGCTGGGGCCAGACGACCCCAGCCAGGTGCATGTCTAGCCTCATCTTAAAGACCCACAAGGTAGGGGAGAGCACCACCACACTTGGAAGCCCATTTCAGATTCTGGCAACCCTTACCATAAAGAATTTCTTCCTAATGTTTAATTTAAATCTGCTCTCTGTCAGTTTGTGGCCATTGCTCCTAGCTACTCCATGGGGTGCTCTGGTAAACAGAACATCTCCTATTCCTCCCCCCGCCCCCTCCCCCAATGAATGTGTAGGCAGCCACAAGATTGCCTCTCAGCCTTCTCTTGCAGAGGCTGAAGAGATCCAGGGTCCTCAATCTCTCCTCTTGTATGCAGGCCCCTAACCATGCAAGTGGCCTTCCACTGAATCCTCTCATGGTTGTTCACATCCCTCTTGTGAAGGCTGAAGAGATCTAGGTCCCTCAGTCTCTCCTTGTAGGGCCTTGCCTGCAGGCCTGTGACCATACGAGTGGCCTTTCTTTGAATCCTGTCAAGGTTAGCCACATCCCTCTTGAGGTGTGGTGCCCAAAACTAGACTCAGGACTCCAACTGTGGCCTGACCAGTGCTGCATAGAGGGGAAGTATCACCTCTCTGGACCTGTTTGTCATATACCTATTAATATATGATAAAGGGCAGTTAGCTTTACTAATTGCTTCATCACCTTGATGACTCATGTTCATCTTGGTGTCCACAAGGAGTCCAAGATCCTTTTTCAATGCTGAGAAGGTTCTCCCTTAACTTGTAAGTGTGCTAGTGATTCCTGCTCCCAAGGTGCAGCACCTTGCACTAGTCCTTGTTGAACTGCATCCTGTTTTATTCTGCCCACTTTTCCAACCTGTCCAGATCCACCTGGATTCATTCTCTTCCCTCTAGTGTGTTAAGTTTACCCCATAATTTGGTATCATCTGCAAATATGGACAGAGTGCTTTTCACACCCTCATCCAAGTCAATGAGGACATTGAACAGCACAGGTCCAAGGGGCAAGCCCTGTGGGACTCCCCTGCCTGCATCTTTCCAGGTCGATACTGACCCATCCACCACCACTCTCTGGGTGCAACCCCTAAGCCAATTTGCCACCCACCTGACCGTGTAATCATCTACATCATAGCCGCTCAGTTTATCTGTGAGAATAGGATGAGATACAGTATAGAAGGCTCTCTTAAAATCCAGATAGATAACATCTATTTCGATTCCTGCATCTAAACGTTTTTTGACCTGGTCATGAAAAGAAACAAGGTTAGTCAGGCAGGATCTACCTGCTATGAATCCATGCTGGTTGCTCCTAAGCATTGGAGTCCAGTGGGAAAAACAACAAATGTGATCCTTAATAATTTTTTCAAAGCTTTTCCTGAGGATAGAGGCACGACTAACTGGCCTATAGTTACCCAGATAATCCTTCCTCCTCCTTCTTGAAAATAGGGACCACATTGGCCCTTTTCCAGTCCTCTGGGACCTGACCTGAACACCACGAGTGCTCAAACAGACATGCCAGTGGTTCTCCTATGACACTGGCCAATTCCTTCAGCACCCTTGGATGAAGATCATCTGGGCCTGCTGACTTGAACATATTCAGCCCCTCCAAGTGTCCCTTCATTAACTCAGTGCTAACAGTTGGTGGGCTGGTTTCCCTTTTGTGCTGGTCTATGGTCAAATTGGGAGATTTGTCCTGATCTGTGTTCAGAAATACAGAGGCAAAAAAACCTCATTGAAGACCTCAGCCTTGTCCCCTCTATCTGTCAATAATTGCCCTAGTTTATCCTGTAGGGGTTTTATGCTACCTTGTGCCTTCTTTTTCCTCCTTATATACCTGAAGAAGGACTTTTTGTTGCCTTAATTTTTAGTTGCCAGCCTAAGTTCCATTTTTGCTTTGGCCTTTCTGACTGCCTCTCTGCAAGTGTGGGCCAAGTAGGTGCACTCTGCCTTGGTAGCTACCACCTGCTTCCACACCCTGTATGCCTCTTTTTTTGCCCCTAGGCTTCCTTGGATTTTCCTGTTCAGATAGGAGGGTTTCTAGGCTCCTTTGCCCCCTTTCCTATTCAATGGGATTGTCTCCTGTGCCTGTAGGATTGCTCCCTTTAGGAATAACCACCCTTTCTGGACTCCCATCTCACCAATGCTACTGTTTTTCAGTATCTCACTAACTAGTCTCCTGAGCACACTGAAGTTAGCTCTTCTGAAGTCTAGCACTTCTGCCCTACTGGTTATCTTTCCCATCTTACACGAAGCCTGCCAAATTTCAAGGAGATTGGTGCAGGGGTTTGGGGGAAACAGCACCACAAGCTGCGGACAAGCAAAACTTGTGCCATGGGTGACACTGTGTGTGTTAAGGCACAGCAGGATGAACGTTGCAGGGATGGTAGCCCCTGCTGTGGCCACAAAACCTGCCAGCTGTCGAGGAGATAGGTGCAGGGCTTCTGGGTTCTGGGGCCCTGCACCTCTAGCTGCTGACAGGCAAAACTCATGACATGGCTGCTTGTGCAACTTACTGTGTCTGTCTTGGGGTGGGGAGGGGAGACACTATTGCAGGCCTGGCTGCTAAGCTACTGTGGAACCAGTTACCAATCAATCATGATTCCCTCAGGGACCAGCTCAATACACAGTTGCTAGTTAATGTAGCCAGTCAATTAGCAACAATTAACACCTACAAAACCACAGACTAAGGAGAGGAAATAATCAATATAGACAATCAACTGCCCCAAGACAGACACAGTCAGTTGCACAGGCACCCATGTCATGAGTTTTGCCTGTCAGCAGCTAGGGGTGCAGGGCCCCAGAACCCAGAAGTCCTGCACCTATGTCCTTGACAGCTGGCAGGCTTCATGGCCACAGCAGGGGCTACCATCCCTGCAACTTTCATCCTGCTGTGCCTTAACACACAGTGTCACCCATGTCACGAGTTTTGTTTGTCCTCAGCTTGACGTGCAGTTCCCCCCCAAACCCCTGCACTGATCTTTTTGAAACTTGGCAGGCTTTGTGGCCTCAACAGGGGCTACCACCCTTGCTGTTTTCACCCCCCTGTGGTGTAACACATACACATGACATGAGTTTTGCTTTCAGGAATTTGGGGTGCAGTTTCCCCTAAAACCCTGCACCAATCTTCTTGAAACTTGGTAGGCTTCATGCTCTCGGCAGAGGCTACCACCTTTCAAGTTTCATCCAAATCAGACAAAAAACAACAAAGTTATAGGTATTTCATTGATTCCCCATTATACTCTATGGAGGAACCGGCTCAGAATCTTTTCCAAAGTGATTTGGAAAGCCTAAAGCTTACAGCGATTCAATTTGGATTCATAGATTCAGCCTCCAAATCATCTCTGAATCTGAATTATGATCCAAAGCTTTGCACAGCTCTAATAGCCAGCACCAAGTCCTTACTGGACTTTCCCCTTGTGGGACCGTGTACCTCCTGCATGGTGAAGGTCCTGTATTCAAGTTAAGAATCTATGTGAATGGTTGGATCTAGCCAACTGGTCCTCCCAGCAGATGTTAGGGTAGTTTAGGTCACCCATGATAACCGTGTCCCTTGACCATACAGCCTCTGAGCTGTTTGGACAATTCCAGGTCCAACTCATCCTCCTGATGTGGTGGCCTGTAGTGGACCCCACCTACCATGTCCCTTTCCCCCTGACCCCCTTGCATTATGACCCAGAGTACTTCAACTTTCCCCTCTTCTGGTCCCATCTTGATTATGGAAGATGTATATTGCTCCTTAATACAGAGAACAACACTGAGCCCTTGTAGCAAGGTGACGTCCTAGGGGTTGCCGTGCTCTCCCCTAACACCCCCTTTGCCATGCCAAGTTCGCCAAAAGGGCACCCTCAATTCTCACCCGACATGTCTTTGATGTAAAAATGTATATTAGGGAGGCTGCCTTTCTGTCTTCCTGGCCACAGCGTCCTGCTATACTCTGGCCCCATTCGATAATGTGTTTTCTGTGCACCCCAGCCTTATGGGCTATGTGTGGCTCCAAACACCACTTTACCATGCCCCAAGCCTCGCTGATGTAACGGACGTTGTTCGGTCTCACCCAATGTCTCACTGGGCACTCAGGCTCTCCATGGCCTTGTCTCGCTCTGCACCTCACTGGACGTTTGGGGTCGGCGCACTCCCAATGCTGCGCCCTCTCTGGCGCTCAGGGTCGGCACACTCCCAATGCTGTGCCCTCCTTTGGGGCTTCTCAACTGCTGACCCCTCCTCTGGGGCTGGGGTCTCCACGCTACCCCAGGTCCCCTATGAGGCCTCACCCAAGCCACCTCATCCCCTTATAGCCTCACCCAAGCCACCGGTTTTAAGCTGCAAACAAAACACAAGCCCCTGGGCTATAACATAAGCTCAAGCTGCCCAGCTATAACAACACTCAAGCCAACCCAGGGTTGCTCCATCTCTCACCAATATCCAAAGTTACTAATGCAGTTATGCCTCCCTCTTTGTTCACTCAGGCAGGGCTCGTTCCCCCTTGACTACCAGCAGGGAACTGCCCTCCTGGCCTCAGCCCTGGTGTTTATATGTGGACCAGGCCCCTCCCCTTCCTGTCAGCTGACTTCTGGCAGGTGAGGGCCACTAGTCCCTTCTGGTTGCCTTGGTAACCAACACTTGGGTTCCTGTCTCTGTTCTTAGAGTAGCAGGCACGTTAGTGCCCTGCTACAGCCCCCGACTCTATCTCGTCTGTACAGCCTATAGCCCTCAATGCTTACTGCCCAATCATGGGTAGGGTCCCACCAAGTTTCAGTTAGCCCAACTAAGTTGAAATTCTTGTTTGCAAGCAGGAGTGTGAGTTCCTCCTGCTTGTTCCCCATGCTCCTAGCATTAGTATAGAGACACTTGAGACTCCTGATGGGTGCCCTTGGTGCCCCCCTGTCCTGATGCTTATCGGGCCCCTTAGTACTTATGTCGGCTGTTCCAGCGCGTGGCTCATGGTTTGTTGATTCTAGGTTCTCTCTGTTGTCTGCATCCCCATCCCCCAACAAACCTAGTTTAAAGCCCTGTGTAGGAGATCAGCCAACCTGACTCTTACCTTTTGACCAATCTGTAAGAGAACAGACTCTTACCTTTTGAATGTTCTTATGAAGTCAGTGAATTTACTCTGATCCTTCTGCAGCTGAGGAAAAGCTCTACCATTTCCAATACTGAACAGAGTCCAAAGAAAGTTGCAGAAGGAGCATTGCAAAGTATCTTCCAAAACTCATCTTTTATTGCTTTGCAAGGCAGCACTATGCAAAGACCCTGCCCATGTTAGCTCTAAAAGAAGCACAACTACATTCATAGGACCCTGTACCCAAGATAATACACCCTGCTTCCCTTATGTGTTCTTTTCTCCTTTTACTGAAATTATATATATATATATATATATATATATATATATATATTTCATGAAGGTCCTTGCCTATGTGGTATCTCCTGATCTTTTGATTTTCATACATCCTTCTTTAACCCTTCAGTGGCAAGTGCTTTCCAGGAATTAATTCAGAGAAAAATATATGTCAGTTCTCTCAAAAACAGCTGCTATGTTATCTGCATATCCTTTGGGCATGAAGTGGGTGATACAACTGAGAGAATGAATAAAAAAAAATGGATCCAAATCTAACTGATTAAGGAAGGGTTTGGTTTTATCTCCTGCATAATTGCTTCCAATTCCAAACATGCCTAATCTCAATAACTTTTCATAAACATCATAAAGAGAGGATAAAGGAGAGTGCTCTCAAATAGGGGCAGAGCATTCCAGTCTTGATCTGAAAAGATGGAGAATCTGTCCTTTGTACTTTGTCACAACGGTTAGTCATTCTCATTCTTAACAACTTGTAACTAATTCCCAATTTAAATTTGCCTCTCTTCTCTTTCTAGCCATTGGTCCTGCTTGAGCCTTTCTGCAGTTGATTCAAGAACACATCTGTAACCAATATTTATTCACTGGGTAGCTACTTATACACTGTAATAAAGTAATTTCTCAACTTTCTGTTTCATAAACTAAATGCATTGACCTTTAAAAATTTCTCACTCTAAGACAATTTCTCTTGACCCTGAGAAATGTTTGTGCTGCATTCCTTCACACCTTTCAATTTTTAACATTATTTTTATGCCAGAATTGTGCACAGCAGCTGTGCTCAACCTTCTGGCCCCAGATAATTGGACTGGCACTAGTCTGTCAGCCAGTTCCCATGCAGGGTTGGGTCTGTGGCCTGGATCCCACATGCAATCCGATGAACTGACTTGGCCATTTGTACTGAATCCAGCTGTGCACACGTAGCCAATCACCGCATGTAGCCCGATCTTGTGAGTTGGATCCAGCCATGTACTGACCCACCCCATGTACTAGATTTGGTCACCCACTTGTCTAACTTCACATGCCAGTTCTAACCACACATTGATTTGGCCCCATATCAGATTTGGCCACATGCTGGTCTTATCCCGTACACTGACTGCCTCAGCATGGCCCAGCAAGCTCACGTTAAGTCATTTGTCATTACAGCCCTTACCTTCTTTCTGGTATGTCGTCTTTCAGTCTGAGGTTTTCTCTGCACTCCTGATATATAACTTGTTTGTCTGTATTGAAAAGCATTTTGTTTGAGTGGGCCCCACATCCTAAATAAGAACACGAAAAATGCCTCACTGGGCATAGGTTTGTCTAGCTCAATTGGCTGTCTCTCACTGGTTGCATCTACTTCAGATGCTTTGCTGCTTAGCAAATTAATTTGCTGCACAGTAAAGTGCCACCATCTACAGGTAGATGGCATTTAGGATGCAGTAGACTAATTTACTGCACTGATAGAGAGTCTGCACTGCTGGATACAAGTGGTATCCAGCAACACAATAAATTAATGCACGTAAATGCATGTGTAGATGGTCATGTTGGTATTAGTATACTTCAGCTCAAATTGAGCTGAAGTATATTCAGTTGCATTAACTGCATGTGTAGATGTGCCCACAGTAAGCCAGAGCTCTCTCTCTGATGCCCTGGGCCTTATCATTATTTACTACTGTGCTAATATTTGGATCACTTCTTAATCTTATCAACAATGCTTTTTTATATTTACTTACTGGAAATTATACTGATCCCTAAGATATCCTACTGACACCTACTTTTATACCTGACAACTAGCCATTTATGTCACTGACAGAACCAAGAATCCAGAGGTACTCACCCTGCATGGAAACACATGCCTGAGTTACAGGAGAACCTAACAATCCCAGGTTGGCTTTGTCAGTCATCTTTGAACCCACAAATAAAGCAATTGTGGAAGACAATCAACCTTGAATGAGAGGGATAGCTGATGATGGTGACTGCATAGTGCTAACGTTAATCAAAATGTTGTACCTTTTTAAATCAAGTGTCTTACTGAAGTCTACCATGTTTCAGGGGTATTGATTGTAGCCATATTGATCTAAGGGCATAGGCAGACAAGGTTCTTTGGGTGAATCTGATACCTTTTATTAGACCAACTAAAATAGTTGGGAACATTTTTTCTTTGCAAGCTTTTGAGTGCAAACACCCTTCTTCAGGTTGAGAAAGCATCTGCAGTAGTTCTGTGCTCATCATGGATGATTCAGGATCCTGTAATATCTAGAATGAGTACAGAACAACTACAGATGCTTCCTCAGCCTGAAGAAGGGTGTTTGTACCCAAAAGCTTGCAAAGAAAAATGTTCCCAACTATTTTACTTGGTCTAATAAAAGATCTCGGATTTACCCAAAGAATCTTGGCAAAGAAATCTAAGCATTTTAGACCTGGATAGTTACCTTTTATCAGCAAAATTTGTAATGCCACCAACAAATGAAATCAGTTTTGTTTGAAAAGATCCATCTTCACAAAGCTGAGTAGACCTGCCATAACTATCCTTTAATTCTTCATGAACGGAATCCTGCAACAGATTTCAAGCTAGTCTTTTATTCCAGGTTATCCAGTTTTGCTTATTTTTAAAATTGGCACAACATTTGTGTTCTGAAATTTCTAAAGTATTCCAAGATTTAATAAAGTATGGATGTCAAATGCAAGTTGCTGATTTTATAGAATTTAGAAATTACCTAGACCTGCTAATTTAATATCCAGCGACTGCAAGGTTTATTAAAATGCATTCAAGAGATTCAAGGAAGAAGGCCATGCCTCCTGCTACAGGGGAAAGTGATGCCCCCCCCAATGACAATTGGTACTAATTTAAATGTGTTATTCCTAGTATACGTTGTCTGTCATCATCCTCAGTAACTAATGAGGTAAAAAGTAATTTATCACCCTTGGATAGAATGAGTGCATCAACCTGTTTATTTCCTCATCCTCTCACATCTTATGCAGAGCAAAAACTATGTATTGAACACTTACATATTCTGCATCATTATTAACAACTTTACCATTTACATATTGCCATTGCTAGGAATTATTTTGTACCTAATATACTTTAAAATTCTTTATTATATTTAGCCCTACCTACCCTGGATTTTCCCTGGTGTGTTTAGTTCCCCTTATAAACTTTCTATGCTTCATAACATCCAATTTATACCAATTGTGATTTCTTTTCCCCTTTTTCCATTGTTTATAGATTACATTTTTATTTCTAATTTCTTCACTTTGCCACTGCACCAAGATAGGTTAGTGCTAGATCTAAATTGATATGATTAAATAGCAGGGCCAGCTTTTGTCAGATGGGACTAAATCAAAGTGATGTGATGTGACTTTAAAACAATACTCTTGAAAGCACAGTTCAACCAAAATGCCTGATTTTCACAATTATCTATCCTTTAATAATTTAATAATGTCACTGATTCATCCATCCATAAAAGCTTAAAAAAGGTATTGCATTCTTTGTTTTCCCATAAACTTTAACCTTCTATCAGCTGACAATGAGAGTTTAATCATGCTGCTATCATTAGAAGTTATAAACAGTGCTGATGATTTTCTCAGCAGCATTAGTGCATATTAAATATATTACCCTCCAGAAGTGTGGAATTGATATGAATATTAAAGAAAAAAGAAGAGTTTGGCACCCAGTGAGACAGAACCATTAGCTTAAAGCAGTAATTTTTCTTTTCTTCACACCTATGTTACAGGTTAAGGGTAGGGGGGAAAGCGTAGGGTTGTACACATACAAACAGAATTACATGTAGAGAATATATAGCCTTTAAAAAAGATGTACAGGATTTTGGCAAAATGTATTCTCTCCAATCACAGTGAGCATTACAACTCTTTTTGCCTTTGCTCAGGTTTGTGGAATTTATTGTGTATTTTACACATAAAATCTATGCTTGCAATTAAAAGGAAAATCCAAGTGTCTTTCAGATTCACTACCATGTTTTGTACATCTTCTCTTTGAAGAAGATGCTTTGATCGACTGAAGGTAGATCAGTTGTGCTCTCTCTCCTTAAGTGTTTAAGTATAACATGTTGCGCTGTGACAGACCATGTGTAATGGAAATAAAGCTCTCCACTGATAATCTTAACAATAGATATAGAATGTGATGACTGATTCAAAGGCTGCTAAAATCAAAGGAAAGTAATTCTATTAACTGTAGTGGGTTTTGATCAGGATCAGGACCATGGTGCATATTTATTTATTTCATTATTAGATTAATATGGTGCCCCACCCAAAGAAGACTCTTACAATAAAACCCAGAGGCCATTCTGGTGGCCCCTCTAAATTGTCACTTGGGGCTGGTGCCCCCCCCCCCCTTTTCCTATCCCTGCACCCAGGAGAGCAACCTGCATACCTATGTTAGAGAAGCCAAAAGTACAGCATCAGTGCCGTGCTAAGGATTAAAGAGCTACATAAAGGGTGCATCTAAACAAGATGTTTACTGCAGAGTTGACTAATTAGCTCTGCAGTAAATGTCTCAGCATCGACATGGGCAGGGCAATTAGACTAGAATAAACTAATAAAATCTGCAACAGGATAGTACTTGTATTTACAAGTACTATCCTGCTGTGGAGTTATTTACTCCACAGCAGCACATGTGTAGACACTGACACGATTGGCTGGGGCAGGAAAGTGCTTTAGTTGGGGTTTCCTGCTGGCTAGCACGTTGGAGCCCCCTGCCAGCCAGGACTGCTCTGACCTGGCTCAATGCGCTGCGGTCCTGGGTACGTGCTGAAGCGGTGCGCCTGGGAACAGTAAACTCCAGCATGATAAGCACCAAAGTTTATTGCTTCACATTAATTGCATGTTTTGATACACCCACAAAGTGCTGAAAGAGATATTTCTTGATGAGATTTAACAATTGTTTTTATTTTTCTAGTACATGGTTCAGATTGGCTTTTAAGTGTATGTGCAGTTTCTACTTGCTTTTGGCAGTTAACATAACAAACAGTACTTTGCTAATGCAACATTTTCTTGTCCTTATAAGCAGCATGTAACTGCATGTCTGACATTTAGCTGCAGAATTCACCCCTTGCCTCAGAACTGAGCTCCAGAATCTCAGCTTTTTCTTTTTAAATCTTTCTCTGATGTTTACATAGAAAAACTTGAAATCGCAAACCAAGTGCATATACAGTGGGGTAAGCCTAAGTCTCCAGAGAGTTTGAAAAAAGTATCTGATAGCTGTGAGACATTTCTCTCAATCAAAATCCTGTAGGCTGCATAACTCCACAACTTCAGGATTTGGCATTTTCCTAACATGCCTCTCAATTTTTGCAGTGGCATTTCGTTACTTTGTTTCTCTCTCAAAAGTAACACCTGCCTACTCTGTTCTATGAAGCCATTTAGTAAGGCCTTGGGGAACAAGAGCTGGACCAACTTGTAGCTAACAAAAAAGGGAAAGCCAGAAATGTAGTTTGGCGAGCTTGACTACCTGGAGAACAGCAGAGTACCATAGTACCAATCAATTTGTAACTAGATTTAGCAGTCTAACCCAGGGTGCTAGACTGCTAAATATAGTTATGAAGCGATTCCTAGCTGAGGTGTCTGGAAAACTGAGCAAAAAGGTCAATGAGTCAATAACCATTTGCTATTTTGAGTCATAATTGTGAAAAAAGGAAGGATATTTATCATGGAGGATTCTATCATGGTAATAGAATAAATTAACATTGCAAGAGAATATAAGGATCACTGCTGTGAAATATACCTATTTCAGTTAAATTCCAGTTTCAAAAGTCAGCTAGGTGGTTAGGAACCTATTGCTTTGAAAGCCAAAAACACCCAAGTGCCTACGTACCTGATCTTGCATTCATCCATGCACTTGAGTTGATTTCAGTGTGGGTGCTCATGGTGACAAGATGCGAATACATGGCACAGGATTTAGCCCAACTGGGTGCATCTACACAAGACATTTACTGTATAGCTGCCTACTTAGCTTAACAGTAAAGTCTCAATGTCTTCATGTGCAGCCCTATTAGGCCGCAGGAAACTAATCATCTCCACTGCAGGTTAGTACTCATAAATTATGAGTATTATCCTGCAGCAGAGTTCTTAACTGACTGGCAGTGCAGGTGTAACTGCTGATGGGGCATGGGGTGCTTCAGTGCAGGGCTGCCTCGTGCAATACAGCTAGTCTTTCACTGGAGCACCCTCGTGCCCAAGCCAGCCCCAAGGAAGCAAGCTGAGCCTGGTTGGAGCAGCCCTGAGCTGGCAGGCTAACCCACTGGGTTCCTGCCAGCTGAGGCTGCTCTGACCTGGCTCAATATGTTGAGGTCTCAGGCGCATATGAAGACACAGTGCCCAGGAACAACACACTCTGGAGCAATATATAAATACGAGTTTATTCATTCACATCAATTTCACATATAGATGCACCTGCTGAGTACTTTGGACTTATATGTCTTACTCATTTAAGTGCTCCCGAAAAATGTAGTTTATTGTTAATCTGGCCCCATTGTGCTACAGATTGCAGATAGTCTTGTCTTTAGGATCTATATCCATTAAGGTTTTTTAAAGCCTATTCTCTCCTTTTCCTTTATTCAAGCCAAGGTGTAAAAAAACCTATCTGGCAATAGAAATTCCATCTTCTGATTTTTTTTAATAACTTAAGAATAGTGCATCTTGCCATCTCAGTCTTTTGAGTATGCTTTGAGACAGCAGATATAGAGTTCACTTTCTTCTCATTTTAGGCTCTGCATCAGCCATGTAAAAAGTAATAAGCAATACTAAATAAAGCACAGTGAAAAAGAAATTTTCTCCTTTGAAGACAGGTGACAGTCTAATTTGTAAAAATCCTATTGATATCTGGAATAGAATGAGGAAAATAAATCGTGTCATGGCAGAAACATATGTGGTTTGAACCAATTCAGTGAGACAGTTTTAGTCTTTCCTTTCCTCCTTCATATTCGGGAACTGATCCTGGAATACCAAAGCCAACAGTTCTGAATGAAAACAGTAGAATATTTGCTTGCATTTAGATTACAGGAATTCATCGGTGAGAGCAAAGAACTATCACACTGCCACTGCCTCATGCCGAGAACCATTCTAGAATACTGTATTTAAGGAGCTCATGGTTTCACTCAGGTTATTAGTATTGCAGGTATATAAAATATCCTCTCTCTCTCCTAGAGAACCATAGCACATTTTTACAAATGAACACTGATAACATGTGATCTGAGAGGAAAGGGGGAGAGATAGCTATGGAAAGAGTCCAAAAGAGAGCGATAAAAATGCTTAGAGGTCTAGAAAATATGATACAATGAAAGGTTGAAGAATCTTGGATTATTTAATTTAGAGAAGAGAACACTAAAGAGGAATTTGATATCTTCATATACAAAACCAGGATGGTAATCTATTGTTTTGTGTCCATCGGGGAAAAGAACAAGAAGTATTGGGCTTAAATTGCAACAAGGGAGATCCTTGACTGGTTCAGTAATCAGGATATGTATCTGGGATGCGATAATCTCAGGTTCAAATTCCTTATCTGCACGGTGAAATTTAAACTAACCTCTTCCTCCTCAAAAAAGATAGCCCTAACCATGAGATGAGTTATTCTAGCCAGTCAGAGGCTATATTCTCTATTTCTTCTGTTGCATCCAACTGTCCCAGGTGGGTGTCATAACCACAGATATATAGTCATTTTCATTTGCTCTCTCACCCAATTATTAGTGGGTCTCATATCACTGAATTAAAGGATTAGTTAATTAAAAAGCTACAACACCACCGTGTCTTTTTTTTCCACCTCCTCCTCCTCTAGCTATGCTTTGTAAGAAAGAATCAACCTCTCTTCAGCTCTTGAAAGAGGAGTTTAGGTGTTTAACTCCAGTTTTGAGAGTTCATGCATTTCCTGTTGGCTGGTTTAAGCAGCTTCCTGCAAAGCGTGCTGTTTTTTCTAGATCCCATTCTTAGGCCCTTGGCTCTTCTCATGCACTGTGAAAAAGTGCCTTCACATTTCATAAGGTGACAGGTGGCATCAAAATCCCATTTGTGAATCTAGCAACTTCCTTTTCTCCTCTCCTCCTTAAACTTTGTCTCAGTGTGATCCCAATACTGATGATCCCAGATCTACCTCTCTACTCCAGCTCTGCCACCTTCTCTCCAAATTAAGACCTCAGACAATCTCTGAGGCATCTCTTCATGCTTGTCTAGAAATAATTTAAGACACAACAGGGATTAAAAAGAATAAATTGTTACTCCTAATTTTCCCTGCTCCCTCCTTTCTTAGTTACTGCAGCTAACACCATTATCCTGCTAGTCACTGTGCCCTCACTTTGTACTTCTGTCCACATCTCTGTACCATGGATTGGTCTAAGTCTTTCTGGGTAACTAACACACAGCCTTTGCTCTTGTATCTAAAAATATTTGGCCAGGCTCCTACTGCACATCTCCATTACTGTACCATCTTTTTTCTTTAGCCTTGACATCTTACCTTCCTTTTCCCTTAAGCAGGGCATCACTTAGGCCTGCTCATACCCTTTTAGAAGGCTGCTGCAAAAATCATTTTCCTAGCCTACCACTTTGACTGTCTCTCTCTTCTGGTCTCTTTCTGTTGGGCCCTATCATAGATTCATAGATGCTAGGATCAGAAGAGACCTCAATGGATCATTGAGTTCAACCCCCTGCCTGTGGCAGGAAAAAGTGCTGGGGTCATGTGATCCCAGCCAGGTGCTTGTCCAGTCTCCTCTTGAAGACCCCTAAGGTAGGGGAGAGTACCACCTCCCTTGGAAGCCCATTCCAGATTCTGGCAACCCTCACTGTGAAGATGTTCTATCAGTTATAAGCCACTTGTCTTCTCTTATGACCTTGTCTTCTCTTGTGAGCTAGGCCCACCCTGGTCACCATCCCCTCATTCACTCAAGATTTTGGTTTTTCCCCTGCTTATCATATGGTGCCAGCCTCCACTCACTGCTGCTCAATGGATCACTGTGGTGCTTCCTCCCATGCTGGCCCTTGCAGTTGAGATGGGCTTTGCACAAATATTTGCAAAAGTGAAGTTGTAGACAAATATTAGCGGTGTGCAAAGTGGGCCATATTTGATTTGGATTCAGCCCGATTCAACTGAATCTGAAGATTCGATGCTGATTTGGAGAATCAGTGATTCAGCCATAGGCACAGCTTTCAATGTTTTTTCTACACTCCTCAAGGTATCAGGCATGGCTCGTGAACACTGAGATGGTGGGGTGGATGGAGCATTCCACAGGAGCACACAGGGGCCCCCACCCCCAGCGTGTGTAGCGGCAGACCTGGAAGTGGACCAGAAGTACTTCTGGTCCACTTCTGGGTCCACCACTGAGTGTGCAGGGGACCCCCCCCATGCACCCACTGGCTCAGCAATCAGCCCTGGGGTGACCCTGGATGCCCCCCCAGACCCAGGAGGCACCAGTCACCGAGCCAGGGAGTAGGTCCCCCGTGTACTCTGTGGTGGACCCAGAAGTGGACCAGAAGTGCTTCTGATCCACTTCTGGGTCCACCGCCAAGCACGCTGGGGAGCCCCTCATGCTCCTGTGGGATACTCCATTTGCCCCACCCGCTCAGTGCTCATGAGCTGCCTGGTACCTTGAGGTATGTGGAAAAAACATTTAAAGCTGTGTCTATGTCAGAATCATCGAATCTCTCCAAATCGATTTGGAGGGTTCCAATTCAATTCAGAGAGATTAAAGCATCTCCTAAATTGATTCAGATTTGGCTGCCGAATTGGGCTGAATCTGTGCCAAATTGAATCAGCAACCAAAGCTGTTCACAGCCGTAACAAATATACATGTAACCACTTTAAAGAGGAGGGTATGTGGCCATGTTGGAGAATGCATCAGCTGTAATGATGCAACTGTTACTCCTGCATGCTTCAGCAGTATTACATATAGGCCAGATCACTATAACTATATCCCTGAATGAAACCGGTAAAGTTGAAATGGCAAAGCTACACTTGTGTTGCTCCAGAAGTATTCCAACATAAACTGTTACATCATGACAAGATTGTATCTATATAATTTGCTATTCATAGATTCATAGATGCTAGGGTCAGAAGGGACCTCAGTAGATCATCGAGTCCGACCCCCTGCATAGGCAGGAAAGAGTGCTGGGTTTAGATGACCCCAGCTAGATGCCTATCTAACCTCCTCTTGAAGACCCCCAGGGTAGGGGAGAGCACCACCTCCCTTGGGAGCCCGTTCCAGACCTTGGCCACTCAAACTGTGAAGAAGTTCTTCCTAATGTCCAGTCTAAATCTGCTCTCTGCTAGCTTGTGGCCATTATTTCTTGTAACCCCCGGGGGCGCCTTGGTGAATAAAACCTCACCAATTCCCTTCTGTGCCCCCATGATGAACTTATAGGCAGCCACAAGGTCACCTCTCAACCTTCTCATATTGTTATGTCTTATTCATTAAACTTATACCCTCCTTAAAACTTTCCTTTGCCACAGTGCCTACAAAAACTTTACAGCAGTTAGGTTGCTAGTATGCTAGGACCACTATCATGCTAATATTGCTTTACTGCATTCCCCTGTCTGTGTTTTTGTTGTCTCTTGTCTTATACAACAGGGGCAGGGATTGAATATTTGTTCTGTGCTTGTTTAGCATGTGGTATAATGGGCTCCTGGACTGGGCTCCTCTAGATATATATAACAATATAAAGAAATGAGGCTGAGGAACGTAGGGCTAATCATGGTTGTGGGCCTCCCAGTTAGAACCAGGTATAATAGTCAAGGCTCTTTGCTCTGAAGGTAGCAATCCAGAAAGAAACTTTGATTTTGTACTGTTAAAAATGTAATTTTTCACCAAACGATTAGAGAAATTAGAAAGAAAATAAACGCGTCTAAACTGGTGATTGTCAAACCATAATTTGCAAACATATTACTGATATTTTCAACAGCATTTCCAAAATGTTTCAAAACTATTAGTCAATCAGTAAGCATTTGTATTCTTCATGTAATGAAGAAATATGCAGCTATAAAATATTTAAGTACATAAGTAAGGAGGTTGCAATCATTTGAAAATGCATGAGTTTGTTTAGTGATTGCCGGAAACGAAAATGCTTCAAGAAAAGCTTTGGGGCTTTGGAATGCAGAGGAGAACTAAAGATGAAAGTCTTCCAAATAAATCAGTTCCATGCTCTAAATGAAATCTGAGATCACCAAGACCAATTTTTAAGAAAAGCCCTGCAGTGGAGCTTGTCAGCAGTGGGTGTCACTCTGGGCACTGGAATGAAGGACATGTGTGGAGACTGATTGCATTTAAACTTGACATGCAGCCAGGATTTCATTCTATTAGAACTGTAACACAGGGTTGAGAAAAAAAAACCGTGAATGTATTTTTGGGAGTATGTTTATTGCCACCGTATTGCTGTACACATGTAAACTATTTATGTGAGTACAGATTATACAAACTAAAACAGAACATTCCAAATTCAGAGATGGGTAGGCGGCAGGGAAAAATACCAAAACATTCTGCAAAACAACCATCCCCCCAACCCCAAAGATTTAGATTTGAATCAATTGAAACATTTCAGTTTGACCTTTGATCTTTTAAATTTTTTTTGCTATAATTAATTTAGATGTTTCAGTGATGCCATTTCAAACCAAAAACCAGAATTGTTCATTTTCAAAACATCAACTAACATTTTGACAATTTCATTTTTTTCTCCTGACAATTTCTCAAATATATATGTAAAACAGACCTTTCCTACAAGTTTTCGTGAATCAGCATTTTCCAAAAAAGTGACATTTTTTTTCAACAAAAAAACCAGCTCCTGTTCAGATGTTTGTTTCCATCTAAAATACATGGCAAAGTTGCATGTTCATTTTAAGAAATAAGCTATTTACAAACTGACACCAAAAATGCAAGGACATTTTGATATTAATAAACTCCTCTATGGATTTTCTGTAACATAGTAGCTCCACAGCTCTGGGTGATAGAAGCCCAAACCCCACAGATCCTCAGCTGCATGAAACTTGCCTAGCATATCCACTTATATTTATCAGAAGTTTCATATATTGTGCATTAGCCATTTTCCTACTTCTATAAATTTGGAGCCTATTATGTCTAGTTTCCTGATCCTTTGGTCTCCTCAGGTCAGGACAAGAGCAACATGAGCATGCATCCTCTTTATGAACTCTTGTCTTGCCTTTCAGTGAAAGTTTTCTGGGGAGGAAAAGAGAGAGTCATGTACTTTAAGGCTAGAGACAGAAGTTAATCATAAACCAATTTAAGTGAGTAGAAACTGGATTAAACCCGTAACAGAAGAAGAGTTCAGTGCATATAAGCCAATTTCAAAATGTCTGAAACTGGTTTAAGATAAATCTGGTTGAATGTAATATCAGACTTAACTGATTGAGGTCAAACTGGTTTATGGAACTTCTGCCCTAGACCCCTTCTTGATTTAAGTTAAATCAGAGTCCCCCAGCATCCCAGCATGCTTTTCATCCCTGGGATGGGCTGCTCCAAAGAGCAGGACTGGCCCTGTCCTATGCCAGAGCAGGGGTGGGGGTGTGGCCAGGCACTGGCCCGGCATGGACCCTGAGGCAAAGGGGGCGAGGAGGGAGCTTATTACTCCCTCCCTCCCCTCTCTTCTGAGGAGCCCAGCCAGGGTCTGCCTGGCCAGGGTGGAGCAGCCCCTGTCAGGCATTCCTCCCACCTCACCACTCAAGCGGGGAGTGGGGTATGGCTAGCATAATAAGCAGCCTGAAGTGAAATGGGGGAAGGAGGGGAATTTAATCCTCCTCCCTCCCTGTCCCATTGGCATGGACCCCAGCCAGGGCCTGACTTGAATGCAGTAGCCCCTGTCAGGATCCCCCCACCCCCACTCCAATGGCGGGGGTGGGAGTGTGGCCAGACACCAGACGGCATGAAGGGGGAAGGGAGGGGTTTTATTCCCCCCTCTGTCCCCTCTCCCATTGGGGGATTGCAGCCAGGGTCCGCCAGCCCTAGCCACTACCTCCACCACTTACACACAGCCAGGCAGACCCCAACTGGGGTCTCCTGGAGGGAGAGGAGAGGGAGGGCATAATAAGTCCCTTACTGCCCCCTCTGCCTCAGAGGTCATACCAACTGGCATCTAGTCATGCCCTGCCCCTGCCACTGGACCAGCAAGGGGAGGAGTGGGGGAACTGATCCTGATGGGACAGCAGCCCCTGTCATGGTGTCCTAGGGAGCACAAGCCTCTTCCCAGTGGGGGGGGGAAGGCAGTGCTGTGGGTGGGAACACAGTGGGCAGAGCTGCCACAGCCTGTGCTGGGCAAGCAGTGGTGCCGGTGGCACTAGGGGGTGCTTGGGGGGTTATGAACACCCCAAAATTCAAATTAGCTCTCATAGCTAGCCCTCCAGGCCCTGCCACTGTCACCTACAGCCTCCCTCCCCTGCTGCACTGGGAAGAGGCTTCTGATGCCCAGGGCACCATGACATGCTCCTTCCCCCCCAAAAGCCTGGTAAGGGTTGCTTCCCCTCTTCCCCTCCAGGCACACCTTGGCTGGAGTCCCTGCAGGCCACAGTGGGGGATCAAACCCCTTCCCAATCATACTTAGGTCTTTGGGGCCTGGCCATGCCTCTTCCTCAGCTCACCTTCCCCCAACCTGGCAACTGAGGGTAACAGAGGGTCTCATCTGCTGATCTGACCCCATGGCACATGAGGTCTGCTATCTGCATGGGGCTCGGATTCAGGATATTACAGAGATGATCCCGGACCTCATTCGACCCTCGGATTAGTACCCCATGGTCCTAATCCATGTGGGAATGAATGACGCGGTCGGGACCAGTCCAGACTGCATCATGAAGGACTACAAGGCCCTGGGGGCCAAGCTCAAGGACACAGGGATACAGGTGGTATTTTCCCAGAAATAGATGCGGACAATGCCATGAGACCTGCATTGGAGTGGTCAACCAGTGGCTTTGGAGTTGGTGCTACCAGGCAAGCCTCAGGTTCCTTGACAACAACCCGCATTTTCTTTCAGGGGCGGAGGGGGTGGGGCATGCTTGGGTGGGATGGGCTTCATCTCTCCCCTAAAGGCAAGCATGTCTTTTCTTCCAGGTTGGCTGATCTCGTACGGCATGCTTTAAACTACCTTCAACAGGGGATGGGGCCACAGGGGGACACGAGGACACTCCCAAGCCAAGACAGGTGACAAGCACAAGAAGTACCCAGGGTAAGTGACAGGGGTCCAGATAGTCCTAGGATCAAGGGGATGGTACAAGCACCCATAGGAGGCCTTAAATGCCTCTACACTAATGCTCGTAGTATGGGGAACAAGGAGGAGGAACTTGCCCTCCTGCTAGCTAGCACAAACCCGGACATAGTTGGGCTCACTGAAACCTGGTGGGATTCAACCCATGATTGGGTAGTAAATGTTAGGGGCTACAGACTGTACAGGCGGGATAAAATGGGGAGGAAAGGCAGGAGTGTGTCACTATGTAAAAGAGTAATACACGTTCTCAACAAATAGGATGGGGTCAGAGGAGGGGCAGACTGAAGTGTTCTGGGTAAGAATACAAGGGGGTCAAAGGGAAAAGTACTTAACAGTGGGTGTCTAGTACAGACCACCCAACCAGGGGGAAGAGCTGGACTGGGAATTCTCAGGTCAGCTCGCGGAGGCAGTTAAGTCAAGGGATGTGGTCATCATGGGTGACCTAAACTACCTGGACATCTGCTGGGAGGAGCAGTCTGCCGGGTCTGACCACTCATGTAGGTTCATAGCTGAGATAGAGGACCTCCACCTAACCCAGGAAGTGCACAGTCCCACCAGGGGAAATACTTTGCTAGACCTGGTCCTGGCCACAGGCAACAACCTGGTGAGGAGACTGCAGGTTCTCGACCACCTGGGCAATAGTGATTATCACCTACTGGAATTCACCTTCTAGTGCAGGGTGTCAAAGGCCTGAAGCAAGGCAGTAGCCCTTGACTTCAGGAGGGCAGATTTCAATGACTTAAGGAGATTAGTAGGAGAGGCACTGAGGTCCCAGAGGGTAGGGGAGTTGAGAGTCCAAGAAGAGTGGTCGTTCATTAAGGAAATGATCCTCTGAGCCCAAAGGGTGACAGTCCCAACGTGAATCAAAGTGGGCAAGAGTGTTTAAAAGCTCCCATGGCTTGCCAAAGGGATTCAGAAATGTCCGAAAGCTAAAAAGGATGTGTACATTCGGTGGAAGAGAGGGTGCTATCACCAAGGAGGATTATACCTCCATTGCTCGAGACTGTAGGGGGCTGTTAGGAAGGCTAAGGTGGAGACAGAACTAGGACAAGCGATCAGGATCAATGATAACAAGAAGTCCTTTTCTAAATACATAGGGAGTAAAAAGAAGGCACTGGGTAATGTGAGCCCCCTGCAGGACATGCTTGGCAGTCTGGTGTTTGCATCAGATGAAAAAGCTGACCTCTTTAACAAATTATTTGCCTCCATTTTTCTGAACATGGACTGGAACATCCCCCACCCCACTGGGATTCCGGATGGACTCAGGAGAGGCACCACCAGGCCTACAGTCAGGGAGGACCTAGTTAGGGAATTTCTGGTGGGGCTGGATGTATTTAAATCACCAGGTCCAGATGCTCTCCACCCCAGGGTGCTGAGGGAATTAGCAGGGGACATTGTGGGGCCCCTGGCACAGCTTTATGAGCACTTGTGGTGCTCTGGCCAGGTTCCAGAGGACTGGAAAAAGGCCAATGTGGTCCCCATTTTCAAAAAAGGGAGGAAGGAGGACCTAGGTAACTATAGGCCCGTTAGTCTTACCTCTGTCCTGGGGAAGCTCTTTGAGAAAATTATTCAGGAGCACATCTGCGAGGGACCAGCAGGGGAGATTATGCTCAGGGGCAACCAACGTGGGTTCATTAGGGGCAGGTCCTGTCAGACCAACCTGGTTGCCTTTTACAATCAGGTAACAAAATCCTTGGACTCAGGTGTCATGGTGGATGTAGTCTTTCTGGACATTAGGTAGGCCTTTGACACCATCTCTGACCCCATTCTCATTAAAAAACTAAGTGACTGTGGCATTGATGCCTACACAGTCAGATGGGTCACAAATTAGCTAGGCGGCTGCACCCAGAGAGTGGTGGTGAACAGGTCATTTTTGACCTAGAGGGATGTGGACTGTGGAGACCCCCAGGGCTTGGTCCTCAGGCCCACACTGTTTAACATCTTTATCAGCAACTTGGACGAGGGGGTGAAAAGCACCTTGTTCAAATTTGCGGATGACACTAAGATGTGGGGAAAGGTGGGCATGCTAGAAGGGAGGGACAGGCTACAACTATATCTGGACAGGTTACAGGGGTGGGTGGATGAGAATAGGATGAGATTCAATACTGACAAGTGCAGGGTACTGCACCTAGGGAGAAAGAACCAGGAACATACCAATAGGCTGGAGAACTCCCTTCTCATCAACACAGAGTCAGAAAAGGATCTTGGAGTCATTATTGATTCCAAGCTCAACATGGGCTGCCAATATGAGGACGCAGTCAGTAAGGCTAACCGCACCTTGTCATGCACTTGCAGACGCATCACAAGCAGGTCCAAGGAAGTGATCCTCCCCCTCTATGAGACATTGGTCATGCCGCAGTTGGAGTACTGTGTCCAGTTCTGGGCGCTGCACTTCAGGAGGGATGTGGCCAGCATTGAGAGGCTCTAGAGGAGAGCCACTTGCATTGTCAGGGGGCAGCAGGGCAGGCCCTACGAAGAGAGGCTACAGGACCTGAACTTGTTCAGCCTCCACAAGAGAAGGCTGAGAGGGGATCTGGTGGTCATCTATAAACTTACCAGGGGAGACCAGTGGGGAATGGGAGAGGCCTTGTTCCCCTGAGCACTACCTGGAGTAACTAGGAATAACAGCCACAAGTTGATTGAGAGTAGGTTCAGGCTAGACATGAGGAGGAACTACTTCACAGTCAGGGTGACTAGGATCTGGAACCAACTTCCAAGGGAGGTGGTGCTTGCTCCTACCTTGGGGGTCTTCAAAAGAAGACTAGATAATCACCTAGCTGGGGTAATTTGATCCCAGCACTCATTTCTGCCCATGGCAAAGAGTTGGACTTGATCTGCTCCAGTCCCTTCCAACCCCAACAACTATGAAAGTAAGAAACTGCGAAAGGGACAGGAGGGTTCAGTCTAGCACCTCCGGCTTCTGACCTGAGCCATTGCAGACATGTGCTTGCATTTCTGGAATCAAAAGTGAACGTCTATTCACCTGCAAATCAGTTCAATCTATGTAGGTTAGACTAACCTGCAAAGATTGAATCAATTCAAGCTTGGGCTTTTTGAATGTCTTTACTTAACCTAAATAACCAGTAGGTAGGGAGTTAAACCAATATATAATCTGGGGTACAAAGCATGGGCAACTGGTGCCTCCTGAGTCAGTGGCCAGTCAGTGACCGGGGCGGCGGGGGGAAAAAGGGGGTTCCCTCATGGCTGATCTCACCGATGCCGAAGTGCCAGCACACTTCTAGGTGCACCGCGGGCACTTCTGGCCCGGCACAATCGGCCGCAGGAGAGACCACAAGGATTGCTTCTTCTGGCACACCCACTCCCTGGCTGGTGCTCTCAGGAAGGGCACCAACACATTTTCCTGTGCCCCCTGTCCATCACCTAAGCAGGGAATGCTGCTGTCAGGGGGTGCACCAGCACTCTCAGGGGGTGCATGTGCACGTCTTCCCCCACACACATTGTCACTGGTACAAAGCATGTAAATCTCTGATCTTGCCTGGGTTTGACCAAGAGATACGAAGAGAATCTGGCAGTTTAACCTGAGTAGCTGTTGTTGGTTGTTTATATGACATGATCAACATGAAGATCTGGCACATTATTTCTAGCTCATTTTACCTGGGGAAATTGTATCAATGATACATCTTGTATCATGGCCTACAAAAAAGCTGAAAGATTTAAACCATGCATCAAGTCTGTCCATGCATGGTACTGTATTTTGCAGTGTCATTGCCTTACCAACCTTTTATACTTGAAATTTTCAATGGTGTTGAAATTTGCGGGTAGCAGTGTAAACGATGCTGGGTGAGGTCTGGAGAAGAAAATTTATATAAACAGTATCTTGTGACTGTTGCTTTAATGGGACCTAAATAATGGTACAGTTTGAGATGGTGAACAAGGAAGCGGTTTTTTTGCTTTGGTGACTCCTCACTGCAGATAGGAAGTAGATTTTTATACTTACATGTTATAATTAATTGTAGCTCCTATATTGTTTAATCAACAGTCACAGTGAGCTTCAAAAATGAGGCAATGCAATCATTGTGCTTCATAATATGAATAGCATTTGATGACACATTGCAGAAGCAGCTAGAAATAATACAAAAAAGGATGTTCACAGAACAGATTGCATTGTGAGTTCCAGCTACCAGGTTTCAGTGGCTGAAACACAGCCTTCATCCATCTGCCTAAATACCCTGCAGAAATCTTGGCTCCCCATTAGTACTGGAAAGCTAACCTAATAAGCAAGCTGAGGATAAGAAGCCTAAATATTTCTTTCTGACACCTACCACCTACTCACCTCCAGGAATGGGTGTTCAGAGCATGCCAAGGACAGGGAATGCATTTAGGAATACATTTCCCCATGTGAAGATTTGCATGAACATATTCTTGTGCCGACTTTTTGCAAGCAACTTGCATGTCCCTGCATGTTAAGTAGTGTAAGACGCGAGTGTTAGCATTTTGAACCGTTTTTTCCTGCATGGACATGCATTTCAAAGCACATAGCAGATAACTGTTAACATATCTATTGGGCTGTTCTAGGAACTGCACCTACCTCTTTAAGAAATGGGCATAGGCACATATGCTTCCCAGCTAGGACTGGTGGGAAAGCTGTTAAGGGCCATACTTCGGTTTTGAAATAATATAAATAAAGGCAACTGAGTACTGGAACTTGACTGATGAAATTAAAGCATGCAGCTAGGTGAGCCAAGAAAACTAACCATCTCAGACTCCATTTGTGGCTGAGAATTTTAAGCAATTAAGTTACTTCTCATCCCAGTTGCCTGGCAATTTTAAAGTTTTATGTCATGTTTTTCTGTTGCGTATTTACTTTTGTTAGTTTTTTCAATACTGCATTGCTTTGAATAGACTGTGCACACTAAAACCCAAAAGTCTTTTAGCCTATAGCTTACCTACAAGGCAGGATATGTTTTGTTCTCCATTACTCTGTCATTGTATGTCACAGGTCTGATTAAACCTAAGCAGAGTTGTATATACGATTTGGTTCTGGAAAATATGTGGCTGCTTTATATTTTGCTCTCTATGGCAATGGAGAGCAAACACCAAATATTTCACTTACTAAACTTTTCACTTTTCATGGGATGCTTCACTTTAGAAATTGAACAAAAGAATGCAGGGTCTGATTTGACCAATAGCTGGAACCTTCCTTTGTACATTTCTCTGGTAACAAACTGCATCAGTGGGGGTTAATGTACAGGTATGCCAGCCAAAATGCTCCATGCTCCTGCACTGCCTCATTTACCTGATACAGTTTAGCTGAGTGCAGTTTAGCTGAGTGCAGAGTTTAGCTGAAGTGCAGAGATCCAGTGGAACACTGACACATGAAACAATGCCAGTGTATGCCAAAGCAACACAGAAGTTATTGCAAAGAGGTCAGAAGCAGAGTAACTGCATTTATTAATAGCAGGCTTGATTTGATTCCGCATCGAAGTCCCTCTGAGCCAAATCAGTTCTCAAATGACTGCCTGCAACAGGCTCTACTTTTGTGGATGAAATGTGTTGCAAGAAGGTTTTAAAACATTTTCTTATGTTAACTTTTCCAGGTGGAACAGCTCTGATTACTTGTGTAGTCAAATGTGAGAACAGGAAATCTTTGTACACTGGGCCAAGCTTTCCTGTTTTACAGCTCACATTTTTCAGACATCTCACTTTTAAATTCCAATATTTCTCAAGAGGAGGCCTCTAGTTTTATATTACATAAAGTTGGGGGTGGGGTGGAATACAATAAAAAACTGTTTCCACTTCAACAAAGGATTCTTCAACAGTATCCCCAGTTATCCTGGATACTTTTTAAGAGATAAGAAAGTGAGCACTATTCTCTAAGTTCTCTTTTTCTTGTGTCTGAAACTGAAAATGCAAAATGAGAGCAAAACACATTGAGGAACGTACGCAAATTTGAAATAATGGGCCAATGAACAAAATCATTACTAATGATGGACTTGTGCTCTGGAAAATGTGTTTGACATGGAATATGTGGTACTTATGCTAATAGCCAAATCCAGTCCTCCATTCCAGTTGGAAAACTATCCTAACAAGACATCTTGGGCATATCCAGATGTGCATGGATGTTTGGTTTCCTGGGGCCAACTAGCAGCAGTGCACCTTGTGCTGCACTGGCTTGTCCCCCAGGAACGCCTGTGCCTTGCATGCTTTGGCATGTGGCAAGTTGCCTTGGGTGGGGTAGGGCAGGCTGGGGCCAGCACTGGGCCCCTGGGGGCGTCCCGGGGCTGCAGCTATGGTGATTATGCCATGTGGAGCCTGGCTGACAGAAGAGCATGGCTCCAGGTGGCCTGGCTCTGCTTTTCAGCAGCATACGCTGCCTGAATGTGTGTTGCACTGGCTTTTTTTCCACCTTTTTTTTTGACCCCTGGATATTCAGGATATACAGGGGAGATCAGAGCTGCAGATAGCATCCCCTGGCATTGGGGCATGAATTGGGCAGTTTCCTGCATTTACCATCTGTTTATGGGAACAGCAAACTCGTGGCAGGTGAGACAGGGCGGATTGCCCTGTAGAGACAGGTGGGCAGGCCAGCATGAGACCAGGCCCCAAGTGTGCCCCCTGTCACAGTGATGTATCTTGGATTTATCATAACTTATTTTAATAGGTAGAATTTCTTGGATGGACTCTCTCTCCTTACCTGGGTTGTCAACTGTACATAAATTCATGGATCAGGAATAAAAAGCAAGGCTAAAAACTCCTGGGTATGTGCAGACATTACATTTAGATTGACCTAACCAAGGTTAAATCCCCAATCATAGATATACAAGAAGCTTATATCACCCCAAAAATGGTATGACCAATCTAAGTTAGTATACCTACTCAAGTGCACTGACTTAGAATGAGATCAGGTTAACCCAAGCTAAGAAAGTGTTAATGTAAACTTGCAAATCCTATACACATTTGCAGAACAACCCTGGGGCTGGGAAAAGTCCACCTACTTGCCCCAGCCCCAGCCCCAAGGGTGCACTATTTTGCAGACCTGCCAATCTCATAGTCTCATTCCCCGACACAAAGTTACTTACACTGGTTTTTCCATGTGGCTCCTGGGAATGATAAAAAGCTGCACACTCTGCTCCCAATCTATGCATGAATATAGGCTGGATGTGGTGAATGATTGTACACCCCCCCTGCCTGTAAAGCATATTAAAAAAGTGAACCATCTGTAAAAAAGATAAGCAGTGGAGAGCTTGATTGAAGATCCCTTACCAAAAAGAAGCTGGAGGTAAGCTGTGAAGGACTAAGAACAGCAGTACCACCTGGTGTCTGAGCAAGAGTACAGCACCCTGCAGGGAGTGTTCAAGATTTTGTAACCCTTAGCTCCCTCTCCCCCAGCCATGTGCTGCTGCTGGTTTCTCCTGTCCCTTGCCTATAACACTGCTGGGTTACAGGTAGGTAGACAGCATTGCTTTTGGGGACATCTGTGTCAAGATGGGGGAAGGCACTAGTGGGGGCAAGGCTGGAATGTGTGATGGGGGGGGGCATGGTCCATGGTGTGATCAAGGGGTATCAGGGTGTGGGTGAGTAGGCAATCCCTCAAGTAGGGGCAGCATGGTGTCAAACTATTGCTGCAGTTAAGTAGGCTTGCCAACCCAATAATTTTCTTTTCTTCTTTTATTTTTTTGCTGATAATCTGCAAACTCTTTGCCTCACAGGTGGCATCCACACGTTGTAATCATACCCTGCACCATGACTGGTACTCCCGGGTTTCACAGGGACTTGCAGTCCCTCCCTGGAGCAGTAGGTCATTGTGCTCAACTACTGGTCTTACTTTCACCCCATACTTGGCCTCCTCACAGAAGAGAATTTACTGGGGTCAGGACTCACCCCTCACCCTCTGGCTGAGCCCTCTGCTTGGCCTCTGGTCCAAACCATGGCCTCAGGCATCCACAACCATGCCTTGGTCTCTACCCCACAAATGGAGTTCCTACTACGCCCTCTTTAGGGCTTCTATACTACACCCCACCCTGGGGTCTTCTCATCTTCATGATCGACTATTCACAGGGCCCTTGTACTGCCCTTCAGGCTTACTCCCCATTCAGCCCCACTCAACACACCCCTGAGATGGTCCTTCAGGCCTACTCAACAGCCCTTCAGACCTACTCCTGTTCAGCCCTAGTTTGTGTGTGGCCACACACACTATGCTCTTCATGCTACCCTCTCTGGGGCCTCTGGGATCTCACATCTCTGCTGGACTTAGGTGGCACTCTGCTTGCCATGCCTGGCCCCATACTCCCCCAACTGCCTCCAAAGCCCACCCAAAGATGGGGGCTGGGGTTAAGGTACCCCACCTCACCTTTCACTGGGGAGGTAACTGGCCTGGCATTTCTTGGGGACTCCCATGCCACCAGGAGCCCCATCAGGCCACCCTTCCCCAGCAGGGTTCAGTTTTAGGTCATGCCCAGGACCAAGAGCCTCCAGCTCCTATCTGCTAGATGTTCCATACAGCTCAGCTAGGCAATGTTTCTGCCTGGGCTGGCAACAGCAAACTGCTATGTTTATATAGGCAGCCAGTGTTCTAAAATGGCTTCTTCAATCAAGCACCTGCTGGCTGCCTGACTCAGCCCTTAAAGTGGCAGGCACTGCAAGTGCCGTGCCACAGTCACCCATCAAGCACCAGTGATATCTCAGACAAAAAAACCAACAACACACTAAACATTTGATTTAGTTTGACAAATCAAAGTGTTTCAGTTTGAGTCAATCAGCTTGTATGTTCCATCAGCCAATAGATGTGCAATGAACTAATTCTAAGAACTTGAAATATTACCAGAAGTCATTTACTCAATTGCAGCGTGCCTATCTACATAGTCCAGTACAGTGTTTTGTGGAGATGCCCAAGCTAGTAAAATAGCTAGGGCTCTGAAAATATATAGCTGTTAGTATGGCACTTCACAATAACTATTTAACCCATTCTGTTGACTTACTGCATTTTACCCAAATCCAACATTACTTTGAATTTAAGATGACCCCCAATAATTAGATTCTAGACAGGGAAAATTTATAGTTTTCCCTGTCTAGAATCTAATTATTGTAGGGGGAAAAATAACTTAATCTTGGATTGAGTAAATATGGTAATTAGCTTAATTGGAGCACTGTGCTATCGCTAGCAGGAGAGCTAGCTCAGATACTTGCAGGAATGTTCATGCATTCTCATGAACATTACAGAGTCTCTCTTAGACATTGCCTTGTTTGTATTACCTTGTTTTATAAAGAAATCTTGGACAAGCTTATTTTGCTAAATACCTTTCAAAATCATAGGGTTGAAATTCAGATGCTAAGCAGAACAACTAAATCTTAAGCAACTAACTTCTTATGTTCTGTTGCATAAAAGTATACCTTATTTAAATTGTTGATACGTCTGTTTTTCCACTCCTCTCTCCCCCAAACCCCAATACATTACCCACACTGAAATTGCATGGCATTTACAACAATCACTGTCTTTTCCATGGGTATTGTCTCCCTCATGCTATTGGTTCTATGCACATGATAACTAATCAGATTAGTTGAATTGGTTCTAGTCTGTGCATAACGTGTTCTGAAACCAGTAGGTAACAAAGCTCTGCAGACATGGGAAAGTACCTGTGATGGTTTTACTGGCAGGTTTAAGAGTTAATTTTCTAATACAATATTTATATATTTAATATAAATTAATGAGAAGTAATAGGCATAAATCATCCTTTGTCTAAGGATTTTACAAACACTAATGAATTAAGCCATTAATTGTAGGATAAAGATAGATGACATGCAAATGGGAAATTTTAAAGAAAAGAGTCTAAGATAAGGCTTTCTATGGCAAACATCCCCCTTGATTCCTGTGTTCCCTAAGTTAGGCTGCTGCAAAATATTATTCAATATATAATATAAGAATGACTAAATCTGGGAACTAAGTAAATTCTCATATTTTACTGAATGGAACAAAATTCCAATAGAAATTCTGCTTTTGCAATTTCATTTAAAGCAGATTCTAGGCATCCACCAAAACTCTTCCACTGATGCCTTAATGCACTTTAGTGCACAAAGTGCTAAAGGACCATGCTAGGGGATACGAAGCATGGAAACCAATATAGGAATAACCATGGATCAAACATGACAGAGGAGAGAGTGCAACCAAGAGAAGCTTAACTCTCCTCTCTAGAATGTCAAGGAGTGCTGATAATAAGTTCCTCAAATGATCAGAATGACCAAAGACAGACATGATCAAAAATGGAAGAAGGAAAAGCTAAGAATAGCTTAAAGGAAAAGAGATGATGACAGAAATAATAGTACTATGGTATTCTTTCAGCAAATGGGGAAAGGGACAACAACTAATAGATATGACTAATAAAACACTAAATTCACTATGAAGCCTTATTCAGGACAGAATCTCTGTCTACCTTGTCTGCCTCTGACATATCAAAGGATGCTATTACTGATTCAGATTGTTACTGCGCCATTTTTTTTCTAATTAGGATTGATTTGTATGCTGATGACCCTCAACTATGTCATATCTGTAACTAATCTAATCAGATATGGATTGTGCTGTTTCCTTTTCTGGTGCCTGTCAGTGATAAGGACTTGAATTAAAATTAGTTAAACTGATGACATTTCAATCTGGAGAAAGTGAAGGTGATGATAGTTGTCAAAGAGAAGGGACTGACAAATGTTGTAGTTGGTTTATTTGTTGTAAAAAAATCAATAAATGGTACCAACAAATGTTATAGTTTTGGGGGTATAAATGGCATAGTAGTGGTGGTGATGGTATACCTGTGATGGTCTAGAGATATGAGAGAAGCAAGATTTGTGAGGTGAAGTAATATCTTTTGTTGCATTAACTAGTATAGTCGGGAGAAAGAGAAGATAAGCTTTCAGGTTTCAGACATGCTTTAGAGAAGGAAACAGACACAGCCCAAGCTAAAGTAAAACAATTACTGTCACTTTGTCAATCAGTTTGAAGTAGGCAGTTATCTCCTACGGAATGAAGCTGAGCTAGCAAAGGAAAGGGTGAATGGTTTTATGATCCTTGACAAACATCTCTGTTTTGTCCTGACAAGGTTTTTTGGGTATATGTGATATCTTTTATTAAACTAATGAAATAGTTGGAAAATTGTTCTTTGCAAACTTTTGGGTATAACCACCCTTCTTCAGGCATAGGGTGAATTCTGTTTAGTCCTTTTTTTGTTGTTGTTGCTGTTCCCAGGCCCATCTCCTGAAGTTATTGTGTAGGTTCTGTTTGAGGACAAGGACTTACTACCTCTTAGACTGCATCAGTTATATATTTATCTACATTGCAACGTTTTCTTGATGACTGGAAATGGTTTCAGACTTTTTAAGTCTTTATCATTTCTAGATGGACCACTGGAAGAGACTTTTAACTGGTACTTCTGCAGACTAGCTGAAAGCTTCAACTAGCACAGAATATGGCAGTCAAAGGGCTTGCCTACATATGTCATTATGGCGACATTGTTACTGCACTATCATTTAGTACTTCCTTTTGGGACTAAAAGACAGAGCAGTAACACCCTGTACTGCGCGGTGTGTGTCACGCACGGTTACTTTTAGGCACTACGTCACTGTAGCAACGTACTATAATGGAGGGAATGCATTGCTATGGTGATGTAGCTCAGCATTGCAGTTTATGACCACTGATGCCATGTTGACGTTGTGTATTGCTATGGTAACATAGCATCGTGTATAGATGCACCCAAACTGCTTAGCAAAGCAGGTGTGTATGAGCACGTTGTACCTATGTGCAACAAAAGGAACCAGCATTCACTCTGCTGCTTGTTTTGCTTTGTGAACTATTTTAAGGCCTGCTTGTTGCATATTGTGCAGGTTGAAATGCATTTGGACATTTTTGTTGGTAGCTTGACATACATAATGTCTTGGAGAAGGGCCTTGTATTTAATCTTCTTTTCCTTGGTATTGGTCAGGGGCCAAGTTATAGTTTATTAACCTTCAGAGTTGTATATGAACTACCCATAGTTAGGTCCTTGCTTTGATGAACATATCCATGAAGGCAGTACCTTACCTTGGGCTACACAAATAGAGGAGCAGAAACAGCTAAAATTTCTGTTCAGATCAGATGTCAAATAAAAAATAGGAAAAAATAATTCTGTGTCAATTAAAATTGAAATGTTTTATTTTTGCCACTGAACCAAACAAACAACAGTAATGTTAATTCCTAACATTATTTTATTTTGGAAATAATTCATTATTTCCAAGGAAAAGGAATTATATCCTTGGGGCGGCGGGGGGGGGGGGGGGTCTTTTTGCCCTTGATTTTAAAGATAAAACCAAACTGATTTCCAAACCAACTATTATTTCAAATAAAAACTAAACTAAACTAAACTAAACTTATTTTTACAGGAACACTGTAATGACATGCTTTAACATTCTAAAAAATATATTTCCCCAGTTTTAACTAAAATTATTCATCAAACTTTCAAACTATGTCAACCAGACACTACAGTTTTTTTTATTTAATATGGTATTTGAAAAAATTCGCCCACCTTTATGTGGGGGTGCACCAGAATTACACCAAGCTAACCATGGGCCATATCCTTATTATGGTAGACTTGGCTGTAACTAGTCCACAAACCAGATAGCATTTGTATTGCCATCAGATTTAGTAGCAAAAGTTTAGTGTACACTCTTGCTCTTGCTCAAAGAAGTTGCACAGTATATACCTACAGCCCACAGCTTCTCTTCATCTTCATTACCCTTTCTTGCTAGAGCCATGACAGACTTTTTCAGTAAACTTTAAACATGTGGCAATATTAGACAAGATCTGCAACATGAATCATTCGGCAAAAGTAGAGAAGGAAACTTGTTGAGGAAAACCCCGGAGAAATTGATTTGCAAACACACTTGAGAATACTTTTTTGATTTGTTCCTTTTGTCTTCTATTTGTTTTCCCATCTACAAGCAAGGTCCTACGTACTTTTTTTTCTCAAGCAGAACTAAATTTTGTAACAAAGGTCATTGGATGTTACAGCAGACTGGAAATTCAGTGGAAGCTGCAGATTATTATTATTAAAAAGGGTTTTACTTAATTCAATATGAAAACTAATATTCAACCAGGCAATATGCCATGTGTTTTAAATGTATATATAGTATAACACTTATTTTGCTCTTCCTCTTTTAGTTCTTTTAGCTCATTATTTTTCTATTGAAGCAAACAACTGCACTATAGAGGTCAGAGGTAAGGCCTCTGAATCAGAATTTCTTAAACCTCTGAATGCTGGAAACTGCAATGGGAGAGGAACAGGGAAATGATAATTCTGGATAATACCCTCCCCTTCAGCATCCATACTCTGCCATGGTGTGAGACAGGTTGCTGGGCTAGATGTACCTATAGTTTGATGAAGTAAATGGCAGTTTTTGTGTTCTTATGTAAAATAGATCTAGATGTTTTTCACCTAGGCACAGGACAACTGAACTTTTGATGTTGCCATCAGCGATCTGGGAGTGGGGCAAAGGGGCATTGTGCAGTGAGCTCTGACTTCTCTGCCTGGACAGCATAGACTCCTGCTAGAGCTCCACATGTGCAATGAGCTCTATGAACTCACCACCTGAATGGCATGAGCTCTGGCAGAAGCCATTGCTTTCATGTGGCTCCAAAGTCCATGGGTGAGCACTGCTGTCACTCATCCCTTCTTTTCCCTTGTTGCTGAATTCAGCAGACGGAGAGGAGGAGGGCAAACAGCAGTGGTGTTCATTCATTCCTTGGGCTCTGGAATCACAGGGCCTCTGACCAGAGCTTGTGGTGATAAGCTGGTGGACTCATAGAGCTAGCTGTGTATGCAGATTCCCAGCAGCAGACCAGGAGGTGAGTTCAGAGCTCACTGCATATGTGTGGCACAGTCAAAGAGGGTGTGACCATGCAGCCACAAGCCCCTAGATATGCCCTTGGGTATTGTGTAAGTAATGGGTAGAGTTTCAGGGTTACATTAGCATCTAACATGGATGTTGTACTAAAATGGTTAATAATGAAAGAGTTAACACTTAGTTTTGGAGATAATAGCTCACTGACATAGCTGGAACACTTCAAACATATCCAAGTTGTTTCAGGCTGTCCGCACACTTGGGAGGATGTGACTGCATCAGTAATTTGGAAAGTTTTCTTCACAGTCATAGTTGCTAGAAACCTTCTTGGGTAATAAATGTGAAAGCCTTGTCAGCCCCCTTGCAATTGTCCTGGTGCTAAGCGCTAGCATTGATGTGCTGCTCCAGTATAGTTTAATCTGAGTTCATACTATAGCACAATTCTGCAGTTGGCAAACCTAGTGGTGCTCCACTTAGAAGGGAACTTGCTGTGGCCCACAAAAGGACACTTTTCTCCCTTCATTTTCCATTATCTTTTTGCATGTACAGGATCCCAGCACAGCTATGTCATGTTCCAGCTAGTAATGTCCCCTTTTAGCCACCCTACCATAATACAGTTATCAGTACTTTTAAGTGATTGATATTAATATGTCTGCAGAAGAGGGTGACATTTGACCTAGTCCATCTGCTCTTCTCCAGTAACCTGGTTGTTTTTCGATAACCCAATCATCTTTCCTCTGTGTCTGTTTTCATACCCCTTTGATTCAGTAACTTTGACACACAAACAGGTAGTTTACTATACTGCAGAGAAGGTAATGAAATTGAGGCAAAAGAATAAAGTTAAAAGCATATAAAGACAACATTTCTGGGCATGTTTCTAATTTTCTGTAACTCATACTGATGTTTTCATCCTAGATAACATGACAGACTTGAATTCACTGGACTTCTATTCTATCAAAGTCCTGGTGGCAGCTATTGTCCATTAAAAGAAAAGATATGGGCTGAGAGGCTTTCTCTTTCAGAGATTTCTAAGCATACGTTTTTGCTATGAGCTGACAAGCAGTCTCATTTAAATGATGGTGACATCCCAGCAATGATTAAAATACATAATTTGACAAGTTACATAATTTAGAATGAAGGTCCTTGATTAAGGTATGTGAGGGCCTTGTTACTTGGTAATTTTGGGTGGCTCCCGCAGCTCTTAATACCTGCATTGTCCACACATTAACACCTTAGTGGGTTTTAAACACTTGTTATGTGGCTCAATGTTATGTCACTCCAGGGCAGACTTGTTTCTGATCTCCACTGCCCTGCTCCTGTTCCATTAAGGTGTAGCCACTCCCCACAGATGTCACCCAAATTGAAGTCCTCCAGTATCCCAGGATCTCTCACAACCCTGCCTGCAGAGCAGAGATAGAAACCTGTCTTGACTCACCAGCCCTCTAGAGACAACTCACAACTACAGCTCCCAGTCCTGCCCCTGCTTACCAGGCTACTAGTGGCAAGTCACAGCTGTGCAGGTGGTGGTCAGTCAGAGAAGGTTTCTGTACTAAGGATGTGGCTGCTCCAGCATTTATGCTGCTCACAGTGTAAGGTGTAACAAGGTCCTGAGCTTTATTTTTAACTTTGCCTCAGACTATGTATAACCTTGGGGAAATTATATAGACCTAAGTTTAAAAAAATGGTCACAATGTTTTAGTGTCTGACTTGAGACAGATGACAATGTTAAGAAATGCTGAGTAATCACAACTCTCATTGATTTCAATACTCTCAATAGCTCTTAAATGATGAATTGGATCAACATTTTAGGCTTTTTTGCATGGAGGTTTTTGTAGAAAGTCATGGAAATGGAAGCTGAACTCATGCAAAAAATATTTGCCTTCCAAGTTTGGCACTGGAAATGTGAAGAATTGCCTGGGTTCAGTGTAAATTGGTAGAAGCCCCATGTTTCTGATTGGTTTGCTTTCAGAGTTTGTTTTTGTTGAAATGTTAGTAGAACAAACTTATGAAGATAGAGAATAAAAATATATCCCTGGAGTTTTTTTTAGTAGTTCTAATCATCACCAAACCAGTTTGGGCCTGACAGTTAAGAACTAAAATGAGCCTTTAACATTTGAGGTAAAAACTAAAGGCTAGATTCTGTTCCACCTATTACAGGCTGACATACAATCCTGTCCCACCCTGTCCCTGAAGACCTGTTTACAAAGGTAAGTTGGCTCTCTTTCTCACTGTGTTTTGTGATTTAAGTTTAAGGTAAAGATGACAGTAAGTTCAAAAATAGATGGATTTTCAGGGCAGGGCAATAGCCATGTGCCAAATAGATATCCAACTGTGTGATTTACAAAAGTCCTAATTTAAGGTTGGTATCAATGATAAATTAGACATGTAAATAGGTATAAGTTCAGTAACTGGCAACTGTAACAGTTTAATTAATTCCTTATGTCATTTTGGATATAAAAAAGTGCACATCCCCATATTTCTTTGACTGGAGTCTGACATCTATCTTGTTGCACACTAAGAAAAGTGTAAGTACTGCACCCATAGAAACCAGTCACAAGCTTACATTTCTTTCAGTGGAACCAGTTTCAGGACTGAAGCTTCCAGAGACTCTACATGGCTGAGTGTATTCCTATAAACAATTGCCATTGTACTTGTCTCGTAAAATGGCTCCTTGGTAGTTCTGCCTCTCATGCAGGATTACTTGCAGTACATATTTAGGGAATTTTTTGTTATTCTGTTCACTGCAAAAGACTGTAGATTCCCCATAGCGTTGGTTCCTTGTTTTTTTATTTTTCCCCCCTTTTAGCTAACATGGTAGTTTATTTGCTATATAAGACCTCTAAATGTTTAATGGAAACTTGCTGATCTCAGTGCAAGTTTGCATACTGCAAAGGTCACACAAAACTAAAAATAAGCAGATTTGCAAAAGGCAAATGGTCTTGGTTCATGTAGCTAACAGAAACACACAACTGGAAAAAAATCTTCCTAAAATCTGCATGTACTAATTCAAACTAACAAATTAGTTAAGGGAGAAGACCCACTTTTTATCTTGTTTCTACTGACTGTACCTCATATAACCTCTGCCATCTACACTGAAGTACACTCTGAAATCATGTTTCAAATCAATAGTGCATGAAGTACTTTCCTTCATGTTTTTGCAAATGATCACACACAGATATTAGACATAATTATGTTTTCTCTGTTTCTCTCCCAATGCAGGATTATTTTCTGTTATACACAATAGGTCTGACATAGCTATTCTTACTCATGTGAGTAATACCTGTCTTTACAAGTACATCTTATGGTGAGCATGAATTAGGTCCTATGTGGTTTATCCAGTTCATTTGAAATTGAGCCTCCACTCTTACTCCCCTTGGAAGACTGATTAACAGCTTAACAGATTGTATTGACAAAAGTTTTTCCTGAGCACAAGCTTCGTGATTCTGAAAGCCTAAACCATGGAGCAAGTATGCAAGGAGCAAATGGTTTTTTTGGTGATATCTTTTATTGGACCAACAGTATACGTGGGAGAGATGTTAGACAAGGTTACAGGCACAAAATTCCCTTCATTTTTTACCCAAAAGCTTATCTAAGATCTCTCCCAACTATACATATAGCTGGTCCAGTAAAAGATATCACCCAAAGCCTTTTGCTTCTCATATATTCCCTGGACCATCAGATCCAAAAACACTTCAACTCTGTGGGAAGGCAGGCAGCAACATTCTGTACCAAGTAGCATACCTTAGGGTTTCTCAATGGCTAGAGTCAGAAGTTGCACATAAACTGGTTTAAGTGATCAGAAACTGGTTTAAACCTGTAACAGAACATAAGCTCAGTGCACATAAACCAGTTTCAAAATGACTGAAACCAGTTTAAGATAAACCTGGTTGAATGTAGTATGAGATTTAACTGATTTGGGTAAAACTGGTTTATGAAACTTCTCTCTCAGACCTGGTTCAAGTTAAATCATAGTCCTCCAGCATGCTTTACAGCGCTGGGCTGGGCTGGGCTGTCTGTTCCAGCAGAGAATGGTTGCGGAGGAGGCAAGCTTTGCCCCCTACCCAGGCAAACTCCGGCTGGGGTCTGGGACCTGGGAGGGGGTGTTAAACCCACCTTCCCCAGAGTACAGAGCTGTCATGCTGCTAAATTTACTGAAAGTTAATGCTGGCTGCAGCTGTGGACTACAAATCCCAGAGGCAGTTTAGACTAATCTGCAGTTTAGACTAATCTGCAAAAACTGAATCGATTCAGCCTCAGGTTTTTTGACTGTCTGTACTTAGCCAAAGTGTCCTTTTTTGTCTGTAAGGCTGCTTGTACATGTGCTCATTGGCATTCTAATTAGAACATGGCAGATCAGACTCAATTAATCAAGTCTGCTCCATGTTCTAATTGGAATGTTGCAGCGTTGCCACAACATCATGTGTATTAAGCCCCATGCACATTTTAAAATGGCTGTGGGATGCTTTAACTAAACCTTGTCAAATGAGGTTTCAATAAAGCATCCCATGGTCATTTTTAAACACACAGGGGCTCAGGGGCTTAATACATGTGATGGTGAGGAATTTTAATTAGAGTGGCTGCCCGGGAAGTGCTCTAATTAACCCCCCCCCCCCTCGAGCATGTGTATAGGCAGCCTAAGCTACTTATGTTTGTGTTTTCTTTTTCTTGTCTAGCACTTAGTGTGTGTGTGTTTTGAGGATTCAGGAATTGTAATAGGTGCTGGAGAGCAGTGCAAGAGTCAGCAGTACTTGACTCTACTTTGGCTGTTTGGGATTTTTTTTCTACCTCTTAATCTAAAGGAGCCCTGTTATTACTAGAGCTAAACAGAAATGGGAATCCTTTCCCTAGAAGAGATTCCAAATTAAAAAAAAAGAAAAAGTAAAGAAATAGGTCAAAACATGACATGTCTTGATGTTTCCAATGAAGCAGAATTTTGTTTGGAACAAACCAAAAAAACCATTTCAATTCAGCCTTTCTAAAATATCTTTAAGGCTCCTTGGATCAAATAGCTGGGGATGCTGCCAGTCCTGGTAAACTTGCATGCTTTCCAGATGGCCACTAAACTTTTTAATCAGTGTTGTCTGGTGGGCAGGGAAAGCAAGAATGCATTGGAAACTTTCTAGACAGCTCTTGTTAGTACCATAATAGCTCTTGTTCTCATTCCACATTTGGACTTCCTGAGATAGTGTTCTGTATCTTGTCTTCTATGTGTACTGTCCCTGTCTTAGATTGTAAAATCTTTGGGTCAAGGAAAATACCTTATCCTAGATTCATGTGAGTAGACTTGCTATTTTTAGAACATGGTGCAAGACCTGTTTTTTTTTCTTGAGCATTTCTTCAATAACAAGGGAGGAAGACAGGCATGACATTATCACCCATACATACATTAATAACTAGTGAGCAGAAGCTGACTCAGAGACTGAGGGAAATTGGGAGGTATTTTCAGAATATGTCTGCACTGAAGTTGGGAAGTGTGATTGCAGCTCATGCAGATGTAGCTAATGCAGGTTTCAGGTACTGGCAGCAGCAAAGCTATAGTGGATTATATTTCATCCATAAAGTAAATCTGAGTTCCTAGGAGGTCTTGTTCAGCTCATACTGAAGTTCATGATGCATCAGCCACACTGATATTGCTGGCCTAACTAGTAGGGCTGTGCGAAGCTTCAGTCGCCGATTCAATTTGGAGAAGATTCAGTCCAATTCGGTGGCCGAATGTCCAAATTGAATCCAAAGCCTCCAAATCAATTCGGAGAGATTCGGAGATTCGAATCGGCCAGGGAGAGGCAGGCACAGCTGGGTGGCTGCAGGTTCTCCTGCAGCTCCTCCAGCTGTGCCTGCCTCTCCCCGGGTGTGGGGAGCCATGGGAGAAGCCCCCATGGCTGCCCTGTCCAGCCCCATCCCCTGCCTGGCCCCAGCCTTCCGGCACTTTAGAAAAAAAACAAAAAAAGACCCACACTCACCAGCTCCAGCAGCGGGGATCAGGGCCTCTGGGAGCTCATGGCAAGGCCCCCATGTGCACCGCTCAGTGCCAGTGGCCGCAGCTTCTAGACAGCGTGCAGTGCTCTGCCAAGCCGCGCTGCACCCACGCCATGGGGCAGCTGCCATGCAGGTACCAGGTGGGTGGGGGGGCAATCCCTGCTACCCCCCACTGCCCTGCGCTGTGTGGGGGGCTCTTCCATGAGTGCTCAGAAGCGCTGATCCCTGCTGCTGAAGCCAGTGTGTGCGGGGATTTTTTTTTTAAAGTACCTGGACTTTAAAAGGTGGGGGATGGGGCCAGTCAGGGCAGCCATGAGGGCAGCCATGGCTCCCCCTGCCTGGGGAGAGGCAGGCACAGCCAGAGGATCTGTGGGAGAACCTGCAGCCGCCTGGCTGTACCTGCCTCTCCCTGGCTGATCCAAATCACCGAATCAGTGCTGAATCAGCACCGAATCTTCGATTCTGATTCAGTCAAATCGAATGAGGACAGTGATTCAAATCACCAAATCGAATCACTGTCCTCTGAATTGGCTGAATCCGAATCTGAATTGGATACTTCCCTATTCACACAGGCCTACTAACTAGTTAGATTAGAACTAGCTAATATCTGCATGAGTTACCTTAACTCCTGGTTGCAATGTAAGCATATACACATACTCATTTAGAGCCGGACTGATTCAAATGGTGACCAATTCTTCATGTGGACTCAGTGGGCATGTCCCCACATGCAGGGACATGCATTTAATGTGGCACAAATAGCAGCAGCACAAATTTGTGATGCTGCTTTTTGCAACTGTGCATACCCCTGTATGGACAGTTTGCCATGCAGCAAAATGCCCCGCTTCAGGGAAACTTCCATTTGCTCATTCCTCCCATCTCCCAGCATGCTGGAGAAGCTGGAGAACACCTAAAGCAGTAGTAATGCTCTGGCCAGCAGCCAGAGGATCTCCCTGGAGGACCCAGCCTCCAGGTGCTCAGACGCATGCTCCTGGAGCTTTTTTTTTTGCAGTGTTTTTTTTTTTTTTTGATACCAGGAGTTCCCAGTATCAAAATTTGGCACCAAGCTGCAAATTTTCTGTGTGACGAATGGTTCCATGTTTGCCAGGTGCAGTTTGAATTTATGTCACTTCAAACAGTTCTGAGGTGCTGCAAACCACATGCGCGCACTCATCTGGATGTAACCCTGGCTGTGTCCTGACAAGTGCAGACGTTTGGTTCCATGGGAACAATTAGTGCACAGTTTGTGCCACTGTTAGTTGTCCCCAGGGAATGCCTGTGCCACGCACCCTCTGGCATCTGGCAGGTCACCCCAGGTGGGGCAGGGGAGGCTGGGGCCAGCAACTGTGCTCGTCCCAGCAGCCTTACTTGGGTTCCTGGGGGATGGGGAAGCTGCAGCTGCAATACTCCTGAAGCTGGGAGCCTGGCCGGCAGCCAGAGTGTGGCTTTAGCCAGCCAGGCTCCAGTTTTGGGTGGTGCGTGCTGCCTCCAAATGCGCAGCCCCTCTTTATTTCTACAAGGGTTTTTTTGACCCCAGGATCTCTTTTTTTGACCCCACGTGGCCAGTGGGATTACTTGTGTGACTGCTCATACAGAATCTAACATTTACTAAAGCTGTAAAAGACACATGTGAAAAGGCAGTCCCTGTCCTGCCTAAGGCTATGAATAAATGTTGCATTTGTCCAGGGAAAAAACATTTTCTCCTGGAATAAACTGTGATTGTTCAGATATCCATGTCCTTTCTTCTGCGACAAACCCTAAATAGTTTTGTGGGATAAGAAGTGCTCAGTTTGTCTGGGGACATTGCGAAGTGCATTTGAATGGCTGTCCTGGGATTGCATCATTGAATCAATGGCAAAAAAGCAGCAGTACAATCAGCTGCTCACTATATCCTGATTGGAAGGACAATGTCAGGACACATCAATCCTGGGAGTTTTCTGTTCCAGGACAAGCACAGACACAACTAGTCTCATAACAAATGCAGCATTGGTTCCCAGCCTAAATGACATAAACCCCACTGAGAGACCCAGAAGTGCTATTAGGCTTGTGATCAAGTCCTTTCCAGTCATCTTCTGATGCCAGTTTAAAACTGTGCTCCTAGTTTTCAAAGCAATTGATGAATCTAGTTCCAGCTACATCAAAAAGTGAATGTTAATGTGCAGAGCAGTATGATAACTGCGCTCCCCAGAGGTGACCCAGATCACAAAGTCTAGGATGGGAGAGCAAGACCCCAAACATTCATGGTTGAGGGGATCTGTCCATGCAATAATCTCCAAGTGATCAGATGAACCTTGTAGTTTCTGACCACATTTTGGAAATGCTGTAAGGCCTTCCTCTTTGAATAATACTTTCTACCATAAGAAAGCTGCTTGCCACATACTAACACACATTTTTCTCTTTAAAAAGGAAATAGCTAAAGCTCTGCTCCAAACAGAAGTTTCTCCCTCAAAAAAGGAGAAGAAGCCAAAGTCACTATTAAATCCACAAGGGACTTATTATTTCTGTCAATTTTATGTGGAAAGCATTTAGATACTATGGGGGTGGCAGTAGTATACAGATTAGGGTAGACATAATGGTTATAATTATAGTTGGTCTCATGAGGGTGAGATTTGATGGATGTGGATTAGCGTCTGTGAACTTTCAGAATGAAGTGGGTCTTTGGAGGACTTATTTGTAGAGAAGGAGTCTACATTTTATTAAGAGGCAAAAGGTGAAGGAAGCATAAAGATATGGATGGGAAAAGGGAAGGGAGGGTTCAGTAAGCAGGCATAACTGCAGGGGGAGACATTAAAAGCAGTGAGGAGTTCTCTTCCAGCGTGAAGGGAGCTATATTCCCCATCAGATATATCTCCCCTCCTTAGCTATTGTGCTGACAGCTTCTTTCTCTGTTTCTATCTACTTTAAGCACTTTGACAAGTGGAGGGACAAGAGAAGGAACAGGCGCTTAAATGTAGGGCAGCGCTGGAGATAAGGATGGCTTCAAGGAGGGAGCTAATATTCTGACTGATGGCTGAGGACAATAGATATCTGTAAAGTGCTGCAGGAATTTACAATATGATATGAATGCCTATTGTCAAAACCTCTTTCTTACTAAATAGGCAGCCATTCTAATTGTGCATCTTTTTCCAAGTGAAGGCAGTGAATTACCTATTTAGTAAGTGTAACTCTGCAAAACTACAGATAGCACAAATGACATTAAACCTTCCCTTCAGCAAGAGAATACAGAGAATATCATTTCTGAACAATGGTTAACATGCAAAGAATTATCCCACTCATGAGCCACAAATATACTGCATACCATCCAAAGCTTTTAATAATTTGTCATGCAGCCATTTCAAAAATGTTTTTAGATTTCTGCAATATGTTCAGCTGTGGAAGTGGCATGCATCCAATATTAACAATAGACTTTAGGATATGATTCATCATAGAACAAGAACTCCAAAGAATAATATTTAATCATATTTGTTTAAGTATGTTAGAGAGCAAGTGAAAGTGACCCTATATTTCAGTCTTCCAAAGACCAAATCCTTATTACATATGTAAAGCTTCAACCTACTATAGTGATGACCTTGCCTGAGTAAAGACTGAACATTTTCTAATTCACCAAAAATAACTTGCGGTTGCATTTTACAAGCAAAACCAAAATTCACGTTTATGAAAGCCTGCACTGCTTTTTAGTGAAAAATATTGCCTGATATTGAGATGCTTGCAAAACAAACTGATTTGTCTCAAGGGACACTAATGGCCAACTACTAAGTTCAGGGAGTATAGGTCAGCTGCAGCAAAGGATATAAGTGCCTCAAAGGCTAGGGACAGACATTCAAAAAGCCTGAGTCTGAATTGATTCAATCTTTGCAGGCTAGTCTAACCTGCAGAGAGTGAACTGATTTGCAAGTGAATAGATGTTTGGCACATGCCTGCAGTGGCTCAGGCCAGAAGCCCACTGGAGAGGGGTGCCTTTCCATGTTGGGGGTACTCCCAATGGGGTGGGGAGGGGCGCTCTGCGTAGGCTGCCCAGCCCCGGCCCCGGTGGGGGGCACTTCCCCCCTGAAGGGGGGCTCTCTTCAGTGCTGGGAAGAGGTAAGTCTTCCCCCCCCCTCCTCTGCCCCTGCCCCACACCATCGCAGGTTGGGGGAGGGCCAGCTCTTGCAGTGCTCTCTGGCCTGGCACAGCCTGGGCATGGGGAGAGGCTTTAACAGAGCTGCAGCTGCCGGGGGTGGCCCCAGCCCCACAGCCCAGCCTGACCTGGCCTTGCTCAGCCCTGGCTAAAGCAGCCGCTTGGTGGGGCCAGGCTGGGCTGTGGGGGCAGGGCCACAGCTCAGTGATGGGGAGGCCAGTGCAGCCAGGCAGCTGCTTCCCCTGTCAGTGAGAGTAGCCCAGTGTGCATGTCTGGCAACTGGTGGCTGGCCAGGCAGCAGCTTATTCGGGCCTGCTCGGAGACACTGCGCAGGCTCATGGGGCCTTAGCAATCCTCCGTGGTGGGCAGCTTCTGGGCTCTGTCCACTCAGAGGCTCCGCAGACCCAGAGCCTGGCAGCTGTGCACCACAGAGGCTCGCTGAGGCCCCATGAGCCCCCAAAGTGCCTCTGAGTGGGCCCGGATAAGCTGCCGCCCAGCTAGCCTCCATCCGGCATTTGGCAACCACCCCCAGACACCGCCGGCAGCATCAGTGGTGGCCAGCGGTGATTGGGGACTGCCCGCAAACACCACCAGTGGTGTTGGCAGTGAGGGGGGGAATGGCAAGCAGCAACCATCCGCAGGTGCTGCTGGCAATTTTGGCTGCGCCCTTTTGCAGGGCGTGTACCACCAAGCTCAGGAGGTGCACATGCACCTGTTTGCCCCCACTGCCCATCGCCAATGAAGTCAGTGTAAACATAAAAAACATACAGACCAGCATATAGCTCAAGCATGGGGAAGACCTAAAATTGGAAGCTTTGCTATTGACTTCAAAGGGGCCAGAATTTCACCCAGTTTTGCAGAAGGCTGCAGTCTTACCTCCTTCATGTTCCACAGTCTTAACATCATGCTATTAATATGTTCCATAAGTAAAGATTTCCAGCAAGTATATTTACAATGTTTGTTTGCAGAATGATGTCAACTTCCTTTGTCATGTTTAGGACTAGTAGTAAGAAAAATTACTGGAGTACCACAACTGTGTTTTTAAAAAAAAGTAACAATTTTATAAAGCCAAGTTGTCAGGAGTTACAGGCCCTCTTATTTTAATATCCTTTATTTTTAAATAAAGTATTTAAAATGTCATTTTTATTAATGACATTACTGTAGCCATCTTTGGCCTCCATTGTGCTAGGGATAGTACACACTCATATGACATTGCCTCTGGAAAACTCCTAATGCAAATCAGAGGCCAGCAACCTTTTTAAGCCTCAGATTGAAACAACACAGTTCTGGTCCAATGCAAGCTTCCACTGTCGGGGTGGGGGAGGGAAGGAGTTCTTTCTATTTGCTGGTGCCAGGGCCAGTTGGGAGCTGCACCCATGCTGGTGATGCTTCTCCCAGCCCTGCCACTCCCTAGCTGGGCCATGGATGCAGCTTCCAGGTGGTGGGAAGCAGCACTTCATGAGTACAGCGATCTGTCTGCCAACCATGAGCTTCACGATCAGCCATGGCACTTGTTTTCATCTAAATCCCAGAGAAATCTTGTTGCCTTTGACAGTTTTTTCATCTTTATTTCAATCTAAAGCTGGGCATTTTTTTGAGAAATTGAAAATTAATCAAAACTGAGGTTTCTTTGGGCTCAGAAAAATTTGTAAAGTAGAACTCAAAAATATTTCTGCCAAAACGAGGAAAGTACTTGAAAAAATTCAAAACATTTCATTTCAAGATATTTTAAACAAAACAATTTGTATTTCACTCTAGACAGTTAATTTTGTTTAAAAATTGATCTTCTTTTAAGAAAAGGTTTAAATAGTGTAAATCAACAAATAGGTTTTTTTGAGTTGACTCAAAACAAAATATTTCCAGCTTTTTTGTTTTAGTGAACTCAACCCCATCCTTTACTCCTCGCTCCCAGTTTTGGTTTTGGTTTAACCTGAACCGTCTGTTCTGTAGTCTTCCATTCTGCTGATATTCATTATACCCTTTGTTCCCTCAGTCATTCCCTTGCTAAGTACATGTTCCCTGGGGATTGGATGTAGCGCATGCTATGGAGGGCTTTTTGTCTGTTACAATACCAGTAACATATCACTGTGTGGCTGTCACCATCAAGATGTTTCCTGAGCTAGTTCACTTTGAAACAATAGCACCTTTTACTATGAACCAAACTGACAACAGCAATTATACCACAGCTGAGAAATTCTTCTGCCTTTAGTATTCAGGGTGCGAGTGTCAGGCTTTAATAATCTAACAGCAAGATGGCTACAAAGATAAATTATCCAATCAAATTCTTGATTTGTAACTTTTGACTTCTAGTCCCATGTGTAACTCCATTCCAAAGCCTGTCAAAGTAAGTGATAAAGTAATGTAATACCAGATTTTCCTGTTAAATTATTGATGAGGAAATATTTGAGAAATAATCAAGGTTACCTTGTTTCAATTTCTGGAAAATTTAATTTGTGGTAAATCTGGTAGCTCATAACCAGAATGTGTTTCTGCCATCCTAAGTGACATTGCCCCTCACCTCAGTTGGACATCCCAGGGGATTACCAGCTGCTTTCAAGAAGCAAGCATTTGAAAGATTAGCCCCCTTAGGTCTAAAACTGGGGATTATTATGAGAATTGAACACAGAAAAGTACTTCCATGTTGCAAGGATTTTGAGCATTTGGAAATGGGGTTAGTTGTGTAACCCTGGCACAGGGCACTACCCTTGTTCCGCGTCCAAGTGTTGGAATCCTGGGGTGCCCAGTAGTGTAAGCCTTACTTGGCTCTCCTAAGAGCTGAAATGGGGCTTTCTGGCACGGAGGGCCTCTTTTACATGTACAAACCCTTTGCAGACACTGATATAATTATTTACTTATATAAATATTTAATTATATACAGAACAAGATATAACTAAAACAGATACAAATTGCAAAATGCTTCCAAAATAACTTGGTACACAAAAGGAGCTCTGGTGGTATGGAGATAGTCACTTGGGTACCTACAGGGTTCATGAACTGATAACCTCTCAGGTGTGATATAGGTTAAAGGAGAAGTGTAAACACTAATAAAGCACCAATAAATAAATTGCTTAATATTTACAACATGAGCGATTGGATACTTATTTATAAACACTACTAATGACCTCTGTGCACAATGAATTTACACACAGTCCCCAGGTCCTCCCAACGTATGGTGGCAGATCCTTTGTGGCTGGGGTCCTCCCACATCGGCCCGGGCATCACCGCACTGCTGGCATCTGCTCCCATGTCTAGGTCCCTGCAACACACAGTGCACACTGCCCTGGCCCACCACCCCTGCACAGTGGGCAGTGCAGATCGGGCTGCAGGCTAAAGCTGATACGCTCCTCCTACTTGTGAACACACGGGCACACTGGAGTCAGCTCCCGCAGCCCACGCCCTCCCTTTAGGTCACACACACACCAATGAACTGGGGTTAGTACCCTGAGTCTTGCCTCCCTTTGTATGAGCAATGGGGATAGGCCAGGCCGGGCCTCTGCAGCTGCACACCCCTCCTTTAAATTACACACATGCACACTAACCAGGGCTTGCTTCTCCACAAGCAAACTCATGTGTTCCTCAGGCAGCTGCCTGGGGGGATTAGCTCATTCCCTCCAAATCCCCAGCTCAAGACTTGGGTCTGTGAGTGCACCCCTGACCCACCGCCAGCTCACCACAGCTCTGGCGGGCGAGTCACTGTGCCCAGGCCCGGCCAGCCCTCTCCCTGCAGTGTGTGCCCTTCTCTCCCCCTCTCCCTCTCTCTGAGCAGGGAAAAACTCCCTGCTTTTAAAGAAACCTGCCCAGCTAATCCTAAGACTGGAATGTTTGTGGGCTGTCTCTAACAGTCCCTCTCTGATTTCAAACCCCTGGATGGGGTTTTTCCATTTTTTACCTCTCTCAAGATGTCCCTGTCTGGGACAGCTTCATTTTGCCCTGAGTACAGGGTCCCCATTTGGATATATTTCCTTTGCCCTAGTACAGTGTCTCTGAAGAGCTAAGCCTTGTTGTGGGACACCCTCTGGTCAGGTAAGCAGCCCTTCAGTGTCTGTTGCAGCTGTATTACAGGAACAAACCCCATTGCATTTTCAAAATGCCATGTGAAAAAGAAGGAATTCTGGTCTGGGGCAGGTATTTGCCAGACTGCCTTGGAGCTGCAGAGCTTTGAAGGGCAGGGGTCCCCATCTTCAGGCCACACAAATAGCTTCCTCAAAGCTCTGGAACTTGGAAGTCCTGAAATCTCCGGCTTTAGGGCAGTCATGGCAGTTTGCTCTCAGAGCCTAGACTCTTAAAGCCCTGAGGTTTCTGGCACAGAACAGTCCTCAGATCTGTTTATCAGAGAGTCTGTGACCCTGGACTGGACATCTCTCAACTCCCAAAACAAATGCTTCACTCCCAGGTCAGTTGTGGCCTGAGATCTTGCAAGTGCCAGAGGAAACATTACAAGGACACATTGAGGGCATATCTAAAAAAGATGGATGCTGACATCAAGAATTGGGAGGAGCTGGCTGCTAAGTAAATAATGAACTCAGGGATTGTTTTCCTTATGTTAAATACCCGATATGTTAATATGGGTTGAAGCTAACACCCTGGAGAGGAGGAACCAGATCCAGGCTGACCTCAACAGGCTGGGGAAGTGGGCAGACAGCAACAGGATGCAATTCAATAAGGACAAGTGCAAGGTGCTGCATCTAGGGAGAAAGAGCTGCCATCATACCTATAGGCCGGGGGGGAGGAGGGGTGGCGTGACCTTCTCAGCACCACTGAGACAGAAAGAGATCTTGGAGTCATTGTTGATTCCAGGATGAACATGAGTTGTCAATGTGATGAAGTAGTCAGCAGAGCAAATCGCACCTTGTCATGCGTCTGCAGGTGCTTCACAAACAGGCCCAGGGAAGTCATTCTCCCTCTCTACGTGGCACTGGTCAGGCCACAGCTGGAGTACTGTGTCCAGTTCTGGACACCGCACTTCAAGTGGGATGTGGACAACCTGGAGAGGGTCCAAAGACAAGCCACTCGTCTGATTAGAGGCCTGCAGGGAAGGCCCTACGAGGAAAGGCTAAGGGTCCTTAAACTTTTCAGCCTTTCCAAGAGAAGGCTGAGAGGGGACCTTGTGGCAGTGTACAAATTGTTCTTACTTGCTCACCTTAACATATCCACTCCATCTTTGGCTCTTGTACTGACACCAACAGAAGTACAGTTCTTGCCAACTGTAAGTATGATTACTGCCAACCAATTACTATCAGCTATAAGGGTGATATAGATGCCTTCCCTCTAGATACTGAACCGAGATCAACTTCATATAAGTTATAAGGCATCATACAACAGCCAAAGATGTAATAAGTATAATATGTATAAGTTATAAGACATCATACAACAGCCAAAGATGTCCCAATCCCAAATTTTCAGTCCCAAATTTTGCCTTAAATGTTTGAGGTATCTAACTGTAGGCATTTATGTTTTTACATATATAATACTTTTGTGTGGCTATTTTCTTTGCTGCTTTATCTGGTCAATGAGAATTGTACATTGCTTACCCCTTTCATATTCAGTGAAGTCTGCTGTAATTCTCCATTCAGCCTTTAGAAAATGCACTCAGATCAACTGAGGAGCATGGATTAGGCTGCATCCTCAGAAGCACTGTGACTTGATGCAGATTTTTAGAGAATTAAAACTTTTTTTTTTCATAGTGTTCTAAAAATATTTTATTTGAATAATTTTTTTTTTAGCAAAAAAGAACAATATAATTACTGGAAGAATCAGAAGAACAAAAATAACTGAACTGAGATGTTTGCATGAAGACAGACAGGAATTCTGAAGTGTGAAGATGTGGAGTAGGCTGTGTAGTTGTCAGAATGAAAGTTCACCCACATTCCTCTTAGTCCTAGCAAGGCTCAAAGAAAGAAACAGAACTTCCATGCAGAAATACCTGAGCAACAGTCTGTGAACTGTGGGCGAGCATCTCAGCTGATGTCAATCAGCATAGCTCCCCTGGCTCAATGTAGTTATGCTGATTGATGCCAGCTGAGGATCAGGCCTTTATTTTTACTCTCACATATAAATGTCAGTTCTTGCTGAATGCTTTCAAAATTACATTACCTTTTTATAAAATGTAGCAGTTCTGCCTATGACTGAGCCAACAACATTCTGGAAGAACCAGTCATTCTCCTGTCATGCTAATTCACTGTCTTCTTACCTGTCACCCACTGCAGTTATAAAGCCTGTGATTTCAATTGATGGGAAGAGCTACTGAGTATGGTTGGCCCATGTCAAAACTTGGACAGGGGGTTTCCAAGGATACCTTAGGGGCTACAGGAAGTGACAAGGATGACTCAATGAATAGAACTTTTCCTCCGAATTAGTACTGAATCGCTTGGTCTCTGTTATGGGATGCTAGGCTGTTAGATGTGCTGTTTTTGGAATCATCTCAAAAAGATGATTTAATGATTAAATGGTTTTAAGAAGGCAAAAAGGGGGTTTTGAGGGGAACAATGGGCTTACTCAGCAACCTAGGGAAATTCCAGTTTTGGAATTTGCATCATACACACAGGCATATATTATTTGAGTTGGAACATGAGCATATAAACACATAAGAAGTGCCATACTAGGTCAGAGCAATGGTCACTCTAGCCCAGTCTCCTGTCTCTGCCAGTGGCAGAAGTTGATGCTTTAGAGGGAGAGTATAGAACCATATATATCTAGAGTGATCTATCCCCTATTCATTCCCCTCCCTGGCATATGCCATTATTGATTTAGAGATGCCAGAGGAAATATCTCCAACCATTTCTTTAACAGTTATTAATAGATCTATCATCTATGAATTTGTCTAGTCCCTTTTTTTACCTGCCTATACTATCTGCCTCCACCACCTCCTGTGGCAATGAATTTCACAACTATGCATTACATATAAAAAGTACCTTCTCTTGTTAGTTTTAGACCTCGCACCTACTAATTTCAGTGGGTTCCTCCTAGTACTAGTATTCCAGGACTTGGTGAACAACAGCTCCCTAATGACTTTGTCCACACTCTTCATGATTTTATAGACCTCTATCAACTTCCTCCTCAGCTTTCTCCTTTCCAGACTAAAGACTCCTACTCTTTTTTAGTCTCTCCTGGTATGGCAACTGCTCTATATCCTTAATCATTTAGGTTGCCCTTCTCTGTACATTTTCTAATTCTCCTTTTTGAGATGAGGAGGCCAGAACTACACACTGGGCACGTCTACATGAAATGCTTACTATGCATTAGCCTCATAACATTGTGCAGTAGCATGTCACAGCACAAAACGTGCTAATAGTCTACTGCATAGTGTTATGAGGCTAATGCGCAGTAAGTGTCATTAAATAACTGTGCACCAGCACTACTGCGCATTAATTCTAGGTACTGCTCATTTAGTTAGTACTTTATTAAGTATTAATGACCGTATAGACCAGGAGTGAGCAAAATACGGCTCACAGGCCACATCTGGCCCATGAGGCCATTCTATCTGGCCCACTGAGCCCCTAGAAATATTTTAAAAATTAATATTTATTTGCCTCTGGCTCCTGTCAAAAGTGACAGGAGCCAGGGGCAGTAGGACCCAGTGGAAGCTACAGCAGGCTCCTGGAAGGGCAGGACCTTCCCTGCCCTGCCCCTCCAGCAGAAGGGACCACGAGGCTGTTCCCACCCCTGCAGGAGCGGGAACCTCAGGTAAGAGGGGGTCAGGGGGCATGCTGGTCCGCATCTGGCCACAGGGCTGTGGTGGGGGTCTGGGAGCAAGGGGGCTTGTGGGAGCCAGTGCTGGTGGGGCCCAGAGCAGGGTGAATCCCCTCTCTCCATGTTGGGGCAACCTGGCCCAGCTCCATAGAGCCCAGCCAACTGCGCCCCAGGCTCCTGCCACCCTGCTCTGGGCCCCACCGGCACTGGCCCCAGGGCACCACCTGGCTGTCACTGGCTCCCAACCCCCCTGTCTGGTCCTGGGGGAAGCACAGGGGACACCTGAGGCTGATGAGGGTGGCATGACCCAGTGGGGACATGGCCCGGGGTGCGGGGAGGCAGTGCGGAACTTCCATCCCGTGCCTGAGGCTTGGGGCAGCAACGGCCTGGCTGCCCCCCACTATGGGAGGCTCCGGTGGGTGCTGCGATCCTGGGGGAAAGTTCCGGGCTCCCCCACCCCACAGGGGCCCAGTGGCAGCTTGCTCCCCAGCCCCAGGATGCTCAGGGAGGCTGCAACAGGAGCAGGAGTGGATCTGTGGCCACTTTTCTGCTCCAGAAGTTCCTGTGGCCGCGAGGAGCCCAGGGGCCCTGGGGAAGCTCCTGGCCAGCCCCGGGGGCAGCATGGGTCACCTCCTGAGGCTGCTGGGCATGGCACAACCTGGCAGGGTCCCAGCCCAAGGCACGGGAAGCTTAGGGAGGCTGCAGGAGCTTTCAGAGGAAAAAAACAGCCATGGCTCTGCTCCAGCTCCTGGTTCAGCCTCCAGCCTGTCCTGGGGCTGGGGGGCGAGCTGCTGCCAGGCCGCTGGGCCCCTGCGGGGTGGGGGAGATGGGCCTTCCTCCCAGGGTGGCGGCACCCACCGGGGCCACCCGTGGGGGGGGTGGGGAGCCAGGCTGTTGCCATTCCAAGCCTCAGGTGCAGGATACAACTTCTGCACCGCATTCCTGGACTTCCCGTGTCCCAGGCCATGTGTCACCCTCAGCAGCCTCATTTGGCCCTCCGCACTGCCCCCAGGGCTGGCCAGGAGCTTCCTTGGGGCCCCCGGCCTCTTGGAAGCTGCAGAAGTTTCTGAAGCAGAAAAGCAGCTGTGGCTCTGCTCTGGCTCCTGGCTCAGCCTCCCTCCCTGTCCCAGGGCCAGGGGGCAAGCTGCTGTCAGACTTCCAGGCCCCTGTGGGGTGGGGGGAGCCTGGAACATCCCCCCAAGGTGGTGGCAACCCCTGGGCCTCCCGTGGTGGGGAGCAGCCAAGACTTTGCTGACCCAAGCTTCAGGCGTGCGATGCAAGTTCTGCACCACGGGCTTCCTGCATCCTGTGCAATGTCCCCACCAACTCATGCCACCCCCAGTGGCTCCAGGAGCCCCCCACACTACCCCTTCAAGCCTGACAGGCCCTTCCCCACCAGCCTCCAGTCTCCTGGTGGCAGCAGGAGCCACCGGAGTGCAAATGCGGCCATGAGGCTTTGGACAGCAAGGGCCTGGCTGGCTCCCCCCTTGCAACCCTTCCTGCAAACCCCACAGCCAAACCCTCCTCCAGACACAATGACACATCACACAAATACCACAAACACATCCACAGCTCCCCACAAACCCCACATCTACCCACCCACCTATACCCCACAACACCGCTGCACACCCCACACACTATACAAGAGCAAGACTACATTTTGAGCTATTGTGCAATCACTTCTACATATAAAGCACAAACACACAGGTATCAGGACAAAAATATATTTTTAATTGATTTAAAATATAATATAATGGGTATTTGATTTTCAGTACATACTTAGTTTTTTTTCCAGTTCTAAGATAGCAAACCCTCTTCTCTGTAGGAGTACTTCCAGGGGCAAGGGGAGGGACTTCCGGTGGTAAGGGTCAGAGGTCAGGGGCAGGACTTCCAGTCCCAAGATGGCGACCAGGGGGCAGGGCACCTGTCAAGGGGTGGCGTTACCCGTGCAGCCCTTGACAGCTTGCCAAAACTCGCTAAGCGGCCCTCTGCCCAAAATAATTGCCCACCCCTGGTATAGACACTCTCACTGTATTCAAATTGTGGACGCACCATAAATTTGCATACTGGCCTGATGGTGTTTTCCATTTTTTTTTAAATTCCCTTCTTAATGATGTTTTATCGGCTTTTTTTGGTTGCTGGTGCTCATTGACCTGATGTTTTTAGAGAACTATCTCCGGTGACTCAAAGCTCTTTTCCCTAAATCATAACAACTAGTTCAAAACCCAGCATTGTGTATGTATAATTGATCTTATTTTTCTCCATGTGTATTACTTTGCACTTGTCAACACTGAAGTTCATCTGCCTATTTTTTTTGCCCACTCACTTGGCGAAATCTTTCTGCAGTTTCTTTCCATCAGCTTGGGATTTGACTATCCCAAGGATAATTTGGTATTGTATTCAAACTTGGAGATTTCACTGTGCACCCCTATTTTCCAGGTTGTGATGAAAATGTCAAAGAAAATTGGGCCTAGAATAGATTTTTGTAGGACCCCACTTTTGAGCTCCCTTCATCCTGAAAAGTGATGATTTAGCCTTACCCTTTGCTTCCTATGTTTTTACCAGCTCTCAATCCATGAAAGAACCTTACCTTTCTATCCCATGGCAACTCGGTTGTTTTTAAAAGCCTGTGGTGAGGGACCTTGTGGAAAGCTTTTTGAAAGTTTCTGTCCATCTTTTTCCAAAGGAGGTACGGATGCAGGAAAGCTCCATTCTCATCCTCCTTGATTCATCAGACCCTTTTGGCATTGCTGACCATGGCTTTTCTTCTTGAAATCTGGAATCTGGTGCTCTCTTAGCCCTCCCTCTGCCCCTTGCTCCTTCCCCCAACTTTATCCTCTCTTTCTGACCTTCAGTTGCTTCTTATCTCCACACTGACTTCCTGGAAGCTTACATAGGGTTGAGAAAGTGTACTGTGATACCTGAAAGCTCACCTATGTCTATCCCGACCATACAGTTGATCTAATAAAATATACTACCCACAAGAATCTTACCTCTCATATTTTCTTGGCCCACCCTGGTAGCAACATCACCTCAACACTATTAAAAAATATAGTTAACTCTGGTCAGTTCACCACCACAAGTGCAAGCAAATAATGGAAAATTATCCAGTAATGACAGTTATCATAAATTGATAATTGCAGGGGTCTGGAGGGAGGGATCTCTGCTGGCACGTCATTGGAACAATGGCAAATTAAAATATAGTGGTGAATTTATCCAAATTTGGATTCAACCAATTTTTTTTGCTGCAGAGAAAAATAACTCTAAGTGGGCCCAGTGTGTTGCATGAGGAAGGGAATTTTTTTTACTGTATTCAGGATTTTTTTCTTCTTACCAATAACTCACACTTCTATTCTAATTAAAAATCAAGTAAATGACTTGTTCTGTGAATGGACTAGCGGTGGTATGTACATGTTTCTGTAGTTCTATCTGCAGCTGCTATATTTTTATTCATTCCAGACTTCTGAGTCAGAATCAATTTTTCATCTGTATTCTTCTCAGTTGAGAAGATGAACAATAGATTGTGTAGGCTGATGTTTGATGGGTACAGGTGATATCAACCAGCAGTTTTAAAAATACACCTTGATAAGTTTTAATAGTTGGGAGAGGCGTATGTGTGTGCGTGCATGCAAGCATGTATTCACACGTGTTTCTTTTTCTATTTGATGTTGGCCAGGATGTTATTTTTCTTCAAAGAAGAGGGAAATTAAAAGGATTGTTGAAAGAACTGGAGTATCCTAGAAAATATATTTGACAATAGAATTCATCTCTTAGCAAATGGGAAGGCATTGCAGGCTCCTTGCTGTGTTAAATTCCTCCCCAGCTCACTTGGGCAGGGATCCAGAGTCAACATATAAAAGGTCCACCGGTAGTGAGTCTGTATCTGCATAGTCTCAAGTATGTGACCTTTCTGAACCAAGTAAGTACTTCTCTAGACTTCAATCACAAGCATAACTAGTTTTTTTGGAAATGATGCCTTAAGTCTTGGTTCAATGTCTGGACAAAATCCTCGTTCCTGCTTGTTATAGAAAATATTGTAAGATTCATTAAAGATTATCACTTTCATTGTCTACTCAAGGCAAACCAATTGAATACTTGTTTTCTTTTATTTTCCTTTACAGATATATTCTATCATTTTTCCCTTCATTAAAAAAAAATAATTTTGACTGTGCTGACATTCCCAGTGGTAAACGAAAAGGATTTGTTTGTCTCCCCCCACCCTTTTTTTTGGGTGAGCAGCATGCACACTTTATTATGACTACACCAAGGTTTTGTTTAAATGCTAGAAAAATGATGCTGGCTCGATAGGGTTGATACACACTTACATTTGAATTGTATTTCCTGTGACCCCGATATTTTGTATAGATACAGTCCTGCAGACCCACACAGCCATGTGTAATCCCATTAGAATACCTTCTACATGTGTCCAATGGTCTGTGCAAACACATCTATAGGAAGGACAGGAATCTGTGTTAGCAAAGTCAAAATCTTGGTATTACAGCAGGTACATCTCATACTGTTCTTGGATAGTCTTTCCAGTAGAGATTTTTAAAAAAGCAATGTATAAAACACATTTTTACACTTGCTCTTCATTATGGATATGAGCCAATAAATCATGTAAGTGCCTGCTTCACCTAAACAGTTGAGGTGTCTCATTGTTACCAATTTTAACTAATGAAGGCATAGTGAATGTTCTGTAATGGCTTTCCTAATGCTTTGTGCTCCATCATTCCCATTTCAAATGTTCTGCATTTGATTTCTCCATTAAGGATTTCTGCACCTGTGGCCTAGTAGAGAAGGTGCTAGATTTCTAAGGGAATGGTTGAACCATCATGTTTTCCCTCACTTGGTCCCATTTCAGCAGGGAGCTTTCTTCCACCCCGACATTCCTATGATTTTTTTTTAAATCAGGCAAAAACATTTCAACAGTGTTTGTTTTCAAGCCTACAAATATTGTGAATAGGTAGTCTTGCAACCTTTTTAACCAGCTCACCAGCTTGGAAAATTAAACCATCCTGAGCTGGTTCCAAGACCAGTGAACAGATAGCTGGACAAATACTGTTCAGCAGATATACAAAAGTGCTAGTTAAATCTACTGAATGTATTCAATAAATTTTTTGCTATTCCAGCCAGCATTTAATTTTATTTAAATAAGAAGTTAATTGCCAATATGCTATGTATACACAACTATTTTAAACTACTGGTTTTTTTTTAAGCTGTATGGTTGGGATGTTGCACTAGCAAAGGTTTTTTATTCTGGCTGTTAGATTTAGTCCTTAGCTGAGCAATGTCAATGTAGCTCCAATCATTAATTTAGCAAATTGTAATGCAAACAAGAAAGAAATGTATAAAAAATGAAGGGGAAAAAATTCCCTGCTTGGAGAGCTATTGAACATTTTTTTATAGCAGATGTGGGCAGAAATTTGATTTTCCGTTTTACAAAAAATACCATGATTTAAAAATGTGTAATGATCCAAAAGAGAAAAAAACAAACAAACCAAAAAAATTCACATAAAACAAAATTCAGGATGGTGGCTAAGGGAGAGCAGCATGACAGAAGGGGGTAATAAATATAATATTCAGTGGTTTATAAATCAGCTGTAAAATTTACTCTGAGCTAAAGTGAGGAGGCTAGGCTCAAAAGCAATTATGGAAAAGTAATTTGGACCATTTTAATGATATGGCAAATAATATTGAGAATGCTGTATTAATCCACAAAAATTAATTAGTTTCCTTAATAAAAACTGGAACATCATTGGTTCATGGAATATAATATTGGTAGATCTTTTTTATTTTTTGGAACAAGTTATGGATTAAATATTAATCTACGTGTGTAACAACTTGTTTAACTTGACTAACAGTAAAGCAGTTTAAAAAGTGATCATTATGAACTGATTTGATAGATCTGGTCAAATCATGCAAGAAAATATTAATCAAATGTTTTGTTTTGATACATAAAGTCAAAATTCACACAGTACATTAGTCATGCAATATTATATGACCAGCTCTGACAAGTGTTATCAGTTCTGAAGATGACTCCTATGATTTTCTAGGGCTTCAATATATGAAATCATATATACTTGCATGATACTATAAAAACACATAGAACAATTGCCAAGGTCACTCTAGATAGCCCTACTGTTTTTGTATTCAAAGAGATATCCCTTCAATACTGAGAAATATAATATCCAGGAACTCCAAGCTTGCCTTCATGCAATCTCCTTCACGTAGCACTACAAAGAACAATTGTGTGAAGCACGATGACCTCAGATGCTTGAAAACTCTCAAGCTATTTATGAATGTGTAGAAGGATAATCATGAGTTCAGGATGAGGAAACCTTGACCAGGCAGTGCCCATTTTAGCTGTGAATTATTTTTGTATGAGGAAGCTTTAGAAGAAAACAAAGTGTAAATACAACCATGCTCCAATTCAAAGAAGTGCAAAATGTATTTTGTGTTAGGCCAGGGCATGAATTCATATGCTTTCCAAGGGATAATTGGACATAGAAATGAAATTCAGTACATTGGTCCTTCAGAATATTTATGGATATTATTATATAAAGGGCTTTTATAGACCTATTTCAGCTGAGATATAAAATAATAAAGGGATTTGTCCTACTCAGAGTTACTGTAATAAAAAACAGATTACTTTGGATTTATGAATTAGTAACTCCAAGAAAGAAGTGTGATCCATAAATTTCTGTTTGTGTATGACCCTCCTATACATGCAACCTTCTGTCAAGTAAGGGTTTGTGTACTTACTTTTTGATGCAGTGGAAGCAGTGTTATGTCCATTCTTTGTCCCTAGAGTATGACTGGTAGTGTTGGAAGTGAGTACATATAGAAATGCTAATGCTTCTGTTAGACTGAAGGGCCGAGTACAGGTAGTCAAAAAGCCTGAGGCTGAATTGATTCAATCTTCACAGGTTAGTATAAGTTGCATAGATTGAACTGATCAGCAAGTGAATCGACACTCACTTTTTATTCCAGAAATTCAGCCACATGCCTGCAGTGGCCCAGACCAGAAGCCTGGGGGGTGCTAGAGTACACCTTCCTGCTTGGCTGGAGCAGACAGTTTGGTCCAAGGATAGCCCACCCACCCTGGCAGGGGTGTTGCAGAGGGAGTGCAAAGCTTCCTGGGATGTGGGGGGATTGTAAATTAACTTGATTTTGAGGGGATCTAGGACAAAAGTTCAATACCACAGATTTAACCTAAATCAGTTAAGTCTGAGTTTATCTTAAGCTAGTTTCAGTCATTTTGAAAGCATTTTATGTGTACTGAATTTCTGTTGTGTTACAGATTTGAACCAGTTTCCAATCACTTATACTGGTTTATGTGTAATTTCTGTCCCTAGCCCAGATATTTCCAGCAGGATTTATTGCCTAGGTCAAAGAGATTTTCTTGGCTGCTTCCACGTAGGTCCCATTTCTGCTTGTAGAAAAAGAAGAAGAAAAGAAAAAGAAAATAGAAAAAGGAAAAGGCATGTGTCAGTTATGATTCACAGTGATGACAGTACTCTAAATGGCAGCTCTTCTTTTCCCCCACTGAAAGTTCACCCTTAGAGATTCAACTCTGGGACCTTAAGAACTGTGAAGGACTGTGGCTATATAAAAGCAGGCAGGGCATGGATATCATCAGTAAATTTTTCAGTGGGAAGAAACATAGACAGGGTGGAAGCCAGAAAAATATAAGATGACTTTATTCTGGAATGGAGAACGTCACAGGGAAGGGAAGGTACCATGAGATGCTTGGGAATTTGAGATCAGAGGGAAATAAGCCTGGGGGCATCCTTGTTAGCTGTGTTCCCATAGAGGTATTAAGAATAGTGTGCGTGGCATGGATCACTGCAGAAGAAGTAGAAATGGCTCTGAGAGCCATAGGTAATTAACAACCAGCAAATATTGAATTTCTAAGCTACAAGTCCATGCCAGGGTTTTATTGATTATGTAAGCAAATGCCATTATGATTTATGAAATCACTAGTACCTTGAGATGGGATGAAAATCCTTGAAATCATAGTTGCTTCTAATATGCTATATTTGTAAAATGGTTGTAGGTCTAGTCAGAACACAATCAGGGCCTTTGGACTGACTGTTGTTAGTTTTATAATTAATTCCTATAATACTAATTTAAGCATCCTACACTGATTGCTTTCCTTATTTTTATGAGTAAATTCATTTTCTATTTACATGAAGTGCTCCAGCTCCAAGCTGCTTATTTCAGGTAAGTTATTGGCGGACTTATTGGGCAGTTAAAGTCATTCAGCTTTGTAATATTACTCAGAGTGTGCAGTAATCATCCTCCATTGCTGTTGCCACTGTACAAGGAGCTGTTTCCTTGAATCATTTTAACTACATTGAGGAAAGAATGTGTTTCTGTACCCAGAAAATTAGAACTGCTAAGATAGAATGGCATTAAACTCTTTAAGTTATTTGATGCAGAAGGCTTTTTAAGCATACACAGGCAACCCAAGTCTGAATACACCCTGGCTGGTAAATGCAATCTCTAGCTCTACAGTGACACTTAGGTATGGCACACCTTGACTTTAACAGCATTATGAGCATGAGCAACTGGTGCCACCTTAGTCAGTGGGGAGGCACATGCCCCCCTAGTGACCAAGCAGTGACTGGGGGGGGCCCACAGCCAAGCTCACTGACCGGGTTGGGAGGGGAGTCCCCCCATGGCCAATCATGGCACTCCTGGATGTGGCTGCGGCACTTCATCCATTGCTCACAGTCCCCCCACGGTTGATCGCACCGACCGGGAAGCAGCCACGGCACTCCTGGAAGTGGCCGCGGCATTTCATCCAGCGCTCCCATTCCCCACCCAGCACTCATGGGGGGGGGGGGGGGGAACACCAGCACTGCTGCTTGTTCCCCTATCCATAGCCTAGGCAGGGAGTGCAGCCTCTCAGGGGGTGCACTTGCATCCCCTGTGCATCACCACTGCTTATGAGTAGTGGAAGATAACAGTTTAATTGTAAACTTTTTCATTATGCTCCAAGGCAATAATTTTGGCTGGGTCTTTTTTTAAACACTTCTTCCACCCCCACCCCACCCATTTCCCCTGTTTCTAATGCCTTTTATTATATGGAATAAATTAAACTTCTCCCTCCAATGTTGATTCTCCCCAATCTGTTTTACAAACTAAACTTTGTATTAGTGGGTGTGTCTACACATGCACTTTACTGTGCAGTAGATTAACTTACCGCACAGTAAAACATTACCATCTACACATGTGCACCAATTAGGCTGGTGTAGGCTAATTTACAGCACTGTTGAATAGTCCCTTCAAATACAGGTACTAGCTGATGATAGAGTAAATTACTGCACGTAAATGCATGTGTAGATGGTGACATTGGGATTAGTTTATTCCAGTTCAAATTGCACTGGAGTTTATTCAGTCACATTAATTGCATGTTTGTAGATACACCCAGTAAGTCTTTAAAGTGTATTCTTTATAAATGCCATCAACAGAGCTGTAGAGATAGGATTGGTTAGTTCACTTGCATTCGTTTAGTTAACTTTGCATCAGCTGAACCCCAAAGCTTGTACTGCCAATGTCCTACGGTTTAAAAATATGTTTTTCAATTCCTGAAAATTGATTGGAAGATTTGTATATGTATATATAATATGGTTCTGGAGGTTGTTCCATACTACATAGCAACATTTTTTTCAGTTACATCAAAGCTTAGTTCTAAAGAGTTGATGCTGTTCCTTTAAAATTGTGTCTCCTTTTTCAACCTAGTTTTGGACTCTGTATTTTTCTCAGACACCAACCCCATGTCGTACAGAGAAGCATTTATGTATATATGCTAAATTCATCTCAGATACATAGGATAGATGTGTTTTCTGTTTAAAATGTGACCTTGGTAAGGTTTTCAGGATATGCATTATGTAATCTGCATTTCAGGATTAAAAACTGATATTGTATCATTACATTTATTATATATGGACATTAGAAATAATCTCAAGAAGTAACATTGCCCTAGCACCATGTGTACCCTGTGAATCAGTAAAACATTTGCTATAGGCACCCATGTTATCCTTTATAGTGGATGTGCCAAATGCTGAAGCAACAAAATCATATCTGTCTGAATTAAAATGCTTCTCTTAGGTCTTTCTACATCTACCTCTGACTAATCCGTTGACTGCAGAGGAAGACATGCACGAAGACAATAGAGTGAGTTACACCAGGGATGAATTTGGTTTAAGTTGTTTACCTCCCGTGAGAAGTTTCCACATCAGAGTAGTAGTGCATCTCCTGAATTCCTGTTTGTCCCTTGGAAATTACAGGTTAGATTATAGTTCTTAAGAAAACAAACCATTCCGCCCATCTGGGATTTGAAATACAATTTATTTTCCTGATATTAAGTTTAATATTTTTTTACAAAGATGTTTATATTATTGTTGGCCAATATGTTTTTGGGAAACTTTGAAACACTTGAAAAGTTGCTCCTTAGAAAATGTTGAAAATCCATAAATATATACCATATGTTGCAAAATACACTCCCAGCTCAAAATTCTGCAGCTTTAAAACTTTGTATATTAGCAGTTTTATACAGAGACACTATGAAGCCTAATAGTAAATTAAATATTTTGTAAGGAGTAGGAAAAAAAGGGCTAGAGTAGCTGGTAACCTCTTGGGACCTCAGTATCCCAACTGTAAATGGAGATACTATTTCCCTAATTTATAGGACTTTTGTCAGGATAGATGCATTAAAGATATTGACCTGTTATTAGGTACTATGGCAATAGGAAACATAAAAGTACATAAAACTATAGACAGAGTCTGTCTACATGTTGATGTATGATGCTGTTGCTATGGCACCGTGCTATAGTACTTCCTTTTGGGAGTACTAAAGCACAGCACAGTATGTGCAGTTACTGCGCTGTGCCTGCACTGCATGGGTAGATTTCGCCACTACATCGCCATAGCAGTGTGCTATACCTGGGGAGTACGCTGCCACAGCGACGTAGTTGGAGATCACATGTAGACACACGCAATTGCTATGTTGCAGTAGTGTGCCACATGGTGACTTAGCAAGTTGCTACATTGCCATAGGGTGACGTATAGATGTGCCTACAGAGACTAAGGTTCAAATCCTCTGATGTATTTAGCCATTATAAGTTCAGTTGGAGTTAGGCACCCAAATTCCTCTAAGAACTGGGGGCCATGTGACTTGCCAAAGGTCCCATAGAAAGTCTGTGGTGAAGCATGGGCTTGCACTCAAACCTATAACCCTAGCTCCCCATGCTCTCTATAGGTACGGTTCCTATCTTGACTACACTAGGTTTGAGTCAGGTGGAAGATCTGTGTTAGAGACATGAGGAAGAGTAGCAGTTTGCACCTGGAAAAGAAATGCCCTCAGGGGTCTCTGTGAACCAAGCTGTATGAAAACAATCTTTTTCTAAACTATATATAGTGAGCAACCTGTCTACATATGAATTAAATATGACCAACAAAACATGTTTTTTATTCTCCCTCCTACCTCCTAACACACGTACACACATACTAACAGAGTCCCCAGGAAAAAAAGAAACAATTCTGTGAAACAATCTAATTCAAAACATCACAATGAACCTTCAAAAATAGACTGTAAGAATGAGAAGAGGAAATGATTTCATTTTCCAGGGGGTGCTATTTTATATGTTGTATATTATACACCTACTCTAGTCCACTCCAGTGTAAAGTCTGATTGAAAGCAGTATTAAGAGTGTTTAAAGGCACTGTGTGTCCAAAAACAAGCTTTTTTTTAACAGGAAACCAGAAACACTTTCTTTGCTGCTTCTTGATATGAATATACCGGGACTCCAAGGTATTTCAGATGGCGGTAATCATAGAATCATGGAAAAGTAAGGCTGGAGAGTGCCTCAGGATGTCATCTAATCCATCCAAATCCCTGCTTAAAGCAGCATCATCTTGATCCAGTTGGCCCCATACAAGTGTCTGTCTAATCTATTCCTAAAGCTACATAATCAACCCTGTCACACAGTTAGAAAACATGTTACCCCCAAAACACCAGGAGCATCCTAACCTGCCACAGGTAGAGCAGAGGGACAAGGGCTGTCAGTATCCTTCTACTGCCAGTGTTAAAATATACTTGAGAGATCCAAGAAAGAAAATGAATTGGAGAAGTGACTTGTTCCCTGAATGGTTAGCTTAATTGGTCAATACACAGAACTGATGACACAGGAAAATCCAAATCCAGCCATGCCTTTTAATACAAATTAAAATATAAATTATCTACATTTATTATCTAATGTTATTATCTAAGATGGCATTCAAGTTCTATTAAGTCATGTTTTACTTTGGGTAAGTCATTTTTAGCTTTTTCTATTTTTCCAGTTGTATCTGAAACAAATATTGTTGAAGTAAATTAATCAGACTGATTAGATTAGATGGCTGCAATAGTGCAATAATGGATAGTGTGGATAATTATGGATCCAAATTTCCATATGCCTAATTTGCACTGCAGAACTTGCCCACATAGCCTATGGTTTCAATGAGAGCTGAGGATTCTCTGAGTCTCTAAAAATCAGGTGTTAGGAGTTTCAAGTTGGGCAATCAAAAATTGAGCTATATACATGCAAGTAGGCACTTGTGGAAAATTTTGTCTTAAAGATTTTTATAAAGACAGGCCATCACACATCAGCTTGTTAGAGGTTTAACACCGCTATTATTCCCATCCTGCTCACTTTTGAGATGTGTGGGGAGTCCTGCATACCAGATGATTCAGCTCTGTGTGGATTGACCCCATGCCATTCATCTGGTTTGGGGGGCTAGATGAGTTGGACACCACTGTTCTAGCAGGATGTCCAGGAGGTCTCTTGTCTCAGTCAGACACAGTGGTCCCAGGCCTGCAGGGTTATAGTGGTCATCGCCAATCTGTAACATGGTGCAGCTTCCATCGAGCTTCCATATTTCCTTGTGCAGGGTCTACACAGTCATAAGCCCTCCTCCCATTTAACCCTCCCTACATTCTTTAGAGAGGTGAGTTCTGATGTAGGCACTTAGGAGGTAGGATGTCATTTGTGGGAAGTGACTGTGGAGCCCAGCATCCACTGTCCCAATGGGCCTGTAAATGGGACACCTTTACCTTTACTGTGAGAAGTGGGCGGGCAAGGGGAACAAAGAATAGAGGTGTTCAGATTGCTTTACTTCCCCACCCACACTGGTACAACCATATAGGGGCAGAGACAAATAATCCTATATTATCAGATTACATCATGTCATGGAAAGTGAAGTAAACAGGGCAATTTGATTGAAACCTAAAACTTTTTTAAAAGCCTGACTTGTAATGTCTTCAGTCTTCATTCAGCCTCATACAATTTAAGTTATTCCTTTCTATGATACAGGGTCCTGTTGTCATTAATGGAAAAATTATCTTTCCTTTTACTGTTTAAAAAAATAATAGTATCTTGGGCAGCAACAAATTACTTCAACTTCCTTTTGGAAGTTGCTTCACTGATTTCTGAAATGATAAACTGCTTGCATCTATAAATATACTCATTAAAGCCAGAATTACTCATGACAGAATCCAAATCCTAATTTAGTATCTAGATATGTTTCAGGCATCATAAAGGTTTTACTTCAGGAGCAAAATTGGCACATAACTATAAATTCAAATGGACACATAAAATTCATAAATCAAGCTATGTGTTTTCTCATTCTATTCGTTATCTGCATTCACTTCCATCCTGGGGTGTGAACATAATATTTTTAAATCTTACTGAGGGATGGGAGACCCAGATTAGATAAAATGAGAACCAGCATGTGCCTTTATCAGAAAGTGAAGTTAAAGTGAACCTTAGCAAAAGTTCAGTAAATTTGCTTGATCTCTGCTGATTTTTATATAATTTTACTGTTGCTTGGAGACAGAGCTAGCTGTGATAGTCTGAAGTCAAGTAGAAGGCAGGGTAGATATGTCCCATATAGCAAATTCTTTTGTGAGCTGAAGTTCATTTCATCAGATGCCCTTGCTTATCAGTGTCAGATGCAGAACCGATCCTAGCTGTTTATAATCAGAGACCAGAGGAAAAATGTCCTACATTTGAAACCTTGTCTAACTTTATCCCAACTACATAGTTAGTCCAATAAAAGATATCACACTAAGAAATCCTTGCCTCTTGCATATTTTGTGTACCATCATGGCTACATCACTTTAGGCATGTATACACATGCTCCAGGAGGTGGGAGTGGGGTGGGGTGGGGTGGGGTGGGGTGGGGGGGAAGGGAGAGTGCTTTCATTAGAGCAGCTCGGAGAGTTGGTTTACTTAAAGCAACTGAAACATCACGTGTATCAGCATCCCCACACAGAAAAATGGCAGTGGGAGTGCTTTAACTGAAGCTCATCAAACGAGTTTTAAAGTGCCCCACCACCATTTTTCAGCACGGAGATGCTGATACATGTGATGCTGGAGTCTGTTGGAGCACAATAATTACCATGGCTCCAGCAGACTCAATTAATCAAGTCTTCTCTGACACGCTCTAATTACAGTGCATTGGAACAGCTTCAATGCACGTATATAGGCACCCTTTTACACTACCAAAAACAGTGAGACAGCCTCTTCTCATTGTGTTTCTGGCATAATTGAAAGAAGAAACTAGTAAAATAAATATAATGAGGAATTATATTCTGATGTGATTTCCAAACTAAGATTATTGGCTTGTGGTGGCCACCATTATGATGTATAGACCTGTGGCTAAGTGGTGATCCAAATGATATTTTGGGGAAAAACCTAATATCACTGATTGGCTGCTGAAGTAGAAAATTAAGCTTTTACGTTAGCTTATCTCAATTGCATTATTTGCCTGTGTTACTAATTAAATCCTGTTGGAGTTTTTTTGGTCTTTGGTGGCATTTGGACTTGACATAGATTTCATAGATGCTAGGGCTGTGATGCTAAGTGTCTTCAACTCCTCTGACCTTAAAAGGAGCTGGGTAGTCCTCACTGCCTATAGAAAGGCCATGAGATCTTCAGTTGCTGAATGGAATCAAAATCAAAAGGTTATATTTTCATATTCCACATTTTTAAGATTCTTGATAATATACAGTCTCTTCAGAGTGGCTAAGTACAGACGTTCAAAAAGCCCTTGGCGGAAGTGCTCTACCTTACTTTACTTAAAGCATTATAAGTTGGAATGGGAGCGAACCCTTCAAGCGCTCACCATTTGGGGAGAGGGGGCAGAGAAGGTGTGGAGGGCTCAGAGCCTGCCTGCACTGGCTAAGGTAAGAAATTGGGGAACACTCCCACCTGCCTCCCAGGAGGCTGCCAGAGTGGCCTCTCTACCTGTCCCCCCTGTCAGTGCTGGTGGCTGGGAGGTGATGGGGGGGAGGGAGCGCCCCCACCATAAGCCCCCCCCCCCCACCACACTGGGTTCTGATGGTGGCCCAGGCTGGTTGCACATGTCAGGGGGATTCTCTTCCTCTCTGACTGCAGTTTCCAGTGCAGCAAAAAGCCAGGCCAGGCAGCCCCATGCTGCAGCTTCTTGCTGCAGTTCTCAAGAGGATGAGGTGGGAGAGGAAGGGAGTCCCCCCATGCTGCACAGACCCAGCCCAGCCCCCCCCAAGATCCCAGCTAGGCTGTGGGGTGGTGCTCACAGTGGGGCAAGGCTCTCTTACTCCCAGCTGAAGTTCCTGCATGGCAAAAAGCTAGGCTAGGCATCCCCAAGCTGCAGATTTTGTCTGCCTTGGTAAGGAATCTGGGGTAGGGAGGTGGGGGGGAACCCCCCTCAGCCTCTTGAAGCTGCAGCACAGAACTACCCAGTTGACTTTTTTGCCATACCAGGAACTGCGGCTGGGGTGGAGGGGGGGAAGTAGACCCCTTGACATGTGGACCTGGCCTGGCCCCCACCCAAGACATCATTCATCAAGCTGTTGGGGGGGGGCCTTACAGCTGGGGGGGTGCTGTGTTCCCCACTCCCACCCAACCATGCAGGGAGCAGACAGAGCCTTTTCAATCTCCTCTCTGTGATATTTCAGGGGCAGGGCTGGGCCAGTGCTTCCCCAGAGCAGAGGAGCACTGGTTGAGGCTAGCAGGCCACCCAGTGAGGGGCCACTGGGTTGCTGGGAAAATGCAACCTACCTTAACTTGGGATGGGATGTGGTACAGGCAGTGCTCTAAAGTAAAACTTTTTAGTCTGATATCATATCCATCCAGGGTTAACTTAGAGTGGTATCTGCCATTTTAAAGTACAGTTTGTGCCATGAGTGTCTGTTCTGTTATGGCTGAAAGTGCTTTCTCTGTGCTTAATGTGCATTGTGTGTGACTTCTGTACCTAGCCAGTGGGCACATCTACACAAGACACTTTATTGCACAGTAGACCAATTTACTGCCCAGTAAGCATCACTGTCTACAAGCATAGATGCTTACTGCGCAGTAAATTGGTCTACTCCATGGTAGGTAGATGCAGGTAGCAAATACAGTTAGCATATTAACTGTGGAGTAGTTACTGTGCAGTAATGCACATGTAGGTAACTGACCAGGAGCAAATTTGCTCCCAGTTAGATGGGCACCTGGGTATGGGAGACTGTTTCCTGTCTCCGGGACCTGCCTGCTGCCAACGTGGGTTCTGAGCTCACAGCCTGGGCAGGACAACGTTCCCCTGCCCTGGCAAGAGGCAGCTCCTGGCCCCAGCCCCACGAGTGGACTGGGGGCTGGCAGCTGCCTGCTGCTGGGGAAAGGAGAATTGTCTCACCCAGGTCTGATCTCAGAGCTTGCCCCAGCTATAGGCAGCTCCTGAGGGCTGGGAGCAATTTGCCACCCCTGCTCTAATCACAGAGCTGGGGTCAGGAGGTCCCTGCATGGGGAGAGTTCCCTGCCCAGCCTGGAGCTGGTTGGGACCTGCCCCAGACCAGGACAGTTCCTGGCCAGCCCTGGGCTGTGTGGGGAAGTCTGCATGTGCAGTCCGGAGCTGGCTGGGAACTGTCCCATTTCAGGGAAGGTTTCAGCCAGCTCCAGGCTGCACATGAAGATTTCCCCACACAGGCCAGAGAGGGCCAGAAACTGTCCCAGTCTGGGCCAGGTCCCAGCCCCACAGGTCTTTCCCAGCCCCATGCCCTGATCCAGTGATTGAGACATAGGGCTTCAAAAGAGCTGTGTGGGAGGGGTAGGTCTGCAGCAGCAGGCCTCCAATCCTATGCATATCAAGACCCTTCCTGATGTGTATGGAGCCAGGAGACAGCTGTTTTCTGGTCCCATGCTCCCTGCCAGTCCTTGAGCTAGCACCAAGGGGGAGTCTGGAGCTCCCCCTGGCAGCTGCAGCAGGGCAGAGCAGGGTGGGAGCAGCCCTTTCTGAGCTGCACCCATTGGATGCATCCACACATACAGGCACATGAGTTTGCAGTAGCTCAAATTGCTGCCACATGCCTGCACCACCCTCCTCCCCCCTCTGCAGTGCACAGCCCCTGGGGCTGGCAGCATCAGCCAGCTGGGCTGTGCCCAGTGGAGCACTGCCTGACCCACCGTCTGTGCAGAGAGAGTGGGCCCAGTCCAAAACTCCTGTCCAAACATGTGTGCTATATGGGTGGGCTGGGTTGAGTTGGGCCAGGCCCATTCTCCATGAGGGTCAGTAGGCACAGCCCTGTGGCTGCACATTGCCACCTGACCCTCATGAAGAATAGCTCTGGCCCTATCCGGCCCAGGCTGCCAAGCTAGCGCACACCTTGGACAGGAGCCACGGGTCCCAGAGCCAAGTGTCCCAGTCCTATTCAAAGGCATGCTAGCGGGTTGTGCCAGGCCAGGTCAGGTTGAGTTGGACCAGACCTGTTCTCTTCACACAGACCATGGGTCAGGCAGCACTGCTGCGGGCACTGCCCAGGTTGTTGTTGCTGCCAGGACCAGGGGCTGTGGGCTGCAGGGTGTAAGGTGGGGTGAGTGCATGGTGACCCTACTCAAATCCCCCAAAACCCTACTTCCCCCCCACACCCTACATCCACACACACCCCTGCCACTCCCCACACACACCACACCCCTCACCGCTCCCCATACACCCACCTTCAACCCCCACAACCCCCACCCCCCAAAAACCACACAGCCTCCCCACCCCCAGTCCCTGCTTACCTGGGATAGTGCCTGGGGCTGGGTCATACCTCAACCTTGCCCCACTTCTGTTTGCCCCACATCCTAAAGGTGCATGCTGGGGCAACAGAAGTACCATAGAGGTGCTCTGGCCAGACACTAGAGCATCTATCTGGAGGGCCCTCCTCTGGGTTGCTTCAGGGCACAGTCCTGGACTGTGCCTTGCTCCATTTTTTCCCTCGTGGGTCTTTTTTTGATACCTGGAAACCCAGGAATCAAATGTAGAGCCTGCGCTGCAAATATGCAGTGTGGGGAACATTTTTTTATTCTCAGCGTGCCTCTCCGGTGTCTCAAACTGGTTTGAGATGCCGCAGCAGGCACATATGTGCTCATCTGGATGCACCCATTGGAAGTAAATCTACTCTCAAGATGAAGCACATGTAGATGTGCTCCTCAGTAAGCTCACTGTGCAGTATTTTTCTGCACAGTAAGCCTCCTTTGAATTAAGTGCATGTGTAGACGTGCCCAATATGTCTAAACACATTCTCCCATAATCCTTTTAGTCATTGTTGACTCCAGGATGGACATAAGCTGCCAGTGCAAGGAAGTGGTCACTAAGGCTAACCACACCTTGTCGTGCATCTACAGATGCATCACAAGCAGGTCCAGGGAGGTGATCCTTCCCCTCTATGCAGCGCTGGTCAGGTCAAAGTTGGATTACTGCATCCAGTTCTGAGCACCGCACTTCAAGAGGGATGTGGCTAACCTTAAGAGGGTCCAGAGGAAGGCCACTCACATGATCAGGGGGCAGTAGGCCAGGCCCTACGAAGCTAGACTAAAGGCCCTGAATCTATTCAGCTTCCACAAGAGAAGACTGAGAGGGGATCTGGTGGCCATCTATAAACTCACCAGGGAGGATCAGTGGAAAATAGGTGAGGCTCTGTTCCTCTGGGCACCACCTGGGATAACAAGGAATAACAGCCACAAATTGATTGAGAGCAGGTTTAGGCTTGATATTAGGAGGCATTACTTTATGGTTAGGGCTGCCAGGCTCTGGAATGAGCTCCCAAGAGAGGTGGTGCTCTCCCCGACCTTGGGAGTCTTCAAGAGAAGGTTGGATAGATACCTGGCTGGGGTATTATGATCCCAGCACTCATTCCTGCCCAGGGCAGGGGGTCAGACTTGATGATCTGTTCAGGTCCCTTCCGACCCTAGAAACTATGAAACTATGATTTGGGCAGTCCCCATTCACTGCAGCAGGGAGCTGGACTCCATGCTGGTAAGTAGGGGGTGGGGGAGGGGGGACTGGAGGAGGGGGCAGGGGACCATGGGGGGACCCCTGCCAGGCCCATCCATCCCCTGCCTGCTCCCCCAGCCCCCTGAGCACCCTCTGATCCCCACCCACTCTTCAAGGCCTCCCCATGGCTGCCCCATCCACCCCAGCTCCCAGCTCTTTAAAAAAAAGGGCCCACTCACTGGCTGCTGCCAGTTGGGGGGGGGCAATCCCTGCTGCTTCCCACTGCCCCACACCATGTGGGGGGCTCTGCCATGAGCCCATGGACCCCTGCCTGCTCTCCCAGCCCCACCATGGCTGCCCCGCCCGCCCCAGCTCCCGGCCTTTTAAGAAAAAAAGGTCTGACTCACCGGCTGCTGCACTGGCCTCCTGGCTTCTGGAGGCCATTGGCAGAGCCCCCCACACAGCACGGACCAGCGGCAGACAGCGGGGATCACCCTTCACCTGGCAGGAGCCGGTGAGGCAGGGTTTTTTTTTTTAAAGGGTCAGGAGCTGGGGTGGGCAGGGCAGCCATGTGGGGTGGGGGTTGGGAGAGTGGGCAGGGGTTGTGGAGCTCGTGGCAGAGCCCCCCACACAGTGCAGGCCAGCGGGGGGCAGTGGGGATCGCCCCCACTCCTGGCAGCAGCTGGTGAGTACAGGCTTTTTCTTAAATAGCTAGGAACTGGGGCTGGGTGGGGCAGCCATTGAAAGTGGGTGGGGGATGCCACCAATTCAGAGATTTGGCCAATTCGGCTGCTGCTGAATCTGCAAATCAGATTCAGCCGAATTGATTTGGGACATTGATTCGAATCACCGAATCGCTGCTCCCCAAATTGGCTGAATCTGAAGTTAATGCTAGCCACTTTGCACAGACCTAGGAAGTATTGAAAACTAGGAAAAGGCTATCAGAATAAAAATGATTCCCTGAAGAAATTTGAGAATGGTTTTGAACCAAGTTTCAGAAATATGTGACCTAATTAATAAATCATATAAGGGGCTTTATTGATTTCTCCTTTCTGTTTATTAAAAAACACCATTCTTATGCTAAGGAATAGAAAAAATTTATGAAAAAAAGAATATTTATGTATTGCATTAATTTACACTCATATTACATTTGTGAGCAATGCCACAGTAAACACATGACTAATGTGAAAATAATTTATTTTGTTTTTCATGGAAGCCACTTTAGTAAAGAGACTGTGCAGTAGAAAGCAGTTTGAAAAAGTTTAAAGAATGTAATTCAATTCACCTTGGAAGTTCTCTCAGATAACTTACATTTGTTTTTTCTTGCAAACTATTTGTGAACTTTTTATCATAAAAAGATGCAAATAATTATTCTTAAGGCTATATTTGGAATGGCAAATTTACCTAGGGATTAACAGCCTATATACTGAGTTCCAGTATTCACAGTCTTAAATGGAATCCATTCTCTCTCTATCCTTCACAGGGTTTGTTCAAAATGAATGTAAATTGTGATGAATTATGTCTAAATAAACAGACTCTATTAAAAGAATACATTAGCATGTACGATATAGGTGGTTGATTGGAATGTTTTAATTGTTGACCATTCTTTTGCCAGTGTTTTATTTAAACTTCTCAAAAAAGCCATCAGTAATCAAGATTTTTTTTTCCTTTTCTGGTTGTAGGTAGGACCTTCCAAGCATCTTTGAGTGCACTGCCTGACCTTGACTCTGCCCATGCTTGCAACCTAAGAGGGTACCCATCAGCTCAAGGTAGCAACTAAATGATTAGGACTCCTGTTAATGTTTTCCACATTCCAGTTCTTTCTATTCTTTTTTTCATTTTACAACCTACTCCACCATCTATAACCATAAACATCTGGTAGAGAAGTTCCAGCCTCTCGGGGCAGGGGGGAGGGAGGAAGGGTCAGGCGGTAGCCATGGGAACCACTGGAATGGAATAAGCCTTTACGGAAAGACCTGGAGCAGAACTAGGCAGAGAAATTCCAAACAAATATATTTTTGTTATTGGAATTTGATAATTTGTCCAAACTAAAATGTTCCACAGAGATGATTCAATTTTAGACTAAGATCCAACAGAGCCCTCCATGCTAACCAACCTTACTACATCCTTAACAACTCACTTGAAGAAGTGACAACCTGGAAGCTATGGATGCCTTGTTTGTGGTTCTGAGGCAGTCTGGGCTCCAAGAAGCAGCCCAATAGGTGGAATTAATTGGAGTCAGAAACTCAAGGGTCTTCAGGGTCTCTAGCTTCAGGAGAAACTGCCAGGCAGACTACTGCAGAGCTGGGATCCCATTTCATTTTGTGGAGAATTTTGAAATTCTTGCATTTTGTTTCCAAAAACAAATGAAGGCCGTTTTGTTTCTCTTATTTCTTTGAGTAGCAGTCCTATTTTACATTAAACAGTCACTGAATAAAACACAAAACAGCTCTGGGAGCAGTGACAGGAACTGTGGGATACTTCCACACAGGCGAATGTCTAACCTCTAGGTCACAAGGTCATGTATACTCTTAAGTGCTCTTACTCTTTCTCCCTAGCCCAATGAATCTTTTGTTCTTTTCTGCACAGTAACTCAGATTCAGTAGGAGAGATGGCAAGTGTCCTAGCCAGAATAGCCAGTAACCAGGAAACTGGGACATTCTCTCAGGAAGTTAAAGATGGCAATTTGTACTCAAAATCTTGGGCATAGAGCTTTGGTCTTCTGGTTCCTAGGAGAGTTCCCCGATAACTAGAACATTATTTGGAAGGGGTTCACATCACCTGTATTGTGCAGAGAGTCTGCTCTTGTAGGCATGTTTTAGGCATGCTCAGGGCATGCCTAATCTATCAGGGATTTAGGCAGAGGAAAACTTAAGTTTCTGGATCCTAGTTAGGTTTAAGCATCAGACAGGTACTGAGTTGTTCAGCTGAGACAATTCTGGGCACGTGGAGAAGCAGAAAACTAGGTGCTAGATGTTCTGCTTATCCATGGTGATGGAAACAAGTTGCTTCTGGATCAAAATATTCCTTATGGGAAAGGGCAGCGCACAGTTTTTTGCAATAGGTCACAATGAGGTAAAATCAAGTATGGCGAGTTTTGTATACAGGTAACCCTCGCCATTCATGGGGGATACGTTCCCGTGATCTCCGTGAATGGCGAAATCCATGAATAGGGCACCGCATGCAGTCTGTGTTAATGAACACAGAGCCCCCGGCAGCTGAGGGGGGCACGGCTCCGGCAGCAACGTCAGGAGTCCAGTGACAGCAAGCACAAAGCTCCCAAGGTGCTCTGGTAAGTGTTTAAAGTGTATTTAAAATGTGGGTTCAGCATTCGTGAATATTTGAAACCAGGAATGCTGAATCCCCGAATGCTGAGGGTTTCCTGTGTAAAATTATGCAGGGCTGAACACAAAAGTCCTTTTCCAGGGTTTACATGCACTCAAATGAAATGATTAGGAATGCTGCCAAAGTAAAGGCAGAGTAAGGATTTCAGGAACTAGTCCAGAATGAATTATGTGTTTAGCTATCTAACCACCAAGGCCTAAAATATTCCAAACAGTCACTGAATATAATAGGAGATTCTGGCCCTACATAGCAACCTTGGAAACACAGATGTTATCGTCTAATATATTCCTAAAATGTCAGTGTTTGCTTCTATGATTTAAATGTACACCTTTGAAGCTCTGCTCACCACCCACCTCAATATAAAATACACGTATTGATTACAACTTGGCAGTAAAAGCTGTTGTTACTGTTGCCATGGTTCTTTTCCCCTACACAGCATCGTGTTATTTACACTCTTAATTAAATACATTTCTCCAAGTGAGTTCTGATTACAGTGATAAAACAAAGGCAGACACATTAAACAGGTCCAGGGTGATTAGTTATATGGTCATTCATCAATTCATTAGCATTAGTGTTTTCATTACCAGTCTGATAAGGCCCGTAACAAATTAATGCAGACTTGACGTTCAAAAAAACTGATATGCATCTATTTTTCTCAGAGGAGAAATGTGGATCCTAGACTTATGAGAGTTTTATATTTACTGTCCTGAATGTTCATTAAAAACAACGCCCCCCACCCCCTTCTATTTTCAGGCTTCATTATTATTGGATTATTTTTGCCTCTTTAATAAAGTGCATCTTCACAATCCTTAGTAAGAATTACTCTGATTAATAACTTTCTTAAATTCCACAGCCTAGTCTGAGGGTAGAAAGGGAATCTATGGGTGGGATCTCAAACAGCACAGAGAATAGCAACACAGATTTCCATGCAGCACAAATATTTATTTCACGGGGCTTCAAATCACAAGCTTGGAGCGCTGCTTGCCAGCCCTGACTTTGTCCAGACATTTACCTGGCACTCTGGAAGACTTGTATAATTCTTTCATTGAACAGCATATTTACTGAATGACGGAGCTTTGTGGGGAACAACTGTTGACAAATTTGGTAAGAAAGTTTCCGATGAAAAAACAGGAGAAATTTTGAAAATGTCACAGCATTTCATTTTGACTTTTTCTACATGAAATATTTCATTCTGGAAACTCTAAAATGTTCTGTATTGACATCTCTGAAACAAACTCTTATCTTTCTGTGAAGTGGCATTTTGTTTAAAAAAGGGATCCAAATTAAAAGAGAAAAAAAGTTAATTAAAATGGTTCACTAACCTGCAAACATTTAATTTGTAATGAATTCAAAATGATTTTTAATTTTACATATTTAGATAATTTTAAAATAGTAATTTAAATGCAGTATAAATATTTTATCCAAGTTTCTGAATGGGCATTGCAAGCAAAGAAAAAATTAAACAACCAAATGAAAGTTAATTGAACTGAGGAAAACCTGATACTACCTATCGCTGAGATTCTGAGAACAGGGCCACATTACTCAGTGGGTTTTCTGCCTCAGACCTTGTTTTGTATGTTCCAGTGTAACAGCAGTATCTACTCAAGGTACTTCGAAGTACAAAAACACTCTAGAATCCATAAGTGTGGTGAAGCCTGTCATGACCCAAAGGTCTGATTTTTTGTGTGTGTGCTTCGGCACTCGAATTATCCCCGTGGGTTTACAGCTTCATTGCACGGAGGAGTTCTGCTGCACAGAGAACCCGCGTGCAAAGGAGAGTTCCCGCCATTTTGCAGCGGTCTTTGCAGGGTGCATTTCCTTTGCAAAACAGAAATGCACGGTGCAAAGGAGTTCCCGCTCTTCGCATGCATATTTGTGCCCCGCAATTGGCTAGTTCTAAATTATTCACACGTGGGGGCTAGCGATTGGCCTGCTAGCCATATAAGAGGCTTGAGCAGTTTCCGCCCAAGCCAAAGAGGACTCCGCGTCCATCTTGTGGGGACTCTGGGTGTGCGCGGCAGGGTAATAGAAATCCTGTGTGTTGCTCAGAGGAGTTTGGCGGCCTGATCCACCGCCCACCTCTTCCTGTCTTCGAATGGAGCCTTCTATAAGACGTACCGACGAGTTTTATGCGCGCTTGTCCTGGACATCCGGAGTTTTGTCTGCGTGGAGCCTAGCAAACTCCACGTGTGTTCATGTTTTCTGTTGTAACCGCAACTCAAGCAAGTTCTCAGCCTGCACCGCGACCATCTCGGTGTAAGTAAACAATCTTAAAATCAACCGTTAAGTGTCTGTGCCTAATTCTAGTTCGGCGCCCGCCCTCTCCGACCCGGCCTGCCCGGGCTGCCGGCCACAGCCCGCGTGCAGAGCGACGAAAAGGGCCCGGGGTCTGACCCCACCCGCACATGGCGACGAGGATGGGATCAGGAGAGGGCTCGCTAGAGTTAGAATTAGTTGAGAACTGCCCTTGGTAAAGTGGGAGACGCAGCGTAGCAAGCGTTACAGAATTGGAGGCGCACGTCGTGTACCACCAGGTGGGCGGAACGGGCAGGAGATGTGTCCGGGGACACCTTTCGCTAAAGGGAGAAGAAGGAGCTTCTGAAGTCGGAGCCCTAGAAGGGAAAGAAGTGTATCTTCACCCCGCGGCGTTCGGGTGTATCATGAGTGATGAGCGGGTCCTGTATAGGCCCCTCGATGCTGTAACCCGTGCCGAAGTCGACCCGGCGAGCACAGTAAGCCCAACCCCCACCTGGGAGTGTGTCCGTTGCTCGCGGTGTGCCTGGGAGATGGGAGAGCCGATGCCGATCAGATGGCTTTCCCCTTGCATGGTAATACCGGGACTAAGGGGTCGCAATCATCCGTTTGAGCTCCGCAAAGACCTGGAGACGGAGGACCGCGCCGTAAATGAGAGGGTGGTCCTACGGTGCGACAAGGGGGGAGAACTAAATGCAACCTTTCAGACTATGACTGATTTGATGAGTGAAACTTTAAGCTTGAATACCCAGCTGCGTATGGCTGTTCGGGCGGTCGGAGAAGCGGCTGAGAGAGGGGATCTTAAGAAGCCCCAACAAGATGGCGCCGAGCAGAGGGAAGACCGCGTAGAGAAGCCAGAAGAGAGGGATGGAGCTTTGGAAGAGCCCGCGAGGGTTCGGCCGGTAACTCCGCCCAGCGGCGCAGCGTCGATTCTGCCGACCACGCCCCTCTGCCGAAGGGAGGGGGAGTCAAGCGGAGGAGTGCATCCGCCCCTCCCGCCTGAAACAACAACAACCCCCACTGTAACAATGACTACAGCTCCGACAGAAACAGCAACGACAACTCGCGAAGAAATTGATCAGCCTGCAGCATCAAGCAGCCCAGTCATTGGTCCGCAGAGTGCAGTTCATGCTACCACCTATTACGCTCGTTCCAGAGCCGAACTGCAGAATTTGTGTAGGGAATCCAGGATCCGACCCGAAGAAACTCTGGCTGTGTGGTTAGGACGTCTAGTCGTGGAACTTGGGTTCGACCTCCTGGACAAGGAAGAAGCAAGCTTCTTGGTGAGACATGCTTCATGGAGTAGGGGACATGTCACCGACATCGACATGGTGGCGTTTAGCATCCACTGGCCTATTCCAATTCCAGCGCTTGTGGCAGGAGTGATTGAACAGAAGGCCCACGCATGGCATGACGGACGACCAGAGCACACCGGTGCAGAACAGCTTGTACTGGCTATTATCGGAGTTTCGTATTGCGCCTGGAACCCACGAATATGCACGCTGGGACTGACACCGCTCCAACGAATGCGACCATGGCCTCACCGTCACCTGTCAGACCCTGGAACCGTTCCAGTGATCCTCGACAGCATAGATAGTTGTCTTAAAGTTTACGGGCAAAGAAACATCGTGATTTTGTGGATTGTGCTGAACCCACTGGTCGATCATCCAGTAAGTAGTCTCCTTCATCAGTTGTCGAGACTGCACATCCTCATGGAGCCAAGACTGTCCAGCGATCGGGAGTGTCAACGCCCGACTGAGGCTCAGAACACGAAACACCGAGAATCTGAGCGTCCAGTATTACGCCAAAGAACGCAAGAGGAGTGATACATGTTTGGATTCCTCCTGCAGCGTTCTGGACTTAATAAGAGACAGCTTCGGATTTTGGGAGACGCGGGACAATGGCAGCTAGCCTACGAGTTAGGTTTTCACTATCTAGAAGAAGGCGATGATGACTCCTCGATGATTTTGTTGAGTTGCTGAGTGTGAAGAGAGAGAGCTGTCCAGTATAGAATCGTGTTTACATATCTGTATTTAATAGTAATGAAAAGTTTGATCGACTGCATTATCGTGCGGTCCTGTGTGCGGTCGTGTGTGTGGTCGTGCGGTTATTCACTACTATTATAAATAGTAGTGAATAACCATTTTAAGAGAGTTCTTTTACAGATCAAGGATTCGGAGTGCGTGGTGGAGAGAGGCCCCGAGAAGGACAACATCACCGAAAGGAACAAAGGCCTGACGCGCGATTCCACCATGACGCCTACTGAAGTCATGATAGTTCAGTTTTTTGTTATGAATGTGATTTTATGTATATGTGTGTGTGCCGGCGATTATTTGATTTGATCCCTTGAGGACGAACTTTTATTGTTGACTGATTTTGTTTATGCTCGTTTAGTTTCGCGAACCATTGACAGAGCTATGAATAACCCGGATGATAGGTTTGAAGTATAATTCTATTGTGCCTTCAGCAAGGGGGGGATGTCATGACCCAAAGGTCTGATTTTTTTTGTGTGTGCTTCGGCACTCGAATTATCCCCGTGGGTTTACAGCTTCATTGCACGGAGGAGTTCTGCTGCACAGAGAACCCGCGTGCAAAGGAGAGTTCCCGCCATTTTGCAGCGGTCTTTGCAGGGTGCATTTCCTTTGCAACACAGAAATGCACGGTGCAAAGGAGTTCCCGCTCTTCGCATGCAAATTCGTGCCCCGCAATTGGCTAGTTCTAAATTATTCACACGTGGCAGCTAGAGATTGGCCTGCTAGCCGTATAAGAGGCTTGAGCAGTTTCCGCCCAAGCCGAAGAGGACTCCGCATCCATCTTGTGGGGACTCTGGGTGTGCGCGGCAGGGTAATAGAAACCCTGTGTGTTGCTCAGAGGAGTTTGGCGGCCTGATCCACTGCCCACCTCTTCCCGTCTTCGAACGGAGCCTTCTATAAGACGTACTGACGAGTTTTATGCGCGCTTGTCCTGGACATCCGGAGTTTTGTCTGCATGGAGCCTAGCAAACTCCACGTGTGTTTGTGTTTTCTGTTGTAACCGCAACTCAAGCAAGTTCTCAGCCTGCACCGCGACCATCTCGGTGTAAGTAAACAATCTTAAAATCAACCGTTAAGTGTCTGTGCCTAATTCTAGCTCGGCGCCTGCCCTCTCCGACCTGGCCTGCCCGGGCTGCCGGCCACAGCCCGCGTGCAGAGCGACGAAAAGGGCCCGGGGTCTGACCCCGCCCGCACATGGCGATGAGGATGGGATCCAGCAAAATCCCTGGCCCGCACAAAGCCCACGAACCAGAGGAATTTAGAAAGACCATAAACAGCTGTCTGGGAATGGGTTGACTGATTGGCCATGTCCGGATATACAGGTACGTATGGTTTGTGGTGCCACAATCTGTACATGTGGAACATTAAAACATGCCCCACACTGCAAATTTGCAGTGAGGGAGCAAAATTTGCTATTGGGATTTCCCAGTACCAATAAGAAAGTGCCAGGAAAAAAAGCAGTGTAGAGCACATGAAAATAATGTGTGGCAGAAAAGCAGAGGCTTGATTCTCCTAAGAGATGCTCTGGCTGCCAGTCAGAGCATATCTACTGCTCCATTTGTGCCCCTGCTGCTCCAGCACACCAGAAGCCAGGAGGAGCTGGGCAAGGGTAGTTTGCCCAAAGTGGGACAAAGATGTGTCCCTCAATGAAGTGTACATGCAGGGCTCTGTGAGGAACAGAGTAGTAGCATGAATTTGTGCTGCTACTATTTGTGCTGCTGCAAGCACATGCCCTTGCACATCTGGACATGGCCTTTCAGTGCATCCTTCAGGCCTCTTTTAAAGCTGTCCTCTCATACTGGGAACTTCCAGTAGGGGTTTTCAGCAGCATAACTACTACCTGCTGTCCCTCAGGAATCTTCTTGTCAGACACTGCTGGCCAGAGGGTGGTATAAATTACACTTTGCTCCAATTTCAATATCTTCTCAGAGATAGGTACATTTCCCAGCAAGCAGGGGACTGACAACACAATGTAATTTACTTTAAGGCTGGAGCCTTTCTGTAAGTTTTTACCATATCAGGAGTAAAAATTACAAGGGAACTTATTCCAGAGTTAGGTTGCAGTTCTCAAATGGGCAGAAAATGGGACATAACAGAGATGGAGTGAAGGAGAAGAAAAGAAAAGCGACAAATGGACATGATTAAGGTAAGATTTGCAGTGAAAGAACAATGGATTTGCATGTAATGCAAATGTGAATGGAGATTAATGACAATCAAAAGGTAATGAGTATACTAAGTACAAAGTAGGGGTGTGCAAAATGGGCATATTTTATTTGGATTTGGCCTGAATTGGGGACAGTGATTCAATTAGTTGATCTGGATCACTGTTCCCGATTTGATTTGGCTGAATCTGAAGATTTGATGCTGATTCAGAGAATCAGTGATTTGGCCATAGACACAGTTTTAAATGTTTTTTCCACATACCTCGAGGTACCAGGCACAGCTCATGAACTCTGTGATGCTGGGGTGCATGGAACATCCGACAGGAGCACGGGGGGGGGGGGGGGCACTCCATGTGCTCAGCAGCAAGCCTGGAAGTAGACCAGAAGTACTTCTGGCCCACTGGGGAGTGTGCGGGGTGGGGTGGGGAGGGCCCAGACCCCCTGGCTTGGCAATCAGCCATGGGGGAACCCCAGGTGCCCTCCACATACCCAGGAGGCACCAGTTGCCAAGCCAGGGGCTGCAGGGGGGCCCCCAGCATGCTCCTTGGCAGACCCAGGAGCGGACCAGAAGTGGTTCTGGTCCACTTTCGGGTCTGCTGCCGAGCACGCTGGGGAACCCTCTGCACTCCTGTGGGACACTCCATCCGCCCCAGCATCGCAGCACTCATGAGCCCCTGCTACTGAGAGGTATGTAGAAAAAACATTTAGAGCTGTGTCTATGTCCAAATCTCTGAATCTTTCCAAATCTCTCCGAATCAATTTGGAGGGTTCCAATTTGATTTGGAGAGGTTAAAGGGTCTCCTAATTCGATTCAGATTCAGAGATTCAGCTGCTGAATCAGGCTGAATCTCTGCCAAATCGAATCAGGGACTGAAGATTCGCACAGCCCTAGTACGAAGTATGTATGCTGTCAAATATCATGTATATAATCTTATTGGGAGAGAGAAAATGCAGGACCCAAAGTGAGATACCTATGACAAGTATGAAGAAGAGAAACTATTTTCTTAAGCTAAGCAAATATGCAGAAGCACAGCCCATACCTGAGAAACTAACATGAAGCCACAGCTATTGCTACAGAGAGGAAACAACTACACCCAACAGGCCGAGAGAAATTTTGTAAACTAAACTACTGCTTGAATGGAAGAAATTTAAATGAGAAGGGCAAAGAAATGAAGAAGCTGTCATATCCCATTAGAAGAAGGAGCAGCTTGTACTCTGTATGTAATTAATTGTGTTCAAACATGATGCTCTATTATAATAGATGCAGATAAATTCCTTAAAGCAACAATTAAATCACAAGTCTGTCTGAGAGACTGCCTCTCTCCCTATGTTCCACTGCCGTAGCTGAGACCAAGGGAGTGCTTTTGCTTACAGTTTTCAGATTTGACAGCAAGGGCAAAAAATGCTTTTTTCTCCATAGTCTAGCAGAACTCAAGTAGGTTAACATTCAGAGTACAATGGGAAGCCCATTTATTAATTTAGGCAAAAGAAGTTAATTGTGCTATATGAGAAGGAGCCTATTATTATTATTTGTTTGATCTACAATAATGCCTAGAGGTCTCAGTCAGTCACCAAAGCTGAGTTGTGCTGAGCACAGTACTCATTCGTAATAAGAAAATACTTCTTGTCATAAAGAAATTTTGGTTTTAACTCCTAATCTGGTAATTATTGTATGCCTACATACAACTTTGCATTACTTCCATAAATAGCCTTACTGAAGTGTATAAGACTATGCACAGCACTAGTAAAGCATGTGCACAAGTTTACATGGCTTGGAGCTTTGGTGTAACCCTTCCGGCAACTGGTGGGAAAGTAACAAGAAGTCAGCTCAATAATACACTTAAAGACACTTTCTAAAAATAAATAAAACATAGGGACCATGCCCCCAAATGATATCCTTACTAATTGCTAGCCCTTAGGAATGCTAAACATTTAAATATCCTTGTAACCTTTCACGGTATTTCTTTCCTATTTACAAGAACACAAGAAACCTTAGGAGAACAAACCTACAGATATCTTTAAACGGCATAGAGGCGTATGGCCACAAAACTGTTTATAAATAGTTTTCCTTTTGGGCCCCACAACTCCTATATAAAAGGCAATTCAACCTGTCTGTTTCACAAGCCCAACTAGCCACAGTAGTGATTGATCAAGCGTTAAGAAGTAGCTTTTCTCCCCATCTACCTACCCTACACAGTCCTTTGCTCCTATAGCTACCTAATGCTGGTCTCTAAATACAGCTTTACCAGTTGAGCTACTTACCAGTCTAGTTCTGTTAGCCACTTCTGCTGCCACTAATTCATCCCTATCCAATAAAATCATCTCTAAATTGCAAACTCAGGACAAAGTAAACCCCCAGTTCTTTCTAATTTGAATTCCCTACCCAACCAGTGTCCACCACCTATCAGTTAAGGGCAGCCCCACACTTAGGATCCTATGCTATATCAATCAGAATTACTTCTACATCTACTAATATCATTTTAAAAAACAGAACACAAATAAAATCCTACTAATGCAAGTAAACACTAGAAATCCACAGACTAAGAATGACAATGTACATAAATTGAACTTGGCAGAGTTAGCTCCTTTTCATTTCTTTTATAGAGGAACAATGTGTTTTTTCCCATTTAAAACCAAGCTGTGGGGTTTATGTTAGACTATTAGGAAAGAAAACAATCATAAAAATCAAATGAGGGGAGGGCAAAATGACAGTGAAATGATTAAGATTATCATAAAAAGGCAGTCCTCAGGGTGGGATAGGAAGGCCTTTCAGCTATCAATTCTTGATAGATTATATATATTAATGATGAGACAAAAGAAAAAAAAAGTGGAGAGGGGAACTCCATTCCTGTTTTAGCTCCATTCTCATCTTTAGAACGAGACTAGTAAACTTCTCCCAGGTGTATTGTCAGAGTACATATGTTTCATAGTCTCATAGTTGTGAGGTGCTGGAAGGGACCTTTACAGATATTAAACACTGAAAGCTACTCAGATAGGCTGTGTCCAGATGAGCATGGCCATACAGTATGTGGCAGACCTGTCTGCGGCACCACATACTGCATGTTCAGCTGCAAGGAAGCAGTGTAGAGGGGAAGCAGTGTAGGAGGGTTACACAAAAAGCCCATGCAAAAAAAAAAAGTGGAGTGGAACATGCGGGGGTAGCATGTGCTGCTGAAAACTGGAGCCTGGATAATCAGAGCTGCTCTGCGGATGCTGGGCAGGCTCTGGGCAGCAGGATTGTCACTGCTGCAGTGCTGGGAGGCCCTCCCGGCCTCCCCTACCCCACCCAGGTGTGCCACCAGTAGTTGTCCCTGGGGAACCTAGCATCCATGCCATCTGGACATAGCCATGCTATGTAATGCAGGCTGTGGAAGTACCGAATGTAGACTGATAGGAGCAGCAACGAAGCATCATCTATAACTGAAATAGTCACTCTTCAGTCTTATGGGATATATCAGTTATTTGCAGGAAATTTGGTTGTGAAAAATGAAGAGGATGGACCTGGGAGGTGCTGAAACAAAATGAGACACAATTATTTTTAGCAAGAGGGAGCCTCAACAGCTGACTAGAGGGCAAGGGAGTGAGGGCTCAATTTACAATTATTTTTTAGTTAGAAAACTTAAAATTCATGTTAGTCTGAAGTCAGGCAGAAGGCAGGGTATATTTTTACCTTATAGATTAACTGAATCAGAGATGCAGAAGTTTTCAAAAGCAACAGGTTACTTCATCAGATACTGTGAAAGGTTGAAACAAATGAAAGAAATGAATGAAAGAAACAGTCACAAAAACTCAATTTGAGAGTCAGAACAGAGACCAATAGGAGGGTAAAATGTCTGAAGTACACTGAACAGTTATATTACAGTGGGTCAATAATAAAATACATCCATATTAAGGCTAGAATTTTTTTAAGTACCCGGTTTTCAGAATCAGGGCCAGATCTTTGAGTGCTTCATTTCCAAGTAGGCATGAAAAAATGGGGTTGGATTTTCAAATTAACTCACCATGTTCAACTCTGAAATGTTTTGTAAACATATCCCTTAGTGAAGAACTCAAATGGGAGCTGGACCCTTCTAAAAGTCTGGCCCTGGTTGAGGGTACTGAGTACTAGAAAATATGGCCATGAATCTTTTCTTGAACTTTTTGGGCTCCATGAGGACACTATTTGGAACATTCTGGGAGACAGAGCTAATGCTAGAAGGGCAAAAAGATTTCTTAAAAAAATACCCTGCTCAGACTGTTTCTATATTCTTTTCCTCTGACACTAGATTTCAGTGAGAGCAAACTATCATAATGGAAAAAAACTAATGGCCCCTTAACAGCAGCCATATTCATGGGCCTCCCCATAAATATCATTGTTGAAGGCATAGAAAATGACAGAATATATTTGATATTAGGTCAACCTTATGGAAAGCTTGTACTAATGTAGTTTGACTACCTTCAAATTACAGTGTTCATCTTAAGTGATTCTGCCGAGTTCTTGTTGTAAATCTCAATTCCTAGACATATGTTTGATAAAGGAGTGACATACATGGGTTTAATTTCTCTCAGAGCACATGCAAGCCATAGATAATTTCCCATAAAAATTGTTCAGGCCAGAATGCTACACTTGAAAGTTCTCTGTGGGTAAAATTCCTGAACTATGCAGACAATGCTTAATGTTGTTACTCGCCTGCTTGTACTTTCCATGTCCCACTGTGGCCACATAAAGGTGTATCTGGTATGCTCATTAACTCAGCAAATACTTCCTCTTAATGTACCAGAACCACAAATATTTATTACTTTATTCTTCATATACTCCACCCAGGATGTGGTGAGATGAGATATGTAGGAATACTAAAGACAACATTTATTGGGAAAGAATCATAGTTGTGTGTCTGTTGCAAAAAAAAATTAAAAAATTGAATTTTGTACTGATAAGTAATACTAACTGGAATCAGGCATGTTTGTCTTTTGGAACCAATGGGTTATTTCTGTTACCAAATCCCTGAAAAATATAACCTCATCAGTGACTGTGTCACATCATCAAATGCAAACACAAGACCACAAATATAAATCCCATGGCATTTCAGCAGTATGGTGCCTTCCCAGACTCTTCAAGTTTAGAGTGTATAACTTCACTAATGCCATCACTTGGAGGGATTTTACAGAGGCAGAAATCCACTTCCTAGCCTTCCTTTTCTGCATCTCCAGAACTTTATTGCATGATCAAACTCTTAAGGAAGATGCAAATGTGTGCGCATATGGCAAATAGAGTTTATATTATAGCAGTATCCCTGAGTCAAGACTACCCGGACAGGTGCACAATGATAGGGTTTTACAAGTGAATGAGTGAAAGGTTCCCTTTATTGTTTGGCTGTTTTAAGACTCACTAGAAACCAAACCAACAATTGAAATTAAATTTAGTAATGTCAGCACCTGGACTTCTGTGTCTCACCTAATACTAGAGTTCGGTGTGTTTAACAGCATGAGCCAACATCAAAGATGAACTGTTACTAACCAACACATTCCTGATTAATCCCAAGGGTTATAGTTCAAAGAAAGATTCAGCGTGCATTCCTGCTATAATGCACTCTCATCTACTGTGCCTACTAAAGCACCCAGGCATTTGGGTGTCTAATTACTAGTTTGCAAATGTCATGCTTGTCTGTTCATGTGCCCACTGCACTTTGCTTTCCTATGGCCTCAAGAAAGGAAGCTTTTGCAATTAACGCAATTACCTCTATTTAAAAACCCATTGTCAGCTCCAGCCATGTAATGTGTGGTGCAGAAGAGGATAAGCATGGTATGATAGAGACTTGATGTGATGTTACCTTTGTGTTTCTCACCACCCCTCTGGATCTCACAAGTTCATATTTTAATAAACTACTTCTTATCTTCGGAGCAACAGGACAAAATGATGTGTGAGAATCTGGGATGGCACTTGACATGATAGTTGAACTATATATTTGGCTTTTCAATAAGTGGTATGCTTCAGGAGGGAACCTGCTCTGTGGTTTGTCTACATGTGCATTAGATCTGGGAACAGTTTACTCGCAAGTAAATGCTCCTGGGCAGGCATCTACATGTGTAGGGAAGCAGGAACAGTTTTGCTGCTAATGGCAGCAAACTGCTCTCACTTCCTGGGACCCTGCAGTGGACCTTTGGCACCATCATGGGGAGCTCTAGGCTCCCCCAAGGTGCTAGCTCAGGGGCTGACAGGGAGCACCTGGCCAGGAGGTGAGTCTCCTGGCTGAGGCTAGGACATTGTTCCCTTCCCATGGGGTGCTGCCTGCTGCCAGGGTAGGGACAACGTCCAATGGACAATGTGCCAGCCCCAGCTTCCTGATTAGGGCAGGGGATTGGAAAGAGCTGTAGGGGACAGGCAGGTCCCAGTCCCCTGCCCCAATCCACCTGTGGGACACCTAGCAGTGAGCCCTTGGCTAGGCAAGGATTTCCTGTCCAGCCAGGGGCTTGCTACTACCTGGCCCACTGGCATTACCCCTGCATCTCTTTCCAAGCCCTGTGCCTCAATCATCTGATCAGGGTGTGCTCCTGATCAGGACAGTTCCCGACCCCCATTCCATGATCACGGGGTGGGGCTGGAGAGCTTGTTCCCTGCTCAGCTCTGCGAGCGTGGAGCTGGGTAGGGAACAAGCTAGGGAGCTTGTTTCCTGCTAAGTTCTGTGAGCATGGAGCCGGGTGTGGAAGAGGTGGGGCCAGCACTAAGAGATTCTCCACGACTGCAGAGCTGGCACTGAGAGAGAAGGATCTTCCAGCACCAGCCCCACAACTGCAAAGCTGGCACGGGGAGATAAAGCTCTCCCAGCCCCTCCCTCTCCGACTGCAATGGCGAAGCAGGGGCTGAGAGAAAAGGATCTTCCAGCCCCTGCTCCCCAGTTGTGATCTCAGAGCGGGGGGCTTGGAGCTTCCTGCTGCTGGGGCAGGGGGGCATAGTCCCTGCCCGGTCTTCTGTGGTGGAGTTTGCCCTGGCAGCAGGGAGCTCCCAGGGAGAGGAAGCAATCTTCTGTCCCCTGGTGCCCGGCTGACTGGGAACAGATTTGCTCCCAGTCAGGCATCTACACAAGAGCTATTGGGCAGTGACTACTCAAGATTAAATTTGCTACTTGCATTTGCAGGTACAAATCTGAATTGTGATTAAGGAGGTTTACTGTGCAGTAAGCATGTGCATGTGTAGATACACATGCCTACTGTACAGTAAACTATACTGCTTCACAGTATAGCATCTTGTGTAGTTCACTCTGTCTGTTCAGTGCTTTGCAGTTAGTCTAGCATGATCATGAATAATAAGTATTATTAGTATGGGAGATAAGGAAATACATATATTTTAAATGCATCTAGCTTTACTCAAAAAGGAAAACAAATCCTGCTACACAATGAAAGCTACATTTTAAATTAAATTTGGCTTTTCTAAAGTTTCCAAAATCCATTTCAGCACCAAACCTGAACTGACAGTTGGAACTGATAGGGAAAAAACCTAATAGTGCTGCTTTCCAAAGCTAACACAATGTTTTCCTTGGAACAGAAAGCCTTCCAGTGTTGTAGTTCTACTCTACTTTTACATTGAGGTCAAGAGGTCATATCAGATTTTCCTGCAGCACTTTTGATAATTTTTTGTTGTAGAGTGATGACATACTTTCTGCACCATGAAGGTGGGGAGCAGGGTATCTTCCTTTTATAATAAACAGATATTAAATCAGTGATAATAACCCAAGATCATTGTGCATAAAAAACATTGTGTGAACAATAATTCTTCTTGAACAGCTTACAGCAAGGGTATTCATATTCAACCCCTGGACTGTGGGCCAAATCCAGCCCATGAAGCCAGGGCATCCAGCCCACAGGGCTTCCCACAGGTTGGGAAATTTGGTCATGGGGAATTGGTGGCATTTAACACAGTTAAATGTTAGTTGCCCAGTTTCCAAGCCGCACATGGCTGGATCAGGCCTGGGGTGTTACTGTGTAGCCAGATCAGGCCTGGGCTGTTGCTGTGTGGCTGGATTGCATTTGTCCCATATGCTGAATTGGACCCCTGCTGCATCTGCCCTGTATGCTGGATTCAGTCTGCAGCCAGACCTGGCACCACCCATGTAGTCTACAGAGTGAAGAGGCTGGGCACCACTGGCTTACAGTATATAACATATAACACAACAAAGGCAGGGGAGAAGGCTACAACATATAGTCTATATTTTAGACCATATATTATTTATGTGTTTGTGTGTATATGTGTATAAACAGATCTATATGTATATTTATTCAGGGGAGAAGGATCAAATATATAGTCTATAATATGTATTAGCCTTCTGTCCTGAATAAATATACATATATATAGGTATCTGTGTGTGTGTATATATGTGTGTATGTGTGTATGTATATGTAGATATAAATATAATTATATTGATACACACAGACACACAAACACAAGTAAATAACATATGTTTTAAAATAAATTAACCGGTACTCAAATGTTCATCAACCTAGCCAGTATCAGTTGATGAGCTTTTTAACAGGTATTACAGCAGAGGTGAGTTTTGAAGAGGGATTTTACAAAAGAGAGTGAAGTGATTTTATGGATCATTTTGTGGAGGGCTTTCCATGTATAGAATTTAGCAGAGAGAAGGAGGTAAAGTGTTTTTTTGGTTGGTTTTTGCAGGGTTTTTTGGTGAGAGAAGGTAATTGGTCAAGGTGGGGATTGTTAGATCAGAAAGGACCTGAGCTGTATGATGGCAACAAGATCAGGGGAGTACGGAGGGAGTGAAGTGAGAATAAAAAGTGTGATTCAGATAGAGAACAGAGGGCAAGGAGCGATGATAATGAATGATTCAAAACAGAGTAAAGCTAGTTAGGTGACTAGAGCTGAAAGATGTTCTTAAAAGCTACATTCTGAATAAATCAGACAGGTGTGAGGTGTCAGGGAAGCAAAAGGTGAGACAGTTGTATTACTGTAAAGCAGGGTTAATTTCTACCCTATAGACTAACCAAAGTAGAGATATAAAATAGGTATTTATCTATTTTGATTAGTTTGTAAAGTGCAAATCTATCTTACCTTCCACTTGACTTAAGACTAACATGGCTAACTCTACTCAAAAATTGTATTAGTTGAGGTGGAACATAATGAGGGACTGTTCAAAAGTCTTAAAGATATGGGTGAAAGGAAAAAAGTTAGTTCTCACAATCTGGCAGAAGAATTGAACAGGGCCTACAGATGGGAAAAAGGGAAGAAGGGGCTGCACTGCTGAGTTCAGTGCAGCCCCCAAATAACAGTGCCACATTTCCAAAAGACACTTGCGCCTCTCAGATTTATACATTTTTTAGTATTCTTCTGGGTTAGCTTCTCCCTTTACCCTTTGTTCCCACCATTAGAAACTCTGTGCACATGCTCTGACACTTGCCTTTTTGTCCTCTGTCCCAGATGTAGCTGTGCTGTGTTGCAGAATCATCTCCTTGACACATGGGAGCTTTATGCTGTTTTTCCTATGATAAATCATTTTAATGAACAGAACAAAGTAATCCACACAGGTGCCTGAATTCTGCTTAGGAAATAGCATACTTGTTTTCATAGTCAATACTGTCTTACAGCTGGTATATTTACTGTATTGATTCAGGCATGTATAATTTTTGCTACCCCTGCAGGAATGTAGATTGTTTTTCTGTCCCTATACCAGGCAGAGAGTATGCATGGTTTGATACTTGCTGCTGTATTGTACCAGCAGACCATCTATTCAAACACTTAACAAGGACAGGGGCGCTGTGTAGGGGGTGCACACGGGTGCATGTGCACCTCCTGAGCGTGGTGGTGTACCCCCTACAAAAAGGTCACTGCCAACACTGTCGGCGGTGCCTGCGGGTGGTCACCACTTGCCACCCCGCCACTAACACTGCCGGTGGCGTCTGCGGGCAGTCCGCAATCCTCACTGGCTGCTGCTGCCAGTGGCATCTGCCAGTGGTCACCGCTCACCACCTCCCCACTGCTGACAGTGCTGGCAGCATCTGCGGGAGCTCCCCACTTACCACCACCATGCTCCCGCTGCCACCGTGTCCCCCCAGCCGCCGGGGGCATGCATCATTCATGAACAAGGACACCCAGATGGGTCAAATGTGTTTGCTTTTTCTTGGTATTGGGGCTAGGTTAGGTCTTCGTTCCTTTCCTGGAGCTGCATTCACTTACATCAGCTGACTATCTGGCCCTATATCTCCTTTGTAGAAACAACACACACTTCTCTGTGTCACCATTATAAATGGGCCTTTTCCTTTTTTTCCCTCAAGTTGCTGTGCACATCAGTATCTTGCTGACCAAGTATGATGCATGGAAATAGTAATCCATTAGCTTCCACCATTGTCACTAGGTCATACCCCTTTAGAAAATAGCATCAGTAGTGGAACTGGGGAAAGCAGTGGCATAGGAAGGTACCAATAATAATACAAGTCATAATAAATGTAGGGTCGAGGCACAATCAGTATAAATCAGTTACATTATGTTGACATCATTGGCATAAGTGATGCCAGTGTAGTCTAACTTTGTGCTTTTCTGTCTGAAAAAACACCTTATTTCCTTACCAGGTGAGCACAACTTGAGGACATTAAAAGAAAACTAAGAAGCACTGCTGATCATAACCAACTGGTAGGACACAGGAGGATTATAAAGCACGCCATTTATGCCTTTAAAAATAAAGGACTGGTGAGGTTGCACTTTGAGTACAGCTGGATCCATTAATATTTTTCAGGGGGGCTCTGAGGATAAGATCCCCAGCACCCGTGCTATACAGTCTCACCTCCATGAGTGCCATGCCGTGACCAATTCAATCCAGATCTGATTTTGCTATTCCACTAGGCTGAGCAGCACATCATTGTCATGGTATTTTTCTTTGATCAGTAAAGCAAATCCATGCTATGCCATCTGCAGCTTATACTGTGAAAGCCTAAAACAATGATCATTCCCACTGCTCACCCTAGGACTAAAAGCTAAGGATTATTCATTCAGAGGAGGTGCACAGTAGAAGTGCAATATCCCATGAGGAAAGAGGTAGCATTGGGGATTGAATTACTTATAGTTTTGTATTTTCTTTTCCTAAAGTATGCCTTTTCTTTCTCCTCTTCTAGTGGCTTTGTATTTTCAGATTTCCTTTACTTTTAGGGAGTTTTTGGTCCTCACAGTATTTTATTCATTACAAATCTTCCATACTGGCATTTGCTTCTATAACAGAACCAATGCCTTTTCCTATGGATATCTGAGAGAATTCATCAACTGAACACAAGAGCCAAACTTTAAGGGTACATGCAGATGTTTGCCGTACCTGATCTACGATCACACAATTTACGTTAAGCTGCGTGATTGTAGATTGGGTCCAACTTGTGCACATGTTTGTTGGTGCTGGGAGCAACATTGGGAACCTGACCTAAGTAAATTAGGGAGGGAGGAGGAGCAGACAGGATTGGATGGGGCTAGCAGATCTGCAGGGGGATCTAGCAGATCCAGGGGGAGGTTGGAGGGATCAGGGTGGGTTTAGTGGGTCCATGTTGTCCATCTGAGGGTGGGAGGGGTTGGAAGAGTGCCACCTCAGATCTGGAGTGAGCAGCAGGCCTTTCTTAGCCCTGGGGCTGTGCTCTGAATGTGTAGACATTTGCTAGACTGGGCTACCTATTCCTGATCTAACTTAGTTCACCTCACCTAAAGAGGTGAACTAAGTTAGTTCAGGCTGGCTATTTTTTGCCTGATCTAATCTCCATGAATGTCTGTACAGATAAGCACTTAGATTGACCTGACCCTAGTAAAGCCGATCTAAGTTTAACATCTGCATGTACCTTTTAAGTCTGTAAGCATTTCTTTCTTCCACTCCACTGACTACTTCAAGAAACACAAAATCCCAGTGCTCACCTCTTTGTAGCACATTTCTATCTTACAAAATATTTAAATGGTAGCATTAGCTGGATTTCAGTAGAACTTAAGTACATGTTTGAGTGCTTTGCTAAAATTTGGTCTTAGCTTATACAACCTCTCACTCCACATTCTCTTGCTCTCCTAGGCAGCTTGCAGACATAGGGAGGAAAAAAAAGCACTTGAAACTCAGTGTGCTTCCACATCCAAACCAGCACATGCCCAGAAGAGGCAGCCTTTCCCAACATTTGTATAGATTAGGTACTTGATTGGGTTTTTTTTTAGCACTTTTATCTAATAACTAATTGAATCAGCTTTAGATCAAAGCACCAAAAAGCTCTGCTGAAGCACCCAATCCACATACATGCTGAGGAGCCAAATAAAAGTAATGTGCTGCTGCTTCTGGTCTGTTGGCACTTTTAATTATTATAGGCTTCAGCCTTGATATACTTAGTGCATACTCCAGCAAAAAGTCCATTGGCCTCATTGGAAGTCTTGATAGTATTAGGGTGATGTTAGAAGTCTTGTAATATCAAAAGAGAAAGGAATTAATATTTTCACTTGGTAACAGTCAAGGTAAGTTCCTATGATGTGCTCTAACTTGTGTGTTATCTTAGATTTTCATTTCTACTTCTCTTATATGGCAAGCCCTAACATTTTGGAAAATATTGGCAAAATATTCTTTTGCAGTTGGTCTAACTGGCATGAGATGAACAGTTCCATGTGAAACTGTGATCTAAGCAGGCTTTTGATGTAAATGAAATGACAATTCCAGTATTTTTGCAACAGCTGCCAAATATTTTTGGATAACTCCATAATATGTACTTCTTATCTAAAGGAGCAAGTACTGAAGATGACAAATAGCTCTGTAGGTAAAATTTGAGCCATGTGGTGCTCAGATCCCCCATTTTAAATAGCACTTTAGGGTGCAGCCTCTAAATTGCTGGAAGAAGAAAGTAGTTATTTTCTTTTTGTTTTGCATGGCTTGTTGATTTTGTGTTATGTTGAATGGCATGTTATGTTAACATGTTATTTTTCATGTAGGTATTTTTAAATCAGTTCAAAGTTGCTGACAGCATAGAAATAGGTTCCCTTTTTAGTATATTAAGTCTAAATAAATAATAACCAAATGCATATATTTAAGGGGTGAACTTTATATAGCACCACACAGGACTCTGCAAATGCACAGATGAATGTAATTACTTGCAGAAACTGCCCAAATGAGGTTTGCAACAAACTGTCGGCAAGATGAATACAGCAATATGTTTAGGTAGGATTTGATCCTAAATCTATTGAGGAATCTCAATCTATTGAAAAAAGCTCCTATTAATATTGTGGCAGAAGGCCACCTCTGTTTCTCCCCAAAAACTCTGCTGTGTGACAATTTGGTTAATATGGCCCCTGCAGAGGGTATACACCTTACCCTATCTCTTCAGGTAACCTGAGCTGGATACATTCCTGAGGGAGGGGAGAAACCTGCTCCCTCTGCCTACGTGACTGGCATCACATACCTGGGTGAGGGGCTTGCTCCCTGGGGAGCTAGGATCTGCCAGTCTGCCCAGCAACTAGTGATGCATTTTAAATTGGTTGGCTGACAGCCAACAGGGGCTGGCCTCCATTAGACCAGGTAAATGAAGTAATAAGGGCTATATAAGTTAAGGACTGCCCAGGAAGAGGAGGCAGCAGCAGTCATGAGGAAGACTCAGAGAGAGAGAAGAGCTGGACCATCTGAAACTTGCTCTTTCTCTCAAAACTCATGATCAATGAACTGCCTGCCTCCAGAGGGAATCTCCACCTGCCTCTGGATGATACCTGTGAGTAAGCTACCTGAGATCTAGCTAGATATATAGCTTGCAGTAACTCAGATGTGTGGTCAAAGGCTACCCAGCCATGCCAGTTTGCTCTATGGGATTTCTCTGCTATTGCTCTACCCTGTACCCTGTTTCAACCCTACCCCTTGTAACCAATAAAGTTCTCCTTTGTACCTAACATGGGAGACTTATTGGGAGCGGGTCTAGACTATGCCTTGGGATCCCCTTGATTCGGCTGAAAGGGAGACCACTATTTGTGCCTCCGACTGAGAGAAGCACCCCCAAGTGCTTGAAGTGAGTCAAATACCCTCGAGGGCTACTAGGCCTGTGTTTCCCAGGGGGCACAGAGCCAGAATGAAGCCCAGCCCTGGGTGGTGGCAGTTTTTACCTCAGGCTAGCGGGTGTGCTCCAGGAAGGGGGTCGGCCAAATGTGAGGTGCCCCCAGGGAGGCCCTGGGAGTCTGGAAGGTGGTCGGGTGCAGTGAGGTGGGTGGCTCAACGCAGGAGCACCCCCTACTGGCCTGCCACAAATGTAAATTGTGACCGATCAGATTCATAATGTAGATGAGATTGCTTGCCTCCCATCTGCCTTCTCCAACATAATTTCTGTGGGAGCAGCCAGCAGAAATTGCAGCATCTAACATACCATACTCCATCTTTTTATACTGTATTAAGATGATGTCTTTCATTTTTGGACTCTTAGCCTTTGAAAGTCTCACCTCTTTATCAAAGTTACATAATAAAACCTATGCACTTCTCTGTACCTGCAAGGTGGATTTAGTCTCTCATTTCATTCACTTTTATCTGTCATCAGTGACTTATTGGGAATCTAAAGTTTTTCAAATGGCCAGGAGGCATCTTTGACTATGAATCAGTGACATACATGCAGCAACAGGAATGTCATTGTGGAGTTGACATTCAGAATGGCTCCAGATGCACAGAAAAAGTGGTTACTTTCTTTAATACCCTGTTTATGTCTCTGGGTTTGACAGTCAGTCAGGGATGAGAAATCACTGTGTTGATTAATGCCAAGTTTGGTATAGCTACTGTAGATGTTCTGTTTTCATTAAGGGTGTGTTGTGTGTTAAGGATGTGGGCAGGTGCTCAGGTTCTGATTACAAGATTTGTCTGTGGATTGTTGAAAGGTCATTGTTTCCTAGGGATTATGCAGTTCCCAATCTTTCAACACTGTATGAAACGCAGTGAGGTCTGCTCATCTCATGAAAGAATGAGAAAGGAATTCTAGCAATAAATTATTTATCAATATTTAACGGCTGCATATGAAGACACTCTGGCTCTGTTGAACAGTTACAAATGTCCAACTCGGGATCCTTAAAATTCTAGTTTATTAGGCAGATTGAAACACTGTAATCATAAACCTTGAGGCTGGTCCACACACACACATGCACACACATACACACACACACAGTAGCAGGCTACAGAGTCAGGTATACCTATCCTACAAGCGCTGGAGTCTGTCGTTGAGGCTTCTTTCAGTGTGGTGTTATCTTCCAGAAGGGGGTCGCCAGCTGGTCCTTCTGGCTGGACAGGTCTGGTCGAGTTGGAGATCAAGAGGGCGCCACTGAGGGTCACTTTTCACTGCCTTTTATCTGTCCCTGGCAGACTTTGGTGACTCCTCAGCTTTCTGGTTTGCCCAATCCAGGGGTCATTGACCCTCGTGGGACTTCCCCCCCCTCAGTGGCTACTGTACAGCATCTGTCAGTCCCAGGGGTCGTCCGCATGTACGTGCAGGTTTGGGAGTCCATTGATGAATTTAGAATAGGGCTCTGGGAGTGGTCGATCTGGAGACATTCAGCCCAAAAGTTGGTCTCTGGTGTTGATTAAGTCAGGCCAGGGCTTTTAGCCCTTGATCAGTGAGGTATAGAGATTTCCCGGTTGTTACACTGTCTTCTATTGAGTTCAGCTTCCAGGTGATAATTGCTGCCTGCTTCCATGTTACACATTCAATCACTGATTCACTCACTCTTTCAGAGGCCAGCCTGATACAGGGAAGGGCAGTTTGATTCCTGCCTTTGTTAACAATGTTACAATGTATAACTTACTAAAACACATTTAGTTGAAAGTTGAAAGGTGAGGAGTATAAAATATAAGCTACAAATGTCATGGCACACAAATAGATAAAAATACCAAACTACAAGGGGAGATACAAAATGCACACATACAAATTTTAAAATACAATTCCTTATCTTAAAGTGAAAGAGAGAGGAAGGAAGAAAAGGTAGAAAAAGAGAAACATATCCAAAGAGGGGAGAGCAAATGCAGGCAAGAGGAAAAGGGGGCTTTCTGCTACAGCTCCAGTGAAGTCAAAGAGTGTTTTCATTGGGTTCCAAATGTTACGTATAGGGCTTTTCATTTTCTAAGTCCATTACAAAGAATTAATTGCTAATCATTTAAAGAAAAACTAGAAAACAGCATTGGACTTCAAAAAATAAGCAGAGTGGACTGTCAAGTTTCACTGATTTCTTTTCTCATGTAATACCGTTCTCGGCTGCATGTACATGATGGCTAATGCTGAATTAGCATCAGAGCATTATCAAAGTTAATTTTCAATTAAAATCACAGCTACAGATGATTTTCAAATACTTAAGATGATAGTAATATGTTACAAATGAACTCTAAACTTCAATAAAGGCTATTATTCTGTCAAGAGAATAAATTTTATGATATATAATGCTTTTCCTGAAGATACAGACCTTACTAATGTTATCTTTTCTTTTGTGATGTCATGATTATACTGTAATGCACTGAACAGGGTACCACCCCTTAAAACCATTCAGGGAATGAAGCTGGACTAGAACTTTCTGAGCAGGGCACCTCCTATCCTTATGCTGTAGCTTCGCAAGAATTTAAGGAACTGCTTAGGACTTATGAAGCTGTAGATGGCCTGCATCCAGCCTATCTAAGGAAGAGGTTCTTCACATGCTATGCTACTGTAGCTGTAATCACTAAAGTCACTCAGTCTGTATTTCCTTCTTATAAAGGAGAGGGTCAGCTGGCAGGAGGAGGGGGATTTCTATGAGGGCTTTAACACACTCAAACTTGTTCTCTCCCCCTGTTGGCAATGGCTTTAATTTGATGACCTTCTGGGAATACTGGAAGAGTTACCAGCAATAGTATAACTGAGTGGGAGCAAATGGGGCAGCCTTTCTGGAGAGGTGTAAAAGTAACCACGACTGCAGTGGTGGCTGACCACACCACTGGCACTGCAGCACCTGGCAATGTCCCAGGCACTATGCAGCTGCCCCAGGCACACACCTGCCCCACTATGCCTTTGGTTACTGGTGTCAAACAAGCTACACAGGTGTAACAAGCACCCTGGGGTGGGGGATGGCACTCACGCAGGGAACTCCAAAACAGTCCCTGGCTGTGCTGCTGCTGCTTCCATTGCTGAATGCGCTGCCCACCCCAGCTCTTGCTCTTAAAGCAGCATCAGCAGGGTGTCCATGCCCTGGTTGCTGCTGCTACAACACAATAGGACTGCTCTTGCTGCTGAGGCATGGACTCTGTAGAAGTGAGGGGCCATTCTGGTGCTCTTCCTAGGTGATCCCTCAGGGCTGATGCCCATCTCACCCACCCCTAGTTACAATATTGATGAGTTGTGTTAATAAATCCATTCTGTTTTAAGCTACATCATACTGATCCTGTAACCTAACCCATGCAGGTGAACCATGAACCAGGGAGGAAGGATAGCACAGTAGTTAGTGCAGTAGATTAGGATGCAAAGACACATGGCTTCATTTCCTACTCTGTCACAGACTTCCAGTGAGACCTTGGTCCAGTCACTTAGGCCCAGATCTTTGAAGGTCCCCTAACTGTTATGGATTTCAATTTGGTGCTTGAATTAGAATTAGGTACCTGAATACCTTTGAATATCTGGGTATTCTGCATTCAAGACTACTCACCAACTTCTATAAAATGGAGATACACCCTCTGTTCAAGGATACATACATTAAAAGTTGAAAGGTACTCAGACACAGTGGGAATAGAGGGCATACCTTGGAAGACAGACAGGTTATGGCTTAGAGGCATCTCCCTGAAGCCAGCAGGATTCCACTTGACTCAATCCTTGTCCACATGATCCCACATATATTGGATGGGGGCCCACAGTGGCATTAAAATAATGTAGGGAATTCTTTCTTTGTGAATCACTTGACACCATAGAATACAGCACACTTGTTCTCTGTCTGAAAATGTACAGTTTCTGATCGAGTTGTAAAATGATCCATTTGCATTAAGAGACTGTGTGACTGAATTCACATTTTAAACAGCTCCTTTGGGGGTTTTTTTAATTGTCTGTCTACACGTTAGGGAAATATGAATAAGAGATGAAGTGAGATCATTTGCAGAAAGAATTAATACTAGACGTGAGATCATTTGCAGGGAGAATTAATACTACAGGATCTAAAAATATTTTTAAAAGGCTTTGGGAATAATCCCATCTCTTCAATAAGAAGATATTTCTTTTAATAGCTTCAAAATAGTACATTTTAATTAATTCACTAAAAGAATGGGGAAGAGGTTATGAAAAATGAATGCATTTAATTTAGCACTGCTGTGGCTCCTTCCCATTAGAAGCTCATCTGTTGCACTGTCAGTTCTGATGATCACCTACATTTTGAGAGCATGACTGTATTTTTGGATACATTCTGGATAAAACCAGTTTAAGTAATCTTTAAATGTGTACAGTGTTACTCTATCATGTTATTAATTGAGTTATTGTGTAGATTCTGTCTACATTTGCCAGTTAGCAGCACCAATATACAGAAGAATAACACCTTTCCTTTAGTAAAGGTTCAATGAAAGCAAGAGTGCATGTGTTAATAATAATCTCTATCACTAGTGCAAAAATGAATAGGGTGGAACATGCACCATAAAAATTGAATTCTAGAAGGAATTCCAGTTCATTCCTAATGTAACAAAATGCATCATTTTTATATCATTGTCTGTCAATGGATCTTGAATATAAATTGTGATTGAAGAAAGGATTTCATACTTTCAGCAGCTGCAACTGATTGTCATACAATTAAGGATCAAATTCTAATCATGTTATATTGACTCTTTTCCTCAGTTTTCCAGGGCCGCAATGGTATGGGCTGGAAAGGAAACAAATCCATTTTAACATCAGTGGGACTTGAAATTTAAGTATATTGATTAAGCTACTGACTCTACTGATTAATTTAAATTTGAATTGAGACCTATATAAGATGATCTCAATGAAAAAGTCCTGTTTATATAAATGGGACTTTGTGGACTCAGTGGATGAATCTACATAAGATGCGACAAGCATAGTAGACTAATTTTACTGTGTGCACATTAGGATCACCTAAATCATGTGCACTGGTGCTAATATGCAGTAGCACCGATTACAGCGCATTAATGCATGTGCAGATGTGCCCAATGTATACTAACCCCCAATGTTGCAGATGTATCTATTTTGTTTATTTAGTTATTTATTTATATTTAAAAATGTTAAAAAGCCAACATTAGTCTGAGGCTCCAGGCATGATATTATTAATAACACAGTAAAGTTCCAGCAGTAATGAGATATTTTCAATAAGGACTTAGGCACATATATCAACACCCTGCCAATATTCTGAGCTAGGAACAGAAAGTACACATAAACCAGCTTAAGTGATCAGAAACTGGCTTAAACCTGTAATAGAACAGAAGGTCAGTGCACATAAACCAGTTTTCAAATGGCTGGAACTGGTTTAAGATAAACCTGGCTGAATGTAGTATCAGAATTAACTAATTTGGGTCAAACCAGTTTATGAAATTTCTGTCCTGGACCCTTTCCTGGTTCAAGTTAAATCTCACATGCTCTCCAGGCCTGGACTGGGCTGGGCTGGGCTATCTGCTCCAGCAGAGAAGAGTTGTGGGGGAGGAGGCAGGGATTTCCTGCCCCCCCCCACCAAATACTGAAGTACCCTCATATGCCAGCCAGTCGGGTCAGCATCTACACATGTGCTGCTATGCATGAAAAAACTCTGCAGCAGGGTAGTACTTGTATTTACAAGTACTGCTCTGCTGTAGAGTTTACTAGTTTCCTGCACCCTAAAAGGGGCAGACATGTAGATTCTGAGACATTTACTGTGGAGCTAATTAGTCAGCTTTGCGGTAAGTGTCTCATGCAGATACGTCCCTTTTGAGCCTTTCACCTTTATGGGCATAATGTTCTCAGCCGTTAGAAAAAGTCAGTCCAACAGATGGTGTTTCATATTTGTAATCCTGACTCATGTTATTGATCCAGGATCGATAAATATCACCTCTGACTCACCACTTCTATTATAACTTACACTGATAGAGCTGAATCCAAAATCTGAACCCTGAACAAAATTCCCCTCTCTCTTTACGATGCCCTGTATTTAGGATACCTTAAAAACTGGACACCTTCATTATTACATGGGTGTTTTGTAGCAATTCTAGCTATTAAGGTTATTTGCATTTCCATTATAATAATCTATTTTCAATTGTTACAACTTTGCTAAAACTTAGCTCCCTTAGGCTAGAATTTTCCTCGCTAGGTGCCAGCCCAGGCTGAATATATGTAAGAATAGTCCAACTGATCTGAAAACAAGGTTGAATAAAAATATATTGTTTTGCCCCTGTTAGAGCATTTCAAAGAAATTGTCTCAATATTTCTGTAAGTCCCTCACGGTTTGCATCAGGGACTTGAGATTTGCTGGGGGATGGTGGATCTTTGTGCCAAAGATATGTCTTTTTTCTATTTGTGTTGTAGTACATACAAATTTGGCAAAATTATAAGCCTTTGAAAAGCAGCAGCCTGCAGGAAATGGCTAGAGACGTGCTTAATCATTGCCACTAATTTCTCTACATATTTTGCCTGGATATGGCATGCTCCAGCTCACAGTTGACTAAGATATTCTCTGCAATTGCTCTAGGTCTAGGCTACTGCAAGTTATGGTGGGTCCCCATCAGAGAACTAGAAATAAAAGCAAGTGAACTGTTTGTCCAGTGCTCTCAAGATGTGTGTTACTACCACCCTGAAGACCCCAGGACCACTGCTAGTGAAAATAAGCTCCACTCATACTCCACATGTTTCTGAGCCCAGAATTAGGTAGTAGATATAGCATAAAGTGGTCCTGGGTGCATGCCTCCAAGCTCAGGACTGCTCTAATTCCCATCATAGGCATTTGTAGACTGGGAGCAAGTGAGTGTCACTTATTTCCTTTGTAGAAGTCCTCAGCTGGAGGAGTAGGCAACCTAGACATGCCACAATACCATCCTGAGGAAACCAGGCTATGAGAAGGAGAAAACTACATCATGTAAAAACAGCAGGGCCAAGAGGTAGATTACAAAAAGAGCCTTTGGGGATGAAAAGATTGTTACAAAAAGCCAGGGTGCTTTACTGAGGGGGGAGACTGAGATTGGATGAGATGCCCGAGGAAAAACAGATTAGACAAAGAGTTAGGAGGGTTTGATTAGACCTGGCTGGGAAAGAGATGGGGGTCTCAGACTTGAGAGTCTGGATGGAAAAGCTATCAATGACTAGGAAAGGTGACTGGACCTTGAATGAGAAGGCCAAGGAATGGAGATGGGAGCAACTTGAATGAGAAGAATGGACCTGGAAGGGATTTTCATATGTGGGAAATGAACAGTAATGGGCACACGATATTCTTTTAATGTAGAAGTGCGTGGGTATGTATAATATCTTTATGTTATTAAACCTACCATTTAAGACAACCCCCCATATAATTAGGTTATATAGAAAAATGTATTAATTTGTTATAATTTTCCAGGGATAGAACTTGGAAGTTTGCCTTGAATTTGTCCCTCTTCCATTGCTACAGCAGGGAAAATAAATCTGGGGGATCAGGTGGCCCGATGCTTTCTGCTTCCCCGCAACTCTTTCCCCTGGCAGCTCCTTCTCCATCTCCTTACTGTCAAACACTCTTCTTCTTGAGCACTTGGAAATGAAAAGCAAATTTGAAAACAATGACCTTAAAATTAATCATGGTTGTAGCAACTTGCATGTAGGTCCCATGCAGTTAATTTATCCAGAGATGATGTATATTACCTTTTATTTTTTTTAAATTGCTGCAACATTTAGCACAGGTACTCCATAAACACACTTCTGAGCAGTGCTTCAGCACCTACTTATATGTAGCATTAGATGGATTCTGGGTGAACTGTATGCAATGTCATGGCTCACTGTGACTTGAAAAAGAGTCAGCACTGAGGAGGATTGCACTATAGGGTCTATCACATGTTTCATTGAGATATGTTGCACTAACCTATCTTTGTGGTAAGTTCCTATAAGCATCTCAGCTGTTTGGCTAAGATCAAGCATTTTTCACACCAAGGGGAAGGTATTAGGATTGGCTCTGGGCCCTCCTGGTGCTGGCTTGGTATTGCAGCATCCCCAGGCCTCGTGCCAATTCCCTGTAGCAGGAACACCTGCCTGCTTCTGTTTTTTTAAGAGCCAAAAAAAAAAAAGGTTCCCATCAGCATGTTTGCAGTGTAGCTGTGTGTTTTACAGTCTTGCTCAGTGCTAGCTCCATTTAATCAACTTCATATTTGGTTTCTATTGCTGACCATATTTTAATGATAAACTTTTGTTTATCATTAAAGTTTTAATGGTAATCTGTACACTGAAGTTTAATGATAAGCAATTTATTTAGTGGAGTTTCCTTGTATGGGATTACAAGGCATGGGGCTTTTTTCCCCATGCCAATTAGGGGTAAAAAGCTCAATTGTATTTGAGTGATTACTGTAATTTCCTTCCTCTGTCCCTCTCTTTGTCCAGGAGCTATATTTTTTTAATGAAACATAATCAAATAAAAACATGATTCCAGAATGAAGAACAAGAAATAAAATCAATTCTCAGCATTGTGTTAGCAATGGAAAGTGACAGTTATGTTACCATAGAGACAGAAGCAAGCGAATGAGCTACTGACACTGCGTGCCAATTAACAAATCCAACTCCTTGACATGACTTTTAGTTGCTGTAGCAACCATTTCTATACTACTGGTTTAGGTTATCAAAATGAATTGCAAATGGTATCTAAGGAGCTGTAGTTCTTGCAGTTCCATTAATGTAATTGTTCTTTTTTTTAATTGCTTGTCCATAGTTTGAATATATATCCTGGGTTGTGTATCTTGAAACTTAGAGATCAAATCCCAATCTGGGTAACACTTACATAAATCAAAGTAACTGTGATGGCTTCCGTTTTGTCACTCTGGATTGGCAATGGCATTCTGGGCAGGATCTGGTACTGCCTGAGGAGATGTTGGTTATTAACATGCATGTCACCATGGCTTCATGCAGAGATATGTCATAACAGCTAATGTACTTCTTCAAGGACTAAATCATCAGTCTGATGTAAAATTTACTTAACACATTTTGGTTCAGATGCCCATGTGCACTGTGTCCTGCTTACATCGCTTATGCTAGTGGTGTAAGGAATATAGCAGGGTCTTAATGTGCAGGAAAACCTGAGCCATAATATATTAAATGATAATTTTACATTAGGCTTTAAAATTTCAGGTACTCCAGTGGTCTAAAGGGACTTCATGTAAATAAAAGTCTTGCCTTATATTGGTAATATTGTTACCAACACTACTTCTATTATCACAAAAAGTATCTTGTGCTGAATACAAAGCATAGAAGTCCTTCTTTTCTTCTCATACCATATTTATGAGAAGGACCGGGGGAAGGGGGTAGGGGTAGGGTTGCTTAGTTTATTTGCCATCAGTTGTCTTTTACTCTAATATCAACTTGTAAGGCACTTGTGTGAAGTGATTAACTATTTTACAGAGTCACTGCAATTAAGGAAGTCAATGCTCTTAGGACATTCTTATTTGTCTCCCTGCCAGTGTAGGATTCTGATTGAATTACCTTTTTTTTTTTTTTTTTGATCAATTTGGTCGAAAACATCTCGGCCAATGAAACTTCCACCAGTTTTATTTGGAAGCATTTCACAATTGGAGGGATCTCATATGGGGCCAAGAATCACTTCCTATTGCAGGAAGATTGGCAAGAGGTGGCCCTGGATAAAGCAAACTTGTACCAGGTTCCTCTCAATGAGGAATCTTATTCTGTGGGATGAGGGCATTATGGATTTGCCCATAGTTCCTATGTATTCCTTCACTCTCTGCGGATCTTGGCAGTCCACCAGGATTCCCTCCTTTTCCCCTCAGTTCAGTGCAAGCAGAGATTCATTAGTTTTTCCTATGCATTGTTGGCACCTTTTAAGTTTCTCAGCATGGAGCTGCCTTACAAAAGTAAATGCAGGACCATATGTTTCAGGAGAAAGAGCTCAATAATTTACACAACAACAATTAGCCATGACATCAATCTATATCAAAACATTTGAGTGAAAGGAAGGTTGATTCCTACTGACTAAGTACTTAACACATCTTTCACTCTGAAGCCTTATTCTGATGTATTTTGTATGACATAATCACCTCCAACTTGACAGAAGCATGATTGTTGTAGTGTTCTGAACAAATCTGGCTGGTTGAGTCCTTTCTTCCTATCTATGTCTTTTCTTCTGTTGCCATTCTATGGCAACCCTGGGCAATGAAAAAGGAAAGGTCCAGCACAAGGGAAACCTTTGGATAATACAGCATGAGCACTTACCAAGTAGAATTCAGAACCACTCATGTATGCATGGTACTTTGCATATGAAAAGTTGAGCAATCTACATTGTATTTATGTACGTTACTGAGATGTGCGAAAAATGCCATGTTCTCGAAGTTGTGACCTTAACACACATTCATTATAACTAATGCTGTTTTAATGCATGACCCGTGAACCCCATCTACTTTAGAAGGCTGAACCACTGAGAAATTAAATGGTGCAGTGAAGTGTTGCTAGCCCTCTTTGTGTTTCACTGGTTCAGTCTGCTCACAATAGCCAGCCTGTTTTCTGTAAATAGGAAAGAGGATAATTATGTGCTGTTGCCAACTGACATGTTTCCTTTTCTTGCATGTGGCCCAGGAGGAGTCAAGGTCAGGGTCCAAAGAGAAGACATGCCTGCAGGTCCCTCCTTCTTAACCTGCCAGCTGCTCTATCAGTTCCTCCTAGCTCTATTCTTTCAGTGATGCTCCTTTATTGCATTATCTTTTTTTTCAGATCTTAAGAGTCCAGGAGATGCAGCTGAGGTAACTGCCTCACCATGACAACAAAGATGCAAAAATTCAACTATTGACTATAAACCTAGGGTATGTCTTGTCACAGCACAATATAGGCTATGTTAGAGAAATCCAAGTTTATTACTTTGGTACCAAAAGTAGTCTAGTTTAGCAGCTGACAACCTTTTTGGGCTGCAGACTGAAGTGACCAAGTTGTCTGAGGTGGAAGGGAGGATGCTAGGACCAAGTTGCCACTGCCACTTTTCCCAACAGAGGCACAAGGAAAGCACCTGCAGTCCACATTTTTCCATGTGGTGGCAGGGGAAGGCAGCTGCCACTAAAGCCCCCTGCCACTGAATGCCACGAAAGCCACATTTTGGTGGGCCAGATCAAATGGCTTTGCATGCCTTAGCTTACCAACCCCTTCTACTATGGCACTCCTCCCTGCTCTGCCTTAGACTAATATACCTTTCTCAGCAGTGTTGGGATACTGCTGAGTAGACAAACCCTTGGTTGCATAAATATATTTGCATATGTGTCGGTAGCAGAGTTGCAGTGTCAGAAAACCATTTGATAGGCATATGGTGAAACAGGGATGAAAATAAAAAGGTCAGTGACTCTTTTGAGGGGGGTGTGAAAAACAGCATTATAATAATGATATCTGACTGTTGGATAGATTTTTTCCAAAGCATCTTACAACAGAACTTAGTCTCTTGTTCATTTTACAGGTGGAGAAAGAAAGGCACAGAGAAGTGAAGTGCATTGTTCAGGTCCCCAGTGAACCAATTGCAGAATTGGGAAGAGAAACAAGTGCCAGGCCAGTGTCCTAATGATTAGGCAATACTGACTCAGATGTAGTGGTATAGGTTGTCTCCACTAATCCCACAGTACTTGCAGCCGTGGCCTTGTCATGTGCTTGCTGATTAATTGGTTTGTATGTTTTCTGTGAGCAGAATAGCCATTGTGTACATACCCCAACATACACTATTGCTGTATATTTTAAAGAGGATCTCCTTGTAATATAATATTTACAAAGCTGTGTTGTTACCTGAAATCTTTACCTGGAGCTGAATAGAATTGATCAGGAAGTGAACACTAGGCAGAGTTAAAACCATCCAGGCACTATCTTGGTTGCTGTTTAGCATGAAATTAGTTGTATAAGGTTTGATGAGTAAACGACAGTTATTTAATGCAACTTCCTACATAGATTCAGGATTTGCTGTTCCTAAAGCATCCCAGATAGATGCCTACCCAAACTCTTGCTAAAAATTAAAGGTGCATCAGTATATCAGTTTGTATCAGCATTGATAAAAGGAAAATTGACATTATCAGCAGTCAGCATTTTTTGGCCAATGTGGTTGATAATGTCACTGATAAATGCCACAGCAGGTGCAGCATGCATATGGCTGGGAATACAGTCTGGCAGCTTGGAGAGCAGTGTCTGGTTGGTAAGTCTGGGGGGGGAAGGAGCGTGGGTGAGGAAAAGGGCATGGGGGAGCCAGATCAAGGCCCCCATGATGGGGCTGCACTGACCTCAGTGGTGGGGGCTGGGCTAGGGCTGTGCTTGGGGTGGGAGGGAGCAGGGCAGGTGGTGGCAGGGGCTATGGAGGGCTACAGTGAATTTTGGGGTGGCTGTAGCCCCCCATATAGTCCCTCCTCCCAGCACCTCCTGCTCCACCCCACCCCTACCCATCTTGAGTGCAGCCCTGGCCCAGCCCCTCCACGTGGAAGAGGCCAGTGCAGCCTGCCCCCGCAATGCAAAAATCCATGGGCACATGCCCCCCTGTACCTCCCACCCCACCCAGACGAGCCGCCCATGGCTCTGTCCCGCATCCCACCCTACCCCAGCTAGGCAGCAATTGCCCCAACCCCTACACCACTTCTTCCCTCTCCATGGGGGCCTCAGTCTGCCTCCCCGACACACCCCTTCCATCCAACATACTTACCGGCCAGACGCTGCTCTCCAAGCTCCCAGGTATCAGCCAAAAAAACTTTATTGGTGCACCCCTACTAAAAATCTCCATTGGAAGAGATCTATCAACTTTCCTAAGCAATTTCACACCTGGAAGAGTCAGAGTTGTGAGTTCTGAGAGCTGACCTTGAAGGCTGGTTAGGAGCATGATGAGATTACACTGGTAAGAAATGCTAGTGCTTTCTGTCCGCATTGAACAAGTGTAGGTGGAGGCAGATATTAAATGGGAGATTTTAACAAGACTTTTTTGGAGCTGAAGCAACTACGAAAACAGGTTCTGGAGACAGGTGTAAAATCAATGGACATTGGATGCAATTACTGAGAAGAATGGGATGGAACATGACATCTTCCACTGCTCCTCCAATTTCTGGGTCCTGATGAGCCACTCAGTGCAGGATCAGAACACAATGAGCCCCCATTATAAATGGAAGGGCAATGAAACCCATTTATTTTCATCCCCATTCTTTTGTAAACCTCATTTTCTATGCATAACTACTTCAGCTTTTGTGCAGGGTTGATGTGAAGGGTATGATTCTGCTTTGCAGATCAGTAGAAACCGCTTAGCTGAAAGTTTCTTGTACATGGGGACAATTCCTAAGCCATTTCTATTTAGTAACCAAGGGATGGGGTATTGCTGGAGAATATATGGCATAGCTAGGGCTACTGTTTGATCTAACTGCCAGAATGGCAACATGGAACTTTTGGCAGCCAGGGCAAGTTGCTTTACTTTACTATAAGGACTGGACTGATTGATGCCTGGAAGACCATGGGTCTTGCTGAGATGGCTTAAAGACCCTTTTGCACCACCTGCTCCAGCCACTCAAATTGCCCGAGTGCCCTTTGACTCAGCTCAAGAACTCAGCACAGTGCTCTATCAATTTGTCCCAGCATGGAAAGTGTTAAAATCCCCTAGGATTTAGGTACCTAGCTGGGCTCAAAACCAATAATCACAACTCGGCTTCTCACAGGATTGGGTTCTTGATTGTAGCATGAAACTAATTTGGCTTCACTCCTTCATTCATACAAATATTAGATATTAGTACACTCAAAATGTTCCCTTTGGTGCTGGAGAAAAAAGGCAGCACAGGCCAGAGACCTGACTGAGGTAAAGACATTCACTGTTACAGCCGAGCAGCTGAGCATATGCTAATGATTAACTTAGATGGTTTTGAAAATAAATACCTGTGGCGGTGAGATGCCCCCACAGGCTCCTGAATTGGAGGGGAGGGGGCAGTCCCCACAGGCCCCAAGCCGCACAAACAGCACCCCTGCTGGGGAAAATTACCTCCGGGGGCTCAGCTGGAGCTGGAGGAGGAGCCGCAGCTGCAGCCAAGTGAGCTGGTGTTACGCCAACTGTTTAATCAGCTGTTCCCCGGAGGGGGAACAGCAGAGCCAATTGGAGCAGCCTCTGTGGGAAGATTTAAGAACCCCACCAAAACCCGGCTGAAGTGTGGAGAGGGACCATGCAGACATGAAGCACGCCCAGTGTGCTGAGGCTCCTGTGGTGGGCAGGAGCACTGCAGCCAGCTCAGTGCCGGCAAGGCCTTCCAGAGCCAAGGGAAGCTGAGCCCCTGTAGAAAGCTGGGAGGGAGGAGGTAGTTCCACCACCTCTCCACCCTGCCCCCCCTTCCATTGGTCTACTTATAGATTCATAGATTCATAGACGTTGGGGTCGGAAGGGACCTCAATAGATCATCGAGTCTGACCCCCTGCATAAGCAGGAAGAGTGCTGGGTCTAGATGACCCCAGCTAGATACTCATCTAACCTCCTCTTGAAGACCCCCAGGGTAGGGGAGAGCACCACCTCCCTTGGGAGCCCGTTCCAGACCTTGGCCACTCGAACTGTGAAGAAGTTCTTCCTAATGTCCAGTCTAAATCTGCTCTCTGCTAGCTTGTGGCCATTGTTTCTTGTAACCCCCGGGGGCGCCTTGGTGAATAAAACCTCACCAATTCCCTTCTGTGCCCCCATGATGAACTTATAGGCAGCAACAAGGTCGCCTCTCAACCTTCTGTTGCGGAGGCTGAAGAGGTCCAGGTGCCCCAGTCTCTCCTTGTAGGGCTTGGCCTGCAAGCCCTTAACTATACGAGTGGCCCTTCTCTGGACCCTCTCCAGGTTATCCACATCCCTCTTGAAGTGCGGCGCCCAAAACTGCACGCAGTACTCCAACTGCGGTCTGACCAGCGCCCGATAGAGGGGAAATATCACCTCCTTGGATCTGTTCGTCATGCATCTGCTGATGCACGACAAAGTGCCATTAGCTTTTCTGATGGCTTCGTCACACTGCCAACTCATGTTCATCTTGGAGTCCACTAGGCTGAGGATGGCAACGGGATATGCTACTGAACGGGATATGCTACTGAACGGATATGCTACTGAACAGGAATATTGTAAGAGCTAGTCTTTAAATACTGCACCTTGATCTATGCAGAAATGATGCAGTGGATCATTTTGAACCTTGACATGAGAAATTTAAAGATATAATTCTGACTGCTTGCTTTGACACTGCACAAACCCTAGTTTAATATTTCACATATCCTTCCTGGCACCATGAAAATATGGAAAAGGGAAGATGTGCAGAAGTACCCAGTGTGAAATAACACAGCTCATATCATGGTTATGAAACTTAAGGAATGGAATTTTCTTTTTGGATGTTTTTCAATCTCATATTTTCAAGGCTTTAGAAAAAACATATTATTCTGTGTGCCTGGTGATATTTTAAAGGCACTTAAGAAAAAGGCACATAGTTGTAACTTTTATAATAAAAAACATCACCAGCTACTCAGCATTTTTGCTCATGTGGCATCATTTAGAATTCTCTTGATGTAAAATAAACTATTTTATTATTATTATTTATCTTTAAGTGATTTTACTAAGAGGTAGATATCTTCACCCTTATGTAGACAAGGATAAACAGTGGAATGCAGAGATTCACTTGAGTTCGTGAGGTAAGTTAATAGCATGCAAGAACAAAACCGATGGGCCTGCTTTTCAGTCTCCTGGCTAGATAACCACTAGATAACATTCCTTCCTTTACAATCAGCAGATTTTAAATGTAGCTTTGCTTTGCTTTAGTTTCAATACTCCTAAAAAATTAGCCAGAAACTATTTTTTTCTTTTTTCTTCCAAAAATGTTATTACATGTTTTTGAAAAGAGAAACTGGAAAGTCCCAAGTTCTCCAAGGGTAAATATTAATCAGTACTGAGATTTGTGGGCATATTTCTCAGACACTTTTCAAAATTTAGTTCTTATAGATTCATAGATGAAGGTACCTCAGTGGGCCATCTAGTCTGACTCCCTGCCCCTGGCAGGCAAGAGAAGAGTCGCCAACCCCGGGGTCATGTGATCCCAGCCAGGTGCCTGTCCAGTCTCCTCTTAAGACCCCCAAGGATGGGGCGAGCATCACCTCCCTTGGAAGCCCATTCCAGATTCTGGCAACCCTGACCGTGAAGAACTTTCTCCTAATATTCAGCCTAAACCTTCTCTCTAGTAGCTTATGGCCATTGTTCCTTGTCATTTCAGGGGGTGTCCTGGTGAACAGATCATCACCTACTTCATGTTGCTCTCCCCTTATGAATTTGTATGCTGCCACAAGGTCCCCTCTCAGCCTTCTCTTGGAGAGGCTGAAGAGGTTAAGGTCCCTTAGCCTTTCCTTGTAGGGCCTTCCCTGCAGGCCTGTAATCAGGTGAGTGGCCCTTTTTTGGACCCTCTCCAGGTTGTCTGCATCCTGCTTCAACTGTGGCATCCAGAACTGGACACAGTACTCCAGCTGTGGTCTGACCAGTGCTGCATAGAGGGGGAGAATCACTTCCCTGGACCTGTTTGTGAAGCACCTACGGATGCACAACAAGGTGCGATTGGCCCTGCCAACTGGTTCATCACACTGGTGGCTCATGTTCATCCTGGAGTCAACAGTGACTCCAAGAACTTTTCCTGCCTCAGTGGAGCTGAGAAGGTCACCCCCCAGCCTGTAGGTATGATGGCAGTTCTTCCTCCCTAGATGCAGCACCTTGCACATTATACTCAATAGCTGTTTTGAGAAAATGAGTTTTCCCAAATATTTGAACTAGAAATCAAAAGTATGGCTATCTATGCTATTTCAGTGCATTATGCATTTACTAGGCCTGAGTTATCATAGAACTTTGCATAGAAAAGACCAAAACAAGTGTATTATATGAAACTTATTCTATTCAGTATGGAAGACTGTTTTCAGGATATAAGGGATACAAATATTGTTTACAGTGAATTTGCAGGTCTTCTATGATATTGCTTAGAGCTCCGGAAAAATTAGGTTTGAGAAGTTCATAGAGGAACTATAGGCTACTGCAGAAATTGGATGTTGTAAAAAATATTTTTGGCCAACTTTGGAAACCTTTACAGTTATAAAAATTTTAAAGGCTTGATTCTTCATGGTGTTGAGCACTGTGGCTATGATCCAGTAAAGTACATAAGCATATAAATATATTTAATCTCAGTAACATCAATTAAAATACTTGCATGCTTAAAGTTAAGTACTGTATCTGCCTGAGTGTTTTGCTTAATAAGGGACAGGATATTTGTCCCATTGGAGGAATCAGCTCTGACTATCAGGCCACTCACAGAAGTCAGCAAAGTTGCTTCAGATTTACACAATTGACCTGAAATAAAAAAAAAAAAAATGGTTTGCTATAGTTCTCTGTGCCATTGTTTTATGCAGTAGGCGGAGAGCCCTTAAGGCAGTGATTCTCAACCAGGGTACTGGGGCACCTTGGGGTGCCATCAGGTCCTTTCAAGGGTGCCATGAGGTGTGAAGAGATAAGCAGATAATATAAGCAGATATGTCAGGCTCAGGCTTGTCTCAACCCAGATGATCGCCCAGCCTTATGTAAGGAAGTAAGCACTGTAATATATAAATTCATGTTTGAAATTGGGTGCCACTTAATTCATAAAAGGTATGGAGGGGTGCCTTGAGTCCAAGAAGGGGTTTCTTGAGTGCAGTAGGGGGTGTCTTGAGTCCAGAAAGGCTGAGAACCACTGAGTTAAGGTGTTACTGATTGACATTAGTACAGAGCCAGATTTTGCTATATTAAATCTGGTAACTGATTAAAATACAAGGTAAACACCTATAGGTTAAAACCATACTACTTGCATTATTTCTTTCCAATATTTTTTGCTTTTGTATTTTTGCTTTTTCCTCTGTTCATTTGGTTTGTTTGGGCTATATGAATATAGCATAAGACTATTTCAAGATAAGGTTTTATACAGACAGACATAAATAACAAGTCCTCTTAGCTACCCTAAAATTTATGTTACATAACAAATGGACAGACACATAAGTAAAATGGTAATTTGATTATGCCTCTAACAATGATTTTGAATATATACATTTTTGCACGTTGAAAGCTACACATTGTGTGGAAAGGGCCAATCCTGCAGAAATTTATACATGTGAGCACCATTACCTAACTAAATAGTCCCAAAAGGACACACCCATGTAGAAATGTTTTCTTGAAATTACAGGGATTACGGTCAGGAGGGACTATTAGATCATCCAGTTTGACCTCCTACATATCACAGGCTATTAAGGGTATGTCTACGCTGCTTCCCCAGTGCTCCCAAGAGTGACGTTCATTAACACACCCTGCCACCCCCACTACTTACTTGCCAAAACAGAAACTAAGCTGGTGAAACTGCTGTGAATCCATCCCCTGCCACTGCTTTCAAGATCTATCTGAATAGAATAGATCTATCTTGAAAATGGTGGCTGGGGTTTCCCCCATGCAGTTTTATTGTGTCATTTGGGGTTTGGTGTATGATGAGTGGGAGCAGATCTGTATGAACAGAACATTCCTGGAGCTTTGGGAGGTGGTATAGACATAAACTAAGGCTTACATAGATACCTCTACACAGCCCCCAGGCTGGATGCAAGGAAGGCAGTGGTGGGGAAGAGTGCAGTGGTGCAGTTCCCCCCCCCCCCCTTGCACACACACATCCTTTGATTCTTGCTCCTCCCAAACTTTAAAAATAACTGCCTGGGAAGGGAAGCAAGGACACTCTTCCAGAGAGAGAGACTGCACATTTGAAAGAGCCACCCAGATACTATGTGAAAAATTGCTGCAGTACAGAAGGAAAACCCCCATGAATCACACACAGCTGGTTATGACATATCACCCCTCCCTCGAACCCATACGGAAAATCCTCAAACAATTGCAACCCCATACTAGAAGGAGATGCAATTCTTAAAGAGATCTTCCCAGAACCACTCATCCTAGCCTTCAAACAAGTACTAAACCTTGTTAACCTCATCACCCGAAGCAAACTTCTACAGCCCAGAACACACTGAATGGATCCACACCATGCCATGACAAGAAATGCAAAACCTGCCAACACATCTCCACCACCCCCACAATTACTACACCCCACAACAGAATCATCACCATTCCTGGATCTTACAGTTGCACCTCCAAAAATGTAATATATTTCATCCAATGCACCAAATGCCCTGATGGAAAATATGTAGGTGAGACCAAGCAACAACTGTGCACCAAAATGAATGTGCACCAAAAATCTATCAAAGACAAGAATACCCAGTTACCTGTGAGGGCACGTTTCTCACAAGAAAACCACTCTCTCGTCAATCTCTCAGTTCTAATCCTGAAAGGGAATTTACAAAACACTTTTCACAGATGAACCTATGAACTTCACTTCTTCAGCCTCCTGGATACAAAAGAATCATGGACTAAATATAGACATTGGATTTATGGCTGCTTGACATCTGACTCCCCAGGTGCCTTTCCACTATTTACCTGCTATATTCATCCTCCTTCTCCCACCCACCCCACTGCCTCCCAGCTTCTCTCTCTCCCCCTGATGCCTCAATTTATACCTTCACTGACTGCCTTTCTTGCATGCATACCAGCCTCTGGCCTCTTTACTATTCATTCCATCCAGGAAGAGCACACACCAACCGCAGATGCTTCCTCAGCCTGATGAAGGGTTTTTAAACCCAAAAGTTTGCTAAGAAATTTTTTTCCAACTATTTAAGTTGGTCTAAAAATAGATATCAGATTCACCCAAAGAACCTTGTCAGCCTGTGTCCTTAGACCAACACAGCTACAACCTACACTCTTGGGAAGAGAAGCAGCATTTCTGTTCAGGTAGCTGGAGAGAGTCAATTGATTTCATGGCTCATTATCAGCTCCCTGAGTCATGCTAATCTCTCTTGTCTTGATGTTCCACTATTCAAACAATTGTTTCTTCTGCAATTTTGCTGTTAGCCATTCTTGCTAGTCTCTCTTTTATTTCAGTCTTGCACATGGTTTTTAGCTCTAGCCAGAAACTTTAACTCAGGTGTGGTATTATTAGCTCAGGTGTAGAAATGACAGACACTGAAGTATTGGCAGTATTGTCAAGATGCTCAAGAGGGCTAAATTTTGTTTTGTGAATCTGAATAAAAGTCATACATCATTTAACTATAATGTCTATAGGACTCAGGAAACTATGTCTTTTGACTATTTTTGCTAGTTTGTTGTGTTTTTATAAAAAACTTAACATATTATCTAGCAAATTAGTGCACATCCCAATAGTTATAGTTGTTTTTGCTTTGATCTTAAACTGAATAATCTATCACTACCCCCCCCCCCCGCCACAACAGCATATTAATTACACTTCTAATTTCTCTTTAACTGGAAAAAATGTATTGTGTTATATTGGATGATGTGCCATGTTTTCTGGACTCCTGTTTTCAAGATTCTAGGTCTGCCCATGACAACACTTGATTATTTTTTAGTACAGCAGGAGTCCTCAGGACAATAAGCTTGTGTGGACCAGAGGAAGGGTCAACTATTCTCATTGCCTGAGACCTGAATTTAGATCAGGAATCCCCGAGGATATCATTGTCCCATGCTTTAGAGTGATGTGTTCTTTAAATTTGAGTTGCAAGAGAATTTATTTCTGAGCCGAGAAGTACTGATGGGTTTGACCATGAGCCTGTAACTACTCCTGTCTATAATTCACACTGCTGTAGTGTCTAGACATATCTGAACTAAACAGTTTGAATACTGGAAGTGCTCTTGCTGTGGTAGTACAGAACTCTGCATAGGAAAGTTTATCCTGCTTATTTAGAACGTACTATACAGCGTGGAGATACCCTAAGAAAGAGGATTATCTGTACCACCTGAGAATGCTGATTATTTCCATCTAACATATGATCTGCAAATGTAGCTAGTATTTTTTCCCTTTCAGGGGAAAAAAAGGAAAACCCACCAAGAACACATTGGGCAAATAGCACGTTGGGCAAAAAAATGTCCCCCTTCCTGTCCCCAGCAGGTTGCCAATTTAAGTTCTTCAGTATGCGATGGGATTATAGCAGTGGGCTGAAAGCAGCCCACTGGGTTGTGCCATCTGACCTGTAGGGCCCCCTGTAGGCTGCCACCATTCCACCGCTGACATATTTCCAGTCCTGTGGAGAGACTTGTAGCTTGGAAGACATGGCCTTGCAGGCTGGATTGTATTGGTTCATGGGGTCAGGCCACAGCTAGTGCATGAGGCTGGGATGGTGTGTGGGGCCAAGCTAGCATGTGACTGTAGCCAGATCTGGTATGTGGGGCTGGGCCAGTGCATGGGGCCAGGCTGGCATGCAGGGTCAGGCTGCAGCCAGATTAAGTGCATAGGTCCGGGCCGGGATACTGAATTGTACCTGTGGTCTGACCCTGCACTATGGTCTGACTCTACACTGGATCCAGCCCACAGGCCAACCCCACCCATAGGACCTAGCCCATGGACTGGCTCTGCACCAATCCTCTGCCATGTGGGGCCAGAAGATTGAGCACTGCTGAATTATAGTCATTGTCTTAATGCTGAGCAATATTTTGTGGGCAATGCAGGCATTCTTATTCTTCCCAAGGTGGAAGAAGTTAAATAGGACCATTCGTAGGTTTCAAGGCCAGAAGGGAACACTGTGACCGTCCAGACAAACCTTCCCTTAAGACATGCACAGGCCATGCCATTTTTTCCAGAAGGTGTCTTTAAGTATAACTTTTAGTGAGATATCTAATCTTGTGTTAGAGCTCAAAGGATTGTTAGTCTAGCACTTCCCTTGGTAAACTGTTCCATTGTTGGATTACCCTCCCTGTTAGTAAATTGGTCTTATTTAAGCACTGAATATGTTTAAACTTTACCTGCTTGCCATTGGGTCTATGATGTTTTGTCAGTAAGACTGAAAAACCCCTTGATTCTCAGATACCTTTGCCATGTACATCTGTACACACAGACCAAGTCATTTCTCGATCTCCTCTCTCTGATAGATTGAACAGGTTAAGCCTCATATCATGTGGCTTGCCTTCAGGAACAATCAGTATTTATGCACCAGACTTTCCTATTCCTTGTTGTATTTCCTCTGTAAACATGTTTGTGAGTAGCCATGTCCTTTAACAAAGGCATTGGGCCATGTAATGTTGTCAGTGGGATTTTTCCTCTTTTTGAGGATGTCCTTACACTGTGCATCTGAGGCACGGGGCCTCCATGAACTGTGCTGTTACTGTCTATGCAGCATATAATTTCTCTATTTTCTTTAATACTTAATGCCTTTAAATGTTTATTGGTTACAGGTAGAGTTTAAATGTATAAAGTAACAAATATTTCCTAGAGAAAATTTGGCTAAATCTCAAAATCAGGTTAAAGCTAAGATCATCCATGCAGACCCCTGTATCCTGCTTGAAAAGATCAGAAGTTGGGGCACCAACAGACATTCAAGTCCCCAGTCTAAATCATGAAATTTCACAGAAAGCACCATGAGTTAGACCAACCCTCCAGACACAACAGATATCCACTGTTGGGTCAGGAGGACAGCTTTGCTTTGGAGCTGATCCAGCCAAGGAACTACACATCTACAGCTTCTCTCCCCTTGCCCCAGCCCCCTCCTGCCCTTTTCCAGCTCCAATCTACTCGCCACCCCTCTAGCACAGGCTGGGCAGCCTAAGCTCTCTTGCCTCTCTTTCCCCCCCTCCCATCATGCAGACAGCACCAGGGGTAGAGCTGGGCTGAATCAGCCTAGCTACCCAAGCAGACAGAAGTTAATGAAGGCACTATACTTTGGAGTGCCTTCATTTGAACCCTCATATAATGAGAGTTTATTTGTCATGCAATCGGGGACTTTAAAGTGCTTTGCAGCCATGCACTTCTGTCGGCACAGTTGTAGAGTGCTTTTAAGGGGTTGATCACACGAGAAATGTAACTTCTGTCTGCACTCTTGGTTACTTCCATAGCACTGTTCCCAAATGCATGCAAATTCATGGCTTTTCATCTTCTATTGAGCTCCATTGTTAGGAATTTTTTTAATATATATTTATGAATAAAAATGTTCATGAAATCAAGGAGATAAATTATATTGACTAATTTTGCGGTAGAAACTTTCTTCATATAGCTCTTCTAATGCACAACAAATTTAATCTCAATGTATTTGCTATTCCATGTCTGAGCTTCCCTTGAGAAAATTTGATAATTTTGTTATACTAAGAAAGGTTCTAACTCCATTGAGGTCAGTGTGGGGAGAGAAGCAGGGTTTCCACTGGCTTCAAGGAACTGTGCATAGACTCAACAAATTCATTTTAATTCATGACCTGAAGCATAGTTTGACCTAATTCTTCAAGATAAAGGGCCTAGTCCATTAAACAGCTGACACATTTGATATTCATGTAGGATTAATTTTAATTGACTGGAATACACTATTTATTTATCTGAAACCCTTTCTCCAGTCTTCACCCCGAAAGACTAGTCTCATTTCCTCCATTTTATAGCCATCTCATTAACTTAATGATCTTAATCATTTCAATGGCAGATGTGTCAATTTGATTGACCCAATAAAGAATTAAGCAAAAAGATACAAGTGCAACTTTCTTAAACATAACTGACTTTTCAGATTGCACCTTGGAAAGATAATTTTTCTTAAAGGTTTTCTGAGTCAAGGCTTCTCAACCTGTGCAATTCTGAGATCCTGTTGTAATGTTGACTTTTAACTATCTCCCATTATAAAACGTTCTTTTGATGTTTGTTTGCAAACTGCTTCCTAAATCCATTTTGTCTCATAGAGGCAGTCTGACTGACTATTAAAGGGTGCATGTTATATTGTGACTGTGTGTACGGTTGCTGTTTTGCATTCTAATAAACATACCAGAAAAAAGAACAGATATGCCCACAATGGTGAGGAGCTTAAAAGATAAAGGATGGTTTTGATAAAATCTTATCCAATAGGAGTTGTAAGAACCTCAGTAGCCATAAGATTTTTCTTTTCTGGTAGTTGTTATACAACATATGAATGTGATGCAGCTCAACAGAGTTTGAAAATAAAAGAATAATTTTATATTATGTTTTGATATGGTTTTAGAGGAGAAAAGAGAACAATAAGGTTCATGCAAATTTTAAGTCCCTCAGTCTCAGATTTTTTACATTAATAGTAAGTTATTTCTCTTAGTGCTGAAATATAGGAAAGTCATTTTAACTGTATTTTGATAAGACAGACTTTATGCCAACTCCCAAAGCCCCCTTTAAAAGTTCCATCTTTTGGCAATATGCATAAGGAATTTAAGGGGAAAGGTAACAGTTATACATGGTTCCCTTCTGGTTTTGATAAGTTAAGGTCCTAATGAACTAAGTTTGTACAGCCAGTAAGCTTCCTGGCTTTATAAGAAACCTTTCCAACTTTGAAGGCTCATCATGTTTTAAATCAAGCAAAAGCTGAAAAATCAGCTGTTACTCCAGCTTTTACTGAAGGTATTATCAGTAATGAAGAGGGCTACTGAAGAAGTTTTCCAGGCTTTTCAATTTAACCTTGCTCACTTTCAGAATGTAATAGCCTGACTAAATCTCATTTTGAGACGCCTCACTTCATTTCTCATTCTGCCTCCCTTCCCTTTTCTTCAGGTGTTTATTTGAAAAGGCAAGAGATGTGGCAAAGCTGACAAACAGAAATCAGATGTGTGATTACACAAGTCCTTCATCCCTACCGCATGAGAAACCCAGCTTGTGAGGGAATTTTTTTTTAATATTAGCTTGTCTCTAGTATCTCAAGCTCTATTAAGAAAAGTTCCCAACTGCACCCCACTTTCCAATATTTACAGCTAAGAAATATCTTGGGAGCATTTCTACATTGGTACTGTTGTAATACTGTGGCTGCTTTAAACTGTTTCAATTAGTTATGGCCCAGAAGACCAGTATGCAAGCACGGTTGGAACAGACCTGAAGAGGTAATCTAGTCCAACCCCCTTCTCAAAATAGGATCATCTTTATTTAATCCATCCCAGTCTAACCTAAAACATCCAAAGATGGTGATTCCATAACCTCTCTAGGTAGCTTGTTCTAATGCTTAACCACCTTCATACTCTCCAACTAAATTTCCTTGTAATTTAAGACCATTGCTCCTTATCCTGTCCCTTGCAACTACACAAAATAGTCTAGCTCTAAATCAGGAGCAAGAGTGTTCTTGTCACATTACTTCCTCTTTAAGGTGTCCCCTTATTGCTAGGAGTTGTTGGGGGAAAGTAGAAAGACCCTCCCACATCAGAAGAACCATCATCAGGGAAAGTCTGGTGGCTTTCCTCATTCTCTGCAGTGGCAAAATGGGCCAGGAAGCAGAAGAAAGCCTAACCACAAGACTGCAGATTGACTGGACAGTCACAAATTAATGTTTAGAGTCTGTGGAGGAAACTCTTCTATACTAGGCCAAAGAACAGCACCTTGATGCAGACTGCCAGGGCTCGGGCCAGAGCTGAAATGTGAGGTGCTCAAGCCTGTCTCTCTTCATTTTTTGGTTGTTACCCCTGCCTTCAGAGATGGAGATGATGTCAATTTAGCAGTTAGACCATGTTTCTTCTTGTTGTTTTTTGGTGTACCAGTTAATTTGTACAATTGGGAGTAGTTAGATTATTGCTTTTAATCAGTACAGAGTTTATCAGGAGCTATGTGTTTCCATAAGTCTCACCTCTGTGTTCTGTTTTTGTTGCCCCTGCCTTCGATGATATAAGTACTTAGCTATGTCTCAGTACTGGACATCCATCCCAGGTTCACAAACATTTTGGCATCTTTAGTACAATTATTTTTATTATTTACATGACAGTAGCCTTTGCAGGTTGGAAGCCCAGCTTCAGGGCCCAGTCAGTAAGGGTTTGTACATAAAAGAGAGAGTACCTGCCCTAAGAAGCTAACAAGCTAAGTGGACAAGTAAAGACAGGGAAGAAAGGATTGATTATTCCCCCAATTTACAGATAGGAGCCTGAGACAGAGGGATAATGGATATTCCTGAGACCACATAGGGAGTTTGATAGAGTTGGTAATAGAGTCCTAACTGTCTAAGTCTGAGCCCAGTGTCTTCACCACAGGACCGTCATTCCTGTATTTTTAAATACTAGGGCAACGGGGCTTAGCCTTTATAGAAAAACCTGTTGGAGCTCTGCAGTCTGCCTGTCTTTTTCCCCTAGTGCCTAAAGGCTAAATGCAAGTGGGAACAAGGCAATGTAGTGCTGAGCACTGCAATGTCTGATGTTTATGTGCCTGGCCCTTGGAGTGGAATCCAGAACCCAGTGTTAGTCACCCAGGCTCCCAGTACAATACATACAGAAAGGTCACAGGCGTTTCAGAAAGGAGTCCGAGAGAGAGCATCCTGGATAGGGACCTGCCCTAGGGCTGCCTTAGGAGCTAGGTGACCTTAAGGGTGTGTCTGAAATGCCATGCGTTTCCAGGACAGGTACCTTACTCAGGGCTGCAGAAAGGTACCATCAACCACAGTTGGAAGCTCCTCTTTTGATCCATGGCCTTCCCTTTAAAAGGCGACCAAGCATCGCTTCCTTTTTTTTCCCAAAGGCAAAAGCAACTTTGTTTCCCTTTTCCTAATAGATCAGGAGTGAGAGCAGTCGCTCTGCCACAGAGAATCAGGTTCTTTTCTTTGTCTGACAGGAATGACAACCTCTCTACCTCCTACTAGAGAACAGAAAAAATCCTCCACCCTTCTGCTGAGGAGGACCCTATAGCTTAACTGTTAGGACAGTTGTCAGGGAAGGGGAGATGTGGTTCCAGTCCTTGCTGTTTAGCGTAAAATGCTTTCCCAGAGCAGGGACTGGAAACACAGATTTCACCTTCCAAGATGAATGCCCTAACCAGTAGGCTACAGAATCTTGCTCCGTCTCTGCCCCCATCAATCTTTAATTTCTTTTGGCAGCCAAAAAGTTCCTTCAGTGGAGAATGGTGGATATTTATGCACAATACTTTGAAATAGCCTGCGGGCTGGTAGGCAGGGCATCCTGCTGGCTATTCTGATGTGTTGGGTAGGATCTAACAACACCTACTGGATTCAGCCTCTCAGGTGAGACCAGAGCAGTAACACCTACTTTTGGACTTGGGCACCTCAGTTCATCCCAAAGTCCCACTACAGGTATCTAAGCGACCTTGCCCGAGGGAAATGTATTAGATTCTGAAAATAAAGTTTCAGTTCAGGAATTATGAACCAGACAACAGACTCCTGTTCATTTCATTCTCAGTATTGTACTTCCCCACTATGAAGCAGAAATATAGAAGCAAGCAGCCTACTTTCTTCTGGAATAAAGGAGAGAAGCCTGCAGCAAGGAGCCCTCTGCCTCTCTTCTCCAGGGGGAGGTTCCATCAGTTGAAGAAAGTGTTAAGAGTATGAACTCCTGCATCAGGTTTAATTTCTTCAGATGTGCTGGCTGAGGCACTTCACAGAGATCCATTACTTTTCCCTGGATAACCCGTTCCTGACTCTTTAGTTATTTCACCTGCCAACAAACAGAAACCCAGCCTTGTCACTGGAAACAACACAAAATAGGGGGTGGTGCCTATGTTGGGGAGTGCAGAAATAGGGGATAAAACCTGCCTCAGTGTGGCAAGCAGCATTTGTTCTGTGCAATCAGTGGGCCTTTCTCATAAATCCATCTCACTGCACTTTTCTACATGCTCACACACGGCTTACAAATGGCTCTTGTTCCAGCCCCTGTGGTGTGTTTGTTTCTTTGGAGCCTTCCCCTGTGAGATTTTTCTCAACAAGAGAAGAATGTGAAACAGTTACAGTGGCAATAGAAAGGGTCCATTTTTGAAACAGATCTTATTTATGAGAAATGTTCAGTCTCTAAAAATCTGGAGATTCCTAATGTTAAATGTTAACCAAGAATGTTATTAATAAAGCCTCTCCTGAAGACCACCATGTGCCTGATGAACAGTAATAAGAGTCATTGAATTTCATCCACAAGGATATACAAAAATCAGATATTTTGGGACCAGAATTCTGAGCAGGTTTAAAAGATCCTACAAGTGTTCACAACTCCCAGGCACCAGAAAAGATTTTTAAAATTATTTCTGTGGTCTATAGCAGTGCCAAAAAACAAAAGTGACTGCAACCATAAAGGAAAAGGCAAAGCAAAATAAACCAGCCTCTCCCTGTAGGGATCAGTAGAGATAGCTAGCTGCACACCATTGTGATATATGGTTCAAGAATGGTTCTCCATCCTTGGAGGTTTTTTTAAGACCAGGCTAGACAAAGTCTTGGCTGGGATGATCTAGCTGGGGATGGTCCTACTTTGAGCAGGGGGTTGGACTAGATGACTTCCAGAGGTCCCTTCCAACCCTCATTTTCTATGAGTATATGATTCTAATGCAGAACACATGAAGAGTTAGTGCTACTATTGTGTTTAGTCCTTCCCTTTGACTCGTTCTGACTGTGTTGCATTCAATTCATTAGAGCTTATCCTGTAATTATCCTTCCCACTATATCTGAAAAAAGCCCCTTCAGTGTTTTGTCAAGAGCTGCTTTTGTTACATTCCTTAATAACAAACTGAGACAGTACCTGAGAGGAAAAGAATGAGTCAAAACTGGAGGCCCATTTTCTGTGATCAAAATCATTTAAGGCCAATAAAGCAAAGCCAGTAAGCTAACAATTTATTTTGATTTAAAACTTAATTCCTCCCTCCCTCCCACCCCCATTTAGCCTCCTTTAATGAGAAGTTAAAAGGGCATTTTATAGTCATGGCTGGGATTTTTCTTGTCCTGTTGGCACTTTTGCTAGCCTAGCTATGCTAGGTAGAGGTATGAAGATGTGTGATCCCAGAAGTGACATATGTGTTGGCACAATACAGTTATACATGCAAAACAGTGCTTTATTAGCATAGGTTGTGTGACCCAGATGGTACGTGGCAAGGTACCCCCTCTACAATTGAAGGATGTCAGCCGGTACTGGTATGCTGTGGGGAGTTTGGCTACCTAGCTGTAGGTCAGCCCACCTCTTTTCCCTACAGAGCAGAGAGCCAGGACACCCAGTGATATTTAACTATGTACAGTTGTAATGATACAAAATAATATAAAACTTATAACCATAAACTTCCATACATGTATCTATAGGCATACACACACACATATACATGGGTTATTTACAAATATAGGTTTACACCAGCAATAGCTCTTTCAACACTGAACTCTGGCACAGGCCTATCCCCTGTGGCCTTCTGATTACACTGCAGCCCCTGCCCCTTGACAGAGCCCTCTAGCAGCAGGCAAAGGAGCACTTAAGGACAAAACAAAGGTTAATTAACAATTCAACAAAAGGAATAACTAGCAGTAATGGGACAATAATTGAACATACACAATCAGGTTACATCAGTAGAGTCACTAACACATATATAGATAACCAATACAATAGATTCAAACATAAACAGCTTACAATCCTCTCATATAGCAACACTAGGGATGCAATATTACAAACAGAATCCCAGTGGCATAAATAACCAGACCACAACTATTGGCACAGTAGCTGTGCCCTAAGAAGAAATGGCAACCCAGGGCAAGATCCCATTACCTAATAGAACATCATTACCCTCTCCCAGGTCCCTCAACTAGGAGGGGCCTGTAACCATGACACCACCCTTAATAAACAGGGGCCCTAGACTCCCTTCTCTGCCCAGGGGAAAATCCTCCTCACAGCTCAGGGGCTTCTACTTGACCCCCTGCAGTGAAGAAGGCCCCTCCTCCTCTGTGGGAATCCCCTTTTCGGGTGGAGAACTCACGACTCCCAGCATCCTCCCCCACTGAGGGTGGTTGTCCTTGTGGTCGCTGCTCCTGGAAGGAAGGCCTGAGCTGCCTCATGCAGCCACCAGGGCCTATCAGCCATCTCTCAGCCTGCTGTGCACTGCCCTGTGCACCAGGACCAGTGCAACCTCATGCAGCCATGGCGACCTGTCAGCTCTACAACCCTGTGCACGGATCTGTGTACTGATAGCCCAGCTCCTGCCTCGTGCAGGGTTGGGGACTTGCGCTGCCTCATGCAGCTGCGGTGACCTGTCAGCTCTAGGGCCCTGTGCACCTACCCATGCACCAATGGCATAGCTACTGGCTCTTGCAGAGCTGGGGAATCATGCTGCCTTCTGCAGCTGTGGCAACCCGTTAGCTCTAGGGCCCTGTGCACTGATCTGTGCACCAATGGCCTAGCTCCTGTCTCGTGCAGGCCTGGGGATCTGTACTGCCTTGTGTGGTCCTTTCCACATCTCCACCAGCCCCATGCACTACTCTGTATGCCGAGGAGGCTGGCCTCATGCAGGGTTGGAGACCCACACTGCCTCATGCAGCCGCCGAGGTTCTATCTGCTCCCGTTTCCTCTGTGCACTGAGCTGTGCACTCACTCCTGCCTCATGCAAAGTTGGAGACCCATGCTGTCTCATGCAGCTGCCAAGCTCCCATCTGCTCCCAGATCCTCCATACACCGTTGTTGTGGCTCCCTCCGTGGCAGGGCAGGAACTCAGCTGCTTGCTGCTGTCTATTCGGTAAAGGCATCTTTAGGGTGCTTGTGAGGCAACTGCTCCACCCCGCTGGTCAGCTCCACCAGCTCTTCCCAGCCCTTCTTCGTCGTCCCTTGTTGAAGCTGCCCTTGTGCTTGATACATAGGCTTTTATTCCCTGTGGAGGCTCTGCCCCCAGATTGGGAATGGACGAATCAGGAAGCTTGATGGGTTAGTTCCCTTTCAGGTGCTCTCTCTCACTTTGCCCCTGCATCAGGGTGGGGCTGCCTTCTTTCTGCCTTTCCCTGATTGGTAGAGAAGGGAAATGGCCTCCACCACTAACAATCCAGGCTGCTGGTGAGCCCAACAGCTAGCCGACCACACTTGGTTCATTGGTTTTTGGGCTGGAACAAGGTCTTCTGGCAAAAGCGGGCTGTGTCCATACTGGGAGCTCTTTGCCAGCCCAGACAGCAAAGTGCTCATAGAGTAGGAAAGGCCTTAGCTATATTTTCACTTGGCACCTCACCAAATGGAGGTAGATGACACAAGAAGAACAGAATGCCTTTGCCATTACACTGGTAGGGTCAGTCAAGCAAAAAACTTCAAGAGGTTCCTTCCAGTTTTCAAAGCAGAATGAAGATGATTATGGCAGTGACTTCTGGACCAGACTTTTGCTTGAAATGCAGCCTCTGCATTTAGTACTAGACTATGATTTACATACATTATACTAAGTCTTGATCTCCTCAATCTTTTAAAGGCTGGGGTCAGCAGTAGTCCCTACATTCAGGTCAGTGCAAAACCTGCTCTCTTTCCATGCTGGAAGACATGTCCTGGAGGAAGAGGAGTCATGGCCCAGTCCATAGATCCATAGGCTTTAATTTAGTCTGACCTCCTTTATATCAGAGCCATAGAATTTCACTCAGTTCCCCCTGAACTGAGGCCAAGGTTGCAAGAGCAAAATGTGTTCCTCACTCTTCAAGAAATAGCTTGTTTCTCATTACTGTTTATACACCAGAACACTTGGTGCACTAGGAGTTTTTTCACTAATCTGTGATAAGCCATGAAATCCAACATTTGTTGCATCAGATCAAAAGAGATGAAACTGTCAGCTTTGTCTATGATTTACATTGGGCTTAGGTAATGTACTCCATAAAAAAGTTACTTTAACAGGTAATAGTGACATTCAAACAACCACAACAGAGAATCACTGGAACCTATTTGGCACTTTGCCTATGGACAAACTCTAAAGAGTTATGATCCCACCATCCTCAGCAATTTCAAGGTGAGTCATAAGATGAGCTGTATTCTAATATTATAAAAACCTACGTCTGTCTGTAACACTTTATTCACGCTCTGATTGGCTGACAGGAACAGCCAATCAGAGTGCTCCAAGAGCACTGCCGTGATTTTGAAGCCACGCCAAGGACTGGACAGAGAGTGGGGGAGCTGAGGCCAATGCTGGCAAAGCTCCCTGCAACCCCACTCCCCCACTCCCTGCAAGTGGCACTAGGACCAGACAGAGGGTGGGGGAGCTGAAGCCAGGAACTCAAACATACATTGTGATGGAAATGTGGTGTGACCAGTATTTCTATGGGAAGACAGTCATACTTATGGCTTTACCACAGTACACCAGTTCCACAGTATCCAGATGAGAAAACAGCTCAAAATAACATTCCAAAATGCAATGGAAACTGTCATCTCCAGATCTGTTGGAAGATAGTCTGGGGTTGGCACATTTATGACTGGGTCACTAGTCATTGAAATTTGCACATCAGTTAATTCTGTGCTGTCTGCAGGGCTTCTCAAAATTGAAGGAATAACTGAATAACTGAATAGTTGAATAGGTGCAACAACTGAAAGGTCTGAACAGGTGGACTTCCCAAGCTATGCAGGTGCAATTTATGAGGTATATATATATTCATTTTATTGTCTTTGCCTGAACCCCCATTTCAAGCAAGAAAATACATTAATGGAAAATTAACAACATCATGAAACAAGCCCTTTAAGACCCCCATGGTATTAATGGTGCCACATTTTAGACCCCTGTGGTATTAATGAGCCGTCTATTGCCAGGCTCAATGGCACAATGCCTAGCTGGCAGCTGGTATCAAATGGAGTGCCCCAGGGATCAGTCCTGGGGCCATTTTTTTTTAAATATCTTCATTAACAATCTGGAAGATGGGATGGATTACATCCTCAGCAAGTTTGCGGATGACACCAAGCTGTGGGGAGTAGCAGGTACACTGGAGGGTAGGGCTAGGATTCAGAGTGATCTAGAGGAGGATTGGAGGATTGCGCCAAAAGAAATCTCATGAGGATCAACAAGGACAAATGCAAAGTCCTGTACTTAGGACAGAAGAACCCCTTGTACCACTACAGCCTGGGGACTGACTGGCTAAGCAGCAGCTCTTCAGAAAAGGACCTGGGGGTTATAGTGGACATGAGTCAGCTGGATATGAGTCAGCAGAATGCCCTTGTTGCCAAGAAGGCTAACAGCATACTGGGCTGCATTAGCAGAAGCTTTGCCAGCAGATCAAGGGAAGTAATTATGCCACTCTATTCTGCACTGGTGAGGGCACATCTGGAGTACTGTGTTCACTTTTGGGCCCCCCACTATAGAAAAATTGTGAACAAGTTGGAAAGGGCAACAAAATTACGGAGGGCAACAAAAATGGTTCGGGGGCTGGGGCACACAACTTACAAGGACTGGCTGAGGGAACTGGGTTTATTTAGTCTGCAGAAGAGAAAACTGAGAGGGGGTTTGGTAGCAGTCTGCTACCTGAAGGTTGGTCCCAAAGAGAGTGACGTTAGACTGTTCTCACTGGCAGCAGATGACAGAACAAGGAGCAATGGTCTCAAGTTGCAGCAACGGTGGGTTAGGTTGGATATTAGGAAAAACTATCTCACTAGGAGGGTAGTGAAACACTAAATGGGTTACCTAGAGGGGTGGTGGAATCTCCATCCTTGGAGGTTTTTAAGGCCCGGCTCGACAAAGCCCTGGCTGGCATGGTCTAGTTGGGGATGGTCCTGCTTTGAGCAGGGGGCTAGACTAGATGACCTCCTGAGGTCCCTTCCAACCCTAATTTTCTATGATTCTATGATTCACGTAGGGAAGAAAAAATAGGTGCATACATACAGAATAGGGACAGCTGCCTTGACAGTACCACTGCTGAGAAGGGTTAGGATAGATCAGAAACTCAACATGAATCAGCAATATGATGCTGTCATAAAAATGCAAACGTGGGTTACAGTAACAGAAGCATTTTATGTAAGATACAAGATGTGATAATACCAATCTTTTCAGTGCTGTGGGTAAGCCTCAGCCTGAGTACTGTGTCCAGGTTTAGGCAGGATGTAAAGAAACTAGAAAAGGTGCTAGAGATGAGTAAGAAAGACAATAAAGGCAATAAACTATATCAGGAAAGGCTGAAGAAACTAGCTATGTTTAGTTTGGAGAAAAAAAGATTAAGGGGAGAACCTAATAGCAGCTTTCAAATATTTGAAAGGCTGCCACAGAGAGGATGAAAGAACACTTCTTCCTTGCTGTAGAGGGCAAGACATGTGGCAATGTATGTAAACAATAGAAAAGCAAACTTCCTAACTTAAAAACTCCCTAACTTAACAGTAGGACAATGGAACAAGTTTCTGGGAAAGTTGCAGAATCTCCTTCATTGGAAGTTTTCAAGAAGAAATTGGATTGGTTTCTCTTTCAGATGGTTTAGGAATACCACATCCTGTATTTGTGAAAGGGGCTGGTCTAGATGGCCCCAAGATCCCTTCCAATCCTATGATTTATGAAAACCTACACCACGGTCTCTGGAAAAGTGCAAAATGTTATGGTAGGGGTCTAGAAGTATGTCCTATCTCACTGCAAGCAGACTGATACTTTGTTCCCTCACTCTAGCAATACAACCATGAATGAGGGATCTAGACTAACTGTGTTAATTAGTTGAAATCAACTACCCTGGTTGATAAAGTGCTTATCCTGATGTGCACTGTCAGAGCACAAGGCAGTTTACACACTCAGCAAAGATGGTAGTGAAATGTGCTTTCATTGCCTACCAGAGGCAAAATTGCACAGTTCTGTCTGAGTGTAGAGTCTTTGCTGCTATCTGCATGTTGGGGATAGGTTCACAATACATTTTGATTTAAGGGAAAGGACTGTGGGATGGATGGATTTGTTGACAATTGAAGTTGGGGTGTAAAGATAACTAACAAATGAAATGTTCTAGCATCTAGCATTTGAACTTACATATTCAGGCTGTATGGCAACATCTAGCATTTGAACTTACATATTCAGGCTGTATGGCAACATCTAGCATTTGAACTTGCATATTCAGGCTGTATAGGGGTAAAGGGCACTTTGGAGCTTCTGCATTGTGCCTTGAGGCTATTGCCTTTTATTTAAACCTTGTGTGTATGTATGAAAGAGCCTTTTCTCTTAAATTTTATTGACGTTGATCACCATATTTGGGGTCAGGAATTAATTTTACCCTGTGGTCATGCTGGTACAGATTGTGGGGTTTTTTTGCCTTCCTCTGTAGTATGGGGCATGGCCCTCTACCTGGGATCTCTTGAGTGTATTTTAACAACCTTTTATAAAAGCTGAGCATTGGCTGTCATGGATCCCCTGCTTTACCTGTCACAGCTTAGGGTATTATGTCTTGTGTTGTGTTAGGGTTGATGGTAGTCTTATGAAAAGTTTAGGTTATGGATTGTATAGGATGGTCTGGATAGAGATTATCCTGCCTCAGGCAGGGCATTTTACTGACTCAGGCCCCTTCCCCCTCTACTTCTCTATGATTCAAGTTCACAGTTGCTAAAAGCAAAAAGGGCCTGACTGATGCCTTAACTCAGTGGAAGTGTGTGCAAACATGAGAGAAATCTTTGGCATTCAGAAAGGCAGAAACAATCATAAAATGCATGCAATCTTTTTCTGCATATTAGACCAAAAGCAGAGAGACACCGATGCTCCACAGCTACATTAGAACTGTATTAATCATAAATGGCAACATGGAGGCCATTTCATGTGGGTTGTTACTTGTTAAAGGTTTCACCTCTAGGCCCATGGTTCCTCAAGTACCTCTATGAAATTCTGTATCTTCCTCCTTTTTGACAGAAGGGATCCCCACACACCTACCACACCCACCACCTAGCACACCCCACTGTAGCTGATCATAAGTAGAAGGGATGCCATTTCTATTTTTACTTGTAATCCTAGATGTAAAGTTAGAAACACGCCTCTCCAGATCATGGATACCTCAGGCAATCAAAAATCATTTTTAAATCAAATAAAGAAATCCCACTATAATATAGTCCTTGCAGGTCCACTGTTGGGAATCTTTGCACTATTCTTGGCAAGTCAATTGACAACTACCTCTGCCTCTCTTCCACATTTTCTGGCTCTCTGGGTTGGAGAAATCAGGTGGTAAGTTCCTTTTCTCTTCCCTTTCTCTCAGCCCTCTCTGGTTATGTGCCTCTGGTTCTTCAGCAAAATTAACAGTAAACCCCTTTGCTATTTTTATCCTTCCCCACACCTGCCTCTGACACAGAAAGATTAGCAGGCACACCCATTAGTTTCTCTCCCAGCATTATCTAGGGGTCCCTTAGAGCTTTTCCAGGAATGTGCTCATTAGGGTCCAGATGGCTGCTTCCTCAGGGAAATTTAGTTATTTTTCTTCAGTCAATGAAGAAGCAGTACAATAAAAATGAAAAAGTATTCAAAAGGCAGCTTGGGAACATATCACACTAAACTCCTGCTAGTCTTTCATAGGGCCCAGATAGCTGCCTCTCTAAGGAACTCCTACTGCCCCCTTTTCTCTTTAATTGTCTCAGGTGCTCCTCCATCCTTTTACAGGTTTCCCCCGCTTTATGCGGGTTCTGTATATGTAAATTTGTTTTTATGCAATAACCCTTTTTATATCCAAAATTTATTATATGCGAGGTAAATTAACTCCTATGCGATTGGCAGCAGATAAGCCTGTGGGGGAGGGGAAAGGGCCGTGGGCAGGGAGGAGCAGACCGAGACCCCAGCAGTGAGGGAGAGAGCAGGGCTCAGGTAGGAGCAGGAGCTGGGGTGAGTGGGGCCTCGATCTGCCCCCTGCCTGTGGTGAGGGAGGGAGTGGGGCTGGGGCAGAGGCAGGCACTGCACAGCCGGGGTGGGGTGTGGGACAGGGTGTGTGGCTCCTGCTGCTACAGGCTGCCACTGTGGGCTGGGGCCAGGGGCCGCGCTGGGCTCTTCCCAGTGGGGACTTGGCCAGGCTGTGCTCGGGACAGGCAGTAGTGGTGCTGGGAGCAGGGCTATGGGGGGCTGCAGCCACCCCAAAATTCACCATAGCTCCCCAGACCCCTCCTCCCAGCACTGCCTCCTCCTGCTCCAAGTGCAGCACTGCCCAACCCCCTCCAGGAAGAGCCTTGCGGGGCCCCCAGCCCCAGCCCATAGCAGCAAGAGCCGTGCCCCCCAGCCCGCAGCCTGCCCTGGCTATGCAGTGCCTGCCTCTGCCCCAGCCCCAGCCCCAGCCCCACTCACTCCCTCACTACGAGTGAGGGAGGGGGGCTCATCAAGGCCCCACTCACCCCAGCTCCTGGGGGGGGGACTGACTGGCTAAGCAGTGGGGGTTGGGCTGCTCTGTGCTCAGGGTGGGTGGTGCTGCCCTGGCCCCAGCAGACTTACCTGCTGCCAATGCAGTCAAGCTCTTGGAATGTATCCCTATTTGTTACCTTGAAAAGTGAATTCCCTTTATGCAAATTTGAGTTATGCGCAGTTTTTCAGGAAGGCATCTACAGTATGAAATGAGAGAAATCTGCACTTAGATTCTTCTGTAACACCTGCTCCATCATAGGGGTGCTAAAGAGGCCAGCGACCCCACAGCTTTTTCTCATCTCTCATGGCATGATGATGCTTGGACAGTAGCCTCCGTTTTCCATATCTGCTACTTGTTTTCTTCTGTAGGCTACATACATTTTCTAACCACCTAGAGTGCAGACAGAAGTACAGCTCCAAGCTGTAACTCAGAACGATTTTTGCAAAGTGTTCTGTTACAACTTCACCCCGAACAAAACCGAAGTTCACTGGTGGGAGGGAATCTACCTGCTAGCTGGTAGCCTGCAGCCAGGTTCCCATAGCAACAGCCAGGCTCTCTGTTAGTGCCGGCTGTTTTCACAATGGGAGGGGGAAAGCAGTGGAGGGAGCTTGTTCTTGGGGCTCCCCAGCTGTGTCTGAAGGGCAGGGTGGGTGAATTGGAGCCCCCCTGTCTCAGGAGGGGCTCCAATACACCTGCCCCACCCTCCTGGGGGGTGCTGAAAACACCCCAGACTGAACTTCCTCTGCTCCCTTTCCCCTCTGAAAACAGCAACCAGTTGGGAGCTCTGCAGACACAAGTTACAGAAGATGCTACAGTTTGAAACATCTTTATCTGATGCCTCATGCAATGAGGGGTTAGATTTTCACCAGATAGGCCATTTTTAAGCTGTCTGCAGCCACACACATTTATAGCTGTGTTTTGTCACAGCTATAAATTGTTTTCTGTGGCCATATCAGGCAAAATTTGTCACTTGGTCTGCACTCCTAGAGAACATTTTATACATCTCCATTGTCAAATTGTCCTTGTTTCTTTGTTGCTTTATCCACAAATCAGAATCCTGGCACTAAGCAACTTTCTAGTTGTCAGGCCGTCCCTTTCTGAGTCCAACACTATTTCATTTGTTCCTGACAGACAAATAGGTTGAATCTAGTGAATATCATTGATTTCCTGTAGTTTTCTTCCTGGTCTTTTCAGCTGTGTGTGTTTCTATTTTTATCTCAAAAAATCCTATTCCCTTGGCCTTTTCATTCTGTCACTAAACTTCTTTCTATGGAGAATTTTCCTAGGGATTATCCCAGGAGAAGAAATGTTGAGATAATTATAATTTCCCCAAAAAAAGAATTTCTGGGAGGAAAGGAGAGCAGCTGGGAGCCATTATGCTGTGCTGTTTTCCAACTATGTTAACCTTACAAGGTGTAGTGTTGCTTCATACACCAACATGGAAAAAGACCAGTTATTCCAATCACAGGCCTGAAACCATCTATATATGCTAAAGAAACCGTTTGTGTCTTTTGACAAATGATCTGATAAACAGTTGGATGGAGTTTGTGAGAGGGGCAGGGGAAGAATCTCAGAGGGGAGGGAAAAAACAAGATTGTGTTACTCTGGAAATCAGACTGATAGTGGAACAGCTATGGTTGGAATGGAGGAATGCTTTAGTATGCAGGTGGCTTGGGAAGGTAGCAGGTTATATTTTGGCTGGGCAGGATCACAAATATTTAGTGTTTTATATTCTGTCTTATATCAGTGTTTTTTCAAAAAAACCCCAAAACAAAACCCTGCCAAGTGCAGCTCTTGTAAACCCACTCAAATAATTGGTGAGTGCCTTCATAATAATATCATAGGTGGTGATCTCCATTTTATCAGCATGAGAAACTGAATCCCTCCCTGACATTTCATTATGGAAAATGCCCCTTTGCTCTTCATATGTCACAGGAGATCTTGTGAACCCCTCTCTGCCCTTTCCAGATTTCTCTCTTCTTGCTGGCTGTTCAAGGTAACCTGGAATGTGTCTTTGCAGGTATTCTAAGGCCCCCTCTATATGTGCAAGTAAAGGCATGATTAGATCTAATGAATGATCTGCACAATCCTGCCTTTTGCCATTTCACACATGCATGGCAGGAGGTACAATTGCAGAATTGTGCATTAGATCCAATTGCATCTTATTGCCAGTGAAAGGGGAACCTGATCCTGGGCTCCCCTTGCATCGGCAAGCAGAAGGCTCCCACGACTGGGAGTCTCCTTTGCTGAGCGCCTTCCCAGCTATGAGCCATGAGCGGCCAGGACCAAGAGTCCTACACCTGATGTGTGGTACAGCCAGGACCAAGAGCCCGGTCAGGTGAGGGACTCTTGTTCCCAGCTGTGCATGTAGACCCTGGGGGTCATGCACCTCGAGCCTTGTGCATTGTGGCTGCTAAAATCCCCAGGCCCATGTGTTTCACACTGGACTTGGTACACCCCTGTGGCTGGGAACCCTGTTAGCCCACAGGGGAGACACTGCTACATGTGTAAATTTAAGCTTGATAGCAACCAGCTATAAAAGTTAGTACACATTTTCAAGGTCTGACTTTGTAGCTGGTTGGAACTTTTTATCATATGATAAGTACTTTACATGTGTAGCTGGTCTTAAGGTAACTGCATAATTAACCAGTTAATGTACAATACTTGTAACGTGTAGACAGGGGGCCCAAGTTCCAGACTGACACCCCCTTGGCTTTTCAAATGAGTCCAAAATGAAATGGGGCCCTTCAGATAAATCTTTATCTTCTTCTAGGTTGCTAGATCTCATGTTTTTCGTGCAGCTGCCTGTAGATCCCTGAGGTCTTGTGAATGCCCACTGGATGCATATCTTTGTTTCATTACCTTGCAATAGCCACACAGAATAAAAGCTGCTTCTTAGTCTGCCCTAAAGCTCAAAGTGTGGTGGTATCCTTGCTTTGGGTCATTGGTTGCGATCCTTATTCCAGTACAAGTCTCTGCTGCTAGGATAGAGATACACTTATTGTGCAGAACAGAAGTATTGGGAGGTGTGATATTAAGGACCAGTTTGGACGATAAACTGTTAACTCGAAACATGTCTCACAGCTGGAGCTTGAGCTGAAAAGGCATGGGGACTGACTTGATGAGGCAGTCTGCCTCATCAAAGGAAGCTGCTGAATAAATCTCAGGGTGTTAGCCACACATCAAGGTCACAGGCCCCCAAGAAAAGTTGCTGCTTGAAAAATAAATAGGAAACTGCTTGGGCTTGAGTTATCCTGCAGCATGGGATAAAGTGTTTAGGCAGCAGCCTCCTGAGTTTTGTAAAGACATGTAACTATGCTATATACCAGTGGATTGCTTAAAACAAATCCAACAAATAGGCATGCAGGGCTTTCTTTAGGATTGCTTTTCTGCTTTCAATACTTACAGCAATGTCTGATGTGCATGAAAGAATCCCTATATCTCTGAGGTTAATAATATAAAGTCCCAACAAGCACTAATGCTACACAGGTGTTCATGCTTAGCATGATGGTGAATTTTAGCTGTAAGGGAGGGGAGGGAAGTCTTAATAATAAACTCAAAACCTCCCAAAAAGTAGCTAATAACTCAGAGCAAGTCATTTAAATCTGCTAGGCCAAACTTACAGTCATCCATCACAGCACAAAATGACCCTAGATGTCCAGGTAAACCTGAGCTGTAGAACTAATCTTGCATTGACTGACAGGTATTAGTCAGCAGATGAAAGGGCATCTAAGACCAAAGACAATAATAGTAATAAGTGTCTGGAGAGAATAAATACAGTGTAAAGAGTCCTGGAGGCTGCTTCTCATCCCACTGAAGTAGATCTAGATCCTTGATTCTGAAATTGTTGTATTACAGGAAAAGGCATTATGGGGATCTATAACTTCTACTGCCTCAATTGTTCATTTCCCTTCAGCACCCAAAGAAGAGGTGAAGTTAATAAAGTAGAGATCCTTAAGATGTCTGAATATATGCAAACCTGACTAACCAATGTTGTGTTTGAAAATCTTTCTGCAATTTAAATTCAATGTTTCTTTTCTCTTTCCCTTTCCTGCAGTGTGATCATTTTAGAAGCATGTGTATCCATATTCTCCAGGCTGGTTCCCTGTATACATTATAATATATATTATTATTTTCTATGCCTGGGTGCCACTCAGACATGGGAGGGGGAATAAAGGAACTACTTCCCTCTTCCAAGCTGTGTGGAACAGACCTAAATTAGAAATGTGAACCAAATGCCCCTTCCTTCCCCCAACAATCCTCCCCTGTGTCCCTATCATGAGGTGGGGGTGGGAAAGGCTAGTGTAGTGGGGTTTTTTCCCCTTTACACTACTAGAGGATATCCCTTTGCAGGGTGAATTCCCTACCAGTCATTTTGGTCTCTTTGTTTTTGCAAATGTGTAAGTATATGATGCAAAGTGGATTTAGTAGAGTGCAAGTCTAGTTCTTATTTGCTAGAATGTTTTTCTTTTTCATCTCTCTCTGCCTCAAGCACTCTAGGAGACATGGATTCTTCTTTTCCCCGTTTTCCACACCATTTACTCAGTAAATGTTTTTTCTCTTTCCCTTGTTCTTTTCACTTCCCTGCTCTACCCTAAGTGGATAGGGGAATAATGATGCTCAAGTTCTAGTCAAACATCACAGCACAAGGTGAGAGTGGGTTCAAAATTAGACATAATGAGTTCACTCAGCCAGAACGCTACTGAAAGTTGGGTGTAGTGTTGTTAATGGAGACTATGTAAATTTGTATGAGGAAGGGGGGAATGGAGAAATCAGTGTTGTTTTGTGAGTTTGTAATGGACAGGTAATGACAACGGAAGTACAGAGAGTGAAATCTTTTTTTGGCAGGGATAAATAGAAAAGGAATAGGGGTTGGATAATTTTCCAATAATAATAAAATGGATTAATTCAACCAGAATTACTGCAGTTTATTTAAAATGGGATGAGTAATTCAATCACAGTTTGCTTTTCATTATATCAGTGGCAAAACTAGCATTGTTCATTGTGACTTGTTTTCATTAGTTACTTCCTTGGAATCAAATCATGAAGGGATAGATTCGGTACAGGAAAAGGAAGAAGGATACAAATCCTTGCCCATATCTGCCTCTCCATTTCCCACTTAATCTGGAGGCATCTCAACATGTTAGATACCTCTCTGTCTGACTTAAAAGTTCTAGACACCTACTATTATGCTTCTACACATGTCCAGAACAGCCTCAATATGAGCAGCTGTCAGCAGCTTCTTCATACCTCAGCCCATGTAGGGTGCAGGAAAAAGATGTTTTTCCACTTGAAGTTTCTTCAGATCCCTGATCCAGTAAGTTTTTCCAGGGCATAACTACTATACGCTGACATGACTGGATCCTTTAAAAAATTCAGCTATGGCCAATTTCTTTTAAAATGCCACTAATGGGAAGTAGGAGACCCTGTGCAATGTCTTCTTCCTGAGGCATTTAAACTGGTGTGTCTCACTTTTTCTTGGATGGACCCTTAGCCACCAGGTTATAAGCTGAATTCATAGGGGAGAGAGGAGGGAGGGAAATGGCTACATCTCTCCTTCTGAAGCTGTGCCACTGAAATAATTCAAGATTAATGGGGTGAGAGAGTGGGCACAAGACCATAGATGTAACTTAGTGGTTAGGTCACTGCTAAGAAGGAAAAGTCTGGTTACTAGACCAGGCTTTCATGACTATTTTCTGTATTTCACATTAGAAAGGACTTGTATGAAATACAACACAGTTCAGATAGCAGGGCCCAGAAACTAGGACTTCCCCTTTCCTGGAGAATGCCTTAGCTATTAAGTCACGGAGGCAGGTTCTTCCCTCTTGCTTGCCTGCTCTATCTCCAAGGTGCCTTAAGTATCATTCAGGTTGCCTCCTGAACTGGAAGCAGTAGATTAATATTCACATAGCACTGCAGGCAGGCTAATCAGCTGTGCTGAAACTTGCTGCCAATTGGCCCATCTCTAAGCTAATTACTGTTCCTGCAGTCCCCCACAAATGTGGCTGCACTGCTTTGGTTTAAAAAAGCTGCCACCTTGAGTGGCATTTTGGTGGAGGGAAGGACAGCTTGATTGCCTGGATTAGTAGGTTTGCTGCATGAACATGGCTTCATTCCCCTATTGGGTCTAGTCTGGAGTATTGAGACTATACCCAGCCTGTCCTCTGTAGGACATAACTGAACTGGAAACTATTATGGTTTTGACCCCTCTTGTCCTAGCAAAAACTGCAACTTACTTGGAAGTATCCTTGACAAAAATTGAGTTGTTATAAGAATGTAATAGAAATCAGTTCATAAAAGTGTGTGTAGCATGGATCAGAGGTGTATCTGGAAGCCCTGAGCATGCTGGTTCTTTGGGTGCCAAATCTCTTATCACACAGATGACTTCCACCAATGTTCTGGACTTGGCTTTTATGGAAGCAAGCAGAATATTCAGAATCCATCCTTTAAGAATGAGACGATGGTACAAGCTCCCTGTGGGACAGGATTTGCATATAGAGCTTGTTACAGCTCCCTGATCCCGGCCTACGTTCTAACCTAAAGTCAGGGAGTGGGGCTGTTATAAATTATGCCAACCACCTCAGCCACAAAACCTTTCCTACTTCCTTACATTGATCAAAAGAGGACTGACCCAGGAGCTAACTTAATTATGTCTGCAGGGATGACCTCCTCTATAATAGGGGATCCCTGATAGGGGATTCATGGCCCCGACTTTTGTTGGGAAAGAGATGATAACTCTGATGCTGAAAAATGCACTTTGAGAACAGACTATGGCTGACCATGGGATGAGTGAGGTATTTGGCAGGCATTGGTAGACACCTGGACAGTGTATTTTAGTATGATTTTTTCTTCATCTACATAGAAGTAAATGTTTTGAATTCTGCTCCTCTTCAGTGCAAACTAAGACCTACCCCTACTTCCTCTATTGCCTGGTAGTTGTGTGCAGCATTTCGGTAAACACAACCACTTTTCTGCCTGCTTTGAAAAGGCAGTAAATATATTTAATTATAGGTAACTAATATGCAATATAAAATATCAATTCATTTCACTTGCATTAAATCTAATTTTGACTATAATATAATCTGAACAGACTTGAGGTAACAGAAAATTCCCTTTTTACTACAGAGTCTGAAATAATAAATTTTTTCTTTTTTAAAATGAGTGCTAGAGACAAGAGCTCAGATTTGAGGTTAATAGGAAAAGCCTTTCGCTTCCACAGAGCTGCAAACTGAACTAACAGGTCTTATTACTTAGTAGGAAGTATATTTTGAGAAGTACACAATCCAAAGGTAAGACTTCGGGGGGTTTTCTTATGAAGTGTAATTTTTTTGTACAGTATCTTTTTCTTTTGGCTCCATTCATTTTACTTCCGTCAGTGCAACAATTCATTCTGACCATCTCTAATTTGCATATCCCAAAAAATGTAATGCCGCTGTCACAAAGTCCACTTTCACTTCTGTGTTGAACACTGAGGGTTCTCTCTCTGCAATTAGTAAGGTCTCATGTCTGTCTTTTTAAGAGAGAATCCTCACATTTTTCAGTCCTATCCAATTTCAGGACAGTTACTAATGCATTTTTGTCATAATTGCTCATGTCTCTGGAAGTGCTGGGGCAAATCATTTAAATCTGAAGTTTGTTAAACTGACTGTCCCACCAGTTGTTAAGTAATGGTTTTCATTTGCTGGCTACTAGGCCTGTGCGAAATTTCAACGGCCATTTTGTTTTGACACTCGTTTCAATTTTGCTGTTTCAACCTCAAAATGAGTCAAAACAAACAAAGGCTGTTGAAATAACCTTGAAACAAAATGAGGCTATTTGAAATGTTTTGACTGTAGCGCTGGGGATGGGAAGTCAGTTCAACTGGGCTGCCTTCCCGCCCCTGGTGTGATCTAGCGTGGGGGATGGCAAGGCAGTCCAGCTGGTTACAAGAAATAATCCGGGGGTTACAAGAAATAATCCGGGGGTTACAAGAAATAATGGCCACAAGCTAGCAGAGAGCAGATTTAGACTGGACATTAGGAGGAACTTCTTCACAGTTCGAGTGGCCAAGGTCTGGAACGGGCTCCCAAGGGAGGTGGTGCTCTCCCCTACCCTGGGGGTCTTCAAGAGGAGGTTAGATAAGCATCTAGTTGGGGTCAGCTAAACCCAGCACTCTTTCCTGCCTATGCAGGGGGTCGGACTCGATGATCTATTGAGGTCCCTTCCAAACCTAGCATCTATGAATCTATGAATCTGGTCTGCTTCCCTATCCCCCATGTGATCTAGTGTGGGGGGTGGTGAGGCAGCCGAGCTGGGCTGACTTCCCACCCTCAGCTGCGGTTGGGAGCTCAGCCCAACTGGGCTGAGTTCCTTTCCCCAGCCCCATGGTCTGGCAGAAACAGTTGAAACAGGCTCAGAACAGCCTCACTGTTTCTACAAAGCAAGGATATTTCAACTCAAAATTATATTCGATACAAAACACTGTTCCGTCCAGACCTCGAAACCGAAGTCAGAATGGAACAGTTCCATTTTGCACAGCCCTACTGGCTACCCCTTTTTGGAGATCTTCCATCAGTTTGGAAGTATACCTGACTTTTTCCATAAAAAAGAAGCACATTGGAACTGAAATAGTTTTGATCCACTTTATCTCTTTTGGCAAAATGTGTTGAGGTTTACTATATTTGTTGATTTCTAACCTAATTCAACAGCATCTCCTGATCCCAGGGCATACAGGGCTCAGGGCTTAGTCACTCTATTATCAGAGCATAAAAGTCATGAAAGATGAGACTTCTGGACTCATGGCTGAGGATCACATTAGTGGAGTAAGATTTCTCCAAAATCTTTGCTTTAGTTGACAATGAATTCTCAAACTCCACTATAGGCTTTAGTTGCGACCTTATAAAATGCTCAACAGTTTATTTTAAGAAACATACATAGACAACTGTAGCATTGTCTTACTCAATTATATAAATGTGTGCACACCAATTAATATTGATATAGTTATGTTCTTTAGTCCAAAAGATTGCAAATGCGCCCTTTGTTCTAACCAGCCTCTTCACTGATAGTGTTTACATCCAAGAATACTTGTGGGAGGCAGGGATGTTGAGTTGCAGCCCTACGCAGTTGGAATAAGTTACCAGCTTCATTTAAGTAGGGTTGGAGTATTGTAGCTGTGGTGATCCAGGAAATATCTAAGAGGCAGGGCCTGAGGAAAGGCAATACCCAAAACGTATCAAACATCTCTCCCAACTATTCAGTTGGTCCGATAAACAATCTCATAAAAAAAGCTCTGCCTCTCAGACAGCTACATTAAAACATGCACCAGGATTGCCACTTTTGAAATATCTTTTATAATTTCTCATCACCACTGTAAAAAATGTAAAGTTTAATGTAGATTCCTAGTTTAATGTAAGGGTCAGATACGCAGTAGGGCCTCTATCTGCCCTCTCTGCTTGCTCCTGCTATATGGAAATATTTGCATGTGCAAACGGCATACCTTTATGAAATGTGGTAAAGGCATGTGATAAAACTGATGTGTAAATATAGAGGCTTTTTTGACCTAGAGTATTGGTTATTTTTATTCAATAGCCATAAATAAAATAATACAAGTCCCATACATTGAGAAACCTGTACCTGGTGTATCACACTGATGTTCTGACCACTAGGTAAGGGATAAGTTGTCTTGCAGCTATTGTGTCTATGCCCTTCATTAATCAAGAGAAAAATTCCAAAGTCAGTAAATATACAAAAATACCCTATTGGCTTCAAGTGCAATAAATATATTTTTATGACTTTAATTATTAGTTAGAGGTCCTGACATTTTGGCTAAAACTGATTTGGACTTTTTTTTTGTATAGTGAAAGTGAATATGAGACCTTTTTCTTCAGTGCCTAAGTGTAAGTCATGGTTTCTACATGACAGCTATAGAAATGCTGTCACTTGTTATGATTAATGTGAGGCAATTAGAGTGCAGCATTATTTGTCATTGAAGAGTTCCTGACCTCTTTTGAAAAGAACTGGAGAAAAAATGTAGAGGTCTTTCTGTTTATAGAACATATTTTATTTTGAGTTTCTATTATTACCAGACACCTTCAGATGAAAATAATACTATTATTTTCCCAATTCACCTGTTTCAGCTGTTTCCAATGCACATTTGAAAGTATAATATCCTGTTCCATACAATAATCAGAAGTTTAGTTTGGGAATAAAATTATGACTAAGAGTTGAAACCTGCCTTCTATTTTGACGCTGACATAGACGACCTGTGTCGTTTCTAGGCAAATTATACAATACTCTTGTATTTCACGTCTCCAGTTACTGGAATTGAGGCAATGGTGCTTGCCAGGGCGTTAACACCTGAGGCTTCCTTAGTGTTTGAAAAGCATGTTGAGATCCTCTGATGAAAATTACTGACTGAGTGTGATCCTTGGTTTGTGTTGTAATAGGTACAGTGGCTCCTCAGACACTCAGTACAGAAGGGTAAAAAGAATTTAAAAAATACAATTATAGGAAAAGCTGAATGTGATTAGTTAAATGGAAAATTCTTATGAAAAGAGCTCTGGGCTTTATTTCACAGTTCATACTTCACTCTTCTTATTTGATGTTGCTAATCAGATGATAGTTTAACTCCTGGACAAGTAATTTTACAGATGTATATGCTTGTTGTCCCATTTAAGTATTTGTGAAGTATCTGAATTAACACTTTGTTTTGCAACAATTGAGGCTAATTCAAGGTAAGTGACATCCTAGCTATATGTGTCAACGATAGTCCAGGCCTGTCTTGATGCAAGTCAAAACCCAGGACTCTGTCCCAGATTAAATGTCTCCATACAATCTGTTTTCCTGTATTAACATTGAGGTGATTTTGCCTTTGAATGCTCCAAGATTCCCTTTTTGGCTCTTATTTTAGATTATTAATCTCTATTCAACATACTGTACTTCAGTGCTTTATAATGCAATCGGTGCAATAGCCACAGTAGGTGGAACGAGGGGGCAGTCTGCAGAGCTGTGATGTCTGTTCATTTGGACTGCAACTCCAAGAAACCCATGGTTGGGGCGGGGGGTAGTCAAGGGAAAAAGGAAGAGGAAGCTTGAGGCTGGAGTAAGGGGAAGAGAGAGCAGAGTGCATGTGGAACCTGGTCAGCCCTACACGGAGGAGTGCACTATGGAGCTGGAGATCTTGCTGGCTCAGCCACCCAGGATTGTAGACTGAAGGAGCTGGGCTCGGACATAGGGGCAGCTTCAGTTTGCTGTTTGAGTGCTTTAGGGACTAAAGGCTTGCTTGGGGGCACCTCCTGAGGTGTGGGGGGAAAATTAACATGTTAATTATGTGTTACCATAGCTGATGGATTTTTTAAGTTTACCTGTTACCTACCTTTGGCCCCTTATCTTGTGACCCTAAATGTTATTATTTTTCAATATAAAAGTGGGAACCCCCCCTTGCTTCTTGTGTCAGCTTCTGGGGCTGTTGGCTTGGCACAATATTATGTGCACAATTTCCAGGACAGAATTAGGATATCATTTCTGCATCTGTCTTCCCCAGAAGATGCAACAAAAGATTCTAGTTTCATAAGAGCAGCTGTGCCTTGGAATACCTGGATCAATTTAAGACAAGTGGGAGCTACCCCTGTATAAATCCCCCTGCATGGTGATGAGTGGGGAAGACAAAAACTATATGGCCACAAATTATATAGTCAATGCCAGTGGCTTTCAACCTGTGGTGATCTGCAGACTGTTTAAGGGGTCTGCAAAAGATGATAATGATCAATCAAAAGTATGTGAATACCCACACTTACAATCCAAAGGAGCCCACGCCTCCATTTGAAATTTCCAAAGGGGTCTACAAATGAATAATGGTTGAAAAAAAAGCACTGGTCTATGCTATTCTCATTATAGTATCAAGCTGCCACCTCTAATGCCCAAACCAAGTTTTTAAATCTTTTGTTGGCTCTTTGTGTTTGTGCTTCACAGTTCACTCAGTAGAAGAAGGAACAGTTGACCTTTTGTGCTGTTCAATGTTATTGTACCTTTATCTGATTGGCAAAAGGCTTGTAGATTGCACCAAGCTATAAATATATTGAAACTAGGCCTAGGTTTCTTTTAGTGAAAATGCCCTTGGAATTTTTCCCAGATGTTACAGCAATCTGGGAATGGTAGATGGCGCTGTCCCTTTGGAAGTATTATAACAAGCAGGGCTGCAAAATAGCCACACTTTAGTCCATGTGCCAGAACAGAATATACCGTAGACACAACATAGCTAGGGTGTGTGATACAGAGCTGTTGCTGTTAGGAGTAAAACTGAAATACTGTGTGGTATATTCCAGGAGCTCCAAGTAGATATAATTATTGGTGAATGCATCTATGAATATTTTAGTTATGGCAGCCATATCAACCTATAAAATATAGCAGAATCCAATAAACAGCAATTGGATCTCTGCTAGAGAGTTTTATCAAAATAAACCTATCTTATACATATAAATAAATTTGACAGTAACCATTCAATCGCAGCATTTTATTTAAAGTACTTCTGTGACCCCTGTAATAGTGTCCCTACGAGACAAGGAAGTAATTTTATTTCTCCCTCTGTTTTCAGAGGGGCTAAGTTATTCACCCAAGGTCAATCAGGCAGAGCAGAGAAACAAACATAAGTCTCTTGGGTCTTATCTCACAGCCTGCCCTGTCTGAGACCGTCTCAAGTACACCGTGCCGACCTGCTCCTGGAAAGGCACTGGTTAAGACCTGCGGGTTGTCCCCAGTGCCTACTCAAGCACACCAGAGAATCTCAAATGCATCTACATATTTCTGAGTTTGGATCGTGCACACACGTGTGTGTGTGTGTGTGTGTGTGTGTGTGTGTGTGTGTGGGATGAGGGGAACTGAAGGCATAATGCAAGGCCATCTTGCCAAAGAGACACTGCTGCAGTGTAAACATGCTCTTAGTCTTAGGCTAGTATCCTAAACGCTGGATTATGTTAAATTAATAACCAGTTAAGTAAAAGACCCAACCAACAAACCAAACCAAAAAAACCCCCAAACCACATTGGTCACATTATGTCAAATCTGGCACTTTTTCAAAATACTGAAGAGCCTTTCTTTGTTGGCAGTTACTATGGGAGGGGGGTGGGGGGAGCGCAACTCATTTGACTAAAGGAAGGAACTAAAGCAATTAGAAATTGTAGCTGTTGTTGTGAGAGTGGCATTTTTCTTTTTGAAATCAAGAAACACCTCTTTCTTTCCACAGTAATTTAAGATTTTGGTGCTGTGTAATTGTGCTCAGACTGCTGCTCTCTCCTAAAATAGGTATGCAAATCAGATACTTCCATTTGCACAGGGGTGGTGAGTAGTTGCACACGGTGATGTAAATAGCTACTTTGTAGTTGCACACTAGGAATCTGCAGGCATATTTTATGTGGAGACAACAGGTGTACTCAACTGTGTGATAAATTCTGAGAGTGGATTTTGAGATTAAATCCTTTTCTTTTTTAAAGTGTTCCTAAACTCATAGTGCAAGCCCAGGCATGGCACAATGCACTAAATGCTATAAGAGCAAAAAAACAGTTGCTGCTTCAAACAGCCAAAATTATAAAATAAGGTGAATACAGACAGACAAGTAGGTGAGTACAAGGAGACAGTAACCAGCAAGGTTGGTCAGAATGATAGGCAGTGCTATAACCAACCTTAGAGGTTCATAGTTCTGTGGGCTTGGGAGTAGGTGAACTTTTGTAACATATCCGATACACACTGTGGAGTGGTAAAAAGATTTTGCTATTTAGCTGCCCATCCTCAATTTTTTTCATGTTCCAGCTGCAGTAGAGTGATGTGGCCAGATGCCCAGGACACAGGAGCTGTGACAACTTTGTGCAGTGAATGGTGGTAGTCATTTTGAGGGGCTTTTTTGCTGCTCCTCTTCGCTGCACCTTCAAATCTGTGCATGGGACAGTTGCATCAGTTCCCCTGCCTAGTTACAGCACTGGGTTCCGGTATTACCTTTCTTCCTCCAGGTGCTTTGTACTGGCAATATTTTGTTTTGCAACATGCTGCCTGCTATACACTCTCAGGACTCCTTCTTTTAAAACACATGAAGCCTCTTCTAGAAAATGTTTTACCCCCTCCAGCTATCCTTGAGGGAGCTAGTTGGATGAGAAGAAGGGTGAGAGTGGGAGTTCCAAGCCCCAGTTCAGGAAAACACTTAAGTATGAGCTTAACTTTTAATAAAAAGTCAGTGGGAATATCAACATGCTTAAAAGTTAATCACACGCTTAAGTATTCTGTTCAATAGCTGTTGTACGCATTGTTAGGCTCTGACTCAGCAAAAGCACCAAACTACATAAACCTGCATAATTCACATTAGCTGGGTGCATTAGTACTGTGCCAGCTAATTGCTCCTCTGTGCCAGAACAATTTTCAGGTGGCTAAACCTAGCCTCTTTGGAAACTGTGTACTGCCAGAACTACATGCTCAAGCCCTGTCCCTACGTCTGAACTGGAGGGCTAGGGACAGACATTCACAAAGCCTGAATTGATGCAATCTTTGCAGGTTAGTTTAAACTGCCTAGGTAGAAGTGATTTGCCAGTGCACAGACATTCCCTCTGGACTGAGGAAATGCAGGCACATGCTGCAGTGGCTCAGGCTAGAAGCTGTGGGGTGCTAGAGCAGTTCTTCCTTCCCTTCCACAGTGCTGAGCTGAGGGGTGGTCAGGCTTTGACAGGATGCTCTGATTAGGGAGGGGTGTAAATGCCCACCCTGCCTGCACCATTCAAGGCTTTTCCCTGCTTGCTGCTTAAAGACTGTCAGTGTTGCCAGCCCCTGGCTATCACTCTGAGGCAGGTAGAGGGGGCAGTGTATGCAGCTGTTGATGATACTGAGATTTTCAATCTCCCTCTCCCTGCTTCATCATACTGTCTGCAGCAAACCTGACAAGTGAGGGAACCAGCAGGGAGCTGATAACACAGCGTTTAGCAGCCCGTCAAGAAAACAAAAGCCTCTCTCATTAGTTCAAGCTCTTGTTAAACAGCTTTTTCCAAGGAAGGAAGGGAGGGACATTATCAGCTGACCTGTTGATTAGCTCCAAAAAGCCCTAAGTAGACACTTTCCTGTCCACCTTTGCCTTGTCTTGAGCAGTGAGTGGCGAGGACAGGGGCAGCAGGGAGAGGAGGAGTGCAGGGGGAAACCTGGCAGACCTTGCTGGGCCTGTAGCTTCTGCCAGAGCTCTGGAGCAGAGAGCACACCCAAGCCCAGCCCAGCCCAGGGCTGCAAAGCATTTGAGATGCTGGGGGACTCTTATTTAACTTAAACCAGGAAGGGGTCTGGGACAAATATTGCATAAACCAGTTTGACTCAAATCAGTCAAGTTTGATACTACATTCAACCAGGTTTATCTTAAACTAGTTTCAGCCATTTTGCAACTGGTTTATGTGCACTGAACTTATGTTCTATTACAGGGTTAAATCAGTTTCTGATCCCTTAAATGGGTTGATATGTAATGTCTCCCCCTAGGTGAGAAGCAGATGTTATAGAGCCTTTTGCAGCTGCCCCAGCTATATGTCAGCTAAGTATCCCCTCTGACTAGGGAAATCTCAGGCACCAGTTTGAGCTTTAAGTTCCTCTGTCCTGCAGTAGAGGTACAAATGGGATTTATATAGGGACAAGAATCTGGTCAATGATTTCTTATTATCAAAAGGCAACTCCTTTACAATGTTGTTTTTCACAAGTCCAACAAGAGACATTAACCCTTACATATTTAGTAGAGCAGTGGTGGAAAAGATATAGATATCATTCAGCTGATGGTCCTGCCCATGGGTCTCAGAGTGACCTACAGACAACATGCAGGGAGTTGGGTACATGGCAACTGCTCTGGGGCTGTGCTGCAGAACTATGCAGTGGCAGCTGCAGGACTGCACAGCAGAGCCCTGGAATGGCCAGAGCATAATGGGACCACGTGAGCAACCACTCCAGGGCACACACTGGATCCATAATGTGAGTCTGTGGGTCAGGTTCAGTCTGGCCTGTAGACTGGTCCCATGCCATTCATTCAGCCATCTTCCTAATGACACTTATTTAATAGAGGTTTTGCTCCTGGAATTTCTCCATCTGGTGATAGATTTTGTTCTGTAAAAGACTAACTTAAACTGCACAATATTACCATTTCTCATGTTACTGCTATGTAATTGAGCTTAGATATGAGCAGTACCCATTTAGATGCTTTAGATGACTGTTTCAACCCTATTCCCCTCCAAGTCTCAGCTGTTTGGCTATTTTGTATCTCAAAGGGTTCCATTGCCTTGAGAAGCAGGCCATCAAGGGAGTCTCACTGCTAAGGTCATAGGGTAAAGAAGCCAGAGACCTGACAGTGCTCAGGCAGGAGGAAACTATTCTGCCTGAACACTTTCATATCTCTGTTTTTTACCAAACCGCTCTGGGGCTGTGCTGAGCAGTGAGATTTAGGGAATCTTATGTAGCTGAGTAGCATGGAACTTTGTTTTAACAGGCAGAGTGACTGGCTTCCTGATACTGCTCCTGGGGGACATCCTGTCCAAGAAGTCACAAGGGAGTATCTTCACAAAGCAGAAAGTAGAGGTATTGAAGGGGGAGTTGCATGCTTTGTGGCTGCTGTCTACCAACCATACTGTGCTCATATGGGACTCCCTGTACAAGGTGTCCCTGAAACAGGTGGTCATGGGGACTTCCTTCAGGTGCCCATATCATGCCCAAAGTTCTTTTCAGCCTGTGCTGGGGGGGACACCCAGTCTTGCACCCAGCAAGGGTCTGTGTACCTTCCCATCGCATGCCAGAGGGTGCATGTTCCCCTCCCCTGTGCCATACATGCCCATTCTCACATATGCTAGTGTCTGTATCCTCTTAGCTCCTTCCCCTCAGAAGTCCTTGAGTTTTTCCCCCTGTCCAGGGGTCTCTGCCCTACACTTCCTCCCCCATGCCAAGGGCTACGTGTGCTCTCCTGTTCTACCATTCCTTCCAATTTCCTTCTCTTCTCTAACACCATTCCTGTATTTTTCACCATTTTCTCTCTTGCTCCTACAGGGGCATCAGCATTTTTAAACTGGGACTATGTTTAGAAGACCACTGCTATACTACAATGTGTTACTGGCTGCGATCAACCAATGTCTTGCTATACAGATGAGTACAGGTCTTCCTGAAGCTACTGGCTCTGTTAAGCAAGAATGAGAGAGTCCTGTTCGCTCATTTCCCCTATGAATTTTTTTCTGATTTTCATCAAACCCAATAGGATTAGGCACACTGATGCCTAAAACATAGGTCTCAAAAAAGCATCCTGGCCACTGAGTACAGTTCCATGATTTTATAGGTAGTCATTAACCCAAAGAATTTCCAAAATCACCACTTCAAACTCTTTCATGCAACTAAAACACCAAGAAGATCCTGTCACATGTTCCCTGTATTTTTACCTATGGCAAGAGCTCTGCCACTTCCCTACTACTGCAACTACAGGGAAGTAGTTCCTTGTGTTTAGTAGATCGTGGGAAGAGGACCATCCCCCACATTGCAGAAGGTGGCAAAAATTTCCACACAGTCCGTGCCAAACTGATTTAGAGGAAAACTCTCTTCCTAACCCTGAATTTAGTGTTTGGTGTGATTCTGAATGGAAGAGCAAGTCCCTCTAAGCAGGAACCTCATGAGGAGGAAAATTCTTCCTTGCTCCAGCGGAAAACCAGCAAAACCCAGAAGTATAGAATCAGCAAACTCCTTCCTTCTTCCACATCACAGAAGTGGTCAGATACCCTCCAACCTGGGGACTGCAACACATGAGTCTATAATGTTCATCCCAAACTTCCTGTCTTACCATACCATACCATACCATCCCTTCCATAACCTTATCCAGTTTGATCTTAGAGACTCAAATTCCTTGACCCCAGAACACTGCTTGGAACTCCTCTCTCTTTATAGCAGAAAATTAGAAGATTAGTAAACTAAATTTATTCAGAGCCATTTGATCTCATGCTAGTGTTGTCTTTCCACCTCACTTCATTCAGTCACTAGATTTTAAATGCCACCTTTCTCTCTCTCCACTTCAGTTCTGAACTGAGTCTAGCAGCTGCTTTTATAAGAATGGCTTCAAATAGAAAATAACTCCGCATAGCTTCTGAAAGCTACTTCAATCCCCCTCCCTTCTAAAATGCTATACAGTACTTATCTCTGATTTAGCCACTGGTAAGACATCAGTTGGTAGAAACAGGTCATACCAGAAATATGGAAAAAAAACAAGATGATAATCAACATTTTGTTACTTTAAGTCTCGCATTTTGCTAGGTGTCAGCACTAGCTAGGTGATGGGGAGAGCTTTTGAGACCGGTAGAGGTTCTCAAGTATTTGTCTTAGACCTCTGATTTGGAGATATTATGGTAAAAACAGAAGTTGCATTTTGGGTGGTTCTGAATGATCTGAGTTAAAACCTGGGAGCTTTATAGACCTTTTCACAAGTAGCTTGGCTCTGGAATGAATGGCAATTAACTTGAATTAGCCACAATTGTCCTGGGAAAAAGTATTTTGGATTCTTCACAGTTGCTTGTATGTAGGATAATGGGGTTGTAGGTCTATAGAATCCCAGGAGACATTTTTTAGTCTGAGAAATCTTCTGTGAAATCTAGCTATGTGGAACTGTAAGTACATACATACCTTGACAATAATCCACACATTGGTGATACCCATCATTTTCTGATCCATCCTCAGAAGCCCATCACTGACTATTTAAAGTTTTCAGGAAAATCATCAGAATCTGAAATCTTGCTGTCGCAAACAGAAGCATGGCAATTCTGACATGACATCAGTGCCTTGTGGCAGTGGTACTTTGGGTGCCTCATCCTCCTGTTCTCTTGGCTGAGCTCCTAATTGAATTAAGTTGAAGTGATGCACCATAATCTCTATAATCATTTTGTGTTTTTGAATGAAAAACAATGTTTCCGTTTCTTTTGGAAAAAAGGAGTCTTTCATGGGGGTAGAGTGAGGGTTTTTTAAAGTTTTAATTGAAAATAGTTTTAGTGGGAAAATGTTTGACCAGCATTACATTTGCTCCCTGTAGTACAGCAACTTCCCAACTACAGCTCCAGGAAACCTTGCACTACATTTTCCAGGGTTATTGGGAAGGTGTTGGCTGGTAAAGACAAACTGAAGTTATCTTCTTCCTTTTGGAGAAGCTAGTATACCCAGGAGCAATGAGAGAGAGCAGACTCTGAGACTATGCAAAGTAGCTGGCTACTTTTTTTTTTTTTTTTTTTTTTTTCTAATTTCAAGTTTGAAATCCTAGTGTGAGCCCAGCATGCCTGGTAGCCTGCCTCACCTTCCACAACACAGTGCAGTTTCCAGTCCCACCTTATGAGCAGAAGCCCTAAAGGAGAAAGAGAACAATGGACTGGAAGAAGATAATAGCATCTTTGTTTTTAACTGTCAGTTTCTGCCTACTTATCTTCCTTCATCCACAGACACATTTTAGCTGGCCTCAGAGAATGAAAGATAAGGGATAACCTGTTGGTTTGATACATGTTGGAAAAGTATTTGGTTAATGTGTCTGTCTGATAAATGACTAACTGCAGCACATGGAGCTGCTGGTGCAAAGAGAGCAAAGGAAAATATAGACATCCTCACCACAACTTCATAGCAGAGATGAAGCAACAAGACTATTCTCTTCCATGTAGGCCTGAGGCCTGGACCTTAATTCATTATTATGAATATCTATAATATCAGGATATCTATAATATTAGGATTTTAGATTGCTTTAAAAAACCAAATGAGATTCCCAGAACAATTGTGTGGTAGAATCATATTCCAGAGGATTAAACTAAAGCAAAAAAAGTTGATGTTGATGATGCAATTTAAACTTTGGACTACTGATTCCCTAGCTTCTACTCTAGGTAGAGGACAACTCCTAAACTTACACCTCCATGGGGCCAGATGGGATGCACATGAGGGTTAAACCAGTTAAACCCGAGGGTGCTGAGGGAGGTGGCTGATGTGAGTTCAGAGCCACTGGCCATCATTGAAAACTCATGGTGATTGGGAGAAGTCCCGGTTGATTGGAAAATGGCAAATATAGTGCCCATATTTAAGAAAGGGAAAAAGGAGGACCCAAGGAACTACAGACCGGTCAGGCTCACCTCAGTCCCTGGAAAAATAATGGAGCAGATCTTCAATGAACTCATTTCTAAGTTCTTGGAGAAGAAGGTGATTAGGAATAGTCTGCATGGCTTCACCAGAGGCAAGTCATGCTGACCACCATGATTGCTTTCTATGATGAGATGACTGGCTCTGTGGATGTGGGGAGACCAGTGAATGTGGTATACCTTAACTTAAGCAAGGCTTTTGATATGGTTTCCCACAACGCTCTCGCAGGCAAGCTAAGGAAGCACGGGCTGGATGAATGGACTGTAAGGTGGATAGAAAACTGGCTACATCATTGGGGTAAGAGGGTAGTACTCAGTGGCTTGACATCTAGTTGGCAGCCAGTATCAAGTGGAGTTCCCCAGGGGTCAATCCTGGGGCCAGTTTTGTTCAATATCTTCATCAACGACCTGGAAGATGGCATAGAGTGCACCCTCAGCAAGTCTGTAGATGACACCAAGCTGAGGGGAGTAGCAGATATGCTGGAGGGTAGGGTTAGTCTGCAGACTGGAGGAAGTGACCCTCTTCAAGTCAGAAGCAAAGGAAGATAGGATTACCATGGCTTTTCCCTGCAGCAGTACGAGGAAAGTGGCTAGAGCTGGCGCTTCTTCCTGAAGAGGTAAAGGGACAGTGACTGTCCCTAAATCCCTCCACCACCAAGTGCTGCTGAGGCCCCATGTCTGCTCCATGTACTGGATATGACCCATGGGCTATAGGTTGCCAACCCCTTCTCTAATAAATAATTTAAGACAACAAGTCTGGATATAGTTTCATAGTTGGTAGGGTCAGAAGGGACCTAAGCAGATCATCAAGTCCAACCCCCTGCCTGGGCAGGAAAAAGTACTGGGGTCAAACGACTCCAGCAAGGTATTCATCTAACCTCCTCTTAAAGACCCCCAGGGTAGGAGCCAGCACCACTTCTCTTGGACATTGGTTCCAGATCCTAGCCGCCCTGACTGTGAAGTAGCGCCTCCTGATGTCTAGCCTGAATCTACCCTCTGCCAGCTTGTGACTTATTTCTAGTCACTCCTGGTAGCGCTTGGGGGAACAAGGACTCCCCCAATGCCTGCTGGTCCCCTCTGACTAGTTTGTAAATGGCCACTAGATCCCCCCTCAGCCTTCTCTTGTGGAGGCTGAACAGGTTCGGGTCCCTTAGCCTCTCCTTGTAGGGCCTGCCCTGCTGCCCCTGATCATGAAGGTGGCCCTCCTCTGGACCCTCTCAATGCTGTCCACATCCCTCCTGAAGTGCGGCGCCCAGAACTGGATGCAGTACTCCAACTGCGACCTGACCAGTGCCGTATAGAGGGGGAGGATCACCTCCTTGGACCTGCTTGAGATGCATCTGTGGATGCATGACAAGGTGTGGTTGGCCTTCCTGGCCACATCCCCACAGTGTCAGCCCATGTTCATTTTGGCATCAAAATTCCAAGATCCTTTCTGCCTCTGCACTGATGAGAAGGGAGTTCCCCAGCCTGTTGGTATGCTGCATATCTATAAATGCTTTGAATGGTTTCAGAATATTTGAACCTAGAAAATATTGTACCTAGATAACTTTAGTTTATTATTTTAACATGTATATAGTCTGGGTACAGCAACAATACATAAAAATGACAAACCCTTTCCCAAGAAGCTTATGATTTAAATATATGGCACTGTACGCTGGATAGTCAATACTTACCAAAGATTATCATGTTATGGCACCTGCAATTTTACTATATGGTAATTGTTAATAATCTTTTTAACAGTAGCACATTAAGAAACTTTGATTAGCATGCTAAAATAAACTTGCTCTAAATCCAGACTAATCTTAATTATACAGCATTCTAAAAGCAAAGTGCTCTGGTATAGCTCTGTTCAGCAGAAAATTTGCCCAAGATACAGAAAATCTGCTGAATCTTGGTGTCCCAATGGATAGTTCTTCATCCCAATTAAGTAGAAATTCTGATTTAACAGAAGATGGATGTTTGCTTGTTTAGAATAGCAATGCCTGGGAGCTGCAGGAATCCTGTCAATTAATTTGGCTTTTATGCTGTATGTTGTACTAAAAGAGTTGCTAAAACTGCTTTCTGGCATTTTATTTATGGTTTGATAGGAAGGTACTACATGATTAGAAAAACTAGGGAACTACCAGCCCCAGATTTGCTTTTAATGGGATCATTTGCTAGTCATACAATAGAAATAACTTGTCAAAGGAATGTTAATGCCTCTGACCTGACTTTTTTCACAGTTGCAACATTGGCAAGTTGCCACTGAAAAATAATTCCAAAGATATTTTCAAAGGAGTCGCTCTCCCTGTTTCAAAACCTCCCTTACTATGTCTCTGCCTTCAGTCATACCTCTGGGAAAACTGTGCAGACTTCTAGAACTACGCCCCAGTATCAAATACCAGACTACTTATGCTTGTATATAATAATAATAATAATAATAATAATTAAAGTATAAAAATGGCTTTTCAATACCATGGTGTGCATTATAAGTCATGCAGGGTTCTTTCATTTCTTAAAAACAAAAATCTAATAGACTGAACAACATTTAAGGAGCGTGGGACCAGTTGACAGCACACATTAGAAATGCTGGTTATTCCCCTGGTTCAATCTGGTTAGACTGAATTTGTACAATATAAAACAAAATGATGACACATTGGAAATGGTGAAAGATTTATCAGCATGGGGTAATTTGCTATTCTAATTCTTTAGGTTCATTTTTGTTGCTAGGTTCTATCACATTATCCAAATGTACCTAATTAAAAGTAATGAATCTTCCCCCTAGGTTACTTACTGGTTTGAAATTGGGACAGACATTTTTTTCCCATAAGCTGAAGCTAGTTTGAACTTTAAAATGACCCTAATGAAGCCTTGTCACCATTTCTGATCGGTACTTTAAAGAGATAATACAAGAATAGGATCCATTAATAATTCATGACCAGGGGTCTGGGTTTTCTGTTCCCTGTGGAAAAATGGAAAAAAAATGCAGTTTTTCCCTTTTAACTGAGGAAAAACATGGATTTTTCATTTTAATGAAGAAACACGCAGATTTTCCACTTTTACAAAGAGCTCTCTGCAGGCTGGCAGAGTTCCAGCCTGCAAGGGGCTGGGGCGAGCAGGAGGAGGGCAGTCAGGAAGGGGGCACCATGCACATGTGCCTGCTCAGACATGCACACGGCCACCAGGCAGCCTGGAGAGCAGCTCCTGTGGGTACGTCTGCGGGGCAGGGGGCTGGGGTGGGAGGGAATTGAGACCCCCATAGAGAGGGATGGAGAGAGTTGGGCTGGGTTGAGGCTAGGGCTGCTGTCCAGCTGGGGTGGTACATGGGGCTTGGAGCCTGGGGCCTCGCACAGCTGCAGGGCCTTGGTGGGGAGCAGGACGGAGCTCTCAGTGGCTCATTTGGGGGGCAGGGGGTAGGACTGCCTCCCTGCTGCTGCATGCACTCCCAGGGGTGGGGGGACAGGGGGAACATGTGCCTCCCAGATCTGTGCGCAGGGCAGGTGCAGAGTGGCTGCTGCAGGCTTCGACTTCCCACACTGACGCGCTCCCAATGAGGCCTCCATAGCCCCGCACGTGGGAGCTCATGTGGCAGAGGAGAGTGGGGCAGGGAAGCCCCATGCCATTGTGGCAAGGTGCCCCCTGCCCGCCCGGCAACAGCAGAGGCAGCGCTGCAGAGTTGTGCCCCTCGCTGCTGCCAGGCAAGGAGGGGGCACCTCACCATGCAGCGCAGAGCTCCTGGCCCCACCTGGCCCTGCCTGTCCTGCTCTGCCTTTTCCACCTGGCCCCACTCTGCCCTGCTGTGCTGGGTCCCACCCGCTGGGCTGTGGAGGCCCTGGGGGGAGGATAGCAGGGTGGGAAGCCTGAGCCTGCAGCAAACAGCCTGCACCTGCCCCCCCCCCCCCCAACGGGGCTCTGCTCCAGTCGTGCTGCCTGTGGGGGAGGGGGAGTCTAACCATGCTCCACTCTGCTGCCTCCTGCAGGTGGCAGCTGGGGTGCAGGGTGCTGCTGTGGGTGCAGGGTGCCAAGAGTCCCTGACCCTGTAGCCCTGGCAGCTGGGGCCTCCGTCCAGCAGGGCTGGGGGGTGCGGTGGGGCTGTGGGTGGGGAGTGGGAGGCACTGGCAGGGCCAGGGGGGCTGTGGGTGGGGAGTGCGGGCCCTAGGCCTGCGTCCTGGTGAGTGAGGGAAAAAGGGGAAGCTCTGATTTTCCATGATAGAAAAACCTAAAATCAAATACCAAAATGTATAGGTACTTAGAATTTAGTTTATTATAATGATTGAGGCACTGGCAGGCTTCCAAATTGCTTTAAAATTGTAAATATATCAATAAAACATTGCTCAATTGATATCTATATATATTGGTGTTGTGTTTCATTTTAATAGCGGATTTGGGTTGGTTTTTTTTATCAGAGAATTCCCATTTTTTTAAATTGGAGAATTTGTGGGGGTTTTGTTAATCAGATAATTTGTCATTTTTAAACAGAGAAAACCAGGATCCCTGTCATGACTCTTACATGCTTATGTGTGCTGAAGTTGGTAATAAGGGCATCAATAAGTTATAGCACTGATACTTGTAAACAAATTATTGACCTGGTAGAAGGCAGGGTAGAGATACATTATTATAACAAATTAACTATTTTTAAATCTCAGTTCATTAGCCCTTTCTAAACTTTTGTAAATGCAACCTTAATTTTAAGTAGGATATAGTCTGCATCAAGAAGCAAGACACTTGGCCATCTATGGATAAATGAATGGAAGTCAGTATAACTATTTCTTCTACCCTAGAGCAGCAGCAAATCCAATCTAATAGGACCCCTTTGTTGCAACCAAAGAGCCAACTGGGGATTGCAGGTGCTCATTTCTTGTCAGCGATTGGCATCATTTTTGAAAAGAGTAGACACACAAATCCAGTAAGTTGCAGATGCAACTTATTCATAATGGACAAAATGTCCCTGCCAGCTGGCATAGTTTATTAGGGCAGCTCTATTGATTGCCTGCAAGGCTGCTACACTCACTTCCATGATAATTCTCTTTACTTTTTTCATAACACTATTCTAATATGAAGACACTGCCAACTAAAATGTCATTTCTATTTTTAGCATGGTGTATTTATTGTGTGTGTGTCTGAGAAAGTGTGACAGCATGCCACAGCCATATCGTGGCTCAGAAGACCTCTTGGCTTATCAGTAATCTGTGGAGACAACGGGCTTTACAAGAAGGACCATAATGCTTTGAATTATAGGTGAAAGCTCCACACTAACTCTGAGAGGTGGTTTTAGAGAGAGAGACAGGCTACCCATGCAAAACCTTTTTGTTTACCCTTTTTTTAAAATCCCTTATTAAGTACCTTGGAGTAAGTACAGTCTTGGGTAAATACTTGCATAGTTCATTGTGCTTGGGCCTTTTTTAACTTAAGTGAACTGACCAAAATAGATTCTTACTCAAGAAATCAAAATTTCCCCAGTCACTTAAATAAGTATGAATTTAGGCAGCAAAACAGTTTGCATAAACACCCTGGATGAAACGCAGCCCTGTGCAAGGAATAATAAAAGATCTTTACATTACAGAAGTCCTCAATAGGTCTAACCTGACACTTTAGAGGTAGGTGAGCTCTGGTTTTTACCGCTGTACAAGATTGCATGTCATCCTGTTAGAATTCTACAATCTGCATGCAGATCATTTTGAATACTTAGCTTACATGAAACAGACGCCCATAAGTGTTGCTCGCAGGAGATGTTTGGACAATACTGCAGTCACTGTGATGCAAGAAAAGCTGACCAAAGCCAGACAAATCAAAGGCTAAGAGTCCAGTCTGTAAATATCAGGGCTTTGAGTTAAGGAAAGACTGTTGGTCTGAACTTCAAACGTGCCAGTTTGTTTGTACATTTGCATGTCACAGTAAACTTTTTTTAAAGGGCAGCCTTTGCCTGTGAACAGGTTATGTATCTTTTTTACTGTGACCTTTTGTCTGTCCTTTGCCACCATCTGCCACTGCTCCCATTCTCACAGTCATATTGACTCTGAAGCCATAAACCATAAAGGTACAGAGTCAACTGGAGAAGCTGCAGGAAGCCCCACTGATTTGAAGCACTGGGCACTTGGGACTCCTATCACTGAGTGTTTGCAGAGTTTGTTGCAGACCTTGACCTTCAAATAATAGGAAAAAAGCTGGAATATGTACCTGAATGCAAATTATGGTCATCTGCCTACAAATTGTCCTTTGTGTTTATGTTGCTCAAAGTTCAGGTTAACAGTTCTAACGATTTCCTGGTTCTGGCTGAAAGTTTATTATTTACATATCTGAATAGACAGAAACCTGTATTTTTGTAATCTGTATGCAAACCAGCTTCAGCATGTGTAATGCAGGAACTAACAAACCCTAAGCTTTAATGTAGACTGAAACCAAGTGTGTTTTTTTTCTGGAATGAGATTACTGCACAGTTATTTATAAATGGAACAATAGATTCATCTGATAGAAACGCTTGGTGTTTTCTATTTAATTGTTCTCATGAAGCTATTCTTGCAATTAGTAACATGCAGACTTGCAAAACTCTAGTCTGGACTAGCATTAAACCAACCTATTTGCATCTGCTTCTGCTGTTGGAGGGCAGACAAATACAACCGAAATCAATGAATGCGACTCAAATTCTATCTTATATAGATTGATTGGTTTTTCTCTTTCTTTATTTTCTTTCTAAATTTGTAACTGCATGCATAGATGATGGGAGATGCACATTACAGAGTCCTGATTGAAGTAAGGCATAATATTGGCAGGTGCTATGCAAATTGCTCAACACAGTATTAACAAAGCAGAGCAGCTAATTCCTAGTTTACCACGCCTTTGTTATTCCAATCCCCATTGTCTCTTGAATAGAGACTTCAAAACTATTTGGTGCTTTAGCAATCTGACTGCATGCTCAACAGACACAAGATGAGGTCAGATTTTTTACATTTGTCCTAAGCATGTCCCAGGCATCTATCACTACACCAGACTTCTTTGTGATCCACCCCTCTGCTCTACTTTGATTAGGGTATGAGGAAAAGAAGTCAATGGCCTAATTAGAGTTTTTGTTTGGGAAAGCAGATCTGAATCACGCCAACTTTGTGATGGGATCTAGAGCCTTTTACTTCTAGACTATATTCAAGCCAGGTCAGCTGTGATTCAATGATGATACAATGGAAAGGGTGATGGAAAACAAATCTAGACTTTTCCTATTTAAAAGTCAATTAGAAATAAAGAAAATGTGATTACTGTGAGCACTTTTTGATACTGGACCAAGAGTAGAAGCAAATGCAGCCAGTTTGTCCTGACCTACAAGGATGGTAGCAATTCAGTAAAAATAAGTTTTGGGGAAATGGTGACAGGAAAGAACATAATAAGGTCCTCACATTCTACTGATATGTAGAGGCCTTGGGAGATGATAAAGATTTAGTATGTCCTATGGGCCTTGGTTTTGTAACCATTTGAACATCTAGCAATAATGCTATGGAATGACTAATGGCTACATTTAGGCTAGGGACAGAAATTACACATAAACCGGTATAAATGATTGGAAACAAGTTCAAATCTGTAACACAACAGAAGTTCATTACACAAACTGCTTTCAAAATGGCTGAAACTAGTTTAAGATAAACCTGGATGGATGCAGATTTAGCTGATTTCAGTTAAATCAGTTTATTGAACTTTTGTCCCAGAACCTCTCCAGATTCAAGTTAACTCACAGTCCCCCAGCATCCCAGGATGCTTTGCACCTCCACCATAACACCCCACCAGGGTGGGCAGGCTAGCTTTGGCCCACGCTGTCTACTCCAGCTGAGCAGGGAGGCATGCTCTAGCATTCCACAGCTTCTGGCCTGGGCCACTTCAGGAATGTGGCTGCATTTCCAGAATCAAAAGAAAGTGTCTGTTCACTTGCTTATTGGTTTAATCTATGCATCTTAGACTAACCTGCAAATTGATTCAGTCTTGGGCTTTTTGACTGTCTGTACTTAGCCATATTGTTGCAATGTTCAAATACCTGTGACATTTATTTTTAGGTTCCAAAGTACTCCCCACCCACAGCATGTTGTTAGATTCTCTTTCTTTTAACTGCTGACAAAAATAAACAGGAAATTCAAGGGGGCGATCCTGGCAGCACAAGGTTGTCCATCCCATCTTGGAGGAAGGGAGGCAAATGGACACAGCAACCCCCTTGGCTCATCAGCGAACTTGAGGACCTCCTGTGCCTAAAAAGAGAGACTTATAAAAGATGGAAGGCTGGAATAACCACCAAGAAGGAGTACTCAGTGCTGGTCCATTCCTGCAGGGAGCGTACCAGGAAAGCCAAGGCTGCAACCGAATTCCATCTGGCTTTACATATCAAGGATAATAAAAAGTCCTTTTTCAGATATGTAGGGAGTTGGAAAAAAAGCAAGGGTAACATTGGACCTCTACTGAAGCAAATGGGACAACTAACTACTGACACCCAGGAAAAAGCCAAACTGCTTAATGGGTACTTTGCATCAGTCTTTCATCAGCCCAAAGGGACTGCCCTGCCTAGCATGACGCAGAATAGCCCAGGTGAGGGTGTATTTATACCCAGCATCAGTGTAGACCATGTAAAGGAACACCTTGAGAGGCTGGACATCTTCAAGTCTGCTGGCCCTGACAGATTACACCCTAGAGTACTCAAGGAGCTGGCAGGTGTCATAGCCCAAGCATTGGCAAAAATATTCAAAAACTCATGACACTCAGGTGAAGTACCTGAAGACTGGAAGAAGACAATGCGGTACCCATCTTCAAGAAAGGGCAGAAAGCAGATCCTGGGAATTACAGCCCAATCAGTTTGACCTCAATCCCTGGTAAGATTCTGGAGAAAATTATCAAAGAGACCCTTCTAAGCTGGGTGATGGCAACATCCTGAGGGACAGCCAGCATGGGTTTGCTGCAGGTAGGTCTTGCCTGACCAATCTCACCTCCTTCTATGATTGGGTGACAGATCACTCACACAAGGGAGAAGAGATTGGCATCATATATCTGGACTTTAAAAAAGCCTTCGAGCTGGTGTCCCATGATCTTCTCATGGAAAAAGTGGCCAAATGTGGCCTTGGCTACACCGCAGTCGGATGGCTGGGAAATTAGCTCTGCGGTTGGACCCAGAGAGTAGTAGTCAATGAAAGTGAATCATTATGGCACTCCGTGACCAGTGGTATCCCCCAAGGCTCTGTCCTTGGACTGCTTCTCTTTAACATCTTTATCAACGATGTGGACACTGGTGTCAGAAGCACACTGGCCAAGTTTGTCAATGACACTAAACTTTGGGGCATAGCGTCCACACCTGAGGATAGGTTAGTGACTTCAAACTTGTCAGTTTGTTTGTACTAAGCTGACTTAGATAAGCTTAGTAAATGAGCGGATATAAACCTGATGATATTTAATACCGAAAAATGCAAGGTTCTCCACCTTGGGGATAGGCTTGGCAGTGCTATGCTCACTAGCACTGTGGCTAAAAGAGACTTGGGGGTCATGATTGACTACAAGATAAACATGAGCCACCAATGTGATGTCGCAACTGGTAAAGCAAATAAAATTCTGGCTTCGATCCATAGATGCTTCTCAAGTAAATCTCAGGATGTCATCCTTCCACTGTACTCGTCCTTGGTGAGGCCACAGGTAGAGTACTGCATCCAATTCTGGGCTCCACAATTCAAGAAGGATGTTGAGAAGCTTGAGAGAGTCCAGAGGAGAGCCACATGCATGATCAGAGGGCAAGAGATTAGGCCTTATGATGAGAGGCTGAGAGCTATGGGGCTCTTCAGCCTAGAAAAGCGCAGGCTCAGGGGGGACCTGGTGGCTGCCTAAAAGTACATAAGGGGTGTGCATCAGGATCTGGGGGAACGTCTGTTCACCAGAGCACCCCAAGGGATAACAAGGACAAATGGTCATTAACTCCTCCAGGACCATTTCAGGCTGGATATAAGGAAAAGCTTATTTACTGTCCGAGCCCCCAAGACCTGGAATAGACTCCCTCCACAAGTGGTGTAGGCACCTACACTGGACTCATTCAAGAAATGTTTGGATGATTATCTCGCTGGGATCCTTTGACCCTAGCTGACTTCCTGCCTCTGGATCTTCAAGGTCCCTTCCAGCCCTAATGTCTATGAAATCTATGAAATCAAAGTGGTTGATGAGACTGTGGTAGATGAGACGATCATCATTGGTTGGAGTGCATAAAACAAACTCTTCTACTTGCATGTAATTCTGAGCTAAACTTATGTGGGTGGGCCCCTTTTGGTGTATAAATTATTGGAAGGAATTATACTTTTTGTACTTTGATTTTTTGTGCACTTCATTGGCTGTTGTGTAGGTTAGTTAACCATGAAGCAGTTCCAGGTCCAAATTTAGATTTTGTGTTAAAAATCAAAGATTTCAGAGCTTACATTCCTGAAAACATATGGAGGTTATCCTTTCAAAGCTCCATAATGGAATTTGAACACTTCTACAATATTTGCTTGCACACAAACAAGATTTTACCTGTGTGATAACCAAGGATGCTGGTTTTCTATGTTTAAAAATTCAAAATTCCCACTTATAGGTATCAGTTGAACATATTTTTTACTCATATATTTACAATTTTAAACCAATTTGGAAGCCTACCACTGCTTCAATCCTTATAATGCAATAAATCTAAGTACCTATACATTTTGGCATTTGATTTCATTTTTTTAATCATGGAAAAATCAGAGCTTCCCCTCCCTCTTCATTCACCAGGATGCGAGTCCAGCTGCAGCTTCCCACCCTGCTTTCTCACACTGCCCTGATACGCTGATGCCCTGCCCCTGCCTATGCATGAGGGAAGGGCCCTTCATTCTCAACCCACAGCTCCCACTGACCCTGCTGGTGCCCTTCACTCCTGACCCACACACCCCCAGCCCTGCTGGTGCCCCTCACTCCGGATCCATTGCCCCCCGCCCCTCCCCCCATGTGTGAGGAAGAGGATGGGTGTGTAGGGAAGGGGGAGTGTGCGCACAGGTGATGCAGAGGGGTGGGACAAATGCAACATGTCGGGGTGGGGGGCACGTGCCCCCCAGAATTCTGTTCCTACAGTGGGAACCTACACAACAGCCAGTGAAGTGCACATGCCCCCTGTGTCCTATTCCCTCCAGCCCCAAGCAGCCCCTTGCAGCCTAGAACTCTGCCAGCTTATAAGTGGAAACCTGCAGTTTTCCAGGCCTTTCTCCTTTAAAGGAGAAGATCCACTTTTTTCCATGTTTTTCTGCAGCAAATGGATAATCCAGATCCTGTTAACCACCTCTTAGCTGATACATGAGAAACTGAACTGAGGATGTCCAAAGCTAGAAGCTTGGGTTGTTATAGCTTAAGCTAAAAGTCAATTGATGGCTGTAACAGCTCTTAGCCTGTGTGGACTGGGTATGGAGAAGGATTAGACCCATAGACTCATCAGTGGGTTATGCTCTCTCAAACTGCGTCTTGTGGGCCTCATGGCCGTAAGCTGAACTTGATAACTCATGGACAAATTTAATGTCAAATGTTGCTGCCTCTTTCTTGCTCTTTCCTGCTACTAAGCCATTGTAAAAGAAGCTGAAAATATCTAAAGGCTTTCAATAGTTTTCTACGTAAATAGCTTTCTTTGTTTGCAGAGGGTACCACATAATTTGTGGAGGAAAGGGAAGGACACACCAGACAAACCTCCCTAATACGTTATGAGCTACCTGAAAGGTTGGTAATCACTGTACTCGCCCTGAAGTCAAATTCATTCTCAAGGCCAGACACATCCTTACAATTTAGACTGCAAAAAAATATGATTTTGGCCAGCACCCAGAGGGTGCTTGTGTGTACAGAAATCATGCAAAAGCATAGAGCATCTCCCCATCCACAGAGGATAATGGTGGAAGGAAGAGAAAAATGCCTTGGGACTACAGGTAGGTATTACAGATTGGAGCTGTGAGAAGGGTGCTTAAATTTATATTGGCTCAGTCCCAGGAAATGATGACCCTAAGGCTGGGGGAAGCACAAAGGTGGCTTGACACCCATTCCTGAAACCCTTTCCCACTGTGTTGCACAAATATTCTTTCAGTTACTGTTCAAGATCTGTTCTGTGTTATCTGATCAGGTTGAGATGCAAAAACAAAACAAAACAACAACATAAATGGTAAAAAGTAAATTACTTTCTTAAAACATTATTTAATTTTAAAATCGATGTTCTAGGGTGCTGACATGTAGGGAAATGTTTTTATTTAAAAATGGATAGCATTTCTATAATGGATGTAAAGCCGTTTGAAGTTTAAAAGTGATATGTAACTGAAGACTATTATCACTGTATATTTAAAATATTTCATAGGAAGCCCTTTATCACTTTTGACTCGGTTACATGGCATAGTTGTCTTGTACACAGATGCCTGCTACTAATGAGATTACTTTCGTATAGTTGGACATTTTTCATCAGAAGAGGAAAAAATGACTTCGGAATTATTAACTGTCTTTTTTTTTTTTCTTTTTCTTTTTACTTCTGTAATAGCCAAATGGAAGAGTTTTCAAATATTTTTGATGCACCAAATTTCAACTCACCTCAGCTTTTTATAAACAGAAACCCTTGAAATAAGAGTGTATAAGAAGTTGGCTCGTCTAGGAGCAGAGCTTATTTACCCTATAATGTACTTTTACTTTTCTTTCTTGAAAAGCAGAAAGGTAATCCAACTTGGATAACCAGTAATTATCATCAAAATCGAACATCTACTACTAAAATGACTTAAGTGTATGAATTACTGTGCATCAGAAAACTTGAGACAAATTCCTTGTACCTGATAAAAAGGTTGTAAATACAGTTCCTACTGAATTTCTGTAAGCGTGGGGCATTTTTGATGAAGTCAGCATTGAATACACTCCTTAATGGCATTCTCTCCGAGCCATACTTGGAAAACAAGGAAACTAGGCTCCATGTTGAGAAAAACACAAACCAAGCCAAAACAAACAAACAAAAAAATTGAAACAGAACAAAATAAAACAAAAACTGGGAAGAAGTGACTTGTCTTTGATTCCAAGGGATTTGGTATTTTCCCTTCAATGCTGGAAATAAGACCTGTTCTCTGTCTTTTGTCATCACAGGAATAATACTTCAAAGCACACACATCCAGAAGCAAGCTCTGGGCATGTGATCTATGGGACCTCAAGGAAAGGAAAGAGAAAAGGTCCATTAATCTCTACATAAGCATACACCCCACAAGAGAAGGTTATGGGTTGGAACATAATGAAATACCTTGGAAAACAGACAGTATTATAATTCTAGCATGGGCCTAATACATTTTTCAGGACCTGAAAAACTACACCAGATCTGTCAGAAATAGGTTTAATATCCGAGTTCATAATAAAAATAAGCATTTTTTGGTCTGTGATTTCATATATACCTACAAACAGCCATCAGTGATCTGAGAGCTAGAATTTGAATTCCAGTGAAAGATATATGGGTGAATATTAGTTTTCCTAGTCTCAATGGTTTCACTCATATGATTCATTTCAGTGTCCCTACATGAGTGACCAAGGAATCCTAAATAGGAAGTAACTAGTTTATCAAATCATAATAAAATTAATGAGTTTTCTCTCTCTCCATAGCACCCATATGATGGATTAATTATAACTATTTATTAATTATAGGAGGGAATGTTTGACTAGTTTGTTTTGTTGTCAACTGGACTTATCATGAATCTTGCATTACACTGCAATCTTGCAAGTAGCTGCTACCAGTAATAGTGCTTGCAATGATTGAAACTCATTAATTCTTTTGGATTCCCAGCTGGGCTATACGTTATGACCTCTAGCAAGTGCTGGCTGAAATGGTTCTTTAGACTTGGATTTTCAAACAAGTTTGCAAATTAGTTGCCCAACTGCACTGGGATTGGGATCCAAACTCCATTAGGCCTTTTGAAAATATCAGTCTTTTTACCTACATTAAGGTTAAACACAAACCCATTCTTTCTTATATAAAACAACCAATTGTATTAGAGCAGGGGTTGTCAACTGGGGGTATGCGTACCCCTGGGGGTACTTGGGAAGGCCCTAGGGGGTATGCGTGGGCAGGCGGGGACAGAGTGACACCACCCCATGCTGCTGCCTCCCAGAAGCAGTTCTGGGGGTGGGGGCAGCGGAGAACCTCTGCGGGACATGCAGGTGCTGCCCAGCCAGCCGGGTGCAGCTGCGGAGGAAGCTTGAACGTGGCAGCGGCTGCCACCATCCACCACGCCACACTGCTCTGCATCCAGCTGCGCACAACACCCCACTCCCCGACTCCCCTGCATCCAGCCGCTGGGGGTACGCTCATTAAAAAAGATTGAAGATCCCTTTATTAGAGGTAAGTAGTAAAATTCAGACTCTCCCAAGAGAAGCTAACTTTCTCATATGCTGTAGGTACAGAGTCAGCTTCCCCCAAAGGAGGTGGTGCACATTATCCTTGTTTTATATTTTTAATTTAAATTGTACTACATGGGCTCTAGAGGAATACTGTGCTGTTCTGCAAGTATAAAGAATTGTGTTAATCTTAGTGTAAAGATGTTCTTTCACATTATTTCAAGTTTGATTTATGTTTGTGCACAAACTTTTCCCAATTTACATTTAATAGAATACGTTCTTGATCCAACAAGGTATAGGTTCCCTGATTGAATATATAATATTAGCTATTAATGTTAGGATACAATCATAGACATTTCTTTGTTTGCTTAAAACCCAAAATTTTGATCGTCTGTTGGATGCAAATAAACTACCCATAGGCACAAGAGTGCTTTAGTGTTTGTTTTTCTGGTTTTCTTCTCTCTCCCTTTCACTTACAGATAAGACTGGAGAAAGATGTGATCTAAGAGGTGCATGATGGCAGTTCAATTATAATATTTAAAATGGTGTAAAGGATAGTGAGTAGGACTCATAAAATTGTATGCAAGGAAGAAGAGAGAATCAAGTGCATGTTTTGACATGAAAATGACTTACATTGTAGCCAATCCTAACATTTATCTTTGAGTTCTCTTACAGTAGCACTTAGTGGGAGCATCTACACATTCATTAATGCACTGTCATTACAGTGCATTAAGTTTAGTACCTGTAATAGGTACTAATTTAATGTGCTGTTATCAGTGCTACTTTGCATTAGCACAGATAAATGCTGTGTGTGTGATGCTTAATGCATACTGGACTAGATCTACTGTGCAGTAATGCATTAGCATGGTTCTTGCCAGCCACGCTAATGCTCAGTAGAATTAATCCAATGTGTATTAAGCATCTTATGTAGACACACCCACTAAGTCTTGTAAAAGCCTTAAGCATGAGCAGGACTTTGAGAGGCCTTAGCAATATGGGGCTGGAAGAGACTTTCTGGGTGAACAAATACAACTGTTAGCATCACAGCCACCATGTCATATCATCTCTTTAATAAATTATCAAACTGCATCTCAAAAACAGTTGTTTTTTGTCCATCGCTCCCTTTGAAAGTCTGTTCCGAAACTCATTATTATGAAGCTTCTACTTTCCAAACTAAATTTCTTCATGCTAGGTATCTAAAGGGTATAAGCTTAAATCCAAAACCGGGATCCATGAACACTGGATTAGTCATAGCAGACTAACCAATCTCTAAGTGCCTACATTGTTAGCACCACTGTCCACCAGATAGTGCTTAGGGGTCATTAAAGCACAATTAACCCTTAAATGGAATGTAAAATATGAATGAAAACAACTCTTTGTCCTAAAATCAAAGTGTCACTTAAATTCAGACAACTCGCTGTCTTAAAATTCAACAGCTTGGACAACTCGTGTCCTAAATTAAAATGCAGACAACTCAATGTCTTAAATTTGAAGAACTCGTGTCCTAAAATCAAAGTTTTACTTTATAAGTAGAACAAGTATTATCTTACCAGTTTCTATATTGAGAGCGAGAGAAAAAACATTCAGTACAACAATCTGACCCAATCCCAGATTTTACTTTGCTCAGCAGAAAAGACGGCCACTCAGGTCCTGGAAGCAAAGGGTATGTTGTGGGCTGGGAGAGTCCAGACAGGTGTTGAAGGCTGGATTTATGATGATGATGATGAACTTTCTTGCTCCTCCCTTTTATGCTTTTCTTCAACTTCACTCCTCTGATGACTCTTTGCTTTCAGATTGGTCTCTCTGCAGTCAGCATACTGTCCATCTTTTATCCCATCAGCATATTCCTTTGTCTAACAGATCCAATACAAGCACACCTCTTAATTTGGCCTTTTTCCAGCGTCTTACTTTGGGCATTGTCCATTGGTTTTCCTTATCACGTTTCATTAATATATCCAGTTCTTTCATCCTCTGATTCAGCTGGTTAGTGCCAAGTTTAGTTGATTGGAGCTGCTAACAAGGCCATTTCTATGTTATGTTAAAGAATTTCTCACAGTCATAAAAAAATAAGATATAACAGAATGAGCACGTATGAGCTCTACAAAAACAATTCAAAGCCAACTAATAATAAAAAACAAAAAGTTAATAAGGACAAAACTTAAGCAAAGATTGAATAAGGCTAAAATATAAACAATACTATAAGCAGGTGCAACTTCAAAGCATTAAACATAACAAGCTATCCTAACACCATTTTTGACCCAAAAGTTCCTTCGGCACTTACAGTTCTGCTTCCAGACATGTGAACTACTGCACCAATCCAAGCAGCTAGACATCTATTTCCTGCCTAAACCCAGGAACTAGACGGTGCAGTACCCAGGCTGTATGAGAGGCCCAGTCTAGCAGGCAAGATCTGAACACACCAACACATGCTGACAGGATCAGAACCTCAGAAAATGCTTTCTTCTTAAAACTGAGGGTGGTTTGCTACTTACCTTTAAATGTAACAGCCCATTGGGTAAAGCACTAAATCAGGAAGTAGAAGGAGAATGCTTGGTTTCTATACCTTCCTTAACCAGATGGTGTTTTTAAATACACATCTTCCAGTTCCCAGGACAATGCTGGAACTAGCAGGCAATAACCACTCCCCATCCCTGCTTTCATTACTGCCTATGCAATTTACCACAACTAGTCACTAGGTTTAAAAAAAAAAAAAAGAAAGTCCTGGGCATAGGGACCACAAACCTGAACCTCCCTCTTCCACCTGGCTGTCCTGACCATTAAGCTAGATTCAGGCCTCCTCCTGTGTTCTTTCTTCCTGGTCCCATTAATCTTGCATCCTTTCTACATCAACAGGAAGACCACAGTACACCACCACCCAGCCAACCCTGTAGTCTAATCATTAGGGCACTGTCATGGGAGATGAGAATTGTGAGTTTGAATGCCTTCATACAGAGGAGATCAAAGACCCTGGATCTTCCACTTCCTGGGTGAGTGACTAGGACATTATAAGGACACCTCCTACCATTCTTTTGCTTTTATTTAATTTCTGACCAGCTCTTTCAAAGAACAATTTCAGGCACCTTCCCTCTGGAGAGAAATCTGGGATCTGTATCCAGAGTAGAAGAAAGTATCTGCTAAACCAGGTGGCTAAACTTCAATAAGGTACCTTCCTGTGCTCAGTTTCTCCTGTCTGTAGCTCTTAGCAGCACACAAATCAGGGCAGGTATTTTGGATAGCTCTTTTTAGGTAACTAACTCTTCACATACAGTGCATAAGTAGCATAGGTGCCTGACTCTGGGTTTTGAATTTTAATGGGCAAGGTGTTTTAAAAATGAAGTTTTTAATGGAATGTGGTGCTACCCAAGCTTTTTTTTAATTCAGTCTAGCCCTGTATTAGATATCTTGTCAGCAACCCATAAGGGGTCTCTCAGTAGGTAAAAAAAACTAATTCTTCATAAGCCACAAGACCACCAGAGATGCTCCAGGAGCAGTTGTGAAAAGTAGTGAGCTGAAAGAGCATGAAGTCAAGGAAAGGAAGGGAAAAGAATTTAAGAGGGAACAGGTTGTGACTATAATATTGGTGAGTAGACTAAAGAGAGACAACAGCCAGAGAAAAGGCTATATACTCAATGAGGGATGACAAAACATGCAAAATAAAGTTTTTTATCCTGTACTTGCAATATTCTGCTTCTTTTATATTTACCTTTAACCCCAGTTACCTTGTACTTTAAAAAATGTCCTCTCATCATTGGCACTCAAATGTCAGTGCTTAGCTCAAAGATGATATCATGCTAGGGCTGTAAAAGAAGGAATGTGTGGTTTTTTACTTCCCTGTACAGGCTTTGGTAAAGTCATTTTTTGAACCATATTCACCCTGGGTGAAATTCACCCTTAGGCAGAAAGGCCATGTACCACTGAAGTCCCAATTAACCCACACCCCCTCCAAGATTTAAATGCAACTTAGGTGATGTATAGGGCTCATGTCTGCCCTCTATACAGGGTCAAATTTCTCACTTGGTAGCTACTAAACCAAAAGACTCTTTTCTCAGTACTTTGGCATTCAGTCCCCAAGCACACCTGTGTACTAGACATAAATGTAAACCAACCCTCCAGCAATGTGAAAGCATGGATCCAGATCCAGATCTGGAATTTACAGCTTGGGCTCACTTCCAGCCAAGCACTCATAGCCATACTTGAAATGGGAACTCTGCATCATTGGCTTTCTTGAGAGTGCTCTGCTGCATTGTATATCCTACCTGTGTTCTAACAGTATGCCTATATTGACAGACGGGTGCTAAGGTGCCTCTCTTCCTCCCACACAGGCCATGCACAGTAATCCATTCTACACTGGTCTAGACATGCCATGTTTTTCCTCAAGCAGTGGGTGAGCAGCTACTGAATACTTCTGTCAATCCATGTGACTACCAACATGACCTGCACAGGAACTAGTGCCTGGATGAGCTGACAGAAGCAAGCAGAGGCCAGTTTTTCTGCATGAAAAGCTTTGGGAAAACGGATAAGAAAAATAAGATAGAAAATGTAGGGGAAAAAAAAAGACTATGAGGTTGCTTGTGCATTGAAAGAACTTTGAAAAGTGGGAAGAAAGCAAGGGAAAGAAGAATGAAAAGAAGGCAGAAGGATTAGAAAAATTATGTTGGTCATGATTCAAGGGGGAAGAGAAAATAGGAGGTAAAAAATTGGAGGATGGGGTGCCAGGAAAAAAAATTAATCAGACTATGGAACAGGAAACATGCCACAGAGAAGAGGAGCAAGAGAACTAAATCTGGCATGAAGAAATTAGGAAAATATGCAACAGAGGAAGAAGAGTTACTCTTCAGAGGAATAAAGGATCCTCAGGATGCAGAGAATATATGAGAGCAGCATGGTATAATATAAGGAAATGATGAATGGGAATGGGGTTGTAATTAATAAATAAATATAAAGAAGAAGAGAAATAAATCACAAATTAGTACCTTTCTTCATTCAAGTCCCTACACTTTGCTGTACTGCCCTGGCTCAAAAGAGGAAGCTGAAAGGAAAGACATGTCCCAGCTGTCCTTCAGGCTGGGGTGCAGTTGGAGAATCTCCCAAATGATGGTGGCTCTGGAAGACACCACTTGTTTTTCCTTTTAAAATACTGCTGTTACCCCCCCCTTCCAGGACTTGCACATTAAAGTGCCTGAATGTTTACTAAGCTAAGCTGTGTGTTTGTTTAAAAAAAAGTGGGGATCTGGGGGAACAGGAGTGAAGCACAGACAACTGCGAAGGAGATGAAGTAGACTGGAACTTTTAAATAAGCCAAAATAAATTAATTACCCAATATTTATTCAAATGTAGTAGGATTTGGACATTGCCTTACTTAAATTCAGCTCACAAAGCATAAAGTAGCTGATTTGTTATAGAGATTTCACAGAGAATAAAATAAATGGTAATTAAACTATAATTTTTATCATGAGATCATAGGGGCAGGTGTTATTTTCGACAAAGTATTTGCTAAATTGTTAGACTAGACCTCACCAGCTTGAGCTGAAACCTGAGCGGACTTACACCAGAGGGTCACAGCCAGAATTCCGGTAATGTGCAGACTTGACTGTTATCAGTAATCTTTTAGCTTTCCTTTGAAGGTAATCTAACCATCAGTTTATTCGGAGGTGAGTAGTTTGTCTTACAGCTTCACAGAGAAAAGCGAAACTGTCATTAGGGTAAAGTCTAACTGGCTGGTGTGTGTACGAACTGATATCTCATCTTTTGAAGTAGAGCTGTAAGGGCTCACGGAAAGAAAAATGACAGCTTCAGTTGATCTTTTTGAACATTTCCAAAAAAAAAAAGTAATTAGCTTAATCTCTGCTGCATAAGTGGGACTTTTCCTAAACCTTTACAATATTCAAGAGGAAATGCTTTGAAAGCATTCACTTCACTTCCACAAAATCTTGAAATGAAGCTAACCTTAAATAGTCTGACAGTACAAATAAGGAGATGAGACAATTGTACTGATTGGAGGTGAGGCAAAAAAAGACACCATGTTTCAGCTTGCCCTGTTTGTATGTCCTCTCTTATTCTGAAGGACATAGAACTTAAATTTCAGTCATTTAGCATCTGTTTCATCCAGGGTAAGTTGCTTTAATTTAGCTCCTACTTACTGCAGGGTAGGACCAGGCACATGAAATGATTGCTGATGCATTCTCACAAGCAGTAAGTCCTCTTTCCACTTTAAAATCAGTGTAACTATTAGATACTGGACAGATGAATCAGCCATTTTGGAGTAAGGATGGCCACATGAACAGGTAAATGAATCAGTTCAGAAAAATTGAAAAGCTACCAATGCTTCTTTTCAACTTTTGAACTACATTTTTTGCAATGTTCTATTAAAACTGGTTGGGATCTGAGGTCTGTAGATCTTAGCCATTCAATAAAACACCTAAGTCCATATCATACAAATAAGAGGAGGAGGGGCTTGCCCACCCTTGCTCTCCTTCCGTCTAACAAGAAAGAGTGTTGATTCCAAACCTTTCCAGCAACACACTCCTAGCCACCATGGACGTTACCAGCCTATACACCAACATCCCACACCAGGATGGCATCCATGCCTGCCTTACATATCTACAGGAACAAGATTACAACCCAGAATACAGACCCAAAGATATCACTGAGCTTATACACTTCATCCTCACACACAACAATTTCACTTTTAATAATCAACACTTCCTCCAGATGATGGGAACAGCTATGGGCACTAAAATGGCCCCACAGTATGCCAACCTTTTTATGAGCCACCTGGAAGAAGACTTCCTCAAGAACTACACCATCAAACCCTTGCTGTACTTACGATATATCAATGACATCTTCATCATTTGGAGTGATAACCTGGAATCTCTAATTGAGTTCCACCAGAAATTCAATAGTCACCATCCCTCCACCCGACTTTCTTTAGAATACTCCAACACCAACATCCCCTTTTTAGACACAATGATCAGTATCCAGAAGGGTAAAATACAGACCACAGTATACAAGAAACCCACAGACCAACATACATATCTGCACAGAACCAGCAATCACCCGAAACACACCAAAAAAGCTGTGATATACAGCCAAGCCCTCAGATACCACCGCATCTGTACTGAAGAGAACACCCGGGATTGCCACCTCACCAATCTTAAAAAGGCTTTCACCCAGCAAGGACACTCCTCCAGAGAGGTAGATCACATGTTTGAAAGAGCCACCTGGATACCACGTGAAGAACTGCTGCTGTACAGAAGAAAAACACCCACAAATCACACACCGCTGGTTATGACCTATCACCCATCCCTTGAACCTGTACGGAAAATCCTCAAAAAATTGCAACCCATATTAGAAAAAGACCCTATTCTTAAAAAGATCTTCCCAGAGCCACCCATCCTAGCCTTCAGACAAGCACCAAACCTCGCCAACCTTATCACCAGAAGCAAATTTCCTCAAGCCCAGAACACACCAAAAGGATCCAGACCGTGCCATGACAAGAAATGCAAAACCTGCCAACACATCTCCACCACCTCCACTATTACTACACCCCACAACAGAGCCATCAGCATCCCAGGATCTTACAGCTGCACCTCCAAGAATGTAGTATACCTCATCCAATGCACCAAATGCCCTGATGGAAGATATGTAGGAGAGACCAGACAACAACTGCACACCAGAATGAACGCACACCGGAAATCCATCAAAGACAGAAACACACAATTACGGGTGGGGGCACATTTCTCACAGGAGGGCCACTCTCTCTCCAACCTCTCAGTCCTGATCCTCAAGGGAAACTTACACAACACTTCCCAGAGACGAGCCTATGAGCACCATTTCATCAACCTGCTGGATACTAGAGATCATGGACTAAACATAGACATTGGATTTTTGATACATTACAATCTGCCTGGCAACTGACTCCCCAGCCCAGCCCAGCCCAGCCGCTGGCTTCTTTACTTTTCATTCCATCCAAGAAGAGCACACACCAACTGCTGAAGCTTCCTTAGCCTGACGAAGGGTTTTTGAACCCGAAAGCTTGCTTAATAACTATTCTCCAACCATTTAGGTTGGTCTAATAAAAGATAACAAATTCACCCAAGGAACCTTGTCTGCCTAGATTCCAAACCTTGCGTCTTTTGTAACATGGGTCACTATATAAAAAAAAACCAAACTAAAAACAACCAAGAATCACTACATTAAAAAAAAAAAACAACCAAAAAACTAGGAAGAGTCTAACTGTACACTCAATCTAAGTTGGAACAGATAGTAGAGTTAAGCAGACACATATACTAGATTAGCAAGACAGATATTAGACTTGAGTGGCTACAATCAGTCACTTGAAGACAGTGCAGCTTTATCTCTCTTTTATAGCTTAACAACTTGAATATTTCTGCAGCAACAAATACCAAACCACTCAAACATCTATCTGTTATTTTAAAAGAGATTGCAAAATGATGGAGCTGCCAAATATGAATAAGGAAGAATGGAAGGAAAGTGATTCCTTTAGTTAATTAGTCAATGTACAAAATTTACCATTCCAAGAAAATTTTTATAATCCATTTCAATAATAGGTTCCACCATACCTCAGATATCAGTGAAATGTCTTAAAAATATATCAGTAGTGGAAGCCTAATGATTAATTGTGCTTTAGAAATTTCAGCTTTACTAAAGCTTTGCTTTCATGCTTGAGTTCACACCCATTGTTAGGCCCCATATCAATATGACTTGAACCATGAGAGAAAAGTTGAAGCAGATCCTCTTTGCAGCGTGTCCAAATTTAACTTAAGTTCCTTTTCCTACAATACAAAACACAATTAATTTTTCCTGTGGGCTAATAAGATGTCTAAAATGAGTGGAATATGCCTAATCATATCAAAGGATCACATATGAAGAACATAGACTCTGCAAGAGCCCATCATCAGAAGCGCAGCCCTCATCATCCTACACCCAGATGGAAACTTTGATTAGTGTAACAACTGTTTGCTTTCAGTGGCCAATACAGTTAGAATGCTCTGATATAGATCAGACTCCTATCACATGGAAATGAGTGTGTGAACAAAGTTTGCAGATGCAAAAGTTGTATATATAAGTTGGCTATTGGTGAGAAATGCCCAATCAGCTTTCTAGCCTAACCATAATTCCTTCATATTCAATAGTGCTAAAAGTGCTTGCAGGGGGAATGCAGGTATTCAACATTCAAATAGCCCTTCATAACCAAAATCCAAAGAAACACACAAGCTTTGCATATTTTCGTTTTAAGCCTACAATGCTGCAAGTATATTAAACAAGCCTTTCAACTGACATTTGGTTACCTTTACAGCTTTCTGCATGTGTAATCAATACAAGATCAGCAGGCACAGATTAGATACCTGCCTTTGTAATTTTTTTTCCTTTTTTTACTTGGTGGGATTCATTTTTGTTAATGCCTTTCCTATAGTAGCATCACAAAAGAAAACAAACAGTCTAGATATAACTCAAGTACCTGTACTAAATACTAAACTCTTGTAGGTATTAACCAGACCTCCAATTGTTCCAAAAAGGACATTTCTCATGTCCTTTACCCTGCGAGCAAGGAACATCATTAACATAAAGAAACTCTTATGATTCCTCTGCAGAGAACAGGGCAGGACATAGACATACATTCTAGGCCACAAAACAGTATTCTGTAGGGCCTTCCATCATCCTAGCAGATTCATTACCCCATGAATTACACCAACGTTATAGTAATAGCCTCTGAATACAGCCTAAAGTGTCACACCCATGTTGCAGGCCAATGAAACTTGTCAACTAAAATGTTTTTGAAATGTGTAGAAAGTGTTAGAAAAGGTGTTGAAATTCTTAATTCTTTTTCTTCACTATTTATAAAAGTGTAAAATTCTCTGCTTCTAGTCTTGGTGTATAAGAGTCAAAGTAGCAACTAACAAAGTGGTCAAGTATTAAAAATAATCTTATTGTCCCAAGAGCAAAAGAAAACTGTCAGCAGGTTCCTCCTTCCGGAGGAATTTACTAAGCGATAGAGATTTATTCCATTATGGGGGAGGTTACTGAGAAGGTTGGGTGATGGCAGATCCCTGGATTCCTACCAATTACCTAACTATCTAGTTTTAGACCTTTGTATTTCACATACAGTGGGTGTTTCTACACATGCAATGAAGGTGAAGTGATAAACTCCGAAGCAGTTGGAACCAGAGTAAACTATTCTGGGGCACAGAGTCTACATGTATGCCCAGGACAGCAGCTGTTTGAGCTAGGGCAGAGCAGGCCCAAGCTGGCAGGGAACATGGCGGATCAGCCCTAGGCTCCAGGTGGAGGTGTCGGGCAGCAGAGGGGCTGGCTAGGGCACGAGGCTGCTGAAAGTACAGAGCCATGTATCTAGGCAGCTGGCAGATGTCTGGCCCCTGCCTGGCTGGCTGACTGGGTACAATTTACATCTGCAGTCAGTGTCTACATGTGGATTTAATTACCGTAAATTATCCTAATGTAAGACAATACCATGAGGGACAGTACTATCTTATGGTGGCATGAATTAGTTTACTGAAGCCTAATGCCATTGCATGTGTAGATGGTGATGCTTTACTCTACAGCTAATTAATCTACTCCTCAGTAAAGGGTATGTGTAGACATGGCCACTGAACACTGCTATATTTGGTCAACAACAAAACATAGGTTGAGCACCACTGTCTTAAACAAGATTAAAAAAATCCTCTAGGTAAGATTTTAAAAGCGATGAAACTAGCATGAAACCCTTTCCCAATTAATTTAATGGGAAAATTCCCATTGATTTCAATGAGGTTCATGATATCATCTGTATAATTTGCTAAGAGATGAATAGGAAGGGAATATAGTAGTATGGTAATAATTTAGTTGGAATGTAACCACCAAGGAAAGAGAAAAACATCCTAAAAAGACTATAGGAGTAACAGAATTAATAAATAAAACATTTTAAGTTAAATCTTCCTTAGTGTTTAATAACAAATATATGTATTATGTGAAATAATCTGTGGAAGAATCTCCAAAATGAACTGATGGAAGCTCCATCCCTTGGGACCTTTGAAATCATATTGACCAAAACATGAGAAAATGTACTGTTGTGAGCAATCCTGAACTGGGAGGAGTATGGGTTGGGTGTAGGAGTGGAAGTATCTTTCTACTTTTAACTTTACAATAAGTATCTAAAATCAGCCACACCTAAAACTTGGAGTTGTCTGTCACTAATCACAATGTCAACAAACTTGCTGTGACTAATGGTGGAACCACAGTAGCTAAGGATGGAAAAGTCTGCTTAGGTCATCTAGGCCAAGTCTTAGCCAATGCAGGATTGAAAATGTAATCATAAGTAGCATTTTCTATTTAAAGCACAGGGCTGGGTGTCAGAAGAAAAGGATCTATTTTTAGTACTGCTTCTAACTTTCTGTGTGAGCTTGGCAAGCCATCTCATCTTTCTATACCTGTACTTGGGCATCTGCAAAATGAGTTTAATATTAGTCACCTGCCTCACAATGAAGCTGTGTGGTTTAGGACATTAATTAGCCTATGAAAGCCTTGCTTGAGATGAAGGGGCCCAAATTTGCCACATGCTTAAAGCTAGTCCTGAAAATACGTCTTCTATTTGTCCTTCCCACACACTTTCACAAAGCTGAATGTAATATGATAAGCAAGTTGAAACAGTTCTGGAAGTTTTTCATATATAATCTATGAATATTTTTTGATTCCTGCCAAGAGTGCTCCTTGCTTACTATTACAAATTTCAATTTTTGCTTTTTAATTACATTAATCAGTTAACATGAATTTGAACATTTGTAACAGTCCGTTTAAAAAAGCTTATGTTTAATTGACTCATTTTTACTTTCATTTAATTTCACTGGAAAAAATTGCTTTCAAATTATCGTTTAATAATTTGAAAATAATTTAGTGTAAATTGACTGGTTGAATTACATGCAACAAAGCAGGTACTTTGCATTAATTAAACATCAACTGATTATTAAATACAAGACTTACTCACTGAGTTTAGCTCCAAGATTTGGCTTAGAAAACAGAGAAGATGCATGCCAAAGGAAATGTTACCTACAATGCTGATGCTTCTCTTATAAATGTAATCCCACACACATACTTGATTGACCTGATTTCAACCCTGCAGATTACAAGGTAACTGTAGTTATGGTAAAATATTATTGCTGGCCATTTTTTGAGAGCTTCAGTTTTTTAAAAATATATCAAAGACATTTTTATTCTAACAGTAGGAATGAGTAGTGTATCATCATTGCAATTTTCCATTACATATTCCTCGCATTGTATCATATTAGCCTAATAAAAATGTTATCATAAATGATAGAGTTCTTAATCCTGTTTTATTGGCATTGCATTATAGTCAGCTTGTAGGATAATGTACCAATGTAAAAAATGAAAGAAGTTTTATCATCATAACATTTGTCATATTAGTAATATATAAAACTCTGAGTTTTTAGAAGTTTCATTTTTCAAGTCTTTTTAAACCTAGATTGAACAATACTCTGGAGACCTTACTGGATAAAGCTGTGAAGTAAATAATGGGAGAAGAAAAGGACAATTTTCCCATCTCGCAAAGGTTTGAGATTTCAAAAATGTTTCTTTTCTCCATTAGGGTGAGCACCCCCCTAAAAAAAACCAAAACAAACAAACAAAAAAACACTTTCAAGGTTTTTGTGGAAAACCAGAGACAGAGAGAGAAACAAAACAGAGACTTCCAAGGTACCTTGTGTAAAGCAGTACAAAGAAGAGAAGAAAAGGACGTCCAGCCTAGGGTTTATGATACTCACTGGAATGTAGGTGACCCAGTTTCAAATGCAATTTGTTGTTCTAGAGTGTGTTTCTCTCTACATCTCTCCAGTTTTGACCAGAAATTTTATCCTGCTCCTAGGAAGCCTTTGCAGATGAAAGTGCCGTTGAAATGGCTGTATCCTGCAAAACATTTAGTTGCTAATGAATTATCATTTCGTGATTTAAAAAAAAAAAAGTCCCAAAAGCTAGCTGTACTAAAAAGTCCCTCATTCTCTTTCCTTCTACAGAAACCTTTTAGGCAAGTGAGTATAATGGATTTGCAAATTTATTTCATTACAGAAAAGCATGGGTGGTAAGACAGCTGAACTACCATAGCTCCATTAAGTCAGTGGAGTGGCATTGATCTATGGCCAACTTGGAATCTAGCTCAAAGTGTGATAAAGTGAGGCATTTCCTCCTACTTAATTTCTTATGCTGGCTCTACCATTAAAGATTTCAAAGACTAAGGGTGTAATAAGTAGGTCTATAACAGTTTATTAATGATAACTATTATGATTAGTTGTGATACCTTTTCTTAGAAATGAGCCCAGTATGTGAAGTCCAGTTCTCCAAATCCCTTCTGATGTGGGGATTGGAGGCATGTTGTGTTTCCCTGTCCATCTCGCTCAGATAGTCCATCCAGAGGTGTCCCTAGGGGTCTGTGGGGTCCAGGGGGGTGGGGTGGGGGTAGTGAATGGGCAGAACTGGTGGAGTGGTGGGGGCAGGGGGGAAGAGGGGTGGCGAATGGACAGCTCTTGGCAGCAGCAGCACATGATGGCTGTGGCGGGGCCTATGCGGCACTGACCAAAGTGCGGGGCCCAGGGCAGTCGCCCCAATTCTTCCCCTCCCTAGGGAAAGCCCTGAGTCTATCAAAACCTAATTATTTTTTTCAAAAATACACATAAGAATGAATTTTCTAAGGGTTTTACAACTTCATTAGAGTCCAGATTAAAATTTGCAAACTAGATGGGGGGAGATATAGATATAGATATCTATATCTATATATATCTGCAGGAAACAGCTGTTGGGGATTGCTAAGGTGCTCTGGGTGTTTGCTGCAGCTTTAATTTCAAAGGGTGCCACTTCTTTGTTCAGCAACACAGGACTGTGGATGAGCGCCATCCACTCAGTGTCCTTTAAAGCAAAAGAGCAGCAAATAGCTGATGGCTCATCTTTAATTCAGTAACCTGCTGAAAACAGAGTGGGTTGTAAAAGCAACTTGATATGGTCTGGGTTCGATTGTATTAGTCACTGCTTCGGTGTCTCCACAACAAAGTTTCATGCTTATGGCCACTCAGTGAAAACTATACTATAATGCTTCTCATTCATCAGCAAATAGGAGTTTCTGATAAGAAGGCTTCAGCAATTCACTACTGTTCACTATGTCTTTTGGGAAATGCCATTGAATTCACATATTTTATGCAGGTCCACACACAAGAATCCAACTGCGGTATTCTGTATTGCAAATTCTATTTGAATATACAAGAAAAATTAGGAATTTCCACAATCATTGTAAAGTGGACAATATTCATTAAACAAACAAATAAATAAGGCAGCTGGCTTTAAAACATTTTTTTCATGTGTCCAAATGAAAGTGGTATTTCTATTTCTCTTCAATTGTTTATATTAAATTAGCACCTAAAACATATTCTAAGTCGCATACCAGCACACCTGCAAGACGATAGCATTCTAAATGAGTGCTATAAATGTGCTTTTATTATATAGGAAAGTAATTGAAAAGAGGATTTGAGTGATGTAATCTTCTTTGTAATTTGATGTCATAATTAGAGTGTTTTATGTTACACTGTAGTTTTCCTTTGAAGTTTTAGTCTTCTGCCATCAACATAAATATTATGAGAAGGCGATTTTTTATATGGGGAATTAGTACAAATTCTATTAGCCTATATAAATCAATCAAACTTTCTCAGTGAGCAGTGGTTACTCAGAAAAAAACTTGGGGTACAATATATTTTCTGAAATTGAAGATAAGTACATTTCCATTAGTTTGACGGGGGGAATAAACTGTATAAAAACCTGTACTTTATCTTACACTGAGCGTTTTTAATAGTAGGTGGTACATTTGTAATTAAAGTGCAATTAAATGTTGCACTTGTAGCTGCTAAATATAGCAGCAAACCAAGCCTACTCTCTGCTTTTTGTATTGCAGAGTAAAAAATATATATGCAAAGATGAGTATATATATATTAAAGGATAAAAGTCAAAGCTATGTGCTTTAACATGCCCACACAGGTGACATTTCTGTGATTATAAAAATACACTATTGGGAGGTGATTTTTAGAAGACATATGGAAAGCTATCATAAATTGCCTTAGTGTAATCAGTTTGGGAAGTCCACCACATTCTGAGGCTTCACAGGTAGGTATATTTTAGACACATTTGGAATTTAAAAAGGTAAGATTAGTCCAAAATTAAATTTATAAATTTCAGTAAATTATTTCCATAGGCTCCACCCCAATAGGACCCAAGTACAAATTCTGTAACTTCTCATTTCATTTCTAGTTGTGATGGGTGAACATGGCACTTTCACTCTACCTCATCCCAAGTTTCAGTTTGACTTTGGGGTTCAAACAAACCTTAAGATTTAATATTGAAACACTGTTGAAACTCATCTGCTTTCCTATCCAAACCACTGATTCTACATTATTTTGAGTCATTCCAACTGGCCCCAAGTTTGTTCAAAATATTTGTGAACTTTAGCAAATGCATTTTGAATTTGTCATAGTACACCAACTCAAGCTAGATTCATGTGATTTTAGATTTCACTATGGGTCTCTCACAGAATTCTAAATTTCATAGCTAGGGACAGAAATTACACATAAACCAGTATAAGTGATCAGATTTCATAGAGACTAGGGCTGGAAGGGACCTCGCGTGATCATTGAGTACAGCTCCCTGCCCAAGGACCAGTTCAAATCTGTAACACAACAGAAGTTCAGTGCTCATAAACTGCTTTTAAAATGGGTGAAACTGGTTTAAGATAAACCTAGTGGATGTAGTGCCAGACTTAACTGATTTAGGATAAATTGGTATATTGAACTTCTGTTCCAGATCTCCTTCAGTTTCAAGCTAACTCACAGTCCTCCAGCATCCCAGGATGCTTTGAACCTCTCCCACAAACCCAAGGTGGGTAGGCTAGGTTGGGTCCAAACTGTCTGTTCCAGCTGAGCAGCGAGGCATACTCTAGTGCTCCCTGGCTTCTGGCCTGAACCATCTGAAGGCATGGGACTGCATTTCCAGAATCAAAAGTGAATAGCTGTTCAACTGCTTATCGGTTTAATCTACGCATCTTAGACTAACCTGCGAAGATTGAATTGTTCAGTCTCAGACTTTTTTTACTATCTGTAATTAGCTCACAAGTTCTTACAGTCCACTTACTATACTATTATTCAGGAAAAAAAGAACTTCAAGCCACAATTGAGATGTGCTGCACCCTTACTCAAACCTCCAGGGCAGGAGGTATATCAGAAGTTCCAACACTTCTGATATCAGCAAGAGCAGAATTTGGCATCTTTCATATTAACTGATATTATCATTTCAATTTTTACATCATGCCTAATTGAGAAGGAAAGCCCCTGAACTAGAATTGCAGTATCAAGGGGGGACATAGTCAGTAAATTATTCAGCCAGCTGGGGAAAAAAAATCTATTTTTTTAAATGAAAAAATGTCTTTTTTTGCAAAGAAAATTGATTTTTTTTTTTTATTGAGACCTTCAGTTTTTGTGGATTTTTGAGGAGGATTATAAAAATAAATCCAACTCATTTCAGGTATGAAAGGCAGAAGAAGAGACAGAAATAAAGAACTCAAATGAAAAGCTTTGTATTTTCACTTTGGGGGAGGGGAGCATAAAATGCATTCCATGACCAGCTCTAATAGTTAAAAGTATATGCATTTATTTGAAACAGAATGCATAATAAAGTACCATGGGCCACCATCATGAGTGACAGTATGGTCCTCATCTCTTCAGGGAGAACAGCAGAGGCACTAGATACAGGTCAGGAGCACTGCTTCAGAGTCCCCTATGACACATTGTAAGGCACAGAATAACTAGATCAGGCCCAGCCTAGATCACCTTTGTCCCCTTCAGTCTCCAGCTCTCTCCCCCTCTACAAGGCATCCTGAGGTGACTGGGTTGCTGCAGGAACAGAAGGACTGTTTCTGTTTTAGAGGAAGAGAACCCCCACTGCATTGATATTCCCTAGAGGGGGGCCTATATCTGGCTTGTGGATCCATTGTACCAGCCTAACTTGAGAAAATGATCTGAAGTACATTATAGAGCTAGGGACTTAACTAAGCTTTGTTATAAAGCCATGCCATTGAAACTTCTGAGCAAGTGAATCAGGCCCCAAATTCTTTTCCTCCCACAGATGATATATTCTACAACGTTCCTCACTAGGTATGCTTTGTAGATCTAACACTTCAACATTGATGAAACGAAACAGGATAGTGCTTCAAAATGAAATGAAACAATGAAACAAAACACTGTCCCTTCAAAACGGCAAAATGGACGTTGAAATGAAACAGTGATGTTTCGTACAGCCCTATTGTGAAGCTACCTGAGTAGCCCTGGTGCTGGGGTAATGCATCTCACTGCTACCTGCAGCCCCAGGGTGGGGGGTGAGTCCCCATGAGTCCAGAAGCTGCATCAAGGAGCAGGGGCAAATGTCCTGCAGAGGGGCTCAGAGACTGTCCCCCTCCCCCCCAATGCTAAGGGGTGGAGGGCGCCAAACTACAAGTTTGCCCAGGGTGCCATTTTCCCTAGGACTGGCTTTATATATAACCATAATCATAAAATTAGAGACTAAACTCTGCATCTGAATATTGTAGATTTAAAATAAGATGCCCAGGTTAATCCTACAGTCACAAAGCAGTTGTGATTGTCTAGTATTTACAGCACTCAGTCTGAAGTTGCAGCAAAGTAGGTTTAGATTGAATATCAAGGTAAGCTGTGGTTAAATTAATCTCTCATTTATGCTTACCACATATAAGGTCAAAAAAGGCCATGACCAGATACACAAACAGAGAAGCACACACATTAAAGAAAACTCAGAGAGGAAATGTTAGTACAAGTCAAGATTTGGCTCTAGATATCATTTGCAATGTATCCAAAGTCTACCCCAGGGGGAAGGTGAGCATGAGATTGAGGGAAAAAAAAGTCAGTATTCACCACACGTGGATTTTAAAGCAAAACATTAGTGGAAAAGGCTTCACATACCCCTGTGAGGGAAGGAAACAATATTATCCCCATTTTTTAAAAAGAGACAGCAAAGCCCAAATGTGTAAAGGACCTGCCTAGAGTCACACAGCAGTCTTATGCTAGAGCCAACACTAAAGCCCATAGCTCTTAAATGTCTGTATGTACATGCAGACAAGGCTGGTGGCACAGTTAAGCACAGGCAAGGAAGAGAGTGGCAAAGCAAAGATTTCTGTTTGTCTGGGGGGTTAACATTAGAAAGGCAGAGTGTGTGTCCTCAGACTATGAGCGCAAAGGAGGACAAGAAGGGAACAGAATGAAAGAAGAGTCTGAAGAAGACAGAGGAAACAGGGAAGAGAGAGAGAGAGAGAGAGAGTCAATGGGAGTATTTTAAAGAATAGGAAAGATGGAGGAGGAAGTGAAAAGGAACTGGGATTATGAGGATAGAGAAGAAGCCCAGAGAAAGAGGCTGGAGGGTAAGGAGCAAAAGCAATGAAATACTAAATCTACAGAGAAATTAGACAAAGAAAGCCCACTAATTAAAGGACAATACAACACAACAGAGGTGTTTCAGTGAAAGTAAAAAATAAAAGCTGGTACGAAGAAAAGAGAAGAATGAAAGGAATCTTACCAGCTATGAACATCTAGCAGCAGCGTACTTTGAAATAACGTCTTCCTAGATTTACGTGGATACACAGGATTCTGGAAAACTGAAGGGGACTAATCTATGGGATGCTAGAAAGATGTTACCAAGGAAGCTTTTTTCTCTCAGTCTAGGCCTACTCTTCTAACCCCATTCTGTGCATGCCGGCCCCACCCTGATTCCTCATTTCCAGCACTTTCTTGCTCTTCCCCACTGTTTAGGATAATCCTGCAGATCTGCATACTGGATCGTATTCACTTGTCAGATGAACCTTGTTGCTTAAATCCTACAGTGTTTGGCAGGAAGATTTAGACAATTTTTTTTCCGATTTCTCCTCCAGGTTTCCATGCCCAGGAGAATGTGTAGAAGGGCCTTTTTTCTTCTTTGTTTTTCTTTGTAGAAAATACTGTATGCATTTTAGAGCAGGAGGCATCTGTCCTTTTGTTACATGATGCCAAACATAAAGCTTCCCACCTCAGGTCATTTAGGAATGTCTCCAGTATAATTATTAGTACATTATAATTATTAGACATCTATTTTTTCATAAGATTAGATTCTAATCCTTCCTCCCCGGTAATGATGCACAAATTCACGGTTTTGCTTGAGGAAGCAGAAAAATGGCATGACATGTTACTCACTCCAAAAATACAATGATTTAAGAAAAGATTTCACTCTCCCTCTGGTGATGCTTCACAAACTGTTCCATCTGTGCAACAAAGCACTGTGCATTAGGGGTGATTTCAGTGGAGATAATGTAGCTGCCAAAATGTCTCTTGATTCTCTCTGTAGAACTCCTAGACTGAGGATCTGATGATGCACTGCTTCCTCCATCCTATCCAAAAATGTACCCATAGAATAAAGGCGAGCAACTTTAAAGTGGGCACCTAGCTTTTTGTAGAGAGATCATGGCTTCTACCATTTTACCAGAGAGAAATTACTGATGTTCGCAATCTCAGGCTTGGACCCTATGGAGACCCATTGATAGCTCTCCTCTTCTCTTTTAACTGCCTCTTAGCTGAATTCACTCTGGTTAGCTAATGTGTTGAAACACTGAAAAATCCAGCCTGGGCCTGCTGTTTTAGATCCAGAGCACATCAGGAGTCTCAGCATTCACAGCTGTCCAATTTGACACTAGATGCAGCACAGCAGGGGATAGTCAATCCTTTCTAAGAGCAGCTTAGGAAGCACCTGGTTAACAGCATGAGTTTAATTATTAAATAAATTTTACAGCTTGAGGTTAAGAGGTTTTGTTTATTTGTTTTTGTTTTCTGGGCTGATTCATTTTGGAAAGAAAGCAAGGCAGATTTTTCTTAGTTCCAATGCAGAAAACTTAAAAAGCCTTAGTCTAATATGTGGGCCATAGGTTGTAGCCATGATACATGATATCTCAGAGAAGTTAGGCAGTTACTTAAAATCATCTTTCTCCTTGTGGCATGAAATGAATGGGATCTGCTGGTTGAGTCCTCAGAAGACTTGAGGCATTCAGCTAGTCTCTTCTGCATTTCAAGAAATGCCAGAAGCAAAAAGAGAATGATGTATCTTGCTGAAGTATGTTTCCAAGGGGGTAACTTTAGTACAGCAGTTCTAGATTCTGGGACTTGAAATAAGAAGGAAAAGGTATTGCAATCAGTCATCTTGTAACATTGTACTCAACAGCTAAGTACAGACAGTCAAAAAGACCAAGGCTGAATCAATTCACTCTTTATAGGTTAGTGTAAACTGCACAGATTAAATTGAAACAGAAGTGAACAGTTATTTACCTTTGATTTAGGGAATGCAGCCACAGACCTACAGTGGCTCAGGCCAGAAGCCAGACTCTCTGGCTTTGTGTTCACTTCCTGTTCCTGCTGCCCCCCAAGGTCTCTGGGATTTGCAGTCCAGAATTACAGCAGCAGGACTCTGCAGACTTACTCATCACTGCCTCTTCCTGCTTACAGGTGCCTCTGGGATTTGTAGTCCACAGCTACAGCCAGCATGAAGTTTGAGTGAGGGAAGGGACATTTAACACCCTTCCCTGGCCCCAGACCCCAGCTGTGGTTTGCCTGAGGGCAAGGGGGCAGTTCCCCTCTGTAGTCTGGGCTGCATCCCCAGCTGGGCTTGCCTGCCCCCTGCCCATCCCCTTGTCAGCCAGCCCTCACTGCACCAGCTAGGGAGCAGAGGGGTGGGCCAGCCCTCCTCTCTGGAACAGACAGCCCAGCCCAGGGCTGGAAAGCAAGTTGGGGGGACAGTAATTTAACTTGAACCAGGAAGGGGTCTGGGACAGAAGTTTCATAAACTGGTTTGACTCAGATCAGTTAAGTCTGATACTACATTCAGCCAGGTTTATCTTAAATAGTTTCCATTTTGAAACTGGTTTATGTGCGCTCCTTCATCTTCTGTTACAGGTTTAAACCAGTTTCTGATCACTTAAGTTGGTTTATGTAACTTCTGTCCCTAGCCAAAATGTACTCAGTTACTTAAGCCTTTTACAGATTGTTATTGGTATATGAATCAGCACTAACACTGTAAATGATTGTAACTGCTGGCATAGAAGAAAGAAAAAAAAATCACTCAAAATATTTTTCCATATCATTTAATACAGATTTGTTTCTAACAAGCCTCAGTCATGCTAACTGCAAGCAAGCAGTTAAATCACTTTAAATGTTGATGATGACATCATTTGAGGTTGCTAATTTGTAGGACATTTTCTAGTGCAAACTAGATCTTGACTTGGGATACCTCATGCACAGCAGGAGCAAGCACTTTTATTGCACAACAATAAGCATTTTAAGATGGCTGGAATTTTCATCCAAGTAACTGAAAACTGGGTCTTAAGGATAAGAGCCACTGTGATTCCTAAGGTCACCTCAGAGCAACCTCTAGGAAGTACCATCAGAATGTAAAGTCCGCTTGGTGAAAACGCATGGGAGGTCTTTCTCAGCAGTCTCTCCTTAAGTCTGAACTCCCTCCCTCATAAGGCTCACAAGAGTCCTGGCAGGATAGGCATTTAGCAAACAGAGCTAGGCCAAGATATTGGTTAGATGGTCTCTGTCTTTTGTTGATATTCTAGTTTAGATACAACTTGTTTTGTTGTTCCCTTGTTTTATAAGCATTCTGTTTCCCCTATTGTAAGCCACCCTTGGCCTTGTTGGGAAGGGAGATATATAAATCAAATAAATAAATAGAATAACAAATAAATAAATATATTTTAAATCAAAGTACACTGGAATTGGTGTTTGTCAACAAAACAAACTACGTTTTTTATTGTCTTTATCATTTGTCATTTCAAGTTCGTGCCTTTTCTAAAAGAAGAAAATTAGGATTTTGTGCATTATAATGATATCCAGAATGTATATTTGTCTATGTCCATATAGGAGTGTATGTTTCGGTAAGAGCTAAAGAACAAATTGAAGGAACAGCTAAATCAAAAGCTAAAATAAGGAGGGCAAGGATTGAGATCCTCTATCTGAGCAACAAGTTTCACAGTGAAAGGTTTCCATGCAAAAAAGGAAACTTTATAGTATATTACTATTATTTGTATTGCAGTAGAACCTATGAGATCCAGTCCCAGAAATTTGTCTGGGGACTAGGAACCCATTGTGTTGGGAATGGTAAAAGCAGATCAAAAAGACGACAATCTCCAACCTAAAGAATTTACAATCTAAACAGACTAGGTGTAATCACCATGGTAAATAGAAAAATCAATTTTTCATTGTTTGCAAGGTACAGTCCTTTGGGGCAGGGGGAGGGGGAGGGGGGTTCAGCTATACAGGATGAGCAGTATAGAATACACCAGAAAACAAGTTATAGCTGTGCCAAGTCTCTTTACTTGTTTTAATTATTGCTTTAGTTTCCAGAAGAACATCATTTTTGAATGGAAAAAGATGCAATGTTCAATTGCTTTCATCCATATCATACTAATGCAGGGGCAGGCAATTATTTTGGTTGGAGGGCTGCTTAACAAGGTTTGGTGAGCTTTTGAGGGCCACATGGGTAGCCCCACCCCTTGATAGTCCCAGAAGTCCCACCCCAAACCCCTGACCTATGCCACCAGAAGTCCCTCCCCTTATCCCCCAAGAAATTCTCCTTTTGGGAGTGGGGGTTGCCATCTTAGAACCAGAAAAAAAACAACAAATCATACATTAAAAGTCAAACACCTACTACTACTGAAGAACTGCTGCAGTACAGAAGAAAACCCCTCACAAATCGCACACCACTGGTTATGATATATCACCCCTCCCTTGAACCTGTACAGAAAATCCTCAAAAAATTGCAACCCATATTAGAAAGAGACCCTATTCTTAAAAAGATCTTCCCAGAGCCACCCATCCTAGCCTTCAAACAAGCACCGAACCTCGCCAACCTCATCACCAGAAGCAAATTTCCTCAAGCCCAGAACACACCTAAAGGATCCAGACCGTACCAGGACAAGAAATGCAAAACCTGCCAACACATCTCCACCACCCCCACAATTACTACACCCCACAACAGAGCCATCAGCATCCCTGGATCTTACAGCTGCACCTCCAGAAATGTAATATACCTCATGCAATGCACCAGATGCCCTGATGGAAAATACATAGGAGAGACCAAACAACAACTGCACACCAGAATGAACGCACACCGGAAATCTATCAAAGACAGAAATACCCAATTACCGGTGGGGGCACACTTCTCACAGGAGGGCCACTCTCTCTCCAATCTCTCAGTCTTGATCCTCAAGGGAAACTTACACAACACTTCCCAGAGAAGAGCCTATGAGCTCCATCTCATCAGCCTCCTGGATACTAGAGATCATGGACTAAACATAGACATTGGATTTTTGATACATTATAATCTGCCTGGCAACTGACTCCCCAGCCCAGCCGCTGGCTTCTTTACTTTTCATTCCATCCAGGAAGAGCACACACCAACTGCTGAAACTTCCTTAGCCTGACAAAGGGTTTTTGAACTCGAAAGCTTGCTTAATAACGATTCTCCAACCATTTGGGTTGGTCTAATAAAAGAGATCAAATTCACCCAAGGAACCTTGTCTGCCTATGTCCTTAGACCAACATGGCTACAGCCTACACCCCTGCAACACCTACTATAACATTTTAATTTTATTACAAAAAATATTTTGCCAAGATTTGTGTTTGCATACAATAATTCAAAGTAGTCTTAGTCCTGTATATTGGGGGGGGTTGTGTGTGTATGGTGAAGTGTGGGGGTGTGTCTGTTTATGGTGGGGTGTGGAGGATGTGGGGGTGGTTGTGAGGGGGTGTGGCATTTGTGGGGTCAGAGGGAGGTGCGTACAAGCACCTTAAGCACCCCTGCCTCTTGCTGCCACTGATGCTGTTGCTGCTGGCAGGGGCTGCACACCATGGGAGGAGTATGGGGGGGGGTCCTCACACCCACACCCTGCCCACCCAAGCTCTGTGCTGCCACTGCCCCCTGGGCATGTGCTTTGCACTGCTGCCAGCTTCAGCCCCATGCTCCATGCTCCTACCCAGCTGCAGATCTCCAGCCCCCACCTCTGCTGCTTCCCTACCTGGTGCCCAGAGTCAGCAGGATGCCAGGGAAGCTGAGCAGGTCCCTTGGCAGCTGCAGCCCAGCCCAGAAGCTTTGTGCTGGCCAGGCCGGGCCCTTCCACCCATGAGGGTGGGAGTAATGCACAATAGAGTATGTTGGCGGCGGGGTGGTATACAAGAGTGCCTTGCTCCCACAGCCCTTCTCCCTCATGGGCAGAAGGGCTGGGAAGGATACAATTCATTTGTGGGCACCACAAGCTGGTTGAAAGTCCTGGTCGGCCAGATATGGCCTGCAAGCCATATTTTGCCTGCCCCTGTAGTAATGGTTGTGTGGCTAAAATGTTAAATGTAAACATATGAACATAGCCTGAGAGCTATAGGAGTTCCTTTTACTCTAATAACTAAATAATATGCTCTTTTATAAAAGTAACAATAAATTAAACAGCTGTAACTGTCCACACTTTATCTCTACCTTTCATCTTACCATCACCAACTTTGACATTCAAGTTTGAAATAAGATTGTAGTAACTCTCCAAGAATTTTTCTGGTAAATATTCACACACTAGTTCTTTTTATTAACTGAAACAAGGAATACCTAGAAGCTACCTGTAGAGAGTTCTCAGGGCACCTATACACGAGTGCCAAGGATGCTTTGATGCACTTAAATTCTCAATCAAATCTGCTGGAGCGTGGTAATTGCCTCCTGTGCAAGGTTCCCTTTAAGCTGCGAATGTGCATGGCCATGCACAAAAAAAATCTTGCTGTGCACTAAATTTTTAATGCCGTGCACCTGCCTCAACCCGGCCACGGGCTGCTGCAGAAGTGGTGAGGGGCGGGCACACTGAGATACCCACAGTCAGGATCACTGGCTTGAAGGTGCCTGATCTTTTGGTGGGGGGAGTGACAGTCCCGGTGGGGAGCTGTGAGCCCTCTTGGCGGGGTTTGGCTTGGGGGACTGCCTGGCTGCTCCAGATGGAGCAAAACAGGAGCCCAGGAAGCCTGTGCTGAGCAGAACATGATGGCAGAGGCACGGCCATGTGCAGCTGGTCCCAGGGAGGTGGGAAGCAGTTGTGTTTTACCAAGGCTCACATGAGCGCTGCCTCAGAGGTGCGCCAAGCCCACCAGCTGACCAGCCAGGTCCTGTAAAGTTCATCATCAGCTCCAGGCTCTCTCTGGGAGAGGAGGGGAGGAAAGGGGAGGGGAGAAGCAGGGGATCTTTGCAGCCGCTTTCTCTCCGATGCTGTGCTGAAGAGAGAAACCTGCCTGAGCATGGGCAGTAACCAGACAAAAGGTTCCCTGGCTTCCCAGGCTACTGCACATTTTCTTCCTCCTTCTCCCTGTGCCTGATCCTGGGAGCCCAGGAAAGCAGCTGCAAGGTGACTGAAAGGCAGCAACGGTGCATGCACCCAGGCTCCTGAGCTGTAAGTCCCATCCTTAGGAGGAGAAGCCCAGTAGCTGGCTTCCTAGACAGCCTTTCTTCCTGGACATGCCTAGCTCTGGGACCTCCAGCAAACACAGCAGGCATCAATGTTTCCTTTAAGCTGCTCATGGACCAAAGAAGCGTGCTCACGGATCACCAGACCTTAGAGGGAACATTGCTCCTGTGTCTTGTGTATCAAAGTCCCCACACTTAAAAATGTCAGTGGGGGCACTTGAACTAAAGCTCCTTCAACAAGCTTTTGTTCAAGTGCCCCTGCTGCCATTTTAAGCATGGGGATGCTGAAACAGGAGAAGCATGGGTGCTTTAATTAGAGTGGCTCTCAGAGACACTCACATTGAAGTACCACCCACCCCAACACCAGAGCATGTGTAAAAGTGCCCTCAGAGAGAAACAAGGAAGAGATAGAAGAGAAGAGGAGGCAGAGAAAGAGATGGAGGTAGCCCTCAACAGGTCCTCAAAACTCGTTAAGTGGCCCTCCAGCCAAAATAATTGCCCATCCCCGATATAGGGAATCTGGACTCCAGCAAGGCTTTTGACAAGGCCCCAGAAAACCTTCTCATAAACAAATTGAAGAAATGTAGGCTACATAAAACTTCTAGAAGGTGGATAGATAACTGGTTCAATAGCCGCAAGAAAAGGGTAATTATCAGGGATCCTGATTTTCTCTGATAAAAAACAAACATTCACAATTTTCAGTTTAAAAAAGTACCCCAAAATCCACATTTTTTCTGTGATTGTATGTATGTATGTATTTATGCGTGTATACACACACACACACATATTCATATACACACACATATTAGTGGTGTTTCATTTTAATCATGGGAGAAGGTAGATTTGGGGGTACTTTTATAAATCTGAAAATTGGGGATTTTTTTTTTTCAGAAAAAAACAGGATCCCTTGTAATTATTAACAGGTCTATGTAAGAATGGCAGGAGATTTCAATGGAGTCCCACAGGGGTCTGTCCTGGGATGAAGTACAAAGTGGACAAATACAAGGTGCTACACCTCAGGAGGAATAATCAAAAGCAAAAATACAAGATGAGTGACATCTGGCTGGATGGCAGCACCATGGAAAAGGACTTGGGAGTCTTGGTAGACCACAGACTCACTATGAGTCTGCAATGTGATGCGGCCACACAAAAGGCAAATGCATTTTGGGCTGCTTTAATATAAGCATTAGGTGCAAGACAAGACACAAGAGGTGATAATGCTGCTCTACTCATCACTGTCATCTGGAGTACTGTGTGCAGTTCTGGGCTTCACGTTTTAAAAGGATATGGAGAAGTTAGAGAAGGTCCAGGGGCAGGCAACAAAGATGATAAAGAGTTTGGCAAGCATACAAGGAGAGGCTGAAGGAGCTAGGCATGTTCAGCTTGTGGAAACGGCACTTAAGACATGAGAACAGTTTTCAGATACTTGAAGGCTCCCGTGAAGAGGAAAAGCACCTTTCCTCTCTGCAGAGAGGAGGATGTGGACCAATGACTTGGAAGTTGCAGCAAAGTAAGTTTAGATTGGATATCCAGAAAAAAAACTTCTTCACTGTTAGAATAGTGAGGCAGTGAAATAGACTGCCTAGTGAAGTTGTAGACTTTCCATCACTGGAGGTGTTCAAGAGATTGATTTGGTCAGGAGATGATCTAATCATAGCTATGCCTAGATTCTACCATGGGTATTTCCCATGCTTCTAGGCTTTGCTGGTTGCCCCTGCTCTCCCCTCCCATTCCCCTTTTATGCTACCTGTGTCAGGGTGTTTTGGAGCCTTTGCAAAGGCATTGGGTTTTAGTTACAGCTGGCTGGGGACTTCTACTGGGGTGTGCCAATGCTGCTACTGGGAGCAAAGCCTAAGATTCCTGACTAGAGGGTCTTGCCCCTCCACTCAGGGTCAGACTGATCCCATATTTTGGGTCAGGAATGAATTTTACCCTATGGTCAGATTGCTATGGGCTGTGGGGGTTTTCACCTTCCCCTGTAGTGGGGGGCATGGGCCTCTACCTGGGACCTCTTGAGCTTATATTGACAAGATTTTATAGAAGTGGGACATTGGCTACCAGTAGTCTTATATAGAATTTAGAGTATGGTTGTATGGGATGGCTTGTACAGGGATGATCCTGCCTCAGGCAGTGGGTTAGACTAGATGGCATCTGAAGATCCCTTCCAGCCCTACTTTTCTATGACATCTATAATTGTTTTTCTTATTATTCTCAAATGCTCATAATTTATACAATAGAACTGATCTTGCACTGTATGATTTGTATTGTTTATCAAGAGTTCGATAGTAGCTGGAATCTTTAGGTCTTGTATTGTATGGGCACGATGAAGTAGAAGATAATACAAGGAGGTTACTTCCCAGGAAAGAAAAGGGTACCAGTGTTTCTCTGAGCAGTAGGCTGGGAGCTCACCCTGTGTATTACACATAGCCCTCTGGGGACTAAGTAATAAGGCAGGTAAAGAGAGTCTTTTTTGGATCACCTGTAAGAAATGATATTGAAATGGATATAAAGTAATGGAGCTTCTTCATTTCTCTACTCAGACTAACAAAGACAGAAATAGATATTTTTAATGGGCATATGAATTTGCTTTTTAATATCGTGCTTTCTGCTTCCAGCCTTTGTCTGACCTCAGTGAAATTACTCCACTTCTAAGATAAGGATACTCCACTAAATTATAATGGCATAAAACTAAAGGGGAAAAAGGGCATAGCAGGCCCTTAATGTTTCAGACATAGATCTAATCCACACATACCTGATATGTTCTTTTGGCCTAAGGGATGCATGCCATTAAAAAAAAAGATTTTCTTTTCCTCCATTTTTCAGGTCCTCCAATCTGCCTCTTCCACTCAAAAGGACACATTTTTAAAAGCATTAATTAAACCTCCAATGATTATGCCCATAAATTGGGCAATTTCCCCATAGGTACCTTATGTACAGTCATGCCTTTCCCAGGAGAAACCAGGTATTCGCAGATGTTCAAGATTTTTCTCCCAAAGCAAAAATGGACACTCCTGAGAAAAATAACTTGGGAACAACCAGGGTTAAATCACTCCCAGGAGACTTTCTTCTGGGAGAGTGAGCATCTGCACATGTTCTCTTCTGAGGGAAGCAACAGTGCAGTCCTCCAGCATCTCAGAATGCTTTGCTCCTCAGGGGCCACATCTACACAAGACGCTGACTGCACAGTAGCATCACGTGGCAGAAACTATGACACAAAGCTACTGCACAGCAGTCTCAGGCTACTGCACAGTCAGCAACACAAAAGAGCCTTTTGTCAGTGCTACTACAGAGTAACATCATTTAGCAGTCCGTTTCTCATGTAGATGCAGCCAGGGAGACTGGGTTGCTTGCTGGATTCTGCTGCTTCTGCCAAGCAGGGGAGAGGACATGTCACCTTCACAATCCCCATATTATGCTACAGGGAGACACAGGAGTCTGGGTCAGCCAATCAGGGCTGCCCCATGCACTACTGCCATCTATTGCCAGGCAGAGTGAAGGAGCTTGCAGAACATGCTGAGATGTGTGCACAAGGACCCTCTGACTGCACTGTTAGCACTGGAAGCTATGAGCTTTTCAAGGGCTCAGCATTCAAATGTCTGGTCAGGCATGTCTGGGTAAGTTTTTCTACAAGGATAACAAACTTGGACGAGTTATCCCAGTTTATTTCAACATGTGTACAGAGCCAGTGTTAGATACACAGTTATTCAGTGGGTGCATCTATATGTGCAATTAATGTGATGCAATAAACTCCAGAGCTGTTAGAACCAAAGGAACTGCTCCTGGGTGCACCATCTACACGTGCACCTGGGACAGCAGCAATTTGAGGTGAACTGGAGCAGGCTGTTGGCTGGCTGGGCTGGCGACACAATTTAAACTTGCGGTTAGTGTCCACACATGTGTTCCAGTACAGTAAATTATTCCTTTGTAAGAGTACTATTTTATAGCAGAGTTAACTAATTTAGTGCACCCTAATCCTGGCACACGTGTTGATGGTGTTGCTTTACTGCAGAGCTAATTAGTCTATTCCACAATGGGCACATCTACACACGTCGCTATGGTGTACTAAAAGTATTTTGAAAGTACTAAAAGAAGGCACAGTAACAGCCAGTACTGCACTGTGCGCGCTGTGCACAGTTATTTTTAGGCACTATGATGCTGTAGCAATGTGCTATAACAGCATGTTGCTACAGCAATGTAGCTGTGGCATCACGGGTTTTTCCTGCAGACACCATGTCACCGTAGCATGTTCCTACAGCAATGTAGTATCACATGTAGACAAACTCAGTAAAGCACAGACGTGGATGCACCCAGTGTGCGCTGTTTAGAATGTGTTTCCTCCCTAATAGCAGCCCCTGAAGAGAAGGAAAGTAGAGATAAAGAAAAGGAAGGTACAAGTGCTAAGCCCATGATAAGGCCCAAAATCAGCAAGATATTTAAATACATACCTAATTTTAAGAACAAGAAGTAATCTTATTGAAGTCAATGGGGCTACTGTCTGTTAAAGCATTTTGTAAAATCAGGGCCTAAAAGAGCATCATAAATGTCACGGTAGGGACTGCAATAATGTAATATGTTCTGTTTCTATCGGGTTTACAGTATTTTTAGAACAAAGGCATTATCTAAAATGAAGAGCTTTGTTGTTGATGTTGTTATTAAATATTATCAGTGCCAGATGAATTAAGATCAGACCTACAGGTTATGATCAGCAGTCCTAAAATCTGGCTGACCCTAATTTTTTTCCTGCAAACCTCATGTTTGATAAGCTTTGGTTATAACTCTTTGACAAGTGTGTGTCAATGGTTTTAAACTGTACAACTGCTGAAATCACTACACTTCAGATTGTAGCACAAATATGTATGGCTGCTGCCATTAGGCTGTGATTGCTCAAAGCAAACCTCTGTGAAGTTCTTATGATGAATGACCTCCACATTACTTGGGTGGTTGAGCCACACAAAAAAAAAAACCCAACAAAAAAACTATCAAATAATAATATAATGCTGCCTTGAAGCCTGGGGAGAGTTTTCCTTGTTTAGCTCTAGGTTAGATTCATAGGTTCTAAGGGGCTGGAAGGGACCTTGTAGATCATCAGGTCCAGTCTACCTGCACTAGGCAGGAAAAGACAACTGGGGTCAAGTGACCCCACCGAGGTGACTGTCCAGTCTTCTTTTGAAGATTTCCAGGGTAGGTGACTGTACCATGTCTGGATGGAGTTTATTCCACAGTCTGGACACCCCGACTGTGAAGGAGTTTTTCCTGGAATTGAGCCTGAAGCGGCCTTCCAGGAGTTTGTATTCATAGCTCCTGGTCTTCCCAAGGGGTGCCCTGGTGAACAGCTATTCATTGAGTTTTTGATGTATTCTCCCGATATAGCAGTAAGCTGCTACCAAGTCCCTTCTCAGCCTTCTCTTCTGTAGGCTGAAGACGCCCAAGTCCCTCAGCCTCTCCTTGTATGGCTTGTCTTGCAAGTCCCTGATCATACGAGTCTTCTCTGGACCCTCTCAAGTTTTTCCACGTCCTTGTTGAAGTGCAGTGCCCAGAACTGGATGCAGTACTCCAGCTGCAGTAGATATACTAGAGGAAGCATTGTGGAGGCAGCAGAAGCTTTATTTAGACCAAGTGACGTGGCAGAAGTGTCATATTTGGGCTTCAAATTTCATTTCCCTTTCCTCATATATGGAAACTGTTGTTTTGAATCTTGTCTTATACCAGATATCTCCAACTCCTTGGGCAAACATAAAAAAAGAGTTTGTTTTCTTCATCCTATTGTAGTGATTAAAGAGACATTAACACAATGCCCAATTACATTTTAAAGATCAGGGGAAAGACTTGGATATTTCTGCACTAGCAAAGCAAGCTGTAAGTTCTATGGGGGCATTTAGATTGATACAAACTACATACCAGTTTGTGATATTAACAGCAGGGAAAATTAATAAAAATAGTTCATGTTTTCATTATTTTACTAGGAGAAGAAAGGGTGTATTTGTTCTTCTAATTATTTACAAGTTGGTATCCAGCCTTACTATTTCTCCTGCTGATCATTAGGGCAGGTACAACATTAGGAGTGAAATTTAAAAACCCTGAATTTGCTACTTTGCTTTATGCTTTGAGCTGCCATTGGTGGCAGATTTTACATTTTTAATTGTGAAACTGTCTAAGAGTTTGCCTTAAAAATAGGACATTGGGAATTTTCATATCATATAATGCAAACTATTGAAATATTGCATGACTTAGCAGTCGTTTTTGTGAAAATGACGGACATTTCTGAAGCGCGTAACAGCCCAGAAAGCAAGTGTGAATCTGTATTGCAAATGTGAGTGAAACATTTGTATCCATTTTCTAGCTAGCTGTGACAATGAGGGAGATTCCCTTCCATGTACACCAAATAAAGGGGTCAAACAAATATAAAGAAGATATGAATGTGGAGAACCCAGTCATGGAAGAAATTTCCCACCAGAGGATCTGAGGAATAGGACCACAGGCTGCCTTCTGAAGACTGCCTCACAGACCCTGTGAGAGGGTCATGCCGTTGGTACGATTGGGAGTGGGTGGGGGTTTTATGGTGAAGGAAGAAGTAGAGCCACAGTACACCTATAGTCAGGCACAGATAAATTGCTAGGACTTATGACACCCTCTAGTATTACTTAATTTACTCCAAGCTGAGCCAGAAGATGGAACCTCACCATCTGAGAGTAAAAATATATCAAAATGCAGCTCAAACTCATGGGGGAGGGAATCAGATATTCTGACGCAATAAAATTCAAACTGCAGTCCTGTACGTGATGAATATATTTTTTCAAAAGAACTCTAAGTAGTTTCATCAAGAAGCCTTAGCTTATTTGACTTTTGGACATTTGAGGTATGTGGAACAGCAAAACCACCCACAAGAAAATAGGTCTTCCCCTCCCCCAGCCTCCAACACATATGTTTTGTACCATGAAGTAATACAGCAAGGAAAGCATCCTTTAGGAAGAAAAACAAAACCACTCCACCCTCCCTGAAAAATTGCCAGAATCTATAAATAGAAGGCACAGGAACCCCTGCTTTGGTTCCCACAAACTAGAAGTGCAATACCAACATCCACCAGAGATTTGCTCGGTTCCTTTCTCCATACATTCTAATCTGAATTCCTTGCTCAGTCTTTACATTAGGCTAAGAAAAATCAAATCAAATATATAGTGTAAGCTGTGGATATTCTTTCCCAATGTCCAAGTACCTCCATATTAGGGTCACGTATTGAGACAGATCATTGGTAACTGATCCTTGCACCAAATCCCAAAAAGCATTAGGAAGAGAAAGGAACACGCTCTTGCAGTTTGCATTTGCAAATGATGTCATCAGGCCCACAGCTGGGGGATTCAGCTAGAAAATCCTTCACACGGGACCAAAAATAAACAGGAATAAAAGCTCAGATTAGGCTCAGCACAGAAGAAATTGTTCAGACAGACTGCACAATGGCACTGAAAGAAATTCTGCTTTGGCCTCTTTTGTGCTGCCTACCACGTCTGGAGGAAAGCTAATCCCCTGGAGAAGCTGGGTGCTGACCTAGACTTGCACATACTTAGCTCTACTCATGTGACTTCACATATAAGTCGTGCAACAAAATTAAAATTAAGCATGGGCATCAGAGTTAAAGGATTGAGATTCTACTTCATAAATCTAATATTACATTCCTTGGAACAGGCATATATACATGATCCCTAGCCACAGCAAACTTAACCATATCTTCCTGTTTGAATAATGTTTGTTCGAATAAACAGAAGCAAAGACTTAAGACCCTCGTGCTGTCCTTTTGCTTGAGCAGAGCTGAAAGAAAAGGCAAATGAAAGACTCAGTGCAGCTTCTATTTCCTTAGTTTGGCAATTTACTTCTTCGTTTTAAAAAATAACCAAAACGACAGAAGTCTTTATGTTGTTATATTTTACAGCATACCATGGTCACTTAAAGACAATGCTTTGAGCCGGCTCATAGCTCCCCATGCCTGAGTCCACATCAGTGACTCATAGCACAAAAGCAGAAATTGTATCTAGATGCCAGATGACATTAGTAAAGAATAAAGATTTACACAAATTAAATTTACAGTGTTAGGCATACTGGTGCCACTGAAAAGCTTATGAAATATTTTTAAAGGCACGTATCTTCTTTCCAGACACTTTATCTACTCTCTAAGGTCTCAGCTGAGTGAAGTATTTAAGCATGACACTGACTTTAAGTACAGTAGCCCTACTGAAGTCCATGAGAGTGCTCATGTGCTTTAAAGTTAGGCCTGTGCTCAAAAACACTGAAGAGTTGAAATTCAAGGGCTCATATACATGTGCAGGGAGGCCACTCTGATGCGTTGTAATTAATCAAGTCTGCTGGAGCATGGTAATTACCATGCTCCAGTAGACTGCAGCATCACATGTGTCAGCATCCCTGCACTGAAAAATGGCAGTGGGGTGCTTTAAACTAAAGCTTGTTCAATGAGCTTTAGTTCAAAGCGCCCTGCTGCCATTTTTCAGTGTGTGGATGCTGATACATGTGACACTTCAGGTGCTTTTAATTAGTGCGGCTTTCAGAGCTGTGCTAACTGAAGCATCCTCCCCTACCTCTCAGAGCAGTGTATAAATGCCCCAAATGACCCCAACTTTCTAATTCCATATCCAATGACATGTTCTAAGATATTTTAAAGCATACGTTTTTCTCTATATCTATTTGACAATTCATTTATAATTTCAACAAGAGCATAAATCAGAGGATTAAAAATTAAGACACAAGTCAGGATGATGTAGCACATTACTAAGAGAAGTAAGAGTTCATTTCTCCTCACATGAAAAGGGGCCTTTCCAGACAGAGCATCTTAATCAAAATACCATCTGATCTCACTGCAACATTTACCCAAGTCGAGACAGAGCTGAACTACTTTCATATCTAATGGATAAAGCAATGACAGGAATTTTAGCGGCACAATTAATTAAACGAAGCATGGAAATAAGAGTAAACAAACAGGCATAACTGAGATGGCTAACAGTAAAGAACAGGAGGAAATGTCAAAAGAATTATGGAGAACAGAAGTAGGAGGGTGTGATGCATCTGACCAACTGGAGACTGTGAAATGGGGTAAAAAGCAAAAAAGCAGAATGGATGGCATAGATTAAAGGGTTTCTGATTTGTATGCTTCTGTGGGCCTAGTATCACCACATGGGAAGGAGGAAGTTATGAGTATGCTTTAAGTAACCACATCTGCAGTGGTCACCATTGTACTAGTTTATAAAAGCATTCATTATTCTGAATCTGTTGTTATCTGGATCTTGGAAAAGATAAACAGCTAAAAAAAGTACCTCTGGAAAAGCCTTTGTATCTCTTGTTCCTCAATGCTAGGGTATACTATTTGCATAACTTTTTGACAACAGTACAATTCATTGTGCTAAATTCATCCTCCAAACTTTAGAAATAGAGCAGATATTTACTTTAAATACTAAAGAGTAGGGGTGCACTGATAGAGAATTTTTGGGCCAATACCGATGTCCGATTTTTAACGAGCCATATCAGCTGATACTAATCCAATTCCAACATACAGCTGGGCAGCATGGAGAGCAATGTCCAGCTGGTAAGTCTGTTGAGGGGGAACGGGTGAGGGGGGGAGGGAAGGAGCATGGGGGGGCAGATGGAGGCCTCCACAGTGAGGCAGACAGTGGGGCTGGGGCAGGGGCAGGCACTACACAACTGGGGTGGAGTAGGGGATGGAGCCACTAATGGCTCATCTGGGGGGAGGTGGGGGGAAGACAGCTCTCACTGCTGCACACACCCTGGGAGGGCATGGGGGGGATGTGCCCCCAGACCTGTGCATGGGGCAAGGGCAGGCTGCCACTGTGGGCTGGGGCCAGGGTGGAGCTGGGCTCTTTCCAGTGGAAAACTGGGTCTGGCTGTGCTCAGGGCAAGCGGCAGTTGTGTTGGTAGGGGAACTATGCGGGGGGGGGGCTGCAGCCTCCCCAAAATTTGCTGTAGCCCTCTCCCAGCACCACTGTCACTCACCCCGAGTGCAGCCCTGGCTCAACACCCCTGCCAATAACAGCCCGGTGATGCCCTCAGCCCCAGCCCCCAGCAGCAGCAGATCCAGGGGCACATGCCCCCCATGCCCTTCCATGGGTATGTGCACTAGTGGGAGCCACCCCCCCACCCCTGGACAAGTCATTTGCGGCTCCATTCCTTGCTCCACCCCTGTCTGTGCAGTGCCTGCTGCTGCCCCAGCCCCACTCCCTCCCTCACCGTGGGGGCCTTGATCTACCCCCCACACACCCCTTCCCTCACAACAGACTTACCAGCAGGACCTGGCTGACCTCCATGCTACCAGGCTGCACTCCTGACTGCCTGCATGCTGTGCTGCAGTTGCATGCAGGCATGGGGCATTTATTGGCCACATCAGCCATAAAAAGTCGATTGCTGATATAGTTAATTTTCCTTATATCAGTGCTGATCCAATATGAGACCAATGTATTGTTGCACTTCTACTAAAGAACCATTTCTGCATAGTTTAATGGCCTAAGCCAAAGCCCTTTGATGCAAATGGGAGCATTCCATTGACTTTAGTGGGCTTTGGGCCACTGAAGTCAATGGAACTCGATGTCAGGCTCAAATCTTATTGCTTTTACATTTCAAGTTTAGCCTTGCTTTGTCACTGGAGCATGGTAAAGAACATTTTCAGGTGATTGGAATGGAATTCAATTTGATTCATTCTTTCGTCCTAAAGGATTGACTCAAACAATTCAGCAGGAATGTCTGCCACTAATGTCTACTCACTGTCTATCACAGACAGAAGCAATCTGCAGAGAAGAATGCTGTGCTTCTGAAGCACCAAGAAACATAGGCAGGAGATTGGGTTAGAGGTCAAAGAATTCTGTGGCTACTTGAGTTTTAACCAGAACTATTCATTGCTTGCCAACTTCCCCCTATACCACCATGGCTAGCTTGAAGTCAGTGGGCCTTCTTCAGGTTTATGGGTTTTGCACCACAGTATGTAAAACACCAAGCCCTTTGGTAGTAGTTTATAAAATCATAGAGAAATAGGGCTGGAAGGGACCTCAAGAGGTCATTTAGTCTAACTCCCTGCCTGAGGCAGAATCATCCTTATCCAAACCATCCTTTATGAATCCACTGCTAACATACTGTCGTTTCCTGGAACTTATATGAAAATTCCTCAAACAATTGCAACCCATACTAGAAGACCCAATTCTTACATATTTTCAGAACTACCCATCCTAGCCTTTAAACAAGCACCAAACCTCATCACCAGACGTAAACTTCCTACAGCCCAAAGCATACCGAATGGATCCAGGTCATGCCAGGATAAGAAACGTAAAACCTACCATCACATCTCCACCACTCCCGCAATAACTATGCCTCACAACAGAACCATCACCTGGATCTTACACCTGCACCTTCAGAAATGTAATATATCTCATCCTGTGCACTGAATTCCCCGATGGAAACTATGTAGGAAACCAAACAACAACTGCGTACCAGAATGAACGCACACCAAAAAATCTATAGAAGACAAAAATATCCAATTAGTTGTGTATACACATTTCTCACAAGACAACCACTCTCTCACCAATCTCTCAGTTCTAATCCTCAAAGGGAATTTACAAAACACTTTTTGTAGATGAGCCTATGAACTTCACTTTATAAATCTACTGGATACAAAAAATCATGGACTAGATACAGACAGTGGATTTATGGCACTTTATAATCTGTCTGCCATCTGATAACCCAGGTAACCTCTCTATATCTTACCAGCTACATTTTATCACTGGTCAACATTCCCCTCTTTTGTGTTCCTCCCCTTCCCCACCTACCTCTCTCACAACTGTTAACTCCCATCCCCTTTGATCTTTCCTGTCATGCATTTGCATTTTCACAAACCTGCATTTTAAATATTGGCTTAAGCTTCTATTCCACCAAGGGGAGCACACTAACATCAGCAAACTTTCCCTATGCCTGAAGAAGGCTGTTTGTGCCCAAAGCTTGTAAAGAACAATTTTTCCAACTATTTAGTTGGTCTAGTAAAAGATAATACATTTACACAAAGAACCTTGTCTGCCTGCATCCTTAGACCAATAACCACTGGCACTTTAGAAATCATGGATGGAAAAGCATCAGTTTTATTGAAGTGTCACTAATTCTACCCTTACTACAACATTTTTAGAAGCAGCATGATTTGAGAGATTGTGCCACTAATTTAATAGATTGTACCTTGTTCTACCCAATCCAAATAAGACACTCATTACCTCCCAGCAGATAGTCAATATTCAGAGACATTCAACTTAATTTAGATCTGAATTGAATGTTACAATTACCATCAGATCTTTTCCCAAATGTATCATACGCATGCTGTGGTAATCATTTCCACACAGGCCAGTCCTATTATTCCTGCAAAACATGATCATAGCAGAAACCAGAAAAAGATAAACCAAGAAACCAGATAAAGACTGTCTTGCTAGAAGACTGAATAATATATATACACAGGCCATGCTAGGACTAAAGGGTAGTCCTTAAAAGGGCTGCTATTCTTGTATGTAAAGGAAGATCATACTCATATTAGCAGAGTACGTAAAGGCACCTCCATTTCTTCTTGTCAAGGGACTAGAGGCTTTTAAGTATTGAGGAAACAGGAAGGAGACAGGAAGATGAATGGCAGTAGTTGAATGCAAAGATAAACTAAAGGTGTTATCTATAACCTAGTTATTTAAAACACCTGACAGCTTAATTGGTCTCTAAAGTCTCATATCAAAAACAGTTGACCTAAAAACTCTTTGATTGCAAAATTTAATTAAGCTACACCTACATGGGTAAAGTAAGGGGGAGACTACAGAAAACCCATAAGGCCCCTAGGGAAAAAGAACTAGGAGTCTGGGAACCAGCTCATGTGGTCACCAGCCATGACAATTGTTCTAGTAAGGCTAGGAGAAGAAGAGATAGGTGCTCAGGCCTAAAACCATGAACAGATTCAGATGCATAAATTCACAATTTAGATCCTCAAAACTGCCACTCCATTGCTATTTAACTCTGGAGGCACATAGTGTCCATGAGAACCTCATGTTTTTTTATATTAGATCTGTCTATGCATATAACACTCCAGTTGTTGGCATGATTAGGAGTATCTCAGGCTTAACAGTGCGGAGCAGTTATAAGCCAGGCACCCACCTAAATCCTATAAGGATTAAGTCTTCCTCCATTTATTTTGTCTCAGGACCCAGTCTGGTGAACATTTTCAGAACATGCATTCCAGATTAAATTTAAAACCAAGCACAGCTGGAGGAAGTGATGGTGGTAATATCTGCCCTCTCTTCCCCATATACCTAACTATTTACTCAGGACCTTGGAGACATGAGTTAAATTCCTTCCTTCTTCTAAAGGACTACCTCTCTCAACTGCTAACCACCAGACAATAGGGTATTCCAAGGTGTGGGAAATGTTCTTGTTCCCTTGTGTTGAAGCTGTTCCACTTTATTTCATGAAAATGGTCACTGGGCCAGAAACAGTTTTTACAAAAAGACCTGAACAGAGCTTGATAGACTAGCAGATAAGGCACTCATCTAGAAAGGAGGAGAACTGAGTTCTAGTCAGTGCATGAATGACTGGTGCCTCCCAAGACTGAGGGGCACCATGTGTAGATGGCATTGTCAGTGGGGACCACTGACAGCGAGGGGAGGGGGAGGGCAGGTGGCAAGCGGTGACTGCCCACAGAAGCTGGTGGCAGCCAATCTTGGGAGGAGAGGGGGGCACATGTGCCCCCTATGCATCACTTATGAGTCACTGCTTACCTGAATATTTTTGTGTTTAATAGTAAGCATGTACTGGAGCAGAACCTGGAACCATCACCTCTACTAATTATGTTTTTTAAAAAAAAAGACTGATACCTTCTCAAATTTTTGGAAGTTAGCTTTTTAATTCCAAAAGATGGTTCGGGGCTTCGAGTCCTCAGTAGATGAAGATGCTTCCCTATGGTTCAGAGTAAAATGTCCAAGAACCAGAGGGGTCATGGTCAAGAAAAAAAACCCTTTCCTCAGAATCTCTTACTGGCTACCTTGGGCAGTTCCTCCTCAGCATGCTGTCTTTTATAGAATTAGTCCTCCACAGGGGAGTGTAGATTACTAATTTGGATATAGTTAATATTTAATTTATGGGACAGCTAGATGTCTAAAAATTATGTGCTGCAACATTTTATACTGCAATCTATCTTCTTTATGGATTCAGCCTCCCTAGGCACCATGGAAATAGATGGCTTTATGAAAACCTAGACAGAATTCAAGATAGAAGGAAAGGATGGGGGGCAGAGAACAATAAGCGAGTCCTCAAAGGTTTGATGGGAAAAAGGATCTTCAAGGCTTACCTTGAAGGAAGTGGCAAATTTTATGAGATTTATACATAATCATCACTATGCTGTTTGTCCATCTACAGACAAGTTATTAAATATTGTGGGGAATATTAAACAGCCATCCTGATTAAATATGAAAAGAACCTGTCATACAAACCATTTATAAAATGTCTGTACACTAGTATTCTACATATTGCATACTAACATATAATAAATATAATTTGAAGCAAAGTTCCAAAAGTGACCACCTCAGTAGCACTCTCAAAAAATGTCCCCTCCTGTTCGTTTGCATGTTAAAAATTGATACTTGAATATATCAATTAATATTTATACAGAGTCAATTTTAGTCTTGCAAACATTTGTGTTTTGGATATAGGTATTAGATACAAATTTTGCAGGTTCAGTGCAAATGGCTGCGTGGACTATTAAGTGACAACCTGGAGAATGTTGTCCCAGTAAGTTTGGAACTGAGAACTAAATTCGGAGTTTGATAAGTTCTAAAAAAAAAAAAAAGAGATGAATGTACACAAACTAATTTACTACCTCTCTTGTTATGCTGGGTTTTGTCTTTTTCTTTAGACAGACAAACTTTGCTGCTCACCATTTCCTCGGGGAGGATAGGAAATAAATAATTACATTTGCCAATAGTCATAGTGTATGGAAAAAGGGATAGATTAAATATATATGTTCAGAAATGTTAAGCTTGTACATTTAAGACTGAAGCTCTGCCTGTAATTAGTCCCAATGTACCTTGGTATTTATAAAATCCCAAAATAGCACCATAAGCAATTTAACATACCATAAGCATATACTAGGAAGACAATCTTTTTTAACTCTGAAGAGTCTGCTCCTTAGTGGGAATTGAATTCAGTTTTTGATATTTTGGTTAGAAACATGAAAATAATAAGCATTCTACAGTGTTGGGGTTTTTTTTTGGGGGGGGGGGCACATCAAAAGAGCTGCATAAGTTTACTTCTAAAATACAACATTACTATGTTATATGACCCCTCCCATCCAAAGCTACCACACAGATGTATGAATACAATTTTTATGATAACAGCACATAGTCTTATATTGCAAGCAATTTCCTTTAATTCATATTACAACCTTGTGAAGATAAATTCTTTTATATAGCATCTAGCATCAAATATACCTCCTTTAATGAAGAAACAGGTTCAAATGATAATCTTTTCATGTTGCATTATGGCTCTACACAAATAGAATACAGACTTGCTAAAACAGCTCTTCTGACATGTTTAGGCAAGATAGCAACCATCATATTAAGAAAAGAAAGAGTTGCAATGTCAGTTGTCAAATAACAGCTCAAATTTTTCTAGGCTGGAAAATACAACAGTTAGGGGAGAAGTAGAAAGAGAAAGACAAAATATAAGAGAGACTTGTAAGGAAATTTACATTATTTTTCTGCTATATCATTGCAAGGTTTATTCATTTAAAATGTTAAAATTATTCAAATGTACACATGGTTGTTTTACTGTACTTTGGGTTTGACATGTAGATGATTCTGTTGCTCACCACAGAAAGGAAGGATGGAACACAGGAGGCAGAGCCAATTTCTATTCCTGGTTCTAATTCAACCATTCCTGTGAGAGTTTGGGTAAGTCACAACTTTCTATGTCAGTTTCCCTTGCTATAAATGGGAATTCAGTAAAAAAGTCTACCCTACCTCAAAGAATTGGCAAGATACTTAAATTCTTCTTTGGAACCACCTTTCAGGTAGTTGAAGGCTGCTATTAAATCCACACTCAGTCTTCTCATCTCCAAACTAAATTATTCTTATACCCACAAGGACAGCTCAGCAAGGTTGAAAATGAGGGGTCCACACGCAGCCTTGAACTCCTATCAGTCTGGTTGGTAGTTCAGCACATGAGCCCCTGAGTTATACAGAGGCAAACCAGCCATATTCTAAAGATACGGACTAAGTGCATACAGTCAAAAAGCCTGAGGGTGAATTGATTCAATCTTTGTAGGTTAGTCTAAACTGTGTAGACTGAACTGAGAAGCAAGTGAACAGACATTCACTGTTGATTCTGGAAATGCAGCCACATGCTTGCAGTGGCTCAGGCTAGAAGCTGGAGCTAGACAGAGCAAGTCTTTCCTTCCCTTTGGCAGTGGCTAGGAAGCTGGAAGGAAGCTGGGAGTGAAGCCCTCCAGGTTTTTCCCCCCCACCTCCTCAAGCTGAGGGAGGGGAAGGGGGTGTGGCCAGGCCCCTACAGGCCTGCTGAGTTGTCATTATCGTTGACAGTCCCTCAGAATCAAGGATGACATCCATCAAGCTTGATGGGTCCTCAGGTGACTAAGGAGCCTGATTCTGGATACACATATTCTTCGGCAATGGGGGCATATTGTTTCATGGGGGAGTGGGATTCGCAGCCCTGGGCTGGTCTCTTTCTCCTTCCTCCACTGCTGCCATTCCACCTCAGTATCAAGTCATTGGGCCTTGAAGTGGTATGCGCCTTGGTGGACCAGATGGTGCCACACCGAGCAGTCACCAGCTTGCTCCTCCCAGTCATTGATGTTGATGCCTTCATGCTTGAGGGTGACCTTGAGTGTGTCTTTGTACAGTTTCCTTTGGCCACCCTTTTAGCACTGGCCAACAGATAGCTGGGAAAAGAGAATCTGGCAAGGGAGGCAGTTCTTGGCTGTCCGGATGCAGTGGCCCATCCACCAGAGTTGATTTCTTAAGAGCAAGGCTTCGATGCTGGTGGACGCAGCTTCATGGAGGATGTTCGCACTGGTCTAGAGGTGCTCCCATTTGATTCCCAGGATTCAACGCAAGCAACGCAGGTGAAAGCTCTCGAGGGTCTTAATGTGGCATTGATAGATGGTCCAGGTTTCACTACAGTAGAGGAGGGTAGTCAGCACAACAGCCTTCTAAACCAGGACCTTCGTTGACTTCCAAAGGTCTCTATTTTTTAAGACACATTGTTGCAGATTGAAGAAGGTGGCATTGGTGCAGTTGACCCAGTATAGGACTCCTTCATTGATGGTAGCCCATTGACAGGGGTGGCTGTCGAGATACGGAAAGTGTTCCACATACTCCAGAGCCCCACCACCTATGTAAATAGTGCAAGGGATGTTCAGCTGGCCTAGGGAGGGTTGGTGGAGAACCATTGTCTTGGCAATGTTCAAGGACAGGCCAAGTCTCTTATACAAAGCGTTGAAGACATCTAAGGTCACTTGCAATTCCTGTGCAGAGTGAGCCATCATGCAGCAATCATCTGCAAACTGGAGACTATGATGTCCTTGGTGGCAAGTTTCTTTTTTGCCTGGAAGCCCCCAAGATTGAAAAGCTTCCTGTCCAGTCAATACTGGATACTGATGCCAGATGGTAGATCATCTCAGATGAGGTGGATGAAGATGGTCAGGTAGATGGTGAACAGGGTGGGGGCGATCATGCAACCTTGTTTGACCCCAGTCCAGATGCAGAAGGCATCAGTTTCAGATCTTCCACTCAGGACAGTGGTGGTCATATCATTATATAGGAGCCTCAGCATGGTGACAAACTTCAGCGGGCAGCCAAGGCAACACCTTGGTCAGGTCAATGAAGGCAAGGAACAGTTCTTGATTTTGCTCCCGACATTTTTCTTGGATCTGCCTGGCAATGAAAACCATGTCCACAGTGCCGCAGGATGGTCAGAAGCCGCAATGGGTTTCTGGAAGGATCTCCTCAGCAACGGGATGAAGGCAGTTCAGAAGGATGTGGGCTAGGATCTTACCCACAATGGACAAGAGGGAAATCCCCTGTAGTTCCCACAGTCAGATTTGTCCCCCTTCTTGTAGATGGTCATGATGGTTGCATTCTTGAGATCCCTGGGAATGTCCTCTTCATCCCAAAGGTGGAGGATAAGCTGATGGAGTCATGATGTGAGCTGGAAGCCACCAGCATGGTAGACCTCTGTGGGTATAACTTCTGGCCCTCAGGATTTGTTGGTTTTCATCTGTTGGGTGGCCTGCTTCAGCTCTCCAATGGTTGGTGGATCACCAAGGGAATCCACCACAGGGCATTGCGGGATGGCTTTGAGGGTCTTCTCTGATATAGTGGACTCTCGGTTATGGAGAACTTCGAAATGCTCCTTCCAATGCAGACAGATGGCATCATTATCCTTGAGGAGCCAGGAGCCATCCTGTGATTGGAGGGGGTTTTGTCCAATGGAGCAGGGTCCGTAGATTGTCTTGGTAGCCTGGAAGAAGTTACACATGTGTGACAGGGGCAAGCTTTCATGCCCAGTGCAAGCACCGGCCTGCCCCCTGTCTATGGGTCAGCCACCCACCTCACTCTTCTGCCACACCTTGATGTAATAATATTGATGTGATAATTAGGTGCAAGGCTGCCCATTATACACCCTGATATTGGGGGGCTATCTGCAGCTCCGTTCCTCCCCTTCACCATGGCCCAAGCCTCGCAGATGGCATCTTAGGCAGCCAGCTCAACCGTCCCCTTAATCCCTTCCCTGGAACCTTCAGCTTCCCTGTCTCCCCATCTCAGGACAGCCAGGACCCTGAGCTTTTTTGCTCTATATGGGCATCCCTTGCAGTGGGCCCCTGGCCCTTTTGATCCCTATCTGAGTCCTGGCCCCAGCATTGACCAGTCGGGTCCCTCGGGTTAGGTCTAAGCCACCTGCCTGCACTTAGGGATCAGGATCCCCCATTCTTGGCTCAGGTGCTTCACAAAGCATGCCTAGTGCCACAGGGTCACTCACTCCAGCAGGCTTAGGTGCTTCAAGAAGCTTACCTGGCCTTCCCTGGATTAGATGGATCATATAACCCACCCAAAGTTGAGGGCTGAGGTTAAGGTGCCCCTACCCACCTTTCACCAGGGTGGTAAATAGCCTGGCATTTTCCTGGGGTTCCCATGCCACTGGGAGCCCCACTAGACCAGCCACTCCAAGCAGGGTGCAATTTTATGTCCTGCCCAGGATCAGAGCCTCCTGCTCCTACCTGAAGATGTTTACATGCAGCAGCTCAGCTTGGTTCCCAGCAGCAAACTGCTCTTGTTTATATAGGTGGCCAGAGTTCCAAAATGGCTGCCATAATCAAGAACCTGCCGGGTGTTTGATCTAGCCCTTAAAGTGGCAGGTACCACCAAGTGCCCTGCCACAGCATGTCATGCTGGTTGGCGATCATGTGTGCCATCTCCACCCACCAGTTCTTCTTCATGCAATAGATGCATCACTGGACCTCAGCCTTCAGCTGGTGGTACATTGCTGTCTTTCGCTGACTTCATGGATGGCTTTGCCAGGTGATGAAGGCTGCACGCTTCTGCTTGAGGAGATTGCGGATCTGAGCGTCATTGGTGTCAAACCAGTCCTGGTTCCATTGTGATGCGAACCCAATAGTCTGGGCTCAGGTGTCTTAGACAGCAGACTTGAGTTGTTCCTAGTGTGCCTGGAAGGAAATGTCATCAGCAGTAGGGACTTGCTCTAGCGCACTACATAACTGGGCCTGGAACTCTTCCTGCTGTCCAGGGTCCTTCAGAGCTGTGATGTTCACCTGTCTTCGGGCAGCCTTCTGGGTCTTCCAGTGTCTTGGTGCCATCACTGAGCACACAAGTCAGTGGTCTGTCCAGCAGTCTTCAGATCCCTTCATGGCCCTCATAACAAGCGTGTCTCTCAGGTCTCTACCTCGGATGATGATGTAGTCCAAGAGGTGCCAGTGGTCTGAACTTGGATGCCTCCACATGGTCTTGAGCCATTCTTTCTGGCGGAAGATGGTGTTCGTCACAATCAGGCCATGTTGGGTGCATCTGGTCAGGAGCAGGATACCGTTGGCATTGGCCTTTCCCACAGCATTCTTGCTGATAGTTCCACTCCAGATTTTGTGGTTGCATCCAACCCGGGTGTTGAAGTTACCCAGGACAATGACCTTGTCATCCCTGGGGATGGAGGCAAGGGCATTGTCGAGATTGGAGTAGATCCTTTCCTTGACTTCCTTATCAGAATCCAGAGTTGGAGCATATGTGCCAATGATAGTGGTGCATTGGTTTTGGCTGTGGTGCAGGCAAAAAGTCATCAGCCTTCCATTGACACCTGAAGGGAGTTCAGGGAGCACATCAGCGATCTTGTTCCTAATGGTGTAACTGACTCCGTGAGTATGGGGGGGCACGTACTGGTTTCCCTTTTCAGAAGAAGATGTACACTCCACTGACATCCCTCAGATGTCCCTCCCCAGCAAGCTGGGTTTTGCTGAGAGCAGAGATGTCAAAGTTGTGCCTTGCTAGCTCCGAAGCCATGATGGCAATTCATCTTTCTGGGCAATCTTTCTTTGGGTTGTCGATTATTATTGTTACATTCCAGGTTCTGAAGTTTAGCTTTTTCTTATTTCAACTGCAGGAATGGGTGTGGTTTCCCAGCCAGGAGAAATGGGACAGTCTATTTTGGGGACACCTTTTCTAGCCCCCTCCCCATTGGGGTGAGCAAAGGGTATCCTAAAAAGGACTGCTCAGTTGCAGATGCAGCTGCTGAAGGACACCCCTGTCCTGACACAGGAGCCTGATGACCATCATGCATCCACTGCCTGTATGCAGATTCTTGACTGGGGGCCTCCAGGTATCACAGCCCTGCCCCCTTAGCAAATCCTCCATCACAACAGGGCTTTTTGACCTGACGGAAGCCTGTGCATGGCATGTTTAGCAAGGAGACTCCAGTGTGCAGTCGGGACTACACAGTCTTGGTGGTTGGTGGCCAGGTTCAGTGGCATGGTGAACCATGATGACTGGGGTCACTTCTCTATTGCAGCCTTCTTCCACCTTCACAGCCATTGGGGCTGCAGCCTTCCTCCGCCTGCTCCACCACTGAGGACTTCTTGGATCATTCTTTGTCTGGAATCTCCCCCTTGATCTTGCCACCATAGGTGGCCCCATGAGGAGTGTGAGCTCCACACAGCATTGCTCTTGGGGTCATTGAAACATGCAAGCCTCTCCACCACAACAAGGTGATGATCCTTGGAAAGGATTGGGCTGGGGGGGGAAGGGTTAAATCCTGCTGTTCCCCTGGCAAGTAGATCCCGGCTGGGGTCCTATGCCCATCGGAGAGGGGGTTTAAACCCCAACCCCTCCCCTCCACCTCAGTGTGCCAGCTCTAGCTGGCATCTGGCCACACCCCTTGCCCCCTCTGCTTCAGCAGCGAGTGGGGGAAAAACCTTTTCAGAGGCTGCTCTGCCCCTGCCAGGCAGACCCCAGCAGGAGTCTTGTGTGGGCAGTGGAAGGGGCTTAAGGTCCCCTCCTCCCGTTTCATCCTGCCGGCCTGGCCCAGGGTCTGGCCACTCCCCTCACTAAAACTAATTTTACCTAAATCATTTAAGTCTAGGTTTGTCTACACATGTATTTATGTGTACCTAAACTTAATGTGCCTTTGCTTAAGGTGCATTAAGACAATTTAGGTGCAAGTCTACATATGGACATGCTAATGTACATTAAGGTGCATTAAATTTAGGTGCAAATAGCTAATGTGATTTAGCTATTCGAGCCTAAATTTGATACCTGCTTTATGCAGGTATCAAATTTAGGCTCACATTAGGCTCAATTGCCTAATGCAGGTATCAAATTTAGGCTCACATTAGGCTCAATTGCCTTAAATCACCATTTTTAAGGCACATTAAGGGCATGCATGTGTAGACAAGTGCCCTTAATGAGCCTTAAAAATGGTGATTTTAGGCTAAGTCCACTTAAAAGAAGTACATATAGATGCATCCTCTGTTAGTACATACAGCCAGGTTTATCTTAAACCAGTTTTGGACATTTTGAAAGTAGTTTATGTGTACTGAACTTCTGTTCTGTTACAGGTTTAAACCAGTTTCTGATCACTTAAACCAGTTTATGTGTAACTTCTGTCCCTAGCCAGGAAGCCTGAAGATCAGATCATAATGCAATAGGCTGAATTAAAAGCAAACTTTGGACCTGGGTAGTTGGGGGGGGGGGGGGGGGCAGGAAGCACACATATATTAAGTTTGATGAAAAATGCCATTTTAGGTGTACAAAAATGTATGCAAAATTTCAGGTCAGATTTAGTGAAGAATTTTCACAGAGAAAATGGAAACTTTTTAAAATATTTCATTCTGTATATATTTTAAATGGCATTAATATTTAAGAAAGGATGCAAGAGTTAAACAATAAAAGGGTTAAAAATTCTTGATTAACCTGAAAATACAATCAAATGTTTCATTTCAGGTAAATCCCCAATCCAGTTTTTTTCCTGATGCTCTTTCTGCAGCAAATGATAGAAAAAATCCATTATTTATCCAGCTCTGTTAATAAGTGGAAATGGATTTAGCAATTGTCCGTGTATGTAACGCACAATGTACCACATGCAATAAGCCTGAATATGTTACAAGTCTCAATAGAATTTCCATGCATGATTCACATCTTATTCTTGTGTGTTATTTAAGCTACCTTGCTACAAATTTAGAAAGGTGGAAAGCTTTCTGTTTTCTTTTTTGTAAACAAAACCATTATTATCCATTTGAATTTATAGGGCACTTTATGCCCCAAACCTTGTCCAGCATCTCTCTTGATTATACAGTTGGTCCAATAGAAGATACTGCTGACAAAATAAAACAACCCCCACCACCCCCCAAAACCCACCTTGCCTTTCTAAAATAGGTTCTTTATAACATGTTCCACAAAGGATTTAAAAGTATGCAAAGATAGCAGCAGCTGTCACTTCAACAGTGAATGATCCTGTAACTCTAACTAGAAACCATGCAGATTTGCAAATGACCTTTTTGCAGCTTTCAGATGTTATCTATTTCGATCTACATAATGGGAGGCACACAGATTGAAAATACAATGTGGTTTCAGTCTTTCAGTCATAATAATCATAATACCCTGTAGCTCTTAACACATTTCATTGGTACATCTCAACGTTTTTAAAAAGTTGTTCAGTATCATTACACGTGTTCCACAGGTGATGAAGCAGCAGCCATAGGGAGCCAAAGCCAGGAGACCCCTGATTCCAGGTCCAGTATTCCATCTACATGATTAAGCTCTTTCACAACCTAGCAGAGATGCCCAATCAAAACCCAAATGCTCTAGTGTATCCGTGTAGACAAAAACATTAGGTTTGTACATTATTTTGCTTATGCATTGAAGACTCACTTTAATATGAAACATTAAAAAGATACATGATTTTTAAAATATTACATAGTATAAGCATTAAGTGAGAACAGTACTGACAATCCAAATGGAGTCTCAAGTGTTTGGTAGGAATAAGACTGTTTATTTTGAAGTAACTGATTGTATTTTCTTTGTTTTTTAAAGTGGTCTGAGTTCTACCTTGTTCTTGTTGAGATTTGCTTTAAGGTTGCCTAATCAAGTTGAGCCACATGCCACTGGCAAGTTATCAAACTCAGTTTCCTCTAATAAGAATATGGTCACCTACTCTAACCATGTTTGCCTCAGGGCATATCCTTACCACCTGTGTGGAAAATGGTACACAAACAAGAGAATGGGCATTCTGGGACAGGGAGGGGTTGTGTTGGTGGAAGGGCTGGAGGGTGATGCACCCTGGGAATCTTACCTGGCAGAGTTGCCCTTTGTCAGTTTCAGACAATGCAAAACAGAGCAGCCCTAAGGCTCTGCTCAACTGTTCCAGGAACTGATTCACTGGCGTAACTTTTTGAATCGGGGAGGGGTTGGGGAGGGATTAGTAGGATGCATGTACTCCCATTCTTCCCTTTACAGTGTACCCAAAACCATTCTAGAGCACTTGGGTATCTAATAAACAAATTGTTTCCCACCCATCTCCATTTGTCAATATTCCATCAGAAAATATTGATTAATCTCAACTGAAATGTATTTTCTCTCTTGTCAAGGACTTCTCTGGTCCAGGATGAAATTCCTGATTAAATCCTCCCCAAATCTGCAGTCAGTCCTTGTGAAGTGCAGGGGGTGCCTCGACTACTAGGCTAGCATCTCACACTCTCTCTCTGGCTTTCATTTTTCTCATGAAAAATATTTCATTTTCATTCTTATGTAAAAAGAAAAGACATTTTGGAACTTTTCTTTTTTCCCTTCCTTTTTTCCCCCTTCTTTTTTTACAGAACAGAATTCTTATTTTCTAGCCAGGCCTATCCTAAGTATCAACTCAAGGCCTGACTATCCATCTATTAAGTCAATGGAAAGATTCCTATTGATGTCGTCAGTGGTTAGAACAGACTGCTAACACCTTCTGGAGTCCACTTCTGAAGTCCTTCAATTTACAATTCGTTTAAAGCAGCATATGCATCTATAAAACATTAAGTAATGATTAGTCGAATATAATCCAGGTTGCATATTAAGGTATGGATACTTGCAACAGAGTCCCACTCCAGGGATGGCTGTGATGCCCCTGGAGCCCTCTCAGGTCTTGTCAAATGAGCTCTCTTTTGGGCAATCTCCCCTTCCCCTTTCCTGCCACACCTTGATGTATTTATCTTAGAAAAGGGGAGACTTCTCCAGGGCTCCCCAAGCCCAGTCTCACACTCAGTAACACAGGTATCCATGTACATTGCCTTAAGGGCCAATTACATGGGCTCCATCCTGCTCAATACCCACGCCCATGCCTCACAGAAGTCAAACATACTAATTAAATCATAACTGCCCCTACCGGCTACAGGATCCTAGCTCTGTTTGTCCTTACGCCAGCCCCTCTCTGGGCTATGGACACTCTGGCCCCTGTGGTCTCTGGCTGTGGCCTTCCTGGCCTTCAATCCTTCTCCTTAGACAGTGGCCCCACTCCTACACCAGTTGAGTCCCTTGGGTTCTCCAGCTCCGCCAGTCTTGCTGTGGCCCTTCTTGGCCTTTGACCCTTCCTGATCCCTAGCCATGCTCCTAGGACAGTGACACCTATGCGTATCCAAGGTACCAGCCCTCTTCTCTCTTTCTGAGCCCCCTAGTACCTGCTTCCTCTCTGGTCGCTCCAGCCCCTCTCTGTCTGGGCCAGCTGGGACCTCCTTACCTCCCCTTAGTCCCTTCCACAAACCACCAAATGCCCCTCAGCCCTAAAGCTGCATGCTCTCTGTCCTACCTGCCCTAAGGCTGAACTCCCAGCCCTAAGGCTGCCTGTCCAGCTAAGACATACTTAGTGCAAGCCAGAGTCACTCTCTTAGCAGCTGATTTGGAGCTCCTTCCCATCAGCTACCTGGATAAGACTGCCCACCTACCTCAGGCCCTGGCTTATATATATCTCAAACCCAGTCCTCGCCCCCTCCCTGACCCCCAACAGACAGCTGTCTTCTTTGATTGCTGCCTGAGCTGTTTTTCTACAGCCTTCTCTCCTCTTAAAGTCATAGACATGCTAAGCACCCTGTCACACTGGTATGAAGTAACATCACAGATACTCCATGTATCATTATACACTAATTCCCCTTCCTTGCCCCTCAACACAGTACAAATAATAATTATTAATACACACTTGATTCCATCTTCCATTAATCTGATCCTGTTCTTCCTATTTGCATCAATTATGCATGCTGCCTGCTGACACACACCTAAAATATGCACAAAAAAAGGAAAAATCATTTTCTTTACATGATTTTATCATTTGATAGCAAAATATTTTTTTTATTTTCTTGTCAAAAGTCAGCAGGTAACTTGTAAACAAAACACATCACTTGTCTGTCTTTGTTAGAAAGGCAATCACCCATTATAGACACAAATTAACCTGACTCACACAAACTCAGTATGCTTTGTTTTTATTACTGTAAATTAAATTACATCCAAACAGTAATCATACTTTGCACTTAGATAGCATCTCTCATCCTGAAAGCGTATCTGTAGTATGTAATTAGAGTTTAATTATCTTCATAGGTGATCATACCAAGACTGTAAACTCTTTGGGTTAAGAACTAGCTTTGTTTTGGGTTTCTATAGAACTTTGCACAATGGGGTCCTGGTCCATGATGGGGGCTTCACCATAACACAAATCCTAACTCTGTGTCAATGGCACTTTAGGAAGATGGATTCTTATTTCCATCATAGAAATGGGAGAAGTCAGGCTGAGGGAAGTTAAAGGACAATTTTCTGAAGCTATAATGCAGGTGATTTTTCCTATAGGAATGTAGTTTGGAGCTCCAATGCATGGAGCAGACTCTAATTACTTTTTTAACAGACATGCCTGGGCATGCACGAGCTTGTGTATGCCAGAAGGATGTGCCCACTCCAATGGGCTGGCCAGTGACAATGCAGCTGTATGGGGCTGCACTGTGGTTTCCAGAATCCCACAGGGATATACAGACTAGCAACTAGTAGGGGCTCAAGAAACTATCAGCTGGGAAGCACTGGTAGAAGTGAGCTGCCATTAGTGCTCCTTTTCCAGTTGGACCACCCACATACTTGAAAAGAGGCAGCTGCTGAGGTGGGGAGGAGACTGAGAAGCAAGCATCAGCAGCTCTGATTTTGTAGAAATGAATTGTGTAAGTGTTCTGTGCAATGGCACAGTTCCCACTTGCCCTGAGCTTAGTGGACTCCACCCTTACCCAGAAGGGTTTCCCAGGGAATGTAATCCTGCCTATAAAAAATAGGAAATCCACTTAGTTTCCAAAGATGCTGGCTGTTTGCAAAGCCAGGTCACTTGTTGCTACTTTGCTGCCAAGTACATACGACCCTATCATGGCTCCTTTATCTTGAGAAATGGACACTTTGCAAGACTCTTTGCAATACACAAGCTAGGCAGGTTGGCTGCTGCAAACAACTTTTTATCCATACTCATATGTGCCTTCAATGACTTCCAAAATGCAACCTAACATTTGAGAGGCAGAAGCTTCCTACAGTCAGGTGACAAGTCCCAACAAAGGCAGCACTACACCTGGACCTAAGCCAGTCACTAGCAAAAAGGACTGATGGCACAGTGATGAGCAAAGCCAGCATTAGGACAGTTGCAATTGCCCTGAGTCCTAAGCTGGGCAGGCACTTCCATTCCATTGGCAGCTGTAAAAACTGACCACCAGCTGTTCATTTCAGAGCTGTTATTACTAGGATCATGTGGTAAAGTCAATCTGAAAGCCTAGTACTGAATTTTTTCATGAGGCTCCCAATGGTAAACTGTCTTGGTCAAGAGGATTAGGAACAGAATTTACACATAAACCAGTTTAAGTGATCAGAAACTGGTTTAAACCTATAACAGAACAGAAGTTTGGTACACATAAAACTAGTTTCAAAATGGCTGAAACTGGTTTAAGATAAACCTACTTGAATGTAGTATCAAACTTAACTGATTTAGGTCAAACTGGTTTATGAAACTTCTGTCCCAGACCAAGGTGACTGTTTGATTGGCATGTCTTCCATAGCTGGAAGAATACAAAAAAGATACTTAGTGCCAACAGTACTAGCAGCATTCATATTAAATGAAGCCATCTGGACTGTTTTGCCAACATCAGCGTACTGCCCTATCTTGACTTAGACCCATGATAACTGTGATCAGACCCTGACTCATTAAAAGATAACATTTGGGCTGTGGATCCTAGTAGATTAGATCATCTGGCATTTTTCCTTGTACAGAAAGATGCTTCATGGACAGTGATAAACCTCTACCTTGGTGATTTTTTTTTCAATTGCAGAACTGCCTTTCTGAAGCTAGACAAACACGTTTTATCCTCAAATTTGAATTTGGGTTCTTCACAACAAAATTAATTGGCTATGACCTTTCCATGTCATCTTATTTGATCCCATTTGAAAAATATTTCCTATAAAAACTGAAAGGCAATTATGTGCTCCTGCTTGATTTGTGGTTGTGGCTCTCCTCTCCTAGTTGAAGATTATGCAGCAAGAAAATTGCTGGACCCTAGAATCTTATGTTGTTTATAATGCATTTGTTTACCTCCTACTTTTGCTGCTTGACATTTTCTCCTCTTGTTTCTCCAGAATTGTGATTAACAGAAATGATGACCTGTCAAAATACTGGTGAATGTTAATCAGCAGTGAAATATTTAGCTTGTATTTGTCCTGTCAACCAAAATAAACATACTACTTTAAAAAAAAAAACTAAGGTCAGTCTACCTTCCCTGTGGTTTACTTCCTAAAAAGTTAGCAGTAGTATAAACAGGCTTAATTTTTCAATCTAAAAAAATGTACTTCCTCTAATGTATGTCCAAATGACTAGAAAGTAAAACCAAAAAGGGTTTTAATAGTCTTTAGATATAGAAGAATGACCACAGGAAGTGGTTCAAACCATCTTCAGGAAATGCCAAGCCAGGATTTCTAATGAATAAAATCTAATTGTATAAGATTATTATGTTTCCATGAATAATGAATACAATGGCAAATTCTTTGCAGTAAAACAGTAAGTTTTGTGTTAGAAGTTTTGACAGCTTAAGTTTCCTACTTATCCTCCTTCTGCACATATTGGGCATGTCCAGACAAGCCTGCACATGCCTCTTGCCACATCTCGAAGAAGATTGAGACAGTCTGGTGGCCAGCCTGCCCCTTGCCCCAATACTGCAGCATACTGCCTGCCCTCGCAGGGCAAACAGAGATGCAGGCTGCAGTGACCTGAACCCGGGCTCTGTTCCAGGTAAGTGAGGCGGGGGGGAAGAGGGAGGCTCTGAAGGTGCAGGGGACTGTTGGGGGGGGAGCAGCTTGGGAGGGGTGGGTCCCCTGGCTGCTCCCCTGCAGAGCCCACATGCCTCACCACAGGGCTCCAGTCCTCCTGCACAGCACACGTGTCTCCCCACACAGCCCCAGACCCCTCACACAGCCCACAGCTCATCCACAGCAGCAGTGGCCATTGGGAAGCTTAGAGCCTCCTGGCACAGTGCCCCCCCCCATGCAGCAGGGGGGCAGTGGAGGGGGGGCAGTGCAGCTCAGCCCTGGCTGCCTGGAACCTGGTGTTGCCTCTGCCACATTGCACTGCCCCCCGCTGTGTGGGTGGGCTGTGCCAGGAGGCCCCAAGTGCCCTAATGACTACTGCTGCTGTGGGTCAGCTGTGGGCTGTATGTGGGGGCTGGGGCTGTGTGGAGAGGCATGTGGGTCCTGCAGGGGGCTGGGACCCTGTAAGGGGGTTGGACCCTGTGGGGGGACTGTACTTGTTGAGGGGCAGGGAACCCACCACTCCTGATCAGCCCCCCACACAGTCTCCCCACACCCACAATCCTCCCACCATCCCCCCACATCCCATGCCCTCACACATCCCTCCACACCCACCTACACACCCACCCTCATTCCCCCACACCCCTTCCCACCCCCTCCTGCAAACTCCACATCCCCCCATCACGAACCCATCATGCCCAGCTGCCAAACAGGATGAGACCTGCTGGCAGGAGCTGTGACTGCAGGGGCAGCTGTCCCTACATCCTAGTTAATGAAGGGGTCAGGGGGACCTCTAACTGTTCTCTGATAAACCAAAAGCAAACAGCAAAACATAAAGATATTTAGAATTTATTTTATTATGATGATAGAGACACTGGTAGGCTTCCAAATTGCTTTAACATTGTAAATATATCAATAAAACATTGCTGAACTGATCTCTCTCTCTCTCTCTCTCTATATATATATAGTGGTATTTTCTTTTAATTGTGGAGGAACATGGATTTGATGGGTATTTCAAAGAACGAATTTAGGATTTTTTATCAGAGATTTTGCAGTTTTTAAATAGGGAACACCAGTATTCCTGCTAGTGAAGCAAGTGGCAGGACCCAAGCAGAGGAGCCTACTCAGGGCTGGCACCTGGGAACCAGTTGGAGGTGGCTGACCTCCTGCCACATGGGGCCAGGAAGACATGCTTTGACAATTCAAAGCAGGCCACCAGACTGAGAACCTCTTGCAAGCAATAACTGCCCAGATGGCAGGATGGTGGCACACATGGCAGTAGTGTTGCACAAAGGCTAACTATGCAGCCACAGCTCACAGCAGCTGGCCCTGAGGTGCAGATGCCTCTGCTGCAGCTATGTAGTCCGATCTGGGTCTGGAAGGTGCACAGCCTTGGGGCCACATGCTGTCACAGGTGGTAGCAGGTCATAGCCAGGCAGCAGCCTCCACTGCCAGACTGCTAAAATGGGTGGAGGGTGCAGGGAACTCTCTGTTAGGGCTGCTTCAGCAGTCCACCTGGCACAAGGGGCTAGTGTCTTCAGATACCAGTTAGTCAGGCCCCAGAAGCTCCTGTGTATTTGTATCTTCCTTCTAGAGATTGTGGGCCTCAAGGCCCATCTAGTTAACTAACAGTGCCCACTGTGTAGGGCCAAAGTTTGAAAGATACAAATGATTAAAAAAAAAAATTTTTTTTTAATTTTTTGGTGGGACAACTAAAGAAGAAAAGGGTAGGAGTGATGGGGGGGAGGAGGGGGGGTCAAATGTTCAAAATGTGAAAAGAAGTTCTCCAGAGGGGGACACAGAGCAGAGCCCCCCGGGCTGCACCCACAAGTCCTCAAAGCCATCCAAGTATCTGGTGGATGCTGCCTACTGGTGCTCTGCCCAGCAACGGACACGGACAAGGGAGAGGAAATCAGCCCTGAAGTCTCCAGGCCCCTTCCTGGCCAGAGCCTCCTTCCTGGTCAAGTACAGGGCCCTCTTGGCCAGGGCCAGGAGGAGGTTGACCAGGAGGTCCTGGGACTTGGTGGGGCCACGGATAGGGTGACCAAAAACAAAAAGGTGATATTCAATCAGAACTTCAGGAGGAGGTTCTGGAGGTGGAGGTGGAGTTGGAGGGGCTGCAACCTGGTGCACTTGAGGGTCATGTGCGCCAGGGTCTCCCTCTGCCCACAGAAGGGGCAGGAGACCGAGGTGTCTGTGAAGTTTGCCACATACATGCCCATGACAATGGATCCATGGAGGAGCTGCCAGCTGAGGTCCCCAGTGGCTCGTGGGATGAGGATACAGTACAGAATCAGCCACTGGGGAGCCCCAGCCATACCCTCACTGAGCAGGTCCTGCCACTTGGTGTCTGGGCGGGACGTGAGGGTAGCATGATGAATTGTGTGGTACACAAGCATGTAGAGGTGGTGGTGATGGATGGTGGAAAAGCAGATCAGTCTGGTGTCCTCCAGCCAGTTCAGGTGATGGAGTGGGGAGCACCGTGAGGCTACACAAGGCGCCGGCCCCATGATGACTCTGGTGGGCTGGAGGACATGGGGGAGGGCGGGGACCGCCACCATGCAGGACTTGGTTGACAAGGGCAAGGGCGTCAGGAGGTAGGGCAGATTTTACCTCCTGGACCAGACAGCAGCTTGCACGTATCATGAGTAGACCCATGAGCCAGGACAGCACGCTGGGGTCCACCCACTCCTGCCTATCATAGTCCAGGAGGTCTCCGATACAGGTGACACCAGTCAGGATCAACCTCTGTTGCAACCAGGGTGCCTCTGCTGTCGGCACCTCCAGCTGGAGGTTCGAGAGGAGGGGCTCGATGAGCAGGTCAGAGTCCTGGGTGAGTGTTGCTGGGAACCTGGAGGCACAGACCAGCCTCCAGGCCTGAAGGAGGTCCTGGTAGAACTCCAGCAGCCCGTGCAGGTCCTGCAGGGAGAAGCCCTGCAGGCTGAGGAGCTGCCAATCATATCAGAGGAGGAAGGCATACCCCAGGTGGCGCCATGCCACATGGCTACTGACACAATATAGTACTCCCTGCAGGCAGAACATCAGGACCTGGCTGTGAAGGCAAACCAGGCCCTGGTTGCCATCCCACAAGGGGAGGCTCAGGACCTCCGCAGCAACCCAGTGCTGTCTTGGTCAGAAAAACTCCAGTGCCCATCTCTGGAGCCCTGCCAGGACCTCGGAGGGCACAGGCAGGGTGTGTAAGTAGTACCAGAGCATGGACAGGACCAGCTGGTTCAGCACCAGCACTCTCCCAGGCAGGGAGAGACACCTCAGGAGCCCTGTCCATGCCCAGAGCTGCTCCACCATCCTTGCCTCCAGCTGGTGCCAGTTCTCCCACTGACATTAATGGGTTCAGAAGGATTAGTGGAGGAGTCTGTGGGGGACAAGTAGACCCCCAAGTAGAGCAGCAAGCCTGCACTCCAGCAGATCCCGCAGAGCACAGCCCACCTTCCAGCTGTCAGCCAGGGGCCGGCTGAGGTTGTGGAGGAAATGGGAGGGGCGGGAATGCGGCTAAAGCTCACTGAGCTATAGCCCCACAGGAAAAAAAAAACTGGGAGGGCTATGTTTGGGGAATGTGGGGGAGGGGGAACACACATACAAGTGCTGGGGAGACTCGAGCTGTCTTACTCAGCCACACAACAAACACTAGGGCAAGGGGAGTGAGTCACAGGATTTTCTATACAAGGGCAAAAACACACAGGAAAGGCTGCTGAGGTAGATGTAAATGATGTCTGGAGTGGTGGAGGGGCTTTGTTTGTTGAGGATCAGTCCAGGAGCTCCTCAGGCCTCCAGCCAGGCACTCAGCAGCAGAGCAATAGGCAGGAAAAACAAAGCAGGAGCAGATGCAGAGGCAGCTGTGGGGGAGTACAGAAGCAATCAGTCAATTAGGGAGTAATCCAGTGTAGGTGTGGTGTTGAGTGGTGCAAGGTGGTGCAGCAGGGAATGTCCCTCTCTCCTGAGAGAGGGAAGCAGCAGAACAGATGGTAGCAGTAGCAGCAACAAAAGCAGTGGTGGTAGTAGCCGTTCAGTTCAGCCACTCAGGGTATGCTTCAGGTGAAAGTGGAGGTGAAGCTGGGGGGTGGCCTGCCAAGACAGCTGTGGCAGGCAAGGCACCTTTAGGCTCCGGCACTGTTGTTGGGAGAGGGCCCCACAGGCAGTGCAGGTTCCTTTCCCAGGCTGTCCCCCGACTGCGGTTTGGCAGTGGGCTGGGCAGCAGGCTGGAACTGGGGGGCAGAAGCTGGGAGCTGTGCTGGGGCGTGGTGCTGGGATGAGGTGCTAGGGTGTGGTGCAGTGTGGTGCACCCCTCCCCAGGGGGAGGCAGCAGTGTGCAGCACAGGACCCTCCCCTTGGGAGGGGGCTGCAACAGCAGCAGCAGCCCAAGGCAGGAAGGGGTGCCGCCAACTTACCCCCCAAAACTCCAAGAACGAGCCAGCAGCTAGCAGTAGCCAGAGGCAGAAAGGGGCCTGGCCATCCTCTCCCCAGAAGCTCCTGAGACCAAGCTTGCAGCAGCAACAGCAACAGCAACAGCCTGGGACAGGAAGGGGCATGGCCAACTTCCTCCCAGAGGCTACTCCCTCAGAAGCTCCTGAGAGTGAGTAGCCCTGAGCTACTTGCCAGGGCAGCTTTTTATACTGCTGGGGCCAGCACGGCCTCAGGCTCTAGCTCCCCCTGGCTGCAGATCCAGGAGGAGCTGGACAGGGTTATTTTGCCCCACACCAAAGTGCATGTCTGGGCACGTATGTTGAGGCAAAAATCCTGGGTACAAATTTGCACTGCTCCTATTTGAGCTGCTGCAAGTGCATGTGCCTGCATTTGTGGATGTGTCCATTGAGGACAAAAGTCTAGGGAACTGGTAGAAAGATTTAGGCTAGCAAACAACCACACCGTATGGCTTCATTACATCTAAAGTATGATCTATAAGCTCATTGCATTTATAGCTGTGTAACATATAGCAGATTTTGTCCTTGGATAACTTTGGTGAAATCTGAACCTCACTAAAATCAGCATTAAACCTCCCACTGACATTAATGGGTTCAGAAGGATTGGTGTTTAATTTGTACACTCTCTTAAGAAAAATTAATTTCATTGACTGTCTCACTGTGGGCCCTGTCACAAATCCAGTCCTCTTACCAGTCTTATTAGGTCACTGGAAAACAAGAGGGAGGGTCCTAGGCAAACACCATTGGAATAAAAGACTGGACCAATGGACATTATACTTTGCAAAAGGCAAGAAAAAATAAGGAATATACAGTGAGGTTGTTGAAGGTCCCTGTATGTTTTCTGGACTGATGGACCCAAAAAGTAGTTGGGGGTCTTCCTTGTAATCGTTTGTGAGGTGGGAGAGGGCAGTTTTTATATTCATAGATTCATATTCATAGATGTTAGGGTCAGAAGGGACCTCAATAGATCATCGAGTCCGACCCCCTGCATAGGCAGGAAAGAGTGCTGGGTTTAGATGACCCCAGCTAGATGCTCATCTAACCTCCTCTTGAAGACCCCCAGGGTAGGGGAGAGCACCACCTCCCTTGGGAGCCCGTTCCAGACCTTGGCCACTCGAACTGTGAAGAAGTTCTTCCTAATGTCCAATCTAAATCTGCTCTCTGCTAGCTTGTGGCCATTATTTCTTGTAACCCCCGGGGGCACCTTGGTGAATAAAAACTCACCAATTCCCTTCTGTGCCCCTGTGATGAACTTATAGGCAGCCACAAGGTCGCCTCTCAACCTTCTCTTGCGGAGGCTGAAAAGGTCCAGTTTCTCTAGTCTCTCCTCGTAGAGCTTGGTCTGCAGGCCCTTAACCATATGAGTGGCCCTTCTCTGGACCCTCTCCAGGTTATCCGCATCCCTCTTGAAGTGCGGCGCCTAGAATTGCACGCAGTACTCCAACTGTGGTCTGACCAGCACCCGATAGAGGGGAAGTACCACCTCCTTGGATCTATTCGTCATGCATCTGCTGATGCACGATAAAGTGCCATTGGCTTTTCTGATGGCTTCGTCACACTGCTGGCTCATGTTCATCTTGGAGTCCACTAGGACTCCAAGATCCCTTTCCACTTCCGTGCCACCCAGCAGGTCATTCCCTATGCTGTAGGTGTGCTGGACATTTTTCCTCCCTAGGTGCAGCACTTTGCATTTCTCCTTGTTGAACTGAATTCTGTTGTTTTCTGCCCACTTGTCTAACCTGTCCAGGTCTGCTTGCAGCTGTTCCCTGCCCTCCGGCGTGTCCACTTCTCCCCATAGCTTTGTGTTATCTGCAAACTTGGACAGAGTACACTTCACTCCCTCATCCAAGTCACTGATGAAGACATTAAAGAGTATTGGTCCAAGTTGGCTCCAGCAGACACACTGCTACGTAGAGATGAGTCTAATTGCTGTTGACAGGTGGTGTTATGGATGTTGTTTTTCTTTCACAATAGAAAAACTTGAATTCTGGAACAACATTGCTTTTCATTATGGCTGTGTAAAACAGCACCATTTCGTTTCAACTTCCATTTCACCATTTTGATGGGACAGTGTTTTGTTTTGAGTTTCGTTTAATTTCAAAAGCACTGTTCCGTTTCATTTTATCGAAACTGTTTTGCTGTTTCAATGCTGTTTCGACATTTTGCCCATAGGCTATAATGGGGAATCACAAAACTGCCTACAACTTTGTCATTTCCTGCCTGGTTTGAATGAAAACAGCAGGCATGGTAGCCCCTGCTGAGGCCGTGAAGCCTGACAAGTTTCAATGAGATAGGTGCAGGGGTTTCTGGAAAACAGCACCTAAAGCTGCTGACAAGCAAAACCTGTGTCACACGTGTGTGTTAAGGTTCAGTGGGTTGAGAACAGCAGGTGTAGTAGCCTCTGCTGAGTCCATGAAGCCTACCAAGTTTCAAGGAGATAGACATAGGGGTTTCTGGGAAATTACACTTCAAACAGTTCAGAGCAAAACTCGTGACGTGTGACTGTGTGTGTGTTAAGGCACAACTGTTTTTCCATCTCCCCTAGAGCACTAGCACTGGGATTGGAAGTGATCTCAGGGAAGGATCACAGTCACTGGCCAGCTACACATGTCAATGTGAGAGCAGTCCTTCCTCCCCTCTTCCCCCTCCCTCTCCTTATTTTCTGTTTCCCTGCAAGCAAGCCCAGCTTCAAAACTCAAAACATTTTGAAAATTTTGAAACGTTTAGAGTACCCTCGTTTCATTTCAAGGCTGTTTTAAAGCCTTTTGTTTGGTTTGATTTCACTATTTTGAGCTCAAAATGAGTCAAAACAGTATCAAAATGAAATAGCCAGTGAAATTTCGCACAGCCCTACTTTCCATACTAAATGGTTATGGCGCTCACAGAGATGTTATTTTGTAAACTTTTGAGAACTTGAAGCAACACAGTAAAACAAATTGACAGATTTATGTGGATGCTGAAGGGCTCCTTGAAGTTAAAATAGATTTAGAATAGCTAAAAACTATTTCCTTGCTTCTTTCCAGTAAGAGCATGTATACATTTTCCCATTTTAGCATGCCTAGAGGTGTGAGAGAAGATGCTTTTTTTCTATGAAAACCTATGATTTAAGACATTACATGCCAACTTAAGTGGCAAAATTCATCATGGTGCATTTTGAAAGTTCCAGGTGAAGAAATGAAGTATCCATTTAGTCCAATTGTAGGAAAGGAAGAATCAGATCAACAGCAGATTTGAGGTATAAAAAGTATGAGCTAGCTTCTCTGTATTTAGGGAGCCCTGCACTGCTCTCCGAAACAGAATATGCCTTTTAAACATACTTCAGCTACACATCATGTCCTAACATGATATCAAGAGGCTTACCAAGTGTTGAAGCTTGCTGTATGACCTGTTTCAACTGCTCTACATAGCATTAGTAGACCCATGTACACTTCCACCAGTAACCTAAGGAAATCTTAAGGAAGGATGAGAGAAACCGATCAATGTCAGGCTTAAGATACTACTGCTATCATCAATCACTGTAGTATCTACATACCCTTACTACAAAAAGCTTTGTTTTCCTTTCACATTCCCCTTTGCAGTGGGTAAAGATCAAGAAGGGAATGGATAAAAATTTGGTGGTTTTGATTAACAAATTATCTGAATTTCTAATAAAGAACCTGAGTAGGATTTTTAAAGGAACCGTCTCCAGTTCCTCACTTAATCTAGTTTCTCTGCGGGCTTCCATACATTTATTTTATTAGCTAATGTCTATTAACTTGTTTCTGTGGCATACAGCTGGATTAGCCTTATGCACATAGCAGTGCAGATAGCAATTACTTTGAGAAGCAACTTTCCAGAATTTTGGCAGTTTTCCAGTAGTGTTTTTTGCCTTAATTTGAAAACTGTGGTCCAAAATTTGCACACAAAACAGTTGATTCCAGCCTCCCATTTTTTTAATATTTACATAAAAAAGGTGCACACATTTTGAAGGCACAGACATGTCTGGGTATGAGCGATGCAATTTATGCACTCTAACAGCCTGATGTATCAGCACAGTTAGGTAATCAGTTGTATAAAAGATATAAATTTGCACCTCAATTGATTTTCACCCTCCAAAAACTTGGGCAAAAGCAAGAGGCCATTTCTTAACATCCAGCTGATGGCCAGTATAAAAATACTTGCAACTAAGCTAGTTCTAGTTGCTACTGTTCTAAAGAACTTCCTTCCATTTCACTTGGAAACTTGAATCTGCTCTTTCCCTTGCAGCCAGTGAACTGCATGAAATAGGCTTCCCAGCTGCATAAAGCGCGACTAGCCTTTCCAGACTGCCACCCAACTGAACAATGAAAAGGGAGTTATTTAGCCCCAATGGGCGCGTCCAGATGAGCATGCACATGCCTGTTGCCCCACCTCAAACCCCTTTGATGTGGGGCAACAGACATGTGCAGGAACGAAAAAATGTTCCCCACACTGCAAGTTTGCAGCATGGGGAGAAAATTAGACCCCTGGATGTCCAGGGGTCTAAAAAAACCGCTCCGCAATAGAGCGGAGCAAGGCACAGTTCAAGACCGAGGCACGAGCTGCACAGTCCCTGGGCCAGCCCAAAGTCACTGTAAAATATCCCCAAATCCATGTTCCTCCACAAGTAAAACAGAAGACCACTATAAAGACAGAGAGCAAGAAAGAGACAGTGATCAGTTGGGCAATGTTTTATTAATATATCTTACAGTGTTAAAGCAAGTCTCTTATCATAATAATAAAGTGAACTGTAATACATGTTTCATGAATTCATGAATACTTGTTTTGCTGCACTCCCACAGGGTGATGGCCCCCACACAAGGGGTTTGGCCCTCTCACAAGGGGTACGGGCCCCTCAACAGGGGGTTCAACCCTCACACAAGGGGTTCAGCCCCCCAATAGGGGGTTTGGCACTCTCACAAGGGGTACAGCCCAACAACAGGGGGTTCAACCCCCACACAAGGGGTATGGGCCCCAATGGGAGCCACATGGCCCCCACAAGAGCTACCACCCCCCTTGCAAGGCTGACATGCCCCACTCCAGCCCCCCCAATTGCTGCCCCACCTGGTCCCATCCCCCACTAGTTGCTGCAGCCCCCCCAATGGGTGCCCCACCCAGCCCCAACCTCCTGCTCCCCCAGACCCCCGCAATGGGTGCCCCACCCATCCTCTCCCCCTCAACTTGCACCCCCAGGGCCCCATGGCTACCCCACAACCCCAGGCACCATCACTTAAAAAAAACCCAGAAAATAAAACCAGGAAAAAAACCCTCTGCTTACCTTAGAAGCAGGAGTGAGGGGGCTCCAGGGCCTCCTGGCAGAGCCGCCTGGGCAGCACAGGGCAGTGTGGGGGCAGGAGGGCTCAGGCTGGGGCTGTCAGCCTGCCCCGCACTGTGCGGGCGGGGCCCCAGGCGGCCACACGGCACCTCCAACTGCCAGTAAGTGCCGGGGTTTTTGGTGTTGTTCTTGTTAAGCTATAGGGTGAGGCGGGGCAGGGATGGGGGGGTTGGGGTGATGGGGCTGGCCAGGGCAGGGGTTGGGGGGCTTGTGGGGCTTGTGGGGGGAGGGGCTGGCCCCGGCAGGGGTCAGGGGCCTTGGGGGCACTGGCAGGGGGAGGAGCCGGCTCCAGCAGGGGTTAGGGGCCTGGGGGGCCTGGCGGGGGGAGTGGCCAGCTCCGGCAGGGGTCGGGGGCCTCAGGGGGGCTGGCGGGGGTTGAGAGGGACTGGGGGAGTGGGCAGGGCTGTCAGGGGTCTCCCCCAGGGTCCCCTCCCCTCTCCTGTAGCCCCCCTGGCCCCTTACTCACCGCCACCAGAGCCCTGGTGCTGAAACATGTGGCCTGGCCAGCGGTGTGTTTCAGCACCAGGGCGAGAGCCAACCATAGAGACGCTCTGGCAGCCAGAGCATCTCCATGGAGAACCCAGCCTCCAGTTGCCTCAGGGCACAGTCAGGGACCATGCCCTACACCACTTTTTTAAATGTCAATTTTTTTAGACCCCCGGTCTAATTATCTCCCCGTGCTGCAAGTTTGCAGTGTGGGGAACATTTTTTTTGTTCCCGCATATGCCTGTTGCCCCACCTCAAAGGGGTTTGAGGTGGGCAAGAGGCACATGCACGCTCATGTGGATGCACCCAATGTGTCCATAGGTTTAATATAATTTTGATCTTTGAGTGAGTACAGACAATGATTTAACAAAGCCAAAATCTTCTATCTCAAGTGTAATTTTTGCTTGTTTAGATGCACAACAGTATTATGAGGGGGGAAATACTGCAGCAATGTGACTTCTTGTTGTTTTATAGTGGACTCTGTTGAAAAAAGTCAATAAAACAGCTGTTTTCGCTGGGCAGCGTTAACAAGTCAATTGTTTAAAATGTATTTTTTTATGGTTACTTCATAATATTTATGGTCTGAAAACAATCATCAAATGCTTAGCTGTACCTTTTTTATTGACACAGCCTTCCTGTTCCTATGACTGGCTTCCTCTGAGGAAAATGGGACATGTTGGATGATTTCCCAGTTTCTATTTGTATAGGAAGTGTACAGGCTAACCAGTGATCAGTGTTTCTGCTAATCTGTAGCCACTGAGGAACACCTGCAATTCAGCACTTAGCTTGTTCTGCTGCACAAGGTTTGCAGCTATCAAAATTAATTGTTCAACACAGAATGAAGCTGACATTGTATCCCATATGAATAGCCTCACTCCTATTTTTTTTTAAATTGCAGATGAGAGAATTTGAATAAGCACAGATCTTTTTCATTCTAAGTGAAGATAAGAAATAGCTTAGAAATGAGTAAAACCCAGCTGCTGTTTACTTGAAATGACAGAAAGGACAAAAAGATTAAGATATAAGATTATCAATAAAAGACTTTATATGTTACTTTCTTGTGTGCATATACATAGAAGTGCCATTCAAGTAAACACAAGCTTTCTAGCAGAGGAGACCCTGATTTTAAAGGGAAGCTGACAGTTTGAAAAATCTTACTGATGTCTGAAAATGTTGTATCTTCTATAGGTATAAATAATACCTAAGATTAACTGCAAAAGTTTTTTTTCCCTCTTTTCCAGTTTACAGATTCAACAGCACATTGTATACAGTCTGTTTCACTTTTCTGTTGCAATTGAACTTTAAAAACAGCAGAAAACAAAAGTTTGGTAAAGAATTAAAAGATTCAAAACATACTATTTTTAAAAATCCATTTTGAAACACATATTTTTATAAAAATATTTGTATCAGATTCAAACAAACTTACTTTCAACAGACATACAGGACAGGACCTAACACAAGGAGTCTCAAACCTCAGTTATGACTTCTAGATAATATCACAGTACAGATCATGTCCTTTTAATACACATCACATCATATTCAAGCTTATCATTAGGCCTGACCTTCAGCACCTTACCCAGACAAAATTCCTAGTGAAGCCACTAAAATTGTGTAGAATTCTATACTCTTGCCCAGCTCTTCCCAAGGCATCTGTCTATACAGCTAGACTTCCATTCAAGACTGCTAGGTGCTGCTGAGACTGATTCTCCCATGGAAATACAAGGGCAAGATGCATGCATATATTTGCATATATTGCAAATATATTTGCGCCACTTGTACCTGCTGTACCTTAGGAGGGACTTTTTCCATAGGAAGGCTGGGGAGAGCAGGTTACAGTTGCAATCAAGGCTTCATAGGCTCTCTTGCTGGTGCCAGACATCTGTGGCATATATTGAGGAAATGTATCATATAAGTGGCAGGCCATTCATCCTCTTTGGGCCAAGTACCAGCCAGCTATGGGGAGAGGGGAAATGAGAGACAGGCCTATGCCAGTTGAATCACATGGGTCATGGTTGAGTCCAAGTTCTTGGTACCTGCTTGTCTCCCTTTACCCAAGCAAAGATTCAGCTACTGAGGACCTACAATATACAGCCAAGGACTATAAAGTAAAGGGAGCCCACTGAATGCTTTACAGAGATAGAAGTTGCCTGATTGCAGTCTGGTACAGGAATTGATTATATCAGCTTCCATGTGTAATCAAACTGGCCATCAGTAAAACCCAAGTAAATGAACAAACTTTAACCATACATACACTTCCCTGGCTGTCCCTATGGATCCCACCCTGCCCCATGAAAGCATAGCCTTCTAGAGCTAGGTCTCTAGGATTTCAAGGATCTCTCTTTACAGCTCCTCTCAACATGGGGAGTAGGTGGGGACAGATCTATTTTGTAAAGTGTGTGTGTGTGTGTGTGTGTGTGTGTGTGTGTGTGTGGAGGGGGGTGTTGCTGGAGGAGCTACTGGTGCTGCAGGAGTGGTTGCAGTCCCTGCTCGCAGCTTGACCCACCCCCAGGCAGGCAGACCATGACATGGGAGTGACAGCCAGGACTTTTTTTTAAGTCCCTCAATTGGGTAACAATCTTCCCTCCGCTGCTCCCTTCTCCTCCATACACAGCAGCATGTCCCTCCTCTCCCGCTCCATTCCCCTCCTCCCATACCTCCCACTGCCTTCCACTGATCCAGAGGGAGGCTCCAGAAAAACTTCTGTCCCACTCCAGCCAGGTTTCATGTAGAGCCAGGGACAGCAGCCATAGCAGCAGGTGAGTTCCCTTTCGCCATAGCAGCAGGTGAGTTCCCTTTCCCCACAGTTGCTCCTGGGCTGGCAGGGAACACCTGGGGGAACCAGGCAGGGAGAAGGAATCCCTGCTGCTGCCATTCTCCTGCCTGTGCCTGGCTCCCTGTGAAACCCACCTGTAGTAAGCTTTGAAGCCTCCCTGCCCTGCCCCTGGGGCAGCCAGAGACAGCGGCAGTGGTAGACTTGGGAGGTAAGGAAGAAACAAGAAAGGTGCGGGGAGAGTTGGGCCACTGAGCTGGGGGGGGGGGAAGGGGTAGAATGTTACACAATTTGGAGACTTAATAAAAGTCCCTGGCTGCTGCTTCTGTGACAGCCTCAACCTACATGTTGGCTGTGGCCACTCCACCCTACCTGGATCCACCCCTGAGAGTAGGCCATGGAAAGGGTTTCATTCCATTTCTAGGGACAGATATTACACATAAACCAGTTTAAATGATCAGAAACTGGTTTAAGCCTATAACAGAACATAAGTTCAGTGCATATAAACCTGTTTCAAAATGGCTTAAACTGGTTTAAGATACACCTGGTTGAAAGTAGTATCAGACTTAACTGATCTGAGTCAAACCAGTTTATGAAATGTCTGTCATGGACCCCTCCCTGGTTTAAGTTAAACCACAGTCTCCCAGCATCCCAGATGCTTTGCAGGGCTGGGCTGGGCTGGGCTGGGCTGTGTGTCTGCTCCAGAGAACAGGTCTGGCCCTGCCCCTCTGCTTCCCATGCAGAGCTCTGGCAGAGACTGCAGGCACAGCAGAGTCTGCCTGGCTTCCCCCTCACTGCTTAAGCAGGGATCACCCCTCCCTTCCATCTCCCACAGCACGGACCTCAGCCCCACAGACCCTAGGCATGTGGTATGCTAGCTAATGCTGAGTGCTGTCTGTGTGTTTGTGTCTTCAGCTTCACTGGGACAGGACAAAGGCAGAAAGGACAGTGTCTGTTTAGGGCTTTTCGGAGCTAATCAACAGTTCAGCTGGTAATGTCCCTCTGCTCCTTCCTTGGAAAAAGCTGTTTAAGAAAAGAATGAACTAATGAGAAAGGCTTTTGTTTTCTTATGGGCTGCTAAATACTGTGTTATCAGCTCTCTGCTGGCTCCCTTGCCTGGCAGGTTTGCTGCAGACAGTATGAAGAAGCAGGGAGAGGGAGATTGGAAACCTCAGTATCATCAACAGTTGCATGCACTGCACACGAGCAGTCCTCCCTCCCCCTCCACCCTTTGCCTCAGAGTGCTATCCAGGGGCCGGGGTCTGGCAACACTCCCACCCATTGAGCAGTGAGCCAGTAAAAGCCTGGGACCGTGTAGGCAGGGTGGAGGTTTAAACTCCTCCCTAATCAGAGCATCCTGCTGGGGTCTGGCCACCCCTCACTCCCTCAGCTCAGCACTGTAGAATGGACGGTAGGGCTGCTCTAGCATCCCCAGCTTCTAGCCTGAGCCACTGCAGGCATGTACCTGCATTTCCTCAGTCCAGAGGGACTGTCTGCACTTGCAAATTGGTTCAACCTAGGCAGGTTAGACTAACCTGCAAAGATTGGATCAATTCAGGCTCAGGCTTTTTGAATGTCTGTCCCTAGCCTAAGGGACAAAATGCAACTCCTGCTACATTACACTTACAAAGGGATACACTGAGGAGCTGCCCTTTGCACTGAGTCAATCAATGAACATACAACAGCCTCTACATCCTGACTCATAATGTCATTATTACCAATGAGGATGCTACTGGAGTTGTGTCCAATAGTTATATTATCCACTATGGGCAAATCTGAGTAAGGCTGTGCCAAGAGGTTCTGTGGTAGCTCAGGACCTTACTTGTCTAGATCCAGTCACAGCACACCTGCTCTGTGACACAGTAAGGCAGTAAGGGTCTTTTCTGTGATGACTCCCTCCCTGCCAACCTGGAGAGTTCAGCTGACAGATCTATTTAACATTCCTAAATCCACTATACCTGACTTAGCACAGCTCCTCACTCCAGGCCTGCCCCCCACCAAGGAACACTCTTCCACTGAAGCATGGATGGTATCCCAACAGCAGTGCAGTATTCCAAGGGATGCTGACCTTTCCACTCCCCTACCTCGTGATAGCTTCCTACACCCTCTGTCCTCAGCCCTAGCCAGCAGAAGAACTGCCCATTTCAGTTGTATATTCAGCCATATGAGCCAGGAGAAGAAGCAGAATTTGTATTTAAGACACAAAACAGAAACAAAGAGTGTATTTCATAAACAGGCTGATAATGGCTTTCAGATGATTACAGGGAACAGAAACAAGTGTTGGGGAATTCCCAGAAATACCTTCACAACTGATCTCATTCACATATTCACCAGCAAAGTTCTCTGGGAAACTATTTTTGTATGCATCAATCCATGGGAACTTCTGTATGAAAACACAGTCATACACGTTTGTATAGTATATGACACAGCAGGTGACCACATTCCAAGAAAGGAATGTGCCTTGACCACTTGTTTACATTACTTCATATCCTTCTTATACATGGCTAAGTCATGTTTATTTCCCACACCTTCCCAAAATTATAACAGCTGACACCGGTCACGGATTGGTTTTTGGTTGTACTTCACCAACAACTGACAGAGCAGAATACAGTTTAGGCTGCCTTTTTCAGTCTTGACCTACATATCCCTTGTCATTAATTAATTGCATCATAAGGGTTTTTAAAAAATATATAGTGAGTCATGTGTCTAGTTAAACAGGGATGTATATCATGGAATTGCAAATGCTTTCTTTCATTTCTGAAAACCATTTTCATTGCTCATGTGTCAGGTATGATCCAGGCCAAGCTGAAGGTGGAAGTAGAAGGAGAGAAGAAATTCTAAAGAGTTCAGAAATCTTGGTGGAGCAATGATGTTTTAGAGCAGGATGTAGAAGGAGCCTAATGCAAACATTTATAATCTGGTGTGAACAAGAATATATGACTTCAAGCATATATTATTTAAAATAATTTTATTCAATTATATTCAATAAACTTTATATTACTAATGTGGTACATTATATACACATCCCATTTGTAGGTATCCCAAACAGGATAAACCCATGTGTATGTGTGTGTGTCTCCACACCTGAATCTGGCCCACCAATTGATTGATCCACCTGTGGCTGCCCCTGCAGTGCTCCACATGGGGCGGAGCCCCACCCACTTCTGCCCAGGGCAGTCCACACCCTGCTCCTGCCTGCACTCACTGGCCCTGGACCCAGCCCCAGCCCCAGCCAGCACGCAAAGCTTCCCGGTGTGGCTGCTCCTGGTGCAGCTGCAGCTGCCCATGTACTGCTCAGCTCCCCCCATCTCCAGTGGCTCCTCCTTCTACTGCCCCTGCTGCACCACTCTGGGCAGCAGGTAATACAGGGAAGCCATGGGAATATGTGCTGGGCACCACACACCCACCTGGGTATGGGGGAAAAAGCAGCGAGGTGGCTTCTGTCCCAGTGTGTGGGACTTCAACTCCAGCTCCAGTTGCCAGCTGTCTTCCACCCACTCTGTGCTCCTAGAGTGATGAGCAGCTACCAGAAAGCTGCTGAGTAGATGGAAACCAGCTGGGAGCGGAAGCTGAAGCTGGAGCCTTGTGTGCTGAGGCAAGTCACCTGGCTGCCCCGCTACCTGAAGCTGCACAGCAGGCACTGTAGAAGGAGCCACTGGAGGTGGGGAGAGCTGAGCAGTAACTGGATGGCCGCAGCCACACTGGGAACAACCCTGCCGGGAAGCTGTGCATGCTGGCTGAGGCCAGGGATAGTGCTGGTGGCTGGGAGCAGACCAGATGGGGGTAGGGGTGGACTGCACATGCACCACCCAGGCAAGCTCTTCCACATGCACCCCCTGTCCCCCCCACCATCCCTGGCCAACTCCTGGAACCTAGTGTACAACCAGTCCCTCATACATGTGTGCACACCCCCTCCCTGCATCCCTCCTACACACCCCCACACACAATATACAAAAGTAAAACTTTATTTTGAACTATTATGTAATCACCTCTATACACACTACTCAAAAAACATAGATCAAGACAAAAAATATTTTTTAAAATAAAATTAAAATTAAAATGGATGTTTGATTTTTAGTATATGATTTTTTAATCTATAATTTGTTAAAATGCTATCTTCTGAAAGATTTTATGCGTGTGGCTCTCGACAGCTCACCAAAATTTGTTAAGTGGCCCTTCATCATAGAGTGGAATGCAGACCTATGTGCTCAGGGAAAATGCGGGCCTCCAATCTGCCTGCCAGATGACAGAACAGGTGACAGGAGCTGGGTGCTGTTGCCTGGGGGCAGCAGCAGTATCGATCTTCCTGGCACTGGGTACAGTCTGTGCCGAGCACCGGTTTGTCATCTGGCAGGCAGATTGGGGCCTGCACCCCTGGGGGGACTCCAGCATAGCCCCTGTAGCCCTCCTGGTGGTGCAGGCAAACCCCTCATCTGCCTACCGGATGAGAGGAGACAGGAACCGGTGCCATGAAGATCGGTGCTGCCACTGGCCCCAGGCAGCAGCACCCATCTCCTGTCATCTGTCAGGCAGATTGGGGGCCCACCAGCACTCCCGGGAGGGCTGTGAGGGCTGTGCCGGAGTCCTCCCAGTGGTGTGTGCCCCTGATCTGCCTACCAGATGACATGAGCTGGGGGGTGCTGCCTGGGGCCAGAGGCAGCACTGATCTTCCCAGCGCTGGGTGCAGGCTGTGCCCAGCACCGGTCTGTCATCTGGCAGGCAGATTGGGGGCCCACACCCCCGGGAGGACTTCAGCACAGCCCCCACAGCCCTCCCAGTGGTGTGGGTGAGCCCCTGATCTGCCTGATGGATGAGAGGAGCTGGATGCTGCCGCCTGGGACTGGCAGCAGCACTGATCTTCCCGGTGCTGGACCCAGGTGGCAGTACCCAGCTTCTCTCATCTGGCAGGCAGATCAGGGGCTCACAGCCCCAGAATAAACTCTGGCACAGCCCCCACAGCTCTCCCAGGGGTGCGGATGAGCCCCTGATCTGCCTGCCTGCTGCATTTTATGTTTCCCCATAATGACCTATGGGCAAAACATTGAAACAGTGTCAAAACAGCAAAACAGTTTCGACAAAATGAAATGTAACAGTGCTTTCAAAACTAAACAAAACTCAAACCAAAACACTGTTCCATCAAATGGCCAAAACAAAAGTCAGATTGGAATGGTGCTGTTTTTCATAGCCCTATTGGGCAATATTCTGTGACCCTGATCAAATCCTTAGTCTCTTTGCATCTTAGTTGCCCTAACCATAAGGGCAGGATAAGGATATCTACTAATTTCTTTGAGGCATGGTTACCACCTATAGATGTAAAGTACAATCACTTATGTGCCAAGTACTACCTATTTAATTTAATGAGGATTAAACCCTGTTATGTGTACAAGTGCCCACAATGGCATGTAAAATACTTCTGCTGTATGTGCATCCTTATTGAACCAATAAAACATATGCTCACAAACAAAGTTCCTTATTACCATCATACAGTATTTATGCTAGAGCCATCAGTCATGCTTTCATGTGAATCCTCGATTACCTTTCCTAGTGTCTTTCCAGTAGAGGCTAGCCCAAGTAGTAACCTTTTGTCATTCTCCCTTGGTTCCTCAGGGTTTTAGGAGCCTGCCTGACAAGTGCTGTGCACTGTCATAGGGAATCCCAGAATCATAGAGGAGTAGGGCTGGAAGGGACCTCCACAGGTCATCTAGTCCAACCCCAACCTGAGGCAGAATCATCCTTATCCAAAGCATCATACACATATCCAAAGCATCAAATTCTACATACAACTACCCTCCACCCTGATACAACATAGACCCAACACCCTAACCTGCCACAGGTAAAGCAGGGGATCCACAGCAGCCAATGTCCTGCTTTATGAAATGTTGTCAATATACACTCAAGAGAACCTGGGTACATGGCCACACCCCCCGCTACACAGGAAGGCAACCCCCCTCCCCGCCCCCCCCATAGTCCATACCAGTCTGACCTTGGGGTAAAATTGCTTTCTGACCCCAAATATGGCGATCAGTCTGACCCTGAGCAGAGGGGAAAGACCCTCTAGCCAGGAACATCAGGCTTTGCTTCCAGCAGGACCATTGGTGCACCCGAGTCAAAATCTCCACCCTCAGATGTAGCCAACACTCGGTGCCTCTGAGGAAGGTTTAAAAACACCCTGACACATATCCAGATCGGTAGCCGTCTGGGGGACAGTGATCACCTAATAATAGAATACACCATAAGACGTCGAGTGGGTAAGGTAACTAGTAAGGTGAAAGTGCTAGACTTTAGGAAAGCTGATTTCAATGATCTCAGGGGATTAGTCAAGGACGCACTGCAGAGTAGGAGATTTGAAGAAATGGAAGCCCAAGAAGGGTGGCTGTGCCTTAAGGAAACGATCCTTCGGGCACAAAGCAAGATGATCCCCGAGCGAGGCGAAAGAGAGAAAGGGGCCAGGAGGCTTCCCTGGCTGACCAGAGAAATCCAGGGCAGCCTAAGGGACAAAAGGGGAGCACATAAAAAGTGGAAACAGGGAGAGATCACCAAAGATGAATATACCTCCTCTGCTCGTGCTTGTAGGGAGGCAGTTAGGTGGGCCAAAGCTACCATGGAGCTGAGGATGGCAACCCAAGTAAAAGACAACAACAAGAAATTGTTTTTTAGATATATAGGGAGTAAAAGGAAGGCCCAGGGAGGAATAGGACCCCTGCTAAATGGGCAGAAACAATTGGTGACAGACAAGGGGGCCAAGGCTGAACTCCTCAACGAGTTCTTTGCCTCAGTGTTCCTAAGTGAGGGGCACGACAAGTCTCTCACTGGGGTTGTAGAGAGGCAGCAGCAAGGCGCCAGACTTCCATGCGTAGACCCTGAGATGGTGCAGAGTCACTTGGAAGAACTGGATGCCTTTAAGTCGGTAGGCCCGGATGAGCTCCATCCAAGGGTGCTGAAGGCACTGGCCGACATCATTGCAGAGCCACTGGTGGGAATATTTGAACGCTCGTGGCGCACGGGCCAAGTCCCAGAGGACTGGAAAAGGGCCAACGTGGTCCCCATTTTCAAAAAGGGGAGGAAGGAGGACCCAGGCAACTATAGACCTGTCAGTCTCACCTCCATCCTTGGCAAAGTCTTTGAAAAAATTATCAAGGCTCACATTTGTGAGAGCCCGGCAGGACAAATTATGCTGAAGGGAAATCAGCACGGGTTCGTGGCAGGCAGATCGTGCCTAACCAATCTAGTTTCTTTTTATGACCAGGTTACGAAACGCCTGGACACAGGAGGAGGGGGTGGATGTCGTATACTTAGACTTCAGGAAAGCCTTCGATACGGTATCCCACCCCATACTGGTGAACAAGTTAAGAGGCTGTGACTTGAATGACTACACAGTCTGGTGGGTGACGAATTGGCTGGAGGGTCTCACCCAAAAAGTCGTGGTGGATGGGTCAGTTTCGACCTGGAACAGTGTGGGCAGTGGGGTCTCGCAGGGTTCGGTCCTTGGACTGATACTCTTTAATGTCTTCATCAGCAACTTGGACGAGGGAGTGAAATGTACTCTGTCCAAGTTTGCAGATGACACAAAGCTATGGGGAGATGTAGACACGCCGGAGGGCAGGGAACAGCTGCAAGCAGATCTGGACAGGTTGGACAAGTGGGCAGAAAACAACAGAATGTAGTTCAACAAGGAGAAATGCAAAGTGCTGCACCTAGGGAGGAAAAATGTCCAGCACACCTACAGCCTAGGGAATGACCTGCTGGGTGGCACGGAAGTGGAAAGGGATCTTGGAGTCCTAGTGGACTCCAAGATGAACATGAGTCAGCAGTGTGACGAAGCCATCAGAAAAGCCAATGGCACTTTATCGTGCATCAGCAGATGCATGACGAATAGGTCCAAGGAGGTGATACTTCCCCTCTATAGGGCGCTGGTCAGACCGCAGTTGGAGTACTGTGTGCAATTCTGGGCGCCGCAATTCAAGAGGGATGCGGATAACCTGGAGAGGGTCCAGAGAAGGGCCGCTCGTATGGTTAAGGGCCTACAGACCAAGCCCTACGAGGAGAGACTAGAGAAACTGGATCTTTTCAGCCTCCGCAAGAGAAGGTTGAGAGGTGACCTTGTGGCCACCTATAAGTTCATCACGGGGGCACAGAAGGGAATTGGTGAGTATTTATTCACCAAGGCACCCCCGGGGGTTACAAGAAATAATGGCCACAAGCTAGCAGAGAGCAGATTTAGATTGGACATTAAGAAGAACTTCTTCACAGTTCGAGTGGCCAGGGTCTGGAACCGGCTCCCAAGGGAGGTGGTGCTCTCCCCTACCCTGGGGGTCTTCAAGAGGAGGTTAGATGAGCATCTAGCTGGGGTCATCTAGACCCAGCACTCTTTCTTGCTTATGCAGGGGGTCGGACTCGATGATCTATTGAGGTCCCTTCCAACCCTAACATCTATGAATCTATGAATATAGCAAAAAGGAGGGAGGAAGGCAAACAGCAAAGCTCAGAAACATAGGAAATACTCATAATAGAACACGGGCATAGATAATCCTAGATCACCTCTGACCAGTGGTTGTCCAATGTCTTCTTGAACACCTCCAGTGATGCAGAGTCAACAACTTCCTTAGGCAGTGTATTCCACTGCTTCAGTGTTATCACAGTGAAGAAGTTTTACTGGATATCCAGTCTAAACTTATTTTGCTGCAACTTCAGGCCATTTGTCTGTGTCCTCCTCTCTTCAGCAAGACAGAAAAGGTGCTTTACCTCCTCTTTATGGCAGCCCTTCAAGTATTTGAAGACTGCTGTCATGTCCCCTCTTAAGTGCCTTTTTTGTAAGCTAAATATGCCTGGCTCCTTCAGCCTCTCCTCATATGACTTGCTTCCCAAACCCTTTTTCATCTTTGTTGCTCACCTCTGGACCCTCTCTAACTTCATGTCCTTTTCAAACTGTGGAGCCCAGAACTGCACACAGTACTCCAGATAAGGCCTAACCAGTGCTGAGTAGAGGCACTCTCACCTTCTTTGTCTTGCATCTAATGCTTCTATTGATGCATCCCAAAACACCATTTGCTTTTTGGGTGGCTGCATCACATTGCAAGACTCCCAAGTCCTTTTCCATAGTGCTTCCATTCAGCCAAGTGTCACCCATTTTAGAATTGTATTTTTGATTATTCCTCCGAAGCATTTATCTGCATTGGACTTCATCCTGTTAGCTCTAGCCTAACTTTCCAGTCTGTCAAGATCCTTCTGAATTGCACTTGCATCATCCAATGTGTTTTCATTCTTTCCCAGTTTCATGTTGTCTGCAAAATTGCTCAAGAAGCTTTCTATTCCAGCACCCAAATTTACTGGCCTCAGCGAGCCAAGCTGAGTAACTCTAGTCATCCCTTCACAATGGATGTAAAGCTGCTAGGTGTTGCATTCTGTAAAGGAGTTCATGGATGAGCACTCACCTCCAAATGGCTTCAGTTGGAGTAATTACAGGACTCAGACTAATATTCTGTTTCAAGCATCAATTCTTCCATCATACAAAGCTAATATTGAAGTCAACAAGAAGTTTGACTGAATAAGATGTGTGGAATCTGGCCCTTTATTGCATAAAATTTAGGTGTATAAAATTATTATATCTCTAAATCATAAAGTTATATATAGGCATTATTGAGTAAGGTAAGATATTTCAGGGACATAAATACAAGGTACTCATGCACCTAACATTGACTTCCAATGAGAGTTCAGCCCCTACCTGTCCTTTGTGTCTTGGAAAAATCTCCCCCTTTAAAATTTCTTTATTGTACGACCTGCAGAGGTGAAAGGACTCATCATCAGTAACAACCACCACTCCTCTAGTTTAAACTTCCAGTTAAGTGAAAATGTAAAAGCTATTTTTTTTCAGGACCCAATAGGCAACATGGTGTGCAGGCAAACATACAGAAAACATAGTCTCAAGACATCTCACAAGGTGAAGTATAGTGAATATACTAGGTGCCATAGCAGAGCCTGTGTTCTCAGGGTTCTCAGAGATAGTGATCCTTTTTCAAATTACACCCATTTTTCATTTAAGCCAATTCTTTGCCCTGTGTGTATGTAAATTTACCTTTGATTATACACATGCCAGTAAAACTGAAACATGGACTAGTCATTGTAGCATTAAACAGCATGCAGTCCTGCAATGTTTTGTTAGATATGAGGTTAAAGGCCAGGCAACTTATGTTTAAAACCATAATAATATCAAATATTTGTACAGTAATCACTAGGATTACTCAGGGTTTGGCATGGTTACAAAGCCACAGAGTTACTTTACGTGTATGGTTTTAAAAGGGTAAAAAAGTCCAGAAAAAGGTCACAGTGTCCTAACAAGTAACAGTACTTACAGTTCTTTTGCTTGCTTAACCTTAACTGGACTGTAGAAGGCTCTAGACATGTCTCTGCTATCATTTCAATGGTTTTCCAGTAGTGTAATTCTATTTACTTCATCAATTAATATGCCTAAAGATTCAGGAATACTGAGTACATCACTGTAAGTAAGATCAAAATTAAACTCCTCTGGATAAATATTACCTGCTAGGAGTACATTGGCCTGCATGGAGCTACATGTAGCTAAGGTTAGACTTCTCCCAGTGCCTGAATTAGTCTCATTTTAGGGCTAGCTCAGTATCTCTACATGTTGCCAGCCTGCAATGTAGACAGACTTTAAATCTCCACTGTGCATGTGCAAATTAATTTTTTAATATCTTATAACTAGGCCAAATCTGGTAACAAGTATTGCATCCTCACAAGTGGGAATATGCACTTTGCAGCATCTCAAAACTTTTCATGTGCTGCAAAATGTACATAACACACATGAATAGGTTCTGCAGTGCAGAGGCAAAATTAGATACCAGGAATTCCCAGTACCAACAAAATGGGGCAAAACAAAGGTAGGGCAGTGCATGTGGCTGTGGTGTGTGCTATCCAAAACCAGAGTCTGACCAGCAAGAGCCGTGGTAGGCTCTACATGCCTGGATTGCCACCACTGCAACCTCAGGAAGCCTCCAGGTAAGGCTACTGGGGCCTGCCCAGGTGCTGGCCCCAGCCTCCCCAGCTAGGGACAGACATTACACATAAACCAGTTTAAGTGATCAGACACTGGTTTAAACCTGTAGTAGAAGAGATGTCCAGTGCATATAAACCAGTTTGAAAATGGCTGAAACAGGTTTGAGATAAACCTGGTTGAATGTTGTGTCACTTAACTGATTTGGGTCAAACTGGTTTATGAAAGGTCTGTCCACACCCCTTGCTGGTTTAAGATAAACCAGACTCCCCCAGCATCCCCACATGCTCTCTGGCCTGGGTGGGGATCTCTGCTCCACAGCAGAGCTGGCCACTCCCCTCCGTACTCTGGCTGCAGCTCTGAGAGAGACTGCAGGCTGCTCCCCGCCCCTGCCAAGCAGGAATTCCCCCTTCCCCTCTGCTCCCTCACTGGAACTCTGGCAGAGACTGCAGGCATCTGCCTGGTTTCTCCCTGCTAAGCAGGGATTATTCCCTCCACCACCCTGCCTTACACCTCTCAGCATTAGCTAGCAAACCACATGCTGGCTACAGTCTGTGCTGTGGGAGATGACAAAGGCAGACAGGGTTTTTGGAGCTAATCAACAAGTGGCTGGTTATGTCCTTCTTTGGAAAAGCTGTTTAAGAAGAGCTTGAACTAATGGAGAGAGGCTTTGTTTTCGTAGTGGGTTGATAAACACTGATAAACATTCCTGGCTGGGCTGCTCAGGAGTGGTGGGGGGGGACATCAGAACTTCCTGCTGGGCCAGGCCACACCCTCCCTCAGCTCAGCACTGGAAGCACTAGCACCCCCTGGCTTCTAGCCTGAGTCACTGCAGGCATATGCCTTAATTTTTTCAGTCTAGAGGGGATGTTTGTGCAGTTGCAAACTGGTTCAGCCTAGCCAGGTTAGTCTGACCTGCAAAGATTGAACCAATTCAGGCTCAGGCTTTTTGAATGTCTGTCCCTAGCCCCCAACATCACCCAGGGCAATTTGCCGCATGCCAGAGCACATGTGCAGAGGCATGCCTGGGGACAACTAGCAGCAGCATAAGTATGTGCCACTGCTAGTTGTCCCTGTGGAAACACACATATGAGCTAGTGGGGGGGTTGCACCCAAGAAGAGCAAAAATGGTTCTTCCCTGGCAAAAGCCATCTAGGCCTACCAAATGTCAAAAGCCTGCTTCACAGCATAGATGCATGAGAGCTTTTAAAATAAAAAGTGATCAGTATTTAACTACATTGGTAAAATTATGCATTTTTCCATAGCCAAGTTCTTGTAAATAGCTTGTTTTTAACTGAAATTAAAAGGTGGGGGGTGGGAGGGAGGAGGGGAGCTGAGAGCCACCCAGAGGCAGACACCCAACTTATAAACTTTCAGCCCCAATGCGGAAAATTTGGTGAACTTATAAGCAACTGAATATAGATCTTAACGGAAAGCTTTTGGTAACTTCAGGAAAAGGCAATGTTAGCCAGCCACTTATAATTCAAACAAAGGTCAAAGAATAGGGGCTTCAAGCGAGTGCATTTATTACTATATGGTATATTGTCCTTTGATTTCAGTTCCCTATGTTTGTAACTAAGCCTTACAATATCCCCAGTACATGCCATGCTGGAATTAATCATGATTCTTTCCTTTGTATCAGTCACATAGCTTGTGAATGATTTTAAAAGAGGACTCCTGTATCCTGTGTCTTTTCTGGCTTCTCTTGCCTTTCCTGAGCAAAAGGAGTTTTCTAGTGAAGGATGAAATACTTGCTATGTTTGTGAATTGATGCTTGCTTCATATCTATGGTAATGAGGATTTAGCAGCTCTAGTTCTTTGCAGTAAATTTATTAGTATTCTTTATCCCTTGGACAGGCTGCTCTTAATTCATCAAATCCCCGATTTCTTGCTTCAGTAAACTCCAATGGTGAAAATCTGGCAAGGTGCTACCTTTGGGCTTTGATTTCTATGTTGCCATAGAAACAACAGGTCCATAAAAAAGGAAATAAACATTTCAAATTAACCATCACTTCAATTTAAGCTCCTTAGCAATTGTTACAGATTTCACTACACAATTGCACTTTGAAGAGACTACAGTGAGAGCTGTGAGATGCCCAGCAAAAAAGCATAGGACACTTCAAAGGATACTGCAGCAGCAGAATTTTAAATACATAGATATAAAGCTTTGACATGAAAGATATATGTCTTGACATCCATCATGTTGCAGCCATTGTCATGCGCTCTCATGTGTGGCAGTGCATTTTGAAGAGAACATTTCAAGATACCCCACATGGCAGCTTGTTGCTAACAAAGAAATCAAGGGAACTGAACACTCAGTTCTGCCTGATTGGCTAGCATGTGACTAGTTTGCCAGTGACATCATGTCCATGCTGTCACCTAGCAATGGCTGAATCAAAATAAGCTCCAGCATCCTTTTGAAAAGATCTTTTGCTCTTGCAAAGAGCAACTTGCTTTCCAGTATTTTGAGAACCATACCAGTGGGGTTTGCAAGCTCAACTGCAATCTAATGAATTGGAGCAAAGCATCCAGGTAGGGCCAACTAGGAAAGAAAAAGCTTTTTCTGTGAAAAAAATTCAAAAGACCAGAATTTTGCCTCAGAAATGCATTGATTTCTGATATTTGAAAACAAATGGTCTTTGGCTGCAAAAGCCCAGAATTTCAATGTCCAAGAAAAGTGACAAGAGTTTTACTTCCTCCCCCTCATCCCCACTCCCAGTTGTGCCTTTGTACTGCACGTCTCTATCTAGAGGAGGTAGAAAGCAGCACAGGAGTGAAAACAAAGGAAAAGTGAACTCACTGCATGTATAGGGAAAGCAGATTAAAGGTAAGGAATTCAACAGCTTGTGTCTTGCCTTATGCTGCTGCCACAATGTTGTGCATGATTCTCACATCCACATTTTAACAGGGATACTGGAAAAAAGAGTGCAGAAAAAAGAGGGTGCAGAAAAGTGTCACAAAACCAAGTTAAAGGGCCAGAGGTGGCTTAGAGCTAGCCTACATGCAGAGTCACTCATAATAACTGCATATGTAGTTTCAGGTTATGCTAAACAGGAGGAAGGGACTCTTATTCCAGAATAAGAGCACCTACAAATGTGGTTATTCAGGAATAGCGATTCCCGAGTAGTTTTGGATTCAAGCAAGTCCTTAAAAGCTCAGTTTATTTAGCCTATCTTAAAGAAGCTCAAAAACATGGTTATAGGGGCACGTCTATATGTGTATTAATGTGCCGTAATTTCGACGCATTAAGTTTAGTACCTGTAATAATAGGTACTAACTTAATGTGCCATAATTGGTGCTACTGCACAGTAGTGCAGGCACACATCTTTTATGTAATGCTAATGCACTGTAGACTAATTCTAATGGACATTAGCATGGCTTTTGCCATCATGCACTAATGCACAGTAGAATTAGCCTACTGCACTTTTAGTGTCTCATGTAGATGCACCCAGTGTGTGTCATCACAGGGACAGAATATTGGGTGCCAAAGGTCCCTTTATGAATTAACGTAACAGAGATACGTGTTACAAGAATGGAGGTCTCAAAGCTGAAGCCAATAAAACTAGAAATTAGAACTGTTAGAAAATTATAAAATAAAAACACAATATACAATTTTATACATTGGTATAAATAACCACAGGAACTGGTGAATTTTCCATCTCTTGATGCCTTCAAATCACAGATGCCTTTATGAAAACATGTTTTAGACATAGAAACAAAATCCTGGGCTCAGTGTAGAAAAAAGGTGAAATTTAGTAGATTTCAGGAGAACTGATTTGATGATTCAGTGGTCCCTTCCCACCTTAAACTCTATGAATAAAATGACCTCACTTCAAATAGTTAGTATTTTACTAGAATCAAATCTACTTCCTTGTATAGCTTCTGCACCCCACTGCAGAACAAAATCTAGATTAGCTGGTGCTGAATGTCATGCAAATCACATTTATTAAGTCCTTTTTAGTGTTGGCAAAGCTGAGGACAGTAATATGCTCACACTGCATGGATCCAATCAGATATAATTTACTCTCCAGCATGCTTTGAATAAAAAAATAAACCAGACATGAAACGGGGAGGGAGGGGGGGGGGGCACAGTGGTGGTTAGTTTCCTGTGTCACCTCCATTCTGGTTTCCATGGCAATGAGGCCATTTAAGATATATTATAAGACAAAATCAAGAGACTTAAAGAAGGAAAAAAATAGTAACAGGAAAAGTAAATAGAATAAACAGAAAATAGAAAAAAAGAATAAAACATACAACATTTTCTGTTTTGTTAAAGGCATCGTTCAAGGCTGTAAAAAGTATAGGTAAAAAGTATAGGTAAAACTACTCAAAAGATCGACCCCTGGGAAATTTCAATATAATACAAAAACAAAAACAATCAAGTATTCACACAAAAAAAAGACTGCAAACAAAACAGTCCTCCTTGGACAGCCAGCTAGACTCCTGATTCACAACAACATACTTCCCTCTGTCATTATTCCCAACACTTAAGCAGTTAGAAGTGATTATGAACAGTGTTTCTCTCCTAATATGAATTTCTTCATCTTACTACATATTCTTAGTTTACCACACACTGCAAACAGTTGCAAAAGCCACTTTCTATCACTAAAAGAACATGTTCAATTTAGTCCTTTTTTTTACAGTTATTTCTATGTGCAACTCTAAGAGCATGTCTAGGGTCTAAGCTACGGGGCATCACAGTGAAGTATAGCATATCACTTTGGAAGTGCTACACCCTGAGATAGATGTAACACCACCTTGATACAGCACTGGGCACACGCTAATAAGTCTGGCCTCCCCAAAATGCTTTATAGGTGCACCTAGCATAAAGTGAAGGCCAGCTACATTAGATCTCCAACAGGGTGCAGCATATTTCAATGCCATGGCCTTTAGTGCTGTTCTTTGCTGGAGAGATCAGTATCATAATTATCACAGGAAACTGGATACAGCTTAATGCTAAAGAGCCTGCATGGCATGTGTCATATATGCTTGAAAAACATCTACAAGCATCATAAACCTGAAGGTCTAAAAGCAGAGCTCTCTGCAATAAACTGCATCTTACTGAATGAAGGACTGTTTTATAAACTGGCTGAATTATAGGGAGGAGGGTGCATGTGTGTCAAGGAGCTGGCTTTTCCAAAGAAGGCCAGGAGAAGCTGGCAGAAACTCTCTCTCAGGTAGTCAAAACATTTCCAATGTTGACCAGTTAAATGTCAGATGTTCACAAAAAGGGTTTTAGAAAATGTTTAAAATGTGGATCAGGTCTAGAGCAATGTGAGAAACTAAGGAAATGCCAAAAAAAATTGCATCAAAATTTCAGCTAACTGTATTTTTATGAGCAAGCAGCTTTGTTTTCCTAGTAGCACTAGCCCCCACGCTACAGCACACATTAAAACAGAAGGAGGGGATGCTGCATCCAGCAGTTGTATTACCTACAGTTCAGTATTTCCCAGAGCTTCTACCAGGGCAAGGGCAGAGGCATCTCACCCCAGGGCAGGCCAGTACTGTGTGGCACACTGGACAGAGTTTTGTGGTTTTACTCTTAGACTATTGTGGCCTGGCTGTCATCTTTGTTAAACACTGTGCAATTAAAATCAAATCCTGATAGCCTATACACACAGTGTCATCAAAGGAAGCTTTTTCTTATCCTTGACTGCCAAGCTCCATTTGAGAAAAAGGAAATAGTCTTTGTTTCCTAACACAGGATATTATCCTCTTATCATTTTGTTAGAAAAAGCTGAGGCAAAAACTGCTATTACTAGTACTGTCTGAGAACCAAAAAGAAGAGATTTCTGCCAGCTAAATTTGACATTAATTTTGCTGGTCTTTGCTGAGCAATCTCCTTATGCAACTCCACCAAGTTTCCTCTACGTCACTCCTGAAGCCTGTTTCCTGGTCACCTTGGCCTCTGCTGGAACTTGGCAAACCTCTTCTCCATGTGGATGCTTATGTGTATAACAAACTGTCCCCTCCCATCCATTCACCCACCCACCCACCCACCCATTTAACTAATGTGCAGACATGACCTAGGATTTCCCCCATAGGGAATGGGCAACAGATATATGGAATTTGGCACCAGTTGCTATATTTTAATTATATGTATAGTGTGTCCCACCTTCCCAAACAGCCATACCCAGGTCAAAAGTGCCCCCTCCCACTAGTTCAATTTAGCAGTTGTATATAGATACCATAGATAAAGTACAGTTCCTTATGCTTCCCCTTTCCCTGCTCACACGGATACAAATTCCATCCATCGACCAGGACTGGGGTTATGGAACCATGGGGTTCTACCTTCACATCATATTTTCTTTTTCTCTCCCTAACCATACAAAAGCTCACTTGCAAGGACCCTACAGACTTGAAAGGTTCCTGGCCAAAGCCATAACACTCCTGGTCCTTACACTGGTAAATCTCTAATTAACATAAATGGGAATTTAATTTAGGAATCTAAGTGTGGACATCAATACCTGTTCCTAAAGCACTAATACTGATGACTCCTGTTCACTCACATATGCAGAAACAGAGAGTAGGCAAAACAAATACAAGAAGCTTGAAATATTGACTGTTCTTCAACTTACAATTTTCATTCCACCAGAGTTTGACTTAAAAGCCCCAAAATTTAGGATAGAAGTAAGGTATCCCATGCTCTCATGCCTTTCTAGCATGATGGGAGAGGCTAAACTTAAACCTCTGAAAATCAGGATATACAAAGTTAAAATACATACTAACCTTGTAAAGCAATTTCACTTGGCTTTTGCTTAAAGCTAGCAACAGCAATGATATTGCGAAAGTTAACAAACTACCAAGGGAATTACAGAGTTGTTCATTTCTTGAGGACTTGGGATAAAACTGAATACGCTTTTGGAAGATGCTTTACTCAATTGCAAATTCTTAGATTCAATGCAGGAGTAAGGTGAAATTTGCTGGTCTGCATTATACAGGCAAGCAGATTAAATGAACTGATTATCTCTTCTAGCCATAGATATGAGGAAGGACTAAGAACATGCTGTTGTTTGTGGTGTGTGCCACAGACTGGAATTTCAATTTTTTTCTGTTTGCACTTAGGCACATTCACTGTGCAGCTGTATTGAGGTGGGGGCTGTGATTTAGAGCAGGTTGACTGTACTGTGACTAGGCTATGAAGAGAGGCTCATATGTAGGTAGGTCTCATTTCAGCACTTGCATGTCAGTAGTTGCTCAAGGGTGTTGTCTTGCCATAGGGATTATCAGCAGTTTTGGTGACATACCTAACAGCAGTTTCTAGAGATTATGAAGGGTAAGTGAAGGCAATGGTTCAAAAGGAATGCTCAGGACAAGAGTGAAGAGGTAACAACATTATCAAATCCAATGTGATGTGTGTATAGTAGGCTCAGATTTGAGTAGACGCTAGGGGTAAGTCAGGCAGAGCCAACAGGGACAATCAAACATGAGTTTTGCCTGAGAAGGAGGTTTCTTATACAATCTTATATAATGATCATTGTTATACAATGATCATGAGCCCCATTCTCATTATTCAGTATCTGTGGGCACATCTACACGTGCAATTAATGTATTTGAATTTTCTGTGAGATTAGGCTGGCCCCAAGCCAGAGGGAGGAGTGGGGGGAACAGTCTCAGCTGGGCAGAAAGCAGCCTCCTGTCCACACAGAGATTGGGATAGGTCCTGATCTCCATGTGGGTGGGAGGCAGCATCCCGCCAAGCTGGGACAGCTGACCTTGCCCTCTGTGTCTCCTTGCTGCTGAGATTGACCAAGAACAATTTGCTCCTGGTCAACATCTACAAGTACAGCATGGTGCATTAGTTAATGCACTGTTTTTCCAGTACCTGGATCTACAGGTACTAGAAAACCATGCATTAGAATAACATACTACACAGTAATTGCTGCACACATGTAGACAGTGACACTTTACTGCGCATTAGATTAGTCTAATACATAGTAAAGCATCTTGTAGATGCACCCAGTGAGTGTTAGACTATATCATGGCATCTTGGGGCATTGCTTAGAGAACAGTTAAGTCTATATTGAAGAGGTGGCAGATACTTTCATGTTGCATTTTCTGATTTTCATAAGTTAACCTAACAGCCGTCTCACTATTCTGAAAAGGCACAAGTTATGACCATGAACTTTTATCTTCATTAAGCATGTTTTCACATTCATTGTTTTTAAGTAATTTCTTAAGATCTCCACATACCACAGTCAAGATCTTTCACCCTACTACCTCTAGCTTCTTGTCATCATCTTGCCATTTCCCATCTCATGGTCTAGCATAGGCTGGTTCTCCTTCCCCTGGATTTACAGAGAAATATACATTAGCCTAAGATTCACAAGCTGGGGAGAGGATGTAAGAGCAGTGAAAGGATTAATATGGAGCCAGTGGGGACTCTTTTTGAAGTGGGCAACAGACACAAGTGTTGAGGCCTCCCCAACATCCCTTTTTACATAACTGATCTCTTTTCCACCCTACACTTCTCTATACTGGTCTAACATCCCCACTTCCCCTTCACTTCTCTAACTCCATTACCTCCTCTCCTTGGTTCTTTCATCCCCTAATTGCCTCTCCTTACAGCATCTTAACTTCCACACTCCCACAACTCCTACATTCCTTTTCATTGCTTTAACCCTCCCTACTTCCTACCTCTGCACCAAAGAAAAGAGTATAAGAAGCTCATAGAGGGAGAGTGGGGGAGAGGAAGGGATGCTGTACTTCAGAAATCTATAGACCTGATGAGCCAGACACTTATGTTTTCTCCTGACCACATTCCATTGATTGGGAACATGATTACATTTACCCTAACTGCTTATCGGAGTCTTTCTTCCCCCAGTCATTACTTACATCATAGGCTGCCTGTGGATTTTGAAGCACTAAAATAGTTTTCTTAATCCAGAGATCTTTGTTTCCACACAAGAGTTTTTTTTTAAAAAGAGCTCTTGTTGAACATAAGCAGGCAGTAAGCAACACGTACAAGACAGATCCTCACACTTTTAAAAGCAAGTGTTGCTCAGCCTTAGCTGTGTGGGGGGGGAGGGGTCCACTAAGACAAGGAAAGAGAAGACAGGAAGAGAGACTGACATAGATTTCACAGTCTTACAGTGTAATTCAATTTTGTTGCATAAATCTTTAGGCTTGATATTGGAGTAAGTTATCTTGTGACATTACATTTATACTTCAGGACAGAGGGAAAAGGTCAAGCAGACGAATCCAAACACTCAAACCTTAACTGGAGGATCATCCTAAATGATTCTGAATTGTGAAATCTAGGAACAGATCCAACCTACAAAATGTAGCGTTAAGGGCTGAATGCTCTCAGGTTTCATTGACTCAAGCAAGAATGGAAGTTATTTAACTTCTCAAAAGATTAAGATCATAACAAGAAATTAAATTTGGCGGGCACAAGGATTTTCTTGGGGTCATTTGCAATCCTTATTAATTTTAAATTAGTAACTCACGTGATCTCTTTGCTTTGCATAGTATCTGGAATATATTAGTTTATGAGAAAAATAAATCTAAGTTTTCATTCTTGCATGGCTCTTCATTTAAAACATTCTTAATCAAGCACATCTTCCCAGCCAAGAGATCTTTGAGAAAATAGATAGTGACTTTGGCTCAGCCTGATAAACTATTGAAAACTGATCCAAACATAACCCCATTATTTGCTAGGACTTGTTTCTGTCTTACTCAGCTTTACAGCTAAAAACCCTGCTGCTAATGGCCTGAAAGCAAACTGTTTGTTTCAATTATTTCATGCAGCAAACTTGTAGCATGGGGAAAGAGAATAAACAAAGCAAACCAAGCAGTGAAAGTCACTAGTCTAAAGAAACTAATAAAACCATGGCAGAGCAACACATGGATTGAATACATCCAGCCATGTATATTTGTAATTTCCAAGATAGAACAGCTCTAGGCAAGATATTCATTCTTCAAAGAAATAATTTAAATAAATTTAAGAAATCTGTTCTGGCACCAACAAAATGGGTTTAAATAACTGCATTAAGCATTATGCTATAATTTCCTGTGAACACTCATTCAAGTTTTGTTACTTTACATCATTCTAAGAACATTTGACTGTGAGCCCCCTGGACCATTGAAAGCCAGAATCTACTCAGTGTGTACTCCATACAACTTTACAGCTCCCCAGTCAGCCTTGGCTAGGCTCTTTCCTGAAGAGGCCAGGTGGGGATTTGCTCTTTCAGCAAACAGACAATAGAGATCTCAGGAATCAGTCAGGAACTCTCAGACAGACTTTGTAGTAATTACAGCACATGATTAGAGATGCTGGCTCAGATTTGCCTGCATGTGGGATTCCCCACATAGTGCTACTTTGTAAACAAAACACTGTGGGGTACAACCAGAGTGCCATGGTAGGGCTGATAAAATTCAGGTGCCAGAATATTTCTGGGATATTCAGTCTTTTATTGACTTAATCTAATATTCCTAACTGCTTCAGAGAGTGGGTGGGGGGTGTAAGTCTGTAGTTCCTATAAATGAAGCCATCAAAGAAGTATAGGAGAAACAAAGGCAGTAGTGTAACAGTGGGTAGTCAATCAGGGCAAGAGCTCCAGGCACAGCCTAAGATGGGGATCCTCAACTCCACCCCCACTCCAAACTTCCCTTTCCCCTCCCCACCACCCTGTACTTTCCTTGTAGTGGCTCCAGCCCAGGCTCCAGCTCCAGCAGTGGAAAGGACAGAGTAGAATTGGTGACACTGCAAAGTTGGAGCACACAGTAGACGAGCAGATTTAGAGGTCAGCTGCTGCAGAGAGAGATGTCAGCTACTTTTTGTGCCACCAAAAATTGGTGTTTAAATGGCTGTTTAACACAGAAGCAAAAAGAAAAAGGAGGTGCCATTTCCCCCTGCAGCAGATAACCACCAGCCACCACTCCTGCACTGTCCATGCCACTACCCAGCACGCAGAACTGGCCAGTTAAGTCTGTGAACAAGTGCTCCAGTCCCACAAAAAACATTCTTTTAGAGGTCTGTGGTTTAGGTTACAGAGATATGGGGTAGAAAGGAGGGAAAAAAGTGCTACTCTGCCTTCTATGCTTCATTTCAAGTGGGACATGCCAAAGTACCACACATTTGCCAGAATCAATAAAATGGTTAACACCTTGGGAGCTGCACGGTTGCAGTGGCAGCTACAGTGGCTTGGACACAAGCATGTTTGGACCTCACGCTACGTCCGAGGGCTGTCCTCCACTGAAGTGTGGCATTCTGCTGGGCTGCTACTCCAAGATTTGAGAAAGAAGTTCAATGAACCAATTTCACCTAAATCAGACACTACATCCATTCAGGTTTATCTTAAACCAGTTTTGGCCATTTTGAAAGTAGCTTATGTGCACTGAGCTGCTGTTGTGTTACAGATTTGAATTGGTTTCTGATCACTTAAACAAGTTTATGTGTAATTTCTGTCCCTAGCCCATGAGTTAGATCAGTTTTAATTTTAACCAAGCTCCTTCAACCCCTTCATATTAGAGGAGAAGAATGTTAAGACCTTGGTTATCATCCTTACATTGTATTTTGATAGCTGTAAAAACAGTAGTAGAATTTGATGAGTGAATCAGTAATTTGTTTTGGTTTTTTATGCTGTGCAGCAGTGGCAGAGTGCAACAGTACGTTCTGTGCTCCAGAGGTGGCATCTTGCTGGTTTAATCAGTAGTGGTAACTGGTAGAAATCCTTTTGAACACAATCCTTGAACCCAGACCATGATCCCTACCTTCGTTTACCAGGTCACCTTTACTTAGTAACCTCCTGACATGCTGCAAGTCTCTCTTCTCTTCTGAGGCTTATTTAAGAGGAGGGTGTTCCACTTCTAAGGACTGTCTCCCAAGTAACCATATTATTTTCTGTGGTAACGTTTAACTTCCACTGATTGTCAAGGTTTCAGAACTAGCACTGCCCAAATCCACTCCTGCTCAGAGGACAGATCAGGTTCTGCAGTCTATCAAATAGGTGTGAATTCTGACTAATTCCATTAACTTCAGTGATGTTTCCCTGATTTGTGGCAGCACGGCTAAAAGCAGAACCTGTTACATTTTTGCAAGTATTATAGCTTTGCAAGCCTTTATGTCTCCCCCCTTCATCCAGTTCAGTTTTCTACAATGATTACTTCTTTCTTTTGTGGCAGTTGAAAACATCCCACGTTACTGCCTTTCAGGGCCTCAACAGAAAGAAGTAGTGTACCCAGCAGGAATAATGGATCTGATTAAGCAGTGCATTAGGCAGAACATTTTATGCAGTACATCCTTGGTCCTGAACAGTCATGAAAAATTGCTTGGTAAGGAGGTTTCTTAAGCTGTGGGAAAGCAGCAGCAGTCTTGTTTGTCAGAAAATTTAAAAGAAAGTAGACTGCACACTGGAAGATGAACTGTCAGAAATAATCTTGCATCTAAGACAATAGATTGGATGATATAATAAATCTTTTCCATCTCAGTGCTATGTAGATTACAATGTTGATGTATTCTTAATGAAATATAATGTTCTGCCTATGGATGTTGCACTGAAAAAATATATTTATATTTTATACACAGGACTAATGATACGGTTCTTCTGACCATATTCTGTTGGAATTATATTGTTAGATCTGATTGGTCTTCATGGGTCGTGTTATTTTATAATTGACACAAGCACAGCTTTTCATGCAGTTCTTGTTTGAGATATATATATATATTTTTTTTTAATTTTATTATTTTTTTTTTAAACAAGATCAATGTTTGGAAGAAGAGTCAAAATAAGTGTAAGTCATTTCTGGCAGCTATGCAAGTTTTAAGATGCACTTCAGCAATTTCTGCCAGGAACATCTGCCTTGAGCTAGCAGTAGACTGGGTAAGATTATCTCCCTTCCGAAAGGAATTCCTGTCTCTCTTCCTTTCACACACATACAGCACGCTTATCTGGCCATCTAGAGGAACACAGAGATCTGTATGACTAAAACTAAATAAATAAATAAATGGCCCTGTCATTCATCATATCCCTGAGCCTCAGCAGAAAGGAAATTCATTTTAGTGAGTGCTGAAACACAATGAAACTGAACAATAGCTACTCCACAGCTGGGTTTCAGAAGTCTGATGTCAATAACACTACATGCTTTTTTATTCCATTCAAGACATAATTAAGCCTGCATTTTTAATAATAAAGACAAACTGAAGCACCCTAATTCAGCTGACACTATAAAAGTGGTGCAAGAGGAAAATAAGGCTTGGAACTTATCAAGCTAACTTGGCTTTTTCTTAATTGGTGAACAAATAATTGATGCTGATCAGTTTTAAAAGAAGCCAGCTTTTTCTTGGTTGTATCAAAATGATAAATGGAATGGATTAACAGAAACTGTTTCAATCTTGTATCAGTTTCTTATCATTTGAGTTAATGTTTAGTTGTGCTTTGTGACACTGCTACATCTTAAAAAACCTTTTGCATAAATAATTGTTTATCCTTCCACTTAAACAAATGTGCCTACTTTTACACAGTTAACATTCCCAAATAAATTTGTCATCTTTCAGAGATGATCCAGCCATGGGTTAGTTCTAAGATAGTTCTGCTTGCTTTGTAGAAGGCAGTATGATCTAAGCACTTTATTTTCCTAACACAGGATTTTCCTGTTTTTTCTAGCTCCCACACTTCTTCTTATTTCATATTTGAAATCCAGATGTCTGAGGTAGGACTACCCATGGTCAGTGACTAATACATTAACATAGCGGATGTGATGTTGCCTGAAGAAGAATGAGCAATTAATAAACGATTGGAACATTGCTGATGCTGACCCTGAAAAAACAAAATCTTTTAAGAGAGGGCTGAGATTTTCTCTCACATTATCAAAACCCCCACCCTCTCATTCAAAGCCTATTGTACCTTCCTCAGCTCCTTGCAATGCATCGATTTCTACACAGAAGTGTAAGGGCTCCATGGCAATAATATTTAAGAAGAAAAAGGCACCATACACTTCATGCCTTAATTGGGTAGGGAAACTAAATGTATATCAGCTTGAGAGAAATCTCACCAAAATATGGTATAGCAAATGGTTAGGGGCATGGTAATGAGATATGTTTTAGTCATAGATCAAAAACCAGCCCCAAATCACTATAACCTGTAAATTACAATTCAAACCAAAATGAGGCCAGTTGCCATGCAGTTGGGGGTAGTAGGGACCTGGAATTGATGTAAGCACACAGGGCCCCAGTGGGGAAGGCCCAAGTTTTTGTCAGATTTTAGATAGACAGAAATTTGCTGGTTCTTTGGATCAGCCCTTTTATCTCAGTCTGAGGCAGAGGAAAACCTGCTTCCCCTGAAGGAGCAAAACATTATATAAGGCTGATTCATAACGTAAATGGTCCCTCGCATGCAGGGAAAATTTGGATCTGAGGCCCCAATCCTGCAAACTCTTGCTTCTGCCTAATTTTATACCTGCTGAGAAAACTCACTGACTACTCATTTCTAAATTTAAGTCCATGTACATCTTCAGAACTGATAACTGGTCTGATAAAATGGCAGAGTGCTTATTAGGGGAATCTTCCTGTGCAATTAATGAAGTCTGAGCAGGATTTTGAACCCTGTGGCTGCCTATACATGTGCCTGTTCATGTTCTAATTAGTCTGCATTCTAATTAGAACACTCCAGTATCATCTCACTGTCATGTGCATTAAGCCCCCACATGTTTTAAAATGGCCACATGTGCGCTTTATCTAAACCTCAACAAATAAGCTTTAGATAAAGCATCCTGTGACCATTTTAAAATGTGCAGGGACTTAATACATGTGATGGTCAGCTATTTTAATTAGAGTGGCTGTATGGGAAGCACTGTAATTAAAATGCCCCTGCCCCCCCTCTCAAGCATATGTATAGGCAGCCTGTGATGGAGTGACCCCGGGACAGAGGTCTGCCTGGTGCCGCTCTGAGATGGAACCTGAGGCAGTGGCCAAGCTCCAGTACAGCAGAGTCCTGCAAAGGCAGATAAGTCTCTATAGACACTTACCTGCCGGCAGGGCCATCACTAGGGGGTGAACTGGGGTGACTACCCCAGGCCCCGTGTTTTGGGGGACCCTAAGGAGCTGGATGGAGTGGTGCGGCAACTCTGCACCGCTGCTGGCTTCATGTCCAGCCACTTGCCACCACCCCCCTCCACCGCCGCTGAATCTGCTGCTGGCTTCCTTGCATCCAGGGGTGGGGCCCTGCATACACGGATTTGCCCTGGGCCCCACACCCTGCTTGGAACATCTCTGCCTCCAGGGACACAGTGAACGGACTGGGAATGATGAACGCTGTTGTCGTGGTGTTTTATTAGCTTCTGTATCATGTACCTCAGAATGAGCAACCCCTAACACACCTTACAGGCTTGGCGGCACCAAACTGACTAGAATGAAAGAGACCTGGGGGTAATAATAGACCACATATGAAAATAAACTAGCAGTGCGATGCTGTAGCAAGTAGGGCAAATAATACTCTGGCATGCATCAATTGATGCATCTCCAGCAAAACCAAGGAGGTGATTTTTCTGTTCTACTCAACACTGATGAGACCACAGCTGGAGTATTGCATCCAGTTCTGGGCACCCCACTTTAAGAAGGACATGGACAAGCTTGAGAGAGTCCAAAGAAGAGCCACCCATATGACCAGAGTCTTAAAAGGCAAGCCTCATAGCTTCATAGTTCATAGTAGAAGCTGTGAAGCTATGAGGCTTGCCTTTTAAGACTCTGGTCATATGGGTGGCTCTTCTTTGGACTCTCTCAAGCTTGTCCATGTCCTTCTTAAAGTGGGGTGCCCAGAACTGGATGCAATACTCTATATGAAGAAAGGCAGAGGGATTTGGGCCTCTTCGGCCTGAAGAAAAGAAAGCTGAGAGGAGACCTGGTACCAGCTTACTGCTACACTAGGAGAGTACATCAAGGGCTTGGTGAGCAACCCTTCACCAGGGTACCTGAGGGGAAAACCAGGAGTAATGGCCACAAACTCCTTGAAGATCAGTTCAGGCTCAACATTAGGAAAAACTTCTTCACAGTCATGGTGTTCAGACCGTGGAATAAGCTCCCTCCAGAGGAGGTGCAATCACCTACCCTGAAAATCTTCAACAGGAGACTAGACAGTCACCTTGCTGGAGTCACCAGACCCCCAGTTGTCTTTCCTGATCAGTTCAAGGGGCTGGACCTGATGATCTTCCAAGGCCCCTTCCAGCCTTACAATCTATGAATCTGGCTGGGTGGTCACCCAGTGGATGACATAAAAGGGCAGCAATGAGCCAGGAGATTAAAGAAGGCATTGGCCCAACAGAGGGGAAGATAGGTTAGAAGGGAGATCGATGTGAGCCCAGTAGACCTGTGTTTATCCCTGGGAGAAGGCCCTGGGATGAAAAGCCAGGGCAAAGAAAGGACATGAAGTATCAGCAGAGCCAGGAAGCCTAGAGGTCAGTGAGCAAGTCCCTAAACTGGTAGGCTTGTGTACTTGGGACTCCAGATGGTCCTGTCCAGAGGTGAGGAAAAGAGGGCCCATTAGGATGGGGAGGACATAGGATGGAGCCCTAGCCCAAGAGGCATTGCCTGAATAAAGGGGCAGCCCAGTTCATTCAGAGGGACACACATCATTTTGGTCGGTTACTTTCTTTTGATTGTTTCCTGGGCTGGGCTTGAGAGTGATGACTCCCCACCAACAGTACTTGAGCTGTGGGACTCTGACATTGTCAACCAATGGAACCACATATTCCACAACACCACAGCTGGTGTGTAGATAGGGTCTAGGGGAGGCGGACCTCCGATCACCAGGACCTTGCTCCATGAATAACCCTGTGGGGCAGCCAGAAGACACCACTGAATCCTCCTTATCTTTATCGTAACAACTAACATGTGGTAGGCAAGTGGGAGGTGTCCCTCTCATGGGGCAGGTAGACCCCTTCATGGAGGTCGCTCCATGACATAGCTGGTATGTCTCTGTCAGACTACAAACTCCATTTTGATCATAAGGCTGGTATCTGCATTCCCACAGTTCTTTACCCTCATGTTAAACTCAAGGTCTTAGCATTTAAATTAATTGTTATCCCTGTGCCATGCCACTGAAATGTAATTGTCCTAGCCAATAAGCTAGCTCTTGCTTAGAATTGTTTTGTTTGGGGCTAGAGGGCTGTAGAGCTGTTTTGACAGTCACATGACATAGGAATTTTCCCTGAAGTGAGATTAGAAGGGAACAATGGATTTTGTTTCTGCCTTCCTCTGTAGAGTAGGGCATGGGCTATGGCCTTGGATTAGATAGGCTTATATTATGTATGTCCCTTAATTATTCATTCTCCCTTCTAACAGTTGATCATAATTAGAGGCTTTGGGAATTTTCTGTAATAAAGATCCAGCATTTCACATAGGGCACTGGGGGTTGGGGAGCACATTGTAGAACACATTAGACTTGAAATCAAATGCCCTATGCTTGTGAGGAACCAGACTCAATGGCTCAGGTATCTCCTTCAGTCCTGTTATCTCTGAGCAAATCAGATGAGGATGTTATTTGATAGAGGGACTGAGAAGCTACAGGTGGACAGGAGCCAAGCCAACATGCTGTCTCCAGAAATACCTAGCAATTGAAGATAAGGGGGAAGTTGCCTGTAGCAGGAGTCCAATTAGATGGGAGAAACCATGAAGCCCCCATAGAATTCTAAGGAAAGGGTGAAGGAATGTAAAAATTTCCTGTTTAGGGAGTTAGTACAATTATTTTATTGCCTGAAACGCTGTAACCTCTTGTGCTTTTTCTTAAGTAAAATAAATGTTTTGATCAGAAACTGTCCTAAGTCTTTCTGTGTCTGTATGTATTTGCCAACATCAATCACGTGCCCTGGCATATTTAGAAGGGTTCTGAGAAGAGGGTATGTTTCATAGTTTCATAGTTGGTAGGGTTGGAAGGGACCGGAGCAGATCATCAGTCCAATCCCCTGCCTGGGCAGGAAAAAGTACTGGCGTCAAACGACCCCAGCAAGATGTTCATCTAACCTCCTCTTAAAGACCCCCAGGGTAGGAGCCAGCACCACTTCTCTTGGAAGTTGGTTCCAGATCCTAGCCACCCTGACTGTGAAGTAGCACCTCCTGATGTCTAGTCTGAATCTACCCTCTGCCAGCTTGTGACCATTATTTCTAGTCACTCCTGGTAGCGCTTGGGGGAACAGGGACTCCCCCAATGCCTGCTGGTCCCCTTTGACTAGTTTGTAACAGGCCACTAGATCCCTCCTCAGTCTTCTCTTGTTGAGGCTGAACAGGTTCAGGTCCTTTAGCCTCTCCTCGTAGGGCCTGCCCTGCTGCCCCCTGATCATGTGGGTGGCCCTCCTCTGGACCCGCTCCATGTTGTCCACATCCCTCCTGAAGTGCGGCGCCCAGAACTGGATACAGTACTCCAACTGCGGCCTGACCAGTGCCGTATAGAGGGGGAGGATCACCTCCTTGGACCTGCTTGAGATGCATCTGTGGATGCATGACAAGGTGTGGTTGGCCTTCCTGGCCACATCCCCACAGTGTCAGCCCATGTTCATTTTGGCATCAAAATTCCAAGATCCTTTCTGCCTCTGCACTGATGAGAAGGGAGTTCCCCAGCCTGTAGGTATGCTGTTGGTTCTTCCTCTGCAGATGCAGCACTTTGCACTTCTCAGTGTTGAAACCCATCCAGTTCTCATCTGCCCACCCCTGTATGTTTAAGCTTTGGTAATAATTTGAGGAGTCAGAACCAGATCTTGGGGATAAGCAATTAAGCTATAGGTTCCAACTCTTAATAGGGGATGGTAAACAGAGTATGAATCTGAAGAGAGAACACAAGGGTCTTAGGACTGCAGGGCATGGGCGAGGTTGTTTATACTCTGGGATTTAAGTTTGTCTGTACACATAAGTGTGGAGGCTGCTCCAATGCACTATAATTACACTATGTCTGAGCAGACTCGATTCATCCAGCCTACTGGAGCATGGTAATTAGCATGCTCCAGCCTGCCTCTGCATCTCATGTATCAGCATCCCTATGCTTCAAAATGGTGATGGAGGCAGTTGAGCTAGAGCTTGTTGAATGAACTAAATATGTCAAGTGCCCTCACTGACATTTTGAAGCACAGGGATGCTGATACAGAAGATGCTGTGGCACTTTAATTACAGCGGCTCTCAGAGCTGAGCTAATGAAAATGTTGCCCCCCCCCCACACACACGCACACTCCCAGAGCACATGTAAAAGTGCCCTAAAAGAGCAGACTGGTTAGGTCCCTTATGACAATCTGGTGTGCAGCTAGTGGAGAGAGAACAAGTGTAATAAGTCTTAAGTAGATTAACTTTGAAGGATATGAGGAAATGAATTGGTAAATAGCCACATGTATGCAATACTATATCTGCTCATTCCAAGTATGTAAGTACATACAAATCAAGACAGAATATGTTTTAAAGGCCCTTGAATTGAGACGCGGCTTTAATATATTGTGAAGCATAAGACACCAATCTCATGCATTCAATACTAGCAAAAATAGTAATAATGAAGTAAGAGAAATACCATAGTAGATCATACTGATATAATAATAAGCTTATTACACTTTAAAGCTAGAAAGAAAGTTTACAATCCTAACATGTCTTCCATTTCTAGTACGTACCAGTCTACCATAGAATGACATGTAAGTACGTGAGCACACTTGCTCAGACAACCACAACTGACTATATTTATGAGTCCAAACTTGTTCCTGCAGTTTATAGGTTCATCACAAAATATAGCAGTCTGAAGCTTGGGGGATCCTAAACCAAAAAAGTGACCATGAGCTGACAGGGAAAGAAAAGTTGTGATCTTAGAGTTCACATATAAAACATACATATATGACTCAGTTGAAGTTACAATTGTATGTTTCTTAAGTGCAAACATTATAAAGAGAAAAATCCGGGCTGTTCTCACGTTCCATTGTAGAGTGGTCCAAAGCATGCAGTAAACTGTATATTAGTTAGTCAATTGAAAAATATGTTGAAAACAGCAGTGTTTATTTTTAAGATTAAAGTGAAGAAACAATGGTAATTAGCATGTCAGTTGATGATCTCCCCTTTGGGAAATTAATAAAAAGTTTTTACAGGGGTCCTGAAGAATTTGTATTCCTATATGATTAGCTTTTATGTGTTTTCCTCCCCACATGGGTGAACATTTCACCATAGCAATAGGTTAAATGTCCATGTCTGTAGTATTAGCCCCTGAATGCCGAGGAGGGTATGAACAATTTTTGCTCAGAAATTAAAGCTGTAATATTACATCTGAAAAGCTATTCACCATACTTATCCTTGTTTTATGGCCTTTTGCAAAACATCAATATTCTTGACTTTTGAAGCCTTATTGTTTGTATTAGGTAAAAGTAGCAAATTTAATGGTCGTTTAGAAAATAAACAATACAAGGAATTGCTGGTGACAGGAAACCTTATTGGGGTTGTTTCTTGTTGCACAACTATTCCTGAGCCAATGAACTACAATGATCCTGCATGTAAATCAGTAACCAAAAGAACAGCAATAGTGATGTTTATGGATAGAGTGCATGCTAAGAATCCAGCTATGTCATCATTGTGTGCATGTAGAACAGCAAACATTCCTTAGCTGATACTTCATAATTTATTTATTTTTCATTCCTGAAGACCTGACCTGCATATCTAAAGAGTGCCTTAAGATGGCAATGTATATTGTCATTCATCAGTGCCTTGCAAGGCATACAGCCATAACTGTTTGGCTATTATTGGATAAAATGGGAAAGGCTGCATTCTGAAAACACTGAGGAAACAGTGTTTTGGATGTCAGACAGAAAAGCCCCTGGAATACTTGCCTCAGTCTACCTCTATGGAGATCATATTCAGTCTCAAAGGCTAGGGACAGACATTACACATAAGCCAGTTTAAGTGATCAGAAACTGGTTTAAACTGGTAACAGAACAGATGTTCAGTGCACATAAACCAGTTTGAAAATGGCTGAAACTGGTTTGAGATAAACCTGGTTGAATGTAGTATCAGACTTAACCGATTTGACTCATACTGGTTTATGCAATGTCTGTCTCAGACCTCTTGCTGGTTTAAATTAAATCATACTCCCCCAGCATCCCAGCATGCTCTCTGGGCTGGGCACGGCTCTCTGCTCCACAGCGGGGCTGGCCCCTCCCCTCTGCTCCCTGGCTGGAGTTCTGGCAGAGACTTGCAGGCACAGCAGGGTCTGCCTGGTTTCCCCCTGCCCTACCCCGCCACCCCCTCACTGCTTGCTGGACAAGCAGGAATCCCTCCTCCCTCCCTCCCTCCTAATTCCCACAGCACAGACCCCAGCCCCCTGGACCCTAGGCATGTGGTATGCTAGCTAATGCCGAGAGGTGTCTCTGTGTGTGAGTCTCTCCAATTTCACTGGGACACACAGACAGAACAGTGACCACTTAGGGTTGTTTGGAACTAATCAACAGGTCAGCCTATAAGCTGTTTAAGAAGTGTTTGAAGTAATGGAGAGAGGCTATTGTTTTGCTAACGAGGTCATAAGCACTATTATCAGTCTCTTGCTGGCTTGTTCCCCTGTCAGTTTGCTGCAGACTATATAAAAAAGCAGGGAGGAAGATTGAAAAGCTCCATATCATCAACAGATGTGTGCAGTGCACACCCCTCCCCCCCCTGCCTCAGAGTACCAGCAGGGGGCTGGGGTCTACCAACACTCCTGCCCCTTGAGCAGCAAGTGGGAGAAAGCCTAGGATGGTGCAGGCAGACCTCCTTAATCAGAGCATTGTGCTGGGGCCTGGCCATGCCTCCCCCAGCTCAGCATTGTACAAGGAAGAGAGGGCTGCACTAGTATCCCCCTGCTTCTAGCTTGAGCCACTGCAGGCATGTGTGTGCATATCTGGCATGTCTGTGCAGTTACAAAGTGATTTAGCCTAGCTGGGTTATACTAACCTGTGAAGTTTGAATCAATTCAGGCTCAGGCTTTTTGAATGTCTGTCCCTAGCAAAAGAGCCAGTCCTGCACTGCAAAATATAGCAGCCTTAAATCTAGCTCCTTAAGAACAGCTATGGTATAAGACAAGCCTCATATGGCCCAGAGCAGTGATTCTCAACCTTTTTTTGTACCAGGACCCATTTGTAAACATCAATGGCCAGTCCTGATCCAGTGTCCCCATGGAGAGCTGCAAGTAGCCCCTTGCAGGCTGGAAGTCTGACAGCCTGCAAGGGAAAAGCCACTGTTTCCCATGTTTTTCTCCTTTAGAGGAGAATTCATTTTTAAAGTTTTTTGATCCATTTTTAAAGTTTGTTCACAACCCTTTCATATATTTTTATGACCCACTTTTGGGTGTTGACCCACAGGTTGAAAAAACACTGGCCTACAGGCAGCATGGCAGGGCCTATGTCATCTGCATTCTGAGCAATGGTAGAAGCATGTCCAGAGGAAAAGGGACATAACCTTGACTGCTGCAATGTCACCTTGTGGGGCCAGAGAAACTGAAAGCAGAGCGACCCTTTAGGCTGCATGTACCAGGGACCTGGGCTAGCACAGATCAGGGCCTCAAGTGAGTAAAAGTTGCTTCTGTTTCTCCTCTGTACCAGCTGTCCCATAGTGTTCCACAAGCTCATGCTTGTTCTGAAGGGTAGATCAGCCTAAGGATCAAGCTTTATATGGCAAAGACAATTCCATTCAAAGCACTGCAGCAAAACTGGACCCACCAAGAATATCAGCAAGTGCTCTTTCCACTCCAAAAGCTTTTGCAGGACTTGAAAGCCAAAGTACATCACCTGAGAACTGGAATAGAAATTCAACCCATACTCTTCGTATGGGGGACAAGGCTACCCGGGGCAGGTCTGAGGCCTCCACCCAGACCGAGCCCATGGGGGAGCCGGTGTCCCCCTACCTCCTGGCCTGTGGGGTATCCCCAGCAGGGCCGGGGGGAGCAGAGATTGGGGGCCCCCACACCTGTCCAGCAGGTGCCCGTCTTAGGGCCCTGGAGGCGCAGGTGAGGGAGCTCTGGGAGGAGGTTAGCAGGCTGAGGGGGATCAGGGAGGCGGAGGATGAAATTGACAGTTATTTCCTTTCCCTGCAGGCCCAGGCACCAAAGGAAGAAGTACCCCGGGGAATACCCTCCACAGCAGAGTGGCAGACGGTCACAGCCAGGATCGGAGCGGCACGCAGAGAACCGGTACCAGCTTCTCCAGTCCGACTGGTGAACAGGTACGAGGCCCTGGCGACCCTGCAGGAGATGGAAGGGGAGGAGGACACCCTTGGGCAAGAAGAAACATCACGTTCTTCACACCCCAAACAGATCAAGAGATCCACGATGACCCAGAGGAAGAGGCGACGTGTGCTCGTCATAGGAGACTCCATCCTGAGAGGTACGGAAGGACCCATCTGTCGCCAGGACCCCTCGGCACGAGAGGTATGCTGCCTCCCTGGAGCAAAGATTCGGGATGTGACGGAGGTAATCCAGGCCAGGATCAAGCCCACCGATTATTACCCCATGGTCCTAGTCCATGTGGGTACTAATGATGCGGCCAGGAGAACCCCCGATCACTTGATGGCGGACTACTGTGCTCTGGGCGGCGTGCTGAAGAAGTTCGGTGCCCAGGTGGTTTTCTCTTCCATCCTACCAGTGACCGGACGAGGAAGACGGCAGGAGAACTGCATCAGAGAGACCAACTGGCGGCTTCGGCAGTGGTGTCTCGAGGCAGGCTTCGGCTTCCTGGACCATGACCCGCACATCACAACGAGGGACATGCTCAGCTGGGATGGGCTTCACCTGTCCCCCAAAGGTAAGCGTGTGTTTTCTTCTAGGTTGGCGGATCTCCTCCGGCGGGCTTTAAACTAGGCTCGTCGGGGGGAGGGGAGTACGAGGGCAGGGGAAGCTGTGGACCACCAAACCATGTGGTACCCACAAGGACAGCCCAGCCTGAAGAAGGAGAACATTGGGAACCTGAAAGCCATGGGGAGGCCAGCACAACAGAACAGGTAAGGAACAAGAAGGTAAGAAACAATGGGCCCCATGGGACTGGGAGCAGGGGGGCAGCAAAGGCGCCAGTCGCAGGGCTCAAGTGCCTATATACTAATGCTAGGAGCATGGGGAACAAGCAGGATGAACTAGCGCTCCTGCTTGCACTAAACACCTATGACTTAGTGGGGCTAACAGAGACCTGGTGGGATTCATCCCATGACTGGGCGGTACATATTGAGGGCTATAGATTGTACAGAAAGGACAGGTCGGGGAAGAAAGGGGGGGGGCTGCACTTTATGTCAGTGAGCAATATACATCAACCCTCATCAAGACAGAATCCGAGGTGGAGGAAGTAGAAGGATTGTGGGTTAGGCTACATGGGGGGCAAGGAGAAAGGGATTTGGTGGTAGGGGTCTGTTACAGACCCCCACACCAAGGGGAAGAAATAGATGCGGGGCTCCTGAGGCAACTCTCGGAGACCATAAAAGCTAAAGAGGCGGTAGTCATGGGGGACCTAAACTACCCGGACATCTGCTGGGAGACGCAGACAGCAAGGTCCCATCGCTCACGCAGGTTTCTAACTTGTGTACAGGACCTCCACCTGACACAGGAGGTGTATGGTCCCACTAGGGGGAATGCCATACTGGATCTGGTATTGGCAACGGGAGATGACATGATAGGGGACCTCCAGATCGGTAGCTATCTGGGAGACAGTGATCACCTTATGATAGAATTCAACATAAGACGGCGAGTGGGTAAGGTAACTAGTAGGGTGAAAGTGCTAGACTTTAGGAAAGCTGATCTCATTGCACTCAGGCGATTAGTCAAGGAAGCACTGCAGAGTAGGAGTTTTGATGGGATGGGTGCCCAAGAAGGGTGGCTCTGCCTAAAGGAAACGATCCTTTGGGCACAAAGCAAGACGATCCCCGAGCGAGGCAAAAGAGGGAAAGGGGCCAGGAGGCTTCTATGGCTGACCAGAGAAATCCAGGGCAGCCTAAGGGCCAAAAGGGGAGCACATAAAAAGTGGAAACAGGGTGAGATCACTAAAGATGAATATACCTCCTCTGCTCGTGCTTGTAGGGAGGCAGTTACGCGGGCCAAAGCTACCATGGAGCTGAGGATGGCAACCCAAGTAAAGGACAACAAGAAATTGTTTTTTAGATACATAGGGAGTAAAAGGAAGGCCCAGGGAGGAATAGGACCCCTGCTAAATGGGCAGAAGCAATTGGTGACAGATAGAGGGGACAAGGCTGAACTCCTCAACGAGTTCTTTGCCTCAGTGTTCCTAAGCGAGGGGCACGACAAGTCTCTCACTGGGGTTGTAGAGAGGCAGCAGCAAGGTGCCAGACTTCCATGCGTAGATCCTGAGGTGGTGCAGAGTCACTTGGAAGAACTGGATGCCTTTAAGTCGGCAGGCCCAGATGGGCTCCATCCGAGGGTGCTGAAGGCACTGGCCGACGTCATTGCAGAGCCACTGGCGGGAATATTCGAATGCTCGTGGCGCACAGGCCAAGTCCCGGAGGACTGGAAAAGGGCTAACGTGGTCCCCATTTTCAAAAAGGGGAGGAAGGAGGACCCGGGCAACTATAGGCCGGTCAGTCTCACCTCCATCCTTGGTAAAGTATTTGAAAAAATTATCAAGGCTCACATTTGTGAGAGCCTGGCAGGACAAATTATGCTGAGGGGAAACCAGCATGGGTTTGTGGCGGGCAGATCGTGCCTGACCAACCTAGTCTCTTTCTATGACCAGGTTACGAAACGCCTGGACACAGGAGGAGGGGTGGATGTCGTATACCTGGACTTCAGGAAGGCCTTCGATACGGTATCCCACCCCATACTGGTGAACAAATTAAGAGGCTGTGATGTGGATGACTGCACAGTCCGGTGGGTGGCGAATTGGCTAGAGGGCTGCACCCAGAGAGTTGTGGTAGATGGGTCGGTCTCGACCTGGAAGGGTGTGGGCAGTGGGGTCCCGCAGGGTTCGGTCCTTGGACCGATACTCTTTAATGTCTTCATCAGCGACTTGGACGTGGGAGTGAAATGTACTCTGTCCAAGTTTGCAGATGACACAAAGCTATGGGGAGAAGTGGACACGCCGGAGGGCAGGGAACAGCTGCAGGCAGACCTGGATAGGCTGGACAAGTGGGCAGAAAACAACAGGATGCAGTTCAACAAGGAGAAATGCAAAGTGCTGCACCTAGGGAGGAAAAATGTCCAGCACACCTACAGCCTAGGGAATGACCTGCTGGGTGGCACGGAGGTGGAAAGGGATCTTGGAGTCCTAGTGGACTCCAAGTTGAACATGAGCCGGCAGTGTGACGAAGCCATCAGAAAAGCCAATGGCACTTTATCGTGCATCAGCAGATGCATGACAAATAGGTCCAGGGAGGTGATACTTCCCCTCTATAGGGCGTTGGTCAGACCGCAGTTGGAGTACTGCGTGCAATTCTGGGCGCCACACTTCAAGAAGGATGCGGATAACCTGGAGAGGGTACAGCGAAGGGCAACTCGTATGGTCAAGGGCCTGCAGACCAAGCCCTACGAGGAGAGACTAGAGAAACTGGACCTTTTCAGCCTCCGCAAGAGAAGGTTGAGAGGCGACCTTGTGGCTGCCTATAAGTTCATCACGGGGGCACAGAAGGGAATTGGTGAGTATTTATTCACCAAGGCGCCCCCGGGGGTTACAAGAAACAATGGCCACAAGCTAGCAGAGAGCAGATTCAGACTGGACATTAGGAAGAACTTCTTCACAGTTCGAGTGGCCAAGGTCTGGAACGGGCTCCCAAGGGAGGTGGTGCTCTCCCCTACCCTGGGGGTCTTCAAGAGGAGGTTAGACGAGTATCTAGCTGGGGTCATTTAGACCCAGCACTCTTTCCTGCTTATGCAGGGGGTCGGACTTGATGATCTATTGAGGTCCCTTCCGACCCTAACGACTATGAATCTATGAATCTATGAATCTTTGCTGCTGGTAGAGCAACAGCTTTCACTAGTCATTATTTTGTTCCAGTTGATTGCATTATTGCTTCCCTCCCCTCCAAAGGCTCTGAGATCAGACAATTATAGTTATATTTTCTATTACTGATTTTATAATACAGTATATGGAATGTTGACCTGTAATGTTTGTACTTGGGCCTAGCATACTGAGCTGTAACAGGCAACACCGGTTTTGAAAAAAAATAATCTACATACTATAGAACAACATATTTCTGGCATCTTAATATCATTTAGGATGAACTTTCACCCAGGGATCCCCAAAAACTCCACAGAAACTTTCCAGATGGCAGCCTCCATATATTTTGTTAGACCACCTTCCGAGAACAGGCAAGAAAAAGAGAAACCATTTAGAACAAACCGTTCTTAATATAGAACTTTCCTAATATATAGGGCTTTCTTAATATAGGACCTCTAGCCTTGAAATGTACAGCTAATCCTTGCTTAATGTCATAATTGTGTTCTTGAAAAATGAGACTTTTAGTGAAATGATGTTAAGCAAATCCAATTACATCAAAGTAGTTACCTACTAGCAGGCAGCAGCCAAACAATGTTATAATCAAACATTGTGTGACATAAACGAGTATGTTCTCTAATAGATCAATGACGTAATTATGAAACAACGTTAACCACAATGATGTTAAGTGAGGAGTACCTGTAGCTACATCTGGAGTACAAGACAGAAACAGTTTAACAGCTGAGTGAATCAACCTCACCAAGCTGCAGTTGGACTCACTAAATAGGCAGTATTAGATAAACCTTTTAGTTGTGGTCTCTCCATCCAGGACCTGGGGGATGAACTCATGGAGGTTCCCACCTCTGTGCTGGAGTCCAAGTTACCACCTTCCCCCACACATCTAGTTATCAAGGAAAAATGGAGGAATCCTTACAAAGTAGCAATGATACCCAGTTTCTTGAGTCAACAGAGCTGTTAGTTCAAGTAGAGGAAACATACCATCACTGTCATATAAGTCTGGTTTCCTTTAATTAGCCTCTTCCATGTGATAGCTCATGACAATGTATAGGGAAGCAATACATTTGATTGTAATGAGAACAGCAGGATCAGAGGATTAAGACAACTCATTTTCATGTAGTTCCCATCATCCCTTAACAACTCTGCACCTTGCTGCTTCAGCCAACTCAAGAATCAGTTGTCTTGCTGCAGTATCTGATCATGCCTGAGCGTGCAACTCATACAGCCTTTGAGTATGATTAGACCACACATTTGCCAAGTCCAGGAATACTGTAAAGTCTCAAGCCCACTTATTCTATTCTGCATATACCCAAGGCCAGCAATTTTACACAGTGAAAAACACAGCACAGCAGGAGGTTTTTTTCAGGACAAACCCAAACTGAATAATTTAAAATGAGTGAAACTTGCCCATCAAGATTGGTAGCAGTTCAGGTGGATTAAGCAGGATTGTTTCCAGATTTGAAAGACTAAATGTATTATTTAGGTAAGGTATTTATTTGGGCCCTTTCTCACCATAAGAGCACGCCATTTTCCAATAGTTAGTTATTTATCCTCAGCTCTCCAGAGAGGAATAGGGAACTACCATTACCCCAGTTAAGAGATGAGAAAAGGAGGCCTAGAAAAACTAGGTCCCAAAGCTTCTGAATCATTTAAATGTCTAATTCCCATTTGAAAATCATTAAGGGCACATCCAGACAAGTGGGAATGTGCGTTCCCCAGAGACAAGTAGCATATTTGTGCTGCTGCTAGCTGTCTCCAGGGAATGCTCCTGTATGTATGCTGTGGCGCACAGCAAATTGTTCTGGATGAGGTAGGGAAGGCTGGAACCAGCACCTGCACTGGCTCCAGAAACCTTTAAGGTGTCCTGGGGGCCTCCTGGGGCAACAGCAGTGGTGATCTGGGCATGTGGAGCCTGGCCAACAGTCAGAGTGTAGCGCTGGCTGGAAGGGCTCTGGTTTCAGGTGGCACACCCTGCTGCCAGGTGCGCCATGCTGCTTTTTCTGGCATGGCTTTTCTTGACACCAGGATCTCCTGCTGTCATTAAACCTGCCATGCTGCAAACCATACATGCACACTTGCTTGAACGTGCCCTCAGAGTCAGGCATGTGAAGGATCTAGGCCCAAGTAACTTGCCCAATAATGTATCAGATGCTTAGAGAAGAGCAGGAAGTAAATACTGGTTTTCTAAGGCCTAGGCTAGTACTCTATCACTGAACCATCCTTGTATGGCTGGTTTACATGTACCTACAATCAGGTGATCTTCATCTAGTTTGAGTATTGCAATGCAGGGTGCAAACCCTCTCACGTGAAAGGGATAAAATCCAAAAGAGCAAAAGGTGTGAGTAGTTCAAACAGAAAAGGAAGTGGTGCTCCAAGCAAGGCGACGTGTACAGCGGTAGTAGCTTCTTCACGTGGGGCTGTTGCTCCCCAGCTGACAGCCCACTCTGAGTGTTACAGCTACAATATGCCTGTAGTGATAAATCCACCCTTTGGGTGGAAACAGATGTGCCATTTAAAATGTTTTGGGCTTTGAAACACTTGAAAAACAGACTGCTTCAGCTACAGGACGTGATTTTTCTTTTTGCTGAACTAGAAGGAAAGCAAGTAAAAAGTGTGCCATTTTAATTTTTGTTTTGGAAGTTCTTTCCACAGGTTTCAATTTCCAGAGAACCTAAAATGGATTCCTCTGTTTCAGGTCAGGTACATGGAAGACTTATCAGCTGTGATTGCACCTGCAACCTCTCCTCTCTCTCTGGAGGCCTAAAATGAAAAAAAAACACACCATCTTATGAGGCATCCAGGGACCTGTAAGTTTTGATTTTCCAAGATTGGCTTTTTCCAGTAGAAAATCATTCAGATGGGAATTCTTAATCTGCTCTACAAAGAAACAGAAGGAAGTTCCAGAGGGATGGGGGGAGGGAAAAATAAGTCATTCAAATCTAAATGACAGCCTGAACACCTGAAGAGCTGTGCTATAACTGCTTGTCCTTCTTCTGAAGGCTCACTGTCTTGGTTGTTCCTCCTCTCAGAAGCAGAAATGTCTCTTTTCCCACAGAGTTGGGGAAGGGCTCTAATGGCAGGCTGTAGGGGTGTGTGAAGTCAGCCCTATTTGATTTGAATTCATCCCGAAACAGGAACAGTGGTTTGATTAGTTGATTCGGATCACTGTCCCTGATTTGATTCAGCTGAATCCGAATCTGAAGATTCAATGCTGATTCAGAGAATCAGTGATTCGGACATAGAAACAGCTTTAAAAGTTTTTTCTACATACCTTGAGGTAGCAGGTGCAGCTCATGATCGCTGCAATGCTGGGGTGCATGGAGCGTCCCACAGGAGTGCAGGGGGCCCCTCCACGTGCTCCCTGTGTGGTAAACCCAGAAGTGGATCAGAAGTACTTCCAGTTCACTTCCAGGCCTGCCAGGGAGTGTGCTGGGCCCCACCCCCCTGCACGCCCCCGGCTCGGTGATCAGCCACAGGGGGACCCTGGGTGCCCCCCCCAGACCCAGGAGGCAGCAGTCACTGAGCCGGGGGGGCATGAGGGGGCCCCACAGCGTGCTCCCCAGCAGACCCGGAAGTGCTTCTGGTCCACTTCCCGGTCTGCTGCTGAACACGCTGGGGAGTCCCTCGCACTGCTGTGGGATGCTCCGTGCGCCCCAGCATCACAGCACTCATGAGCCCCTGCTACCTAGACGTACGTAGAAAAAACATTTAAAGCTGTCTCTATGTCCGAATCTCTGAATCTCTCCAAATCGATTCGGAGGGTTCTGATTCGATTCAGAGAGTAAAGTGTCCTCTGATTTGATTCATATTCGGTGATTTGGCCACTGAATTGGGCCAAATCTCTGCCGAATCAAATCAGGGACTGAGGCTTCACACAGCCCTAGCTGGCTGCCTCTCCTCAGAAGGTGAGAGGCAACTCTTTGTCCCATTGTGTCTTCATGGACAACCCTGGATCAGAGGATGACTGAGTTTGGCTGGGTCTTGCTCTCCCCTTCCCTTTTTGTGTAGGTATCAACTCCTACCACAACTGCCATAACCCAATATATGACCTATTGGGATTTAGATGTAGAATTAAGGATCCTAATTCACTAATATACCTAGCTTGCAACCCCCCCCCCCCCAAATAGTCAGCTTTGAAATGCATCAGGAAGAGAAATAGGAGGAAGTATTTAGGAGGAACTGGTACAATACATCATTAAACTGACTGGGGTTGTGTAAAACTTATTCCGATTTATCCCCAGTACTTTGATGGGGAAGTCCCTGGTCACTTGGCTCCAAGATTAGGTGGTCTTGTTCATGACCACACATTCACACTTGTCAGCTAGTTCTCTGTGGACATTAGTTCCTTAGATTTGACAATCTAGAAGACTTGTAGTTCTATTAGGCACACTGGTGCAGTGGCTGTAATCCAAATACTGTCTGTACAAGAATAAATGTCCAAAGAGTATTCTACCACCTTTCACCTTGCAGTGTTTTCAGTGCATTAATTCACAACATGCTTTGACTCTGAAAAATGAACTTTGCTCTTTATTATTACACCAGGACTTTCCCTGTCTGCAGCCAAAATAAGCTGTGGTATCTCAAAGGTTTACTGATTTTGCAAGATACTGCACATTGCTTCAGAGAGCACCAATGAATGCCTTGAGCATCAACACTGTTTTGTAACACAGGAGAAATAAAACCTCATTCACCATTTCTCTGAAGACTCTCTATAGGATTTCTGTGAGCATTACTGATTCATTAAGTCTCTTTTCTAATTCTTAAAAGCCCAATACTAAAGATTTGACATGTAGGCAGATTACTTCAAGATCAGAATTTTCTCTCCATAAATAGATTGTTGAGTCATTCACTGCTCTGTGGAAAAAAAACACTGATCTATAAATATTTAGTTATTTACATGGTACTGCTGAGACTTTTACATATTTTTAAAAGTACAGTAATACAATATTCTTCCCCATTTGGTTGTCTGCAACTGAAACTGTTACACATTTGGTGGTAATCACACGGGTTGCAGTAATTTTCTTATTAATTAAGATCCCAAGTATCAAACTGACAATATAGTTGATCTTGCTTTTCTAGGAATGCCTCATAACACTTGGCATTAGCCAGGACATCCTTCAGTAGCAGATGAGGTTGCAAATTATAAAACTGTACTGAAAGTGTCCTGAACACCGAGGTAACTGTGGCTAAAGTTTACCTCTCAGTTCCTTTCATAAAGCTCATGTCCTGATTACACTTTCTAGAAATGAAGTCAAATTCCAGTCTTGTAAGCTAGTTCTTATTAAATCTTAAAGTCCGATCAGTTTTCTAACTCTTTCATTTCTGGGAGGAGTGAATATCAGAGAGATAGGTGGAGGATATTTGTTGTCAGGGACCCATGAGCCTGGAGCCATCGTGGCCATTCAGGACCAGCCCCCTTTGAATAGCCTTTTCTGCTTACCCTGCATCTGCCAAATAAGTTACACCACCACAATAGAGGACTCTAAAACTAAACACTCCTGCTCCCTGAACCAAGCTAATTTCAGTCATGCTATTGTGAATCTAGTTTCATTCCCCACTGGAAAAACTGTGTATTGATTCATCTCTCCTTTGTGAACATATAGTTTAAAGCATTCAGTTTTTTATTAATGTATATTGTCTTTCTACTGCTTCTGTGAATAAATTAGCCTTTTCAACAGAGCTGCTGTGAGCTCTTTGGCACCCCATTCAAAGAGTCCAAGTGCCACCCAGTATTGAACTTTGCAGCAATCCACTCAAGGAGATTGTCAGGTCATACAGACATTTCAATTTCAAAGCAGGGAAATTATTTCATAGTTTTTTCACAAGTGGAACTGGAGCCCAGTAAATCTGCTATAAAATTTAAACATTATGCACAGCGTATGCTTCATTGGAAAGAAAGAAACAAGACAGCTGTATTGCAGGTGTTTGGAGCTTAAGGCCATGCTGCCCTCTCAGCCTCCCTACAGTTACAGAATTAGGCAACCATTTTCTAGCTATGACAACCCCCAAATCTGCATTATTAATAGCTCATTTATTGAACAACACAGCACACTGGATGGCCAGCAGCAGGCCTGTCCTGACAACAAGCTTAAAGCGAGGCCTCAAGCCAGCCCTTCTATGCAGATGAATTCAAGTGTAGCAGGTAACTGCCTCTCTCTCCCAAAGATGTCAAAGGCGATCCATGCAGAAGTCCATCAGCACAGGATTAAACATGTTGTGAACATTTTATGAAGTGAGAAAACAGGATACAGGAGTGAGGTTGTATATGCATCACTTTTTTGGCTGAGATTTTTACACTTGTCTTAAACCAGTAGCAAGGACTTCACTAGCAGTTCCACAGTGAAGCAAGGGATATTCACTCTGCACACACTACTCCACAAAACTGATGCAATATAATGAGCTTAGTGTGGTGTTGGGCACGTGTCAATATGAAGTCTCTGCCCTTAGTTCAGCACTGGGCAACTACATTAACATAGGGGCAGAATGCACACAGATCAGATTTATCACGTCTCACCGCAACACTCTCCTTGCAGTCCTTTGACAGTACATCTAACTTAGGAGAGTTGGGTGCCTGAATCGCGCTGATATTTTAAGCAGTTGGCCATTCAAGTCATTTAAATTCTTTTGAGAATCCCAGCATTCATGTATTTATTTTCTTTTTGTTTCTTCAAAGACCTTTAAGCCTCAGTCAAAAATCACCATTTCCCCATTTGTGCAGTGCAAGGCACCTGTCCCACATTACAGCCATAAGCATAAAGCCAGACCATGCAGACCATTTCCATCTATGTAGAAAGGGTAAGGGCTGTCAAGTGTCTTGGGTTCACCAAATCACTTGCCCAGGACTACAAGGAAAATCAGATTATCTGATTAGATCGAGAAAAGGAGATATGTAAACAGCTGAACTGGAGCTAGCACAGCAGTGTGGAGGCTCCACTTAAGGTAGGCTGCCATCAGTGGACTTTTTCGAGTCTAAAAAGTTCTTATGGGTCTTTAGAGGGAGGCAAAATTTTTGTCAGTTCCAGGGAGGGATTATCCCTCTTTCCATTTCCTTAATGGAATAAAAGTGGTAAAATCTCAGTGAGGGAAAAGCCATGGGAGTGCCCATAAGTTTCTGAGTAGGAGTGAACATCTATATTGATTTGGATCTTCCATTTTATCCTTTATAGTCTTCATTGATTTAAGTCCTTTCATTTCATCCTTCCCCAGTTTATGACTAGACACTTAAAAGCTCCCATTCTGACAGTAGATGCTGCATTTCATAAATCTTTGGGTTTCTCCTATCAGTTCCTCATCCTTTTATTCTCTCAGCCATTTAGTGTATACTCCATTATATCTAAATTTAGACCAGCGGTTCTATGCTGCCAGTAACTGCTCTTACGTTTGAGGCACTGAACAAACAAGTTAATCCTCCCTGCTTTCCCCTGTGAGGGAAGGTACTTTGCATACCACATGCTGGATTATAGCATGAAAAGACCTTAAATATCCAGTTTAGGTTTAGAAGCACTGAGTCAATCACTGACAAAAGTAATGCAACTGTAACTTGCATTCAAGCTGCATGCATATATACTGGTTTCTAGGCACCTCCTCCAAATTCTTTCCTTTTGTGATCTGTGTTCTTCCCTCCAAGTTCTACACAGGTCACTACATCTTTCATTTAACTTGTCATAATGTCTTGTGTAAGCAGTTACTGGGGCAGATGTTACCAGTAGGGATGTGCGAGGCGTCGGACTGTGCTTCGGATCCGGAGAAGCTTCGGACGCTTCAGCGTCTGAATCAGCATGTCCAGATCAAAGTGCTGGCTTTGTTAGGCTTTCCAAAATGGTTCAGAGCTTTTGAACCACCTTGGAAAAGCTTCAGAGCCGCTTAGGAGATCCAGGCATAGGGTATAATGGGAAATCAATGAATTATCTATAACCTTTTTTTGTTGTCTGATTTGGATGAAACTTGCAGGGATGGTAGCCTTTGCTGAGAGCATGAAGCCTGCCAAGTTTCAAGAAGATTGGTGCAGGGGTTCAGGGGAAACTCTACCCCAAATTCCTGAAAGCAAAACTCATGTCACGTGTATGTTTTACACCATATGGGGGTGAAAACTGCAGGGGCAATGGCCCTTCATGAGGCCACAAAGCCTGCCAAGTTTCAAGAAGATAGGTACAGGGGCTTGGGGGGGTACTGCACCTAAAGCCGCTTTCAGGCAAAACTTGTGACATAGATGACCCTGTGTGTGTTAAGGCGCAGTGAGCTGAAAACTGCCAGGGTGGTAGCCCCTGCTGAGGCCACAAAGCCTGCCAGCTGTCAAGGAGATAGGTGCAGGGGGAGTCTGGCTTCTGAGGCCCTGCACCTTTGGCTGCTGACAGGCAAAACTCATGACATGGGTGACACTGTGTGTTAAGGTGCAGTGGGGTGAAAGCTGCAGGCCTGCTAGCCCCTTCTGAGGCCACAAAGCCTGCCAGCTGTCAAGGAGATTGGTGCAGGGGGGTTCTGGAGCCCTGCACCCCTAGCTGCTGACAGACAAAACTCATGATATGGGTGCTTGTGCAACTGACTGTCTCTGTCTTAAGGCAGTTGATTGTCTGTATGAATTATTTCCTCTCCTTAGTCTGTGGTTTTGTAGGTGTTAATCCTTGCTCGTTAACTCATTATGTAGTAGCTAGGTACTGTGAATTGAGCTGGTCCCTGAGTGAATCATGATTAATTGGTAACTGGTAACATAGTAGCTTAGCAGCCAGGCCTGCAGTAGTCCATGTCTGCCCTCCCCCCCCTCCATGCCCCAAGACAGACACAGTTGCACAAGCACCCATGTCGAGTTTTGCCTGTCATCAGCTAGAGGTGCAAGGCCCCAGAACCTCTCTGCACCTATCTCCTTGACAGCTGGCAGGCTTCGTGGCCACAGCAGGGGCTACCATCCCTGCAGCTTTCACCCTGCTGCGCCTTAACACACACAGCATCAACCATGTCAGGAGTTTTGCTTGTCCACAGCTTGAGGTGCAGTTCCCCTCAAACCCCTGCACTTATCTCCTTGAAACATGGCAGGCTTCTTGGCCTGAGCAGGGGCCACCACTCCTGCAGTTTTTAGCCCGCTGCGCCTTAACACACATAGGGTCATCTATCTCATGCGTTTTGCCTGTCAGTAGCTTGAGGTGCAGTTCCCTACAAACCCCTGCACCTATCTTCTTGAAACTTGGCAGGCTTTGTGGCCTCACCAGGGGCTACCATTCCTGCAGTTTTGACTCCACTGTGACTTAACACGTACATGTGACATGAGTTTTGCTTTCAGGAATTTGGGGTGCAGTTCCCCCCAAACCCCTGCACTGATCTTCTTAAAACTTGGCAGCCTTTGTGGCCTCACCAGGCACTACTACCCCTGTAGTTTTCACCCCCCCCCCCCCCGTGGTGTAACACATACACATGACATGAGTTTTTCTTTTGAGAATTTGGGGTACAGTTTCCCCTAAAACCCTGCACTAATCTTCTTGAAACTTGGCATACTTCATGCTCTGAGCAGAAGCTACCACCCCTGCAAATATCATCCAAATCAGACAATGAACAACAAAGTTATAGATAATTCATTGATTCCCCATTATACCCTATGGCTGGATGTCCAAGGTGGCTCTGAAGCTTCGGAGCCGCTTCGGCCAGATGGAAGTGGGAAACTGATCCAGAGGACTGGGTCAGATCCCTGGCATCCAAAGTAGCTGGATCTGAAGCTAGATTGAATAGCTGCCTACTCGCACAGGCCTAGTTACCAGTAGCTACCTAGCCCGCTCTGCTCCCTTTTAGATCTTAGGTTTCTTCACATATGTTGTCCTTGAGTTAATCTACCCTATCATTACTTCTTTTATTGCTGACTTAATATTGATTGTTGATTCCACATTGCCCACATACCTCATTTCTTCAGGATTCTTTATCAACTGAAGCTCTTTTCAAGTCCCCCCTGACCTGGCTCTGTACAGACATTCCTGCTTTCTGACACTGTTCTGCCAATTCCTTCAGTTTAGTCCATTGCCATTAATTTGTAGCTACTTCACATGACCCATGTACTTGGTTTGTTCACTTTTGCTAATCTGTTCCCATTGTTCTATTTTGCCAACTATTGAAGGGGTCTACCCAGAGCAATTCGTATGTACCAGTATGCATCAGTTCCATTGTGGCAAGATGTTTAACCACTACAGTACCCTTGCTAAATGCTTCTGTGCCCAATCTGTCATTCTTTTACTTAATTGTAGAAAATTGTATTGCAATGGTTTAACAATGCAAGGGAGAGATTCTTTCTAGTCCTTTGCTCCTCTCAGTCCTCTAGCTGCCTGTTCTACCAGCTCTGACTTCCCTTATTACTTTGTGAGCTCTTAAAGGCACAATGTCCTGGCTCCAATTTCTAATTCCAGTGCTCCATACTGTGGCCCATTATCCAAGCAGTAATATCAGCTATGGCAGCCCTTGAAAAATACAGACTATATTTCTTACCTGAGTGTCCTCCAGATTAACATTCTGGTTTCATTCTCAGAGTGAAATATTTTACTACAGTGGTTTTCAACCTGTGGTCTGTGGACCCTATGGGGGCCTGCAGATATGTGTAAGGGAGTCTTCAAAAGATGACTATGATCAATCAAAAGTATGGGAATATCCACACTTACAATCCAAAGGGTTCTGCACCTCCATTCAAATTTTTTTAGGGGTCTGCAAATGAAAAAGTTCAAAAACACTGCTTTAGTATGATGATATAGTTATGGTTATGAAAAGTGAACATATCTTTTCTCACTTTTTCTCAGAATCAGGTTGGAATTTTATGAGGCCTTGGAGTTTCCTTCCATTACCAGTCACTATCTCCTTTGCACAACCTCCTTGGACACCGTGAACTAGATAGTCTCGTCAGCAAATGCATTCCCTGGCTCATGGTAGGCATGCCTCTGTGCACATCCTTTGCACTTCTCATAGCAGATCTTAAGTCTATTCTCCTTACTGTTTCAGTCTCCCTTAAATAAAATCCCATCCTACACATGCAACTCATCTTGTAAAAGAACAAACAGACAGAGAGGCAGGCAAAGGGAACCTCTTGTGCCATTTATTCCTTGCAATCTGGTCATGAATTGTTTCTCATAGAATCCCAATCTGTTCAGAGCTTTGTTGGTTTTCTTAGGGCCTTTCAGTAGAAATGCACATTACTATAGCATGTGGATAGTCTCATTCAATAGAGCCATGGGTGATATACTGTAATATATACCAGTATTGACTTTCATGCATAGTACTGTATCCTCACCTCAATGAATCATTGCAGTCAGGCCTGGAAAAAAAAAATCAGGACTTCTAGTAAACAGGGTTTTTTTTCATATTCTAGCAAACATTTTTTGCCTCTCAGTGATATATAGAAGGGTCATAATACCTCCTTTCATCCCTTCTAAATTCCCTTGTCCATTGCCTCAACAGGCTGCTCTGCAAACCCAGATTGTAACCAAATGCAAGATCAAATCCTGCTCCCATCAAAGCCATTGCAATTTTTAGCACTGACCTTGAGAGCAGCAAAGTGGTACCATGCCTTGGACCTAACAAACAGACTATCGATCGATCTCTCTCTCTCTCTCTCTCTCTCTCTCTCTCTCTCGCACACACACACGCACACATGAGTTAGGTGCTGACCCATTAGTGGTGAAGTTCAACTTAATTTCCATTAATTATGCAGATGCCAAAAAAAATTATGATTGGGTATAGTTCTGCAGCACAACTATGAAAACAGCCATAAGCACCTGAAAGTAAGTCTTGAACGTAAATCTATTTGCAGTGTTTAGTGGGGAGGTATAGAGTGTTGTGACAGAAAGGCTGACAGATTTCTGGCAGGGTTCACTTGGTATATCAAGGTTTTAATTGACTTCAAAGTAGAGTGTGGAATTAGAATCTGTATAAATAATCAAATTAAGTAAAACAGGTATGACTATATATAAACAGATATCAGATGGAAGGCTTGTCTTGTGATTACCATTCTGGACTGTAACACAAGCAATCTGTTAGGTTTCTGGATAAGCTGTAGATTTCCTGTATAACCAAAACCCTACGCTTAACTTTTCACTCTGTAAAAATCCAAACAATGCTACTTTTGTTTGTCTCATCTACTTTGATTAAACTATTCTGAGCAAAGCATGTTACTTATGCATATTTACAGCACTTAAAACAATGGAAACTAGTCTCAGTAGGGGATGAAGGTGCAACTAAAAGAGTGCAACTTTCCCAGAGGAGTAGGAGAAAAGTACATTAAAAAAAGTTGTTTGCTGTAATAAGCAGGGTTTGAAATACAGGGGGGACTCGGGAGGGCTGAGCCCCCCATAAGAGACAAGAGTCCCCCATAAGTCCCCCTATAAGAGATGGGAGCCTCTGGCCTGCCCCACACCTTTCTAAGCAGCTTAGGTGGCAGTGGCTCCTTCCAACTTCTGGCTGCCACCACCTCAGACTCCTCACCCCAAGGGTCAGAGTGTAATTTGAGCCCTAGTAATAGGGTTAGTTAATTTGCTGCATCATAAAAACCTATGCCTATTGCTTGGATTATTAGAATGAGGATGTGTTGTATATAAATCATGAAGGCATGTAAAGTACAAAAAATTCATGAAGGTCCAACTGACTTGATAGAAACATCTAGAAAGGTTTTTTAAAACCTTTTTTCCACTTTCCTGGTTGAGGTACTCTTCCATAAGAAGTGACAGAAGTGGAGGCTATGAGTGGTGGTTTTTAAGTCTGCCTTAGAGTACTGTATTCAACAGCAAAATCTGAGTTGGAGAAGAGAGATGAACAATGTTATTATTGTTTATTTTGTGATGGATACATTAAAGTGGCTTAGCTACACCTGTTGTTCTCACAGTGCTTAAGTAGATATTCCTGGTCTCAGAGGGTGATAACACCATCATTTAAGACTATTAGACTGAAACTTGGTGTGCATTAGCCTTGATTAGAGGTTTTAAAGCACCAGAATACATTTCCCCCAAATGCATGTTTTGCCAGAATGGACTTAAACTAGATTGGACCGGGGGGTGGCAGGGAGAGGAGGGGAGGGAGGAGAGGTGCATTAGTTATAAATGCAATTTTCTAGTCAGGAATAGATTTTGCAGTGCAGTCAGTAGTCACACGATTTAAATCACACCCATCCGTTTTTAATACTAAAAGCCCTATTCTGCCAAGTAAGTCCCTTTGGCTGCAGGGCATGGAAGTACCACAGGTGTAAAAGTTTCTTTCCAGCCTGAAAGGACTTTTACACCCATTTGCTTCAGCTTCATGTGATCAAATTAGATCATCTGCTGTCACTTCCTTTCAGAGTAATATGTAGCATCCAACTCCAGTCATCCCATTGTCTTTATAGTGTGTTGCTGGTCAGGTTCACATTGATGACATAGTAGAGAAAGAGTAGGCAATAGTGGCTATCCCAGGCATTAAAGATCATGGAGGCAAAGTGTTGCCTTTGAGACTTTTGACCAGGCCTATTTTCAGAAAGAAAAAGTTTGAAATACTGGGAGGAAGAAAAATGTTATCCCTCCAGATTGCATTTTACAAGAAAATCTCAACTTTCATTTTTTCCTGATCTGTCAAAGTCCCGGATACCAGAACAACAACAAAACCCAACCAAAGCCAACCCAAAGAATGTCCCACTTTGCAGCCTACACATACATGATAAAACTGAGATGTTTGTTAAAAGTCATGAGCTCTGGTTGAACTTGGAGGTGGCAATGGAGAGGACACTTGGGGAAAGGTGGGAACAGAAGAGTCTTTAGGGCCATTGCAGAAAGCTAAGGTTTATGGCATTAATACGAGCCCAGTGAAAATTCTTTCTCATTCACAGGATGCCTTCTGCCTAATAACTGTGTACCCTTCAGGTTCCTTGTCTACTCCTATTTTCCCCCAAGACCTGCCTCAGAGTCATAGAATCATAGAAAATTAGGTTTGGAAGGGACCTCAGGAGGTCATCTAGTCCAACCTCCTACTCAAAGCAGGACTAGCCCCAACTAGATCATCTCAGCCAAAGCTTTGTCTATCTGTGTCTTATAAACCTGCAAGATGGATATTCCATCACCTCTCTGGCTAACCTGCTCCAGTGTTTTACTACTCTCCTAGTGAGAAAACTCTTCCTAATATCTAACCTAAACTTCCCTTGCTGCAACTTAAGACCATTGCTCCTTGTTCCGTCAACTGCCACTGCTAAGAACAGTCCAGCTCCATCCTCTTTGGAACCTCACTTCAGGTAGTTGAAGGCGACTATTAAATCTCCTCTCAGTCTTCTCTTTAGACTAAAGAAGCCCAGTTTCCTCGGCCTCTCTTCATAAGTCATGTGCCCCAGCCCCCGAACCATTTTTGTTGCTCTTCGCTGGACTCTCTCCAATTTGTCCACATCCTTTCTGTAGTGGGGGGGCCCAAAATTGAACACAGTACTCCAGATGTGGCCTCACCAGTGCTGAATAGAGGGGAGTAATCACTTCCCTTGATCTGCTGGCAATGCGCCTACAAATGCAGCCCAGTATGCTGTTAGCTTTGTTGGCAACAAGGGCACACTGCTGACTCATATTCAGCTTATTTTCCACTGTAACTCCCATATCCTATTCTGCAGAGTTGCTGTCCAGATAGTCATCCCCCAGCCTGTACTCATGTATGGGATTGTTCCATCCTAAATGCAGGACTTCACACTTGTCCTTGTTGAATGTCATCAGATTCCTTTTGGCTCAATCTTCCAATTTGTCTAGGTCACTCTGAATCCTAGCCCTACCCTCCAGCATATCTACTACACCCCCCAGCTTGTTGTCATCTGCAAACTTGCTGAGGGTGCACTCTATACCATCTTCCAGGTCATTGATGAAGACATTGAAGCAAACCAGCTTCAGGACTGACCTCTGGGGCACTCCACTTGATACCAGCTGCCAACTAGACATCGAGCCATTGATTATTATCCTCTGAGCCCAAAGATCCAGCAAGTTTTCTATCCACCTTTCATCCAACCCATACTTCCTTAGCTTGTCTACAAGAATGCTGTGGGAGACCATATCAAAAGCTTGCTAAAATCAAGGTACACTACATCCACCAGTCTCCCCGCATCCACAGATCTCATGATAGAAGGAAATCAGGTTGGTCAGGCATGACTTGCCTTTTGTGAAGCCATGCTGACTGTTCCTAATCACCTTCTTCTCCTCCAAGTGCTTAGAAATGGATTCCTTGAGGATCTGCTCCATGATTTTTCCAGGGACTGATGTGAGGCTAACTGGTCTGTAGTTCCCTGGATTCTCCTTTTTCCCTTTCTTAAATATAGGCACTATGTTTGCCCTTTTCCAATTATCTGGGACCTCTCCTGATTGCCATGAGTTTTCAAAGATAATGGCCAGTGGCTCTGAAATCTCATCAGCCAACACCCTCAGCACCCTACAGTGCATTCCATCCAGCCCCATGGACTTGTATATGTCCAGCTTCTCTAAATAGTCCACAACCTGTCCTTTTGCTTCTGTTAGCTGCTCTCCTCCTACCCAAACTTTGTTGCCCAGTGCTGTAGTCTGGGAGCTGAACTTGCTTGTAAATACTGAGGTGAAAAAGGCATTGAGCACTTCAGCCTTGCCTGCTTCCTCTGTCACTAGGTTGCCTCGCCCATTCAGCAAGGGATCCACATTTTCCCTGATCCTCCTCTTGTTACTGATAAACTTGTAGAAAGCTTCTTGTTACCCTTCACATTCCTTCCTAGCTGCAACTCCAACTGTGCTTTGGCCTTGCTGACTTCATCCCTGCATGCCCAAGCAATGCTCTTATACCTGGCCCTAGTTATTTGTCCAAGTTTCCACTTCTTATAAGCTTCCTTTTTGTGATTTAGTTTACTTGCTAGTTTTCCTGCACATTGGGATGGTTTGTTTCTGCACTTTCAGTAAGGCTTCTTTAAAGTAAAGCCAGCTCTCCTGGACTCATCTCCCCCTCCAACTAGCTTCCCAGGGGATTCTGCCCATGAGTTCCCTGAGTGAGTCAAAGTCTGCTTTTCTGAAGTCCAGGGTCCTTACTCTGCTGTTCCCCATTCTGCCTTTCCTCAGGATCCTGAACTCAATCACCTCATGGTCACTGCTGCCCAAGTTGCCATCCACTTTTACATTTCCCATCAATTCTTCCCTGTTTGTGAGCAGCAGGTCAAAAAGACCATGGGCCCTAGTTAGCTGATCCAGCACTTGTACCAAAAAGTTGTCCCCAACATTCTCCAAAAACTTCCTGGATTGTCTGCACACTGCTGTATTGCCCTCATAGCAGATATCAGGGTGATTGAAGTCCACCATGAGAATCAAGGCTTGTAATCAGGAATCTTTTGCTAGCTGTTTGAACAAAGCCTCATTCACCACTTCTTCCTGGTCTGGTGGTCTATAGCAGACCCCCCACCATGACCCTTGTTGTTCTCCCCTCTGACCCTTACTCAGAGGATTTTGACAAGCCTATCTCCAGTTTCATAATGCAGCTCTTAACAATCATATGGTACTTTTACATAAAATGTGACTAGGCCTCCTCCTCTTCTTCCCTGCCTGTTCTTCCTCAACAGTTTGTACCCATCCATGGAAGTGCTTCAGTCATGCAAGCTATCCTACCAGGTGTTTGTTATTCCAATCACATCATAGTGCCATGACTGTGCAAGACTTCCAATTCTTATTTCCCATGCTCTGTGCATTCATGTTCAGGCACCTGAGGTAACTAGTTGATTGCCCTGATTTCTCAGGAAGTATGAGAGCACCTCCTCTGCTGCCCCCTCTTGCTTGCTTTTCTTCCAGGTCTCCTGCTCCTCCACTTACCTTAGGGCTTTGGTCTCCATCCCCCAGCAAACCTAATTTAAAGCCCTCCTCACCAGGTTAGCGAGCCTGTGTGGAAAGATGCTCTTCCCTCTCTTCGTGAAGTGGATCCCATCTCTTCCCAGCAATCCTTCTCCTTGGAACAACATCCCATGTTTGAAGAAGTGAAAGCCCTGCTGGCAACACCACCTGTGCAGCAAGGTATTGATCTGTAGGATGCACCCACTCGTGCCCAGGCCCTTTCCCTTGACTGGAAAGACTGAAGAGAACAGAACACGATCTGAGCCCCAGGCCCCTTCACCCTTGCACCCAGAGCCCTGTACTCACTTTTGATCCACTCAGAGTCTCCCCTGGCATTGTCACTGGTGCCCACATGGATGAGCAGTCTCCCCCACACCTGCTTGGGAAAACCCTGATAGGGATGTCTGATTGCAAACTTGTGACTTCTACTGCCACTACACCTAACAGTTACTGGGTGTAATATACCATGTGGTCGTGGGACAATCCAGCTGCAAGGGCCAGTTGGAATGGTTCTATAAAAAAAGAAAAAATTACAGCCTGAGACTATAGGAGAGCCCTCACAATCCTATTCTAGGCAGGCTTTGCTGTAACTTGTCAATATTCAGCAGAAGAGTCAAGACTATGTATTTTTTTCAACGTATTATCTCATGTATGTGTTGTGATGCTGGAAGTGTTAGGTTCCAATGAAACCCTTAAAGTGGAGCAGAAACAGTCCATCACCGCTACTAGAAGATTTTGTAAACCAAAGGCAAAAATGGCCAATTGAAAAGAGAAGGAAGAAACTGACACAGGCCAGGGAAGGAAGAGAAATTTTGCAAACTTTGTAGGAAGGAAAGAAACCAGAACAACAATACAGACCAGTGCCAGGTGTACCAGGGACAGAAATACTCAAGTTCCCTCAAGGATTAGAGTGAATGTGGTGAGTACACTACAGCAATGTGAAGTTTAGTGCAAGGATTCCAGCACCAGCCAGTGGTAACACACAGCTGCAGCAATGGTTATCAGGATTCTTTAGTACCAGCAAGATTCAGTCACCCTCAAGTATGGAACTGCTGAACATGCTCAAGCCCCTACTTTGAAGGCAGGCTACCCCACTGTGAAATAACTACTGTAGTGGCCTTTTCAGTGTTGTTCAGCTGGAAGAGTGGTGACAACTGAACTTGAAAAATGCTGATTTTTTTCATATGCAATTCTGATAGCACCTAATGACGTCTATCCATGGGCAGGGCTCCATTGTAGAGGGCATTCTCTGGACACCAAAGAAACCATTCCTGGCCCATAAATATTACAGTTTAGGATTTAGACAATAGGCAGTGAACAATATTGGAATGGCAGGAAAAGCAGGGCTATAGAGAGAGGTGCATTGATGTAAATTAGTGTTTACATCATGTAATATCATGACAAAATCATCATCAGTCAGCTACTGAAGTGATTCTTAACATGGGTGCCATGGACAGCATTTGAAGTGTGCCCCTTGGGGGAGGAGATAAATGAGTTTAGAGTAGGCTCTGGTGTGGAGATAAGTGCAGGCTCTTTCCTGCTGGCTGCTCCTCCTCCTTCCCAGTCCCTCTTCAAGCAGGCATGCACTATAATAAATAAACTAACTTTTGTGAATTGAGCAGCACCCCATTTCAAAACTATGCAGTGCTGTCTTCAGTCTAGAAAGGTTGAGAACCACTGAACTACTACACAGTTACACGTGCAGTACTTTCTTCATGGGGAGGGGGAGAGGGGAAGCCTCCTCTTTCCCATTCTCCTTTCCTCCTCATACTGGATTGGGCCACAGAGACCTGAAACAGCCCCAGTTCCATAGTTCAGTGATTCCAAATGCTCAAACATATTTTTGGATACTTTTCTGGGTTTTGCATAGTCTTTGTTGGAGTGGCATAGTGTAGCCCAGGGTAATGTCATTCTAAAATGTAACCCGGTGGTGAGTATGCACAAAACCTACTGTGTGCTTGACCTGCAGAGGATGTGGGTCTGTTACAACTGTTTGAGAGACTGGCTTGTTCGTCACAGTTTTAGAGACTCATACACTTTGCTCTAGAGATCCCCAGACTGGGAACTACTTTGGAAAAGGGAAGTGAAGGGGGAAAGAGTATGAAGGTGAGCATGTTCTCAAAAGGTCAGGAACCAGGATGTTTGCAGAGATACTTTTATAGTAACAAAACAGTCATACAAGACACCAAAATTACACTTCCTAAGGAAATGCTACTGCCAGCCTGACTCAACAGCAGCCTGCAGATTTCTACAGAGAATTCTCTTCCAGTAAGGGAACATTCTGAATGAGTTTGAGAAACTCAGCACAAGTATCATTAACTTTCACTTTGAGCATATGAACAGTTTTGACCACATTTACTTTCATTTGATCTCTCTTGCATCCAAACCCAAACACTTGTTCTGTTGGACGGTTTGTTCCTTACTAGAACAGTAGCTTCTACCTGGTACAGTAGGACACTTTGAACATAAGTTTTGTAGTTATAAAACAAAACTGATTGATTGAGAAACTGAAAAAGGGTAGCATTTCCGTAAAATCAGGACTTCAAAGATAAAGAAATGAGACAGCATTGCACTACCAAGAATGCATAAATAAGCTGGGTTTTTTTCCTATAGCCTCAGTAGTAAAACCAAAAGCATTGTAACAGATTTCTTTTCTCTGTCATGGTACAGCAATTCGCAGGCAGCCTTACAGCATTGAATAATAGACATAAATGCATGTGCCTGTGTATAAGAAGTCTTTCTAAGCCAAATCACACTGCCTAGTTGCCCCCAAACTGTGGCAAAAACTGGTGTGTATTATAAAACAGGAACACGAAATAGAGATGTTCTGTAGGGTGTCAGTGCTCCTGTTCACAAAGGGAGAGTTGGCCTAATGGATTACTGGCTGAGAAATAAAGCTGAGAAAGTGACACCTATACGTAACAGAGTTTGGCTTTCTATTGAAAATGATTCTAAACAAAACAGAGCAAATAGGCTGCACATAATTAAAAAAAAAACCCTAATATGTTTGCATGTATGCATGTATTCATATCAATATAGTTTATTAGTTTATATATATATTGTTTATGGGTAATACTTTTAACATTTGTACCTAACCTACTGGGATGCTATATATCAGATTAATAAACAAGCAGCTCAGATACAGAATCGCAGCTGTAAGTCTTAATATACTTGCAGCATTTCTTTCCATAGATTGTTTTCAGCACAGCTAGAGAAAACTCAGTCAACCATTAAGGGATATGGTTGACCTTCAGACAGTTTCATTCAATGAAATCACTGTACTTGGGTATTTTTTTCCTGAGTTATTTTATCTAAAGAGGTATGGACTCATAATCTAAGAAGATTGTGATATCAAGGAATTTTTATAATGACTTAAGTGTATCTACTAAGGAAATATTTTTAAAGCCCTTACCAACTTCCAGTCACATGGCTTCAGGAATGTGACAGAATCTATTTTTAAAAAACAGCATTAGCTCATATGTGCTTTAGGGTCAACCTGGATTCTAACAGATTCTTTTACAGGAATGGACTCTAGAGAAAGTCAAAACCATCCTTATGCCTCAGAAAGAAAAGGTAAAGAGGTAGCATCAGGAAAAAGTAAAAGTAGTTTTTCAAATTGTGTACTTGAATGAGCTGAGAAGTATGAAATAGCATGAAGGAACTTGGAGCAAAGTGAGCAGACTGAAGAGAGACAAGTGTGAAGGAGATACCAGGTTAGCCTGTGTGCATATGACATGTTGTGAATACTCGCTGCAGTTGCAGTATTTCATAAATAAAGAGCCAACCTAGTTTACAAATTGCCCTTTTGTGTTTTTACCCAGCATAAGGTATATGAAATATGGTGGCAGCAGCAAGTCTAACAAGACCTACAGAAAGTAAAAAGTGTGAACAAGCAAAGCAGCACTGAGAAGCCAAGCAAACAGGAGGAAGCATGGAGGAACTTAGACCACTGGGAACGCTGGATTTCCAGATGGAGTATTGCCCAAACGTGGAACAAGAAAGAAGTGCATCTTATATACAAGTGACCTGACTGTAAGGGGATAAAGGTGATAATGCAAAGGTAAAGCACATGAAACAAAACTGTCTATGAATAGCTGCTGTGTGACTGTACCAAACTCAAAGATTCTCAAAATAAGCATATAGCAAAAAACTTGTTTTATTAGCATCTATGCTAGTAGATCAATCAACAGTTGCATTCCAGCTGGACTGTAAAGCTGACTGCAATGTAATCCCAGCAACAATAAGTAATAATATGAGACAGTACAAATAATACCAAGTACTAGTAACATAAAAACAAAGAGACAAATACACAAAAAGATGTTATCTCTTGGAGTTCATAGCAAACTGGGGTCACTACACTACCCTCCATCATGGGGAACATTGAAGAACAGTTAATGTCAAGGCTTGTAACAGACTATTAAGAGATTCACATGCTCGTGAAGTTAGATATAGCTCTCCTGAGAGCATTATTAGGAGCCCAGGAGACTACTGAAACTCAGAATCTTAGCCATGGTGGAGCCACTGCGAAGAAGCAGTGTCATTTAGACCTACTGAGTCACTTTATGCTAATTTCAATGTAGTACTGGTAAGAAAAATCTTTAGGTAAACTGAAGATCTGTACTGATCCAAATAAGTAAAAAATGCAGAATAGAGCATTGAAAGCACTAACCCTCACCAAAAATTGAGGATACACTGAATGATTTACCCAGGGCAAAACATTCACTATGTAGGATGCTAAAAATGGGTCCAGGCACATGGATGGCTCATCTAGCATAGACAATTTTTACCACGTGTTTTGGCAAGGTGTAGTACCTACTATAGGCATCAATCTACTCCTAATGTTTCCATTTTGGACTCACTCAAGCACAAATGACAGCCAGGTACCAAGATTGTAGCACAGGTCAAGGAAGAAGCAGTTCAGGGCCACAATACCAAGCTTTGACAACTCCTACAGGCACTTGGAGTGGAATATTAGGCTGGATACAGATAAGAAGGACCCAAATTCCTCTATATCATATATCTGTTTACATCTGACACCTTCTAGCTAGATTCTGAAAACCTATGGTTATGAGTACCTGGCTCAAGGCACAGCTATACAGAGTAAGATTCAAAAGGGACCATTTGCTTGGCTCTCTGATGCTGTTTCAACATTTGATAATATGAAAATCAATACAGCAGCTAAAACAGGCTGTGATATTCAGTCAGATTCATTTTGCCCTCTTTTTTTGCCAACAGAAGCTGCCATTAAGGATCTGTGACAGTACCAGTGAGAAAATAATCTCCTTACCATGTTCTATTTAAAATTAAATCCTACTGTGCTAAATAGCCACATGAGTTTTAGCAGCAGAGGATCAGAAGCCTTATTTTGCAAGACATTCTGTCATTCTTTACTGCATGAAAACGTGAATCAGGGCTTTGCTGTGTGATTGCTCCCTGAAACAATAAAACATTGTCTATAAAGTTGGAAAACCTGAATCAAGTTTCAAAGGATGTAAATGCATTATTCTATTTAGGTTTGTCATTAATATTTTACTTTTTAAAGAAACCTTTAAATACCTAATGTCATCATTAATATTAACTTAAATGACATATAAGGCCTGTCTTCCACTTCCCAACTTAGTAAATAAACTCTCTGGAGCGTACAAGCTGCCAACATATGTTGTATATACATGTTCATTTGGTGTGCATAATGCAATTTCTCTGCTCTGCATTTGTGCATGGGCAGCACAAGTACATAGTAATACCAAACAAGGATTCTCTGCTCAGACATTGTCAATGCAAAGAAAACTCAGATAAAATTAACCAAGATTTGTTTTGAAACCTATTTTAGTTAAGCTCCTGCAAATCCTTCTGTGGACTTCCTCAAATAGATTTATAACTGTTTTGTACCAATGTTGTTTAATTCCGTAAGTTTCCAAATCAAGTAAAATAAACATAAGCCACTTGTACACCATATAAGTACATCTAGACATAGATTGAGTTAAGCTGGTTCAAATCTATGTAAAAAAAAAATATTCAAACCAGAGGTGCCCTTTCCTTTGCTGGCAACTTTTTCCTATTTACTTTGCAATTGTGTAGGACCTTATTGAGACGTAAAAAATGATACGCTCTGCCCACCCAAACTCCAGGCTCCTTCTGCCCCACTGGGCGTGGGCCCCGGGCTCCACACTCCTGCCAGCGCTAGCCCTAGCCCCACACTCCATGCTCCCATCCAGCTGCAGCTTCCCTACCTGTTGCCCAGAGTGAGCACTGCAGGAGGGACACAAGGAAAAGTTATTGGAGTCCAGGACTGAGCAGGTCCTCTGGTGGCTGCAGCTGTGGCAGCAGTGGCCCTGCCCAGAAGCTGTACATGCTGGCTGGGGCTGGGGCTCACCCCGACATGAGGGTGGGAGTGAAGCACATGGGCTGGGCAAGGTACAAGTAATTGGTGGGTGCTTGTGGGCCGAATTAAATCACCTGGTGAGCTAGATGTGGCCTGCAGGCCATATTTTGCCCACCCCTGACCTATTTGATCTCAAAAGCTCTGCAAGATGCCTTACTAACTGGAAGCGATGATCTGAAAAGCTGCTTTCCCTGTTGATTCTCTTTATAGATAAGGATGGTACATCCCCACACAGAAATGATCTTGCTACCATAAGGTAAAAACAGATGTGACATATGAGTCTGTTCTGACAGATCTGAGTCAACTTATAACCTAGGAGCAGCACAGCCCTGTATACATGCAGCTTGTCCCTGGAATGAATGGCAATTAACTTAAATTAGGAGGCATTGTCCTGAGGAAAAAGTGTTATCTTGGATATTTCACAGATACTTTAAGTGGGACAATGGGCTTGTACATCTGTAGGATCCTAGAATAAAAGGCTTTGTCCCAGGAGAAATCTGAAGTCCCAGGAGAAGTCACCTTCACAGTAGCAGGACATTGGCCTTCATGGTCCGCCTGCTTCACCTGTGGCAGGTTATGGTACTGTCTTGTGGTTATGTCAGGTTGACTTTGTAGTCTGTCTACTCAGTTGGACAATGGATTTATATGGGATCATTTAGAGAGGGCTGAGTGCCTCAGGCAAGGGGTTGAATTTGATGACCTCTGGAGGTCCCTTCCAGCCCTACTTTTCTATGATTCTAAAACCTATGTTTCTACCCATATAGAGACAGACAGCAAAACTCCCATTGATTTCTATGGGAGTAGATTCATGATTTCTCAAATTCTAGGACCAGGTTTAAACATCCAAAATCCCTAAAAGATGTGTGCACCTCTCCTGAATACAAAGTATCCCCATTTGCTCTATTCCTGTTTCTTCACTTATCATTAACCTGTGTGCAGGAATTTGGTGTTCAGGAGGTAGAATTAGTCAAACTGATGTGGATTATTGCAGTTTCAAAGGAAATGAGCCAACTGTTCCTTCCTGTAGGCCTAAGTACATCGACAGGATTAGGAAGGTTAGTTAATATTCATGAATGGCACGTGCTCCCGGCAGCTGGCGGGGCCCGGTGGTGGCAGGAGCACGTTGATGGGAGCAGCAGTAGCACAGCAGTGGTAAGCAGGGGAGCTCCTGCAGATGCTGCTGGCACTGTCGGCAGTGGGGGATAGGGGTGACGAGCGCCAACCAAGGGTTGGCGACCACCTGCAGCATCAGCAGCGGCCAGCAGGGACCACAGACCACCCGGAGACACCACTGGTGGTGTTGGCGGCAGGGTGGTGAGCAGCAACCGCCCCCAGGCGCCATCAGTGTCGGCAGCACCTTTTTGCAGAGGGTGCACTGCCACACTCAGAGGGTGCATGTGCACCTACATGCACCCCCTACGCATCATCCCTGTTAATATTTCTTAATGTTCCTTGTTTCCTGCTTTCATTGCTTTGAAAGCCTATTAACCTACAGTGGACTGGTTGGGAAGTCACAAAATTTTAGCTTGCTACAACTAACCAAGAGCATAATGGTTGAACATTTGCTGATCTAGAGGTACTTATGCACACACCTTTTCATCCTGCAAGGCACTGGAGATCCAGCAGGTCAAAGCAGACTCGATTAATCTAGTTTTCTCTGCACACAAGCTGATGTGCACTGTGCTGCTTCACATACAGTTGTAGAAGCAGTGAAATGGGTGTCAGCACGCAGAAAATGGCAACGCTGCACTTTTGAACTAAAACACCTCCAAATTGTTTTAGTTCAAAAGCGTGCCACCACCATTTTCTCAGCACTGACATGCATTTTTTTGCTTATACAACTGCATGCAGTGCAAGCATGTGTACAAATGCCCTAGGTGCCTAAAAGAGCACTAAGTCTAACAAAATCTTTGCTGCCACTCACAAGCATCTCTTGCTACTTAATCCTGTAGAAACAGAAATTTATATAGATAAATCCTCCAGACAAATAGGTTTCCATCTGTGGCCACACACAGAACTGCTGCTGTTCAGTGCCCTAATGAGCAAGCCAGATTCTCAAATTAAGCATTTCAGCAATTGTTCTGAGAGCATACTTAACTTTGCTAAAGAGAGCACTATCTGAGGTGACCCCTATTAAACCCAAGAGCCTACTATTCACCAGGGAGTCTCTTTCAATTTCCTATACAAGGTGTTCCACTTTGTATAAAACTGTTAAATCTTCATTAGATCAGACAGAAATGGACTTCATAGCTTAGTAATTTGGGTACTCACCTGGAATTTGGGAAAGACAGCCTATATATCTCTACTTCAATCAAATTTTATCCACAGTGGAACATTTCCAGCTGAAGACACAGGGAGATGCACTCCAGAATGCTCAATAGCATGGGGATTAGAGCACTTTTCTGGGACTTAGATCAACTAGGTTGAAGTCCCTGCATCAAAGCAGACAGAGTAGAGATCAGGAAACAGAGCCACCCAAAAGACTGCGAGGGGATTTTATAGCAGTCTTTAACTATCTGAAGAGTGGTTCCAAAGAGAATGGAGCTAAATTGTTCTCAGTAGTGACAGATGACAGAACAAGGAGAAATGGTCTCAAGTTGCAGCAAAGGAAATTTAAGTTGGATATTAGGAAAAGCTTTCTCACTAGGAGGGTAGTAAAACTCTGGGACAGGTTACCCAGAAAGGTTGTTGCCAATCTGAAAAAATGCAATCTTAACATTAAAATCTGAAAGATGTAAACACTCAATTGTCCCCAGTGGCACTGTGATATATGACAAGGCATCAATAGTTCTGAGCAAACATCCTCACTATGGAGGCAGATAGATAAGAGAGTCAAAGGGAAAGAGCTGTGACCCGACATCACCAGGACCTATTCTTTCCTCCTGGAACTATTTGCCACATTTGCAGTTAAACATGAGGATTTGAGACTGGCCTCCTCAGTCATCTGTGGACTCACTGATAACTTCCTGATGTAACCCAGGAAGACCCAAGGGTGTGCCCATCCTCAGTTGGAAAGGATAGATGAGGCAGGTGACAGTGCTGTGAGAGGGACACCTGCAATTCGAGCTCGGGTCCCTCCTTCCTCTAGAGTCAGCTCCACTCCAATGGTCCTAACTATTTACAGTTGATTAAATTATAATATACATACTATCCTTATCCAATATATACAGGTAAGTATCTCAGTAGGGATCACCCAACAAATAAAGGAAAACTTCCGGTAAGTATTTCCAATGATATTATGCAACAACACTAAGGGTATACAGATAAGATAAGTATTTACACAATGGTAAGCCAGGAACCCCTTCCTGGGACTGCTTGTCCTAATGGGCAACCCACCCTGGGAATGGCCTTCTCAATCCTGCACCCTACAGAGGCCTGATGCAACTGGTGAGTCCTCAGGATGCCTGTGCAAGGAGGAGGTCTGGATACCCAGATGGGTAAACCAGGTAAGTTAGGATCAACAGGTAGTTGACAGGGAACCCAGAGGAACCATTGGCAGAGTACAACCGGATAAAAAAAAGGAAGGAAGTGGGGAAAGGTGTGAACAGACAGCACACCAATGAGGAACCAATTATACAAAACTAAACCAATACCATCACTTATTGTACAACATATCCACAATCATAATAACAGTCTTACAAAATATAAGATGCAGCTTTACACGATATAAGGTGAGTCTACCCCTCGATTCCAGTTAGCAAGGGACAACTCCCATCCTATGGGTCTAGCTGGGAGGGAACCTTTCACTCGGGGCTTCCCTCTCCGGGGCAGGACGGACTTATTTAAGGAATGCCTCCTCTGTGGGACCCAATTCCACTAGCAACTCACAGTCCTCTCCAAGGAGCCATCGACTAGGCCTCAGAGTCCTCTGCTCAGTCAGTGACCCCCTGGTGCTGTCTGCCCCACGCCGAGACCTCCCCTCCTGGCTCTGTGCCCTGCTTTGGGCACTGAGGGTTGTTCCAGCTCTCGGTGGGGGAAATCCAGCCACTGCTGGCTGGGTTTGCCCAGCCTTATGCCTTGGCCTTCCCTTTCCCAGGCCTTGCTCTAAGAGGCTCTGGAGCTCTTTTAGTTCCTTGGCTGGGCCACACTGTGGGGACCCGGCTATCTGGCTTATGCCAGGGCTAGCCTGAGCAGCCTAGAGATGCTCCCACAGTTAGCTCTCCATGTGCTGGTCTGCACACCGGGTGGGGCCCGAGCAGCCTCGAGATGCTCCCAGGGCTGGCTCTCCATGTGTCAGTCTGCACGCTGCTCCGTCCAGCCCCCTGCTGGGGATGCAGGATCGAGGCACCTTGATGCAGCTCCCAGAGCCCGAGCCACATGCGCCAATATGCGCACTGCTGGGGCAAAGAAGGGATCCTGGTGGAGGCCCTCTTCAAGCTCTTCCCTCTCCAACATCCCTTGCTGCATTCCCTCATGCAGCTCATGCCACTCCTTTTATACCTTGAGGGGGCTCCACCCTCTAAAGTCCAGTGGACCTGTAGGTCTGAACTTGGTCTGGGAGCTCCTCACTCCCTCCCTGCAGGAAAGGGGTAGTGCCGGCTCCTCCCCGCTCTTCCCCGATTGGTGGATGGGCTCCATCAATCAGGATTGAGAATTCTCAAGCCCAGGATGCACCAGAGCTTGAGCAGGTAAGTCCACCATACTTTTTTACTAAAAGATTCTCATCATCATATCAAAGGCCTGGCAATGATGTTAATGACGATGACGACCAACGCTGGCAAGAAGGTGAGGAAGCTCTTGGTGAAAGAAGACATGAATGCTACACCTAGTGCTTTTGCTTAGATCGTAGGTCATTCCAGAGGGATCCTTTTAATTGTCCTCTATCCATCTCTTTTCCTGACTTCTTGTGTGGAGCTAATCTACCTTTCAAAAGTGGCTCTCTTTTTATGGCTCTCAAATTTGTAGATTCATTCAGAGATCCCATTTCTGATACATGAAAAGATTAAAATCAGGTCCAGGCAAAACTGGGAAGAGAATTTCTTTATTCCCCTTAGGTACTTTTACATGTGCTCTGGGGGCGGAGAAGGGGAGGGGGCACTTTAATTAGACTGACTCTGAAAGCCACTCTAATTAAAGTGCTGCAGTGTCTCATGTATTAGCATACCCATGTTTCAAAATGGTGGTGGGGGCACTTGAACTAAAGCCCATTCAGTGAGCTTTAATTAAATTGCCCCTGCCCCCATTTGGAAGCATGGGGATGCTAATACACAAAACATGGAGGCTGGCTGGAGCATGATAATTACCATGCTCCAGCAGACTCAATTAATCCAGTTTTCTAATTACAGCACATCAGCGTATCCCTGCAGCATGTGTATAGGCACCTCTTGTCACCTCAAATAATCACCATTGTTCAAATATCTATTTCAAGTCAGATAGCACCATGGCCTTAAGATGGTTTTCTGCCAATAATAATTCAATTGTTCTGCTGTTCCTCTGAACTAGTGTAAGCCTAAAATAGTTTATATAAAAACAGACTGCAACTAAACTTCATATTACATGTAACCATGTTCAGGTAGAGTGGCTGCTAGCCAATCCAGTCCCAATGCAGTGGAGTACAGAAATAGGCCAATAGTTCCCTTAGGGCCTAACTCAAAGCTCACAGAATTGAATAGGGAGTTTTCACCACTGATTTTACTGCACTTTGTATCAGACTGAGTGATCACTGGTGAATAATGTTTACAGTTTGGGGTTTGCTTTACCCAAATCAAATTTAATCCAAACAAACAACATGCCTGCACATTACCATCAATACTTCCATGTGGCTGGAAGGGTGTTACAGGCCTGAAGGAAGCCACACAAGGGCCAGCACACCAAGGTTCTTTAGCTTGTCTTAGACTAAGCTTTAAAGTGTTTCTGAATGGGTGTATATTGCATTACTCGTTCATAGACTTCAATTTGAAAATTCATAGAAAACAACAGAGTTTCTCCAGTTCCCTGAAGCAGTTACTAGAGAGAAGCTGGCTAATCTTGCAGTTAAAACTCTAGAGATCTGACAGAGTATATAAATCAGAGTGTGCCGAAGATCACACACACGACCCAAACTTCGGTTTCACTACCTATAAAAGAGGATCATTTTACCACACTCCTTTTGTTTGCCTTATTTACTTAGATCAGGATAAAAACTACTTGTGCTTTCCCATGGCTGATAAACAGGGCTGTATGAAACCCAAGAGCCCTGGTTTGCAGGGATTTCAAGAAACCGAACAAGCTAGTTCAGTGTAAGGGGCCAGATCTAGACATGCAGGCATATGTGGTTTGTGGCGACATAAACCACTTTGCGCACCATAAATCTCACGTGCAGTGCATTAAACTGTGCATGGCACTACTAATCTGTTGCACCAGGGGAAAATTTTTTACTGGCATTCCCCGGTAGCAAAAAAAGAAGGCAGAAAAAAACAGTGAAAAGAACGTTAAAGTGGCATGCTCCGAGACAAACCCGGACACAAGAGAACAGTCAGCCCAGGGCTGCCTGCTCCCCTGTCTCAAGATACACTCTCTCCCAGTGTGAGCCGGGGGCATGCACTGCAGCACAAAGCATAGCAGCGCAAATTTGTGCTGTTACTATTTGTGCTGCTGCAAATGCACACCCCTGTGTGTGTGGAAGTGGACAGGGAGGATAGATTTGCATGTTTTCAGATTTGCTTGGTATGTAGATTGCTGTGCGACTCCTAAACATTCTAGGCAAAGCTGTAAATGAGCACAGCAACGTTAGGTAGATTTATTAGGATAACTTGGTCAATTTTACCACTCCCATACTTGCAAGGCCTCTCATCCTTAAAGCCCCAAATCCCTCCCTTCCCATGGTCATGTTGTTTGAATGGAATTGAGATGGATGATCAATTATCTGCCATTCTCCCTTTGCAGTTTTCTGCAGACAGGAATAGAAACGGTATTAGCTGGCCAGGAAGGCAACTGGCTTGTTCCTTTTTCATATAGGCTTTAGGAATCAATCTAAATCTTAATAAGAAGGATCTTTAAAGCAGCAAGTTACAAATCCCTCTCCCTCACACCTCAACATAAAAGTCTTACCTCTAGAACAGGGCTTACATTCCTGTATCCTACTCTCACTTTGAGGTCCAATGCATCCAGAGCAGGTAATCATGGCATTCACGTGAGTTATTGTTGTCATTAAAAGTGTTACACATAGCTGTATTAGAGTCCACACTAAGGTTAATAATCCCTTATAATGTCATGCATGTGTTGGATCTGCATTTGAGTTTGAAATCTGAATTCCTGCTATATTTATTAGTGCTAGTTACAGCAATCCAAGAAATGAAGGGCATGTTCTCTGCTATATTGCACAAGATCACACATGGCAATGATATTTGGACACTAATTTATTTTATGTTTAGATTTTAGGCAACAGATAAAAGCATGTGAACAGCCTTGTATGGGAAAGTGTCAGCTAATGCTAAACAAAGAGTGGTAATACTATCATATTCAGATAAGAAAATGTCAAATGCATGGTCCACAGACACTGGTTAAAAGGACACTGACCAGGAATTAATATTGTAGTTTTCTTTAACAAGTCTTCTTATATATATTGGAGAACAATATATGGCTCACTATACTTGGAAAATAGTCAAAATTAACATGGCAATTTCATTAGTCTTCAGTTTACATAGTAGTCAACAGCACCACTTATCAATAGGATTATATAATGTTTGTATCCAGAAGTAACATAGCCTGATCACATTCTAATGCGTTTGTACAGTGCTATCCAGGATAGTGATAATTATCCTGTTGTCAGAGGTGGACATAAAAGCCCATAATTTTAACAATGTTTACAGTTAGTAGCTTTGTTTAGAGTGATTAAAACCAAGGTTAGGGACCTAGTACTGATTTCAAGCAGGTTTTACAGCCGTAGAATTTCAAATGAGCAGAATCCAGTCTACTGTGTTTATAATTCAGAGAATGTCCTCCTACACCTCTCTTCCAGGTCCTCAGATTAAAAACCTGGAAACTTTGTAGTAATGCTCCAGCTTTGCTATTCCTTTGCTGTACCTTCTGGTTAAAACATTATAATAGGAAACAAACAATTCTGCTAACAGGGAGCAGTGATCCTAGCTGACATTTCTACTACATGGGTTTTTTTCATTTGCTGGTATTCTGTAATAATACAAGATACAACAAAACTGGGAACAAAAATGCAAGATCTAGCTACATTTCCTGTGCCAACAGTCAAAAGGAAAGTCCTTCATGCTCTTCTGATTACACAGCCATATGCTCCATTTAATAGGTTAATCTAGAGAAGAAAAAGGTCAATGACTAACATGAGATTTAAGTTGGGGTTCTTTTAAGCTTACCAGACAAACATCCTACTGCTAAAAAATAGTGGTCCAGTAAGCAAGGAGAGAATTTTATGTTTTCCTTATGATGCCTTAAATTGAGGGTAGCAGCTATAGCAGCATTAGACTATTCTCACACCATGTAGTAAAGATTATAACACCCTGAAATAACAACATTGACCAATGCCATTTCAAGCATGGACTAGTCCCTTCTGCCTCAAGCATGCAACAAGCAGTATGTCACACAACTGCAGGAAAACTTCATGGCCCTCCTAAAGCCCTTTTATACTGTTTCAATAGAATAGATGGCTTAAAAAGGAGGGTGCATTGGCCAGTACAGAGATATTGCAAGACTATATCACATAGCTGCTTCTGAGTTCAGGACAAAGCATTACCAGGTTCTGAGTCAGGTATAAATGGGGAAGAAGGAAAAAAAGATGGCCTTTTATTTAACCATCACCTCACCATTTTCTTGGGCATTACCAGCAAGTGAGGTCCAATAAGAGAAATCCCCCCTCAAACCTACCTTTCCTTGACCCCAGTCAGACATCACCCATAGAGCACAAACTAAAACACCTACTATTCTTCCAGGCTCTAACAAGTTGGGCTTTCCCTTTTTAATCCCCCACTCAAAGCCTGACACCTTTTTATAGGTGCAGCAGGTTGGGGTTGATTGTACCCACTTGTTAACCCTCTCCCAGTCAGTTTGGAGTTTATATGCTCCATAACTAACTGAAACACATGTTGCATGACTAGTGGCATCCCACGTTGGGATGCAGGACATTGTGTAAGTAACAATACTTTCTGAAATAAGTGACACGATTTTTGAGATTTGGACCTCTCTTTCAGGTGCGGCCTTACCAGAGTTGCAAAGAGCCAGTTAGTATTTCCTGTCATGTGAAGTGAGTACAGTGGCTTTTTGCAGTTTCTTGTTGTTCTGCAAAATCCTAACTTGCTTTCCCTTTTTATAACCCCAAAGCTTTTCAGCAAAGATTTCTTATCCCTTTTCAGCAGCGGTGGGTTGGATGACTTTTCCCAAAATACTGAACTGCATTTTTCCTAGGTTAATCTCATTTTCTGTCCATATATTTAATCTGTACCAGTGCCCTTTGTGGTATATATAAACACAGAATTGCTCTCACTAATATTCATAATCTGACTCAATTTAATGTAATCTGGAAATGTCACTAAATTATATCGACTCCAAGGTCTACATTTTTTAATGAAAATAGCAGTCAGGGCCCCAGTCCTGTAACACTTACACATATGCTTAATTTCCATTTCAAGGATAATGTTCATCAGAGTTAAATTAAACATACATATGAACACTTGAAGAATCAGGATATTAGAACAGATTTAAGAGATCTCTCTGGTACAGTGGTAACAATTACAGTGGTGTATTGAGTTCCCAACCAAAATCAGGCCCCCTTGATGCAAGAAGTTATAATCTACACAAAGATAAATAAGGAAGGTGAGAAGGAAAGATGGCAGCTGTTTCATATTTAAGGAAATTGAGGCTCAGAGTAATTTGTGGCTAGATTCACAAGAGGACTCATTTTTAGGCTATCCAGTGAAATGCTCAGCTCTGAGTTAAGTGTCCAGGCTACTGATAAAATATACGGGAGAGTGAGATATCTGCAGCTGGCATTCTCAGCAACTAGCAAGTTGAGTGAAGTCTCCTAATTAGCCAATAGGAAATCCTGAGGAAAATGGCATGCTTAATCCCCACCCTGAAAGGAACTCAGCTGCTTAACTCTGGCCCAGAGGAACCTAATTGTAGCCACTTAGGTTTCTTAAGCAAAAGCCATCTCCAGGTTAAGTTCCTATAACAGGCAAGGATTGCTTTGGGTGATAACTTCTATTGGCCCAACTGCAGAGTTGAGATGGAGCTAGTCAAGCTTTCAAATGGAAGACATTCTTGCACCTGAAAGCTTGACCAATTCTATCTCATTTCTGCATTCATCCAATAAAAGATATAACCCAAAGAAATCCTTGTCTTCCATGTAATTCCTCTACCATCCCAGCTACAACATCACATTAACGCATTTCTATACCAGGTTGGCGCTTTCTTATGAAATACCAGGCAGACAGCCAAATAATGACCGCCCACACTAGGACAGGCATTTGGCTGGTGACAGACCAATTTTCATATCTCCAGTCTGTCTGATTTGGAACAAGGACATAAAGTCAGGTCCTCCACATGCCAGGGGAGTATCCTGCCCACCAGCCTATTGGCTATTCCACACAAAGTCTGTCTCAATCTGTTGATGGGATGAAGTTCCAATTTGTCTAATAATTAAATATTCATTGGGCCAGAAAGAGAACGTGACTCTATGGCTCGGTGATTCAAGCACTCATCTGGAAGAGGGGAGGGACAAATTCAGTCCTCACTCCACTGAACATTTACTTGTTTATAACATAGAACAACTCTGACATACGAGACTAAAAAAGATCTACCCCAGAACACCCAGTACCCTGCTTACTGGAGCAGTCTCCAGGCATGTGGGAGATCTAGGATCAAGTCCCTGCTGCAAACCAGGCCAAGTGAGGTCTCTCTTATATGCCAGCAGAGTACTTTAATTACTGGTAAAGAAAATGTATTATTTTATCCACCCAGAAAATTCCTAACTACTTGTGTACTAGGTGTGCAGCTAAATTAGAGGGGGAAAGCCTAGTTTGAGATCCCACCTGGGATTTGGCAAACAGCCAAAGCAACTTAGCAGCTGTACACAAGCCTACCTGCAAAAATGGAGGCATTGAGGTATACAGGCACTTAAACGCTAAGACCGAAGTTGCATGGGGGTATTGAGGGCCTCAGTGGACTTATGCAACTAAAGTGGAAATTAGGTGCCTAATTTCTTTAGTGGATCCTGCCTAAGTGATGGGTACAGGGTCAGCTTGGGAGTCTGTCTGAGCAAAAAACTGAGCTCAGATCTTTTGAATCCAAGTTACAAGCTAAATGATACATATATGCCAGAGGCAGGCAGTAGCCTCTTCCTGGTGGGGGGCAGGTAAGGTGGGACTGTGCTGCGGGTGGGAGTGGGGGTAGGCTCAGCTGCCACTGCCTGTGTGGGGCAGGAAGCAGTGACACCACTGGGAGGGAGGCTACAGGGGGCTACAGGGAATTTTGGGGTAGCTATAGCTCCTCCCAAGACCCCCTAGTGCCACCCCCTGCTGCCAGGGTGCACAGCAGGGTGTGGACCTGCTCCAGGGCCAGGCTGGGATCTTGCAGCACTGACATCATGGTCCAGAGCCTGTGCAGAGCCACAACCTGCAGCCTGCATGCTCTGGGCAGGGGTGTGCGGGCAGCAGATCATGACTTTGGCCCAGCTCTGGACGGACCACATTGTCACTGCTGCAAGGAACCAGGGCAGAGCTGTGATCTGCTGCCTGCATGTCCCTACCAGGCTGCAGATCACAACTCTGCCCTAACTCTGGACCATGCTGTCACCACTGCAAGATCCCAGCCCAGCTCCAGAGCAGCTCCATGCCTTGCCTTGCACCCTGCCAACACAGCTGGGGCCAGTCTCTATGGAAACCCTGGCCTTGCTATCACAGTGTGGCTGCTGCTGGGGTCTTCATGGAAACTGTCCCGGTCCACACAGGGAAGGGCTACTGGGAGATGGAGTCCGGTCACTGGCTGGATCTTGCATTTTGTTCACCCCAGTATATGCTCAAATATTATGTTGATTGTCTGACAGTAGGTATTTTAGAAGGCCTAATTATCTCAATTTAGCTTTATTTTTCCTGTTAAGTGAAGCTTTCAAGAAGATATACCACTAATGCTATAAGAAAATGTATTTTACTATAATTTTTCTTTCATTAACATTATAACATCTGTTTATAAGAAAAAGAACAAGAAGTTTTATTTCCATTTTTAAATACAGAATAAGTTTGCCTAGCCTTGCATTTCTGTGTGATTTGTCTTCCGGGTTGGTTTAATAAATCTTATCAGCAGGTTTACTTTGTCATTATAAAATCATATAAATCTCTGTAATTGTTTAACGGGTTTGCTTTTATCTAGCTTATTTTTCTTACAAAAAAGAAAAATCTGAAAAGTGCAAAGTATTTGAAATGCCTTTGCTACAGAAAATCATTCTGGTTGAAAAGTGCAAAGCAGCCATGTTATTCTATACTTGAACCTGGTTTTTACAGGCCCAGAAGCCTGGGGGAATTGGAATTGCACAGGAGAATTTTAGGTTTCATTTTTTTTTTAAAGAAATAATTTCTCCTTTTTCTTTGAAAATTTAAGTATTCAGAGATACACAGATTGTAATTTTTCCCCAGTGGGCAAAGGTTATTCTTAGCCCACTCAAAGCCACCTGGAGCTGGCCACTGGGATCTAAAATAACCTTATTAAGTATAACAAGGAGCAATCTAGATGCGCTACCTAAACCAGGTTGCTTGCCAGATGAACTTGCCATATTTGCAAAGTCCTTAGTGAAGCTCATTAGGTCCTTGGTGAGCCTTACAGCTAAAAATTTCATAACTCGATATTTATAATGGGAACAGGGAATCCAAACCTCCAGGCAGCTGTAAAACCTGAACTGTGCATTCTCAGGTTCTCAATATGTCAGTGGAAGGCTCCAATTTTAGCTTACAATTGAGCTTCCCAAATAAAAATGCATAAAAGTGGTTTCTATTAGAAAATGGTGAATTGACTCAAAGGCTTTGTCCATATGAGTGCAGCTGTGCAGTATGTGGCACCACACATGCAGGTGTTCTTCACACTGCTAACTTTCAGCATGGAGGGGAGGGGGGAAGTTTGCCCCCAGGAGACCCTGGGGTCAAAAAACCCATGCTGAAAAAAGCAGGGCGGTGCATGTGGTGGCAGCACACACCACCAAAAAACAGAGCCTAGCTAGCCAGAACCACACTCCAGCTACCGGCCAGCCTTCCTGCCACAGTTGCAGCCCTAGGAGGCCTGCAGGGCCCCAGGTAAGGCTTCTGGGGCCAGCAAAGTTGCTGACCCCTAACTCACCTGGGGTAACCCACCATGCACCAGAGTGCACATGGCATGGGCATTCCCTGGGGCACAAGGTGTGCCACTGCTACTTGCCCCTGGGGAAATAAATGTCCATGTCTGTGTTGATGTGCCCAAAGATTCTGCAGAAATATACTTCTGTTTTTAGATTTTTTTTGCAAAGAATTATGGAAATGTTTTATTTGAAACATGTTTTAGCTTTTATGTTTTGTATTATGAAATCAGAATGAAAAAAATAAAATTAGGGCTTTCAATTAATCACTGTTAATGTGCACGATTAACGCAAGAACCAATTAACGCATTAATTTTTAAATGCATTAATTACACACATTGTTTTGGAACCTGCACCTGGGCTGCCCCTCCCTGTTGCGGTCACTGGCACCTCCAGGCTGTCCCACGGGGCAGTGGTGGCAGTGTGGAGGAGCTGTAGGGCAGCCCAAGCACAGGCTCTGGGCAGCTGCAGCAGGAAGAGGGGGTGCACCCATGCAGGCACCCATCCACAGTCCCCATCCAGGGCCCTGAGCAGCCAGGTTGGCAGTGCCGGGGGTTTGGGAAAGGCATCCCTGACCTGCAGTGCAGCTGCCTGGCACCCTTGAGCTCCACGGCTTGGGCTCAGGGTGGGTTGGGATTGCCTGGGATCTCTGGCACAAGCCACCTGCAGGTCTGCAGGTCCCCACACATCCCCAATCCAGGACCCAAAAGAAGCGGCAGCAATGGTGACCACACATCCTGCGTTCCCACAGAGGCAGCCACTGCCTGTAGGTGGGATTCCCATGGAGCCACCTTCTGCAGCCCCCAGCTCACACTGCACCGCAAGCCCAGCCCCAGCCCAACACCGATGGAGCCCCATCCATGTCCACAGCCACTGCTGCTGGGCTCCAGACTCCACTGCAGGCAACCCCCCTCCCCGTGCTCCAAACCCCACAAACACACTCACAGCCCCCCAGACCTCCGCCACACCCATCCCCCAACTACAAAGAATATTCATATGTTAGAATTATCAACAAATCAAATCTGAATTTTCTATACATCACCATACTTTTGAAATATGATAGGTCTAAATAAGTTTTATAAAATGTGTTTTACCCTTTTAGCAAATTCTAATTTTTCAACCATGTATTGGCTTATCCAGCTTGCTCAGATTTGGGTAAATACTTTTCAGCTTCCCCATTTCCACATACTTACTCAAAGAAAGAAAACACGTTGAGAGATTGAGCAGGATGAAGTTAAAAGTAGGTAAAACAATGCATATAAAAGGGGGATGAATTGCCAATGCAGGAAAAAATGAAATTCCAGCCTTTTGAATGTTGGAGTGATGGACTTTGCAGTAAATGGTATCAGTTCTTGTTTGCTCTGTTGTGATAGAGTCTCCATGGAAGTCAGTCACCATTGGACCATTGATTTGCCCCTCTACTTGTAGGCTTCTGTTGTTCGTGAAATCTATAGAACGTGTGTTTCTGCAGTATGGCAGTCAGAGATTTGTGCATCTAACCTTTGCTGCTTAGTAATATCTGTCTCTTCTTCTCTTGCAGAGTGTTTTGGGTTTTTTTGGTTTTTTTGGGGGGAGGAGAACTAGAAGGAAGGAGTCTCCTGCTGTCTTCATAATATTTATTTTTCTGAACAATATTCATCCTCTGACTGGTCTGCCTCTGAGTCCTGGGTAAGGAATACCGTGATGTTTCCCAAGCCTCTCTCTTTTGCCACCCCAAATGAATGCACAATTTGCTTCATGTACTTTGAAACAAACCAGACTGCTATATTTAACATGTTTCAGTTAAAACTTGGTTTCCCAAAGCTTCTGCTGTCCAGATTGATTAAATGCCATTTTTGCTTTCTGTTTCAAAGCATTTTGGACAGCAGACAGAATTTTGGACAGCAGACAGCATTTTGGATCTAATCACATTTATTTTAATGCTAGCAGCTCTGAAGAGGATGCATTCTATTCAGGACTGTACCCTGGGGTAAAGCCAGTATAGTCCTGAAGACAGCTTGATTTGGTAAATAGGGCACTGAACTAAAAGTTGGGAGTTACAGGCATGAATTCCAGCTCTGCCACCGACCTGCTGGGTGACACTGAACAAGTCACTTCACCTTTCTGATTCCTCTTTACACTTTGTAGATTATAAGCACTTGAGACAAAAAACTGCTGCCTGTAGGCAGTACTACAATGGCACCTACTTCCACCAATTACTGCCATGGGATTCATGTCCTATATAAGGTGTTAGTCTTTTTTTTCTTTTTAATTTTGAAGGAGGTGAATGGGAAAAGGTTCAGTTTGTAAAGAGCATCATGAGTCAAGAAAAATCAATACTCATAAAGTAGATTTCCTTTCTTCCGATGCGAATTTCAGTTACATTAATAAGTCATGAATTTGCTCATCAATCCAGGTTTTCCTTCCAACATTTGTTTTGTTCTATATTCCTCAAAAAAGATTGAGGAGGATGAGAGAGAGAGAGACACTAAAAAAACCTTCTACAATTCTTCACCCCCACTGGACGCAGGCAAGGCTGATAGGGTTAAGAGGAAGGCTATGGTGAGAGTACAGGGAATTAGGAGATCCGGGTTCCTGTTCAGGCCACAGATTTCCTGCATGAGTTTAAACAAATCACCTAATATCTGTGAGCCAGATTTTTACAAGCATTTCAATACGTAATGGTGCAGATATCACCTACTGCCTTTAAATATCTCACCTTGTGTCCCTAGTTTCCTCATCCCCAAAATAGGAAACATTTTTTCCTATCCCACAGGAGTGTTGTAAGGTTTAACTCATTAAAAAATGAAATGCTTAGACAATATGGTATGGAAAGCTCTAGAGAATTACAATATACATTGTTATACTTGTTAACCACTTCCTCCTCCCTCTTTGGAAGCTGAGTGTTAAAATCGTTACCTAATTATATTTTGTGTACTGAAATATTGGACCAAATATAACTAAAAATGATTCCATTTAATAATGTGTTCATCAACAAATTCTTTAAACCAAATTTGTTTTATTTGGCACATTTCTGAAAGCACTCATCTTGCTTCACAGAGGCAAAGGGAAAAAACAAAACAAAAAAGCGTTGTAATATGATTTCCAAGGGTAGAAGTAGCACATATTTTCCAAAGTAGTCACATTTAGATCTACAATAAAATCTATGCAGTATTTACACACTGTTACACTGGGAAACAATGAGATTTTTGTAGTGCATTAGGAAAATTGTTTTCCATCCACTCATTTTTCCTAAGGGCTTAGACTGAACTAACGGAAATGTAACCTGAGAGTTTGGGGGTCCTTTATTGCTTTTAGAGAGGCAGCATATTTGTGCATATGCCAGCTGTAGGATTATATAGTCAATGGTTTATTATTATAATGAAAAAGAAACTGAAAAATAAAGAAAGCATTTCATTATTTAGCTAGTCTTGTACAATCCATAGTTAAGTTTGAATCTGTGAGTAGAGAGTAATAAGTTGTTGAACTGTCTTGTTAAACTTTGGTTTAACTATTTCAGATTGTATGTATTGAATTGGTGTCATTTACAGCAAAAGCTGTTATCCAGCATCCATGGGGAATGTGGGTGCTGGATAACCAAATATGCCGGTTACCCGAGAGGCGTCTTTGGGCCGCCACCCCTCCCGCCATGTCCGGTGCGTCAGTGTGCTAGGGGACAGGCATCGTGCCACCCCTCACACCCCTCCCCCAGCATCAGTGTGCCAGGGGACAGGAAGGGGGGCCCGCGCAGGGACTCAGTGAAACTGAAAGTGGAACTTCTGGTTTCGCTTTTGCCGCGTCAACCAGCATGCCAGTTAATAGAGCATGCCAGTTAATGAAGTGTCGGATAACACAGCTTTTACTGTATTTTTTAATTAATCTAAAATAAATAGAGCCCCTGAAATGTATGTAGGAGCATGATGGGTCATACTTTATATTATAGTTCCATTCACAAATGGTTTTAAAAAAGAGGGAGTTATTAGGAAATATTACAAGTGTATTATGAATATCAGTGGGCACATCTACACATTCATTAATGCGCTTTAGATACTGCACATTTAGTTTAGTACTTGCTTAATAAAGTACTAACTAAATGCACAGTTACTAGAGTTACTGTGCAGTAGTGCTGGCACAAGTTTTTTTTGTGATACTTACTGTGCATTAACATAATAACACTGCACAGTAGGCTATTTGCATGGTTTTTGACTGCCATGATAATGCACAGTATTATTAGGCTAATGCACAGTAAGCATCTTGTGTAGTATGTATTCAAGATAATCACATCAGAAGAAGGCTTTGCGGATGGTTTAAACCATGATTGCAAACAATTATTGATTGTATTCCTTTACTATCAGTCATTTATTAATACATTTATTCAAAAGGACCAAGTGCTGTCCTGCAACTCAGGCTAGCCTGACTGGCACACAACAATTTCTGTAGTCAATAGCACACAATGAGCACTGTGGCTAACATCACAGGCAGTTGCTTTGACTTCTCTCAAGAGATTTATGTCCCATGCCTGCTGTTGCAAGACTTCATAGATTTCTTAGATTTCATAGACAGTAGGGCTGGAAGGGACCTTGCGAGATCATCAGGTCCAGCCCCCTGAAGGGGCAGGAAGTCAGCTGGGGTCCAAGTTCATAGATGTAGGGTCAGAAGGGACCTGAACAGATCATCAAGTCCGAACCCCTGCCCTGGACAGAAATGAATACTGGGCTTATAGGACCCCTGGTAAGTTAAAGCTCATATGACCCCAGCTAGGTAATTATCAAGCCTCCTTTTAAAGACCTCTAAGTTAGGAGCCAGCACCACTTCCCTTGGAAGCTGGTTCCAGATCCTGGCCACCCTGACTGTGAAGCAGTGCCTCCTGATGTCTAGCCTGAACATACTCTCAGTCAACTTGAGGCTGTTATTCCTTGTTACTCCAGGAGGTGCTCAGGGGAACAGGGTCTCACCCATTCCCCTCTTGTCCCCCCTGGTAAGTTTACAGACGGCCACTAGATCCCCTCTCAGCCTTCTCTTGTGGAGGCTGAATAGGTTCAGGTCCTGTAGCCTCTCCTCGTAGGGTTTGCCCTGCTGCCCCCTGATCATGTGAGTGGCCCTCCTCTGGACCCTCTCAATGCTGGACACATCTCTCCTGAAGTGCGGCGTCCAGAACTGGATGCAGTACTCCAACTGTGACTTGGCCAGTGTCCCATAGAGCAGGAGGATCACCTCTTTGGACCTGCTTGTGATTGTTAGCTTTACTGACCGCGTCCTCATATTGGCAGCCCCTGTTCATTTTAGAATCGATAATGACTCCAAGATCTCTTTCTGCCACTGTGCTTTTGAGAAGGGAGTTCCCCAGCCTATAGTTATGCTGCTGCCTCCTTCTGCCCAAGTGCAGTACCGTGCACTTGTCAGTATTGAATCCCATCATATTCACATTTGCCCACCCCTGTAACCTGTCCAGGTCCAGTTGTATCCTATGCCTCCCTTCTAGCGTGCCCACCTCGCCCCAAATCTTGGTGTTGTCAGCAAATTTGAACAGGGTGCTTTTCACCCCCTCGTCCAAGTCGCTAATACTCCACTGCCGACATCCCTCCAGGTTGAATATGACCATCCATCACCACTCTCTGGGTGCGGCCCCCTAGCCAAGTTGTGACCAATCTGACTGTGTAGGTATCAGTGCCATAGTCGCCTAGCTTTTTAATGAGACTGGGGTGAGAGACAGTGTCAAAGGCCTTCCTGAAGTCCAGGAAGACTATATCCACCGTGACACCGGCATCCAATAATTTTGTGACCTGATAGTAGAAGGCAATCAGGTTGGTCAGGCAGGACCTGCCCCTAATGAACCCATACTGGTTGCCCTTGAGCATCATCCCCCCTGCTGGTCCCTCACAGATGTGTTCCTTTCCTAGATAGTTTTCTCAAAGAGCTTCCCCAGGACCAAAGCAAAACTAACAGGTCTATAGTTGCCTGGGTCCTCCCTCTTTTGAAAATGGAGACCACATTGGCTTTCTTCCAGTCTTCTGGTACCTGGCCAGAGCACCACGAGTGCTTGTAAAGCTGTGCCAGGGGCCCTGCGATGACCCCTGCCAATTCCCGCAGCACCCTGGGGTGGAGAGCGGCTGGACCTGCTGATTTGAACATGTCCAACCCCTCCAGAAGTTCCCTAACTCGGTCCTACTTGACCCTAGGCCTGGTGGAGCCTCTCCTCAGTCCATCCTGAATCCCGGTGGGGGAAAAGTCCCAGTCCCTGCTCAGAAAACTGGAGGCAAAGAATTTGTTAAAGAGGTCTGCTTTTTCATCTGGTGCAACCACCAGATTGCCAAGCGTATCCTGCAGAGACCCCACATTGCCTTCTTTTTATTCCCTATGTATTTAAAAAGAGACTTTTTGTTGTCTTTGATCCTTGTTGCTAGCCCTAGTTCCATCTCCACCTTAGCCTTCCTAACAGCCTCCTTACAGACTTGAACGATGGAAGTATAATCCTCTTTGGTGATAAACCCTCCCTTCCACTGGATGTATGCCTCCTTTTTGGCTTTCAGGCATTTCTGAATGCCTTTGGTGAGACAAGGGGGCTTTTGAGCACTCTTGCCCCTTTGACTCACGTTGGGACTGTCACCCCTTGGGCTTGGAGGATCATCTCCTTAAGGAATAATCACTCATCTTGGACACCTAGTTCCCCTACTCTCCAGGACTGCAGTGCCTCTCCTACCAATCTCCTCAACTCGTTGAAGTCAGCCCTCCTGTCTTGGCTGGGAGGTGTCCTTGTGTCCTCCTGTGGCCCCATCCCCCACTGAAGCTAGTTTAAAGCATGCTGTATGAGATCAGCCAACCTGGAAGAAAGACATGCTTGCCTTTAGGGGAAAGGTGAAGCTCATCCCACCTGAGCATGCCCCCTGCATGAAAATGTGGGTCGTTGTCCAGGAACCCAAGGTCTGCCTGGTGGCACCAACTCCGAAGCCACTGGTAGACCTCACTGATGCAGGCCTCATGTCGCCGTCTGTGTCTACTTACTGGAATAATAAAGGAGAATACCATCTGTGTCCCCGTCTCCTTGAGCATGGCTCCCAAGGCCATCATGATGTGGTCTGGGTTGCTCCTGGCCACATAATTTGTTCCCACATGGATTAGGACCATGGGGTACTGGTCTGAGGGTTGAATGAAGGCTGGGATCCTCTCTGTGACATCCTGAATCTGACCCCCAGGCAGGTAGCAGACCTCCCGTGCTATGGGGTCGGGTCATCAGATGGGACCCTCCGTTCCCCTCAGGATGGAATCTCCAATGACGAGGACTCAGCCTTTCTTCCTCCTGGTGCTCCCACTCTGCACAGTCTGTGTTGTGTGTAGAGTGGCACCGTCCCCCCTGGAAACATCCTCTTCGTCCTTCTCCTCCAAGGCTACCAGGGCCTCGTATCTGTTCCTGAGTTCTACCTGGGAAGCCTCCACCACACTAGTGTGAGCAGCCCTGGTTCTGGTGGGCACCTTCTGCCACTCCTCTGTTGTGCGTCTCTTCTAAAGAGGGAAATAAGTGTCAATCTCATCCTCTGCAGCCCTGATCCCTCGTAGCCTGCTCACCTCAACCTGGAGCTCCCCCACCTGCTCCTCCAGGGCCCAAAGTTGGGCACAGGAGGGGCAGGTGAGGGAGCCACCAGACCCCTCTCCCACCACTGGCTTCTGGGTCCCTGCCAGGCCACCCCCACAGACAGGGGGGCAGGGAGCCATCGACCCCACCATGAGCTCTATCTGGGTGGAGGCCTCAGAGGAGCCCAGGATAAATGGTGCCACTGGGGTGGGACCCCTAGCAGTTGCGCTCCATGTCCTTACCATGTCCATGGAGCTGTGAGTCTTCCTCTCTCTCTTGCTGGAGGCTCCCAGTTACTACTGCATGCCCCGCCTGGTGCAAATGCTGGCGCGCTCTGTTCACACGTGGTGTGGGAGCATGGCTACCTGCTGGTTCAGTTAAGAGGGATCCAGGGGGCTCCTCCTCTGGATCCTCTACAGCTATGCTGGCTTCTCTGCCCCACTTACCTTTTGAGGATCCACCCCCATTGCCTCTGCCACCACTGGTGAGTACAGGGGGTACACGTGTGCTCAAGGCACACGTGCGCCCACTCTGGACTTAAGCCCTAACTGCCGGGGGCTTGATCAAACTGCAGCTTTTAAGGGCCGTGGTTTGAATGACCTGTGCCAGCCCAGCAGCCAGTCAGACCACTCTGGTCTTGCTCAGCCAATCAGGCCACTCCAGAGTCAGATCAAGCCAGCAAGATAATCATCCAAGCAATTCTTAAAGGTTTCCAGAGTATGTGGTTGCACCATTTCTGGGGGGAGTCTATTCCAGATTTTGGAGACTCGAACGGTAAAGGAGTTTTTCCTGTGTCCAGTCTAAAACAGTCTAGACTTCCAGCACTTTGTGACCATTAGACCTTGTCTTCCCTTGGGGTGCCCCAGCGAACAATTATTCTCCCAGTTCCTGATGAACACCCCTTGTATACTGCCTTTATAGACTGTCACCAAATCCCCCCTGAGCCTACGCTTCTCCAGGATGAGAACTCCCATGCCTATCAACCTCTCCTCATAAGGCCTGTTTTCTTGAGCTCTAATCATGTGTGTGGCCCTCCCCTGGACTCTCTCAAGCTTCTTCACATCCTCTCTCAAGTGTGGAGCCAAGAATTGGATACAGTACTCCAGCTACAGCCTCACCAAGACTGAGTAAAGCGGGAGGATGACTTCTTGGGTCTTGCTTGAGATACATCAGTAAATGCAAGCCAAGGTTTTTTTTGCTTTGCCAGCTATGGCATTGCATTGGTCGTTCATGTTCATCTTGTGATCAATCATGACCCTCAAGTCTCTTTCAGTCGTGTGCTAGTGAGTGTAGCACTGCTGAGCCTGTAAGTATGATGTGGATATTTTGCCCCGAGGTGAAGCACCTTCCATTTCTCCATGTTGAATGTCATCAGGTTTTTATCTGCCTACCTTGCAAGACTGTCCAGGTTGGCCTGAATTGCCAGCCTATCCTCTAGAGCAGGGATGGGGAACCTCCGGGCTGTGGGCCGACCAGGGACTCAATTTCCCAGCGGCCCCTGCCCTCATGGCTTGTGCCAGTCTCCATGGAGACCCCAGCCATGACAAAGCTCAAGCTGGGGTTGCCATGGAGACCAGTCTGTGCCGCACAGGCAGCCTGCACAGCAGAGCAGCACAGCACAGGAGGCTGCTCCGGAGCAGCTGGGAATGTGGGACAGGGGCAGCTTGCTCTGGAGTCAGGGCAGAGCCGCAATCCCCTGCTTGCGCATCCCTGCCCAGAGTGTGCAGGCTACAGATTATGGCTTTGCCCTGGGTCTGGAGCAAGCTGCCCCCATCCCACAATCCCAGCAGCTTGGGAGCAGCCTCCTGTACTGCTCTGCTGTGCGGGCTGCTGGTGCGGTGAAGGCTGGTCTCCATGGCGACCCCAGTCTGAGCTTTCCCATGCAGGCGCAGCTGGGGTCTCCATGGAGACTGGCAGAAGCCATGTAGACAGGGGCAGCTGGGAAATGGGGTCCCCAGCTGACCGGATCCTGCCTGCAGGCCAGACATTTCCCATCTCTGCTGTACAGTGACAGCACTTCCCCATAATTTGGTGTCATAGAGGTCTTTCAAAATCTGTGTCCTGGTGTTTTCTCATCTCTAATATTTAATTGGATTTATGAAAATGTTAAAAAAGGGAGCTCAGTAATATTCTTTAGTCAACTTTGTGCAAGAATTTAAGGTTAGCCATTACAAATACCTTTCAATTTATTCTCCTTTCTTTCTTCATTCTCACCCCCAACCCTGCCACCATTTGAATACTTGTGAAAAGGTAATTTTTAAACGTAGCCTGAAAAGTAGAAAGTGAATTTGGGGGACCTTTGCAAAATGCCCAGTCAGTTGCCACTTAATTTATACTAATGAGATACAATAGGAAGATAACAATATGAATCTGCCTATGGAAATACTTTGATAGACTTTGCTGAATGCTGGTATAACATATTGTTGTGAAATATATATGCACTGCAATATAAATGCCACACTATTAGGATATTCCCTTTCTGATTTGAATTTCTCAGGTGATAGGGCTGTGGGAAAGAAGAACAAAGGAAGGATGTGGTATAGGAAACAAAATAGTTCTCCCCAACACTATACAAAGTAATTTAGTATTCATTGCACTGACAGTCATCATGATGAATTGGTTGGGAATACATTTTGAGAACTGGAAAAATATTCATTACTTATGTGGTTTCTATTCAATCCGTTATTTCAATATCACACAAAAGCAACAGCCTCCTACTTTGAAGAAGAGCAAACAGAGGGAGAGAGAGAGCTGGAATTCTTGCCCTTAAGATTACAAATTAGTGCTGGTGGATTTGCATGCATTCCTACTAAACAGCTGGGTAGCTCTAAGCACCCAAAGCCTTCCTAGTTCCTCTGTACCCTTTAAAAACTGTAATTTTGAGGGACCTTACACCCTTAATATTCATGCAGATTGTACTGTGACCTGCCATCATATTATTTGGTTGATAAATACTGTTCCTTGTCCACCCTGCTGTTATAATTCCGTAACATTCTGTTCTATTTCCATTAGCAGTTTTTACATGAGTTGAAGCTGCTTACATTTTATTTCCATTGCATTCTCTTTAGTTGTTGCATGAGGCATTGGTTTAAGGAACAAGAGATTAACAAAATACAAGAAAAATAAAGAGAAAGAGGAGAAGAAAACAGAAAAATATTGCAGAAGTATTTCAAACATATAACGAATCAAGAGGCCACTAACTTCTACCTTTTTGGTAATGTCTGATACATGAAAACTGTCATGTGCACGTGGTAAAAGTAATCAGCAAAACAGCATGCAGAAGTGTACCTTAGCTGCTAACTGTAAAAACAATGATAAAAAGAAAATACCAACAATTGAAGTTCAATGAAAAAAGATTCACATCCAAGAGGGGAAAATAGAAACAGGGCAAGCCTTATGTTTTTCACCTTTGTAGCTCGCAGTCATTCAGAGGTAAAAAAGTAAATATAACAAGACAGCAAGAAAAGCTACCATGTGGGAACTTGTAAGACAATAGCTGAGAAATAACTGGAATGTGTTCTGAGGGGCCACAGCTAAGGCATATTCCACATCGGCTCAGAGCTTTTTATACTGTTTCCTACCTGTAATCCTTGGGGGAAGCTACAACTGAGTGGTGTTAGGGGAAGTGGAATCCATAAAAAGTAGATTCAATGGGCCTTTTTGCTAATCCTGATTGTTCCATAAAAACATCCTGATGCAATAAAAATCTCATGAGACATTTCTTTTCATGAGATTCCATCATGGGAGAGATTTTTGTCCTGAAAAAACCATTGGGATGGCATGGCATGTACTTTTTCAGTTCATGACTACAACAATAGTCATGCTATTTTTATGTTTATTTAAAAATTAAATGTTTCCCAGCTGCTGGAGGATGTATTTGTTCTTGAAGTACAGCTTTTTCTGTGGATATGATTGGATTATTTAAGACCCTACTGCATCAGGCACATGCAGCTGCACTGGACAACATGTTTTATGAACAATCCTAGCATTCAAGCAGATAAAATCATATCAAGATTTACTTCTCTTTGTATGCCAGTCTTCTGACATGTCAGAGAGAGAAGTCTAGAGAACCATGAAAATGCACATGGTTCCAAGTTGCAATGTATTCTTGCACCCTGTGAACTCTGGCAAAGAATGTATATTCACAGTTCAACAGTATTTTTCCATTGAGATTTCAGTAAGAATATGCTGTAACTGTAGCTTAGCCTGCTGCAGTGCCAAAACTTCATCTTCTTCTTTGTTAATATGTTCTCAGTTCTTTTTTTCCTGATGGTCTTAATCCACATACAATCTTCAGATCTGCCTTAGCTTCCCAGCCCCAAGGGTGAGGAACCCAGATATTTATCTCCCCATTTATATCATGTGCCAATGGCATTCATACAACATCATATACATGGTCAGCTCCACAGGCATAAAAGGGCCAGGGACCAGAGGGATTTTTTAAAAAAAGGATAACATCCCCAACAAGCATAAGGTGTTGTCCTAGCTGGGTCTATGCCACTTCCCACTTCCAGTCCACAAGAGGCATGTTGAAAGAAAGAGACTATCAATAGCTTATGCACCAGCAGTTTGTTCTGGATGGATGCTGAGCAAAAGTTAGGCTGGATAACCTTCATAACTCCTTTAAACCACAATGCAAATCGGCAGAAACTGAAACATATGGGACCCCCATAAGTAATAAAGTGCAATGTCCTGTTGGTGAGTTTGGAATGGTAATGACATGGCTTCAATGACAGAGAAAACAAGCACTTAGGTCCTATTTAGAAGCATGCATGGATGTTAAATGATCGCACAGAAGTCCAAGCTGCTACAATTTACATTTTAAGAAGATGAAGTTGTAAGGAAACTGAAGCTAAGGTGACCTCCTACTTTGATTCCTTTCCTCACTACTCCTTCCTCTCCTATGATAGCCTGTATGTTTCCTTCAGTAAATGAAAGTTTCATTAACACGCTTCCAAATTTGACCCTAAAACTTAAAGTCAAACCAAATGGCAATACTGAATGCTTCCAGGGCCCTTGATGACTCTTTTCTCTGTCTGCTGTGTTTGAAGTCTGAATGATGATATTATAAGGCAATGTTCAAGGACATTTTGTTTCAGTGATCCCATTTTTCAACTTTTTTCTTGCTTGTGTTTAAGCTAAATTATATTTTTAATTGAGTTTTGGTCTCCACTTTTATCACTGGTCTGAAAGACTTGTAGGTCTTTATAAATGGATGTACAGTGTTCCAAAGGAAAATAGATTTGCTGGAAATGCTAGAGCACTTGAAAAAGTATTTTGCAAATTCTGGAAAATAAACACAAAACAATCATCAAACAAATCCACTAACCAAGAAGTGGTAATGGAAATTTTACAAATGAAACTCCATCATCTAATATGTTATGATAAACCTATTATCAGTGGTAAGGAAGCATAAAGTGGTAGAAAGAATTATAGGCAGACAAGCTTCTTTGGGTAAATCTGATATCTTTTATTAGACCAACTCAAATAGTTGAAAAAATTCTTGTTGCAAACTTTTGGGTACAAATATCCTCCATCAAGCTCAAGAAATGTCTACAATTGGTCTGTGCTCTTCCTGGATGGAATAGTAAAGAAGCCATTCAGGACGTGCACAGACCAACTGCAGATGCTTCCTCAGCCTGAGGAAGGGTATTTGTACCCAAAAGCTTGCAACAACTTTTTTTCCAACTATTTGAGTTAGTCTAATAATAGATATCAGATTTACCCAAAGAACCTTATCTGCTTATGTCCTTAGACCAACACAGCTACAACCTATACTCCTGAAAGAAAGAATTAAAAGCATAAGTTTTCACACAGAAGACCTATGTCTAAACTTTTATTATGAGAGAAAAATAAGATGTTACTACTGTCATACCATTTACTGGTGCTTGTTGTTCACTTTAAGCTTATCAGTTAATTGAGCACAATTGATATTCTTCATAAAAACTCAGGACCAAGCATGCAAGACTACAGCATCATGGCTGATACAGTAAGGTATTGAAATTAATAGAATTCTGCATATAAACTAAAGCTAGGTAATTATTTTGGGTGGAGGGCCACTTACTGAGTTTTGGCAAGCCATTGAGGGCCTCATAGATAGCCCTGCCCCTTGACAGGTGCCCCATCTGCTGCTCGCCATCTTTTGGCTGAAATTCCTGCCCCCTAACCCCTGACCTTTGCTATCAGAAATCCCTCTGCTTGCCCCCAGAAGTACTCCTTTCAGCAAGGGGTTTTTGCCATCTCAGAACCAGAAAAATACCAAATTATATTCTAAAAAGTAAACATCTACAACATTCATTAATTTGATTTCAAACAGTAGTTTTGTCCTGATTTACATGTGTTTATGTAGTGTACATAGAGGTGATTGTATATAATAGCTTAAAATGAAGTCTTGGTCTTGTATACTGTGGGGAGGTGGAGGGCATGGGGGGTGGGTATAGGTTACTGGGAGGCTGTGGCTGTGTCAGTAAGTGAGGGAAAGGGGATGGTGTGTGTGTGGAGAGTGTAGGGTGAGGGAGCATGTGGGGGTGTGTGTGAATATGTGGGGTGTGGGGAGGTGGCTGAGATGTGTGAGGGGGTGAGGGGGTGGGGATCTGCATGTATAGCAGTGCGAGGGGGTATGTGGGTGCATGTGTATGGTGGGGTGTGTATGTGGGACTTGCCCTATGAACACACACACACACACATACACACACACGCTCTGTCCCTCCCTTCCTACACTCACACAGCCATTTCCCTGCTTTTCTGCCCACCACCAGCTGCTCCAGCACCATATGGCTCCTGGCTGCGTGACCGTGACTGCAGGACTCAGCAGGAGCTGGCCCAGCCTGGCCCTGAGCACTGGGTCCTTCCCTGTCCCCCTCCCACCCTGTGTTCTTATCCGAGTTTCCTTCTCCAGTGGAGGCAGGTGGGGAACAGCCCCAGGGTCCCAGGCCAGAAGGCTCTGGTAGGCAGAGGCTTCCAGTTGGAGTGGGAGGAGCCTGGAGGTGGGGTGGGCCTGGGCAGGCCTTCCTGCTGGCTTCCTCTGGGTCCAGCTGCCTCTGGCTCCTATCATCTTTGGTGGTCATGGAACTTTCTGTTGGGATTGTCAACAGACACCTCTCAATGCAAGGTGCATGCTTATCCACTCAGAAATGACCACTAGTTAATTTTCCATAAGCCACCAAACAGTTATTGGAGGAGAATCCGTTTTGATCCCTGCTAATTTGAATGGGATAAAAAGGAAAAGGACCCTATGGGGCAAATTCTAGTCCACTTGTTAGGTATTAAAGTGGACTTAGGCTGACAAGGTTCTTTGGGTAAATATAATATCTTTTATTAGACCAAGTAAATAGTTGGACAAATTGTTCTTTGCAAGCTTTCAGGCACAAACACCCCTTTTCAGACATATGGAGGTTTAGTCTAGCAAACTGGACTTAGGCACTTAGTACAATTCTACTTCCGTTTTTTCAAATCCACTCTTTTGAAAATCTACTAATTCACCTACTTTTAAAACACACCATTATAGTACTCTTAAAACTGAGTCACAAAAAGCAGCGAGGTGGACGAGGACCCATACACTTTTTGCATTAAGTGTTTTTCAAGAATTCAAGCAGGAAGGAATAGAATTAGATTTAGGCATCTAGGGCCCCTGAGAGATGGTTAATCACATCTTAAGTAGTGATCTGGCCACATGTTCATTCAATTAATGGTGTGATAAAACAAGGAACAAGTCACAAAGTTATTACACACACAAAATATATATAATAACTTTGTGGTTGGGCTGGGGTAGCATCAGACCAGCTGCCTTGTGCTGCTGAGGATTTAGCCTCTCTTTACCTGCTGGCTCGGCTGCTCCAGGTTCAAATCCCTGGGATCCTGACAAACAGGCAGTGTCTGCACCCTGGCTGCCAGCATCAGTGGGTTGGCAAGGGCTGGGCATCTGCTGCTGTTCTTGTACATCCTCCAAGTAAATGCCTGGGGTTTGTTCCCTGGGAGTCCACTGTTTATTACAGTACTGCTTCCTGCCCTATGTTCCCATTAATTTATTTTTCATAAAGGAAGACTTGTTCTTTCTTATTTAAAGTGTCAATATAGAGTTTTTCTTTTTTCTTTCGTACTTTTTTAAGGGCTCTGGCTCAAATTCATTGGCATGAAAACATTTTTAACACAACTGTTTTTTTCATTTATTATCTACTTCTGCCTCATAGGAGTGCAATCCTATTTTGACAAATGTGAATCACACAGATTTCATGTTTGTTGTGTTTCATCTTTTTCTTTTACTGCTTCATATGGAAAAATATTCCATTTAGATCATTGTTGGAAAGTTGGAATGCCATTTCCAGGTGTCAAAGGCAGACGTGCTCTATCATTCTTTAATGAATAATGATATGTACCACTGAGAGAAGGTAGATTGTCAGCAATTGCTATGATGGAAAGGACTACCTCCTTTACCAGCATGAGCTCTACTCCCTTTCTCAATGGAATTAGCTGCTGCTAATACTACCAGCTATATTATGAAAAGGAGAACTGTACAGATTTCAGGAGAAAAGAATAATTTATCCCTTTAAACTGCCAATTCACACACATGCACACATATGCATGTGTGCACACATACACACAAGCAATTAAAATACAAACACAATAGCTTTGTTGAGTCAGATTTGGCCAGCTCTCTTGGTTCTGTGTTTAGACATGAAGCTCTTTATTGCCAGCTGCAAGCACCGCACAAAAGATTAGAACATAAAAAACTTAATTCAGTCTTATCATACGAGAGGACAAATTCATTTTTCTTTAAGATGAGCCAAATGAACTGAACTGCTCTCTGGCCCTAGAGTATAGCTACATGGTAAAGCTGATCTAGTGTGAAACTTTCAGGGAAGTAGCAGCACATGTATATTCTTAGGGAAAGGCAGTGAATGAAAATACCAAAGCAGCTGGCAACTTCAGAGCGTTTTTTGTTTGCTTTAACCAAGAATACTCAAAACTCAGTAGCTTGATGGTTTTGCTCTTTGTTCCATAACCTGCTTTGACACAGAACAGATAGGGGACACAATTTCAGATTAGTCAGGATATTTTGTTTTCAACTTCTGTTAGTAATAATTGAGTTATTTTCTCTAGGAAAATTCAGCACAGTAGTAGTACATTTCAAAATATTCAATTTTCCTTTGTTATATAGCTCATTGAAGACCACAGAAAAAAGTAGTAGTATATCTGAAAATATGTTTATGATTTATTCATGAACAACTCATCCAATCATGTGCATGCCTATTGTGATTACTTTAGGTCAGTTGTATAATTAAGCGATTTACTACCATGACCATTCACCATAAAAGTGAATTTAAGTGACAGTATAGTCACATAAAACATATTTCAAGATGAACAATTACAAGGTTCAACTACAAAACACAAAAGAAATAAAACAACAGTCACAGTCAGCTTAAATTCTGAATATCTGATATTTCCAGGCACCTCTCCAGTGAAGAAGAACTGAGCAAAATTTTGAACAGCAAATTTAAAGCTATCATCCTTTTGGAAACACTCCGAAAACAAAAAGTGTTTCATTTCATTATGTAAACTACTAGTCCTCAGTCTTTGGGGAAAAAAAGTTCTTAAATTTTCAGTGCAAGATATGTTATCCTATTTTCACATTTTATATATATCTATATTTTCTTCTAAAGAATATGAACAATTATCTTTGTCCAGGGAATCCATTCAGCCTTTTTTTTTTTCCATATTCACCTATAAAAATTGCAAACATAGAACTTAGAAATAGAGAAGACCCGTTGGATTATTTTATTCAACTTTGTCCTGCCCATATAGTGCTATTTCCCCCTTCTGTACTATCTAAGCATCTGTCCCATCCAACATCAAATGAATCCAAAGCTTGAGTGTCCCTTTGAAAACTATTCTGATGTGGAACAGATCACACTTTAAAGACATTCTTCTCTATATTCATACTGCAATTTTTCTGGCATGGAGCCACTGCTAGAGGTACTTGCGAAGCAGTAACAACAATTGTGCCTGTATGCACAGAATCCTTGCAACACAGTATATACAAGACTTTTACAGCTAAAGTACCATGCAGCATAACATAGTAAAGTTTCTGTGTCAACTGAACTCTTTATAAAGCTGGCACAGATGAGGCATTTCACTTTTTGTCTGAACTTGCCTTGGAAAGAATAATTTCTAAGTACTGCAGCAGTTGGTCAAGGCACGTGGGTGCAGATTTTTCTCTGCTGCCCTAAATGCTGTATGCTGTTATGAGCCTCCATGTATTTCATTTCACTCTCACCCCAACCTGAACTCTTAAAGCTCAGCTGTAAAAAGCCTAAGTACCCTTTAAAGATCAGTATAATGGAATGTCTAAACCGTGCATTTTAATATGGAAAGCTGCAGAATAAGGGCAAAGAGGAACATATCCCTTAGTTCTCTAAGACTTTTCAGAGTATTGACATCAATAATTAAGCCGAAAAAAGATGAATCTGCTCTTATTTAACAGCCTGCATGTTCTGTAAGGACGAATGCACTTGAACTTGACATGTAAAATCCTATTGAAATGGGATAAAAAAAGAAGTGGCCTAGAAGAAAGATAACGTAGAGGTAGTTTTTGGATGTATACAGGAATTTCTCTTAAAGGAGGTCTCTCTTTATTGGTCCTAATCACATTATCAAATACCTTTTAAAGCAGTGAAGATCCTATACAGATGCATAGTCAGAGATAGCCCCACCCCTATTAATACATTTAAAAAGACATGACAGGCAAAATATAGAGGAAAGGGTTCCCATGGAAACCAAGGGAAACATGATAGTTTAGTTGCTAAATCCATGACCACAACCCTTTCCTTTTGTAGCCATTTGTATAGGAATAGTCCAGTTCAGTGGAGGGAGAAAGGATGAGAGAGAGGATGCTGAAGAAGGAGTGTGCTAAAAACAGCGAATGGGGGAAAGTGAATGAGACTAAGCCTGAGGCAGGAGTAGCGGGGCAGGATTTCAGGGCATGAGAACAAGTAACCAGTCTGTAAAGGAGAGCTCATGTCCAGAGTGACTATTTCACAATACTGGCATCTTCAGTCTCTTCTCTGTAAACCTGCCTGTGTGTCTGCTTTTGCCAGTTTTAGTTTTCCGTGGCTCCACTCTTGACTTTCCTTCGCCAAGCCCATGTAGCCTGGGGAAGCGGGGGTGCTGCAATAGTGCAAACATGGCAGAAGAGGGTGGCTTTATTATACCTGTCCAGGCTGAATTTCATCTTTCTCCATGACTTTCTAGTGCTACAAGGGGGCTGGTTTTTTTAGCTGCTTCCTTTATTTCAGGTTCAGTCCTCCTAACATTGTCCAGGTGACAATTGACTTCTATCATTTGGCAACAAGGGCCAAAAAACATTGTTACTGATGACTGCTGATACAGGGACCAGCAAGTGGTGTCCTCACCCTCTCACCCAAGACACTAGGAACACAAATTCCAGAAGTATTACAGAGCTGCTTAACTGATGACAGTCCAGAAGGCAGCCAGCAGCTGAGAGGTGTTTTCCATATTACTGAGGGTTGGAATGTTTTTATGTGGGAAGAACTTGGATTGCTTAGTAAGCAGAGAGGTATGCAGTCCTGCATTCCCCTGTGATAACATACAAATGAAGCTTATTCCCTTGGGCTCAAGGCAGCTGAGGAAACTTGCCTAGTAAGTGTTATGTAGAGAATCACATAAGGGTGGAGAAACTATGGGTGTGTACAGAAGGTGCTTTTTTTGCCATTTAAAGTGCTTTATTGCCATGACTTAACAGAAGTGCACAGCTTTACAGCACTTTAAAATGGGTACAATGCCTTAAATTAACCCTTGTTAAATCAGGTATTACATTTGAAGTGCTGTATTTTACAGCAGTTTAGCAACCTTTAGTTGCTAAAGTTTAGCAGCTTTAAATAACTTCTGTAAATTGGTCAAATTTCTGGCAATTCTGCCGGTATCCCATGGGCTTTTTGAGCTTGTTTAGTGCTCCCCTACCACATCCCCACACCTTCCCTCCCCCACCCTGAGACCCTGCATCACTGGGGACCAGAGGTTTGGAACAAGGCCAGGCGAGAGCTAGTGCCCAGCCTTGTGGCAGATATGGGTCTACCACAAGACACAAAACATTCCCAAAGTGTAGACTTTAAGAACAATGCCAAAAATCATAAGAGTTGGCAACAAACACTGCAAATCTGAATCACAAAGAGCAGAAACTTTAATTTTGTTTTTTTCTGTCTTAGATAGGTCTTTTACTCTAATAGAAAAATCCAGACTGAGAAACTGCCCCAATGAAAAAGTGTCAACAGTACAGTACCAATACATTTCTGCAAAAAGTTTCAGATCCAGTGAATCTGCATTTTCCAAAAAAAAGCATTTTGTCAAAAAATTCCAATAGGTCTGGAACTAAACAAGGTGTAACAAAAATGTCACAACTGCAGTTTTGGAAGATAGAAATAGTAACCTCCTTGCCCTTTTATTAACCTTCACACAAAATAAGTGATATGTAGGAAACTTACCTTCAATTGTCTCTCTCAATATAACAATTCATATATCCTGGGATGACGGACTGATAGATGTCAAACCCAGAGTTGTAGACTTGCTGCAGAAGTTCAATATCACTTCTTTCTCTTTTATCACATGGTCTCAGGTCTGCAAACTCACCAAGACTGGAGTCTCTCAAAGCCACATTATTTCATGCTTTCTCTATCAAGGATAAAATATTTTTAATAAGCGGTAAAGTACCATTAAAAACAGGGAAGAGCACTAAATAGCGGCATAACAAGTTTTGAGAGAAAGGAATTTATGGACCAAATCTTTGGGATAAGATGGTGAAGATAGGATACAAGAGAAGTGGAATCTGTCACAGATAAGCAGTTCAATTTCAAGGGTTATATGTGCTATATAGCAATAAATACTGCAGCAGAAATAAAATGCCAAAGTGAAGAGAGACAAGTGAAAAGGATGGAATTAAAATAGACCTTCTAAGAGAGGGTAAAAATAGTATATAAAAGTAAAAGTGTAAAAGAATGGCATTGACAAGACAGGCAGAGGGAAAGAATTAACAGTTCTAAGGACAAATAATATGCCAAGTGAAATCTGGAGCAATTGGACAGTAAAAGAGACAAAGACCTTTAAGGTATCATACAGGGGAAAGCATGTGACAAGAGGTGACTTCAAGAAAAATGCAACAAATTAGTTGCTTGCTCATTGGGAGTTGGAAGAACATCATGTTTGTCACTGGAAGAAATTATATCCTGAAGGTGTTCTGATTGTTAAATATCAGGAAAAATTCCATTTTGGACCTGATAAACCTCCCACTCACAGCTAACTACACCTAACAACTTGAAGAATTAAAGGTTTGAAAGAAGGAACAGCTTAGCTATTAAAAGAATTCTTTTCTCAAGAGTAGTTGGACTATTTAAGATCTATCAAGGTGTTGGGGCATTTGTTTATTTAAGGCTAACCTAGAAACACATTATATAATCTCACCCATTATCATTTACGACAGTATGCAATGGGTAAAGAGAAAAGCACCAGGAGATGTTATCAACATTCTGTCAGTCCAGCCTCTAACAAAGATTCATACTCTTTCCCCAGATGGTCTTTTGGAGCACAGAGCTCTTTTCGGTCTGACATTATGATGCATGCTCTGGAACCATTAAATTATGTCTGCCAAACCCAGAACCTGAAAGGCTGATTCTACACTACTGAACTGAGCCCTGCTGTGGCTGTTAATAAATTGTAGCTCTATCTTATGCAACAAGCAGAAGGGAGTTACTACAAAATATGAAATATGAGAGAAATATGGATAAAAATAGACACAATTCGAAAACGTAGCTAAACAGCATCAATCGTAAACCATATGATGTGTTTTTTCCCCCAAAGTAAAGTTCTGTAAATATGTTAGAAATAAAAAACAAAGCGTCTCAGAAAAACTTCAACAGCACCCCTCTTCCCTGCACTCCAGTTTGATGCTGGGCCTCCAGTTCTCCATAGAGTTAAGAATATAGGTCTGATGGGAATGACACAGACTGGAAGAGCCAGTTTTATGGCCAGCTCCTAGCCAAAACAAACAACATACATTTTAGTTGTGTATATATTGCCACCAACCCATACATTGTTTACACAAGTGATTCAGGGCAAAGGGTTGGTTCCTGTTTTGCCCTCTGGGGCAGTACTGTCTGTCCCTTACATGGTTGTGTAATGGGTGGAGATGCTGGGAGAAGCATTCCTGTCCCTTTGCATAGTTTTCAAATATGCTAGAAATAATTACATCCCCTGTATTCTGGAGCAGTCAGGATCCTAATTTGGGAAATGTGGGAGAAGAGGAAGAAGAAGCTATAGTCATGGCTATGGTCCCAACAAACTTGGTCAGTTGGATTTGAAGAGAGATACTGGGAAGTAACCTGCACCCATAAAGTATAAACAGGCTGGCAACCATTCTTAAAAGCTTAAGAGGAACTAATAATTATGCTGATATTCAAAAGCGTTATTAATGCAACAGACACATAAAAATATAAAGGGAAGACTATATATAGAAAATCATGAAAACTCATAAGGCTTCTTTGGTCATTCATCAAAACTAATCATATTTAGTAACACAAATAGACCCTCCACACTGGATGTAGAATCTTGCAATGGGAAAGCAATTTTACCTGTTACAACCCATGCAGTTTCTGCACTGCTGTCTGAAACCTTGCATGGACAGAGCAAAGTTTGCTCAGCTGGCCTGAAACTTGGGAATAAGTTCCCCTCATTTTATTTTATCTCAGAAGAATTTGTAAAACCTTGCACATAAGGCACCCAAAGTTCTGTCAAAAACCAAAAACTTTTCTTTTCACACCCTCTCAACCACAAGCCAGTTGCCAACAACCTGACAGTTAAGCCACCTTAAAAGAGTGCCTTTAGAACTTGCATCCTGATATCATGGGTGATGGTGGGAGGACGGCACTGTTTGTCGGTCATTGTAACAGCAACTCTGGGATTCTCAGTTCTTAGTCAGGTGACAGTCATATTTACCTTTTGTAAACCTGACATGTTGATAACTGGAAGTAAGAAACAGAGTTCTGTCTCTGATCAGCACTTTTCTGTGCCACACTGCTGTTACAATAATAGTACCTACCAAGCTCTCTTAAAATACATACCAACAAAAATAGCATAATCTAATGGTCCAACTAACTCTAGTGGTTCAGCTCCCTAAGGAGTTGTCTACACTGGAAAGATCTTTCTGGTGTAACTACATAAGAAGATCCAGGAGGGAAGCTGCGCAACACCATTTCCTTCAGCTGTGTGACACAAGCACAGTGAGCTTTCAGCTCACTAGCATGTAGGGGTATCACCTGCCAGAGCTGAGCATGTGCTGGGAGTTCATGACACATATGCCACACAGCTAAGAGGTAGAGATGGGGGCGACCACACTACCATGCTCCCCTGTATCCACTCCTGTATAACTATACCATTATACAGGGAAAAGGAAATATTTGCTGTTATAACTGGGTCTACTGTGAGCTTTTACCAGTATCATTCCATCAGTTACAGATGTAATTTTTAAGTGTGGACCAGGCCTAATGTTGAACAAGCATTTCACTTACTCAGCACTTCTGGATTAAATTGTCTAGCTGTGCCCAAATTTGACTTGCTGCCGTAAGGTCTGAGCAAGGAAAAAAATGACTATATATGTATATTATACATATTTTTTCAATAAGAGCCAAATGGAAAAAATACATTCCGTGTTATAAGGTTGTTGGTTGTAGCCATGTTGGTTTAAGGACACAGGCAGACAAGATTCTTTGGGTAGAAGTGATTTCTTTCATTAGACCAAATAAATGGGTGAAAAATTGTTTTTTGCAAGCTTTTGGGCACAAACACCCTTCTTCAGGCATATAGAGATAGACTCCCTATATGCCTAAGAAGGTGTTTGTGCCCAAAAACTTGCAAAAAACAATTTTTCAAACTATTCAGTTGTAAAAGATATCATGTCTACCCAAGGAACCTTGTCTTCCCTGTTATAAAATACTTTAATAAGAACAGTCCTAGCACCAGATCTCTGGTCAGAAAGTTGAAACTTGGCGGAAAATAATACTTAGTGAGGACACAAGGCTCAAAGCATTTCCATGAAAACTGATGTGATATGTTTGAGCAATGAAGGGCTCAAAGTTGTACTTCCACAGCAATTTGGGAATAACTGTTTTTCATGCTCTTCACCAACAGCCTAGTCCAAGAAAGTTTGTATGCATGTTGATAGTTATGTTAGCTGTCTAAAGAATGGGAACAGCTTCCAAAGATGACAGTAAAAAATTTCTAGGGTTCTTTCTCATATTCTTCTGTTCTTAATTGTTCAGATAAAGTATGATGTTAATTATATTTTGAAAACTGAATATGAATAGAGGCATTAATTACTGTATAATTCTTATGAACATCTTGTGAAGATGCTTCTTTTCTGGTCCTAAGCCAAGTACATCATCATTGGCAACCCTGCACAGTCGAGGACAATTGTCTTCTATGATTGCCTTATCTGCAGGTCCAAAGATAGTTAACAAGGCCAAGTCAGGATCAATAGGTTCTATTGTAACTTGGGCATGCATTTCTATGTGGAACAGGAGGCTTTGGATTCTTGATTCAGTCCACGACATGCTGTTTCTGCTGCTCCCACTTTTCCATCTCCTGTTGTCATTGTAAGATTCTTGTAGAAGACTCTTCTTCCATTTCGGACAGTCCTCAGTGATAGTCTCCCATGAGTTCATGCTGATGTTGCATTTTTTCAAGCTGACCTTCAGGACATCCTTGAAGTGCTTTCTCTGCCCCTTTTTTGAGCGTATGCATTGACCAAGCTGGAAGAATAAGACTTGCTTTGGGAGTCTGGTGCTGGATATCTGGATGATGTGGCCAGCCCAGAAAAGTTGATGATGGATGAACATTGACTCGATACTCGTGGTGTTTGCTTGCGAGAGGATGTTAATGTTGGTATGTCTGTCTTCCCACTGGATTCAAAAGATCTTCCACAGGCAGTGTTATGGTACTTCTCCAATGACTTGAGGTGACTCCTATATGTTGTCTTCGTCTCAGTTCTGCACAGTAAGGTAGGGATCATGACTGCATGATAAACTGTGAGCTTGGTTTCAAAGCTGATGTGATCTTTGAATACCTGTTTTCTCAGGCATCTGAAGGTTGCACTTGAACATTTGAGGATTTCTTCAAGGATGTCAGCTTTCTGTGAGAGATGGCTTCTGAGGTATGGGAACTATTCAACGTTCTCCAGACTCTCACCATAAATCTGAATTACTGGATCTGAGGACTGTTCGTTAGGAGATTCTTGATGGAGGACTTCAGTCTTCTGAATGTAAAGTGTCAGTTCCATTCTCCTGTATGCCTTGTAAAGACATCAATGGTTGCCTGAATATCTGCATCCAGGTGAGCATACACTACAGCAAGGGTTTTCAAAAAGTTTTGGATCAGTGTACCTCCGGTGGCCGGACACAGATCGGGGGGTGGGGGAGGCGGTGGCGCACAGCCAGACACAGAGTGGGGGATGGGGGGGGATAGCACACAATCAAATGAGGAGAGGCAGCAGCCACTGCATGCGAGCTTCCCCTGAACCTCACGTCCAGCTGGGTGGGTGGTGCCTGCACAGCAGCACAGGATGGTGTCCATCCCTGCCCGTCCGTGCATACCCCTTAGGGCCTTCAGAGTTGGCTGAAATTGAACACCACTTTACTGCTCATTCTGTAGTTTAGCTATACTCCAACTGGAATCTTGTTAGTGGTCAGATGTAGCATCATAGTAAAGAATATCAAGAAAAGCAATGGAGCAATGACACAGCCTTGTTCAACTCCCATCTTAACCTCAAAGGGATCCATGTTACTGAGATCTGATACTGAGAACTACCACTCATATACCATCATGGAGCAGGCAAAGAATGGTGACAAATTTCGGTGGGCATCTGTACCTCAAAAGGATCATCCACAGCCCTTCTTAGCTGACAGTCAAAGGCTTTTGTGAGGTCAAAAGTGGCCATATAGAGACATTTACATTGTTCCCAGTTTTTTTTCTTGCAGCTAGTGAGCAGTGAAGATCATGTCAGTTGTGCCTCTTAATGCTCTAAATCCACACTGAGATTCCAGGAAGAGCTCTTCAGCAAGTGGAAAGAGATGGTTCAGGAGGATTCACGCAATGATTTTTCCTGTGGTGGACAGCAAGGCGTTCCACTGTAATTTCCACAGTTGAACTTGTCTCCTTCCTTGAAGATTGCCATGATCATGGTGTCCCTGAGGTCACCTGGCATTTCCTCTTCATTCCAGATCCTTAAAATGAGGGCATGGAGCTGTGATGTGAACTCCTCTCCCCCCTGCTTGAAGATTTCAGCAGGGATTCTATCTGGTCTAGATGCCTTGTCATTCTTCATCTGTTTGATGGCTTTCTTCACCTTTGCCAAGGGTTGGAGGGATTATAAACAAAGTTGATGATGGATGAGGCTGATGAGATTATTTCTGACTGGGTGGTGCAGGAAGGAATTGAGAATGCTCTCATCAACAACAGTCTTGATTAAAGGTGGCCTTCAAAATGCTCCATCCAATGGGCATTAATGGCTCCCCTTTTTTTGATCAGGTCTCCTCCATCCTTAGGTCTCAAAGGCATTGGACCCAGAGTACTCAGACTGTAGGTGGCTTTGGTGGCACTAAAGAAACTGTGCATATCATGAATTTCAGTGAGATGTTGAATCTCCTTTGCCTCATCTTCCCACCACTGTTTTTCATATTGCAGGTCCACCTTTGGACTTCTGCCTTGGCTTGTTGGTGATTCAATATCTTTTGCTTGGAGTTGGTGTCATTCTACTACGCACAAAAGGCTTTGTGCTTGTGGTCGATCAAATCTTGGATCTCCTAGTATTCTCAGCAAACCAGTCTTAGTGTTTCCTGGTAGAGAATCCAAATGTCTTTTTGGAGGCACTAATGACAATGGACTTGAAGGCACCCCAAGCACTGCTGACATTCTCCCATTGTTGTCAATTGAAATTCGACAGTTTTTCATTGAAGCACTTGTGGAAGAGGTCTCGCTTGATTAGGTCCTTGAATCCTTTGATGATGATCTTCCATTGGCATTGCTTCTGCTACAGCCATCATTTGGGAGACAGTTTGTGTGAGATAAGTGAGTGGATGAGTCAATGACTGATCCAGCAACTGTCAGCTCCTAGCATAGCTTGAGTGATATCGACATTGTTACAATCCCAGGCATAAGCAATGATATAGCCAATCAGGTGCCAATGTTTAGATCATGGGTGTTGTCATGATGTCTTGTACCTGTTTTTCTGGCAGAACAGGATGCTGGTTGTGGTAAGTCCAAGTTCTGTGCATTTGGTCAAGAGGAGGATGCCACTGGAGTTAATCTTTCCCACTGCTTTCTTGCTGACATTTCTGTTCCAGAGGTTTAAGTCTCTTCCAACTCTAGTGTTGAGATCGCCATGCTGATTTGGTAAAGGTTGGCATAGAATCACCAAGCAGACTTAGTTAAAGTTGACATAGAATTCCTCTTGATCTCATTGGCAGCATCAAGAATTGGGGCATATGCATTGATAACAGTGGCTGTTGGCTCCCTGCCAATTTGAGATAGAGATCATGAAGCACTCATTAATTCCAGTAGGGAACTTGTTGAGTTGGTTTATGAGTTCATTCTTAATGGCAAAGCCAACTCTGTGAAATCAATGTTCTTCTTCCTGTTTACTGTGCCAAAGGAGGGTATAGCTGCCTTCTTAGTCTTTGAACTGATCATCCATCGCTTGCTGAGTTCTGCTCAGTGCAGTGATGGCAATGTTGTGTCACCTCAGCTTGAGCCACAATTGCAGTGCTGTGCTCTGAACATTCACTATTAGGATTTTAGAGTAAGTCCTGACCTTTCAAATGTCTCATTAATACTTCTACTGCAAGTTTTTATTCAACATACTTGCTCATTTAAGAAATTTAAGTTCCTCTTACTTTGAAATCTCACAAGTGGCTATTACAAATTGGAATTACTGTAATTTGGGGGGGCTAAATATTCAGTAGTCAGCAGATCAAAGTGAACAGAATGTAAACTCTGTATTTACCTGCATTGGAGTAGTTTCTGAAACTCCCGTTACCCACCAAAATAAAACATCACTGATTTAGCTGTTGTTTGCAACTGACTGAAGCTTCAAGTGTGCTTCAAAAGAAACAATTTATGAAACTAGAAGACTAATGTGGAGGAAAACTAATATACTGGGCAAGAGAATAGGCCAAAAGGATTCCCAATACAACCCTGAAGCCATGGCATGGTGAAAATCCTACTTGTCACACATGAATGCAATGATGTAGGATACGAGCAGTTGAAATTCTTTAGGTGGCATGCTATATTCTTCCGGACTAGATTTAAACATCTAAGTCCCAAAAATGCCAATAAGACACAGGTTGGCATTCTATTTATGCACACATATGTAGTTCTTCATGTGTGTAGAGCTATGTATGCAAGAACAGTTTGCCAGTCTGTCCATATGGCAGCCATGTGGATGACCACATTTGGTTGCAGGCGTTCAGAAAAAAAATAGAATGCCACTCCTGTCTGAAGAATCTAATGCATATTGCAGACATCAATTATATATCACAATGTGAGCTACTTTAATTTCTTTTTAACAATTTTGGGGTTCAAAATAGCCTCCCCCCCGCAACTACATTTTTTGTATAAAATTTTCAAAATTGTTCATGCAAAAAATGGGCCACTTTGAAACTTCTATTTCAGTGTTTTATTGCAAATATCATATACAAAGATACACACATGCGTGCGCGCACCCACACTGTGGGGGAGCAGGAGGTTAGCTTGTTCAAAGTTAATTGCAGACTTGAATCCTGTTTTCTGCTCTCAGGCCCGTGTTTGGACCACTGAGATGTGAAGTTTTTGGCCCAGATCAGAAAAACCAATTGTGCATATATACCTGCTGGTTCTTTAAGAAAAATTAAGTTTGGTGAATTTAAAATTTGTTCCTAAAAGATGGATTGCTTCAAAACCTGTTTATGTGGATGTACATTCTTTCTATAATAATGTCAATTTTTTTTTATGTCGCTTAAGCCTCCTGGGACTCCCAGGCCAGTGCCTTAACCAATGGACTATGCTTTCACTTAGATAAAAGTCTTCTTAAATTATCCTCTGAGCTTAAACGGTTCATTTATCATGGTCTAAATTTCCAGTACAATCTTAAAATTTCCAAACTGAAAAATTAGCAAAGCTGTCAATAAAACCAAAGGAAATCCAAGTGGCAAAGAAACTCGTTAAGTTATTGTTCCTGCTCTTACTGCAATGATTGAAAACTTTGCCTTTGATTTCAGTGGGGAACAGTATTTGCTCCTTAATGACCTCATTCATATGGTATTATATTAGACCTAGCAATGGCAGAAAAGATCTGTCTCTACTTTCCCCTACCTTTGTTCTCAGCTCACAAACTGCTGGCTGAGCTATACAACAGCCTAATTAGAAGCTTGTCAGGGTTGAGTTAGCATAAGTGGAACTCCCTTTTAGACTAGCATCATTTATGACAACTGTTACAAAACAAGTACATGTATAAGCAGGGTAGAGTGTTTGACACCTCAAAACATGCTCATTTAGGAGTGTAGCACTCAAATGGGCTTTGTGGCACATTGATTCCAGTGTCCTACTCTGGTAAGCAATCATTTCATATAATCTGTTTTTAAAAATTATTAAACTCTGTGTTAAATAGCTTTTCCTGTCCCTACTGCTCCTATTCAAAGGCTAAGTGAAAGGCAGAACAGGCAATTGAGGTTCATTCAGTTTCTACCTTTGTGTTTCCAAAAAAACCCCATGAGTAATAAGACAATTTACCTGTGAGATACAGGTGCTTTGGGATAGTTATGGACTTGTCTGAAAATGATATTGAGTACATGGAGGATTGGGGATGGAGTGCATGGAGGCTAAAGGGATCTGGTTCCCTTTAGCCTTGGTCTGGCACACACATAAGAATCAAGAACTTCTAGTCTATACACAGAGGTTACAAATATTAGCTCCCCTTTACACATTACAGGTATTGCACAATTAACTGTGCAGTCATATAGAGACCAGCTACAAGTGCAAAGTAGCTATCACTTGGTAAAAAGCTCCAACCAGCTACAAAGTTAGACCTAAAAAATGTGTACAAACTTTATTGCTGGTTATCAAGCTTTAATTTGCATGTGTAACAGGGTCTCCCCCTGCAGCTGGGAGCCCCATCAGCTGACGGGCTTCTCAGCCACAAGGGTGTACCTTGCTCAGTGTGAAAACCCTGAATCATGGGGACTGGCTGCCATGATCCCCAAGGATTGGGGGTCCATGAAAACCCCAGTCCACATAAGGCTTTTGGCCCCAGCTGCACCTCACACAGTTAGGACTGAAAGTACCATAGCTGCCAGGTCTCCCAGTCTTAGCTGAACCTCACATGCAGCAGGGACCAGGAGCCCTGTCAATCGTGGGGGTCTCTCGGCTCTAGCTGCACATGGCCCCCATGGCTGTGAGCCCCCTCAGCAAAGGGGGCTTTCAGCTGTGGAAGCTTGCTTTTTGCCAGTGCAGGGGGAGCCCTGGAGCAGGCTCCCCTTGCACTACCAATAAGGTGTCATTGGATCTAATGGGCAATCTCACAATTGCGCCTCCAGACATGCACGTGTAGAATTGAAGGAGGTGCAATTGTGTGGATCATGCATTAGATCCAATCACACCTTGATCTGCAAATGTAGAGGGAGGCTTACATTGGCACTAGTGGCAGTGGCAGTAGGGTTGGACAGTATAGTATGTGTAGTAAATAAATTATAATGCATTTTTAAACCATGTTAATTTCTGTTCACTGTTAACGTCAAGGTAGATGTATTCTGAAGTTATATTAGTGTTAACAGACCCAGGTTTTTCCCCGTGGATTCATTTTCCATGATGTGGAGATATTGCTTGAAAATTTGCTAAACTTCTGGGCAGACCAAATAATTGGGGAAGAATTATTCATCCTAGAGAAGCAGCAAGTTATAAATACCTTCTACTGGTTGCAAATGGCCCTGCTCTATGGAGTATTCCTGAATCAATAGATATTCATATATTCTAATCCTATATTCACTAATGTACTTGCACACATTTTATATCAAGTCACATTCAAGGTCTTGATCCTCATATTTAAGACCTTTGCTATCTCTGAGACACATACATTCTGCCCTTTCCACAGCAAAGATAGGAAGGCATATTGTGACTGTTTATTACTAAGGTAGTGGATTCTACAGTTCTCAAGAAGGGTTATCTTAGTGTAGAGATTACAATGGAACTAAAGACTTGATTGAGCTCAAAACTGTTTGTGTACATGACAATGCATATACATTTATGTAGGCCTTCTCTCACTGCTGGATGTCTGCCGTATGGACCTTTTTCAGCTTCGACTGATAAAAGATGGATAGTTGGTGTATTGCTAACTTGTTTAACATTTACTCAGATGCGGCTATGATGAGTACCTAAAACGTATATGCAGAAGTGATTAAGTCACCCCAGGGTAAATCTACATCCCATGATGTGTTGTTTAAAGATACATATCCATAGACCTTTACTTACTTGTGACCCTTCCAACATTTTAAGGTATATACTCTTTAACTCTGATAATCATTTTCTTTATTCTTCCTATGCAGGCCTTTAGCTAGAACACCACAGGTTTCCACAGTCTAAAACCTCTCCAGCATAATAGACACAGTGGGATACAATCACTTTAATCTCCATTGGGGATCAGGTACTGAGCTTGCATAGAGTCAGCTTTCAAACTTGGGCCCAGATTCTAGTCCAGTGAGTGTTGTACAAGTACCTGAAGAGACTGGGACCAAGAAAAAGAAAATTGGAATCAATGTAAAAAAAACTTAAGCAACAGTGTTGTTTTTGGATCAAACAGGGAGATATGGATTGGGCACAAGTGTAATAAAGCCCTGGCACCTATGTAGATTTGTGTATCACTAACTTTTGGGAAAAGATTTTTTTTTCTAAACAATATGGCATTATCAGTAAAATCTCCTACTGTGGCTGCAGTTATATTAGTATAAAGGTGCCTTAGCCTGATACAGCCATTTCCCCTTCCTTCACAGTTTAGAGATGGTTTATCCTCATATAATGTATACACACTAAGGGGGTAGCATCTTTTTAACTATACCTGTCCAAGTTAAGTGGTACAACTGGTGAGTAGACAAAAGAAATGAAAGACAAAAGACCTTAAACATTATCTAACACCGTTTGTATTATCTCATTATCGCAGTATATTAATTATCTTTAATCCTGCTTCAACAAACTGTATAGAAACTAATAAACAAACTGTAGAAGCCTTTAAAAACTTGATGCTGCTGCCAATTAACAGTGAGGATAAGAAAACAATCACTTGATAGTAATAATGCAGTATGTTTCTGGCAATGAAGACTTCAGATCTGAGAAACACACACTTATTGGGAAAAAAAAATATAGTATAAACATGTGTCTAATGATTTGTTTATATGGGATTCTAATTTCTGTTTGTTCAATCACCCTCTTCATGCCTTCTTCAGAGCTCTAGAACAACACTAGGCAAGCTTTTTCCTTAGGAGCTTAAATTTGCCCTTGCTAGCTCAGCAAGCAGGAGACCAGGTTAGGCCAGGGTTCATTTAAAACCTACCATATGTTAGCTCTGACTTTTAAACACAGGACATCTGGCTCACTGTGCTATTAAATATTTCTTAGACCAACCCACACAAATGTTATATATCATAAAGTTATGCCCCAAAAAAGTTATTTCCCTTTTAGACCTGCTTCTTTGCATAGTGAAGTCATCACCGTAGGAATGTTATCATCAATTCACATGGGGGTAGGATTGGGCCTTCTCTGTTTGTCAACAACTGAATAAGATTTTAGAAATATATCACCATGATATCTCATGGAAAAAGATTCAACAAGCAACTAAAAGACTAGAAATTTAATACAAAAATGGAAGACCTTCCCCCACAAAAATGTAACAACACAACAAAATGACTGGACTGTTTACACAGCCGTAAATTGATTTAGTTACCCAACTACTCCTCCGCAATATTACTATTATTATCGTTATTAACATTATCACCTTCTCAGTAATGATAGATGTAATTGCTAATAATAATAATAATAAAAACTTGTGCTTTTATGACTTAGTCTTAAGCATAAAATGATGGCATGTTACCAAAGACATGCAAACATTTTCAGGGACAAAGCAGGGTGGAATAGAATGTTCTTAGACACCTAAATCCAGCTAGGTGCCTGTAGGCACAAATCAACCCATCTACTTTTTCACCGTCTTTCCTCCTCCTTCCTTTTAGGCACTAAGGGCACCTATACACATGTCCGATGCCTGCTTTGACACATGCTAAATAGCACACCTTAGACCAGACACAATTCATCAAGTATGCTGGAGTGTGCTAATTAGCACACTCCAACTGCCTCACCATTGTGTGTATTCGGTAGGGCTGTGCAAGGCTTTGGGTGCTAATTCGATCTGGAGGAAATTCAGCCTGATTCAGTGGCTGAATCTCTAAAGCTGAATTGAATCAGGGGACCAATTGAAAGGTCCAAATTGATTCAGAAAAGATTTGGAGAGCATCGGCGATTCGGGTGGTCCCCAATGGCTGCAGCAGGGAGCTGGACCCATGATGGTAAGTAGGGGCAGGGGAGGGGACCGTGGGGGGGACCCCTGCCAGGCCCTATCTCCTGCCTGTTTCCCCTGCCCTCTGAGCCCCCTCTCAACCCCACCTGCTCTCCCAGCCCCCCCCGCCCCCCCATGGCTGTCCTGCCCACCCCAGCTCCTGGCCCTTTAAGTAAAAGCCCCCATTCATCAGCTGCTGCAGCAGCCTCGGGGCTTCTGGGGGCTCATGGCAGAGCCCCCCCCAGCATGGGGCAATAGGGGATCACCCCCATGCCCGGCAGGATTTGGTGAGGTGGGACTTTTATTTATTTATTTATTTATTAAGGGCTGGGGTTGGGGTGGGCAGGGCAGCCATGGCAGGTCTGGGAGAATGGGCGGGGGTTGGGGGGCTCATGGCAGAGCCCCCCACACAGCATGGGGCAGTGCGGGGCAGCAGGGATCACTTCCCTGCCCAGCAGTAGCCGGTGAGCATAGGCTTTTCTTTAAAGAGCCGGGAGCTGGGAAAGCGGGTGGGGCAGCCATTGAGAGGGGGCGAGAAATAGGGTCAATTCAGAGATTCAGCCAATTTGGCTGTGGCCAAATCTCAGAATCAGATTTGGCCAAATTGATTTGGGACAGTGATTCAAGTCACTGAATCAAAATACTGTTGCCTGAGTCGGCTGAATCCGAATCCGAAGCAAATAGTAGCTGCTTTGCACAGGCATAGTATTCAGCATCCCTGTGCTTCAAAATGGCAGTGGGGATGCTTTAACTAAAGCTTATCAAATGAGCTTTAGTTAAAGTGCCTCTGCCACCATTTTGAAGTGCAGGACACTGATTACATGAGACATTGTGGTAGCTTTTATTACAGCAGCTCCTGGCATCTGCTTTAATTAAAGCCCCCCCTCCCCCCGCTGACTGCAGAACACATGTAAAGACACCCTAAAAGGTATGTTAGGTAAAACATCATTTTGCCCCCAACAGTGTGTATTAGTCCATCTTGCATAGAGTGCCTTAGGATGTCCTTCCTCTTCTAATTCAGATGCTTGGCTTCATGGGAAAAGTACAAGACACTGTGGTTAAGGAATAATTTCAGATGCCAGTCATAGTATGAGTTATTAAACATTTAAGACCAGATTCTGTGCCACCTAAGTGTGATTCTATTCCACCCTGCTTGAACTCCTGAAAAAACAGTTAATGCAAAAGGTGGTTGGGTCCTTCTTTACTGTTTTTTTTATGACAGTCTCCCCAAGCTCATTTGAAGGCATGTTATCAAAGATGCATTATCTTTTTCAGGGACTTGAACAATATGAGGTAGAATACCTCTTAGGCCCCAAGTTCAGTTTGGTGCCTAGCAGGTGGAGTAAAATTTGGTCCTTAGTGACTGTTGTCTATGTTTTAATACATCAATACTAACAGAAGCTTGAAACTTAGTTCCTCATTGTCCATCCTGCTCAATGTCATATTAATTATCTCCAAGTCAGAAAAACAGGATAGCTTTAGAATTCCTCCCAATTAGATTTATTCCCCAGCTTAGTGATGGACTTAAAGAACAAGTGAAAGCTTTGAAAAGCCGCTGTCTGTCTTTAGACTGTGGACACCTTGCCTTTCTGCCTGCTGTGCAGCCTCCTAGTCAACTGTGAGTGCTGTCTAACATGGATAGTGGCAAAGCCCCTCTTCTCAGTATCAGCCTTTTAGTCTGTAGCACTGATTAGGTGCAGTTAGTAGCACCACACAGACTGAGTCATCTTGCAAAATCATTGTTAAAGCAGAGCAAAGAGAGCTTGACTTTAAACCCTGTGGTGCAAGAGGAACTATTGTTCAAGTTACTTAACCACAGCTCCTTTACCTGCATTCTGCATTGTGGAGCAAGCTGTCCTCATATACCCAATGTGGGGATTTATACAAGACTAGTGTTACCAGTTTGCTTGAAAAAACTTGTCCTCTCTTTGCTTTGAATACAGCTAGTAAAATGAATTAACTCTGTTTCTCATTTGGGGTCACCGGAAATACACGATGCAGACAATTCATGCAAAAAATGCAGCCCTGGGGACTGCCTTTGGATTTCAGCATTTCTAACAAAATTTATGAATGAACATATAGGAGCATAGGTCTGGAAGGGGCCTCCCAGACTATCAGGTCCCAGCTCTCTCAGGAAACCAGTTGTTCAAAAGAGACCAAAAGCTTGTCCATCATGGCCGCATCCAGATGTGAAAGGCTGTACACTTGCAGCGGCACAAATACTAGTGGCAAAATTTGTGCCACTACTTTGTGCCACAGTGCAGAGCCCTGTTCATGCACTTTGGTGAGGGACAAATTGTCCTGCTTCAGGGAAACTGCCTTTTCCTCACTCATCCCAGCATGCTGCAGCAGCTGGGGCATAAATTAAATAGTAGAAACACTCTCGCCAGCAGCCAGAACATCTCCCTGGAGGACCTAGCCTCCATTTGTTCCCCTATTGTAATGTGTACCATGCCACTTCTTTTCCCCCTTGGCATTATTTTTTTTTTTGCTGCTGGGAAATCCTGGTAGCAAATTTTGTCCCTGTTCTGCAAATTTTGCAGTGCGGGGAAATTTAATGTTCAAGGTGTTTGGTTTGTGGCACCACAAACTGCCTGCAGGTCTGGACGCGGCCTGTGATGCCTCACGCCACAGCCATGAAATCTGAGTTACAAGCAGAATCTGGGCCAGACTCATTCTGCCTCCCACCACACCCAAAGTATGAGATGCCTTTTGGGTTATACACCCTGGCCTGGTTTATTGCTCTGATTATGCAGTAGAACTGCCTGAATCTTTTTTACTTTAACAAATAGGATTTACAATCTCAGATATGCCCGTTCCAAAGCATCATTAGAGTTCGTTGCAGCTGCATGCAAAATAAATTAGATATAGGATTTTGGGGCTCTTCTGGGATATAGGATATAAAATAACAAAGTTACCTTTTACCTGCCTCTGCCTTCATCAATTTGATGGCTGGAGTAAGAGTTTTCCCCCTTTCCTAATCCAAAAGACAGTTGCAGAATAAGCCATAAACCAGAAATAAATTATAATAAAAATTCCCTGGAGCACTGTATAAGAGGTTTAACCAAATTCTAATCTGATACAGGGTTTCTGGTTGTTGCTGTGTTAGTCTAAGGACACAGACAAGCAATCAGCCTTCAGCTGATACAAGAATTTATGGAAAATCTGCACATTAACACCAAACAAGTTGCTTAGTAAATTATTGGTGTGTTTTGAGTTTTATATGTATAACTAATTAAAACATACTGTTTAATGTTACTTATTGTTTAATGAATATATCAGGGATTGAGGTTTTTCCCCGCCCCTGCCCCTCACTGTGGAGGTAACAGCCCTGTACCCAATATTGATGCATCACTATGACATGAAAAAAGCCAAATGCAGTATATTTGGAGGCAATCAGTGTTCCCAGGTTTCATGTAAATAATACATCATTATTTACTTTGTCTGCCTGCCTTGTTTACTGCACCTCTTGTCTCTGATCAAAGTCTAAGATCATGTACCTCCCTGGGGCATGCAGTGATTAAAGTTGATTGAAGCAGCAGGAGAGCTATGACTGCATGGACCTGTGAGGCGCTGGAGCTGGGCACTGCTCAGCCAAGCCACAGAAAGCATCTGGACTTCTTCCTTTGCTTTTAACAGGGCAGAGAGGACTGTCCTCCTCAGGACATTACCTCCCATTACCTGTATGTACAGCTCCTCAAACAGTTAAACCCTAATCCAGGAGTGGGTAATTATTTGGCATAGAAGGCCAAATAACAAGTTTCGGTGAGCTGTTCAGGGCTGCACACACACATATATATGCACATGCTCCCAGGCCCCAGCCCGCCCACAGCCTGGAGCCAGCACCTGCCAGCCACGTCTGTGGCTAAAGTGATAGAGGATGGAGCCTGGCTGTAGACCTTTACACTGCCCCATCCCACCATCAGGGCTCCTGGTGCACGCATGCACACACCCCTGCCCCCACCCCATGGCTCCCAGGGCAGGAAGGGACAATGCAATGGCCCATTACCAGGATCTATCCCACATGGGCAGGGTCTGAACAAATCACAGTCAGGCCCCAGTGGCTTCTGGGTAGAACCAGATCTGCCCACCCAGCACCATGTGAGGGTTGGAGCCAGAGCCACTGGGGCCTGAGCACAGCTCACCCAGAGCCTGCTACACAGTGCTAGGCAGATAGGGCTGCTTCCACTTAGCATCCCACACAATGCCTGGGAGATGCAGACTGGCCCTGCAGGCCCTGGGAACTGCCTGCCAGCAAAGGCTGGAGACTGAAAGTGCTCACCAAAGGCCTGCAGGGGCAGCCTGCATCTCCCAAGCACCATGGGGGGGGCACTGGGCAGAAGGCACCTGGGTGGGTGCCTACCCACCCAGCAGGCCCTGGTGAGCTGCACTCAGGCCCCCACCTCTGCTGGCAGGCAACACAGGTGGCAGCTCCAGCCTCTGCTGTCACTGTGCAGAGCCAGGTGGGTGGGTAGAGTGTGTCTACACAGCATCCCGCATAGTATCAGAGGCCAGAGCTGGAGCCACCGCCTACAGGCTGGATTAGAACCAATTGGCAAGCCAGATCTGGCCCGCGGGCTATATTTTGTCCACCTCTGTCCTAATTCCTGTTTTGAGTCTCAAAAGGGCAACTGCAATAAAAATGATGCTCTGGGCACTGACAGACATGCAGTTTCCTGCTCTAACTCATGGGGCTTCACAGGAAGTGCCATGAATTAAAGCAACCCCCACATTGAGCTTCCACATTGACAAGAAGAGCTCAATCAAAAAAGGTCAAAATTTTTTGATTGCATTGTATAAGTGCCTTCCTGGGGAGAAAATACCTGATACTAAAAAAAGTCTTTAATCTCGTGGAGAAAGGCATAACAAGAACCAAGTCAGAAGTTAAAAAACTCATATTGAAATGAGGCACAGCATTTATCAGTGAGGACTTCTTAACTACTAGAATAAACCACGAAAAGATAATGAATCCACTTCTCTTGGTATCTTCAAAGTAAGATCAAATGACTTTATAGAGTATATGTTTTAACCAAACACAAAAGTGATGGGGCTTGGTACAGAGTAACTGGAGTAAACCCAAATTGCTTGGGTTTTGCAGGAGGTCAGACTACATGAACTAAGGGTCCTTCTGTCTCTACAAACTATTAATTAAATACTCTCATCAAATGTGTCCACCTGGCCATAAGTCATTTTAGATGATACATCTTGGGAGGGTTAATCACTTTGGTACTTTTGAAAATGTTATCCTACTTCTGTTTTGCAGGACTCATGATTTCTGAGGCCGAGAACAAATGCATGACAAAATCCTACAGTAAAACTAGATCCTAAGTAACTATATCTAGAAACAGTCAGTGAGAGCAAGCTAGGAAAGTATTCTGAAATGCTGTTGATAAGCCCATAGTACGAGATGGCAGCCCTGTCCTTGGTAGTCATTGCTCATCATTTCTCTTTACTTTCCTGTGCTACAGAATGTGAAAAGCATGTGTGAAAGACTTGTCAAAACAAGGACTGAAGATAGTGATAAACTTGTCTGTTATGATCCCAGAGAGAGTAATAGAATTGCTCCCACACTTGAGTTGAGTATCGCAGATTGGGTTGCAAGTGGCAATGGCCATCCACCATAGATTCTGTCCCTATGTATTCTGTGTTGGTCACTGTTTGAACCCTGCCATCAATTGTCTGATGACACTAGATGTTTGATTCATCAGGCATTACTCCATCAAGTCTTTTTAGCTCTTTCACCCATGCAGTGAACTTGCTAGGAGTGCATGGGTGTATTGGAATACTAATTATTCTCCTTCACCATTTATGAAACAATAGGGAGTGAAAACACCAGCTGGACAAACATTTCTGGCTCTACTCACTACTTCGCACATGTCTGAAGCAGATGGACTGTACTGATGAATGGATGGCCAGCAGAGGAATGGGTTGGCCATTTGAAGGAATGTATTCCCACACTGCCAGTAGGGTCAGGCAGCCCAGCAGGAAACAAACAAGAGCAGACATAGGATACAAATTAGGAGAAAAAAAATCTAGCACTATGCAAATATCTGGCTGGGTCTTGGTCTCTACACATGAGCAGATGGTTTGCCTACCCCATACTCTGCTGAGACTTCAAGCAAAGGTATCAGATGTGCATGTGGTCTTTTGATATATTTTTCTGTTCACTAGAAAAATGGAACAGGTGCAAATTCGCACAGACTGCTAAAGATCCATCAGAGGACAGCAACTGTTAGACCTGGATCCTGCCAGGAACTCCATGAGCAGAGAGAAGCACTGGGACTTCTTACTGGCATGGGGGGCTGCACTTGTGTGCAGTTTAGTAAACACTCAGGGCCAAACAATCTGACAGAGGTTCCATTCATTCAGTGTCTGAGCTCTAACTGATCATCGTTGTGTAACATTAGCTACTTCATAACATAACAACACGTTTCCGCTGGCTCATGCCAGAGCCTCTTAAAAGATATGGACAAGTACATTTGGAGCTGTTTCAACAGGGGAATATTTCAAAAGGGCAGCAGCTGTTATGTTTTAATTATTATGCATGGACAAGCTGAGAACAATATGCATCTAGCAAAACCTCTCCAACCTCAGTGCTTCATCCAGGGTTAAAACTGAAGCAGTTTTGCCAAATTTGTATTGCTCCCCAACTTGGTCACATCATGTAACATTTAGATACCAGATTCTGACCTTTTGAAACAGCTTCAAATGTATATATGGACCATGAGAGAAACAGATCCCTGAACCATAAAGAACAGCTTTCACATCTAAAGGCTGTTATTATTGGATCAGGAAGGATTCATATCAGTAGCCTAGGAGATAAGAGGCAGTGTTTCAACATCAACCCCCAAAACAGTACAATTCTACCAGCAGCAAATAACTTACTCCAGCAGCCACAGTGATCCAATGGCATTTACTCATGTGTGCCAAGGTTAGAGGATCAAACCCATTTTTACCCTAGGTTCTTTGACCTGAGAAGCTGTATTGTTTAGGTTTCTTTGTTAGTTACAGGAAGTAATGTGCTCTGACATACGATATTTACTGTGTCAAGGTATGAAGCAATGTCAGATACATGCACCTGAAGTCCAATTATTCTTCTTGCAAACTCTCTGGGTATTATGATTTTAAACATAGCTATTTAAAGTGCATCATGCAAAGGGTTTTTTTAGAAAACACTTTAAATACATTTGTGAAATGTTAATAGTATTATGTCAGACACATAAGGAGAATATGCTGTCCTCAGTGTATTTCGGACATTTTTATATATCTATCTCAAACAGCATTAACTCCATATGGTTTGGGAGTCTCCTCCTAAACTTCATATATCTCCATTAATGCTGGGCACAGCATGAAAAATCCCCAGTCCAAATGAAAAGCCAGCTGGTAGGTAAGTTATAGTTAAGAAAAAAAGTGTTTTTAAAAAGGATGGTTCCTATAAACCAGTATAAATGTTATGGGAGACAGGAATTCACACATAAATTAAATAGGGAATTAAACAGGGAATCAGTAAGAGAAATCTACATTTTTAAACAGAAGGAGGTGGCTTTTAAACAAGGGACCAGAGAAGGGGCCTGTAAGTAAACCCGCCTTCCCCTATCTCACACACTAACGCTCTAACTCATCTGTTGGCATACATAAAATCTTATTCATAGCACATAAAAACATTTAAAAGGAGATATTATTTCATAGGAAAATACAGTTAAATTTATTTTAATGAAAACTTGGGAGTGATAATCTTATTTAGTTATTATTACTTTTCATCCAATAATCTTATTTGTGTAATTTTTCTTGAAGTTAATTGAGTACTGAAACACCACAGTGAGTTTGTAAATTGCCTCTATTTTATCTGTTGTTTAGGAAGATTATGTGATTTTTAGAGGCAAACAGCAAGTCTGTAGCTCTCAGAGTATCCTCTAAATACAAAGAAAGGACACATACAACTTTTCCAACAAATAAATTATTTATATACCACTAGTCCATATTCCATACTAAAAGCTTATATGTTTCTTATCTTACATTAAAAAATACAAACATTTTCTTTTTTTTCCTGTGTCGCTGCCGAGAGCCGCGGCGCGGGGTTCGGGGCCTTAGGAGCCCTAGTCGGCGGGCGGGTACTTGTGACGCTTGGAGTGGAATCAGGTACTCAAGCGTTTTGATTGAACAAAAAGATTGTTTACTTACACTGCTCGTACAGTGCAGGTCAGAAGCTTGCTTCGATTACAGTTATAAACAAAACTTGGGTCGGGCAGAAATTACAGAGTTTGTTTGGTCGGTCTGCAAATGTGTTTGGGGTGTTCGAGCCGGCAGTCGTCTTACATCTCGGGTGGGGGTGTGCTAGGCCCCCTTGGGTCGGTGACGGGGAGTCCTTAGTGGTTGATCAGGCCGCTAAGTTCGCTCTGAAACACGCGTGGAGTTTGCTAGGCTCCACAGTGTATTCAGAGTTCTCCACGAGGTGTGTGTGGAGTTTTCTCCAACTTGGGCGGAAACTGCTCTTAACTTTTATATGGCTAGCAAGCCAATCGCTAGTCGCCACGTAGGAATAATTTAAAACTGGCCAATAATAATGTGAATTTGCATACGAGTGGCGGGAACTTTTTTCTAAACTGTAATTTTCCACTATTGTAGCATTTGGTTACTGGGTTCAGGCATAGCAGAATTTTCCTCCATGACCTAGTTACTGCCACCAGAATGATTGACAGCAAAACTATGCCATATGTATCCAGCCCATGGAATTTTCCTCTGTACTATGTCATTTCTCCTCTGGGCTATACCAATTCTCCTCTGGGCTATACCAATTCTCCTCTGGGCTATAGGCATCTAATTAATGGGTTCTGACATCCTGCATTCTTTTAATATCACTTAGACTCATCTACCATACATACTATACTATGCTATACATAACCTCAAAGTAGGATCAATTCCAAATGAAATGATGAAAATTCTTATTCCTTTAATATGTAAACTTTATTTTCCATCACCTAATTGGGCTCCTCTTAAAGATGCCTGATGTCAAATTATGCTTCTTTCACTTCATCTTTTTGAAATGTCCAATTTGTAGAGTCAGATCTACCTAACTCTATAGTGAGCTTCTGACTCTTTACATTAAGTTTAACTATAAAAACACAGGTTTTTTGTTTTGGTTTTTTTTACTTGTAACCAGCACTCTGTATTCATGTATAAATGTTTCATTGATACACATATTGACATTTCGGCATACTTCAATATGTACTAAAACATACGAATTAGACAATATTCACATACTTTAAGCAAGGGAAAGTAAATGTCAGAATCCTAGGTTATTGTCAGATCTTTTTTATATGGCAGTAGCACCTGGAGATTCATTGATGAGGGTCTCATTGTACTAGGTGCAGATAAGTAATAAAAATGAAGAGAAAAGTAGTTGCTTAGCCAGGTTATGGAAGAATTGGGTTCAACTTCATCTGCCTGGAAGGGTTCAGGAAAGCAAAGATATAGGCCATGGCCAGAAAAGAAACAGTCTCCACCTCCTCCTGTTGAAGTTGGTCCGTAGCACAGACACAACTTCAGGATTCGTTGGGCTAGAGCAGGAGTGGGCAATTATTTCAGCTGTAGGTCCACTTAACTTTTGGTGAGCTGTCAAGGGGCACAAGGGTAGCCCCACTCCTTGACAGGGGCTGGAAGATTGCCATCTTGGGGCCGAAAGTTCCACCCTTGACCCCTGACCCTTGCCACCAGAAGTCATTCCCCCCACCTCCTTGCTCCCAGAAGTACTCTTTGGGGTGGGGGTTGGCATCTTGGAACCAGAAAAAACACAGATCATATGCTAAAAAAAAAATCAAACATCTACATAACGTATTTTAATTTTGTTTAAAAAATATTTTTGTCCTGATTTACCTGTGTTTGTATAGTGTATATAGCTGTGACTGCATAATACCTCAAAATAAAGTCTTACGCTTGTATATTGGGGAGGGGGTGTTGAAGAAGTTTGGGGGAGTGTAGATGTGTGGGGGCTTTGGGGGGGTTGTGAAGGGGTGTAGGGATATGGGTGTGTGGGGGGATTTATGGGTGGTTGTGGGGGTTGTGGATGGGCGTGGGTTTTGTGGGTGGGTGTGGGTCTCCCCCCACCACAATCACTCCCATGGCACTTATCCTTTGCTGCCAGAAGCAGCAGTAGCAGCAGCAGGCCCTCAGGATGCTCTTAGCCCATGGAAGGCAAAGCACCACAGTAGCATATGGCTCCTGAGAGCTGCACATGGCAGCATGGAGCTCACTTGGCTTGGCCTGCTTGTGTGCGTCTCTGAACCAGACCATGCTGGCTCCATGCCAGCACGTGGGGCTCCTGGCACTGCAGGTGAAAGCTGCATGCCATCAGACCAGGCCAAGCCAAAGTAGCTCTGTGTCTCAATGTGGGGCTTTCAGCACTCCATCAGGGAGCTGCACATGTTTGGCATGGAGCCTGCCTGGCCCGATGGCATGCAGACTGGATGTCATGGGGAGTCACATGCCATCAGGCTAGGCAGGCTCCATGCTGCCATGTGCAGCTTCCCACTGCAGTGCTGAAAGCCCCATGTGGAAGCATAGAGCTGGCCCGGCCCAGCCCAGCCCAAGGGTGCACAGTTACTTCCTGCAATGCCAGGAGCCCCACGTGCTGGTACAGAGCCAGGCTGGTCAAGGTTGAATGCACACGCCAGCAGTCCAGTCTGAAGGGGCTCTGTGCTGCCACATTCAGCTCCCAGGATTCAGCCAGAGCCACGTACCACCATAGGGCTCTGCCTGAACAAGCCAGGAGTGCCCAGAGAGCCCGCCACCTGCTGCAGAGGGGGAACCCACACCTCCATCCACAAACTACACCCCCATCTCTCCCTCCCCATTTACCAGCTGACCAGTTGCATACTGTAACAGAGAGCCTATTGACCCTGTTATAAAGAAAACAGAAGAAGAACTTACTGAGGAGCGGGAATGCTGACTATGGGTGATGACATCAAACAGAGTCTCCCAGCTAGAGATCTCAATGGCTGAGAAGCACTTACAATTACTGACCAGAAAAGAAGCAGGGAAACCCCTTTAAAAGAATGTTTCCTCAAACAAAAAAACCGCAGAAGGGGACTGAGAAGCAGAGCTCAACCCAGTGGGTTGGGGCAACTTGTGGGGAGGCACAGGAACTTTGCAACAGGGTTCAAGCAAGAGATTTCCCATGCATCATGAAGGTACTTACCTGAAAATTGCATGGAAAAGGTGAGTTCTGAAGCACAGGAGGGGAGCGTGGATCACTGAACCACTACTAGTGGAATCTAAAGAGATAAAGAAAAAGGAATCAATTAGAAAAGGGAGCTCAGCTGGGAGTTGCACCCCAGACTTAGTCTAGGGCCAGACATTCAAAAAGCTCTAGCCTGAATTGATTCAGTCTTTGCAGGTTAGTTGAAGCTGTGCAGCTTAAACTAATTACTAGCTGGACAGATATGTTCTGTTAAACCAGGAAATGCAAGCACATGCCTGCAGTGGCTCAGGACAGAGGCCAGGGGGTGCTAGAGTGTGCCTGCCACCCACTACCAAAGGGGAGGGAAGAGAGATGCCCTCCAAGGCTCTCACAGTAATTTTGTTGCACTCCAAGGCTCTTACCCCTTCCTGCTGGAGTGGAGAGGGCATGGCCAGGCACCAGCCAGGGCTAGCACAAAATGGGATGCCAGCCACCGGCTGCAGGGCAAGGGGGGGGGAGGGGGCAGCTGATACCAGACAGAGCAGTGGGGATGGGGAAAAAGTCCTCTCTCTGAAGCAGGCATGTATTGAACACAGCAATTTGCAAAGCATACAACAGGAAACTACCAAAAATCTTTGCCTAAGCTAAGATACAGCCCAGTAAAACACAGCATACACAACTTACTCTAAAAATGTAAATGAGGAAGCAAGAGAAAGCCTTGCATAAATCTTACATAATCCTGTGTCTCCTTACAGCCAGGCATTCAGAAAGGCTTTGTTTAGGCATTCACACCTTTTGCAGGTTCTGCTTTATAATGTAAATGTAGCTCTCTGCATTCTTTGGTGAAGCTGTTTGCAACTTCACTTAACTACATCTCCAGCACACAATGATGATGATTGAGACTGCAGCCAACCCCTGCCTCCCCTCCCCCCCACCAAGGTTGGTGGTGGGCGGGGGGGCAGAATCCTTGCCTGGCTGCAGGCAAGCCGTGGAGACAAGCTGGTCCTCAGGGGGTGGAAACGGAGGAGGAATTTGCCTTGGGGGCCATGGCAGGCCAGCTCCCGCTAGACAGCAGAGAGCTCTGCCCCCTACTCCAACTAGAGAGCAGAGGGAAGAGGCCAGACCAGAAGAGAGAGCAGAGCCTCACCCAGCCCAGAGAGCATGCCGGGAAGCTGGGGGATTCTGATTTGACTTAAACCAGCAAGGAGTCTGGGACAGGCATTGCATAAACCAGTTTGAGCCAAATCAGTTAAATCTACATTCAACCAGGTTTACCTCAAACCGGTTTCAGTCAAACTGGTTTATATGCACTGGATATCTGTTCTGTTACAGGTTTAAACCAGTTTCTGATCATTTAAACTGGTTTATGTGTAATATCTGTCCCTAGCCTTAAAGACTATAAAGAAGGACTTTGCTGACCTGGTGCTCTAATGTAAATACTTTGTGCTTGTATTGAGTGAGAAGTATTAATTTACCTTGTAAAGATCAAGTATAAGCCTGCAAATCATCTTTCATTTATTTATTTATTTTCCCATTAAAGGCATGGCAAAGTGTGAATGGCGACGATTATTGCCAGAATGTACGCACTATAACACATACCACTGGACTTGGTACCTCCATATGGGGCTCCCAGATAGAGCAGCAGAAGCCCCATGGAGGTGGAAGCACAGGGCCTGCCCAGGCCAGTGGTGTGCGACCTCTGAAAGCCCCACTGGCTTTTAGAGCAGCAGCCGCAGGCCGGTAATAATTGTTTTTTGGAGGGCTGGATAGAACGGCCTGGCAGGCTGGATCCATCCCACAGGCCAGGTTTTGCCCACCCCTGGGCTAAAGGGTAAGTCTGAGCATGACTGTAGTAGTTGTTAGGATTCTCACCATGGAAAGTGGGTCCTAAGTTCCAGGCCTTGTTGACAGGAACATTTGTGCATATTAACCTATGGCCATTTGATTTATAAACACATGATCAGTCCTCAGAACAGGAACTAGAATCTAGGACATCTCTCATGTAAGTGTCCTAATTACTAGCCCAGAAAGCTATACTCAACTTTATCTTTTAAAACACAACCTAACTAGGGAAAAAAAAAAAAAAAGAACAACTCCACTCCTGGCTCTTTTTTTTAAATGGGAATCTAACTCCAGGAACTGGTTCTGGGCTGCAAATCTCAAGTTGAGGGATTCATGTTAGCTTTTGAGGGAGTGGGATTTAAGATACAGCCCTGTCCTCGGCATTTCGTTATGTTATAGTTATAGGCATGTCTCCAGTCACCATGCTGTTTCTTGTGAACCCCTTTCTAAGGTGCCTATTCATTCTGTAGGAAGCTAACCCAGGGCTGAGATTTACATACTTCAGGTATGTTTTTACAAGGAAATAATAGCTATCTGTGTTTCAGCAAAAAGCGCTTCTAATTCTATATTATGAAGGCTGCGAGTAGTCCTGGTTGCAAACAAGAAGGCAAGTTAATAACTGTAACCCGTAGGAAGAAGTGAGACTGCAAACTTGGCAGGTGCAATGCTTCACTGAACAACTAGCACAATATTAGCCATTTCAGTTTCCTGACTTGAGAAACATTGCTTGGAATAAGACTGTATTTTCTAAAAGAGAAGGATGGCCCCATAACAAAATATTTTTACTGGAACTTGCAGGATTCTTTTATTTGCATATTATCCAGTCAGTAGATACAGCATACTATAGAGTTCAGTCAGTGCATGCTAAGCAGCAGAACATTATAAAGGAACATTCATAACAGAAAGGAAACTGCTTCATTTAAATACAGTTGGAAACCATTAAGAAAAAAGTCAGTGATAAAGACAAAAGGATTGTTGCAGAAATTCTAGGCAATGTTGGGTCATGTTTGCATTACAAGAGCTTTGACGCAGTTTATATCATTAAATGCTGAAGGTTTAGTCACCACCCAGAATTTGATTTCATAATACAGATGTGCAGGACATGTCCAAACATCCCATTTTTAAGAAGTAAGAATTCCTTTCAATCTGAAGGAAGAGTCAGGATTTTTTTGTGTCATGAAGGAAATATGCACTATAAAGCTGCGCTGGTATTCACAGAAATCCATATCAATGAGGACATATTTCTAATCTGTAACCACTCTCTCTGCACTTTCATTATCAGTCTGTCAAGCTTCTATTATAAATCTCTATTTTCACTGCCCTACAAGCCAGCAATAAAAATTCACTGCAGTCTGAAGTCTGGCACAAATTCTTACCCTATGCATGGCTCAGACTTATACTCCTCTTAAAATGCTACTACAAAAAAAGGAATTCAGCCAAGACTATGAATATATTAAAGGCCTCTGCATTCACAAAGGCAAATTCAGGGTCAGTAGGAGTGCAGTTTGCATGAGTCCACAGTCTTAAATTCCATCTTTGCTTCACACCTAGCACTTGGGTACTAAAGGAGCTTCCTTACGGTGGACACACTGTATTTGGAATGTGCAGATAATGAGAGAGCAACACAGCTTTGGCTCTACGTCCCAATTTTTTGAGTCTGAGAGATCTTTACCAGCCAATTTTCTTCTCAACTAAAGAGAGGGCTACAGGAAGGCAGATTCTCGGCTACTCACTTCCAGGAAGGATCCCAGCACTGGAGAATGGGAAGAAGACAGTCAAGGTTTTCCATATTTGTCCCTGGCACATTATAGAGTAGGTGGGGATTGCTATTGATCAGTAATAGTCCCCAAAAGAAAAATTTACCAGCTACAGGTACACAGTCATGTTCTTCTGCACCCGAGACACTTGTCTCCCTCAGCTCATTCCCTACGGTGGAAGCTATAGGTACAGAAGCAAAGAATCTGGCTGTGGTAGCACTGTGCCACTGGGTAACTACCCAACATACAAGGGTATCCCTCGCTGGGAAGTTATAGGCAGTCTCCACTTTCCTTGTGCTGCTTGGGTTGTACACATGGACTGGTCCTCCATCTCCATCTTGTTATTTGTTTAATTGTAGTTTTCTCTAAACATACAGAGTCCAGCACCATCTATGCTGTGAAGCGTAGCAGGCAAGAACCCTGTGGAAATTCTAAAGGAATATGTGGCTAGGTAACAAGTTATATTTCAGCTTCCCCTCTTCATCTCTAACCTACTCCTCCTCCTTATACCCTCACACTTTTTTTGTTCCTTTACCAATTTTGGAGGGTGCGGATGGGGAAGGGTTGCAGCCAAGATCCCAGAGGCAATAGAAGCAGGGTGCTACTGCAGGGAGATAGGAGGGGCAGAAAGGGGACTTCATATTGCACAGTGGACTCCATGTTGCATAACATCTGAATCAGTAGTGTCAGGGTCTCAGTTCAGAAAAGTGCACAAACACAAAGGTGCTTCTGCTGAATCAGGCTCTAGGTGAATTTTTTTTCCCCATAGACCCCTGACCTATACAGCCCATCAGACCATGTCCATCAGCCCTCCTGCAGGCCATGAACACCAGGAAGATTCACCCCATTAAAACCATAGCCCCTGGACTTCTCATGTACTGTCATCAGAGAGGAAATAGGGCCCCCAGAGAAAACATCCCAAGGCTGCATCCAAATGAGCGTGGCTGTGCGGTATGTGGTGCCACAGACCCATCTGTGTGCCACTGCCCCCAAGACCCTAGCCCCCATGACCCTAGGTGTGCTGCTGCTTCTTGTCCCTGGGGAAGCAAATGTCCATGGGCATGTAGATGTGGCCCAAATGTTATTCAAATGAGTATAGGGGGTAGATTTGTTTCTTAACATGTGATCAAGCCTGATGGTTTGGATAGGTGAAACATCTCTTATTGATCTCATTTATTATGATTACCATATTTACTTACATATTGCATGCACCTTTGAAATAGGCATCTAACTCCAAGAGGTCCCAGGCTGCAAATCCCAAGTCAGGGGAGGTAGCTTTAAGTCATGGCATGTTTTTCTAGATTTTGGGCTTCTTTAGAGACAGAGTAGTTCCTACTTTTAGTTTATGAGTTCCTCTTCACAGATACTACTAGACTGCTCATCAGTCAAGGTTTGCCCACTGCTTATCACTCCAGCAGTGGGCACAATGTGAAGAGGCAGCATTAACATATATGCTGACTCTTGATTGCTCCTTCACTTGGAGAAAGTCCCTTGGAGGGTACTGAAGCTTTTTCACTGACCCTGCAGGCTACCAGAAAGGCCTGGGGATGGAAGCCCAGTCTACTCCAAAGAATTTTGTTTTAAAGATAAATTACATCAGATAGTCCATTAATATATCTAAAGAACAGAGCACCATCCATTAGGCAGACAGACTGCTGTGAAATTCACCTCAGTAGCAGTGCATTAAAACACTTAACAGAAATAGGCAACTGATAACTGAGCAAAAACTGTGTTGAAGTTAAGATACTGGTTAATATATTTTAATATTTTAGTCAGCTGGAAACAGAGGAGAATGGAGGATAAGGTTGCAAAAGGATGCAAAAAATTTCGTTTTGGCAAAATTTCAGATCCACTAGATTGCAAGGATATAACTAGATCTCTCACATGACCGTGTTTCCAAGACACTGAGCCCAGTAGTACAGTTCAGAAAATTTGAAGAAGGTTTACAGGAGCATTTGAACATCTGAGTGTTTATCTATTATCAAAAGTCCCTCCACCACCAGTGTTCATATCCAGTAGAGTTAATTTCACCAAAATGCACATGACCCTATTCAAAACTTATTTTTACATACCAGAGTGAGACTCTGGGGTGACAGGTTCATCCTGAGAGGTTGTCTTTGTCCCCTGCACACACAGAAAATAGCTGTGCCAGCCCTGAACAATCCTACACAAAAGGAGCACTGACTGGGGCACTGTCAATCCACAGTCATGAATCTAGTGGCTCCAAACCCAACACAGTTTGTGGTCAGTATTCTGGTACTTAGCCACTGACCAGAATGCAAATGCCATCTCCCTCCAGCTTATCCCCAGAAAACTAGTGACTCTGGCATGGGGCAAGAGAAGAAAGGAGAAGAGAGTAAACAACATCCCCAACAAATAATCCTGTATAGCAGGTGTTCCACTTCCATTTACACAGCTAAACCCTAGGTCAAGGGATGGGATTAAATACAATTAGCCCAAAAAGTCAGACTTTAAATGTTTTTTTAGGCCCAAGAACAAGGTATATAAAATAGAAAATAAAATATGGTTTGGTATTTGCCAGGAAAAAAAATCCAAATTCTCTCTCCTTGTAATCCTAACACATGGTCTTTTGACTGGATGATGTTTAGCAACATCCAGACAAACCTCATGTTAGCAAAAAAATTCATGATCCAGTTCAAATAAATCATTTGTAGAGAAAGTCTGAACAAATTTCTCTCTCCCTTAGATGAAGTCACTATAAATAACAATCCTTCCACCCAGGATATTTTGAACTGCTAAACTAACAGCTGTCAATTGGAAGAGTCCAACCTCAACACTGCTGGAAAAATACTTTAAATAGTGCAGGTGCTAACCGAATTTGTGAAGCTTCTGGATAGGTAACAAACACTGAATTACAATATATCACTTCCTACCTTTGTTGTTTTTTTTTTAAATTGTTTCTAGCCCATAATCACACTTCTCCATCTTTGAAAATGACAAATATCCTAAAATATTGCTGTAGTCCTAGAATACAACAAGCAGAAAACAAATCCATGAGACACTGGGGCCAGCCAGCTGTTCCTGCAGTCAGGAGTTCAATGCCATGGTCACACCAGTAGGTTTACAGCTTTGGGTGTGTGCCAGTTTCACATATCAGCATTTGAGGCTGTGTGCTTTAGTTACATGGGGTGAGAGAGAGATGTGTTGGAAAAAACATGAGACAACATAATACATATGAATGATACATCCGAGCCAGCTCAAGTGAATTGCTCTCATGTCCCTTCTCCTCTCTTTAAAATAGGTCACTTTCTAAGGTTGCTTCTCTAGATTTTAATCCCTTTAGGCCCCCACTCTGCAAACACTCAGGCGTGTGATTAACTCTGAGGACTCATATGCATGAAGTGCTTGCAGAGTAGGGGCTTTAATTTGTTGTGACAATATCAGGGGACTGGGATCTAAGTGGCAATGTGTGATGAATGCATTATAAATGATTCCAACAATAGCGGGCATTGTTAATCCATTCATCTTGCCAGATTGTGTTTCTGATCAGGAATTTAGGGATTGTCACATCTGATCAGATCAATAATCCATGTAATATGGTATCTTGTTCCTGTGAGATGCCTGTATCAGATGTTTCAAAGGAAAGCACAAGAATCCCTGTAATTATGTAAAACATTCCCTGGAGAAACTTCCTTCCTAACCCCAGGCTATTAGCAGTTGACTTGTGAATTATACCTGCCTACTGGTTTTGCTTGGTGTGTAGGATGGCAGAACTTGGTTCACTGTTTCTATTTCAAGTCTGGAGATGCATTTAAAAGTGCTCTTTTCCTAATGCTTTGTGTTCTCTCATTCTGTGTGGCAAAGTTACTGCTGTTTAACCAAGGTTGTAGTTGCGGTCCACTGCTTACTGCCATCATCCATATCTTATTTCTATCAACCCATTTGTCTGAAGTTAAGGTTAAAAATTGCTTTTACTACCTTATAACAGTGCAGAACAGATTACTTTTTCATTTTAATCATATTGTAAAGCACCGTGACCAGACCAAAAAAAAAAAAAAATCAGGAAAGCGGAGAAGAAAACTTTGAAACGTAAATGAAAAATAGAACCATTTCTTGGAAGTTTCCTTCCAGCCTACTCCAAGATAAGATACTGTAAAGTTCAGTTTGTTGTAATTTAAAAAGAGCAAAGAATACAGCTTTTAGAAAAATGAGTAATAGTAATTTGATTAATAGAAATTGGACAACATAATACATATTTTTGTCTTATAATTTTTGCTGCATATGAAAAAGACTAATTGTATTTCTTACAGGTTCTCTTTCTTCAGTAAACTGCAGGTGCCTGAGGAAGTTCTGTCATCATAATGTATTACCAATGCCTTAACTTCAGTTTTCAATTCCCTGAGCAATTCGTCAGAGGCCAGAAATCCAAACTTACCAAGAAATGACCAATCCACTCCAGTAATTCAATTCACAATGATACAGGTAAAGCAATGAGAGATTGTCCTCTTCCAAAATATAAACATTTGGGAATTGGGCAATTACAATATTATGGTCATAATTTTGTACTGAAGGATTGTTTTGTTTGTTTCATTTTTTACATACAACATGCACCTTTTCCCCAAAAATCTGTCCCCCAATATTGGGGTGCATGTATTAAGTGAAGAAGCTGATTTTCTCTCTGCAATAGAAGCACCCTGCTTTGATTCCTGCTCCACAGTGTAGCAACTGTTGCATTATCATTCAGTCAGCTGATGAAGTCATTAACTTAAAGGCTCATTGTTCTTCACTCCAGAAGTGTTGAATGATCATTTCCCTTTTTTTAAAGGCAATTTTGCTGACTGTTAACTACTTCTGGCCTCCCTCCTCTTATTTCACACCTTGGAGGCTCCTTAGCAATTTTCAAAACCATAGATTCACTCATGGAGACCAGTTTTCAGGAGCAGCTAGGGTTTCAACTTAAGCAGGAATGTGACGATGAGTCAGCTGAAGGTTAGCTTTGTCCCTGCTCTATACAGCCATAACTCTAGATCTCTCTTCTTTTACCTCTTTCTGCCTTTCAAAGAATAAAATGTATCCTATATTCTGGGGCATGCTATATGCAAGAAAATGTGATAAGAGTTTTTGTTGGGGGAGGGGGGGGGCTTTTAAAAAAAGCCCTACAACATATTAACACATTTATAATTTTCTTTATGGCCAGAAACTTGGTATCCAGGTTCTTTTTAAGCTGTAACTTGATAGACTAATCAGAAATGAGGGCTTTTACCCTACTGCATGAAGATTTGGCAACATGGAAGTACTGTATGAATTGATTTTTGTTTTGCTAGAACCCCCCCTCTTCCCTCAAAAAAAAAAAAAAAAGCAGCCTTGTCCCAGTAACAGATTCCCAAGGTAGTTATCCCATTGTTTTAAAACTATTTATTCAAAGTGAGTTGTGGTTCAAAACAGGAGTTTATTAGACCATGGGGATGTCCATACTAGCATCATAGTAGTCTCTGCAGTAGTGCAGATAAACCCATGCTTCATTTAAACCCATACTTACTACCAACATAGCTGCTGTGGCAGCCCAGAGGTTATTGCAGGTAAATTTATCTGGCTTCTACATATGGTTTTGTAGCCACCACTGAGCTGTAGCTAATATGTTTAGATTGCTGCTAGCACCCATACCAGATTTAAACTCACTGGCTTGGGTACATTTACAGTACACAGCAATGATTACTATGGCCGTAGTATACACATTAGGCCTGTGCAAAGTGCCTAGCATTCACTTTGGATTCATTCAGACGTGGCCAATTCAGGGGACAGTAGCTCGATTTGGTGATTCGAATCACTGTCCTGAATCAATCTGGCCAAATCCGATTCAGAGATTTGGCCACCACTGAATTGGCCGAATTTCCAAAACAAACAGGCCCCATCCCCCGACTGCTCTCCCACCCTCATCAATGGCTGCCCTGCCTGGCCCCAGCATCCCAGTTCTTTAAAAAAAAAAAAAAAAAAACCCAAAGCCCCACACTCACCAGCTCCCACCAGGCAGGGGAGCAATCCCCACTGCCCTGTGCTGCGTGGGCGTCTCTTCTATGAGCCCCCAGAAGTCCCGATGGCCACTGCAGTAGCTGGTGAGTGCAGAGCTCTTTAAAAAAAAAAAAGAGCTGGGATGCTGGGGCCGGGCAGGGTAGCCATTGACAGGGCTGGGAGAGCAGGTGTGGGTCCCCCCATGCTCACCTCCCCCAGCCCGCTACTTACTGGCATGGAGCCCAGGTCCAGCTCCCTGCAGCAGTGAGCAGGGACTCCCCGAATCACCAAATCTCAATCTTTCTGTGAATCTTCTGAGAATGCATCTGGATTTTTTTATTGGTCTCCCGATTTGATTTGGATTCAGAGATTTGGCTGCCCAATCAGGCCAAATCTCCTCCAAATTGAATCAGCACCTGAAGCTTCGCACAGCCCTAATAGATATACACTATGTCTGGTACTAGACAGTCTGTGTTATGCAAAAGGGAACTCCAACATTGATTAAGAGATGAGTCCATGACTTCCAGTTAATGTATCCCTCTATATACACAGTTATATCAATACGGAGAGTCAACTGATCTGCTCTGTTCTACCTGACCAGAGCAGACTATAGAGCAAGCCTTTCTAAAAGTTTACATTAAGTGTCCTTGGTTCATTCTATCAGCTCTTACTTTGTATACCTCCATTATGTCCTTTGTATTAATTGCCTCTAATGAAATGAGTACAATCTCTTCCAAACCAGATGGAAAAGGTTTAAAAATGTACTTTTGAAGATGTTTCACATATTCCCCTGACATTCTGCATCAAGCAGATTTTAAGTCAGTCACCATCTGTGTGGAATTCAAAATAATTTGGAGAATATTCAAGCTTAACCCCCCTCCCCCCCCCCAAAAAAACACCCCACATCCTTCTTTTAGAGTAAAAAGAGAGAAGCAGTCTGTCAGATGTTGGTGGTCATCAAAAAATAAAATGAAAGCCAACCAGCCAGAAAGAAAAAAAGGAAACTAATTGTAGTAGGCTGGAACAGTCAATCAGGAGTACTCCCACAGAAAGTAGTTTCTCTCAGCTGAAATATCCTACTTCAGGAGTACAGCCTCCTGTATCCTTTACTAATACATTACACCAGTGATTCTAAACCAAGGTGCTGTGAGATTATTTTAAGGGTACTGTGAGGTTATGCACAATCTTAGCAGTGTTAGGCGTACAGATATCTATACATAATTCACAGGGCAAACCCAGAGATTTCAAGTAGGAATCCATAATGTCAAAAGCATTTCTGACCTGTTGTGTTTTTTTCTGAGTTCTTTGCAACAGAATAATTGCTCTATTTTTTTTTATTATTATTATTACAGAAAAAGAGTGAAAACTAAAAGCTAGTATTTTTCAAGGAGTATCTTGAAATGGTTGAGAACCATGTATTATGCCATCAGCTACTCTTAGGATAAAAATTACCTTAGGACATAAGGCCTTTTCCCTCCTTTTTTTTGTAGGATTGCTGATGGGAAGAAATGTCTGTAGCTCATACTCCTTGGATGTACACATTTAAGGGGTTGTTTTCAAAGGCTATAGCCCAGAAGACCGATATCACAATAGTTAGTCTGCAATAGCCATTACACATTAGCTTCCCATGCAGATGCTTATTTCTCATTAAGAATGCCTTTTTACAATTGACTGAATCTATTGCAGAGTCAAATCAACTACTTTTTTGCACTTCCTAGGACAGTTCCAAATTTTGGAGGTCACTGTCCTGAGAGAGTACTCGCACTGGAACTTCTGTCCCAAATTTATAATTGGTTTTGAATTGTCTGGGCCCCTCACTTCTAAACATTCCCTTGTGTATGGGTATCAAAATTTACCCCTAAATGAATAATATCTGTAAACAGTTGCAGAACTGAATACCAAGGCATCCAGCAACACTGGGAAAGATGACACTTTCCGTGAGCTTCCTAGGGAGGCACAATTCAGGACCTGGTTGCAAAAAATGTAACAATCTATCCCTTAAGGAATGCCTAGAGAGACAGGCCTTTCCATTAAAAGAGCATGATTCAGATAGGAAGTATCAGCATCTTCCTGCCAGAGCAAAAGCTGAAGAAATTTGAAACCACCTCTGGAAGATTAATAGTGACATCAAAAGAAGGGATAAGAACAAAACTACAATTTTCTAATTTAAAGGGATTTGGGATTTTCTTTTATGATTTAAGCAGAGATGAGCTGTTGGTTTTCAATCTGAGAGTGGGAGGTTTTTAATGATAGAGTGATAAAGAACATTCTGAGATGATATGATTCATCATAACATGCTGGTTGTTCTAAAGTATGTGTTTACATCCTTAGACTGATGGGTTTAAATGTTCATCTATTTTGATACTATGCTGAATTGTGTATAGGACTACACTACCAAATAGAATCAATGAGGTTTATGTGCATCCGGATTTCTGCATGCTCTCTTCAGTTTATTATGAACCTTTTTCATCTCAACAAAACATTTGAGATGCACTATGGCTTTTCTACTGAAAAAAAAAAGTCATAGCTACATGAAGCTATGGGAATTTATAGCTAATACAAGGGTGTATAGCTGGTTCAGGGTTAATCACTTAGCTCACGAAGTCTTCCAAGACAATACAGCCCTTTATTCCCAGGGCATGCCTGTCCCCCAGGCATCCTCCTACATCAGTTGTTCCTCAAACACTAACATAAACACAGTCCAGTAAAGGTTAATGCATAGGTCTAAGTCCTCTTCATACCTGTAAAAGGTTAATTTACAAGTCTGAGCAGCAGTAAGTCATAGGCCTCTGGCTTATTGCTGCTCCTTTCTCACTGCAGTCTTCCCTCTCAGGCTGCCTAACTCCGCTGTCAGCCATGGTGGTACTGCACCCAGTCTGGCAGCTGCTGGGTCTCTGCTCAGACCCTGAGAGTTCCTGGTCCAGTATTGTAGCCACTGGTCAAGCCACTCTCTCACCTTCTACCCACCTGACTCCCTCTGGCTTCCCTTCCCTGGGAGCCTTTTGATTTCTTGTGGCTGCTAATCATCTCCCTCAGCTGGCATGGCTCTCCTGAGCAGCCTGTAATTAGCTTTACAGCTCACAGCTGGGCTGAAGCCTCTGGCCTTGCAGCCTGCCATAGGGTACTCACCTAATAATATTGGAACATGTCCCCATTTCTATAGATTCACTGTGACTTTTAGATTGGAGCATGATCAGATAAATGACCTACAAATGTATGGTGCTGTGGCAGACCATGGGTTTGTTGTAATATTTCCTGATTTGTGTCCATGTTGTGATAATATTGCATGCCCGTTTCTCCTAGTAGCTTGTACATGGGGAAAGAAGGAGGTAGTTGTGTTAGGCACCAGAGCTGTGGAGATTCTCCTAAGTGTTAGTGAAAAATGGGCCGTGAAGAAATCAGTGAGCCAATTTGTATATGAAGATCCAGCATAGCAACAAGTAGACTCCAGCCTTAGCCCCTGCTCTTCTAGTGCCAAAGAAGAACTTGAAAAAGACAGTCTTGAACAACAGAGATATTCAGAAACAAGGGAGGCACAAAATGAGAAGCCCGAGAGTTGGACAGAGAACAGCTAAGCCTGTTTCTTCTTCTAGAGACTGCTTGGGTATCAGGCCCGAAGGCTATCCCTGCTTTACTGCTGTTGTCTGATAACTTGTTAATTTTGTTGAAGAGGCACTGTCTGCTGTACTGCATATGCCTTTGGGTAAAGCCAGAAGGCAGCCCTCAGAAGGAGCTACAGATAACCAGGTGGGGTCAGGGACCTAATGGCCATGTTTCTTGAGACAAAGGAGCCAAAGGCTTATCATCTCTAGAAGCTACACCAGGACTGGCTTACGAGGGAGGGAGGGGATACTCCAAGACCCTTACTCCATTGTGTAAGGCTAGGGATCCCAAGCAAGTCCTTCCCTACAGTGGTGTAACTTGACACTTGGGCAGTATGGGGAGGGAAGCAGAGGGAGAGAACCAGCTACTTACCTCCCTGTGAAGGGACTGCCACATCTGTGATAGCAAGGTGGGCTGCTGCTGCTGCCTCAGCACGAGCTCCCTGAACAGGGACTGCAGTCGTGGTGGCAGGTGCAGCTGTGGGCTCCTTGGGGATTGTCTTTCTCACACGCCCTCTGAATCAGCACCTGAGGCTAGTGCCCTGTTTGCTTTGCTGCTCTTCCCCTACTGCCCTGCAAATTATACTACTGCTTCCCTGGGGAACAGGTGTCTAATTGGTTTATCTGAAGAAGATTGATCAAGAAAGACTACTTCAGTTCATTTATTTCATCAATCAGAGATGTGGGTTTCCCGGAAAATTTTGAATTGGAAAATTTTCCAAAAAATTTTTGCAATGCCCTAAATGGAGTGTGTTCTGAGTTTAGCATGTTTATTTAACTTATATTTAGTAAACAAAACTAAAAAAGTACCCCATGTTAATTTTATGTCCCAATAGCCACAAGTATTTGAACTGGAATACTTGATTAGGAAAAAAGTTAAATACAGCACACTTAATGTGGTTTAAATGTTGTATTCAAACAAATTCAAAGCTTTATGTGGAAAGAAAATATTTTTATTGGAATACTTGCAAAAATGTAAAGACAATACACAATAGCATGTACTTCCCTTACATTGTTTGTTTAAATTTAAGAAAAAAAATGAAGGCACTGAAAATTGTTGACACTAATTTTAGCACACCCAGAGAACTGACTGTGCCTGATATGCCATGGTTGTCCACTCATCTACTTCAACAGAGTTTAACTCTCTTCCACTGAGGTCACTGCGGCACCTCCAGTTTCACTGTCACTGTCTGTAGAATCACTTGCACTACTTATTCGTCCCATTTCAGAATCAAATCTGAAGGCAAATCTGATTCACAACTACTTGAACCACATCCTCTTTTGGTAAAAGATGGTTTTACCAATGAGTCTATGGGCAAGGGCAACTTACCATCAGACTACATCTCCTTCACTAATTGTGCTTCTGGAGAATCAGTGAAGCACAGAGATTCTGAGAAATAGAAACAAGCTTAGTTGTGTGTTCATTTGTTAGTCTATTCCTCTTTTTGTTCTTGATTGAGCTGAAAGCCTTCCAGTTCTATTCACAAGAAGCTACTATTGGTGGAATGGTTAGAGCAATCATGGACAACAGTCGGGTGTTACAGTATCCCTTCCATCATGTGAGAGGAGACATATTCTCTGCTGCCTGCCAAGCTTACCTAATATTGTATTGGCATCCATTCATTGTTACTAATGAATTTTATGAAACAATGAATGTTTAGAAATGGAACATTTTCCATGGAAAAATAAAGCACCAGAAAATTTTTCAGAAAAATCTCCGTTTTGGAAAAATTTCCACCCTACATCTCTGTAGTCTATTCAAAGATGAGATGAGTTCTTCAGAAAAGGGAGGGGGATGAAGATTGAGTGAACCACCCTGGATCCTTGAGGCTAACTGTAGACATTTATGCAGATTATGTACTAAAGTAAAAGTCACAGCCCCTCTACCCCGTCCTGTTGGATCCAGTCATTCAAAGTTCAGACACCTCCTTCATAGTTCTAAGGGTGCATGTAGACTGCTTACCATTAGTAGTACAGAGGGCCTTCCATCAAAAATCTTATTAAACAAGAGCTATAAGCCCAAGTTCTAGTCCAAATACTTTATTTCATTTGCATGTTTATAATTCAAAACAACTAGACACATGGTGAATAACTTGCAATATTTCTGTATAGTTTAATATATTGTTTTCTTTCAGGTTCTTTTAAATCAGTTTTGTTCCCCCTTTTTGTTTACAATTTTTAAATAGTGATATAATGAATTCTTGGCTGAGGAGCCATCTGACTCTAATGATGTGTATGTACAAATATAAGCACCTCTGGTTTACAAAAATCATTGCCAATTAGTGGTAGTTTCTGGGTTCTCAGTGTATTAGCCTTTAACCCCAGGAAGAGGAGAAAATGGGTCATCCTTTTCACATCATTCTGCAGAGAATGAAAATCTGGCAAAGTAAGCAAAGCTTGTTAGCTTCAGTTCATAATGTCTGCCCTTTCCACTGACTGTCAATGCAGTTAGTTGTGAAATACAGTACTAAGGCTACAAAAGAGTAATGAAATCAGGAAAAATATTAGAGAGCAGCTTTAGACAGTTTAATAAATTGAGTAAAAATCCTGGAATACTGTAGAGTGAGAATTCAAATATTAGATTTAAAATAAATATTTTAGGTTGTTTTTAAGAATGCAGCTGAAAAACAAGGTAAATAACCTAAGTACTTGAGTAAACCATGTAAGAAATAGTTTCAGAGCTAAATTTTCAAAGAATGTTAACAAATGAAATATGATAGTTCAAAGCAGTTACTTTGTATTACTTATGCATACAGGAAAATATATATTATATATAAATGCTAATATATGCTATGTGCAAAATATATATACAGTAAAAGTTCTGTTTTCCAGCTCCCACGGGGAATCGGGGTGCCAGATAACAAAATATGCTGCTTAACTGAGCGACCCAAACAGGCATCTTGGCCTGTTCGGGTTGTTGCCTCTCCTGCCATATCTGGGGCATCGCCACCCATCCCACCATCCCTCTCGCCGCATCGCCGCCCCTCCCGCAGGCCCCGAGGGACTGGGAGGCAGGCCCCACGCAAGCTGCTATGCCTCAGGCAATGGGGGCTCTGCAGTGCAGGCTGCTTTGCCCTGGGCCATGGGAGCTCAGGGAAACCGGAAGTGCCACAGTGGGCACTTCCAGTTTCGCTTTTCCCTTACAAGCCAACATCCCAGTTAATAGAGCATGCTGGCTTGTAAGGTGCTGGATAGTGCAGCTTTTACTATATTGCTAGACTTCCAGATCTGTAGTATTATTTTGGCAACAGAAAGGAGATTTAAAGTAACTGGAATAAAAGTTTCCTTTTCTAGCTTCTGGGTATATCTCCTTATTTAAACACTAGTTAGTCTGATATATCTAGAAGTTTTATCATGCAAGACTGTAAAAGTAATGGTTCAGATCCCTAACTATAGCCATTAACCACACAGCTCAAGTCAGGGAAGCAAGAAGTCAGGAAGTAAAGCTCAGCTTAGCACTTTCTCCTGTGATGCCATTCTGCCTGGAGACAGTGCATTAGAATATATTAGGGCAGTCTGTCTGTTTTGGCTGGCAACAGTCCCATGAAACCTTAAAAATGGTCCAGGATCAGCACAAGGTAAAGAAGTTGCATAAAAATCACACAAAATTCCTTTTGCCATGTCCTGTACCTCAGGAATAGGGAGAGAAGATTTAGGAGGTGTAACACCAGCGTTATGATGATAGAGGAGAATCAGCACTGGGATGAGCCTTGAAGAACTGAGTTCATAGCCAGATTGCTAAAAGAGACATACCACAGATACTCCCAGAGACAAGCTGATTGAAGCCCTAAGTGAAAATATGGTCATTGCATGATACAGTTAGAATTTAATATACAATCTTCATGTCTGTCTGCTAGTGCTTTGCCATCAGATTCAACAAAGTGACTTTATTTGCAACTACCATTTACTTACGATTTTTTATATACTGTATTTTAAACTACACTAGATAAAATTTGTTTGTATCTAAAATTACTGGAATTATATATATATATATATATATATATATATATATATATATATATAAACTGGGAAATTACAGGACTTCTAATTCTAAGGAAGGGGAAGCAATAATTGGTTGTAATAGGCTCTGCTCATTAGGTCAAAGGCAAGGCACTTGGATTCCCTGTTCTGGTCCCAGTGCTATGCAAAAGTTAGCTGAAATAAGTAGCCTTTATTTCTCTCTTTTTGCACACAGGAAAGAAGTGGTGAGGAGGGTGCTGTTGTGGAGGTGGTTAAAACATCTTTGTGCTCCCTGTATTCTCAGGCTGATCAAGCCTGCCCAGCTGTCAGCTTCAATTAGAGCAGCTTCAAGGCTCTTCTCATTTATGTTCTGTTCCCGAAGCCCTCTATGAGCAGTGAGAAGGAACATAGCAGCCTTCAAGTCATAATTCTGACCTCTCTGGGCATGTTCAGATGAGCACGCACGTGCCTCTGGCAGCATCTCAAAGCCCTTTGAGACGCTGCAAGAGGCACGTGCGGGAAGGAAAAAACATTTCCCGTGCTGCAAATTTGAAGTGCAGGGACAAAATTAGACCCCTGGATATCCAGGGGTCAAAAAAAAAAAAAAAAGTGGAAAAAAGCAGGGCAGGGTACAGTCCTGGACCATGCCCTGAGGCAGCAGGAGGCTAGGTCCTCCACAGCGATGCTCTGGTAACAGCCTGAGTGTCTCTATGGCTGGCCCTTGCCCTGGTGCTGAAGCATGCTGCCTACCCCTGCAGGGCACGCAGCATGCCAGCTGCAAGGAGCTGGACCCAGGCTCTAGTGCCAGTAAGTAGGGCATGGGAGGGCTGGAGGAGGAGGGAGGGTACCATGGAGGGGAACCCCCCTGGCTCTGCCCACTCCCCCAGCACCCCAGATCACTGCCCTGCCTGGCCCCAACCTCTGCTTCCCTCCTGAGCCCCCCCAATCATTGCCCTGCCCAATCCCACAGCCCACCTGCCCCCCCACCCCCGAATCCCCCACCATTGCTGCCCCTCTGGGCCCCAGCATCCCAGCAATTGAAGAAAAAAAAAAAAAACAACCAAAAAAACCCCACACTCACTGGCAGTAGCAGCTGCCGTTGGGGTCACTGGGGCCCTCCCCATCCCGCACAGCGTGGGGCTGGGTGACAGCTGCAGCAGCCCCAGCCTGTGTCCTGCTGCCCCCCACTCCCCAGTGCTGCATGGGGAGGGCTCTGTCAGGATGCCCCAGAGCCCTCACAGCCCCTGCTACTGCTGGTGAGTAGAGGATTTTTTTTTAAGTGCTGGAGGCTGGGGGGGAACATCTTCCAGGTGACAGCTTCCCAGGTGGCTGGGCAGGGAGCACACATGGCAGTAGTGCTGCACAAAGGCCAACTTTGTAGCCACAGGCCATTGACAGCTGGTCCAGAGGGGCAGATGCCTCTACTGCTTATGCAGTTCCCATTCAGGTTTGGCAGAAGCATAGTAGGTCACAGCCAGGCAGCAGCCCCCACTGCCAGACTGCTGCAGTGGGTAAAGGGCGCAGGGAACTCTCAGGGCTGCTTCACCAGTCCAGCTGGCACAAGGGGTAGTGTCCCCAGGTACCAGTTGGCTGGGCCCCAGAACCTCCTGAGAGTGAGTAGCCCTGAGCTACTTGACAGGGCAGCTTTTTGTACTGATGGGGCCATGACAGGGCAGCTTTGTATACCGCTGGGGACAGCACAGGTGGTGGCCCTAGGCTCTAGCTCCCCCTGGTTGCAGATCCAAAGGAAGCCAGGCATGGTTATTTTGCCCCAAGTGGCACAATTGGCCCCACACCAAAGTGCATGTCTGGGCACGTGTGCTAAGGCAAAAAGTCCCAGCTCAAATTTGCACCGCTTCTATTTGAGCTGCCGCAAGTGCACGTGCTTGCATATGTGGACACGCCCTCTGGGACTACCTGGACCCTGTAGTAGGGGCTTAGAGTTACTTTAGCAGCACTGTATCAATAAAAGAATGCCTTGACAGTGGTTCTTTCAAAGGAGGCCATTTCCTCCTCTTCTATGAAGCAGAAATAGAAACCCAGTATAAAGCAAGCAAGAAGATGAATAATCTGATGGGTGCAAGACCTGGTTTCATTTCTAATAGACTGTGTCCACACTGTGTTGTTTAAATAGAAGGGTGCCTGAACCTCCACGTTAGATATTCACATTGTGTCAGCCCAGTGCACAGCAATAGGATGTTCAATTACTTGTGGATAGAACAAAAAGTGTATTAGCATATTTATCATTATACTTTAAAATAAGATTGAGTACTCTGTCACGGCAGGGTCCTCGCGGAAGGCCGTGATCTCCTTGAGGCCCTCTCACCGCGCTACTTCGGCCCGAGGGCACCCTCCATTCTCGCCCGCCACGTCTTGATGTAATATGTAATAGGGAGGCTGCCTTGTGTTTCCTCGGGCACGTGAGCTCCTGGACCCCTCGTGGGTCTCCCCGTACAATGGGCGCTACCCAAGCACCCCAGCCTTATGGGCTATGCGTGGCTTCTACCAACCCCTAATACCACGCTCCAACCCTCGCAGATGTAAGAGACGTTGTCCGGTCTGTACGCCCGCTTCCCGGGCCTCCTCTCTAATGTGGCCCACTCTGGGCTCCCTCTCTCATGCCCAGCCTCTTGCTGGAACTCTCATCTTGCCCACTCTGGGCCTCCCCTGCCGGTGTGGTTCCGCTCAGGGACTCTCTAGCGGGCCTCCGGTCCTATGGGCCAACCGCACGGGCACCCTCTCTGACCCTGGCTTACCACGCTGCTACTCCCTGTCTTCTCGGGGCAACCGCAGCGCCCTGCCTCAGTCTGAGGGGTGTTGCCGCACTAGCCTACGGCCAGGCTCACTATGCCCGTCTCGGGCTCCTCGATATGGCCCCTCTAGGGCTCCTCAGTAATGGCGCTCCCCCCTCTTTGGGGTTCACCGTGCCCACACTGGGCTACTCAATAACGTACAATGGCGCTCCCCCTCTTTGGGGTTCGCCGTGCCCACACTGGGCTACTCAATAACGTACAATGGCGCTCCCCCCCTTTGGGGTTCGCCATGCCCACACTGGGCTACTCAATAATATTGCCCCTTTCCTGGGGCCGGGGTCTATGTTCCCCCCACACGCAATCCGGGGTGTAGGTCCCCGTCCGCAACCTATGGGTTGCGCCCGCGACCCACTGGCCGCGCTCCTCGCCGCCAGTTGCTCACACCCTGGCGTGCGAGCTGCGCCTTCCCTGGCGCTATTCAAATAATGCGCCCTCTTGGCGCTAGGGCACCCCACACTCTCTGGGGTCCCTGTGATTGAGGCCTCCTCCAACACCTACAGCCTCACCCAAGCCTCCGGGTGTAATAACACAAACACAAAGCAAAACCACAAGCCCCTAGGCTGTAACATAACCACAAGCTGCATGGCTAAACTCTAGTGCCCATCCTCTCAGGGCTATCATGAGCTGTACTTGCACGTCCTGCTCTTTTCCACATCCTCACTCTCAGAGCTCCTGCCTCCCAGGCTGCTGGCAGAGAACTGCCAGCCTGGCCTCAGCCCTGAGCTTTATAAGGGCCAGGCCCTGCCCCCTACAGGCAGCTGGCTCCGCTTGGTTGCTCTGGCAACCCGCAGCTGCGCTCATTACCTGAGCAAGCCTCAGCTGGGCTCGTTATGTCAGGCCAGGGCGCGCTCACTCGCTCCCTGGCAGTTTCTCCTCTATAGGAGCAGGGGCACCGAGGTGCCCTGCGACATACTCATTAACCATGAATAAAAGATGCAAATGAAATGAAATCCTCACAGACAATTTTAAGTGCTCAAGACCTTGCCACTTCAACCAAAACCTTTTGCCAGAGTGCTCTATGGAGATTAAACTTACATGTAATTTGATGCTTTCTAGATGCTTATGAAAAATAAAAACGGAATTCCATTTTCACAGTAGTTAATATTTACAGCTCACCCATGCTGCTGCCTTTTCTTCCTTACAAATCAGAAGATGTAAATAAGTGTGCCAGGTTATTTTGGGGGGCCAGGTATGCCAACAGCTGCTTTCCAATCTAAACTGTGTGTGTGATTATATATTTCTCTGCAGAACAATGTGTACACACACACAGTTGGATGCTTCCTAAAGTAGATAATTATTCCCTGGTGATTTACCATCTCTCCAAAACCCAGAGAGACAACTTACAAAAATGGAATAATTTTGTATGGGAAACAAATTAATTTTCCATTATTTTTGTGAAATAAAATCTGTCCAGGAAGTAACACCAGGCATCTCTGCAAAATGAAGCAAGGAGATAGTTTAAGGATTTATATCCACATTTGTCAAATCTAGGAACCATCAGTATGTTGTAATTATTTATGTGGCATCACTGAAGTACATGATACTTTACACTTAAATAAACTCCATGACCTGAACATCACTGGATTCCCTCAGCCAGTGCAGCAGTCTTTGGAGTCACTGAACTGGTGTTATTTAATCTTAAATTATGCCAAAAAATTTGTTAAGCAAAAAGTTTGTTCAAGTTTGCCTTCCTCCCATCTTTGTTCCAGTACACCAAATGTATGTCTAATACAACTTAAAATGTCACCATATTGTATTTACCACATATAAAATACCTTTGTAGTTCCTTTGAGCTTCAAAAAGAGTTTGGTTGAATGAAGACTGACTAAAAACTGGGATAGAATTTGGAACTGTGTAAGTAAACTGTAATTGTTCGTGTTTATTTAAGCCAGCAATTTAATACAAGAATATAGTACTAAATTTTACTCAGTCTTTCCTATTCTTGCAGACTGGGCATTAGAATAACCATGAGCTTATGATCCCTATTTCAACCAGTCCACACTGTATCCCATCATAGATTTCTGCTATTAAATATTAAACCTTAGATTGGCTTGCTCCCTGTATGACATATAGGCTAGGGACAGAAGTTACACATACACCAGTTTAAGTCATCAGAAACTGGTTTAAACCTGTAAGAGAACAGAAAACTCAGTGCACATAAACCAATTTCAAAATGGCTGAAACTGGTTTCAGATAAACCTGGCTGAAAGTAGTATCAGACTTAACTGATTTGGGTCAAACCAGTTTATGAAATTTCTGTCCCAGACTGCTTCCTGGGTCAAGTTAAATCTGTCCCCCAGCATGCTTTCCAGCCCTGGGCAGTCTGCTCCAGCAGAGAAGGGTTCTGGGGAAGGAGGGAGGAGGCAGAGACCACCCCCCCACTCCCCACCCCTGGCAAACCCTGGCTGGAGTCTGGGGCCAGAGAGGGGGGTTAAACACCCCTTCCCCCACTCAAACTTACAGCTGGCTGCAACTGTGGACTACAAATCCCAGAGGCACCTGGAAGCAGCCCTTGTCTGCACCTGGAAGCAGGAAAAGGAAGTGGTAAGCAACCCTGCAGTCTTGCTACTGAGATTCTGGACTGCAAATCCCAGAGACCTCGGGGCAGCAGGAAGAGGAAGCGAATACACAGCCGTGGTGGCTATGTGTCAGAGTCAAGCTCTAGCACCTCCCCAGCTTCTGGTCTGAGCTACTGCAGACATGTGGTTGCATTTCCTGAATCAAAGTATATATGTGTCCAGTTGTTTCTCAGTTTAATCTATGCAGTTTAGACTAACCTGCAAAGACTGAATCAATTCAGCCTTGGGCTTTCTGACTGTCTGTACTCGGCCACAATGTTTAGGTAGATTGAGAGTGTGACTATAGCCAGATGCAGGAGATGATAGTTGTAAATGAATCAGAAGAGGTGGAAAAGTACAGAATTGTTCTTGTTGCTAGAAAGGATTATCCTCAGTGAAACACTCTTTATTATTCATGCTGGCATAATTTTGAGGCAGGGGAACTGTCAAATGTGTAATCTGCTCTAAAAACCTGAGGTAAAACATGAGGTGGCTTATGTCATCCTTATGAATAATTGTCTATAAACAAATAAATAAAATCAAGCTGTTAGGAAGACAACAATCAAAGTATTTGCCACATTAGGATTAAGGATCTATTCACTGGGTTCAGTATGCTTCATCCTAGGATTTAGATTTTAGATTTTTAAAAAAGACTGCATACTGATTTTGAACAGGCCAGTCCACAACAGCTATATCTGTACAGACTGTAACATACTGTAACTAACTTTTCCTTGGAAATGGCATTTTGTTCCTTCCTTTCTGCTTACGGTACTTTCCCTAAAAGCCACAGGATGATCATTAAAAGATACTGAAATTCATAATTTTTCTTTCTGAGGATTTATGTTAAATAATTAAGCCCTATTATTTAGAAAGGAATTTGGAAATCAGTGACGTAAGTGAAAGTAATATTCTAGTAGCCTAATAATCATGCTGGGAATGGATCCACATTTTTTAGCTTGTTCAGTAAACTGCAAAAAGCAGGAGTTGTGTTTCTGCAAGTTTCAGTAGGAAAAAGTCCAGATAACAAAACAGGTCAAAGGAACTATTTTAAAGTTCAAGAGCTGGACCATAAAAATAACTTAGATGTTGCAAGGCTGAGCACATCAGTGTCTAACTTGTGGATGCCTAGTGATATCCAGAGCCCTGAGTTGAACATACAGGGTCTCTAAACAACACCTGGGGAAGAGTTAGAATTCCTGAGAGTACGTCCTACTGAAGCTACCAGGTTGATCAGGGAAACACCCAAGTCAGTACTGCTTAACCTTTCAGAGCAGTGGTGCAAATACTGTACTTGTGATCCAGCTGTACTATGGGATGCCATTCCCCTCCAACAGGGGAAAGGAGGGTAGAAAGAGGGGAAAGGAATGTAGTGTTAAATGGCAGGACAGAAAGAAAGGAAGAGAGCTTACCTCTGGTAGGCAGTGCCTGCCTAGGGGAGAGGGAGAGAGCAGAAAGGAATGTGGAGTGGATCAGAAGTATGGTGCAGCGCAGGGAAGAGGATGTGCTGTTTGCTGCTGATGCCCTGTACTATTTGGGGTGGACCCCCACGGCAGGGGGTCGGACTAAATGATCTCAGGTCCCTTCCGACCCTACCAACTATGAAACTATGACCTGGTCAATTTGGGAGCTGGATCAGGCCCACAGGCTGTAGACTGAACACCACTGACCTAAGCTAGTCAACGGATAACTTACGTGTGTGTTATACACTTTGGGCATGTCTACACATTAATGAGCAGTAGTTACTGTGCATTTAGTTTAGTACTTGCTTAATGAAGTACTAACTAAATGCAAAGTAACTATAGTTACTGCACAGTAGAACTGGCACAAGGGTTTTTTAGTGACACTTACTGCGCAGCAGACTAATACTACTGTGCAGTAGCAAATTAGCATGGTTTTTGCCTGGCATGATACTGCAGTGTTATTAGCAGGGATCCTGGTTTTCCCCGATACTACAACAACAACAACAACAAAAGAAAAATTAAAGTTAAAATTAAAATAAAATACAATACAATAAAATAAATCACAAATTCTCCGATCAAAAACCCTAAATCCATGACTAAAATGAAAGGCCCCCCACAGCTCCTCCCCCCCAGCCCTGCTGGTGCCCCTCACTCCCCCCCCAAGCCCTGCTGATGTCACTCACCCAACACTCACAGCCTCTGCCATCCCAGCCCTGCCAGAGGGGGCTCCCAGCTGCCAGGGCTACAGGTCCAGGGATTCAAGTCCACAGCCCCCTGCCCCCAGCAGGAGGTGATGGCTGCTGAAGCAGAGCGGAGCCCAGCTCTGCTCCCCTGCTGCCTGCTTCCTGCCTGCTGTGGGCTTGGGTGGGGTGGTTGGCTCCCCAGTGCTGTGCGCACTCTGGGGGAGGGGGGCAGGAGGGATCCATGTCCCCCAGATCTGTGTGTGGGGCAGAAGCAGGTATGTGCTACATGATATCCACTGCAGGCTTGGGTTCCCACCCTGCTGCCCTCCCTCGGGGTCTCCATAACTCAGCAGGTGTGACACGGTACAGCAAGGCAGAGCGGGGCTGCACAGGAAAGCTGCTTGCCACTGCAAGCTCCTCACTGCCCTGGTGATGCGCCCCCTGCATGAGTAGCAGCAGTGAGGAGCACAGTCCCACACCACTGCCCCCGCTGCTGCTGTGTATTCAGGGGATGCATTGCCAGGGCAGCATGAAGCTCACAGTGGCAAGCAGCTTTCCTGCATGGCCCCGCTCCAGTAAGGGGGATATCCATGTTTTGCTCTGTTTTTGTCCATGAGAAACAGAAAACCTGGATCCCTAGTTATTAGGCTACTGTGCATTAAGCATCTTGTGTAGATGCACCCTTTGGGTTAGATTCTGTTCCACCTTTTAGATGTCTAAGTAGACTTAGGCATGTAAATATAATTCTATTCCAACCTGTTCAAGTCTCTGAAAACCCATTAATGAATCTACTTCTTCAGCACACCATCTTCTTACCCTTATGATGTCACAAAAAAACAGTAAAGAGGAGAAAGACCCATCCATCTTTTGCATTAACTCAGGGTTGTCAAACTGATCTGGCCTTGAAGGCTGGATGAGGAGCACAGGGACAGTCTGTGGCCTGATCCTACTGAAAGTAAAGGGAAATGAGGAAAATCTTCCCATTCTTACAGATGACTTTGCCTTCAAACTTTCTGTATGAAATTCACTCCTTTTACACTTTGACCAACGTTTCCCTTTGGATTGGTTATCTGAAATTGTCCCCACTTGCCATGGCATCATGAACCATCCTGCACATGCAGCAGGGGGAAAATCTGGGCTCCCCATGCCACAAGAGAGCAGCTGTGTACAGGTCAAATTGTCCCCTGGCCGGGGGGAGCAAGGCCACTCTCACATTGCGTGGGGGGGGGGAGAGGGGGCGTCTTATGGGCCTGGGGACAGACATTGCACATAAACCAGTTTAAGTCATCAGAAACTGGTTTAAACCTGTAACAGAACAGATGTTCAGTGCACATAAACCAGTTTGAAAATGGGTGGAACCAGTTTGAGATACCCCTGGTTGAATATAGTAACCAGATAAACCTGGCTGAATGTAGACTTAACTCATTTGAGTCCAACCGGTTTATGCAATGTCTGTCCCAGACCCCTTCCTGGTTTAAGTTAAAGCAGAGTCTCCCAGCATCCCAGATGCTTTGCAACCCTGGGCAGGGCTCTGCTCTCTGCTCCAGCCCAGCAGGGCTGGCCCCGCCTCTCCGCTCCCTGGGTGAAGGTCCAGCTGAGACTGCAGGTATAATGGCATCTGCCTGGCTTCCTCCTGCTCACCCCCCTCCACTTCCCCTCTCTGCTCTGCCTTACACAGACATCTCTCAGCATTAGCTAGCTAGTATACATGCTGTCACCGGTCCCTGGTGTGGGGGACAGGACAAAGGCAGACAGAAGAGTGTTGGCTTAGGGCTTTTTGGAGCTAATCAACAGGAAGCAGGTAATGTCCCTCCATTTCTTCCTTGGAAAAAGTTGTTTAAGAAGAGATTGAACTAATGAGAGAGGTTTTACTTTGTTTGATGGGCTGATAAATGCTAACAACTCCCTGTGTAACTCCCTGCTGTGTAACTAAATGCTCTGTTATCAACAGCGAGGGAGGGCACCCCTCCCTAATCAGAGTGTCCTGCCAGGGCCTGTCTACACCCCCCTACCTCAACATTGGGGGGGGGGAGGGCTGCTCTAGTGCCCCCGGCTTCTAGCCTGAGCGACTGCAGGCATGTGCCATCATTTCCTCAGTCCAGAGGGGATGTCTGACCAGTTACAAACCAATTCAGCCTTCCCAGGTTAGACTAGCCTGCAGTGATTGAATCAATTCAGGCTCAGGGTTTTTGAATGTCTGTCCCTAGCCTGGGAGTCTACAGCCCTTGCAGCATAAGATCTGGTGATCTGTGGCCCACGTGGCATTTGGCCCTTCACAATCCAGAATTTAGACAACTCTGTTCTAGAGACGTGCTTCACTTTCGTGAAAAGCTGTTAAAGAAACTACATATATAGGAAAAGTTGGTTTGGAATGGTGGTAAAAAAGGGACATCCTCACATTTCCTCTGCAGCTCCTGATACACAAGATCACCACACAATGCTAGCATGTAGGACTTCACTACAATATCTATACAGTCTGGGGTAAGACTTGGAAATTCACAGCATTGTGCTGATTGCTGGATTTTAAACATTTCTCAAAGGTAACAGTTTACCAACCAAGGCTATAAAGCACAGTAACTAAACAAACAAAAGAAAATCTTGTTTTCAGTTCTTTCTTCTCAAGAAACTCTGCAGAATCTCCTGCTAAGGGTTTTGCCCACCATTATCACTTGAAAAAAAAGAAAACAAACAAACACTTGACTGTTGTATGAACCAGCTGTTCAAATTGGACTGGCATCTCACACAAGCACTGCAAAATTTCAGTACAATTAAGGCAGCCAGTAGATCTGTGTGGATTTAAGGAAATTACAGAAGACTTTGCTACAAAGCCTCATATTAACAACAATTCTTTAATGACCTAAAGACAAAGTCCCATAAAATGTGTCAATAAAGCTATTGAAATATGACAACAATGCTTGTTCATTTCCTGATGAAATACCTATAACACTGCTAGGAATTTAAAAGAATAAACAATGTATTATAACTTCCTTTTCTAGATAAAGAAACCTTCTCTTACCTCAAGAAATTCAATAATACTTCTTTATACTCCTAATACCATATGTTTGCCTATGCTGTGAAAGAATGTAGAGTGCTTCTATAATTACTCTCCTATCTGAAAAACTCATTTGCTGATGTCATTACCTACCATAAAAATATTTAGGGATTCATTCCTATTGGGCCAAAACCTCCCATGCTGAGCAGTGACTTAATGTGCTGTGCATTGGGGATTTCCTCCCTAAAAGCTCATGTGCAGTAATCTATGGCATTCTGCTGTAGCCCTCTGGCAGCCATATGTAGGGTTCTAGGAAACAGTTGTGTGGGTGCCTACAAACCCCCTTACTGAGCTTCTTTCATCTCACAACATGCACCAGACTCTGAGATTATCTAAATACTGGTGTGGATCCAGTTTCCAAGAACTTGTGCTTCATGCTATGTGTAGATCAGAGAATTTGCTGATTCACAATTTCCCAATTACTGTATTTTCCATTTGTTTTTGCATAGTGTCTTTCAGACAGTATGTTAACTGAACCCTGCTGGAGCAAATCCAGCATCTCCATACATATAAAGTTGTAGTTTACATCAGATTTTGTAAATTGTTTTTTGCAAATATGGGGCCCAGGCACATGGTCCTTTGGAGACTGTCCCACAGCCTAGGATCACCAGAAAGTAGGTGATCCAGCAGCTTCCCAACCCAGTGCCTTCTTATCCCAGAACAACTCTCACATTGAAGCAACTATAAGTCTGCTTCACAGTGATGCAGCCATAAAGGACCTAATCCCTAAAGCTGTTCCCAATATACCACAAAAAAGGATGTACCCATAACCCTGCCTTCTAAAGCTGACTAAATAATTCACCATCATGTTTCTTGGCATCAGACTGAAGAGAGGATTATTATTCCACTACAGTATGTGCAAGACTCTGAGGCAAGATGCATTAACAAATTAACCCCACCCCATTCCTGTAAATATCATGGAAATGTCCCAGCTCATACATGTCCAGGAATGTTGTGCTACTCTTACAGAAAATACAGACATCCATCCCAATCACATTTAGCATAAACTTCAGTTCCATTACTTAGGTAAAAAAAAAATCCTCACATTATTACATTGATGTGGCTGGGTTCCTCAAACAAATTACTCTTTATGTAGAATATATTATAAACTACAACTTTATGTATAATCTGAATGTTTAACTGTGTTTATGTAGAGAGACAGTATTGGTTTTTAAAGTGTTCACCCGTGTTTTACTTGAAAGATGCTATTAAAACAAACACACAAACAAAGAAACCACAGTAACGGGAACAAATTTGGCCATAAGCTTCCATAGAAAAAAAAAAGTTCTGTTGAAGGAACTTCATTAGTTCAACACAGTACTGAACTTTTTCCTCATAAATGAAGCCTTCAGATGGACTGAACAGTGCATAAGAATTGTAGAAACCACCCAAACTTTATTACCATAGGGTGTGATCTTACAAGCCTTATGCAAATTCTCCTTACTGACATGGATAAAAGTGTTAAGACAGAGCCTTTTTCTTTTCAAAGTATGGGATACAAAGTATAACTGTATGGTCGTATTCTGGGATAACGTGCATTCATCAAATCACTTATATCCAGGAGAGAAAGGACCTTTCAGATCTTCTTCCCAATGCAGCATTCTTTCTGGTTTTGTATATAAACATAGGATATATACTCATATATTATATGTTTATTCATATATATTTAGTTTATATGTATACTCATTTATGGATATATTTATAAGTAGCATATGTTTATATTTTATATAGGTATTAAATTACAATATAAAAGGGAAGATAGTAACTGAGCTAGAGAAATTGGTTAAATGTATTTTAGTGTACTCAAACTCAACAGAAAATTGATTTAATAAAAAAAGGATGGAAATGTAAACTACAGGAAGCAAACAGAACATATTTAACATATGAAGGAAAATAAGGCCCCCTCTACACATTACAGGTGTGTGCAATTACATGGTTAATTGTGCAGTTACCTTGAGAGCAGCTACACTTGCAAAGTACCTATCATGCCATAAAAAAACTCCAACCAGCTATAAAATTAGACCTGGAAAAGGTGTACTAACTTTAGAGCTTGTTGCTACCGAGTTTTAATTTGCACATGCAGCAGAGTCTCCTAACCACAGAGGTGCACCATGCCCAGCTGGGGCTGGGAGACCTACAACTGTCTACATTCTCAGCCTCAGCAACTGCTGACTCTGGGTCCTGGCACCCTGAATCCACCAGCTGCAGATGCTGGGTCCCAGCAGCACGCTGCCTGGCAGGTAGACACAAGTTACAGAAGATGATATGTTTTGAAATCTCTTCATCTGAACCCTTATGCAATGAGGGTTCAGATTTTCCCCTGACTGGCCATTTTTGAAGCAGTCTAAAGCTGTGCATGTGTGTTTGGTCATGGCTATAGACCACTTTCTGTGGCCAGACTGGGCAAAAATTGTCACTTCTGCCTGCACCCCTGGAGCCAGACCCCAGCTGGGTCCTGGAAGCCATGGGCCATGGTTGTGATCTTGCAGCCCTGTGTGGTGCCTGGAGCTGCCAGAGCTAGGAGATCACAGCTGCCACAATTTCCCAGCCTCAGGGCTATGTGAAACCCCCCGGGGCTGGAAAAATGCAGCTGCCAGGTTTTCCCAGCCCTGGGGGTTTCGCACACCCTTGAGGCTGGGAGATGGTGCCAGCTGTGATCTCCTAACCCCTGGGGTTTCACATATGCTGGAGGACGGGAGATCGCAACTACTTGGGGTGCATGCGCTGCATGGTGCTTAGTCACAGGAGCATTCTTCTTGCTGGTGCAGAGGGTTCCTGGGCTCCCCTTGCACCAGCAATAAAGTGCAATGGAATTTAATGTGTGATCTCATAATCATGCCTCTTGCTATGCATGTGTGGCATAGGATACAATACATATTGTTGTCATTACCTAATGATTGTGTGTATGCTTCGGCACTGCAGAATTATTTCCCGCCACATGGAGCTTTCTTTGCACGGTGCAATTCTCAGCTGCAGAGAGAAAACCCCGGTGCAAAGGAGTTCCCGCCGCTTGCATGCAAATTTGTTCCCCATTATTGGCTGTTTCTAAATTATTCCCATGTGGCAGCTAGCGATTGGCTTGCTAGCCGTATAAGAGGCTTGAGCAGTTTCCGCCCAAGTCGGAGATCTCCGAGAATCTCAGGAGGATCCCGAGAACCCCGATTCCGAGAATTCCGGGAGAAATCCGAGAGAATTCAGGCAAGGAGTCCACGATTATCTCGTGGATTTCTACATATATCTCGGACCGAATGATGGTTTGATCAGCCAACAAGAATCTCTCCCTGTCCCTGACCGATCCCCCGACGTACCCCTACTCTGCGTGCTCGTCGAGAGTCACCTTTCGGACTCTCATTTTGGTATCCAGAGCTCTGCCCGGTTCGTTTTACGGAGCCTAGCAAACTCCGCTCATGTGTCTTCGGTGGAGCCTAGCAAACTCCACTTGTGTTTGTCTGTAACTGCAACTCAAGCAAGTTTTCCTGCCTGCACCGCGACCATCTACGTTGTAAGTAAAATAATCTTTAATCAACCTCCACGCGTCTGTGCCTAATTCTAGTCCGCCGTGCCGACTTCCCCAGCCCACGTGCCCGGGCTGCTGGCCACAGCCCCTCGGCCCCGACAATTGTATTATCTCCTGATATAATAAGGAAGAGTCTTAATTTGCAGGTGTTCAGTGTGAGAAACCATCAAGGAACTTGATTTGCAAAAATACTGCTGTGTCTTCAGCCTCTGAAAATAATACTTTCCCATTAGTTTGGATAACTGCTTGGTGTGATCTTCAAGAATACTCAAATTGACCCCTGTATTTCTAGTGATATTTATGATTTGATTTCTTTGCTGTGCTTGAACTCTCTTGCAGAAGCTTTTAATAAACTCTGTTACTACCTGTGAATTATATATCAGGCTCCAGTTTCTAGTGTGTATTTTGAGTTTGAATTGTGTTTGTTGAATTAGGTCATAGGACTGGATCACATGGTGAAAGTCCCACTGTATGAGCCTCTCCTCTGTCACTACTTGATTGCATTTATCTCACATGAGCAGGTTACTAGAGGGTCAAGAGAGGCAGAATTCAGACAAGCTTTCTCAAAATGTTGAAACTGATTGTTTTAGTGGCTTCTTTTTACTATATTGAAATTTCACTTATTCACAGTTCAGCTATATCTAAAGTAGTGGTGGCCAACCTTCTGGGCCCTGTGCACTAAATTAGGAGACTGATCCCAGCATACAGGGCTGGGCAGGGATGGTGCTGGGCTCCAGGGACCAATCCTGATGCGGGGGGCCAAGAGGGGGTGGGGCCCAATCCCAGTGTGTAGAGGCAGGATGGGCAGCACTGGGGCCCAGTCCTGGTACACAGGGATGGGGTAATACTTGGGCCCTGAAACCTAATCTTGGTTCAAGGAGGCAGGAGGGGGCCCTGAGGCCCAATCCTGGTGGAACAGGGCAGCAACAGGCTCCCTGGGTCCCAGTCCCAGTCTACAAGGCAGGGAGAGAGAAAATATAGAGGTCTAGGGACTGTTCCTGGCATGTGGGGCTCCATCTGGCCCTTGGACCAGCTCTGGGCCACACATGGCACACAGCACCACTGACCTAAACTAATGGCCTGGTTTTTGTCTCAGTAGTAGGGAATGAGAGTAACTCCAAAGAAGCAAATGAAATGGTGTAAAACTGATGACAGCATAAAATAAGGTTTTGTACTATGTGACAGTCACACCAATAATATACATTTCCTTGCTGCATCACAAGTAAGCCCAAGTTTTTGTGAATCCAAGGCAAATAGCCCACTCAGTCTTTCTGTAAGTAATAAGATTTCAGTTGCCTTATACATTTATATTTTGCCTCATGTAATAACCATAAACCACTTTTACAAGGGAGGATTTGTTTACCTGAGCTCAGAAGTCTGATGTTGCATCAGTAGTGAGACTTAGTCCTACTTCCAAAACCATAAACCCAAGAGAATCAATGCAAATAAGCACAAGCCTGTCATATGCAAAGCAAGTCCATGGGTTCTCAATGGGGTTGAACTGGGAGGTGGGGAGGGGAAGTTAGTGTTGCTGGTCTGCAAGCTCATACAAACCAGTTCTCAAATAAAAAACATGTGACTTCCTTTCAGACTAAACTCTGAATAAAGCATATGAACTATCCCTCCATTCAGATAGCAAGGAGAACAGAACCACCTCGGAGAAGCACAGAAGAGGTGACAATGCTAACAAAGTTTTCCTTTTCTTGCTCTCATTTTGTTCCCACCCAGCCCTTTACTTAATTTTACTGTCTTTGAAGATAGAATTTGTCATAAGAAACAAGAAACATCTTCCCAGTGGCATAATATTTTTGGCTATTGACAGATATTAAAAAGAAGGTGCAATAAGATCTGATGCACAATCCCAGTTATTCATGTCATAAGTGTAATGTGTATCTGGGGCATTTATTTTTTATCATGCATTTTTGCCCATCTCCCCTTTTATGGTTCTGAATTTTCCTGCCTCAGTTTTTCCTTCCATAAAAAACAAATAGAAAGTGTTATCTCCCTCATCTGAATGAGGGTTAGTAAAGTAACAGAAGTACCAAATATGCGCTACTCTTAAATATTTCCAAAAAAGGCAACTGTCATGCTACACGTGAGATGAAGGGATTTCCAATATTCCCCTGGAGGCCATCATGGCAGTGGTATGCAACATACTAAAATGCTAATATTTTACAAGCAAGTTGGGAATCTTTGCTCATGAGCTCAGCCTCTGACTGTTCAAAACCATGCTGATTGGAAACATTCTTTGAAGTGTGCTCCCAGATGGAACGTGTGAATGAAAATTCACACTTCACAGAGTATGGTTAGTTATTGCCCATTTGCTGAAAATGTAAATGATGCCTGAAAGTCTCTGGAATTCTCTCTCTCAACCAGAGGTAAATTGAGAAGGTCAGGACTGAGGCCTTGATCCTGCTCCGACTGAAGTTAATAGCAAAGCTATCATAGATTTCAGTGGTGCAGGACAAGGCCACATCTCCACTCCAGTACCATCTTCAACTTCTTATTTACCTAGCCCTATTATGGCAGCCAACAACCCCTGCCTTCTCTGCTCTGCACAGACACATACCTCAGTCCCCTGTTCTCCCACAGCTGTCTCTGCATGGCACACCCTTCCTAAACTGCAAAGCCATTCTCCTGCACTCCTTCAAGCTTTTCCTTAAGATCCACCTCTCTCATGATACCTGAATTCAGTTAGCTAAATATGACATCAGCTTTGAATAAAACAAACAAAAAATATCCCTTAACTTTATTACGCCAAGCACAAGCCCTTGCTGTGTAACCACATAATCTTATTGATGTTCCCTGCTGTCATCCCTCATTGTCTTATTACTTGCCAATTATATTGTGCATAATATTAGGATCCAATGCTGCATTAGCTCAGATCCTTGTGCATGTGTGGTGACAAGAGTCTGCATGAGGCTGAAGTTTGCCTTAGCAGTTATGAGACATAAGATTGGTTTGAAAAGCTGCTGGAGAATAAATAATAAAAGGTAATAATCTCTAAATTATGTACCCGCAGCACTTTTAAAAAAGGTCCATTATTTTTTTTGCAGAGGTTGGTTCTTTTACTGAAGGGACAAATCCTGCCAGTCACTGAAACCAAAGGAACTGCCAATGTGATTTATGATGTGCAGGTTCTAACCCTATGCATTTATGACAATGAAGACGAAAGGTGTAACTTGGTGGTACTGCAACCTGGGCAGTACTGCTGCCCCCCCAAACATGCCCTGTACCTTCCCTACTGTGGTTCCAGTTCACAATCCAGCAGTGGGGAAGGCAGAGCAGCAGCCACAGTGCAGGGGCCAGAGCTGCTAGGGGAGATGTCTTCTCTTTTTTTTGCCACTGACATGTATTGAGAGGCCAAAAAACCCATTGGTTTTCAGTGACAAAGAAAGATAACGTCTTTCCCTGCAGTAGTGAACCTCTGATGAGAGCAGGAGGGTGAAACATTGCCTTTGTTCATTCAGATGGCCCCTTCTTAGGCAGCACCATAGGATTGTTCCCCGCTTGCCAGTCCAATGTTACATTACTGATGAGGAACTTTTAAATAGGCATCTCTATCCTGGGTGAATCAGTTAACAGTGTAAAGTCCTTTCATTTTCATTCAGTGCATATAAAGTAAAAGAAACTTGTTAGAAGGTGACTATAGTTGGCTAATCAACCGAAAATAAAACTTTTGACATTTTCATTTTCCCTATTTGTTTTTTTTCCCAGGGAGAGAAATAAGAAAACAAATCTTCCCTATGATTTACTATGCAGGGAAGGCAAGGAAAATATAAGGTTTCACTTCAATTGGATCAAGACTCACAATCCTTACATAGAACTATACTCAGAAAGAAGCTGTCTCTTGCTTGCTTTAAGCTTTAGCCCATCTATCCCAGACAGTTTTGTTTATACAAATGAAAATAAAAAATTAGCCTAAATAAGAGATCTTGTTTATGAAAACATAAGTAAAGAAGTGATACAACAAGATAAAAAAATCCTCCATGAGAGAGATTAATCAGTGTTTAATTTAGTGTTCTATATCTACTCAGTACAAGGTAGACGCATAGGGTGTGTCCAGATGAGCATGCATGTTCGTTTCCCTGGGGACAAATAGCAGCAGGATAACTATGTGCTGCTGCTATTTGTCCCTGGGGAATGCTCAGGCACGCAGCAAATTGCCGCAAGTGGGGCAGAAGAAGCTGGGGGCAGCACCTGAACTGACCCCAGCAGACTTACCTGGGTCCTGAGGGCCTCCCAGGGCTCCAATGGCAGCAATCCAAGTGCCAGCAGCTAGAGCATGGCTCTGGACATCCAGGCTCCAGTTTTGGGTGGTGCCTGCTGCTGCCATGTGTGTCACCCCCAGTGTTTTTAAATCATTTTTTTTTAGATACTAGGATTTCCCAATATCTAATTTTGTTTCCACATTGCAGTGCAGAGAACCTTTTGACATGCACCACATGCATTTGAGGCACGGCAAAGTGCATGTGCCTGTTCACCTGGACACGCCCACACTGGTTAGTCTCTCTGGCCATAACCTTTCTTTAGAAGCATTCCTGAAATTACGTGATTTAGATTACTTAAGTGTTTGATGATTGTTTTACAACTGTTCACTAGTAGATAATAATGGAGAGACCAAACTTCCCTTTCCCCCTCAGCCTCCTCAACTTTTATAAGCATCTCCGGAATTTTAGCCTAGAGAGGCAATACTTTCATGTTTATCAAACAGAGGATAGACTGAATAAAAACTCTGAACTCTTTGTAACAGCTGACAATACAATTGAATTATATTTCTACCCATTTGCCATTCCAACAAAGTTAAACTTGATTACAGTACAGCATTTATCTTATGCACAAACGGGGGGGGGCATCCCCATGCATGCAGGTATATGTAATAATCTATGTTAAAAGGACATTGCTGGTTTTGCAATGTCAAACACTTAAAAGTTAGGAAATGCCAGAATTAAGATTGTTTGAGACGTTTTAGCATTTTAGTTTGGCCCTTTTTTGGGTTAGCAACATGATAATCTTTAAATACATGGCCATGTACTGTCTCATTCAGTTTTCAGAATGGACTATAACTGCTTTGGTGCTGAATCAGGGTTACATAGTACAAGACTGTTGTCTGAAGAGTCCCCCTTCATTTAGTGCAGAAGCAGGATGGCCACTAATTGTGTATTCCTCATTTCTAGTTCCCAGGCCTGAGACCCTGGAGTCTGTTTGCAGAGTGCTGAGAATATACAGTTGCAACTGAAACTAGTGGAGCTGTGCTTTGAATCTATGAAGTACTATATAATGCTAAGAAGCCTGAAAAATCAGGTCCTGGACATCTTAAAATTGGTATTCTAAATTATGAATACATTATTCTTTGTGTTCCATTATCCATCTGTAAAATCTAAGTACTAATTCCCCCTCATCTCAGAGGAGAGTTGTGAACATGTAAAAATTACAACTGAAGGGTGTTTACAGAGATGATGGAGCTAGACAGTTGTCAGTGGTGGCAAATGACAGAAAGAGGAGCAACGGTCTCAAGTTGCAGCAAGGGACTATTAGGTTAGATATAAGGGAAAACTCAGTACTAGGAGAGTAGTAAAGTGCTGGAACAGGTTACCCAGAGAGATTGTGGAATCTCCATCTCCAGAGGTTTTTAAAATCTGGCTTGACAAAGCCTAGGGTGGGATGATATAGGTGGGAATGGTCCTGCTTTGAGCAGGGAGTTGGACTAGATGACCCTTCCAATCTTAATTTTCTATGATTTCTATACATCATTAATGTTAGTGAAGCACTCAAATACTACTGAGATGAAAGCTACAAAAAAGCCTAGGCAGAATGAATATATACTTAAAGGAGATGTAGTCTGCATCAGATACAGAGCAGGTGTATATTAGGTTCCCCATAGAAAGGAAGAAGAATCAAGGATCAGACTGCTAATCTGAGCCAATATCTGGTCTTTGATCTGCCTCTAAGGCAGCAAAACTACATACTATCACTTACTTTAGCCTTGTGGCAGTACCATAATTGTATATCATGCTGATTTACTGCTAGGAGGGTTATGTTGCTAAATAAAGGCCTCTCAAATTGCCTGTTATCTTTCCACAGTCTGACTGCCCCTAGTAGCATCCCTCTTTTCATTCATTTTAAACATTTTTAATTCATCAGTCTTGAATACCCTAAATTTGCAATAGCCTGGAGATATTGGAATTGCTCAAGATCAAGCTGATAGCACGTTTGCTATTGGTGTCAATCAATTAGCTGATGTAACTTGTTTCCTATGTATTTAGTTACAGTGATATTACATGATGTAAAGTCAACAAATGACTGGCAAAACTAGAGGATAAGGAAGAGATCAAAGGTTTGTTTGCTTTTTCCTCCTTAACCTATGCCTTGTTGCCTTCAGAAAACTGTAGTACAGCAATAGCTAGTTATCAGATTTCAGCCACATGATCTTCTTATCCATCAGTAAAAGAAATAAACCATTGAGGCATCTGTCCAATGTGTATATTTTGGAGGAGTTTGTTGTTTTGTTTTTTTTTATCAGCTGTAGAAAGAAAGGGAAAAATGAAGACAAAAACCTACAACAATAATATCAGGAAGCAAAACATTTTAGTGGGCTTGAGTGCTTTCCTTTCAAAGGATTAAAGTGCATTTGTGTGCTATATCAGAGGGAACTGCTAGTCCTCTGTTCTTGCAACAAAATCAGGCTTTCATTAGGCACCTAAAACTGAAGCTATAAAAAAAATAAAACCACTAGCCACTCTAAAAATGTGAACCAGGAATGACATACCCCAGGCAACAGCAGCAGTGTAAGAATCCTTCATCTGTAATGGCAACATATTTCAACCCTGACCTAACCCTGCAGGGGCTGTAGGTATGAAATGAGAGGGTATATCCCATGCCTACAATTCAGTCATCAGTCTTTCCACTGAAACGTTCAGTGAGGATGCTAATTAGTGTAAATGGCTTGTAATTACCAATGGTTATTTCTTTAATGTGGATAGCTGCTCTCTAAAAACTGGAACACACCTCATTTCACATGGACCATAGAACAGCCATCAGGTGGTAACAACTTGAAATCACTAAAAGCCTGCTCCAGAATGAAGCCAGTGACTCAGAGGTGCAATGCTTAGTCTTGTATTGTTAGTCTCAAAGCTGCAGTGTAGTTGCAGCATTGTTTACCTTGTGCTTTATTTAATCAATAATGCAAATCTTTTCCAACAGCTAGTATGCTCATTAAATGCTTCTGTTTTAATGAATTTTCTAGAAGATATTTTTGTATCTAATTCATGTATACCCTTTTGCTTTCAGATATACCATTATCTCCCCAAAATCAGTCCTTTTTAAACCCTGGTCTGACTCTTACCACCACTTCATTTCTCCATCTCTTCTAAGCTTTTTAGGCATTTGTTTTTCCTGACTGTCTTGTTTTTTCTCACTGCTAATTCTATTTGATGGTCTTGTTTCTTTTCCCTTGGCTCCACCAACACTACACACACACACACAACCATTTGCTGGTCAAGTCCAAGGCCTCTTCCCATTCTCCATGACCTGTGTGTCACATCTGACTCTTTCAGTTACACCATTCTACTTGCATTTTTCCTTCTATACAATTTTTCCTCTTACTTCTTGAGCCACTTTCCCAGTGTCTTTCAATTAGTGGTTGCACTTCTTACCCCTGCTCTCCTTCATCATTTCATTCCCATCCCTATTCAACATCCAGATATATCTGAAGACCTACATTGTCTAACCTCCTATACTATCATCTTCTATTCCTTTTGGTCTTGCATTTGCAGTAGCTTCCCTAATCTTGCTTCTCGGATATTTTAAACTCAACATGTTAAGAGGAGAGCTCTATCCTCCTCCACATTGAGAACCAATTTCCACCTTTCCTTAACTCTTTAATATGTACCGTCTTCATCTCTCATTTTCAGGTGTTGATACTTCTCCCTCCTTTTCATTTTGCCTCTTACTGCCACCCGTCACATTTAGGTAACTGCTAAAAGGTACTGTTTTCTCCCCTATTATGACTTCAGGAACCATCTTCCCATCTCAATCCCTGCTGCTAAAATTTTTGCCTATGCACCGACATTTCTTGCTAGGAGTACTCTTCTCAGGCCCACCTGATAAGTGCTTCTATTCCCTCCAATCTATCTAAAATGTTGGTGCTGAAATCATATTTTTCTCCCCCACTCTGGGTATGTCATTTCCCTCTCTTCTTTCTCTGACTGCAACTACCTCTACATCACAAATTTAAGGAAATGCAAAATCCTTGCCTTTGTTGTCAAGGCTCTGGATGTTCTGCTCCTGCCTGTATCATCTGTCATACTCGACTTGTCCTCTACTATTCATCTCTCTTCTTTGTTTCTTTTTCCCAGAAGCACTGCCATACTTCCTCCAACATAATTTTTTGCTCTTCAGTATCCTCCATGATCGCCTGTGTCATGACTTCCATCTTCTTTTTCAGATCCCTCCTCTAAAGCCACATACCCTCTAACAATAATTCACTCCACTGTGCCAACCTTCTATTTATTTATAAATTAAAATAATAAAGCACAAATATGATGCCTATGTGATCAGATACTCCAGTGATAAGCTCAATGCAAATGCTTAGAGAGACAGAAATAGCACCACATACACTTAAACAGTCTCATAATCACATTTTGTACATTCCCCTTACCTCAACTCTTGTCTGATATGTCACTATCCATGTCCCATTTTATTGTAAACAGAAACCGTTGGCCTCATTTTCCAGGGCGCTCATCAACTGAGGCATGTACTGACTTCACTCATGGATGCCCAGTGCTTTCTGAAAAATGGGGTTACATATCTTTATTCTCTATATAAAGAACTGTATACAACTGCAGCCCCATATGCCAATATTATATAATTAGAGCATTTCAATTAGCATAGATGGTCTTGACAGCCACAGATTTCCTCTACCAGGTGGCCTGGCCTGTATTTCTTCCAAGATATTACTATTCATTTACCATAGCCTTTTACAGGAGATGCCATAAGATTACAGCATAACTCAGACGGAAGGCATCAGTAAGCAGCTGGCCTAGAAGTTGACCTGAAAGTTGCTTTTCTGTATAGAAAACAAAAAGTTTGCTTTGATAGTAAAATCTTTCTTCCTGTCTTCTGCCATTATGAACCCTCCTCCCTCTTCACAGGCACATACACATACACCACATTTGTTATATCTCCATAATAAAAAGACTAATCTTCTTCAATTAGTGCCAGAAGTGCTTACATTTGTGCCTGCCTATCATCCTTTCTGCTTCCATGACAATCATAGCAAATGTTATATGGACTGCAGTGAAAGGTAAGGGACCTACAAAGGGAAACAAAATAAATATTCCTGAATGGTTTTGCTTCTTTACTAAAAGCCTAAAGTAAGGGGGTGCTGAAAGGGATTATGGGGAGTGGGAAAGGGAACAGGAGAAGATGAAGGTGTCAAAGGCTTTTTTTTTTTTTTTACTTCTTATTTTATCTTAGAATAACAGAAATATCAAGTTGCATTTTCTCTGCTTCTGCTAGAGTACTCCCATGAGACTTGGAGTGGCAATGTTCTCAGCCTTTAGTTAAACGTGTATAGAGATCTTGAACCTTCCACAGAAACAGCTTTTCTTCCCAGCCTGTCACAGGTCTGAGTACTGTATATGTTAACAAAAGGAATAAACAAAACAGAGTTTTAAACAGTTTTACTCAAAACCCTTCCTCTCACAAGCATTCAGCTCCCAATAACATAATAATCACATTTATTTTCAAGCTTCCAGGAAAACAAAAGGAGGTAAAGATCTACCATAGTCTGTGTTTTAAAAAATAAACCTGTAAAAAAGAACCCCACATCTTTTAGACTTTCTTATTTATAATAAGTAATAAAAAATACATCTTTCATTTTCTCTTTAAAGATCAATGGCAAGTATACTATGGAAAGGCTGTTTCCTTTCCATGTGAATTTAATAGCCCAGAGAGGTGACTGATATGACTTGGCCATTTTTATTCTTCACAAAGAAAAGTTATAGAAGCTACCACTGGGGTCACTGGAAGTGTATGCATGTAGAGTTTTTGCACACTCTGAATCAACTTTTAAATTTCCTAGCGTTTTCTATATATATATTTGTTTTTAGCCATTTTTGCTGTGAAGTCATTATTTTACATTTGAACATATTCAGTGTTGGCTCCTGCTGTCTGCAGACAGATGGCTTTAAGTTATGAACTATTCTTAAAGAGCCCTACACTGGGAATGCAACCATGCCTCCCCATACACTTGTGGAGGGCTCCAACAACTAATTCTACACTAAGAGTACCTTTTTAAGATTTATAGTAATTCACTGGCAAAATGGGTAATTGAGTGACTAACCCCAAATATTCAAAGAACCTATAATAAAAATCCTAAGATTTCTCTCTCTCTCTCTCCTGCTCTCTCTCTCATTCTGACAAATGCCTTAATAACACAGTCAACAGTGGAAGCCGTATTCACTAGTCTGTAGAATCATAAGCTGAAAGTGAATTGGCACAAAACTGCTGATGTGACACATGACATTAGTTTCTAGAGATGGATGACAATTAGACACTAATTAGAACTAGTGAACTTCATAGCTGTAACTGAGTCTGGTCGGAGAAGCCCTGGGCTGGCAGGCTAACTCTTGGGGCCCCCTGCCAGCTGGGGCTGCTCTGACAGGGCTGCACGTGCTGTGCATAAATAAACTCCAGATCTGGTTGTTCTGGAGTTAATTGTTCCCATGCACACGTTCAACCAGCATGCCCAGGAGCAAAAACACTCAGGAGCAGTAAGCTCTGGAGTTTATTCATGTGCACTAATTGCACTGGTAGATGCACCCACTGTGAGATAAAGGGGTGCTTTTACTATCACATTGTATGATACTGAAAAGAAATTTAAAAAATCGCCTTCCCCCCACCTCCCCCCCCCCCCCAAGAAAAAAGACACACAAGAAAGACCAGGGATCAACTAATTAAAAGGAACAAAGAATATGAAAACAAGAATGGGATTGAGTTTCTAGGGACAAAATTACGGTCTCAGAAGGCAACATTACACAGAGAGCACCCACAAAGGAATCCAAGCAGAAGACAGTAAATGTAGCCTATGGAATTCAACTGAGATGCATAGGCAAACAGTTGAAAAGAAATAAGTCTCGCATTACAAACAGCTCTCAACACCTTGTTCAACCTCCTTCATCTAAACCAGGGATGTCCAAATTCCCAACATCTGGGAGCCACATGTAGCATCAGTGTGCAACCTCCAGGCTGCACACCATGCCAGCCACACCCTGTTGCAGTGGGCCTCTGAGTTCATACTCCCACCCTCTGCCATGTGGTCAGTCAGTGGTGCACAAATCCTTAGCACCCTCCCCACCCCCCCATGCAGCATCATCAGAGGCATGCTGTCCCCCTGTCCTCTCTGTGCCCCCCACCATGTGGACTGCGTGGGCAGTGTGCAGCCACTTCTCTTGCCACACAGGCAGCACTGGAAGCCTTCCATGCCCCTGCTACAAGGGCAGTGCCAGGGCCACCCTGCTGCACAGAAAGCACCAGCAGTGCACGGGTTTCCTGGGGCTCTGCAGCTGTGAGAAGTGGCTGCAGGGGCACCCATGCTGGCCTTTCAGGCACTGCATATGGCCTGTCCTCATCTAAACTGGTAAATAGCCATACTGGCCAGTACTAGGAGTCTGTTAATGAGAAGATTCTGAATTTGAGGGTTATGAATAGAAAGCACATAAATAAAATGATACATGGAAAAGCACAGCCAGAGACAGGGGATGGGGCACAACTGTGTTCTGGGCAAGTACCAAAGGTTCCATCGATTCCTAAGGATCATAGTTCAGAAGGTTTCCACTATTGGTGACACCATCTAGGCCCAAGCATCAGCACAAGCAAGCCTTTGCCACCTGCACAGGAAGATTTGAATTGTGCAACCTGGGCTTAAGGAAGAGATCTTTCCTTCATGTGGCTGCTGTGAACCTGGTCACTGAGATTAACTACCAAATCCTAAGGAGACCCTATGGAAAGAGTGGCAGCATTGAAAGACCTTGAGATGTTCTTCTTCATTCGGGTATAAAAGAGATGGATGTCATCAGCTTTAGAAATGAAAGGAAAGTGATAAAAGCATCAAAATGAGAGCCCTATGGAGAATGTTTTTGTTTATTCCCAGGAAAAATAATGGTAATACAAATTTTTGCTCTCACAGGAACATGCCAAGGTGCCCCAACACTAATTAGCAGAGAATACTTCTGAGCAAACAGAGGTACAACTACCAACTGTGACAGCTAATAAAGTGTAGCAGACATTTTTTGATGTAAACCTCTGTCCATTTGAAACAAGATTAAGGGCTAGAGCCATAGACGGGTGCAGATGCTGAAATGCTGATCATTGCCATGTTTAACTATTAGTACTCTGGCTGACAGTGAAATTCAAGGTCCCAAGTTAGATGCCCAGGTTTTTCAGACTGTGCATAATGAGAGGTGGATGCCTAAGAAAGGAATTCATAGGAGTCAGCAAACATTTAAATGAGCCTGGAAGAAATGCTAAAGAACGGGACAGGGTTTAGGCTCTAACCCCTTCAAAGGCAGCTAGGTACTTACAGTTGCTTGGGATTTTCAGCCATAAACCCAATCCTTCCTCAAGCTAAATATTCCTTTCTCCCAAACAAAATCACAGTATGAAGGCTCTACTACTCCCTACACAAGGGTCCATTGGTTAGTGCAATAATTTGGAAGGTGGGAGACTTGTTTTCAAATCCTCAATTACCTGACTTGAAAATTTGCTGACCACCAAGCTATGGAGCATTAATGGAAGGAGTCTCTCTCAATCTCTCTTGTTGAAGTTGAAGTTATTGAAATCAGCACAAGTAAATAAATACTCTTTGGAGGAAGGACTTGCAACCTGATTTTCCTGCAAACTAGGTGAGTGCCCTAATCACAGAGCTCATCTCTTGCTTTTTCTTTTCTCTCTCTCTTTTTGGCCAAATGAATATTTAATTATTCAGACATAGTGGGCCAGTTTCAAGAGGAGAGTTACTGTGGGATATCCTATGGCCAGTTAGGTAGGGTTCCTTTAAGCTATGGGTGACTTTCACTCAGTTCTCTGCTTTAATAGCATCAATGGTCAAACTTGAGTCTCCCAGTGCTCTAATCCTGGGTATAACAGGGGACATGTACAGTCAGCCCCAAAAATCTTCTTGCTGGCTTTTGTGTGCTCTAAATGTAGCAGATCAGGCTTCACTGGCAAGATAGGCAGGAAAAATGCCTACCTTGAGAATCTAGTCATGGATTTTGAACAACTTTGTGTCAGCAGTACTTAAGGTGATTTTTCACATGGCCACTGACAGACAGGTGTGTGTGCATGGACTTGCATTTTGAAAAGGACAGTGGAAATAGTTTAGCACATCATCACATATAGCACAAGATATATTTTTATCCAGTTGAAGAGACTAGAAGATTTGCTAATATGGTAGGGGCCTAGAGCTACATTATTCAGCTTAAGATAAAAGGAAAACAAATATAACTTTATTTGAATGTGCACAATTTCCTAGATTATACATTAAATAAATAAAATCTCCCTAAACTAGGCAAAAATAGTCAAAAGTTATTGTTTCATTAAAGCTGTAGTTATTATAGTTAAATGTACATATCTTATTCAGATTCATAAAACAACATCTTTTTTTCTTGAGTGCCTTAACAGTGCCTCTAGGACTTCAGTATCAATCATTTCAACACCTGAGTTAATATTACCATACCTAAATTGAGGTTTTTAGTTAGAGCTAAAAACAGTCTACAGAGTTGTGAAACAGAAGACATTACCAGGAATGGCTAACAGACAGCTAAATTGCAGAAGAAAGGATAGTATGAATAGTGGAACATCATGACCATTAAAATGGAGAGAAGAGAGATTGGCAGGTATGTGTGAAGTGAAGAGAGATTAGCAGGAATCATACAGACCATAATGGAGTCATGAAGTCAGTTAACTTTTTCAGTGCTGCTTGATTAGAAATGCTGCTGCCCCTCCCAGGCAGTTGGCTTTATAATTTGGGTAGCACAGGAATCTAAGGGAGAGAGGGTACAGCTGCACCACTACACGTCCACCCCTGGATCAGCCCCTGTGTGTATGGACTTCAGTCACCTATCAGGTTAGAAAGCAGCTGTGGAGCACCTAAGGAAGCATTCAGGTGCCCAAGTCCTTTTGTTAATATTACCTCAATTCGTTTTATATAGGTCATCAAACAACCCCTAGAAAAGAATAGCCTTCAGTCAGTACTGACCTGGATTTGAACCCCATTATTAACCCTAAGTGCCTCCTAGTCTTATTTCCTCAAATTCAGTTATTTTAAATAATAATTAGAAGAAAAAAAACAGACAACCCAGAATATGCAACAGTAAATACTAGGTCAAGATAATTGCTTATGCCAGTTCAGATCAGCTCTGCATTGCAGATGGTGACAGCAGGGGAATATGATAACAGTTTTCAAGTATTTGAAAGGCTGTCAAACACAAAGTTGTGGAATGTCCTTCATTGGACATTTTCCAGAAGAAGCTGGATAGATCTGTCTGGGATGATTTAGGAACAGCAAATCTTGACCCTATATAAGAAATTAGACCTAGTGAACCTAGACATCCCTTTTAGCTCTATGATTCTGTTCTAGTCTATCAGAGGTGCAAACCATAATTTCACAGCAGAGAAGAAAACCAGACATTTCTAAACTTAGCCTAACCTTGAATGGTGAAGCATTGATATGCTTGAATCCTTCAAATCAATTTTGTTTTCACACCACAACTAAATTACAGGGATGAATCCCAGAGGCTAAATCTTTGTATTCCATTAAACTAAATTCCAAACATTGATGAACCATGATATTAGATTCCAACATCATATATTTAAATGGAGTTTAACTTCTTAATTTGAATGTATTGGTATAATTAAATTGTGGCAATTCAATCAAAGAGATGTTTGCCACTACCAAAGTTAATAAGGCATAACAAGTGTGAAAGCAGACAGGAAGCTAAGGTCTATATATACCAAGCATACACTCATGGCTACAACTTAATTTGATTCCTTAGGTATCCATTTAACTAATTTCACAGCTAGCAATAACTGCCTGCTGCGTCTATTGTAAAAAAAAAATGCATGCCTTTGCAGTATATCTTCTTAGGTAAGATAGTCTCCTTAAGGAAGGACAAGGTAGAAGATTCATTCACCACTCGTCATTTTCTTCTGTGATGGAAATATGTTTCATGTGATAGCCATAATTCCCAGTTTCTGGTTCTGAATATTCTGGTCTGTATCAGAGACTGTATTAAACAACATCACATAATTACACAGTCTGCCAAACCCTCAATACAGCTTGTTCCCATATTCATTTTGTAAGAATGAACAATCTCTGAGCAACATAAGTGTACTGCAGGGAATCAAAACTGTGGAAAAACTAGTATAATTTAAATGCATGACCCTAGTAGTAAAGGAGGGGTACTCTAGGACTCTAAGCATTTTCTTGTGTTATGTCAGTGATTCTCAGCCAGTGTTGTGGCACTGGCATGCCTTGAGTTCCTTTCGAGGGTGCCACAGAGTAATAGAACTGTTAGGTGTACAAACATGATTCACAAGGTAAGCCCAAAGATTTCAAACAGGACATCCAGAATGTTATTAACACTCTCTCTGTTGTGGTCTTCCTGAGTTCTTGGCAACAGAAAAAATACTCTTACTATTTTCCTATAATTAAAAAATGATTAAAAACAAAGAGCTGGCATTTTTGAGGGGTTCCTTAAATCTAACAAGGTTGCAAACCACTGCCTTATATGATAGAGAGCACTTCACTTACACATGTGCATACATGTATTTAAAAAGTTTATACTTATTTTCTCACTTCCACTACAACAGAATAGTTCATCTTCTGGCCAGCATAACTTTCATGTCACCCTGCTCCTCATATGGGTGCTCACCTAGACAAACTTTCATTTAGTCTATTCTTGATTTTCTCTCTCTCATTCAAGATGAGGTGTTCCCAAACTGGCTGCTTATTTGTGCTGTTTATTCCTGTTTTCAGGGTATGGAACAAGAACAAAAGGGAAAAGGAGACAATAACCATAAAGAACTCAAATTTGTTTTTCCCCAAAGAGAAAGAAAATATTCAGCACTAGTTAGGCCTCATCTAGAACATTGCATGTAGTTTTGGGCTCCACCTTGTAAAAAGGAGATGGAGAAGCCAGAGAGGTTTGAGAGGCAGAAGACTAAAATGATAAAGGATTAAGAAGGTAAGCCATACAAGGAGAGGTTGAAGAAAACAGGCATGTTCAGCTTGCAGAAAAGGAACTTAAGAGGCAACATGACAGAAGTCTTCAGATATCTGAAGGGAAGTTGCAGCAAAAGTAGGCTTAGACTGGATATCAAGAAAACCTCTCTCACTGTTAGGACAGTGAGGCAGAGGAATAGACTGCCTAGGGAAGTTGTGGAATATACATCACTAATGTTGTTCATGAAGAGGTTGGATAAGCATTGGTCAGGGGTGATCTAGGAGTAACTATGCGTGTGCTCAACTGTGTGGCAACCTTTACTGGGACCAGAAAGGAATTATTTTCCTTTTCTGTTGCCATATGTCAGGTTTATTTTTCCTTTTTGCTTTCCTGAGAAGCCATAGGTGTTGGCTGCAGCCAAGACTGAGGATTTTGACTGGGCAAAAACCTGGAGATTCCTGGCTATAGGGTCTTACTCCTCCACTTCAGGTCAGACCGACTACTACACCTAGAGTCAGGCAGAAATTTTACTCTATGGTTAAACTGGTACAGATGAGCCTGGAGTAGAGGGGAATGTGCCTTACTCTATAGCTGTGGTATGGGGGCCAGCTGTCATCAATGGATATCTTGAGCATATTTTAACAACCTCTCTAACAGCAGGACACCATCTGTCATTGTGTCCCTGCTTCACTTTGATAGGTTAAGGTGCTGTGCCTTATGGCTGTCTAACTGGATTGACTCTATGGGCATGCCCCCACATACACGAGCATGCTTTCTGCCTCTGGGCACACCACTGTATGTGGGATTTGGTGCAAAGCAAATTATCCTGGGTGGGGTAGAGAAGGTTGGGGCCAGTACAAGTGTTGGTCTCAGCAGCCTTACCTAGTGGCCTAGGGTCTCCCAGGGCAGCAGTAGAGATGATCCAGCTGCTTGGAGCCTGGCTGGACCAGAAGGTAGCTCTGGCTGGTCAGGCTCCATTTCTGGGGGTGCATACTGCTGTTACATGTGCTGCCCCCTCTTTTTTCCTGCAGCTTTTTTGACTTTAGGATCTCCCAGTGTCAAATTTTGCCTCTGTGCTCAAATTAGCAGTGTGGTAAATACTTGCACATGTACCACATGCAGCTTGTGGTGCCTCAGACTGCACGTACATACTTATTTGGACATGTCTTATAGTTTTGATAATAGGCTAGACAAGATCTGTATGGGATAGGGAGGATTTTGCTTTGGGCAGTAGGTTGGACTAGATTACCTCCAGAGATCCGTTACAGCCCTACCTCTCTATGACTCTATGGGAGTGCCTAGACAAGTGCAGATGTTTGTTGCCCCAAGGACAAGTAGCAGCAGCACATGTTGTGCTGCTGCTACTACTTGTCCCCAGGGAATACCCATGCCATGCGTGGTCTGGCATGTGGCAGGTTATCCCAGGTGTGGTAGGGGAAGCCTGGGCCAACAACTGTGCTGGCCTTAGTAGACTTACCTGGGATCCTGGGGGCCTCTCAGGGCTGCAGACATGGCAGAAAGCCTGGCCCACAGCTAGAGTGTGGCTCCATCTACCCAGGCTCTAGTTTTGGGTAGCATGTGTTGTTACCACATGCGGCACCCCACTTTTCACCGTGGGTTTTTTTTGACCCTGGGATTTCCTGGGGTCAAAGAAACCTCTGCACTGCAAGGTAGCAGCACAGGGAATGTCTGCATGCATGGTGTGTGGCGCCATAGACAGGTCTGCAGTGCTACGTACCGTGTGTCCGCACTCATCTGGATGCAGCCTTTGATTTTGCTAGTCACACTGAAGGGAAATCTAAGGCTGCTTCTTCTAACAAGAATTTTCTATGTAAGCAGTTACTGCAGGAATCTTATAAAACTGGAAGGAAGAAGGTTGGATGATGTGCCTGATAATCTCTTATCCAAGACAGGATCCATCATAGGAAAGAATCTGGCCCTACTGGTCTAGGTATGGTTCTTACAACGCTTCCTTCATTCCCTTCTCGGTTATGAGGCCATGGCTAAGTAACTGTCACTTTAAAGTCGGCCTTTTTTCTTCTAGCTAGTTAAGGCCGTTTTTAGTTTTAATTTTTTCAAGGAACAGCTTTGGAAGACAATATATGGAACAGAAAAACTCATAATCAAGCTCCTACCACTGTCTACATGCAATGCCATATTCAAGTATCTAGTATTCAAGGTGTGGTCACACAAATGCTTGCAGCTATTTCAAAAGAGGAATGTTTTTCCAAAGGCATCGCCTGGTACTTTCTTATTGTTATCTACGAGGAGCTGGCTGCTCAGCGACACCACTGGTGCCACAACCTCAACTAAGTAACAGCCTGCTTTGAGGTAAAGCATCTTAGCATTGAAGCAGAGAAGAGAGAGCAGAGGAAGGAAAAGGAGAGAAATCCTGACCTACAGCCATGTGGAAAGACCTGCAATATCCGTGGCTCACCTGAAGTAATTTCAAGACCCATGCTAGAGATCATCCTCAAATTGAGGGATTGCCAACAACAAATTGTTGTTTGAGCCAAGACTGATTCTAATATAGCAACTTTAACACTCCTCCATCCAATATTAAAACTTAGATTTGAATTATTTGCAGACACTGAACAATTAGAATATACCAGCTGTTCGGAGAATTTCTCCAATTTGAAGAGGCTCCAACTAGGTGTCCACACCCCTAATTGTATACAAGGCAGTTTGGCTACATGTAGCCAGGACAGAGTAAACATCCTACAGTAGATTTAAAAACTTCACTGCTGAAGCATTTTAATTTTTACAAAAAGGTTGGCTAGCTTAAGCATAGGCTGGAAATTAAACAAGGTTATTTGCTTATGCAAGCCTGAATTTGGGCCATAAAGTTGTCATATTAACTGCTCCAAAGACCTATAGCTGTAGAAGCAAAGATCCATGTTTGTTACAGCATGTGTGCCTGGTTACCAGGTTGCTACTATAGAGGAACTTTTGCCCATATTCCAAAACACTTGATATAAACAAACATTGAAAAGATTTGTTGAATATTAAAAATTAGATCTTGTTCTGCAAAACCAAGAGATGGTTACAATAACAGTTTGTGTATGTGTAATGGAATTGAATAAATAATCATCTATTGAGAATGGAATTAGTCACTAACCCTTCCTCCCCCAAGGCTAAATTCTGCTTACTGCACTGAGAACACATATTTACATACCTGTAGTTATACTGTTGAAACCATCAGAAACGGCTCTACTGGATATTCCTATTTAGACTTAAGGGGTCAAGCATTTTTAATGAATGCTAAGCAATAGGAAGGGAATAGATGGATGCATAATAGGAGCTAAAATATAGGCAAGTAGAAGCAAAGTCTAACTACCTTGTTCTTCATTTTTACTTGCATCTGGGTTTTATACAGTTGACATTTTAAATGACTACTTTACACTCAACTGCCTTTATTGCCATGCCAAAGCCATCACTGTTCTTCTTTGCATCACTAGTCTCTGCTTTGCTTTTAAATAACTAATAATTACATTGGGATTATTTTGGAGTATGCAATTGGATTACTGTATGCTACATTACTGGAACACATGCTTTAAAACACCTGATTTTACTATGGCTTTGTAACTAGGAATTGAATTCCTTATCATTCTATGTGCCTTAGTGAAGGCAGTAATAGGTCATGCTTCAGAATGGCAAAACTACAGGAGTACATATTTAAAACTTCAGATTATTTTGTGCTTAGCCATCATCTTCCCATCTGTTTGCAACTCATGCCATATTAGTGTCCTATTCCTTCCTTAGCCTGTAACTATCTAATGGATGCAAAAAAGAAAGCGGGGAGGGGGAGAGGGAGAGCTGAGTTTTAGAACTTCAAACTGTACTTTGAACATGTAGTTTGATACCATGCCCCTCTGCCCTGACACCCTTCCCATCTCCAATTTAAAAGAAGATAGGTCAAAATTCACAGTTCCTTCCCTCTTCTTCCCCATTCCCCTAGCCACTACACTTCAAATTTGGCAAATATAGAACATTTCTTCGTAAGGAAGACTGGTTTGTTAGTTTTTCCGTCAAGAACTTGGTCACTCAATTTCATGCTAAAGCAGCTTGGTCTCCCCAGCTTGTTTGACACATATGGCGGTTATTTGAACTATGGGATACCCCCTCCCCTACCCCAACAGGGAAGGAGAAAACACGCCTGGGCATGTGCAACAAAAAGGAGTCAGCTGTAAAGTTAAAGTTGTTTTAATGGGTCACAAGTTCCCCAGGAATAATTTAAGCCTCTCTTCACCTGATCTCAAAGGTTGTCACATTCATTGTGAATTGTTATTAAAAAGTAAAATTGTACCCAATATCCAGAGCTGAGAACTTATTTTAAGGAAACAATTAAGGATCCTGATGTGATGCCCCTTGAAATCCCAACTCACTTTTGATTTTAATTATAGTATTAATGTGTAGAAAGATGTTAAGACAGGATTTACAGAATTACCCTATGGCTTCACTCATCTAGCTTCTAAATTTAAAAAAAAAAATTTGCTTTTTGACAGATCAGGTCATGTGATTAGTTTCTATTTAAACATAGTGATAAAGGTTTGATGGCATGCAATCTCAGATCAAGTGAAACAAGCAGCAATCAATAAGATGATATGGTTTGCATTATAAAATAGCATGCTAAGGAGAAATGAGTGGAGACTACTACTTCATTTTTCCACTTTCTTTATTGTCAACAAATTTATATTTAAAATATCAATGTCCAAAAATGTTTGTGTAATAAATACTTCATTTTGGGCTGTAATAAATAAAAAAAAAAAAATATTAACAAGGAATGCACTTTGCCAGCCACAAATGTGGGTAGTTCTTGAAAAAATAAAAGGAAAAAAAAAAAAAAAAAGAGAAAAAGAAAAGATTATGGCCGTAGTTCACAGTTAAGCAGCCAAAAGCTGCTTGTTACAGCTGTTCCACAACAGGGAGCTCTCCCTACTTGCCCCTTCCAAAAATGTATTCACAGTTTAAGTCCTCCATCCAAATTGCTCATTATGGAGCCAAAAGTCACACACTGCTGTGTTTAAGACAAAAACATCTTTAAACGTGCATGACAAAAGCTACAGTCCAAAGAACTCCTTGTCACACCAATTTAGGTCCACCAGTAGGTTCAAGGCCTCCGTCTGGTCCCAGCCCAGCACACCACGAGAGTCTAGTTTTCGTACCACCGCTCTTCCATCATCAACATACCAATCGCTCCACTGCCTCCACTGTAGATTTCACAGTGAAAAATGTCCTTTTGGTTTAAGAAAGTCAGTCCCCTTTAGTTGCATCTTTGCAGCAGCATATTCAGTGCATATTCCATTCTGTTTTTTAGTTCCAAAGAACATCCAGACATGAGAAGAGTTGTCAGACGAAAAGTCGTTGAAATCCTGTCTTCATTGATGTAGGTAAGGAGATACTCCTCACTTTGATTGCAGATGATCATTTTTGTGTGATCATGGTAAAAGTTCACCTGCAGAAAAAAATACAAAATTTCTGATTGTACTTTTTCCTCTAGCAACATTGAGGCTTAGCATGAAATGGAAAGTCACTAGCTCAGATGTGCAAGCATTTGTTGTTACAGGCACATATACTGAGCTCTGTACTACAAGAACTCACCTGAAATGTGCCATCGTTGAAGAGCATCATTAAGGCTTTGTCAGATTTTAGCCACTGTAAGAGGTAAAGCCTGGGCCTGCGAACATCAGTTAGGCTAGGCAGATCCCCTCCCTAGAAAGAGAAAAGCCATCATTGTCAGCTTATGCTTTGTGCAGGTTCCACTGTCTACAATTCAGATGTTGAAGAGCCACAAACTTACATCCATGAGGTTCTCCTCCATGTAATGAGAAAAGTATTTCAGAACAGTTACTTGGCTGATGAATTGTTCAGGAGCATCTGTAGCTGGAAACACAGAGCACTGGCCTAGCTCAGCATAGTAATGGACTGTTCTGAAAGACAAAGAAAAACCCACAAATATTAGTCAGATGTAAGCTCAGGGGTAACATTTTTGGTAGCCAGAAAAATAAATCCGTTTCTAATAACTGAAGCATTTACTTTTTGTCTGGTAGAAGGCTCATGTGTGCTCCATTGTTGAAAAGAACACCAACAGTGTGATCTGACAGCTGATAGCCAAAGCCATATTTGTTAGAGTAGTCCACCCATTTTGTAACCCATTGGAAAGATACTGTCAGCTGTTCCTTGGGAATGCCATCTGCTTCTGGCATGTTCTCGAGGCAGCCTCGCAGTACCCTTGCAACTGTATCAGCAACACTTCCCATAGTGCTGTCTTCTAGGCCTGGAAAACACAAACAAAACAGGATTTCAGTATGCAGAGAACATCATGCAGTTATCAGTTTGTCTGCAAATGCACATCTACACCCAAGAAGGATTCTAGCCTTGCCAACTCTGTCAGGTTTAAGCAATTTCCAAAACAAAGAACTCTAACCAACAATTATTTTCGGAACAAAAAGGATATTTGTTTTAAAGGTGGAAAAATCACTTATTTGATGCCTATATGTGTTTTACATCAATTTTGGCAAGAAATTAGTGCTGAATTCTGTTCTCTACTCACATTCGCTGCTACTGCTGCAGCTTCCCAGAGTTCCTCTCACTATCATTCGAATGGAGTCTCCGGTCTGTTTGGTTTCTGCAAGCATTCCAGGTTTGGCTACTGTCGTGTTAGGAGGCTGGTTTTCCTAAAATAGGGAACGTATTTATATTGATACTTAAATGCATAAGTCAACTTTTTTTTTTTGCATAGCTCATATTAGACCTCCCCAGAATGTTCAGCATCAGACAACCACCATTAAAAGTAGTCTACATGTTTTTCTGAATTGGTATGAGGAGACTATCAGCATCAGTTTACAGAGCATTTAGTAGCATTGTGTTCTCATTCTTTATGGAATTTGCTCACTCAACCAGGACAAAAAGCCATTTTTATTTAACAAATCTGAGTTGTGAATGGGAACACTAGTCTCCAAAGTTTATAAATTCTGTGAAAATTAAATGTTTTATTCTTAAATTAAAACAGTTTGGAAAAAAAGTATCTTGCAACATTCCTTAAGTGTGTGTATGATGGTACATAAATGATAATGAAGTCTATTATAATTCTGGAGATGCGGAGCAGATATTCTATACTCCTCTAAGGTTACCATACAGAAGTAAGGCAAGACATGTTTAAACTCTCTTACAATGCAACTATGAATCATCTTATTTTATAACCAACATCAGATAAATAATATTTTGAGACAACCATTTATCATCCCACTCCGATGATCTGAATTAAATATGAACATACCTCATCTATTCTGTGTTTCAGGGGCTGCTGGGTTATCGATGTCTTCTTCAAATCATGTCTAAGCTTGTAGATTTCTTCATCTTCTTTAGGCAGTTTATCTGTAATTACAAAACAGCTAATGTATTTAACAATGCATATAAGTGTGCTTTGCAGTATATTGCATGCTATAAATACCCCAAACCAGAAAACAAGCGTTGAATTTATGATGTACAAGTTGTTCTCATCTCCCCCTTCCTACAGCATTTTCTCCCCACCTGGAATAAACCCAGACTCTCACAAAGCAGACATGCCATTATACCCAATGATCATCAACAGTAGTGGATGTAGACAGGAACACTAGATTATGAAAGTGCTAAATAAAAACCTGCCACTATGTTATCAAATATCTTCTCATTAAGGCTGTAGGCTGCAGCCTACAGCCTATATATGCCTATACTTAGGTGATAAACAGGTCAAATTAATCCCTTCATGGACATAGGAAAGCAGTTTCCTATACTTCTTGGGGGATGCAAGGCCTCCCATCACGGCCATGACATTCGCTTCCGTATACTGATAAATACAAATGCAGTTATACTTACTGTGTGTATCGAAGTATCTGGCTTTTTCCTTTTTACCACCAAAAAGAGCAGCAGCTGCTTTTTTGAAGAAATTCTTAGCTGGACTTGACAGATGAAAATCAGGAACAGTGTGACAACAGCTAGCAGAAAGTCTATCTGGTGTAAAGCCCTGCAGAAATGAAATGTAAAAACCAAGGCTTAGACTGTAGAGTGCATTTAAGACAGAGAGAATGCTTTTGAACCAAAAAAAAAAACTACGATACAAACCTGTACAAAAAAATCATGTCGAATTATGTCATCTAAGGTAGGTCTGTCTTCGGGATTTTTTGACAACATGCTAGCTATCAAGTGCTTTGCAGGGGCCAGTAGAGATGATGGCAGAGAATATCTTGCTTCCCTTATACATCTGTAGGTTTCTTTAAGGTTTGTAGTTTCAAATGGGGGTCTCCCCAGTAGCATGGTATACCTATTTAGGCAAGAAGAAAGAAATTCTCAGCACTTCAATAACTGAAGCCACTGGGAAACGGTTGAAGGGGTGGGGACAGGAAGAAGGGTTACAATGCATTTCCTAGCTGAGAAGCTACTTTGGAGGTTAGGCAGACTTAAGCAATTGTGAAACTGATCCAGTTACTGCCTCTCCTTTGAGAATTCAATGCCAATCCAAGTTAGGTTATCAAGGTATCATTTCAAAGGATCAAAGCTACTTACATTACACAGCCCAAGGCCCATATGTCAGATTCACAGCCATGCCCTTGTTTGTTAAGAACTTCTGGAGAAAGGTAATTTGGTGTGCCACAGATGGTTCTGAAAGGCAAAGCAATGGAAAAAGTTAGTATTTCTCTCCTGGGTCAAAATACAAAAAAAATTTGCCTTTTAGAAAATTCCATGCTCAAATCAAGATTTGGGCAGGAACATTAGAAGCCCCTGGTAAAATTATTACAAAGTGATTGCAATATTAATATTCAGAGTTTTCCAATATGCAAGAAAGGCGATGCTAAGTTCATAACTGCAACATTAGTCATAAATCCCTCCCCCCCTCTAGTGCTCACCAGTTGGGAGGAAAAAACCCCCAAAACTATTTAAGTGTGCTATTACATGAAGGAAAATTCTGACCCATGGATCACGGGTGTTTCTTTTTGTTTATAATTCTCATTTATAAATAGTGTTGTTTGAGTTTATGCTAGCCCCTACATTCTTGGGACTCCTACCTCCTCCTGTGTTCCAGAGGTTCCAGTCTTGCTGCCAAGCCAAAGTCACCTAATTTCAATTCCATAGTTTCATTAATGAAGAAGTTACCTACAAGAAAATTAAAAGAAGAGCTGGTGAGAACCTTTGTTGCAACATAGGAATGCATTAGCCATGAGTGCTGAGTCATACTTTCAAACAAAGCCAGCAGGTAGCCAAGCTTTTTTTTTTTTTTTTTTTGTTATGAATACTTAATGTCATAACTTAAGTGTTCCAAGTTTCCATTGCAAGAGATCTGACCCGATTCTATCAATTAAACCATCAGTGTGCAAATGTCTAGTGGTATAATATAAATTTGTGCTGAACTAGTCCATTTTTTAAAATCAATGCAAGGAGTGACTTACCTAGTTTAAGGTCTCTGTGCAGGATTTCCTGTTCATGAAGATACTTTAGCCCTGACACTATCTGCCTGAGGTAGTATCGTACTTCTGGTTCCGTCAATACCTTCCTTGCTTTCAGGATATGAGCCATTGACTAGAAAAAAGGTACAAAAAAAATGGTTAGTTAAGAGACCTTGGGTAAGTTTTACCTTGAATGAAAGCAAGGCCAATATACAGAAAAATGATGACCTAATAAAGAAGGTATGAAATATACCTTTCTTATATTACACATTTACATTAGCTGCAGATTCCAGGTAAGTGAATAATGGATTTCTCCCATCTGATGCTCACCCTTCTGCTGCAGTACTCCAGAAGAATGTATATATTTTCTTTGTCTTCAAAGTAGTGGTAAAACTGTACAACATGTCTATGATTAAGCATTCTGTGCAGCTCAATCTCTTTGTCAATCTGAAGGGATAAAGAACAAAGGTTATTACCTTTGCTGCTCACTGAGGAGACAGCGCTAACACACACAAAACGTTTCAGGAACAGGGATGGGCAATCCAGCCAGCGCACAAAGAGATTTTTTTAAGCAACAGTCACTCATGCACACACGCACCTTTTCCCTTTGATGAGGTTTAGCTACGCGACTGTGGGGAATGATTTTTGCAGCATAGACTTTGTTTGTTGTCAGATCAGTCATCTCATAGCACTTGGCAAATCCACCCTGCAGAGACATGCAAAGAAAAAAAAATGCAATTATGTCAGGCATGAAAGAAGTCCCATGTTTAGTCACTAGGCAGATCATCTGTTAGTCAGGAGGATTTAAAGGCAGGTGTAACTTCCTCTGGTATTCAACAGAAGGGGGGTGGAGGTGTGTAACACTCTCAAATCCCACCACTCTGACGTGGGATCTTTAACTGCCTGCAGAGAAGGAGGGAAGAGGGCAGACTACGAGGACCAGGCGTGGAGCAGAGAGCCAGCTTGGCCTCGTGTGCCACACGCATCCCTCGCTCGAAGCAAAGCGATCCCAGATAGTGGCAGGGCACGGACACTGCTTGGCACGTTGGAGAGGGGAGGCAGCCCCTCGCCAGGTCTGCAAGCCACAGCCCTGGCACAGGCTCTTGCCCACTGCCAGGAGCGAAGAGAAAGGGAGGTGCGTGGTGGGGGGGGAAAGAGGCAGGAAACCCCTTCCCGCCCACCCCGCGGATCCGAGCCCAGGGCCAGCTCCGCGCGCGGGCAGCTCCAGGCCACGCTCCGGCCATTTACCTTCCCAAGCACCTTGCCGCGGCAGTAGCGCTTGCCCGTCGTGGGGTCGGTAATAATCCGCGAGACCTCGGCAGCGGTGTGCGAGTGGTGATGCTGCTGCTGCTCCTCCGGCTTCTTCCTGCGGGACTCCCCGCTGCAGGCTCTGCTCAGCGCCTGCTCGCACATCTTGGTGCTGGCGCTCGTACTGCTACCGCCCGGCTGGTACGCGATAGTCCTCAGCAGCTCCATTGCCCCGCGCACCCACTAGCTCCAACCCGCACTCCGCCGCGCCGCACTGTGCGAAGCCCCCGCCCCGGCTCCCCCGCTATATAGAGCGCGGTGACCCCGCCCCTAACGTCACAATGGACCGCCTTCCGCCCCGCCCCTCGCGTGTTAGCCGGGTTCGGAGAGGGCTGAACAGAGCGCTCGCGGCGCGCCCCCCCCACCGGCGGGAGCCGGCCCTGCTGCGGTTGCAGCTTAAAGCACGGCCACGGGAGGGGGAGTCCCTCTGCTGCCCGCGCCGAGGCGTGCCTCTGCCCGCTGCAGGGCTGACTCGGTGGTGCGGGCAAAACCCGCTGGGCGGGGGAGAGTGCGGGACCGAGCTCCCGGGATTGGAGGTCACAGAGCAGAGACGATAGCCTGGGGCCCGCCCTGCTGCCTGCCCTGGCGGGAAGGTCTCCCGCTGACCCGGGGGTGCGGGGGCGAGCGAGGAGGACCACAAAGTGCCAGGCGTCTCAGCGTCCGCCGCCGGCCCGGGCTTGTGACAGGGGCCCTCAGGGGCAGGCTATAGCAAGGCCAGGCGCTTCTTTGAGGGGAGAGGGAATGATTTTTAAAGGAGGCCTGAGGCAAGGAGACTGGCTATTTTGCATGAAAATCAACATGTCTTTGGAAGTGCGGAGAAACCAGACTGTTTCTTGGCCTGCAAAGGAAACCACGGGTCGGTGCAGGGCAGCAGTCGGCAAACACCCCCCATTGCCTGCTGCACCTTCTGATCCCTGTGCCAGAGAGATGTGCCCCAGTCAGCCTGAAAGCTCTGCCCTTCAAAGGTGCCATGGGCAGGGCTAAGGACCGAGCTGTTTAACCAGGGCTAAGGTGTGAGAACAGGATGCCTCCTTTGGCAGGGTAGGCCTAAGGGAGAGCAGGAGTGACACCTGGTGGAATAGATAGCTCACACAACGGCAAGGCCTGAAGAAAGTTTCCTGAATTAATGAATGATAATGGACTAGGCCAGCAGTTCCCAAACTGACAGATTGTGCACAGGTCCAATTTAAAACAGTACAACTTTAAGTACCACCAACAAATTTTTGTGATATAAAGTAGTTAAATTTGTTAACACATACCACTGACAGGTTGTCTGCGTACCACTGGTGGTATGCGTACCACAGATTGGGAGCCGCTGAACTAGGCTCTTACCATGACCCTGCAATGTTCACCAGCTGTGGCACAAAATGTGCAATAGACTGCCTGTGGACTCTTTGTCACTGGCGGTGTTCAAGAAGAGGTTGGACAGCCGCTGGCCAGGGGTGATTTAGGCCTGTCTGTGCCTGTGTTCTGCTATGGGTATTTCCCAAGCTTCTGGGCTTTGCTGGTTGCCTTTGCCCTTTTCTGTTACCTGTATCATGGTGTCTTAAGCCTTCCTCAGGGCACTGGGTGTTGGCTAGAGTCGAGGCTGGAGATTTTGACTGGGGTGTGCCAGAGGTTCCTGGCTTTAGAGGGTCTTGTCCCTCCACTCAGAGTCTCACCGATTGCCAGATCTGAGTTCAAGAAGGAATTTTACCAGCTGGTCAGATTGGTAAGGACTGTGCCAGGGTTTGCCTTCCTCTGTAGCAGGGGGGACATGTCCCTCTACCCAGGATCTCTTAAGCATATATTGACAACATTTCATAGAAGCAGGATATTGGCTGCCATGCTTCCCCTGCTTTACGTGTGGCATGTTAGGGTGTTAGATCTGTGTTGTGTTAGGGTTGAAGGCAGTTTTATGTATTGGTTACATGTATTGTTTATGGTTTGTTTGGGGTGGTTTGGCTAGAGAGAATCCTAGAGGGTGTTCAACTAGTTGACCTCTGGAGGTCCCTTCCAGCCCTATTTCTCTATGACTCTATGTGCATGATTATTCTTGAACTTGATAGGACCTACAAGAAATTCTAATAATATTTTTCTTGGCCGTCAATATAGCTATAGCTACAGCATCTTTCTTTCTGGTGGTGTTTGGAGTTTCTGAGAGGAATTGTGGCTGGTTTGGTCTGTGTGCACTAGCTGTCTGTGGCAGCTTGTGTTCCCTTTGCTTTGTTACTTGGCGGAATGAGGGAAGGTTCATTCCAGGTTCCACTTCCTAGGGCTCCACATTTTGAGCTCCACTGTATGCTCCACTGTATGCCTTCCATACCCTGATCTACAGAGGATATGTTACTGAGTGTCAGTGAGGTTCTTGGCTGAGCTGACATAAACCTCCCTCTCAAACAAGTAAATCTATAGGGATATTTCCTAAATCAGGAGCACTTAGGAAATCACTCAATTCAGGAAAGGCTCTGAATGCAGGAGTCCTTTGTTCCTATGTTCTTGTTTATTCTTACTGCTAAAGTTGTTTTCCAATATCCCCTCGTTATCTGACATTTGCGCTCTTCTATAATACATAATAGTTTCAACTGTTAGGATGATCCTGCTGGGCTGAAAGAGTCTGAACTTGAGGTATCATTCTGATACCAAGTTGATGTGGTTTAAATAACTCTGACAGCTCTCTTGACCTTTGTCTAAAGCAACGCTTTATACAGTGTTTGCCGTCCTTGGGAATATGGATTGATTGTCATGTAGTGAGGCAAGTGTCTGGAAGGGTTCTTGTCCATGCATTTCTGTGTCTGAGACCCTGGTAAGAATATGAGGCAACAGGATAGAGAGGAGGGAAATGAGTGCCCAATGGATCTAGCAAGAAACAGAGCTGCCGTGATATGCATTTCACCCTCTTTCATGGAGTGAAGCTATCCATATAAGTCTATGGGGAAACAGGACAGTGCTGAATTTGTGCCTTCTCCAGACAGTGGTCAGACTGACTTTTGCATGCAGTGGTGACAACACTAGTCTCAGCTGGAAAGAGACATATAGATATTAAATACATTTCCTTTATGAGTATGGTGGGGTCACTGCAGAACTAATCCAGTGTTCTGTTCAAGTATGATGACAAGGGTGACAACCTTTCTGACATCTTGCTGGCATCCTGGCCAGGCAGCTGGATAGGAAAGGTGGATAAGGGAAGCTGGAGATAAGCAATTTTTTTCTTTTCTTTTTTAAGATATAACTAAGGGGAACTTGGGAGTCAAGGTTAAAGCCTAGTTTTCTGATTTTCAGTACTTTGTCTTTGGCTGCCCTTGCTTTGAGAGAGATCTCTTTTGATCACAGAAATGATTTCTATCTCAAGAAGTTGCTCTGTAAAGGTAAATCTTATGTAGGGACTGTTTAGAGCAGAGGTTCCCAGCCACTGGGCCATGGCCCAATACCAGGCCACAAAGGGTTGGCTGCCAGATTGTGGCACAAGCTTCTGTCGCCAGCAGTCACATGCAGGGTTAAAGCTGGGCAGCAGGGCAGCCCCGGGAGGGAGGCAGCCAGCTCCATGTTCCCTGTCCCGCTCCTGCCTCCATGGCCATGCCTGGCAAGGTGCTGCCTGTGCAGCAGGTACCAGGGCCTGCGCCAGGCTGGGTAGGACTGCCCAGCCCCACCCGCAGCTGGAAGCAGGGGAAATGTCGGGGTGGAAAGCAGGGAGGCAGCTCCACTGCTTGCTCCTAGAGAAGGCAGCGGAGCCCCTTCTTCCCAAGCAGCTCCATCTGGGCCACCACCATCCTGGGCCACCGCCTGCCTAGTCCCCTCCACTGCAGAGTCCACCGGTGCCTGCAGCTGCACTGTCCCAACCCAATCTGATTCTCTCAACCCCCCCATGTAAAAATTTAATTTAAATTGTAAATTAAATTTAAATATGTAAATTAATTTGCAAGTCTGCAGTATAAAAAAGGTTGGGAACCCCTGGTTTAGAGCACACAGGGTATGGCTACACTGGTGATTATCAACCAGGATGCTACAGCACTCTGGAGTACCTTGAAATATTTTCAAGGGGTGCACCAATATATCAGTTGACTATCCATTTGGCACTGATAAGAGGAGAAATTACATTATCGACTATTCCCTTTTTTTGGTCATTATAGCCGATAATTATGGCCACATGCCTAGAGCACCCTAGTGAGCATAGTCTGGTCCCTGCATCCCACTGCCAGCTCAAGCCTGCAGCGGACTACAGGTCCCAGCGAGAAGTGGAAGGGGGTTCCGGGAAGCAGTCACAGGGCTCCATGCCCAACAACAAAGGGATCGTTACCGGCTCCTGCTGCTGCAGCTGGTGCCATGCATGGCAATGCCACATGCGCAGCAGAGACCTGAGTGTCAGGGCTGCCACAGAGGCATTGGGCTGCATGCGGGTGGGGCGGGGTAAGGCACCGTGCGAAAGACATTCCGCTCTCCTGGGCACTGGGCGCCTTTGCAAAAGCAGCTTCTCCCTGGCGGCTGCAGGAGCTTGGCTTCATGGTGCTCGTCAGCAATGAGGCAGCGGCATGCTCTGGGGCTCCAAACATGACCGGCACCACTGTCCACATGAGGGTCTGCCCTGCCTACCCAGGACACCAGCATGAGCTGCACAGGGAGCAGGACTGCGGGTAGTAGCCATGGGCAAAGAGGCAAATGTGCATGGGAATAAGGCCAGAGCAGGCAGGAGGTATCTGTATGTGTGTTATAAATGCAAAACAAACAAATAAAAAGGTTTATTTTTTCAGTAGTTTAAAATGCCTTGCACTATTACTTAATATTGGTTATTGGCTTGGTATCAGCTGATATGGTTGGTTAATCATCAGCTATTGTAATTGTCCAAGAAAATCTTTACCGGTGCACAAATGTGTTGTGGGGTGCCATGCAAAGTTAGCACATTAGGTGTGCAAGCACTATTCATCAGATAAACCCAGACATTTCAAAGAGGAATCTGTAATTCTGACTTCTTGTGTTCTTTCTGAGTTCTTTGCACCAGAAGAATTGTTCTATTATCTTTTTGTAGTTAAAGACTGAGAGAAAGTGAAGAGCTGGCATTTTCCAAGGGGTGCCTTGAGTCTAGTGAAGGGTACTCTGAATCTAAAAAGGTTGAGAACCACTAGTCTACACCGTGGCAGCGACGTGTCCCAACCAGGGTGTTCCCAAACTTGTTCATACACACCAAGCCTGGAAATAGTTCAGGGAAGGTGCTCAGTCCTTCTGCAGCTGTTCTCAAGACCTCAGTCTCCAGCTTACTTAAGAGTGGCTTCTGGGAACAACCCTGGAGCAGCCTTGCCCATACATTTCTAGGCATGGAGCATGTCAGTGAGCAGCAAGGGGCTTGCATGCTTGGGACACACTGCAGCCACGGTGCAGGAGTTGATCACATGTTTGTTTACTACTGTGGGGGGGTTGTTTTTTTCTTCAGATTTTAGAGAAGTTTTTCTTTGTTTTTATAGGCAACTGATCTAGTCTGTCACAAAGGATGCAATAGCAGGTTCCTGGGTGTATATTACCCAAGTGGCTTTTGTGTCAGTCTCAGAACATCTCCACTTCACATTTTGTTGAAACAGATAGCAACATGTTCTTATTTGTTTCTTTTGTGCCACCATGTGGACAAAAAAAAAATACAAGAAGAGAGAATATTTTAGCATCCACAAGTACAGTATACATCCATATTCCATGATCCCTCAATAATCCTTCTACCTAGTCTCCAACAGTTCCCTTAATACCTGAGTCTTCTCCCCACTTAAGTCTCCAGTGAGACTAACTGCCTTTTTGTCTGTAATATCCTAGTAAATTTACTAATTACTATTATCAGTAGTATTTTACTGTAAGACATTGAGTCAAGGAGTCAAGACACCTGCTGATATGTATCCTTGGCTCTGAAACTGAGTAATTGGGTGAATCTTGCAGTGTTACTTGTTATATAAAAAACAAATAATTTTCCTATATTTAATCTTTCCATTTGTAAATTGCTTTGATCTCCTTTGGTGAAATTGTGATAAGAGCGTATCATATTGAAATAGTCCAGGCAAATATATGTTATTGTCCTCAGCTGAATAGAATTTGAATTGTTCACTGTATTTTCATTTAAAAAAACAAAACAAAACATAGTTTTGTTCTGGCTAACAGGTAGTGAAGATTCATTGAAATCAACTTCAATGAAACATAAGTACATGCTTACAGCTAAGTATACACTTGAGTGTTTCCCTGAATAGGGATAATGTTACCTTTTTTACATGCTATTTGATGCTTTGTTAAAGCAAGGTCTTGAAGCAGTATGATCTGAATCCTGTCCCCCATATTACATGAAGTTCTGAATGGCCACAGTGACAACTGTGAAGTCTGAGCTATGCAAGAGGCATGGATATTTTGGGGGATGACATTTTTATATTGGACCTACTGCTTGGTTGGAAGAGATTTTAGATAAATTTGAAGGTGAATTGAGACTGGTCTAAAATTTCTCCCAACCATACAGTTGGTCCAATAAAAAAATATTGCGCCCAAATTCTTGCATATTTCCTGGACCATTGTGGCTACAACATCACTCCAATACTGCCAAAACTGAGATAATGTTATTATTAATGACTCTTCCCTTGACACAGATGACAGTGGGGACATTCATTAGCTTGTAATACCCAGGGGCTGAATTCATGTTAATTTCAGTAAGAAGTGAAACAAAACAGTTTCAGTAATGAAAAATGTCAGAAGCTTATGCTCCAGAAGTTTGAATGCATTTCTGAATCTTTTTTTCTTTATGGCTCAGACCCTTCTAGCTCCATCTTTCTGATTAGCTGTTTCTCCTACCTATGCCTCCCATGATTCTTCACCAGGTCAGATACTAAAACCCAATCCCAAACAGCTACTTAGACACTGAGGATTGAATCCACAAAGGATTCAGACACCCAACTGCAATATTTAGATGTTCCTGAGATTACAATCCCTCTGCCCCCTTCCCCAAGCCTCTTCACTTGGCTGCTCTCAAACTTTATTGATGCCTATGTTTATGTTGGTAAAGTCTCCATGGCCATGTCCACGTGAGTGTAGATGGTTGTTTCCCTGGGGACAAGCAGCAGTGGCATACCTTGTGCTGCTGCTACTAGTCCCTGGGGAACACCCGTGCCATGCATGCTATGGCATGTGGCAGGTTACCTCAGGTGGGGTAGGGGAGACTGCGTCCAGCAACTGTACTGCCCTAGCAGCCTTACCTGGGGTCCTGGTCCTGGGGGCCTTGGGGAAATGCAGCTCTGGCACTTCTGCAGCTGGGAGCCTGGCCTGCAGCCACAGTGTGGCTCCAGCCATCCAGGCTCTGGTTTTGGGTGGTGCGTGCTACCCCATTTTTTTTCAGCATGGGTTTTTTTGGACCTAGGATTTCCCGGGGTCAACCTTATCCTCCCCCACAATGCTGTAAGGTAGCAGCACAGGGAATGCCTGCACATGCAACGTGTGGTACTGCAGATATGTTTGTGGCATCACATACCGCACATCCATGCTCATCTGGACACAGCCCATGTGTCTTACTTTATGCTGGCAGGCCATTGGATATTCTGGGGTTAGCATCTTTCACTCCTACCAGTTTAATGCATTCAATTTTGTATAAATAATTAAATATTTACTGGTTCTGGGACTTGAACCCGAATCTCTCACATCCTACATGATTGCTATGGCCATGGGACTACCAAAAGAAAGCAATCTTTTGTTTTTTTCTCACATGATCCAATAAATTGTTTATACAACAGTGTCAACCAAAGGCACTGAGAGGTGCCTCATCCTGGACTACCTAGCAGTCTGACATTTAGAGCACTGGACCAAATAATATAGAATGTGGATTTGAAAATAGGGTTTCCCCTTTCTAGGTGCCTGCCCTAGCCACTTGGCTCCTGGGTGCGAGGGGTGCCTACCTCCACAGAGGATTCATAGATAGATGAGAGTCTTGAATGGAGGTTGGTGCTAGCTACCTAGACGGGTAGCTGTTTGGTTTGGAATCCTGTTCCTAAGAAACTCCTCTCCTTATGGAAGAAGCAGCCTGGTCACCTAACCTGGGTTGTAAATTCTACTGAGCAGCAAGCCAAGACTGCTAGGAACTAGTGTCACACCACCTTTTGTGGATTTAGGCCCAACTCCCTTGATTTACCTGGCCTCCAGAAGCCTAAACGCCTTAGCTTCCTCCCTCTTTGGTAACCTACAAGTTACAAGAGTGTTAGGGGCTAATGAACGCAGGCGTTTTGTTATGACACCAAGGTGGTTTTAATCAGCACTAGAAGTTTAGATCCACAAAAAGGCAGTAAAATCTTTGTCTAAACTTCTTAAAACTTCTTTGTGTTTGGTTCATTCGAGTTTGGGGCTGAAATCTGGGCCATTTCTTTTTTAATCTGAACTAATGCTCTGGGTTACTAATGTGCATCAGCAGTCTCCACCAGTTCACCTTACAGAATCATTGATACAAGCTGACACATTTGTCAGTCTTCTCTCCCTTTGTCGTTTACCTGTTTGGCTTCCTTCTTTCATCTTATAGTTGTCCAACCCCCTCCCCTCATTTCTTCATGGCTCAAGTTATATTAAATGCATTTCCCAGTAACATGTCATGGGGCCCCATCTGCTGGTAAAATGCTATTATGACACATCCAGTTTGCATTCTAGTTAAATTACTGCACTTATTTTCAAACTAGCCGAGGTACCCAGCTTTGCACAGGTTGCAGTAATCAAGTTTTATTATTATTATTTTTTTTATAAATAAAATATTTTCATTCCATCTTATTTTCCTCTACTAATAAACTGTGTGTATGTGTTCAGTTTTGTACCCTATTTTACTTGTGTGATACAGCTTGACACTGTAAGCTTTTGGTCATACCAAAAACCTAAAAAAGTTGAACATTTAAATGTATTAAACAACTGAATTGTAAGGTAGAATTATTTTTTTACTTTGTAAGACTTTAGCATAGCACTGAGGATTTCACATCATATTTTTCTATCCCAGTTTATGACAGTGTTTGACACTTTTTTTATCCATGCAGAGCTTCAGGATAGACAGTGTTGCATGTTTTGCCATCTGGTGCCAAGATGAAAAGGTTTTTGCCATTGCCAACTCTGGAACAACCAACATAGAGTTGGCCACGAGAAAAGCATGGGCTTCGCAGGTTGAGCCCAACAACTTTGAGTGATTGTCCCTGTGCCTTGTTGATGCTCATGGCAAAACTGAGGCAGATCGGGAACTGGAGTCGTTTAAATTGAAATGGCAGATCAGAGGGAACAATTGGAATGCGTGGAATGAAGACATCCAGTCCCAATGCATGGCCAGTCATGACGGTGGCTTCAATGACATGTGGCATGAGCTTCTTGACAGCCAATCGTGTTCCAGAGTGCTGGTGCATCCAGATTCCTGAGAAGAATGTTGGGTGCACCAATCTTGAGCTTCAGATTGTGTGAAGGCACACCTGGTGGTTCGAGAGAGATGAGAAATTCTATTGGGTAGTTGACTGTCTCATTGGTATCTGGAACAGTGTCCACTGACTTATGTTTTTGCACAATGCCAGGCAATTGAGAAAGAAGGTCTTTGTTTATGGTATTGACTGCATCATTTTTTGGTGCCAGGATGGGTCTTTGGCATAGCCACTTCTGGTCATGAAAGTGATGTGCAACATTTGGAAAAACTGCCTCTTTCAGTTCTTGAAGTGTTGCAACTGTTTTCCCAATGTTGTTCATTGAGATACTTCCATCTTGATTCTCAGATACCATGGCCCCATTTCCCAGTTTGAGCAGGCTTGCAGCAAACTCTCCAGCAGATGCATCACCTGTCATATGCAGTCGCATGTTGGTCATGAGGCTGAGTCGCTGAATGTTTTTCCAAACGTATGAAGCTGAGGCAGGCCTGCAGTTCATCAGCTTTGGTTCCATGTGGAATGACTGGCAGTATCTGTTGAAAATCCCCAGCCAACACCAGAGTCACTCCTCCCATTGTTTTGTCATCATGTCAAAGATCTTGGAAGGTGCGATTAAGAGACTCTAAGGCAGCTTTGTGAGACATTGTGCACTCATCCCAGACAATGAGCTGGCACTCTTGCAGGACCTTTGCTTTGCCACTACCCCTGGCAACGTTGCATGTTGGTGCCTCTGCACTTGCCAGATTTAAAGGCAACTTGAAGGCTGAGTGAGCTGTTCTTCCTCCTGTCAACAGTGTGGCAGCAATGCTTGATGATAATGCCACTGCAAGGGCAATCCTGATGCAAAATATCCTATGCAAGATTCTCCTTGTGGTTGTCCCATAGTTGTTGAGGATTTGACATGGCACATGTCTGCAGCATGATGGCAAACAGGTTTCGCAGCATTCCTGGTGACTGAGTTGCAGCTGCCTCTTCTAATGTGCTGTTCCAGTGTGTATCATCTTCCAGGAGTCCTCTGAGCTGGCAAAGCCTGTTTGTAAGTTTCACAGATCATAGCATCCACTGTTTGCAAGTCCTCAAATGATGATGGACCTGTGACCTCATGTAGAAGCAGTCTCAGGTAAAAGTATTCAAAATTGTTTGGATGTACAGTGTACACACAGCCAAGTGCATCACTGACTTTGATGTCTGGCTGGTCTGACATATTTTGTCCTGCTTTGCAGTGGATCTGACATTCCATGTGTAGTAAGTACCTGGGTACCTGAAGATACAACAGTGTCTGAGCGAATTCATCATCCCTGCAGAGATTGAAGAAAGCAGTGAGAGTTGTGTCTTGTGAAACTTGGGCGCGGTCATGCACGTTTCCTCAGTAAAGTACACTCTTTGGCCATTCTTAAGGTGCACACTGAGATGAAGCACTGTGGGATGTCACTCATGAATTGGGAAGTACAGGATCCTCCAGATGACTTCATTGGTGCTGATGTATCTCCCCAATTCATATTGCCGAGCCTCATCATGCACAGTCCCATCCCTTGTGAGGCCAAACACAGCTATGTCAGATCCTTTGTTGACATACTTGCAGACATATTTGATCGATTTCACAGAGTGGCAGCACTCAGCATTGATGTGTGCATTGAAGAGACGTGAGAGGAGTGGACAGTATGGAACAATCCATCTGTTGTCAACTTGAACCTCAGAACTATGAACTTTGATGGTTGTTGTGAATCCACCGTCTTCTGTTTTTTTCTGACGATACAGTGGGTATCCATCTTGTCCAGTCTGTGTCTCTTTCAAAAGATCATGTGGGAACCTTTTTATGCATTTATTATCTTTCATGCATGGTGAGTTTGGATTGATGCTTCCACAGGGACCATCTGTGTTTAGACAATGGTGAACAGGAGTGGATCAATTTCTGGACCTGGAAGTTCAGCATTGATGATGTCATCCACTCTCTGGACATGAAGTTCATCCTGAAGCCACAGCAGAATGTGGGCATGTGGCAGGCTACACTTTTGGCACTCAATTGTGTACATGTAGCACTGAATGGCTCCAAAAATCCTTCCCTTGTTGATGAAATTCATTAATGCCTCCACTTTGTCGGAATACTCTTGCCAGCAAATCATGCTGATCCTGCGGGTTTTGGCCTGGCATCAGTTCATTAGCCACTTCCGCCCAAGCTGGGTTGCAAGTGAAGGAAATGAAGAGATCAGGGCGGCCATAGTTTCACACACGGCATGGCATCCTAAGTGCGCTCATGCATGTAGCGAGGCCCACTTGTGAAACTGAAAGGCAAGATGACCAACTGGCCAACATTGGCAGCATCTCCATCATTGTTCATGGCGTCCCTGAGGTGAACATAGTTTTCAACTCTGAGTTTCTTTTGGTTCATTCAAATGAATCTCAACCTTTCTGCTTCAATTTTGGCATACATGTCCACAGCAAATTGGTGGAAGAGATCTTTGCATCACAAGATGTGATTGAAACTTCTAGCTTGCAGCATCATCCTGTAAGCATAAAAGTCCATGGCAGAAATCTTCTTTTGAGTTGGCAGTCCCATTGCTGGGTTTGTTCGTTGCAGTTCAAAATGGTAGCCATCATCACCCTGCCAGAAAATTCGTGGATACTGAAGTGCATCATATGATCAGTGTGTCTCAGCAATTCTCTGTTCAGCCTGCTTTGTATTGTCACCCATGAAGTAGATCTGCAGGAATTTGGGCTCTTCATTTGGGAGTGGCATCAGACTGCCAATCCAATGATAAACCTGGCCCTGCACTTTAAATGTGGACATGTAGCCAGATTCTCTGATGTCTTTTGTTGTGCCAAAAGATGTCATTTGGAAGCATGGGTTATATCTTCTAATGTTGCTTTGGAAATGACATGCATCTGGAGTGTTGCCTGTCAACAATGTATGAAGGGGCTCAGGAGGATCATTCATTTGGGGCAGTTGAACCTTGCCACTGTTGCAGTATATCCCTGGACCTTCTCCTTTCCATCTCATTGCAGGGCAGTGGCTGCAAGAAGTTGCCATTGAGACAATTGCAACTAATGGATCAAAACTGTAATCCAAGGCTGGATTGTAGAATAATGCAGAGTTTTCTTTTTCCCCCCAGGGCCAGTTCCTGGCTGCAGCCATTGCTGCTCTGTTTGCAACTTGCTGTGGAGGAGTTTCAGTTGCTCTGGATACAGGTTACCTCGGGTGGGGTAGGGGAGGCTGGGGCCAGCTGGGGTCCCATTAGCCTTACCTGGGCTGCAGCTGCGGCATTCCTGCAGCCCTGCAGCTGGTAGCCTGGCCCACAGCCAGCTCATGGCTCTGGTCAGGTAGGCTCTGGTTTGGGTGGCACATGCTGACGCCATGTCATTTTGTTTGCCGTGGGGTTTTTTGACCCCTTCCTTCCCCCCCACCTGGTGCTGCAAGGTAGCAGTGTGGGACAATACCTACATGTTTGGTGTGTGACTTCACAGATGGGTCTGCAGAGCCACATACCACACATCCACGCTTGTCTGGATGTGACCAGATTGTTCACCTTGCTGTGGGCTACACTCTTCCTCTATTTTGTCTCTTCCTTGTCTACTTAAACTGTAAGCACTTTGGGTTGAGGACCATCCCACATCTGTTTGTAGTCCCAAAGGGCCCCATTTTTGTTAAATCATTAGGTACTGCCATAGTAAGCAGATTAATAACTGAATAAAATACAGGATGATACTTTTGATCTGATAAACATTACAGCAATAATCCAATCCCCTTTTGTAATTTTTATTGTCATTAGATCACCTCTACAAACAGACATGCGTATTGTGCTATTTGGTAAGTATTATAAGTAGGGACCTACTTAAATCATGGTTTTGCAATGTTTGTGATTGAAAATGCAATCCAGTTCATGAAGCTTCTAACATGGTTTGAAAGTCGGCAGGCTTTGATCCACCAAGCACACAAGCTGATGGATTTGATAAACTGGATTGAAGACATGGTATCATAACAACTTGCAAACTGTCAAAGTGAAAACCAGTGGAGATAGGAACTGTTCCAGGCAATAGCTGCAAAGTTGAATCAGTATCACAACTACGATCAATCACTACCACCACAGTTTAAACAACCTCCTTCTTTGCAGCCTCCTTCTTTGCAGCTGTTTGCAAAAGTGCTGTTTGCATTTTTGACCCAAATCAGATGCCTTTTTTGAGTTTTGACCCTCCGCTACTTAATCCCTGTATAACAGAAAGAGCATGACAACAACCGTGCTGCATACATGAACTTTGTCAAAGAATGCCAGATACCTTTGACTGTGACTGTGCTTTGGGATTCTGTTTCTGATCTGTATCCACATCTCTACAACTCGACAAAATGCTGCCTTACAATTACAAACAATTCACACAGAACATGTGATCTCGGTGTATAGACATTACACAAGTGTTCATACCATTGAGACGGAGGATGTCAGCTAAAACTGCTGGTGGACGCTGCCCGCTAGCATTTAACAACTAACATGAATTGTTTCTATCAAGGTTAGCATTATGTAAGATTCCTTAACTTTTTGCAGAATTCTAATAATAAATTATGATGGCATGTTACAATTTATATTGTGTATAAATATATATTCATAATATATTTAAATTGAAATCTAAATTTAATACTTAGATTTGTAATAATACAGTAATTTATATGATATTTCTGTGGAACTTGCTATTTAATTATGCAGTTTTTGCTTCTCTGCCAATCATCAGTGAGGGATGGGGCTGCTGGGGCCCCTCCACCAACCAGCAGCAAGGAGCAGGGACACTGTGAAATACCCATGAAATTGGCTCCGTACACCATAAGCAGGCCACAAAGAACCCTTTGACTTGCCGCAACTTAAGGAGGTCCCAAATCATAACTTATTACCGAACATATATGAATTATGGGTTGGGTATAACTCACTTATTCTAAGTTATTTCATCTGAAACTTGAAGAACAAGTTATCTTAATATAAGAATTTTACACAGTGGGATGCATATTCCCTCTGGGTTCACTATATAGACCAGAAACATCTATTTTGTGGGACACTTGTCATTAAAGTCACCTCAGTAACTGATTATGACACAAGAAAGTGTCTAAAATGATCAACTCCTTTTATTAAAACAATAAATAGATATAGATCACTGGTAATAAATTAAAGTTGTACAAAGAAAATATTGAGAAGCTCTATATATGTTACATTGTTCCTCTGCGAAGGACACACCCTAAGCTAGTGGTGATGCACAGTCCTTCAGAACTTCTAGTATTCTGAGTCTATGAAGTGAGCATCAGCCCACTTATAGCTTGTGCTACATAAACTTTGGTTAGTCTGTAAAGGTGCAAATCTACCCTGGCTTCTACTTGACTTCAGACTAACAGGGCTAATTATGTCGGACTCCGTGAAAGGGAAACAGGAAGAGCAGCTGTGCCCAAACACCTCTGCTGTAGTGTCAGGTCTTATTTACTATACAAACAACAAAACTTGCACAGACAAGCTTCATGCTTTAATCATCCCCTAGCTGCTCCCCTCTTCGGAAACACTTCTGGAAAACTGAGCATATTATGGACTTCCTTTAGAGAAGATGGTTGCTAGGGTCCCATTTCTTCTGCTGGGCCTGTGCTGTACACCCCGTATGGATGCCATCTATTACTATTTCCTCACTGAGCATGTTCAAGAGGGTCTCGCTGACCTTCCTAAGATGGATGCAGTATCTATCTATCACTCCACTAGGTATGCTTAGGTTGCATTTTTTTAAATTCCCTATGGCAGCATAAGGGGGCGCTACATAAAGAACAAAACATTTCCCATAATTTTGTTTATGTTCTCCCCATTTTGACAATCTGTTCCTTAGAGGAAAAAGCCACTGGAATGGGCAACAAGTGCATCTTCAACTGGTTACAATCCTGCCCATTCCACATTTCTAGCTAAAGACTTGCTGGGGATGAGAGAGGGGGCTGTCCACAATTTCTGCAGATCTGCTGCATTCTGGGTGAATTGACCAGGTGCATTTCTGTTATCTTTGTGTTCTGGGTATCTACTTCTCCCTAGTATCTTGGCTCCAATAAATTCATCCTGTCAGTATGAAGAGATGCTTCTTTAAGGAGTGTTTTTATAAAAGAGGTTCATAGATTTCATAGATGTTTAGGGTTGAAAGGGACCTTAGTAGATGATCAAGTCCAACCCCTGCCCTGTCCAGGAAAGAGTGCTGGGGTCTGATGACCCCAGCTAGTTGCTTGTCCAGTCTCCTCTTAAAGACCCCCAAGGTAGGGGAGAGCACCACCTCCCTTGGAAGCCCATTCCAGATTCTGGCAACCCTTACCATAAAGAAGTTCTTCCTGATGCCTAATCTAAATTTGCTGTCTGCCAGTTTGTGGCCGCTGTTTCTAGTAACTCAAAGGGGTGCCCTGGTAAACAGATTATCTCCTATTCCTTGCTGTTCCCCTCCCCCACCCTTGACGAATTTGTAGACAGCCACTAGATCTCCTCTCAGCCCTCTCTTGCAGAGACTGAAGAGATCCAGGTCCCTCAGTCTCTCCTCATAGGGCCTTACCCCAACATGATGTAATGTCATTATTTGTACTGTTCAACCCATTCACACTATCAGTCTCCCAGATTGCTTTCAATAGTCACCAGGAGATCAATGCCAATTCCTGTAAACTCCCAGCCAATCCAGGAGGGTTAGCAACCCTATGTGTGAATTGCATTTGAATGTGGGGAACCCCCGTGGTAGAGGCAGCTGGCAGGGTTGCACTCATCACCCCCATGCATAGTGCTGGCCAGAGCTGCACACTGCCAGGCACCAGCACCTGCACCTAGACCAAGCACCCTGCATCCTGCTGCTGCTGGCAGTGGGGGCTGCATGCCATGGGGGGAGCATGTGGGGGATCCCCACACCCCCACCCTCCCTCACACCCACGCCCTGCCCACCCGAGCTCCATGTTCCAGCTGCCCCCTAGGTGCGGTCTCCATGCTTCTGCCAGCCCCAGCCCCATACTCCGTACCCCCACCCAGCTGCACTTCCCCCTCCCACCCCCGCCCCCACCACTTCCCTGCTTGCTGCCTGAAGTGAGCAGGATGCCAGGGAAAGCAAGCAGGTCCCCCAGTGGCTGCAGCAGTGGCAGCAGCAGGCCTGCCCAGAAGTTGTATGCTGGCTGGCCCAGGCCCTTCTGTCCACAAGGGTGGGAGCAAGGTGCAATAAGGTATGTTTGGGGGTGTATGTGGGTGCCTCGCTCCCACCCTCATGCATGAAAGGCCTGGGTGTGGTACAATTTGTTGGTGGGTGCCCACGGGCTGGATGAAAGTGCCTGGTGGGCCAGATCCAGCCCACCAGCCGTATTTTGCCTGCCCCTGCCTTAGTCACAATGAAAAACTGAATGGAAGCACTTGAGCCATAGTGGTACTTAGGACTTTTAAAAAAAACAGAATAGAAAATATAGTAGAATAGCTAGGTAGAGAAAAAAAAAAAGAGAAGGAGAAAGCTACTAGCATTAGAAATAAGTGACTAGAACTATGTCAAGTAACTTGCAAAAGGGAGCCTTTGACATTAGGAGTCTTTACAAAAGTTTGCATTAACATTTTTTTTTTCAAATTTGAAGTCACTGGGTCAGTTACAAACCTTTATAGGCATGATTGCTACCCTTTGGGACAAAAGAAAGAAGTAGAGAAACTATCACTTAAGAGAACATACAGACAGTTATACCCTGGCTGTTCACAGTTTCTCTTAAAAACAATATGAAAAGGAAACCTCAAGAACACAAACATTTCTATTTCACTCAATTCTGAGTAATGAAATTGTAGTTTAATACAAGGGGCAAGAAATCAACCTGCTGAAAACTCAAAAGGGGCAAAGTGCTAGAATTTCTATATCCCTATCTGGGTAGAGTTCCCATACACAGGATTGACTTAAACAGGTGGCAAGTGAGACTTGTTTACATACCCATCAAACCAAGAAGCGCCTCTTCCTAATGCTACCAGTTATGTTTTGTGTCACACCGCTATAAAAAAAAATATTGACACACAAGAAATTGTTGGAGACCTTGGGTTTGGTAACTACATATGAAGAATGAGAACTGTGTGCTTCCTCTGAAACAGGTACTTCCTTTATAAGTACAATAAACTTAACTTTCATCATGAATGGTGAAATTTTATTAAACAGTAGGGCAGACCTTCAGTGGAACTGATAGGAAGAAATCTTCCTTCTTATCTTCTCCATAATTAGGGTAGATTAAATCTAAATCTAGGGCTGGGCTAAATCTAGGGCTGCATTATGGCTGGAGAAACCAGTTATTAAATTACTACTCCAACACAGCAGGTGACACAGCAGGGTGCCTTAGCATTTCCTATAGCCAATGAAAGGAAGACAAATTCATAAAATCACAGAAAATTAGGAACCTCAGGAGGTCATGTAGTCTAACCTCCTGCTCAAAGTAGGACCATCCCTAACTAGATCATTCAAGTCCCCCTGCGGCCGATAGCACCGACCGAGAGGGGTCCCCTGCCACGGCCGATTGTGCCAGCTAGGAAGTGGCCACCATGTTCCTGGAAGTGGCTGCAGCACTCCCACTCCCCAGCTGGTGCTTGCAGTGGGGGCACTGGCACTCCTGCTGGCCCCCCTACCTGTTGCCTAAGCAGTGAGCGTGACCTATCAGGGAGTGCACCGGCGCTCTCAGGGGGTGCATGTGTACCCTCATGCACCCCCTACACATCTCCACTTTCTGCCACCATAGAGAACAGTCTAGCTTGATCCTCTTTGGAACCAACCTTCAGGTAGTTGAAGGCTGCTATTAAATCCTGTCTCAGTCTTCTGTTCTGCAGACTAAATGAACCAGTTCCCTCAGCCTCTCCTCATAAATCATGTGCTTCAACCCCCTAACTATTTTTGTCGCCCTTCGCAGGACTTTCTCCAATTTGTCCGCACCCTTTCTATAGTGGGGAGCCTAAAACTGGGTACAGGACTTCAGATGTGGCCTTGCCAGTGCAGAATAGAGGGGAATAATTACTAGGGCTGTGTGAGGCTTTGGACAGAGCTTTGGATCCGGAAAAGCTTCAAATACTTTGGGGTTCAAAGCAGCATGTCCAGGTCAAAGTGCTGGCCTCATTAGGCTTCCCGAAGAGGTTCGGAGCTTCCAAAGCACTTCAGAGCCGTCTTGAAGATCCGGCCATAGGGTATAATGGGGAAAGAATAACATATCTATAGTTTTGTTGTTTTTTGTTCAATTTGGATGAAATTTTCCGGGATGGTAGACTCTGCAGAGTGCATGAAGCCTGCCAAGTTTCAAGAAGATCAGTACAGGGGTTTTGGGGAAACTGCACCCCAAATTCTTGAAAGCAAAACTCATGTCATGTCTAGGCATTACAACGTAGGGGGGTGAAAACTGCTGCGATGGTAGCCCCTGCTGAGGCCATGACGCCTGCCAGCTGTCGAGGAGATTGGTGCAGCGGTTCTGGGGCCCTGCATCCCTAACTGCTGACAGACAAAACTCATGGCATGGGTGCTTGTGCAACTATGTCTGTGTCTGTCTTGGGGCGTGGGAGACACTACTGCAGGCCTGGCTGCTAAGTTACTGTGTTACCAGTTACAAATCAATCATGATTCACTCAGGGACCAGCTCAATACACAGAACCTAGCTAATGTAGCCAGTTACTCGCCAACAATTAGCACCTACAAAACCAGACTAAGGAGAGGAAAGAATCCATACAGACAATCAACTGCCCCAAGACAGAGTCAGTCAGTTGCACAAGCACCCATGGCATGAGTTTTGTCTGTCAGCAGCTAGCGGTGCAGGGCCCCAGAACCCCCCTGCACCTATGTCCTTGACAGCTGGCAGGCTTCGTGGCTGCAGCAGGGGCTACCATCCCTTCAGCTTTTACCCTGCTACACCTTAACACACACAGGGTCAGCCATGGCATGAGTTTTGCTTGTTCGCAGCTTGAGGTGCTATTCCTCACAAACCCCTGCACCGATCTTCTTGAAACTTGGCAGGATTTGTGGCCTCAGGAAGAGCTACCATCCCTGCAGTTTTGACCCCACTGTGTTGTAACATGTAGGCGTGACATGAGTTCTGCTTTCAAGAATTTGGGGTACAGTTCCCCCCAAACCCCTAAACTGATCTTCCTGAAACTTGGCAGGCTTTTTGGCCTCACCAGGATCCACCACTTCTGCAGTTTTCACTCCCCTGTGGTGTAACACGCAGTCATGACATGAGTTTGGCTTTCAAGAATTTGGGGTGCAGTTCCTTCCAAACCCACATACCGATCTTCTTGAAACCTGGTAGATTTCATGCTCTTAGTAGAGACTACTACCTGTGAAAGTTTAATCCAAATCAGACAAAAAACAACAAAGTTATAGATATTTCATTGATTCCCCATTATACCCTATGGCCGGATCTCTGAGGTGGCTCCGAAGCTTCAGAGCTGCTTCAGCCAGATCGAAGTGGAAACCCGGTCTGGAGCTCCAGATAGGATCCCTGGCATCTGAAGCGGCCAGATCCAAAGCCGGATCATGTCACTGCTAACTTGCACAGTCCTAATAATTACTTACCTCAATGTGCTGGCAGCACTCCTACAAATGCAGCCCAGCATACTGTTAGCCTTCTTGGCAACAAGGGCACACTGTTGACTCATATCCAGCTTATTGTCTACTGTAAACCCCCAGTCCTTTTCTGCAGAACTGGTGCTTAGCCAGTTGGTCCCAAGCCTGTAGCAGCGCATGGAACTGTTCCATCCACTTTGCACTTGTCCTTGTTGAACTTCATGAGATTTCTTTTAGCCCAATCCTCCAATTTTTCTAGGTCACTCTAAATCCTAGCCCTACCTTCCAGCATATCTACTACATGAAGATATTGGATAAAACTGGCTCCAGGACTAATCCCTTGGGCACTCCACTTGATACCAGCTGCCAACTAGACATTGAGCCATTGATTACTACCAATTGAGCTTGATGATCCAGCCAGCTTTCTATCCACCTTACAGTCCATTCATCCAACCCATACTTCCTCAGCTTGTTTGCAAGAATGCGGTGGGAGACTGTATCAAAAGCCTTGCTGAAGTCAAGGTATATCACACCCACTGCTTTCCCTGTACCCAGAGAGCCAGTTATATCATCATAGAAGGCAATCATGTTGGTCAGGCATGATTCACCCTTGGTGACTCCATGCTGACTGTTCCTGATCACTTTCTCCTCCAAGTGCTCAGAAATGGATTCCTTGAGGACCTGCTCCATGATTTTTCAAGGGACTAAGGTGAGGCTGACTGGTCTATAGTTCCCTGGATCCTCCTTCTTCCTTTTTTAAAGGTGGGCACTATATTTGCCCTTTTATACAGGATCTTAGGAAAGTAAGTCTAAAAGGGACCTCACAAAGTCATCTAGTCCAGCTGCCTACAAAAGGTAGGATCATCCCTGACTAAACCATCCCAGCCAAGCATCTGTCTAACCCGGTTTTGAAAACTTCCAAGGATGGAGATCTCACAGTTTCTCTAGGTAGCCTGTTCCAATGCTTGACCACTCTCATAGTCAGAAAGTTCCTCCTAATCTCTAACCTACATTTCCCCTGCTGAAGCTTTGAGGCCATTGCTCCTGGTCCTGTCCCTTCTGGTCACAAAGAAAAGCCCATCTTTATCCCCTCTGTAATCACCCTTCAGATATTTGAAGACTCTTATTACATCTCCCCATAGTCTTCTCCAGACTAAATAACCATATTTCTTTCAGCCTTTCCTCATAAGTCTAGTTTCCTAGACCCCTAATCATTTTCTTTGTTATGTGCTGGACCCTTTCCAAACTGTTCACACCCTTCTTGAACTGTTGGGCCCCAAACTGGACACAATTCCAGGTGAGGCCTCCCCACGGCTGAATAGAAAGGAAGGATCACTTTCCTTGATTTGCAAGCAACTCTCCAATTAATATGACCTAGTACGCTGTTGGCTTTTTTTGCAACAAGAGCACACTGTTGGCTAACATTCAGCTAATGGTCTACAGTAACCCCTAGGTCCTTCTCTGTAGTACTGCAGCTTAGTCACTCATTCCCCAAAATATATTTGTGCATGTAATTATTCCATCCCAAGTGCAGAACTTTTCACTTTTCCTTTTGAATCTCATCTGATTGACTGGACCATTTCTCCAGTCTATCCAGGTCATTCTAGATCCTAATCCTAGCCTCCCAAGTATCTGCATCTCCACACAACTTGTTAGCATCCACAGATTTGCTAATCCCATCATCCAAAACGTTAATGAAGACATTAAACAACATTGACCCAAGACCAGGGGTAGGCAAAATGATGGATCTGGTTGGCCCCTGTCCACATAGCTCTCAGCCAGACTTCTTCATGGAGCCCTGGGAGCGCAGGGCCATGACAGCACGAGGCTGCACAACTGGGGCTCTGCCCTGGCTTCACGCAGACCCATGCTTGCAGGTTGTCCATGGAGACAGACTGAGAGCAGACATGGACAGGCTGCGCACCAGGGTTGGGAGCTGCTCTGGGGCTGGGATCTTGGGACAGTGACAGCATATACCCTTGACTGGGGTAGAGCTGTGAAATGCTCCCTGTACATGCCTGCCCATAAAACCCATGCTTGTCACAGGGGCATGTGGGCAGCAGATTGTGGCTGTGCCCCAGCCCCACACTGTCACTGCCCCATGATACTGAGATCTCCCTGGCCCCGCCCACCTGTTTCACTCCCGGCTGTGGCACCATCCCAGCCACCCAGCAGCACGCTGTGCCCGCATGGGTCCTGCCCTCAGCAGTGGCTATAGGGCAGATGGACTGGGGTGCCCAGGCAGCAGGGTTGGGTTTGGAAGCAGCAGCCAGAGGGAACCATTCCCATGGGAGCTGCTGGAAAATTGAGTCTGCTGCAGGCCAGATCCAGCCTGAGGATGAGTCTTTGCCCACCCTTGCCCAAGACAGACCCCTGGCAACCCCCACTTGATACTTTCACCCAATTTGACATTTGATCCTGTGGCCAAACCTATCCCTTGAGACTTGACCCTTGCTGCAGGCCTGCTGAAAAATCCTCTTACTCTCCTGGGGCACTCATCTGCTATGACTTGATGGGAAGCTCAGATCGAATACCACCCTGTAGAAAGGAGAAGTTTCCTCTGATAAGGTGATCTCACATGTGCAAACAGTCCAATAAGGCCTATGGTAAGGCCTCTACTGGGCCTATAATGAGGGCTCCTCCACCCCTACCCCTGAACCACAGGCCTCTGGAACTGAATGTAGTTTCTAGCCCCCACTGTTTAGGATTCACAGCCAGATGACTATCGGGAATTTCTAAAAGTCCATCTCACACAAAAATAATGAAATATGGGCAGGTGGCCTGCCCCTCACCCGCTGCAAGTGTTGTTCTCGCTGAGCGCTCTCCTCCTTCACCACTTCCTGTGTCCCTTTAGGGTTTCCTCTGGAGACTCCCAGCTTATCAGGACTAGTTTCCACTTGCTGGCTGTGGTTCATTCCTCCTGAGCCAAGAGGAATCACCTGTGTTAGGCTGGGATCACGTGGGTCTCGTCCTGGGACCTGGCACCACTCAAACTTCCATTCCCCAGTTCCCACAGTCCTGAATAGGGCCTCTTTTTCCAGAGGTCCCTGTTTTCCCACAGAGTCCTTATGGACATCAGACCAGGCCAGGACAGTATGCTGCAGGGCTGGGAATACCTCCACAGCTCTTCCCTGAGCAACTGGGTTTATTTGACCCCTAACTTGAGAAAAGCCAGTAAATAAATTATCCTTAGCTCTCAGGGCTTCTGTCCTACCCTAGGGCTATTCCCAGAGGGCAATGTTGGGGCCGGCCTGTTCACCATCCAACCCTGGTTACTGCTGTCACTTGTCCTAGTGCTGGTACAGTGGCTTGTCTCTCAGGGGCTGTGGGAAAGGGGGGAAGCGGGGGGATCCCCCTCCCTGGTTCCTCCTACTCTACTACAGACCCACTGATGACCTCTTGTTAAGCACGATGAGCCAGCCAGTTAGGTATTCACTGTAACTATGTCCACGATAGGGACTATCCATTATAAAGATGTCCTTACAGTCACAAAGGTGCCTGCCTAGGAGTATAACTCTTGGACAAGTTAGTAGATGGTGCAACATTTGTATTGTTGTAAATCACAAGGCAGAATCCACACAATGTAAAACTATCCTAAAAATCAGGGAATTGAAAAAAAAAGTAATAGTTTTTAATCTATTTGTATTTAGCTGCTGTTTTCAGAGCCTAATCAGGTGCATTTGAATCACATTTCCATTTTTTTCTCTGTCACCTGGAAGACTAGAAAATCATTAAAAAAATATAATATGAATTCCTTGAGCTATTGCAGAGCTGTCAAATCTTTCTGCCTGTCATCAGAACATCCTGATATTTAACATTTTGAAAAATTATTATAATCTTTTTAAAAGGTTTTTAGAAAAAAAACAGAAAATACTTGAAATTTAGTCATTTATACTTTTAGATATGACAGCTTATAGCATGCAGATTATATATTTTAGAAACTTTTCTATCTTCAGGTTCTAAAGAGTCCAGTCAGTTGTAACTCTTTGTTTAAACCACTAGGCTGCACTGCTTTCAACAAAAAAGTAACAATAATCTTTACAATGAAACAGAAACATTTCTCACTAGTCTTGAATTCATGAACCCAAAATTTGGAGTTCTGTTATTTATGGCAATAGGCTGCATCACCAAGTAAAATTCAAGTGTCTTGCGAGAAAAAACACCAGTAACACTTTACTCATCTTTCAGATAACTGGATGAGATGTTTTGAATTTCAAGGTAAAGCAATACCTCACAAGCCATTGGCAAATAGATTAAATAAATCCTTCAATGCAACAACACCCCCATTTTAAAAAACAAATGCATGTACCAAAGAAACCAGCTGTGCCCCCAGTTCCCTAGGAGTGATCCCTCTGTGCCAAGAGCAGCGTGGCATAGGAGCAAGCCATATTGATTGCCAATTATAGCACAGAGGAGTCCTCTACCAGCAAACTTAAGGAACTACTTTAATTGAACAGTAAATCAGGCCCTATTTTTATTATATTACATATCTGCAAATATTATACAAAGATATCAGTTTTATAGTAGTCACATTGTATTGTACATGTAGAAAATCTAACTCCCCTCATTTACCATTTTCTTAAGGTATTATATCCAAAATATGCATTTTGTTTACTTTAATGTGGGAAGAAAGGGGGGCCCTGTGCTAAAAGCACAGATACAACATTATAGAAACAGAGGTGGCACCCAAGATCAAATGATTGATAAACTCTGCCTGGCTGTACAGGACAGAAGAGGAGTTGTGTACTAAATGAACATTTCTAGAACATAAGGGTTGAGAGACAGCATCTGCCTCCTAAGGTTGCAAGTGGGCTAGAAATACAGGCCAGCACCTAGGCCAGGAGTTGAAAGGAGACTTGGAGAATCAGAGGCAGCAACATGATGTGTTCTGAAGGTGGGTATGATCATGTCACAGGGCAACCTGGCCCTTTAAGATGAGTTGATCCCATCCTATTTGTATCTAGTTGATCTGTTCTTAAGTGATGGCTTTGAGCTTGACATAGCAACTGGGTCAGACATGGGAGAGCAGAGGTGTAACAACATGGCCAGGCACTCTGGGCCGGTGCCATACAAAGGGGTTGTGGTGACTTCCGGTTGGTGCCACTGCCACTTGTGCAATTGTGTGGCTGTAGTAAAAGCTGTTTTTCTGCCCCCTTCCTTCCCAACACTACAAGTCAATGCCTGGCCAGTGAGATAAGGGGACACTTTTTTATATGGTCATAGTTTAAAGTGGGCCTGTTAGAGAGGTCTGGAGGATCTGTAGTTACTGGCATGTACTACAGCACTCTGTTTGGGTGTCCTTGCACTCAGTGGTGCACATATTTTTATTTCATAGATGTGAAAATTAATGCATCTGAGACCTCTTACATTTGTCAAAGTCCATAGTTTAAATTGTTTTTAGCACTGTTTCAAGCTGTAAATTTGATTACGTGGAAGGCTATACTTGTACATGCTTTTCACCTTCTTTACAGCATGAGTTGGCAAACTCACACATTCAAATGGAGCCTATATTTGTATGAGTATATAGTTAAAATTTCCTTTTCTGCAAGCAAAAACCCACTCTTTCTTCTAAGCAACCTTCGTTTCTTCTGAGAAGCAACTCTGAACTAAAGCTGTGAAACCTTGAGTTTGTTTTGCATCATTCCACGTGGAAGACAAAACATTGCAGAAATCATAAGCTTTATCCAAAAACATTCATTGCAACATTCCAACCTTTCATAAAGTGGCAAAGTCACATCAGTCTTTATAGTAACACACCCTGACAAGAAAAATGCTTTTTCTCAAATGTAATCAGAACATTAATACACATACAAGCAGAGATGTTTTTTCAGATACTTTTTTCAGTTAGTAGCTGTTCAGATGAATGGGAGTGATGGGCTTACAACTGTGAGCATGGCACTACAAAGAGATTCAGAAAGCTACAGTGCCTCCTTCCCAAAGGAAAAGTTGCTTTTAGAAGAATGAACCATAGTAACTAGACAGGTCAAAGATGTGACCAACCCCTATATTGACTGCTTAGCAAAAAAAGAGTACAACTTAGTAAAGGCAGGAACAGGATATAGATATTAGAACTTTTAAAAGGTGAGAAGTTCTTGCACTTGTCTTTGGTTAAATGAAAACAATGAAAGAGTTACAGCAGGACCTGTTTATACTTGCTTGTGTTTGGCTAAAAACAGAAAAAGGAGCTTGGTCAATGTTATTTCCTATTTGGGTTTGCATTGCTTTAAACATACACTTGAGGCTCAGATGTACATGACCATCTCAAATGAAATAACTAAAAGACATATTTAGTTCAATTTAGACTATTTTATTAAACCCACTTAGTCCAAGGGCCATGGACTAAAGAACTCAGAGTTGAATCAAATACTTTAACTATTGCTGTTTTATACACAAACATAATATAACAGGAAGAATGATAATGAAATAAAACTCCAAACAAGATGACAATCATGAAAAAAACACCCACATGAGCCTTTTTACAGACCACAGCAGGTTCTGCATCTTAGCTGTTATCAGGTATTTCTCCCTAGTCAACAGACAATACAGTTATCCTTACAAATAAAACTTACCTCAAGAGTATGTTCCTTGCTTCACCCTTTCATTTTTTACTTCTTACACATCATACAAAATTTCATCCTACCAGTCACAGCCAGGAAGATGTAAGCATGAAAAGAGAGGGAGAAGAAACGCTAATGAAAGTAGAAAGATTTGCTGACAGTTTTTTCAGCCTTACATTTGGCTCAAAGGGAAGTCATCATCCCTCCCAGCACAAGAGATACAGCCTGAAAACACTTTGCCCCTTCCCTTTATCTTTCCATTTTCTGTTTTGTCGTTATCTTAAATCAGGGGATTGAGACTTCTCTGAGACATTTTCTCTGGCTATTTTAATCAGCTTTGCAGGAGCCAGTGCTTCCTGGCTGTGACTAGTAGGAGACACAGTTTCTGGAAAATAGAAAGCTCTCTGGAAAACTAGAGCTTCTTTTCTTTCTATTTTTAATCTACTCTATTACAATGCTTTCCTGATGATTGTCTCCCTCTTCTATCTCCTTTCCCTGGCTCTCCTTTCCAACATGCACCATCCTGGTACAGATGACAGCACCACAGAAGGCAATGTTCAGCAGTGTTAAATTTGGGCACATGTTTTACCTGAGGTGCAATAAGCATTACTATGTTGTATTAAAAGTTAGAATGTGTTATGAGCAGTTGCACAGTAATGCTTACTATTATCTCAGCCTGCTCTGGACAGGCCTGGAGCTGGCTGTGCCCTCCCATCCGTCCCGCGTGCCTTACCCCCACTGACCATAGCACTGGGCACCACAGCTCACATGTCCACCTATGAGGACGTGCAGCCCCCACACCCAGAGCCCATGCACTTCCTACTGTATGTTGAGTACACCCAACCCAAGAGTGCCCAACCTTGGCACACTGCAGCAAGTTGAGTCTCCACTAGTGGCAGTGGCTAGAAGGAGGCACAGGGACCCAAGCTCTGGAGAAGGTGGCTGCTTCTGCCACTGGATCCGTAGGGTGAATTGGGGGTCCACTGCTGGCAGAGAGAGACTCCAGGATCAGATCAGGACCCCAGTGCAGTGCAGGGGCTGGGACCAACAATCAGCTGGTTGGCAGTCCCAGCCCTATCATCACCCCTTTCAAGACTTGCATTCAAAAGCTTGTTTAACTTTATACCAACCATGCAGTTGGTCCAATAAAAGATATCACCCCCAAAAATCCTTGTCTCTTGTATAATTGCTGGACTATCACAGCTACAACATCACTTTAACACTACCAAAACAAATATTTTAAGAATCAGATGGGGTGAAATAGATAGGCTTATGGATGGGGGCAGCCCTGACTGCTGCAATCCCATTATGTCTGTTCATTCTCCTCACAGCTATATGAGAATGAGGAAGCAGCATACTGAACAGTCTGGCTGAGAGATTGGCATCAAATGCAAGGGAAATTACTGAAGTGCAAGGGATTTAAGAAAGATGCATTGGTTTCAGAGAGCACTCAGAAAAGCTCAAGAACTGAAACAGACACAAGCACCAGCCTGTATAGCAAGCATCAATTATGCAGTAGTTTATATGTGTGCATCTTTCTGTGCCTTAGGGAACGTTTCATCAACAGCACACACAGTACCTGTGAGGGGTAGAGAGAGACTTTCTGAATAGCAAATTACAAAGATACCTATTTGAAAGGATCTGATCTCAACAAACGTGGCTTGTTAAGATGAACACTAATTTCTGGGAGGGGCAGGTTAAAAATAAAAAATGAGTAATTTCTGTATGTATTACTGCACAAGAGAATGATGAAAGAGAGCAGTTCTAAGAAGGATGAATAGCGTAAGAAGCATTTTATCCACAATTACATTTTGTCCCTGATCAAACTATTTCAAGCAACCATGTTGGAACCAGGAAACAAGAGAACTGTTTGGAGGGGAAGCCCAGTATCTGCACACGGCTGATGGCAGCCTATGGAGATCTTTTTTCAAAGATATCTAAAAAAAATGCTACTACTTTAACCAGAGATAGGTCCAAAACCAGCCATCAAGATCTAACAGCCAGCTTAAATCTTCACCTTTATCTGGATCCATTGTTCATGATGGGCTTTCTCTTTATAATGGGCTGAAACAGAATTTAGCTGTAAACCTCAGGAGCTTTAGAAGATGAGCTTGTATTCAAATAGTGCAGGGGGATCAATCTTGTGAACAGAGTTGGTCACATTTGAGATGATTTTTTTTTTAAACACCAGCGCAACAGTGGATTTCATATGTATGCATTGCCCCCTATCACAGTTCAAGGCTAGTTATAAACTTTCTCCCCTCTTCTTCTGCCTCTTGTCTGCACATCATAAAGGCTTTGAGCCTTTGCCTTTCTTGGACAGAATTCCACAGTTCTTCCACTCTGAGGACCAGTTTTGGGATGATAGTGCCATACATACCAAACAATTGTTCATCTGGTGCCACAGTCCCTTTGGGAGCCCTGACCAGAGCTGCATCTCTTTAAAACAAAACATCATTTAATTTAAATTGTAGGAAAACAGTGCAGCAAAAAAGGAAAGGGGTTTAAAAAAGGTCTATATTCATAGCTTACCCAGGCTTACATAGACCCTGGGTGCTCCCCAATCTGACCTAAGTGTCAGATTGCTCCTCAGTCTGTAGCTACTGTATCATGTTAGCTCATATTTGACTATAGCCCTTAACTTGTCCCACTGAAGCATGAACAAACTCAGACTAGTGCTGCATTACTTCAGATCCATTTTGGAATATTCATCTGGCAGCATCAATATACAACCTGATGTCTAAATATATCTGAAAAAGAGCTTTTGTCACCACCAGAGAACTGTGCAAGGTTTGAAGGAGATGATACAATGTTTGCACAGATAATTACCTTAAAAGTTGAATGCGTATTGAGGACAAGCAGAGGAAGAAAAGAGGCAGATCGAGGGCACGGAAATAAAAAAGTGGATAACTTTTACAGTAGGTAAATCACTTGTGCTACTGGCATGAGCTTTGTGACATAATATTTATGCAGAAGAAGTGAATAATGGCTGGTTCTTTTGAGCCTGGCTGTTGGGAATAGTTCACATAGTTTGCTATGGCTGAGGGAAAAACAAATTACAGTTTATGTATAAATTGAATATCTGCAAAAAACCACTTCAACATACTTGTGAAAAAGCTCATTAATATTGAGATCCACTCAATAATAATAGTTCCAGTAGATGATGTCACTATTTTATGCAACTACAGAACAACAAAGTCCTTCACGTAGACAGGGACCAGCAACCTTTCCAAGCTGTGGGTCAGAACAATCCTGCTCCTGTCTGGCGTGGGTTGGGTAGCTTCAGTAGTACATCAGCAGCAAGGGGTGTTTGCCGACACCCATGCTGAGGCCAGGCAACTATGCTGATACCACTGCTGCTTTTCCCAGCCCCTGAGTCCCCAGCTGGGATATAAGCACGGCTTCCAACTGGAAAGGAGGTGAGCTGAGGCTAGGCAGCTGGGAACTGAGCCCATGCTGCTGGCACTGCTTCTCCCTAGCCCCCTGCTCCCTGGCTGCAGCATGGGCACAGCTTCTAGCCCCCAAGGCCAGGCAGTTGGAAGGTGTGCCTGCAGTGATGCTGCTGCTCCACATGTCCTGCCCCACTCCTGGCTGCAGCACAAGTGCAGTGGGACTCTGCCCAGCCCCAGTGCAGTTCCTCACTAGCTGGGAGCTGCACCCATGCTGCAGCCGAGAAGCAGGGGGTTGGGAGAAGCAGTTCTAGCTGCCTTGCCTCGGCCCAGCTCCTCAGTGCCCAAGTCCAGCATGGGTGCAGGCAAAGGCAAAGACTTTTGACTCTTTGGGCCAGATCTAGGAGCTCTGCAGCTGCAGGCTGTGTTGCTGACCCCGTCATATAGCATACAGTCACAAAACTTAAAACAGATCCATTTTCCTTTAAAGGAAGATTTTAAACAATTTACCACATTAAGGACAAATTGCATCTCTTGTGAACACAATAATTGGTGATCATACCTGTTTAGAACTTTACCAGGGACTGTTACTATTGTCACGGTCTGCCCTTGTGCCATTTTTTAAATTAGTTTTTGTATTCCTTATGGCTATACTGGCATACATTTTTGCATCATTTTGTTACAACTCTGTCATCTTGTAAAGTTCCCAGTATAGTCAAGGGGAATTCTGTTTGAATAGAAGCTACATAGCTGAATTTTCTCTTCTTATTTTAAAAATAAATGGCTGTGAAAAGGATATGCAAACATTAGATAAATCATCAAAGTGAAGAAAAAAGTTTTCTTTTTAATAAAGTAGCCATTTCCCTTAGAGTTTTTCCATTAAATAACAACAGTAGTAGTGACAACATGTCCACTTAAAAAGACTAGCCCAGCAGATTGAGATGGCAGAAATTGCTTCGTGTGAAACATTAAGGCTGAAGATTTTACATGTGATCTGGGAAGAACTGATCTCTTATCTAAAGATAAGCATGGATGCACAAGTGAGAGAGACTTGAGGTCACCAAGTAGGCATCAGTGGGTGAGGAAGCATAGCAAACTTCTGTATTTTGACAGATTTTCCTTGATTTCTATTCCCTGTGTATATTCAGGTCTTATGTATATTTTTTTACTGGAAATTTTTATCCTTGAACTACTGGAACTTAAGTAATTATATATTTTATTTAAAATAGTGATTAGCAGAAGGTATTTTAAATAAAATCAGTAGAATAAGTTGTATTCCAATTTTCAAAGGAGTGTTTCCTGAGTGAGAAAGAATTTTAGAAGTATAGATGCTTTTATAGTTCTTGCACTCAAGAGCACTAGTGCTAGAATATGTGGTCTAACTATGTAGATTCTTTGCTTGATATTCATAGAATGCATAACCACCTTAAAAAGCCACAGAGAGTAGCAACTACAAGCAATTTGTTCCTGTCCGTAGAGTTCTGAACTATGCAAACGTGGATAGCCTGCAATTACACATTTAGCTGACTGACTATCAGAGAGCAAACCTTTTGATCTAGACCTAAGGTAAGACCACCTTCCTAAAATAGATATGGACAGTTCTTTAAACATCTAGTGATTTATTGTATAATCAATTTATATTTTAATTGTATTTCCTTTTTAAGTGTTAAAAAGCTATTAGAATTCTATAAGCTGCATCAGGAACTTCCATCTGAAATAGTGAGCTTCATGAATTATTTTGAGAATGTCAGATAACACAGAGATCTACCGAGGCAAACAGTAAAGGAGCAGTATGCAACAATTACAATATGAAATGCATGAAGTCTGCATACATGCACATCTTGGTGTGAACCAAGATAAATGATAAGGAACAAGCATTGACTTAACAATCAGAAGGTCTCCCCTCTGAGACCTATATACAGCCTTTGCATGTTCATGGTTATTAAAGTAATGCCTTTTTAGTCTAGAGGAAAATATATCTGATTTCTGGTTGCCCTTTAGTCTTTTATGATACTTAGATGATATAAAGGGGCTAAAATCAAATGGAAATGCCCACTGTAAGACTCCCTTCATGAAAGGGCACTTTTCAGCAAGCACTGTTATTAAGGGGGATGAAGAAGGCTTACTAGGAGTAGAAGGAAGGTTGATGGCAGTATGTTGTCCTTTTCTCACGCTTGGCTGAAAACTGGCCATTGCAGCCAGAGTATACATCACCATTTGGTTGTTCTGATTTGTACTGGGAGAGTTCCTGGAAAGCCTGAGAGTCCAACAGGTCTGCTAAACACTTCAAAAGTAGGTAAGCCCAGTTAGAGTTGCACTTTGTATAATTAAAATATTTTAAAACCTCTGAGTCAAACGCATTAATATATAAAGCCAGCTGCTTGATCAAACCCCATCTATAGAACACAACACAAATGTATAGAGAGACCCAAACAGGGACAGTAGTAAATGCCATTTGCTTGGCAAACAGGGCACTAGCAGTTTTACTCCCTGCTTCTACTGAAACCTGCATAGTGCAATAGTCCAAAAGATTGAGGAGCTCCTCCTGAGTAGGGTGGAAAGGTCAGTAAGCAGAGCACCCGCAGTCCTGCTCTTTCTTCAGCAAATCCTGTCCCCAAAACTACAGCTCCCTAAGACACAGCCCTGTCACAGCTAGGGCTCTCCATGGCAGCGGAGGGGAAGAACATTCAAATAAGAGAACATATTTGGGAAGGTATTTGCAATGGATCTTGTATAACTCTGCCATTTCCCATAGGCTCAAGATGGCAGATCATTCAATTTTGCTGCTTTTATGTTTCCTGGTACATTATCCACTCTTTTCTGCTTCCAACTGCCTAATGGAGAAATGTAATACAAAAGAACTGAAAGAGCCATGCATCATATGTACTGGATGTGCAAGCACAATTGGATGGAAGATCTTTGGTTCCAGTGTAACGAATCTGTATCTTAACGGATGTAACATTGAGAAAATAAACTACAGAGATGCTCAAACACCTAACCTTCAAGTATTAAACCTCTCCAACAACAAGTTACAAGTATTACCAGATAATTTCCTACATGATGCCAGGAATCTTACAAGTCTTTACCTTGAAGGTAACAATCTTACAAAACTCCCACAATCGCTCCTGAACAAAACACTGAAAAATGTAATAATAGATTGTAAATGTGAACTGTTAAATATAGTTCTAAAGGAAAGCAATTGGTTCTCACATGCTGAATGTGGAAACAGAAGTATTGAAAGAGAGTATGCAGCCTGCAAAAAAAGCTTTATGGAAATCTACATAACTGTTAGCATCTTGTCAGTCTTAGTGCTTAGTGGACCTGGAGTGCTGGTGTGGTGGATACGTCACTCTACAGTCAACTTAAGCTCACCATGTGTAGCCTGTATGAAAAGAGATACCAATGATTACAATAAATCAAACACACCAACAAGTACAAATCTTAAACCCATCACATTAAAGCAAAACCCAGCAGATCAGGTCTACAGAAAGACCTCCATGAAAATAAAAACCCAGCAAGAAAATTACTTCTGTAACAGAAACTATGAAAATGTTACAACTGGTCCCCTGGACTCTAATGAAAGACATAGTATAGAAGACATAGACGTAGAAGATGTAGAAGAATCTGTGTATGAAATGGAAACCCAGGCCAACTCTTTGGATCATATTTATGGCAATGTAACATCATCTGACTACTATAATATGTATGTTTTTACAAATTCCAGTCCTTCTGAAGATGAAGAAATATATATTAATCCGATCAGTTCAGAACACTCTAGTGTAAATGATCTTCAGTCTGGAGATGACATCTTTTACAAATGAATACCTTTTATTGCAGTTTTTGAAGACATTCATAAGATTATAGAAGGGAACTGTGGTCAAACTGTGTAGGTTCTTAACTAGACATTTGGGGTGCTTGTACGTGTGATGGGGGGGTTAGTCCTTTAGGATTGTATTCTATACCCCCTAATTTGACATGGTGGGTTTTATTTTTTCCATCGCTGTGTACACATCGGTGGTCTTAAATCTCATGAAATGCTCTGTAGAAGGCCCATCATAGCCTGCATTGTGTTCAGTAGCAGTATCTCTGCATTATCAAGTGCCTCCATTCTCCAGCTGGACACCTCCAAGGCATCCAACAGCATCTGGTTCTCTTTGCAGATTCCATCAGGAGTCAGCAAAACCATCTTGTTATGCAGGAAACAACAGTTACTGTTTTGCTCAGAGGATAACCTGCTTGTGCTAAGGGGGTTCAATAGGTAGGGCTTTGGACTAGGGTCATTAGCATTATAACAGCTCTTTACATTTAAATTCCTACACACCTAAGGTTTCTGTAACCACCACTCTTATAAAAACTTGGGGTATCCGATGACCCCAGAAATCTGTGATCTGCCTAGGACTGCAGTTAATAACACTAAGCAGAACAATGACTAGACCCACCATTAAGTTTCACCCCAGCACATACTCCCAACCCAGCATAAACTGGGGAAGAATAGTGGGTGTGAGATTCCCTCTCTCTTTTTGAATAAGTTCCATTAGCACCATCCTCTTGTAAAAACTAGGGGATTTAGGTATTTTGAGGATTACTCTGGAAATCTGTCAAGCACTCAGTGGTAAAAAGACAGGCACTAAGCAGAAGATTGACTGAATGAACCCCAATCTCTCCCCCCCCCCCCCCCCCCAGCAATTAGACCCCCAGGAACACAGTTGAGGACAGTGTTGCCAGGGAGCAGGGGGGGTGTGCTTGAAGGCCAGCAGCAGTTCCTTTCAGGCTGTATCACAAGCTGCCAGGGAATTAATTTTGGGTGTGTGTGGCAGCAAGCCATTAAGAATTATCCTTCTGGACAATGGGGCATCTGGGAGACAATCTGGGAAGGCTGTGGATTTCAAAGGTGTTCTGTTAGGAAAGGTCACACAAACAGATTTGCCTGAGTGCCAGTTCTGAGACACAGCTCACACCTGCATAGATATGCATATATGGAAAGTCAGACCTACATGAAAAGGTTCCATACACATGGGAACTGGGTTAGGGTGATGGTCTTTTTGAAAAACTCCTGCTTAAGTGAGTATCACCAAACATCTGTTTCAAAATGAGGCTGAGCCAATGTGTCAAGAAGACTGATTATTGAAGTAATAATTACAAAAGCAAAATATAAGTATCATTTTAATTGCAGTTTCTTTTCACCCAGGTACCCAAAGCACTTTGTAAAGTTAATTAATTTAGGTTCTCAATAGCCCCAAGAGATAGATAGGAATCATTTTTTTTCTGTCAATTAAATATCACCTTTTCTGGGATGTGAGGCAGCAGCAGTTTTACTGCACAAACAACACAGAATCCAAGGACTATTTTTTCAAGTAACAAGTATATTGTCAGGTGTGACCCTACTCACTGGAGGGGTTAAAAGCCAGGCCAGTATCCTGTCCAATTCTGTGCAGCTGAGAGTATGGGGCACTCAGAGACCCAGTTTTCTGACTCTCAAGACTTACCTTGATGCCTCAATTCTGGAGAAGGGTCCAAATTTAACTTGAATTCACTTTTTTCGTCTCAGACTTGGCCCCTACAGTAAATTAGATAAGACTCTGTCTGCAATTGTCCCATGGGGCTCCTTGTCTGTTAAAGAGAGACAGATGACAGATCAGTTCATCTAGCCACACACTTTTTGCTCTCATTGTGCATCCTGTAAGACTAGTGGGGGAGACAGCACCAAACCATACCATCAACTGCATTTTCTGAGGAACAACATTACACTGGGTATTTATTTCTGTGTAGGGTAGTGCCTAGTTTTTATGGTTTGCAGTTGAAGAGGACTGGGGCGGAAATATAATAAGAATGTTAAAAATAATCAATCATTAGAGATCTAACACAAATATTGAAACTTGTGTTGGCAAGGTATGTAACAATATGTGCAGCAACCTCTTTGTTTCCTTGTCATAGTTTACTTTGCTTAATGTCTACCTTTAAAAATAAAATGTCCTCCAGCTTGTTTACTCAGCTTTTACCTTCCCAGTTTTATCTACGATTAATCTCAATTTGAAATGATAAAAGCCCAATAGCATAAGCAGCACTTAGCAGCAAGCTATCTTGCTGTTAATGGCAATCACTTGGAGTTGCACAGCTCTGAAATTCTAAGCACGCCACACTGCTTTTTGTAAATTAGGAACAAAACAGGATAAAACAAAAGCAAGGCTCAACCAATAAGGCTTATACGATAACAGGAAAAATCCCTAGGAAGGGATTTTTCATGTATGTTCTATAATTTACAGTATATAGCAGGGAAAACAATTTTGACAGCATTGCAAAACTGTACTGTATGCAGCAGACCTTCCTTGGTTTCTGCATGAAGCACTCAATCCTCTAACTGCAGTTGGGTAAATCAGTTTCTTTATGGTAAGGAAGTTTGTTTATGTACGCACTAAAGTAAAAGATACTTTATGATGTGAATGTGCCTGTTCAGTTTCTATGAAATGATGGTTTTATACAATTGTTACAGCAAATCCTCTCTGTGGGTTTTATTAATCCCATGAGGCTGTACTAATGTATCTTTATTTTCTGCTAGGTTTTCTTTGGCTAGTATGTGTTCATGTCTTTCAGGTACAACTCTGATTATTTAAGAAACTGGCTTTAACAAAAATGTCAGCCTTGGAAATGGATGCTCATTTAATTCCAGAACAGAACCAATCTAGTTGTACAAAACAGTACAAGTTTCCTCACCAGCATGTCTCAAATCAAACCTAGATCCAACCAAGGGCATGGGCATGTGCACTTATGCTCCAGTGCAATTTACATCTCTTATTTACAAATAAATTATACCAGCATTAGGATCAGACACCTGCCCTGATCTCTGGGTAGCTCATTCTATTACAGCACCTCACTGCTGAGTGACAGGGGACCAAGTAATAGCCTTCAAGTGAATCGCTACCCCAGGATGGATGCACACATATAAAAATAAACACTGGTTTAATTTACACCAACTGTGTTTTAATCCCGATTCTTTCAAGGGTAACTCTATACCAGATTAGGTAATGCTTCTTTCATTTAGGAAGCTGCACAATTTGATTTTTTTATTATTTTTTTTGTACCACTGTAATCCTAACTAGACTGATGTAAGCATTAGGTATGTCCTTATCCTAACTTACAGCACCAAAATAAGTGACCTTGTAGGTCCCAGACTTACTGCCTACGTAAATGTTTTCATATTAGTGGCTGTGGATAGTACATAAAGGGAGCAGATATGATCTGAGAAGTTTTCAGTTTCCATTCCACTTTTCAGCTTTCTGCTTTAACTGCTTCAAAAGTCATTAGCTATACCAGTCACCATATCCAGTAACCTTTTCCTAGACACTTATACAACTACAGCCATAGAGACACAAAACATCTGGACTCAGTCTGGTCTTTAGATTCTGTCTCAGTGGCCTAAAGGGAAGATGGCAGGAATGGGCAGCCTCCACTCCTCCAAAAATTCCTGCCCAGGCATATGCATTGAAGGTCTGGGTGGTCCTTATGCATACACCACGATCCAGGAGGATCAACAGTAGACACCACACATATACATACACACACATATCTCTACATATCCCAGGAACTATATATATCTATATCTATCTATATATCTATATCTATACAGTAGGGCTGTGTGAAGCTTCGGTCCCTAATTTGATTCGGCAGAGGTTCGGCCCAATTCAGTGGCTGAATCTCCAAATCTGAATCAAATCAGGAGACCCTTTAATCTCTCTGAATCGAATCAGAACCCTCCGAATCTATTCGGAGAGATTTGGAAAGATTTGGCGATTGGGACATAGACATAGCTTTAAATGTTTTTTCTACATGTCTCTAGGTAGCAGGCAGCTCATGAATGCTGTGATGCTGGGGTGGATAGAGTGTCCCACAGAAGTGTGGGGGCTCCCCAGCGCACTCGGCAGCAGACCCGGAAGTGGACCAGAAGCACTTTTGGTCCACTTCAGGGTCCGCTGGGGAGCATTCTGGAGGGCTCCCTCATGCCCTCCCAGCCTGGCGACTGGTACCTCCTAGGTTGGGGGGTGGGGATTCAGTACTTCTGGTCCACTTCCGGGTTCACCACCAAGCATGTGGAGGGCTCCTCCACAGTCCTCTGGGGTGCTCCATGTGCCCTAGCAAAGCAGTATTCACAAGCTGCACTGGTACCTCGAGGTATGTAGAAAAAACATTTAAAGCTGTGTCTATGTCTGAATCTCTGATTCTCCGAATCAGCCTCGAATCTTCAGATTTGGATTCGGCTGAATTGAATCAGGGACAGTGAGCCAAATCAACTAATCGAATCACTGTCCCTGATTCAGGCCGAATCCGAAACGAATAGGGCCCGCTTTGCATGTATGTGTGTGTGTGTGTGTGTACACACACATATATATATATATATATATATATATATATATATATATAGTGGTGTTTTTTTATGCAGCAGGAAGAATAGTATTTTATTGCTTTCCAATTTAAAATGTAATTACGGTATACCAAAAATACCCCAAACAGTCTTTTCTCCTTGCTTACTACAGAAAAGGCCTCCATCCAGACAGAGTTTTCAAACAGCCCTCTGTTAATCAAGTGCTCTCAGCATGAAAGTTCCTTCTATGGCCAAAACACACTATCTCCTTGGGGGGAGGAAGGTGGGAAAGGGGAGGAAGCGGAGGGAGGAAGAGAGCAAAGCATCTTGGGATGCTAGAAGATCATACTATGGATTCTCTCAGAAGAGAATGTGTATACAGTAAAAGCTGTGTTATCTGGCATCCCCCAGGCATGGGGGATGCCGGATAACAAAATATGCCAGTTAATTGAGCGGCCCCAGCTGCTGCTTCTCACACCGTGTCTGGGGCATCCCTCCACCCCTTTCACAGCATCACTGCCACTCCCGCAGGACAGGGAGGTGGGTTCCACACAGCCCTACACAGCCTGTTATGCCCCCGGGCTGTGGGGGCTCCGCAGCACAGGCTGCTTTGCTCCAAGCAATGGGGGCTCGGAGAAACTGGAAGTGCCATGGTGAACACTTCCGGTTTCACTTTATCTTACAAGCCGGCATGCTGGTTACTAGAGCATGCCGGCTTGTAAGATGCCGGATAACAGAACTTTTACTGTACATAAAAAACTCATCTGGGAATAATTTAACAGTGGATGTTCCTGGCATATTGTGAACATTTTTACACTCATGGAACAGCAACCCTCCCAGGAGAAACTGAATGTTTTTACATGGCCTATATCAGCAAAGTAGAAAGGAACTTTCTCCAAAATTGACTCTGCATCCAAAGTATTGCAAGATCTGTCACCCGAACTTCATGGTTTTATAATCATGAAACTCTCCTAAGTGAGTGAGCAGCAAGGAATAGGGGATAATCTGTTTACCAGGGTGCCCCTTGGGGTAATTAGGAACAATGGCCATAAACTGACAGAGAGCTGATTTAGATTAGACGTTAGGAAAAATTTCTTTGTGGTGAGGGGTGCCACAATCTGGAATGGGCTTCTAAGGGAGGTGGTGCTCTCCCCTACCTTGGAGGTCTTTAAGAGAGACTAGACAAGCACCTAGCTGGGGTCATCTGACCCCAGCGCTTTTTCCTGCACAGGGCAGGGGATTGGTCATGATGATCTACTGAGGTCCCTTCTAATCCTAAAAATCTATGAAATCTATGGAGACACTTATTCTTTGGCAAGAGAAGCAACAATCCCCACACTGTAATACCTTATGCCTCATAACCTTTACTATATCTTCACAAGGCCTCTTTACATTAGGAAACTGCTATTAATTCCCACTGTTTTTAGATGAGATACTGAAACACAAAGTGTAAGTGACTTGCTCAAGATCACGCAGAAATTCTATAGCAGAAGGAGTACTTGAACCCAAGCCTCCCACATGTCAGAGTAATACAGTCACTGAGTTATCACATCTTTCTAGAGGTTACACTTGGAAACCTGGCTTCAATGCCATTTTTAATGAACAGTTTTGCCGAGGTGTAGCTGAAAGAATGAGACAGGTTGGCACATGTGTAATTGTGTGGATCACGCATCAGATCCTATCATGCCTTTATCTAAGAGTTTGGCGTGGCCCTGACAGATGGAAGAAGGAAGGAAACTAAACCTTCTTGAAATATTTCATTGAGGCTTCAGTAAGGTAAGAAGTTGTGTTGACTACCAAAAATGCAGGGTTTGGAAAAGAATCCTGGATTTCTGTATGTAACACACACATCAAGTCTTGCTTTTTTGGCTCTTCTTTTCAATGCTTATTCTGTTTCAGAAAACCTGTATCTCCAGAGCATAATAACAAAATCGTAAGTCCAGCAGCTGCAATGCAAATTGCCCCACTCTCTTCCTATAACCCTGCAAGTCATCCAAGCCTTACTTGCAAGGCCCCCATCAGCTTCAGAGACCTCCTGGCAGTTCTCTGCAGCCTCTCAACTTTAGAGCAAATTCCTCTGCAGCCTGCAGCTCCAGACTGACTGCTTTGGCTCAGACCTGGGTCTGTATCTCCCAGGCCCTGCCCCGGTCTGGTCAGGTGACCTCCCCAGCTCCCTACAGGTGCTTTCTGATTAGGCTTCACCCCATGGTATCTCACTGCTGTTACAGGAATGTCTTGCCTCCTCAGCTGGACTTCACCCTGCTGGACTATTGTAAGGTAACCCACTCTGTAATATGTCCTCCTAGCTTCTGTTTTTCTTCTTGGCTGACTTTTTTTTTTTGTTATTATCTCCTCCTCCTGTTCTTTCCTCCTCAAACAGGAGGAGCCTTCTGGCTCTCTCTTACGTTATATAGAGGGAAAACACTTAAAGCAGGGGTGGGCAAAATAGTGAATCTGGGCAGTGCCTGGACTCTATTTTCCAGCAGCCCCTGGCTGGGGCCAGTTTCCATGGAGACCCCAGCAGCAGCTGCACTGTGATAGTGCAAGGCCAGGGTTTCTGTGAAGACTGGCCCCAAGAGCACACAGCAGGGTGCAGTGCTGTGCCAGAGCTGGACTGGGATCTCGTGGCAGTGACATTGTGGTCCAGAGCCAGGGCAGAGCTGCAATCTGCAGCTTGCATGCCTCAGGCAGGGGCATGCAGGCAGTGGATCATGACTCTTCCCTAGCTCCTTGCAGCTCTAACAGTGTGGTCCAGAGCTGGGGCAGAACCACAATCTGCTGCCTGCATGTCTCTGCCTGGGGCATACAAGCTGCAGATTGCAGCTCTGTCCTGCCTCTGGACCACACGGCCACTGCCACAAGATCCCAGCCCAGCTCCAGAGCAGCTCCCCCATTGCCATGTGTGCTGCCAGCAGGGGCAGTGCTAGGGGAGTGTCTTGAGGGGGGCAATAGCCACTCCCAAAATTCCCCATAGCCACCCCTCCCAGTGGTGCCACCATCGCCATTGCTGCCTGCCCTGAGCACGTGGCAGCAACTGAGCCTGCTCCACTCCCACCTGCCAGGAAGAGGCCAGTGCCGGTGCTGCTACATGCTGCTGCTGCCCCATGGAAACCCAAGCCATGAGCTATCACAGCATGGCTGCTGCTGGGGTCTCCATGAAAATGCCCGAGCCACACAGGCAGGGGCTGCTGGGAAATGGAGCCCACTGCTGGTTGGATCTGGCCCATGGACTGGACTTTGCCTGCCCCTGACTTATAGTCTCACATAAACACTGCTTCACCCTATTTGTGGGGTCAGATTTGCTCAGACCCAATACTGTTCACCTCAGAGCCATGCCTTATTTCTAAAATGGAATGTAAGATCAGTAGGACAGAGACATTACCTTCTACATTTGTACAATACCAAGCACACTGTTCATATTTATTGAACAGTCAGAGAGGGAATAGGGAGATGACAACAGAAGAGAAAACCTAGACTTAATTGATACCATTACTTTGTTAAAATGGGTCACATACTAAGAATTGTTCAGTATCTATTAAGGTATGATAGATTAAGAGGGCTAGGGACAGACATTACACATAAACCGGTTTAAGTGATCAGAAACTGGTTTAAACCTGTAACAGAAGTTCAGTGCACAAAAACCAGTTTCAAAATGGCTGAAACTGATTTGAGATAAACCAGGTTGAATGTAGTATATCAGACTTGATTTGGGTTAAACCAGTATATGCAATGTCTATCCCAGACCCCTTTCTGGTTTAAGTTAAATCTGAGTCACCAGGATCCTGGCATGCTCTCTGGGCTGGGCGAGGTGCTCTGCTCCAGAGAGCTGAGCTGGACTTTCCCCTCTGCTCTCTGACTGCAGGTACAGTGGGGTCTGCCTGACTTCCTCCTGCTTCTGCCCTCCTCCTTAGCACTCCCTGTTCAAGCAGGGATCCCCACCTCCTGTCTGCCTTACACAGACATTTTTCAGCATTAGCTAGCATACCACATGCTGGCTATGGTCCATGCTGTGAGAGATGGGACAAAAGCAGATAGGACAGTATGGGCTTAGGGCTTTCTGGAGCTAACCAACAGGTAGTTGGTAATGTCCCTCCATTCCTTCCTTGGAAATGCTGTTTAAGAAGAGCTTGAACTAATGGAAATAAACTTGTTTTCTTAATGGGCTGATAAACAATGAGTTAGGGGTGATAAACACTATGTTATCAATTCCCTGCTTGGCTGCTCAGGACAGGGGGGACCCCTCCCTAAACAGAGTGTCCTCATAGAGCCTAGCCACACACCCCTCAGCTCAGGGAAACTGTGGAAGGGAAGGGAGGGCTGCTCTACCACCCCCCACCTTCTAGCCTGAACCATTGCAGGCATGTGGCTGTATTTCTTGAGTCCAGATGTCTGTGTGGTTACAAACCAGTTTAGCCTAGCCAGGTTAGACTAACCCGCAAAGATTGAATTCAGGCTCAGGCTTTTTGAATGTCTGTCCCTAGCCCTGGAGGTCACAACCCAACAAATATCAGATCACAATTATGCTGCCTTTGCCATATTACTAAGAAAAGGAGTCTAACTAGATGGGAGGAAAGACCTGGCACGGAAAAGGTTAAGAGCCAATGAAGTAAGCAGCTTTTTGTTTAGAGTTAAGTAATGAGGCTTCACTAATTTTCTGTGATTCATGTTTTCAGATAATACTTGAAAAATGAATGAAATTTACTCTTGTCATTCATTATGTTTTATTTGGCAGAGTTAAATAGTCTGTTTACTTAAAGTTTAATTACACAATTAGAAACCTACCAGTGAAAAAAGAAAGAAGTTGGGGAAAACAACACTGGTAAATACATTCCATGAGTTTAAGGAATTTATTCCAAAGGCTTGTATAGTGATTTAAGGCCATGCCTGCATAGGAACTCTTAGGGAAAAAATATATCAAAGCTTATCAGCTGCACAGGAAGGTACATAAATGAAAGATTGTTAATCTCTGGCTTATTTGTTTCTCTTTTTCAGGAAGAAAGGGGCCTTAGCTTGTTATAACTGAAAAGGTAGATAAAGCTACAGCAAACTAAATCCCCTTTTCATCCAAGCAACAGCATCCATACTGGAAGGAGTATTCTTTTGTGAAGGAAATTTTCCCTATGGTTAATTCACCAGAATCTTCCTGAGCATCAAATACTTGCAGTGTCAGGCAAAAGACCTCAGTACAGTTTCTCAACCCCTTGGCATTCTGTACTGATAGGGAATGAGATTCAGCATGCTAGGACCCAACTTAGAAGCCTCTTCATCCAGAGAATAGGATTTTAAGGATACAGTGACTGCACAATACAGTAGAAATGGAACTATAGGTATTTGGGATGAGTGACCTCATGTTTAATTTGCAGCGGCTGCCAAATGAAGGATGAGACATACTGCTGATTACTGTGGCTTTTACTTCAAAGGGCACGGATTCTCTATTAAGCTGAAGTGCTTCAGCAGTCCTGTGCATCCAGCTGGAGAAATAGAACCCTTTGAATAAAGGCTACAGCAGTTAGCTGGAATGCCTCAGTAGGCACGTGTAGCTGTTTGCTGTGGTTGTATATACCCCTGGTTGGTTCACAAAGCCTCTGTAACAGGACTGGGCCCCAGGAACAACCGTAATGCCCCCAAGTAGCCATGTGACTTCTGCCCCACTCCAGCTTCTTGGGGACCCCTCCCTTTTCATTTCACCTGCCATGCCTTCATGGAATTACATTATTTTAAAAAGGGAAGCAGCCTCAGGGTCTCAGAGCGATCCCTAGCCTGTTTTGGCCAACAGGTGCCTCCCATACCCAGCTGACCCCAGTCCTGCCCCGCAAGCACTAAGTGGGGGCCTTCTAGCTCCATCAGTGCCTCAGGGCTCCAGTTGCCTCAACGGGTATTCGTGGCCTCCTTCCATCCCTGTAGGAGCACCCACGCTTCACAGGTATTACTTTAAACTAGGTTTACCAGGGAATGGATAACAAAGCTCTGATGTAAGTGCATGATTTGGAGGAAGAGCAAGCAGGAGGGGCAAGACAGAAGGGGTTCTCATTCTTCCTGAGAAATCAAGCCAATCGACTAGTTTCCTCAGGTGTTTGTACGTGAATGCGCAGAGCTTGGGAAACAAGCAGAAAGAATGGGAAGTCCTTGCACAGTCATGGAACTATGACATGATCAGAATAACAGAGACTTGCTGGGAGCTTGCATGACTGAAGCACTGTCATGGATGGTACAAACTATTCAGGAAGGACAGGCACGGGAGGAGGAGTTGCACTTTATGTAAAAGAGCCATATGATTTCTCAGAGCTCCAGTATAAAACTGGAAATAGGCCTGTTGAAAGTTGCTGGGTTTAAGATAGAGGGGATAAAAAGAGTGATGGTGTGGTGGATGTCTGCTACAAACCACCAGACTAGGAGGATGGGTTGAATGAGACCTTCTTCAAACAGCTAGCGGAAGTTTTCTGGTCACGGGCCCTGGTTCTCATGGGGGACTTCAATCACACTTACATCTGCTGGGAGGGTAGATCCCCTGCACTGGGTGCATAGGGTGGTGCAGGGCCTGATCCCAGTGCACAGAGGATTGTGCAGGGCCCTGGGGCCTGATCCTGCCAGGCTAGAAACTTGAGTACCACTGGATTTGCACATATGCTACTCACAAACATTGGTAAAGGATGACCAGTGTAGGCCTCACGAGAGCAGTGACTCATGCAATAACTGTTTACACAAGTTTAAATTGGACTATGCATACAAAATGCACTAGAAGCAGGAGCCAGGTGCATCAAGCCCCAGACATAATTGAATAATAGAGAAAGAACAGGAACATGTAGATCAGGATGCACAACAGGTACAGGGCAGCTTGAGATACCAACAGAGTGTAACATGTTTTGTAGGGCTGTGCAAAACAGCACCATTTCGTTTCGACTTCCATTTCACCATTTCAATGGGACAGTGTTTTGTTTCAAGTTTCGTTTCAAAGCACTATTCCGTTTTGCTTTGTAGAAACTGGATTTCTGTTTTGATGCTGTTTCAACGTTTTGCCCATAGGCTATAATGGGGAAGCACATGTCCTGAGGGGCCAGGCCAACTCTCAGGATCTCAAAATTGCACTGTTAGATGGGAGGGTGTGACACAATTGCACATACACATTCTGAAAAATCAATTAGGTGTATACACACACACTAGGCGCACACACCCACACTAGGCATGCACTCACACACTCTAGGTTTATGCTAACTTACATATGTAGGCCTAAAACAGTAATCACACAATATATAAGCAGTAAAAAATTAATACAAACATAATAATTATCACTTATAAAACAGTGGATATCTATATCAAAATAGCAGGGCACGTATTTGCAAAGAGGGGAGAGAAAAATAAAACTTACTACCTAAAATAAAATGTTAAAGCTTATCCTACATCTTAGCTTATTTACGGAATAGAGAGGGAGAGGAAAAGTCAGAAATAGTTGGGGAAGGGAAGGGAATGCATCTATCTATCTATCTATCTATCTATCTATCTATCTATCTATCTATCTATCTATCTATCTATCTATCTATCTATCTGAAGAGAAAAAAGAAGAAACTGAGGATTATGTTATACACAAAACTGCCTTTAACTTTGCCATTTTTTGGTAGATTTGGATGAAAACAGCAGGGATGGTAGCCTCTCTGAGGGCATGGAGCTTGCCAAGGTTCAAGGAGATAGGTCATAGGGTTTCTGGGAAACTATGCCTCAAATTCTTGAAAGTGAAACTCGTGTCACTTGTAAGTATGAAGGCACAAGGGGGTGAAAACTGCAGGCATGTTGCAGGGGTTTCTGGGAAACTGCACCTCAAGCTGCTGACAAGCAAAACTCGTGACGTGTGACTTTGTGTGTGTGTTAAGGTGCGCCTACACTGGCACTAGTGCCTCTACATGACATGGTAGTGTGCCCCAATGAGGTCTCCTCCTCCCCTACAGCCTCACCCTTGTCCACCACTTTAAACAACAACAGGTAAGCAGTGCACCGCAGCACAGTAGCACTAGCAACATCTCAGGCAGCAAAACTGTCATAGAGCCTTTCTTTCCTTTCTTGAAGGAGCTTCTTCTCCAGCAGCTGCCAGAGAACTCTCCCTGCCAGCCCCAGCCATGGGGCTTAGGTGTGCTCAGGGCCCTGCTTCCTTCCGGTCAGTTGACTGGGGACAGGTGCTAGGGGTGGTGGTCTAAGGACATGGCACTGGCAGACAAGGTTCTTTGGGTCAATCTAATCTGGTATATTTTAGTAGACCAAATTAATAGTTACAAAAATATCTATTAACAAGGTTTTGGGTTAAAAAACCCTTCGTCAGGCTGAGGAAGCACCTGCAGTTGGTGTGTATGCTATTTCTGGATGGAAGGAATAGTAAGGAAGCCAGACGCTAGCATCCAATGCAAGCAAGAAAGCTAGTCAATGAAAATGGAGGCATCAGGGGGTGAGGGACAGGCTGGGGGGGAGGGGGAGAGAGAGGGATGTAGCAGCACAGGTAAAAGTGGGTTGTAAATTCACACAAGCACTGAACCTTGCTAACCTCATCACCAGAAGCCAACTTCTGGCAGCCCAAAACACAGTGAATGGATCCAGCCCATGCCATGACATGACATGCAAAACCTGCCAACAATATCTCCATTATGGAGATATCTTCACAATACAATACATATCTCCATCAGGGCACCGAGTGCCCTGATGGAAAATACGTGGAGACACCAAGCAACAACTGTGCACCAAAATGAGTGCACACCTACAATTGATCAAAGACAAGAACGGAACACCACCTGCCTCCAATCTCTCAGGCCTGATCCTTAAAGGGACTTCACAAACCACTTTTCACATATGAGCCTATGAACTGCACTTCATCAACCTCCAAGGTACAGAAACTCACGGACTCAATATAGACATTGGAATTATGACAAACCACAAGCTGCCAGACATCTGACTCCCCAGGTACCTCTCCACTTTTACCTACACTACTACATCCCCTTTCCTCCCCACCCCAGCCTGTCCCTCACCCCCTGATGCCTCCATTTCCATTTTCACTGGCTGGCTTTCTTGCCTGCATTGCATGCCAGCCTCTGGCTTCTTTACTATTCCTTCCATCCAGGAACAGCACACACACCAACTGCAGGTGCTTCCTCAACCTGACAAAGGGTTTTCTACCCAAAAGCTGGCATCCCAAGCAGCTAAGCTGAACTCACCTGGAGACTCACAATTCTGCTGCAACCAGCAAGCCTCAGGCCTGTCAAAGATGTGACAGGTCAGGGCTTTCCCCAGCCAGGACTGTATGCATGCGTGTGGTGGCTGGAGTTTATGGAACCTTCTACCTGCCTTTCACCAGGGGGATCCTTGGTCCTGGCATTTCCTGGGGCTGCTGTGGTGCCAGCAGTCCCACCAGGCCTCCCTGACCCTGGCAGACTGCAATTATACTGGTCATGCCCAGGGCCTGGGGCCTTCTCCTTTCTCATAGTCCCAGACCATACCTCTAAGTTGGTCCTGGCAATGGAGCTCAGCAGGGACATTTTTCCCCTGATGGCTGGTGATGCAGTGAGTGCCACCTCCAGCTCTGAGAGCAGGGCATTAAATAGTTTTTAAAAAATGAAAAAAGGAAATAGGTGCACATGGAATGAGGACGGTGGTATTCACTCCGTCTGCACCTGGAGCTTGGAGAACCCCAGCAGTGGGAGATTCACCTTCAGGAACATCGGCTGCTCCACCAAAGCAGGATCCTAGAAGGTACGGTGGGGTGTCACTACATCCCCAACAATGCTGAACACCCTCTTTCTTAGAACACTGGTTCATGGACTGGACAGGTGTTCCTAGGCAACCGTGACCAGATCCAGCTACATCTGGCTGCATCCTGCCCAGTAGGCCAAGGGGTCACACCACAGCAGCTCCATGTCCTTGGTGAGATAGGCAGCCACCAAGGCCTGAGTGCTGCCTGCCTGATGGTGGGGTCTGGTGCCTCTGGACCCTACCATGGAAGCCATGCCCTGGGCTCATATTGGCAGTGCCTGTGGTGGAGGAGGAGACTGGTTGGTGGATGGCATGCTGGCATGGGACAGTGGATCCCCCTCTTCCACAGCACCCCACCTCTGCCATTATGTCTCCCTAACTGTCTTCACCAGCACCTCCGTCCACTGATTCAGGTTTTGGCTGCTGCATACGCTCCCCTTTACCCTCAGGTCACACATAGTGGCCAGCACATGGACTGTACTGGACCATAAGGGATCAAGCCATTTCCTGATGCCGTCCTTCAGCCACCTCACCATTGCCTGCACGTCTGGTGACAGTGGCTTGCCCCATACAGGAACATTGAAGGGGCCGCTGATCCCAATCTCCCTGAGCAAGGCCATCTCATGGATGGCCTTCTGTTGCTCCACTAGCCTCTCGAGTATCAAGTATGTGGAGTTCCACTGAGTCTCCACATCCTGCATGATTTTGTGCTGCATGATGTTCAGCTCTGCCTATTTGTCCTGCAGCATCTTGTCCCCCTTGATGTGATGCCCAGTGGAAGTAGCCTGCCACCTTCCTGCATTTTTAAATGAGCTTGCTGGTGGTGCTGGTGTCAACACCAGCAGCCATATCCCCCTCCAAGGCATCTCTGACAACGAGGTGGAACTTGTGCGCCACACAGCAGATGCCAACAAAGTTGCCATCATGGACTGCCTTGACCATATTGGCCCCATTGTCGGTGACCATGAACCTGCAGGTAAGCTCACCTTGCCCAATGAGCAACCCCTGTACCAAGCAGTTCATGGTCTGCATGATCTCTGTTGCCATATGGGACTCATCCATCACCTAGGCTTGAAGGAGAGCCCACTGACAGCCTGACTAGTCACACCAGTGCCCTGTAAGGGAGAGGTATGCATGATCTCCACCCTGGATGTTCCAGATGTCTGAGGTGAAGTGTAAGGCCACCTGTGGACCTGCCTTGCACAGCTCCTCCCTCAAGTACTCCCTGCATGGTTCATACAGGGAGGGCACCACTGCCCTGCTGAAGGTGGTACATGCGAGCACTTGGTATGATGGGGCCACGAGTGCCATGAGCTGCCTGAACCCTGGGCACTCAACAAAGGAGAAGGGCTGGCCATTGACAGCAAGCATCTCCCCAGTGTTCTGGGTGATCTCGCTTGCCCTTGCAATGTGCCCCACTTTCGGTCCGCCTTTCCCCCAGCGTTCCAGAGTGGCCTGCCTCTACTTTGGTGGGACAGGGGCTTTGGAGCGAGAGGGGGACTTGCCTTTGGGCATGATCCCTCTGGTGCCAGACTGAGGAGGAGCAAGGGCCAGGGGGTGGTGCCTGCAGAGATGCATCAGCATCCCTGTGGTGCTCATGTGTTTTGTTCCATTGTCCCAGCTGGTTTTGACTCAGCAGTGAAGGCAGATTGCTTATGTGGCATCATCTGCCAGCTCAGAATGATCCAAGACCACACTGCCCACTCACTTCTGGGGTGTGGGTGCATGTGCGGATGCTGCAATTTCCCCCTCCTCAGCAGGCAGAGGCAGAGCAACAGGAGGAGTGGACTCAGCTGAGCCATTTGCCTCTGCACCTTCTACCTGAGCCTCCTCTGAAGTGCCTTCTGGGGAAGGAGACCTGGTTCTAGGGGAAACTTGAGGAGTGAGGAGGGACAAACTCAGCTGATTCCCCCTTCTTCCCCAGAACTTCCCATGCTAGGGCACTCAGATCCAGCTCCAGCTCCAGCTCCTCCTCTGGCAATGGAAGGCTCAGCATGGGAAATGAAATGGGGGTGGAGGAGACTGTCATGCTGGTGCTGCTGCTTGTTGTTGTGGTGATGGGGATTATGGTTGGTGCTCTTGGAGGGGATGCAGACTCAGGCACAGGCAGTGGCACTGATACTGCTCCCCTCTCCTTGCTGCCTGTATGACTAGTGGAAGTCTCATCCCTGCTTGTTGTAGCAAAGAGGCTGTGTCTCAGTTTGGGCGTGGAGGGGGGAGGGGAACTTACAGCTCTCCCTTTCCCCTCTCCCACCCCTCCCTGAAGGCTCGCCAGCTGCCTTTCCAGCATGCGTCATGGTATGTTTCATAGTGTCTTGTCTTTGCCTTGGTGTGCTGGAAAATCTGTCTCTTCTTCTGTAATGTTATCTATCTGATTTATGTAATGTATGTAGATAAAGTAATTGTATGTATGTGTATTTATGTAATGTATGTTTGTATGTATGCAGTTATGTAATAAATAAAATAAAAATATATAAATGTATGTATGTATTTTCCTATATAAAGTCTATATTACACTATGGAATATAGTTATGCTATGCTTCCCTGCACATTGAATGGAATGCACGCTGTGAGAGAAAGCACATATTTGAAACGAATCAAAATAAACTAAACAAAAAGAGAATTTTGGGGGAGGAATAAATTGAAAGGAATCAATCAATGAATATAATAATAAAGTAAAAGGGTATAGAAACTAAAGCAAAAGGTAGTGCTGAATCCCACTTGCTAGGTTAGCAAGTAGGACATGAATGGTAGCCTTTGTTGTCTAATGCTGCTAAGCTTCTGGAAGACAGCTCAGTAACTGACCCCAAGGCAGAAAGCAGCTCAGTTCAAACAATGCTGCCTTTTATGCTGTTTTTCCATCCCTCCCTCAGAGCACTGGAATTGGAAGGGACCTCAGGGAAGGATCACAGTCACTGGCCAGCTACAGAGTTAATATCAGAGCAGTCCTTCCCCCCTCTTCCCCCTCCCTCTCCTTACTTTCTGTTTCCCTGCTGGCAAGCCCAGCTTCAGCTTTGAAGCTCAAAATGTTTTGAAACATTCTGACTGCCCTTGTTTCGTTTCAAGGCTGTTTTGAAGCTCTTAATTTCATTTCAATTTTTCTGTTTTGAGCTCAAAATGAGTTGAAACAGCATCAAAATGAAACAGCCAGCAAAAATCCACATAGCCCTAATGTTTTGTTTACTAATGTGTGTTGATCTGTATATAAGAAGAGCTGGGAACCAAAATTTTGCGTTGGCTAGATCATAATTTGTGTTAATAATACCTTACCACAGACAAGGAAGGGTGAATAGAAGGGAGAACACTGTGTTTTGCAAACAAAAAACCTGAATCTTCATTACCAAATAAGCCCATGGCTTTTATTTATGCATACTGTGATCTTTGTACACTGTGGTCAGGCATACAACAGTGGTTGTGGCATGAACAAGATACTGCAACAGGCAAGTAAGTATATTTGGATGGCCAGTCAAAAACAATCAGCTTACCTTTTAATGGTAAAAATAGTGGTTGATTTTTGTACTTCCTGCTTCTTTTATAACAGTGTCAGATGTTTTGCTGAAAGACATGTACAAATGACTTTACTTTATCCAGCCTACTTTGCAAAATTACCAAGACAGAAAGTCATATTTATGGAACTTTGGAAAATTACATTTGACGCAGGTTTTCTTTAGACTTTGTCAGATGTCACATGCATGTCCATGTGCTCTGATGGTTTTTGTGCCAAACAACGAATTCAGACTCTCTCCTGCATGGTTGTTACTTATGATTTTTCATTTTCATTGGAAAAAGTTTCTGTAGGAAGCAATACTTCATGTTGTATTCATACTACAAATAATCGGTGTAAAAAGTAATGAGTAAAGTCTACTGAGTTTAGTCACAAGACCACTCAAATCACATTAAACCTATGGGGCCTAATCCAATGCCAACTAAAGTTAGTGGAAAATCTCTCATTTAGTGTAAAATGAGCTGGATCAAGCCTAGAGGCCCCAATTAAGCAAACAGATTAAATTCACATGCAAGTCTTTCTCTCTAACAAAACACTGAAACATATACTTACCCAAAGCAGGAGTGAGCCAATATTTTGTATAAAAATCAGTTTACCACCTCAGACACTCATAAGAGAGTCTCCATCTCTGGAGTTCAAGGTGCATTCTTGCAGTCCAGGCTTTCTCCTCTTTTTCCTTTAAAACACATAAAAAATTCCATAAATCATATTTAACACATTTTAAGGTTGCAGCTGCATACCTGAAAGTCAAGCCATGCTCAAGTTAGTCATATGTGCTCATAATGGCTCTAAAGCCACTATGTGGCAATAACAGAGGACTAGAATTCTGGAAACTAGTACTGCTTCCATCTTATATAACACAGTTAATACAAAGCTCTCAAAGCATCCTACAAATCAGCATTAGCCCTGTTCAACAGTAGCATCAAAAGATTAAATACTTTCCATGATTCTGTGTACCAAGCTAAAGTACAGTGGAGAGCAGGAAGCCAATTTTCTGATTCCCAGAGCTGTGCTTCATGTACTAGGCACGCTATCCCAGCAAATCAAGGTTTTACTTCTTTAACACTGGCAGGGCAATGATGCTATTGGGAAACAGGATATTCATGATGGTGTTATAAAAATATCAACACGCACCGTAGACTTTTCCCTCTTTAGTCCTTCCAAATATGACTCCTCTCTATCCAGGGCATATAGTCCCACCCCTTTTAGTGTAAAGTTATCTAGGAAATATAAATTAAATCAGATAAATCCCCTGAAGTACTGCATCCCCATAACAGACTATAGTTTTGTTGTAATATTTCTGGTTTAAATATGTTCATGCTATGATAATGTTGCATGCCTCAATTTCCCTGACTAGCTTGCACACAGGGGAAAAACAGGGCTAATTGTATTAGGAACCAGAGCTGTGGAGATCTACCTAAATGTTCTATTAGAGGGGAATGGGCCACGAAGAGATCATTGGACTGATTTGCATATTAGACCCAGCATAGCATCAAGAGAGCTCTAGCCTCAGCACCTGGATTCTCCCTGCTGTTTCCAGTGCCAAGAAGGGACTCACATTGGAAACTGTCTTGAAAAAAAAGGCAGAGAGAGACAGAGAAACCTGAGGAGAGAAGCCTGAGAGTATGTTGGGAAGAGAGAACAACTGGGACTATTTTTTATTGAGAAGAGACTCCCTCAGGAGTTAGCCTAAGCCAATGATTCCCAAAAGGTGGATTGTGGCACTCCAGTGGGAGTGATGGAAGTGTGCCATGAGATCCCCCTGTGTGAGGAGGTAAATCTCTCCTCTCCCACCCAGCACCTTGCACCCGCCCCAGCCCTGGCTACTCCAGTGGTGCCTGAGACTGCTTTTTTGGGAACTGCTCCTGCTTCCTCCCCCTGCCCTTCCCCTGCCACCAGGCAGCTCATGTGCTGGCCTCTCCCATGCTCCCAGCAGCAGTTTTCTTCAAGGGGTCAAGATAGAGTGCGCTTTACAGCCTGGCTTGTCCCCTCCACACCTCCCATGCTCCAAGGGCCAACAGGAGGAGTGGCAGGGGTGGTTGCCTGAGTATAAGCCCCCCTCAGCAGTGGCGGGCTGGTTTTGCCCTTTGAGGGGGTGGGAGGGTACAGACAGTAGAAAAAGCAGAGCACAGTAGGGTGAGGTCCTGCCCTCACCGCCCTTAAGTGGTACTAGCTAGATCAGTGATTTTCAACATTTTTAGCCTTAAGGTCCCCCTTCATATCTTTTCTGAACTTAGATCTATCCCAGTGATTTTTCAACTAGAGCGCCACGGTATTCAAAAAAAATTATGGAGGGGTGTCTTGAGGCTACAAAAGTTGAGAACCACTGGTACAGAGATGAAGCCTTTGCTTAAAGAAAAATATGTGTTTGGTGTAATTTCTTTAACAGTACATCTCAGAACTGGTAAGATTTCCTCAGCAAGGTGTAACAGGTGCTCAGCCCAGGGGTGGCTGTGATGTCCCCTACTCTGGACACACTCCCCAGGCTTGCTCCCCTTCACCTCTCCTGCCATGCCTTGTTGTTCTTAGATCTTTAGAAAGGGAGGCTGCTTCAGAGCTCCTCGACCTCATGCTGGTATTCTGATATCTCTACTTCACTTTAGCAGCTTATAACGTGGCCCCAATTGTCCCTTACACCATGTCAATTCATTACAGATGTTGTCAATTAATGTCCATCATCAGCTCCCTTGGGCCACAGCCTCAGTCCCTGTGACTCAGTCTTCCTGCCCAGGCACTTCGTCTAGCTTGGCTACTTCCAGGTATAGCTTCCAGGCTTGCTTTCTCCACCCGGGCATTTAATCTTTCATGGATACTCCCAAGCACTGCATCTCAGCCTGCACTCCCCACCCAGGCACTTTGCCTATGCGGGTTACTCCCAAATACTGCATCCTTCCCTTTCGGGCTTCTACCTCTGTTCCTCCTGGGGTTTGGGCTTCTAGCCCTGATCTCTGAGCTCCTTCATCTTGTCTATACCCCTGTCTGAGCTGGGGGTCCTCTCACCCTCTCGGTCTCTGGCACTGGTCCCTGACCTTTGGTCTCCCTAGACCCTGGCCCCACTCCTACAGCAGTTGAGACCATGGGCACCCTAACCCTCCTTGCTTCTCAGCTGTCTTGTTCTCTGCTCTCTCCTGGCCCTCTTCAGGCTATAGACTCTTTAGCCCTATCTCCCAGGCCTCTCTGTCATTCCTCTGCCCTGTTTCCAAACATATTGGGACCTTCTCCTTCCCTTAGTCCCTTCTGCAAACCTCCAAAGTTGCTTACCCCAGCTCAAATGTTAACCAGCAGCCCTGCTGCCCAAGAGCTCCTCTTTCCATGTCTCCCAGGGATAGACTGCCTGACCAGCTCAGGTTCTGGGTTCATATGCTTCAAGCTGGGCATCCTTCTGGTCAGGTGATGCTGTGATTGGCCCCTTAACAGCAATAAGTGCGCTAAGCACCCTGTGAGACAGGGGAATGGGATGTTATCTATTTTGAAAAAAATAAACACATACACACACCTTTTTGAGTGTGACAGTGAAATGTGCCACCAATTGTAATTCAGAAAATGTGGGCCCAAGCATTAAAAGTTTAGGAAACACAGTCCTAGGCATTGTGGCTCAAGGAATTTGCCTGCTGAATTGTGGCTGAGCAATAAAATATATTTTGTGATAGCCCCATAACATTGATTCTGAATACCATGTCTCTTCTCATCCTCTTCTGGCATTATACCCAGGATTCCTCTCAAGATCCTTTAATAACAATCCCATTTGCAAGAACTCCAGACAAGCAAAATTCAAAGCAAACATATTTTGTTCCTCCCAGGATTATATTTGTAGATTATTCCTGAATGTGACTTCTGGTTCCCCATTAATATCAAACAGAAACCCGTAGGTCTTGCCTTCTTTCTCAGTTCCCAACACACAATCTAGCATTTCATGTAAACACCTTTCTTGCTCAGGACTCCTTTCTTCTGATAGCACAATCATGAGTATGTGACACAATCAAACCGGCTCTACAGCAGTACCTCTCCTAGCAAACTCCATCCCTTCAGTAGCTGTGCTTTCCTAGGCACATATACAACGCCTTGCCAGCATGGATTTCTGAAGAAGAACTGTGTGGATCTCGTAGAAGCCCAGAGGAATTGCTAGAAGCCATGCGGATTTGCATTCACTCTGGCTGCCTTCCTTGTGGTGGCAGCTTTCTTCTGGCAGCAGAAATTCTGCCAGCAGAACTACTTTCACCCCTGTGTAAGCAAGGCTTTACCTGTGCCCCAGTGGCACCATGAGGACTGACTGAGCTCACTCTTGTTTTTCCCTTCTTTGCTAGTGTCAACACATTAGACCTAAATCCTTTCACAGAAAGGTTTTCTTAAAGAACATAGTTAAAGTAAATGTGACCTGGCAATGTTTAAATCTTGCTTACAAGGGCAAAACAATATACAGTGGAACACAGCACCCTCAGGAATCAATGGGTACAGTGCTGCAAGATGAACTCTTGATTATAGACCTGTGGGCCTTGTGGTGGCTTAGTTGTTTATTCAAAGCCAATTCTAAGTTCCAGATTGCTTTGAAGTAGTCAGTGACTATGATTAAATTCAAGGAGACTATTAAACATTCAGTGTTGATATTTCTTGTGGGATTCTAGAGTGAGTCCAGCACTGACCCAGATTCCTCATCAGGCATTGTTTTAACTTGTGTTGGTCAGGACTTTGAATAACTATTGCAGATGTCTAATGCAATTCAAATGACCTGTGCCCTGACTACAGATGTCTTAAATAGTTTTCGATAGTGTGCAGGAGCAGTTTTTAGGACTAGGCAAGATAACCACTCTAACAACACTGTTCAATAGTAGTCAGTCCACAAACAGGAGACAATGAAAATAAAATGAGATCCCAGCTAATTCATTTTGCATCAAAGTTTGCATATTCCCTCAGCTTCCATACATTTGTTTGTATAGACTGTCCATTTTCATATAGCTGAAAGATATAAATTAGGTTTTATATTTTCCCTTGTAGTCATTTATAATTTGCATATCTTGAACATAAACATGTATGTTTTAACTAGGACACTCATAACTGTTGTTGGGCTGCTTTTTTAGGTAAGTGACACATAGCCTCTGAGTTGTAATTATGGTGATGAATGACCTGCTGATATGATATATATTATAATGCTATATGCCCTGACCCGCATTCATCTTGGAACACTCAGTTCAGTTTATATGGCTCTTCTTTTCTAAAGCCTGTCAGGTTGTTACTCTTTTTGTGTGTGTGCATCTGTGAGGATTTGGGTGGGAGGGAGGAATGAAATGAGTTTCTTCAAGTTCCAGAGGCTTTGACACTGATAAAAACTCACTTTAATAAGCAGAGTCATTCATGCTTCTCAGCGCCAGTCTTGAGCAAATAGTGACAAGGTGAATATCTTATTTCAGTCAGAGATTATAATACTGAAGATTAAAGCAAGCAGGGAAAGAAAGAAAATTAGCTGCCAGTACTCAAATGGAATATAAGAGGAAACTGCTTTCTTTTCAACCATCTTATTTTTATGCAATTACTAAATTTACCTGAGGTATTCCTTCTAAAAATAAATCAAATTGTGCAAATGTTCTATAAGACAGTGGTACACAAATGCCAGCAATAAAAGACAAGTCAAATAAACACATCATAATCTCATACCACTTCCTAGGGAAAAGACATTCACGTGATTCGCCTCCTGTTTTAGCAGGAATGCCAGGGTTTCATATGACAACACATCTTTCTTGCCTGTAGAAAAGCTCTCCCACCCCCATTCAAACTTGAGGTACCTTCCTGTGTGAGGTGCTTGGTCTGCTGGTCCAGATTCTCCACTCGAGCCAAGCTGCCCTCTTGTGTTCTGGCCCCACACAGGAGCCTGCAGGCCCCCAGGGTGCCAAGATACTCAGACAGGTTTGCAAGCCACAAGTATCTCAACTTATTTCCTATGGCTCTTCACAAGAAATGCTTTAACATTTTTATTTAGCCTGCATGCATTGAGTAGGTCTTTCCTGACAATCATGAATGATGCAATATATGCAACTATATACTGGTTCTTTTTTTAAGCTTTCCTCAGAGGCACTGAGTTTTCACTGCAACCAAGGCTGGGGACATTGACTGGGCTGTGTCAGTGCTCCTGCTGGGACTTAAAACCAGAAGTTCCTGGCTAGAGGGTCTTGCCCCTCTGCTCAAGGTCAGACCAGTTGCCATAGCTGGGGTTGGGAAAGAATTTTACTCCCTGGTCAGATTAGTATGGACTCTGGGGGTTTTGCCTCTCTCTGTACCAGGGGGCATGGCCCTTTACCTGGGATCTTGTACTGTGTCAAGGTTGATGGTAGTTGTTAGGGTAACAGTATTTAAACCTTGGGGAGCATTGAATTTGCAGCTGAATAAAAGGCTATAACCTGTGGCCTAGCAAAAGCTGCTAACCACAAGGCAGAATGCTATGTTAAAAGTAACATTGCAAGATGCTTAGGCAAGCATTTTTCTAACAATATAGTAGTGTTGTAAGATATAAAGCTCATTAGGTAAAAGAAACAGGATGCAAACCACTGGCTATCATTAGGAGATAAAGCAGATTTTGCTTATGAATTCTTATGCTAAGCCAGCCATTTGCTTATGCTAAGTAGCCATCCTAACTGTGTCAACCGTTTTCTGAAAAAAAGCAGCAAGTGAGTCTGTGTAAGCCTGTGTACTGTGAATGAGGTAAAGTGGTGGTTAAATGGAGGCTAGTACAAACCAGCTATAGTGAGTAACAAGATAAGATACAGGGGTCTTAGGAATGTAGCGATGGTAGAAATGGGACTGAAAAAAACATACTAAAATATGAAAGACAACAGGTAACTGGTAACAGAATTTAAAATAAACTTATGGGAAAAGGTGAATGGTGATTGGTAAAGAAGCCGCCAGAAGCTTCCAGGCTTTGGTCAAAGTCCACCCAAGTGACCAAAAGAAGCAGTGGTCAGGGTCTTAGCCATGCGCTCATAGCAAAAGACATGTAAATAAGTTAAATGCATAGGCAATTCCACGCTAATGAAGTAAACAGTAAACAGAGGTGGAGCTTAAGATGGGAACAAAGGAGGGACAAAGGTGGGATAAATATTAATAAGTATAAACCAAGGTGTATAAATATGAAAAAAATTCATGTTTGGCGCTGCTCCCCAGTTTGTTGGAGCTCACTCAAAGCTGTCTCCATTTTGAATAAAGCTGTTGACGAGTAATATGTGCAGGTGATGCGTGCATAGATCCGTTGTCTCCCTAGTTCCTGGGCGTCGCTTGGAGTGGGGGGGGGGGGGTCTAACAGTAGTTTTAATAAGAAGCTAGATTATGGATTTGTATAATATTTTTTCGTTATGGATGAGCTTACCTCAGGCAGGAAATTGGACTAGATGACCTCTGGATGTCCCTTAGAGCCCCACTTCTCTATGATTTCTATGATAATTTTGAGAGAAAGAGAGTATTTGCCATAATTCACCTAGGTGTATATATAGCCCTGCAGGAACTGATATACTTTTGACACTATGTACAGTGTTCAAGCATAAGAGGAGAGGTGAACTACACTTACAGAAAGAAAAATATTGCTTGAATATTTCACTCTCTCATGAAGCACTTACTGAAAGCAGAATTCTCTGATTTCTAGACATCACCCTATATACCTTTTATATTATATTATATGCCTGGACATGGGGGTTGGAATAGATGACCTCCTGAGGTCCCTTCCAACCCTAATTTTGTATGAAAATTTTCTATGATTTAATATTGTAATGCACCCATACTAGGAACCTAGCTTTTATAACACCTCCCAAATCTAAAAGCATTTCCAGGACACTCCCTATCCTTTGGGCTACAATAAACCCTCTCCAGAGGTGGTGCAGTCACCTACCCTGGAGGTTTTCAAGAGGAGACTGGACAGTCACCTTGCTGGGGTCACCTAACCCCAGTTGTCTTCCTGCCAGGGGAGGGTGGGGTGGGGGCTGGACCCAATGATTTGCAAGGTCTCTTCCAGCCCCTAACAATTTATGAATTTATGAAAGAAGTTAATCCTAAGAAACAGGGTTTTTTTGATGAATCCTGGGCACGTAGCGATCACATGGGTCTACATGAGTGCCTGCTATGTCACCATAACAGTGCACTCCCTGCTTATAGCATGCCATTATGGCAGCATAGCAGGCAAATCTAAGTGTGCACCACCCACACAGCACAGTACGGGTTGTGCAGGTACTTTAGTACTTTCATAAAGGCCATGTAGATGCTGCCCCTGAGTATCAGCCAATGTCCTCAACAAGAAAGAATGGAAAAATGTCTCTCTTCTTTAAAAGAGAGCATGATAACTGTAGATATCATATACAAAGGTAAGGCTGTATTCCTTTAAACAGTTTGATGTAAGGCAGGGGAGACTTGCACTGTATTCATAAGCTTTCATAGACTATGAAGTAGTCTGAAGCCTGATGAAATCTTATGCTTTATGAGCAAATTAGTCTTGTTCATAAGTAAATACTGTCCTGCCCTGCTTTCTGCCTAACATGGCTAACTACTTTTCTTTATAGACAGATTGTGATCCATCCTGGTATTTATTCTTTTCTCTGTTTCCACATCTCCAGAACCTAGACCTTGTTGTGTATATTCAATAAATGTCACTATCCAGATCCCACCACATGTGTGTAGTTCCTTTATATAATAACTGTTGTGTAGAGAGCAAAACATAGAATAATAGATCAACTAACATCAGTCCTGGATCATTTAGCCTAATTCCCATTCTGCAGGATGCTGTAGAAACAGTTCACATTGGGATGAAATGTAAAGTTCAAAATTTAGTTACTTAGCTGAAGTGTGATTTTTGGTGTTTGAAGGAATGCTAACAACCACACATGAGCAACAACAAGAACAAGAAATTCACGCAAATATGCCAGTAGGTATTTACAGTTTCTTGGGGCATGAGAAGCAGTGTTTGCAAACTTCTTTGCTAGCATCCGTATAACTGAGTGTTCCTATTAACACCGTTACATTCACCCGTGACCATTCTTATACTCCTCCTGAATCAGAATAGTCTGAGATGTGCACAAGCAGAAGTCTCCTTGAAACTCTTATCAACACTAAATAGGAGAGAAGGCAGCCTTCTCACTCAGTGTGTAAGTATGGCACACAAAGCCCAAGCTTTGCAACTAGATCATTAAGACCTGAACCTTTGCCAGAGCAACTTCCCATTCTGAAACAGAGATTTAAAGAAACTCTTCAAGCCTGCTTATAAAGTTTGTTCTCTATCTCCAGCTAGCCAGTACTAACAACAACACATTTGTAACAGCACATCACCATAAAGCTCTCTGATCTGTTCTTAAGTCTATTTTGAGGTCAGTATCAGTTTCCCTGAAGCAAAAATATTAAAGGACACTCATTTCCCCCAGTTGCAGGTGATTAAAATAACCCAAGGTAATGTTCTGTTGCAATGTGCTTTGCAGCTGTTACCACATTTGAAGTTCAAGAACTACATAGAGTATTATTGTATCTTCCACCCCTGAAAATAATGGTCAGTCTCACTAAGATACAGGATTAGCAATTTAATTTCCATAAAGGTTGCTAATAACCCAGCAAGGACATGTAAACACAGGACCTAAAATCTGAGTTGAAATGGCAAAAGTATCAAGAGAAACAGGGATTTCACAGTGGGGAAAAAATCATTAATTTAACAGTAAAATTCTTCTCTTGTTTGCACTCTGAACCCTGAAAGCACAGAATGAAATGTGAGCTTTAAAAGTCCGAATGCATACATTTCAAGTCTGTAAATTAATATGGATCTGTCTTAGAACATTCTATCGGTAATGTTAAAATAAAATTGTAATTCATATTGTTCTTGGATTATTCATGGTTTTAAGTTTCAGTTATTCTACGCTAAGTACAGACAGCCAAAAAGCCTGAGGTGGAGTCGATTCTCTCTTCACAGGTTTCCCTAAGCTGTGTAGATTGAACCAATAACAAAACTGAACTCATGTTCACTTTTCAGGTGGGAAAGGCAGCCAGACGCCTGTACTGCGCCAGGCCAGGAGGCAGGGAGTGCTAGAGTACACCTCCCAGCCTGCTGGCCATTGCAGACCCCAGCCAAGCAGGGGCCATCCAAACTCCTCCTGTCCCCACATGGGGGAGGAGAAGGAGAGGGTACTTTTCCCCAAAGCTGGGCTTCTGTCCATGTGAGGGGAGCCCCACACCTCAGGAGCCTTCCCCTGGCCTGGCCTAGGGTCCCCCAAGTCCTGGTCTGCCCCACAGCAGGAGCAGAGGGGGATCCCCTCCACCTCTTCTCCTGTGTGGTCAGGCCAGAACTCAGCCCCACTCCCAGAGGTGGGAGGCGGGGAGCAATTCCCTGGGTTGGTGCTAGCCGCCATGGAGCCATTTGTCTGCCCATGTCAGGGGAGTTGCACTCCGCAGGGGGCTTCGCCTGAGTGCTGGTCTGCCCTGCTGCCGGGACAAAGGGGGATTCCCCCCCCCCCCCCCATCCACCATGCAGTTGGGCAGATCAGGGCTTGGGGGACCCTGGGGCTGGGGTGGGGGAAAACCCCTGAAGAATGGGACCCCCCCTACATAGACAGGTGCCCTACTGCGGAGCCAGCACCCGCCTGAGGGACTGCTCCCCTCTCCCACCTGCAAGGGCAGGGCTGAGGACAGCCTGACCATGTAGGGGAGGGGTTGGGTGGGGAATCTCCCTTTCTTCCCACCACAGGGCAGACCAGGGCTTGGAGGACCCCAGGTTGGGGCCAAGGGGCTCTGTTCCTGCCAGGCAGGACATAAGCTGGGGAGCAGAAGCAGAGGCTTTGCTGCCTCAGCTCTGCGCCAGCTCAGGGACAGGGCCTACTAGGCACTGGGTTGGAGCAACAGAGTGTGAGCCATGATCCAGTGAAGCACCCTGTGAGGTGGAGGTGAGGGGCTGCGTAGCTTCCTGGGATGCCGAGGGATTGAGAGTTAACCTGTGTCGGGACAGGTTCTGGGACAGAAGTTCAATAGACCGATCTAACTTAAAGCGATTAAATCTAATGCTACCTCCATCCTGGTTTATCTTAAACCTGGTTTGGACACTTTGAAACTGGTCTATGGGCACTGAACTTCTATTCTGTTACAGGTTTAGGCTGATTTCCAATCACTTATACCAGCTTATGTGTAATTTCTGTCCCAAGCCACAATCTATTATTTATTTGTTATTTGTTTTTGATTTTTATTTAAACATTTTTTATTGTTCTGGTTTTAAAATACTTAGTTCAGAGTGAACCATATGCACAAAATCTAATAATATCACTTGATCAGAAAGAGGTAGGTTTTTTAATAAAAAATATAGTCACATCTATATATGCAGTTACTTGGTTGTACAGTATATTGTGACCAAACAGGTCACAAACATTTCACAAAACATTTCACCAACAGTTACATTTACATTACCACTCACTTCATTCCCTTTATTCCATCCTCCCACCCAAGCACCTAACCCACACCCACCCTATATTACACCCGTACTAAAAACCATACCCTCCTCTTCCCAGTCCTCATTCACAGCACATCAGGTCTTCAGCTGTCATCTTCTCTGCTTGTGTTGCAAACCAGCATGTACTATCTCTTCCTCTTCCTCATCTCTGCCTCTCCTCAGAAAGAGGTAGAAATATGCAGAGTTTAAAATTCCCTTGCCTGGTGGGTGAAGGACTGTTTGTTTCTTTTTCCTGAATGTGATTATCTTAAGAATTCTCTTTCTTTACATTGATTGTCTCAATGCTGCCACACAGTGGTTGCAACTAAAAAGTCAAAATTCATATCTAGCCCCACTTCCCCAACTATGGATTTAATATAATACATTGTCATGAATTCTTAAAGGCAATCTGCAATTTTAGCTTAGAAATTTAACCTAGAAAGCTTTACAGTTTGGCCATTTAAACCACAAAAATTGATCTGTTCATGTGAGCTCTGTCATCCTTACTTATATCAGTCTGCTGCAACTATTACTTAATGCTGCCTCTTAGGGCATAGTAGTAGCACCAATTTACTGTTTATTTGCTTGTTGCATTAGGTTTCACCTTTACAGGCACTTGTACACGTGATGGGGGTTTAGTCCCCTAAACTGAAATGGTGGGTTTTTTCATTGTGATGATTAAAAACCCACAGTTTCAATTTAGGGGCTTCTGTTACTGTTACAGCGCGGGGCCCCGATTCTTTTTGTATTTTATTTTATTTGCAGAGCCTGTCTGCAGCTTCTGCAGCCAGGAGGTGAACTACTAGCAGGCTAAGTGGCTCCTGAGCTGCAGGGGACCCAAGTCCTTCCCTCCATAGTGGTGGTGCTCCCTGGGACTACCTGGGAAGGCTGCTAGCAGGCTGGATGCTGCCCCAGCTCAGGCTCAAGGAAAAGTTGGATCGGGCTGGGTGCTGCCTCTGAGCTGCTGCAGCACCTGACCCTCTAGACACTAGGCCTGTGCGAGTCAGCAGCAATCTGATCTGGCTCTGGATCCAGCTGCTTCAGATGCCAGGGATCTGATCCAGAGCTCTGGACCGGGTTTCTGCTTCGATCCAGCCAAAGTGGCTCCAAAGCTTTAGAGCAGCCTCGGAGATCCGGCCATAGGGTATAATGGGGAATCAATAAAATATCTATAACTTTGTTGTTTTTTGTCTGATTTAGATGCAACCTGCTGGGTTGGTAGTCCCAGCTAAGAGCACAAAGTATGCCAAGCTTCAAGAATATCGGTGGAGAGGCTTGGGGGGAACTGTACCCCAAATTCTTGAAAGCAAAACTCATGTCATGTTTATGTGTTACAACACAGGGGGGTCAAAACTGCAGCGGTGGTAGCTCCTGGTGAGGCCAAAAAGCTTGCAAAGTTTCAAGAAGATCAGTGAAGGGGTTTTGGGGGGAACTGCACCTCAAGCTGCGGACAAGCAAAACTCGTGACATGGGTAACACTGTGTATGTTAAGGCGCAGCAGCATGAAAGCTGCAGGAATGGTAGCCCCTGCTGTGACTACGAAGCCTGCCAGCTGTCGAGATCAGTGCAGGGGGGTTCTGGGGCCCTGCACCGCTAGCTGCTGACAGACAAAACTTGTGACATGGGTGCTTGTGGAACTGACTGTCTCTGTCTTGGGGCAGTTGATTGAATGTATTGATTATTTCCTCTCTTTAGTCACGGCCTTTGTAGGTGTTCATTTATGTTAATTAACTTTTACATTAGCTAGGTACTATGTATTGAGCTGGTCCCTGAGTGAATCATGATTGATTGGTAACTGGTAACACAGTAGATTAGCAGCCAGGCCTGCAGTAGTGTCTCCCACACCCCAAGACAGACAGTCAGTTGCACAAGCACCCATGTCATGAGTTTTGTCTGTCAGCAGCTAGAGGTGCAGGGCCCCAGAACCCAGAAGCCACCATCCCTGCAGCTTTCACCCTGCTGAACCTTAACACACACAGTATTACCCATGGCATGAGTTTTGCTTGTCCACACCTTAAGGTACAGTTCCCCCAAAAAGCCCTGCACCAATCTTCTCAAAACTTGGCAGGCTTTGTGGCCTCACCAGGGGACACTACACCTGCAGTTTTCACCTTCCTGTGGTGTAACACATAGACATGACATCAGTTTTACTTTCATGAATTTGGGGTGCAATTCCCCCCAAACCCCTGCACCAATCTTCTTGAAACTTGGCAAGCTTCATGCTCTCAGCAGAGACTATAATCTGTACAAATTTCATCCAAATAATACTAAAAACAACAAAGTTATAGATATTTCATTTTTTCCCCATTATATCCTATGGCCGGATCTCCGAAGCAGTTCTGAAGCTTTTCCAAAGCGCTTTGGATGCTCTGAACTGCTTCAGAAAGCCTAACAAAGCCAGTGCTTTGATCCAGACATCCTGCTTCAGATGCCAAAGTGTCTGAAGCTTCTCTGGATCTGAAGCTTTGTCCAAAGACTCGCACAGCCCTACTAGTCACCCACCCAGGTGGCCCCGAGGGAAGGACTGGGCCTCCCCACAGCTCAGGCTCCAAAAGCAGCTCACCTCCTGGCTGTGGGAGGGGCAGGCAGGTTCCATGAAAAAAAAAAAAGCATCAGGCCCCTCACCATTTTTTTTTCCCAGAGGAGCATGCCTGTGCAACCTGCTGGCAGTCCATGCACTCCCTGAGCTGCAGGGGAGCCTGGTCCTTCCTTCCATGGTGGTGGTGCCCCCTGGGGCCACCTGGGCAGAGTGCTAGTGAGATGGATGCTGCCACAGCTTGGAGGCAGCACCCCACTGGATCCAACTCTTCCCTGAGCCTGTCTGGGCAGCTCAGGGTGCGGGGGGGGTGTGCCACCACCATGGAGAGAAGGACTAGCCCCTTCCCCCCAGGGGCTGTGCAGCCCACTGGCAGCTCATGCAGGTAGGGTCCACTGGTAAAAAGAAAAAAAAGTGGCAAGGGGCCTGATCTTATTTTTTTTTCCATGGAGCCTGCCCACCTCTCCCGCAGCCAGGGGTTGACCTGTCAGTGGGCGCTGACCTGTGGGGGGCCCCAGTCCTTACCTCCATGGTGGCAGTGCCACCCAGGGCTGCCAGATGGGCAGCTAGTGGGCTAGATACTGCCCCAGCTCAGAAGTAGCACTGAGCCCAATCCAATTCCTCCCTGCGCCTAAGCTGGGACAGCAAACAGCCTGCTAGCAGCCTGCCCAGGCAGCCCCTGGGGGGGGGGGGGGGGGGGGGGGCACTGCTGCCACAGAGGAAAGGACCAGGTTCCTCTACAGCTCAGGGACTGCTTGGATCACCAGCAGCTCATCCCCCAGCCATGGGAGATATGGGTAGGCTCCACAAAAATAATTTAAAAGAATCGGGCCCCTTACCACTTCTGCCTTCAGCCTGCCTCTCCCACAGCGGGAGAGTGAATTGTCAAAAGGCTGCAATGTTATAAATAGCTACATTGCACACTAAACTATATATGGATGTGGTTTAGTTTGCAATGCAACATACTCCTTTAAATTATTAAAAAATCCCACACCTGTACAGCATAATGCAATTAAACCGCAAAACCGGGCAATTTTCATCATGTGTACAAGACAATGGTCTTATTGATGTCCACTCCTCGTGCTCTCTTAATTCCCTCCTTCCATTCTACCCAATCTTCTTTTATATTATGTGGGATGTATGATAAAGATATTCAAAAAATTTTCTGGACAGAAAGGATAATTTTGATTTTCTAATCTGACCTTCTACATAACACAGGCCATAAACATTTACTTACTGATTCCTCCATTTACCCCAAACATGTTTGTTGTTGAAATAGAGGTTATGTTTTGAAAGTATCCAAGATAGATTCTTTTAATCAATGTGATGGCGAATCCACCACATCTGTCAGGTATCTTTTTCCATGCTTAATTTTTCTTACTGTAAGAAAAATCGTCTAATTTCCAGTTTAGACTTTGTTGACTTCACTTCAGAATTATTGGATCCCACTATGACTTTGTTTGCCTGATTGAAGAGCCCTTTTATAGGAGATGTTTTTTTCCTTTTTAGATCTGTTAAACTGTGATTAAACAGCCTTTTAACTCTCTCAATGATAAACTAATAGATTGAGCACCTATAGGCTACCCAAAAGAGAAATTTAGAACATTGTAGACTACTAGGGGCCTTCCTCAAGTATCCAGACTCCAACATAAGTTTATCCCCAGCTCCAGTGAGAGATGCATGGGTGGAAGCCTGTCGCACCCCTGCTGAGCCCAGGGACCCCCCAGCGGGACCCCAACCCGGGCCCCCAGTGCAGTCGGAGGTAGGTGGGGCCCATGGCAGGGCAGGGAGGAACCCCAAATCCAGTCAGCTGTGGGGCAGCTGAGTGGAGCCAAGGAGGGACACACACCCCCACAGCTCCTACTTGGCCCAGCCCCCAGGGAGCCATGTGACTGGAACCTTGCAAACAGGACGTGCAAACAGGCATGCTTCTGGGTCCTGTGCATAAGTTAGCATGGGAGTTCGTGCAGGAGGGTGTGCGGCAGGGCCCGAGGCCCTGCCAGTGAGCTGCAGGGTAGATAGTCACAGCAGTAGTCAGACTACCAGCAGCACAACGCAGATGGCCACACGCTGTACCCCGAGGGTCCCCATAGAGTCTGAGACCTCCCCCTCTGGCACCTCAGAGGTCTCCACCCAGACAGAACCCATGGTTTCAGGCTCCAGACAGATAGAGTCTCTGGCTCACAGCTGCAGGGGCTCCCTGGCACATTTCCAGGCACATGGGACCAGGAGCATGGCCACCTCTCCTTGTGAGGTTTGCTCCACTTTGGAGTCTCTGGGGTGCCAGATAGAGGATTTCCAGGCCTCAGTCTGGAGACTGCTTGGCATCAGGGATGGTGAGCAGGAGATAGACTCCTACTACCAGGCCCTTCACCCTCTGCAGGTTGAGGGTAGACCAGGGTCACCTTCCAGGACAAGGGAGGACTCAAGGATGTCCCATACTGTCCAGCCTGGGGGTTGGACCAAGGTGGTCAACAGCCCCAAGGCCTGCCGTACCAGGGTCCTCTCCCCTCTGGAGCTTTGAAACAGGTATGAACCTCTTGCAGCACCAGCAGAGCCTGGAGAGCTGCCAGCTCCTGCAGGCAATGAAGGCTCACTCACAACTACCACCCCGGCTCTCCCTTATGCCACACATAGAGTGGTCATCGTTAGAGACTCCCTCCTGAGGGGGACTGAGGGTGCAATCTGATGCCCTGAACCCTTAGCCCGGGAGGTCTGCTGCTTCCCAGGAGCCTGTATCCAGGATGTAGCTGAGAGGATCCCAAAGCTCATCCAGCTCACCGACCACTACCCTATGTTCCTTATCCATGTGGGCATGAATGACATGGCTCAGAGCAATCCCAGCTGGGTCATGAGAGGCTACAGGGCTTTGGGAGTGGGGCTTAGGGGGTTGAGGGCACAGGTGGTGTTTTCCTTGAACCTCCAAGTTTCAGGCTATGGGCTGAGCAGGGAGAGGAGGATTGAGGTAGTTAACCAAAGACTGCAGCACTGGTGTCATTGTGAAGGCTTCAGCTTCCATGATCACAGTCCGCTCTTTGGTTAGAGAGGCAGTGTTCTGCTGGGAAGAGATGGCCTCCACCTCACTGCACTGGGGAGGAGACTCTTCTCAGCCAGACTGGATGACCTGCTCGGCCGGGCTTTAAACTAAGCCCACTGGGGGATGGGGGGAATACCACCACAGCAAGCCCACTGGGCAACTTTTGCAAATCCAGCAGGCTAAGGCACTCAAGGGAACCCACCCCTACCCCAACCCTGGAATGATGTGTAGGGAAGACTAGGGCCTCCAATGGGACGCTTATGTGCCTGTACACCAATTCCAGGAGCTTGGGGAACAAACAGGAGAAAATGGTCCTCCTGCTAAACAAGAATGACTATGATCTCATAAGAATAATGGAGACCTGGTGGGACTCCACCTATGACTGGGCCACAGATATAGATGGATATACCTTGTATGGGAGAGATTGTGTAGACAAAAGGGGTGTGGGTGTAGCTCTCTATGTCAAGGAAAGCTACGCATCCCTGCAAGCTGACACTGGCATCTAGGGTGGATGACTGGAGACTCTGGGTAAAAATTCGTTGTGAACATGGCACAGGGGACACAATGGTAGGAGTCTACTACAGACCTCCTAATCAAGATCAAGAGCTCAATCGGGAATTTGCCAAGGAACTGGCTGAGGCTGCATGCTCCTGGTGCATGGTTGTCATGGGAGACTTCAACTACCCAGACATCTCATGGGAAGAGCACTTGGCCAAATTCAAACAGTCAAAAAGCTTTCTCATGTGCATAGATGAGCTCTATCTGACTCAAGAAGTCTATGGACTGACAAGAGGCAAAGTGCTGCTCTACCTGGTACTGGCAACAGGGGAAGATCTAATCAGTGACCTAATGATCAAAGGGAAGCTGAGAGATAGTGACCATGAGCTGATCACCTTCACTACCCACTGTAAAGATGGCAAGTCAGTCAGCAATGCAGAAGTCCTCAACTTCAGGAAAGCTGACTTGGACAAGCCCAGAAGGCTTGCTGGTGAGGTCCTAAGGGACCATGACCTGAAGGGGAGGGGAGTTCAGGATGAGTGGTTGCTCCTCAAGGGAGTGATCCTAGATGTACAAGCAAAGTCTATTCCATCTCAGAGGAAAGGCAGAAAAAGGGCACAGCAGCCCCCTTGGCTCTGCAGGAAACTTGTGGATCTCCTGCATCTAAAAAGAAAGCCCTATAAAGGATGGAAGACTGGATCCACCTCTAAGGAGGAGTATTCTGCACTGGTCCAGACCTGTAGGGAGTGAGGCAGGAAAGCCAAGGCTGCGACTGAACTCCAACTGGCTACACTTATCAAAGACAATAAAAAGTCCTTTTTTAGATATGTGGGGAGCCAGAGGAAAAGCCAGGGTAACATTAGACCCCTGCTAAACCATATGGGACAACTGACAACCGACACCCAGGAAAAAGCCAACCTGCTTAATGGGTATTTTGCATCGGTTTTTCACCAGCCCCAAGGGACAGCCCTGCTCAATATGGTATGGGACAGTCAGGGTAAAGGAGAATTGTTACCCTTCATCAAAGTAGACCATGTGAAGGAACACCTTGAGAGGCTGGACACCTTCAAGTTGGCTGACCCAGACAGTTTACACCCCAGGGTACTTAAGGAGCTGGCAAGCATCATAGCTCAGCTACTGGCATGGATTTTCGAGAACTTGTGGTGCTCAGGTGAAGTGCCTGAATACTGGAAGAAGGCCAATGTGGTGCCTATCTTCAAGAAAGGGAGAAAAGTAGATCCAGAGAACTACAGGCCTATCAGCCTGACCTCTATCTTGGGGAAAATCTTGGAAAAATATTGTCTAAGAGACCATTCTTGACAAAATGGCTGATGGCAACATCCTGAGGGATAGCCAGCATGGGTTTGTTGCAGGTAGGTCTTGCCTGACTGTGGCAGGACACTGTTTGTGCCTGCCACTTTAAGGGCCAGAAGGCAGCAACCGGCAGGTGCCTGATTAGGGCAGCCATTTTAGATTCAGGGCTGCCCATATAAACAGGGCAGTTCTGATGCTGGAGGTGAAGTAATAACATTGTTTGGCTGCAGGTATCATCTGGAGGTAAGGGAGGAGCTGTAGGGGAGGTTTAGGAGGCTCCTGTCCTGGGCATGACCTAAAACTGCACCCTGCTGGGAATGGGTGGCCTGGTGGGGCTCTCAGTGGTGCAGGAGCCCCCAGGAAATGCCAGGGCAGTTATTACCCTGGTAAAAGGTGGGTTGAGGTGCCTTAACCCCTAGCCCCCATGACCAGATGGGTTACCCCTTTGTTTGGAGGGCCCAGAGGGTGGATCTTGGAGAGAGGAAAGGGCCATAGATTCAATGCCTGTCTGAATTTCCCCTGACTGGCCTGTGCTGGAGCCAGGACCAGAAGCGTTGAAGGGCTGGGGGCCAACTGTGAGGAACACCCAAGAGCTGAGTGCCTGGGGCTCCAACTGGCCTGGAGGTGGGCCAGGGCTAGTGAGCCGAAGGTCCCGGTGGGGGGATCACACCCGAAGGGGAAGTGGTTCAGGGAGCTAGGTTGCCCAGTATGAAGGTGGATGAGACTACCTGATGAGAGGAATCCAGGTGGAGTTCAATTAGGAGGATTCCGGGGCCCAGATTTGGGGCCAGTAATTATGATAACATATAATTTCAGTTTGCAGCTTGGGCTGCAGTGTAGGGGAGGAATGGAGTCACAGATAGTGCCCCCTGGCATCAGGGCAGAAAATGGGCAGCCTCCTGCTTATTAACATCCATTAATTAATTATACCAACAAGGCATGGCAGATGAGAATGCAGGTGGTTGGCCAAGGAACAGGTGGGTGGGCCACAGTGAAATCGGCCCCAAGCAGGCCCCCTGTTACACTAACCAATCTCATCTCCTTCTATGACCAGGTGACATATCACCTGGACAAGGGAGAAGAGATGGATGTCGTATATCTTGATTTTTTTAAAAAGCCTTCAATCTGGTGTCCCATGATCATCTCATGGGAAAACTGGCCAACTGAGGCCTCGGCTGCATCACAGTCTGATGGCTGGGGAATTGACTCTGAGGTCGGACTCGGAGAGTGGTAGTCAATGAAAGTAAATCATCGTGGTGCAGTGTGACCAGTGGGATCCCCCAAGACTCCATCCTTAGGCCTATACTCTTTAACATTTTTATTAACAATGTGGACGTTGGTATCAAAAGTGGACTGGCCAAGTTCGCCGATGACACCAAACTTCGGGGCAAAATGTCCATACCCAAGGACAGGATGGTGATCCAGGCCAACCTAGACAGGCTCAGAAAATGGGTGGATGAAAACCTGATGGCTTTCAACACTGAAAAATGCAAAATACTCCACCTTTGGGGGGGGGAGGGAACCTGCAGCACGCTTATAGGCTCAGCAGCACTAGGCTTGCTAGCACCATAGCTGAAAGGGACTTGGGGGTCATGATTGACTACAAGATGACTATGAGCCACCAATGCGATGTCACAGCTAGTAAAACAAGCAAAACTCTGGCTTGCATCCATAGATGCTTCTCAAGCAAATCCCAGTACGTCATCCTTCCACTGTACTCAGCCTTGGTGAGGCCACAGCTGGAGTACTGTGTCCAGTTCTGGGCTCCACAATTTTAAAAGGATGTGGAGAAGCTTGAGAGAGTCCAGAGGAGAGCCACATGCATGATCAGAGGGCAGGAGAACAGGCCCTATGATGGGAGGCTGAGAGCCATGGGACTCTTCAGCCTGGAAAAAGTGCAGGCTCAGGGGGGACCTGGTGGCTGCCTATAATTAAGTATATAAGGGGTGTACATCAGGATCTTGGGGAATGTCTATTCACCAGAGCACCCCAACGGATGACAAGATCAAACAGTCACAAACTCCTCCAAGACCATTTCAGGCTGGACATAAGGAAAACTTCTTTATTGTCCGAGCCCCCAAGGCCTGGAAAAGACTGCCTCCAGAGGTGGTGCGAGCACCTACTCTAGACTCCTGTAAGAGACATTTGGACATTTATCTTGCTTGGATCCTTTGACCCCGGCTGACTTCCTGTCCCTGGGGCAGGGGGCTGGACTTGATGATCTTCCAAGGTCCCTTTCAGCCGTAATGTATATGAAATCTATTAAATCTATCAAATCTATAAATCATCAGGATTAATGACACCAGAAGGCTGTATGCTAGAAAACAGTAATAATATAGGACTTCAGCAAACTGAAATTATGTTGGAAAGTGTTCTTTCTTCCAGTGAAGCACCATCCCATCATATCACAACCAGTAAAATAACAGCATTCTGCATCTTAACATCACCATGCCACAGCATTGGTTCCCTCCCAGTTTCCTTAGATTACAGGAAGACAACAGTACTGAGAGTGTCACTTTAAAAATCATGTACACAAAACTTTGAATGACTCAGTTGTTAAGACTTTTTTTTTTTTTAATATAATGAGACTATCAGCCACTAGAGGCCCTTCAAGTCTAGGATACTAAATTAACAAGCCAGGATGCTGTAAAATGTCCCACTGGCTTGATTCAGTGCACCCCAAACATAATAATTTTAAAACTGTAAATTGTCCAGTTGAAATAACATGTAAAAAGCGATATTCAAAATGCCCAGGTCAAACACATCTGAGAGGATGCAAACAAGATTTGCTATTTCAGATTATTGTATTCAGTTCTAAAAACACTCCTGATACCAAGTACCTTTCTATCTGCTGCATTTTTCTTTTAATTTTCCTTTCAATTTTATCCCTCTGTTTCCTCTGGCAGAATTGATTAAATTATGGAAGGTGCTGGCTTCTACATTTCTTGCACTGTCAGGGCCATCAAGAGTCAGTCAACTCGTTGCATAGTCACTGAGGCCTTGACGCTTCTTGTGAAGCATAGGAGGGATCAAGAGTCTGTGGAGTGAGCCGCACAAGAACTGCACATTCTTCCAAGTGTGTAGCAGCTGCTTTGTGTAAATGCATATAGTATATTGGATGGCCTGATGCAAATTGGGAAGCCTTTTCTACAAACACTTACTGGAAGAGCTGAATGTGAAAGCATAGGAGTAATTTCACTGACCAGCAAGAGTGGATGGAAGCAGCCACACACAGTCCTTTGGGAAAGGTGCTCCACATCAAATTAGTTTTTCTGTTTATTCATGTTGATGTTATACAGAGACTTATATCAGAACTAGGCTTCATTAAAATGGGTTGTATACAAACATAATGTATGTTGTGACAGTCTGATGCTTGTTCAACCATCAAATCTCTGTCTAGAAGAGAGAGGTTGGAGCATAAAGTCTTTGTGGGGAAGCCATATAAGTAGGGACCTACTTAAATTGTGGTTTCACAATGATCTTGGAAACTGTGGAAAAATGGCAATATTTGGAATGGCATTGGCCACAATGCCAAATGGCATTGGCCACAATTTCCCAGAAATCAACCAAAAAAATTTAATAAACATAAAATGCTGGCTCCCTGCTGGCAGCTTCCCCCTCATGCCTCTCCACCAATCAGTGCCAAGGTGTGGGGCTGCACAAAAGGCAGACAGCAGTCAAGATGGCAGCTGCCCTCTCATCCCTCCTCCCCCCAGGGCCTCTCTGCCAATCAGTGCCATGGGGCAAGGCCACTACAACATGATGGTGAAATCGACTCTTCAGGCCATGACCAAGCCATGAAAATTGCTTTCTCTTGCTGTGAGTTAGGTAGGTCCCTATACATAAACCACTGGCTGCCAGAAAAAAAGGTTCTTTAATCATATAATGAAACTCACGTTCTTCAAATATGCTTAGGGATCTTAACAAAATAAATTTGGCTCTCCATGGATCCACAACCTATAATCTTCTTTAGCAAAGCCTCTTTTCTCTGAGGAGAGGATGTGCAGATGATAAGGATGAGAAAACATTCTGTGTTTCTTAGATAACTTTTCCTCTTCTGAGTTTTCCCCCCTGTGGAAGGAGTAAATCGACCCTTCTGGTTCTCTTCACTTTTGTCTGTCCATGTGCTGCATGACAATTTCCTGTCACAAGTATCATCATTAGGATTACTATAAAATGTGTAAGGCACTTAAAATAGTTTTTACCTTGGAACCAATCTGGCCTTTTCTGGTGCTGTGGGAGAGAAGAAGGCTCAGACTTTACCCAGGATCAAAACAACCCTTTGAAATAGCTCCAAAACAACCTCCTCTTTGAAATGATGATAAAATTGGAAGAGAAAGGCCTTGAACTAACCATACCAACTAGAAAGAAATGTAATGGTTACATATTAATAAAAATTTCATAACACATCAAGGATGATGTCGTCACTCCACATGCTAATGAAAAGCCTGACATCTTCTTTGGCACAGAACAAAGGAAAATACTGCCTGTGTAAAGTCAAGACATTAAATTCAGGCAGGCCAAGAAACACATGGCTCACTAGCACCCTAAGAAGTTTTGCCAACTTATAAACTCCATTGAAAGGGTGGGTAACTTTGAGCTGTGAACTGAGAAACCATGACAGCACTGTAAACATGGAGGAGTTCTTTATAGACTATCAGTTCTTAACCTTTGTAATGAAGTCCACAGCTCATACCAGTTCAACCTTGTGTTGGAGACATTAAGTTACATGTTTTCTTTATTATATGATTCTTCTCTACATTTCTTAAGTAAACAATGTATTTTAACTGGAACTGTTATTTGGATTTAGCTATTTACATGGTGTGATGTGTTGGCTGAATGGTATGAAGACATATCCTTACCTACACAGAAGAAAAAGGGAGAGCATCTAATGCTGCAACTTATTTAATGTTATGATTATAAAAGGCAGACTGACAGTAACTCACCTCCACCCAGACAGAGGACCATACTAGTGGAGAGAAATCCATGGTTTCATAGCATGAGTATGCACTCTTTACAAGTGGCACAGCATTGTTAGCTGATAGATTGTTAGAGAAGTTTAATGATTCTAGAAGTGCAGGTGATGATAATGCCATGGCCAGGGACAAGGCAAAGACCTTATTTTCAATTTATAATTAATGTATTAGTCTTCTAATTGCCAAAATGATTATAGCTCCTATTTTTCTCTCTTTTCTCAGGCCTTTATCCTACCTTTTATGCATTTCAAGTTGTGGAAAGAAAGGACTGACTTCAGGATATCTTCAGATTTAGGCAGTAGCTTAGCTAGAAGTGGGTGCACAGAGTATCAGCTCTGGAAGCTGATTTAATTGAGGCACAAGAATGGTGGCTTCTGCTGCTACCAATCCAGCTGCCACCACTGCTGGCTAGGGTGCAGAAGCTGCTTGTTATATCTTTTAGATTCAGGATTTTTACCATCTTGCTTTTGATATTATCTGGAAAAAAGATTTACCCATACACCTATTCAATCTTCTGGGCAGTTGCCTCTTCTAAGTTTCAGTCTGTACAAGAATTTCCAGAGAAAGGCAAGCTAACAGTTCTAATTTGGTTAGATACAAAGGGAAAAGGTTTCTAAAATGTAGAATGCACTGCTTTACGTGAACAGAGGAGCTGAGCTAGGCAAAACCTGGGATAAGTCTCTTGCTTTATCTTATTACTCTTGATCATTGCTTTTTCTGCTGTAGTTCTGCCTTTTATCTCCTCAGCATGCTGTCTGCACACATTCACTAATGACTAAGCATTTGTCTTCACTACAGAATTACTTAGGGGATTGGCAGCTGGGTTGGCCTCGCCCTGGCTGCTATGCTGCAGTTGCATACAAGTTACCAGATCCATAAAGGGTTGCTATATAAACAGTATCAAAGGGAAAATTCAGTGGCAGGTTAGATATGAGGGGGGGAAATGGCAAGTTCTACCCTTGAGGAAACCTCTGTGATTTCAGGTGCTTCAGGTAATAATTGGTCAAGGATACATCCCTTATGAAGATTGTCATAGTAGCCAGCATATCATAACTGGAACCCTCTGCTCAAGTCCCCTCCCTTAGCTTCCTACCCTTGCAAATATCGCTCCCCCACACATCCAGCAACTGATGATGACCCAAAAGTTGGTTGCAACCATTCATGCAGCACCTTACCTACCACTCTACAATGACCTACTTAATCCAACCAAGACCAGCCTTTCTTTGCGATGCCCCTTACGGAGCAACCTCCCTGACCAGGATCTGTTTGCAAAAGCCCTCTGGATCAAGGAATGGGAGTCACAGGAAGTCACAAACAAGTTCCTTTGGACAAACCTCACTTGTCAACCTGCTGGCTTTGAACTGTCATGCTAAACAGGTTCAGGACAGGCCAAGGCCCCTACGCAAACAACCTTTACCACCAGGTCCTCAGTGCTAACCCATCATACACTTGTGGAGAGATGCAAACAATGCTGCACATCACCGAGGAGTGTCCCCTCTACACACTAAGAGGTGGATTAATAACTTTGAACTCAGTTAATGAGGCTATTGCTTGGCTTTGTGGATTTGCATTCATTAAATAAATAAATAAATAAATAAACAATTAAATAGTAGCCAGCAAAGACCAAGACGCAACTGATTAGAACAACAAACCGTTCTGAAACTCCAACATTTTCAACTCTCCCAAACAATTTTGTGGAGAAACCAAACCTCAAAACCTGAAACATTTACAATAGCAAGATGTAATATGATTAATCACTGCTTTTATTAAAGCAGTATTCCAGAGAAGCTCCTAATAATGAAGTCAGCAGAAATATAGACATAGAAGCCAACTTTTCAATGTTTGCCATTTAGCAAGAAACTCATTGCCAATTACATTGGTTCAAGAACAAATGCAACTACAGACAATTTCATTCTATCAGTTTACCTTAAATATGAAGTGCAGGACCTAATACTCAGTTGCTGTTCAGAGAGAGAAGGGGAAAAGGCAGATCTCTCAGTATTGTGGCTTAGAACTGGCCTAGCTAGCCCCTGTACTCCCCTCTCAGCTCTTGTGAAGTGGGTCGTATAGAGTGAATGGAAATGACAGTCTGGCTGCGCTCAGCTAGTGTGCAGTCCCTTACGGAGCCTCACCCCAGGCTGGGTGCTACAAATTCAATGTAAGAACAGGCAGGTATTTCCTGAAACTTCTCTCCCAGTGCTGCACTGAGTAGAAGATTGGCAGAGCATAACTTCTTGGCCAATAATTCCACTATCTGTATAGACTACTTCTGGATATGCACCAGATGCTGTGCTGCTTATCTAAAGGATACACCTCATTAACTTGTATATTACAAATACAGTATGCCACTCCGAAAATATTTCAAATCACAACAGTGGTATTGCTGTATTTTCGATTTCAGTGGAATAATCTGCACAAATTATAGTAAATTGAATGTGCAACCATAATGTATCTACCTTGTACATCAGCATTATGTTATTTTCCAGTTAAATAATCACATATTTTTATTTTATGGGATCCCTGCCTCATTCATTGTATAAAATTGACAGCACTCTCTTATTGAGAAGCTATTTAATATTTTATTTTCTCCTTATTGTTTAATGTGTGAGCCCATGTCTTATTACTCTCATTAAATTCTACTATGAGGACAGAATTATTAATTTCCTTATAAGTTTTTCTATGGCAGTTATCATTATTGCATTTGAATGCTTCACAAACTTCAATGAATTAATTTTCACAGCAATCCTGAGAAATAATGGGTATTATTATTCCCATTTCATAAGAAAGATTATAAACAAAGGTTTCCACAACATTTAGATGCCCAAGTTGAGACATCCAGGACCTGTTTGTTTTCATCAAGTAGCATTATTTAGGGCTTATTATATTAAAATCCCAGCCACAATGAGTATAGCTGCTCCTAAGAAATCTCAGTTCTTCTGCATGTCAGACCCCAGGTTCACCAACTAAGTTGGCTGAATATATTTTAATGGCACAGTTTTCCATCAAGCATGCAGTTTTTCTTATAATCAGTGTTTTATAGAAATGCAATGAAACTATGTTTTCAGTTGAAAGGTGTTGAAAAGAAATGTCTTAGGGTTGTAAACTTTTACAAATTGTTTTGAAAACATTGAAATATTTTATTTTGGAAACAAAAAAAGTTTCATTTCAACTTCATTGTTTCATTTTATTTCATCTCAGCTCTTAAAACCTTAATTTTAATATTATTTTAAGAATATATGTGTGATATCTTATAATACTGCTCTAATATTATCAAAATTATTTGACATTAATATCACTGAATATTTGAAAGTTTGCACACAAAAAATGTTCAGCTTTTTAATTTGGTAAAAAATGTCAATGTTTTGTTCTGATTTGGAATGAAAAGAGTTTGAAATATTACAATTCCTTTAGATTGAAGTACTGAAGTTTCTGATAAGCTCTAGTCTCAAATGCAGATCACAGTAATATACAATAAGTGATCATTAGTGAAAAGTTTGGTTGTCTAGCATTATGTGGGGGCTTTGTGGCAGAGGGAAGGATTTAGTTCTATAACAAGTAAAACAGAGGTCCTTCATACGCTAGCTTTTCTTGCTGCACAAATATGATTTAGTTCCAAAGTAGATCCATCCCCTGCCCTGAATGAAGAAGGAGTCTTGTGGAAAAGTGGTATGTGATCCTGAAATTAAGGACTGTATAATGTTTCTACACAAGGGGACACCTTAAAGTTGCACAGCCTTAATCTGGCATGTTCTAATTTGTTAGTGATTCTAATTTGTTAGTGTTAGTATTGCGACTTCAATACTGTTTTCTTTGCTTTTGTTTTTTTTAATGTAGAGAGGGTGTGTGTGTGTGTGTGTGTGTGTGTGTGTGTGTGTGTGTGTGTGTGTGTGTGAGAGAGAGAGAGAGAGAGAGAGAGAGAGAGAGAGAGAGAGAGAGTATATGTGTATGTGTGTGATTTCCTTTGTTTTTAAGAAAGTAAAAAGGAACAAAACAGAAATTGAATCATGTGGCATCATCTCATGTACATGAATCTAAAGGTCCATCTGTAGTGGACCTTTAGATCAACTGCACAGGCCTCTGCCATTTGAACTAAGAATAACTGAGAGCAGTAATAGATTGTCGTATTCTATGAGGGCCAACAGAATAGCGGCTTGGACACTTTCCAGTGGGTTCAACAGCTATGAACTGATAGCATAAAGACAGTGAGACTCTGGAGTGTGCTCTTATGAACACTAACCCCGTCTGCACCTTTCCCCCCAGTCTTGACCATGCTATGCTGTCCCTTCCAACTTATTACTGTTCTAGTTCTGTCTGTTACCCACCTCTGGCCTCTCAGTCCACTTCTGTTGCCCTCATTTAGCAGGGTTTTTCTTACCCCTGTTCTTATCTCCTCATTTGTAAAATTCCAGTTTTCTCTCATCTGTTTGTTTCCCTGGCACCCAACGTCATTCTCCTTGCCCATTCTGTCCCAGTGCTCCTTCAACTCCTAGTCTCCCTTCACTGTTGATCCCAGCCTGTCATTCATCTCATTGTTTTACTGGCTAGAAAAACTTCAAGAGTCTGACCTTAACAGATTGATTTCTCTTTTATCCTATACCGCCAGATGTTTTTGGAATAACTGGTTTAGCTTTGCATTTGAAACTTGATGCCATTTGAGAAAACCTTGGCTACTCAGAAGGGACGGAAGAGAGAGATTACTTACAAGCTACTGACCTTGATCTCTTAAAATTGCTACAGCTGCTAAAGCCAGATATAGGTAGCTTATATCACCCTCTTCAACTTAGATTGTCTGATTTTTTTTCACACAGGGTAGCTCGTCTTTTGCCATTTGTTTTAAAAGCATATTTTATTATTTATATATATTTTAGGTGTTTTTCCCCCGGCAATAAATGAAACTTTATAATAATAAGACTGTCTCAACGAATACTTTAACTTCATATTCAACCATAATAATGATCTGACCAATCTTTGTCAATAACACTGTACCATTTGAATTGAATGGCCCTTTCAAAGTTAGCTTTAATGAACAGCCTAAGAGAACTTGAGAGCAAAGTCCCTGATGATCAGCAGCACCTGTTAAGTAAATGAAATGGTGTTTGCTGTTGCCAGGAAACAGACTTCAGAAGAGCAGAAACTCCTGCCAACGAGAAAAAAAAGGAAGGAAGGGTTTTTATTATTGTTAATGCTTTGTTTGTTCATTTTTTGCTTGTGTAGCATATCTGAAATTTTGGGTCCAGTATCTGAATCTTTGCCGAGTCTTTGACTAGTAAGATAAGTGCGTACAGTTTTGTTGCATTCTGAGAAATTCATTTATCTAAAATGAAGTATGTTGATCACTGACAGTAAAGTGTAAATTGTAAATGTTAATCTGTATGCACATGGAAAAGAACTGATGCTCCCAAGACATGTTTGGACTAGATTCTGATCTGTCTTTCAAACTCTTTTAATATCCACCTACCATGTTGAACCATTTTAGCTGGGTGTTTGTAAGACAATGACCCACAGTAAAATAATGTTGGGCATAAACTTGTCACAATGAGTTAAATAAGGGAAAAATCACACATTTCTTAGAGCTACTGGGCCTGTTTCTTCACAGCAAGATAGAGCCAGCAAAGCAAGTGTTACTTGCAGAGCCTAGAGATAAGGGACATCAGGTGTGAGCAGTACAGTTAAATGCAGGCAGCAGAAGGCTGGATTGCTGATTGGAAAGTTAACAGCACCTGGGCCCTGTTAAAGGTGAGCCAGGTCAGATGATCAGAAAGATAACCAGAGGGGCTGGTCAGTATGTAAGTTTGCTTTCTGGGTATAGGAGCATTCTGGTTTCAACTGTGGAGGGGAACAGAACTCTTGTGCATGACATAAAGGCTGCAAGTCTATCTGGAAAAGGGGTGAGTCTGTTGGTGAGTGCATCTGAAGAGGTGAAGATTTGATTGGCAATGATTTGTGTTTACTCAGAGGGACTCAGTTTTTGTTGAGGACTGTTTATGTACCCAGAGTGTTTCCATTTCTTGTTTATAACAACTGGAGAACTGGGAGTGGCTGTGAGGGGTGGTTAGGGAGCTACATGGCAGAGTGCTCTAATATGTTGTAGACTCTTGTGAGGTATAAGCTGAACTTGAGAATGGGCTAAAGCCTTGGTGATGAGGCCCAGATCCAGGAAAAAGGAAGGTTAAGGCTGAGTTAAGTCTAAGGTGGTGAGGCTGAAATTGGGGTCAAGAGCCTGAGGACTGAAGCAAGAATGGCTAGGTGGCCTGTAAGTCATAGGCATAGCCATGGGGGTAGCTGGAGGTCATGATTAATGCCTTCGGGAAAGTAGGCCTTACAAGGCTGTGGCTTGAGCAATAGGGTAGGAAATGCAGTATCAGAGACTTAGCTCAGTTGGTAGGACAAATGCCACCAGACTCCCTTCCCTCCCCTGGATGTGTCTATTCTGGCAAGGTGTGGCAGATGAATATAGAAAGGGAGAGAATCATAAGGGGCCTGGGGAAGTGCCTGCAGGCAAGGCCCTGGAGCCCACCCTCTGGGTGAGTCCTGTCACAATAAGTTATACGAGTGTGTTAAAAACAAGTGAAAAATCCACTACTGTGACTTGGTTTAACTTGCACCTACTTTGCAGTGTTATAAATATTTCTGTACTGTCTTGCAACTTAGAGTCAAGACCCCTGGCTCAACTGGATATGAAGGCACACTTGAAATACAAGCACGTGCGTACTAGTGGAAAAAAAGTGTGGCCCAAAAGGCTAGAAACACTTTTTTTTTTTTTTTTGATGAATGAGAACTTGAAACATGTCTACCAGAGAAGTTCCAGAATAGATTTCTGGCTTAGTTTGAGACCTAGCTTGGCATTCTTGCTGACTTTAAATTTATCATGAGATTAAGGAAAGGAAGAGGGTTTTTGAGGTAAGGCGTTTATAACTAGGATGCTACTTATGGAGTTGGGTGGATTAGAAACCTAAAGACAGGTCCTTCAATTAGCTTGTATAACACTACATGCAAATATTCATGGACTAAATAAATCAAGTACTAGGGCCTTTTAAAAGAAAGGGGTTTTCCTTCCCGGACTATGGCCAAAAGGATATGTTGCTGAACATACGAGTTGATGTGTTATTTCCGCTTGAAGTGCATGAAGATTGGTGGTGGTTGTTTATTTATCTAATGTCATGGATTTGGCCAAAAACCAAGTTTCAGTTGAGACTAACCATGTGACAGCCCAGAATTGGATGCAGTACTCTAGCTGTGGCCTCACCAAGGCTGAGTACAGTGGGAGGATGACATCCTGGGTCTTGTTCAAGATGCATCAGTAGATGTAAGCCAGAGTTTTGTTTGGCTTGCCAGCTGTGGTATCATGTTAATGGCTCATATTCATCTTGGGGGTCATGATTGACCACAAATCTGTTTCGGTCATGGTTCTAGTGAGCGTAGCACTGCTGAGCCTATAAATGTGATGCAGGTTTCCTCCCCTCCCAAGGTGGAGCACCTTGCATTTCTGTCTATTGAACGTCATCAGGTTTCCATCTGTCCACCTTGCAAGCACCTATCTAGGTTGGCCTGGATCACCAGCCTATCCTCAAGTGTGGATATTCTTCCCCAAAGTTTGGTGTTGTCAGAAGTGGACTGGCCAAGTTCACTGACACTAGTATCCAGATCATTTATGAAGACTGTCACGGCGGGGTCCTCACGGAGGGCCATGATCTCTTTGAGGCCCTCTCACCGCGCTACTCCGGCCCGAGGGCACCCTCCATTCTCGCCCGCCACGTCTTGATGCAATATGTAATAGGGAGGCTGCCTTGTGTTTCCTCGGGCCTGTCAGCTCCTGGACCCCTCGTGGGTCTCCCTGTACAATGGGTGCTACCCAAGTGCTTTAGCCTTATGGGCTATGCGTGGCTCCTACCTCCCCTGATACCATGCCCCAAGCCTTGCAGATGTAAAGGACGTTGTTCGGTCTATACGCCCGCTTCCCGGGCCTCCTCTCTAATGTGGCCCACTCTGGGCTCCCTGTCTCGTGCCCAGCCTCTTGCTGGGACTCCTGTCTAGCCCACTCTGGGCTCCCTCTCTCTTGCCCTGCTGGTGTGGATCCGCTCAGGGACTCTCTAGCGGGCCCCGGCCCTTCCCTGGCCAACCGCACAGCTACCCTCCCTGACTCTGGCTCCCCGCGCTGCTACTCCCTGTCTTCTCAGGGGCAACCGCAGCACCCTGCCTTGGTCTGAGGGGGATTGCCGCACTAGCCTGCGGCCAGGCTCGCTATGCCCGTGCGCCCACACTAGGCTACTCAATAATACACAAGGGCGTTCCCCCTCTCTGGGGCTCGCTGCACCCACACTGGGCTACTCAATAACATACAAGGGCGTTCCCCCTCACTGGGGGGGCTCGCCGCACCCACACTGGGCTACTCAATAAAACCCAATGGCGTTCCCCCTCTCTGGGGGCTCGCCGCGCCCACGCTGGGCTACTCAATAATGTACAAGGGCGTTCCCCCTCTCTGGGGCTCGCCGCACCTACACTGGGCTACTCAATAACGTACAAGGGCGTTCCCCCCGTCTGGGGGCTTGCCGTGCCCACACTGGGCTCCTCAGTAATACCGCCCCTTTCCTGGGGCCGGGGGGGGCTATGTTCCCCCACACGCAACCCGGGGTCTTGGTCCCCGTCCGCAACCTACGGGCTGCGCCCGCGACCCACTGGCCGTGCTCCTCCCCGCCAGCTGCTCGCGCAGTGGCGTGCGAGCTGCACCTTCGGGGTCTATGTTCCCCCACACTCAATCCGGGGTCTAGGTCCCCGTCTGCAACCTACAGGTTGCACCCGCGACCTACTGGCCGCGCTCCTCGCCACCAGTTGCTCATACACTGGCGTGCGAGCTGCGCCTTCCCTGGCGCTATGTAGATAATGCGCCCTCGTGGTGCTAGGGCACCCCACACTCTCTGGGGTCCCTGTGATTGAGGCCTCCTCCAACCCCTACAGCCTCACCCAAGCCTCCGGGTGTAATAACACAAACACAAAGCAAAACCACAAGCCCCTAGGCTGTAACACAAATGCAAGCCTCATGGCCATAACCCATCATCCTAGCTCAAGCCTCCAGGGCTATCATGAGCTTTACTTGCGACTTAGGCTCCTTCCCATATCTCGGCTGAGGGAGCTCCTGCCTCTCCGGCTGCTGGCAGAGAACTGCCAGCTTGGCCTCAGCCCTGGGCTTTATAAGGGCCAGGCCCTGCCCCCTACAGGCAGCTGGCTCCGCTTGGTTGCTCCGGCAACCCGCAGCTGCGCTCATTACCTGAGCAAGCCTCAGCTGGGCTCGTCATGTCAGGCCAGGGCGCGCTCACTCGCTCCCTGGCAGTTTCTCCACTCTAGGAGCAGGGGCACCGAGGTGCCCTGCGACAAAGACATTAAAGAGTGCAGGTCCGAGAATGAAGCTCTGGGGGACACTACTAGTCACTAAGTGCCATGTTGACTCAGTTCCATCAACTACCACTCTCCGGGTCCAATCTTGGAGTCGGTTCCCCAGTCATTGGACTGTGGAGTAATCAAGGCTGCAGTTGCCCAATTTTTCCATAAGGACATCATGGGATACAGAGTCAAAGGCTTTTTTTTGAAGTCCAAATATGATATCAACCTCTTCCCTTTTGTCTAGGTGATATTTCCTCCTTTGAGCAGGTGACCTGAGATTGGTTAGGCAAGACCTACCTGTGCTGACTATCCCTCAATGTTGCCTATCAAAAAATGGGTTCTTTGATAATTTTTGCCAAGATCTTCCCAGGGTTTGAGGTCAAACTGATTGGTCTGTAGCTTCCCAGTTCATCTTTCCTCCCTTTCTTGAATATGGGCACCACATTGGCCCTCTTTCAATCTTCAGGTACTTTTTCTGAGTGCCACGAGTTCTTGAATAGCCTTGCCAGTGGCTGTACTATCATGTCTGCCAGTTCCTTTAGCACTCTTGAGTGCAATCTATCTGGACCAGCTGATTTTTTTTTGTAGGGGCCCAGCCTCTCGAGATGCCCCCTCACAAGCACCATGCCAATGGTAGGCATATATTCATCCTTACTCTAGTCATCCCACATCATGTTAGGCAGGGTGGTCCCTTTGGGCTGGTGGAAAAAGTGACACAAAGTAATCATTAAGCAGATTGGGGTGCGTGTTTGTTTGTTCCTGGATGTCGGTAGTCAGCTGCCCCAACTGGTTTAGCAGGTTCCAACATTGCCCTTGTTTTTCTTTTGACTCCCCATATCAGAAGAACTTTTTATTGTCCTTGATTTGTGTAGCCAGTTGGAGTTTGGTTGCAGCCTTGGCTTTCCTAGCTTGCTCCCTGCAGATGTGGATCAGTGCAGAATACTCCTCCTTAATGGCGTTTCTGGTCTTCCATCTTTATAAGGTTCTCTTTTTTTGATGTAGGAGGTCCATGAGTTCCCTGTTGAGCCAGGAGGGTTGTTGAGCCCTTTTACCACCTTTTCCTACAGGTTGGGGTGGACTCCCCTTGTACTAATTGAATTTTGGTGTGTTTGTATGGCCCAACCTGACAGTGCCACAGCACCCTCTCCCCAGTGATTCCCCAAGAACTCTTCATTTAAAAAGGATTTTCCTATAGTTAGGAAAAGATTAGAAACCTGGCCATGTGTAGATTATACTGCAGCAGAATACTACTAAAAGTTCAGTCTCTTGGACCTCTCTGGTCAGATGCAACTTTGTGTTGCCATTACAGTTGATACAAACACAAGAGCACATGCCAAATGAATGGTTGTGCATTCATATTTGAAGATATATTTTGATATAGGGATATTCACAAAGGTGGGTTGGTTGGTTTGGTGTGGGTTTTTTGTGTTTTGTAATTTTTTTTGGGGGGGGGAGGGGGGGTAGAAGCAGGTTTGTTTGCTCTTTCTTCCCAGCAGAGGTCCTGCCCTGACTTCAATCAAGAGTCAGTAAAGGAATTTCACTGTTTTCCTCTTCCAGAGCTACAGGAGAGACTCCTCCCAATCCTACTTGAGTTTTATTCCTAGGAGCCAGTCCAGTTTTGTTTATATAAAAGACTTGAAAACCTTTATTGAACTGTTTAGACCGGTTATCGCCAAAGTAGAATACAGAACCACAAATTAGTTTCCTAGGCTTACTATACAGTACATGGAGATGTTTACCTCTCCCAGAAGCAGAATCCATAACAGAAATCATGTCAAGTACTCTGATACTGTAAGCTAGCAAGGAAATACTAAGGATGTGGATTTATCTCAAATTATGCCTGTCCCTGTAGCCTAGACAGCTTATTCAATGCTGCAGGGAAGCTCTTTTGTTTGTTTAGGATGCGTAGCCTGGAACCTTTCCTTTAGGTGTGAGCTCCCACAGCCATCCTTTAGAAGACTGGACAGGACTTGGATGTTACCATGATGCCAAGATTTGCCACAATTAGTGTAACAGCTCATGGGTTAGTACTGGCCTAGGAAGTCGGAGACCTGGGTTTCATTCCTTTCTCTGTGTAAAGGAAGTTCAAACTTGTATCACCCACTGCCCAGAAATTGGCTAATTACCAGTCCAAAGGGAGGTCTTCCCAGCCCTTGTATTGAAGCTGTCCAGAAAAAAATACCAGATTCACTGGGTCAGTGATAGCACCCAAGAGGGAATGTGTCCTTAGTGATTAGGACTTTGTTGAATGCCCTGTGTTCTGGCCTCCTGCTTGCAGGACTTTTTAATCTAATGAGCCTGGTAACAGAACTAAAACCCAAGACTCCCCTGCTATCAGCTCAGCATCTTAACAACAAGTAAGTGCAAGCATTACAGTTTGTTGTTGTTGTTGTTATTTTTTTGTTAGCTGAGTATGTATGTATGTATGTATTTATTTATTTATTTATTTATTTATTTTAGTTTCATTTCTTTTGCATGATATCAAAATGCTAGATAAATGGGGTTGGGTGGATATCTGCAAAAACATCTGTCTGAATTTCAACTTCAGATAGCCACACTTATTCTGACTAGAATAACAGCTTAAAAAAGAATTTTAAATAACTTCTGGGCGAGATCTTTCTCCCAGCATCCTGGGAGGTAGGTAATGGCAAAACCATCACCAGAGTAGCTTAGCACTGGACTATAGAAAATAAGATTCTGAGAATCCTTTCATAGGGACTCAAGGCAGAGATGGGGAATCTCCTTCATAATAGGTCTGTCTCTGATTACTTTTCCATAAAAGATCAAAAATGGGTATAGAAAGCAAATATAAATTTAAGAATCTGCCCGAAATGAGCTGTAATGTCAGTCTGGTATTCTAAGCATCATTGCCCTTTTAAAGTAAAGTGTTATCTTACTTTATGGAAGACATGACTTGGCAGAAATGTATAAACATCTAAACAAGGGTCAGTATGAACTGAGAAGGTGCTACACTGAAAATTGCATAGATGGTGCTTGCCCAAAAAGAATTAATCTGAACTATTTTTGCAAATAAATTTAGAATTGCTTGTCAATCACATCAAGAGCTGACTTAACAGCTGATGCATGTATTCAATTTAAAGGCAGCTGGAAATGTCGCACCTGACCTTATCTCAAAAAAAAAAAAAAGATGAATATATACAATAAAGGTAGAATCATGAAGAAATAATTATAGTCTGTTTTTTTTTTTTCCCCTAGAATTTAACCTGCACTTCCATTTAAGACAGAAGTAAAAAAGCAAGTATTGAACAATTAATACCTCAGTGAAATTTTAAGCAACTTAAGGAGCCAAGGGAAATGGAAGAAATTGATTATGTATGCAAATACTAAGCATGCTTATTTAATAAAAAATTAATAACTTGCCTATTCAATTTATTTCTGTAAATTGTATGAGATGGGGAATGAGCAATAGGCTAGCACTTTAATTTGGATTTTTTTAACTACAAGGCAAGTCTGAGAAGACTGTAGGATTAGCATATTTCCAGCATCAAAAAAAGAGGACACCTGGGGGGAGGAGGAGGGGCATATGATTGGGTGGGGCAGTAATATGCCCATGCCCTGTTCTTCCTCCCCCCCCCAGCACTGCTGGTGTACCACACTCAGGACCTGCAGCCTCTGCCCCTCTTGGCCCTGCTGCCCAAGCAGCTTCTGCATTGTTCACATGGACACAGCCTGTGTCCATGTGTTGCTGGGGCCTGGGTGGGGAGCATGTGGGCCCCCCTCCCCCAACAGCCAATCACCTTGCCCACTGCTCCCAGCCTCAAGCAGCTGGCCCTGGAATGCAGAGAAACAGCAAAAAAACCTCAGACACTTTGTTCTTATTTTTAAAACCCACCCAGATGCAGCATGGGGCCAAAAGAGAGGACATGATGTCTGGGAAAACCCAGACATATGGTAACCTTTGAGTCGATCTGCCTCTACTTTGGAAATGGAAATAAAGAGCTAATAAATCTGCTGACACCATCCAAGTCCATGAGAGAGCCCATCCTGCCAACTGTCCTTGGCGAGTAGCCCCTTGTAGTTTAATGGGGCTTTATGAGAGGTCAGGTCTCTTCTGTTGTTAGATACTGGTCACACACACAGGGGCCTGCTCAGGTGTTGTAAATTGGCTGCCAATTTACATTCCCCCCCTTCCCCCCCCCCCCAGTGCTGATGCACCCCCTGATCAGCTGCGCTTACCGCTTAGGTGATGGGTGGGGGTAGGCAGGAGTGCTGGTGCCCTCCCCTGTGAGCACTAGCCAGGGAATGGGAGCACTGTGGCTACTTTGCAACTGGCTGTGGGGGGAACCCTCCTGCCCTGGGGGGGGGGTGGGGGGCGGGGGCATGTGCTAAGGTAGCACCGGTTGCCCATTAATTGGCACACAAGTTTCCACTAGCTCTGAAGATCTTCCCCCAAAATATCCTGGTTTCACCAAAGCTGAGATGTATATCACAAACTCTGGTGTTGTGCTGCACAAGAGAAAATGATTACAAGGATTCAGAATCCCTTTTAGAGCACCAGGAAAGGGACTGTTTCTGGGCAGTAGTATAACAAGTGGAATTGGTGCTTGGGGCAAGTAAGTGGGCTGGGGGAGGGGAGGGGTTCTGAAAGCAGGATGTGGGGTAGAGGGGAAGCAGTCTTTCCTATGCTGAGATCTCCTGATCAATCCCTAGCTGAGTAGCTGCTGCTACTGCTCCATCTGCCTTGACTGCTCTTACAGCAGCAGCTGCTGCGCCCTGTTCCGGAGTTCCCAGCATAGAAATGCTGCCAGGGTGCAACCTACAGAGATAGGGGTGGCAATTCAGGTGCACCCCACTTGCCCACCTCCCCACCCCCTTATTATATTACTGTTTCTAAAGGAACATGAAGCTAACAAGCTGGACAGTGATGATAACTGATGATTATCTTCAAGTTTCAATGCAATTTAAACAGACTTTGAGGTTATACCTTCATTTACTAATTGATTAAAATTACACAGGATAGGAATATATACATGAAACAGCAAATAAATTAAAATTGTTTTGGAGAGATTATACTTTTGCTTTAAGTGATTAATTCAGTACAATGTAAACAAGTTGGGTAATGAGACCATAAGCCTAATATACTTGGAGACTATGGGGAATGTTTATTCTCCTTTCTATGCATGCAGGGATTTCTATATAGTAGGTAACTCCTACGAAGCCACTGTAGCTGTTGGATGCTTACAATGAATCCCTAGTGAAACAAATCCCTACAGCTTCAAAAGACAAACAATATAAGAGTGAAAGAATAACATACTGAAGTCTTTGTGGTGTTGCCCAGGGAAAGAAAAAAACAACTCTGTCTCTGGAGGCACTGGGGAAGAACATTTCATAATTTTACGTGCTGTTTAACTGGCCATATTATAGAAGTAGCCACTATACAGCGGAAAAGGCATGTCAAATGGAGTTAAGGCTGATGACATATGCATCCTAAGTTATTACATGCACAGAAGAGGCAGCCTTGGGGATAATAGTCAAATCATAATTTGCCTGCCCAGAAAAACCTCTACTAGCCAGAGAACAACCAACCTGATCTGAGGCTTATGCCGTGCAATTATATAGGGACAAAAAACTTGTCCCATTTGGCCTAGACTTATTCAGGCAGAGGTACTGAACTCCTTCAACAGCACAGGATGGAGCATTAGCTTCTGCTTATAGGGCCAATTTTTAGAAAGAATGTAGAGCAAGCTAGATAAGGTCAGTGAAGCTGTGCTGATTTACACAAATGGAACTGCAGCAATTTACAGCAGTCCACAATGTATTTTAGCTGCTTCTCTTTCATTAGACCATTCAGCAAGAAAACAATTTTTCACTTACCTTTAGTAGATCCTCTGGTAGTTAAATGTGAGACTGAATTGCAGATAGAGAATATTTGTGACTTTTAAGATGGTAAATACTATCCTAGACATAATTACCCCATGGAAAAGTATATTCTGGATTTAAAAAAATGTATTGGCAGATAAAACAATGACCTCAATCTTTAGATTGTTGAAGCTTAATGCAATATGAATTCATACAGGTAACTTGCAGCTCTTGGGATTGGCAGTACAAGGTTGCTGTCTCATTTCCTGTTGGGAGAAACATTTTAGAAAGGCTATACATCTGACACAGCACTGTCCTTTTCCTAGGTGCATGAGGAGCTCTGTGCTGCTGCCACATCACTACTCTTCCAAAGAAATCCTTTTAGAAGTCTTCCTGGCTTTTCTAGCACCCACCCAAAAGTAAGTTGATTCAAATTTATTTCCTCTATTTCTAGTGTTTCCTGAAGGCAAATGCAGGCATAAAGATGGGGGTGGAGTAAATGTTTGAAATTGTATTATGGTGGCTTTAGAGATGTATCATTGTAGTAGTCATTCCAGATATAACATTACTCCCTCTCTATCAGCCCTTTCCTGGAATCTTGTTAGAAATTAATGAGAAGGAAGATGTCACTCCTTACAAAGGTAGGGTTTCTTGTAGGATACATAGAAGTGTAATGTTGGGTTCATCCCCCTCTACTCCAAAATGTCTATATTAATACATGCAAATACTTTTACTGCATGTGTATGACAATAATTGCCCTAACTATGACCCCAAATAAACACTTTCCTTTTATTGGTAATGTTCAAAGATATTTGTTGTGTTTTTATATTTTGAAAGGAGACATGCATGTTAAATATGCACGTATTAATAGGCACTGTTCAGCCTTAAATTCAAGTACAAATTGTATACTAATGCTATATTGCCCTTAGTTTGTTAAAATTTCTAATGTCAAGTGATACATATATTATCTGATGTACCACTTAACAATCTCTTCTAAAAATACATGGAAACCAGTATCAAACTAACAATATACCTAATACAGCCAATTCTATCCAGTGAGCTTAGTTAAGGCTGCTGTGTTGTAATGAAACGAGGATTCCCTTATTTGCTTTTAAGGTGGTCAGTGTAAGACTTTGATATTATTAATGCTACTATTTGACATGATTAACTTCAAGTTTTTGAAGTGTATAATGAAAAGACAATAAATTACTGTCACATATTAGGATGAACTGTTTTTTTCCAAGCTAGCTGTCTGGGTTTGGGAATTCCATTATGCAAGTCTACTGCGGAGTAAGTACAACTGGTCCACTAGTGTCCTAGCATGAGGAGTACCAACTCTGACCTATGATTTGCAGATTTTTTTTCTGTAATATATTAATAGTCTCATATGAAGTTTTATATTTACATTCATTATGTGTTGTAGCTCCATGTGCAAAAATAAAAATAAATCTTGCATCCTATGCTCATTCTTGGCAGTTAGAGAGAGGTCTTGTGCACTGACTCCTTCAGAGTCTAACCCTGTGCATTCCCAAGAATCTCATCTAATGCCATTGGAGTTAATTTTCTGCAACTCTTTCTACAGAACCTATCAGGCAGGTTCAGACTCCATCAGCCATGGAATTTGCTTCTACATAAATTAAACCACAAAACAAGTGGAGGATAACATTTATTCTTGTTTTGTCATAATGATAATACAGAAAGAGGACAAGGTGACCCTTCATAAGTTAACTTGTTTGGAAAGGAATGAGCTTTCATAAGCAACAGTCTACTGCATTAGATGCTATGAATGGACTTGCAGAGAGCAGGGGTATCAAACAGAAAAGACTAAAGTGTTTTTGTTTTGTTTTTTGGGGGGGGGGGTTTAAATGGAAAGGATGGAGAAATGGGGAGTAACATAGGAAGCACTTCTAAGAGATGCAAAGGTGGGTTGAAGAGACCAAAAGGGATAAGTGAAGCAGTTAACCTGTTGAGGGACATGTAGATGCGCACCCTGTCTCCCCATTTGCAGTTAATGTGACTGAATAAACTCTGGTGCAACTTGAGCTGGAGTAGAGTAATTCCAATGTCACCATCTACGCATGTTTAAGTGCAGTAACTTACTCTGCTGTTGGATAGTTCCATCAGACATGGGTACTATCTGGCACTGTAAATTAGTCTACGCTGGCCCAATTGCCATGCATGTGTAGATGGTGATACTTTACTGCACAGTAGAATAGTCTACTATGCAATAAAGCACATGTGAAGACACGCCCAGGGTGATTAAAAAGCTAGCTCAGATAATGGGATAAGAATCCATAGTCTCCGAGACATTTCCAGGGCTGATTTTTCTTGTCCTGCAATTTTGCATTCAAGTTGGCTTTAAAAAGTCTGTGTTGGAATGTCCAGGGAAGTTAAATCTTCCTGCCACAGGCTTGTCTGTCTCTAGAACTGATTTTGGATCAATGTCCATTCATTCTTTCACATGGAGGATTGCCCTGTCTGCCCCACGTGCCCAGCAGATGGGTGCTATAAGAGTGTGGATTTGTCTTTATTCTTCCCTTCTTTAGAAGACATGGGGGGGGGGGGGGATTGATTTCTTTTGTTTGTTTGTTGTTGTTCTTTTTCCTCCCAGCTTCTCTTGGGGTCCTGTTGATGGGACACTCTAACATGCCACAGATTGTAACATGTGCTATGTAGTATTAAAAACAAAAGTATTCTAAGCAGTCACATGGGAATGCATACTATGATTGCATAACATGCACAGCTTGTGCTCTGTTGCTGGAGGTCCAGTGAGCAGGTGTCCTGGCATGCTGGGGGTGTGTGAAAGGAGGCTATTGCCTGATCTGTTTTACTTGGTGTACTTCCACAAAGCCCACAATGCTCCTGCCCCTCAATTTGCTTACCAGTCGTCTTTTGAGCTTAATTGGGGTTAGTTCTGCAGGTTCATCTTGTGGTAGAGCCTGCAGACATTGCACAGATAATGCCTGGTGTTATCTCTCCTCCAAAGGGGACTTGAGGTGGCCCTGCGGTTCATGTACTCCCTGCCTTCTGGAAAGAAGAAGGAATTCACTCTGGGAAAGTTGGCAGGGGGGAACCACTGGTGGCTGGGCCTCGGGGCTCGCCTCGTGCTTGACCAGCACTGGCAGAATGGGGCCTCTAGTATGGAGAAAAGGCAGGACTGGGTTCTGGGTAGGCTATAGTGCCATGATCCTATTGGGACATGCTGATTGTAAAGTCTAGATGGGAGTGAACAGCTACAGGAATTGATCCCTCTGATTTGCTATAGTCCCTAATTTGAGTGAATACCTTGGAGGATTTTTTTTGCCTTGTTAATCTGATCCTTCCTGCTTCAATGAGAAGGGCTGGGCATGCTGGAGAACCTCAGATTGCTCATGTTATCTCTGTGGAGCAGTCTCATCGTTGAACATGTAGTAGTACTTAATACAATCTGGAGGTGCTCCTTCCATGAAAAGCAGTAACTTTGCTACCATACAAGTACACTTTAGCATGTTTTACTATTTAAATTGACAGGTGCTCATCTTTTAAGTGCATTTAACATGTCATAAGTGTAATATGCAATGTGGTCCTTAGATGTGGCATAGTACCCACATTCCACCCTCCAAATCCCCCAGGTTGGAGTGAAGCTCATACAGGCTTGTCTTATTTCTCTCTCATGATAAATCTAACCATTGCTGCCTTTAAAAAAGGAATATGCAGCAAACTTCCACTGAAGAATAGTAGTGCTTGCTATCATCTTCATATAGCTCCACTTCGAAATCATGGGGAGCTGGAATCCTGAGTTGACTTGGCAGTTGAGGATATTGTCATAGTGCTGCCACTCTGTATCCATAAGATGGCGTACTAACCAACCCACATGCTTTTTACCCTTGTAAAAGCAGAGTTACCACTATGTTTATGGCACAATTGCATGAGATGCTGCCTTTAGGAGGTAAAATTCTGTGCATGTTACCAGTGCAGAAATGTTCCTTCAGCGATGTTGACGACTTCTGTCTACCTAAAGAAGTCCTAGAACATGTACTTTGTCATAGGTGCCTCATTAATACAAGTTTATGCCTGCCTCTGGCAGGAGATGGGCTAAATAAAGCATTCATTATTTCTTGAATGAGAATGAAGACCTCAGACTCAAGAGCAAGCCATACAAAAAGATATTGAGTACCAAGGGAACGTATTGCTTAGTCACATACATGACTCTTATTTCTCACTAGACACATTAATTCTATCTACAGGAAACCCAAACAAAGCAAGAAGTAATCAGTATTATCTTTAATTTTCCTGGCAGTCAGCTCCCTTTTTTCCTTTGAACTAAGCTGAGGAAAGCATTGGCCTTCATTGCTTGTAAGCTATCCAGAGCGGAGAGGCTCCAAGCCATAAGATGTGCATGACAGAGACAGTTTTTGTTCCTCTGTTGCATTTTTCCCTTCTGTTGGTACCTGACACCTAAGCCCCAAATCATTGGACAGCACATCTCCAGGTGTAACGCAACACCCAAATATCTTCACTAATTCTTATTGTCTAATCGACTCAATTTGGGAGGGGGGAGGGAGTTTATAGTTGAAGAAAGTCAGAGCCATACACTTTAGCAGCTCTCATAGGGTTGGAATGATCTAAGGTACTGTATAAAAACAGAGGTTGACCTTATCCTGAGCCATATGTTTTAACTTTCCATGTCTGACTGGTGAGTAATGGTGAAGGAAATCCTAGTGACAAATGAGATTTAGCTACTACAAATCTACATCTTGGTTTTTTGTATTCCGGAAACTAGATCCATATGACCTTGCTTTGCGTTTACAACCAGATGTGAATAATAATAATGTACTAGTATCTGAGGATGCAGGCATGGCTTAAAGTAAATCCTGTCTTAGGAGTATACCTTTAGCAAGAACACAAAGGATGATTGATAAACTGAAAGATGATGTAAATCTTAAGTCCACAGACTGCTAATCGATTAAAACAAAGCAAATGCTCTAGTGAATAATGTCCCATCTTGGTGTGTCATGGGTGCCTTTTTAACTTTGCATTCAAAAGGCAAAGCAGCAACAATGTCTTTGTAAGACGCTAAAGAATATGAAGTAATATCATTCCTACCCACCCCAAACATCTTCTATTTACTGTTTGTCTTGAACTAATTACTAGGACTATGTGAAGCTGCAGGTGATGGTTCGATTTGGAGGGGATTCGGCCCCATTTGCTGGCTGAATCTGAATTGAATCAGGGGACCAATTTAAAGGTCCAAATTGATTCAAAGCTCTCTGAATCTTCGGCAAAAATTCAGACAGCTTTGATTCGAGCAGTCCCTGGTGGCTTCAGCAGGGAGCAGCAGCCAGACTCTGAGCTGGTAAGTACTAGGGGCAGGGGAGGGGGGCTGCGGGACGGGACCATGGGGGGACCCCTGCCAGTCCCCGACCTCCCCCCCTGTGGCTGCCCCCCCCCCGGCCTCCAGCTCAGTACTTTAAAGAAAAGCCCCAGTGCTCACCAGGTATTGCCGAGCAGGGGGGCAATCCCCGCTGCACCATGCTGCATGGGGGCTCTGTTATGAGCCCCCCAACCCCCTGGCCTGCCCTTGGGTGCCCCACCCAGGCCAGCTCCAGCCCTCTGCAGAGACACCCCTATGCATCATGGGGCAGTGGGGGGGTAGCAGAGAAAAGCCCTGCCCAGCAGCACTTGGTGATCCAGTGCTTTTTTTTTTTTTTTTTTTTTTTTACAAGTGTCGGGAACTGAAGCAGATATTGCTGGGCTGGGAGTGGAGTGGGGGTTGGGCCTGGCCTGGATGATTCAGAAATTTGGCTGCTGCTGAATCTCCAAAACAGATTTTACTAGATTGAATCAGGACAGTGAGTCAAATCACCAAAACAAATCACTGTCCTCCAAATCAGCTCAATCCAAAGTGAATACTAGCCACTTTGCACAGGCCTACTAATTAGTAGTAAAAGTGATAATACCATGCGAGGACCTTGTGTTTGTCTGATATACAGTCACTATTGTAAAAGAAAGTTGCAAAGTGAAGTGCTAGAAAGGTAGTAAATACTAGAATTTGGGTTCCTATGCAACCATAAATATCTTCTTTACTCCTATACATTATGATACAGTAACTTTTATTTTATGATTAGATACTTTTTTTTTACCTCATTGGGTGCATGGATGGATATTGCCCTAGGAATGAGGAAGATGGTTTTTATTGACATTAAATTAATCTGTGTTCCTCTGTATTTAGTGTATATTATCCACCATCTGCAGGGAACATAGAATTATTAACTTCCTTCAATCTTTCTTATGGTACTCATCACTATAATATGAATGCCTCATAAACATGTGTCAATATGTACACTGTAAGATAAGGGATCATTATTGCCCCCTCTCTATAGAAGAGAGCCTGAAGCTGCACAGTGAATTTAATGGCAGAACCCAGAAATAACCTGACATCCAAACTCTGTACTTGCTTATTCTTCTTGAAAATGCTGTCTAATGTTCCGGTCCTCCTACATAATATTCACCCAGGCTTAGCACTGGAAGCAGCCTGCCACTTGCTTCTATCATTTACCATCATGTTCTCCAAATACTTCTTAGCATCTATGGCACATGAGACTAATGATCAACAAACAGCATAATTCCCTACAAAATCCTTCTTCGTTCTCTGAGCACTGTCCTTCTTTTCTTCTGAATTGGAATACCTGCTTCAGGCACTTTCAGACAGGGTGTGCTGTTTTTTTATTTTGACTGCTTTGGTGACGGTGTGAACCACCTCTTGAATTAGCATATTTGAATTCAGTTGGTATTTTGACAAGCAGTTAAAATTGGGCCAACCAAATACAAGGAACAAGAGTAGAATAAGTTTTTAAGTGTTTATCTCGGCCAAACCTGGGCATGCTTATAAAGAGAAAAGGATGCTTTGTTCCTTACAAACTTCAGAGACCTGTTGCAAACAGTAGAGGCATTACAGAGTTTTTTAGAAGGGATGGAAGTCTGTATCTGAGTGGGAGAAATTTTTTATAAAACCTAAGTACAAGGGCACTATGACTTACATGGGAGCAAATGGAACCACAAAGCAAGGTGGGGTTTTTTTTGGTGTTTTTACAGGTGGACAATATGTAATTGATCTGATTGTGCTTTGGCCAAATACTTGCTTCAGCTCTTAAGAAAAATAATGTTGTATTTTTAAAGACCGTAAATCAAATACATGAGACTGGAGTTTCCTATAAGGTCACACTTAGGCCACCTGCTTCTGTCTGAATTTCAGCCTAAGATGTTAGTCCTGAGTGTCAGAACTTACAGCTCTCACCTGGATGTTAATGAGATTCGAAGGAACTTGGCATCTTACAGAATTGGAAGTTTAAATCTAAGCACTGTGAAAAGGCTTATTTTTCATCTCATTGATTTAAAACAGGGCTAATATCAGAGTAGTCATGGAGATTGGGTTATAAGTACCTAAAAAGAATAGAAAATCAAGTCCTGATGAATTTCCCTTCCTGAGTCATCCATAGCTTAGGGGCCCTAAAATAGTTATCAGGTCACTTCTTGCTACAACAACCTCTTATAACACAGCTGTACAGCATTCATAGGGAAGTGTTTGGTAAAATCACTGTGCTATCATCGGCAATAACCTCTTGAGATGAGAAACAGCAAGCAAAATTGAAGTACCATATTTAATGGAATATAAGATTACCCTGAATATAAGATAACCTCCTCCTCATTTGATTCTATTAGAATCTAATTATTGGAGGCTTGCCTTGAATTAGTTCCCCTTTCCACTGCTACAGCAGGGAAAATAAATCTGGGAGGGGGTTAAGTACTCCCTTTCTGTCTGCCTTGCCCTCCCACTGTTGGAACCTGATCTTCCTGAGCATATGGAAGTAAGAAGCAAATATGAAAATGCTGACTGTGAAATAAAGATACCTGTAGTAGTTTGCATATGGTACCCATAGACTTAGTTCATCCAGAATTGATACACTATCTTTTTTGAAACTGCTCCAAGGTTTAGCACAGGTACTCTGTGGACACTTTTTAAAGAAGCACTTTTGCACCTACTTTATATGTAGTGCAAATATGATATTAGTCCAAACTACGTATGATTTTAGTGCAAAACCAGAAGGCTCATGATTTACCTTATAGTTTATTGGGCTGGACCCAAGAAGAGTCAACAGTGCTTCAAGCCATGGCCACAGCACAGTTTAGCACTGCTCAGTGTATTTATGTACTCCAGATATCACCCCCCTTCCCCAAGAAATGAGCCATGTGCTAATGACTGGAACTGGATGCTCTTGTCTTGAGTCCTGAGATCCTCCAAAAATGTATATATAGATGAGGTTCAAAGCATCCTGGTCTGGCTTCATCTCATGGAGACTGGGATCACACTAATCATATGACAGGCTGAGAAAGGGGGCAACAGAGGGATTCTGGATGAACTGTTTAGGGCCCTGTTTGATGTTTGCCAAATATTTAAGGCTGACTAAGAAACAGTAATCATTGGAAATGGGAAAGAGGCACAGCCCAATTGTGGGAGTGAAGAGGAAGTAAAAATGTATGCCATGTAGTGGCTCACCATGACTTGAAAAAGAGTTGCTGCTGAGAGGGACTGAGCTCAATGAACACTACCATAGCTCATTCAGGTGGGCTGCACTAATCTATCCTTGTGGTAATTCTTTTTAAAAAGAAAGTTCCCATCAGTATGTTTGCCTCCTGTGTGCCATGTGTTTTTTATAGTGAGGCTCTGTGCTGGCTAAATTTAATCAATGTCATATTTGGTTTCCATTCCTGAGCACATGCTGCTTTTGGCATCAATGTAATGGTATACAATGTACTAAATGTGGTTTCCTTGTATGTGAATATAAGATGAGAGGCTCTTTTCCCCATGATGATCGGGGGCGGGCTTCATCTTGTATTTGAGTAAATACAGTATTTCAATGCATTTTTTTTATTTTATCGTTGTCCAATTTTATATTTTTTTAGCTAGAAAATTATTGTCTAGGTAAATGCTTTTATAATGTACACCCCTTTTCCTCCCCCTCCTCCCCATACCTTTTTAACTTTTTCAGCTTACTGCCTAGCTACTGTCACTCAATCAGTGAAACTCTAGCAGTAAAATCAGTGACATCCAAAGTCAGATCTTGTGACCCGATTTATTCTTCATTCACAAGCCACCAGCCACCCCTGATTGGCCAGCATGGCCCTTCTCCCCAGTCACCCTGCCAGTAGTTGGCTGTCAGCAGCAGTGGTGATGGGGGGAGGGAAGGGAATGGAGGTTCCCACCCCAGCCCTGAACAAGCACAGTTGGGGGGGGGAGGCCCATGTGGTGGGCTTCCCCCCCACATCCCAGCATTGCTGGTCAGCATGTCTCCTCCCCCCAGCCCCACTCCCCTACCAGGAGCCAGCTGTCAGCAGTGGTGGGGGGAGCAGAGGCCCCCACTGCATGGCTCCTCCCCCCAGCTGTGCTGGCTCAGGTTGGGGAGGGGGCATGATGGGTCCACATGGTGGGGGCCTCTGCTCCCCTCCTCTGTCCTGCCACAGAGCTGAGGCTAGCACACCACCCTGTGAGGGGAAGTTAGCGGGGCCTACAAAGCAGCCTGGACTAGGCTGGGGGACTGCAACCTAACTTGAGTTGGGAGAGAATCTGGTAGTGAAGTTCAATAGACAAGTCTAACCTAAATCACTTAAGTTTAATACTACATCTATCCAGGTCTATCTTAGACCAGGTTCTGCCATTTTTTAATTGGTGTATGTGCTGAACTTCTATACTGTTACAGGTTTAGACTGGGTTTTGGTCACTTACACCTGTTTATATGTAATGTCTGTACCTGGCCCCAGTGATCATATATTATGACGGGCATAACATAGGAAACTAGACATGTTAAAGAGAACATTTCTAGTGAAACAGCCTCAAACTTTGGGACGTCATTCCATTGGTCTATTAGACTGTGAATTCATTATGTTCTCATGTTTTCCACCAGACTTTTTCTTGGACCGCGGATCATGTGGCTACCTACACAGTTTGGATTGGGCTGCATCTTATATTTGCATGCTTTCTTATATGATTTTAAGTGTATCAGATGCACATATTTGTGAAAGATTTTTCTTGGTACAGCCCACTATATCGCAGCGCTGACGTGATACACAGTATCCAGAAGAGGTGTCTTGTTGAATGTTCTTATAGCACCTCCTACTGGCTCATTTTGGGACATTTCACAAGCATTTACAGAAGATATTAGATTTACCTGCGACCACTAAGAGCCATGTAGATAACATGGTTGCAAGGATTGGGACTGGGCTTCCAAGGGAGGCGGTGCTAGCCACGTCCTTGGGGGTCTCCAAGAGGAGACTGGACAGGCACCTGGCTGGGATCACATGACCCCAGTTTTGGTGACCCTTTTCTTGCCTGCCAGGGGCAGGGGATCAGACTAGATGGGCCACTGAGGTCCCTTCCGACCCTAGAATCTATGAACACAATTGGGAATTGATCAAATTGTGATATTAATCAAATTCAGTCTTTGAATGCAACACCTGTGCAACTCCACTGTGTGCATGGATATCTGACAATCTGGAATTCATTGTTAACTTACCAAATTATCATTAAGAACAAAGAGAGAACTTGTCACTGTTTGAGACACTAAGATCCAGTGTTAATTTCTTCATCTGACTATGCAGCAGAAACTAGCACAACAGCTCACAGCATTGGCTGACTTCTGCAGTGCTCCTATACTGCTAACAGTGATGATGCACACAGGGTTTGATATGAGAAATTGCATAACTATAAAATGAGTGGTCTGTGGAGCCTTCCCTTTCCAGATAATCTGACTAATACTAGTTTTGACCACTCATGACCCATTATTGTCATTGGATGCTTGGACAGAATTATTGGCAGAGATGTGGTCAAGTCTCAGCTGTCATGAGTATTGTGCAAATCTGTATCACAAAAGCCTCCACAAAACATTTGCACACTTAAATGACAGACTGAGGTATAGGAGTGTGCATGAAAAAGTGATCCTGTTAGGTTAGGATTGAGGCTGAGCAATGTAAGGAAGTATGGGAAGCTGAAGTGTCTACTCCTAGATCTAAATAGAAGGCTTAGAGGGTTTCTAGTTTATCATAAGCAGGAGACTTATTACAAGAAATTTACTTAAATACATAAGTTGTATTTTAAGGGCCCCTCTTAACTTGTTGATGCAGCTACTGCCAATATACATCTTTAAAACATGAGCACAGTTCAACGTGTGGAGATTTCTTTTATCACTTCGAGAACACTAATGACCTACATATCATGTGGAGGGTATACTATTTAAATCTCATTCCTAAACTGTGTGCAAGCTCAATAATGAGGCCCTGACTTAGGAACATACTCAAATACCTTGCTAAGGATGTCAGTAGTCTCTTCACACTATGCATGTGCTTATGTATTAGTCTAACTTTAAGTGTAGGGGCAACCCCATTGATTTTTAAAGGGAGTACTTGGGTACCTAAAGTTAGTAAAAAATATTGCTGAAATGAGACTTTACCCATTACTAAGAATAACACCCCAGTTCCCCTGTCCAAATACATAACAGGGAACATGGTTTGTGAGAGTGCTAGTGATTTTAGTTTTTGGCATGATCAACTGCAGAGGCAGCCTCAACAATCCTAGAATATATTGTTTAGAACACTGCTGCACCTATGATCAATCTCCATTATAATTAATGTGACCATATGAAACAATGTGTAATTGAGGACCTTATTTTCCCCCCCCCCACCACCCCAAAACCCCCTGCCCCCTGCAGTTTCAGGGAGTCAGTGGCCTGTTAATGACCCATTGCTGCTTACTTCACGAGGTGCTAATTGCCTGCAAAGTAACAATTGGAGTTAATAGGAAATGTTGCTGTTTGCTAGGGCTTCCTGTTTCACAGCTCCTGCAGCTCTGCCTCTACCCTGTGCCTGGAATGCTTATTTTAATTTTCACCTGCTGGTCAGGACTGGCCTCCAAAATCTGGGACTCTCTTGGCCAATCCAGGACATATGGTTACACTAATTATAATTGTGTAGTCACTGCTGCATGGCGCACATACACATATCCACAGAGTGGAAACCAGTAAGTGGGTATTCCCTTTTCCTGAAACTCTGGGTAAACCATTACATGCAGAATGTGAGCAGGCAGGGAATGGGACTGCATCTATAGTGCTGTGACCCAGTAGCCATGGCAACTATACTGCTATGACAGATTACCCTAATGCTTATTTCAATCAACAGCAGACCTCCAATTATCTACACTGTTCTATCATGTCTGTAGAATCCAAGGTATTGTGCTACACTACAGCTTCAAAGGCTGCATAGTTTAACAGGTACAATTAGAGGGGCCCAATATATAGTTTATACTGAGTGACAGGTAGGGGATTTCAAAGAAAGGCATTTATAGTGACACAGATCCTGCAGTTGTTCTCCATTGTAACATCACTGAATCAATTCTCCAGGAATTCAGTGAAGCAGTTTCATGTATAATAAATAGCAAAATTCCATTTTTTTTTTCTCCCACTAAGCATGAACTCTCCAATTTTTCTGTTATAAAATAGCAGGGATCCTAGTCTTCCGTTTCCCACAGAAAAATGGAGAAAACATGGATTTCTCCTTGTAGCAGAGAGACCCACAGATTCCCTGCTTTTGCAAACAGTTCTTCAGGCTGGTTGAGCTTCAGCCTGCAAGAGCTGTTTTGCAAACAGGGTAGGAAACCCCAGCCCTGCCTGGAGGGGGAAGGAGAGGGAGAAGGGCAGGGCAGGGCCTGAGGCTCTGTCATACAAAGATCCCCTCAGCTCAGCTTCACTCTTCATTCCTGGAGCCCAAGGTAAGTGGGGCTTGCAGGCCACTGGGGGCTCCTCTGGCAGGCCTGGGGGGTTGTAGGTCATGGCTAGGGGGCACCAGCAGGGCTGGGGGAGCCAGGAGCTTGCCTTTGCCCCACCCAAGCAGGCAGAGCAGTGGGGGAGCTGGCTCCATGCTGCTTTTGCTGCAGCTGCCTGCTGTTGGGGGCAGGGAGCTGCAGACTTAGGTCCCTGGCCCCATAGCCCTGGCAGCTGGGGGCCCTCTCCATCAGGGCTGGGGGGCAGGGGCTGTGGGTGGAGGCAAGAGGCATGAGTAGGGTGGGGGGCTGTTGTGGGGGCAGTGAGGGGCACCAGTAGGGCTGTGGTGTCATTGGGGGGGGGTGAGTGAGGGGCACCAGCAGGGCTGGGGGGGGGGCCTGCAGGGGGCTTTTAGTTTTAATAATGGATTTTTGGGTTTTTATCAGAGAATTTGCGATTGTTTGTTTGTTTGTTTATTTTTATCAGAGAAAACCAGGATCCCTGAATATCAGTGCTAATCCTGTTAGTTAATATGCTTCTTAGATGAAAATTCCCCTGCAAAACTTCCATCTCTTCTTTAAGACTAGTGTTCATCAAGGAGATCTCAGATAGTGATTGAGTAATTGTTGAGCTCAGTTGGCCATGAGTATGGCTAAGTTACTTTGCAACTCTGGCTTAAATGATGGACATATTATTGCTAGGATTTGTCACCTGGCCACAATCAATGTCTAGTAAACTCATCAAAGTCTTATGTTGACCTCTGGGTTCTCCAGTCTGGAAACAGTCTCTGTGGTCTCTCTGTAGGGGTGTTAGGTTTATTGGGATCCATGACATCTCCAGACTTACCCATGTTCAATTCCAGATCCAGAAAGTAGGGGCTGTATTTCAGAGCTGCATCGGGTAGTTTGGGGGATAGGGTGACCAGACCCATCAGAAGCTAAGACAAAAAAGAAATTATTATTGAAAACAAACCATTTTACTTGCTTCTTTGCTACTTAAACAACACTTTTGAAGGACACTTTATCCTTATATATATATTTTAAGTTTAATAAAACTATCCTCATTACCTTTAAAACTACAAATTCTAAAGATGATGTGACCCAATATGTTTGTTTAAACAAATTGAACTATCTAGGGAATAAATACAAAGACAAAAGATCATGTTAAAAGAAAAGATTGGTTTCTTAGGATATTTTTCTTTCCCAAACCAAGTTCCAGAATAAGTCAAATGGCAGGCAAAAATAAAAGACAGAAAGGAAAACATTGTGGTTTGGAAGGTCACAGAAAAAACTGACATTAAGGAAGATAGCAATGATGAAAACATTGTCAGGATGTACAGCTCTTTAAAAATAGCTTGAGAGACCTATCTACTAAAGTTAGAACTCTTTTTGTATGTTTATTTAAATTGACACACTTAAGATATGCCTCTGTCAACACATGTAACGAGCAAGTTTTGTGCCCTGTGTGGTGGCGAGTGCATAGGCTGCAGCAGCAGCTGCCATTCTTGTACCCCATCTAAGATGGTGCTTGGGGCTGGTGCCCTGCTTCCCACCCTAGTTATGCTTACTGCATGTTGGGATGCTGTTACAGGTTGCCTTAAAACATTTTAAATATGTGGAATGTTATGTCATCATAAAGTTAGAACAGTTTCAGAGCAGTTACAGATTAAAGCTTAATGCTGTCTCAGACCTACATAACTGTGACTTGCCACTAGAAGGCCTGGTAAACAGGGGTCTGGACAGAAACAAAGGACTCCATCCCCCTTCTGAGGTGGAAGAGAAGGGAGAGTGGCATGTAGCTCAGAGGTGCAGAAACAACCATGGGGTTGGGCTTTCATCACTCTGCAGACAGCAGACACTAGCTACAGCCGTGTCTTGGGGGAAGGGAGGGGGCTGTTTGAAGTGAATGGGCAGTGGGGAGAAGTAAATGTGTATATATAAACACGTGCAAGGCTTTGGTCCTTTTATTTTTATTTATATATTTATAAAAAAAATAAATATAAAAAGGACCAAAGTCTTGGCACATGTTTCACTGAATTGAAATTGGGTTGTAGTGGTAGGGTTGGGTTAGTATTCATATCAGGGCAGACCTGAGACCCAGCTGAGAATAGTTTTCATTCTCTGGTTTATTCTCTTCACAGAGGTACTAGTAGGATTATTGTTTCTGTTTGCACGGGGGTGCAAAAGCAAGCAGCAACATACTGAGCTCTACCTGGTTGCTCAGAATGGTCATGGTGCGCTTGTAGTCATGCCCTCTGAGAGACCAGTTTGGGCAGTAGTGTTGAATGTTTGGCCACAGAGCGAAGGAGTGGGAAGGGCTGGGAATGTTGCATCCTGGGATACTGGAAGAATAAAAAGAGTGTTTTATTTCCCCAATGGAGACTAACAATACCCTGGAATGACCTGAGTAAAATGGATCAAATATAACTCAGCTGAAGTAGCATAACTTTAAATATTTAGGCCATGCCCACACGACCTTGGATGCTTGGTTGTTTGCCGCTACTAGTTTTCCTAGGAGAACGCCTGTGCCATGCACCCTCAGCACACCACAGTTTACTCCAGCAGGTTACTACCAGCGCTGGGTTGGCCCCAGTTGCCTTCCGTTAGGTCCTGAAGGCCTCCCAGGGCTTCAACAGCAGCAATCCTGCCTCTCAGAGCCTACCTGGCAGCTGGAGTGTGGCTCCAGCTGTACCCCTGTGGGGTCAGGCCAGCTCTCAGTATCTCAATATTGCGTTGTTAGACAGGAGGGTGTAACACAATTGCACACATACAAACATACAAATCAATTAGGTGCATACACACGCACACTATCAGCTCAGGCACATACACATTCAAACCAGCCTAGGCACATGCATACCTATTACCAGTTCAAGCACATACACTATACACCCCAACAGTTAGACACGGATTACTAATTCGCATATCATGCACACAATGCTCTGTGTGTGTGTTTTACATGCACACACTAGCAACTCAGATACACACACGTTCAAAATAAACAGTCTAGGTTCATGCACACCTATCACCAATTGTGGCCGCCTATAAATTTATTAGGGGAGGTCAACGGGGAATAGGGGAAGCGCTGTTTACTAAGGTGCCCCAGGGAGTGACTAGGAATAATGGCTGTAAACTAGTTGACAGTGGATTTAGGTTAGATATTAGGAAAACATTTTTCACAGTAAGGGTGGCCAGGATCTGGAACGGGCTTCCAGGAGAGGTGGTGCTATCGCCTAGCTTGGAGGTCTTCAAGAGGAGGCTTGATCGTCACTGGCTGGGGTCATCTGACCTCGGTCCTCTTTCCTGGCAGGGGGTCGAACATGATGATCCATTGTGGTCCCTTCCGACTCTACAATCTATGAACCAGTTTAAGCCCATACATGCTACATGACAAATTTAGACAGAATTAGTTACCAGTTACCAACACCTGTACATTCAATACACATATGTGGATTACTAATTCATATACCATACACACACAATGATATCTATATGTGTGTGTGTGTGTGTGTGTTCAATAATTTACACACATACCACCCACCTACACATACACACAGGTGAGTTCCTAAGTTGGGTGTTGTGATGTGCGTGTATGTATGTATGTGCTTGGTGTACTTGGGATACCTGGGGAAAGGTTAAGGTAAGAAAGTAGAAGTGTAGGGAGTTAAAGTTACCAGGACTGGGGTTAGAATCAGTAGACTGCAAGGGCCTGGGCTGAAGAACTGAGGCTGGGGGTAACTGTAGGTTAATTGATCTTAATTGATTAAAGACAACGCCCAAAGCCTGCAGAACAGGGAAGCATGCCAGCACAGAGTCTGGGGCTGGAGCCAAAGCTATGGAGGAGCTGAAAAGGTAGGTAGGGAGAGGGGAAAAATGGGACTAAGGGAAAGTGTGGGTGTTAAAAGAGGGGCTCTGGGTGTGGGGAGCAAAAGGATGGCTCCAGGGCAGCTAGAGAAGTTGCAGGGAGCGGCAGTAGGCGCTGGAAGCTGGAGCAAACTACAGGACAGGTAATAGGAGCTCAGAAACTGCTGGCGCCGAGGGGGGGGGGGGGGATTACAGAAAGTGCAGGGGAAGCCTGAAAACAGAGACAGACAGCAGAAAATCACAAGAAAAGCAGCAGGCAGCAGGAAAACAAGGAGAGGCTGAGAGGTGGCAGAAAAGGGGGGATGGAATTGGGAGGAGATGGGGAAACTAGCAGAGAGGGTGGGAACTGGAGCTGAGAGAGAGAGAGAATGAGACTGGAATTTAAGACAGGGAAGGGATGCATCCACAGGTGCATCTCAAGTAGGGCCAAGGAGGTGATCCTCCCCCTCCTGCGCGACAGTGGTCAGGCCACAGCTGGAGTACTGTGTCCAGTTCTGGGCACCCCACTTCAAGAGGGATGTGGACAGCATTGAGAGGGTCCAGAGGAGGGCCACCCACATGATCTGGGGACAGCAGGGCAGACCCTACAATGAGAGGCTATGTGAAGGCTGAACAGGTTCAGGTCCCAAGAGAAGGCTGAGTGGGGATCTTGTGACCATCTATAAACTCACTAGGGGGGACCAGAAGGGTTTGGGGGAGACCTTGTTTCCCCTAGCACCCCCCGGGATAACAAGGAATAATGGCCACAAGTTGTTGGAGAGTAGGTTTAGATTAGACATCCGCAGGAACTACTTCACAGTTAGGGGCGGCTAGGATCTGGAACCAACTTCCAAGGGAAGTGGTGCTGGCTCCTACCCTGGGGGTCTTTAAGAAGAGGCTCGATGCCTACCTGGCTGGCGTCACTTGAGCCCAGTTTCCCTCCTGCCCAGGCAGTGGGTCGGACTTGAAGATCTACAAGGTCCCTTCCGGCCCTACTTCTATGATTCTGTGACTGGGATTCAGTAAAACATGACCCAACTTGGGGTTGCAAATGACAGTGGTTTTATTGAACAGGGGAGATGGTGACCCAATGCCAAATTGGTTCCCTTGCACCCACCCACCCACACAGTGGCAGCAGGGGTTAAAGAGGCTTGGTGCAGGGCTGAAGTCCAGGAGGAGAGAGAGAGAGTCCAAATTGGAGGAGGAGGTGTGCAGGTAATATCTACCTATCCAGGCTGGAAGGGGTCCGTGTCCAGTAGGTGTTGTCCAGAGGGGGTTGCTAGCAGGGCCTCTGGGTGGATAGGTGGTGTGGCATGGTGCTGGTCCAGATGGAAATGGTGTTCCCGCTGGGTCTGTCTTCACTGCCCCTTTTTATAGGGGCAGACCTTGTGTGACCATAGTGACAGGAGGCATGCCCAGGCATGCCCCTGGTGTACTGAGTATGCATGCTTCATGTAGGGATGTGCAGTTTCGGGTGTCTGTAATGGTGAGAGTTGCTGGTTTTGCAGGGTCCTTTGTCTTTCAAGTGCTGGTCTTGTCTCTGTTCCTGGGTGAGGTCTGTGGTTCCTGGGTGAATCAATGTGAGGTGATGGCCCAGTCATTACAGGCCATTCAGTAGAGGCCTGCTACCACTGCATTTCAATCATTCCCAATCACACTAATTCATCAGGGAACCAATTTCAATGGGAGGGGTATGTGACTCATACAGTTGCAACATGGGATGCCCAGGCAGAGGACAGAAGATGGAAGCTTGGCATATAAAATGGAAACTTGACATGACTTTGGTTTACTTACAAACACAGGCCTAAACTATACAATATTCATATGAAACAATAAAAATTAATACAAAAATGATGATAATACAATATAAAATGGTGGATATCCAAAACCAAAAACTTGCTACCAAAATAAAACTGTTTAAAGTTTATCTCAAGTCTGAGCTCACTGATACTTGTCTATACGGAATAGAGAGGGAGAGAAAAAGTCAGAAATGGTTGGGGAAGGGGGGGGGGATGAAATAAAAAGAAACTGAGGGGTTTTGCTACACAGCTGCCCAAGCTCCAGTTTTGAGTGGTACATATTGCCCTTGTGTGCACTGCTCTGCTTTTTTGTGCATTCTCCCCCTACTGCCCAGCTCTTTTTCCTGTCTTCAGTTGACACATCTATCCTCATAAAGTATGGTAAAAGTTTTCCTTTTTTCTCTTCAATGAGAGAATGTTAACGGGGAACAATTTCCACCTCTGGGGCACCTATAGACATGCACTGAGGCTGCTCCAAAGCACTGTAATAGTCACACTTCAGCAGACTCCAGCATCACGTGTATTAGTGTCCCTGCACTGAAAAATGGTGGCAGACACACCTTAACTACAGTTTATTTGAGCTTTAAAGTGCCCCCACTGCCATTTTTCAACACAGGGACACTAATACACATGATGCTGTCTGGGTGCTTTAAGTAGAGTGGCTCTCAAAGCCACTCTACTTAAAGTACTCCTCCCCACCCCCCACCCAGAGCACATCTATAAATGCCTCTGGATTTCAGGTACCTTTGAAGAGGGTCTGCTGTAAGACGACAGTTAGCTATGAGTTATGTATTGAATCCCAAAGTCAACAGATTTATTGTTGACTTTGGGATTCAATAATCCCAAAGTCAATACACTGTTATTAGATTCAAAGAAGTTTTCTGAAGCAATGGGCAACTTTCCTTGTTAGAACCATAGATCTACATTTTCAGGAGGAAATTATTTTTTCTTGTGCTATTTGTCACTAACACTTCATTGGCCAAATTTAGTCCATTTTTTAAGTTTGTGAAAATCATTGAACTTCTAAGAAATTGTTATCTTGTCATAGAATCATGGAAAATGAAGGTTGGAAGGGACCTCAGAAGATGCCCTAGTCCAACCCCCTGCTCAAAGCAGGACCATCCCCATCTAGATCATTTCAGCCAAGGCTTTGTCATTTGCTATGTGGTATTGCTTCTACTTTCCCTAGTTAGATGACTGAAACTTTTTTTTTTAATATGCGAATAATGAATAGTAAATAACACTAGTCATTAGTTAATGCTTTAATGCTTGTGCCAGAAGGAGCAAGCAGAACTTTGTTTCTAAGAGTATTGTTAATAGCAGACAGCATATATAGTTGAAAAGCCAATAGTTCCATGTATTGGATTATCTATATGTGCAATTAGGCCCCTCAGTGTGATTCTATTCCACCCTGTTAAAGTTCTGGAAAACTGTTAATGTATCTACTTCTGTAACATCCTGCCCTTAAGCTTAATTAAAAAAAAAAAAAAAAGGCAGCGAGGAAGAACAAGACCCACCCACCTTTTGTACTGATGGTTTTCCAGGACTTGAAAGTGGGAGGGGGGAGAAGGAGAAGGTGCCTTGGGCACCTAGGTCTACATATGCATCTAATAGGTGGAATAGAATTTGGCTCCCGGGGCACCTATACACATGCTCTGGGGTGGGTTGTTTTAATTAGAGGAGCTATCGGGAGCTGTTCTAATTAAAATACTCACAGTATCTTGTGTATTCAGTGGCCTGCATTTCAAAATGGTGATGGGGGTGCTTTTAACTAAAGCTGGCCAAACAAGCTTTAGTTAAAGTGCCCCCCCACTGCCATTTTGAAATGTGGGGATGCTGAATGCTTGAGGCATTGCAGCATTCTGATTAGAATGAAGACTATTAATCTAATCAGAACGCATTGGAGCACGTGTAAAAGTGCCTCCAATGTCTAGGTACAGGTTATAGGACCCACTGGCTTATTTAATTCAATCCTACTGCAGGCCACTTTCTGACTCCACTTTTGCAGAGGCTTGACCAATACAGTAGATACAAAAGTGTAGTACTTCAAACTATTCGTGGGAAGACAAATAAAAACTGGGAAATCCCCTACACAAGGCTTATTTTCTTTCCATTATAGGAAAGGTAATGCCTCTTCATTTTTTCCCTGGAAACTTTTTTGTCTCTTAAATAAAGCAAGCTGAACATGGAAATGAAAAAAAAAATGTTCATGCAGGTACCACTTGAGCTTTTGAAATGTGGGAAGGGTGGATAGGTTGGTGTTTTCTGGGGAACCAAAACTTTATATTTTCAATAAAGGTCAAACATTCTGTTTTATATTCTATTGCTATAACTATTTTATAGGACATTTTTCAGACAAGAGATTGTTCTAAGCCTGAAGTAAATGTTAATGTATTAACAAGATTAGGGCGATATCTGTGTGAGGATAAATTTAGAAGTCCATCACATCTTTTTAGTCCTTTAATTCTCCAATATAGTGTTTGTAATAACTCTGCTTTAAAATTGTAGGCAACAAACTGGTGAATTCAGAATATCTGTTCTGTAAGAAATCCTAGAACTAAATAAATTTCTGGGCACTTCAAGCTACTGTTTCAAATATCTGTTTGTCTAAGACTGAAAAATATGGCCATTCCCAAATGAGAAATATTTTATGAAAGGATGCATTTAGTTTAATATCTTTAGGATTTCTTCCTTTCAAAACAAAACCGTAAAAGAATATTTCCAGAAGAGATAGCAAATCTCTCTTTCCCCAGCTGCAGTGGGGAACAAATTCAATACAGTATGTTTTCATGGGAACCTGGCTTTACATACCAACAGATCAGAGGAGAGCAAACACTTATAATCAATACACAGTTTAAATAATGAATGCTAAAGAGATGTACTTTAAATGCATGCATGAACATGGGTGTACCCTCCCTTCTATATACACATTTAGTACTGAACGGATTTGTAGTGCACAAATTGCTTTTATTCTCCTTATGCCTAAAATGATGGTAAGACAAATGTGAAGCAGTTCATGCCAAAAGGAATAATCGAATGGCAAAAAAATATGTGGCCACATAGTGTTCTTGATAAAAATGCTTCATTCCTATTTACATCCTGACATACTGAGGTTGCTTTGATCAGCAAGGGGAAAATTCTAAAGGAACTTCACAGCCTCTTGAGTTTAGGTATTTAGGATTTGTTCTCTTTACAAATCATTTGTCCATGGGTGACTGGTGCCTCTTGAGTCAGAGGGGGCGTGTGGCCCCCCCCCCCATACCAGTCAGCAATCGGGGAAGAGGGGGTCCCCTGGCAGCCAATCCCACTGACCGGGTGGGTGGGGGGGCGGCACTTCCGGAAGCGACGCAGCTGCTTTTGCTGGCAGCCCTGCTCCCCGGCCAGCGCTCACATGGTGGGGCACCAGCGCTCCCCCCTGCCCACCACCTAAACAAGGAGTGCAGCCTGACAGGGAGTGCATCATTGCTCTCAGGGGGTGCACATGCAACCCCATGCACCCCCTAGGTGTCGTCACTGCGTTTGCCTATAGGAAGAAAACCACATGTGGAGAATAAAACTTATCAATATACCACATTTGCAGATGGGAATGTCTGTGTAATAAATTGCTATTGTCATGTATATTTGACAATATTGCCTGGACTCTACATAGTCCCCTTCTCTTCTGGGACAACTTTTAAACTTCTTGGTACCTTCAAATAGTTGTTTTATTCCCATAAAATAATTGCTTAACATTTTTTTCAGCTACCGAAGTTTAAAAGTGATATCGCTATTTGAATATTTTTGTTATGTTTAGATCATATTTAGAATTACCTAAAAGTAGTTATACATTTCTCCTCTCCATCAGACTTTTACATTGGGAACCAGATCACTACGGTACTTAGAAATGAATATGAAAAATGTTGCCAATAAAAAATATTTAAAACTTTCTCAAATAATAACTTCTGTGAAATGTGGCATGTACAGATCAAGTGGTAGTTTATGGGCATGTGTAGATGAAATGAGGGCCATGTGTGCATGACACTTTAAGGTAGATTAAATGCTTTTGCACTGCCTTCATGGTCTTGGTGTTTGCTCATGTCGGCAGCATATTGCACATTAATTCCAGCTACTGTAATACATTTGGCGGCATAATGCACCTTAAATTACTTCGGGGGCAGCAAACTAAAACACCTCTGAGGAGTTTTAGTTTGCTGCCCTATAGCTGTGGAGTGAAGCATCGGGCTCTGCGGCTCAGGGGCTGTGCAGGGAGCCTGGTAGCAGCCCAGGAAGATGGGCTCCACTGAACGGGGGGATGGGCAGGGGAGAGTAGTGAACCTGATCATTTTTTTTTTTTTTCCCTGGAGACTGCCTGTCTGTGTGAGCTGCATGGGGACCTAGTCCTTCCCTCCATGGCTGCAGTGCCCCCCCGGGACTGCCCGAGCCATGTGCCTGTGGGTGGGTGATGCCTGGGGGGGGGCTGCTGCTGCCACAGAAGGAAGCACCAGTCTCCTTGCCCCCTATGCCCCCAGCAACTGTTTCACCCATTGACAGCTCGCTCTCCCCTCCCCGCCACCAGAGGGGCAGGTAGGACAAGGGTGTACATGACACGGGTTTACTTCACCTTAAATTGAAGCAGTGTTTTTAAAAACCCGTTGCCTCAGTTTAGAGCCCCTCTTTCATCTATATATGCCCTATGTAATGCACATTTACTGGCGCTTACTTGAGATAAAAGATATTTCGTACATAATTTTGAGTTTCAGCACTTATAAAACCCCATTTGCAGTTCTTCCAAACTCATGCTCCTAAAGCCAGTATAGGTACCTTCACATTGTTTTTTCTCTCATTTAAACGTGTAGGTGTATATGCATATACCTGTGTATGTTGCTGTTTTAAAATGGCCTAGGCCCTAGGAAAAGAAAAATGAGGGAAGTGGAGAAAGTTTTACATTTAATCACATAGGAGTGAACAGGCTAAAGTCTAAAATGGGTAGATAGAAAGTCTAGGGAATGCAATTTTTATGAGTGATATTTATAATTTCAAAAGGCACCACTGAGACCAGAGTCCATTTTACAAATGTATAGTAAGACAAAGGTCGTGCCATAAGTAATTTAGGACGTCTTGGGGTAAATAGATGAGGGACAGAGAATAGGAATAGAGATGGAAGCACAAAGAGGTGGAGTCACTTAACAGAAGAGTGACAGGGGCAGGAACATACTGCAGCTGAGACCTGGTCCAGTGCCCAATCCATCGCAGCAAGCTGCCTCTCAAATGAAGGCCAAGAGTAGAAGTTTTGAAGTGCTTATTCACTTTTGATTCAAGGTCCCTGGCAAGGTCCTGCTGGATTTTTAGAAAAGGTCTTCTGCTAGATGAAAGTACTAGACTGGTGATTCAGATAATTGGAACAATAAGTTAATTGTGTAGAATCATTGAAGTCAAGGTAGTTCTGTGTATGTTTTTAAAGTTAACTGAATGTTTTAAATAGCTTTCTGAATCAGACGTGAGTAATTATCTCCAGGCGGGTTCCTGGGACTCTGAGACTGGGCTTATCTGGCATTTACAAACAAACAAAATGCTTCTAAAAAGCCACAAGAGTCATCATCTTGTCGCATTATTTAGAGGAGCTGGAATGACAAGTACCCACCTTCCATAGGGGAGTAACGTTAGAGAAACACTAAAAAGTTCCACATGGGAAACACTTGGAAACAAAGCAGAAGAGGGAAGGTGACATGTAATGCAGTTTTGGTTCAGCTACTTCATTATTTGGGCATGGTGACAGTCTGATTTAAAGTGTCCTGCTGTGACTGCAGAAGACACAAATTTGAAGCTTCACTCCAGACTTGTGCTGAAAGCTGTTCCCAGTCAGCTCAACTGTTAATGAGTACCTGGTTAGTTGGTCTTGGCAGTCAAAGGCAGTCAGACACGATGCTTGTCACATCACTTCCTTGTGTGTCCTTAGGTATAGGTATCTTACAGGCTGCTAGAATCAGAAAGACTTTGAACGTTTCTTTTGGCTTTTCCGTACACTTACAAACCATAAGTACACCTACACTTATAAAATCATACCACATATGTACACTAAAGGCAGTGCAGTGGTAAGGTTGAAGATACAGCCATTATCAAAAAGAAATCAAGATTTTTTTTTTTTTTCAGTGAAGATTTTTTCAGCCCACCCAGAATTTTGACAGTTTTGTATATCGTAAAGCAGTGAAGTTAAAAATGAAAGAAATGAGTTAATATTCTTTAACATCCAAAGGGAGGCCAGGGGAGATGGTGCTTGCTGTTTTATGTATGCCCTTGCCCCTTGCATTCACCCCCCAACCTCCTGAACTGAGGCTGGTGTTAGCCCTGGAGCATACAGTGTGGGGAGGTGCAGCGATAGCAGGAGAGAGGGTCCAATCTAGGATATGAGGGTAAGAACGGCCATTTACTGAGTCAGACCATGAGTCCATCTTGCCTGGTCTTCTCCATCACTGTCACATGGGGGGCAGAGTGGATGCTGAAAGAGAGAAGGACCTGGGTATGACCAGGGCTAGACTGTCAGCTCCTGCAGCATCTGGTGGGGATGAGTTTCCCAGTCGAATGACGGGCTGTGTGAAAAACTCCTTCCTTTTATTAGTTTTAAACTTACTATCTACTAGTTTCATTTTTGTAGCAATTCTTGTATCCTGCCAAAGGGTAAATAATAAATCCCTGTTTACTAAAAGGCAAAGAGAGAGCATTTTCCAAGCCTTATCCTATCCCCTTCCTAAACGGAACAGGCCTTAGCGTCTCCTCCATCCCCCTGCCGCCCTTCTCTATCTCTGTGTCCTTTGGGAGGGGCGGGAGCCGCAGTCAAGGTGCGGACAGCTCATGGACGGATGAGACTTGGTCTGTCCTTTCCAATCCCCTTCTTAATAACCCCTTGCCGACGGCTTCCAGCCACCTGCCCACGCGGACCCCGCCATCCCCGTGTGCGGGCACGGCGCCGGCAGAGCCCGCCCCACCCCCGCTGCCCGGCGCAGCTCCTTTGTTCCCGGGCGCGGAGGCCAGCGGCTTGCGGAGGCCTCTCCCTTGCTCAGCCCCGCGGGCCAGGGCGCCCGCTGCTCTGCTGCCGCCGCTCTCCGGGGCGCAGCGCGTCCCTCCCCGCCCCGGGCGTCGGGCAGCGGCTCCCCGCAGCAGCCATGCGACGCCGGGCGCAAGCTCCCGCTCTCCCCGGGGCGGGGCGGGGCGGCGGGTTGCCGGGAGTCGTAGTCGTCGGCGGCCGGGGCGGCGCTGGCCGCGGAGGCGCGCGGACTCCAGCTCCCAGGGGCGGGGCGGGACGGGGCGGCGCCCGGGCTCCGTGGGCGAGGCCGGGGGACAGCGCCGGTGCTGATCCGGGGGGCGGGGAGGGGCGGGCAGAGCCGGGCGCAGGCACGGGCGCTCGGGGACACCGGCGGAGGACGCGGGGCGGCGATGAGGCACGAGGCGCCCATGCAGGTCGGTGCGGTGCGGCGCGGCGGGGCCGGGCCGTGGGGGCATGTCCGGCGCGGGGGCTCTTGCACGCGTGGCTGCTCCGAGCAACCCCCGCGCCTCGCGGCTGCCGCTGCCGCCCGGGGAGCGCGCCCGGCCCCCGCCTGGCGGGGCGGCCGTGGGGGGCGCCCCCGGCTCAGCGCCGCCGCAAGTGAATCGGGGACAAGTTTGGAGGTGTCGGGAGTTGTCCTCGGCGGAGTTGCCAGGAGATCCCGCCTGCTCTCCTGCGGGCCCTAATCCCTGCGCATGCAGAGGAGATGTCCTAGGCAAGGGCTTGGCAGGGCGATCTCTTTTACGGGCACCCTAAGACACCCCTGCGCCTCGCGTCATTTCAGGACCACCTGGCTACCACTGCAGTCCCCACCGTTCCTCGACCTGAAATGCGAGAGGCTGCAAGTGGGAGCGGGGCAGTGGAAACACCCCGGTTCGCTCTCCCGTTCAGCCTTCCGCTCTGCCCGGGTGACAGGCCGCTGGGCCAGATGGACCGAGGGTCCGACCCAGGAAACGGCAGCTCCTCTGTAGCGTTGGGATCTGAGCTGTGAACGGACCAGCCCCTCCTCAGTTGTTTTGGTGTAAGGAAAAATCCAACTCCAGGCACCCGAGACACAGGGTGATGCTCAACTATTATTGGCTTGTCTTCCCTGCACTGGTTTTAGGAGTCTCGGTGTGGTGGTTTTGGTAAACCAGTTTGCAGTAAAAGACTTAGTTTAGTTGTTTGTGCTGGTAGTATCAAAATCATCATCGCATCCTGGAGCCCCAGGCAGGGAGCAGTCTCTCAGAGCAGACAGCCAAGGAGAAGGAGGGCTTTTACAAGAGGAATGTTTGTTAGCTACAGTCAATCACACTGGCATTAATTAATTTACCTAATGTCTTCACCACAGTTGTGGCCTGAGTTAAGTTTTGAATCACAGCTGTCACAGCACATTTTTCTCACTTAATGTTTAGGGGATAGTTGCTATTATGTTATATCCCTATTGGAATAATAATAAAACTTCAGCAGGAAAGGGTGAGAGAGAGATTCTTTCTTAATACTAACCTATCAAGAAGACATCAGGTAAGAGTGGTGTGAAACCCACAGCTAAAGTTGCGTTCGTGTGGATTTGAAAGGTGAAGAATGGGCTCATAAACCTTTTTCACATCAATTGCATTTTTGTCACGTTGAAATCTTTTAACTACAGAGGTGCATTAGAAATGTCAGCCTACTGCAAACATTTTTTTTCAGATTTTTGTTTGGAGAATAGTGTTTCTCTGGGCAATGGTTAACAGTGCTCTGCATGGTTAGTATGTGTGGTGTGACTGTTTATAAAGTATTTGCAGAGTAATTTTACTCATGTATGCATTTAAATATTGTTTAGAATTAAATGGCTTTCAAGATACTTTAAAAAAAATGCCACATACATTAGAGTTAAAATAAAAGATTGCACTCATTCATGGAGGAAAGTGTAGGATTAGTTTGCTGTTGGATTAGTTGTGTGACAGATGCCAGATTTATTGAGCTAAACTTGCTAAATAGCCATAGAAACAAAATGGTGGTGCAACATTATAGCAAATTGCAACGAAAGGAAAATCCAGGATCTGAAAACATGTATTTGATATATGTCAAAATTACATCCTTATTTTTATATAAGAAGTGAACTATGAGACTTGCTGAAAATATAAGTGTTGGAAAATCATTTTTATAAATTCTCAATAAAAGCAGCAGAAAACTAGCAGGAATGAAGCTATAAACAAGCATTAGGGTTTTTTTTCTTCAAGGTTGGTGAAACAGTCAGTTACTGTATGTTTCAGCATCTCATCCAAAACTTTAATTGTACAGCATCTTTCTCCAAGATATGAAAATGCAATCAAGCAGATTAGTTATTTCCATTAGAGGCTGCAAATTCAAACACTTCCTTCCACCCTCCCCGCAACTCCCCACGTCTTAAAACTATTCTTTTTAGATCTTTAGGCAAAATAAAATTCCACTGTGAATTCTTCTGAAGAGACTTCTTTCTTCCACCAACATTAAGCTATAACAGTTGGCAGTCATTATCCAATGTAATTTTGACTGGCCTGGTTACTTGACTTCCCTTTCTACGTAAAGACAGACTTTGTTTATATGCCTACCTAAAGCTGTTCCTTTAAACCCTGCATTTTTATAGAGCAATGTGTTAAAGAGTTGATGCATATTGCTTAAATCTGGATTGTAGAGAACCAGGAAGAGTAATAAATTGTAGGTATTTTTTAGTCATAAAGCAAGTAAGCAGAGTTAAGAAGTATTTTTCTTAACAAATAAATTGGTAATTAATGTACAATATGAAAATATTATTGAAGATAAAATAATGGGCCAATGTAGTAACACAGTGGTCACAATAGTTATACATGTATGAGATCCTTGTTTGATTTGCAAACTCCGGCCAGGTACAGACATTCAAAAATCCCAAGGTGGAATCGATGTAGGTTATGTGGTTTTCTGTAAGCAGCCTAGTTTTTATCAGTAGACAACTGAATACACATTTGCCCTTTGCTGGAGAGGAGTTGGAGGTGGGGGGTGCAGACCTTAGACCAAGTTCTGCCATTGTTAAACCAGTTTGTGTGCGCCAAACTTCTGTTCTGTTACAGGTATAGACTGGTTTCTGATCACTTATCAGTAAAAATTTAATATTTGTACTTGGCCTCATTCTATTTCTCTTTTTTCAATAGGGTTCAGGATTACTAAGACAAGCAGCAGCATAGACCTTTGTGGGAAGTGTGTGTGAAATATACCTGGTTTTTATCTTTTTCACTGCTTGACACTAGTTAGAATTGAATCTGCTCAGAAGTTTGGGATGATCATTGACTTTCATTATAGTTACAGGTTCAAAAAAAAGGTAAAACTTTTCATTCTAATAGCAGATACAAGACAGTGGTTTTACACAATCCTGCACCTGGCCAAAATCAAAGGCATGCAACATGTTTAAATGTCAGGAGGCCTCAGAATATGAGAGATGAGAAGATGACATTAGGTTTAACAGGAAGTGCAAGTTCTGCTTAACACCTGCCATGGATTTGGCCTATTTAAAGGTGGTTGAGGCAAGGGAGGGGAGGAAACATGGGGCTGGGAAAGAGTCAGTAAAAGCCATGTGTGACCTTATCAGATGCTTTACTAAGGAAAATGCATACATATTTTCTCATGCTGCTGCTGCCAGTGGCAATTCTGCTTGGCCAAAAGCAAACAAAAAGGGCTATGCTGGCTTCTGCATTAGAAATGCATCAAAACAAAATGGAGAAGGATGGAATAAAGAGGGAAGGGAACTGCTATATCCAAATTTTTTGGAGATTGTTACAAAAACGTGATGAGTAAAGTCAAATTAGAGTTATTAAAGTTCAGCACTTAACATGGCAGCATGTCTCTCAGCATTCAACAAAACTGTCAGATTTTTTAATCTCAGTTTAATGTAGGAACATAAGATTGAAAAGAACTTCCTGGGTCAGTGAACCCAGGCTTCCACTGCTACAGGCAATAACATCATAATATCCCTTTGATAAAATGATCAAAGTCTTACAACCTTACAACCAAATTGATCATTTTGCCTCACAACTCCTCTTGACGTGCTGTTGCAGAATGTCATTTGTCTAAAAGTCAGAAATCTACTTAATTTCCAGCCCACTTTGTCACAATTTATTTTTGTAACAACCTTATCTGTTAGCCTTAGTAGTTCTTTTCTCTCACCCCCACTATAGTTATAGATAACCATCAGATTCCTATCCAGCCTTCATTTTGCTGGGTTTTTTCACTTCCTCTTGTATGAGAAGTTATCCATTTCCCTGGTCATCCTTGTAGTTCTTCTCTGCCTGTGTCCTAGTTCATCTTTCTTGAACATATGTAACCAGAATTATTTACAGTATTTCAGATAAGGTTCTACCAGAGTACAATGGCATTAAAACTTCCACATCTCTGTTGGATATAATTTAGCTGATGCATTGTAGGATTATTTTTCTTATTTTTTACTGGCTGCATTTCATTGGCAGCTCATAGTTATTCTGTAAGCAACTCACTACACCCGGATCTTTCTCCATTTCAGTTGTTTCCATCTTATTGCTTCCAGGTTGTTGTTGAACAATTGTATACATCCTAAAGGGCATGACCTTATGGTTTGTACCACAGCAACATAAGAATTTCCATTTACTGGGTCAGACTATAGATCCATCTTGCCTAGTATCCTTTGTCAAAGTGGATGCTGAAAGGGAGAGTGAACTGACCATGACCATGGTTTCTTCTACTCTTTCTTTCTCACGTTCAGCCTCCAGCATTTAAGGTTTAGGAAGTTCTGATTCAAAGGCTGTATCCATAACTCCAGTGTCAATACCTTTTTTAATACCAGATCACCCAGATTTTTATTCAAGATTATCCAGATTCTTTCTGTAAAATATTCTGATTCTCCTTTGTATTGACAATGAGAGCTACATGCATCAAAATGGTGAGCGGGAGTCTTTGTAGTAAGCAGTAGTAACACGTCTTGAATCAGAGTTGTCATAATTATATGAAAAAAATGAAACACTCTTCCTTGAAATATTCTATAAATCATTATAACAGAAGAAATCAATCAGTGTTTGACCTTGGTATGGATAGAAAAAGGGATTCTTGTTGCTACCATTCAGATTCTGCACAAAAGATCTACTTTTCTGGAAATAAATCTTCTGGTTTATATGTACTTTTTATTATTCTGTTTTTGGTGAAAAATATTATTTGTAACATATGTAAAGGAACAGATACAGGCGTTTCTTGGCCAGTCCCTGCAAAATTTGTTTTGCACGACATAAAGCAGAGTGTTCAGTTTATACATATAAATGTGAGCTAAGTGATGAGCAAGGCAAGGAGTTCTGGAAAACAGTCCTGTTTTAACAAGAAAATTGTTCCCCAGTAGTCCAATTAATTCTGCCTAGGAACAAGTTCCTGTAGCAAAAGAGAGGAACACTATGAAGTGTCTCATTTTTATGGTGAAGGACACATAAATCCATGCTTCAGATGCATACATTCTCAGTCCATGCTATGGCCCTGTTTACCTTGTAATCTTAGGAGTAAGAAAAAAAAATGAATCTTGAGAATCACTTACACCTTATATAAAGGACTATGCTTAGTGCAAGATAGGTGGGTCCACAATGTTTTAGGTGACTTAGTTTCAGTGATAGAATGACAGCATGTCATAAAAATAGATGCACTCATGGAGCACATCCAGATGAGAATGCATATGCGGTATGTGGTGCCGTAGACTGCGTGAGCCACACAGGCAGGTATTCACTGCATTGCTAACTTGCAGTGCAGCAGGGTTTTTTTGACACTGGGAAATCCCACTGCTTAAGCCATGGGAAGTCCTCAGGAACCCAGCTAAGAATGCTGGGGCCAGGCCCAATGATGGCCCCAGCCTCCTCTACCCCACCAGGCATGCGTCAGGGCATGCATGCATGAGTGTTCCCCAGGAACAAGTAGTAATACACAACTATGTGCCACTGGTATTTGTCCCTGGGGAAATGCACATGCACGCTTACGTGGATGTACCCATGGAATTTGAGGGACTTGAACAGAGTGGAATTAGGATTGCATTTATGCCCCTTAATATATTTAAGCATTTGATAGATAAAGTAGGACCTGGGCTTCTACTGCAGAGTATATACTGTACAAGATATTAGTTTGTTTATTTTTTTTCCAGAACTGGAAAAGGAAGTGGGAGTGAATAGGAACATGAGTATGTTACTAGAGAGGAGATGAGCGAAACTTCTTTGTAGGGAAATTCTGTTTAAACAGATAAGAAAGAAAAGGACACTTACCCAAGAGTGCTGCAGAATGTACAACCTTCAGCAAAGCTGTGAATACTACAATGCAGGTCTCTTGACTTCTCAAGTTACTCAGCTGTACTGGTTCCTGACTGGTAAGCATTAAAGTACCTACAAAGGAAGTGCAAGTCATATAGGAATTGTTCCAGCAAGTGAATTGAAAACTAACACCTTTTGACTTTGAATATCTTTAATTGAAGTGAGAAAGCCAGTTCTCAGGTAATAATGTCAAGAAGTTAAAGGACTCTTTCCCCACCTACTTGTTCTAGTTATGGATTGAGAGCCATTGGGTTTAGATGCTGCATTATAGTGGTGGATTCAGACACAACCTTATTTGAGATTTCAGGTAGAACGGAGTACCCTGACAGACTGAAATGAGACAGGCAACACCTTTATTGTTTCATGGTGATGGCTTGGATGTTTTTGTAAACTGCATACCATGTAAAGCTTTAAATGCACACAAAACTGTAATTAGATAGTTTAAACAGCATTTAATTTTCTTTTTTGCATCTGTCTACAAAGAATTATAAGATACTTAAAATCAGGAGGAGGAGTGAAGGTGAAGAGGTTTTGTTCGTTTTTTAAAGAAAAAAAGGTGAACAATATATTGATGTGTGCTGTTGGTAATAATTACAGCTTTGCAATATAAAACTGAAATATTTACTAATTACTTCTCATAAAGAACACATCAGTGAAGTAAATTTATAAGTACTATGGCCATTATGTCTAAGTCTACATACCTAAACTTAGCTTATTGAATCAATATTTGGTCAACTTTGGTTTCTGGCAGTTAATGGCTATTAGGAGTTTTCAGTAAGTCTGAAACTTGGGTGTTTAGGTACCTGTGAGCTTGTGGCATTATTCCACTTGGTTTCAGGTAAAGGTTATACATCCTATATAAGGTCAGACTTACCTCTTTTCTAGAACTTTGCTGTACTGATAATGTAAACTTTCACTTAAGTTTTTGCCCCAAAACTGGAGTCTCCTGTTGAGTCTCCTTTAAAGTAGCCTGGTGAGGTTGTCCTTGGCAGTGAATCAACAGAATTTACTAAAGTTTTACACTATTATCTAATGTTGAGGTTACATATTACACTTAGGCCATACTAAGGGAACTTAAAACATAAGTATCTGCAAATTAAAGCTGATTAACTTGTACTGAGTACCCTCTGAACATCTCAAAGTTAGGCCATTTCAGGTGACAGTTAATTGGGCTGTGCTACCTAGCTTTTGTTAGGGTAACATCAATCCACCCCACTGAGGTAAAACAAACACTTTGCAGTACTCCAGAATCCCAGGATGCACTGCTTCCAGCTCCCCTCCACCCCATAAGCAGCGATAAGGTCAGGTGTCCTGGCTCCTAGCCATGCCCCTGCTCACCAGCTCTCTTGTGGCAAGTCAGAGCGGTGCAGGCAAGAAAAAGTATTAACCCTTAACAACTAACCACAGCACTTATTTTATTTTATTTTATCTAATTTTAACACCACTTAACATTCTACAGTTTTCTTGTGCTCTAGGTTTAATGTGTCACTTCACCCTAACTCTTGCTAAAAGAGTATAGGTCAACAAAGAGCTTGGCCTCCCCAGACAGTGTCATGCATCCGGCCACTGTTCAAATATTGATTGAGTTGCCTATCTTTAGACACCCAATTGAGCAAGTTTTGACTGAAGCTGCTTTTACACATCACGGTTTTCCAACTTTGCAGCTTGTGGATTACCTGCATGTGGCCCATGAGGAGTTAAATTGTCGCCCCCAGGACTCTTGCCTGGCCACCATCCTCACGTTGCTCCAGCTACCACAGTAGCCCGAGTACTGGGGCTTCCCCTCCATCCTCCAGCTTCCCTGACCTGCGGGTACCTGAGGGGTTGGTGCATCAAGGCACAGCATGTCATAGAGATCATGGTGAAGCTGTGGTGGTGATGGTGGTCCCCATGTTCATGCAAATTGTACCAGTAGGGCACCCACAGGGATGTGTGCTGCAGTGTGGTGGGGAAGGGTGCTCATGTGGGCATGTGGCATAATGTTGCGGGGGGTATCCACATGGTGTCATTGCAGCAGTGGGGAGCCACCTGTGTGGGCACACTCTAGGGGGGTGGGGGAGGGGTGTAAGCATGTGGTGCAACACAGGGGTTGTTTATGCAATGTGCAGCCTACAGGCATATGACTCCACTAGTGTGGTCTGTGTGAGTGCAACCCTGGCCACTTAGAAGTTAGACAGTCCCTGAGAGATGTCATAAGTTAAGGTTTGCTGGTTGTTCTTCCTGTCTGAAGCCACAGTGCACACACTGCTATTGGGACTGCCAAATTAAAGTATTCAAAATCCATGTCAGGATCCTAAAATAATGAGATTGGTTTAAAAAAAAAAAATCACAAGATTTTAAATAACAATGATACAATTAGCTTCTTTTCCTTGGCCTCCTGATTTTTATTTATTTTTTTTTAATATGTTGGTCAAGTTTTCAAGGTGTTTTCTGAAAGTCTGATTGCTAGAAATTTTACTTTTTAATAAATTAAAACTGAGATTTGTGCATATTAAGGCTTCTATGTAAAATCGCCTGGTTTAAGAGGTGCTAAGAATATGTAGTTGCTATTTATCTGTCTAAATACAGATTTAAGAGTCTAATTTTAGAGACTCAAGATTGGTAATGTCAGCATTTATCCCCTGTACTACTGTGCTTCATTACCACTGCATCCAGTATTCTGTTACAGAATATAGAAGAGACTAAAGGGGAAAGGGAGATGAAGCCATATCTCAGACATGTTTATAAAGTCAGTCAAAGGTGATAACAAAAAGGGTAGTGGCTAAATACTTTGGGTAAGGTTATAGATATTGCAATGAATTATTACCTAGGACAAGTCCTGTAGTTATTTTAGATCTAAAATAGTTTAACATTGTGTCACTAATTGACAAAAGCAAAGAATAGAGTTAAGGGGGAATCATACCTATATGCTGTATGCTGCCACAGCCTGCATTGTTTTCTTATTTTTCCTTTCATACAGGAACAGGAGGTCTTATGGTACCTTTTTCCTTGGTTAATTTTGGCACTTTTATGAAAGAATATTATCACATACCTAACATTTTGTGATTGTAGACTCTAGATTTTGTACCATATTCAGTAATTGCTCTAGTCATTTTGAGAGTTTCTTTATACTAATCAACAATGATAGCTCTGAAGAACCATCTTCCTGGAACTATACTGTAAGTTTTGCCATTGTCTTTTGCAGTGGGAATTATTGCCATGGATACCAGACTCATAAGAAAGACATAGGGCTTCTGCAAACTTGTTCCTGAATTCATTGGTTTCTATTGCTAAGGAATCCAATAAAATATAAATGGCTCTAATATGCAGGATGTGAGAGACCATAAGAAAAAAAACCTTTTTATTTTGAATTACAGATGGCATCTGCTCAAGATTCCAGATATGGCCAGAAAGACACATCTGACCAGAACTTTGATTACATGTTCAAATTGCTCATCATTGGCAACAGCAGTGTTGGGAAAACCTCCTTTTTGTTTCGTTATGCTGATGATTCCTTTACATCTGCATTTGTAAGCACGGTTGGGATCGATTTCAAAGTCAAAACAGTTTTCAAAAATGAAAAAAGGATTAAGCTACAGATTTGGGTAAGCTGAAAGAAACACATATTATCTTAATTTTGTATGGTATAGTGGTACAGTGTGCAGCTATTGTTCTTCGGGCATGCTTTTTTCCGTGTTCTGTAATGGGTATGTTTACTATTCTATATGTAGCAACATGAATGCATGTGAAACATTATTGAAACGCAGTAAGCCTCTTTTCTATATTAGTCTGTTAGCTGATGCAATATGTACATACATGCTGTGCAATATTTTCAAATGCTGAAATATAGTGGATCTAAACTAGAATCTGAATACTGCTAAAATACAATGAGATACATTCACAGCATATATTTGTTACATTGGTATATATGCACAGGTGTATAAATGGACATACGTTTGAATCCATATTTTGCTGAGATGTACAATAAATACTGAGGACTGTCTTGAAATATAATTAAAGATCTCAGGTCTTGCACAAGATTTAGGAGGTTCAGTGATGGAACTGTAGTAGAGGTTGTATGGAACAAGGGCTACTTTTGTTCCATTCCAGTTGCTCCTAAATATTATTGACTACTTGAAGTCTCTCCATTTCTTCTCACTTACATAGCTAGAAAGGAGAAAGTGGGTATAAGTGGAGTAGAACATGCAGAGGAAGGTTTGATCTTTTTACTGCATGAGAGCTAGAAATGGCCCCTCACCCATACTCTGACTAGTTGGGGGTCAGTGGCTCAGAGATGGGAGAAATGTGACAAAAACAGGAAAGCCTGATGCCAGGGAGTTCACGACTAGCAGTCTGGTGCCAGATAGTCAAATAACTGCTTGTGTGAGAGTTACTGTTGCTCACAGCAATTTTAAAGCCTGCTCCAACCCCAATGTCCAGGCAGAAGAAGGGGACAAAGGTAACAGAGTTTCTAGAAATCAGTTTGACTGGCTGTGCAGATTCTAGGGATCTGTCAAGCCAGAAAACCTTGATTCATATCAAGTGTCTCACATGTCGCTCCCTATGGAGAGAAGCATTGAGGCTGTGTTTATGCACAAACTGATATATTAAACATGATTTAATCCTTAGTTTGGACAAGGACAAATAATACTTAGAAACATGCAAGATAATCATCAATAACCTTGAAATCAACATTCAAACTCTAAGATAATTATCACCAGACCAGCTAAAAAAAATCTTACCATCATGGTAGAATAAAGTATGTTAGTCAATAGGTTTTCTAAAGTAAAGCAGTTTCCTGGTGTAGATGTTCCCTAAGAAGAAATTCTGAGTCAAGAAGGCAATTCCAAAAGTGACCTTTGCTTAAACTTCTAGGCTGTCTCACTGATGTCTTGTATTTTTTACTCATGAGAACATACAATACAGCCCATAATGTGTAAAATCATCCATTGTTCTGTGAACCCCTGAGAGAGGGCCACAACACCATTACCTTTTCCTTAACATGACTATAATACGCAGTGCTAATAGTAGTTAACTGTGTGAGGTGCATGCCCTTTTACAGTAATGACATGCCGTACACCTTTGGAAACTATGGCGATTACATGGTAATTCATGTTGACACCACCTCATTATCTCTCAATAATGGAGCAGTAAAATTGCACTTCCATTATAGTCTTTTTATACAGTTTTTCTCTTCACAAAGTGGCCTCTACAATAGATTTAATTGGTTATGTCTCTCCTAGCAAAAAGCAGCAACATTAGTTTACAACACTATATTAATGTGATTAATTTGACACCAGTATATTTCTCATCATGCTTCTCCAGTACAGATTATGAATATATGCCTGGCTCAAAGCACTCCATTAATCTAAATGTGTCCAGAGCTATAAGAAAGAGAGAAGCTGGCTGGATTTTGGAGCCGCATTCTAGCCACCTGGAATAAGCTTCCCATTCTTTCAGAAAAGGTACCCAAGTGGTGGTGTTTGTATTACATTAGATTCTAAATATTTTTTAATGGATATTAGGGCCCATGGTGTTTGGCACTGTGGGCGCAGACAGAAATTATATTTGTTGGGAGATCAGCTCCTTGAAAGTGCTCTACAGCTGTGCCCTAACAGAACAGCATGGCTGCAAGGTGCTCCAGTCACATGACAATTTAACCTTCATTATATGAGGGTTCAAATGAAGGTGCTCCAAAGTGGAGCAAGCAGGCTGGCAAGGGACTGTGAGCCAGGCTGAGCTGCACCAGCAGGGAGAAGGGGGAGCTGCCCCAGCTCCACAGAGCTTCTGCCAGCCGGGACCCTGTGCTCCTGCTACCCTGCTCTGGGCCCTGCTGGCGCTGAGCCTGGGACACCGGTGTGGGTCCCACTGGCTCCTGCATTCACTCACTGTCAGTGCTCCCCTCAGCCCTGTGGTAGGGGCAGGGGGCAGCACGCAAACCCGACCCTGCGCTCGCCGGCTAGGAATGAGCTGGTGCTGAGTGCGGGGCAAAAGTGGCCCCTCCCCTGCCCTGTGGCTGCTGCTCCCTGCTGTAGCAGCTCACAGCCTGCACGGGGCAGTCCTGAGCAGGCACAGGCAGCGCCACGTGGACTGAGAGTGGCTGCAGCATGGGGCAGCAGCCACAGGGCAGGGGAGGGGCTGCTTTTCCCCCACGCTCAGCACCAGCTTGTAACCCGCTGCCAGCCTGGGCCCTGTGCTGGTTCTGGGCTCACCTGTTGGGGCCGCACTGTGGCGGCAACAACTGCTTGGCATGGAGAAAACAGCCCCCCCCCCCCCCACCCCACATGACGCACCAGGCAGTGTTTGCTGCTGCTGCCCTCCCGGAGCTTGCACCATAGTAGGCTAAGGTAAGGCTACCACCACTACCTCTGTGCTGCCCAGTGTGGGAGCTCCGGGCAGGCAGCAGTGGCAAACACTGCCCAGTGTGGCAAGTTGGGGGGGGGGGGGCGCAGCTTCTCCTGCTACAGCACAGCCCTGATGGGTGAGGCCGGAGCCGGCACGGGGGCCAGGTTGGCAGCGGGGGGCGGGTTACAAGCTGGTGCTGAGCAAGGGGAAAAGCGGCCCCACCCTCGCCCCCACCCTGTGACTGGTTCCCCACACTGGAGCTGCTCGCAGCCCACGTGGTACTGCTTGTGCATGCTCAGGACAGCCCTGCTCAGGCTGCGAGTGGCTGCAGTAGGGAGTGACAGCCATGGGGCGGCGGAGGGTCTGCTTTTCTCCATGCTCAGCACCAGCTGGTTCCCTGCCCTTTCCACCCCCCCCCCCTTACCTTTGCAGCCACGAGGAGCCACATGGTCCCAAGCCAGAAGCTCCTGCTGGGGCTTCCAGCTGGGGGGCGGACCAGGTGGGCCCTGCTGTTGCAGGAGCCCACTGGGGCTTCTCCTGGGTCCCACTGCCCCAGGTTCCTGTAATCTTTGACAGGAACCAAGGACAGATAAATATTCATTTTCTGTTTTTTTTTTTTTTTTTTTTTTTTTAAAGGGGCTCCACGGGCTAGATAGAATGGCCTGGCAGGCTAGATCCAGCCTGCAAGCCATATTTTACCTACCCCTGGTCTAACTCATGGCATTTTCTGTGAAGCACCATGAGTTAGACTAAGAAGCTGCACATCTACCAGTACCCTGTATGAACATATGCTGAGAGAATCTTTTCCTTCAACTACTGTTAATCTAAATAGACAAGAGGGGGGCAAAGGATCAGAGGCAGAATAACTTACCCAAGGCCACATGGCAGTTTGTTAACACGGTCAGGAGTAGGGATTAAGGCAATATACCCAAACTTTTGGTATGTGGGGCACACATTTTTTCTGGATTAAAATTGGTGGAAGACTTCACTTCTACACCTGATAAGGGAAAGTGATGGTGGTGGCGTGAATGCAGTTTGCAGGTGCCCAGTGGAGCTCCCTTGTGGCATATTTTGACAAGCTTTTACAGAAGCAGGATATTGGCTGCCATGGTCCCCCTGCTTTATCTGTGGCAGGTCTTGTGTCAGGGCTGACTGTAGTTTTATTGGTTAGATTACGGATTCGTATGGGATGGTTTGGATAAGAATGATCCTGCCCTGGGCAGGGGCCTAGATTAGATGGCCTCTGGAGGTCCATTCCAGTCCTACTTCTCTATGTAATAGGCAACTGTTGATCCTTCTGGATCATGGTGTATTTGTGAGCGGTCACCAGGACCTTTGATGTGTACACTTAAGCAGGAGCATGGAGGAGTGGAGGCCTCAATGGCTATAGTTACATGCATCTGGGACTCAGACCCAGGTCTTCTGCATGACAGACAGGGATTCAACTGCTGAACCACAACAAGTGGCTACTTCTGTATGATTCTGTGATTAAATATAGAACATCATTGTGACTGGTTTGTATCACACTTTAATTTAAATATTTGGCATGTAGGTGCGCAGGAGCTGTTCCCTGATCCCAGTCACCCTTGGCCTGGACCTTTAAAAGGCAAAGATGCAGCTCATTTGCATATGTACTTGTAATGGGGGGGAGGGGGGGGCTGCTCAGGGTCCGTCTACTGGTGGCCCTGCCCACCTGTTATGGGTCAACCACCCGCCTTCTCATCTGCCACACCTACGCCTTGTTGTTAATTAAGCGGGAGGCTGCCCATTATATGCCCTGATGCCAGGAGGCACTATCTGCAGCTCTGTTTCTCCCCTACACCACAGTCCAAGCCTTGCAGATTGTATTTGTAAATTCCTCTTTATGTTGGGGTCTCGGCCGCTGTGGGCCTACCCCTTTTCTCTCTATCTAGGCCTGTCAGTCAGCCCCCCCCCCCCCCCCCCCCCACTAATCAGGGTTTGACTCCCAGGCTCTAGCTCTCAAAAAAAACCTCACTCAGGCTCCTGCGCCCTCTGTGGCACTGGGGTCAGCTCACCCCCAAATACTGCGCCATCTCTGGCACTAGGTTCAGCTCAGCCCCAAATATTGCATCCTCTCTGGTACTGGGGTCCCCACACTGCAATGGGCCCCAATTAGGCCTCCTCCTTCCCTAAATAACCTCACCCAAACCACCAGTCTTAACATTCTACACAAGACATAGGCTTCTAAGGCTATATAATGGAAAAATGTAATACAAAAACAAAAGAGGCAACATGCCTGCTTACTTTAGATGATCATGAGGATGGCTTAGGGCATGGCGTAGTCTTCTGACAGAGACTGCAACCGTGGTCATTGGGAGTCCACCTCCCTGCTGCTCCTCTGGCCTTCTCCACTTGCCATTTGTAGGATCCTGGCTTTCCTCTTCCTGTCACCTGACCGGCTGGCAGGGCTTGAGCCTTAACTCTTACTTGACCTGCTGGCCATGACTGGAAGGTTCTGGATTTAAAGGGACCACTCTGTCTCTTAGTAACAGGGTTAGGGTTCCCTCTTACAATACTCTTTGACCATGCTGATACACAGGGAGCCTGAGATTGGGGAGAGTCTTCCTGATCCTGGGCTCCCCATGTGCCCAGACCTTTTAAGGCATGCTGTGCAGCCTGTTATTGGGGAACTGGCAACTGAGTTGTCAAGTCCCAAGCTGATGGGGAAGAACTAAAGAAAAATCAAGCTAAGTGGGAAAAAAAGGCAGAAAAACTTCACTGCTGAGAAGTGCAAGATAATGCATCTGGGGAAAAATAACCTTAATTATACATATAGCATGCTGGGTTCTGAACTCACTGTTATGACTCAGGAAAGAGACATTGAAGTCATTGCAGATAATTTTCTAACACCATCCATTCAATGTGCAGCTGCAACCAAAAAAGCCAATAAAATGTTGGGCATCATTAAGAAGGAAGTAAAAAACAAAACATAGAACATCATCATGCCATTATACAAATCCATGGCGTGCTTACACCTTGAGTACTGTGCATTTACGGGTTCTGGATTTCCAAAACAATATAGTAGAATTGGAAAAGGTACAGGGAAGAGGAACCAAAATGAACAGGGGTATGGAGCAGTTGCCATACCAGGAGAGACTAAAAAGACTAGACTCTTCAATTTGGAAAGGAGGAGGCTGAGGGGGGACATGACAGAGGTCTACAAAACCAAGAAGGGTATGGACCAAGTGAACATAGACTGTTGTTCACCAAGGGTACATGCAGATGTTACACTTAGATCGACCTAACTAGGTTTAGGTCAGTCTGAGTGCCAAACTTTACATATGTTCAGGGAGTTTAGATTGGACAAAAAATGGCTGGCCTGATCTAACTTAGTTCACCTAAGGAGGTGTACTATGTAAATCAGGCTAACCCATGACTAATCTAACTAAATGTGTGGACATGTTCAGAGCATAGTCCTTCGACTGGGAAAACAGACACTTACCCTAACCCAGGGCTGTGCTTTTCCTACCACCTCACCAACACTCTGACAGGATTTCTTTTACTCCTCTGACATCCCTACCCCTGCACAGACCCCTTCCTCTACAGACCCACCAGCCCCCGCAGTCCCATCCAAATGCCCTGGACCTGTGAGCCCCATCCACTGACTTAGTAGTCCCCCTGATCCCACTCACCTGTCCCCTCACCCCAACTTACTTAGATCGCATTTCTGGCACAGCTCCTGGCACCAGTAAAGCAAGCTGTATGATCATAGATCATGTCCCACAAATGTGTGCATGTACCATAAGTCTCAAAATACTAGGACTCAGGGGCATTCACTGAAATTAGTAGGAAACAGGTTTAAAACTAACAAGAGAAAGTACTTTTTTACTCAATGCATAGTAAACTTGTAAATTCATTGCCACAGATGATAGAAGCAGATAGCATAGCCAAGTTCAAAAAGGGACTGGACACATTTGTGGATGATAAATCTATTAATAGCTGTTAAATGGAACAGTTGGAGGTGTCTCTAACACTCCTTAGTATCTCTAAACTAATAATGGTGGGTGATAGGGAGGGTAATGGATAGGAGATAAATCATTGTATGGATCCATTCAGTGCTCTCCCTCTAGCATTCAATTCTGCCGCTGCTGGAAACAGGATACTTAGCTACATGGGCCATTGATTTGATCCAGTATGGCACGTCTTCTGTTCTTCTGTAACTGGTTCTTCCATGCTGGGCTGCATGGCATGCCCTTTAAAGTCTAGACACTGGTAAGTTAAAAGGACATAGATTCATAGATTGTTAGGAGCTGGAGGGGACCTTGCAGATCATCAGGTCCAGCCCCCCCACTCTAGCCAGGAGATAACTGGAGTTAAGTGACCCCAGTGATGTGACTGTCCAGTCTCCTCTTGAAAACCTCCAGGGTAGGTGACTGCACCACCTCTGGAGGGAGTTTATTCCACAGTCTGGACACCCTGACTGTGAAGGAGTTTTTCCTGCTATTAAGCCTGAAGCAGCTTTCCGGGAGTTCATATCCATTGATCCTGGTCTTCCTCAGGGGTTCCCTAGTGAACAGTTATTCACCAAGCTCCTGATGCACTCCTCTGATATAGCGGTAAGCCGCTATCAAGTCCCCTCTCAACCATCTCTTCTTTAGGCTAAAGAGGCCCAGGTCCCTCAGACTTTCCTCATATTGCTTGCCTTGCAAGTCCCTGATCATACGGGTGGCTCTTTTCTGGACCCTCTCAGTTTTTCCATGTCCTTATTGAAGTGTGGTGCACAGAACTGGATGCAGTACTCCAACTGTGGTCTCACCAGTGCTGAGTACAGTGGAGGCATTACTTGCTTAGTTTTACATGAGATGCATCAGTTGATGCATGTCAGAGTGTTATTTGCCCTGCTGACCACTGCCCTGCACTGGCAGCTCATATTCATGTGATGGTCAAGCATTACCCCAGGTCCCTTTTGGCCATTTTACAAGTCAAGCTGTCACCACCAAGCCTGTATGTATGTTGAGGGTTGTTTGTCCCCAGATAGAGCACCTTATACTTGGAAATTTTAAACTTCATCCTGTTCCAGTCTGCCCAACTCTCAAGCCTGTCCAGGTCCACCTGGATCTGCAACCTGTCTTCTGACATGACCACGCTCCCCCATAACTTTATATCGTACACAAACTTGGCCAGCAAGCTTTTCACCCCCACATCCAAATCATTGATAAAGATGTTGAAAAGTACCAGTCCAAGCCCTGAGGGACAACACTGGCCACTTCTTGCCAGGACAACAAAGATCCGTTCATGAGAACTCTCTGGGTCTACCCTGTAGCCAGTTTCCTACCCACTGAACCGTCAAGCAGCTGAGCCCACAATCTTCCACTTTTCCCACAAGGATATTGTGGGATACAAGATCAAAAGCCTTTTGGAAGTCTAGGTATATAATATCTACTTCGTTTCCCATGTCCAGGTGGCAAGAGACCTGGTCATAGAAGAAGATGAGATTGGTAAAACAAGACCTAACTGCGACAAAGCCATGCTGGCTGTTGTTCAGAATCTTACCTTCCCCGAGCTCATCGCACATAGATTCTTTAATGAGCTTTCCCAGAATTTTCCCTGGGATAGAGGTTAGGCTGATTGGCCTGTAGTTGCCTGGGTCCTCCCTCTTCCCCTTCTTGAAGATGGACACAGTGTTGGCCTTCTCCAATTCTCAGGAATTTCCCCTGTGCACCATGAATTCTGAAATAGTTTTGCCAGGGGTTCTGCAGTGACCCCAGCCAGCTCCTTCAACACTCTTGGATGAAGTCCATCCAGTCCTGCTGACTTTTAAATGTTTAGCTTTTCTAGTTGGTATTGCACCTGCTCGGCATCTAGAGTGAGGGGACTGGCATTCCTGGCATGCTCCCTATGAGCCTTATCTCGCTTGACTTTCCCCTTGCTCTGGTGAAATACCAAAGCAAAGTGGGCATTCAGGAGTTCATTTTTTTCCTGAATGTTGGTTACCAGCTGTCCACATAGAGAGCTACCCCTCTGCCTTTTCTCCCTACTCCGTCCCTTCTGTGCAAGGTGTAGCCCTCTACGGCTACACTCCAATCATGTGAGGAGTCCCCCAGGTCTCCATGATTCAACCAGGTCATATTGCCCACTAGAGAGCAGAAGGGTGCTCCTTCTGCTTGTTCCCCATGCTCCTGGCATTGGTATATAGGCAGATGAGGCCCCCAACCAGCACCCTTGAGTTCCTGAGACGCTGTGGAAAAACTGTTTGGTTAGCATTTTCAAAAACAGTTGTGTTAGTGTCCTCCACAAGGGAGCTTTAGTGTGTGCCAGTCCCCGGGCATGCTCCACTTGGAGTTTCCCCATCCCCCAGCAAATCAGTTTAAAGCCCTGTCTAGTAGATCAGCCATCCTGGCTGAGAACAGAGCCTTACCTCACCACATGAGGTGAATTCCATCTCATCCTAGGAGTCCTCTCTCTGAAGTGCGTGCTGTGGTTGAAGAAACCTAACCCCTCACAGTAACACCACTGTCTGAGGCGTCTATTAACCTCTTCCATGCAGCCTTCCCTCCTGGGTCTGGGGCCTGCAACAGGGACCACAGAAGAGAAAACTACTTGAGCCCTTGCATGTTGGTGCAGCCTGGCATGGGGGAACTGGATCCCATTGTCAGACTCCCCATGGTCCAGCAAGATGAAAGGGCACTGTAGGAAGAATGGCATCAGGGATTGGCCCCTAACATCATGCTTCCTGCTTCACCTTTGGGAGTTCTGGACACATCTGGTGTGACAGAATGCATGATATTTTGGATCCAGGAAAAAATTCTTTGGATCCCAGTCATGCAGATCAGTGTCTGCCAAGGGCCATGGTGTTTTGTTATATCATTTGTGTTACAGTTAAGCATGTTAGAGTAAAACTGTACAATTGTTGCACCCCTGAAGATACTCAGTAAAATAAGTTATTCATCCCAGGAAACTCTTCCAGAGAACAAATTTTAAATTAATAAAATTCTTTTCCTCACCTTGTAAGCTGTATTGAGACTCCTGTTATTCTTACTTAGTGGGCACATTCATTAATCCGCAGTAGTTACTGAGGTTCCAGAAGATTGGAAGAGGCCAATGTGGTGCCTATCTTCAAGAAAAGAAGGAAGGAGAATCCAGGGAACTACAGGCCAATCAGTTTGACCTCAATTCTTGGGAAGATCTTGGAAAAAAATCATCAAAGAATTCATCAACAGCAGGCTAATGGAAGGCAACATTCTGAGAGGTAGCCAACATAGCTTCACTGTGAGTAGGTCTTGCTTGACCAACCTTATTTCCTTCTAAGACCAGGTGACGCATCACCTAGAGAAGGGAGTTGAGGTTAATGTCATATACTTGGGTTTCTGAAAAGCCTTTGACTTGGTCTCCCATGATATCCTCATGGTAAAATTGAGGAACAGCAGCCTTGACAATCTTATGGTCTGATGGCTGGGAAACTGGTTTCCAGGATTGGACCCGGAGGGTGATAGTTGGAACCGAGTCAGCATGGTGCATGGTGACCAATGGCATCCCCCAGGGTTCAGTACTGAATTAATATATTAAAAAATTATCTGGATTCAGGTGTCAGAAGTGGACTGGCTAAGTTTACTGATGATACCAAATTATGGGGAAGTGCAGTCACACTGGAGGATAGGCTGGGGATTCAGGCCAACCTGGACAGGCTTGCAAGGTGTGCAGATCAAAACCTGATGACATTTAACACAGAGAAGTGCAAGGTGCTCCATATTGAGAGAAAGAACCCACATAATACTTATAGGCTTGGCAGTGCTACAGTCACTAGCACTACAACTGAAAGAGACTTGGGCTGATCCCCCAGGATGAACATGAGCCACCAATGCGATGCCACAGCTAGCAAAGCAAATAAAACCCTGGCTTGCATCTACTGATGCATCTCAAGCAAGACCCAAGAAGTCCTTCTCCCACTTTGTTCGGTCTTGGTGAGGCTGCAGCTGAAGTATTACATCTAATTCTGGGCTCCACACTTTTGAAGGAACATGAAGAAGCTTGAGAGAGTCCAGAGGAGAGCCATGTGCGTGATTAGACGTCAAGAGAGCAGCAAGCCTTATGAGGAAAGGCTGAGAGGCCTGGGACCTTTCAGCCTGAAGCAGAGAAGGCTCAGGGGTCACTTGATGGCAGCCTGTAAGTATATAAGGGCATCAGGAACTGGGAGAACATCTGGGAGGGCATCCCAAGGGAAGACAAGGTCTAACAGTCACAAACTACTGGAAGACCGTTTTAGACTGGGCATAAGGAAAAACGTCATTATTGTCTGAGTCTCTAGAATCTAGAATAGACTCCCCTGAAAAGTGGTGGAAGCACCTACTCTGCATACATTCAAGAAATGCCTGGATACTCACCTTGCTGGGATCATCTGTGCACAGCTCACTTCCCTGCTCTTTGGGCAGGGGGCTGGACCCAATGATCTTGCGAGGTCCCTTCCAGCCCTAACATCTATGAAATCTATATGGGACAACTCTTGAGGGTCAGCTGAGCTTGGCTGGTCATTCCAGTGCCAGTGACTGAGCAGAGGGACAGGCCCTGCTGAAGTCTTTAGGATAGTCTTGACCAGTCTGAGTTGCTAGCCATGGGGTGGCAGGCTGAAATGAGTGGCTGTGCTGTCATGCCAAGGCTTCAGATTCTGGCCCATTAACTTAAATCAGTTAAGTCTAATACTACATCCATCCAGGTTTATCTTAAACTAGTTTCAGCCATTTTGAAAGTGGTTTATGTGCATTGAATTTCTGAGCTAAGTACAGACAGTCAAAAAGTCTGAGGCTGAATTGAATCAGTCTTTGCAGGTTAGTCTAAGATGCAAAGATTGAACCAATAAGCAAATGAACAGACATTCACTTTTGATTCAGGCAATGCAGCCACATACCTGCAGTTGCTCAAGCCAGCAGCCAGGGAGTGCTAGAGCATGGCTCTCTGGCATGTAGCCAGCATGGGCTGTGTGTTCACTTCCTCTTAGGTGTCTGGAATTTGCAGTCCACACTCACAGAAGCAGGACTCTGCAGGGTTGCTCATCACTTCCTCTTCCTGCTTGCAGGTGCCCCAAAGCCCAGAAGGGGTTTTCTTGTGGGGGACAGTGAGCCAGCCCTCACTGCTTCAGCTAGGGAGCAGAGGGGCAGGGCCAGCCCTGGTCTCTGGAGCAGACAGCCCAGCCCAGCCCAGGGCTGCAAAATGCTGAGATACTGGGGGACTATGATTTAATTTAAACCAGGAAGGGGTCTGGAACAGAAGTTTCATAAATCAGTTTGACCTAAAATAGGTAAGCCTCCACAGAAATAAAAAAAAAAAGCAGTGAGCCTAACTTTTTTTTTCCTTCCCCCAGAGCCTGCCTGCCTGAGCTGTGCAGGGGCTCAGTGCTTCTGTCTGCGCCTGACGTGTCCCCCAGGACTGCATGAGCCAGGTGCTTTTAGGCAGGTGCCACTTGGGGGGTGTCACTGCTACCGTGGAGGGAAGCACCAACCCCTTCCTTCCCGCAGCTCGGGGACTGCTTTGCCCTGCCGCTGGAGAGGCAGGTGAGGATTGGGCAAACACAGGTGTATATGATACAGGGGTTTACTTCACCCTAAATTGAAGCAGTGTTTTTAAAAAAAAAACACCCCTTCAATTTAGGGAGAATTAAGCCTCTGCGTTGTGCACAAATGCCCTTATATTGGTTTATGTGTAATTTCTGACCCTAGCCTCTGACAGCATTGTATGTTGACTCCCACTAATGCAAGTTGGAATATAGTGTGAGAAACAGCTTCAGTATGGGGCCTAAATATGCTTCAGTATATAGTACAGGGCCTAAGTATACTTTAAGGAAAAATGATCATGTACCTGTTCCTCTTTATCAGAGATGGTAACTAAAAAACCCTCCATTGCCTAATAGTAATGAAGAGTGCATAAGATGGTTCAACACCATTGGTCTGAGCACTGTAGGATGCAAAGCTATTGTTTCCTCATAAAACTTCCTGTGAGATTATTGGCCTTTTTTGTTAAAATGTACTTCACAATAGGTGCTGAGAAACTGTTTTTGTTTTGTTTTAGTAGTGCTCCTCAAGAATATCTCTTGCCTTTCTTGTTCAAAGGGCCTGCATGGAATTGGCTTCCTTTGTCCAATTTGCAGCCCATGGGCTCCCACCCAGCTTCTACTCCTTGCACGCATCTTCTGATGTTTCTTGAGTCTCTAGGTCCCCTTCCCTCCTTCGGCTTCCACTTCCTGCCTCTGCTCCTGGGGTGGAGCAAGCAATGGGGCTTGAGGATTCCCCACAGCCCACATGTCAAGGGGGACCATCTATTCCATGTAGCCTATGTGACATATGATTTGAACAGCTCTACCCTTTGCTTAAAAATAGCTAACACATGGCTCTCACCTGTATCTACATCCATTCCTTTATATGGTCAGGGAAGGTGTGTTGAAGTTAATGTAAGGCTTGTTTTTGTTTTTTTTTTTCTCCTGAGCTGATCTTTTTTTTTTTCTTTCTCCAAAATGCTTCTTTTTGAATTTGGGAGTGTAGGAGTACATTTAGCACTTGAACTCTGGTCTCCCAAGCGTCAATACATTACTTTGTCACGGAACCACTAGCTGGTTCCTGCCATTTTTATTTGAATGCAAGTTATAGAAGTGGCTGTCACAGTAAGAAATGTGCAGAGTCATATTTAAACTAGTAAAGGAATAAATATCACTTCAACTACGCAAAGCATTTATTTCTGGATGGAGATTGTAGTTCTTTGACCAGTTCTTTTTGTTCTTTGTTTATTCAGTGTCATACACAATAAAGTTCACAATACAAATAATAAATTACAATTATGTATGGAAAAAATATGAAAATAAAAGGAATCGAAGGTTAAACGAGTGCTGCCAGGAAGCAGTGCAAGAGTTGTTGCTAATATATGATGAATTTCTGCACAGAAATTATAATTCTAATTATTAAAATTAAATTTCTTCATTTCAGTGTATGGAATTCAAATATGCACCTAAGAATGGGACCTTCACTTCATGAATGAAAGAAAGAAAACCATGTAAAAGCAATATGATTTGAAGTCTTCTAGTTCAGTAACAGTGTGGCTGGGCTTGGTCATTCTGAAGCATGTTCCACTCACATGCCACTGCTGCTAACCCAGAAATGTACTGGTAGGGCCACTCTACAGCATACCCTGCTTCAGTAGCTTGTAAGGCCTTGGTTTCCAATATTCTTGAGAGTGGCCAATGAGGTTGATGCTGGAGAAGCCCCAATGATGTATTTCCAGGTTTGAAGCGCGCTATCAACAGTAGATTGGCAACATGTTTTGAGTACATCTATGCCAGAATACACTGCTCCCAGAGTGGAGCCATATCCTTCAAATTTAAGGACTTTATTTTACTTTTTTTAAAGATTTTTTATGTTGATGCTGCAGTACATGTTCACAATTCCTGCTATGCCACAAAAAATGATTGGAGCCATTGCAGCCTCATTATTCAGCAATACTGGTTATTCCGGGAAGCTTCTAGTTACAATTGCAAGCTGCCCTCCACTTAGTAAAAGAGCAGGTGCAAATACAGCCCACTGTCCTTGTGGGTGGATCCCCTCTGCAGTTAAACTACTCCTGCTGGCACAGGGAGATGAGTTAAAACTTGTGACTTAGGGAGAAGAGTGGAAAAAGCAGACTCCTGGGTCACTAAGTCCAGTGCCTTGCTGTCACATGTGATATAGTCCCTTTCATGAATCAGTCAGTCTTCAGCCTCAAGTTAGCTTTGTACCTCAGCAAATTCTATTGGAAAGTTGTTCCAGAACCTCATTGTTCTGATAGAATTTTCTTTTAATTTGCTGCCCAAACTTATTTATGACCAGTTCATATCCACTTGTTCTTGTTACAACATTGCCCTTTAGCTTAAATAGCTCATCTCCCTCCCTGATATATATTTACAGTCAGACTCCAGTCAGCTTTCATTTTGCTAGACAATAGGGCTCTGTGAAATTTCACTGGCTATTTAATTTCGATGCTGTTTTGACTCGTTTTGAGCTCGAAACGGTGAAATTGAAATGAAACAGAGGGTTTCAAAACAGCTTCAAAACGAGATGAGGCTAGTCAAAACATTTTGAAAGTTTTGAAATGTTTTGAGTTTTGAAGCAGCAGCTAGGTGGTGGGAGGCAGAGGAGAGTCAGGGCTTTTCTCTGAGTGGCTCTGAGCAGCCCCATGTGGCTGAGCCCAGCGGGGAGTGCAGCCCTAGCTCTCCCCACCTCCTGCTGCTGGGCTGCACTCCCTGGGGCTGGTGGAGCCAATTGGAGCACAGCACCTGCTCTGCCCGCCTCCTGATGCTGGACTGTGCTCTGATTGGCTCCGCTAGTCCCATGGAGCTCAGCCCAGTGGCAGAAGGCAGGCAGAGCTGGGGCTGCACTCCGCCTCCTGTCAGCAGGCTGAGTTCCATGGGGCTGTGAGCGGCTGGGCACTGAGCCCGGTGGAGGGAGGCAGAGCGCAGCCTCAGGGCTTCACACGTCTTCTCTCCACTGGGCTGCAAGCCTCTGGGAACGCAGCCTGGTGGAGGTGGGTCGAGTCGGGGGCTGCACCCCGCCTGCCTCCACTGGGCTGCAAGCCACTGGGTTCGCCTACCTGGTGGAGGCAGGCACTCACCTGCCTCCATCAGGCTGCAAGCCGCTGGGTTCCTGTGCCCAGTGCAGCCCCCCGCCTACCTCCACCAGGCTGCAAGCTGCTGGGTTCCCCTGCCCGGTAGAGGTGGGTGGAGCGTAGTCTCCTGCCTGCCTCCACCAGTCTGCAAGCCGCTGGGTTCACCTGTCTGGTGCAGGCAGGCAGAGTGCAGCATCCCACCCACCTCCACCAGGCTGCAAGCTGCTGGCTCCCCTGCACAGTGGAGGCAGGCAGGGGAACCCAGTGGCTTGCAGCTTGGTGGAGGCGGCAGGGCACAGGTTGCACTCTGCCTGCCTCCACCAGGCTGGGAACCCAGCAGCTTGCTTCCACCAGGTTGCGCTCCTCCTCCCTCCACCAGCTCAGCTCCCAGGGCCAGTCCCAGGCCTCAGCAGCAGCCTCCTGCCCTCACCCTCGGGAGGGCTGTGGGGCTCTGCTGGACTCCTCCCTGGGGTGCAGGCCCGGATCTGCCTGTGATCAGAGAAGGCTGCTCCTCCTCCAGTTTCGTGCTTCCTATTGTAACCTGGGTGAAACATCGAAACAGTGTTAAAACATCGAAACTGTTTCAACGAAACGAAACGGAACAGTGCTTTCAAAATGAAACTAAACTCAAAACGAAACACTATTCTGTCAAAACGTTGAAACAGAAGTTGTAGTGAAACGGTGCTGTTTCACACAACACCCTACTAGACAACCTATTTTTGTTTCTTTTTGCATGACAGGTTTAATTCCTCTGATCATCCTAGCACCCTTTTCCTCCACCTGTTTTAACATGAGTTCATCAGAAGAAGGTATTCCAGAAGAAGTTTTGCCAGTGCTTTATACAATGGCATTAGTACATCCCTTTCTTCATTAGAAATACTTTGTTTGAAACATCTTTGGATTGTATTTGCTTTTCTCACATCTACATCACATTTAGACCTTATGCTCATCATGTGATGAACTAGTACAATGCAAGGCCTTATGCTCCTCAGTCATTTCCAATTGATGAGCTCCCAGCTTATAGCAGAAAATCCTGTTATTAGTCTGTAAGTGCATGACCATGCATTTTCTACTATTAAACTTCAGCCTTTTTATATTACTGTAGTCCTAAAAATCAGCCAGTTCATCTTAATATATCCAACCTTGCCTGTACTGATGATGCCTGCTAGCCTTGTGTTAGCATATTTCATCAGTACTTTCTAATTTTTGCATCAAGACTTTCATACAACAATAAAAATGTAGACAAGACTTGCACCAAGACTGTCCCTTGAAGAACTCCTCTAGTCTCATAGGCTAGGGACAGACATTACACATAAGCCGGTTTAAATGATCAAAAACTGGTTTGAACCTGTAACAGAACAGACATTCGGTGAACATAAACCAGTTTCAAAATGGTTAAAACTGGTTTGAGATAAACCTGGTTGAATGTAGTATCAGACTTAAGTGAAACCGGTTTATGCAATGTCTGTCCTAGACCCCTTCCTGGTTTAACTTAAACTAGAGTCCCACAGCATCCCAGAAGTTTTGCAGCCCTGGGTGGGGCTCTCTGCTCCAGAGAGCTGACCCGACCCTTTCCCTCTGCTTCCTGGCTAGAGCTCTTGCAGAGACTGCAGCAAGGTCTGCCTGGCTTACCCCTGCCCTACCCCCACCCCACTCTCTGGTCAAGCTGGGATTTCCGCCCCCGGACCATAGCCAACATGTGGTATGCTAGCATGTGGTATGCTGAGCGGTGTCTGTGTAAGGCAGACAGGACAAAGACAGGACAGTGTCTGCTTACGGCTTTTTGGAGCTAAAAAAAAGAGCTTGAATTAATGAGAGAGGCCTTTGTTTTCTTGATGATCTGATAAACAGTATGTAACTCCTTGCTGTGTAAGTAAATGCTGTTGAACTCCCTGCTGGCTCCATCGCTGGTTGGGGGGGGGAACCCCTCCCTAATCAGAGCATCCTGCTGGGGCCTGGCCATGCCCCCCCTCAGCTCAGCGCTCCAAGAGCCTCTTTAATTAAAATACTCAGAGCATCTCGTGTATTTAACATTCCACACTTCAAAATGGCACCAAGGGTGCTTTAACTAAAGTTCATCAAATGAGCTTTAGTTAAAGCGCCCTCACCACCGTTTTGACATGTAGCAATGCTGAATACACAAGATGCGGAGGCTGCTTGAGCTGCTAGTTAACATGCTCCAGCAGACTTTATTTATTGAGTCTGCTCCGCTGTGCTGTAATTACATCTTGGAACAGCATCTCTGCATGTCAACAGGCAAAATGCTTTACTGATATCCAAACATATAACATCTAACACATTTGGTTTGTCTAGTAGTAAATTATTTTATCAAGTTAGTCTGGCATAATCTAACTTTGGTAAAACCATATTGAATTTTATCTCATGTTTGTTTTACCTCCATTAATTATTCTTTCCTTTGAATTTCTGATGCCTGGAAGGCCTAACAGGTCTATCATTTCCTTGATTATTTGCTTCCATTTCTTAAATATGGATCCAACATGTTTTGTTCTCCAGTTTTCTGGCACCACACTTGACTTGATGAATCTTTTAAAAATAATTGCTACTAAGCCAGTGATTTAGGGCAGTGACCTTTCTTTCAGAATTCTGAGGTGGGGTTTTCTGATTTGAGTGCATTAAACTCCATGTGTTCACACATTGAGTGTGGGTAATTTCCATTTCCATGATCTCATTCCCATCTGCTATTCTGCCTTTGCCCCCAGTGGTCAACATCATTATCCTGATTGAAAACTAAGGCAGAGCATTAATTTAGTTTTTGAGCCACATTTAGAATATTTTTAATTTCAAACCCAGGCTCACTGCACAGCGATTCCATTTTCCTTGTACATTTTTATTAATATGACTGAAGAACCAATTGTTTTAATTTCCTGTAGTAGGTCTAATTCATCATGACTTTTGAGAATTCTCATTTTAGTCTTACACTTCCTGACCCCGAAGACATAGCTTTCTTTGCAGAATAGTCATTTACTCCTTTCCTTGAAAACATGCTACGTATTTCTAATATTGGTTTTTAGGTGGTTATTCACCCAGTTTGATCTGGAGTCCTCTCCTACAGGATTTTCTCTCATTTGGGATACATAATCCAGATTGTTTTAGCACTTTTGACTAAAAGAAATTCCATGTCTACTCCATGTTCCACTCTCTGAGCTTCTCAATCCAGTTGCATTCACCTGCTTCACCCTCAAAGCTTTTCAAAGTTTGCCCTTTTGAAATTGAGAACCATAGTTACATACCTACACTTTTATCCTTCCATTGAAACCAGATCTGCTCCTGATCCCTGCATTTTCTATGACCAGCTCCTCTATGATGTCTAAAACCAACTTTAAAATAGCATTATGTCTCGGCAGTTTCATGACTATTTACTGAATAAATTTGTCAGCTGTCACATCAAGGCCCTATCATTATTAATAGCATTGCTCCCCAAACTATATTTGAAAAATTATTTCAAATTAAAGTCTTCCCTAATGACACAATTCTTGACGGTGTTTCTTTAATAACATCAAGGAATCTTTTTTATAGGTCCCTGGCGCACATTACACTTAAGACATGATTAACCAGTTAATCACATCTTAAGTATTACCCACCCACACGTTAATGCAATTAATGATGTGATAAATCAAGGAATAAGCTACGAAGTTATTACACAAACTATGTTGTCCCAGGGGGACATGAACGGAATCCCTGGGGACCCTACCAGGACGAGAGTTGAGTCTGGGGTAAGCCCCCAGAAAAAGAAAACTAAAAGCCCTAAGGAAGGGGCTTACTTACCTTCAACAGGGAAAGATGCACCACACTGAGAAGAACTACTGGCGTGGTTCATCAGGCGCTTTTATTTGCAGTTGGGAGCAATGCCGGCAGATGACATCACTAAAAACCGCTGCCCAGCAGATATAAAAGCGTGTGGCGGGGAAGCAAGAGGGGAGGCAGAAAAACCTGGAAGAGATAGTGACGCTGCCCCTCCAGGATCGTCAGTGAGAGAGATAGGCAGGAGTCCAGATGGGGGCCCACCAGACGGGTCCCAACCCTCTTAAAAGAGTAAACGCCCGGCTCGACAGGGCAGCCGGGATAAGGAGGATGGCGTTGAGGGATCCAGATGACCACAGATGCCGGACCCGTGAGTGGGGTAGGCTGTGGCCTGAACCCCTGCTGTTTCTTTCTTTTCTCCTTTTTATTCTTTGGTTTCTTGGTCAATATTGGGGCCTTGCAGGGCACCCAGACCCTGAACCAGGGAGGCATCCACAGTTGACCCGGAGAGTCAAGAAGAAGAGTAGAGGCTGCCTCGGTGAACCAAAACGGCTCAGGAATAGGGCCTAGGTGGAAGCAGAGACAGGGCCGGACCCATACCCCATGAATAACTGGGGAGCAGAAAGATATGGAGGGACGGGCAAGAGGGAACAATAGCAGGAGTGAGCATCAAAGAAACAAGCCGGTGACCCATCACCTGTCATCCTGAAGGCTGGCGTATGGCTGGGTTGTAGGGAAGGTGGAGCCCCAAGAACACCCTCAAGTGGCAGCGCCCGGTCTGTGAGTTTCCACGAGGGAGAGTCCCACTACTGAACAGAAGATCAAGTCATGGCAGGGGAGTGTCGGGGCCTCCCTCAGGGTTGAACGCAGCCCATCACCCAAGTCTCGGTGACACGCCCCGAGGCCTGGACTGGGCGTGTGCTCCAAGGCTGCTAGAGAGTACCTACATCAAACTAGACGGGCACATATGTGTAATAACTGTGGCTGGTTCCTGTCATGCCATGAATTGAACATGTGGCCAGGCTGATTAGGCCTCCCAGCCTCCAGAGTGCGTGGAAGCTCTTTACTCCTCTATGCTCCCAGGGCTGAGAGTGCCAATCAGCTGATAGCCACTCCCAGCCTTGGGGGCTGGTCAGAGTCAAAGGCTGTGATAGGCCCCTAAGGCTGGGAGCCATGATCAACTTGCCCTTCCAGCTGCAGGGGCACATTAGAGCCCTTGACTTCTTAGCTGGGTGTAGTGGCAAATCAGGGCTGCCAGCCTTTGGGGCACAGCTAGAGTCAAGAGCTCCACTGTGCCCCTGTGGCTAGGAACTCCCATCAGCTGATCCGAGCTCTCAGCTGCAGTGGGAGCTCTCCTGTGGCTGGAAGCCCTGTCAACTGATGTTGGCTCCTAGCTGTGAGGGTGCACCATGCACTTCTGTGGCCTAGATGAGCCACAGGGGTGCATGATGGTCCCCAGCAGCTGGGAGCTTGGATCAGTTGATCAGGTTCTAGCCACAGGAGGTTGCTACTTGCCAGTGCAGGGGGAGCCCAGGATCCTGACCCTGACAATATGGTTTAATGGGATCTGTACGCACACATGCATGTCAGAAGGTGGGATTGAGTATCAGGTCCCATTGCACCATATATTGCATGTGTGCGAGGGGCCTTGTATACCCAACTATGACCTTAGGGCTTTATAGATACTTCCAGCATGATTCCAACAGAACCTCTTTAACTAGTGTCTCAAAGGGCCTTTTTATACATTACACTGTGAGCCAGACAAATGTTGATTGGCGTCATGTTAGCTTGCAGTTACACCTTCAACTTGAGCATTATATCTTAAGCAATACAATTTGAGCAGTTCCATTAAGGTGTGGGAAGTGCCAACACCTTAATGGAACAGGAGCTGGGTTATGCTCCTGGATTATCAAGAGATAATCCTGCCCTGGAGTGGCGTAACTTTCAGTTGTATGATGAGTGCTTTAAGGCACTTAAAGTTGTTATCGTTTGGAAAATCCCGGGTTTAAGAGCTCTAGAAACCCCCCAAAATTGACATGTAACAAGGCCCAAAGTGACTTTGACCCAGATAGATTCTGTTTTATCTGTGCTATTCTTTCTTTCTTCCTTATGGTCACATCATTAACATAGCATAACATACAGTGCATCATCATTATTTCTCTCTTTCCTGAACGTCCTATGTCTTTAAGTACTTGTGGAATACAGTACTTGTATAAAAGTTGCAGGATTGGGCCCATTGGTTATGCTGCAGTGCTCTTTTCTGATTGTTGTCCTGGTTCCTGGTTGCTTCTATTTGTGTATAGGTCACACTGGTGACTCTCATTTTGGCATACTTCATTTCTTAGAAGTGTTTGCATTTGTGCTTCATTATTTTTCCAAGCTGTTTTTATGGAACATGCTAGAGAGGTTTGGCATCTTAGCATCTACAAATGCCAAGAATTAGCACAGGGAAGGAAAGCCAGTGCAATTTGTACAGTGTGTGCTAATAGGGTATCCCTAAACAGAGAAATATTTGTTTTTGTATGTTGTGCAGACAACCACCATTATACTTTTGAGGGAATATTTCATCTAAATGTTCATCCAAATGTAGCACAGGGACTTCAGTAAATTCCAGAAGTCTTTTACTTTTACTTGAAACATGTTTTCCCTTTCCTCTCCCTGTTTGGCTTGTACTCTCTTGCTTTCTCCTTTTTTATACTGTTGCAGCAAGCTCTGAGTACCAGTCAAGCTCAGAGTCCCTTTGTGTTGGGCATTGTGCAGGCAACAGCAAAGAAGCTAATGCATGCCTCAGAGAGCTCACAATATATCTGTCACACGAGATGCAATAGGTGAAAAAGAGAGACAATCAAGATAGGGGCAGGAACAGAGCTGAGGAGGAAACAACACCACACATTGTATTTTCCTCTTGGCAACAAGTAATCTATGGTATCTGTGCAAATCACTCTGCAGGAGAGATTATAGGTATGCCCACAATTCTTGTAGAGATAAAATTGAAGCTTGGACAGTTTTGTCTGTGAGAGAAATACCAGGTTTTCCCTTTCTGTGGAAAATATGCACGGATTCACTGTGGCCACTCTGTATGATATTTCCACATAAAAGTCTTAGAAAATCTAATGCTTTACTTGTGTAGATCCATGGTCTGATATTGCAATGGGACACCAGCAAGGTGCAGAGCGCTTTCACATAAACTTTAATGAAAAGCGAGCTCAGGATTTTTCAAATCTTCACCTTAGAAGAATACACATATTAATGTGTGCACATTCAAGAATTATTTTGGCTATTCAAGTATAAATGTTGCTAAAATCTTTTGTGCAGATAGAACACATATGTCATTAATCTTCCGTACATCCTCTCTGAGATCAGCTTTAGGCTTCAACAATACAATATCACTAGGTTTTGCTGCTGCAAATACCTTCTGTGCTCTAATGTTAATGCTATTTAGTTTTCCCTGACATTTCTTCTATCTCCCTATCCACTTTCCTGATGGATTGAAAGACATATTTTACTTGCTCCTGAAAGAGATCTGATATGATGTGTAAAATGTCAAGACATATTAAGCTACTTGGTTCTCTCTGTCGGAAGACAAGCTTCAGAAAGTTAAAATTTCTGCTTGGCTACAAAAAGCATGGCTGTTTTTATTTTTTCTTTTCAGTTCTTTTCTTCTGCCCCTGATTTTACCTTCAGTCTATAGGAATATCCTTGTTTGGGGAGAGGCATACTGAGACTTCTGAGTCTTCCAGGTGCCTGCCCCCGCACCCTATTACAGTTGTGCTGCTGGGGAGTTGTATGGCTTCTGGGACCTATAATAGGGTGTAGAGCCTCTCAGTAGTAGGGTGCTAATTTAAATTTAGGTCAGAAATGATCAACAGTAGTTTCCATCTGATGGATGCTTTGTTGGCTTTCATGAAAAGAGTTTGGTGGTCTCAGTCAAGTTCCCCAGTCAGCATGTAGCACATTCCAAATTCCAATTACCACAGGTAACATTGAAGTCCTGATCGTACTGACATATAGCCACATCATTAATTTAAAGCAGATGACTAATACCACTGATTTTATTAGCTCTAACCATGTGCTTACATTTAAGTACTTGCATGAATGTTTGCAGGAGCACAGCCTAAGAAACTTCAAAGGGGAGAGGGAAGAAGCCTGAACTGCTGCTTTCTCTGAGGAAGCAGCAATCCAGAAGCTTTTCATAAGTCCTAAATCTCATTTCTTGGCCACATAAATTAATGTTTTCAAGTATTTTGAGATCTCATGTGGAAAAGCTTTATTATATATTTTCTGGTACATTAGTTCCAAGTTGCAACTCTACTTTGTGCCATACTACCTCATACATATTTTTCTTATCTTGCTGCCTGACCCTTAATGCATCACATGTGTTTCAGTTCCTTTGTGACCATTATAAGGTGCAGCACTATATATCATAGGTGCACTTCTTGTAGCCACTGATAGAGCCCTTCATCATCAACTCAAGTACAAATCTGTAGTCTGTGACAAGGACTAGTGTAAAATAGAAGGCAACATTTAGCATAAATAAACATGTAATTAAGGCTCAGAGGTAGATGTCATCAACTTTCTGTTTAAGTGGAAGTTTGCAGGAGGGTTCTTCAGTGGAAATTTATCTGGTTTAAAGCACAGCCTCTTACTAAATTTGGGACTTAAAAGATTTGTGCTGCAGTATGACTCAGCCAGATTTCTTCTCTAGGCTCCTGGGAAGTGCACAGTTTGGAGGTAGTTCTGCTAGATTAAATTGGGTTCAGACAGCTCTCTCATGGACCCTACTAATCCTGCCCTAACTTTGCAATAACCCACCATCAGCCTGTCCCATGTGGGGAAGCTAGTACCAATGTCAGCTTTCTAAGTTGACCCTTTTCTTATGTGATTAAGGTCAAGGGAACATTGTACACATGCCCTATAAAAAAAGTGGTTATAGAAAGGAGCAGGGAGACAGTAAACCCTAATATGAGAAGCCCTATTATAATTAATTTCTTGCAATTCATTGGGGTAGATTTTGTCTCTTTGTTTTGAGAAATTGGGATGTGGAAAAGGAGGAGAATGGACATAAGCATTCTGATGTGGTTTGGTGACTCCAAGAAACTGTTGAGATTTTCTGGTACCAGAGTAACAGGATGGAAATTATTGTCACTGTTCAAGCTGAGTGAAATCATAGAATCCAGGAATGTACTCTAAACAGTAAAGCATAGATCCAATTTATTCATGAGTGCAGTATTCATCATTTAGGTTGGTGCTTCTAACAAAGGTAAAGTTATTTTTAAGACAGGATGAACTAAACTCAGCTATGCACCTTTATTAAAGCATTTTATTACATGTTTAAAAACTGGTAAGCCTCAGCTTACCTTTGCTGCCAAATTTGCTGCTTCCCATTGCAATTTGCAACAGGAACTGGCAGCACTTAGTGGCACAGAGCTGGCAATGCTGAGGTGCTACGAAGGGCCTCCATGGCCAGCAGCAGCACTTGGGTCACAAGTGGCAGCCCACCATTCATAAAAGGTTGTTGACCCTTGCTCTATAGAGGACTAGCTATGTGTAAATAGGTTCTGGCATATAAAGGGTTATAGGTTTCTTATATCATGTGGTTTATCTGCATAGGGTAATGAAAGAGGAAGTCAGTATGTCATAAAGGAAGAGCCCTGAAAAAGGTGGGTAAAGTAACATCTAGTTGTGAATTTATTTTTCCTTTCTGATCTCACAGGTCTGTAACACTGGACTATCCCTACTTAGCTCAGTAAGCCATTCAGGATGGCACTGAGTTATCAAACCCAAGAAGTGTCATGTTTTATCAATCTAAATTTACCTATAATTAAGACATATTTTCTCTGCAGTTCTAGAGGTCTTTTGAGACTGCAGCCCAGATCCTTTTTCATTTCTAAGGTAATTAGACTTAGCTCCTGCTCACCTCAGGCTAAGAAAAACAATGCTGGGTCCCTCCCTTTCTCTCAGTGGATAGCCTAGTGCACCCCAAGAGGCTGATCCATTTTGCCTTCCAAGGAGATGTGTCCACACTGATACCATTCTCTCAGTGGAGAGAATTCTTCACTTCCCACTTCAGGATCCAGCTCAGTCATGCCAGCTTTCTAAGAGGGGAGGTGCCTTATTGGGATCCAACTCCTTCAGGTGAGATATTTGGTAGTGTACCTGACAAACAGAAACAATGATTTCAGTGTAAAGTAAATGGAGGACTGCTGGTGGTGCCTTTGTTTTTTGTAATATCTAAGCCACTTTTCTGGATCTGGGATATCTCTACTCAGCTTCGTGGGTTTTGAAGCCAATGTTACATGCAGCACTTCTGCTAAATCCAGACTATGGACTTGGAAAGGAAAGCAAGACTGTAGGGGCCAGAATGAGAGGAAGTGAGAGGCATACATAACTAGGCAAGTGAGGAAAAGACTGTGCTGGAAGGGGTCATACTGCTAGGGTAGCACAGTTTTCTCTCACAAAGTAGGGGATGTGAGTTCAAATCTGAGGCTGAGGTGAGTACCTAGAAGCTAGGTCTCCCATATCCTGGGCAAATGTCCTAACTCTAAGGCTGTTTGTTGGGCATGAGGCTGGAACAAACACAGTGCTAGATCTTGGAATCAAGCAACTGTAGTTTGTGGTTTCCTCTGACTACAGGTTTGTGGACTCTGTTGAATTTATGCTTATTCCTTTATGGGATAGGGTCACAATAGAGTGCATATAGGGCTAGATGCCTTTGTGGCTGTAATGTATCACTACTGAAAATGCATATGTTTCTGAGGTTGCTCAGGGATCTTTCCAGGCTGGAACAGAGGCACACAAGGAATCTAGGTACTTTAGCAGCATTATGGCCGTTTCACAGCATGAAACGGAGTCATGTTTAGCGGCTTAGATGCTTTAAAGGTGAAATAGAATTTGGGCCTGCTTATTTTTAACCTTCCCTTTAGAGGACAGAAACTTCTTATAGTCACTTAAATGCAATAGGGATAAATGGCAATTACTTAGACTCTAACTTCTTTAGGGCAGCTATCACCTCCTTGTTACTAATAGATTCATAGATGTTAGGGTCGGAAGAGACCTCAATAGATCATCGAGTCCAACCCCCTGCATAGGCAGGAAAGAGTGCTGGGTCTAGATGACCCCAGCTAGATGCTTATCCAACCTCCTCTTGAAGACCCCCAGGGTACAGGAGAGCACCACCTCCCTTGGGAGCCTGTTCCAGACCTTGGCCACTCAAACTGTGAAGAAGTTCTTCCTAATGTCCAATCTAAATCTGCTCTCTGCTAGCTTGTGGCCATTATTTCTTGTAACCCCTGGGGGCGCCTTGGTGAATAAATACTCACATATTCCCTTCTGTGCCCCCGTGATGAACTTATAGTCAGCCACAAGGTCGCCTCTCAACCTTCTCTTGCGGAGGCTGAAAAGGTCCAGTTTCTCTAGTCTCTCCTCGTAGGGCTTGGTCTGCAGGCCCTTAACCATATGAGTGGCCCTTCTCTGGACCCTCTCCAGGTTATCTGCATCCCTCTTGAAGTGCGGCACCCAGAATTGCATGCAGTACTCCAACTGTGGTCTGACCAGCGCCCGATAGAGGGGAAGTATCACCTTCTTGGACCTGTTTGTCATGCATCTGCTGATGCACGATAAAGTGCCATTGGCTTTTCTGATGGCTTCGTCACACTGCCGACTTATGTTCATCTTAGAGTCCACTAGGACTCCAAGATCCCTTTCCACTTCCGTGCCACCCAGCAGGTCGTTCCCTAGGCTGTAGGTGTGCTGGACATTTTTCCTCCCTAGGTGCAGCACTTTGCATTTCTCCTTGTTGAACTGCATTCTGTTGTTTTCTGCCCACTTGTCTAACCTGTCCAGGTCTGCTTGCAGCTGTTCCCTGCCCTCCAGCGTGTCCACTTCTCCCCATAGCTTTGTGTCATCTGAAAACTTGGACAGAGTACATTTCACTCCCTCATCCAAGTCGCTGATGAAGACATTAAAGAGTATCGGTCCAAGGACCGAGCCCTGCGGGACCCCACTGCCCACACCCTTCCAGGTCGAAACCGACCCATCCACCACGACTCTTTGGGTGCGACCCTCCAGCCAATTCGTCACCCACCAGACTATGTAGTCATTCAAGTCACAGCCTCTTAACTTGTTCACCAGTATGGGGTGGGATACCGTATCGAAGGCCTTCCTGAAGTCTAAGTATATGACATCCACCCCCTCCTCCTGTGTCCAGGCGTTTCGTAACCTGGTCATAAAAAGAGACTAGATTGGTCAGGCACGATCTGCCTGCCACGAACCCATGCTGGTTTCCCCTCAGCATAATTTGACCTGCCGGGCTCTCGCAAATGTGAGCCTTGATAATTTTTTCAAAGACTTTACCAAGGATGGAGGTGAGACTGACTGGCCTATAGTTGCCCGGGTCCTCCTTCCTCCCCTTCTTGAAAATGGGGACCACATTGGCCCTTTTCCAGTCCTCTGGGACTTGGCCTGTGCACCATGAGTGTTCAAATATTCCCACCAGCGGCTCTGCAATGATGTCGGCCAGTGCCTTCAGCACCCTTGGATGGAGCTCATCCGGGCCTGCCGACTTAAAGGCATCCAGTTCTTCCAAGTGACTCCGCACCACCTCAGGATCTACGTATGGAAGTCTGGCGCCTTGCTGCTGCCTCTCTACAACCCCAGTGAGAGACTTGTCGTGCCCCTCACTTAGGAACACTGAGGCAAAGAACTCGTTGAGGAGTTCAGCCTTGTCCCCCCTGTCCGTCACCAATTGTTTCTGCCCATTTAGCAGGGGTCCTATTCCTCCCTGGGCCTTCCTTTTACTCCCTATATATCTAAAAAACAATTTCTTGTTGTCTTTTACTTGGGTTGCCATCCTCAGCTCCATGGTAGCTTTGGCCTGTCTAACTGCCTCCCTACAAGCACGAGCAGAGGAGGTATATTCATCTTTGGTGATCTCTCCCTGTTTCCACTTTTTATGTGCTCCCCTTTTGGCCCTTAGGCTGCCCTGGATTTCTCTGGTCAGCCAGGGAAGCCTCCTGGCCCCTTTCCCTCTTTTACCTCGCACGGGGATCGTCTCGCTTTGTGCCCGAAGGATCGTTTCTTTAAGGCACAGCCACCCTTCTTGGGCTCCCATCACTTCAAAACTCCTACTCTGCAGTGCGTCCTTGACTAATCGCCTGAGTTCATTGAAATCAGCTTTCCTAAAGTCTAGCACTTTCACCCTACTAGTTACCTTTCTTAAGTAATCTTTAGTGTCTAGCACAGGGGTGGGCATAATATGCCCTGCAGGCCAGATCAGACCCATGGAGGGGCTTTTTCTGCCCCACAGTAGGTCATTCAGTCCTGCCTGGCCCAGGCACTGCTTGCCCATGGTGTGTCCTGCCACCCCCTGAACATGCAGAGGGACTGGGGCAGCTCTGCAGCTGGACTGCCTTTATAGGCAGCCCAGGCAGCGGCATCTCCTGGCTGCCACTGCCCCCGCTGCTGCCCCCAGCCCTGTGGTACTGGTGGGGATCCATGTGCACAGACCCACCCTGGCCCACCCCGCACCTGCTCCAGATTCACCAGTGCCGAGCAGTGGCAGCTTAGAGGCACTGTGCCTCGATGCAGGGGAAAAGCAGCCCCTCCCCCTTGTCACTGCTGGGCCCTTCCTGCTGCAGCCACCTGGAGCCCAGAGGCAGTCCAGGGGTGGCAGGATGCACCACAGGCAGGCACTGCAGAGCAGGGACAGGGCAGGCTGGGGTCGGTGCTGTGCTTGTGGATTCTAGCTGATCTGCTTCTGTCAGGGTTGCGTCTGGAGCGGGCACGGGGTGGGGCTGGGGCTGGGGCTGCATGCTGTTGGCAGTGTTGGGGAGGTTCCACAAGACATGCAGGCTTGGACTGTTGCAGGGCGGGGTCAGGTGCTGACTGCCTCAGGGGAATGTGCATGGGGGGGCTCCTATGCACACACCACCATACCCACAACCCCCCGCCTCCCGCACACCCCACAAGGACACCCTCCCCCACACACAATCACATCCCAAAAACACTGCACCCACCCACACCTGCCACAAACCCCACACCCTTCTCCACATGCAACCCCCACATACACACCCACACACCTCTGGGGGGAGCCCTGCTCAGTGCCATGCACACCCCCAGCAAACCCCGCCAACCACCCTCCCCCTCCACACACCCCAAGTCCCCCACAAACCCCATACCTACCCCCACAACCTCCTCACAAACCCCCCGTACCCACCCACCCACATCCACACACACCCCCATACCCTCCCCCACACCCCACATCAAGTCACTGATAAAGATGTTGATGTGTGAGGTGGGTGTGGAAAGCACACTGTCCAAATTCACTGATGACATACAGATGTGGGGAGAAATGGGCACACTTGAGGGGAGGGACAGAATCCAACTAGATCTATACAGGTTACAGAGGTGGGCGGAGGAGAATAGAATGGAATTCAATGCAGACAAGTGCAAGGTGCTGCATCTAGAGAGAAAGAACCTGCAACATACCTATAGGCTGGGGAACACCCTTCTCAACAACACTGTGGCTGAGAGGGATCTTGGAGTCATTCTTGACTCCAGGATGGACATGAGTCGCCAATGCGAGGAAGCGGTCAGTAAGGCTAACCACACCTTGTCATGCATCTACAGATGCTTCACGAGCAGGTCCAGGGAGGCAATCCTTCCCCTCTGTGTGAAGCTGGTCAGGCTGCAGTTAGAGTAGTGCATCCAGTTCTGGGCGCCGCACTTCAAGAGGGATGTGGCTAACCTTGAGAGGATCCAGAGGGCCATTTGCATAGTCAAGGGGCAGCAGGCCAGGCCCTACGAAGATAGACTAAAGGGCCTGAATCTATTCAGCCTCCACAAGAGAAGACTGAGAGGGGATCTGGTGGCCGTCTAAACTCACCAAGGGGGACCAGTGGAAAATAGGTGAGACTGTTCCCCTGGGCGCCACCTGTGATAATAAGTAATAATGGCCACAAATTGATTGAGAGTGGGTTCAGGCTTGATATCAGAAGGGATTACTTTACAGTTAGGGCTGCTAGGCTCTGGAATGGGCTCCCAAGGGAGGTGGTGCTCTGCCTTACGTTGGGGGTCTTCAAGTGGAGGTTGGATAGCTATCTGACTGGGGGATTATGATCCCAGCACTCATTCCTGCCCAGGGCAGGGGGTTGGACTTGATGATCTATTCAGGTCCCTTCTGACCCTAGAAACTATGAAACACACACACACACACACACACACACACACACACACACACACTGAAATATACATAAATAAAAGACTTCATTGTGAGCTATTATGCAATCACCTTTATATACATGAGGTAAACACACACAAATCAGGATTTAAATATTTTTAAATAAAATTAAAATATGTTATTGTGGATGTTTGATTTTTAGTGTATAATTTGGTTCTTTTGTTGGTTCCAAGATGTCATAGGTTTCATAGACATTAGTTCTGGAAGGGACCTTGCAAGATCATTGGGTCTAGTACCCTGCCAAAGGGCAGGCAGTCAGCAGGGGTCAAATGATCCCAGCAAGATAGGCATCCAGGTGTTTCTTACAGGAATCCAGAGCAGGTGCCTGCACCACTTCTGGGGGGAGTCTATTCCAGGCCCTGGGGACTCAGACAGTAGAGAAGGTTTTCCTTATGTCCAGCCTAAAACAGTCTTCCAAGCATTTGTGACTGTTGGACCTAGTCTTCCCATGAGGTGCCCTGGTTAATAGACGTTCTCCCAGATCCTGGTGATCACCCCTTATATACTTATAGGCTGCCACCAAGTCACTCCTGAGCTTACGCTTTTCCAGGCTGAAGAATCCTGTATCTCTCAGCCTCTCCTCGTAAGGCCTGCTCTCTTGTCCTCTAATCATTGACTTGGCTCTCCTCTGGACTCTCTCAAGATAGCAAACTCCCTTACCAAAAGAAGTACTTCCAGGGCAAGGCAAGGGACTTCCAGTGGCAAAGGTCAAGGGCTAGAGGGCAGGACTTCCAGTCCTATGATGGCAGCCAGGGGGTGGGGCACCTGTGAAGGGGTGAGGCTACCGTTCCAGCCCTTGACAGCTCACCAAAACTTGTTAAGCCAAAATAATTGCCTGCCCCTGGTCTAGCACAATGGACCCCCAATTCCTTATTCAGAATCTTTGCTTCTGCCTGTAACAGGGAGCCTTCTCGGGGCCGATCTCCGTGGCCCGCCCACCTGTTCTTGGGCCAACCGCGCACCTTCTCGCCCGCCACGCCTTGATGTAAATTGATTCATTAATAGATGTCACTCAAGCAGGAGGCTGCCCATTTTGGTGTCCCGATGCCAGGGAGCGCTCTCTGCGGCTCCTTTCCACCCCAATACCGCAGCCCAAGCCTCGCAATTGGCATCTTGATGTTCATATCCTCAACGGCCCCCACGCTGGGCCCCAGAATCTTCCAAACAGGACCCCTCCACGATCCCTCCAATCAGGCAGCCTCTCCGCCTTCATCTGGGCTACCTAGCCCCCCGAAGCCATTTTCCCCTGTTGGGTGTGGTCCCCCCGGGACCTTCGGCTACTAGCCCTGGCCCACCTCCAGGCCAGTCGGGACCCCAGGTCCCCAGTTCTTGGGCGTCCCTCGTGATGGGCCCCTGGCCCTTCTGACCCTCCTGGTCCTGGCCCCAGCATGGGCCAGTTGAGGGTACTGTCTCATCCGGGTTGGGTCTCTAGCCCCTCACTCTCTCCCAGGGTCCGCCTTCTGGGCCCTTTACAAACACAGGGTTACCCACCCGGTGGTGGGAGCTAGGGGTTAAGGCGTCCCAACCTGCCTTCCACCAGGGTGGTAACTGGCCTGGCATTTCCTGGGGGCTCCCGCACCATTGAGAGCCCCACCAGGCCACCCACTTCCGGCAGGGTGCAGTTTTAGGTCATGCCCAGGACCAGGAGCCTCCTTACCATCCCCTACAGCTCCTCCCTTACCTCCAGATTGTTCTCAGCAGCCCTCCAGCCAGGCAATGCTGCTGTCTGGCCTCCAGCAGTCAAACTGCCCTGTTAATATAGGCAGCCCTTGCCTCCAAAATGGCTGCCCTCGTCAGGCACCTGGTGGCTGCCAGCTCCAGGCCCTTAAAGTGGCAGGCACACACAGTGCCCTGCCACACTGCCACTCTGTCTACTACTAAAAGCAGAGCTAATACAGATCACGGCGTAGTCAAGTTGTTTGACTCCTCTCATGTCAAAGGGTCAATGAAGTGTTAATGTGCAAATACCAGTATTTTGTTCAGCTTGCTGTTGAGGATGAAAGATTAAAAATACAAATGAAAAACCTCACTGAAAATACAGGAAATTTGTTATAAAATAAGTTAGAGTGACTGAATACAGAACCCTTCAGCCCAGGAGTCTGAAAATGATCTCAAATAACAAATACCAGGAGAAATATTTATTATTCCTTAGTGTCAGCTGTAGCAACAATAATGCGAGGGACTTTTTACAGTAGTGAAGAGAATAGTAGAGTTTTATGGTACTGACAGAGTAACTCTGTGCTCCAAAGACCTTAATCTACTTTCTAGACATGAGAGGTGGTATTTTCAGGGGCTCTCATTATTGGCCTGTCTTGTTACTTCCAATAGAATAAATGGGCCCTGGGAGTTAGAAGTGTTAATATGACCCTGTTGCTGTACAGCACTAAATAGTCAAGAATGGATCTTGAGTAGAGACCTTGGCCAGATTACTCCCATGGCAACAGCCACCATCACCACTTCTATTATAGGGTGTGTGTGTGTGTGTGTGTGTGTAATAGGTACAACTAAATAAAAAAATAGTTAAAACAGTTGAAATGCATGGTATTAAGTAAGGATTTCCTGTAATGCCTTTACATATACAGATTTATAGAAAAACAATGCATTGTTTGTCATCCTTAGATGGTATTAAAGATAGTATTAACTGCCCTGTTTAGGCAAAAGAGGAAAAAAATAGTTGGGGTATTCTGGAGCAGCTGTTGTTAAATTCTAGTCCTGTTTGGTTGAAGACAGAATAAGACAAATGCTCTCCGGGGGGACACAAAAGAATAGCAGTGATAAAAAATGCAGCGTTTGTCTCTGGTGCTTATAATTATTTACTGTTCCAGTGCTGGAAAAGCACAAGACACAGCACATTGCCATAATAGCCACTCTGAAACCTTACAAAATTTTACCAGCCCTAGATCACTAAGGGCATTACTTTTAGCTGTTTTCCCGATCATAGGTTCACAGCAATGTTGCAAAAGATGCAGTGTTGGCATTCTAAACTAAATTCTTACTAAAATGAATACAAAAGGAAAACAAAATGAATAAACAGCAAGTAAGGTGTGAATTGTTGGAAGGAGAAATAATAATGATGTTAAGGACCTGCATACAACCTCCTACAGTTTTTTCACAAATTAATTACTGATTAAACAAAGGGTGATGCTATTTTACCTTTGATTTAATGGAAGTAGCAAGAACATTATACTAGAGCTGGTCCAAGAAAGTAACTTTGGATTGAATGATGATGAGGTGATTCAGTTTAATCAAGTAGAAGGACAAATGAAGGTGGCTGTGTAACTAAGATTCTAAATTTCAAAAAAGGCAAAATTGCAAAACTAAGGGAACTAGTTAGTGAAGTCAGCTGGACTGAAATGCTCAAGGGCCTGAACATGGACTTAGATGTTCTTGAAGTATGACAGTGCAGAGGCTCTGTAATTTATACCCAAGCAAGGGAAAACTTTTGAAGGGAAATCTCCAGACCTAACTGAATAGCTAACCAGCTCAGTTAGGGATACTAGGAGTAAGCAGAGAGCCATCAAGAAATGTGATTGATCAGCAAGGAAGGCAACATATTAGGCATTAGAAAGTATAGGGATAAGGTGAGAATTGCCAGAAGTCAGGCTGAGTTAGAACTTGCATCGGAAATTAAAGCAAGTTTTTCAGTCATCTAAATAAAAGAAAAAGGAAAAATGAAGCTATTATTGAGTGCCATTTGGGTTGAGGTTAGCTAGTGTGAACAAAGGAATGGAAATGAAAATTGCACATTCAAGGTGGAAGCACAACTTAAATAATATAATGCCTCCAAAATCATCATAATAGAATTCTGAAAGAAAGAGCACATAGATATAATATCCCCGCACCTAGTTTAGTGATTTAACAGGTCCATCAAGTCAGGCATGGTACCAGATAACTGGAGAATAGACCATGTACCTGTATTGAAGAAGAGGGAAACTGGTGATCAAGGCATCTATGGACCTATTGGTTCATAGTATACAAGACTTAGAATAAATGTGAAGGAAAGACTGAAGGCACGGAAGTCAGTGAAAAATTGGATAAAAAGATCAATGTCCATCTTTGTGTATATTTTGGGGTAGTGGATATGTTTTTGAATATTAAATCTATTATTTTATAGGTTGGATTAATTAATAAATAATGGTTGAAAACAAAAAAAAAAGGGAAAAAGAAAAATGGGATAATATTCAATATGGGTTTGCCAAAGGTAGACTAACTTCAATAAAGCATTCAAAACTTTAGTAACTCATTCCAGATGATGCAACATAGAGAATCTAGTTAAGGTAGAAAAGATTAGGATTAATACAAGAACTATAAAGTGGGTAAGAAAGTAGCTAAAGGAGAGATGAGAGCAAATGGTTTTGGAAGTTGAATTTTCACTTTGGAGGGATGTTACTAGTGGAGTTTATCCAAATTGTTCTTTGTAGTGATTTAATTTGATATTTTCATTTATGACTTTAGCACAAAAGATGGGTGTGGTCTAGTGAAATTTGCAGGAAACATGAAGTTGCAAAACATTGCCAATATGGGGGATGATTCAGAAGAACTAGATGACCTAGAAGACTGAATTGAATTAAATTGGATTGCAATGTAATTGTAAAAAATGCAAGGTCATGCCTTCAGGTATTAATTAGAAGAATTTCTGTTATAATCTTTGAGTTCATCAGTTGGAAACAACTAGGAAGAAAAGGACTTGGGTGGACTAATTAATTATAAGGTCATAATGAGCCAGTAAAGTGATGCTGCCTTAATAAAAGTGAATATGATCCTAGGATGTACTGAGAGGTATTTCCAATTAAAGAAAGGAGAATTGTAATGCCATTGCACAAAAGGCAGTGGTGAGATGTGGTATATAGTGTACAATTCTGAATACTCGTGTTCAAAATATATTAATTAAAATTGGAAATAGGTGCAGGGAAAGGCTACTGAGATGATAAGCTGAGTGGGAGCCTGCCATTTGAGAGGAGGTGAAAAGAGCTTGGCTTATTTAACATAGCAAAACAAAGACTGAGAAGGTTTCTAGTTTTCTGAAAAGTATTTTTCTTCTATTAAAATGTTCATTTTGTCAAAACTAGTTTTCAACATGAAAAAGAACAATTTATAATGGTGAATGTGCTATAAGGAGACTGTAACTAATTAAAAGTATATACCCTTGTGGATGCTACCAAAGTCAGAAGGCTGTATAGCAGATAAAGTGTCAAGTGATCTAGAAAAGAAATGGGGAGCTTGGATTGATTAATGGCACATGCAGTGTTTTGCCTTTTGTAAACTCACTTACCCGCTGAGGTATTGTGAGAGTTACTTAGTGCTCATACAGTGCTTTGTGTATAGATGTGCTGAATAAATGTTGAATAGTATTACTATTGGGCCCCTGGGGACTCATGTATTTTTTCTTGCTTAACAATGGCCTTTCTTTGGGCTCTAAATTTCAGCCAGCATCTTTCTTCCTTTACAAATTTAGATTGGATTCATTTTCTGAAGGCCATCAATGCAGGAGATAAATATGCTGTCTCCACAGTACTCCAGTTCATGCAACTAATATGGAATAGCAAAATATTATTTAAACTGGCTGCATTCTGTAAGATTAAAGATATGAAAAAGTTGATAGTGGATAGAAAGAATCACAGGAAAGTAGGACACTGGGGCCTAGCAGTAGAAAAGCATTACAGGAAGAATATTGATAATTGGCCAGGAAAAACACTGAAAATGGTAACGCAAAGACAAAGGTGCATGACCTACTCTAAATGGAAAAGCTGAGAAAGGTAGGTTTGTGCTATTTGGAAGTGAAGAGGCAAAAACTGATCTGATTGAAGTGTATTTGTGGAGAGTTAAGTCAAATTATTCAATAGAGTAACCCACAGTCTTGAAGACGAAACAGAATTGTAGAGCAGTCAAATAGATCAGGAGAAAAGTCTTTATGCTGAGGGTGATGAATACCAGCAGTTACAGTTATAACAGTATTGATATTGGCATTGGACAAGTTAGGGGGAAGAAACCTGCCATGGTAAAGAATTTGTATGTAACACTTAATTGGATATCATCTCTGGAGATTAAACCTGAAATGTCTGGATCTAAAAGTATAAACTCCTACTGTTTTATTTAAAGAACTGTGTGTGTCAACTAAGAGCCTGTGATGTGGGGGGGTTAGCATCACATCCAGCTGCCTTTGACACCTCTGCCCACATTTACATCTGGGTTTACTGGGGCAGCCTATGACATGAGTACAGAGCAAGGTGTCAACTCACACTCCTACCTCAACTGTTCTGCCACCTCATTCCACCACTTAAGTATTCAGTGAGATGTAGCAGTAGAGCAGTAAAAAGAAACCCCACACTGTTATATTTTAGTGTTTAGCAACACACTGCCTGAATTAACACAGGGTGTCAAACCCACCTTGTGCCCTGGCTGGATCAGGACTGTGGAGATCCTTGTGGGCTGGATCTAGGCTGGGGCATGAGGAAATGGTGGTGGAGGAAGTGGAGCATGTGGTAGTGGTAGAGGCAGCAGATCACACAGCAGTGGCAACAGCAGAGCATCTGGTGGCCTCAGACCATATAGCAGTGGCTCTAGCCCTGGCCGGATTCCCCATGCTGGAGGTTGAGCTGTGGCCTAGACATGCCCTGTGCTCCAGCAACAGCTCCAGCTCTGGCTTCAGAGATATGCAGCAGGAGAGCACCTGCCACATGTTCTGTTGTCACCACGGCCACTGCTACTGCCGCCACCATGTGTTCTACTTTCTCCACTGCCACCTCCACATGTCCCCAACTTCTGGTGTCCTGCTGGCAGTTCAGAAGGCTGGATAGAGTGGCTCCACAGGCCAGATCCAGTCGGTGAGCCTAAATGAATGCAATATTACTTGCAGGCTTCTGTCACTTACTGTTTCATTCGTTTTTAGCAGAGTATGCTATTTTTTGAGCCATTCCTTTAGTCAACATAGACAAGTACCATGGTGTTCCTCATGCCATATCTAACCATGAATTTAGATTTTTTTCCCCTGGTAGGGCAATAGGGGAGAAATGAGAGAGAAAAATATTGAAGAGAAGGCCAGATCCTTATGCAGTCATAGTCCTTACATCTCTGACAGCATATAGGACGGAAGAAGACCTTTACCATATCCTTTCTGTTTTCCTCAGGCCTCCTATGCAGAAGTTTGGGGGCATTATTTTGTGCGGCATGAAAATAAATCATAAAGAGTTTTTAAAATGCTTGCTGTTGGACTGGGGTCATAGCATAATCCCCTAGAACATGGTTAGACCACAGACTGATCATGTATGGAAGTGCAGGAAAATGTTATTCTGTAAAAATGACCTTAAATGTTGGAGGCTGCAAATGGAGAGGAACAATGGAAAAAACCTAGATTATACCCAGTTCACTCTCCCTTTCAGCATCTGCTATCTGCCATTGTGACACAGAATACTAGGCAGGATAGACCTATGGTCTCACCCAATAAATGGCAATTCTTATGTTCTTAGAGTAGCTTATTTCTGTAATGTGACATATTTTTTAATTAACTTGTTTATAAATAATCCCTGAACCAGTTTTTACCAGTGAAATAGGAGATGCCATTAAGGAAAAGCTCCTTGCTTCTTGTGGAGCTGTGCATTCTATTGAATATGTACTCTAGAGCCAATGAAATGAGCTCATGGTTGTCTTAGTGCAACTACTGACACTTCTGGATATTTGAAAATAGCAGGATCAAAGAAAATAAGAATGTTTGACTGTATCCCTTACAACAGCATATTTCTGAGAGCTGTCAACAAGTGACTTTACAGATAAATCTCAAATGGGCTGGAAAGTGAAGTGCATATGGAAGAGTACTTTTCCTTTCGTACATGCTGAAGATTGCAATGCGCTGGAGACATGTATTAAGCAGATTGCAGGCAAGCTTAATGGATCTGTCCTCATGCTTCTTAAAGAAGGACAAAGTGACTTAGGCCTTGCCTATACTTTTGGTCTGCCACCAGAAGTTCTAGTGTCAGACAACAGCTGCTACTGCCATGTTGCTGGACTGTGTAAACCCAGGCCCTTCTGGCAGTTACACATGGATCCGTGCAGCAGCTGTACCATCATGTCACAAAGTGAACCCCGGGAAGGCACCAGCTATTGAGAGGAGTGCAACTTCTCACCAAAGCTGTGGAATGATAGACCTCTGCTTGCAAACAGGAGGGTTCTGTCACTACAGAGGAGCTATGGACCTGGACATGCAGTTTTGCCATCAGAATTTGAGTTCTGCCAGTAAAATTTATAGTGTAGACATCATCCTATCTGAGATATGTATATTGAAGCTTCAGACTGAATCTGACACACTTATATTTACTGAGTTAGGACATCTCCTTTCTTTTTTTTTCTACTCTCTAAACCCATAGGCTCAATCGTATCATTGGCTGGAAATATTTTCCTGTTTGCAGTCAATGGGATTTATTTGTATCCAAGGTTAGCCCAGTCCAGGGTTGACTCTTGCCAGAGAAAGCCTTTTTCCCCTAAGTCTGTCTGGTTGTCATTCTTTCAGAATATAGCACTCTGAAATAGCCCAGCAGCACTGTAGAGGCTAATGCGTTAGGGTTTGTTTTTCTTTGCTTTCTACTTTGTGCTAACCATTTACAAAATGGAAGTGCCTTGCCCTCTTCTTACTTAATTCAGTCATGTACTAAATGACTGAACACAAACAGTGTTTAGCATGTAAGATTAATTAATTATTTAAAATGAGGAATAACGTTACATCTGGGAATGATCATTCTGCCAAATTCATGATTAATAAGTGGATAGCAGAAGGTCTTGGCACAGCGGTTCTCAATCTTTTTAGGCTCTAGGCACCCCTCATTAACCTCAAGACACCCCTTGGAAAATGCCAGCTCTTAGTTTTCACTCATTTTTGACTACAGAAGAAGAACAGAGCAATTCTTCTGTTGTAAAGAATTCAGATAGACCACAGCGGATCCGAATGTCATTAGCACTGTGGATTCCTATTTGAAATCTTGGTGTTTATCTTGTGAATCATGCTTGCATACCTAACAGTGCTATCATTGTGGCACCCCATGACACCCTTGAAAAGATCTCAAGTCACCCCCAGAATCTCTAGAAGAAGGTTGTGGTTTGTGTTTGGATAAGGGGGATGGTATATTTTGCATGTATATTGGGAAGATTCTTGAGATGCTAGTCTTTCTTCTTGTGTAGTAACTATGATTCTATAAATGGGTCTAGTACAGCCCAATGCAGGATTATTCTTGCACAAGCAGTTTGTATCACAGAATGCTTCACCATGTGTTGTAGTTACAGGGAAAAGACACAGGATACATGACAATGACAGCACAGTAGAGGAAAGATAAAATTTTGTCTAAGGGCATTTCTTCTTTTGTGCTTAGTGACCTGGTTATAAGCTTCAGGGTGCCCCCTCCTCCCATCCCCCATATTTCAGTGTTGTGTTGTGAAATCATAACATAGCATATCATAACTCATAGCAAGTAGCTGAGAAAGTCAAAGGTAGATGAGAAGGAAGATTTTTTTTTTTTCATTTATAGTCAGTCCTGCCTGATTTTAGGATAAATCCATCTCATTTTGTATAGGAGACTTTCTAACAGTAAAAAAAAAATCTACAGTTTGGTTGTGCATGGGGCTGTGCAGTGGGTTTACACACACGTCTACATCATCCTCATCCAGAAAAGGGAGTTGGAGTTAAGCTTTGGTCCATGCATATTCATAAAAGACAGAATTTCATGAGCAACCATAATACTGGCATTTTCTACATGTTGTGCAACTGAAACCTCAGTAGTGTTCTTTAATGGAAATGTTTAGCATAGGATCTTATAGAGCAGGGGTTTTCAACCTTTTTTAGTTTAAGTACCCCTGGCGACTGGATGCTGAGTAGGGTGCAGGGGTAGGGGGTAGCGCATGGCCAGATGCCAAATAGGGAGGTGGGGATGGCGTGTGGGTGGGGATGGAGTGCTGCCACCTCCCAGGAGCAGGGCTGGGGTGGGGTGAGGGCAGTGGCGCCCCTCTGCAGGGCAGGGAAGTTCACTGGACTGATGGGTGGTGGTGGCTGCCACTGCATGCAAGCTTCCCCACTCCAGCTCTGCTCCTGGGAGGTGGCAGCGCTCCATCCCCACCCGCCCGCACATACCCCTAGGACCAGTCCAAATACCCGCAGGGGTACATGTACCCCCAGTTGACAACCCCTGTTATAGACAATCCATCCGTATACTTAAGCAACACAATGAAATCTGGTTTAACATACTAGTCCACACAACATATGTTTTCAAAAATATTGGATATTACTTTTGAATCACCCATTGTGATACATGGTGTTTTTCTTGAAGCCCCAGCTCTTGAAGTCATAATATATTCTTAAGGGTAAGTACTGTGCCAGTTATACCTGCCTAATTTTGAGCTTTCATAATTATATCATAGGTCATTTGTGTCTCGACAACAGTTTTAAATGTGGTTAACTGACTCAATGTTTTCTATCAGATTTAATTCTTTATAACAGCACTCACTGCTCCATTACAAAGAACCCACAAGGATGAAAAAACTGATTCTGATATATTGTGATTCATACATTTGGTAATTCAAATAATATCTTTGGGGCTTTCAGACTTGCTACATTTTAGAGGTTAATGTATTTATTTTTCTTTTCTGCAAAGATTTCGGAGGTATGGCTTTAAGTGGGTATGTATGGGGGGGTGTGCGTGTGTATATTTTCACACATCAGCACACATATATACTTCAGGGTGAGTGAGACAGATATCTTTAAATACTATTCATGTCCCAAAGGGTTTACCTCAATTGAAAAGCAATTTTTCATTCAGTGTTGTTGAATTGCCTGAGGCTAAATTAACACCTACTCTTATCACCCACATCTTTCACTCTGAAATAAAGGCAAGAATTTTAGAAATAAGTATAAAAACTTGGGAGAGATCTTATATTTATGGCAGCACTCTAGTGTTGGGCAACACTGGGCGCATCTACATGTGCCCCTACAGTGCCATTGTTACTACACTTTTGGAAGTACTAAATGATGGCACAGTAACAGCCTGTATTATGCTGTGCTGGCAGTGCATGGTTATTTTTAGCTGCTATGTCACTATAACAATGCACTATAGTGATGGAGTGCATTGCTGTGGTGACAGCTGTGGCCTCAAGGTTTGCGCCTGCTGGTGCTACACTATGACGACATAGTGGGCACGTCTACATGAGATGCTAACGTGAAAATCAAGTGCCAAGATCAGATTACAGCCATATAGTAGTAGGTTTGGAGCAACCTTGGAGTATTTCTCCAAGATTGAAAAGGGAATGTTTATCTACCTCTAAAGCGGTTCAAGCTTAGCAGGTTAGACTAATCTGCAAAGATTCAATCAAGTCAGGCTCAGGATTTTTGAATGTCTGTCCCTAGCCAAAGGGACACACAAGACTGAGATGCAGATGGGTCAGAGAATCAGAGACAGCTTTTGTTTTTAGTATGAGTTGTATGTGTTTTATCTTACATCATTTGTAAATTAATGACCATTGGAGTACTTTGGACAGGGCTCAAGTAGTACAAATAACATCAAAGATACAGATGCCTCATGATGGAACAATGTTATCTGTTCAGGAGCCTTCTTTAGCTAGATGCCACTGATGAGATAGTACCAGTGGTTAATATCATTGGGACAGTTTGTTTTTTTTCAATTAGAGCCAGGCTGCTGCATTTTAACCCTCAATTTCACTCTCCTATAAGGAAAAAGAACATTGAAGGAGTTGCTGATTCATTTCTTCCCTCTTTAAACTTCAAAGCCATGCTAATTAAGAAACTGGCAAGATCAAGGACTTAAATATGTATGAGCAGCTTCATGATGCTCTATTTATGACCTTGATGGACACAGTAAGTTGCAAAAACACCCATGGCATGAGTTTTGCCTGTCAGCAGCTAGGGGTGCAGGGCCCCAGAACTTCCCTGCACCAATCTCCTTGACAGCTGGCGGGCGTCATGTCCTCAGCAGAGGCCATCATCCCTGCAGCTGTCACCCTGCTGCACCTTAACACACACAGGGTCACCCATGTCACGAGTTTTGCTTGTCCGCAGCTTGGGGTGCAGTTCCCCACAAGCCCCTGAACTGATCTTCTTGAAACTTGGCAGACTTTGTGGCCTTGGTAAGAGCTACCACCCCTGCAGTTTTCACCCCCTGTGGTGTAACACAGACGTGACAGCCCCTGAACTGATCTTCTTGAAACTTGGCAGGCTTTGTGGCCTCAGCAGAGGCTACCATCCCTGCAGTTTTCACCCCACCTATGTTGTAACGCCTAGACGTGACATTAGTTTTGCTTTCAAGAATTCGGGGTGCAGTTTCCCCCAAGCCCCTGCACTGATCTTGAAACTTGGCAGACTTCATGCTCTCTGTAGAGTCTACCAAGCCTGAAAATTTCATCCAAATTGGACAAAAAACAACCAAGTTATAGATATTTTATTGTTTCCCCATTATACCCTATGGCCAAATCTCTGAGGCGGCTCCAAAGCGCTTCGGAAGCTCCGAACCGCTTCGGGAAGCCTAATGAAGCCAGCGCTTCGACCCGGACATCCTGCTTCCAACCCCGAAGCGTCTGAAGCTTCTCCGGATCTGAAGCTCTGTCCAAAGCCTCACACAGGCCTACCACTCATCCAGTCTTTGTGGGTGGAATCCTGTTCCCAGGCAAGTCTACTTTTCAGAAAAGTGCTTGCAGTAAGTAGTAGGCCCTCAGACCCGTAAGGAGAATCAGTGAAGTCGACAGGGTCTACCTAGACATGGGAATCGACTCACATGAATCTACATTTTTACATTCCACAGCTTACTGCCTCTTAAGGGGCTTCCAGATGAGGTGAAATGTTTCCTTTTTTTCAAATGACCACAAAAGCTGTTAAGTGACTTTAAAGGACTAGCTCCTGAACTATCATTCTGCTTTCAGTTTATTCTAATTTATTTTAAATCTTTTGGAAATGGATTTATGTTGCTACTTTCAAGTTGACTAAACAGAGATTTTTCTTGAGGTATGGGACCCTCATATCATCACATGAGCCTAAAGAACCTCAGGGCCAGAGCTGAGGGAGAAAACTGTGAAATTAACTCCTTTGCTTTTTCTAGTTTTCCATGAACGGAATAGGAGTTTTGGTTTTATTAATATGACTTAGTGAAAAGGTATGTAATTAATTCCCCCAGTGGTGAATTCTGCTCACCAATCTTTCTGTGGGATTTGTTTATAGTTGTCAGAGAGCACGGCAATGCCTGTTTTTATTCTTTTCTCTGTCAATCACCTAATCTGTAATTCAATTGTCTTTTTTTTTTTTTAATTTTGCATTAGCAATTTTAGGAGTATTTTTTCTAATAGCCATGCATTTGCCTGGAGTATAAATGAGGATTTTACAGCAATTTATTATCCAATAAAACTTATGTAAATGAGATGCTATACTAATAATTTAAAGTTTCTCTTTTCCTGTCTTTAGCAGCTCTTGTCAGGTCTCTCTTCTTTGCCTCATTTCTAAATGATTACTGGGTCTTTACAGAATTTCAAGAGGAAAGTTACAACTTTTATTTCTGTGATTCCTTACAAAACACCTCTTATCGCAAGTCCCAGCAAGCTATTCAACAGTGTGAAACTATCAGGCATGACTCTGACATCAATGGGTAGATATGCTAGGAGCTACATTAAATATTTTTGGATTTTCCATATTATACTAAGATTTATGACTAAATCTGCTATTTTTTCATTGGGTTCCTGCAGCAATAAAATCAGTTACAACTGAAAGCCCTAGTTTATTCACTTTGGTCCTGATTTGTCAGCCCTCATGATTTTTCTCTCTTACCTAAATCACTTCCCCTGTAGACAAGGGTGTGTGAATGAGGGTTATATGAATAAGAGTTTCTTATGTAAGTAAGGGTTGCAGGGTCAGTTAACACATTAGATACTTATTTGGGTTCTGCAGTCACCTGGGTTCAGTCTAGCGATACACGTACACATTTTGCTATCTAATTGTCTCACTGAGACATGGCTAAATGCATTTCTTCCCATTTAACAATTAATTCCCTGTGGCAGATGCCTTTTTCTCAAATCACATTGTGTTCCATGTGACTGTAACACATGCAGTTAATTATGCCTCAGGATCTGGAAATATTATTACTACCACTTAGAGTAGAACAGAATCCTTCATTAGTTACACGCAGCTACCTATGACCATTACAACATTTATTTTGCATGTCCTCTGTTGTTAGATCCAGGTTTGAGGACATGTCAGGAATAATCAGCAGTAAGAAAATGAACATTTCATGAAAATTCTTTTGTCATTACTTTAAAAAAAGAAATGGAATATAAAAAAAATTAGAAATAGCAATTTCTGAATTTCATTTTTCTGGTCTATCTATAGATATTTGACCATGCCTGATGAGGAAGTGTCTAAATAGTTTTTGCTTGAAAGAAGTAGTTAAGTTGGCTATTTAATGTACTCCATTACTTCAAGTGACAGTCCCTAAAATTTTTTTATGGGTGCATACAGACATTCAGGGAGGCATGTGGGAGGTTAGATAGAATTAAAAATAGCCACCTGATCTAAGTTAAGTTGGGAGATGCTAGTTTAGGGGAGTTGCGGGGGTGGGGGGGAGAAATCAACGGGGCAGGCAGGGTCTATGATATGGATCAGGAGGGCAGGCGGGGCCTATGGAGAGGGCTGAGGTGATGGGGTCTATTTCCCTGACAGCCCAGGACCAGGCTGTTTTTTTAACTTCCCAACCTCCCATCCCCAGATGAACAACCTCCCCATCCTGCCTCTCCCTCCCCCCACCTCAGCTTACTTCCTCAGCTCCCAGCATTGGTGAACACTGATAAAACTGGCACTGGGAGTGGTCTGTGGGCTTGGGGGGGGGGGGTTGGTGGGCTCAAGGCAGAAGCGGGGCTGGCTGGTCTGTGGGAGGGGGAGGCATCATCCATCTTGGAGTGGGGGGAATAGCCAGGTGGGCTAGAAATATTTTGGTGCCAGGAGGGTAAGTAGGAAAACCGCAGCCCTGGGTCAGGGGCCAGCGGTGAGCTTTCCCAGCCCTGGGGCTATGCTGGGAACTGTACAGAAGTTCAGGACAGTTAGATCAGTCAAAAAATGGCCAACCCCAACTAAGACTACCTCAGAGGTAGGATTAATTTGGATTGGGTCCGCCAATTTTAGACCTAACTGTCCTGAACTTCTGTACAGATTGATCCAACTAGTGCAAGGTCCACACCTGGGCAAACTAAGTTAGATCTGGTGGCCATTTTTAATATGATTTAACATCCCCCTAACCTTCCCAAATGTCTACACCTACCCTATGGCATTGTAGTTCTCTCTGAGTTCCCTGTATATTCCTATTTTGTTGTCATTTCTCTTTATTTTGAAAACACAAGTCTGGAATGTGTGCTCTTTTCAGAAAACACGACAGAAGTGTAAGTGTTTTGAATCTGTGCACATAAGCTGTGAGAATTTCTGGTCAAAAGAAAAGTAACAACAAAAAATATTTTGTACTTGTATTTCCATCAATGTTATCTTCATCAAAACTCTTTTTTCAGCTATGAACCTGACTTGGAAAAACTGGAAGAAGGGGAGAAATATTTTTTTTCACAAAATAATACTCTATATTTTCAGACTTACGATGCACTCAGGAATTCAGCCACAAAGAGAGACCATTGTATGTCAAGGGAGATACAATTCAGTCAAGGACATACATCCTTACTGGGTGACTAGAGGGACATAAGGGGTCTCATACGATCATTTCCATGAGGCCCCATGGTGGCTTTGGTGCTTGCAGTCATTAATATTGATTTGACTGAAAGAAAAATATTGTGCTTTAGGAGTGTTGAGGTGAAACTTTTTTTTAATCTAAAATTTTCAGAACATCTTATTTTAGTATTTTGACTTTGCCTGTTGATTCAGCATAAAACACGTATCAACACAGTAGAGTCTCCCACAGGAGGACTGAAATTCTGCTTTTTAGGGTTGTTGCTGTTGTTTTTAAATTTGCTCTACTATTGATTCCTGATCATGAGGCTAAATTAAATCAGTGGAGCTGTACCCATTTCCACCGGTAAAAATTAATTTCCTTCTCATATGCGCAGAGTTGGTTTCAAGCCATTCAGGACTCATGCAGGCTCAAATGTTTCGAGTTACCCTGTGCAATAATTTATTATCATGCTTCATTTATACTTAACATAGTCACATTGTTTTAATCGTCTTAAACTAATGGCTAATGCTTCTATGAGTTAGGATAAATTGGCTGGGGCGAAGATGAACTACAGAGAGGGCTGTGAGGTGATAGAATATGGGAGGGAAGTATTGTCTCAGAGAAGATAAGGGATTCAAGAACAGGGAGATGTAGCTTCAGCTGAGAGGGTGTGGCCTTTACAAGCCAGTAGTCAAAAAATAGTAGATGGGAGAAGAAGTGAAGAGAAAGTAGCTCGGCTTGCTAACTCATGAAGCAAATTTCCTGCAGCATCTCTGGCTAGGAAAGCCCAGAGGAAGACAGCATAATAGCAAGGAATGGGAAAACTGGGAAGAGATGCCTATTAAGGACCAGCAGGTGAACTAAAATGGGACTGCAGACACAACAGTGCTGATCTTCCATTTCTTTCTGAAACTCACACACCTGTATATTTCAGATTTCAAACACCGCCTTACCCAATCCCACTTCTTCTTGTCAGTACCCTGTGACCTTTTTTGGGCAAGATGATGATTTTTTCTCCATAGCAAATGTTTCATAAAGCACAGTATGACACCAGTTTAGCCTTAACACTCTCACGCACGACAGGAGAAGTAACAAAGAACATGAGGAAGAACTCTAAATCTATGCTTCTTTGAGGCTTTAAGTGAGAAAAGGGAGTGGAAACCTGAAGCTTGGGAGAATTGGCCTCAGCTGTGAGGAAAGAGAAGTTGTTGACCTCATCTTCAATTTGTAGTGTGAAGCACAGAAACTTCTTGTGACTTGTCGAGGATCAGAGGGCAAATCTGTCATTCCTCAGCTTTCCATTTTGCTCTCTTGACCCTGTCTCCTTGCATTTCCTTTCACAGAGACTCTGTAAAGTAATCAGCATATTGTTTTCCTGTGTGATTGCTAATGAGCTTATTAAAAACTTCATTACAAAATTATAATTCTATGTGATTTTGTCTTCTATTATGCAGGGCCATTAATTACCTTAAAGCACTTAAAAAATACTGCAACCTAACCCTTGTGATGTAACAACATTCCACTGTTAATTCCAAGTGGGGTATACCCAACCTTAATTTGGTAGTGAATGAACTGGCTCTCTGGCTAGCTTGGAGATACTTTATAATATTTTGTTTAGGGTGAATTCCCCTCCTGTGTAGAAGGTCATCACAAAGAGTACACTAAGTCAGGGCCAGTGTTGCCAAACATGGTCCCTCAAAAATCAGGAGACTTCTTAAACTGTTTTTTTTTATTTGCATTTAAGTATTAATACGTTAAAACAGAGATTCTCAACCAGAGTGATGCAGCACTCCATGGTGCCTTGAGATCTTTTCAAGGGTGCCAGAGAGTGCCACACAATGTTAGCTTGGTTAGATGTGCAAATATGATTCACAAGATAAACACCGAGACTTCACACAGGAATCCACAGTGTTGAAAACATTCTGACCTGTTGTGGTCTTTCCAAGTTCTCTGGGACAGAAGAATTGCTCTATTATTTTTTTGAGTTAAAAATGAGTGAAAACTAAGAGCTGGCATTTTCTAAGGGGTGTCTCCAGTCTGTAAAGCCTGAAGCCTAAAAAAAAAGAGGAAAAAATGTGGAAAAGCTTTAAATATACTTCAGTAATCTTATTTTATCCTAAGCCTTCTTTTTTTTTGCAGCCAAGAGGACCAGAAAATTACATTTTAGTTTAAAGCACATATTCTCCTGCAAGCTTCTGATTTCAGGAGCTGGGGCTTTAAGAACTCCACCTATTAGACTTTGCTGAGGGTGAACTCCCCTCCTGTGTAAAAGATCAGTAATAAAACTGAAGTTAGCAAAAATATAGGCCTTATGTAAGCTAAGTATCTCTAGCTAAGCTCATAAGCTTAGATTTCTGTTCAGGTAGTACAGCAAAAGCTATTATGGGTGAGAGCAGATGAGTGTACACATGCAGTTTATGGTACCTCAAAGCTGTTTGAGGTGCTGCAAACTGTACATAGTGCATGTGCAAGTGTTTGCTGCAATGCTGATTTGCAGCATGGTGCCAAAATTTGACACTGGGAGATCCACAGTGTCATGGCACACATGGCAGCAGCATGCACTGCCAGAAATGGGGCCTGGCAGTCCAGAGCCATACTCTGGCTGTCATCCAGGCTGTGTGTGGCTGGAGCAGTGTCATCGCTGCAACCCCAGGAGGCCCCCAGGACCCAGGTAAGGCTTCTGGGGCCAACCCAGGTTCTGGCCCCAGCCTCCCCTACCCCACCTGGAAAAATTTGTCAGGCACCAGAGCATGTGTGTAGGGGCATGCCCTGGGGCACACAGCAGCAGCACAAATATATGCCTCTGCTATTTGTGCTATGGCAAATGTATGCCCCTGCATGTGGGGATATGTCCTATATATCTTCACCCAAATACAGCAAACAACAGTTTTTACAGCTTTCTCAGTAACTCAGAAAGATGCCAATATAAGAAACAGGCATACTTCTCCTTCAAAATACAGAGAAATAATTTTCCCTCAAAATGTTAGTATGTATGTTTGAATTTGCATGTTTGAGTTTGCATTATGTTTTGATTTATTACTTTACTTGCACTCACTGTATGGTAAATATCCAGTGGCTGTATGGTAAATATCCAGTGGCTTTGTTTAGTTCAGTTATTGTAAGGCAATACTGGGAGGCTCATGGTGACAGGAATTGGGTGGGCCCTGGTTGATGTATCAATAGGATGAATTATTGCCTTAGTGAATTAATTATTTACACATAAGAATGGTGTAAACTTCAAACATTAGTGAAGAATTCATGAAGCTATTCCTTGGTCAGTTATTCAAGGACATGTTCTTATAAACAGGCAAGGTTCTTTGAGTAGATGTGATGTCTTTTATTAGACCAACTGAGTAGTTGGAAAAAAGTTGTTAGCAAACTTTCAGGCGCAATCATCCTTCTTCAGGCATAGGAAGTCTCTGCTGTTCTGAGACTCCAAGGAATGAGAGAAACTAAAAGTGTGAGAGGAGTCACAAAAGTGTAGCTTCTCTCATTCCTTGGAGTCTCAGAACAGGGTGGCACATGTGGCAGTAGAGTGCACCACCCAAAACTGGAGCCTGGCCAGCTGGAGCCACACTCTGGCTGCTGGCCAGGTTCCCTGCGGCTGGATCATCATGGCTGCAGCTGCTCAAGGCCCCAAGGACCCCACTTATGCATCTGGGACCAGCTCAGGTGCTGGCTGCAGCCTCCTCTATGCCACGTGCTAGAGCATGCATGCATGGGTACTCCCTGGGGACATGTAGTAGTGGCACATATTGAAAGGGTAATTTAAGCCTATTTTATCAAAGAAAATTTATAATAATTCCTTTCAAAGCAATATGATATTGGAGTTTTTTTATTTTAAAATGGATTATACACTTGTCATAGTCATCTACGCAGAGCTGTAAGGAATTTGGGGGTAATATATAACTAGTGCAAAAGGTCTCAAGTATGACTCTCAGGACACTGGATTCACTTGGCAGAGGCATATGTTCATTGCTTCATTATGACAATTTTCTCTTCATGTTGGCATGCTTCTTCATCAGCTGCAGAGAGCAGCAGCATGTACTCTGAGGCAGATATGGAGTACTTTGATCTTTCTAGGGAAGTCAGTCCATGCCACAAGTTTTTAAGTAGTAGGCTAGAAGTTCAGCTAGCAGAAATCCATGTAGCTGCATTGGCTTGGCTTCATCTGGGTTACTTTGAGTTACCCTGATTTAAACCAGGAGTGAATCTGTCCCCATACCCATAAGTAAACTCGCTAAAAAAGTTTGGAGCACAGTCCTTCTTTCTCATGGGTTACCTTTGAGGAGCCTCCAAAGTTATGAGCTGAAAAGTTGGTACTTCCATTTGATACAAAATTTTTCCCCCAGAAACTTAGCATCATAGCTATGCTATTGGGGTTTCCAAATTTGGAACACTTCAGATTTGGATAGAATTTCCCATTGGCTTAGTTATTTTAGGGCATAGTAATTTGATTTGAGAAAAGGGTATAAAGTAGGTCAATGAAAAGAATTGCCCAACAGCTCAAATAAACACATTAAGAAAACATTATAAGGCTATAATAAATGTATGCAGTCAATTATATTGAAATATATTTCCTTTTGTACAATGTATTTGCCTTGTCCCTTTTAAGGGAGTTTAATAGTTGTTATGACTTTACTCATTTGGTTAAATGCAACTGACAAATGTCCTAATGCCAGAATATGGTGTGCCTGCCATCTTTAAACTACAGTCAAAATTTCCTAAAAAGGATCATCAATGTAATTTAGTCACAGCTGTTTCCAGTTACAGGCATTAGCTGGTGTAATAAGATGTGGTGGTGACATACTGCATGGGCTAGCAATATGGTTTCTGCTCATTGTTCTTCGTGGTTGATACTGCATGCTTTTGTATTTTGCTGAGGGGCACCAGAGGAGGAATTGTTTGAACTGAATGATCAGGCATATATTGCCATGGACAATCAGTTTTGCTGATCTAACACAAATACTGTCATCAGAGAAGCTAATAATGAAAGCACTAAATGTTGTTGACTTCTCTGTGTCCTGACACTACTTGTAGAATCCTAATTCATTAACACCTGCTCCTATTAGAAAGTTGCAATTGAATCCCAACAGCCTTTTCTTTGCCAGTTGTCATTTTCCAGTGTGTTAGAGATTTGTTCAAAGCTGCAATATTTTGTTTCCATAGTAAATATGAACCATGGTAAATATGAGACATGTAAGAGAACATTCAGATTCTAATGTTGATACATGGATGTGGCTCCAATTGATGTCACTGAGACTTATACTCATAAATTGTGTCCCCCTTAGTTACATATCTTGATAACACCAAATAACTAATGGCTAAATCTTCCTTTGCTAGTAAGACATCTCCAATCTAGTCCCTGATTTTCTTAGGTTACTGTGACATTCTACAGGAAGAACAGGGAAACATTCTACTTTACTGGTGCAGATGCCAGCACCCTTTAATTTCAAAGGGGAACACACATGCCTCTGGAGGTGCATTCTGCATCCCAGTGTGATAGGGAGAAAGTTTTTGAAAGCAAAACATTTCACAGATTAAAAAACAACAACAGAAGAGGGAAGTTAATGGTCATTTATGAAAAAAATCTTCCTCATAAACTTTCACTGGCATGCACAGGGAAAACTCTAATTATGCAAAAGCTAAAGCAATTTTATGTGCATTAGAGTAGAAACCTGAATCTGAGCTGACTTTAAAGAGTGAATTTTATATATTGCATACCATAAAGCAAGGGGCCACCCTTTCAGCGCATGCTATACAGTGTAATTTGAATCTTTCTCAAAAACAATCGGTAGCCTGAAGGTACTTATTTTTCTTGATTATTTTCTATTATATAAATGTCTGGGATTAATGCTGCTTTTCTGTAAAAGTGTGACATCTTAGTAAAACTGTCTTTGTTGATGTAACCAGGCATAAAATATCAGATGAATTATTTGGTACTTGGGTACAAATATACTAGAAGAAGAGTGGTTTGTTCTTTTTTTATTTAGCCACTGTCAGCAGCATGAGGAAGCAATTAAGATCTACTGAAGCCTTAGCTTTCCAGTGTAGGAGTTCTAGTTATGCTAGGTCATAGTTATGATAAGCTATAGTTAAATGAAGGGTTTTTGAACCCGACAGCTTGCTTAATAATTATTTTCCAACTATTTGGTTTGGTCTAATAAAAGATATCAGATTCACCCAAGGAACCTTGTCTGCCTATGTCCTTAGACCAACACGGCTACAACCTACACCCCTGTATAGTTAAATCAAGGCATTGCAATTTAGGAGTTTGGGAGTAGCAGGCTTTACTGATTGCCAAGTTACCTGGTAAAAAAGGCAGTGAGCAAAAATCTGATTCAAGAATAGCAAAAATAGTAGCTGAACAACTTGAGACTTGTAAAGTAAGAATTCACTACCAAAGTAAAGATAACAGAGGTGACCAAAGTTGGCAAGGGATGAGCTGCCCATGTCAGCACTTGGCAAACAGACAACTAAAAAGAAACATCTTGACAGAGAGAGAAATACAAGTTAGCATGGGATGGGGCATTTTATCTATAAGTATGGGGGCTGCAAGACTCACTTCTTGTTGTGACTTTGGTGAGTGTGGGCTGCATGTTGTGACAGGAGCAAGCTTTCATGCCCGGTGCAAACACCAGCCTGCCCCTGTCTATAGATCACCCACCCGCCTCTCTCATCTGCCATGCCTTGATGTAATAATATTGATGTAATAATTAAGTGGGAGGCTGTCCATTATACACCCTGATATTGAGGGGCTATCCACAGCTTCATACCACCCCTACACTGCAGCCCAAGCCTCGCAGACGGCATCTCAGGCAGCCAACTCAACCATCCTCTTAGCCCATTAGCTGTGGCCACTTCTCTGGTCCTTCAACTTCCCTTTAAGTCCTGGTCCTATACCAGGCCAGTCAGGACCCCAAGCTTCTTTGCTGTATATGGGCATCCATTGCAGTGGACCTCTGGCCCTTTTGACCCCTATCTGGGTCCTGACCCCAGCATTGACCAGTCAAGTCCCTCAGGTTAGGTCTAAGACACCTGCCTGCATTCAGGGATCAGGGTCCCCCATTACTGGTTCAGGTGCTTCACAAAGTGTGCCTGGCTCTGCAGGGTCACTTACCCCAGCAGGCTCAGACACTTCAAAAAGGTTACCTGGCCTCCCCTGGATTAGATGGTTTATATAACGCACCCAAAGGTGAGGGCTAGGGTTAAGTCACCCCTACCCACCTTTCACTGGGGTGGTAACTGGCCTGGAATTTTCCTGGGGTTCCCACACCACTGGGAGCCCTACCAGACCACCTACTCCCAGCAGGGTGCAGTTTTAGGTCATGCCCAGGACCAGAGCCTGCTGCTCCTAGAGAAAAATGTTCCCATACAGCAACTCAGTCAGGCAGGGTTTCTTGCCTACCTTCCAGCAGCAAACTGTTCGTGTTGATATAGGCAGCCAGAGTTCTAAAATGGCCACTGCAGTCAAACACCTGCTGGTTTCCTGATCTAGTCCTTAAAGTGGCAGGCACTACTGGTCCCCTGCCACACACGTACCACATCGTTACCATTGTTTCTGGGCAGTTCTGCTAAGATGGGCTGATTGCTACATAGGCAAGCTAACATACTGGCCTAAGAGACAATAAATCTCTCTGAGCTTTCACCACTGAACATGAATCTGAGTTCTTAAAGTGTTGCAGACAGGCTCCAGGAGGCTGGTTGCAGGCAGTGGCCTTGTTAGAGCGCACAGACCCAAGCAGCTGGAACACCAAGAGCAACAGCAAGCTTGAGGCCAGCCAAGAACACTCCCACCCATGCATCAGAACAACATTCAGGTGCTCATAATCAGATCTCTTTCTCTCTCTGTCTCTCTCATATACATGTGCATACACACATAAAGATGGCATTGTAGTTTAATGCAGATCTTAAGAACATTTTAGTGCATAGGAAATTGAACACCTCCCCCCACCCCCCCCAGATTTCTGATCCCTGACTCCAAGTTGCAGCAAGAGAAGTTTAGGTTGTATATTAGGAAAAACTTTCTCACCAGCAGGGTGGTGAAGCACTGGAATGGGTTGCCTAGAGGGGTGGTGGAATCTCCATCCTCAGAGGTTTTTAAGGCCTGACCTGACAAAGGCCTGGTTAGACTGATCTAGTTGGGGCTGGTCCTGCTTTGACCAGAGAGTTGGACTACATGACCTCTTGAGGTCCCTTCTATTAGCATTGGATTTATGACCCAGATACCTTGTTCTGGGCAGACCTAAACCCTCAAACCGACCATGACCTCTCCATTTAATAATAGGCAAATTTGATTGATACACAGTGATAGCAGATACGAATAATGCAATAATTCTATATCTACCAGTCTTAGACCTATCGTCAGAGGGAAGGTATGTCTGGCCAGTATGAGAGCTTCATTCTGAGGTTCTCTCTTGAATATCAGATGTGAACAGCCTGGAGGTCAAGGCCGAGTCCCCACCCTGCCGCCAGTGGGGTGGGTGAGACATGCTGGCAGTGTGCCCTCTGTCCATCGTGGCCTCAAGTTCCCCTCTTGGGGACCCTTTGCTGCTCTGAAATCCCTCCTTTTCTATTCTTTCTCCCCCTCTGATGACTCTTTGTCCTCATGCCCTGGCATCAGGCAGCTTTTCTGGGGCAGGGAGCAATTTCCCTCCCCCTGCTGCCTAGCGGTCCGCAAGCACATTTGCTCCCAGTCAGGGGTCTACATGTGCATTACTGCGCAATTACTAATCTCAAGTAAATTTGATACTTAATTTGCAGGTAGCAAATTTACTCATGTTTAGAGCCAATCACTGCACAGTAAGCATCTGCACATGTAGATGCGGACACTTGCTGCACAGTAATTAGCTCTATTGTGCAGGAAAGCATGTTGTGTAGATGCACCCATGGACACCCTGGGCAGAGGCTAAAGAATAGGTCCATTCCTTTTGCCTTCTGCACATTGAATAACTTATACTAACTACGTCCATTACCTTTGTTTTGGCAATTGTGCTTGCGCAGCCTTGGTTTTTTGTAATGGGTTTCTGTGGATCTTCAACTTTTGTCTCATGGAAGGAGTGCATTATGTCCCAAACTTGTCTTGCTCCTGCTATTGGGTTTCTTTCCTTTGTCTCCCTCCAAGATCTTTCTACTTCTGTCCTCCCCTCCCCCGCCCTGCCCCCAAACGTCCCTACACATTTCTCTATACCCTCTGTACCAGTACAGTCTGAGGCAATAATTATTTTCTTCATTAGTAACTGGCTTTTCCATTCCAGTTTGGTTCTGAGACTCAGATTGAATATTTATAAATAAGATCAGAGTTAGTTGAGTCCAAACTGGGATTGCATGACAAAATAATGGAAAGTTGCCAGCCTTGTAAATTACATTGGGTTTTAGGGAAGAGTGATGAACCCAGGACCTCTCTGTTTAATTAAAACTAGCATTTAGACATAGTCTTATTGGCAGAATAAGGCAAGAAATAAGATCCTGTAGTCAGCAGGCAGTCTCTTAACTCTTCTTTGAGATATATCCACATGAATCAATGTAGTTGTATGTAGAAATATCCAAACTATCTCTCAACAAGCTAGCTTGGGTACAAGAAATAGTGTATCTGCATTAGTTTTGTCACTACCTGGCTGTTCAGCAGGGCTGGTTAGCCTGCACAGATCACTGCATTAACAGGGCTTGACTGCTTCTGGTACCTAAGCTATTTTTACAAAACACCATCATGTGGCATGTAGATAGATATGTCCTAAGTTTGGAGTCACCTCTCTGTACTGGAGTTCACATGTTGGATTGGCAGGGTGCAAGTGTCACATTGGTGTTTGGGCCTGAGGGAGCCTGCATTGATGTGGCCTGCATATCAAAGGCCAAATTCTGCTCTCAGTTGTATTCATGCTAATTTCTGACATCTGGGAAATGGTAACAACAATGTTTATCCTCTTATGTAAATGATTTGGGGCTATGAAATGAGAAGTTAGCACAATAGCCAAATATTATAATAATTAAGTTGATAATAGTTTTAGCAATTGATTTGCATTCTAGTAGTAGAGTAGAATTTGACCAGGAGGAGCTGGATGATATAAATTACACCAACTTAAGCCAAGCTAACTCTACAAAATTGTGCTTATGATAAGGTTTGAAGAGATCAAACCTCATAGTTAATGGAGCTGTGCCAATAAACCCCCTTGTTTGGACACAACTGTGCCAACAAAAAGGGGCTTCGGTTAGCTTAATTTATATCAGGGTCATGGTATAGCTATATCAGCAGAAAAACCCTTCTGTTTTTATGTATTGCATCTTCACTCACTATAGTTGAAAAGACTGAAGTGGAGACAAGTCTTTAGATCCCCTTTAACTCGCTTGTAGCCTAACCTCTGAAACTTGTATAAATGTACATAGTGGGCACATCTATACATGCTGTTATTGTGCATGAATAAACTGTGGATCTTATTGATCTGCAGTTTATCACTCCCAGGTGTGCCATTTGAATGTGCACCCAGGAGCAATTTAATCATGCACAGAACATGCATGTAGTTTATTAATGTACAGCACATGGAGCTGAGTTGGAGAAGACCCCACTGGCAAGGGGCCCCAGGAGTCAGCCTGCCAGCCCGGGGCTGCTCCTTCCAGCTCAACATGCTGTGGAGGGACTGGCTGGGGCATGAGGGAACTTCAATGCAGGACTAGCTCCCAGGCAGGCCCTGCACTGAAGCACCCTTGTGTCCCAGCCAGCTCCTCTAGTGTCTACGTAGGCACTGCTGCAGAGTAAATTAGTTTACTCCAGCCTAATAGGGGTGCACATGTAGATGCCAAGACATTTACTGCACAGACAATTAGTCAACTCTACAGTAAACGTCTTGTGTAGACATGCCCAATGTATAAACAGGTTGTGGCATATAAACTTTTCCACAAAATATTTTCCTTTACTAGATTCGTCTACTCCTTCTGGAATGTGGTGAATGATCTAAATCTCCTGTTTTTGCTCCCAAACAGAATGACTAAAAATATATTATCAGAAGGCAAGCATTGTGCAGTAAATACCTTTGTTTGCAGATGAGTGGAGTGTTTCCCAGCATTCATATTCCAAATAATGCAAAAGTGAAGAAAAGGGGATGTAAAGTTCATAGGAATGTTCACTGACTCCATGCTAGGTCCTCATCCCTATTATTACTGCAGTACAGTATTCCAATTATAAATCGACTCACATTTTCGATTTGAATTTTAGGAAAAAAGAGCCTTTTCACCTGTAAATGACAGTATTTTACACTAACCTGGTCAGCATTTCTGTGAAGGTTACATGTAGCTTAATTGTCAGTAACCCAATTATAGATCAACCCTTCATAGACAGAGTACAAATGTTGTAGTTCTTTTTGAAGGAAAGTAAGGGTGACTTACAAGAAGAACAATGCAGTAAATGAGAATTTTGGATTTGATTGTAATTATAGCAGGACTGCATGAAGTAACTGCTCAACTAGGCCCCAGTCTTGAAGGCTGGGCAGGACACTGATTAGCACAGCAGGGTACTGATAATACTGTTTATCACCCTTAACTAAGTGGCTGTCACCCCATTAAGAAGATATCAGAGGGACATTACCAGGTAGCTGTTGATTCAGCAGGACCATAGCCAGCATGTGGTCTGCTAACTAATAAACAGACACCTCTCAGCAAGGCATAGGGCAGGCTTGTCCAACATACGGCCTGCGGGCTGCCATGCGGCCCACCAAGCCATTTTATCTGGTCCAGGGCAGTGGCAGCGCCACCACCGTGGAGCCCGGGGTGGCGGCGGCGTGGGGTGCAGAGCGTGGGGTGGCGGTGGTGGCGCGGAGGGCGGAGCTGCAGTGGTGGCGATGGTGGGGCCGCAGCGGTGGCGGCGGCGCGGAGCGTGGAATGCGGAGCTGGGGCCATGGTGGCAGCGGGGGGGCCATGGTGGTGGCACAGAGCATGGAGTGTGGAGCCACTGTTGTGGAGCGCGGGGCAGTGGCAGCAGCGTGGAATGCGGAGCCACCACTGCGGAGTGCGGAGCGATGGTAGCGGCGGTGGCGGGGCCGCGGCGGCAGCGGCAGCGGCAGGGCTGCGGCGAGGCAGGCAGGGCTGGCCCGCGGGCCCCAGCTGGCAGCGAGGGGAGGAGAGCTGCTTACCCCTGTGGGGCCCAGGGGAGCTTCCCCGCATGGGAGGGCAAGCAGCGGCCGCTGGCACTGCCGGCCCATGCCTGCCTCCTCACCCACCTGCTTCAAGCCAGCCTGCTGCCCTGCCCTGCCCTGCCTTGCCCCACAGCAAGGCGGTGCCTGCTCACTCCCCTGGCCAGTCTCCCTCCAGGCACTGTGGCTCTCCAGGCCCAGTTGCCTGCGCGCGAGGCCCCGAAGGGACCACTTCTCATGTGCTGCTGGGGACAGGAGGAGGAGCCCGGCCAGGTCTGCACCAGCCAGCAGAAGCGGCAGCGGAGCTGCGTGCCACTCAGGACGGGACAAGCCTGCACCAGTCAGTCCCAAGCAGCACATGGCTCCGCCGCCGTTTTTGCTGGCCGGTGCAGACCTGGTCGGCCTCCTCCCTTCCACAGCAGCACATGGGAAGCTGGTATCAGCTGCATGGTGCTTTTCCTGGCTGGTGCCAACCCGGTTCTGCCCAGGCGGGTCTTGCAGCACCATGTCAACCCGGGCATGGCACCGTCAGGCCGGGCGGGCCCCAGGTTAACCCCGGCCTGGCCCTGCGGCTTCTCCAGCACCAGGTCAACCCGGTTGTAGCCAAGCAGCTCCTGCAGCACCATGTCAACCCGGGCATGCATGCCATGTCAACCAGCACCACGTCAACCCCTGCAACTTCATTGGTGTCAAAGGTCACGTGACATCACTTCCTGATATGATACCACTTCCTGTGACGTCTTTGAATATGGCTCGCCGGCACCCACTGGGTGATAAAAAGTTTGTTATCCGGCCCCACGTTCAAAAAGGTTAGACACCCCTGGCATAGGGGAAGAGGTTATTCCTGTTTAGGAGGGAGTGGCTCCAGCCTCTTGAGCTGCAGTAGGGAGCAGAGGGGAGGGGCCAGCTTAATGGCATGATAAACACTGAGTTAGGGGTGATAAACACTGTTATCAATGCCCTGCTGGGCTAATCAGAGACTGGCTATGCCCCTCACTCAGCTCAGCTCTGTGGAAGGGAGGGATGGTCTAGTGCCCCTGGCTTCCAGCCTGAGCCACTGCAGGCATGTGCTTGCAAAGATTGAATCAATTCAGGCTCAGGCTTTTTGAATGTCTGTGCCTAGCTGAAATGTTTAACAGGTGAGCTGACTGCTGTGCCCACACAGAGCCCCACTGCAGCAGTCTTCTTGCTTTCAGTGCACTGCACACTCAGGGCCTTGGTTTCCTTCACCACGTAGCTCTGTCACTGTGTAAAACAGGATCTTTTTATGAAGTATTTTCTAACTTCCTATCCCTCCCATGCTGAAATACTTGTCAATTAATTATGCACAATAAAATCTACCTAATATAGATTACAAGTATAAACCTAGTTTTAAAGAAGTGTTTGATGACTTCATGGTTGTTTGCTGATGGTCCTTTATGGTTATGAAGGAAGGTGGTGATGTCCTACGTGCAGATAGGAAATGTAGATGCAATTCCAGCTACATCACTTTATTTCCTTTGAGATTTTGAGCAATCTGATTTCCCTCTGTTTCAGTTCACCCATATTTAGTTGTATTTACATTGCTTTGGAAAGAGTGTTAAGATCTGTAGATGATGCATCGTTCGTCTCGCAAGAGATCCTGTTATTGTTGTCTTTAGCATCCACAGAAAGTTCAGTTCAATTCTTCAGGTGAGTTTGCATGAGGGTGCTGAGTTTTTAAGGGAATCCTTTTTATGTTAACTGAATTTGGGGTTCCAACTTTTCTTAAACAAGGCAAATACTGGAGAGCAGCAATTCATCTTATAATCAAAGGACAGTGAAATGTTGATGGTAATAAAGAAATTTTGGAATTCATTTTGGGAGGAGCAAGAAAATGTGGAGACGGAGGAGAGGAAAGGACTTATTGTGTCATGAACACCTCCCTGATGTTGTTTTCAGCATTAGAAATAGAAGATTCATGTGGAGAATTTTTTGATTAGGCTTATGTCTCTAACATGTTACTCAGGAGTGAATCTTTCATGATGCTGTGTACAGTGCAAGATTAATTTAATTTCAGACACACTTTTTGTGAAGCAATTTGTGAGACAGGTTGGTCACAAGATTAATCAATTTCAATTTAATTTATTCTTGAGAACCAAGCATATTCACCTGTTTAAAATGTTTGCCAAGAGAATCCCAGTGTGACAGAAATTTGTATGGAGGTGTTATGCTTGCAGCAAGCAGCAGTCAAATGCAATCAGACAAAATTGCAATCAAAACCTTTGATTGCATGAGTGTCCCTGAAGCAAGGGTATTTAATTTTTTTTTTCAGATTGTAAGATCTGCTCTGTTATGATGTTGCCTGAGTGATTTTTAGTTGATTTGAAAGCAACTTGAGAGTGGATTTTTCTTGTGCCTTTGTTCAATTATGAAAGCGATTTTTTAAAATTAAAAGTATGAAGCTTTTTCTTTTTGCTTGGGTTTCTGATATATATTGGGTAATTTTCATTTTACCTTAATTTTAAAATAGATTTCCTCTTTATAATTTTTACCACCGGTTTCTGAAACATTGCTCAGTGTGCCTTTGTCTTCACTTACAAATATACAAATATACTGTGTTCAGCTATACTTCATGCTGGCAGTTGGTGCCAGCAACTGGTCATTTTTCTTGGGCAGACCAGTCTTTAGTGGCATTCCATTGCCTCCACCATTGCATTTGCTCAAGAACACCTGCAATGCAGGTTGGTGATACTTTGTATCTGGTCTTCTGACCTAGTAATGTTTTCTGCAGCAACACTTACTTGTTCATAACGTGAGGAAGCATTCTCAATGTACAGTTAAATAGATATCCTTTTACTTTAATGCTTTCTCTTTCATAAGCATCTTGAATAGCCTCTCTGTCACCTCCATTCTCTGTCCACAAAACATCTTCCCAGGTGGCACTGCCATAGTGAAAAATCAACCTACATAGATTTATAATAACAGCTTGGAACTCCTGACCCCTATTTCTTGCTTGAAACTGGCAGATCTCTGCATGTTGTCTCTTTCCACCCCATGAATGTTCCACCCTTTTATGAATGTTAATAAAATGCCACAGTCCTTCCTGGAATATTTATCAAACTCCCCCTCACACAGACATGTAAAGAAGGTGTATGAACACGCATTTCTGGCATAAGTATGCTTGTTAAATGAACAGGCTAATTTGTACACACATTCCTGTTTCATCCCAAAGACACATGAAATGAAATTTCCTGCTTGAACATTTGTACAAGCAAAAGCTGTTTACGTGAATAAAGTGTGTGTTGGGAGGGGGGGTGGGGAGAGCAGTTGAATTTTACTGAGATTTGCAACTTATTCAAGAGTAATTTTTTTTCCATAATTGTCCATGTCTGCTATCTGCTAATAATTAGGGCAAATCTTTATAAAAGTGCATACCTAGAACACATTTCATTTAATCAAAGATAATAGTCCAGTAAAAAAATAATATTTGGGTTTATTTTCCCACTGAGATTAAATAACTTTTCCATGGGATAGGTATCTCTCAATGGATGGGAAGCTTGTAGAAAATAGTGGCCTAGTTCTGGCAGAGATTAAGTTATAATTACTTGCTTGTATTCATGCAGTGGATCCAGTGAATTGGAAGCAGCTGATATTGAAACTGCTGCGATACATGAGAATATATGTTTCAGTGAAGAACTGAGTCACTTCCTTTCACACCGCTGAATTGAGATAAAATAAAACAGAAATGTACCAAAAGAGTTCATGGAAATATGCTGAGGTTTGAAAGATAGTCCAGTTCTGGTTCCAAACACTTGGCTGATATGTTATCTCTTGATGCAAATAGCTCTGCTGCCCTATCTCTCTGATTATTGCTTTCCCTCCTTGTTGTATGGGGCATGGAAAGAGGGTCTCCATTAAGCTAGTACTCCTTGCCTTGCTCTCTCTGTCTAGGAAAAAAAATACCTTTGAGGAGAATCATCATCATCACCATCATCCTTTGTTATGGTAACAGGAGTTTTACAATTAACCTCAATGTAGCCAGGATCTCATCCTTGATCCTGAGGGATGAAGGATAAGAAAGATCCCTTTGGATCTTATTTAATTTGGTACGGAAAAAAAAATCCCACTAGTATACCTGGTGGAGATACATAGGAGATTCAAGAAAAGGGATTTTAGGAGACAGCCTTGCTCTTCAGCATCCATAGGGGATGTAAGCCCCTAGGTCCCATACATTTATCTAGGCAAAGAAGCATTAAAGAAAATGGGTTCAGTGCTTATAGAACTCACTAGTTGTCTACTCTGAGTGCAGACAGAAGTAACACTTAAAACATTCCAAGAATGTCACTGCTTGGGAACCAGTTCACAATTGTCCCTAGACAGAAGTGTCTGCACATACACTGTTAAGGTTCTAAGTAGAAATGGCACCTTTTAGGGGTTACATTGGTGCCAAAACACCAACAGTGGATGGTGAAGTATCCAGGCCATCAAGTCTTCCAGTGCCTGGAGTTTCCTCAGGATTCCACTAGAGGGGGAGGAAGATCTGGATTGACTAGTCACCAAAAAAAGAGAAGGCATCATGGCTCACAATTGTAAGTCCTGCTCCCTTTTCTCATGAAATGAAATAAAAAGAGCCTGTTTGAGTTTAATAAAGGACATAATCAGACCTCAATAAAAATCTGTGTGGCAGTACCTTGACAGGGGATACACAGATGTGTGTGTGAGCAGGCAGTCTGGACCCTGTCATAGGAAATGGAGCTCACTTGGTGGGATCCCAGGCTCATTTGGGGTAGGAGTGGGAGTGGAAGGTTTGCCAGGTGCTGGAGGTGGTTGCGTGGCCTTCTGGTTGTGTTTCCTGGGGGGGCTTGGTGCTCTCGTGTCCCCTAAGTTCTCTGTGGCTTTTCAACTGCTGTATTGAAAAGTGGTTTGTCCACTTCAACTCCCTGCTAGAGCCCTGTGCTCTGGGGTTTGCAGGCTAATTTGGGGTAGGAGTGAGAGTCAAATTAACTTCATGTTGCCAGGGGACTGGGAGGGGACTGAGTGGTCCCCTATTAGGATGGCCCTACCATCTCCACCCATACATCAAATTAGCCTGCAAAAAAAAAATGAACCTGCTAGAACTGGATTTCAAGTGGCAAAATCACAAGCCTTTGCAATTCTAGTTAACTGTGATCAAAACTACTGTAAATTACACTGATTAAGTATCTGAAAAGCTACTGAGTGGTTGTACCAACATGTCGTCCAACTTACTATAGTCCTACAATGAATACCTGGCTGTCACAAAGTGATTTCCATTTTTTTTTAATTTAAAACTGTTGGAGACTCCAGATTTATTTTTTGTCTAAAATAGTTCACTAAAAATAGAACTGTGAGCAAAAGTACATAATTCTACTTGTGATCAGACACCTTGAATTGTTCATTCTTATTTACTCATTGTGGCGTCTGTAGTAGGCGTGGTGAGTACTGCACCGTCCCCCTTTACTGGAGCACCCTGTCAACTTTCCTACCACGACTTGTTGTTAATGTGTAAAAGGAGAGGTTCAGTGGTGTTCCTCTTCTTAGGTGACCCAGTGATGGGGGTACTCATGTTCGTGCCGTGATGTTCCTTGGGGCTCCGCCTCCACTACACCCTGTCCACTTGCCAGCCACTCGGGTGTTGGTTTCGTTGTTCCGCTATTCCCTGTAAGCCCCTTTTCTAAGGGGTCAGGTGTCAGCTTCGGCACCAGTCAATTGCCTGGATGTTAAGACAGCTGGAGCCCCAGTCCCTGGTGCCAGAGGGCTGGGCTCCCATTGTCTGGTATCCTTCTCTCTTCAGGTGAGAGAGACACCCCTCTACTCTTTTAATTTCAGGCAGCTGGGGATTGATCTTCCCCAGCCCAGTGCAGGATGCTGCTCCCCCCTGCTCCGGGAGCAGGCACAGCGCCAGCTGCAATGCTCCTGCCAGCCTCCAGAATCACCACCTGCCTTGCGAGCTCCCTGCTGGCTCGCTCCATCCCTCTCCTCCCCTGTCGGCTTCTGGCGGGGTTTTTAAACTTCCCACTCAGTGTCCCCAGCTGCCGCAATTAGCCCGTCACTCCCCTGCCTCAGGAGCAGCTGTTTAAAGAGCCGGCATAATGCCAGCTCGCACAGCCACGGCTCTAGCTCTTGCTCTGGCTCCGGCTCCAGCTCCGGCCACGCTCCAGGAGGTAAGTTTCCTGGAGCGTGGGGGGGCCTGTTTGTTCTCCGCTGGGACTCTTGGGGTTTCCTCCAGCCCCCTTGGTGCCTGTGGGGGCTTCTTGCTGCCACACTCATATGTACTCTCTCTTCTTTTCTTTTTTCTTTTAGTTGAATTGTGAAGTCTCTGCACTTGTGCAGTGGCAATTTCTAATTGTTTCTAATTTCTTTGTCATTTGGTCATTTTACAAATTTGGCCAAATTCTTCCCTCATTTCCACTAGTGCATCCCTCTTTGGTCCTTTGTCCTACAGTCTCTCCATGATCAGAGCTCCCTATGGCTATAAAAGATGGGCTTGAATATCAGTGGTCTCCAATATAGGCTTCTGTGTATGCAGAAATAGAGAGTATAGGGTGAGGCTTAAAATTTGCTTGAAGGGAATGATTGAAGAATAGGACCATCACTGCTGAGGGTGTTAATACATTACGTTTTACTGTTTTATATTTTCTGTATTGTACTCTCCAATCGTTTGGAGTTTACGTTGATCATAGAATTAGTCAAGTAACCACAGTTGCTCTAACCAGACAGCTTCTTTTTAATCTTTTTCCTTCCTAAGCAGGCTAGTGATACTGATATAGATGTAAACATGTAAAATGCACATTTTTTTATCTAAGAAATGGCTAGAGCATTAGTCCAGATGCCTTTTTTTCATTCATGGAAGGAACTGCCGTAGAGAACCAGGATGTTACAAAAGCTTTAATTATCATGACTTCAGGATCACAACTTTAGTACTTGGGTGAGTGGTTTCAAGCAAATGATCAAACCAAAGATAAACTCTACAGAGTTTATGATTTCTCTATAGAGAAATCAGCTCAGACTAACCCAAGGATTTAGAGTTGGATCCAGCAGGGATTCAAGTCAGTTGAAGGACTTCAGTTGACTATAGCTGGAATTAGATCAGCAGGCCTTGGAAGTCCAGCACCACATTAAAAAGCCACAGGAGTGCCTAGCACTTTGGATGACATGCATCTTCTGTCTGACATTGCTAAGGAATGAGGGTGCAAGTTTTGGGAGTATTGCTACTGATTAAGGCCAGATTTTCACACTAAAAATTCTATCTCCCGCCCTGCACAAAGGAGGGTTTTGACACACTTTTACTTACCCTTGCACACCTGTGCAAGACAGAACCTGACTGTCAACTAGACTTCTTGAAAGCAAATACATAGAATTTTGGATGTAATAGTATGACGATTGCATAATTCTCAGAGGTCGATAAGATAATTGGATGTGACAGTCTCTCTTAAAAGTGTCCTTGTTTTATTACTATAGTAAACAAGAGGTTCTTACAAGTACAGATCATGTTGCTTCTAGAATGCAAAATCCATTTGCTGTCTAATTCTCCATTTAAGCGTCAGTCCAGCTATTGTTGCTCATGAGTTCCCATCTACAGATGCTATCACAGTTTGTTAGCAAAGAAATCCCAGTTTCTGTAGGCATTAAAGGGCTGTGCTAGAAATCAAATCAAGTCAGCAAGTAAAATGAAGGGAGACAGAAGTGAAACAATTCTGTGGGAGAAACCCCATTTTATTGTATAGGCTTATGAATTATTTAAATGCCCTCTGAATTTTCAAGCCTTTCCGTTCAGCAGCAAGTTTCTTAAGAGTTGTTAGTATTTCCATTATAATCCAGTGCAGTTGGATTTGGCCCATGGAGACACTGAATCCGATTGATAGAGTCACAGGGATTTGCCTCTGCATGGGGGACTGAGCAGCTGGAAGCTGCATCTTGTACCATTTCCCCTTGTGCCTCCCCCCCCAGGCTGTGGTGCAAGCACAGCTTCCAGCCAGACAAGAGCTGTGCTAAGACCGGCCTGGCCAGCAGGAAAAAGCAGGAGCAGCATAGAAACAGCTTCCAGCTGCTCAGCCCTGAGGCAACTCCTTGCTGTTCAGCCCTAACATGGGCACAAGCAGAATCAAAGCCCTGTGGCTCCCAAAGTTCAAGACTCTCTCTTCCTAGCTGAGTGCTGTGACCAGTACGCTGCAGTTACATTCTCTTGTCCTGATCCCATACATCTTCTCTGCCTAATGGTGTATCTTCAACAGGAGAGGTAAAGAGTAGCTCCATCCCAGAACAGCTATGGCTTCATGATGGGAAGAGTGAGCCTCCTTTTCCCAATTCTTGGAGGAGTGCTGTAACCACTAGGATACTGCCAGGATAGCAGTCTTCAAATATCAAAAGGCCTCTGGAGTTATTTAGAACAGTTATGGGCCTCAAGCTGTTAGGAAGAGTCTGCTCTCTGGATTTGAAGTAGACAGAGGTGCCTGCTTGCAGCCCTCTTAGGAGCTGGAGTTCTGGAGATGGGAGTGAATTCAGAGCCACACCTATATTTAAAGTAGTACTTTCATGTTTTGCTCTAGGTAGCTCTCTGCTTGGTATGCTGGGGAGTGGGGGTGTTGATCACACCTTTAGGGTACTGATTTCTCTCTGGCTAAGTGTAGACATTCAAAAAGCTGAAGCCTGCATTGATTCAATCTTTGCAGGTTAGTCTAACCTATGTAGATTGAACCAACAAGCAAGTGAACAGATATTCACCTTTGATATTGGGACTGCAGCCACATGCCTGCAGTGGTTCAGGTTAGAAGCCAGGGGGTGCTAAAGTGACCTCTCCCTTCCCTTCAGCAGTGGCTAAAAGGCTGGAGGGAAGCTGAGCTGAGGGAGGGTGTGGCCAGGCCCCGGCAGGCTGAGTATAACCGGGGAGGGGTTTAAACCCCCACCCTGGCCTGTGGGGACTCTAGGGAAACGGCCCTTGCCAAGCTTCCCCCCAGTTGGTGGGGGGCGTGGCCAGTCAGTGCCCTGGGCAGTGCCTCAGGTGAAGGGAGGGGGAGGGAAGGGAATTAACCCCCCCTGCCTGCCTTCTCCCACCTGCCTAACTTTTTCCCCCTGCTCACGGCTTAGTACGGCCCAGGACCCCAAGAGTCCCCTTTTCAGCCAGCATGAATTCACAAGCAGCCAACATGGATTTATTAACAACAAATCATGCCAAACAAACTGGATTTCCACCTTCAGCAAAGTAACTAGAGCAAAAGCTCTGCTATCCAGCACCCATGGGGAATGAGGAGTGCCGGATAAGCAAATATGTCAGTTACCTGAGAAGCGCGAACAGGTGTTTTTGCCTGTTCGGATCGCCGCCCCTTCCTGGAGTCAGCAGGCTGCTTTGCCTCGGGCTGTGGTCCAAAGTCAGCCGAAGTGAGACTAGGTAAAACCAGAAGTGGGACTCCGGTTTCACTTTTACTGCGTCGATTGGCATGCCAGTTAATGGAGCATGCCAGTTAATAAAGTGTTGGATAACACAGCTTTTACTGTAGTTGGGTAGATGAAAGGAATGCAGTGAGTACAGTGTATCTGGACTTCAGCAAGGCTTTTGACAGCCCCACATAATCATCTCATAAACAAATTGGAGAAATGTGGGGTATTATAAGGTGGATTAGACTGGCTCAATTTCCACAAGCAAAGGGCAAATATAAATGGATTTATATCAGTATGGCAGAAGGTTTCCAGTGAAATCTCACAGGGATCTGTCCTAGGTTCAACCCATTGATAATTTGGACGTTGGAAAAAAGAGCTTTTTGAGCAAATTTGAAGATGACACAAAACTGGAAGGATCACAAACATTGCAGGCCAAGAGCGCAATTCAGAAGGATCTTGACAGATTGGAAAGCTGGGGTGGAGCTAACAGTGATATAAAATGCAAGATGCTGCACCAATGGCTTGAAGTTGTAACAAAGTTGGTTTAAATTGGATATAAGGAAAAACTTCTTCACTGTTAGAACAGGTAGGCAGTGGAATAGAGTGCCTGGGGAAGTTGTGGATTTTACATCATTGGAGGTATTTAAGGGGTAGGATAAGCATTACTCAGGGATGATCTATGTATAGCTGTGTCTGTACTCTACAATGGGTATTCCCCATGCTTCTTGGCATTGCTGGTTGCCAACTGGTGGCTGGGAAGGATTTTTTTCCCCCTCCTGCTGCTGTGTGTGTCAGGGTTTTTCTTTTTCTTTTCTTTTTGTTTTGATTTTGCCTTCCTCAGAAGCATTTAATGTCAACTGCAGCTAAGGTGGGGAATATTGACTGGAACATGCCAGTGTTCCTGCTTTCCTGGATAGAGCGTCTTGCCCCTCCACTGAACATAGTCAGATTGGTACAAACTGGGCTCAGACTAAATAAACTCTGGAGGTCCCGTATGGTCATACTTTTCTATGATTCTATACTTACATTTTGACAGACTCTAGGAGTGGCTTACATCAAGATCAAGTTGCAGCCTTGCATCCAACATATGAAGTTCTTCCTGTACTTCTATTTGGCTTCTTAGGGTAAAGGTGAAAAATTTCTCACACACGTACTATCCAAAAGTCCTAACTAGCAAGGTGGGTCAGATTTGTTTTAGATGAAGTGTGAAGGCACTACTTCTTGAAATTGGGTGTGTGAGATGGATTAAGGGGAGAGAGTGTTTATTGAGAGAACCTAGCTAAATTCCACAGTAGTGTAGCTAGCAGTGGGTAACCAGGGCACCAGCCCCGGGCACCCACTTAGAGGGTGTGCCTGAATACTTTCTAGTTTGCTGTTTCTAGGGAGCATCTACACACGCAATTAATGTGACTTTGGTTACTGTGCAGTAAGCCTATCTCAGGAGTGCATCTACACATGCATCCTGTTGGGTGCAGATTTGCTCCTTATGGGAGTTGGCAGATCCAGGGCTGCTCCTGTTCTGCTCTGCCCCCTGCAGCATCCAGGGGAAGCTGGAGGCTCTGGCTTCAGCTGCCTGGGTACCAGGGAGCTCCTGGGGCAGGCTCAGCCTGGCAGGGGCTCCAGGAGCAGGCTCAGCCTGGCAGGCAGCTCCAGGGCAGTCTCAGCATGGCAGGTGGCTCTGGGGGCAGTGGCAGGGGGCTCTAGAGAGTCAGCCTCAGGGTGGTACAAGGCTTGGGGGGGGGCACGCTCAGCCTGGCAGGAGGCTCTGGGTCAACCTCACGCCGGCAGGGGGTAGGGGAGAAGACTCAGGTTGGCAGGGGGCTCCAGGGAGCTTCTGGGAGGCAGGTGCAGCCTGGCAGGGGGCTTTGGGGGCAGGCTTAGTCTGGCAAGGGATGGTGTCCTGGGAGCCTGTGGTCAGCGTACTATAGACAGTGCGGGCATTTATACACATACTTTTTGGTCCTGCAACACACTGGAAATCCGCTGCTTCGGAGCAGACTCAATTGAGTGCGCTGCTGTGTGCAGTTGTATAAGTGGTGAAATGCGTGTCAGTACGCAGAAAATGATGGTGGTGCTTTTTTGAACTAAAGCACCTTCTATGTGTTTTAGGTCACAAGTGCGCCACCACCATTTTCTCAGCACTGACGTGCATTTTGCTGTTTATACAACTGTATGTGTCACAGTGCTGGGTACTTTTCAAAGTGCCCAGTGCTGTGGCATTTGCCTTTTTGTAAACATGCCCTCCCCCGCCAGCAGTGACAAACAGGGTCCTTGCAGATCACCTCCTTCTCCACCCCCTTCAGTAGGTCACCTGGGCAAGTGCTCATGAACCCCAAACCCTCAGGGCAACCCCAAGACCATGCACACTACAGACAGTTTGCAGCAACCACCAAACTTTATTTCCCTTCACCACACAATAACAGACTCCCCCTCCCTCCCCAACCACAGATCCTCTCCTTTCCTCCTTCTGCAACAGCACACACCCTCCTTTCTTCCCCCTCAGCAACACACCTCTCCTTAATGCCCCCCAACGTGCAACAACAATAAAGGTCCTGCTTCCTGTACAACTATGTATAATGTACTTTCTGAACTGTAAGGGGGGGGGCAGTGGGGTGGAGATGCCTCTGATACAGATCCCAGGGAGAGGCACCCAGTACCATGGCCTATGATGGCACTACCATGGGTGTGGAAGGTGCAGCAAGATTGGCAGTGTTGGGGCTTGCCTGTGGGCGAAGGCAGGTTCTGTCCAGCCTGCTCAGCTTGCTCCCCCTCCTCCACTATGGGGCTGGAGCCAGTGTGGGCAGTTCCTGCTCAGGAGCCTCAGAGTGGCTGGGTGAGTGGCAGGTGGAAGCCCAGGTGGGGGGGGGGGCGGGCTAGGCTGCTGGGGGACTCAGCTCGGAGTAAGGGCAGAGGGCTCTGGCCACTGCAAGCAGCACTGGACCTCATCTCCAGTCCACTGGGAGGCTTGGTACTAGGCCACAGGCAACTGCCAGGGAGCAGGCAGGGCCAGGGCCAAGGCTAGGGGCTGGGCTGCAGGTGGCTGCCAGGGGCCAGGTAGGGCTGCGGCTAGGGCTGGGGCTGGGTGCTGGGCAGCACAATGATGGCTGCCAGGGCCAGAATAATGCCCCGCACCCAGTGGTCCTTCTCCATTGCCTCTACTGCCTGGGCCACCATGGCAGCCTGCTGCTTCTGGGCCTTGAGCATCCTCTTAAGGTGGACAGTGTGCCTGCACCTGGTAAGTCAGTTGTGGTGGAAGGGGAAGGCGGAGGGAAGGGGCATGATCAAGGCCCCCGTGGTGAGGGAGGGAGTGAGGCTGGGGCTGGGGCAGGTACTGCTCAGCCGGGGCAGGGCATGGGACAGAGTCACGGCCCAACTGGGGATGCAGGGAAGGGGGATGGCTCCCGCCACTGCATGCACCCCAGGAGGGCGTGGGGGGCTTGGGGTGGGGCAGGCTGCCATGGGGTGGGGCAGGCTGCCCCCATTTAGTGGGGCAGGCTGCCACTGTGGGCTGGGGCTGCATTGGGCTCCTCCCCGCAGGAGCTGGGCTAGGCTGCACTCAGGACAAAGTGGGCGGCAGCGCTGGGAGGGGAGGTCAGGAGGGCTATGGTGAATTTTGGGGTGGCTGCAATCCTCTCTATAGCCCCCCTTGCAGCACCACCACTGAGCTGTGACTCCATCCTGCACCCTGCCCTGCCCCACTCCCTCCCTCACCACAGGGGCCTTGACATGCACCCCCATTCCCCTTCCCTCCCCCTTCCCTTTCCCCTTCCACCACAACAGACTTACCAGCTGGACACTGCTCTTCAAGCTGCTGGGCTGCGTATTGGAAATGGGACTGGTATCAGCCGATATAGCTCTCTAAAAATTGGCTACCGGTATTGGTCCCAAAATCTCTATTGGTGCACCCCTAGTATTTACAGATACTAGCTAACCACACAGTATACTAATCTACTGTGCAGTAAAACATCTTGTATAGATGCATCCCTAGTGGTACAGTTGCCACAGCTGGCTCGGCTCAGTCCCTGCTGCTCCTTCCACCATTGCTGCCACCTTGGGTGCAGACCTGTCTGTTACTCTTTTGAATTTCAGAGTTTGTTGGCAGATTAGACCAAAGTCTAAAAAGCAAGTTAAGAACAGAAAGTCCCATAAGCAAAAGGTAAGAATCCTACACTTAAGAGGACAGAACTGAACATTCCTTTTTTTTTAGTGTGGTTAATACAGCTTATTAGTCAATTGGTGTCATAGCTTCCAATATCAAATGTGAGTACATCAGTCCTGTTTAGATATGGTGATATTTTTATTCCTTCACTAAAAAGGGAACATTTTTCATGGAATCATAGAAAATTATGATCTAGTCATCTAGTCCACCCCCTTGCTCAAAACAGGACCATCCCTAACTAGATCATCCCAGCCAAGGCTTTGTTTAGCCGGGTCTTCAAAACCTCCAAGGATGGAGATTCCACCACCACTCTGGTAAACCTGTTCCAGTGTTTTACTTCCTACCTAGTGAGAAAATTCTTCCTAATATCTAACCTAAACTTCCATTGCTGCAACTTGAGACGATTACTCCTTGTTCTATCATCTGCTACCACTGAGAATAGTCTAGCTGTATCCTCTTTTGAACCCCGCTGCAGGTAGTTGAAGGCTGCTTTTAAGTCCCCTCTCAGTCTCCTCTTCTCTAGACTAAATAAGTTCACTTCTCTCAGCCTGTCCTCATAAGTCATATGCCCCAGCCCCTGAACCATTTTCATTGCCTTCTGCTGGACTCTCTCCAGTTTGTCCACACCTGTTCTGTAGTGGGGGGCCCAAAACTGAACACAGTACTCCAGATGTGGCCTCACCAGTGCTGAATAGAGGGGAATAATCACTTCCCTTAATTTGGTGGCAACACACCTACCAATGTAACCTGGTATACCATTAGCCTTCTTGGCATCAAGGACACAATGTTGGCTCATAGTGAACTTACTAGCAAGTTGCCTGTAAAAAATGACGGGGGGGGGTGCCAGGGACAGAGCCCAGTGTTCGGCCCTTTGCCCCCATCCCTCCCCAGCCGTGCTAATCCAGCCCCACCCCCTTCAGGTCTGACCTTGTCCCACCCAGCAGTTTGCATTTGGGGGCAGGGCCACTCCCCTGCCTTCCCCCTGCCTCCGACCACGGGCCTGACTCCATTGCACACCCCACACCACGGTGGCTCTGCCCTCATTTTGGGGCCAGGTCTGGTCCCCTCACCCCCACCACTTCAGCCATTCCCCACCCCCAGTCTCTCCCCCTGCCCTGGGGCTGGGTCTGCACCTGCCCCCCCCCAGCCACCACTTTGGGCCTGGGCCTGTTTACCCCCCACTCCACTCAGCTTTGGGTCTGGGCCCACACCACCCTGTGGCCACCGCTGCACCTATACCACTGCTGCCCTATGCCTGTGGGCCCAGCGGTGGCCATAGGCCTGGACCTGGTTGTGGCCATGGGCCCAGGAGCGGTAGCGGGTACAGGCCTGGTGGCAGTGGCAATAGGACTGGGCCTAGCGCCAGCTGCAGACCCAAGAGTGGTGGCGGATGTAGGTCTGGTGGTGGTGGGTCTGGGTCTGGCAGTGCACGTGGGCTTGCCGGTGACCACCGGTAGGGCAGCTGTGGCCGTGGGCTCAGTGCAGCAGCTACAGGCATAGGGTGGCAGCCCCAAGGTGGTGGCTGTGGCTACTGGTAACCACCCCCTCTCCTCCCTTCCTCTCCTCCCTGTTTCCCCTCTTTTGTTGGGGGGTGAGGTGGAGTGTTCTGGCCCCTGGCTCTAAGGAGCATAGGCGGGGGAGGGGGGAGGCCAGTGCTGGTGGCCTTGCCCCCGAGCTCCATTCCCTCTGGTATGGCAGGGCTCTGGTCCCTGCTGTCCCCCTCTGCCTCCAAGGAGTGGATGTGGGGGTGGGCAGGCCAGTTCTGCTGCCCTGCCCACCCCCCTCTAGCCCTCAGTCCCCATTGTCATGGTAGCACTCCACCATCTGTCCTGTCTGTCTAGAGCTGGCTGCTGAGACAGCCAATCAGAGCATAAATAAAGCATTATGGTCAGACAGACTAAGGCTTTTATAATATTAGAATTGTCCACTGTAACTCCCAGGTCCTTTTCTGCAGAGCTGCTGTCCAGCCAGTCAGTCCCCAGTCTATACCAGTGCATTTTAAGTGCAGGAATTTTCACTTGTCTATTGAACCTTATGACATTTCTTTTGGTCCAATCCTCTCATTTGTCTAGATCTCTCTTAATCCTAACCCTACCCTGCAGCATATCTACTACTCCCCCCACCTTGATATCACCTGCAAACTTGCTGAGGACTTGATGGTACTTTATGCCATCTTCCAGATCACTGAAGATATTGAACAAAACCATCCCCAGGACTGACCCCTGGGGCACTCCACTTCATACCAGTTGCCAATTAGACATTGAGCCATTGACTACTACCCTCTGAGCCTGTTGATTTAAGCAGTTTTCTCTCCACCTTACAGTTCATTCATCTAACCCATATTTCCTTAGCTTGCCTGTGAGAACGTTGTGGAAGACCAAATCAAAAGCCTTGCTAAAGTCAAGGTACACCACATCCACTGGTCCTCCTGCATCCACAGATCATAGAAGGCAAAGAGGTTGATGAGGCATGACTTGTCCCTGGTGAATCCATGCTGACTGTTCCTAATCACCTTCTTCTCCACCAGTAGCTTAGAAATGGATTCTTTAGGATCTGCTCTATGATTTTTCCAGGGAGTGAGATGAGGCTGACTGATCTGTAGTTCCCTGGATCCTCCATTTTCCCTTTCTTATATATAGGCACTTTGCATGCCCTTTTCCAATCATCCAGGGACCTCTCCTGATCACCGTGTGTTTGCAAAGATGGTGGCCCGTGGCTGTGCAGTCACATCATCCAACTCCCTCAGTTTCCCTGGGTGCATCCCATCTGACCCCATGGACTTGTATATGTCCAGCTTTTCCATTGGCGATGCGTAGGGGGTGCATGCAGGTGCATGTATACCCCCTGAGCTTGACAGTGCATCCCCTGCAAAAAATGCCGGCGGCACCTGCGGGCAGTTACTGCTCACCACTCTGCCCTCACCACTAACACCGCCAGCAGTGTCTGTGGGTGGTTCCCAATCACCGCTGGCCACTGCTGGCAGCATCTGCGGGTGATCACCCACTGCTGGTTGGCACTTGCCCCTCCCCTTCTGCCATCACCTCCATGGCTGCCTGCGAGAGCTCGCTGCTCGTCACTCACCACCACCACGCTCTTGCTGTCAACACCACTGCCGTCTGCAGCAGCTTGCCATGCCCCCCCCCAGCCTCTGGGGTCACGCAGCGTTCATGAGCTTTTCTAAATAGTCTCTAACCTGTTCTTTTACCACTGCTGGCTGCTTCCCACCTCCCCAAACTGTGCTGCCCAGTGCAGTAGTCTGGGAGCTGACCTTGCTTGTGAAGACTGAGGTGAAAAAGGCATTGAGCACTTCAGCTTTTCCTGCATCCTCTGTTGCTAGGTTGCCTCCCCCATTTAGTAAGGGACCCACACTTTCCCTGATCTTCCTTTTGTTACTGTTACAAGACATGCAGGTAGACTGTTTTTCCTGGATACAGCATTGTTTGGTAGCTATACTATGTGATATGCCAAATTTGGTGTTTTAGCAGCTCACAGCATCAGCAGAATTTCTTGTCTGTCAAATTTCAATCTTATTGAGAGATCCATGTGAAAATTAAAAGTATATATAGCTACCACTTTCATATCTGTGTAAATGAGCAATTAAATGCTTTCGTGCATGAACGATGAATGGGGAAACTCATCACACTGAGGATAAAGAAAAATAGCCTGAAGAGTTATGAGTAAAAATAAGAAATGAGCCAAATGTGGACTCTATGTACAGCTCACTAACATTTACTAATCCTTACAGTTTCATATATAATTTTCTCTTTGAAAAACCATAGACACTTATACACTATAAATAAAACATCTCATCCTTTTTATTTTTATAATTTTCTTCCTAAATGCACATTTTAATTAACTGTTCTGTACCCATTTTGAGAAGATAATCTAGGAAATGAAGCTGGCAATCACAAATATTTATATATGTATATATGTGCAGAAAGTAGTGTCCTAGGGTTTTAGGTTTTTTTTTAAAACACAAAAACAACCTGAAACCAAAGTAATAATCTGTTTTATTCCTAACTGTGTTGTTCTTTGCAAGGTAGTCAATCAGTAGTAACTTCTTTAGTCCAGGCCTGAGGACACACTGCAATACTCTGTAAGTAGGCATGCACAAAGTAAAAAAAGATTAATACCAACTCTAGCCTGAGAAACAAGACATGCACATAGACTGCTTGAAAAAGGAACCTTGCTTCTGTCCCTGAAAAGATATTTTTGGGATGAATTAATTTCATTGTTGAGGACATAATTTCTTTGTGTCTATAAGAAAAAATAGTTAACCCTTGTTGTTGTTTTGTTGGGTTTTGTTTTTAGTGAAATATATTGGTTCTGCACTGAATATAACAGCAATGATCAATAGCTGAGTAAGTTATAAATAACAATTGACCTGCAATTTGGGATTGTAGTAATTGAGCTCTGTAGGTGCAGACAGAAGTGCAGCCCCCCAGTTTAAGTCATGGATCGTCACAGAAAGCACCATGAGGCAGTCTGACCCTCCTGACCAAAAAGATGTTAGCTGTTGGGTTGGGAGGGTGGAGGATCAAGCTCCAATTTGGAGCCAGTCCAACAAGAGAGGCTGCCTGTCTGTAGCCTCTTCCCTTGCCTCCCCTTCTCCCCCTTGCAGCTCTGGTGCTGTCTCAGGATAGAAGGGGAGAAGGTGGGGTGGGGTGGGGGGAGTTCCGTTCTGGGGCTTCCCCAGTAGCACTGGAGTGGGGGGGGTGGATTGGAGCCCCTCACTTTGCGGGGTTTCAATCCACCCCCTCCCCCCACCTCCAGTATGGCTGGGCAAATCTCAGAACAGTCCTCCCTCCCTGGCCTTCTCCCTCACCTATCTTGAGACAGTACCAGGGATGGGGCTGGCCCGCTTCAGCCCAGCTGTCAGAGCAAACAGAAGTTAATGAAGGGACTCTGCTTTGGAGCCCCTTCATTTGAACCCACATATAATGAGGGTTAATTTTTCACATGATTGGATCACTCTGCAGCTGTGCTCTTTTGTTAGGGCACAGCTGTAGAGTGCTTCCACCAGTGGTTGATTACATGACAAATGCAATTTCTGTCTGTTCCTTATGTGTATTTGAGAGAGAGAAAGAGAAAGAAAGAGAGAGAGAGTCACTTTAAATTTGAAAACAAAAATTACTAAAAATAAAAATCCTGCATAAGCCTCCTAGTCCAGGTTTAGCTTGCTGTCTCTTAAAGTGCTTTGGTCTCATTTTCCTAGAATCCAGGTGAAATCACAAATACAATTACTTGTGATGATTTTTCTGGATTTTACATAATTATTTTATAATTGTACTAATACATGTTGCATTTGCAGGTATTTCAGGGTAATGAAATTAGATGCAAAGGCTTGAATACAAATCAATTTAAATGACTTAACTTCAAAAGTGTTGACTTAAACAGTCAACAGATCATATTAGGATAGTGAATTGATTTTGAAAAGAAATCACTACATTGTACAAGGCTTGCTTCTTTAATAATGAGAGGTTGCTTCTTTAATAACTACTGTCTATGACAGTCCTTTACTCTGAACACTACCTGTTCTTATTTAATTTGTTTGTATCCAGTAAGAGCTTGAATACTTAATTGAAGGCTTGAGCAGATAATTTAGAAACTAGTGTCCTGGGAGGTAGGTTTTCATGACCTCAGCAGTAACAATATGAGGTCCAACCAAAGACATCAGGAAATGAATAATATTCTACATCTGCTATAAAATATGAATTCTGTACAACTCCCATATTAATTATAGATGCATAGAATTCCTATACTTTTCATTTGGGGCCGGGAGGAAATTGGGAGAAGCTCACATTATCACAAAATCTTTTTTTCCTTTTCTTGGTTCATAGCATTTTCTTCTGACAAAGTCTTTTTTTAGGGGGAGCCTATCATTTTTAAGGCAGTGAAAACAGGAAAGGTAACAAAATAGGAATTGACAACTCATGTGCTATAACCCCTGCCTACCAGACTAACCTGTCATTGTTTCCTTTTGTCTCTAATGCCTGTTAGTGCATCTTCTTCTTTTTCTTTTGTATTTTGAGTTTAGCCGTTCTGGAAAATTATATAGAGGGCAGGACAGAATGAGGCAAGGACTTCTGGTTTTCACAGCAAAATCAAGCATAGCAGTATGTATGTTTATGATTCATTAGGTTTTCCTAAGTTAAAATTTCACCATGAAATATGACTGTTAGTTCTGTGGAGTTAACCTGTGTTCATGGGTGGATCTAGAATTTTGCAAAGAGGAATGCAAATGGTATACAGCACATATCTTTCTCCACTTAAAGAGAAACTAGAAGCTCTACTAATATATTCGGGACCTGGTGCTATATTGCTCAATTTAAGATCCAAGAAAAGCCCAATATAATTATTGGAACGTGCACTGATTTGCTTAATTATAAATTAAAATTTAAAAACACAGGCTAGGAAAAATATAATCAAAATAGTAAAAAAAAATTGTGACGTTAGTTCTCTAGTCATTACAGTTAAATGTTTATCTCACTCAGATTTGCAAAACAAAACCTAGCCTTTATGAATGTACCTCCAATACTTGACTGTTCATCATTTCTACACCTGAGCTAATATTACTTCACATGAGTTAAGGTTTCTAGCTTGAGCTAAAACCAGTCTCCAGGGCTATGAAATAGAAAAGAGAGGGTGTTTCTACATGAGACGCTTTACTGTGCAGTAGACTAATCTACTGTGCAGTAAAGCATCACCAAGTAACTGAACTCATAAACTACTGTGTAGTAAATTAGTCTACTGCGCACTTAGCTGGTAACTGTAAATACAGGTACTAAATTAACTGCACAGTAGATGCTGTGCAATAGGGCTCATGTAGATGCTGACTGGGATCAAATTTTCTCCTGGTCAGCCACACCAGCAGGGGGCCTGGTCCTGGTGCTGCTCAGTTGCTGACTCCCCCATGAGCCAGGAACTGATCAGTGTGGGGACTGGATCCCTCATTGCCCCTTCCTGTCCCTGCAGAAGCAGGGACCTGAGCAGTGACAAAACTGGGGAGCTCTTCCTTTCCTGCTCAGCCAGGGGCTGGGTGGGCACTGTCCCACTGGTGGGGCAGCTAACAGAGCCCCTGGCTGAGTGAGAATTTCCCATCCAGCTGGGGGCTTACTGTTAGCTGTTCCGCTGGCTGACTGGCACACGGGACTGGGAAAGAGCTGGGGGGGGGCTCTTTCCCAGCCCCGTGTGCCAGTCAGCCAGTGGAACAGCTAACAGTAAGAGCAAATTCATTCCTGATGGGAGCATGTATAGACACCCTGCTGGGGAAAGCTTACTGTGCAGTATTTTACTGTGCCGTAAGCTTTCTGGGCATTATTTGCATGTGTAGACATGACCAATCATTACCTGCAATGGTAAGGCAAGAAAAATTGCAGAACAAAGGATAACTTGAACAGTGTAACATCAAGACCATTAAAAAGGAAGTCATACACATCTGTGGAGTGGAGAGAGATTAGCAAGGATCAGGATAATGAGCCAGGAAGTACTTTTTAAAATTCCAGCTTTGAAAGGTAACAGTTGATTCCAGTGGGTATATGGGCTGGTTTTAGAAATTAGAGGTATATCCTGCCACTGTATACAGCTGAAACACCTCAGTGGTTCCAAAGCAGTTGTTTAAAAGCCCTCATCATTTCAGGGGACTAAGGAACCTAACCCTTGTGGAGAATCTGTGTTTTAAGATGACAATTTGATAATCATCAAACAACTATACATCAAAAGTGATTGTTATGGGGAATATTTTCCTGCTGATTTGATTTGTTGATTGTGGCCATTGTATCTGAGCTATAGATAGATTTTGCAAGAATCTGTTTATGGCAGAATGGGTTTATCATTATTATCTTTACTATTTGTGATATAATCAGCACATGTATAGTTCATAATCTTTCTTCAAGATGTAAATTCACTGGCTAGAGGTGCCTGTAGTTCTTAGTCAAGGGTAGACTTAGGTAGCCACTGGCCACATCTACACGAGACACTGATTGCACTTGTTTATACAAGTGCTAAATGACTGTGTAGTAACTGCAGTTACTGTGCAGTCGTGCCAAGGAACAGCTTTTTCATGATGCTGACTGAGCAGTAGCTTGTGATTACTGTGCAGTAGTGTCATGGTGCACTGCCTGCCATGTGACACTACTCTACAGTCAGTGTTTCATCTAGACATGGCTATTAACACTGAGATCCACAAAGTCATGGCCTGGCTCTGAGAGTGGAATTCACAAGCGGGAGTTAGGTATTTAAGTTTCTTGTCCCAACGTTCAGGAAAAATAAGGTGCCTAGGAATAAGATTCAAAGCAGTAGGAAGATGCTTCATTCCACCAGTGGGGAAATACTTAAGAGAAGGCTGTGTCTAAAATCCTGCTTTCCTGGAACTTTGAGTTTGATGCCTGTATCAGATTGAAATTCACATCCTGAAATATCTTCTGGGATTTTGCTGTCTAAATAGTGCTTTACCATACAAGGGACTCTCTCACACGATTGTTTTGAAATATGGTGGTGCCATTCTCTGACATTGTAACCATTAGGAGAGAACCAGATGCAATGCCCTATTTATGCAGAGGGGCTTCTAACCCACATTTCCTACCTGCCAGGGGAGTACCCTTATCATCAGAGTAGAAACTAAATTGGCATGGGGTCAATCCTTCACTCATCTTGTTAAAACTGAACAGAAAGGATTGAAAAATGCATGGAAGCAGAGAAAAAGAGCACATGTCCATCAAGGGATTTACATGCATGCACCCTTAATTTACAGATCCCAAAACAGGCCTAGGTGTGAAATAGGTTCCAATGTAGTGATAGTGCTGAGCATATTGCAGGACAGAACTATAGGCAGTTAGTGAGCTTAACTGGTGTGAGTTTAGGCACCTATAGTCTTTCTGGTGCCTAAATTATGAGGCAGAGGTTTTGCTTACACCTATTTGGGGTGGATCCAGGAGGAGTACAGTGGTATAGTCACACTCTGCTATGCACCCTCCTGCCTTTGATTCTTGCTTCACCCAGAGTTTAAAACTAACTGCCTGGAAGTGGCAGCAGCATTTCTATTCAGGCACCAGCAAGGAAATCACTTGACTCATAATCTGACACATGGCTCATAATCTGATGTCTTCATTCCCATAGGTATTAATGCCTCTCTTATCTTTTTAATGGTTTGGTGTTCCACTAATTAAGCTCTCCTTCTTTTGCAATTCTGCCATCTATTAGCTGCTTCTGGTAATGTAGCTGTATTTCATAGCCCTGCAGACTGTTTACCACTAGCTAAAAAGATTAACTCAGATATGGAAATAACTTTCAGTGAAGCACTGGATGCACTGCCAAGATGCTCCATAAAATTATACTTTGTTTTATGACTCTGAAACAAAGAGATGTACATTTAATTCTGATGACTACAGAACTAATTAAACAACAATTCTAGATTATTTTTGCCTATTTTGTTTTATTTTTTACCTAATATATGATATAGCAAATGAGCACACATTCCAATAAAGTTATATTTGTTTTCGCTTCACTCTTAGGCTGAATAATATACTCCTGGACCCTAGCTAGTTAGTAAAGTTTCTAGTTTATTTTTAATGGGAGAAAAATTTGCTGTTATGTGTGATGTGGCACCACAACATCTTCATCTCCCTTTTCAAAATCCTAGATCTGTCCATGCGTGCATTCTCGAGTTGTGGTGAAGTACTTTTATGGGGCTGGTCCTGCATTTGGAACTGGATGTGCATCTGACTTTCTTTACAGTTGGCTTTGGATTCTAAGTATGTGTTCTACAATTATCAAAACAATGGTCAAAGCAAAACAAAAAACAATTGTCCATATGGAACAGGAGTGCTCAGCCACTGACCCATGGGTCAGATCCAACCTCTCCAGCTCCTTACGGGTCCAAAAATGTAGTGGCAGGGGAGCAGTGGCAATTAATACTATGTAATGGGTTACATTACATAGTATTAATGTATACTGTGCCTCATGGAGTGGCTGTGGTGCTTCCTGGTGTTCAGACTGTGCCCATCCTCCTACTCTGGCTCCCCCAATATGGCCTCACTTTCTCACCTGCCATGACTTGATGTTTAAGTTAATATATTTTAGGAGGGTGCCTTCAGAGAACATTTGGTGTGTTGTTTCACCCTGCTCATCATGAAGCCATCAGTCTGCCCATTCCTCACACCCTGACTTGAGCAAAGCTCTCTCTCTCTCTCTTACTTTTTCTCCCCTCCCCATTTTCTTCCTTTTGGGGGGCTGCAACCACTCTGAGAACTTATTCTCACCTGTCCCAGACAGGCCACCTTTCAGGGCTCCAGCTCCCCTGGACACTTACTGCACTGGTCTTCCAGCCCTGTCTTACTGAACTAGGCCTTTGGACCACAGTCCCACAATGTGGGGTGCTTCACTAGCACTCACCTTTACAGCATCTCTCTAGAGCACCCCTTTCTGGCCTCCTCCTCCCCTACAGCCACCCCAAACCTTGCAGACTTACTTTATTCTTTTCTGGGCTCTGGGTATCTGAGCCAGACTGAGTGTCTAGTCCCAGGCTCACTCTTGTATGGCCCTTTCTCCTCCCCTTTCTGACCACCTGACCTCAAATCTTTAGGGCCAGGCTTAGGGGATTCTCTTTTCCATAGTTATCAGGCTTATTATTCTGGCCTGCCTTTTTACAGTCAACACTTGCTGTGCTGCTTGTCTTTCCTGTCAACATGCAATTAACCTCCTTACAGCATTGCACTCACTTATTTCTAGTAGCAGGGGTAGGGGTGCTCTGCTATATACTGCCACCATTCCTCCACCACCACATTTCTAAGCCCTGCAGGTAAGGTGAGATGGCCCTGCATCAGGGGTTGGGGCTGTGAACTGGTGTGGGGCCTGATTTGGTGTATGGATCCAGGTCCAGAGCCAGGGCCCGGTCTGGCCCATGGGCTGCATCCAGCCCACAAATCAACCCCACATCACTCATCTGGCCTGTAGGGCCAAAAATTTGGATACTAGTGGAATAGAAAAAAATGCCTTCCACCTCCACTGCAACAGAGATTCCTGGCTTATAGCATGAAATAATGTTTTTAGGGTTTATCTCAGCTTTTAGAGTGCAAATAATTCTCTTGACTTCAGCAGTATTACACATATGTAACTTTAAGCATATGTTTTAAACTGAATCATGCTCCAGTGCTTGGCATCTACTAGAGTTCAGCTCTAAATCTGAATACTAATACTTTTGCTCAAGAGACTAGCCACCTGTCTTTTAAAGGGGAAATTTTTAAAGGGATATATTAAAGGGGGTATGTTGTGAGGATTGATTATATAAGTATGTTGTAAGGATTGATTATATAATGTTTGTACAGAGCTCTGAAGATCCCAAGTACTGTATTAGAACTAAATATTAATAAGTCACTTATTTTATTAGTCAGGGGAAATAGAGTCTTATATCAGAATATTTATGACCTGAGTATGCTATCCATATTAAATAATGAGAACAGAAAATTCAATCTAAGCTGAGTACTCTGCATCGTATGAGGTCCTGTTGTCTATGTTCAGCTTTTATCTGCCACTCTAATTCAAATGACCTTACTTATGTTAATGCAATTTACAGATTGCCTTCTGAGAGTGTTCTGTGGAGGCTGAGAATTTTATACAATTCCACAATTAGATTAGTTACCAGAGCCCCACTCAGTACTACTCATGATAACATGCATGCAACTTTGTACAGAAAACATCTAATCAGTATATCAGATTTGTTATTTGCAATAGAACCAGCAAGGTGCTTTCCAAACACTTAACCAGATTGTGAGCTCTCAGAGTAGAGATTAAGATCAGGGGAAGGGAATAATACTGGTCATCTATATACATATTCACTATAGCCAGATGGTAGAAATGGGGCTTTCTGAGGAACTTCAACTTGGGGAGGGCCTGGTGGCTGATGTTAGGGAGTTATCACCTTCACAATGGGTGGGCAGGGAAGAAGTGACCACGGTGGTTATGTGTGAAGCAGGTGGATGAGAAGACAAATAATGTGAACTCTCACCCTGACAGATCCCTGTCTAGTAGTGGAGATGGGTCAGAGGTAGGGTATGTAATTGAAGAAAGAAGCTGTCACCTCAATGCAGTCCCGACTAGTGTCAGAGCTGCACCGTTTGGCTATTAGTGTCTATAGTATTCTGATTGAATTAAGATGCTCATCATGAGCAGGTAGTGACTGTCAATTTGGCTTATACTCTGGGGATTATACCATGGAAAATACTAAATTCAATGTACCGTACAAGTAGTGATTAATTATTGATTGACTCTTCTGTTTATCTTTATTATACTGTTCTATCACTGTGGTCCTTCACTATGAAATTCTCATCCTGGAGCCATTAAAACCTCTAGCTCAGTGACCATATCCATTGAAGTGTTAACAGAAATTTTGCTTGTGTAATAATTTCCCTAAGTCCTTGGAGTGTTATAGCTCCTGGTGGCATCTCCAATTTGGAAAATGACTATTAAAAACTGCCAAAATCTTTTGTCATCAAGACTTACAAAATAAAGGTAAAACATGCTGCCTTTTATCAAAGAAAATGATTCTTCTCATCTTGTGAATGCAACATTGTGGTGGTGAGGATACTGATTGGTATAAAATATTGTGGAGGGTTCTTCTTTCACTGGGGAGTTTAGATCCCAGACCTCACTGTTTGCATAAGAATTAATAAGCCAAAATGATCGCTTTAGATTATCCTTTCGTTTTCATGAGTGTAACTAATGGCAAAATTTGGTCACATGCACTTTAAATTGAAAGTAACAGTAGGCATTATTTGTTTAGTGCCTGTGTCCTCAACACCCTACAATACCCAAATATAAAGACAAGCTGTCCTGAAAAACTTTAAGTCTCTCATCAGTTTTTTCAAGTCCAAGTGCCAACAGTTTACCTTTTAAGTTCTACAAGGAGTGTTTCCCCACCCCGCCAAATTTAGAGTACCTGTAAGTGCCTCTGAAACTGATGGGATTGAGTAGAATTGAGGCACAAGAGAAGTAGCTGTACATTAAAGGAACTCAGTAGTAAAATCTGTGTAGGCATTTACCTTACAAACCATTTGTTGGGGGTTTTTTTTCTGTTTTTCATCTAATTTTGGCCATAAAAGTTGCAAAGTGCTAGATCAGGAAAATTGAATCTAAAAATCAAATATCCAACATTTAGAAGTATCCTTGAGTGATATTGTAGCTGAGATGGTCTAGGAGTTATGTGAGAGGCAAGGATTTCTTAAGGTGATATCTTTTACTGGACCAACTGCTTAGTTGGGGTAGAGTTAGATGTTCAAAATGCAAAATATTCTTCTTCAGGTCACCAGGTATCTTTGATAAACCACTCTAGAACAATCAGCCTGTGAATTGAGTTATATGTACAATGACAAAAATTCACTATCAGATTTTTACTTTGCTTCATGGCACCATTGGAAAATATATTCCATTAGGTCCCCTTTCCATAGTGAAATCCTGATTATGATCATGTGTTCTTCAAGACTTCTTTGGCTGTCAGTCTTTCATATTCAATCACATTTTGTAAGCTGTTGGGAGATGATTTAGTTATGTTTGCAGAACAAGAGAACATATCCCACACCTTAATCAAATCATAGTAGATATGGTCTGTAACCTTTTCTAGGGTTAAAGAACTCATAGATGAATGTCACATAATAAATACAATTCCCAGTTAATATGCTGATCAGTGCTAAGTTCAATTAAAAGTTGATTCTGGATCCTAGTCAGGACCTAAAAATTGAAGAGAGAAACAGCAGGCAAAGGAAATGCACAAACACAAATGGAATCCTTTTTAACAGTGTTGAAATATGACAGTGCATAGTTAAGGCATCCAAAAATCTCATTTCTGTTATGTAGCCTATGAGGGGAATATTTTAAACCAGTACTGCTCAACCTTTCTGGTTCTGCAGGCTGGATGAGTGGCACAGGGCTGAACTGATCCAGGATGGGGTGCCACACAGCATCAGTCCTCAGATGTGTCCAGTACACCAGCTTTGCCTCATGCGTTGAACCAAGCCATGGAGCAGCCCCGCTTGCTGGCCAGACTCCATGCACCTGATGTGACTGTGGCCCAGCACAGGCACAGGCACAGTCCAGTACACAGGGCCATATTATTTGGCTCATAGGGCTCACCACAGGTCTGGAAATTTGGCATCTGGGCTGCAGTGGCATTGTTAATTGCTGCAGCTCTGGGCAATTAACATGGGGAACCCTGTGGACTAGATGACATAGTCAGACATTGAGTACCTGTCTGTTAACTCATTTGTTTAATCTGACCACTATCTGTGCATTTGTTTTTAGTTTAACATAGGGTTACATTTATAAGAAATTTGAACAATATATTTGAACTTTCTAGATCTGTAATGCTTAGTTTTGGAATAATCACAGCATACCTATAACTTTTTTTCTCTTTAACCATAGTTATGATGTATACCTTTGAACTTAAAAGAAGTCCATTTGAAGAGAGTTGGATTGTACTTGGGGGAGGTTAGGAAAATGTATAGTAAAATGTATTGACTGGTATAAATCTTACCCCTCTCACTACAACCCCTAGATTCCCTGAAAAAAAAGTCAACTAAAGGTCTAACACTCTGTGGGTGCATCAACATGAGAAATTTACTGCAGAGCTGCCTAATTAACCCCACAGTAGAAACTCCATGTTCATGCATTCAGCCCTACTAGGCTGCAGTAAACTAATTAATTCTGCCATAGGTTAGTACTTGTAAATACAAGTATGATCCTGCAGTGGAATTCTTTACTGTGCAGCAGTGCATGTGTAGACACTGGTGGGGCTGGCTGAGGCATGAGGGTGTTTAAGTACAGGGGCTGCCTGTCAGCTAGCACCACACTGAAGCACCCTCATGCTCTAGCCAGGCTCTCTATAGCACATTGAGCTGGGTTGGAAGAACCCCAGGTTGGCAGGCTGACCCTCTGGGCCCCTTGCCAGTTGGGGCTGCTCCAGGCTGCTCCAACCTGGCTCAGTGTGCTGCAGTCCCAGGTACACATGTAAAATTTCCTCCTGGGAGCAATACACTCCAGCACGATATGCACCAGAGTTTATTGCGTCGCATTAATTTATTGTGTAGACATGCCCTGTGTTAAGACCTTTAACCTAAAAGATTTGTCACTGCGTTTAGGACAGCAAAATCCGTAGATACATTTTTACAGAAGAAAATATTTATAAAATAAAAAACAATTACTGTAAAGGAAACACTAAAAAAGGAGGGATGTAGACTTAGCTAGCTATATATATAATCAAATGTCTTTTACTGTTAATTAAAACTAATATGCAGCTACAAAAAATGTTACGTATTAAAGTTATACAGTTGGGAATAGGTAGATGCATTCCCACAGATAGTGTTAGCAATGAAACAGAGGCCTATAGAACTTTACATTTTAGCTTTTAATAACAGTTCGAGTCAGAAATAAACTTAACACTTCTACCTTTTGCTTGTTAAAATATACTTTAATATAAAATAACTATTTCACTGGGGATGAATTGAGGCAATCCAGCTATACCCAACATGGCCCTCATAGGGCGTGTCCACACATGCAAGTACATGCGCTTGCAGCAGCTCAAACAGAAGCAGTGCAAATTTGAGCCGGGGCTTCTTGCCTCAGCACATGTGCTTGGGCATGCACTTTGTTGTGGAGCAAATTGTGCCACTTGGGGCAAAATAACCCTGCCTGGCTTCTCACAGATCTGCAGCCAGAGGGAGCTAGAGCCTGGCGCCAGCACCTGTGCTGTCCCCAGCAGTATAAAAAGCTGCCCTGTCCTGGCCCCAGCAGTATAAAAAGCTGCCCTGGCAAGTAGGTCAGGGTTACTTGCCCTCAGGAGCTTCTGGGGCCCATGAACCACTGGGGTCCTCAGCTGGCGGCTCCTCTATGGAGGCATTGCCATGGGCGTGTATGTGGCAAGCTTCACGGACACCGCAGTCTCCTGCCCCTTCTGTGGGCAGAGGGAGACCCTGGCGCACATAACCCTCAAGTGCACCAGGCTGCAGCCCATCCACCTCCACCTCCAGAACCTCCTCTTGAGGTTCTGGTTTAATTTCACCCCCACTTTTTATTTTTGGTCACCCCATCCATGGCCCTACCAAGTCCTGGGACCTCCTGGTCAACCTCCTCCTGGCCCTGGCCAAGCAGGCCCTGTACTTGACCAGGAAGGAGGCTCTGGCTGGAAAGGTGTCCAGAGACTGCGGGGCTGCTTTCCTCTCACTTATCCATGCACGTTTCTGGGTGGAGCACCAGTGGGCAGCGTCCACTGGCTCCTTGGATGCCTTTGAGGACCGGTGGGTGTGGCCCAGGGGGCTCTGCTTGAAGTCCTCCTCAGGTGCACTTATTTTCACGTTTTGATCCTTGAATACACATTCCACTCCTATCCTGTTTTTTTCATTAGTTGTCCCAAGTATTTTGTTGTAATATTCATCCACTAGCCCCCATACAATAGGGGCTACTCGTTAGCCAGGTGGGCCTTAGGACCCACGCTATTTTGAATGTTACAAATAGACAGGAGCTTCTGGGGCCCAGCCAGTTGGTATCTGGGGACACTGCCCCCTTGTGTCAGCTAGATTGCTGAAGCAGCACCCCAAATTTACTTTTTAAAATACCCCAAAATCCACATTCTTAAACAGTTAGAACAAAAGAGAGAGAGAAAGGGGGATTGGTTAGATGGGCAAAGTTTTATTGCTATATTTACAATGTTAAGGAAACTTGGCAGCCTACCATTGTCTCTAGCATCATAATAAAAGAAATCCTAAATATTCATATGTTTTAATGTTTGGTTTGGGTTTCCTTATCACATGGTAAGTGTGTGATGGGGGGATGTGGGGTTTGTAGGAGGGGGTGGAAAGGTGGGTGGGGGGATGTGGGTGAGTGTGGAGGGTTGTGGGGGGATGTGAGTCAGTGTGTGGGTAGGTGTAGGGGGACTGTGGATATGGCGGCTGCTTAAGGGGGGTGGGTCCCCTGCATGAACGCTGCATGTCCCCGGTGGCTGGTAGGGCACAGTGGTGCTGGCGGCAGCGGGAGCGTGGTGGCAGTGGTAAGCGGGGAGCTCCTGCAGACACTGCCAGTGCTGTCGATAGCAGCAGGAGGGGTGGTGATCAGTGACCACTCGCAGACACTGCCGGTAGTGACAGCAGTGGCCAGTGGCAATCGCTGACTGCCTGCAGACAACACTGGGGGTGGGGGGGTGGCAAGCGGCAACCACCCACAGGCACTGCTGATAGTGTCAGCAGCGCCTTTTCTGAGGGGATGCACCACCACGCTCAGGGGTGCACTTGCACCAATGTGCATCCCTATGTGTCACCAATGGTCCCCTGCCCCCCACAGGGCAGAGCCCCCCCCCAGCACATGGACTACCCTACCTGCAGGGGCTACAGCTCCCCCCTCCAGCCCTCTTGTCATTTCCCTGCTCTTCTCCAGCTTCTGGAGGCTGGAGATGAGCCAGGGAACAAGCAGGAGGCTTGTTCCCCTCACCCTCATTGGTTCCCCCATCTCCCTGTTCATTCCTCTGTTCCCCATTCATTCAACCCACCCCTATTCATTCCCCCCATCTCCTGTTCATTCCCCCCACCCTCCTTCATTTCCCCAGCTCCCCGCTGGCTCTCCTAGCCCCCTCACACTCACTGGCAGTAGCAGAGAATGAGCAGAAGGCTGGAAAGAGCAGGGGAAGTCACCAGCTTATCTCCAGGGGCTTGTCTCCAGCCTCCTGCTCTCTCCAGACCCCTGCTCATTCCCCTGCTTGTCTCCAGCCTCGGGAGGCTGGAGACAGCAGGGGAATGAGCAGCAGGCTGGAGACAGCCCCTGGCGACTTCCCCTGCTCTGTCCAGCCTCCTGCTCATTCCCTGCTACTGCCAGTGAGTGTGGAGGTGGGCTGGGAGAGCCAATGGGGATCTAGGGGAACAAACAGGGGCCAGGGGGAACTAACAGGGGGTGGGGGGAACAAACAGGGGTGGAGAGAGCCAGCGGGAACTAGGGGAATGAGCCTGGAGTAGGGAGAACCAACAGGGCTGGAGGGAACAAATGGAGAGCTGGAGAAGGTCCCCTCCCCACTCCTCCAGACCCCAACCCCCTACTTACCTAGCAGAAGCCGGGTGCAGGTCCCTGCACCTTGCAACGCTGCGTGAGTGCATGGGCAGGTAGTGTGTTTCAGAACTGGGGAAAGGGATAATCACAGAGATGCTCTGGCACCCTGCCAGAGCATCTCTGTGAAGTACTGAGCCTCCAGGGACCGTGCCCTGACCCAGTTTTTCCCTTGGTGTATTGTTTGACCCCTGGATATCCAGGAGTCTAATTTTGCTTCTGGGGAACGTTTTTTGTTCCTGCACGTGCCTCTTGCAACGTCTCAAAGGGGTTTGAAATGCTGCAAGAGGCCCCTGTGGGCTCATCTGAATGCGCCCATACAGGGCTCCTGCCCTTCTTGTACAGTCCCTGTGTCTTATTAAAGTGGCCTCAGGTTCCAAAGCTCAAGTATTACCTCTTAAAGCTATTATTTCAATCTGTTTCCTGATGGAAGCCTAGCCTAGCACATAGTCGCCCTTGTTTAATTAAATTGGTATAAGCCCTGTTCAGACACTGCTATTTCATTTTGAGATATTTCTCTCACTTTAGTTTAAATATCTTCCTAACAGACTTAAACTTGTCTTATTTCAGTATAATTTGAGCTGCAAGAACTATGTAGCCTTTCATACTTGTTTAATTAAATCTGTTAAACTTATAACTGTAATTAAACAGGTTCAACTGTGTGGCCAGACAAGCCTTTAGACAGAAATTATAACACTTGATTCATGTTTCCAAGCTTTTCCTTGCACACATTACAGCTAGGTACTTAATTAAAAAAATAAAAAAAAACAAAGAAAATTTAGGTTCTCAACCCCCCATGTGACTGCAGGAGTCTGCAATGTTTTATGCTTTAACCCAGTCCTGATTATAGTCATGCTTCTGGTGGATCTTGCGTTTTGCCATTTTCTACATCCATTAGATTGTAGTTTGCTACATCCATTTGATTGTAGATTGTAGTTTGTAGTTTTCTACATCCATTAGATTGTAGTTTGTAGATTGTCAAAAAGCAACAGGAAAACCAGAATGACTCTGCTTACTTGAAAATAACTAGTTTCTAAATCACAGCTCAAGGAAAATGGTAACTAGTGTGTCTAGTCACCATCCAACATCTAAGCCTTAGCTTCAGTAATTGTTTTATAATCAAGATGCAACCAATACAGTTTCCCGAAAATGCTCCCTTTTGTTAAAAATGTGAATAAACTCTGTAATAATGTTTGGTTAAAAGCACATTCAAGTTAGAGACAGAGACAGAAATGCTTAATGTAGAGCCTTTTTATATGAAGTAATTGTTCAAAATAATTTCATATAGAATTTCTTTAATACTTGAGTCACTATGATCTCCTGTGAGTACATAGTAGTTAAGGATCGTTAGAATTTTAAGTATTCGCTTGATTAACATTTGTGCCTTTGGATCTTTGTAAAAAGCTGGCTTATTTCTTAATTATATGTCCTGGGATTCAGTTCTTTGTTAAAAATATATTTTGCTATTTAATGGGAAAACAGGCCTAGATATAATGTAATTATCAGCAGTACAGAGTCACAAAATCCTTTTCCTCTAATTGTCTTTTGCTTCAAGTTTGCATGTAATTTGTATCCCATAATCCGCTGGTCCACCTGCTGGTTTTGTTTGATAAGAAGCACATCAATACTGTAAAATGAAGGATGCTGATAAGGAGAAAGTAGGACTGAGAGAGGTTCTTCTTCGCTCTTTGAAAGGGCTTTTATAGTTAGATATGGGGCTAGGGGAGAATTGTAAAATAATTGAGTCTGTTTAGTGATGAGCAACCTTGGAAGCAGTGCTGTGCTTTATAGATCCTCAAAACTGAGGTGAAAGAGATCTTGAGTCTTTTGGGTTCAAGTCCATCGGGGAACAGGCACGTTCTGCAAGGAGAGTACTGTAGCTGCACAGTGGGCATGCCCTTATGCAAGCAAGATAAAGATGGTGGTGTGGTGATAGCTTGAAATGATCATCGCTTGCTGTACAGAATCTGCAGAGTAGCACTGTAAGCAAGAAGGATGGATAGGCTGACCACCCTCCCAACTGAAGAATGGATTTACCCAATTTCAATTAAAGGGGTTACCACTGCTTATATTACCCACTTCACTAATTTCCACAGAAGGTTTCTAATTCTTACTGGCATTTAAAGCTAAATAGGAAACTATTGCCATCATCTAAAACTTGAGATTTTTTTTTCTTTTAATAATTTTCCTGTATCACAACAGGTTGCATATAAGACCTGTGGGAGTTTGAGTAGGAGTGTGCAAGTCTGCAAAATAGGCCAGTGGTTAGGGCACTTACTTAGGAAAACCAAGACTTAAGTTCTGGCCCAGGCAGAGTAGGTACTTGAATGTAGGCCTCGTACATTCCAAGCAGATTCTGTGGTAACCAGGGGATAAATGTCTCCATCATTCCTGTAAGAGATGTTCCACATCCTATATATACCTATTGGAACTGGAGTCTGAACATGTGCCTCCCTTATCCCATGTGAATGGCCAGGCCACCAAGCTGTTGGCCATCCTAGGGTGGGTCTCTGCCTCTGCTTTTGACCATGAGCTCCATTATGACTGATGTGCTTTTTTTCATTTGAAATTTTGTTTAAAGCCATTATGTTTCCATGTAAACTTTCAGTTTGGTGAATCGGCAGTTTCTGCTGAAAAATAAATCAACAAAATTCAATTCTAACATTACCCACACTACCTTTCCCTTGCCTCCAGAAGTAATTGAATAATAAAAGGGGAGTAAATAATAAATACTGTAACAAACAAAAGCACTTTGTTTCTTTTACTCTGATTCATGGGAACATATTACACTGCATTTATAAGGACCCAGACAACTGCTGATCATTCAAGAAAATATACCAATTAAAATAGCATTGTCATTTGGAAATTGTAGGATATCAGCAGTTTTACTTGCTTATTCTGTGTTTCTAAAGCTCAATGTGCTTTTTTCAAAAATGGATATTTCATTCACCTCTTTCATTGGTTCAGCCAAACAGCAATTGTTTTTGGTTGTTCATTAAAGTTTGATCTAGGAAGGTGCTGAACACTCAGGCTCTGGCACATGACCCCATGCTTAACGTTAGGCCTATTCAAATATTTTGCTAGATCCGGGCCCCAGTATGAAGAACCTTGCAGAATTATACCTTCGCATATCCATTTTTCAGTGTCTGTGAATATTCATGTACTTTTAATGTTTTTAAGTGTTAGCCATACCTGTATCATGGAAATGGGCTCTCTGGTAACTCGGACTAGTCTCATAGGACTTCAAATCCAAATCCTGCAGAAACCTACTTTAGACCTTACAAAACTTCCACGCAAGGGGTTCTGTATTCAGGGGTTTAAACATGTCAAGAATAATGCTGTATTGAAAAAGATGTGTCACCCAAAACAAATGCCTAAATTGAATGCCTAAATAATTGGCTTGATTTTCCAAAGTGCAGGGTACCACCAAGTCTCACTGGAGGCAATGGGAAGCTTTGCAGGCTTAGTTCTTTGGTATATGAGGCTGTAACTTTAGGAACTGCTTTCAAAAATCTTGTCAGGCATGGTTGTAGCCACATGTTCGTGTATGAGCACAGAGGTTGGTTGCCAGGGCCGGATCTTCAGCTGCTGTAACTGGTACTGTTCCTGTGTGCTACCTTAAGGAACTGTACTGCTTACTTAAAATGACGGTTTGGTCCTGCATACATAATAGTTGTATAGAAATCAAGGAAGTAAAAAAAAATCATTGCACTTTCAGGTTGGGACCTTAGCTGGCTGTCTGCTTACAAACTGCCAGTAGCAGTGTAAGTGTTTGTTCAGTGAGGAAACTACTGGAAGCTCTCAACTCTCTTCTGTTAAATCCCCACCTCCTTCCCCCCTCCTTTGGAGAATAGGCTGCTGGTAAAAGTACAACTATAGATTCTGAAAAGGTAAATACTATTATAAAATGTATTTCAACAATATCTGATCCAGTGATTTTAATTCCATTGCCTCTCTGAAAAGTATTAATTATAACAATGATGTCCAGGTTATGAAAGCATAATCCACTGCACAATAACTAGGACTTTTAAATAGCAGGCATATGGTAGAAGACTGAAATTTTCATTTCTAATAAAAGGAAAGGAATATTAATAGATCTGACAATCCTTTTGATTTCTAACGAGGCTGTTATTCTCTAAAGTTTTAGTTTAAAATTGCAAAGGAGTCATTAGAATTGCTAAGCATGATTACATGCATATGCTAATACCATACCTCTCAACCTGCCAGAGCTCAAAAATGTGAAATTAATGTCCAAATCCAGCCCTTGAGTAAGATAGAGCAATTGCTACTGAAATCCATCATAGTTGTATGACAACTGTATTGTAGGCCTGAATTTATTCCAAAGATTCCACATAATAAAAACAGAAATATAAGGACAGGCAGCTTAAAATACCTTGGGATTCATATATTAAACATACCTAGCATATTTATAACTTCACTCTTATTCTTTTTTCTGCTTTCGCATTTTGAATAATTTATGGTGTTAAGCTAGAGTAACACCAAGCTTATGCCTGGTTGAGATGCAACTTTCTGTATTTAGTGTAAGGAGATATTTATTTACCTCATGACAACATAACAAGAGCCACATACACCCTCTTAGCTGTAATTTTGTTTCCTAATACTGATATCAAGGAAGTGTTCTAGGCCTAAACAGTTGAGCACCAAATAATTTTATGCCTAAAATTATAGTTTGGAGTAACAAAGGTTGGATTGGCTCAATTATTAGTAATTGTTCCAAGTCAAGAATATGAATTCACAATGCAGTGCTGAGGTCTTTACCATTATTTAGACTAAAAACTTATTAAAAACCTCATCACCAGAAGCAAACTTCCTCAAGGCCAGAACACACCAAAAGGATCCAGACCGTGCCAGGACAAGAAATGCAAAACCTGCCAACACATCTCCACCACCCTGACTATTACTACACCCCACAACAGAGCCATCGGCATCCCAGGATCTTACAGCTGCACCTCCAGAAATGTAATATACCTCATCCAATGCACCAAATGCCCTGATGGAAAATATGTAGAAGAGACCAAACAACAACTGCGCACCAGAATGAATGCACACCGGAAATCCATCAAAGACAGAAATACCCAATTACCGGTGGGGGCACATTTCTCACAGGAGGGCCACTCTCTCTCCAATCTCTCAGTCCTGATCCTCAAGGGAAACTTACACACTTCCCAGAGACGAGCCTATGAACACTACTTCATCAACCTCCTGGATACTAGATATCATGGACTAAACATAGACATTGGATTTTTGACACATTATAATCTGCCTGGCAACTGACTCCCCAGCCCAGCCCCTGGCTTCTTTACTTTTCATTCCATCCAGGAAGAGCACACACCAACTGCTGAAACTTCCTTAGCCTGACGAAGGGTTTTTGAACCCGAAAGCTTGCTTAATAACTATTCTCCAACTATTTGGGTTGGTCTAATAAAAGATATCGAATTCACCCCAAGGAACCTTGTCTGCCTATGTCCTTAGACCAACACAGCTAAAACCTACACCCCTGAAACTTATTAATGATGAATTTATTCACAAAGAAAACGATAAAAACAGTAAAACCAGGTTTTTATTCAGTTTCATTTTTTTGGGGGGGGGGTTGATGGGTTTTTTTTATCAAGAAATTCCAACACCAATGAAACCTATCTGGGGGTGATACCCACTGTCCCTGAGATGCTACTTTTCTAAGCCAGGAAGGGGTCTGGGACAGAAGTTCCATAAACCGGTTTGACCTCAATCAATTAAGTCTGATACTACGTTGAACCAAGTTTATCTTAAACCAGTTTCAACAATTTTGAAATTGGTTTATGTGCACTGAACTTTCATAGATTCATAGATTGTAATGCCAGAAGGGACCTCGGAAGATCATTGAATCATCGGGTCCAGCCCCCTGCACCAAGCAGAAAAGATAACTGGGGGGTCAGGTGACTTATTCCACAGTCTGGACATCCTAACTGTGAAGAAGTTTTTCCTAATGTTGAGCCTGAATTGATCTTCCAGGAGTTTGTGGCCATTACTCCTGGTATTCCCTTTGGGTGCCATGGTGAACAGTTGCCCTGGTGAACGGATGTAGTGGTGACAGCAGTGGAGATGCAAGGCAGCCCAGCATGGGCTCTGGGCAGCTGTAGCAGGGAGCGCCGGGCAGTGTGGAGGGGAGGGGCCGCTTTTCCCCCATGCTAAGTGTGGTGGCGACATGCCTCCACAGGCACGAGAAGAGGTGAGAGAGGTCTGCGGGGCACACAAAACCCTGAAGCAGAACCCCAAAGGGGGAAACTTATCTCCGGAAAACTCGGCAGCGCCAGAGCCAGAACCACGGCTGCAGTTGCAGCCATGCGAGCCGGCATTATGTCAGTTATTTAAGCAGCTGTTCCCTGTGAGGGAGGCAGCTGGGCCAATTGCAGTGGCCGGCAGGGCTGCTGCGGGAAAGTTTAAAAACCCCGACAGTACCCGTGGGGAGGAGGAGCCAGAGAGAGAGAGGGACAGCAGGCAGCACACCCAGCGTGCTGAGGCTCCTGCCGGGGAGAGGCACACTGTAGCCTGTGCTGTACCGGTGCGAGAGGCTGGGAAAGCCTCTACGCTCCTGGCTGAGGGAGGACAGGGAAAGTACCCTAGCTCCCAACAAAAGGTGAACAGGGAGAGACTAGTACTTCCCCTAGGAAACGGGGAGCAAGTGGAACTCCGAAGCTCCTGGCTGCGACCAAGACTTCTCCTAGGAGATATAGAAGAGGTGAAGGGTGCGGAGTTCCCCGGGAGTCACTGGGGAAGAGAAGGGAGCTCCGTGGCCCACTCCGCCCCAGGAGAATACTATTTCTAAAGTGGATAGGGAGGAAAGACACAAAGAAATACAGGAAGAACCGAAAGAGAGAGAGAAAGGAAACGGGCTGGCTGAGCTGTTCAGCTGAGTGCGCTTCCCCCCATTTTGAGTCCTACGGCGGGACAAGCCCGCAAAGGAATGAAGATTAACATCCAACCAGCACAGGACCGGTTGGTGAGTGGACGGGGTGTAGGGGTGGAGGAGCCCTGTGGAACAGTGCACATAACAACTGTGAGTATACCCGTATCGGGGAACCCCTCTAAGAAGATCTCCACTAGAACCCTCTCGTAAAAATTTAACAGCAAAGTTGTGGCAGGCGAGACAAGGGTAGGGGCTACCTTACCGACGGGAGACACCATATGTAAGGCAACCGCCATCACATTAAGCAATGGTTTCTGCCCAGCTGGTGCTGCTGGTGCTGCTACTGTTTAATATGAGCAGGTGAGTCTGGAGCGGGTACAGGATACACCGGGTCGGGGCTGTGCCTGGGTTCCTGCTGTTCCGTTCCTGCCAGGGTGAGTCCAGGGCAGGGGCTGCGCACTGATGTGGTGGTGGCAGGAAGGTGCCACGGGGTGTGTGTGCTCCAGGCTGTTGTGGGGTGGGAGCAGGTGCTGACCGGATAAGGGGGGTACACACAAGGGGCTCCCATGCACACCCCACCATATCCACAAACCCTTCCCCGCATACCTTACAATCACACTCTTCCACACACACAATCACACTCTCCACAAACACCACACCCACCCACACCCTCCCCCACAAACCCCACACCCCTCCCCACACACAGCCCACCACACACACCCATGCATCTCTGGGGGAGCCTTGCTCACTGCTATGTGTGCACCCACACTCCCCATGCACATCCCTCACCACCCACACACACCCCCTCCAGCTATCCTCCCCCATCCACTCACCGCACAAACCCCATACCCACCCACACATTCCCACAAACCCCTTAATACCCCACATACACACACATACACACACATCTGCACACAAACACCCACAGCCTCCCACAAACCCCATATCTCCCCACCCATACCTACCAATACCTACCCACACCACCGCAATATATAAGAGTAAGACTTCATTTTGATCTATTATGCAGTCAGCTCTATATACATAAAACAGGACAAAAATATATTTTATATAAAATTAAAATACACTATTGTGGATTTATGATTTTTAGTATATGATTAGTTTTTTTCCAGTTCTAAGATGGGCAACCCCCCTTCCAAAATGGAGTACTTCTGGGCCAAGGGGAGGGATTTCTGGTCCCAAGATGTTGACAAGGTGGCAAGGCACCTGCCAAGGGACAGGACTACCCTTGTGGCCCTCAACAGCTCACCAAAACTCATTAAGCTGCCCTCCAGCTGAAATAATTGCCCACCCTGGTATACACCATCATGCAATGAGTACATAGCTCTAGGAACCACTACTGTGTACCACTGCTCTTGCTGCAACATTTTCCTAACTATATTGTCTGTACAAGCCACTGGAAGGGAGATGACATTGCAGTCACCTGAGGATTCTTTTACACAGGGAGTGTTCCAGTATCTGGGTAGGCCAGCTTTAAGTCAGCATAATTTTGGCAGAAAACTGCACCAGCACATGCAAGAATGTGATTTCTTTCTTTCTATAGTGAAATTGTTTGAGAGTATTCAGTGTTGGCTTAACTCTGCTCCCACTGAAATCTTATTGTCTAAAACACTATGCCCATTGGTGAGCATGTTTAAAACCATTGCCCTTAAAGTTTACTATTTTAAATGGGTAAATTGTAGCTTATTCCATTAAACAATCCTGTACAGCTCCTCTTCACTGAGTCTGAATTTAAGTGAATTCCATAATGATTATTTTCCATTTAATAATTTTTGGTTAAATTCTTAATCAATTGAAATGTGAAACCTTTGGTTATAACCTTCTTTCTAGTATATAAAAACATCATTTTTTGCCATAAAATAAAATCAAACTATTATAAGAAGAGCTTTATATACCAAAATTAAACATAAAATTAAGAAAATAAGCAACTTAGGCCCCCTCTACACATTACAGGTATTGCACAATTAACTGGTTAATTGTGCAATTATCTTAAGACCAGGTACACATGCAAAGTAGCTATTATGTGCTAAAAAGTTCCAACAAGCTATAAAGTTAGATCTTGAAAATATGTACTAACTTTATAGCTGGTTGCTATCAAGCTTTAATTTTAACATATAGCAGGGTCTAACTTTATAGTTGGTTGCTAGTGAGTTTTATTTGAGCACATGTAGCAGGGTCTCCCCTGCCACTGAGAGCCCCATCAGTTGTAAGGGCTCCCAGCCACAGGGAGGCACCATGCCCAGTATGAAACCCTTGGTCCCTGGGGCATTGCAGCAACCATGATTCCCAAGGCTCAGGGGTTCATGAAACCCCTGGGCTGACAGGCACAGCCAGGACTGCATTTATGAATGCCATCTGCATTCATAAACGCAGTGCCCCTGGCGGCTGGGGGAGGGTGGCACAGCTGCGGGAGTGTGGTAGCAGCAGCAGGAGTGCAGTGGCGGCAGCGGGAGTGCAGCAGCAGCAAGTGCGGCGCTCCTGAGGAACTCCTTTAAGTGTATTTAAAATGCGGATTTGGTATTTACAAATATTTGAAACTGTGAATGCTGAACCCGTGAACAGCGAGGGATTTCTGTACTATGTTTGGTCATATCTTGAGAAGTTATGGTCACAGTTTTCACTAGCTAACCTGCTCTTAGCTAATCAGAATGCAAAGATTTGAATAATGCTGTATGATAATAATAGAATAATAATATAACACTGCAAATTCTTCAAGGGTGGGGCTCTATTATCATAGAAATTTCCATCAAGATAAGTGTTCTTGGCTTCTCTCTCTCTTTTTCTTTCTCTTTCTCTCTCATCAGCAGGGATCCAGGTTTTCTGTTTCCCATGGAAAAATGGAAAAAATATGGATTTCCCCTTTTAAGCAAGAAAAAATCTGATTTTCATGTTAACAGAAAAACACACAGATTTTCCACTTTTGTAGAGAGCTCTCTGCAGGCTGGCAGAGTTCTAGTCTGCAAGAGCTTCTTGCAAAAAGGATGAGAAACCCTAAATCCTGTCCCAAAGGGGAGGGAGAGGGGGAAGAGGCAGAGCCTGAGACTCTCCAGTCAGCCAGGGCTTGGCTCAGGCTTACTTTCCCTCCTGAAGCCTTTGGCATAAGTAATTCTTGCAGGGGGTTGGGGGCCAGATGGGGCAGGCAGGGGGCTGCGAGTCAGGAATAAGGAGCACTGGCACGATTGGTTGGGGAGGACCCTGTGGGTTGGGTGTGGGTGACTGCCGGGGTAGGGGGCTATGGGAAAAGCCAGCAGAGTGAGTGGGACAGAAGGTAGGGGTGTGTGGGTGAGGGCTGGAGGAGCAGGGAGGTGTCCATAATTAATCTCAGGTAGGTGCGGGAGAACCCAGGCAGCATTCCCATGTCCTGTTGAGGGTAGAGATAAGCAGGCAGGCAAGGTCTCTTACCTGCATGCCTAGCAGTGTTGAACACCAGGGGCACCTGCCCTGCTCTCAACTCCCTTTAGGAGGCGGCTCTGTTCACGGTGCAGTGCTGCAGCTCAAGGGATGCTGGAGGCTGGGGAAGGTGCTGAGCTGCTGCTGCCATTCACATGCAGTTTAGCTGAGTGGGCTCCGTGCCTTCACGTGGGGCTTCCCACTGGGGTGCTGGAAGCTCCACGTGGAAGCACAGAGCCTGGCTGGCCTAATGGCATATGACTCCCAGTCTACATACTATCAGACCAGGCTGGCCTGCTTTGTGTCTTCAAGTGGGGCTTCCAGCACTCCAGCAGGAAGCCACACATGGAGGCACGGAGGTTGCCTAGGCAGATGGCACGTGGCTCCCGCCTGCAGTGTTGCAAGCAGCACATGCTGACATGGATCCAGCCTGGTTTGGTTTAAAGGAGCATGCCAATAGGCCAGGCCAGCTCCGTGCGAGCATGTGCAGGCCCTGGGGGTTAGCCAGGAGTATGCATCACTGGGGGGTCTGCCTGCAGTGGCCATGAGTGCCCCATGGGCCCACTGCCTGCTGCTGCTGAGTCACCAGCAGTGGAGCCTGTGCACTACAAACCCCATACCTGCCCACAACCCCCCTCACACACCCAAACCCCTTCATAATTCTCCCACAAACCCCACACCTGCCCACAAACTCCACATGCCCCCATAACCACAGGCCCCCAACAGACCCCCCACACACACACCCCTACACCGCCTACACATTCACAAATCCCTCCCACACAGCCCACACCCACCCCCAGCCATAAAAAGTACCTACATACATTTATAAAGAAGGTTCAAATACTGTTATATTTAGTTTAATTTGTAATGACAATAATAATAATTTTGCATAATTTTGAGTTTTCCTGTGCGTAATTTTGAATATTTCTGCACATAATTTTGATTTTTTCTGCACATAATTCCCTGGGTTGTACAGAGTGGTCTCAGCAAGAGCTCTGATTTTCCATGATGAAAAACCCTAAATCAAATGCCAAAATATATAGGTATTTAGAGTGTATTTGATTATAGTGATTGAGGCACTGGTAGGCTTCCAAATCGCTTCAAAACTGTAAAAAAATCAATAAAACATTGTGTTCAACTGCTACCTATATCAACTGATACCTGTGGCCTTTCATTTTTATCATGGATTTTTGTTTTTTAATCAAAGAATTTGCAATTTTTTTTAAATCAGAGAATTTGCAGTTTTTTAAACAGAGGAAACCAGGATCTTTGCTTGTCAGGGTGGATTGGGGTGGGAGGGGTTAGTGTGCAGCCCCGCTTTGCCACAAAGCTCCATTTTCAGCCTGCCCACACATATACACAGTGAGCTCACCATTGCTTCTTCACCCCTCATTTTGCTGTACTGTATCAGCTATTAAATATACCTATGTAGCTCTGGATACTACAGACACGTTAATTAAAAAGAAACTTTCTAACACATTCTTGGGAGGTTGTCTCCAAAAATCAGGAGAAGAGATATTGGCAAGACTGACAAGGCTGAGGTTGCCGGGATGGGGATGAGGTTGTGAGAAGCTCAGTCACATATTATATGATATACTGATAAGGAGAAAAAATGTATAAGTAGGTAGAATGCATATATGATAGGGCACAGGTGGATATTTCACTATTAGAATTAAAACGCTGAAGAACACTTCCTTTTTAATTGATAATAATTATCTTGATTTTCAAACTCTAGATATATATATTAGTACAGGATATTACTATTATCACATAAATAGGAAGAACCCTTACATCATTGTCTGATTATCTGGTCAGATATCCAGCCATTTTTTCATACGTTGCATAGAGCCAACTTCTAAATCTGCCAAATGAATGACAAAAGTCTTTAAAGGAGAAGATGAAAAGTCATGTAAAGAAATAAAAGCTTTCACACAGCTGTAGAAAAAATACAGGTCTCTTACAGAACAAGAACATATCTATTTTTAGGTTACTAAATGCTCTGTGTATGGGACAGACACTTTTAGAAACTCCATCAGATTGCAAATGCCCTTAGAGGTCACCAAAGCCAGTGAGAAAGACATGCATTGTAAGGTGGCTGGGTCCTTCAGACACAAAAAGGAATCATTCCAACTGTCTCTTATTTTTCTAATGGAATCAAGTTTCATCAACCTTAAGGTTGAAATGAGGTTTTTAGTTTTGTGTCCTTTCCTCCATAGCTATAGCTACTAATATTAGCTTATGTTAGAAGTTGTCAAGTTTATTCTGAAGGCTAAGGAGATTGGGTTTTTTTGGATTTGATTATTGCTGATGATTTGCATTTCATTTCTGAGTTTGAAGACAGTAAGTCAAAAGAGTGTTAAGTCACTAAGATGACCCTTATTTGAAATGTTGCCTTTTAGCTTACACTTCCTTTGCATCTCTTTCCTTCAAAACCATATAGTTGCCACTCCTTACAACTTTTCCAGGATTCTAACCAGAAGTATTTAGAGTTCATAAACTTGAGATTGGCCTAATTTTTTTTAATTATATATTCTTATTGTAGGTGTGTACTCATCTTTTAGGATGCATTTAGATAACGTTTTAAAGACTTGCCATAGCATGAAAGCTAGAAACTATTGTTTAAAAAAAAGGAAAAAAGACATTTGAATTTTTCACTGTCATGATTCTAGAAGCAAGAGAATTTAAAACAAAATCAAGTTCCACAAGACTCACAAGAAATTAATGAGATTTGGCAATATGGCTTCCCAAGTGCCTTAATTTGGCTGAACTATACAGAAAGGATATTTGAAAAAAAGTGATTAACATTAATCAGAAGGATACATTTGTGTATTTGCTGATAATTTGAGCTATTTGGGGGTTTTGTCAGAATGATTTTCTGTAACAATATTTTCTGTAAGAACTTAATTTACAAAAAAGGGGGGAAGGGGATGGTTTGGACAGTATTTTATTTTAAGCCAAACGCATGCTCAGTTGCATTGAACTTATTAGAAACACACTTTTTTCCCCAGTGAATTCAGCATTGAACTACATTTCCTTGTTTTCCTTAAACTGCAAAGTATTTTGTGGGAGTTACAATCCAGAACCTCTTCTCTTCCATGGGGCTATGCTCACTAGAGGATTATGTTGCCTGTAAAGCAGGGGTGGGCAAAATATGGCCCATGGGCAAGATCTGGTCCACCAACTCATTGGATCTGGCCTGTGGGCAAGCACCCACCAATTAATTGTAGCCAGCCCTGGGCTGCCCTCATGGCTTTCTGCTTGGGGTCAAGTCCTACCCACTTCCACCGGGGACAGCTCACACTGCACTCTCACCCATGGCCACTGACAGCCCCAGCCATCACACAGCTTCTTGGTGGGGTTGCTCCCAGTGTGGCTGTAACCATCCAGGTACAGCTCAGCTCCCCTCACCTCCAGAAGCTCCTCCTCCTCCTTGTCCTCCCCCTGCTGTGCTGCTCTAGGCAGCAAGTAACATGAGAAAGTGGCAGCAGCCATGGGGGCACATGCCGAGCACCACACCCCATGCAGGTGCAGGGGAAGCTGCAGCCTGGCAGCTCCTGCTTTAGTACATGGAGCTCCAGGTCCAGCTCATGGCTGCCTTGCACTCACTCAGATGCCAGCATGTGTTGTTCATCATGCCAGGCAGATGGAGTGGGTTAAAGGTGGCTAGGAGCTGGAGCCCCATACCCTGAGGCAGGAGCCTCCTGGCTGCAGTTTCCCCTCTGCCTGACTGGGTTTGCCATGCCAGATGTGCATCCCCACAGCTTCCCTGCATTACCTGCTGCTTGGAGTGATGAAGCAGGGCAGGAGGAGGAAGAAGTGCTGCTGGAGGTGGGGATGGTTGAGCAGTACCTGGGTGGCTGTGGCAGCAGCCCTGTCAGGAATCTGTGTGTGCTGGCTGGGGCTGGGGCTGGGGCTGGGGCTGGGGTGGTGCTGTCTGGCAGGTGTCAAGTGGGTATGGGTAGTACTTAGCCCCATGCAAAACACTGCGGGTGCAGCCATGGGCTGGATGTGAGGGGTCAGGAAGACTGCACCTTCACCACCCGGGTGAGCTCTGCTGCATGCGCCCCCTATCCCCCTCCCTCTCTTCCCCCCACCTCCATCTAGCTCGCAAGACCTAGCATGTGGGCAGCCACCCCCTACACTCCTTCCACATACCCACCTCCCCACACACATACCCCACACTCCCCCACACACCCACCCCCCATATACACCAACACCCCTCACACCCCCTACATTCCCCAATACAATATACAATAGTAAGACGTTTGAGCTAATGTACAATTGCCTTTATATACACTACTCAAAAAACCATGAATCAGGACACAAATTATTTTAAAAATAAAATTAAAGTATGTTATAGTAGATGTTTGGTTTTTAATATATTACTTGTTTTTTATCTATAATTAGTTTAAATGATATCTTCTGAAAGAGTTTATGTATGTGACCCTTGACAGCTCTCCAAAACTCATTAAGTGACCCTCCAGCTGAAATAATTTCCCATCCCTGCTGTAAAGCAATGTGAGACTTATGTCTTAGCAACTTAACACTGTTTGCCTTACTGTTTTCAAACTCAGAGATGAAAAGCAAATCATCAGTAACACCAAAATCCCCCCCCCCCCCAAAGTTATATTGTGTATCATGAGAATCACAAGTATGCATGATTCATGCGAGATTTATTCCAGCTAGGTAGATGGTTTTATAAGGCAAAATATTTATATCAGAAAAATCAGTTCAACAGAATAAAGCAGAACATTTCAATGTCAAGAACTTAAAGGTTTTTCTTTTGTATATTTGAAAATTTCCAGAATATCTCATCTTGCAAATTTTTCAATATTTTGAATTTATTTTCCTTTTTGGATTAAAGACAAACATTGATACCTCCCTTGGGACAGAAATTCTGAATTCAGCTCAGCTTTCCTGATAATAGCCTATACAGGTTTCCCTTGCTTTATGCTGTACATGCATTCCTGGAAAATAGTGCATAATTCAAATTCGCATAAAGGGAACCCACTTTACAATGTAACAAATAGGGATACGTTCCAAGACCTCGACTGTACTGACCCCCAGGCCCATATCTATCACTTTTACAAGACAATTTTGGTACTCGTCAACAGCAGACAGGGCACACAAGTACAGGGCATAGGGTCTCCCCCAGCCCAGCAGGTCAGTCAGTGGGGGAGGGAAGGATCATAGGCCTGGGGGACACATGCAGTGGGGCTCAGGGCACACAGCCCAGCCCTCAGTGAGAACCACCTCCACCGCACATGGATGGGGGAGGGGGGCATGTGTCCTCCCAAATGCCGAGCAGCACCAGCAGCTGCAGCCCAAAGTTAGGTACTGGGACTGGAGCAGGTGCAGGCCCTACACAACTGGCATGGGGCAGGGGACAGAGCTGCGAGCGGCTCATCCCAGGGGCACGGGAAGGGGGAGCATACAGCCTGGGAGGGCATGGGGGGTGCGTGCCTCTGGATCTGCTGCAGGGCAGGGTGGAATGGGCTGCAGGCTGGACGATGCCATGCTGTTCCTGGCTGCGTTGTGCTTGGGCCAGGTGGCAGCACTGCAGGCGAGGCCACGGAGGGGGGCTCTGTCCCCACAAATCCCACTCCCAGCACTGCAGCCACCCTCCCCAAGCACAACACGGGCCTTCCCCAGTGGGAACAGCCCAGCGCTGTCTTCCAGCCCACAGCTGTAGCCCACACCACCCCACCCTGTGCCTACCAGCCCTCGGCCCGCATGTCCTTGGGGGGGGGGGAAGGGATGGAGGGGAGGGGAAGGCTGCATCGGGCTGCTCCCGCTGGAGTTGGCCCATGCTGCACTTGAGGTGGGTGGCTGCAGCCCCAGGGGTGGGGGTTGGGGAGGCTGTGGCCCCCCTCTGTGGCCTCGCGGCACTGCTGCTGCTTCCTGCCTGAGCACAGACCAGTTGGGAGCAGCCCAGTGGGAACAGCCCACAGCCTTCCCTGCCCCATGGGCAGATCTGGGGGTATGCACCCCCTGTGCCTTTCTGGGCTGCGTGTTCCCCCTCCCCACACCCCCCAGATAAGCACTCATGGCTCTGTCCCCCGCCCCGTGCTGGTTGTGCTCTCTCCTTTACTACCGTTGTGGGGGCAGATTGAGGCCCCAGTGATGAGGGAGGGAGTGGGGGCTAGGGGTGGGGCCTCACTCTGCCCCCCTCATCCCCTCCACAGCCCTTCCCCCTCCCACCCCCCGCCCAGACTTACCTGGTGGGCGAGGGAGGGAGGGGAATAGATCTTTTAAATTTTCCTTTTAAATTCCAAAAGTGATCATGAACCTGAAAAGGTTGGAGACCACTGCATTAGAGGGAAATAGGGGTGCTCTAGGAATGCTTTAGGAAAAATGTAGGAAAGGTCTAAATTTCAGGGAGAAGGAGAGAATCTAGGGACATGTCTTACAATATGTGGCTATATTATGTCCCCAACATTTCTGGGGAAGGGTGTTCCCAAGTGTGCCCCCCCCCCCCCCCCGTGCTCCTGTTCATATGTTGACTTGAACATGTGGTAATAAAGGGATGACCTGCAGGAGAATGTAGCCATTCTCAATCATTTCAAAGGTAGATGTCTCAAGTCATGTTTCCAGGTTTGACATATATAAGTGGGAGCTGGTGAGTAGGGCATGCTCGTGGATATGCCAAGGACATGGTGTAGACATGCACTAAAGAGATATCCAAGCACTATATTGCTCTTTTCGTAGAAAATCAACATAAATTAACTTTAGGTTTGATCCTCACATGAATCATGAATTGAGTAAAGGAAAGGTGGTTCTAAGTAAAGTAAAGATGGAAAGTAAAGTTCTTCCATGTGCACAAACCACTGCTCTAGTTTACAGCTAATGGGACTATCCCAGTGGGACCATTTTGCTACCTGGCAATTGCAGGAATGTATCACTCACAGGTCTCTTCCCTTCCATTTGCTATTGGTCCTGACATACCCCCATGCTATGGTTCACACCAGTCAAAAATTCCCCTATGGTGAGGGAACCTTCAGCTTCCACTCTACGGCAGCTTTAAGACTATGTACAGTCTCAGTAGGTAATGGCAAAGCCAACAATCTGGCCTTCAGTTTACAAATGTTACAAATATCCTTTAGGCATTGTCCCTTTTTAGAGATACTAATACATTTAGAAGTATAGAAATGGAAGGGAGGTATACATTCAAAGGCAGGTTTCGGAATGCACACTATGATATCTTGTGTGTATGTATTGAAATGTAAGTGTACTTCCCAGACTTTTATAACTGTTCATCATTACTGTCCTTTTTTATATAATGAACCCTTACTGCATAATTTTTTCCTTGTGCACATCTTTAATAAAGAAATGTAACATTTTGTTAATACTTTTGCTTTTTCTACTTCTATTTTCATCTTTTCTTCCTCTGGTTTCTGCAGATTTCTAGTAAGTGAACCAGGGTCTAAACTTCGCTGCTCTTGTACAAAGAACCATTAAGGATCTTCATTCACTTCTTGCTTCTAGTACTTTCATGAATCAACAGGAGAAATTAAAAAAAATGTCCTTTTTTGGTAGAATGTATAAATAACCTTTAGGAAGCTACAAGAAAAAAGCGACAAACAAACTGTATTGTTTTTTTTACATTAGGAGAGTTTAGGATTTTCTGTCTTTAATAGCAGGGGAATTCCAAAACACATAAAATCACTGCAGTCCTTGATTTGTATCTTCTACAAATGCAGTTTCAGTCATTCTGTACAAGTGAGAATCCTTCTAAGTAAGTTACTAGTTGTTCAAAAAAGTTTCAGATAAAGGAAGAAGTTCATATTTTGATCTTGGTCTTGGGAAATGGCCTCCATTTTTCTAGTGGGCCAAACTAAAATCCTTGTTCCAAAACTTCCTGATGTTGGAAGAGTTTAACATGCATTTTAATCTTTTGAGTGCATCTCTAGATAATATCTCTCCAGAAATATTTTGCCTTTTTCATGTTCCTTGTTTTCAGTTTGGAAGAGTTACTTCCTCGCATGTAAAGCAATTTAGGAACACAAATGAGCATTCTTCAAAGTGCATGTGCCTTTTCCTTTATCCCAAGCTTCACTGAACCCTTGTCAGCAATAGCTAAGATTATAGATCCCTTTCAAAATACTGTCTTTTATAAGCAGAAACTGTAATCTATTGACTAGAGCATGGTACTGGGATGCAAAAGACCTGAGTTCTATTCCTGATTATGCCACTAGCCTCCTAAATGACCTTGAGCAAGTCACTTTACCTCCCTACATTCACATTCCAATACATACATACAAGATATCATAGTGTGCACCTAAAGCCACATAAATATATAATGTTAATGTAGGATATTAGTGGAAATCTTAATTTGCACTGCATCTCAGAACCTCTTGAACTGAGGTAAATATACTCTGTCCTAAAAAAAAATGATCCCTGTTCCAATCTAGTATGATTTCTTCCCAGGACATTTCTTTGTGTGCAAATGGAGAAATTTACCTCCAGACTTTTGTCTAGAGGGTCCTAGTCTCAGGGCAACTCTGTCATTGCAGCCAAGGCCTAAATTTCCCCACTTGTGAAATAGGGATAATGATCCACAGCTATTCTGTGTAGTTCTCCAAGGCTTCCTAGTGATAAGTGCTATAATATTTCAACATTCTTCCCCTTTTGGCTATTGAGAAAATACACCTATGCCTCTCAAGCAAATCCTGGGACGTCATTCTCCCCTTGTACTCGGCCTTGGTGAGGCTGCAGCTGGAGTACTGCATCCAGTTTTGGGCTCCATAATTCAAAAAGGATGTGAAAAAGCTTGAGAGAGTCCAGAGAAAAGCCATGCACATGATCAGAGGTCAGGAAAACAGACCTTACGACAACAGGCTGAGAGCCATGGGGCTCTTTAGCCTGGAAAAACACAGGCTCAGGGGTGATCTGATAGCCACCTATAAGTTTATCAGGGGTGTTCACCAGTATCTGGGGGAACGTTTGTTCACCAGAGCACTCCAAGGGATGACAAGCTAGAATGGTTATAAACTACTGGAAGACCATTTCAAGATGGACATAAAGAAGAATTTCTTTACTGTCCGAGCCCCCAAGGTCTGGAATAGCCTGCCATCGGAGGTGGTTCAAGCACCTACATTGAACACCTTCAAGAGTAAATTGGATGCTTATCTTGCTGGGATCCCATGACCCCAGCTGACTTCCTACCCTTCAGCCGGGGGGCTGAACTCAATGATCTTCCGAGGTCCCTTCCAGCCCTAATGTCTATGAAATCTTATTTCATGGATGAGCTACTTGTGCTTGGAGATTGACAATACTACACAAGTAGCTCATCCACAACAATACTACACAGAGTAGATTTTTTTTTTTACTTCGCTCATAATTCTCCTTGGGTTTTTAGATACAATTCATGAGTGCATGTACAGGTTTCCTGTTCTGCCTCCCTTCTCTTCTACTGCATTCACATCTTTTTTTCTTCCCTTATTTCCTTATATGCAATGAGATATTTCAGCTTTACTTCTTTGCATCTGGACGGAATCTAAAAGCAAACTGTGTTGATTTAGGGGAAGCAAGACTCCATGCTTATAAAACTAAAACAAAACAAAACAAAACAAAACAAAGAAACATTATTGGATTAATCTCTCTCTGCTATTCATTTAATTGTCTGTGCTTCACACATTTCTCCAAACACAGCAAATAGAAATATTGCAATGCTCTACCTGCTGCATTTTATATCATTAAATATTTATTAGAATTTTTCTACTTCTCAAGGGTTTGTAACTTACCTAAACATGTCAAATGCTGCAATGTGGTGTTTTGAAGAAAAAAAGCTTTACTGACATGCTAGCAATATGTGGTGTGATTCTGAATATTTTTGCATACTTGGATATTCCTTAGGGTACAAACAAAGCTCTGTCTCTCTGACCCAAGCTGTTCTTTCCATGTCCTCTGTGTTGCCGAGTCCCATAGGTTTTCCTTCTCCTTCTGTTCAGTTACAGAAACAAAAGAAAGTATGGTATAAATATTGAATAGGAAATATGATTAAAGCACAGGATTGGAAGTTAGAGAGCCATATACTGTTTCTGTCACTGACTTGATAAATGACTTGGGAAAAATCACTTAACTTCTTCATGTTTCAAATTCCTTTTCTATAAAGTGGGGGTAGTTTTTATTTATCGCTGTAATATGGTGAATCTAACGTTCACATGGCAAACTTACTGGTACCGGATTAGGTACTGTGCCTTCAAACATGTCATGCTTCCTTGTGTAGGTTGCCTCCTGAACTGGAAGCAATGTAGCTGTGTTCTCACTGTGTTGAAGAAAGGCTAATTAGCATGGATGCTTGTCATTAGTACTGTCACTGTGCAGTTCTAATTAGCCCACTTGCAGTGGTCCATAGACATAGTTACCCTCATTTCAGTTCAAGAGGCAGAACAGCACAGCATGGTACTACAAGTTTTCTGTGTAGATATACTGTACTGCTCAAATTGAAGGTTCATTTGCTTTAAAAGTAGCTAGTTCAGGTTTTTTGTAACCATGGGAGAACACAGAAAAATTTACAGTTTTAACTGTTCAAATGAAACAGATCTGTTGTAACAGCCAGAATTTCACTTGACTGCCTTTCATTGACCCCAAGCTTCTCTTTGCTATGTACAAAAATATCCCTGCCCTCAAGAAGAGCAAACCAAGTTGTGCCACACCCTTCCCCCTGCATGACTGCACCCCTTCCTCAAAGTTTCCCATAAAAGAGCTGAGCAGATTGTGAGCAAGTGTCTGCTCAGCGTGTCTGACTAAGACCTTGAAGTGCCCTGCTTGACCCCAACTTCGCTTCTTGTTTTTGCTTGATGTCTGCCCAGCCATATCTCTAGCTCCCTGATCCCCACATCTGTTGCTCTTGATCTTGGCCTTGCTTTTTCAGACTTGAATTCTGGCCCAGACCCCAGCTGCCAGCCTTGTTCTAACCATCACTCAGGATAACCTAAACCTGATTGTCATACCTCATGACTCTCACGCTGGCCACATACCAGGCTGCTGTGTTGGCTCCCAATCCCTTAGACCTATGTCCTTAGGCTACTCTGGGCGCATCTACATGTGATGCTATGTTGCCATAGCAACATGCTATGGTGACATAGCATTCATAGGTGTCTACACATGACCAGCAGCTACTTCACCATAGTGGTGCAGTCCACTGTTACAGTATGCCTCTATAGCGAAGTAGCTGCTAAAAATAACTGTTTGCTGCGTGTACAGTGCAGTACGGTCTGTCACTGTGCCATGCTTTAGTAACAAAAGGAAGTAACAGTGGCGCGGTAACAGTGTCACTGTAGGGCAACGTGTAAATGTGCCCTCTTTGTCTAAACAGAGTCCAGGCACCATCTCTGCCTGGGGTTCCTAGGCACTCATCTGAAGTGTAGGTCCTTTCTCTAGCACTTTCCTTCTGAGATCCCTCTGCTATGGCTCAGGCTTCTCCACCTTAACCTGTGACTCACCGGAACTCCAATTATGTGGGAACTATGGGGTCATCAGAGGCATATGATAATGGCAGCATGTAATTCACTTATATTTTTCACAGGATTTTTATAAAACTCTCAAATAACTTGAGCAATACATAGACCTAGACAAAATAATAAAATCCATATTCTTTTCCCTGTGTCAGTTTCTTTATCACTTTGGACATTCTTCGGGTTTAGGTGAATATACAGGAACATACATATTCTTCAGAACATATAAGAAAATAAGAAATTCCTAATGTCCTATGTGCCATAGTGGCAGAATGTGGATACTGAGGGGGAAGAGTAAAAGGATTGGCTTTTGCCATGACATGGTAATACACAGTAGAGTTAGTCTACTGCGCATTTAGCATTTCATGTAGATGCACCCAGTAAGTAGTACATACTTAGTTACTTTCCCTACTGTATCCATGATTTTGTAGACCTCTATCGCTCTCTCCCTCATTCTCCCAGTCTTTTTCTAAGCTGAAAAGTTCTCTCCTTCTATGGAAACCTCTCCATATGTCTCCATCATCCTTTTCACCTCAGTTTGTGGATATGGAAAAGCTTGAGAGGATCCAGAGAAGAGCTACCCATATGATTAGGGACTTGTAAGGCAAGCCGTATGAGTAAAGGCTGAGGAACTGAGGCCTCTTTAGCCTAAAGAAGAGAAGGTTGAGAGGGGACTTGGTAACAGCTTACTGCTATATCAGAGTAGTGCATCAGGAGCTGGGTGAACAACTGCTCACTAGGTTACCCCCGGGGAAGACCAGGACCAATGGATACAAGCTCCTGGAAGGCTGCTTCAGGGGAAATACCAGGAAAAACTCCTTCACAGTCAGGGTGTCCAGACTGTGGAATAAACTCTCTCCAGAGGGTTGGTCAGTCACCTACCCTGGAGGTTTTCAAGAGAAGACTGGACAGTCACCTCTCTAGGGTCACCTGTGTTCAGTTGTCTTCCTGGCTAGAGCAGGGGGACTGGACCTGATGATCTGCAAGGTCCCTTCCAGCCCCTAATAATCTATGAATCTATGAACCTTCTCCTGAAGTTTGTGGTTTGTCTTCAAGAACACAGAGCATCTCTCCTCCTCCCAGGTCAGCCACATTTGTCCATTGATGGTCACTGAATTAAACAACTCCAACAGCCCTTGGTGTGAAAGCTTAATGCTCTCATCCTGTCCCTTGCTCCACGTTCCTTTTTGTGCTTCCCTTGACTGGTACAAACGATGCTATTATCCTTACTGCAAAGATGGTCTTAACACTAGTTCCAGCATTTTCTCCTGTGCACCCTTCCTTTATACAGAAAAGTCTCTAACTCAGGGCCTGAATCTCTAGCCATGGGGTGGAGTGGGGCAATCTGTCTATTTTGCATTGAGAAAACAGGTTATTAACTGTAGATGTTGTTAGTTGTCCAATGCTATTGTCACAGGGCACTAAGGTGCCTGTTCCTTTAAGGGCAGAAACTGCCTTGAGAGAGGGCCCTAGCAGTTAGGCAGGAACCCCACAAGTGCAGGCTACTGTGGCAGCTGGCTTAAGGAAGTAATTAGCCTGTACCTGCAGCCAGTCAGCTGATCGGAAGAGGCAGGACCCTGGGCCCATATAAACCCCAGGGCTGGGACTAGAGAGGCAGTTCCCTGCCAGCAGCCAAAGGGGAAGGAGCTTCCAGGGAGGAATTGCCCAGAGACACTGCAGCTGCCTGGTATGCTGCACTTAGGGCTAATGGGGATCCAGGAGCTCACCAGGTACCCTTGACTAGTAGGCACTTAGTGACAGGGAAGAAGTTTGACTCTTTTAAAGGGGCAGAGCACACCCTGAACTTTTTGTGTTACATTATTGCCCAGGGGCTCATATTTTGGTTGCTGTCTTATAAATCCGGAGGATTGGGCTAAGGCTATTGGGGAAGGAGGAGGCCTCATTGGGGGCCCACTACAGTGTGGGGACCCCAGCACCAGAGTGGGCACCGTATTTGGGGCGAACAGACCCCAGTGCCAGAGTGGGTGCCGTATTTGGGGTGAACAGCACCAGGGGCACTGAGAGAGACAGGGCTGCAGAGAGCCCAGTGCCAAGGGGCGTCAAGAGAAAGACAGGGCTGTGGAGAGTCCAGTGATGACCGATGGCCAAACTAAATTAAGGCCTTGGAGGGACAATGAGTGAATGCCATCTGCGAGGCTTGGGGCATAGTAAAGGAGCGGTTTGAAGCCACACATCTAGCCCATAAGGCTGGGGGTGTCCCGAGAGGCACCCATTTTTGAAGTGGGACTGAAATGGGTCTGAGAACCCACAGGATTCAGTGGGGTCCATCAAGACTGTACCCAACATAAACTCGAGGGCAGCCTCCCTATTCATAATAATCACCAACAAGACATGGCAGGCGAGAAAGAGGGTACCCATTGGGCAAGATTGGCACAATCAAGGGGACCTAGAGGTATCACAGCCATCCCTGAGGACCCCGTCCTGTGACAGCTATTCACAATCTTACCTGGCTTATACCTTCCTGGGCGTGTCTACACATGATGCTATATCACTGTAGTGATGCACTATTGTGACGTAGCTCTTTGCAATAGCAATGTAGTGTTGGCACAAACTGTGATGCCAACTCAACATCATCATAGCAATGAGCTACCTCACTATAGCGCATCACTACAGTAATGTAGATGCTAAAAATAACTGTGCACCATCATTCAGTGTTTCTTAAAGCAAGTACTAAATGATGGTGCAGTAACAACTGCTCCATGTGGGGCATGTATTGATGTGCTACCCTATCTAGCCTTCCTTCTGCTTTGTACATTTGCCTTTTTTAAAAACTGCAGTACCACAGAATTAGAACACAGATGCCATCTAAGAAATTCTTCTCCTGTGCCACTGATTTGCCGGAAGCTTACACCAGCTGTGATGTTATCTGAGTAAAACCTATAATTTGAGAAAATGGACCCAAAACAACACTTTTATGTTTAGCATACAGGAAAGAAATAGAGAGGCAGAGAAGTCAGTCTTGTGCATTACAAATCACTTTGTGGTTTGAAGACTATGTTCCTTAATGACATTCTCATTAAAAGTTCTTGCTGCCAATTGATGTTTGCTTTCACCTTCAGAACTGTCTGCATTAATAATGAGTAACCTCACTTGCAAGTTATTTACATGAAGCATTGTTAATGTCAGTACCACAGACAGCAGCTCTGTGCTAGGCATTGTAGAGAGAGCACTCTCTGCTAATGAATTCGTGAAGCAACCCCTTTTAATTTCCAGCATATGGGGTAGTACATTTGTGCAGTTATGTGGGTGTGGCATGGGGATTCTGCTGTGGGGATGCATCACTTATGCTGGGCTAGGTTGGATTAACTCTGTAGGAAAGAACTAACCTGTGGTTTTAAAGGCCAGTATCAACACTTTGGTTTCTTTGCCCTGTATTTGGGTATTTTTCACTCTCCTAATACCAGTCCCTTGCAGTGATTGGATTAAATTTTCTCTCCTGGGCACATTGAACCTAGGTGGCCATTCAGTTCTAATGACCCAATGTACTGACCTGGGAGGCAGGTAAAATAAGAAGAATTTTGAAGTGTCCCTGATAAGTACCCCAAATCATCATGGATCCTTCCATTTGCCCATAATATTTTTCAGTTAATAACCTGAAAGTAGAGAGATGGGAATATAATCTGGCTGCTGTGATGATGAAGTAAGAAGTTCCTTCTGTTTGCCTTATCCATGTTCCTAAAAAGTTTTCTTGGACTTTCAAATTCAGAAGAACTAAAAAAAAATCAAAATTAATTATAAAGATAATCTAAAATGAGCTAGTTTTGTTGTTAAAGCAATAGCTCTTTAACTCCCAATCTTTTCCCCTTCTCTCTTCCACCTGAAGATTAAAGTGTCCAGAGTAGGTGCTTGCACCACCTCTGGGGGAAGTTTTTCCAGGCCCTGGGGACTCGGACAGTAAAGACATTTTTCCTTATGTTCAGTCTAAAACAGTCTTCCAGGAGTTTGTGACCATTGGAATTTATCTTCCCTTGGGGTGCCCTGGTGCCCTGTTCTCCTAGTTCCTGATGCACATCTCTTATGTACTTATAGGCTGCCACCAAGTCACCCCTGAGCCTATGGTGGGTAAATTAAATAATACTTTTACCCAGCCACAAGAACAGATGACTCCGTACTCAACTACAGCTACATCAGTCACTGGACTGAGGAACATGTGGGGCTAAATTTTACTGTCTTTTAAAATGTTGCAATTCCCACTGACTGTGAATCAAGTTTGTCTGCAGAGAGAACACCAGTTAATGCATTGTGCACAGAAGTTGAATGGTTTCTTAAATCTGGTCTGCAGTGGACCTGAAGTTTGGAGATTTAAATCTGTTAATATTTGGTACATTTTAAATATGGCTGGGCCAGCTAATCATTAGTGTTGATTTCAATGGGATTGCCTCCTTTTAAGTGAGAGCGTAATTTGAACACAAGAGTTTTACACTGGCAGAGCCTTTACAGCTGTTCACTGACCAATTTTTAGTTAAACATTTTTAGACTTAAACATTTTTAAAGTGCCTTTCTTATTTTTCTTTGCTGTATCAAGCTTTGACGTAGCATTCACCAACTGTCATTTATCTCTTGTTGTTCTGCTACCCCAGTTATTTAATGAGCATCCAATTATCATGGACAGATTTGGTAATATGCAACAGGCATTACTTTTATTGCCTAGCATAAGAGAAAGGTCCCCTAGAAGATCTATATATTTGGTTTCTCTGCTCTTCTAAGAAACAGAAGAATTGCCACGGTAACACTGCCATAGAATAATAGGTCAAGCTTTCCTCAGGCTCATTTTATTAAATTTTACTTAGCAATAGATGCTAGTATAAAATGTAGGCTTTAACATTTCATTGAAGACCTCGAAAAATGGTCATCTGATTAATTTAAAACTCCTGCATGTAGAAACTAATATAAAGATAAAGGCTTATCTTTAGATAAAAGTACCCAAGAATCTTAGGCTAAAAATCAGAACTGATTTATTGATACAGATGTGCTGAAATATGGAAAATAGTTCTCTCAGGCTGAATGCTTTCACAAAACCATAGTGAAAACATAACAAGCAAAAGGAATAGCAATTCCATTGTCAAAGCGTGGCCTGTTTTATAGTTTCATAGCTGGTAGTGTCAGAAAGGACCTAAGCAGATCATCTAGTCCGACCCCCTGCCATGGGCAGGAAAGGATGCTGGGGTCAAGTACATTTAAGTGCATTCCATCATATTAAATTACAATAAAATAATGTGTTAACATTATAATGTTGATACTTCAAACATGTTTGTCCTGCTCATTCAGATTATTTTGAATATTTTAACACTTGCCCAATTGCAATCCTCTACATATTTGTGAAGACTTTATATCCAGGTGGAATGCAAATAAGATGTTTATGAATACATAGGGGCTAAAAACAAATCAGTAAAGTCAATACTGCTATTATTTATAGTTATTTTTCATAGTCATAAACACTCTATACTGTACGCTTCCTTCATTAGCCCAATTAAATTTTTATTGGTTCAGTTACGAGTGTACCCAAAATGACATTACTAAAAAGGGCCACATTTTAGCTGTATGAATACTAGGGACATCAACTATATTTATGGTCATCTGTATATATTATTTGTTGAAATATTACTTTAGAAGCTCTGACCCAGATGCATTTTGCCTCTAAGATGTTTAATTCAGCCTCAGCTAGCCCCCAGACTGCATGTCTTTCTCCAGGAGTACATCCTATTCCACGTAAGCTCTGACCCAGATGCATTTTGCCTCTAAGATGTTTAATTCAGCCGCAGCTAGCCCCCAGACTGCATGTCTTTCTCCAGGAGTACATCCTATTCCACGTAGGCAGATGTGGAGTTCTATTCTGACCAAGGTCAACCTCATGCAACTTTCTCCCAGGGAGACATGTGGCTCTACCACCCTTTCAAAGGGGCTCCCTTATTCACTTCTATCATGTCAGGGTCAAACTCACTTCAGTTTCCTCAAAAGGGAGATCCTTTGTTGGGATCCAGTTTATTCAGAGGGAAGATGTCTACCTCAGCTAGTGCATCTATTTGACCAATAGCATGATTGGCATTAGGATAAGATACAGAACCTGTTGTAGCTTGGCTACTGGGTAGAAAGAAATACAAATATCAATGGGACAAGAGGGAGTCCATATAAGAAGCAGCCTGGCTCTCTACCTCAATGAGGAAACTTTCTTGGTGTCCAAGATGGGTCTAGGATCCAGCTGATTCATTTTCTAGTCAGTACCCTGACCACTACGCTATTGAACAAAAGGTAGGTATGTCTTCCTCCTCAAACAGTCCCTCAGTGGACACGTCTACATGAGACGCTGACTGCACATTAGCATCTCATGGCAAAAACTGTGCCAAGACACTACTGTGCAGTAGTGTTAGGCAGTAATGTCACAAAAAGGTGTTCACCAGTGATAATGTGCAGTAACTTTGGTTATTGCACATTTATTTAATACTTGCTTATACAAGTACTAAATAAATGCTCAGTAACCACTATGCAGTAGCGTCTCATGTAGATGTGCCCAGTGTGGGGATTTTCTGTCTAAGGAACTGGGGATTTGCAAGGAGTTTGTGCTTCTCTGATGGAACTAGACAGTGGAGTTTATACTGACTCATTTCTGAGCACGTGCAGTGGTGTAATTGTAGTGCCTAGGGATCTTTCCAGGTCAAAAGGTATTTAGGCAACTTAGTGATTTGAAGGCTGCTGTATGGAATGCAATCAGATCATATTTAGTGATTTAGATGCCAAAGGCTTTGTACAGAAGTGCTTTGTACATATTTTACAGCACTGTAATTTAGAGCACTTTTTATAGCACTATAAAGTTAAAGCAGTCTTAAACATAACAGAAGTACAGTGTTTGGTCTGGGTGGGCACTGTACCCATTTTTAAAGTGCTATAAAGCCATGCACTGCTGTCAAGTCACAGCAATAAGGTGCTTTAAATGGTGAAAAAAGCAACTTCTGTATGGACCCTAACAGCTTTGTAAGTGTCACTTAGAGGTGGAATAGAATTTGGACCATTCTTATCTTAACACATAATTGTAAAATTAGAGATGGGCCCAGCTCTGATGATGCAAACTGGGACCTGACAACTTTCAACCATTGAACTCCTAATCTCTAAGAGCTTTTCATGCAGTTCTAATCTTCATAAGGGACCAACCCAAATGCAAAGATCGAAAACAATATCCCCTATCCTCAAATCTAGCAGTTTTGATCCAGATATGCAGCTGAGGTAGCCGATCTTTTTACCAAATCAATTATTAAATAACTTGCTTCTTTACATTTATTTTCGTTTTGACATTGTCAAGAAAATCCTTCAGCCACTGCTTAAAATACTGGATATGAAGTTATGGGTGTCTCAGATACAATGCTTACTACCTAGATGCCTTATCATGAGGGCTTTTCACTGTATTATCTCCAGACAGATTTTAATGTAAATCACCTGCAGCAAAATAGCATTTGCTCCCTGGGAGCAAGCTCTGGCTTGTCAGGTTAACATATTTCCACACATACAAGTCTCTGCTTGACAAACAGGCTGATAGTCACTGACAAAATATGTCCGAATTCCGTATCTGTCCTGTACATTAATACTTTAAGCTTGCTGGAGGGCAAAAATAACCCTAATATCAAACAAAGGAAATGAAGCTAATAGAATCCCATGAAATTTAAACTTTCACTTGAAAGAAATATAAGGAACCTGTTTAAATGGTGGAAGGAGATATCCATTCCTCTTATAATAATAGATAACATTACTTTCTTGCTTAGCAGAAGGGATTATACATATCATATGGAGAAAAATAATTGGCTTGTGAAACCATTAGAAAATGCTAGAAAAGCTATGGATTTGGAGTGACAACCAGTATATATTACTAGTGACACATAAAAAGTAACTTGTGTAGATTTCCAAAAATTTTCAGTCAATGACATTCTTGAAAGCTAACAAGTCATTACATCATAGTTTCACATGTTTTAAGCATATATGCCTCTTAATAAACCAAAGGGTTTTTTTTAAATTAATACTGTCAGTTCCTTTATTACAAGACAAATGGAATAAGATTTGGAAGAATGTTTACACTGTAGTTTGATCCATCTCTACTCTCAAATCTTCCTCTTTTTCTATTACAACATTTTGTAAGATTGGTTCAGGGAAAAATATATTGGAATTTTCATATTTTTGTTCTAATTTGGTACAAAAAAATTAAAAATCTGGGAATTTCCTATAGAATAGAAAAGTCAGTTAACAATCCACTTCCATGGACACGATGCTTGGGAATCATGCTGCCATATACACAGCCACTTCAGTGGAGTGTGTCCCTTGTTCTGGTCTGCACCATTGACATTCTATAAACTAATAGAGCTGAGATATAACTTTATATAAGCAAAATTTAATTCATCAAGCAAACGTGAACATCTAGAATGGTGAACCTGTCAGGTCTGGATGGGTCCTCAGATCAGAGGAAGGATACCTGATTCCCCAAACCTTTTTCAACTGTACAGTTGGTCTTGTAAAAGATATTACAAAAAGCCTTGCCTTTCAAACCTGGCTGAGAAATCCTATTTCTATACCAAATGACTGATTCCACTTTCATGCTAGTGCAGATTAGGCAGTAGTGTAACTAGGGGTAGGTGGGCGGGGTAACCACCCTGGGCACTAACTTAATAGGGGTGCCAGAATTGCACCCTGACAGCAGAAGCAGTACCACAACATTGCTCTTGCAGTAGCGGGTAGGTGCATGGACACTGTGCTTCTGTTGTTGGAGACAAAGTGAGTAGACACAAGTCCTGTCCCCTAGGATAGATCGCGCAAGCAGCCACAAGTAAGTAATGCCTCAGGGTCGGGGAGGGGGGGAGGCAGAGGTGAACCCCAGGGATGGAGGGAGCCAAGGGAATCCTGGGAAGCAGGGGACAGGAAAGAAGCCTGGAATGGAAAGTGGGGGGAGGACTGGAGGGGGAATTCTCACCTTTCAGTCCTCCAGGTCCTTACTGACTAGAACATGTGACTGCTCCAAACTGGAGCTCACCCTAACACCAATCAACATTTGTGTACCTCACAGCATAAGGTGTAACAAGGCCCTAAGTTACTCGTGGTATAAATCTAGCACACATGAGAGGCCTTTTGGGCTCTAATCTTTTGTGTGTTTGCAATCCTTGATCGTTAAAAGTAAGTCTTGGCAGTAGTGATTGTAATCTGACCTGAATTTAATTCAAATGTTCTGCCTAAGGACTTGTTTGTTTATGGTAACCAGTTCTGTTACGTTTTATTTCATAATGCATGTGATGAGGGTACAGTCTAGTTCCTTCCATATTCATTTACAGGATGATTAATGTACATGTGGAAAAGAACACTCATTTAAATATATAGCTTGCTAATTAATGAGGTGATACTCAGAATGTGGGAACCATTTCAGAAAATAAACCAATTAACACAGCATTTATAATAGTTACTTTTTCTAACAGGGAGACAGATTGAGTAGACCTGACCACTTCTGTATATTCAGAAATATGAAATGGTATAATTAATTTACAGTGTATGCTTGAATAAACATAGGTGGTCTCCAGTAAATTATATAATAGGTAGGAGGTGGGGCCTGGACATAGCTCAGTGAACTTTCACTAGAATAGTCTTTTTTGAAAATTAAGAATGTCTGGAATTTTTTCCAAGTAAAAAAGGTGTTTTGTGGTTTTATTGTACCAGCACTTCAAGAGCGTAACATAGGTTCCAGTTGTGGTAGATGATCTAATTAAGCAGGTAAGGTAACAGTTCCTACCCCAAAGAGCTTAAAATGGAAGTAGACAAGACAAAAGAGGGATTAATGTAAAAATATTACTCACTATTCTAGAGAGAGATTGAAGGTATGGACAGCTCATTTCTACTGCGCAGTAGCATCAGAAAAAAACTGTGTGGGGATACTGGTTACCATGCAGTCATTTAGTACTTGGTTGTGCAAGTACTAAATGACTACTCAGTAACAACTGCACAGTCTGCCACTTTTGTAGAAATGGCCACAGTATCTCAGCACTTCATAACATTGCAAGAACATAATATATTGGGGTGTATTCCAACCCCCTGGCTGGAGAGCTACAAAGTCGCCTCAAAGATGTGCTGTCTAGCCAGGGGGAGATGTGGTTGCTCCTTTGCTGTCCTTGACTCCTGTGGCAGGGGATGGCTGTCTCTAGCTTGTGCCACGTGGTAGAAACTGCTCTCCAGTTCTCCCCACTTCTGGATGTGTTACGCATAGCTCTACAAAATGTAGCCACACAAAGGAGTTGTTTTTTTTAAAAGTGATAATATTTTATAGAGCTTTTGGAATCTTTTAGTGCTACTAGAAGCTCAAATGCCTGCACACACTCACTTTTTGTAGTGCTACGAAGGCGTGTTTTTCACTGCAACTGGAGCACCTGTCCATGGCTTGAGACAGTTTTTGACTTGAGGAACTGTGGAAATATACCGCAACATCTCCTGAGTCCACAGGATAACCTTCCTCTTTATATTGAGAGAGAAGGGAAATAAAAAGAAAAACAGTAATGTTATTGCTCGGTGCTCTCCCCAGCATTGAGAGGGTCCAGAGGAGGGCCACTCATATGGTCAAGCGGCAGTGGGGCAGGCCGTACAAGGAGAACCTATTCAGCCTCCACAAGAGAAGGCTGAGAGGGGATCTGGTGGCCACTTGCAAAACCCACCAGGGGAGACTAGCGAGAATTGGGGGAGGCTCTGTTCAGGAGACATTACGGTCAGAGCTGCCAGGCTGTGGAGTGGGCTCCCAAGTGAGGCGGTGCTCTCTCCTATCTTGGGAGTCTTCAAGAGGAGGCTGGCCAGATATTTGGCTGGGGTGATATGACCATGGCACCCATTCCTGCCCGGGGCAGGGGGTGGACCTGTTGATCTGTTTAGGTCCCTTTCAACCCTAAGCACTATGAAACTATAAAACTATGTTACTTTGTCTCAGAGCATCTCTGATTGTCAGAAAAAAATACCTAAAACATATGACATTTAGATAAAAGATTATTTTATGTTGTTTTAGGACACAGCAGGTCAGGAGAGATATAGAACGATTACCACAGCCTATTACCGAGGTGCAATGGGCTTCATTTTAATGTACGATATCACAAATGAAGAATCCTTCAATGCTGTACAAGACTGGTAAGTAAAAGTTGGTGTTAGAATTAAGTATTTGTTACTATTTATATGCTGCTGCTCTTAGGCTATTTTGGAATATATTTGGAATATTCTCAAAATGTGATCAAATCAAAGGTATTATTTACTTCTTGTCAATTCATATTTGATTTTGAAGGCATTTTTCATTTGGTAGAAACCTGGCTTATGAATGATGGTGGAAAGATTTGATGTGCTATTCAAATGAAGCATTGCCTTCTTTTCCAGATTTCTCAAATATATTTTGCCTAATGTGTCAGCCTTTAGTTTTCTGCTTTGAAAAAATACAACAAATGCTTTAATATCTGTTGCATATAGTTTATTGCATTCACTGTGTTTTCTCTGCTCTTGATTAATATTTTAACATTTGCACTTTAGCTTTCCATGTATTATTTGTAGGACTAAATCAAATGCTGCATTAGCATGTAAGACAGCTATCAAGGACAGCAATAAAACATTCCATAATGTGAATATCCTGAAGAAAATGGTGACACCATTTTGTGGGGCTTGTTTTTTTATTTATTTCTCTATCATGTTCCTTTGAGCCTCTTTTGCTAATTATTGTTGCCCAAGTATGATGCTTCTAGAACAAAAAGAACCTGAAAACTTCACAAAAGGAATAGCTTTTTACTATTATTAATTATGTTATAAATATATATAGTACATATAATATAGTTATAGTAAGTTGTGAGCAATGTCAGTGTGTTTGTAATTCAAAGCAAGATTACATCTATGGTTCTGAAACATTTTGCAGTCATAGCTGAGATTTCATCCTGTTTTCCATTTATTAATTTTACCTACAGTTCATTATGGTATATTGATATACTTGGGTCTTTCTTGAACATTCAGACCTTGTTTATGAATTGTACTGGGAGATTTTGTGTGACTAGAAGGCTTGCTCTGTGGAACAGAACATCTTCAGACCAATCCACATAAAAATCAACTCTTTCCCCACCCCCAACCAATCTCTTACACCCCTCCCTCCCCCACCTAAAGCAGGGATAGAAACATGTCCTGAATCACCAGCCCTGTAGTGGCAACTCACAGATGTAGCTCCTAGTCAAGCCCTTGCTTGCCAGCCAGTCACAGCTTAGTGAGAGAAGGGTTTTAGCCTTAATGGGTACGTCCACACATGCAAGCATGTGTGCTTGCAACAGCTCAGATAGAAGCAGTGCAAATTTGAGCTGGAGCTTTTTGACTCAGTGCATGTGCCTGGACATGCACTTTGGTGTGGGGCAAATGTGCCACTTGAGGCAAAATAACCCTGCCTGGCTCCTCCTGGATCTGCAGCCAGGGTGAGCTAGAGCCCAGGGCCAGGACCTGTGCTCTCCCCAGCAGTACAGAAAGCTGCCCTGTCAAGCAGCTCAGGGCTACTCGCTCTCAGGAGGTTCTGAGGCCCGGCCAATTGGTACCTGGGGACACTATCCCTTGTGCCAGCTGGACTGCTGAAGCAGGCCTGAGAGTTCCCTGCACCCTTGACCCATTGCAACAGTCTGGAAATGGGGGCTGCTGCCTGGCTGTGACTTGCTGCGCATGTGCCAGACCCGGATGGGGACTGCACAGCCAGTAGAGGCATTTGCCCCTCTGGGCCACCTGCCAGTGGGCTGTGGCTGCAGAGTTGGCCTTTGTGCTGCACTTGTGCCACCTGTGCCCTCTGCCCGGCCATCTGGGCAGCTATTGCCTGGAACATGTTCCGGGCATGGTGGCTTGCTTTCAACTGTCAAAGCACGTCTTCCTGGCCCCAATTAGCCAGGTGGTCAGCCACCTCCAGCTGGGTCCAAGGTGCCAGCTCTGAGCAGGCTCCTCTGCCTGGGTCCTGCCACTTGCCTCCCTAGCAGGAATTCTAGTGTTCCCTATTTGAAATCTGAAAAATCCCTGATAAAAAAAATCCTAAAGTCACTCTGCAAAATACCCTGAAATCCATGTTCCTCCACAATTAAAACAAAAGACCACTATATATATATAGAGAGAGAGAGAGAGAGAGAGAAGTTGGGCAATGTTTTATTGATATATTTACAGTGTTAGAGCAATTTGGAAGCCTACCAGTGCCTCTATCATTGTAATATAATGAACTCTACATGCCTTTATTTTGCTGTTTCCCTTTGGTTTTCTTACCCTAGAGCAGTTAGAGCTCCCCCTGACCTCTTCACTAACCAGAATGTGGGGACAGTTGCCCCTGCAGCCACAGCTTCTGACAGCAGGTCTCATCTTGTCTGGCAGCTGGGCACACAGGGTGTATGCTGGAGGGATGTGGGGTTTGCAGGAGGGTGTAGGAAGGAAGATGTGGGTGGCTGTGGAGGAATGTGGGTTGCTGTGGGTGGATTGTGGAGAGACTGTGCAGGGGGGATGATTAGGAGGGGTTGGTCCCCTGCCCCCCACAGGGCACAGTCACCCTGCACAGCTCACAGACTGCCCCCCCCCCCCCACAGGGCTACAGCCCCTCACAGGGGCCACAGATCCTCATAGGTGTTGCAGCCCCCCCCCCCCCCACAGGGGCTACAGCCTCCCAAAAGGGGCCTCAGCTACAACCCTCCCCCCCCCCCGCAGGGCCCACGTGCCCCACCCCCACTTGCTCCCCCAGCCCCCTGAATTGCTGCCCCACCTGGCCCCATCCTCCACTTGCACCCCCAGTCCCCCTGATGGCTGCCCCCCAACCCCAGCCTCCCAGAACTTTAAAAAAAAATGTCTCTTACTCACCAGCAGTAGCAGGAGCTGTGGCATTTGAGATGCTGCAAGACACATGTGCGCACTCGTGTAGATGCGCCCAAGGTGTGACTGCTCCAAACTTGAGCTAGCACTAACACTGATCAACATTTGATCAGCTCAAAGTGCAATGTGCAACAAGGCCGTCATAGTCATTTCATCTTCTCTGTTATTGTTCACAGTATAAAATTTGGCAATCCAAACAGGGTTTGTAGTAGAGCTGTTATTTTGTTTACATGGCAGATTTAATTTGAAATTATCAATACTGACCCTGCATAGACTGTCTCAATGTCTTCTCCCTCATAACAAAGGGAGGGAGAAGCCATGTGTACAGGTATACAAGGCCCAAATAACCTGCTAAGATGGAGGGGCTGTGGCCACTTCTCAAGCCCACTGGTATGCTGAAATGAGAGATAGATTTCATCTTATTTTACCTACCTAATTCTTAAATACTCCATCATCGTGCATGTGGAGTAGCTATTAAACTCCACATGCACAGGGATGGATTGTGCATTTAGGGATTAGATCATCCTACATTTAGGGATGGATCATCTGACACCCCTAAACCATTGGCAATGAGTTCCAAGCAGGGTATGATAGGGGCTAGAATACTCTGAATATACCTTTTCATATGCTGTCCCTCTAAAGCTTGTACCACTGACACTGTTGGAGACAGGATAATGGGTAGGGACCTACTCAACTTGCAATTGTGCAGATTTAGTGGAAATTGCAGAATTGGGTGATCTCTGCAAAATCTGTAGGAAAAAAATGTACTAAAAATAAAATGCTGGCTCCCCAGTGGGAGCCAACAGCCCTTCCAGGCACGGAGCCCACCCCCAGAGAAGGGGAGAGGGAGGCTGCTGGCACAAAGGTGAGCAGGCAAGATGGCTGCTGCCCATGCCTCTCATGTTGATTACCTGAGAGGACTGCCTGTTGTGCAGCCATGCCCCCCTCCACCAATCATTAGTGAAGGGAGGGGTCTTGTGACAGACACCCCTCTGGTTTGTTTGTTTTTTTGTTTGTTTGTTTTATCCCTGGATGTCCAGGGGTCAAAAAACCCCCACCTAAATAAAAAACAAAACAGAGCAATGCATGCTCAGGCAGTGTGCCCTTGCTGCCCAGAGAACTCTGGACTGTGCGGGATGTGGTACTGCAAACATGTTTGCAGCACCACATACCACACAACCATGCTGATCTGGACATGCCCTACATGTGTTAATACAAGCATGATGTTTTCCATGATAGATGTAAGAACTTCAAGCATGAGATTTTTATTCTGTAGCAAGAGATCAAGCAGCCTTAGTCTGGATCACAGTATACAAGTAAGAGGTCTAGTCAGCTGGCTGATGAATCCGTTTGTGGCTGACAAGTCAATTCAGGAGTGACGCAGCTTGTTACAAGTTTCACAGATCCATATGCTGCCTGAGTTGGAGTCCAAATTTACAGCATGCTGTTTTCTTCTTTCTCACTCTGCTTCCATTCTCTGGATCAAAGCTGCTTCATATTGAGCTGCCTCCAGTGCCAGGTGTTCCCTCCAGATCAGACAGGATTCTGTGTACTCCTTCCAGCTTTCTACACTAATGTTGAACAATTTCATATCATTTTTGCACACATCATGGTTCTACCATGTGTGACCCTGCTTTCTAGAGCTGTCTTGAATCGTGCTATACAAAATGTTCTTGAGGATAGAGTCTTCTCCCATTCTCCTGACATGGTTGATTCATTGCAACCTTTTCTTCTTGATAGTGGTTTCTAAGTGTGTAAGACCTGCATGCTCCACTACCTCTGTGTCTGGTATTCTGTCTTCCCACTTCATTTTCAGGATCTTACACAGACATCTCATGTGGAAGCTGTTCAGGCTCTCTACATCTAGCATATGTTTCTGAACCATAAAGCAGCGCATAGATAGCACACGCGTCTTGTAGATTTATATTACCTTGGCTGATAGTTTGCTGTTATTCCATGCATGTTTCTATAAAAGCCCAAAATTCTTAGCTGCTCTTCCGATTCTGTTAGTCAGTTCGGCCTGAAGGTCAGGATTCCTGCTGATCATAGAACCCAAGTAGCAAAAACTGTCAACAACACCAAGAGATTTATTCTCCAGAGTGATGTCAGGTTCTTTCACCCCTTGGTACATAATCATAGTCTTCTGGAGACTAATTGCCATCCTGAAGCTCTTGTATGATTCAGAAAGTCTTCCCAAGAGATTTTGCAGGGAAGATTCATTGTGGGCAACCAAGGTCATATCATCCACACACAGTAAATCTCTCCGAATCAGTTCTATCACCTTTTTTTCCTCTAAACCTTACGATGTTGAACAAGCTTCCATCTAGTTTGGTTCGAAGACCAATTTAATCATTGTTGTCCTTGAATGCATGAAGAAGCAGGAATTAGAAGTAAGTATTAAAATGCATGTGGGCTAAGACACACCCCTGATTCACCCTGTTGTTGATGTCAAAGGTGCTTGATCCTTTGTTCTAATATATTACAATTGCCTTTGTACCTTGATGTAATGCATGAATGATGTTCAGCAGTTTGGAGGCAAAACCCAGCCTCTTCAGAACAGTAAAAAAGCCCTGTCTGCTGACTGTATTGAAGGCCTTCATCAGATCAATGAAGTATACATACAGTAGTATTTGTTTTTCTCTTTACTTCTCTTGCAGTTGTATCAAGCAGCTATAATAATGTTAATGTGTTTGTTAGAAAAATCTGACCCACATACAAAGCCGGGGTTAATTTTTATCACCCCATTAAATTTTTTACAGGTTCTTATACCACCCTCCTCAATAGACTATTTGAGTGCTTTCAGTGCATTAGTAGTTTCATAGTTTCATAGTGGATAGGGTCAGAAGGGACCTGAGAAGATCATCAAGTATGACCCCCTGCCATGGCAGGAAAGACTACTGGGGTCAAATGACCCTGGCCAGGTGTTCATGCAGCCTCCTTTTAAAGACCCCCCAGAGTAGGAGCCAGCACCACTTCTCTTGGAAGTTGGTTCCAGATCCTAGCCGACCTGACAGTCAAGTACTGCCTCCTGATATCTAGTCTGAATCTACCCTCTGCCAGCTTGTGACCATTATTTCTTGATTCTCCTGGGAGTGCTCGGGGGAACATGGACTCTCCCAATGCCTGCTGGTCCTCCCTGACTAGTTTGTAAATGGCCACTAGATCCCCCCTCAGCCTTCTCTTGTGGAGGCTGAACAGGTTCAGGTCCCCTAGCCTCTCCTCATAGGGCCTGCCCTGCTGCCCCCTGATCATGCAGGTGGCCCTCCTCTGGACCCTCTCCATGCTGTCCAAATCCCTCCTGAAGTGTGGCACCCAGAACTGGACATAGTAGTCCAACTGTGGCCTAACGAGTGTTGCATAGAGGGGGAGGATCACCTCCTTGGACCTGCTTGAGATGCATCTGTGGATGCATGACAAGGTGTGGTTGGCCTTCCTGACCACGTCCCCACACTGTCGGCCCATGTTCATATTGGCCTCAATAATGACTCCAAGATCCTTCTCTGCCGCTGCACTGATGAGAAGGGAGTTCCCCAGCGTCTAGGTCTGCTACTGGTTCTTCCTCCCCCCTAAACCCAGTGCTACCTGAGCCCCTGTTACTTACCTGGGTCTTTGTTCCACTTGTCATTGGTCTAGGCTGGGCTGCTCTTGTGGGTGATTCTTGGTTTGGTGGTCCAAGGCTTCCTTCACCCTTGTCTTCCCCTTCCCCCAACAAGCCTAGTTTAAAGCCCACTGGAGGAGATCAGCCAACCTAGAAGAGATTGACTAACATCTGTCATGAGTGTTCATGTTCTTTTTTCTCTTAACCCCCACCCTACCCCCTGGAGGAGAATTGTATGTGTAGTAGAAGATTTTGTTTTGGAGCAGTTTTATTTTTAAACATACATACTTCTGTGGGTTTACTGTAGAGGAGGCAAGGTCAAATCAATTCTCCCCATGCTCAGAGAAAAGGTGGTTGAGGTAATGATGATGAGGGAGTTCATTCCACAGTCTCAAACTACCCTGAGAGAAGTAGGCATATCCTACAGATGAGATTTAGCCTTATGATGGAAAGTTCTGTTATGCCCAAGGCATGGAGTTAGCAACCATGGTCTTTTAATTCATTCCGCCCCCCCCCCCCCCCCCCCCGCCAGTACAGAATCAACTATATCTAAACCATTCCTGACAGATATTTTGTCTAACCTGCTCTTCATGGAATCTCTATCAAGGAGATGTTTACCTTCTTAGGTAGTCCATTCCAGCATTTACTTATCCTAAACATTGTCTAACTTAAATCTCACTCTACGGAACTCACCAGGAGCTTTAATTAGCATTTTAATTCCACCACGGCAGCAGAAAGCTCATTCTTGCTGGTGGGGGAATAAACTCTTCCCCATGCACTCCATATATCAACCCTGGAGCTGAAGTGTTGCCCCAAGCTGCCCCTTTTGTGCATGATAAAACTCAGGCCTTGAGCACAGTACTAGTGGCACACCATCCCCACTGCCTCACTACTAGATTTGATACTTATGGAGCAGTTAGGCAGAGTTCCTTGACTGACTGGCTAGACTTAGATCTAGTTCTGGGTCTAGATTGTTCAACACCTTTAAAATAAAAACCGAGACTCTGAACTTGACTCTTTTCTACAGGATACCAACATAGAGAGTGAATAACTGCTTGAACAAATAAGTCTGGAAACTTTGGGATAAGGACTAACTACCCTTTTGAGGATGCATTTTTACAGAAAAAAAATGTTGTGTTTTGTGTCTTCAGAGAAGTTGCAAACAAAATTAGAGGGTTTGTACCTCTCACAAGCAGGTTTATACCTACAAAGGGGGATCTTCCCAGCTGATTGTATACAGTCTTATTTCTGTGTGCCCCAGATTTACGTAGTGTAAAAAATATAGGCTCTATCTATATTTGGAATGATGCAAGGCTTACATTACATTACAGTGTTTTGAAGTTCTCCAGATAAAAAGAAAGTCTCTTAAACTCAAAGCAAATGGAGAAAACCCAACAATAGAAGGGTTTTTTTATACAGTAAGTGCAAAATAGTAGTAATTATTTATTTGCTGGCCTGGCTGTGTTCCCATTGTCTGCATTTACTATGTTTGGCACTCTGCTGCCACAATTTCACTATAACCATACTTTCTAGTAAAAAAAAAAAAAATTACTGTAGTATTTCATTTAGAAACTACAGAGTTTAAGGTGAATGTGTGGAATACAGTCTTTATCATTTCTTAGCTAATAGGTGTCCAGACAGTTGGCAGCAACCATAGAGATTCAGTGCACATAGGGGAAGTAAGTGTGATTTAGGTGCCTAGAGGAGCCATTCTAGAGTATGAGGGATGAAACTCGTGGGAGGCTAGCAAAGTATTTCACTTACCAGGTAGTGCTCTGCATTTATTTGGGGTTTTTTAATCTATGAGCATGGTTGCTGCCCTGCTGCTTCTGACCTCTATTTTATTTCTCCCATTTCACAGATGATAATTGCTTTTGGATTAGCTCAGGTTCCTACATTGGTAGCTATCATAAAACCCAAGCTGGCTTCTGCAAGTCAGGGAAAGTTCAATATTCCAATGCCCCAGCAAGTAAGTAAATAAATAAATAAACCCATGAAAATAAACCTTTAAAACCTTTCTGGAGTTTTAATATACTTTCTAAAACAGATTAATATGCTTTGGAGGCACCAGTTCATCTGTGTACAAGGTGGTTCAAATTCTGAAGCCCCTGCACAGTTCTTCTTCATGCTTAAGCCACATTGACCTCATGGTTTTATTTAGAAAAGGCACTATGCTTAGGGCAGGATATCTGCAGATGTCCTTCAGCTATTGATATAGATTGGTTTTAAAATGTGTGTCTACCTGGTACTTAAAAATAATCTGATCTAAATCTGCTGAATTCTAGTACAATACTGTTCTTCTTTCATCTAAAGTCAGTTTTAAAAACTTATTTTATAACAGACCAACAGGCTTACTTCAAAAGAGACAATCCATAAGACAAAGAGATGTTTTCTAATGCGGCTGATATGATTGCTAGAATATTGTATATAAAAATCATATGACAGTATAATATCCTGATATTTCTCCAATACAGGTCAAGATCTACAACTTGTTTGTTTTAAGAAGCTGGCTAGGTAAGCACTGTAAATTTCAACTGGAGTGCAAAAAATGCAAGACTGCATATAGCTTCCTTCCCTTCCCCAAAGAAAACCAGATAGAGTTAGTTAGCCATGATAGTCTGAAGTTAGGCAAAGGCAGGGCAGAGTGGCCAGAATTGCCAGCCCAAGGATTTTGGGTCTTTTGTTGTGCAAACCTCTTACTGACAGCCAAACTTTTTTATTGACACATGTATTTACTGGTGCTTTTTACATAATATAAATGAAACTCTTCTGCCAGGCCCTGCCCTGCTGCCAGGCCCCAGTTAGAAGGTCTAGACTCAAAGTTAGCGGGTATAAACCATAGTAAAAAAAGTTTAAAAAAATATTACTGGAAACTTTTTACTGAAAATCAAAATGTTCTTGAGTTGGCAGTTCTACTTGACTGCAGCAATGGTTTTAGATTGTTTCCACCCACACACATGGATACCCCTGATTGCACCATGTTACCGCCTAGCTTTACCCCTAGTAGACCTGTTCCTCCTGTCCCAGCACTGACCCCCAAAAGAAGCCTGCCTGTGACCCAGTAGTATTGCACAGCATGGGACATAGCAGCAGCAGCACGTGGCTGACAGAACACTCTCTGCAGGGTGTGGCACTCCCACTTGGACACTGGGTGGCACTGCTGCATTTTGTCTGTCAGAACTTCAGTCAAGCTGTGGCTGCTTCATGTTTTTACTGATGGATACCTTTTTTTTTACTAACTTTACTGACAGCCATTTTTAGCCTGCTTTTTTTTTTTAACTGACAATAAATTTGCTGACAGTTGGAAACCCTGAGAGTGGCACATTATAGACTAATGAACTCAGAGAGGCATAAACTTTCATAAGCAACAGCTCTCTTCATCAAGAGATGAAGTAAGCTGTTGTTTATGCATGCTTATGCCTCTCTACTAGGTGCGATTCTGCCCTGTCTTCAGTCTGAAACCACATAGAAGTACACAAAAACTATGGCATGGAGATGCATTCAATTTGAGCACCAAAAGTATCCAGCACCACAAAAATCTGGCAAGAAGGGGGCCATACAGGTATTTTAGGTCTTTAGCTGTAGAGTTCACAGTCACAAGCTGTCCAGCCAGGTAATAGAGGGCTGCTCTTTTGTTCCCCTTGCCCTCAGAGGAACCCAATCTTTAACACCCTGTCACTTCAAGGATGGTAAGGATAAGGAGGACAGCTGTCTTCACTCTCCCCACCCCTGGGTGTTTCCTCACCTCTTGCATATTGAGTGAGACTTGGGACCATACAAGGGGAAAGGGTTAGTGACACTGCTGCTTAAACCGTCTTGGAGAAACATAGGCTGCTTCAAGCACTGCAGCATCAGGGTTCCTATAGAGTTCCCACAGGATTTGCTGACAGTTCATCACTGGGCAGACTATCACAGAGATATAAGCTGTCCCTCCCTCCTGCCCCCTTAACAATGGTGAAGGAGAGTGGGAAATGTAGGATACTGGAGGTCCTAGTGACCCATAATACCATGGAGAGGTGTTACATGTGGCACTAGAAAACTTCATTTTTGGTCAAAGTTGCTGTTGAAACAGCTAACAGTTTGTGCTTCAATTACTATATTTTTTTAAACCACCACAAACGGCATATTTCCTTACACAAATATAGCATCTGACCAGGACTTAAGAATAACAGCAACAACAAGTTTTAATTCAATTAGAATGTATTTTCAAGTTCTGTTGGAAGAGGCTTGTGTCAGTTCTCAGTTCATAATTTAAAAGGAACTAGTATTATAATCAAGTCTGCCATCCTGTAAAACAGTGTCCAAAGTATTTCATCCTATAATTCTCTCATCAGGATATCTTCTAAAAGGTATTGAGTCTTAATTTATAAGTCTGACTGATGGAGAATCCACCATGCATTAAGTCAAGTTGTTTCACTGGTTTAATACCCTCAACCATTTAAAATGTTCATCTTATTACTACTATTAATTTACCTGTCAGGATTTCATTATGCAAGCTGTTTATTGATAGATAGCTTTTCATGCATAGGGTTTCCCAACTGCATTGGTGAAAATGATAACATCCATATTCTGAATAGTTGTTATTTCTTTGATAACTTGGAGTCTTCTACTGTCAGAAATCTCTTCATATAGGTAATTGTGATCAATGATGGATTCTAATCTGTTGCAGGAATCTAAGTAGCCTGAGCTTCTTTAGTCTGGGTCTGTTTGTAGCTCTCTTAGATGTTGAATTATTTGTGTAGCTCTTTTCCAAAAGCTTTCCAATTAGTTGCTATTCTTTCTGAGGATTTCCCTGCGCATCTTATTTCAGAAATGGTCTCAGAGTGTACAGAGATAATATCTCCTCCATACTCTTACCCAATATTCCTCTGTGTATGTCCAATTATCACAATTATCTTTCTTTACCAGAATAGCAAACTGGGAGTACACATTCAGTTCTATGTCCACAGTGACTCTTTGGTCTTTTGCAAAGTCATTGCCTTCTGGGTTATAATCCTCCATCCTTCAGGGGAAATTTATGTTTTATGTTCCCTTTCATCTTGCTGTACTAAAATGTGTTAGCAATATTTACCATACAATCATTTTTCAACCATTTTCACATTTTACCAGCAATAATTTTATAATTTCTTCCATAACACTGATAAACATTAAATAAGATTAGGTCAAGAACATATCTCATTAGAAACTCTCTAGAAACACTCCCCAGAAGATGATGATTTCTCCACTTCCACATTCCTATTTAGGTCTGTTACCTAGTCATTTTTAATCCAGTTCATGTGCTATATTGATTGTGTGTTAGTTTTATGGATAGCCTTCAAACTCTTAGCAGGATGTCCTATAAAGGTATTAACCCACTTTTATCTTCTTTATATGTGCAGTATCCTCTCCCTGACTAAACTCACTTAATATATTTTCAGTTCTTTGGGGATTGTTTGAACTTTTTACAAAAATAAAAGCAATAAAACAATGGGAGTGAAAGTGTTTTACTGTTCTTAATTTCAGAAACCTTTCTGAAACATACAGCCAACTTTTTTTTCCAACAACATCATGAACCTGTTTGTGCATTTAGACAGCAAAAATATTTAGTGCCAGCATACCTCTTCTTCCTAAAGAGATAGACTTACAGTGAGCTCTGTGCAGTGTTAAAGCCCCAGACTTATCTGGGGCTCAGAAAAATGAGCTGATACCATTTGTCTTCCTCAAGGAGGGCAGGTTTCTTAAATCAGAATTAAGCCTGCTCATTTTGCAGGCTGAGTGAAGGTAGGTGCTTCTCTCACTGGGTTTTGGCTTCTGCCCTTGGCCACAGGAAGAACATCTATAGTGAAGATGCAGTAATGAAACTGCACTTTTCCCCACTGGGCCTGAATTAGGTCATTCTGTGGGAAAAGGAGCAAGGCTAGGTTAGTGGCAGCATGCTTTTCCTTCATGGTTAATGTCTGCGATAGACAGTGCTCAGTGCAGATTTTTGAAGTGTTCAGCAGCCATTTTTTCTCAAGGGAAGTTTCTCAGTGCTAAACACTGCTGAAAAATTTGGTTGTATGAAGAAATTGTAAAGCAACCCACATTTGATTCTGTGGAAATCAGTCTGCATTTTAAATCTGCCCTTTCCTATAAGCCATTCTTGCTTCAAATTCACCCCAGACAAATTCAAGGGGTACAATTTGTACTATTTTGTGATTATCTGCTAGGAATGGTAAAACTCATTAGTAATGGATCTGTTCCCTATGAATGGAAACTGCTGGCATGAGTCATTTCTTTATTTCTCTGTGTGACGGGCTAGCTGATGGTGACTTAACCCAGGGGTTTTGAAAAGGTAAAAGATGATGGGAGGACTTGGGAGTCCCTTTCCTCACCAGTCTGGTAATGATTTGGCCCAGGAGTTTTGAAAGGGTAAAAGATGATTGGAGGGTTTGGGATTCCCTTTCCTCACCAATCAGGCCCCAGAGACTCACCCTCCATGTCACCTGGAGGGGGATAAAAGGAGCAGTGCAGGTGACTCGGGAGAGACCAGCGAGGGACCACAAGGAAGGAGTTTCAAAGAGCTGGCAAGAGCTGGGCCAGCGGGGTAGGAGCAGTTGCCCCAGAAGAGCCTGAAGGAGTGGGACCTGCAGGCAGCATTTGGACCCTCAGCAGCATGGGATGCAGCCAGCAGGAGAGGCTCCCCGCTGGGCTCCAGGATCCCCTACGAGAGGCTGCAGCCAGCAGGAGAGGCTCCCGAGCTCCAGCAAGGATCTGAGCAGCAACCTGAGAGGTTCCCAGCTCTGCCTCCAGCTCCTCCAGTAAGAAGCCAGAAAGCTCGATGTGAGGCCGGGGCTCTGGGAAGGCCAAGGTCACTAGCAGCTTGGAGCAGCATCAGGACTGGTGGCTGTGTGATAGAGCTTCTGCCTACCACATGGGAGACCTGAGTTAAAGTCTTGGGGTGAGTGACGTGACAGGGAGAAAGTCTTGTTGCAGTGGAAAAGGGCCATTGTGTTTTCCCTCTTCCCGCCCCCCCCCTCCCCTCCTTCCAGGTACCTAGACCCTATATTCCTTGTTATTTGACGTTTTGTATTTTGTGCCTTTTATATTTCGCCAACCAGTAGTGTTTGTTCTGCTGTTTGTGTTTTATATTTTGTTAACTCTGTCTTTTGTCAGCTGGATGACTATGTCTATCATTGTAAGTGTCTAACCTTTGTTGAATCCTGCCCCCTTGGGGCATTGTAGTGTCCTGTATACCCCCTAGTTTATACTGGTTATGTCCCCAGTACTGTTCTCTCATTAAAAGGTATATGGTTAAGTCCCCATTAGTGATCTGGCTCTGTTCTATAGGGAGAGGAGGGTCCCTACACCTCCCACAGCGCTTGTGCACCTGCTCTGATCCTTTCAACTGGAGAAGGGGTACCTCTTGGAGTACCACCCGGGTTATATCTGTCTGCAGCCTGCAGTCTAAAATGGACGGGGGGGGAGAGAGACCCTCCATTTAGCTGAATTCTATAGACAAGATCCACAAAAATCAAGTAACTGACTTAATGGTATTTGATTTTGTATAACAAATTATTTTTACCATGTCTGAATGAAAAACAATTGACTGCTGGAAGTGGTTTCATGCCACTTTAATACATAGTGTTTGAATAGTTTAGTATTTATATGACAGTGGCTACATTCACTCTCCCTTTCAATTTGTGTCATGTAGTATGTATATTTGCATGTCATTTTCCACCAGCTTGCAGCACTCCAAAGCAATTACTTCCATCAAACACAATGATAACTACTACCTATTTTTAATTCCCACCTCCTAGTGTGACATTTTTGCCAACTCATGTAAGCACTAAGTTTAATGAGCATCACTAGAACATGGTAAGCTTTTTCACTTTAACAGTTTAGCTAAGGTAAGCTATTAGTTTTGTGTTGAAGATCCTTGAGGGGTTAATGAGAAGCTAAGGGGTGATATCATCCTCAAAAATATTAAGAGGTCTCTATTTATAGAGATCTATAGAACTGACAGAAGAAAAAATCTCTGGAACAAACCTCTGGAAGGTGAAGTTGAATAAACATTAAGGAATTCTCTACTTTTAGACATTATGGTTAACTTTTCTAACTTCCTAAGAAATTTTGGAGTTGATAAGGCCCATAGTATTATTGCATGATGTCCCTGGCTGGATCACAGGGAGAGGGAACAAAACCAATCTAAAAGAATGATTCAATTTTCTGGGCTAGAAGACCTCAGCATTTACTCAAACCCCGATGTAGTCCAGCCACTGGAAAGGAAAAACCACTCTGTGTGGGCCAGGCATTTACCTTTAAAAGAATCTTTACCTCTAAATTACTGACATGTTTGATATCTTGCTTCATGTCAAGTGTTTTGCTGACACCTGGAACTTGCTACAGAATTTATTAAGTATTCTTGCCATTGGAGGCAGTTTTACTTAAAATTAATCAAGGATGTCTAATCACAGTGTCCCTTATCTGTGTCCAAGAGACATGGGTTACTAAGAACAAGAACAAGGGAAAGTATATTAAAATTACACTCCAATCTGTATGTAAGAATAGATCTTTAGCTGTGCTGCGCATGCAACATATTAAGAGTTAAACAAATAACACTTTCATTGTAACTGGATGCTCCTTAGAATATCTGGCTTGAATGTGATCACATTTTGTGACTGAAATACAGAAATGTCAGGAGACTGAAAATGCTACAATTTATGCAAGATGATTTTAGCATTAAGACATAAACACAGTACTTGAATTCGATATTTGAATTCCCTTTGCTTAAGCAAGTTAAGTAATCAATCTTGAGGTGTCTGTCTGTAGATATGCTTTTGTTTTTGCTATTCTTCATCTAGCACTAAACAGCTTTCTGCTAGATGCAGGACTGTAAAGGTTTCAAGGAGCATAAAGGGTGAGGTGACAGTCATGAGCTCCTCTAAACATGACACTAGAAACCCTTTTCTAGTGGGTTTCTAGCCTTTTTATTTTTTCCAAACCAAAAGCCCTGCACTCCACAGATAGTAGCACCAAGTGAAGCTACTCTGACATATCAGTAAGACTGCTAGAAACTCTTTTTTACACATCCTACTCTGACTATAACACTGATTTGCCTTTAAGAAGAGGTATCTTTGGTATCCTCTGAATTATCAGTCACAGAGGGAAAAAAATAGAAATGCGATTAGTATATTGGAAGAAAAGGGTAGAATATCCACAAGGGAAATTGAGGCCAAGGGATTAGCTTCAATCTTGCTATGTAAACTTCTAAAGAGCATATTATTTTACCATCCTCTTCACTTGTGCCAGATAGCTTGATTTTCAGCTAAGTACTAATGGGCAGTCAGTGTTTGATTGACAAATAGAGCCCTTCTCCTTAACTCCCTCATATTGTAGCTCCAGGATTTATGAAAGATCACATTACTTGCTGGGCACATCTACACATATACTTAATGCAACAGAATAATCTCTGGTGCAATCTGAGCCAGAATAAACTAATCTGGATGTCACCATCTACATGTGCATTTAAGCACAGTAATTTATTCTTCTGTCAGATAGCAGTTGTGTCTAACTAGACTATCCAGCAGCACAGTAAATTAGTCTATACTGGCTGAATTGCCACTTACGTGTAGATGGTGAAGCTTTACTGATTAGCAAATTAGTCTATGCAGCCGTAAAGTGCACATGTAGATGCATCCACTGATATTCTGGAGGGTGCAGCTGGAGAGTGCATTTGAGCAATTGCTCTCTCCTCTCCACTTCTAAACACATAACAGAACTGATAAGTGGTATTTAGTGCAGTTCTTCTGCCCAGAGAAGATTGTATATACTGTAAGAATCAGGCTTATTTTAGTACTGTCTTTTAGTGGACCATCTATGTGGTTGGGAGAGATATGACACAAGCTTTCAGGCACAGAATGCCCTTCCATATGTATGGGAAAGAAGCAGATATAAACTAAGCTAAATACCAGGTAGAGCAATTACATATATTTAGCCCCATTATCCAAATGAAAATGGTCACTTAAAAAGGGAAGAGGTCAATATCTTCTGTGTGACGTGAAGTTACACTTTGAGAGGCTCTACCCAGGGCAGTTCAGAGAGAGATGTTAGAGGTGAGTTGGGTCACAGGGAAGCCAGTGCACACAATACACAAATACACAATAAACAAATTTATGCAATATAACAAAGATAGGGAATGTGTCACATAGACTTGAGGCATCAATAACAGCTGTGGAGCAGTTTGGAAGAAATTTCTGTCCCGTATGGAACATCCCTGTTCATTTGAGCTTTAGGCAGAAGAATGGATTAAAAACACACACCCAGTTTCTCTGCATGATTGTATATTTTGGGCAATTATGCAGCACAATTATAATTACTCAGTTTTGTTTCAATCTTGTAATTTTATTTAAACAAGACTAGAAGAGTTGTGGTTCAATTCAGCTAGTATACTGCAAAGGGGAAAAGTAAAACCCTAGGGTGCATCCAGATGAACATGCACGTGCAGTTTGTGGTGCTTAAAACCTGTTTGAGGCACTGCAAACTGCACACGGTGTATGTGCAACCATTTTCTGCTCTGCAGATTTGTACTCCCAGTATCAAAAAAACCCATTATCCATTCACCAAAAAAAAAAAAAAGGGGGGGGGGGCATGGGACACACTCCAGGAGCGTGTACTGGCAGACATAGAGGCTCAGTCCTCCAGGGTGTCCCCTGGCTCTTTCAGCATGGCAGGAGCAGGGAAATAGCAGTTTCCCTGAAATGGGGTAATTTGCCCCACATCAAATATCATGTACAGAGGCATGCACAGCAGCAAAAAGTAGTGGCACAGATTTGTGCCACTACTGTTTTCACCGGTGCAAGCACATGCCCCTACATGTAAGAACACTATCTTAGGGACCAAACATTTGAAGGCATTCAATTCATTCAAGGTGTATTAGCATAAAAGGCTTTGCCCTTAAAGGGAATTTATATTCTGGAAGGATATCAATCTCTAATGTTAAAAAACACCTAACACTTGGCTTCATTATCAGTGCATGGAATTATTTTAAATTTTCAATTCACATTTGTAATATTCACATTTGGAAGCTGCCTCTTATAAAAAAAAAATCTAAAAATGACACTAAAATTATATTGGAATAAGAACTTATGGTAGATGTGATATTTTTGTATTAGACCAACTAAATTTGTGCAAAAAAGATTCTTTAGTTGCAAGCTTTTGGGCATAAGCACCCTTCTTCAGGCATAGGAGAAAAGATTGTAAATGTTCTCCTGGGCAGAAATGACAGTTCATTCTTCATAGAAGAGTTGAAGGTGTAGTAAAATCTTCTGTTTGGAACCGCTCGTTTTATATGCAGATTAGGCTCAGAGAAAAGTTGGAATAGTCTGTTTACCTCAAAATTGTTGGTGGTAAGCAGGATGTAGTCCTATTTCCTTCTGGTTCTAATGTTTCATATTTCACAGAGGAGTAAAAAGGTAGGATGCTCTTCTGAGCAGACATTTCTTATGTGGTGAGGTGTCTCTGAGCTCTGTGAGTCTCTGTGATGATGCAGACAACCTCGAATAAAGGCAGGAGCAGGGTGTCAGGTTTCAGGTGGTCAAACTTGCTGCCTCCTTGTAAAATTATTAAGATTTCATTAAAAAATGGCTAAAATTTGATATCTTCCATGCATCAGGTATCCCAGTAATGTAAGTAAAATTATATTGTGCATGAATATGAGAGAACATGGTTTGTTCCACTGACTTCTTGAATCTATGAGAATTAAGTCCATTGGGAAAGAACTTATTTGCCTCACCTAACTTAAGAAAAACAGGATGAAGAAAATTATGAACTAAGGGCTCTCAGTGAAACCAATCTATTTAAAAGCAAATCTCTCATCTAAGTTTATGTGACTAGGGTTTTTCACTATTTCAGGTTGAATACTATAAACTGTAAACTGCTAATATATCAACAGATTGGGCTGATGTATTAACCCTTCCCTCACAAATATGGGCTGCAGACAAGTGATGAAGGGTTCTAGTTCAAATCACATCCACACCTGTCATTTCCACAGAATCATAACAGAGTTGTGTCCAACAAAACTGGAAATCTTTCTCAAGTAATGCCAAGAAAGATGTAGCCACAGGGTGTGCCAGGTCACAAGTGAGGAGCATCATAAGAAACGTGTCAGGTTGCACACAGTGCAGTTGTCTCTCATGCAGAACATCACATTCATACAAAAAACTTTTTACATTTTAAGTCAGAGATTTCTGTAACTTTCAACAGTCACTTATAGTCACAACAGAGAAATAAACAGGGTATAGTATACTCTAAAATCTGGATTTAAAATGTAAAATCTTGGGTATGCTGAAAAGAAAATCCAGATAAAATAATACATTGCTGCATCTTTAAAATATTAGTTTTGCTAAACAAGGCATTTTGTTTAGCAGAAAGATGATTCTCAGGAAGAGTAGTGTGTTGCCTGTTGGCTCTTTAGAGGCTTCCTGATAATGTATCTAATATTTAATCTTAAGCAATGAGGTAGCCTGGTTAGCAGTGCTATGATGAATATATTTCCTTATCTTTTTTTCCTTTTTGATAAAACCTGAATTTAAATAATCTACAAGTTACAGATGGAAATATATGCAAATCCTCATCCTACTGTTTTTGTCTTGAAAATAATAAATCTTTGATTAAAAGTTTGAACTACATAGAAAAATATTTTCAAATGATTTACATTCAGCAAAGTGATCCAGGCATTGTAGTAGTTAATCAGTAGAGACAGCTATTAAGTTTGGAAGACAGGTTTCATTATCTCCTGTTTTTATTTTCTTAAATTATAGGAAAAATTCACTTGCAGGATTAAAATTGTCCATACTTGGGCCTCAGCCCAGAGGCTGTCTATCTATATACATATATAAACAGACTTCAGCTATAATTTAATTTGAGCAACTCAAAGGAGGACAAGGCAAGGAAATAGACTTCCATATTTTTGGAACTGTACCACTCTCCCTTGCTTATCCCCAAGGACAGAGCCAGAAGGGTGTGATGGTGCAGTCACACCCTCCTTTCCATAGTGTAGTTTGGATGCATGGGACTCTGAACCGTGTTCAGGACTTTTTAAAATCCTCAGAGCAGGTAAGAATCCCCCTGCCCTCTTGCCATCCCCTCTCTTCCCCTCCATTGCCAGTGGTACCTCCTCTCCCTTCCCTTCCCATTCCTCCCCCCATACCCTTTTGTCCTCTCTACACACTCCTTTGGGTGCACTGCCATCACTCTTCCTGGCCAAGCTTGGTTCCCCAAGCGGCCATTCCTTCCAGCCCTAGCTTAAGTGGAGCAGGAGCAGTCTTCCTTTCCTGTGCCCACAGGCATAGGTAGAGAAGGCGATGGGGGGAATGTGTGAGGAGAGGGGAAGCACTGATGAGCATAAAGGGGAACAGAATGAGTACTGAGAGCATGGCATGGGAGGTTCTTACCTGATATGAGGACCCCCCCAATAGTGATCAAAGTTATAATTTATATATGCTCCCCTGAAAGGAAACTGAGGGAGTTGGGAATTGGGAAATGGTCTCTCAGTTAAGTAGCTAGCAGTCAGCCAGAGACAGGCATAGGATCTTCATCGGTTGCTTATGGCTCCAGAATAGAACCTGTTGTATAGTTCTTCTCATTCATGTATGCCTGTGTTTGTTGAACCTGGTGGTCACTACAACCCCTGCAGTGCTGGTCTCTGCTTCTGCTCTTTTCCCTTTTCAAAATCCAGGATCTGCCCATGCTTCTCCCCACCACTCCCACTCCAAAACTAGCCATGTAAATTGATCCTCATTGAGAGCCTCATCTTCTCACCATCTGTTTGGCATCTTTACCTGCTCTTTATCTCTGAGGCTGAATCTCTTTGATCCTGTGGCTAACTTCCAGTCACCACCTCCTCCAAGCTGGACTTCTATGACAATTTGATCTATTCTACTGACGTTCAGTCATAACCAGCGATCCTGGTTTTCTCCGTTTAAAATAACAAATTCTCTGATTTAATAAAGTCCAAAATTAAAAAACCCCAAATCCTCATTTTTCCACAATTAAAATAAAATACCACTATATATATTGGTATCAGTTAAACACAGTGTTTTATTGATATATTTACAATGTTAAAGAAATGTGGATGGCTACCAGTGTCTCAGTCATTATAATAAAATCAATTCTAAATACCCATATATTTTGGCATTTCATTTTTGTTTTCTTATCATAGAAAATCAGAGCTCCCCCTGCCCCCTTTGCTCACCAGGATGCTGGTCCAGTTGCGGCTATCCCCACTGCTGCTTTGTGGCACAGACCTGATATGCTGGTGCCCTGCCCCTGCCCATGTCGTTGCCCCTCACTCCTGACCAACTGCCTCCCACCCCCCAGGCCCCAGCCCCACAGTGTGTGAGGAATGTGGTGGATGTGTGGGGGGGTGTGGACACAGGTGACACATGAAGAGGATGGGGGTGCATAGGAGATGTGTAAGGAGGTGGGGGGGGTCGGCATGTGCCCCCACCAGATTTCTCTACCCACAGTGGGCGTAGTGCTGCAGCCTGGTTGGACCCACTCCTGGCAGGAGCCTCCTCCACTGCCCAGTGGATGGGACCCAGCATGGGAGGAAGCACCGCATTGCCACTGCCCCCAGGCCCCTCACCATGGTGGCCATGGCAGTGCAGTGCTCCCTCCCATGCTGGCTCCTGCCTATTGGGCTATGGAGGCGACTCTGGAGCTGGTCTGGCTAGGCTGCAGCCCCATGTCCCACTGTGGGTGCAGAAATCTGGGCAGGACACATGGCACTCCCCACCTACCACACCATCTATGCTGCCCCCACCCAAAACATTGTCTGTGCCCCCCCACCATGGACTTACCTGGAGGGAGCTATGTAGGGATACCATATTTCTCATACCTGTGGATGGGAGGCGGGGATAAGAGGGAGCAGGGGGGGAAAGGGGGGAAGGAGTATATGATGGGGGGGACAGTGAAATGCCCATGCTCTGCCTGTACCCCTCCCCCCATCCCTTGCCTCCCCAGCCCTGCCAGTGCCCCTCACTCCTAACCCACAGCCCCTACCCCCCCAGCCCTGCCGTCCATGCAGCACACACATGTGCACATGTACGTGTGCACACACACACAATCTGTCTCCTTTTCTCTTACCTGGGAGCAGTTTGCCAGGGCCCGCATGCAGACCATGTGACCCCAGACAGCCAATCACCTTGCCCACTGCTCAGCCCCAGGCAGCTAGTCCGGGAAAGCAGAGGCAAAGAAAAAACCTGGACATTTGCTTGCATTTTAAAAACCTGCCCAGACATGAGGACAGGGGACCAAAAAAGAGGACATGTCCAGGAAAACCTGGATATATGGTAACCCTAAGCTATGGGAGTTTCTCTCCAGCACACTGCCTGGCTGCCATGTGCATGTGTCCACACGCACATGCACCGTGCGCCCCCTGCCCCCTGTGTCCCGCTCCCACCAGCCCCAAGCAGTCCCTTTCAGTCTAGAACTCTGCCAGCCTGCAAGGGGAAACCTATGGTTTCCCAGGTTTTTCCCCTTTAAAGGAGAAAATCTGTGTTTTGCCACATTTTCCTGCAGCAAACAGAAAACCAAGATTCCTGATTATAACTCAATCCTTCCATGTTCTTATAGCAACAGACACCTCTGAAGAAAATCCAAGGCTAATCAGAGCTTCTCCACTATGCATGAGGCCTACCATCTCCTTTGTTCCTTTTTTTATCTCATCAGATTGTATGCCACCCTGGAACACCTGGTTATCACCTTTGGATATTTACTCAAGCCATCATCTGCTTCCTTTTTCCCATCTTTCCCTCCTTTTCAGATGTCCCACTATCTTCAAGGAGTAAAGGGTCTTGTATATCTCCTGCTATGAATCTCTGCAATCTCTTTTTCCTACTAAAACCTTTTTCCATCTTTTTCTTTACTCCACTCCCTGCGGCTTCTACCTCCCTCTTGAAATCCACCTAGAGATATAAAGAGCCATTGGCAACGCGTAGCGGGTGTCCATGGGCACATGTGCACCCCCTGAGATTGGCAGTGCACCCTTTGAAAGAAGTGTCAGCAGTGCCTGCAGGTGGTTGCCCCAATGGCCAGTCAGCGCTCGCCACTCCCCCTGCTCCCCGCCACCAACACCACTACAGCCACCTGCAGGAACTCCCTGCTTGAAACTGCCACACCACCACCACCACCTGGGACAGTCACTGTGCCCCCCCAGCCTCCAGGTACACACGTTGTTCATGTCAAGAGCTTTGGATAGGAAACAATTTTAATTTCTGTCTGATTCTAAGGCTGGGATTTAAAAGTGAACAGAAAGTGTGTGCTTAACAAACTTGCACCTCTTTTAAAAATTCCATCCCAAGTAAATAAATATGCTTCCTACTAATGATCTGTCCTGGGGGAATGGACCTATAGAACATATTCTATAGGTGTGACCTCCTTATCAGTAGAAACAGTTTTATTCATGTTACTGTGAATTTTCAAGAACAAGAGCTGCTAATGTACCTGGGGCTGCTTAGTGAGAGGGGACCAAGAAAAAAGGAAGGACTCTAATCTTAGCTGGTCACCGAACTCTTTTGTTCCTACTTTGACATTCTCCCTGTCATTTGTTTTCATCTTTTCCTCCTCCTCTCCCTCTGCAAACATGTTTCTACCCTACAAGCAAACCGAAAGACCCTCAACCCTGTTGTGTCTCCAAGTACTGACCATTTTCCTCATTCACTCACCTCTAAGCTTCCTGAATGGGGACTTCATTATTAATTCCCAGGGGCATGAACGACTGAATTATTCTACAGTTCATGAGCTTCTTCCTGTTGATCTCTATGATCTCATTGTAGAAAACATGACAAGCCAATTTTGTAGTTTGCTGTCTTTTAGCTGTTAAGTGAATTGGACATCAATAATTAATACCACCATTATGCGGCAGATGTGAAAGTGAGTTTGCAAATAATTTTACTTTGCTGGATTTGAATGTTGAGAGTGGGGTTTCATTACAAGGCTGCTGAGGCAATCTTTATACACATTTATTCAGAGAGCCTTGATTAAAGCTTTCTACAGGCAATGCCAGATGCCATGGCAAATTCCAGAGGCACATTTCACTGAATTGTATTAATGTGGAGTGACCTAAGGTGGATGAGTTCAAATTCAAACCAGAGGGTCAGATTCACATCTAAATTCAGCTATACTAAGTTAAATTTCATTAATGCATGTAAACCGTGATTTTATAACAGCTATGAAATTCACAAAAAGCTTTCCCCCACTTTTCTGCAAGTTGAAGTTTTGCATTTATTTTTCTCCAATTTGAAGTGCAAAATGGCTTCTGGGAACTAATACTAGACTGTCAAGAAAAGCCTAAGCATAATAATCTAACCATCTGTTAGCCAAAGTACATGAAATACTGATTCCAATATGTAGTTTAGTCTGCTGCTTTATTTTATTATGGGCCATAGCCAATGGCAAAAGGACCTAAAACTGACATGTTATCATCCAGTCACAATATTTATTCTAGTTAGTAATAAACGTAAAAATCTCCTGTGGCAGTGGTGGTAGCTTTTGTGGTCTGAATAATACCTAATGCTCTCTCTTTATCTCTCCATAACTGTGCATCTTGTCAAAGTTACACTGTCACTCAGCATTCCCAAATGAAAGCTCTACTGGCAGGAAATAGCATATGACTCTATTGTTGACTGACTGATATTCAGAAACAATCTCTGCTGTCTGAGTTGCAAAAACTTTAAAGGATTTACTTGCTTCCAAACTCCTTTGAATTTCTTAGCCTTAAAGGAAAATTACAGCCCCTGTCCCAAATGGAAATGTTGGGGATTGGTGAAAAGAAGTCCACAAAGGATTCTCAGACCTGCAATAGGCTTCTGCGGGTTTATATAAGTAATATATCATCATCAATAAAAAATACTTATAAGCTATAATGTGGAACTTGGTCTTATGATCAAACAGTAAAAATGCTCTCACTGGAGTTTTAGAGTATGTGTCATCATCATAGCAGTGTAACCTAACAGTCACTGTTATAACAGTCAACAGTTATTGTCAAAGACCAACTTAGCCTTAGGATGGACAGACTGGTAAAGTGACTTGTCAAGTACTTCTAATTTCTGGGCTGCAAGGTGCTGGTTATTAACACAAAACCATAGTGAATACCAGACAATGAGTGCTTTGAATTCAAAATTGAAAGTAACATGTAGATGTAAATGTAGATGCTCTAACTAGCCAAACAAAAAAATATAGTCTTGTATTGTCAGTCACATACCTGTTTCTTTACACTGCCAAATTCACACAAAGAGTTTTATAGTACTGATGGTGAAATGTGACTTTCAGGGTCTCAGTCTTTTGAGGAAGTCATGAACTGTAACAGCAGTCTTAAAATTGATACGGTGATATATTCCTGTTGACAACCAAAGTAGATTGCAGGATACTGGGAAGTACTGTATATTTCAGTTTTTAAGGTTATCTGAGGACATAGATATTTTCTGGACAGCTTATGTCTTGTACAAATCTAACAGACCTGTCAAGGCATCATTGCACTATGTCTGCCTAATTGTCAAACAAAATCTAAAGTTATACCCTGAAATAAGGAAATTTATTTTTTCTGATGAATGCAGGAGACAAATAAATGCCTCTGGCTCAGTAAGTTCATGAAATGCTGTGTGTTCCACTTTACATACATACCAGATATGGGCATAATTTATTTCATTGCATGACACAATGCTGGTCCCAATTTGTTGCCTGCTCTTTACATTGTAACAAATGTTGGTTACCTGAGTGTCAGTTAAATGCATTAACCTTCTAAATGATAAATACATGTCATCCGTACTGTCTACTTAATTAACTGCTACAAATATCAAGGACAATAAAAAGTCCTTTTTTAGCTATATTGGGAGCTGGAGGAAAAGCAAGGGCAATATTGGACCCCTGCTAAAACCGATGGGACAACTGACAACCGACACCCAGGAAAAAGCAAACTTGCTAAATCGGTACTTTGCGTCAGTTTTTCACCAGTCCCATGGGATGCCCCTGCCCACTATGGGACAGGGAGGCCCGGGTGAGGGAGATTCCTTACCCTCCATAAATGCTGACCTCGTGACGGAACACCTTGAGAGGCTGGATACCTTCAAGTCAACTGGCCCTGACAGTTTACACCCCAAGGTACTCAAGGAGCTGGCTAGCATCATAGCTCAGCCCCTGGCATGGATTTTTGAGAACTCCTGGCGCTCTGGTGAAGTGCCCGATGATTGGAAGAAGGCCAATGTGGTACCTATCTTCAAGAATGGGAGGGAAGTGGATCCGGCAAACTACGGGCCCATCAGCCTGACCTCCATCCTGGGGAAACTCCTGGAAAAGATTATCAGAGAGGCCATTCTTAACAGACTGGCTGACGGCAACATCCTGAGGGATAGCCAGCACAGGTTTGTTGTGGATAGGTCTTGCTTGACCAATCTCATTTCCTTTTATGACCAGGTAACCTATCACCTGGACAAGGGAGAAGAGATTGATGTGATATATCTTGACTTCAGAAAAGCCTTCGATCTGGTATCCCATGATCACCTCTTGGCAAAACTGGCTAACTGCAGCCTTGACCCCACCACGATCCACTTGGTGGGGAATTGGCTCTGTGGTTGGACCCAGAGGGTGGTGGTTGACAGAAGTCAATCGTCGTGGTGCCCTGTGACCAGTGGGGTCCCTCAAGGCTCTGTCCTAGGGCCTATACTATTAAACATTTTCATTAATGATGTAGACATTGGTGTCAGAAGCAGACTGGCCAAGTTTGCCGACAACACCAAACTCTGGGCTAAAGCATCCTCGCCTGAGGACAGGAGGGTGATCCAGGCAGACCTTGACAGGCTCAGGAAATGGGCGGATGAGAATCTGATGGTGTTTAACCCTGAAAAATGCAAGGTTCTCCACCTTGGGAGGAAAAACCTGCAGTATGCTTATAGGCTCGGTAGTGCTACGCTAGCTAGCACTCTGAGTGAAAGGGACTTGGGGGTCATGATTGACCACAAGATGAACATGAGCCTTCAGTGTGATGCTGTGGCTAGTAAAGTGAGCAAAACACTGGCTTGCATTCACAGATGCTTCTCAAGCAAATCCCAGGATGTCATTCTCCCATTCTACTCGGCCTTGGTGAGGCCACAGTTCGAGTACTGCATCCAGTTTTGGGCTCCACAATTCAAAAAGGATGTGGTGAAGCTTGAGAGTATGCAGAGGAGCACCATGCGCGTGATCAGAGGTCAGGAAAACAGACCTTATGACGAGAGGTTGAGAGCCATGGGACTCTTCAGCCTGGAAAAGCTCAGGCTCAGAGGTGATCTGCTGGCCACCTATAAGTTTATCAGGGTGCTCACCAGGATCTGGGGGAACATCTCTTCACCAGAGCACCCCAAGGGATGACAAGGTTGAATGGTTGCAAACTCCTCCATGACCATTTCAGGCGGGACATAAGGAAGAACTTCTTTCCTGTCCAAGCCCCCAAGGTTTGGAATAGACTACCACCAGAGGTGGTTCAAGCACCTACATTGAACACCTTCAAGAGACAATTGGATGTTTATCTTGCTGGGATCCTATGATCCCTGCTGACTTCCTGCCCCTGGGGCAGAGGGCTGGACTCGATGATCTTCCAAGGTCCCTTCCAGCCCTAACATCTATGAATCTATGAAAAAAGAACTGGTTAACAGCATAGTAACTTTCTTTGCATATTTTAAAACAAATTTTATTCTATTAACTGTACCAGGAAGAGCAAAGTGGGAAGCAAAAGTCAAAGAAGCTTTGAAAATGATGAGAGCTAGCAGAAGTGTAACTGACCATTACTGCATTCCAGGCACCATTGGTGACACGTAGGAGGTGCATGTGGGTGCACGTGCACCCTCTGAGATTGGCAGTGTACTGCCTGAAAGAAGCACCACTGATGCTGCCATTGGCACTTGCGGGCAGTCGCCGGTTGCAGCTAGTGTCAATAACTCCTCACCTGGTGAGCAAGGCTAGAACTGCAGTTGGCCTCCATGGGTTGGAGATCATAAAATCATGGAAAAGTAAGGCTGAAAAATACTTCACAAGATTACCTGGATCCTCTCTAACTAAACCATCCCAGTCAAGTGTCTGTCCAACCTGCTCTTGAAAAGTTCTGGAGATGGAGATTTCACAACTTCGCTAGCCTGTTCCAATGCTTGACCACTGTCAGGGTTAGAAAATGCCTCCTCATCTGCAGTCTAAATTTCCTTTGGCACAGCTTGAGTCCATTGCTCCTACACCTGTCTCCTACAACCACAGAGAAAAGCTCATCTCCACCTTCTCTGTAACTGCCCTCCACGTTTGAAGACTGTTACCAAATCCTCCCTCAGTCTTCTCTTCTCCGGAGTAAATAACCCTAGTTCTTTCAGGCCTTCCTCACAAGTCTTGCTTCCTAGGACTTTAATAATTTTTTTTGCTTTCTATTTCACTATTTTCAATCTGTTCACATCCTTTTTGAAGCAGGGATTCGAAACTGGACACAGAACTCAAAGTAGGGCCTCATCAGTGTTGAATCAAGCAGAAGAATTACTTCTCTTATTTGGAAGTGACACCCCCATTAATACAACCCAGTATAATGTTGGATTATTATTTTTAACACGAGCACACTCATACTTATCTCATATTCATCTGATAGTCTACAGTAACCCTGAGGTCTCTCTCTGCAGTACAGCAGATGAATCAGTCATTCCCTGGTCTGTATTTGTGCATGCATTTATTTTGTTCCAAGTGCCAGATTTTGCACGTGTCCTTAATCTGGACCATTTTTCCAGCCAGTCCACGTCATTCTGGATCCTACTCTTACACTCCAGAGTGTTTGCAGCTCCATCCAACTTAGTGTCATCCACAGATTTATTAAGCATGCACTCAATCTCATTATCCAAATCATTAAGGAAGATATTAAATAGTGCCAGACCCAGAACAGACCCCTGGGAAACCCCCACTTGATATGCCCTCCCAACTGGACATCGAGCCATTGATAACTATTCCTTAAACACAATGATCCAATCAGTTATGAATCCATGTTACTTTCATCTAGAATGGATATCCTTAGTTTGTTAATGAGAATGTCTTGGGAAACTGTCAAAAGCCATCCACAGATCCTGTCATGTTATCATAGGAGGAAATCAAGTTGGTCAGGCATGACTTGCTCTTGATGATACATGCTGGCTATTCTTGATCACCTTGTTCTCCTATAGGCATAGGCAGCAGAAAGCCAGGGCTAACACGGCTTAGCCCCACCCAAACTGGGCCAGTGACAGCGGCCCCAGTGCCACTGCTGCCATAGCACCGTGCCCAGTGCCCCCATGGTGTGTTCCTCCATCACTGTGCACACAGCACCAGCGTCTGCACCGGAACGGCCCTACGGGAGGGAGTGGCAGGGTCAGGCAGGAGTGCTCTGCATTGCCCAGTCCCCCCAAATAATATTTTCTAGTGCCACGTACACTTCTAGGTGCTTCACAAGAGGTTCCTTAAAGTTTTCCAGGCATCGAGGTCAGGCTGACTGGCCTATAGCTTCCCAGATCCTCCTTTTTCCTTTTCTTTAGCAAAGATGGACACTAGTTGTTTCCCTTTTCCAGTCATCCAGGACCTCTTCTGACCTCCAGGAGTTCTCAAAGAGAGCCCATGGCTCTGAAAGTACCTCAGCCAATTCTTTCAGTGAAATTACCTCAGCCAATACCTTAGGATGTATCCCATCTGGTCCTGCTAAACTGAAACCATCTAGCTTGTCTAAGTCATTCCCAACCTTTTCTTCTGCTGCGTAAGCTGTTTATCTCCTTCCCTATCTTTGCTGGCAACTGCACTCATCATCTGGTAACTGCCCCTATTTCTGAAGACTGAGGTGAAAAGGGATTTAAATGCTTCAGCCTTCTCTGCATCTTCCATAATTAGACTGCATTCTGCATTCCTTAAGGGACCTCTGGTTTCTTTGGTCTTCTTCTTAATCATGACATGATTGTAGAATCCCTTTTTATTGCCTTTTATGTCCCTTGCCAAGTTGCATCTCAAATCATGCCTTGGTCTTCCTAGTTTTCTCCCTACATTCCAGTATGATGCTCTTGTGTAATAATATGACCACATTTCCACTTTTTATAGCATTCCTTTTTGAATTTCAACTTACTGAAGAGATTTGCTGTTTAGCCAGGCTGGTCTCCTGTTACTCTTCCCTTTGTTCTGTCATATTGGGTAGCTTGGTCCAGTGCCCTTAAAAGGGCCTCCTTTAAAGAACAGCAAGCTCTCCGGCGCTCCTTTCCCCCTCAGACTTACCTCTCAGGGTATCTTGCCTACCAGTTCATTGGGACTTGCTGAAGTCTGCTTTTCTGAATTCCAGGGTCTTTTATTTTGCTGCTCACTGCTGATGTACAAATATGAGGCCTTGTACAGCCTTTCCAATTCCTTCCCACTGTGCTAGCTACAACTTTGCCAAGAGTTAACATAATATAAGAGAGAAGTTTTCAAAGTGAAGGGATAAATCAATTTACCACACTTTGAAATATCTCTTGCAACATGCACAATAAATCTCTATTTACTGTGCTTTGTGCATAGCCAGTGAAAAGACGATGTTATGTCAATTAGAAAAATTGGGATGGAGCGACTCCTTTAAAGTACTGTATTGACAGGAACTGATTACAGGCCTAGTTTGATGAAGTGGACAGACCCGTATTTAAAAATTACTAAGATCTAGATGACAGGTATTCAATCTTTCTATACCGATATTATCTATTTTCATCTATGCTTTCCAGAGCTACATTGAGAAACATGGCTAGCAACTGACATATGATGTTGTTTATTTTTTCTCTTCCTCACTTCCAGGTAAAACTGTGTGGAGAAATTTATGTTAGTTACACACACACATATACACATGCACACACACACACGTGCACACACACATGCATGCACACACACACACCCACACACACTACACACTTTGCTATGGATTTTTACTGGTGTAGGTGAAGCATAGTAAGGGAATGAGAGAATATAAATAAATTTAGTTTGGGGTTTTTTAAGTGGTTCAGGATAGGATGGAGAAGGAATTCTGGTTCTCTGGCATGCTGATGTCAGTGTAAGGCTGTGAGCCATTACTGAAATGGGGCTGCATTATAACAACCTAGACAAAGGGATCTGAGAGATACAACTTTCTGGAGGAGAGAAAGGAATGAGACATAAACTAGATAGTGGTAGTGGAATACCTTTTGATATGGTATTTAACCCCAAGGAATGCTCTTTAGCTGTTTGAGAAAGTCAGAAAAAATGGTGTTAGGACCCAGAGTGAAATAACGGTATCTCCAGTTGCCCCTGCTTAATGGGAAAACTATTGAAATATTTTACTAAATCACATAAATCTAAGCGAGGGGAAAAGGGAGGAGAAACAAACAGAAATAAATGTTTTTTCATAATAAACATTTTAAATGTAGTTCATCTTGTACTCTCCTTAGGCTTATGTACTATAGCATGCATAAACTACATTTTTATTGTACTGAAAAAGCATACATTTGCAGTGGTTTGTACAGCAATTAAAATAATATTTTTAAAGAGAGTTGAAAAGACATTTCCTTTACATATCAAGGAAAATCAGTACAGCTAACCTTAAATGCAGATGCCTGTTCATTTTGTATAATCTTCACACATGTGTTTATGCTCTGTAAAAATGTATTTGTGATATTGTATATTTGTATAAGTTTATGAATCTATAAAATGAAATATAATGTAACATAATGGTAGCATGAAATCATCAATAAATTCATTTCTCACTTGTAGTAATGTAGGAAAATTAATGTAATAGCTTAAGACAGATTTATGGTTTGAAAACTGCCAGTCCTGGCTATTTCAGATGACTTTTCAGTCTCCATGGAGACTCCTTTGCTAGAGCAGTTACTGCAGTCAACGTCCAGATACATTTAATTAAAAGCCTGTGTGTTACAGCTAGAAGGGAGAATTGGGTATATCTGAGCTTTTCAGAAGCTTTTTTCTTCCATGCAGTTTTTCTCATTGTTTAACAAAGTACAGAACTGACCCCCTTTTTCAGGTACAATATATTATTCTCATATCAGAAAATTAACCTTTTCCTATATTTAAGGATTAAGTCTGGGATTTTCAAAAGTGGCTAATGATTTTGGATATCTGCACTTTAGGTGTCCAACTGGAGATACCTACAGGGCTCAGATTTCAGAATATTTTATCTAGCCAGTCCTAATAAAGGTGTCTCAAACCAGGCACCTTAGAGATATATACCTGTGTGTTTTTTCCTTACCTACCAGAGCCACATCAACAAGAAACAATTTTGAACTTGTGTTAGCAAAGCTATAATGCTGGTGAAAAGCTACATACCATAGGCTGTAAGCAAACATCTCATCTGAGACAGTCTTCAGTGTCCCAGATTTTGACTAGATCAGAACAGGAAAAGCACACCCCTTCCAAGCTGGATTGTTGCTCCTCTGCCAGTAGGTGGCCAGGGAGAGCAGAACCTGACAGGCTGGTCCTTTGCAATGGATTGCATTTAAGTTAAATGAGCCACAACTGAGTTGGGCCCCTGGCACATGTTACAGTTATCATGTGATGAAGAGATAATTACACCATAAATAGTAACAGTACTACACATTCAACTGCTTTATGGCACCGTAAAGTGGCAAAGCAGCCACAAAGTTATTTCACAAAAAATATGGAACATCTTTGTGGCTTGTTTGTATGGCACCTTAAATTGAACATGTAACACTCTTATGTTGATGCTGACAATCAGCTAATTCTCAGCATTGGCATAGGGATGGAGGCCAGCATCAGGACTGAGGCAACCCTAGTCCTGATGCTGAAAAATGGTTTCCAGGACAGCAGGTTGCAAGGTTCCTTGGTGGGATGAGCAGAGGGGCTCTGGCTGCAGGGAACCTGGCAACTTCTGAGCGTGACAGCTCTTCCATAGGGGCCACAGAATAAGGCACTTAAAAATGACAGGTTTCAGGGATCCATTCTGAACTCATGCTTTTTAGATGTCCTAGGGCACGGGGACCCTGGGATAGGGAAAAGGCTTCCTAATCCCAGAGTCTCAGTGTTCCACAACTTCTAAAACCCACATGTGCAACTGGGTTATCCTGGGATGGAGGTTAATAATCAAATGATTGCCAGCCCTACCCCTGACAGCTTGGGGTCTCAAACTACTACTCAGGACTGTTGGGGGCCAGTCCAGCAATCAACTGATCCAGCCCTGACAGCTTGAGTCTTAAAATGGACCTGAGTCTCTTGGGACTGAGACTCTTTGGGTCTGGGCTTGAGGTCTAGAAATGGACCTGTGACTGTTGGGATTGGGTCTGACAGGGTGCAATTATACGTGCGCCCCACTGTGCAGTTGGTACTACACAGTCATTTAGTACTTGTAAAGATCAGACAGTACTTGCATTTAGTAAAGCAAGTACTAAATGACTGCACTGTCCCAGTGGCACACAGGTCATTTCCAAACCTACTGCACAGTACCTCATTGCTACTGCACAGTAGTGACAACATCACAGTTAGTGCCTACCGACACAATGTCACTATAACAACAAGCTACATCACTGTACCTTGTTGCTACAGCGACATAGCATCTTGTGTAGATGTACCCACAGCTGATTGTTGGACCCACAGTCTCAAATGCATCCAGACTGTCTGGGCCAGGTATGACAATCAACTTAACCTAATCAACCTAAACTACCCAAATATCTGCTGGGAGGAGCAGTCAGCCAGGTCTGACTGTTCGCGTAGGTTCCTAGCTGAAATACAGGACCTCCACCTAGTCCAGGAAGTGCACAGCCCCATTAGGGGAGATGCCTTGCTGGACCTGGTCTTGGCCACTGGGGATGACCTGGTGAGGGGACTGCAGGTCCTTGACCACCTGAGTGACAGTGATCATCGCCTGCTGGAATTCACCATCCAGCGCAGGGTGTTGAGGGCTTCTACCAAGACTAAAGTCCCTGACTTCAGAAGGGCCAACTTTAATGAACTTAGAAGATTAGTGGGGGAGGCACTGAGGGCCCAAAAGGTAGAGGAGATGGGAATCCATGAGGGATGGCCGTACCTTAAGGGGACTATCCTCCAGGCTCAGAGTATGATATTCCCTGAGAGAAAGAAGGGGGGTAAGAGTGCTCTGAAACCCCCATGGCTCAGCAAAGGCATTCGAGAATGCCTGAGGGCCAAAAAGGAGGTGTACACCCAGTGGAAGAGAGGGGCTATCACCAAGGAGGAATACTCCTCCTTGGCCTGTGAGTGTAGGAGGGCCATTAGGAAGGCCAAGGCAAGGGTGGAGCTCAGTCTAGCGACCAGGATTAAGGACAACAAAAAGTCCTTATTCAAATATATTGGGAGTAAGAAGCGTGCACCGGGTAATGTAGGGCCCCTGTTAGTCTCAAATGGTAATCTTGTGGCTACGCCAGACGAGAAAGCTGAAATTTTTAACAAGTTCTTTGCCTCTGTTTTCTTGGACAGCGACCAGGACAGCTCTCCCATCACAAGTAGGGGCAGTCTTGGGGATAGCAGTGCCAGCCCTCGGGTCTGCGCAGAAGTCGTTAGGGATCTTCTGGAAGGGCTGGATGTTTTTAAATCTGCAGTCCCTGATGCCCTCCACCCACGGGTGTTGAGAGAGCTGGCGGGGGTCATTGCTGTGCCCTTGGCCCAGCTGTATGAGCGATTGTGGTCCACGGGCGAGGTGCCCAGAGATTGGAAACTAGCTAATGTGGTCCCCATTTATAAGAAAGGGAGAAAGGAGGACCCAGGAAACTATAGGCCCATAAGCCTCACATTGGTCTTGGGGAAAATCCTTGAAAAAATTATCAAGGATCACATTTGTGAGGGGCCAGCAGGGGAGATCATGCCCAGGGGACATCAACATGGGTTCATCAAAGGCAGGTCCTGCCAGGCCAACCTGATGTCCTTTTATGACCAGGTAACTAAATCCGTGGATGATGGTGTCGCCATGGACATAGTCTTTCTGGACTTTAAGAAGGCCTTTGACACTGTCTCTCACCCCATTCTCATTAATTAATTGAGTGACTGTGACATTGATGCTTACACAGTTGGATGGGTCAAAATTGGCTGATGGGGCGCACCCAGAGAGTAGTGGTGGACGGGTCGTACTTGTCCTGGCGGGATGTGAACAGTGGGGTCCCCCAGGGCTCGGTACTGGGGCCTACACTGTTCAACATCTTCATTAGTGACTTGGACAAGGGGGTGGAAAACACGTTGTCCAAGTTTGCCGGTGACACCAAGATGTGGGGAGAGGTAGGCACGCTCAAAGGGAGAGAGAGGCTGCAATTAGATTTAGACAGACTACAGAAGTGGGCGGATGGTAATAGGATGGGCTTCAATGTGGATAAGTGCAGGGTGCTGCACCTGGGGAGAAGGAATCCACAAAATACATACAAGCTGGGGAGCTTCTCCCTTGAAAGCACAGAGGCGGAAAGGGATCTTGGAGTCATTATTGACTCCAAGATGAACATGAGCCACCAATGCCAGACGGCAGCCAGCAAAGCCAACCGCACCTTATCATGCATCCAAAGATGCAACTCAAGCCTGTCCAGAGAGGTGATACTCCCCCTCTACGCGACATTGGTCCGCCCTCAATTGGAGTACTGCATCCAGTTCTGGTCACCGCACTTTAAAAAGGATGTGGCCTGCCTTGAGAGGGTTCAGAGGAGGGCCACCTGCTTGGTTGGAGGGCAACAGGGAAGGCCCTATGAGGAGAGGCTGGGGGACCTGAACCTGTTCAGCCTCAGCAAATGGAGGCTGAGGGGAGATTTGGTGGGTGCCTACAAACTCGTTAGGGGAGATCAGCAGCAAGTAGGAAGGGTCCTATTCCTCCCAGCAGCACCTGGGGTGACGAGGAACAATGGCCAGAAGCTGCTGGAAAATAGGTTCAGGTTAGAGATTAGGAGGCTGCAACCAGTGGGTTGCGTGCGGGGTACGGTGACCCCGGCCCCAGTGAGCGGGCAGCCCCAGTGAGAGGGGGCGGTGGTGAGAGCAACCGGTGGGTTGCGTAGCCTCGGAGCGAGAGGGGCAGTACATCGAGCCCGGTGAAAGGCCGGCACATTGATAGGCCTCGAGGGGGCTGGGTCCTGCGGCAGCAGCCCAAAGGGGAGAGTACCCTCGACTGGCCCATGCTGAGGCCAGGACCAGGTTGGTCAAAAGGGCCAGGGGCCCACCGCGAGGGACGCCCAAGAGCCGGGGGCCTGGGGTCCCGACTGGCCTTGAGGTGGGCCAGGGCAAGAGGCTGAAGGTTCCGGGGGAACCACACCCGAGAGGGGAAGATAGCTTCGAGAAGGGAGAGAGCAGGACGGTGAGCCCAGTTGGGAGGTCAGTAGTGCGTGGGGCCTATAAGACCGGAGGCTCGAATATGGAGAGCCCCAGTGTGAGGGGGCGATGATGAGAGGCCCCAGAGAGGGGGTGGTGATTTAAGGAGGGGAGGAGTGTGGTGGAGCACAGGGTGCTCCTGCCACTTTAAGGGCCTGGAGCTGGCAGCCTTCAGGTGCCTGATTGTGGCAGCTATTTTGAGGCCTATATAAACCAGGCAGTTTGGCTGCAGAAGGTCAGGCAGCAACATCGCCTGGCCTTAGGGTTGCTGTGTATGACCTGGAGGTAAGGGGGAGCTGCAAGGGGATGGCAGGAGGCTCCTGGTCCTGGGCATGACCTGAAACTGCATCCTGCCGGGAGTGGGTGGTCTGGTGGGGTTCTCAGTGGCGTGGGAGCCCCCAGGAAATGCCAGGCCAGTTATCACCCCGGTGAAAGGCGGGTCGGGGCGCCTTAACCCCTAGCTCCCACCACCACCGGGTGGGTGACCCCTGAGTTGGGTGAGGGCCGAGAGGGCCAGTGTTTGTGAGGGGCCCAGAGAGGGCGGACCCCGAGAGTGGGAGTAAGGTGGGCGAGGTGCCGCGGTTGCTCCTAGGAGGAAGGGAGTAGTGGCACGGTGAGGCCCGAGGAGTAGAGTGAGTGGCTAGAAAGACCCAGCCCGAAGGGGAGAGTCCCCTCGACTGGCCCATGCTGGGGCCAGGACCAGTGAGGGTCAAAAGGGCCAGGGGCCCACCGCGAGGGACGCCCAAGAGCCGGGGGCCTGGGGTCCCGACTGGCCTTGAGGTGGGCCAGGGCTAGGTAGCCAAAGGTTCCAGGGGAACCACACCCGAGAGGGGAACAAGGCTTCGGGGGGGTGAGGTAGTCCAGATGGCGGCGGAGTAGCGAAGATCATAGTGGGGTCTTGCGTGGAAGATTCTGGGGCACAGTGCGGGGGCCGGTGAGGAAGAATACCATGATGCCATCTGCGAGGCTTGGGCTGTGGTATTAGGGGAGGTTGGAGCCGCAGAGCGCCCCTGGGCATCAGGGCAGTCGAAGGGCAGCCTCCCGCTTAATTATCATCATAATTGAACTGATTATCATCAAAGGCGTGGCGGGCGAGATGAGCGGGCGGTTGCCCAGAGACAGGTGGGCGGGCCATGAAGAGCTCGGCCCTGAGTAGGCCTGCTGTCACGGTGACAGGCGGGCAGGCCACAGAGTTCGGCCCCGGGAGGCCCCCTGTCACAGAGGCACTATTTCATTGTTAGGGTGGCTAGGATCTGGAACCAACTTCCTAGCAAAGTGGTCCTCGCTCCTACCTGGGGTAAATTAAAGAAGAGGTTGGATGAACACCTGTCTTGGGTCGTGTGATCCCAGCATGTACTCTAACCAGTGGTGGGGGGTTAGACTAGATGATCTATTCAGGTCTCTTCTGACCCCTAACTACTATGAAACTATGAAACTACTATGAAACTTATTAGCAGACCAGCCCTAACAGCCCCAGATCTGGAACCTGCAGGAGACTGGGTGAAGCCCACACTTCAGGAAAGAGCCACCCTGTCTGATTTGCAGGATTGGATTGGGGACAGCTCAACAGTGGTGTGACTGGGACTGAAGCCATTTTATGCCATGTTCCAAATATTGCACCTCCTGCCATGTACATCTGCCATGGTAGGAGGCATGATGTTTGAGATGTAGCATAAAATTCCTCTGATCCCAATCATATCATTATTTTACTGTATGTCAGGAGCCTAACAGACACATGCAGTCATGACTGCGAGAAACTGTTAGCACGTATTATCCTGCTTACTTCACAAGTACTTGAAGCAGGACAGTGTATGTGAATGTCTGTAGGATCCAGGATAAAATGCTTTCTTCTGGGAGAAATGCAATGCCTGTTACAACCTAAGAATCACAGGCCACTGACAGATGTTAAAAAGAAGGTGTGATGGGATCTGATACATGATTCCAACAACTGTACCTCCTGCCATGCCACATGCACATGGCAGGAGGTGTGATTGTGGGATCAAGCATCAGACCCCACCACACCATATTAACCAGTGTAGAGGGAGCCTGGGACTATGATCCCAGGCTCTCCTTGCACCAGCAATCTTCAGTCCTGTGGCTGGGAGTTTCATCAGCTAATGGAGCTCTGAGCTGTGGGACCGCATGGTGTCCCCCCACAGCTGGGAGCCTTAGCAGTGTTTAGAGCTTGCAGCCATGGGCGCACACCATGCAGGAACCTACCATGCACTCTCACAGCTAGGATCCCTGGCAGTGATCAGAGCTCCTAGCTGTGGGGGGGCATCTGTGCTCCCGCAGATGGGAACTCCATCAGCTGATCAGGGCTCCCAGCTAGGGGAGCTCACTGTGCTTATTCCTGGTTTTACCATGCTATTAATTAATGAATATGTGATATGATTAACTAGTTAATCATGTCTTAAGTGTACCATGTGTCAGGGGCCATAGATGCTAAGGGAGTGAGAAAGGAGTGCATAACAGGGCTGCCAAGTGGGATCCTTTAAAAAGACACAAAGTTGTGCCTCCTCCCCCAACAGCCAATGTTAAACACTCAGTATGTGTTCTGGGGGATGTTTTTATTCTTCAAAGAAGTTGGCAAGATCTAGGTGGAAGAGAGTGCTGAGGAGGTAAAAAAAGGAAAACATTAATGAAGGCTGTTTCAGGTGAAAGTCATCCAAAGAGAAACAGTGTTTGGTGATAGCAGTGGTTGTACCGAATAGAAAGAGGATGTGCTTCTAGCAGAAGATGTGTTATAGATGTTAGGATTTCCTCCAGAGCACTTTGATCAGCTCCTGTACCAGGTGAATGGTCACTCCTAGAATGTGTCTTTACCCTTGATCTGACACTGATCTGTTTTGTGTAGGTATCTGTCTAATCACCACCCTAGTTCTTTCACGGGTGAGCACTTCCTGCTGCCCTTTGCCCTTCTTTTGCTTTCTTCCACAACTCAGAGTCCATTAGCATCATTTGCAGGACTCTCCATGTAGCCATTAAGTTCATGCATTTCTTTCACAACACCATCCTGTTTTCCATGCTTCTCATCCTCCGTGAGAATTAAGAACATAACGTAAGAACACAAGAAGTGCCAAATTCAGTCAGACCAGTGGTCCATCTATCACAGTATCCTATCTCTAAGAGTCTCAGAAATGCACGCTATAGACGGACAACATGGAATGATATATCTCAAGTAAACTATTCCCTACTCAGTACCCTCCCTGGCACCCACCATTATTAATTTAGAGATGCCAGAGGAAACATTTCCATGTTCAATAGCCATTAATAGATTATCATCCATGAATTTATACAGTCCTTTTTTGAACCAGACTATACTATCTACCTCCACCATCTCCTGGAACAATTAATTCCACAAGTTAATTATACATGTAAAAAAATAAAGTTAAATTCATCTTTAAAAGTTGAGATAATCCTTTCTACCTCTGGAAGTATGTCTGTGGCTGAGATAAGCCTGCATGATGAAAGAGGAGGGTAGAGCCTTACATTTGATATCGCCCTATTGCTGGGGAGGGAAGAGGAGAGGGGGTGAGAACCTGATATCTGGCAACACTAGATAAATCAGGAGTACTAGATAAATCAGAAGTTATGTTTTGAGCATATTTGAGCATGTCCCAGAACATTTTCATTCTCACTTAATGACTGTCAGAACCCACTGACAACCATTGATAGAAAGTGAAATTCACTGAAACATCTCTCTCTCTCTCATTTCAGTCTGAGTTTATATAAAGACTGCTGAAGTTAACTTTTGCCATCAGAAAAGTCATCTTGAGAACAGAGTATGGAAAAACCAAACAAGGCTGTTTTAATATTGATCTTCCATATCAGAGCATACAGCTGAACCTGACAGTAACAACCATATCTACAAAAATCCTTTCTTGAACACACAAGATTTGATTGTACCTGTAAGACTATTTAAGGGATGACTATTTAAGTAAGTCTGGGATCCATTGTAGAGGCACAATCTCTCACTTGTATGCAGGATGAGTGTACAGGTAGCAGCATCCCATAGGGCAATGAAGCCATTTTACCCATCCAGTGCCCAACCGTCATTGTGAAGAGACAGTAGTATATGGTAGAGTTCATCCTGCAGAACTCAGAGAGTGAAAGTAAAGGTTAATTTTAAAGAAAAAAATAAAACGAGACAACATGTTTAAGCGGAGTAAAATTTTACCCAATGAGATGCACCTAAATCGCACTAAATCCAGTCTTCAAGGCTTAAGTGATACATAGACCTTATACTGGTCTTCTGCACAGATTTCACCTAGGAGCAGAACCATTTGAATTAATGGAACTATACAGGAGCGTGGTGTGTTTGGGGAAGGTCTGTCATATACGTATTGTATAGAGAAACAAGTTGTTATAAATACAGTTGTAACAACAGTATATTATCACATGATAGTGGGTGCATCTATATGTTCATTAATGCACCATGCTTACTGAGCATTAAGTTTAGCACTTGCATAACCAAGTACTAAATCAATGTGCAGTAATTGGTGCTACTGTGCAGTAGCACAGGAGTATGGGTTTTTACAGGTACTAACTGCACAGTAGCTTAATACTACTGCGCAGTAGAGTAATAGCATGGGTTTTGCATGGCACGCTACTGCACAGTAGTATTAGGCTACCGTGCAGTTAGTGTCTTGTGTAGACACACCCACTGAGTTCCAATTACTGTTCTGTTAATTTAAGTAATTGATTTTTTTTAAGCTCTGTAATGCCCTACTGGATGGTTCCCTTTCTCTTGGTTTCATGACATCATTTTAGTATTGAGAAGTATGCAGCATGTGTATCTAGAGCAGGGGTCAGCAACTTCCAGCATACATGCCAGATCATGGCACGTGAAGCCATTTTGCATGGCATGCCACAGCCAGCTCTGGCTTTGGGCAGGCCCCTGCTGCCAGCCACAGAGCCCAGGCTGCTTGCCAGCAGGCAGTGAAAAGCCAGGCTCCATGGCAGGCAGCAGGGGCCTTGCCAGAGCCCAGGCTGCTCATAGCAGGCAGCTGGGAGGCTGCAAGCTGCTGCACTGGAGTCCAGAGCCCTGGCCTGGCTCGTTGCCGGTGGTGACTGCATATATGCCTGGGAAAGCACTGTGGGGAAGGGGCCAGGGCTGCACTGCCACAGCAAGGATCAAGCCCCTCATGGCTCCCTTGCCATCTACCCTTGGCATGCCAACATCTTCCAAGTCAAGGTTGCAGGTTCTTTGGCACTCGGTCCCAAAATGTTGCCAACCCCTGATCTAGAGTGATATTGGAGATATTTCATTATTTCCTTTCCTAGTTTTTCCCTGAGATTTTGCATCTTCCTGTACTGTGAAACTCTTCTTGCCTTGTTGTTTTCATCTTAATAGAGACTGAAAGCTGTCTCTATTAAAAAGCAACTTCTACTGACTTCAGTGGGGACAGGATTTCACCCTTCATCATTTTATTTATTTTTTTTGTTCATTGCTAGCCCTGTCTTTGGTGCTGTATCGAAGTAAACGTAATAGAATAACTGTGTGCACAAATACTGTCTGGGCAATGACTGGCTAGGCCGCGGTACTGCAGAAAATGATGTAGGAGTTACCGTAGGCCATAAGCTTAACTTGAACCAACAGTGTGCTTTTGTTGCAAAAAAGCCAGCAGCACACTGCCTTCTATTAACAGGAGTGTCACTTGCAAGTAAGAGAAGTGATTCTTCCATTCTATTCCGTGCTGGTAAGGCCTCACATGGAGTGCCGTTTCCAGTTTTGGAACTACACTTCAGGAAGGATGTGGACAGTTTGAAATGACAGTGCATAGCAACAGAAATGATTAGGGGCCTGGGAAGCAAGACCTATGAGGAAATGCTGAAAGAACTAGGGTTATTTAGTCAGAGAAGATTTGGGGAGGGGGGAGGGAGGTTGATAACAGTCTTTAAATAAATGAAGGCTGTTTACAGAGAGAATGGAGATCGTCTTTTCTCTGTGACTACAGGGGACAGGACTAGGAGCTATGGCCTAAAACTTCAGCAAGGGAAGTTTAGGCCGGAGATGAAGAGGAACTTTCTGTCTATGAAGGTAATCTTGCATTGGAACAGGCTGCCTAGAGAAAGTGAGCAATTGTTGGAAGCTTTCAAGAGCAGATTAGACAGACAGCTGGGATAATTTAGTCAAGGATGATTCTGCCTTGACCTCATGAGGTCCTTTCCAGGTGTATTCTATACATGTGATACCACTAGCCTATGGGAACACAACACACTAAACCAGTTATTGATTTTATTTTCTAATTCTGATGTTAGAGCAAACAGATATAAAGAAGGCTTACATGCTGCACAACCTAGTCAGAAAAGCTTTGGCAAGGTTTCTCTTCATTTAGTAGAGTAGTCAGATCATTTTACCTTATTAGGATACAGACCAAGCTGTAAAGTATATGGATTTAGTTCACTTCTACATTTCCCAAAGTCATTCACTCTGTAATATAATACAGTAGATATTAGTTTCACTTAGACTCCGAGTTTTGATTGACTGGGGATCAAGATTATGATGAAAAGAACTTGTTCTTAACCTGCCTGCTAAAAAACCATGTTGGTTACCCCTCTGCATTACATTAGCTAGCGGGCTCCCATAGATTCATAGATGCTAGGGTCGGAAGGGACCTCAATAGATCATCAAGTCCTACCCCCTGCATAGGCAGGAAAGAGTGCTGGGTTCAGATGACCCCAGCTAGATGCTTATTTAACCTCCTCTTGAAGACCCCCAGGGTAGGGGAGAGCACCACCTCCCTTGGGAGCCCATTCCAGACCTTGGCCACTCTAACTGTGAAGAAGTTCTTCCTAATGTCCAGTCTAAATCTGCTCCCTGCTAGCTTGTGGCCATTATTTCTTGTAACCCCCGGGGGCGCCTTGGTGAATAAAACCTCACCAATTCCCTCCTGTGCCCCCTTGATAAACTTATAGGCAGCCACAAGGTTGCCTCTCAACCTTCTCTTGCGGAGGCTGAAGAGGTCCAGGTGCCCCAGTCTCTCCTCATAGGGCTTGGCCTGCAAGCCCTTAACCATATGAATGGTCCTTCTCTGGACCTCTCCAGGTTATCCCCATCCCTCTTGAAGTGTGGCGCCCAAAACTGTGCGCAGTACTCCAACTGTGGTCTGACCAGCGCCCGATAGAGGGGAAGTATCACCTCCTTGGATCTGTTCGTCATGCATCTGCTGATGCACGATAAAGTGCCATTAGCTTTTCTGATGGCTTCGTCACACTGATGACTCGTGTTCATCTTGGAGTCCACTCGGACTCCAAGATCCCTTTCCGCTTCCGTGCCACCAAGCAGGTCATTCCCTAGGCAGTAGGTATGCTGGACATTTTTCCTCCCTTTTATCAAGGATGTGCTCCTTGATAATTTTTTCTAGGATTTTCCCAGGGATAGAGGTAAGGCTGACTGGTCTGTAGTTCCCTGGGTCCTCCTTCCTCCCCTTAAAGATTGGGACAATGTTAGCCCTCTTCCAATCCTCCAGGATCTGACCCAAGCACCATGAGCGCTCATATATCCTTGCCAGTGGATCAGCTATAACCCCCGCTAATTCCTTCATTACCCGTGGGTGGAGTCTTTCCAGTCCCGGTGATTTGAATACATCCAGTCCCTCCAAGTGTGTTTTTTACCGTGTCGCCACTGACTGTTGGTCAGCTGATGTTGCCTTTGTTGGTGTCCGTGATGTATGTTGAGGGTTCATCTAGAGTCCCATTTAAGAAGACACAGGCAGAAACTCATTGAAGAGCTCTGCCTTGTCCCTGCTATCCATCACTAAGCCCCCCTGCCTGTCCTGTAGGGGTCCTATGCTACCCCGCACCCTCTTTTTGCTCCCAACATACCTAAAGAAGGACTTTTTATTGTCCTTAATCCCTGACACTAGCCTGAGTTCTAGAGTTGCCTTGGCCTTCCTGACTGACTCCCTGCAGGTGCAGTCCAATGAAGTATACTTCTTTTTGCTAGCTATCCCCTGCTTCCACTTCCTATATGCCTCTTTTTTTGCCCTTAAGGTATCTTGGATGCCCCTGGTTAGCCAAAGGGGCTTCCTGGCCCCCTTGCCCCCTTTCCTCTGCCATGGCATTGACTCACTCATTTCCTATTATGGAAATGACAGGATTTATTGTCCCCAAAAGCAGGGACTAATAACATAAAAGTGTGTTTGTTTTCATTTAGAATCCACAAAAAACACATCTGCAGCAGCCGCACTGACAAAAGAATCTTCCTGGAGCATACCATACTCTTATGTGGACCAGAGCAGTGTGTCCACTGATATCTTCAGCAGAACTCCTGACCCTCAAGGAATTGAGAGTAGAAAAATAACCCTGACCAGTTGCAAACAAATTACAGAAAGTTATTAATATTAATAGTAAAATATTTTTAAAATACTCTATTTGGTGATGAATGCTACAGTGGGCTAGAGCAAAGTGAAAATAATTGAAGTTTAGCCTATTTCTTCTTTCAGACACAGTTTTTCTGGTATATGAATATGTTCATTTCAGCAGCTATAGCTCAGCATTTGCTTTCTTAAATGTAAAACTAGGAAAATGTCTGTTGACAGTTAATTAATTTGGTAACCAGATTGCAAATTCAGTTTAAACCAGACACAAGAGTAAAGAGTCGTAACAGGGAAGGGATATCTGCTGGGCGCAGAAGTATTTCAGCACATCATATTGGGAAGAGATGTTTACAGCTGAAGTATCTCAAAAGTCTTGAGCCAATATTTCACTTCAGATGGTGCATAACAGGATGTTGCTATTATGGCGTTGGAGTAAAATATGACTCAAAATAGGACATTTATAAATCAAAGGTGCTGATGTATAAATATTCTGGCTCTACTTGACATAAATATTACACCCTTTTAGAGCTAAAAGAATAAGTTCTAAAACAGATGCATGATAAAGTAACCAATACAATACTGTTCTTAAAACTTAAGGAGTGAAGGCTAGGGACAGAAATTACATATAAACTGGTATAAGTGATTGAAAATTGGTTCAAATCTGTAACACAACAGAAGTTCAGTGCACAGAAACCTCGTCCAAAATGGCTGAAAATGGTTTAAGATAAACCAGAATGGATGTAGTATCAGATCTAACTGATTTAGGTTAAATTGGCTTATTGAACTTCTGTGCCAGATCCTCTTCAGCTTCAAGTTAATGCACAGTCTCCCAGCATCCTGAGATGCTTTGTATCTCCCCTGTAAGCCTCCCCTCACAGGTCAGGTAGGCCAGCTATAGCCCAAGCTGCTGTAGCGCCCCCTGGCGTCTGGCCTGGGGCACTGCAAGTATGTGGCTGCATTTCCAAAATCAAAAATGAATGTCTGTTCATTTGCTTATCAGTTCAATCTATGCAGTTTAGACTAACCTGCAAAGAATGAAACAATTCAGCCTTGTGCTTTTTGACTGTCTGTACTTAGCCAAAATGTTGGCATTAACCTGTTTTGTTGAAAAGGTAAGTACTTCTGCAACAAACAAGCAGCTTGTCCATTATTAATCTGACTGCATGTATTTAAAACTGATTTTCTCCTGCTGTTCTGCATTAGGATATAACCAATTACTGTATCATACAGAGAAGGAAGGAGCTACTACTATGAAGGTTATAACATGTTAAATATTTCTGTTACAGGAAAAATGCAATCCACAATCATTTACAGTTAATAGATTTCTCATCCAAGAAAATGTTAAAAAGAATTTTAACTAGATAGAGTTGATTAGACTAATGAAAGGGCATGAGCATAAGGGCTATAAAATATTACTGCTACTCAGATATCAATATAAGAAATAACAGGGAAAAATGGAAAATGGACTTTTAGGTGTTAATAACTGCAGAAGAGATTATGGCCTTATTGTTGACATTTTGTCAATATCAATGATTTATGTAATGTTTTATAAACTGTATTGTAAAAGTACGTATAATTATTTGATATATGTGCAGCATGCATTGAAAACGGAACTAAAAATAAAATATAGAAAATCATTTTTCATTGATGGCATGCTCTGCCAGGCACAATCCTGGCATTTTAAAGCCAATAAGAAGGTAGGTACTTTATCTAGTTAAAATTCTTTAACAATACAAAGGGTAGACTGTATCTGGCACTTCCAAAGCACACATTTGGGCTAGATAGATAGTGGATTTTTCAGTTTGAGAAATAAGATTTATTGCTGCAGGGTGGGGGAAGAGAGAGAAAGAGATATGACCTCATACCTGGGTGATTAGGGCACTCACCAGGGAGGTGAGACACCAGGGTTAAACTCCTTGTTCCAATTACTTTTGAAGTATTTTATACAAGAGGAAATAGCTTCAACAAGAGGGTTAAGAGTAACTCAGACAGAAGCAAAGTGCACTCTCCTAAGAGATCTCCCTAAGCAGTTCTGATCCTGAATATCCCATATCTCAGATAAGGTTTCTAACCTCTGGGCTGTTGGGTTACAGAGTGGCTCCTCTTCTCTGCTGGTTTTGTGGCTCTAATCTGAAATATATATATATATTGTAGCTAGAGCTATTTAGTAAAATGGTCAAATTCACAAGTGAAACCACATTTTCTATTCAGTATGTCCAGAAATATATCCACCTGGTACACAGGTGTTAGAAGGGATCCAGAAGCCTCTTTTACTGGATTTTTAATTACTGTAAGTGGATAAAACCTGGGCTTTGGATCTCAACTTAAAGGAGCTTAGTGTCTTTTAACTGTTTGTTAGGATACCAGTTTCCTACATATTAAGAGGGAAGAAAATAGCCTTTTGAATCACCAGCACTCCCATATGTTGGAATCCTCCCCCCAGGCTCTAGTCTAAATCTAAATACTAGCCCAAATTGACTCTGTTTAGCTGCTAAAAACTGGCAGGACCACAACACAACTCACATAGACTACAATATATAGCAGTAATAAGATACCATTACTTGAATCATTATCAATCTTGTTAATAACATTTGAAAAAACCTATAAAACAAGACAGCTGATTTTGCAACCTGTAGGCAAGGCTAGCTCACATAATGGAAAATAAGGAAAGGAAAAATAACCAGTGAGTTGTCTAATATAAATTAGAGAAAAGTAGATGAGCTTGTTTAGTGTAATAAAAAGAAGACAGAGAAAAGAAGTCACATAAGGGAAAAAGTTTAGTAGCTGGTGGTTTGTACTATGGGTTTCTAATGTTCCAGTTTCTCTTAACAGCACCATTACCACTGAGTAAGTTGATGAAGATTTTCAGGAACAGTAAGCTGGTTTTTCTCCAGGGTAAATAGTGCCAACTCCAGTTTTTCAAAAATCTTGACCCAGACCCCTAAAATCATAGGATTGGTGAAAATTCCTAATATTTTAAAAGCAATAATATTTGAATTTGTTTCACTTGCCTTATGGTGTTTAAGACTTCAGGTTGATATTTTCATGTATTTACTCGCAACCAGGAAGACAACAAAGTATATATTTTAAAATGAAAGATTGTAACTTGACTCCTAGATTACTGACTCCAAGATGAACCTGAGCCACCAATGCCAGACCGCAGCCAGCAAGGCCAGCCATACCTTGTCATGCATCCAAACGTGCATCCCAAGCCGGTACAGAGAGGTGATCCTCCCCATCTATGCGACTTTGGTCAGGCTGCAGTTGGAGTACTGCGTCCAGTACTGGGTGCTGCACTTCAAGAGGGATGTGGCCATCCTGGAGAGGGTTCAGAGGAGGGCCACCCACTTGGTGAGAGGGCAGCAGGACAGGCCCTACGAGGAGAGACTGAAGGACCTGAACCTGTTCAGCCTCAGCAAGAGGAGGCTGAGGGGAGACCTAGTGGCTGCCTACAAGCTCATCAGGGGAGATCAACAGCAAATAGGCAGAGCCCTTTTCTCCCCAGCACCACCTGGGGTGATGAGGAACAATGGTAATAAGCTGATGAGAATAGGTTCAGGTTAGAGATCAGAAGGCAATATTTTACAGTTAGGGTGGCCAGAATCTGGAACCAACTTCCCAGGGAAGTGGTCCTCACCCCTACCTTGGGCAAATTCAAGAGGAGGTTGGACGATCACCTGTCTGGGGACTTGTGAACCCAGCATTCATTCCTGCCTGTGGCAGGGGGTCAGGCTAGATGATCTGTTCAGGTCCCTCCTGACCCTAGCTACTATGAAACTGTGAAACTGCATGAAAAATGCCAGATATAGGAGTAGTGATAACTTGCCTTACAAGATACTTTCTGTAGCATGAACTAAGTCTGTTCCACCTGAATGATACAGTTTAATTCAACTTTTGATAAACACTTCACAGGCATTGGTGTTACCAATATATAAAAATCACGACTATCCCAGAAGTGATGGAACTAATTTTTCTATGGCTGTGTAACAAGTGTACTTTCCTAGTATTCTTCAGTATCTCCCTTATTCGGTTTTTTCCCTTTATAATGCCCATTTGAAGACCAGTTGATGAGGTTTTTTTGTTTTCTCATCTGTTTGTTCGCCTGTTTATCCAAATCTTCTGTAGTGAGTGTGTGCATATGAATATCCACATTGTATCATTTATCCATTCCATTGTGGTTGCTATATGCCCTGAAATCCAATGGAACGTGCTTAGAAAAATAAATTGATTTAAATCAGAGCTGACCAGCTAGTGGCCCACAAGGGATTAAAATGTGACCCCTAGGCTCCTGTCTGGCTGCCTGTCCCCCCATCTTTCCAGCTGCAATAGCAACCTGTCTCCAGGTTCACCTTCCCTCCTCTGGCTGCCTCTGCTTGTCTCTGCCCCAGGAGGCAGAGCAGCATAGGGAGGCTGGGGCACCTGGTGGAGTGGACACAGTGCAGCAATGGGGTGTCCATACAGGTCTGTGGTATAGCATTTGGGGAAAAGGTGCAGGCACACAATGCAGTGATGGGGGGAGGGTTGTGGGTGCATGGTGTAGCAGTGGAGGGACAGGGGAGGTGTACAGTGGAGGTCACACTGTCTGGCTGTGGTGGGGGCATCCTAGGGTGTTTGGCCCAGGCGGGGGTGGGGGGGGGAAGGGTATGGCTTTGCAGCCCATGGGACATGCAGCCCTCAGCTGCTTGGAAGATGGACAGCCCTAATTTAGATGAAATTGCCATTTTACTTGTATTATGGAAACAAAACCCACAGATCTAATCAGAAATAGACACCAACTGTACTAGGCATTATGTAAAAAACAGATCTAATCATCCTGGATGTGATCTGCTTTTCCTACAAGGAAACAACATAGGACATGACAACATAAATGTTTGTGAATTGAAACTTCAGGAGAGTGGGTTAGGCTAGATATTGGGGAGGACTTTACTTCAAGCATGGATTTTACTTTATAGCATGGATGCAGGGTGACTTCTGTTTCTGTATAGGTGGCCCATTTGGTTTATTTAATCAGTTGCTTATCTATATTAATTACATTGTTTCTTTGAAGAAAAGAAAGTATTGATCAAATGATTATGAATGTTCAAAGATATAATGTTCAAAGGTATTTAAAATGATGCATTGAATACAGGTCCCCATAGAAAACAAGATTATCTAATATATATGCCCTCTTACCTTGATGTTTTCAAGTCTACGTTTCATTTCAAAGCAGTAGAGCACCACTAATAAAGTAACACAGTTAAGTAACAGGAACCATCAAAATAAATGTAAAAGCCCTTTTGAATGAACTTGGCAGAAATTCCACCTTAAATCCATGTACTGCAGTGGAAAATAGGTCAACATTCAGCATCTTGTTGTTTGATGAAAGAATTCAAACCTGTTTCCAAGGTAACCAATCCCATCCTTTAGATATCTCTGCCATGCTTCTACCTGTTTTGCTAAGCTGAATGCCTCTTTTCATTTCCTTTCATATACTCTGAACTTTAACACAGACACACACATGAACACACTTGCTCTCTACTACAACAAAGGAGACAATAAAAGTAAATATGAGGTGGTTAATATTTAAACTGTCTAATGCAGCTGTCACAGTAGCACATTTTTGAGGTGGTGTTAAGTGATACCAACCAGCATTTGTACAAATTGCTCTTACAGGAAAGGTAGATTATTTTTGGATGGATTCCTAGGTATCTAGTCTTCAATACACATTAGTTTTCTTTGTTCTCTGTTTTTTTACATAGGTGAGAAGGAGCACTGGATTCTAGCAAGAGTAATGAGGATTTGTCAATACAGGGTGAATGGTGTTCAATAATAGTGTATATATTTTAGAGAAGATAGCTATCTTCTGTGTTTTATTAGCTGGCTGTTCTACTACTCTAATAGTTATATGTGATAGCAGAACATGTATTTCTGAGCCTTCACATATTTTAACCCTTCGCACATATCTTCAGATATTTAAGCTACTGTACAAGTTAGAACCAAAGCTTATAGTGATGACCAGGGAAAAGTCTTACATGAGTATCTTTCTTTTTAATGAGGAAAAAGGCATATGGAACAGATACAAGAACAAAGCCATTTTTAATTTTACCAATGTTTCTTATATTTTCTTATATGTGCATTTTATTGTTGTTGTTTTACCAAAACACTGACATTTCAAGCTTTCTTAAATGTTCCTAAATGACACTAAGACTAAAATAATAGAAATTTAAAATAGCATAGGATAAAAAGTTAGATCTCAAGAAGACAAAAGCAGTACTAAATGATTTCCATTCTGACAAGAACAGGCTCTTACTTTATTAGAGTGATATTAAAGACCACTTTAAAAGAAGACCTTCTCTTAAAGGTCTTCAGTCCATGATGATTAGTAAACAGTCCTATAAAAATAACCCAAAAATGAACAACTGATACTGTATTCAGAAGTATTAATCATAAAATTGCATAATTACAATGTTTGAATCATTTGTATACTTTCTTACAATCTAGTCTATACATCTTGTTTAAATTTAAAAAAAAATGTTTTCTCTAAAATGTAGTTAGTTCTATAAAATAAGGGAATCCTTAGATAAGATTGTCATATAGTCCATTCACTTGTTTGTAAAGCCAGTATTTTTCAGATCTGCTTGACTTAGCTTTAGTTTATTTTATGATTAGAACTCTTATCTCAAGGTTCAGGTTCTTAGCTGCTGTGATTAGCCCTCAACTATCATAGAATTCACTTATTAGAGGAAAGTAAATTGTGGTAATATATGAATGTCATGATTGGCATTAGCCTCACTGATATTACCACAAAAAGATGAGTTTAAGGGGATTTTTTATTGTCCTGAAGGCTCTCCAGAATGCCAGTCACTTGGTGTACACGTCAGAGAGAAACAAGGAAACTGACTCATGTTTCTTTTATGAAAGTTTTGAACGGATGTTTTTCTGACTGCCATTTTTTTGGCACCTCGTAAAAGTTTTGGAATAATTAGTGCAGGAAACCCCCTTCATAGGTCATTTTTGCATATGTCAGTAAGGAAGCTTGATACTGATATATCCTTATGGATTTATTTCACAAGATCACTTGATCAGAGGTGCTAACATATTACGTTTTTCTTCAAACTTTAAAATGCTTTTAACATTGAAGTTACAATAAGAGATTTCAGTTAAGTTATTTCAAAAAATTGCCTGTAATTCAGGTCATACAGCAGATACAAAATGCACATTTTCATGTTCAATAAATTCAAACTTTGGAGGCATTGTTTTACAGTCCAACAGAAAACATTTGTCTTAATCATTGCTCAGGTCACTCTGCTGACTTCTTGGTTATAGCTCCCTTGGTCTCTTTTCTTCATTTCTGGTAAACAAAATAATTTACCCATCTCTTGATGACAATTATCTTTGACCACCTTAATACTAGTTTCCAAAATCTGTTCACTTTCTATGTACATTGAGTATAAATCAATGCTCGTGAATGTTATTGAACACTCTTATGCTATACCCTGTATACTCTAGTCTGTTACCTCACTGTTATACTAAATACTTGTATACAATTGCTTCAGAGTGATAAAATACTATATTTAGTCAGCAAGGAAAAGGATGTGTTTTTGTTTGTTTCTTTCTCTGGCTAATTATGAGAGATGTGGGCAGGTGAAAGACTGTGGACTTATGATGGCATTCAATACAGAGGAATGCAAGGTGCTCCAGCTCGTGTGGGGAGGGGGGACCCACATCACACGTATAAGCTTGGCAGTGCTACACTCACTAGCACCAAGACTGAAAGAGACTTGGGGATCATGGCTGACCACAAGATGAACATGAGCCACCAATGTGATACCGCAGCTGGCAAAGCGAATAAAACTCTGGCTTGCATCTACCAATGCATCTTGAGCAAGACCCAGGATGTCATCCTCCCGCTGTACTTGGCCTTTGTGAGGCCACAGCTGGTGTACTACATCTAATTCTGGGCTCCACAATTCAAGAAGGATGTGGAGAAGCTTGAGAGAGTCCAGAGGAGAGCCACATGCATGAGAGGGCAAGAGAACAGGCCTTATGATGGGAGGATGTGATTTATGAGACTCTTCAGCCTAGAGAAGTACAGGCTCAGGGGTGACTTGGTGGCAACCTATAAGTACATAAGGGGTGTGCATCAGGATCTGGGGGAATGCCTGTTCACCAGAGCACCCCAAGGGATGACAAGGTCCAACAGTCACAAACTCCTGCAGGACCACTTTAGGCTGGACATAAGGAAAAACGTCTTTACTGTCCAAGCCCCTGTGGCATGGAACAGACACCCCTTCGAGGTGGTGCAGGCACCTACTCTGGATACTTTTAAGAAAGATTTGAATGTTTATCTTGCTGGGATCCTTCGACCCTAACTGACTTCCTGCCCCATGGGCAGGGGGCTGGACCCAGTGATCTTATGAGGTCCCTTCCAGCCCTAATGTCTCTGAAATCTATTAAATCTATAGAGTTATGCCCATTCATATCAGCTGATGTTCTCACCATGTTATTGTGGAGACAGCAAAGATGTAAGGAAATCTGATGCTTGAATCCATAGGATAGGTTTATTGTGGTTTTTATAGTTATGTATCTATTATCACTTATTCTGGGTACCATATTTTTCAGGGCCCAATACTCACTTACATTAACACTGTAGCTTCTTTCTTTCAGAGCAGCATATATGACCTGATAAAAAATAAGAATGTGGCCATTAACTTTTCAAGAAACTGGCTGCCCTTCTTGTCTGGTTCTGTCCTTTTTGCAGAATAATGTAGTTTCAAAATGGCTGGTATTGACTAAAGATCTAATATACTGATCTGTTATGGTAAATTCATATTTGTTTTTTCTTATTTTGTTCTGTTTATTGTTACAAGTCATTCAAAATAAGTAAAACACTTAATGAAAATGTCATATATGGAATAGAATCACAGAATACAGCAACATTCTTTACAATAGATTTGTTAACAGTTGTCAGTTTCACCAGACTCCATCTCATGGTTATGGAGTGGAGCTTTCAGAGCTGACAGATATTCTTGTTTTATTTTTACTCACATTAATAAAGGAAATCTATTTACCTTTGGGGGCACCTGCACCTTAACACAGTGTTAAAATATTGAAATAATTTTATATATAAGGTTGTTCTCTTAAGCTGCAAAACAGAAGAAATGCTTAGCTTGAAAAAGAAATACAGTAAAGTGATTCAATATAGACTATGATATTTCTAGTGCGAGATACCATAGTAGTGGGACAGTTAGCCACTGTCCCAAGATTTCATTCGTGCTGCTTTCCTCTGGATTCTCCAGTTGTCAATTGTTTTCTTAAAATTGAATGCCCAATACAGGACAAGTTCTCTAACTGGCATATCATCAACACTAAAAAGAGTAGACTTATTACCTCCTGGAGTTTACTTGCCTCTCTTCTTTTCAATACATCCCAGACTGACATTTGTATTTTTGCTGCAGTATCACATCATTGACTCATTTTATTTTGGCATCTCATACAATACCCAGGTCCTTTTTGGCAGTGCTCCTGCCTAGTTATTCCTTATTCTGTATTTGTCTGTTTGATTTCCCCTTTCTAAAGGAAATTTCTTGAATTTCTTCTTGTTGTTGGCTTTCAAACTATTTTTTTCCATTTTATCAATATCATGTTTAATTCTAATTCACCAAAGAGTTTGTAAATCATCCAGCTTGGGATCTTCTACAGATTTGATTTGTGTGCTTTCTTCATTATCATCCAAGAGATGAATAAAAATAATGAGCACAAGCAGGTACAGGACAGATCTCTGCTGTACCTCACTTGAACTGTCCTACTTTGACAACAAAACATTGAAAATACTGGGAGTTTGGACTTCAGCCTTCTGCATTCCAGTGCTTTGGTAACTTTATTTAGACATTAATTCACTATTTTGCCTATCACAGAAACAGTGTAAAAATTTTACTACAGCTAAGATATATAACATCTACTCCTTCCCCTTATCTACTTGGATAGGTATCTTCTTAAAAAAGAAAATTAGATTGTTCTTCACAAATTAGCTGGTTTTGTCACTTTGGCCCTTGGCAAACACTTAAGACACAATTAACCTGTCTTAAAGCAGAGGCAGGCAATTTTTTTGGGTGGAGGGCCACTTAATGAGGTTTGGTGAGTTGTCAAGGGCCGCATGGGTAGCCCCGCCCCTTGACAGGTGCCCTGTTCCCTGGTCACCATCTCGGGACCAGAAGTCCCACCCCTAACCCCTGACTTTGCTACCAGAAATCCCTCCCCTTGCCCCCCCACCAGAAATATTCCTTTGGGGGGGTGCCATCTTAGAACCAGAAAAAAACAAATTAAACACTAAAAGTCAAACACCTACTATAACATATTTTAATTTTATTACAAAAAATATTTTGTCATGATTTGTGTGTGTACTGTATATAGAAGTGATTGCATAATAACTCAAAAATAAATTCTTAGTCTTTTATATTGTGTGGGGGTTGTATGGTGTGTGTGTATGTATGTGTATGGTGAGGGTGGTTATGGGGGGCATGGGGGTGTTTAGGGTGGGATGTGGGGGGTAGATATGGGGGAGGTTGTGAGGGGGTGTGGCTGTGTGTGGGGGGCATGTGTTGGGGACTTGTGTGGCATTTGTGAGGTGTGGGTGCATAGCTCTGGTCCATTGTCCTCTCCTGCAGTCAACACAGGCAACACTCTGTGTGTGTGTGTGTGTGTGTGTGTGTGTGTGTGTGTGTGGTTTGTGAGGTGTGAGAGAGGGTGCAAGGGGTGTGAGGAGCCCCCCACACTCCCCCCGTGGCACAGCAGAAGGTGGGGGAGCTGGTACCTGACTCTGGCCAGCGCTGCACATCGCAGTGAGGAGTGCAGCCCCCGCAGGGCCATTTGTTTCTCCGGCGCTCCGTGCACTCATGGGGCACAGGAGGCAAGCCCCAGGTGCTGGAGCTGGCTGTTATCCCTGCCCAGCCTACTCCAGTGCCTGGGGCTTCCCTCCTGTGTCCTGAGAGTGCGGGGAGTACCAGGGAAACAAACACTTGACTGGGGCTGTGCTCCTTGTGGTACTGGCTAGATCCAGGAGCCAGGCACCAGTGCTGAGCAGAGTGCCCCCCTGCCCTGCTGCCCCACACTGCTTGCCATGGCTGTGCATAATGAGGGGACTGTGAGGGGATCCCCATACCCTTCCCCCCTCACACCCACACTGATTGTCGGTTCCAGACTTGGGACTGCCCCAGTGTCTAGAACTGGCTACAGTGTGGTCCTGTGGGTATCTGGGCCTGGCTGATTGTGGGTGCCAGCCCCAGGGCTGCATTGGTTTACTAAGCACCAGGCTTTCAACTTGCTGGTGCAAAGGGAACCTAAGATCATGATCCTGGGCTTCCTCTGCACTGGCAAGTAGAAGTGGCACAATTGGATTTGATCCCTGATCCTGTGTGGCATGGCAGGAGGTGCAACTGTTGAGATCAAGAAACAGAACCCATTGCACCATTAAATGAGCATGTGCCAGAAGCCTTTGTTATCCTTAGAAATTAGTTGTTTAATTTGTTCTACTTTTTTTCCTGATATCAAATTTAGACTATGCCTGAGTTCACATTTTCCCCTTGTTTTAAAGAGAGTACTGTGTTTCCTTTTCTTGGGCATGTCCTCACAAGCATGCACTGCAGTTTGTGGTGCCTCAAAGCAGTTTTGAGGCATCACAAACCACACACGGTACACATGTAAGCATTTGCCATGCTGCTAATTTACAGTACAGCAGGTTTTATTGACAGTGGGACCAGTGTGAAAAAAATGCTGCTGAAAAAAGTGGCATGGTGCATGCAGCAGCAGCATGCATCACCCGAATGGGAGCCTGGCTGGCCAGAGCCACACTCTTGCTGCTGGCCAGGCTCTGAGTGCACAGATCACCACCTCTGCTGCCCCAGGAGGCCCCCAGGACTCCAAGCAAAGCTGCTGCAGCCAGCACCTGTGCTGGCTCCAGCCTCCCCTACCCCAACCAGGACAATTTGCAGGAGCATGTGCAGTGGCAAAAGGCAGTGGCACAAACATGTGCTGCTTCTATTTTTGCCACAACAAGCACACACCCCTGCATGTGGGGACATGCCCCTCTTGTCTATTGGGGCCTTATTAAAGTTCTCAGATATAACTCCACCAGTTCTCAGAGATAACTGCTGATGGTTCAAAGCATTCTTCTGCTAGTTCCTTAGTATTGGAGGATGAACTATGTCAGGTTCTACTGTCTTGAGTATGTCTAAATTACAAATATTCTTTAACATTTTCCTGCTCAATTGTGGCCTGTACTCCATCCCTCATGTTTTAATTAATTGTACTATGTACCTAAAAAGGAATTGAAGATTTAAACCTCTGAGCCATATATTATATGCTCTCTTTCCTCACTAAGTAACAAACCTGTTATTTCCTTTGTCTTCCTTTTACTTGTAATGTGTTTCTATATTAGAACATTTCTTGCTGCCTTTGGTATGCCTTGCCAGTTGTAACTCTTATGTTATAAACAGACATCATCCTCAAAGCAGGATCGGCTCTGCCAGGATGTGTGGGGGCACAGCTGAGCTGAGTTGGAGTGTGGCAGCACGATATGCATGCCCAGGGAATCCCCTGGTGAGGAAATCCTGGTGCACCTCTGCAAGTGGAAAAACCTAGGCAGATGCTCCTGCAGCTTCAGGGACCTGGTCCTACATACCCCAGGAATTCCCCTGCAGGGAGCACCTGCCATGGGTAGTTGAAGACCATGGGCAGCTCTGGACTGCCCAAGCTCTCCTGCCACAAAGCAAACTGATGTACACTTCAAAAAAGCAGCACAAATTTTTGCTACCTATTGTCACAGCCACAATGTTGGCCATTTGTGATGCAACAAGGGACATGGATATATGTTTGTTTGGGCTTCGTGCTGCCATAAAAGTTTTTATGGCAACACAAAAGCAACATCTGTCTGTAGGCAAGTAATGGCAAAGTGAATGGGATAACAGAAATCTGAAACAAATTTGAAGGTACATTCTTTCCTCTGGCTCGTCTGTACCTAAGGAACAAGTACATAGATGCACCATCTTTTGGGACCATCCAGCATGATCTCTTGTTCGTATGCCTGGCAAGTTAACTGTCTAGGTGACACAGACCTTGTCCAAATGTTATCCTTTGCTTCTCTGTATCAGATTTATTGGCTGAGTCCTTGCATAGTCCTTGCTGTAGAGGACATGACCACATTCTCACCTTGTTCGTTGATGCCCCAATCCTCCAGTCAAATTTGTGCAGACTGAGCTGGGGATCTGCCTGATACCAGGCACAGGATTTATGCTTATATTCCAGTTATTTTAATAGAATTAATAAGATTTTGACCTCAGGACCCTAGGAAGACTCACAGACACTATTGAGTCTACAACAGTGTAACCAAGAGCAGAGGTGGGACACTTGTGTGAGCCTGCTGCTCATTAGTTGGCTTGGATCCATTTGTTCTTTTACTTTGTTTCTGATCTAGCATGAATTGCTTGACTCAGGAACCTAAATATTTTTAATGGTACAGCTGAAGCATTCCTTTTTCTCAGCCACTGCAAACACCTCTAAATCTCTATCTAGTACAGTTAAATCCCAAGAAATATATTTAGAAGAGAACTGTGCCAGTTATTTCAAAATATTGATTACCTTTAGCTAAGGCCCAGGAGAGGAAAATATTTTGTTTATTAATTTGTCTGTACCCTCATAGTTGCTTAAATGGCAAAAACTCAACAGTATCAAAACTTCAATACTGGCCACATCTACATGAGATGCTGACTGTGCAGTCATTTTTGTGCAGTCATTTAGTACTTGTTTAAACTTTAGTACTTGTATGCAGTAACCTGAATTACTGTGCAGTAGTGCCAATGAACACCTTTTTATGACACTACTGTGTAGTAGCCTAATACTAGTGTGCAGTACCATCACATCACAGTTTTTGTCATGCAATGCTACTATGCAGTACTATAGGTCTACTATACAGTCAGAGTTTCATGTAAATGCAGCCACAGTGTAGCAAAATTAGGCTGGGAAGAAGCCTCTGTGTACATGGTATTTAATTTATATTGCTAACCATATAACCAAGAACCAGAGAGAGGTAGTTACCTGGTTAGTTTGAAGTCAGTCATTAGGCAGGGTAGATATGCATCTTTATAGGCTAAGATTATATATATATATATATATATATTATCCCCCTGATATACCTCAGGTACATTGATGACATCTTCATACTATGTACACATGAGAAGGAAACTAGAGAAATTTCACCAAGACTTTAACAACTTGTACCCCTTCATCAAAATAACTCTGAAATACTCCATGCAGCATACATATATGAGAGATTGAGAGAGAGAGACTTGATTTCTTCAAAACTTTATTATACAAATATTAAAAACAAATGGTGAAAGTGCAGAGGTGTGTGGCCCTGCTAGAGGCCAAGGATGAAATATTGTTAGCAACAAAAAACACCATGTTACAGGATATTGAAACCCCCTAATGGGGTTACACATGTAGGACCAGCTGTCCATCTTCTGCCCCTCAGAGGGCCCCCTTGATGGCAAAGCGAAGTTTTAAAATACAAATGTGACATGAGCCCAGACCAGGGAGTGGAAGAGTTGGAAGGTGTCATCAGAACCGTCCAGATGCCTTTGAGCAGGTTTATGCAGCTTTTGAGAGTCAGCATCTTGGCCAGCCGAGCAGAAAATTGGGTATTGGAGGGGAAGAGAGAAAGCATGTGAGAGAGAGCACACAAGCTTCCCTGAACCCACATTCACTTCATCAGTTGCTGTGAAAGGACAGCATGGCCTAAAGTGGAGTGATTAGAATACAATAGGTGGGAAAGCAGGAGGGAGGGGGTAGGAGAAAGTGCGGATGCTGTGAGAGGCATTCATTCAAAGAACCATAGGAACAAAGGGTCATAAAATAATCCAGGTAATGAGATCCATAGTCCCTGTTTAAACCATATTTAACACAAACTGGATTGTGCAATATCCCATTCAAATTTTTTTTTATATTTTTTCTGCTTGAGAACAGCAATGTTGAGGTAAATGATGGAGTGTCCAGGGAGGTTGAAGTGTTTTGTCACAAGCTTTTGCATCCTTCTGCAGCTGATGTCAGATCAATATTCATTCATTTTTACATGAAGAGATCACCCTGTCTGTCTGATGTAGATAGCAGACGGGCATTGTAAGCAGGTGATGGCATATATGATGGTAGAGTTGTGGGTGAATGAATGTTGGATATTGTACTCTTTGTTATTTGGTCCAGGGATAATGTGGTCTGTAATGATGTAGGAGCACAGCAGGCATTTGAGTCCGCTGTATCTTAGTGAGACACTATTTGAGGTTGGGGGGCTGTCTGTAAACCAAGACAGGTTTGTCCCCAATGGCTACCTTGGACAGTCATCCTTTTCCAGAAGGGGTTGGAGATCATTAATGATGTGTGTCACATGTTCAAGTTAGGGGCTGCAGGTGACAATCAGAGGGATTCTGTTGTCCTTGACCCAGAGTTGATATTGTAGCAGGTCAGAATGAGGTCTGAGTGTAACTTCGTTGATTTGAGTGTCTACTGTTTTGGGCTTGTATTGTAATTGTAGGAATCCCTGCCCTAGATCCTTAAGGTGTTCATCCTGGTTGGTGGGATAAGAGACGATCCAGTTGTAACACAGAGCTTGGCTGCAGATGATGAAAGATTAGGGTGAAAGCTGATAGCATGAAGGTAGCTGTGGCAGTCAGTTGGTTTCTGATACAATGTGGTGGTTGCCATTGCAAACCTTCACTGTAGTGTCTAGGAAATTAATCTGCCGTGTGGAGTATTTTAGAATTAGTTGGATGGAGGGGAGGGTGTTGCTAAAGTCTTGGTGAAATTTCGGTAGAATTTCCCTTCTTTGTGTCCACATAATGAAGAAGTCATCAATGTACTGAGGTATACCAGGGGCTGATAGGGCAGCTATGGAGGAAATGGACTTCAAGATCTGTCATAAATAGGTTGAAATATTGGGAGGTCACATTTGTGCCCATGACAGTGCCATTTGTTTTTAAGTATGAGTCCTCAAACCTGAAACAGTTATGTGTGAGGACAAAACAGGAGAGTGTAATAGAAACAGAACAGCTTTCTCAGCAAGGGCAATGTTCTTTATGGCTTGTAATCTGTCCTCATGGGAATGCTGATGTACAGAGACATGACATCCGTGGTAACTAATACGGTGTTTTCTGGAAGCTCGTCAATGGACCCCAGTGTCTTCAACAAATCTGTGGTGTCTTTCAAATAGCTGGTGGCTCCAGTGACATATGGGAATAGGCTAGAGTCAACATAGTCAGAAACTGCCTCCATGATGATTCCAATGCCAAAGACAATTGAGCATCCTGGGTTGCCAGGTTTGTGGATCTTGGGTAATAAGTAAAACTTGTCTGGCCTAGATTCCCAGAAGGTAGAAGCATTCTTTCTTTACAATGTTTCTAGAGGTAGCGTTGTTAAGTGGTCCTTTAGTTCCTCCTGGTATTGTGCTGAGAGCTTCTCTGACAGGAGTTGGTAAAACTCCATGTTGGAAGTTGTCTCTCAGCTTCTCATATATATGCTGTTTTGTCCATGACAACAGTGGCACCCCCTTTCCAGCATTCACAGTAGTGCCATATGTCCTCACCAGAGTCTTTTGTCTGCTTCCGGTGTCTGATATTTATGGCTGCAAATAATTGAAAATAATTCATGTATTCAAAAATGGACCTTCTCTGATACCCAGAAATGATCTACAATTTTGCACCTGCAGAGATTTGGCTTTGCAAAAGAGCCACTTGGCTAAGGATTGGTGAAAAGCAGACCTATTACCTATACTTACCACAAGGTCCTGCTTTACAAAGAGCTGTACTCAGACAGACAAGGTTCTTTGGGTAAATTTGATATCTTTTATTAGACCAGCTCAAATAGTTGGAAAAATTCTTCTTTGCAAGATTTCTGGTACAAATCAGGCTGAGGAAGCCTGTGCTGTTCCTGGATGGAATGGATAGTTACAAAGTCAGATGCTGGTACACATGCAAGAAAGCCAGTGAGCGAAGATGTAAAATGAGGAGTCAGGGGGTGAGAGACAGGTTGCATTTCCAGTTTGTAGACAGAAGTTTTTATTACCTTTAATGAAAAAGTGAGATGTTGGGCATGAAGGATTGAATTCATTTTTACATAAAAATTGAAGGCCTGGAATAAATTTATTTTCAAACACTCTCATCCAAAGGCAACAAGTTATACACACATCTCTCAGATAAAATTACTGTTGTTTTGATTTGTTTCTACTATATGTTAAATCACAGATTTTTCAGAAGCGCTGGGGTTCAGGCTACTCTTTCTACTCATTCAGTTTCTGTAGTCTTTTAGCCAACTGTTCAGCCACAGCTCCTTGGCATGTGCCTATAGCATCTATGGTCCCCAGGTGGTTTCCTGTTCAAGTACTGCCTAGACTTGGGACTTCTGAGATCTGCTGAGAGCAGGTGTGCAGTGATAGACTGACAACAAATTAGGGTTATTAAATTAATTAAGTATTTTTTCATAATTCTGTATGAGAGTCACAATACCTAAAGACCACTAAATCATTTTAAGGTATGAATCAGGCATGCTTCTGTCACTGAAGCCATGAAATCAAATTCTTTTTAATTGAAAATAAAAGTGAAGACCTCCCTTGCTTTAGCTACATGGACAAACAGGGTATATACAAATACCATGGAAAAGGCAACTTCCAATCCATAATATTCTTTTCCATTTTTTATTATATCCTTGGGCATGTTCAGAATTACACACATCTCTGAACTGCCTCTATTTCCTCTTTTATGAGACTTAACACTGTTCCAAGCAAGGCTGTGGTATCAAGAGAAGTGAAAGAACTGATTAAGCCCTAGTTTTGGAGTATGATAGCTGAAAGACTAGAAGCCACTGCTGAACATACAAAACACAAGCTGAACTATTTGGGAATTGAGCAATATGAGGGTGAGGATTTGTTGGATATTGTTTGGAGAAGTTACTTGTTTTCAAGGGCAGGCACAACCAAAAAGTCAAGCAGATAACAAGAGAAGCAATGGTATTGTGGCCCTGAAAAAGGTGGAGTTTGGGAGCATTTTGCACAAAGTGCTTACAGGAAAATGGCTTGAAGTGAGCAGAAAAGCTTCCTCCTATTTGTGTTCTACTTTGAGCTGAGAAACAGCCTTGTATAGATATTTATAATCAAACAAGATTGCATCAAAAGAAATCATCAATTTATCTTCCAATGAGAATGAAGTACAACACACTGAAAATTAACTAACTGCTCAGATCAAAGGGGGCCCCAGGTGTATTCAGTATTCTTTCCTATTTATTAGATATACATTCAACACCTAACTTGCTTATTTACTTACTTGACCACCTCTGGACACCAAATAGAAGTTTTCACCAACCTGCCTGCAATGACTCCGTTTTTTACTCCTGAATAGCAACAATTAATTTGGAGCTCCTCATGTTGCATGAATAGGATAAATTATCCTTTCTAGTGTGCATGATCTTTTATTAGCTCAAATGAATTTTATCAACCACTGCCCTGCCCATTTATCTAACTTATATTCCTCTGAAGTTCCTTAGGTGGGTATAAGTAAGGCAATTATTTATTTATAAGCAGTATCTTCTACTACTGTCACCCAGTTCTCCAGATCATTAATAAATATGCTAGACCACATTAGTACTTCAATGCAACATTGGCATATGACTCTTAACTTTTTCCTGTCTTAAATATGGGCTATTCATTCCTACCCTGTTTTGTGTTGTTAGCCAATTTCTGATCTAGGACAATATTTCCCTCTGCCCTTAAGTACTTAGTTTCTTTAATATCCTCTTACATGGGACTTTTCAAAAGCTTTTTTTGATAGCTATCCATAAATTATGTCAATTGATAGCTAAAGGAAGCCAGTTCATGGTCTTTATTGAAAACTCTTCTTCAGGAAACTTTTTAGTTTTCAAATTTGGCCTGAGCATGTTATTATGCACTGAGGAATTTGTAGGAATATATAACTGTCTCCAAAGATTGTAGATACGGGGATGTCGCAGCTGGAGATGTAGCATTCTGTTTTTATTTTACACCTAAGATACAAGAATATTGTTGTAAATCAGATATCGGATATTGTATTATGATCAGCTTATATATTGTATCAGATCACTGTATATCCAGTATCAGATAGAACAGTCATTTTCTTGGTGTTCTTATAATTCCTGTGAAGCACCCTGCATAACTGTCAGTATAAAAATTATTAATTAATTGATTTTACATATAATTAATGCATGTATTAATTTTACTTATAAATACACTTATTTTGTTGTATTTCATTACTGTTGCACTATTGGCCAAGTTCCTGGGTAATATTTAGGAGTTGTTTCTGTTGGATAGAGAAATTGATTTAAATAATTCTAATAAAATATTGATATAAATGTCTTTCTGCCATTTGGGAACAAACATCTGTTTCCCTGGGAACCAATAGCATCAGTGTTTCCATGCTCAGAAATCAGAGGCTGGCTTTCCAGCAAGATCTGTAACCAAGAAAGGTCTCTCTTATGACTTTGTCTCTGGGTCACCTGCCCCACCTCTTATGTTGCTGTTTCTGCTTGCTATACACAGACTGCTACCTCCTGGTTTGTACCAGAGAAACCCCTCCACCCACAGGCTTAGCCTTAGCTTTCCACACAGCATATTCTTTGAGCCATCACTCCCTTGTAAACAGTTATGTTTACTACATAAAGTTGCTGAAATGCAACCTTTTTAAATCTTTCCAAGGGTTAACCTGTCTGCCCAGTCACTGCTGCTGCTGGTGCTCTCTGAGCTGGGCTCAGCCCAGAGAAGAGTAGCAATCCAGCAGCTGTACCAGGCAGGTTAACCCTTCCCTTCCTGCTCTCTGGGACAGACAGCGCAGGCAGCCACAAGTAAGCAGGGGGGCCAGTGAGTAGAGATCTGGGGTATTGGGGAGGGCTGGAAGGGGTGGGCAGTGGGCCCAATCCAGGCCAGCAGGGAGAAGAGGGGAGATGGCAGTGGTTACATTAATGCATAGTCTACACTGCAAGACTGTAAGACAAGCTGGGTAACACAGATCAGCAGCTGTGTATTCACTGTTAAGTGAAGGCATCACTAATTAAGTGTGCTTTAAGGATAATGCCTTGCTTATTTTATGAGAATCTCCTTCCATTTTGTTGTTGTCAGCAGTCCTTTGATATGAGGATGACTGTCTTCCAATAAACTGGGGAGTCATTTATGAGTCTGGAGATAGCTGAGTATAGTTCCAGGAGGAAGGAGTGGGTTCTGAATTGGAGTGGAATTAGGTCAAAGCTTTTTTCCCTTTGTCTCACTCATCTATCTACTTTCATAGAGAGGCAAGTTTACTTGAAGTGATTGATATGTTGTGCATCACAGCACCACTGAGGATGATTCAGAGCTCAGGTCTCCCAGGTAGTGATGTTAATATCACATTTCTTTAGATGGCCCTTCAAAGTGTCTTTGGATCTCTTGTTTTGCCCACATCTTGAATGATAACCTTCAGTGAGTTGGGAGCATAGGACCTATTTTAGAAGCTGGTTGTCAGGCATCCTAATAATGTGTCCTGTCCAGTGCAGCTGGTGCCCTATGAACATGGCTTCAATACTGGCATAGTTAGCTTGAGCCAGAATGCTGACACATCCTTCCAATCAAAATGGAGGATTTTCCAAAGATATTGCTGATGGTGATGTCTGAAAACTTTCAGGTGTTTCTGATATATTATCCAGGTTTTACACTCATATGTCAGGGTAGGAATGACAACAGCCTGATAGGCAAGAAGTTTGGTTTGAGTCCTGGTGTCATGATCATTAAAGAGAGAATTTCAGAGCTGTCCAAAGGTAGCATGGAGAGATTTCATTTGATGTTGAATATCATTATCTATATTTACTTTTTGAAAAAGGTGGCTACCCAAGGGAAGGTGCTCAATGTTTTCCAAAGATTGCCCTCTAATTGTAATATGTGGCGGAACCACTGGTTGACCTGGGGTGGGTTTGTAAAGGATCTTGGTTTTTGTTAATTTGATAGAGTTCAAGCATTTCATATACTCCAAAGAATAATCAGGAATGCCTTGGAGCTCTTCAATTGAGTGGGAACGCACAACACAATCATCAGTGTATTGAAGATCAATCAATATTGGGGGTTGGATTATTTTAGATTTGGAAAATAACTGGTTGATGTTAAAGAGATTCTGTCCATATGATACTGGATGCTGACTCCAGATGAAAGACTATCCATAATGAGGTGCTGAATAAATTCAGTATAGATGGAAAAGAGTCTTGGTATAATCACACAACCTTGTGTGAGTCTAGTCCTTATAATGAAAGGCCATTTCTGAGCTGCTGCTTAGGACAATTGCTGTTATGTCATCATGAAGAAATCTGACAATGGTAAAAAAAATGTAACAGGAACCCAGATTTCATCAGAATATTCCATGGAGCCCCTGTTGATTGAATCAAAAGGCTTCATCAGGTCTTTGAAGCTATGAGATCTTTACATAGCTTTACAGGGCACATCCACAATTGCAGTCATGTGCACTTGCAGCAGCTCAAATAGGAGTGGCACAAATTTGAGACAGAGATTTTTGCCTCAGCGCACGTGCCCAGACAAGCACTTTGGTGTGGGGCAGGTTGTGCCACTTGGGGCAAAATAACCCTGCCCAGCTCCTCCCAGATATGCAGCCATGGGGAGTTAGAGCCTGGGACTAGTACCTGTGCTGGCCCTAGCAATATAAAAACCTGCCCTGGCAAGTAGCTCAGTGCTACTTGCTCTCAGGAGCTTCTGGAGGGAAGTTGACCACACCTCTTCCTGCCCCAGGCTGCTGCTCCTGCTTCTCCTGCTGCTGCTGCTGCTTCTGTTGCCACTCCCCCCATGTGGGGGGCAAGGGTCCTCTGCCACATGCCAGACATTGCTCCCCCCCCAGGGGAGGGCCCACCAGATCCCCACCACACTGCACTGCACCCCAGCTTCTGCAGCTCCTGTTTCAGCCTGATGCCCAACCTGCTGCCAAGCTGCAGCTGGGGGACAGCCCGGGAAGGGGGCCTGTGCTGCCTGTGGGCCCCTCCACCACCACCACTGCCGGCTCCTAAGGGTGACTCACCTGCCTCAGCTGCCTTGGCAGACCACCCCCCACCTTCACCTGAAACACACCTTGAGTGGCGGCCCCTGCCCCTGCCTCAGGAGGGAGGGGGGGAGGATTCCCTGCCGCACCGCTTTGCACTGCCCTGCACCACACCTGCACTGCACATGCACTAGATTACTTCCTTAATTGACTGTTTGCTCCTGCACTCCCTCACAGCTGCCTCACTACATCTGATCCTGTGCCTTGTTTCCTGCATGCTGCTAAGTGCCTGGCTGGAGGCCTGAGGGGCTCCTAGACTGAGCTTCAACAAACAGAGCCTCTCTACTGCTCCAGCCATCTTTTATACCTGCCTCAGCAGCCTCCCTTGTCTGTTTTGCCCTTGTGTGGTAAGTCCTGTAGTCCACTTCCTCTGCCCTGGTGTTTCTTGTGTGACTGAATAAGCCAGTTCGTGTCTCCCCAGCCTTTGTATGTGTGTCCCTTCTCCCCCACCTATGCTGGGCATAGCCCGCCTGATTTTCTGTAGCTCAGTGAGTTTAGATTATAGATTTATAGATTGTTAGGGGCTGGAAGGGACCTTGTAGATCATTGGGTCCAGTCCTCCTGCACTAGGCAGGAAAAGACAACTGGGGTCAAGTGACTTCAGCGAGGTGACTGTCCAGGCTCCTTTTGAAGATTTCCAGGGTAGGGGACTGCACCACCACTGGAGGGAGTTTATTTCACAGTCTGGACACCCTGACTGTAAAAGAGTTTTTCCTGGAATTGAGCCTGAAGCAGCCTTCCAGGAGTTTGTATCCATTGCTCCTGGTCTTCCCCAGAGGTGCCCTGGTGAACAACTGTTCATTGAGTTCTTGATGAACTCCCCTGATATAGCAGTAAGCTGCTACCAAGTCCCCTCTCAGACTTCTCCTGTCGGCTGAAGAGGCCCAAGTCCCCCAGCCTCTCCTCATGTGGCTTGTCTTGCAAGTCCCTGATCATATGGGTGGCTCTTCTCTGGACCCTCTCAAGTTTTTCTACGTCCTTGTTGAAGTGCATAGTCCAGAACTGGATGCAGTACTCCAGCTGTGGTCTCACCAGTGCAGAGTACAGTGGGAGTATCACTTCCTTAGTTTTGCATGAGATGCAATGGTTAATGCATGCCAGCGTGTTGTTTGCCCTGCTGGCCACCATATTGCACTGCTGGCTCATGTTTGTGCTATTGTCGATCATTACCCCTACATCCCTTTTAGCCGTGGTGCAAGTCAAATTGTCACCACCAAGCCTGTAGGTATGTTGGGGATTGCTTGCCCCCAAATGAAACACCTTACACTTCTGAGTGTTGAACTTCATCTGGTTTCAGTCCGCCCAGTTCTCCAGTCTGTTCAGATCGACCTGTATCTGCAGCCTATTTTCTGGCATGACCATGCTCCCTTATAACTGGTGTCTTCCACAAACTTGGCCAGCAAGCTTTTCACCCCCACATCCAAATCATCAATAAAGATGTTGAAAAGCACCGGTCCAAGCACAGACCCCTGAGGGACACCAGTGAACACTTCTTGCCAGGATAACACAGATCCTTTCATAAGAACTCTCCGGGTCCTACCATGCAGCCACTTTCCACCCACTGAACTGTTGAGCAGTTAAGCCCACAATCTTCCAATTTTTCCACAAGGATATCATGGGATACTAAATCAAAAGTCTTTTGGAAGTCTAGGTATATAATGTTGACCTTCTCTCCCATGTCCAGGTGGTGAGAGACCTGTTCATAGAAGGAGATGAGATTAGTAAGACAAGACCTACCGAGGACAGAGCCATACTGGGTGTTGTTCAGAATCTTACCCTCAACAAGCATATTGCACATAGATTCTTTAATGAGTTTTTCCAGAACTTTCTCTGGGGTGAAGGTAAGGCTGATTGGCTGATATTTGCCCGGGTCCTCCCTCTTCCCCTTCTTGAAGATGGGTGTCGCAGGGCACCTTAGTGCCTGCTCCTAGAGAGGAGAAACTGCCAGGGAGAGAGCCCTGGCAGAGCTAATTGAGCACAGCTGTGGGTTGCTGGAGCAACTAAGGGGAGCCAGCTGCCTGTAGGGGGCAGGGCCTGGCCCTTATAAAGCCCAGGGCCGGAGCCAGGCTGGCAGTTCTCTGCCAGCAGCCTGGGAGGCAGGAGCTCCCTCAGCCGAGATATGGGAAGGAGCCTGAGTTGCAAGTACAGCTCATGATAGCCCTGGAGGCTCGAGCTATGATAATGAGTTATGGCCATGTGGCTTGTGGTTATGTTACAGCCTAGGGGCTTGTGGTTTTGCGTTGTGTTTGTATATTACACCCGGAGGCTTGGGCGAGGCTGTAGGGGTTGGAGGAGGCCTCAACTATAGGGACCCCAGAGAGTGTGGGGTGCCCTAGCACCAAGAGGGCGCATTATCTGCATAGCGCCAGGGAAGGCGCAGCTCGCACACCAGGGCATGAGCAGCTGGCGGCGAGGAGCGCGGCCAGTGGGTCGCGGGCGCAACCCGTAGGTTGCGGACGGGGACCTAGACCCCGGATTGCGTGTGGTGGGGGAACATAGACCCCGGCCCCAGGAAAGGGGCAATATTATTGAGTAGCCCAGTGTGGGCATGGCGAACCCCACAGAGGGGGAGCGCCTTTGTATGTTATTGAGTAGCCCAGTGTGGGTATGGCGAACCCCAAAGAGGGGGAGCGCCATACTAAGAAGCCCCATAGAGAAGGGCAATTACCGAGGAGCCCGAGACGGGCATAGCGAGCCTGGCCGCAGGCTAGTGCGGTAACACCCCTCAGACTGAGGCAGGGCGCTGTGGTTGCCCCGAGAAGACAGGGAGTAGCAGCGCGGGGAGACAGGGTCAGAGAGGGTGCCCGTGCGGTTGGCCCATAGGACCGGGGCCCGCTAGGGAGTCCCTGAGCGGGACCGTACCATCAGGGGAGGCCCAGCGGGAGGCTGGGCACGAGAGAGACAGACCGGACAACGTCCATTACATCTGCGAGGCTTGGGGCGTGGTATTAGGGGTTGGTAGGAGCCACGCATAGCCCCTAAGGCTGGGGTGCTTGGGTAGCGCCCATTGTACGGGGAGACCCACGAGGGATCCAGGAGCTTACGTGCCCGAGGAAACACAAGGCAGCCTCCCTATTACATATTCCATCAAGACGTGGCGGGCGAGAATGGAGGGTGCCTTCGGGCCAAAGTAGCGCGGTGAGAGGGCCTCAAGGAGATCACGGCCCTCCGCGAGGACCCCGCCGTGACAATGGGCACAACGTTGGCCCTCTTCCAATCCTCAGGGATCTACCATGTGTGCCACGATTTCTTAAAGAATCTTGCCATGGGTTCCACAATGACCTCAGCCAGCTCCATCAGTACTCTCAGGTAAAGCCTATCTGGTCCTGCTGACTTATAAATTTCTAGCTTTTCTAGTTGGTTTTGCACCACCTTAGCATCCACAGTGGGAAAGTTATCATTCCCACCATGCCCTCTGTGATCCTTAGCTCACTTGTCTTTCCTCTTCGTCCAGTGAAATACCGAAGCAAAGTGGGCATTCGGGAGTTCAGTTTTTTCCTGAATGTCCGTTACCGGCTGTCCTGAGATGTTAAACAGGGGCCCCATGCTTCCATTTGTTTTCCTTTTGCTCCCTACATAAGAACTTCTTATTGCTCTTGACTCCCTTGGCTAACTTAAATTCAGTTGCTACCTTAGCATTCCTAATCATTCCCTAGAACTGCGGACCACTGTTGTATAGTCCTCCTTGAGGACTGTCCCTAGCTTCCACTGTATGTACACCTCTTTTTTCTTTTTCAGGAGGACTGCTTCAGCCCCCTTCCTTCCCTGCTTCTCCCCATAGCCCCAGTCTGCCCCTGTTGGATTCACTGGCCCTTTTGTGTTTTTTGTTTGGGCTTTTTTGGTTTCCCTCTCCCTTATATTAAGTGATGGCTGGGCAGGAGCCTTCGGGGGGCAGCGGGGGGGCAGATGCCCCCATACAACTTCCTGCAGCCCCTGCTGTGGGGGCAGATTCCAGCCAGGCCCCCAAGGGGGCACATGCCCCTACAGCCCCCACCTGGAGCAGAGTCCAACTGACCCCTTCTTGGGGTAGACAAGCCTGTGATCTCCACTGCAGGGGGCAAGCAGGACTCTAATGGGGAGCCAGCAGGGCCATGGGGTCTCCCTAGGCCAGCTTCCCCCATCCCTGGAGGGGCTCCCAAGCACCCCCCACCAGAGTAAGAGCAATGGGAAGGCCTCTTCTTCAGCCTCCTCCACAGCTGGGGGTGGGAAGGGGAAGGGCAAGGGCCCCACCCCCCCAGCCCAGGCGACTGGCACCTGAGGGGACTAGGTACACTGTACCAGCCAGTATACCCACGCAGCCTGTCTCTGGCCCTAGCCCTGGCCCAACCAAGGTGCCCCCTGCCCCCCACAGTGAGGGAGCCTCAGCTATGGCCAGGTGGTTGTGGGGTGACCCACAGCCACAGGGCCTGGACCCTCCACCGCCAGCCCTTCCAACTTGGGCGGTGGAGCCCCCTTTCCAGCACTCACCCACAGGCACAGGGTGAAGTGCCAACTACCTGAGCAGGAGAACCTGCACTTTGAGACCTGGATGCAGGCCCTGGTTGGGTAGTGGGGGCCCCCAAGATCATGGCAGCTTCCCACTTTGATGGCAAAGGTTTTTTTTCCTTGTCCCAGAGGCTGCCGCACAAAAGGCAGTGTAGAGGGGGCTCATGGTAGAGGGCAAATACATCCCCCTTGAGCCCCTAGAAGAGCTGGGGCCTTGGCTGGTCCTCAGCTCCATCCCACCCTATATCCCCAATCAGGCTCTGCTACCCCAGCTCCCAACCATGGAGAGGGTTATCTCCCCGGTGGTGGCCCTCCCACTGGGGCGCAGAGACCCTGGCCTCTGCCACATATGATCTTTCTGCCTCCAGCTCATGATCCATCTGGTGGCAGGATCATAGCTAGAGGCCAAGGGGTGCCACCAGCAAGGTGCAGTTCACCTTGGACTCTTGGGGAGATTTTGCTGGCGTCCTTGACACTGCAGGGGTGCTGGTGAGGGAAGGCAAGGGGCCCAAGTGCTGCAGTGCCTGGATCTATAGGCAAGCCCCAGTTTCATAGATGCTCTCTATGCCTACGGGAGGACGCGGCATGAGCTGGCAAACCTCAAGCATTGAGGTATGTGAGGCCCCTGTCAAACTGTCTGATCCACCCCACCAGCCATGAGGTTATTTAAGTTTGCAACCCTCAATGTCCACAGCTGCAGGAAGGGTCTCTGGATGCCGGGGGCTCATCTTCCTTCAGGATGGAGGTTACCCCATGGTATTCTTGCAGGAGACCCTGATGACACCGGCCAATGAGCCTAGCTGGTGGCTGGAGTGCAGAGACAGGGTCTTCATTAGTCACCTCTTGGCCACCTCTTGCAGGGTGGCCACCCTGTTCTCCCCAGGCCTGCAGCTGGTGGTTTCCCAGGATGTTGAGATGATGCCGTGCTGCCTGCTGCACCTCCTTAATGTCACCCTGGACACATGGGACTAGTCAAGCAGGGAGTGTAACTAGCACCATAGGCATCCTCGAGATCATGACAGAGTACTCCCTGCTGGACGTGTGGCACACCTGTCACCCTGACGCCCCTCCCCCTTCACCTGTGTGAGGGTGGGGGAGGAGCAGGTGTGCCACTCCCAGTTAGACCAAATGTATATCTCATTGGCACACTTGGCCGAGGCCCACCCCTCCAGCATCCAGCCAACCCCCTTCAATGATCACCACCTTGTCTAGGCCCAGGCCACACTGGGGCCCGGTCATCCATGGTTGACCTACTGGCATATTAATGTCAGCCTGCTGGAAGATGTGGGCTTCAGGGAGGCCTTCCAGGAGTTCTGGCTTGCCTGGCAGGAGCAACGGGCAGCTTTTCACTCAACTTGCAGATGATGGGACATGGGGAAGGTACACATCTGGCTCTTTTGCCACAGCTACATTCGGGGACACACCTGGCAGAGGTAGGTAGTCTGGAAGCAGCTCGAGCAGGAAGTGGACAAGTGCCTGGCTTCCGGCCTGACCAACCCATTCCTCTGTGGAGAGTGTCAGAAGAGGTGGGAAGAGCTTTGCGCTCTGGAAAACCACTGCGCCCGCAGTGCATTTGTCTGCTTGTGCATCCAGCTCCTTCAGGAGGTGGACCATGGCTCCCACTTTTACACCTTGGAGAGGAGGTGGGGAGCCAAGAAGTATATCGCCTGCCTCCTGACAGGTGACAGCACCCTCCTCACGGATCCAGGTGAGATGCGCCGGCACATGCAAGCCTTCTATGAAGAGCTCTTCTCCCTGGATCCAACCAACATTGAAGCCCGTCGGACCCCATGAGAGGGACTCCCACAGGTCAGCCTAGAAGACCAAGACTGGCTGAAGGCTCCTCTCACCCTAGCTGAGTTCTCAGTCACCCTCCACCTGATGCTTGGCAACAAGGTGCTGGGCATCGACGGATTGACTGTGGAGTTCTACCAGGCCTTCATTGCAGACTAATGCAAGGTGCTGCACCTCATGAGGAATAATAAAAAACACAAATACAAAAGGGGGTACAGCTGACTGGATGGCGGCTCTATGGAAGAGGATTTGGGAATCTTGGTAGACCACAGAGTCAATATGAATCTGCAGTGTGATGCAGCTGCACAATAGGCCAATGCAGTTTTGGGCAGCATCAATAGAAGCATTAGGTGCAAAACACAGGAGGTGATAGTACCTCTCTATTTGGCACTGGCTAGGCCTCATCTGGAGTACTGTGTGCAGTTCTGGGCTCCACATTTTAAAAAGAATGTGGAGAAGTTAGAGAGGGTCCAGAGGTAGGTGACAAAAATGATACAGGGCTTGGAAAGCAAGCCATATGAGGAAAGGCTGAAGGAGCTGGGCATGTTCAGTTTGCAGAAAAGGCACTTAAGAGGGGACATGAGAACAATCTTCAGATACTTGAAGGGTTGCCATAAAGAGGAGGGAAAGCACCTGTAAGAATAACAAAGCAGTGGAATGGACTGCCTATGGAAGTTGTGGACTCTCCATCACTGGAGGTGTTCAAGAAGAGGTTGAACAGCCACTGGTTGGGGATGATCTAGGCATAGCTATGCCTATTTTCTACTGTGGGTATTTCCCATGCTTCTGAGCTTTGCTGGCTGCTCCCTCCTCCCCCCCACCCCACCCCACTTTTTCTGCTATATGTGTTTGGCTGTTTTTAAGCCTCCCTAGAGTCATTGAGCATTGGCTTCAGCCAAGGCTGGGGACTTCAACTGGGGTGTCCTGATTCTCCTGTTTAGAAGCAAAGCCACAGGTTCTTGGCTACAGGGTCTTGTCCCTCTGCTCAGAGTCAGACTGATCACCAGATTTGGGGTCAGGAAGGAATTTTACCTCTAGTCAGATTAGTATGAACTATGGGGGTGGGAGAGGGTTTGCCTTCCTCTGTAGCAGGAGGCATGGCTCTCTGGCCAGGACTTCTTGCATATATTTACAACATTTTATAGACAGTGTTGGCTGGCATGGTTCCCCTGCCCTACTTGTAGCAGGCTAGGGTGTTAGTTCTATGTTGTGTCAGGTTGAAGGTAGTCTTATGCAGAGTTTAGATTATGGTTGTATAGGATAGTTTGGATAGAGATAATCCTGCCACAGGCAGGGGTTTGGCTACATGACCTCTGGAGGTCCCTTCCAGCCCTACTTCTCTATGCCTCTTGGACTGTATTACAGCACCAGTTCTCTGAAACATCTTGGTTTCAGCTTTTTTGATATAGCTTTCATTTTTGAAGGGTCAAATTTTGGCAGTTATAGTGAAAAATGACTGCCAAAATTATATTGTGACGTTCTCTATGTCTAAAGGTCTCAGAATACAAGTAAAAGATATATTTCTTTTTCCAGTATTCTGCAGTCTCAGTTAGAAAAAGGCAAAGGTAAACTTCCTTCCAACCTCCCGTATGGATCATCTCTAATCCTGAAGTCCAGGCTGTGCCCTAGCCACCATAGTCTCCATATTATATCCTCAGTGGTACCTGAGGAACCTCACTGTCTTCACTGGGTTTGCTTATGAATATTAGATCCAAGACTAGAACTTAGGCCTCCTGCTGTTCCTGGTCCTGTACTTTAATTATCCAAGCTCCCAATGTTACTAAGCATTCTCTATCTAAGAGACACAAAGAAAAAGATCCCTCAGCCTCCCTTAAGCATACTCCTGATAGAAATTGAATCTGCCTCCTCTTCCAGTAGCAGGATAGTGAAGGGAGATAGTGGGGGGATAGGAGTGTGCCCTGAGCTTCCAAACAAGGACTCATCCTGACATATGGCTGAAAGACTGTTTCCTCCCCACCTCCCTAACATCTGCCTCTATGTAATAAAGTATCAGGTATTTTTTTCAAGCCTTGAACAAAGGTGAGGGAGAGAGGCATAGAGATCATTTTTACCTTACATGCTGCTTCCCTGAGCTCAGGTTTTATAACCTAGGTCATTTATTTGATTGCCAGGTTTGTTCAAAGTGGTTGGCCAGGAAGCTTTGAACTTAACTGAAGTACAAAAAAGCAAGCTGTTCATTTAATCTGCACATTTAATTCATCCTGCTTTGCATGCTGCTCCACACTGTCTTCTTTCCATATAAGGATTCAGTGGTATCTTCCTGCAGCACCCCTGCCTCTCTTCTGAAACCTGCCAAAGATGGCTTTGTGCATATTGCATATATATGCTGTAGGCCCAACTCCTTTTCTGTTTGTAATATAGCAGCTGCCTCCTTCTCGTGTATCTCTTCTCTCCAGGTGAGTTATCTATATTCAAGTTGTTTTCACACAAATTGGGAGGACATTCTTCATTTATTTTGCTTTCTTTTTCTCTTTATCTATTTATTTTTGCTCTGAATGAATGAATGAATTAGAAATGAATCAGCAAACTGAGTTCTGGGTATATTAGAGATTTATATCAGGGGCAGATGTCTTTTTTGCCTTTGGATTTTCATTTTTGTGTAAATGTTGTTGGATTTCTCTTTAAATATCCATTGTTTGGAATCCACTGAAGGCTTCTTGATGCTATTCATGCATTTTAGTGTAATCTTTCATAGGCAAAAATATAAACAAATTGAGGAGGAGGAAAGATGTTCTTATTTAGTTATCATTTTAAATGAACAAATAATATTGCCTTACTTGTTTTCATTTTACTGAGGTTACAGGTTTTTTCTTTGGTCCACATACTCATATTTTGTGTGTAAATATGCAGCATAGCATACAATATATTAATGACACCTTCTGTGTCACATTCTGTGCAAGTGCAACGTTCTGTGGTTTTAATCTGCTTTACCTTGCCATTCTTAACTGGTTAAGAACAGTGTAACACCTCGGTATTAAGAGGTTATCTATCACAAAGCTAAAGGAAGATAGAGTATTTTTCCTTATCTGCTGCTCTTGGACACCATTTTTGGACTGTCTTAAGATAATGAGTTATCTCTATTTCTCATAGCCACATTCCTCTCCTGATCCCTAACCCTTGCTCTAAGTCCTTTCCCTGCCAGCTGTCCTGATGGTAGGTGATTAAAATGCCTTGTATCCACTTATCTGTTCAATGCTGTTTTGAAAAATCAAAAAGGCCACTCTAACTTATATCCCAAGGGCCAAATACTCTGCTGTTCAGTGGAGGGAGACTCAACCTGTATATACTGGTTCAGGAACCATAGAATCAGGAAGTGCCAGGTCCATAATGCACGCTCCTTTTCCCTTGGACTACCTGCAAATCCCCTCCAGGGACTCCACCTCAAGGGTGTTGAGGGGATGGAAGGTTTGTACTCAGCATCTGTGTCAGTGGGATCAGCACAGTGGTGTGAGAGTGGTTCAGCACTTTAAAAGGAAAGGGTCCAGAGCATTTGATCCTGCAAGCACAATAGCTTGGGACTTAAAATTGTGAGGCAGGTGAGAGGCAGTAGTATCCTGCAGCTATGTACTCACATGGCAAGATCCACCCATGAACTCAGCTCCAGCCTCTGTTCTTTTCAGGGTCTTGTATGACTCTCATCATTATAGCATCTGTGTAACTCCTAAAATGAATAGATAGAAGTATTTGTTGCATTTATTCTATGTGTATGTACACCATGCGGTTCTTATACTAGCAAATGCAAATCAAAGAACAGTGCCTTTCCCTTTGAAAGAAAGGCAGTCCAGAGGATTGAGGGCATTTAGATATTCTGCATTAGCGCATTCCATGCTCTGGGGCTGGCTCTGTTCTGTCTCTAGCACAGATGAGATTTTTTTTTAATTTAAATTCTCCATATTCCAAACCAAATTAGCCAAAACAAATTTCAAATCCGTGAGTCAGTCCAGTACCATAAGTGGCCCTACTACAAGCAAACATCCTCCACCCTCATCTGGGGGTTCAGATGTTTCCAAAATTTTTGGCAGGCATCCTACTTGCAGGCCCAAACGTGGAGGCTTGAGGTTCAGATACCCCTGAGTTTTGCTTGCCTTCAGCCATAAAGTCACAGGAGCAAGCTAGGGAGGAGTCTCCCCTTTCCATTTACTTATGCTATGGACAGTTCAATTATGTCTGTGGAGTAAAGCTGACAACACAGACCATCAGCCCAGATCAAAAGATCAGCATTTATATGTCCTGAGCCCAAAACATCAAGTACCCTTTAAGATAAGGATCAAGGCCCACATCCTTAAATATTTTAAGGTCTCTATCTCCTACTGAAATTTCTGTCTCTTGTTAAAATCAACAGGGCCCAAGTACCTAAAGACCTCTGTAGATCTGGCACAAACACCTTGGATTTGTCTCAGTATTTTGTGGCATTGGATGTGCTCACAGTAGCCCATGTTGTTGAAGAGACACTCTGCCATCTTCTGGACTATTGAAGTTTTCTGAGAGCCAGTGGCATCATACTCAAGCATATTGTGTGGTTGTAAAATACTTGGGACTTGACCAAAACATGCTTAATTGAAGGCAGATCACCATCCATCAGGATGAAACAGTCACCTATGGATGACAAAACACATTACTCTCAGCTCTTGCTCTGTAAGAACTGAGCGTCAATAAGAAATTGGGAGAATTTCTAACTTACTGACAGATATGTTTCCTACTTAGTGGGACTGGTATGTCTGAGATGGCTTCCCCTTGGTCCCTATTCTGGCCTTTTTGTTTGGTGGGGAAATGCAGTGTCACAAAAATTCCATATACAGTAATAGCTGCGGCATCTTACAAGCTGGCATGCCCTACTAACTGGCATACCAGCTTGTAACATAAATTGAAACCAGAAGTGCCCACCACGGCACTTCCGGTTTCTCCGAGCCCCCACGGCCAAGGGCAACGCAGCCTGCACTGCTGAGCTCCCGTGGCCCGGGGGCATAACAGGTTGCACAGGGCTGTGTGGGGCCTGCCTTCCTGTCCCGCAGGGCCCACATGGCCTGCAGGTTGGGCAGCGATGTGGCGGAAGGGACGGTGATGCCACGGGAGGGGTGGAGGGATGCCCCAGGCACGGCGGGAAAAGCAGCAGCTGTGGCCACTCAATTAAGCGGCATATTTTGTTATCTGGCATCCCCCATTCCTGAGGGATGCCGGATAACAGAGCTTTTACTGTACTAACAACAGCAAATTGCGACACTATCAACAGGAGAAGGAGAAGACCTGTGAGAGTCTCTCTCCTCTCTGAAAAGTTGTCATGGAATATAACTCAGATACTTCTGTTTCTGTTGAAGGAGACAGTCCATACCTCTCAAACCTAATGTTTCAAGGCAGACAAGTGTCACTGTATCTGTGTATATCCGTTTGCATTTTCAGGGTTTTTTTCCACAACCTTGTTGGGTAAAGAGTTACCTTCTTTAAAGACAAAAGCTGAGATTCTACAGAAAAAAATGAAAGCTTCAAAAGTTAGTGCCAGGTCAGTGACATACAGTCTGACCCAGTTTGAGCCCTGATCGGACAAGAGAATAGGAGCAGACATATGCAGAGAATGTCATATATATATATACACACACACACACACAGAGTATAACCTCATAAATCCAGCATGCTCAGGACCAAGCACCTGCCAGAAATTTAAAAAATGCCAGATTTTTTAAACCACAGTGGTGGCCAGTTGTGGAGCTGGGGGAAGGTGGGGGAGGGTAGTGGTGGCTGATCTTGGAGCAGCAGCCACACGTGGAGTAGCACCACGGGGTGGCGGATGGCAGTGACAGCAGCTACGTGCAAGCTTCCCCCTCCACTGCTCCGGGAGTGGCCGCCGCTACTCCCCGAAGTAGTGTATTTTTAAGAAGTGCTTGATTTTCAAGAATTCTGGATTTATGAGGTTATACTGTACGTCCATCCATACATACATATATGTATGTATATATGGCATATACTTTTCCCTCCTGCTGAAAAGGACGCACGGGAAAGAGATGCATGGGCACAAGTCCATTATGTAGGAACAGGGACCTCCCTGATTATAAAGCATCCCTCCCAACTCCTCCCCTATACCTAGTGTGTGTAATTTTATCAATAGGACTGATGTCTGATACTCAAGAGTTCTAAATTAGTATGATCTGTGCTTGGATATTATTTTCAGGGATGTTACCCTATGTGGGAAAAGTACATACTCCTAATGTGATACAGACTTGTATTTTTGTATTATAACATAATTTGTGCATGATAATAGTGGCATTAGGAATATATGTTGAATGAGTGTGGAATGTGTGTGTATATACACGCATACTAGGGGTGTGTGCAATGGGCCGTATTTGATTCAGATTTCAATTTGGCCTGAATAGGGGACCATGATTTGATCCGTTGATTCGGATCACTGCTCCGTTTTAATTCAGCTGAATCCAAATCTGAAGATGCGATGCTGATTCAGAGAATCAGCGATTCAGCCATAGACACAGCTTTAAATGTTTTTTCTACATACCTCGAGGTACCAGGAATGGCTCATAAACTCTGAGATGTTGCGGTGGATGAAGTGTCTCACAGGAGTGCACCCCGCCCCCCACGCGTGCTTGACAGTGAACCCAGAAGTGGAGCAGAAGTACTTCTGGTCCACTTCTAGGTCTGCTGCCGAGCACTCTGGGTCCCCTTGTCCCACCTCCCCCACGCCCCCCTGGCTCAGCAATCAGCTGTGGGGGAACCCCAGATGTCCCCCCAGACCCAGGAGGCACCAGTCGCCAAGCCGGAGGAGTGTGGGGGGCCCACCAGCACGCTCCCCGGTGAACCCAGAAGTGGGCCAGAAGTGCCCAGCATCACAGCATTCATGAGCCACCTGCTACCTTGAGGTATGTAGAAAAGTATTTAAAGCTGTGTCTATGTCTGAATCGTCGAATCCTTCTGAATCTCTCCAATTCTATTCAGAGAGATTAAATGGTCTCCTGATTTGATTTGGATTTGGAGATTTGGCCACTGAATTGGGCCGAATCTCCACCAAATCAAATCAGCAACCGAAGCTTCGCACAGCCCTAACACATACATAATATGTATGTGTGTGTGTGTGTGTGTGTGTGTGTATACCTACATAATATATGCTTATGTATATATACATACATACACACACACACACACATCTATATGTAGGTATAAGTATATAGGAGCAGGATAATAGGAGCATGAGTGTCCTTATAAACACACACACACATCTATATTCCACATATATTCCTAATGCCCCTGAAAATAGTATCCAAGTACAGAACACACTAATATAGCACTCAAGAGTATCAGACATCAATCCTACTAATAAAATCACACACACTAAGTATAGGGGAGGAGTTGGGAGGCATGGTTAATAACAGGGAGGTCCCACTTCCTACATAATGGCTTGTGCCCAGGGGGCAGAATGCTTATTTGGGTACTGTACATACTATGCTTACATAATGGTTCTTTCTGGACTTACATCCAGGATAGTGCTTATATATATATATATACACACAAACATAAACATACATGTATACATATACATATACATTTATATATATGTGATATATTGATTAAGAAAACATGTCTGTAGCATAGAAGCTTGCAAGAAAGTCTCACTGCTCAGCAAGTAACCCACCTTGACGACAAATCCTGTGTTTCTGTTAGTTATGTTGGACAGTCATGAGGAAGTTTGCATAGCAACTTAATAACAATAATCAGCCTTAGGTTATAGGACTGAGAATCCATCTTTACATATCTGAAGAAAAATCTGTTCATAACGGTTATGCATAGGAAAAACAGATCAAATTCCTTTTGTTATGTAAAAACATAGGAGAGACATTTTTACTTCTAATGCTGGCAGTATTGATCAAGAAGCAGTTCAACTCAGAAGGTTATTCACTTGACAGCTTGGTGCCAATTGTGACACTGTGAGGTGCTTAGGTTACCACTCTGTTCCAGCAAGTTTTTTACAGATTTGATGTGATGCCAAAAAGTTTTCCCTTTCCTCTAGGCTATTTTGGCTATGCCAACAATGATTACACGGAGCCATGCCTCGAGTATCCTTCTTTGCACGTGGTTTCCTGCAAGCCTGTCCCTTACCCCTCCAAAGAAGTTGGAGGGGTAAGTAGCATAAGGGGTAAGTTGGCATAAGTAGTTGGCTACCACTTATGCCAACCATTTGTTAGCTCCCATAACCTGAAATGAACTTAAATGAAACAACACATTCCAGCGTAAGTCTCACAGGTGACAAGGCTCCTATTATCTCTGTTCCCTTTCTGGTTTGCCTTCAGGGTTTGTTTGGCCTTGCATCCTTAACCTGTCATCAGGTGGAATTTTGCAGTCTTCTCACCCTAAAAGCAAGATCTGAGTATAGTACCTATCCAGGCACTCAGGCTAGTGCCAGTCTGTAAAGAGGTGTAATTTCTGACTGACACAGATGTGTCTGTAGAAGCCCAGGTATACCAACATTATCCTGGGGAAACTGCAATATAACCCGAGTAGTTTCATTTGAGGGTAGTTTTAATATACTGTAGAGATACAAAACATGGCTTTGCCAATACAGGTGAGGCCATCATAGGATCACTTTGCCAGTGATGCATGCTGACATTCCTATATCAAGAAATACAGTATCAGAGTCCATGAACCCCCTATGTTTTGCTATCACAAGCCTTGTGCTAAAGGGTGGAGGGAGTATGGGAATCTTTTTCTCACCCCCTGACTTTCTAACACAACATATCAGAAATCCTATGCTATGTCTTGTCCTCTGCCATACTTTGAGGTATAGAATGATATTCTATACAAGTGGTGCTCAAAGTTTTGGCCCCATGGACCAATTGAATGACATGGGACCAGTCCATTGACCTGATCAGGTCCTGTGCTACCACCACCCAGCCCCACATGCCACAGTCAGGCCCCATGCTGCCCTGCACATGCAGTATAGCACACAGGGCCAGAGTCCATGAGGCTCCCCGAGGACCCATGGGAAGCTCCACTGTCTTGATGGCCACATAGAAGACTGAATTTGGCCTGTGAGCTGGAAGTTCAGGATCCCTGTTCAATACCATGCATTGACTGACAGAAGTCACACAAAGCTTTTTCCCTAAGCCTGGGAGCCTCACCCAGCAACTGTTTGGGTCAGACTACGGTCTGATCTTGTAGCCACTAAAGTCAGCAGTAAACTTCTCTGGATTTCAGTATCAGACATGTTGGTCTCGTTCAGACTAGGATAAAAGGTTTAATATATAAAGTATGTTAGCTAATATAATTTAACTAACACATTTTAAAACCCTAGTGTAAATAGGATGAGTAACATTTTAACCTGCATTAATTGCTAAAGGTGAACCATAGTTAAATCTTAGGCTAAAATGTATTAAAATTCACCCTCAGGGGCTTTAAAAGGTCTTTAGTGAAATGTTTTAGCTAATATAGTTTAAAAATTCACCTTGGATCTTAGCTCAGAAGACTAGTCCATCTCCATCATTCAAAAACATCCTAGCTCTGCAGGTCAAGAGATTACATAAGTATTTTTAAAGATATTAACAATAAGTTTTTAACTCTCTTGGGGGTTTCACAGCCAAGCTTGAAGACATGAGATTATAAAAGCTAAAAACCAGGAAGCAAAAATAATTTTTTAAATCTGATTTGGGGAACATGGGATCATGGGGATCATGAATGCTGGGGAGTTGAAAATAGTGTTTACTTTCAGAGTAGGGTTTAATGAATTCTAAATGCGTCAGTGAGTCAGCAGAAATTAACCTGCCTTTTACTTCAAAATTTCAGCTTCTGCTGACAGGGTGAGGCAGCAGAACAATCCTGCCACCGTGTGACAGGCAGTCACTAGATAGTAAAATGTCTGGTGTTAGTCTGCTGTGTGCTGCTGCTGGGCATGTTAGCTAAGCAAAGCCAATTGCAACAATGTCCCAAACAGCAAAGTGCTGCCACAGTAGCTCGCTACTTATTTTCATGGACCAATCTGTTTAACTCTCATATCTCTATCTGTTGCTGGTCTGCTTAATCAATACCTGCATCACCTCACAGTGTGATTAAGGCAATTAGCAGCTGGTAGATTCAAAATAAAATATCTTTAAAATGGCAATAATAATGGCAAAAATGTGCAAAGGAAAAATCTGCCCCTCCCACCCCACCTTTGTATCACTTCTTTGAGCCTGCAAAAAGTTCCCAGATTGGAAAGCACAGGAGTGCATGAGCAAAATCCACCAGCCCGGACTGAGATTTGCTGTACTGTATAGGAGAGGCAGCATCCCCATACCAATCCCAACTCTGTCCAATGGCTCATACCTAATACTTTAGAGGAACGTGGGAAAAGACCCAGCTATCAAATAAAGCATTTAGGATAGGGGGAAAATACTTTTGCATCCAGCAAAGTCTCTGAAGCATTGGGATCCCAAACACTTATTGGTATAAAGAAATGCAAAAGATTCATGAAGTTGTATGCATCCAGATTTTGCTACAGGAAACATAGTGAATCTGGTCCTGAGTGATGATGAACTAGTATTAAAAGAACAAGTCATAATGGACCATTAAAATTATTAAATTAGCATGTAATGGTATGCAGCAGATGTCACAGATATTGATTTTAGTAAAGCATTTGATAATGTGTCTGTCTCATTAAATCTTATCAGCAAAATTCAAATTGACTTAGTTAAGAGCATTGTCCTGAGGATTATTAAATAGCTCAATCATGAACAAAGGCCAACAATTGTAATGTGTGAAGAATGGTATAGGATGTTGTCTATCAAGGTTTAGCAGTGATAAAGGGTATGTTTGATTTTACAGAGTATTTTTTTAAATAAATTGGAAAAGGAGTTTGCAGATTTGCAGATGATTCTAAATTGGTAAGATTGATAAAGGAAAGTGGGATGGAGGATATTACAAAAGGGACTGGAAAAATCAAAAGTAGCAGAAAAGACAATCATTCAAATTTAAAAGTGGAAAATGAAAGCTAAACATCTTAAGAAATATGACTCAAAGTCTGGATACTCCAGATGTGGAAGGACATTGCCAAATCAATATTAAAATGTGAATTTTACAATGTGACATTAAAAAATAAGAGGCCAGGGTAAATGCATTTTCCCAGAGATGATCTATCTAGTCCAGTGGTTTTCAAACCTGTGTTCCTTCGAACCCTGAGGTTCTACAATAGGTCATCAGGGGTTCCACAAGGTGATTTGGGTTAATAACAGAGCAGTCCAGGAAGCAGTGAGCCACTGTTGCTGGACTGAGTCACCTGGCTCTACATCAGTCTTTAGGATAGGGATAGGGGTTCCACAGCAGAAATAATGATGGGAAAGAGTTTTCTGACTTTAGAAAGTTTGAAAAGGCACTGATCTAGTCCTTTGATGAAATGCTTCATGGTATACTATGCAGGGTTAGCAACATTTCACTATTCAAGAGCTAACAGAGGTAAAAAATATTTAGAGCTGAACAGGGCATAAAAATTAGAAATCTGGAGTGACTGATTTCTTAAAGTGTTAAAAAAAACTAAATCAGTACAACTCAGCCAACTAACAACTAGAGTGGGGTTGCTATGAGTGAAAATAGTTTCACTTCACAGTGTGTGTGCAATTAATGTGACTGAATAAACTCCAGTGCAATTTAAACCAGATTAAAATAATCCCAACGTCATCATCTACATGTACACATTTAAGAACAGTAATTTACTCTGCTGTCAGATAATATCTGTGTCCAATGGGACTATTTGACGACACTGTAAATTAATCTACACTTGCCCAGTTGCCATGCATGTGTAGATCGTGATGCTTAACTGCACAGTAAGTTAATTTAATGCACAGTAAAGCACATGTGTAAATGTACCCAGAGCCTGAGAAAGCCTTTCTCTACCTCTAAATCTCTGGGGTACTGCTTGTGTTGGGGCTAGCAGTGGAGCCAATGCCCTTGCACACAAGTAGGACTTTCCACCCCCACAAAATAAGACAGTACCAAGGAGTGAGGGAAGAAGTACTGGATCCAAATGTATTTGATGCAGAACACCACCATAGCTAGAATTCAGCCCCCTCAGGCGTTCTTCATTCCATGTGGCAAGCCTACTTGCTTGAGTTTTTTGAAGGAAGTGAATTTCACCCTACAAAATTCTTGAAGCAGAACAAAAGGTCACAATATGCAAATGAGACTAGCATTTAAGAGCCAAACTTCAGACCAAATGGAGGCTAAGGCCTGATTTGAGGCAGTCTCATAAGAGTTCAACTCAAAATGGTGAAATGTTGCAAAATGAACATAATTTTGGCCCATATCTAAAACCAGAAATAAAAAACCAGACCCATTCCAATATTTTTGGCACCTCTAAAAATGTACACATTTATTTAGATGCCTGCCTTTAAGGGCACCCAAATTTGAAATTTTTGATCCAATATAGATAATGTGAATTTTTTAATGAGATCAGATATTCTTATTGGATTTCATGTGTATCATGTGATATATTATTTATGTGTATCAGAATGTGACCACTGACTGACAGAAGTTAACAAGGGGCAGTTCATCCGGGACTGCCCATGCGGACAAATGATGCTATAATTGCCTACTTCATGAACCTTCTTCTGAAGTATCTGGTGTCACTGACTATCAGAAACAGAATATTGGATCAGATGAACTATTGCTCATACCTGGCATGGCAATTCCTATATTCTGTGCTACAGAACTTACCTTACAGAACTGGGACCATGATTTCTATATGACTTGCAACAATTAGTGTACGCTTAAACAATTTTTAAAATTTTGTTTCAAAAAGGATTGTTTGATAAACGTGTATCCCATGAGTTATGAAAGTTTCCAAATGCCGTATTCACATTTTTTAGCCAGTTGTCCAAACCACATCATGAATTTTCATAACAAGCCACTAGCTGTAACCAATGCACTACAGAGGCTTCCTGAGATATTGGACCACAATATAATTGCTGGTCCCTCATCGCAGCAGAGTGTTTTATTACTGGTCTATAAATGAATGAGTCTTGAACCTGACAGCAGTGTGATACTTAGCCTCAGCATACTCAAATCTTTTTGGTATGTCCTTTCTCCACCCACAGAGAAGCCACACAATCTCAGGCAGAATGATGTTTACATTAATGTTGACTTTTATGTTGAGAGAACAAAAAGTGCAAAAAAGGAATCAAAATAATATTTTCATAAGACAGCACAGGGTATGTGTATGTTTATACATGCAGGATAAAGCTGCACATCAAATAGCAGCTGGCTGCATATAAACATTATAATACACAAAGATTTAAAGGTGCAGTGCCCTGAAATGAGAGAGAGCAGTTATTTTGGTAAATACACCAAAGGCTTCTTTTAAAATTTTCCCTATGGTATTTTTTGAAATATGGGAGAAGTGTTTGAATACAGAAGCTATATTGATTAGTGCTATTACTACCAACAGTAGTCTTTGCAATCAGCATGGACTGGTTATAAACAAAATCATTTCTTTAGGAACAGCTAGACAAATAAACAGTGAGGATGGTCAGAAGATGTACAACAGGTTGTATTTGGCCTGGCCCTGAATGTTTCCTCACGAATATTATTTTCATCATAAACACTTCCCTTTCCTCCCCTTTTAAATTCTAATCTTTGATGATTGTGCATGCTGTGCATGTGTAGCACTAGCTTTGAAGGATCATAATTTAATGGCAAGTTTCTCAGTAGGGAGAATATTAAACTCTACAGCCTTTTGTCCTTATAGTGTGTTGATAAATCACTTTTCATGGTATGACACAGCTTGCAGCATTATACATGACATAAAAACTCTCCATTAACTTGTATTGGTACTATGCCCTACTGTGAAAAATGTGTTAAATTAGTTGGATTACTTATAAGTAATCTTGCTTTGGCCTTTGTATTACCTTGTTTCAAGACAGAATTTTGTATTTCTTCTCTGAACTAGATAAATATTTATACCTTTAACTTATATAGCCTTGTCACTGTACAAAATGTGCATGTCAAAGGGGTTAGATAATTTCTGTCTCAGATATCTAGCACAATGCCTACTGTCTCTTCCAAAGTGTCTGTGCAAGCCATCTATGAAAATTCATTTAACAGTGAGCCTTAAGACTGGAAATGGAAGTAAATAAATACAGCAGCAAGGGGAAAGAACATTGTTAAGTTTGGCAGATAGTTTAGTAAACATTACTAATTCTGTGCACCTGCAATTTAAGCCTGCCTCAAGCCTCAGGGGCCCATTGCCTTCAATATAGTAACTCACAATCACCTTCCTGTAAAATATAGAGGAGCAATGCACAGGGGGCGCATATACACATGCAGTTAATGTGCTTGAATTTTCTGTGCAGAAAATTCAGGCACATTAAATTGCACCCAAGCACGCATCTAAGTATGCACCTGTTGGGAGTAAATTTTCTCCTGATGGTAGCGGGGGTATGGGAGTCAAGCCTGGGCTCCAGAGCACAGCGGGAGTTTTCCTGGCTCCAGAGCAGCTCCCTCCCAACCACATGGAGATCAGGGCCAGAGAGAGCTGTCCCAGCTCCAGGGCAGCTCCCTACCAACTGCACAGAGATCGAGGTCAGCCTTGATCTTCATGTGCCTCAGAGGGAGTTCGTCTGAAGCCACAGGGATTGGGGCATAGCCAGGCAGCAGTTGTGGCCCTATGCTGCCTGGGCTGACCAAGAGCAAATTATTCCTGGTCAGGTGTACACATGCACTTCAGTGCATTAGTTAATGCACCATTTTTCTAGTATCTTTGTGTAGTGGTACTAGCAAATGGCACATTAGACTAATTTAATGTGCAGTGATTGACGTGCACATGTAGACATTGATGCTTTATTGCACATTAGATTAGTCTAATGTGCAGTAAAGTGTCTCACATAAATGCACCCTGGATCTAGAAAAGAAAGCCTAAGTCACAGCAGTGTGTTGCATGCTTGGGTTTTTAGTGACTGCAGCTCACACCTCTGTGGTGCTTTTGCTTAAGAAGATTCAGAAGATGATTCAATGCAGATGGTGATTGATTCCCAGGGTAAACAGCTGAACACCACAAATCAGGCACAAAATGTACTGGGGGGCAGAAATGTTGGAGTTTAGACTATGAGAGCTTTTACTAATGAAATGGGTACACAATAGGGCTCCTGTTACACTGGTATAGAAAGAGTTGCAGGTGCGGGTGACAGCAAGGAAGGAGGCAAGGAGTATAAAAACATGCTAAGGGTACAAAAGAGAAGGGCATCTGCAGCCTGATTCATTTTATGCAAAATAGGTGTAGCCTACAGGCTGCTGAGTAGTTGGTCCCAATATCAACTATAATGAACCCATATGAATTGTATTTTTCAGCATGACTGACTTCAGCCCACATATCATGCTTTCAGTAGCATATATCAACCACCTGGTAAGCTAGCATTTTAGTATCACAAATTATTTCTCTTCTGTATATTACAGACTTTCAGTACTTTTATTTAGAAAGCACACAAGCATGGAACACATTGAAACTAAATGAGAAAGAGCCTTGTTATACATTCATTTTAGGTGGCTCTTAACCCCTGGATTGCCTACACATTAACTCCTGAAACTAGTTTTAAGAGCACTTTAGGCAGCTTAAGGTTATGCCACTCCAGGGCAGGTTTATCTCTGATCCATGTTATCCAGCTCATGTTACAGTAATGTGTAGCCACTCTCCACAGACGAGGGGCTGGAGTTGCAGTCCTTCAGTATCCCAGGATGTAGTGTCCCCTCCCCCAGCCTTCTGTCCTACGTAGACAAATTCTCCACACCCTGAACTCTCTAGCCTGGGGCAGGGGTGCATTCTGGCACCAAGCCAACTCCTCCTCCCATCTCCAGGGGTGTGACCTTCCCAATTCCAGGGGTACAACCCCTTGCAAACAGCCTGCAGAGCACATGCCAGCTAGCCAGGTTGCAGGGCACAGATGGGTCCACAAGTGGGGTCTAAGGGAAGAGGGGGAATATGGTAGGAGGATGGATTGGGTCCCTATGATCAGGTCAGATTTCCAGGGCAGGGGCAATAGATCTCCCAAAAGCACCTTCCCTCACTGCTTCTACCACCAGGAATCATGACCCACGCTGCCCACACCCCAATCCTAAATCCTAATTTATTTAAACATGAGACTATCTTTAATTTACTTCCTCTTTATTTCTTTAAAAAAAAATTACTTTTTATTTTTATCCTTCAGTGGCTGGCTGACTTCATTTTGATGCCCTTCCCCCACCCCATTTCCTTTCCACCTTCCATTTCATTACCTCCCTCATCCCATTAATTCTCCACCTTCCAGCTTCACATACCCGCCCTCTACCCCAACCCATCTCTCATTCACCCCCACATAGAGCAGGGATAGAGGTCTCTCCTGGCTCACTAGCCATGTGGTGGCAACTCACAGCTATAGCAACTAATCAGGCTGCTACTTACCAACCCTCTGGGCTAGGGACAGAAATTACACATAAACTGGTATAAGTGATTGCAAACCAGCTCAAAGCTGTAACACAAGAGAAGTTCTGTGCATAAACTGCTTTCAAAATGGCTGAAATCAGTTTAAGATAAACCTGGATGGATGTAATATCAGACTTAACTGATTCAGGTTATAATGGTTTATTGAACTTCTGTCCCAGGTTGCCTCCAGATTCAAGCTGTCTGCTCTAGCAGAGCAGGGAAGCATGCTCTAGCGCCTCCCACCTTCTGGCCTGCGCCACTGCAGGTACATGGCTGCATTTCTGGAATCAAAAGTGAATGTCTGTTCACTTACTTATTGGTTCAATCTATGCAGCCTAAACTAACCTGTAATGATTGAATGGATTCAGCCTCAGGCTTTTTGACTATCTGTACTTAGCCCTAGTGGCAAGTCACAGCTGTGCAGATCAGAGAAGGTTTTTAGCCTGAAGATGTGACTACTCTAAACTTATCTAGCACGGACACTGATCAATATTTGAGCAGCTCAAAATGCAACATTTGACAGGGCACTCAGAGGGGCAAGTCTTCTATATGCAAATTTTGTACTCTAAGACGCCTATCATGGACTATACTGGCAAGGTTGGGAACAGAGTGAGTGGCAATGATCCATGAAAGAAGAAGGGAAAGAAAACTTGAAAGCAGGAAAAAGATCAGTTAAAGAAATGTAGGCAGTCTTAGGGGGTAGAAGAAAAATGGACACTCAGAAAAGGGAAAGAGAAACTAAGAAGATGATAAATTGGTGAAAAAGAGGACTGGGAAAGGGCAGAGAAACAAAACAATATGGAGGGCAGAAAAAAAGGCAAGTGATTGTTCTAAGGAGACTGCAGAACTCAAAGGAGGAGGATGCATAAGGAGCCCTGGGTTCCTTTGGGAACCAGTTTGGATTTTCTGAGGCCTGAATATAGTGCCCTGCCCCTTATGCTTCCTGAGGGATATGGGTAGGAGGGTGCATATGTATTTAATAGGTAACAGGATTCCCAGAAAGGAAGAACGTTCAAATGTTTATACTTAGACTGTATTTTATCATCATGCGCTAGGGACAGATATTACACATAAACCAGTTTAAGTGATCAGAAACTGGTTTAAATCTGTAACAGAAAGATGTTCAGGGCATATAAACCAGTTTGAAAAGAGCTGAAACTGGTTTGAGATAAACCTGGTTGAATGTAGTATCAGACTCAACTGATTTGGGTTAAACCAGTTTATGCAAGGCCTGTCCCAGACCCCTTGCTGGTTTAAGTTAAACCAGACTCCCCCAGCATCCCAGCATGCTCTTTGGGCTGGGCGCGGCTCTCTGCTCTACAGCACAGCTGACCCCTCCCCTGTGCTCCCTGGCTGTAGCTCTGGCAGAGACTGCAGGCATCTGCCTGGCTTTCCCCTACCCTCCCCCGCCCCGCCCCCCCCCCCCCACTCCCTGCTGAAGCAGGAATCTTCTCAGCATTAGCTAGCAGGCCACATGCTAGTTATGGTCCATGCTGTAGCAGATGGGACAAAGGCAGAGTCAGCAGGTAGCTGGTAATGTCCCTCTGTTGTTTTCTTAATGGGCTGATAAACACCAAGTTACGGGTGATAAACACTGTGTTATCAATTTCTTGTTGGGATGATCAGGATGGGGGGGAACCCCTCCCTAATCAGAGTGTCCTGCCGGGGCCTGGCCATGCTTCCCCTTTAGCTCAGCACTGTAAAAGGGATGGGAGGGCTGCTGTAGCCTGAGCTACTGCAGGCATGTGCCAGCACTTTTTCAGTCCAGAGGGGATGTCTGGGCAATTACAGACTAATTCAGCCCAGGCAGATTATACTAAACTGCAAAGATTGAATTAATTCACTCTCAGGCTTTTTGAATGTCTGTCCCTAGCCATGATGCCCATCTACCATACTGTAAGTGCCATGCTGAATTATATAGTTAATAAAAATAGCATGTCTATTCTCACTATGCTGTGTTAACTGCACATCCAAAACACTCACAATAGCTGACATTATTGAAATACCATGTTGTGATAATGGAGTGTTGTTAGCATACTGGCCTGAGAACAGATGTCGTTCACTAAGAAAACACTTAGTGTGTCAGGATTTTGGTTTAATTTTTAGCTCTTCTTTTTCTGAAGGCACTAAGTTGCTAGTGAAAAGAGAGCTTAGCTCCTTTAAGTCACTTTTCCTAGCATGGTGTTATCAAAACAAAATACATGTATTTGATCAGGAAGTTAACTCACTGCTACCAGCCAGCAGGACTATAAATACCTTTTTATTCTTGTTATCTTAGGACTTGTCAGAACTGAAATGTGGCGCTTGTGATTTCATGAATGAAGCTGCTGCCTCACAGGCTTATGGTGGATTCTCCTGATAAAGTTTCTTTTCAGTCTTGTTCACAAAACAAAATAGTTCGCAAAAGTAAATACATTCTACTTACAGTCTATATAGCTCCTGCTGGAGTAGAGCAGCTGTAATGTTCTGTGTAATGCTCATTTTCTCTTGACTAGTCTGCTAGCTGCAAATAAACCAGAACTTCGTTAGTGCCACACCTGTCACACAGCTTCTGCATCATCAATTTATCTTCCTTCCAGGCAAGGTTAAAAGTGTAGGCTCTAGTTGGAAGATGCACACAGTGGGACCCTGCAGAACTGAGATAAAGACAGTCAGAAGGAGGTGCTGAGTCATTGGTATTCTTCTGGCTCCTCACATGCTAGCTAATTTCACAATCAGAGGGCATTTTTCACTTCATTTTCCCTTTAATTCAGACAGAAATTTTAATGTTGTTCAGTTTATCAGATGTTGTTTGAACAGTCTGTCCATATTAACACATTAAGGCCTAATGTTAGTAAAAAATCAGTGAACAAACAATGGAAAGGTTGCTATATCCCATTTACACTGCTGCTATCATCTTTTCAGTGAATCTGGTTTCCTCCCTATTGTATATGGAACTGGGGTACTGAAGAAATAGATGGTTTTTTTCACTATCTTGTGTTCCACCATTCTTCACCCTCCTCTTTCCCTGGCCATGCTGGAACAATGTCTGGCAGTAGCATCTTAGCCTGCTCTCTCCAATGCATTCATATTTTGTCCTCTTAGAAAGGTAGTTGAAATGGAATAGATACAAAATAGATTTATTCAGCAGTACAGTGGGACCCAAAGGAATCTCATCACTAAGAACTGGAGTCACAAAACTAGCAGTAGAATGATCCAGAGAGAACCTATTAAGAGATGCCTACATGCCAACTACCCCTGAAATTTCTTATAATCAAAGTATACCCAAAAACCAGCATTTTCTCATTGATGACTATTAAAAACTTTGGTTGGTTACTTTTATCTTCTCTTATGATTTCACTAATTAGCCAGATGCTCTTGGGGGCAGGTGGACATAAATCTATATTAGCCATTGGGGCTAGGGACATCATTCAAAAAGCCTCAAATTGACTCAGTCTTAACCTGGCAAGGCTAAATTGGTTTAGTCCAGAGGGGATGTCTGTGTAACCACACAGACATCCCCTCTGGACTAAAGAAATGCAGGCATATGCCTGCAGTGGCTCCAGCTAGAAGCTGTGGGGGCACTAGAACAGCTCTCCCTTCTCTTCCACAGTGTTGAGCTTATCTGGCCAGGCCCTGGCTGGATGTTCTGATTAGGGAGACCCACTCCCCCCCCCCCCCCAACGCACTGTTGATAACAGAGCATTGAGTTACACAGCAGGGAGTTGTTAGCATTTGTCAGCCCATCAGCAAGACAACAGCTTCTCTCATTAGTTCAAGCTCTTAAACAACTTTTTCCAAGGAAGGAATGGAGAGACATTACCAGCTACGTGTTGATTAGTTCCAAAAAGCCCTAAGCTGGTACTGTCCTGTCTGCCATTGTCCTGTCTCCCACAGTACAGACCATAGCCAGCATGTGGTATGCTAGCTAATACTGAGAGGTGTCTGTAAGGCAGAGAGAAGGAGGGAATCCTTGCTTGAGCAGGGACCTGGGATGGGGGGGGGGAGGGCGAGGGTGCAGGAGGAAGCCAGGCAGAAGCATCTGTAACTGCAGTATCTGCTGGAACTCCAGCCAGGGAGCAGAGGAGAGGGGCCACCCCTGCTGGGCTGGAGCAGAAAGCAGAGCCCCACCCAGGATCACAAAGCATCTGGGATGCTGGAGAACTCTGATTTAACTTAAACCAGGAAGGTGTCAGGGAGAGACATTGCGTAAACCGTTTTGACCCAAATCTGTCTCCTTGCTCAGCTGGTCTGTCCTCTGCTGCAGAGTCTGAGAGCAGCCTGGAAGCAGGCACATCTCAATGACTCCCCTCATCTTGAACTCAACAGGAACCAACTGTGGCAAATGAAGCAGTTCTGTGCTCCCCTTATCCTTCTCCTAGCCCATAGCTGACTGGGAGAGAGCAGGGAAGACAAGAGGATAATAAAGGTCTTAAAGGTAGAGTGAGAAAACATGACATTTCTCAATGGGGAGAGCATTTGGTGAGATGCTTCACATCATTCCAATTACTTCTCATTCTCTCACTCCACAAAAGAGTGAAGGAAATGCCTCCTACCACCTCAGTTATTAATGGAAAGTGATGCTGCCTGGAAATGGCAAAGGAAGACCAGTCCTCCTATGTTTTCTACACAGAGGTACCAGCCAGTTAGCTTTCTGCCCCCAAAAGACTCCTGAAAACAAGGGAAAGGAACTAATTTGGGAGTGAGGAATTGGAGGCATTATAAACTTACAGATGTTTACCTGACCCTAAAAATGATGAGGATTCAGTAACCAAAACAGTTATAATAAAGATAATGTGGGCTCTACCTTAATGCATGCAACAACCTGCAACAGCTAACCGCTCAGCCAACCTACTGACTTTTTAGAGAATTGTTCAAAAAAAAAAAAAAAAAAGGAATTGTTAGAAACTACCTGGCGCCTCAGCACAGCAGTAGCCTCAGCATATAAATGTTTCCCTGGCAGGATGCTGCACTCCACTTAATTGCATATGCCTGTTTGGAACTAGCACATCAGAAGTACAATATGTTCCTAGAACTTGCTGGAATAAACAATGTTCAGGAGCCCCCCTCTGGAGTGTAGTCGATAAAGGACTGTCTGTTGCCAGTGCATGTGATTTACCAGATATTTCACCTACAAAACTCAGTGATCCAAATAATGAACCTAGACCATGTGAATATTACAGCACTTCTTGAAAGGCTCTGAATCCAAACAATGTGTGGGTTACAACTCTCAATAGAAGGGTTTCATTATTCTTGACTAGCCAAGTGTCTTTAGCTAAATATATATATATAATGCAAAAGATAGTGCTAAAAGAAATTGTATTTTTAGAATATTTGCATAAAAGAGCACATCTATGTGGAAATTGAAACTGTGAAAGAAAGACTGTGTAATGGGATGAGGTATTAGACTACTAAGAAATGTGGCTATTTTATTTTATTTATTTATTTTATTGTGGGTATTTTTAAATAGAGAGTATAACATATTTCCATACAAAATAATAAAGCTAGGAGGGAAAAAACACAGCTCATGGGATCTGCCCATTTAATAGATGAAAGTTTCAATCCTGTCAAAAGCAGGGGAGGTGAACTTCTGCTATTGAGTCCTGGGGGCAGAGCTTTTGTTAATGAAAGATAGATGAAAACTCTCTTCTTTTCTTTTAGGATTAGCTCTCAGGAGCCCTGGCTCTAATTTCTGACATTTAGTAGGCCATAATTTCTCTTGGGACACATATCCTTTAACAAAATGAAAGGCATGCTACACCACAACTTTATAACTGAACCATACATTGGGTGATAACCCCCTGCCAGCAGGCTAAAATGTGCTCTAAGAGTCCTACTAAGAATTAGCATCCAATTTGGCATATGTACTTGTACCATGTTAGACTATCTATCTGAACTCTTTCCACTTTCTCTACATCCTTCCTTTAGTGGGGGGGCCCAAACTGGACATAACTCACCAGTGCCATATAGAGGGGAAACTTGCTGAGGGTGTACTCCATCCCATCTTCCAGGTTATCATAGGCAGTGGAAGGGGGGGAGCGGCTAATGAGGCTTACCCCCCCCACCCCAAGCGGGGCAGCAGTAGGGCTACAAGGCAGCCAGGCTGCGGGCTTTTGGTGCAGCAGGGGTGAGGAGGGAGTATGCTGGGGCTGGGGCTGGGGCTGGGGCTGGGGCTGGGGCTGGGGCTAGGAAAGGGGCAGGTGCTGCATAGCTGGCAGGGCTCAGGACTGAGCTGCAAGTGGATTGTCAGGGGGGCACAGCTCCTGCTGCTACCCACACCCTGGAAGGCACGGGGGGCATATGCCCCCGGATCTGTGTGGGGCAGGGTAGGGCAGGCTGCCTCTTTAGGCTGGAACCAGGGCTGCACTGAGCTGTTCTAGGTTGAGGGGACAGGGCGGGGTGGACTGGGAAGAGCCAAGTGCAGCCTCCACTCCAGCCCCCAGTGGCGCCATGCCCTGCCCCATGCCAATCCGGGGGGACATGCCCCCTCATGTGCTCCTGGGATACATGCAGCAGCAGAAGCCATCACCCATCCCCATGACCCTGGGAGAGCAATGACAACTCAGGGTGGGATAGGCACGGGGGCCCTAGAGGTTCCATACCCTCCAGCCTGGCAGCACAGCTGAGGCTGGCCCCACTCCGGACCCTGGCTCCAGGCCACCCGGGTGGTGCGGGGCCAGGGCTAGTGTAGGGAGGCAGTCAGGGTCAATGCTGGGCTAGGGGGTGGTGGATTCATCAGTGCAGAGGGTGCTGACACCAGGCAGTGATACTGGGCATGGGGGAAGGGGCGGCCGCATGGGTGCAGTGGTTCTTGACCTTGGCCCCGTCTCCGATCACAATCCTGGGCCCGGCTCAGCTCAGCTCCCCCCCCATCCCTGCCCAGTCCCAGGCTCACTCCCTCCCCCACTCCCATACCCCTTTTCCCTCCCCCTACAGACTGTCCTGCTTGTGGGGGGGGGGTAAGGTACACCTGTGTACACATGCTCAGTACCCAAAATGTTTTTTCTCCCTCTGCCTATGCAGGTCATTGATGAAGATAATGCAGCCAGGAACCTGAAGAGGCACTTTGCTTTTCTGTCCATTCAGTGGGAAACATAGTGCACCTCCAGAGGCAGATCCTATTTCATCTTGCAGAATATCAGGGTCTCCTGTTCTTTCTAATGGACAGTCTTATGGCATTTCTAGAGATAGATCCTGCTTCATCCAGGAAGTGATTACCTCTCAGTTCAGTCAATGCAGAGTTTTAACCTGTACATAAAACTGTCTTGTTGTGATTCATCTTGCTCTTGACAACATAAAAAGAAGATTTCATAGATTTCATAGACATTAGGGCTGGAAGGGACCTCGGAAGATCATCGAGTCCAGCCCCCTGCCCCAGGGGTAGGAAATCAGCTGGGGTCATAGGATCCCAGCAAGATAAGCATCCAAATTTCTCTTGAAGGTGTTCAAAGTAGATGCTTGAACCACGTCTGATGGCAGGCTATTCCAGACCTTGGGGGCTCGGACAGTAAAGAAATGCTTCCTTATGTCCAGCCTGAAATGGTCTTGCAGGAGTTTATAACTGTTCAACCTTGTCATCCCTTGGGGCACTCTGGTGAACAATCATTCCCCCAGATCCGGGTGAACACCCCTGATAAACTTATAGGTGGCCATCAGATTTCTTTTCCAGGCTGAAGAGTCCCATAGCTCTCAGCCTGTCATTGTAAGCTCTGTTTTCCTGACCACTGATCATGCGCGTGGCTCTTCTCTGGATTCTCTCAAGCTTCTCCACATCCTTTTTGAATTGTGGAGTCCAAAACTAGATGCAGTACTCCAGCTGTGGCTTCACCAAGGCTGAGTACAACGGGATGTTGAACAATATAGGTCCAAGGGCAGAGTCTTGAGGGACCCCACTGGTCACAGGGCACCATGACGATTGACTTCCATCAACCACCACCCTCTGGGTCTGACCACAGAGCCAATTCCCCAGCCAGCAGATCATGGTGGACCCGAGGCCGAGTTAGCCAATTTTGCCAAGAGGTGATCATGGGAAACCAGATCAAAGGCTTTTTTGAAGTCAAGATATACGACATCAATCTTCTCTCCCTTGTCCAGGTGATAGGTCACCTGGTCATAAAAGGAAATAAGATTGGTCAAGCAAGACCTACCTGCAACAAACCCATGCTGGCTATCCCTCAGGATGTTGCCATCGGCCAGTCTGTTAAGAATGGCCTCTGATAATCTTTTCTAAGACTTTTCCCAGGATAGAGGTCAGGCTGATGGGCCTGTAGTTTGCCAGATCCACTTTCCTCCCTTTCTTGAAGATAGGTACCACATTGGCCTTCTTCCAATCTTTGGGCACTTCACCAGCGCACCAGGAGTTCTTGAAGATCCATGCGAGGGGCTGAGCTATGATGCTAACCAGCTCCTTAAGTATCTTGGGGTGTAGATTGTCAGCGCCAGCTGACTTGAAGGTGTCCAGCCTCTCAAGGTGTTCCTTCACAAGGTCAGCATTGATGGAGGAAAAAAAATCTCCCTCACCCAGGCCTCCCTGTCCCGTAATGGGCAGGGGCATCCCGTGGGACTGATGAAAAACCGATGCAAAGTACCCACTTAATAGGCTGGCTTCATATAATAAGATGTCTTCATATAATCAGGACTTGAGAGAATACATATCAACCTAAATCAGTGAGCCTGCAGCCTGACTTCAGTATGAAATAAATCTTCTTTATTCCCCATAAATAGCACAGTGGTTGCAGAACTTCTCCACAACATGGGAAATCTAGTCTTCTCAGAAGTTTGAATGCAGTGGCCTAACCACGAAACTAGTCTGAGAGCATCTTTTGCTCCTTCCTGTTGAAGTATGCCTATTGGGCAGCCAAGGCAGCAAACAATGAACAGCCTGGTTCTCTGTCCTAGAGAGCTAGATACTGACTGACCTTGGAATACAGGACCCCTGAGTTCTGGCCCCTACCTGCTGTTTATACATGTTACCCAATGCATCACTTACACCAATCTGGAGTAACACTGTATAAGTAACAGCATTATTCTGAATTACTTGTCAATTAAAAGAGTGTCCAATGGAATGGCATCAGTGCACGCAAAAGGAGACTGGTCTGCATTGAACAGCATAATTTGAAAACAAATTTCTTACCAAACATTTGTGTGTCTGCTTCAGCCTTCTGAGTGACATGGACGTGTAATAAAGTGTGTCACAAAAAGAATGATTCCAGGAGAGATGAGGCTGGCATTCCATAAGGTAGAGTGAAGTAGTGAGAATGGAAAGTCAGAAACTACCACCAATCCATCAGGCTTTCTTTTCACTCCCTCACACAGGTCCACACTTCATTTTAAAGATTCTAACAGATAGTTCCTGTATAGATGGGGACTGTCACTAGTAGCTTTCCAAACTGTACAGTATTCCAGTCCTGTGGGGAGTGAATTTCAAGCAGGTGGAGCACAATATGAAGAATCCTGCTCTGTGTACACAATGCGGTCAACACATTTTATCCAATAATTATTTAATTAAAAAATCATGACCATCATTGGGAATAGGGGCCAGGATCCTAGAACCAATTTTTTCTAAGGCAGAGCCCCTCTCACTGGGCCACAGAGTCAGGCTTCTACAAGCTTGTGACCCTTTTGCTCCCATGAACTCCTTTTGACTGCCCCATTGGCCAGCTTCAGTAGGAGAGGTATACAGAGTGCTCAGGTCTGCTTCTAGTAATCAGAGCATTGTCCTAGAACTGGGGACTTCAGGGTCAAATTTTCTCAGGTTAACGTAAGCTAGGAACGTTGTGTGCTGGGCAAGGCAGTCCTAACCATTGCTACTGGTCTTAACCAGAAAACTACTTTGGTTTGGGGGTTTTTTTCCAGCTACAGTGTTGGAGGACTTGAACAAATCTGTAAAATGAAATTGGATCACAATGGCATATAATTGGTGATTGTCTTATACTGTTTGCCTGTATACATGGTAGGTCATGTTTAGACAGGGCAAAAGTGGAGATGCATAAAGAATGCAGGCATTCAGTGGAATTTAGGCAGTAGAACCATGTTTAATAGTAGGGGCCACTTAGTCGTCTTCGTGGAGAAATAAGGTCTAGTACTGTGTTTGCACACCTTGAAGACAATAGAATTTAGTAGCTGCCTTTATGAAGACATTTGTATGCAATGCTTGATGCCACCAAATATAATGAAAAGGAATATTATCCTATTCTGAGAGAGGTTCTGACAGAACAAGGAACAGCAGTCTCATGTTGCAGCAAGGGAAGTTTAGGTTAAATATTAGAAAGAATTTTCTCACTAGGATCATAGGCAACACATAGCGGCGGCACAAGGGGGCACGTGCCCCCCCGAGATTTGCTGCCACCAAAGCCACTGCCAGCTTCTGCAGGCGGTCACTGCACCTCACTCCCTCTGCCAACATGTTTGCTGGTGGCCATGGGCATCCCACTCACTACCGCTGACCACACGGATGGCAGCTGCGGGTGGTCCCTGCTTGCCACCCCCACTTGCTGCCAACACCACTGCAGCTGCCTATGGGTGGTCCCCGCTCAGCCCGTCCTCACCACTGACATCACCGCGACCACCTAAGAGCAGTTCCCACTCACCACCACCGCACCTCTGCTGCTGCCACCACTGCCGCCGCCTGTGGTCAGTTGCCTTGGCCTCCTAGCCTCCAGGGGCATGCGTTGTTCATGACTAAGAGGGTAGTAAAACACTGGGACAGGTTACCCAGAGAGGTGGCAAAGGCTCCATTCTTGTGGGGTTTCAAATCCTGCCTAGACAAAGCTTTGCCTGCGATGATCTAATTGGGGCTGGTCCTGCTTTGAGCAGGGGGTTGTACTAGATGACCTCCTGAGGTCCCTTCCAACCCTCATGTTCTGTGATTCTGATTCTAAGGTCTGTAATAGTCCAAATTAGTATATTAACACTATTGTAATTTTTAGTGTTTTCAGCTATTTATGTAGAATGCCATACAATTTATGTAAAAGAAAATAGTGTTGCTTTAGTCAGCATTCCAGCAGCACTCTTATGCTACAAGAAATATAGCTGAAAGGAAGCATGGGGAAATCAAGACTTGTGTCCATCACAGAAATTAATGAATCATTGAACCTCTGCATTAACCTGCCTCTCTGGTGTCTGTGTATTGTAAACATTCAAGCATTCTGCAGATTGCTTGCTTACTATGCAACTAGAATGTGACAAATTTACAGGGTAAATTACTATTGATATACAGTAGATCATTTAGACTGAACAAGAATTGCTGTATTCAGCTCACTGAAAACTTCAGCTTTGCCTTTTCATGTCTTCAATCTTTTTGAGGCTAAAGTTCTTTGTAAGGACATTACTATGTGTTTTGGTTCAGTTAGAAGTCTCTGTCATTAAACAAGGTTATATATTGAAATGAAGGGAATTTTTATGTTTTTAAATAGACCTTTACGTTAACTTTTGTGGAGAGCTGTGGGGAAAAAAAATCTGTAGAAGCCGTTAGTTGAAATGTGTGCCAAAAGGAAAACAGAATGGCAATAGCCCTATTAAATTATTTTGAAACCATTTTTCCTATTGATGTGAGATTGCAATGGGCAGAGGGTGGGGAAGGAATTTGTACTGGCTACTTTAAGGGCCTTGCATACATTCACTTTCAAGAGCTGCAAATCATGAGGATGTTGTGATGTATTAAAATTAGTACCCTTTAAGGTGGTATCACACATTCACACATTGCAGTGGTTGCAAATCATTAGAATGTAATCTAACTTTAATACTGCACAGGTTTTAACACATACCAAATGTCCCATGCAAAAGGCTCTTTTTGAAGTTAGTACATGTTAGGAGATAACCCTTACATAAAAGGAAACAACTATGCAGTACCACAAAGGCACTTACCACATGCAAAATGCTTGTACATGTATCTGCTTGCCTTTTAACTTCACCCAATAAGTGTTAAGTTGAACATGTGACACCACATTTCTACACTACAAAGGATCTGTAAACAAAAGTAGACCATACAGCATGTGAAATTTTGAATGGGGTCAGTTTCTTGTCCATTATCAAGGACAAGAACTGTTGACTACCATTAAAATAAGAAGCATGAGACACAAACCAGTTAGATTATCAGAGGATATTAATTCACTAGATATTATTGTATTGGAATTTTAGATGCATCGTTTCTAAAGCACTAGAAGGAAAAATAACATTTTGTTTTAGAATAACAGGTTTTTCTAATTCTTAAGTCCTAAGATTCCTCTTTTGGTATTTGGGTATATAAGCCAGTAAAACAAAACTAAAACATTTTTGTTAGTTTAAAAAGATGATATTTCTTTATATTATCTTTATCCAAGGTTTCATCCTTGTCTGGAAAGAAATGACTGCATTTTGCTCTTTGAATGCCAACTAACTTTTTCAGTCTATGTTTTACTTTTAAAGTAGCTTCAGTTTTCTACTGAAATATGCAATACTAATGGCTCTCAACTCACAGTTAACCAAAACCAAGATTTAATATTATTAATGAGCTGGCATTGCATGATGTTAAGGCACTCCATTTTCAAGGTTACAATGGTGACCATTGTACCTCTGTGAAAAGCATTAATCATATTCTGATTAACCAGAAATTCCAAAGAACTCAGCATGATTCCAAAGGTAAATGTTTTACCAAAACTAATTTATAGTGTCCTATTTCTGGAGTGATGGTATCTATAAATAGAATATAATTATCAATAACACTGTAACCCCTCCAGATTTCTTTACTTCTACTACCTGATGATTATACACTACATAAAATAACCATTTGGAGCTTGCTTTCAAAAATATTCAGTAGAGTGTCTGCTTTAATGTGGGAAACAAGTGTAGAAGATTAATTAGAACACTACACAGATCCTGATCCTTATGCCCACTTTCACTTCTTGCTTAATCTGCAAAGCAATCCTAAGAGCCACCTAATCAGCCCCTTGAAAATTGCCAGGTATTATAAAATCCTTATGTGGCTAGCACTCCAGAAGTATATCTTGTACAATGGTCTCAGTGGTCGCAGTGCAGGTGGGGAATGGCTGGGCTATCTCCAGCTGTTCTAACAGACTCTTGACAGCTGTATGAAGATGTCAGGTTGCTCTGACTTACTCCATGGCCATGTCTCCACAAACAATGGCTGAAGGGAAAAAAGATCCAGGTGGGGTAGGGGAGGCTGGGAACAGCACCTGGGCTGGCCCCAGCAGCCTTACCTGAGGTCCTGGGGGACTCTCAGGATCCAGTAACAGAGTGCATGGAGCCTGGTTGGCAGCTGGAACATAGCTGTGGCTAGCCAGGCTCCAGTTTTGGGCAGCATGGCGAGCACCTGTATGTGCAATGCGTGTAGTTTGTGGCGCTACAAACTGGTCTGTGGTGACACAAATCACACATGCATGCTTGTTGGGATGCCCCCACGAGCGCATCCAGACATGCGAGTACATGCACGTGCAGCAACTCAAATAGAAGTGGTGCAAATTTGAGATGGGGCTTTTTGCCTCAATGCATGTGCCTGGACATGCACTTTGGTGTGGGGCAAATTGTGCCACTTGGGGCACAGTAACCCTGCCTGGCTCCTCCTGGATCTGCAGCCAGGGGGAGCTAGAGCCTAGGACCAGCACCTGTGCTGTCCCCAGCAGTATGAAAAGCTTCCCTGTCCTGGCCCCATCAGTATAAAAAGCCACCCTGGCAAGTAGCTCGGGGCTACTCGCTCTCAGGAGCTTCTGGGGTCTGGCCAGTTGGTACCTGGAGACACTGCCCCTTGTGCCAGCTGAACTGCTGAAGCAGCCCTGAGAGTTCCCTGCACCCTTGACCCACTGCAGCAGTCTGGCAGTGGGGGCTGCTGCCTGGCTATGACCTGTTGAGCAGCTGCCAGACCTGGATGGGGACTGCACAGCCAGTAGAGACATCTGCCCCTCTGGGCCAGCTGCCAGTGGGCTGTGGCTGCACAGATGGCCTTTGTGTGGCATTACTGCCATGTGTGCCCTTGCCCAGCCATCTGGGCAGCTATCACCCAGAAGATATTCCCAGTGTAGTGGTTTGCTTTGAACTGTCCAAGCATGTCCTCCTGACTCTTCTGCCTGGGTCCTGTCACTTGCCTCCCTAGCAGGAATTTTGGTGTACCCTATTTGAAAACTGAAAAATCCCAGATAAAAAAAATCCCAAAGTCACTCTGTAAAATACCCCCAAATCCATGTCCCTCCACAGTTAAAACAAAAGATCACTATATATATAGAGAGAGAGACAGAGACAGCAATCAGTTGAGCAATATTTTATTGATATATCTACAGTGTTAAAGCAATGTGGAAGCCAACCAGTGTCGCTATCATCATAATAAAATGAATTCTAAATACCTATATGTTTTGCTATTTGCCTTTGGTTTTCTTACCATAGAGCAGTTAGAGCTCCCTGTGACCCCCTCATTAACCAGGATGTGGGGACAGCTGCCCCTGTAACCACAGCTCCTACCAGCAGGTCTAATCCTGTCTAGCAGCTGGGCACATGGAGCGTGTGCTGGGGGGATGTGGGGTTTGCAGGAGGGGAGTTGGAAGTGGAGTGAGGGATGTGGGTGGCTGTGGAGGGATGTGGGAGATCATGGGGTGTGTTGGTAGGTATGGGTGGATTGTGGAGGGACTGTGCAGGGGGGTTGCTCAGGAGGGGTGGGTTCCCTGCCCCCCACAGGGCGCAGACTCCCTGCACAGTTCACGGACTGCCCCCCCACAGGGGCTACAGCCCCCCAACAGGGGCCACAGCCCCTCCAACAGGAGCCACATGGCTCCCTCAGGGGCTACTCCCCCAGAGGGCCACATGCCCCACCCCCACTTGCTTCCCCAGTCCTCCAGATTGCTGCCCCACCTGGCCCCATCCCCCACTGGCTCCTGCAGCTCTCCCTGATGACTGCTTCACCTGGCCCCACCCCCTGCTTGCAGCCCCAGCCCCTCCGATGGCTATCCTCCCAGCCCCAGCCTCCCAGCACTTAAAAAAAAAAAAAGCCTCGCACTCACTGGCAGTAGCAGCTGCTGTGGGGGCCACTGGGGCCTCACGGCAGAGCCCTGCCATGCAGCACAGGGCAGCAGGGCCCAGCCCTGGCCACTTGGCACCCACACTGCCACTGCCCCATCATGCGGGTGCAGCCAGGGTTGGCAAGGCGCTGCGTGGCTCCATGCACTGTTGGGCATCTGGGGCCACTGTGACTGTCACTGGGCTCTGCACTGTGTGGGGGGGGGCTCTGCCACGAGGCGCCAGTGACCCTGACAGCAGCTGCTACTGCCAGTGAGTGCGGGGCTTTTTTTTTTTTTAATTCCTGGGATGCTATGGCTGGGTGGGGCAGCGATTGGGAGAGGCTCAGGCTGCAGGCAGGGCATGGGGCCGGGAGGGGTCAGCAGTTGGGGGACCTCGAGGGCAGGTGGGGGATGGGGCTGGGTGGGGCAGCAATTAGGGGGCTAAGGGAGGGGGCAGGGGATGGGGCCAGGCAGGGCAGAAATTGGGGGGTTAGGGGAGCAGGCGAGGTTGGCAGGGGTGCCCCCATAGTCCCCTCCCCCCTCCTTCAGGCCCCTGACTTCCTACTTACTGGCAGGAGCTGGGGTCCAGCTCCCTGCAGCTGGCAGGCAGCATGTTTCAGCACTGAGTTGAGGGCCAGCCATAGAGACGCTATGGCAGGCTACCAGAGCAGCTCTGTGGAGCAGTGTTTCTCAACTCATGGTATGTGTGACCCTGGGGTTACACAAAACACAAGCAGGGGGTACGCAGGTGCTGTGTTTTGGTTTTGGTTCTAGCCGCTGCCCCTCCTGCTGTGTCTGGTGCACCAGAGCTTTCATTCCCCAGTGTCAGCATGCTGGGAGATAGTGAGGGAGGCCCCGTGCAGACTGCTTTGCCCTGGGTCATGGTGAAAAAAGTGGGACTTGGCTCGCGGCAGCAAACCAGAAGTGCCGCAGTGGGAGTTCTGGTTTCGTTTTTACCATGTCAATCGGCAGGGGGTACCAAAGGTTGAGAACCACCGCTGTGGAGGACCAAACCTCCAGTTGCCTCAGGGCATGGTCTGGGACCATGCCCTGCCCCTCTTTTTTCCTCCTCGTTTTTTTTTGACCCCTGGATATCCAGGGCTTTAATTTTGATCCCGCAGTGCAAATTTGCAGTGCAGGGAATGCTTTTGGTTCCCGCAGGTACCTCTTGCAGCATCTCAAAGGGCTTTGAGATGCTGCAAGACACACCGTGTGCGCTCGTGTGGATGTACCCCATGGGTCCAAGCTGGTGTAGACTGGCATCTGGACCTAGAGGCTACACAGTTGTTCTGTCTTTGTACAGATCCATTAATCTTACCTTGCCCTGAACACATCAGAACAAGAGGATGTTCCTATTCTCTCTCTTCCATGGTAGCCACTGAATTAGAGCTATTATAGAGCTATTTAAGTCTATATTTCCTAACCAGGGCCATTCGTTATAATGGGACCAAATCCATTGATTGACCATTCATCACCAATCTACAAATAATAGGAAAAGAAAATATCCTGGCAAACAATAAAGGCTGATTTCATGCTGCCTGAACATTGGGAAGACAGCCAGATTGTCACATAATCACAGACAAATAATCTCTGAAACAATGAACTGAAAGTAAGTTTTCTGGATAAGAAAACTTCTTTAGACCAAGGGCTACAATTGAATGTACTGTGAGGAAATCTTTGAAGCTTTGCTGATAAATTAATTCCTAATCCTGAAAGCTGGAACATAACGTGAATAATCTGCTATCTTTAGAGCAGTGATTAAATTTTTGCTGTAATGTTAAAATGCAGCTTTATTTTGTGTTGGGAAAGTATATCAGCTACTCATCAGGAATTCAAGAAGAAATGCTGCTGGTAGAAATCCTCCCCCCTCCCCGAAAATCTCCCAAATCATGCCTTGTTATCATTTGGGAGATTGCAGATGATACTTGTTTTTTTCATAAATGTTCACTCCCATCTTTATTTAAACATTTTAGCCAAAATGTCAGTATCGGTTTTGTCCTTATTTGCCTTATTGTAATTCTGTATGAAACTGATTTGGGAGAAATTTGCTTTGATCTCTCTCTCTCTTTTTTTTTTAAGGTCAACTCAAATCAAAACATACTCTTGGGATAATGCCCAGGTTATTTTGGTCGGTAACAAATGTGACATGGAGGATGAACGGATAATCCCTACTGAGAGAGGCAAACATTTAGCAGAGCAACTTGGTAAGAAAAGATATGACAAGAGAGCTTTGTGATCATTTGTACCATTGCACAAAATACTGGCACTAATTGCTACAATGATTTTACTGAAAGGTTCAGGAAAAGTGCATCCATCTGCCATTGTAAGGAAATGCAGCAATAGTATGTGTCATGCACCATCTTCATAAGAACAAGGGATTTAATCTTCTAAAGCTCTAAAAGGATTAGAGAAAAGAGAGGCCTTGTTTCTCATATATATACCATTCTGAGACTGATGTATCCAAAGGAAAACCTGTCTTCTTCCACCAGCCACCCGTAACTACTTTATAGGTGCTCACAAGCTAACTGTAATTTTTCTGGGGCAGGGTGTTAAAATTGGTAATTTTTTTATCTCTTCTTTTAATCCTACTAATATCATTTCTTGAATACAGCCAAAAGACTTGTTTATCTAAAAATCCCACATAAAGTACTTCGCAAAAGGGATAAACCTCACAGCTCATACGTATGTTAAAGGAAAACGAAGCCAGTTCAAGAATCACCATGAACCTTTTTCCAGAATTTGAACTGAAACTGTTTACATATTCTGGAATTTGGATTATTATTTACAATGTATACAGCCTGAGCCAGGAGTTTCCTCCAACTCCCATTACATTGTTTCACATTTACACTGGCATAAATGAAATCTGGTTCACAGACCCTGCCTCTTGGAAAGTACAGTTATCCACATGGATAATTATTTGCAGCATTTAGCATCTCTGTCCTTTACAATTCTGCCAATCAGTGGAAGTACTTTCTTGCCACAATAAATGCTATTTTTGTTGTGATTCTGACCAAACTGAAATGAAGAAATAGTAATCTCACAAGAATCTGATCTTGTAAGTTTTCATACCCATCTTTGCAGATTTCACAGGTCCTGCTATTTGGACAAGCATCCATATATTCAAGTCATATACTTTTTGCCGGTCATTAAAACTTACTCTGGCAAGCACCCTCTTTAATTCTAGTGAACAAGTAACTATCTTTAGCTTGTCTTTTTTTCTTTAGATGAGTACCAAGGGAAAGGATGATTATAATATTATAATAGCATTTATACCCAGGTTTGTCAGGGTGGTCCAACCCCAAACTGTTTATTGTTTGATGATGCTACCTGAATTTTAACTTCCTGTCATAACCACTCTCCCTTTTGAAAAACACTTTGCTACTAGCTATTTGTCTTGGTGACTTATTTAATAGCATTACCATGATCTTGCTTTCCTCATACTTATCCACCTGAAGTACATCTCCAAAACAGCCACACAAGCAATGACCATAAACCAGTTCTTGAAAGACTGACAAAAAGGAGGCTTTGCCCAAACAGCTGCTGCCATCTAGTAGAATGGATTATGGTTGGACAGATTGCCTCAGTAGTTGAGAACTGACTTTTTTTTATACTTTGTTTTCTATAAAAACAAGTTGTTGCTATAACAACTACTTTGGCATGTGATACTTTTTCTGACAGAAATACATTTTCATCAACATGACCTATTCTTTCCTCGTAATGCCTATTCATGTTAATAGGAAACTGTATTGATTGGAACAGAGGACCCAAAATTGGTGCGCCAAAAAACCATATATATTCCTTAATTTGTTGAGAGGAACAAATGACATTAAAAAGTCTGGCACTTTCTGAAGGTGCGATTTCTGTTCTAAAACGTTTTATATTTTTAAGTCACACAGAAATCTTTTTCCTCCCTTAAAATGGTTTTTATGTAGAAAAAATAAAATAATGATTTGGCAGGTTATCATCAAGGCCAGGAATTTAGCAAGAGTTGAAGAGAGCTTGCACATTTGTATAAATCACAAGAGTTTTCAGTTATAATACCTAAGGCTACCAAAAAAAGGTCTGTGCTGGAAAGCCAACTTCATGATCTCCCAGTCTCTGTACTTAAAATTAGGCCTAGATTATCATGAAAGGCATGTCCCACTTTTTTCTACCAAGACAGCTTTCTCTGAAGCATCTGATTCTAGCTGCTGTCCAAGACAGAATACTAGACTGAATAGGCTGTGGGTCTGATGCTGCAAGGCAATTCCTACACTCCAGTAATATACTGCACACATCCTGCTAAACAGCCTGAAGGAGAATGGCAAGGAGGAAAAAGTAGGATGAATTTCCCTGGATTCACTGGGTATCTTGAAGGGCTATGTGAAACAGAAAATAGAAACTGTAGTTTAAGGCCAAGCGCAGATGTTACACTTTTTCTGGTTTAGGTGGTCTGAAACCAGTCTATACCCATAACAGAACAAAAGTTTGGAGCATATAGACTGGTTTAAAAATTGTGGAATCTGGCCTAAGATAGATCTGGATGGATGTAGAATCAAACTAAATGGATTCAGGTTAAATCGGTCTGTCAAACTTCAGTACCAGATCCCCTCCCAACTCAAGATAGACCTGGGATAGAATCATAGAATCATAAATAAAGTAGGGCTGGAAGGGACCTCAGGAGGGCATCTGGTTCAACCCCCTCCTCAAAGCAGGGCCTTCCCCAACTAGATCATCCCAACCAAGGCTTTGTCTAGTCAGGTCTTAAAAACCTCTAAGGATAGAGAGTCCACAACCTCTCTGGGTAGTCTGTTAGCAGCTTCCCCACTAACTTTCCCTCACAGGGTGGCTCACCAGCCTCGGCCATGCTCAGCAGCTCCAAGCTGTCAGCCACAGGTGTGGGAGGGTGGAGGGAAGGAAGGGTGCATCTGTAGCTCAGGAATTTTCTATCTTTATACAATGTTCCTAGGTAGGAATGGGTGGGCTCTGTGGGAGTAGAAAGGGCCCTGCAGGGCTCTGGCAGGCTGTACACAGTGATTCCTGCAGTCATGCTTGGCACCTGCTGCCACTGCCTGTATTTTGCCAGGGCTTAGGGAGCCTGATCCTTCTTTCTGCAGGGTCCCCCCCTTTCTCTGCTACAGGTATGGGGCTGCAGATTCCTGCCTCCAGGGGAAGGAGGGGAGGACTCCAGTTCTGCTCCCTGGAGCTGTGCTAGCTCACACAGGACCAGAGCTGGGCATAGCTGAGCAGGCACAGGCGCAGGCAAGAGGCATGGCACCTAGGTGGCAGAGGGGAGGCTGTCCTGGCCTGAGCCAGCAAAGCTGGGGGGCATTGTGGGGCATGATCTTTACCCCTGCCTGCAGCCTGGCTGACCAGTCCTGCCCCCCATGAATAGCCAGTTGTTAGCAGTGCAGGTGAGGGAGAAGGGGGGACAGAGGCCCTGCCCCAGCCTCATCCCCACAACAGCTGGGGCCAGGGGCCTCCATGGTTAGGGCTTCTCTTCTGCAGCTGCCCTTATACAGAGTGCTCCTGTCCCCAGTGCCTGGCACTGGCTGCTTCTACAGACCTGGGCCATCACTATCCCTGATCAGCTATTGGGCACACACCCCCTGGCTCTGACAGCCACTATGAGCTGAGTTGTAGCTGTAGCTGAGCTGTAGCTACCCTGTACCCAACCCTGGGCTTCCAGGGGTAGCTTTGGAGGGGTGTTGCCATGGTGACCCCCTCTGGGGCTTTCCTGGGGGCCTGGGGCTGGATGAGAGAGAGGTTCCACAGTGGCAGCTGGGGGTTTGGGACATTTGCCTGATAGTCAGGGAAGGCCAGCACTCAGCTGCGCTCCAGCAGGCTGGGAGGTGTGCAAGAGTGCTTCCCTCCTTCTGACCTCCATCAGTGCAGGCATCTGTATGCCTCCCCCACCAAAGAGCAAAAATGTTTCATTAGCTCCCCATCCAATCTATGCAGTTTAGAGAAACCTATGTCGATTAGATTGATTCTGCCTTGGGCTTTTTGAATGTCTGTGCTTAGCTTAGATGAAGAGACTTGATCTGTCATTCTGATTCTGCCAATGTCCTGTTGTTTCACCTTTGGAAATCATATACAGTCCAAATTTTTAAAAAGTCCCGGTGTCTAGTTGGAAAGGAGTTTATTTTTAAGACCTCATGAATTGTATTTTTGTCTTTAAGGTTTTATTATTTCATCTGTTTATTTTTAAATGGTCCAAGGACATGTTTTCACGTGCTTGGTGGGGGAGGGAGGACACTTTAAAGTGGCTCTAATTAAAGGGCCTGCAGGAGCTCATGTATTCAGTGTCCTATGTTTCAAAATGGCAGCGGGGGCACTTTAACTAAAACTCGTTCAATAAGCTTTAGTTAAAGTGCCCCATCTCAATTTTGAAGTGTGGGGATGCTGAATACATGAGATGTGGAGACTGCTAGAGCTCACTAATTAGCACGCACCAACAGACTCCAGGGCTAGGGACAGGCATTCAAAAAGCCTGAGCCTGAATTGATTCAGTCATTGCAGATTCGTCTAACCTGGCTAGGCTAAACCAGTTTATAACCACCCAGACATCCCCTTTGGACTGAAAAAGTTCTGGCACATGCCTGCAGTGGCTCAGGCTAGAAGCCGGGGGGTGCTAGAGCAGCCCTCCCTTCCCTCCCATAGTGCTGAGCTGAGGGGGAGTGGCCAGACCCCGGCAGAATGTTGTGATTTGGGAGGAGTTCCCTCCATTCTGTCCAGCCCAGGAGGGATTTGAAAACAGTGTATATCAGTCCTAACTCAGTGTTTATCACTCCATTAAGAAAACAACAGAGGGACATTACCAGCTACCCATTGATTCTGCCTTTGTCCTGTCTGCCACAGCACAGAGCATAGCCAGTATGTGGTCTAATAGCTAATGCTGAGAGGTGTCTGTTTAAGGCAGAGGGGATGGGGATTCCCTTCTTCAGCAAGGAGTGGTGAGGGGGAGTGGGGAAGCAGGGGGAAGCCAGGCAGATGCCTGCAGCCTCTGCCATAGCTGCAGCCAGGGAGCAGAGGGGAGGGGCCAGCTCTGCTATGGATCAGAGAGCCCCGTCCAGCCCAGAGAGCATGCTGTAATGCTGGGGGAGTCTGATTTAACTTAAACCAGCAGCAAGCTGTAATTACAGTGTGCCAGAGCAGTGTCCCAGCATGTATACAGGCACCCTAAGAGCTGGCAGATGAGATGCATGGTTACCCTCTGACTACATAAATGCAATATACATGTGTGATACACAAGAACAAATAAAGCATTTTTACTCTAACAAGCTATTTTATTTCAAGCTATGACTTGGAATGAACAATACACAGGTTCATTATGAGCTAGATTTTCAAAAGGACTGTGAAGAGACAGTGGTAATAAACAAAAGACTTCTGGCAGGAGAAAGGTCTGAAAAAGAAAAAGGCGAAGGAACAGGAGGAGAGCGGGGATTCCAGAGCAGCTGTTCCATGATGCTCAGGTGAGCTGTGGGAGAGAGGGGCAGGGTCAGAGAGAAACGGAGGGGTGGAGCCAGCGAGAGTGATGGAAAAAAAAGCCCCGGCAAGAGGAGACTCGCAGAGAGTGAAGGAGACTGGAGTAATTAACAAACGGAGAAGCTCCAACAAAGGGAGCTAAAGGGGTAATCTTTGAGAGGAAGAAGACAGGAATGAAAGAACTTTCCTCCCCCTTTGGAGGACTGAGGCAGTTGTTGATGTTTATGGCATGTCTCATAATTAGTCAGACACGTTCTTAATGAACAAAAAAACAAAGGAGGCAATTGAGAGAGAAGTCACTGCAAATTCAAAGGAAGAGGGGACCACACCTGAGGGCGAATCAAGAAATAAAAAAATAGAACCCAGGGCAAAGGAAGACAGGACTGACTCAAAAGTAATTGATAAGCAGTAACTCAGTTAAGCTGAAGCTATATCCGAGTGGGATCCTGTTCAAGTTGATATGCATATTTGATTGATGTAAAGATTGAATGATAGTCTGGCTGACAGCCGTAAGATAATAGATGTAAGTTTAAATATTGATAAATAAAAGACACTGTAAAACTGACTCAAATGACGTAAAGCTGTAATGCCAATTGACATTCGACACGTTAGACGCCTTACAAGAAAAAGTGGGGAACAAAAGTGCGTTCCTAGAGGATCATCTTCCTCACGATAGATTGCCAGCTATTACAACGGTAGACAATAATTGACACTTCCTGACATAACATTGTATATTAATCAAGACGTGTCAGGAAAAGTCAGTAAATACCGTCATAATAGCAGATGGTGCAATCTGAAATACAAAAGTCTAGGAGCATGCCCCAGGTTAGATGCAACCCCACCACAAAGACCAAAGGAACACTGGGTGCTGAGGCCTCCTAAAAATCTGGCTGCATGTTTTGATGCCTTAGCAGGAGCTGAGTTTACTGAAAAACTGGCTACTATTGATAAGGGAGTGGTTGGTGATCTCTTCAGAAAATCGAGTCTTCAACCACGCTTTAAGTGTAACTGACCTTTGCTTTCTCAGTATGGCCCAAAGTGAGCAGTTTAAGTCAACTGAGTAATTTAAGTTGTAGCAAAACCCCCAGTTTTTCTTTTTTTATTTATTTTAAAATGCATTCCCTCCCCTTCCCCAACCATTTCTGACTTTTTCTCTCCCTCTCTATTCCCTATAGATAAGTATAAGTAAGCTAAGATGCAGGATAAGCTTTAACATTTTATTTTAGGTAGTAAGTTTTATTTTTCTCTCCCCTCTTTGCAAATAAGTTCCCTGCTATTTTGATATCGATACCCACTGTTTTATAAGTGATAATTATTATGTTTGTACTGCTTTTATATTGTGTGATTACTGTTTTAGGCCTATATATGTAAGTTAGCGTAAGTCATGTCAAGTTTCCAGTTTGTATGTCAAGCCTCCATCTTGTGTCCTCTGCCCAGGCATCCCCTATGTTGCAACTGTATGATTCATGTATCCCTCCCATGTAAATTGGTTCCCAGATAATGAGAGTGATTGGGAATGATTGAAATACAATGGTAGCAGGCCTCTACTGAATGGCCTGTAACAACCAGTCCATCACCTCACATTAATTCATCCAGAACCACGGACCTCACCCAGGAACAGAGACAAGAACCCAGCATTTGAAAGACAAAAGACCCTGCAGAACCAGCAACTCTACCATTGTACCCCACCATTACAGATACCCGAAACTGCACATCCCTACATGAAGCACACATGCTCATTACACCGGGGGCTGACCCTTGTCTGGGCATGCCTCCTGTCATTAGGGTCACACAAGGTCTGCCCCTATGAAAAGATGCAGTGAAGACAGACCCAGGGGAACACCCTCTCCATCTGGACCAGCACCATGCCACACCACCTATCCACCCAGAGGCCCTGCCAGCGACCCCCCTCTGGACAACACCTACTAGACAAGGACCCCTTTCCAGCCTGGATAGGTAGCTATCACCCCCCACCCCATCTTCAACCAAGGACTTGGACTCTGCTTCTCTTCCCTACCTGGACTCCAGCCCTTCCACTGAGTTTCTTTCTCCTGCTGCCATTGTGAGTGCTTGTGTTGTGTGTGTGTGTGTGTGTGTGAACCAATAACTTCATGGGGCTGTGTAGTGTGTTAATAAAACTGTTATTTGGACCCCTTAGTTGGGTTTTGCTTTACTATGGTTTGACCCTGCTCCAATCTCTGCTCCTCACCCCTCTAACTTCTGTCTCATTTCTCCCTCTCCTGCTTCTGGCTTACTGCCACCTCCAACACCTGTCCTGAGCTCCTCTCTGCCTCCAAACCCCCTGATTCTTTGCCACTGTCTTATCCCCACTGCCTTTTCCTTTTCCCCTGAGCAACCAGGTTTCTGCCTCAGTTTCTTTCCTGGCTGTCTCCTCCTTGCCACCACTTATCTGCCCCCCCCCTCCAATATTTCAGCTGTCTGCCTCAGTTTCCAGCCCCAGTTAAACCTAAGCCTCAGTTCCTCAACCAGTTTCTCTGTAGTCCACCGGTTCTAATCCTGGTTCTGGCAACTTTTATTCCCTACACTTTAACTCTTTCTCTCTCACCTGAACCTTCCCTCCAGTATCCCAGGTACCCCAAGCACACACATACACACTGTACCATCCAAGTTAGGAACTTACCTGTGTGTATGTGTAAGTGGGTTGTATGTGTGTGACCTAGTAAGTGTGTGTGTGTATATATATATATATAATGTCATTGTGTGCATGATATACGAATTAATGATCTGTGTCTAACTTTTGGGGTGTATAATGTATGTGGTTGAACTGGTGATAGGTATGCATGTTCCCAGGCTGGTTTGGATGTATATGTGCCTAAGCTGGTAATGTGTGTGGGTGTATGTACCTAATTGATTTGTGTGTTTATATATGTGCAATTGTGTCACACCCTCCTGTCTAACTGTGCAATATTGAGATCCTGAGAGTTGGCCTGACCCCACAGGGCAACATTTTATGGTGGAGAATGAGGGCATGTTGTGGGTGTTAGTGGGAGTGAGAAGTGTGGTTTGGGTGAGCTAATGCGTTTGTGTATTCGATGTCTGTTTGTGTTGTATTTGAAGCATTGCTGTTACTGTAGGGATGCCTACACTAGTACTGTTGTTGTGATTATAGAACTCACCCCAGAGCAGGGTGGGCATACCCAGTGTAGGGCCAGCATTGTTAAGGGAAACTCCTGCAGGACAGGGGCTCGAGCACCCACAGCACTATAGAACTTGCCCCAGAGCGGGGTGGGCATACCCAGTGTAGGTTTGGCATTATAGAACTCACCCCAGAGTGGAGTGGGCATACCCAGTGTAGGATCAGCATTGCTAAGGAGAACTCCTGCAGGACAGGGACTCGAGTACCCACAGCACTTTCTTTGTTGTTATCTGTTGTTGTGGTGGTGGTGGTGGTGTTTTTTGTAGGTCACAGAAGTCCAGGAACCAGTCTGTTCAGGCAGAAGACCCCTATACCATAAGTGACCATAGGGCTAAGGGGGTGAGAAAGGAGGAGGCAGGTGTTCTCCAGCAGAAATGCTTGTAAGATTGTTTTGTCTTGAGGCTTTTGAGATTTTGTTTCTTGAGCTTTGAGGTGTCTGAAATTTTGAGTTTTGAGTTTATTGCTGGCTGTAAGCTACTGTTTGGTGCATGACACTGGGTTTTGTTTACTGTGAAGAGATAGTATATTCTAGTATTTAGACCTGAGTAGAAAGGGTAGCAACCTGGTTCTCTGACTTCCCTCTTTTGTGCCAGATTTGGGACATAAGGGAGATCCAGTTCTTGCTACAAAGTCAACAGACTTCCTACACAAAATCTGTAGATTTGTGCTGTTTTAGTCCTGTCATTTTGTTTTCTTTTAACTTCCCAAAAGCTCTATGAGGAGAGCTAATGCATTTTTGGTGAAATTCAATAGATTTCTAACTTGCCATTTTTCATATGAGGGGCCAAATTCTGCTGTTGAACATACTTCATGAAGTTGTGTGAACAGAAATTACATTTTGTGGGAACTTAGCTTAAATTTTGTTTCTATCCCAATCAGGATTGAAAACTGAACATTTTGAAATTTTCTCTGAAACTAATGTAGAGAAAAAAACATCTCAGGCCATTCAAAACATTTTGTTTTTTACAAAATAAACACTGTTTTATTTCCATTTAAAGTTTATTGTATTAAAATAGAACACAGAACAAAACTTTAAAAAAGTTTCAAAAGGAAAAAGAAAAGCATTTTTGCATACAAAATGTTGAAAATGTTGAAATGGTATGCTACATGTTGAAACATTTCCCCTCTTTTATCCATTTTTGTTCAATTGGTGGATGGGGAACAAGGACATTTTTATTATTTTAATTTCTTCAGGACTTCACTGTCTGGGTTCTTTAGTTCTAACAGTATTTCTGATTAGTTCTAACCCGAGCAACTTTAAACTAAGTCTATGAAGGGACAGAATTTGTCTATCTTCTTTCTGGACTCCTTTCCTTATATAGTTGATATTTCATGCTTTCCACGTATCTAGTTAATATAAAATCTAAATTTTTATCATGCTAACCTGAAAACAGACAGAATCAACAACAACTACAGCTAAGTTAGGTAATGCTCTAAAAAGGAAAATAAAAAAAATATGGCACATCAGCCAGTAGAGGAAACCAATTAATGTAAATATCAGTGTGAAAAAAATAGTTATTGAACTAAAAAAAAGTTCAAATAAAATGTAATACCCAGTAAAATATTTTTTCTTTATACATTATCAATAAAAACAAATTATATTAAACAAAAATGCAGCATACTATATATGAAATATCAGAGTTTTGAGATAGTTTCATAGTAGCTAGGGTCAGGAGGGACCTGAACAGACCATCTAGCCTGACACCCTGCCACAGGCAGGAATGAATGCTGGGTTCACAAGACCCCAGATAGGTGATCGTCCAACCTCCTCTTGAATATGCCCAAGGTAGAGGCGAGGACCACTTTCCTGGGAAGGTGGTTCCAGATTTTGGCCACCCTAACTGTCAAATATTGCCTTCTAGTCTCTAACCTAAACCTATTCTCCATCAGCTTATGACCACTGTTCCTTGTCACCCCAGGTGGTGCTGGGGAGAAAAGAGCTCTGCCTATTTGCTGTTGATCTCCCCTGATGAGCTTGTAGGCAGCCACCAGGTCCCCCCTCAGCCTCCTCTTGCTGAAGCTAAACAGGTTCAGGTCCCTCAGTCTCTCCTCATAGGGCCTGTCCTGCTGCCATCTCACCAAGTGGGTGGCCCTCCTCTGAACCCTCTCCAGGCTGGCCACATCCCTTTTGAAGTGCGGTGCCCAGTACTGGACGCAGTACTCCAACTGCAGCCTGACCAGAGTCACATAGAGGGGGAGTATCACCTCTCTGGACCGGCTTGAGATGCACCTTTGGATGCATGACAAGGTATGGCTGGCTTTGCTGGCTGCGGTCTGGCATTGGCGGCTCATGTTCATCTTGGAGTCAATAATGACTCCAAGATCCCTTTCCACCTATGTGCTTTCAAGAAGGGACCTCCCTAGCCTGTATGTATGCTGTGGATTCCTTCTCCCAAGGTGCAGCACCCTGCATTTGTATACGTTGAAGCCCATCCTATTCTCATCTGCTCACTTTTGTAGTCTGTCTAAATCTAGTTGCAGCCTCTCTCTCCCTTCATAGATTCATAGATTCATAGATGTTAGGATCGGAAGGGACCTCAATAGATCATCGAGTCCGACCCCCTGCATAAGCAGGAAAGAGTGCTGGGTCTAGATGACCCCAGCTAGATACTCATCTAACCTCCTCCTGAAGACCCCCAGGGTAGGGGAGAGCACCACCTCCCTTGGGAGCCCATTCCAGACCTTGGCCACTCGAACTGTGAAGAAGTTCTTCCTAATGTCCAATCTAAATCTGCTCTCTGCTAGCTTGTGGCCATTATTTCTTGTAATCCCCGGGGGCGCCTTGGTGAATAAATACTCACCAATTCCCTTCTGTGCCCCCGTGATGAACTTATAGGCAGCCACAAGGTTGCCTCTCAACCTTCTCTTGCGGAGGCTGAAAAGGTCCAGTTTCTCTAGTTTCTCCTCGTAGGGCTTGGTCTGTAGGCCCTTAACCATACGAGTGGCCCTTCTCTGGACCCTCTCTGGGTTATCCGCATCCTTCTTGAAGTGTGGCGCCCAGAATTGCACGCAGTACTCCAACTGTGGTCTGACCAGCGCCCGATAGAAGGGAAGTATCACCTCCTTGGACCTATTCGTCATGCATCTGCTGATGCACGATAAAGTGCCATTGCTTTTTTGATGGCTTTGTCACACTGCCGACTCATGTTCATCTTGGAGTCCACTAGGACTCCAAGATCCCTTTCCACTTCCGTGCCACCCAGTAGGTCATTTCCTAGGCTGTAGGTGTGCTGGACATTTTTCCTCCCTAGGTGCAGCACTTTGCATTTCTCCTTGTTGAACTGCATTCTTTTGTTTTCTGCCCACTTGTCCAACCTGTCCAGGTCTGCTTGCAGCTGTTCCCTGCCCTCCGGCGTGTCCACATCTCCCCATAGCTTTGTGTCATCTGCAAACTTGGACAGAGTACATTTCACTCCCTCGTCCAAGTCACTGATAAAGACATTAAAGAGTATTGGTCCAAGGACCGAGCCCTGCGGGACCCCACTGCCCACACCCTTCCAGGTCGAAACCAACCCATCCACCACGACTCTCTGGGTGCGGCCCTCCAGCCAATTCGCCACCCACCAGGCTGTGTAGTCATCCAAGTCACAGCCTCTTAACTTGTTCACCAGTATGGGGTGGGATACCATATCGAAGGCCTTCCTGAAGTCTAAGTATACGACCTTCAAGTGTGTCCACCTCGCCCCACGTCTTAGTGTCATCAGCAAACTTGGACAGCGTGCTTTCCATCCCCTCGTCCAAGTCGCTGATGAAGATGTTAAACAGTGCGGGCCCAAGGACCGAGCCCTGGGGTACCCCACTGCTCACATCTTGCCAGGTGGAGTACAACCCGTCCACCACTACTCTCTGGGTGCGCCCCATCAGCCAATTTTTTTACCCATCCAACTGTGCAGGCATCAATGCCGCAGTCACTTAATTTATTGATGAGGATGGGGTGAGAGGCAGTGTCAAAGGCCTTCTTAAAGTCTAGAAAGACTATGTCCACAGTGACACCACCATCCATATATTTAGTTACTTGGTCATAAAAGGCAATCAGGTTGGTCTGGCAGGACCTGCCTTTGGTGAACCCATGCTGATTGCCCCTGAGCATGATCTCCCCTGCAGGCCCCCCACAGATATGCTCCTTGATGATCCTCTCCAAGAGCTTCCCAAACACCAAGGTGAGGCTTACAGGCCTATAATTACTTGGGTCCTCCTTCCTCCCCTTCTTAAAAATAGGGACCACATTAGCCAGTTTCCAATCCCCCGGCACCTGGCCAGATGACCACGAATGCTCATACAGCCGGGCCAAAGGCTCCGCGATGACCCCTGCCAGCTCCCTCAACACCCTTGGGTGGAGGGCATCTGGACCTGCAGATTTAAAAATGTCTAGCCCTTCCAGAAGATCCCTAACTACATCTGCACTGACTGAAGTCTTGATAGAGCTATCCCCGAGATTGTCCCTACCTCTGGTAGGTGGGATATCCCGGTCCCTGTTCAGGAAAACAAAGGGAAAAAAACTGTTAAAAATATCATCTTTCTTGTCTGGCGTGGCCACCAGATTACCGTTTGTGTCTTGCAAGGGCCCTACATTGCCTGGTGCCCTCTTCTTGCTCCCAGTGTACTTGAAAAAGGACTTTTTGTTGTCCTTAATCCTGGACGGTAGCCTGAGTTCCATCTCTGCCTTAGCCTTCCTAATAGCCCTCCTACACTCCCAGGCTGAGGAGGAGTACTCCTCCTTGGTGATAGTTCCTCCCTTCCACTGGTTGTATGCCCCCCTTTTAGTCCTCAGGCATTGCTGAATGCCCTTGCTGAGCCAAGGGGGTTTCTGAACACTCTTACCCGCCTTGCTTCTCTCAGGGACTGTTATCCTTTGGGCCTGGAGGATCACTCCCTTAAGGTATGACCATCCCTCATGGGCTCCCATCTCCTCTACCTTCTGGGCCCTTAGTGCCTCCCCCACTAGTCTCCTAAACTCATTGAAGTTGGCCCTTCTGAAGTCAAGGGCTTTAGCCTTGGTGTGAGCCCTAGACGCCCTGCATTGGATAGTGAAATCCAGCAGGTGATGATCGCTATTGCCCAGGTGGTCAAGGACCTGGAGTCCCTTCACCAGGTCATCCCCCATGGCCAGGACCAGGTCCAGCAAGGCGTTACCCCTAGTGGGGCTACGCACTTCCTGGATAAGGTGAAGGTCTTGTAATACAGCCAGGAACCTATGCGAGCGGTCAGACCTTGCTGTCTGCTCCCCCCAGCAAATGTCTGGGTAGTGGTAGAGATGTTTATTCTAAGTTCTAAACACATATATTATTAAATTAAAATCATGCAACACATGCACGCACTTAAAACATTTACTACATTTACTACAATGTTATGGATAATGTAATAGATGTTTCTGGAAAGTTTTGAAAAATACACATTAATTATTGAGTATGCTATGATATATTTATGTTTTTTTCTCTAGTTAAAAAATCACGTGTTTCTCACAAGTTTGGTACACTAACACAAGTTTGGTACACTGACACTGTTAAAATTTTATCCACAAGAAGCAAATAATCACAGCTTACAAGAATGGCTCTCACATTTACTGAATGCTTTTTTTTCTTTGTGTTTCTTTGAGGTTTCTTCTTTATGATACATTTTTGTCCAATAATTTGACAAAAGCTTAGTAAGGGGTATGACAATGACTGAGCACTTAAACTGAGTAATTGCACGTTCAAATGGACAATTACACATATTTATGACCATTATATGCACAATTACCCAATTTCTGTTTTCAATCTAGGTAATTGTGCATACAGAATAGGCATACAATTCTGAATGCATTTTTCAGTACGTGGTTGTTCATGTCACTTTAAAACTCAGGTTTTGTGTATATATTCTAAATGTTTTAAGTATGTATTAGTTATTTATTGCAAGTGATGCCATTCTGAGACTATTGTACCTTTAAGGCTCAGGCCCCTAAGGATTGCCATAGGAGCACAATGCCTCTCACAGCTCCCCAAAGAACAGTTGCTGTGTACACAGCCCATTAGAGGAATACAACATGTCCTACCATATGTGTTTAACCATTTTTGAAATGATCCCATTTCTTCCCTGTTCCTCCAAACTCTCTTGTCTATGCAATAGTTAATATATCAGGCATGGAGTTGCTGGGAGGGAGCACAGATGTAAGGGAGTCTTCCAGCTCTAGACTGATAAGCAAAAGTAGCAGTAAGGCTCCTATCAATCTGGCTCTATTTTTGGATTGGTACTGTCCCACTGCTTCTCTTCTGCACCCATTTAAGAGCCAGGCACAATTTATCTCTCACCTTTCATTAAGTCATATATGACTTTGTATGTCATCCTTGCTCCTGTTCCTTGTTTTTTTTTTTCCCTCTTCTTCCTCCTGACCCATTTCTTCATTCCTACCCAATTTATTTTTCACCCTCCTTTCCTGTGTCACCCTTCTCATGTCAGGCTCTGATTGAATAATAAAGGCAGCTTGTCCCCTCCAACAAAAACCAACCAGCTTGTTTATTTTGTTTTAATTTTGTTTTTGGCTCCAAAATGTGCACGATGGCTCTGCTCAGAATCTGCCAGAGGGAGACAGGACTGCTATTAGGGATGATTAGATTTTTCAAATTAAATCTCATTTAGAATCCCAGTGTGTCCTGAGGCAGAGCTTTAGGCACCACCATATGTTTATACAGTAAGCAGTCCAGCATATGGCCCTGGAACGAAGGCCCTAGCTGAAGCCTGTCACTGTCAATTTCCACAGCTTGGGGGGAGAAACAGAAATATCCCTTCTCCAATATATGATTATATATTTAGTATTAAACAGTCACTGGGTAAAATATACACATTGGAGCAGGAACAATCTCTCTCTCTCAAACCATGGAAATTGACAGTGACATACTGCAAAATACTGGGGACCTGGTTTAAGGGCTATATGCCAGACTACATACAGTATAAGCACATGATAGTATCTCAAAGACTTCTCCAGAGCACCCTAGGGTTCTAAATGAGATTTGGAGACAGGGACTCAGATATCCCTCCTCCTGGTTAAGTGCCCTAACAGCTAGATTCCCCAGTTATGCTTATGATCACAACTGCTCTGTCTGAAGTATGAATTATTCCACTCAGAATGGAAGAGCTTTATCAGGGAAGGCTCAGAGGCCACCACCAACTGCACTGTAGTGCATCCTATAGTGTGGCACTAGGGTATTCTGCTGGGAATGGGAGATTTGGGTTTAAGTCCCTGAGAAAGAGGTGGGAACTGGAGCAAGGGTTCCCTCATCATGTGTAAATAGTCATCTCATAGATAAAAGGGGGCACTTCCTGCTGCAATTATTTTGGTGTAGAGCCCAATCAGGTGTACTTTGAGATTGCCTAGTGTAGTGGTGGTTTAAATTTTGGCCCTGTGAGCCAGATGAGTGCTATGGGGCCAGTCCATGGGCTGGTTTGGGTCCTGCACTGCCCACTGTACACCAGCATGGAGCATCATGGCCTTGTGCCACCTCCGCCCAGCTAGAGCCTGATCCGGGCCAGGTGGAAGTAGTGTGAGGTCTCAGGGCCCATTCACGTGTGGGCCTGCACCACCCCAATGTGATGAGGATCAGGCTCCAGGCCCTCTGCACCAAGGCTGGAGGGGTACCCCACAGGTCCATGGGGAACATGATGGGGAAGATGACATGGCTCTGGGGGATGGATCTGGCCCATGTATTGGCCCCTGCAAGTGAATGGTGTGAAGAAATACCTAGTTTGTAGAACCCAATAGGGATTAGGCATAAAACAGGAACCTATATTGCTCAGACACATCAAGCCAGAGGCACTGGACATGTTCAAAAGCAGACCATAGGGGGTTTGAATATAAAAACTGACATGTTTGGGGAGTTTAGGTGCCTTCAGCATTAGGCAGCAGTTGAAGCTGTATTTTCAGGATGGCAATTTGGATTTAGGCACATAAAGGCTAGGGACAGACATTCAAAAAGCCTGAGACTGAATTGATTCACTCTTTGCAGGTTAGTCTAACCTGGCTAGGCTAAACTGGTTTGTAACCATACAGACATCTCTAGACTGAAAAAGGTCAGGCACATGCCTGCAGTGGCTCAGGCTAAAAGCCGGGGAGCACTGGAAAAGCCTTCCCTTCCCTTCCACAGGGCTGAGCCGAGGAGTGCGTGACCAGGCTCTGGCAGGATATTCTGATGTCCTGTCCTGTCTCCCTCCCCGAGCAGCCCAGCAGGTAATGTGTATCACCCATAACTCAGTGTTTATCAACCCATTAAGAAAACAAAGCCTCTCTCCATTAGTTCAAGCTCTTCTTAAACAGCTTTTCCAAAGAAGGACATTACCAGATACCTGTTGATTAGTTCCAAAAAGCCTATCTGCTTTTATTGTCTCCTACAGCATGGACTGTAGCCAGTACACAGTCTGCTAGCTAATGCTGAGAGGTGCAAGGCAGAGGGGCGGAGGAAATAATCCCTGCTTAGCAGGGAGAAGCCAGGCAGATGCCTGCAGTCTCTGCCAATCTCCAGCAAGAGAGCAAGGAGAAGGGGCTAGCCCTGCTGTGGAGCAGAGAGCCCTGCCCAGCCCTGAGCCCTGCATGGCTGGAAGCTCGGGGTGTCTGGTTTATCTTAAACCAGTAAGGGGTTCAGGACAGACATTGCATAAAATGTTTTGAGTCAAATCACTTCTGTCTGATACTACATTCAATCAGGTTTATCTCAAACCGGTTTCAGCCATTTTCAAACTGGTTTATGTGCCCTGAACATCTGTTCTGTTACAGGTTTAAACCGGTTTCTGATCACTTAAACTGGTTTATGCATAATGTCTGTCCCTAGCCAAAGAGGGGATAAATGGAACTTACTGCACAACAACAAAAGAAAGCCCTATTTTGCTTCTGGAGGTGGCTGAGAGTTTTGGTGTCAAACTTGGGATAGCCAGGGATCTTTACTGCTGACATACAGCAACATTGAACTTAGTGTTAAAAACAAACATAACTAGATTGTACATAAATGTGTTAGCCTTCTCTTTCCTGGTTCCTCTCGTTCTTTGAGCTTAAAATGCTAATATGCATAGAAAACCAGATAGCACCAGAGAACACTGGAATCTTCTATTTAGTTATAATACCTGTGGGGTGTATTATAACTATTATCCACTGTCTTAAAAGCTCAAAACCCCCTGCCTGTTTTACTTTTCTGTAGTGGAAAGGTACCATTTCTTTTTCTGATGCAGAGCTCTTTTATATGTATAGTTGTTTGATGACAAACAGAAGTGAAGGATTTAGTTGTTTGTATAACAAAAAGATTGTGTTCAGGTCTGAATGTGAGGTATTGCTTCAATGTACTCCTTCCAGTAATACCTTGAAGCCATAAAGAAAATCAGAGCAAGCAGAACTTTGATGAGAATCATCTGTACTGAGGAGGCAGAAAAGGAAAATCTCGTTAGTTCTTCGTATCTATGTACTGTAGTATAATTCTTTTACTAAACTGAAAAGCAGCCCTACCTAAGGAAGAAATTAAAGATGTAGCATTCCCATTAACATTAACCTACATTACAGTTATTACTGTGTCACAGACTATGTCCACAGCAGAGCTGTCCTCACTCAATAACTGTGAAGGTCTGTTTTATTGTGTAGATGGGACCTGTCTTTCAAATCTTATCTCTGAACTGCCTGAGGCTTTCTTGCAGACTGAATATGAAACTCTGGGAAGAATTTTACTTCACTAAAGTACAGCTTGAGACTAACTCTGAGTTACCTTACTGAAGTGCAGGAGAAATTCTATTATCCTTTCTGCATGCATAACTACACCCATTATAGGGAGAGGATCATCCTCCAGGTATGTGCCAACATCTCCTTATTCCTATAACTAGAACACTTACATACCCACCGAGCATATTAGAATTGCGTAACTCAGAGTACTTTTAAGGTACACTTTGCTTGTCCACTAAGTGAAATAGAATTCTGCCCTATATAGCTTTATCTCTGGGCTACACTGGCAGGGTGGATGACCCTTCGAAGAGTAGTGATACTTAATAGCACTGCTTTTAAATTATTCTATTCCAGTAATTCCAAATGTTTTTCTTTTTTTATACTTTGCATGAGACAATGAGATCTCCCAAGGCCACCTCTCATCTAACTTTCTAATCCCTTGCTAGGCCTCAAAATATTATGTTCTAATAGCCACCAGGGACAGTTATGACAGAAACCACAATTTAAACTCATGTTCACTAGAAAGGTAACTTATAATAGAATATGTCTTTGAGGAGTCATGTTTAATACAACATAGCTGCCAGTATAGAAAGAGACAAGTTGTGTCAGACCATTTAGCAGGATTGAGTATGATCATCTAACACAATGTTAAACACAAGCTTATGGCTGTTTGTAGTGACTGTAGAGCTGTGCTATTATCAGTGTATTGGTTGACATGCCTCCTTGAAATCTGTTCTATTTTCTTATGAAGACAAGCTGTTAGATATTGTTCTGTTAATTAACTCCTTTTCTATTACTTCCTGTGGCAAGGCCTAGGCAATGCCTTCTTTTCCCTAGCTTTTACCTATGACATATTATAAGGTGTTCTTGGCATGTCTAGTTTTTGTGCTCTGTAGTTGTGTGTGAAAATTTGAAGTGATGATTTTGGAGGATTCTTTGGTAAATGAACACAGGTGACTGGACTCATTGGTCAAGGAGGTGCTGCTCCATCCCATGTCCTACGTTCTATGGTTTTCCATATAATCCCTTTCATCTGTTTTCTTCTCTTTCCTATACTTGTCTTTCTCTTCTTTTAGAAGTATAGGTAAACAGTGTTATTAATGAGCATTTATGAACCTCTGAGAAATTAATAAAGGTGAAAGCTGGAGATGGGAGGCAAGGCATCACTTCAGGCTATTTATATCTTTTAGGGCTACTATTTATACAATTAAAAAATCATGTTAAATCTGTCTGTCGTGGTATTCATAGAGTACATCCTGAATTACATTAGTTTTAATTAAGATTCCAGCTGCTCAGTAGCTTTAAATATTGTAAAATGTTTATTTTTTATTTCATTGCAACCAGCGAGGCAGGAACAGACCTGACATAAATAGGAACCTTTCATCAGATCCTATTCTCATGAAGTCTCAGGAAAGTTGAAAAGAAACAGGGCTAGTTTGGCCAAACCTTGGCTCCTCCATGGTTCAAAGCCTGAGGTTCATTATGTCACTTTTTCATCTCTCCACACAATCCCCAGAGAGCTTGATCAAGCCAGCTCTGGAGTGGGAAGAGTTAGGGCAAGACAGATATTGCACACATGTTACTTTTGTAGCATTATATATGTCCTTATAGCACTACAAAAGGTGAATGGCCATGCATTCCATATATTTGTAGTGCTACAAAGATGGTGGACCCACCACAAAAAATGTGGATCCATCATAAAGTGGGCAGATCCACCACAAAAAAAGTTCCTGTTTCAAACAAGAATGTATTTGTTATGTTACAGGTAATGTGTTAAGTTACATCTATCACTATAGTGGGTCTCAGACCCCCAGCATCCCAGACTGCTCTGCTCTCCCTCACCTCCTCCAGGGAGCAGTTGACTCCCTGACTGCTCACAGGTAAAAGAGCTACAGCTGTACTCGCTGTAGTGACTTTTACAGAGCCTCTGCTGCCCTGTTCAGTGGATCAGCTGTTCAGTAGAGCAGCTCTGTAACAGTCACTGCAGAGAGCGGAGCTGCAGCTCTGGTGGCCAAGGCTGTTATACTGCTGCCCCACTCTGCTGAACACCTGATTGGCAGCTGATCAGCTGTTTGGTGGAGCAGGGCAACAGCAGCAAGCTTTGTAGGGCTACAAATGAACATGTCTCTGGAGTCTGAAAATAAGAAAAATGTCCAAAGCTAGTTTTAGTGTTTCTTGAGATAGCTGTGGAAAGAGTGGACAGAAGTTTCCTCTGAAATAGGAGGAAAGAAAAAACTGTTTCTCCTGTGCCAAAGTCATTGGATAACTAAGGGGAAAGAGAACCCAGTTCTCCAAAGACTTTAGTCCTTATCATACCAGGGGATTGGCAGCATAAAGCAACTTGCATTTTATAGTACACCACACTGCAGCACAAAGAGCTACTCCAGCACCCACTGGAGCCTGGCGTGATGGGTCTCAGCTGCTGCTGCTGTCAGCTTTATTAAATTGGTCTTGATGGAAAACAGGTAGAGATAAGGGAGCAAGGTCTAGTATGGTGTAAGAGGTGTAACGAAGGGAAAGTAGGTAGAGAGGAATGGAGACAGAGGGTGACGAAGGAAAAAAGAGATTTAAGAGCATCCTGTTGTATCATCTTAACGCAACATTCACATACAGACACTACTCTGCCGATCTTCTATTCCATCCACTGTCACCCACCCACCTCCCTCTCTGCCTTGTCATCTTTTGTGGTAATCTGAGCTGTACTGTCTTATCCACATCTGTGATCCAGAACATCACAGGTGGTGGGAACAGGGTGTCATCTGAGACTGCTGCCTCGCATAGAAAGTCTCTTCTTTCTGTTAACAAGCAGCAGTGGAAAAAAAACTTGAACAAAAATCAAACTGGGTAGGTGTGTGGCTCTGCTGCACAGTCATTATGGAAACACAGGTCTCTAAACCTAGTAGAATATTTCAAATGTGAGTCTGAAGAGGACTCTGGTACAGCTGGCTGCAAAATATTTATAACAAAATGAAAAACAGATTGGATATTTGCACTTTTGACCAAGGTTCCTCCACATATACTTTCTCAGCAAAAAAAGGGGGTGCTTTATGAAATCATGTAGCCAACCTATGTTTTGTTTTCATTTTCAGTTGATTTTATTTTGTTTGTCACTGCCACTCTCCCTCGTAAAGCAGAAGCTGCATGACTACAGCTAAGGTTCTCAGCTAGCATTTCAGCAGGTCTGTGTACAGATACACATATAGTAAGCTAGTCCAGGATGTCTCTGCACAATTCTGCTTTGTGCCATCTGGGCATGCCTATGGGGACAGATCCTATTCAGCCTATTTGGCATGTAAGTATGATCCTATTCCAGTTCACTTGAGTCCTGGAAAAACCTGAAATGTGGGGCAGAAGGCTATCCCACTGCAATCTCTCCATGTTAGATTAATGGCTGCAAATTGCAGCAACTCCATTGATGTAGCAGTAAGGGCTAGAACCCAAACACGCCTACTGCTAGATGAGACAACTATCTCACTAAGCCACAGTCCTCATTTACCTTCCTTCCAGTCACACACAGCAGTGGCTGTCCAGTGAATCAGTTTCAACAGGAGGGAATGAGGGCAATACCTAGCCCAAACCCTTGTGCTTATAGCAGTCTAGTGGGAATGAGAAGATAAGCATTTACCTTACACCCACTTTTTCTTACAACCTCTGGTTGAATCTGGAGCCTAGAATCTGGGTCTCTCAGATCCTTGTCCTCTGTCCTCTAGATTGCTCTCTTCTTTCTCTTTTGCTTTGTATATAGTCTCATCATCAGCCTTCCCCTACATACTATGACAGGTGGGTCATAATCAACCTCTTTTCCTGTTTTGCTGACACCACCTCCATTGAGATTTCCAAGTGCTTGAAGTTTCATTCTCCCTAATTCTGCCTTTTACCATTCTTCAGTTCCTTGCCTTTTTCCATCTCCTCTTCCCACCCTGAGCTTGGTCCCTTTTGGCCCCCCTCATATGTCCCTTGTTTCTGTTGGTAGCTGGAAAACAGTGCTCCTTCTCTACATATGTCAAATTCTGTCCCTTTCATCAAACCTATTCAAACTGTGGACATAGCTGGGTAGGTTGTATCTACCAAAAGAACATGACTGTTATATGCTATGGAGATCAGCAAGACATGGAGCATGGGCAACTAGTGCCTCTTGAGTTGGGGGGGGGGCACTTGCCCCCCCAGTGGCCAGTCATTGATTGAGTGGGTTCCCCTGTGGCCTATCCCACTGACATACAAGTGGCAGTGGCACACCACTGGCACTTCCATGCATGCTGCTGACACTTCCAGGACAGCACTAGCACTTCCGGGTGAGCCCCCACTCCCCGGCCAGTGCTCTCAAGAGGAGCACCAGTGCTCTTGCCTGCCACCCCTGCCTGGGAATGCTGGCTGATAGGAGGTGCACCAGCACTCTCAGGGGGTGCACATGCACCCCCATGTACCCCCTACATAACACCACTGACATGGGGTACCCTTCTCTGTGTGCTTTCTCTGTTTGGTACATTAGATGAGAAGCTGAATGGTAGATAGATGCTCCCATGCTCCATACTCCATGAGGTCAAGGGAGATGGAACAACTGATCTTTGGTTGTTTTAGATACCTGTTGTGCCTCTCAAAAAAGTACTGATAGCCTGTTCTTCTACATCAATTGGCTTTTTTTTAGCTCCATTGCAAATATGGAATAAATTCTCCCCAAGTCAAAGGCTTGATTTTTATACCAGTGTAATAGGATATATCTCTACTGTGATCCAAAGGTATGGCTGCAGAATATTCACTAGTTTCAGCATGGGCTTTATTATGTTTAACAGTTGGACTGATGTAGAAGATGCTGCTGCAGCTGGACTACTATAGAACTCAGACTAACATAGCTTAAGTATATCTACAAAAGCTGCACTCACACCCTTGTACTACAGTAGAGACCTGCCTGAGAACAGAATCTGTCTTGTGCTCTCTGACCAAATCAGTCTATTTGGAATGGACCTTTTCCTCCAACTTTCTGTAAACTAGACACTAGCAATTGTGAAAAAAAATCGTTATACTAAAGGATTACCAATGGCCCAGTGCCCAGATATGTGCTGCCAAGCATCATTCTAGTTCCAGGATAGGTACTGAACATGTAGAAAATCCTCTTCTTCCACCCACTTGCCAATGGATCTGAACAATCATCAGCTGTGTGAAACTCCCAGGAAGCATTAAAAGCTTCCAGCAAGCAAGAAAATATACACCAGTCATAGTACCACCTCTCCATTTATTCTGTCCTTATGTTTTGAAAGAATGGAATAGTGTTGTTAAATTAATCAAACTAACATGAGCAATCCGAAAGTCCAAATTATTTATAATACCTCTTGTTACTCCTCATCATTGTGTTTTCCAGAAGGAAGAGCAAGGGGAAAATATTTAAACCAATGCATGGAGTTTGGCCACACATCTCTCATTGATACTATGAATGTTGTATGAACAGTTCCCAGTGCACTGCCCTGTACCCTCAGATGTGCAGTAACTAAGGCCATTTACAGAAATTATGTTTCTCTAGGTTTATTCTGGACTACAGCTGTCACTATTTCCACATTGGCATCTGTAGTCTAAATTAAAATTGGCTCCAGTATGAATTAACTAATCCTCATTGAATGAGGATTAGAGTTAATACAGACTAGAGTAGTCCGAACTAGGCAATTTAAACTGTATTAATTAACATGTAATATGAGTCCTTAGGAACTTGGCAGATAAGCATTGCAAATATCAATCCCAACAAGGAAAACTTCTTTGGATTTCTGCAGCACAACAACAGAGGCTATCAGGCACAAAGAAACACCTTTACAAAGTCAGATGTGCCAACAACATCTCACCATGACTAAATATCAGCTGCAGGTCAATTGCACCCATTACGGCTTCTGGACCAGCACTTTCGGTAACTGTCAGCCAGTGACCAGAGAGCCAGCAAGCAGGGGCTGCAAACAGGGTAAGCAGTTTGCAGGCAGTTTGCAGGCCAGTTCCGAGGCCAGTTTGTGGGCCCTTCCCTCCCTTTTTTGAAGGGGCAAATCTTTCGGCTTGGTGTGAGAAGCAGGGAAAAAAAGGAAAACTTTGGGGCCAATGAAAAATAAGCAGGCCAGTTCCAGGCGAGGTTGCTAGGGAAGGTCTGCTTGGAAGAAGAGCAGTAAGAGAGAGAAGGCAGAATAAGAGACACAGGGAAATGGCTGGAGAACATCACAATGCCAGAGCCACTGCCACTGCCTGTGCTTGCACCTTTGAGGCTTCTGTCCAGGTAGGACCACTCATCATTGCTGTTTCCACCCAGGTCCAGGTTTGGCACTGTGGGGACTGCAGCCTGCAGGTTCCTTCCAGTGATGGCCAGGTCAGAAAGTGCCTGTGGTGTGAGCAGTGCCTCCTGGAGGTGTCTCTAAGGGAACAGACAAGAGAACTACAAGAGGAGGTGGTGAGGCTCCAAAGCATCCTTTGTCATGAGGCATTTATTGATCTGATGCTGAAGGAATGCCAAGTGCAGCACTAAAGAAGAGAGAGGAAATGGAAACCCAAGAGGGTGGAAGCTGGAGGCTTGTGACTTCTGGCAGCAAGCCAAGATCTTCACCTCCACCTGCAGTCATTCATTCCTAGCAGCAGAGAGGGAGGAGCACATTCCATTGATGGAGGAAGACAGGCCAGGCCAGGCCTTACCAAGTTAGGAAGGACTGAGACAACCACCACCAAGCAGAAGTTATGGGTAATGGTGGTTGGAGACTCCCTTCTGCGGGGGATGAAGGGGGCCATCTGCTGACCTGACCTGTTGTCTTGGGAGATCTGCTGCTTGCCCATAATCTGGATCTGAGATGTCATGGAGAGAATACTGAGGTTCATCCAACCCTCTGACTACTACTCCATGCTGTTCATCCATGTGGGCACAAATGATACTTCCAGGGGAGGCCCTAAGCAAATAAAAAAGTGACTACAGGGCTCTGGGTGCAAGGGTGAGGGGGTCTGAGGCTCAGGTTGTGTTCTTATTGATCCTTCTGGTCAAGCTAAAGGGGCCGAGCAGGAGCAGGTGCATCCTGCATGTCAACACCTGGCTGTGCAGGTGGTGTTGCCAGCAGGGATTTTGCTCCTTTGACCATGGGATGTTGTTCCAAGAAGAAGGATTGTTGGTAACAGATGGGATCTACCTGATGAAGAGGGAAGAGTATCTTCACAGACAGACCTGCTAACCTAGTGTGGAGGGCTTTAAATTAGGTTTGCCAGGGAATGGAGACCAAAGCCCTGAGGTAAGTGGGGAAGCAGACCTGGAGGAAGAGTGAGCAGGAAGGGCAAGGGAGGTACTCTTATACTTCCTGAGAAATCAGGACAATCAACTAGTTACCTCAGGTGCCTGTACCCAAATGCACAGAGCATGGGAAACAAACAGGAAGAACTGAAAGTACTCACACAGTCACAGCACTATGACGTGATCGGAATAACAGAGACTTGGTGGGATAGCTTGCATGATTGGAGCACTGTCACAGAAGGGTACAAACAGTTTAGGAAGGACAGGTAAGGGAGAAGAGGAGAAGGAGTTGCACTTTATGTAAAAGAGCCATACAATTGCTCAGAACTCCAGTATAAAGCTGGAGATCGGCCTGTTTAGAGTCTCTGGGTTAGGGTCAAAGGGGAGAGCAACTAGGGTGATGTCATGGTGAGGTCTTCTATATACCACCAGACCAGGAGGAAGTGGTGGATGAGACTTTCTTCAAACAGCTAGTGGGAGTTTCCCAGTCACAGGCCCTGCTTCTCATGGAGGACTCCAATGACCCTGTCATCTGCTGGGAGGTCAATACAGCAGGGCACAGGCAATCCAAGAAGCTTTTGAAGAGTATTGGGGCAACTTCCTGGTGCAAGTGCTGGAGTGGCCAACTATGAGCCATGCCTTTCTTGACCTGCTGCTCACAAACAGGGAAGAATTGATGGGTAATGTAGTGGATGGCAACTTGGGCAGCAATGACCACGAGATGATTGAGTTCAGGATCCTGAGGAAAGGAAGGATGGAAAGAGCAGCAGAGTAAGAACCCTGGACATCAGAAAATTAGACTTCAACTCACTCAGAAACCTGATGGATAACATCCCCTGGGAAGCCAGTCTGAGGAGGAGAGGAGTCCAGGAGAGCTGAATGTACTTTAAAGAATCCTTACTGAGAGTGCAGGAACAAACCATCCTCATGTGCAAGAAGACTAGCAAGTATGGCAGAAGACAAGCTTGGCTTAGCAGGGAACTCTTCAGTAAACTAAATCACAAACAGGAAGCTTATAAGAAGTGGAAACTTGGACAAATACCTGGGAAAGATTATAAAATCATTGCTCGGGCATGCAGGGATAAAGTCAGGAAAGCCAAAGCGCAATTGGAGTTGCAGTTAGCAAGGGATGTGAAGGGTAACAAGAAGGGTTTCTACAAGTATGTCGGTAGCAAGAGGAGGATCAGGGAAAGTGTAGGTCCCTTACTGAATGGGGAGGCAACCTTGTGATAGAGGATGCAGAAAATGCTGAAGTGCTCAATGCCTTTTTTGCCTCAGTCTTCACAGGCCAGGTCAGCTCTCAGACTATTCTCACCAGGCAGCAGAGTTTAGGGAGGAGGTGAGCAGTCAACAGGGGTGGAAGATCGAGTTAGGGACTACTTAGAAAAGCTGGACATGTACAAGTCCCTGGGGCCAGATGGGATGCACCCGAGGATGGTGAGGGAGTTGGCTGATGTGACTGCAGAGCCATTGGCCATCATCTTTGAAAATGCATGGCGATCAGGAGAGGTCCCAGATGATTGGAAAAGGGCAAACATAGTGCCCATATTTAAGAAGAGGAACAAGGAGGATCCAGGGAACTACAGACCAGTCAGCCTCAGCTTAGTCCCTGGAAAAAATCATGGAGCAGATCCTCAAGGAATCCATTTCTAAGTACTTGGAGGAGAAGAAGATGATTAGGAACAGTCAGCATGGATCCACTTGGGGCAAGTCATGCCTGACCAACCTGATTCACCTTCTGTGATGAAGTGACTGGCTCTGTGGATGTGGGGAGACCAGTGAATGTGGTGTACCTTGATTTTAGCAAGGCTTTTGATACCGTCTCCCACAGCATTCTTGCAGGCAAGCTAAGGAAGTATAGGCTTGATGAATGGACTGTAAGGTGGATAGAAAACTGGTTGGTGCATCGGGCTCAGAGAGTAGTAATCAATGACTCAATATCTAGTTGGCAGCTGATATCAATTGGAGTGGCCCAGGGGTTGGTCCTAGGTCCAGGTCTGTTCAATGTCTTCATCAACGACCTGGAAGATGGCATAGAGTAGGGGTGGGCAAAATGCAGCCCACAGGCCAGATGTAACCCACCAGGTCATTCAGCCTGCAGGGCCCCTAAAATATTTAGAAAATTAATATTTATCTACCTCTGGCTGCCTGTCATGTGGCCCTCGACAGTTTCCCAAAACTCAGTAAGCAGCCCTCCACCTGGCATAGAGTGCATCATCAGCAAGTTTGCAGATGACACCAAGCTCGGGGAGTAGTAGATACACCGGAGGGTAGGGCTAGGATTCAAAGTGACTTAGGCAAAGTAGAGGATTGGGCCAAAAGAAATCTCATAAGGTTCAACAAGTACAAATCTAAAGTCCTGCACTTAGGGGAGAACAATCCCGTGCACCAGTCCAGGCTAGACAGCAGCTCTTCAGAAAAAGACCTGGGGGTTACAATAAACAATAAGCTGAATGAGCCAGCAGTGTGCCCTTGTTGCCAAGAAGGCTAGCGGCAAACTGGGCTGTATTGGTAGGTGTGTTGCTAGTAGGTCAATGGAAGTGATTATTTCCCTCCATTCAGCACTGGTGAGGCCACATCTGGAGTACTGTGTCCAGTTTTAGGCACCCCACTACAGAAAGGATGTGGACAAATTGGAGAGAGTCCAGCGGAGGGCAACAAAAATGGTGAGAGGGTTGGGGGACATGACTTATGAGGAAAGATTGAAGGAACTGGGCTTATTTAGTCTAGAAAAGAGGAGTCTGAAAGGGGATTTAATAGCAGCCATTAACTACCTTAAGGGGGATTTGAAAGAGGATGGAGCTAGACTTTTCTCAGTGGTGGCAGATGACAGAACAAGGAGCAAAGTGTCAGGTTGCAGCAAGGGAAGTTTAGGTTAGGTATTAGGAAGAATTTTCTCACTAGAAGGGAAGTAAAACACTGGAACAGGTTACCTAGGGAGGTGGTGGAATCTCCTTTCTTGGAGGTTTTCAAAACCCAGCTAGACAAAGCTTTGGCTGGGATGATCTAGTTGGGGATGGTGCTGCTTTGAGCAGGGATTTGGAATAGATGATCTCCTGAGGTCTCATCCAACCCTAACTTCCTATGATTCTATGATTGCAACAATGTAGCCATGGTTAAACAGGCTTATTATCACATCCCTTACTTCCAAGCATAAGCACGCACAGAGTCTGCGAATTGGGTCTGTTAAGTGGCTGCCAAGTGCATAAACTGTGTATAGCCAAGGCCTCCTGCCATGATAGTCAATGATCATCTATTAACCCTTAATTCAAAATGAAATTTGATTCAAACTGTGTGATGCAGATCAGTTAACACAGTTTAAAAAATGGTGAGTATGTCTTCAAACCGTCTAAATTACTAACACACGTAAGACTGGGACTCATATGTTCCTCCTTTGCAGTGACTCCTAGGTAATATAGGCATTAATAATATACATCTTCTGTAAAGTACAAATGTTTAGACTATCCAAAACAGAGTTCTTAGAATAATTATTGAACCTCATACTGCATGGTTGGATGTCACTCTAACTAGTTTCCACAGCAAATCTGCTCTCACTTGTAGGCAAGGAAAAGTAAGATTTAAGTGACTACTCCATTGAATATGCTGATTTCCTATCCATATCCATGCCTGTTCAGATGCCTGACCACACAGTACTAGCTTTCCTGTTTAAATGGAGTCCCAAACACATGACACTGAACACATGAGATGCTGTTTTAAATATTCAAGTAGCCTTGGCAATAAAAGACGAAACTGCTCAATAGAAAACACACACTATATATAAAAGCAGCATCTGTGTACTAATACTGCCATTGGGCAATGCCATGGGCAACACAGAATGCAAATGTAAATATTGCCAGACAAAATAGTTAACACATTTTGCATTCTCTTCTAGGAAAAATATACTGCTTTCCTTGCATGCTTAACATCATAGTAGTCACTAACACTGGTTATGAGTGAAATGCCTGACATTTTCATCCTGTTTTTTTCCTAACAGCAAATTAAAGATTCTTGTAGGTCATTAACTACGGTGAACCAAAATGGTCTAGAATGCGTTGTGACTGACAGTTAACTATTATAGAGTTAACAATGGGTTTGTTGTTTTGAGAAATGTCTGAATAATAAATTCTTCATTCCGAATCAGAAATTGGGAGGAGACAGTTAATGGAAAATGGGTGAACTGTCCAGGGGTCAGTATGCTAGCTGTGAGGAGAGCTGCAACATAGGGGAAAAGTTTCAGTTCTGTCAGGCAGGTGGAAGAATGGGAAAATCCATCAGGTGGTGTGGGGAGCCTCTGTGTTTACCAATCAGGAGGTTACATACCAGACGAAGCTGATCTGAGAGCTAAAGAGGAGAAACAGAACAGAGGAAAAAAGAGAAGAGAGCATGCTGTGCTACAGAAAAAATGTGCCCTCTTACTATGAGCCCTGTGCTGCTGAGATCAAACATATTTCCAGTGTGCTGCATTAGCAGTACTTCATTGGGACAACAAAGTTAAAACACTGTCCCATGTAATTTTTTAATTTAACTTTGAATTTTTATCATCAAAATATTTTTTTCCATTTTAGAATTATTCACCAAATTGGGAGAAGTTGTCCTTGATTTGTTTAGTTTCTTCCTGATTCCATCCATTTTCAGTTTTCTGGTTTGGCACTAGGGATAATGCTTACTGTTCAGTGATGGCATGCTGATAATGTCTGTTACCGGTGAAATAAATACTCATTGGTTCACAGTAGTTAGAGATGGAAAACAACAGCTGGAGTAATTGAGTCTCATTTCCCTTTCTTTCCTGTCTGTCCCTTCTGAACAAACTATACCCATCCATATTGATAGTCCACTTGTGTGAACTATCCCATTAAGTCTCAGTTATCCTAATTTAATGATAATTTGGCTCTGTACTAGAACTTCCTATTGTTCCTGCTTAGACCCCATGTTTTTTGCATTAGTAAATAGACAGTTGAGATGACTTGCAGATTTCCTCACTAATATCCTTTGTATGGCCTTATTAAGATTTCTAATATTTCCTTCTATTTCAAGGCCTTCATGCAAGTTGACTTGGTTTTTGTTTTGTTTTGTTTTTTTTACTTACCTGTGGGCTTTGGTCACCAGTCCATAACAAACCTAGTTTAGCAAGGCTTAGTTTAGCAAGACTTGTGAACAAAGATACTCTTTCCCTTCCTTGTTAGCTGGTCCTTGTCACTATTCAACAGGGCTTCATCACATGGCCAAAGATGCCGAAGCCCTGCAGGTGACACCATCTGTACAGGTATAATGAAAGCAATTTAAATATGATTTGTCACATGCTACCCTCAGCTACCTTGATGCAAATAAAAAAATTACACTTGTGCAATTACTCTGGCTTTATGCCAGTATAACAGGGGTCAGAGATGGCCCATAACCTTTCAATATCCTTCTTTTGTAGACCTCTCTCTTTATGCTTGCCCACTTCTTCTCACTGTCTCTCTCTCTCTGCCTTTTCCCCTTTTTTGCTTCCTAAGGAGGGGTTGATTTAATGACTGAAGGATATAAGAATGTGTAATGACCAAAATGTGTTATTTATTTTGCTAGGTTTTGAATTTTTTGAAACAAGTGCCAAGGACAACATAAATGTCAAGCAGACATTTGAGCGGCTCGTGGATATCATCTGCGACAAAATGTCAGAAAGTCTGGAAACAGATCCTGCCATTGCTACTGGAAAACAGAATACAAAACTAAAGGACACCCCTCCACCACAGCAACCCAACTGTGGCTGTTAATACAGTGATTGACAAAGGCAGCTCCAGTGTGTTCTATTGCCAACAGAGTATTTATGAATGGTCTATAAGCCTTTATTTATACTGTCTTCTTAATTTATTTGGGGGAAATTTATGTTAGCACCTGGTACGGTATGTGTAAACAACTGTATAGAGATGTTATCATTAGTTTGTAAGGACTACCCATTTCTCACCATCTGGCCTTTGCATGTGGATGGCTTCCCGTTTGTCTTCTCTTTTTTAACTCTTTATACATTACACTTACTTCAGCTGGTGCTGTGACCTCAGACCAGTTTGCCTATATCTGATTTTTTGTTTCATTGGTTTTAAATTACACAATTTTCTCCTTAAAGTGTAATGACCAGGTACTTGGGAATAAGCTTTCTGGTGTAATTTATAATTTACATAACACACTGTTAAATTAATTCATCAATGTTAAAATATTGCTCAAATACAGGGAGCTTATCACTGTTCTCTCCAGACCACTTGTTCGTGGCATACTTCCTAGGGGGTAATACTGCAGCACATCCATGGCCACCTAGGGAATTCACTGCTGCCTCTGTGCTATGCATCATGACCACTCAGAAATTCAAAGAAACAGCAGGGGTAGAACTCCAAACTGCCTTGATCCAAAAACAGGCCCTAGCATTTGGTATAGGAAACATTTATATTAACTGCTGGCAGGATATGGGATATGTCTCAGATCCAGGAAGTTATTTAGGCACTTGCCATCGAAATCATGAGTTAGACATCCAAATTCCTATGTGGATCTGGGCTTACATTGCACTTCCATCCATTTGATATGCACTGGATGGATCTGCTGCAACAGATGGGAGTTGATAGTTACTTCCTCTGGATTTTATTTGCTTTTTAGACAATGAATACTCATCTCTTGATATTATCCCAGAAAAGCCAAATCCACTGTGTTCAGTTATTCAAAGCCAGAAAATATTTAACCACATTGCAATAGAAGCTGTAGTGTGTAGGTCTTCAGGAATTTCATCTTTCATTTTGTTCTTAAAAACAGACGATCTATGTGAATTTTGTAGTCTGAGAAAACCCCTATGAACAGACTGTAAAAGCCCCTTTCTCTCCTCAAATATTTCTGTAGAGCCCCAGCTGAAGGTAGTGAGATTTGTTGCTGAAGTGAAAATTAGTCATTCCACTAAAAAAAGAATTTGGACTGGACTTGCCTGTGGGAGCTGAGCAGTGATTCTTGGTGACAGCACAATCAGAAGTTCACACAGATCCTGGACCTATGAACAAATTACAGTGACTTAAAAGGTTGTAAGTTCTTACCATGGAGTAACTGTTTATCTGTCCACTCTTATCTCAAAGTTAACTGAGCGCTAAATCACAAAAATCCCTGTTTTACTGAAGGCTAAGCTGCTCTGGTTTAGCTTTCACTTACTTAACATGGGGTAAGAACAGGCACCTGGACAGTTGACTTGGAACAATTGTACGGCCCATCTCCTTTAACTCTCTGTAATTTGTTTGTCCATACACAAAGATTTTTGAAAATTGTGAAGGAATAAGTTCCTTAGTAATTTCTGTAACTAGACTGTGCAGAAGACTTGCAAAATTGGTGGAAGGTTGCGAAGATAACAGAATAATGTCCACAGATTTTATTTTTTTTAAGCATTAAAAAATGGTCATTTCTTACAATGTTAATAAGCTCTCACTCTACTAATTGGTGGCAATTTCTCATATAGGTGTCCTGCTGTACTTTGTACAGCTTCTTTATCTGGGCCACTATAATAGTCTTCAAGTAAATGGTATTATTGAGGAGACATTAACTTTTTGTTGTTCTTAATTATTTCAGCTTTAATACAAGGTTGACATTTTACTAAATACATGCCACCAAAAAAAAAAAAAAGAAAGAAAGAGAAACAGAATAGGAAAGTGAGAACCATAACAGCTACTTGACATTGCTTATGGCACACAAGACTTCAAGGAAACCCCTTTACAGAACATCACTTCCTTTAGGGTATTTATATAAACACTAAGGCCACACCTGTATTAGGAAACATGATTATTTTCAATGCATCTGAATTAATGCCCATTAACTACCACATGGTAAAATTCTGTCATGAGCAGGGCACACACAGACATGTTGGGCAAAATTCTGTTTTACCCAGGGGATGACCGAAGTACAACTTGCAACCAACTCTGAGTTACCCGACTAACCTGTGTCATTTTATTAGCCCTCTCTGGGCAGGTAAGGGCCCCATTATAGGATGATCCTAACAGATCCTAGTGGCTGTCCACTAGGTGAAACAAAATTCTGTCCATTAACTGTTGAGATAAGCCTGCCTTGATTTACCTTGATTAACTAACTTCATGTCTTGGTCTAGATGCATCTTGTCTAGCCCAAGGTTTCAAACAGTGTTGGTCAACACCCTCTTAGTTAACATATTAAAAAAATATACTTTTTTCTTACTGAAAACAAGCCTATCAGTGCTATCATTTGATTCCAAGAAAAACTGAGGAAAGGGGAAAAATTGGCTGCTTACTGCCCTCTGCTTTCAGTTTTTTTCAGTAGACAAAGTGGAAGACATGGTGTAATCAAGCAGGACCAAGAGATCTTCAACCTTGCCCTTCTGCAGGCATATACATGGTGTGCCAAGCGTGGTCTGCCTGCCACCCCACCCCCTTTTAGGTACCAGCTCCTCCAGCTGTAGCTATGCGCAACCCTCCCCTATAAGACTAGAAGAGTTGGTCAGAACATGAAGTTTTCTGTAGGGTTGTTTCCAACTCTCCAGCAGGGAATAGCATACCATGTGCTATAATGCCACTATTGGTAGTATGGGTACAGCTCTTATCAGTAGCTCTCATATAATTTTTAGAAACACTACAACTTGCACTTTTACAGACTTTCAGAAATACTACAACTGCGGACAGTGCCAGCCTCATATCCAGTACAGATCAGAATTGAAGACATTGCTAGCTATAGTCCATACTAGCTCAAGCACACAACTTAGAAGACCCAGCAGTGCCATAAGTGCTAGTAGTAGTAGTTTATTTACAGCTTCCACTAAAACAATCCACTAAAATGGACAGTAAAAATTATATGTAATAAAAGAACAACATTTATATAATGATTATTTTTGTTAAAAACATAGACATAAGGTTATCCATTCCAGCAGTGTACACAAAATTAAAACAGAACATGGTGCACAATGATACAAAAGAGATAAAATGAACCAGCGGACAGTAAAGCAAAGCAGAGGGATTCTGTTTGATTTTGGCCCTTATTCTTTGTACAAATTCATTGTATTCTTTGTTTCTTTTTGGCCCTTATTATTTGCACATACACCCAAGGAGTATAGAAAAGACTCAGATTGTTTTTTCGTCATTAGCCCAGCATTTACAAGTTCTCATTCTTGGAGAGAGAGATCCATTTTCCTTTTATTTCTTCAAAGAACAAACAAAACCACAAATAGTGATGTAAATCACCTATTTCATTCTTCCCACAAAAACGTTCTTTCCGTATATGGGGTCTGACACCACCTGCCCATGTCAACTGCACATCTCATGAAAGCAAATCTTAGTTTGCACAAGTGCTAGCATTCTCCAGTCTTTGCCTTCAGCATGGCTGCCTTCCACACAGCAGCATTAAGAGAAGGCAGCTCCATTTGCAGTTTCACCCTTCAGCAGACCCACATTGTAATTTTGCCCTGGCCTTCGCTGCCCATTTGCCAGTGCAGACACTGGCGATATTGGAATCACTAGCATAATTTTTTAAGAAGTCCAAGGCAAATTTCATAAAAAGATCAATCTTTGTCAATTTTAATATAATGTATTGGTATATTTATTATTTGTGATGATTTGAGAGGAAGGAAGGATAGCAGCCTGTAACAGGAAAGAGAAAAGTATCTCTAGCTTGGTACATTTTAAGGAGTGGGAAGACAGCAGATGTGAGAGCAGAATGTTTTCTTTAGCTTGCCAGCTGTACTTTATATGAACTAAGCATGTTTGCTGTTTTAATCCATAGAAGAGATAATATAAAACTCAGTCACTGGTGTAGTGATCATTGGCTTCAATTAAGAGAGTTTGGGCATGAAAAACTAAACAGGTTTTACTGTGGAGCAGCAGGCAAGCTTCTGCAGTCCTTTAGCCGCTATCACAGGCAGCTATTTCCTGAGACCCCATCTCCCAATTCTTCTAAATTAGGGAGTGTCTCTAAATTACAACTTTTATTGCTACATCTTCCCTCTTAACAATAACTACAAAAATCAATTAATACAAAAATGAATTCACGTCCATCTACAGAAGAGAAGTTATTAGTACATCTCTGAAGTCAGTCCTATCCCCCCTTTTCTGCAGCAGTTTTGATAAGTCTCCATGAGTCTTTCAGGAAGTTTCATTTTCCTCGCAGATCAATGAAGTATCTGCCTGAGGAGCTCGCTTATTGATGATCTGGTTCTTAGGGACTCTCTGAGCTTTGTACCTGTAAACAAGCTTTGAATCGAAGATAGTGTTTTGCATTAGTCATAAGTGAACTTTTAAAGTATTCAGATAGTCAACAGATTGTATCCCCTAGGTCTGGATGCTTAGCCAAGCAATCTAGGTAGCCTGATTCTGCAAAATTAGGCCCCTGGCCTTTCAGTCAGATTGATGTATCTGGACTCTTGCACCTTTAAACTATAAATCTTTTGAGATTTCAAGCTGGGAGCATAGAGAAAATCATTCTTGCATTACCTCAGCATTTTGCCTTCCAGCTCTTACAGAGATTCAAAGAAGACAACCTGTCTTTTTTCTGGCTTACCATCCCTTTCACAGGTCCTGTAACAAATTTAGTTCAAGTTGAGAAGAGTACCGGGACTACAGTTTTTAATTTGATCCTGTGTAAGTTTTCCTGACTCGACTTGTTTCATACGGAAGAATTTCCAAAAGTGCTCAGTGCCAGTCTAATTCTTTTTCTGTTATTTTACCTGGTAGTGCCATAGCAAGGGGGGTGGGAGGTGAGGGGGGTGACTGCCCTGGGCAGGGCATAGGATAGAGCTGCTAGCGGCTCATTTGGGGGGGCGCAGGGATGGGGGGAGGGTGACTCCCACCACTGCGTGCACTCCTGGGAAAGCATTGGGGGGGGCGGGGAGGGTCCCCATCAGATCTGTGCATGGGGCGAGGGCAGGCTGCCACTGCAGGCTTTGCCCCAAGAACCAAACTTCCTTTCCATGGCACTGCCTGGTAAAATTATCATGGACTTCAGTGAGAGCAGAGTTAGGCCAATGCTGAACGCTTTCCAACAGCCCAGCCCAACTGGCTTCAAAGAATAAGATTGTCCTGCCACATGTGGCCCTTCGTATAAGTTCAAAAGCCACTGAATATAAGAGGGAACATTCAGGGAAAAGAGTGGTCAGTCCCAGGAACAGGACCTAGGATAGTCATAAAAATTATTTTTAGAGTATTTAACGAGCTGCGTCATTGAATTGGCAACTTTGGGACAGATTTTTCTAAATAAGGTGCCAAGTCTCAGTTCAGACTCCAGTGGAAAACCCACAAAGAAGCAGGCCCCGCCTGGTCTCTGGAGATGCTTTACCATTCTACTCTGGTCAGATTTGAGGCAAAACAGCAGATACACAGAGCACTTCAGCCTCTGGGGTTATCACTTGAGCACTCTTCACCCACACTACATTTTAAAGAGAATCTTGACATCAATGGTTTCATTTTCTCCCTGGCACAGATGTATGTAACTATTCACTCTGCATGGGCAAGTAAGGAGACTGGCTCTGAAAAGCTGAGCTTTGCAGCTTGATTTCTGATTGAGACTTAAGGGAGAAGATTGTCATATGTAAAAAGATGTCGTTATATTGAATTGTATCGCTCTATTACCAGCATAAGACCCTCTCTTCTATTGTAATTTCATGAAAGAACAGACTTTCAAGTAGCCACCCATAGTTTAGGGCCTGAACCCCATCCTGTCAGCTGAACTGCGACTGCACAGTCACTACACTTTCAAGGTGATGCCCTAGAATAACACAACTAGTGCTACAATTATTCCTTGCATGGAAAAGCATGCCATCTTTGTAAGGCTAGAACAGTGTCTTGCTCAAAGCACAGTTAAATGATCAGTCAGCATGTTCCAAACGAAAACAACTGGAACGAGCAGCTGAAGCTAAAACTTGCAGTAGTCACATGCACATACTGACAGTTTATCAAAACAGTCTGCATGCCCTGTTGAGTTGAAACTGCAGTTGCATGCTTTTAATTCTAATAAAAGTTCATTTTCAGATGTGACAAATGTGCCTGTCCTTATATCTCAGTTAACTGGTAACTGTATTTTTATTTCATTTGGGTCGCTTAGACTTGTTTGTGTGGTGTCTGAAATACATATGAGCTGGCCTATCAAAAAAAAACCCAACAAAAAACAAAAAAGCAAACCTCTAAACTAAACTGCAATGTGTGTGACTGTTACCTGGAACTGTTTGTTCCATTGTGCTTATACCTAATGTGATGCATAGAGAAACTACCTGAGCAACTAGAGCTATGTGGCCTTTCCAGAGCATCAGTCTGAAAGATTAGGTTTTCTTCCCAGTCTGTTCAGCTCTGTACATCCAGCCATACTGCCTGTACCTTATTTATTTTAGGAATGAAGTGCTATTTCCTGGTACACACAGTCTGCTGGAGTTTGATCCTAGCTTTCAGAATTCTTTAACTGTATTTTCTAGGAAGCAATTGGTGGTACAAATTTTACATCTCACAGTGTCTTGGTTCCTTTAATGCTAGACAAGCTGATGATGCTTTACATTTACATATATATTTTAAAATCTAATTGGATACATTTTTCAGTGCTTTATTATTGGCATGGTTCACCAAAATGACTGTTCTGTTACTTGAATGTTATCAGTGATTCCCTCCTTAGCCCATTTCATAGAGAAATGTGGTATACGGCAAATGGGCCAAATTAGTCTTAAACGGGACCCAACTGGAAATAGTGGAGTTATACCATCAGGGAACTGGATCTGCTAGAAACTAGGTCCTCAGCTAGTGCAAATCAGCACAGATTCATTTAAAACTGGAGGTGGGGGTGGGGGGGAAGGGATTGAACTTCAGTTCATACCAGCTGGGGCTGATGTTTTGCTATTTTCTTTGATACTTGTTTCAACTCAGAGTTAAAATTCACCAGCTGTAAAATCCCAATTCAAAATTCAGCTCAGCTAATTTTAACATATTCCTTCATTAAATTGATTGAGTACGTGTATGCATCTTTTGGGGGGTGGAATTAAGCTATTAATTAATATTCATGTAAGCAAAGATTTGCACTGCACACATAGAATATGTACATACAAACACACCCTTGACATACTCAGTTTGTACAGATATTTGCTTAGTTCACTTTTATTTTTTAAACTACCCAGTGGAACTTATCATTGTCAATAAAACTGATTGGGTTAAATTCACAGGCCAGAGGATTACTACTTTTGGTGACGGCAGGAGCAGATGGCACATCACTTATGCATAATGGAACACCTGGTACTGGGAGGGGTGAAGAGAACATGTACTAATCTTCCAGTAATATCATGCTCTCACATAACGTGGAAACAAAAGCTAGGGATTGCTCACCATTTCTGACGAAGACTTTACTTGAGTAATCCTGACATGTACCTGCAACTAGTGTTAAATGAAAACTGTGTGCTGTAATTCCCGTTTACTATATTATTAGTAATGTCATATGTGTTGTGATTCAGTTGGACTGTCAGAATGTGTAACCTATATACTTGTGTTTGTGGAACTGAAATGTCTTAAATGTTGCATGAAAATATGTTATAAAAATAGATTTTTTTTCTATTTTTGAACACCTCTAAACTGAGGGATCATGGGCCAATAAGTGCAATATTTAATGACTTACTCAGTGTATATAAATTTGTGTGAAAGGGAGAAGTGTCATGTATGTATGATATGCTGTTGATGATGGCTGCGTGGCTTATTTAAAAGATTTTTAGTAGCTATGTGTTTAGTAGTGAAATTTATACAGTCAATGCTTTATCCGTGTAGTGTTGAAAATAATCTACTCCTACTTCATCTAAACTATTTTTCATATATAAGACAACAGTAAAATATGTCAGTATGTTTATTGCAAGTGCATGTCAATTTTACTTTTAGAATTGTGGGTGTCCTTTTCAAAAGTTATTGTGTTATATTAACAATAGTGGAGAGACATTTTCAAACAAAGGTACTTTTAGCCATTTCTAAATAATCTGTGCATACTATGTTAAAAGCATGTTCTCCAGAAACATATAGATTGTCTTGGAACTCTTAAGCAGAAACCTTTGTTTTATCTCAGAAAAAAGCTAATTCTCTGCTTCGTCCACCTGTATTGCATAATATCATGTGGCCGCTTTAACTTAATTGTATACTTCATTCATGATAACGATAAACCTGGAATAGTAAATAGGAGTCTCCAAAGGTATCAAAGATGTTAAAATTGAGTTGTTTGCATCTATTTGGTGCACTGGAGTCACCATTTTTGAAAGGCACTTGTATCTCACATCTAAAATGGTCCAAAGCAAAAATTTTTAACCCTTAATAATTCCACTCCGATGGTTACATTTCTAACATTCTCAGATATTGCAGGTATAACATACATTCCTAAATATATTAGAGTGCAAAATTTGTCTTATGTTGCACTGCTATAAATTTTGAGTTACTCCATTGACATAAGTAGGGTTTCTTAGCTGTATAACTGAGAGTAGAAGAGGGCCCAAATGTTGCCTTGAGATTAGAAGAAAATATTAAGCTGTTTTTTCCCCTCATTGCCTTGCACATCTGTACTCATCTATTCACCCAGTTAGGCGGCATCTTTAAGCACTTACCTAACTTTATCCCTGTGCAGCAAAGTACATAAGGACATGCTTAATTTCAGCTACTTGATCACTATACTGCCTGTGGTTCCCCACCAGTGATTGTGAAGATTGCAGAGCAGAAGTTAGTACTTTTAAATAACTCCCACTGCATCTTCCTTTGTACAGTATGGTAGTTCTGTAAGGAAATACATTCCTGTGCCCTGATTTGGATAGGAATTTGCTGAATAGGAATGAACTAGTGAAAGAAGGCCAAGATGAGTAAAATTTTGTGGATGGACTACCAAAATAACATTACTTTGAGCATTTTCATCATGGTAAAAAGGGCAGCAATTACATTCTGTGCCTTGCCTGGTATGTTTCCATGATAGGTTTACAAAGCTGGGAGCTTATGCAGTGACTACTTTAGTAAAGCTAGTTTTCATTAAAAAAAAGAAAAGTGCAAGCAAGAAAAAACGGTGAAAAGAAAGAGTCAAAAGCCAAGTCTTTCAGGAAGCCAATAGCTTCATTTTCCTTCCCCTTTGCTTACCATCAAGTAGTTCTACTAAAAAATAGCCAGATTACATTAAGTAATACAGGACAATTGCAACTAAGGTCTATGCATCTCAAAAATGCTTCCCCATGTTTTATGACTTTTGTTGTGAAATCATAAGCTAAATTATACTGTGTAAGAGAAATGAAACAGTATAGGATGGGGGAAATTCACAATTACCTAATGAAAGATAAAATAAGTGCAAACTTCTCTGTAGCCAAGGAACAGACATGGTAACAGTCATAATTTAAGATGCATTGAAACACAAACATACAGGCAGAGAGCTATGAGACTGCGGATGCATTCCCTATATATTTCACTACTGCTGCTAAGTGACCTGACCACCTCATGGTTGGCAAAGTTCTTGTCACCATGCTAGAAAATTTTAACTGGTATTTTTACTCTTCCCTGTACATGTATGAGTACACAAAAACAAAACCAAATGCCTGGAGCAGTCTTGGATCCCTTGCACTAACTTGCTTGTGCACTCACTATTCTTGACAAAACATTGAAGTACCTACTTGGATACATCTGTAAGGTGGTTGGCCCTTCCCCATCTTCTAAACAACACGATATAGTGACTTGGGTTCTAAAAATATGTTAGTTTAAAATGCTGCTGAGTGACAGATACTGTGACTCTTCTGCATACATCCACAGGAGCTCTTGTCTAGATGTGAAGTTCAAGTTTTATCCATGTGCAAAGTTTTAATTCTATGTGAAGTAAAGACTGTGTGTACTCCATTGGATATTCTCTTCGTATGTGATTTCTGTATAGCAAGTGGATTTAGTTTTGTTTTTGAGGATTTTTTTTTCCTTTTTGGAGATCATAATAAATATTCAAGAGAATATATTCATGAATTTTACAGTTCTGGTGAGGTGCTTTCTTTCCCTTGTCTGAATGTTCAGTGCTTTTCAGTAATTAAAACTGCCTAAAATTGGCTTCAATTGTGACAAAATAATATGTAGTAGCACAACACCCACAGTTACTCATTTCACGACTATCCTGTCAGTAACCTTCTTCAGTCTTAATTTGGTGTTAGCTTCACAAATACTGGAATTGACCCTGCTCCCATAATTTTGCTCTTGACTTCAGTGAGAGCCACTAATCTAACAGAAACACAAGCTACATGCACAGCAAGGTATATCAGTGACCTCAGATACTAACTCAGTACCGAGGAGCTGAGGAATATTTAAGCCAAAACAAAGACAATGACTTTGATGATGTGCAAGAGAAAATAGCTTTTAAAGTAAGTACACATCTATTACATTTTTCTAAGAGGAGAAAGTAGGAACTAAATTCTGCTTCACCCACCAGACTTCTGTTCTGGCAAGGCCTGGCCTCCATGAATTAGTATTCAATAGCTCATACAACCCCAGAGATTAATTCTCCAAAGATGGGCCTTGGTTACCTACAAGGTACTGGGCTCTTCACTTGTTCCAATGCAGAATTGACATCGGTACTAAAATGTCTACATCTGCTTAGAAGTCTATTTTCCTGATACTATTAGGTCAGGGCTAGCCAAATTCAGAGTGGCTGGCTGCCTCAGGACCACACACAACATGGGCAAGTGCCACACAGCGTGCATGCTACATCATGCGACACCCTTCCTGGCCACATGAAATGGGGCCGCTGACATACAGTGTGAGCTCCCTAAGCCACCAGCTTCGTCCACCCCCTCATCGCCCACTCCTGCAGATGTGCCACACAGCCCTGTGTGTCCCTGTGCCACACAAACATGCTGCAGTGTGCCACATGAACAAGCAAAGCCGGAAGCAAGGGTTCACCTCTTCCCTAACAGAGCACATCCATCTCCCTGAGATAGTCAGGCTCTATCTTGCTTTTTCCTCTTGCCTGTGCAGTGGACTAGTTAAACAGGGAGGTGTTTCCAGTCCTGCAAGACCTGGTGATGAAGCTGCTGTCCTATATATAAGAGCTCAGAGTTTGAGCCCCCTCACAAGCCTCCTTTGGGCAAAAAGTGTCCCCACTCCTACCTCACACTGGTCTCAGTGTCAAATAGTTGTTAGTTATGACTAAAAGCAGTCAGCTACAATTTGGGGGATTTATTCATCATTTGTGTGTGTCTGTGGTAAATTGCAACTGAGCATAAGCAGACGTAGATGCTTCTGGGGCAGGAGTAAATACTTTCCAAGTATGTGCATGGTACAGACAAACCTGGAGAAGAAGTCTATTTCACTTAGGGAAATAGTGAAGTGCAGCTTGCAGCCACCTCCAAGCTCCCCACCTGAAGTGTGGGAGTGATTCTGTTGCCCCTTCTGGACACCTAAGTGCTACCATTAAAGGAATGAGGAGATATCTGTGCACCTCTGGATGGTGATCTTAGTCACAAGCTTCTTTTTGATTGGCCACTAGGTACAATAGTGGCTGTAGATGGATGTACACAATCAGTTGCAAAAAGTTGCCTGTATTAATATTTAGCAAAAATATGTTTTCCTCATATTACAAGGCCTACAACACAGAAATGATCATACCTCTGTAACAACAACTTTCCCTTAGAGAAGAGCATGCAGCAGCATGTAATGCTTCACAGACTTCTAAAGAAAAAAATGGATTTGGAACGGAGAGTGATTAGCTCACACAACATCTGGTATGTGCCTGATGTGGAATTATCCTTCAGGGCACCTCTTTTATTTCCACTAGGGAACATCAAAAAAAAATTGTCTATACAGTAAATAAAGCCTATTTCAAATTACAGTTTGTTTCATATGTTCAGTGATTAATGAGTGAAGGAGGAGTTTTCTGACACCTTCACTGGATGAAGGCACATATGTCATCCACATGCTACTGGGCAGAAGAACACAAAGGTTTTATTTTATATCTATAGCCAATATGAAGAGTACTGCTTATTACCCAGGCTGCCAAAAAGTATTATCCCTCTGCAGGCTGACCTGTCAATTGTAGAACCTTCTTTCACCACGTTGACTGGGTGTAGCTACATACTGAAATTTTTTTTCAATTCAGCCCTAAACAGCATCAGTACTTCAATTATCATAATACAGCATTCAGCCGCAGTTCTCCAAATTGTTATGTAAAAGGCCTGGTTCCATTTCCTCACTCTAAGCATCTGCTCTACGACTCAGCCTTCCTCCTTTCTCTCTGTGTTGTGAGCACAGCTCAGTGAAAGAGCAGGGCCAGGCACAGACAAAGTAATGGGACAGTGTTCATCATTTCAGAGGACTCACAAATACTTAAGCCAGGACCCATAAAATACTTGAGTGCCTAAAGTGGGACTTAGGTAGATTTGAGGCACCAAATCCAGGAAAGCAATCCTACAAACCCCCTGCCCGTTATCTTAGGTGTTTGAAAGATTATAGATGGCCAAGTTTTTGCTTTTAAGTCTCCTAGGCACCTTAAGTGCTGCTACAACACATGCTCAGAACTACCCCCATCCTGGCAGGGCTGAACATCTCAGTAAGTCATGTGGGATTTCCATGCTAAACATCCCTGCACCTAAGTACCCTGAAGGGTCCAATTCAGGAGTTGTGATCTGAGCACACCTATCACATACCAGCACCCTGCTCCCAGGACTGTTTATGAATTTAGCATTAAACAGTCATTAGGAAATGTTCATAAACAGCAAAGGGAGCAGAGACCAGAACTCAGTGTCTTCCTCCCCTTGGACAGTGCCTTCTTTATTGCCTGAAGAAGCATATGTTCTCTCCCTTGAACCATCTCAGGTTCCTGAATCCTACATTTTTTATCTCACAGTGGCATGGATTCAACAGGAGCAGTAGAAGGTGCCCCCCCTTAAACACATACACACAACCCAGCCTAGCCTGTGCCTGGCAGTCAGGCCATTCATTTGGGAGGTAGGAATAAGTGGGTTTGAACCTCTATGTGCTCCACCCCTCTATTCAGCAACTCCTGGTGGCTAGTTTAGGTATTCTTCTGCTCAGTATGCTGCCTATTGTAAATCCCATCCTTAAAAGTCTAATCCTTCCCCTCTTTTCCTAGGAAACTGAGAGCATTATTATACATTACACTTTAATCTTCTCAAATGTTGATCAGTGTTAGTGCTAGTTTGCATTTAGAGTAGATACACATTCAGGCTAAAAGCCTTCTCTCACTGTCCCCAACCTGCACAGCTGTGACTTGTTGCTAGCGGGCTGGCAAGCAAAGGCATGACTAGGGAAGCTCCAGCTCACAGGGATCCCAATCTGGCCCTCTACCTGGCTCCCCCCTCACCCCTCTCTAGCCCTCCTCCCAGATCAGTTTGTGCCCAGCCAGGTCACACCCCTGGGAGCAGGAAGGGCAGCTGGCTCGATGCCAGTCCCACCAAGCAATAGAGCTCAGAGGGTGGAAAGTTTGCCCACACAGAACAGGAGGGTGTGGGGAGGGGACACTGCATTCTGGGATGATGAACAACTGAAACTTGGGCAGCTTATCTCTGGGGAGTGGCTACCTATTTGTAGAACATGAGCTGGGTAACACAGATCAGAGATAAACCTGATCTGGAGTAGCATAACTTTAAGACACGCAAAGGGTGCTTAAAACTAGTTCTCATATCTTAATGTGTGGACAATCCAGGAGTTAAGAGCTCCCTCAGATGCTTAAAACTGATGTATAACAAAGCCCATAGGTTTGTGCATTCCAGTCCAAGAGCAAGGCACTTTTCTGGGACTAGCCTTTAGTCTTCTTCTGTTAGTTACTTTCCTTGATTACATTAGCAGATCTTGAGTTTGCTGCTACATTCTAGAGGTAGCTAGAAAAATAGAAAGTTGATAAATATTCTCTATGTTGTTATCAGTCATTACCAAATTTCATTTCCCTCTTTCCCAACTATAATGCAAAAATCACTAAATAGATTAGTAAATTAATCTTACATGAAGAATCTTACATATTACTACATATTGGAGATTCCCTAGTATCAGAATATCCATTTGCTTGAGACTTATTAAAGGATTGAAATCACCAGGTTATTTTTGTTGATATGTCCTAGTAGGATGCTTCAGTGACAGTCAAATAGACTGTATTCCTCCATGATTGCTTATGTTACTTTGCTTCACAATGCACAGTTATGACAGAAATTGTGATCTTTTATGTCATGATTCTAGGAAGTGATTGTTATTTTTTTTTAAACCAAGCACAGATCAAAGAACCATAACATTGATTCACAATGCCAAAAAAGTATGAACAAATACTGCATAAGAAGTCATTTGATGATGTTCATTCATGATTATGAAAGAAGTAAATTATAGCACAGGCACTAGTTTGGCATTGGATGGATTACAAAATCACAGATACAGCAAACTAATAAACTTTGATTGACTGGAGCATTGGGCTCGGATGGTAGTAATCAATGGCTCAATGTCTAGGGGGCAGCCAGCATCAAGTCGAGTGGCCCCAGGGGTCGGTCCTGGGACCAGTTTTGTTCAATGTCTTCATCAACAACCTGGAAGATGGCATAGAGTGCACCCTCAGCAAGTTTGCAGATGGCACTAAACTGGGGGGAGGGGGGGGGGGAGTAGCTGAGAGGATATGCTGGAGGGTAGGGTTAGGATTCAGAGTGACCTAGACAAATTGGAAGATTGGGCCAAAAGAAATGTTGTGAGGTTCAACAAGGACAAGTATAAAGTCTTGCACTTAGGATGGAATAATCCCATGCACCAGTACAGGCTGGGAGCTGACTGGCTGGGCAGCAGCTCTGCACACATGGACCTGGGGGTGGCAGTGGAAAATAAACTGAATATGAGTCAGCAGTGGTGCCCTTGTTGCCAAGAAGGCTAACAACATACTGGGTTGAATTGCTAGATGTATTGCCAGTAGGTCAATGGAAGCTATTATTCCCCTCTATTCAGCACTGGTGAGGCCACATCTGTGATCAGTTTTAAGCACCTCACTATAGAAAGGATGTGGACAAATTGGAGAGAGTCCAGCAGAGGGTAATGAAAATGGTGAAGGGGCTGGGGCACACAACTTATGAGGAGAGGCTGAGGAAACTGGGTTTATTTAGTCTGGAGAAGAGAAGACTGAGAGGGGATTTAATAGCAGCCTTCAACTACCTGAAGGGGGGGTTTGAAAGAGGATGGAGCTAGATTGTTCTCTGTGATGGCAGATGACAGAACACTGAGAATGGTCTCAAGTTGCAGGAAGGGAAGCTTATGTTAGATATTAGGAATAATTTTCTCATTAGGAGGGTAGTAAAACACTGGAACAGGTTATCCAGTAAAGTGGTGGAAGCTACATCCTTGTAGGTTTTCAAGACCCAGTTGGACAAAGCTTTGGCTGGGATGATCTAGTTGGGGATGATCCTGCTCTGAACAGGGGGTTGGACTAGATGGCCTCTAGAGGTCCCTTCCAACCTCAGCAAGAGGAGGCTGAGGGGGGACCTGGTGGCTGTCTACAAGCTCATTAGGGAAGATCAACAGCAAATAGGCAGAGCCCTTTTCTCCCCAGCACCACCTGGGGTGTCAAGGAACAATGACAAGAAGCCGATGGAGAATAGGTTTAGGTTAGAGATCAGAAGGCAATATTTGACAGTTAGGGTGGCCAAAATCTGGAACCAGCTTCCAAGGAAGTGGTCCTCACCCCTACCTTGGGCAAATTCAAGAGGAGGTTGGATGATCACCTGTCTGGGGTCTTGTGAACCCAGCATTCATTCCTGCCTGTGGCAGGGTGTCAGGCTAGATGATCTGTTCAGGTCCCTCCTGACCCTAGCTACTATGAAACTATGAAACCCTTATTTTCTATGAAAGCTGTTTCCAAGTATGAGCAAAGGAAACTATGTTTGTGTAGGCAGTTACTCTTTTCTAGTTGTTTACTAGGCTTCCTATTAAGTCACCCTATAAATGTCAGATGCTTCTTCACACTTTGCTTATTGCCCTGAGCTCTCTAGCTAAATCACTAGAAGCCTTCCTTATAGCATTCAGTCTTTTATCCAACATAAAAGTCTGAAGCAACACAGCTCAGCTAATGGTTTCATCGTATTACACAGGCCAAACAAATATGGGGTTGGTCACTATTTGAGAGACGTTACAAGGAGAGCCTAGATTCTGCTGCAAGATATATTCTTAATGACCAGGAGCAAATCACCTTTCACGCCAGGCTGCTATCTGTTACCATGTACACCAACAGCCTGTTCCAATGTCAAGTTGTCAGTGACTGAACTGGTGCACCCACCTGGGCTAGCCTAGGTGAGGAGGGTATGTGGATACCCAGCAGGACTAAAAACAAGACCTGTCAAAGGGCAGAAGAGCTTCCTGTGAGCCAATGGCTATCCAAACCTGGAAAGAAGATAGGTGCCCCTAGGTCACTTTGCCCAAAGAATCCCCAATGATGCACAGCATCTAAGGTGCTCCAGTGGTGCCAGCAGCCTTGTGAATGACTTGTCTTGACTCAAGGAGCAAATCAGACTCAAACCCATCACTATGACAATACTATCCTCTGATGCTAGAGGGCACGGCTCTGTACTGCTGAAGGTGCTCTGGAACAGATGGGGTATGAATCAAAGATCCTGACTGTCTACAGCCATTACATTTCCCAGGAAGTTTTAACACAGGGCTTGAATGCTCCTGTGTATACCAGGCACCCCTGGGCTAGAGTTCTGCCCAGGGCAAATTAGCCCACACAGAGCTCTGTGCTACAGTGGCTACACTGCTTCTGGTACCCAGGCTTGCTCTGAACAAGCCAGCTCAAGTACCTCTACACCACACTGGATAGTGTATTGCAGACACACCCAGTGTCTGGCATTTGTGCCAAGACAAAGGATACAGTTAAAAATCATGTTACTTTCCCCTACTTTTCCCTTTCTTTGAGCTTTAAATGTAAATAAGTAAATAAAAAGCATCTAGATGCTGCAGTGTAAGCAGACAGCTCCAAACTGCTAAATAGCTTCCCCTAATTATCATATTGTTTGCAAGGCCTGTAGCTTCTTTTAGTTTCCCAACATTTTCCATGGCAGACTAAAAAAACACATTAGGTCTGTTTTTAAAATGTGCTACCCTGCTCGCCCTTCCTTACACAGGCAACAAATACCTGCCTTTCCCCGCTTTGCTCTAGGCCATGTAGGTAAAAAACAAACAAACAAAGAAAGCATGTCTCCTACATGATTTATAGTTGCATTAGATAGCCCCCTAATGCATATGTGCTGTCAATGCATGTACTGTCTCCTTATAGACACATGACAGGATGTTAAGAGTACTTAACAGTGTGTCTGTGCACATGTTGAGAAGGCTTGTTCCCCACCTAGCCCTTGTATCTGTCAGTAATAGCAACAGAAGCTGTGTATGAATGTTGAAGGGGGAACTGAACTCGTCTATAAGTTTCCCAAGAGAATTACTAAGGAATCAAATAATTTTCCTAACAGTCATGGCTGGATGAAGGGTAGACATCTGCACTTTTATGACACACAGAGAGCTACGTTTCAGAGAGGCTGCAGTTCGGTATTGTGTTTGTTATGGGCATTGCTATGGTCACCACAGTCTCCAAATATCTCCATTGGTTACTTTCCACATATTCAATAGGAATCTAGTTAGAAGTGGATTGACCGAGATGGAGCTGGATTGCAGTAAAGTTAGAAATCTGAGTGTGGGGCTCTAGCCAAACTCCAGAAACAGCCTGCATCTATATTTGCAAATAGCATGTGCCCAGAACTAGGAAAGCATCTTGTCAGAACAAAATATTTCAGCCACTGCTGCCTCCCAGCTGAGTCCCTTCTTGCTGGATCTCCACTAAGTATTGATGTGTTTTGAAAGGCCTCCTTCCTCAGTTACTCAGTGAGGCACCATCCTGTGACTCCTCTTCCTACTGCATCTAAATTTGTAAACTACAAACCTCATCCCATTAAAAAGGAATGTGCAGAATGTAGCAGCAGTCCTGGTTCCTCTTTCCTGTCTTCCATTTATAAAGTCTGCTAATGCTTAATGCTATTCACAGGATGCACAGATCCAAATTCCCAAGCACAGCTTCCTAAATAAATCCAAGTGTGAATATTGCTGCCAGGACTCAGTTTTAATATTAAAGTCAGGAAGACCTGATGACCTTCATCCCCAGGGTTCTGGAGAAATTGGCAGAGGAGATCTCAGAGCCCTTGGCAATAATATTTCACGAGTTATGGGAGATGGGTGATGTACCAGAAGACTGGAAAGTGACCAATGTAGTTCCCGTCTTTTAAAAAGGCAAATAGGAGGACCTAGGGAACAATAAACCAGTTAGCCCTACCTCAATATCCCAGGAAAGTATTGGAACATCTTAGAAAACAGCTTATTTTCAAGTATCTGGATGAGGAAAAGCTGATCACAAGCATCCAGCATGGCTTTACTAAGAACAAATCATGCCAAATAAAACTGATCTCCTTCTTTGAAGAAGAAACCACTTGGGTGGATAAAAGGAATATTGTAGGTACAGTGTATCTGGACTAGCAACGCTTTTGACAGAGAACCATATGGCCATCTCATAAAGAAATTGGACAACCGTGGTCTGGAAAAAAATACTACGTGATGGATTGAAAACTGGCTCAACAGCTGCAAACAAAAGGTAATTATAAATGGATCCAGGTCAGAATGATAGGAGATTTCAAGTAGAGTCCCCCAAGGGTCAGTCCTCAGCCTGTGCTGTTCAACAAGTTTATAAATTATTTGGATGCTGGATAGAGAGCTTTTAAAGCAAATTTGTAGATTAAATGAAACAGGAAGGACTGTAAACACATTGGGGGACAGGATCACAATTCAGAAGGATCTTGATATATTGAAAGCTAGACTGGAGCTAACAGGATGAAGTTCAGTGCTGACTAATACAAGGTGCTACAGCTTGGGAAGAATAATTAAAAAAATACAACATACACCTGGCTCACTGGCAGCACTACAGAGAAGCATCTAGGGGTGCATAAAACCCTTGAGGCTAGGGAATCAGGGCAGCTGTGATCCCCTAGCCCTAGGGTTTCACACACCCCAAGGGTAGCCATGGAGCCCAGCACCCAGTGTTTGTAGCTGCAGGACTCTGGGTCCACATTCTGCTGGGACCCAGAATCAGCAGCTGCTGAGGCTGAGAGTCCCTGCAGCTGTGGGACTCCCAGCCATGGTTGGGCATTGATACACCCATACAGCTGGGAGCCCTGTCAGCTGATGGGGCTTCTAGCCACAAGGGAGGCCTTACTACACCTGAAAATTATAGCTCAATAGCAAACAGCTGTAAATTTAGTACACATTTTCAAGGTCTAACTTTATAGCTGGTTGGAGGTTTTTATGGCAAGATAGCTTTTTTGCATGTGTAGCTGGTTTAAAAGAAAGTGCACAATTAACCAGTTAATTAACATGTAGAGGGAGCCTAAAAGTGAATCACTCTCCTGCTCTTTGGCCCAATTAATGTTTTATGTAAGGTGGAACAGTTTCAGTAGGAGAGATCCCCACATCAAAATATCCTGTAGCTTGCTGGTAAAGCACTCACATGGGAGATATGGATTTAAATTCTTGCTCTAAATAAAGAGGAATCTCCTATATACCCAGTAAGTTTTCTAACTACTGGGATGCTGGGTACATGACTACCATCACTTCCACCTTGATGTCTTTTGCACCAAGCCAATTCTGGTACTCATATTCTGAAAACACCTACTAGATTTGGGCCCAGAGGACATGTAGGTAGGGTAGTGCCTGCCTAAGGGTCTTGTTACACGTTACACTGTGAGTCGCACAAATGTTCATTGGTGTTAGTGATAACTTGGAGAAGTCACACCCTTAGTCTAGAAACTTTGCTGACTGTCCCTCACCTGTGGTACAGCTCTGACTTGCCACTACAGATCTGGTAAGAAAAGAGCAGGAATAGGAGCTGTAGCAGTTGAGCCACCACTAGAGGGCTGGTGAGCCAGGACAGGCTTCTATCACTGCTTTACAGTCGAGGGTGTGAGAAGAGATCCTGGGATACTGGAAGATTTCATCTTTGTTGGCACCTCTGTGGGGAGTGGCCCAACTTAATTCGAGACAACCTTGCCCCGGAGTGGCATAACTTTGAGCTGCATAATGATGAGCGCTTAAAACCACTTTACAGTGTTAATGTGCAGACAATCCAGAGGTTAAGCATTCCAGGACCTACCCAAAATTATTAGGCCCTAAGAATCTCCTCAGGCTTGGGTATGACCCAGGGCTCTCAGCAGTGGTTAGTTTTGGTGGCTTTGTGCTTGTCCAAAGAAATGCAGGCTACTTAGAGAACTTCCAGTTGAAAGCTAGGCACCAAGGTGCATCCAAGATTAGGTGGCCAATGCAGAGGGATTTTGAGGATTACAATGGCACTTATCTCTTGAACCTAGTCCTAGACACTTACCATGGCAAACAGACTTGTAAATCAGGCTCTTGGTGCCTTTAGTCGTGGGTGTTTAAAATATGGTTTGTGAGGTATGGCACTTAAAGCATCAAAACTTATCTCTTATCTCTCTCAGTTACCCCCTTGCCTGCATCCATCTCACAGCTGATATCAGATACTGAATGAGAAATTAAGTTTGGTATTAAAGGTTCAGAAAATACTGGTGTTACTAACCCCAAGCATTACAAAATTGCAAGATTAAGGGAAGCAATACTTTTCAGGTCATTTGTATTCTGGGTTCTCAGCCTTAAGGTGTACTTGAGTCATATTATAAAGCTTTTTTGGTGGAGAGACAAGAGTTGGTTCCTCAGGACTGGAAAACAATGTTGCCAGATCTCTCAATTTTATCATATGTTTTGAAATATTTGGACTTTATTTCTCTCTGGGGGTCATTGTATATAAACCTTCCCCTTCTAGGTTCTGCTGTTTCCTGTACAAAATGGTCACTGTGCCTTTATTTTAACAGGGCTAAAGCCAGATAAATTTGTTGCCACTTTCTTCCAAGGCTGTACATGTGGAAGTGAGGCTGCCTTGCTAAACTGCCTGAAAGGCCACTGATTTCAGACTGTCTTCAAAAGGATTGATGCCTCTCTGCTTGGGAAGCCAGACAGGACACTATACAAAGACATGGATTGTGAGGAATAGGGAGAGAAAAAAAGCTAGGAAGTATCAGGGTTTCACAGGGATATATGAAGTGTATAAGGGACTTTGGGAAGGTGAAGTGGAATGGAGACTGCAGGAAAAGATTGAAGAGTACAATAGAATGTGGGCACAGAAAAGAGGAAAGAAAAGAAAAGGGCAAAGCAAGGCAATGTAAGTCAGAGGAGAATGACAGGATGCAGGGGTCATGGAAGGCAGGAGACCACTATTTAATCAGAAATGAGTACTGGGGAAGAGAATGTAGAAAACCAAGGGTATAGAGATCACACAGCACAGGCAAGAGACTGAATCACAAACAAATTGGGAAGTCAGAGGAACATATGGAAAAAGACAAAACTAATATGAAAAGCAGAGGAGAAGGACTGAAGAAATGAAGGAGAAGCCTAAGATAGCAGGGTTAGAGTAAGGAACCAGGGACAGAAGTAGGTCCCCCATCCCCACCTCCCACACCCATGTTAGGGGCTAGGCAGCTTCTCCTTAAGTCTTAGAAGCCAAAAAATCAAATTTGAGAAGGAAGAAATAAACCAAGTCCCCAGCATATTTATCATGTTTAAAACAATCCATGAGTTCTGACATCCTGGCTCATCATTTTCTGAAAGCCAGGTTTGGCAATACTCATGTGGAAAATCATGTAAGAAAAGATTAGACTGATGGGTTAAAAGTAACCGTCTGGGGGATTTCTCTGGTTATCTGTGACAGAATCACCCAACCAAGCTCTGACCATCTCAGGGCTCAGGAATTCACACTTCTGATTGGTAGAGCCAAGCCACCAATCAGAAACAACCTGGGGAAAGCATGCACCACCCCTTTTCCCAAGGGGAAGGGGAGAGGAGCTCCCCGATCTGATTGTGAACTACATCACAGCAGGTCTGCTGGACTTCAGGGGCATAACAGTACATAAAAGGAGAGCATTCTTGGCATGCTAGAGAGATGCAGCAAGGGACTTAAGAAGAGTGGAGCCAAGAAAAGATGGGAAGCTCCTCCCCAGTGGGCAATAGGCCCCAGGCTCTGGAACCAGCCACTGGAGGAGCAGCCTTGGGAGTGGTGTGAGACCGCTCGGGCTGTTGATGCCACATAGGGTCAGTGCATGGAGACACAGCCCTGGGAGGAGCGTGAGACCATTCAGGCCCATCGCGGTGCACAGTTCAGCACACAGAGCCCAGGCTTTGGGAGCTGCAAGCAGTGGCTTGAGCCTGCAACTCTCGCAGGTGACCGGGTATCACAGTGAGTATTTCAGCGCATGGAGCCCAAGCTTTGGGAGTGTGGCAGGGCAGAGCCAAGCAGCCAGCAGGTGCTTGATTGCAGCAGCCATTTTAGATCTCTGGACGCCTATATAAACAGAGCAGCTCACTGCTGGCAGGCCAGGCAGTAACATTGCCTGGCTGCAAGACTGAATGCAACATCCTAGATGTAAGGGAAGGAGCTTAAGGGGATGGTTTGGAGGCTCCTAGTTCTGGGCATGACCTAAAATTGCACCCTGCGAGGAGTGGGTGGCCTGGTGAGGCTGTCAGTGGTGCGGGAGCCCCCAGGAAATGCCAGGCCAGTTACCACCCCCATGAAAGAGGGGTTGCGGTGCCTTAATAACCCCAGCTCCCACAACTGGGCAGGTTACCCCATGGTTGGGCCAAGAAGGTGGACCCAGGTTAGACAGTGGGCTAGAGGCTCAGAAACCCAACTTAAAACACCCTCAACTGGTCAATGCTGGGGCCAGGACCAGAAAGGTCAAAAGGGCATGGGGACCACTGCGAGGGATGCCCAAAGCTAAGGACCTGGGTTTTCCAACTGGCCTTGGAGATGAGGCCAGGGCCTATGTGGCCAAAGGTCCTGAGGAGGCCACACCTGAGAGGGGTAAGAGCTCAGGGAGCTAGGTAGCCCAGAATGAGGGTGGAGTAGGCTACCTGATTGGAGGGAATCTAGTTGGGGTCTGGATTGAAGGATTCTGGGGCCCAGCATGGGGCTGGTGATGCTATAAGAACTGTGGATGCCGTCTGCGAGGCTTTGGCTGCAGTGTAAGAGAGGAACAGAGCCACAGATAGTGCCCCCTCCCATCGGGGCAAGAAATGGGCAGCCTCCTTCCTAATTAATATCATAATTATATATCACCAAAGCATGGCAGGTGAGAAGGCAGGGGGTTAGCCCAGAAACAGGTGAGCAGGCCATTGGTAGACCAGCCCCAAGAAAGCCCCCCTGTTACAGGGAGCCACAAGTGGTGGCTCAAACCTGTGACCCCAGAGGACCAGTGGGCCATCTGGTGTACATGGCAGTGCATGGTGTCCCAAACCCTGGAGTGCCATCAGGCTGCTCAGGTTTGCAACCGCTTCCCTGGTGTGAGGCCAAGCACTGGGAGGCACCAGCTGGGTGCAACAAGAGCCTAGGGGTCCAGGTTTTGGGACCCACACAAGGCAACCCAAGCCCCAACAAAAGGCAGAAGGTGAGGTCTGGGTTTCAGGACCCACACTAGATGGCCTGAGCCCCAAAGAACAGCAGAAGGTGAGAGCAGGCATCAGGACCCACAGGAGGTGGTCTGGGCCCCAATGGAGGACCCAAAGGGCTGGGACCAGGGTGGCACAAAAGAGCACCCGTGACTCTGGGAGATCCTCCCAGGTGGATCCATGGGCTTGTGAGTACCTGGGGAATGGGTCCCCTTTTCCGCCCAGCAGGAACAGGGGAGATGCCAGGTTCTCCACCCCAAGTGAATGCTGAAGGGTCTCACCCAAAAGAGTGCGTGGAAAAGGGAGGGAAGACTTGTGCATCCTGTGTAGGAACCAGTTATATTTTAGAGATAGTTATATATACACACACACCAGTGTTGTAATGATATTAAGATGATTCGAGTTGGGTTATTTAGTTGGTGTGTGAATTTATTGATAGATATTTGTGTTTAGTTGTTTAAGTGTATTTATCTGTGGTTATCATATATTTGTTTCTTTTATGATCCATATCGATTCATAAATATTCTTATGGTATTGTATATTAATAGTTATTTTATTATTGGGTAAGCAATAATACTTCTGTATATAGTTAAGAGTTTGTATTGGCTTGGCTCTATAGAGGGAAGAGGGAATCATCCTTCAGTGACACACCCCTCTCACAGCACTCTTGCCTGACCACCCTATCCCTTCCAACTCAGGACAGGGCACACGCCGAGGGTACACCTGGGCTACATATCAATAGCTTGTGAACACAGGAGCCTGGGCTCAATGGCCCTCAAAGCTCCTTCTAATCCTACCTTCCTAATTATCCAAGACTACAATGAACTCTATGAAGAAAGTCTTCTGTGCCCTCCATACAAACAAATGGTACCAATTCACTTTGAGCCATTTCAACACAAATCTTTCTCTACCTCAGCAGCTGCACTGCCTCATAGAAGCTGTAGTTTGTGTGTCTCATGTTCCCATTTTCTCCTATTCATTAGGCTACATGGTTGGGCTTCCACACCCACCGTACACTGCAGTTTGATATTTTGACTCTTTATCCTATTTTATTCCAAGTGCAAATTTCAGTACATTAGAATTTCCCCTGAGATGAAAAGTGTCATTTTTCAGCTCCTCTGCTTAGAATACTGACATATGGTAGTGAAAGCTACTTATCCTGATCAAAGTGCCCCAAATTATACTGAAAACATACTTTCCACAAACCTTTGATTTTATAATTTAGTGACAGGCCTGACTGCCAGGAAGGCAAACATTTTCCTTAAACAGCACTAAATTCTGTATTGTTGTCGAGAGCTGAAATCATCCAGTAACTTTCATTTCATTTAAGAATATGCCAATAATGGCCAAATCCTAATAATCATCTTTCCAAACAGGATAAAAGCTGAAATATTGATGCAATAAGCATCAGCGCCACTTATTAGACCCAGCAGCCATTTATTGTGACTTTAATTGTCTTCCTTTCCCTTATTTTACAGCTCTAGTGCCAACTGCAGTGGTTACTACCCTGATGGAATGGTTCCTACATTTACAAACTCTATTTTATTCCAGTAAAAGCAGCTGTTCCAAGGATAAAATTTGGCAGGTCTAAAAATATTTGGCTAAAGTTATGTAGGTCTAAACTTTTAATCTTCTTTATGATTTGTATTTTGAACCAGAAAGGGGGTGGGGAGGTGGGAACTTCTTAGGACAATTTTTTGGCACGTATGGAAGAAAATTATATAGAAGAAACACAAGAGGGAGCAGTGAGTAAGCCTCCAGAACTAGTTCCAGAAAGAAATAAAGCAAACATTTGCAGTTACAATGAAGAAAGAGAATTTGTCAAGATTAAAACCACTTCACACTGTTTTACACTGTTATCCGATGTCTACAAAGCACCTGGCAGAGTTCAAAAGATATTGTTATGTCCTCCTTATACTCAGGCATCGTTATGTACTTCTTATACACAGGAGTAACTGCAGCACTTGTTCTATACCCACCTTTCACAAAACTGATCTATTTCATTCATTTGAGAAGACTCCTGCATTATTTTGGTTGACCAGCATGGACCCCTTACCATCCTTGTTTTCTCCATCTAAAGCACAGATTTCAACTGAAGCATTTCAATCAAGCTTAATTGACAAATGCTTGTAATATTGCTAGCTCAAAAATGAAAACAAATCATAGAAAATTAGGGTTGGAAGGGACCTCAGGAGGTCATCTAGTTTTGTCTGGCCCCCTACTCAAGGCAGGACCATCCCCAACTAGATCATCCCAGCCAAAGCTTTGTCTAGTTGGGTCTTAAAAACCTCCAAGGATGGAGCTTCCACCACCTCACCGGGTAACCTGTCTCAGTGTTTTACTACCCTCCTAGTAAAAAAATTCATCCTAATATCTAAACAAATGTCCCTTGCTGCAACATGAGACCATCACTCCTTGTTCTGTCATCTGCCATCACTGAGAACGATCTAGCTCCATCTTCTTTCAACCCCCCCTTCAGGTAGTTGAAGGCTACTATTAAATTCCCTTTCAGTCTTCTCTTTTCTAAACTAAATATGCCCAGTTTTCTCAGCCTCTCCTCATATGTCATGTGCCCCACCCTCCTCACCATTTTTGTTGCCCTCCACTGGACCCTCTCCAATTTGTCCACATCCTTTCTGTAGCTGAATAGAGGTGAATTATCATTTGCCTTGGCCTGCTGGCAATACTTCTACCAATGCAGTGCGGTATGCCATTACCCTTCTTCATAACAAGGGCATACTGCTGGCTCATATTCAGCTTATTGTCCACTGTAACCCCTAGGTCTCTTTCTGCAGAGCTACTGCCCAGCAAGCACACGGGACTGTTCCATCCTAAGTGCAGGACTTTGCACTTGTCCTTGTTGAACCTCACAACATTTTTTTTTGGCCCAATCCTGCAATTTGTCTAAGTCAATCTGAATCCTAGCCCTACCCTCCAGCATATCTACTGTTCCCCCTTCCCCTAGCTTGGTGTCATCTGCAGACTGGCTGAGGGTGTACTCCATGCCATCTTCCAGGTCACTGATGAAGATAATGAACAAAAACCAACCCCAGGACTGACCCCTGAGGCACTCCACTTGACACCAGATGCCAACTAGACATCCAGACATTGATTACTACCCTCTGAGCCTGATGCTCCAGCCAGTTCTCTATCCACCTTACAGTCCATTCAACCAGTCTATACTTTCTTAGGTTGCCTGCAAGAATGTTGTGGGAGACGGTATCAAAAGCCTGGCTAAAATCAAGGTACACCACATTCACTGCTCTCCCCACATCCACAGAGCCAGTAACCTCATCATAGAAGGGAAATTAGGTTGGTCAGGTATGACTTGCCCTTGGTGAATCCATGCTGACTTCCTAATTGCCTTCTTCTCCACCAATTGCATAGAAATTGATTCCTTAGGATCTGCTCCATGATTTTTCCTGGGACTGAGATGAGGCTGACTGGTTTGTAGTTCCCTGGATCCTCCTTTTCCCCTTTCTTAAATATGGGCACTTTGCGCACCCTTTTCCAGTCATCTGGGACCTATCCTGATTGCCGTGAGTTTTCAAAATGATGGCCAGGGTCTCTGCAATCTCATCAGCCAACTCCCTCAGCACCCTTGATTGCATCCCATCTGGCCCCATGGACTTGTATATGTCCAGGTTCTGATCTGCCTTGATTTTTGAGTTCTTGTGCACACTCACACCTGTGTGCATGTGTGAGAGAGAGACAGAGCTGCCAACGCTCCCAAATGGATAGAATAAAGGTGATTATTGGCCTTTGCTACAAAACGCTGCATCCCTACCTCCGCTCTTTCCTTCATATCAATCTTATCCTCTGGCCCTCCAAACCAATTCTGACCCTTGCTATCATTGATTCTGCCTGTACATAATTCATTTTCCCTCTTGTTATAGAATCAGTGAAGAATGAGTTAAAAAACAAATTGAGAAAGTATGTCCTGGCATGTCCTGGTGGGAATGCTCCCAAGCAGACCTCACCTACTCACTCTCGTTTGTACACATGGAACCCAGAAATGCTGCAAGGACTTCTGCAACAGCAGCGCCCTGGCATATCAGAGAGTTACCCTGCAGGGTTGCCTTACCACTGCTTTTCTGGAGTTAGCATCTGCAAGTGGGAGCAGGTGGGTGGGGCATGTTGTGGGACAGTGTAGACATACCCTAGGGGTCAGCCTGTGCTTCTGATCTTTGCATTTAGTTTTGTTTTGTTTTAGCATCAGTGCTGTCCATACCAAAGTGTTCAGAATATTGATATTTTTTAAGAACAATACACATGTGGTTCTTTTCTTCTCCACTACTCACCCCCTCTGAATGTTGCAGGGACCGGGAGGACGAATGGCAGAAGGAGCCCCTCAGGCTCTGGAGCCACACAAAATCAGGGGCACTGACAGGATCCTATCCTGATCAACTGGTGACATCAGAACTCCTTAAGGAATCTGCACTGACCAGGAAGTGAGCTCAGAGCTCGCTGTGTATGTGGCACAATAAAGGTGGGAGAGCCATACTTCACCTTCCCCACTCCTTGATCCACTGCTGAAGCAGCCCTTCCACAACTGGGACAACCAGGAAGTGCAGAGATATATTCTACTGGATGGGCTGACTCTGCTTCCCAGCATTGCATTTGCAGAGAGGACCCTAGGAATATGCATCTCACCTGTATACAAAAATGGGTGTGGGTTTGATGTTGCTGCAACCTCATTCTCCTCCTCCTTCATGGTTGCAACATGAAAACATGGTTGCAAGGATCTGCATAGAGATGGGGCAGGGACACATACCAGTATTGGTAGAGGAACATTCTTGAATGAATAATAATAACAACAACAACAACAACATTATTAATGAATGTACGGAATATTATTCCATATTGGCCAATAGATTTGCTCCATTGAAAGGTAAAGACTGCATTATTGTTGTAAGGATCCCTCCTTTTTATGGAGAGTACTGGTCCACTTTCAGCTAGAAAAAGAGCATTTGAGCTATATGAATTGGGAGGAGTGGGGTGCCAGAACCTAGAGCCAATTTGAGAGCAAAGCATAAGGCCTTCATAGAAGATGCATGTGCTTCTATAGACCCATCAGGAACAGTACAAATCCTGGACAGAGCAGAATCTATGGCTTTGCTTTCCTGCCCTAAACTGAGATGGTTCAGGAAAACTTCTGCCAAGAGAACCTTCTAGATATCTCCTGTTTGGTTCCCTCCTGTAGGGTTGACATGGAAAACGGGACATTCAGACTTAGGAACACATGGGGTACATCCACACATGCAAGCACATGCACTTGCAGCAGCTCAAATAGAAGCAGTGCAAATTTGAGCCTGGGCTTTTTGCCTCAGCGCACGTGCTTGGACATGCACTTTGTTGTGGAGCAAATTGTGCCACTTAGGACAAAATAACCTTGCCTAGCTCCTCCTGGATCTGCAGCCAGGGGGAGCTAGAGCCCAGTACCAGCACCTGTGCTGTCCCCAGAAGTATAAAAAGCTGCCCTAGCAAGTAGCTCAGGGCTACTTGCTCTCAGGAGCTTCTGAGGCCCGGCCAATTGGTATCTTGCACCCTTTACCCACTGCAGCAGTCTGGCAGTGGGGGCTGCTGCCTGGCTGTGGCCTGCTGCGCACCTGCCAGACCCAGATAAGGCATCTGCCCTCCTGGGCCAGCTACCAGTGGGCTGTGGCTGCAGAGCTGGCCTTTGTACAGCACTACTGCAATGTGTGCCCCTGCCCGGCCATCTGGGCAGCTATCAGCCTGAAGATGTTCTGGGTGTGGTGGCCTCCTTTGAACTGTCAAAGCATGGCCTCCTGGCCCAAATTTGCAGCACAGGGAACATTTTCTCATTTCTGCACATGCCTCTTGCAGCATCTCAAAGGGGTTTGACACACTTCAAGAGGCACATGTGGATTCATCTGGACATGCCCAGGGTGGATTTGGCGTTAATTATTACAAATAAAGAAATAATTTCTAAGACATTGAGTCACACATTGGATCAGGAAAGCTAAAATGTCACATTGTTGAGAGTTCCTTGAGAGTCAACGTAGGAGTTCAGTGGTTGCCAACCTGTGGCATATGTTGATATGGGCAGTCTCTGTGGGATATGGCAGATCAAGGAGGGGACAAGCAGCATAGGGGCAGATAGGGCAGGAAGAAGAAAACAGAGCAAATGGGGCAGGGAGCACAGAAAAGGAAACAGAAAGCAGAGCAAGAGAGCAGGCAAGGAAAGTAGCACTCAAGTAGTACCAATATTGTTCAATCTCTTCAAAATGGATGGGCACAGAGCTTTCATACCATGATTGCCAACTGTCCATACATTTCTGAATAGTCCATAAAAAAGCAGGCTAAAAACACCAATCCATAACGTCTGTAAAAAGAAAACCAGCCATCTGTACAAAAACCTAAACAACTAGGAGCTTGATTGAAGATCCCTCATCAGAGAGAAACAGGAGGCAAGTGTTGATGGACAGACAGAGCAGAACAGTGTCACCTAATGTCTGAGAAGAAGCACAGGCCTCTACATGGAACTGTGTACTCTACATGTACTGTTCCTGATGGGTCTATAGAAGCACATGCATCTTCTATGAAGGCCTTATGCTTTGCTCTCAAATTGGCTCTAGGGACTGGAAAAGGGCCAGCGTGGTCCCCATTTTCAAAAAGGGGAGGAAGGAGGACCCAGGCAACTATAGACCTGTCAGGCTCACCTCCATCCTTGGCAGAGACTTTGAAAAAATTATCAAGGCTCACATTTGTGAGACCCTGGCAGGACAAATTATGCTGAGGGGAAATCAGCACGGGTTCGTGGCAGGCAGATCGTGCCTAACCAATCTAGTTTCTTTTTATGACCAGGTTATGAAATACCTGGACACAGGAGGAGGGGTGGATGTCGTATACTTAGACTTCAGGAAGGCCTTCGATACGGTATCCCACCCCATACTGGTGAACAAGTTAAGAGGCTGTGACTTGGATGACTACACAGTCTGGTGGGTGGCGAATTGGCTGGAGGGTCGCACCCAGAGAGCCGTGGTGGATGGGTCGGCTTCGACCTGGAAGGGTGTGGGCAGTGGGGTCCTGCAGGGCTCAGTCCTTGGACCGATACTCTTTAATGTCTTCATCAGTGACTTGGACAAGGGAGTGAAATGTACTCTGTCCAAGTTTGCAGATGACACAAAGCTATGGGGAGAAGTGGACACGCTGGAGGGCAGGGAACAGCTGCAAGCAGACCTGGACAGGTTGGACAAGTGGGCAGAAAACAACAGAATGCAGTTCAACAAGGAGAAATGCAAAGTGCTGCACCTAGGGAGGAAGAATGTCCAGCACACCTACAGCCTAGGGAATGACCTGCTGGGTGGCATGGAAGTGGAAAGGGATCTTGGAGTCCTAGTGGACTCCAAGATGAACATGAGTCGGCAGTGTGACGAAGCCATCAGAAAAGCCAATGGCACTTTATCGTGCATCAGCAAATGCATGACGAATAGGTCCAAGGAGGTGATACTTCCCCTCTATCGGGCGCTGGTCAGACCGAAGTTGGAGTACTGCGTGCAATTCTGGGCGCCGCAATTCAAGAGGGATGCGGATAACCTGGAGAGAGTCCAGAGAAGGGCCACTAGTATGGTTAAGGGCCTGCAGACCAAGCCCTACAAGGAGAGACTAGAGAAACTGGACCTTTTCAGCCTCCACAAGAGAAGGTTGAGAGGCGACCTTGTGGCTGACTATAAGTTCATCACGGGGGCACAGAAGGGAATTGGTGAGTATTTATTCACCAAGGCGCCCCCGGGGGTTACAAGAAATAATGGCCACAAGCTAGCAGAGAGCAGATTTAGATTGGACATTAGGAGGAACTTCTTTACAGTTCGAGTGGCCAGGGTCTGGAACGGGCTCCCAAGGGAGGTGGTGCTCTCCCCTACCCTGCGGGTCTTCAAGAGGAGGTTAGATGAGCATCTAGCTGGGGTCATCTAGACCCAGCACTCTTTCCTGCTTATGCAGGGGGTCGGACTCGATGATCTATTGAGGTCCCTTCCGAACCTAACATCTATGAATCTATGAATCTATGGAGCACTCTTTTGGGCCTTTTTAGCCTACAGAAGACTCTGTAGCACCCTTTATCCCTCCCCCTCTACCCCTTCTAGCCACATGCTGCTGCTGGTGCATCCTGTCACCTGCCTGTAAAACTGATGGGTCAGTTAGGGAGACAGGAGTCCTTTTGGGGTTCCATGGCAGAAAGGAGAAGCAAGGCAGGTTGAAGGGTGGGCTAGGGGTGAGCTGAGGAGTGGGTTGGGGGGGACAGCATGGTACAGCAGTGAGGTTGGGGGCATCAGGATGTTGAGGTGAGTAGGGATGGAGCAGCATAGTTTAAAATCATTGCTGTAGTCAAGCAGGATTGTCAACTCACCATTTTTTTTTTTTTTACTGATAACCTGCAAACTTTTTACTGACATCCAAAAATGTTACTATGGTTGGTGTTAAACCTCTAAATTTGAACCCAACCTTTTCATAGTTTCATGTTGGTAGGGTTGGAAGGGACCTAAGCAGATCATCTAGTCTGACCCCCTGCCATGGGCAGGAAAGGATGCTGGGGTCAAATGACCCCGGCTAGGTGGCTGTCTAGCCTCCTTTTGAAGACCCCCAGGGTAGGTGCAAGCACCACTTCCCTTGGAAGTTGGTTCCAGCTCCTAGCCACCCTGACTGTGAAGTAGTGCCTCCTGATGTCTAGCCTGAATCTACTCTCAGTCAACTTATGGCTCTTGTTCCTTGTTACCCCGGGTAGTGCTTGGGGGAACAGGGACTCTCCCATTGCCTGCTGGTCCCCCTTGGCAAGTTTATAGGCAGCCACCAGATCCCCTCTCAGCCTTCTTTTGTGGAGGCTGAACAGGTTCAGGTCCCGTAGCCTCTCCTCGTAGGGCCTGCCCTGCTGTTCCCGGATCATGCAAGTGGCTCCCCTCTGGACCCTCTTGATGCTGTCCACATCCCTCCTGAAGTGTGGCATCCAGAACTGAATGCAGTACTCCAACTATGGCCTGACCAATATCGCAGAGAAGGAGAGGATCACCTCCTTGGACCTGCATCTATGGATGCATGACAAGGTGTGGTAAGCCTTCCTGACTGCGTCCCCACATTTGTGGCCCATGTTCATCTTGGAATCAATAGTCCAGATCTAGTTGTAGCCTGTAGCCTGTCCCTCTCTTCCAAGATCCTTGTCTGACTCTGTGCTGACAAGAAGGGAGTTCCCCAGCCTGTAGGTATGCTGCTGGTTCTTCCTCCCCAAGTGCAACACCTTGCACTTGTCCATATTGAAACCCATCCTATTCTCATCCGCCCACCTCTGTAACCTGTCCAGATCTAGTTGTAGCCTGTCCCTCTCTTCTAGCGTGCCCACTTCTCCCCACATCTTAGTGTCATCTGCAAACTTGAACAAGGTGCTTTTTCACCCCCTCGTCCAAATCACCGATGAAGATATCGAACAGTGCAGGCCTGAGGACTGAGCCCTGGGGAACCCTACTACCCACATCTCTCCAGGTTGAAAATGACCCATCCACAACCACTCTCTGGCTGCGGCCCTCCAGCCAATTTGCGACCCATCTGACTGTGTAGGTGTTGACACCACAAACACCTCATTTATTAATGAGAATGGGGTGAGAGACAGTGTTGAAAGCCTTCCTAAAGTCCAGGAAATCTATGTCCACTGCGACACCTGCATCCAAGGCTTTTGTGACCTGGTCATAGAAGGCCACCAGGTTGGTCTGACAGAACCTGCCTCTAATGAACCCATGTTGCTTGCCCCTAAGCATAGACTCCCCTGCTGGTCTCTCGCAGATGTGCTCCTGGATAACTTGCTCAAAGAGCTTCCCCAGAACTGAGATAAAACTAACAGGCCTATAGTTTCCTGGGTCCTCTTTCCTCCCTTCTTTGAAAATGGGGACCACATTGGCCCTTTTCCAGTTGTCAGGCACCTCACCAGAGCGCCACGAGTGATCATAAAGCTGTGCCAGGGGTCCTGCAATGATCTCTGCCAGTTCCCTAAGCACTCTGTGGTGGAGATCATCAGGACCTGCTGATTTGAACACATCTAGTCCCTCCAGAAGTTCTCTGACTGGGTCCTCACTGATCCTGGGCCTGGCTGCGCCTCCCCTGGGTCCATCCAGAATGCCAGTGGGGGCGGGGGGGAGATGTCCCTGTCCCTGTGTAACAGGTCGCCCTTCCCAGTGCCATCTTCCCAGTACTCCGCGCCTTCCGTAGGGCGCCCTTGGATCCTTCTTTAGGTTTCTTACGTCCCGCCCTATACTCGTCTGCCACGTCTTGATGGAAATTATGATGATGTTTTTGTGAGTGGGAGGCTGCCTATTGTATTGGATATCTTGGGGTCTTTCCCCTATCTGAGACTGACCCCTGGTTTTATCTAGCTAGGCCTCCCCATCTAAACCCACTAAACAGGGTTTGACTCCAAGGCTCTAGCCTTTTCTATTGTCTTGAAGCCCATGGCAGGTTTTTCCCTGCTCCAATCTGTAGCCCGGCCCAGAGTCCCAGGCACCAGCCCCCACCCCCCCACCCCCAGCCGGAGGGTCGCAAGCCCCAAAACTCACTACCCTCTTGGCCTTCTCACAACGCTGCCGCCCCCTTCTCGGGGCCTTCTCACAATGCTGCTGCCCCCTTCTCGGGGCCTTCTCACAATGCTGCCGCCCCCTTCTCAGGGCCTTCTCAGTAATGCCGCCCTCTCTCCTGGGGCTCACCACAATGCTGCCCCCTTCTCTGGGGCTCCCCATGCCCGCACTGGGGCTTCTCAGCAATGCCCCCTTCTCCGGCCTCACCACAATGCTGCCCCTTTCCCTGGGGCTCACCATGCCCCCTTCTCTGGGGCTTAACTGCCCCTCTCTGGGGCCGGGGTCTGTGTACCCCGAATGCTGCGCCCTCACTGGCGCTGGGGTCCCCACACCGCTGTGAGTTCCCTATGAGGCCTCTTCCATCCCCTAATAGCCTCACCCAAGCCACCGGTATAACAAATAGCAACACAAGCACAAGCCCCTGGGCTATAACACAAACAGAAGCCACCTGGCTATAACCATGCTCAAGCCTACTGGGGTTTCTTCATCTGGCAGCAGCATAAGACATGGTTCCTGCATCAGGCTTCTCCTCTGTCCCATGACAGGGAACTCCTTTCCCCTTGCCCGCTGGTAGGGAACTGCTCTCCTGGCCTCAGCCCCTGAGCTTTATAAGGGCCAGGCCCTGCCCCTTACAGTCAGCTGACCGCTGGCAGGTGTGATTGCTTGTTAGCTCGGTAACCAACAGCTGGGTTCCTTATTCACTCACTGCTAGGGTCCCTTCCCTAGCAGTTTTTCCTTCTTAGGAGCAGGGCACCTAAGTGCTCTGCTACACCCTGCTCAGAAAAATAGAAGCAAAGAATCTGTTAAAGAAATTAGCTTTGGCATCTGGTGCTACCACCAGATTATCAAGCATGTCCTGCAGAGGCCCCACATTATTTGGCACCTTCTTTTTACCCGCTATGTATTTAAAAAAGGACTTCTTGTTATCTTTGATCTGGGTCACTAGTCCCAGTTCCATCTCTGCCTTAGCCTTCCTAATAGCCCCCCTACAATCTTGAGCCAAGGAGGTATAATCCTCTTCGGTGATGGCCCCTCCCTTCCATTGGGTGTATGCCTCCTTTTTGGCTTTAAGGCATTCGTGGATGCTTTTGGTGAGCCATGGGGGCTTTTGAGCACTCTTGGCCCTTTTGATCCATGTGAGGATTGTCACGCTTTGGGCTTGGAGGATCATCTCCTTAAGGAACAACCACTCTTCCTGGACTCCCAACTCCCCTCCCTTCCGGGACCTCAGAGCCTCCCCAACTAGTTTCCTTACCTCATTGAAATCCGCCTTCCTTAAGTCCAGGGCTGCTGCCTTGCTGCAGGCCTTTGACACCCTGCGCTGGATGGTAAATTCCGGTAGGTGATGGTCGCTATCGCCCAAGTGGTCAAGCACCACACTCCCCACACCAGGTCATCGCCTGTGGCCAGGATCAGGTCCAGCAAGGCATTTCTCATGGTGGGACTGTGCACCTCCTGGGTTAGGTGGAGGTCCTGTAACTCAGCTAGGAACTTACGTAAGCAGTCAGACCTGGCTGACTGCTCTTCCCAGCAGATGCTCGGGTAGTTTAGGTCACCCATGATGACCACATCCCTCGACTTAACTGCCTCTGCGAGCTGACCTGAGAATTCCCGGTCCAGCTCTTTTCCTTGGTTAGGTGGCCTGTAGTAGAACCCCACTGTTAGGCCCCTTTCCCCCCGACCCCCTTGAATTCTGACCCAGAGCACCTCTGTCTTCCCTACCTCAGATCCAGTGCTGTTTGCAGAGGATGTGTATTGCTCTTTGACGTAGAGTGCCACACCCCCACCTTTGCTCCCTGTTCTATCCTGCCTATACAGCCTATAGCCCTTGATGTTTACCACCCAGTCATGTGTTGGATCTCACCAAGTTTCAGTGAGCCCCACTATGTCTAGGTTTGTGTTAGCTAGCAGAAGGGCAAGTTCCTCCTGTTTGTTCCCCATACTGCGAGCATTAGTGTAGAGGCATTTAAGGCCTCCTGAAGGTACATGCACTGCCCTCCTAATCCCTGGACTATCTGGGCCTTTGTCTCTTACCTGGGTATTTCTTGTGCTTGTCACCTGTCTTGGCTGGGCTGTTCTTGTGGGTGACTCTTGGTTCAGTCTGGACTGCTCCTGGCTGCATCATTAGTGCCCACATGGATTAGGACCATGGGGTAGTAATCAGCAGGCCAGATGAGGGCTGGGATCATCTCCATCATGTTCTGAATCCATGATCTGGGGAGACAGTAGACCTCGTGTCTCATGGGATCCTGGTGACAGATGGGACCTTCTGTTCCTCTCAGGATGGAGTCACCTATAACGAGTACCTGGCATCTCTTCCTCTGGGTCAACTTGTCTTCTCCAGCCTGTTGTGTGCGTGGAGTAACCTTCTCACCAGAAGTTTCCTCCTCATGTTCCTCTTCCTCCAATGTAGCCAAGGCCTCATACCTGTTCCCCAGCTGGACTGGGGGAGCTGGTACTGCACTACCATGAGCAGACCTGGATCTGGAGAGAACCATCTGCCATTCCGCTGCAGAGGGCACCTCCTGGGGTTCTTCGTTCTTTGGTGCTTGGCCCTGCAGGGAAAGGAAATACCTGTCAATTTCATCCTCTGCTTCTCTGATCCCCCTCAGCCTGCTAACCTCCTCCTGGAGCTCCCTCACCTGCCCCTCCAAGGCCCTAAGAGGGACACCTGTGGGACAGGTGTGCGGGCCCCTATTCCCAGCCCCACCGGGCATCCCCCACAGGCCAGGGGGCAGGGTGATGTCAGCCCCCCTGTGGGCTCCATCTGGGTGGAGGCCTCAGAGAAACCTTGGGTAGGCGGCACTCCCTGGGCAGGGGCCCTAGCAGCACTCCACATCCACACCATTTTTATTTATTGGTGTGGTGTTTTCACCTTTCCCTTACTAAAGACTTCCTCCAGGCCCCTCCTGCTTGCCCACCTGTGTGAATGCTGGCACAAACACCAGCGCGCCCTTACAGAGTGCGCCTGTTTGTGCACGGCTTGGGAGCAGGGCTCCCTACCGGGTCAACTAACAGGGATCCAGGGGGGGGAGGTCCCCTTCCGGGTCTGGCTCAGCTGCGCCAGCTCCCTCTGCCCCACTTACCTTAGGGCGATCAGCTGCTGTTGCCTCCACTGCTGCGTCCGCCTCTGCCACTGGTCAAGTAAAGGGGCACGTGTGTGCGGGGACACATGTGCCCAGTTCCCTCCTCTCTGCCCCTGGCTCCCAAGTGCCGGAGGCTATGTCAAACCATGGCTTTTAAAGGCTGCGGTTTGAATTTCCCATGGCTGCCCCAACAGCCAATCAGGCACTCCAGGCTTCCCGGAAGTGCCTGCCGGCACTCCTGCCCCCTACGTTCCCCCACTGGGGGGATCTGGCACTGCTGGTGCCTGCACCCCAAGGGTTATCCCTGGTGGTGCTTCCTAGCCTGGGGAGGACAGTCCCCCCTAGCCCTCCCCCTGTTTGCACACTCTGTTTTCATGAAGCTCCCTACCAGGTCAACTAACAGGGATCTGGGGGGCTTCCCCTCTGGATCTGGCTCAGCTGTGCCGGCTCTCTCTGCCCCACTTATCTTAGGGGGATTAGCTTGCGTCTGCCCTCACTGCATCTGCCTCCGCTGCTACGTCTGCCTCCCCCGCTGGTCAGGTAAGGGGGCACACGTGTGTGCGGGGACACACATGTGCCCAGTTCCCTCCTCTCCTTTCTGCTCCTGGGTCCCAAGTCCAGGGCCTGGCAGAAGGGTTACATTTACATTATGTAAAACACATAACAGTAAAAGATTTGGTTGTCAATAAAAAGTTTGTAGATTGTCAGTAAAAAAAAAAAAATGGCCTTGGACTAGCATCCCTGTTCCACACTAACCACACTACACCCACATATAGTACTAAACACACAATGCTGAATACAGCCCCCTGAAGCAAGTACGTGCGGTCTGTGGGGGACCAAAGGGACCAAAGATACTTCCAATCTTAGAGGCTCATAGAGATACTGAAGTTAAGGCATACCAGTTCCTAATGCCAAGATGCACAAAATGAAATGACAGGGCTAGCATCATCCTAGCTACCTTTGACTTGGGTCACAAAATGCTTGGATGAATGAATAGAGGTAGATGTTATTTACTTAGATTTTTAAAAGGCCTTTGACACAGTGTCACACCCAATTCTTATAAATAAACTAAACAGTTGCAAGAGAATAGGATGGAGTTTAACAAAGATAAGTGCCATGTGCTGCACCTAGGAAGGAAGAATTATCAACATACCTATAGCCTGGGAGGCACCATTCTAAATAGCACAACTGCAGAAAGGGATCTCGGAGTCATAGTTGACTCCAAGATGAACACGAGTTGCCAATGTGATGAAGTAATAATCAAAGCTACCTGAACTTTTTCTTGCATAAGTAGGTGCATCACAAACAGTTCTAGGGAGGTGATCCTTCCCCTCTACGCGGCATTGGTCAGGCTGCAGCTGGAGTACTGCATCAAGTTTTGGACATCGCACTTCAGGAGAGATGTAGTTAACCCAGAAATGGTTCAGAGGAGTGTCGCCCATCTGGTTAAAGGCCTACAGGAAGAATCCTATGAGGACTGATTGAAGGACCTGAATCTCTTCAGCCTCCACAAGAGAAGGCTGAGAGGTGATCTTGTGGCCATCTACAAACTCATCAGGGGGAGATAGCAGGAAATACGGGATACAATATTTACCAGGGCACCCATCAGGGTAACTAGAAACAATGGCCACAAACTGAAGGAGAGCAAATTTAGATTGCACATCAAGAAAAAATTATTTACTGTGAGGGTTTCAAAATATGGAATATGCTTCCAAGGAAGGTGGTGCTCTCCCCTTCCTTGGAGGTATTTAAGGGAAGATTGGACAAACACCTGGCTGGGGTCATCTGAACCCAGCACTCTTTCCTGCCCAGGGCAGGGTGTCAGACTCCATGATCTAATAGGTCCCTTCTAACCCTAAAATCTATGAAATCTATAATCTGAAAGATATTTGCAGATAAACTGATCAGCTCAAGTCTGAAGCAGAGCTTGAATTCATGTTCTGAAACCATAAGAAAAAATGCCTTAATTGATCAGTCCCTGTACCCCCTTGTCCTCAGTCTAGTCATGTGTGCATATTTTCACCTTGTAACATCTTGGACTTAAATTGACTCTGCCTGGCTCAGGGTTTCATCTATAGTTTATGATGTGCCCTACTATTCTATCCTATCATTGTAGCTGCCATGAATTTCTCCCTCAGCCACTCCCAGACAGATATACTCTGATATGGAGACCCACCATGCTCCAGGAGGTAATAATTTTTCTTTAATCAGCAAGTTTTCCTGATCTTTTCAGTGTATAGATTTTACTCCTTTTCTTGGTTTTGTAGTGGTAGAAGAGGTCAAGTTATAAGGAGTTCATTCAATTCAAATTAACTGGAAGGTTCAATAAAAGTCAGTCTGTAACTAAGAGTACAATGTTATAAAACCAGTTAATGAAGCTGATTGGACTGAAGAGCTCATGGACTGGAATACTGAGGAAGTTAAAAGTGTTGTAAGTGCCTGGAACTTGTATCCTGAAAATGGGAAAGAATTGGTAGAGAAGAAACTCAGGGGAAGGTGGAGAGGCTGGGAGCAGGGCCCTGTGAGGCAGTGAGGCTCCAATCTACCCATCTGCTCTCCAGCTCAAGCCAGGCAAACCCCAGCAGCAGCTTACTCCCCCTACTCCATCCCCCCTCCCTTCCCACAGATAGCCACAGAGCTGGGCCCAGCCGCAATCACACAACAGATTAACTCTAGGGAACACAAGTTCCCTAAGGCACTCCAAAGTGAAGCACTTTCATCTGATCCCTCATTTGATGAGAGTGAATTTGTACCGTGATCAGCCGCTTTAAAAATGCTCGTGCTGTGCATGTGTGCCATAGCATGGCTAGAGAGTGCTTTGTGGGGCAGATCACACAACAAATGTAACTTCTGTCTGTGCCCAAAGTTCTTTTCTGTCTCATGTTGCTCACTAGAAGCCACAGGCAGCTGTTGCCCAGGTCCAGAGGGATTAGAAGAAGATTTTCAGACCCTTCTGCTGTGTTGTCCTTATCTCTTTCCTTCCCATAATGCATTGGGAATGCATGGGTGTAGTCTTAGAGTTCCCTGCTGTTGATAAAATTAGGTGCTGCAGCAGAATGGGATGTGCCATGTGGACAAGAATTTGGCAATGTGGGGGCTTGATTGTTTTAATTTGGGGTTAGAGAGACACAGGGTGCACTGCAGGTTGGCTGCACTGAAACTCTCAGTCTCGTCCCTGCCTGCCCCCTCCCCCCCCCCAACCTGCCCACTGATGTGGAAAGACCATGCCTATAGCCTCTTGGGAGTTTTTTAAAGCCCCCAAAGCAGGTAAGAATGTATTCCCCACTTCCTGTTTGTTTATGCTCAGAGGCACACCCCTTTCCCCACCTGTTCCCCCCTCCAACACACACATGTAACATGTTCATAGCAACTGACACTCCAGAAATCAGATACATTCATTATTCTTCACTCCTGGCACTGTACACTAAATTGACATCCACAGCTCTGCCCAGTCTGTTTATTCTTTTCTTAATCTACTTAACCAGAAGGTGGCAGTATTCCCTCCCACATTCACTTGTAGTGTTACTTCTTTGTACTGAAATACTCTGATACTGTTTTTTTTACTTTTTTCTCCAGCCTAAAAGTATGGTGAATACAAGAAGCATTTTAATGTGAGTTAATTTGTTGTCATTCTTTTTTTTTTTTTTTTACGGGAATAAGGTTCCTGTTACATCTTAGTAGATGACCTATCAGAAAGAAATACTTCTACTACAACAGGCCAGAGACACTGAGACAGACACTGAGACAAACAAAAGGAGCAAAAAGATAAACACGTCAGGATTTTACGATAAAAAGGGTGTTTTCATCTTGGTTTCCTGGGGCATTGTTCACAAATTCCATACTTCCAAGCAACACGTTTAGTTTGCTTGTTATTCACATTGCCGTTTACATACACTCTGCATGACATGACAGGCAATGAAAAACACGAAAGGCAACTTTTCATCAGTCCATCATGAATGTCCTTTGAAGAGTGACTGAATTAAAAAGGTTCTTTCTTGTTAGTTATTTAGCAGGAAAAAAAGAGCAGAGACTAGAAATCTCCACCAGATGTCACTCTGAAAAGCCAGTTTTCAATATACAATAGTTTCCTTTTTGATGCAGTAAATTATTTTGTCCTCCTTTAACCTCTGTTTCTGAAAATGTTGAAATATTTCTCAGAAGGGAAATACGTAAGTTCTGATGCCCAATCCTGTCTGAAAATTCAGAAAATGAAAGAAATCTAATCTCTAAAGGATTCTTTGCAAAACACATGCTTCTGTGCCACACTTGATATCCCATGGTTACCGGATAACAGATTACCGTAAACTTCCTGTGTAGCAGCATATGCAATTGACATTTGGGTAGCAGATTTTATATTGCATCCTAAATGTGGTTTTTAAAGAGCTGAACAATCTGTAATATGGAGTTGCTCTGATTCAAGAGATAAAAGACCCTATAGACGTTTTCCAAGAATCGTTTAACTGTGGGTGGAGGAGAGAGGAAGATTCAACAAAAATGAAATAGATCATCACCATTGGTGACTCTGCAGAGTCACCAATCCATCTGGTTACATCTAACTATGCTGCCAAGATCCTGTTTGTGCTTTAATTTGCCCCTAATGGAACTAATCTTGGGAACAATAATCAAGACCTTATTTAAGCAGCCAAGACACTGATAAAGACCTGCAGAAAGTGCAGGGAAAATTAAAGAAAAGGAGAAATGGAGAGAATACAAGGAAAGAACCATAGGACTGGAAGAGGGACTTCAAGGGTCATCTAGTCAAATCCCATGCACATATGCAAGATGCACACACTTCTCACCCTGGCCCCAGCTCCTGCCCTATCTCTGTTTCCTGTTCTCATGGTTCCTGCATCTGGCACTTGAAGATTGGATTAAATTCTGACTACTGACTGTGGTCCTCACCACTAATTAACACTGATTCCTGTCATTGGTCCTTGACCTGTTGTGCTATCTTGTGTCTGGATTAAATTGTGCAGAAAGTAGGATTAAGAACCTACTGCTCACTTCATACAAGCTTACACCATAGTTCTTTTACATAGTGTAGGTCAGTGGGTCTCAGCCAGGAAAAACTCCTTTGTGCACACTCCTGCTGCATTAGGGCTCTCTGATCAGCCCAAATCAGGCAGGATCTGGCTTGACTTTAGCCCTTCCTGTCCACTCCCCACCCCCCTTATCTGGAAAGAGAAGTGTGCAAGACAGTTCTATGCATGTACATCTGGTCCCGGAAGAAGCATGGGAGAGGAATGGAGGGTGGATCAGGAAGGACTAAAGTATGATGTAACTTCTGCCTGCTGTAGGCTGATCAGAGAGCCCTAATGCAGCAGCACCATGAGCCCATGCTACAGCCCTGTCCCAGGCTGAGGTGTAGCAGGCACACAGGGCAGTCTTATCTGGAGGCACCTGCATGCACAGGACTGAGGTAAGTTGAGGCAGCACCAACAGTGGTTCTCAACTGGGGTGCTGCCACATCCAAAAAAATGGTGATGGGGTGCCTGACCCTGAAAAGGTTGAGAACCACTTGTCCAAACCAGCAACCTTTAACATTCTGCAGGCTGGAACAACCCAGATACAGTTTAATGCAATCTGGGTAGTTTTGATGGCATGTCAGTGACAGGGGGGCTTTGTCCAGGCCCTTACTGGGCTCTTGTTTCTCCCTATCCTCCACTCCCTGGCTCAGGTGCAGCTGGTAATAGGAAGCTGCGCCAGTGCTGGGTAGCTGGAAGCTGAATCCTCACCGCCACTGCTTTTCCCTACACCCCCCCACTCCCCTGCCCCACCTGCTGGAACCTGTGCAGCTCCCTACCACTGCACCCACACCACAGCCAAGGAGCGGGCTCTGGGGTAAGCAGCAACAGTGGGCAAAACTTCCAGCTGCCCATCCCTTGCACAGCTGCTGGCTGCTTGATTCCAGAGAAGACACAGGCACAGGGAAAACCCTCCAGCTCTAGAGCCAGTGATTACACTGGATCCAGCCTGCAAGCTATAAACTACCCACCCCATGTCTAGGCAGTAACAGCATGGGAGGATGAAAGCATAGATAACTTAGTAATGGTGACTTGCAGTTTTCTTCTGAAGTGGTATGATTTCGGTGATGGAACTGAACAGTCATAAATGTCTTGAGCAAGATGGGCAAACACATATGGGAGCAAAGACTGTTCTAATTTGTAGTAATCCTTAAAATGTCAAGGTGGCAGCTAAGGATGTCCTTTTGGAATCAAGGCATCCCAATGGTTAGGGCTGAGATCTATAATGCCATGAGAGACAGGATACCATGACAGGTCAAAGACAATAGTCAAGGTAATAAGCAGAGGTCTTGAAACAAAGTTAGCAGTCCAAACTTAATCTGATGCTTGAAAGTCATATGCAGAAACCATGGGGACAGGAAACAGAGAGCAGGGGTGGGTGTGGGAGGAGTCAGGAAGCTGCCCCAGGAATGAAAATGCTTTGTGCAGCAAAACTCAGCTTTGTGGACAGACCTTAAATGGGGGCAATATCCAATCCAGCAAGCCAGTTTGCTACAATTGGGGCTAGGCATGCTGTCTGCTAAGAAGGGCCAGACACAGGCCTGGACAGAAAGGGGGCCCAAAAATTGTAATTTTTTTTTCAGTTGTCCAATTATTATTATTATTATCATTATCAATGGTGAAGGGGGACCTGATACTAAAAGTTTGCCTGGGGCCACCAAGAGTCTAGGTACATCACTGCTGCTAAGTAACTCATCAAAGTGCCTAATTTAATACCGATTAGTCTCCACACATGCTGGGAAGGCTTAATCTTTATATTTCTAAGGCCTAGAAACACCTGACTATGTCCCCATCATTCAGCTACATGCTTTGCTTCATCTTGGTCTAACTATCAACTCATCCAAGCAAAAGTCAGAACTTTCTCTCTCCTACCAGGTCCACACAAGAAAAAAAAGTGTATTTTTAAGTCATGTTACCCAAGCAATATAGTACAGGATCTCACCCATTCTGGGCAGAGCCCTCAACTCCCATCTACAGAAATACATGGTACAAAGCTACCACCAGTGGTGCCATATATAGAAAAAGTCAAATAAAACAGAAAGTAATTCTGGAACACATGAGTAGATCATTATTCCATTAAAGAATATGCCTGCAACTGTGAGCCATAAGAGGAGGAATAGGTCTGCTCACAGAATAGAACAAGAAAAACAAAAGCTTTGGTGGCAAAAGAGTTATGTTGAGGTGTTAATAGCTACCCATTGTTGAAGATGAGAAATGCAAGCTGATTAGAGATGCCAGAAAAAGCACATCTGTAGATGATCAGCTTTCACATGAATTATTCTGGACTCTCTTCCAAATGTCAGTTTCCAAGGTTAAACTAACACATTAAAAATGTAATCAAACAGATATACATCATGCTAACATGTATGCTACCGAGAAGTAACCATTTGAACAGTGAAACAGCCACAAGAAGGTTGTTACTGGGTGTGTCTATACGTGGTATTAAGGTGAAGCAATAAACTCTGGCACTTATCACACTGGAGTTTATTGCTCCCAGGCACCAGGTTCCCAGGCTCCATGTTTACTGCAGTACGTTGAGCCAGGTTGGAGCCATCCCAGCTGAACAGGGGCCCTGGGAGTCAGCCTGCTAGCCTGGGACTGTTCCAACCCAGCTCAATGTGCTGTGAAGGGGCTGGCTGGGGCATGAGAGTCCAAAGATAAGGAAGACTCTAGTAACTTTAAGCTCCACTCCTAAATCTGAACTGCTCAAGGGATTTGAGAGGCCTCTAACATAAATTCAGTGTTGTTGTAGTCTTGTCTAAGTCCCTGCAGCCTTCCCAGGTTACACTATGGACTGTGGCATTGCCTGGAATCTCTGCAGTGATGCATACTGCATCCCCCATTCCTAGCAAGCCTGGCCCTAATGCCTTATTTTGAGCGAAGATCCTTGGAAGATGGACACTGCCTGAACTGGTGGAGTTCTCCCTGGGATTGAAACCAGGCCTTTAGGGCTGTTTTACATGGTGGAAAAGGACCAAAGTGCAGGGTGAGGAACTTATCCATACTTTGAATAAGACTCTGACAATGCTAATACCTCCGTTGTTGTTACCCCAGATCTAGAAAGAACTTATAACAACCATATAAAACAAAAAATATCAGAGATCTTACAGGGCTAGGGAAATATCTCCATTTAGTTTAGTGGGAAATTCCCTGCTTAGACACCAGGATATACTTGTTTGGCCCTCTACTTTGGGTGAATTTAGCACTTTAATAAACAGAAAAATGAAACACCATTAGTACCAGATTAAGATGCAAAATCACTTATTATGGTCCTAAAGCCATAAAATTCCTTGTGTCCTGTAGGGTGACTTCCACTGAAATATATTGTACTGAGCTTTTGTAAAATAGGAAAGCCTCTTCCTGCACCACTGGAAATGTACATTGCTGCACAGTACTGTTTCTAATGCTCTCCATAAAGTTAGTTTCAACAAAACCACTGCATTGCTTGGTGGTTTCCACTGATATCTCTGTGAAAGCTTTCTCTTTGTGGTCTTAGGCAGGATTGTTCAACTGGCATGTGGCTGCATGTGGCCCATGATGGGTTAATGTGTGTCCCCTGGGCTCCTACCTGGCCACAGCCCCCCTTTATTGCTCTGGCGGCTGCTCCCGGCTTGCAGTCTCTAGGATCCCCTCCCTCCATCAGCTTTTGCTTCTTGATCCCACCTCAGAGGATGGGACAGTGCAGCTCATGGCACTGAGGGATCCTGTAACATGGTGCAGCAAAGGAGCTGAGGCAGGGGTCACCCATGAACATGGGATGAAGTGGGGGGGGGTGCTGCAATATAATGGTCACCTGCATGTATAGTTCTGCAGTGTTGGGTAGGAGCAGGTGCTGACTGCAAGTATTGTGCAGCAGGGTGGAATAGTTCTGTCCAGGGGCCCATGGCTCACACTAGGGCTAGGGAAAGACATTAAAAAAGTCAGAGCCTGAATTGATTCAATCTTTGCAGGTTAGTCTAACCTAGCTAAGATAAACCAGTTTGTAATTGTCCAGACATCCCCTCTAGACTGAAAAAATGCAGGCACATGCCTGAAGTGGCTTAGGCTAGAAGCCAGGGGCGCTAAAGCAGTCCTCCTTTCCCTTCTACAGTGCTGAGCTGGAGGGGGCGTGGCCAGGCCCGTGCAGGATGCTCTAATTAGGGAAGGGTCCCCCCCTCCTGAGCAGCTCAGCAGGGAATTGATAACACAGTGTTTATTAGCCCTAACTCAGTGTTTATCACCTCATTAAGAAAACAACAGGGGAACATTACGAGCTACCTGTTGATTCTGTCTTTGTCCCATCTGCCACAGCATGGACCGTAGCCAGCATGTGGTCTGCTAGCTAACATTGCGTGTCTGTGGAAGGCAGAGGGGACCCGGGAATCCCTTAGAAGGGAGGTGGGGGGAGTAGGGGAGAGGAGCAGGCAGATGCCTGCAGTCCCTGCCAGAGCTCCAGCAGAGGGGAGGGGCCAGCCCTGCTGTGGAACAGAGCCCCACCCAGCCCAGAGATCATGCTGGGGGAGTCTGGTTTAACTTAAACCAGCAAGGGGCCTGGGACAGGCACTTCATAAACCAATTTGACCCAAATCAGTCAAGTCTGATACTACATTCAACCAGGTTTATCTCAGACCAGTTTCAGCCACTTTCAAACCAGTTTATGTGTACTGAACATCTGTTCTGTTACAGGTTTAAACTTAAACCGGTTTATATGTAATGTCTGTCCCTAGCCTAGTGCACCCTGGTCATGTGCTCCTCCACCCCCAAATAGTGTGGCCTGCATAGTCATGTGCTGCTCCCAGCAGCTTAGGAGTTGGACAGATATGGTTTTATGCATTTTGGGATGGAGGACTTAGCTTTAAAATAGCCATCAGTGTAGCAATAGCAAAAAAAGTCAGAATGCCTCTGTGTGCCACAACTTAAAACCTTGGCTAACTCTATCAGAGCAAATAGCAGCTTGGCAATTACTGCATCAAATGTAGTGATATCAAAGGATATAAATGAGCAAATCCGCAGTACAGACATGCTATCACTCAGAAAACACAAACAATTCCAAGGGGGGCAGTCTTTATCTCCATCTTATTCTCAAAGCCCAACAGCAGTTGGACCCCTTGTATAATGCATCTTTTGAGAGCTGGGATTAAAAGAACTTATTTACATATTTGTGAAACACCAAGAGATTTCCTTTTTTAATTTTAGCTAATTTAAATTAACCTCAATTTGTTTTTAAGACAAGTTTCAATTGAGAAAGAAATACAAATTATGGTCAGCTCTTATTATGTGTTAAAAAGATTCATCTTTCTATAGGAAAGGGTTCAGACTCCACAAGAGGAAAAAACCCAACAGTGTGTATAAATAGAGGTGTTGAACATGAGATGCCAGTAACTATTCTAGCGCTGCATAAGTAGTCAATGATCTCACTTTATAAGTGCTGGGCCTGATTCTTTTCTCACACTGGTAGAAAGCAGAAGCAAGCCCAGTGAAGCTAAAGAATGTGAAAATCAGTAGCAATATTCCCAGTTCTGAATTCTCTATTTAAAAAATGGGATATTTTACTGTTGGTAAAATATTGAAGGGCAGTGAATGTTTGGAAGTACTTGAATTAGGACCTTAACTGAAGGATAACACATTGTAGTTAGTTCTGAAAAAAAAGAAAGGATTGAGTGATACAGAATTAAAAAATGAAAGAAGACATAAGGACCTTGTTACACATTAATTATAAATAGCTCCTGGAGCTCTTAACCCCTGGATTGTCTACACATTTACACCTGAGAGTAGTTTTAAACACACCTTAGGCAGCTTAAAGTGATGCCACTCCAGGGCAGGTTTAAATCTTGATCTGTGTTACCCATCTTAAATTCCATTAATGTGTGGCCACCCCCCACAGATGAGCTGGCCAATTTGCAGTCCTTCAGCATCCCAGGATACACTGTCCTTTCCCCCATCCTCCTGTTCTTTGTGGACGAACTTTCCTCACCCTAAACTCTACAGCCAAGGGAGTGGTTCTGGCATCTCCCTCACATGCCATGGGGGTGTGACCTTTCCACACCAAGGGGGGACCCCTGTGCAAATAGCCTGCAGAGCACATGCCAGCTGACCAGGTCACAGGGCATGGACAGGTCCAGGAACAGGTCTAAGTGGGGCGGGGGGAGACAAGGAAGGGGGTCAGATTGGGTCTCCCAGAGCTGGGGCTTCCCTCCCAGGGCAGCGGCAGTATCTCCCCCAAAAGTACCTTCCCTCACTGATCCCACCACCCAGCCGCTAGGAAGCATGGCCAGCAGCCCCCCACACCCTAATCCCAATTTATTAAAACATGAGACCTTCTTTAATTTACTTCCTCTTTATTTCTTTCTAAATTCTTTTTCTTTTATGCTTCAGTGGTTGGCTTACTTATTTTTACCACCCCTCCCCCACCCAATTTTCATTCCATCACCCGTTTCATTACATACCCCATCCCATTAACTCTCTGCCTCCCAACTTCATGATCCCCTCTCCCCGCGACCCATCTCTCACCCCCGCCTGCCCCCGCCCAGAACAGGAATAGAAACCTCTAGTGGCAGCTCAGAGCTATAGCTCCTATGCAGACCCCTCTTTGCCAGCCCTCTAGTGGCAAGTCACAGCTGTGCAGGTGGGGGGAAAGTCAGAGAAGGTTTTTAGCCTTAAGGTATGACTGCTTCAAACTTGAACTAGCACTAACACCAATCAACATTTGAGCAACTTAAAGTGCAATGTGTAGCAAGGCCCTACTTAACAGCCATATTTGGATCCAGTTCAGAATCCCTTTCAAAGCTCAGTGAGCTTCTGTTCTAGGGTTTTATTTGATTCAGTAGAGAAATAATGGTTGTCCAAGCCCCACAACTCACATATATTTAATACTACATCTCATGTGGGAAAGTAGTTCCAGTACCAAAAAGGGGTAAAAAAATAGAAAAAGGTGAAATACTGGGCGTGTCCACACAAAACATGACAATGCTATAGTGACATAGTATGGTGCCATAGGCTACATTGGCAAAAACTGTGATGTCACTGCTACATCGCCGTAGTAATGTGCTCCCTTGTTATAGTGTGTTGCTATGGCAACACAGTGGCCAAAAATAACTGTGTGTGGCTGACACAGCACAGTACAGGCTCTTATGCACCATCTTCTAGTACTTCCAAAAGGAAGTACCAAGTGATGACACAGTAACAACAGCACCATACGGCCATATGTAGATGTGCCCACTGAGTAAGAACTTGTATCTAGGACTAGGCTGGCAGAATTCAAAATAAGGACACAACATATAGAAAAAAGAAAGGGAGAAAAGTGTGTGTGTGGGGGAGAGAGAGAGAGAGAGAGAGAGAGAGAGAGAGAGAGAGAGAACAGAGCCCACCAGGCTTGTTTTGGGCAAAATTTAAGTCATTCTGTTCTGATTTTGCAAGAAAAAGTCAAGAACTGCCCTGATTCTGGATTTTGAATTCATAACTCAGAGGCATGCGGGCTGCACTGTGACTGGCCTGGAAGCATAGCATGCCAGTGCCTTTCTCTGACCAAAACAAAGGGTCCCTGAACCATTGCTGGGACCTAGGAGATTAGGTGCTGGCAAAGCCTTGCTAAATTATTTATTCAATGGCCTCCTCCATCTAGATCAAGGTCAAATAGTGTTCTAGGTCTTTGGACTTGGTGGCAGGTAGGCTTTTTTCCATCGACATTCTGTGCTCTTCAGTCGGTATGGCTGTGCTCTCTTTTGGTACCTACCTCTATCCTTTTCTGCTGAAATCAGCCTAGTTGTGGGACTGGCTTGGGCTTTTCTGATGCCTTTCTCTTTGTGGAATGGCCAAGGGTGAATCCAAGGGGGGTGCACTGGTGTACCTGCACCCTCGCTTTGATTCCTGCTCCACCCAAAGTTTAAAACAAACTGCCTGGCAGTGACAGCAGCATTTCTAGTCAGACAGTGTTAAAGGAATCAATTGATTTTGTGGCTCATTATAATCTACCTGATTTTCTTTATTCCACAGGTGTTAGGGACCATCTCTTTTTTAATTGTCTTGAAGTTCCACCAATCAAGTTATCCTTTGTTCTGCAATTCTGCTATTTGATAACTTATCCTGGTAACGAAGCTCCTGTTTCACTGTCCTGCAGCTTGTTTTTCACTCATTCCAGTGAACTTATATTTGTTTTTGCTTCAGTCTTAAATTGAATAATACAGTCCTAGGCTCTTCCATATTAGTAAAGCTTCTAGTTTATTTTTAACTCAAGAAAAATATGTGTTGTTTTATATGTAATGATGAACCTCGCCATCTGGAGGTCTAGATCTGCCCATGGAGAGGTCATTGACCAGCTGATGATCAGTTACCTGGTTCTCTCCATCTGAACCCACCCCTGGATATATTTGCCAACCTTCAGAGAAAGATCTTGCAGTTATTTTCTCTAAGAGCAGTAGGTCTTTAAAGGTGCCCTAAGTTTTTTCTGAGAGAGTAGATAGGGACTGGTTTGCATCTGCAACCAACACCACACATTCTATCTCCAAGTCGTGCAGATCATCCTTAATAATCCTTTTGACTCAGTATAAAGCAGGGACAGGCAAAGTCCAGCCCATGGGCCAGATCCAGTCAGCAGTGGGTTCCATTTCCCAGCCACCCCTGGGGCCAGTCTTCAGGGAGACCCCAGCTGCACCTGCTCTGTGAAAGGTCAAGGTTGGGTTTGCCATGGAGACCAGCCTCAGCTGCACTGTCAGGGTGCATGGCAGGGCAGGGCAGGGCAGGGGGCTGCTCCAGAGCCACTGGGATCTTGTGATGGGGACAGCTTGCTTTGATGGGGGTAGCTTGCTTCAGAGCCAGGGTAGAGCCGTGATCTGCAGCCGGCACACTCTGGGCAGGGGTGTGCAGGCTACAGATTGTGGCTCTGCTCTAGCTCTTTGCAGCGGTGACAGCCTGGTCTGGAGCAGGGACAGAGCTGCGATCCCGTACCTGCGCGCCCCTGCCTGGAGCATGCAGGCTACAGATCACAGCTCTGCAGCTTGCTGCCCCCCTTGCCAGGTCCCAGCAGCTCTGGAGCAGCCCTCTGCCCTGCTCTGCCATGTGCCCTGGTACTAGAACTACTTTCCCACATGAGATGTGGTATTAAATATATGTGAGTTGTGGGGCTTGGACAACCATTATTTCTATATTGAATCAAATAAAACCCTAGAACAGAAACTCGCTGAGCTTTGGAAGGGATTCTGAACTGGATCCAAATATGTGTCTGAGGCTGGTCTCCATGGCAACCCCAGCCTTGAGCTTTCACAGTGCAGGTGTGGCTGGGGTCCCCATGGAGACTGGCCCCAGCCATTTGGGCAGGAGCTGCTGGGAAATGGAGTACAGCTACCGGCTGGATTGACCATTTTGCCCACCCCTGGTAGAGAGCCTGTTTGCATACACACCTTCCTCAGCTGGTACAATTAACAGCTCTTTTGTATTTACCCAAAGTCTTTCCTGAGACTTCAATGAGCTTCTGATTTTTCAGCAGAACTTCCTCAGAACCTGGAAACATGTCTCAGTGATCACATCTATGATGACAGTCAGAAAGGGCTCCCTGAACTACCGTTGTGAAGCCTACAGCTCTATGTCAAGGGGTTAGAAGGTTTTGCAGTGCATGGCATGCTGGAGCAACAGGAACATTTGGACAGGGGGATGGGGGGCATTAGCAATTGTTACTTTCTGTAAGTTAAACACATCCACTATATTGTTCTCTAGTCTTCCTTTTTCCTCTGTAGTCTGCTTGTCTCATTCACTTACCTATTATTATTTCTTTGGGTGTGGATATACATATATTTCCACAATACATAATACCATAGGATCCTATCTGATATAGAGCCTGAGGGCCAGCCCACTCTGCTTCAAGTGAGGCTGGGCCAAGTAGACTCCTCCCTCCCTTCCCCTTGACTTCTCTGGTACAGCATAGTTGCAGCGGCTCATCACAGTGAGCAGGCAGGCCAGCAGGATGACTACTCAGTGCACTGCATCATACCCTGTCCCACGTGGGCCCAGCTGCTTGTAGCTGCAGTGCCAGGACTCTGCAGTGCCCATAGAAAGCCAGGTGGGTGGGAAGGGGTAGATGCAGGGGTAGAGGAGTCTGTGTGCTGCACAGCCTGGCCCCGTAGCAAAGAGGCATGGGCCAGGCTGTGCAGCACACAGACTCCTCTACCTCCTCAGGTTCTTGGCAGAGGCCAGCAAGCCAGATAGGATCAACTGGCATCTGCCTGCTCCCTCCCTCCCCCCTCCCACTTCCTCTCCCTCACCAGCTCACCAAAGCTCATTAAGTGGTTCTCCAGCCCAAATAATTGCCCAGCCTTGAGGAAATGGGATAAGAATTCATAGTTGAGACCATGCTTAACGCACTTCAGTCTGGCTGATTTCATGTTCAAGTTGGTTTGTATATTTCTGGCATTGACGTCAAATTGGTGTCCATTCATTCTTTCACATAGGGATTGCCCTTTCTGGCTACTGTAGACAGCAGAAGGGTACTATAAGCAGGTGATGGGGCATATGACATTGGCAGAGAAGCAGGTGAATAAACTGTGAATGTTATAATCTATGTTGTTTAGTCCAGTGACTATATAGTCTGTGTTGGTGATTTTTCTGTTAGCAAGAAATCCATATTACTTGCACAGTTTAAAGACTTTAGATTCACTTTGGCCTACATTACAATGATAAAGCTCCCAGTGACTTCACTTTGGACAAATCTTAGGGGCCCAAATTTAATGTAAGCCTTTGCACTGGCCCCTTGCATATGATGAATATTACCATTGAGTATCAAGTTTAATAATGAGCATTAAATAAAAATATACATTGGCATTTGGAAACTCACCAAACATGCTGAGTTCTTTTGAAACCAGGCCCATAGAAAATGAAATGCCCTGTCCTTGCTAGAAAAATTTTCAGAGTAAAACTGAGGCACTTGTCCATGATGGTGCAGAGGAACCTTGTTCCAGTGCTTCCCAAGCTCCATGTTTATTTTCCTAGTAGACAAGCTGCATCTAAATCCAATAAGAATAACCAATAGCATAACTAGGGCAGGGTGTTGGGGGCAGCTGCCCCAGGTGCTGATTTTGGGAGGAGAGGCAGAAAAATATCAACTCTCATCACAGCTGCACAATCACACCAGGGACATGGCAGCAGCTGGAAGTCACTGTTGCCCCCATACATCCCACTCCCCCAGGTGGGACTGCCCCAGGCCTGACTGCCTTGTTATGCCTCTGGGAGCAGACATGTGAAATGTAATCACCTGATATCTGGGAAGTCAGACTACATGATCTAATGGCTCCTTCTAATCTTAACATTTATATGTGGATAAATAAATCAGGATTTAAGGTCTGAATGGCCTTCCTAAGGAAGGATGAGTAAGGCCTGAACCATAAAGATTTCCTACCTCTACTTTATGCATCTAAAAATTCCAGTTTCCAGGCTGTCAGTTTCTCCTCCTCCAGATCCTCATCCTCTCTCTCTCACCGCTAGATTCACACTCTGTCTGATTTGTGTGACACACTAGCTAGATCCTACATTTAAAATAGACACTTATGAGTCACCTGCTGTTCAGCAAAGCATTCCAAAAACACTTTAGATGCATAAGATAAGGCCTTAAGAAACAATCTAAAAACTCTGCATCATTTCTCCAGATGTTCTTTCTTGTGCACTCTGAAACTGCTGCAATTTTTTAGAATAGCATGGTGTTTTAGACATGACTGAAATGCATCTGATTAGTGCCCATCACTATTTTTTTTTAAATAAGTACTTTGGCCATCACTTTAAAATGCACTAGTCAGAATGTACAGACCATGTGTCTAGTCTCACACTCCTGCTTCCTGAACTGAAAACAATTGTATATTTTTTGTTAGAGGAGCCTTTAAGAGCTAGATAGCAGAAGCAAACCCATGCCTTTGACATGATATAAACTGCATGTGAATTTTACTCTTTCAGCATCCCGTTCTTTTTCATGGAGCAATCTCTAGAATGTATGTTTCCAGTGGATAGTGGAAATGTCTCATGAATGAATTTACTATCATCAAGTTCATAAAATTAAGTGATAGCAAGCTGATCCATACGTTTAAATTTCTCCATGCTCCCAGTAAAGAACAAATGTTTTCAAATTATATCAAAATCATTTCTATAAGGAAAGCCCTTAGTTATTTAAGTCTTTCCACAAAGACATTCTAACATATGTTTAGACACATTTTATTTCAGGTTGATTAGGTTACATTGACCTGTCATAACATAACACAACATTTGTTCCATCTGAGATTAGCAGATTGAGAGCAAATACAGAAATCTTATCTCACTGTCTTTAATTCTTATTCCTCTGGCTATTTCAGTCAGGAACCCATATTCTAAAACAATGCCTGCAGGAGCATTTATGAGACTGCAGAAGTGGATGAAACTCACCTTTGTACGAAGGTCTGTTTCACATAAATCCTCTTTAAGCTCTATTTAAAAGTTTTATCTGCTTACCAACAGCCTGATAATCATTTTTTTAGTCTGGACCATTTGAGATCACACACTTGTTTATAGCACTAACCTAGAGGTAAGAGGCAGAGGTGAAGCTACTTATTAGTCTGGGCATTTGTTCATTTATTTCTATTAAAAAACCATTAACATGGTTTGTACAAAGTTTGTACTAAGACTCAAGCTTTGTTGCATGACGCAGCATTGTTCTCCACTCCCTTTCCCACTCTTCTGGAACACCTCGGGTAGGAATGAAGGTGTCTGCATTGCAAGTCTCTGATAAAGAAAAAACAAGGTAGCAACATAGTTTACAGTACAGGGGATGCTTAAAGCAAGCTAGTCAAGTCTTCTCCCTCACCCTGAGACCCAAGCAGAAATAAGTCTGGGAGCAGTGTCTCATGTAACAATCTGCACTGAGCACAAAATAGCTGATGGTCTCTGCAAACAGCACAGTCCTTGTAGATTTGGAGCACCATTTGGGCATTCAGAAAATAAGTAGAGATCTAAACTAGAGTTGTACAGACAGATTTGAGAGGACTGCAAGTAAGGAATCGCTTGAAATAGTTAATGGCTTGTGAAACCATAAATTTACCATGTGACATGACTCACCAGGGCCAACTTCAGGGTTTAAGATGAAATGTTTTCAAAGTTCACATTGTGTTTGTCAATTAAGTTTCAGGGACCTGGAAAGTGTTATAATTTTTAATGACCAGAACTAAGCTTGGAAGCTAACACTCAATTCAGATAAATGGAGGAAGTTCACACCTGTGCTGCTGCCAGGTTGCTTCAGTCTGTCTGCCTGAAGAGCAAGCAGAGTAGAAGGGTATGGATTTGACAATGTTTGCAAGCAGGTGTGATGGAAATTGTGTTTTATATTTTAAATAAGGAAAACTGCACTCCTGTAGAACACAGCAGACTCCCTGGGAACAGTGCAAGCCTGCAGCCTTCAGGGATGTATTTGGTAACTGTTTTGGTCTGAGACAAAAAGAAATGCAAAACTCTAGAACTCTTGGTTCAGAGATGATCCCTTTTATTAGACCAACTCAAAAAACTGCAAAAAAAAATCTTTTCTGCAAGCTTTGGGTGCACACACCCTTCCTCAGGCTCAGAAAAAATTAAAGATGGTAAAAAGTCCCCACAGGTAGAAAATAAACGTATGGGCTTTTTCCACCTATGGGGACTTTTTACCATCTTTAATTTTTCCTGAGCCTGAATGAAGAAGGGTGTGCGTGCCCAAAAGCTTACAGAAAAAAAAAAATTTTTTTTTGCAATTTTTTAGTTGTTCTAATATCAAGTCTGCAACCTGAATTTTTGGCATCAGAATATTTATTTTTCTTTGTTAATTAATGTAAATTCCAACAGAAAATTTTGACATTGCCACCAAAAATCACTGCATGAGTTAAACAGTCACACAGTCTGGTAATTGCTTCTCAAGAAAAAAACATTATCTTGAACCCACTATGCAGCAGTAAGTGGAATAACTGCCATGCTACAGGTTCCCTTACCAGAAGATTTGTAAAGCGTACAGCATCTGCTATGCTAGCTGAGAGGTTCGCCATTCTGCATGTACCTTGTATATACTAGTAACCAATACAAAGCAAACAAAAGACTGAAAGCTAGCTTAAGCTATTTACATGCTGTATCACTAAGCATAATCTATAGATCACAGTTTTCTTAGCAATCCATTTTTGACAGAACTTACTTGAAACATGTTACTCCCATGCCTCGTCTCTTTCCTTGGTAACTAGTCTGTTAGCGAAATAAAACGGTTATACCCACAAGAAACAGGAGTAACCCAAATGCCTAATGTTTGGGAGGGAGGAGGGAGGAAACATAAGGGGATGGGGTGGCAAGAAAAAAGTAGGGTGAAAACTGCATCCATATCCAGTGGTTGGCATCCTGGGCCCGTTGGAACTGCCCCAATGGTTTCATTTAGCATTGGTACTAGCATGGAGTTTCTTACAGTTCTTCAGGATGTTACACTCTTACCACAAATAAATCCCTCAGTTTCTTGGATTTGGTTGCTGCAGCCAGTCTTCCCTGTCTTTCACTCTTTCCCTTGTTTTCATGGAGTTGCCTCATTTGCATTGCTGGTGTCATCACCCCTCTTTCATCTAACCCCATATTTTATTTCCCAACCATCATTCCTGATGTCTCTTTCATGTTCATAGTAGTTCATAGGTGGTAGGGTCAGAAGGGACCTGAGCAGGTCATCAAGTCCGACCCCCTGCCATGGAAGGAAAGAATGCTGGAGTCAAACGACCCCGGCCAGGTGATTATCTAGCCTCCTTTTGAAGAGCCCTAGGGTAGTAGCGAGCACTTCCCTTGGCAGTTGGTTCCAGATCCTAGCCGCCCGGGCTGTGAAGGAGTACTTCCTGATGTCTAGCCTGAATCTACCCTCAATCAACTTGTGGCTGTTATTCCTAGTTACTCCTGGTAGTGCTCGGGGGAACAGGGACTCTCCCATTCCCTGCTGGTCCCCCCTGGCAAGTTTATAGATGGCCACCAGATCCCCTCTCAGCCTTTTCTTGTGGAGGCTGAACACGTTCAGATCCTGTAGCCTCTCTTCGTAGGGCCTGCTCTGCTGCCCCCAACCGTGCGAGTGGCTCTCCTCCAGACCCTCTCAATGCTATTCGCATCCCTCCTGAAGCACGGTGCCCAGAACTGGACACAGTACTCCAACTGTGGCCTGACCAATGTTGCATAGAGGGAGAGGATCACCTCCTTGGACCTGCTTGTGATGCATCTGTGGATGCATGACAAGGTGCAGTTAGTCTTACTGACTGCGTCCTCACATTGGCAGCCCATGTTCTTCTTGGAATCAATAATGACTGCAAGATCCTTTTATGACTGTGCTGATGAGAAGGGAGTTCCCCAGCCTGTAGTTATGCTGCTGGTTCTTCCTCCCCAGGTGCAGTACCCTGAACTTGTCAGCATCGAATCCCATCCTATTCTCATCCACACACCCCTGTAACCTGTCCAGATCTCACTGTAGCCTGTCCCTCCCTTCTAGCGTGCCCACCTCTCCCCACATCTTAGTGTCATCTGCAAATTTGAACAAGGTGCTTTTCACCCCCTCATCCAAGTCGCTGATGAAGATGTTGAACAGTACAGGCCTGAGGACTGAGCCCTGGGGGACTCCACTGCCCACATCCCTCCAAATTGAAAATGACCCATCCACCACCACTCTCTGGGTGTGGCCCTGCAGCCAATTTGCCACCCGTCTGACTGCGTAGGCATCAACGCCACAGTCGCCTAATTTTTTAATGAGAATGGGGTGAGATACAGTGTCAAAGGCCTTCCTGAAGTCCAGAAAGACTATGTCCACCATGACACCCATGTCCACGGATTTTGTGACCTAGTCATAAAAGGCAACCAGGTTGGTCTGACAGGACATGTCCCAAATGAACCCATGTTGGTTCCCCCTGAGCATAATTTCCCCTGCTGGTACCTTGCAGATGTGCTCCTGGATAATTTTCTCAAAGAGCTTCCCCAGGCAAGACTAACGGCCCTATGGTTACATGGATCTTCCTTCCTCCCTTTTCTGAAAATGGGGACCACATTGGCCCATTTCCAGTCCTCTGGCACCTGGCCAGAGCACCACAAGTGCTTGTAAAGCTGTACCAGGGGTCCCGCAATGACCCCTGCCAATTCCCTCAGCACCCTGGGGTGGAGATCATCTGGACCTGCTGATTTAAACATGTCCAGCCCCACCAGAAGTTCCCTAACTAGGTCCTCCCTGACCCTAGGCCTGGCGGTGCCTCTCCTCAGTCCGTCCGGCATCCCGGTGGGGGAGATGTTCTGGTTCCTCCCCTAGGACAGGACCTATTATGCAAGCACCTCACTACTCCCTAGTTCTGCTATGATTAAAAAGAAATAAATACCTAAAATACAACAGGCAAACTGATCTTCTCTTTGGCATAGAAACAGCAGGAAACATACTGGTTCCAGGATTCCTTCCTTCCTTCTGCCATTTAACCGGATATCACTCCACAAACTGTTGTTCTGCTGTTTTTAACTTTCTGACTTCAGAACCAACCACTTGCCATAAAAAGCTACCTCTCAAACCCTTTAAACTGCATTACAGTTTGCACTGCTCTTGGAAGGCCATTGTCATTTTTTTCAGTCAATGTCATAGTGTGAGCTGGCCCTGTAAGATTACATCTTTACCGTGGAATAATTGAGCACAAGTGGATTGTCCTCACTGTAAAGCCTTACTCAGCCCAGACTGGTGTACAAGCAACTATAGGCCCGTAAGCATCACCTCGGTCCTCGGGGAGATCTTGGAGAAAATCATCAAGGAGCACATCTGTGGGGGGCCTGCAGGGGAGATCATGCTCAGGGGCAATCAGCATGGATTCATCAAAGGCAGGTGCTGCCTGACCAAACTGATTGCCTTTTATGACCAGGTAACTAAATCTTTGGATGATGGTGTCGCCATGGACATAGTCTTTCTAGATTTTAGGAAGGCCTTTGACACCATCTCTCACCCCATCCTCATCAATAAATTAAGCGACTGTGGCATCGATGCCTACACAGTTGGATGGGTAAAAAACTGGCTGATGGGGCGCACCCAGAGAGTAGTGGTAGATGGGTCATACTCAGCCTGGCGAGATGTGAGCAGTGGGGTACCCCAGGGCTCAGTCCTTGGGCATGCACTGTTTAACATCTTCATCAGTGACTTGGACGAGGGGGTGGAAAGCACATTGTCCAAGTTTGCTGATGACACTAAGATGTGGGGTGAGGTGGGCACACTTGAAGGGAGAGAGAGGCTGCAACTAGATTTAGACAGACTGCAAAAGTGGGCAGATGAGAATAGGATGGGGTCCAATGTAGACAAATGCAGGGTGCTGCACCTTGGGAGAAGGAATCCACAGAATACGTACAGGCCGGAGAGTTCCCCTCTTGAAAGCACAGAGGTGGAAAGGGATCTTGGAGTCAATAATGACTCCAAGATGAACATGAGCTGCCAATGCCAGACCGCCGCCAGCAAGGCCAGCCATACCTTGTCATGCATCCAAAGGTGCATCTCAAGCCGGTCCAGAGAGGTGATACTCCCCCTCTATGAGACTTTGGTCAGGCCGCAGTTGGAGTACTGTGTCCAGTACTGGGCGCTGCACTTCAAAAGGGATGTGGCCAGCCTGGAGAGGGTTCAGAGGAGGGCCACCAGCTTGGTGAGGGAGCAGCAGGACAGGCCTTACGAGGAGAGACTTAAACCTGTTCAGCCTCAGCAAGAGGAGGCTGAGGGGGGACCTGGTGACTGCCTACAAACTCATCAGGGAAGATCATCAGCAAATAGGAAGAGCCCTTTTCTCCCCAGCACCACCTGGGGTAATGAGGAACAATGGTAATAAGCTGATGGAGAATAGGTTTAGGTTAGAGATCAGGAGGCAATATTTTACAGTTAGGGTGGCCAGAATCTGGAACCAACTTCCTAGGGAAGTGGTCCTCGCCCTACCTTGGGCATATTCAAGAGGAGGTTGGATGATCACCTGTCTGGGGTCTTGTGAACCCAGCATTCATTCCTGCCTGTGGCAGGGTGTCAGGCTAGATGATCTGTTCAGGTCCCTCCTGACCCTAGCTACTATGAAACTATGTGACTAGAAAAGTAAGTGCAGGGCAGCAAGCAGGCCTAAAGCCAGGATGGATAAATTGTCACGGTAGTCTTTTTCTTGGATTCCAAATGTAGAATACCCAGAAGCAGAAAAAGCCCGAGTTTCATCACTGAATGCTGCTATTCTCCTGAAAACAAAAACAAAACCAACAGGGCCTTTCCTGGCTCAAAGAGGTATCTCCCTGTAAAATGAATCTCCTCTGCAGGCTGAGTCCCGGTGGGGGATCAGCAAGTTTGAGCTTGTAGAAGGGTCACAGCTGGGTGGCATCCTTCTCAATTAGTAATGATCCTGGAAGATCTCCCAACACTTAATTAGACACAGTTGAAAATGTCATGCTGTTTTCTAATGCTGACATGAATGGGAAACTGCCAAAATGGCAAAGATCACTCATCCAGCTCGCCAGGGCATTCTATGAGTCATGGTTCAGCAAAACATCTGATATAGACCAACGTGCATGTCCAGAAAACCTTTTTTATTCTATGCAGATTCCTCTTCACAAGGGGGGGTGGGGAGAGGACATTTTTCTTTAGAAAAACATAATAGAAATTATAGGAAATTCTGATTTCGATGGCAAGCTATGCCAACCAGCTCCCTAACACAAGCTTGCTGACCTAAATCAGATAACAGGGTGCAAGTTGGGCAGTATCAGTCATTCAGCCAGCTGTGATGGAGAGCTCTTGGTGAGCTGCAAAAGAGATTGGACAGAAATTCAGAACCAGGCAGTTTATTGAAATAAGATACTGCATAATATGAAAAAACAGTGGTCATGGCAGGAATAGCAATCAGAAAGAAGAGTGATGAAGTGTTATGCTACTTGTAGACAGAGACCACCAGAAGCTGCATTCTGGAAAATACACACATTACTTAAGTACAATTGTAGACAACTGGAATAAGCTCCGAGGACCACTCTAAATCACCACAAACAAACACAAACAGCCCTGCTTTTGTTGTAGCTGTTGTCCCAGAGGCTTCAAAGATAGCGTGCGGGCCGGGAGCGGTCCGAGGTCCTTTTTTTTCGCGCAGTGCGCTGTGGCCAGCAGCCCGGACATGCCGGGTCGGGGAAGACAGGCGGCACACTAGAATTAGGCACGGACGCTTAATGGTTGATTTAAGATTGTTTACTTACATTGTAGATGGTTGCGGTGCAGGCTGGAAAACTTCCAGGAAAACTTCACTTAAGTCCTAGTTTAAGGACTTGGACAGAGCTCTGGATTCACTCACACGAAGTTTGCTAGGCTCCGTGGAACTTGTACCCTTCCCTGCGCACACGTCGAGGGATCGTTCGGCGACGGGGAGAGGCTAGAGGCTGATCAGACCCCTATAGCCTTCTTGAAATACACGCTGGGTCCGATAGGCTCCACAGCGCTTAGAGATCTTCACGAGACGTGAAGTCTCCTCCTCCTGATGTTTGTGGAGTCCTCCAACTTGGGCGGAAACCACTCAAGCCTCTTATACGGCTAGCAAGCCAATCGCTAGCCACCACGTAGGAATAATTTAGAACTAGCCAATAGTGGGGCACAAATCTGAATACACATGGCGGGAACTCCTTGCAACGTGCATTTCTGTGTTGCAACGAAGAAATGCACCCTGCAAAGAAAGCTACAAGTGGCGGGAAATAATTCAGCAGTGCCGAAGCACACAAACAAAAAAATCACACCCTTGGGTTGTGACAGATAGAAGTGGTGACAGAGATATTTCTAGGTCCAGCCTGTCCTGAAACACCTTAAGATGTAACCCTTCATGGCACAATGCCTAACAAGTAAGAGGAAAAGGGGATTATAATTGCTTATGAAAGAAAATAAAAACACAGAACAAAAACTTGGAGTTTACAGGGATTTCAAAGCACTGAGATAAAACATTTCACCCATCTTCACGCCCACTTCAGGCCCAAAAAGCCCTAGGAAACCTAGTTAATGCATATACACAATCCCACTTATAACCATGCATGTGGCGGGTGTTGCCCACTTAAATCAGAGAGGTCCAAAAGTGTGTGCATGCTTATTGTGTAGCACCGGCTAGTCCTGTCTTGGCTGTCTTGTTTGATCAGTTGCTGCCAGTCACACTAAACTAAAGCCAAACTATGTGAAAACAAATGAAGACAAGGAATGACATTATAAGCTCCTATCAAACCTGTTTCACCTTCAAACTATATGGAGCAACATAAACCTTGAACACAAGAGGGAAGATGGAGAAATGCTTTTGAAGTTGCACTATTTTATCAGCATGAAAAATAGGGCAGTGTCCTAGTTTTCTGCTTTCTGTCTGTTGCAGCTGGGGTATAAATGTCCTTCTAGCTGTTTTCATTGGCAGATAAGGCGAGCACGTGTGAGTGTGACTTAACTGAGGTGTCATGGGGTCTAACCCTGCCTTTTGATATCTAGTCACAACCCCCACTGAAACAGGTAGAAACTGTGCCTACATATCTGACGCAGGCTTTCACTTACGATTTTTCTCCAGAGGCTTGTATTCCAGCTGCCGCAGAAACTTTCTGCAGTGCTGCCCTAGGCTAAACAGAAGACATGTTTTTTACAACATGGCCCCATACAATGCATTGTGGTCACCAGGCTGCTGCAAGGGGATACAATTGCTGAGTCCAACAGGCTTTTAAGCAAATTGGGCAGGGATGGAGTCTTGCCATTGTTTCTAGCTCTGGGGTTAGAAGGGCATCAGTCCTCTTATTTGGGACATGTACTGCTTGGTCCCAAGATCCTTGTCTCAGACTTGCTGAGTCCTTGCCTTGCCACAGCCTCGTGTACACGCTCCCCCAGTTCCAAATAAGCTGTTGGCATTCGAGGTGTCTTTTTTATATCTTAAGCACAGATACTTTCATTTTGTGGCATTCGAGAAGGGGGAGGACCATGACTTTCATGACCTTTTTTATTTTCATGCTCTTATGAACATGAGATCTAAGAAGGATGTTTATGTCTCTGTTCTTCAATGGTTTATTGGTAACAGCAATATCATTATGGCAGCTGCTTCATGTCTCTGACTTGCTGGCTTTTCTTTCCTGTCCCTGGCTTTCCCATCCAGGCCCTAGTTTGTCATTCAGCTTCCTTCTCATTTTCTTCCAGCTTACCACCTACTCAGTTTTCTACCCACAGCTAGTTCACTCCATAGACCCCTTACACTGCCTGCTTTTCTGAACTGGCCCCTTGGTCCTTCCAGGATTCTTCTTTCTTGTTATTGTGTCCTGTCACCATGTTCAACTTTGGGGCCAGAAATGGGTACATACTATTGCTCAATCTGTAGCCTTAGCAAGGTCCTCATTGGTGCATGGCTCTCCCATATGTGGGCAGGCCAGTGGTGTTCTGTGCTCTGATCGTTTCCATATGGTGTTTGTGTTGTTGGAATATCTCCACCATGGCATGACCTGAAGCCTAACTTTTCCCCTCAAGTTCTTTCTAGACAGGACCGCAGATTAAACTTGAAAGAGTCCCTCAGGATCAGGCACCTTTCAGTATTTTCAATTGATGTAGCTCATTCCATTCACAGATTTCAAAGTGCTTCATAAACATCATTAGCTAAAAAGCCCTCAGAGTCTGTGACGCAGGCCAGGTATCCTGATTCCCAGTCCCCAATTCTAAAAAACCTTACTCCAGCTCAAGATCATGATTCCTGTTAGTCCCTTTGTTGCTTCATCTTCAGGAACCTTTACTTCACCTTGGATGTTGCTGTATTTCACATATAATACTACTCCCAGTATCAAAAGCGAACCCAGAGATTTTGTTCGGAAGTGTAGAAGACATAACCCCCCCTTTCAAGGGCCGTGGAACAAAGGAGTCTGTGAGGATCTGAAAAACATTCTTTCCACTTTCACTGTCACAGAAGACAATGCTAAACGAGCGCAGCTTCCCCTCAGTATTAATTATTAATGAAGACAGAACACTGGAGCAGTTCAGCTGAAGGATAAAAGAGTGATTCACAGCCAACACTGCCCTGTGACTCCAGTATCCTGTTCATGCTTTCACAGAGATTCAGTGTACTTGCAACGGCGCACAAGACAGTACCTTCTGCTTAGTGGGGGACTTCGACTTAATGATGGCATGTGGAATGTCCTGGCAAAAAAATCAGAACAGTAATTATAGCAGATCCTATGTATACAAGACACGTAGTTATGCTTGAGTTACAACATGGTGTTCTGGATTTTTCAGGCTGGTTTAGATGACTGACTGCTTTTGATTTTTCCCCTCTCCTTACAAAATGTATCTATACACTAAAATACACATGTTAATGCAAGTGTGTGGCTGAAACATTTTTGTCCACTATCAGCTCATATAATAGAATCTGAAAATAAACTAACCCAGTGTTTAAAATTCTGGATCCCTTCAGTTTGGAAACAAAAAGGCAAGATATTTGGCACATCTCCTAGTTAATAGATTCTAAGTGAACAGTTATTGAGACAACTTCCACTGAACATATGGGTTATCTTGGGATAAAACAGGAAACTTACACTGTACCCAAAAGGTTTCATGCCAGCACAAAGGAGTAGACAATTCCGGGGTCATGTGGCCATTAAAGAGAACACTTTGCCTTAATTAAGGGTCCAGATTTAGCACCTTTTCTGATTGTTCAAATATGGTCAATGGAGAGTGCCCCAGGGAGTTTCCAGTGCTAGCTGGAAACTCCCTGGCAGCCCCCATATTGCTGGTGGAACATCTCCCTGCATGATGCTTACCTCCCAAGCAGGCAGCTATGCTGTGAATCAGCTGGTGCACCAGATGGTCTCAAGATGTAACCATATGTATGGCACATTGCAGTGGTCTAATCTTGAGATGACAAAGGCAGGGATAAGAACAGATAGGTCTTTGTTGAACAGGAAGAGTTGTACTTCAGAAAATTCAGATAGAAAAATACCTTCTTGGTCCTGTCAGCTATTTTTGCATCCAGTAGTAGCTCTGGACCTATGTCAGATTTTACTAAATGCTCCGGTAGTTGGAATAGCCAAATAAGCATTGAAGGCTATGCTCAGATACTACAGGCTGTATTATAAATGCCAAGATAGGCATCAGTTTACTAGTAATAAAGGGCAGATGCACTCTTTCAATCAGCATTCAATCAGAGATAAAGCGTGCCAGTTCTCCTCACTGTTTCTACGAGTTTAAGAAAAATGAGTGAAATTCATTGCTATATCTAACTAACGCTGTGGCAGAGTTGGGGAAGGGGAAACTGGATCTTAAGTAACACAGATTTTGGTCAAGTAGCCAAATATACCATGGTTATCACACATACATCCTCTGCTATTATGAATGGGCTTCTGTGTTCTTTTTTTTTTTTTTTTTTTTCCAAAGGGTCTTTCAGTGGTTTCTTGGTAACAGAATGGTTTAAGGCCAATATTGAAATTAGTCTTAAGACACAAATACAATGATTTTGGAGACCTCACCTAGCTGAAGATCCTGTTTGAGCCAATAATATCCAGCTTATAGAAAAAGAGTCTTTTTGTGAATCAGGACAGCTTGTTTATATACTCTTTCCCCAATAGGAAGCCATTATCTCTGGTGGCTAGTTCAGCATTTTTTTCTTCGGGGTCCCACTCCCACCACACTTACATGCTTTGTGCTCTGTGGTCTCCGCTCAGTTTGCTGAGCCCTTAACAGGGAACTCCCAGAACGCAGATGATCTGCACATGGTGTTAGCTCTATCCAGTGCCTGCTGACAGCACAGGGAGGTGGTTACAGCCTTTATTGGTGGTGAAGGGAAGGCACTGAAGCATCATCTCTGTCAGTCCTGCAAATATTGTCTATTGTCTTAAAGTAGGGCTTTAAGTGATTGCTTCTCAGTTTTGGAGGGCATGGTGTCCCATCCAGAAGAAAATCATTACTCTCAGGCAAGCCCCAAGGCTTTCCCAGAAGACACCTGCTATAATAAGAGGCTCTGTTTTGAAGACACAGACAACTGCAGAGACTCACAATGGTTCAGGTGTTCAAATAAACTTCCAATCCCACCTACAGCAAACCTTCTGGCTTCTGAGGCTGATTTATCATTAACTAATGGAACAAAATGCCTTAGCACAAAGCTTCAGCCAGTTAGCCAGTAGTACAAAACTTCCAACCAGGTTCACAACACTAAAATGCTCCATTGTTTATAAAAACCTTCTAACCCTGTTCATAATCCCAGTAGTTTTTTAGCCATGGGTTAAGCACTGACCACCCAGGAGAAAGCAAGCCAGCCAGCCTGCTCAACAAACATATTTCATCACCACCCACACTTCCTCCTTGATGACAGTTTGTGCAAAGGGCCCATCTGGACTGGATGAACTTCAGGAATCCCACCAGCAGCCATCACAGAGGAAAACAGCACAGTGCCCCAGCTCATATCACTCAACTGGCAGAGCTCCAGGGGCAAAGCATCAAAATCAAAAGAGCAGAAGGCCCAAGGTTTAAAGCCACCTGCATCAGACATAAGTGCTTGTATTTCAATAGACCCTGCTAAGAAATATTAAATACATACTTCCTGCATTGTGCACAATGTAATCATCTCTTTGGACAGGCAAGCATCAGCAGAACAATGGAAGCCCCTGCTGTTATTTATATTTATTAAAGGGACATAGGCCAAGTCAGACTCACACTGTTGGAAAATGTGTGTTACCCAATACTTTTTTTTTTTTTTTAAGACAGGCCTGTTAAATTCTATTGCCTAAGTCGAGTGAAAGGCAGAAAGTAAACAAATCAATGGGAATCAGCAAATTACATTTTTCAGAGTCTTTCAGCTTCAGTACTCTCAGAGGAAAAGAGCTCTAATTCTAATCTACTTTATATTTCAGGGCTCTTATATGGTTTGTGGACCACAAGAAATCTTTCTTCTGCATCTGGGTCCACCTGGCCATGCATAACAACAAGACCTTTAGGGCCTTGCTACATGTTGCACTTTAAGGTGCTCAAATGTTGATCGATGTTAGTGCTAGCTTGAGTTTGGAGCAGTCACATCTTAAGGCTAAACACCTTCTCTGATAGTCCCTCACCTGCACAGATGTACACAGAGAGCTGGGACCAGGGGCCTGACTAGGAGCCACAGCTCTGAGTTGCCACTAGAGGGATGATGAGTTGGGACAGGCTTCCATCCCTGCTCTAGGTGAGGGGTATGAGACAGGTGGGGGAGGGGGGGACATAAAGTTGGGAGGCAGAGAGTTAATGGGATGGGGGTGTGTAATGAAATGGGAGGTGGAAAGGAAATGGGAGTGGGGGAAGGGTGGTGAAATGATGTCAGCCAGCCACTGAAGGATACAATACAAAGAAGAACAAAAAGAAAAAGAATTAAAAAAATAAAGAAGTAAATTAAAGAAAGTCTCATATTTTAATAACTTGGGATTTGCGAATAGGATGCAAAGGCTACTGGTTGTGCTTCCTGGTGACTGGGTTGTGGGAACAGTGAGGGAAGGCACTTTTGGGGAAGATACTGCCCCTGCCCTAGGAAGGAAGCCCCAGGTCACAAGGAACCAATCCAGACCCCTATCTTGTTTTTGCCCCCCACCCACCTAGACGCCACTCCTGGACCTGTCCATGCCCTGTGACCTGGCTACCTGGTATGTGCTCTGCAGGCTGTTTGCACAGGGTTGGGTACACCCCAGGGATGCAAAGGGGAGTTGGCTTGGTGCCAGGATCACCCTCTGGGCAGTAAAGTTCAGGTGCATGGAAGCATTTGTCCACACAGAATATGAACACTGTATGCAGTCTCAGTTACGCCAAGCCAGAAAGGATATTGCATCATTGGAAGAGGTTCCAAGGACAGTAAAGATGGTTCAGGAATGGGGAATCTGTCATGTAAAGAGAAGGTTGCAAGAATGGCAATGTTTACCGCAGAAAGGAAACAAAGGAGAGGGGACATAATCGAAATGTATAACATAATGCCCAAGTCAAGGAGAGTAGGTTGGGAGCTTCTGTTATGTCTTCTAACCCAAAAACATGGGGACATTCAACAAAACAGAATAGTGGTAAATGCAAGATGCATTCAAGAAAACCCATTTCCATGCAATACAGAATTATGTTGTTCAATTCCCTTCAACTGGACATCACTGAGGCCAGGAATTCAGTAAGACACAAAGAGGGGTATGATATTTGCATAGATTGCAAGAGTATCCCACACAGCAGCAATGCTGACAAAAGGTATTAGAGGTAAGATAACAGCCCATGTTTCAGGTTTTAAATGTGCATGAGGAACTTAATGGGGAGCAGATATTCCCATATACGCCTACTTCAATGTTTCTTAGACCTTCTAAAGCAGATGGTGCTGGTCACTGTAAGAAAGAAGCCTTTTGATATGCCATTCGGGGTGGTGGGCCAAAGCCCACCAGTTAGAGCTATAAGCCCTCCTTGGTGATGGGGGCCACTAAGGGCATATCAATGATTATTTGGGATAACATGAAAAAAAAAAAAACAACAAAAAAACAGGGATAGGAGTGAGGATCAGAGGTTCATAATGAGTGCACAGAGAGACACACTGAGCAGAGCACACTGGGCAGAACCCCCTGGCCCTCAGAACAGTGGCCAGGGGAGTAGCCATTGCTATTATTAGATCTTTTGCAGTTAGCTGTATTGGTATAATTACAAAGAGACTATCACTGTCATTATCTGTTCAACACTAGGCTCATTTACTCCTCTGGAAACCTGCATTGTAATCAGAATCATTCTACAACCTCCATTCTGCTGCATAGCACTACTTTGAGGGTTCTGAATTACTGGATTTTGTTCATTCATTTTCCCATTCATGTGGCCCTAAAAAGATATTTCTGTGTCAGCAGAAAAACTATTTTAACCTGTGTTGCACATAGTACTCATTGAAATGCTATTTTCTTACTGCAAGGCTATATACTGGAAAATGCTAACACACCTGACTTTTGTGCCACCCTGCGTCAGGAAAAGTTCTCATTACAAGTAATTGCAATTGTTCTCTTCAGTCCATCTGACGAAAGATATTTTAGAAGATTTCCCAATAGGCAAAAGCCTCTTTAGTTTAGCTCACACACAGATTATATGAAATTGCATCCTCAAGACTTCCTATATAGACTTTATAATAATAATAAAAGGGTGTCTGTTCGTAGAGCTTTAAAATCACAATCACATATACTAGAACTAAGCCTGTAAAAATAGCTGTTAAATGTCCTAAAGGTGCTTTAGTAACTATTATTCATACTGGACATAAAACATAGGAAAGAAAAACAATTATGCTTTTACATATTTTTTTACGGTATATGTAAGTATATATAGTTGTATAGTGTCTCTGATGTCATAATTTTACAGGTCCTCATCCATGGCACCTTTTAAGAAAAATAGGGTAAATTACACATGAATTTCTCATAAAGAATTTCCAGATCCTTTAACAAAGTAGGACAAACCCCATTTTGTATTGTAACCTCTATTTTATTTAAGGAGTGAGCTGGTCAAAAATAGCATTTTCAATACAAAGGGAAACCTTCCCTTCCCTTCCCTTCCTTGACCCTCCTAATTTTCTTTCCTTCTGAATAAAGCCGAAACAAAGATCTGTGAAAACAAAAAGCTGCCTCACACCTGCTATCTACTAAGTGATATTGATATTCTTGCCAGTCTTACTAATAAAAGCAGGTGTAAAATTGAACAAAACCTTTAAAATGAAACAAACCTTTGTCTCCAAAAAAATTCAGCTGGAAACCTAAGGCACTCCTAGACTTGGTGGTGTCAGGAATCAGCACAAGAACCACAATAATTAGACCCCAGCTGTGCCTGGTAATGGAAGTAGGCCTGGCCACTTACCCCCAGCTGGTCCCAGTCACCTACATGGGCATGGCAGCCTGCTTATAATCAGCAGCTCCTTCAATACTCTGCAGGCTACTCTGTAGGAGAGAGGCTTTTCATTTGCTAGCCTTGGGCTTCTGACTTCTGTTTCCTGCTGGTTGATTCCTACTTTCCCAAGCCCTGGTTCCTGCCTGTCAGATCTTGGCACTTCCTGGGTTGGGATTCCAGACCAGAGCCCTCTCTTCTGTGACAAGGATGGGAAGAAAGGGTCCCAACTGCAGTCTGGAGATTAGAAGCAGGCAGGTCAGTAAGGGACAAAGTCATGGGCAATCATCTTAATAATGCCTCAAGGCAAGGGCAGGAATCAAGACCGGGATCACTGGCTTCCACTGATATTTTTTCTGTGTAGAGATGCGCAGCAACACTGATGCATGTAATGCATGGGTGCTTTTAGTTACTGCAGCTTGCTAATTAAAGCTCCTGGTGCCATGTCCCACAACACGTATGACAATGGCTGTAGTGAATGGGTTCACTCTTAGCCAACTGATGTCCATATAGGTCTTTCTTCCTTTTTTCTTTCTGGGAAAATGTTCATAAAACACCACAAAGGAGCAAAAGAAAGGGGGGAAAAAGCCATACATTTCCTCTTCTTTCTTTTTAGGTCACATTTAGGTTTCTGTTTTCTGGGTTTAACTATAATAGAAGGTAATTTTATATTTCATTTAAGGTCAGGTCATACTGTGTGCATGTATAAGCACTGTGATTACTGCCCCAGCATCGGTCTTTCATCTTTCACATAGTAGCTTGTTCCAATTTCTGCCCCTCACTCTCTAGCTTTGGTAACAGCACCTAACAGCCACCTCAAAAGGAATGGAGAGAAACAAGGCCATGGCCAGTAGGACATGAAGGAAAGTATATACTAACTAAGGGATGTTTCACACTGAAGAGCTCTGGGGAACATTGCATCTCTTTGAAGGACTGTTTGCCAAAGAAAAAATGCCTAAAGTTTGCTGCCCCCTGCAATGAACAATGATCAATTGCTTGATGTAACATTCAGGAATTTTTATTCTGAGTGTCCCTTTTACAATCACACTGGGAGTCCTTAAAACTTGTGTCCACATGGATAATGTCACATAATCCATAATACGTCCAAGTGGGATGCTGTCTAGGCTCTGACACATTTCCTGACAAACTTTGCTCAAAGGAAAAAAATTCCTTTCCCATTAGCCTGGCACGTTCTCCTCTACACCCGCAACACTATGTTCCATATCCTATAATGATTCCATCATTGTAAACCCAGAAAGCCAGCATTTTAGAGAATAGAACAGACACACATTGATTTATTTATTCCCAGGAATGTTAAAATAAGTTACAGGAGAGATTCTCTGCTCATGAATAACAGATTTAGTTCAGAGACATTCTTCGGGAATAGAAAAATGGTGCTATTGGAAATCCATGCTCCACTAGTAAATGAGGTCTGAGGAAGAGAAAGATACACATGTGTGTGCATGCACATACACATGCATGCACAAGCAGGCATGGCTTCATTCTCTTCACAATAGAAATATCACCACCAAAATACTGGCTCCATCATTGGACAAAGTTGTCGTTTATGTTAAAGAACCAATACTTTCCCAGCTCTGTAGTACATCCAAGAGACACTGAGCACTTGGGCCAACATTTTTAAACGTGTGTGTCTAAAGGGACACAACTAAATACATGCTTAAGCCACTGAATACAAACAGCCGGATTTCTGGAGCTGTGAGAACCTTACTCTTACTTGAATGAAGGCTCAGAACAGCTGACAATCAACGTACTTGTCTCGGGGTTTAAAAATGCATTTAGGTTCCCCATTCAGTTCTGAAAATGTTGGCTCATTTAGATGCACTGTTTCTCTTTCAACACTTGGAGTTTAGGACAGAACTCATGTCTCTTGTGTGTTGTGTACAGTCCACTGTACTGTAGAATAAACTGCTCCAGCTCAAGCTCAACACAATCGCTCCCATGCCAACTGTAAATACCAATGACATAATTTCAAAGTAGCTCAAATATAGTATGCAACAGAGAAGCCACATATATCCACAGCAGTGACTCTCATCTACAACCCAGCAACAGAGATGGATTTAACCCTGTGACTGTACATGAGGTCAACCCAAAGTTTCATTCAGGAAACATAACTGGGTATAGAACAGCTCCCATACAAAAATGACTACCTGCTTATTAACGTAAATGGAATCTTACTAAAGACTGAGCTGTATGTCATTTCCTTTAATTGGCAGGCAGTGTTGGACATGAGACAGGAAACAGCAATCCTGTACTCAATTCCATTTGAAAGTTTGATTGCCCTGCATTAAAGCAGGACTGACATGGGCTGCATTCATAAACTGAGAAGGAATGCATACAATTACACTTTTCTCTTTCATTTCAGATGAGAAAAACATGGCTAATAACATGACACTAATGCAGGGTGACACAGAGTTAGTTCAGTGGAACGGAACAATATGATGATCAAATATGCTTTTGAGCTTGATTTCCTGTCCTCGTGCTGAATCCCTCATAAACCCTTTCTGAGGCAAAAGATAAACAGGATGGCATTAAGAAAAGGACTTTGACACATGATTGCCAGTGTTGCCTAGCTCTGATTCAAACCCAACAGAGTCCTTTTCATTGTCCTAGCACATGTGCAAGTAATAAAACAATGAAAACATTAAGAGCGAGTTTTAACTTAAAATAGATTCTTTCACAAAAAAGATCTTGAGCCTTTTGGCTAGAAAATGCTTTAATATTTTTCAATAATCTGCCTTATTTTTGATGAATATTAATGGGTAACTGTTCCCTACTGAAATATAATATTTAGTCTCAGAATCAACCCCCGTGATGGATTGTCAGGTAAAGATAAAACAAAAATAAGGTTGACATTTAGTGTTGTAAAAAGTATAATATATTATATGGTCCTAACTGGTTTGTGTTGGAACCCCACTACGTATGAGGGGTACTTTTGAATTATATACATGACACTGGGCCATCTCCTGGTCTCTAGTAAAGTATTTCTATCTTGCTCTGGCAGCACAAGGAATTTGTGAAATTGAAGCTGGGGACATTGAATCTGCTGCCTACTAGGTGCATCTACAAACTACTCCTAAGTAAACACTCCTGGGCAGGTGTCTACAGATGCAGGGACATGGGAGAAAATTTGCTGCTCCTAGCAGCAAACTGCTCCCATTTCCTGCAGCCCTGCAATGGACCCCTGCCACCACCATCCAGGGGGTGTACAAAGCTCTGGCTGCACTTGCCAGCAGATAGCAGCCATCTTTAAAAGGCAGCCCTGCTCTCTGCTCCCTTGCCAGCCTTTTTTCTGGTCAGGACTAGCATGCAGAGCCCCGGACCAGCACATCACAGCTCTCTTGTTGCAGCCTCTGCCTCCCCGCACCATGGCTGATCCAGCCACTGCCCCTGGCAGTGACAGCTAGCACCCCAGGCTCCTGCTGGCCATGGTGCTAGCCCTGCTGGCCTCAGTGGGCCCACACCAACAAGGCCTTGGGCAACCTGCACACCCACCAGCAGGGGCCATGGCACTGGGTGCGTGAGGTGCTGGCCAGCCACCTTCTCCTGCACTCCCTGCTGTAGCCCATCTGAACAGCTGGCCATGGACCCCCCCCACTCCACTGTCCACCTCCAGCACCATGCTCACTGCAAACAGTTCTCAAGAAAACACTTTATTGCTCTCACAACAAACACCTCCCACCGACTTCCTCCCTAAAAACAGAGCACCTCCACCACCCACCCACCAACAATAAAACACCCTCTTCCCCATGCAAACTATTTACAAGTCAAGTGTTGTAGTTGTGTGTGCACCCTCCCAGGGTGGGCGGGCAACCATGGGTTGGGAATACCTCGGGGGTGGAGCCCGGAGACAGGTGGCCAGCACCCTGGCCTTTGGCTGTTTCCCCATGGGTGTGTATGCCATGGTGAGTTCACTGGACAGGGAGCTCCCCCAGAGCTGACAGCAGCCACTCATCCCCCAGCATGGGTGGCTCTCTGTCTGGCTGATGGTTTGCAGAGACAGCAGGGTTGGTGTGAGGTCTTGGCAAGCAGCTCCGGCTCTGTGCCCAGGTGGAGCCAGGGTGAGCGGCAGGTCTGGGTCCAGGTGGGGGGACCTGACATGTCTGTTCATCTCCCAGCCAGTCCTCCACAGCCATTACCAGCCAGTCCAGGAGGAGGGTCTAGTCCTGGGGTTCCTCCTCCTTCAGAGCTGCTGCATCCAAAGGGCCCTGACCATGGGCAGCAGTGACCCTGAGGCCACATCCCAACTGCCCACTGTGTGCAGCTGCAGGGCTTGCACAGCCTTGAGAAAGAAGCTGTTTGTGAGTGTGCAACATTTCTAAGATAAGATGCTCTGCACCAGGGGCCCATGCTGCTGGTATTGTTGCATTCCTCAGCATGTGAGAAACCCATTCCTGTCTAGCTGTGGGGGCACAGGCTGCTCAATAAAGTTTTGCACTGTTTCCTGCTTCCCTGTTTTCTGGGTGGGAGGGGGAACCCAGAGGCCAGGAGAACGTAGTCCAAGCAGGCAGGGATGGGGGGCAGGGGCCAGGGCAGGGAAGGCCCTCCCCCTAGTGCAGGAGTTACCACATGGGTGAGGCTGGTGTGTCCTGCAGCTCTGGTCAGTCCAGGCTGGCATGTGGCTCACGGCAGACTCATAGGGCAGCATGGCGTGGTATGCAGGTGCTCTGGCCAGCCTCCCCCCACAGGTGAGCTGCCGCTGTTGGCAGATAGTGATAACATTGCCAGCTGTGCCTTATGGCTGGGGCTGCAGTTGCACAGCTGTGGGGGCAGGCGCTGGCCTGGGCTCCCTGGGCTGCTGGTGGAGGCTGGGTACTGCCTCCACCCCTCCCGAGTCCCCAGTTAGCATTTTAGCTATGAAACTTCATGATGGCATTGGTTTGTATTCACTGCAACTGGAGGAAAGATTCTCTTCCTGAACAGAGCTAGCTTTTGCTTCTAGTTTTCCCCCCCAGTCCTCTACCTTGTTACTTTTGCATCTTTCTCAGACAGCTGGTGCCAACAGGAATCTAGGAATTTTCCTTTAAGCCTTGCTAAAAGGTACTGTTACATATGAGGTTTTTTAACATGGCAAAACTGCACAAAATCACTCTCAGCTGGAAGAGAAACTAGGTTTGTCATCCAGCCAACTCTGTGTACATTAGCAGCAGTCACTTTTGTTTTTAGTCATGGCCAGTAAGGTAAGTGGCCTCCAAGGAAGAGAACTGAGCCTTGCCCCGACAAAATAACCCTATACAGATTACTTGACTAAGAATGGTGAACAGTCATCAGTTTCAGAACTCGGTGAATCATGCTTTTGTGCATGGGATGAAGAGAGGAAGGAGGGAATGGGAGCAGGAGGATGAGTTGGACTAGATGACACCTGAGGTCTCTTCTAGCACTATGCTTCTATACTCAGCTCCAGCAGTAGCAGCTGGAGGAATCCATTTTGGCCTAGTTCTCTTACTTAATAAGGAGAATTTTATACTACTGTAAATCAGCATGACTTACATTCCATCCAGAATAAGGCAAGATTTCTCCTTGTGGAAGAAAGGCCCAGAACTGAAGAATGACCTTTAAGAAAACTCTTTCCCATCTCTTTCTAGTAAGTCTAACACTTTTGCTTGACAGGGTTAACACACCTAATGAACACCTTTTGTCATACTACATATTTAACACCTGAAAGGAAATATGAGTTTAACACCAGGAAATATGAGTTCTTTGTCAGTCTGGTCAAGTTATTTATTGCCTGTTTCCTAGTTCCTTACCTGTAAAATGGGGATAATGTATTTTCTTCCTCTTGCCTTTTATTTAGCTTGTAAGCTATTCAAAACTCAATCCTTTCTTTGCCTAAAGGTGCTACTGTGGCTCCACTCCAGGGGATGAAAGAAAGAAAGACAGAATGAAAGAAATGATCTACTGACCCATTGCTCAGAGTTAAGTTAAGCAAGTACTTCAATGCTTGCCTGGATCACACTCATAGTTCAAGTCACTTTGCAGGATTTTGTTTTAGTCAGGTACAATGGGTCCCTGTTCTTGACTGGAGCTCCTAGATTAAATGTGGCATTAATATAAATATAATAAGCAATGTCTAATTTACTGGTAAGAAGGACACCTTTTTAGCATTATAAGCATAATACCAATAAATCCAACAAAACCTCTGGGAATTCTTGCTGGAATATGTAAGTATAAATGATGGCCAATGTTTTTCCTTAAGCAAAAGAATCATAGTCAATGAGAGTTTGGTCAACAAAACAACACAACAACACACAAAAGACACTGCAAGGTTTGTACCAATACAAGCACTAAGAATCAGATAACTGTGCTCGCATTAAAGATCAAGAGCTACATTTCTTCCTAAGCAAAGTACACTTTAGTTTTTGATCAATAGTTTCATTAAAACTACCATCATATTATCTTCCTCTTTGACCAGGTGAATATATAACTAGGGGATTTCCTTTTCCTGTTATATCTTTATTGATCATCTCCACTAAGGAAAAAAAAAGTTCCCAGAGCCCTCTACACAAAGCCCTTTTCCTCAGGATTGGCTCCAACTTGCTCTGAACTAAAATGGCAAAATCTTCATGGAGTCAAGATGAAGCCTGACCCTTGGGATGTGATTAGCACCTTAGTGGATTAAGGTCTTTAGGGAATGTTGCTGGTGATAGACTAATCCATTACTGACCAAATTTACTTCTTGCCATGTATAATTGCTATGAGGTCATGGAATCCTTTTGGCACGCTGCTGTGCTTTATATCGTTTCCAATGGCATTTCCTAGGTGCAATATATTTTAGTCACAAAAGAAAATCAAGTACAGTACCTAGGCAGAATCAACCCATGCTTTTATTTCCATTGCATATAAAAATTTCATATGAAGGTATTGATGTACAGTACTATCCCATAGGCTGTAAGAGTGGCTAAGAAACCATTGAAAGAATCATCATTTGCAATGTTCACACATGTTGCCACTCTCAAGACATACCCAAAGGAAAAACCAAATTAAAACAATAACAAAAATTGCTCAGGATTTCTGTCGGTATAGTGTCCCTTTTATACTATTTAAAACAAAAGCAATCAAATTCCTTTGGGCCAGGGCTGCTAAAATCTACAGTTTGTGTCAAAAAGGAGGCTCTGTTTTTCCTTGAAAAAGAATCTCTCCTTTCACTGAACAGTCACATGCTACAAGGGCTGGGCATTAATAGAATGGATAAAAGTATATGTCATGCTAGCTAGTGAATTACTATCAAGGGTTCTAACTGGTCTATAGCAACTGAGATGTTTAAAAGGCTAGAGATGCTTTAAAGAGTCCAATTTTGCAAAACTAATACTAGTGTTATTAAAAGATCTAATGGTTTAGAATCATCCTACAGACAGTGCATCTAACTATAGGCAACTGTACAAAGCCTTAGTTATATTTATACAAAAGGAAAGCTTTGGCTGCTTGTAACACTAATACTAGTGTTGGAAAGCATTTCTTGCCCTCCTCTATGAATTCTGTTTTTAGAGTGGTATCCTGTACCCACTCTCTTAGTACTAAGGAAGGAAGGAATATTAAAGACAATTGTAAAACTAATAATACATATAAATTACAATTCTTGAATCCAGATTATTTATTTTTCCCATGTAAGTGCCAAATGACTTAGCAGAAATGTGAGATGTACAGTCCATATGTATATTGCCATTGCAAATGACAGTGTTAATTTAATAAAACTGAACATGGCTATAATAATCCCTGACTATAGCCTCCAGACATGGACAAAAAACCAGTCAGGTAGACAATACTGTTATACTACCATGGGTACAGAAAAAAAATTGAATTTCCAGTGGGGTCATGAATAAGAGTAGTTTGGAATGTTGTACATACTAGCATATGCCAGTTACCCAATCAATCAACAACTACAAGTATGGGAGAAATGCCCAGCCCTAGCCCCACAGCTACCTTACTTTCAAATGCAGCAAAACAGAAGAAAATATTGTTTAAAGTTAAGGCACAGCCCTGGGACCAAAGACCTGCAGCTTTTTTATTTATATATCGTTAAGTATTTTATAGTTTTTTCTTGAATCTTCCATAAACAAGCTCTAAGGTGACATAGAATATATTACAGGAGAAAAAATGTACAGGGAGTATGTATACACAATATTCATTCTCTCACCAAGAGTTTCCAAATATAGCAACACCACCCTATCAAGGATGATGTTATAATAAGAACTGATAATTTACAATTAACATTACAGTATGTACATTACAATAAATACATGGTTGTAAACAGAGACAAACAAGACTGTATTACAGGTAAGGTCATTTGGTGAGAAAAACAGATGGCACAAAATAAAATAAATAATGCATTTAAAAGAAGTTTCAAACTTTCTGTAAAATCCTTTTCATTCAAGTTTTTTAAACTGCTGAATGCAATTTGTTCTACCTATATTCTCTCATCGTTATTTTTAACAATGACACAAAAACAATTAAAACAACCAAACACAGCATTACTGAGTACAGTAACTTGCAAGCTAAAGTGTACTGTTATAAGCAAACATGGGTTTTTCTTTTTTTCCCCATTCAGTACCCAACTCATTGCATTTTCATATGGCAAAAATATTTAGAACATATAAAGCCACTTGTAAATTATATTGTTTTTAAAGCCGTGTGCAATGCTAAAACACACTTTGGCAAAGAAAAAGATTGTACAGTGCATTAGATCCCTGGCTCTAAGATATGATGTCTTTTTCTACTATTTGATTGTCCATGTATGTGGGTGTATTTTTCAAATATGGTGGTATTTTCTTTAAGTTTCTTTATTTTCAATTAGTGCAGATGTAAAACCCTTTCAGGTTCATATTGATTTTTGGAATTTATATTGCTTTTTTTCATTATTAAAATTCCAGGCACTCTTGGGGATTGAAGTGATTTTTAGATGGTAGAACATTCAAGGAAAAATGGCAAAGGACAGAAATGAACCTAAGACTGCTACTACAGTAAGATCTTTTCATTTTCAGTCTCCCTTCAGTATGTTCTGTGCTAACACCATTTCAGGGATAAAGGGGAATAACCCTATGAGCTGGATACAGAAAAACGCAAAATGCACTTGAATGCTGAACCATTAGCTTGTCGTTTAAAACGAGTTTTTACCCTACGCTTGTAACATGGGTATTAACCCCTATTCATATCCTACATTTCCACTGGGTCAACCAAATTCAAGCAAGGGAAATAAATGCTGTTTCCATTTAATTTTGTTCAAAAGTCAGCATTACCCTGTCCTTCTACTAGAATCTGACACACAGGGAATTGACTTTCCTAGGAAATTATTTCCCAACTTCTATCATCAAAACTACTGTCTTAATGAAGGGTCAACTAAAAGAGGACACTTCTTTCTTGCTTTACCTGACTTTTTAGTCAGTCTAGATACCGACAAATGGGACTTGATACTCTTTTTTCCCTTTCAAGACACTGAAGGCTTCAATACTAATCAGACTTAGAAGTAGGATCTTGTGAATGCCGTGTGGACCAAGGGTGAAAACATTTTGAGACTGTAAAGTAACATACAAAGATAGGGTTATAAAAAATATGCTTATGACTATTTTTAGGAAATACATACTTCTGAGGTGAACACGTGATCTTGTTAGACAGCAGTCACTGCCCAAACTACAGACACAGATAAAAAGGTATTAAGGGAGACAGAACAGGAGAGATTACAATTTTTTGCCTAAACAAATATTCCATACATTGTATTAGGCCGTTTTCGGTTAGCATTCTACAGTTTGCAGTCAAAAATGGCCTTAAATGATGTTTTAATGGAATGAGTTGAGGAAATGAGAGAATTGTGTGTATATAAAAAGGTGTTTCACTTCTCAGAGTAGATGGGCCCACTCTTCTTGCAAAGCCCTGGAAGTCTCATTGAATTCCATGGAACTATGCATGTGTGTAAAGCCTATACACATAAGCAAGGGACAGTCCATGCAGGATTAGGTCCACTGTGAGGACAAGAGGTCAATGCAGATTTCTGTTGTATGTCTGGGAAAATGATAATTAAAACAAAACAAAAAGGTAAATATAATTATATTGAAAGGGTTTTCTGCAACCTATACAAAAGTACTCATTGGAAGTCACTGGTATAGAAAATAATGGATTTTTACAGCTCAAATCATTACTATGAAAATCAAAGGTGCAAAAAAATGTACTAGGTATAATCCAGTGTAGCACAGATCTGTACTGAAAACTTGCAAGTTACTCTTCGGAGAAAAAAATAACCAGTGGCAGATGAAGTTGTGAAAGTGTTTTTGTCTTTAAATATAATACCTCAATACATTTAATAATAAAAGTAAGCTCTACAAAAGATCTCTGTTTTACATATTTTACAAAATGCAGAGGTCAGTGCAACCCACTGGGCCACACTTTTTCAGTTTATGTATCAGGAAGACTTGAAATTAGAAAATTATGCAATTTCCACAGCTCATCTTCCTATTGGTAACAGATTCATGTTGTGTCCCATTATCCATGTGCATTTCCTTTCCATTAGGAACCACAGTTCATTCTCTGGCTGTTTTCTTAAAATGGTGATGATGAATATTACTCAATGCTTTGCTTGTGAAAGAAAACAAAACTAAACTAAACTAAACTTCCCAAAGCACACCAGCCTTCTGCTGGCAGTCAGTACTCCTCTGAAATGCTTCAAGAATAGCCTTGCTCTCTCTAATCAAATCTGCCAAGTGGAGATCTTATTAATATGCTGTTTATGGATGTTTTCCCTCTTGTTCTCTGATGCCATGGAGGTGAAGAATCTGGTTACAATATTCCTGAGTGCCATACAGAGTAATCAAGGTCAGTTTTGATCGACGAGCATTCTGGCAGATGATGGTGAGGTGTGACCATGGTTGTAGCATATGACATGCACTTTGGAAAACAATTTTCTAATTTTTAAAAAAGAGAGAGAGACAGAGAGCTGGAGAGAGAGATTCAGTCTCCACACTGTTACGTGTCAGGAGAATGATCTTCCTCTACTACACAAGGTTCTGTCTGGCTCTCCTCCTCTTCCACTTCTTCCCCGACTTGCTCGTCAAGAGGAATTTCAGTGGACTCTGAGTCCTGGGTGCAAAGAGTCTTGGAGTCACTGCAGCTGGTATCTTCTTCCACTTGACTTCCACTGTCTTTTTCTGTATCTGACTCACCATCTTCTTCCAATGTTAGTTCAAACTGGAATTTTTCAGTTTGGCCCTGCCTACCCTCTTCCTGTTCGTCAGGTGCAGGAGAGGGACTCTGAGGGATTGTGCTCTGGTACCACTCTCGATTGTCCTCCAGTGTGTCTAAGATGTCCTGGGCATCAGGGTGTACAAGATCTGCCCATGTCTCCCAGAGAGGATGAACAATGTAGTCTATAAACCCCACCTGTTTCAAGCAATTTAACAATGCAGAATTAGGAGGAGTATTTTATTCACAAGAAAAACAAAGACATATAAGTTAAATAAAATAAAAAGTCATTACAAAGTTAATACAAAGACATATAAGTTTAATAAAAAAGATAATGCTACTAGGACAGAGACTCCTGATGTTCATGCTCTCAAAAGAATAATGTCTGAGTACAGTCCTGTCAGAAACCAGCATGCTGAAGACACATGCCTAAGATGGCCAAACAGAAGCTCTACAAATCTATATAGAATATGGGCTCTTGCAACATTCTCAGTGGTCTGAAATGCACTCAGGCTGAATTCTCAGGTTTTTATTTTGTAGTCATGGGAGATGGATAGTAGAAGGGGTTTATTTATAAACTGCTACTGCTAAATGAATTATACTTTCAAGCAACTCAGGTTTTTTTCCTAACAAGCTGAAAATATGTTTGGTTTTTTTTATATAATCCTGTTTTTAAAAAGAAACTTGAGGAACAGATGTACTGTATTCTCTCTCATAGAACCTTCTATACTGTGAGGCTAGGGATATAAATTTCATATAAAACTAGTATAAGTGATACAAACTGGTTCACATCTATAACACAACAGCACATAAACAGCTTTCAAAATGGCCAAAACCAGTTAAAGATAAACCTGGATGGATATTGTATTAGACTTAACTTGAAGCTGGAAGGGATCTAGGACAAGTTCAATAAATCCATTTAACCTAAATCAGTTAACTCATAGTCCTATCATCCCAGGATGCTTTGCACACCCCCACAAACCCCACTGCCCCCTTGCAGGGTGGGCAGGCTAGCCTTGGCCCAAGCTATCTGCTTCAGCTGAGCAGGAATACATGCTCTAGAGGCCTCCCCCCCAGTTCTGGCCTAGGCCACTGCAGGCATGTGGCTGCATTTTCAGAATCAAAAGTGAATGCCTGTTCACTTGCTTTTTGGTTTAATCTATACAGTTTAGACTAATCTGAACAGATTGAATCAATTCAGCCTCTGATTTTGACTGTCTGTATTTAGCCTGAGAGAGTACAATGATGGAAACTTTCACCAATACACAAGTATAGATGTATTTTAAAGGTAGGAATTCTTAATACTTTTCACCATCTAGTTGCTTAGATGCTGAATTATAGGGGAAGTATAGAAGGTCCTACATCATGGAACCATAAACCCAGGCAAATAAATGAAATGTGGATAAGCAGCAGCACTGATCATGTAAATGGATTACCTGTGATTTCTCTATAGATGCATTGTGCTTATCACACATGGGACTTATCTCCATGCCCCTCTCCCTTTCCCTGTCTCCTTGACGGAAGAACTCTTCCATTATTCTGTCTGTCCACTGGCGATAGATATGGAGTGGCTTGGTTGGATTGCTTAGATCTGCACAGTGCACCATATTCTGAAGAACCTAAAATAGACAAACACGTATTAGCTACTGAGCACCTGTGGTGTTATTACACTAGAGACGAAAGGCTCTTTTTTCCATTTACACATTTGGTGGCTGTGAAGCAGAATCGTGAAAATACATGTAGTGCTAGATTTATTCTGAACAGCAGAAGCTTGAGGTGCCTGTGTATGTTTTTCACACTTGCATTAATAGCCACAAATTATCTCACTTCTCAAGCTTCTGCCTATACTGAGCAACAAAAAATATTTAAGTGCAAGACTAATTAGGTTCAAAGATACTTAGAGGTTAGGCAGAAGGTAGGGTAGACTTCAAATTAACATGGCTAACCAGCTGTCTACTTGGAGGTTAGGCCATATAAAATTAAACCAAGAAAAATTCTGTCCTGCCTTGAAGCTCAGTTAAAAAATTGGTTAATGCTCCATAAAAAAAAAATGATACTGAATCTAACCATGGCATATATGGATCACACACATTTAAAAGGAAAGGGAAAAGAAAAATAGAGCTTAGCGAGGTGAGAAGGGAGTTAAAATAAAGCACATACACATGAAGAATTGGGAAGACAAATGTAGGAAATGAAGAAAATTAAGGTAAGAGAACATTTTCAGCTGTCTTACCTGAATTCTGTCTGAATAGTTATCAAGAAGTAGAACCCCAGAACTTGTCACTTTTTTGGTTTCAACCATAGTTTTCAAATCAGCCAATAGATTCATATGTTTAGACATGTCTGTTGCAAGCACCTTGAACAAGACAAATCATTAGTAATCAAAATGTTCAAATGACTTTTTTTGAACCAATATTTGAATTCACAGGCCCCAAATTACACAAAAATATAGTTCTGAAAAACATAAACCACAGTTCACACATTTGACTATACAAAGACCTGTCCTAAGCCAGAGTAACTCAAAGGACAGAATTTCATTTTGATTTATATGAAAAAATGACATTTTAATTGAGATGTTAAATTTAATGACCATTTAGACTGTAATGCTGCAGAAGCACACACAAGTATCTTGACAAAAATTACCTCGAAGAACTCCAAGATAATCAGAAACATGCATTTAAATCAAAGGAGCCCAACGTATGTGCATGAGCAACAGATAAGGCAATTTTCATTTCACTGTCTATACTGCATGTTTGATTATAATTTACCATAAAAGTTTATCTACTGTTTGTTTCTGCCATTCAATTTCAAAACATTATGGAAGTGGGAAGCTCAAGTTGTAACTCACAATGTCAATGACCATTTTCCTCAGTGATTGTCTCTGTTTTTTGGTCAAATTCTGGAAAATGTCACAATTCTCTTCCTGCAGCAACTTGAAGCCCACAGCCAAATGATGATTCTCCAATACTGATGAGTCATTGTACATCAAGGCAAGTTCAGAGTCTGCAAGACAGTCATGAAGCAGAATGTTAATAAAGCCCATTTCCCCCAAGTAAATTTTGATTTTTCAGATTGTCATGACAGCTGAAAATCGCAGATTACTCTAATGTTTGCTTACAATAGTCTTCTTTCTGGCTGCCAGCTACAGGTCAAACTAATGCCTTCTTAGATCTACACTTGTTGGCATCTTCTAAGATGGTAATTAAGAAAATAGAATAAATACAAGGCTGTTATGTTTTATAAGATTTAAAGATGCCCTTTTTATTCCAACATCTTTTAACTTCTTCTATCTTCAATGGTGTATACAGGAAGAAAAGGGTTTGTATAATTCAGAGGTTCTGGGTATTGATGAAGTAAACATCCTCCTCCTTCTCCCCTCCCTGCAAAAACCCTAACTAGTCAAGGCACAGGTGTTTGCAGAATATACAATGCCAGATTTCCACCAAAGCCTGTATGCATACATGAAATGGCAAGTAAGCTTCCAGTGCTGAACTTTCAGAACAACATTCCATGTGGACATCAAATTGGATGGAAAATACTGCATACACATCCCTTCCACACAACTACCAAATTAAGTCGCATATGCCAGCAACTTGGTGCTAGGGTAAAAAAAAAAAAAAAATGAACAGAAGCAAATTCTTACATGTTGCAACCAACCAATTTTTTACCTATAACCTTTAACAATGTCAGGTCCCCAAGGAAGCGGAGAGTACGCACATTATTAGCCTGTGACAACAGCATGTTTTGGAAGAAGTTGTATTTCAGGATCCTCTCTCAGAGAACACTGCATCTTTAAAAGGATAACTTTTGGATGGTAGCAAAAAATGACTTCTTCAGTATCTAATACCCGAGTTGTAGACAACTAATTATTAATGACAAAATGCTACTTTTTCAAACCTAAGGATCCTTAACTGTAGGTCACTCTATATATTCATAAAAATAAATTGGGCTCAAATTCTCCTAACAAGATCTTTATTTAATTGCATGCAGAAGTTGGTATGTCTACTTAGGGCCTGGTAAAAGAGAGTTTTGGCAATAAAGACACATTCCATTTGCACAGGTGCACAGCTGGATTGTACGCAGACAACTAGCTTGCATAAGTTTGAATATGTCCCATAATGGATCTGTCGTTAGGAAAAAATAGATTATATGCAATCAAACTGATTATTTATTGATGTTAATTTATGTTTATTGCAGTTTATATATCCTAAATCTATCCGTGCATATTCTAATGTTTGCCCTTGTTATCTTCTTTTAGAGAAGCTCTACTCTGAAATCCCTCTGGCTCAATGGGGTAGCATATAAAGGCTCTTCTGTTCAGATCTCCAAAGCCTCATTATGTATTCTCCTGCTGTCTCACTCTCCTGTACTGAACACGTGAATCCTGTGAATCAGGAAATCCTTTCCCTACCTTTGTTTCTCCTGAAAGCAGTAAAAACCATAAGAACAGACAGGAAAAGAAATACCTTTTTGTCAATCAATACCCCTTTAATCTTTTTTTCCATTTTTTTTTTTTTTGTGAAAAATAAATCATCACTGCATTTATTTGCTGTTTTTCTAAGAAAGAAAGTGGAAAATGATTTATTTTTCAGACAAAGCAACCTTCCAGAAGGTCAATACTAGAGAATTGCTCAACACAATTAAGTTACCCAGAAAGAGCTAGAGCTCACGGGGTGGCTCCATCATGCTGAAATTTGTAATCGCAGTGAAAGAAAAAGTGCCCATGTGTTATTCACCACAACAATCATGTTAGAGGCTCCAGGTATGTTGGTAAGAAAAAAAATGATTAAAAAAAACCAGCTGATGCTAATATGAACCTTTTTTGAAATATTAATAAGGGGTCCTTTTTTTTGTACAAACGTGTACAAAATCATGAACAAATGTACAAATATATCCTAATTCTTGTAAAAAGGAACAAATATTCAAAAATACCACAGATGAACACAGTTTAATAATGAATACACTGAATTGTGACACAAATATTAATAATTTAGCTTTTAAAAGCAAACTTTATTTTTAAATTTTATTTATTATTATTTATCTACGTCACAAGTTAGTAATTTATACATCAAATAAATGTACTACAAGGATCAATGGAAAACAGAGAAGACTGAAGGCAAAGATGAGGATGTTAGGAAAACTAGCAGGCTGAGGACTTAGGAGACCTGAGTCCAACAGCTTGCTCTGTCCCAGGCTTCCTGTATGATACTGGATGAGTCACTTAGTACAGTACCAGATGTTTAAGGATATTTAGGGGTGCTTGTAGATGTAAAACAAACAAACAAAACAAAACAAAACAAAACCAACCAACCAAAGTGCTTTACTTTAAACTTGGCATGTTCTGGGGCCATGCCCAACGCATGTCCAGAGAGGCAGCATGTTACTTCAACCCAGCTTGCCTGATGTCTGTAAAGATTGTGCGCTTTAGTGGGGCTTTTTTGGCACTTTTATCTAATAGCTGATTGAATCAGCTTTAGCTAAAAGTGCCAAAAAGCCTTGCTGAAGTGCCCAATCTATATGGACGCTGCAGAGCTGGGTCGAAGTAAAGCACTGCTTCTTTTGGTAAAGCAAGCGTTATTTTTAAATTATTTTTTAACATCTGCAAGCAACCTAGATGCTTAACTCTGTTTGATGGGTTTAGCAATGATTAATGGTAGCTAGCTGCCATTCTGCCTTGGAGTGTTAGGATCTTCATCTCTTTATATCTTAGTTCCCCATGTATGAAATGAGAATAGTAATAAATAACTAACTCACAGGGCTGTCACGAGGACAAAAGACTCCCCTTGAAATCCTAAGCCTCTGATCAGCCAGCCAGAAAGTGTCAATTAGTGCTGGATTTTGCTGATGTGGAAGTTTGTCTATCCACAGTTACTGGATTGAGACAATCATCTCATTTCTTACATGCCAATCGATAACTTTCAAATTGTCAGTTGTAACTGGGTTTTGCATATGAGTATGGCCAAACATACTTTTAGGTACTTTAAAAAAGGAGGGAGAACTCCTGCTGCTTGGGAGCATGAACCCACTGATACTATCTAACTGTTGCATCTACATGATCCTGTAGTGCTACAGGTTACTTAAATCACTCTGACTCTGAATAAAGCAATAAAGTATGTGCACATGTGTGTCTGCATGAAGAAAGCTAGCACACTGTAGGGACAGTGAGTGAGTGAGTGAGTGAGTGAGTGAGTGAGTGAGTGAGTGAGTGAGTGAGTGAGTGAGTGAGTGAGTGAGTGAGTGAGTCAGAGACCGGGAGAGAGACAGAGAGAGTGTGTGTATGTGTGCATGCATGTTACCATGGCCAAAGCCAGGGTTCTGGCAACAGTGGCTGGGCTGTCTGCAGTGGCAGACAGTGCTCCAGCGAGAGCTGGGGTGCTGGCAAACAAAGCAGCACAGCATTCAGAGACTCTGGCACCATGGCCACAGCTCTGGCAAGGTGGTGGTATGGCTTCCAGTGACAGCCAGCATTCCAGCTTTTGCCAGGGCAAAAGCAGCCCTGCAGCACTGTGATCAAGGCCGTGGCAACAGGGGTGTAACTTCCTATGGCAGCACCGAGCCCCAGCTTTAACCAGGGTACAGGCAGCTCTATGAGTAGCATGGGCTGAAGACCTTTCCCTGTAGCTAGAGCACAGCAGCAGGGCTTTCCTATATGGCAGTCAGCTCCGCAGTGAGAGCCAGGTGCTGGAAACCTAAGAAGCACCATGGGGTCCCACAACAGCAGTCTGAATTCTAGTGGGAATCAGGAGCTGACAGTCCCAGTAGCACTGTGGACAAACCCCACCATACCCTTGCTACAACCAAAGCCAGGGCTCTGACAGACGTGATGGGGCTTCCTGTGGTGGCAGCCAGCACTCCAGTGAGAGCACTCCAGCCAGAAGCTCTGCCACTGTGGCCACAGCCTGCTGAGTCTTTTGCCCTGGCTCTGGCCACAGTGGCAGGCCATCTGACGGCAGTTCTACTTTGTGCTGTTCTCCCAGAGGTGCTGATTGCCACCATGGGAAGCCCTACCACCGGAGCCAGAGCTGACACAAAAGTTGGTGGTTCAGATGACCCAGGTCAGCAGGCTGGATCTGGCCATGGGGATTTGACACCCCTGCTCTAAGGAGATACACAATTCTCATGGGTTGGTGGTTTCACACCCTGTATTTGGACACGTGTTCTTATGAGATGGATAACTTAAATCAATATTTGTGGTCTTGTTTGTTCTTCAGAGAAAGAAGAAAATGCATCTCACCATTAGTGGAAAATTTTTAAATATCTGGCTAATGAAAAAAGGAACAATTCGCATTCCTTCTAACAATTTGCAGCCTGTCAAATAGTCCCTAAGGTTTTCCGGGCCACTTCCCCTGTTTTACTATATGGTCCTCTGCTTCATTTTCTTTATTTTCATATCATTATATACTATGTTGTTTTAATTTTTTGTAAACTGTCAGAGTGGATAATATTATAGTATGTTTTTGGCAAAAAATATCAAGTATAAATCATGTAAATGCTATTATATTATGTATAAGTGTTATTGTTAATTTTATTATATTGCTTTACCAAAAGCTGTAAATAATATGTCTATGTTAATTCCTGAATGGTCCCACAAAAAGCTATAGGCTATATCAGCCTATTCTCAGAAGTATGAAAATTAAGTACTGGTTCATGCTGTTCCTATATCAAAATGAACTGCACTTGTTATCAACACAGCTCCAAAAATCCAGTAACATTTTCAAACCTCTCCCTTGCTGATGAGTCACTGAATTGATTTCCACTATAGGGTAGCCCTACGGCAATTAAAGCACAAATAGATTCAAACAATGTTCAGTATCTTATTTGAACCTGCAACAGAAAAAAAAGAATCAAAACTAGATCTCTGCCTTAAACCAGGCTGCTAGGTCAGGTTTATGGCATTGTACCACCAGTACAGCAATCTCAGACCTGATTCCATAGTTTTTCCCCGGCTTTTTCTCCTGACTTGCTCAGACTCTTAACGTTATTTCAGATGTGATATTTCTTGTCAGCTGTTTAAAATTTGCTTGGGATAGCTAAAGAAATAACATTTTAAATAGGAACTTACACTGATCTAGATTGTACTGTCCTTACTCACCTTAGGATATGGACACATGAGCAATCCACTTCAGTTTAAAAAGGAATAGGACTTTACTGTGTCAGCTGCTCTGTGGTTAGTGCACATGTGTGAATTCTTATCTTGTGGTAAATGGAAACTAAAGAAGAGAAGCTTAAGTATCTATGAAAGAAGGCTAAACTCTCACAGAGCAGCTAACACAGGGTAAAATCCTGACCCTTTTTTACCCCAAAGTGAATCAGTAGTATAATTAGAGGTGGTCAACCAGGGCATGGGCCTTGGGTATTTATTATGGGAGACACTGGAATGGAGGCAGTGGGAACACCAGAGAAGCAGCAGTGGACTGTGCTCAGCACAGGCTCACTCAAAGGCTGTTAGTTTCAGCCACATCAATCAGAGGCAGATGACTCTGCCCGTTGCCCGTCACGATCTCTGAACAACCCAATCCCGCCCCCCCCCACAGTTCTTCCTCAGCTCTGCTCAAGGAGAAGAAACAGCTAGCTATGCCTCTGTGCTAAATTGTTCATTCATTCATACCCAAATTGTATGAACAGTCTCACGGAAATCTCTGGGTCTCATTTCGTCAGGCTCTGTTCAGTAAATATATGACAATCTGGCTCCTTTGAAAAAAGATATGAAATTAACTAAGAAGTTAGTGCTTCGGTCTGGTAAAAAATTGGGAGCATTGCTGTAATACTACACTAAGCAGAGAAGAACCAATTACTGGTTCATTGGACCTCACATTCAGGAGTGGCAATAGATTGGTTCATGTCCTTTGCTTCCTGGTCTATCTAATTGTCAGCCAGAGGCTGTGGAATCTCACAAGTGGTGGGCCAGAGTTTTTGCCAGAGCCTGAGGGAGCCTGCATTTGAAAAGAAGCCATGTTTGCTGACAGCATATTATATATATATATATATATATATATACACACATATATACGGCAAAACTATCACAGGCAGGAAAAAAAGGATGGGCTCTGCACAGTCTATTTCAAAGAGCCCTACAAACCCATGGATGTTGACTGTTTTGTTTCCTCCTTCCATTGTTTCATATTTTATTTTCTTTAATTTTCTAATGTTGTTCTTGTATATATTTTTCTCATTTAATGAAAACTGTACACTTTTCTTTCAGAAGAATGAGTATCTTGTCCTAATGGGACTAAGTTTTGTAGTTCATCCTCATGTGCTTGTGCTTGAGCACTTATCACAATAAATTGATTTATTTCTAGGGTTAAGTTCCATGCAAAAGGATAAACAGATTAAAATGCAAACACCTATATGAGTTCTAAGAAAAGGTAAATATGGATATACAAAGAAAAACAGGCTGTGTTTTTATTTGCAATACAGAAATGTTACAGAACAACAAACAGAGAACTTTAAATGCTTTCTAAAAAGCCATACTTACTTGTGTTGATAAGAAACTGGTTTGAAACTCCAGGGTGATCTACATCATGTATTGCACTAGCAAAAATTGCTGCAAGAATCTCTAAATCGGTGAACACTGCCTGGAAAACCATAAAATAGAAATTACAATTATTAACCAAAGAAGCTACCTTTTCATGAAAAATACAGTATATTGACATTATCTCTTAAGCAAGAAAAGAAAATATATCTTGCAATGTGATTTTAACATAATAGGTGTTTTTAAAAATCCTTTAAAAATAGAAACCATCATAAAAGTTTTGGAAAATATTCCATTACATCTGTGAAACATTTTGGGTCTGTGTACAAACAGCTACTTTTAAATATAAATGTCCTCATTTTTAGGGTTGATGAGAGGTGGCAAGAGCACTGAATTCAATGGGAGATTTTTTTTCAGAATTTTTCCAAAAGGTCATTTGTGTTTTGATTACTAAATATAGAATTCAGTGCCTAAACCATAACACCGAAGTATGAAATAGTCGCATCAAAATTTTATCATTTGGCATTACCCCAGGTAGCATATCTGTTTTGCATTGAACATGCCTATACTGCATGATCAACATGGAAAACCTTAAAATGTTTCAAACAAGCATGCCTCCCAAGTAATATTGGGAATGGTTATAATTTATGATTTATTGCATCTGTAGGCTGCAAAGCATTTATCCTACCTCTGACTGAATCTTCTCCACAAGGTCATTATGAAAACAAGAACACAGAACAGTAATGGATATCCTGGACTCACATTATACAATGTCTTTCATAAGCTAATCAAAATCTTAATCTTAAAAAGTATGGCCACAACAGTATGCAGGCATGCAGGAAGATGTTTGTTTTCCACAAGCTAAAACACTGCTGAAAGCAGGCTGTGAAGAGCAGCTGTATTGAAAAACCAAGTGATGCTCCTGGCAATCAGGGTGGCTTCCTGTTGAAGTAAGTGGTAATGTAGCTCCTTTTGCAAGCAGGACCCTTCTCTGCTATGAAGATCTTTTTCAAGATTTTGTGGAGAACGAAGCATTCCTTGAGATACAACTACAGCCCTCAAAATAGCCAATTCAGTGAGTAGGTAAGAGAGGAGGCACTTGGCAGCTTGGAACATCGGGGGTCTTTACACGTGCCTCAGGGGGGAAGAGCAAGTCTCTGAGAGCCGCTCTAACTGAAGTGCCTACAGCGTCTTGTGTATTCAATGTCCCACGCTTCAAAACGGCATTGGGGGCACTTTAACTAAAGCTTGTTCATCGCTGCCATTTTGAAGCACAGAGATGCTGAATACATAAGATGTGGAAGCTGCTGGAGCATGCTAATTAGCATGCTCCAACAGACTTGATTAATCAAGTCTGCTCTGACATGCTGTAATTACAGTGCGTTGGAGCAGTGTCCCCACATGTGTACAGGGACTCATTGGACCCCATGAGACAAAGGCCAAAATGCAAATCAGATGCAAGTGAATGCAAATCCTTCTGAGTCACTATCATTTCACCCGTTTACATCAGCGGTGAATTTGTTCTCAACACTCTACTAGAGAATGCATAGGCTTGCTAAAATAAGCCTGGAATAATGCTCCATTAGAGCCTAATAATAGAAGTGGAAAGAGATTCAAACCTTTTGTGAGCTTCCTTTTACCTTACATGTGTTAGCTCTTTAAATACCTCATGTAAAAAGCATTAATTAAATTAAAAACATCTGCATTTAATTTTTTTTTGAAAAACAAAAATCCATTATGAACAGGGGTGCTCACCCTCTTGCCTGCAGGCCAATTGCAGCCTGTGAAGGCACAGCACCTGGCCTCCATGGGAAAGCTCCCTGCTAGAAAACTCCATGCACAGCTCACCATGGATCAGGAAATTTGGTGGAGGGGGAGCAATGGCCATTTATATGGAATACCTTCCCCCTGCCAGATTCCCAACCCCAAGCTCTGTGAGCCAGTCAAAGCCAGGCTGGGCCCCCTTCCCTCCCTGGGCCCCACCCACACCCCTTTTTCCACCATGGGGCTGATTTGCAGATGGGCCATGTTCCCTTCCCCCATGCTGGGCCAGGTTGGAGCCAAGACATGCCCTCTTCCTCACTGTGGGTCCAGGCTCGGGCCAGGCTGCCTCTCCAAATGGCCAGATTGTGCCCACTGTCCTGATCCTGGATGCTGGATCAGAACCACCATCTAGGTTGCAGTTGGACCAGGCACTGCCCATTCAGCCCACCAGGGAAAAATGGTTGTGCACCACTGCACTAAGAATGTAATATAAGTGTTGTGCTTCCTGACAATTTTAATATTTGTATGGTGGTGAACTCAGTTTAGAGAACTAGAGGTTAAAGAAGCAGAAAAATACCAAAACAATCATTTCTGACATAAAATATGCTGTATTTCATTCATGCTTAAGGAAAAAAAAAAAATCATCACATCCTGCCAGCACCTTCCCGGCATAATTCCTACTGGTCTAATTGAGAGTGCCACATGGTAAATGGTGACTGGATATGGCCAGGTACTTACTTAAATTGTGATTTTCCAAGAAATTAACCAAAAAAAAAATTAATAAAAATAAAATTCTGGCTTCCTGGTGGAAGCCAGCAGTCCTTGCTACTGCTGCAGCCTGGCCTCGCAGCCTGCCCAGGAGGAGAAGGCACTGGCTGGCAGCACAGCATAAAAGGCAGGAGTCAAGATGGCAGCTGAGGGGCAGGGCCACACAAAGGGCAGGCAGCAGTCAAGACAGCAGCTGCCCCCTTGTCCCTCCTCCCCCTGGGACCCCTCTACCAAATCAGGACCGAGGGGTGGGGCCTCTGTGCCAATCAGTATTGAGGAGCAGGACTGCCCTGAAATGACCATGAAATTGATTCTGTGGGCGGTAAAAATTGCTCTCTCTTGCAGCAAGTTATGTAGGTCCCTAGACATGACCTGTAGATACTAAGCAGATGATGGAAACAGTTTACATAATTATGGTAGCAGTGGATGGATAGTATTTGTCACCAAACACGACACAGTGGTTTTAAAAAAAAGGTCCTGTGGCATTTCACATCCTATATAAAAGTAAACAAACATGGGTCTATACTAAATGCCTTTAGACAAGTATGTTTCAAGACTGAAATTTCAAGAATGTCTATTATCAAAAAAGGCAACAGGATTGCAGATATTGGAGTTATTTACATTTAGCTTAAAAAGTTTCTGATATTTTGCAAATGTGCATGTGTGTGTGTTACCCTCCTTCCTGTACTCCTTCATCTACATGTGCATTTACCTCTAGAGCTGGGGTTGATAGCAGCACGTGCGTAGACTGAACAACATCTGCAGCATGTATGTTATTGTGATATGCAACATCTGCATGATAATGATCTTCCAGGGTCATTAAGTATGTTATTAAAGTATCTACTGGAATTTTAAATGTTTTTAACAAATCTCGTTCCTAGAGGAAGAAAGAGAAAACAGTCACGTTTATAAGGCACATAATGATTGCTGGGATAGGTAAAGAGCACTAGGGCCCACTTTCATCTTGCCTACCTGAAAAATGGTGTGCATGACGACAGTCAGAGGTCGGTTCCCAGATAATTCTGCTATTCTGAAAACATGAAGGCCCCACTTGTTCACATCTTCTAGTTCCTAGAAGAAAATCAGGCAACAGAAACTCATAAATCTACTACTACAATTCCCAATTATTTCTGACTAAAATAACTACAACAACAGACTCATACAGATTTGAGCTAGCAACCTGGTTGAGCCACTGTGAAAATAATGTTAAATGTTCTGAAAGGGTAAAAACTTCTACTACTAACCTCATTAATTTTTGAATTTGCAGCTACCAGCTTTCCAGATTATAACTCACTAGGTGGCAAGAGTCTCTCTTTTAAGTGGATTGCTCTAGAGGGAGAAATGCTACAGCATCTTGAATGAGCTGAACTGACACATTTTGCTACTTCACTGCCCAATAAGGGAAAAAGGGAAAAGGGCAGTTAGAAGAAAACCTCCAGAGATGCTGAAGGTCTACTGCTATTCTCACTTATTGTGTTTATTCTCAGAAAAATGTTTAAATAAAGTGGGGGAGGGGAGGTGTCCTGAAAGCATAAAATTAAACAGATTTAAAAATGTGTAAATCCAAAAGTGAATGAAGAATTAAATTGTGCACCAATTGTTATATTACTGACAGGGTAACTTTACTATGTGACCCAATATCCCGGGAAATTTTACTTTTAAAAGATGAGTGCAACTGATGTACAAAATGAAATGATGCAACTGCAGAAAGGACTTACAAGGAGGGATCCAATGCCAGATACAGTTGTGTCATTTCAAACTGATGCTGCCGCTACGTATTTCGATTCCTCTCATAGTATCTGTTATAATAAATGTTTGCTTTCAATTCTGCTGATATTATTGATGAATACATACCTCAATAATACATGCACAATGTTAGCTTACTTTACATTACGAACTCTTTAGCTAAAAAAAACTCCCACTGAAATCCTGTTGGTGGAGTTTTATTACACATTAATAGCCTGATTCTTACTTCACTTATTTTTTCACTGGATATGATTTACAGAAATCTCAGTGAAATCAGCATCTGATGATAGAACTTGAAATCAATGGCTGTATAAAGAGTATGGAATAATACCCTAGAAACCATTTGCCTATCACTAACCTTTATTAAAATAGCATGATAGGGTGCTGGGGCTGTGTTAGACAACAGGTTAAGACATGAAATGTTCCTCACCTTGGCAAGACCATCTTCTTGATCAGTTTTAACTCCAAATCTGGGGATACTAGAATTAGTTAAACTGGAGCTATGCATCAGTTTTTTTACTCCACTGATCTGGGACATCGGTCTCTTCTTTTTCTCTTTCTCTTTCTGTGTTGGAGAAGGTATTTCCACTTCATGTTGCTTGTCTGTAAAGAAGAGAGAGAAAACAAGACTGAAGATCATTTTCCATACTGATTAAAAACAATATTTCATCCACTTCAGTGTTAAGATTTATTTATGCACATTGCAAGACTTCCAGAAAATACTATTTTCTAAACTAAACTATGGAGATCCTGCTACAGACGAGCCACATTCCCAATTATTGCTCACTAAAAATAACCCAAAGCAATTAAGTAGAATAGAGACCAACAGAGATAGAAGGAGGCACAGCTTTATTCCCAACATTGTTTTATTCTTTCTGAATTGGCTTTGAGAGTAATTTGTGGCTGTGCCTTTCTCGCTTGTAATTTGTATGGATGTAGTCTTTTCTATGAAAATAAAAGTACTAGAGGAATTCCCATAGCATGGAAAATTCCCAAAGATTTAAACTTTTGAACTGGAACTACCAATTTTGTTTAAAAAGGCAAAAACAATATTTTTTTTCCAACTTTTTATTATGTTTTCTAGGCCTTAAGACTTCGATTTTGATTCTCATGTATACTAAGGTTTTCTATGCTAGAAAGCTCCTGCCGTAAATGTAAATCCACCTAAGGGAGACAGTTTATAGCAGAGAAAGTTGTTCTGACACTATAACTTATGCCCATTCCTAAACAAAATAAGCTATACAGAAGAAACAAACTTATACTATTATAACTACACTTACATAGGAGCTTTTGCCAGGGTAGCAACGTTGGTTAGGGGTGCTGTTTTTTTTCACACTCCTAATCAAAAGAACTGTGTCAGAAAAAACTTTTTTTTTAGTGTGGACCGAGGCTGATGTGACTTCATGCTGCACTGCTGGAGCAAAAAGGGCTTAAAATGGGGGTATATTACACTTGAATCCACTTTAAGGTCCTTTTACACTGTAAGAATGATAAGAAGTGTCTATCATAAATAAGAAGCAGCCCCTTTTGAGTCTGGATTTGATCATGTTCAATTCACTTGGAAATGGGTCCCTTCAACTGCTTCCATTTTAACCAATACAAGTAGATGGAAAAGAACAAAGTCTGGTGAAGGTGAATACTAAACCTATATTTTTCTAATCGGTAGAACTTTATATAAAATGGTATCTCTGTTCTTCCTCACACTTAGAAATCCCTTTCCCTTATTGTATGTAGCAGTAGGATATTCTTAAATGCAACAGATTCTAAAGTCAGTCTAAATGTGACTTGCAAGTGTCTGCAAAGGACAGAAAAAGTTTCTTTTTTGCTTCCCCATGAAGTATAAAAGGAAGCGAGGGCTTTCCTTTTTAACAACTGAGAAATAGTAAGAGAAGCAAGTCACTATTTTCCCATTTTTGAAAAAGGATTCTTTAATTGGCAAAGGACTGATGAGCTGAATGTAACCTTTTTTTATCCCTCAGATGAAGAAACAAGATTTGTGTGCATATGCATGCATGCAGTCTTTTGCAATAGAAAGTTTTTCTTCCAAATGTTTGTCATTAATTTGAAACACAGCTTTTTTCAAATGTTCTTTTTAAAAGTGGTGTGTAAAAAATTTTAAACATTCAAACTAAAATAATCATCTCACGCTTAATTTTTCTAGTTTATGTTTTGTGATGAAAACTACAGTATGGTTCTCCAAGGAGACCTCTGGCAAAACTAGTGTTACGCCTCAGCTCTGTATTCTTGGGCAACTCTGGCACAGGATGCAGTCTGTCTGACTCACAAAGGACTCACCCCCCCCCCCTCCCTTCCTCTACCTAAACGAAACTGATTAAGATGCAGTGAGAGACGCACCTAAAACTCTCCAGATAAGGGTGATAAGAGTGAAACAACTGCCCTAGGTCTCATTTACATCTGAGATGGAACCAGATGACCATTCATTTACATGAGAGATGGAAAACAGAAAGCCTGAAGCAGAGACTGCAGTGAATTCTGGGACCAGAGAAGCAGGAGAGCACTGCATGATGGGGAATCTGTGCTTCCAATGTTAATCAACCCATGTTCACACACACCCAGCTCAGCATTTATCAGACCAGTTCTAATCTGGATTTGCTAAGGACTTTTCTCCCCCCAGACACACACACACACACACACACACACACACACACACACACACACACACACACACACACACACACACACACACACAGAGCTCTAAGTTTAATAGGCATCTCGGGCCGTACATTCCCCGGTCCCACTATGGGAGGCCTATTTAAACTTGATTGACTAAAACTCGGTTGCCGGGTTAGGGAATGCTGAGGCAAGAGACCGAGTCCGAGGGGGTATGGGCAACATTTGAACAATGGTTAAGGGTTCATCACAGCATCCAGCCTGCTGGAGCCCTAATCCCAGGTGTTGTCGTATCTTTCCCGAGACGACTGGTGGAAGTCCTCTCCACAAAAGGTTAAAGCAATTATTGGGGTGCTCATAAATCTGGAAAAGTCATGCTAAGCTGAGGCTTGTGCACAACAAGTAAAAATCCAAAATCCTGGTGCTGCAAGCTATCTATTGTTCCTAAAGAAACCATGAGATATCCCATCAGTATATCTGCCATCCATAGGAATTTCAAGCTGGCTCCCAAGTATTTGGGTTACTCCCTAATCTTAAGTGTTTCCTGATTATCAATCAGCTTCCTGAGATGGTCCGAACCAGATAACCCCTTGTCAATAGAAAAGACAATGATTTACACTACTGAGGGTGCTTCGAAGCAGCTGAACTGAGGGTATAAAAATCTGTAAGTGTGTGTGCTGAGAGAAAGAAAGAAAAAGAAGAAGCAGGAGGAAAGAGGGAGAAAAGGAAAGAAGAAGAAAACTCCTGTGCTGACACTATCCCCTGTCATTCTTGGGACGCTGGAAGAACAGATCGTCTCTCTCTTCAAGGATTGTGCTACGGACTGTGCCTGTCAGTTTTGCAGCCTGAGTACCGTAGACTAGGTGAGACCCCAGCGTTCTGTCTCTTCTGTCTAGGCATAAACTTCTGAACCTGAACTGTATTAGTTAAGCCTGAGCTAAGTTTCCCCAAATACTTAGTGAAACCAGGGTAGTATTGTCATTGTTTGTGTTTGTTTTTCTTTTGCATGTCTATTACTACTAGTACTATTATATATTTCATATGCTTAGCAATAAATAACTTTTATAGTCAAACTGGTAGTAATTGGGTATATTTTTCCTTCTCTGCTTCTCTTTCCTCCCGTGCTCTGCAGCAACGCTTCTTTTTCCTATGCTAAAGATCACTGTGAAGCCTAAATTATTGTGGGGTCTGCTCATCAAGAGGCCAAAGATTGGGACGTGCTGAGTTTGAAACACATAAGGGGATCAGCTTGTACAGGCTGATTGACCCAGTTTGACTCAGACGTGCCCTTATGAACTGAATGCTGGCCCATGAGGGTGTCAGCTGGACACCCAGCCGGATTCAGAGGGATTCTGTTTACCTGTGTGCTTGTGTCTGACTGCATTTTATTGTTGCTCTTATGAACTGATTCTTGGCATATGAGGGTGTCAGCCTGTCCATGCTGATCAGCCCGGCCAGATCAGGAGTGTCACGTTAATTTGCGTGTGTTTGTGTGTATGACTGATTTGGTGACTGGAGGAACCCAGTTCCATTGAAATCGAGTCCTGCAAGATAGCTCCACTGGGGGTGAGGGCTTGCAGAAGTGAGAAATACAGCTCCGTATAGTAACACAAGCAGCACATTGACAGAATCACCAAGACCCTAGAAACTATCCCTAATAAATGAGCACACCCCAAAGTAATGGGCAAATTTGGTAACACTAGGGAAGTCAGGACTGATATTTTTAATATAGAAAAGCATGGGAAAAAACGTAAAACTGCTTGAAAACAAGCAGAACAGAGATGAATGAGGCCTTTATAAAAAAAATAAAGTATAAACTTCCCTCCTCTTGCACCATTCATCTTTAATGGATAAAGTGAAACTGCACGGGGACAGCAGCTGTATTTTCAGATTACTGCTTGCCTCTGCAACTTTCTGGATGTTTACCTTTCAGGGGCCTGCACTTACAGAAATATATGGAGAATTCCTGTTAGATCACAGCAAAGGAGAATGTAAAAATGTCATCAAGTTTGAGCCTGGAGCACTGAGTTCTCTCATTCCCCTCACTGTTCTTCACTCTTCTCGTGGGACCAATCAAAAAAAAGGGTGGGGAGGGGGGAAAGAAGGCAGGGGGAAAGCGCATTTAAGTTCTGGACTGGTGAAAACTGACAACAGATGAAGAGCAGTGACTCGTGTGCATGTCTTGATGTTTATAGTTTCAGTCATATGCACAAATTTTAGATCCATCAAAGGGGAGGACTATAAACTGAACTGTCAGATGAACTCAAGTGAAAGGAAGTGTCTGTCTGAAAGATTTTAGATTTGCTATGGAATTCCGTGGGATTTCCTGATGTTTTCTTAAACAGCCTAAGCTGCAAGTCCTGGACCCTTTTGTGTTTAAAGCAAGATCATTTTATGTATTGGTATTGTTAGTGGTATTTCTCCATATGGCACTGGAGAAATATGCAGCCACAAATCAAACCGGTTGATAGATTCTATCCTAATTTTCCTATAAATATCCTGTTATTACTGAAAATTGCATATATGCTATGTGTTTCTTTTAGGACAAATGGACTGTGTTTTTAAGCAAAATCCCAATTTTTCTCATGGACTATTCCTAGCTTTCAAGTGTTGGCAGGGCTATAAAGGCTCAGCAGATAAGCTGAATATTGAATACAGGGAAAAAAACCAGCCAGAGCTGGTTAATAAAAAACAGAATGATTTACATTTTCAGTTAGAAAATATTTCCCTTCCACATATTCTGTTTCTAAATTTGTAGAAATAGAAATTATTACAATAGAAATAATACATTATTAATATATTACATTTAAGGCACAGTTCAATAATTACAGTATTTCTGTCTGTTGTAATGTCACATTTGTATTTCCTCTATAATATATTGCTTTTTTCATTTGATTGCAACCACAGAAAGACAACATTCAGGTTCAACAGATTCTAAGAGTTTGTTTCTCCAGAGCTTTTTTTGCTTGCAGCATGGAGGTTACATATGAAAGACAGAGAGCTACATGTCCTTCTTTCTGTCAAAATCAGTCTTAAGGTTTTAAGTGAAAGCCTGCAAAGATGTCAATATCTCAGTCTTGTTAGTCAAGGGATGCGAGAGGCTTTTCTAAGTGGGTCATCTCCTCAGGCAATCTTATCCTGAGATCTTAAATGATCCTGAGCTTCATCTCTAATACAGAATGATAACTTTCTGTTGGGTGCATGAAATTCAGTGGTACAGACGATTCTCTCACATTCTACTGAAACACTGGGTAAATTAAAGAGACACCATCTGAAGTAATTAAAGAAAGTAGGATAAAACCGATTTTAAAGAAACATGGTAGCAAACACAGTGCAAAAGTTGGTGAATACCAGCCAAATTTTATTTTAATATATCTTTAAAAAAAAAAAAAAAGGCTTGGTCTCCTAATCTAGACACAGGGTCAGTAACATATGGCTCATAGGCCAGATCAGCCTGTGGAGCCACTGGAGCTGGCTACAGAGCTGGAAGGCTTTGCCTCTGCACCCATACTGGGGCTAGGCAGTGAAGTGCAAAGCTGGAGCCACGCTGCTGGAAGCTGTGCCAACAACACTTCTGCTTTTTCCTGCCCCCCACTCCCCAGTTGTAGCATGGACATAGCTCCCAGCTGGTGGGGAACAGAGTGGGGGCTGGGCAGCTTCTAGCTGTGCCTGCATGACAGGCAGGAACATGGGGGGCAAACAAGAGCAATGAAAATACAGCTTCCATCTGCCTGCACCCAGCATAGCTCCGCACTCACTGGAAGCTGTGCCCCCCCTGCAGCTGAGGAACAGAGTGCTGAGGAAAAGTGGCTTTAACAGCCTGAGCACAGTTTCCAGCTGCCTGGCCATGGTGGAGCTCACCTCTGGCTAAAAGCTCCTGGTTTATGTTAAACAAGTTCCCCAGCATCCCAGATGCTTTGCAGCTCTGGGTGGGGCTGTCTGCTCCAAAGAGCAGAGCTGGCCCTGCCCACCTGCTCCCTGGCCAGAGCTCCAGTGGAGACTGCAGGTACAGCAAGGTCTGCCTGGCTTTCCCCTGCCCCACCTCCCCCTCACTGCTCAAGCAGGGATCCCCCCTCCCTCCCTCTCATCTCCCACAGCATGGACCCCGGCATGTGGTATGCTAGCTAATGTTGAGAGAGAGAGAGAGAGAGAGAGAGAGTGTATGTGTGTGCGTATGCGCAATTTCACTGGGACGGGCAGACAGAATAGTGTCGGCTTATGGTTTTTTAAACTAATCAACAGGTCAGATGATAACATCCCTCCATTCCTTCCTTTGAAAAAGCTATTTAAGAAGAGCTTAAACTACTGAGAGAGGCTTTTGCTTTGTTGACAGACTGATAAACACTGCTGATAAACACTGATAAATCCTTCTGGCTTGCTTGCCTGTCAATTTAAAAGCTTCATATCATCAACAGATGCATGCACTGCACACAACCCTTTTGCTTCAGAGTGCTAGCCCAGGGCTGTGGTCTGGCAACACTCTTGCCCCTTGAGGAAGGAGAGGGGAAAAGCCTGGGATGGTGCAGGCAGGGTTGGAGTTTACACCCCTCCCTAATCAGCGCATCCTTCTGGGGCCTGGCCATGTTCCCCTTCAGCTTGGAAATGTGGAAGGGCTGCTCTAGCACCTCCTGGCTTCTTGCTTGAGCCACTGTAGGCATGTGCCTGCATTTCTTTAGTCCAGGGGGAACGTCTGTGCAGTTACAAATTGGTTCAGCCTATCCAGGCTAGACTAACCTGCAAAGATTGAATCAATTCAGGCTCAGGCTTTTTGAATGTCTGTCCCTAGCTCTAGGAGGTTCAGGAAAGTGGTGCCAGCTTAGCTCCTAGCAGCCTGGCCTGGAACAGATTCATGCAAACCTGCCAAAGCTACCCTGAACTAAGCAAACCTGCCAAAGCTTAACTGAACTACAGCTGGGTTGTTCTGGCTTGCAGCCTGAAAAGGTTTCCAGCCCCTGATCTACACAGACATATGTCAATATAGGGGCCAACGCAATCTTAAATTGTGTGCCTGCAAATCACATTTTAAATCAGCATATTGATTACCTAACCATCTTCAATGTCTGTGTATACAGAGCATTGTTTTTATTTATTTGGATATAAAAAGCATTTTCCATTTTTCCCCACAAAACTAAGCAGATAGGACTTTAGAGACCTATTCTATGGACATCTTTACCCCTACTGATATGGGGTCAGTGTTTTCAAGTTCCTCCCCTCCTACAAGCTCTGTGCTTGAATACACTTTCCTAGCAGCAATCTGTTCAGACACTGACTGACTCAAGTTGATCACCCTTTGATCTCCAGACAGGGAGTGCCAATGGACCACCAGTGTATACTGGGATTCAAGTGAGCATAGAAAGCATAGTTATATGCTTTCATCAGGCCAAGAAACCTTTACAGTATGACTGCATACTTCCCTATTGGGCAGACTGGTAAAATGTTGCAAAGATAATGTTTAAATATATCAAACAATGCATAATGAATCATTCCTGTTCTTCTATAAACAGCCTGCAAGATTACTCCATGTTAACCATAATACTGGGTGGAAATACATATATAAAGGTCTTTAACAAGAATACTTTGTTAAATATACTGTAACATTCTGAGAAAAAAAGGAACACAAAATGTGTATGTGGAATAATGTGTACAGGGAAGCAAGGTAAAGAGCTGCAAACTAATTTAATCAATTTTTCTTGCCACCAAATACTGGACAGTGCAGTTATAAAATGCACTCACTTCTAAAAAGAGAAAACAAAAGGAAATGGTATGTAGTTTAATCCATATCCCAGCACTGGGGAAAAAGCATGCATGCAAAACAAGCAACAAAAGCAACACCTTAAAGATATTCACTTCCATTGTGGTCTTACCTAAAAATGTGTTAGATATATATTCCGAGACCTGATTGCCAGACCGGCTCATTTCAGATAAGTGGGTTAGCTCCCGGTTGAGCATTCTTTTAAACTGAAAAAAGGAAAACATAAAAAGCATCTGTTAATGGTCACGAAATATTTAACTCATAATGAGAAAATTCAATTTGCGTTTAATGGAAACAGGAATACAGTATGTTCTGGAATAAATTGGAAAATCAATTATCAAATTATTAACACTAAATAATACCAGTTTACCCATTTACCTCTTCATGGCTGGCACACTGAATTCAAAAACAGATATTTCCCAACTATTTGATTTCAAAGAGACTAGGCCCCTTTTAAAAAATTAAAAACGTTAAATATAGGCATGTGCACAGACAAATATACATTTTTTGCATTCTTTTTTATTTTAATTTAGAAAAAATAACATTTTAATTGTATTTATATACACAGACATACATCTTTGTCATGCTAAGACTATCATTTTTAGCAAATGTCTTCAAATTCCTTGTCTAATCTTTTCTCATGGGAGTTTTTTTTTTCTCTTTGCCCTAGCAGTTAGTGTTCTCCATATATAGCTTAACTAAGATATCTGTGAATTCTTGTTATTCATATGAATATTAAATCCTTTTTAGAATTTTATGCCCTTCTTGTGGCAATGAGTTCTGCAGGTTAATTACATACTGCATAAACAACCCCTTGAAATCTGTTATTTTTCTATATAACTGAATGCCTTTCTCCTCTGGTATTATAAGGAACAGTAAACAGAACTCTGCCGTGTTATTAAAAATTGAACTACTCCTTCAAGCATATGTTAAAACTCGAATTTGTCAGCATTGAATTTTATGTTATTGTGCTAACCTATCACCTGGTTTTATGTCCCTTTAAAATTGCTCCCAGTCTTCTCTTGTCTCAACTAAACAAAACATTTCGTTCCTCACTGTTCACCATTTTTTCTGTAACATTATGAAACTAGACAACTGGAATATGGCACTTAATATTTTCCTGTGTTAATATCTAATCATTCATTCCTGTTTACTAGAAAGAAGCAAAGACTAAAATATTAACCTCTCTATATCAATGAAGTGTTTCTTCAATGAAATCTTGTACAGGGAATATTTAAAAATGACTATGTATATCATTAAATTAGCATGATGATCACAGTATGCTACAGTAAAGAGGGGTTTTGTTTGTCTTCTTTTGCTAATGAAGCGGTATAACAATATATTATCAGTGACTTGCTATCTCTGTTACTGTTGCTATCATCTTGACAAATAATCAGCTCTGAAAGCTCTCATATCAAAGACTGAAGTCTATCCCTGTCACAAGCCAAAAGCTCAACTTTGATCTCAGTGAGAGTCTACTGGCATGTACTGCACATGCTTGCAAAATTAGAAACATATTATATATGCAGAGTATGTATTTTACAAACTACAAGGCAATATGTATAAGGAAAGATGAAACCAGCATGAACCTTAAAAGCTTAGCCCAGACCTGAAGTTGCCAACCCTAAATGTTAAAAGCCATGAATGAGTCAGTCAGAACTCCCCAAAATCATGCAACTGGGTTAAAAATCATAAGGATAATTTAAAATTTAAAACCTTGTGGGTTTTTTAGCTTTATTGTGCAATTAGATCATATTTTCAAGCTTTTCTTTAAAACCAAGATGGGTAGAAACTTAGTTTTAAAATAAATGATTTTTTTTTGCATAATTATGTGTGATCAAGGCCTCTGGTTGATGTTAAATCACATCTTAAATAGTAACCTAGGTACAAGTTCAGGCAATTAGTGGTGAGGCAAAACAGGAAACAAGCCACAAAATTATTCCACAAAATGTGTAACAACTTTGTGGCTGGTTTTCATCGCACTTTAAATTGAACACATGGCAGGGTCCCACCATGCACCCTGACGGCAGATGCATTACGGGGCTTCATTGCCATTCCCCCCATGTCAGCAGACTAACGGCTGTGCAGTGCAGCCCTGCATGGAGCTGTACCCCACTATTTTTGAGGTACCAAGTCAGGGGAGTTCAGCACTGGGGCCAGGGATGCTGGGTCATGGGAAGCTGTGGGGCTGCATGCAACCTGGCAGGTTGACTGCATTGTCCTGAGCAAGACACATGATACATCCCAGCAACATGAGAGATTCCCTGGGATGGGAAAAAGTTCCCTGATCCCAGGGTCCCCATGTACCAGGACCTTTAAAAAACATGTGTGAAGCCTGGCTGCACATGAAATTTTTTATATCCTCAGTGAATGGGGACCCCAGGATCTGGGAACCTCTCCCAGACCCCAGTGCACCAGGGTCTTAAAAAAAAAAAGATGCATGTGTAACTGAGCTTGGGACCCCACTAAAGTCTCAATCTAGTTCTGGTGAAACTGATTGTCAGTCCCAGACCCAGGACTGCACCGGGAACCCAGCAGCTTTCAATTTGCTGGTGCAGGGGGAGCCTGGGATCACAGGCAAATAGTTATGGGGCGACTGGGATCTAATCCAAATCACAAGACTGGGCAAGATTATGAGTTTAATTTATTGCAAACAGATACAACTCTTGACATTAACTTAACTTCCCCATAAACAACTATACCAATCCTGACAGTATTTTAGCATTTTATGTTATTGTGCAAGCAAAGTGAAATGTACTTGTCACCCTTATTAAGGGGCTTAAATAAATTTCTAGATGACTAATTTCAGCATCTGAATTTGAACATTTTAATCTGCTATTTTAAGAAAGTCGGTCTTCTGATAACTTCTGGACATAGCTTGTTCAGAAAGAGCAGAGCTATACATTACTAATCTAAGTATTTGTTAGGAGTACATATGTAATCAGAATCATACTGTTAGAAATGAAAGGGCTCATTCTAATCACCCAGTCAAGCACTGTCTAAATACACTTGTACAGGAAAAAACACATGGAACAATATCAAAAGTCTAAAACAATACCACTTCCCTTGGTAGATTTTTCCATGGCTTAATATATCTAACTTTCAAGATTTTTTCCCCTCGATGTTTAGTCTAAATTTTCCCCTAAATTTTATACAATTAATTCTATTATATATTTCTCTGGACAATTTTATCTTCTACCTTTGTTAACCCATTTTTGTAGATGAAGCCCAGCCATATTAGTTCCCTTCAGCACTCAGAAAACACTGTTCCAGAATTTGTGTTAACTACGAAAAATGCCAAGGAAGCCTCCAGGCTTTCAACAGCTTCACAGCAAGTGCACAGTATGCAGAGGCCTACATACTGTACTGGTCACTTTTAAAATAGCCACATTGTATCACACTTGCAGAGTATCTTGATCAGTATTTTCTACCATCCTGGCATTAGATAACAGAGATATTATATAAAGTTCCTAACTAATGCTACCCTGGCACAAAAACAAATAAGTTACTAACAATATACCTGAAATACTGCCCCCTAAAACTTCAATAGGGCAAAATTTTACCCTGGGCCTTCAAAGATGACTTGGCAGTATAAGTTCCAAGTCCATTCCTTCAATTAGCACCCATATTATAGATACATAACCAATATGGCTCTTGAGTTGATGTGGCACATTCATTTACAAAATATGGACTGGAAAATAGTTTAGAATATTCTTAAATTTTCTTTTCCAATTACATTTGACCAAAAAAAAGAGACCTAGCTTATCAGCCCATATATGTGTAGTCTGATATTGCACTGCTACAGCCTAGGGATTTGAACCAGTACAGCCTGGGGGCTGACTGGCTAAGCAGCAGCTCTGCAGAAAAGGACCTGGGAGTTACAGTGGACAATAAGCTGGATATGAGTCAGCACCGTGCCCTTGCTGCCAAGAAGGCTAACAGCATACTGGGCAGCATTAGTAGGAGCATTGCCAGCAGATCAAGGGAAGCAATTATGCTGCTGTATTCTGCAATAGTGAGGCCACATCTGAAGTACTATGTTCAGTTTTGGGCCCCCCACTACAGAAAGGATGTGGACAAGTTGGAGAGAGTCCAACTCTCCAAATGGCTCGGGGGCCGGGGCACACGATTTATGAGGAGAGGTTGAGGGAATTGGACTTATTTAGTCTGAAGAAAAGACGACTGAGGAGGGAGTGGATAACAGCCTTTAACTACCTGAAGGGGGTTCCAAAGAGGATGGAGATAGATTATTCTCAGTGGTGGCAGAAGACAGAACAGGCACAATGGTCTCAAGTTGCAGCAAGGAAAGCTTAGGTTAGATCTTAGGAAGAATTTTCTCACTAGGAAGGTGGTGAAGCACTGGAACAGGTTACCTAGACTAGAGAAGTGGTGGAATCTCCTTCCTTGGAGGCTTTTGGGGCCCGGCTAGACAAAGCCCAGTGATCTAGCTGGAGCTGGTCCTGCTATGAGCAGGGGGTTGGACTAGATGACCTCCTGAGATCCCTTCCAAGTCTAATTTTCTGTGATTCTATGATTCCAAGTTCACTATAAATTAGTTTTTTTTAAATACTGTATGCAGTTACTGACTTTGGAGAGAAAAATACACTTCTTTTCAGCAAATAAAACTAGGGAAGCTGTAGCTCCTAAGGTAAAAGGTATTTGAGTTCATGATGAACAGCTAGATAGCAATAAAATAATTCAGGCATTTTACTTGTTGTACACTGGTTTACTATAGTTGTGTGTTATTTAATACTCTTTAGTTAAAAAATGTGTGTGTTTAGTATTTAAAAATGCACTATTAATATTTTAAAATAAATAATAATTTATGCCATATTCTGTCCCGCTGGCTCTCACCATCTTCAGTTTGGGCTAGCTGTGCACTTCAAAAGGCAAAATGTTACTATGAATCATTAACTTTCAGCATGTTTGTGTATTAATACATTATTTTACAACAGAACTTTGCTTAGTGCCCACATGGCCCAATGCAAGGTCTAACTGCAAATCACACAGTTCTTGCTACAGGTATGTACATTTTCAGAGCCTGCCAGAAAATGCCTCTTAAATGTTCGAAACTTAGCTAAAATGTCTATACTCTGTCTGTATATTTGTAACCTCCAGAAATAACAACGTTCATCACTTAAGAGCTTGTATGCTGTATGCACATTAACTGATCAAAGAAAACTAAATAAAATCAATAGTACGAGAAAACTCTGGTACTTCAAAATAGATAAATTAAAAACAGAACAAATCATTATTATTTTTGCTGAGGTTTAAATTTATATTAAAAATGGCTACTGTACTTTTTTTAGCCTTTTTAACAATAAACTTTAAACTACCAAATCTATCGGTAGGAATAACTATTCACATCATCGTATGCAACTATAATATTGCCCTCTGCCAAGGACACAGATTTTGACAGACAAGTACTTGGAATCCTCCTTTATACTGTGCCTTGCAAGGAGAATTGATGAGGGATTTCCCCACTTAAGCTTCCAGACCTTTGAAAGCAAAAATTATACGGGTACATGCAAAATGGGGAGGTACATGCACTCTCAGGAGGCCTCACATGTCTGTACACTAATGCACGTAGTATGGGGGGCAAGCAGGAGGAACTTTGCCTTCTGATTGCAGGGAAAAATCCAGACTTAGTGGGGCTTACAGAAACCTGGTGGGATCCTACCCATGACTGGGCGGCATTCAGGGATACACACTATATAGAAGGGACAGGACTGGGAGGAAAGGTCGGGGGGTCGCCCTCTATGTCAAAGAGCAACTCATATCGTCAAGAATTAGCCTTGGGGCGGAGGAAGATCAGGCAGAGGCACTATGGGTCAAACTTCAAGGGGGGCAAGGCAAAAGGGATCTTACGGTGGGTGTCTACTATAGACCACCCTGCCAAGGGGTTGAGATGGACCAGGATTTCTCAGTACAGCTTATGGACGCAGTTGGGTCTAGGGATGTGGTTGTCATGGGGGACCTAAACTACCCAGATATCTGCTGGGAGGAGCAGTCAGCCAGGTCTGACTGTTTGCGTAGGTTCCTAGCTGAAATATAAGACCTCCACCTTATTCCGGAGGTGCACAGCCCCACTAGGGGAGATGCCTTGCTGCACCTGGTCTTGGCCACTGGGGATGACCTGGTGAGGGGACTGCAGGTCCTTGACCACCTGGGTGACAGTGATCATCGCCTGCTGGAATTCAACATGCAGCGCAGGGTGTTGAGGGCTTATACCAAGACTAAAGCCCCTGACTTCAGAAGGGCCAACTTCAATTAATTTAGGAGATTAGTGGGGGAGGCACTGAGGGCCCAAAAGGTAGAGGAGATGGGAATCCATGAGGGATGGTCATACCTTAAGGGGACGATCCTCCAGGCTCAGAGTGTGACAATCCCCGAGAGAAAGAAGGGGGGTAAGAGTGCTCTGAAACCCCCATGGCTCAGCAAAGGCATTCGAGAATGCCTAAGGGCCAAAAGGGAAGCGTACACCCGGTGGAAGAGAGGGGCTATCACCAAGGAGCAATACTCCTCCTTGGCCTGTGAGTGTAGGAGGGCCATTAGGAAGGCCAAGGCAGGGCTGGAGTTCAGGCTAGCAATCAGGATTAAGGACAACAAAAAGTCCTTCTTCAAAAATATTGTGAGTAAGAAGCATGCACCGGGTAATGTAGGGCCCCTGCTAGACTCAAATGGTAATCTTGTGGCTATGCCAGACGAGAAAGCCAAAATCTTTAACAAGTTCTTTGCCTCTGTTTTCTTGGACAGGGAACAGGACAGCTCTCCCACCACAGGTAAGGGCAATCTTGAGGATAGCACTGCCACGCCTCGGGTATGTGCAGAAGTAGTTAGGGATCTTCTGGAAGGGCTGGATGTTTTCAAATCTGTGGGCCCAGATGCCCTCCACCCACAGGTGTTGAGGGAGCTGGCAGAGGTCATTGCTGTGCTCCTGGCCCAGCTGTACAAGTGATCGTGGTCCACAGGTCAGGTGCCCAGAGATTGGACACTAGCTAATGTGGTCCCCATCTATAAGAAAGGGAGGAAAGAGGACTCAGGAAACTATAGGCCCATAAGCCTCACATTGGTCTTGGGGAAAATCCTTGAAAAAATTATCAAGGAGCACATCTGTGAGGGGCCTGCAGGAGAGATCATGCCCAGGGGAAATCAACATTGGTTCATCAAAGGCAGGTCCTGCCAGACCAACCTGATGGCCTTTTAAGACCAGGTAACTAAATCCCTGGATGATGGTGTCACCATGGACATAGTCTTTCTGAACTTTAAGAAGGCCTTTGAGACTGTCTCTCATCCCATTCTCATTAATAAACTGAGAGACAGTGGCATTGATGCCTACACAGTTGGATGGGTCAAAAATTGGCCAATGGGGCGCACCCAGAGAGTGGTGGTGGATGGGTCGTACTCGACCTGGCGGGATGTGGAAAACATGTTGTCCAAGTTTGCCGATGACATCAAGATGTGGGGAGAGGTAGGCACGCTCAAAGGGAGAGAGAGGCTGCAGTTAGACTTAGACAGACTACAGAAGTGGGCAGATGGTAATAGGATAGGGTTCAGTGTAAATAAATGCAGGGTGCTGCACCTGGGGAGAAGGAATCCACAGCATACATACAAGCTGGGGAGCTCCCCCCTTGCGAGCACAGAAGTGAAATGGGATCTTGGAGTCATTATTGACTCCAAAACGAACATGAGCCGCCAATGCCAGACTGCAGCCTGCAAAGCCAACCACACCTTGTTGTGCATCCAAAGATGCATCTTAAGCCAATCCAGAGAGGTGATACTCCCCCTCTACATGACATTGGTCCAGCCTCAACTGGAATACCGCGTCCAGTTCTGGGCACCGCACTTTAAGAAGGATGTGGCCTGCCTTGAGAGGGTTCAGAGGAGAGCCATCCACTTGGATGGAGGGCAAAAGGGCAGGCCCTATGAGGAGAGGCTGAGGGACCTGAATCTGTTCAGCCTCAGCAAGCGGAGGCTGAGGGGGGATTTGGTGGGTGCTTACAAACTTGTTAGGGGAGATCAGCAGCAAATAGGAAGAGCCCTATTCTCCCCAGCACCACCTGGGGTGACGAGGAACAATGGCCAGAAGTTGCTGGAGAATAGGTTCAGGTTAGAGATTAGGAGGCACTATTTCACTGTTAAGGTGGCTAGGATCTGGAACCAACTTCCTAGGGAAGTGGTCCTCGCTCCTACCTTGGGTAAATTCAAAAAGAGGTTGGATGAACACCTGTCTGGGGTCATGTGATCCCAGCGTATACTCCAACCAGTGGTGGGGGGTTAGACTAGATGATCTATTCAGGTCCCTTCTGACCCCTAACTACTATGAAACTATGATATACTAAACCTTTTACACTCATTGGCATGGACTAGTTAGATATGCCAAAATATCCTCTCAGGAATCAACAGGCTATGATGTGTTCAAAGACAATTCTTCATAGTGGACACTGCCTTACTGCACTCTGATATGGCATCAATTATTGATACATTCTGAAAGATACATTGCCCAGAGGATCATGGCTTCTTGTTCCAATTTTCATAAGTTTCCAAAAGATCCTAGTTTTCTCTTTTCCTTTTACTATTACAAGTAGCAAACAATGACAAAAGACACTAAATTCAAATAATACTAAATATCTACTTTAGGCTAGGGAAATGCATAGGTGCTCTGCGTGTGTGTGTTTGTAACTATTCCTATGTTTAAGAGAAAATATATACACAAATGTTGAGCCCAGGGTTATTTCCTAGATCCTGTGGTTATCTCCCAACAGCAGGTAGATTTTACAAAATGGGGATGAAGCTTTCTAGTCATTTCAATTTGCTTTGGTCTGAAGCATAGAACAAATATTTTAGGCTTCACTGATTTTTCATTTGTATCCAACTAGAATAGATGTAATTTTTAAAGAATGTATTCAGTTGATTTATATGAGATCAAACAATGGTATTTCCCAGGTAAAACATGCAATATTTTGCTAATGTCTGGCAATATTAATGTCAGGCAGCTCCCATTAAAATCTATACAAAAAATCATTGAAGTTGAATGAGTAGTGGGTGGAAGGCCTTGAAGGTCCAAGCCATAGAGAAATTTATGGTAATGAAGTAATTTTGCTTATGTTTGCTGTTACATAACAGTTTTTGTCAGTTAACATGTAGAACTTTTCGTGGGTTTTTTTGGTGAATTTCTTGTCTCCAGCACTAAGATTTAGAAAATGGGCTTCACGTAGGCACCTGCAGAAGTTCCGGAGTCTCTGAAATCTTCTTGACCCTACAGAACAAACACGTGGTTCCAACTACCCAGTCACTGTGCTACTAACTCAAGGACTCTATAAATGTCTGATTCTTCTATACCTTAAGGATTGAACAAACAGCTGTAGTCCACTGCACCTTCCTGTAACTGCACAAAGTCTATGGCTAGAGCCGGCAAGTAGTCCAGGAACCAACTAGCCACAGCCCTTCCAGTCCCTCCACCTGAATGCTTTTCTGGTCAAATCTCTGAAGGTCGGACCCATAACATACAAAAGGATTTGGATTTTCCTTGCATGTATTCTGTGCATACCCTACTCCCCTACTCCACTGAACCACAGTAATTCAGATCAGCTTTGGCCTTTTTCGTGCCACCTTTGCCACAAGGAAAATTGCCACAGGCTCACAAAGACAGGGTACATACATCGGAACATATATATGGTGATTCTGGAAATATTAAGGTTACACAAAAAAGACTCCTTTTGTCCTTGAAATATCTATTAGTACTGATTTTTTCCTTTTAAAAATAGACATTTTAAAACTCAAAAAATACCACGCTGAATTTGTACAGCTTTACTGTCCACAAAACCAGATGAGACCAAAAGAGAACAAACAAAAAATTAGGCCAGCCCTGCTCAGTCCTTACCCTTTACTGATGAAAAACTATCCTTGATTTCAATAGGAGCCTTGCCTTGATAAAGATTTCATGTTTGAATCCACACTGTTTAATAAATGTTAAGGTCAAGCGTGGGCTTTTATATACAAGCAAAAGTAATATACATTGTATAGGTATCTAAATTGGGCTTTTTGATTTGACATTTGTTCTTGTAAAGAAAGACAGTGTAAACCACAATGGAATATTCCATAGCAACAATCACTCTCTCAAAAAAATATTTTACCAGAATACAATGAGGTACTGTCCAAAGTACGGAGAAATAAATCAAATGCACAGAAAATGTTTTAACATATGTCATAGCTCATTGTATATAAATTCTTAACAATTTCAAAAATATCCAGAATTCTATGTATATACTGATCATCAAAAAAAATGTCTGGTCTGCCTGATGAGAAGTGTCCTAAATTACATGTTCTGCACTACAGATTAAAAAAATAAATAAATAAAAATCAGTGTACTAAAATTTGTATTCAGATACTTTTTTGGCATCTTAGATCAGAGCATTGTCTAAGCATACTACATGACACTATCGTGCAGAAAGGACACATTTTATCATGTCTAATCAGGCAAGACTGTCATACTGCCTGTTAATTAGCAAGAGATCTATCCATTTTAAAGATTAAGCAGTAAAACAGAAAAATTATTGAGCATCTATGCTTTAACAAGTATCAGTGACTGGCATTCTAGGAAAAAAATTCAGAAAGAACCCTTTAAAATGCTTAGCATGTATATGAAACCAGGAGAATGGAAAATAATTTCATTTTATTTTTTGGTAAATAATGATGGAATCAAGCTAACTGGAGTAACAGAAACTCATCTCTTCACAGACGGCTGAACAAAATCCTTGAGCATACACTGTAACAATTCTGCATTAGCAGAAAATGGACACAATGACCTCACTGGACACAATGACCTAAAAGGAGTTTTCCTTTCCCTAAATCTTGAGATCCTAAAACAAAGTTGGATGTTAAGATAACTGGGTATTAGAATTTTTGTCATGTGGGAGAAGAGGGTTTTTATTATATTTAGTAAAAACATTAGTTCTTGCATGGGGTTATTTTTTTTAGGTGGAATAAGTATTTCTTTTAAAACAGATTCATTTGAAACAAATTACTGCACATCAGGTGTAAGATGGTAAGTTCCTATTTTATTCACAGTCCTAAACAAAAATATGAAAGTTACAAAGATTATGTTTAGATGTAGCCACACATCTATTAAAAGACAAAGAAAGGCCAGCTATAATTTTGTATTAAGTGGATTCAGTACTGTGTGCAAATTAGCATATTGCTTAATTCACTGGTAAAAAGCTTTCCACAAAAGAGATAAGCTGATTTAATAGCATTTCCTAGGAATATTACAGATTCAAGCGGATTCCAACTTGCTGAGCAAAGCAGGAGAGGTCAATACTAGAAGATAATTTTCAGTCTCCTAGTGCTTTAAAGAAACCCTTAATCAATAAGCTGTCATACATGCACAGGTAACCAGAAAATGCTACTGAAACATACCATTGGTAACTGCCTGGTTCTTCAGCTAATATAAAACCAGTATGAGTCATACATTCACCTATTATTTTCAGTCTATTGTCTTTAATCATGCCCTTAGCATATGGCACAGAATCTCAGCATTATATTCCGAAACAGATTTCTCTCGTCTAAAGAAGCCTACTTCTGTATCATGGTTTTGTTAAAATGCCTGATAAAAAGCCATCTCATATGTTTGATATAAATAAGGTCTATAGGTATATCACATACTATCTATTTTCTATTAAAATAATTTCTAATATCCAAATATAGCTTCTGGGAAAACTGATATGGTTCGCTTTCACTGCTCACAGAGGCTCTCTTTTCTGAATCTTGTCTCCACAACCATATTGCCCTTGGTCATATTATCCAGAAACAATCATACTGTGCACTATCCATGCAATCATTCATTCCATCCAAATCAAAGTTGTTAAAAGGTAAATAAAATCCTACCTTTATGTAGCCCCAAGAAACTGAGAGTAAATAGTTTGCTTCAGGCATTTTTGATATTTTTATGCTACCAATTTAACTAGAAGTATTCAGTTCTTCAGTACCTAGTACTATAAAAGAATCTCCAGAAAAAAGGTTCTCTTTCTCTCTATTTACTTTTGCTGATATGAAGGTGCTCTGCAATTAGGAATATAAGAGACATTCTGACATGAAATCCAAATGTGTAGTCTTCTGATTGTATAAATGCCATTTGTAAAACTCCAAATATTCAAGGGCTAGCTTGAAGAGACAGATTGCATGACTTGAAGAAATATCTGAAGAACTAGGGATATGCATATTTCCTGAACACCAGAACTTAATGAATAATGTATGTCAAGATGCTCAGCTGCTGGAAAGACTTGTTCTATCAACAGCTACCAAATAAGGACCTGCAGGGAAAGCCACAAATGGTGTCAAGTAGTCCCTCCCATAAGCCTCAACTCAGAGCCAATAGTATTGCATCCTAAAAGATATAAATGCAAGAGGATAAAGATATGATGTATGCTAATTTCTGATTGGTCAGCATAGGTGAATCCCCTGGGAAAAGGGTGTTTCTTCTTTTCTATGGTAAATGCCATTTAATAATGGCATCTCTGCCTGAAGCCCAGGGCTCTATGCAAAAATGATTAATTAGCTTAATTTTTAAATTATTTTCAGTAGCATTTGCCAGCTTTCTTTAAGGGACATGCTAAACCTATCAAAAAAGGAAAAGTAGATTTTCACATGTACCACATGCCATTTGTCTTGTTTAATTTGTTATGTGGCAGTAAGTACATTTGAGCCTCCTAAGTGAAGAAAACCAGAGAAATGAAATTCCAGGATTCTTGAATGATACGTGACCAACAGAAGCAATGAAAACATTAGCTGTTTCATGCCATTTGAATCAAAAACAGGTGAATCCCTTCTTAGCCCACTGAGTGAGTCTGCTAATGTTCTGTTATTTCAGCAAACAAAAATCACTTATTATTAAGATGAAATAGCTTGCGAGTCAACCTGTAATTTTACAATTCTGAACAGGTGAAAGGCTTCCATACAAATATCCGAACAAAAAATACTGTAGGAATTAAATTCTCACTATACCTATCCAAGTTTTATGCCGTGTCATCTTAGATTAATATAATCAATTATAGTTACTCTACAAAAAGAGCGAAAAAAGAGTGATCAACTAAAATTTAGGTGTGTCAAAGATCTGACTCTGAGTATTAAATGGCCTGGCATCTGCCATTCAGAAAACAAAGCTCACAAGGATAAACAAATTATCTGTAAAACTTATGAATTAGTGCAGAAAATCTCTGAACCCTTGTCATATCATAAGAAAGGAGCTTTCCAAAATGACAATAAGTAAGTGTCTAAAGACAAGATGTACAAGGTACTGCATTCAACCTAAGCCCATACTAGAAGATTCTGACTGACAACAGTCATAGGGGAGCTTTTGGCCAAAGTGCTTTCTACCCCCTGGGTGATGCTACAGAGTGGTGTCAGCAATGCTAAATGCTTGTAAGGGAATCAAACTCCAGAAAAATCAATAGGGGGAAAATGAATCAAAAGATCTCCTTATAGGAGGATAGGAATGCAGACAAAATATAGCAAGAAGGTAAAGGCAACTGATACCTTTTGTACAGGGGGAGGGTATATTCATATAAAAAACACATTAATGGATTTAAAATATTATAGTTTGCTTGTACTATTTCAATAAACACAAAAAGGTGTGAGTGATCAAATTATTTTAGAGCAGTCTATATCTCTTGCACAGAAATAACTCAATGCACCTCACAGAGATAAACATCAGTAACAAATTTTGCTTTGGAAAACATGGGTCACAGCTTTTAATGCACTCTGGAAGAAAAAAAAAATACACTGGAAAAGGGTTTCTGAAGAGAAAAAAATACCTGTGCATGCCATGGGAATAAAGCATAAGTTACTTGTTCAGTTCAGCTAACACCATATAACACAGTTCATTTTTAAGTGGGTGTTACTTTGTTTTCAGCATCCTGGTCACCTGCAGATAAGCACTGCTGCCATCTACCTGTTATTAAAATTAAGAATCAAAACTATTTTTACTGACTATATTTTTTGTAAATATATTTAATAAAATCTTGGTCTTAAAATCTACAAAAAGATCATAAAGAATCTCCAGATCCAAATTCCTTACAATTTAAAATCTCTGTAAGACTCTCTAAGTGGGCTCTGATGGTTGCCCTGTGACTTGCACGTAGAATGGGCCATTTTTTGGCAGATTTTTCCTGCCCTGTTTATATAGCACTTTTGCGGTGCTATCTTCATTTTAGAGACTCTGAAGAGGACTCCTTGCAATAAGTGGGGATCAAGTAGTGCAAGGTTAGAGGATTAGACTTCTTTTTTCCCTTACCAACCCTGTAAAAATCATCTAGGGTGCAGTAAATATCATTAACTCTGCTGTAAAACAGTACTGTTCCCTCCCAACAGTACTATCTTACAGCAGAGTCATTTACTGTGCAGAAATGCATGCATGGATGGTGACCTGGACCACAGTTTGAGCTGGGGCGGAGCAGCCTTGGGCTGGCAGCAGACTCAGGGGCTCAGTCACATAGCTTTGCAGCTCTGGCACTCTTGTGCCCCAACCAGCCCCTCTACCACCCAATGCCACTATCTGGTTCCCAGGGCTAACCCTGCCCCCCTCTTTCGAGCCTGCCGCCAGCTCAGGGCTGCTCTGCCCTGGCTCAAACTGCCACACTCCTGGGAAGTCCTAAAGATGCTGTGCCTAGGAGTAGCTGACTCCATTAATAGCTTGTGTAGATGCACCCAATATTGTTCTTTTGATATCTTTAAAGCTGGTTAAAGAGGACTTAAGTACAATTTATCTTATTGTTGTATTTAATTGAATCCAAGGGATTTTGAATTTAAAACAACCCCCCAAAATTAGACTCTATACATAGAACATTATAAATGTTATATTTTTCCTTCTATAGAATCTAATTAGTGTAAGGTCTTTTTAGATTCATAATTCCAAATGCTGTGGCAGGGAAGCAGTGGCAGGGGGCAAGAGGCCAGACCCCTTCCCCTTGTTCCCCCATTTCTGTGCCAGTCCTGCCCCCCGCATTGCCTGTCCCCTGCCATATGTCTGCCTGCCATGTGCCCCCCTTCTACCTACACCTCCATGCCTGTGCCTTTCTTTTGCTACGTGCCACCTCAACCCCCTGCTTTGTGCTGCAGTATACCTCTCCACCCCCTGCTCCTTCCTGCAATCTGCTTCCCCCATCCCCTGCTTCCCTATGCAGCGTGCTCCTGACCCCTTGCCCCCTTAGCCTGCTGGGGTGGAAGAAGCAGGGAGTGGGGGAGCAGGTGTGAGACCCTGCAGTCTCCCCCAAGCTCAGGGCCAAACCCAGAGCTGATCTGCCACTTTTCCCAGGACAGTACTCAAATGTAAAATGAGGCAACCATGCTGGTTAGGAGAAGAAGGCACACCTTGTCTTGGATTTGAGTAAGTATGATAACATATCTTCTCTAAAATACAAAATTAACTTTGTATAAGAAATATTTAAATTGGCTGTTTAAAAACTATGCTTCGTGTTGTTATATATGGAAATGCTAAAATCTATTTAATATTATTCTCCTAATTAATATATTAAAGAAAAGAAAATCTAGTCAAAGTGACAACTTTAAGGATAGCTCCCAGAGTGTTATCATTTAGAGACTGTCAGATTGCCCTGGTGTAAACTGTGGGACCATACAGAGCTTTTCAAGCTTGCTTTCTTTTTCTTTTTCTCTCCTTTCTTCCTTTTTTCCCTTTTTTGGAGATGCTCCTGTGAGCATATTACATGTATATTTTGCTGAATCTGCACCATACAATTATTGTGACATGCAAGAGTATAAAAATATTTTCAGTTGACTGTACTGCATGTCATCAAATAGTGATTTTTTTTAGTAGTTAATAAAACTGTTGATTAATTCAATCACCGTGCAATGACTCTTGAAAAAATACATTATTTTCTTGCGAATCATTGTCCCATCGTAGTAAAAAGTTTCCTGATTCTGCCAACATGTGACATGATAGCGAGTGGGAAGTATAGAGCCACGGATTACCTCATGAATTTATCCTTCAATAATTCTCACCTACCCTGGTTTACAGTACTCATTTTGCCTGTTCTTCATTCTTAGTTCCCAAAGTTGGAATGAGTCACTAATTGCTCACAGGAGGTTAACACAGATACAAAAGGGGTCACAGCAAATAGCTGTCATGCATAATTAACCATCTTTGGTGACATGGGACAAGAAAAACATCAACAGGGAAAAAATAAAAGAATTCAGGCAATGGAAAGAAAAGACTAATGAAAATGGCAAAATTAGAAATGAGAATGTTAATTGTTTATAACAATACAGAAAAAAAGAGAAAAAAAAGGTAAATATTTCTGTTGTGTATTTGAATAGAAATAGGATTACAACTTGTATCACGTTAGGATGTTTAAATATCTCCAATCAATAGTAACTGACCAGCTTGCTAAAAAAACATTTCCTGTGAATAAACATTTCTAAAATAGCAGACATGCACATTTTTCAAACAAGAGTCATAAAAGAGCTGGCTGTGGATATTCCTGGACCATTAATGTGCATGTTTAGTAGATCTTGGAATATTAAGGAAATTCCAAAATCCAGGGAGGATGAGAAGATTGTGTCAGTATTCAAAAAGTACAAAAGGGATGACTTGGATAATTCTAGGTTGGTTACCCTGACATCAAGCAAATGTCTAGTTTAGGAACTAGCCATGTGACATATCAAAAAGTGGTGATCATTATGGAAGACCTCACTAAATAGGTGTGTTTTCAGTGAAAGTCCAAAGGAATCAGCAGTTGGCCTAGTGCTATCAAGTAATTTTCTGAAATATCTAGAAGCAAAACACTGCTGACAAAATTTGCAAAAGGGAGAGAATTTAGCAAAAACCATAAATGCAGATAAATAGGACAAGGTAGTCATAAAGAATAAATCTGGATCATGGGGTAAGATGGGCCTAGTCAGACAAACTGATTTAATTGTGAGCAAATTAGGCATTGGAGCGCACTATCAAGGCAACTCATGGATTCTCTATCTCTTGCTGTCATTAAAACAATAATGGGTGTTTTTCTATAAGATATGTTTTTTCCAAACACAAGTTATGCTTCAGTTGACCAAATTATTGGGATCAATATATGGGTAACTGGGTGAAATGTAATGGTCTATGATATACAGGAGGTCAGACTAGATAATTTAATGGTCCATTCCAGTCTGCAACTATATAAATCTATGAGGATTTATCAAAGTAATTCAAGGATAGATGTCTTAAAGAAGAGATTTAAGAGATTAATTGTTTCCACTTAAACAATGAATATTCATTTTAAGCTATTCTACTAAAGATTCTCTCCTTCAACAGAATATTAATTTCCTGCCAAACCACTTAACAGGCAGGAAATACACACCACATTCCATCAGGCTTCACCTTCCATAGTTAAAAATGTATTATTATATAATCCATAAGTAAATTAGACATAAAATTAAGAGACAGTTATACTCCTGGGTTATTGGTCTTAAAAATATTTGCCTAAAAATACCTTAGGCTCCTGAGGATTTAATGGCTGCAATTCCAATTAAATCAAGCTTACAATTTAGTTTAAATTATGGAATATTTTTCTATGATAGCAACCATCAACATCTGGATACAAAGCTCAGGAATTACAGAACAGTCAGAACATTTTTTTTTTAAATCTGCTTTCCCTATAATGCCCACATGTCTACTGTAGTTAGAAGAGCTCAACATTAACCAACATTTTATTTCCATTTTGCATGAACATCAAATATCTTGGTATACGATTCCCTTCTTTTATCAACCCTGGCCAAAATACATATCAAGGGTGTCCTGCCATATATAATGACAAGGGTATGATTTAATAAGCACGATGGGAGAGCTTATGTTTTAATTCCCCTCCTGCCCCCCCCCCCCCCATTGTACTGCATCTTTTATAATGTTAACCAAATACTAATGATTTGCTTAGGGATAGGCAGATGCTCAGGAGTCCTGCCAATAGGCATGCTACAGAATGTACCAATAGAAGCTAAGGAACCTAAAGAGCTAGTATTGTATTCTGATATGTAGGTACATTCTCCTAAAGAGTATGTGTGGTGAAAGATAGACAAAGGGGCAGAGGGAGGAAACTGAAGCATTTGCCAAATGCCTCAAGAAAGTCTTGGGCAACTACAGTATGATGTTTGTGCTCTTTTCTGACTCTTGTCAACTGAGAGGGTTCCTGAAGGATCATTTAACATGAAAGCCAGCTGGTAACATTTCAGACTTGAAGAGAACACCATAAGGAAGGCTAAAGGGCCAGTTTGGTGACTGTTGTACTCTGAAATATGTAACAGTTTCTGATGTTAGTCTTTCACTCCAAGGCTCAGCAGCCAGTAGTAGGGATCTGCAGCAATAATGTGCTTAGCTTGGAAGGAAAGAAGAATTATGCTTTGCATCTCTAAACTGCAATCCTATGGACTATCTGAAAACCTGTGCTGAGAGACCCCATAGAGAGTCTGCAACAGCTTCTCTTGGCCAAAAGGATGGTGGCTGTAGTGCACTCCTCAGATAGCAAAATAAAGACAGAAAAATTGTGTGTGGAACCCAGTGAAACCCTTCAAAGTCTTTAGTTTTTGAAGCCATAAATCATATAAGTATATACCACAGCCTTACAAACTAAATGTGAATTTTGCTTGAAAAAAAAATCAGAAATATTAATAAAACATTGTTTAACTTCTACATGCCAAAGAATAACAACTTTTCTCACCCCCAGCCCCACCCCCTCAACCACTTTTTCTACTAGCAGCAAACATGAGACACTTCACAGATTTAGTCAAATTTACTTAAGGCTTATGCTAGCATAAGCCCTGGTGGTTTACCTCCCCACTGCAGGGAGGTCACGACAACAGAAAATGGTCACTTCACCCTGGCTTGCAGGAAGTGCATATGGATGGGCTGACTGAGGCAAAAAATAGTCAGCAATGGCCTGCAAGCGGGTATGAGCAAGGCAGCTGGAGATCTGGAAATGGACTAATTCAATCAATGATCTCACCAGCTTCCCTATGAATTTGGCCCAACAATCTCTTTGTAAGACTCTTATGGGGAAGAGAGGGAATACAGAGACAAATTAAAAAGAACAAAAAGCACCCCCCTCAAAAAAACTCCCCCAAACCCTTGAGGCTTTGTCTATACTAGAAATTTGTCCTAATAACAGCCATCTGTTATCAGATGGAGCTAGAGTGGAGTAGCTGCAGTAATGTAACCCTTGGACATAACTGCAATCTGTGCTGGTTTCAAGAAAAGGTAAGCTCCACTAGTGACTAGCTATTGCTAGCTTTAACTAGAATAAAATTCCCGAGGCCTGTGAAAAAGCTCAGATTTAAAGAATTTATCTGTAGTCAGATAATAATGCTTTTGTAAAAGAACTTTTGCAATAATCCCACATTTTTCAGAACAACATTCATTAAAGAAATGTTATAAATAAAGCACATCCCATTTTTAAGATGCTTTAATTACTTGAATTCAAGATGAGTTTTTTTCCCCTCATTTAACATGGGGAAGAAAAAGCCTCATCTTAGATTTGAGTACCAGGGCGGAGGCCAGAGCTGCTAACATACTGCTGCTGCCTGGCCAAGGCCAGGGTTACCCAAGGTGGCTCATTCAGTGGGGATGGTAGCATGCATTGGGGGAGCACAGGAGAGCATGATGTGGGAGCTGCTGCAGCTCTGACATTAGCACCAATATGGCAGCAGAGAGAGTAAGTGGCTGGGCAGGAGGCAGGTGATAGGGTGGACAGGGGAACCAGTTAGTAAAGGGGCTGGCATCAGAGGGGGGAATCTGGCAAAGGGAAAGGTGCTGAAGAGCACAGGCACTAGGGGCAGGGACAAGTGGCCAGGGGGTGAGATAATGCAGAGGAGATGAGGGTTGGGGGTCAGGTCACCTGCACCAGCCCACCACCTTCCCTGCTGCTTATCTCCTACTCCTTTCCCCAATGCAGTGCTGTGGAGGGACAATGTTAAGATTACCTCCACAATAATTAGATTTTATACATGAAAAATTATAACAAACTTGTAATTTTCCATGTGTAGAATCTAATTATGGGGGGGGGGGGGTCATCTTAAATTCAAAGTCATCTTGGATTCTGGTAAATATAGTAATTTTATATGGGAAACTGAATAATATTCCTGTGGTTGGAACGAGAGTATTTTAAGAAATGATGAATACATAGTAAAACGCAGCATTTAACTATTGAATTGTTTAGTAAAAAAATCACGCTTTATTTTTTTTAATGTGACCTAAAGAAGAATGTTTTCCACTCAAAAGCCTATCTAACTTTACTGAAACTCTGCAGTTGGTTCAATAAAAGATACCAACCTAAGAAATCCTTGCCCCTCATATGAAAACAATCCTCTTTTTGTATAAAAGGTAACTCTAATTATTCTGTTTGTATTTACTGCCCTCTAGTGATAATGGAGGCATCTGCTACTTATATAGTAGAATAAAATATATATTTTAAGGCCCTAATCAAAAAACATGGTCTAGTAATGTGGAGCCCATTCAGGACAGGGCCCTTAGGCAGGACATTACATTATACACTCTACAATTTCTGATTTTTTGGTAGTTTGTCTATTGCTTTTTTTTCCTCACTAACACCTTTCCCTTGCATGAGAATGAAGATGGAACAACTACCTTTGCATTTACTTTTCCAGATTTTCTTTTCACTAACATAGCTTTCATGTACACAATCCTTTTTACATAAAGGATTCTTGCTAATTGTTAATACTTATTATGATTGTGGCATTTTGCAAACCGCATAAAGAGAAAGGGCCTTTGATAAAGCTGCATGGCACCACACACTTAAATATACACAGTTGTGGCAACTGCCATCACCCTGGTGTAACTCCAAATAGCATAGAGCTACAGTGCTTCATAGTATAAGTATACTTGCACAAACTAAGGTTTTAATCCTACTCTGTAAATTAAACAAAGTCTTTGAGTCTCAGGAATTGGGGAAACATAAATGTTGCTTAAAGTCACCTTTGTCCTCCCTTCTCAGCTGAGCGGTGGGGCCAGAGTCTCTAGTTTCTCTGAATAGTTGCTAGAAATACAATGATTTATGTTTAAAAATAAGTTTTTCTACTTCCATCAAGTTATAACTAAGAGAAATAGCTGGTGAAAAAAGGGAACTTACAGCATTCAGTGTTCTTCCCTACAAGGAAGAGATGTTAAAAGCTAAAAACCAAAACAATGAAGATGCTGCGTGCTAGCTTCTAACAGGAAAGTAATGCAATGACTGGTCATTTATTTATACCTCAGTTCTGGTTATTCTCAAAATAAAAAAAATATTTTTCAACTGTGCTTCAATTACATAAATTCTAGTTTAAATCACTACTTCAAAGAAATCTCATTCATTAAAGGGTAGCATATTCCTCAATCTGCACCAGTTCATTTTGTTCATAAATTTCCTTCTCATATATAGCAAATGCTGGCACACAAGTCAATTGTTTGATCAGCTTGCACAACCAAATGAGCTTGGAGGTACTTCACTATTATTGTACATGTGGAATCTGAAGTATTTCAAAGGTACCCCTCTCTCTCCAGTATTTCTAAAGCACCCATCAGCCTTTATGTCTACACTGGAAATAATTTGCAGTAAGCCATTTTGAAATATTACTGGAAGAAGTAGGAAAATGACACCATAAGGGTGCCACATTGGGGACTTTATTTCTTCCTTCAACATCAGCTCAGAATTGTTCATTATATTATCAAAAATGCAATTTGAGCCACAGAAAAGGAAAAGTCAGTAGAAAGTTATATAGTTACTGTAGGCACAACAAAAGCACCCATCTCAAATGATTAACAAATAATTGCAAAAATAGCAATCATTAAGTATTGCTAAAAACAAAGAAAAAATTAAAAGGAGAGAAATAAAAGCTGTAGTAGATCATCCTGTCTTCTGTTTACTTTGGGCAGGATTGTTCCTGGGGTTTTTCTGATTGTTCTTCAGGGTACTGTTCAACATGCTTGTAATATCAGTAAAATAATGTTCAACACCAAGCTTAATAGATGGTTTAGCTAATTTTACAAAGTGAAATCATAAACCAGCAAATGGAATACCCCACATATCTGCTTCTCATGACATCTTTAACACCAAATTAAAATGAGTACTATGGAAAAGTTGCCTAGTCACTAATGCTGGAACCCAGCATTCATGTACTACTGAAGTAGTGAAATTACAGGCCAGAATGAGGCACTGGATACAGATGTGTCAAACTCATCTGGACCTCCAGGCTGGATGAGGGTCACTGGGCCAGTCTGTGAGCCATGCTGTGATCAACCCTCTCTGTGCAGAACCCATGGCACCAGGTCCAGTATGTATGCTGCATGTGCCAAACCTGGGGTTCACTGTGTATGGCACACAGGGCCAGTGCAGGGCATGCATTGTCCATGGCGCACAAGCTGGATCCAGCAGCGTGGAGGCTACACAAGGGATTGGCCCAGGGCACCACCTACAGCCCACACGTGACCCTTGTGTCACCTGCAACTCTGGTCCAGCCTGTACCAATTCGCCAACACATACCTTGTGCCAGTTGTATGTGCCACGTGCACAGCATACCATGGGGCTAGAGTGTGCTGCGCACAGTACATGGGGCTGGACCGGCCGCCCACACTGCACATGGCATAGGGGCCAACAGGGTGTCCATGCTGCATGCAGCACCCTGCTGGACCAGCCCTTTGTGTTGGCTCTAGCATGACCCAATCCTGACTGGCCCCACAGCCAGCATGAAATGTACACCCCAGATCACCCCCCTGTGCTGCATGCAGGGTGCATGGGGTTGGTCCAGCAACACATAGGTCAGATTATACAGCTGCATGGGTCAGATGCCGCATGCAGGCTGTATGTTTGACATCTTTGGAATAAAACAATATTACAGTTTAGTGTTCTAGGGTACAAATATATGCTTTATAGCTTTAGAAAGCTGGTTGATGGCAAGTTATCCATATTAAAGCTATCACTGATCCCTTGAAGTACCAGGGTTTTGTTGGTACAAGCCCAGAGCTAAACAGTACAAATCTTGAACCTCCAAACCAACTGAAACTACATAGAGTGCTTTGTGGAATTGACTGTAACAGCAGGAATGATGGTGGTTGGTAGCCCCATATGGGCTATCACAGTGATATTATAAATATGTTTTTTTCTTTTAAACTAGTTTGAAGAAAAATAATTTAGAGATATATCTTGAAAGATTTCAGAAAAAGAAAGTACCTTTTCTTTAAAATTCTCTTTACTTCAGAATTTGCTGAAATATCTACATCTGGTAGGCGTATGAAAGGATCCCTGTGGATGCTGCTATGCCAAGAGAAGACTGATTGGTCATTTCAGGAGGGGTCACAGTTGGCTTATACCACTTCTCTTCTAGGGGGTTCTCCCAGCATAGTTATGCTGACATAATAGTAGAGGCAGTGCTTCTAAAATGGACCAAATTATATTTAGAAATGAAAGCCTGTCATAAACGAGTATTGTAGGCTCACCAGTCAGGGAGTGAAAAATAAACGTTTTAACTACAGGTCACTTCATATCCTTTTCTTTTGAGCTGTTTAGTTTCAAAACCAAAAATTCAAAACAGGAACAAATCAATTCAAAGTAAAGGATTATACTAAGCTGGCTAGAGGACAAGAACTTTCTCGACAGTAGCTGTGCCTGTGCCATCTTTTCCTTTCCTTTCATAACTTCACCCAGTCACACATGTGTTAGGAAACTCATTACACATCAGAGCACCTTCACAACTTCTCAGATCTACCCTGAAGGCTTACCCTAAAGTATAATTAGTAAGGAAGAGAGAGGACATCATTTAGACTTTTAGCCTTCCCATGACCAAGTCTTCTCTAAGCCCTTAGCAGTCACTGTTTCAGAATTAACATTAGCTAGGGAAATTGACAGAATTAGGGTATGAAGTAGAGTATGAAGTTTGTTGATAAGGTATACTTTATGCAATCATATGTTTACTAAAAGAAATACAAGATTATAAGCTAGGGTGAAAGACATTTTAAATGGCTGCAAGTTAAAAACATTAGGGTGCCTATACACGAGCAGGGACGCTGCTCTGACACGCTGTAAATACAGTGCGTCAGAGCAGACTCAATCAAGTCTGCTGAACCGTGGCAATTACCACACTCCAGCAGCCTCTCCCATCTCATGTATTAGCATCCCGACACTTTGAAATGGTGGGGGGGGGGGACTTTATCTAAAGCTTGTTCAATGATCTCTAGATAAAATGCCCCTGCTGCCATTTTGAAGTGCAGGGATGCTGACAGACAAGACACTCCAGGCAGTTTAATCAGAATGGTTCTTGGAGCCGCCCTAATTAAAGTACCCCACCCCAGCCCTCCCCCCATTCCTGGAGCACATATAAATGTCCTTAGAGACCAAAAAAGCAAGGAGCATGTTCTTGAGGCAAGTGCATACAGAAACAAAGCACTGCTGATGTTGTTTGTCCTGAGTTAGCACACAAAAATATGCAAAGAGAGACTAGTATGTGAGGAATGAGTGAATACACCTCCCAGGTGAGAATATTAACAACCTCCATGGACATTTAGCCATAAAGAAACTTATAAAAGATTAATATTTACAAAACTCTAAAACTATAGCCTAGTGGTATTGATATGACAGCTGTATGGTGACAAGAAGCAAAGCATTATCAAGGAACCCTAAACTGCAATTTATCGAGTTTTAAAAACTGTGATAGTCCTATCTCAAGTAGGAAGAACATACTATTTAAAAAGTGTACATGCAAAGTATGCTGAAAAAGGGTAAAGAGAGGGTGGTGCAGTCTACCAATTTCAGATGTTTTGATCATGACTTAATTAGTTATGAATGTTCACATTCACAATAACTTCACTGTGCATCTGAGTTAACCTCAATGAGATGACTAGTATTTCATACTCCTATTGTTCTAGAGTCTAACTGAATACACAGGGTAAAAGAATAGAAAGTTTATGACCAGGTCCAATACAAGCCCTGGTCACAAACAGGCCTTACAAAAGGGAAGTTTAAAGAAGCTAGTAGTGATTTTTGACTGAAAACAGCAATATAGGCAGATTTGTCTCACCATTTAATGCATTTAATTAATTTTTTTAAATATTACCACTCCAGTATATTTAAGGGGGAAAGGTGACTAACCATGGATGCCTAGAAAGATGGAAAGCTTCTATAAAGGACCTAATTATGCAATATCTATGTCAAATGGAATGTTAGTGTCAATAAGGAAAACTGTGGCAGGGAGTTGTAGGTCTTCCAGACTCCAGTTAATTAGCTCATGCCCTGCAGCACGGGGGATCAGCAGATCTTGTAATGTTAACATAGCTGGTCTGGCTGAAAATTGTTTTCTTAGGGCTTTCCTACACTGGTATCGCTCCTTATAGAGACTAGGGATGTAAATATCGTTTAAACAGTTCATTTAACCTCCTCTAATTATATCAGCTAAACGATCAACTGATAACACAGCAGCTTGGGCACAGCTGCTGCTGGGAAGGGCTCTCAGCTCCCAGAGGCCCTTTGACTGGGGGGGAAGGAGGGAGAAGGCAAGCCCTGCCAGACAACACAGCCCACAGTGAAGCCCTGTACTGGGATGAGGCAGGGAGCACCTGTGAACAAGCAGCTAATTACTTAATTGATGACTCATTAGGCTGCTCCCTGTTTTCCTCTTAAGCTATTGGTACTAGTCCCTTCCCCCCAGCTCCTGTCCCTCCTTCTCTCCCTCTTCCTTGCTCCTCCCTCCCTCCTGGTCACCCTACTGCCTTCTGATCCCTGCTGGGGCACTGCACCACTTCTTTTCCTCCCTCCTCTGCCAGACTGCACCCACCCGGATAACCAGTTATATTTATCGGTTAAACAAATTGTTTAACCTTTCACATCCCTAATACAGGCACACTTATTATGGAATAATAACATCTTTTATAATGAAGTTACATGCCCTCCAACAAAAGCTAACCTAAAAAAGCACTTGTATCCATTTAAATTCATATTGTAGCTTATAATGAAATAACCTTCCTGTGTAAACAAGCACTTAATTATCTTTTTGAAAACTTATCATTTTCTCCTACAATATTCTTTATTACAACTAGTTAGTTAAAATATTGGACTGAAAAGAACTAAATACATTTTTGCCACAATTTCTTTCCCAGTTGTTCCCATCTCACATCCAGTCTATGCTTGCACACTGGGCAGGAAATCTTTTATGGACACCTAAGGTTAAACCCAGGTAGTGCAATCTTTTAGCTTGACACAGACTAGAAATAGTGGGACCTCCTACATACTGGGGCTGCTATTCAAAATATCATCTTCTCATGAATAATGAGGTACAAACAAATCCTCCCATAGAAAATTTGCCTTGATGATAACATGTTGCCAGAAAGTATACCAAGAGAACAGCCTTTATCCAGCTCATTTCAAGAAGATTAAAAATACAGTGCTTATACTTCATGTAATGCCAAACACTATACAGGAAACAGGCAAAATAAAATTAATTTTTTACAGAAAAAAAAACACTTTTATTCAAATCTGGTAATAAGGCAGGAATTATAGCAAGAAAGAATACTAACATCCTGTTTTCTCTGGGACATTGCACTCAGCAAGTAACTAACAGCAGAAGGCAGGTCATGACTTCCCTTTACCAAGCCCACCGAATTCCCTCCCACACCTCTCTTTCGGAGGTAATGGCCAGTTACATTTTTCTTCTAATCAGCTGATTTCAAATTATGTCTGAAAGTGGTTACTTTTGCATTGTGACATGTAGAACTTAACTAGCTTCCAAGGCAGTACTCGGAAACAAGTAACTCTACTTGGGCTTAACCAAACTCTATTTTATTGATTCCACTTCCTTGATGAATCCTTTTGTTATATGAAAGTCAGTTTGGAGATCCCATCCCAAACACTTTCCACAACCCACTTTCTTTTGCATGCAGTAGGCTGGGCACTGAGCAATAAAAGCTCCATTTTAATTTCAAATGCAGGTTTTTAAACTTAAGACATTATACAAAAGAAATGATCATTTAAAAGATACCCCCATATGTACACTAACAAAATCACTCCCTGTCTGAATTCAATTACATTCTTACAGTGTACTGTTCTGCTTTTGTATTCTGAGAAAAGTTAAACAGGCATTTAAAAATGGCCTTCTCCCAAACTGTAGTAATGTATATATTATTATCTGTATTACATTGCAGAAGGCTTTAAAGACATAAAACAACTTGAGGCCCACTGAGTTGCAGAGGCATAAAATAAAGGACAGCTCCTGCCCCAAAGAGCTTGCTTTATAAAATGTTATTCACCTGATACAGGGCAACCCATGGGGAAAGATGCTGGTCCATAGAAATATGCATCTCCCAGCTGGAAATGCTCAACCTGGAGCTGTATTTTACTCCTGATACCCCTAAGTGTTCTGGCACTTTTCAAAGCAGGGAAACACCACAGGCAGCTGCTGACTACAGAAAACCTGGCTAGGGAGCTGCAGCAGATCTTGATGCCAAGAGGCAACCACAGAACCAGCACAGACAGGAAACATCTGGCTGTTACCTCAAGTATCCCTGTAAGATCCACATGAATTGTGAGGTCCACAGATTCTGCTAAGAGAGCTCCTGAATTGTTCTATAGCTAGAAGACAAACCTCAGCCCGAGCCATAGGGCAATCTGAGAATAACTGTAGTTTTCCTCTCCTCTCCCTTGTCAAGGGGTTTCTCCCCAGTAGTGGGAATCTGGGTTAACAATACTTTTTGTAATAGCACTGGTATGAAATACATAACAATAGCTTCCATAATTCTTCAGTATGTATGGGACATCAGGCAGAGTATTCCCTAAAAATTGCACTCTCCCTATAAACTTGGTGCATTGGACAGTGACAGATGAGGGCTATGCCTATGCTACAGGTTTTTGCCAACACAGCTACGTCATTCGGGATGTGAAGAGATGTTATTCCTGACTGACACAGCTGTCATGGAAGCAGGCCTTGGAATAGATACAGTTATATGGAAAAAAACTGTTCCTTTACTGGTATAGTGTGTTTTGGTTAAGGGAGTGGTTTGTTGCACCAGTTCAGAGAACTTTGCTGATAACATATACTGGCTTTCCTATACCGGCAAAGTATTTCTACTGTAGAGCTGGCCAAGGACATAATGTTTTATCAATCCTTCAGTAATCACAGTGAAAAATAAACATTTAATACTAATAAGCAATGTGGACTCTGCTTATTACTCACCTTTCTAAAGTTACAGACATAACTGCTAACCACATTGACAACTTCACATTGTTCCTGCCAGCAGGGATACAAAACCACAAACGTATTTATTTTTCTGATTCCAATATTCAAATTTTTCCCTATAAAAACATGAGGCAGCAAACCAACTGCCAATTTTTATATATAAGTAATATATATATTATTACTCAGTTACTTTTGTGACAAAATATTTTTAAAAGCTCATCTCAAAAGTAGTCAGCAATAGTATAAATAAAAACACTCACACATGGAGTGCTAGGTAACGCTGCTAATACTACAACAAACATACTCGGTAGGGCCCTGACACACACATGCCATAGCAAGCTCCTATAAACCACCCTGACTTGATATTAAGATTTCAAAGGCACGTTGCAAGCTATTTTGCGCAGGCTTGTTGGTTCAAGCTCCAGCTCTTTTTAAATTGTGGTTATCATACTACTATTTAAAAGTGCATCTTGTTGGTGTTACTTGGTTTGTTTGGTTTTTTTTTCAGAGAACTAATTTGACACTGCTTTAACTCAGAAGGAGTCATTCCATTTTATATCATGAATACATTTTATTTACAAGTTCAGACAACATTTTGTAAATAACTGAGTATTCAGAAATTTTCCAATCTAGCCTCAACCTGACATGACTCAAGCTCACTGGACAATCTCTTGTATCATGCATAAATGGAAGCACATAAAAGCTAAAGAAGCAGCCCATTCAATAATGTATCTGGAAAGCATATAAAATGCAAAAACAAAACTGAAAAACCAAACAAAAATCCAGGTAGAAGGAGGTTCCCAGCTGTGTGGACAGGTTTATTTTATTAATTTTGGTTAATTCTTAAACAGGCAAAAGAAAAAAAAAATCCTATCAAAGGAATAATTCTATATATTGTTTACTTTAAGTGTTCCCATAAAAAAGTAATCAGCCTCGGCTGGACATGGTTCATGATATCTGAAGGTAATTAATTTATTCACTCATCCCTCTGTCTGAATCGTTCCACTATCTCTTGCGTTGTACTTAAATGTTAAATATTTTGGGCAGAGATAGCACATAGCACAATAGAATCCTGGTTCTGATTAAAATGATAGCAATGATTCATGACAGTCAGCAGAATGCCATAAGACTGCAATAATTATTTCTTCCCATCAAAAGCATGAGAGACACTACTCATTCCTGTCCATGCTTCACCAACTTATTTATTTGGAGTAGCTACAGAGATGCCTCAGATATACCAACCCTGCATACACCCCCTTGCATAGGCCCACAGCAACATTTAAATGGTTTGGAAGATCTTGTATAAGCCATCTGTCCTTGCGCAAATTTAATCTTTTGCTAGAGGTACGAAAGAGCCAAGACAAATCCATGAACTAACTCTAAAAGCAGCACAATACATATATATGAAAATAACTTTAAAGGTTTTTAATTAACTTTATATAAGTAGGTTTCTGATGAGTGGACAAAAACACCCCTCTCTAATAACCCCATTACAATAGCCTGGATCAATTATTCTAATGCAGAAGTCACCTTTATAGTGTGTGTGTGTGTGTGTGCGCGTGTAAAGGTGTACACACACAAGCTTAATTTCAATGTCAATACATGCAACTTCCATTAATGTCACTGTAGGTTGCTTGTGAGCATAAGTGGCATGGCAAACCATCAATAAATGGATTTTTATAAGGAAAAAATGTACAGCTAAATCAATATCGAGTTTGAAAATGCATGCATGCAGCTTAAAAATCAGCACATTTCTAGTAGATGCTGTAACTCTCTACAGTAATGACATTTTGTAAATACTGGTTTTATGCAGACTTGTCAGTCAGTGAATACTCTATACTTTAATAATTTTAAAAATCTATAGTGGTAATAAAATAATGAATACAATATAGCTTAAACAATTTAGGTAATTTGCAAACTTCAAAACCAGAGCAGAGAAAGGAATTTAATTATACCAAAACATTATACACACAAAGAATTGGTTAGATTGTTTCTGAATCAATTTGCAATATTTCACAACTATTGTTTGTTTTTTGTGCTTAGGTGTCAAATAATAATGGAGCCAAGAATTCTGTCATTTGTACCAAGCAAAAACCATAGGGTAGATTACAAGTACTGAAAATAAGATCACATTTGATTGCGTTTCAAGTGATTGATTACCACTAGTAGTACAAAGCAAATGACCACAGTGTAAAGTACTGCCCACTTAATGATGTGAGATGTATATCTAACATTTGTTATCTAATTTTATCAGAATCTCTTACTAAAAAATGTGTGTTATAGTTTAGCATAGCCCCTTGCTGGAAAACATATAAAAAAATTAAACAAACCCAACTTGCAATTACCAAAGTTTTTTTTTTTATCTTGAGAGATTAAGTTATAGCTTTTTTTCTCCCTTTTTTTTTTAAACTTAGAGAAAGAAAGGTCTTCTTTCAAATCTCAATCAATTTGGTAGTAAAATCAAATAATTGATGCAGCATGCTCCTGGCATTAAAGCTGATTAATTTCCATATCCACCTGATGAATGATACCCTTGTTGGTTTAACAGAAGATGGAATTTAGCTGGAGTGACAGCCAAATCTCTTGATGCAAAATTAAGGTCTGTAAAATTATTGAAACTTCCTATATTTTCATCAGGGGCATACAGTCCTTTAAAAGTGAGTGGTAAAGACAAAGCTGAAAGGCCCTTTCTTGGATGTAGGGACACAGCACACAAAATGCCGGGAAAGGTTTCCCCTCTGTTCAGAAGTAATGTCTTGGTAAGTTCAGTTTCCTCACAGCCACAAAATGGGAAATTGTCCTAGACCCTGCTCTTAGGCTGTCTGTTATCAGCTTCTGGCTAGCACTTGTCTAACAAATATAAAATGTCCTCTAACAGCTCCTGACACTTGGAAAAGGAGAGCATATCCACCCTTCCATTCCAAAACTTCCCAGATGGATCTAAAGCAGACAGTGTCAAAAAACCCATCTGGCCTGCTGGTTGCTGCTAGGTTGCATATACATCTGCGATGCTAGTTTTTATCTTCCCATGTGTCTGCCGTAATGTATAGAGGAATCTCCATTCTATTCTGTTCCCCACTCTTTTTGGTGTCCTTATACCTCTAAACAAATCCAATATAAAGATTTTAATGAAAGTTTTGCTTAAAATCTTGCTTATGTGCATTAAATTCTGGAATTCATGCGTTTCCCAACTAAAAAAATGTATCTGTCTGATCCATCATACAATTTAAAGTTGTGTTAATTAACACATATTAAAACAATGCTTAAAATCATCAAGTTTGTGTTTGGGATGGTGTACCCTTCCAGATATGAATGGGGTATAAACTAACACAGAATTGCCTTCTTGCAGGCAGACAACTATGGGGCCTCTGCCAGTCTCAAGCTCAACGTGCAACAGAATCTGGTATTCAATCTGAGATCCAGAATGCTGTGATCAGTAACACTGCTGTTTTTTTGGCAAAGCTGTAAGCAGCAGCAGAGGCGGGAACATGAATTCAGCACTGGGTAGGAGGAGGAAAAGAAAAGGCTCTAGAAAAGAATAAAGATCTGCAGCCCTTCTCCCCTCAAAGCAGCCAAGAGGCTCTGGGGGCCACAAGGGAGACAGAAAAAAACCAAAAAACAAAACAGAAGACTTCCTATCTACTAGCCAATAAGAGATACAAAGGATGGAGATGTGAACAGGATTAGGGACCAGCAGCTGCCTGCTTTGAACTGCTATGGTTTGCAAAGAACAGCTGGGCTTCTTAACATGTCCTTACTCCCAGACCCCACTGGTGGGGATCTTCCTGTTCCATATTTATATCTGGCTAGCAGGTTTTGTCCTCTTTATCCAGTCATTTTTTTCAAGATTTGATCATATAGGCTAAGTACAGACAGTCAAAAAGCCCAAGCCTGAACTGATTCAATCTTTGCAGTTTAGTCTAACCTGCGTAGATTGAACTAATAAGCAAGTAAACAGACATTTACTTTTGTTTCAGGAAATGCAGCCACATGCCTGCAGTGGCTCAGGCCAGAAGCTGGGGAGTGCTAGAGTGTGACCTCCCTTCCCTTCAACAGTGGCCAGGTGGGGGGAAGCTGACCTGAGGGAGGGGGCATGGCCAGGCCCTGGCAGGCCTAAGTATGATTGGGGCGGGGTTTAAACCCTGACCTTGGCTGCAGGGACCCCAGCCGGGGTGTGCCTAGAAGGGGAGGGAGGCAGCAGCCTTTGCCAGGCTTTTGAGGGAGTGGGGGGACCAGAACCCAGCCCTGCATGGCTCCCTAAGGTGAAAGAGGCAGGAAGGGGGTTTATTTCCTCTTCCCTCCCCTCTTCCTCTCCTATTCCCCCGCTCCAGCCAAGGTCTGCCTGGCCAGGGTGCAGCAGGCTAGCAGAGTGCCTCCCCCATCTCCATTTCAGGGGTGGGGGCCTAGCCAGACGCCAGCTAGCATAGCCCCCTAAAGCATAGGGGAAAGGGTTTATTGCCCCTTCTGGCCCCTCTTCCACCAAGGGACTGCAGTTGGGGTCTGCTAGCCCTGGCCGCCGCTTCCACCACTTGCCCCCAGCCAGGCAGACCCTGGCAGGGGTCCCCCAAGGGGAAAGTGGAGGGAGGGGGGAATAAACCCCCTCCCTGCCCCCTTTGTCCCAAGGGGCCATTCCGGCCCGTGTCTGGCCATGCCCCTCCCCCTGGAGCAGCAAGTGGGGAGAGACCTTGACAGGGGCAGCACCAGCCTCTGTCATGGTGTCCTGGGGAGCGCAAGTTTCTTTCCGGTGTGGGGGACAGAGTTTCCGCAGCCTGCACAAGGGAAGCGGCGGCGGCGGGGCTCGGAGGGGTGGCTACAAGGACTAAGCCAAATTTTGTGGTGGTCATAGCCCCCCAAGACCCACCGCTACTCAACCCATGCAGTCTGCAGCAGCTCTACCGGCCCTGCTCCTGCCTGCAGCGTAGCTCCCCCCCACCAGGAACAGGCATGTGCTCCCTGGGACACCATGAAAAGGGATGCTGCCTCTGTCAGGGTCCCTCCCACCTTACTGCTCCAGTGGCAAGGGAGGGGATGTGGCCAGATGTCGGCCAGCATGGCCCCTGAAACTAAGGAGGCAGGGAAGTTTATTCCCCTCTTCCTCCCTGGGGTCTGCCTGGCTGAGGGCAAGTGGCAGAAGCAGCAGTGGCCAGGGCTGGCAGAACCCGGCTGAGGACCCTCCGTTGGAGAGGGGACGGAGTGGAGAATATACCCCCTCCCTGACCCCTTTGCCTTATGGAGACTATGCTGGCCTGTGTCTGGCCATACCCCTGCCCCTGCTCCGGCTACAGAGAAGAGGGGTGGGGCCAAGCCTGCTTTCAGGAAAAGAATGTACAGTCCAGCCTAGGGCTGAAGAGTATGCTGGGAGACTATGATTTAACTTGAACCAGGAAGGGGTCTGGAACAGAAGTTACATAAACTGATTTGACCTCAATCAGTTCAGCCTGATACTAGATTCAGCCAGGTTTATCTTACACCAGTTTCATCCATTTTGAAATTGGCTTATGTGCACTGAACTTTTGTTCTGTTACAGGTTTAAACCAGTTTCTGATCACTTAAACTGGTTTATGTACAACTTCTGTCCCTGGCCATAGTAAAAGAAAAAACCCTACACAGGTCATCAGCTTTTATTTTTATCACATCCTTAAACAACCATACCCCCAACATGCCTCCCATACCAAAATGTTAAAACAGGTATAGCAGCACTAAGATTTAAATCAACTTAGAGAAAATATCATCCTATAATGTAGTTACAAGGATCATGTTCCTGCTCCAATTCTACTTTATACCAATTATACAGTACAAGGTTGTAGCACCATATAAACCCTCTTATGAATTAATCTTTCTGTCACATAAAGATAAAACTATAAACATCTGAATACAGATATACATATAGCAGCCTAGCAAAGAGCAAAAGAAACAAAACCCTGCCCCAAAACATTATTTAGTTTCCCCAGTCCCAAGTTTTTAATATTTCTGGTAGTTTCCCTGTGAATACTTAACTTGTCCTACTTAGAATATTTTTCAATTTAGCCATTCCATTGCAGAACATTTTTTTTTTTATTTTTTATAAATAGGGTATTTACCAAAAGCCTATCCCAGAAATGCCAAGCACATGCATCTGCCTATATAATACAGAGGACAATATCATCGTAATGAGCTTTAAAAACTCTCCTGTATGAAACTTTTACAAGCTTTCCTTGTACCAAACCAAGCTATTGAAAAGCCCTGCTAGCTAGAGAAGTTATTGAATTGTTTTACTGATGCTGAAAAAACAGGCAACTATCAAGTATGAAACACAGTCTTACCTGGATCCAATATTCAGATGTACAATACTTTGGCCATACTTCATAGTGTAAGCAACACACTATCATTTTACTCAGAAATACTATGAACTCTGGATTTTAATAATTAGCCATCCAAAGAGATACGCTATGATTTGCACTTCACATGATTCCTAACATGAGTATTTCTCGTAAGTAAGTGTGCTCTTATATCATCCAGCTAAAGTAAGTGAAAAATCAGTTCAAGAAATCTTTAAATTCCCCAAAATTAGAAGTTAAAGACTGTTTTTGCAAGCTTTTTGCAAATAGTGTGTTTCACAAAGAAAATCTGATATACACATACAGAAGAGCTCTTAAATCCCGGGAAGATACTTTCTGGCTTCTTGTTGAGCCATACTAGCCTGCATTTACTCCAAAATGGCAGCCTCATCTCTGCTTGTTGCTATGGTCACATCATACGTCAGACCTACACTTTTTTTCCAGACCTGTTTGTTTGTGATAGGCCTAGGTGTTTCCTATTATGGTGCCTGCATCAGCATAGCATGCCATTTGCCAGTAGTAAGAGACAGCGGCAGCCACTCAGGGAATCAGCATGCAGCAGAGGACAGAGATGCTGAGGAATCAGAGCATGCTCACTATAAAACTGCATAGAACAGCTGTTTCAAAAATGATTACACAGCATACAAGTGATGAATCCTGATTTGATGGGAATAGTGCCCTTAAACACTGCTTTCAGTGGCAGAAAATCTTTAAACTGAAGAAACTAAATGCAAAAGTGAAAATTCTAGTGGACAAGGTTTTTAGAGAAAAAAATTAATACAGCTTTCTACAAGATCTCAGATATTTGTCTGTCCTCCCAGCACCTGAAATGCTGCAGTGGTGTGTCAAGCTGGCCAGCTGAAGCCATTAATTTCCATAGCAAAACTGGCATAAAAACTATCAGTATGAATTCTTTCATGACTAATGTTAAAATTTCTTTCAAAGTCAAATGAGTTTTCTCTCCTTTCAGCAACAAAAGCAAAAAGGTTTTGACTGAATGTATATATACATTCAGAGGGGTTGCTCATGCTCAACAGGAGGAAAGTAGCCCAGACTCTCCACCCATCACCACTGTGAAGCCAGCCTCTGCTAAGGAGGCAAAGGCTAGCCCACTAAATAGATCTGGGCCCATCCACTATACATTATGAAATAATACAAATGGTGTCTCTTTAGTGGCAATCTTATTTTCTTTTTTCTGCATCACACATGTTGCCGAAATACTTGAGAATGTCAGTTGTGAGCAATTATTGAACAATTTCACGTCAACAAGGTTACAAGCTCATTTAGAGGACCATAAATCAAAACTAAAACCTGTTTTCCATCATTACTCTGCTCTTCTCAAAATATTCTATTTCTGCATTTAATATTATTAAATTGTCACAGCAGCCAAGCTAAACTAGGCACTTTCCAAGCAGAAAAGAAACATACTTCTCTATGAAAAGTACACAATCTAAAAAATATCCCATGTTTTACATTTTTTCCTATCATTTAATTTTTTGATAACTTTTCTACTATGCACAATTCCACTTCACCGAGATTGCTGCTTACTTTTTATTCCTATGTTTATCAGCTCTCCCACATTCACTATTCTTTGTTTCTTCCTTCTTCTCCCCTCTTTTTGCCCTCTTCCTTGTTGTTCTATCCTACTGGAAATGGGCGTGGAAACCTGGCCCTACTGAAGTCAGGGGGAACACTCATATTGATTCAGTAGAGCCAAAATGTCACCCAAGGTGTTAATCCTTTATCTATCCAAATCAGCCCAGAGAACTAATATGTTTAATTGGTTTCTCATATCAATAGCTGCCATCATGAATCACATTCTCACTCTACACAAGCTGCTCTTCATTAGATCATCCTCTAGGTTTCCCAGGATCTCTCTCTTGTCCATATATTTGAATGATACTCTAACTCAGGTTAATGTTTCAGCTGGCATTTTATACAGCACCAAGCACGGTTAGAGTTTGTAAGTAAACTGCTGATGCTGTATAGAATAAAATATGTAGCATCTGCATTTCTAGTCCTTGTGGTTCTCATTGTGAACTCATGCTTTTTTCCTGATTCTATAGATGAAAACCATGAAACAGGGCTGTGAGTCTGTGAACCTTCTCTATTTATCTCAGTGGTAGATCAGAGCATTTTAAAACCTCTTTATGGTAATTTATATGTCAACATTGCTAATGTGTTTACTGCTGACCCTTTGAGAAGAAATTTCCTAGGTAGCTGGAGGTATTAGACATTGATGTTAGCACTTTACTAACACTGCCTTTACCTCCTGCTAAGCTGATCGAGTTAAATCCTCTTGGGGAACCTAGGCTACAATGAGGTCAGCTAATATGGCATCTTAATTGGGCTTTTCTATCATTTTAAACGAACACAATTGAAAAACACATATTTTTGTCTATTAAGATGTACCCTTGGGGCTTGTCTGGAGGAGGGACTCATACCAGCAAAACTCATAGATAATATAATATTAAATTATCCAAATAATAATTAGTATTATGTTAATCCAAAATAAAAGTAATCTTTTCTAATTTAGTTCCATGATTTTGAAAATTCTGTTGACAAATTCTCATGTAGAAAGTGCTAGGATAAAAAAAAACAAATGCTAAAAAACAAGAATAAACTCTGTGTGGTTAGAACCTGTTATGCAATGTGTTCTAAGGCATTTAAAAAGTCTAATTTAACACATAGTAAACCGATGAAGAAAAAGCCCCAGAGGGAGCCCCAGACTTTAATTCAACTGGACTAGCATGTTAAAGTAACTGCTACCTGGTCAACACTAGATTTTTGCAACATGTTAATGAAAACGGACCATGCTCTGACATTAAAACACTTGTCTAGATCAGGGGTCGGCTACTTTTAGGAGAGGCTGGTTGAATTAATGGCACTTGGTCCACAGGTGGGCCACCACTGGCCACTAATTCTCCGGTTGACAAACTGCTACCAATTCCTCCATTGGTGATTTCCCTGCTGCTGAACTGCTGCCCACATCCTGGCTTCATGAACTGCATACAATCACTTGACAGTCTGCATCTGGCCTGCAGGCCATAAATTGCTGATCCCTGATTTAGACAAAGCACTAACACGTAAGTTTTCTAGACTGCCTAACCAGGGTGGCTACAGAAGGGATGCAGGGTATGGTCACACCACTTTTTGGCTGTGCTACCCATGAGCTCTTGGCACAGAGGTCTTCAGTTTTCCAGTCCACCAATCTACCTGTTTCCTAGCAGGTGCTGGCTGTCTGTAAATTGCTTTTGGATCCTTGAATTTCAGGTATTATATAATTATAATCTATTATTGTAATGCAACATAATTCACCCTTTATTTTACAGTATTTATAATACATGAAGGTGAAAAAATATATTTTTTTGAAAATAAGACTGTAGCAGGATAAGCCTCAAGAGCTGCAGCCCAGCTGCAGGCAAGCAAAAGTGACTGCAAGCCTGCAGAGAGGGATTGGCCAACTGATAAGGGGAATTGTCTGGCCAAAGGAAGTTAAAAAGCTTTCTGGAAGGGAAGCTGAGGGCAGGGGGCAAGTTGGCTGCAGGACAAGCACCATACTAGGGTTGTCTCTCTTCTAGTGTCTGGGAAAATACCCAAAGGTTTGATATATGTTTGCTGTATACCTGTACCCATTTGGTTACTGTGAGGAAAAGACGTGTTTATCTGAATGAGAAGATTGGTTTTGTTTCCTCTGGAGAGGAGCTCTCCAGATATGTAATAAAGGTCCTGGTTTTGATAAGAACAGGGCTCCCGAGTCTGCCTAGGGAGTGTCACTTGGCTACAAAGACGAAGTATAAAAGAACACTGCGGAGGTCAAACAGCATCAGGCACTGATGTCTTATGTAATGTATTCACAGTTGCTTTAAATAAGTTTATAAATCACTTAAGCTTCCCTCTGTTGAAATTAGAAACTGTCTTGGACCACTACAGGTGGACTACTTGAATGCAAAGTTGCTTTTCTAGACTGATTTTTAGCTGTAAATTAGGTGCCTACAATTCTAATTATGATAAAAGAACATAACAGTTAATACATTTATTATGAAGCTCTTTAGAAAAATAGCATTCCCACCTACTGCCATTACAAAGGAATGGCTCCATCTTATGAACATTGTTTTCTTGCTTAAATTCAAATATAAGCAACTTGATCAGCTGATGATTCATTTCTGGTTTACAACTTAATTAACTGTAAAGAGATAAACCATTAAAAGTTATTTTTAAATAGTCCTGGAAATAGGCACTACAAATTAGTTTTGTCCACTGACCTTCATCTACATAGGATATTGCTGCAATTATAGTCACTCCCGGGGCTGCTCAACAAGTCCTACTACAGTCTGGCAAAGCCAACATAAGCTGCAATTTGCTCTTATACGTTTCACCCCAGTTTCAAACAGGGGTAAATTGTATCAATGCATATCATCATGGCTTATCTTAGTTACAACTGAGACTGCAGCCTCATCAGGAATTTGGTAAGAGGAACTGACACAATTCCCCATGTAAGCACACTCTACATAAAGGTAAAATCTAGCCTGAAAGGGGGAAAACATGATACAGAGAGAAATGTCTCTTAAATATGAATGTTTAATGATTGAAAAGCAAAATATTAATCTTCTATGATAGTGTAACCAAGGCAGTAAAGAATTTCCTAATTCTCTGTGGCATTGTGACTGAACTGATAGCTCAGCAAATAATGCATATAACTGCATTAAACGTTTAGTGGTGAGGGAAAATAAACCTGCCTTTTATCATTAGATGCAAAATAAACAAAACAGAAGAAAGACCACTCCTTGTCTCTAAAGTGTTTCAGATCATGTGGTCTAACCACCCTCTTACGTCAGTAACCCTCATACAACTTAACAGTCATGGGATTCTTGCCTCTAAATAATACCACAAAGACCAACAAATAACTAGAAGCTTACCACGTTTTTAAGTAACTGTAAAACCCAATCTTATTAATAAAGTGAACAGTAATGGAGCACTCATTTCCATGAAATAGGCCATTGCAGGTACACTACTACTTATTTTGGTAGGAAAGGCTGTAAATTTTGGTGGCTATGTTATAAAAGTTACATGAACATATATATTTTAAAATTTTAATATATTCTTTAAAAAAAATCTCCAAATAATCTATCATCATGAGTAAGAGTAAAGTTCATGTTTCCCACATCATGTGCGCAGCTATTTTCACCGATTATGATTTCATAGTATTTTTCTAGGCCACTACAATCAAGGAAAGGATCTTTCATAACCTTTCCATTTCCTAAAATTAAAGAGGTCACAAAAAGTAGTAGTTGGTTGTATAAGTGTGTACAATTTTGCCTACACTCCTAGGAAAAATTATGAGGTATTTAGTAAGTGCAAAGCTTTGCCATTATGTAAGAGGCTGAAAAGCTAAAATGCAATTAGATCACAAGGAACCTTGGGGATATATCATACCTTTAATACAGTTCTAATCAGTGATCACCAATACCTTTTAAAAAGCAGGTATCCAGGTTGTAGCCATATTGGTCTAGAGGAGAAAGCAATCAGGGCTCATGGTAGAGGTAATATCTTTTTATTAGACCAACAACATTTTTGCAAAAAAACCCAAACAGTTCTTTAATTGCAAGCTTTCGGGCACATACAAAGCTTGCAATTAAAGATATTTTTGCACAAATCTTGTTGGCCTAATAAAAGATATCACCTCTACCATAAGCCCTGGTTGCTTGTAAAAATCAGGGATCATGAAGGCTATGGGTACTGGGAATCCTGCTATGTTTGTACATGGAAGAAATCACCAGAACAACTGGTAAGGTCACTACTGCTAGGTTGAACTTGTGCAAAAATGAAGAGATATACCCTATTTCCTAGGTATACTGATGACAATAGCTAATAACAGCCATAGTTGTAGGCTGTCAAAAGAGGTGCAAACACATTGACTGCTTGGGTAGGAAGAAACTGAGGAACTGAATTAAAGCAGAGGCATGCAGAAAAACAAGAACAGGTCCAGGTAAAAGTCCTTGGGGTTTTGGTATAGAACTCAAATGCTGCTGCTAGGGTAGTAGAAGTGGACCAAGCTGTGGAAGTCTGGAGTCTGCTTGTAAAGAGCCACATGAAAAGTGGGGAAGTGTTTCCCTTTGTTGACTACTAGGAGCTGTCCCTTTCTTCTATAGCTCCCTACACTTGGTGAGAGTGAAGAAGTGACAACCACGGCACATCTACATATGACATTAGTGCAACCAATAAACTCCGGCACAGTTCACACCAAAATTTATTGTTCCCAGATGTAGTGCTCACATGTGAGCCAGGGCAGCACAGCTCCAGCTGGCAGAGAGTCCAGGGAGCCAGCCTTCCAGCCCAGAGCTGCTCAACATCCTGAGGGGCTGGCTGGAGCGTGAAAATGCTACAGTACAGAGCTAGGCGGTTGGCAGACCCTGCACTGTAGCACCCTTGTGCCCCAGTGAGCCCTGGTCACCATCTACACGTGTGTTGCTGTGGAGTAAGTACCTCCACCACAGGACCTTACTTGCATTGCACAGTGCTAACTTATGGCAGAGTTAATTAGTTTACTCCTGCCTAAAACTCCGTACAAATAGACTGAGATGCTTTACTGTGAAGCTAATTAGGCAACTAGTAAGTGTCTCATGTAGATGCTCCACATATGCCCTATCCCCACCTAGTCCGACACCCTACCTAGCGGAGCAGCAATCCTGCTAACTGATGAAAAGAAGCCAGGAGCTGCCCAGGTGAACGTAGTTTCTTCGCTTTGCAGGAGATACTTGATAAGCAGCTAACTGAACTCTGTGGCATTGCCTGCTCATCTGCTCATACTACTACTACTACTGCAAGTCTTTACACAGTGCACATAAGAGTGAAATTGGTCTGTCTACCCAAGTGTTTCCCAGCCAGTGTGCCATGGCACAAGTGTGCTGTCAGAAACAAACAGGTGTGATGCAGAGTTTTGCCATGGCAATGAGCTACAATAGATATGAGGATGGGGAATACCTTAACAGGTTTGTTGTGGAAAGTTTTTATTAATGTAAGTGTGGCTTGGGCTGGAAAAGGTTGTGAAACACTGGTCTACCCCACACTCATCACTGTGTTTGCCTAAGGGCTGGTTTGCTGTGCTCTAGCACAAGTGTAAAAAGACTGACCAGGTAACGTTAAGCACTAGGCATAGGGTTCCACTGTAAGGCTCTCAAGACTCTTGTCTGCTCCATAGAATAAGAATGATGGAGGCTATATGGAGAATGGGCTTGTTTGAGGAGACTTGGGTTTAAGTACAATCAAAACATTCAAATTAGTTGCTTTGCTGCACACTGCTTTTTTCCTTTATTCCTGCTATGCACCAGGGGTAACTTAGTGACACTGTAGAAATATGTGCATTAGTGCAAGTTCAGACTCCCTGCATTCCTTGTCCAGTTCATCGCCTTGCACCCTCTGAACTTGTTTAGTACAATATCAGTCACTTAATTATTTCCTATGCCAGTGAGGTTTTTGTCAGAGAAAGAAAGTTGCACCTTGCTTACTTATAAATCTTGTCAGAACTGGTTACTTGTTGTAAACTAAAGAGCTGACCAGGTCCTTAGATTTTCCTAGAAAGACCAGAAAACTTTAAGAATCAATTAAACTATTGTGTCAACTAGCCAAATGTTAGGGCATCACCAGACATTATATAAGAATGTTGTCACATTATAAGCAGCTGCAAGTTTTGGATTTGATTATCTTCTTTCCTTACCTCTGAAAAGCAAAACAGAGGACTTGCCTGCTTTACAGCAAGACAGTCATGATATTAGCAGACCCCTTTCCCACCATTTTCTTTCCAACACATATTTTATGTAAAAGCTGAAATGCAAGACAGTGACTTGATGTTTAAATCCTCTTATATTGGATATGACAACATTATCCTTCCTCTCTGATTGGAAACAGGTCACTCTAATCTATGACCAAGACAGAGAAGGATATTGTTTTATACTGGTTAAGCTTACAAGTTTTTAAAAATACAATATAATATTAAGCTCCTGCATATGGAATGCCATTCTTGAAGACAAGCTTTTAGTTCTGTGACAAGCTATGTCATCAAAGTAAATAGCAGTGATTCAGAAAGACAACACTAAAACTAGTCAGCTAAATGAAATCTGACTTCCTAATAGTATGTCTCTTATACCCTAACATTATCCATTTCCATTATTTGAATAGGATATACTTTCCCTTTCTAAACTTTCAGAAGATGCCACCAGCATAGTATCTGAGTGCCTCTGAGGGGCAAGAGCAAGAGAATACATCCTCATCAAGGAAAATGATTTTGGTTTCCAAGATCTCAACAGCTGTTTTAAAGAGTCTTTTGAATTCTAATTATTTTCAATTTTTTATTTTAAAAAGTAGTTATACTGTGCTTTACATTTGCAAACACCTGGGCACCTCACATTTTCTGATTGACTGGTCAGTGTTTTCTATATATATGGGGAAGCTCAGGCAGAGGCAAAACAGATACCTGCAAAGCAGACAAAAGAACTCCAAAATACCCAAATTATAGGTGCATGATAAAACTATTTAAAAATACAAGAATAGAAGGCAAAATAAAGTGGAAGGATCTTGTTAAGTTACCAGTTTACAGCAGGGATGCTCAACATCTGGAAATTTAGCAGCAGTGGGGTTTCAGCAGTGTTAACTGCCAGTTCCCTGCTGTGGGGAGCCCCAAAGGTTAGATAATGTGGCCTTGTGTGCCAGATCTCTCCAGCACATGGCCAGATCCAGGCATGCAGGGTCAAGTTGGGCCAGCACGTGGTGGGAACTGAACCCACAGGACTGGGTTAAGTCAGTGCACAGCCACATCCAGGTGCACAGGGGTGGGCTGGGCTGGGCTGGCCAGCACACCCAGAGGACAACCCCATCTGGCCTGTGAACTGACCCTGAGTCACTTATCGGCCCCAGAGGGCCAGAACGTTGAACACCACTAACTTACACTCATCCGAATTTTTCCCACTCTCTTTACAAGTAAAACCTAGTTTACAACGTGTGAGGAAAAAAAAAAAAAAATCAGAGAAGGGAAGAGATTTTTTGTTTTTGTTTCTAGCTTATTGACTTTGTGCATTTAGCAAAACTTCCTTGACAGTTAGTGTCACACTTTCCCCAGTACAAGTCAATCAGTTTCCACTTTTGTTTTTGTTAGTCTTTCACAAAGCAGCAGAGTAGAGGAAAAAAACATTTTAGCAATAGGAAAATGTGATCGTAAAACCACAAAAATTGGCAAGGGGATCTCAGGACAAGATGAAAATATCATTATTTCAAACTGGCTAGATTTCAAATGGAGTATTTTCCCTTTACAATGTAATTTTGTTATGCTAAATGTTTAGTCTTCAGAAACTATAATTTTGTATGAAATTCAATTAATTTTACACCAATGCTCAGACCACACTCTGTCCTTTTTATTGCTGTTTAGGTCATCTATCCACAGGCACGTGTACAGTCAATATTTTCAGCTAAGAGCAGTGGTTAAGTAATGATTACAAGAGTATAACATATTCATTCAGTGACTTAATTTGACATCAGGCCAAGACTTCAAAGGCATTTGCATTGACATTTACAATATGATATGATATCAATAAAATATAGTAGATAGATAACATTACTACTTTGGACATCTGCATTATTCTCAACAACTCAGAAGAATTTCTGTATAGTTACTTGAAAACAGATGTGTATATAGGTGCTTCTATACATCCTAGTAGGAAATCTGGACATCTACAATACTATCTTGTGTGTCAAAAAATAGTCACATTGTAAAACTAAAATTGAAAACTTCCTTTGATGTCTAGAGAATTTCTTGGAAAAGTACTCAGAGTAAATATATCTGTGATATTAGCTAGCAAGAAATTTTTACGCTGTCACTAACAATAATTCTCAGGGACTTTTCTTCCCATCTCTACTTTTATTCCCTGATTTTCACAATTCATAGACCTACTATTTGCACACTTGCCACACTTGAAAGAGATTCAACAAGCACTGAAACTTTTCCGTGCATAACTTCAGGCACAACAACATACAGAAGCAATACATGAGAGAGGTTTGCAAAAATTGTAAATACAGAAGTGAAAATATGTTTTGCATTTCAGTTTCACTATAAGTACTCCTCTGTATCCGACTCATCTGCAGATTGGTACAATCCATGAGAGCACATTTGCTGGATCTTCATTATTGGTGCTAGTTACCTTTTTTTATTTATTTTCTGTTGCACTATGCCTATAGGTCCCAGCCATGAATTCAGGTCCCATTTTTCTAGTACAGTATAAACAAATATAAAAAACCAAAAGATGGTCCCTGATCCACGGAGTTTAGGAGGTTTTCTAAAATGATACATTAAAAAAAGGTTTTTATAAGTTGTTTTAAAGAATAAATAAAGGGTGAGAAAAAATGAAGAAAGAATCCCTTATTTTCATTAGTTTGTAACCTAGACATTTTCAGAAGATGATTGCTTGTATAATCAGACCAAAGAATGCAGGTTCCTAAAGTTAGACAATCTAAATCCCTGTGCCAGCACCTGCATAAAAGTTATAGTTTTACAAAGTGCACAGCAATCAGCACTCCTGAAAATTATTAAATTTTTATGCAAACTTCAAATATGCCTTAGGGGCATGTGAAGTGGGCCCTATTCATTTTGGATCCAGCCCAAATCAGGGACAGTGATTCAATTAGTTGATTCAGATTACTGTCCCTGATTTGATTCAGCTGAATCTGAATCTGATGATTTGATGCTAATTCAGAGAATTAGCAATTCAAACACAGCCACAGCTTTAAAAGTTTTTCTACATATCTCAAGGCACCAGGTACAGCTTGTGAATGCTGCGATGCTGAGGCACATGAAGCATTCCACAGGAGTGCCGAGGGGCCCCTCCATGTGCTCAGCAGCTAACCCATAAGTGGACTGGAAATAGTTCCGGTCCACTTCCAGGTCTGCCAGGGAGCGCGCAGGGCCACCCCCTCCCTGACTTGGCAATAGGCCATGGGAGGATGCCAGGTGCCCTTCCCAGACCCAAGAGGCACCAGTTGCCGAGCCAGGTGGGGTGCAGGGGCGCCGCCCCAGCATGCTCCCCAGCGGACCCAAAAGTGCTTCTGGTCCACTTCTGGATCTGCTGCTGAGCACACTGGGGAGCCCCCTGTACTTCTGTGGAACGCTTCATGCACCCCAGCATTGCAGCACTCATGAGCTGCCTGCTACCTAGAGGTATGTAGAAAAAATATTTAAAGCTGTGTCTATGTCTAAATCTCCGAATCTTTCCAAATCGATTCGGAGGTTTCCAATTCGATTTGGAGAGTTTAAAGGATCCTCTACTTCAATTCGGATTCGGAGATTTGGCCACCTAATCGAGCCGAAACTCCACCAAATCAGATCAGAGACCGAAGCTTTACGCAGCCCTAATATGCATTACCAGATTAATATTAGTCACTGGGCGCATCTACATGAGACACTGACTGTGCGGTAGCGTGACACTACTGAGCAGTAGTGTCACGTGGCAAAAGCCAAGCCAAGTCGCTACTGCATAGTATTAGGATACTACATAGTAGCATCACTTAGAAGGTGTTTGCTGATCCTACTGTGCAGTAACTCTGGTTGAGAACCTACAGTGTGTTCTGAACTGTATCAGAGGCATGAATCCTAGTTAGGATCTGCCATTATGACCCCCATACAGAGTTTCAGTAAAGTCAGTGGGACTCTGCAAGGAAACAGTGGTCCACCACTGCCAGATCCCAATAGAGCAGGCATAGGCAACGTTTTTTGGCCAGAGTGCCAAAAAACCCACAATGTCTACCTTGGAAGGTGCTGGAGTGCCAACATGCCAGAGCCCAAAGTAGTTGTTTGCAGCCTCCCAGCTGCAGCCGGCCCATAGAACCCAGTCTGCTTGCAGCAGGGCTTGCACCCTCCCAGCCGCCTGCTGGGAGCAGCATGGGCTCTGTGGCTGGCAGCAGCTGCTTAAAGCCTGGGCTGGCAGTGGTCTGCCGAGCAAAATGGCCCTGCGTGCCATGCTCGGCACATGTGGCAGGGATTACTGACCCCTGCAATAGACGATAGGAGCTACACAGTAGACATCTTTGCTGGTCTAAGGAGTTCCACTTCAGCCACAAAACACAACACAGTATCAGCTGACATTGTGTCCTTCAATATGGCTCCCATGTAGAGACAACACATGTAGTTCTTATGACAGTGCTTTCTATGCATGAAAGATTCCCATGCAGAGGGGAAACCAAATGACCACACAGAGGAAATAATAAAACTAAACTAAGTAGGCAGAGAATTCTCTCAAATGCTAAAAGAAAAGAAATTTGAAATAAAAGAGGTAAGTATCTTTCTCCTTTATCTTCCCCCCCAATTACTGTAAACTTGGATGTTACTTGTAAAAAGTCAGTGGAAAAAAAGTTCACGCTGTAATGTGACTTAAAAGCTGATGATGTTCCCTCTCTCTTATTTTGCCACATATCACTATTTTTAATGTTTGATGTCAGGGCTGGGAGTCAAGTATTCTTGAGTTCTTATCCCTGCTCTGTAAAAGACTAAGGGTCAAATCCTGTTCCATCTACTGGACATCTAAGTAGACCTATGCTTCTACATGTAATTCTATTCCATGCTGTTCAAGTCCCTGAAAATCCATTAATACATCTCCTTTTTTAACATATCTTTATCTTACTTGTAAAACTGAGTCACATATAAACAGTAAAGAAGAGGAGGAGAAATAAGTAGAATAGAATCTGGTCCTTTAGTTTCTCTGTCTCAGTTGCACAGTTATTTAAAACAGAGGGGGCTCCAGATACATATTTAAAAAAATTAAAAGTAAAATCACTGTTCAAATTATGGCTTAAACACCTGAATTTTAATTTTTTCTCATTCAATCTTCTTTCACTATAGTATGGGGTATTGTAAGGGATGTTCATAGGATGGGATGGCTGATGACATTTTTTTTTAATTTAAAAAAATATCAAAGGATTTGTTTAAAAACATGAACAAAGAGATTTGTATATACTAGAAAAAATATTACATTTATGCTCTGCAAAATTGGACATGTCTCTTTATTCTTATGACAAAGCCAAGAGTGTTGCTGAATATTTTAGTTGTAGTGCTCTGAATTCATTGCACTGTTAGTAGAAATACAGTTTCAGAAATCTACATCCAGATTTGATGAATCAAAGAGACCTAGTCAATGTGTGACTGTAATATAAATTTCCAGTTCTGATGTAAGATACGGCATAATTCTGACTGACCTTCAGACTGTCTATGACAACTACGCTTACTGTGCATCTCATCCCAATGCCTTGCCTGTATGGTCTGGTTTCTGAAGAAATAAGACTAGTCACTTTTATGAATCACATTTTCCTTCTGATTTCAATAAACAGACGTAAAATATTGATCCTTTTATCTCTGGAAATCAAAAGTACTTTAACAAATACAAACACAAGGCAAATAAAAGACTTACAAAAGCATATAGAATGGAAGGTGGTTAATTCTCTTAGGCATGAGGCATTCAGAAATCTTTTTTTTTTTTTTTAATGGTTAATTCTTTAAAGTAAACATTGTTAATATTGCTGGCTGAATTGAAAACAAGCAGTTAAAAATGGTTTGATCTCAGTTTAAAAAAAAATATTGGGTCCTGTCTTAATAAAGTATACCGTCTTGCTTTCTTGCCAGATTCAACAAAGTCTAAATACAAATATTTATCTTTTTTTCCCTTAATACTTGGTGTGTTCAGATACAACTAAAATTACACAAACTTTCGTCATTTTTAGTCAAATAAAATTATGCAAACCAGTAAACAAACTGATGGATAGACAAATCAGGTAACTCTATGTGAAATTCTTCCATTATTTGCTTATTGGGTCATTCATGCCACAGGAGGTGCATAAGTGTTTTGCATTTGATTTATTTATTTATTTATTCATTCTCCGCTCCTGAATGGGTTCAAAATTATCACTGAAAATTATTTAATGAGATTTATGTACTTTTCCCCTGATAAATTAATCATCAAAGCCTGCATCCATTGCATACTATAATACCCAGTGATTTAGATGGAAGTTCAGTTATGAAGGAAATTTAAGACTGGGCCCTAAATGTGGACCTGCTCCTGCTCCCTTTGTATATGCAGGCTGGTATGTAATTAGAACTTTTGATTGCCATTAAAAAATAAGGACATCATTACGTGCAGCTCCCATAGGAGGAGAGTACTGCTTAGGATCCAACTTTGCTTTAAGCGTTGATTGGAACCAGTGAAATTTCAAAGAGATGGGAAGCACAAAGAGAAATGTACTGACTATATTATAGCATTAAACCTGCAGAGCAGTGCAAACACTTGACATCCTCTACATAGTTAGAGCTGAGCAAATGAGCATCAGGTTAAACAACAAGCAACTGAGAGAACTGTCACAGACGTGGAGATCATAGTCCAAAACAAGAAAGCAGAAAAGTAAAATAAAAGGGCAAACTGATCTAGAAAAACCTTAGTAGAAAAAACAACTTGCAGAAATTTTTTTTGTGTGTTCTAGGAATAAAGTTTATTAAAAGATGAAGCAGCTATTAGGTAGTGTAACTCTTGTAGCTAACAGTTACCTTTTAGCTGCAACTGTAGCTGTTAGGTAGGTGCAGCTATAACAGTGTCCCTGTATTAGTTTTATTTAAGAAAACCTTTTCTTGGAGCTATGACAAATTTGGGAAGATATAGGGAATACCCAACAACAATTTAGGATAGTTGTGAAATAAATTCTGTATGATTTCTGTGCCTAAAGCTTAATCGCTGAACTTCAAAAGTGAACAACAAACATATTAGCTGCATATCCAATTTGTGTGTTGAAGGCACCAAAGGAAGTGAGAGTGTGAATGGAGTAAACACAAGCCTTATGCGCAGTGCTTCATTTTCCACAGAAAAATTTGAAAATGCAAAGAGTGATTGATCACGGGTGTAGGTAATCTTCAGTAAATATAAAGTCTGCCAATCAGTAGTGCATCCAGCCCTCAGCCATTTACCTCCCTAGGCATTCCTGCAATACCTGTCTCCCAGATTGAGCAGGCTCCTTCCAAACACTGGTAACAAACCCTGTTACATCAGCTATTAGGATCACTATTTCCAGCGAAGAGAGGGGGCTGTAGCACCCTGTGCCGAACACAAGAGCGACCTGTTCTGGCATCTCTCATGAGGTTCCCATCTGACCTACCACGGTGTGCCTATCTGCCTGCAGCCTTGATAAACTACCAGTGTGCCGCTGAAATATGCCAAAGCAGCGTGGAAAGGAGGGAGAACAGAAAGGCTTGTCCTTGTCCGTCACCACCATCAAAACCTTTTTTTTTTTTTTTGGCTCTTAAACTGAAAGAGCCACGGAGAAAGGGGGGGAAACTTCCACCTTCAACGCTGCCTGGAGTTTCCCAGGCAGGGACGAGCAGCAGCACGCTCCTCCAGCCCGGGAGGACGCACGTGGAGGTGGGTGAGGCACCTCCTGGGGCTGCGAAGCCCGATGCGGGAGCGGGGCAGCCCGCCCCTGTCCCCGTCCCGAGCAGCGCCGGGGTCCTACCTTGTTGGAGGCCATCTCGCTGACGGAGTGCCTGGTCTGCAGGGTCTCCAGCTGGTCCAGGCACCAGTCCAGCTCCTCCAGGGTCTCGCTGGCCAGCTTCTGGTAGGCCTCCTCTGCCAAGAGATAGGGAAAGGGGTACTCAGTCCGAAGGCGCTTCACGGGGCTAGCGGCGAGCGGCCGCGGGGCCATGGTGCCGTAGACGGGCGCGCCGCGCTGCCCGCTGCCCGCGCACGAGCGCTGCTCCTTCATGGCGCGGGCGAGCGGCGGCGCCTCCAGCCTCCGTGGCGGCGCGGGGAGCGACCCGACCCGGCGGCCGCGGCTCCTCGGGGCTCAGGCAAGAGCGCGGCGCCGCGGGGCCATGGGGCAGGGCGCGGGAGACGCTCCCCGTCCCCGTCCTCGTCCTCCTGCCGCGCGGCAGCGACAGAGACACGCGGAGCCCGGCTGCACCGCCGCCCCCCGCACAAGTGAATCAGCGCGCGCGAGCCTGCCTGTGTGTGTGTGTGTGCGCGCGCGCGCGCGCCACGCTTCCTGTCTGCTCAGCGCCTCCCGCCCCGCCCCGCCCCGCCCGCCTGGCCCCGGGTCCCCCGCGGGGCATCCCGAGCAGCCCGCCCGCCCCCGCCGCCCAGTCTGGGCCGCGCCGCGCGCGTGTGTGTGTGTGTGTGTGTGTGTGTGCGTGCGTGCGCGCGCGGGGGGAGACTGGGAGCAAGGGGAGAGCAGCAGAAAACCCGGCGCGGAGCCCGCCCGCCCCTCCGAGCGCCGCGGCCGCCGCCACCACCACCAGCCCCGTCCCGGCCTCAGGCCCCCCGGTGTGTTGTCTGACCCCCCAGGGGAGGCAGAGCGCAGTTCATGCCGGCAACGAGCTCTGAAGGAGAAAGAAGGAAAGAAAGAAAGAGTCTGGGCGCACACAAGCATTGCCACACACCCAAGCTGCATACACACATCACCTACACCACATACACAGGTTACATAGACACATACCACATACACACCTGCACTGCATACAGATGTTACACACAAGCATTGCTACCCCCTGCACCCCATACACATACTGCATACACCCGTGACATACACATACTGTATACACAAATCACATGGACAAACATCACTCACATACACTGCATACAAGCATCACATGCACACACAAGCATCACTACCCCCAGCACATGCACACACACTGCATACACATCACATAGAAACACACCCCATGCATACAGACGTCTCTCTCACACACACATATAGAAACACATCACATACACCCCTATGCATACAAACATCGCGCACACACACACACACACTTTGCTTTTAGGGAAAACAAAGTCTTCTGAGTTTTCCAGAAGTTTACCCTGAAGGCACAATGTCTGCTTGCAGGTTTGTGTTTATTCACGATTCTGTGTCCTACTACAGCATGCTGACATACACCCAAGACAACACAAAAGAGGAGCAAAAAGTGACCTACATGCTGCCTTTTCACAAAATGACCAATCATATGAGGGTCTGCATGTACTGACTGTGGGTAGGTAAAGCGTTCATGAAAAATCCCCTCATTCTAATGCCAAGGTACAGATATCATCTGTAAAGCCTGTCTGATCTCTGCTATATTTGCAATTTTAGTTGGCCAACCTGAACTGACGCTGTTGAAAGCAATGTGTAGAAAGATGTAAAGCCTCTAGAACAGTGAACTTAGGCACCTTAGGCCATGAAAATGCTAACATACTTGTTACTGGAGTCCGTTATATGAGAATATAGATCAATGCAGAAGAAATTGCAGCCCAGTGGGTTTCCTTGTCCCATCTAAAAATCTTCCTGAATTTGTCCCATATGAAATTAAACATAATTTTCAAAATGCTAAAAACATGTTTTGACTAGTGTAACAACAGGTTAATGTATTGGACTCTGACATCCAGGAAACTGGTTTCACATTTTCTTACATTACAGAGTACATGCAAAATGAGCTAAGATTTCCTCACGACTGTCAAACTCTCAAGATCAGTCCATATTTACAAAGCTATTGCACAATTTGCATGATTCCCTTTCTCATTTGGAACAGGCAATACTAAAATAAAGACTAAAAAACACTGACAGAGCAGTTTAAAACAGTGTAAAGTACTTGCCTGAGTTATGGTTGTCTGTCACTTCTGTGAGCACTAACAAATATTCAACAAGTCACACGCCCCAAATTTTTTTTTTAAGTTTTTCAGCTGTGATACTTAGTACAAGTGTTACCTACTGCAGAATATTCCCTAGCCTGTAGAATCAAAACTTTTTGGTGTATGTATGCACCAAAGAATACCTGTGACATTCTGCAACACAGCAAACATCACAGATTACCAGCTAATAAAATGACTGTCAACTAGTCCTAAATGTTGCAATTAATTCTTAACAGAGATATGTGCTCAAAGAGGATCTATTTTTTTAAGATACATATTCTGGGTATAAGCAAAAAGCTGTTTGACATGTCTATAAGGTGTAATTTTTTTACAAATAGTAGTGCTGATGAGGCAGAGATAGGTTTAACATGTTGCATTACTCTGAGTACTTTTCATATGGTAATGCCACAAAGTAAAACATACACTGAAATAAAGTGAAGTGAACTTGTATAGCATTCTGTTGCCTAGCCAGACTGCAGTCCATCTTTCAGCATTCCTTGAAATTCAGATATTGAGGAATTCACATTTTTTTTCACAAGTAAATACCACTTTTTTGTTTAATAGACCAAATTGGGATCTTGCGTGAGCAAAATAAAAAAAGTTGAAGGTGTTCAAGATTTAAGTAAAGAAATAAAATGCTTAATTTATTATCTTTTTATTTTAAAGCCCATCTTCTCCCCAGCTCCATCTATCATTTTAACAATTACTGCAAACAGTGCTCCATTTTTCTGTAAATTTTACTCAGAACCTGTCTGCAGAAAAGATCCCAAAGCCCTGTAACAGTAATTCCTTCACTCTTGAATGAAGTGCCAGGACCTCTGTGAGGATGTGCACATGGCACCACACCCTAGTTCTGGCCTTGAAAAAGACATTCCACTAGTTCACAGCTTTGTATAGTAGGAGTTGGTTGAGGAGGGAACCTAGGCACAATTATAAAGGGACCTCTGGCATGAATAAGACTATTAAAAATTCCTTTTTATAGGATTACAGATCTTGGAGTCCAGACCAACCTCATTGACTCAAATGGAAGGCTTCTTGGGCATTAGTATGATTAAAGAACTTGAATAAGACAGAAAAAGGATTCTGGGTATTTATATGCTAACAAATAGAATAAGCACTCCCACTTTTATCCCTAAAATACCCAAATACAGTTGAACCAGAAAACAGTTTTACAGAAAATACCATAAAGCTTTTGCGGTCTAAGTTTAACTTCCCCCTTTAAATTGTTACAAAATGTATAGAAAGTATCTTGTAGGTCCTTTTTTTTCTTTTTAAGCTTACTAAGAGAAATTAAATAATTAAAACTAAGCCAGTGTTAGCCACTAGTTTTTGGCAGGCCTATAAAAAGGTTTCTCTTCTTTTCATTAGTTCTAGAGGGGCAGTTAACATGGTTCCCAGAGCGTGAACAAAGTTATTTTGTCCTGATACTACATGAGTCAACACAGCCAGTTTAGTGTCATCTTCACTCAAAAAAAATGTGTGGAGGCAGGAAATCAATGGTTGCCAAAAAAAAAAAAAAGAGTCAAACTGAGAAGGAAATATTTTTTTCAAGATAAATATCACACAGAAAACAGAGTAAAACAAGACTATGGCCCAGGTTCTGAGCTGAGTTTTGCATAGCTAAGGAAGGAACCACATTTGACGCACAGACTCTGGAGGTAGCCGGAGGTCTGGTCCCATGAGTATGTTACAGTAGGCAGAGGGCTTCACTTACACCCAGCCACAATGGTCCCTTGAGAAATGCTGTGGTACTTGGGCCACAAACCCTGGACACAGGAATGCTCCAGCATTTTCTGCGCCAGGAACTGAGAGGGAGGAGCAGCAGGTCTAATGCACTCAGGGAATGCCCTTACCAGAGACATTGACTTTGTGTCTCCTTTATATTGCTACAACTAGCAAAAGATAACTCTCAAAGAGGCCAGAACAGGGATCCAAAACAGGTTTTTTGACTTCCACAAACTGGAGTTGGGTTTTCCAGACTATGTAGGCAAGGTCCTGTTTAACTGGTATACGGTATGTTGTTTATATTTGTTTCTCAAAATAAAAAGAATCAGCCTTGGAAATATTATAATTTCTTTCTGTACATTACTACCCCATATATTTTAAAAATTATTTATCAACAGATCACCTGAAGTTGGCATGGTTCTTAGTACTTCCATACTACTGTTCTTAAAAGCAGAAAGTTGGAGTGCTGTTGCAGCTGCCGTGGTCCAGGGAATGTCAGAGAAAAAAAAGTGTTTTGGGTTTCAGTTTTAGTAATATCTGTATAGGTGTATCAGATGTATAGTTGGGAAAGATGTTAGATAAGCTTTAAGACACAGGAGCCTTTCCTCAAGTGCCTGAGTGCCTAAGAAAGGGCATTCTGCATCCAAAAGCTTGTCTAACATCTTGTTCAACTGTACAGCTGCTTCAGTGACAGACTTTACCCCAAACCCTTTGTTTCTCTTTAAAAAAAAAGAGGAAGCAACAGAAAATATTCTCTTTTTCAAGTTCATAAACTAACACAAACAGTTTCCTAACCACCCTCCCCACCAAGTCTAATTTCCAGCAATGGTGCATAGAGAAAACAAAACAAATGCTTACAGAGAGAACAGAGATCATCTATGATCATTTGGCATTGCATAGTCATGTTTTTTAAAAGGATGTTTCAGTGTTTGTGTTTACAAAAGAATCAATCGTGAGAACAGCATCTAATACCACTCCTGAGATAGCCATGTCCTCATTTTCCCTTAGCTTATTCAGAAGCTCTCTGTTTAAAAGTTTCAATGGGAACATTTATCAAATGCTACTAATGTTGACAGGGATAATGTCCAATTTGTTTAATTGCTGATCATGTTTTCCATATATGAAGTCATGTCACTTTTCAAGATGTTGAAAGAAAGTGCAAGCATTTCTGTTAAAGGTCTAGTTAACTTCCATACGCATCTTTTCAGTTCTCTCTTTTAAGCAAATTCAACAAACGTAGCTGAAGAAAAAGATAAGGGGTCAGATTCTGGTGACAATCGGGCCATTTTGTATCATTTGAACAAAGCCCAAAATGCTGAAAAATATCCAACAAAGAACGCCCTCTGGATAGGGGTGAGCTCTCAATAAATACACAGATGATGTATTAGCCACTGTCTTGTCCTCTTTTAATAGTATGCTGGGATCCATCATGATAGGGAGGGTAATAGTCAAAGTAGTGTTCTACAGTTATGCTCAGTGTGGCTCCTTGGGGCTAATGTAAGTCAGAGAGGCACTAAGGCTACTCTAACCTATGCTGCAGCAGGGAAGTTGGAGATCTCTGATAAGAATCAGGAAAAATTAGGAACCCACTCCCTAATTGTTCCCCTTGGGGAAAAAAGCCTGTTAGCTTTTACTACAGGTGCTTAATTATACCAATTCATAAATGTTGTGAATTTTCTTTCTTTTGTTCACATATCATCCTGCTGTCAAAATTTAAAGCTGCTCTGGTCCAAAGCTCCTGAGAAAACCTCATGATCACAAGTGAAACAAAACACCACTGGTCAGATCTAGAGCATGTATATGTGAAGAGAAACACAGTGGCAGTAGTTTTCTCATCAATTATCTCAATGCTGCCACTTTTAACTGACATTTTCTCCATCCTTGGATTCTCTACAAGGTTTTGTTCTACAGAAGAAAAATTGATCATGATGATTAGTGAACTTATGTACTGACAGATCTATGCCTTAGAGACCAGGACAAGGCTTCTTTCAACATGTGAGAGTCCAAAGGATTCTTTTGGCACATTGCCTTAAATTGCACTACTAGCACCAACAATGGATGTTGAAACACCCTTATCTCTTTAAGAAGAAAATTTGATGGCCTTAAAGGCAACAGCAGGAACAGAAGGTTGAAGTAGTTCCCTTGTGTAATGTTTGCCAAACTGCTCTATTGTATTTCAGATAAAGTTCATATTTACATAGCTAAACATGGGGCAAAGCCTGCATTAAAAAAGGCCTGTAGCAATATACGCTATTACTTTCATAGACCAAAAGGTGTTTCGCTACCAGTTTTTCATAGTTGTACACTCCACTGCTGCAAAATTAAAATTTAAGCTAACAGGTGCAACATCCTGAAGATTCCTCTTGTGGGTGGCATAGGTGCTTTATGCTTATTTGTTATACTCCAGCACCAGGGCATTCACCAGGGAAAAGGGCATGAGAATATATTCCTATCCCCCAGCAATGCTTGACTACTAGTTACAAGAATGAGTGTAGTAGGGTGTCGGGAAGATGCCTGTGAGCAGCCTGAAAGCTACTCTAATTCAACACTCCCAAAATTTTCCTGTCCCATGCAAGCTAGACCAAAGAATTTAGTCCTTGGTGTGCATTTCAATGTGCTTGTCTTTTTCAAAGATTTATAGTTGCACCACAATGAATATCCCAGCTAATTTCAGGAAGCTTAAAGTTTTAGGAGTGCAACTGGCAAAAACCAGGGATCTCTACCTTTAGTGCTAGGAGAAGACATTCAGACTCATTCCTTTGCTTTGTTGTAATTTGATTTTATTAGTTCTCTGTTTCTTTGATCATTGTGGAACAAATTCTAACTTCATTCTACAGCAGTACAGTGCAATCCTCTTCTGAGTTTGGGAACACTGGTAGTGTATTTTGCAGAGAGAATGCAGAATTCTTCCATGGTGCAGTCGTTTTATGGTGGTATCTTATATGCCAGCCAGTTTGACCTATAGCCTGCAATCATTGTAAGGGGCATACAAAGTGTATACTACAACCTGTTATAAAAGCTTTTTTGTAATATTAAGTATTTGCCAATTCTCCCCCAAATTGGAATCTTGCAAATGCCAGTATAATAAAACAGATTATTCAGAAAACAACCAAACAGTACAGAAAAGCACACACTAAAACAGCTACAATTTATCCAAACATTCTGTTATTCTGTTGCTTTAATGATTGGTCATCACTGAATCTTCAAAGTATGAAAGTTTACATCAACTCTTTGAACTTACAAAGAATATCACAAGGTCAAATCACCCACTGTCTCCACACAATTTCCCTTCTTTCCTATCTATACTTGTCTTCCTGTATGACTTCTTGCTGGAAAGGACTGATATCTCTCACTGGCATCCTTGATAGAGATGGTCCTCTCATCTCAGTGCCTTAAGGGTACTAGCAGCAGCCCCACAAATCCTCAGTGGTAAATTAAGTGACCACTCCTCACATAATGAGGATTACCCTGCTTGTCACCACTGCCAGTCCCTCCAAAAAAAGTCAAATGGTTTCAGCTAACACTTCTGATTACATGAAGCAGGCACAGAGAGGAAAGAGAACATACCATGTAATAGGGCTGTGCGAAACATCGGTTACTGATTTGATTCAGCAGAGGTTTGGCCTGATTCAGCAGCCAAATCTCCGAATCTGAACTGAATCAGGAGACTCTTTAATCTCTCTGAATTGAATCGGAACCCTCTGAATCGATTCGGAGGGATTTGATGATTTGGACATACACACAACTCTAAATGTTTTTTCTATATACCTCAAGGTACCAGGCAGCTCATGAATGCTGAGATGCTGGGGCAGATGGAGCATCCCACGGGAGTGTGGGGGGGTTCCCAGAGCGCTCAGCAATGGACCCAGAAGTCAACCAGAAGCACTTCCAGTCCACTTCCAGGTATGACGGAGTGAGCAGGGGACCCCGCCCTGCCCCCGGCTCAGCGATTGGTGCCTCCTAGGTCTGGAAGGGATACCCAGTGTCCCCTGAGGCTGATCAAATCAGCATTAAGTCTTCAGATATAGATTCATCTGAATCAAATCGGGGCAGTGATCCGAATTAATGAATCAAATCACTGTTCCTGATTCAGGCCGAATCCGAATCGAATACGGCCCGTTTTGCACACCCCTACCACATAACCCATCTAAAGCAACTGCTCAAAATGTGACACAACACTAAGAAAATGTGTAGGACTTTTTTGCAGTTTTCCTAAAAATGATGAAATTTTCCTAAAAAAGATGACATTTTGATGTATATTTTAAACATCTGCTTCCATCTCATGAGCAATTGGAATTCTGCAGAATCTTTCTTTTTCTTCCCCAATCAATAATTCATCGTGTCCTGGTTGTGATGGTTCTGTGCTTAGAGGCTTAAGTAATACATCTCACAGTAGGGCCCGTCCTTCCAAAAGCTTGGCGTTTCTTAAGTTATTTCTTTTTGCATCATAGAAAAACTACTTTTCTAGGTCCCTGCAAGTGTCTTGGAAACTATTCCTGCTCAAGTTGTAAAGTACTTGTAATCTAATGGTTCTTAGTAAAATACTGTGGTTGCTGCTGCTGATTCAGTATCATTTGAACAGTAGCAGATAGGCAGAGTGAAAAAAATTTAGTTTAGCAGTCTAGAAAACAAGGGCTTCTTGGGTAGAAAAAGAGGATGGTTGGAACAGCCACACTGTCCTGTTCGTTTTTGTACAAAATTATCTAGTCCAAGTAGGGGGGATCAAGAAAAATTAAAGTTGCCACCCATCAGGATTTCCCCTGAAAAGTCCAAATGTAAAATATTATCTTCAATATTAGAACAAAAAAAATGTTATACATAATTAAATGGATGTGTAACATTTTATTGTTCTTCAGACTTAGTAACAATTTTGTCGTCATCTTTCCACGTGGGTCAGCCTCTCACTACCATCTGAATGTAGCTATAGCTGCAATCAGACATGTTTTCTGGCATCAGGCCAGAACCACCCAGCTCAAGTCTGATTCAAGCCATTGCTAGGACCTGGCTGCCACTACTTCGCCACAGTGACCAGCATGGGTGAAGTTCCCCAGCTCCATAGGCTAAATTCAGTAGCTCCATGCACCAAATCTGGCCTCTGGTCCATAGGTTTCTAACTCCTAGGCTATAATTCACTCTGCTGAGAGGCAGAGCTAATTCACCTGGACACATGCTGCATGGATACAACTATGTTGCCTCTGGGTTCAGGTGGTAGATGTAGGCTGTGGCAGCTACAATAACCAGGACTAGAACTGGTATAAACTACTTTGGTTTTGAAGTTGGTTGCTTTCCTGGGACCTCTCAAGACCAAGTTAAAGTTAGGAATTCCGTCAGGGAATTTTTTAGGAAGTACATTTGTTTTGATCACACAGGACTTCCTTAATCCTGACAAGCAGAAGCAGGAATCAACTTTCCCCTCTGAGTCTCCTCCCCAACATTATTTACTCCAGTAGCCAGAATATATTCACGTGGTTGAATAGGTCAAGCTTCCTGTTCTCTTTTGCATAAATGCAAAGGACTCAGATCTCAGACAGTTGTGTAGTAGATTGTCTTGGGAATTGTATTGTGTTTGGATTCTAACTTTTTTGACAGACCTTAAAGGACAATTTTCTGCTTTAGACAGGATGAGAAGAATATTATAGCTTCCTGGCTAAGCCTTTAATGCTTGCTGTTGTCCTCTATTTAACTATAACAGAACTCAAGAAATAAAAGGCGTAGTCAACAAATAAACCAGGTTAGAAATAGGGAGGTTCAAATAGAAGGTCATCTACAGAACAGTTCCCCAAACACTCGGGGGATGTCAGACAAAACTAGAGACAGACCAGGCTGTGAAGGTGATAAACTGTAGTGAGGAATAAACTGGCCAACAAAGGCTTGAGAACTATATACCAGGCAGTTCATCTGGGGTGGTCTGACAAGTTGGCAGATGCACCTCTGAAGTTTTGATTTTGTCGGTGCAGGACCCCTATACTTACCTAAAATAAATGAGTATCTGGCCATCTCTGTCTTTCAGTTTTAGTATATATTTAGCTTTAAAAGCCTCCTTCTGAGATCAGGGGGTGTTTGAATCACCTCTCTTCAGGCCTTTATACTGTAATGTGTTGCACCTGGGTGGGACTTTGTGCTCAGGCTACATCTGACCAATGGACTTCAGATTGTCCATAGGACAAAATTTGGAGCCCAGGGACTAAGGCTAAGTGATACTCTTGCTGGATTTACTTCCTATATACCTTTATCTATTCTATGTAGCATTGAGTGTCTTCATTTGCTTGAGTTTAATGTCACTCTCTCCACCATTGCCTACCTGACCTCTCATTTCTCTTAGGTTTTGGGAAGGATGGGATTCACATACACCTTGTACCACTTTTCCTCCTCCTTTCTCTTCCCTGTGCACCCCCACCTCTGCTCCCCTGCTCTGGATTATCTTCAACAAGAAAATTAATGTGAGCAACAGTTTGTCAGATTAGGCCTTTAGCCAGTATGGTCTTCAGGTCAGGTCCTGTATCTTCCTTTGTGTTCTGTATGCTTCCATGCACACCTCTGATACAACTGAAATAATGATTAAAATATGTGTTGGGACTGTGTAACTCCAGTAGATCCTCATTGTTTTAATTACTGATATCATAAACCAGGGGTCAGCAACGTTTTTGGGCAGAGTGCCAAAAGCACTCACAACCTCAACTTGTAAGATGCTGGCATGCCAGGAATGGACAGCAGGGCTAGGGACAGACATTCAAAAAGCCTGAGCCTGAATTGATTCAATCTTTGCTAGTTAGTCTAACCTGGTTAGGTTAAACTGGTTTGTAACCATACAAACATTCCCTCTGGACTGAAAAAATGTAGGCACATGCCTGCAGTGCCTCAGGCTAGAAGCCGGGGTGCGCTAGAGCAGTCCTCCCTTCCCTTCTATGATGCTGAGCTGAGGGGGGCATGGCCAGGTCCCAGCAGGAGGCTCTGATTAGGGAGGGGTTTCCCCCACACCTCCTGGCCAGCACAGTGTTTATCACCCCTAACTCAGTTTTTATCACCCCATTAAGAAAACAACAGAGGGACATTACCAGCTACCTGTTGATTCTGCCTTTGTCCCCAGGAGCTGTAGCCAGCATGTGGTCTGCTAGCTAATACTGTGTGTCTGTGTAAGGCAGAGGGGATGGTGAAATCCCTACTTAAAGGGGAGGGGGTAGCAGAAGCTAAGTAGATGCCTGCAGTCTATGCCAGAGCTCCAGCCAGGGAGCAGAAGGGAGGGGCCAGCCCTGCTGTGGAGCAGAGAGCCCTGCCCATCTCAGAGACCATGTGGGGATGCTAGGGTTTAATTTAAACCAGCAAGGGGTCTGGGACAGACATTGCATAAACCGGTTTGGCATAAACCAGTTTGATCCAAATCAGTTGTCTGCTACTGCATTCAACCAGGTTTATCTCAAACCAATTTCAGCCATTTTCAAAATGTTTTATGTGCAGTGAACATCTGTTCTGTTACAGGTTTAAACCAGTTTCTGATCACTTAAACCAGTTTATGTGTAATGTCTGTCTCCAGCCCAGGGTAGCCATGAGGGGCCTGATCCTTGTTCTGGCAGCACAGCCCTGGCCCCTTCCCTGCTGTCCACCTTGAGGTGCACATGCCAAGCAGAATTCCTTCATGTGCCATGCTCTGGCACCCATGCTTACAGTTGTCCTATCCATCATAAACACTTATATATGGGATATGCCTTAGTTTTTGTTGTTATTATTTTGGGAAAAAGTGAGGGGAGTATACCTGAAGACTCTAATCAGAATTAGATCTCTTTTGGATGGTGTGGTGTGCAAATGTATTAGGTCCATATTTTTTTCACCTTACAAAATGTAAGCAGTGCACACTCACTTGCTTTATATGATTATTTTTTAAAACTGTTGTATTTCTTATATTTCTATCATTTGCTTTTTCCCAACAACTTGAATAATGTTATGGCTGTGACAAGATCTAGGCGCACAAAATTATTATTACCACGTGTGATAAGTAAGAAATCTACACATTAAAGCTGAATAAATTGCATTAGTCACACATTTCCTCTACATTGGACAATGAGTCAACCATGTTTTCTATTACATTTCCTTGTTATCTTGCCCTAGTAAATTATTCTTGAGGCTACTAAACCTTACAATGACATTGTAATTATCACTCACCCTTTTCACAGTTGTAAAAAAGGCAGACTGGGGAGGGGTCTGTTTTGGATGACAGGTATGCAACTGACAAACGTCATAGAACAAAACCACAGAACAGCTCAACCTGCTCTTCCATGCGTCAAGTCTACAACTTGACAAATACTGTGCCAGTCTTTCACAACATTTTCTAGCAGGCTTGGTCACTTCCCCTGAAGAAGCAAACAAAAGGAATCTTTTAACAACTTCTAAGAAAAAATCCTGGAGCCAGACTATGAGCACTAATGTCACTGAAGTTATGCTAATTTAAACTACCTCATGATTTGTTCCCTAGTTTGTAGATAGTTCATAGATTCATAGATTCATAGATGTTAGGGTCGGAAGGGACCTCAATAGATCATCAAGTCCGACCCCCTGCATAAGCAGGAAAGAGTGTTGGGTCTAAATGACCCCAGCTAGATACTCGTCTAACCTCCTCTTGAAGTCCCCCAGGGTAGGGGAGAGCACCACCTCCCTTGGGAGCCCGTTCCAGACCTTGGCCACTCGAACTGTGAAGAAGTTCTTCCTAATGTCCAGTCTAAAACTGTGAAGAAGTTCTTCCTAATGTCCAGTCTAAGTTGAGGGAAACTTATTCAGATACTAATATAGTAGTGAGAAAAAAATGCAGAAAAGACCAATACATGATAGTAATTGTTAATTTTTTTCATTCTGTAGATTTTTTCCTAAGAGACTGTTCCCATCCAATTCCTTAGTCCAGAACAGAGATCAGCAGGAAAGAATTTTCCCATATCAGATTTCAAAAAATTTCCTGTTCCACACCAGGCTGAAACCAAGGTGTTTAAAAAGTTGGTAACTCTGTGTTGTGTTTTTATTTTTTCCTGAAATCCAGCGAGAGACCCACCCCAGAAGAAACAATAGTTTCATGGTTCGGGTACTACCCAGGGATATAGGAAATCTATGTTCAAGTCTTTACTCTACTATTCTCCCCGTCACCATGCTACAGGCCATTCTGGGATAGGCTCCTATCAATTTCTTCTACTGGAAATGTTCCACTGTGGATAAATAATCAAATCAAAGGAATCTGAACCTGGGTCTCCCTGGGTCTCCCACTAAAGTTAGTGCCAAGTCCCTGCAGCCCTGTCATGTGCCCTTTGTGGCTAGGCAGATGTGGCACTACAGTTAGTGCTGGGTCATGTCTACATGTGCATTAATGTACTTTAACTAATCAAGCCTAAATTTGATACAATTTAGGTGTGATTAACCTAATTTTACCATTTTTAATGCAAATTAATTGTGTGCATGTGTAGAAGCATACCTGTAATATGCATTACATTAGGCTAATGCAAATGAATGTGCCTTATGTAAACACACCCTATGCTTACTTTTTGGAAAGGGTAACTACTCAGGTAGGGAGAATGCTCAATGTTCTCCAAGAATTGTCCTCTAATTATAATATGTGGAAAAGCAGCTGGTTGGTTTGGGGTGGGTTGGTAAAGGATCTTGGTTTTCATGAAATAGACAGCGAATCCAAGTATTTCATATACTTCCCAGAAGCAGCCAAGAGTGCTTTGGAGCTCTTCAATTGAGTAGGAGCACACAACAAAATCATCAGCATCAACATAATGAAGATCAGTAACAGGCATTACTTATCTTGGATGTGGAACATAGCTGGTTATTGTTAAAGAGATTCTCACCTATGCAACACTGGCTGCTGACTCTGGATAGAAGTCTATCATCAGTAAGATGCAGAATAGCTCTGACGCATGGAGAAGAGTGTTAGTGCAATCATCCATCCTTGTTTGACTCCAATTTTAATAGTGAAGGCGTCCACTTCAGAGTAATTTCTTAGAAGAGTTGCTGTCTGTATTAAAAACTGACTGTATATAAGGCTGGGAATAGAAGTCACATCCCTTCACCACTAATCCAGAGTCCTACCTAATGGATGGGCTCTTATAGAACTAAAAACAGACTGGGATTTCCATATTGACACTGATCCCTGAAATCTGGCACACCAAATATAAACCATAAAAGGTCCCACCCCCGCAGCCTTCCTCCCCAGATTTTATTGCAACATTAACTGAATATGACAGTGAAAGAATATACATACTTTAAGTAGGAAGTGATTTGTGAATAAATGAAGTATGATTTGAAAATCTGATATAAGGACATCTCTATCAGTTTCCTGCCAGCAGAGAGGGACTGAATATTATTAATAAAAAAAAAATCTCTGCATAAAATGAGAAGAAGAAGAAAAGAATTCTTTAATTCAGGTATAGTCTACTTTTCTGATTCTTCCCCAACTATGATAAGAAATTTCCCTTAACAGATAAGTTATTTGCCAGTAGCTGCAGATGATTTATAACAGAACCCCTAATTCTGTATATTTGCATAATAAAATGTGTCATCATTTTCATTTATAACCCTGATCTGGACAAAATATACTCTATTTCAAATGTTACTAAAGGCTGAAAGGAGTCATTCTGAAGCAAGGTAGGATGTTTTGTTACAATTGGATAGCTGTTGTAGTTTACAGGGGCTTCTTATCAGCACTGCCGTGCAGCTATCTGGGTTTAAGGACAAAACTTAAAAGGGGTATAATTCTGTGTTTTCTGTATGCCTTGGAAAGGGGAAGGAGGAATAAATGATAATAATAAATAATCATTAATATAGCTCCATTTACCTATGGAGTCTGTCTGCTTTAACAACCAATGTAAATGCTTATACTGCAGTTACTCCACTAATGCTGAACTGTATAGGTGGTGGCATGATAGCTGCTGTTTACTGCACTGTAACAGTTAGGTACAGAACGTGAACACTTAGAATAGTGAACCCAGTTGAAACTACAGCTACGAAGAATAGAATGATACAAATCACTGGCATGTATAACCAGCAACAAACCAGACATTCACAAATATCAGTCTTAATTCTTGAAAAAATTAAGTCATGGGATTTTTAAATGACAGCTTCCTAACTGTTTAACACCATTAGGTTAGCATTGTTTCAGAGGAAAGGATGCCAGCTACCAAATGAATGACTTCCTGTACCTGCTGCACCTTCTTGTAAGTTACTTCTCAGTTTACTGGTCAAACCCAATAGCCTTTGATTATGAAATCTGACAAGATCAAGGGCCCAGGTGACATGTTGGCTAAACTCCATGCTTTCTTTGTTCTTGGAAAATCCAGGGTAGTCATTAGCCTGTGTGCAATGAGCTGTTTTCTTCAGCATATTTACTGTAACAAAATCAATGGCTGCTATTTGCTTTACCACTTTTCAGGCGTATTTAAATGTAATAGGCATGCAAGGTGGTCCACCTTGGGAGGAAGAACCCACATTATACCTATAGGCTTGGCAGTGCTACACTCAGTAGTACCACTCCTGGAAGAGACTTGGGGGTCATGATTAACTACAAGGTGAATATAAGCCACCAATGTGATGCCACAGCTGGCAAGTCAAATAAAATCCTGGCTTGCATCTACCAATGCATCTCAAGCAAGACCCAAGATGTCATCCTCTCACTTTACTCAGCCTTGGTGAGGACACAGCTGGAGTACTGCATCCAGTTCTGGGCTCCACGCTTTAAAAAGGACATGGAGAAGCTTGAGAGAGTCCAGAGGAGAGCCATGCGCATGATTAGAGGTCAAGAGAACATGCCTTATGAAGAGAGGCTAAGACGCATGGGACTCTTCAGCCTGGAGAAGCATAGGCTCAGGGGGGACTTTGTGTCAGCCTGTAAGTATGTAAGGGGTATGCATCAGGATCTGGGAGAGTGTCTGTTCATCACGGCACCCCAAGGGAAGACAAGGTCTAACAGTCACAAACTGCTGGAAGACCATTTTAGACTAGACATAAGGAAAAACTTCTTTACCATCCAAGTCTCCAGAGTCTGGAATAGACTCCCCCCAGAAGTGGTGCTAGCACCTACTTCGGACACATTCAAGAAGCGGTTGGATGACTATCTTGCTGGGGTCATCTGACCCCTGCTGACTTCCTGCCCTTTCCTAGACCTGATAATCTCACGAGGACCCTTCTAGTCCTAATGTCTATGAAATCTATGCAATCTATGTCTACAGTTTGATATATTAACTGACAGTGTCCATACAAATAGGGACTGCCAACAGGGGAGCAGTTTGCTGGAGGCAAGAGGAGGAAGGAAGGAGGAGAGAAGCCAGGCCAGGCACTAGATCCTGCCCAGGAAAGGTAAGTGATCCAGCTGCCTGTACCTTTGGTTTAGCTGACTGTTTGTTTGTTTGGTGGGGGGTGTGCTCTGCAAAGCTGGGAGTGAGTGCCGACAGCTGAGTGCTGATTGTTGATTGTTGTGGGATTGCTGACTGCTGTTTGATTGCTGCCTGGGCCTGAGTCAGCCCAGGCCCAGAAGGGTATAAAAGGAGACTCCCCAGGTGACCAGGGAGCTAGTGAACAGGGACTGTTAACAGAGGAGCAGTTTGTGGGCAGGGGTATACAGAAACTTGTGACAGAGGCTTCAGGTAAGTGAATGAGGAGATAGGGGGGCTAGTATGAGGGTGGAGACATGGAGCACAGCCAGGGCCCCTACCCTGCTGCTGCCTCCAGCCTGGAGCTCCTGTGAGGCCTCCACCCAGACAGGCTGGATGGGTTGGCATTGACCTGCCCCTCTGCCTGTGGGGGCTGCCTGGAAGGACCTCCGAAGCCAGGGGGTAGTGTGGGGGCTGGGGGTTCCCTTACCTGTCCCATATGTGTCCAGATTGAGGCCCTGGAGGGGCAGGTAAGGGAACTGCAGGCAGAGGTGAGCAGGTTGCAGGGGATCAGGGCTGCAGAGGATGAGATTGATGGATACGTTCATTCTCTGCAGGACCAGACACCTGGCACAGAGACATCATGGGAGAGTCCCAGGACAGCTGAATGAAGGACGGTCACCTCCAGAGCTAGACAGCATGCAGCTGTGACTGCTTCCCCAATGCAACTGGGGAACAGATACGAAGCCATGGCAGCACTGGAGGATGATGCAGCAGAAGAAGACACAGGGAGCCAGGACATCATGGCGAGGATTCCCAATCTCATCCAGCCTTCTGATTACTATCTCATGGTCCTCATCCATGTGGGCACGAATGATGCGGCCAGGAGTAGTCCAGACCGCATCATGAGTGACTACAGGGCTCTGGGGGCCAGGCTTAGGAAGTTGGGGGCACAGGTGGTCTCCTCGTCCATCCTTCCAGTCAGCAGTTGCCATCAGCATCAGGATGCCTGCATCAGGGAAATCAACCTGCAACTCCAGAGTTGGTGCCATCATGTGGGTATAACAGACTGCCAATGTGGGCTCACCAGACTGGTTTGAGATGCTTACCCTGGGCTAGAAACAGTGTCAGTGAACTCTGAGCAAACCCCCCTCCCCCCAAGGGTGGAGCAGGGGAGCCCTGCCCTGTGGAAAAGGAGAAGCCAATCTAGAGAAGGGGTTTTCAATCCCCTCATTTGCATGGAAGGGGGATGGCTGGAGTGGGGGGCCAGCCACCCTGAGCCCTGGTTGGCTGGTTTGCAAGCCAGGGGGGGACTGCCAAAGGAGATAAAAGCAGCAGCCAAACTGGTGTGTGGGAGCTGCTGACAGTGACAGTGGGGAATGGTGCAGGAGGCCTAAGAAGAGCTGGAGTGAGCTGACCAAGCAGAGGGAGCAAAGAGACCCCTCTGAAGAGCCTTGAAGGCCCTGGAAGAAGGCAGGGGCAGTCAGCTGTGCCTCCAGCCCTGCAGCAGAGAGGGAGTAGCGACCAGGGCTTGGGGCAGAGAGCTGATGCCCCAAGGCCCCATTGCAGTGTGCTGGGCATCCCGGAGGCTAGGGGTGGCAGTCGACCCCCCACTCCACTGCAGAGAAGAGGCAGCAGCCAGGAGTGCAGGCAGTGTCCTTATCCGGAGCAGGGCGCTGGGCCGGTGAGTTGAGGAAACCCCTTGCCTTCCCTGGGGAAGCAGGACAGCAGCAGGCAAGGCATTGGGATCCTGAGGAGCAGTAGAGTGCCAGGACGAGGGTCCCTGGGACCTCAGGGTGCAGGCTGGCACTTGGAGCGGGACTGGTGAGCCATGAGGCATGTGGGGTGCCCAGCCAGTCATCTGGAGCAACAACCCCTGGGAGCTGCTTGTGCTGCTGACCCTCTGCCGTTGACTGCCCCAGAGGGGACTTGGTCCTGTCCCTTTATTCTGCGGCTGATTGTCATTAGATGGCATCCCTGAGCTTTCTGCTTGGGTTATGCTGATTGCTGCAGGAGCCTACTCTGTTGCTTGTTGCTTGCCTTTTTTTGTTGCCACAGAGGGTCACCCTTCAGCCTCGTTTGGGGGGTTTGAGTTCGATTTATAATTTGATTACTGCAAACCAGAAAAGCTTAACCTGTTGCTGTCTGTCACTTATTGGGAAGCCAGTTGGAGCTACAGGGAGTGACCACCTTGCTTCCTTGTGGTAGCACCTCAGCAGTGGCTGAAAGCTGCCAGTTACCCTACCTGTGGTTCTTGAGTCAAGGGTTGACTAATGCATTCTGGTTTGTTTTGTGATTCTGGTTATGCCATTTAAGTTCACTTGTAAATAACCTTTCCTATTATTCATGTTTTGTAAACACTTAAATCAGTTAAGTGTTAGACCTTCTTGGGACCACAGGCTGCTCTGTGGGGAGCAGGGGCCGGCTAGAAAGTAAATTGGTGCTGGCCAGAAGCCCTGCCCCACTCTCGCCACCCCATCCCTGATATTGGGCAGGGGTGGCAACTATTGGGCCACCACCCAGGTTACACAGGTTTTGGCTTCTACAGCCATGATCTGCACTTCCATGAGAGAGGCATCCAGGGATGAGATGGTCTTCATCTCTCTTCTAAAGGTAAAAATCTGTTCTCTTACAGGTTGGCTGATCTCTGAAGGGCTTTAAACTAGGTTCATTGGGGGATAGGGAAGCAGAGGATAAGGAGAACCTAGGATCAGTGAACCACAGGCAGTGCACTGGATCAGTCCAGGTAAGCACTAAGGGGCCCAATAGACATCAGGGAAGGGGGGTACCTAGGGCACCCATTAGGGAGCTTAAATGTCTCTCCACTAATGCTAGGAACATGGGGAACAAGCAGGAGGAACTTGCACTCATTTTTGTAAGCAACAACTTCGACCTGGTTGGACTAACTGAAACTTGGTGGGACCCTACCCACAATTGGGCAGTAGACATTGAGGATTACAGGTTGTACAGATGGGATAGAGTGGGGGAAAAGGAGTGGATGTTGCTCTCTGTTAAGGAACAATATACTTCCTCTATAATTGAGATGATGAGATCAGAGGAGGGCCAAAGTGAAGTGGGTTAGATACAAGGGGGTCAGGGTGGGGAAAGGGATCTGGTAGTAGGGGTCTACTATAGACCACCCCACCAGGAGCATGAGCTAGACCTGGAATTCTCCAGACAGCTCTCAGAGGCTGTATGGTCGAGAGAGATGGTTGTCATGGGTGACCTAAACTACCCTGACATCTGCTGGAAGAAGCAGTCTGCCAAATCTAACCACCCACGTAGGTTCTTAACCTGCATACAGGACCTCCACCTAGCACAGGAGTTATGATTCCACTAAGGGAAATGCCTTGCTGGATGATGTTAGCTACAAGGGGTGACCTGGTAGAGAATCTGCAGGTACAAGGTAACCCAGGGGATAGTGACCATCAAATGACTGAATTCACTATCTGGCAAAGGGTGGGTAAACTAACCAGCAGGGCAGAAGTGCTAGACTTCAGAAAGGTTAACTTCAGTGTGCTCAGGAGATTAATTAGTGAGGCGTTAAAGCTCAAGAGCATTGGTGAAATGGGGGCCCAGGAAGGGTGGGTGTTTCTCAAGGGCACGATCCTACGAGCGCAGAAGAAGACAATCCCATTGTGCATAAAAGGGGGCAAAAGGGCCAAGAAGCCCTCTTGGCTAAACAGGGGAGTCCAGGAAAGCCTAAGGGCAAAGAAAGAGGTATACAGGCTGTGGAAACAGGGTTGCTACCAAAGAGGAGTATACCTCCTTGGCTCACACTTGCAGGGAATCCATTAGGAAGGCCAAAGCACGATTAGAACTTAGCCTGGTGACAAAAATTAAAGACAACAAGAAGTCCTTCTTCAGGTATACAGGGATAAAAAGGAAGGTACAGGTTAACATAGGACTCCTACAGGACAAACAAGGGCAACTGGTGACTGAGAGGGGGGACAAAGCTGAACTCTTAAGTGAGTTCTTTGCATCTGTATTCCTAGACACAGACCAAGATAAATCTCTCAATTGGATCATAGATCGACACAGGAGGGACACCAGCCCACCAACTATTTAGTGGAGACTTAGTGAAGGGGCTGGATGTGTTCAAATCAGTGGGCCCAGATGAACTTCATCCAAAGGTGCTGAAGGAATTGGCCAGTGTCATAGCAGAGCCACTGGCAAAGCTGTTTGAGCACTCATGGTGCTCTGGTGAGGTCCCAGAGGACTGAAAAAGGGCCAATGTGGTCCCTATTTTCAAGAAGAGGAGGAGAGATGAACCAGGAAACTATAGGCCAGTTAGTCTCACCTCTATCCTTCGGAAAACTCTGGAAAAAGTCATTTAAGGATCACATTTATGAGAGCCTAGCAGGGGAAATAATGCTGCAAGGAAATCGGCACCGGTTCACTGCAGGTAGATCCTGCCTGACTAGACTTGTTTTGTTTTTTTTTATGACCAGATCACAAAATGCTTAGATGCAGGAATCAAGGTAGATGTCCTCTACCTAGACTTTGAGAAGGCCTTCGATATGGTTCGCGTTCCATTCTCATAAATAAACTGACAGGCTATGATGTAGATGATTACACAGTCAGGTGGGTGGCAAATTGGCTTAGGGGTCACACGTAGAGAGTGGTGGTAGATAGGTTGATATTAACCTGGAAAGATGTGGGCCATGGAGTCCCACAAGGCTCAGTCCTTGGACTGGTGCTATTCAATGTCTTCATCAGTAACTTGGACAAGGGTGTGGAGAGCACCCCATCCAAGGTTGCAGATGATTCCAAATTATGGGGCAAAGTTAACGGGCGGATCTGGACAGGTTGGAAAAATGGGCAGAATGAAATAGGATGCAGTTCAATGAAGACAAGTGCAAAGTGCTGCACCTGGGCAAAAAGAACCACCAATTCACTTACAGGCTGGGGGATGACCTGCACAGCAGCGGAAAGGGATCTTGGAGTCATAGCTGACCCCAAGATGAACATGAGTCATCAATGTAATAAAGTGATCAACAAGGCTAACTGCACTTTATCATGCATTAGCAAATGCATGGCAAACAGGTACAGGGAGGTGATGGTTCCCCTCTGTGGCATTGGCGAGGCTGCAGTTGGAGTACTGCTTCCAGTTTTGGGTACTGCACTTCAAAAGGGATGCGGAGAATCTTGAGAGGGTTCGGAGGAGGCCACTCGTATGGTCAGAGGCCTGCAGGCAAGGCCCTGCAAGGAGAGACTGAGGGACCTAGATCTCTTCAGCCTTTGCAAGAGAAGGCTGAGAGGTGATCTTGTAGCTGCCTATAAATTCATCAGGGGAGGGCAGCACAAAATAGCACATGCTCTGTTTAGTAGGACACTCAGGAACCAGCAGCGGGAAGGAGAGTCAGCACACGTGTGTCCCGCACGCACGTGTGCCCCTTTTACCAACTGACTGACCGGAGGCGGCGGCGGTGGCAGCAGCAGCAGAGGAATCGGCAGTGGGGGCAGTAGCAGCTGGTCCCCTGAAGGTAAGTGGGGCGGAGGGACCCGGCGCAGCTGAGCCGGATCCGGAGGGGAAGCCCCCCGGGTCCCATATAGCTGAGCCGGTAGGGAGCCGCGCTCCCAAGCCGCGCGGCGTGAACAGAGCGCGCAAACAGGCACGCTCTGTAAGAGCACGCCGGCGTTTGCGCAGGCGTTCGTGCCGGCGGGCGGGCCAGGAGGGCCAGGAGTGAGACTCCTGTAGGAGTAGGGTGTAGACACCGCACAGGTCTACAAACAGCAGCTTATAGAATGCTGTCTACAAGGAGTGCTGCTAGGGCCTCTGCCCAGGGGGACAAGGCTACCCGGGGCAGGTCTGAGGCCTCCACCCAGACCGAGCCCATGGGGGAGCAGATGTCCCCCTACCTCCTGGCCTGTGGGGGATCCCCAGCAGGGCCGGGGGGGGCAGAGATTGGGGGCCCCCACACCTGTCCGGCAGGTGCTCGTCTTAGGGCTCTGGAGGCGCAGGTGAGGGAGCTCCGGGAGGAGGTTAGCAGGCTGAGGGGGATCAGGGAGGCGGAGGATGAAATTGACAGTTATTTCTTTTCCCTGCAGGCCCAGGTACCCAAGGAAGAAGCAGCCCGGGGAATACCCTCCACAGCAGAGTGGCAGACGGTCACAGCCAGGACCGGCACAGCTCACAGCGAACCGGTACCAGCTTCTCCAGTCCGACTGGTGAACAGGTACGAGGCCCTGGCAACCCTGCAGGAGATGGAAGGGGAGGAGGAAACCCTTGGGCAAGAAGAAACACCACGTTCTTCACACTCCGAACAGATCCACAAGGACCCAGAGGAGGAGGCGACGAGTGCTCGTCATAGGCGACTCCATCCTGAGAGGTACGGAAGGACCCATCTGTCGCCAGGACCCCTCGGCACGAGAGGTATGCTGCCTCCCTGGAGCAAAGATTCGGGATGTGACGGAGGTAATCCAGGCCAGGATCAAGCCCACTGATTACTACCCCATGGTCCTAGTCCATGTGGGTACTAATGATGCAGCCAGGAGAACCCCTGATCACCTGATGGCGGACTACAGTGCTCTGGGTGGCGTGCTGAAGGAGTTCGGTGCACAGGTGGTTTTCTCTTCCATCCTACCAGTGAGCGGACGAGGAAGATGGCATGAGAACTGCATCCGAGAAACCAACTGGCAGCTTTGGCAGTGGTGTCTCGAGGCAGGCTTCAGCTTCCTGGACAATGACCCGCACATCACGACGAGGGACATGCTCAGCTGGGATGGGCTTCACCTGTCCCCCAAAGGTAAGCGTGTGTTTTCTACTAGGTTGGTGGATCTCCTCTGGCGGGCTTTAAACTAGGCTCGTCAGGGGGAGGGGAGTACGAGGGCAGGGGAAGCTGTGGGCCACCAAACCATGTGGCACCCACAAGGACAGCCCAGCCTGAAGAAGGAGAACATTAGAAACCTGAAAGCCATGGGGAGACCAGCACTATAGAACAGGTAAGAAACAAGAAGGTAAGAAACAATGGGCCCCTTGGGACTCGGAACGGGGGGGCAGCAAAGGCACCAGTCGCAGGGCTCAAGTGCCTATATACTAATGCTAGGAGCATGGGGAACAAGCAGGATGAACTAGCGCTCCTGCTTGCACTAAACACCTATGACTTAGGGGGGCTAACAGAAACCTGGTGGGATTCCACCCATGACTGTGTGGTGCATATTGAGGGCTATAGATTGTACAGAAAGAACGGGGGGGGGGGGGGTTGCACTTTATGTCAGTGAGCAATATACATCAACCCTCATCAAGACAGAATCCAAGATTGAGGAAGTAGAAAGATTGTGGGTTAGGCTACATGGGGGGCAAGGAGAAAGGGATTTGGTGGTAGGGGTCTGCTACAGACACCCACACCAAGGGGAAGAAATAGATGCGGGGCTCCTGAGGCAACTCTCGGAGACCATAAAAGCTAAAGAGGCGGTAGTCATGGGGGACCTAAACTACCCGGACATCTGCTGGGAGACACAGACAGCAAGGTCCCATCGCTCATGCAGGTTTCTAACCTGTGTACAGGACCTCCACCTGACACAGGAGGTGCATGGTCCCACTAGGGGGAATGCCATACTGGATCTGGTATTGGCAACAGGGGATGACATGATAGGGGACCTCCAGATTGGTAGCCATTTGGGAGACAGTGATCACCTAATAATAGAATTCAACATAAGACATTGAGTGGGTAAGGTAACTAGTAGGGTGAAAGTGCTAGACTTTAGGAAAGCTGATCTCAATGCACTCAGGCGATTAGTCAAGGACGCACTGAAGAGTAGGAGTTTTGAAGGGATGGGAGCCCAAGAAGGGTGGCTGTGCCTTAAGGAAACGATCCTTCGGGCACAAAGCAAGATGATCCCCGAGCGAGGCAAAAGAGGGAAAGGGGCCAGGAGGGTTCCCTGGCTGACCAGAGAAATCCAGGGCAGCCTAAGGGCCAAAAGAGGAGCACATAAAAAGTGGAAACAGGGTGAGATCACTAAAGATGAATATACCTCCTCTGCTCGTGCTTGTAGGGAGGCAGTTAGATGGGCCAAAGCTACCATGGAGCTGAGGATGGCAACCCAAGTAAAAGACAACAAGGCATTGTTTTTTAGATATATAGGGAGTAAAAGGAAGGCTCAGGAAGGAATAGGAGCCCTGCTAAATGGGCAGAAACAATTGGTGACGGACAGGGGGGACAAGGCTGAACTCCTCAACGAGTTCTTTGCCTCAGTGTTCCTAAGTGAGGGGCACGACAAGTCTCTCACTGGGGTTGTAGAGAGGCAGCAGCAAGGCGCCAGACTTCCATACGTAAATCCTGAGGTGGTGCGGAGTCACTTGGAAGACCTGGATGCCTTTAAGTCGGCAGGCCCGGATGAGCTCCATCCGAGGGTGCTGAAGGCACTGGCCGACATCATTGCAGAACCACTGGCGGGAATACTCGAATGCTCGTGGCACATGGGCCAAGTTCCGGAGGACTGGAAAAGGGCCAACGTGGTCCCCATTTTCAAAACGGGGAGGAAGGAGGACCCGGGCAACTATAGACCAGTCAGTCTCACCTCCATCCTTGGTAAAGTCTTTGAAAAAATTATCAAGGCTCACATTTGTGAGAGCCTGGCAGGGCAAATTATGCTGAGGGGAAACCAGCACGTGTTTGTGGCGGGCAGATAGTGCCTGACCAATCTAGTCTCTTTCTATGACCAGGTTACGAAACGCCTGGACACAGGAGGAGGGGTGGATGTCATATACTTAGACTTCAGGAAGGCCTTCGATACAGTATCCCACCCCATACTGGTGAACAAGTTAAGAGGCTGTGATGTGGATGACTACACAGTCCGGTGGGTGGCGAATTGGCTAGAGGGTCGCACCCAAAGAGGCGTGGTGGATGGGTCGGTCTCGACCTGGAAGGGTGTGGGCAGTGGGGTCCCGCAGGGCTTGGTCCTTGGACCGATACTCTTCAATGTCTTCATCAGTGACTTGGACGAGGGAGTCAAATGTACTCTGTCCAAGTTTGCAGATGACACAAAGCTATGGGGAGAGGTGGACACGCCGGAGGGCAGGGAACAGCTGCAGGCAGACCTGGACAGGTTGCACAAGTGGGCAGAAAACAACAGGATGCAGTTCAACAAGGAGAAATGCGAAGTGCTGCACCTAGGGAGGAAAAATGTCCAGCACACCTACAGCCTAGGGAATGACCTGCTGGGTGGCACAGAGGTGGAAAGGGATCTTGGAGTCCTAGTGGACTCCAAGATGAACTTGAGCCGGCAGTGTGACGAAGCCATCAGAAAAGCCAATGGCACTTTATCGTGCATCAGCAGATGCATGACGAATAGGTCCAAGGAGGTGATACTTCCCCTCTATCGGGCGCTGGTCACTCCGCAGTTGGAGTACTGCGTGCAATTCTGGGCGCCACACTTCAAGAAGGATGTGGATAACCTGGAGAGGGTCCAGAGAAGGGCAACTCGTAGGGCTTGGTCTGCAGGCCCTTGACCATACGAGGAGAGACTAGAGAAACTGGACCTTTTCAGCCTCCGCAAGAGAAAGTTGAGAGGCGACCTTGTGGCTACCTTTAAGTTCATCACGGGGGCACAGAAGGGAATTGGTGAGTATTTATTCACCAAGGCGCCCACAGGGGTTACAAGAAATAATGGCCACAAGCTAGCAGAGAGCAGATTTAGATTGGACATTAGGAAGAACTTCTTCACAGTTCGAGTGGCCAAGGTCTGGAATGGGCTCCCAAGGGAGGTGGTGCTCTCCCCTACTCTGGGGGTCTTCAAGAGGAGGTTAGATGAGCAGCTAGCTGGGGTCATCTAGACCCAGCATTCTTTTCCTGCTTATGCAGGGGGTCAGACTCGATGATCTATTGAGGTCCCTTCCGACCCTAACATCTATGAATCTATGAAACCCCTTGGAGTAACTAGGAACAATGGCCACAAATTGACAGAGAGCAGATTTAGGTTGGACATTAGGAACAACTTCACAGTAAGGGTTACCAGAATCTGGAATGAGCTTCCAAGGGAGGTGGTGCTCTCCCCTACCTTGGGGGTCTTAAAGAGGAGACTGGACAAGCATGTAGCTGGGGTCATCTGACCCCAGCACTCTTTCCTGCCCAAGGCAGGAGGTTGGACTCGATGACCTACTGAGGTCCCTTCCGACCCTAATATCTATGGGTATTCCAACAATTTATGTGTAAACACTAATTTAACTTCACTGTGAAATAGTCAGTTAATGTGACAGGAGGGAAACGTACCATCTGGTGTCAAATTCAAGGGGGTTAAACTCCAGTTTCCCTTTGCTTCTCTCTTGCATGAGTGATGGACAACAGGAGACATGCATGAGAAGACAGGAAAATAACTACAGGAAAGAAGCAACATGGCCAGTTCTCGCAGACTTATTAGGAATAGCACCACTTCATCTCTTCCTAAAAGAGCTTCACAAAACAGTCCATCAGTCACTCAATTTATTTATCTTAGGAGGACAAAAGGGAGAGGCAGGTGAAGGAAAAAAAGACAACTAATTTCAGAGAAAAATGTACCAAACTGAAAGCCAGGACAGTTTTCATACCATCTGTTTCATTCAGTCCTGTTGATATTGCTAATAATTGTTGGGAAGACAATAGAAAAGACTTCATAATGCTATTTTGGAAAGGGGGTACAAGTTTTGGGGAAGCGTGGTCATACTTGAAGGTAGGCTACAGATACAGACAGACCTAGACAGGCTAGCAGGTTGGGTAGATCAGAACCTGATAAAGTTCAACATCCAGAAATGTAAAATGCTCTACCATGGGACGAGCAACCTCCAACACACACACCTACAGGCTTGGCAGCACCAAATTGACTAGCACCGTGAATGAAAGGGACCTGGGGTAATAATAGACCACCATATGAATATGAGCCGGCAGTGCAATGCTGTAGGCAGTATGGCACATAGTACTCTGGCATGCATCAATCGATGCATCTGCAGCAAAACCAAGGAGGTAATTCTGCTCTACTCATCACTAGTGAGACCAAAGCTGGAGTACTGAGTCCAGTCCTGGGCACCACACTTTAACAAGGATGGGGACAAGCTTGAGAGAGTCCAAAGAAGAGTCACTCATATGATCAGAGTCTTACAGGGCAAGCCATACAAGGAAAGGCTGAGGGATCTGGGATTCTTCAGCCTAAAGAAAAGAAGGCTGAGAGGGGACCTGGTAGCAGCTTACTGCTACACTAGGGGAGTACATCAAAGGCTTGGTGAGCAACTGTTCACCAGGGCACCTGAGGGGAAAACTATGAGTAATGGCCACAAACTCCTGGAAGATCAATTCAGTCTCAACATTAGGAAAACCTTCTTCACAGCTACAGTGTCCAGACTGGAATAAGCTCCTTCCGGAAGTGGTGCAATACCCTGGAAATCTTCAAGAGGAGACTAGATAGTCACCTTGCTGGGGTCACCTGACCCCCAGTTATCTTTCCTACTTGGTGCAGGGGGCTGGACCCAATGATCTTCCAAGGTCCCATCTGGCCTTACAATCTATGAATCTATATTACCCACCTGGAGACATACCCAACTACTATGCAGCAGACCTAAAAATACTATTTGAATATAAGATGAAGTTTTTTTTCCCCCTCCCAATCAACATGGGGGGAGGAAGCTCCTCATCTTACATTGTCATACAAAGAAACCTCACTAAATACTTTGTCTATAATTAAACTGCTTCCAAAAGCAGCATGTGGTCAGTAATAGAAACCAACTATGAAGCTGATTAAATGCAGCCAACGCTAAGCATGAGTATAAAACCCATGGTCCATATAGGGCAAACTTACTGGGGGTTTTTTGTTTGTTTTTTTGGCTTAACACTGAATTAGTTTTGAATTCCAGACTGAGTGAGCTGAGCTTACTCTGTGATGAGAACCTACCATTTAAAAAAAAAAAAAAATTAAATGTGTCTTGGGCGAAACCAGCCAAATCAGTTCTGAATTCTATTGACTGAGCAGAGCTCAATTGTTCAAATCTGTGTGGCTAGCAACTATCCTACCTCCTAAACTGTTCAGCCTGGGGCTACAGATAGGATGTCTGCCACGGATTTGGGACTTTGTGCAAGCCCCAAACCCAGAGGCCTTGGAGTTTAGATGCCCCCTACTCTTGCTTGCCCCTAGCCAAAAGGCTGAAGGGGCAAGCTAGAGATAAATCTCAAGAAAAATCCAAGCCCGATTAACTATATGGTAAAGCACAAACATTTGGCTCTGGACTAATATCATACTATAGAGCATGCTCATGGGAATAGGGAATTAGGAAGGGCTGAAAGACTGCAGTTTGCAGCTACAACCAGAAGGAGCAAAGATTCTGGGAGTAGAGATGGACATGGAAGGGAAAGGTGATGAGGCCTGGGAAAAGATAATCGCCAAGGTATGGCAGATAACAGTCCTCTGGAAACAGAGAACACTGTTTAAAGGAGGTAAGGTGGAACTGATAACAATAGCATTATTACCAGTGATCCTCTATGTAGGAATTGTGTTTCCTCCACTGTGGCAACAAGCACAAAGGACACAAAGCAAATTGTGTACCATTTTCTGGGACAGCAAAAGGGAGTTGGTGGTAAGGCAAGAGATATATAAGGGAAAACAAGCAGGAGGATGGGATTTCGCCATTTTTTTGGGTTTCTTGCTAACAATGCATATTGTACCATGAACTTCTCTGCTCTTGTGGAGTGGGCTGGGGAGGGGCAGTAGGTGGGAGTCCAAGCCCTCGTTCTCTCTTTACCATGTCCTCAAAACTTTTCCAGCTAAGTACCTGCAAAAGTTCACCATTTTCCAAAGGTTTGTGCTTTACCATATAGTTCATTGGGCTGGGCACTAGCAGAGACAACACATTTCAAGTCATGGTGACCCCACAGCTCAGCACTGCTTAATATGTAGGTGTACTCCAGATATCCCTCCACAAAGGATCCATGTGCTAATTAGCCTCCTACTCATGACTAGAACCAGGTGTTCTTGTCATGAGTCATGGGATCCTCAAAAAATCTATATGCAGTTGAGGTACAGGGCAGCCTGGTCCTGCTCCATCATGCGGAGGGGCAGGGCTACACTAATAGTATGTGCCAAGCTGAGAGAGGGGGTGACAGCATTTCTGGGTGAAGTTGTTTGGGACATGCAGAACATAATGGTATTTACACAAAATTCATTAGCAGAATGTGGATGGTGGGGGAAAAGGGAGAAGGGGAAAATGGTGAGCTTTTGCAGGTACTTAGCTGGAAAAGTCTTGAGGACATGGTAAAGAGGGAAGGAGGGATGTAAAACACCTTGGGCTTGGGCTTGGGCTTGGGCTTGGGCAGTCCCTCCCCCCCCCCCCCCCCCAGGCCACTGCACAAGAGTGGAGAAGTTCATGGTACAATATGCATTATTAGAAAGGAGTCTGAAGAAATGGCAAAATAGTTAAAGCCATGGAAGGAATATAAGGGACAGAGGCAAAATAATAGGAGTGGGGAACCTGACTGAGATTCAGTCAACCGACGTGTGGAAGGGCTTATGGGAAGCAAAGGTGAAGAGGCAACACTTAGAAATTGCATGGATGGTGGCACAAAAGGTATTACTAGTAAGGGAGAGGTTATGCAGATGGGGATTATGGAGGTCAGAAAAATGCCCAAGGGAAAACTGCAAGAACAGAGTCAGTTTACCACGTGTTTTGGGAGTGCGAGTATGCAGAGGTGTGGAAGAGGGTGGAGTGGTTTGTGAAGAGAATCCAATGGAGTAATGTATTGACATACGAGATGGTGATGTATGAACTGGACCAAAGACAGCAAATGAACAGGCAAATGAGTCTTGATAATGCACATGATAGTGGCCATATGAAAGACATGGAACCTGTTGGAGCACAAGGGACTATCCTTCACACCATGAGAATGTGTGCAGCTAGCTACACATGAACTGTGAACACATATTGAAAGAGATGAAGAGGAGCTGGAAGCAACAAGTGTGATGAACAAGTGGAGATTAAAAGACTGGGGAATGCTCTTCTGGGAAAATTCCAGGAAGTGTGGGGAATGGGGGGAATAGCAGAATGGGTTGGGAGGAAACTGATGAAATCATGACAGGTAATGCCATTTGAAGAAATATGGGTGGCAAGGGAAGTCTGTTGGGTGGTTACATGAGAACTGGTATAGAAATGTTAATATGATGTGAAATAAAAGGCAATGCTGATTGCTTAATCTGGATAAATCAGGGGAGGAGGATGTATCTTGTTAAGGGTATATGTAAACAAGAGGTAAATGATGCCAGAGGATAAAAAATGCATAGATGGATGAAATGGTAGGTGTCAAAGGATGTAAATGAGGAGATTCTATGTTAGTTTGGGGAAATGTTTTATGTAAAGTGATATAAACTGTTTTGTTTTTAATGTAGGGAGGCAGAGATTTTAATTTAAAAAATGCAAAAGGGCTAAGGAGAAAAGTGTTTATACTTCTCAAGACAGTGACAAAGGTCAAAATCCTAACTTAAGAAGTGGTACTGTTTGCACACCTGTCCGAGCAGCAGGGAACCCCAATGGCTTACTTTGACCAATTCATCTTCTGCTTCAGGAATGGCCTATGAAAATCCAGGAACTTGCTCCTGTACACAACCACACAAACCTTTCAATAGAGGTCTGTGTCAAAATGGGACTAAGTGAGATACAAGTAGACTACAAGGAAGTGGGAGCAGACATTAGGAAGGAGGTGGTGGGGATCACATGGAAGAGGATGGACCTGCACAGACTGTTCAGGGGTGGACCCCTGAAGACAGTGACAATGAAGACAATGACAGTGGCAGAGTTGATGAGGGACAAGATGACTATGGTAAGTGAGAGGACTGGGAAATAGATAGGAGTAGAGAAGGGGGAGGGGAGGTTAGAGGGGAGGTTGCATCATTGTGACAGGCAAGGAGATGGTAATCATGATGGATACACAGGTTCACAGACACGTTGGAGTGCAGGTGTGGATATTGTGATGAGAATGTGTACATTCTAATCCCAATGATGGGTTTTGGACTGTCAAATGAGCCATAGCGGCCATGGGATAGGTTGGTAGAAGTATTGTGTTTTATACAGATAGATATTGGTATACTGATATATATTCCTATATATATGAATTTTTGCAACCCCCCCCTCCATCATTTGCAGTAAAAGTGTAGTTCCCCCAGGCTTAGTTGGCTAACATTGTATTTTCTGTAACCTAGTTACGTTCTCCTTCTCACCCCCGTCCCTCTTATGTTAGTCCCTTGCTTGGGTGCTCTGTATTTCCCTACTTGCTTTGTCATCTTTTTGGTTCGTGATTCTGAACATCCACTAATACAATTCAATCTGTTCTTATCAGTTTGGATACAGAACTTTGAGATACCTCCCTACTCATGTGGGGGGGAAATGGGGACCCCAAAACCAGGAGTAACTGGACCTCAGGTCAGGAGCCCATGGAGACAATGAAAAGAGGCTTCCCTGTAAAATTTCAGGTGAAGGCAGGACATTTGCACCCAGGAAAGTTACCAATGGAGAGAGGTTTACTAATATAGATAATGCAGGACCTGCTAACGGTAGACGTTAGACCTTATGAATTTGCATTGGCTAATATACATGCCAGGTGGGGTGTAGTGAGATCCGGGCTTCAAGAATGCAAAGAGCAGGTCAGATTTCTGGCAACAGCTTCAGGCTGCCCAGGGAATTCCCCAGCTGGAGGCTTTTCTATTTGCCAGGGGAGACGCAAAGGGTGCATCTACATGTGTCGCTATGATGATGTTGTTACTGCACCATGATGTAGTGCTTCCAAACCCTCCGGCAGCAATAGAGGAAAAGGGGGCAGAGAAGGATGGGAAAGGGGAGAAAACAGAAGGAGGGTATCCCTCCGGAAAGGAAAACTTGATCTTCTCCCAGGACAGCGTGCAAGCCATAAGGCAGATGGTTAAGAAACTTGGAAGAATGGAGGAGGAAGATTAAGAGGGAAAAGGAGATGCTGAATTCCCAAAAAGAGGACCCAGAGGGAACCCCAGAAGCTGGAGAAAATTCCAGCTCAGACACTGAAACCCAAGAGACCCAGGGGGACAGGGGAACCCCCAGGGAGCCCAGACAGACCAGGGTAGTTGGGAAACCCCAAAGCACAGGACAAACCCCCCACATCCACACCATCAGCATAAGAGACCTGGTCTCCCTGAAGGACTTCCACAGGCTGATGAAAACATTGAGCCAAAACAAAAACCCTAAAAAGATAAGGATATGAGAAAGGGAAGGCTGCAACTGCTTCCCCTCCCCCAACAGCTTTTATCATGGGGATCCTAATAGCCTCAGTAAATGTAAAGAGCCTGCTAAAGAAAGAGAAATGGGGCACCACATGGCAGTGTCTGGACCAGCTGCAAGCAGGAATATGGTTTGTCCAGCTCTAAATATTATTCTCTGCTTGAAAAACGATTCCCACATGGCTTCTCCATGTGGTAAGGAATAAATGACAATAGATCAGCAGGGGTGGCTGAAAGGAGATGAAGTGAGACCTCTACAGCACACAACAGGTATTGCAGGCAGGCTGTTACAAGCCACCTTTGAACAAATGGAGGAAAATTTACCTCTTAAATGTTTATGCCCTGACCAACAAAGGAAAAATTATGTGTGTCTTCTAGAGAACATGGCTATAACAATGCCCAGTAACTGGCCAGTGGTGATCTCAGGAGATTTCAAATGCATCATCCAAGAGGGAGACAGAACAAGCTGAGGCCAGAAGACGGGCCTGGACAGATCCTCCAGGCTGTTGAAGCAGCTTGCCTGTGACTACATCCTGGTGGATGTGGGCAAGGGAGCCCTAAGGCCTGGAAGAAACTTCATCTGGGTAGACCCTGCAGGGAAGACAAGGACCCATATAGACATTATCTTCCTCTCCAACCAGTGGACAACAGCGAAAGCCACAGCCATGCCTGTCTGCTTCTCAGACCACTGCCTCCTGACAGTGAAGGGAGAGATGGGGGGCAACCCAAGAAGGGCAGAGGTGTGTGGAAGCTGAATGTGAGCCTCCTGGATGCTGAAAAGATTCAGTGGGATTTCAGACAGAGCGACACAGGGTGGTGGACCCTCAGAGCTGGGTACCGGAACCACACAGAGTGGTTGGGCCAGTGTTAGAGAGAGAGTGACAGCCTTCTTCCAGTAGGCCAGTAGGTCATGAGCCTGGTTCCACAAGAGGCACCACAAATACCTAAATCACAAGTTGGAGAGCCTGCATAAGCAAGCAAGTTGGGGTTGATGTATAAAGGAGGCCATGTGGGAGGTGAAAGCTCAGATCAGGGCCTGGTACAGAGAATGGGCCAGGAAGAAGATCTTCTTTACCTGGGACCCCCAGGTGGAAAAGGGGGAAGAGTGCTTCAGCAGGTTAAAGAAAGCCAAGAGGCAGGCCATGACCATCTTGGCAGACAGAGTGGGAGTGGAACACCACTAGAATGAAGGAATGCTGGAGATGACAGTGGCCTTCTAGCAGGAGCTGTACAGTATGCCCAGAGAACCGGGGGGGCATACAGGACTTCCTGCAGGAACTCACCTGGGCCCTCAGGGGGACAACAAGGGCCAGAAGTTGGTGGAAGTGTGGACTTTGAAGGAAATCAGCAAAACTCCAGAGTTTCAAGAATGGTAAGCCTCCTGGGAAGATGGCTTGTCCAAGGAATTTCTATGTCATCTTCTGGGATTAGGTAGGCCTGGACCTGCTGGAGGTGTACAGGGAGTGGCTGCAAAAGGGGCACCTGTGAGCTGGGATGGATCAGGGCCTCACAACTCTGAAGAAGAGCTGGAGACCCATAACACTCCTGATCTTTGACTATAAACAGATGGCCAAAGTTTTGGATGAGCTCTTTAAGTTTGTTATAGATGCTGTGATTCACAAAGAAAAGTTGTGCGTGGTCCTGGGGAAACAGAGCCACAGATCCCTGCTGTAACTGTGAGACATGCTGTGATACCAATGGGAGAAAGGGCTGAATACCACCATACTGAACCTTGATCTGGAGGAGGCCCAGAACTGAGAGTGCACCATCAATTTCTGTTCAAGATGCTGAAGAAGATGGGGGTCCCCCTGACCTTTGTCACCTGAACAAAGACACTCTACACTTTGAGCAGTAGGGTGCTGGTGAATGGGTTTATGATCATCCCAAATGTAATAGAGTTGGGCATTCGGCAGGGCTGCCAACTCTCCCTGATCTTCTTCATCTGTGTGATGGAACTGCTAGCCTAGCACTTCAGATGAGATCCCAGGATCAGTGGAGTGAAGATGCCTGGGGGAAGCAAGGCAGAGACAAGAGTCTTAGCCTACATGGATGACCTCAACATCCAGTGTAATGACAAATGGTTGGTGGAAAGTGTTACTATACACACAGGTATACAAAGCAGCATCAGGGGCCAAGCTCAATGTGAACAAGAATATCTGCCTAGTACTGGGCAAATTTGGGGACCTGTTAGCCTTGGGGGTCTTCATCCCTTGGGAAGGTGTGGATGATGAAGTTTTCTAGATTTTTTTTTCCTCCAGGTGGCTCATGAATAGGTTGGCATGTTGTGGAGCCATCTTTGTGTCCATAGCTGTGCCCATGGTTTGGAGAAATTAACAATTGTTAAAAGTGAAGTTGTAGGTGAGCATGATGTGGAAGAGTTGTACAATGTGTTGCAAACCTGAGTACGCTTTATGGTCTTAAAGGTATTTCAGGCAGTCACCTGTTTCTTCATGGTGTGGGACGCCAGTATACAGGCTGGTGACATCCATGGTTGCATTTTAAAGAACCCGGAGAGGAGCAGGTCTGGACCCCAAACAGCCAGAGTTAAAGGGGGTGTGGGCCCAGCCGGAAGAGGGGCGAGAGGCGCACGGGACTCTGTCCCCGTATGCTCCCTCCCCCTGTCATTCCTGATGGGTAATTGGCTAGTAGAAGATAACAGCCTGCTTCCACTCTGACCTTTCTCCCCATAAACACATGTTCCTTCACTTATTATTCCTAGAGCTAAAATGAAAGAAGACTATACTGTAAACCATAATGCCATAGGCTCCCTCCCTACTGATGAGCCACCTATGAGTCATTTTTTGAAGAATGACAATACTGATTCTGCTTCAAATTCATTTTTTCATTGTTAATTAGCAGGAACACCCACAATCGTCTGGCACTAGATAAACATGTAGGATGTTACGATCCCTGTCGCAGACAGCTTACAATCCAAATAATAAAATAAAATAGCAATAGCATCCCTGATTCCTATCCTAATCTGGGAATTATTAGAAGACAAATTTTTAGCAATCTAACACCTGAGAACATCACTACCTACTGTTTTCTACTGTTTGGAATTCATATTTTTAGAGTAAGATTATTATAGTCAATTAAAAAAATAACAAGAAAATCAGTGAGAAAAAGGCAAGATCTGTAGTATTCCTAGTGGGAATTTAAACTGACTTCAATTTCACAATGACCGAGTAGTCATTGCTCAGTTTACACAGTTAAGTATAAAATAAGTTACTATGTGTAAATTGAAACAAATATTGTTCAGATGGAGCAAAAATGAAAACTAAACGTATGGTATCACTTTTGATTGCAAACTAATTCCTAAAACTCCATAAATTAACTGACATACCCTGTACTGTAAAGTTATACAGCCAGGAAATAATCTAGACCATTTCCTGCCTGCATAATGAATTTATGTAGCTAGAGCTAGACATGGTAGGACTTGAGTCTATAAAAACATATCTAAAACCTTTTCTTTGTGCTATATTTACCTCTAAAGTGTAAACTACAGTTACCTCACAAATCATGCCTATATTCTGGAACCAGCATTTATAAAAATCAGGAAGTGAAACCTTCTGAAGATCATTACCAAAACTACTGCTACTTCTAATTTTCAGGTTAAATGCAAAGATGCGTCCAAATATTATTGTTTTACAAACTGTGCTTAGCAAATTAAGATCATTCACAAAATACTGTTTTATTTTTATCTATTGTTCTTTATTTTACTTATTTCTGCATCAGTAATGGAGTAATTTACATGTTGGCATTATACAATTCTGCTGTTGCCATTGTTTTATTTTTCTTAAACAAACTCAAGCTGATTCCCAAATATCAAGGCTTACTTATAGTGTTTTTGCTTTTTACCTTATCTTCTTTTGCATCATTAAGAAACATAGGCAGTACAATACAGGTATGTACCTTACCTATATGATCGTTTTGACTTTGGAGGGGATGTGCAAGTAGGGAAGTGCCCCGTTTAACTCTCAGATTTCAGATGAGTTTGCCAGCAGGGTACTTAGGGAGGAACACTGTTTTATGTGTAAGCTGGAAAATTTGATATAAAGGAAATTTGATATGGGAACCAACAACAATTTATAGTCATTTTAAAGAACAGACTCTAACAGGCTGAAAAATGTTTTCCAAATAGACAAGATATTTTCTTCACAAAGAAAAAAGGGACATCATGTTTGGCATGTGCAATTATGATACTTGTCTATTCTAAATAAAAAAAGGTCTTAGACAACCCAGAAGCTTGCTATACTTTTTTATAACAATGTTGTAATGTTGGTACTGAGAGATCAAAAACTGGCAGGAAGAAATAGTTGGAATAGTCATAAAAGAAAATGAGTTATTTACTTTGAAAAACACAACCTAAACCAAACCTGATTCAAATTAAACTTCATATAACACACAATGTGTAAAAAATTATATTCTAAAGAAACATCTCAGCTGAGAAAAACATGGAGTAAAGATAGTAGAGAAAGATGAACCCTGCACTCAGTAAAACTGAAAAGGGAACTGAGGAATCATTGGCTTTTCTGTGTCTCTGAAGTGTTTAATACACAGACTGATGACTAAAATGCCGTCCTAGCCCTTGGCTGTTGTTGCTAATACTCCACAGGTACAGCACAGCACAATGCAATGTTTGTATAGATACAAACCTTTCATACAAAGATTCACAAAATTTTTTGCCACGAGGAGTATAAAAGAGAAAGAATACTTCTATATGTGATTAGCAAAAACAGAAAGGGCAAAATAACCCGAGAGAAAAGATTTAAAAGAAAACCCAAAGAAACACCCTGCTAACCCATGGAGTTGAACTGAAAAGATTTTCTTTTATAAAATGCTTGTTTGGAATCCCATTAACAGAATTCATGTGCAAACTTACACATTTCAAACACATTTATTTTAGTAGTAAACTAAAAATCTTTTGAGTTCTGGCACTCTGGTTCTGTTTTTTTCCTGAAAAAGCTGGGAACTGCATTGACATAAACCCTCCACCCAAAAAACCCCAACAGTTGTATGTGTTACTAATGGAAACAGCCAGTGTAGGAGAAACAAAAACTTTTCAAAACCACTTTTGTTAGAGAAGGAGAAATGCAGCAGTTTTCAAGTATTTTCATTTCAATTTTATTTATTGGTATGATCCGGATCCAGAAAATGTATTCTAGTAGAATTCTGAGGTATTAAACTGCATTGCTTATGTATTTGATTAAATAAAAAAAATCAGTTTACTTTTACATATAAATTAAATGCAAACTCTTATTGCTAACTGATTACTGTGAGGAGAGAATTGAAGGCTGAAATGAACTGGAAAGAGAAAAGTAAGAAGGGTTTAAGTCAGCTATTAGCTACAGTTTTAGAAGAATTTTAGTATGAGATTTTAAGACATAGATGGAACACAGTAGGGAGCAGCATGAACAAACAAGTTAGCACTATGCCCCAAGCAAATGAGGAATATAAATAATTGCCAATGAAGGCAACTGGAGTCACTTGTACCCTTTTGAAAGCAAACAGAGCCAATGGAAATATACATGAGGGGGGAAAGGGAGTGTACCAGTAGATACAACAGAGTTCACTAAAAGCCAAAGGAAGCTAATAAGAAAGTCTTTGGATTATGTAACTTCTCTCATTTTTGTTCAGACATTGGTGTGATGCTAAACTCATATTAAAAGTCCCTTAAGGGAGCCATTTCTGGTTTGGATAGCCTTGTACCTAACAGGATCAAGCTCCCTTATTAAAGGGCTAAAATAACCCACTTACATTACAAATGCAGTTTATGATGGACATTTTGTTTACTTTTAATGTAATTGCTGAAGATAATGAAGGGAATGCTTTGCAGTGTGTGAGAGCAGATAAAAGAGGCAGAAAGAAACACAAGACGAAAAAGAGATGCGCAAGTGGGAGGAATTTCAGAATAAAACAGCAACTGCTCCAGAAGCCATGAGGGAGGAGGGAGGGAGAAAAGATGAAGTCTCCAAAATCATTTTGGTTTTATAAAATCATCAATAAAAAGGCCAGGTACAGACGGTATAAGTGGTCGTATCAGAAACCAGTCTGTACCTGTAACAGAACAGAAGTTCAGCACACAGAAACTGGTTTAAAAATAGCAGAAGCCAGTCTAAGGTTTGTCCCTTCTCCCTGCAAAGGGTAAATGTGTGTTCTGTTCGCTACCAATCTAAACTATGCCACTTACAGAAAACTGCATAACTTGGATTGATTCTGCCTTGCACTCTTTAAATGTCTGTATCTAGTCATTAAGAACGGTAGGTAAAATCCTGCCGTGCCTGAAGCCAAGGCCAGAAATCCCATTGATTTCAACAAGGCAGGATTTCAATAAGACACTGTTCTATAGGATTACCCTGAATTATGTCCTTTTCAGCCAAGATGACAAAAAGCGACAAGATATGTACACGAGGGCTGTTCAAAAAGTATCAAGACTGATGCTGTAGGAAACAAATTATTTTATTTACAGGGGTTTCAGCTTAATCTCCTTTGAAGTATGCTCCTTCTGCAGCCACACACTTCTCCCAATGTTTCTGCCATTGTTGGAAGCACCTCTGATAAGGAATTTGTGGAATAGCTAAAAGCTGCTCAGTTGCATTTTGTTTTATGGTTTCCACATCACAAAATCTTCTTCCATTCGAGGTTTTCTTTAGTTGAGGGAAGAGAAAAAAGTCACATGGGGCCATATCAGGTGAATATGGAGGCTGCAGCACGTGTGGGATACAGTGTTTGGCTAAAATTTGCCTAAAAATTGCTTCACAAGCTGTGCTGAGTGGGCAGGTGCGTGTCATGGTGAAGCATCCAAGAGTTGGACGCCCCTTTTCTGGTCGTTTTTCTGGTTATTTCATTCCCGAATTGCCGGTTAGAATGAATGACATGAACCAACAGAAATTCCAAATTCTTCTGTTCTCTCTCAGACAGTCAGTTGCCTATCATTTTGAACCAAACTGTGAACCACTGCCACATTTTCATTATTTTGCAATGTTGAAGGGTGTCCAGGGTCCTTATCACTTTCAACCAATGATTGTCCTTCTTTAAACTGACAATACCATTCAAAAACTCTTGCATGGCTCACAGTGTCATCACCAAATGCTATTTTAAGTAATTCAAATGTTTCACTTGCCGTTTTCCTGATTGATGCAAAATTTAATGCACATGCATTGTTCTGGACACTGACATAATGAAAGGGGATGCAAGACACAAATGATTTTACCTCAAGCCATGCCCCCCCACCTTATACTCTGTATCACAAATACACATTCAGTCTCAATACTTTTTGAACAGATCTTGTATTTACTTATAGTCTATAATTGTTTAGCCTCAAGAATCTTTCTTTTAAATAGGCAAAGATTCTTTTAAATACAAATTCACAGTCAGCTCTGTATACCTGAAATGGTCTCTCTTTTATTGATGAAACTAAAGCCAGTTTTAATTGGATCTGCTACAGTCTTGGCTTTTTTCTCCCATAAAATGTGCTGAAAAAACCAAATATTTTACAAATTAAGTTTTTGAATTTTTCCATGAGAAAGATTGTGTATAGTCCACATTAGTGTGGACTTATCTTTTTCACACTATCTGCACAACTGCACACAATGCTTCCTTTGGGAATTTTAGAGTTTTGACATAAAAATATATTATTTCAACAAGAATTTTTACTTAGGGAAAGTGAAAACTAGAAGCATGTTAGTACAAATAAAATTGTTGAACCTTCTGCTATAAGAAATATTAAATCAGTTTTTAATTATTAAGTAAACTCTCAACCTTTGTGACACAAGTAATATAACACATTACAACTTGTCTTTATCTTAATGGATTTTGTGTCCTGTTTGAATCTTAAACAGAGAAGAGAGAGTTCTGTTTTAAATTCCACTTGGACCTAGAATGAATAAGAATATTTGGTTTATATGATTAGTAAAGACATTTTATATTCAGAGGTATAATTTTAACACTTTATTCTCTATACCACAGCAAATTTATTTACAGAAATGTTTGCAATGGAAAATGTAAAATATATAGGACCAGAGCTTAGCTGATGATGATAAGATATAAGTTTCTTTTACTTTGAGTTGCACTGATTTAACCTCAGCTGAAGATCTGGCCCTACATTTGTATTTGTTTGCACAGATGTACTAAAATACAGAAAGGCAACTGACTTCAAACTCATGAATAACTGGTTAAATAAATAAATGCATAAAATGACCATTAGAACATGGCAGAGCATGTGTACTGGGGAGATAACATGAGCATTCAAGGTTTTATGAAGTGCAAGGCAAAGATGAGCACCTCCAGTCACCTGGGCAGCCTGCTAGCTCAGAGGAGCACAAACAATGCTCCACTGTCACTCCTCAAGGGGCTCACAATGAAAAGGAACAAAATGTTTTGTTTAGTTTTTGAATTAAGGATCATTTGCTCTTATTTAAAACATGAAATCTGTTTTATTTTGCTAGTACTTTAATTATTTTACAATGCATTTTTTAAGATAACACTGTACATAAAAAGCCTATGTGTTGCACAGCAAGCTTTTGACTTCAGGTATACTAGTCTAATTCTAAATTGTAGACAGAGAAAACAAGAATGACCTAGTGCTTTTACAAATAAAATTATACAGCCTCATATGCCAGTGTGGCTTCCTTCCAGTGGTGCTATATACTTTCATTTTTCATGGCATCTGATTAACAATGATTAAACTTTGGCAAAGTATCTTTTCTGATATCATTCTAAACTATTCTTTAGCTAACATTCCCATGTGGTAATGGTACCTACCAAAAGAAAAATACCAGCATTTCTACCTTCCAGTAGTATGGAAAAGCCCTTGCTCAATAAACTATTATGTAACATGCTAATGTTTTTTACTCAGTTAATTCCTCAGTAAATGCAACAAGAAAATACTTTTTTACTGTTCTGCAATCCAGTGAATTCAACAGTTACTTTGTACCTTGTGACAAAAAGTAAACTGAGAAGTAACATTAATATGTGGTCTGAAAGGAGAGATGGAAAGGTGAAGTCTGGGATTCTATTTTTTTTATTTTATGAGTTTAGGTTGGCCATATAATGAAGGGAGGCCCAGAATGAGTAAATAAAGTGAGTGAACTCAAATAAATGAAGCTATTCCTGTCTACTATGCCAAGTATGATAGGGGATTCCTCAGGAACCCAGAGCGTTCCTCTATTTTAAAGGCTCAGGACAAGATCGACAAAGAAACATAAATGCAAGATTAAATGGGGCAGAGGAAGGAAGCATAAATTTCTAGTCTGATGGTTACTGCACTTACATGCAAGGGAGGAATCCTGGGTTTTTGTCCCACTCCAAAGACTTATGCATTTCATGCATTTTAAATTAAAGTCTCTAGATAAATCCCATAAAGCAGAGGTGGGATATCCAGTGGTGTCGAACTACTGGGCCACCAAGACCTTGACTCCTGCTCAATTTTGAACAAAAGTGCCAGACACCACTATTTTGTGTAGAGCTCAGTCCTGCAGGTTGTGTGTGCTCTGAGCTTGCCTGACAGCCAAGTCCTTCAAGGGAGGGATAACTGGAAGGCTGTCTAAATTGAGGTTTGTGATCAGATTTAGGCCTATGATAGGTGTCACACTACTCAACCAGCACAACATGCACCATGCACTTATTAGTGCATAAGAGTCAATAAAAAAGCAATATATATGCATCAGAGAAATGAAAACCATGGCTAGCAAGCCTCAATTTTGTTACAATTTGTGGTTACGTATTTTAAATCAATAATATGCTAATAACTGTAAGCCAATTACATTGCCTGTTTCCTTATTACAAATGAATGACTCAGAAGGGCAACTCTGCACATTCAGGAAAGAGTACAGTGCAGGAAAACTTCTGCAAAGCATGATCCTCTAAATTGTCACAGCAATATATTCCTTATGAACAGAGAGTAGCTAACATCTTTACATCACCAAATCACTCATGCTCAGGTTGAATTTTCTTAAAAGGACATTCCTGTTAAGGAACATGATGGCAGAGGTTAAACCTTATTTTAAAAGGAGCCCAGGTTAGAGAAATTCCAAAGTATCAAACTGTCTGTGTTCCTTGTGGGCAGGAGCAATTAAATCTTTCTTCCAAATCGTGAGCTGAATGCTGAGGAAATAAAGGAATATATCTCCAACCAATACACCAGGGAGAAAACCAGGGAGAGAAGAACATAGAAAGCACTCAAAGACCAACACTAAAGACAGACTCATGTGAACACTGAACCATAATATCCTTTATATCCTTTATATCACGGACCGGTCCCAAATCTGAATTAGCCCAGGTTTGATTTTAGATCTATGCAAACTCCTAAAAAATACTTTGTCCATACTTGGATTAAATTAACTTTTAAACAACATTCTTTGAAGAGTATGTTCCCTAATACCTACCCCTTTATTAATCTCCATCTGCTGGTTGGTAGTCTCTGTTACGCTTTAAAAAGTTAGAGTAATGACTAGTGGAATATGTCAATCATTAGAAAAGCAAATGGAAATAAAAATGACTCATGCCAACTTCCACCCAGTCCAGAGAAAAATAAGAATATATATGGAACTGACTGTTGCTCTCACTGGTTCTGCATCCAGTCTGTTTAATAAATACACAAGAAGACAGCTAACAGGAAATTCAGCTTGCCGCTGCGGAGTAGTAAAATGCTTTGAACTACAGGCAACACACACACCCAAATTACATACTGTGAGACTCTCAATATTTGAGCTGTTCCACAATGCAGAAGCCAATTATTCTTGGCAAGCACTCCCATCACGCCTTCCAGCTCACCATCACTCACATCTGGAATATTGCCACATCAAACAAACCAAGTCATAAATTCCATAAATCCTTACAGATGAAATCAAGTATATGGAAAAAAAAAAAAAAACCTATTGGTGCACATAAGATTTAGACTGGAGGACGTATCATTCATCTGCTCAGACACGTTATCACTATAGCTCTTTCCAGAGAGGAGGAAGAGCTAAAAACTGACTGGTGATCATCCTAAGTGGTTTAATAATGAATTGGTACTAACTACAAACTGGAAGAGTTTTAAAGAAGTATGCCTGAAAAGTGTAGCAATAGAATACATCAATTATACAGAAACACACTAGATAGCTTTTGTGACTATTTTCCTTTCATTTTAATAATATTTCACTGCTGGTTGGTATAGCCAGCTAGGGAAAGAAGTTAATATAAACTGGTTTCAGTGATCAGAAACTGAACATAAATTCAGTGCACGTAAACCAGTTTCAAAATGGACAAAACTGGTTTAAGATGAAGCTGGTTGAATGTGGCATTAGACTTAACTGATTTGGGTCAAACTGGTTTATGGAACTTCTGTCCCACACCCCTTCCTGGTTTAAGTTAAACCAGAGTCCCCCAGCATCCCAGCATGCTTTTCAGCCCTGGGCTGGGCTGGGCTGGGCTGTCTGCTCCCTAGCCAGAACAGGGGTGGGGCAAGGCCAGGCACTGGCCCAGCATAGCCTCCTGAGGTGAAGGGGGCAGGGATAGGGGCGTGGCCAGATGCTGACCAGCATGGCAAAGGGGGCAGGGAGGGATTTATTTCCCTCTTGCCTGCCCCTACTGTTTTTTTAACAAGTGTACGTCAAACCACTGCCTGCACAGCAATGATAACTAACACCTTGTTAAAATGTTAATCCAAGAGCCACCAAGACTGCAGTATGGGGCTAACAGCTTTGATTGTTTCTCAATTATTGACCCCCACTCTGGCAAAGACTAAAGTAAACAGTTGATAAGGGGAGGTGGAGGGGGTATGATTCCCCTCAGCTCCCCCAGGCCATAGGGCAGTGGGAAGAGGCTAGGGAACTGGGCTGGCCTCCTGCCACCTTTGAGCACAGAGCCAAGCCTTGCAGGACCACACTGAGAGGTGTTGGCAAAGACCTGGCACAGTCATCACATGTATGTGCTGGACACAAAGCTAAGGGAACAGGAGAGGGTTGCATACAGCTTGAGAGCAGCAGAGAGCTTGATTAAGAATGCAGAGAACTACAGTTGTATTATAAAGTAGAACCTGTAAAAGGTGCGAATCCTTAAACAAAGGCTTTCTGAATAACTGGCTGTAAGGAAACTCTCTGCCCTCAGGATTACAAGACTTATGCAAGGCTTTCTCTTGTCTTCTTGGTTTACCTTTTAAGTTAAACTAAGTAGTGTGTGCTCTCACTGTGTTTTACTGGGCTGTATCTTAGCATAGGTGAAGATTTTTTGGTTGTTCTTGATGTTGTTTGCTTGAGGTTGCAAACTGCTGTGTTCAATACATGCTTGCTTCAGAGAAAAGACTTTTTCCTCACCCCCACTCCTCAATCTGGCAGAGGCTGCCCCCCAGCCCCCTATATAGACCCCAGCTGGCATCTCATATGTGCCAGGGAGAGGATTTAAACTCCTCCCCCCAACCCCCAGACTCCAGATGGCATCCCATGTGGGCCAGGGAGGGAATTTAAACCCCCACCCTCCACGGGCTAGCCCTGTGCTGGTGCCTAGCCATTCCTCCTTCACTTCAGCTGGGAGGGGTGAGAGCCTTTTGGAGAGCTTTCTCCCCTCCCCTTTGGCAGTGGCTGGCAGGCATGCTCTAGTGCCCCTCACCTTCCGGCTTGAGCCACTGCAGGCATGTGGTTGCATATCGTGATTCAAAAGTGAATGTCTGTCCATTTGTTAATCAGTTCAATCTACACAGTTTAAACTAACCTGTGAAGATCGAATCAATTTAGGCTCAGGCTTTTTGAATGTCTGTCCTTAACCCTGGAGACCACAGGTGGATTTGAGGCCCCATTGTGTTAGGTACAGTATGGGAGAGAGTCCTTGCCCAAAAGAATTACAGTCCAGATAGATAAAGGGCAGACTGGGAAAGAAAGGCATAAGGAAGTGAAATGACTTGGTCAAGGGCAAGAGGCTTTTCTCTGATTCTGAACTTCAATTACCAAATCTATTATCTTTGTTGTTTTGGTGGCTTTTTTAGTTTTCTGGTAAAATGGATATAGCCAAAGAGATGAGTCTTTAGCTTCTTTGATAGGAGTCAACAAGCATGGTAAAAAAAACTACTGGTTACAGATGAGGGCTTGTTGTCACTGCAGTAGTTAACTCTAGCTATTAGTTTTGAAATACTCTACTCAAGCTAATTCAAGTGAGAATGACCACATGGCAAAACAACACTAGAGCAATAGAGAGGGAGTGGATCAGCATCTAATACCTAATGGCAACCTGAGTTGCTATATCCCCACTGCAGTACTAGCTTATGCATTGAGCTCCAACATACCCTATGATGGCCAGCTAGCTTGAGCTTAAAGATCTAGTTAAGACATGCTAGATGGCTTGTGTGTGAGGACAGGAGTCAGGCTAGCGGAAAAGCTCAAGCTGTAGCTCAGGACAAAAAGGCACTGAAGGTAAGGCCTCAGAGAAAAGCAAGAGACATATTTATTTCAAGTGCATTTTCACAACATTGCAATACCATGGGTTCTGATACTGGCAGGCATTAGGGTCTTGACTGAATCCAACAGGGCAGCATTTTGCACTGAGAGAATCAAGCAGTGATCTTTTTTTTTTTGTATTTGTCTAAGTTACCAAGGGTGTAGAGAGTTGGTAAGAGAGGTGGTTCTGAAGAATTAAAACCTCATTGCTTACCCAAAAAGTTATGAGGCAAAGAATAATGTCAGTGCACATAAAGTACAAGGCCAGGTATCTGATGGAAGAGGATATATGTTTTCACCATAGAATTCAAAGGGAATGTGTTGGCTAGATTTCCTTTGCATTAGCCAGTGTCAGATATGATATAACTTATTCATATCATAAAATATTAGTGGCCTGCCATGACATAGTCATCAAGCAATCCTGAGCCAGGCCAGATGCAAGATGGATTTGGGCAGAACAGTGAACTGCATTGGTGCTACAGAGATAATTTCAACAGAGCTTGGCAATTAATTCCAGTCCTATCCCAACAGCTTACTACTTAATAAAACCTTTTCTATTAAAAAAGAAAATCAAGCTTATAGCTATTTCCTGGAGTTCTGTGGAGTGTAATAAGGACCAGATTAAAATGCTTTGCGGTTACTTAATGTATTTGTTTTGTTGTTATGGAATTTCTTTTATGGAACATAATAAGGGACAGAAGACTTTTTGGTATGGCGAGAGCATTGTACACTTAACAAGGAAGCATGAAGTCAAAGGCAAAGTGCCTCTAGAAACCAACAAGTGAATTCAGATAGTCTGCAATGATTACAGTTCCTACCATCTGAGATACAGTTTGAACCACACACTTGAGGTAAAGGGCTCCATTATCCTATTAACAACTCCCTAAATTCTCAAGTCTTAACATACACTAAAACCTTACTTGCCTCCATTCCCAAAACTTTGCAAATCCACACTGGAAATGGATTTGGGAGCTTGTTATTTATTGAAACACAGAGGCAAGAGTCTGCCACTGTGCCAACAGAAAGGGTTGTGTAGGTAATGCCATATTGCCCCAAAGCCAATATACTATTAATTCCTGGCTTATCCCCAAGTGCTTCGTGATAGGATGAGGGAACTTACAGATGTCTGGCAATGCTGCTTCATCTTCCTTGCTTCTTGAAACACACACATCCATAGTTCAACTTTGCTACCAAGCATCAGTGGAAATGAGAGTGATTCTAGTGTATTCATGATTTCAATGATTAATGCTTTTTCTCTTTTAGTATTTTATATTGTCAATGAACTCACTGAAAAGCACTAAAATAAATTTGCATATAGACTTAAACTGAAACCATACCTCCCCAAGTAAAGCGCCTGCCCAAAAGCAAAGGTAAGCCTAAACGTGTAACCATTACCTTCCTCAAAATCTTTAATACACATTATTAGCTTAGACTCTTTAGCCACTCTCTGTTGGAATTACTTGCACTCCCTTAGCTACAAGTGCGAAATGTTTGGGGCTGGACTCGATTTCGCAAGGTCCCTTCCAGCATCTAATGTCTATGAAATCTATGAAATCTAACTAGAAGCACAGCACATTCTGTCCACATTATTTACATTTGCATCAATATACATTGATGTGGTGGCACCAGGGAAAATATCACTAGTCTAGACAAGCCCACAGACCCACCAGACCAAAATAAACCCATTCACAACAGCAACCAGAGAAGCGCCACCAAAGCCAATGACATACCAGGAATGAATTAAGTTTACATTGCCCTTATGCAGACTAGGATATGAAGATAAAACATTAGCATACCATCTGCCATTATGTAACATGTACCCACTTACACATGAATTCTGAATTTGTCCATTTGCCATCCAAGTTTTTCTTAAAGAAATACCTAGTTACAGACCTCCATTGACATCAGTGAGACATTTCTTACCATAGCATATGCTGTAGTTCAGGGGCAGGCAAAATACAGCTCTTTTATCTGGCCCACGGCACCCACCAACAAATTGTGCCCTGCCCAGCCCAGCCCTTCCACCCGTGAGAGCAGGAGTGAGGCGCCCAGGTATACGCATGTCCCAACATACCCTACTGCGCCTTGCTCACACCCTTGTGAGTGGAAAGGACTAGTGCAGCCATTAGTGGGCAGGGCTGCTGCTGCAGCTGCTGCAGCCCCTGGGGACCTATTCAGCTTCCTGAGTGTCCCGCTTGCTCCGGGTAGCAGTTAGGGAAGTGGTGGGGCCAGAGCTGCAGCTGGATGGGAATGTGGAGCATGGGGTTGGGGCTGGTGACAGCACAGAGCCTGTGCCCAGGGAGGTGACAGCAGTGGGGAGCTCAGTTGGGTAGTGTGTGGGTGTCAGGGAGTGTAGGGGGGTGTGGGGACTCCCCCACACTCCACCCATGGAACACAGCCCCAGCAGGCAGCGGGGGTATTAGCAGCAGGCAGAGGCATGCGGGGTATTGTGCCTGGCGGGGCCAGTGCTGCACATTGCGGTGTGGAGTGCAGCCCTCTGCTGGGCCATCTATCACAGTGCTCCCTGCACTTACATGGCACAAGGAAGTCCCACGCACTGGAGCCAGCTGGGGCAGGGATAGCAGCCAGCTCCAGTGCATGGGGCTTCCCTCCTGTGCCAGGCAAGTGTGGGGAGTGCCACAATAGACAGCCCCATGGAGGGCTGCACGTGCTGCCATGATGCGCAGCGCTGGCCCTGCAAGGCACCAGCACTGGGGACAAGAGCCCCTGCCTGCTTCTGCACCATGTGGGGGGAGTCCCCACCCCCCCACACCCCAAAAATGCCACACAACACACCCTGTCCCCACACACACCCACGTACCCCATGCTCCTCACACAAACCCCCACACCCCACCAAAAACATACCCACCTCACCATACAGACACACACACACACCCCCCCCTACATAATATACAAGACTAAGAATATATTTTTGAGTTATTATGCAATCACCTTTATATACAGCATGCAAACTGTAGGGGTGGGACTTCCAGTCCCAAGATGGTGACCAGGTGGCAGGGCAACTGTCAAGGGGTAGGGCTACCCATGCAGCCCTCAAAAGCTCACCAAACCTTGTTAAGCAGCTCTGCACCTGAAATAACTGCCCAACCCTGCTCTAGTTTGTTTCTTCTGTTGCCTTGATGTAAATGCCTTTTTCCAAAGGTTTAAAAAAATTATTTAACTTCTCTTTTGGATGAAATCTACAATGCAGGTTTGATTTAGTAGCATCTAATTTCTGTGTCACAAATAAGATCCCCTTTATTCTTACTTTAAGAATTTTCTGAATGTTTCATTCTTTTCTTCATAAAACATATCTTTTACTGGTCCTTTACTTGCAAATCATGGAAAAACAGAAGTGTTTACTATATGTTCCAGTCTTCTACCAGAATTAAAAGTCAAAAGTATAAGTTGCTATGAAAATATGCAATATTTCCATTATTTTGGCATTCTTGAAATCAGGATTCTCTTATTATAGTCTCTGAACAACTCAATACTTTCATATGAGTTAAATGTTTTATGAAACTGAAGAAGCTTAAACTGTTTTATACATGTAACCACACTTTACAATGGTTAATCACAACTGGTTCAGTTAATGATGGAGCAAGAAGTTTCTAATTTTCCTCAAGATTTAGCTGTAAACCTGGTCCTAACTATACAACTTTTAGATTCAGAATACTGGTAATGATTATTTAAACCAACTTTATTAGCTTTGATTTCCAGAACCTCTACAGTTCAGTTTCAGGCATGTCTGAAAAATAAATAACTACTGCAATGAGCATGTGCAAACCTGTTCAGAGATATTTCTGACCATATAAGTTTCCTGCTCTTCCTCTCTTCTTTCACTAGGAAAGCTGTAAAAATCAATACAAATACAATAAAAGTAACAATAACATTGTTAGTTACAAAGTAACATGTTTATGAGACACCACTTGGATGATTTCAGCACGTGAGAAGGAAGCTATCCAGCACGTACTGCATGGCACCAGGAATTCTGGCTAATGGAGATACCAGATGATACTACTTAGATGATGACTGGTATCAGTGCAGAAAAAAAGAGAGAGCTGGCTGGAAAACCAAGAAAGCAAGCAAGAAAGAAATGCAGGTGGGAAAGCATAACTCCGAGTAGTAACAGAGAATAGCTTACCATGACAGAAACTATTTTAGAGATGGTCCCTTGGAATAAAAAACAGTCCACACAACACTGGATCCAAAATGTTTGGGAAGTCTGGCTGTAGAAGGGAACTCAAAAGCCTGCCCTATCTGTTTGATGATGACATTCCTCTCTTTGAATCCCTACACTGGCTTCCTTATCTCTGTTGAATCAAAAGTGAGCTCCTTGTGTTTACATTCAAGACCTTCATGATCATTTTCTGACCTATCAATCACTTTCAATCAGTATGGATAGGTCAGTTCCTGCCCTGGATTAGCTCAAGATGCCAGCCTCCACTGCCCATTTATTAACTTTTCAAACAAGCACCTTCAGGCTTTCTCCCATGTTACCAGTAACGTTCCCATAAACATGTGCAGTGCTACCTTGTTATCACCATTTAACTCTGTCCTTAATAGGCTCTTATAACAAGGCACCTAAAACACTTGACAGTGGATTGGCTCCTGCTATACTGAGACCATTACCTTCCATGATTTTAAACTGCAAGTTTTCTGAGATAGTCCCTATCTTTTTTTGCTGTGTTTCACAATGGGCCCTTTGTATAGTGCTCCCAGGCACTGTGGAAGTGGTTGTCATGGTGATAACAGGCCAAAATTCTAGATCAAATTTGCCTGAACTTTGGCAAAGTTTGGATGCAGATCTGAATCTGAATCTTTAAATGAAGCACCTTTATCCCTCTTCTTCAAAATTAAACAAGCATTGGAAATTTTCACAGCAATATGGAACAAAGCTGTCTTTATGTATGTAACCGTCTTCAATTTTTTTGGCTAGAGATGTTTCACTTTCATTTTAAAAAGTGGGTCTTACGTCATGACCTACAGTTTTTGAAAACAGACTATAAATTGTAATAATTAATTATCTTTATAGTAGTGATAATCTCATAAGAAAAATATTGTCATGACTGTTGAAACTCTGTTAAGAAACATTCACCTGGAAACTCCCTCCACTCTGCCTTTCTGGTTGCCCTTCAAGTTCAAGGCCTATGACAAAGTATAGACAATTAACATGGAATATTTTCCACACCTTTCATTGTACGGAAGGACTAATGATATCAAGCAGGGTTTTCCTGTCAATCACAATACCGAAACAGCACTTAAAAAAGATCTAGGTTTGAGATCAAGAGTTTATATTGAATAAAATTGGTTATAGGAATTGAAATGCATATTAAATGTACAGAAATGAAATTTCTGCCAGGACTGGCTATAGCCAATTTCCTGTTTCCTGTTTCAGGAACCAGATGGAGCAACGTGCATGTCCTTGGCATGTATACTGAAGCCAACAACACAAGGGCTGACTGTTCCAGCTGTGGTTACTCGCAAGCTACTAACAATTAAGCAAATTTTGATAGCACTGCACGCAGAAGACTGACTGCTATGAATCCCATTCATATTCTCTGGTGGATGTGATAATACCAGCTGGACCCAGTGAACCGTGACCCATCATGTGACAGGGCCACTAACTTTTTTGTAATCCTGACTCCTATTGGATAACTGGAGCCAGAAAATAAAATTATGTCTCCACTCCCATGTGTCATACCATTATTGCAGCAAATATTTCCTGATTGTAATTGAATGGGCTGGGTTACACATGTTATCTTATATATTGAAAGTAGATATTTTATTGCTTTTTATCATTTGTCAACATCATATCAAGAGACGTAGATATGACCACTCCCACCACAGAAGTTTATGCAAATTTAGGTTATTCATAAAAATGTAATCCAATACTATAAATAGTATTTTTATTGCAAGTGAATCAGAAATATTAAAAATTAAAGCAAATCATGCATTAATGTGATATTCTCTTATTTCATACTGTATGACCAACCTATGGTAAACATTTATGGAACAAGGCAGAACCACTTTAAGATTGTTATTTCAAGAACAATGAAATTTGGTTAAGCATGTATATCTGCATTTTTTATCAGTTGTGATTTTAGGACTCGATAAAATAGATAGGGCATGTATACATAGAGTATAAAGTATGGCTTGGAGAGAAGATAGAGGCAGAAAGCTATAGGTAACAATTGCTAGAAAAATGACTCTTGTCTAAGACACTGCAAGTCTAGAATGGGGTTTGATATTTGATCTGTCACGTTACTGGTATTTTAATAAAAAAGTAAATCACTGGTCTCGTTTGAGGAATAAAATGCTTAGTGAGTTTCAGATACGTAAACATTACCCTTTAACAATTTATAGAACAAAAAATTCCCCAAAACAGCAGTCCATGGAAATGTAGTAGGATTGGAGTATTGTTGTAGCCATGATGGTCCAGGAAATATTCAAGCAATATCAAGGAAAATATGCTTGTTTGACAATCTTTAGTTAAAGGACCACCATCACCACTTGAAATGTGGAGACGCTGAATACAAGAGACTGCAGCACACTGCAGGATGCTAATCAGAATGTTAGAGCACATGTAAATGTGCCCAAAATTTCTGAATTTTTGTTGGAAAGCAGAGACTGAAGTTTTTAGTTAATTCTCCCATGTTATCCCCAAAAATGTTTCCTTTTCAAACCCCAAATGGAACCATCAAACAGTCATTGTGCACTTAAATGGTCTAAAACCAAGCATTTTTATGTTCTCTCTTATGATGATAATATTGTTCTATAATTATTGACTGATGGGAAGTAGGATGGATTTGAGGGACAGAATTATCATTCACCACAGAACAAGGGTATTTTATAATTAGGACAACTCAAAATGAGTGAAATAGGCTGGAGAAATCAGAATTAGTCCAAGCTTTACTTGTGGAAGAGTTATCTGAACAAAACCCCAGTGGAAGAACACTTTGAGAAATTAGTTACACAACTTACACATTCAAGTAGGGTGAAATGGGATTGCATTTAGATAATAGTGCAATAGATTCACATCACTTCTGCAATGCTAGGATGGGTGCTGTTCTCAAGTATGCCCGGCCCACCCACATCCTGTTCTGTACGTGCCAATCCTAAAATGAGGCAATGGAGCTGCCCTAAAGGTGTCCCCAAACATTTCTCTCAAGGTCCAGATTTAGATGTTTAATTTCTACTGGGAGAATCACCATTTTCATGGGAGAAACCAGTAATGTGCAGAAGTTTAGCCTTTTTCTCCTGGTACAAAAATGACCGCTTCAAGAGAAAAATGACCCGGCAATAACCATGGTTAAATTGTGACTGGGAGAATTTTTCTGGGAAGACTTAATGTCTTACACATTTTTCTATGGCTTAACTCCTCCTGGGGACCAAAAGGAATGGAGCCAGAGGAAAAGTTCCCTGCCTTCCCAAGACTGGGGGTCACTGAGCCCTGATTCCAATCACCGGCTTTTAAACCACTACCCTACTGCTGCTCAGCTGGGTGCTGGAGTACCAAGGGCCTGTCAGGCTGGGGAAACTTCTACATGCCTAGTTCCTGGCCCCTCTAGCTTTTAAATCACTGCAAGTGGGACATGAGGAAGTCAGAGAGACTGAGAACCAGGTATGTGGAGTCTTTCCCTAGCTTGGTTTCTGGTTTCCCCTTGCCACCATACTTCCCAATGGATGTGGAGCAGTGCAGGGAAGGTTATGCTGCTGAGCCACTGTGGCAAAGCTCAGGAGCCTTGCCACCACCTTAAAATGCCACCAACTCATCCAGCACTGTTCTGGATCAGCCTGGAGCAGTGTGGGGTGAGGCAATCTGCTGTACCCATGCTGCAAGGATCTTCAAACCTTGCTGCAGAAGCTGAGTGCTTTTGCTCCTTCCTGAACTCCTCCAGGTCAACCTAGATGAGTGCAAGGAATGGGGCTATTCCCCTGTGGGGAAAAACTAAGAAGGCTCTCACCATGAGAGGAATTCCTTCCCCCTTCCAATCCAGGGAGGGAAGGCATTCTCCCAGGGCAGGAACTCTCCCCAGATGTCTGTGACAGCAGCTACTTTTTGGCAGGGGAGAAGGAAGGTTGTCAATTAATGAGATAGGATCCCCTGAGGGCTGAGGTGCACCAAGGATAATCTCTCTAGTGCCCCTGACTGGAAATCTTGTTGATGTAGCTCTTCAACCATGAGACTGGAGCAAGGTTGCAAACTGTCCATAAATTTACAGACAGTCATTAAAAAGCACGCTTAAAAATGCTGTGCATAAAGTTTGTACATAAATTGTAGCTATCAATAAACACAAAAAAGTGTCAATCTGCTTGACTGAAGCTCCTTCTTGGAAAGAAGCTGGAGAGATGGAACCTGGTCTGAGCGGGAAGGAAATTCCCTTCAGGGAGTCTTCTCTCAGGGCTTTGTAGACCCTCTCTGCCTCTAGGCATATGCTGCTGCTGCTGCTGCTGTATCTGGTCTTGTAATACTGTTGGGTTGCAGTAGGCTTCTTCAGGGATCTGTGACAGGACATGGGGAGCAGTGTCAATGGGGTAAATATGATGGGGATGGGCTGTGGGGGACAGCATAATGCAGGGTATGCTCTGGGGCAACAGGGTGTGGGCACGAGTTGGAGACCTTGGGGGTGGGCAGCCTGATATAAAACCAGGTGGATAGGAGAGGGCAGCATGGGGTAAGACCTTAGCTGCAGTCAAGCAGTGTTGCCACCCCAGGAACCTTTTTTTTTTACTGCAAACTTTTTACTGACAACCAAACTTTTTTACTTTTTAAATTATACTTGGTGTTAAACCCATAAATTTGGACCCAGCCCTTCTAAACGAGGCCTGACATCAGACTTACAATTGCATTATGTGAAACATATATCAGTATATATAATGGACCACCTTCATGTAATGAGGGTTCAGATTGTTGTAGGATCAGGTTCTTTTCAAGAGCTCTGCAGCCATGCTCTTCTATAAGGGCATGGCTGTAGAGCACTTTCAAGGGGCCAATCATATGACAAATATAACTTCTGTCTGCACCCTGAAGTGCCACTTAGAGGTGTAATAGATTAAATAGAATCTGGCCCAAGTTGTCGGATTTATACTGATGTGATATTAGTGACTTTAGTAAAGTTATTCACGATATAAAGAATTAGATCCAGGAAAGACAAAATCAGTTTTATTTTTGCCCTAAGTGAGAGTGCAGCGGCCACTGACTTAACAGCTGTGACGATGTTTGTTAAGGCTATTCCAGTTAAAATACAATGATCCATTTTCCCTACTACCAAATGCCTGAATTTACCAGAATCCTGAAAACAACTTTCTCTTCTGCAGTCCAATAAAACTATGCATATGGAAAAAAATATCAGAATGACAGCAAAGGCTTTAGGTGTTGTCAGACTAGACTGTAAAATCAAGAGCTGTTCTGGTGACATATTTAAAGCAATCTGTTTTTGATACTTTACAGGAAAAAAATTACAGTCCAATCTATTTGAGAAGAAAATTCCAACCAGCAGTATATTTTCATAATTTGTACAACTTTTCTGATTAGTGCTGTTGTTCATGTAATACTACATCTTACATTTGTACCAAAAGACAGAGAATATATAATAAAATGAAATATCACATATAGCTACTCCTCTACACAAATCCTATAGACTTTTATTTTATAGTAAGCAAAATATAAATTGAAAAACAATACTGCTCTGCTACAATTTTGAGGAGCTTATCATATTTCATATTTTTTTTCTTAGAACTCCAATAACCAGCTATGCACATAGGCTTGTTCTAATTCTCTTTGATTCAGCACAAAAAAAAAAAAAGTTCAAGTAGCTTGTTTTTTGTTTAGTGGCCTGGAGCCTATATCCAGCTCATGGGTGGTATGGTTTATTTTCCTAGAAAATAAAAATTCCAGCTAAATTAAATCATCCTTTTTTCCTATGGTGACTTTTAATTTCCTTCAGCAAAACACTGCAGCAAGGTTGGGTTTTATATTTACAGGAAATGCAGAAGAAATTGGAGAGTTAGCTGGAGCCACTACTTTCCTCCTTGCCTCCCTCCCTCCCCCTAACACCGGCTTTTAATTTTCAAAAGAACTGAAACTGCTTGGTGTGGTTTCAAGAGCAGGGGTGCCATTCTCCCTGATGATGACTCTACTGACGTCAATGGCATTCTTATCATGCTTAGTGCGACATCAGAAACCAGCCCTCAGAGGCTACTCTTGTTTAGAGAGCTTGTGTTTTTGATAATCTGTGGAGTGGAGTACCGCAGTGAACAGGATTTCACTCTCAGTTAGAAGGGGCTAGAAGGGGTGCATGTCTGTAAATACATACACAAAGAAATACGGCCTTAAGAGTTTATTACATTTGTCTAGTACTGTATTTTTTAAAGCTGCAAACACATTTAATGACTAAGACAGAAATAAAAATATTTTTACTCCTACTCCCATTTAATTTTTCCCCTTTTTGGCAGGTAGCGTAAAATGTTAAGAAATGACCACAGTCTTTAATCATCTACCTTCCGCTCTCTTTGTCCCACAGTCTATTTCATTAATCCCACACAACTAGCAGTTGCAACATCCATTCTAGATTTCACAGCCTATCTAGTTGGGTCATGAAATCTGGGTCTGGGCTGCAGCAAATCTAAGCTGAAGATAAGATTTCATGAGGGCTCTCTTATATAAATTCCTGAACTGCTCAGTAATACCTGTACATGTTTGCATACGCACATCTGTTGTCATTGTTCTCTAGTTGAATTGAGCTCCTCTTACACCTCAGTTAATGTAGCTTCTTGTCAGTTAGCACTAATGAGTGAAATGAGGTTAACCCCCCCCCCACCCCCTTGCAGAACTGAGGGCTCTCAGAGTTTCCTTTCAGGCTGCAGAGCAGGGAGACCAGTTCCAGAATTCTCTCTCTAACCTCTCTTCTCCAGGGCATTGCACTCTCCTTATCACAGTGCTTTGTCTTAAAGGGAAACAAAATGCAGCGGGGAGGGGGGGGAGGGGTTGGAAAAGGGACACATGAGAACCCAACAGGATATCGGAGAATTTAATCATTTTTCCTAAATAGGCATTACATTTTAAGAATCAGTTTCTTATATGATACATTTAATTTTAAGCCTTAACATTAAGACCCTTGACTCTTCTCTCATTTATACCTGTTTTATATCAGGTTTAGTTCCATGTTTTGATAGCATTAAAACTGTACGAGTGAGAGGATCAAGGCACAGAAAACCCACTTCAGTGTTTCTTTTCAACAGTGTCGAGTGCTTTTTTTTAAACACTCCTTTTGCAGCATTTAAATTTTATGTATACTACATTTATGCAAACTAGTACTATGCAACTTTGCTATTGAAAAAGTATGCACTTAGAATTATTATAGCAGTTAGGAGGTCAAAACCATTGATATACATAGATAGGATATGATATGGAACTGCAGTATCTGCATTGTGGAAGTCATAAAGGACAAAGCAATTCAGAGATTCTGATTGATTAAATCCTTCCCAAACTTGAGTTGATGGGAAACCATGGCAAAAGATCAGGGTTCTGAAGACTCTGAGCCCCAGGTGTTTTCCTGTGACATACTTCTTGTGGGGTGATGACTGTGACACGTTACATGCTCATAATGCATTTGGGATGGTGTTGCAAAAAAACAGGGCCAAATTCGGTTTTGGTATAAGCAAGTGCTTCTGCAGCTAGTGTAAAAGGAAATGTACCTGTTTACACAGTGTATAAATTTGGCCTGCTAAGTGAGAAGCAGCACTTTGCCACAGTTTGCATTACTGACTGGAGGCTGGCAAGCACAGCTGCTTCTGTTGGATTTTGAGTGTATTTTAACAGCACAGCTGCAAATTGTACATTTTGCTGGTGCTCTTTTTGTCAAACTAAATTTGTTCAACAGGATCACACGTACTATGCCTGGGTAAAAAGAGAATTGGGAAAAGTACCCAGAGTCAGTTCTCTGCCAGTTAGGCTATAACACATTCTTAGGAGACCCTTCTTCCATTGAAAGATGTAAGTAACTTCAACAGAAGCCAACACAAATTATTTATATTTGTCTGTGAGGGGAAACTGAGCTCAAAGTCCAAAAATCTCTCTTAACTTTTGTGTTCATCTTTGTAGCAGAAACTGCTCAGTTCTATGGGCACTTGTACACATGATGTCATTACCATGCACGTGTGACAAAAATGTCACTTTGTGTGGCTTAACAGCATCACACTGTACAAGTGCAAGAGTTTTGGGGTTTCAAATGAGTTTGCATCATTGCAAACTAAGCTACATCCGGATGTAGTTTAGTTTGCAACGTTGCAAATTGCAACAATGCAGCTGTCAGCACAGGAGAGGCAGGCAGGCTCTGCAGATAAAAAGGACTGGGTCTCTCACTTCTTCTCTCTTCTGCAGGTTCCTGTGACTGGCAGGATGCCTGGGGCCACCTAAGAATGGGCAGGCTTGCCCCTGGAGCAGCACAGGAAGGTAGCAGGAGGGCAGCTGGGTTTGCTTGCAGTGGGAGAAGGCAGCGGAGATGGTGCACGGAGTGCTGGAGGCACCCGATCCAATGTTTCCCTGAGCCCACCCGGGCTTCCAGCACCGCATTTGTTGAGGGGCCCGATCCTATTTTTCTGCAGAGCCTGCCCACCTCTCCTGTGGCAAGGGGGTGAGCTGACAACTGCATTGTTGCACCCATCTCAATCCAACTCTTCCCCGAGCCTGCTTCCTGGAAACCCACCAGGTGCTGCTCCCCAGTTGGGCTCATGGAATAGTTGGATTAGGCCAGGTGCTGCCTCTGAGCTGGGGCAGCACCTGGCTTGCTAGCAGCCCACCTGCATGGCCCCAGGGGGCACTGCCACACAGAGGGAAGGGCCAGGGCACACCACAGCTCAGGGGCCACTTGGCCTGCCAGCAGCTTGCCCCCAAGCCATGAGCAGGATCTGGCTCTGACAAAAAAAAGAAAAGAAGAAAGGATTAGGTCCCTTTCCATAATATGATGGAAAAATTGAAATGGTGGGTTTCAATTAAAGACCCACCATTTCAATTTAGGGGACATAGAATAAAACCCTGAGGAATAAATCCCCATCATTTGTACAAGTACCCTACAAGGATATGGACAGACAGATGATCACATACCCACATATAATGTGTGTTGGCTGTGTACAATGATGTATGTTGCATCAGGGAATGTGATAGATATATAGCTTATCTCAGGGTAGCTGACTACAGTCTGTTTTTACTGTGTATCTATACTAGGTGTCAGAGAGCAGGTAGCCTGTTTCAATTGAGGTAAATGGCTATTCTGAATTAAGTTTTATGAATAAATGATACCTATACACTGGTATAATTTACACCAGTGGAGTTTTACCTCTTTTTCATTCAGGGGAAATTCTCTATTGAATTGTAAGTTATTACCCTGGCTTAAGGGTTTGTGTCATCTGTTCAACACATTCTTATCCTAATGCAAACAACTGACTGACTCCTGACCTTAGGGCCTTGTTACTCATTACACTGTGAGCTGCGCAAATGTTGATTGGCTAGGCTGAGTTCAAGTTTGGAACAGTCACACATTCAGGCCAGCAGGGGCCTAGAGGCCTGAAAGGTAAGAATCTGCCCCCCCACCATCCCCCGCCCACCTTCATTCTGGACTTCTCCCTACCCCCTGCCCACCAGAGCTCTCCTGCCCCCACCCCAACCCAGGGTGGCCACTCCTTAGTGCAGGGGTGGGAAAAATATGGCCCATGGCCTGGATCAAGGACATTCTATCTGGCCCTTGGGGCCCCTAAAAGATTTAGAAAGTTAATATTTATCTGTCCTTGGTTCCTGTAAAAAATGACAGGAACCAAGGGCAGTAGGGCCCAGGGGAAGCCTGGCAGGCTCCCACAACAGCAGGGCCCACCCAGCCCCACCCCCCAGCTGAAATCCCCAGCCAGGGCTTTTAGCCTGGGACCACATGGCTGCCCTGAGCTGGAACTGCAGGTAAGGGAGAAGGTGGGGGGGAAGGGAAGGGGAGGACTCTGGGCAGGGAAGGAGCCCAGGGAAAAGTGGCCTGGGGAAAAGCTGAGTGAAGGGGGGGAAAAGTGGTCCTGTGCCCACCCCATGCCGGCGCCCTGTGCTGCAGCCACTTGCAGCCTGGGTGGGGCTGCCTGTGCCTGCTCCGAACAGCCCCACATGGGCTGCGACCAGCTACAGCAAGGAACGCCGGCCATGGGGTGGGGGAGGGACCACTTTTCCCCACCCCGTGCTCAGCTTTTCCCCGGGCTCCTTCCCTGCTCCTTTCTGGAGTGGAAGAAAGCAGCCCCTCCCCCACCCTGTGGCTGGTGCTCCCTGCTGCAGCCACTCACAGCCCACACAGGGCTGTCCAGAGCAGGAACAGGCAGCCCCATGTGGGCTGTGAGTGGCTGCAGCCCAGGGCATCGGGCACAGGGTGGGCAAGGGGTCACTTCCCCCCCCCCCCCCGCACTCAGCAGCAGCTTGTAACCCGGCCCCACTGCAAGCCTGGGCCCCGCACCGGCTCCGGGCTCACCAGTTGGGGCTGCATGGTGGCAGCACTGTGGCCCCCCCACTTGCTGTGCCAGGCAGCGTTTGCCACTGCCACCTATGGGCTGCCCTGCACATGAGCTCTGGGCGGGCAGCAGTAGCCAACACTGCCTGGCGCGGAGCCCAGGCTGGCAGCAGGGGCAGGTTATAAGCTGATGCTGAGCACGGAGAAAAGCAGCTCCTCACTCGCCCCTGACTGGTGCCCCACACTGTAGCCACTTGCAGCCTGTATGGGGCTGCCTGTGCCTGCTCCAGACAGCCCCGTGTGGCTGCGAGCACCTGCAGCAGGGAGTGCTGGCCATGGGGCAGGTGAGGGGCTGCTTTTCCCAGCGTTCAGCACCAGCTTCTTCCCTGTCGGTGAGCAGGGGGTCGAGGCTGTGCACTGCCCCCCACCTGTACCACAGGGCTAGGGGGCACTGGGAGTGAGTAGGTGTGGGAGCCAGCAGGAGCACAGGGCCTGCACCAGTGTCCTGGGGCCAGTGCTGGCAGGGTCCCCAGCAGGGTGGCAGGGGCGGGGGGGGTCCCAGCTGGCAGGGGCTCTATGGAGCCGGGCCAGCTCCCCCCTCTCCCTGCTGGTGCAGCCCAGCCCAGCTCCACAGACCCCTTCCAGCCTGTGCCCCGATTTGGTCCCCACTGGTGCTGGCCCTGAGACATTGTTCCCAAGACACTGGGACATTGGTGGCTGTCTACAAACTAATCGGGGAAGATCAACAGCAAATCGGTAGACCTCTTTTCTTCCCAGCACCACCTGGGGTGACAAGGAACAATGGTAATAAGCTGATGGAGAATAGGTTTAGGTTAGAGATCAGAAGGCAATATTTTACAGTTAGGGTGGCCAGAATCTGGAACCAACTTCCCAGGGAAGTGGTCCTCACCCCTACCTTGGGCAAATTCAAGAGGAGGTTGGACGATCACCTGTCTGGGGTCTTGTGAACCCAGCATTCATTCCTGCCTGTGGCAGGGGGTCAGACTAGATGATCTGTTCAGGTCCCTCCTGACCCTAGCTACTATGAAACTATGAAACTAAGATGGTGACCAGGGAGCGGGGCACCTGTCAAGGGGCGGGGCTACCCATGCAGCCCTCAACAGCCTGCCAAAACTAGGTAAGTGGCCCTCTGCCCAAAATAATTGCCTGCCCCTGCCTTAATGTAACATAAGATGGCTAACACAGATCTGAGATAATTGTGCCTTGGAGTGGCATAACTTTGAGGCCGATAAAAAGTGCTTACAACCAGTTTAAGGTGTTAATGTGCAGATAATCTAGGTGTTAAGAGTTCCAGGAGCTACCCAAAATTAACATGTGACAAGACCCTAAGTATGGAAGCACACTGAGAAAAAAAGACACAGTCATGCAGATCTTTGCATTTGCCCTGCAATTGGCAGGCAAAGGATCCATCCAAAATGCTTTCTAACACAATTTGGCTCATAAGCAAGGATAGTACCAAGCCATAATAGAGCTGTGCTGGGAAAACATATATCATATAACTAGGCCAGATTACACTTTCCACTAATACTTCTAACATGGATTGGTTGGACAATGTATCCTCCACTTTGTTAGGTACACACTATATTCATGAAGAGAATTCATGCAGAGTAGGAAGGTGGCAGGTTGGCTTTGCAAAATGTGTATATTCTGGTTTAGGGCTATTGGAGGTGTCATTGTACCATGTTCGGACACAGTTTTAGGCTAGCTACCTAGCTCAAATGCCAACAGCAGTGAAGCCAAGATGGCACTGTCTGTAGAAGTTCATCCAGCATTCAGGGTACTCAAGTGGCTAAGAATATGCTGAATCCCATGCAATTATGGCTTCATTTCCATTGTTTCTTGAGCTAGCTAGATGAAAACTAACTCAAGTTGTCTACATGTGTTACAATCACATCTCCAACTGCAAAGGAAACATAACCTCAGAGCAGGCTGCTCACACTGAAACATTAACATTTGTTTTTCAATAACTTAACTGACCCATTCCCTGACAATGAAGGAAGCAGTAAGCTGTACAGACAGTGGAGAGGGATATCCTGTGTACTATATAGTTGGTAGTCTAGTGTATGTGAAGTGTGGGATCAGTTCAATTCCTGCTATACAGGAGTCTAATTGGTATTTTCACTGGCTATTTTAGGAAAGAAGTTGAAGATCAAAAGGAAAAACCTCTCAATCCAAGAAGTACAGATTTGTATTGAGATCTGGCAGTGTATGGAATTTTATACAATGGCTTCTGGGTGTACTGAATCTGTTCTGAGTCCAAACATAACACTTTAGTTCCAGGGTTGTTGATACATTACCCTTTACCAGCACTAAGTTTTACCTGCAGATAATGAATTAATGAATAACAGTTTTATTGTTTTTCCCTAATTTGAAGCTTATGTATCTCTAACTATATCGTACCAATCTTTGTATATTTAGGAATATTGAAAATGCTACATTCTATGGTGCAAATGGGACATATATCACACCAAAAAAAAGTTACAAATGAATTTAATACTGTACATAGGAAGAAAATATATTTCTAGGCAAAATGAAAACTACAGAGCTTTTAAAAAATATTGGCACTACACATGTTAATTTTTGGAGAACTCAATTAATAAACAAAAATGAAAATAATATAGCCTCTATTTTCCTGAATCTCCTTCCCCTTATTACTTCTTTTGCAAGGTGTGAAGAATATCTATCATAATTTGAAGGTTGTTAGTGCCAAATCCTAAAGGCATTTTGATGTCAGAGGGAATTTTATCTAATTAATACCTAAAAGATTTGGCTATAAAAGTTTATCTGGATTAGGTAAATGAAGCCACAAACAATTTCAGTTGTGCTTCTTCTTTAAGACACGCGGCAATAGGCAGACATCCCAATGTTTAAGCTCATATTCAGATATCTATGTCTACTATTAATATTTTTCCGCTTGAAGGAAAAAAAAAACAGAACAAAAATAATTGGAGCGAGATCTGGAGCTCATTACTTTTTCTGAAACTGCATGGGTTCAGATGATATGTGGAATTCATCTCTAGATCCACTTCTGTAATTTTCCTTCACTTGCTAGGTCAGAACCTTTTCTGCTTCTAAGACCTCCAAGTGGCACTTATGTGGTTTTTAGGCATCCAAGCTACTAAACACAGAACTATTCCACATTGCACAATGGGCACAGGACTGTCAAGAAGTCTCGTTTTCTTAAGTTTCTCTATTTTGTCCTGAAAGGCTCTTCAGAAAACTAGACTTGGCCTGACTACAATCCAGAATGGCCGGCCACCCAGTTCAGCTTTGTTGTGATCCATTCCATCTGGAATAAATGTTTAAATTCTGTATAAATCCAAGATTCCTTACACAGAGGAAAATATGCCAAACGACTATTTGAAATTGAGGGAAAGGGGTACCTTTTGACTAACAGCTGGTGGTTATCATGCTTTCCCAATAATTGGAAGACCTGCATCTTGTCCCACTCAGATCCTGCTCAGAACCTGCTGCTCACAAACAGGGGAGAATTGGTGGGTAATGTGGTAGTGGATGGCAACTTGCACAGCAGTGACCATGAGATGATAGAATTCAGGATCATGAGGAAAGGAAGGATAAAGAGCAGAAGAGTAAGGACCCTGGACTTCAGAAAAGCAGACTTTGACTCACTCAGGGAACTCATGGGCAGGATCCCCTGGGAAGCCAGTCGGAGGGGGAAAGGAGTCCAGGACAGCAGGCTGTACTTGAAAGAAGCCTTACTGAGAGTGCAGGAACAAACCATCCCAATGTGCAGGAAGACTAGCAAGTATGGCAGAAGACCAGCTTGGTTTAGCAGGGAACTCTTCAGTAAACTAAATCACAAAAAAGAAGCTTATCGGAAGTGGAAACTTGGACAAATAACTAGGGAAGAATATAAGACTGTTGCTTGTGTATGCAGGGATGAAGTCAGCAAGGCCAAAGCACAATTGGAATTGCAGCTAGTAAGGGATGTAAAGGGTAACAAGAAGGCCTGTGGAGTTATCCCCGATATCTTTTGGTAGAAGAATGAACATACTCAGTTCTTCTGTCTTGCCATAGGGGAGCTTGAGCACTTCTATCTGAGGTTCTTCTACAATGGCCAGGTTGTATTTGCCATTTTGAAGGGGGGTTCAAAAGAGGATGGAGCTAGACTGTTGTTAGTGGTGGCAGATGACAGAACAAGGAGCAATGGTCTCAAGTTACAGCAAGGGAGTTTAGGTTGGATAGTAGGAAGATTTTTTTTTCACAAGGAGGGTAGTAAAACACTGGAACAGGTTACCCAGAGAGGTGGTGGAAGCTTCATCCTTGGAGGTTTTCAAAATCCAGCTAGACAAAGCTTTGGCTGGGATGATCTAGTTGGGGATTGTTCTTTGAACAGAAGGCTGGACTAGATGACCTCCTGAGGTCCCTTCCATTCCTAACTTGCTATGATTCTATGATCCACATCTCCTGATTCCTAAGTAGGTGCTCTAATCACCAAGCTATGAATTAGACAGGAGTGAAGAGATCCTTCCTTCTCCCATTAAAATGGCTCACCTGCTGAAAATAAATGCTGGTTCCAGAAGGAGAGCACACAAGATGGAATCTGACTCCATAACCTAGTAAGGTTACTAGTAATGCTACTCCTGTAGCATTGAGGCCTGGCTTCTGGTCCCTACTGGCAATATTATTAATTCACTTTTCATTAAATAGCCATTGGATCAAATGATTAAATAGGATTGCAAGGAGAAACCAGAACCCAGGACACTTTTTCTCCCTTCCAGGGTATGTCCACACTGTAATCAGAGATATGATTGTAGCTCAAGTACAGTACATATATATGCCTGAGCTGGATCTAAACAGGCTAGGTCAGGACTGATTTATTTAGGTTTTCTGGATAAAAAGGAGATATGAAAATTGACGTAATATTGTTTTGGAATGTTATAACACTGCTCAGCTACATAGGGAAAATGAAATGAGACTACAATGCTTTGCGTTATTTTGATCCTTTAAAATACTCATAAATCCTGGACATCCACGTGATGCGTTCTCTACTTAACTGAAACCACAGCTGTTACCTTCAGCTGTGTAGACCTTGCTACCATGCTTCAAAATATCAACTCATAAGCGTCACCAAAATCTTGAGGCTACCAAAATCTGAGTACATAAATGTGACGACAAAGGGCAAAAGTATATTTTGCAGACCCCTTTAAAAATGCTAAGTGAGGCTCTGTTAATAAGGCCTAATGTCTACATAAAAATCTTCCTCTGCCTTAAGAAGGGAGTTTGTACCCAAAAGCTTGCAAAGAAGATTTTTTTCCAGCTATTTTAGTTGGTCTAATAAAAGATATCAGATTTACCCAAAGAAGCCTGCCTGCCTATGTCTTTAGACCAACATGGCTACAACCAACACCCCTGATACATAAAATTCTTGCATTTATTTTTACAAACTTGGTTGCTGCCAGATACCTTCATCTTCATAAACATTTTATTGTGATTAAATTGCTTTAAAATACTCCAAGTTATGCCTACACTCTCTGCAGAACCCAGCCTAACATAAAATTTTATGTCTCTTAATACTGGTCATTTCATGGCATGCATCTTGCTATCAATCTAGAAATATATATTTTTGAGGAAATATTTGAGTTATTGTTGTGGTTTTTTTTTAATGGAAGTCTTTTCAGCTCTGCAATCAGTTAAGTACTGTATACCTTCATGTGTCTGAATTGCAGTGAACAGTCAGAAAAATATATTTTTTTCACATCTGTTTATCTGAATAAATACATATTGGTTGCTAAGGTAAACAGTACAAAATCAACAGTCTCAATTATCTTATTCTAGAGAACTGCAGCCTTAGGCTGTAATCTCCACAGATCTTTCATGTCAAGCAGTGGCAGGCCAGGTCAGGATACAAATAGAAGAACTCCAAAACAAATCTAAATCATGCAAAAAATCACATTGGTGATTCACTGAACCTCTCACGGGGCAATGAACTAATGAATGTGCCACATTTCAGATATGGTCATTAAAAATCCCAGAATACTAATCTCAAGAACAGGTGATAGTTGGTTTTTTTTTGTTTTTTTCCTCTAACCAAAATACGAGTAATAATATTAAATTTTCCTAACTTTAATTCCCTTTAATACTGTTGTTCATCCCAAAACACTTTACAAACAGTTCATCGATCTATTTAGTCTTTACTTAGGAAAGTAAACTTGTGTGTAAATCTGTTCCTATTCAAGACAACACTTACACATATGTAATTAGACACTTGCTTGAGTCTCATTGAAAGCAATGGGACATAAGTACATGCCTAAAGTTGAGGGATAATTCCTTAAATCAGGGCTTAAATGAGTTTAATCACAGGGAATTAAAAAGCAGAATAATTTTAAGAAGATTTCTTTGGGCTGGTCTTGAGCTGGACAGTGGCTTTGCTACTATACCCGGCAAAGTTTTCAAATCAACTAGAAAGATTCAGCACTACATAATAAGGAAACAAAATCCAAGGCAAAACATGAAAAGGGCCTTCTGTGATTGAAGGCTTGTCTGCACTAAGGAAATGTACCCACCATTGTTTACACTTCCATTAAAACTGGTGTGTCACTCTGGAAGTTTGAGTGAAGGGATATTTGTGCAAGACAATACATTGTCAAATATACCCTCAGGTGTTAGAGATCACATAGCTGCTATATCATGTATATAGTAGAGTGCCCTGCTTGGCTCATCAGCTCTACTTATAAGCAGGGTATCTTAGCCTATGAGGAAGGCCATATAAATGCAGCTATACTACTTCTGGTGCCAAAGCTGTGTAGGTGTACCCTAGATACACTACCAGCTGCAGGCATTGTTTTCATTCACAGTGGGATATTCCTTGTGTAGACAAGACTCTTGAGGCACAGCTATAGCATATTATGTACTGCTCTCAGAATATTATATGGCTCTGTCTACCTTGCAGAGGATCTGAGGTAGGTGTGACTGATTTTAAAAATGGGGTCAGCCTCTCAGGGGTGTTGCTCCCAGGACAAAACCAAGTTTATCCCATTTTGGAAAAAAACCCACCTTTTTGTATCTAATATAAAAAATACATCTTTAAATAGGGATTAACATATATTTTTTTAATCCTTAGTGATCAAGAGAATACCCCTATTTCTAAATTAAGTTTATCCAATTAGAATATTGTAGTAAAACAGGTAATTCTGTAATTCTAAGATTTTTTTTTCAAATGTATATAAATCTGATTATGCACTTAATTCAGTCATAGAAAAAAGGGGGCTGGTGAGGACCTCAGCAGGTCAGTTAGTCCAACCCCATGTTCAAGATAGTTGAAACCAGTATCATCCAGATGCCTGTTTAACCTGCTTTTAAAAACTTCCAAGAATGGGACTCCACAGTCTCTAGGTAATCTGTCCCTATACTCAATCACCCATCATAGTTGGAAACTTCCTCCTAAAATCCAATATAAATCTCCTTTGTTGTAAACTGAGACTGTTATTTCTTGCCCTATTCCTGTGGCCACAATGAAGAGCCTATTGCCCCCAGTTCTCTTTTCCAAACTACATAAACCCAATTCTTCTCATTTCCTTTCCTTGTAGGTCATGTTTCCTAGACTTGTAACCATTTTTGTGGCTTTCTGCTGGATTGTTTCCAATTTAACTATGTCTTTTTTTAAAGTGCATTGCCCCAAACTGTACCTTGCTGTATTCAGCAGCAGAGGAAAAGAGAAGACAAGCAGCAATGGTGACACTTAGCCCCTGGGAGCTGGAGGTTCACGAAAGCAGCAACTGAGAACCACTGCTCATCCCCTCTACTCTTTTCTCCTGCTGTTGAATTCAGTGGGGGACAGGCAGAAGGGGAAAGTTGAATAGGTATGGCACCCACCTACTGGACTCTGGAGTTACTTGAAAGTAGGGACTCATGACAGACCCATGCTGACCAGCTGGTGAGCTCATATAGCTCACAGCACATACAGAGCTCAAGGCAGGAGCTAACTTAACATTGTGGTGAGCTCAGGAGAGGTCACTGGTATCCAAGATCCTGGCAAGCGGTGTGTGGCCATAACCCCTTCAGCTGTGTGGCACATCTGTAATGAGCTCTCTTCACTGCACGAGACGCACTGCTGAAGTGGGTGTAGTCGCACCCTCCTCACAGTGATCCTCAAGCTGCTCATGTTGATATTTAAGTTTGCAGTCCACTGTAATCTCCAGGTCCTTTTCTAGAGCACTGCAGCCTGACCCCTCATTCCCCAGTTTGTATTTGCACATTGATTGTTCTGTCCTGAGTAATTAAGTTCAGATTTGTTATCCGGATCATTCCTAATCCTATCCCCTAAAATGTACCATTGCAAAGTTGCTGGCCATACACTCACCCCCTTCCTCCAGCTCAGCAACATCTATGATTGGTGATTCATCAATCATGTCTCATGATCAGTTTGGATTTTGACAAATCAGCATTTTCCAGTGAAAAAATACTTTGTCAGAAAATTTCTGACTAGCTCTAATTATCTTGTCTTAATGCACAGAAAAGTTCTTAAATGATATATTGATACTTTTATAAAAAACGTTCTTTAATGAATCTGAAATCACAAACTTATTTTATAAGTCTTTCCAAAAACCCATAAACATGTTCAAAACATTTAAGAAAATTTAAAAGATATACAAACCCTCGAGTTCCTTAACTCTGAAGGAAAACTTATTACATTAATCTCCAAATTCATATTAAATATAAAATGTATTTTTGAAAGTCAGAAGGCTGAAAATAAATCAGCCTCTGGAAAATCTGGGCATAGGGCTACATCTCACTATCCCTGGCACAGAGTGAAGAATGACATATAATTTTTTCAAATAACACAAATAAATAATAGGGGGCGCTACGAGATGCTGTCACCGTAGCGATGAGCTATGGGGATGTAGCTCATTGCTACAGCAACCTAGTGTCGGCAGGCATGAACTGTGATGCTGCCACTACTGCACAGTAGCAAGCACAAAACAACCCATTCGGCACTGGGACCACACAATATCAGTGGTTACTGAGCAGTTGGGTGCACATGTAGATGGCCCAGGGAAAAGCGGCTAGAAGGGTAAGGTTTCTGCTATTGTGCTTTTGCGGGCTTGTAAACTGTGCCGCATGGTGGGTTTTGTGGCTCATTGACGTTTATTGGGCCTACAGACTATGATCTTGCCAACTGGATAGCTAGATCCAACTTTTCATAGGTAGAGAACATGTAGCTGCTAACCCAGCTGCCTGCAGCAGTAGTGATGAAAGAGAGACTTGCTCACTATGTTCTTTTTTCTGTGCTAGTGTACAAGCATAGTATGGGTCTACTGAATGGTTAGCGCCATGGTACTTTATTGCAGGGTGGTTAAATTGAAAAGACTATGAGGGCATGTTTATAAGATATTAAGTACTGGAGAAGTTTTGCTGATATGATTGTTATCAACCCTTACTGTTTTTACTGGGTTGCACTGCAAATGCATATGCAATGCTTACGCCATGTGCAATGTTGAGGTTACGCTGTGCTAGCCACTGTTCATCCATAGCACTGAAACAGCTGCACTCTGAAATAGCTGCACTCAACGTGAATGTAGCATCCAGTAAATGTTATACTAATAAGGAGAAAAAGAATTAGCTTTCCTGCCACCTTTTGTTTTGAATCCTGCAGAACCTTGGGGCTCGGTAGGGGTGGGGAAAGTGAGAGGGGAAGGAGAACTTGAAAAAAAAAAATCACATATATGCAGTAAGGCACAGAAATGGCAAAGTGTAGATTTCAATGCAGTGTGTTGTCTTAAGGACTTATTTTCAATAACATTCTACCTGAAAACCAGATATAGCTGCCATCCTTACTCTCCCCCCACCTCCCTGTCTCACAGCCATTAACTTCTATCCCCTCTGATCTTCCATGCCATGCAGTCAAGGTTCTTTGGGTAAATCTGATACCTTTTATTAGACCAAATGCAGTTGTGTTTTCGCAGACCTGCATTTTGCATATGGGCATAAGCTTCTATTTGACCCTAGAGAATACATTAACACCAGCAGACTCTCCCTATGCCTGAAGGGTGGTTATGCCTAAAAGCTTGTAAGGAACAATTTTTCCAACTATTCAGTTGGTCTAATAAAAGATATCACATTTACCCATAGAACCTTATCTTGCTAAGCAAAAAGATTCGCAAATAGGGCAGAGTAAGTTGCTATTCAACCAGACTACGAGACACAGACCTTGGCCTGTTATGATACTACTATTTGAAACAGAGTAATTCTTTTGAATTTTGCTATTGTTTACTCATACTGTATAAATGATAATACAGGCAGTCCTCAACTGTGTGCTGCCACTGCCACCGCTGCCACTCGCCCAGCTGGGAAGGGGCAAGGCAAAGTCACTGCTTGTGCGGGAGGCACAAGGGAGGCTGAGGCAGCTCTGGCCACTGTGTGCTGCTTGTCCATAGGCAACGGAGTGGCTCTGCCCCACCCCGGCTGGGTGAGTGGCAGGAGGGCATAGCCCCCACTCCCAGCGCCCTCCGCTGCCAGCCTAGAGTACAGCCCGGTGCAGCCCCGGCCACACCCACCCCATACAGATCCAGGGGCATACCCCCCAACCCATGCCCTCCCGGACTGGTGGCAGGAGCAGCAGCGAGAGCTGCTGGACACACCACCAGGTGAGCAGCTCCCAGACTGGATTCATGTAGCAGTGGGAGCTACCCACCCTCTCCCTGCACCCCTGCTGGACAGCCCTTGCCCCAGCTCCTGTCCCAGTCCCAGCCCCAACCCCTCCCTCACTGAAGGGGTGTTGATCTACCCCCACACCACAACAGACTGACCAGCTGGAGGCAGCTGGGTGGAGTGTGGTAAAGGAACCAATTCCCCATATATAACATTGTTCCTATGGGAAAATTGGTTCTGAGCTACAACTTTTTGACTTAAGACATGTTTTCAGGAACCAATTGCACTGTAAGTCTGAGGACTGTCTGTATAGCATGATTAGATACTGTTCCAAGCAAACACAAGCACATGAAAATATTTTTATCACCTTACAGTAGCTTTCCTGTGAGAAACATTTACATGCATTAAAGTAATGATAGTTTACCCAGAATGGTCCAGATTCTTACAGTGATATATTTTATTGGACCAACTGTATAGTTGCGATAGTCAGACAAGCTTTCAAATGCAAAACATTCTTCATCAGATCTGACCAGAACAAGCCATGCAAAGCATAGTAAAAAACAATTGTAGGAGGGTGTGAGAGAAGTTCTGAGACGTAGCATAACTGAACACAGAAATAAAAATACTACTAATCAGCTGAGTTTACCTAGCAAACAGAAGGACTGGAATACCAGGAACAATTTGCAGGAGTTCCATTTATCAAAGCTCTGCATGATGAAATGTGTCTAAAACCTGTTACTGTTCATAATCTTGGGGTGGACAACCTCTCTACCAAACTCCACTGAAAAAAGAAATGAAAATTGAAAACACCAATAATTCTGAATTTTGGAGGAGAATTCTGAAGTTTTTATTTCTTATCTTCAAAATCCTACTGCGTTTCCAGAAAGTGACAACAATAATAATAAACCCTGTAGGGCTGGAATAGACTTCAAGGGATTATCTGGTCCAACCCCATCCCAAGGCATATGCAGCTATTAAAATAATAAATAAATAATAATGTTAACAGTAGTAGTAGCAAGCCATCATCCCAGTATAGCTACTGGTTCCCCTCCCATTAGATGACTCTTCTCATCTATCAGACCTTTCCACATCTCATTAATAACATTTGGTTAGCCTGGGTAACTGTGTTATGTCACATTGTTTTCAGGAGATTTTCTCCTTCATCTATTTTGGCACTGATTTCTTCCTGGGCTTTTTCTTATTGTCATCTTTGCAATCCTTCAGCTAAGGACTAATTACTCAATAATTCCTACAGTAATGTTATTAGGCCACCAGCATATGGCTTACTTAATACAAGGGGAATTTTTAAATGTCTGCTAATCCAGTAGTCACTTGCGTAATTTATTTCTCAGTTATTTCCTGTTTCCTTAGTACAGTAATATATTAGTTGCTCCCTAGTGGCAAAAGTCATACACTCAGATGTAGTCCTACATGATTTATTAACAGGATGAAAAAAGTCCAACCATTATTATACTAATATGTAAATCTTACACTGTGTCTTATTTCCTTATCTATTATTTTATTTTTTATGGCTTTAGAATTGACTATTAATACTAACTTTCCAAAATTAATTGCACTTAAAAGAATTAATTTGAAAACCTACCTGGGGAAAAAATGGAATGGTATATGTAAGTGCTAGCTCTTTAAGATAAATATTTAAGGACAATGTATTACATGAATTAAAATCAAGACTTTCAGTTTTGAATATGACTACTGAGGTAAATCAGAACTTCATAAGACAGGCATAAAATCTAGGTTTCCTGACCCAAAGCAGAAGTTCCTTATTCTTTGAAGGTGAATCTTCTTCACTGTGAGCAGAGTAAGGACGATGAAACTGAAGAAAATTGTTCTGATTCCATTCACGAGATAACAGTAATAAAAACAGACCAATGTGCCTTGAGAGTGATCATTTGTATCAGCTCATGAATTAAAATTCAAACTATAACTTTATGCTGCAATTTGTATACTGAAATGTCTAGACCAGGCTCACTGCTGTGAGGATGCAACAAGAAGCACTGCCTTCCTATGTCAACCACTGCTTTCTCTGCTGCCTAGGCTGCAAGTCTTGTTCAAGCCAGAGACATTCCCAACAACTAGGATGCTTCTTCTCCTGTTGCAAGTGCGCCCTGGTCAGCTGCCTAATACAGAAGAGTTCTATGACACTTTGTATCTAAGGATATTCTGGAAAATTAACAAACTTGAGGGAACTGGTTTCTGTGTAAAAGATTACCAGGAAGGAAGTTTACATTCTGGACTATCCTCCCAGCTGGCAAAGCAGTGTATTAGTGGTTGCAACTGTAGAAAGTTATGAGAGGCATGAAGAAACAGAGTACTCAGACCATATCAGGACCTAGATCTGAGGGCTGCAAACATAACAGGAATGAGAAAAATGACGCAGAAAATGAGAAAAACAGTTCTATTTTTCTTGCAAACACTTGTCACCTCACCCCACCAGAGAAACCACTGCTTGCTCTTTCAGTTTATGTTACTATTCTCCTCAGTATGGTAAGTGTGGTGTAGGGTCATTAAGGTTTTCAATGCACAGTGACAGTAAGTGACACAACAAAGCTGACAGGAGAGGAAGCCCGCAAAGCTTGGTGTCATCATCATATCATAGAATAATAGAATTATAGGAAATTAGGGTTAGAAGGGAGCTCAGGAGGCCATCTAATCCAACCCCCTGCTCCAAGCAGGACTGTCCTCAACTACATCATCCCAGCTAAGGCTTTGTCTACCTGTGTCTTAAAAACCTCCAAGGATGAAGAGTCCACAGCCTCTCTGGGTAACCTGTTCCAGTACTTTACTACCCTCCTAGTGAGAAATGTTTTCCTAATATCTAACCCAAATTTCTCTTGCTGCAACTTGAGGCCTTCGCTCCTTTTTTTGTTATCTGCCACCACTGAGAACAGTCTAGCTTCATGTTCTTTTGAGCCACACTTCAGTTAGTTGAAGGCTGCTATTAAATACCCGTTCAGTCTCTCTTCTCCAAACTAAATAAGCCCAGTTCCCTCAGCCTCTTCTCAGAAGTCATGTACCCCAGCCCCCTCACCATTTTTGTTGCCCTCTGCTGGACTCTCTCTAATTTGTCCACATCCTTTCTGTAGTGGTGGCCCAAAACTGAACACAGTGCTCCAAATGTAGCCTCACCAACAGGTGCAACAGGTGCATTTCAAAATAAAAACTACTGCGGCACTACACAAAAGTAGCTGAAGTTTAGCTGTGCTTAATGGTATGGGAAAATGGAATGCCTTGAGCTCTCACCCAGCTCTCCTGCCCCCTTGTGCACTCTGAAACATCCTGCATCACCAGCAAACAAACAAGACATGAAAATAAAAATCAAATAAGTGAATTGGGGCCAAACTGGGTAGTAATCCAGCTGCCCAGTGCAATTGCAGTGTTTTGCTGTATAATTCAGTCCTCGTTTCTCCCAGGTATTGATGTTAAGATTCAGACTGGCCTTCAAGATGATTATAGGACCTGTTTTAGGAGCTGGTTATCAGGAATCCTTATGACACGAAGAATCCTTCTGAGCACCAATGAACCTGGCACTGTATAAATATGGTTTCAATGCTCATGGTGTTTGTTTGAGCCAAAATACTGGCATTTGTTCTCTGCTCTTCCAATTGATACAGAAGACTTTCTGAAAATATCACTGATGAAAACATTCCAAACCTTTCAGCTGGTTTTGATGTCACCCAATTTTCATACAGGAGAGGATGACAGCAACCTGGTTGATGAAAAGTTTGGTTTGAGTCCTGATGTCATGATCATCACAGCCATGATTTCAGGGATGCCCAAAGGCAGCACTGGCAGATTTTATCTGGTGTTGAATATCGCTGTCTATGCTAACTTTTTGGAAAAGGTGGCTGCCCAAGTACAGAAAATGCTCAACATTTTTCAAGGATTGCCCTCTAGTTGTAATATGTAGAGGAGCAGCTAGGTTTGCGGTAGGTTGATAATGAATCTTGTTTTTTGTGAAGTGAACACTAAGTGCAGGCATTTCATATGCTTCTCAGAAACAGTCAAGAGTGACTTACTACAAGTCCATTGTATGGTCCTTTAGAAAATTAAGAGTTTAAAAAGTTTATGAACTCCCAAAAATAGTGTAATGTTTTTTATGTCATAGGTTGGATACTTTTCTTCATATTGTTAGTCTAACCCTCCCCTCCCATGTTTCTCCAAAAGTTTATTAAATCATTATAATAAAATGCAGAAGCCATTCTGTTTTGTAGCCAGACCTTAGTGACTTCTTCAGTTGCAGAACAATCAATGCCTTATATTATCCAGAGCTACCTCCTATTCCCTTCCTTTCACTCTAACATGCCTCCATCAATCACTAGTCAGCAGACCAGTCCTAAAACCCTCATGTCCCAACATAAGGGGACTATGTTCTGCCCTTAGTCATCCACCAATTTCCACTCACTTAAATAAGCTTTGAAGTGTGCTTGTAAGGTCAACAGATCAATAGGAGGAGAATATTCAAAAGGAATGGACCCTTCTTTCTTCTGCCTAGCTGGGGTCAAAATTATGGACTTACAGGGTGTTTTCCTGTTTTAAAGAAGTAAATAAAATTTGACTGGTATCAGGAAAAAAGGCTTTTCAATTTCTTATTGCAAGTAAATATCTGAGAGCACTTCACAGACCAGCACAGAGGACTGACTATTTATAGAAAACAGGGTCTCCATTTACACATATCAAGTAATTTCAAGCCATATATAGAGGCAGGCCTGCCATCCTAGCCCAGGAACTGAACAAGTGACTGTGCAGAAGCTGGAGGTCCACTGGGTCCTGGCTGGAATAGATCATGCCTTGCCCCAGCTAAACAATAGTTCTCTACACAAAGTCAGTTTATTTTGTGGAGAAGAAACAAATTAATTTTAAGTGAAATTATTTGAGCATCCTGTTTAATTCCAACATTTTTTAATGAAAACAGGCCCTTGTCCATACTTTGTAAATAAAGCAGTTGTAACAAAGAAATACTTCACTTCATCATAAATTTCTCCTCTAAATTTGCAAGATCCTGAATATTAGCTAACTGCTCACATCAAAAGGAGTAAGCATGCAGTATCCTATATATTTGTAAATTTTTGCATTCATACACATGGTTTGTTGGTGCTCATTTGGATTTCATTCATGGCTCTATTCCATTAAAAATCCCACTGGCATCAGTAGGCTCTTTAAGTATTCCAAATCATAGTGATATAACTATGGTCTCCCTGCTACTAGAACCACTGGGTGCGTCCACATGAGCACGCACGTGCCTCTTGTCCTGCCTCAAACCCCTTTGAGGAGGGGCAACAGGCACATGCAGGAATGAAAAAGTGTTCCTCATGCAGCAAACTTGCAGCGCAGAGAGAAAATTAGACCCCTGGATATCCAGGGGTCTAAAAAAACCACACTCGGAAACAGCGGGGCAAGGCATGGTCTCAGACAGCATGTGGAGGCAACCCGAGAAGAGGTCCTCCAGAGAGATGCTTTGGTATTGGGCCAGAGATCTCTATGGTTTCCGCTTGCCCTGCACTGAAGCACGCCCATTGAGCGTGCCCAGAATAAAAGCGGGGGCAAGGCTGAGAGCCTGTTTGAGGGTTTAGTTGGAGTAAGGTCTGTAGAGAACTTCTAGACTGGACACTAAAGCCATGGCAGATCAAGGTAAGAAGGGGAGGGGGGAATGGAAATTTTCTTTCTAAAAGGGAAACCCATGTTTCCCTGTTTGCAAAGGGCTCTGCAGGCTGCTGGTGTCAGCCTGCAAGAGCCACTTGCAAACACCTGGCCCGTGGCTTGTGTGGCCTAGGGGTGGATGGTGTGTGAGGGTGGGGGGCTTCTGTGTGGCTGTTGGGGTACATGGTGGGTCCGGCAGTGTTGGCGGTGGCACCTGCCACCGCTTCTATCCCTGCTGCACATGGCTGGAGGTGCTGATCTAGCCCGATGCCACCTGCCCCACCTCGGGCAGGACCCAGCCAGCTCTTGCCAGGGGTGGGCAGGTGGCATCAGGTCAGATCAGCACCTCCAGCCACCTGCAGCAGCGATACAGGTACAAGGAGCTTTCAGCCAACACATGCAGGGTCTCGCGGCTCCCTCTTGCAAGCAGCTGCAGGACTCGGTGTAGCAGGGGTGGGGGTGGGGGTGGGAGAGTGTAGCCTCCCTCTCCCCAGTCCCGCAGCTGGCTGCAAGAGGCAGCCATGGGACCCTGCATGTTGGCTGGTGGCTCCTGGCAGTGTCACCGGGGGCTCCGCCCTGCTGCATGTGGCTGGAGGTGCTGATCTGGCCTGATGCCACCTGCCCACCCTGGGCAAGAGCCGCCTGGGTCCTGCCCAGGGCGGGCAGGTTGCATCAGGCTAGATCAGCACCTCCAGCCACCTGCATCAGGGATAGAAGTGGCAGTGAGACCCAGCCCACTCTTACCCGGGGTAGGCAGGTGGCATTGGGCCAGATCACCACCTCCAGCCACCTGCAGCAGGGCAGAGCCACCGCCGACACTGCTGGGAGCTGCCAACCAACATCCAGGGTTCCCTGGCTGCCTCTTGCTGGCAGCTGCAGGACTGGGGGGTGGGAGGCACACACTGGGGGCTGGGCATGGCAGATGTGGGAGTGTGCCCCACACCCCCAGTCCCTCAGCTGCCAGCAAGAGTCAGCTGCAGGACCCTGCACGTTGGGTGGCAGCTCTTGGCAGTGTCGGCTGCAGCTCCCACCACCACTTCCATCCCTGCTGCAGGTGGCTGCAGGTGCCAGTCTGGCCCGATGCCACCTGCCTGCTCTGGGCAAGAGCCGGCCAGGTCCTGTCTGAGGTGGGGCAGGTGGCATTGGGCCAGATCAGCACCTCCAGCCACCTGCAGCAGTGATACAAGGGTGGTGGGAGCCTCCCCCGCACTGCCGGTGCCGGGGGCCAGCGTATGAAGGATCCTGCAGCCGCCTCTTGCAGGCAGCTGTGGGATTAGGTGTAGCAGGGGTGGGAGTGTGCTGCAAGAGGCAGCTGCGGCTACAAGAGGCAGCTGCAGGACCCTGCATGCTGGCTGGTGGTTCTCGGCAGTGTCCATGGCGGGTCCGCCGCTGCTGCATGTGTCTGGAAGCTGGCTCTTGCCCGAGTTGGGGCAGGAGGCATCTGGCCAGATATGTATCTCCAGCCATGCGCAGCAGCGGCGGAGGCCCTGCAAAATGGCTGGGAGCTGCCAGCCAGCATATGAAGCATCCCAAGGCTTGCAGGCAGCTGCGGAACTGGGTGTGGCAGGGGTGGGAGTGTGCCCCCTCCCCCAGTCCTGCAGCTGCCTGCAAGAGGCGGCCATGGGACCCTGCATGTGTTCGCCGGCAGCTCCCAGTGCTTCTACCACTGCTGCAGGTGGGTGGAGGTGCCGATCTGGCCGATCTGGCCCCACTGTGCTAGGTGGGGCACTTGGCATCTGGCTGGGTTGGCACCCTGTGCCACGTGTAAGCCTGCAAATCGCCACTGATGGTCCCACAGTTGCCTTTTGGAGGCAGCTGTAGGGTTGTGTGTGGTTGGGGTGGGAGTGTGGCCCCCCCCCACCCAAAAGCCCCCTGACCCCACACATGATGTATATTGGCCCCCAACACCCACCCAAGAACCCCCCCAACCCTACATATGGCGCAGCTGGCCCCACCAGCATGCACCGCTTGCAAATGTGAAACACAAGTAGGGGGTGGGGGTCCCGCTGGCCAACTGCTGGGCGCAGCTAGCCAGCACATGGATGGTCCCGCCCTGCCTTTTGCAGGCAGCTTTGGAGCTCTTTACAGAAAGGGTGGGAGTGGGGAGGGGGAGCGGCAACCCGACAGTGGCACAGCCAGGCCTTGTGGGCATGCACCATGTGCAGCAGGTGATCTCAGGTGGCAGCTGGAGCCACTGGGGGACTCCGGCAGCATCAGGCAGCTACTCCTGTGAGGATCCTGGGGCTGCCTGATCCTGGCAGTTGTAGAGGTTGGGGGGAGGGGGCAGGGGTGTGCATGTAGCTCTCTCTTTTTTCCATCCCCCCAACACGTAAAATTGTCACGATGTCATTAAAGCACTGTCCTGCTTTTTTTCCTTTCTCTTGCTCTCTCTTGCTTGCTGTCCTTTATATGTATATATAGTTGGGTTCCAGGTTACTTGTGGGAATTCCTGGGATTTGTAATTTGAATCTGAGGTTTTGAATTGTGTATACAGGGAACCTTGGGATCCCTGCTGGTGAAGCAACTGGTGGGACCCTGGCACAGGAACCTGGCCAGGGCCGGCACTGGGGACCTACCTGGAGGGCAGAGGAGGTGGCCAACCTCCTGGCCATTTGGGGCCAGGAGGACACACTCTGACAATTTAGGGCAGGTCACCGTAACAAACATATCTACAGGGTGATAGCTGCCCAGATGGCAGAGTGGGGGCACCGGAAGACATGGCAGCAGTGCCATACTAAGGCCAAGGCTTTGCGGCGGCAATTTACTGCTGTCCATGATGCCAACCGGCGGTCAGGAGCGAGGCGCACCACCATACTCCACTATGAGGAGCTGGCTCGCATCCTGGGGCCCACAGCCACCGAGCCCCTCCACTACTCCTTTGCCACTGGGCAAAAGGCAGCAAGAGGAGCAGCCAGTGCAGGGACCCAGCCGGAGTCCCCGGAAGCAGGGCCATCCTCTAGACTTGCTGGCCTACCATTGCCAAGCGTTAGGAGCAACAGCAGCAAGGGGCAGATGCTGCCAGGCACAGCCAGTGTCATCACCATGCCTGACGGGAGCCCCGAGCAAGATGACCCCTTCCTCCTGCTGAACAGCAGTAACAGTGGGGAGGGGCAGCCCAGGGTGTCACCTACATTGGTGGAGAGCACACCTCAGCAACCTTGCCACCATCCCTCACTCCCCCCGGAGGCTGGGTCCAGCTCTGCCACTCAACCCAGCCACCTTTCACCAAGACCAGGTAAGTCCTACACATGCCATGGGGAATTGGGAGCTTCTCCCTCAGCCTGCTCCTCCTCAAGGCCTCATGTGTGTCCTTGCAGCCTCCCTCCCTGCCTTCCTCCTCTCCTAACTTCCCGCCCCCCCTCTTCTCAATTGGCCATGCTGAGGCCTACTTCCCAGCAGGGCCAAGACAATCCCCCCACCTTGCCAGCACTCCCTGCTGGATGGAGCTGGCCCTGGTGACAGCAGGGGGGAGAAGTAGGACTCACCCCACAAGCCTATGGGGCCCCAGCTCCACAGCACTGGGGCCACTACTTGAGGACCTGGCCCTCTTGGAATGCTGATATTCGCTGGTAGGGAGATGCTGGGCACCATAGCCTGAGCTGGCTGTGATGCTTGTCCCCAGGAGGATCCCTCCAGGCACATCGTGAGAAGGGATGGCCAGATCACAGGATGGTCGTGGCCCTTGTCAGGGGGATGGGCCCACATGGGTCTGGGCGTGGACACATGGGCATGTACTGCCTGTGTGACCATGTGCCCAAGACTGAGGCTAATCCTTGGGGACCCTCACGAGGCTGTTCCTGACCCATGCCATGTTGCTGTATCTAAAAATGGCTATCCACTTGCTCTTTCTCCAGACAGCCCATCTGCCAGAGGAGAGGCCGCTGCCCTGCACCCAGGAGCTGCCTGCCAAGTCTCCCAGACACCAGGGGCTATCCAGATGCACTGCCTGTGGCAGGAGCAGTGCACCGAATGAGAGGGCTGGCAGGAGAAGGTGGTTCAGGAGGAGCGGTTACGCCACCAGCAGGCACAGGACTTTCAGACCCAACTCCTGCAGAGCTCTGCCAATTCTGCCATGACCATGCTGTGGCCATAGGAAAGTTGCAAGCTGGGAGGGAGGCCCTGGAGCACCTAGTCACCCTGATTGAGGGGGAGTGGCAGCTGGTCAGGGAGAACCTGGAGGAGACACGGCAACTCCGGGCCTCCATTGACACAGCAATAGCCCATGAGAGCAGGGTCAGTGACCAGCTCATGGCTGCCATTCCTGCCCCAGCCACTCCTGCTGCTGTCCCCCAGGCTCCACCAGCCCCACCACAGCCATCTAGCCATCCTGTGCCCCTGGCACCAGGGGCAGGGCCCAGCTGGGGGCAAGTTGGCTGGATGGTGCCACAGTTGCCCTCCAGCAGGCCCCTCAGGCCCATTATGGGCATCAAGTGACATGGGTCTTGCTTCCCCTTCTCCCAGGCCCAAACCAGCCTGTAGTGGCTGCCCCACAGGAGGAGCTCCCACCCTTCTCCCCAGAGCAGCTGCACCCTGGGCCATGTCCTCATGGCCCACACACATGTGGTGGTAGGCCCAGATCCCATGAACCAGGTCAGGGCCATAGGGCAGCTAATCCCTGAGCCCCTCCTCCCTGTGCCCTGGTCCCTCTCCTGTTCCCTTGGGTCACATATACAGTTTTTATATTTGTTTCACAGTTGGGGTTGATGCACTGGTGGTGTTTGGATAGTTTTGTGTTGAGAGGGAAAGGGAATAAAATTGCCTTTGTTTTCAATATGGCCATACTGTGTGTGTTATTGAGGTCCTAGTCATGGACAGGGATGGAGGCCCCTGAGCAGGTGGCCTGGCACTGGTGTAGTGCCCTACTCAGACGGGTGAGCCAGAATGTGGGAGGCAATGGCATCCCGCACTCTGGCACCTATGTGTTGCTGCTGGAGCGGGTGCTCCTCATCTGCGACACTGCCTGGCTGGCCGGCTCTGCTGCAGCTGCTGCCGGGTGGGCTGTGATATCTGGCAGGTCACCTCCATCCACTGGGTCTCAAATACCTTTCCCCGGGACTTGCACACATTGTGCAGGACACATGCTGTGGTGATAATACAGGGTATGTGCTGTGGCGCTGTCTCCAGGAGGGTGGTGAGGCTCTGCCAGCGTCCCTTCAGATGGCCAAACGCCTGCTCGACAATACATCGGCAGTGGGCAAGGGCCTCATTGTACCTCTGCTGCTGAGGATCCAGAGGTCCTGGGAAGGGGCGCATCAGCCAGGGGAGAAGTGGGTATGCTGCATCTGCCATGATGACTGGTGGCATACTGACATCCCCAATGGTCAGGTCTTGGATCCCTGGGGCAAAGGTCCATGCCTGCATCAGTCCTGGAAGTGACGAGTGGCGCAGCACACGGGCGTCATGGGCACTCCCAGCCCAGCCGGTGTAACTGTGGGTGAAGCGGTCACGATGGTCTACAACCACTTCAAGCACCACTGAGTTGCTGCCATGGCGGTTGATGTACTGGCACCCTCCCCCAGGGGGGCAGAGGATGGGGATGTGAGTCCCATCGAGTGCCCCTACACAGTTGGGGAGCCCACAGGTCCCAAACCCTGCCACCACCTCCCCTGGGTCAGCCAGCTGAATGACTCAGTCGGCTAGGGTGTCTTGGATGGCCCCACATACATCCAAGGCAGCCTGGCCAGCGGTGGACTCCCCACCCCAAAGGAGTGGGCCACATACCGCCCAGGCCCATGTGCGGCGGTACACGCGGGGAGTGATTACAAGGTATTCATTGTCAGCTGCTCCCTCTGTTGGGTCTGACCTGGCAGTAGTGGGGTGGAGGGCTGCAACAGGGGCTGGCAGCATGGGTATGCTCCTCCCCAGCAGGGCCAGCTGGTACTCACAGCCCCAGGCTAGGCTGGTGACTCTGGTTCCAGACCGGGCTGTCTGGATGTAGTGATGCTGCTGTGCAGCCACCACCCACTGGCAGTTGGCCCAGAGGTTCAAGCAGCTCTGCTGCAGGGCCTGTACCAGAGCCCAGGCAGCCGTGTGGTCTCTGTATGTGTCTGGTAGGTGTGCAGCCATGGGGCCACAGCTGCAAGCAGGCAGATTCTGTTGCAGATGGCAGTAAGTTACAGCCAGCCAGCAGTCCTCACTGTCAGACTGCTGTAACGGGTAGAGGGCTCAAGGGCCACTGTAAGTCAGGGCAGCTTTGGCAATCCAGCTGGCACGGGGAGCTGGTGTTTCCAGATGCCAAGTGGCTGGGCCTCAGAAGCTCCTGAGGGCAAATAACCCACAGCTGCTGTCCAGGGCAGCTTTTTATACTGCTGGGGCCAGCACAGGTGGTGGCCCTGGGCTCTCGTTCCCCCAGCTGAAGACCCAGGAGGAGCCAGGCAGGGTTATTTTGCCCCAAGTGGCACAATTTGTTCCACACCAAAGTGCATGTCCGAGCACATGCGCTGAGGCAAAAAGCCCTGGCACCAATTTGCACCGCTTCTATTTGAGCTGCTGCAAATGCATGTGCTTGCATGTGTGGATGCACCCACTGGAGCCATTACCAGAGTTTAACTAAAATTTAAGAAAGCTTCAACATTCATTCCTCCCCTGCCCATAAAAAGAAGCAAGGGTTGGCAAAATATTTCTACATCTTTTCAATAGCCATCTGTATAGCACCAAAGGAAAATATCCTTGTTTCATAATGCGTCACCCCAGACATTCAACATAATCCAATTATTCTCAAATCCAAGGTTAGCACATCTGAATGGGGTTTCTTACATAAATGTAGATTAGGAGGGGGAACCAACAAGGGACTGAACTCTGTTATTTTAAGAGTGATGGCATTATTATCGCTTCACCAAAATACACCTTTTCAAGAAGTACAGGTCTGTATCACGTAGGCCAGGTTAATAGGCTTTTAATCCTAGATCCCCCTCAGCCATCTGTTGCCTACTTTCTTTTCTGCATGTAAAGCTCTGAGATCAGTGCCTTACATAACTTTAGAGGAGAGCAGTTAGGCCAACCATAAATAAAGTTCAGTATTATTTAAAGGCTCATACAAAAAAGATAACAGATCTTACAACTTTATCCTTTAAAAAAAGGTTGCTGTTTTAGGTTCAATAATTATTTTTTATTTTATATATTAATGCCAAGTTTAGTTAAAATCCAATAAAATCAAGGTTAATTAAAAATGCATTAAGTTAATATTAATATTAGAAAAAAGGTCACTTTTCTCTCACATAATTCTAGAAATCACTGTTTAGTGTTATTTAGGTTTTATAGGCATCCTAATGAATGATAAATTTCCTTAAAGACTTTTTCCCTATCTTTCCTTAAGCTGTTTCAAATTGTCCTTTGAACTTCAGAGATCAGAGTTATACCTATTGGCAGCAAAAGGCATGTCCAGTTTGAAGTAAAACACAAATCAAGACAGAAGAACAACTAATGCCACAATGGGAAGGCTTTGTGGTCTGTTTTCTATGATGGGAAAAGGTTTAAGTATCAACACTTCTTTTCACAAAAAATACAATATTTGTTTGTGTTCCTTTTATGGCCATAATTAGGTTACTGAAAATTAATGCCTCAAAATGTAGTGAAAATATATGGGACAGACAGATGGCACATAGCATTCTCAGCTAACTCAGGGGAAAAGTGGAATAGACACAAAATGTGCGCCATTTATTACAATGGAATACTGTTTTCTGGTAGAACATTATTGCTGTAAAAAATAAAGTTACACTAGAAGGAATTACTTAGGCGTATGTGTCTTGTGTCTGCTACTATCAATGTCTATTTGATAATACTGGGGTTGCGATTTGATTCAATGCAAAATGACTTCTATGCCACCTAGCGACCAGGCACTGCAATCAGCACCTACTTCTGGTAGCCAGCTTGTGAAAACTGTTTATGTACTCTAGTACTCCTTCTTACAGAGTAAATTTACTGCAGAATATAATTTGGGGTAAATTACTACAAGGTACTGTGTGTCTACACCGACACCTATAAGACCATATATAGGGTACATGAATGGAAGGGCAGGATAAAAGAAATAAGTAATTTGTGGAACTATGGCTGTAAACAGACATCTCAGTTGAGATAGTTCTAATTAATCACATCAAGATCTGGGACAAAAGAGGTAAAGCACAGCCCTTTATATGAATAACTCTTCTAAGCTGCGTTGTAGCTCAGTGTCCAGGGAGAACCTGATAGGCTTGTCCCTGGAATGACTGGCAATTTACTTCAATGAGCTGCAATTAATTTACACAGTACTGTCTCAGGAAGAAAGAGATAGCATATTTTATTTCAGGTATTTCACAGGTACTTAAAGCAGGAGAATGAACTGGGACTTCTGTAGGATCACAGGACACAAAGGTATTCTCCTAGCAGCAATGCTACCTCTGTTTATACCCTCAGTAAAACATGTGACAAGTAATTCAACATCATCCAAACTGGTCTATACCGGCTTGTGACAGAAGTTTAAAATATTTTTTGTGTGTGTTTTATAGGCAGGAGCTGGGTTGGATAGAATTAACAATGAAGTTTATTCATTCATTATCTGCTAATGATGACAATAAAACAAGGAGTCCAGAATTCTATTTTTCCTTATGGACAACCACAAACAGCTTGCAACCAACTCTGTGTTATCCATCTTTAATCCTTCTGTTGGGCACTGCTTGGCAGCAAGAAGGGCTGGATTCACACTTCACATTATGGGCACCCCATAAATTATACCAGTGGCCCAAGTCCCCACCCAGAAATCTGGGAACACTAAATTTGCTGCGGTGTCCCATATCAACAAGCCCCCCTCATCGCAAGCAGTAAACACTGGAAAAACTCATTAAAGAATCTATGTGCGATATGCTTGTTGAGGGTAAGATTCTGAACAACAGCCAACATGGCTTCATCATGGGTAGGTCTTGTTTTACCAATCTCATCTCCTTCTATGAACAGGTCTCTCACCACCTGGACATGGGAGAAAAGGTTGACATTATATACCTAGACTTCCAAAAGGTTTTTGATCTAGTATCCCATGATATCCTTGTGGAAAAATAGTAAGATTATGGGCAGATACAGGCAGACCTGGACAGGCTGGAGTGTTGGGAAGACCAGAATCAGATGAATTTCAACACTCAGAAGTATAAGGTACTCTATCTGGGGGCAAACAATCCCCAACATATCTACAGGCTCGGTGGTGACAATTTGACTTGCACCATGGCCGAAAGGAATCTAGGGGTAGTGATCGACCATTGCATGAACATGAGCCAGCAGTGCAATGCTGTGGCCAGCAGGGCAAACAACACGCTGGCATGTTTTAGACTAGACATTAGGAAGAACTTCTTCACAGTTAGAGTGGCCAAGGTCTGGAATAGGCTTCCAAGGGAGGTGGTGCTCTCCCCTACCCTGGGGGTCTTCAAGAGGAGGTTAGATAAGCATCTAGATGGGGTCATCTGAACCCAGCACTCTTTCCTGCCTATGCAGGGGGTCGGACTCAATGATCTGAGTGATCAGATGGCCACCTACAAGTTTATCAGGGGTGACCACCAGTATCTAGGGGAACGTTTGTTCACCAGAGCGCCCCAAGGGATGACGAGGACGAATGGTCACAAACTACTACAAGATCGTTTCAGGCTGGACATAAGGAAGAATTTCTTTACTGTCCGAGCCCCCAAGGTCTGGAACAGCCTGCCACCGGAGGTTGTTCAAGCGCCTTCATTGAACACCTTCAAGATGAAACTGGATGCTTATCTTGCTGGGATCCTATGACCCCAGCTGACGTCCTGCCCTTTGGGCGGGGGGCTGGACTCGATGATCTTCCGAGGTCCCTTCCAGCCCTAATGTCTATGAAATCTATGAAATCTATTGAGGTCCGTTCCGACCCTAGCATCTATGAATCTATGAATCTATGTATTAACCATTGTATCTCATGCAACCTAAGGAACTGTACTCTGCACTGGTGATACCACAGCTGGAGTACTGCATCCAGTCTGGGTGCTGCATTTCAACAAGGGCGTGGAAAAACTTCAGTGTGTCCAGAGAAGAGCAATCCATATGATCAGGGACTTGCAAGGCAAGCCATATGAGGAGAGGCTGAGGGATTTGGGACTCTTCAGTCTACAGAAGAGAAGGCTGAGAGGGAACTTGGTATTGGCTTACTACTACATCAAGGGAGTACATCAAGAACTCGGTGAACAGGTGTTCACCAGGGCACTCCTGGGGAAGACCAAGAACAATGGATACAAACTCCTGGAAGGCTGCTTCAGGCTCAATTCCAGGAAAAACTCCTTCACAGTCAGGGTGTCCAGACTGTGGAATAAACTCCCTCCAGTGGTGGTGCAGTCACCTACCCTGGAAATCTTTAAAAGGAGACTGGACAGTCACCTTGCTGGGGCCGCTTGACCTCAGTTGTCTTTTCCTGCCTAGTGCAGGGGGACTAGATCTGAAGACCTACAAGGTCCCTTCTAGCCTCTAACAATCTATTCATTTATGAATCTATGGCTGCAGCCTGGACATCCAGTCTCAGCTATACCACTGTGCTGAGACACTACAATTACAAAACAGAGGGGGCTAGGCCTATGTGACCAGTAACTGCCAGGACCTATTCCTGGTCAGTCTGCTCCAGGGATTAATACCCTCATGGTATTATCCCACTCAAAAAAAAAAAGGTGGGGGGAGGGAGGAAATAGAGGTATTTCTCAAGCTCCAAGACAGGCTTTCTTTCCCTGTACCTGAGGCTTTCCCTTCACATAGCTTTCACTCACCTCTTCAGCAAAGGGGTGGGGGATGCCCACCTTGGGGAGCAGTTTTTCTGGCTCTCAGTGCTGCTGTGCAGCTCTTAGCAATGCCAGGAGAAAGACATAAAAATCTTAGTTGAGTTGTTCGTATACACTTGGTGCGACATCACCCAAGCCTTGTCCAATTAGGGAGTGCCATGCTCCAGCTTCTCTCTTACTCAGTCTTCCTGCAGAATCACTGCTTCCTCTGGCCAATGAGGACAGAGGAATTTACATATTTTGTCCAGATGCAGGTCCTGCTTTTCCATGTGCAGAGCACATGGCCAGAACAACAGGGGCCATCTTGCCCACATAAGAACACACACACACAAAATGCAATACACAACAACCAAAAGTGCACATTTTACCTTAGACAATTCAAGTGTGTGTAGGTATTACACATCTAAAGTGTAAAACTGATTATATTATCTGCTGTGTGCAGACAGGAACAAGATTACCCTCTATAAATGTTTAGACATCTCTCCATTCCTACAATGGGGGCACTTACACACCCAGAAAAGGTAACAAATATTCCTATACTTTATACCTGTAACTCATGTCCCAAACTCCTCTTTGGGTATCCACTAGGTAAAACAGAATTCTGCCTAAAGTGCTTATATTGGTGTGTGCTATGGAGATCTTCTGAACAGGACATTATTAACATTCCACCAACATTAATACACATGCTAATATGGACCTCCCATACAGTATTTCTTTCAATTTGTCAATTTTGCTCTCTTATTCCCCTATTCTACCAACAACATAAAACCCATGATGCACAATACTGAGTGTTACTTCTGTCCTTTTTGTTTGAAAAAACAAATACAATTTACATGACTATCTTTACGGCGATGAAGTGAAGGAGAGATTTTTAAAGGCACATACAGGACATAAAAGCAGAAATTTAACTGATTTGCAATAAGACTTGTGCTCTTAAGCCACAATGGCACATTTGAAAATATCCCCATAAAAGCACTAATCTCCTATATTGGATTGAGTTGGACTGACTTGTGGCCGCTATTCATCTTTTATGTCAAGCCTTTCTAATTATCTAATTCAACCACTAAATCTTCCCTGCTGTATATCCAGAGACACATGCCACAGGAAGAAAATTTCTTAATAGCAGGGGCCATTACTGTATATTAGAAGAACTCAGGATGTCCCAAACAAGATTTTACACTAGGCAAAGCAATCTTTTTGGTACCTATTTTAAAGTCCTCATTAATGTAGATGGTATGGCAAATTATATTTAGTCAAAATACCACAAGATATTTAGGGCATTTAGACATATGCTCCAGGAGTGGGATGGGGGGGCCGCTTTAATTAGAGCACCCCACCACCATTTTGAAATGTAGGGCTGCTGATACAAGAGATGCTGGAGTTTGCTGGAGTGCAGTAATTGCTATGCTTCAGCAGACTCAATTAATCTAGTCTGCTCCAACATGCTGGAATTCCAGAGAATCGGAGCAGCCTCCTTCCTCATATATAAGCACCCTTAGGTAAGTTTTACTTTTTAATTTACATTTACCATATTAAAACACTGTTCACTTTGATGAAGTATTAAAAACAAATCCATAATGATAAAGAACACACAGCAGCAAAATAGTGGTAGTTCCTACTAGGGCTGTGTGAAGCTTCAAGTGCTGATTCAATTCGGAGATTCGGCCCGATTCGGCTGAATTCGGTGGCTGAATCTCCAAATCCTAATTGGATCAGGGAACCAATAAAAAGTTCCGAATCTTTCTAAATCCGAAGCCCCCCAGCCCCCCCTCCCCCCCCCATGGCTGCCTTGCCCGCCCAAGCCCTGGCCTTTTAAGAAAAAAAAGCCCCCCAAAAACCTCGCATTCACTAGCTCCTGCAGCAGCCTCAGGGCTTCAGGGGGCTCAAGGAAGAGCCACCCACATGGCCGGGGGCAGCGGGGATCACCCCCTGCCGGGCAGGAACTGGTGAGTCCAGGGTTTTGGGTTTTTTTTCCCTTAAAGGGCTGAAGCTGGGGCAGGCAGGGCAGCCATGGGGGGGGTTGGGCGTTGGGACAGTGAGTGGGGTCAGGGGGCTCATGGCAGAGCCCCTCATGCAGTGTGGGGCACTGCGGAGCAGTGGGGATCACCCCCTCCCGGTAGCACTTGGAGAGTCAGGGCTGTTTTTTTCAAAGTGCCAGGAGCTGGGGCAGGTGGGGCAGCCTTTGCCAGGCTGGGAGAGGGGTGGGGGATGGGCCTGGCTGATTTGGAGATTGGGAGATTTGGCAGTCACCGAATCTCTGAATCAAAATCGGCCAAATCAAATGGGGACAGTGATTCAAATCACCAAATCAAATTACTGTCCCCCAAATCAGCCAAATCTGAATCTGAAGTGAATACTATGCTTTGCACAGGCCTAGTTCCTACCTCACAGCTAATAAACCCCACTTCAAAACTGATAGGTATCAAAAGAAAGCACAGAGTACCAGTTTCATATGCAACCTGCAGGAAACTTCATTCAACAAGCAGAATGCTGCAGTCTGTACCAGATGGACTTAAGGTGTGATGCATGGAAAGCTTGTTATCATAGTTCATGTACTACTGACAAAAAATAAGTGAATATACAGTAGCAAGTTAGTGTTAATTTACTACATAATCTCCTATAATTTTTTTTTTCACTAGTGGTGTAGTCTTTGTATATACCAGGAAGATCACAGGGATTCTAATAATATTAAACCATGTACTTTCTAATTTTTAATTAATGCAAAGATATTTGCTAATTTCTCATTTCATAATTTCATATATACTCACTCTATATATGCCATTAAGACAGGGATGGGATATTTCTTAATGGGAAATTTTACACTGTAAGTATTTTACAATTACTAAGGTTTTGGTAGCATGACAAAGATAGTGCCTTCTTTTCAGGTTAAATATAAGTAAACCTCTGTTGCTAAACCTGTGTCTTTCCAAAAATGTTTTAGGAAAGATATTATGTAGCTTGAAATCTGGTCCACACTGATGTGCCAGTGATGCTCACGCACATTCTAAACTCAGTATGTGACTCTCTGCTGCAGCCCCGAAGCCCTAGTTTTCTCAGAAGTTTACTTCATTATTTAAACAGGGCACATTGCTATGAAACTACAAGTCTTTAGCCAGCTTTAGGGAATGGCAAAGGCTGCCAAGATACTGCATGAGATGTGTTAGGGGTTTGCTGGTACAGTATGCACCCACTTTAACACTTCAGGTACCTATACACTTGCTCTGAAGTGTTCTAATTAGAATGCATCAAAGCAGACTCATTTAATTGATTAATTGAGTCTGCTCTGCATTCTACTTGGAACACTCTAGCACTGCTGTAGCATCACCTGCATAAACCTCCACAGGCTTAAAAATGGCTGTGGGGGTACTTTAACTAAAGCTAATTCAATGAGCTTTAGTTAAAGTGTCCCATGGCCATTAAAAATGTACAGGGCCTTAATACAGGTGATACTGCAGCATTTTAATTAGAGCGGCTCTCTGAGAAACTTTCCAATTAAAATGCTGCCCCTTCCCCATCGCCCTCAAGCATGTGTATAGGCAGACTTCCAGACTCCTCAAAAGAATGAACAATTACTTATATTTTCCTCAACTAAGCACAGAATCTCAAAACTTTATTATTTTGCTGTAGCCCTTAGGACTTCTGTGCCAATGTAAAGGTTAATTGTTATTTATTGATGGTTAGATCTTATTATCATAAACACAATGTTATGCCATATGAATTTAGATGTATGGAAGATGTGATTCATTTAGCAAGGAAACTCCTTTTTGGCTGAAGAGCTGAGCTCTAAGCACAGAAGAACTGTAGGTCTTTATTCAAGGCATACAATAAACAGAGGATCTCAGTGGCAACATGGGAAGTGCAGCTTCAGGCTCATGTCTTACAGGCTGGCATGTTTTAGGCTGTTCACTAGGAACCAGAGTTGATATTGGAGATAAAATATCCCACTGTCCAACACACTGAAAACAATTGTTCTTATTGCTTTCTTTAAGTACAGCTTCTGAAGAGATTCAATATGGACAACTTAAAGTAAGCAGAACATACTCCATTTACTAAGTAAATACTGCATATTTATACCTAATAAGAGCAGCACACTTAAAAAACCACCCACCTCCTTTTTTCTCCTACAATCACACACCAGTATCTTCTTTACACACCTCCACTCACATGATTTTTTGTCCTGGTTTCCATACTTGTTACCAAACAGGCTAAATATTTTTATGTATGTGCTATTCTGTACATGTCAACTCCAGTGTTACCTAATTTTAGCTAATGCACTGTTTTGTCTTCATTTGTGTCCTCCACTCCTTTGGATCTATATGAAGATTTCTACTCCCCACCTTACTGACTTTCTTTTGCCAAATCCCTTTGCATCTTTCTCTGACTCTGTCATGCTGTCCCATTAGTTAGAGAAACTCTCTTAGCATTCTGACATTCCCCTCCTCATTCAAATCCTTCTTTAAAACACTTATTTCGAGGAGCCTACTGATGATCATGTACTTGTTAAAAAATGGCCTTGCTTAATGGCACATATATCTTCCTGTTTATTGCACTGGTGCCTTGTGTCCTCAGGTGCCCTTCTGTTGGCAGTTTAAGAAATAATATCTGTGCTACTATGATGAGCATCATCTGGCATTACACTCTACCACTGAATGGTCAGATATTTAGAGCAAACAGAACAACCACAAACAGGAAGACTTTCCAACAGCTTTGAAACTGGGCAGACAGCATTTCAAACACCAAGGGGCTAGGTGGCACCAAAAGATTTACGTTTTTTGGAAATGCTGGGAGAGAGGTGAGAAAAACATCCATATTGTTCTTTCTCCATTGGCATAATGCCTTGGTGTAACATGCATAACCAGGATTATATATGCCTCAGGTAGAGACCGATGCATAGTTCTGGGTTTATGTCATGAAATCCGTTGGTATAGAAACAAGAGAAATACCAAATATAGCTTTATTTGATGGGAAAACCAGTTCAGACAAAATGCAACTTATCTTTAGTCTTCACTCAATACCCAAAATGAATCTTAATCTCTTGGAAGCTTTCTTGTGGTTCAGTGTCTTCCTAGCCAGTAAAGTCCTTTTGCCCGTTCCAGGGCAGAGACACATAGTTAGCTGTGTTAGTCTGAAGTCAAGTAGAAGGCAGGGTAGATATTCACCTTAAGGATTAATCAAAGAGTGTGTGTGCACGCGCATGTGTGTGTATAGCAAATTTTTTTGTGAGCAGAAGCTTACTTCATCAAATGCTATGAACGGATATGCACAGGGCAGTATTTAAGGATAAATTAAAATACAAAAGACAAGGGAGGAAGAAAAAGGAAAGGGAATGGAGGGCAGTACACAGACATAACTGGGTGTGTCTATGTGTTCATTAATGCAGCATAGTTACTGCACATTAAATTTAGTACTTAAATAACCACGTACTAAATCAATGTGCAGTAATTTGCACTACTGCACAGTAGCACTGGCACCCTTTTTTTAGTGATGCTAACTGCACAGTAGCCTAAAACTACTGTACATTAGTGTATTAGCATGGTTTTGGTCCGGCATGCTACTGTGCTGTGTTATTAGGCTACTGCGCAGTTAGCATCTCATGTAGACATGTCCACTGTGTAGATAAGGCACACCACATCCAGCAGTTCTTTCATAGGACAGAGTAACAGTGAATTAGATTACATTATGCCCACTCTTCTTTGCTTTCCATTGGTGCTTCCTATACATTGCCTGGCATGGTTACATTTTCTAGATTAGTTGCATACACACTGTTCTTCAAGGATGAACTAAAAGCAAATCTCAAGACCAGTGGGAAACTTAAATCAACAACAGAGTCCAGTATGGTCCTGTGTTCTAGGCAGATAATCCTACTAAAGGAAAGAATCTGACCTTGAGACATTTTTAAGGTACTGGCTTGGTTAATTGTGTGTGGGGAATATCTGAGTGCAGGTGCAAGTGTGCCCCCTAAGGGTACTAAGTATTTTCTTTTATTATTATAAACACTTCCATGCTGCTGACTTTTGAAATCTAGTGCCTAGAAATGGGAAAAGAACAAAAATGTAGAAGACAAGGAAGTCCAGAAATTAAAAATAAGAATAAGCATAAATAGCTCAAATGATTTAAAATGAAATAAAGTAAAACCAAGCCCTAGCGCTTCTTCAAAGAATGTAGTAATATAGGGTTATAGTTGTAGTTACCATAAGAAATGTTCACAATACACGAGAAATCTTTGCAGTTACTTTTCTCTTAATTCATTTAATTACCAAGCTTTTAAGAGTTATTACAAAAAACTTTTAAATATGGAGGAATGTCAGCATGTAAAGTGGCATTTAAAAAGCCTAAAAGTGAAAAGAAAGCTTTCCACTCAAGCTGTGAGCTACACATGGCTAAGGAAGGATCACAGATGTGCACAATTTGTCTTAAACTAGATTAAGCATTTAGCCACAATTTACATCCTTACTAGTGAATATCAGGTGGAGTTACATGTGCTACAGAAACTTATAATTAACAGCAATATAGAGCTATTTTGCAGTATTTCAACCCTGTGCCAAATTAAACAGTGGTGTTGGCAAGTGGCTTTGGCAAACTCACATATTGAGGTTCACTCAAACTCTGCTTACACTGAAAGTAGAAAAAACAACCACATTTAACAAAATTTTCCATATATCAACTGCTGAATTCTTCAGCGGAAAAGATATGTTAGAGGGGTACACCTTCAAACCCTCAACTCAACAGCTTAATCTGGAAACACATGAAGTCCTGACATGACAAGAAGAGTAAAAAATGAAGGTAGACATCTGAGACTATGAAAAGCAATTCAGGTTTAGAATGTAATCATCAGCACTTAATGATGTGAAGAAGCGAGTGTGGGAGATGTATGTTCTGTGTTCAAATAGTAAATAAAAAATAGAAGTGGTTAGGAAGTTTTGGTAAACATCATTTTTTTCATGATATAATCCCACATTTTCTGACCACCCCTAGGCAAAAATGTTTAGGTAAAATATTAAGTCCCATAGAGTTTTATTGGTGGAGGATCCCACACTGTTCCTTTTATTAAATATGCCTTTTAAATAGTTTGGCTATTGACTTGATTTTATGTATGTTATAAAGCAATGTGGATTTCTAAAGACAGGGCCTTGTAGAGCCAATGTGACTGTGCTGTGTGGTGGGAAGAAGAAGAGGACTATTCTCAAAGGCCCAGAGAAATAAATCTTTATAGGTGACTAAAAAAGGAAAGCCACAACCTGTAAATAAGAACCAAAGCACTGTTTTCTCCCTGAGTTACTGTCTCATGAAACAAACAAAAAAATCAAATCTACTTTCTTTGGATAAAAATACTCAATGTTGAAAATTATGGAAATGCTAAACTATCCATTTAAGGGCCCTTCATGTACATTAAGAGGAGGCTAAAACACTATTGGTTCACTTAAGCGGCATCCCACTGTGTATTTGTCTGCCCAGGGATGTTACATTGTGTAAGAACTCATGCTAACACATATTAGGTAATACCATATAAATTGATAGGACTCAATGTTCTCTAAAGCTAACTAAGATCAGCTGACATGATGCTAAATAAGAGTGCCAAAGTAAGATTTCCAAAAGATGGAGCTGATTTAGGAGCCCAAATATGTTTCCAAAATAAAATATTTTAAAAGTAATTTTTAAAAATAAAAGTTTGAAAACTGCTTTTCAAAGGGGTTGGACTCCTAAGCACCGAACTGAATTTTGGGAATAGAATCTAGGTTCTTAAGTCAAACAGGTAATTTTGAAAATTAGCTCCCTACCAATTTATGCTAACTGCTGTCATACTAAGATATTACCTCAACATCCCAATTGGAAACCCAGTGAGCTGCCATTCCCACTGTTACATTTTGTTGCACTGGTGTACTAGTCTATGTATTACCATTAAGACACATACTGATATATTTTTAAAAAACAAAGGAAAAAGCTTGGTTTACTGAAATTGCCAACATACAGAAAAGCAAAAATTGGGAGTGAATGTATATTAACAACAAAGATAAAAACCATAAAATGGTAGTCTAAATTGAGACATTACTTATTTGATATTTACAGTAAAAAAATTGCCTAGACCATCTTTTATTAAATAAACTTAAGGATGTAATAGAACGTGTTTATATGCAGTCAAGTTTATAAGATAAGGATTCTTTCACACAGAAAAACTGGGGTTATAATAATTTCTCTTACCTGTAATGGTTGCTTTGTTGATGGATGGTTGATTACACATAGGTGATCGTCTAACAATGAAATTAAATATATATATATATATATAAATATGAGGTTTTAGGTTAGTGAATTTTAAAAATATTCAACTTGAAACACTTTTATTTAGGAAATTATTTGGGGTTGAAACATATAGAAATTGTCAAAAATAATATATTCAGAAATAATAAAAAGCTCATAGATATATCTCAGAGTTCACAGTTGAACCTCACATCACTCCACAATATTGAGTATTCCAGCATTGGAACATTTCAAGCATGAAAACTACATTGAAAAATTGGACATAAAATGTAATTAACATTCACTTACTGCTAACTGGAACTGTAACATAGTTTGGCTAAGCTCAAGTTCTTATCTGGCATAAATGGTACAGCATGATTTGGGCTGTCCATGCTGGTGAGTCAAAAAAGACCAGGCCAACACTCCACCTAATACAACCACAAACACATGCAGTAAGCATGAATATTTGGGAGAGCTGCACTGTATATATACACATCCCATTTAATTTATTTAGTAGTATATTCCAGAATTCCAAGGGATCTAGAGTGAAATTCTGGTCCCATTAAGTCAGGGGTTTCGAACACATCTGGCCCCGTGGACCATATCATGCCCACATGCCTGATCCAGCACACACTGTGGGGACCATGTTTGGTGGTGCGGGCCTGAGACCCAGCTCCAGCAAGTGCCACTGGTGGAGCAGCCTGGGCCCCAGTCCCAGCAAATGCCACATGTAGCATGCATCCTGGGCACTGCATGCACAGCTGGGCCTGGCACAGCATGTGTGTCAACAGGACAGCACTGGGGAGGCAGATTCTGGGGCTCAGCAGGCTGTATCTGGCCAGCAGGCCATAAGTTTGACACCTCTCCATTAAGTTAGTTGTGTCTATTCAGTTCAGGACAATAACATTTTGGCTTGACGATATGAACAAACTGAGTTTTACACGGCTCTGAAAATCTGTAAATTATGCAATCATGGGTCAGGATTTTAACAGCTGGGAAACTGACAGGCACTGCATATGACATTAATTTAACCCAATTTGTCACCTGGCAGTACAATTAAAGTATATGTGAACATAAAGGTATCATTTTAAATGGTTTAAATAGATACATTATGACTGTACTCTGCAAAGAGCAGTGGAGGAAAAGAAGTAAATCAAGTAAGCAAAACTAATCCTGACAATATTATTTTAATTTAATTTTTGCACAGAAAAGTGACATAACTATTTGAAGTTATTATAAAATAAATCCCATTTGAATCATTCCCATAGTCCTTGCAAGCAAAACTAAACTTTGATGATTGTAATCTGTTGTTTTCTTTTGCCATGAGCTATTAAACATCTGATACATTCCACTGAGTCAGTATTTGAGTACTAAGTAAAAGCATTCCATTGAATTCCAGGAATACATCCTGATAATTTGCACTATTACTATCCTTAATACAGGGTTTGATAAATATTTTATTCTTGAAGAATACTTTCTTGAAAAATAAAATTTCCTTTCTTAGTTTTTCATGATATTCATTTCACAGTCATCTGCAGAGCAAACAGTACAGAGCGATTCACTGTTTGTGAGTGACAGATGAAAAGTCATAATTTTCAGGACTAATAAGAATGCCATTATTGACTGTGAAACTGGATTTAGAAGAAATACTGAAGTATAGTTATAACTGCAACAGAACTTGACCCGTGACTGCAAGAGTGTTTATGTTCATTCTGGCTCAGAATTCAAATAAACCATTCAGCAAGTGTTTAATGCCATCTATAGTCAACAAAGATTTAGATCTTTCTTAAAATTTAGTATGTGAATTCTTAAACAAATTCTTCAATTTTAGCATGTGAATAGTCTCGACACAATTAAACATGAGCCTAAGTGCTTTGCTGACTTAGGCTAGGGACAGACATTATACATAAACCAGTTTAAGTGATCAGAAACTGGTTTAAACCTGTAACAGAACAGATGTTCAGTGCACATAGACCAGCTTGAAAAGGGCTGAAACTGGTTTGAGATAAGCCTGGTTGAATGTAGTATCAGACTTAACTGATTTGGGTCCAAGTTGTTTAAGCAATGTCTATCTCAGGCCCCTTGCTGGTTTAAGATAAACCAGATACCCCCAGCATCCTGGCATGCCCTCTGGCCTGAGCGGGGCTCTCTGCTCCATAGCAGGGATGGCTCCTCCCCTCTGCCCCAGGCTGCAGCTCCAACACAGACTGTGGGCTGCTTCCCTCCTCTACCTCACCACTCTCTGATAAGCAGGAATCCCCCCCTCCCCTTTACTTTGCTGAGGAGGTGTCTGTGTTTTATCTAGCAGACCACATGCTGGCTACAGTTCTTGCTAAATCAACAGGTAGAATCAACAGGCAGAATCAACAGGTAACTTAATGTCCCTCTGTTGTTTTCTTAATGGGGTAATAAACACTGAATTAGGGGGTAATAAACACTGTTATCAATTCCTTGCTGGGCTAATCAGAGCACCCTGATAAGGTCTGGCCATGCCCCACCTCAGCTCAGTACTGTGGAAGGGAGGGGAGGGCTGCTCTAGCACCCCCTAGCTTCTAGTCTGAGCCACTGCAGGCATGTGCCTGCATGTCTGGGATGTCTGTGCAGTTACAAACCAGTTCAGCCTAGCTAGGTTAGACTAACCTGCAAAAATTGAATCAATTCAGGCTCAGACTTTTTGAATGTCTGTCCCTAGCCTTAAGGCCCAAGTGTTTGTGCTTCACAAACAGAACAGCAAGCAATGGTGAAGCAGTCCAAGTACTGAATAAAACATGAAAGAAGCTGCAATATTCAGTAATATTCATAATAGTTTCTAAATCAGCCTAACAATAAGGTTAAGGTTTCAAATGCACTTTCACTTTCAGCTCTTCATAAATTTGTATTTCACAAAGGACCAGATATTCACTTAAGAAATCACTGCTGGATAAAGACAACAGTACAAGTTTACTAATCTGTGTTCTAAATTTCAGAGATTAATAAATTTTTTGGGAAAATATCAGGAGCAGAATTTACCAGCTTTACTAACATTAAGCAGTACTTTCATAGTCCTCAAATAATGTTATTCAAGTGAACAAGACTACTTGTACAGAAATACTTTCATGGTGTTTAAGTCACTGCAAGAGCAAATGATAGCTGGTTCTAACGATAGCTCTTGGTTCTAACAGTTAAAAAGAACTATTCTAAAATGATTAGGGTAAGGCTGTGGAGGGTGGGGTGGGGAGTGCACACTTACTTGCTGGGTGCCCGATCTTGTAAGTTGGTTAATGCAGCAAAGTTATTCCGTACAGTACGTAGGCTGGCCAGAACCTGAAACATACATGGATATTTAATTTTACATCTTTATATTTGTGAGACTGATTTATCTCTACCCCACTGTGTTAAAGGTGAAAAAACATGACATTACATACAAGAAGACTGTAATTTTTTTTCAGGATTGTTTTACTGTCTGAAGCTTTTGACCACTATTTAATAGTAAAGCTTTCATAATACAAGGGCTATATTTTATATCTTTCTTTTTTCTTCACTAAACAACTCCAATTCATTATTGTTTAAAGGCAGCCTTAGTTGAAGTCATAGACATTTTTCACAGAATACTACTTAGTATTCAAAGGGACCATATAGGCATGTTTTGAGAAAGAAGGCCCATTCAAAGCTAGTTCTTTGTATGATTGATTATATTGTATGCAAGAATGATTATAGAAATTTCCATTTTTAAGGCAACCAGCAGAAATTCAAAGGTGGCTGACTGGCCTTGTCTAGACTTGTAGGAGAAAAGTCCTGTAGCTCTCTTAAGGCTCCACACCATCCTATAGTGTCTGAGGTGAGGAAAGCTGAGGAGGAAAAACTTGTCACATGAGCAGATAGGGAAGCCATCAGGGCTCAGGTAAGTCATTAGCCTTGTGCATCTAGGAGAGATTGTATAAAACCTTCCCTTCCAGCATGCATCTCATCTGAAACTCAAATTAATAGTCACTATGAGGAGGTACCAGAAGAGCATCACATAGTTACTGTAAGCAGCCTCTACCATGTGGAATAGGGTACTAGAGTTGCTAAGGTACACCTGTCTAACCAAGGAGTGAATATATTTTGTCTGATGTTAAGGAGAGAGCCTGGAAACTCTGGTGAGGACTGAGGAAGAGGCAGTAAAGCTAATTGCTGGTGCCTCCTTATGGCAGTTCTCCCACCCAGGTATTCATTGTACAGGGGATCCTACTCTCTAATAAGCCAGAAGCATAAATCAATGATGGGGAACTATCTCTTAAAGAAGCTGGGGCGGGGGGAACATGGTAGGAATCCCAATGTCAAATACAGTGAGGAGACTGTATCCCTGTTTTCAAGCCCCTTAATAGTCATACAAATGTAGGGCAGTGGGGTCTCAGAAATAGGCTGGGGATCATCCATGCAGATATGGGGAGCTGTCCACAGGCCTCCATCATGTGGAAATTAGCCAAGAAGTAATTGTGACCTGCTTGTTGTTCTCAGATGTATATGCATTAATAAAGTTGCCTAATTAAACTTCATCACTGGCATCCTGCATATCCAGGATAAAGCAGCAAGCTTTTACATTTTACATCCAGTTCAAAATATAATTAACTAAGTTAGCAAATTCACAGACCTTGTGTGTACAGGCACTAAGAAATACATGTGTCAATAATAAAAGATCATGTCTGCATTATAGACATGTATAGATGGTAAAGATTCATAGATTGTAAGGCTGGAAGGGACCTCAGAAGATCATCAGGTCCAGCCCCCTGCCCCAAGCAGGAAAGATAACTGGGGGTCAGTGACCCCAGCAAGGTGACTGTCTAGTCTCCTCTTGAAAGAGGCATGGGGGGAATGTAATAGGCAATATAAGAAGAAGAAAGGAAATGTTGCATTTTAGAGACAGAAGAAAAGAGAAAAAATAGTAAGAAAAGGAACATGAAGATTTTGTAGAGGGGCGGGTTGAACTGGCAGTGAAAAGGGAAAAAGAAGGCTAAAAGAAAAAGTGTTTATTGTAAGAAGAGACTCACACAACTTCTTAGTGAGTATGTATTTAATTTTTATGTCACCCTATTATACTCTCTGGACGGATATGCTATTCCTCTACCATGGTGGGAGGATGGGATGAGAGGTCTAGCTGGGTTTTGAGTTTGTGTGCTAAAATGGCTTGGATATCAATCTTGTAGCTTATAGTAGTGACATTGGTGGGCCACATTCTGTCTGTTTTTGGGTGAGTCCTTTCCTAGATGTACAACTGTGCGAAGGGAGAACCAGAACCTTACTGTTTGAAATTGAGTGCAAAGTATATGTGTCCACTGAATGTGTACTCAAATAGGGTGAGAGATTGGGGTTATGGGCTTTTCACCCCTAGCCAGTTCACTAAAGGGGAAAGTTGCCCCTTCTAAAAATATTATATATAATACGGTCTGCCTATGTATTCCACCTGCCTCAGCATACTGTACGTAGTCTGCCTCTGGCATGTGCAATAGACTCTACACATGACTTAGCTAAAAGTAACAGTATAATACTTGATTATTAGTTTCAGTGGACTTTGGGATTAAATAATGTGAGTTTATCTAAAATAAGAGTTCTAATTATTGTTTCTTCATAATTCCACCCAAGGGAAATACTTCTGTATATAAAAGCATACAGTTACGTGCAGGCTTTGCCAGGATTAAAATCTACTGGAGAAAACCAAGTACTGGGCTCTCCAGTATTGCAACCTCCTTTCTAACTGCACATACCTCTGCAGCACAAGACTTACTGAACTAAACTGGTCATAATTTCAAACTAAGAATGCAAATGTATGATCAAGCAATGAATGAAATACAACAAGGCTATTTTTAGGCACCATGCCAAAACAGAATTGTTTCAGGACAAGTCCTTACTTCTATTTAAAATCATTCAAAATGTATTTTTCCTTTGAAAGCGGAATGCTTAAAATAAGTAAATTACAATACTTTTAGTATGCTAAAATATCAAAGAAATTGATATTTCAATACCCTAGTAATAATGAGCTCATGTTTACTTTATTCATCCCCTATTCAGTTAAAAAATAAATATTATCTGCTTTGGGTCAGGTCCTGTACTATGGTGCACAGTATACTGCTCTATCCCTTGTAATAAAGAAAGTGGTTGCGGGAGTGGGCCAATACACCCACAATCTCAAAGATAGTTAGGCCCCTAACTACTATTTAGGTAACCTATCTCCCATACAAATAAAGGAGAGCGAGGCACCTAAATACCTCTGAGAATCTAGAAGGTAGTGACTGTGAGCATGTATACACGTGTGCATTTACTGCGCAGTAACTGAAATGATTTTGCAGTACAGGTGCGTATCTGCACGTGCATGCCTGTACAGCACAGTAAATACAGTGACTTATGCTGACTTGTGCATAAATTTAATATCTGCATCATGCAGGTATCAAATTTATGCCCAATTATTTACTGCACAGTAATGCATGTGTAGATGCCTTACTGCTCAGTAACACTGTGTGGACTGACTTGGGAATAACTTTAGTTCCAAGTCAGTCCACATACAGTGTTAATATGCTTTAACACCTGCATGCTGGCCTATTCTCTCTTACTGCACAGTAACTTACTGTGCAGTAAATTTAAGCTGGTCTAAATGCACGCATAGACATGCCCGATCTTTAATAACAACTGGTAGCATTAGAGCAATGTAGCAATGATGGTTCAGGAATTATGTGAGAAGCAAGGTTTCCTTAAAGCAATGGTTTTCAAACTGTTTTTTGTGGTACCCTGGGGTTCTGCAATTAAGTGTTCTGCAAAATGACTGGGGGTAATGGTGGAGCAGATCGGGGGGCAGTGCAGTACCATTGTGGGGCCAGGGCTCCTGGCTCCATGTCAATCTTTATGATAGAAGCAGCAGCAGGAGTGATATGAAAGGGTTCCATGACGTTAGGAAGTTTGAAAACCACTCTGTTAGGGTTATATTTTATTGGTCCAACTGCATATTTTAGATAGAGGTAGACAAGCTTTTCAGTGCAAGACATCCTTCATCAGGTCTGATCAGTAAAATCCAGCACAGCACAGTAAAACAGTTGTTAAGAGCGGGAAGAGAAATTCCTAGGAGGAGCAGACAAACAATTAGCAGAAGCCACTGATTACTAGAGATCAAGGCCTATAACAACTGAACGCTTACCACCAGGTGGCTCACCATTACATGAAACAAGCATACTGTACAACAGAAGCAGATAACGGAGCCTCAAAATAACCTGAGCATCTGTTTCAAATTCTGCCATTCAGTTTTACCATAAAAGCCCAAACTGACTAAAAACATGTGCTGTTTCCACAACGAAAGTGTATCTGAGAGGAAAAGTGAGCTCTTAGTGAGGAACATACTAAAACAGGAAAGTGGGAGGATGTATGACTGGCATGAGATGTACATATCATATAAAGGTGCAATTCCTGAAGTCCATATGAGTCCCTAATCCTCCAAATTGACTTCTATGGGAGGACCCCATGTCTGCACAGAGCTCTTCTGCTGTCAGCTGTGCTCTGCATGGACATAGGCTTTGGCATATAGGATCAGGGTCCAAGCTTTTTCTCAAATTTTATTGAAGCAAAGCTGCCCTCTGAGCCAAAGAATGCTTTGTCTCATGTCTCAGTAAAACATCAGTCAGCCTGATCTAATTTATCTCCTTACTTTTTTTCTAAGGCATACCAAAACTGTCTTCTTGGCTTCACTTCAACTCACCCGGCTTGATGGGGGCTAACTAGGGGTGCACGCTGCCCACATTGCATTGTCTAGATCCAGCACTGCAGGCAGCACAAGGGTCAGTTTGGAGCACTGCATGTAGCCTGTGATGTGGACCCAGCCTGCATGCTGCAGGTAGTACCTGACCCATGCCAGCCCCAGGGACTGCAGGCACAGCAAGCCCCAGGACCAGCGTATGTTGCACATGGTGCACAGGGCTGGACCTGGCATAAGGAGCTGGAGTACTGCATGTGGCACAGAAGGTTTGGGGTGCAGGCTGCATGAGGCAGCAGAGACTGATGCACTGTGCTGCATGCAGCACTAGATCCAGTCAATACCATGGGCAGTGCACACTCCATGCTGGCCCTGTGTACTGTGTGTAGTGTGTGTGGCCAGTCTAGCCCTGCTCGCTGCGGGCAGCACATGCTGGTCCCAGGGCTTGCTGCCCCAGGGCTACAAGCGGCACCCTGTGTCAGCCCTTTGGACTGTGTGCAGAGTACACACCGCTGAGTCCAGCCTGAATGTTGTATATGTGCGCACTGCAGTATGTCAGTCCAGTGGTTTACTGGACCTATTTGACACCCTGATATAGAATAACAAAAGATTTGTATAGCTATATTTAGTCACAGCAGATTTGATCAAACATCAATTCTTTTCCTTCCTGTGGTTTGGAAAGTTTTTGTTACTGGGCCAAATATTCTCTGGATGTTTAAGACTAATAAATACCTCACTACATAATTTAGTTCCATGTGGTTCTTAAAGTGCTGCTTCTGATGTCAGACCAATAATAAGGGTTTGTTTTGTTTTTAGTTGCTATTTCTTCCACAATTTTCTTGTTTATTGTAGGAGAGTAATTACAGTGTCTCAAGTCTTGCAGCACCCAGCACTCTCTGAAAGTTGTCAGCCTCACTAACCATCAAACTCCAGTTTTTACAAGTATCACCCTGCACACTGTCAGCTGCATTGTCTCAGGCTAGCAGCTTTTATTGGTCATGAATGCAAAAGTAACTTCTGATTTAGCTGTTCTTCAATGTAATTGCCAGAGCAATATGGAGATCTGAGCACCCAAGTTCTCACTATATATATATATATATATATATATATATATATATACACACACACACACACACACACACATACATATATTGTATATACATATATATATCTGGAGAAAAAATAAATATAGAGTTATTGCTTTTATTAATGGTTGTGACTTGCACCATCTTTATACCAAGAAAATCTAAATGTTCACAATGAAAGAAGACATTTCCCACTTCATGCTGTTATGTCTCACCCTTCATCTTGTCTCTCTTCTCCAGTAACATACAGCTCCTTAGACTCAGTTCTCCATTTAGATAGATAGAGGCAAATTGCATTCACTTGAGTGGGAGATATCCCCACCTACTTAAGGAAAATATTTCTATTTATGCCCATTAGTTCAGAAATTCACCTCTGGATACATCTTTTTACATACCACAATATAGCTAAGTTGTAAAAATATAGGAAGGTTTGTAATTACATTACATTTGAGCTCCTATTTTACAAAATGTCACTACAAAACTCAAAATATCTAATAGATTTGATTTTGTGAGTAAAAAATGTAAGCAGAAATTGTCTTATATTAAAAAATCCCTTTGTACATAGAGGCATAGGAGGGGCTTATAAACTGTGAATAATAAAAAATACTTGATTTCACTAGGAGTAGAATGCTGAGTAGCTTTTCAGGTTCTTTGGGTAGATGGAATAGCTTTTATTAGACCAACTAAGTCAGACCAAAGTCTAATAAAAGATATCACATCTACCCAAAGAACCTCATCTGCCTATGTCCTTAGACCAACATGGCTACAACCAACCAGAAAGTTTTGTCCTGCTGGTGGCACAATACCATTGTGGTTTGATACAATATTTGAGGAGAAATTCAAGTAGGCTATTTTTAATTTATATACCTGCAATTTTTTTCTATACAAGGAATTAGGGAAAACCGACAAAAGAAAAGTAATTATAGGAAACCCTTGCTATTCGCAGGTTCAGCATTTGTGGTTTCAAATATTCGCGAATGCCAAACCCGCATCTTAAATACACTTGCAGGAGCACCGCGCTTGCCACCGCCGAGTGCCCACCACTGCTGCCAGGCTCTCACCATTGCCAGCATGCCATGCCCCCCCAGCCACTGGGGGCACTATGTTCATGAATGCAGTGCCTTATTTGTAGATTTCACCATTCACAGGGATCTCAAGAACATATCCCTCATGAATGGTGAGGATTGCCTGTAGTATCTATAGCAGGATCAGTTTGTCTATCTAACAGTACTTATCTTTTCCTCACTTCAAGGAAAAAAAATCCAAATGTAGAGATGTACAGAAATTATGGACAGGCAATCTGTGATCCTTCAAATGTAAACAACACCTGAGAAATCAAATTACTAATCTTATCCTTTTTATGAATATAGGGCAAAGTTGTGCCTACCTGAGCGAATGGTGTCACAATCAAGTCATCTCCATGTCTGAAAAGTAAACAAAATTGGCTGTTAGATGTTACTGATGATTTTTCTCATTGGCTTTGCCTTAACAAGGATCAAGTAGAATATTTCTTCAGTTAACTCCAGTTTTATCCCTCAACATTTATTCTTCCCAACTACTTTAAATATTGTTTTAAAGGGCAAACATTATTTTAGCAACTGACCAATCACCTGATGGATATTTGAGAAAACTGGACAGCCAGTTGATTTCTATCCTGCTTAAGGGACAGATGAATACATATTGTGCAGTTCTGCAAAGATATCATCTGTAAAGTCCTATTTTTTTTCTCTTATTTGAAACTAACTGGAATCTTTTTACCATAAGAATTAACCAGATGTGCCTTGGAGGTTCATAGAACCCAGAATGACTTTTGTTGGGGAGGCCCAGCACTTCTAAACACTGAAAGTGATTTGCATTGTGTAAATAACAAATTAAAATTTGTGAGTATTGGATGAGCTAGTAATTGCAGATGACTAAGGAGTGCATCACAGACTAATAAGAACTTTGTAAAATTTTAAATTGACTCACATATATGTAGTTATAAGAGGGTGTTATCTTGTGTGTGCTGTTGCTGCAGCAACCACACCCATACCACACTGACATAGACCAAGGTATCAGAATGACAGCAGGAGAGGGGGGAAACAGGGCTATCAGATTTTCAGTAGTGAAAAATGTTATGTTAGAGGAAACTGGTTGATGAAGTTAAATCATTCCCACTCACCTCATGAATAACATTTCAAGCTACATACAAACTACCATGTATAGTCATGGCTTGTATACTATATTTTGCACTTAATTAAAAGACAGTGAACAACCACAGCATTTAAAAAACTGGATATATACACATTATTTACCAAAATGTTCATAAAATGGACAATAAATACACTCCTATGAGATGCTGAGGCATGATCCCTTGAAACACATTTTTTCCAGTAAATATATGCAGTAAATATATGTAAAGTGTTCCTGGGATTATAAACACATTATTTAAGATTACATTTATGGAATAAGGATTGATTTTAAGAGTCCTTCTGTGCCCATACAATTTTAGAAAAATTAACATTGGCTTTAACTAGTGAAAAAATAGATACTTTAATTCCCACAGTCAGGTTAAGAAAATAGTTAATGCCATTCAGAAAAAATTCACAAAGACAGAAAGTAATGAGAATTTGTTTTGAATACTCCTGATTTTTTCTGCAATGGATATGTCAACACTGGTTACAGACTGCGACTCTAGAAGTTGAATCATTCTTCAGAAACTATTATTGACAAGCTTGCATGATATATATTTATCGTGTCCTTATAAGTTTTAAGCTTATGATTTGTGCGCATGTTTAAGAAGTGATTGTTCATATTAATACAACTTTAACCTAAAAGGAACATTTCTGATTAAAAGGAAAAAAACCTGACTGGTGTTTGATTTCCTATGAAGTGGCTGTTATGATTTATATTGTGCCCACAAGATAGTATACGATTTACAGATTATATAATATCCCAGCCTCCAAAAAAGCACCGACTATATAAACAGACAGTGTGTAAGCAAATCACTGGAATAGGATGAAACAAAAAAACAAGTGAATTTGCAGTAATGTTTCTTTTCTTTTGAAACATTATCATTACTTTTGTCAACATTACTTTGAGGGGTGGAGTGGATTTTAAAGGCCTTCAGAAAGGACAGTGTATTTTAAGGAGGGCTTTGCAAGAGCAGATAAAGACATGGCTGACAAAGTCAGGGCTCCAGCAGTGGGGTAAACCCACTTCCCAAACTGATCTGGAGGACTATAGGTGTAAGCCAGAGTAATTCTCACCACACCACACTAGAGGAAATACAGTGTGTGCTGTTGCAGGAGTAGGGGTTGATGTCGTTTACTTAGACTTCAGGAAGGCCTTCGATATGGTATCCCACCCCATACTGGTGAACAAGTTAAGAGGCTGTGACTTAGATGACTACACAGTCTGGTGGGTGGCGAATTGGCTAGAGGGTCATACCCAGAGAGTTGTAGTGGATGGGTCGGTATTGACCTGGAAGGGTGTGGGCAGTGGGGTCCCGCAGGGCTCAGTCCTTGGACTGATACTCTTCAATGTCTTCATCAGCGACTTGGACGAGGGAGTGAAGTGTACTCTGTCCAAGTTTGAGGATGACACAAAACTGTGGGGAGAAGTGGACACACCGGAAGGCAGGGAACACCTACAAGCAGACCTGGACAGGTTGGACATATGGGCAGAAAACAACAGAATGCAATTCAACAAGGAGAAATGCAAAGTGCTGCACCTAGGGAGGAAAAATGTCCAGCATACCTACTGCCTAGGAAATGACCTGCTTGGTGGAACGGAAGCGGAAAGGGATCTTGGAGTCCTAGTGGACTCCAAGATGAACATGAGTCGTCAGTGTGACGAAGTCATCAGGAAAGCTAATGGCACTTTATCGTGCATCAGCAGATGCATGACAAGCAGAACCAAGGAGGTGATACTTCCCCTTTATCGGGCGCTGGTCAGACCACAGTTGGAATACTGCGTGCAGTTTTGGATGCCACACTTCAAGAGGGATGTGGATAACCTGGAGAGGGTCCAGAGAAGGGCCACTTGTATGGTTAAGGGCTTGCAGGCCAAGCCCTATGAGGAGAGACTGAGGCACCTGGACCTCTTCAGCCTCCGCAAGAGAAGGTTGAGAGGCAACCTTGTGGCTGCCTATAAGTTCATCATGGGGGCAAAGAAGGGAATTGGTAAGGCTTTACTCACCAAGGCGCCCCTGGGGGTTACAAGAAATAATGGCCATAAGCTAGCAGAGAGCAGATTTAGACTGGACATTAGGAAGAACTTCTTCACGGTTAGAGTGGCCAAGGTCTGGAATGGGCTCCCAAGGGAGGTGGTGCTCTCCCCTACCCTGGGGGTCTTCAAGAGGAGGTTAGATAGGCATCAAGCTGGGGTCATCTAAACCCAGCACTCTTTCCTGCCTATGCAGGGGGTCAGACTCAATGATCTATTGAGGTCCCTTCCAACCCTAACATCTATGAATCTATGAATCTATGAATAGCACCAAGGGAGAAATGCAAAAGCTTTAATTAGCTCTCAAAACTTTAACTAAAATTAATTTTTGTATATATGACAAATCTGCCCTGGGCATTAGCATGTGATTTAATGACCAATTGAATTTAATGGCTCTGAATGGCTTCTCATTAGGTCAATAAATTCTCAGGAAATATGCTAGACCTTGATTTATTTTCCCTCTAATTACTTAGAGAGAGTCACAATCCTATAATTTAATGAAGCATCCTGAAATCAAAGTATTCCTGTCTCTAGCAGCTATTGAGGTATGGGTGGGGGAAAGAAGGATATTCCTTTCATGCACCCTCTACCAGCAGAAGAAGGGGTATTTTTCCAGTTATTGTGAAGTAGGAGTGGTGGTGGAGATAGCAATTATTTTACTTTCAAGTGGAAGCTAAAGGGCACAACCTGAGCCAGTGGTTCAACTTATCAGAAAAAGGTAGAGGCAAGGCCTTCTCTCCAGATTTTGTCTGATCAAAACATAACTCTAATTCCCTCTGTGTGTGCGCTAATAGTTTGACCATAGCAAAATATAAATCTTTGCAGGTAACATGCTACTTCCTTCAATAACTGTTTCTAAACAGAAAGAACAATGCTTTCCATTCAATATTGCCTTTGATCTACGCAGCATCATCTGATGATACAAAAGCACCTATTCTTTGAGAAGCACTAGTGAAACATCTTCTTTCCAAGATAAAGTGAATCCTCAATTTTTTCTTCTTCTTAACCTCTGGGCGCATCTAAACGTGCATTTGCTGTGGCACCAATTTACTTGTGGGTAAATTACTCACAAGTAAATGATGCCAGGGAAACATCTACATGTGCAGGGAACTTGGAGCAGATTTGCTAACACTGTGTTCCTGCTTCCTGGGGCCCTGCAATGGGCCCCTGCCTCCACTGGGTGGAGCTCCAGGATCTGGCTGCAGCAGCTGGGAACCCTCTTTAAAAGGCAGCCCCGCTTGCTGTTCTCTGGCCAGCCAGTTCCCTGGCAAGAAGCAGCATGTCCAGCACAGGGACAGCATTAGGCAGAGCTCTTTTTGCTGTCTGTGCCTCTCTGCGCTATGGTTGTTCCAGCCCCTGCCCCTGGCAGCAATGATCAGTGCCCTGGGCTCCTGCTGACAGCTGCACTGACCCTGATGGCCTGTTGTTCTGACCATCACCTGGTCCATGGCCATCTTGCCCCTCCCAGCTCACCCATACACAGCAACTACCTGCCAGGCTGCCACATGCTGTCCCAGGACTGCCACCGCACACATGCTGCCCTGTCCGCCTGGCCAGACCCTGGCATAGACACCAACAATGGGATGCTGGATGCCACCTCCAGGGCTGCTCTCACCCTCCTAAGCCTGCAACCCTGCCATCTCTGGGCTTGCTGGGCTAGTAGGACTGGTGGCAGCATGTCATCCATTACACCTGGGACAATGAACAGTGGCTGCAGGCATTCCAAGATGAACATGAGCCAACAGTGTAACAAAGCCATCAACAAAGCCAATTGCACCTTATCATGTATTAGCAGATGCATGATCAAAAGATCGAGGGAGGAAATGCTCCCCCTCTACGCAGCACTAGTCAGGCTGCAGTTGGAGTGCTGTGTCCAGTTCTGGGCGCCGCATTTCAAGAGGGATGTGGAGAATCTGTAGAGGGTCCAGAGGAGGGCCACTCGTATGATTAGGGGCCTCTGTACAAAACCCTACGAGGGGAGGTTGAGAGATCTGGATCTCTTCAGCATTCACAAGAGACGTCCGAGGGGAGACCTTGTAGCAGTCTATAAGTTTATCAAGAGAGGACAATAGAGAGTTGGACATGCACTATTTACCAGGGCACCCCTAGGAGTAACTAGAAATAATGGGTACAAACTAGTGGAGAGTAGATTCAGGTTAGACAGTAGGAAGAAATTCTTCACAGTAAGGGTGGACAGAATCTGGAACAGGCTGCCAAGAGAGGTGGTACTATCACCTAACTTAGAGGTCTTCAAGAGGAGGTAAATAGGCCCCTGACTGGGACAGTCTGACATCAGTCCTTTTCCTACCTGGATACGATGATCCTTCAGTATCTCTTCTGACTCTACAATCTATGAATCTTTGAAACCCCTCCCACCTCCCCTGCCCACCCCCAGCACCACGCTCACTGTAGACATGTCACAAAAACAAGTTTTTATTTCCCTCACATCAGAGTCCCTCATCCTCCCTCCCCAACAAAGAAACCCCCTCCCCACTCAACAAAGCCCCTCCACCACTCATCCCACCCACCAACAGTTAAACATATTCTTCCTCATGAAAACTACGTACAATGTCCTTTGTGGACCATCCTGGGGTGTGGGGCCATGTGGTGGGGGCACCAAGGGGGCAAAGCCTGGGGACAGAAGGCCAGTACCATAGCCTCTGGCCATTTCACCATGGGTGCAGACGCCACAATGAGTGCAAGCAGGCAGGGGACTCACTAGGGGTGACGGAGGCTGGTGCTTCCTGGTGGGTGGCTGCCCCTCAGGCAGGCAGTGTCCAGGGCCAGCAGAGCCAGTGTGTGGTCCTGTCCTCACTGCAGGCAGCTCCAACTCCATGCCCATGTGGAGTTAGGGTAAGCAGCAGGGCTGGGCCCAGGCAGGAGGGCTGGGTGGTGCTGGACCCAGGGTGGGGGCCAGGCCAGGGGCTACTGACTGCTGAAGGGGGTGCAGGGTCTCCTCTCAGGCCTAGGTGGGGGCCTGCTGCTGGGAAGCAGGTGGCTGCCAGGGGACAGGAGGGGGCTAGAGTTGAGGGCTGGGTAGTGGGTGGCACGAAGGTGACCGCCAGGGCCAGAATGGTGTCCAGCATCTAGTGGTCATCATCCATGGCCTGCACTACCTGGGCCAGGATGGCATTCTGCTCCCATAGGGCCTCCACCTGCTTGTACTCCTGGGTCAGGAGCTGCACCCAGAACTACCTGTCTGCCTGGTCCCGTGCTTCCTCATGCCAGTCCTACACGTTCTTGTGGGTGACATCCTCCACCCACCACCTGTCCTGGTGGGCCACATCCTTCACCTGCCAGGCCCAAGCTTCCACCAGCCAGTCCTCTGACAGCATGATTAGAAGGTGCAGGAGGAGGGTCCTGTCAAGAGTCCTCCTCTGGCAGAGACGGTGCATATGCAGGGCCCTGGTTGTGGGTAGTGGTGACCCTGAGGCCACACCCTGGCTGTCAAGTGTGGTTTCTCTCCGACGTGTAGCTGCAGGCCCTATAGAGCCATGAGAAAGAAGCTGTTTGTGTGAGTTTGCAACATTTCAGAGATAAGATGCTCTCTAACAGGAGCTGTGCACTGCCCAGCCTCAGATAGGGGGTCAGGCATATATGGATGCTCATATATGGATGTTTTATATTTATACTTAAATACAAAACAACTACATATATCATGCATTAATCCATCATGAAACAGTAAAGATAAAAAAACAGACCAACTCTTTCATAAAACTAAATAATACAGTAGTGCTTAAGCAAAGGGACATGAAAAGACAGGTTCCCTATACAGCTATCAGAGAACAACAGTAATAGTAGTGACCATGGTAAATCAGTTGGGAAGGCCCAGGCAGTCACTGGCTGAGCCCCACATCTATGCTCACTCCCCCAGTGCTGGTGGGAGCTGGCTGCAGGCAACCTGCCTCCCCTGGCCTGTTTCCAAGGCGGGACAGGCTTGGCTCCTGACAGCACGTGCTGTTGTGGCTTCAGACCCCCCCCCCCCCCGGCAGGCCAACCACTCTGTTGTGCTGCTGCCCAGCCCATGATGCCCGGGCTCAGGGGTCGTGGGGCTCCCAGATGATTGGAATGAGGAGCTGCCCATGCACCTGCCCTCCCCACAGGGGTCTTCACCAGGGAGGCACCCTGAGGCCAACCCCTCCCATGCTGCCTCTGTGCCCTGAGAGTGCCCCTGCTGCATGTGCCCCAGGTGGTGCATGAGGAGCTGTTTGTGTAAACTGAGGGGTACCCAACCCACTATGCCCTGCTGCTGCTGGTGGTCATGTTGCCCCAGGTGCACCTGTGCACCTGACATAGGACCCTGAGATTTGATTCTGTGGGGGCAAACCCAGGCTGCTCTGTGACCTCCACTGCCACCTGGAGGGCTACCTGTGCTACATGTCCCTGCCCCCTGCAGCCAAGGAGGACATTGCCACCAGCATCGACATGTCTCCTGCCTCCCTGAATGCTGTGGTGCTGTGGGGTAGAACCAAGGGCTAGAGGAGTGCAGGAAGGTTGGGTGGTGAGGGTGGGCAGGGGCTGGGCCAAGGGCTGGGGGCTAGGGCAGGGAGGACCCTACCCCCAGTGTGGGGCTTACCACTTGGCCAGGGCTGGCATGGCTGGTGGCTCCACATGGTCACAGCTGTCAGTGACAGCATGCGGCTCTGGACAGTGTCCTCAGATGGCAGGGCATGGCATGCAGGCGCCTGGTCAGGGAACCCCTGAAGAGGAGCTGGTGCTGCTGGCAGTAGGCAGTATCATGTCCAACTGTGCTTTGTTGCAGGGCCTGGGACTGTGGAGTTGGCATGGCAGGCACTGGCCCAGACTCCCTGAGCTGCTGGTGGAGTCTGCAGCTGGGGAGCTCAGTGGGATGGACTGCTGGATGCCTGAGGGGCCCTCCTCTGTTGATGTATCATTCTGGGTGCCATCCCAGGGTGGGGGCTTAGCCAGGCCACCCATGATGCTGTAGACAGCATGGCTGCAGCCCAAGTCCTGAGGTGTGAGGATGTCTTCCAGTTGCCATATAAAGGACATGGACTTACGGGCACTCCCCAGCCAGCAATTGTGCTTGGTGATGGCCACCCACTGTGCCTGCAAAGCCTTGACCTTTACGCTGCACTGCTGCACTGACTAGATGTGCCCACACTCCTGCTTCTGGGCTGACAGCCCCTCATAGACATGGGCATTGGAACGCCCACTCTGCTTGAACTGGTGCTATACCTCTGCCTCGCCCCACAGTGCCATGGGGTTGCCAGTTTCATTCTGAGGCCCCGGGTGGCAGGCATAGGCGTGGGTGTGGGTGTTGGTGAGGATGTCACCATTGTGGGTCTTGTGCCGGCTCTTTAGGTCTCTGCATATCTGTCCCTGTGCCTTTGGGCCTGGGGAGCTGCCTGCAGTGCCCAGCACAGGGGCCCAGCATGGGACTGGCAGCTGTGTGGCAGAGGCAATGTCCCGCAGCACCTGCATGTTCACAGCAGGCTGCTGGAAGTGGGTTTTGGGCAGGTGGAGCTGGCCCTGACACCCAAAAGCTACCTGCAGTTGGGTCTGGGGGCTGGCAGGCCTGGCTGGAGCCTGCAGCAGCCTGCAACAACCTGCAGGCCTGGATGGCATGGGCCTGGCAGCCATGTGGCACTGCAGTGCCAGGCAGTGGCGCTGGAGCACAGGCAGGCTAGGGCAGCTGGCCTGCAGCCTGCCCAGGTAGACACAGGTGCCTGGAGTGCCCTAGACTCCCTGCAGGTATGCCTCATGGCTCAAAATGCCTGCAGGCTTTAAAGGTCCTAGGCAGGGGCTGCCATAGAAGAAGCTCAGCCCTGGGGCAGAAGAGGCTCCCAGCCTCTAGTGGCAGGGATGACCTGGGAACAACTTTGCTCCTGAGTTGCATCTACATGTGCATTACTGTCCAGTCTAATCATGAGTAAATTTAATACCTCCATTTGCAAATATCAAATTTACTCACAATTAGGGGTTTTTACTGAGCAATAAGCATGTGGACATGTAGACACTCACGCTTGCTGCACAATAAAGTATACTACTGTGCAGTTAAGTATCTTGTATAGATATGCCCTCTCATACTCCTCCATGGTATTGATATAGCAAGGCTGTGCATTTATCTAGTTTCCTTATCAAACATGTTCCTTCACCTTCAAACTGTGTAAACAAGGTGTCGCCCTGAATCCACTTCAAGGATTTCTGTCCACTTCATCCTTTGTATGTCTCTTTTGCTGTCTCTGTATCAGCTAGCATTTCTGCATTTCCCTCTGTTGTCTGTTTTTGTTACTGTGGAGGGTACTGTTTTTGTTACAGTGTTCTCTACATTTACAGTAGAAAAATACTCTCTGAATCACATGACCAACTTCTCCATGGACAGAAGAATGCACATTCTCAAGCCAGTCATATCATCTCAAGCCAGGCATCTTGCTTCCTGATGCCAAGTCAGTTCATCTGATAATATGTAGGCTGTCTGGGACAAAAATATTCACAGATCTGAACAGATCTAAATAATTTCTATAATTTAAATAAACACCCTGGAATCAAAGTATTGCCTTCTTTAGCAGCTGGGAGGGGATATTCCATTCATACACCTAGGAAGGGTACTTTTCTAGTTCCTTTGAAGCAGGAGGGGTGAGGGAACAGCAGCTCTATACAGCACTTAGGACTATTCTTAAGTGGTACCTTTAGCTGGGCACAGAGACTTTAATTTACAGCAGTTATTTTGCTAAAGTGTAACTGTGTAAGCACGGATACTCAAGCTTACAGTAGATGTAGTGCAGTTCATCTATTGTGGACTAGAGCATCATACAGAAAAATCACCTGCACTGCACAGTATTGTGAGTAATTGCCAGTCCCCTGTTCTGTCAGGAATCTGGAGCTTGCTAAGCTAGTCCACAAAGTGGGAAGGAATGGCCAGAGAAGAGGTGCCACTGACACCTCAGAGATGGAGTTCTCTTGGGTAGCCTCTCTCACTTAGAAATAGGCAATGGTACTACATGCTTTTCTAAGAGGGGTGAAACCTTACTTGGACATAAATTGCCCTCCATCCTGTAAAAGGGAATTTAAGCAAGCTCTGTTTCTTTGGATTTCTTTATAATACAAAACAGAAAGGCTCTTTCAACAGAGCCCAACAAAACACATCAAAGATATTTTTCAGGCAAAAGCATAGGATTGTATGATTTAATCAGTACCAATCAATCTACAAGGGAGTGCAGTGTACTAAAACACAACAAGGTACAAGGGCTCTATTTTTTTTCCTTGCAGGTGGAATGGAAGCTGATAGATGATACTGTACAAATTCTGGACACGATGGTGTCACACATTTATATCCAGAAAGCATCAAGTAGGAATGCACATCATGCAAAATACAGCATAACTTCTAAACAAAGACAAGTTATTCATTTTTAATGTAGCATACAATTATCTGATTACTTTTATCAGGAAACAATTCAACAGAATTCAGTTTTTTTCTCCACTATTAAATATATGCCTTCTTGTTTATCTCTCTCTATTGGAATTTAGGTATGGATGTGTGTGTGTATAAAATGTTTTTACTAGTTGAAAATTATACACACACACACACACACACATTATACATATAATATTATTATATAATTATAATATAATTATAATGGAAATTATATATATATATATAATTTTCAACTAGTAAAAATATTTGGAAGATTAGATTAACTGAAAAAACATCATTAGTAGAATAATAATTACTATCAGGTGACTCTGTGCCTTGCATAACATGAGCAGAGAGACATGTGTTAGTCTGCTTTCATATATAAGCTTGTCCTATATATCTCTACTTTGGTTAGTCTATAAGATGCAAATCTACTCTTTTATATAGCATGAGCCTAACTTCCAAAAATGGATTCTGGACAGCACTAATTAAATTTTTCAGACACTCCCATTTTGTTCCTCATAAATTACATTTGGCATGCAAAAAGAATTGAGACTAATTTTACACAAGCTATCTACAGGCTACTTTTTTATATTTAACAATTATTATAAACAAACTGTTAAAATATTCCCAGTCTGATGTATTCAGTATGCAATGTATACTTAAATATAAAACAACTACATATATCATGCATTAATCCATCATGAAACAGTAAAGATAAAAAAACAGACCAACTCTTTCATAAAACTAAATAATACAGTAGTGCTTAAACAAAGGGACATGAAAAGACAGGTTCCCTATACAGCTATCAGAGAACAACAGTAATAGTAGTGATTTTCAGATTTTTTTTATATGTGGCAGGAGACAGATCAAGGCAGGTGTTGACAAGGTGTTTCCACAGTGTAGGCCTTGCCAGAATAGAAGATCAAATTCAAATGTGAGTCAGAGTGAAGCTTGTGGCAAAGTTCTGAATGAGATCTGTCCTCATTAAAGACTAACAACGATGAGAACAAAAGTAAAATCAGATCAACTGCTTGGTCAACAGACACTGTAAAGAGCACAAGATGGACATTAGAAAGAATGATGGCTAAGTTTTGAATAGGTTCAGTCTTGAACAACTGTATCCTACATTGCTTCCAAATGCAGCTCTGCTAGATGTCCTACCTAAGTGAGAATGACATTACCCACATAGTCTAGACTAGAGGGTATGCACTGTTGTTGTCATGATACAACACCTATTTTAAATAAATAGTGCAACAAAAGAAACTTCTTTATATCTACCTGAGTCATGGCTGCCCATGGACAAGTCTTGGCCAAAAATAAAACTGGCTCACTATTTTTGAATGTGCCCCCGTATGTACAGAGCAAAGGAAAAAAAATTCTTTGTGATGCCTATCCACAGCTTCAAAACTGGGCACTTTTGAATAGTGACATCATTCAACCACCTAACACAGATAAAAATCAAAATAATACAACTGAAAGGGCAGCACTAACCAATTACATAGCATCATACTCAATCCCTTACTTAGGTATAATCATACTCTGAGATTTCATGAAGATTGAGAAGCATGGGGGCTAGAACCACAAGGGAATTCCATTTCAGTTCTTTCAGAGATTTTAGTAAGGAAGATATATTAGGTACTAATATTGATCTGTATTTTCAAATGAGATGAGTGCAAACAGCACAGATCAAAATAAAATAGGCAGAACTGGTTAGCTTTCATGACGTACATGATAAATAGTGAGATAACACTTTAAAATCTTTCTGAAAGTCTGCCACTTCAAACAAGATTATGCTAGCTCTTGCATGTATGTAAAACACCCAGGGTAGTACTCTGCTTTTTCCTGGATGCCTAGAGGACCAGACATCTTTGTCTAAGTCCCCAAAATGCCACTTACTCAGAGGCTGACACTGCATCAGTGGAGATGAAAAAGCTGGAACCAAAATCAGATGACAAGCACACAAAAAACTGGAAATGTCACTATTTGCAGCCATCTCAGTCGATATGAACAGTTGTGCTATGAGGTGTTTGCATCTCCCATGAGAGAGGAAGAGCCACTGACTAAATTCAAGGAAGACCTAAAACTTTGGATCCAGGTCTAGGACCAGAGACCTATTGTTCAGAAGAAATCAGACACAAAACCAACATAACCACATACACTGCTTCTCATTGGGGGAGTCTGTCCCTAAGTCATCTCATTTGAAGCTCAGTTATGATGTGGAGAATTCAGATGGATCTAGATACACTGAAAAAAGTGGACTAGAGACAACAGGATAAAGTGCAAACCAGACAAATATAAAGTGATATACCCAGGGAAGGATAATCAAAAGCACAAATACAGAATGGGAGATAACTGCTTAGGTGGTAGCACTGCTGAGAAGCAGATAATTAGTGCCAATCTACTTAGGGCTGGTTAGACTTGGTCTGGAGTATTCTGTGCAGTTTTGGGCTTCACATTTTAAGAAGGATATGGAGAAATTAGAGAGGCTTCAAAGGCAAGCATTGAATAAAGGGGTTGGAAGGCAAGCTGTATGAGGAAAGGTTGAAGCACATTTATAGATTCATAGATTCATAGATGTTAGGGTCGGAAGGGACCTCAATAGATCATCAAGTCGGACCCCCTGCATAGGCAGGAAAGAGTGCTGGGTCTAGTTGACCCCAGCTAGATGGTTATCTAACCTCCTCTTAAAGACTCCCAGGGTAGGGTACAGGGTAGGGTACAGTGTTTAGCCTGCAGAAAAAGTGATTAAAGGGAAACATATAGTGATATGCAGATATCCAAAAGGCCATCATAAAGAGGAGGGAGAACAAGTGTTCTGTCTTGCTGCACAGGGCAGGACACAAAGCAGTGGCTGAAAGTGTGGCAAAGTAGATTCAGATTAGATACCAGGGGAAATTTACTATTAAAACAAAAAAGTTGATGGAAAAAAAACTGTCTTGGGAACTTGTAGAATCTCCTTCTTTGGAGATTTTCAAGAAGAGGCTGGATAAGCATTAGACAAGGATGACTGAGGAACAGCATTCCTGCATTTGTGCAAGGAGTTAGACCAGACAACCCTTCAAATCCCTTCCAGTCCTATGATCCTGGTACCGAAGACTATTAAACAAGATTTTGGAATGAATGAGGGAAGTCAGTGTTTGAATAGCAGATAAACAGTTCTCTTAGTATACTGTAATGCTTTGAGCTATTTTGGTGCCAAAAAGACTAAGGTAAATGTCCATTGTGAGACTTCAGGAGACTAACAGACTGAGGGCACATCTACATGCGCCTATTAATGCTCTAAATAAACTCCAGAGTTTATCACTCCAGAGTTTATTGCTTCTGGGCCCACATCTTCACATGAACACAGGATCACAGCCTGTTGAGCCAGTTCAGAGCAGCTCCATCTGGGAGGAAGTCCAGGGTTGTCAGCATGCCAGCCCAAGACTGCCCCCCCTGGATCAACCTACTGCAGAGGGGTTGGCTGGGGCATGAGAGTGCTTCAGTGCATGGCAAGTCAGCAAGCAGCCCCTGTACTAAAGTACCCTGATGCCCCAGCCAGCTGGGGCTTCGTTTGCACATGTGCTGCTAAGGAGTTTTTTTACTCCACAGGGGTCCATTGTTAGTGACCTACATTTTATTTGGAGTTGGGACAATTGTCATTCTAAAGTCAAGATGGCAGATTGATTAGGCATTCTCAGTGTCATGGCTTGGGGTTTATATAGTGTACTAAAAGGAAGAGAAGACATGAGCCACTAGATGGGACTGGGAGCTACAGTGTGGGAATTTAATCTAGAGAATATCTGTACTCAGGGGAATATAGATTAACACAACTGTAATGAGGATGGACATTCCAGGCAACCAGCATAACAGTCCAGCCCCCTGGCCGCATCCAGATGTGCGTGGACCTTTGGTTCCCCAGGGACAACCAGCAGTGGTGCACCTTGCGCCACTACTAATTGTCCCTGGGAAACGCCTGTGCCACACGTGCTCTGGCACACACTAAATTGCCCCAGGTGAGGTACAGGAGGCCGGGGACAACACCTGGGATCCTGGGGGCCTCCTGGGAGCCTGGCTGTCACTCCTGCCACATGGAGCCTGGCCAGCAGCAGAGTGCAACTACAGCCAGTCAGGCTCTGGCTTTGGGCAGTGCACGCTGCTGCCACGTGAGCCACTCCACTTTATTTTTTGGTGGTTTTTTTTATATCCAGGGTTAAAAAAATCCCTCTGCACTGCTCCTTTGCAGTATGGAGAATAATGGAACATGCAGTATGTGGCGCTGCAGATGTGTCTACTATGCCACACTCGTCTAGACATGGCCTCTGTGGCCATGCCTAGACTATTTCAATGTTAACTCTAAAACTGTTACCAAGAAAGAATCCCCTTCCACTCACTCCTGTTCTACATGTCTACAAACTAATTATGCAGCTTAGATGGCTTGAAAAGGTCTTAAGGGTGTTCAAAGACAACAAACCACAGGATAGATAATTTTACCTTCTCATCTTTAGGAAATGCATTCCACAGGGGTTATTAAGTTAATACCAATGCAAGCATGAAAAGTTTTTGTGCCCTGAGGGATGAACTAATGTTCTTTTGGATTGACTATGAAATTAACACAATCTTTGCACATGATGATGTGACTACTGAGCTAGAAAGTAGGTCAGATGTCAGTTTTAAGAAGTCTCTTGCCATACTATTCCCTCCTTAGGACTGTGCGCAAACACGTAACTGCTGCTAAAGCTTTGATAGCAGTGGTGCAACCATCCAGGAGATGAGTATTCTTATGATTAACTGAACTCTCAGTTTAGAATCTTTTTTATTGTGACATGCATCTTGCAATAGCATTACTTTTATCAGAAAAGGTTTAGAAATTCAGTTTCCTTTGCTTCTTACAAAATGGGGGAATACGTTTGCAACTTGTTTTAAACATTTAGTATTTCCACAATGAATAACTGAAATTAAGAAATAATTTTTTTTAATATAAGAGGGTACTAATTGGAAGTCAAACACCTATTAGTACTGAGCCATACTATAAGTGATGACTGAGTCTGTATTTTTGGACATAAAGTGAATTCTACTTGGACTTCACCAAGAAAAATAACCAGTTTCATATGGCTATTTAAAGTTAAATGAGCAAGGCCCAGGAGACTATTGATTTAAATGCAAACAAGCAAAAGTTATAGTCATAGAGAAACATACTCTACTTTTGCTTATTAAAGATTGCAAGGTCAATGAATAGAATTAACTCAACCTTATTTAACTGGTCTGTTTGAAAAGGGATAGATATGAGTTGTTTTCCTCTGACGAAGGCAACATTTCTGTAAAATGGCAAAAGCAATTAGAAAAAGTGTACTACAATTAATTTGCATTAACTTCTATTAAAGTTTCTAAGTTTCTTTTTAAAAATATCTGTGCATAGGATTTCTTCATATCATAATACTTACATAAAGACCAAATTCAAAGCAAGTTTGAAGCTTTCATCTTATTCAATTTAAAGAGAGCTTAAAATAGTGAAGCAAAACAAACTAAGGAGACATAAATACTTTTCTCTTTTCGAATAAATAAAACATGTCTCAACTTACTTTGCTGAAAATGTCTTTCCTGGCAAGAGAAAGGTCTACAAGTTAGTTACAAAGTTCATTACAGATTATTTTCAACTTGGGGCCAGGACCAGCCCAACAGCTGGGAACAACTCAGCTCAGAATTTCCCCCCCATTTAAGAGAACTTCCACAGCTAAGATAATTCCATTCTACATGCCAACATTTCAGATGACATTATCAATACTTTGTGGGGGGAGAGAACCTCATACACAACTGTTTCTCCTACTGCAGGACATGGAGATAATTAATCCTGACTAAATAAACACACATTTTGAATATCAGTTTCCATATCTGTCAGAACACAGAACTTGCTTCCAAAGCAGTCCAGATCTTTGGAACTTATTATATGAAGCAGGGAATTATCTGGTAAACTTGGATAATTCCCTCAGTAGAAAGGGGACATGATTATACTTTAAATATAGACAAAAACTGAGGCAAATTGCATTCTGTCCATAACTCATTAACTAACAGACTCCAGCACAGGGAAGCTGCTTGTATGGGTTGAAGACAGGATGCCTAGTATAGCAAAGTTATGTAATGGTGGTCACCTAGCAAGACACACACTTTTCTTTGAGGCACACAGAATTTCCAGTGTTAATACGTTCATCCATTTAGATAGACTCTTGATATAAGTCAACATCTGTCTTCCATAATCTCTCCTCCTTCCTTCAAGCTTCCCAGTTATGACCAGACAGTCAATTTCCTCTTTCCTCATAACATGTCCAAGAAACTCCAACTGTCTCATTCTGATGTTAATCAGCAGCTTCCTCCTGCAGCCTGCTCTTAACAAAATTTCTTAATTTGAAGTGGGACTTGTCCAACGTACCTTCAAGATCCACCTTAAGAACCACATCTCACTTGCTTCAATTCTCTTTTCCATACATGACAATATTGTCAAGCATTCTGATGAATACATGAGGACTGGTATAACATAGCAATCTAAAACTCTTAACTTTGTCCCCATAGAAATTTTACTATTTGTCAATATCTTTTTCTTTTTCAGAAATGCATCTTGATGTTATCCAGTTTCCCAAGTAGTTCAATTTATTGACCTGCCTTATCCTTTTCCACTTTGATGTTGCATACAGGAATGATATTTTTCTTTGTAATTACCATGGATTCTGTTTTTCTACAGTTGATGCTTAAACCCTTCTTCTTGCTTTCACTAACAATTTTATCTAAAATTTCTTGCAATTTCTCTTCTGAATCAGCTATTAAGATTGTGTCACCAGCATAATGCAAATTGTTCAAATTCTGCCCACCAATGATCAGCCCTGATAAATCCTCAATCTCCCTCTGTATTTTCTCACTGTACAAGTTGAACAAGTCAGGTGAAAAAACACAGCCTTGCCTCACACCTCTCAATTTGGTTGAAATCACTTAGTTCATTCTCTGTCTTCACTGCTGCAGTCTGGTTCCAGTAGAGGTTTCTTAAAATTCTCAAGTCTTTGCCAGCAATATCCAGTTCTTCCAGCCTTTTCATTAACTCCTCATGCTTGATTCTATCAAAAGCTTTGGTATAATCAATAAAACACAAGAAAAGTTCTTGCCTTGTTTCTATTGCCCTCTCGGAAAGCATTCATACCACAAAGCATTTCTTGTACTTCAGTCTTCAACAAAACCACATTGAACTTTTGCAACTTTGATCTTATTCTACCTCTAACTCTCAAAATCAGCAGCTTTACTAGGATCTTTGTTACATGGCTTATTACACTGATGGTTCAATGGAGTTCACATTCAATGGCTTCAGGTCTTTTGGAGAGCGCAATAAAGATCGATTTATTGAGATGCTTGGGTATTTCTCCACTTTCGTAAATCTCACTGATAACAGTTGTTAACTTTTCTATACCAAACTCTTCCAAACATTTTATTTGTTCTACTGCAATCTCATCTGGTTCTGTAGCTTTATTGGTTTTCATTCGGTTAATAACTATTCGTACTTCTGACTTAAGAATTTTCAAACCATCCATGTTCTTTTTAATAGATGGATTTTCTTCTTGACTGCCATGGAATAACTCTTCAATATACTCTGTCCACCTTTTCTCATTCCATAATTATATCACCATTCATGGCTTTTGTACATCTCTAGCAATTCATCCTGGCTATGATGTTAAACTGCATCCAGAAGTCCTGGGTAAGATATTAAAATGCATCCAGCAGTAGGACAGTTTTAACTGTTAGGGTAATAGTGAGACAAGTACTCTCTAGCTACTGTACTGTCTGGGTTGCCCTTAGGCAAAGCATTGCACCCACCAACCTGCTTTACCAAAGTTACGGTTGAAGCCATTGGGGGCGCAGGATGGTCGATCATCTTGTCTGGTGGACACCTGCCACATCTAGTACAACAATAGAGGAGACTTGCTCAAGTTAGCTGAACACTGAAACCTGCAGAAAAAGGTGGCAACCTACTTCAGTATTTTGCCAAGTGCCATCCATGGTCTTTAAAGAATTAAGAAAATCACACAACAGTTTGAAGGGGGTCCCTGACAGAAAAGGTAAGGAAATCTCACCCAGTAAGGATAGTCATGTGCAACAGGTGACTCCTGACCTTCAGTATGATACTGTCCACACTCAGAAGAGATCAGTCAAAGTGGCAATGTGGAATGTGAGGACTCTACATCAAATTGGGAATTGAGATAATATCAAGCATGAAACAAAGAGATTAAAGATCAATATTCTAGGTCTGTGTGAAACAAGTTGGAAAGAGGCTGGAATTATTGTTTCAGATGATGTGAAGATCATCTATTCAGGGGGCCAAATGCATGAAAGAGGAGTTGGGCTGATTTTGGATGAAGAAACCTCAAAATGTTTGCATGGGTTTGAGGAGTGGGAGGGAGGCACGTGCACCCTCAGGAGGCCTCAAGTGCCTCTACACTAATGCTCATAGTATGGGGAGTAAGCAGGAGAAACTGTGCCTCCTGATTGCGAGTAAGAACCCAGACTTAGTAGGGCTCACAGAAACCTGGTGGGACCCTACCTATGACTGGGCAGCAGGCATTCGGGGATACACCCTATATAGAAGAGAAAGGACAGAGAGGAAAGGTGTGTGGCGGGGGTGAGTTCTATGTCATAGAGCACCTCACATCATCAAGGATTGGCTTCGAGGTAGAGAAGGGTCAGGCAGAGACACTATGGGCCTAACTACAAGGGGAGCATGGCGAAAGGGACCTTACGGTGGGTGTCTACTACAGACCACCCAATCAGGGGGAAAAGCTGGACCAGGACTTCTCTAGTCAGCTCATGAAGGTGGTTAGGTCAAGGGATGTTATTGTCATGGGTGATCTAAACTACCCAGACATTTGCTGGAAGGAGCAGACAGCCAGGTCTGACCGCTCGCATAGGTTCCTGGCTGTATTACAGGACCTTCACCTTATCCAGGAAGTGCACAGCCCCACTAGGGGTAACACCTTGCTGGACCTGGTCCTGGCCACGGGGGATGACCTGGTGAGGGGACTGCAGGTCCTTGACCACCTGGGCAATAGTGATCATCACCTGCTGGATTTCACTATCCAACACAGGGTGTCAAGGGCTTACACCAAAGCTAATGCCCTTGACTTCAGAAGGGCCAACTTCAATGAGCTTAGGAGACTAGTGGGGGAGGCACTGAGGGCCCAGACGGTAGAGAAGATGGGAGTCCATGAGGGATGGTCGTACTTTAAGGGGGCAATCCTCCAGGCCAAAGGATAACAGTCACTGAGAGAAGCAAGGGGGTAAGAGTGCTCAGAAACCCCCTTGGCTCAGCAAGGGCATTCAGCAATGCCTGAGGACTAAAAGGGGGGCATACAACCAGTGGAAGGGAGGACCTATCACAAAGGAGGAGTACTCCTCCTCAGCCTGTTAGTGTAGGAGGGCTATTAGGAAGGCTAAGGCAGAGATGGAACTCAGGCTAGCATCCAGGATTAAGGACAAGAAAAAGTACTTTTTCAAGTACATTGGGAGCAAGAAGAGGGCACCAGGCAATGTAGGGCCCCTGCAAGACGCAAACAGTAATCTTGTGGCTATGCCGGACAAGAAGCTGATATTTTTAACAGTTTCTTTGCCTCTGTTTTCTTGAACAGGGTCGGGGACATCCTACCTACCAAAGGTAGGGACAATCTCAGGGATAGATAGCTCTGTGAGGCCTTCAGTCAGTGCAGATGTAGTTAGGGATCTTCTTGAAGGGTTAGACATTTTTAAATCTGCAGGTCCAGATGCCCTCCACCCAAGGGTGTTGAGGGAGCTGGCAGGGGTCATTGCGAGCCCTTGGCCCGGCTGTATGAGCATTCGTGGTCATCTGGCCAGGTGCCGGGGGATTGGAAACTGGCTAATGTGGTCCCAATTTTCCACAGGAGGAGGGAGGACCTAGGTAACTATCGGCCTATAAGCCTCACCTTGGGAAGATCTTGGAGAGAATCATCAAGTAGCACATCTGTGGGGGGCCAGCAGGGGAGATCATGCTCAGGGGCAATCAGCATGGCAATCAGCATGGGTTCATCAAAGGCAGGTCCTGCCTAACCAACCTGGTTGCCTTTTATGACCAGGTGGCTAAATCCTTGGATGATGGTGTCACTGTGGACATAGTCTTTCTAGACTTTAAGAAGGCCTTTGACACTGTCTCTCACCCCATCCTCATCAATAAATTAAGTGACTGTGGCATTGATGCCTACACAGTTGGATGGGTAAAATATTGGCTGATGGGGTGCACCCAGAGAGTAGTGGTGAATGGGTTGTACTCAACTTGGCGAGATGTGAGCAGTGGGGTACCCCAGGGCTCGGTCCTCAGGCCCGCACTGTTTAACATCTTCATCAGTGACTTGGATGAGGGGGTGAACAGCACGCTGTCCAAGTTCGCTGATGACACTAAGACGTGGGGCGAGGTGGACACACTTGAAGGGAGAGAGAAGCTGCAACTAGATTTAGACAGACTACAAAAGTGGGCAGATGAGAATAGGATGGGTTTCAATGTAGACAAATGCAGGGTGTTGCACCTTGGGAGAAGGAATCTACAGCATACATACAGGCTAGGGAGTGCCCCTCTTGAAAGCACAGAGGCGGAATGGGATCTTGGAGACCGCAGCCAGCAAGGCCAGCCATACCTTGTCATGCATCCAAAGATGCATCTCAAGCCGGTCCAGAGAGGTGATCCTCCCCCTCTATACGACTTTGGTCAGGCCGCAGTTGGAGTACTGCATCCAGTACTGGGTGCCGTACTTCAAGAGGGATGTGGCCAACCTGGAGAGGGTTCAGAGGAGGGCCACCTGCTTGGTGAGAGGGCAGCAGGACAGGCCCTATGAGGAGAGACTGAGAGACCTGAACCTGTTCAGCCTCAGCAAGAGGAGGCTGAGGGGGGACCTGGTGGCTGCCTACAAACTCATCAGGGGAGATCAACAGCAAATAGGTAGAGCCCTTTTCTCCCCAGCACCACCTGGGGTGATGAGGAACAATGGTAATAAGCTGATGGAGAACAGGTTTAGGTTAGAGATCAGAAGGCAATTTTTTACAGTTAGGGTGGCCAAAATCTGGAACCAACTTCCTAGGGAAGTGGCCCTCGCCCCTACCTTGGGCAAATTCAAGAGGAGGATGGACGATCACCTGTCTGGGGTCTGGTGAACTCAGCATTCATTCCTGCCTGTGGGTCAGGCTAAATGATCTGTTCAGGTCCCTCCTGACCCTAGCTACTATGAAACTATAAAACTATGGATGAAGAAATCTCAGAATGGTTTTTGAGCAAAATCTGATAGAGTGAGGCTTGTGAAAATAGAGGCTAAATCTTTTAACATTACAATAATACAAGTCTATGCATCAACAGGTGAAGGTGGGGAAGAGGACATTGGTAGTTTCTATGAAGACCTTGATAAAGTGAAAAAGCAATGCATGCCTCAAAAAGTGGTCATAGTAATGGGAGGTATAAATGCAAAAGTTGGTTGTGAATGAGTGGATTATATTGGACTTGGAGAGAAAGATGAAAGAGGAGAGAGATGGACTGATCAGTGTGCTGCAAATGATCAAGTCATTATGAACACTACCTGAGAAGAATATATACATGGAAAAGTCCTGGAGAAAATGTTAGAAACCAAATTGATTACATCACTATCAACAGAAGATTCAGAAATGCAGTTCAACAATCGAAAACGTACCCAGGAGCTGACTGTGGAAGTGATCATGTACCTGTAGTATGCACCATCTAGATAAGGTCGAGATGACTTAAGAAACCAAAAGCAACAAAGAAGCTCGATTATTCAATTCTGATAGAAAAAGATCTTATTAAAGAAAGGTACACAGTTGCAGTCAAAAATCATTTTCAAGAACTTGAAGATGAAGGAAATATGTCAAACTAGGTAATTTTCAAAGAAGCACTAGTTGAAACAGCTAAGGAGGTTAACCCATCAAAAGCAAGGCAGCAGAAACAGAAATGGATGACTTAAGAAATCCTTGAACTTATGGAAGAAAGATGAAAACCCATAGTATGGAAGAGTCTAAGAACCTGGACAAAAGAATTTGATCGATGTTCAATGAAGAAAAGGAAAAACGGCTTTATGAAAAATGTGCAGAGATAGAAAAACCAAAGGATAAAAATGTAACATCAGTGTATAGGAATATCACAGACATCACAGGCAAAGTCAGTCCATACACAGTGTTAATGTGCCTTACCGCGTCTACACATGTTAATGCGCTTTAGCTATTCACGCTTTAGCTACAAATAGCCTGAAATCACCATGTTTAAGGTGCACTAAGGGTGTGCATGTGTAGACGCGCGCCCTTAAGGTGCCTTAAATCAAGCTAAAGTGCCTTAAATTGGCATAAATAGGTGCACCCTATGTGGATCAGATCACACCAATTTCCTCCAAAAGCAAGTTACCAAATGTGTTTTCCTCTCACTTCCCCTGACTCCTCTTTTCCCTTTTACAACTCTCTTCTGCTGCCTCCTCTGTTAACCTGCATGCTTGTACTTGCACCCACAGATTACCTTACCTAACTTATTTCCATTGTACCTATTCTCATCCATGCTTCCTTCCTTCACAATAGAAACATTGTCTCCTGTCTTAACTCCTATCCATCTTCTTCCCCTTTTGCTTTTCTTCTCCAAGCTCATTGTAAGCACAAGGACAAATTCTATTCCACCTACTGGGTGTCTAGGTGGATTTAAGCACCAAAATGCAATTCTATACTACCCTATTCAAGAGCATGAAAATCTATTAATACATCTATTTTTTAGTGAACCTTAAGCCTGAGACACAAAAAAGCAACAAGGAGGAGGAGGACCCATCCACTTTTTGCAGTAACCGTTTTCCAGGAACCTGAGCAGGATGGAATAAGATCACACTTATGTGCCTAAATCCACTTATGCTTCAAACAGGTGGAATAGAATCTGGCCTGTATGCTGCAATTAGTATCTAGAGTTCCTGTCTTCTCCAAGTCTGTTTCCTTTTGTCCAAAATAAAATGTAAGCCCCTCTGAGGTCTCTTCATGAATATCCAGCCATCAAATCAAAATTCAACAAGGCTTAAATAAATGTCAGATTCCACCTGCCTTCTTGATCAATGCAAACAACAGTGCTATCCACCTTGTCTCTCTGGCCTGTAACCAGGGTTGCCAACTGTTCATAAATTTATGGACAATCCATAAAAATAATGGTCATACAAGCATGTCCATAAAGTCTATAAAATATTTCAATGTCCATAAAATTAACAGACAGTCAGTAACTCTGCTCCCCCTACTGCTACCCCTGAGACCTTTGGAAAGTGGAAGTGCTTGTGTATTGTGTGTGCTAGGGGTAGGATTCCTCTTGACCTGCTCTCGGTGGGAGGAGGAAGTTAAGGGTGGGACTTAATGGCAGGGAGTGTGTCCAATCATAGGGCTGGGAGTATCTCTGTCCTGTGCTCAAGTTCCCTCCTGGCCACCTCATGGAATAGACATCCCCTGTGGTGGTGCGGGTAGCATGGAGCCAGCCAGGGGAAGGAGTGGGGAGCCCTAGGCTCCAGACACAAAGAACTCACCAATATGGCTTAGGAGGCAGCAATACTCATGGGATAGAGGACAGACACCAGAGCCTGAGCCACTGTGTAGAAGCCAGGGCACCATTGGTGTCTGTGTGTATGTCTTAGCCCTCTGTCTCCAGAGTGGGGGGTACCTCCAAAGCAGAAACTTCCATCCCCAACAGCTGCTCCCATTGCACACACTCCCTGTGGAGCATCCTAAGTCTGGGTACCCCCTTTGGGGCTCTGCCTGGAGCTGGGCTTGAGCACTGGCTCATTTTGCAGCAGGCAGCTGATGCCTGCACCCAGTTTTGTTCCTCTGGTCTACACACACATCATGGTTGCTCCAGGGAAGCTCAGAAGCTGCAGATACTGAGAGAAGTGCCACTGCAATGAAATTTTCCACCTGGGGCAAAGCCTGCAGCGGCAGCCCACCTTCACCCCGCGCACAGATCCAGCGGGTACATACCCCACCATGCTTGCACGGGGGTGCGTGCAATGGAGGAAACTGCCCTTCCCCCATCCCTGCCTCTCCTGGATGTGCTGCTTGTGGCTCCGTCCCATGCCCCACCCAGGCTGGGCAGCACCTGTTGGCACCCGTTTACATTAGCATCCGAAGTGGCTACCCTGCTCGCCCTCCACCCCGCCCGCCCCCCCCCCGCCTTGCTACAGCACTGGCTGGGAGTGTACAGAGCCAGTCTCCAGAACTCCTGGATTCCTTTCACATCAGTCTCCTAAGGGACCACATGCAGTACATCCCCTCTGGGGAAGTGGGAGGGCAGATCCCTCCATGGATTGTGAGTGTGCATATGAGTGTGAGTGTGTGTACATGTGCACATGTGCATTAATTCAAATTATATTATATAACATAATGTAAAAAACATATCATTAAAAAGTGTGGTTCTCTGTAAAAAGTTTGCAGATTGTCAGTAAAAAAATTTCTTGGATTGGCAACCCTGCATATAACTTGGGAATGATTTTTATCTTAGACCTCTCTCCAGGTCTTAATATCCTTCCCATATATCAATCTTGCAGCTTTTCTATCCATGCACACAGCCAAACTCTTATCTGTCTCTCAGATTCTTGCATTTTGACTATTGCAGAATCCTTTTCTCTGGCCCTGACAAATGCAATCTTGCATGTTCAAATACATTTAGAATGCTGGTGCCTGTCACTTTGAACATCACTCTTCTTTTTGCATCCATTCACTCTCTTCTATTTCTCTATTACATCAAACATAAGCTGCTAGTCTTCACCTTCAAGGCCATTTGCTATTTATCCTTACATCTCATTCACTGCTGAGTGAATTGACTCCCATCTGCACTCAACAAATTGTGCCATCATCCACTGCTTTCTGTTTCTGCACTGCTTTCCCTTCACTCCTTGGAGAGCCCTCATAAACATCTAAAAAGCTATCTCATTAGCCTGCTTCAAATATTTCCCCAAACTTTTCCTTTCTCTGGCATCTGTGCAACAACTTGACAATCAATAGACTGCAGATGCCACTGTCTATCATGCTAACTGGTATTGTCTAATTGTTTTCTAGTTTTCTCCTTTCTATCTGCTTGTATCTATTTGTTGTCTAGTCTTATTCCAAGATTGTAAGCTTTTTGGGGCACAGACAGTCTTCCATTCATAGTTTATATAGCATCTTCCTTGTTCACAATATAGTTCTGGTCCATGCCAAAAAGTGACAGAAGTTCATAGGGGTTCATAGAAATACAAAATAAGATCATGGCCTTAGTGCCCACAATACTGCCATCTGTGTTTACATTTACTCATAACATTTTGCATTTCTATTTACCATATTTACTTGTATCTAAGATGACTCTGAATTTAAGATGACCTCCCCAATAAATTTCTTATAATTTTCCATGTATAGAATCTAGTTATTGGAGACTTGTCTTCAACTCTTTAACTCCCCCCCCCCACACACACACACTGCTACAGAGGGGCTAGCAGTGGGAAGGCAGGTGGTATGGGGAAGTCAAGCAGTTTGCTCCCTGCTTATGCCTACCCTCCTTCCACTAGCTATAGCCACAGCTGCTGCCTGTAGTCACCCCCTATCCTACCTCTGTACCAAACCACCTCCCCACTGTAGCTACTTCCCTCATGTCTCCCCCACCCCTGAAGCATCTGTGCCTGCCCCCCCCTTCCCCACTCCCCTTGCCTTTGCTCTGTGCTGGTAGGCTCCATCCACTCTGCAGCCTGGGGCACTGAGCATGGCCCCAGCCCAGCCAAGCCTGTAGCAGCAGCACACAGCCCACATGGTGGCTACAGAGGCTAGGCTAGAGCTGTGTTGCATGCCCCAGGCTAGAAAGGAAAGGAGCCTGTTGGCATGGAATAAGTGCAAGGGAGTGGGAGAAGGAGGGGGAGGGGGAGGGAGAGGAGCAGGTGGGGAAGCAGAAGCTGCAGAGCGGAGAGATGTGAAGGAAGTGGCTACATGGGGGAGATGGTAGGGTAGAGGCAGGGTGCAGGGGGGACAGGTGCAGGCACCAGCTGCAGCTATGGCTGGACCCCAGGTAGAGGCTGAAGCCTGAGCCATAGCAGCTGCCTTCCCCTTCCTCCCTGTCCCCTCCCCACCTTCATATCTGATTCTAAGATGAAGGGCTACAATATTAAATGTGTGTGTGGGGCGGGGTGGAATCTTATCTTAGAATCAAGTAAATACAGGTTTCCCTCATTTTATGTGGGTTCTACACATGCAAATTTGCTCTTATGCAATGACCCTTTTTGTACCCCACATTTGTTATTTCATAGATTTCATAGACATTAGGGCTGGAAGGGACCTCGGAAGATCATCGAGTCCAGCCCCCTGCCCAAAGGGCAGGAAGTCAGCTGGGGTCATAGGATCCCAGCAAGATAAGCATCCAGTTTCATCTTGAAGGTGTTCAATGAAGGCACTTGAACAATCTCCGATGGCAGGCTGTTCCAGACCTTGGGGGCTCGGACAGTAAAGAAATTCTTCCTTATGTCCAGCCTGAAACGATCTTGTAGTAGTTTGTGACCATTCGTCCTCGTCATCCCTTGGGGTGCTCTGGTGAACAAACGTTCCCCCAGATACTGGTGGTCACCCCTGATAAACTTGTAGGTGGCCATCAGATCACCCCTGAGCCTGCACTTTTCCAGGCTAAAGAGCCCCAGGGCTCTCAGCCTGTCATCGTAGGGTCTGCTTCCCTGACCTCCGATCATGCGCGTGGCTCTTCTCTGGACTCTCTCAAGCTTCTCCACATCCTTTTTGAATTGTAGAGCCCAAAACTGGACGCAGTACTCCAGCTGCGGCCTCACTAAGGCCGAGTACAGGGGGAGAATGACGTCCCGGGATTTGCTTGAGAAGCATCTATGGATGCAAGCCAGCATTTTGGTCGCTTTACTAGCCCCAGCATCGCACTGCAGGCTCATGTTCATCTTGTGGTCAATGATGACCCCCAAGTCTCTTTCTTCCATAGTGCTAGCCAACATAGCACTGCCGGGCCTATAAGGATGCTGCGGGTTTTTCTTCCCAAGGTGTAGAACCTTGCATTTATCTGCGTTGAACACCATCAGATTCTCGTCCACTCACTTGCTGAGCCTGTCCAGGTCAGCCTGGATCATCCGCCTGTCTTCTGGTGTGGATGCTTTGCCCCAAAGTTTGGTGTCATCTGTGAACTTGGCCAGTCCGCTTCTGACTCCAGTGTCCACATCATTAATGAAGATGTTGAACAGTATGGGTCCAAGGACAGAGCCCTGGGGGACCCCACTGGTCACAGGACACCGCGATGAGTGACTTCCATCAATTACTACCCTCTGGGTCCAACCCTGGAGCCAATTTTCCAGCCAGTGGATCGTGGAGGACCCAAGGCGACAATTGGCCAGTTTCTCCAAGAGACGATCATGGGACACCAGATCGAAGGCTTTTTTGGAGTCAAGATATATGACATCAATCTCATCTCCCTTGTCCAGGTGATAGGTCACCTGGTCGTAGAAGGAAATGAGATTGGTCAAGCAAGACCTACCCGCAACAAACCCGTACTGGCTATCCCTTAAGATGTTGGCGTCGGCCAGTCCATTAAGGATGGCCTCCTTAATAAACTTTTCTAAGATCTTCCCTGGGATAGAAGTCAGGCTGATGGGCCTATAGTTAGCCGGATCCACTTTCCTCCCTTTCTTGAAGATAGGCACCACATTGGCCTTCTTTCAGTCTTCGGGCAGTACATCAGAGCGCCAAGAGTTTTCAAAGATCCACGCTAGAGGCTGGGCTATGATGCTCGCCAGCTCCTTGAGTACTCTGGGGTGAAGATTGTCAGGGCCAGCTGACTTGAAGGTATCCAGCTTCTCAAGATGTTCCTTCACGAAGTCAGCATTAATGGAGGGCAGGGGATCACCCTCACCCGGACTTCCCAGCCCTGTAGCGGGCATGGGCGTCCCATGGGGCTGATGAAAGACTGACGCAAAGTACCTATTTAATAGGTTGGCTTTTTCCTGGGTGTCAGTTGTCAGTTGCCCCATCTGGTTCAGCAGGGGTCCAACGTTGCCCCTGCTTTTCCTCCGGCTCCCCACATATTTGAAAAAGGACTTTTTATTGTCCTTGATGCTCAAAGCTAGCTGGAGTTCAGTTGCAGCCTTGGCTTTCCTGGTCAGCTCCCTACAGGACTGGACCAGTGCAGAATAATCCTCCTTGGAGGTGACTCCCATCCTCCATCCTTTGTAGGCCTTTCTTTTTAGTCTCAGGAGGTCTGCTAGGTCCCTGGAGAGCCAGCGGGGCTGCTGTGCCCTCTTGCTGCCTTTCCTCCGAGATGGAATAGACTTAGTTTGTGCATGGAGGATCGCTCCCTTGAGGAGCAACCACTCTTCTTGAACTCCCCTCTCCCTGTGGTCACAGTCCCTTAGGGCCTCACTGACAAGCCTCCTGAGCTTGTCAAAGTCGGCTTTCCTCAAGTCAAGGACTTCCGTGTTGCTGACTGACTTGCCAGCTTTTCGGCGGATGGTGAAGGTGATCAGCTCATGGTTGCTGTCACCCAGCTTCCCATCGATCACTAGGTCGCCAACTAGGTCATCCCCAGTAGCCAGTACCAGGTCGAGCAGCGCTTTGCCTCTCGTTGGCCCATAGACTTCTTGAGTCAGGTAGAGGTCATCCATGCACGAGAGGAAGCTCTGCAACTGCTCAGATTTTGCTGAGTGATCCTCCCACGAGATGTCTGGGTAATTGAAGTCACCCATGACAACCATGGTCCTGGAGCAAGCTGCCTCAGCCAGTTCCTAGGCAAACTCCTGGTCAAGCTCAGGACTTTGGGTGGGAGGTCTGTAATAGACTCCCACCATTGTGTCCCCTGTGCCGTGTTCCCCACGGATTTTAACCCAGAGGGTCTCCAGCCGTCCACCCTGGTCGCCAATATTGGCTTGCAGGGACGCGTAGCTTTCCTTAACATAGAGAGCTACACCCCCGCCGCTTTTCTCTACATGATCCCTCCTGTACAGGGTATAGCCATCTATCCCCGTGGTCCAGTCATGGGTGGAGTCCCACCAGGACTCCATTATCCCTATGACATCGTAATTGTTTGCACTTAGCAGGAGGATGAGCTCCTCCTGCTTATTCCCCAGGCTCCTGGCATTAGTGTACAGGCAGGCAAGTGCCCCCTGGGGGGCTTCTTCCTTGCCCACAAATTTTACCAGGGCTGGGGCCGGGGTGGGCTCCCTTGAGTGCCGTGATCCGCTGGCTTTGCAAGGATTGCTCAGCGGGCCAGCAGTGGCGGTAGTCCCCCCCATCCCCCAACGGGCTTAGTTTAAAGCCCAGTGGAGCAGGTCAGCCAGTCTGGCCGAGAAGAGCCTCCTCCCTAGGGGAGAGAGGTGGAGACCATCTCTTCCCAGCAGCTCGCTGGGTAAATTCACTCTTATGCGATTGGCATAGGTGCGCTCCTCCTTCCCTAAGCAGGAAAGTCTGTGGGGGGAGGGGAAAGGTCTGGGGCCCCACTCATCACAGTCCCTGCTGCAGCTGCTGTGGGAGAGGCTGATACCAGCAGCCTGCAGCCACTGGGCTGCACCGTGCCCCGAACCCCACAGGGCTCCACTTGTCCCCACTCACCCCAGCCCCTGAGCTGTGCCGTGCTGTAGTGCAGGCAGCTGGCGTCAGCAGTTCCCAGGTCCGCTGCAGCAGGAGCTGGTGAATGGGGACAAGCGGAGGCTTGGGGGACATGGGGCAGCTTGTCCCCACTCACCCCAGCCCCTGCTGCAGTGACCCTGAGAGCAGCCGACATGACCTGCTTGCACCACAGCATAGCACAGCCCAGGGGCTGGGGTGAGTGGGGACAAGTGGAGCCCCAGGGGGTTAGGGGCACAGCACAGCCCAGGAGCTGCAGGCAGCTGGCATCTGCTGCTCCCGGGGCCGCTGCAGCAGGGGCTGGGGTGAGTACAGACAAGCTGTGCTGTGCCCTGTGCCCCTGGAGCTTCCGCTTGTTCCCACTCACCACAGCCCCTGCTGCAGTGGCCCCAGGAATGGCCGATGCCAGCTGCAAAGAGAATTGTCAGTAGGTGCGGGGCTGGGGGGGTGCAGGTCTTGCTACTATGCGCACCCCGGGAGGGCTGGGGGCTGGGGGGCTTTGCCGGATTCTTCCCGGGGGGGTGCAAGGACCTGAATCTGTGCACACAATGACAGCAGGTTTCCACCCACCTTGAGTGCTGGGAAGAGCCTGGTGCTGCCACTGGCCTCATCCTGCAGTGGCAGCCTGCTCTTATTCCGCATGCAGATCCGGGGGCACGCGCCCCCTGGGAAGAGTCCGGCAAAGGGCCCCAGCCTGCAGCCCTCCCAGGGTGTACATAGCAGCAAGAAACCATGCGCCCTGTGCCTTGCACCCACTGACAGTTCCCCCTGCTTTGCTCCCTGCTGCAGCCCTGGGAGAGGCCGATGGCACCTGCCTGCAGCTGCTGGGCTGGGCCGTGCCCCTCCTCCCACCCCTTCCTTAGCCCCAGCCTCAGTCCCTTTCTACCTCACCACCATGGGAATGTATCCCTATTTGTTACCTTATAAGCTGGGTTCCCTTTATGTGAATTTGAGTTACATGCAGTTTTCCAAGAATGCAGTTTTCCAGGAATGCATATACCACATAAAGTGATGGAAACCTATATGACAGTATTTCTTTATCTGCTTTTCCTGTTGCCTACCACTACTGAAATCCAAACCAGCAGCCTAAAACCTGCTTATGTTAATGCATACTGGAAATGACAGCTATTTCTAAATTAATTTGGAAGTAATACACTTCTTTCCCTCCAAGTACATATTTACATGCTATAAAATACATATTAAATGCATAAAGCTACTGTAAATGTAGTATCACAACTGATTAGACACTCAAGATTCAAGAAGTTCCAGACTTGAAAGTTTATTCTGCAGTGTTAATCTAACAAAGTTGTATACCCTATATATTTATAATAGCATTTAAGACGCGTGTGTAGGTATGTGTGGTGTGTGTGTGTGTGCACACACACAAGCATGGGTGTGTGTAGCGGTCTTTTTATATAAATATGTATATATAAATATTTGAATATAATTGAAAAAGGAGAATATAATTATATGTAAAATGGCAAGGTTAACAGTATTAGAGCAACTTTATCTTTTGAAACGTATCCTGACTGAGACCTTAATTCCTTGACTTTAACAGTCCTTCAATTTTGGGACTAGAAATTTTATTTGCATTAACATTTTACATTTTCTGAAGGAAAAATAAATAAACTTTTTAGCTTGGAGAATTTATGAGCTTTTCTGATTTCACTGACAGGACCTTCTAGTTCTTTGAACTGCATCAATTTGTCTTCATTACTAACAAATCTATCTGGTCTTAACAAAATCCTTCTGAGTTGCAGCCACAAGTTCAATCACTAAACTTTAGGGAAACTGAGGAAAAATAGCTGACTTTGTTTTCAATTATGTTGGCCCATAGAACAAAAATGATCTCAGACATTTCTGAGCCACACAGACCAAGAATTATTATAATTAACATCACATAGAAGCTGGCCTAGTGTTTAAATTTGCAGAAGCTGCTTGAAGGTGGCCAAAATCCACGACTGGATACTTAATGTACAAAAAGAAGCTAATGATTTTGCTTTGCCTTTAGAGCCCTCATTTTAATTTTTTTAGGATTCAAAGAATGGTAAGAATCAGAAGACCACGTATAAGGTGACATTAATCCAGCATTAACAACTGCCTAGAGTGAGATTTGCTTGAGTAACAAAGAGACCAACTGGATATACAATTGCTCATAAAAATATTGGCAAATAATGTAACATAAATGAGCAAATACTACAAGACAAAGGGGATGAAAATTAGGCTTCAATTGTGGTCTTAAGATGATCATGTATCTGTTGCCCTGAAGTGAACACTCAATGGTGTGGGTAAAAAAATGGATGAAGCCTGATAAATGTAACAATCTTTACATATGTTACTATATTCGCTCTCTTTACTATTCTGTTTTCTTTCACTCTATCTTTCCATTTTTACAGGTTTTTCTATCCAATATCTAAGAACTAATTTAAAAAGGAACTCAGCTAAGGAGAATGGATGAGATGCATCTGATCTCACCCAGCAGGAGTCTGGCACAGCCAGAAAAGAACCCGGATTCCTGAGTACCACACAGCAGTGTAACAGGCAATGGCAGTGGCCAAGGCAGTGGCAGTGGTGGCTGTGCTAGCAGCAGCAGTGGCTGCCAATCTTGCATGCCCTCAAAGTAACTGCCTGGGGATTGTAAATTGGTTGCCTGTAATTAGGTCACTAGCTCCAAGCTGGTGCTCTCACTAGGTGGCCACATAGTTCTTTCCTGCACGGACCATGTACTTTAGGATCATGAGACTGTTAACTCTTACATGGACACAACGATTTCTTGAAAAGCATATCCATCTGTGAAAGAGAAAGGTATTCCCTCTTAATCGCAAGGCATGAAGGTCTCTGTTATTGTCACCCTTCCTCTTACAGTATCAGGACAGTTCAATAATGGGAGAGAGAAAAAAGTACTTGGTAGAGTGAGAGGTACTTAATTCTCTAAGCTAGAGACAGACTCAAAAAGTCTGAGCCTGAATTGATGCAATCTTTGCAGGTTAGTCTAAACTGCCTAGGCTAAACTGGTTTGTAACCACAAAGACATCCCAGAAATGCAGGCACATGCTTGCAGTGACTTAGGCTAGAAGCCAGGGGACACTAGAACAGCCCTCCCTGCCATTCCACAGATCCCACAATGCTGAGCTGAGGGGGGGGAGGGGCCAGGCCCCCACAGGATGCTCTGATTAGGGCGGGTTTCCTGTAACAGAAAGGACATTCAGTGCATACAAACTAGTTAGCAAATGGCTGAAACCGGTTTGAGATAAACCTGATTGAATGTAGTATCAGACTTAACTGATTTGGCTCAAACCAGTTTATGCAATGTCTGTTCAAGACCCCTTGCAGGTTTAAGTCAGAGACCTCCATCATCCCAGCATGCTCTCTGGGCTATGCTGTGCTCCAGAGAGCTGGACTGGCCCCTCCCCTCTGCTCTCAAGCCAGAGCAGGGGTACAGTGTGGCCAGATACTGGCCTGCCATGGCCCCTGAGGCAAATTCTTCCCTCTGTCCCCTTTCATCCCCTACTGGCAAATCCTGCAGACCTCCATGGCTTTCCTGCATCCTTGCAGAGACGGAGTTAATTCCTCCCTGTGTCCAGCTTGCCTGCAGCCAAGGAGGGGATTAATTCCACAGCGGTCTGGAGTGGAGGAGAGAGGCAAGCCAGTCCCCTGTGAGTCCAAAGTTAAGACCTGTAGAACCACACTGAAAGGTGGGAAGTGTTGGCAAAGATCTGACAATTATCACACATATGTGTTGGAGACAGAGTTAAGGGAAGTTGCAGACCAAAGAATGCAGAGAGCTACATTTACATTATAAAGCAGAACCTGTAAAACCTAAACAAAGCCTTCCTGAATGCCTGGCTGTAAGGAGACACTCTGCCCTCAAGATTATGTAAGGCTTTCTCTTGTCTTCTTGCTTTACATTTTAAGTTAGACTAAGTTGTGTATGCTGTGTTTTACTGTATCTGGGCTGTATGTTAGCTTAGGTGAAGATTTTTGGTAGTTCCCTGTTGTATGCTTTGCAAATTGCTATGTTCAATACATGCTTGCTTCAGAGAAAGGACTTTTTTCCCATCCCATCCCATCCCATCCCATCCCCATGCTCAGTCTGGCAGCAGCTTCTTCCCCCCTCTCCCCTGCTCCAGGCTCGTGGCTGTTATCCTGTGTGTCCTGCTAGCCCCAGCTGGTGCCTGGCCACGCCCCCTCCACTCCAGCAGGGAGGGATGAGAGCCTTGGAGGGCATCTTTCTTTCCTCCCCTTTGGCAGTGACTGGCAGGCATGCTTTGGCACCTCCTGGGCTTCTGGCTTGAGCTACTGCGGGCACATGCCTGCATTTCCTGGTTTAACAGAGAATGTCTGTCCAGTTATTAATAAGTTTAAGTTGAGCAGCTTAGACTAACCTGCAAACAGTAAATCAATTCAGGCTCAGGCTTTTTGAATGTCTGTCCCTAGCCTCACAGTCCAGAATGAAAGCAAGCAAGAAGGAGAATGACTCTGTAGTGCAGTGATTCAAGCGCTAGCTGGGGCAGATGGAATCCTGAGTTCTTGTTCTTGCTCCCTGGACAATTTCTCCATTTTATATTACTTAGTCTTTGAACAAAAATGGGAAATAGTCCTGACAGAGACACTAGAACCCAGGTCTAGTCCTCCCAGCTGAGTGCCCTAAACACTATGCTATAGAATCAGGCCCCTCTTTGCTTCCTTTCCTTCCTTGCAGTCTTGGCTGTACAGTGGCCTTCAGCTGGAGGGATAGGTACCTCAATCCAGACTAGCTTTGACAAGGGATGGACACTTAATGGCCTCTCTTGGGAGAAGGGTAATGTGGGCTAAGGAAATCCTAGAATCCAGGTCTCCCACTTGATGGATGGGAGCATCACAGCCTCTGCCACCTCCTACGCTTCTTCCCATGTTTATGAATGGAAGTAGCAGTTACTGCCATGCCTTGTGCTGAACTCAGTGTTGTTGGATTGCCTTAGTGACATTGAGAACATGTCTACCAGAGCTCCTCAGGATTCTCAGTTTCTGAATCCCAGTGGGATTTAGGTGGGAACTATATGTCTGATGCTTAGATTGGGGAAGTTCTGGCCATAGGCAGAATTGCAGGTGCATAATGAAATTTTGGGTCAAAAAAAAGAAGTACTTAATGAGTTTATGCAGCTGAGGAGCAGGTCTTGTCATATTTCAGTGTTAGATATAAGCACCTAAAGCAAGATCGAGAAAACCTTTACACACTGAAGTCTTTTGTTTTTCAACTGGGCATTCTATATGTGCAAACGCAATGTGTTTTCACATCCCAATCAGGCAAGGCAGGAGAGGTCATGTCTCACTAATTTGTAGTTTCAGATTGCTCACATAGGCTAGAATTCACCCCTGCACAAAGCCAACATAGTGTTTAAATCTGCAGGGCTTCAGTTGTGGATAGGGTTTATGCTGGATCCATGCATATAGATATATTTCACTCACAATGACCTAAGTAGCAAAAAATACTATTGGGAAAGTAAGTGGGGGAGGTAGTGGGGGACAAAACAATATCTGATGCATGGGCAGCAAATAGTGGTCCCAAATTCCTAATTGCTGCAGTGGAATACCATTTGAATTCTCACTTGCTACTGGGAAATATAGCACCCCGTATCCTGATGACTGATTCTGTACATTTTGTTTTGTTACTTCTAAATCAGGAGACTCAGTGGATTTTTATTAATTTTTATAAGATTAATCTTAACATTTGTATTGAGGTCTGTTGTTTTTATGTTTCACTTCATTATTCACTTGGAAACTCTGCAAGCCTGACAGTCTGTTTTAGAAGTTTATAATTTAATCATAAACACTTACTCAGCAATGAAAGTTGGAAAAAATCATTTAGCCATTTTTCATTTTCAAAAATTGAAATTAATTTCATTTAAAAATGAGCAGCAGCCAGAAGGTTACATGTATTTTCAGTGTCTTATATTTCACTTCATGTGAGAAACACGGATTTGTATCTAGAAGTATTTGCAGCATTACCCCATTAGCAGATGTTAAAAGTTAAAAGCACTGAGGAGACAGACAAGATCTTTGTTAAAATTCTACTACTAAATCCAAGGGAAAGTTGGAGTGATTTCTTGTCTCTGATGGAATTCTGCCCCCCTGGAAACTGCTGAATCATTTCAGTCAGACTCAAAAGAACTTTAGAAGAGAAACATCTTCCCATTGGAATGAATGGGGCTGCTAGAAAAAGAAAACAAACAATACAATTCAACGTGAGGGTACTTTCTTCCCAACGTTTACCCCTCTGACCAGTATGTTACATTATCAAATAGATATTTTTCTAGGAAATGGCAACTTATTATATTTTATGTGCCAAGTGATTAACCCTGTCAAAATAGTTCTTGCTTAAATAGAAGAGAAAAATGAATAAATTCTCCGGTGCCTTGTTCCACTTGCTGCAGGCCACATGCAAATCCAGTGCACGTGAATTATCACAGGTAATTCAGGATTGAGAGCCCCAGTAAGAATATCCTTTGGCTAAGAAGCCACATAAAGTTGTTTAAAAAAAACAAAAAACAAACAAACAGAACACTAAAAAAGTAGCATATTCAGCAACTGAGATGGCATTCTAAAAATAAACATATAATTTAGACATCAGAGTTCCTGGGTTGGTTTGATACATTTACCTTGGTTATTTTAAAATGACACTGACAATATTAAGCAAGTGCATACAATATTAAGTATTCTCTGCTATGTCCTCACACTACAACATGACAAAGTACATATAAACTTCAGCAGTATTAGTACATGTTGTGTTTCAGTTCAGAAGGGGATTTAGGATTGCAACTACGTAACAAACCATTTTCTTTGGGCTTGTGGTTAACACAAGATAAAACATTGGCTGACATTTTTTGTAAACACTTACATGTCACTGGCAATGGAGGAGTTCCTGGACATGGACTTTGGAGAAAGGTCATAGTCACTATCTGACCGGTAGAGGAAGGACTCCCTCCGTTGACTGTGGACAAAGTTTGCCTGGAGAATTAGCCCTGACCCAGGGCTCGTCATGGGATCCAAGGGACTCCGTCCCGATGACGTGCCATTGTCTACATCAAAACTGTAAGAAAGGGGAAGAAAAAGATTTATGCTACAGGTCTAGGAGTTTTATATAAATAACAATTACAGCTATAAGAACCTATCACAAAATTTCACTAGCTGATACCTCTTGTTACAGCAGAAAATCTAGAACTGGTCAACTCCACTGATAAGTGCTGATATGCAAGAAAGGCAAAATGGGGGGAGAGATTTTTGAGGGAGAAAGAGAAAAAAATACTATTAAGGCTTACTAAAGGCTACGTTCTTTTCAGGACATGATGTCTCTACTTTGCGCTTAGGAACTCAATATGTGTACCTTCACAGTTGAGAAGTATGCTGTCTCCCTGTTCCTCTCACTAGTCTTCACCTTTCCTGACCTTCTCCCCTTGATCTCCCTCCCACCACACACCTGATGACTCCTGCTTCTCTGATATCAGGGACCCATCACAGTGATATGTGAGCACTACTCCAATATTGAAACAACAATTGCCCCCCTCCCCCCCCCTTTTTTCAGCTGCTAAGAGTTGGATGCTTGACTAGACTTTAGGGCCACATCCAGATGAGCGAGCATGTGCTTGTTGTGGCATCTCATGAGTTGGAGATGCCACAGGAGGCATGCTAGGAGCAAAAAAATGCAGCATGCACTGTACATTTGATACTGGGAAATCCCAGTATCAAAAAAAAACCAAAACCTGAAAAAAATCAGCACATTTCAAGCTCCTGGAGAATCCCCTGAGGCAACTGGAGGCTTGGTCCTCCAAAAAGAAGCTCTAGAACCTGGCCAGAGCATCTTTATGGCTGCTGAATGCCTCTGGTGCTCCAGCACCCTGCCTCAGCATGCTGCCAGGCCAGCACTATGTGCCATATGAAACCCCTAGGTCTCAGGCAGCACCATGCACTGCCAGGGGTCTCTGCCAGAGGCGGGCCACGAGTGCCCTGACAGCCTGACTGGCTGCTGCTGCTGCTGCAGAGGGGGGGCTGTGTGCCATAGTGGGGGGGGCAGGTGGGGGACCCACCCTTCCCACATAGTGTCTACCAATCCAGCCCCCCCAAACCACTCCCACTTACATACCCACCCGCAACTGCCACACTGCAGCCACACCCCATGCCCACACCAGTGCTAGGACATGTGGCCCAGCCTGGGGAGGCTCCTAGTTCCAGGAACCACTTGGGGGGTGTGATGGGCTGGGGGTAGTGGTGGAGGTGGCAGTAGGGGTGTGTGTATGAGAGAGAGAGATGGGTTTTGGGGATGGGCGTATGCTCTGGGTAGGAGAAGTCACCAGAGCTTAGAGCCCCTGCTAAAGCATCCTGTGCAGGGGGAGGCTGGCCTGAAATGAAAGGGGCTTGCCCAGCCCAGTCCCTGAGCCCCAGTTAAAGGCTTCGCAGGAATGGCATGGGGATTGCTGGGGCTTGGGCACAGGTGCAGAGAGCTGAAGAATAAGGGCTGGCACTGCTCAGAGCCATAAAGCAGCTAGTGGGACAGTTGCAACTGGACTCATATCCTGGTATTGGGACAGAGCTGCTGCTGGGAGGGAGCTAGTTGGGGCAGAGAGGGGCTTCAGGTCAAGAGTGAGGGGCACTGGAGGGGAGGGGGCTGTGGGTTGAGAGTGAGGGGCAAGGGCATGGACAGGACACTAGGATATCAGTTCTGCTCAGCACCCTAAATCCTGGTGAGTGAATGGGGCAGGGGCAGCTCTGATCTTTCTATGATAAAAAAAACCAAAAGCAAATGCAAAGTGTATAAATATTTAGAATTAATTTTATGATGATGCTAGTGATACTGGTAGGCTTCCAAATTGCTTTAAAATTGTAAATATATCAATAAAACATTGCCCAACTGATCTCTCTATATATGTAGTGGTGTTTCATTTTAATTACAGAAGAACATGGATTTTTGGTATTTTAATGAGATAATTTGGGGTGGGGTTATCAGAGAATTTGCCATTTTTAAACAGGGAACACTAGGATCTCTGCTGGAGACCCAGGCAGAGGAGCCAGCCCAGGGCCAGCACCAGGGACCCAGCTGGAGGGCAGATGAGGTGGCTGACCCTCCTGGATATTTGGGGCCAGAAGGACATGTTTCGACAGTTCAAAATTGGCCACCGCAATGAGCATATCTTCCGCGCGAAAGCTTCCCTGATGGTAGAGTGTGGCCACCAGAAGACATGATAGCAGTGCTGCACAAAGGCCAACTGTGCAGCCATGGCCCACTAGCAGCTGGTCCAGAGGTGTAGGAGGCTCTGCTGCAGTGCCCATACCACAGCCTAGGTGGCTGTGCGGTCCCCATCTGGGTCTGGCAGGCACACAGCCATGGGGCTGCAGGTCCAATGGAGCGGATGCTGTCGCAAATGGCAACAAGTCACAGCCAGATGGCAGCCCCCACTGCTAAACTGCTGCAGTGCATAGAGGATATAGAGGCCATTCTAGGTTAGCACTGCTATAGCAGTCTAGCTGGCACAAGGGGTAGTGTACCCAGATAGGAACAGGCTGAGCCTCAGAAGCTCCCTGAGTTGCTCACCAGGGCAACTTTTTATACTGCTGGGGCTGAAGATCAGGGAGGAGCTGGGCATGGTCAGTTTGGCCCAAGTGGCACAATTTTCCCCACACCAAAGTGTATATTCAGGCACATGTGCTAAGGCACATATCTCCAATACAAATTTGTGCTGCTGCTAATTGAACTGCTACAAGTTCATGTTCCTGCATGTGTGGACATGCCCCAGGGCAGTGTCTGTGTGCATTTATGTACTGGGGTACTTGTTGCTATAAAGTTAAGTCAAAGAAATGAGCTCTGCACTCTGCCAAGCATAGAATGATTTGTAACCGTCCTGATCTCTTGCTTTACTGAGTTCCATTGTCTAGATTCAGGTCCTGTGAAAAATCTGCCTACTCCTGTTTTATGAATACTATTGGTAAATCATTTCACTGTTTCCAGGGAACATGGTGTCATAGGAAGCCATGGCCATAGAAGAAGTGATAGCTCTAGTTACATGAAAAGCTAATTCCACAAAGAGCTTGGAAAATTAGAACAAAGACCTTGAACTGGACTCTGTAACAATGGGAAATGAGTACAGAATGTAAGCACCGGGAGGATGCGTTCATAGCAACCTGGGCTGCCTAGCAACCTGACAGCTGCATTCTGTACCAAAGGGAGTTTTTTTGGAGCCTGTTGCTAAATTTTGAGATTTAATGAGGTGTAATAATCTAGCCTAAAGGTCACGTATGTGTGGACAGGCATCTCAGGTCTGTGTCTGATAGGTGACAGCATAGTCTTCTAGCCAGCCCCAGATAAATGTGAGCGATTCTTGTAATCCTAACTATTTGTGCCTCTAAATCAAATAAGCAATTTTAGTTCCAGAGTTATGTAACAGGAAAGGTATTTAGGATACCTTGGGAGCTGCTACATTATACATCTCTTGTAACCCTGCTGACATACAAATATTGGAAACTAAAAGTTAATTCTAAAAGAATGTTATTAATGTCTGTGGTGGTGAACTTGATAAAGGAGGTCAGTTCAAACATCTGACAAATGTCAAGAATGAATGAAATAATTGTGTCCAGCTTGATCTCTCCATCCTTTCCAAGCAGGCAGCCAGGAAAGAAAAGAGGCACTTGGGAGTGGAAAGTGAGTAGAGTAATTGATGATCCACTACAGAGGTTTATATGCAGAGAAAGGAGATGGTAATATCCAAAATACATTATGCTAGTTTGTAAAGATACAATTTCTTAAATAAGGAACTTTTTAGAGAACCATGCTTAGAGAAAACACATATCATAACTCAGTTAAATATATATACCCATAGTTGAGGAAACCATGTTCCATGTTAGATTACATTCAGCTTTGCACGCGTGCAATAGCAGGTAACTGCTTCATTACCAGAGGTAATTTATTTGTAACTACCATCTACCATTGCTAGTAGCTTATAAAGTCAGAAGAGTTGGTGTTTCATGGGGTGATTTCATTTTCATTTTCTTTTTGCTTTTTAAATAAACCATCCAAAAAGCAGCTATTACTTTTCCAGACATGGTTATGCACTGCCTGGGAAAGGATGAATTCATGGTTTTAGTTTGAACGTTTTATTTAATCTTTTCTTTAGTCATTCCTCCTTGATTGTCAGGCAGTCTGTTGTACTTTAGCTGGATTTCATTGGAATCTCTCACCGTCATATATTCCATCTATCACAAATGGTTGAAATTAGAAAAGGAAAACAAACCTTCTCTAACAATATTCAACACGTCAGTGTTCGAAGTGGATCCAAGATGAAGAGATGCTTTCTGAACAGTGCATTGGTTAAGTAGTCAGTAATAAAATGCACATTTCTAAGCTATTTCTTTAAATTAAAGTTTCTTTCACTCACATGTGAGTCCTTTTCCTGTGTCCTTAGACACCCTGTCATTGTGGGCCTCAGAGACTTTCTGAATCTCAAATTAGCAGAATACTATAATTTGAGAAATAAAGTGTAGCACTTAAGGGCTCATGATTATCCAGCTTGTTATTTTTGGTTACCTTCAGAAATTAATGGATCGGCTCCGTCCTCCATCCAGAGTCAGCTCACTCATTTAAAACACTCCTTCCATTTGGTTCTACTTACATCTCTGCCCAGTGCCCCGGAGTTTGCTTACATTGTACATCTATTTTGCTTTCCCATAAAATACTTTCATTTCTTTAAGTACTCCTGATATCTAGCAAAGTAGCCTGGCTAATATTCATAAACTACATTCATTTCTTTAAGTACTCCTGATATCTGGCAAAGTAGCCTGGCTAATATTCACCAAACACTCTCCCACCCATTTGTCCTACATGTAAGGACATGACATGGCACTTTACTGCTTTAAAAAAGAACAAACAAACAAACTCTATTTACTTCTCCTCAATAAAGCAAAAAATCAGAAATCCAATTTCTGCTTGAATATTTAGAATGGCACCTTTGGGGAGCAGGAAATATATATTCACTAAGTAGTATGTTAGAGTACTGGAAAGAGCCCTGGACTGGGACTTCAGGAACTGAGGTTCTAGTCCCAACTTCACCATTAGCCTGCTTGGGGAGCCTGGGCAAGTCACTGCTGCCCTCTTTGTTTCAGTTACTTCTGTAAAATGGGGATAATGATCCTGATCCCTTGGTAAAATGCTTTGATGTCTACTGATGAAAGGTGCTTTATGAAAGCTACCTATTATGATGACAATAAAGCACAATACATACCCTTTGCTTATAAGATAACGCCCAAAATTCTCAAGACTTGCTAATTGACATTTCAGATGTGCTATTCACCAGCAGGTCCTGCTGATCTGTGTGCAGGTATTGGGCAGATTTTAGAAGTGAGGCACTTTATTTAGTTCATGTATATACAAATAATTTACTTTGGAGTAAAAGGGCCAGGGGCTTTTATATATGAAAAACAGCCTTTTGTGCAGGTCTCCTCAACCATAGAATTAGTTAAATTAACACAGGATATTTTATTAGATTAAGACAGTATTTGGGGTTAATGGATTAAGACAGTATTTGGGGTTAATGTCAGTTTAAGTTTTCTTAATTTGTTTTGCATTATTTAACTGTTCACCCTGGCAGATGGTGTGAATTTTTCACTTATCTTTTTCTCCCAGGTTAAATTGTACTTTACTGCAGAAGATTTTGCCCTTCGCTGAACAAAAGTTTATGTTTTAAAAGTATTTAACATTTTAAAATACATAAGTTGAATAGAAATGACAGAGCTGTCACTAAATTATTTTAGTCATGAGGGACAATAACCTGCATTTCTGGATATATACAACTATGGATGAGGCCAAAGAGATGTTTCCGTTTGCAAAAAAGTTGGAGTTTTATTTGTGCTGCCTTACTGGGCCCACCACATGGGTATCAAAAGTGAAAAAGGCTCTTGGTATATTAACCAGCTGTTGAGTTTGCACAGAATGCCTAGCATCTCTCTCTTATCTAAGTATTTCATTAAAAATATGGATTAATGCTGTATTTGAGGGAAACAAGTCAGATGTGCAATGGAGAGGGGCAGTTTGGGCTCTTGAATCTTCATCCTGCAGCCTGGAACTGACTTTAGAGTTGCTATTCTGCTACTTCCTTTCAGTAGACTTGCTCCAGTGAAGAACTAGATTTTTTGGAACTCAGCTGATATACAGATCCTCCTGTTTAGCACACATTATAGCCCCAGAAAGGGAGGGTAGAAAGGTGCATATTGTCACAAGAAAGATGCACTGCTTACACAAATTTCAACCACTGTGAATCCGTCACTGTGGGTTTCTATTAGTATACAGTTACTTTGCACTGGTAAGTGACAAGGTGGTCATTTTAAGTTACAGAATTCAGTGTGGAATGAATTATACACCATAATACCTAGGCTAGAGAAATTAAGCCCCAAAAGAGTTAAGAAATGCCAGTGTAAACTCTGCCACTTATGGTATGCATTTTGACAAAGCTTCATATGATGAGATCGCATATACCTTTGTGCACTAGAGAAGGAAGGATTTCAGTTTTCACCACTCAAGAGTTCACATTTTAAAAATATTTAAATTAATTCATTCCCACACACACACGTAGAATAGGAATGACAGACCTATTAATCATTTTAGACACGAGGGGCAATAATCTGCACTAAATTGTGCCTCATTTAATGTTCAAAGATGAGGCTCAGTAAATCAGACAAATGATCAGGGTTTCTTTGCTTTTTCACATCCAATGTGTCCCCCATGTCTTAATCACTGCATGCTGCCTAAACCTAAAACTAACAAAAAGTCATAAAGGTTCAGGACAGAAATTACACATAAACTAGTTTAAGTGATCAGAAACTGGTTTAAATCTGCAACAGAACATAAGCTCAGTGCACATAAACCAGTTTCAAAATGGCTGAAACTAGTTTAACATAAGCCTGGTCGAACGTAGTATCAGACTTAACTGATTTGGTGCAAACCAGTTTATGTAACTCCTGTCCTAGATCCCTTTCTAGTTCAAGTTAAATCACTGTCCCCCAGCACGCTTTCCAGCCCTGGTCTGGGCAGTTCTGTCTGCTTCAGAGAGCAGGGCTGGCCCACCCCTCTACTCCCTAGCTGGAGCAGTAAGGGCTGGCTAACAAGGGGGTGGAGAGTAGGGGAGGCAAGCCTGGCTGGGGATGCAGCCCAGTCTACAGAGGGGGACTGCCCACACCCCACAGGCAAACCCCAGCTGGGGCCAGGGAGGGACATTAAACACCCCTTCCCCCACTCAAACTTGCTGCTGGCTGCAACCCTGTAGAGCCCTGCTGATGTAATTCTGGACTGCAAATCATAGAGACCTCAGGGGCAGCAGGAAAAGGAAGTGAACACATAGTCAGAGAGCCATGCTCTAGCATCCCTAAGCCACTGCAGGTATGTGGCTGCATTTCCTCAATCAAAGGTAAATGTCTATTCACTTCTGTTTCAATTTAATTTGTGCAGTTCAGACTAACCTGCAAAGACTGAATTGATTCAGCCTTGGGGGTTTCGACTATCTGTACCTAGTCAAAAGTAGTCAAGAACTCTCTTACAGTGCACAGTAAGCACATGTCTCATACACATTAAAGCTGTGATCCTCACAACATGCTTTCAGGGAAGGAAGTACTATTACCCCATGCAATGTTCAGGAAGATTAAATGTTTTGTTCAAGGTCTCATAGGAAGTCTGTGGTAGCGGCAGGAAATGACCTAAATCTCCTGGATCCTAGTTCAATGAATTCTTTCCCTTTCAGGGAAACCCTGCCTCACTTGCAACACAATATAGCTTTTCTCTGTTCTCATGCTGCAGATCAAATCTTTGCTCAGCTCTACTTATTCCTCAGTCCAATGCATGAAAAAGTAAAGCAGATATCCTGTGTCAAAAATTATATACAGTTATGTATTAAAACCTGTATCATAATGCATGCTCACAAGAGGACAGAATTAAGATTGAGTGGGTGACTTTTACTTTGTAATTTTTTTTCTGGGCAAATGCTTAACAACCTAGTTATTTTTTTTAAAGAAGTGTCATGTTTGTGTGAATTCCCTAATGTTCTTAGAAAAGAAAATCCTCTGTGTACAGTTATTTTTCTAGACACCCTAAGCATTCTTTATTGTACAATTTGAGACAGAAGTTAGGCAGGAACTCTGATGCTAGTTCATGCATGCCTTTCTCCTAAGAAAGGAAACTGCTATTGTCCCATGTATCTTCAATCACAGGAGAAGGCATAACACAGCCAACAAAATGTCTGAAGCTAGGTATAAGCAGAACTGATTCTGTAAATATGTCAAGTATGTTTTGAAATTCCTAATGCTTTTTACACATCACAGCTAGTTTCTATTACAATAATATGCATGTCTCAGATACCAATCCCAGGCCAACTTTCAAATTTAGAACTAGTCCAAAAATCAGAAATTGTATTTTTTTTTGGTAAGGGGAGAAATGTTTTTTGGTTCTGGAAAATAGTAGAACATTTTTTTTTTCTCAAACTCACCATAAAAATAACTTGCCAGATCAAATAAACTTGCCATATCTCAGTCAGATAGTCAGACTGGAAGAAGTAATCATGACTAGTTAGAAACCCAGGGCCTGATTCTTTGCTGTATCCAGCAGCATTTATAGGACTAAATTGAGTGTACTGTTTACATCTTTTTGCTACAGTGTAGAAAGGAAAAGGCCTCAATTTCCTCACTAGGTTTTGAACAGTTGACCTGGGCAGGAATTGGTGATCTGTCCTACTGGCCTGCTTTTGTGCTCAGAGCTTGTCGGGGCTATCCAAAGTATGCGTGTTGTAGGTTGGTATGTAACCCAATCACACAGGGGCTGATCACAATCTGTTCTTAGATAGCACAGCCTTTGAATTTGCTCTGCTTTAGATGGAAATTATTTCATCAGGATATACTAGTTCAGCTGATATGGAAACCATGCCAAGTATTATGGCTCAATTATTCAAATAATGTATAAAGACTCATGTGACACTGTGTCAGCAAAAGGCATTTCAACAAAGTTGGTCATTGTCCCAAAGGATGTATTACAAATTGTGTGAGAAATGAAGGAAAACAGCTTTTCTTTCAAGAAAAAAACAGAAGTTGACTATTAGCATGAGCTTCTTTTTTATTGAAATATTTCAGACAGCCATGACTAACTTCTGCCTTGATTTCCTCAGTGAATGCAAATTCAGAGTTCTATGAAGACATGAAGAGCAAAGCAGCCAAAACAGCCTCCCTGTATTCATCTAAAGTCTTGTTCAAATTAACATGCGCATATTAAAATTGGGTTCCTTTGTGAAAATACTGAATTTTGAAGAAACTTTAAATATCAACCTTAAACACTGGAGTATGCACAAGTAACATTTATTTGGCCTACTTGCATTCTGATTAATTACTCTGACATTAAAATCCTGGAGCCTGAAAATTGACTTTTTATCCTGGTCTTTATAACCTGGAAAGAGCCATGCAAAGGCCACTCAGCAACAGAGATAAAAATCTAGTTTATTTCTCTTCATTAGAAGTCTTCTACAGCTAGCTTTTCCCATTGACTCACACCAGGACTTCAGGTGTTAAAATTGGTTAATCTAGCTTCTTCAGGAATTAAAAAAAATCTTAGAAGTTCTTGAATGGCTTCACAGAATAGCTTGTTATCTGAACTGAACTTCCTATAGAGACACTAACTCTTTGGGTTTCTTTAGTACGATTCTTTTACATAGACAAGTGCCCAGAGGCTCGCTGTAACAGTTTTCTGTTTCCTTTGTACCAGTAAGAAATATGATATGGAGGTGATGGAAATACGTTAGAGAAAATTTTTCACAGGAATTTCAGTAAAGAATATTTTATTCCACTGCCCTGCTCTTGCAACAAATATCTCTGAGAATAATCCATATGCTCTCCATAGTGAAACATCATGAATACTTGAACTTTGTTGAAGGGATTGTACTATATGTTTTATAATAAAGGAATATTGATAAGAAGCCTAAATTTGAATTTTTTTCTTCATGTAAGATTAGAGAATTCAAGTCAACAATCTTGTTGTGACTTTGGATTTCTATTATTCAAACAATTCAGTAAACCACCCTTATAATTAAATCTATTTTTAGAAGTGATGGAAGGGGTGGATGGGAGGAATTCCAGCTGAAAATATATGAAAATTTGTCATTGGCTGCAATGTCTTTGTTTTAGCACCTGAAATTATGTTTACTTTGGTATCACTGACTGCTTGTACATACCATGGGAGTTTAATTTGGTTTAGTTCTCCCTAAATTGAAACAGTGGGTTTTTAAAAACACTGCTTAAGTTTAGGGAGAATTAAACTAAACTAACTCCCATGGCATGTACACAAGGGTGGGGGCCCAATCCTTACCTGCCTCTTCGGCAGAGATGGGGGAGCTGCCAGTGGGCCAAGCGGTCCCTGAGCTGCGTGAGGGGCCCCCAGGCAGCACCTGGCCAGGTGGTCCTGGGGGCCCACCACAGCTGTGGAGGGAAGCACTGCCCCACCCCACCCCCCACCGCAGCTGGCAAGGGAAACACTGGGCCCCCGCACAGCACAGGCAGGCAGGCTCCAAGGAGAAAAAAGACCAGATCAGGCTCACTGATTTTTTTAATTTATTTTTTTCTTCGTCAGTGGAGCCTGCCTGCATGGGCTCCCACCAGGTCCCACAGCCAGGGCCCACAGCTATGTGAGGGCCCACCAAGCCCCGAGCATGTCAGCTTCCAGCTCCCTGTGCACCATTGCATTTTGTTAGGTAGCAAACTAAAACACCTCAGAGATGTTTTATCTTGCTACATACCAAAATCATTTAAAGCAGAATATGTGTTGAGTGTGCAAAGACCAATGCCATTAAAGCAAAATACGTCACTGAATGTGCAAATAGCAACGCCATTAAAGTGGTGCAAAAGGGCATTTAAGCTGCTTTTTGCAATTTTGTGGAATGGACAAAGGCCCACTGTCTTTGGAAGCATTCTATATGATAAAATACCATGCACAAGGGAAAAATACTAGGACATCATGGGATGATGATATATTTACCTAGAAAAATGGACTGAAATTAAGAGAATCATAAAAATAAGGCTACCCAATTATGTTTGACAATAATCCACCTCTAAATATTTAAGATGTTTTTCTTATAGTATCTTAACTATTAAAGCTGCATTAAAATGGCAAAGAAGCTTCTTAGACTATCTAGTCAGTCTCCTTCAAATAGATTTTCAAGTGTTTGATCACTTATTCCAAATATCACAGGCAGTCAGACTTTACCATCTAGGGACACCACTCCATAGATTTAGCTATCACACTGTCAAGATGTTCCTGATATTTAAACTAAAAAATGCTCTTTTCTTTAAGTTGTCTTAGGTATACCTCCATATATCATCTATCTTTTGTAGTAACCCTTTAAAATATTTATACACTTTATTAGATTAATTCTAATGTTCATGCTGTTGTTTCTATGTTCATTTTTATGTTCTTTCATTCTTTCTTCCTAGTGAATTTTTCTACCCACGGCTCATTTTTAATATTTTGTGAACAATTTGCGTACAACTTTCTAGCAATGTGGTGCACAAGAAGTAAAAGCTGAATTCCAGATATCACCATACCAAAATAATAGGGATGAAGATCATCTCCTCTTTGCCGTGTGACATTTATATATAGTCTACAAAAACACTTTTCTTTTTGCAGCATAATAAAAGTGCAAGGTAGCAAATAACAACCCCCCCCCCCCCACAATTTCAATGAGATGCAATAATTTCTAGCATTTGTCATATGAAAGTGAATAAAATATTAATTTTGAGTTTGTAATAAAGAACTCTGTCCAGGGTTTTATTTATTTTAAGTACTTTTGTACTTTTCTTTGTCCTAATAATTTAAATAACCTTATTATCTCCAATTTACAGACAGGAAAGAGAAAGCCCCTGACAGATGTTAAAACAATGGCATCATTGGAATTGGAGGAATTTTATGTCCCATCCTAAACATCATGCCTCCTGCTGTGCCAGAAGTAAATGGCAGGAGGCACAATGTTTGGGATATGGCATAAAATTCTTCTGATCCCAACTGTGCAACTGTGGAGCTGCTGCCAGTCTGATGCACAGATTGGGCAGGTAGCTCTGTCCCAAACCCAGGGTTTCCCTCAGTCCTGAAGCAGTTCCAGACCTGGGATTATGCAAGGCCAGGAAGACAACCAGCTGATTCTTAGCCCCAGCCCTGGTCTGGTTTCAAAACCAAGGTTGCCTGGGGCAGGCTGACAATCAGCTGATGGTTGGCTTAGCTCTGGTTCCAGAAGTGCTGTACATTTAATTTATGGTGCCATACAAAAGATGTTCTATGTATTTTATGGAATATCTTTGTGACTGGTTTGCCACTTAATGGTATCACAAATCAGATAAATGGGTAGCACCATTATTATTTATGAAATAATTGACAAATTTATTGCACCATAATTGTAACATATGACAGGGGCCTGAGGCACAGAGATTGATTTTGTGAAGATTCACAGTGGAAATCTGTAGGAAGGACAGGACTGAATTTGTGAAAGGTATCTTTGTTATCTATACCCAGAAGCCTTTTATAAAGGTTGTACATAATAAATGTCCTTCAAATATTTGTCACACATTATTTCATGTAATCTCTGCATGAATCACATTTTGAGAATTACTTTTTGCCGATCTATCTATTGAAGAATAATCCTTCCTTCTTCCTCACAACATTACAGTGTGCTGGTTACTCCATAGGGCCAGGAGGGAATATTTGACCCTCCTTCCCTGTATATTTTAACAACTTCTGCAGCAGCAGTATTCATCTAAAGATTTGGCTACCATAGTCCCCTTGCTTTACCTGTGGCAGATTAGGACATTATGTCTTGTGTTGGGTCTGGGTTAACTGTATAGTTTTGCTAGGTTAGACAATGGATTTGTGTAAGATGGTTTGGATAGGGAGGATTCTACCTCAGGAAGGGAGATGGACTAGATGATCTCTAAAGGACACTTCCAATAGAGGTGCACTGATATATCAGGCTATATCAGATCAGCACCAATAAAAAGAAAATTTACATTATTGGCAATTTGCTTTTTTTGACCAGTGATAGTGTCACTGATAAATGCTGGGTGCATGTGTGCAGCCACCGCATGCACATGGCCAGGAATGCAGCCTGGCAGATTAGAGAGCAGCATCTGGCCAGTAAGTTGGGAGGCGGGGAGATGGGTGTGCTAAGGGCAGATCAAGGTCCCCACAGTGAGGAAAGGAATGGGGCTGGGGCAGGTGCTGCCCAGCTGAGGCAGGGTGGAGTGCGCGATGGAACAATGGGTGGCTCATCCAGAGGGTGTGGGGGTGAAGAGGGGAGGCAATTCTCTGCTGTGTGCACACCCCTGGGGGATACATGGGAGGCATGTGCCCCCCCCCGGATTTGTGCGTGGGATGAAGGTAGCTGCCCACTGCAGGCTTGGGGCCAGGGGCTGTGCTGGCCTCTTCCAAGCAGGGGGGCTGGCCTACAGCTGCACTCAGGGTAAGGGGGGGGGCAGAGCAGGTGGTGGTGGCAATGGGAGTTGGGGTTATGGCAAATTTTGGGGTGGCTGTATCCAACCCCACAGTTACTCTTCCCAGTGCTGATGCCACCCACCCCATTCCTGCCGGCCCCAAGCACAGCCTTGGCCCAGCCCCTCCACTGGGAAGAGGCTGGTGCAGCCACTGGCCCTGAGCTTGCAGTGGGCAGCCCGACTTCGCCCTTCACACAAATCTGGGGGGGAGGAGGGGCACATGCCCCTATGCTTTCCCCGGTGGGTTTGTTCATGGCAAGGAGCCACCCCTCTTCCTCACCCTCTATGCCCCCTGGACAAGCCACCTGCGGCTCCGTCCCATGCCCTTCCACTCTGGCTGGGCAGTATCTGCCCTTGCCCCATTCCCTCCCTCACCATGGGGGCCTCGATCTGCCTCCCCACGCCCCTTCCCACCACAGACTTATATGCCAGATGCTGCTCTCCAAGCTACCAGGCTGCATATCTGCTATCGGATTGGTATCGTCCAATATGGCTAGTTAATAATTGGCCATCAGTATTGGCCAAAAAAGTTTATCAGTGCACCCCTACCTTCCAGCCCTACTTCTCTATGATTCTAGGATTGCCTAATTTGATATTCATTACTACTGTTAGTTTAAATTATTACTTTAAGTAGTTTGGAAACTGAAGTGGTAAAGAAACATGCATAACATGCATTAAAAAATGGCTGTGTGTGTAATAAAATTATTTGTAGTGTTTTGTAGTTCTAAGTGGTGTTATTTCTCTCTCGTTTTGGATTTATTTCTAATAAATGTAAGAGAAAAGCTTTTGGGGAATGTTTGTATTTATTTTATAATTAATAAAAATGCACAGCAACATAGCAAACCTATTGGCCAACACCAACCGAAGTCTCTCCAAATACCACCTTAATGCATTCCACAGCCACCCCTTTTATGCCAAACCTCAAATGTAAATGTGAACCTAATATATCTGTAGATTATTAGAATTAAGTTTTGTGGAAGCAGGCTAGGGAAATAAAATCCAAATTCCAGGAAACTGCACTGACAACAGCCATCTTCCTGTTCATGAATTCATTGAATTCTGGAAGTTATTATCAGAAGTTACTGAGCTGCTTTTAAATTATTTCAGAGTCAACCATGAAATGAGATGGGTATGTAGGGAAAGAGGCAGACTCTCTAATGTACAAGACCATCTGATGAAATGAACTCAAGTTCACAAAAGACTGTGGTATATATATATAGATCTTATTTAGTTAGTCTGTAAGGTACGCCTCCAACCTGCCTTCTTCCTGACTTGAAAGCTGACTACCTCTAGCTGTACAAGACCTAAACCAACACCTTCAATTGTACCTGAAAACAAACACAGCCTAATGAAAACTTAAGAGGATTCCCCAAGGCTACGCTGGGCACTTATTTTCTAGGCACTCACTCAGTATCAGAACCTGCACAGACCACTAGGTAATCCCACTAGATACCTCTTCCCAATGAATTATGCACCTACCTTTTAATAGCTTTACTTAGACCATTTTTCTTAAGAACCTGGTGGGAGATGGTGTTAAAAGCCTTAATACAGTCAGTGTACATTCCATCCATTACACTCCCCAATTTCCAAGGGTCATAAATTTGTCACAGAAGAGAATTACATTGTAGGTATAACTTGTTCTTAAATCCAAATAGGCTTTTGTTTATCACCTTGTTAGCCTCTAGGACAGGTACTTATAAACTGTTTTGATGATATGCTTCAGTATCAATGTTTGACTGGACTTCCTGTAACTCCCTGAGTTCTTCTTTTTCCCTTTCTTAACAATGGCATTATATCTGCCCTTTTAAGCTAGGGGCAGACACTACACATAAACTGGTATAAGTGATCAGAAACTGGTTCAAGTCTGTAACACAACAGAAGTTCAGTGCACACAACCACTTTGAAAATGGCCAAAACCAGTTTAAGATATACCTGGATGAATGGACTTAACAGACTTAGGTTAAATTGGTTTACTGAACTTCTGTCAAGAGCTGACCCTAGGAGTGTGCGGGGCCTGGGGCATATCAGCCTGTACAGGACCTGTGTGGGGGGTGGCAAGCAACTGGAGTGTGGAGCAGTGGGGGAGAAGGGTGATGAGTAGCTGAAGCGTGGAACAGGGGGAGGGGGCAAACAGCTGGAGCGCAAAGCTGGTGGCATGCAGCAGCTGCATGGAGTGGTGGAGCCTTTGGCATGTGCAATGGCGCTGTCCATGGGGCCTGTATGGCACTGTCCATGGGGGCCCCCCAAAGCTTGGTTGCCCCAATTCACCACCAAAAGGGATGGCTCTGACTTCTGTCTCAGATCCCCCCCAGATTTAAGTTAACTCACAGTCCCTCAGCACCCCAGGATGCTTTGCACCTCCCCTGCAAACCCTTCCCCCTTGCAGGATTGGCAGGCAAGTCTTGGCCCAAGCTATCTGCTCCAGCCGAGTAGGGAGGTGTGCTCTACTGTGTCCTGGCTCCTGGCCTAAGCCACTTCAGGCATGTGACTGCATTTCCAGAATCAAAAGCGAGTGCCTGTTCACTTGCGTATCAGTTTAATCTATGCATCTTAGATTAACCTGTGAAGATTGAATTGATTCAGCCTTGGGCTTTTTGACTGTCTGTACTTAGCCTTACAGTAACCTGGAACTTCACCTGAACCCTACAGATGATTAAAGTTGTACAGCCAATGGCTCTACAAGCACTTCAGCCAATTCCTTGAGTATTTTAAGATGAATTTCATCAGACCCAGTTGATTAGAAAACACCTAGTTTAGCTAAGTAATCTCTAACTTGTTTCCCTTTTCTAGGCTGAGTACCTACCTCACTATCCTTGATGCTAACTGTGCTCATCATCTGACTATTGCCTTTTTATGATGGCTGAGGTAAAACTAGAATTAAACACTTTAGCCTTCTCTACATTGAACATTATTATTTTCCATTCCCTATTCAGTAAGGGAATTAGGCTTTCCACCCCCCCTCCCCACCATAGTTATAGAGAATTTCTTTTTTTATTGCTTTAGTGTTATTTATCAGTTAAATTAGAGCATATTTGTTTTACTGTTTAAAAGTATAAACCCTTAGCATTTCTGTGTTTTTTTTCAGCATCATATGATTAACTCTTGATTGAGGAACCATCAAATTTTCTTACCATTATAATTTTTAATACACTGTTAAGATTCATCCCCTCCCAACCTTCTTCCCTCAGTGCTTGTTATCAACCTCTATCACCTTTCTAGGCTGTTATTAAATCTAGTCAGGCCCATGTCTGCATCTTATCCTGGATTCTAGAGATCCTGGCTGCAGCCCTGCAATACACAAACAACAGCCTTAAAAGGAAAATAAAAAGGTCAGGAGCCTTTGTTTTGGAAGGGTGCCAAAGTTGGAGTATCTCAAGCGCAGGTGCTCATGCTGTATTTTATGTATGGCTTTAAATACTAACAGAGAGACCTTGAAGCACACTCATTGACTAATAAATGGCCTGTACAAATGACAGTTCTAGCAATTAGTCCAATACAAATTACAAGTTATAATTCTAGTTCTGGGGTTGTTTTTCCTTCCTATTCTTATAGCTAGTGGAATGGTAGCACTGCCTATTAAGATTGCCTAACATATCCATTGCAAGACTGTTTTTAGAGGTCTATAAATTTGCCAAATTCTGACCAATTAGGCTTATTTTTCCTTGCAGATATCTGCCTCAGAGTACCTCCATGCTGCTGGGTGAGTCCATTTTTCACAACCAGACTTTGCATAGGTGGTATTTTACTGGCTGCCCAGCATGAAATACTTGGTTCAGATTTTAAAGTGCTGGGTATTCAGAAATGTGGCTGCAGTTGATGAGATGCACACATAAGGCAGTCTATAAAGCTAAAGTTAAGAAGTCTGAAAAGTCAGGTGCCAGGCATCTCAAATTGAAAGCGTAATATTAATGGATACTTTGCCAATATTAATGGATACTTAATTTCTCTGTCTCTGCTCCCCATCTGTAATTATAAGAGATGATACTATCTCTTGATTTCAGAGGGGTTTGGTGAAAAGAAATGCATTGATGTTTGTGAAGTACTCCAATATGATCACAAAAATCACCATAGAAAAGTCTATGAGAAAATTAAATTCTGTTATCAGCACAAGGTGTGGAGAGTATGCAGGTAGTATGGGGCTATACTACCAAACAGCGAGGAGAAAATAAAATATTGAATATCTATTCATCAATTGAGTTCCATTTATTTCAGACTCTGAATGAGACATAGCTCTGATATTAAAAAATAATAGGTGATCACAGAACAAGAGACTGTAATGCAATGTATATGCACAACAAAGCTAAAAGAATGTGGCATTTTCCCGGTTTTGATTATTTAATCTTAATTAGTCATTTTGATATAATCTTTGTATACAATTATGTACATGTTCAAGATGCTTTGCCATGAACCATTATAATAATGAATTCAATCAATAAATATCAAATAAGGTTCTTTTGTAATCATATGTTTTAAATTTTCTCTGTTCTTTATAAGAATATGGTAACTATTCACCAGAGTTACTCATAGACTCCACAGGGTTCAACCTGCAATTGCAATGTTGGAAACTTGCTTTTTAGTGGTTAGGATATATGCTTCATGACTGCATTTCACTCTGTTTATAATATAAATTCAACTGACTGTGCATTTAATAAGGATAATTAACACATTTTTATTTTCTGAAATCTTTACTTCAGGCATAATTTAAACAATTTTTAATTTAAATCCCCTGCATTTCTAAATAGATTACACGAATTCTGTTAACTATTAAAAGAACCACAACTTGCAGATGCAGTTGACAAAGAGCTGGCCAGGCTGACAGAGAGAGAGCCACAAATGTAGTATGTCAATTATTAACAAAAGGAGGAATGCATCATCAGTGCAAAATTACCACAGGCCTTCAGCAACCCTAATTTACTGAACTATATACAGCAGCATAAGTCTGTAAATTTTCAAGAGCCAATCCCAGATGAAATCAAGATGAAATAAAACAGAGTACTAGGTGCTGCTATCTTCTCACGGCAACTGCAGCACACTTCTTTTCCCCATTGCAAAATGCAACCACAGAGCTACCATTTTACACTTTCTTTGGAAGGGATCCTGAGAGAATGCTAACATTTCCCCTAACTTCTCACATTATGCAGTTAATTATACCAACAGAATTACACATTTACTTATTAAGAAAATTGGAGTCTGAGAATGACAAGGATTTGTTAAAACTAATTTTATTAGCAGAAATACACTTAAAGCTTTGCACTGAAATAGGAACAAAACTGATCCACTATTTTGTAAGACTAGGGACAGAAATTATTATACACAAGCCAAGTGATTGAAAACCAGTTCAAATTAATAACACAACAGAAGTTCAGTGCACATAAATCACTTTCAAAATGGCCCAAACCAGTTTAAGATACATCTGGATGGATGTAGTATCAGTTTTACATATATAGGTTAAATCAGTTTATTGAACTTCTATCCCAGATCCCCTCCAGATTCAAGTTAACTCACAGTCCTTCAGCATCCCAAGATGCTTTGCACCTTCCCTGCAAAGCTCCCCTCACAGAGTGGGTGAGTTTGCCATGGCTCAAGCTGTCTGCTCCAGACGAGCAGGGAGGCATGCTCTAGCAACCCCCAGCTTCTGGCCTGGGCCACTACAGGCATGTGCCTGCATTTCCAGAATCAAAAGTGAATGTCTGTTCACTTGCTTATCGGTTCAATCTACACTGCTCAGACTAACCTATGAAGACTGAATTGATTCAACCGCGGGCTTTTTGACTGTCTGTACATAGCCAAAATGACAATATTCTGGGAAATAAAAAGCAATGAAGAATGAGCAGAGATAGTAGAAAATAATCCCCTTGCCCCCCAACAATGAATAGCACCAACCTCTTGCCCTTTATGCCAAGCTGATACCAAAGTGCTTTACTCAATTCAAATCATTTTGTCACTTTATAAAAATGCTTACAGTAGTGTGTGATATAGCCATGATGGTCCAGGATTTATGAGAGAGGCAAGGATTTCTTAGGGTGATAGCTTTTATTGGACCAACTGCATAGTTAGGATAGAGTTAAATAAGCTTTCAATTGCAAGACATTCATCTTCAGGTCTGAAATACACATATGCATGCAAAACAATCAAGGGGTGTACGTTGTAGCTGTGTTTGTCTAAGGACATAGGCAGACAAGTTTCTTTGGGTGAATCTGTTTTCTTTTATTAGACCAACTTAAATAGTTGGAAAAAAATTTTGTAGCAAGTTTTCAGGTTTAAAAATCTTTAGTCAGGCTGAGAAATCATCTGCAGTTGGTGTGCACTCTTCCTGGGTGGAAAGAATACTAAATAGGCCAGAGGCTGGTATGCATCCAAGAAAGGCAGTCAGTGAAGATGTAAATTGTGGAGTCAGTGGGTGAGAGACAGTGGGGAGGAGAGAAGGGGGATGAATGTAGCAGGTAAATAGTGGAGAGGTACCTAGGGAGTCAGAATTCAGGCAGGTTATAATTTTTCATAAATCCAATGTCTATATTTAGTCCATGGTTTTTTGTATCAAGCAGGTTGATGAAGTGGAGTTCATAGGCTCGTTTCTGAAAAGTGTTCTGAAGTTCCCTTTGAACTTGAAAGTCTGAAGAGAGAGTGGTTTTCTTGTGCAAAATGTGCCCCCGCAAATAATTGTTTATTTTTGTCTTTAAGAGATTTCTGGTGTGCATTCATTCTGCTGTGCAGTTGTTGTTTGGTTTCTCCTATGTGTTTTCCATCAGGGCATTTGGTGCATTGGATGAGGTATATTACATTTCTGGAGGTGCAGCTGTAAGATCCAGGAATGCTGATGGCTTTGTTGTGGGGTGTAGTAATGGTGGGGGTGGTGGAGATGTGTTGGCAGGTTTTGCATTTCTTGTCATGGGATAGTGTGGATCCATTTGGTGTGTTCTGGGCCGTAGAAAGTTTGCTTCTGGTGATGAGGTTAGCGAGGTTCGGGGCTTATTTGAAGGTTAAGATGGGTGGTTCTGGGAAGATCTCTTTGGGAATTGGGTCTCCTTCTAGTAGGGGTTGCAAATGTTTGAGGATTTTCCGTATAGGTTTGAGGGAGGGGTGATATGTCATAACCAGCTATGTGTTTTTCATGGGGGGTTTTCTCCTGTACTGCAGCAATTCTTCATGGGGTATCCAGGTGGCTCTTTCAAACATGTGATCTATCTCTCTGGAGGAGTGTCCTTGTTGAGTGAAAACCTTTTTAAGATTAGTGTTGTAGCGATACTGGGTGTTCTCCTCAGTGCAAATTCCGTGGTATCTGAGGGCCTGCCTTTATAATATCACAGCTTTCTTGGTGTGTTCAGGGTGATTGTTGGTTCTGTGCAGATATGTATGTTGGTCTGTGGGTTTCTTGTCTGTACATGTACATGGTCTGTATTTTACCATTCTGGATGCTGATCATCGTCTCTAAAAAGGAGATGTTGGTGCTGGAGTATTCAAAAGATAGTCGGATGGAGGGATGATGATTGTTGAATTTCTCATGGAACTCAATCAGAGATGAAAATCATAGTTCTAATGTACAGCAAAGATTTAGGAGCAGGGCAGAGGCTGCAAACCCAGCAGCCATTACCCAACTTCCACAGAATTGTACAGAGGCTCTGATGCCACTCTATAGCTGGCCCTGAAACCCTGAACTGATTCACTAGCACGCAGACCCGATTCTTGAGTTTTAATTTGTTCTGCTGAGGTAAGTGAGTTGTACCTTGCTCTGCAAGTCATCTACCAAAACCAAAAGGGACTATGATATTGCTGGGGTAACCATATTTTCCTAGTTTGAAAACAGGATATCTGCTCTCTAGCACTTAGAGAGGAGAGTGGGAGGGGAGCAAAACATTTCTATTTTCACGGGGACAATCCTATTTTAAACAGTAATCGCAGGTATCCTACTGAAGATGAGACAAAAATAGTCATTTGACCAAACCAATAGGACAGTCAGTACAGGAGTTTAAAATAGGACTGTCCCAGTGAAAATCTGAAATCCAGGCACCATAGATGCAGTTAAATATGAGGAAGAGAAGCAGAATCAGAACCTTTCGTTGATTTGGTATCTTTTGAATAAAAATAGATTCAAATAGGGTTTATTCAAATACAAAGGCATATACAAAGAGTGAAACAACTCAGACGAGAAGGCATCCATCCCTTCAATTAAACAAGCCACCTCAACTTTTCAAAATAATTGCACATAGGTTATATTTATTCAAGAAAGTTGATTAGCAACTTGATACCCGCAGTCTCATTCTTGATGCAGATGCCATTACTAAAATTGGGAAAGAACACGCCACAATTGCTGACACCAAGCAGGTGATTTTATTACTCTGGAAAACTTACAAAAGGCACAATCCAACAGAAGCAGATGGAGAAATGCCAGCTTCTAGAAGTACTGGACAAAGTGGAACAATGACAATACATTCCTGCTGCTTGCTTTGTTTAGACTTTACTTTCACTGTGATCCAGTTATTTTGTCCCTGTGAAGGATTCCCAGTAGAATGTGCACTTTTACAAACTGTAAAAATGCTATTCTGATAATCTTTTCAGCAAAACTTGAGCAAAAACTCTAAAGCTCTTGTAAGCCTATTTCTTGCAGATACATATGTGCAGGCATCACAGTCATCCTTAACCACACACACACAACCATTCCAGTTATATGTATATACAATCAGCAGCCAGTCCTAGCACATGATAGTGGAAAAAGAATTCATGAACAGTCTCTGCCTGGTGAAATAAAAGAGTACCTCAAAAGGCTCAAACTCTGTGTAGTTGGGTAAGGGATGTTAGTACATTCATATCTAAACTAGTGAAGGTGGTCATGTTTTTTTTTCTTTTTGGCAAGAAATGGTCAGATGGACATAGCTTTGGACTGGGAATCTAGGGTCCTGGGTTCTATTCCTAGCTCTGTCATTGGCCTGCTGAGTAAGTTGCACAAGTCACTTCACATTTCTGTGCCTCAGTTTCTGTAAAATTGAAGTAATGAGACACATTTCTCTCAGATCTACTGATGAAAGCACCATGGCCAAGAGACATTAACATTTCCATTAGATTTGTTATTAATAAAATCAGAAGCTGTGGTAAAAAGCTTCTAGTTTGTCACTGAAATTTCACATTTTGATTTAAGATTGTGTTTTACTTCTTTTAAAAGTGTTTCTTCCTTTTTTATTATAGAAGGAATGAGGTACATGTTGGCTTTTACTTTTTCACTAAACAAACTTTCTAAAACTTCTCCAACTTTGGATAAGTTCCGCTAAGACAAAGGAAATAAAAAAGAGGGGAGGGGAGAAAAGAATGGGGGGAAATAAACACCCTCACATTCTATAATATTCAACGGCCCAAAAGATGAGGGGAAATCAAGTAGACAAGATTTTATACAATTTCCTTTAATGTTCCTCAAGCAAGTTTCATGAAAAACTGTAGGAAAAACACAGAAAACTCATTCTGCTTCAGATTAAAATTGATGTTCATTTTTCATAAAACTTTTTTCTTTTTTCACCCAGCGCTATAAACTAATAAAGCATTTTCTCCCATCAAATGTGGAAGGTCAATATAAAAGAGAACATATAGGTGGAATTGATTTCAGGGCAATCAAATAGTGTTATAGAAGTAAAATAAAAATAATTTAGTCTAGCAGTTATTTGCACACTAAATGGTGTCAGTAGTTAGAGGCTGCAAAATTGGTAAAAACTTCTAACAGGCACTTTTGAAATCTGTGACCATGTCTACACTTCAAAAAGTTTGCTGGGGTAGCTACAGCAGTACTCTCTACTGGGAAAGCTCTCCTACTTTGGACAGTGCTTGAAATGGTCCAGCAAGATTTGCTGGGATAGATTTTGCCACTACCCTTCTTCTTTCTCCAATCCCACTTCACCCCAGAAACAGCTATGCCAGCAAAAGTGAAGCTTTATTAGTATAACTTCATCTATATTAGCACTAATACAGCTGTTTTGGCAAAAATGATATTTTAACACATCCCTGTCCAACACAAAACTTGATGTCCATTTGCTCCACAGCTGCCCTCTCATCCCTCTGATCTTCCCAAGGTACACAAATGGCATCGTTATAATATGGACTCATGGGAATAGGATTACTATATTTACAGTATCAAGAAAGAGGACACCTGTGAGGGGGAGGGAGGAGAGGGGGGGCGGAGAAGGTGGGAAGGCATATGATTATGGGGTGGGCAGTTATATGCCAGTGCCCTGCCCCTGCCTCTCACTCCTAAGCCGCTGCCCCACCAGCCCTGACAGCCCCCCTCACTCCCAACCCACACCCTGCTGGTCCCCAGCACTGCCAGTGCCCTACACACTGGGCCCACAGCTCCCTGCCCCCCAGCTCTGCTGGTGCCCCTCACTCCCAACCCTCAGACCCCTGCCCCCCCAGCCCTGCTGGTGCCCCTCACTCCTGAACCACAGCACCTTGGCCCACCAGCCCTGCTGCCCAAGCAGCTCCCACACTGCGCATGCATGTGCACACACACACACACACACACACACACAGTGCCTCTTTACCTGGGAGTGTCTTGCTGAGGCCTGAGCAGAGAACACATGATCTCCAACAACCCACTCCAACACCTCCAACACCTTGCCCACTGCTCCCAGCCCCAAGCAGCCAGCCTGGGAAAGCAAAGGAAAGGCAAAAAACCTGGACATTTGCTCTCATTTTAAAAACCTGCCCAGACACAAGGACAGGGGGCCAAAAAAAGGACGTGTCTGGGAAAACCTGGACTTATGGTAACCCTACATGAGAAGGAACCTCTAGAGAAATTTCAACTTTAACAACTTCCACTCCTACCTCAAACAAACTCTGGAATACTCCACCCAACAACTTTGCTTCCTAGAAACTACGGTGAAGGTTTGCATTGGCCATATTGGCACCACTTTGCATCAGAAACCAACTGACCACCACAACTACCTTCACACGACCAGCTTACATCATAAGCACTAGAACCATCATCTACAGGCAAGCTCTCTGTTGCAGCTGTATCTGCTCTGATCCCACTGACTGGGATACATAACTTAAGGATCTGTAGCAGGAACTCCTACAGTTAAAATACAATCCCAAAAATGTAGCCACTCTAATCAATAAAGCCAGACTCAGACCTCACTTTGACATGCTACAATACCAACCCAAGGACAATGGAGTCTCTATGACTGACACCTACAGCTCCCAGTTTGAACACCTTAAACATCCTTAGTGACCTCCAACCCCTCCTGGGAAAAGATGACCGTCTCAAACTAGTTACTGTCCTGGCTTACGGGCAGCTGCCCCCAATCCTCTCAACAGTTGGATGCTTATCTTGCTGTGATCCTTTGACCCTAGCTGACTTCCTGCCCCTTGGGCAGGGGGCTGGACCCGATGATCTTACAAGGTCCCTTCCGCCCCTAAAGTCTATGAAATTTATGAACCCCAAATGGTGTCTCTCAAGCAACAGGCTACCTAATTACAAGACTCATAGACACACCAAGCCTTGCAACAGAACCAGGTTTCTTCTGTTAACCAACATCAATAAAGGCCACATCATCACTGGACTGAATAATGCAAATTATAATATCCAAGGTTAACTCACGTGCAACTCTACCAACACCATATACATCACCACCAGCTCACAGTTCCCCCTGCTGTCTACATTGGACAGACAGGGCAATCCTCGCACGAAAGAACGAACGAGCACTGATCTGACATCAGCTGCAGGAAGACATGCAGGCCTCTGGTAGAATACTAACCTCCCTGGACACAGCTTGGACGGTATGAAGTGTGGTTTAAATAGGGACTATGGATTTTTATCCCATTACCTGGATTAGCTTTTGTGACTCCTTTCTTTCTATGGGTTTATTGTCACTACCCTACTTGCCCTTTCTCTTCTCTCTCTTTCTCTCCCTCTATGTCTCTCCCTCCCCCCCCCCGGCCCCCGCTTTCTGCCTGTTGTATTCACATTTCTCTCTGTTTCCTATGCACTACTTTATGTACATCCTTTCATAGCATCTGATGAAGTGGTCTTAAATCTATGAAAGTTTGTGTTCTCTCTCTCTCTCCTCCCCCACTATAGAAAGGATGTGGACAAGTTGGAGAGAGTCCAACAGAGAGACAGAAAAATGGTTCGGGGACTGGGGCACATGACTTATGAAAAGAGGCTGCAGGAACTGGGTTTATTTAGTCAGCAGAAAAGAAGACTGAGGGGAGATTTAATAGCAGCCTTTAACTACCTGAAAGTGGTTCCAAAGAGCATGGAGCTGGACTGTTCTTAGTGGTGACAGATGACAGAACAAGGAGCAATGGTCTCAAGTTGCAGCAAGGGAGGTTTAAGTTGGATATTAGAAAAATCTCTCTCACTAGGAGGGTGGTGGAGCACTGGAACAGGTTACCTAGAGAGATGGTGGAATCTCCAAACTTGGAGGTTTTTAAGACCTAGATACACAAAGCCATGGTTGGGATTATATAGTTGGGTATGGCCCTGCTTTGAGCAGGGGGTTATGTAATTTTCATAAGCAGACTAAAATAGTAACACATGTTTATGTGCTCAAAATGGAAAGTAACAACCATAAGTTTATTTAGTCTTTATAAAGTCGTACAATTTAAGGAATTGGTACAAGGATTCTTTGACACACTGAGTTTTTTGCTAGGAAACCTAATTGCAATTCCTCAGGTAGTATTTCAAGTGAAAAAAGAAACATCCACATGTTTATTTATGCTTCAGCTATTAAAATATATACATTTTCTGTCATTAGAAAAATTGAACAAATAAATAATGATAGTGTATTTATGGGTTTTTTTTTTACTTTTAATCTTACAGGACCATTATATTCAAGTATGAGGTTTGTAATTGTTTGTGCATTCAAATCAGCACTGAAAGTACTTTTGCTAGATTCAGTTTCATTTATACAAATAGCAGTGAAGAACATTATGTTAAATGTTCCAAGCTTTTGTGACTAAGAATTGCCCTTAGTGTCTTTAAAAATATTAAATGACATTTAAAGCCAAACTGAAAAATATGACCTATTTTTCTTCACAAAATGCTACTTTTTGAGGTTAGTCTTAAAAAGAAATAACTGTTTAGCATTTGATAATACAACAAAATACAATTAAAAATAATGCAAACTGTTTGAAACCAGGTTAGCAAATAATCATTGAAGTGTTTCTAGACTTCAGAAGGGCTAGAGATAAGTCTAAACCGAGACCCTGAATCAGAACAATCTGGAGAAACGGGTGAGGAGAACAGGTGCAGAATCCTACCTCAGACAGTTATTTATTATTATTGTTATTTTGGTAGTATCTACAACATATCAGCAAATATCTGCATACTTAGGAAGTCACAGGTCATGCCTAATCAATGAAGTCAAGCAACAAACTGAGGTGGAGGTAGAGGGTGAAAAGAGGTGTCATCGGTGATCCTAATCCTGAAAATCCAGGCATATATACATGAATAACTTGGTGCATGAATAGTCCCATTAATCATCATAATACCCATTATAATTTTGTACTATTGAATCTAAGGTGAGGAAGAGGGATTTGCTCAAGCAAAGCTTGAGACCCCTCTACTATACTCCATAAAGCATGGAACACGATAATCTTTATATTTGCTTCAATGGTTAAAAGAACTGCAACTGTTTATTAATCTTAAATTTAAAAAAAGCCAAATTAAATCTTTTCAGCCACATGCCTTAGTTATAGACTCCTGCAAAGAGACTGAACTGGGAAATACCCTTTTTTCCTCATACTGAATTTCTAAATGCCAAGGAATTATGGAACTCAGAATCAAAATATTAAAATAAAAGCCTCAATACTACAGTGATTAGTATACCAGAAATTCATCTACACATTAGGCTAGACAGAGCACACAGCTAGAAAATTAGCCCCTTCCACTAACCTGGAGATTGTTGTAAAGATGTTCATACTAGAGAAAGCACAGCTATGGGTTGGGTTATTATCTGAATATTCTACTGTAATAAAATGTCAGATTGCACTTCTCGACTACTCTTGGCAAACTTTATATTTATTATTAAAAATTAGCAAACTTGGAGAAGTGCCTGCCTTACACTCATACAAAAGTAGTACTGTTGATTCAAAATAAGATAAGTGTCATTCACTGCATGAGAGCTATGTAACATTCGTGAAATATTATTGTCAAATGAAGGTCATTTTACAGATTTCATGGAAGAGCTCATTTCTTTCAGAAAGAGAAAAACGGCTTGCCATCAGATCAAAAGTGGTGAGGGTTTTACAATACGTCATTTCCTAGTTATTTGCTTCCAACACTTTCCAAGAAGGATAAAAGATTGCTGCACAGCTGTGAATTCCCTGCCTGCCAAAATAGTGATTGTAATCACTGTCCACAAATCAAAGATGAACGATGATACTGCTAATAAAAATGAATAGTGACTTAATGGAAATATAGGCCTATAGAGCAGAATGTCAAATTTTATTTGGAGGGGACAGGGGTATGCTATTAACATCAAGAGCGTGTGTTGTAACAGTGGCCAAACCCACAAGGAATGTATTCGTAAGAGATAAAGTTATTTTAGTAGGTGTCCACAGTATTTGTGTTGGCACAAATGTTAAGATTTTATAAAGTTCTCTACCTCCATCACTACCAGGGGCCCAAATAGTTCTTCTTGACTTTTCCAATTCATATCTCTGGCTGTGAAAGACTGGAAAACAAACGTAATAAAACAAGCCACTACTTCCTAGTCAACTAGACAGAAAACTAGTTTCTGCAGCAATACTAAGCCACTTCTTGACATGCTTTCCCAGATGGCCTGGACTGTGAATGCCACCTACCTCACTTGGGCCACTACTGTGTCCAACACTAAACTAGATGCATTTGTTTCTTAATTTAATGCTATGGAATTCAACATAGATGGTTCTGGCAATAGGATATACCACAGGATGAGAGGGACATTAAAGCAGAGGCCAAGACTCACAAAGATTTAGCCAGAATTTCCAAAAGGATAATAAAGAAAATAAATTTCTGCAGACTGTGATGGAAATGTCACAAGAACCAGATTTGAGCTAAATATCAGCATCAATCTTTGTCCCAAAGATCATCCTGAGAGAAGGGGTTGACTAGTTTGCTTGAAAAATATGGACTGCCTAACTTGTATAACACAAAGGAAAAGATTAATCAAGATTGAATTTTCAAAAATATACAATTAAGTGTGCAGCTGTAATCATTCCTCACAGGGATCATCTGCAGAGTCTGAACGAAGACCCTAGCACAACAGCACCTTGCAGAGACACCTAATTAGTCATGGAATTTGAAGCAGTATAGCCAGGCAGAGCAATGCTGTTCCCAGATGAATTACCTTTGCTGAGAAGCAAAGCTTCCTAGCCTGGAAGTGGTGCACTACAACATTTATTCTGCTTTCAGTTGTGGAACTAGCTCATACAAATCAAGTTTGGGTATTTCTGATTGACCCTGCCATATGCCATGTGAAATTTAGTACGTGAACTAACACTTTCACAGCTATGTGCGGTGTAGATACACTCTGTGATATCAGCTCAGGCTTCCATTAGTATAATGGTTTTATTTATTTTTCTTCTTTTTTTTTTTTTTTTTTGCCTGTGGACCACTTTACCAGCAAAAAAACTGCTCATGCTCCCTGCACTTTATGCATCTTTGCATGTTTATTTCTTATGAAGAACATGGACACAAATGTCAATATGCAGAAACATCATTGCTCCCTGTGTGTTGATCAATCAGAAGCCCCACCTCCATTAATGAAACTTAGGCACGTATCCTTGGCAAAGTGCTGCATACCCCTGTGAGGGTATGCATATTATAGCTTGAAAAACACTGTTCTAGTTGAAGCTAAAGAATCTATTACCTTAGCTGTTGGTGGCAGCAGAACAGGTAACACAGCTAGATAGTCCACTGGTTTATATATGCAGAAGCCAACCCATTTTACAGACTTAGATATAGCAGGTCCTTTCAAAGCAAGTATGGCTAATTAGGTGGAGCTACCACGTTAGAGACCCTAAAGTTAAATAATGAACTTATTGAAGTCAAGGCAAAGCTCTCATTCTAGGAGCACAAGAATCGAAAGAGGAGAATGGGAAATTCAGCCTTAAGAATTACTGTGGTGCTTTCATAATTTGTAGCATGTAAAACCCAAAGGATATGTATCCAGACATTTGAGTGTTTCGCTGCTGGAATTCTGTCTTTGACTGCCTCTGTCCCCACACTGGGGTAAATAAAGGAAGTTACAAAGACTAGTCTCAGGTTTTATATTATTGATTCTCCCCTGCCAGGAAGCTGATCTGTAAGGCACCACAGTTCTGCTAATGCTCAGCACAAGAGCAAACTGGTGTTAGAACAGGGTGCTGGGCTGGAGGAAAGGACAACAATATAATACATTTCTTAGTACATGCACTGTCCTGAGTGTTTTCTGCAGTATCTAGAAGCTGGAGGCACTGATCCAGAGCCTCCTGTGCCCAAGTGATACAAATACTAGACAACAAAAACAAGACTAGAACTACAGTACTCACTTTTCTTTTCTCAATATCTCTTGTGCTGTTAAGCTCAGAAAAATAACAGAATTCAAATTTCTTTTAAAAGTCAGTTTGCCAGTCCACTAATATATGACCAAGAATGCAGATAGGTAGTACAAAATCAGCTTTACAATACAGAATCCATTATGGAATTGAATTATCCTCTGAATAAAGTATAACAGCCACTATGAAAGGAAGATGTAGATGTAACTAAGATAGCTCTGGAGAGCCTTTCTTCATTCCCTTAAAAGGAATTTGCCTGCTATCTCCTTATCTCACTCATATGTGTATTATTCTGTTGAATAGACACAAAAGAAACCAAAAAAACCATGAATGAATATTTATTTGCTCCAACCCCAAAACCAAAACAGAGCAGATATTTCCTGCCCAATATGTCTTCCCTCTTCAGGAATACCCTGCTGGGACAAATCATAATTAGTTCTTGTCTATTCTTTCAGAACATGCCAGAACAACAGATAGTGAAGAAAGGAAGAAATCAGAGAGGAAGAGACAGAACAAGAAGAAAGGAAGAAAAACATCTAAATACTCTTAAATGTGCATCTGCTCCTTTTACTAAAATGTAGTTTCTTTCATTCACTCTATCAGAAAATCTCAAGTGAACAAGAACCCTGGTGCCAGAGTAGTGTCTGTTTGACAGGTCCATAGCTTATATGCAGGAAGAAAAAAATATTTTTAAATTCATATCATAACTATATATTAATCCAAAATTCATAATCCAGTACCACATAATCTAGAATTGATTTGGGTATGAGGTAAAGCATTCACACCTCTAAACAAATTGAAACCTCAGGAACTTTGGAAAGTGTCAGGGTAGCCAGTTAGAGAAATCTGCAAGATCATCTTTTCAATTCATATAATACAAGAGCATTCTCATATAAAGTGATCTTTTATATTCCTTTAGTTCTTTAATGCAAGAGGCAAGGATTTCCTAGGGTGATATCTTTTATTGGACCAACCCTGTAGCTGGGATCAAGTTAGACAAGTTTTTGAATTCTTCCTCAGGTCTCTAAGAAATTATAAGAAAAACATAGGCTTATAAGGGTGGGATGGGAGAGCCTTCATTCTGCAACACAAGCAAAGAATCCCTTAAGGCTATTAATTCCATTTATTCAGGGATGTAGGTTGTAGCCATGTTGGTCTAAGGACATAGGCAGACAAGGTTCATTGGGTAAATCCAATATCTTTTATTAGACCAACTCAAATAGTTGGAAAAATTCTTCTTAGCAAGCTTTCAGGCACAAACACCCTTTGTCAGGCTAAGGAAGTATCTGTAGATGTCCTGTGCTTTTCCTGGATGGAGTGGTAAAGCAGCCAGAGGCCAGTACCTATGCAAGAAACCCAGTCAGTTAAAATGTAAATTGGGGTGGTCAATAAGTGAGAAACAGGTGTGGGGGGAGGAGCGTGTTCATTCTGGCGCACAGTTGTTTGGTTTTTCCTACATATTTTCCATCAAGGCATTTGATGCACTGGATGAAATATATTACATTTATATTATATTTCTGGAGATGCAGGTATAGGGAAAACCCCCATGAATCACACTCCACTGGTTCTGACATATCATCCCTTCCTGGAACCTATATGGAAAATCCTTAACCAATTGCAACCCATACTAGAAGGGGATCCAATTCTCAAAGAGATCTTCCCAGAACCACCCATCCTATCCTTTAAACAAGCACCAAACCTCACCAACATTATCACCAGAAAGCAAACTTCCTACAGCCCAAAACATACTGAATGGATCCAGATCATGCCAGGGCAAAAAATGCAGAACCTGACAATATATCTCCACCACCCACACAATTACTACATCCACACAACAGAACCATCAACATCCCTGGATCTTACACCTGCACCTCCAGAAATGTAATATTTCTCATCCAGTGCACCAAATGCACTGATGGAATATATGTAGGAGAAACCAACCAACTGTGTACCAGAATGAATGCACACTGGAAATCTATCAAAGACAAGAAAACCCAATTACCAGTGGGGGAACATTTCTCACAAGAAAACCACTCTGTCTCCAACCTCTCAGTTTTAACCCTCAAAGGGAATTTACAAAACGCCTTTCACAGATGAGCCTATGAACTTCACTTCATCAATCTACTGGATACAAAAAAATCATGGACTAAACACAGACATTGGATTTATGACACATTATAACCTGCCTAATATCTGACTCCCCAAGTAAACCCTCCACTTTTTACCAGCTATTCTCATTCCCTTCCCCCCCAACCCCGCTCTCATCCTTTGACTACTGCTATATTCATTCCCCCCTCCCATCCCCGTGCCCGTCTCTCACCTACTGATCACCTCAGTTTATGTTTTAACTGACTGGCTTTCTTGCATAGGTACTGGCTTCTGGCTGCCTTACTACTCCATCCAAGAACAGCATAGACCATCTGCAGATGCTTCCTCAGCCTGATGAATGATGTTTGTGCCTGAAAGCTTGCTAAAAAGAATGTTTTCAACTATCTGAGTTGATCTAACAAAATATATCAGATTTACCCAAAGAACTTTGTCTGCCTTAATTCCATTTACACTCTTGAAAGAATGCATAGGGTTTTTTTCCCTTCCATGACTAACCTGCTTAGGTCACATTTTTTTATTCTTCTTTTCTGGTATTCCAAAAATGTAAAAATGAGCAAAACAGAAATTATTAGAGCAGTCCCTACTACTAAAAAATGTATGATGATGACTATAACTAGAACATTTCTGAGCAGAAATATTGAGCAAAACATTTGCTGCTCTACTTTGCTGCTGTGACTCTTGACATTTTCATTTCTCACAAATGAATATGCTCAATTTCAGTATTACTGAATCTGTGAGCAGTCGGTCAAATAGTTGCTTTACACTCTTAATGCAGTTGCAGCACTTCTAACTTTTTAATGTTCATATTTAATTGAATAGATTTTTTCCTGTAAGTGTGCTATGCCTGCCAACAAATTTCTTAGACAGCTGCAGGCACACCAGAGTCAAGCTCATTAAACTCTGCACACACAAGTTATACAAGATTCATATAGTGTTTGTGAAATGTGTTTTTAATCCATCAGACATCTTCCCTCTGTATTTCTTATGGGTTCTTCTCCTTTATCCAACAAGGGAAATCTAGCTTTACTCACATGTGGAAAAAGGAAATATACAGGTTAACCAAGAGTAACAGCAAGGAAGAAAAGTAGCAACAAAGGGTGGGGGGGGGTTGGGGTTTTTTTTTTACCATAACTGGCTACTGACACCAGTGAAAAGTTTTGAAAAATAGTCTGTTTAGAATCTCTGTACATAAACTCAAGTGTATATGTGTTTATGGAATATTTCAATATTCCTTCAACTTTGTCAACCAGCTGCATGTGTTCATTTGAAAATAGCGAGACCTTAAAAATAAGAATTTTTCTTCATTTCACCTGCCTTTTATATTTCAAACTCAGAGAGTTTTATCCCAGGCATAGAAACTTACTTTTTTTTAAATCAAGAAAGTTAAGAATCTCCTGTAATTATCTGCCTCAAGGATTTGGGACCATATGAAAATACATGGATTTATGTTCAGCTAGAGAAAGGAAGCAGCAGAAATAGATTGACTTTATGAATGAAAGATTAACTTTTCATGGAGAAATCCTCATAAAGAATATACATTCAAGATGAAATAAAGAAAATATGAGATAAAGGGCAGAATTCAATGTAAATATATTTTTATGTTCTTTTCCATGAACTGATAGAACAAGAAGGGTTGTCAAAGGAAAGGGCCATGGAGCCATTCCAGCCAGCCCACTGGCCTTCTCAAGGTTCGTGAGTGGGGCCAGAGGTAGGGCCTGCCACAGAATTTGGGCCCCTTGGGCCTTGATGAACAGGGCTGTCAGATGTAGGGGATAAGCGAGAGCAGACAGAGCCCTAATTTGCCTTGCGTTTGCCAGGCCCCCTGACACTGCTTCCTCCCATGGAGATCTGCTCCAACGGCTACTGGCCCTCTGGATCTGTCCTGGGAGAAGTCCCACTGCCTAGACCCAGCCTTGGCCCCAAGTGAGTTGGACACCCCTGCTTTAAAGCCATAACAGTCTTCTACACGAGACAGTTACTGATGGTTGACACACCTACTTGATTCTGCTTCTTCTACATAAAATGATGAAGAACACTGTTAATTTCTATCTGAGGGCTAGGCAACCAGTTTTCAACATAGTCTGGCCAATGGGAAAAGTGTGATGATATAAAAAAAGTTGTTGGAAGTTATCAGCATATGTGCAAACAAAAGAATATAAGTAGTGCTATACGGAGTCAGAGCAATAGTCCATCCAGCTCAGTATCCTACCTCCAGCAGTGGCAGAAGTGGACACTACAGAGGGAAAGCATTGGACTGGATATCTCTAGAATCATCTCTCCTTTATTCAGCACCCTCCCTGGCATCCATCACTACTGCACAAGCAAACATATACTTTTAAACATACAGACATCATACACTTGCACTGCCAATAGGCTGAAAGGATTGAATTATGTTATTAAAATAAATCTGTTCAAAGCCAATTCCCCCCTACTCTGTGTGCAATTCATTTTATCTTATGTCAGATATCTAGTGATTTATATTTAAATATAGTACAATTTAAAATGAAATCTACATAAAATACCAGTTTTATTAGGTCACTTTCTAAGTTAGTACTCCAAAATATCCCCTATGTACTAAATACACATCCCCTTTTTTATTAAATAATACCTCCATTGGGAAACATTTTATTTATCATTTGACTGGGTTTCCTCCACTTCTATAAAAAATACTTTGTATTATTTGACAGTATACTCCAGTGTGCAAAGTACTTCTAAGAAGATACAGAAAGACTTAATCCCATTCAGAACATGCAAAATCTAAGTATTCATGTGACAAACAGTAGTACTGTTGTACATCCACTGGATTGGGAAAGAACTGCACTGAAGTGTCTGAATGCATTGTGAAGGGAGATTTTGTATATAGACTATAATGATTAGGATAATTGTACCCCAAAAGCAGTGCACTTTCTTTTTGTGGCTATATTTTGCCCTTTGGTTTTGTTTTTTGGGTTTGTGCTTTGATTTGGTTTGCATATTGCTGTATTTAAAACTAGTTATTTATTGCTGATAGTTGGCAGGTCTGAGTGTACTTGCATTAAAGTTCTTGTTGTTTTTGTTGGCAAATTGAACAAAGTTCCTTTCTTTTGAACCCACTCATTGCAAAGAAATGGGGGCCTAAAGCCATGCCAAGAGATTTTATGAAAAATAAACAAAAGCCATGTACAAAATCAACCAAAACCCCACTTCTCTACCCCAGGGAAGCCAGGAAAGCAACTTACTTTTACATCAGTACTTGCTATCACAGAAATATCATAGTTTATCCTGAAGAAATATATACTAGTCATCAGAGACAAAATACTCCATACACAATGGCAGACCCCTAATTCTAGCATTTTAGGCCAGGTACCAAAGTTACACTTATTGCACAGTAAGCACGCAGAAAGTGCTCTACAGTCATAACCTAACAGACGGACAGGGCACATAGAGCACTGTAAAAATGGCAGATCCCACTCTAAGATGATTCTGAATGGATGTGGTTTCAGACTTCAACCTTGTAGGTTGGAGCACCATAATGAGCATCTGTACCAGATCCCATCCTGACTCAAGTTAGGTTGCATTCTGCTGGAACCCATGCGGCTTTGTGGCACCCCACTCATCCTCTGCTCACCCAGATCAGCACTCTAGCCTTGGCCAGAGGTCATGTAGTCTGCCTGAGTGCCGAGCTGGCCCTGCTCCCAGGCTGTCATTGACAAGAGTCATCGACGCCTCTGTCCCCAGACCTGCCTGTGTCCTCCCTCTGGGTAGCATAGATCTATCCACACAAAGAAAACTGTTTATTGCTGAATTTCTCTTCCTGCATATTGTTATGGCTGCAGGTGAGCAAGTGCTGAATGTGGGCTTGCTGCTATTTTGCCTCTGCTCACACTTAACCCGTCTTAAGAACTGCACTGATGTCTGGCAATTGGCAAGTTCAGTAATGGAAGTAAGAAATGTACTTGAACATGCCCAAAATCTATATCCGCACACCTACACATGCTAATATGTAGCATCATTACTTTCCAACTTGTCTGGGGAAACTGAATGAATGCATAAAATGTAGATTGTGAGAAGCGCTTACACTGTCTGTGCTCGATACAGAATGCAGGACGAAAAATCCATGAGACCAGCTCACAGACATGAAGTCCCAGAAATCTTAGACACATTCTATATCCCAGAAAGAAGCAGAGAGTGTTTTTCTGTTCTCATGTCTTAAAGCCAATTTCTAATAATTCTGGTCACTCAAGTAATTGTTCTGAACCATATGCATGTTAGAAAGCTGGTTCAGACAGTCTGTCACAGAGTCTGGTGTATGCTGCTGGGAGTCCCACAGATATATGTATAGGGCAGCTAGGTCCAGGAACTCTGGTTTTGTCAAGCTCCCACTTCTTGTTTTATTAGTTACCATACGTGGTGTGTAGCAGGGACATGAATAGCCAGGGCCACCGGCTTCTGCGGGCGATTGCCACCTGCCCCCCCACCCCACCCCTTACCACCGATGCAGCCAGAGGCCAATGGCGGCTGAGGACAGTGCCCACTCACCACCACCACCACCACTGGCTGGCTGCGGGTGGTCCCCGCTTGCCACCGCCAACATCACTGGTGGAGGCTCTGGGCACTCGCCGCTCGCTGCTTGCCACGGCTGACACCGGTGGTGGAGGCTGTGGATGGTCCCCACTCGCCACCACAGTGCACCCCGTCATGGGAGGCACTGGTCGTTCATGTTAGTTACCGTTTTCCAGTTGTCACTTTTCCTGGCTGTATAAATAGTAGTATCCAATGGTCTTACAAGCATTAATGTAGTGTTCCCTTCTTAGAGCAACCTCCCATTAAAAAAAACCCAACCCTCTGGGACATAGCGTCTATGATGTTTCTCTTAGGAAAAACCTCACATTCTTCAGTGGATGAGAGGAAACTCTTTCCCTGCTTTCCCAATCTGCTGCCTGCAAAAGCAGCAGTGATTTGATTTTCCCTTCTGAACCCAGTCGATTCCCTAAAATCTGTATGGAGTTTTGGAAGCCACCAGACAAACAAGGTCACTCTTCTGAAGCCCTAGTGAGTGGAGGCAGTGAGATTGTCCCAGTTGCCATCTCAAGCCCAGGAAAGGATGACTTAGGATCACCAGGTATTTGGCACTGTGTCAATATTCCATTCATTCTTTTTTTCACTTCTTAATTAGCTGGGACTCTAACATTACCAGCCAATCAAAGGCATAGTGTGTGTTCTGAAGTGGCCTAATGGATAGTGCAGTGAACTTTGGGTTTTGGGCCGGGGGTTAAGTTCATCACACAGTCCTTTAGTTGCATGCAAGTTGTTGAAATGTAACACTTAAATCTGAAGTTGAGGTAATTTTCCCTTGATTTCAAGTGGATCAGGATTGGGTCTTTGTATGGTACTGTTTAGTCTATAAGGTACTTCTCTAGCCTGCCCTTGTTTTATGTCCTTGTGATGAATTAGAGAAATTACTTGAGCTGGGGAAATCACTTCTACAGCTGGGTAATCATTAAGAGCAGTTACTTTTTACATAATTGTATACAGTTTGGGAAAGGGGAAGAAAGAAGACAGCGCATTCAGGCATGAATGAAGCCAACTAAGGCTTATCAGGTGAAGCTGCTGAGCTCTACACAGCTAAAATAACAAAAAAATAAAAGCCAGGCATGTATGTGGGTATAATTTAGGAAGCAAGATCTTGCCTGAAATATTTTAATAGCATTTCTCTTTCTTTACCTGAAGGCTTTTGTTGGGGGAAAAATAACCAAGAAGTAAACTGTATTTCTTGTTTTCGATATCTACAATCCATAATATCTACTTTCTCCATCTTGCATTCTACAAAGTGATTTCAAATGCATCTGATGCAGTAAGTGGCTGCTTACACACAGAAGTATTTTGTAATGTCCTAATGCAAACAGTATCTTGTTCAAACCAAGTTTGGATTTGCCTGAGGCATAGGGAGCCTATACATGAGCAGCCTATACATAATTACAGCATGTCAGAGCAGACTTGGTTAACAGAGTTTGCTGGAGCATGGTAATTACAGAATACAATCTTGTGCATTAGCATTCCCACACTTAAAAATGGTGATGGGGCACTTTAATTAAAGCACATTTGCCAAGCCTTAGTTAAAGCACCCCTGCTACCATTTTTAAGTGTGGGGATACTGATACATGAGATGCTCTAGGAACTTTAATTAGAGTGGCTCTCCAAGAACTGCTCTAATTAAAGTGCCACCTCCCCACTCCCAAAGCATGTGTTTAAACACCCCTAAGTTAGTTCTCAGCTCTGAACCAAAAACTCTCTGGATTTGCCTAGTTCATTCAAAAATCACTTTCATGTAGAAAAGGGACAATGCCCTAAATATAAAATTTCAATTTAGGTGCATAGGGGAGTGTTTGCATTGGAGTCGTGGATCTGAACTTGGCATATGGTTTTGGTTCCAACTCTAGACTAGTTCTACTTATGTCTGTTCTTGAAGGGTTATGGCTCTGGATGATGGAAAGTAATGAGAGATGAACTCTCCTTATCTCTGTCTCAGACCTCCTCCATAATCTCCTTCCTTTTTCAAAATGAATTGGTAATAACACAAAACAGCCACTTGGCAGTGTGTTGCCTTGTGCCTCTTCACTTGTGACATCTGTCTGTCTGTTGAAAACTCCTCAGAACAGGGACTTTAGTGCCAGTTAAGGGATGGGGAAAGAAAAAGTAAAAGTCAAAAAAATAAATGTAATAAATTTTGGCAAGTAGTATTTGGAGTTGAAATTCATAGCATGCCACTACCTAGAATCCACTACAATGAAGTCCTCCATGTTGTAAGTGTGTAAAATAAGGGTGGCTGAGTTGGGTCCTAAATATTTGCCATCCCTTTTTTTTTCTCCAGAGGGAAGGCTCTTGCCATGTCCTTCATTCTCATTCAATCTAGATGAGAATGAAGGATACCCTCTCTTCTTCCTCACTGATCAGATAGCTAGTAGATGATCAACTAGGCAGTTTGGTATGTGCGGGTGTGAACCTCCAAGTTGGAGTAAGCAGAGAGATACCTTGAGATCTTAAAGCACCATGTGGGCTGTGGACCCTTGAATTTTAAAGCCCAGGTGGGGCGTGTGGCATTGTCAGAATCACAAAGCATCAGCTGAAAGCCCTGAGACAGCTCAAGATTCTGGATGTGACCTGAGCAGCCAAGCCCCAGTGAAGTGGGAACAGGGGCCCCAAGCCTCTGAGGTGAGAGCAAGAATCATGTGCCAAGAACTGCACCCTCACATATCCACTACTGATTTCATCCATCCACCCAACCATCTGCCCCTTTGCAACCAGACCCTCACTCACCCATGAACACCAAGACCCCAATGGGCACTGCTGTAGACCATGGATGAACCTAGCCCATTTGCCCCCAACAGCCAAACATGGGGATGCAAGTGGCAGTTCAAGAAAATAAAGGATCTTATCATCTGGGGCAAAGAGGACATCCAGCACCAGCTCCAGATACGGCATCAAATCAGAGATGTCGTCAAGTGTATTGCCCAGGAAATACAGGTGAGGAGTCACAAGAAAAACTGGGAGCAGTGTCTCACCAAGACCATGTTGAGGCAGAGGTATTATGCCTGATGCTAGAAAGTGATCTGTGGGTCAGGGGCAGACCATGCCATTCTACAAAGACCTATCCCATTTCTTGGCCAAAGACAGGGCAAATGCCCTCCCCTTTCCCCCCCCTCCTCATGGAACCTGGGGTATTCCAAAGGAGTCACATGCAGGGGCCCCGGCAGAGGAGAGGGAAGCAGAGGGAGGCACCATGACACCATGGCGGATCTCCTCTTCGAGGTTGGCAGATCTCTTCCGGCGGGCTTTAAACTAGGCTCGTCGGGGGGAGGGGAAGACGAGGGCGGGGGAAACCGTGGACCAACAAACCATGTGGCACCCACAAGGACAGTACAGCCTGAAGAAGGAGAACATCGGGAACCTGCAATCCATGGGGTGGTCAGCAGTACGCCATAGGTAAGCAATAAGCAGGTAAGTAATAAGGGGCCCTTTGGGCATCAGAGCCGGGGGGCAACAAAGGTACCAGTCACAGGGCTCAAGTGCCTATACACTAATGTTAGGAGCATGGGGAGCAAGCAGGATGAACTAGCACTCCTGCTTGCAGAAAATACCTACGACTTAGTAGGGCTAACAGAAACCTAGTGGGATTCTTCCCATGACTGGGCGGTACACATTGAGGGTTATAAGCTGTACAGAAAGGATAGAGTGGGAAAGAGAGGGGGAGGGGTGGCGCTCTATGTCAATGAGTGATATACATCGACCCTTATCAAAACAGAATCGGAGGAGGACAAAGTAGAAGGATTGTGGGTTAGGTTACATGGAGGTCAAGGAGAAAGGGATTTGGCGGTAGGGGTCTGCTACATACCCCCACATCAAGGGGAAGAACTAGATTTGGGGCTCCTGAGGCAGCTCTTGGAGACCATAAAAACTAGGGAGGCGGTAGTCATGGGGGACCTAAACTACCCCCCAGACATCTGCTGGGAGACGCAGACAACAAAGTCCCACCATTCACGCAGGTTCCTATCCTGTGTACAGGACCTCCATCTGATGCAGGAGGTACATGGTCCCACTAGGGGAAATGCCTTACTGGATCTGGTATTGGCAACGGGGGATGACACAGTAGGAGACCTACAGATCGGTGGTCACCTGGGGGACAGTGATCACCAAATAATAGAATTCACCAAAAGACATCGAGTGGGTAAGGTAACTAGTAGGGTGAAAGTGCTAGACTTTAGGAAAGCTGATTTCACTGAACTCAGGCGTTTAGTCAAGGACGCACTGCAGAGTAAGAGTTTTAAAGAGTTGGGAGCCCAGGAAGGGTGGCTGTGCCTTAAGGAAATGATCCTTCAGGCACAGAGGGAGACAATCCCAATGCAGGGAAAAAGGGGGAAAGGGGCCAAGAGGCTTCCTTGGCTGACCAGAGAAATCCAGAGCAGCCTACGGGCTAAAGGCGGGGCATATAAAAAGTGGAAACAGGGAGAGATTACTAAAGAGGAGTATACCTCCTCTGCTCACGCTTGTAGGGAGGCAGTTAGACAGGCCAAAGCCACCATGGAGCTGAGGATGGCATCCCAAGTTAAGGATAACAAAAAATTGTTTTTTAGATATATAGGGAGTAAAAGAAAGGCCCAGGGTGGAATAGGAGCTCTACTAAATGGGCAGAAGCAATTGGTGATGGACATGGGGGACAAGGCTGAACTCCTCAATGAGTTCTTTGCCTCAGTGTTCCTAAGCGAGGGGCAAGACAAGGCTCTCACTGGGATAGTAGAGAGGTAGCAGCAAGGCTCCAGACTACCAAGCGTAGACCCTGAGACGGTGCAGAGGCACTCGGAGGAACTGGATGCGTTTAAGTCAGCAGGCCCAGATGAGCTCCATCTGAGGGTACTGAAGGCACTGGCTGACGTCATTGCACAGCCACTGGCGGGAATATTTGAACACTCGTGGTGCATGGGCCAGGTCCCACAGGACTGGAAAAGGGACAATGTGGTCCCCATTTTCAAGAAGGGGAGGAAGGAGGACCCAGGCAACTATAGGCCAGTCAGTCTCACCTCCATCCTTGGCAAAGTCTTTGAAAAAATTATCAAGGCTCACATTTGCGAGAGCCCGGCAGGAAAAATTATGCTGAGGGGAAACCAGCACGGATTCGTAGCAGGTAGATCATGCCTGACCAATCTAGTCTCTTTTTATAACCAGGTTAGAAAACACCTGGACGCAGGAGTAGGGGTTGACGTCATTTACTTAGACTTCAGGAAGGCCTTCGATACGGTATCCCACCCCATACTGGTGAACAAGTTAAGAGGCTGTGACTTGGATGACTACACAGTCCGGTGGGTGGCAAATTGGCTAGAGGGTCGCACCCAGAGAGTCATAGTGGATGGGTCGGTATCGACCTGGAAGGTTGTGGGCACTGGGGTCCCACAGGGCTCGGTCCTTGGACCGATACTCTTCAATGTCTTCATCAGCGACTTGGACGAGGGAGTGAAGTGTACTCTGTCCAAGTTTGCAGATGACACAAAACTGCGGGGAGAATTGGACACGCTGGAGGGCAGGGAACAACTACAAGCAGACCTGGACTGGTTGGACATATGGGCAGAAAACAACAGAATGCAATTCAACAAGGAGAAATGCAAAGTGCTGCACCTAGGGAGGAAAAATGTCCAGCATACCTACTGCCTAGGAAATGACCTGCTTGGAGGCATGGACGCAGAAAGGGATCTTGGAGTCCTAGTGGACTCCAAGATGAACATGAGTCGTCAGTGTCACGAAGTCATCAGAAAAGCTAATGGCACTTTGTCGTGCATCAGCAGATGCATGACGAACAGAACCAAGGAGGTGATACTTCCCCTCTATCGGGTGCTGGTCAGAACACAGTTGCAGTACTGCGCACAATTTTGGGCGCCACACTTCAAGAGGGATGTGGATGACCTGGAGAGGGTCCAGAGAAGGGCCACTCGTATGGTTAAGGGCTTGCAGGCCAAGCCCTATGATGAGAGACTTGGGCACCTGGACCTCTTCAGCCTCCGCAAGAGAAGGTTGAGAGGTGACCTTGTGGCTGCCTATAAGTTCATCACAGGGGCACAGAAGGGAATTGGTGAGGCTTTACTCACCAAGGCACCCCTGGGGGTTACAAGAAATAATGGCCATAAGCTAGCAGAGAGCAGATTTAGACTGGACATTAGGAAGAACTTCTTCACAGTTAGAGTAGCCAAGGTCTGGAATGGGCTCCCAAGGGAGGTGGTGCTCTCCCCTACCCTGGGGATCTTCAAGAGGAAGTTAGATAGGCATCTAGCTGGGGTCATCTAAACCCAGCACTCTTTCCTGCCTATGCAGGGGGTCGGACTCAATGATCTATTGAGGTCCCTTCTGACCCTAACATCTATGAATCTATGAACCATTCCCCACACAGGAGCTGCCAATGTTCTGAAACAAGTCCTACCACACATCTCTGCACTCCTCCCTCCCAGAGGTGTTGAGTACATACCAGCCCAACCCGGTCCTACTGTGCTGGCATGATGCTCAGGACCCATGACCAGTTCTTCCAACACTTCTGATGAGTCAGACCACACACAAGGACACTGTTCAACATGTGATGGTAAGGTTTGTTCCAGCTCCACACAACTGTGAATGGGACTTGGGTCCTGGGGGAGATGCAGAGTCCCTGGGGGGATGAAGGAGAGAAGGAAAGGGCAGTTGGGGGACCTGAGGTTGCCACAGGCCACCCTCTATGGTCATAGTGCTCTCAGGCCATTATGACTGAAAAGTCGACAAAACAATTGGGGTGGGGGTGGGGAGGGATGCTCAGAAATAAAAGGGAGATGAATCCCCCTCTTTCCCCCCTACTTCTGTCCTCCCCAGCTGAAGCATGGAGTCCAGCCAAGGTGCCATTCCTCCCCCCCCACTCCCAGCTCTTGGGGACTTAAGAGAGCATGTCCCATTCAATGGAATCATAAATCTGAATTGACACAACCTTGCCATTTCTGTCAGGGTTATTCTGTGCTCCATGGGAGACTCGAGGCTAAGCACAGACACCTCAAGCACTTAAGTGTAAACAGCTTCCTCTCCCCCCACAGCACTCATGGAAAGGCATTGATAGCATTTATTAAGCTCAGCAGGCGAAAAGGTAAACAGCAGTTTTTGCAGAAAGCACTCCCAGATCAGGGACAGGAGTGCAGCTATGTGATGCAGCTAAGTCTGACAACTGCTGCAGCTTTTTTTCCTTCCTACTGCACCACAAATGTCCTCCTTCCAAAAAAATCCCAGACCTCCCTCCCTCCCATTCCTTGAAAAGGGCATACGTTATGGAAGGGCAACTCTCAATCCCTTTCCCATGATTGCAGGACATCCAGGTCCCAGACTTACCCCTCCAACCACCCCCCCCCCCACAACTCCTGCAAGGACGGGCAGCTTAACACCTGCTGAACAAATGAAAGATGTGCATACATGCACTGGTGAAATGAAGAAAAGCCTGGGTCGCAGCCTTTGAGCTCAGGCCATGCACTGCAGACTCTTGTCGCCAGGGGCTGTAAGACTGGTAGGGGGAAATGAATCGGGTGAGTGTACAGGGAAGGTGGATAGACTGAGGGGTGCTGATACTCAGGTTGCTGAGTCACATGACTGAGGGCTCCAGGTGGCCACCCGCTGTTTGGAGGAGACTCCCTGTGTCACAGAGTTGCTAAGAAAGTTGCACTGCCTTGATAAGGAGTTAATGCACATGGTTCTGGACCACTGCCAGTCACTCTGTAGGCACAGGCCCCCAAGCAGTTCCAGGCCAGTCCCAAAGGGGTTCAGGAGTGCTCAGAGGGGGGAGGGGCAGCACACCAGCCCACTGGGCTAGGCAGTCATTGGGGGAGCTTCTGGCAGCTGAGTTTCTCTTCCACCCTCTGTGGTTCCACTTGTAGTCTGGGTCGCACTGCAGTGAAGCAGCACAGACTTGGTGGGAATAGGCAGCCCCCCTGGATCAGGCTGGCTGCCTGACATAAGCCCTAGATGTCAGTGATGGCCATGGTCCATGATCCTTGAAGGGGGAGACATGGCCTTGGGGAACAAGGGGCCGGGATTCTGTGTATGAGAGCCAGCAGTCTTTGGGGCCTACAGCAGTGATGCCTTCTGTCCCACAGCTCTTTCAGACAGACATGGGGTCCAAGATCATGCAGCTGTCTGGCTCCTACATGGAGAAGCCAAGAAGTCCATAGTCTTGACTGGAACCTTTAAAGTAGGGTGCCAGGTCACTAGCCCCCTACCCCATGCCTCCCATGCAAGATTTCATGTTTCTTGAGTTCAGGCCCTGCGACATTCCCTTTGATCCCAGCCCCCCCCCCCCCCCCCGCTTCCAGGTTCTGATGCCCTGTTTCAAACCCCTTCCACCCTGCTGTTGCTGAACTTATGTTGTTTTGTATTAACTGAGAGGAGGGACCAGGCTGAGACACAGGCAATGTTCAATAGATTTTCTTTATTAAACACAGGAAAAGTTTGGCAACTACAACATTTTAAAATGAGGCACAGCTCTTCCTTGAACTGCTTTCCCCTGAAGTCTGGTGCGTGTCCCAGGGGGAAGGGGAGGGAAGAAGCGGGGTTGGGAAAGCAAAGGGGAAGGGGGAAAAGGAAAATCATATCCAGGTAGCCTGGGTTATGGGCAGTGGTGCCTGTGACACAGAGCCAGAGAAGCCCAGGGTTTCAAGTGCCCAGTGCCAAGGAAGGCCTCCCTGTCCATGTAGGTGAGAAAGCAGCTAGCCATGACTTTGCAGCTCTGGATAGCCTGCTGCAGTGTGGGGCCAGGGCCACACACATCAGCAGGGGGCTCACTCTCCCCTGCATCCCTGTGTCATATATGCTCATGGTGCCAGGACTGGTCCATAGTCGAAGTGCTCCTTCCAGTGGTCAAGCTGCCCCCCATAGGACCTCATGAGCCAGGACAAGAGTGGGTAGGCCAGGCCCCTGATGAGGATTGGGGGAGCGCCTGCTGTCCATTACCCCAGAAAACAGGGACTTGCACAAGATGTAAGCACTGTCTTCATCATCTGTATGAAAGCCAGTGGCCCAGTCATGCCCCAGATTCCGGGGGGGGGGGGGAGGGGTGCGCACACGCGCATCCACACATGTGCGCATGTGGGGCACATGCTCACACACACTGAGCCCAGTATCTGATGAGATATATGCACATACCACCCCAGGCATCTGGGGTGCATGTGCACACACACACACAAGCAGAACCCAGGCATCCAACACACATCTACACACTTGGCAGGCACAGGGTGCTTTGGGTGGGCATGTAGTTGGCTCATGGCTATGAGGGCACATGCCATGATAAGCCACTGCCACATAAGGTCCAGGTGTGTGCCTGTGATATCCCCACCAGCCAACCAACAGTGGCTTGGCTGTTTGGCTCACCTTGGGAGTCCTCAGCAGCCTGGGATGCCCACAGGGTTCACTGGGCAGCACACAAAAGCCCCCCCTACCTGCTGCACTCAGGCTGTGAGAGCAGGCTCTGAGCCTCCCACCCTCTCCACAAGGGCTAATGTGTTCTGCTTCCTTCCAGCCTAGCTTCAGGTGCTTTAAGTTTGAAAGTTAGAGCACTTCTGCTGTAGGCTTCTTGAACCCCTGTACTTAGCTGTAGAATCTAACTTCAACAGGCAATGCTGAGACTTTCAACAAGGTGGGACATGTTGCAATCTATCTTTGAATTTGGAAAAATAACACCTGACTGTGCCATTGGCTACTATTAAAATGGTTACATAAGGTATAAGTTTTATGTGGCATCCCTAGTTTCCCTAGGCTCCCCTGACACTAGACTGCCTAAGTGAACTGTTCACTTTCTGTCCAAGTGAATCACCTGAAGAGCCCATGGGTATCTAGTTTTCAGTCCAGGTGCAAATGGGCTCCTGTCTTTGTAGACATAGTTACAGTCTCTGTTTGGTTCCTCCCATAGAGGTTTCAGAGTCCTTAGCAGACATGGATTGTATGGTATAGTTTGGATAGGGATGATCCTGCCTCAGGCAGAAGGTTGGACTAGATGACCTTTCAAGATCCCTTCTAACCCTACTTCTCTATGATTTAAATGATCCCAGAACTGCAAAATGATCTGACCCTAGTACTCTATGCCAGTTCTCCTCTTGTACAAACAAACAGAGCTGTTCACTTGAGGTTAGTCTAGCAACCAAGAGATGTTTTCAGGCATCCCTATATGCTGTGTAAACTGCCAGAGGTACTATGTATGTTTCCTTATCATATCTCAGTAATTCTCTCAAGTTGATCCAGAGTTTCTGTTGTACTTTCAGTGCAAAGATGGAGTTCACAAGGAGCTTTCCAGTGGTTCCACACATATTATATACATACTTAAAGGAGCAGCACATTGGGCCAAGAAAATTACAGTTGAGGTATACTTCTGCCCAACACTACTCTTCAAAGCAATTACTTCTGCAAAGCTACATGCTAGGGTGAGTTGCACTCACTTCTGCAACTGCACTGAAAACTGACTACTACCAGGGCTATACTCTATAAGGCAGTAAGTGAGCTATGATATGCCCTCATAGATTACAGTGTCATGTGTGAATCTTTTGTATGCTGGAAAACAATGTTGCCAGAATACTGAAAAGAGCTCCAGAGGTTTATTAGCACCTTGGCCCAATTATCTATGCTATGAAAGGCACAGAAAGGAGCAAAGAGAGAGTGCAGGGTAACATAGGACCCCTACAGGATAGGCAAGGGGGTTTAGTGATGGATAGCAGGGACGAAGCAAAGCTCTTCAATGAGTTTTTTGCCTCTGTCTTCATAGTTTCATAGTTTGTAGGGTCGGAAGAGACCTGAGCAGATCTTTAAGTCTGACCCCCTGCCATGGCAGGAAAGAGTACTGGGGTCAAATGACCCCAGCAAGGTGTTCATCTAGCCTCCTCTTAAAGACCCCCAGGGGAGGAGCCAGCACCACTTCGCTTGGAAGTTGGTTCCAGATCCTAGCTGCCCTGACAGTCAAGTAGCGCCTCCTGATGTCTAGTCTAAATCTACCCTCTGCCAGCTTGTGACCATTATTTCTTGTCACTCCTGGTAGTGCTCGGGGGGAACAGGGACTCCCCCAATGCCTGTTGGTCTCCTCTGACTAGTTTGTAACAGGCCACTAGATCCCCCCTCAGGCTTCTCTTGTGGAGGCTGAACAGGTTCAGGTCCCATAGCCTCTCCTCGTAGGGCCTGCCCTGCTCCTCCCTGATCATGCAAGTGGCCCTCCTCTGGACCCTCTCCATGTTTTCCACATCCCTTCTGAAGTGCGGCACCCAGAACTGGATGCAGTACTCCAACTGCGGCCTGACCAGTGTTGCATAGAGGGGGAAGATCATCTCCTTGGACCTGCTTGAGATGCATCTATGGATGCATGACAAGGTGCGGCTGGCCTTCCTGACCGCATCCCCACACTGTCGGCCCATGTTCATTTTGGCATCAATAATGACTCCAAGATCCTTTTCTGCCTCTGCACTGACAAAAAGGGAGTTCCCCAGCCCGTAGGTATGCTGCTGGTTCTTCCTCCCCAGGTGCAACACCTTGCACTTGTCGGTGTTGAAACCCATCCTGTTCTCATCCACCCACCCCTGTAACCTGTCTAGGTCCAATTACAGCCTATTCCGCCCTTCTAGTGTGCCCACTTCTCCCCCTCATCTTAGTGTTGTCTGCAAATTTGAACAGGGTGCTTTTTACCCCCTTGTCCAAGTCACTGATGAAGATGTTGAACAGTGTAGGCCCAAGGACTGAGCCCTGGGGGACCCCACTGCCCACATCCCTCCAGGTTGAAAATGACCCATCCACCACCAGTCTCTGGGTGTAGCCCTCCAGCCAGTTAGTGACCCATTTGACTGTGTAGGTGTCGACACCACAGTCCCCTGGTTTTTTAATGAGAATGGGGTGAGAGACAGTGTCGAAGGCCTTCCTAAAGTCCAGAAAGACTACGTCCACTGCTACCCCTGTGTCTAAGGATTTTGTGACCTGGTCTTCTTAAATAGGAATCTAGATGAACCTTCAATATGCATCACGGACACCAACAAAGGGAACATCAGCCAACCAACAGTCAGTGCCGACACAGTAAAAACACACTTGGAGGGACTGGACATGTTCAAATCACTGGACCTGGAGCAAGGTGCTGCATCTAAGGAGAAAGTACTGCCATCATACCTATAGGCTGGGGGGGTGACCGTCTCAGCACCACTGAAGCAGAAAGAGATCTTGGAGTCATTGTTGACTCCAGGATGAACATGAGTCGCCAATGTGATAAAGTAGTCGGCAAAGCCAATTGCACCTTGTCGTGCATCCGTAGGTGCTTCACAAACAGGTCCAGGGAGGTGATTCTCCCTCTCCACGCAGCACTGGTCAGGCCGCAGCTGGAGTACTGTGTCCAGTTTTGGATGCCGTAGTTCAAGAGGGATGTGGACAACCTGGAGAGGGTCCAAAGAAGAGCCACTTGTCTGATTGGAGTCCTGCAGGAAAGGCCCTATGAGGAAAGGCTAAGGGACCTTAACCTCTTCAGCCTCTCCAAGAGAAGGCTGATAGGGGACCTTGTGGCAGCATACAAATTCATAAGAGGAGAGCAACACAAAGTAGGTGATGATCTGTTTACCAGGGCACCTCTTGGAACAACAAGGAACAATGGCCATAAGCTATTGGAGAGTAGGTTTAGACTGGACATTAGAAAAAAGTTCTTCACGGTCAGGGTTGACAGGATCTGGAATGAGTTTCCAAGGGAGGTGGTGCTCGCCCCATCGTTGGGGGCCTTCAAGAGGAGACTGGACAGGTACCTGGCTGGGATCACATGATCCCAGATTTGGTGACCCTTTTCTTGCCTGCCAGGGGCAAGGGGTTAGACTAGATGGCCCACTGAGGTCCCTTCCAACCCTAGAATCTATGAAAGAAGTTCCTTTACTCCGTCAGATGATGGTGAAGTTCCAAAGCCAGATCAAACACTTAGTGACTAGGTTGAAAATTAATATATAAACCTCTCCAAACAACTTTCACTCAAAGAATTTTAAATTAAACAAAAGTGAGTATTTTAGGCTGACTAGTTTTTAGATACATTTTTTTTATAACTTTTAGTCAAATTCTAACATATTTAAGACTACCTGAATATTCTAATTTTCATGTCAAAACAACATAACTTATTTAATTTTTTAAATGAAATTAAAAGACTGTTTATTTAAAGATTCAAATCTAATGCACCTTTGTGGCCTCTACGGTATATGGAAGAGAAAAGACGGACTTGGGAGTAAAAATGGGCTTCACAGTCATAATTAGCTGCAATCTAACAACAAAGGAGAGGCTGATGCTTTAGCCACTAAATCTCACAACCCCCCCCCCCCAACGAATGTCAAACCTATCCAAGCTAAACCACTTCTAAACATTAAATTCTTATTCTAAATGTTCTCCTGCTCTTCTGAATGATTGCTAAGAAACCATTTAATGATCTACTGAGGTCCCTTCCAACCCTAAAAATCTATGAAATCTATGAAAACAGAAGATGCATTTCAATTAAAAAGTTTTGCAGTTTCATTTTGTATACAGCTCCTAATTGGAAGAATTGGTCAGGTATTTAATCAACATTTTAGTTTGTCAGCAAATGCCAATTCATCAAAACCAAAAGAGCCAAATTTCAATTAAATTTCCAACTTGGAAAAACATGAAAAAAACAGAAATATTTTGTTTTAACACTTTTGAACTAAAATTTTCCAGTTTTACACTTGAAGTGGACTTCTGTGTTAAAATCTAAGCACAGTGTAATAGCTAAAAGTAAAATGTTGAAAGTAAAATGTTTTCATTAACCTGAACTGAATTCTTTTTTCAAATTTTCATTTTACAATAATAATTAAGGTATCAGTTTTTCATACTGATTAGGTTAGTATAGGAATATTTCTGATATATCAAATATGTTTATGAGATGGAAATAATGAATGTTGTGACAAAGAAGCCAACTTGTGGCTGGTCACCATACCGACTATCCCTGTCTAGGGCAGTCTGTCCCATCTCACCTCTCATGACTTGCTGGGATAAACCTGATGTAATAAGTGGGAGGCTGCCCCTTTAATGCCCTGATGCCAAGAGATTTACACACAGCTCCGACCTTCCCTATACCATGTCCCACGCCTCACAGATGGCATCCACTATGTGGCTTCAACCCCACACTGAGCACCAAAGTCTGGTGCTCAGATCCTGAGTAGATCCCTCCTAATCAGATGGACTCAATCCCTGCCATCATGCAGGGGTGTCAGCTCTCTAGACCTCTTTCCCTCTTGGGTGCGGCTCCCCTCTGGGACCTTTGGTTACACAGGCCCTGGCCCACTTCCAGGCCAGTCAGAAGCCTAGGCCCCCTGGCTCCAGGCATCCTTCATGGTGGGCACTTCAGCCCTTTTGACCATCCTGGTCCTGGACCCAGCATTGACCAGCTGAGGGTTTTGTCTAGGATCTCATGCTGCTCACCCACTCCCTCTCACATGGGTCTACCTTCTTAGGCCTCTGCCTGTCCCTACTACTACATAACCCACCCAGTTGTGGGGGCTGGGGTTTTAAGGTGCCCCTACCTGCCTTTCATTAGGTAGGAAACTGGCATGGCATTTCTGGGGAACTATCCTGCCATGGGCAGTCCTACCAGACCACCCTTCCCCTGCAGGGTGTAGTTTTTGGTCATACCCAGGACCAGGAGCCTCTGTCCATCCCCATAGCTCCTGCCCTTACCTCCAAGATGTTGTGAGCAGCTGTTCATATGGGTGGTGTCTTTCCGGCTGCCAACAGCAGACTTTTGCCTCAGCCCTGAGAGCTTGGATCCAAAATGGAAGCCCCTCAGCCCAGAGCCCTCCTGTGGTCACGTGACCACCTCATTACCCTGGCACGCACCTACTGGCTGCTCTGATGTCTATTCTTGCCCTTAAAGTGGTAGGCAGCAAAGGTGCTCTGCCACAAATGTCCTGATCCTTCATCCTTTTATGTGAATATTAACTATTCATCCCCAAAAAATATCTTCAGATACAGGTCCAAAGCCACAAAATATAATATATTATGACTCTCTAATAAGATGAGTGATTATATGTGACTCTCTTACTAGTGGAGAGTGGGATTTTTCTTACATCTAGATAGTTATGTTCTATATAAAACATTTACTTTCTCTTTTTCTCTCTTTCACACACACCATCTCTGAGGTTCCCTGTTACCCACTCACCCATAAAACTGGTTGTACCAGGCAGCACCATCAGATAAACATTGTGAACTTTGTTCTATAGGAAGCCTCAGAACAATTATACATCAAATCAATAAGGTTGTTTAAAAAATATTCTTCCAAAAAGACGTTTTGATAGTAAGAAGCAAATACTTGAGAATGTTTCTATCTGCCTTGCAGGTCCAGACAGATTTAACAGCAACTGGTTAGTTTTCTAGGACAAATTATTTGTAGTCTCAAAGTCAATTCTGAGTCAACAGAATTCTGTTCACATCAGAATGCCCTCCCCTCCCCTCCCCTCTCCCCCCCCCCACACATTTGGTACTAGTTAGAAACCTTATTAGTGATTTAAGCAGATGACTGGCACAGAGGGTCAGACTTTGGAGATGGTGATCTTACTATATTAGGAGTGGGAACCTTGTGGCAGGGCTATATTGGTAAAACTTTCCTGTATAACTGTAATATTATACTGAGGTCAAAAGATTTTTTTTTCTAAATTGTCAATTTGGCACTTTTTAAATTTTAACATACAATTAATGAAAAAAAATAAAGGTTTTTCCCCCCCATCTAAATAATATTCAGGCTGTTTTGAAATTATACATGCTCCAAAACAGAGCAGAAATCAAATGATTCTAGACTTATTTTTCAAAGGCGTGTTTAGTGAAATATGGAATAGTTGATTGTTTCAATTTGTCTTAATGTCTTGAAGCTGTGTGACACAAAGTAAAATAATGATAGCATTTTCTTTAGAATTTAAGTGAACCTCAGTCCACACACTCAAACATGCCAACTGCTTTTTTCAACAGGAAGAAGCCATATCAGTATTACAGCAAAAGAGCTAAATAAGCTTCATTCAGAAAATAATCAATTATTGATGCAGGAAAATCTCTTATTTGTCTGGAAAAGAGAATTTATAGTTTTGAAGAGGACATTACACAGTATGTTATTTGTAACTGGAATCACAGAATCTTTGTGCACAAGTAATTTATCATAGCTGATTTGCGCATATATAGAACCTAGGTCTCTCTTTTACATTTGTTGAACTCCACTGACTTCTCACTGATTTACACTAGTGTGAAAGAGATCAGCCTTGCTGATGTCAGTGTAATTATTCCTGATGCATGCCCACATGACAGAAAAATCTACCCCACTGGTTTGTTTGTTTTTAGAAGTGTATGAATGGGCTCTAACTCTTGCATTGCAAAATGTACAATCGTCTGCTGCTTGTGCATCGGTTTCTGACATTTCAAAGAGAGAAAGACCTCCTGCACAGTTGACTTCTGGGTTCCCAAGCTCTCAGGTTTGCTTGCCTTGTGGGATAACCAGCTTTGCCAAGCTCAGAGTCTAGCTGTCTCCTTGCATACCACACTAGCCAGCTATCAAGCTCGGAGGCCTCCCAGAATTCAGATCTACCAGGTCTGCTTTTTAAAAAGAGCTTTGTTTTATTCAAAAATCAAATTTTGCAAATATTTCTGCTCTGTGGATAATATTGTATTTCTTACTCTTTGCTCTGATTTGGAAAGGTGGTGATACAAGGGGAAACAATACAAATATATGACATTTTCCAGATAAAATAAATTTATTTTCTTGTACACCTCTAATTACCAATAATTAATATACAAGACATCGTGATTACAGAATTTAAGTAGATATATTCCTGATTTAACAAAGTTTTACTTCTCAGTAAATTACTCTCTCAAACTTGTATTTTATTTGATGATATAAGTGCAGTGTTATTTAATTCAAAAGCTGATACCATCAACACCCATTTACAGCAACACCAGGTAAGAAGAATGGGCACTTAGCAATAACATTTCCCTTGGGAGCAGTCTTCTATTATGATTTCAGATGTCATTCCCTATAACAGCAAGAGCTGCTTAGGGGCAATGTAACACCAGGCAACCTATGTGTTGATACTAAAATACATCAACTATATTATTGTTCATCAGCTAGATAACAGTCACTTCAAATCATATTAAAAGTTAGGAGTGAGAGGCACATTTAAAACAACATCAAATTAAGAAGCAATCTGAAGAAGAATGTGCTGTATTCAAAAGCTTGTCTAAGTCTATCCCAGCCATGCAGTTAGGCCTTGCCTCTATCAAATGAAGAGCCATCAATCCTATCTTATAAGTAAATAAACAACAAAGGCCCATACCACATATTACATATATTATGCGATTAACTGGTTAATCGCACAAAAAATTCAGACCAGCCACGCATGCAAAGTAATTATCATGCCATAAAAATGTACAACCAGCTACAAAAAGAGCCAACTAGCTACAAAGTTAGTGATTGAAAATGTCTAACAGCTTATAGTTGATTTCTATCCAGCTTTATTTTGAACATGTAGCAGGGACCCCAATTCCCCTGATTATCTCTTGTGAAAAGACAATGTTTTGCTTCCTCTGTAATTATCACCATCTTAATATGAAACAATGACTGCAGATTTTCAAATGAGCCTCAGAAACTTGGAGCATGTTTACATGCTATAATACAGAACCATTTACTAGTACATGCACTAGTTTTGGAGCCAGAAGCCAGGTGGCTATGTTAACACAGCAATCTGGCCTGACTAATTAGACCAGCTGAGAAACTCCTTGCTTCTGCATGCATACTGTTTCTGGCCCCCACGTTTTCTAATAACCTAAGGACCTTTAGAAAAGGGCTTAGGCTGCTAACTCATTTAGATGTTTTTGCAAGTTTTACCAACTGAGCCAATACTCTCCTAAATGAATTGTTTCTAGTTAGGAGCTATGGTATTCTGTAAGTTTTTGTTTGTGAAATTTCTTGTCAATTATTTATTCAACTCTCAGGTTTGCTCCCTTGTGAAAGTGGCAAATGTTTTGTTCAATGAACATGCCAATGTTCAATGAAGACCCTGGGGTGCCCTGAGATCCTTTTAAGGGTGACCCAGGATGCCACACTGTTGGGTGGGCAAACACGATTCATTAGATATTAAATAGGAGATTTCAAATAGGAATTTGGTGTATTAAAATTACTCTGACCTGTTGTGGTCTTTCCGAGTTCTTGGCAAGAGAAGAATTTGTCTACTGGGTTTTTTAGTCAAAAAAATAAATGAAAACTAAGGGTGCAGAAAGAAGTGCAGCTCCCAGCTGTAACTCAGAACAATTTTTACAAAGCATGCAGAGTTACAATGTTACCCCAGACCAAACAGAAGTTCACTGTTGATTCCAGGGGGAAGGGAATATAGTTGCCAGCTGGGAACCTATAGCCAGGTTCCCATAGCAATGGCCATAGGCGACTGGTAGGGGATACATGGGGGTGCACGTGCTCCCCATGACGGCCGACACTGATGCTGTTGGTAGGGCTGGTGCCCCCCCCCCGACAGGGCCGCCCCCACGTTGGGGTCAGGGGGCTCCAATACACCTGCCCCACCCTTCAAGGGGATTCAAAACCCACCAGGCTGAACTCCTTCCACTCCCTTTCATCCCTCCCATTCTGAAAACAGTGACAGGCTGGGAGCGCCACAGACACAAGTTACAAAAGACACTACATTTTGACATGTCTTTATCTGATATCTCATGCAATGAGGGATCAGATTTTTACTGAATCAACCATTTTTTAAGCTATTTGAAGCTGTGCACTTATGTTTGGTCACAACTATAAACTGGTTTCTGTGGCCAGATCAGGCAAAAATTGTCACTTCTGTCTGCACCTAAAAGCTGGCGTTTTCTGAGGAATGCCTCAAGTCTCAACAGGGTGTGAACCACTGCATTAGAGACAAGGGCAAATTTCATTGAGACATGCTGTCAAGAATTCTCCTGCAAGGAACTTCCTCTGCTGAGGGGGTTATTACAAATTGCAAGGTAGCGGATGGCTCCCAGTGCACAATCAGCTCCACTTTCACAATCAGCAGGAAATGTATTCTGACCTACCAGATCAATACAGCGCTCCTGAGGTGCTACAGTGACGGGGCCACATACCAGACAGGCAGATAGATTAGGCAGAACACCAAGTTGTCATATCCGCTTACATATATCAGCACATATCAACATGAAAGATTTTACTGTGAGAAACTAGAAACTTTCTTGCCAAGAAACCAGAGGAACAGTCAAGAAAGAAAGATATCACTGAAAGGTAGAAAGATTATTCAAAAAGATATTTACTGTATTTCTATATTGCTTTCTTATATAATAAGAAACAAACTCACATTATTTCAATAAGCCAAAGGCACTATAAAGGGATTTATTATATATGGTTTCTTTAGTCCAATAGAAGCCTCTTGGACACTACTGCTTTACTAGCTTTCACAGTACAAAGTATTATCTACCTGTAAATCACTGACATTTTCTCCCTACTTTATTCCATTTTCTAAAAAGAGAAAACTTCAAGATGTACAGCTACATCTTGCAGTCCTTGTTTAGACAAAACTATTCTTAGCATCAGAAGACTGCAACATTTATCGCATAGTTTGAGGTTATTATATTGTCCTAATTTACCTTTAATACAAGTAAGCTGGGAACAATTAATAAACAATTCTGTACAGTAAAGGCTTGGAAAGATTTAACTCAGAATGAAGAAGCTTGAGCAGCTGGTAGAAACATGAAGCTTTTATAAGCTGAGATCAACGATGTAAATTGATATATGTTACAACTAAATATGTATCTAACCATTCTGTCCCCTAAAAGCCCATCTGTTGATTTCTAAGCAAAAATGTGATTTTTCTGAAGAGGAAATATAGTGTTTTATATTAAGGATCCAAAACATAGTAGTTTAGTATGGTTCTAATGCTGGGGTCTGGACCATTACTCTAAAATCATTTAGTTTTCATATATGCATAATCAAGGATAAGTAAAAGTAAAGAGAATAAAAGAGGTGAGAAACCTCAGTAATTAATCAGAATGTGTCTACTTTGTATAGTTAGTGAAAAAAATGGCCCTTTCTATATAATTAAGCTGCACAAACTTTTAATGTTCTCCCTGCTAAGCAATAGGAATAATTAAACAGAAGATGCAGCCTTGACAGTTGCCAGCTGATAAACTTAGCAAGAAAACAACAGCCACTGTACTGACTTCTACATGGAGTTACCTTTTAATTTTCTGAGTGCATGGCAAATGCATACACCATAACATGTCACAGTCTAACTTTATGTCACTACTATTGTTGTCTTTTTTATGACAGTAACTCTGATCAGTCATTCTATTGATGCCAAAAAGAATAAACTGCATGCCAATATTCAAAAACAGTCAGTAAAAAAATAGCATTTTTATTTTACCCTAGATGACAAATCTGCAGGTTATAACTCAGCAAATTTTTATAATTAAATGAACTGTCATCTTTTTAAAAGTGTCAGAAGTGCAGAGAATGAAACTATCACATGTGATTAGACTATATAGTACATATGTCAGATAAAAAAAAAAATAGGCGCCAGAGAAAGTAAACTAATTTTGTTTTATTTTTTGCTATTAACTGTAAATTGACACTTAATTGGTAAGCATTTTCACTAACCATATGAAATAAGCCAAGCCAGCAATAAAATCAGTACTTTCTCACTCTTAGGATACGTGCCTGTGTGTTTGTGTGTGTGAGAGAATATGGGAGGAGGTGTTGAAAAAAATAACACATTACCACATTGTATCTGCAGTCCTTAGGGAGCTGGTAGATCGGGATCTTGGCTTCATAACAATACTCATTTTGAAAAATTCTCCAGTAATTTTAGCAGTCAAAGTTCAGTTGTCCTTATAAAGCTCACACTCCACGTATTCCATTTCAACATCAGCTTTGTTTAAAAAAAAAAGATCCTCAGAAATCCTCCTCCTGTAATAATCCAAGCTCTGAAGGAAGAATCCTAACACACTGGGACGCTTTCCTTTTTCACACTGAATTTACCCCAGCACTATGCTGTTCGGAAATGACAGTGCTTTTCTCTTCTGTCTTGTATTGCCTGGGGAGGAACTCTATTTTGAATGTATTCTCCATCTAGGTCACATGGGAACCAAAGCAGCTGAAAAGAGTCTCGATCTCTTTCTCATAGTCCTATAACAACAGGTTTAAAGGTCAATCACATTTAAAAAAAAAAACTAGTGATGGGCAGTCAAAGGAAAGGGGAAAAATGAATGTAAGCTATTGTAGCACAAATGAATTTCCAGGAAAATTCCACTTTCAGAATTCTACGTAAAATCATACCAATGGAGTAAAGGAAAAAAACCCAAAGCTTTTTCATCTTAAGTTCACCAGAAATGTTACCGGTGACATTAATTCGTCCCACCCTTTCCCCCTAGCCCCTGGCTCCTCTGAGATTTTGTGAATGAACAGCATTATTAATCTCCCAAAGCAGAAACTATTCCGTAAGGGACAAGTGACATTTATCTGAAAGAAACCAAAACACAGTGGGAACTTAAAGAGAAATTGAATCCTTATTGCCTGCGAAAGCCATATACGCACACAAATCCTGTTGTAAATCAACCAAGTATTTTCAGCTGTCTTTATAAAGCTCACACTCCATGTATTCCATTTCAACATCAGCTTTGTTTTTAAAAATCTTCCAAGAACCATCTTAGAAAATCTTTTTTACTATAGCTCAGTAGGACTGCTTGTCCTGCTAGAGTAAAGCCTATGACAGCAACTTGATCAGAAACAGCTAAGCTTTTTATTTTTAACTTCTAGCCAATGGCTTAGCATAAAAGCTTTCAGTCCAAGAGTAAATTTATTTTGGAAAAGTTTAGTTTAAGCTGGTTTGGCAATTTCACAGTTGGAGAAGGCAAAGGGGAACATACAGATTTTGCTTGGTTACCATTTATAAATATATATCTGTATTTAAAAATAGCATATTTGTGTGTGCTTGTGTTTTTTATATGATGTTTTTAAGTGTTCTCTGAACTAGTCTGTGTTGGAATTTCTTTCTAAAAATTGAAAGAGCTGAGTTCTTGCTCAACAAGTGGTTACATGCTTAATAATCCTTCCTTTGCACAATATTTTCAAGCAGACAGCACATATTATATATTATATAGCTGGGTAAATAGTGGTGAAATTTGAAGATATTTTATACCTAAATTGTTTCTAGCCTCATAAAATGACTCAGCAAATCACAGAGTCAATGTGCTACACAGTTTATTTAAAACATATCACAAAATTAGTCAAATGGGATATTCTGCTAGTTTGGGATGACAGTATGCAAAAGCCCTGTAGGTATCAATGAAACTTTGCATATTAGCATAACAACAACTCCATAACACGCATTATGGAGCACACTGTGCATTGACAGGAAAGATCCTGACTGCCCTGCAGGCTTGTGGCAGTCATCTGCATATAAAGTGCTCTACAACTGCAGAAAGAATTTTAATGAGGTTTCATGCCAAGCATTCTGTTCTTCATTCTTTCAGGCCTCTATCTTTCAAGTTACACCTCCTGCTACACAGAGCAACTTTAAGAGTCCCATGGAATTATGAAAGATAAGTCTCCACCGAATGGGCCAGGAATGATTTTACAGAGAACTGGAATGTAAAGGGTCCTGGGATCACAGGACTTTTAACAGTAGCTGAACCTGTCATTTCCTTGATAAGGCCAGGTTTCCTTGATAAGGCCAAGCTTTAAAGAACCTTGCTGCATCTTGAATCAAAGTGGAATGTACCCCCCAAACAAAGCAAAAGTGTATCATTATTAAACTTAAGTGCCAACACCAATACCCAGCCACTCTCAAATAGCTAAAACTAAGACTAACAAAAATGATGCATAGGCACGCGTTTTGACTAAACAGGCTCATGATGCATATAGGAATGAAATATTCAAAGGCTAAAATATCACGATATCAGGATCTCAGGATGGATATGTGTCCAAGTCAAGATGCTGCCTCAGACTATCAGAGATACCTAGAGTTCAACTAGGTATTTATCAGGCAGCAAAAGTAGGACAACTGTATTGTGAATAAGATCCCAAACAAACAAAGGATCAAAACCATTCCTCAGGCATCATTCCAGTCCAGCAGGGAACAGGAGGGTCCTGTAACACTAACAAAGCAAGTGTAAGGAGAGAAGTCTAGGGTACGCTGTTTGTTGTCTCTGCCCCCCCCCCTCCACACACACACACACACACACACACACACACACACACACACACACTCTCCTCTCTCTCTTTCCCCTGAATGCTCAAGGACAAGTTTAATTAAAAAGCCAGTGGAGGTCTGGGAGAAGTAGGGAGTAGAAAAAAGCAAAAATAAACTATGTAGAAAACCTACTATTTTTTAGTGAGCAGTTTGGAATCTTGCAAGCCTGGTGCAAGAGAAAAGCAATATCTGTACCTCCTCTGTTCAGTGACAGGGAAGAGATTATACATCCTCCAGTGATTCTGTGAACTTCATGATTACAAAAACATGCGAGAAAGACAAACTTTGTGTTGTGTTTTGGAAATTGTGGTAGTGTCTTGAGCATATATATATATGTGCATATATATATATATATATATATATATATATATATATATAATAGGGTAATGAGACATAGCATGGAAGACACACCAAGTTCATAAATTGTTCCCAAGTTGTTCAATGGAATGTTTATTATGAAATAAGGGTAGGAGCAGGCCCCTACATGGCATTGATCGAATAATATCCGAAAGAAAAATCACTTCTATTTTGGGGCCTTAACTAAGACCCCATTATCAACTAACTTATTTATTTCTTCAAATTGATCATATAATAAAGCTGAATCCCAGCACTGGACACACTAGGAAAAAGTTAAAATACTTATAAAATATGTTCCAGCCATATAAAATTTAAGATATACCCAGTGGTAAATCACACTAAGAGAAGTGTGAGTGGGACTCACTGAAGAGATGAGGAATCACGCTAATATCCTATTGAAAGGATAAGGGCCCTGGTAGGTAGGTAAAGAAAAATTATTAACTATTATCTTATAATAATTAATAATTCTAATATAATACAATATATAACTATTTCCCCAAAACTGTATTTTTGTTATTAAAAACCACTGTGCATTAATACAGCAACATAAACCTAAAATGTCAACATTTGATGTAAACATTTAAAGAGAAGAGTGAATGGAAATACATTTATAATTTTATATTGTGGTGTTATAAGTATAATGTTTTACAGATGCGTGTGTGTGTGTGTGTGTGTGTGTGTGTGTGTGTGTGTAGCTGAGCAATTACTTGGAAAAATGTGACAGCTCTGTGTGGTAGATTTGTTTGCAAAGTATTTTTAGCTGATAGAATTCGGTTTGTTTCTTTTTCTTTTGAATCACACACATAGAGCTCAGTATGGAAGGATATAACATCTATTCCTGAACTAGCCTTTGCTTATGCAATATCACAATTTACAGCAAGTGTTTATAGTACAGCTAAAAATTGAAAAATATAAGGATTCTACATAATGGAAATAATAAGCAATGGATCCTTCACTTCAGTAGTGCTACTGGACAATAGAATAATAATAGCAACTAAAAACAGAATAATATTTGCATCTGTCCAGAAGCTGATGTTTTGACTGTATATTCAGGCTCTGTTACTACTAAAAGATATGGATGTGATTTTAAAACAATAATAAAAGATATGCAGGAAAGAACCCATTTTAAGGGTGTTTTAGTTATACATCTTGAAACTAATATGTCATTGAATTAGAATTAATGTATGGTTCAGTGGAATTCTGTTTAAAAACCTGAAAAAAAATACTTTAGAATATGCATTATGGCTTAGGAGATGATGCACAGGACTGTGTCAGTTCAGTTCTAATGTTCTGTCACTTATTTGTAGTGTGACCTTAGGTAATTTGCTTTACTTTTCTGGGCTTTAGTACCCTCATTGACAAAGTGGAGGGAATGCCCCTTTCAACCCTTTATAGTATACTTTGATGAAAAGCACTACACAAATATTATTATTACTGATATACAGAATTTTGGAGGAGTATGTCCATAGTCTTCCTTTTTTAATCCAACTAGACTGGAGTTTGAGATGTATATTATTTGCAGAATGCTTAATGTCCTCACAAATATTTACTGTAAAAAATGCAGAAACCTACTTTTTGTTTTACTTTAGGAAACTTAAAAATGACATCAACTTATCAGGACAAAACACAGAACAGGCTCAAGTCTGGTCAAGAAAATGAAGAATGAAAGGACTATTAAATACATTGTTTTAAACTTATAAAAAAGTATGTCTGTCAGACGTGTGACTATTCTGATACATGGGATGGAATCTTCATTTTATGTAATTATTCATTTTTCAGAGCATTTCAATATACACCTAAAAAAACAGTATTAAACATTTTCCAAAAATCATTCATGGTCTTTCCCTCTTTTGCTAAATCTTTTAGATTTCATTTGTGTAACTGCACTCCATTGTCTCCATGTCCCTAGAAAGTGTTACTGCAATCCAAGGAACTTTACACGGGTCTATCAAGTATATCCAGCTATAGAACACAGTTTTTGGCTGGGCTATCAGTGATGAGTTAGGATCCAACTTACAGTCTGTAGTCAGATGCCACTCACTGCCGTCAATGGCCTGAATAAGGGCCAAGGAGTATATATATCCTCCATATCCAAAGAATCTAAGGGTACAGGAAGATGGACTAGCTACTGAAGAAGTCTAGCCCGCGAAGAAATGTTACCAGAGGTTAGCTTCCAATTACTAAAGTGCACCTAGCAGTACCATGCTGAAGCATGCCGTGCTGCTTTCTGCCTCCTATCTTCCAAACTGGAAGAAGTGTACTTGCATGGTACTGTGGATAGGTTAACTACTGTATTTTCTCATGTACAACAAGTCTCTGAATAAAATAGACATCTTGAGTGGCTATAGACATGTGGGATGCCTGCTCTGATACACTGTAATTACAGCATGTTAGAGCAAACTTGACTAATTGAGTCTGCTGGAACGTGCTAATTAGAATGCTCCAGCAGCCTCAACATCACATATATTCAGGGTCCATGCACTTCAAAATGGTGGGAGTGGTGCTTTAACTAAAGCTTGTTGAACAAGCTCCCAAGAGTTGCTCTAATTAAAACGCTCTCCCCACCAAAACATGTGTAAAGACACCCCTTGTTTTTGAAAGGTGGAATAAAAAAAATAAATTATTTCCTTGCAAGCTTCTACTGGGGAGGTGTCTGAGGGTAAATAAGGTGGACTGGGGAAGAGAACTGTCCACAGCTTGTGGCTAGAGAGCCCTGTGTGCAGTAAGTCCAGTTTTACTTTTGCTTTCCCTTGCCAGAGGATTATGGTATGGACAAGTATTTCTGGGACCACCTCGGGTTTCTATAATCAGCAATCCCTCAATTTGAGGATGATCTCTACCACAGCTCATAATTGTGTCCTGAGGTGACCTGAGACCAATCCTCAAGCCACAGATCCTTCTGCAGAAGCTTCAGGTCTTTCTTAGAGGAAAGTAGGCTGCAGGCTGGGATTCCTCACCTTTTTCTTCCTCTACTCTCTCTTCTCTGCTTTGAGGGCAAGACACCTTACCATGAAACAGGTTGGTTCTTGGTTAAGGTTGTGGCACCACTGGAGTCTGGCAACCAGGTCCTCCCAGCTCTTGATGTCACCATCCACTTTCTTGAGATAAGCTTTCAATGTGTCCTTGTAGCATTTCATCTGGCCATTATGAGATCTCAGGCCACAATTTAGCTGAGAACAGAGCAGCTGTTTTAGAAGTTGAGAGTCAGGCATCCACACACAATTTCTGGTCTAGCGAGGTTGGTGTCTGAGGATCACCAACTCAATGCTTGTAACACTGGCTTCAGCAAGGACATTGGCATTTGTGCAATGATCTTCCCATTTGATGTGGAGGATTTTCTGGAGTCATTGTTGGCGATTCCTCTCCAGGTTCTTGAGATGACAACAGTACATCATTTTACCCATGTTTCACATCCAGAGAGGACAGTAGAGATGACAACTGCATTGCAAACCTAGATCTTGATGTCTTTCCAGAGATCAAGATGAATAAAGAAACACCAAAGCAAATTCCCAAAGCATGCACTTGTGCACTATATTCTGTGCCGGATCTCCTCATCAATATTCACTCTCACAGTGAGATGGCTGCTGAGGTAGGGGTGGGGAGTGCTTGACTAACTCCAGAGTCTTTCCCTTGATGGTAATTTGGGAAGGAGGGTCACATTCATGGCTTGGAGCAGGCTGATAGAGCACTTTAGACTTCTTGATGTTGAGGAAGGGACCCAAAATTCAGTAGGCTTCCCAGAAGAGATCCAACACAGTCTGGAGGTTTTCCTCAGTGTGGGCAAGGATGGCGCAGCCATCAACATATTGTCCAGCTCACATTTAGGCAGCTTAGTTTAAGCCATCTAAACCTGAGCTGGGTCCCACGTGTACAAGCATTCACCACTTGCTGGGAGGAGGCGCAGATAGTCAAAGGTAAATTGTTCGGGAGAGTGTGGAAGGGCTGATGGGATCAGGTGGGGGGGCCAGCCCAATCTGAGCAGGTGTAGTCTGTGTATTGGCCGGGGGGGGGGGGGGGAGGAGGAAGGGGAACGGAGCGGGAGATTACAACTGCACAAGCCCAGAGCTGTGGTGAGTGTCTGGGTTCTCTCAGCCCCAGGGCTGTGTTGTGAATATATGCAGGAGTTCACTAGGCTAGGTTAACTCTAGGTCAGTCTAAAGTCAGTTCGCCTCTGGGAGACTTCAACAGGACCCAGGAGTTGGGCCTAAGTAATGGATGGAGTATTGAGTCCTTTGGTAACACTATGTACATTCAAATCATACAGCACTCAAAGAATGCTTACTAATTGTATATACAGTAGGGCTGTGGAAAGCTTTGGTCTCTGATTCAAGTCAGTGGAGATTTGGCCCAATTTGGTGGCCAAATCGCTCAATCTGAATTGAATCAGGAGACCCTTTAATCTCTCCAAATTGAATCAGAGCCCTCCGAATTGAATTGGAAACATTCCAAAAGATTCAGAGAGTCAGACATAGACACAGCTTTAAATGTTTTTTCTACATACTTCTAGGTAGCAGGGGCTCATGAGTGCCGTGATGCTGGGGCACATGAACTGTCCCACAGCAGTGCAGGGGGCTCCCCAGAGCGCTCAGCAGCAGACCCGGAAGTGGACTACAAGCATTTCCGGCCCACTTCCAGGTCCACCGGGGAATGTGCTGGGATCCCCTCCTGGCTCAGTGACTGGTGCCTCCTGGGTCTGGGGGGACACCTGGGGTCTCCCTGCAGTTGATTGCCAAGCTGGGGAGGCATAGGGGGGAACCCGCAACGCACTCCCTGGCAGACCCAGAAGTAGACTGTAAGTACTTTGCTTTGTTACAATTTGTTTGGTCCTCAGGCAAAGAATTCTTTCCCTTTTTTAACAAAATAGCTCCAGTTGAAAAATGTGGTTTGGGGTTTTTGTCACTGTTTTTGTTTTTGGGGGCACATAGAAAATTTGCAGTTTTCACTCACCACCCTTCCACTCTGCAATTCCAATCACTTGCTAAAATAAGTGAAGAGCACAGCTCTTATATTATAAGAATCACCTTATATGGTTAGATTGCATATTCAGTCAACCCCTGCCGCCACATTACTTATTCTTATTTTTTAAGCCAAGCATGTAACCCAAGTGAATGTCTGCAGACTGTAAACTCAGAAATGGTTTTATAAATCTTTTCCAGCATGGAACACAGAAAAAAAGCTAGAAGTTAATCTTTGTACTTTCTCGGAAAATTCATCAACTGCTTTGCTACAGTACTACAGTGTAAACAGAAAGAACGACAGTCATGACCTTTCACAATCACCTAATTCACTTTAAAAAGCATTATGACTGTAAACAGGAATAAGTACAATTTGCCAGTATCATATATTAGTGGGACAATATATGATAGTTTCCACATAGTTATAGCCTCCATGAAATTACTGCACTTAGTTTACAAAAGCCAATGTATCATATCTACTTAAATATTAGATAACTGTTAATAAGAGAACTCCCCAATAATTAGATTTTGTATATGACAAATTTATAAATGTTACAATTTTCCAGGAATAGAATCTAATTATTGTAGGTTTGCTTTGAATCTGTCCCTCTCCCACTGCTACAGCACAGAAAATAAATTTGTGGGGATGGGAGGGTCAAGAAAACTCCCTTGCCCTCTGCTTCCCCCAACAACTTCTTCCCTTTGCAGCTCCTTCCTTCCTACTGCTGTAAACAGTGCAAGTCCTGGCCTAGTCATAATAGTGATTACACATATGTAGGATGGCTAGAGGTTAGAAGTCTCTGGAACATGTAAACTTCTGACCTTGATGATGCTATGACCTACTTAGGAAACTGAGGCATGTGCAGTTGAAACCTTGTTATATAACCAAAGAGCGGGAACTTTATGTTAGTAAGCTATGAAGTGATAATGAATATGAGCGGTCCAAGAAAATGATACTGCTGAGTGACATTGATTGATTGAGATGTGCAAGCAGTGATTGGACCATGGTATGATTGGCAGGGGGTGTGAGGCAGCCACTACAAAAGCCAGCATGAGATGCCATCTCGGTGTGTGTGTGTGCATGCATGTGCATGACTGTGCAGGAGAGCGCATGTATGCATGCGTGTCTGCGTATGTGGTGAAGAGTGCGTGCACCGAGAAACTGTGTGAGCTGAGCCTGAGAGTTTTGAGTGGTGTTGAATGTGTTGGAGAGGCTGGGAAGTGTGGGAGTGCGGGTGCTGAGTGGAGTGTGTGCAGGGGCACTGGAATTCTCACCTGAAATACTCACCTTCATTTCCCCATAGGATGGGTAAAGTATCACCCTTCCCTTTAGAGGTCTCCAAGTACTCCACTTGTGGCGGGAAGGGTAGAAATCCTCTGCCTGGCAGGGGTCTGACAGCAGGCCCTGCAGCCTGGGTGTCAGTGCTGGGCTGCCACCGCTGGTGACAGGCTGGTATGGCTCTCTGTACATATTTGTATATAGCGTTTTGTTAAGTGGTTGTTAACTAGTTCATGTTGCTATGATTATTGTTATTTTGTGCCTTGTAATATAGATTGCTTATTAACCCTGACTTTGGTGTTTGTATTCATTAATAGTAGCAGGCCTCAGGGTGGGGCTGGGCTGCAAGCCAATACTCTGAGGGATTAACCCTTTCAGGTGCAAGCAAATCATAGACCCCTGGCACAGTAGACGCCTAACAAACCTCTGCCCCTCTAATTTCCATAGCCCTTGAGCCAGGCCAGTCTTCACGGCCAGACCCTGCTCTCCCTAAGCACATGGAAATGAGGGGCAAAATTGAAAATGCTGACTTTAAAATAAACATACTTGTCTTAATCTGCATATAGGCAAATTACTATGGCCACCCATACAATCATTTATCTAAAATTGATGCATTTTACCTTTTTTTTAAAAAAAAACTGCTGCCAGTTTTAGCACAGGTACTCCATAAACACAGTTCTAAGCAGCACTTTTGTGCCTACTTTTATTACGTATATAATGAGTGTGTGGGTGGGGGTGAGGGGGCGGGGGGGGGCAAGATCTACCTTTGGTGCAGAAGACCTGCACATTCCACAGTGCCGATTGTGACACTGACCATTTCCTGACCATTTGCAAAGTGAAGATTACAGCCAGGAAACTATATAGAGCCAAACCTAGGAGTGAGCCTAAGGTTGATACTGCTAATACCAAGAACCAGAGGAAGTGCCAAGAGTTTGAGAAGGCTTTTGACCTGAGCATGTTTGGAAAGTCACAACCACAGAAAGCAGAAAAAATTTGGGAAGGTTTATCTATGAAACAGATAAAGTTAAAGTTACATTTGAGAAAAAAAGACCATCCAATAAAAACTGGTTAGAAGAAAATGCAGAAGAACTGTTACCTGTCATCAACATGGAGAACACAGCTGATCTGGAACACAACAGGAAGCCAACAGAGGACACCAAAGCAACACTTCAACAGGGAAAAAATTATGTACAGAGAGCAGCCAGACACTGTGCAAATCAGTGCTGGATTAAGCATTGAATTCTGTTTGTATTTCATCACAACACAGGAAACCTAAAAGTAATGTACGATGGTCTGAAAAAAGCTCTAGGCTCCATTGTCAACAAGGCTGCCCCTTCAAGTCATGCAGAGAAGTCATTACAGATAGAAGCAAGCAGATGTCCCTTTGGGTTGAACATGACTCAGAGCTATACTCACAAGAAAGAAACATCACCAGTGAATCACTGGACCAAATACTGACTCTACAGATCATTCCAGAGTTAGATGTGGAGCCCACTATAGAAGAAATAAGTAAGGCCATTAATTCATTATCAAGTGATAAGGCTCCTGGAAAAGATGGCATCCCAGCAGAAATTCTCAAGTGGAGGAAAGAAAACCTACTACCGTATCTTCATCAGTTGCTACTCAAATGCTGGAAAGAGGGTGAGGTACCACAAGATATGCGTGATGCAAACATCATCACTTTGTATAAAAATAAAGGAGATAAGGGTGACTGCAACAACTACAGAGGCATCACACTACTAAGCATAGCAGGAAAGGCTTTTGCAAGGGTCATCTTGGCGCACCTACAATAGCTGGTGAGATGTATCTATCCTGAATCTCAGTGCAGATTTAGGGCTGGAAGATCAACTACAGACATGATATTCTCCCTGCATCAGCTTTAAGAAAAATGCAGAGAGTAAAACTGACCTTTGTACATTGCTTTCATAGATCTAACCAAAGCATTTGGCACCATCAGTAGAGCAGGCCTATTTTCGATCCTAGAAAAGATAGGGCACCCACCAATCCTATAAGTCTTATACATTCCTTCCATGACAACATGAAAGCAACCATTCAGTTTGATGGGTCCACTTCTGACATCTTCAAGGTGAAAAGTGGAGTTGAAGCAAGGATGTATTCTTGCCCCCACACTCTTTGGAATCTTCTTCTCAGTACTCCTGAATTGCATGTTTAAAGACATGAAATGTGGAGTTTACCTCCATACACAGTCTGTCAGAAACCTCTTTAACCTGGCACAACTTAAGGCAAAGACTAAAGTTAGAAAGGTGCTTATCAAGGAACTTCTATTCACTGATGATGCTGTCCTTATAGCCCATGACAAAGACCTATTACAAGAACTCATGGATTGCCTCTCAAGATCTTGCCAACATTTGCTCTCACCATCAGCATAAAGAAAACAGTTATACTATGACTAGATCCATCAATCATCCTTAATGAGAACCAGCTATCAGTAGTCAGAAAGTTCAGCTTTCTAGGTTCTACAGTGACCACCAACCTCTCACTGGATGAAGAACTTAATGTTTGTATTGGAAAGACTGCCACTAACTTCAGCAGACTAACTAAAAGAGTATGGAACAACTCAAAACTTACCATCAAGACCAAAATGCTAGTGTACAAGGCTTGCATACTCAGCACTCTCATGTATGATACGGAAACATGGACAGCTTATGCACATCAAGAGAAAAGGTTAAGCAGTAGGGCTGTGTGACGCTTCAGGTGCTGGTTCAATTCAGAGGAGATTTGGCCTGATTCGGTGGCCAAATCTTTGAATCTGAATTGAACCGGGACCAATTAAAACATCTGAATCAATTCGAAGCTCTCTGAATCAATTCAGAAAAGACTCAGAGCGCTTCAGTGATTCAGGCAGTTCCCGCCCACTGTAGCAGGGAGTTGGACCCAGACTCCGAGCTGGTAAGTAGGGGCAGGGGAGGGGAGGCTGGAGAATTATGGGGGGGGTCCCTGCCAGGCCCCATCCCCTGCCTGCTTCCCCAGCCCTCCTGAGTGCCCCCCACCCACTGTCCCAGCTCCCCCATGACTGCCCCACCCACCCCAGCTCCCAGGCCCTTTGAAAAAAAAAAGCCCCCACTCACCGGCTGTTGCCAGACAGGGGGGCAATCCCTGCTTCCCTCCACTCCCCCATGCCATGTAGGGGGGTTCAGTCATGAGCCTCCAACCCCTGCCCACTCCCCCAGCCCCGCCCCGTGGCTGCCTCACTTGCCCCAGATCCAGCCCTTTAAGAAAAAAAACCTGAAACTCCCCCCACTCAGACTCACCAGCTGCTACAGTGGCCTCAGGGCTTTAGGGGGCTCATGAAGAGCTTCCCCAACAGCACGGGGCAGTGGGGGGCAGCGGGGATCACCCCATACCGGGCAGCAGCCAGTAAGTCTGGGGGTTTTTTGTTTTGTTGAATTTTTTTTAAAGGGGCCGGGAGCTGGGGCAGGGGCTCACAGCAGAGCCCCCCACATGGTGTGAGGCAGTAAGGGGCAGTGGGGATCGCCCCCACACCTGGCAGCAGCCAGTGAGTGGGGTTTTTTTCCCCCCAAAGTGCTGAGAGCTGGGACAGGCAGGGCAGACATTGCTGGGACTGGGAGAGTGCATGGGGGATGGGGTCTGTGTGATTCAGAGATTCAGTTGATTTGGCAGCAGCCGAATCTCTGAATCAGATTTGGTCTAATCAATTCGGGACAGTGATTTGAATCCCGAACTGAATTACTGTCCCCCGAATTGGCTGAATCCGAATCCAAAGCGAATACTAGCAGCTTCGCACAGACCTATTAAGCAGCTTCCACCTCCTTTGTTTACACCACATACTCATCATCAAATGGCAAGATAAAGCTACCAACACAGAGGTTCTTCAAAGGGCAAATTTACCAGGTGTGACAGCCTTATTCAAACACAGATGACTGTGCTGGCTAGGCCATCTGAGCAGATTGGAAGGTGGACACATACCCAAGAACATGCTATATGGAGGACCATCGGAGGAAACAAAGAACAACAGGATGTCCCAAACTTTGCTACAAAGACACATGCAAGTGAGATATGAAGGCATTTGGAATTGATCCTGACCAATAGGAAACCTTGGCAAGTGATCATAACAAGTGGAGTCATTGTTTCAACCAAGGCATCAAAGTCCTCAACAGAAATTGGCTCCAACAGCTTGAAGAGAAAAGAGCCCATAGGAAGCAAGCTGCTCCCAAACCACCCAATCATGACTTATACATTTGTAACCACTGACACAAATCATGCAGATCTCAGATTGGGCTATACAGTCACACGAGACACTGCAAACCATCTACATCATATGCTGCAATATCCAATGTCTCCCATAGATGAAAGGATGCCAAATTGCATAGATACATAAATCAATCAATCTCACTTCCAAGGCCAAATCAGTTCTGAATTAAGTTCCAAGTTTCAACTGAGCAAAACTCAATCATTCAAGTCTGTGTGGTACTACCACTGGTAAGTATCCTGCCTCCCAGATTTTTCTGTCTGGGGTTTCAGATCTTTCAAATCCATGACCAGCATCCTACATGCAAGCCTCAAGCCCAGAGCCCTTGGAGTTCAAATGCTCCCTAGTCCTGCTTGCCCCTAGCCAAAATACCAAAGGAGCAAGCTAGAGGGAAAGCCTGAGATAAAACCCCCATCACCATAAATTGTGTAGCTGAGATCCTCACATTTGTAGACTCTTGGCCTTCACCTTGTAACTACACCAAGTCATTTAAGGCCAAGAAGATCATGGCGTCTCCCCTGCTCTCCCCTGCCAGGTACAAACTATGTATGATATTAGTCCAAAGTCAAAAGGCTCATGATTTACCACATAGCTAATTGGGCTTTGTCCCAGCAGTCAACAGCATTTCAAGCCATGGTGACCCAATAGCTGAGCACTACTCCGTATGTGTGTACTCCACATACTCCATAAAGGATCCATGTGCTTATCAGAACCTCCACTCAGGACTGGAATCAGGTGTTCTTGTCATGAGTCCTGGGATCCTCCAAACAATTATATGCAGAAGAAGCATAGGGCAACCTGGTCTGGCTCCACCTCATCAAGGGTGGGGCTACACTAATCACTTGCAACAGATTGAAAGAGGGGGTGACAGAGGGATTCTGGGTGAGCTGTTTGGGTCCGTTTGGTAATTTTTGGCAGACATTTGAGGCTGGTGAAGAAAAAGGAATCATTGGAAATTGGAAAGAAAAACACAGTTCAGCTGCATGAGTGAAAAGAAAGTTGAAAAGTATTCAATGGAGTGGCTCACCATGACTTTAAAAAGATTTGGTGCTCAGGGGGCTAAGTACAATGAGCACTACCACATATATTATTCAAATGTGCTGCACTAACCTGTCTTTGTGATCAGTTACCATCAATGCGTTTGCCTAATATGAGTCATATATATGACTCATACATGCCTAATATGAGTCATATATTAATAATCAGTGTTAGCTACATTCAATCAAGTTCAGACTTGCTTTTCATTCCTCAGCACATGCTGCCTTTAGCAGCAGTTCAAAGATAGACAATGTATTTTATGTGATTTCCCTGTATGCAAACACAGGATGAGGAGCCTTTTTCCCCTGTGCTGATTGGGGGGGAAATCTCATTTTATATTTGAATACATATAGTAATAATTCAAAGTAATGCAAAATATTCAGAGCACAAATTGTAATTAGGTGTTGACAGTTTTATACATGTTAATTTTATTTTTACAAATCATAGAATCATAGAAAATTAGGGTTGGAAGGGACCTCAGGAGGTCATTTAGTTCAACCCCCTGCTCAAAGCAGGCCAATCCCCAACTAGATCATCGCAGCCAAGGTTTTGTCTAGCTGGGTCTTCAAAACCTCCCAGGATGGAGATTCCACCACCTCTCTGGGTAACTTGTTCTAGTGTCTTACCATCCTCCTAGTGAAAGAGTTTTTCCTAATATCTAAGCTGAACTTCTTTTGCTGAAACTTGAGACCATTGCTCCTTGTTCTGTTATCTGCAACCATGGAGAACAGTTCAGTTCCATCCCCTTTGGAAACACAGGTGGTTGAAGGCTGATATTAAAGGAAAAGACACTTTTCATTTAAGTGATGTACATATTGCTACAAAGCGGGAATTAAAAAAATAAATCTGTAAAATGGTTAAATATATTATTCCATTGCAACTCTGTGTAAAACTGATCACTGTATCTGTCTATAAATTATATCAGTGTTGCCCAACCTTTTCCAGCCCAAGGCACACTTACATTAATAAAATTTTTCTGCGGCACACCTGTTATGGCATTCCCCATCCTCATACCTATTGTAGCTCATTGCCATGGCAAAATTCCACAGCACACCTGCTCATTTCTGACAGCACACTTTTGTGCCACAGCACACTGGTTGAAAAACACTGATTTATGTTATTATGCACACTGCAGGCCAAATTCAATGCTTCCATAAGGTATTCATTAATGAGGTGAAAAGATCTGAGAGAATTTCTTGTACACTGAGGAATTTATGCTGTGTTCCTGGGAGGTCTGAAAGAAACAACAGCAATATACCGATCCAAAATCTTCCCTAGATAACTCTAGGACTTAAAATGGAAGTTGCACCAGTTTAAATTAGGGGCGCACTTGGTCCAAAAATTAGATTAGATTTTCAAGTACAGCAAGTGAAAGAACACAGCTATGGGTGATAAAAAAAAAAAAAATTCTTCCTTGAAAACGAATCACACTGTTCCTTCCCTGGAAATATTATACACCAAGTAGAACAAGTTGCTTTATTACATATACGATCACACAGTTTTGTAGTGCCACAGGTGAGTTTTATTGCTAACTAGAGACATATAGTTTAAGAACTATGGAGCTATGGAAACCACTGTGAAACATGTGTCATAGGGTTTGTTTTATCTACACTGTAGTACTGCCAGAATTGAGAGAGGAAAAAAAAAAGGGTAATTTAAACAGTTCCAATGCTAAATTATACTAGGCCCAATCTTGCCATTCTTTCTTAGAAAAATGTTCATTAAGTTCAACTGGCATTTTATCTGAGTAAAATTTCTGGTGTCAAGCCCCCAAAGATAATAAGTGCCTGCAGTGATTCCAGGAGGGCAGTGCAAACAAAGATATGCAGCTTCCAAAATATCTAAACATTAAATTTTCACTGAAAAATGAAGAAAAATCTCTGGCCCTACAGATTTTAAGTCACTAATGAAGAAATATATACATCTTTTTTCAATTAAAAAAAGCTAAATCTTGTTTTATTAGTATGTAAATCTGTTAATTAGAGAGGATAACTCATTTTATACTCCTTGTTATTTACACTGGTGCCAATGTTGGTCTTTTGCATGGAAGCAACAGTTTTTTTTCAAGGCCCACTTTACATATCCAGTGCTTTGTAACATCTTCAGTTGTAGCTTTATAAACCTGTTCTTAAATTACTTTGCAATAAGTCAAAAGCAGCTAGATTTTTAAAATCTATTTTTGAACCAGATTTGTGACATCAAATTTTAGAAATCCAGAACCTTGAAATCAACATGAAGCATTGCATCATAATGCATAATATTCGTAACTTCTATCAAAAAAATGTTTCTTTCTTTTTAATGTCACTTTCCTGTGTTTATAGAACATAATAATTAGAGCAGCAATTTTTCTTTAGAATAAAAGTCCTGCCACCATTACTACCATACTCTATTTTTACAAGGGCTTACTGCTTATTAGCAACTATCTGCTTCACATTGCAGCTAGGTATAAAAAGTCTTAGCTCAATGGTTATTTTATAAACAAACCAAGGTGGTTGTTTTTAAGCCAAGTCAAGTAAACAGCATTTTTTGCTTTCTTGTCGGTTGCAATTTATCAGTCATTTTGGCTGCAAAGTGGACTGAACTGGGAGGGAGTGAAGTGCTGTTAAAAATGAAATAGTTGGATCCTAAATAAAGAACAGATGAAAACTCTCTGTTCATTTTTAAAATGCTGTAAGAGTTAGGGACTGCTACAGTAACTTTTTGGGTGCAGTGCTTACTACCTTCATACTGTTCTGAGGTATGAGTCAGCTGTACTGGAATCAATATAAGAACAGGAGATGAAGGTAATGTGTCTAAGCAACAGTTAGGGATTCCTGCCGTAACAGGAATCACTCTCTTACAGTGAAGCAGCTGTTGCATTACTATTCAGGCAGCTGAGGGAGTCATTTGATGGAACAGCTCTTTGTTCTTCACTTCATAAAGGTTAACAATCACTTCTCCTTTTAATGGTCTTGATGTCTTTGTCTTAATTGAGGTAACATTTCTTAGAGTAATTTTGCCGTCTGTTGGCTGTCTCTTGGTCTCTCTCCTATTACACAGCCTTGTAGACTCTATAGCCATTTCAAAATCATAGACCTACCCATTGAGATCAGTCTTCGGCAACAGATAGGGTTTCAGCTTTATTTAAGCAGGAAAGGGAGGATGAGTCTTATGAATATTAGGCTCTTGCTTGCTCTATGCAGCCATGACTCTGAAAAATCTTTTCTCTTCAATCTGCTTTTCAAAAACAAGGTGTGCATTACATTTGAAGGTAAGTTGCATGTGAGAAACTATGGTATACCATACACACATTTCCAAAGAAACTAATTTCACCTATTGTTTTGTTGTTTTGCAAACCCCTGGGTAATCAGGATTTACTATCAGAAACAATGGGAAAAAACCCCAAAGAATAAACATACAATATGAGTGTTTATACCTTTTGTGGTACTGTTTGCATAGAATGGCTTAGTGCTTTACACAACAAGGAAACAGCTTTCTTTGTCTTTCCCCAGAACCCTGGCACACAGGCTGTGGGCATTGATCATACTAGGAATAGGCAAGACATGGATCAAACCACATGCTTAGCAGTTAGGACAATATTTGCATTGCATTTGCAATGACTTGATATGCGTGTGGGAAGAGAAAGTTAAACCTAAATACTACAATATACCAGGAGGTTTTTATTTAAATATTGCCTTTTGGCTTGGTTGGTGCAATCCCATAAGGTAAAGGCTGAAAACCTTTTAAATGACCTAATTCTTGTCATTGCCTACTTTGCCCTGGAAGATTCATGACTGCAGAGACCTTTTTTTCTAATCAGAAGTCACAAAAATGTGCATTTTACTAAATACCAATAAATACTAAAACAGCTATAGTTCTGAACATCAAATGCTGAACTGTTGTTTGTGAGCAAAGCATGGGAGGAAAGACCATGCTGATTAATAAGTACACTGAAATGTTGATTAATAAGTACATTTATTTATATTTATATATATAAAAAGCACCCTCTTGGACAACCTGAAGCCTGAATTCAGAGTAAATGACTTGCTATAAATTCAGCAGCATTGGGGTGACGATATAGCTGTGATAAATCCAGGAAAAATGCATGAAGGAAGGATCTTTATGGGTCTGAAGAAGGGTACATTGGTAACCCAAAAGTTGTCTATATTCCTAGCAACTATATAATTGGTCCAATAAATGATATCACCCACAAAAATCCTTGCTATGAATTAGTCACTTGTTTTTGAACATCTATATATAGCCCTTGAATTCATATGGACAAAAAGCTGCACTCCATGTTGCAAACACTGATAACTCATCAAAAGAATACAGATGTTGTCCATGTTTCAGAATAAGAAAAAGAATGGTTGGAGAATGGTGAGATTTCCCCAACTAAACATATGAAATCCAATTAATCAGTTATTCAAAAATTCCACAGAATGGTTGTTTGCTAGATTTTCATAGGGAAACACAAAAGAAAAGACTGTTTTGGGTTGTTACTGAATCTACAAACAAGTTGGAGGATGATACTGTATCTTTAGCAATATTGTTTCATCAACCATTTTTCTATCAACTGTGAAAACACTGTACACAAAGCTAAAAAAACTTTACTATTTGCTGTTTAAGACACAAAAACAGTTAATTATTATGCCCTTGTTAAGGAGTAATGATGAACAGCAAAACAGATTTAGTTTTTGCTAGTATTACCTTCAGCAGTGAAGAGCTTTCAAAGAAAGGGAAACAGGTGAGGCAATGAAAGTGGAAGGAGAAGGGAAAAGAAAAAACACACGAGTTTCTTTTATGGTCAAATTGCGTAAAAACACACACCCACTACCTTAGTGGCATAACCTGGGGGAAAGGGGGCAATAGGGCAACTCCCCTGGGCACCAATTTGGGGGGTGTGGGGATGGGGGAAAAAAGACTGCTGCTGGCAGCTACATGTTTATGATAACGAATAGGAAGTTGCCACTTGCACTTTGTCTTGGACACCCACCCACATCCTTACACTATCTAACACACTGAAACAACTATCTCTGGCCTGACCTGCATAAGACTTAATTAAACCAATGACTCAGTGCAACCAGGCACAGTCTTGAAACAGGCTATAGGTTTAAAGATGGAAGAGTTCATATAATAATTGCAGAAAAAATTACTATCTAAGTATTTAGATTGAATGGTCACAAAAAGTATACCAGGAGATTGCGCTTTCAGTATACTTTGTTAGACAAAGCTTCATGGCAGATCCACTTAGCCTAATCTGTAAAAAATAAACCTGCTCATTCAGCTCTTCAGGATGATATCTGAGAAACTTGCTCCAGGAGTGGCATAGGAAACCCCAAAGAACTGCTTAGGGACAGTGATTTTTGAAAGAGTTTGCAGAAGTAAATTGAGATTGCTTTGTTATACTATAGGGCTGCACAAGGCTGACTTTAAGGCAAAATAGCTCTTAAAAAGAAAGAATTCACTTGTAGGGGAACAGTCATAGAATCACAGAAAATTAAGGTCAGAAGGGACCTTGAAAAGTCATTGACTGCCTGTACACATGCTTATTGGTGTTCTAAGTAGAATGCATCTGAGCAGACACAATTAATCAAGCATGCTTGTCAAATAAGGTTTAGAATAAAGCATCCCACAGTCATTTTTAAATACGCAGGTGCTTAATACACATGACAGTGAGGTGTTTTAATTAGAGTGGCTGCCAGGAACCATTCTAATTAAAATGCCCTCCCTTCCCCCACACCTCCAAGCATGTGTGTAGGCAGCCATTGTAACCAAAAACCTGCTCTAGGCAGGATCACCTCTGTCTAAAATATGCCATAAAAATGTTTATCTAACTTGTACTTAAAACCTTCTAGTGACAGATATTCCAAAGCCTCCATAGGTAATCTTAAATGACCTCATAGTCAGTACTTAAAAATCCTGAGTCTGAAGGTTTTTCCTAATATATAAACTTATTTCAATTGAAGCCCATTGCTTCCTGTCTTGTTCCTTGTGGATCTAGAGAACAACTGATAGTTGCTCTTTTTATAACACCATTTTTTTGTATTGGTCTCTTCTCAGGGCTAATTAATCCTAATTCTCCCCACCTGTCCTCATGTGTAAAGTTTTCTAGAACTCTAATCATTTCTATTGCTCCCCTCTGAACTCTTTCCAATTTATCCACATTTTTCTTGAGCCCTAAATATAAGAAAGAACTCCAAATGAGGCATTATCAATGCTAAATAGAGTGGAAAGATTGTTTCTTGAGATTTCCATGTAAATGGTAACTTTCAGAAGTTTTGATCTGGTATTTTCAAAAATGAAATAAGCACTGCTGAAAAAATGCCAGATTGTCAGCTCTTGTAATGGAATTCCTACATATTCCCAAAATGAGAACCTCACAGGTACACTGCACACACAATGTACTTCAACCCTGTTCTGCGGCTGAGAGAATTGTGTTCATTCAGTTCTTGAAACACTGCTGAGAATGCCAATTACTATTAACTGTGAAGGTGATCTGCACATATACGTTTAGGAAATGATCATCTGTCAATTTTCCAAGTTTTCAAATCACAACAAAAAATGATATCAGATCATCTGGCTCTCCACCCAAGAGCAGAATACATTTATTCTTTCTCTCTCTGTTTCCTTCTGCCTCACACACCCACATAGACACCAAAAAATGCTCTTAAATCATATGTTTAATGATTTGAACAAATTTTCTATGAAAAACCAAACAAATATTATTCTGGCACCATAGTTTTTTGTCTTCTATCTTCACTTCCATTCTAGAGTATCTTAAAGTCAGCCTTTATCACCTGTGCTTTTCTGGTTGAAAATTTCATCAGATTTTTTGATAAAAAATATTTTTGGTAGAAATAAAATTTCAGAAGCCCATGCCCAAAAACAAATACCAAAGTCTGCAAAGGTTCAACTCTGACTGAAAATGAACATAGTTTAATTTGGCCATATCACTGTAGTGACTATGGGGAGTTGTGCCCCAGCACAATGCTCCTTGAGATTTTACTAAGTGAGGAGCATTGGAAGCTGTTAGACCCTACATATTTTTCTCCCTTTTCCAAATCTTATTAAAGGATGATCAATGTGAGGGACAGATAGCAGAAGTAAATCCAAGGTCTATATAAATGGCAGGAATGTAAATGGAGAGTGATCACTGATACTATCAATATTCCAAAAACATTTCAGTGCTGGAGATGGAAGGTCAACTGAATAACTACTTTGTATCATGTTCCTTCCCTTTTTGGCTAAGTATAGACAGCCAAAAAGCCTGAACTGATTCGGGCTTTGCAGGTTAGTCTAAGATGCAGAGATGAAACTGAGAAACAACTGGGCACACATTTACTTCACACATTTGATTAAGGAAATGCAGCTACATGCCTGCAGTAGCTCAGGCAGAAGCCAGGGTGGAGACTAGAACATGCTTCTCTGGCACACAGTCAGCATGGGCTGTGTGTTTGCTTCCTCTTCTGGCTGCCTCTGAGGTCTTTGGGATTTGCAGTCCAGAATCACAAAAGCAGGACTCTGCATGGTTGCTCATCACTTCCCCTTCCTGCTTCCAGGTGCCTCTGGAATTTGTAGTCCACAGTCACAGTCAGCAGTAACTTTCAGTAAGTTTAGCAGGGCAAGGCAGCTCTGTACTCAGGGGGATTTAGTGGAGGTAGGGTGAGTTAGCCCCCACCTCCCTGGCCACAGACCCCAGCAGGGGTTTGTCAGGGGTGGGGGTTGGCAGTCCCTGTCTCCCCGCTCCAAACCTTCTCTGCTGGAACAGGCTGGAAAGCATGCTGGGGGACTGATTTAACTTGAGCCAGGAAGGGGTCTGGGACAGAAGTTTCATAAACCAATTTGACCCAAATCAGTTAAGTCTGATACTACATTCAACCAGGTTTATTTTAAACCGGTCTCAGCCATTTTAAAATTGGTTTATGTGCACTGAATTTCTGTTCTGCTACAGGTTTAAACCAGTTTCTGATGACTTAAACCAGTTTGTGTGTAACTTCTGTCCCTAGCCTTTGAGGGCAAAAATGCCCTAAACTGAATATAAAATAAACTTCATAGCTTAGTTCTGTTGGCCATTCAACATCTAGGCAGATTTATATCCAGAACAACAATTTTCAAACTTACTTAAAGGCAGAGAATTTTTATTGACATTCAGGTGAAACATTCCTTTTCTTGTTTTGATTCAGTGAGTTCAAGTTATACCTTTTCACTATTCCAAATCTTTGTCTCTTTTTTTTTTGGTTCTCACATCGTATTTTTAGATTTATAGCTCTTTCCCTACACCATTCAATATTTTTAAGCATTTAAGTACATCTCTCTAGCTTTGCCTAGCCCTGTGACATAACAAAAAGCATTATGAACTTTTAAAAACAAAGGAAACAGTCACTTTTTTTAAGGGAAAAAATCTGAAGAAGCCATTAGGTTTTTCCTCTTTCTCTCCCTCTTTCTTTGGGATTAACATCTGCTTCTCTCTTTAAGTCTTGAGTATATCTTCATTTACGACACAAGAACACACAAATGCATTGCAAAGAAACTATGTCCTTGGTGATTTGGAATGGAAAATGTCTTACCTATTCATTTCCCTTCTGTGATTAACATCTCTACCAATCCATTACTAATATGTTATTTGCCTTTAGACAAAACCCAAAGCAGTTCAAGTGAACAGGCAGGAAGCTCAGGCTATAAACCAAGCCCATTCCCCCTTCTTGATAGATGAGTACCTCCAAAAATGTGTAGATAACTAGGTACTTATTAACCCTGTAAATTTAATTTATCAACCAGAACAAAAAATGAATGTTAGGTCACCTATGAGAAGCCTGTAACTTACATTAAAATAGTAAACCAACTAAGGGTGACTCAGGTTGATGATATTAATCACAGCTAAGATAGGGAAAGCAACGGAAGTTTGCCATTGTTTCATAACTTTGTATTTTGAGTTCTGTAGTCTGTTCTTCATCTTTGCTTTGGCCCTCTTTTGACCTACATATCTGAGTCATCTCAAAATTTTGCTGTTTCTTTTTATGTAGTACTTCCAAGATTCAGCTATATATGGCTGATCAGATTGCCAAGGCTTTTGTTCATGTCCCAATCACCATATCCCGATCACCTTGCTACCAGCCACTTTGGCCCCCTGTCTAATGAGCAGTGCAGTGCTTTTTCTTGACACCAGGATATCCCAGTATCAAACCCCCCTTCCCCTCCCCCCCCCCAAAAAAAACCCACGCCACAAAAAAAAGTGGTGCCTTGTCTGAAACTGGAGTCTAGCTGGCCAGAGCCATGCTCCAGCTGACAGCCAGGCTCCGTGCACCTGGATCACTGCTGTTGCAGCCCCAGGAGGTCCCTAGGATCCCAAGTAAGGCTGCCGGGGCCAGCCCAGGTAGCAGCCTCAGCTACCTTACCTGGGGCAATTTGCCACATTCCAGACCATGCATGCAGGGGCATGCCTTGGAACAAGTAGCAGTGATGCAAATATATGCCACTACTACTTGTCCCTGGGGAAACGCATGTTACCACTCATGGGGACGTGCCCCAGAAGTCCATTAAAAGCATTGCCACTGAGACTATCTGTCTGGCTCATTGCTTCAACAGTATAATTCCCATCTGTATGGCCCTTGAGAGTCTCCTCATCTTCCACTGCATCCAATACAGGCCCCTTGTTTTTACCTTGAAGATCTTTCATTATTTAGCTATTTCATTCTATTGGGTCTATTTAGTTTATTAAACAATTGACCCCAGCCTTCCCTATACTAATGACAGCCTTGTCTGCTTCTTCTACAGGTACCTCTAAGGTTCCCTATGTCAACAAGGAAAACTCTAAATTTGATAAAACTGTCATCATACCCATTTCTAAATCACTCCTCAAAATCTATATTTGCCATGATGTCTACAAATCACTCTGATAGTGGTTAGGAAAATGCCATTCTGTGATTTTTATTTCCTACAAACTTCAAGTGAAATTCTGGTTTCACTAATATCACAGGAGTTTTCCCACTCATTTCACTAAGTCCAGGATTTTACTCTCTAGTTTTGTTTTTGTTGTGTTAGTGATACTTTTTTCTGGGTTACGATCATATGTCTTTTCCATTAGCTACTGCATTCTACATGTTACAAAAATTGAGAGTTTGCTGGAGTGGGGACTGTTCTTATTACATATCTGTACCACGCTGAATGCAACATACCCCTGATGCTCAGTATGAAACTACTAAGAATACAAAACAAAAGTAAATAATACTTTAGTAGGCTATACTTGGTATGAACCTGATTGTCACAGAATCAGTCTGACTAAGGGATCAAAAAATTCACACAATTATAAGCAAGGAATTAAGAACTTTTGGAAGTTCTTGGCGAATCAGTTTAAATGGGTAAATGAGTGTCTAAATGGAGGATATAATTACGAACAGTGTTTGCCAGCTGATTTCAAAGGAGCAACATGATTCTGTTGTAGATACAACCATATGCCTATACTTCACAAAAGCACATCAAGATAGGGAAGGATGTTTATATTATGGACATATGAAAAGGACTCCATTTTTTTAAGAAACAAAAACATTTAAATAGAAATCTATATTTTTACATGTATATTAAAAACCGGTTGAAATACATACTTAAACCAGCGCAAAAGTTTTACTAATTGATATCATCCAAAACTAATGTATTAGTTCCCCAAGCAGCTGAAATTCAGGAAGTGTGTTCACTGTTGACATTGGCTGGTTTAGGGAGTATCATTCTAGAGTGTATTCCTATGTGCTGGAGCACTGGAAAAACTAATGTACTTTAAAAAAAAATCCATTGTCAGCACTTTACACGTTGCTTTGCAGGTTTTTTCCAGTCCAAATGAAGGTTAGGGCAAGCAAACTGTAGCATGCTGCAGATGCAGATGCCATTGAAGAATGGAACCAGTGAAGAACATAAAACCATTGCTCAGGCATGCAGGGATGAAGTCAGGAAGGCCAAAGCATAATTGGAGTTGCAGCTAGGAAGGGATGTGAAGGGTAACAAGAAGGGTTTCTACAAGTATGTTGGTAGCAAGAGGATGATCAGGGAAAGTGTGGGTCCCTTACTGAATGGGGGAAGCAACCTTGTGACAGAGGATGAAGAAAAGGCCGAAGTGCTCAGTGCCTTTTTTTCAGTCTTCACAGGCAAGGTCAATTCCAAGACTACTGCACCTGGCAGCACAGTTTGGGAAGGAGGTGAGCAACCCTCAGTGGTGGAAGAACAGGATAGGGACTACTTAGAAAAGCTGGATGTCTACAAATCCATGGGGCTAGATGGGATGCACCCAAGGCATTGAGGGCATTGGCTGATTTGACTGCAGAGCCATTGGCCATCATCTTTGAAAACTCATGGCAATCAAGAGAGGTCCTGGGTGATTGGAAAAGGGCAAACATAGTGCCCATATCTAAGAAAGGGAAAAAAGAAGATCCAGGGATCCACAGACCAGTCAGCCTCACCTTAGTCCCTGGAAAAATCATGGAGCATATCCTCAAATAATCCATTTCTTAGCACTTGGAGGATAAGAAGGTGGTTAAGAACAGTCATTGTGGATTCATTAGGGGCAAGTCATGCCTGACCAACCTGATTGCCTTCTATGATGAGATGACGGGCTCTGCAGATGTGGGGAGACTGGTGGATGTGGTACCTTGATTTTAGCAAGGCTTTTGATATGGTTTCCCACAGCATTCTCGCAGGCAAGCTGAGGAAATATAGGCTGGATGAATGGACTGTAAGGTGGACAGAAAAGTGGCTGGAGCATTCGGCTCAGAGAATAGTAATCAATAGCTCAATGTCTAGTTGGCAGCCAGTATCAAGTGGAGTGTCCCAGGGTTGGTCCTGGGGCCAGTTTTGTTCAATGTCTTCATCAACAACTTGAAAGATGGCATAGAGTGCATCCTCAGCAAGTCTGTAGATGACACCAAGCTGGAGGTAGCAGCAGATATGCTGGAGGGTAGGGCTAGGATTCAGTGACTTACAGAAATTGGAGGATTGGGCCAAAAGAAATCTCATAAGGTTCAACAAACACAAGTGCAAAGCCCTGCATTTAAGGGGGAACAATCCCATACACAAGTACAGGCTAGGGACTGACTGGCTGGGCAGCAGCTCTGCAGAAAATGACCTGGGGTTTACAGTGGACAATAAGCTGAATATGAACCAGCAGTGTGCCCTTGTTGCAAAGAGGCTAATGGCAAACTGGGCTGCATCAGTAGGATTGTTGCTAGTAGGTCAAGGGAAGTAATTATTCCCTTCTATTCAGCACTACTGAGGCCACATCTGGAGTACTGGGTTCAGTTTTGGGCCCCCCACTACAGAAAGGATGTGGACAAATTGTAGAGAGTCCAGTGGATGGCAACACAAATGGTGAGGGGACTGGGGAACATGACTTATGAGGAAAGATTGAGGGAACTGGGCTTATTTTTTCTAGAGAAGACAGAGGGGATTTAATAGCAGCCTTCAACTGCTAAACTGTTCTCAGTAGTGGCAGATAACAGAACAAGGAGCAATGGTCTCAAGTTGCAGGAAGGGAAGTTCAGGTTGGATATTAGGAAGAAAGTTTTCACTAGGAGGGTAGTAAAACACTGGAACAGGTTACCCAGAGAGGTTGTGGAAGCTCTGTCCTTGGAGGTTTTCAAAACCCAGCTAGACAAAGCTTTGGCTGGGATGATCTAGTTGGGGGATGGTCCTGCTTTGAGCAGGGGGTTGGACTAGACGACCTTCTGAGGTCCCTTCTAACCTTACCTTTTTATGAATCTATATCAGCATTATTCAGAAGCAGGCAAAAAATAAGGGCTTTTTAAAGTCCTTCAGATGATAGTGTTATGTCTTTTAACAGCTGGGACTCTTCCCCTTTAATTGTGACAAACTACTGGCTGGAAAGGTAGTCTACTTTCAACATAATTTGCATTTATGCAGAAATATTTTAGCAACTCTTGAGGAAAAGGCCTTCCCTTCCTTTATGTAGAGTCATTTTACAGTTGTGTTGTTATTGTTTAATCTATCAGAGATTTATGCCAAAAAATCCAAGCAAAGTTTCACTATTCATATAAAGTCACGGTTTCTCACAGTCACAGTTGTATCATGTAGCAAGTCTCCCTGAAGTCAATATCTCCAACTGTTCTACAGGTAACGTAACTCCATTTACTTAGTTCTCTCCTCCCATAATTTCATTCTATACTATTTCTCATTCTTTGCTTCCAACATATCTTCTATTCTAATTTTGCTCTTTGTCCATTTCCTTAACTTTTGGCTTCACACCTTTTTTGTTATACCTGGATCAGATGATATATTACAATTCTGGAATAGACCTCGGGGATGTTGGTTGTATCCATGTTGGTCTAAGGACACAGGCAGACAAGGTTCTTTGGGTAAATATGATATCTTTTATTAGACCAACTAATTTAGTTGGACACACAAAAAAAGTGGTACACCATTGATTAATCCAGTCTGCTGGACTGTGTTAATTAGTGTGCTCCAGCAGCCTCCATGTCAAATCTATTCAGCGTCCCCGCACTTCCAAATGTCAGTGGGGGCACTTGAACTAAAGCTCATTTGATGTTAAATAAGCTTTAGTTCAAGTGCCCCACTGCTATTTTGAAGCATGGAAGGCTGAATACACGTGACACTGCAGGAGCTTTAATTAGAGTGGCTCTCTCCCTCCACCCTAGACCACGTTTATAGATATCCTTAGATTGTAAGTCTGATAGCTTGATGCATTCTTTTCTGTCTCAGTTCTCTCTTTAACATGAGAACAAAATCAAACATGAAGGTAGCATGCCCAAGCACTTTCCCTCTAGAGCTGTCTCCATTCCTTGTATACTTTTTGTGAATGCTTTGAGCATTATAGGATGAAAAAGGCATCTTCTGTGTCAGTGCAAACAGAAGAATATAGTGAAAAGAGCATTAGGGTAAAAAGAGAAAAAGAAAGAAGGGAGAAGAAGGGGAAATCCAATTCAAAGAATACATTTAAATTTATTTATTAAACTTCTGCCCCAGCTCCTCTCCAGATTCAAGTTAACCCACAGTCCTCCAGCATCCCAGGATGCTTTGCATCTCCCCCACAAACTTCCCTTTGTGGGATGGGCAAACTAGCCTTGGCTCAAGCTGTCTGCTCCAGCCAGGCAGGGAGGCATGCTCTAATTCCCCCTGGCTTCTGGCTTTGGCCACTACAGGCATGTGACTGCATTTCCAGAATCAAAAGTGTATGTCTTTTTACTTGCTTATTGGTTCAAATTTACACAGCTTAGACTAACCTGCAAAAATTGAATCAATTCAGCCTTGCGCTTTTTGACTGTCTGTACTTAGCCTAGAAGACTAAACAATCTGGCTGCCCCAGTACCATCTATCTTGGTGCCACTTCTGCCTGATAGAGGGAGAAACTTCACTCTGACATCAGTTCAAGGCTCTGGACCTTGCAATACAGTCAGCAACTTGAGATCACTTGCAAACCAGAAACTACTACCTTAGAACAAATTCACCTTTCAGGGATTCACAACTTTTGTCCCACAGGTCTGCTTTGCACTCTAATACCCAACTTGGGCAGTATGGCCCCAGGAGATTTTGTACCTTAGCCTTAAATGATGAGTAAACCTGGCTTAAAAATCTTTGTTCTTTAATTTTTCATTTTTATGTAACATCTAGAAACTTGTTTCTAAAGCCTTGGGACCTGCAAATGCATAAAGTTATCTTTTCATGCTTGAATAATGTCATAAGGTGAATGAGACTATGCAGGCATGAGAAGTTCCTTGTATACAAGTAACATATATGCACACATGCCGTACCAGCACCAATGTGTACAGAACAATACTTTAAAAATACTTCATGTTCTCCTTACTAAATTGGTGATGTTTGTATACAAACTCTAACAGCAATTTTCAAAACAGTACAGGGGATTTGCCACTAATCTTCCATTAATTAATTAAATCTCATGCACTATTAGAAAATCTCATTCCATATGTTTGGGGCATATGGCCTCAACTGTGTGAGCTAAGTCAAAGAAGAAGCTAAAAAGACTCTTTCTTACAAGGATACTTTTTACCTTAGTGATGTTCTGCACATGTGTAGATGTCCATCATACCACTCAACTGGCAACACTGAGACCTATTGGATATTTCCAAATGCAAGATAATGTTGCTTATGGGGCCTGAACAGTTACCCAATATCTGGAGCCCTGTTGGGTTGTTTCTATTAGGTGGAGAAAATGAAAGACACAAGACCACTGTATTCTTGCTCAGAAATCCAAACCTGCATTTTTAGTGACCACTGTGCCTCTAAACAGTTTCCTAGCTTTATTCTAACACCAATCACTGCTTCTACTGCTTTTTGACAGTTTTGTCTTTTTTCTGACACACAGAGCTGTAGCAAATGAAACCCCTTATTCTTGTATTTGTAATCTTTCTTAGCAAAACCCCTCTGACAACATGGCTTAGCTTTTAATTAGTTTTGCCATGCAGTGGCTCGCTGTGGATAGTAGCTTCCAACTGTTCTAGCTATAGCCTATGGATGAGCCTGTGTAGCAGGCCCCCCTAAGTGCTAGTCTACAGAAACAATTCTCTTTGGTTCAACGAATGGCAGCTAATGCTTTTAGTTCTGGAATTCCCTCACTACAGAAGAGGTTTTTTCTTTGTTCTAGCTTACATGAAACATGGTTAAAATGTCAGATTTTACTATGAATGTTACTGATCTAAATAGATCAAAAACAGAGACAGAAGCAATTAACAACTTCCATTTTAACATTATTTTATAATTCAACCACCACCACCCTTGGTTCAGAACTGTACTGAAATGAGCTGTTGCTTCCATTAGGCAAAGCATAAATCACTAGTAACAATATATACGTGTGTGTGTGTGTGTGTGTGTGTGTGTGTGTGTGTGTGTGTGTGTGTAAATTCCTGTTTCCAAAAAATGTTAACCATGGAAAGAAAGAAAAAAGAAAAAACAAAATTAGAAACCTAGAACATTATATTTATTCAGAAATCTGTATTCTGCAAAACAAATAAAAAGAAAGGTTGATGAATATCCCAAGCAATTGGGTCTCACCTGTCTATATATACACATGGCTGAGCTAAATGAAAACCTATGCTCAAATAAGTGGTACATTTCTATTAGTTTATACTCCCCATCCCCTTTAAAGAAATTCTTTTACAAACTGAAAATATGAAATCATCACATTCATGATACATATCTACCCATTTAAGATATCAAAATAGCTAGCTCACAAAACCACTTCTTTCATTGCAAAAAGTGTTCCCCTCTATGTTTTCATTAATCTGGATAGCTCATTATAGTATGTTGGTTTCCAGATATTCACCATGTCAGGACAAGCATGGGCCAAAAGTAATTCAATTAACATGACTTGACATCTGTCCTGACTGCAGAAAAACTGCGTTTAAACTAGCTGGTATAAGATTTTTTTTTTTTGCTTCTAGCAAGGAGCTGAACTGTCTCACTCTTTCAACTGAAAAGCTACAGCTTCACTTAGTCCTATTTTCTCCTTGCACATCAACAGTCCAAGGAAATATGTAAATCTGCATAGTGAACCATTTAAAACAGCACTCAAAAAGGGAGATCCATATCTTCACAATTTCTTTCCCATTTCAATCCATCTAGTATGACAAGCACTAGTGCAGGCTGTCAAGTACAACAAACTATTCATTTGCTTGAATTAATTCATAGCAAATGATAGGCTTTGTATTTTATTTTTGTTTGACAAGGATACAGTATTAGTATTTACAGAACTTATACTTACAGTATTATACAGAAGTTACACTTACTTCACGTAAGCATGCAGAAAGTGCTCTACAGCTGTAACCAAACAGATGGTCAGGGAACATAAAGTGTTGTAAAAATGGCAGATCCCACTCTAAGATAGCCCTGGATGGATGCGGTATCAGACTTCAGTGCTGTAGGTCAGAGTGCCATAATGAACATCTGTACCACATCCCATTGCAACTCATGTTAGGTCACATTCCATCAGCAATCCATGGGGCTTTGCAGCACCCCACTCACCCCTGCCTCCCAGTGCAGTGCTCTAGCCTCAGCCAGAGCTCATGCAGTCTGCTCGAGTGCTAGGCTGGCCTGGCCCCAAAGCTCTGTGACCAGAGATGGCAAAGCCTCTGTTTTCAAGCCCCACACCCGTTCTCTCTGACCAGGTATGAACCACTGGCTGGTGTTATCACTCAGTATAAGGATCCCATCTACCTCAGCTGGGCATCTGTAAAGATTGCAGCTTTAAGTGCTGTACTGTTTGCTGGACACTACATTCACACAAGGAGCTGTTCAAGATGTTCATCTTGTACAGTGTTGTTTTGAAGTGTCCATATCAAGATCTCAGTCTGTTCAGCTTGATCCACCCTTCTCTATCCAAGTCATGCCCAACAGGGGCTTTTTTGGTGCTGGTATAAAATACTGTAGGAACAGATTTCAGACCAGATTACTCTGATTATTTCATTTCCATTCACCCTACCCCATATCTAAATTTAATGCAACACACAAGGTCACCCTACCCAGCCTGCCAGGCTTTCCACAGGGGAGTGGTTAGGGTCTGTCTTCTTACGTTTCTTGGTCTGATAATCTGTGTGTGCATAAGTTGTGCAGCCTGTTATGAGTCTCAGTGCACTGTTAAGTACAGTGTTGAACATTTTAGTGCAACAACTTTAGTGGTATATGCTCCAGCTAACCTGCTGGACTGTACATCATTGCAAGTGTTGTGGCTCTGAGCACTTTGAAGTTGGCACCACATGTCAAGCTGGCTAAACATGTTAAGGCAGCTACCCATGCAGAGACTTTACTGCTGACCTTCTGAATGTGACATTTATAGGTGAGGAAATGGCCTAATGCGACTCCTTGGTAAGCTGAGGTATGCTCATGGGGAAGGATATTGTTACCTGCTCTGATATTCGACACACCAATTGTCCACATGGAAGACTAATGATACTGATGCTTTCCACTGACCTCGTGCCTCTCAAACATGTCCACCTTCCCCCCAACTTCCATGCCACTAACAAGCCAGAGGCACCAGATTTATGGTCCCACTCAATGAGACTGACAACTGGCCACCCCGTCCCCCAGGGTCACGTTGCTTTCCTGAGGCCAGCACATTGATGTGGAACCACTTCATGCAAACCGGCACCCAAACAGACCCTGAAAGACACTGAAAGCTTTTTTTGAGCCCCACAGCTGAGGTGCAACCAACACAGTTGCAACTGTGGGTTTATCCTGGCATGTCTCCGGGTGCCATTTGGCAGAGCACCACTATAGGTAAGGTACAGTGGGAAATAGGAATTCTCCCTAGCAACCTCCTCCCCCCAGCTCCCTCTCTCCTTCTCCTCTCAGAGAAGGATCATCCCTCCAGGCCCATGGAGGCCCATGATCTGGCTCATGGGAGTACCCAACCTGTGGTCCAAGGAGCCAGGAAGGTGATCAGTGGGGCTTGCTCTGGGAAGCAGCACTGGGGGAGGGGAAGGGGACCAGGCTGCCCAAGACAGGGCCAGCACTGACTCAGCCTACACTCCAGGGTCAACTCGCTACCCCAGTCACTGGCAAGCACCAGTGTAAGGTCAAGGCCCCAAAGAGTTTCCAGGCCAGTCCTGGAAAGGCACAGGAGTGCTCAGAAAGGAAGGGTGGAGGGGTGAGGCCCATCACCCCATCCAGCCAGACCACTCTGGCCCTGGGTCCTGCTCCAGGGGAACAGTGCAGCCTCTGTAAGGATAAGTAGCCCTCTGGGCTCTGTTCAGTAGGGGTGTGAGAAACGGGCTGTATTCAATTCGGATTTGGCCCGAATTGGGGACAGTGATTCGATTCATTGATTCAGATCAGTGTCCCCAATTTGATTTGGCCGAATCTGAAGATTCGATGCTGATTCAGAGAATTAGAGATTCAGCCATAGACACAGCTTTAAATGTTTTGTCTACATACCTTGAGGTACCAGGCATGGTATGGTGAGGGAGATGGAGCATCCCACAGGGAGCTCCCCAGTGTACTCGGCTGCAGACCCAGAAGGCACCAGTCACCAAGCACGGAGAGAGCAGGGGGACCCTCTGCGCGCTCCCTGACAGACCTGGAAGTGGAGCAGAAGTGCTTCTGGTCCACTTCTGGGTCTGCTGCCAAGCACACTGAGCAGCCCCCCATGCTCCAGTAGGACTCTCCATCTGCCTCACCATCACAGCATTCACAAGCTGCCTGGTACCTTGAGGTATGTAGAAAAAACATTTAAAGCTGTGCCTATATCCAAATCTCCGAACCTTTATGAGTCTCTCCAAATCAATTTGGAAGGCTCCGATTTGATTCGGAGAGATTAAACGATCTCCAGATTTGATTTGGATTCAGAGATTCGGCCACCCAATCAGGCTGGATTGAATCAGGGACCGAACCTTCGCACAACCCTACTGGTCAGAGTAGGCAACGTTCCACAGGTTTTCTTTATTAGGCACACAAAAAGTTTGGCAGCTGCAGCATTTAATTAAAACCAAGGGGCATCAGTTTCACACACAGCATTCCCCCTGCTGCCCCAAGATTTCATGTTTGTTAAGTTGAGCCCTCATGGCTACCCACTCCCCTTCCCCACTCAGCTTCATAACCACCAAATGCAGCCAGGGTCTTCCCCACTCTCTCAATGTTAACTGAGTAGAAGGTGCCAAATTCCAGAGCAGGCAACATTGCACATTTTTTAATAGATGCACTAAAAGTTTTGCAGGTTCTACATTTCTACTTTTGTACAAAACGAGAAGTCTTCCTCTTGCTGCATTCGCTTGCAGTCCCAGTGTGTGTCCCTAGAGGAGGGTTGGAGAGGGAGAGGGAAGGGGGACAATGGCCAGGCAGTCTGGGTTGCAGGCAGCAGTGCCTGTGGTGCAATGCCAGAGGATTCTGGGGCTGGAGAGCCATAGTCTAGTGCCATGGCAGGGACACTCTAAGCCTTCCAGCCCTATGTACCCAGGGAGGGCTCCCAGTCCATATCAGTGAGAAGCTACTGAGCCAGGGCTCTGTGGATCCAGACAGCCTGCCACTGTGTGGGGCTGGGGCTACCAGCATCAGCAGGAGGATCAATACAGGCATTTGGGACACACCCACACACATGCAGACACATGTGAATAGAACCCTGAAGTCCAGGGCACATGCACATGCACACACACATGCACACAACCCAGGGGTGCCTACACATGAGTTGGGAGGCTACTCTGATGTGCTGCAATTCCAGCGTGTTGGAGCAGACTCGGTTAACTGAGTCTGCTGGAGTGTGGCAATTACTGCGCTCCAACCAGCCTCCGCATCTCATGCATCAGTGTTGCTGTGCTTCAAAACTGGCAGCTCCAGTGCTTGAAGTAAAGCTCATTCGATGAGCTTAGGTACAGCACCCCCGCTGCCACGTTGAAATGCAGGGATGCCAATACGTGAGATGCTCCTGGCACTTTAATTAGAGCAGCTCTCAGAGCCACTCTAATTAAAACTCCTCTCCCACTCCTGGAGCACATGTAAAAACACCCCAAGTGTCTAAAACACACACACACACACACACAGAACCCAGGCACCCAAGGCGTGCGTGCACGCACACACTCACACAGAGCTATTTGTCACTGCTCAGGAGTTTTTGGCAGCCCAGGAAAACTGTGGGGCATGCCTGGAGGTGGGCAACAGCTCTTCCTACCTGCTAGGCTTGGCCCATGCAAGCAGGGTCTGAGCCCTTTCCCCACCCCTTCAAGGGCTAACGTGTGTGCTCAACCTTGGGCGATTAGAATAAAGCTCAAAATTTTTAGCACTTCTGCCTACAGCTGTTGAATGCCTGTACTTTGCAACTGTAGAGACTATGGCTTTACACATCTCAGTAAAAGAAGGCCTCCAGATTTTTGATGCTTAAAAGCAGTAGGTCCACCAGTAAGCACTGTGTGGAAATGTTCGCATAGAAACTGAAGAGAAAACCACAAAAATCCATTTCATCACTAACAAAAATGAACACTGCATGAAAGGATACATTCAGATTTTGCTAGGATATTTGCATAGCCTGTATCTGAAGACACTTATGTTTAATATCCTTTCAGTAGTTCAAAGAGCAAAGGAGCTCAGATAATACCGTACACTTACAGCACTGAGTGGAACATCCCGTCTCACTAATGCCGTTTTCATTCCTGTGTGTTGCTTTGGAATGTCAACACCCACAAACTCGTTTAGGTGACCTTGAATGGTAGGACATCTCCTTCTGCTTGTCAATTAAGAGCTTGTGAATATTACTCAAACAATATTTCTTTCATTAAAAACAAAAAGCCATCCTTTTAAAAACCCTCTGTGTGTGCGCCCAGAGAATACAATCATAAATTAAAACAAGCTGAAACAGATATCTGCAAAGTCTTCATTTACTGGGATTCTGTCAACAGTGCTCTTTTGCAAGTAAGGGCTATGTTCTACTGAAGTAAGAATTAAAGTAGTAAAAATTAAATTAAAGTATTAAAAGAATTAAAATACTAAAAAAGTATTAAAGAACTAAAAATCAACCATGGAAGTGCTGGTTTGGAAACAAGGTGAAGGAAATCTTGCAGTAAACAGGATTGTGACAGATGTGCAGTTAATATGTAAAAATGTTATGAATACTGAAATATCACAATGTTATGAACACTGCATGTAAACAAGGCTACCAAGAGGTTATTGTATACTGGGCTTTATATACTGGCTATGTAACTGCATCGGCACAACTTATCTGGAGAGAAGTTGGATTTTATTATATTCTTATAATTCTTACTTCAGTAGAACTTAGCTCCTAGTTACACAAAGCCTGAGGAGGAATGTATCTGATGGAACCGAAGGGGGTCAGAAGTGTAGTTGTTCACCTGCTGACTGACAGTGTTGTTATCAGTGGGAGTAAATGAATAGATTTTAAAAACAAAAGACTTTGCCTGATAAGAGTCATGTTAGGAAAAATTGTAAAATTTTTCAAACGTAGTGCACAGGATAGTAGTACTCAGGCTGTGTTTACTTGTGCTTCCTTCTCACTGCTAGTTTCTGTGAGAACATTCCAGTGAGTAATGCCATAGATTCCCTACCCCTATTCCCAGCATGTGGGCTTCCAAAATTCTGTGTAATAAAGTACGGTTCTACTGGATTGAGGAAAAAGATGGGGGTGGTGCTGTAAATTTCTACCAGTTTCTGTTCACCTCTGGTTTCACTAGCAGAGGGGCACATATATAATAATTTAAACAAAAAAATATATAAAAGACAAGAAGTACAGTTTTACTGGACAAACAGGATTTAGAAAGGAATGCGAACAACAAAGTCAGACGTCAAGAGCATAAATAAATGTATTATAGGACCTATAAAAGGAAATACATTTAGAATATTCCCACATGACTCCAAATATATTTATTAAAAGCCTAAACAGGCTAGCTGCATCAGTCATCTTTTTATTTATTATTTACACAGTGATAGTACCCAAAGAGTGCTAGGTGCTTTCCTTGGAAGGTGCACTTATTCATGTCACTAAACACAGATAAACTTTAAATCCTAAAAGTAATGTAAGGAAAGGACTCATTTATAGTAGAATCTAGACAATTCACTTATTGCTTATCTTCCTACTCAACTGTGGGTACAGACATGCCGCAGATTACTATAATGATACTGTGAAGTAATTTACTTTATATTTTACTCCAGAGTAATTTCCTTCATACTGGGTACATCTATACATGCATATTGATGGGAAGCAATAAGCTACAGTGCATATTGCACCAGAGTTTATTGTTCTTGGGTGCCACATTTACACTTGCTCCCAGGACTGCAGGACATTGAGCCGGGTTCAAGCAGCCCCGGCTGCAAGGGGTCCAGGGGTTCAGCCTGCCAGCAAAGGGCTGCTCCGACCTGGTTCAAAGTGCTGCAAAGGGGCTGGTTGGGGTAAGAGGGGCTTCAGTGTGAGGACTAGGTGGCAGGCAGCCCCCAAACTGAAGTACTCTTATGCACAGCAATGCACATGACCTGTGCACACACCTGACCTGGCTGGCTGGGGCACGAAAAGAACTCCACAGCAGGATAGTACTTGTATTTACAGGTACTAACCTGCTGCAGAGTTTGTTCATTACCTGCAACCTAAAAGGGCCTCATGTAGATATTGAGATGTTTACTGCAGAGCTATTTAGGTCAGCATTTCCCAACTGGTGTGTTGAGGCACACTGGTGTGCTGTGAGGCACATCCAAGTGTGCCATGGAATTTTTGAATTTTTGGCCCTCTGCCTTCTGCTACCATGGACACAGACAGACAGACGGCATGGCTCCAACCAGTGATTTGCATCCACACACTGTGTTCACCACCACCCCCGCTCCGCTCTGCATTTGGCCGCTGTGCCATGGGATGGGAGAGGCCCAGGAAGTGTGCTGCCAGAACCAGAAGGTAGGGAAGCGCTGATTTAGGCAACTCCACAGTAAACATCTTGGGCACCTACACACAAGCCTAATGCCTACCCTGACATGAGCTAAATAGCACACATCAGAGCAGACTCATAGAATCATAGAAAATTAAGGTTGGAAAGGACTTCAGGAAGTCATCTAGTCCAACCCCCTGTTCAAAGCAGGACCATCCCTAACTAGATCATCCCAGCCAGGGATTTGTCTAGCTGGATCTTAAAAACCTCCAAGGATGGACATTCTACAACCTCTCCAGTGTTTTACTACCCTCCTAGTTTTATTACCCTCCCTTGTTAATTAGCATTTTCCAGCAGCCTTGGTGTCTCAGGTATTCAGTGTCCCCACACTTCAAAATGGAAGCGGGGGTACTTTAACTAAAGCTCATTCTATGAGCTTTAGTTATAAAGTGCCCCTACTGTCATTTTGAAGCTCAGGACACCAAATACATGAGATGTCATAAGTGTTTGAGCCACTCTACTTGAAGCACTCCCCCACCCCCAGAGCATGTGGGAAGACACCCTCTGTGTAGACTTGCCCAATAAGGACTAGACATTGGATCAGCTCTCCCAAGCTAGCCGCTCACAGTCAGCACTATTCTAGCATCCGACCACTAAGTACAGAAAACCTGGTTTGCATTACATGAACAGAAACCAAGAGGGGAAACTGACTACGGAAGAGGACATACAGAATGGTCTACACAATAACTTACACACATAATGAAACCATTACAAATGTTTCAAGAGAGAACTTTACCCTGAATTGGACAGCTTTACTATGTTGTTCTAGTATTCTGAGAATTCTCTAGCTGCAGCACAAATATCCAAAATATTGGATCTCTCTAGCTGCAGCTAATATCCAAAATATTAGCAATTTACAATGAAAAACATTTTTTTCCTGTGATTCTGCTTGGCTAAGCCTTACACTTTAGGAAGTAATTCTAAGTCAATCAGCCTACCTGGCTGACATAGTCAAGATAAGTCTTAAAGAAGCATAGTTTGTACTTGGAAGCAGTTTTTCCTTCATCCCTTAATGCCACTGTTGTGAAGAAGACGTTCCAATATCAAAAGTAATATATTGTGTCAAAAGAAGAAATATTATCTATGTTATTTACAAGAAACATCAGATAATGTGTATAAAAACAGCTAATAAAACATATTTATTTCTATTAAGAAAAGGCAAAAAATATTTTAGAGTAAATAATAAAAACAAGCTCTGCCAGTATTACACAGGGCTATAAGGCTAAGTGGTGATCACTGACACTTTTTGCCACCTGACTCCTGATTTTTAAATGCTTGTGCTTTACAATACCATATTTCAGCCAGCCAGACAGAGAAGTCCAAAAGCAATTTATTTAATGGAGCAGGCTAAAACTAATATAATTTTGAATTAGGAGGTAACATAACATAACAGATACTGGTGTTAAAGTATCACAATACATCCTTTTATTTATCTACTTTGAGGCTACTTTCTTTTATTGCATTGTTTTCTGCTTCTAGTAACAATGAAGTTAATACATTTCTGAAATAAAATTGATTCTGTTATTCCTGAATTTTTCTTTCTTGTCTCTTATAGTTTGACCACTTACACTTTCTCTTTCTTAGCAGCTCTTTTCAAATGCAGTTTTGCTCACAAGCAGCATTTTCTAGAACTAAAATTTAAAGTATACATTTAAAATGAATGTTAGTATTTCAGGGATATTGAGTATGCACAACATTTTAAGTGGGATTTAACTTAATTTTTATGATCGTTGCCTATTGTGAGTATAAACATACACAGACTCCCTCCCTGCTTTACAAACTGTTGGACTCCGTGTTAGCAAAACTCAAGAAGTAGCTATTTGGTTCCACATGGACACTATCCCTCATTGCTCACAAAGAGCTGTTGACAGATTCAACTGGCTCATAGTTTGAACTACCCTGAAACAGTTAGTTAGTTTTGGATTACAGAGGCAATGAAAGTGCTAAGCACTCTCTTTATTACCATTACGGTAAAAGCTGAGTTATGCGGCACCTTACAAGCCAGCATGCTCTGTTAACCGGCATGCCGGCTTGTAAGGGAAAAGTGAAACCAGAAGTGCCCACCGTGGCACTTCCAGTTTTGCAGAGCTCTCAGCCCCGGGGAAAGCAGCCTGTGCTGCCAAGTCCCCATGGCCTAGGGCATAGCAGCCTGCGTGGGTCCTCCCTCCCTGTCCATCAGGGCTGATGGGAAGGGCGGTGCTGTGGCGGGAGGTGCAGCAACCTACCGGGAGAGGCGGTGGCACCCCAGATGCGGCAGGAAAAGCAGTGGCCTGAACAGGCAAAGACACCTGTTCAAGTCGCTCAGTTATCCAGCACATTTTGTTATCTGGCACCCTCCATTCCCCGTGGGTGCCAGATAACAAAGCTTTTACTGTATTATCATTATAAACTGCTTTGGAATGCAACAAAAAAAATAAAAAATAAAAAAGGATTATATTGCACTCCTTTTCCCTCCAGGTCCCCATGCCAAGTTCAATTCATAATTTAACTTGAGGATTTCCATGTCTTTGTCCTTTACTCTTTTCTTTTCTTTTTTTTTTTTTTTGTCTTGATGGAGGTTTCATGTGCTATGTTATGTTTCGGGTTATTCAGACCATGTCATACAAACCTTTCATAAACAACTTCAGTATAAAGGGCCAGAATGTGCCAACTTCTTTCATGAAGGAATGGAAGGCATCTTCTTTACCCTTTGCATTGCATAAACAGAGGTCAGCCTTGCTAACAATGTTCACTGTTACCCAATGGACAGAAAAAAGTTATACCACCCGCACCCTTTGTACCAGCCAAGGGGGCAGACTGGCCTTGGCAGGGAATGCTAGCTGATCCTATTGGGAGCTCCAGGAGGCCCAGTGCTTTTTGGAATTTTTGCATGGATGGTAGTACTGGACATGTCCCAGTGTGAGGCCATGCTAGCTCATAAGCATTATGTGGCCCAGTGGCAGGGATGCGTATTGTCAATATTTCTAATGTGTATTTAATAACTTTCAAATTCATGTTTGGCACATGAGAGGTTTGGGATGGCAGCACAAGAATAAACACACACATTTTTTCAATGATTCCTCCCAGAAACTGCAAGAATTGTGACAGCAAAATTTGAGCCTTTCCTTTTGGGCTCATCATAGCAGTATAAGTCTGCCAGGAAGTACGGATAGGATATGTCTATGTTTTGAAACAGTGTTCTGGTAATATTGTATTGTTTTTCTAAACTGACAGTATAAATAAATAAACCATCTGTGTTATATTAATATCCCCTTGTATATAAACAATAAGCAACATTATGAATTGTTTCAGTTTCCCAATTTTGACTGTAAGCCGATTGCAGTGTTTCACTTCGGTTTTTCCCTTGTCTTTTATACGATGCTTAGCCAAGTTGCTCAAAAGCCAGAATTGGGAACTTACTCCAAATTCAGACAAAAAGTCCAAACATGCTACGTATTAAAAGATGTTGTCATGCATTGGGATATGTAGTCTAAAGTGGGAGACAGTTCCTAGATTTTCAAATATGAATGCCAACAACCAGTCACGGTGAGTCAGGATGCTGAGATGAATGTCAATCTGACCTGAAAGGAAACATCCCATTTGATTTTCCTAGTGGAACATAGAAGGAAAAAACTGCAAACTCAGCATTTTCCTACAAAAGAATGTTGATTTTGTTGAAACCTAGTAATTCACTGAAAAGCCATTTGAGCAGAAGAAAACCCAATCAACTCAAGTGCTGAGCATATTTACAGAACTGAATGGTAACTTATTTCACCCTTATTGTTTGTGTGAAAAAGCCCAACATAGACCCAACTCTTTTCCTCGCTCTTGAAGAAGCCACTTTTAGCAATGCTTTAAGCATTTGCCATTTGAAGACTAAATAAATGCAGCTTGTCACACTGGAAACTGAAGATGGAAAAGATGAAGAGACAATGTTGCTAATTCTCCTAATAATGGGATTTTTTTCTTAGAGATCTAACCTTGAAATCAAGCTATTTCTTGAAAATCTCAAATGCAATTTAACTTTCATACATTCCCATGGGGTAATTTCCTACCCCAGATGCATATTTTTTGCAGTATCTTAAAGTTAATTCATGCTAAAAAAAAATATTTTTAGGACATTATCATTGGCACCACAGTGCACAATATCTCCAAAGAACAGCCAGCTTACTTGAATGGTTTGCTCTGTGGATGGAAAACTGCCCAGGGTAACATATTGCCCCAGGTGTGAATGTGTTTTTCCAGATGGGATAACAACTCACCCCAAGCCCATGTTAATGCATTGGGGTAACTTGTTACCCCAATGAAATTTCTGTATAATGACAGGCCTACACCTGTTTGGCTACTTTGGGTGGATGCATCTGAAAAGGTCAGCATTCATTCACACCTCATTCATGTCCACTTCAGTTATCCATGGTAACTAATGGATGGCCATTCTCCACTTTTGCAGAAGATGTGGTAATCCCTTTTGCTAGCCACTTTGTTTGCAGGCTGCAAGGTCATCAAAACACCCTGCCTTTTGCCAACCCCCCTCCCCAAACACTTTGTCACGCCCAAATCCACCTCCGCTCTCTTTTCTCATGGCAAAACTCCACCTCACTTGCCCCTTTCAAAACATACAGGCTAGTTTGCCCTACCTTTGTTGGAAATGAGGACAAGGAGCAAAGGACAGCAGAGAAGAAATAGAACAACATCATACTGCAATATAGTGTATACTATGGAGTCCCCTCCAACGGTAAGGGCTTGACACCCCCTATGTCCTTTTTAGCTGCTCTCATTAAGCCCCTGCATGTGTGGTTTCCAAACAGCATCCACCTGCATTTGGCTTGCCTGCAAAGGGTGAATGCTGGTCTCTGGCTTTTGTGCCCAAGAGGAGAGGATGCTACCTACACTACCATAAAGCAGGGCAGAATTGCTTCTGAGACAGCATAGGTGGACAGGCTTGTCTTTGATTGTTATTTATATACATTCAGCAATAATAATTTTTTTGTTTTTTTCTGCAGTTCAGGATGAGAAGGCAGTGCATATTCAGTGTGAAGCCTGTCTTGCACAGGTAAATGGGGACGACAGCAACACATCCACTGATGAAATCTTATCCGAAGGCAGTGAGAATGCTAACTTTGTTCCAGACATGGGAGATTGTTCAGAGCAAGAAGACCATGCGTCTACGGAAGCTTCATCCAGCTCAGATGAGGAGGAGTTGGTGCCACAAGCAGAAGTGATGTCAACACTTCCAGTGGGAAAGGGAAAAGGACCAGCCCGGGGCCACCATGGAAGACCAGGGAAAGCTACAGCAGGATGTAGAGCAGAACCACTGCCACCACCCCCAGAAAACATTGCAGATGATGAAACCTTTAGAGGAAGGAATGGCAGAGTGTGGAAAAAAGTCCACAGCTAATACATCATTGGAGAACAGCCAAGGACATAGTCCCTGAAAGTGCTGGGCCAACTAGAGAAAGTAATAAAGGCACAGTGGTGGAAATGTCTCACCTGTTTCTCTCACAAGATATCCTGACTATATCACAAGAGAAACAAACGGAAAGGCAGATAGAAGATTCAGGGAGTGGAATGATAGCCTTCCCAAAAATAAAAAGGAGTGGGAAAAGCAGGATGAAACAGAGCTGAAAGCCTACACTGGCCTCCTACTGCTAACTGGTCTATACCTCAGTGGTCACAAGGCACTGGAGAAGTTGTGGAAGCAATGTACCAGGTGTCCTTGCTTCCATGACACCATGAGTTTAAAACAATTGTGTCAAATCACCAAGTACCTGAGATTTGCCAACAAACTGACACATGAGGAAAGTAGAGCTATGGACGAGCTTACAGCCGTCAGAGATATTTGGACAAAATTTGTGGAGCAGCTCAGGAAATCGTATATTCCAGGAATATACCTGACAGTGGATGAGCAGCTCATTGTGTTCAGGGATCCTTGTCCTTTCAGACAGTGTATGCCCAGCAAGCCTGCCAAATATGGCTTGAAAGTTTGGTGGTGCTTTGTGAGGAATCCAATATTTAGTTAAAACAGTTAGGAAATGTTTTTGGAAATAATTATTAGTTTGAAAGCAGTGTGAACTGCTGATGTAACAAATTGTTCACTCACATTTTGATACTTAAAAAAAAAGTTTACTTTTTTTCATAGTTCTAGTTAAGAAATATTTTGGGTTCAAATCATCATAAATACTCTTTCAAATAATCTGTATGTTTAATAAATAGTTTTTGGTACATTTATACTGTTGTCACTGGTTCCATTTTGTTCATGCAGGTGAGGTAACAAGTTACCCCATGAGAACAACAATGGTTACTGTTTCATGAGAATGGATGAGAGTTAAAAAAGTAAATGTATAAGCCTTATGGCTATGGAGAAAAGCCTGAAAAGCCTGGAATGAGCTTAGGCATCTAAGTTATTAAATGTAATCATATACCATTTTGTGCAACAACCAGAATTCTGGCAAGAAGTTCTTTATGTATCCTGACTGGAAGAGATCTCTGGGCAATTATCCTTGACCTACTGTACACACTCAGAGTCATCAAACTCTGCCTACATGTGGTACTAATCCAGTTCTGCCTGGGAAAGCACATGAATTCCAAATTAATCAGAGAAAAACCCCACACAGCGACTGCATAACACAAAGTGGTAGTGGTACCTACTTTTACCTAATAGCATATAGGTGAACACATAGGTCTCCAACTTTTGTAGCATGCAGCACCACACACAGGCTGTGTGAGGCCTGCAGCAGATGCCAGCTGGACAGCCCTGGTTAAAGCCCTGGTTAAAGCACTTGCCCAGCAAGAGGGTATCAGGGGTCAGGGCAGCAGGCTAGCCAATTGCCAACTTGAGTTGGCCTGCTTGGGTGGCCTAACTAACCCCACCTGGCCCCAGTTGCCTGCTGGGTGTGGCCACCTGCAACACCTCCCAGTCCAGCCTGGGGCTTCTTCTGTCTCCTGCTTCCTGACTATCACAGTTCCTGCCTATCTAATCCAGATTCCAGCCTAAAACCCTGTGCTTCCAGACTGTCTTGCCAGCTCCTTGATCCTTTGTGCTCCAGACCCCTATCCTCTAACAGTTGTCTTCTAGTTTATGGCTTAAGTAAGCAGTTGCCCGTGTCCTGGTCCCATATAGCTATAGCTGCCTGTTCAAGTTCCCCTGATAATGGATTGGATTTCTGCCCAGTGCTCCTGACCCCCTTTAGCACATGTTTCTACCCAGGGTGACTGCTTACATCCCTGCCCTTTATAGACCCTTGCTTCCTGACCTTCTCCCTGATACCCTGACTTCCAGCTCTAGCCTGGACCCTTGCTTCCCCAACCCTGCCTGGATCCTAATCCCCTGGACTGTGACACCTAGATTCAAACCCTGTCCACCTATATCCCAGTCATCCCTGGGCTCTGTACCCCCCACCTCTCCCAAGCACCTCTTTCTTCCCCCTGCAAAGCATTGTAACTATCAAATCATTGGTTAAGCAAAGCTGAGAACATCCCCCAGGGAAGTAGGCACTGTCCTGGGAAGGAAGGAGTCCACTGAGTTCTGCCCCCTGGTCCCTGCTCTAAATTTTGTTTATGCATTTTTGTCCAATGACTATTTAGTGCAAAGTGCATAACTTACACTGATATGTCTGGGGTAATGGTATTGTAAACAATGACATTAATCTGGATTACACTGTGGGAAGGAAGGCTGAGTCAAGCCACTTGCATCAGTACAAGTGAAAAGGCACTCTGGCATGTCGCACACAGGGTGATATGTAAACAAAACTAATCACACATAATAAGTATGCCCACTCCACCCTTCTTCGTAACATGGATTTATAGCAATAGGTATCATTGTAGAAGTGTGATTGCAGGAGAGATTTAACTATAGAGAATAGGCTGGTATCCTATAAAGCTGAGTGTGCTAGCAACAAGGCTGGAAAATGCTGAATATTGCACTTGTGCAGGCTTTATCTTACTGAAAGAAAAGACAAAAACCCTTGAGGGTTACTACTAACAATCTGCCAGGCTTTACTTTCCTCTCTAAACATAGGCATGTATCAATTCCTGTTAAGGATTCTGAGTAACTGCTTTTAAGAAGCCTTTCCTGCATAAAGTACTGTAATTAGCACTAAAATTATAAGGAGAAGAATTTCCAAACACAGCATTATGGCCATATATTTCAATGCTATTGGGGGGAATTCCAAGCAGACATGGATGATCGCTGTCTAAACCATCCCAAATTTGTCTAACCTGCTCTTAACATCCATGGATGGAGGTTCCATAACCTCTCTAGGGGATCTGTTCCAATGCTGTTCCCTGAATAGAAGATTTATTTTTTTAATACCCAACCTAAAAGTCCTTTGTTGCAATTTAAGGCCTTTACTCATTGTCTTGTCCCCTATATCCACAGAGAATAGTTTATCACCAACTTCTTCATGAATCTGGAGACTTAGCAAATCCATCCTCAGTCTTCTTTTTTCCTGACTAAAGCCATGGATAAATGTTATATTTGTAGTGCTACAAAACCCTTTGAGGCACTACAGAAGTCAAGGGGACACGTGTGCATGCAGCCTGTAGGTCTTAAAAATGCTACCAAAATGTTCTTAGATGAAACAGGAACTTCTCTGTAGCACTACACTTTGTAGCACCATATGTAATATGTATACAGTACACCATATCATTACGGAGGCTCTACTGGTCCCCAACATCCTGTAGTGCTCTGTTCTTTCACCACAAGAAAGAGGAAGGTAGGGAGAGTAGGATGGAGAGCTAATCAACACTGGCTGGGTGCTCAGTGCACTCAATGATGGTCCCCATCATGAGAGGCTGTCACTGAGTGTGCTGCTACGCCTGGATTAGGGAGCAGCAGCTCTCCCCACTGGTCTCCCATGGAGGTTCAAAAGCATCAGAGACTATGCTACTGCTGCTGGACCTTAGAGGAGCAATTTTCACTGATGGGCTTCCTTTCCTGGATGGGGAAGGGGGGCAGAGTCACTGGACCAAGCCACCTCCTAGGCTAGGGCAGAAGGTACACATAAACCAGTTTAAGTGATCAGAAAATGATTTAACCCTTTAACAGAACAGAAGCTCAGTGCACATAAACTAGTTTCAAAATGGCTGAAACTGGTTTAAGATAAACCTGGTTGAATGTAGTATCAGACTTAACTGATTTGGGTCAAACTGATTTATGAAACTTCTAACCCAAACCCCTTCCTGGTTCAAGTTAAAATCATAGTCCCACAGCATCCCAGCATGCTTTCCAGCCCTGGTATGGGCTGTGCTGTCTGCTCCAGAGAGCAGGGCTGACCCCACCCCTCTGCTCCCTAGCTGGAGCAGTGAGGGCTGGATGACAAGAGCGGGGTGGGGGCAAGCCTGACTGGGGATGCAGCACAGCCTACAAGAGGGAGCGGGGGATAGCCCCCCTCCACCCCCCAGCAAACTCTGGCTGGGGTCTGGGGCAAGGGAGGGAGATTAAACACCCCTCCCTCTGCTCAAACTTACTGCTGGCTGCAACTGTGGACTACAGATCCCAGAGGCACCTGGAAGCAGGAAAAAGAGATGAGGAACCCTGCAGAGTCCTGTTGATGTAATTCTGGACTGCAAATCCCAGAGAGCTCCAGGGCAGCAGAATGAGGAAATGAACATACAGCCAGATAGCCGTGCTTTAGGGATCCCCAGCTTCTGGCCTGAGCCACTGTAGGCATGTGGCTGCATTTCCTGAATCAAAAGTAAATGTCTGTTCACTTCTGTTTGAATTTAATCTGTGCAGTTTAGACTAGCCTGCAAAGATGAACTGATTCAGCCTTAGGCTTTTTGACTATCTGTACTTAGCCCTATTGTCCCCTGGGTGGAGAGCAGACTACTGAATGCCTTTGTAGCAACTGTGCAGTGTTTCAAAGTGCTGTGCTACTTGTAGGGCTACAAATGCACATCTGTCCATAGCCTAATTGTCCATGATCACAAGTAAATGCCACTCTGCTCTGGACTATCCACTGGCATCCCAGGATGAAGTATAGGAGAGGTGTTGAAAAAAACATTATGCTGAATCAGCTATCCAACAAGACTAAATTGTACCAAAGTCTGATTTTAGATAGCATTACAAGAACTACTTATTTGCTAGAACTTTCTACCATAATAGATGTGTTACACTAATGTTGGATAAGGGATTAGGGGCTGGGAGGGGGAGTTCACTAGAATGTGGGAAGATTAAGATCAGAATCCTCTGTGAATCACCTGCAGACATCACCATGCAAGATTTAATTAATCTGTTGAGAGCTTAGACACAATGATGGGAGCTAGAGAAATATCTGAGATTGACAGCTAATACCTCAGAGGTTACTTATATGGAACATGATGTCAATGCATTCGGGACAGCACAGAGACTGTGTTTGTGACCTGGAGTTAGATCCAATAAAGGACTTAGGCACCTGGTCCCAGAATGGCATCCAGCCCTATGAGTTAGGAATCTAAGCTCCCTATAAGTAGGGTGGCCAAAATGAAATTCAGAACAACTAGGACATCTGGGATACTGCCCCCCTTCCCTCCCCCAGTCACTGATGCTGCTCCAGCCAGTGACAAAGACCAGCAGACAGGAGCATGGGTGCCATCTGGTGGGGAGGCAGAACTGCCTGGCGCACCATGCCACTTCACCTACCTGCCAGAGTATGCCCTGTGCCCAGGACTCTTATTTTAATTTTCCCCCACCAGCTGGGACCAGCCTTCAAAACCCAGAACTGTCCCAGGAAAACGAAGGCATATGGTCACTCTACCTATAAGATCCTTAGCTACACATGGAGCTTCTAGGATGATTCAAATGCAAAAGGAAAGCATACAGGCAATAGGAAAATAATCAGGACACCAAGGAAGCTTACTAGCAAGAACCTGTAAGGACAAAATCAGGAAGGCAAAGATAAAGAATGACCTGCACCTGGCTAACGAGTTAGAGACAAGAAGAGGTTCTATAAGTATGCTGGCTAGGAAAAAAAAAGACCAAGGAAACTGGGGGAATTCTTAACAGAAGATGCAAAGAAAGCAGGCTATTTTGTGAAGGCCCTGTCCCAGTCTCCACAAAAAAATCAGCTGAAACCAGGCACCTATTAAAGATTATTCAGAGGAAGGGGACAAGCTAACAGATGAAATTACAGAATAGAGAGTCAGAGAGCTTTTGATGAGTCTGAATTAATACAAGACAGAAAATATGATTAACTTCATCCCAGGGCACTGAAGGAACTAGCAGAGGACATTTAGGAGCCCTTGGTCATGATCTTCATAAAGTCATGGGAAATGGGAGAGGTACTAGAGGACTGAAAAAGTGTCCCTCTATAAAAATGTAAAAAGGAAGACCAGGGGCACTACAGAGCAGTTAGCCTCACCTCAACACTTAGGAAGTTAATGGAACATATCCTAAGAAAGGACATTTGCAAGCATCTGGAGGAGAAAAGGCTAATCATAAGCAGCCATCATGGATTTGTTACAATTTATTTTTAACAAACAAACTTGAACACCTTTGACAAAGCAGCTATGTGGGAAGATGAAAGGAATGCTGTAGATATAGTATATCTGGACTTAGCAAGGTTTTTTTGACAGAGTCCCAAATGACCTTCTTATAAACAAATTGGAGAAATGCAGTCTGGATAAAACTACTATGAGGAGGTGGATAGACAACTGGATCAATAGCCACAAGCAAAGGGTAATTGTAAGTTGATCCACATCAGAATGGCAGGAGGTTTCAAGTGGAGTCCAACAGGGATCTGTCCTCAGCTCGCTACTGTTTGATTTGTTTATTAAGGATTTGGATGCTGCAGTAGGCAGATTCTTGAGCAAACTCACAGGTGACAAAACTAGGAAGGACTCTGAACACATTAGAGGATGGGAACACAATTCAGAAGATTCTCACCAGATTGGAAAGCTGGGCTAGACCTAACAGGATGAAGTTCAGTACTGACAAATGCAAGGTGCTATACTCCAGGAAGAATAATCAAAAATACAAATACAAAATGTGTAACACCTGGCTGGATGGTTGCACTATAGAGAAGAATCTGGGTGACTTATTAGATCATAGACTCAACATGAATCTGCTGTGTGATATAGCCAGAGAAAAGGTGAATGAGTTTTTAGGATGCATCAATAGAAGCATTAGGTGCAGGACACAGGAGGTGATAAAGACTCTCTACTTGGCACTGATTAGGCCTCAGCTAGAAAATTGTGTGAAGTTTTGGGCTCAATATCTAAAAAAGGACACAGATTTTAGGGTCCAGAGGTGGGTGACAAAGATGATAAAAACCTTGGAAGACAAGTCATAGCAAGAGAGGTTGAAGGAACTAGGCATGTTCAGCTTGTGGAACAGGTGCTTAAGAGGAGACGTGATAGCAGTCTTCCAATATTTGAAGGGCTGCCATAAAGAAAAGGGAATACACTTTTCTCTCTTGCTGCAGAGAGAAGGACATGGACCTATGACTTGAAATTGAAGCAAAGTAGGTTTCGACTGAATATCCAGAAAAACATCTTCACTGTTAGAATAGTGAAGCAGTGGGACAGACTGCCTAGGGAAGCTGTGAACTCTCCATCACTGGAGATAATCAATAAGAGGTTAGACAGCCACTAGTCAGGGATGATCTAGTTATAGCTATGCCTGTATTCTACTATGGGGTATTTCCCATGCTTCTGGGCTTTGCTGGTAGCTCCATAGGGTTAGGAGAGACATTTTTCCCCACTCTGCTGCTACATGTGTTTTTTTAAAAGCCTTCCTTAGGGGCTTTGGGCATTGGCTGTAACCAAGGCTGGAGATTTTGACAGAGGTGTGCCAGTAGTCCTATTGAGTCTTAAACCCAGAGGCTCTTGCCTAGAGGCATAGGGAAGAGCACAGTGGGGGTCTTTACTCCCCCCACCCAAGATGGGAGCCAGGACAATCACCCAGCCACACCCCTTTCCAGCCACTGGGCTGGCTGAGGAGGGAAATGTGTCCCGCCCATCCTTTGCCCAGCATGAGGAGAACCCCACAGTGAAAGCTTTACTTCCCACATCCCAGCTATGAGCTGGGCCAATTTCCCCAGCCCAGGAGGAGGCAGGGCTGGGGACAGGGAATCTGATTGGCTGCCCAGGATGCATAAACCCTGCTTATAGCTAGAAGTGGGGCTGCCCTGATCTGCTGAAGCAGGGAGCACAGCCTAAGGCTGCACAGCATCCTGGTATACTGGAAGACTGTGAGTTAAGTTGAATCAGGAGAGAATCTGGGACAGAACTTCAATAAACTGGTTTAACCTAAATCAGGTAAGTCTGATACTACATGCATCCAGGTTTATTTTAAACCAGTTTCAGTCATTTTGGGAGCAGTTTAAGTGCACTAAACTTCTGTTCTGTTGCAGGTTTAAGCCAGTTTTTGATCACTTAAACCAGTTTATGTGTAACTTCTATCCCTAGCCCTTGCGACCCCTTCCATCCCCACTTATCTATGATTCTATAATTTAGTGGATGGGATGAATTAGGGAGTATCTACACAGCATGAAACAGCACCATGTGAAATATATGAGCCAAGTTTGAACAAGCTATCTCTAGAATTGAAGTGGCATAACCATGTTAGCATAGAACAGCACCTGGGCTTATTAACTCACCCAAGAAGCAGTATTTATAGCTTGAATATAACATTGGGCTAACATAGCTGTGCTGTTTTCAGTTCTGGAGCTAGCATAGGCAGAGCTAGCCTGAGTATCTCTAAACAGCATTGACTTGTACCAAAAGATTCCAGTATACCACCTGGAATGTTTGAAGCTAGCTTGAGGTATCTCTACATAGCATCACCTTGTGCCATGAAAACAGACCCTCTAGTGCTCCACAATGCTGAGGAACCACTGGTGAGGGGTCTGGTAGTTTGTCAGACAAAACTCTTGGAGTAGAAGCAATATCTTTTATAAAACCAACTAAATAATAGCTACTATTAAATTGGTTTAATAAAAGATATTGCCTCTACCCCAAGAATTGTGTATGCCTATTCTTTTAGACCAACCATAGGCAGACAAAACTCTTGGGGTTAGTTCATCAGTCATCCTCAGAGAACACTGCCTGGATCAAGTCCGTCATACAACTTCAATGGAGGAGTACTTAGTTTTCAGTTGGGCTCAGGAGGGAGACAGAAGCTGACCTACTCAGACTAAGGCTATTTTGGGAATGTACATGCCCAAAGCAGACTGGCTTGCTGGCTTGAAAAGGTTTTGAGCCATTGGTGGGACTTTCCCACCAATCAGGAGGCAATGGAGGAGAAACTGCCTTGCCCCTGCCTGGGGCGAAGTGAAGAGCCTGGACTTGGGTGAGGACCCTACTGCCCCTCATGCTGATTGGTCCTTTTTGCAATCTGGAGACAGAGCCTCGGGGGCTATAAAAGAACAGTGTGCCCAGCACATGGACACAGCTGCTAGGGATGGAGAAGAGGGAAGATGGGCTAAAGAAGAGCTGGGGACAGCTGCCCAGTGGGATGAATGCAGGGGCCCAGAAGAGCCCAAAGACCCCTTCTCATCACCGGATGGGGAACAGTAAGCAGTGCGGCCCACAGCAGCACCACTGAGAAGCATGACAGCAGTACATGGCTCAGTGCATGGGGGTGAGACCCTGGAGGCTGTATGAGGCAGCTCAGGGGTTTGCAGCTCTGGTGTGCAGCCAGAAGTGCAGTGCACGGGTCAGTGCATGGAGTGGGGACCTTGGAGCCATATGGGTGGCTGGGGTCCACAACCCCTGGTATTAGGCCAGGGACCTGGTGCAGGCAGTGCTGTATGGAGGGTCTGGGAGTGGACCAAGGCCCTGGGAGCCATATGAGGCAGCTCGGGTCCACAACCCCTGGTAAGCGACCAGGAGTCAGTGCACAGATGGTGCAAGGCACAGTCCAAGTGGGACCAAGGCCCCAGAGCCATATGAGGTGGTTTGGGCCTTCAACTTCTGGCATGAGGTCAGGAAAGCTCGGTGCAGGCGATGCTGTGGAGTGGACCCAGGCCCCAAAAGCTGCGTGGGGCAACTGGGGCCTGCAACCCCGCTGGCATGAGGCCAGGCATCTGAAACCCAAGCCTTGCATGGAGGGTCCTGGCATGGACAGAGACCCTGGAACCCAGCAAGGTGGCTTGGAGCCCCAACTCCGGGCAAAGGAGCTAAGCTACCGGTACATACCATGGTGCAGAGGGCCACCAGGGCTGGCAGGTCCAGAAGGAGAGAGAGACTGCTGGATCCTCAGCAAAAGAAGTGGTCACTTGTTCGGGGAGAGACAAGGACCTTCCAACCTACTCCCTGAAGTGAATTCCTGGGGAAGAGGATTCCCATGGGGGGAAGTCCACCTGGGTCAGTGGAGCTGACCCTCAAGGGGGAGCCTAGAAGGGCAGGGCTCCCCAAGTTTAAATATATTGTAGCTTTTTAGGGGCATTTTGGCTGGGCTAGGAAAAGGCTAAAGAGCACAGAGGGAGTTTCTTCCCCCCTCCCCGCCTGCCTCCCCCCCAGGTTACAGGAATGCAGCCAAGGCTTTATAAAAGTTAGCTATATTCAAAGCAGGGGTTGCACCTTATATTTTGTGAATGGGTGTCCTGTATTATATTTTATGTTTTATAAGTCCAAGTTAATAAAGTCTAAACTGAAGAGGTATATTAAGATTGTTATTCTGAGGCTAAGCAGTGATACAGTATGTATGTTTTATATGTTTATATTTAAGGTTTAAGTAGATTTGGATCTGATAGAATGTAAAGTTGTAAGACAAGTATTGAAAATTAAAATTTAATTCTTATTGGGATAGTTACCTGTATCCTGAAGGAGGATATAGGACTATGTAAATATTACCTATTTTCTTGATAGTCTAAATGTTTTGTTATATATGTATATTTTAGTAACACCCCTGTTGATACTAATATATAGTTCACCTTTACTTACCTGTTTGTTATTTGTTCTAGGTTAGAAAATTTCCTGTGTAGAGTGTGAAGCCCTTGAGATGGGGTAATGCTCTAGTTGTTATTTATTAGAATATAGTATTGTATAAGTGATTATATATTGTATAATGTTTATTAACATTATTTTCTGTAAATCTTTTATATAGTAATAAATTTGTATATAGTTAAGATGTAAAGTGTGGATCTGACTTTCTAGGAGGGAGGGAAAACTGCACATAGCCAGCAGTTCTCCCACCACAGAGCACCTGCCCTGCTAACATCTCCCTTCAAATGAAGAATGGGGTATACAACCAGGTACACCCAGGTTACATACAGAAGAAAAACTCCAAATACCTGGGAGAACTTTAACATCAGGCAGGGAAGTACCTAATGCGTTTAAGGCCTCTAGGGTTAGCAGCAGCTGAGCATGGTTTTTTGGATCACAGTTGTGGAGTTAGGTACCTCACGTAAATCCTGGTTTAGGCACCCAAGTCCTTTATTAGATCTAGCCTGCTCCTGAATGAGAATGATATAAGTGGAAGGGCTTCTTGTAACCTCCTTCTTGTATGCCCAGGCAGCTGAAATCTGGTCCCAAAACATTTTGTGATACATTTTCAAAGGCAGAAAAAACAAATAGGCACTCAATTCTCAGTAAAAGTTGTTCTGCCCTGGGTACATAAATACCAATTTGCCTTTGAAAATATTCCTCCTAATTCACAAAGACACTAACAAGTTATCTTTGCAATATACCAAGCAAAGATCATCTGCTATTTGAAATCTGAAAATTGTTTTGCAGATGACAAATAGCACATAAATGTTAGACAACTCTTCTTCCTGAGTAAAAATAGTTCCATTATTATTGTAGACAACGCACACTGAGAACATCCAATGACTACACCGAGAGCTGCCTGTGACCAGAAGGTGTCTGACTGCATGACCATAATTTTCTTCCTAAAATAATTTCTTGTTGATTCTTAGATTCAATACTATGATCTTCCTTCTCAGTGAATCATAGAAATTGTGTTATTTCCTTACATGGTGTTTAGAAGTAGCTTAAATTTTCCTCCTTTACCCAATGAAGTCCAACCCACATAGTAAATCTGGGGTTGATATTTCAGCATGCTACAACATTCAAAGGACTGATTAGTGAACTATTTGTTTGCATGTATAATTTCAACTGTGTTCAAGTATTTCTCTGCTATTTGGTTTGGCTTCCAGATCATGCTACAAAGCCAATGGGCTCCTCTGTTTTGAGCAGTGGACTTCTCTGCCATGTACCCTTCATATATGGACCACAATATTATTTTTTATGATTTTTTGGTTTTAATTTCAAGGGTGAATGAGTGTTTCATTAGACTGTAACCTAGAGATTCCTTCAGATGCTACAAACAGAGAAGCCACTAAAGTTTGGAAACTGGTTAACATCAGAGTCAAAGCCAAGAGTCTCACCATATCCTAGCATTACACATATTCTTTCCTTATTAAGCATTAGTATTTGAAGCTTTCCCTTTCTACCAGAGCTGCCTGAAAAGTATGTACTGGTACATTTGCAATGTTTTAATATGGAATACAAAAAGGAATTCCTACTATATTTCCAAAATTCAGGTAAGGGTGAACAGGTAAAAAGGAACTTTTACATAGCTTAAAAAAACAGACTAGATTGTTCCTGCGGTACGATACCCTTCCATAAGGCTGTAGGCCCTAGGCCTCTGTGCTAGCCAGCTGAACTGAACATATGCAGAGGGAAGCAAACAATATACTATTTGATATGGTTGCAGCTTGTGCTCACACCCCAGAGTTCTCCACTGTGAGACTGTTGTCTCTCGGGGCCTATAGCATATGTCCTGACAATCTGGCATATTACAGATACTGGACAAATAGATGGTATAAGTGTCTAGCTCCTTCTAATGTTTATTTTCTAGTGTCCATCATCAGTATATTTAACTATTCCCTTCATCTAATTGTTTTAGAAATAAAATAAATAAAGCCCTCTCTATCCAGAAGAAAGCTTATATAGATTTTGTTTTAGGTTTCTTCCCACAAATTTGTTGCATAATGTGTACTGCTATTACTGAGAGTTTGGGAGAGAGAACAGGTTTCTTAGGCTCTGCTATAAGGTGCTATGCTAGGTTACTGTGCTGCTACACCTGCAGCAGAAATATTTCCTGTGAAGTCTGTGAAAGCCAAGTATATCTTAAAAAGCTGAACACTGAGCTTAACTGTTTCAAAGTTAAAAAAAAAAGCAGTAGAGCAGTGACCATATGGATAAACAATGAGATCAACTATTCAAATACACTTAAATGTTAGCTTCTCAAACCCAAGGTTTTTTCAAAGTTTATGATATTTTAAGAATCGGCTAGGAAAACAGTGTAAATATTGTAGAAGTCAATGGTGTCTTTCCATAAGCAAAGGCCACTTACATTTTTCAGAAACATCTTAAATCATGCAAGAGTTTTATTTTATTTTAAAAAATCATTGAGAAACTTTCCCTTCTGCTTTCAGGTCTCCTCACACTGACACAGAAATATATAGCACAAATGGCATGTTTCTAGAGATTAGTGATAAAAATTATTAGAAGCAACTACTCTTATATGTGGACAGACTAGAATGTACCTGTCTTGTTATATTTGAGGGGGATAAGAGGAGATATGAAAGGGGTTAATAAATACAAGGATAGTATAAATTAGGTAAATATCTTCTCTGTTTGATCACTCACAATACAAGAACAAGGGGACACTGAATACTATTCAAAAGGTAACGCATTCAAATTAATAATTTAAAATTGAAAAATACATTTTAAAAACTACACACAATCAACATGGGGAATCCACTACCACAAAATATCATTATGAACAAGTTTATTTCTATATTTACTCAGATGTAAGATGAAGTTTCCTCCCCAGTCAGCATGTGGGGGGAAAGCCCCCCATCTTAGAGTCACATGGGGATGGGGGCAGGTAGCTGCTGAAGCTCTGACACTGGCTCTCAGCCCAGGTCAGGGTTAGTCAGACCCACAACAGCCTCCTGTCCCCCACTCAGCTTTCCCTCTGCAGCTCCTGTCCTGCACCCCCCACTTGGCCCCCTCTTACAGTTGCAGCTCAACTCTGGCTCAGGCTGGATTCCTTTCTGGGCACAAACAACATGGAAACTCTAAACTTGGCCCCACCAATCAGCAGTGCTGACACCGGGCGTAGCCCAGCATGGGTTGAGCTTCCATGTGCAATTCCAGGAGGGAATCAAGCCTGAGCAGCATCTGATAGTAAGGGTGTGGGCAGAAGAGACAGAGACTGGGGAGCAGGGGTGGGGTAAGGTGCAGAGACTGCAAGGACCCAGGTACAGAGAGTGCAGTTGTGGGGAGCAGGAAAGTTGCAGGGGGAAGAAATAGGGGAGGGTAGAGTGAAAGGGGGCTACCTGACCCCCCCCCCCCGCCACTATTTTTCCTGCTGTAGCAGTGGGAGGGGGACACATTTAAGACAACCCTCTAATAAATTAGATTCTACACCTAACAAGTTCTACCAAATTAATACATTTTTCATATATAAAATCTAATTATTGGGGGGGTCATTTAAAATTTAAAGTAAACTTAGATTCAAGTAAATAGGGAAGTATTCTGAAATGATTCAAGCTTTTATATGGATAACCAGGACACCCACTATTACAGTGGATAAGATAATCAATTTTCATAAAGGATTTATACTCTGAAGCATAAGGGTATATGTCAGGCACTGACTGATGGGGGTTAGCATACAGACATAGGTGGCTTCTGACTCCTGGGACTACCCCAACTCTCACAGAAGTTGGCATCCTGGGAGATTCTATAATGCCAGAAGCCTACTGTGGGCTGCAACAGAACCAGGAAATGTGGGGCGTGAGAAGCAGACACACACAATAAAAACATCTAGGATCATAGGAAACTAGGGCTGGAAGGGATCTCACAAGATCATCTAGTCCAGCACCCTGCTCAGAACAGCATCATCCTTGACTAAACCATCACAGCCGAGTATCTGTCCAATCTGCTCTTGAAAAGTTAAGGGGATAGAGATTCCATAAACCTCTCCAGGCAGCCTGTTTCAATATTTGACCACCCTCTGCCACCCTCCCCCCACAAAAGATGTTAAAGTAAAACTGTGATGCGAACTTATGTGGGATCCCAACAATCATGTTTTCTGCCATGCTACACATATATGGCAGGAAGTGCACTTGTGGGATCCTGTATCAGATTGCATTCTGCCACATTGTTGGTGCAAGGTGAGCCTGATCCCAAGCTCTCCATCCGCTGGCAAGTAGCAAGCTTTTCTCTCTGTGCTCCCCTGGTTGGGAGCCCTGATCAGCTAAGGGGCACTCCCAGCCTCTGGAGCACATGGGAGTCTTGAAAGGCTCCCAGGTGCTCTAGAGACAGGCCACTGGCCACACATTCAGTTAAGAGCATAAAAGGAATGAGTCACAAAGTTATTAGACATTATCTTGTGCAATAACTTTGTGGTTATTCCTGCTCTTATAATACAATCATAGAATCATAGAAAAATTAGTGTTGGAAGGGACCTCAGGAAGTCATCTAGTCCAACCCCTCGCTCAAAGCAGGACCATCCCCATCTAGATCATCCCAACCAACGCTTAGTCTAACCAGGTCTTAAAAACCTCCAAGGATAGAGATTCCACCATCTCTCTGGGTAACCTTTCCAGTGTTTTATTACCTTCCTGGCAAGAAAGTTTTTTCCTAATATCTAACCTAAACTTCCCTTGCGGCAACTTGAGACCAGTGCTCTTTGTTTTGTCATCTGCCACCACTGAGAACACAGTGTAGCTCCATTCTCTTTTGAACCCCACTTCAGGTAGTTGAAGGCTGCTATTAAATCCCCTCTTAGTCTTCTCTTCTCTGGACTAAGCAAGTCCAGTTCCCTCAGCCTCTCCTCAGAAGTCATGTGCCCCAATCCCCTAACCATTTCCATTGTCCTCTGCTGGACTCTCTCCAATTTGTCCACATTCTTTCTGTAGTGGGGGACCAAAACTGGATGCAGTACTCCAGATGTGGCCTCATCAGTGCTGAACAGAGAGGGTAATAATCACTTTCCTTGATCTGCTAGCAATGCTCCTACTAATGCAGCCCAGTATGCTGTTAGTCTTCACAACAAGGGCACATTAGGCATGCATAATCTTGCATGCCTAGTGATCCCTTCCAACCCTAATTTTCATTTATTCTATGATAGAAGGAATAATAGATGGAAGAAGATATAAGAGGAGGAAGAGGAATAAACACAAAGTTATTACACAAGATTATGTGTGCCTAATGTGTGGTCAGGTCACTACCTAAGTAATAGTCAGAAATTTCCTCCTAATCTCAAACCTAAATTTGCTCTGCTGCAGCCTGAAGCCATTGCTCCTAGTCCTGTCCCCCAAGGCCACAGAGAAAAGCCCAGGACCACCCTCTTTATAAATTGCCCTTCAGGTGTTTGAAGATTATCAAATCCCTTCTCAGTCTTCAGTTCTTCAGACTAAGCAGCCCTACCTCTTTCAGCCTTTCTTCATAAGTCATATTTTCCAGGATTCTAATAATTTTTGCTGCTCTCCACTGAACTCTTTTCATTCTGTCCCCATTGTTCTTAAAATGCCCAAGGCTGGACATGGTAGTCCAAGTGAGGTCTTACCAGTGCCAAAGAAAGATGAAGAATCACTTCCCTTGATTTGCAAGTGACACTCCTGTTGATACAACCCAGTATACAGTTGACCATTTCTGCAACAGAGTACAGTTTTTCTCATATTCAGCTTATTGTAACCCCCAAGTTCTTCTCTGCAATACTGCAGTTTAGCCAGTAATTCCCCAGTCTGTATTTGTGCAATTATTCTGTTCCAAGTGCAGGACTTTGCATTTGCCTGTGCTGAATTTCATCTGATTGATGGCAGACCATTTTTCTAGTCCATCCAGGTCATTGTGGATCCTAACCTTACCTTCCAGAGTGAATGCAATCCCACCCACATAGGTGTCATCCACAAATTTGCTTGGTGTACACTTAATCCCATCATCCAAATCATTACAAAGATATTAAACAATGCTGGACCCAAAACAGATCCCTGGGGAACCACACCCAAAAACTTCTCTCAACTAGACATTGAGCCATCGATGACTATGCACTGAGTGGTATGACAAGCCAACCCATTATCTGTCCACCTTACAGCACCTTCATCTATTCTGTATTTCCTTAGCTTGTTAATGAGAATGTCATGGGAGATCATGTCAAAAGTCTTGCTAAGGTCAAGGTATATCACATCCATGTCTCTCCCCACATTCACAAAGCCTGTCACCTTATCATAGAAGGAAATCAGGTTGGTCAGGCATGACTTGCTCTTGGTTAAGACATACCAGCTGTTCTTGATCACACTGTTCTCTTCTAGGTGCTTCACAATAGGTTCCTTGAGGACCTCCTTTATGTTCTTTCCATGTCTCAGTGTCAGACAGACTGGTATGCAATTCCCCAGACTCTTCTTGTTCTTCCCTTTTTTAAAGAATACCATATGTTCTCTTTTCCATTCATCTGGGACCTCACTCAATTTCCATGAGTTTTCAAAGAGGACATCCAATGGCTCTGAAATTACCTCAGCCAATTCCTTCAGTACCCTAGGGTGCATTCCATCCAGTCCTACCTACTGAAAAGCATCTAGCTGAGGGGTGGGCAAAATAGTGGATCTGGTTAGAGGTCAGACTTCATTTCCCAGCAGCCCCTGCTTGCATTGCTGCAGCCAGTTTCCATGGAGACCTCAGGAGCAGCAGGGCCAGGGTTTCCATAGAGGCTGGCCCCAGCAATGCTGACAGGGTGCATGTCTGGGATCTTGCAGCAGTGACAGCGTGGTCTGGACTGGGGCCAGAGCTGTGATCCACTGCTTGCATGCCCCTGTCTGGGGTGTACAGGCACCATATTGCAGCTCTGTCCTGGCTCCAGACCACATTGTCACCACCACAAGATCCCAGCCCTGGAGCAGCTCCCCACTCAACTGCATGCCCTGCCAGAGCAGCTGTGACAAGTCTCCATGGAAACCCTGACCCCACAGTGTTACAGCCCCACTGTCTGGGGTCTCCATGGAAACGGGCCACAGTGACTCGAGTAGGGGCTGCTGGGAAATGAAGTGTGCCACAGGCCTGATCTGGCCTGCAGGCTGGACTTTGCCCACACCTGATCTAGCTTTGCTAAGTGATTCCTAACCCATTTTACCTTTACTAGGCTGTTTGAGTCCTCCCCTATCATTGCTGCTAACTGTATTCATCATCTGGTAGGTGCCTCTATTTGTGAAGACTGAAGTGAAAAAGGCATTAAATGCTTTAGCTTTCTCTACATCATCTGTAATTAGATTGCTTCTCTATTCCACAAAGGAACTTCCCATTCTTTGGTCCTCCTCAAGTCCTTTTTTATTGCCTTTATATCCCTTGCCAGTTGCATCTCAAATCCTGCACTGGCCTTCCTAATTTTCTCCCTGTACACCCATGCAATTCTCTTATACTCTTCCCTAGTACTATGAACAAGTTTCCAATTTTTTTAGGGTTCTTTTTGAGTTTCAATTTATTGAAAAGATAGCCAGTCTCTAGCCAAGCTGGTCTCCCAGCCTTCCCATTCTGTACTTCCTATTATTCTAGGATACCTAGCTCCTGAGCTTTTAAAGGGGCATTCTTAAGAGCTGACCAGTCAGCTCTCTTGGACTTCTTTTCTCCTCAGACTTACCTCTCTGGGAATACTATCCACCAGTTCCCCGAGTTTGTTAAAGTCAACATTTCTGAAGTTCAGTGTCTTTATTCTTCTTCTTTCTTCCTCTCCTCCCCTTAGGATCTTGACCTCTATCATTTTGTGGTCACTGTCACCCAAGTTACCTTCCACTTTCACATCTGCAAACAATTCCTCCCTGTTTATGTGCAGCAAGTTGAGCAGAGCTTCCCTCTAGAAATGAATTACTACATTTTGACATGGTACATGCTGATCTAGTGTCAGTGTGTTTACCTAATGTATTGGGTATCAGATTGGATGATATTTCTATTTATATCTGTAGGATTTGTTATACATCATAAAATAACAAGTCATGTACTTTTACCTTTAAAATAAAAATGGCTGCACATCTAGATTTTTTTTTAAAATCCAAACCAGTATTTTTGGCACCTGGCCTATGTGTAGAATCCCAAAGTGTTTCAGAAAATGAACCTGGCATACCAACTGTAAACTTCATTCACCTATGAATTTAAGATACTTCTCTCCGATATGAAATACAACAACTAATTACCATAACCTACAACAATATTATTCAGCAATTGAATGTGGTAAATGAAGTGGGTGTTAATGGGAAATGTACATATAATGTAATTTGCTAGACTAGAATTTGGATAGGATCTTGGCATTCACACCCCTAACTCTAGAAAAACATGCAATGGGATCTTTGCTAGCCACAAGCTGTAGGCTGTCTCAGGTAAAGTTTGACATTTTTAGAAGCAGAATGTTCCAAAGGACTATGCAAAGACATGGATTTGGAACTGAATCACAGTTCCAAAGGAGAGAGCTAATGAACTGTCAACAATTTCTGCAGCACCTGTGGAAGTTGTTACATTACCTGGAGGTCCTTTCAGAGCTCTCTCCATTCTTAAAACGAGTGCACCCAGCACCTGTTACACCAGGGGTCAAGAGAAGTAAGCAGAATCCAGGGACAAGCCAGGTCAGGAAGCAAATCAGTCAATTGAGATCAGGGTCTAGTAAAGCCAAATGAGGAAGTTGGGAGATCAGGCTGAGAGAGAAGTCAAAGACCAAGCCAGGTCGAGAGGCCAGGAGATCAAGTGGAGGGTGGAGTTGGAGCACAAACCAGAGGGAACAGCAAGATCAAAGATCCTGGTTTTCTGCGTTTAAAAATCCCAAATTCTCTGATTAAAATCCCCCAAATCTGTGTTTTTCTGCAATTCAAATGAAACACTACTATATATAAAGATATCAGTGGAACACCATGTTTTATTGATATATTTATAGTTCTAAAGCAGTTTGGAAGCCTACCAGTACCTCAATCCTTATAATAAAATAAACTCTAAATACCTATATATTTTGACATTTGATTTTGGTTTTGGCAGAAAGTAACAGCTCCCCCTGCCCTCTTTGCTAACTAGGATGTGGTTCCAGCTGTGACTGTTTCCCTTATCCTGCTGCTTTGTGGTACTAAGCAGCCCTGGTAGCCTGGTGCCCTGCTCCTGCCTATGCCATTGCCCCTCACTCCCAAGCCATAGCCTCCACAGCCCTGCTGGTGCCCTTCACTCCTGACCCACAGCACCCATCTCTGCCAGTGCCCCTCACTCCTGACCCACAGCCGCCTGGCCTTGCCACTGCCCCTCACTCCTGATCTGCAGCCCTCCATCTCTGGTGGTACCCCTCACTCCCAAACCACTGCCTCTTGCCCCCAGGCCTCAACGATCCTGTGTGGTGGGTCAGTAGGGGGTGCTCCTGCATTAAGCCTCCCACCTTATTGAGCCCAACCAAAAACCAAGCTTCGAGTGTCTCCCCTGAGGCACCTGCATCCAGCTGACCCCCTTCCTGGAGCACACCCACAAGAGTGGAGTAACTGCTGCCAGCACCCAGACTCAGGTGTTTGTGCCACCCAGTGTACACAGACCCTGTAGACCTTGAAGGTGCTTAACCCACTGTGGGATTCTGGGGTGCTTCTTTTAGCCTGAAGCATACAAAAGCTGCCTCCTGTATAGGAGGAGTGCAAAAAGCCAGGCCCACCTTAGCCAGCCAAGTAAGTGAGCCAAAAATGGCTGTTTCCTTTGCTCTAAAGCACACACCATGAGGTGTGCTATAACAGATAGTTTTTTGTTAGAGATATAGGCAGTGGAAGGAATACAAAACAACCAAACATAGAAAGAAAACCGACCTTGAGCAAAACAACATAGGCTTGTTGCCTTTTGATATGTGACTAAAACAATTAAATCTAAGTTCCTAGCTAGATTTCAGGTAAGTTACTCGCATCAACATCCAGAGAATTCTGGAGGCCCACAGCTTGATTCTGTGACCAGAATATGTCTCTCCACTCTAAGATGGAGGGATCCTTTAAATAACCTTTCTGACCTCATCACCTGGACCCAACAGAAGCCGGCCCATTGGATGCTGACCGATACTTTTAAAATTCATCAGCATCATCAGGTGAGGGGACCAGGATTCCATAGGGCCTTTGGTGGGAATTCAGCACAAGGGAAGGGTGAGGCCCCCTCTCCATACAAATTTACAATCCTGTCACTGAGGAGACCAGGTGAACTGACCAGGCAGAGTGAGAATCCCAGGGGCCTGGGCTCTCTCAGAGCAGAGGCGGGGCAGCCAAAAAAGGGATTTCTTCGCACCTTGTGTGTGGGGTGGGGGGTTGTAGGCAAGGCCAGGTGCCCAACCATAGGTGACACTATAGGTGATGCATTGGGAGGGCATGGGGAAGCACATGCCCCTCCCAGATTTGTGCATCCACAGCGGGCATAGGGTTGCAGCTTGGTTGGACCAGCATGGGTAGGCTTCCCCTCCATAGCCCAGGGGGCAGTATCTGGTGCAGGAGGGGAGAGCAGGTCAGCAAGATGCATTTCTGCTGCCACCACTGCCACCAGGACCCCCACGCCAGCCATACCACTAACAGTGCAAAGAGTAATGGACTGGAGAGGGGGACCAGACTGCCCTCACTTCCTCCCACTGCCAGCTGCTTACACACAGGGTCACAGCTTGGTTCCACCACCATGGCCCAACCACCACCACTGTTGCCGCCACACCCCTCAGGCTATGGCTCTACCCCAAAGGGGAGGTTGGGTGGGGGCCAGAGCAGGCAGCCTGAGGATAGTGGCAGTGGTGGCAGCAGCTGGGCCATTGTAGTGGGATAGAGCTGTGGCCCAGTGTACAGCAGCTGGCAGTGGGAGGAGATTAAGGCAGAATGGCACTCCCTCTGGCCCATTATTCCTTGCGCTGCCAGCAGCATGGCTGGTGCAGGGGTCCCAGTAATGGTGACAGCATCAACAAGTCTCACCATACTGTTTTGCCCTCCCATGCCAGGTCCCACCCACTGAGCCATGGAGGTGGCTACTGCCCATGCTGATCTGGCCAGCATACAGCCCTGTACCCACTGTGAGCACACACATCTGGTGGAGACGTGTCCTCCCATGCCTCCCCAATGCATCTCCTATAGCACCCAACCCCTCTCTTCTGGGAATGTGCACAGTGGTGGGGAGTTGTTCCCACCACTCCAACCCCCTGACAAGCTGCCCACAGCTCCATCCCACTCCCTGGCTGTGCCTTGCTTTTGTGCACTCCCACCCCAGCCACAGGCACTACACACTACCTTGGCTGGGCAATGCCTTCAGCCACCAACCACCAAACCTGACCCACTCTCTTCCTCACCACAGGCAGTCAACATAAGCCACCACCTCAATCTGCCCCCATACCCACCCATGAGTCACTTATGTGCCCTCCCCCCTGCCCTTTAACTGCAGGAGCTGCTCTCCACCATGCTGCCTGGCTGCTACATGCACATGAGCGCACACACTTGCACATGGCACCCTCTTCCTGTGATTGGCCTCCTCCTACTCCCCCCAACCCCAAGCAGCCCCTTGCAGGCTGAAACTCTGCCAGTTTGCAAGGGGAAACCTCTGGTTTCCTGTGTTTTTCTCCTTTGAAGGAGAAAATCCCAGTTTTTCTGTGGCAAATGGAAAACCCAGATCCCTGAAGATCAGTTTCGGCTACGTTGCCCAAGCACTTTCTGTTCCTGTGTAGGCATTTATATGGGGGAAAAAGAGTCATCTGACCCCAACCAGCCACTCTGGTGCCAGGGAGTGGACACAGGGCTAGGCCCTGATGGAGGCTTCAGGCCACCCTTGCCCAATCTAGGTGGTCAGCTATTGGGTGGCAGGCCAGGATGAATGGCTGCACTAGTCAGACTGAAGCCCCTGGTTTCAGGCCGTAGCCTGACATCTACACACATACATCTCACCGATATTTTTATTCCTTCAATATCAACGGTATTGATTCTGAAGGGAACCCTCCCCTCCCCACCCCCCGCAAAGAACAAAAACAAAAAAACCCTGGAAATACTGTCAGTCTAAAACCCATGTGGGGTGGGAATAAAGTATGAAAAATCCACATATATATGCCAATTAGCACACCGGGCATTTTATTTGTACATTGACACTCCTTTTCATTCTGGTTTACTTGATTATATAGCACCCAACCTATAGCACCCAACCCCTCTCTTCTGGGAATGTGCACAGTGGTGGGGAGTTGTTCCCACTCCTCCAACCCCCTGACAAGCTGCCCACAGCTCCATCCCACTCCCTGGCTGTGCCTTGCTTTTGTGCATTCCCACCCCAGCCACAGGCACTACACACGACCTTAACTGGGCAATGCTCTTAGGACTTTGCTTTTCCATAAGTTTGTAGCAGCTATACATTTAGGGTATCAGTATCATGTCTATACTAAAAATGTTAGTATTATTAAAGCGAAAGAGCCAAGCATAGTGCAGACACTTTCACTTAGCTAAGCAACATTAACAAAACTATGAGCTACAATGTTCCTCACTATTTTTCTGTTGCACCTGAGAAAGGTATCTAACTGGTCACATGAGATTACATTACTCAGAAGTTCTCCTCTTATATATACACACATACATATGCCTACACTGGTAAGAATTAGATCCAAAGCCTCATTTCATTTGCGACTTGCAAATTCCGAATCGCAGAACATCTCAGATGAAAGTGTATCAACTCACTTACCTATTAATCTATACTGACAGAGATTGCAATCATGCAGTCAGTTTTATCACACAGTCAATGTTTAATGACAGCTCAAATAAATTCAGATCTTCAAGTTTTATAACAGCAAAACCAGAACAGGTTTAGTGAATATGAAGGCAGATAGAAATATCACTTTATGTAGGATATAGTACAATGGAACCTCAACCCCTGATTGGGACATTTATAAATTAGTGCAAGGGTGCACAGGGAAATCCCAGTGGCCTGTCATAAATCTGGGGAAGCTGGCGTGATGCAGGCACCTAAGATACATGGTTGACAGCCCAAACGTTGCTAGTTCAAGGTCATAGCAGAAGCACTCATAGCACGACCCTGTCATATTCTAACAAATCTGCAAACTATGCTAAATACTTTGTCACAAGAACATGAAAAGGAAGGAAGGATCATAAATCCAATTTATTTAGAAAGGATTTGAGATGCAAAAAGGATTTGAGAAGCAAAAGAGTGCATCCTGTGTCCTTGCTAAACAGTGATTTGTTAATCTGTGCATATGCCTGCATGCACAGTCCAGTTTCCTGCTTACAAATGTGATGAAGACTCACATCCAATCAGAGAGGATCCCCAAGTGGTGACCCTCCAATGGGAAGCGCACTTAGCAAATGGCCCTCAATAAAGTGAACTGTGTACCTCAGAACTAGCACAACACAAATAAATAATAGTTTTAACCTAATTTCTGCTCCAAGTTTACTCAAAGGACATTAGAAATTAATAGCTCTAAAATATTTCATTTTTCACTAAAAGACCTGAAACTGCAAACCTGTATTTGAGAAGCAAGTTCCACATTACAGGCCCTATCTAGTGGCTTGGAGCATAATTCTGTGACAGAATAGAGTCAGCCTCCTTACGTATGAACCTCGTGAACAGCTGGCTAAGGAACTAAATGTTGGCAGCAGTTACAACCACATGATCAGTCCTCACAGCCAGGGAAACATGCCAGATGGCAGCCAAAGAAGAAAAACAGAGTGGGGGAGGGAACAAAAGAGGCTCACATCAAACAACAAAGAACCTTCCAGCATCGTCCTTGGAAAATAAATTCTGCAGTTTTGCTATTGTTGTTATTTATCAAATGTTGACACTGTATTTTCAGATTTGGCTAAAGAAAGTCTCTAGTTTTGATATAATATGTATACATTATCATTATAATCACATTCATTCAAGAGTTATTTCATGTGAGAATGATTACACATACTATTGGCAGCATGTCATTTCTCTAGAGCAATCTTTTCCTTGGAAACTTACTCACTTTGAACACAATTAACACACAATTGGTGCACACAATATGAACAGCTTCTATTCAGCAGGTTTCCTGAATATTCACTTAAATATTTTTCTCTACAGGTCAGGTTCTGCTAGTCCCAGAGGACCTTCTGATTGGTGCTAGGGACCCACAATTCTCACAGAACTCAACAAGAGTGGTGGATATTCAGCTCCTAGTAGGGTTAAATGCCATACACAGAGTCTAGAAGGATGAATATGCAATACATATGAACATTTGTCCTGTGTTTCCAGCATGTTTTAGCTGTAATTATGTGACATGATGTATGAGTCCCAAAGAGGGGCCTCCAACCACATCAGGCCCCATGATGGTGAAAAGGCCTTGCTAGGACAACAGCTTATAACAGCTTCCCCCACAGTTAAAACCAGCACCAAATTTTCAGGGACCTCTAGTAGTGTTTTCCCTAGAAGAAGTAATGTGGGGGGGAAAGCATTAGGTTTCCTGTCAGTGTCTCAGTTCATGAAGTACACCTGGGTCTAGAGAGAGATACAGTCACAAGAAAGGGTTGGATTTATTTCTGGGCTAATGAGTTGTGGAGACTGTTGCAGGGCACTATGGCATCCTGCTCTTTTGAAGAGCTGAAACTGTTAGGGGAAGAGCCCTAGCAGTGAGTTGGAAGCCCCAGTTGCTGGTTACTAGGGCAGCCAGAATGAGCTAGTGGCCCACACCGGCCAGCGGTCAGCTGACCAGAAGAGGCAGGGCCCTAGGCCTATATAAACCCTAGGGCTGGGACCAGGCGGTTCATTTTCCTGCTGGCAACCAGAGGGGAAGGAGCCTCCAGGGAGGAAGTGCCCAGTGAAGCAGCAACCACCTAATATGCTGCACCCAGGGCTAATGGGGCTCCATAAGCTCTGCAGGTACCCTTGTTCACTAGAGACTTAGTGCTGGGGATGTAGTCCAATGCTTTTAAAGGGGCAGAACACACCCTTGTCTTTTGTACTGTGTTATAGCCCAGGGGCTTGTGTTTTGTTTGTTGTTCCACAATACCGATGGTTTGGGTGAGGCTATTAGGGGAAGGAGGAGGCCTTATAGGGGACCCATGGCAGCATGGGGACCCCGGCACCAGAGAGGGTGCCGCCTTTGGGGTGCACCGACCCCAGCGCCAGTGAGGTGCTGAGCGAGACAGGGCTGCAGAGAGCCCAGGAAGGACAAGGGGGCCAAATTGCAACAAGGCCCAAACCAAACAGCATCAGTACCATCAGCAAGGCTTGGGGCGTGGTAAAGGGGCAGTTGGAGCCACTCATAGCCCATAAGGCTAGGGTGCCCCAAAACACCCATTGTGACATCTATTTTTGGAGCGGAACCCACCAGAGGTCCAGAAAACCCATGGGGTCCAGAGACTCAATCAAGACCATGTCTAAGAGGACTTAAAGGCAGCCTCCCTATCATTTAAACCATCAAAGAAGTGGCGGGCAAGAATAGAGGGTGCCCATTGGGCCAACTTGGCACGGTAAGGGGGTCTTAGGGAGATCACGGCCATCCTGCAGGACCCCATCCTGTGACAGAGACACAAGAGCAGCTCTCTTCATATTGTTTATGTTGCATATGAAGATGGCTCATCTGCAAAAGGGCAATGTGAATAGAGATTTTTTGCTAAGAGGCTGGAAAATCAAAATAAGGTATTCTTTGCTCATTTTTGGAGAACTTGTGAGCTTTTGTTAATCTATGAAGACCCAGACCCTTTCTCCATTTCGTAAAGCTGTAACCAGAATGATTCAACTGTATGGCTAATAATACTTCAATTCAGTTGTTCCATGGCATTTTTTCCAGACTTTTTTTTATTGTTTAAGAACAACAAAGTACCTAGTTAGCTCTGAAATAGATTTTTGTTACTTCCAGTTATTTATACTCTTGTCCCATTTCCAAATCACAAACTGCACCCACATTTTAACTGTAGACTTGCTGTACTTAATCATACAGCTGAATAGTAAAGATAAAAGGACGTCCTGCCCTTTGGGCGGGGGGCTGGACTCGATGATCTTCCGAGGTCCCTTCCAGCCCTAATGTCTATGAAATCTATGAAATAACCTAATCATCAGCTCAGATAAATATTTTTCCCCCATACAGAAGGTGAATCAGAAGATATCTCCCTAAGAAATCCTTGCCTCCGTGATACTAAAGGTACAAACAAGCATTCATGGGACCCAGCACAGCTAGACAGCTTAAAGTCACCTAAACATGAAATGGGATTTCCATGTGCAAGTGTTCACTTTCCACCAGGAGGAGGTGCAGGCAGCTAGAGGCAAGCAATTTTGGGGAGGTGGTAGGGCTGGTGGGTCCAAGAGAAGGAATGCAGGCCCACACCAGAGGGGGATATCAGCAGGTCTGCAAAAGAGACTCTCCAGTCCAGGGAAGAGATGGTCAAGGGTCTAAAAATAGCCTGGTCAGGGGCAGGGTGTTAAAAACAGTACAGCACAGCCCCAGGACTATGTAGAGTGGCTGGGCTTTCCCAATCCCAGGTCTGTGCTGTGGACACGTCAAGCATTTGTTAGACTAGGTTAATCCATTTTAGATCAGATGTACCCTTGCTTATCTAAAACTAGTTCTCATCTGACAAGAACTAATTTTAAATGGGGTGTGCCTTTTTGGTGGACCTAAGCCTTGTGAATGCTTGCACAGAAACCCTAAGGTTGGTTAGAGTGATCTAAATGTACTGCTTGTACTCAGCCTAAGAATGCTTGCGCACACAACCTAAGGTAGTGCTAACCTAAGGTCAGTTAGAATGCCCAAACCTAAGGTCAGTCACACTTGTATGCATCCCAAGGAACTCTCAAGGGGTTCTAGGTATAGCCAAAAGGGCTTTAGGCCATAGCTTCTTAGGTGTTGAAGGAGTACCAGGTAAAGAGGCTACCCTGCAATAGGATTCCACTTGAGAAATTCTTACTGACAGAAGCCAGAATTTCCATGGGAGCTGAGGAAATCATATGGAGCTACAGCACCTCTGAAACCCTTTAAAGTGTATGTTTACCCTGCAAGCATCTCTTGCTAGCTAATAATGGAAGAGAATCTTCATCCTTAAGTAAGAATTATTCATCCTTAAGTAAGAGGCAGTGCATCAAAAAAAAACACAAAACAAACTCTTCAAAATTAGATATATGCAGTACAAATGTCACATGTGAGCAGAACTTGCACTAAGTCAATGGTAGCAAGATTTCTGAGCATTCTACCACAGAAATATAATTTCATCCTAAAAGTCAATTCAAATCATAGCCCCTTCCCAAGATGAAGTAAAGTCTGAAAAGTAGAACAGAGTTGCTAAACAAAGTTTGTCATGGAAAACTTGGACGTTATTGTCAAATTGTCATGTGTTAATTTTTAGAAACCCATGCACATTGACATCAGATAGTTCAGTGACATGAGCAGAACTGTCTGTTGATACAAACAAGGTTATTGAATTACATTGGGACTATATACTGTAAAATTCTGTAGTAGCTTTCTAAAGATTGCACTACAGCTCCATTCACACTATAGGCTATGTCATGGCAATCTACAATATTATACCAATATTAGGGTTTTTTAATCCTCTTTTTAATTTAAAGTTATAGCTATACTGGACGACTGCTGTTAAAAACAAAATCCCTTTTCTAAATAAGCTACTGTCAGTCTGCTCTCTCTTGATAATTTCCTAGAAAAGTTCTACGTATGAGGGTCTGGCAAGACATCACCTACTGGTACCTGTAGAGCTCAGCTAAAATTTAGTTGTTTGAAATTCTAAATGGGGAAAAAAAAAATTCAAAGCTGATTTAAGGGTGTCTTTTCTGAAAACCAAATAGTATGCAACACCATCAGTTATTTAGCTGTAATACTAAATGCATAAGTTTAAAAATCTGCTTATCAACCTGCTTCTTTTCTTTTTAACAGAAATGATTTACATGGAATTTGGAAACATCACAAACAATGCAAAATAATTTTAAAAAATTAGAAAAAATGTCTTTGAAATGTATTTTCCTTCCTATGTCGGCAATATTGACAATATAATTTAAATGGAAATGCAAATATTTGGTAGTTGTGGGTTTTTTGTTGCTTTTTTTTAAAGCTTGAGCATATCTATTTCATGTCAAATCTCTCTCACACAAGATATTTTCATAAAACAACAACTTTAAATACAGCAAACCAAGAATCATTTGATGACTTCTATTTTGCAATTTTTAAAAACTATATCTATCTATGTCTATGCTAAGGAACTATTGATTTTTTTTTTTTTAATGATATATATATAAAACATTTTAAAAAAATCAATAGTTCCTTAGCACTCAAAAATAAGTCTAGGTTTTAAATATTTTATCTGGAAGGAAGGCAGAACAACTGTGTCTTTTGCATAGGAAAATACTGAAAGAAGTTTACCAACATCATGTAATTAATACTGTTTTTATGATATATATTAGTTACCAGTTGTTGGCATTGTTGTGTAAAGCACTCAATCTCTTATTGGGGGAGACATTGAACACATGGAAATAAATAAATATTGATAATTACTTTTTATATCTATTGTTTCATCAGGAAGGTACACCACAAGTCTGTAAGTATGCTGTATGACAGTACTGGGTTTGTTGGCAAAATTATGTTTATATTTAAATATTAATTTATATTGTCTATAATATTATATATGTTAAGGTATTTGCAAATTAGTTAAATATTCCTAGACATTGCTTAAAAAAGCCTCGCAGCAATAATGTTTAACTGCAGAAAACAGTATACATTATAGGGACAGCAAAATTTTTTTTAAAAAAGTAACAACTAAGAGAAAACTTGAAGCAATTTTTTTTGGTCCTTAATATATTTATTTTTTCCACATTCTTGAACACTTAATCATTTAAAAAAAGTTTCCTATTTCTGCTTCATTTTCTAACTGGTGGCATTACGTATATGCAAAAGCTTTCACCAGCAACTAATATTATTTCAAATTTCATACCACTAATCTGTGTAACTTTCATCAACAACAGTACATGTTAATCCACTCATTTCTATGCTTAGAGTTGGAAGAGACGATGAAAAAAAAATCATATTGAAAAACATTTACTCTGTTAAAGAATACAGGTTTAAAGGCTGCCATTGCCCTTCATTTTCATATAGTATTATTATGTACATATATAATAATTCAATATTTTGCTAAAATAAATGCTAAGCAAAGCCCTTATGACACACACAAACTAATATGAGCTACAGTAAACACTCCAGGGGAACAGATTTCCAGTTTTCTGTATGCTGTAAGACTAGGAAGAACACTAGAGCTCTGCAGTCACACTGAACTATCAATCTATACCCCACCGTGAACAGATAGAACAGATACCTGTAGGACTTCAAAAAGCGAAATCTCATCTTGTTCTTTGGAGACGGACGAGGGATAGAGATTCCTAAGGGATCCCAGAGAAAGGCCATTTGCAAAGATAATGTCAAAAGCGTCTGAAAAAATACTGTTCAAAATAGGAAGCAGGACAGTTGTGCTGGAGGTGCCCTGCAATAATCATGAAGCACTTGTAACTGTGTAAGGGAATGTCCTTTTCTTATGGTATGCTTTGGCAGAGATGAGGCTGGCTGAGAGCATAGACTAGAAGGGATAACCAGGATTTCCTGCTGCATGACACTTGCCCTTTGCATGGATGTTTCTTACATTCAGGGTGCTTTTCTCATTACTAATGTGAGAAATTCTCATGGTAAATCTGTTGGTAATTATATCAGTCATGGAACAACAAATACACATTTGACAATGTCTTGCTATAGCTAATGCTCCAATTGTTCATTGTTACTGAAACAAACCCCAAATCTGTAGCAACTTGTGTTAAACTCTATTTAAATATAAGGTTAGACAGTAATATTTTCAATGTGTTTAAGCTGATGTGAGAGAGACAAAGCATATACAATAATAAAAATACCTGGTAAGGTGGTAGTTGCACAGGGATAAAACATATCCTCTGACTCTTAATTGACTCACTGTTTTTTCACAATAATTCTACCCAAGCTTATCTTCTTTCTTCACAATTTCTAATGGACATCAATTTATATCATTAAGCAGCTTTTCTAAAAGGGCTTAATCATCTGTGAGAGATCAGCCACTCTAAGAGGGAAGCGTCAGACTGGTAGATCATTTTCAGACTTGGCAGTTTTTCCTTCGAGAAGGCTGCATCTCTTACTGAATGACAATGGCTGACAATTAAACCCAATTTACTGCTAGTGATGCTCCAGACACATTCAGAAGTTTTGTGGGGGCAAGGCAGGAGGGGTATTCTGTTGTGTTTAGGCATTAGGTAATTTTTCGTGGTGCTAAATCTCAAGTATTTAAAAAATGAGAACTTCAGTCCAACCGTAGTAGTGGTGTTCCACCGTACATATAGAAGACCCTACTTTGAATTCTTAATCTGGCGTCTCCTTTCCTAGAACAGCACGGGGTAAAAAACACAGAAGCAATACGCCATATATATTGTTGATATTGGTTGAAGCATCTCCAATGAAGTCAGTATAATTTCCTTATAAAATATTTGTATATTATCTTAATTGTTTAGCATTTCTTGACAGATATCCCTATAAGAAATTAAGGAATAGCATAAATGATATCTGGAAGAAATGTAGTCTGGATATACTTGTTCACAAGAAGAATGATGGAGGAGGAAGGAATTTTGGGCATGCACCTGAAGGTTTCAATGGGAACTGGAGGACAAGTAGAAAAATGATTTTTTATGGACAAACTGCTTTCATTCCTTACTTGCTAAAATACATTATAATGATTTGTATCATAACAGAATATTGAAATTCACTCAGTTCACAAACAAAGCTATAACCAAATATATTCAGCTTTTAGGAAGAGCCATTTTCCTGTGACATAGATTGAGACTGGCATTATACAGAGAGTCAAACTAGAAACATCTTCACCTCTTGAAATAGGCCTTTTGCATCTATACTTTTTAAATTAAATGAAAGATGTTTGTTGATTTTTAATATATTAAAATCTACCACTGTCATCAGCATTGTAAAGATTATGTAGTATAAAATGGATCAGTTATTACTGAACCACAACCAATAGCAGTTTGATGCTGAGTAGCTCTTTTTGTTTCTAGAGCTATTATTTAGCTTTACAATAATTAAAATGATTATTATTTGAATGGTTAATAACTTATTGCAAAATATAACTGCATAATAATGATGAACATGAACTTTTACAGAAAGGCATTATTTCTCTCCTGGGGAAAAATAGAGAAGGGAGAGGCTGCATTACTGTAACTCCAACTTCAGTAACACAACATGGGTAGGTATGTTTCATTTTCACATTCTATTTTTAAAAAAAATGATTACACGAGCTATACTAATGCAAGTTACAGAAATTGATTTTTAATAAAATGAAATAAAAGAAACTCACTTAAAAACCAACATGTTTATAATTAGTGATCTTTTCTCCTCCTGCCCCACCTCCAATATTATCCTAAACCTACTATCACAGCCACCCTCAATGAGGTCAAAGAAATAAGCTTCTTACAGTTAAGATTACCGCAGAGTAAATTTAAACATTGATTTCAAATACACTTATTATCATTATTATAGGGACACAGAGTGACCACCTGTATCATGACAAACTGCAAAAGGTTTGTGAAAATTCAGGGAAGTGCAGGAACCAAAAAAATCCATACCACACAAAATCACTACTGAAAATCTTCTGAAGTCCATCTCTAGAAGTGGTTTGTTTGTTTTTAACTACTTGGTTACTGAATTGGAAATATAAAGTATTCATCAAGCATGGAAAGTAACTTGATAAAAAGCAATATTCAATAAATATTTTTGGTAATATTTTTGTGGGGGTGAGAAATAATTATGTATGCAACTAAACAGAGATATAATTTCATATTAAAATGATAAAGCTAATTGTTTTATTTGTTCATTACCAACATTTGTTTACAATTCCAAGGAGATTATGTGATAATATTTTGATGTAAATACAAGTTTATGAAAAACAATGAAACTAAGGACTTTTGGTTCCTGTGAAATATTCTTACGCTTCCTCAAATCAACATGATTTAAAAGTTTGAAATGTTTAATTTAGAAATGAACACATACAAAAATTCTCATATTGGAGGAAATAATATTTTCCTTAAATTAATTCTATTAATGTCTCTGAGTAATAAAAGTGATAAATTATAATACTGCATAAGGTTATGATTAAAGTAGATGCTAACACCTAGAAATGCCTGAAGGCACAAAGGCCTGAAATGAGCTGTAGTGTGCAGTGCATGCATCTGTTGATGATACTGAGCTTTTAAATCTTCCTTTCCCCATCTGCAAACCTGACAGGGTTGCAAACCAGCAGGGGGGCTGACAAAACCAGCGTTATCACCCCCTGTGAAACAAATGCCTCTCATTAGTTCAAGCTCTTCTTAAACAGCTTTTTCCAAGGAAGAAATGGAGAGACATTACCAGCTGAACTGTTGACAGTGGCGGACTAACAGGGGGTTATAATCCTCTGAAGGAATTTGCAAAACATCTTTCATAGACCAGCCCACGAACTTCACTTCCTAAATCTACTGGATACAAAAAAATCATGGACTAAATATAGACATTGGATTTATGACACATTACAACCTGCTTGCTGTATCATAACCCCAGGTAACCTGCCTGCAGCTGATCACTTACATTCCCTCACACATTTCCCTCTGTCCCCCACCCCCCACTTCCCTCCTATCCCTACCTTTTGTCTTCCAAGCTCCCACTCATTTGCATTTTCAGAGACCTGCATGTTGTAAATTAGCTTTTTTCCTACCTTGGAAAACACAACACCAGCAGTCTCCCTATGCTGGAAGAAGGGTGTTTAAGGCTGAAAGCTTACAAAGAACATTTTTTCTGAATATTTAGTTGGTCTAATAAAAGATATCATATCTACCCAAAGACACTTTCCTGTCTATGTCCTTAGACCAACACTGCTACAGCCAACAACCTACAAAATCAGCTCTTACATAGCTCGTTTAGTACCTTTTGGGTACACAACATGAAATGGGGTCTAGTCCTATATTTCTCCAAGGCTCTTTTAACATAAAGAACTTCCCTCTGTTGTACACAATGTTGATGAATGTAGTCAGGAATTTGAAAAAATGATCTATTAGATAGTTACCCTGAACCTTTCTGTTTGGATAGTAATAATATATAAACAACTCTAAAAAATGAAAGGCTAAACTTGCTGCAGACTAAAAAGTTTGAAAGAGACAGTTCTAGTTCAAAGTCTAGTCAGAGTTATTTAGACTAATTTTTAGGATTTAACGTATAGTTTGTTTAATCAGAATTTTCCCTCTTCAGTTTTCAAACAATGCATGAAGTTTTTGTTGGACAGCTCCAATTAAAATACCACTGGTAATTACATAGCTAAAATAAAATATTTACTCACTAGTTAGTAGTGATTGGTTTGCATGAACTCAAATATAAACAATTTGGCCATGCATCTGTGCACACTGTATTAAAGCCAAGATGTTAATCTTTTCAAGCTACATTTAAGAAATATTTACTGTTAGAATATCCAAAATCTATGAAAGTCAGAAGATTTTTCTCTGAAATGTACTTAAAATACTTTTGCCCTTCTTTTTATAAATTTTCTTCTAAATTACTATTTTAATGTTATCCATCTACAGAATTTATGGTTTCATAAAAACTCTGTTTTAATTTGAAATTAATTGCAAGACTTTGAAAATATCTATTTTTCTCCTTGAATATATATAATTAATTTAAATAGACAGTAGCCTGCCCATTCTACTTTGAGTGAGAAATTAAAATCCCATGGATTTTCATAAAAATGGGTACATTTTTAAAAACTGTATATTAGACTTTTTTCTTTCTTTCTTTCTTTCTTTTTTTTTTTTTTTTTCATATTCAGCAGATGAAAAGGTCCAAATCTGCCAAATTTATATAAGTTATAAATTATTACTGGTCTAGTCTGCCTTGCCAATAAAATCCATGAAAGGAATCCCAACTTTCTTTCATAACAGCTGGAATAGGGAAAGTGTAGTTACATTTTCTTTTATTCAGGTTTACATAAAACATGATTTTTGCTAGGACTACTGTAGTGATGAAGTGACCCTTAGTAAAGCAAAGTATTAGTTTTGATTAAATGGTGTAAATACTGTCATTACTTTAACTGAATAGATATGGCATTCTTTATGGATTCATTGTGGGGGGGGGGGTTAAGTCAAATGAGGAAAAGGAAGGTTCTGAAACATCTGGATGCCAAAAGAAATCACTCTCTTCCAAAATCCTCTAAGAACTGTTGAAAGATTAACCTAAAGAACTGATTATCTGACTCAGCAATATACTTTGAATGTTCTTAAGCATGCTAAGAGTCTCATTCACTTCACTCTTAACTCTCCTACTGACTTGTTAAATTTTGCCCTCAAAGTTTTAATTTTAAATTATTAGAAGAGGATACTGCAATATCTTAATAACTGTTCCTTTCCACGGAAATCACCTTACTAAACACCAAGCAAGGCCAAATGAGGTATTAACGCACAATACCTTATCTCAGGATCATTCACTCTTGTACTTTTTAGTCCCACCCGTAACTTTTTGGTGTTATTGTCACTTATACCTCATAGCACTCTATCTTCCTGATTCTACAAACATGATTCAATGCTGGAAATGCAGGAACAGATGACCTCTGGAGGTCCCTTCCAGCCCTACTTCTCTATGGTTCTATGAACTAACACATCATTGTAGCGCATGTATTGTGAAATAATGTTTAAAGAAAGCTTAATTTAGATATAGATACATAGAGAGGTACCTATATTCTATTAATATATAGAGAGTACTGCAAACATCATACAGCAAAATGTTCAAATGCTCAGAAAATAAAAGGAATGTATCTATGTTGGAAGCAGGCCACGTAGAGAACTAACTGGAAGATAAAAGGAGCATGGAAATTCTCTATGGCAGATTAAATGCTAATTATATACACAGTTAAAAAAAGGAGCCAAAAATGCACTGGCTTGAATAGACAGTTCTTTCATTAAACCTGGTAGATACCTATCACCTTGAGCAATGTCTCCCAAACTTTTGATACCTGGGGCAATTTTTTTCTGGATTAAAATTGACATTTCAATCTTACACCCAAAAAAGGAGAACAGGGAAAAGTAAAGGTAGCAGAAACACAGTTTCTAGATGTCCAGTCCTAGTGCAGGTGCCCAACAGTGGGAAGCTGTACATACAGTCACAGCCTGGGGACTGGGAGAAGCATTAGTGGCAGTGTGGGTACAGGGAAAGCCCTCCTCAGGGGAGATGGTGTCAGACTGAATGGGAGCAGCAGCCTCTGCAACAGCATGCACTGAGTCGCTCTGCTGTGTGCTCTAGAACTGAGGGGGTGGGTAGTAAAAAAACTCCAGGCTGCCCTGGGCATAGACATTGCTGGGATGGGGTGGGGCGGGGCGGGGCGAGGATGCAGGGACACTTATTCGTGAGTGTTCCTCAGAGCAAAGTATAGCTGGGCAAGGGCAGGGGCAGGGTGAGGGGGCTGCCAGCAATTGGCTGGAACTGGGAGGGGAGGCAGAGGAAACCACATTTACCTGCCCAGGAGGAGGGCACAGCTTGCATACAGAGCAGGGTGGAGCCCAATGTACCCAGGCCCCAGTGCCAATGCCATTTCTCCCAGTCTCCGCTCCTGGCTGTGTGCGGGCCAGGTCAGGCCCCGGGCCCTTTTTGTTGCTCTGCACGCGGGCTGTGGCTGGCAGCCCGGGCAGGCCGGGTCGGAGAGGGAGGTCGCCGAGCTAGAATTAGGCACAGACACGTAACGGTTGATTTTAAGATTGTTTACTTACACCAAGATGGTCGTGGTGTAGGCTGAGAACTTGCTTGTGTTGCGGTTACAACAGAAAACACAAACACACGTGGAGTTTGCAAGGCTCCATGCAGACAGAACACGAACAATCACGTGGAGCTTGCTAGGCTCCACGCAGACAAACTCTGGATGTCCAGGACAAGCGCACATTAAACTCATCGTTACGTCTTATAGTAGGCTCCGTTCGAAGATGGGAAGAGGTGGGCGGTGGATCAGGCCGCCAAACTCCTCTGAGCGACACACAGGGTTTCTATTACCCTGCCGCGCACACCCAGAGTCCCCACGAACTGGATGCGGAGTCCTCTTTGGCTTAGGCGGAAACTGCTCAAGCCTCTTATACGGCTAGCAGGCCAATCGCTAGCCGCCACGTGTGAATAATTTAGCACTAGTCAATTGCGGGGCACGAATTTGCATACGACGAGCGGGAAATCTTTGCACCGTGCATTTCTGTGTTGCAAAGGGAAATGCACCCTGCAAAGATTGCTGCAAAGTGGCGGGAACACTCCTTTGCATGCGGGTTCTCTGCGCAGCAGAACTCCTCCGTGCAAGGAAGCTGTAAACCCACGGGGATAATTCTTAGTGCCGAAGCGCACACAAAAAAAATCAGACCTTTGGGTCATGACAGGCTGAAGTGCACATGCGGCTTCCAGCCTCTGGGGGACTGCACCAGGACATCTGCAAACTGCTGCTACAGTGTGTCTTGCCTGCACCCTAGGGATATGGCCACACCGTGCTCTGCTGTACCATACTCTGCATATATACTGTGACCCAGCTTAAAATACAAAAGAAAAGAAAGACAAGCATCACTTTTCATGGCATGCTTCTGACACTTTTGCGGTATACTAGTATGCTAGTATACTAGTGACATGCCCTTTTGGGGATCCTTTTTGGAAGCTGTCATAAAAAAAAACAAAAAACTATGCCCACGTCACTAGCAGGAAACGAAACTTAAGCCTTCTTTGCTTTGCAATAAATCCCTGGCATAAAACCCGAGCGAAAAACTGCTATATAATTGGAGATTCAAACGAGAAACAGATGACGTGGCTTAAATCGATTGGTGACAGTGTAAACAAAACCATCTTGCACTTCCACCCAAATTGGAGAACTCTGAGCACACAGCAGAGTAAACTTGGTGGATTGATCACCCACCAACGACTCCCCGTCATCGACTGTCCCGACGTAACCAAAATCCCCCTGCAGGCCCGTTAACTTGTTCTCGGCTCGTTAACTCGTTCACGGCGCCTCGTTCGTCACGCACGCTCGATTGTAACCTGATACGTACGCTCAACTGTAACTAAAGCAAGTCTGCTACCTGCGTCGTATTTCATCCTGAGGCGGCGTAAGTAAAAATCTCCTATAACCAACATGCGTCTGTGCCTGGTTAATTTCACTCCATCCATCAATTACCCACCTGTCCAGTCAAAAGTCTGAACACTCTGGTGGGAGTCAGAACACAGCTGCCGGCGGCTGCGATGACTCATGACAGAAGCTAGCATATATAGCCGGCATCCTTAGGAAAGGAGTTACAGAAAGAAGCTACAAGGAAGATCTTAGCCTCAAATGAATCAGGCAAATTATTCACCAGCAGAGAAAAGGTAGATCTTAAATGACATGCCATAATGTCATGAAAGGACCACAAGCCAAAATTATTACGGAAATTTACATACAGAATGAACAAGATTTTGGACTGAATTCATTGGCTTCCTGGCAACTGGTTTCAGTTGTGGAGGGCAGGCATTATAATTTCTTTGGTACAACCATTGTGCCAAGGAGTGTATAGAGTAGAGTTTTAGTATTATGGAAATGGGCATGAATGTCTTATTTAGAAGGTGAGCATACAGGGTTTTATCCCACTGCTAATCACTGCATATATGCATACACGTATTGCATTTATGTGCACATACACATGTTCATTTATGAGAATAAATATACACAGCAATCTTTAGATAGTCATAATATGTTGCTCTCTGCTTTACAAATTATACAAATTAAAATATGGTGTAGAATTCATTAATGACAATATGTTGTTATGACAGCTACCCAATTAATTTTGAAATGTTTTATCAAAGTGTTTTTGTTGTCACATATTTACACACAGGACTGTCTGTCCTTCACTACTTTAACACACAGGAAAGAATCTCTAAATGGTAAGAAAAATTAAGAACTGTCACACCAACATATGCTGCCATTGTTTGTATTTTTTATTTTAACTTCTGTTGCTTAAACCTAGGCTATTCAGCTCAGCTACTCTCCCAGCTGGTGACGATGCACTTCAAGGACAAATGACATCTCAAGAATCACAGAGGAAGCCTAATTTTAGTTCACATGAAACTGAAGAACTTGCGCAAATGATTACCAGGCACCTTTGACTCATGTTTGGAGCTGGGTCATTGAAAGGGGATTTAACAAAGAAGCAAAAAGTATAGAAAGGCAAGATAGCCTGGAAGGCTTTTCATTCTTCCTGGGAGATTTAAAACACAAGTCCTGGGATCTTTTACCACCTAGGGAACTACTAGAGATCCATGAAACTATTAATTCTGTTGACTATGAACATGCTCCATCCTTCAAAGGTAAGGTAGTGACATTTCCAGAAATACGTACTTAGCACCTGCCCAACTCTGCTGTGCCTAATGGCTTTAGAAGCAGAGATAGGTTGATGTGGACTCTGAAAATCTTATGTTTGGGTCAGTGTAAAAGTGGAACAGATAACTGAAATTAGTTATTTCAAAAGAAGTTTAATTTTCCCAAATCTCAAATAGCTATTTAAACCAAACCAAATTTAAAGACTGCATTGTAAATTACAAAATTCTGTTGGTATCGTGTACCATGATATATTATATTTTGTAAAAATTGAAACAAGGATCATATTTTCATGCAGGCATGACCAACCTGCAGCATAGATGACACAAATGGCATGGTAGCCTCCATGTGTGGCTCACATCAGACTGGAGAGAGGGGAAACAGCAAACAATAGATAGGGCAGGGAGTAGAATGCAGAGCATCAGATCAGGCAGGGAGCATGAGACTGGGAGCAGAAACCTGAGCAGCAGATTGGGTAAGGGAAAGGGATCAGAGTGGTACTTGGGGAGGGTGTGGGGCTAATTTGTGACAAGCCTGCCAGAAAGGTCATCCCCCACTCTTATCATGTGTCATCTGGCACATGCATTAAGTGTTGCTAACACAGTACCACAACACAACATTTACAAGCTATGTGTATTAATGTCATCAGAACTCAGCCCCATTCATCTGAGGCCGATTGAGAAGCACATCCCTGTTTTCTTGATGCTGAATGGATTTGGGAGTTTATATACATATCAATCTTTCCTTAAAAGGTAGTTTCCCACATAGGTAGTCAGGCTCTTAGAGCAGGGGTTGTCTACTGGGGATATGCATACCCCCAGGGGTACTTGGGAAAGCCCTACAGGATACACATGGGTGGGCAAGGATGGAGCGCCGCCACCCACCATCCTGTGCAGCCACTTCCCAGGAGCAGGGTCGGGGGGGGGGGAGGAACAATGGCAGTGGCACCCCTCTGCAGGCTGCACAGGCGCTGCTCAGCCGACTGGCCATGGGTTGACAGGGGAAAGTTGCATGCGGTAGCAGCCACCACAACCCACCACCCTATACTGCCACTACTTCATGTCCAGCCATGCGCCCTCCCTCCCCCCGCTCCACGCCTGGCCACTGGGGGTACACTTATTTTAAAAGGTTGAAAACCCCCATCTTAGAGCATACAGTGCAAAGAGGTTACATGTGTAAGAAGTAAAAGAGACAGGGGCTTATTTTTACGTAGAGCTATAAAACCTACCTATGATTTCCTTACTGGAGTGCAAATGAGTTTTGTTTCTGTCCTGCCTTCAAAAGAGCATAACAGACCTTGTAACAGGGAATTAAAAAATCTGATAGCACAATGTGAAACAAAGGAAAGAAGATCAGCTCTCTAGTTAAGAATATATTAATATACTTTAAAGAGAAAAGATTCTTGAGGAAAAACTAAGATTTTGCTAACTCAGCTGACCAAATAGGCATAAGCATAGAAATTTGGTGTCATATCATTACATGATTCAAGAAAGCGTCTTTTATTTGTGATATTACACCCTTCACATTAAATACTACTCCAAATATCTAGAGTAGGACTTAAACTGTTCATCCTTAAAGTGTTTTAATAAAATATTGGCTGATTAAAACTCCAGTATTCACCTGGGCATAAAAAAATATGGCCCATATTAACAGATGTGAAATAGAGAAGTTAAGTGAGTTGCCCAAAAGCATACAGAGGAAAATGATATCTGAGCTGTGATTGGAATTCTAGTTTCTGAGGATCCCTCTCCTATACTAACACACTATACAAGTACCATGAAAATCTATCCAATACTAGCATTTGTTGTGCAATGCTATAAGTAAAAAGGGATCAATATCAAACAGAGAATGATATTGTGGAGAGGAATAAATATTGAATTTTTTTTCTGATTTTAAGTCTAAACCTATTTGTTATATATTGCAAGAATAATCTGATATATTATACATTAAAGCACAATGATTTTATGAACATAAGACTTCTGTGAGTATGTTATAGAATGGTTTTCACTTGCAGATTTGTATTATAAGAAGACCCAAGATCAGAACTTTATATTTAGTCTTTTTATCAAAAAGTGCAATAATAAAATTCCTAAGAGCTCCTGTGAATCAAATTTAAATAAACTTACAGAGAACAACTTAAATACAAGAGCAATATTTGCTATTGTTGGCTATTTTTAGGAACTAGACAGATTACAACAAAGAAAATCTTCTGTGGCAAGTCGTTTCTATTTTTTTTTTTATACATGAATCCTGATAAAAAAAAGTGTAATTGCAGTACAAAGAAATATTTTGGCTCCATGTTGTAATACTCAACACACATCAACACTATATAAATAAAGCTGTAGTACCATGAAGGGAGGTTGATTAGCCATGCCAGCTCCTCATGGTTTATGGGGTTACTAAACTTATGTGATTGAATTACACCTTAATTACATATTCTTGATTTATACGATTCCTTACATCAGGCTGATTTTCAGACTTCTGTCAGTTTATCTGCAAAAAGACTTCCTTTCTTCCTTCTTGAAAATGTGCTTTTGTGCCCTCTAGTGCGCAAAATCATGAAGACTGTTTAATACAAAGCTTCATATTGAGCTATTGTTTCAAAACTGTAAATACATAGTCATGTGGCTAATGGGATCACAGATTTATTTCATTTTAAGATAAGTTACAGGTCTGGAATAGGTCTAGAACTTTAAAGTTTTCAGTAAATTCCCCAAATTCATGCCCAGGAGTTTCTGTCTAAATCTTTCTTTTCTCCCCACTTCCACCTCACTTAAGAGAAGTAATTCAACTGGAGATAGGAAGAGAGGGAAAAGAAGGATTGCCTTCCTATATTTTTCCTCATGTCCATGACACTAAACTGTTAGTTAAGGAAATTATTCTTATTCCACCTGGCTCTTAACATAATTCAAATTGGCCAGCATATTTAGTTCCATACTGGGATTTCTGAGACTCTTCTACCAGGAAAGTCAAACATTTTCTACACCCTCCCCACCCCTGTCCCTTTCCCTTTATAAAATGCCCTTTCAAAGACAGATTACATTCTTACATACTACAATCCAGGATCACAACAAACTGTTGGAAATCAGTTTTTAAGACAGGAGGAAATGCACTTAAAAAAAAAAAATCACTGTGTTTCTCTGGAGAAGTTTTGGAGAATCACTTTAAATAACCAGGTAAGTCCACACAGCCATTTCTAATTTATTGTTTTTGTACTTGAAGATCTTTTTGTAGCTTTTTCCTTTAATAGATCAGAAAAATACATTTGCTAGCTGAAATATATACTAGATAGCCCCGACAAAACACAAAATGCAGAGCTGTCCTCAGATCAGATTTTTCCTCTCAAATGCCACTAGACTTCATTATACATGGGCTGTATATCCAACAGGAACAACATCATATGAAACACACAAACAAATCGCCACTTGTTCAGGTCACTTAAAATCTTATGTGAATGAACCTCTCTGTAGTCTGGCAATGAAGTCACACAAATGCTTTTCATTTACCAAGTAAAAAAAAATTCAAAAAATTAAAACACAATACTAATCTTTTACAGGAGAAATCTATACTATATGCTTGTTTTTAATCTGTAACAAATTCCTTCTTTATCATGGAGGGGCAGTGAATTTGTGTGCAAGATAATAAACAGGATATACTATGCACTTGCTGTGTATAGTCATGTACCAAGCTTGATATTCACACCCGATGTTATATCATACAATGCAAAATTATAATGTTTTAAATATTATTTGAATTTTCTACCTTCAAGTGACAAACATACAAGGAGTAAGAGGTCATATAAAGAAAATATACCCATCATACCTGTCTTCTGTTGAAAAAGGAATAAAGAAGTTTTGAACTTACCTATGAAGAAAGATATATTGCTTAAAATTACTTGCTGCATTTATTATCCAGAATGTTTAATATCTTATTTTTCAGCATTGTAAACTAAAACCATCTTTGTAGGTACATTTTACAGTCAGGCTAACATCATGGAATAAAATATATACAACATTCATGCTCTGATAAGGCAGTATTACAACAAAGGAATAGCCAAAGCACACTTTAAAACAAAGTAATTAACTGATTATCTGACTCTATACACCAAAACTGAACATTTTATTTACATAAGGTGTTATATTAAACAGTAGATTCAGATTGTGGAATACATTTCTTGAGTCATATCATCTATTCGAATGCAAACACACTAGATTTGCCCTAGGATTATTAAGTGCCCTGTGTGCACACCTAAAGAGGAAATTTGGCTACATTTATAGATTGCCTAAGTCTACTGTACTTCTTTCTTCCTAAAACAGCTCCTGATAACACTCTTCACCCCAGGTTCACAGCCCTCCTCCACTCCAAGCAGATTGCTTGCATTTTCATGGAGCCTGTTTAGTTCAGCCTGCCCTCTGCTGCTCTCTCAGACTTGAAGAAAGGTTCTTGATGCCTAAAAGCTTGTCTAACAGCTCTCCCAACAATACAGTTGATCCAATAAAAGATACCACAAAAAATCTTGCCTCTAAAATAATTTTGTAATCTATCACAAAGCTAAACTTTCTGGATCCGGCCACTTATCAGATCAGAACATCCGGTGTGTAAATTTAGTCCTTCATTGAACACACTTTACATGAGGCTTTGCATTTTTCTTTGTTGCTGTTGTTGCTCACTGGCCAACCCTTTAGAAAAGGGTTGATCTGAATTGGAAAGACAGTATTTCAGTTCTTCTCACTGAAATTAAAAACCAAAGATACTCACTTTGCTTATCCCAAAAGAAGACATTTTAATTCTATTTCAGGTATCTTTCACAAAAGCAAAGAAATAGAAATGAAAGACTATATTTAGAAAATGAAAAAGGAAGATTAGGAAGATGACTTCACAGTAGTGACAAGAAGCCTTTTCCTAATAGCCTTCTAATCAAGGGCCTTAACAGGCAACTAGCCCAGAACAACTCCCCAGTTGGCTAAAACTCCCAGAGCCTCTAATTAGCAACCTCAGCCCGACTGATGAACCACATAGCCACAGTTAGGGCTTTCTGATTGGCTGCTGAGGAGAACAGACTTCCCATTAAGTCCACCTAAGGCAACAAGCTAGCCAACAGTTTTGCCCATAGATCTGCTATAGTAAGCCTCCTTGGAGCTTGTGTTTTTTGTTTCCTAACTTGTTCAGCTCTGATTCTGAACTGTGGTTGTTTGGAAATTTTTCATGGCTCTAGAATTTGTTCTTTGACTCTGGAACTCTGATTTGTTTTGTGAGTTAGACTCTACCCCAGAAGTCCCCCTTGGTTTGGGTAATTTAGATTCTAGTTCCTGTCTCTGGTGCTCCCCTGATAGCCTACTTTTATGTTAGTTCCTTATGTTACCCAGGATATCAGAAAACTGGGTTAAAATTCCTCCTTTCCTGGATGGGATCTAAATACCATCTCCCACTTCCCAGGGAAGTGCTGTAACAATCAAGGTCTTGGCTCTCCTGGGATGGAGGGGATATCAAATTCTCCTCTGTGCGCTGTTCCACTCTGTAAAAAATAGTCACTGGATCAAGGACTAGAACCCATGCCTCTCATATTCATGTGGGCGCTCTAGCTACAAGACTATTATCTCACACTTACTCAGGTATTTCATACAACATGTCACTTTTTTGCAGGATGGGTTAAGACAGTGGTAGCTGAGAACAAGCAAGAGGTGATGGTTAGGGCACTCCCTTGGGAAGCCAAAGGTGGATTCAAATCCACTCAGGCAGGAAGAAACTGAACCCAGGGTTTGCATATATTCACCAAGTGCCTTATATACCAGGCTATTAAATAAAAATGGTACTCCCAGTTTCTTCCAGGAATCTAACCTTGATTTTTTTTTTTCCAGACCAAATTTCCAAATAGCTTAAGGTTGACTGAAACAGCCTTTTACTCTGCCAGACTATTTGGTCCAGCTCCAACTTAACACTAATTTTTAAATACTGTTTTAAATTATATGATCAAAATAACATGTCTGTTGGCAAAGCAGTAGTCCATCATAAGGCATATTCATAGAGGCTAGGGACAGACATTACACATAAGCCAGTTTAAGTGATCAGAAATTGGTTTAAACCTGTAACAGAACATAAGTTCAATACACATAAGCCAGTTTCAAAATGTCTGAAACTGGTTTAAGATACACCTGTTTGAATGTAGTATCAGACTTAACTGATTTGGGTCAAGTGAGTTTAAGCAATGTCTATCCTAGATCCCTTCCTGGTTTAAGTTAAACCAGAGTCACTCAACATCCCAGATGCTTTGCAGCCCTGGGCTAGGCTGTCTGCTCCAGAGAACAGGGCTGGCCCTGCCCCTCTGCTCCCTAACCAGAGCTTTGGTGGAGACTGCAGGCACAGCAGGGTCTGCCTGGCTTCTCCTCCTCCCTCCCCCCACCCCTGCTGCTTGATGGTCAAGCAGGGATCCACCTCCCTCTGTCTCCCACAGCATGGACTCGAGCCCCATGGACCCTAGGCATGTGGTATGCTCAATAATGCTGAGAAGTATGTGCATGTCCAATTTCACTGGGACAGGCAGACAGACGAGTGTCTGCTTAGGTCTTTTGGGAGCTAATCAACAGGTCAGCTAGTAATGTCCCTATGTTACTTCCTTAGAAAAAGCTGTTTAAGAAGAGCTTGAACTAATGAGAGAGGCTTTTGTTTTGTTGATGGGATGATAAAGCTGCGTTAGCCACCCACTGCCAGCTCCCTCACTTTTCAGGTTTGCAGGCAGTATGAAGAAGCAGGGAAAGGGAGATTGTATTATAAGGACTAGGGACAGACATTACACATAAACCAGTTTAAGTGATCAGAAACTAGTTTAAAACTGTAACAGAACCGATTTTCAGTGCAGATAAACCAGTTTGAAAATGACTGAAACCAGTTTGAGATACTACATTCAACCAGGTTTATCAGACTTAACTGATTTGGCTGAAAATGGGATATGCAATATCTGTCCTAGACCCCTTACTGGTTTCAGATAAATCAGATTACCCTGTGATCGTGGCATGCTCTCTGGCTGGGCAGGGCTCTTTGCTCCACAGCAGGGCTGGCCCCTCTCTTCTGCTGCCTCGCTGGAGCTCAGCAGTCTCTGCAGGCATTTGCCTGGCTTTTGCTCCCTGCTCCCCTCCCTACTCTGTGCTAAGCAGGCATTCCCCCGTCCCTCACAGACATCTCAGCATTAGCTAGCAGAACACATGCTGGCTACAGTTCATGCTATGGGAGAAACAGAGACAGACAGGCTTTTTGGAGCTAATGAACAGGTAGCTTAATGTTCTTCCTTGTAAATGCTGTTTAAGAGCTGTTTGCGCCCCCCGCCCTCATCCTTACCACTCCCTGCTAAACAGGAATTCCCCTCTCCCTTCCACCTTGCAGAGAAGGTATCTGTGTATTAGCTAACAGACCACATGCTGCATCCATGCTGAATCAACAGTCTTAATGGGGCAATAAACACGATTATCAGCTCCCCCAACCCTGGTTTGCTTGCCTGTCAGTTTGCTGCAGACAGTATACAGAAGCAGGAAGGGAGAGTGAAAAACTCTGTATCATCAACAGATGCATGCACTGCACACACCTGCTTGCCTCAGAGCGCTAGACCAGGGCTGTAGGCTGACAACACTCCTGCCCCTTGAGCAGTGAGCAGGGAAAAGCCTGGGACTACAGGCAGGCTGGGTGTTTACACCCTTCCCTAATCAGAGCCCTGCTGGAGTCTGGCCACACTCCCTTCAGCTTAGCTCTGCAAGAGCAGGGAGGTCTATGCTAGCACCCTCTGGCTTCCAGCCTGAACCACTGCAGGCATGTGCCTGAATTTCCTTAGTCCAGAGGGATTGTCTGTATGGTTGGAAACTGGTTCAGCCTAGTCAGGTTAGATTAACCTGCAAAGACTGGATCAATTCAGGCTCAGGCTTTTTGAATGTCTGTCCCTAGCCCTCAGAGTGCTAGCCCAGGGCTGGGGTCTGGAAACACTCATGCCCCTTGAGCAGCAAGCAGGGAAAAGCCTAGGACACTGCAGGCAGGGTTGGGGTTTATACCACTCTGCAATCAAGGTGTCTTTCCAGGGCTTGGCCATAACCCACCCCCACCCCATTCCCACAGCTCAGCACTGTAGAAGGAAAGGGAGCGCTGCTGTAGCACCCCCAGCTTCTAGCCTGAGCCACTGCAGGTGCATGCCTGCATTTCCTCAGTCCACAGGGAATATCTGTACAGTTGCAAACCAGTGCAACCTAGACAGGTTAGACTAACCTGCAAACATTGAATCAATTCAGGCTCAGGCTTTTTGAATGTCTGTCCCTAGCCTGAAGCACAGAACATATATTAGCAGCCTAACATAAGAGTTATATTTGGGCTTTCCTTAGAATGGAATATAGTATGTTTGTAAAGCCAGAAGATTATCTTCAATGTACAAGTAAACTGGAGCTCAGAAGACCCAGCTTCAATTCCCCATTAATCCACTGACTAGCTCTGAGGCAGTTCACTTCTCATTGTCTCAGATGACTTCTCTGAAAAATGGATTGGACATATACACATTACAGTTGTGAATCTTAATTGTGTATGTGTGTAAAGTGCCCAAAAGTTCTGAAATGAGATGTGCCATATGGAGCTACTATTAAAAATATACAATATGTAACAAAACCGACTACTTCTGGTTTCAAATCATTATAATTGGGATGGTATATTGCATATGCCAGGACTCTTTGTGCATTTGATAGCAGTGAGTCAGGGGTTAATAAAAGAAAAAATAATTATGGTAGTGACCCAAGCCTCCCCCATCCCTGGAAGTGTTATAACTATGAGGCTATAGAGGCAGGCTCCCCATTACTTCCTCTTTCTAGCCCCATGATTCTTGTACTCTTGTTTACCCAGTGGCCCAATTTCAACAGGAAGGGTGGAGAAAGACCTCACCCCTCCTATTCTAGATCCCAGTAGTTAAAGCACCTTCCAGGGAAGTAGGACATACAGGTTTAAAAACCTCCAGATAAGGAGGGTCTAGAACTTAGGTCTCACTTTCCAGATGAGTGCTGTACCCTTTGTCATTGGACAAAAGGTAGGTGGTACTACGAACACAGGGCCTACCCTTAAAGGCTAGACTAGGCCATTCTGAATTGTAAGTGTTTAGAGGAACTAGGCACCTATCCTTAAACAACAAGACTGAAATATAGTGGATCACAAGTGAACAGATGCATCTAATGGTTAGTGTGAGCCAGGTCCTTACACTCTAGAAAAGATTGGGAGTTTAGACACACCCCTGTCCTTAATGTTGCTGTCTTAAGGTGCCTCTGGGCTTCATCTCTGCAGTGATTAGAAGTAGTCACAGGCACAAAAGGGCAGCTCTTTGCTGTGGGCAGTAGCAGAACTTGGGTCAGTGGCACCTGCTGCACTGCCAATCGTGTAACTAGCTATGGCAGCTGCTTTTATTGCTAGGTTTCCACCGAAAGAGATTTTGGGGGCCAATACCGATAGCTGATTTTTAAGGAGGCATATTGGCCAATACCAATCCGATTTCTGATACAGCTGTGGGCGGCTGGTAAATCTGTTGTAGTGAAAGGGGAGGGGGGGAAGGGAGGGGAGAGGGAAGGGGCATGGGGGGGGCAGATAAAGGCCCCTGTGGTGAGGGAGGGAGTGGGGCTGGGGTAGGTGCTGCCCAGCTGTGGGGGAAGCAGGCATGAGATAGAGCCTTGGCTCATCCAGGGGGGACAGGGGGGGCGGCTCCCACTGCTGCTCCCACTGTTTGCCTAGGAGGGCACAGCAGGGAGTGCTCCTGGAGCTATGCTGCGTAGGCCAGGCAGGCTGCAGCACTGCGCTCTGGGCAGTGGGGGGGGGGAGACAATGGGAGGGGAGCTACATGGGGGGGGCTGCATCCACCCCAGATTTTGCAGTAGCTCCCCGGTAGCCCCCTCCCAGCACCACCGCTGCCCATTCTGAATGCAGAGCAGCACGGCCCCTGGCCCCAACCCACAGCTCTGGGGGCACACGTCCCACCCCCTCGTGCCCTCCTGGATGAGCGGCATGCAGCAGTAGGAGCCACTCCCCATGTCTCCCGGACAAGCTGCAACTCTGTCCCTTGCCCGCCCCACCCCAGGTGGGCAGTGCCTACCCAAACCCCAGGCCTACTGCCTCCCTCACCACGGGGAGGGGGGGTTGATGTGCCCTCCCACACTCTTTCCCTCCCCTTCCGCTTTCACCACAACAGATGTACCAGATGCACGCTGCCGGGCTCTGCTCCTCACTGCCTGTGTGCTTCACTGCAACTGCGCACATGCATTTATTGGCCAAATTATCAGCCATATCAGGCCAATTTTTGATATAGCCAATTTTCTTTATATCAGTGCCGATCCGATATCAAACCAATGTATCGGTGCACCTTTAATTATTGTGTCCCCCACTAAAGTGGCTTCTAGTGTTGCTGCTCTGATTGCTCCCTCCACTCTTTGTTATATTTCCAAGTGGTCAAATTTGGATGCAGAGCAGCAGAAACACCTAGATTATAAATGTTAAGCCACTTAAATGCAGGAGCCTCTGAGACCAAACTCAATCTGGCCCTTCAATTTTACTGAAATTCAGTGGGAGTGAAGGCTTAGCTTCCTAAAAGCCTAAGTCACATGAGACCAAATTTTCAAAGTAAGATAGGCAGCACACCTGTGAAAATGTGGGCTGTAGGCCCTTTTGACATTTTACTTTATTCAGTCTATAATCACAGTACAATCTATCATAGTATTCTAGGGACTACACCAAATAGAGACTCATATTAGACATGAACTGAAGCTGATCCAAAATCAGATGCTGAATTAGTGGTTCAGACACACAAGGTTTAAGTGAGATTCACTGGCCAGTTGTAGTAGAACATTCAAAGTTGTTTGGAATGAAGGGGTTTGTTTGCATCCATCTCTAAGTCATGACTCGTACCAACAGTCTAGGTAGTTCACATCTGGACTTAATATTTTCTAGCTAAAACATTAGCAAGAATCACACAATGCTTTAATTTATAAATACATTTCTTAACTGAACTCCCTGTTCTGGGGAATTCAGTTGCTTAAGAATTCTTAGTAATTGTTGCTAGAATCGCATCATGTGTCAAATAAATAAAACAAACATTTCAGATGATGTCATGGAATACAAATGTGATCTGGGTTGTTACTGCATGAGTATGTTATTTATGTTTGTCCACTAGATGTCTCTAGATATACAGCATCCACCTTCCCTGACATAAAGGTGAAGGTGAACCAAATGCTCAGAGCTTTATAAATATGTTTCCAAATATGCAGATAAGGTTCTTTAGGTAAATCCAATGTCTTTTATTAGACCAACTGAAATAGTTAGAAAAAATGTTCTTTGCAATTTTTCTGGTACAAAAACCCGAAGAAGGCCGGATCTAATAAAAGATATTGGATTTACCCAAAGAACCTTGTCTGCCTATGACTTTAGACCAACACGGCTACAACCAACATCCCTTTCCAAACAAGCTGTTTTTAATATATATATAATATATATAAACGATATTTATAATCTATATAATCTATATCTACATTCAAATATATATTAAATACAAGTATTCTTAAAATGCAGACTTCCTTTTATAAATCAGAATATTCCAAAAAAGAAATTTCAAAGAGCTCAGAAATAGGTCATTCATTCAGAAATTTTTCTTATAAGACTTTTATTAAAAAATTAAGCTCAACTGAATAAAGGTGAGCTGAATAGGCTTTTGGTTGTTTTATTTTGTTTTGTTGTGTTTTTTACCACCTACAAAAGAAATCAGCTATAAAATGATGGAAAAAGATAAAATAAATTCCCTCTATCAGTGATTTGAGGGAAACTATTTCCATGCAGCTCTTAATACTTATTCAAATGTAAATAGATTAACAACATTCCAAGGGAGAAATATCAGACACCTGTGCCAGGAACCAAATTATAGTTTCCAGCAATTACTGTGTATCTTGTATTTCTTAATATTTTTACTAAGGTTCAAGAAGTGAGATATGGCAGGTGCAGAGTGGGCACATGTGCATGAGCCACTACGTTGCCATGGTGATGAGCTATGGCAACATGGCTCATTGCTACGGTGACGTAGCAGTGGACATAGTGTTGGGGCATGAACTGTGATGCCAATGCTACTGCACAGGAGAAACAAACTACAGAACAGTAGCTCATTGCTATTGTGCAACAGGGTCAGAAACATAGGCAGCGGAAGGCCAGGGCTAATGGGGCTTAGCCTCCCAAACGCAGAGCAGCAGGTAGGGCCTCAGGGCAGCCTACCCGCAGGCTCCAGGGTGCTGCAGCAGGGGGGAGGGGGGGCGTGCACACACAGACACGCAGCTAGAATCACGGTCAGCCAGGAACACAGCCCCAGTGTATAGACTACTGCCTAGAATGACAGAATGGCAGGCAAGTTTCAGTCTACTCTGTGAAGGGGAAGGGGCTTGGGGGGGGGGACCAGATTAAGACCCCCACAGTGTGGGAGGGAGTGGGGCAGAAGCAGAGGTAGGGGCAGGGGCTGGAGTGAATGGGGACCCAGGCTAGGTCATGGGATGCTCAGAGCCCCAGGCGGCTCATCCAGGGGTGTGGGGGAGGGGGCTCCCAGTGCTGTGTGCACACCGGCGAAGGACTGGAGGTCATGTGCCCCCCTGATCTGTAGATGGAGTGAGGGCGGGCTGCCACTGTGGGCTGGGGATCTGCTCCAATACATTCTAATTACAACATGTTGAAACACATGTGTATAGACACCTTCGATTTTGTGTCTGACTGTGCATCAAAAGATTGAGTAGGTATGCTGCGTGTCTATGAAAGCAGATATTAGTGTTATAACAAAAACTTAATTTTACTTGGTAGCAAAAAAATAAATAAAAAATCTTTTGATGAAGCCAGGAGCAGGGATTTATAAAATCTGAGATTATTGCCCAGTTCTGTCAAAAATTTCATATGTGACCTTGAGGAAGTAAGGCAGTGTAGATAGACACATCATAAGGATCTAACTAGGGCAGAGGTTCTCAATCTTTGGGCTGCAGCCTGCTGCTAGGCTGTGGTGGCTCAGCTCCCACTCCGTAGCACAATTGGCTGCTGGACAGGAAGTAGTCACGGACTGGTAAACCATGGCCCTTCAGAGCCAGGCAAAGAGGATGCAGCTCCTTCTGCAGGGCCCGCAGCAATACAGGGTTTGGCCCACCCCACTGCCCGGGGGGTAGGGGTATCCTTACCTGTCTGCCAGCCAGAAATTCTGACTGCGGTCAGCTGTGATGGCTGGGCCACGGTTTGCTGGGCCACGGCATAAAAACATTGAGAACCTCTGCATTAGGGAATGTCACAGTGAAACAAAGAATGCTCACTCTGTGCATGTTGTCCATTGATGTGGACATAACAGAGCCAACTTAGTGCACCACCAGGCACTCACCAATAAAGATCATATTTTATGGAGTGCTTATGGAGCATATCCAATACCACTCCATTTCAGGAGACGCAGCATGCAAAGCTTCACTGCAACACTCATTACCATTGTTCCCAGGTGATGCAGACATGCCCTAAAAGTCCAATCCTTTTGGAAGATTTAGACAACTTATTTTATAAAGAGGGCCTTCACTCTTCCATGAAATCTGCTGTGGAAATATGAATGTATACAAATATATATTTCTCCTTTTCTCTCCTGCCATTTTTTACCCAATTTATTCATGTTATTTGTCGTGTTATTTTTTTAAATGCGAGTAAAATAACTTAGAAATCTGTAAAAATTATAAACAATAATCTTCAAAAAGAGTTCCTTGACATAAACTCTTCTGGAATATCCTCAAGGACTAAGTACAGACAATCAAAAAGCCTGAGGCTAAACTGATTCAGTCTTCACAGATTAGTTTAAGCTGCATAGATTAAACTGATAAGCAAGTGAACAGATATTCACTTTTGATTCCAGATATGCAGCCACATACCTGGAGTGGCTCAGGCCAGAAGCCAAGGGGTGCTAGAGCATGCCTCCCTGCTTGGCTGGAGCAGACAGCTTGGGGCAAGGCTAGCCAGCCCACTCTCCAAGTGGGGAAGGGTTTACAGGGGAGATGCAAAACATCCTGGGATGCTGGAGGACTGTGAGTTACTTGAATCTGCAGGGGATCTGAGACAAAAAAAATCAATAAATCGATGTAACCTGAATCAGTTAAGTCTGCTACTACATTCATCCACATTCACCTTAAACAGATTTCAGCTATTTTGAAAGCAGTTTATGTGCACTGAAGTTCTGTTATATTATAGAATTGAACCAGTTTCTGATCACTTTTACTGGTTTATGTTTAATTTCTGTCCCTAGCGAATGTGCCAACCTTCAGTTTTGTCCTTGACTGCATGTAAAATCATATACCAATTGAGGCAGGATTGTCCCTCTTTGAGTCAAATTTTAATACAGCATTGGTTGACAGCAACTTCATAATAATTTCTATCAACTTCATTATTCTCAAAAAGAGCTGGTTTTTAGTGAATTGAGATATTTCTGAAGTGACTTCAACAATCTTTTTTAAGCTAACAGATGAGTCACAACAGATGAAGATGAATGATCAGGCAATCATGACACTTGACATGTCTTCAACTTGTATTTCTGTTTAAAGTTGTTATGAGAGTCTCACAATATTAAAGAATTTATAGCTTCCTGTTTAAAATCTGGCTTGAATGATGAGAACTTTAAAATTAACTACTTCAAAATACATTTGCTTATAACAATGCTATATTCCTTATTTGAGTTTTCTTGGGGACTTTTCCTTGAAAGTAGAATCATTCCAATTACTTCTAAATTTAAATGGATTTGCTTTCAAAAAGTTGCAACTTGCCCCTGATCAAACAGACTGAAATGCGTGACCTGTCATTTTCATAGGAAGTTGAGGTTTATTTGCAGAGTTGTGGGCAGATTGTTTCCTAGCATGATATCAAACAGGAGTTCACACTTTTATGCATGAGTTAGTATATCATCAGTTCAAGCTCTCCTTTCAGGATCTTTTTCTACATACTTCTTAACCTCTCAAGTTGCACACAGTGCAAGCTAGATCTCAGTAACTGAAATTCCTCCTTATTGGACAGAGGATTAATGAGGTATTTAACATTTCATATTGTATTCCTTGAAACACACCATTTGTTAAGGTGATTTTTAAACTGACTGTTGTTTCACAAAGAGTTTCCACAGTACCTCTTACTGGCATCATGGCTTACCAAATTTAAAATTTACCCATTACTATATGTATACCTGTATTTTCTTAAATAACACATGCACTTTAAAAAAAAAAATCATCTGATGGAAACTGGGATGTGCGTGTTACGTAAGAAAATATGTAACAGCAGCTTTTGCAGAAAAGGCCTCTGCTGGGAAAACACTGCATGTGCTGCATAGAGGGCAGCACAGTGAGTATCTGGGGCTCTCTTACTGATGGCTATGCAACTGTGCTTGCTGCACTCTGCATGTGCAGCATTACTTTATATGGCAGAGCCTTGTGCTGAAGAAGCTGCTCTTGACTCAGTAGGAACCTCTGTACCAGCACCCAAAGCTCAGGTCCATCATACTTCCTTGCTTGCCAGCAGCATAAACAGAGAGGGTGGGTCCAGACGAGCGTAGTCATGCAGTATGTGGTGCTGTAAACATGTTTGCAATATGTTGCATATGTTGGACAAGCCTGAGTTAGATAGTCCTGGTACAACCTAAAGAATTCTTCATGCAGAAAAATGAAGCTGGTCACTGTTTATAGCCACTACAAGTTTTAGAATAGTTTAAAATGTGGGTTAAATGAAAGGGGGTCCAGTTCACATCTAAGCTGTTGATTAAACTAGAAAAAAGTAATCACATTTATATTTTATTTATGCAACATGATCCTCCACCATCCAGAGACTGACAAGAAAGTAATGTAAATAATATGGCAAGCAAAGACCCTTTGACCCTAAGGCATAACAGAACTGGGGAACTGGGATCAGAGATTGCAAAAGGGCAGTCAAAGATCTATGAAGTCTGGCTTCCTTCTTCCCCTTGTAAAAAAAAAAATTGTAATTTTTGCAGATGAAGAAGAGAAGAACCAAAAGAAGGTGTGTGGTATGGGAAGTGGGTGATCTCGGTTCATATTCCCTTTGGCAGACAAGGAAACTACACTTGAGTTCCCCATCCTCTCAAACTACTGGGAATAAAACCTACCACATCTTCCAGCTATTTTGTGAATCTGGCCAAAGCACAAATGGCCACTTCACGAGAAAAATAACCTGGGAACAGCCAGAGCTAAATCACTCCCAACAGAGTTTCTCCTGGGAGAGCAAATGTCTGTACACGTTTTTTTCAGAGAGAAGCCACACTGCAGTCCTTCAGCATCCCAGGGCACTTTACTCTCACCCCCCTCCACCTCCCCAGGGAGACAGTGCATTGCTCAGGCTTGACTCTTAAGACCTGGATTGTCCACACATTAAACCTTGAAACTAGTTTTAAGCACACTATAGGTAGCTTAAGTTTACACCACTCCAGGGCAGGATTCTTTCTGATCCATGTTACCCAGCTCAAGTTCCATTAATGTGTAACCATTCCTCACAGATGACCTGACCAAATTGCAGTCCTCCAGCATTCCAGGATACAGTGTCCCCTTCCTCACCCTCCTGTTCTGTGTGGACAAGCTTTCCACACCCTGAAATCTACTGCCCAGGGAGCAGTTCTGACACCAGGCCAACTCCTCTTCCTGCCCCTGGGGGTATGACCTTTGCACTTCCAGGGGTGCAACCCCATGCAAACAGCCTGCAGAGTGCATGCCAGCTAGTATGGTTGAAGGGCATGGAGGGGTCCAGGAATGGGGTCTAGGGGGGAAGGGGGAAACAAAGAAGGGGGGGCACATCGGGTCCCCATGAACTGTGGCTTCCTTCCTAAGGCAGGGACAGTAACTCCCCCAAAAGTACCTTCCTTCAGTGCTCCCATCTCCCAGTCATCCTGGGAAACATGACCAGCACCCCCAAACCCCAATCCCAAATCATTAAAACATAAGTCCTTCTTTCATTTTCTTGCTCTTAATTTCTTTTTTAAATCTTTTTTTTTTACTCTTTTTATTTTATCCTTCAGTGGTTGGATGACATCATTTCATCACCTTCCCTCCACCCCCATTTCCTTTCCACATCCCATTTGATTATCCACCCCCACCCTATTAACTCTCCACCTCCCAGCTACAGGTTCCCACCCTCCCCCAACCTAATTCTTGCGCACCCCTAACTACAGCAGGCATAGGAGCCTGTCCTGTGTCACCAGACTTCTAGTGGCAACTCACAGCTATAGCTCCTAGTCAGGCCCCTGCTCGCCAGCCTTCTACTGGCAAGACAGCTGTGCAGGTGGGGGGCAGTCTGAGAAGGTTTTTAGTCTTAAGGTGTGACTGCTCCAAACCTGAGCTAGCATTAACACTGATCAACATTTAATCAGCTAAGAGTGCAACATGTAACAAGGCCTTTATTTGTATCATAATAAAGATTACTGTGCTGTATTAAAAATTAAACTGTGTTCTCACCAGTCACACAAAGGGCATTTTTACATGTGTGCCTGATGCAGTGCCAGGCACTTTTAATTAGTGAGCCATGCTAATTAAAATCACCTGCGCATCACATGCATCAGCGGTGCAGTGCATTGTCTGCATCAGCAGTGGGGTGCTTTGAACTAAAGCACATCGAATGTGTTTTACTTCAAAGCACACTGCCACCATTTTCTCAGTGCAGAGATGCTAATACATGTGATAAGCGAGGCTGCCAGAGTGCATCAATTTACATGCTCCAGCATGTAATCATGTCTGCTCTGACATGCTGGATTTCCAGTGCATCAGAGCAGGCTCCCCACATTTTTGTAAGTGTCCATAATTCTTACAATGATTTCCCAACCTGCATGCTTCATAGGGAGCTGCAGTGAGCTGGGTCTCTGCCACTTGTGCAGCCAGAAGGAAGCATGGGGAGCTGAGCCCAGGAATGAGTCCCACCCCTGCTGCTGGATCCTACCAGTGACCTAGGACTGGAACTGGTTCAAAATTCTGGTCTTTCCCAGGGCTGGGCCAACAATCAGCTGATTGTGGGTCCTAGTCCCGGGACCACAGATTGTTCATATTATCTCTGTGGAGCAGTTGGATGTGCTACTTCATATCATCTAGAGATACTTTTTCCCATAAGAAGTCCTAACTTTATGGAAGCATTCTTAACATGTTTCGTGAAGTCAATGAAGATTTTCTTAACAGTAGTTTAACCAGAACCCTCTCAAAAGCAAATATTTCTCTGACCTTCTTTGCTTAACACTCCCTATACATTATTTTTTATGGACTTCCATATCTTTGGCCAAAGTAACTTGTCTCTGGCCAGGGTCACTTCTCGCTCTGTTCCAAGTGAGCCATTTCTTCAATGGTTTATGGATTAGTTTCCTATTATTACCTCAGCGGTGCAAATAGGTCCTAAAGTTTGTCTTGTGCCTCAAGATACTGCTGAAATTCAAATTCATCCTTCAGACTCAGCTTGTGATTGATTTGGCTCTATAATTCTGCCAATTGGGGATTCACTGGTTTGAGCAGATTTTTGGCTCATCAGATCACATCTTTTTCTGGTGCTGTTTGCAGAAGAGATAAAATATGCTAAAATTGCTGAAATTCTTTCTACATGATCCTCATTTGGGGCTATCACAGCTTGAACAGTTGTTGAAATGCTCTTGGGATCATATTCTTATGTATATTATCTCAAGTCTGTTTCCTCATTTAAAGGTTCATTTGATAAATTGTCAACATCGATGTTCAGTTTCAGCATGGTATTTAAGGCAAAGTTAAAATATGAGAGCTCTGAAACTGATCTATGACTAGAGTCACTTAGTTTTGCCAGTGTTCTCATATATCTTAATGCATTATAATTACCAGAAGCAGGAAAATATGCTTAGCAGAGATAATTGTGAATATTTCAGTAATAGGTCACCTTAGAGCTATGCGCTCTGACTTCCTGGAATGTAGATGGCAGCTGTTTTCCACAGGTGTTAGAATTTGGGTTTCATAGACAGAATTGTAATGGTTTCTTTTCTTATATTGGAACAGTATAGCCTCCGACTCTCATTTGAGACATTAGTATGCAAATAGACGTTTTCTGCAAATCTAGATAGACCATGACTGGAGAATAGGTATGGCATAGATAAATTGTTCCTAAAACCTTTAGTATAGTTCTCTCCATACCATTGGCAGCACAGATTGATGGGCAACTGTCCTAGTACCATGGCAAATGTTTATCTTTATTCTTGAAGTGAGGGCATTTTAGGGATTGAGAAGGAGGCAATCCCTACTATTCTATACATGATTTCTTGCCTTAATTGTAGACAAGAACATCACCAAGCTAGAGCATGCATACTTCACCTTTCAGAACTTGTAAGAATGATGCAGGGGCATTAGGGAATAGGAACCCTAAGAAATGATGAATGCTGTTAGGAGTGCATGTTGTTTACTTATATTGCAGAAGACAAGCTTTCCCTTGATTAATACTGAAAACAATTAGTTCCTATGTAAGTTATAAAAGATATCCTGAGTTCTGCATATAAAATGATCATAGAAAATTAGAGTTGGAAGGGACCTCAGGAGGTCATCTAGTTCCACCCCCTTCTCAAAGAAGGACTGTCCCCAACTAGATCATCCCATCCAAGGCTTTGTCTAGCCGGGTCTTAGAAACCTCCAAGGATGGAGATTCCACAACCTCATTGGGTAACCTGTTCCAGTGTTTAACTGCCATTGTAGTGAGAAAATTCTTCCTAAGATCTAAACTAAACTTCCCTTGCTAAAACTTGAGACCATTGTTCCTTGTTCTGTTATCTGCCACCACTGAGAACAGTCTAGCTCCATCCTCTTTGGAACCACCCTTCAGGTAGTTGAAGGCTACTATTAAATCCCTTCTTAGTCTTCTCTTCTCTAGACTACATAAGCCCAGTTCCCTCAGCTTCTTCTCAGAAGTCATGTCCCCCATCTCCCTAACCATTTTTGCTGCCCTCTGCTGGACTCTCTCAAATTTGTCCACATCCTTTCTCTAGTGGGGGGGAGGGTGGAAGGGCCCCAAACTGGACACAGTACTCCTCACCAGAGCTGAACAGAGGGGAATAATCTCTTCCCTTGATCTGCTGGCAATGCTCCTACTAATGCAGCCCAGTATGCGATTAGCCTTCTTGGCAACAAGGGCACGCTGTTGGCTCATATTCAGCTTATTGTCTGCTGTAACCCCCAAGTATTCTTCTGCAGAGCTGCTGCTTAGCCAGGCATCCTTGGCCTGTACTGGCGCATGGGATTGTTCTGTCCTAAATGCAGGACTTTGCATTTATCTTCATTGAACTTCAATAAGTTCATTTGTTTACTTCTCTTTAGCAGAGGTTGGCAACTTACAGCTGAATCTGACCTCCCAAAGTGGTCTCTCACACATGCCCATGTAACGAAGCCCATTTCCTCTACAGTGCTCTCCTCTACTGCATAGCCATTTCCCCTTCTGTGTCTGTGCTTCCCTCACTACAGATGGGTCAGGTTACTGCATGCAACTGGCTGCTTGGAGTGGGGAGCAGGGAACAGGTAAGAGACTTCTGGGCAATGGTGATGCATAGGGGGTGCACAGGGGTGCACATGCACCCCCTGAGAGTGCCAGTGTACCCCCTGACCAGCTGTGCTCGCCACTTAGGTGATGGGGAGTGAAGCGCCGTTGCGCTCCCAGAAGTGGCCACAGCCACTCCTGGAAGTGGCCGCAGCCACACCCGGAAGCAGCTGTAGTGATCAGCCATCTCATGATTGGCTACAGAGAGACCCCCTCCCCGGTTGCTGAATGGTCGTGGGGGGGACATATGCCCCCCCCAACTAAGGCAGCACCAGTCACCCATGCTTCTGGGTCCCAAGTTCCAGCTTAGATTGGGGAAAGGCTGCTATAGTATTTATATAGTCCTAACGTCTGTTTTCCCTCACATACCACTGATAAGGTCTAGGACTTAGACTTTTTTATATGCTGATTTATTTCGTACAAACAGTACCATAGTATCTGTCTCTGTACACATTGCTATAAACCTGTCATCCAGGGTTAAAGTCACAGCAATTTGCTAAATGTATGTCTTTCAAAGCTTGTCCATAGGTAACTCTCAGGAAGTAACAGCTGCTGTGTGCTACTGATCAGCAGCTCCCCTTTTGAAAAGACTCCAAATATTCATGTGTCTATACCCTTAAAGTAACTATATTTACTTATATCAGTGTGAATTGCTATGGTTATGAGTTTCACACATTGTGAGAAAGGCACATTAGTCTTTCTTTGAGTCACTCTAATTATCTCTTCAATGGCAATGAAGCCTATTGCAGGTTGTTCCATTTTCCTACGAATCACCAGCAGAGCAAATTATATCTAACTAATGCAACTGACAGTAGGTGTTGATAAATAGAATTCTATTTCAATTCATCCTTCAAATATAATGTCAGTGCCAATCGCTGCTTTTACATCTTGTCTCTCTTCAATACATAACATTTATTTAGTGTGTCTTGTGTCCAGGTCTGAGAGATGGCTCTCTTTCCCAATGCTGTTACTTTTCTGCCACTGAAATAATGACACACTAAGCATTTTTTAGCATTTTTACCAACAAAAGTTTATCAGCAGTAGTAGTAGTAGTTGTTATTATTATTTATTGTTTGCATTATCATACCATGGAGGAACCTAGTCATGACCATGACCTAAATACCAAAACTTATAACTAACAACAATAAATATAATATTAGGCAAATACACAAACATTACTAAAAATTATTAATAATTTAAACATAAAAATATACTAAAAATATTAACAATAGGAACTTATTTCTGAAACAGCTATTCATCACATTGGCACACAATACAACTGTTTAGCTTGCTTCACTATGTTACTTGTCCATGAAAATATATTAAGGATTAACTTGTGTATAAGCAACATAATGAGAAGTAGTTGCCGTACACTAATAATGGGGTATCAAAGTAATATGTCTGACTAATACACTAAGTGACAGAAGCCAGTGTTTTGGTTTGTTTTCTAAATGAGGTCTGAAGCACATTATAATTATTATTGTTATCTTTGAGGGTCTATTCCGTTTAGATCACTTTATAGGACAATAGCACTATTGCATTTAATCACCCTACATAATTGCCCTGTACCTCGCTGCCTAATCACCCTGTAACTCCAAAGTACTGCACCTGGAGAAAAAGTGAAATAAACATCCTCTTCTCTTCCTCCTCTCACACTTATCTCTCCTTTCTTACCCTAATAATGAATTACCAAAAAAGCACCCAAAAATGAAAAAAAAAACCAACCCAGGAAACCCTCACAACAAAACAAAAAATCCAAAACAATAGCAAAGAAAAAAAAAAAGCCATACTCCACAGAAAATAAATTTTGTAATAAAAAAGTCTGAAAAAAACTTTGGTTGCAAAAGAAATATCACATTCTTTATTTATGGTCAATAAAGCAACAAAATACAATACTGGAGATGGCAGTAACAGATTTCATGGAGAAAGCAAACATTTAGGGCAAAAATTGACAAATGGTACAGCAATTGATGGTTGCTGCATGACATACCACCTGTTAAAATATTACTCTGAACACTCAGGAGGCTAATGTTGAGGGATACTTTATTGACCTGGGTATTTTTATATTAGTCCCTTATGGACATTAGTCCAAATATATTAATACTATATACAATCCTATGTTCAGCTGAATATCACAACTCTACAGTTCTCTTAAAGAATGGCAATAAATTAAATAAGATGGATCTAACAGCATTTCAAGCACAAACTCTGTAATTTAAAATTAAATATACCATATTGCAAAACCATATATTAGCAAGCTTTTAATGCCATGCAGTACCAGGACTAAACAAGAAAATATTTGAGGGAAAAGGATACTAGAGTCTTCAAGTCACAACGTATCCTTCTTTTCTAAGCCTGAAAGTTAATAGCATTAGTAACTGTAGATAGAGCAATTTGTACTGCACCAATTATCCAACTCCAGTGAGAGAAAGGGAGAGGTTAACTGTATATTAAAAAATTCCAGTGAGAGGAAAGAAGCTGATAGTACATCCACTAAATTCACTGTTTGAATCTAAATAAATTTCTGTCATCTGCTGATTAAAAAAAAAAGTACCCTTCCTGTTTGGTGATCATTGATTAAAATGATGGAGATCAAAGCAAAAAGGCCAAAGTATTGAATTGACATGGAAAATGAACAGGCTGCAGCTTGCAACCCGGCTGGTTCTATGGGAGACCACTCCCCTCCAGCTACTCCAGGGACAGTGAGCAGAGGCTGCCTTAAAGAAAAGTAACTCTCCAAGATGGTCTGTAGCAGCCAGCTAGAGTAGCCAGGGGCAATAGGAACAGACTGGATCAAATGGCTAGGGAATTGGTGTACCCTCTGTAAAATTGGGACTGGATCAGACCTTTGAAGGCTAGATCAAATCCCTTTACTGGCCTGCAGGCTGTATATTGCCAACCCTTGGTCTAAGACCATCCGAATTAAATTTGATCACAAACAATATCGTTTACTATAACCTGAAAATAACACAAGGTACTTTGTGTACAAAATCAGTGAAGTTATAACAGTATATGATTATATTAAAGATAGAACTCCTTAACCTTTTAGCCAAACCTTGCATCTCCTCTGCAGCTCCCAAAGGCATATAGGCTCTTAGATAGTGTTTTTTGACAAACAGTCCTACCACAGCTCACAACCAGTTGACATACATCAGAGCTGTCCCTAGATCAGAGGTGGGCAAAACATGGCCCACAGGCTGGATCCAGCCCACCAACTGATTGGAACCATTCTACAGGCAGGCGCCTACCGACTGTATTTGGCCCACGGTGCTTTGCATGGGGCCAAGCCCCTCCTGCTTTTGCCCAGGGCATCCTGTGCTGCGCTCCTAACTACCGTAGCCCCAGCCCCAACCCCAGCCTCACCCATCATGCACAGCTTCCCAGTAGGGCTCTCCTGGCATGTCTACAGCCACTTGGGTACTTCTTGGCTCCGCCCACCTCTAGTGGCTCCTCTTCCTCCTGGCCCTGCTGCACCACTCCGGGCAGCGGGTAACATGAAGAAGCTGTGGGGATATGTGCCAGGCCTCAGATGCCCAGCCACCCAGGAAGGAAACTACAGCCAAGCGGCTCCTGCCCCAGTGTGTGGGGCTCCAGTTCCAACTCTCGGCCACCTTCCACCCACTTGGCCACCCATAAGTGACTGCTCATTGCGCTATGTAGGCAGAGTAGGTGGAATGTGGTCAGGAGCTGGTGCTTGAACCCAAGGCAGAGGGGCAGGAGACACTTGGCTGCAGCTTCCCCCAGTCTGGCTGGGCATCTGCTGCCCAGCACACATCCCCATGGCTTCCCCCTATTACTTACGGCCTGAAGCAGTACAGCAGGAGGAGGAAGAGTTGCCAGAGGCAGGGGGAACTGAACAGAACCCAGGCAGCTACAGCCATAGTGGGAGCAGCTCTGCTGGGAAGCTGTGCACACTGGCAGGGGCAGGTGCAGGTGGGAATGCACTCTCCCTAGTTTCCAGGACCTGGGCTGGTTCCCAGGACCCGAAGCAAGGGCAGTCCCACACATACATGCACACCCACCCCCCACATATGCACCCCCTCGCTCCACCCCCCCACACACATACTACACACATGCCCACCCCCCAAAACACACAAGAGAAAAGAGTAAGACTTTATTTTGAGCTATTGTGCAATAGCCTGTATATTCACTACTCAAAGAAACATAAATCAGGACAAAATTATTTTTTGAAATAAAATTAAAATATGTTATAGTAGTTGTTTGATTTTTTTTTCTATATGCTTTTTTATCTATATATTTTTTAATGATATCTTCTGAAAGATTTAATAGGTGTGGCTCTTGACAGCACACAAAACTTGTTAAGTGCCCCATCAGCCAATATAATTGCCCATGCCTGCCCTAGATGGTTCAAGTTAGTCTGATGCTAACTTAGAAGGAGGCTACAACCGTCTCCTTTCCCCCTCTTCTCCCCACCTTCCTGGTTTCTCCAATACCATTGCTTTATTTTTAGATTTATCCTTAGAATGACATGTGTTATGGACAAATGGGAATATCCTCCAATCTTCTCTTTTGCATATATGCAGCTCCCACAGTGTTGATCAGTAGCATTCACCGTATCAAGCAGTGAATGTGCCCCAAAAGTAAGCCTGTGGTTCATATTTCCTGGCTTTTGTTGATTTGTCTCATGATTGTAATACTATTTAAACATCTTTTTTGTATTTAATAATGGCAATGTAATAAGGGCTCAGTTGCAGTGCTTATCTAGCTACCAACATCTGTTGCTCTGTGGCTGGTTTTTAATATTTACTGTTTGCAAGATATTTGTTAGTTAGGTCTTAAGATCCAATAACTATTGCTAATGGCTATTTGACTTTGCTTTTATTGAGAATTAATGAGATTGAGGAAAATATACCATCATGCTATATGCTCGCAAACTATGTATCTTGTAATTTATCAAGGCTCTGCCCTATTTAAGATCTCAGCAACAAAGTATGTGGTGGTTGCATTTCCTAAAATTCTGTTTTTTCAAGCAATTTATTAACATTGCCTTCAATATGTAAAGTGAAGTTTTGAATGTTATCATAGGCATTTGCCAACTGAGGTACAAGCACCTCTGAGAACTGAAAACAAACAGAATTCAGAAACAAATTATGCACAAATAGCTTATTTCTTTAAAATATCAGCTATAGGACCTAAGCCTTAGCTGCAAAACTCTGAAGCTTTCTTGCATTAAAATAAGATACATTTACATAGTTCTACTTCACAATGTATTGATACATAATGCTTTCTATAAAAATGGTAAGTAAAGAACAGAATTTGTTTTCATATACCAACTTTCATGCTCCAGGCTTCAAGTTCAAGGCATCACAAAGTAATTTGAAAAGAAGTTATGAGAAAGGTTGCACATTACAGGTGCAACATTAAGGGCTAAATCCATGAATGAAGGTATCTGCCTTCAGATTTCCAAAACCATATTATATAGGAAGTTATCCTGAAAGATGTACAGCTTTGAATACTTCATCTGAGAACTTTACCTTCTACAGGGAGAGCAGTATATAAGAGACCTCAATCTAGAAGTTGCACAAAGGACCTCACTTCAGCAAATCAGTACTGTACCAGTATCAGCCCTGTCTAAACCCAAATCTTGGCATAGGTATTTGAACCTATTTTATTCTGGCCAGTTTCCTAAACAGCATGCAAATATTTTAACTAGTAGAAGCAAACATTTGAAGAAAAATTGTTTGAACTTAACTGAAAAATTTGCAGTTAGACCAAAGGCAACCTCATGAATGCGTGTACACTGCTTCATCATAGGACATCTAAACAAACATGACTAATCACACCTAATGCAGAAATTACTACTTATGCTTGAGGCAATAATTCTAAACACACCATTATATTTATGAAAAAAATAAAATAAAAGAAGTGTCCTATTAGGAGCATTGCTTTCCTCAGTGCAATTCCCTGCCTAATAGTTTGGACTCTTTTCAGAAGACTCCGGCTGCTTCAGGGGGCTGGTGCAGGGCTGGCAAGGGTGGGAACAGATTGCTGCCATGAGCAGCAAATCTGCTCCTGAGTTCCTGCATGTGTAGACACCTGCCTGGGAGCATTTACTCATGAGTAAACTGCTCCCAGAACAAATGCACGAGTAGACACACTCTCTGAGAGTTTGCCTGAATATAAGAAGGCAGGCTCTCTTACTGACCCATCTGGTTCTTGGTGAAGGTAGCTCCCCTTCAAACTGAGCTAATGGATAGAGCCAGAAAAAAGCAAATGACTGTTCCTGTCCTTTTATAACTCTCTAGTCCCTTTGTCAGGTGACTACCAGATCACCTTCCAGCAAGTAATCAGAGGCCCTCGGCCCGGTGTCTTTGTTGCTGAAATAAACTCCCACCTGAAAACAGTCTTTCTTGATAGATGTTCATGGTTACATTTCAGTGGTAAAGTACAATGATCATTTACTGTTAGTCCTGGGCCAGCATCCCTTGGAAAGTTTGGCCCAAACAGAAGAGTAGGAAGGCAAAGATCAGTTTTACAGTCAAAATGGAGTTTGCAGTCAGGCATGGACTTCATCTCTAACCAAATCCATATATTGGATATAGATAGATTCTGCCAACAGTTACACTGGGTCAGAAGGAAAAGGAAAAGTGTCAGGGGGAAAGGGCTGTAAATTGGGCGCCACCCAAGGAGGAAGAAAGAGAACAGGATTTACTGGGATGAGGAAAAGCAAGGGACAGGACTACTGGAGGAGAAGAGAGCCCAGGAAGAATGATAGGAAACACTGGATGGAAAAAGGTAACCAGGCCTGTCTGAGGTAAAAGGACAAGAGTGAAGATCTGCATAGACAGAAAGTGGAGACAAAAGCTCCTGGTGGAAAGATGGGATTGGAACTGAATGGTGGCAAGCTAAAAATAGAATCCCAGAATAGGGATTGCAAGAAATCGTAGGGACACAGGACAGAGACAGCCCCTGATAACTCACAGTACTTTGCACCTTCTTTTGAAGGGTACAAGGAAAAAGTAGTGGCCCCCCCTACCTGTTACCTGCTCTGTCTGCCTGTTAGCTTGCAGCTAACAGCAAGCTGAAGTCCTTCTTTGACATACAGGCTAGGAAAATAAATTACCTTTACAACCCTTCATTGCTTGCTCCCTGGGACAGAAAGCATGGGCAGCCACAGGTAATCAGGGGACGGGGGGGAAGGTGAGCAGAGATTTGGGGGTGCTGGGAAAGATGGCACAAGGCAGTGGACCTGACCTAAGCCAGCAGGGAAGGGAGGCAGACTCTGGTTCAACACCAGGATGGGGGCTTCTTCCCATCTCCCTCTGCAAGTCAGAGACTGGCAGAAGGTTGGGCTCAGCAGCTGACCCAGTAGCGCAGGCGGGAATCACCCTCAGGCTTGGGGGGGAGCCCAGGCCAGGTCAAGAGAAACCCCCAGAGGCATGGGGCATCCTCATGTGAGCTGACCCCAGCTCAGCACCAGAATAGGGGGAATCCTGCCCCTCCCTGCAAAGGGACAGCAGGGGGTTGGGGGCATGTGCCAGACAGCCAATCAGTGATGGCCCCACTTGGCTGGGCTCAGAAATGTCCAGCAAGCTGGGAGACATGTTCAAGTGCCCTCTGCCTTCCTGCCTGAGTCAGTGCAGGCATCTGCCTGCTTTTCCCAACTGAAAACTGAACATGAGTTCATTTCATTATTGGTTCAATCTACGCAGATTAGAGAAACCTGTGAATATTGGATTGATTCTGCCCTGGGCTTTTTGACTCTCTCTACTTAGCCTCAATGCATGCAATGTTTTGGCACATCCAAATTAGCTAATTAAATTATATACATAACATTTCACAAATGGAGATGCACAAAACCTGATAACTATGCTGTGAGAGTGTATAATTCTCTTCATCCACTCAGCATATTGCTCAAACTGGGAGCCGACAAAAATAGGCTATTTTTTTAACTGCATCCTAATTCACTTCTAAAAAAATGTCTGAACATATTTTCAGAAACAATTTTGAAGCTACTTTCTTAATGAACTTGGCTTCTTCTTAAGCCAAAACATTCAAAGGCTGCCTTTGTGCTGGCAGCCATGTGTCCCATGGCAGGGCTAGACTGACCTGGGACTAAAGTTAGTCCCAAATCCAACCACATGTAGATGCCTGACCAAAAAATGCTTAATGTGCATTAGCTTAATGAGCATTACATTCAAGCCTGCTTAAATTCAGGTGTCAACATCCCCACTAATGATCTTATTACTGAGACTCCTGTATGTACAGAAATCCAACCATGCTCAGTGAAATACATTCTTAATAGACATATGACTTGAACCTTTGTCCTACTAAAGAGGGCTGAGAAGGGTCAGAAGAGTAAACTCATATTTTAATTTTTGTGCCATCCATATTTGGAGACAGGAGGCTGTAAAAAATGTCCTAATTAGGTACTATACAAGTGGAGCTATGATGCTTATGCATGGTCATAACTGATTATTATGTAAAAGCTATACAAAATGAATCCTTAGGTCATAATATTATACATATGTCTTGGGAAATATAAAATGACAACTGATTCAATAAAAAACAGATAAACAAAATACTTGGAAAAAGACAGTTCAAATTTGATTCACTGTTACTGTGAAATCCTCCTATTCATAAAGGTCAACATGTTTAATATTTGTGAATAAATTGACCTCTGGGCATTCACAAAAATGTTTGAGAATTCTAAATTTCTTAATTTTGCATCTGAGGCAGACCATTGCTATTTGTCATTTTCCTGTTTAAAAAGTTAACTGTCTTTTTGGAATGCATAACTAATATCATGTGACTAATTATATATACAAATAACTAATAGCAATAAGTCAAAATAAAAAGTTTAAAAAATTATAAGCTAAAAAAAAGTCTTTTCCAAACTATTAGGCAAAATATAATGAATATCCAATTCTTTTAGAACAACTATTATAACTTATTCACAAATAATCTTCAAACCCAAAATGACTAAAATTAATCTAATAGTTTGACAAATACTGTTGAATTAACTCTACTTTTTACCTATGAGCTTTTCTGTTGGGCATACACAAACTGTGATCATAAAAGAACCAATAATGCACAAGCAACTAACCCTCTCTATGTAAAATCCAGAAAAAATAGGATAGGGGACCCAACACCAAAAACAGGGGAACATTTTGCAATATTTATGTTTAACAGTATAGATTTTCACTTTAAAAGCTGTGTTTTAAGCCATTTGTGAACCATTTCTATCCCTACTTACATTCAGATATTACTTTAGTCTTCTCTCACTGAAAACATAATATGAAAAAAAAAACCCAAAAACCCAAACTGGAGCAGAGGCTTTCATAGAATCCTAGAACCATTGTAAAGTAGGGCTGGTTGTAAGGGACCTTCAGAGGTCATTCAAACCAGGGGTGTCCAACATACAGCCCACAGACCAGATCTAGCTCATGGGACCATTTCACCTGGCCCTCTGGCAGTCTGGCAAGCTATCAGAAATTGGGGCCATGACCTGCAGCAGGATTTGCTAACCTTGGGCCCTGCTGGACATCATCATTAGCAGCATTTCCTGAAGGAGCTGTGCTGCTGCCTGAACACAGCCCCAGGCCACCATACGCTCCTGGACACATGCTTCTGCCTGAATGCAGATCTATGCTGCCATCACAACATGGCTCTGCATGCTGCCCAGACTGTTGCAATTGTTGCTGGCCCTGTGCATCTGGCCTTGGGGGAGCCTCTGTGGTCCAAATATGGCTTAAGGCCCAGGGTGAATTTGACACCCCTGATTTAATCCAGCCCACTGCTGTGATACAGGATTAAGTATAACTATGCCATCCCTGATAGATGTTTACTTAACCTATTTTTAAAAACTTCCAGTAAAGAAAATTCCATGATTATCCTAAGTCATCTATCCCAGTTTCTAACTATCCTTACAAACTTCTCCCTAGTAATTGCCTTAATTTTATTTGCTGAAAAATGATCTTATTTCTTCTCGTCTCCTCTGATTTCATCATTCTTGTTATCACAACCTGTTACACATTATAATGCAGGTAACACAGCCCCCTGAGTCTGCTCTCCTCAGGACTCTATGCAGTTTGTCTGCATTCCTATCATAGTGCAATACCCCAAACAGAGCATAGTACTCCAGCACTGAGCAAAGTACAATACTTACCTCCTCCATTTTACATGACACTTCTCCAAATAATCCCAAAATGAGATCTTATCTGTTCTGCAACAACATTATATCATTGACTCATAGCATCTGATGAAGTAGGATGTTGCATTCAAAAGCTTGTGCCTCTCTGAAGTAATTAGTCTCTAAGGCAACCGCTTCCCAAGCTTTTCCTCAGCATGACCCCATTTATGGCCCCGTTTCCTCGGCTCCCCACCCCAACAAGCCCATCTGCTGAAGTTGCAACCCCATTTGGGGTCACAACTAACAGTTTGGGAACTGATGCTATAAGGTGCTATCCTGCCACACCTTCTGACTTACTTCAGGCTAACAGGTTAACTATAACTATACTTATATTTAATTGAAGACCCACTGTAATCTCCAGATGCTCTTCTGCAGTCCTGTTGTTGAGCCAGTTATTTCCCATCTTGTATTTGCGCTTTTGATTTCTTTTCCCTAAATGTAGTAGTTTAAACTTGTTTATAGTAACAATCATTTTGATAATTTCCAAACGATTTCTCAAGACCACTTTGGGCTTTGAGCCTTCCCCCAAATTATCTGTCACATTTCCCAGCCTGTTGTCATTCACAGATTGTATAAGTGAACTCTGAAGTCCATCATCCAAATTATAAATGAAGATATCAAGTAGAGCCTTTTTCTGACAGAATCCTGAATAATTCCATGTAATATGTCTTCCAGTTTGATATTTAAACATTTATAACTATTCTGAATACAACTTCTCAATCAGTTGTGCATCCATCGTATATTAATTTCATGTAAACCATATTTCCCTAATTTGCTTCTCAGAATGTCATGTGAGACAATGTCAAAATCCTTATTAAAGCCTATTGCTTCCCCCTTAACCACTAGGCTAGTTATACTCTCCAAGAAGGAAATTAGATGAGTTTGTTCTTGCAAAATCCATGTTGGTGTTTCCTAACACTTTATTATTCTCTAGGTCAGGGATGTCAGACATATGTCCTGTGGGATGGACCTGCCATGTGAAACCATTCCATCTGGCCCACGAGTGATCCAGTGGCCTACTGGAAGTTGGGGAGCATGGTCTGCTGCAGAATACAGGGTCTCTGAGCCCTGATGAACATGGCCATCAGTAGTGGCTCCCCAGACCTGCACTGCCACCTGAACACAGCCCCTTGCAGCTGCATGCCTTCAGACCTGCGCTGCTACCCAAATACAGTTCCTTGCTGCTGTATGTCTCTGAATGCATACTCCCATCTGAACATGGCTTCCCAAATGCACCCTGCCACCTGGCCCCAGATCCACTGTAGCTGCTGTGGTCCTGTGCATCAGGCCCAGAAAGAGCCACTGCAATCCTGATCTGACCCAGGGGCCTGAGGTAAATTTGGCATCCCTGCTCTAGGTTATTGCAGATTAACTGTTTAATAATTTATTCTGAGTGTCAAAGTTAGGCAGCCTCATCTCTAATTTATTAAGAGAGAAATATTAACATTTTATTTCATCCCTCTTCCAGGAGTTATCACAGATAATCAGCAAGGGTTTACAGACTGGTTCAGCTAGTTCTTTAAGTAATTTTTATTTAGTGTCATATTGTATGATTCTGGGAAATAAAAAGCAGTGGATATATCTACATGAGACACTTAATGCCAGTTGGACTCAATCTATTGTGTAGTAGCATGGCTGGCAAAAACCATGTTCACATGCTAATGTGCAGTAGATTAGACCAATGTGCATTAAGCATCACACAAAAAGCATTAATCTGTGCTAATGTGCAGTAGTGCCGATTACCGTGCATTAAGTTAGTATCTGTTATTACAGGTTCTAAACTTAATGTGCCGTAATTACAGTGCATTAATGAATGTGTAGACATGCCCAGTATGTCAGTGATAAAATCTACTTTTTACGTATGACAAAATTGCCCCCAAGCAAAATGCTATTTTATTTTATTTGCCTACTAATGAAAATCTCAAAATTCTAAATGTCTTAGCAAATTCCTTTATACATAGAACCACTGAAATTCTATGGTGTGTTCTTCTGGAATTTAATATGGCCCAGACAGAGGTCAATTAAAATATATCAGTACTTGGTTTCATTCCATTACTTTCAGTGAAGGAGAATTTGCAAAATCAGCCTCTAGATGCATGCAAAATGATTCAGAGCTAAATTACTTGGTCTTTATGACTAGTTTTTTTAATCCCTTGCTGTCGGCTAGATACTGAGAAGTGAATTTCACAGAAATGACAAGAAACTACCTATTTTATATAGCCTGTGCTATAAACTGTTTCTAATACAAAATAACTTTAAATATTTTCTAGTCATACTTACACCAGTTCTACATTCTTGCCATTCATTGATTTACTGCTTAATACTAGTGTAAGCAATAGTATTCTCATTTGCAATAGACAGATTTTAGATCTTTCATATAATATGATTTTGATTGCATATGCAGATAGGGCATTAAAAGTAAAGATTCATCTCCAAGGCAAACATATCAAAGAAATTGAGTGCTAGCTAGTATTATCTTTTCCTACTTCAGACATAACCAAAACAATAATATTTTAAAACTTTTTTTTAATGCCATATATAACAAACCATTTCTGGGTGCTCCAGTAGCTTGTAATGTATCTATGTCATGACTTAGTGAGATGATGCTGTAATTTTTCAATTTAGTCTGCATTCAAACTAGGCTCTATAATGAATTATAAACACCTGATGCATCCTGTGCCATCCTTTTTATTAGATTACTTCTGTTTCTCCAGCAGCTTTTTTAAAATAAATGATCATTACTAATATTTTAGAAACACACCCATAATTTTGACCTTTATGACAACTTTAGCAAAAAGAAAAAAAGGGGGGGGAGGGATTTTAGAAATGTTCTAGTAATTCTGAGGTTGAAAAAAAAACCTGTTAAAATATATTTCATCCCATTAAAAAAAAATTAAATCTGCCCACACTCCTTCTCTACCATTGCCTTTATAACAAGTCCAACTGAATCAAAGCCAGTACTTGCCTAATATTATTGACTGAGAATATTGTTTAATTATTTGCATTGAGACCCACAGTCTACACACTAGGCTCAGCAGAAGGCATAGGATGCATCTTAGTAGTGGATCTGCAGTGGGCTAGTACCACAAGATTTATAAAACTGATGCCTAAAGATAAAGCAGTCAATCCACATTTAGAAATATAAGTAAGTGGCTCAATTTCAAAGGTTCTGGGCAAACAGCATCTCTCAGAAAGGGCAACACTATGGTTCAGAATACTATGTATGGTTTATAACTATGAAGCTAACTCTACAAGTAGAGTCAATCTGGTTAGACTACTTTCCCTAGTCACGCCTATGTACTGATAATACATCAACTTCTTTATTATTGATAACTGATTGATATTTGTTCTGACTTTCAATTTGGCTGGTAAGAACTGGATTTTCTTATCTTCATCATGGAAATATTTTTTTTCTAAATTGCTGGGCAAAATCATTTCAAACAAACTCAAAAATTAAACCACAGTTCTTATACATGTGTGCAGTTCTGAATTGTAATGTTTGTGCTTGCATTTCGGGATCTGGGTCAGGCCTAGGACTTAGAAGAAATCTGTTTGTACAGGATTTGGATTCAAATTAACCTTCATTTTGACTCTTCCTATCCTTCATTTAGGAAACAAAAAATTATAAGTCGCAGTTTTGTTTGAAAATTGTGTCTTATGGTTGCAAGGATCCTCCAAGAGCTTGTGTATACTGCATCAATGGACAGTCACAGAGAAGACAAGTCTGACCATGCCCTGCCTACCTGAGTCCTTTGACATGCTGCAGTCAAAGAAATTCACCAGTGTGATTGTTCCAGAATCATATATAGGGCTGACAGCAAATGCTGAGGATGAATCTGGAGTAGCCTTGTGAATGAACCTTTCAGTTGTGGAGCATATCAAAGAATTCATGTGGGCAGTATGTGCTCAGTCCCATCATCCTTGAGATTCAGCACTGACAGGATATAGACAACCCCTAATCCTGGAACCAAAAGAAATTAAAGAAAATATTCTTTCTATTTTAATTTTCTTTCTTGGCACTTGTGTCGCCCTTTAGCTCATAGTACCTGAACACCTCATATTTATTAATGGATTTTAATACCACCACCCTCCTGTGATTTGGGGGATCAGATTCAGATTTTACAGACACAGAATGAAACCACAACTAGAGTAAGGTCAGGTACAGACATTACACTTAAACTGGTATAAGTGATCAGAAACCAGTCTACTAAACCTGTCAGGCCAGGTATAGGCATTATACTTTTACTGGTATAAGTGATCAGAACCTGGTCTATACCTGTAACACAACAGAAATTTAGTACACGCAGACCGGTTTAAAAATGGCAGAACCCAATCTAAGATCCCCCCGCTCCCCACCCAAAGGGCTAATGTGTGTACTGTTCACTACCAATCTAAACTATACTGCTTACAGAAAACCACATCACTTAGATCAATTCTGCCTTAGGCTTTTTGAATGTCTGTACTTGGCCCAACAGAACACAAGTTCAGAGTTTCAGAAGACACAAGGCTTCAGGTAGGGTGTGTGTGTGTGTGTGTGTGTGTGTGTGTGTGTGTGTGTGTGTGTGTGTGTGTGTGTGTGTGTGTGTGTGTTCTTCAGTGGCAGCAGCAGCTGATTGGGAAGGGAAGAGGAGTGGGGAGGGACTGCTTCCTGGGGCACCTAAGAGACAAGACAGTATCAAAGAGCACAGTTCTGTGTGTGTGTGTGTATGTGTCTGACTGAGGGGAGAGAGAAGCTGGTGTGTGTGTGTGTGTGTGTGTGTGTGTGTGTGTGTGCATGTCAGTGCTACTGGCACAGGCCTTGTTCCCTGACATCACTCAGTCAGCTCTGCTAATGCTGCTGCAGCCCTGCCTGCCCCTGCTGCTCTCAAACTTGTCTTTGTTATTCAGAGCTCTCCATCTGACACGGCAGCTGCCTGCAAAACGCGGAGCCAGGATTTACACCACACCTGGACTGGGACACAAAGACAGGGAAAATCTCTCTCTCTCTCTCTCACACACACACACACTCTCACACACACACACACACACCCCACCCCCCATCAATTTTTAGTTATTTGCCTGTAGCAGTTTAGGGCTCAACCCCTGCCCTGCCCTGTCCCATCTGTCTCCATCCCACCCCTGGAACGCGTGCAAAGTCCCCTGGGCACAGGGAGGAGTGGCGTGCCAGAGCTCTGCCTTCTTGGTCCCAGGATCACAGGGTCTGCTGGCTGCCAGCCGTGTACTCCTGATGAGTGGAGGGGGAGATGCAGCTCCCTTTGCACATAGGGACACCCTCACCCTGGCTGGCTTGGCTGCTCCACATGTGTTTGGGTGAGGCAGGGCTGGCCAACAGCAGGACATTTTGTAGGCTCCACTAGAGAGGCCAGAGAAGTGTGGGGTAGGAGGGAGGGGAGTGTTGAAAAAGCCCTCAGGTTGAGGGGGGAATTCAGTTTGGAGAAACAGAAGAGAAACCCCCAAACGCCTAACCTGCTGCCCAGCTTAACCCGCTGCCTGTTGACTTGCAGAACCTTTGGATCAGACCTGGAAAACTTTGGGGAAAAGGCAAGTTGAAAGGCAGAGCACTGAGTGTGCTGAGCCACAGGGAATGGGGCTGTTACACACGGTTGAGTCACAAGGACATGCGTGGCAATGGGGCAGGGGGAAGAGGAAGGAGAGCTGAGGGGGACCCCCGCCACACACGCACACAGGACAGCTGCAGCCGCTTTCAGCTCTCTGGCTCCATTTGCAAACAAATAAGCAAGCCCAACTGCAAAGGGCTTGCAGGCAAGTCATACGTAGGTGCACAGGAGGTCATTAAGGGGTCAACTCCCCATGCCCCCACTCCATACAAAGCCTAAGGACCCCATGCTGCCCTGAGCAGGGACAAGCACACCTATCTCTGCTGGCTGCCTGCAGCCAACAGCTGCCTGACAGATGACAGGGCAGCAGGGGAAGGCATGTGCCAGGCAGCCAATCTGGCTGCCACTCAGTAGCATTCAGCTGCCTTTGGCAGAATCTGGCACACTGGGAGGCATGCAGGAGCATCCCCACGCTGCTGGCCTAGCCAGTGGAGGCAGCCTTTGTGCTCTCCTTCCCTCCGCCATGAAAAAGCAAACGTGTGTTCTGTTCACTCCAGAACTGATAGAGTCCACTTAGAGAAACCCATGGAAGCTGGGTTCAAATTCACCTTGGCCTTTTTAAATGTCTGTACCCAGTCTAAGTGATTTATTTAAGGTGACACAAGGAGTGTGTACTTTAGCTGGGACTGGAGCCAAGCTTCCTGTGTCCTAGTCAAATGGACCATTCACTTGACTATTTTCAGCGAACTGTTTTGCACATACGAGCCTCAGGGTACAGCCACTGTAAATGTTTAATGTTTACTCCTTATATCATTCATTGTTTTGAGAGAAACGCGTACATATATACTTTTCCAGGCTTTGAAGGAGGTTGTTTGCTAGTAATAGCAGCAGCAAAACTAAAACTGCAGAGGCATCAAGTAGTTACACGTAAGGAGGTGAAAGCATTGATAAGTGTAGAGGATGGATGGGACCAAGTACACTTAAAGGTACTGCAGTTAGGTCTGACAACCCCCCCCTCCCCCCTTCTAAATAGCTGCAGGAGAGCAGAAAACTCCATTTAAAAATAGTCCAGGGTTATTAGTATTATTTACACTATATGTGCTATTTAATTTGTGTTTTGTGAGAAACTTACAGGGTTTGATATTAGCCAGGATGGGGGAAAAATACAATGTAACAGCAAATAATTAGCATTGTTATGTGCCAACTGAGCCTAGGTTCTAGTGATTTTCATCTCTAATTTATAAATATTTACTAATTCAGAGTGAATCATGACACAAATGCAATCATTAAAATAGTTAACTGATCAGGTTTCAAAATCATGAGATTAGCTTAAAAATCACAAGATTAAAAAATGTTGGCTCTTTGTTTTTCTCCTTTTTTCTTAACCTTTAGAGTGTATTGGGTTCTTATTTTCAACCTCCTCATAGTGGGCCTGAAGGTTAAAAATTTATTTCTTCCTTAAAAAGGAAAAGAAAAGTAAAGGGAAAAAGAAGAATGGAAAGATACTTATTTAATTAATAAAAACACACACCACGAACTGTGAGTTCATAATAAAATCATGAAACCTGACAAATGCTCTTTTGGTTACAATGAGCTCAACTTCTTTTTCAAATTCATGTGTTTGCAGAAGAATTTAAAATCCCAATGGGGTTGCATACAGCAGCCACCTATCTTCTGTTCTTTTGTTACATGTGAACTGATATAAAAACACGTTCTATGACACCAATTACATTGTAGCATGTGCAATAAGATAAAATGGGTTTTTCGTGCAAAGAAGAAAAGGTCCTGCTGCCTTTCTTTTGCAGATGACTGTATCAATGGTCTTTAGCAATCCAAGTCATAAAAGAAAAGCAAATGGGATCATGCACAATGCATCACTCTCCATGGTGTCATATCTTGACAAAAAAAATCAGGATTGTCTTGGTTATCTGACCTTCAATCCAAGTCAGAAAAATTCAGTTTTTTTCAAACAAACTGAAAAGAGTTTTCTGTCTCTATTTTTTTTTTCACACTACAGAGTTCACCAAAAATTGCACATTTGCGAATGGAGTAAAGAACAAGAACATTCAGGGGAGTATGAGTGAGCATGTGCTGTCTGTGGAACTGACATATACAAACAAAGTGACTGTTTGTTTTCTATATTTTGAAAGACTGGAAGATAAAAAGCTAGCTGCAAAAGCAGTCCATTGAAACTGGGGGGAATTTTTCCTCTGAAGAACAATTTTATGATATTTCAGGATTCGAAAAATATTTTCAATATGCTGTTTAAGTGTGATTTGTGCTAATGTGAAAGACCTATCATCCACCAAAGCAACATTCATCTGAAGCACATGGGAAAATTTGCAGCTTGTCATATTCCAGTACTATTTTGCCAGATTCAAAGTCACAGCAATGCAACTGCTGGTATAACGAAGACAGCTATCCAAAATGGGCTTAGGCCATGTATAGAAGTTCAGTTTCCTCTGGGAGAATTGCAGTTTCCCCTGTATAAACCAAAAATGTACAAACATTCTAGCTATTTCTTCCAGACCAAAAATGGTAGTTCTGGGAGAAGAATAAGCTGATTCCAACCTGGTTGAAGTTGGTCCTGGAAGATTTTCTCCAGGGAGAATGAACATTTGTATACTTTCCTCTGGATGACTATCTTCCAGGGATCAGGAGCAGTGAATACAGGGGAAAGGGCCTTGTGTCTTCCAAGAATGAGGTCACTCCAGTCTGGAGGAAGACTTTGGAAAAAAACTTCTGCCCCCTTCCCATAGACCAGGACTGGAGGAGCAACTGTCAGCTGCTTGTCACCAGATTCTCACACACTGAAGTACCCAGTGTGAGAAGTGGGCAGACGTGTAGCCCCACTTCTCCATCTGCTTGGGCACTGGTAGTTAAACACTACAGGTGCAGACAAAAGTGACAATTTTCATCCCATCTGGCCACAGAAAGCAGTTTAGAGCTGTGACCAAACACAACTGCATGGATGCAAACAGCTTTCAAAATGGCTGATCAGGTGAAAATCTGGCCCCTCATTGTATGAGGTATCAGATAAAGAAGTTTCATAATGTAGCATCTTCTGTAACTTGTGCCTCTGGAGCTCCCAGCCTGTCTCTGTTTTCAGAATGGGAGGGGAGAAAGACAGCGGAGGGAGTTCATCCTGGACTTTTTCAGCCCCACCCTGGAGGGTGGGGTCCAATTCACCCACACCACCCTACAGCACCAGCTGGGGAGCCCCAAGAACAAACTCCCTCCACTGCCTTTCCCCACTCCCATTCTGAAAACAGCCGGCACTGACAGAGAGCCCTGGCCATTGCTATGGGACTCTGGCTGCAGGCTTTCAGCTGGCGGCTAGATTCCCTCCCCCATGGAACCAATGGTGAACTTCTGTTTGGTCTGGGGTAAGGTTATAATTCAGAACGCTTTGCAAAAGTTATTCTGAGTTACAGCTGGGAGCTGCACCTCTGGCTGCACCCCTAGTCTCTAGAGTGAGAAGTGGACTTCAGACTTAACCCAGATGCCTCCAGTCTGGGAGGGGAGAAGCAGCAGCCACTCCTTCCTGCTTCTTCCCCAATCTGGCAGTTCTCACTTTCAGGAACAGATGGGGTGGGGGTCTTTGGCAGCTCCCTTTGATCTCCACAGCCCTACACCCACCCACCTCTGCCACCCAGCTGGGTGGTAGAAGTCAGTGATTTAAAAGCTAGTGGGGGAAGGACAGGCTTGGGGAAAGCTTCCCCAAGCCTGGTTTCCCTCCAGCTGTCCCTCCAGCTTCTACCTCTAGAAATGAACACCCTAGAAGGATGGGCAAGATTAAGTTATAGAAAGCAGGTTTTCAAGAGGACTGGATGTTGGCAGCAGATCAAAATTAAATATTAGAACATGAGGGTCTGACTGAACTCAAACCACTATCAATCAGGACTGATCCAATTGGAATGAATAGATTTACAAAGATACATAACGAGTATGAAAATTAGAATGAGATCATGCATGTTTAAAGAAGATCAATAGGCATGATTTCATTTAACACCTGAGTAAACACAAAATAACAATAGTAAAATCAGTGGAATTTATTCTGTTCTAAAAGTGCTTGTGAGAGCAAAAAAAAAACAGTTTTATTATGCTATAACAAGATGTTACTAGGATTTTGGTTTAGTCAACATTTTTATCTATTTCATTGTTCAAATATTATGAATTATTCTTCCAAGCATTCTGATTTTTAAAAAAACCTATAGGAGAGTGCTTATTTTGTATTACTGGACTACTGGTGTCCTGAAAACACCTCGGAAAAACACAGTAAAAAAATATTAACTAATACGGTATGACCTCTTCAAACAAATGTAATGCACACTATCTACCTTACGCAGAAAAAAACAAGCCAATCTTCTTCTGAAAACAGTAAATGAAAAGAAGGGAAAACAGGGACTGTTTATATATCTAAATAGGAACAAACCACATTTTTTCAATTAGTTTCTAATCAAGTCTAGTGCTATTTTTATATTTTTCAGGTTTTTCTCAGAACATGATGTGCTTTTGATTGTGGCTCACTAAAATGATGGCTTGCAGTATGTTGGGGTTCACTGATTGTTTCTTTTCATTTTTATGGGCACCAGGCACAACTAATACATGAGCTAGAGTCACAACTCTCACCACTTGTCATTACTATTAAATCATTTCCATGGAAGCCATTCTAAGATGATGAGCTGCTTGATGATTTGTCAACAATCCAAACACACTCAGAGCTAGACCTGTGCAAAGCTGGGTTTCTTTCAGAGCAACTTTTGAAATTTCAAGTTTTTTTTCCATTCTAGCATGAAATAAAAACAAAATATTTTTAAATCCCCTGTGAGGCAAAATCTGAAAACTAAACTCCTGTATTTCAAGTTGATCTGAATGTGAGTTGTTTTGATAACATTTCATTATATATAAAGTAAAAAATTAACAAAAACTAGTTAGAAATAACAAAGTGAAACATTCTTTCAAAAATGTCAAAATGGAAGATCTAAATCTTGCTAGAAAGCTTTTTTTTTCAGTTTTCATCTAAAAATTTTTTAAGCAAAGGTAACATATTTCTGCAAAATATTTCACTTTCAGTGAATCAGCATTTTATAATGGAAAACTTCTGTTGGATGAAAGCCAATCATCTGTACTGATAACTTTTTCTGAAAATAAAGAACCTTTTTCTGATGGTGTGAGGGAATGCCTAAAGGATAGCATGACTGGGATGGTTTAGTCAGGGATGATCTTGTCCTTCTGGCCCTACTTTCCTATGATCCTTTAATATATATGTTTGTTTTAACATACTAACCATAGTTTACCACTGTAAACCAAGAATCCTGCAGTTATAGGGATTCCTATTTCTATCTCCAGAACCTGGATGAAACTATTCCTCAAAGAGATAGTCATGGGTGTATTTGATTATGTTATAGACAGAAATAAATGCTTATTTCTCCTGCCTCAGTGTATTTTTCATCATCACATACTCCTTATTTAGGCCATCTTTCAATTTATTATCACAAAAAGACTTAGCTGGAAAGTTCCTTGCATATGCTCATTATGCCTGTGAGGGACAACGTCTACACTTGTTTGGATATTGTAGAAGTTGCAGAGATTTCAAGCCTTTATTGCTTAAACTTCAAAGAATCTGTAAAGTTTGTAAAGTGAAGAGGATGTGAGAAAAGACAAGAAAATGGTTGGAATTCCATTCATATGCAATTTTACTCAAGATTCAGAACAAGATGTAGATGTCTGCTTATATAAAAATGGCAGTTCTACAACTCACTGTTTATGAAGCCTGAATCAAGCTATAATCATTTCAACCATTTCTCCTACCAACTTTTCATAATCTTCATACAGCAACTCTATGGAATGTGGATGGCAGAGTAAGTGAACCATGTAGACTTGGTGTTTATTTTCTACATCTGTCTACTCAGCTTATTTTTGATTGAGGTTCACCCAGCACATAATTCAAGCTTCCAGACACTTCATATTATAAGACGTAACAACCACACATTACAAAATTTAATACAATAATATAGTTTCTCAAATCTAGAGTCACATAACCTATTAATTAGCAAGCTTGCCAACAGATTAAAAAAAAAATCACACTAGCTTTTTAGAATGCCTTTAACATGCAACCCACTCACTTTGATAACTGGCATCTTCCCAAAATGAGAACAGATTTACAGAAATTCTAAAGAACATGGACATATAGTAAATTGTGATTAAGGAAAATACACCCCCAGCAAGTGCTTAAACTTAGTCTGCCAGCCTTTGCAATGGTGTATATGAGGAGGAAACAGATCATGTAAGTGTAAAGAGTAAAACTGTACCAGTGTAAGTTAAAAACAATGCAATCAGTGTGTTATGCTACAAGTGAAGTGGTGTAATAGTGCATAATACAAGCAGCTATTCCAGAAGAGCTGCTCATATATCCATTCTGGATCCTGGAACTATCTACACTGGTAAAGGTTTGCAAATCCAGACTCAGGCAAACTAAGCCTGAGCATTTGCAGTGGATTCCATTTCTTTAATCAAACCCCATAGCTAAAGTACTGCTTCAGCCGCTTCCAGGTCTGCCCCTGAAGTCCCAGTACTGCAAATACCTAAATGTATGCCTAACTTTGATCATGTGAGTAGTCCCACTAGCTTCAAACCCTTTCATTTTTAACGTAAATATAAACAGAGAGTTTGAGACAATCCAACCTTTTGGCACATAAGATCCAAAGTTACACTGGGCACCTTCAACCTGATATTCATATTCTGTGTGGAAATTTTTATCTACTGTTTTTTTACAACTAAGATTATTCTAACAGAAAGAAATGAGGAAAATACATATTTTTGAGTTGTACACATGACAGTTCTTTGTATATAGTGTTGCCCTTCACTGTTTCATTCAGTTAGTCAATGCCCATTCTGCATGTTGCTCCATGCAGGAAGAATTTTGTGCATTAACGAATCCTCAGTAAAGACAATGTAGCACTGTATGGGGATCTAATTGTGTGGACAACTCAAAAGGTCAAGGTCTTAGTCACTTTATACTGTGTCTGCATGTGTTTTTCCAAACAGTACTCAATGAAAGAAAGGAAGAAAGAACTGGGGGGAAAATCCTGTGTAAAGTTAAAATAATGTGATGCCAGAATTAACATTTAAACCATTTGAAAATGGTTTTGAACCATTTCAAACATTTGAAATGTAAGATTCACACATTATTAAACATGCTTAAGGCTTTTGCAGCTGATAGTAAGGTTTAAAAAAAAGTTTATACTTTTACAGTTTTCAAAAGATTGTTTACTCTTTTTTTTACTAATCAATCAATACTCATCTTTTCAATAAAAATCCAATTTTCATTCATTAGTAATCATGTTGCTATGTTCATATAACATACTTTGGGGCTTCAGATTATTGGTTCAGATTTCAACAGGAACTACTTTGGAAGGAAAAACCTAGAAAAAAAGGGATCATTTCTCTCAAGTCTCTTCTTCATCCAAACGCACCAGTATTAAGTGAGCTTTATTCTTTTTTTTTTTTTTTAATTCTGAAATGCTCAATTTTTGGTTTGAACAATTATAAAGTCAAGAGATACTGGTATTTCCAGGCATGTTTTTTCAACAAGTCCTTCTCACTCCAGGCCAGAAAGGCAATTTTGTTTCTAGCAGAGTTACAAAGAGCTGTATTGGAAAGGAAAGTTGAATTTACTACAGTGGGAAGAGCTCTTTCTTTTGTGGGGATGTACCTCAATCTACCAATTCATTCACAATCATACAATTCTGTGAAGAAAATTGGAGAGCGTGTGCACAGTAGGTAAAGGAGGATGACAAATATGTGAGATTCTGCCACACACTGCTTATTTCATAAAGCAAGCATCTAACAAGCTGATAAGTTCAATGTTAACTGGTGATTATGATTTTTTTTAAAGAAATGCTGAGGAATGAAGGTTACTTTAAACTTTTCACTCTTCTGTCAAAATGCCAGTATGGAGCAAACATGTTTTAGACTCAAAATATGTAATATTTTACACAATTTAGAAGACAGCTGGGAAGTAATGTATAAATAACCAATTTCCTAGTATAAGATTTTTAAATTCTCTGTTTTGCCTGGGGCTTGGAGACGCTATTAACTCTAGTGTTCTTGTATTCTAAAACACTATTGATATTTCTTTAATACAAAACATAAAAATACATAATTAAAATTATGTATAAGGAAATATACTGAACAGTTTGAAATTATTCATGTCTATATTTTTAAAGATAAGTCTAGATTTAAGCATAGGCATTTCTCATGCATATTTTTTCTTGAAAGTTCTCTTCCATGATTCCCTTTTTAATAAAAAACTAGGTTCTATACAAAAGATACATTCTCCTTTACTATTTAACACATAGAAGTAGCAAACTGAGTGCAACAAAGTAAATAAATAAATAAATAAAGTTTTGTTGAAGAATAATAAAAACTCCTACCGTCTACTTTGCTGTTTAATATCAATTGGCTTGTTAATAGCATAAGGCGATCCATGAATATAGGCACTTCGGAATCTAGCCACCTTCTCCAGAGTCAGGTGCTCACAGCTGGATGGTAAACTCATTTTATCCCAATATAAGCAGTACTAAGCTAGTAGCCAAAAAGATACATTCTTGGGAATGCTGGAAACAAAGTGCTATACAATGAATTTCACACAAGTTTGCAGTTCAGATATAACCTAACTGTCCATTGTTTGGAAAGCAAATGCCCCTCTTTAGCTGCAGCAATCACACTCTTGTATACAGGAAGTTGGCTGCTTATCCAGAATCATCGTCCAACCAATTACTGCTAAAGCAGATAAAGTAGAAAGTATTTAGCTTCATACAAGCAATTCCCTCACCCACAGCCACCAGTCTTGTTGTAGAAGGAGAGACTGTGAGCACAGCTTGATCAATGCTGTGACAACTGTATAAAAAAGCCACTGAGTGAATTACTGTGTGGCAGTGGGTGGGTAAACAGGGTTACTTATGCATATATCAAACACTTTTCTGCTGAAAGAGAATTATCAATCCCATTATATGTTTTAGAATATCAAACCATTTTTCAAAATCATGGTATGATCTCAGAATGATTATATACACATATGAAATGACTTTGGGAAGTAATCTATTTAAAGAAAGCAAACTAAAGCATCTCATAATAACATCTATATTTGTAATTCTTATAAAAGTGGAGAATTATTCCTAAAGAAATGCATCCTCTATTATTGCTGTGTTATGGAAGAGAAATTTATTCCCTGCTAAGCCAAAGTCATACTAACAGACTCATGTAAGGACCCACTCTAATCATTATTGCTGTTATGTCTCGCCTCCCCAGGAAAAATATTCAGCCATGCTCCTGTTATAAAACATATCTATCTTTGGATCTCTGGACCCAGTCCACCCCTCTGGACCCATAAAGATTAAAAGTATTTATGAGAGTTGTCCCTGTGGCTAGCACTACACTGTCATACTCCTGTATGCTAAGCAAAAAAGCAGAAAAGCAGAAAATGATGCTCTTAACAATTAGCATGTCAATGGCCCTTGTGAAATCCCACTAAATTGAAGCCAAGGTGCATAACATTTGTTCCACCAAAATTCAACAGCTGATATGACATATAAGATACAAGAAGCAAGGATTTCTTATGGCGATATCTTTTATTGGACCAAAACTGTAGTTGGGATAAAGACAGACAAGCTTTTGAATGCAAAAAATGTCTTGCATTTGAAAGTTTGTCTTACTTTGTCCCGGCTACAGTGCTGGGCCAATAAAAGATATCACCCTAAAAATCCTTGCCTCTTGCATAATTTCTGGACCATCACAACTACACCATCACTTGTATATATATACTTTTATACATCACTCATACATATGTGTGTGTACTATATATGTATATCGTATACACACACACACACATGCATACATACATGTATATATATGCCTATATGTATGTATATATATAGGATATACATATATCATTCATGAGAAGCCATGATGTAAAGATATTTCTTTTTTTTTTTAAACTATCACATGCACTTCAATCTGCCTGGGTGACACAGGCCCACCTGCAAATCTAGTGTTAATACAAAGGAAGCTGTTAAGGTAGAAAACCAACAGAAAACAAAACAATGGGAAAGATGAGACTCTCTGAGGAAACAATGGGTGGGAACTATTAACTGGGGAATACCCCTTGCCAGTTAGGGCCCTGACAGATGTGCAGGACCCTGCTCTAACTCATGGTGCTAACATAAAGTGCCACGAGTTAGAGTCCACCCCTGACCCAATAGATGTTCACTTGTTGGGGCAGGATTGGTGGGGAGGGGAACTGAGCTTCACTTTGGAGCTGATTGAGCCTGAGGAACCTGTCTGCAGCCTCTCTCCCCTAGTCCCGTCCTCCTCTCCCCCCAGCTCCACTGCTGTCTGCAGGAAGGGAAGGGGGAAAAGAGAGAGGGAGGCAAGCTGCAGGCTCGGGTTTGCTTGGCCGGAGCTGGAGGGGGAGTGCTGGGGGGAAATATTCCTCCCCCTCCCAGCTCAGGCCAGGTAAACCCCAGCCCACAGCTTACTCACCCTCCCCTCTGCCTACCTGCAGATAGCACTAGATAAGGGTTTGGGCTGCATCAGCCCAGCCCCAATCACACAACAAATTGACACTAGAGAACAGAATTTCCCTAAGGTGCTCCAAAGTGGAGTGCCTTCAGCTGATCCCTCATTTGATGAGGGTTAATTTGTCATGCAATCAGCCACTTTTAAATTGCTCTGCAGCCGTGCATGTGTGTTACAGCACGGCTCTAGAACAGTTTCAGGGGGCTGGTTGTGCAACAACTGTAACTTCTGGCTGTGCCATTAGGGTGGAAAGGTTTACTTTTGCAAGGCTCCAAGATGTCTAAAGAAAAAAGGGGTTGAGTGGCAAGAAGCTGCCTTCAGTGCATCAGTAAAAGCTAGCAGTCTGATAAGAACAAACACACACAAGTAACAAGGAGGCAGCTGAAACCAGGCAGGTTGCTTGTCTCTGCCAGAGATGAAGTTATCTCTGCTGAAGAGTACTTAAGTTGCTAAAGAAAATTTAAGATGTAAATAAGACCCAGGTATATTGGTCATTTGTTCTATCCTTTGCTACATATATTCTGTATCTTTGGGAAATGAATAAATAATACCTTATTTACAGGACACTGGTGTTTGTTTGCCTTAATCAGTTTGCAGCTCATACATACCCAGATTAAATTAGTTTACAGTACCAAACACAGTTGGGCCAGATACATTACCACTGTTGAGAAAAGGGGAGATGATATTCAACAGCCAAGTCTCAGAACGATGAGACCACATTGGCCATCAAGAGAGAAGTTCGAGGAATCAGGCAGGTTACCCAAGGGGTGCACTCATGAGGGATTATAGGAAGTCTAAGGAACAGTTTGCCCTGTAGCTATGACGTGTCAAAATAATTTTAGAGCACATCAAAAGACAGAAAAGAATGAATGGAAGGAAACAGTCATTGAATTACTCCAAATCTACTATCAGACAGAACAGTTACAGGTAAGACAGGGTAAAAACAGACATCACATTTGAGGCAGTCAAAACCTGGGAGTGACAGCCCTTTATACAGGTTGCTTCTCCCTGGAATGAATGGCAATTAACTCAACTTTGCCATGAATGTCCCAGCAAAAAGTGTTATTTTCAGCACTTCACATGTACTTAAAGTAGGACACTGAGTTTCTGGTCTTCAGGATCCCAGGATAAGAGGGTCTGTCCACGGAGAAACCCAATGTCTGTTTTTGCCCATACAGATTTGTTTAGTTTTCCCCTGTGCCTTTCTAAAACCAATTTTGTGCATAATTAAATGATAATTTTGCACACGTTTTATTTGCAAGTTTGAGCCCAAGAAAGCAACTTATTATGCTTTATTACATAAACATTTCTGAGAAGAAAATATGGATGTATAATCAAATACAGATAAAGTTACTGTAGTGACACTGCACAGAAAACAACAGTGGTATTTTAAAGGGACAGTAATACTATAACATATTACATTTAAATGGTAAGACACCACTGCTAATGAATAATCTCTTTTCAAATTAATCAAGCTTTGTTATATGGAATTTTTAAAAGGAAATCTACCTGGAATCCACTGGAATTTTCTTACTTGACGGTACAACAAAAACGTAACCAGTTGTAAACCTTACTGTTTGTTTAAAGCAAGAGAATAATTAAACAACAATTATTTAATAATCTGGGCGAAATAAATTGCTCACAGGAAAAAAATCAGTTCAACATAGCTTTAAAGCATACATTTTAACACCCCATTTAATAAGGTATACAAATATATATAAACATTGGTTCTTGAATCAAATGTCAACTTAATTTACATACAAGAATGTAGCTGTGTCCAGAAGAGATTCACTTCTGATTAAGGGAAGCTTTAAAGTATGCCCATGTAATCCAAAGGGGCCACAATGCTAGAGCTTCTGAGGAGATAAACTAAAGCGGTAAGTCCTTGGCCATTCTAGCTATACCTATTTCCCCACCAGTGTTATCTATTTATGGGCTATAGTAGCCAGCCTCAACCTGAAGGGGTATATTTCCTTTCCAAGCTGAATTTCCATCATCAAGGGTCCAGTGCTTTGGGAATTGACCCTGTTGTTGGTTGGTTTACTAGCACTATGCTAAGCAAATAAGAATCTGTAGCCATGTCTATACTGATAACTTGTCAAGTATCAGACTGCTCCTGAGAAACAAGACCCACTCACCAGGTGCAAATCCAGGAGAGTACAGTGGTAGGGCTGTACCTCCTTTCCACTACTGTCACCACCACTGTCCCCAGCTGACTCGGGCAGGGGCAGGGGCGGGGGCAGGCAGGGAGTAGGTGCTAGAAGGAGAAGCCTGCACAATGCTACCTCTGCATCCAGCTGGTCCTGGCACTCTGTGCAGATGCTTGCCATAGCCCCATCTGGAGCAGCTCTGGGGCTCCTGCTGACCTGGGTTAGTCAGGGACAACACTAGTGGCAGGTGGGTCCCCTAACCCCTTCAGGCACCTGCTCCCTGTCTGGCGCCCTGGTGTCCTCCACTAACCTGAGAGCTCCAGCTACACCTCATCCCATCTCCCAATGGTCTGAGGGACAGCGGGCATGTCTACATGAGACATTTTACTTGAGATTAGAGCAAATTACTGTGCAGTAAAGCATCACCATCTACAGATGCAGATTCTTACTGTGCAGAAATCTGCTCCAACACCAAGCTATCCTGCAAATACAAGCAGCAAATTTACTTGCAATTACTTACTCTGCCATACACCACATGTAGATAGCCAATTGGGAGCAAATGTGCTCCTGGTCAGCCAGACAGCGGGGGTGGGGGGAATTGCTCCCTGTCCCCCGGGGCAGGCTAAACCATCAGAGCCCGATCATGGAGCCAGGGCTGGGAGATTAGAATTGCAATCATAGAGTAGAGGCTGGGACCTCCCTGCTGCTAGTGCAGGGGGACATCATCCCTGCCCAGGCTCCGGTGGTAGAGCCTGTCCTGGCAGTAGGCAGCTCCTGGGGGGCAGGGAGCAATCTCCCAGCTCCCACAAGAAGACAGTTGTCTCCTAGCCCCATGCTCCCTGCCATCCTCTAGTCTAGCACCCAGGGGGAGCCTAGAATTCCCCCTGGCTGCTGCAGTGGGCCAGTGCAGGGCCAACTGGGGCAGGAGCAGACTGCTGCCATGAGCAGCAAATCTGTTCCCGCTTTCCCACATGTGTAGATGCCTGTCCAGGGTGGGTTTACTCTAAGGTAAATTACTCTACAGTAAACCCACTCCAGAGCACTTACATGTGTAGATGTACCCAGTGTGCCACATACCCCCTTACTAAATCCTGGATCTGCCCATGCAACCCACTTGTTCCAATTCTTTGCGTGCATCCAGCACTGGGTATTAGGCTGAGTAGGTTTAGAGGGGTCTTGAGAGTAAGCCCTAGTGCCACTCTCAGATTCAAATTCATCAGGTTCCCCAGGCTGTATCTGGACTGTGGGAGGTGCTAATACAACTGTTGTTCACCCTGCACTACCAACATGTCCCCAGTGGGGCTCCTTACCCTGGATTTCAGTGGTGGACCCTGCCTCTTGCCCTGCCACTGGCCTCTGTAGGAGTCTCATGAGCCAGACAACATAGCTCCATGGGCAGGATCCAGTCCACAAGCCATATTTTTGACATCCTTGCTTGAAGCCATCTATACTGTCTCCTTACATGGACTGGGAATGCACACAAAGTGTGCAGGGCTTGTTTTCCTGATGACAGTTCTGCGTTTGGTAGGGGAAAAATATGCCCTTAGAGGCCAAGCCTGTCCAATTCCCCAGTTCTCACTGAGTTCTGTTGTGCTGTTTAGCAAAACTTAATATTTTAGGTAGAATTTTTTTAACTGAGCTATGGAAGTCACATGTTGAACATGTACAGAATAAGTGTTTACTGAACTCATAAAATATATAGCTGGGGAAAAAGTATACTATTTTACCATAGTACTTGAGAAACTGTGCAACCAGATAACTAAACTAAACTAAACTAAACTAAACTAAACTTTTGTCAAAATCATAATCCATCAGAATATGCAAGTGCCTCAAAATCAAGGTGTGTAAAAATTGTGTTTTCACTCGAATTTTGCAAGAATTTTTTTTTTTTTTACAAAGTCAATATCTAGGCATTTTATGGGATAAAACTTTCAATTTTTCATTTTAAAATGAGTTTGTATTTATAAATTATTTTAATATAATAACACAAACTTTTATAAATGCAACATTCAAAAGAAACATTTCAATTCTATCACAAGTGAAAGTTTTGATTAGCCCCAAATGATTTTTTCAAATTTTCCTTTGTGGAAAAAAAATTGAAATTATTGGTATTCAGTCAGATTTGGTACAAAGGCAAAATTTGACATCAAAATCCTTAGCAACATGAAGCATTCACCATCCACATAGTTCTAACTGTAGTATGTGTGTTGAAGTTTCACATTTCTTTCTTTGGTGCAGTCTGCACTGAATGGAATATATGGTAAATGTTGAATGTTCAATCAGCACTCTTACTTAAAACCCTCTTTTTCTGAAAAGAGTAGCTCATAGATTTTTTTTTTCCAGGAATCAGTTGAATTGTGATGTGGTCTATGTATGTATAAGTAATATTGTATACTCAATTTTGTGAATATCTGCCAGAATATTCTGCTAGATGCTAATGAATCACTTTAATGGATATCTGTCAACTGGAAGGAATTGGATTCTAAGACACAGAACCAATAATTACTTCTTTCTATAAGCTGCATTTGATATGAGATTATTATTTCCCTGTATATTTTTACTAGAAGGCCCCAATCAGGATTTGGAGACCCATTGTGCTATGCGCTATATTCACATATGAGGAAAAGACACTTTCTGTGCCAAGTATATAATCTAAGGCCCCATAGACTGGAAACGGAGGGGAGAAGGAGCTGCTTGTTGATGCCCACCCACTTCTCACACTAAAGTCCCTGGTATGAGGAGTAGGGTTTGCTTTGATGCTCCAGTCCACCCAAGAAAGGGAGGACTGGAATAGCCACTGCTCCCCACAATCCCCTATATGGGGATCAGCTGTACTGTTCCTTCTGCCAGAAACATTTCTAGTGGAAGAAAATTTTCACCACTAGAAAAGAATGCCTCTTCATGGCCTAAGTTTATGGAGAGATGACTCCAAAAACATGTCCCACCAGTGAATTTGCTAAGCAGACTTTTTACTGTTGATAGAATGTAATGCTTTGCAGCAGTTTTCTAAACTGAAATGTTGGCAGGCAGCAGGAGTGTTCACTGGCATTGGATAGGATTGCTTGCTAAACAAGATTTAGGAAACTGAAACAGTTAATATCCCTTTTCCTTTTTTTATATTCAGTAATTGGTAACAGTAGCCGTGTGTAGACAAAATGAGAGGCGTGTGTGCATGACACTTCAAGGTGGGCTAAATGCTTTTGCACCACTTTAATGGTGTCGCTGTTTGCACGCCTCGGCAGCATATTCTGCATTAATTCCAGCTGTTGTAGGAAATTCAGTGGTGTAATGCACCGTAAATGACTTGCAGCGCAGCAAACTAAAACTCCTTTGAGAATTTTAATTTGCTGCCCCTACAGCCATGGAGCAAAGCACCGGGCTCCGTGCAGCTCTGCAGCTCTATAGGAAGTCCTGCAGACAGCCTGACAGCAGCCCAGGAAAGCAGTTCCACACAAAGCAGCGAGCCTCTGATCTTTTTTTTTTCTTTTCCCCCCTGGAGCCTGCCTGAGCTGCGCAGGGGCCCAGTGCTTCCCTCCATGGCTGTGGTGCCCCCCAGGACTGCCTGAGCCAGATGCCTGTGGGCAGGTGCTGCTGGGGGGGGGGAAGGCTGCCGCTGCTATGGAGGGAAGCACCAGCTTCCCCTGCAGCCCAGGGACTGCTCCACCTGCTGGCAGCTTGCCCTCATCTCCCTGCCAGAGACGCAGGTAAGTCAGTGAATGGTGTGCATGACCCAGGGGTTTAATCAGCCCTAAATTGAAGCAGTGTTTTTTAAAACCCACCACTTCAATTTAGGGCGCCCATTCCATCTATACATGCCCAGTGTTTTCTGGCTCCCTGCAACACTTCTTTAATTATTTTAACTGACTCTGCTAACTCCTGCTGTCGAGTGGTCCCTTAATGGTGAATATCAGCAACATTTTAGCTTGTGGCAGATGTTCCTGGGGTCTTGGTCTGCCAGATGCTTGAATTTGTTGGTTTTGACTTCTAAGTACACTGTAATAACCTTGTTTGATAGCCCTTCCTCTGAGGGGCTTTTGGTATCTTGTGAATTTTTCTAAACTAGTCTTTTAAACTAGTCTTTTAAAGTCTTTAAACTAGTCTTTTAAAGGCTACGAAAGTGCTTTTGGCTCATAATCAAAAGTATGAAAGTAGTTTAGGAATTATCCTAGGATCTACTCATGTACATTTTTAGTTGGATGCTGGGTACATTTCTGAATGATTGTGTGGTGAGACTTAGCATAACTATGTAGAAAAGCATTCATGTGTTTGTCTAAAGTCATGATCATTTAATAAGCTGGTGAATGTGAACTAGGTCTAATTTATTCAATGTTGTTATTTATATAATTTGCATAGATACATCATGCTATGGATTTCATATATTTAAGGATCATTAGTTCATCTGCCCTGTAGAGATACAGAGCATGTGTCAGGGGAACACATCCAGTATTCAGGTAGAAAAGGAGAAAAAAGGGAAAAAAGAATTGGAAACAGCAGTCAGTGGCTGCTGGTAGATGCTAAATAATAGCATGATTGGTATATGCAACAAGACCAGGCCCCAGGTGCGGCTGTGATGCCCCCTTGTTGTCATGCAACTCCTGCACCACTCCAGCTCCTTGGGGTATGCTTCCTTTTCCTCTCATCTGTCATGCCTTGATGGAATACTTTTAGTGTAAAAGGGAGGCTGCCCCAGGGTCCCAAAGCAAGCCCTAACCCATTTTGGCCAATGGGTCCCTTCCATACCCAGCTGACCCCAAACCTGCCCCGCAAGCACAAAGTAGGGACCTCCTGACCCTATCAGTGCCCCAGGGACCAGTTGCTTGACTGGCTATTTGTGGTCTCTCTCCTCCCCTGTAGCCATGCTCATGCCTTCCAGATGTTACTCCATCATCCAAGTATCAGCTTATATAGGCTTTAGCCCTCCTGGTTTTAGACCACAGGTTGCTCTTGCTGTGGACTCCTAAGCCTAGGCCCACTTGCTCTGGCCTGCCTTCTCAGTTATAGCCTTCCCTGTGATCTTACTTGGCAGGCCCCTTGGCCTTGCCTCACTTGACCTAGGTGAGGCTCCTTGCACCCCTTGTGCAGCTTAGCTCAGCTGCCTGCAGTTGTTATTACTATACTGCCTGGAGGCCCACTCTTGGGATGCTTACTGCAGTGCAGCTACCTTCAGGCTAGCACCCCTTCAGTGGTAGCTCCTATCCCTGTTGTTACTGCCCTGCATCCTTCCCAGCAGCTAGCCACTGCACAGATGCCACCCCCATATGGCAAATCTTCCCCCTGGCTCCCTGTTATAAAATCTAGGGAATTTTATGCTGGATCCCAAATAGCATGTGTCCTGCCATGTCAGGCAAGACCATTTGGAAATATGGGACTGCCCAAGTCCAGTGCCAGCAATCAGATTGTCAGCACCAGCAGTGGACAGTTGAAGACCTAGGGCTGTCCTCAGTTGATGACAGCTATCAGTTGATTGTCAGTATGGGCTGGGGCAGCCCCAGTATGGAACCGAATGCATGCCACACCTTCAATTTAAGGTACCACACAAACCAGCCACAAAGATGTTCTACATTATATATGGCACATCTTTGTGATTAGTTTGCCATCTTATTGTACTATGGATTGGCTGAATGTGTGGTATGTTATAATTTATGGTTTCATAGATTTCAAAGACATTAGGGCTGGAAGGGACCTCGGAAGATCATCGAGTCCAGCCCCCTGCCCAAAGGGCAGGAAGTCAGCTGGGGTCATAGGATCCCAGCAAGATAAGCATCCAGTTTGCTCTTGAGTGGTGTTATAAGCAAGTTAATCACACCATCCATATAATATCTGTCAGGGGCTAATGACACGCAATTGATTCACATACAAGATTATACACAGCCAGTACCCTCAAGTCCCATTGTACCCATAGTTAGTCTTATATCTGTATAACTCTAGATATTCATTAGATAAATAATAGATTCTCTGGAAAGTTTTGTCCCAGGCCTAGGTAAAGAAAGAAAGAGGCGGAGGATATGGAAAGGTTCATGTAGCAGAACATGCCAGCAATATACATTCATCAGGCCGTTCTAAAGACTGGGGGAGGATATGTCTGTACCTGGCTCTCTTAAGCATGGCAAAGCACCTTGCAGGAGAAATATTATATTTATACTTCTTTTAGAGTAATAAATCTTTACAGCCTGGCTGCTCCTCTTTTACATTAATAATTTTGTAAATATATAAACAGTATATGAAATTAATGTCATTTAAATTCCTAACTACTTACTAAGTAAATGCAATCAAGTAATTTGACATGCAAGTCACATCATTTACACGCACAATTATCTACAAAGACAAAAAGAAATGTCAGATACAGACAGAGTGAAACATCTTTTTGTTTATAAATCAATTATTTAATTTCTACACTGATTATAAGTGACTAGAGAGGACTGAAACGTTTCTGACATAATACCTTTCCATTAGAAAACTAGTTTTATCACAGTTTAAATGTTTTCTAGGAACATGTTGATTTCAACTAAATTTTTAAGTGGTAAAGTATTAACAATAATTGTTTTGACATTCTTGTTTCATTTGGACATTATCATTTAACATTTATTGTTATTATTATTACTTTGTGTTATTTAGTTCTCTGCCTTTACATTATACACAATAGCTACACACAAACATTCCAAAAGCCTGAGCCTGAACTGATTTAATCTTTGAAGGTTAGTCTAACCTGGCTAGGCTAAGCTGGTTTGTAACCACACAGACATACCCTTTGGACTGAAGAAATGTAGGCACATGCCTGTAATGGCTCAGGATAGAAGCCAGGGGGTGCTAGAGCAATCCTCCCTTCCCTTCCATAGTGCTGAACAGAGGAGGGTGGGGCCAGGCCCTGGCAGGATGCTCTGATTAGGGAGGGAGGGGTTCCCCTCCCCCCACTATTGATAACATAGCACTGAGTTACACAGACAGTTGTTAGCATTTATCACCCCATCAGCAAAACAACAACAGCCTCACTCATTACTTCAAGCTCTTCTTAAACAACTTTTTCCAGGGAAGGAACAGAGGAACATTACCAGCTATAAGTTGATTAGCTCCAAAAAGCCCTAAGCCAACACAGTCCTGTCTGTCTTTGTCCTGTCTCCCACAGCACAGACATAGCCAGCATGTGGTCTGGTAGCTAATGCTGACATGTGTTTGTGTAAGGCAGAGGGGAGGGGCGAATCCCGGCTTGAGCAGGGAGTGGTGAGGGGAGGCAGAGAAGCAGGAGGAAGCCAGGCAGATGCCTCTGTATTTGCAGTCTCTGCTGGAGCTGCAGCCATGGAGAATAGGGGAAGAGCCAGCCCTGCTGGTCTGGAGCAGAGAGCAGAGTCCTGCCCAGAGTTGCAAAGCATCTGGGATGCTGGAAGACTCTGATTTAACTTAAACCAGGAAAGGGTCCGGGACAGACATTGCATAAACTGGATTGACCCAAATCACTTAAGTCTGATACTATCAAGTTTATTTCAAACCAGTTTCAGCCATTTTCAAACTGGTTTATGTGCTCTGAACATCTGTTCTGTTACAGGTTTAAGCCAGTTTCTGATCACTTAAACTGGTTTATGTGTAATGTCTATCCCTAGCCAATGTGAATATGTGTATAATATGTGAATAATATGAACAAGGAGGTGGCTATACCTTCTTCTGGAAGGGTAAACAGTAAGGAGAAGGCTGGCTTCATGGAGTTGGTTTTGCCATCAAGAATGAACTCATTAACCAAGTCCATGAGTTCTCTATCAGAATTAATGAGCGCTTCATGACTCTTCATCTTAAACTGGCAGGGAGCCAATATGATACTGTCATCAGCACATATGACCTGACTCTTGATGCCACTGACAAAACAAAAGGAGGAATTCTACGCCAACCTTGACCAAGTCCTTTCTGGCATTCTGGAGGGAAGAAGATTTATTCTTCTCATTGATTTCCATGCGAGGATCAGAAGGGACTCACACCTGTGGAACACAGACTCACCATCACTAACACCATGTTCTGCCATAAAAACAGGCACAAGACATCATGGCGATAGCCATGAGCCAAGCACTGGCACTTAATTGACTATGTCATTGTTTATGCCTGGAATTGCAAAGATGCCCGTAGCACCCAAGCTATGCTGGGAGTTGACAACTGCTGGACTGATCACTGACTCATCTACTCAGTTATGTCATTCAAACTGGCTCCAAAATGACAGCTGCAGCAAAAGCAAAGCTGATGGAAGATCAATGTCAAATGACTCAACAAGTCAATCAAGCAAGGCCTCTGCTGCCTCAATGAAAAACTGGTTGATTCCAATCAACAAGAATGGGATAATGTCAGTGCTTCAAGTCCACTGACATCAGCACCTGTGAAGAGATGCTTGGATTCTCTACCAGGAAACATCAATACTGGTTTGATGAGAATGACTGGGAGATCCAAGAGTTGATCAACCACAAGCACAAGGCCTTTTGTGCTTGGCACAACGAAATCAACTCCAAGAAAAAGGAACTGAATTGTCAACAAGCCAAGGCAAAGATCTAAAGGAGGACCCATGATATGAAAAACAGACAGTGAAAAGACAAGGCAAAGGAGATTCAGCACCCTATTGACATCCATAATATGCATGTTTTTTTCAATGCCACCAAAGCCTTCTACAGTCTGAGCACTCAAGGACCAATCCCCTTGAAACCTAAGGATGGAGGAGGCCTGATCAAGGAAAAGGGAGCCATCAATGCCCGTTGGAAGGAGTATTTTAAAGACCACCTCAACTTGAGATTCTGTTGTTAAAAAGAGTGTTCTCAAGTGTATCCTGCAACATCCAGTCAGAAATGATCTCAGAATCCCTCCAACCCTTACAAGGTGAGGAAAACCATCAAACAGATGAAGAATGACAAGGTATCTGGAGCTGACAGGATCCCCACTGAAATCTTTAAGCAGGGGGGGACAGGAGCTTACAATACAGCTCCATGCCCTCATCTTAAGGATCTGGAATGATGAGGAAATCTCAGATGACCTCACGGATGCCATGACTGACAATCTTCATGAAAGGAGACAAGCCCATTGTGAAAATTACAGAGGGATCAACCTGTTGTCCACCACAAGAAAGATCATTACAAGAACCATCCTGAACTGTCTCCTTCCATTTGCTGAAGAACTCCTGCCAGAATCCCACTGTGGGTTTAAGACATCAGAAGGCACAACCGTCATGATCTTCACAGCTCACTAGCTTCAGGAAAAATTCCAGGAACAATATAAACCTTTCTACATTGCCTCATATGAGGTTTCAGATGAAGACATTTCAAAACATAGCATCTTCTGTAATTTGTGTCTGCATTGCCTCCCAGCCTGTTGCTGTTTTCAGAATGGGAGGAGGGAAAGGGAGCAGAGGGAGTTTGGTCTGGGTTTTTTTCAGCCCCTGTTGGAGGGTGGGACAGGTGTATTGAAGCTCCCACCCCCAAGATATGGGGACTCCAATTCACCCACCCCACCCACCAGCACCAGCTGAGGAAACCCTAAAATGACCTCCCGCTGCTTCCTTCCTCCCCTTCCATTCTGAAAAGAGCAACAGGCTGGGAAGAAGAAGAGACCATTGCTGGGGAAACTTGCTGTAGGCTCCAACCAGCAGCTAGAATCTCCTCCCCCTGCAACCAACAGTGAACTTCTGTTAGGTCCAAGGGATCATTGTAACTCAGAATGTTTCTTGCAAAATGTTCTCATTTACAGCAGGGGGCTGCACTTTGGTCAACGCCCAAAAAGGGTAAGGGGGATAGAACTATCACACAAGCAACATGGTAAGGGAGAGGACAGTGACCATTTCATTTGTTCCACAGCAGGCAGTTGCATTTACAGTATATAAATGCACAGTACTTAAATGTCAATATCAGTATTTCTCAGTCTCAATTGGACAAGGCAATGTACAACTAGAGAGACATAGTTTCTGTCCAAGAATACGTAAAATACCTACTGCATTTTTACAGATTCTGGTTTTACAAACACTTTTCATTTCAAACAGTTACTTTAATTCTGTAGTAGAAGGGAAGCTGAATACAGAATAATGGAGCATTAATCTTCTTGCATGGCACTGAAGACCCCCTTACCTTCAATTCCCTTCAACTGAAGGGACAAAGTGTGTGATGCTTTCATATCGCCAGGGCTTTGGTGAAAAATACCTTATTAATTCTAGCCATATGCTGCCTTAAAATATTATGTGTGAATCCTCCCAGCAATGGGAATTACTTTGCATTTACAATCTAAAGAAAAAGACTTGTTTGGAAAGATTCTGTCTTTAGCTCTAATTTACACTGTGCATTTCCCCTCACTAAGAGTGCTATATGCAGTGAGTGGGAAGAAATAAGAAAACTCTGACACTCCCCACTTACCACCCCAGTCTCCCTCTGTATCTTGCAAAGTATGCATAAGGACTGGACAGAATTGCAAGCTTTATGCTCTTCTAGTTAGCTTGGGAGATGGAAAATGGTAAGATCTAACTTTTATATGTTTAAATGTGTACATCATATTATGGAGCAGAATCTGTAGTCCAATAGGAAAATTAATGTCTGCAAGAGATACCAGAGTGACATCACTAAAAGTCATCTATACAATCATCTATATAATATATAGTACAGGCGGTCCTTGACTTACAACATTTCGAGTTCTAACATTTTGCACTTACATTGTTTATAAATGGACACCCTGTTTCAACTTTATGACGTGTTTCAACTTTACAACGCTTGGTCTGATGCGACGCCACACCAGTGAACAAGTTTGCTGCATCATTCATCTCCCTGGAGAACATCTGTCCAAACTTCCTTGGACACTTTCTTTAAGAAAGCAGACAAGACTCCAGAAAAACCTGCAGCCAAGACTCCTGAGAATACTCCAGCCAAGAGCTCTTCAAACAGTGCAATCAAGAGCCCTTCAAAAAGTCCAGCAAAGTCACCTCAAAGAAGTCCTTCTCAATCAATATGATTGCTATTTACAATATAACTACATTAATGTAGCTATATAACTCATCTATAACTGATCGAGTACAAAATTCTGGGATATTTTTGGTGAAAATAGAGTATTGGGCCTTGGTTCAGGAACCAATGCCCCATTTATAACTTTGTTTCTTATGAGAAAATTGGTTCCAAGTTACAATGTTTTGACTTAAGACAATTTTCAGGAACTAATTGTGTTGTAAGTCCAAGGACTGCCTGTACTATATATTCTGCAGAAATCCTCTGTACTGAATAAGAATTTATGGAAGGTCATACTACACACACACATACACACATGCATTTATATATTTCACTACAGAGTATAGGAAACAGTTAAATCAGTACACATTTCCCCAGGCACCACTATTAATTGGCATCAAAACTGTAGCAGAGGACTGTTTCTCAATGTGCAACTGTAACTCAGGGTTCATAAGTCCACTTAGTTCCACACGTTCAAGACAGCTTGGGGCCAAGTTTCCAGGACTCTGTATCTATTATTATGCTTTTATTTACATGTGCTGATTTTTTTTTAAATTGTGGTTCTGTACTTGAAATTAAGCTGTTCCAAAAATGTCACTTCAATGGTGGATGTTGAGCTCTTTTGAATAGCCATTATACCTTAGCCTTTCTACCTAGAGACAGATATGCCATTTTTATGATGATTTAATGATGATATCACCACTTTATCAGTAAAAATGAATTTGCGACCATTGACTCAATTCATTGCACTGAACCAGCAGCTAATGACTTGAACTCACTACTAAACTGAACTGAGTTAAAATGAGAGATCCAGAGGGAGAAGACTCTACCTTCTAACTGCCAATATTCCATTTCTCAATCCCTATCGTATTTTTTTTATTAACTTTTGCCATCTGTAATTGTTAACTCAATGGCAAAAGAAGAATCTCACTGTTTATCCATTTCATTATCGTATTGTTCACCCAACTGTCCAGCAGATATCACAAACCGATGTTCAAATAACTAATGTAATTTACATTAAGGTAATTACAGTAGCAATATTTCATTTGTTTCATTTTCTTTTATTTTAATATTTCATATTAAGGTAATAATGAAAGAAGAATATGAAATATTAAAATAAAAGAAAATGAAACAAATGAAATATTGCTACTGTAATTTTGATGTTTACATTCTTTCAATAAAGACCACAAGGATACAAGACTCCAGTAGCACCAGTGGTGTTGTTTTAAAAGCCCTTACCCCAAATGTGTAGCATCAGTTCTGACATGATAGGACCTGTAGTCATTTTATAATGGTTAATGTAGTACTGCTGACCAATTTTTAGAGGAAATCTAGTCTTTGTATAGCATGCTTTATTATACATTTCTTACAGGTGAGATATATCTAGATAACAATTATTACAAATAAGAATACTTATCTCTGGTACATCTGACAGCAACATATATTTAAGGGCATGGGTGGCTGCCAGTAAATATTGGTATTTATTGGCATTTAAAAATAAAAAATTCCTATTGAAGCCTATCTGCCCAACAATAGATACCTACTGTCACTGTATATAATGTTACTCATTAAAAGACATTAATGACATACTGCTGTAGCTCCATAGCAGAACAATTATGTTTATTCATCTTTCTAAATGAACATATTCTATGAACATCAGCTGCTGCTACTATATTTAGGATATCTAGGTGGTGGTATAAAATGCTTTTTCTTGAATAGGCAAAATAAAGACCTTTTAGAAATGTTAGGTGACAAAGTATTGTTAATATGCATTACTTATGTAGCACACTGAGTATCAATTTAGCTGTTTAAAATTAAATTTGCGTTCTCTGCGCAGGTTAAAAATCAACTCATTTCTTGGGTATACACAATGTCCTTTGTATGTGATATCACCTTCCATGGATTTATTTCCTAATTTACCAAAATAGGGATATGGATTAAAACAAAATATGTATGTATGTATTTACACATTACTCACCTGGGTTGAATTCAAAATTAACAATGCACAGGTCAAAGTCTCTGTATCTTATTACTAATTCACACAGCCATTATGTTTCCCAGAAAGGCTTTGTTTGTTTTACATTAAAATCATATTCTTATAAAGGCACTAATGTCTTCCTAACTTTAACTGTTTTATTTGGTTTACCAACTCAAAACTTATCAGATTGGGAAAAACACTGAATCCATTCAGGCGCTGGTGTTTGTCAAAGCCTTGTCATGCCCATAAACCCAGTGTGACATCTAGGTCCTCCTTCTGCAAGAGACCCTTACTGCAAGTTATGAAATTTTAAAATGTGCATTAATGATTACTCTATCAATGGCTGCAGTGTCATTGTCACAGTCTGCAATGTTTCTTTAGAATATGTTATAATCCATGGAACAGTTTTGTTTTGTTTTTTAAAGACAATAAATTACGTTTCTTCACCAGGTTTTTTTCTTCATGCGACCATCCATCATTAAAACACAGGTGATTCATGAAAGGCAATGTGCTATGTGGTGGAAGTCTTGGAGGCAGCTACTGTGAGGAAAGTCTTAGACTTAGATGAGTCAAGCTGACAAAAACAGTGGGGACCAACCCTTTTGGCAGGCACACCACAAATTAGCCCTGTACTCTCTCTGAGTGCCACTCTTATCCCCTTTCTCTGCCTGTTCTCCTGCTCTGCTTTCCACTTTCTTCCCTGGGTTCCCTGCCTGACCTCCTGCTCTGCTTTGTGCTCCCTGTACTATCTGCTGCTGTACTGCCCGTTCCCTTCCTGAACTGCAGCATGCCACATGCAGAGGCTGCCCATTCCACTTGTGGTACTTGTACTGCAGGTTGGCCACACCTGGACTAAAATGTACAGGATAGCATCCAGCCATGACTGCAGTAAATGGAACTGGAATTTCAGCAATAGATTTTTAACAATGAATATGATGTGGCTGTAGGTTAAGAGAAGAAAGACTTTTTTCTTTCCAATGCCAAGGACACTAGAACAGTTCTAAGTGGTTGATAGTTTAGTGTTTATCCTTTTGAGATAAGTTTGTCTTGAGAATACATTTTCATATTACTTTTCTAATAACATTGGATAGGAATGGACTGTTTACTGCTAGGGAAACAGAGTATGTCCTGAGGGGTCAAACACTTAAGCAGTCTGGCACTTTCTAGAATTCACTGAGTTGCCTGGCATAAGACAAACAGACCATAGACTTGAATGTGGGATAAAAACTGTCCTAGTAGTAGCCAATGATCTTATTTGAACCTGAAATAAAAATAAAGCGTCCAAGCAATTCGTTTAGATTCAGCACTGGCCTTTCCACCATGACTAAAATTTGTAGTAGCTTCCCTTTCTGGTGTGCAAGAATTCACTCCAGCAGTCATACGTTTCTGATATCTCTTCTGGTCAAGGGATGCTGGTGGGCAATTACTTCTATGCCTTCTCTGCCCTCTCACGGAGGTACTGCAGCTAATTTTTTTGTCAACTTTCCTGTTTGGTGTGCATATAAGGATATTGAGGCTAAATACAGACAGCCAAAAAGCCTGAGGTGGAATCGATTCAACCTTCATAGGTTTCTCTAATGTGCATAGATTGAACCGAAACCAAATTAAACTAAAGTTCAGTTTTCAACTGGGAAAGGCAGGTGGAGGACTGAAATGACCCAAACCAGAAAATGGGAGGTACTAGAACATGCCTCCCAAAATGCCCCTGGAGGGAGGAAATAGTCCCCCTCTTGGTGCTGGCCACCCAAGTTGGGTATCTGGCCACATGGGGGAGCCCCACACCTCTCCCCAGGCTGGCCTAGGATCCTCTCAACCCTGCTCTCAACTGTGGGGGAGAGGGGAGTTGATTATTTGCCCTCTGCATGGCTAGGCCGGCACAAGTCTGACATGCAGGAAAGAGTGGGGAATGATTTAAACCAAATCAATTAAGTGTGATACTACATCCACTCAGGTTTTATCTTAAACTGGGTTTGGCCATTTTGAAACCACTTTATATGCACTGAACTTCTGTTCTGTTACAGGTTTAAACCAGTTGCCGGTCCTTTATATTAGTTTATGTGTAACTTCTGTCCCTAGCCTGAGAGAATATGTAAGGTATGTGTTTAGATTGTGACACTTTGCCCATCCAAGTTTTATATCTTCACCATATTTGACTTTGGAGCATGTTTGTTGTACATCTCATATTGCAGATAATGATGGAGACCAGATATTGTATAGATAAGGAAGTCAATTTATATTTCATATTCTATATAAAACACAAAATCCTGGTGTTGCTTTACTGTGGACTTGATCAAACTTCCTTACTTCAAGTTTTCAGCTACTACAATTATGGCACATCTATCTGAGCTGCAACAGTCGCACAGTGTTAGATGCTAAGTAAAACATTGGATTTTCTTCCTTGTAATCATCATCATACTGATTTCTGATCTCTGCTGAACCTGAACTTCAGTTATCACACAGAAAATTGCACACTGACTAGCCACTGAAATCAATAGAGAACCTGCTTTCACACAAGCAAGCCATCTAAATTTCTGCATGTGGTATTTTGACAGGTATGCTATTATGGTGTTTTGAAAGCAAAGAATGGTTTTATTTCTCTCGCAGGAAGTGTTGGGTAGGATTTCCTTTCCCTTATTTAAAGGTTTGAAAGTAATTAGTGGTTAGTGTTCCAGTCTTCCCAGGCAATGGTTATACTGGGTTCCTGTTATATTTCTATTAATGATGTAAGTTTTGTTTTCCAACAAGATAAAAACAAAATACAACAGTATTCTAAGCAAATAATTCTGAATATGCAGATAGCTTAATTGTACCAAATGAGTCACTACTTTCAAGGGTAAAACACAGAGCAGAAATCAGAGGAAACAATATGTTTGCACCAATTATTACTTCACACCTCAGTCAAATTTAAGTAGCAGGTGTTGAAGCTCACTAGACAAGGCAAAAGACACAAATTAAGACACTATGTCACTTGGTACCTTTAAACATTCATTCATTTACAGTAATGACTAAATAACACCTAGAATGTCAAATTTACTTACATTTCTTAAATCTGTGTCTTCCATAACTATTGGCTAACACTGCTGTTAATTAGTCATTAATTGCAACATTAGTATTAAGTAACCCAAAGAAAATATATGCTGATATTCAGTGCTGGCATCATAGATAATTTTTTCAGGTAAAAAAACGCTAGAGATAAACCTTAACAGCATTTGGATACTTTTCATAGTTTGAAATTACTGTTGTTCATGGTTGTATAAACCTGCCTGGCAAAGTTGACATAGGCCACAAAAAAAATTAACTTCTAGCAATGGAGGGAGAAGGAGCAGTATACATGTTCAGGCTGTGACCAATTCCTCTCCCCTGGTCTTTGCACCTTCCTGAGACTGAGGTAATCCTGGTCCAAGTAGGGGTGTGCATTTGCAGCAGCACAAACAGTAGCCACACAAATTTGTGCTAATACTTTGTACTCCAGTGCATGCCCCTACCCATACACTTTGCACCAGGACACATTATCCCATTGCTCCATGTGCTGTAGTAGAGGGCTGGCTGGGACACAGGGTGCCTCAACAGAGGGCTAGCCAGTGGAGCCCTTGCACTAAGGCATGTGAATACAGGGGAGCAGGCAGCCTTGGGCTCACTGCTCCCCCATCTCAAGGCTGTCTGTTCCCCTTTCTCTGCATTTGCCCCAGTGCACTCCACTTTAGTGTGCTTAGACTGCTTTTTTCTTTGGGGTGTTTTTTTGATACTGGGAAATCCCAGTAGCAAATTTTGCCCTGGTGCTGCAAACTGGCAGTGTGGTATATAGTTTAACATGCAACACATATGGGTTGTGGCGCTGCAAAGAGGTTTGTGATGCCACAAACCACATGTGCCTTCACATCTGGATCTGATCCTTGTTCCCAGGGAGATTGGAACAGTGGTGCAAAATCCCTTGCCTGTTTCTCACACCTGGTATGAGAACCAGGCAAGGGGGCTTGCAGTGCTGCTCCCTCTGCTCAGCAACTAGTACCCAGGAACCAAGTGGACAAAGCAGTGAGGCAAAACCTCCTGCCCACTTCTCACTCCAGGGACTCCAGAGACTCAGGAGAGAGAAATAGACAGGAGTCTTGTGGCACTGCTCCCAGTGCCCAGGAGCCGAGAAGATGGAGCAACCTCTCAGCCTTCTCTTACAAAAGGTGAAGAGATCTAGGTCCCTCAGTCTCTCCTCATAGAGCCTTGCCTGCAGGCCTCTGATCATACAAGTGACCCTTCTGTGAACCCTTTCAAGATTCTCTGTCACCAATTGCCACAGTTTGTTTTGTAAGGGGTCCTACGCTACCCTGCACCTTCCTTTTGTTCCCTATATACCTAAAGAACTTTTTGTTGTCTTTAATTTTTGTTGCCAGCCTAAGTTCTAATCCTGCTTTGGCTTTCCTAACTGATTCCCTGCAAGTGCGAGCCAGGGAGGTATACTGCTCCTTGGTAGCTACCCCGTTTCCACATCATGTATACCTCTTTCTTTGCCCTTAAGCTTTCCTGGACTCCCCTGTTCAGCCAAGAGGGCTTCTTGGCCCCTTTGCCCCCTTTTATGTGCAATGAAATTGTCTCCTTCTGTGCCCGTAGGATCACTCCCTTGAGGAATGACCACCCTTCCTGGACCCCCATTTCGCCAATGCTCTTGAGCTTTAACACCTCACTAACTAGGAGGAGGGGTGGATGTCGTATACCTGGACTTCAGGAAGGCCTTCGATACGGTATCCCACCCCATACTGGTGAACAAATTAAGAGGCTGTGATGTGGATGACTGCACAGTTCGGTGGGTGGCGAATTGGCTAGAGGGTCGCACCCAAAGAGTCGTGGTAGATGGGGTCGGTCTCAACCTGGAAGGGTGTGGGCAGTGGGGTCCCGCAGGGTTCGGTCCTTGGACCGATACTCTTTAATGTCTTCATCAGCGACTTGGACGTGGGAGTGAAATGTACTCTGTCCAAGTTTGCAGATGACAAAAAGCTATGGGGAGAAGTGGACACGCCGGAGGGCAGGGAACAGCTGCAGGCAGACCTGGATAGGTTGGACAAGTGGGCAGAAAACAACAGGATGCAGTTCAACAAGGAGAAATGCAAAGTGCTGCACCTAGGGAGGAAAAATGTCCAGCACACCTACAGCCTAGGGAATGACCTGCTGGGTGGCACGGAGGTGGAAAGGGATCTTGGAGTCCTAGTGGACTCCAAGATGAACATGAGCCGGCAGTGTGACGAAGCCATCAGAAAAGCCAATGGCACTTTATCGTGCATCAGCAGATGCATGACGAATAGGTCCAAGGAGGTGATACTTCCCCTCTATCGGGCGTTGGTCAGACCGCAGCTGGAGTACTGCGTGCAATTCTGGGCGCCGCAGTTCAAGAGGGATGCGGATAACCTGGAGAGGGTACAGCGAAGGGCAACTCGTATGGTCAAGGGCCTGCAGACCAAGCCCTACGAGGAGAGACTAGAGAAACTGGACCTTTTCAGCCTCCGCAAGAGAAGGTTGAGAGGCGACCTTGTGGCTGCCTATAAGTTCATCACGGGGGCACAGAAGGGAATTGGTGAGGATTTATTCACCAAGGCGCCCCCGGGGGTTACAAGAAACAATGGCCACAAGCTAGCAGAGAGCAGATTTAGACTGGACATTAGGAAGAACTTCTTCACAGTTCGAGTGGCCAAGGTCTGGAACGGGCTCCCAAGGGAGGTGGTGCTCTCCCCTACCCTGGGGGTCTTCAAGAGGAGGTTAGACGAGTATCTAGCTGGGGTCATTTAGACCCAGCACTCTTTCCTGCTTATGCAGGGGGTCGGACTTGATGATCTATTGAGGTCCCTTCCGACCCTAACATCTATGAATCTATGAATCTATGAACTAATCCCCTAAGCACACTGAAGTTAAGCTTTCTGAAAACTAGCACTTCAGCCCTGCTGGTTAGTTTACCCGTCCTTTGCCAGATAGTTAATTCAATCAATCGGTGGTCACTATCTCCTAGGTTACCTTGTACCTGCAGATTCCCCACCATGTCATTCCCTGTAGCTAACACCAAGTCCAGCAAGGCAGTTCCCTTAATGGCACCTATGTTAGGTGGAGGTCCTGTACGCAGGTTAAGAACCTATGTGAGTGATTAGATTTGGCTGACTGCTCCCAGCAGATGTCAAGGTAGTTTGGGTCACCCATGACAACCATATCTCTCAATTGTATGGCCTCTGAGAGCTGTCTGGAGAATCTGAGGTCTAGTTCATCTTCCTGGTGTGGCAGTCTATAGTAGACCCCCACTACCAAATCCCTTTCCCCCCAACTTCCTTGTATCCTGACCCACAGTACCTCGGTTTGGCCCTCCTCTGATCCCATGTTGATTATACAGGATGTATATTGTTCCTTAACATAGAGAGCAACCCCCCCAGTCCCACCCTCCGCCACCTTTACTCCCCACTCTATCCCATCTGTACAACCTGTAACCCTCAATGCCTACTGCCCAGTCGTGAGTAGGGTCCCACCAGGTTTCAGTTTCCTTTATAATGAACTTAATAATTTGTGTCTGAATGAAACTCATCTTCCAAAATGGCATCCAATCTTCATGTACAGACATTAACCCTTTCCTTTTCTAGTTTGTTCCAATAATCATTCCATCTTAGATTTTCTGACTTCCTATAAAAATGCAGGCTCCTGCAATAAACTCGACAACCTCTGAGAAAGTTGATGCTCATGAGTTTTTAGTTCATCTTTGTAGATCTCATCAATTTAGCTACTTACCTATACTTTAGATTGCTTTTAAGGTACATATTAAAGTTTGTTATTCATTAGTTGATACTTCTTGATTAGAAAGTGATAAAGAAAAGGCAATAACAAAAATAATGATCACTTACAGAACATTTCACAAATATTGTATTTACTCAAATACAAGAAGCGTTTTTTTTCCCCCAATCAACATGGGGAAAATAGCCCCTCATCTTACATTTGCATACAAGGAAACATAACTAAATACATTGTCCATCATTAAACTGCTGCCAAAAACAGCACATGCTTGGGAATAGTAACCAACTATAAAGTTAATTAAATGCAGCCACCACTGAGCATGATTATAAAACACAAGGCCCATATACAGCAAACATATTGATAGGAACCGATCACAAGGATAGGTTGATGTAATGCATCTACTAAAATATATGGTAGTGCCCATGGAGCTCAGTCCCCCTCAGCACGAACTCTTTTTCAAGTCATGGTGAACCATTACATTGAATATATTTCAGCTTCCTCTTCACTCCCACAGCTGAGATGCACCTTTTTTCCCCACTTCCAATGAGTTCTATTTTGTAACCATCCAGTTTGGCAAACATCACTGAATGGGGCCCCAGACATGTTATCCCAAATCCTTCTGTTATTCCCTCTCTCATCCTGGTGCATATGATTAGTGTGACTGCACCCTCCAGTCCTGAGTTGAGTTTAATTAGCACATGAATCCTTTGTAAGGGGTGTGTGTGTGTGTGGGGGGGGAGGGGTAATCTGGAGTTTACACATACACTGAGCAGTGCTGAGCTGTGGGGTCACCATGACTTGCAATACTGTTGTCTCTGCTGCGGCCCAGCCCAAGGAACTATATGGTAAATCATGAGCTTTTTGGCTTTGGAGTAATGTCATGCATAGTTTGTACTATATATACAAGTATAGAAGTGCTGCTTAAAAGTATGTTTATGGAGTACCTGAGCTAAAACTTGCAACATGTAAACGACATCAATTCTGGATGGACTAAGTCTATGGGTATCTGTAGTAGTCTTCCTATATACAGTTACTGCAGGTATGTTTACTTTTAGGTCAGTGTTTCCAAATTTGCTTTGCACTTCACCTCCATGTACTCAAGGAAAGCAGGGTCTGTCAATAAGGAAGTGGTTGCAGGCAAAAAGAAGTAGCAGGGCAGAAGGCAAGGTGGCTATCTAACCCTTCCCCCCAGATTTATCTTCCCTGCTGTAGCAGTGGGAAAGGGACACAGTCCAGGCAAACCTCCAATAATGAGATTCTATGCCTGGAAAATTGTAACAAATTTACATATTTTGCATATATAAAATTTAATCATTGAGAGAGGTTATTTTTATAATCATGGTCATCTTATATTCAACTAAATATGGTATTAACTCACTAGCTAATACAGCACAAATATTTGAGAGGTACCAAGGGGGTGAAGGAAAAGGAATGTTGTTCTGTAACTGAAACATGGAGAAAATCAAGACAGGTAAAAACAGTCTTTACTGAGACATAGTATACTAAATATCATATATACATTATGGAAGTCTTTTCATTGCAACTTTATGAAAATACTATTTAAAATCTTGTATATGTGATGATCCTCCTTGATACCAGGAATGGACTAGGTAATATAAACAAGTGAAATTCTATATGCGTCAAATCAGAAGTCTTTCTAGAACTCTCAGAGCCATGTTTATGCCCAGAAATACAAAGGTGTGTGTGTGTGCGCACATACACATGTGTGTGTTCAGAAGGGAACGCTTTTTTCACATATACCAATCCCCAAATAAAACATGCACCTTGTTCTGGGGAAAGCAGAATAAAGAAAAAATATATTTCCAGAGTTAGGGCTGCATAGAGCAGAGGCAGAGCCTAATCTTCAACTTGCTCACCTAAAGCTGAAACCCTAACTGCTGCAGAAGAATGATCTCAACAGGTGAATCTACAATTTGGAAAAGAGCTAAAAACACATTCTGTAATGCTGTGAAATAAGAGAAAAATTCCTGAAGTAGCTAAAACACAGAAAAATACAGAAGGGTTAGCTTGATTAGTGGAACATCGAAACTATTAAAAAGGAGAGATGATTGTTAAGAGCCTTGGAGTTGAGAATAATAAACCATCAAGTCAGCTGACTCAACTGCCTGAACACAAGTGCCACTGCTGCTGCAAACAGGAATCAAAGCTGAAGCAGTAATAAAAGTGGGGTGCTTCTATCTCAGACAGAAAATCAGCTTCCCTGGTTAAGACACACACCCAAGTTGTTATACCAGCAAATACAGCATATGCATCCCTTCCTAAACTCCTGTTTATTTGACATTCATTATTTTAATACTGGATATTCTGTATATGACTCAAGAGGCCTGTGTACTCTAATGCCAACACATATGAGTCTATGAGTGGTGCACACTTTGATTCTTAGTTGTGTCATGGATCTGACAGCTTAATTTTCAAGTAGGGCTGAAGCATACCTATTTTATCTAAACACAGGAGAAAAACAATCGTGAGGGGAAGGATGGGCATGTGCTCAAGGTACTGAATTAAGGTAAAAAAATATTGGTTCAGTTCCAGTCCCTGTTACAAAATCCCGGTGTAATTCTGTATGAGTGGTAAGTTATATGTACCTTAATTCCCTATTTGTAAAGTGGAAATATTAATATTTCTCCTCTTTTCTATTTAATTGCTAGTTCATGGCAAATCTGACTATGCATAAATACCGTGGTCAGCAGGATGGTACCCTGCTTTCAGTTAAGTCCCATCAGTACTGCTATAAACAACCAACAATAATATTAATTTATTTCAGCTTTATGAGGTACTTACCTCTACCCCTTCTTCTACTCTCATGGAAGAATTCTGAATTATTTGAGAACTTGTCAACAATTTTTATCTTAATCAGATGAAGACAACAGCCATAAATTAGGTAAAATCCTATATTTGGATGCCACAGCAATAAACTCTAGACTAAGCCAATGTGATTTGCACACCTCAAAAATCTTCTTTATTATGTAGGTTTGAATAGGCTTGATGGTGTTTATAACTGCATGATGAGAAGTGAGAGACAGTACAACCAAGTGAATTGAAAAGCATTAAGCATTATTTGTCACAAAATGTTAAAAAGAATAGCAGAGGAAGCTCACAAAGAAAATGGTTCTAGCTAATGTGGGTTTTCCTTTATTGGATTAAAAAAAAGGAGACCACTAAGCTAATGGCACTTTATTGTGCATCAGCAGATGCATGACGAACAGAACCAAGGAGGTGATACTTCCCCTCTATCGGGCACTGGTCAGACCGCAGTTGGAATACTGCGTGCAATTCTGGGCATCGCACTTCAAGAGGGATGCGGATAACCTGGAGAGGGTCCAGAGAAGGGCCACTCGTATGGTTAAGGGCTTGCAGACCAAGCCCTACGAGGAGAGACTAGGGCACCTGGACCTCTTCAGCCTCCGCAAGAGAAGGTTGAGAGGCGACCTTGTGGCTGCCTTTAAGTTCATCATGGGGGCACAGAAGGGAATTGGTGAGGCTTTACTCACCAAGGCACCCCTGGGGGTTACAAGAAATAATGGCCATAAGCTAGCAGAGAGCAGATTTAGACTGGACATTAGGAGGAACTTCTTCACAGTTTGAGTGGCCAAGGTCTGGAACGGGCTCCCAAGGGAGGTGGTACTCTCCCCTACCCTGGGGGTCTTCAAGAGGAGGTTAGATAGGCATCTAGCTGAGGTCATCTAGACACAACACTCTTTCCTGCCTATGCAGGGGGTCGGACTCGATGATCTGTTGAGGTCCCTTCCGACCCTAGCATCTATGAATCTATGAATCTAGAATATCCAGCTTAACTTTCATAGTTGGGACTTTGCTTTGACAATCGGCCAGCTTGATGCCTTTACCATGCCTGAGGTATCATTAAAAGCGGTTGTATCAGACATGTGTTTACACATGCCATTAGCATGGAGCAATAAACTCCAGAGCATATTGCTCCATGCTAATTGCATGTATAAACACGTGCAGGAATGTATAAACAACCCCTTTTACTGATACTCCAGGCATGCCATAGGCATAAAGCTGGCTGATTGCTCTGGAGTTTATTGCTCCTGGGCATGCCATTTGAACATGTGCCTAGGACCACAGCACGTTGATGAAGCAGCCTCAGCTGGCACGGGGACCCCGGGGTCAGCCTGCCAGCCCAGGGCTGCTCTTGCCCAGCTCAACGTGCTGCAAAGATGCTGGCTAGGACACAAGGGTGCTCCAATGCAGGGCTAACTGGCAGGCAGTCCCCACACTGAAGTAACCTTTTGCCTCAGCCAGCTGGGGCTGTCTACACATGTGCTGCTGCAGAGTAAAAAACTCCATAGCAGGATAGCACATACAAGTAGTTACTATCCTGCTGCAGTATTAATTAGTTTATTCCAGCCTAATAGGAGCACACATGTAGATGCGTGATGTTTACTGCAGAGCTAATTACTCTACTCTGTAGCACACGTGTCATGTACAGGAACCAGTGTGTGCTAGATATGTGTGCACTTTAGCTTTGTATGTAACTCAGTCTTGTTACAGTCAGACTCCAAAGTGATACGTGGTCATGTAAAGAGCAACAATTACACTTTTCAAAGCAACCAGATGGTGAAGTGGAAGACAGAGATGGTAAATGGGCCTAGAGCTCAAACTAGGATTCTTTCATTTGAAAATGTTCTTAAATATTAGCAGCAGAGGGCAGGGTTTAATACATTAAGAAATAAAGCATGGATGTTGAAATATATCATATCTAATTTTAGAGAAGTGCAAAAGGCTCTTAAACAAATCAGAAAACCAGATGGATCTCTGGTTGTCTCACTGCAAACAGTTTGACATACATGATCAAACACAGGTCACCAACATAAGTCCCATAAACTGGATTTGCCCCAGGAAGCCAGTGGATCTTGTCTGTGGAGCTGAAAGACTATCTCTGCCCATGCCTGTGCTGGGGCTGAAGCCCTCATTGCCACCATTTCTCCCTGTCCCCTACTGTTGCAGCATGGGCACAGTGAAGAGTTGGTAGGGAACTGATCTGGGGCCTGGCAGCTTTCAGCTGCACCCCTGCTGCTGCCAAGAGATGGTAGTGTGGGAGAAGCAGAAGCAGTGAGCAGTGCAGACACATCTGGCCCCAGTATCTCCCCAGTGACTGGAAGCTAAGCCTGTGCTGCAGTTGAAAAGCAAAGGGCCAGGGAGCAGTGGCAGCAACAGTGTAGGTGCAATTCCAGCTGCTTGCCCCAGCACAGCTCCCCTGCAGGTGGAAAATATGGTGCCAGCACAGCTCCTGGCTGTGTGGTCTCTGCCTGGGCAGCCCCCCTCACTGGTGACACACCATGGAAGGTACCTGGCCAGCACCAGACTGAAACTGGGTTGTTTGAGAAATTAAATGAACGCTTGTATGCCCATAATTTCTAGTAGGAAAGTGGTGCTTCTTCTGGTAGAAACATAATGCCCGTACATGGCCAGTATCTGGAGGGGGGGTTAGATGACTCTCTTCAAATTAGTGTCAGAACAAATAAATATATCAGGAAACTCCTTCCAAAATTTTTTCTCTAGCATTCTGTTCTTTTCTGCTTGCAAGAAAGTAGAATATTGATTTCTGCAGGGGAGAACCTGAATAAACAACATTATATTAGTGGTTTATTTAGATAACAAATAGGGGAAGAATACAATATATCATCACCTATCTTGTATCCATCAGGTGAAATCATTTAAAAATATGACAATACCTGCCTCTAGATCTCTGATTTATACTGGGCGTATCTACACAAGATGTTTACTGTACATTGGCCTAATAACACTGTGCAGTAGCGTGTCACGGCAAAAACCATACTAATAGCCTACTGAGCAGTGTTATTAAGCTAATGCACAGTAAGCGTCAATAAATAACCTTGCACCAGTACTATTGCGTGGTAACTTTAGGTACTGTACATTTAGTTAGTACTTTATTAAGGAAGTACTAAACTAAATGTGCAGTATCTAAGGCACATTAATGAATATGTAGATGCGCGTACTGATGCCTTAACATTTGCTTTGGTTCTAAACAGGAAGAAACAGGTATGTTTCCATTTCTGCTGCTATCTGCTGTATTGCACTCTAACTGTCACAGCTTCGCTTTAATTACCTAATTTTCTCAATACCAGAACCTACTCCACTTTCATTTCTCATACATACACCCATTTAACTTTTAATGACAGCTTGTAAGGAGAAATATTGTTGCTTGCATCTGGAGAATACCTATTTCAGTGCTTACTTTCTAGGTCTGTACCAAGTGGAAAACATATCCCATAGTGAAATGAAATCCTATTGTGTGCCTAGACAACAAAAGTTTAATAAAAATATCTAATATTCAAGCTTTTAAGTCAATAAGATTCTGTTCCTAAATACATTGTTTACCATTAATCTTCCTTCTACAGAAAAAGCAAGAGTTGTATATTAAATTAGCTTTGCAAAGTACAGGGTAGAGAGATAGCAGTAGAACAAACAAATCAATGCCATTAAAAGAATGACACTTACAAGCAGGCTGGAGTCATTCCAGGTAAGATGTCAATATTTTTTTTTTTTAAAGCAACTCCAAAACATTTTCAAAGGAATCTCAACTTAGTCTGCAGCTGTGAACCCACACAATTTTGCTGCTACCATTTTTTAGCCATGTCACTCATACACGCACATGACCCAGTTAGGCAGCTTGTGCTCATAAATAAGACTTTTTCCAAGTAAATATTATCATCTGCACACATCAATAAAAGTCTGAGACAACAAAGTATGAGTGATTTATGCATCTGTATAAAAGGGGCCTTGTTAGCAAATCTGGCCTTTTAACTAATTTCTCTGGCATGAGACAAAGTCATCTCTGCCCCACTAATCCCCTTCTTATGTCAGAAGAGGAAAATCCCCCCCATAAGTAGAAACAATGTCAGACTGCTCTCTATTTTAATATTTCAAAGATGGTTACAAGGAAATCATGAAGACCAATTCTGATCTTACACAGTTGTTCCTGGTTAGGGAGCATCGCAGGGACCAGATGTTGTAATTTTTGTAAAGCAGCATTCAAACCCTAAAAAGGGGTGAGGATGTTCTAAGAGTCAGCTAGCCTCATTGCTCACATGCAATTTTTGGCATACATTGGAAGAAAAAAAAAAAGAAGGATGTTTGCTTGGGCTTGGGGAAAAGACTCAAAAGAGCAGTTCTTTTCTGTGCAAATCACTCCCTCCCTTCACACATACTACTTTTTTTCAGTTTGCAATAAGGAAGAGGTCCATCATTTCTCTGCACTGTCTCAGTAGAATTCTAAAGTTTTGCTTTCTGTTACAGTAGCTTCCCGTTTTATAATTGGAGAAAACATTTTAGAAAAAAAATTAAATCTGCAAGCCAGACAGTTTCTGTGCTAGGATACCTGAAAACAAAGTGAAAACAAACAACATTCCCTAATTGTACAAGCAGCAGAATATAGCAACAGAAGTGGTTTTCATGAAAAATAACAATCTAACAATCTACAATGGTATTTTTGATAATCTAGCTTTCTCATTATGAATAGCATTAGGAGCTTTTCTAGAAGCCTAATAAATACCACAATGCCCTCTGCAGGTTGTTGTAGTACAATACTCCACAGAAGACATGTCTTTGTTTTATTTATTTCAGGTGCCCTGTTTTTATTGACAGCTCATGTTTTGAAACCATACTCTTGATTTTACCAAATGGAGTGATTAAAATTTCTGATGACTTCAGCCTAATATTAGATAATATTACTTTGAACCCCCACACACCCCAGTGCTAGTGTAACACATTTTAAAGGCTCTTCTCAGCTAAATATTGATTAGTAAGAAAGCATGTACCAAGAAGGAGAAATGCATCAAATATCATGTAACCATCAAATAGGTGAAATATCAATATAGATCTCCTATGATGTCTTGATGGATTCTACAGTTTGTGCATATTATAGAGTAGGAAAGTCATACCTAAGGTTTAAAAAGCCTGTTAAAAACCTTATGCTTTTCCTGGTCCTTATCACAAAAAAATTTCTTATTGGCCTAGACCTCTAGTTCTTTTGAAAAACTCAGAAACAATAGGGGTAAATAGTCCTTATATGACTGTTAAAATGCTCCCTGTTCTTGTTAAAAGATAAGGATAACTGAAGTTCCTGATCTACCTCCTCTACTGCTTTAACATGTTTTTATTGTGCTGTTATTAGTCAACTCTTTTTCAAAGTAAACAATCTGAAACTTTTTAATCTGTCTTATATGACAGGTTTGTTCCAAGCTCCTGAACATTTTTGTTGCTCACTCTGTGACCCCATTCTATCACTTCTAGACAGTATAACCAGCACTGCATATGGCAATTCAGACAGAGGTGTAAATACCTTCTGTTCCCTGCGTGCCTGCCCCTTGTTCCACTACTGATTTCAGACGAGGTTTTCCATTGTTTTTAAACATACAGATAAAAGAGATGTTATCCATATTAATCCCTATCACATTTCTTTTTGTAATCTCATGTAAGAAGCTACACTAAATTAAATCTCTCACATAAAGGTGCCCTTTGTGTCACTGTATGACATGGACTCTGGATAATGCAAGAAACTTTTGTCCTGTTACTGTGTTTTTCAAGTGCAGAGTTTTTCAACCCATGGGTTATGACCCAAAAGTGGGTCACAAGAATATATGAAAGGGTTGTGAACAAACTTTAAAAATGGATCAACAAACTTTAAAGGAGAAAAACATGGGAAAACATGGGTTTTTCCTTGCAGACTGGCAGAGTTCCAGCCTGCAAAGGGCTGCTTGGGGCACCACCCCAAGACCCACCCCCTCCACACTCCCCCCTGCCCCCTCCACACACTGCAGAGCTGGAGTCTGGGGGCAGGAGGCAGAGGGTCAGGAGTGAGGGGCACCAGCAGAGCCAGGGGAGTTTTCTACTTAAACTGTTTACTGGGTCAGGACTGGCCATCAATGTTAACAAATGGGTCCTGGTACAAAAAAAGTTGAGAACCACTGTTCTAGTGTATTTTAAAGTAATCTGTAGAAAGATTTTGCTTTGCATGTACCTAAACAGTGTCTAACAGCTCACTTCACTACCTGAAATCTAAGCCAGGAAAGAAACTTTTAATCTTGTCCATAATAATTTAGCCTTCTAAAAATTAACTGAACGTTATAGGAGCTACAACAGCAGGTCCAGCCTACTTCAACTAATTCTGTCTTCTCCCCACCAAAGAAAACTGCCAAACAGGGTAATTGTCTTTAAGAAAACTCTTTTCCAGGTATCTTCCATTTCAAGCTTTTAGAACACATAACAAAACTTCCTTCAGGTAATTAATTGTGATGCTGATACTCTGGAGGAGACCTGGCAAAGTCTGTTGTTCATCTGAGCAGCCAGCAGGGACAATGAATATTTCATGAACATTAGCTGTAATCTTCTCTACCCTTTCACAAATACCAGACAAAACACTGTCCCTGTAACAGCAGCACTCTTCAGAAATAAATTAGAGGATCATCTTGAAGCTACTTGGAATCCTTACCGACTGTACTCTTCATTTTCATTGTCTTGTGATTACCTCATTCATTATACTTCAGGCAGGTAGATAGGCATGGTACATTTTCTTTCAGTGTAATGAAGAAGAATAATGGAAGTACTTACCTAGAAAACAGAACATTAAAACAAGAATCACTAAAATGTGAAAAGGTACTTTATATGAGTTTTGGATTTGTTAAGTACTGTAAAGCCACATAACGCTTTACAGAATGAATAGGCTAACAGAAAGGTAACTGTTATCAAAGTATGAAGCCTAAGTTTTCTATGTCATTGTGCCATCAAAGTTGAACTCAACATTTACAACACATAGCACTTTTAATTCCTTTATTATTCAAAATTATAGTATCTTATATGAATAGTTCACTAACAATTCATTGCAAATATCTCACAGTCCACATTGATGCTGATTTTTATTTTATGTCATGGTTATTATATTGCCTTAGTTCCTAACTGAATGACTTACATTACTAACCAACACAATGTGAATTGTGCCTAGTATAATAAGTTATTTGCTGTCAGAAAATAGTTGTTGCCACATATTGAAGCATTTTAAGTTAGTTTTTAGAAATATTTATGTGAGTAAAACTTGAGAGTTCAATCTTCAAAGAAAGCAAATAAGAGATACAAATACAATTGCTTCTAATTTTGCTTTTAGGTCAAATATATATCCATTTTACTTTCTATTTAATGTTTGCTCATCTACTTAATAAACTAACACACAGCATATTTAATGCAGTATACAAGGTATTGCATGCATTTTGTCATTTCTAAAATGCATCTTTCTAGTTAACAGCACAAACACCACTTTCTGTATGTTACGGCAAAAAAATAAAGCATATTATATCCATTTGAGCTAAAGGAGGAATTAGGTAAAGGACCTGTAATTAACTAACTGGAAAGTCTGGCTACCTCATAGGAGTATTACCTGGAGAGTTGCAAAAAGGTACTAGGAGGTTTTAATGACTACCACCATTCAGGACTGTGGTTTTGTACCTCTTCTGAAAGACAGAAAATTAATCTAATTCTAGCTAACAGTGGGCACTTCTACACATGCTTTAATGCACGTTTGCTACTGTGCATTAAGTGTAGTACCTCTATTATGAGGTACTACATAAATGCTCAGTAGCTGGTGCTACTGTGCAGTAGCAAAAGTGCAGTGTCTTTTTTTGATGCTTAATGCACAGTAGAGTAATTCTATTGTGCATTAGAACATTAGCATGGCTTCTGCTGTGATGCACTAATGCACAGTAGAATTAGTTTACTGTGCTTTAAGCATCTCATGTAGATGCGCCCAGTATGGACTAAATATAGGTAGCCTAAAGAATAAGGCTCTTGGCAAAAGCAAACAGAGCCTCTCACACACTGCCATAAGTTTCAAACTATTACTTGTACTTCAAATTGAAAAGAAAATGTAACAAATACCAAGAACAGTAGATGATAAAAAGGAGAAGCTGATTCACTGCCAGTTTACTCTATTCCTATAAGAGTGTCATGACAGGTAAATCTGTGTTTTCTATTATTATAGAATTATTAGATTATCTATATAATAGAATTATTATTATTTTCTATTATTATATTATATTAAACACCTGGGTTTGTTCCACCAAGGGACTCAAAAGACTTGTGTTTTTAACCCATACGTGTAAAGATATTTCTACAAATATTTGATAATGTTCTTCTACACAAAAGACTCCACTTGCTTTATTATGAGTACCTTTAAAATCATTTTATCTTAATGATTTCAAAATGGAAAAGTAAATAAATAACATATTGACAAAAATCCACCTCTTTATAGAGAGAGCTTTCAGACCTTTTACAGTTCTTTTTTAATTTAATCCCTGTATTAGCAGCACTTGAAGAGAAAAAAAAATGGAAATATTTCTGGTGTTAAACATTAGAGTTTTCTGCATATTCAAAAAAGAACTACAAAGAAGCTCCATTAGCAGAGGACTCAAATATTCTTAATGGAAGATTTCTGCAAATGAAGATCGTTAATATTTATAATCCAGAGAAGACTGTCGACACTTTCATGTTTTGCATTTGTACGTTGAATTATATTTCCTCTCATTTTTTCAAAAGAGGTTTCTGAACCACCTTGTCACTTTCAACAAAGCTATTTTGTAGTCCTTGGAGATGGAAGAAATAAGAAGATTAAAAGAAAATACCTATGACGAAAGTACTGAAGGAAAGTATTCATGAATTAGATCAGCCACTAGCAAAAAAAGAAAAAAAAGTCTTATTTTTAAAGTCTTAGTTTTAAATCTTGCTGTTTTATGGCATTAAATCTACAGCACAAATACAGCTCTAATTAGTGGAGAGTGCAGCCAGCTCTGCAAAGCAATATATGCAGCTTTTAGGACCTTCACAAAATATAAAGGATCATAACAAGGCACCCATTCTTACACACTCCCCGAAAATAACATTAAGTGTCTCTTCCCCACAGAGTTACTACAGCTACAAAGACAATGCAGAAGCAACTGTTATAAAAAGAAGAGGAACCTTTAGGGCTTGAAATCTGGAGGATTCTATAATGAAAGCTAGTTTAACTTTAATTATTCCTCTATCTAAACCAGTGGTTCTCAATCTTAGACTGAAGGCACCCTTTCATCACTTCTCTGAATTTGGAGGCTGAGAACCACTGTTCTGAAGCATGCTCACCCAATCATGGAACTAAATCTGTAGTACATGTCCTGAATGCCCAACTACAACTAAATAAAAACTCAATTTAGGACTAGGTAGTATGAGCATTTATACATGTACTTTTGTCTGCTCCGACATGCCGGAAATCCAGTGGGTCAGAACAGACTCGATTAATCAAGTTTGCAGAGCACATAAATTGATACGCCCAGCGCTGTGTAAGATGCATTTGTATAAATGGCAAAGTGCACGTCAGTGTACAGAAAATGGTAGTGGTGCGCTTCTGAACTAAACCATCTTTGATGTGCTTTAGTTCAAAAGTGTGCCACCACCATTTTCTCATTTTCTTTTAAAAGCGCCCAGCGCTGAGGTGCATACATATGTGCAAATGACCTATATGATGCTACTTAACAGCAAGTATATAAAAATCGGATAAACACAACAAAAGCATTCTTTACTCCCTCTCCTTTCCTATATTTGCCCTGATATGTAGTGATTCCAGTTCAAGGATAATCATGGTTACATCCCATTTCCAGTGCAAGTCTGAGCATTGTCTTCTATGCTTGATACCAACACCTCCCACTTTTTCTATATATGATGTGCATGGGCAGCCTCTCTCATGAAGGGGTAGGGTCAGCTACATACGTGATGCACACAGAAGTATCCCCAAACTAAGAACTATATCTGCACCTCACATTATATCCCAGATACATTTCTAGCAAGAATCATTTCATGGTACAAATCAGTTTTACAACTTTGGAAATGAAACAAACATTGTAATGCATTGTTACAGCTTTCAGAAAATAATTAGATTTATCTGGATCTTCTTCTGCTTATTTTTCCATTTCTATTTATAAATATTAATTTTGTTAACAGTGGTGACAGTTTTGTAAACCATGACATGCACACCATGTTACTGCTTAGTCTACATTGGTGGCTGGCAAACTTCACAAGCTACTAGGACTGTGTGAAACTTTGGTCCCCGATTTGATTCAGCAGAGATTTGGCCTGATTTGGTGGCCAAATCCAAATCAAATCAGAGGACCAAATCTCTCCAAATCGAATCTCTCTGAATCGAATCGGAACCCTCTGAATTGATTCGGAGATTAGGACATACACAGCTTTAAATGTTTTTTCTATGTACCTCTAGGTAGCAGGGGCTTATGAGTGCTATGATACTGGGGTACATTCAGTGTCCCACAGAAGCATGGGGGGCTCCCCTGTGCACTCAGCAGCAGACCTGGAAGTGGACCAGAAGCACATCCAGTCCACTTCCAGGTCCACCAGAGAGCATGCTGGGGGACCCCCTGCACCCCCCAAGCTCAGTGACTGGTGCCTCTTGAGACTGGGGAAGGGGTACCCATGGTTCCTCTGCAGCCAACTGCTGAGCCAGGAGGTGTGGGGAGGGACCCCATGCGTGTTCCCCGGCAGACCTGGAAATGCTTCTGGTCCACTTCCAGGTTCACCGCCGAGGTAACTACCCCCCCCACCCCCACTCCTGTGGGATACTCCTTGTGCCCCAGCATTGCAGCAATCACAAGCCATGCCTGCTACCTCAAGGTATGTAGAAAAAACTTTTAAAGCTGTGTCTATGTCCGAAACGCTGATTCTCCAAATCAGCATTGAATCTTCAGATTTGGATTCAGCCAAATCAAATCAGGGACAGTGATCCAAATCAACGAATCAAATCACTGTCCTGATTCAGACTGAATCCAAATCTGAATCAAATAGGGCCCGCTTTGTGCACCCCTACAAGCTATGGGCCAGAACAACCTAGCTCCAGCCTTATGCAGGCCAGGGGGCTTCAGCAGCACATCAGCAGGAGCTGTGCCCACACGGCTTCTCTCCAGCCCCTGCTCCACAGCTGCAGCATGAGTGCAGCTGCCAACAGGTGGGGAGTTGTACTGCGGCAGGACAGCTGGAAGCTGTGCCTATGCTGCCACCACTTCTCCCCTCCCCACACTTCCTATCTGCTGCACAGGTGCAGCTGGAAGCTGCCCACCCCTGCCACAGCTCTCTACTGGCTGGATGCTACACCCATGCTGCCTCTAGCATGAGGGGAGAGGGTGAAGAGAAGTGATGGCAGCACAAGAGCAGTTTCCAGTTGCTTGGCCCTGGCACAGTTTCTTGCTGCTCAGCCCTGGTGTGGGTGTGGACACAAGCACAGGCAAAGACTGGAGTCTCATAGTTTCATAGTAGCTAGGGTGAGGAGGGACCTGAACAGATCATCTAGCCTGACCCCCTGCCACAGGCAGGAATGAATGCTGGATTCACAAGACCCCAGACAGGTGATCGTCCAACCTCCTCTTGAATTTGCCCAAGGTAGGGCGAGGACCACTTCCCTGGGAAGTTGGTTCCAGATTTTGGCCACCCAAACTGTAAAATATTGCCTTCTGATCTCTAACCTAAACCTGTTCTCCATCAGCTTATGACCATTGTTCCTTGTCACCCCAGGTGGTACTGGGGAGAAAAAAGCTCTGCCCATTTGCTGTTGATCCCCTCTGATGAGCTTGTAGGCAGCCAGCAGGTCCCCCCTCAGCCTCCTCTTGCTAAGGCTGAAAAGGTTCAGGTCCTTCAGTCTCTCCTCGTACAGCCTGTCCTGCTGCCCTCTCACCAAGTGGGTGGCCCTCCTCTGAACCCTCTCCAGGATGGCCACATCCCTTTTGAAGTGCGGTGCCCAGTACTGGACGCAGTACTCCAACCGCGGCCTGACCAAAGTCGCATAGAGGGGGAGTATCACTTCTCTGGACCGGCTTGAGATGCACCTTTGGATGCCTGACAAGGTATGGCTGGCCTTGCTGGCTGCAGTCTGGCATTGGTGGCTCATGTTCACCTTGGAGTCAATAATGACTCCAAGATCCCTTTCCACCTCTGTGCTTTCAAGAAGGGAACTCCTAGTCTGTATGTATGCTGTGGATTCCTTCTCCCAAGGTGCAGCACCCTGCATTTGTCAACGTTGAATCCCATCCTATTCTCATCTGCCCACTTTTGTAGTCTGTCTAAATCTAGTTGCAGCCTCTCTCTCCCTTCAAGTGTGTCCACCTTGCCCCACATCTTAGTGTCATCAGCAAACTTGGACAGTGTGCTTTCCACCCCCTCGTCCAAGTCGCTGATGAAGATGTTAAACAGTGTGGGCCCGAGCACTGAGCCCTGGGGGTACCCCACTGCTCACATCTCACCAGGTTGAGTACAACCCATCCACCACTACTCTCTGGGTGCGCCCCATCAGCCAATTTTTTGCCCATCCAACTGTGCAGGCATCAATGCCGCAGTCACTTAATTTATTGATGAGGATGGCGTGAGAGACAGTGTCAAAGGCCTTCTTAAAGTCTAGAAAGACTATGTCCACAGCGACACCATCATCCAAGGATTTAGTTACTTGGTCATAAAAGGCAATCAGGTTGGTCAGGCAGGACCCGCCTTTGATGAACCCATGCTGATTGCCCCTGAGCATGATCTCCCCTGCAGGCCCCCCACTGATGTACTCCTTCATGATTCTCTCCAAGATCTTCCCGAGCACTGAGGTGAGGCTTACAGGCCTATGGTTACTTGGGTCCTCCTTCCCTCCCTTCTTGGTAATAGGGACCACATAAGCCAGTTTCCAATCCCCCGGCACCTGGCCAGATGACCACGAATGCTCATACAGCCGGGCCAAGGGCTCCGCGATGACCCCTGCCAGCTCCCTCAACACCCTTGGTTGGAGGGCATCTGGACCTGCAGGTTTAAAAATGTCTAGCCCTTCCAGAAGATCCCTAACTACATCTGCATTGACTGAAGGCTTGATAGAGCTATCCCCAAGATTGTGCCTACCTCTGGTAAGTGGGATATCCTGGTCCCTGTTCAGGAAAACAGAGGCAAAGAAACTGTTAAAAATATCAGCTTTCTTGTCTGGCGTGGCCACCAGATTACTGTTTGTGTCTTGCAGGGGCCCTACATTGCCTGGTTACCCTCTTCTTGCTCCCAATGTACGTGAAAAAGGACTTTTTGATGTCCTTAATCCTGGATGCTAGCCTGAGTTCCATCTCTACCTTGGTCTTCCTAATAGCCCTCCTACACTCCCGGGCCGAGGAGGAGTGACAGCTCCTCCCTTCCACTGGTTGTATGCCCCCCTTTTAGTTCTCAGGCATTGCTGAATGCCCTTGCTGAGCCAAGGGGGTTTCTGAGCACTCTTACCCACCTTGCTTCTCTCAGGGACTGTTATCTTTTGGGCCTGGAGGATCGCCCCCTTAAGGTACAACCATCCCTCATGGACTCCCATCTCCTCTACCTTCTGGGCCCTTAGTGCCTCCCCCACTAGTCTCCTAAGCTCATTAAAGTTGGCCCTTCTGAAGTCAAGGGCTTTAGCCTTGGTGTGAGCCACAGACACCCTGCGTTAGATAATGAAACTCTGGCTCTGTGGGCCAGATCCAGCGACTCTTCAAGCTGGATCCAGCCTGCAGGCCATAGGTTGCTGACCCCTCTACATACATGAGGGGCTAGATTATGTGATATACACAAAGGCTTTTCCTTGGATTGGTGCAGAGTTATACCACCCTTTGGAAGGCACTGTCTCAGCAGGCACTTTCTAGGCAGATAGAACAGGAGTGCACATGATCATGATCTTTTATGAGAATGCATTGTGCACCTGCATATATTACCAGCCAGCTCTGCTACCAACCATCCTCTTCCTAAATGCTTGAAAAGAGTGGGGAATTATACCTCTAAAGTATTAGCAAGGATGAAGAACTGTTTTGTTTTTTTTCCCGGGGGGGGAGGAGTAAAAAACAAGGAAAACTCTCAGTGCACTCCTCCCTGTGCATCCATACAAGATGTCCTAAAACATAAAGATGTCTTCACTGATGGCAAAAATACACATGCACATATGCATACATGCACATCCTCTGCCCCCCACAATAGATCAGTAGATAGATATATCTGAGATCAAAAAGTTAATTAAAATCCCTCCATCCTTGTAATGTTGCATGGTTTAGGTAAGTTTAGGAAAATTATATATATGTATTGTACAAATTCCAGGACTGTGATGGCTAGAAATATTTATCAAAATAAGTAAACAAACCAAAATATTTAATCTTACCAAGCCAGGAAACTCTTTTTACCTGCTGGGACAATAGCAGCTGGAATGGCTGAATGTGACAAGTTTCATTTTATGGAAAAAATGACTCATAAGAGATTTCTATTTTTCCTACCTATACCTGCTAGCAGATCTGTTTAAATTTACTGCCTGGGCTACACAGAAAAATAGATGGACACAGCAAGAAAATGATTTAAGGAGCTGGACCCACACAGAAATATTAAAATACATGTGTATTATCTTGTTTGAATAACGAACGGATAAGGGATTGTAGTTATCATCCACTATTTGAAGACGATAAACATTAAGGATAGAGAATAACTGGTTGGTAGCCCACCAGCAGCAGTCATGCATTAAACGTAGCAGAAAAGGGACTTTGTACTGGAAAACCCCAGAAGTATGTAGCAATAGCCTGCCTGAGATATGCAGAATGAAGACAGCCCTATATAATGCCTGAACTCACTTTCAAGTAAGAACTAAGACCAAGATACTCAAAGGTATTTAAGTGGCTAATTCCTATTAATTTCATTAGGAATTATCAAAGGAGTTGCCATTGAGAGAATGTTGGCCTAACTGATCTAACAGCAGGATACAGATATCCTGCTCCCATTATTTAAACAAAGAAGGCCAGAGAAAAAAAGTTGCATTCTCAATTTTCCTAAACACATCACCAAAATACCAGTGGCATTCACTGCTAACAATTAACACAATTTAAGATATACCAGGTTAAGAAATATGTTGTCCTTTGAACCATATAGTTCCTGGATAATCATCTTAATTTAAGAATCCTTTATTTGGGACTAAGATATCTAGAGTTCAAAATCATTTCTAAAGTGGTGATTCAACAGAGGCGTTATGATGGTTAAGTAGTTAATAGTTATAAATCACTCAGATACTAGAGTTAACAGCGCAATGCCTATATAAAATATAACTGAGTGTTGGAACGCTGTACCATTTTCTCCCCCATTCTCCTCCCAAACTGAAGTTGACATTTTAAGCATTAAACAGACAAATAGGAAAAGTGATGTGAAAGGTCTTAGACATAGGAAGGACTTCATCTATAATGTCTCTTGCATCTCTAAGTTCCAGAGTCATCTAGAAAAAAAGTATTCCTTTTCATTCAGATCATCCCTTCGCTTCTTAATCAGCCATCACAACATCCGGGAAAGTTGCTTGTTTTTTTCTAATACTACATTCATCACTGTGACATTAGAGTGTTTTCTGGGTGTGCACTGAATGTGACTAACATCTCTCAACAGTTTGTTTGTTCTCTCAATAAGAAGAAAAGCATAAGTGTCTTGTTGTGACAGAAGTTTTGCTTGGCTAGCTTTTAGGTTTTTTATTCTTATAAATACACATTTTGTCACATATTTATGCTGAGAAGGGCAAGGTAGGAAATGTGCCCTGCATTTTGAGCAGAGGGTAGATAAAATTTGTTATGGTCAGTACCATAGCAAGCGGGGGATGAGTAGGGTGACTGCCCCAGGCACTGAAGCAAAGGGGCGCCAACAGGCACTGCCCCACCAGGGTGGGGCACAGAACGGAGCCATGAGCAGCTTGTTGGGGAGTCGTGGGGATGGGGGGAGGGTGGCTCCCACCACTGTGTGCACTCCCGGGCAAGCATGGGAGGGGGCGTGTGTCCCCCAGATCTATGTGTGGGGTGAGGGTGGGCTGCTGCTTCAGGCTTTGCCCTGGGTGCCAAACTTTCTTGCCATGGTACTGCTTATGGTCAAATATTCCTGAAGGCATTCAGCGACTAGCAACCTTTAGGTTGTATCAGCGACTAGCAACCTTTACAAGCTGCAACCCAGAACAACTCAGTTCCAGTCCAACACAGGCCAGGAGGTTTCAGAAATACACCAGCGGTAGTGTCTTGGCCTGTGTCTATGCTGGACCCAGCCAGCTAAGAGCTAAGCCTGCATTATTGCACCTACAGCACCAGTGCTTCTCTTTGGGCTCCACTCCACAGCTACCCATGGGCACAACTTCCATCCTGTAGAGAACTGAGCCAGGGCCAGGGAGCTAGAAGCTGTATCCACTTCTTCCCACCCCTTCTGCCTCCAGCCTCCTGACCATGATGCAGTGCAGTTGGAAGCTGCCCACCCTGGTGCAGCTCCCCACTGGCTGGAAGCTGAGTCCCAAGCAGCAACATGGGTACAGCTTCAAGTTGCCTGGCCCAGCTTAGCTGAGTTCCAGCACAGCTCACTTCCAACACAGCTCCTTGCTGCCCAGTCCCACATGGGTGTGGGCACAGGCAAATCTATTTGGCTCTACGGGTCATCTGTTGCTGACCCCTATATTACACCATGACCATCTTAGACTAGCCCCTAAAAAAATTGTGTTTCTTGCACAGAGGAACTTCACCCTTTTATACTGGAGTTATCTAGTATACCAGAGAAGTGTAGTCAATATCATATTGACTTATGGTCTTCATCCAAATCATTAAGTGATCTTGAAGACATCCTGGGCTCAAATCATATAGTGCCTCAAACATTTTATGGGAAGTCAGCATGAAGAGCAGAGGGCAAATTTGATACATACAGTACCCTGTGTTTCTAAGATGTGATTCAGCATTTTGTAGTAGCTGGAGTTTTTTTTACGTCATGATGACTTAAGGTCAGCTGTTGTCCAGCTGAGAAATGATAAAAGTATGAATAACTGAGACTATATCAGTGGCTATGGAGTCTCCTATCAAACTGAAGATAAGAGAAAGCATAAATTATGGAAGCTGTTCTATGAGAGCTTAGTCTAAATACTAAATCCCTGAGTACACTAAGAATATAGACAGAACTGACCAAATGTGGATATGTGCTTTTAGCCAATGAAAAGTACATCATGTAAGCTATTGGGAATTCTTTCCTCTTACCACCAGCATCAATTTTGTCTTGCTTGGGGCCATCTTCAGCTGTCCTCCAGACAGGAGTTAATCTCATCTAAATTCTGGGCCATCTTGGTGGGTGTGTTAGGGGTCACATGTGACAAAAAAATAGTTAAATCTGTCCATCATCTACACCATGTCAACAGATTTGAATATGGGTTATCTGACCAGTTCACCTACTGGCTTCATTTAAATACTGAAAAGGATCAGAAAGAACTGATTCCTGTGAGATTCCACAAGAAAGAAAAAAAGTGTTTTCACCTATCATTACTCATTGGCTACTTCTCTCTAGAAATGTCCCAGACATAAGGGAAATGTTATTGTATTGCATTATCTTGGACTTCTGATGCCTCTCTTAAGTAAGTAAGGAGTATAATATGATAATAAGGGGTGAATGCTGCAGAGAGATCCAAAAGCATGATGATATATGTCTGTCCTCCTTCCATTCTTAGGAGGAAATCCTAAAACATTGACACACATGAGGTTTCAATCCCAGGAGCCGGGCTTGAATCAAGACAGTGCTTGGTGTAGAAAAAATAGCTAGAGTTAGATAAGCTTGTAGGTGGTCCTTGTCTAGCTTCTCTATGAGTTTTCTCTGGAATGGAATATTTGATACTGAGCAGTAATTGGCTAGGAGCAATGTTTCCAGAGAGGGTTTCTTCAGACTACTGTGTAACTGAAGGAGAAAAGAAGAGTCCTTCTCTGAAGTAGGTGTTGGCTATTTCAGTCAAAGATGGCAGAAGTTGTGAAAAAAAAAAATTTCAAAAGCCAGGAAGGGTGTTGAGTCAGTTTCATGAGGCCCGGGTTGCAAATACCTTAGAATATCCAGAACTTCTTGATAAATGAGAGTTGTAAACTGTGAATGAGCCATGACTGACTGGTAGAGGCACAGTATATCTATGCTCTTTCAGAAGGCTTCCTTAATATGCAGTATATTTTCAGCAACTTCAGATAATAATTCTTTTCAAAATATGACACTCAATTGCAGGTTGTAGGCACTCAGGGTTGATTAAATTAGTTTCACCTTCCTAAGTAGCTCCTTAAGTGTAATTTGGGAACTTCATCTGAGAATACAGAAGGATTCTCTTGGTTTATAATATCACCTACACATAGGCTTTGGAGAATTCATTGTTTTTCACTGCCAGTATCAGCCTTAGCACTTAAGTTTCTACCCCTCTCTCCATTTGGTGCACGGAGTCAGAAAACCAAGATCTGAGTGGAAGATGGGAGGAAAAGTCTATATGGGGACCAATGTATGTTACTGGTTGAGGCTGACATACAAGGATAATGACTCATTGGGTCCTTAACTCATCCTGTGGGTAAGTGCAGTTGTGTTTTAGCAGGGTTTAGAATTTGTTGGATTGCATGGTCCTTCAAGGCAGTCGTGTTGTTTAGGATCTGGAAAGTCTCTGACCACTGCCTTAATGAGAAGGCTATTGATCAAAGACAGTGACTGAGTGTAACACCTTTGATGATGACATCTAACCAAAGAAGAGGTAAAGCATATTGTCTGATGCATGGTTTGGATCAAAATTGACCTATGAAAGTCCTAACAAGACAAAGGAGATAAATTTTGTTCTTGGACAACCATGGCCTTGTGTAACCAGGACCAGGGCCCTAGGGACAACTGTGATGCTCCCTGGTGGCCACAGAGCTCCTGTCCTGCTCTGCCGCTTCAAAGTACCCTCCCTTTCCTTTATCCTGCCATGCCTTTGGTGCAATAATTTGATTACAAAAAGGGAGGCTGCCCCAGGGTCCCAGAGCGAGTCCTATTCTTTGTCCAGCAAGTCCCTCCTGAGTCCACTGAGACTCAGCTGTTCTCATGCTTGCCCCTCAATCCATTACATGGGGCCTTCCTGGTCTCACCTGTGACCCCCAGGGCACCAGTTGATATAAGGGCTAGTCATGGTCTTCTTCTGCCCCTACAACCACATCCAAACCTCAGTGTAGTCTTATTTCAGTCTTTCAGATTGCTGACCCCAGGCTGAGCTGTTTCTGCTCCCCTACTAGTCAGCCTGATGGTCCCCTGGCCCTGGCAAGGCTTTCTCTTTTTTTTGGGCACCTGGCCTTAATCCCTCTCTAGGCTTTGGCCCTCTCAACTTAAGCATGTTTTGGCCTCAGCTCTCCATTCTCTGGGCCCCTGGCCTTTGGATGGTGGCTGTGATCCTCTCTTAGCCCTCAGCCTTGTGGGCACCTGATCACTGCTCCCACTGGCCTTGGTCCTCCTAACATCAGCTTCCTGTAGCCCACAGCCCACTGGGTCCCTGACCCCAGACTTGTCTGCCTGACCCTGGCCTTAGCTCTCTCAGCCTTGACTTAATACAGCACACCAGCCTCACCCCTCTGGGTCCCTAACCCCAGGGGAGGCTGCTTTCTATTATGTGCCTGCCAGGCACCCTTCCATGGCATCCATACCTCCCTTGGTAGCTACATCTAATTCACATGTATTAATAAAAACATAAATATAAGCCCACTGGCTATCTAACAAAACTCAAGTCCACTGATATCTAACAAAACTTTTCTCACACTAGGTCTTAACTTTCCTGCAAGCTAGAAGCCCCGCTTCCACTTGATTTGCAGCCCTTGGGGACTTCTTGGGTGCTGGTCAGTCCCTCTCCTATAGCCACCCATCCTGCTCAGGAGCTCCTCTCCCTGCTGCCTGTAGGACCAGACTGACCCTTCTTTCTCCCCGTGCTGGGCTTATATGCCCTGGAGCACAGTCCCTTCCATTAAGGTGACCTTAATCAAGCACAAGCTTTTCTCTTTAGGTTTAATGGTCAGCCCTGTTGCTGTGGGGCAGCCAGCTCCTGCTGAGCTGCCTGCTGCCATTTCTCCTTAAAGTAACAGGAGCCCCTGGCTCCCCATTATACCTTGACAAAGTATTTATTTGAGTCATCCAGGATGGCAAGTACAAAGTATTTCACCACTGTTGTCAAGAAAGTATCAGTAAGTTATTTTGTTATCTACTGTTATTATTCACATTTATTATATCTAAAAACTAACCAGGAAAGTAGCTCCATTGCACTAATTACCATACAAACACAAGTTGAAAACAACTCTGGACCCAAAGAATGTATAGGCCCCTAAAACAGCCTGCAAGTTATAGATTAGAAGCTTTCTTTGCTTTACTAAATTCCTTCATCACAGAATGCTAATTTTTCATTTTAATTTTTTTTTCTCTTACTGTAAGCTAAATGGTAATAAGAAATTCCCAAAATATTGTTACAAAATACTGCTGACACATAAACACCCCTAAAATACATATGTCTGTAAAACTTCTAACAGATTTGGGGGATTGGCTGTAATTTTCCTTCATTTGATTTCTTTTTCTCCACAGTTTCTGTCACTGCCTCATTTAGCAATTTTAAGCATGCCATAAGGTGTCATACAAACTGAGAAGTAAGCAGAGAAAGCAACAATGAATAAATGGTGGAAGAAAAGTTTCTATGACAGGCCTATGCCTTTACTTCTCTTTATTTTTAAAAGATTTATTTCTTTTGAACAAATTGGGACAACTATTGGCTATTCATGGAGGAGGAGTATATTTGCTAGAGGGCAGGGCTAGGATTCAGAGTGATCTAGACAAATTGGAGGAGTGAACCAAAATAAATCTCATGAAGTTCAATAAGGACAAAGGCAAAGTCCTGCACTTAGGAATAGGGCAATCCCAGGAGGAGGTTAGCAGTCTGAGGGGAATCAGGGAGGCAGAGGATGAAATTGATAGGTATTTCCTTTCCCTGCAGGGCCATGCACCCAAGGAAGAAGTACCCTGGGAGGTGCCCTCCATTGCAGAGTGGCAGATGGTCACTTCCAGAACCAGGGCTGCTCACAGCAAAGCAGTACCAGTTCCTCCAGTCCAGCTGGAGAACAGGTATAAGGCCCTGGCGACACTGCAGGAGAAGGAAGGAAAGGAGGAAACCTCTAGAGAGGAGGCAACTCCACACTCTAAACAGGCTGAAGGAGCTAAGCAAACCCGAAGGAGGAAACGTCGAGTGATCATCATAGGTGACTCCATCCTGAGGGGTACAGAGGGTCCCATCTGTTGCCAGGACCCCTCGACACGTGAGGTCTACTGCCTACCCAGAACAAAGATTCAGGACATGACGGGGATGATCCAGGCCATGATCCAACCCACTGGTTCCTACCCCATGGTCCTAATCCATGTGTGCACTAATGATGCGGCCAGGAGAAGCCCTGATCACTTGATGACAGACTACCATACTCTGGGGGGCATGCTGAGGGAGATAGGGGCACAGGTGGTATTCTCTTCTGTCCTACCAGTGAGCAGACATAGAAGATGACATGAGACCTGCATCAGAGAGATCAACTGGTGGCTTCGGGAATGGTGTCTTGAGGCGGGCTTCGACTTCCAAGACAACAACCCACACATCACAATGAGAGACATGCTTGGGTGGGATGGGCTCCACCTTTCCCCCAAAGGTAAATGTGTGTTCTCTTCTAGGTTGGCAGATCTCGTCCAGTGGGCTTTAAACTAGGCTCGTCGGGGGAAGGGGAAGATGAGGGCGGAGGAAGCCTTGGACCACTAAACCAAGCATCACCCACAAGAACAGCACAGCCTAGACCGATGACGAACAGAACAAATACCCAGGTAAGCAACAGGGGCCCGGGCAATACTGAGTTTAGGAGGTCAGTGCATGCATCTTCAGGAGGCCTCAAATGCCTCTACACAAACCCTCGCAGTATGGGGAACAAGCAGGAAGAACTTACCCTCCTGCTAGCTGACACCGACCCAGACATAGTGGGGCTAACAGAAAAGTGGTGGGACCCAACGCATGACTGGACGGTGAATATCAAGGGCTATAGGCTGCACAGGAGGGATAGGACAGGGAGGAAAGGTGGGGGTGTGGTGCTCTATGTCAAGGAGAAATACACATCCTCAATGAATGGCACCAGGTCAGAGGAGGGGCACACTGATGTGCTCTGGGTTAGAATACAAGGAAGTCGAGAGAAAAGGGACTTAATGGTGGGGTCTACTACAGAGCTCTCAACCAAGGAGAAGAGCTAGACCAGAAATTCTTAAGTCAGCTCGCAGAGGAAGTTAGGTCAAAGGACACGGTCATCATGGGTGACCTGAACTTTCCAGACATCTGCTGGGAAGAGCAGTCAGCCAGGTCTGACCGCTCACATAGGTTCCTAGCCAAGATACAGGACCTCCATCTAACTCAGGAGGTACACAGCCCCACCAGGGGAGACACCTTTTTGGACCTGGTCCTGGCCACGGATGATGATAATGGTCACAAGCTGGCAGAGGGTAGATTCAGACTAGACATCAGGAGGCACTACTTCACTGTCAGGGTGGCTAGGATCTGGAACCAACTTCCGAGAGAAGTGGTGCTGGCTCCTACCCTGGGGGTCTTTAAGAGGAGGCTAGACGAACACCTTGTCAGGGTCATTTGACCCCAGTACTCTTTCCTTCTATGGAAGGGGGTTGGACTTGATGATCTGCTCAGGTGCCTTCCGACCCTACCAACTATGAAACTATGTACCTGTACAGATGGGACTGACTGGCTAAGCGGCAGCTCTGGAGAAAAGGACCTGGAGGTTACAGTGGACAAGATGCTAAAGAAAAGCCAAGTGTGCCCTTGTTGCAAAGAAGGCTAACAGGATACTGGGCTGCATTAGTATGAGTGTTGCCAGCAGGGCAAGGGAAGTGATTCTTCCCCTCTATTCAGAACTGGCGTGGCCACATCTGGGGTACTGTGCCCAGGTTTGGATCCGCCACTCCAGAAAGGATTTGGCCAAATTAGAGAGAGTCTAGCAGAGGGCAATGAAAATGTTTAGAGGGCTGGAGAACATGACTTATGAGAAGAGGCTGAGGGAACTGGACTTATTCACTCTGAGGAAGAGAGCTAGGGACAGAAGTTATATATAAACCAGTTTAAGTGAACAGAAACTGGTTTAAACCTATAACAGAGCAGAAGATCAGTGCACATAAACCAGTTTCAAAATGGCTGAAACTGGTTTAAGATAAACTTGGTTGAATATAGTATAAGACTTAACTGACTGAGGTCAAACTGGTTTATGCAGCTTCTGTCCCAGACCCCTTCTTTGTTTAAATTAAATAAAAGTCCCCCCAGCATCCCAGGATGCTCTGCAGCACTGAGCTGGGATGTGCTGTCTGCTCCAGAGAACAGGGTTGGCCCTGCTCCTCTTCTCTCTAGCCGGAGCAGGGGCGGGGGCATGGCCAGAAACTGTCCCAGCATGGGTCCTTGAGGCAAAGGGGGCAGGGAGGAAGTTTATTGCCCACTCCCTCCCCTCTCCCACCAAGACACCCCAGCCAGGATATGCCAGCCTTGGCCACCTCTGCCACTCACCCTCCAAAAACCCTGGCAAGGTCTGCTTCCCCCCTCCCACTCCAGACACATACAGGTTAGAGTCCCCACAGGCCAGGGTGTGGGTTTAAACTACTCACCAATCTTACTCAGGCCTTCCAGGGCCTGGTCACTCCCCCACAGCCCCTGGACTATGGTTTCAACTTGCAGCAGGGGAAGTTGAGGTTAGTCATTATGAAAAACTTCCTCATGAGGAGGGTAGTAAAGCACTGGAACAAGTTACACAGAGAGGTGGTGGAATCTTCATCCTTGGAAGGTGCTTAAGGCCTGGATAGACAAAGCCTTGGCATTTGTCAAACACTTAAAGAGGATGGTTCCTGCTCTGAGGTATTTACAAGCTAAATACAAAGCAGAAAGTAATCAGGGGAAGGAGAACAGCAGTATGCAATTTATATCGAAGTCAAGCAAATCCACGATGGGCAGCTTGGCAGACACAGTACTTCTATACAGGACTAGTGAGAACATTAAGGGTAAGGGTCACTGTCCCGGCATTCTTTTCATCCTTTTTATAAATCATCTACAGGACATGGCAAAGCTTGTCAGCAGATTGTTTTCAGCTCATGTCCTGAACATCTGATGCCAAACAGTCCAGATGAGGTGTGGAACAGGACAAAAGGAGACAGCTTAGCAATAAAAAAGGAGATTTTTGAAACACTAAAATATGCAGACGAGAATCAAAGTCATGTGAGCTGATGAGATCATTACCAAACAGAGAAAAAGAGAAAAAACAATCAGACCATAAGGACTTGAAAACAATAAAGAAAGTCAGGATGTTTGGAAGAAAGCCAGTAGAGGGCACTGTCATCTTCAACTTGGACCTCCCTCTAGGTCCCCACTGTAACTAACTCCTACTAACTCTTTCTGCATAACATCTTTAAGGCATAGCCTTTCTTACTCATCTACACAGCACATTCTAGACAGTCCTCATATCACCTGTTGAGTATTGTAGCATCCTTTTCTCTGGTCTTGAAAAATGCAATGCTGCCTGCTCATATCCATTCAGAACACTCCATTACATTGATCATGTCACTCCTCTCTCCGCATCCTGGAGGGATGGACATGAGCAATGCAATACAGCTTCCCCTTCTCTAACAGATGAAGGCACTTCAGACTATTCCCACCCAATCTGTCATTTCTTATTCAGTATTAAAAGGTCACTTTCTTCCATGATGAACTATGGATCCTGCCACCATTGTCATCTTGCTACATCTCTATCAACTTGTTACATTTTCAAACCAGCATACTTTGCTTTCTTCCAGGCTGCACCTTATACTTGGAAAAAGTCTTGGTAAATGTCTGCAAAACTAATTAATTATCTGACTTCAGGACATTCCTTTATCCTGATGCCTATAAATAACAATGGTTAGACTGGTGGTGTAATGGGAAGTGCTGCCTATTATGTTGACCAATATTGTCTATTTGTTTCTTCATGTTTCCCTATATCTTGTCTCCTGTCTAAAATTAGACTGTAGACTCTTTTATGAAGGAACCATCTTTTTTGTTCTATAGTGCCTACAACAATGGGATCCTAGTCTTTGACTGGAGTGCCTAGGAGCTATGATAATATGAATACCAATAAAAAGAACAGCAACAATAATCATGTCCAATCCAAGTAAATATCCTTCAAATAGAGGATAAAATGTCAAGTAGACATTGACAGAATCAGAAGCATCAAAACTGTTAAAGAGGAAGAAAGTAAAATCCCCAAAATTTGGTCAAGAAGAGATCATTACACAGGATAATGAAAGCCATTAAAAAATAGCAGAAGTCAGACTGAGAAAAATCCAAGACAGAGTAGGAGAAGTACAAATCAGTGCATTAGAGGTAGACTGCATATCCTATGAATTTAGAGGTATAGGAAAATAGGATATCAACCAAAAAAATCAGGTGGGACTGAATAGTTTTTGTAGGGCTCGGAGATGAGCAAAATGTTCATAGCGAGTGGGAACCAGGTGATGATGAGAAGCTAGGAAGGAAATGAAGGGAGAAGATGGCCAAGGAGAGGGGATAATGGAAGTAGAAAGATGAAATCATGAAGGCAAGTTCAGGAACTGCAGAATGTGAGAAGGCAGCAGATCTTAAGGTCAGTAATAGGCGTTAGAGGATGTAGGAAGGGAACAGTCTCCAAAGCTCATAGCTTTTCTCTTTGAAAAAGTTGGAAGGACTATATTTATTTATATTCTGTTTCCTCTCTCAACGCACAAGATATATTTTTCCTTACTACTGGGAAATCATAACCCACTGTGTTGGTCATTTTTCTAGTTAGTGCTACTTATCACATTTGCTTCTGATTTTCTGAACAGGTTTGTTGTTTTCTACAAAATCAAACACAAATAAAAATACAGATGCAGGACACAAGGCTGATTGAAAAAAGTACTACATCCAGATATCTAACTCAGACACTTACATTTTTGCCCACTGGTGCTCTCATGTTAGGTTAAGCAAAGCTATTGTTGGTTATTTTTCTGAAGTGAGTTAAACACAGAAGTTTTTTCCATAAAATATTTGTAATGGAGAATATTTTCCCTCCTACAGATTCATGATGGAATCTTGACAGGCAATACAATTTGCCATGACTTGAGAAAATATTTCAAATCTGAGACAGAACAAGATACAAACGTGCTTTCTTGGCCTGACATTAAAAAATTAAAGCACAGACATCCTCATTGTCAGAGGAATTCTCATAGAGAAGCCGACTTCAGAACTGCCTTGGGCATTCATTCCCAGAACTCCAGTGTCAATTTACATCACAGGCAGATAACCTGCACTGTCAGCTGCTTGATTCTTCCAAGGTCATTGAGAAGCTTTTAAAAATTGTTCCCAACTTAAATAACAGCACAATAATTTTGAGATCCTGGTAAAACCTACTTCTAATATCACTAATCTCTTTATCCCATATTGTTAACAGTATACTCAAGTATTAACGAGTGGATTCTTTCCCATTACTTATGAGACTTTTAACACAAAATGAAATAACTAATAATATAAGTGTTTGAGGTGGTTCCTCTGCACGTAGCTCATATTTACTTTGATATAGTTCGGTTTAACCATCTCTAAGTTAAGTACTACCTCTGTACATTGATCACAACACCAGTTGTCACAGAAACAACATTCTTTTGTTCTATACCTTCCTCCTCTTTTCTTTCACTGTCTTTGTAGCATGGACAGATAGGAAAAGGTTTTTTGTGGTTGCTGATAGATAAGAAAATAATGCCTCCTATTACTTGCATTATAGCATAACATTCCAATAATGACAAATTAGATAGGCTTGTTGTTGCCGGCAAGACTGCAAATCATAATTTGTCACTTTTCATTAAAACACTATTCTGCCATGAATAAGGCAAACCAAAAACATAATAATACATAAAACAGTATTGGTAAGCATTACATTCCTGTTAAGACTAAAGCATTCAGAATATTAATCATATTCAGTTTTATGCAACGCGTGTCAATTTTTTGTTTTGCACTTTCTTTGAGGGAAAACAGATCGACTCTATTTGCATGGGAAACTAATCTTAATTGTCTACAATGGGGTGGAGTGACTCATTAGAAATGAACCACAGGTGCAGGCAGAAAGTTTTTCCTTGATATAAATCTTTAGCTGGTTCAATGTCCATGACTTGGGTGAAGTCAGTGTACATACAACAGTTATTAATATGTAATTTAGCCACATGTTTATGACAAGAAATAAAAGCTAAGAACCAAAAGAAGATTAATAGAAAATACCCCCATTCCTCAGGCCTGAATGTGGAGTCCCACATTCTTACATGCATGCTTCTTTTCTTTCTCCCAAGCAGCCAGTTTACAATATTCCTGAGCACCTGTATGAGAAGTGGAGCAAGCTGAGCTGAGATTGATTCCTTATCAGCTCTAAACAAGAGTGTGTGTCATTTCACTGCCTTGTCTAATAAAACCAAATGACTTGTAAGTTAAGGGCATTCTTAAAAAGGAAAAGAGCATAAGAAATGCAAATAGCTCCCAACTATTTCAAATCCTTTCAACAAAAGAAGACCAAGTTGCACCTAAAATCATTTAAGCAAAACCACAAAATAAAAATAACCCAAAAATGGATTTAATGATTGATGACTCAACCCCTAGCAGGAAACAGGGGAGCAACCATTTCTGCTTTATTTCCAGCCTCAGACGTCAGATTAGGAATTATCATCAAGTAGTAAATAGTATGATTTAGTAAACAGTATGTATTTAAAATTCCCATTACCATTAACAATGATTGTTTTGAAAAGTTTATATCTTTGCTTGGAAAATTACTTCAGGACTTGACATGACAAGCAAATCTAACAAAAAAGTTAGTGCAACCGCAGAATATGAGTCTGACATCTCACCAGGCAGACAAAGAAAAATAATGAAAAAACCCCAATATTTTACAAGAATCATTTCTTAAAACTAGAGTACAATGAATTTTAATTCCTTAATAAAACCATGCATTTATCACAAATCTCAATTAAAAACTGATGAAAAATACTTTTCTTATTCTGCAGCCTATTAGCTTTTAGAATTGCTTCTACACCCTTTTAAGTGTCATCAACATGCAGTTTCAAAGGTAATGAAATGATGCAATGGCCCCAGTGAAAGCTGCAAAAATAAGTCGTCTAACAAACACCATTTTAAATAACTCGCAATGTCAAAGAATTCACGAGTCATGTAATAACGACATTGTGTTGCTGTGCAGAGGCAGGTGTAATGTGAGAACACATGAAGTAAAGCATCTGATTACAAGACTGGACAGGCCTAGGATTTTTTTTGTACCTTATATGTAGGATGTTTTATTTAGATCATGCTAAGCATCACTATGAATTAGAAAGTTTTCTGAGCAGTCACATGGAAATGCTTACTATAACGTAAATAAAACATATCCTAAGCATCAGCGCTATGAAGACTCCAGCGATTTGTTCATCCCAGCCCCTACACTGCACTGGAGTCTCCTGATCACATAGACTCCATCAAGAAGTCAGACATTAGCTCAAAACATGTACAATTTGAACATACCCCTCACCAGACAAATCCTAGCTTTGCCATGCTACAATGGCACTTAGCACATGTACAGGGGTGGATCCAGAGGTTGGGGGCGGTGGCGTGGCTGCACTCTCCTTTCTGAATAGACCATCCTATGGGAGCTTCTGGAGACTTTTCTGAAGTCCCCAAAGCAGGTGAGAATCCTCCCTCCACCCTGCCCCCACGTGCACATGCACTTTCTTTCTATGCTCAGAGGCACATCCCTTCCCCTCATCTTCTCCCCTTCCCCTCACTTTCTCCCCCTTCTCTGTCTGCCAGTGCTGGTTTCTCTGCTGTTCTGGGGGTGGTAGAAGCTTCAAAGCCCTCCTGCTACCTCCAGCAGGGCTCTGCAGGGGCTGGGCTTAGCTCAGGACAGTGGCAGTGACAATGGATGGGGGTTCCCTCTGCCTGCCTATTTCCAAGGGACTGGGCAGGGTATAGGAACCCTCACTGCACACCTATCACCACGGTTGCTCTTGTTGTCCCTGTCCTGGTTGAGCCCAGCCCTCACGCAGACCAGATGGAGAGTGCAGGAGAAGCTTTGAAGTTTCTCTGACCCCAGAACAACAGGAGAAAGAAGCAGCAGCAGTAAGGGGAGGCAGGGAAGGAGAGGGGAGGGGATGTGCCTTTGAGCATGGAGAGGAAAACATGGATTCTCACCTGCTCTATGGACTTAAAAAGTCCTCAGAGGATCCCACAGCATAGTCTGCCTGCAGTGGAGGGTGGACTGGGGACAGGAAGAGGCTGGGAGTTGGGGGTGCAGCTACCCCTGTAGCAGAGGTGGCTGCTCCCATGCCCACTTTTGCCAAATCCTGAATCTGCTGCTGCACTTGTATTACTACTTACATTACTCAGATGCTAGCATTTTAAGTGTAATTAAAATGGGCTTAGCACTTTGGAAAGTGCTAAGCATAGCACTTAGGAAATCTGGATTTCCAGTCTGTTGTCTGACATCTCTCTACAAAGGATAACAAAATGACCCCTACTAAAGAATAGCATTCTTATGAAAACTCATACATTTTAGACACCCTGGGACTATAAGACTATCTAGGCAGGCAGCCGTTTTTGTTGTGAGAAATCCTATCTATGTCGTGGAGCCTGGTCCTACACCACTGAAGGTATTGAAAGCCTTCTTACTGATTTTCAGAAACGGGAGTACAAGACTTTAACTTGAAAGGACGCACTTGTTGAAGCATAAACTTCAAATAGTTTATAAATATCATATGAATACCTTTAAAATACTTAAACATTTACATTCTTTAAAGCTGTGAAAGCAGCCTGTTCCTTTGGCCTTCTGAAAATTATAATGGAAATGTCCTTATCCCTAAAAAAAAGCCTGAATCACTGACATTCAGATTCCATTTCCCAAACCACAAATGGATCCTCAATCTATCGCCTATGACTCTTTGCATAAAGTGTCATCAGAGGGCGGTGACGTGTTTCTGGGTTAACTTTTGTTTTTGTTTGTTTTTTAAAGGTTTTTCTTTTATTCAGTGCACTGGGTATGTCTTGACTGCAGTCATGAATAAGGAAACTCATGCACTATCTATCTCTATCAATCGTGGTACAAGTATTATGTTTCTGTGTAGGGATGAAAACAGTTCCTGCATTATTATTAAAAATTAACCAACCAGGCTGTATTCACACGGGAGTTATAGGCTGCTGTAGCTTTCGTTAGCAGTGACTGTTCATGTGGGCTTAACCAGGCAGGATGGAATGTCACTGGCCTAAACTATTTTACTTTTAGGCTAGGGACAGACATTCAAAAAGCCTGAGCCTGAATTGATTCAATCTTTGCAGGTTAGTCTAACCTGGCTAGGCTGAACCAGTTTGTAACCACACAGACATTCTCTCTGGACTGAGGAAATTCAAGCACATGCCTGCAGTGGCTCAGGCTAGAAGCCAGGGGGCACTAGAGCAGCCCTCCTTTCCTTGCACAGTAAAGGCTGAGCAGGGGATGTAGCCAGGATGCTTTGCTTAGGGAGGTCTACCTGCACCATCCCAGGTTTTTCCCTGCTGGCTGCTCAAGGGGCAGGAGTGTTGCCAGAGCCCAGCCCCCTGCTAGCACTCTGAGGCAAGGGGTTTGTGCAGTGCATGCATCTGTTGATGGTATGGAGCTTTCAATCTTCCTCCCTGCTTCTTTATACTGTTTGCAGCAAACTGACAGGCAAGCAAGCCATCAGGGAACTGATAACAATGTTTATAACTCCATCAGTAAAACAACAGCCTCTCTCCATTACTTCAAATTCTTCTTAAACAGCTTACAGGCTGACCTGTTGATTAGCTCCAAACAGCCCTAAGCAGTCACTGTTCTGTCTGCCTGTCCCAGTGAAACTGGAGAGACTCACACAGGCACCTCTCGGCATTAGCCAGCATACCATATGCCTAGGGGCCATGGGGCTGGGGTCCCTGCTGTGGGAGACGGGGTGGGGGGAATTCCTGCTGGAGCAGCAAGCAGCGATGGAGGGGGGGCAGGGTACGGGAAAACCAGGAAGACCCTGCTATGTCTGCAGTCTCTGCCAGAGCTCCAACTAGGGAGCAGAGGGGAGAGGCCAGCCCTGCTCTGGAGCAGAGAGCCCTGCCCAGTGCAGAGAACATGCTGGGATGCTGGGGGAGTCTGTTTTATCTTAAACCAGGAAGGGGTATGGAATAGACATTGCATAAACCAGTTTTCCCCAAATCAGTTAATTCTGATACTACATTCAACTAGGTTTATCTCACTCCAGTTTCAGCCATTTCAAACTGGTTTATGTGCACTTAATATCTGTTCTGTTACAGGTTTAAACCAGTTTCTGATCACTTAAACTGATCTATGTATAGTGTCTGTCCCTAGCCTTACAGATAGTACTGTGACTCAAGTAAGAAGCCAAAAGTAAACAATAGAATAGGCTGTTTTTCAACATAATATTGTTTGGTCAAAATATGCTGTTTTGAAGCCAAAGCACTCAAACAGACTTAACTATTTGAAAACATTTCCAAGGTTCAAAATGGGCTCTCTAGCCAGATCTTTCCCTTCCATCCCCCCAAAAGGGGTGAAGGGCAAGAGAGTTGCTGCAAAAGTAAATTGTCCTTCTCCAGGCAATTCTAGTAAACAAACTTCAAGCCCACAGTTGAAATTAAAATAAATATTTTTATTAAACCAAAAACTGTGATTGAATAATGGCCAAAGAAACAGAACAAGGCTGCCACTGTATAACACCAAGCCACAGATGCTTCACAACATAATATATCACAGCAATTTTCACATTATTCCAACCTGAAGCTTCTTAAAAGACTCAATAAAAATGCTTACATTTTTATTATTTTGGTCAGGCTTGAAGTCCTGGTAGAATCACAATCACCTTATTACAGTGCTACTACGATACCATAATAAGATGGTATATATGCCTTTCCACTCTTAGGACTGTGGCACAGTTTACCTGTATAATGTCAGATATCTGTGGAAGTCTGTGATGTTATAAAATTATGGCATTTTTAAAGCAGTCTCGTGTGAAGGCTTCATTTCAGACCTGCATATCTGACTTGTCAATAGAGGGCTAGTGAGCATGGGAGTAGACAGGAGCCAGGACTCTTCCCCCTGCTCTGGTGGGAGAAGAGAAGGAAAGGTGGCATGTAGCTAGGAGACAGAGAAACCAGCATGGGGTCTTCCCTTTCTCCAGATCCAACATGAGCCCAGCCAGAGAGGAGGGTGGGAGAGGGGAAATCTTGAAAAACTATTTCAAATGAAGGAGTGGGGAGAGGGGAACAAAGAGAAAGAAGGGGGGAAAACAGTAAAACATTTTAAAAACTGAAATCTTATATGTGTCTCAGTGAACTGGAATTGGGTTGGAGGGGTAAGTTAGGTTAAGTTAAATTAGTTGTGCTGGCTGGGTGGGGAAAGCTGACCTGTCTCAGCTGCTGAGAACCTGGAGACGGCAAAAGCATGCTTTCTGCGGCTCCAGGGTCCCACAGCTGTTAAACCAATGTCAGCAGCCAGCAGCTGCATCAGTTTCATCCCAAAGACAGAGCCTGGGAGTTCTGCAATTCAAGTGCTGGCCACAGCACAGAGCCCAGGAGAAGCAGCCTCCCTAAGGCTCTGTGCTGGGGTTGGGGCTGAAACTGAGCTTCCCATAGCCTGACCATATGGCCAGGGGAAGCAGACTTCCCCCAGCTCCATGGCCTTTCTGTAATTAGCTCTGAGCAGTTGCTTTCAATGGAAGGGGAGAGGAACCACTAGTGTTTTCAAGGGTAGGAAGGGGCAGAGCAGCTGGGAGCTTTGTATCCTGGGATTCTGGAGGAATGAAAATAAAGTGTTTGACCTCCCCTGACCATTCAAAAAATGGTCTGGGGAAAACCCTGAAATGGCATGGGTAAAACATTCCAAGATAAGCCTCCTTTTGAGTGGCTTATCTTTAAAATCTTAAGAGGTTATTTATGGCAGTTTAAAACTGCTCAACTAATGACTGTTCTTGTTTTAAATGCTTTTATGACATTTTTAAGGTAACATGTCAAGGCCTATAGTTTCACAAAATTGGGTGAATATGTTTAAAATTGTTTGAAAAGAAAGCGTTAGAAAAAATAATAATCTGGTTGTTGCGAGTCTGAGGAAGCAGATGGCTGGAATCACAACTAGGTCAAAATTAAGTTTTTGGTATATTTCCTACAGTAATGGGATTATCTGACATTGAATGGAGGCAGCAAGGGTAAGTACTGTTTGCTATCCTAACTTTTTGTTTCTGACATTTTGTGTTAGATGTATAAAGCTGAGGTTGGCAACCTACAGCCCACGGCTGCATCTGGCCTGGAAATGGATTGTTGCATCCAGCGTGTTACTAGGTGTGAATTATAAAGGAAGTGTCCAGCATTACATAAAGATTTTAGGAACATAGAGAATGATCTAACAGTAAAAGCTGAGTAAATTTTAGGTTTTTATAAGATCACAAGCCTCTTTTTTTTAAGTTTTCATAACTCTCTTTTAGCCGCTTTCAAGATTCCCTTCTTCCCATCCCCCATTTTCTCCTTCATCTCTGACAGTAATAGAGTTTTTCAAATGATTATAAGCTTTGGAAAAACTGTGCAGGTTTGTATCTAAGATTTGGAATAAAGTTAATTTACAAGAAACAAAGTTAAATGGGGTCACTGCATTTAATTTCTTGGAACTATATTACTACAAGCATATTCGTCCAGGATATTGTACTATTGTTTTCAAGGAAGCTGTTAATAGTTGCACTGGTATGTTCAGCTGTGCAAAGTCTCTATAAACAGCTCCTTCAGAAGTACTCATTCATGTGAAAAGGGACTAGATCTACTTCAGCAAAAATAATAATCTTGAGAATACAATGCAATCACTGAGAACAAACCCTGTATGTGCTTAGTGATTCCACTGTAAAATGGAACTCTCTAAGATGATTTATATTTTTATTTTCATCATGTCTAAAACCAAAAGACATCTATCTGAACTTCAATCATGCAAAACAAGGCACCTCAAGTTGGCCTTTCTCCCTAACAGAATTGAGATGAAATCACACAAACCCATTCCACCTTAGACCATAACTCCATTTTTTCTATCCTCCCATCCACCCAAAAGCCAAAGGAAACAGATGGGCTTTGCAATACATTTCCTTTTAAGAGATAGACATACATTAATGTTTCAAGATATTTTAAGATACACTAATATAGATACTTCAAAAGATATTAGATGCATATCCTGACAACATGTTAAAATGTGACATGTAAAACTGAGAGACAACAGGACACCTGGGTAGAATAATTCAGCAAAATCAAAAGAATAAATGATAATGCCAAAACTTGATTGAAAATATCTATATTTTATTCTTTTATATGCTTGGCAAGCTTTGAGAATTGTCTGAAGAAATACTTTTCTTTGTCCCTCAAAATATTTAATTTATAAGTTCAGTAAAAATAAGGAATTTTTCACTACTAATACTTTTCTGAATCATAGGCATGTGTGCATGCACACACAAATTACCAATCATTTCCTTTGCGTGGTCAGAATTACCTTCTGATTAAATAGAGGAAAGGTTGCTCTTAAAGTTAAGGTTATTAACAGGTATTCATAGTAAGCCCTAGGATGTTACAGCAGGAGATCAAAAAGAGCATATCCAAGCAACCAAATTATTTAACACCATCTATATTATGTACACTAGCCTCAACAGGTGTTGAGGCTTAACTGACATGAGTAGCAATAAGTCTTTGTAAGTACAGAGCTAAATTCTCTGGTTCTAACTGAACAAAGTTCCCATTGATTTCAACAGAAGTTCCAGTTTATCATGACAACAGAATTGATCTTGTCTGACTTCTGAGTAATTTTAATGTGCAGCAACTATTTTAACAATTGCAGCATTTTGAACTTCCACTCTATTAGGAAACCTTGTTTGATTTCTTTAGTAGACTACCTACACGTCATTGGTGCACATCAGTAGTGTAACATATTTTATGACACCTCCATTGATGATGGATTGTTATACCGCCACTTGGATCTGCAAATAGTGTTTTTTAAAGCGTAGTATTAATCAAACTGACATGGGCATGATCAGCTCTTCAAAGGTGTCTAATATCTCTCTTCCTTTAGCTGTCATTTTCTGTGGTATAGCTCAGAACACTTCTTTTCTTAGCACAATGCATTGCAAAAATGCTGACATAAATGCATATATACTTTACTAGTTTGACAGCTTTACAAATGATCAAATGAAACCATAATTAGTGCAGAAAAAATCTCCTAAATCTAGTTTATTCATTTTTAAACTTGCAAATGTTTTTTCCTTGCTTATGTATTCCTCCAAATTAAAGCTGTATGTATTTCCTATTAAGTAATATAGAATTTGTCAGGGGTTAGCACACTACTATGGCTACAAATGGCTTGCTCACATTTCCTCACAATGGATGGATCCACTGGGGTGTGGAAGCAGCAAACAGTGCTGCAGGAGTGACTGCACCCCAACTCCCAGTCTTTCCCACCAACTGGTACCTCCTCCCTTCTTGTCCATGCTCAATAGCATGATCCCTCCCACCTCATTCTCCCTTCCCCCGCCTGCTACTGCCCTGTCCCCAGCTGCCTTGGGGGTGGGTGAAACTCCAGAGCCACTCCTGCTCTGCTCTAGCTGTGATGAATGGCTGCACTGGGAGTTCCTGGCTGCTGCTCCTATGGCACAGTCCAAGAGGCGGATGCAACTGTCCCATTGCATTCCCTCTGGATCCACCCCTGTTCCTCACTGATTACTACATCAAACTTCTGTGTATAAATGCATCTACAAAAACTTTGGGACTTTTGTTGACATATACCAACAAGAGACATGCAGCAGGGAATGCTATTAGCATCATTTATTGTCTGTTATGTAACAAAGCAATACATTTAAAAAGTAAAATTCAAGACTAATGCTCCAGGACAGTGCTGGGCAATTATTTTGGCTGGAGGGCTGCTTAACAAGTTTGGTGAGCTGTCTAGGGTTGCAAGGGTAGCCCCACCCCTTGATGGGTGCCTTGCCCCCTGGTCACTATCTTGGAACCAGAAGTCCCACCCCCTAACCCCTGACCTTTGCCACCAGAAGTCCCTCCCCTTGTCCTAGAAGTACTCCTTTTGGGAGGGAGAGTGCTGCCATCTTGAAACCAGAAAAAAAAACCCAAATCGTATACTAAAATATTAAATATCTACTATAACATATTAATTTTATTTTAAGAAAGTAGTTTTGTCCTGATTTGTGTGTGTTTGCATAGTGTATCTAGAAGCAATTGAATAATAGTTCAAAATAGTCTTACTCTTGTACGCTGTGTGTGAAGGGTAAGGGGGTGTTCGTGGGTGTGTATGTGTGGTGAAGTGTAGGGGATGTATGTGATGCAGTCTGGGTATGGTGGGTGGGGTGTATGGTGGAAGGTGTGGGGGCGAGCATCCAGGGGGATGGGGTATGTGGTTGGGGTGGGCCCTGTGGCGGGGTGTGGGTGTGGGGGGGGGTATGGTGGGTGAGGTGGCAGTAGGAGGGTTATAGTGGGTGAGGTGGGAGTGTGTGCAGCAAAATGTGGGTGTGTTTGGGAGGTATGGTGGGGGGGTGGGAGTATGTGGGGCAACTGTGGGAGGGTGTGAGCATGCTTGGGTGTATGGTAGGGGGTGGGGTGTGTGGGAAGGTGTGGGTGTGTCCATGTGGAGAGGGGGTCCTTGAAGTCCCTGGAGTGCTCCAGTTCCTGAAGCTGCATGTGGTGACAGAAAGCAGGGTCAGCCCCACCCAGCTCCATAGTATGCAGTTCCTCATGCTTCCACCATAGCCACAGGCAGCAGCAAAGTTCAGGGCCAGCCCCACCAGGCCCCATAACACACAACTCCTGCCCAAGTCCCTGGCAGAAGCATTAAGGGCCAGTCCCACCCAGCCCAATACTGCTCTTGCCTACATCCCTGGCCAAATATGATGGCAGTGTGTGAAGCCAGCCCTGCTTGGCCCCACAGCTGCAGCTCCTCCAGTCCCTAGCTGGATGTGGTGGCAGTGTGCGGGACTAGCCCCACATGGCCCCATAGCACACGACTCCCTGCACTCCCACCTCTTTTCCCCCAGCGGGAGTCCCTGACCCTGGCCTGGTGGGGCCCTTACCTGAATTACCCGTCTTGCAGGCAGGGAATAGCCACAGGGTGACCAGCAAAAGCATCTGCCAGGCAGAAGCTTCTTGTCTCTTGCCAGGGCTGGCCCACAATTTTTTTGAGCCCCCCGCCTCCCTGCTAAGCCAGGAAAGGTATCCCTGCCTGCATCAAGCCCTTTAAACATGGTGCAGGCGTTGGGTGGTGAGCAGGGAACAGCCCCTTGGCTGCAGGGCCCCCTGCGGCTATAGTTTCTGCAGGGAAGGATGGGCCGACCCTGTCTCTCTCACCCCTGGCTCAAGACTGGGATGGGTTAGGCCAGGCTGGGGTGGGGGTTGGTTGCTTAGCAACCAGAGCCATACCTCCTGCAGGGATGTTTTGGCTTGCAGAGGGGAAGCCCAGGACCAGGGCTTACAGAGGGCTTACGGAAGGGCCGCAAGGAATTGCCTGGTGGGCTGCACATGGCCCATGGGCCGTATTTTACCTACCCCTACTCTAGGAGCTTTGGACTTGTTTAGTAAGAGTAAAATTGTCCTTATTGTACAGCTAGAAAGTGTAACTGTGAGTGAGGGAATCCAGTTAAACATTGATAAATAACGCTTAACTGGTACAGTGCTGATGTACTATAAAGCCTTTATTCAGCCTCTTCTCTTCCACTGTCCTGGCATAATATTCCATGATTTTCTCACTCTTAAGCAGTGACACCAAGCCCCACCTTATGAGCTAATTGTGATTACTAATCTACTGAAGTGCTCTAGCCCTTGCAATTCTTTGTTTCAGAAGCTTGTAACTCACCAGCTTTCCTAAGCAAGTAGAAATTTAATTTTCAAATGGGAACAGAAAAATAAATCATTAACTCTAAATACTCTACATAAATGTCTTTCACTTAAGCCTTACACTCCTGAAAGCTTATGAAGATCCAGTTACTTCAGATCTTCTCACAGGGCTGTGCTTGCATTCATCCGTTATTTATGAACAACTACTAACAGCCATCCCCAACTGCAAGAGATGTTTTAACCATTTCAGATTATTTTGCTCTGTCTGTTCCCAGCTGTATACTTTGGGTTGGATCCAAGGAATTAGCAGCTGCCCAACTTAATAGTTCAGCCTTGTTTCTTAGGCCCCTGACACACATTACACTTAAGATGTGATTAACCAGTTAATCGCATCTTAAATTGTTACCCAGATAAATGTTAATGCAATTAATATGATAAAACAAGGAATATGCCACAAAGTTATTACACAAAAATGCGTAATGATTTTGTGGTTCGTTCCTATCATGCTATTGACTAAATGTGAGGTGAAGCTGGGGCCCTGAGCTGATGGGGTTCCTAGCTGTTTGGGCACATGTTGCACCCCCAAGGCTGGGAGTATCAGCTGATCCAGGCTCCCAACCACAGCAGCACTTGGTTGCCCCACGTTGGCTAAGAGCCCAGATCAATTGATGGCTTTCAGCCTTGTAGGCACATGGTATATTCCTGTGGCTGGGAATCCCAACAGCTGATTGAGTCCCAGTCACAGGAGCTTGCTGTTTGCTGGTGCAGTATTCTAGGATCTTGATCTGGCAAGGAGGAATGATGGGATATGATGCTTGAAGTCACAATCATGCCTTTTTCCATATACAAGGCATGGCAGAAAGACTGACTGTGGGGATTACGTGTCAAAATCCTATTGTGCCTTCACTTGCACATCTGCCAGGGGGCTTAATGACGTCTGCCACATTTACTATTAGGTTACTTATCTGGAAAAAATGTTATCTTCTGTTACCTTACGTACTGCATGAAATCAACAGGTGAATTCTAATAACTCAATTTAGCCATATACTAATGATCCCAACAACTAGGTCATGCACAGTAATCAAAATATTTACAAATCAACTCTTGTCCCTCTGTCTACATTATAACTTCATTTGAGAGACATAGGAAAAAGGAAGTGATAAACCACGATGCAAGAACTGAAATATTAGAATGACATTTTTAATTGGTTGAGTTTGGGTGTTAAATATTAACTTGGTTTCCATTATAAGTTATTTAAATATTATAGTAAGAAATATTATAGTGTATATATTAGAGTAAGATAAAACATAATTTTAATGTATTTAACTATTCAGAATATAAATTAGGTTGACTTTGGGCAAAATCTTTTGTTGAAATTTATAACCAAAAGATAGAGGCCTTCTTAGATGACTAATAAGAAGCATTTATTTATTAATTTTATTAATTTTATCATTTATCTCTAATCAAACATAAAATGTGTTGATTTGACCTTCACTCTCAAATTGGATTAAGATTAATAGTAGCGTTGTATGAGATATATATATATATATATATATATATATATATATATATATAAATATTTTAATCAGATTTGAAAAAAAATTACTCTATATCTTTCTATAATAGGCAACGAGGTCAGAACCTTTTGAAGACCTGGATATATACCAGCCCGTCAGCATTTAACATAAAAGCCTGACCAGCTCCTCCTAGTTAAACTCTGTTTTTCACACTGGACATATTACCACGCTCCCCATTTCAGCTATCGTTTACAATTTTCTGCAACAGCTCCACACTGCACAAACATGAAGCAGGAAGATTAAGAATAAAATATATTTCGTAGTAAACTGTATTGAAAAGGTAGGCCATTTCATTTCCATTAAATTAAAATCTTACCAACTGCAGTGAGAGCAAAGACCTTTTCTAAAATAAGGAACCAGAAAGAAAGTGGGTTTTTAGTTGTGTTTTAAAGTTTTGTTGAGGATCATTAAACAAATACCTCATTTTTTTGGCAACACTACCAGTAGCATCAATTAGAAATCAGTCCATTTTTAGTGTCTGCATAGTCTTCGTGTGTGAAGGTTTTGTATATGAGTGTTTGGGGTCCTGATTAGCTAACCTGTTCCAAGAATATCTCTTCTTTTAAAATAAAGGACACAGAAATATATACTTAATGCATTTTGGATTCAAAAGTTTAATTGTAAAATAAATTTGATTCATTTCTACTTTAATATTATGCTAATAGAGTTATACCAATACATTTCTATATTTAAACAAATTACTGTATTTTCTTGAGCACAACATGCACCTTTTCCCCAAAAATCAGCCCCAGCAAAATAGGGGTACATGTATTAATCAATAAAGTTGAGTTTCTGATAGGGATATAAACATCTTAGTTTGACTCCTGCTCCACCAGGCAGCATCTGTTGCATTACTATGCAGGCAGTTAAGGGAGTCAATTGACTTAATGGCTCGTTGTTCTCAATGCATCTAACATTTCTAAGGGCAATTTTACTGTCTATCTGTTTTTGGTTTCCCTCTTCCTAGTCACAGCCTTGGAGACTCTTTACCTCTTCAAAATCATATATCTACCAATGGAGACCAAAGTTAGGGTTTCAGGTTAATAGTTGAGTATAATAGGGAGGGGAATCATCTAAAGATTAGGTTCTGTCCCTGCTCTATGCAGCTGTAACTGTGGAAAAATCTATTTTTTTCTTAATTTTTCCTTTAAAAAACTAGGTACATATTATATTCTGGGGTGGTTCATGTGAGAAAATAACGTAACTTCCACTTCAGACAGACTACAATCACTTGTATGTGTGCCAATGTCTTTTTATTTACAGGGAATACAGCATAATTACTATCCATCTCCAGCAGTTTCCATTAAGTTATGTAAGTACATTAGCTGAAAAACTGGCTAAAGTTAGCTAAAACCGAATCAAATGTAGGCCACATACTACCATTACATTTCTACTGGGAAAATCACAGGTTTCCCAGTGGAAACCCTAAACATGCAAACGTTCATACAATTTCTCCTGGACCAAAACTGGTGATTGGGGGAGAAAACTAACCCAACTAAAACCCAATAGAAGAGACTCCTGGGTGAGTGTTTCCCAGGAGAATAAACACAAGTAAACTTACCCTTTCAACAGAAGCCACAGCAATGTCCTCCAGCAACTCACTACGCATTGCTCTGTCTCTTCCCTCTCTCCTCTCACTTCCAGAAATTGATACACACATAACTGACAAGAGAGGAGACATTCTGGGTCTTCTCTCTCAAAGGCTCACAGCACAAAGGGAGAGGAGATTGTGAGCAGAAGTTCCTGGGGGGCAAAATTGCCTGGGGTTGTTGGGGGCAGGGAAGCAGATACTAAGCACTCTCCAGCAGCCAGGGGAGTCTGCAAACCATTCTAGGATGTCTGCATAGGGCCTCCTGGCTGCACACCATCAGCAGCATAGGCTATCTGTGCAGAACCCACCCAGGCCCTCAAGCATTTGTACACTGCTCTTCTGCTATGTTTTTCTACTAGGAGAACAAAACCACTAGACTTCTTCAAGTTATTTGAACATTTATATGTGGCCACGGTGTTTCCTAACAAAAAGGCAATCTGAATCTGAAACGAATTACATGAGAAGGGAAACTCTTTGAATATGAAGTAAGATGTCCTTTATAGATGTTCTTTAGTGTAGTCACCTGCTTTTTGGGCTGAATAATAGGTAAATCTGTGGATAAATATTCTTAATATTATTTGTATCTTGTATCTTATTATATATAATGTCATAGCTATGGCTCAATGTAGACGAGTAAAAAGACAATACTCTTGGAAGAACTTATAACCAAAGGGCCTTATCTTGAATATTTTACATAATGAGAACTCCTAGACATGTCAGTAAGAGTTCTAGGGGTTAAGCTATATAAAATACAAATGCAGAGAAAAATGCTACATAAAAATAGGGTTCAAGGAGCAAAACTTTGGTCATAGGTTGTATGGATACAAAGGAACCCCACTGTTATCATCCAGTTTAACCTCCTGAATAACAAAGATGAAAGGAGTTCCTTGAATTAATTTCTGTTTAAAATACAGTGTCTTGTTTGGTAGAACATGTGCTCTTGATTTTTAAAAATTCTCCAAAAATGGGGAATTTACTCTTGTAAGTTGTTCTATCAGTGAATTACCCTTATTGTTTAAAAAATTGCACCTTTTTTCTAGTTGGAATTTGTCTAAATTCAGCTTCAATGCACCAGAACTTTTTATATATTTATGTGCTAAATTGATGAATCCTCCATTGTCACATTTTTATTTCCCTATATTTCCTGACTATGATCTAGTCACCTTTAGTTTTCTCTTTGATAAATTAATTAGAACAAGTTTGTTTTTTTAATGTATCAATATAAAGCATATTTTACAATCCTTCAATCATTCTCTTCTGTCGTCTGATGCCTCTGTAATTTTTCCACATTCTTTTGGAACTGTGGATACCCAAACTGGGCAAACATTCAGTCACAGCAAGGAAAAATGCAGAGGCAATAACCTTCCTACTCTTTCTAACTCATCATTTTCAGGTTTATACATCCCATAATCTCAGTTGATTTATTGGCAAGAGTGTTGAATTAGGAACTCCTGTTCAGATGATTATCTATTGTGACCCACAAGACCTTTTCAGAGTTGCCACTTATCAATACAGTCATCCTTTTGGTAAGTATGGCCTGAATTGTCCCTGAATTCTTCATTCCTGGACTTGACATTTAGCTATATTTAAATACATATTGTATGCGTGGGCACTGATTAACCAAAATCCAGATTACTCTATATTAATAACCTCTCCTCTTCATTATTCCCCTAGTAATGATATATATGAATATATGTTATCTGAAAATGTTTTGCAGGTATTTTCTACAATTCTTTGTTTCTGTTTTATATTCTTTGCTATCAACTTCCTCTGATTTCCATCACTGTTTTTATTTGTTTATACTTTCTTTAACTCAGAATTCACCCAATTAACTTCCAGGATATTTTCATGATAATGCAATACAAACTACATTGCAGATTGCAACATGCGGCATAGTAATAGAGGCAGACAGTTATGTTAGAAAGGCTTACTGACAGTAGCGAGGGGCTTGGAAAAATATAACAAATGTACTTGACACATTGAAGGACAAAAATTATTTTAGGCATGGTGAGGGCAAGGAAAAAGAGAGTAATTCACCAGTGTAGTGGCACTTCTGCATGAGTGGGAATATACGAGGGGACACATTATCAGAAAAAAATTGTGGAAAAAAGCACAGAACCTCAAGAGGGATGCAAAGTAGTTTAAGCCAGAGATTAATGGACTGAAAATAACTTCACTTTCTTAAGTAGAGCATCCAACAATTTTTACCACCATTATATTCCTTTAAAACATAAAAGTAACTTTTTCTTCCAAAACTACAGCACCGAATGTGAGAACTTTCTCACCAGGATACTAAAGTTAAGGAAAAAGGACCATAGCGAGCCTTCTTTGTGACTTCTTTCAAATTATTATGTATTGGCAGGATTCAAAAGCCAATTTTCAGATGTAGAAACTTAAGTTAATCCATCAATTTCCATAACTGAGCGCTACAAACAGAATTTAGTATAGAATTTAGTATAGAAATTGAAGTTTCTCATAAAATATCCTATCAAACTACATCCTACATTAGGTACTCAGTCTGAAAGGTAAATTCACATAGTACTTCAATCTTCTCCCTCTCTCTCACTTTACCCTCTCCCTCTCCTTTTTTCTATAAAAGAAACAGGAGAGAAAGAGGTTGCACACACAGGGCACGCCCACACATGCAAGCATGTGCGCTTGCAGCAGCTCAATTAGAAGTGGCGCAAATTTGAGCTCGGGCTTTTTGCCTCAGCGCACATGCTTGGACATGCACTTTGCTGAGGAGCAAGTTGTGCCACTTGGGGCCAAATAACCCTGCCTGGCTCCTCCTGGATCTGCCACCAGGGTGAGCTAGAGCCTGGGGCCAACACCTGTGCTGTCCCCAGCAGTACAAAAAGGTGCCCTGGCAAGTAGCTCAGGGCTACTCGCTCTCAGGAGCTTCTGGGGCCAGCCAATTGGTACCTGGCGACACTACCCCTTGTGCCAGCTGGACTGCTGCAGCAGCCCTGAGAGTTCTCTGCACCCTTTACCCACTGCAGCAGTCTGGCAGTGGGGGCTGCTGCCTGGCTGTGACCTGCAGCACACCTGCCAGACTGGGATGAGGCATCTGCCCCTCTGGGCCAGCTGCCAGTGGGTTGTGGCTGCAGGGTTGGCCTCTGTGTGGCACTATTGCCATGTGTGCCCCCTGCCTGGCCACCTGGGCTACTATCCCCCGGCAGATGTTCCAGGTGTGGTGGCCTGCTTTGAACTGTCAAAGCATGTCCTCCTGGCCCCATTTGGCCAGGAGGTCAGTGACAGCCAGCTGGGTCCAAGGTGCCAGCTCTCAGCAGGCAGGGTCCTGCCACTGACCTCCCTAGCATGAATTCTGGTGTTCCCTATTAGAAAACTGAAAAATCCCTGATTAAAAAAAATCCCAAAGTCACTCTGTAAAATACCCCCAAATCCATGTTCCTCCACAATTAAAACAAAAGACCACTATAAAGGGAGAGAAAGAGTGAGAGAGAGAGACAGCAATCAGTTGGGCAGTGTTTTATTGATATATCTACAGTGTTAAAGCACTGGCTTTTGGAGGGCTACAGCCACACAGGGGTTATGGCTCCCCAACAGGGGCCAAATGACCCCCACAGGGGCTACCACCCCCTCACTTTAAACTGCCTAAACATAACCAGGAGTGGTGCATGCAGGCATTTGCTGCTTCTAGGAGCGGTGCAGGCAGTCCAAGGTAAATAACTCAGGGTGGGAGGGCACTGGTGGGATCAGAGGAGACTGATAGGTCCAGGGGTATTGACAGGTCCCAGGGGGAGCTGATGCATCCAGGATTGGGGGATAGAGAATAGCACAGCCCTGGGGTGGGGCAAGTGACTGGGCTTCCCCAGCCGTGGAACTGTGCTGTGAATGTATACAAGCATTCACTAGACCAGGTTAACCCATTTTAGAGCAAGTTAACCTAAGTCACCTCCTGTGGTGAGCTAACTTTAGAACATGTGCACTATTTTTTAGGGCAATTTAAGCCCTGTGAATGCCTGAAGGCTCAACTTTATTAAGTCCTTTTCAACTTCATAAAATGTAAAAATACTCATTAATTAACTTTGTCAATGACCCCATGGTAAAGTAAGCAGGGTTTTTTTCTTTTCCTTTCCATTTGGTAGCTGAAGTAATCAAAGCTACCTTATGCACCTTTCCCCACTCCATTTAAGTAATTTGTTCATACTGAGGAAAGTCATTTAAGAATCAGGATCAGAATTCAGTAGGTCTGGCTCCTAGCCCAGTGCTGAAGCAATTAAATTATATATTTACCTAAAAGCTTAAACACCAGGTATTTTAATTTCCCTTTTCTCCTCTCTCAGAGCAGCTTTCCTAGATATGTTCCTTGAGATGACTACAGCATAACTAAATTAGCTAGCTTTCCTATACAATCTGGACCCCACAGTACCTCAAACTATTCTTACAACTTGACCCTTCTGATCACAGACAACCTTTCAGCAGATTCTACATCAATCAAGAATATAAATTAAGCAATCAAATCCAAATTATATCTTCATGCACTGTTTAGCCCTTTTCAGATTTGCTTTGTTCCCTGGCCTAGCTCCAGATTTCTCAAAGTCTGGTAGATTGAGTGATCATACAGGGACTAGGACTTAATGAATAGCACATTTAAGAGGACTGGCAAGCCCTGAAGGGAGTCATGGGGAAGTTTAACAGTGTTATTATTGTGTAATAGTAGAAACTGTCCACCTGCCTAACAGAATTGACTTTGGCACCAACATCCTTCCTGGAATATTTTCAAACAGCATTATTAGCAAAAGCTGCTGAGAGAAGAGGAGGAAATTACTTTTCTTTCACCTCTTGATTGCCTTTTACAGTGCATTATGTAGGTGTGCATAGCATCATCTCAGATACCAATATTTGCAGCAAAAATACTAACAGAGAAAAAGGAAAAAACAACTATTTAATACCTAGATCAGCTGGATTTTTTAACTGAAAACCATCCTACCAGCCTCTCAAATATGCGTTTTCAGAGCAAGCAGATTTTTCTTTTTCATGATTGTACTTGTTATCAATCAGCACGAGATACAACTAGTACTGTACACAACAAACCAACCATCTCTCAGAAAGCCGCTTTTCATAAATGGTATTACTTTACAGAGAAGCCTAGATCAATGGTTCTTTACCTTTTTAGACTCGAGGCAGACTTAAAGCACCCCTTAGAAAATGTCAGCTTTTAGTTTTCACTTGATTTTTTACTACAGAAAAACTAACAGTAATTCTTCCATGGCAAAGAATTCAGAAAGGCCACAATAAGCCAGAACGTTTTAACACTATAAATTTCCATTTGAACTCTCAGCACCCTGGTTGAGAATCACTGGCTTAGCTGATCAAGGCCACTTCATTACACTATGAAGTGATTCATGCCTGTAGTCACCCAAGTGCATGTAATCTATTAATCATTTAATTCTTTTAAAATGTGATTACAAAACCACCTATAAGTGATTTGTTTAAGATAAGATCAACTTTGTTAATCAAACAAATCCAATGGGTTGTTTTAGAGCCTCGATTTTCATTTAAACTTTTTACTGGATATTATGTTCTCAACAGATTATTTAAAAAATTTAGTTCTGCCTAGATACTTTGGTCAGTCAGTTTTGCTATTCACTTCCTATATGACTTTGGGCAGGTGCCTTAGCATCTCTGACTCAGTTTACCTATCTCCAAAATAAATTAACTGGGATATGTACAACCTTACACGTATGGGAAGTTTTAATTTCTGCCTGTAAATAACTCTCCAGATTAAAAAGATGGTAAACTGCAGTTTAGTATCATATTTATATTAATAAGTATTATTTCAAGGCTGAGTGCATTGTTTTAATTATGTTAATAACAAAATACTGTTGAAAGCAGAATAAGTCATTATGGCATCCTACAGCAGGGGGAGCTCTAAGCTGGGTTTCCTGAAATGGTATCTTGAAATTGAGACAAAGTCGATACAAATAACTGAGTGTTAGAAGAGACTGTGGAAAGGGAAAGGAGAGCTGATGGGAGACTAGCTGAAAAAGAATGTATAAACAAGTTTAAAAATATATTTTAGAGTGAATCAGACAGAAAACAACAAATGTAAGGTGACTTGCCCCTTAATGCACATGGGTAATCTTCCAAGCCCAGGATCACACAGCCTGAGCCTTAAGGCTATAACAAGCTTACAGCTCTGGCCTGAGGACTCCAAGCTCCCAGCTTCAGTTGTGAGCCTGGGGACCCTGGGAACCTTGGCTCAAGCCTCTGTTTTAGAACCAGAGTCTGGAAGCTCTGAGGCTTCTCAGTTTTTCCAGGCTCCCTGCTGCAGACCTAAGAACCTGGAAAACCCCAGATGGACTGCCACAATCTGCAAGTCTTTGGCAGTCCTCTATGAAGGTTGCCCAGGGTCCAGGATATTCCAGGGTCACCTGGTTCTCTAGACTGCCCGACTCCTGCAGCCTGAAAAGTCAGCTCGACCAAAGAAGTGAGCAGCTCAAAGGGGTCCCCTGTCCTGAGCAGGCTGCATAGCAGGGCTGCTCTGTAGTCATAGACCTTGAAAGCCCTGACAGGTGCTGATTGGCATTTACAGCTCTTATCACCATGCTTCAGAGACTGGGAGCAGTAAAACTCACAAGAACCATGACAACTTTCCAAAACATCTGCAGTGGTCCAGTAACTATATATTGTTACATAAATATTGCGTGTTCATGTTTCAAAAACATTTTTTGGAACATCCCTTTCATGGAAAAATTTTTTTAAATTGGTTTCATTCTGAGGGGAATAATGCAGGGGGGTTTTTCACTGTAAGAGATCATAGGAGTTTCTGCTGAGGGCTCCCTACATTGAGTTTATATGTTTTTGGTGATCATCCCTTTTATCCCCATATTGGGAAGTGTGCAAGCAGTCTTTTGTGTAGTAATTCTCCTACCGACTGAAGCCTGGAATAGGCCAGTAGAAGCTGAAAACAACTATCGGAAAATCTGATCCTCTGGGCCATTTAATTTAACTAGCTGTGATGATGTTCCCACAATACATCTGGTAAAATGAAATCACACTAAAAAACATAAAAGTGGCTGACATGTTTTCAGCCATAGCTCCACAACTTACTGGAAATCCACGAGGACAACACCACTAAAACAGGCAAAGGAAATGAAGAGCTTGCAGGAAATGAGTCACAACATTTGAAAATACATATCCTGCAGTGTCAAAAGATATGCTTAGCATTTATATGGTAATATATACTTTGCAATACTATGAGATCATTAAAAGAGCATAGACAGGAGTAAAATACCCTGAATGTTACTGATCTAAAATGACAGCGGTCTTCAGGGTATGGTGTTCCATACATATTCAGGCTGGCCTTTCAGCTGTCTGTTATTTTATAGTATATGAAAATGAAAGCCATTTTAGAGAAGAAAAGACATTCAATGAATGTGTGTGTGTGTGTGTGTGTGTGTGTGTGTGGGTTGGGGGGGTACAACAATTCAGAAAGCCCAAAGAAAAGACATTCAATGAATGTGTGTGGGGGGGGGGGGTACAACAATTCAGAAAGCCCAAAGTTTATTTTAAAACTCAAGCCATTCCTAAATAAGACCTAAAATAATGAACAGTTTAATAATTGATTCTCCACACTGATCAGGAACAAAATAATTAGCAGATTTCAAAGAAATCTTTAACCTTTTGGCAAAATGGATAACTGTACTGAAGAAGGCTCTGTAAACAGCCAACTAAAATAAACTGCTATAGAAACAATATAAAGCAAAGGAAATGTCATGTTTATTCCTGTAGCCTTGGTCAGCATACCTCTGATAATATATAATTTCTTCTGTAGTATAGTATTAAGAGACCAAAGCAATATCAGTAGTATAGTATTAAGAGACCAAAGCAATATCAGCAGCATTTCAAAATGGGTTTAAAGTGAAATCAAGGGTGTAGCTGGATGATACGAGGCACATCTACTGCCTTATTAGTTCCACAGTAAAGTCTCAGCAACTACATGTGCAGCCCTATTAAGCTGTAGTAAACTAATTAATTATGTAGGGATGGCAGGCTGACCCCCTCCCCCCCCCCCCCCGACCTCTGTAAGTCAGGGCTGCTTCAACCTGGCTCAACATGCTGTGGTCACAGGTGTAAATGTAAACGCAATGCCCAGGAGCAGTAAACTCTGGTGCAATATGTGCCAAAGTTTATTGTGTCACATTAATGTCATATGTAGATGTGTCCACTGTCTACAACACAATTTATCACTCTCTCTACTTCCTGGGAGTGGCATTTCTTACACACCATAGTACTTCAGGCATGGAGTAGATGGAGTCTGGACAGGAGTTTCTTTTTCTTTCCTGGAGGCTGAAAAACCCCAATAATACTTTTCTCAAATGAAGTGCCACATGTAAGGGGGTGTGGAAAATCCTCATATGGCCTCCGCAGCAATCAGCTGACCTTTGGAGATTTATCTGGATATGTTTCCCATGGAATGCAGCACTTTAAATTTTACCATAGATCCTAGGCAAACAAGGTTCTTTGGATAAATGCATTATCTTTCACTAGACCAACTAAATAGTTGGAAAAATTGTTCTTTGCAAGCTTTCAGGTACACACACCCTTCTTCAGGTGGGGGAGAGTCTGAAAAAGGGTGTTTGTACTAGAAAGCTTGCAAAGAACAATTTTTCCAACTATTTAGTTGGTCTAATAAAATATATCACATTTACCCAAAGAACCTTGTCTGCCTATGTTCTTAGACCAACATGGCTACAGCCAACACCCCAAACCATAGATCCTAAAAATATCTAGGGTTTTTGAAATCCAGATACAGCATTTGACTCTCTAACCTCCAGCACTAGCAAATCACCCAGGCTAATTACACTTATGAAAAACCCTATTCTTATATTTGCTTTATAACAGAGTTGCCACTGAATTTGTAATGTGCTCTCTCTCTTTATTAGTCTGGAATAAGCTAATAAAAGGGCAGAGTGTAGAATCTATAAATCCCTCAGAGACTTGAAGGGAGATGGAACCAGTCTGTATTGGTCAACATGAAGGTTGTAAAGAGGGTAAGATCGTTTCAATTAATTTACTTAACTTTACTGTTAGTGTTCTATAGTGTTAATTATTTCTACTGCAGTAGCACATCAATCCCCAGTCACCTGCTGTGCTAAGCAGTATACAAGCAAGAGACAATATCTGTGCCAAAAATCTTACAATGTAAAGAGACGAGACACAACAAGATACCATTTATAGAGACAAGGCAATCAATAGTGGAAATATGCAGAGCTACGTGGTTTTAAGTATGCTATTTTTAATATAAATTATAAGATATAAACAAACATTTACTAAAAACCTCTCTTTACACTTTTTTTTTTCAAATCTGAAGACAGGAAATATGGCATGATAAGGGATCATTAATATGTGATTATCTTATTTGTATCTACTCTGAATCTAGGACTTGGGATATATTGTTGTTAAGTTTGCTGTTTAAATTAGGTACATTTGTGTTAAATAGGGAGAGGTATGGACTATCATATTTAAGAAATTAAATAAAACAAATGGCTGTGTAAATGACTCACCTCATAAATTCACAAGGTAGAAAACTAAGATAAAGAACCAGCACTAAAAAAAAAAATTCACATGATCTGTGAGTGTGTGTGTGCGTGCGTGTGTGCGTACATGTGCATGCGCACGTGTTAAACACTTAATTTTTTTTAAGTGTTTTCACTTTTCATTAGACCTTCAGAAGTACAAATCATTGCTGGCAGAAAAAAGAAGTGAAGAATGTTTTCGGTTTGGGTTGAAAGAAGGCGTCTCCCACTCATACATCCTTGTGACCGTTCTTGAGATATTTCTCTTGCCTTACATTTTTCTTAATTCACAGTCTTGAGCGCCTGTTCAATCAGGGGCTGCTAGTCATGTTGATCTGTACTGTACTGAATTCAGTAGGTCTTGCTTGCTGATGTGTGCAAATAGGAAATAGGATAAAAAAAACCCTGGCTCCGTTCTAATTGATGAGGTAATCTAGAATTTGAACACACATTTACAGAGGTGAGAGAACTTAGCACATTCATCTTCTAGTGCCCTATTTTACTCATTACACCACTGATTCTCAACTAGGGTCTATGGCACCCCTAGGTGCTATGCGAACCCTTCAGGTGCATCACAGCACTCGGTCACTGTTCAAGGAGGTAAATGTGCCACTTGTTCCTCCCCCTGCCTACCTCAGAGACCCACAGACAAGGGGCACCCATGGCTGCCCCCTTCTTCCCTCCAGCAGCTCTTGCACTGGACACTCTGAGCAGCGTGATCTCCTGAAAGCAGGCAGGTGGAGAGGGCAGAAATGCACACAGAGCCATGCTTTTCAGCTAAGTTCATGCCCTCGTTCCTTGCCTGCTCCTGGGCTACTGAGAAGGGTAGCAGGGGAACAGGGTCTCTGGACTCTGGTGTGAAGTCCCCAAATGAGCAGCCACAGTAGCAGGGGCTGTGCTTCTCCCCTCAGGTACAGACTGGGGGATAGGAAGGAGGTTCCTCACTTTCTAGGCCTCGTGTTCTGTGCGTCTTCATGTCCCACATGGGTGCAGCCTTGTCCCCATCACCTGGGTATCCCTGGACTCTGTCCATTTTGGCCCTGGGGTTGAAGTTCAGGGGTAATTGTTCTGGACCAGAAATTGGCCTGCCAGTTCCCAGTCTCCAGCAGTGACCTAGACTCACATGAAGGGGGTCAAGGTGCCACACAGTAAATATGCATGGTGCCAGATAGAGCCAGGAAAGTAGCTTGAAGGGGTGACATGTTCTATTCTATTCTGGTAATGTGATTAATAACGTATTAATTAAATGTTTATCTTCTTATATTCGTGCCGTATTTATATTAGTTTTTGAAATGGGGTGGGTGCCACTAAATTTTGGACACTTGCAGAGGGGTGCCTTGAGTCTAAAAATGTTGAGAACCACTGATTTACACAGTATCTTACCACTTTTCCCCCATGGGGACAGACTGTATTTTCTTATAGTACTATTAATACCTCCAGGCACTCTGCAAAAAAGATATCCCCAACTAGGGCTCTCTTGGAAGGGGCTAAATTCATAAGTGACTTGGAAAGGAGTGGAAATCTCAATGGATATAAATGCACTGAGGAGAATAGAAGGTGGCTATACAAAATAAAGTTAAATTACTGATGGTACCTTGCATATTGTTTTGTTCTTCATCAAGAATATTACAGACAGTTAGACTCCCTTATGTATTGCAGAGGTAGACATAATTAGGTCTAAGACATATTTATTTGTATTAAGGTACCATCTAATTCCCTGAAATAGATTAGAACCCCTTTATACTAGAAGCTGTACAAAACATGTAATGATTATAGTCCCTTCTTCATAAAAATGTAGTTTTGTTAATGACAAGGTATAAGAAATAGCTAAAACAAACAAGCATAAGGAAGGTGGTGAGTGAACAAGGTATCAGTAACACAAGCATGTTTTGCATAGACTAGTTATGCATACTATTTAGTATGCCACCTGCCTAGCAGAAGCTTGCATACGGTCATATTTACTCCACCTTACGTAGCACATGTGAATGTGATCCTGCGTATCTGATCAATATCGAAAATGGCTTCATATTTCCAAGATTATCTACCAGCAGTTTGTCACGTAGGTTTATTCTCCCTGGAAAGCCTCATAGTTTGTTACTCTGTTTTTTCCCCCGAAGAAAGCTTTCTCAGTTGCACTGTGAAAACAATATAATGTTATTGACCTGGATTAACACTGTACCTTTTTCCTAAATTGTGTTTGTTTGTTTCAGACTTTGACTTGATTTTTCATCTTGGATCTTTCTTCACTATACAATAGGACAGGATGTATAAGCTAGGTAGACATTCAAAAAGCCTGAGGCAGAATCATTCTAAGTTATATGATTTACTCTAAGTGCTCTAGGTTAGACTGGGAGTGAACAAAATACATGCTTGCCCTTTGGTTGGGGGGCACACAGGCTGCCTGCACTGGCTGAGGCTCATAGACAGCAGAAGGCTGGGGCTAATGGGGCTTAGCCTCCCCCAAACTGGGCTGGCAACAGCAGCTCCAGCACCACCACCACCGCAGTGCCGCACTCAGTATCCCTGCTGCACACTCCTCTGCTGCTGCACACACAGCTCCAGCGCATGCTGGACCCGGAACGGCCCTGTGGGAGGGAGAGGCTGGGTCAGGTGGGTGCACTCCACACCAGCTAGTCCCCCCCAAATAATATTTTCTAGTGCTGCTTATGCAAGGCCAGCAGGTTGGGGGTGCTCCTGCAGACCTCCCAGCAATCTCCCTGGGCTGCTGGACATTGCTGAAGGCAGCTGAGCACAGCCTAGTGGCTGGGCCATCCCTGACTGGCTGCCCAGCAAACACGCTTCCCTCCACTGCCACATCATCTAGTCAGCCACAGGCTGCAGGCAGCCAGTAGAGGGAAGCATGCTTACCCTGCAGTCCGATTGCGCTCCAGATCTATGGACCTGCACCCACTTGCAGTGGCCTAGGGGTCCCTGGGCTTTGTCTGGGGGTGGGTGCCTGGAGGTCTTTCCCAGACAGAGGACAGAAGCAGAAGGGGGAGAGCAGGGCTCACGAGCTGCCAGGGGGGAGGCGGTGCCAGTGGTATACCCCACATTCCTGGCTCGGGTCAGTGGGACACAGAGTGTGCCGCCCCTGTCCTGGTTCCATCCAAGCCGCAGGACCCATATGCTGAAGCAACTCAGGAAAGGGCTTGGAGGATTTCTGCCGATACCCCACCCCAGAGCCAGCACCAAGTTTCCAGCTGAAGCCCTTTCCCCAGCAGCTGAAGTGCTCCAGTGTCCCTGAGGAGGGCAAGGGGGGTAGCCACTGACTTGGGACTGCAATGCCTGGCAGGGGACAATTTTAGTGCCAAGACTGAGGGGACAGCAGGTTCCTGTTCAACAATGCATGGAACAGGGCTTGCAGCTGGCCCTCTCCCACCTCTCTGAAGAGTGGTGTCACAGACCACTGAGGGGGGAGGGGTTGAGAGCAGATGACAAAGGTGGATCCACAGCTGTCCCAGCCACGTGAGTCCAGAGGGCAGAGCTGGGCTGCAGTGCCAAGAGCCAGCAGAAGACCCCAGGAAAGGCTCTTGCACATGCACACTCACATACACTCCCTGCATGCTCCCCAGATCAGGGTATTAGCTTGGGACTCTCCAGGCAGCCGCAAGCTCTGCAGAGAGCTGGGGACCCCCAATGTTTGCCACAGACTCTCCAGGGGCAGGGCAGGAGAGGGAAAGCAGCTGCTCAGTTTGCCTGACCCCAGCCAGGGTTTTGTCCTTTGTTCCATTGATTTGCTCTGTTGCCAGCCACCGTCACCACTTCTGAGGTCAGGGGAGGAGAGTTGGTGAGCCTGGTGATAAGACCACGCTAGAAACGGACCCATCTGAGCTGTGCCAGCCCAGCCAACAGCAGCCAGTGCTCAAGCAGCAGGCATGGCTGGGGCTGGGGTAGGGGCTCATTTGTCTCCCCAGACTGTGGCTCTTCTTCCCACACTGGAATTGCCTGCTTCCCCCCACCCACCTCAGTGAACAGAACCCCACAGCTTCATGGGAAAGGGCTTCAGCTGGGAACTCAACGCTGGCTCCCGGATGGGTGGAGAAATCCTCTGAGTCCTTCTCGGAGCCGCTCCAGTGCATGGGTCCCGGGACTTGGATGGAACTGGGACAGAGGAGGGACACTGTGCCCTGCCAACCCAGGCTTGGAATGTGGGGTACACTGGTGGCACCACCTCCTCAACCCAGCAGGGAGTCCTGCTCACCCTTCTCCACCTCTGTCCTGCCTGGGACTGACACCTGACTGGAGGCAGGAGGTGGGGCTGGAGATAGAGGTTTGCTGACTTGGCTCTGTGACAGCCTGGGGGTAGGGCCCGCTGGGCACTTGCCTGGAGCAGCCAAGCATGGGCCAAGTTCCAGTGCACCTCCCTGCAAGGGAGGGCTAGCGGAGACCTGCACAGGAGCCTGGGATGCCAGGAGAGCAAACTAACTTGATTCAATAGGGGATTTGGTACAGAAGTTCGCTGCACTGGACTAACCTAGTTCATATATATCTGAGTGCATATTGTTCCAAGACTTTCTTAGACCGAGTTCTGCCATTTTTTGTCCAGTCTATGTGCTCTGAACTTCTGTACTGTGATGGGTTTGGTTCAGTTTCCAAGTGCTTATTTCAAATTATGTGTAGCACCTGTACCTAGCTTTAGAGTGTCAGGTATTCGTAGCATCAGAGCATCTCAGCACTATGCACTATGCCAATATCATAGGAAGTGGCAAATTCATTGGTAGATACTGCCACAGCATGAAAACAAGAAGAAAGTGTTTTGGGGAAGATAAGCAAATGATCTGTACTAGCCAAAATAGGCTCACTAAAAACACTTTGCTTTTAACAGTCTACAAAGTCTCTATAAATAAATGAGTAGACCTTGGACTAAAATGACAGAATCAATGTTGGAGTTAGGGATAGATCTAATGCAGAGAATAAGAACTTATATATGAATCAGGACTTCTCAATAGCATGAATGCCTATGTTCAGGTTCCAACATCTGTAATTAGATTATTCATATAATGACAGCTGACAACATGACAGCTGTTTTGATATTTACAGTAATAATATCAATTGAGACCCATAAGATCCTAAGCTTCTGTCTCAGCTGGAGAGAATGGGTATCAATTACCATCAGAATAGTGATGAATTCACTGTATTTTAAAGATTGAATAATGTATTCTAAGTAAAAACTAGGTTGCATATTTAATAAATAACAAATAATATTGTTGTTAAATAATTAGGGGAGGAAACAGTTTCCAAAATCAAATTTCTTATCACATTCATGATAAAAGATGTTATGTTATATTTACATTACACAGGTCAGAAGAGGGGAAGAAGAAATTACACATATTTGAGTCAGCAAAGCTTGATGGCATTTACCATGCAATACTTAAGGAACTAACCAGAGCAATCTCTGAACCTTTAGCAATTATCTTCAAGAAGATGGGTGAGGTCCTGCAGTGTTGGATGCATAATAACCTTAAGCATGGGAGAAAGGATACCTATCAGCTTCATTTCAACACCCAGAAAGATATTAGAACACTTTATTAATCAATTTGTAAGCCCCTGCAGGAAAAGTTGATAGGAAATAGCTCATAAAAATTGCCGAGAACAAGTTATGCTAGATCAATCAATTACATTAATTTCTTTGACAGAGTAATTGGCCTACTGGATAAGGAGGATGCTACAGAAGTGATAGCTAGCTAGCTAGCTAGCTAGCTAGCTAGCTAGCTAGCTAGCTAGCGATAGATAGATAGATAGATAGATAGATAGATAGATAGATAGATAGATAGATAGATAGATAGATGTTTTTTAATAAATGTCCCATGTGACATTCTCATGAACAAATTAGGGAAACATGATCTAGACAAAACCAGTATATAGTAACTGAGGGGACATATGCAATCCTGCAGGGGACTGACCTGAGTCCAGTGCTGGTCAATATTTTTATTAATTATCTGGATAATAGAATAAAAAGCATGCTTATAAAATGTGTACATGAAGCCAAGCAGAAGGGGTTGCAAAGTTCTTTAGAGAATAAGACTAGAATTCAATATACTCTCAGTGCATTAGAAAAATGGTCTGAAATCAATAAGATGGATTTAAAAAATGAGAAGTGCAAAGTTCTAGAGATAAGAAAGAGAAATCAAAGGACAAATACAAAATGGGGAGTAACTGGCTAAGCAGTGGTACTGCATAAAGGCACTGTGGGTGACAGTGGAAGACAAACTGAATTTGAGACAACTAAATGATGCTGTAGTAAGAAAGGCAAATCTAATTATAAGATGCAGAAACTTAAGTATTGTATCTATGAGTACATGCAGACATTACATTTAGATTGACCTAACTACAGCTAGGTCTAAGTGCCAATCTATGCAGATGTTTGGGGAGGGTAAAAAGGACAAAAAGTGGCTGGCCCAATATAACAGGGCTGAGGATGCCCATCTGCTCACCCCAGCCCTGGAGCTACACTTTTCCTACTCCCTGATCCCAACCAGGCTATTTTTAGCCTCTCAACCCTCCAGCCTCAAACGGACAACCCTGCACCCCCAGACCCACCAGATCCGGTGGACCCCCTCCACAGAACTGCCAGCCCACCAGATCCTGCCAAGTTCCGTGGACCCTTCCAACCCTCATGGACCTGCTAGCCCTGTCCTTGAACCCACCTGCCCCTTCCCCCCCCAACCCAAGTTACTTACACCAGGTTCCCAGTGTGGCTTCTGGCATCAGCAAATTGTGCATAAGCTACACCCAATCTATGATCACATGACTTAAAATAAGTTGTGTGATTGTAAATCGGGGCAGAAAACATCTGTGCATACCCTATGGTAATTATTTTATTCAACTCAACATTGGTGAGAGCAAAAAGAAGTATAATAGATTTTGAAAACCTGTGAGGAAAAGTGAATGGAAATGGGTATGTTTAGTTTTGGGGAAAAAAAGATTCTGGGGGGTGACATGATAACAGTCTGTCAGTATGGAAAAGGTGGTTGAAAAGAGGACAACAATCACTTGTTCTTTAAGGCATAGAGAATAGGACAAAAAGAAACAATATTAATTTTCAGCTAGAGAGATTTAGATCAGATTTCTGTAACTACAGGAACCAATAAGCACCGGGAGAGGTTACTATAATTATTTTAGCTGGCATTTACCAAGCATCTCCGAGTGTCTCAAAATGTTATTTTTATTATTTATTGGTATTATCATAGTACACAGGAACTCTAGTCATGCACCCGGACCCTATTGCCCTCATCACTACAAACCTGAAACAAAAAATGGCATATGTCTCAGAAAGCTTCAGTCTAAGATGGATAGAACAGATACATCCAGACAAACATGAAAGCATGATAAAACAAGGTTATAATAGTAGTCAGTAGGGTAGGCAGCAGTCATACGACCTCAGTAGTCTGACTACTATCAAGATTTTTTTTTATCAGTATCATGGTAAAGAAGGTATCATAATAAAGTGAGGACACCTGAGTAGTACTATAGATTCATAAAGGGAGCTCTGCTTAAGAGTGAGAACAGAATGGGAGAAAACAAAGTTGCAAGGCTATGATTATCTTATTATCTCCCTCCTCCTCCTTCTTTCCTCCTCTCTCATCCCTATTCTCTTACCCTACTCCCCTGCAATATATGTTAGGTATTATTCACTCTATTTTATGTATAGAGAACCTAAGGCCTAATACAGACATCCAATTTTGTACAAAAGTACAGATTTTCAGGCTTTTCCTCTTAGAGTAAAAATGGCCATTCCAGGAGAAAAATAACCTGGGAACAACCTGGAGGACAGTATGTGTTGTGGCTTCTCTCAGAAGAGAACAGTCCTCCAGCATCCTGCCTCTCCCCCCAGAGGAAGACAGGGACTCTGCTGCTCCAGCAGGGAGCAGAAAACACCCGCTCCACAATCCCCACATTGTACTGTAGGGAAGCACAGGGTGATCATGGTAATCTGGGCCATCAGCCAATCAGGGCTGCCCCATGCACAGCTTGCATCTGTTGAGACAGACTAAGGGAACATGCAGAGTATACTGAGAGGTGTACACAGGCCCTCCCCTCCAAATGCCAGCCCCCACTCCACAGCACTGCAAGCTGTCCACTCTTCAGGGCCTCAAAATATGAATGTCTCTGCATGCAGCTCTGGGTAAATTCCTCTACTAGGAGAAGTTACCCCCCCCCCCCAGACCCCTGTCTCACACCTATTGTCTTCCACCCCTCTGATCCTCACTGCTACACATTTGCATTTTGGTTACTATTGTACCCAGGAGAGCGCACAATTCCACAGCAGACTCCCTGTATGCCTGAAGAAGGATGTTTGTGGCCAAAAGCTTGCAAAAAATATTTTTTCCAAATATTTACTTGGTCTAATAAAAGATATCATATCTACCTTAAAGAACCTTTGAGTATGGGGCCACTGCTCAACAACTCAGAAAGCTGGTTACCAGCACTCAGGAGAAAACTGAACTCCTGAATGACTACTTTGCTTTGGTATTTCACAAGACCAAGGGGAAAATCATGCCAGACAGGGTACAGAATGGGCGTGGTAGGAATGATCACCTTCCTACTACTGCTGTAGAACCGGTGCATGATCAATTAAAAAAAATAGACATATATCAGTCAGCAGGACCGGATGAACTTCATCTGAGAGTGCTGAAGGAGCGAGCCAAAGTCATCGCAGAACCCCTGGTGAAACCCTTCCAAAACTTGTGGCGCTCCAGAGAGGTCCCTGAGAACTGGAAGAGAGACAATGTTGTGCCCATCTTCAGGAAGGAGAGGAGAGAGGGCCTGGGTAATTATAGGCCAATTAGCCTAACTTCTATTCCAGGGAAAATCCTGGAAAAAATTATTAAGGAATCTATGTGTGATAGGCTTGCAAAAGGTAGGATTCTGAATGACAGCCAGCATGGCTTTGTCATGGGCAGGTCTTGTCTTACCAATCTCATATCCTTCTACAACCAGATAACTCGCCACCTGGATAAGAGAGAAGAGGTTGACATTGTATACCTTGATTTCCAAAAGGACTTTGATTTGGTAACCCATGATGTTCTCATGAGAAAATTGGAGGATTGAGGGTTTAGCTGTGTGACAGTTAGGTGGGTAGGAAGCTGGCTGTGGGGGAGGATCTAGAGAGTCATAGTGAATGGATCTGTGTCATCCTGGTGAAAAGCGGCCAGTGGTGTTCCTCAGGGGTCAGCTCTTTTCAACATATTTAACAACGATTTGGATGTGGGGGTGAAGAGCTCACTGGCCAAGTTTACTGATGAAACCAAGGTTATGAGGAAGCATGGTCACACTTGAAGATAGGCTACAGATACAGGTGGAACTAGACAGGCTAGTAAGTTGGGCGGATCAAAACCAGATGAAGTTCAACATCGAGAAATGTAAAGTGCTCCACCTGGGGATGAACAATCCTCAATGCGCTTACTGGCCTGGCAGAGCCAAACTGACCAGCACCATGAATGAAAGAGACCTAGGGGTAATAATTGACCACAGTATGAATATGAGTTGTCAGTGCGACACTATAGCCAGTAGGGCAAATAATACTCTGGCATGCATCAATTGATGCATCTTAAGCAAAACCAAGGAAGTGATTCTCCTGCTTTACTCAGCATTGGTAAGACCACAGCTGGAGTACTGCATCCAGTTCTGGGCACCAGACGTTAACAAGGACGTGGTAAAGCTTGAGAAAGTCCAGAGACGAGCCACCCATATGATTAAAGACTTGCACAGCAAGCTGTATGAGGAAAGACTAAGGCACCTGGGACTCTTCAGCCTAAAAAAGAGAAGGCTGAGAGGGGACTTGGTAGCAGCTTACCACTACATCAGGAGAGTACATTAAGAGCTTGGTGAACAACTGTTCACCAGGGCACCCTTAGGGAAAACCATGAGTAATGGCCACAAACTCCTGGAAGATCGTTTCAGGTTCAACGTTAGGAAAAACTTCTTCACAGTTAGGGTGTCCAGACTGTGGAATATCAGAGGTGGTGCAATTGCCTATCCTGGAAATCTTCAAGAGGAGACTGGATGGTCACCTTGCTGGAGTCACCTGACTCCCATTGTCTTTCCTGTCTAGTGCAGGGGGCTGGACCCAATGATCTTCCAAGATCCCTTCCAGCCTTACAATGCATGAATCTATGGATCTAAACCTTGTCTACCAGGAGAACAAACCTGGAAGAATTCTCCCAGATTATTTGAATGTGGGTAGACAGCATAAGCCACAGAGAAGTCAGAAGACTTGTGCAAATCTATACAAGCCAGTGGAAGAATAAAGAACAGAACACCAGTATCCTCATTCTTAGTCCACTGATGGAATAAGTGTTATTTGCACTTTCTATCTACTGTATTTACTTGAATCCAAGATGAGGGTTTTTTCCCCCATTTAACATGGGGGAAAAGGTTCTCATCTTGGATTAAACTATGAGGCACTAGAGAGGTGGGGATGGGCAGGAAGATGCTGAGGCTCCAGCTCCAGCTTTGGCTGCTGCCCACCTCCCCACCCCCCGCAACCTCTGTCCTCCTGCCTCTCCCTCCTGCAGCTTTTCCCCTATCACCTGTCTGCCTCCCTGTAGCCTCCATCCCCCACACCCTGCTCCATCTTTCCCCACATCCCCTTCTCTATACCCTCTGCCACCTGTCTGTCCCACAGCCCTCTACCTTTGTTCCACTGGGGTCAGAGCTGCTATGCCATCACTACCAGGCCAGGCTGGGCCTATGCTCTATGCCCTAGGTTGCAGTGGGGTTAGAGCCTGCCAGAACAGAGCAAAGGTAAGTGACTACAGGGCTCTGGGTGCAAGTGTAAATGAGACAGGGGCTCAGGTTGTGCTCTCCTCAATCCTTCTGGTCAAGGGGAAGGGCCCAGGGAGCAGCAGATGCATCCTGCAGATCAATGCACGGTTCCACAGAAATGGTCACAAGTAAAAGGATTGCTAGGAAGAGATGGAATCCACCTGACAAAGAGAAGGAAGAGCATCTTTACAGACAGGCTCACTAACCTAGTGAGGAGGGCTTTAAACTAGGTTCACCAGGGGATGGAGACCAAAGCCCTGATGTAAATGGGGAAGTGAGTGACCCGGAGGAAGCGCAAGCAGGAGGGGGCAACAATGGTGGTGTTCTCATTCTTCCTGAGAAAGAAGGTCAATTGGCTAGTTACCGCTGCTAACTATACATGAATGCACAGAGCCCGAGAAACAACCAGGAAGAATTAGGAGTCCTCGTACAGTCATGGAACTATGATGTGATTAGAATAACAAGAGACTTGGTGGGCTAGCTCTAGAGGCAGATGAAGTTGTACTGGGGTCCTGGGAAAACACAAAATTGGAGGCCCCTTCCCCCCACGTGCACTGGCTGCAGGAGGGGGAGGGACCCCTTTCCCTCTTGGTGCTGGCAGGGGAGGCTGTGGGAACCCTTCCAGGCTGGGGATTGTGGGGGGCACATACCCACCTCTTTTCCCTACTACCTGCCACCTCTCCCCCACTGTGACCAAACATACACACACATAGGCATGCACACAGACAGGCATGCACTCTACTCTCACTCACTCTCTGCACATGGACACAGACACAAACACACTCTTCCTGCCATGAACACACACACATAATCACACACATGCACAGATGTACACACACACCCACACACACAGAAACAGATGCCTACAGATGCAGATGTGCACACACACAGATGCACAGATGCGTGCACACATGTGCACACACACACAGATGCGTGCACACACACAGATGCATCCACACATACACACACAGATGCGCACACAGACACACACACACACCCACTCACATGCACGCATACAGACATGTGTACACACAGACACACATGCATACAGAGACACACTAGCACAGACATGCACATGCACAAGCACAGACATGCACATACAGAGACAGAGAGACACATACACACAGCCACACACGTTCCCCTTGAAGGACCTCCTCCCTCCCCATTCTCAATCACTCTGAGATTGTGCATGTGGGCTTTGTTACAGGGCACTGTCCCACTTTGGGCAAACTGCTCTTGCTCAGCTCCTCCCAACTCCTAGAGTGCTAGGGGAGATAGGTCACAGGTGGTGGAGTGGAGACACTGTGGACAGCAGCCAGAGCATCTCCCTGGAGGACCAAGCTTCTGTTTATTCTGGTGCATACGTTGTAGTACTTTATTTTCCAAGATTTTTTTAAAATTGTTTTTGCTACCTGGAAATTCTAATATCAAACTTGGCTGCCATGCTGCAGATTTGCGGAATGGGGAACATTTTAACACTCCACGTGTGTGGTTTGTGGTGCTGCAAAGAGAACAGTGGAACCACAAACTGCACGTGCCTGCATGTGGGGATGTGGCCATGAGCTTCCACAAGGAGAAGTACAAAGTTCTGCACTTAGAACAGAAGAATATCATGCACTGGTAAAAGCTGGGAACCAACTGGTAAAGTAGCAGCTCTGCAGAAAAGGACTTGGGGATTACAATGGACAAGATGCTAAATATGAGCCAACAGGGTACCCTTGTTGTGAAGAAGGCTAACAGCATACTGGGTTGCATTGGTAGGAGCACTGCCAACAGATCAAGGGAAGTAATTATTCCCCTCTATTCAGCACTGGTGAGGCCATTTTTGGAGCACTGTGTCCAGTTTTGGTCCCCCGACTACAGAAAGGATGTGGAGAGAGTTCAACAGAGGGCAACAAAAATGGTTAGAGGACTGGGGCACATGACTTCTGAGAAGAGGCTGAGGGAACTGGGCTTATTTAATCTAGAGAAGAGAAGACTGAGGGAGGATTTAATAGCAGCCTTCAACTACCTGATGGTAGTTCCAAAGAGGATAGAGCTGGACTGTTCTCAGTGGTGGTAGATGACAGAACAAGGAGCAGTGGTCTCAAGGTGTAGCAAGGAAAGTTTAGGTTACATATTAGGAAAAACTCTCTCACTAGGAAGGTAGTAAAGCACTGGAACAGGTTACCCAGAGAGGTTGTGGAATCTCCATCTGTGGACGTTTTTAAGACCCAGCTAAAAAAGCCTTAGTTGGAATGATCTAGTTGGGGATGGTCCTGCTTTGAGCAAGGTTTGGACTAGAAGGCCTCCTGAGGTGCCTTTCAAACCTAATTTTCTATGATTCTAAGGGCAAGCAACTGGGGGGGAGGGATGTGAGACACAGACTGTGGGTGGAAGGGAGAATGGGGGCTTGAGACTGGGGACAGCAGGCAGGGGAGCAGAGGTGGTAAGGGGGCAGTCACAGGAGACAAGGTGAGTGAGGAAGGGGACAGGGGTCAAGCTGTTTATTCTTCCCCACTGCCTGCCCCTTCAGTACTCCCATCCCCTGCCTCTCCATTGTCTTCCCTACCACCTGTTCCCCCACTACCTACCCTACTGCTTTCCCCCAACTTCCTCTCCCACTGCCTGCCCCCCTACCACTGCTTTCCCCCCCTTCGGTGGAGGGAACAAATTTAAGGTAACCTTCCAATAATTAAATTCTAAGCATGGAAAATAATAACAAACTTATACATTTTCCATGTATAGAATCTAATTATTGGGCAGTTATTTTAAATTCAGGGTCATCTTGGATTTAGATAAATATGGTATATAGATAAATAAAAAAGGCAAGTGGCTATGCTGCCTGTCTCTCCGAATGTCTTTACCAGAACTCTTGTATGGTTACAACAGAATCCTTATACTGTCTATCCAGTAGTCTAAACTTTATCTAAGATCAGATGTTTCCAGTTACCCAGCATATATGATTGCCCAATGAATATTAATGATTTAGTCTCAACATCTCATTGACGTTCAACATCTCATTGACGTAGCAAAGGATTATAATTTCCATTCTGAGATAGGGAAGTAAGACACAAAAATACTTCTTAAGGTCCTATGATGTACTGGCTAAAGGCATGGGCAGCAATAAATAAAGATCATATTCAACAGTCAAGGAACAGAGAAAAAGGGAGATGGAGATGATTTATCAGAACACTTTTTTCATAGCAGTTTGACTAGATTATACTTTATTGTCGGTGACTAGAGTTTATCTTGCTTACATGGATTGTTGTCAGTGTATTAGCATATATATGTAAAACATGTGGGACTGCTAAATTAGAGAATAAACCCAGATCAGCTTACCTGTTTACACATCTATTTATTTGTTTAAACTCTTATTTAGTTGCTTTCCTTCCATTGGAATCAATGAATTTGGCACCTGACCACCTTTGTGAATCTAGGCCTCATGGACTCCAATTCCTAGACTCAGTAATGTGTGTTAGGCCCTGATGCTTGTATGTATACTACCAGGGCCAGCCTGTCCTATACTGCAAAACCTGCAGCCACAGGGGGCTCTGCAGCTAAGAAGCCCCTTGCTTCCAGCTGCTGGCCACCCCCGCCCACTGCCGCTACCAACACTGCCGCCACCAGCTTCTGTGGCTGCTCACCCCCTCATCCCACCTCCACCGCTACCCGCCACCGTCTCCAGCTTCTTCAAGGTAGGGTGACTAAAAACTATTTCTTGCAGGGGGCCTCAAAAAATTGTGGGCCGGCCCTGTATATTACTATACCAGATTTGACAGCAGTTGTTTGAAACTATTTATTTTATACTTCTTACACAATATTTTTGTGGTGTGTAGACTGATTTTGTGCACCAATGGTATTTTAATGTCTTGTGAGAAACTGGTCAGGCAACATTTTTAGTCTTGGTCTAGATTAACAGAAAGTGTTAATTCATCACTCCTCTCAAATTCTGTAGCCAGCTCTTAATATCACTGCATAACTCACAATGATTTATTTTAAAAATGTACCAAAAGAGACATATGGTGAAGAAGAAAGTAAATGTATGACAGGTTAATCTATATATGCAAACCACATGGTATAAGAAAAACATATTTTCAGTTCCCTTTTTTATGCAGGTCTAGGGAACTGAAAATGAACCATCTACAATAATCACCTGCATTTTATAACCATGGAGAGTTCAAAGCCAATTATAAAATGTTTGCATTTACAAAATGAAAACACTACCTTAAAAATAGAGGCTGTATATTCTCATGCATCATTTACCACAAGTAGCCCTGCATCTCGAGTACAGTATTTTGGGTTTTTTGCAGGAAAAATAATCAGAATGCACAATTTCAAAAATGTGGGTCAATTTACAATATGGTTAACTGCAACTTAAAATTCGAGTATATTCCCAGAGTATACATGGATATATTTGAAAAATATGCCAAATCCACATAAAATCTATGCATATAAAAAAGGGAGAACAACAAGCAAAGCTGTTTCAAGTTCACCGTGTGTCATACAAAACACATGGAACAAAATATTAATTGCCCAAAGCACTTGGTATTTAATTTAAGAAAATACACAAGTTCATTTAATGAACAGAAGGAACGTGGGAAAGAGAACATGCAGTTACATAAATTAGTCATGTGACTAATTAGTAGGTTTAACATTAAAAAATATATATGTATATTTTAAGACATAAACAACTACATATTATTAATGCTATAAGGAATCTCCCCTGGCCATCTGCCTGTTCACCATAAAAACATATTTAGCCTGTTACACTTCCTGGGGAACATAAAAGTGCCGCCTGAGTGGGATTTTCCTTTGCTAACAGTCACTCCTCCCACTCAAAGACTGTGATCAAACTTTGCTCAGAGCATTACACATCACCACAACCCTGCAGTTTATACTGGTATCTAAGCTGCAGAATTAAAATATAATCCCTCCTCAGACAATAAGAGAGGGGAAAAAAAAGAAGAAAGGGACAACTGTTCCACACCCTCTACTTTAAATGTCAGTGCCTATATTTCTTTGTAACTGAATACGATCATGCAAATTTATAACTGGACCATCCCAAAATACTACTATGGCATTCTGTTTATATCAGTCCCTTCCCTAGTTTAGAAAGGATGTGCACAGGACCGCTGATCTACCCCATTTCAACATGTCACCAAGAAGCCTAAGTGGTGGAGAGAGTCTTGCAGTGTTCTTTGATTCAGAGATTTTCACTCTAATGTGGAAGAAGAAATCCTGCCCATACAGAAGCTTATTGGAAATTTGCCACTGGCTTCAACAGATCCAGGATTTCAGCCAGGTCTCTGAATGATAACATAAGAGGCTTGCTGCTGCTTATTATAGAGCCATAATTTAATTTTTTTACTATATTGTACTCTAATATTTGCACCAAGTTGCTATTAATATACCAATTTTATGATGAAAGTACAAAAAAGAAACTCTCTAGACCTCCAGCTTTTTTAGTTAAAGAGAAAAAGAGAGAGATCATAATGAAGTTGAGTTTAAGAGATTAATACTCTATAATACCTTTTTAATATTTCTCCAGGACTGTCTCAAAATGTCAGCTATTCCTAAATCAAGAGAAACTATAAATGGGCCTTTTCAGGGGAGAATACTGTAGATTTTTTTTGTCCACGGTGGTTTCAAATCTTCACTTCTAAGAGCTATGTTTCTTGCTGTTGTACAATGGAATCATATGCCTGTTTTGCTCTGCCATAAAGGTAGCTCCCATAAAAAACAAGTTGCATATTCAGGTGATTTTCATAATAGTAATGTTTATGGGGTTTTCTTCTGAATGAGAACAAACCTTTTAAGTGGTTGCTCTCTGTTTTAAAACATACCTTCAAACTAATAGTTTACCACTGCTATAATCTAAATTGTTCATGAACCCTATGTTTGCCTAATGATGATTTTTTCTTCTGGTAACTTGAGACACTTTTACACGTACTCCAAGGGTTGAGTGTGGCTGGGGTCAGCACTTTAATTAGAGTGGCTCCGAGAGCTGTTCTAATTAAAGCACCGCAGTGTCTTGTGTATCAGCATCCCCATGTTTCAAAATGGTGGTGGGGGCGCTTCATAGTTTCATAGTTGGTAGGGTCAGAAGGGACCTGAGGTCTAGTCCAACCCCCTGCCGTGGCAGGAAAGAGTACTGGGGTCAAACAACCCCGGCCAGATGTTCATCCAGCCTCCTTTTAAAGACCCAGGGTAGGAGCCAGCACCACTTCTTTTGGAAGTTGGTTTCAGGTCTAGCCGCCCTGACTGTGAAACAGCGCTTCCTAATGTCTAGCCTGAAACTACCCTCTGCTAGCTTGTGTCTGTTGTTTCTTGTAACTCCTGTGATTGCTCGGGGGAACAGGGACTCTCCCAATGACTGCTGGTCCCCCTTGACTAGTTTGTAGACTGCCACTAGATCCCCTCTCAGCCTTCTCTTTTGGAGGCTGAACAGGTTCAGGTCCCTTAGCCTCTCCTCCTAGGGCCTGCCCTGCTGACCCCTGATCATGCAGGTGGCCCTCCTTTGGACCCTGTCAATGCTGTCCACATCCCTCCTGAAGTGCGGCGCCCAGAACTGGACACAGTACACCAGCTGCGGCCTGACCAGTGTCGCATAGAGGGGGAGGACCACCTCTATGAAAGCTTGTTCTTCAAGCTTTATTTCAAGCACCCCCACCACAATTTTTAAGCATGGGGACACTGATGCACTAGATGTGGGAGGCTGCTGGAGCACACCAATTATCATACTTCAGCAGACTCAATTAACCAAGTCTGTTCTGATTGAGTCTTCTCCGATAAGTTGTAATTACAGCATGTCAGAGCAGCCTCCACACTCATGTACAGGCACTCTTGGGCTTTAAGGGTTTACTTCTTGGTGTGACAGGACAGCAACAAGTTTAGGCCCTGGGTCCTTACAAGGGCACTAGCAAGGCTGTTACTACTTCTTTATATGAATTCCTGTAAATAAAAAAGTGCTGTTTCCATACCACAAGCCTCATCCAGATACTAGGGGTGTGCGAAGCAGGCCGTATTCGATTTGGATTTGGTCCAAATAGGGGACAGTGATTCGATTTGTTGATTCGGATCACTGTCCCCAATTCAATTCAGCTGAATCTAAATCTGAAGATTCGATGTGATCCAGCATTTTTCTACATATCTCGAGGTACCAGACGTGGCTCATGAATGCTGAGATAGTGGGGTGGATGGAGCATCCCACAGGAGCATGGGGGGTCCAGAAATGGACCAGAATTACTTCCACTTCCAGCATTCCACTTCCACTTCCACTACGTACACTCCAGCATCACAGCAATCATGAGTTGCCTGGTACCTGGAGGTACATACAATAAACATTTAAAGCTGTGTCTATGTTCAAATCTCCAAATCTTTCCAAATCTCTCCGAATCAATTCAGAGGATTCCAATTTGATTCAGAGAGATTAAAGGGTCTCCTGATTCAATTTGGATTTGGAGATTTGGCCACTGAATCGGGCCAAATCTCCACCAAATCGAATCAATGATCAAAGCTTCACAGAGCCCTACCAGATACTACAGATTCCATAGAGCTCATTTGCCATAAGTCTTTATCATCCTACCTATATTTATGCACATACTTTACTTTTAAACTTCACCCTCTTTTTCCTTAAACACACTTCAATTTAAAGAGTCACCGCTAGATGATTACACAGACACAGTCAATCTAAACAATATTTTGTAAGTCAATTACAGTTTTAGAACCAGTAGCTATGCGATTCTAGTGAAAATTAAAACTGATATAAATTTGTAGTAATGCATATTGATTGCTCTCTTGAAGCTCCATAAAACATGAATGCAACTTCAATCATTGTATTGTAATCTAGGATCCAGCATTTCTACAATGAACTGGAGTAATTTCCATTAGTGTGGGGCTATTATCAAAACTCTCAGAAAATCTTACTTTTTTGGTTTTTTTATCAAACCCCTGTTCATGAAGTGAGTCTAAAAGAATCCCAAATTTAGTTTTATTAAAAAGATGTAACCAAGTTTATCCTAAGAGCTCATAAGTCTAAAAGCAAATTGAAAAATATCCAAATAATATTGATATTTTTTTCAAAATCTCATTATTTTAAAAACTATGTATTGATTTTTAGAGTCTGACTCATGATTTTTGCTCCCTTGAAACTGACAATTTTGTGGATTAAAATGAAAAATGAGATTCCCATTCAGGCTAAGGCCCTTTGCATGGTGCTAGAGCAGTTAAGACATCTCACCACAGCTCTGGTGGTGTGAGTTCAAGTCCTGCTCTAGACTTCTGTCAAAGACTGCTCCCAGTTGAGCACTCCCTGCCATTACTACATTTTCCTCCCTCCTTTCAGGTGCAGAAATCAGCTTCTCTGCTTAAGACCCATGTTCCCATTTGGATAAATACTTTCCAAGGGATAGATACATGTGGTATGTAAATAAATACAGTATTAGCCAGATCACTTCTTTGTGTACCATTAGTTAATGAAATCTGGCGACACTAACCCAATGGACTGTTAGGCTCAGTAGGGCATTTGACTTGACTGTAGCCACTTCACACACCAGCTAAAGGCACTGTACTAGCATAAAGGTACTTCAGATGCCCTGGATCTAGCTAGAAAAGAACAAATCTTACATAGAAACTAGGAGAAAGACAGCCATATGCTGTTTCATGAGAACTACACCTTCAATCCTTGGCATAATGTAGCTAGCAACGGTCATGCAATGTGGGCCATTTTGACCCTTAATACAGCCCAGATTTGGAAAGACACATCCTCTGCCTTATTCTCCACTTCTGCTGGGCTATGAGTTTTGTGCTGTATGTCAAAAAAGTACAGACTGAATATCACTAATTCTGTACATGTTAATATAATTTTATGTGTTGTCAAAGAAAAAAAGTAGCAGTGTCTAGACAGAATGTGTGAAAGATTTTCCAAAGCAAATGCTTTTCTTCAAATAACAGCACATTAGGTCATGGAGAACTGTAAAACATGGTGAAGGACAAGTTACTCTCTGAGACTTTCCCACTCCTTTACAGGTCAAAAAAATATCACTAGGTGAACCAATTAGTTGTCTGTGATGCTAACCTCCTTCACAAATAATACTGCCAAGAATTCAAGTTCCAGTCACAATGCGCTCTCTCATTTTTCAAATTTCCAAGCTCAGTGAGTTATTCACAGGACAGCTCATTTCAACAGCTAAATGATTGGTAAAGTCAGTCTACATTTAGCCTCTAGCATTTTTTGGATGTTTGACCTGCAGAAGTATTCAGAATTGTATTAGAGAGCAGGCAATTCCGCAGTGGTATTCTAATATTGCCTGCAAACCCTCCTTTTCCTCTGTCAATATTAAAAATTAAACAACATTACAGTCTTAGCACTGTTCAAGCTGTTTCCAGTGAAACATCAAATCATTGGGATCTCTTCTAGTTTTATATTATAAAGCCACTGTTAGTATTTCATTTTGGTCAGGAGGAAATCCACCAATTACCCTCTTCTATGTTATGGCCATAAGACTTTTTTTCTACAAAGTGCCCATATTTTTCAGTATTCTAGAAAATAACATAATTCCTTAACTTTCATTTGCAAAACCCTATAAAGACAATACAAAAAAAATGCGAAATGTTAATAACTATTCACATAAAACAAGAATTACACTGTACAGAGAAAAATGAAAATGCGATTTTCTTCTATAAAGTTTCAAGGGATACTCAAAGGAGAATCTGCTTCAGGACTAGAAATCAAAAGAAGAGAAGAACATAAACCATTAATATAATAAGCTTCATGTTGCTGGCAAATTTACCATCCTCTACAGACATACCAAGTGAGAGTTATTTACATTTTTTTTGTATAATAGAAGAAATGGGAGTAAAAAAAGGATCTGCTGAATCAGATCTTTTGTAACTGCTTCAGTATGAGTGGTAGAGGAGCTTTCAGTAATGAATAGGCAGCTGCACATTTTGAATTAATGCCAGATGGATCTTGCATCACAAAGTAATACTGAAACAACTCACTGTACATTTCAGGTAGAGGCTTCAGTGAAATAAATGAACCCCTAAAAATGTAAAATTGCATTCCTAAGTGGTAAGTGTGCATCTGAGAAATGTTATTACATTCAATTTTTTAAATATTTAATACACTTATTTTTGTGCATAAATTACTTAGGCTTGGGGTAGGGAGAGAATCTACTCACTGATATACATCTACATCTCAACACAGGACTATAATTCCCTGACACTTTCCATTACAAGACACTGTTTTCAGTTGCTTACAATGTTGCCTGCTTTTAACTATTCAAGTTGGAATTTTCCATCCTCTGTGTCTGTCCTAGAATAAATGGGCCTTTTGGTGGGGAAATTTCAGCAAAAGGGATCAGCTGTTTTTCAGAGCAAGGTTAAAGGAAATTATGTTGCTTTGCTCATATTAGAATTCATGGTATAGTAGTATGGTTCAACAAATGTATCAAGATTATACAGTAAATGCTGCTGCTGTCCATAGAATCAGTAAGAGGATGGTTTTATAGCGAGGAAGCTGTTGTAACCTAGAGAACTGGATACCATCCCTGCCTCTGTCACAGAGGCTTATACAATTCCAAGCTCGATCAAACCAGGACTGTGCAACTGCAGAGCAGCAAGGGGCTGCATGCCACGCAGGCCTCCACGGTGCTGCTGGCAATCTCCCTCACCCTACTGTGCCATGGCCTGCTGTTGTGCCACATTGTGCGGGCCCTCTGGGTTCCCCTCCTCGAGCCACAGGCTCCACAGGCGGCACCATCCCACTGTGCCTCCAGGGGCAGAAAGCAAAAACCAAGGAGGGAGGGGGACTCCAGAGACTCTTGAAAGCAGCAGCATCTGGAGCACTGGGGAAAGTTGCATGCAGACCAGGAGCCTGTAGCCTGCAATTTAACCCCTCATGGACCATATGCTGGACAGATCTGGCATACACCAAGCTTTTGAGGTGGCCACTAACTGGGAACCCAACATGCAACATGTGAAGTTGATTAAACAATTCTTTGAACATGTTATTCTCAAAAAATGTTAAGGATTTTGGCTTACGATTCCCTATGTATCTCAAGGTGGACGCATAAATTTATCAGATACTTCTAACAATTTTGGCTTTAATCTTTCTGTGATTCATTTTCCCATTTGTAAACTGGAAATAACAACATCACATATTTTGGCAGGACTGTGGTAAGATACATTTATTAATGTTTGCAAAGCATTAAGATACTGTTATAATGAATGCTATAGAAGGTGGGGTAAAAACAATTATTAAACAACTACTTATGCAGTAGGTGATCATGCAGTTAAAAACTCTATAAATCATGCATGCAGAGAGGTCAAAACATGATCAACAATAATTCTAACGTTTCCTAATTTCTGAGTGTTTGACTTTGCAACCATAATAATTTTAATGTAGTTCTTTGTAGTTTTAATAATGCGTCATATAGCTTTCAATTCAGACACTATTTATGCCACAAAACAAGGTTGTATACCATGCTAAATATATTCTGACAGCTGAATGCAAAATCCTAGCTTTGACAGTCTGCATTGTTCCTAATGGGAAGAAAAGGGGATTCTTTTAGAACGTCTCCTGAGTCTCACTTGATCTGTTCATACCAATCCACTAGCCTGTGTTTAGCTACTTTAAATACCTCATCTGTTATCACCTCTAAATATGTCCTATGTCTCTAAATACCTGAGATTTAAGAAGCAAAGGCTTGATCTTATTATTCAAAATTATTTTAAAATATTTTAAAAAGGAATATTTTAGCTCTGAGTCAGAAAAGTGAAATCATATTCCTTCAGATATAGGCACATACAATCAGGATAGACAGCTGTTCATCTAGGCACTGCCTTTAATAGCCACGTATACATGGTCTCTTGGCTTTCCACCTGCATTCCCATCTGTCTGAATGGAAGTGAGCCCAACCACAAAACGGTCCGACCTTTTCACTAGCATGTAATTGACAAAACAGAATAATTTCAGTTGGGCAAACACCATTTCCCCTGCAAGTAACGGTATTTCCCCTTGTACAACGGTATCAAAATACCAACATGCAGTCCTGTTACACTTTTTCAAGTGCTGTTTCCCTACCAACGTCAGAATACAGATAGACAAAGGTCAGAGAAATCTAAGGCATCCAGATGCTTTTAACAGTTGTTTTCTTAGCACCTTCTCAATCATCATACCCATAAAAGGAAATAAGCTGACAATTGACCGGGCTGTCAGTGTCAAGGGCTGATTTCTTGTTCATGAACCATACAATTGCTTCCTTAAAAACAATCATGACAATACCCTCTATTGGAAAGGTACTGACAATCTCCATCAACAATATACTCTTTACTTTCCCCCAATTTTCACAAATCCAGATCTTAGTTAGGAGCAGTTAAAACAGAGAAGATTCCATATTTACTCCTTTAATGTAACACAGCAGAGATGTAGATGGCTGGATCTGATTTTGAGTATTTTTATCTGAAAATTCAGAGAGGACACTGAAAAGTACTGAACTCAGTAGAGTTCTATGCCAGACTCTATCACTGATCTGCAATGTGAATGTAGGAAGTCCTTTCTTCTTTATGTACATCTCTCACCACTCACCCACTTTTCCATTTAGACCAAGTCCTTTGGGACAGGAATTGCATCTTACCAAGGGTTTGGAGAATACTTAGAATGACAGGATACTCATCTTCATTAGAGCCTCTTATCACTACAAAAATAAAATAATTTTTTTGTGATTTCTTAGTTGGTCTAATAAAAGGTGTCATCGCTGAACCAAGAGTTCTCCAGTTTTGCATTTCTTTTTTGTCACGGACCAACACGACTACCAAATACACCTCTTATCACTACTAATACATAACAAATAAAACATCACCTGACAATAGGAGGACTGTGAATCAAAGAGTGAGAGAAAGAGCCCTTTTGGGGGCTTTCTATATATCCATCCATAAAGGTGTACTGACAAGTGATTACCCACCTGAAGTGGTAAAGATATATTAATCACTACATGTCAAATGTCTTCATAGTTTTGCAAGCCCCCCCCCCCCCTTAGAATACAACATTCACCTGCTTAAGAAAAGAACAAAAATTAATACACTTAGCATTATTTGACAGAAACCTTGGACCTATGATTAATGACCTCCAGCCTCTACTGAAAAACAATGACCATCTCAAGTTAGCCTTTGAAGCAAGCCTGTGCTGGCTTATAAGCAGTCCCACAGCTTCAAACAACATCTCTTTAGCAACAGACTGCCCAACTCCAAATCTCAGCAAACCACCAGGCCTTGTTATAGACTGATACCAGCTGTGTGCCCCCATCAACACAGATCACATCATCACTGGACCAAGCCACTTGAAATATAAGCATCCAAGGTTCATTCACCAGCTCTTCTATAACATTATAAATACTGTCACCCACTTATACTATCCCTCTGCTGTGTATATTGGATATGTGGGGCAACCCTGACATAAAGAATGAGTGAATGCTGATCTGACTTCAGTTCTCAAAAGACACTCAAGTCTGTGGCAGAACACTAAGCTCTTTGGATGTTCCATTACTGACCTCAGAGTAGCTGCCCTTAAATAAAAAGAAAACCTTTGAAAAACAATCTGAATGTGAAATTGTGAAATAAGAAATCATCCATTGATTGCACTGTGCTTAACATGGTCTCAGCAGAGACCTATGGGTCCTTATCCCATTACCTGGATTAGCTTTTAATTCCAGCTACTTATTCCTACGTTTTATGGCTTAACTGACTTGTTTATCCCTATTGAGCTTTTCATCACAGCTTTTGCCTCTCTTAGAAGTGTCCTTTCCCATGTCCTTTCCTCAGTACTTATATTACTGTATTATTATTACAGTATTTATAATTATATAAATTATATAATTTCCTCAGTATTTATAGAATTTATATAATCCTTTCTATTTAAAACTCTTTCTTTCTATAAGTCCATTCACGGTATCGGAAGAAGGAAGCCCTCACTTTGGAGAGTGAAGAAAGCTTCTCTGAACCAGATTTCATTTGCTTTATTTCTGATTTAATTCAGTTTAGTTCTCCCTAAATTGAAACAGTGAGTTTTTAAAAACACTGCTTCAATTTGGGGAGAATTAAACCGAACTAAACCTCCATGGCAGGTACACAAGGGTGGGGGCCCGATCCTTACCTGCCTCCTCGGTGTGGGGTTTAGAGGGGGCAAGCTGCTGGGAGGCCAAGGAGTCTCTGAGCTGCACAGGGGTCACCCAGGTGGCACCCATCCACTGGCACCCAGCCCAAGCTGCCCAAGGGGCACTGCAGCCATGGAGGGAAGCACTGGACCCCCCGCAGCTGCTGAGGGAAGCACCGGGCCCCCGCACAGCTCAGAAAGGCAGGCAGGTTCCAGAGAGAAGAAGAAAAAAAAAAATCAGGCTCACTGCTTTTTTTTTTTCCCTTCAGAGGACCCTGCCTGCATGGGCTGTCACCGGGTCCCAGAGCACCTGAGCTGCGCGGGGCCCACCAAGCCCCGAGCCCATTGGCTTCCTGCACCCTGTGCACTGTTGTACTTTGTTAGGTAGCAAGCTAAAACACCTTGGAGGCATTTTATCTTGCTACATACCAAAGTCATTTGAAGTGGAATACGCTGCTGAGCGTGCAAACAGCAAAGCCACTAAATGGAGTACATCACCAAACATGCAAACAGCAATGCCATTAAAGCAGTGCAAAAGGGCATTTAGGGTGCTTTAAAGGCCAATTTTGTGCCATGTACAAAGGCCCCTATATAACCCAGGTTATTAAACTTCACTTAATTATTTTGTGAAGTACATTATATCTTTTACAAAGATATAATTAAAAATCTTTCCTTTATGTTCTAGTAAAAAGGAGGAAATCCAGGATCCCATTTCCACATGGAGTTTTTATTTGGTTTTCTTATTTTCCTTACAAAACAGCAAGCTCAAAGAAAAGAGATTTGGGGGCTTCCCTGATTTAGTTGGGGATGAAAGAGAGGGGAGAGACCCTTGTTTACTTCCACTGTAGAAGGGGAACATTCAGAAATCTTGAAAAGCACGTTCAAGGGTAGAAAAATAAGTGTGTAAAACAATTTTCCATCCAGCTTTATTTGTAACAAATTTTTAACAATGGTGAACTGCCCAAAGCCAAAAGTTAGGCTTTCAAGCCATTGACTGACATTAAGTAAGACTGAAATTGGAAAGTCTCAGGAAGGAGTGGCAGAGAATTTCAAAGTAGACATTTTTCTTCAGTGAATATTGATGTATATAAAGTAAAGGTTAAATAAAAAGGCAAAGACAAGGGCTCTATTAGCACATTCAACCAAGTGCTGCAGTGGGAGCAATGTAGAATTGTATCACTCCTCCGGCAGCTTGGCTACACTATGGTGAAGGATGAGAATGGGGCCATGGCTCCACCTTCTAACTTCTCTTTTTGGGAATTTAGCATCTCTAGAAAGAAAGATTCAGAGACATACGCAGACAGCAGCTGTGGTAAGTCTTTCTGAGGGCCAGCACAGAGAATTCTTTTGGCTTCATATCACACCCTCACACACAGTATCAGGCCAGCTATAATGAAACCCTTAGGGCATGTGTAGATGAAACGGGGGCCTTAAATTGAAGCGGTGGGTTTTTAAACACATCATTTCAATTTAGGGTGAAGTAAACCCCCGTGTCACGCACACACCCCGCACTTACCTGCCTCTCTGGCTGGGAGGGGAGGGCAAGCTGCCAGTGGGCAGAACAGTTCCTGGGCTGCAGAGGGGATGCTGCTTCCCTCCATGGCAGCAGCCCCCCCCCTCCCCCCCCCGGCAGTCCTGGGGGGCACTGCAGTCATGAAGGACAGCACTGAGCCCCTGCACAGCTCAGGCAGGCTCAGGGGGTGGGGAAATCAGACTCACGGCTTTTCTTGGGTGGAGCCTGCCTTCTCGGGCTGCTGCCAGGTTGCCTGCAGGACTTCCTGCAGAGTTGTGGAGCTGCATGCGGTGCTTCTCTCCACAGCTGTAGGGGCAGCAAACTAAAACTTTTAGTTTGCGGCACCCAAGTCATTTAAGGCACATTATGCCGCCAAATTTCCTACAGTGGCTGGAATTAATGTGCAATATACTGCTGAGACGTGAAAACACCGACACCATTAAAGCAATGCAAAAGCATTTAGCTCGCTTTAAATTGTCATGCACACATGACCTTTGTTTCATCTACACATGGCCTTAGATACTAACCTAAAACTAGTTTGGATTGTGAGATACTTAGAAGAGTATTTATTATTAACTGGCTATACAGTTATGTTCCAAAGATCTGCCATTGGTTTTTGTTCACTAATAGCCATGGTAAGTATTCATAATGCTCTCATAAATCAAGAAGCATTCAAAAAACTCAATACAAAGTAGCAGAAGCACTATTTGAAGAATCAGGAATAGCCAAAATCACTTAACTGATTATTTCACAAATTTCTGAGATACTTCCTAACAACCCCCTGATACAGCTTTTCATTCCTGTCATTAGCAACCAAAGAATTCTTCACTTAAGAGGCTACATATTTATCTGATCCAGAAAATAAAAAGGAATCTGTCATTAAATCCATTTTTCTTTGGAAATAATTTCCTTTTGAGAAAGTCCATCAAATGTAGCAAAATATGAATTGTTTGGGCGTGTCTACATGAGGCACTACATCACCATAGCGACAACTTGTGGTGACACAGCTTGTTGCTATGGTGATGTCGTATCAGTGGGCACTAACCATGACACTGCTGCTACTGTGCAGTACCAATGAGCTATTGCGCAGTAGGGCTGGAAATGACCCGTGCACTACCAGGACTGCACAGTACCAGCAGATACTGCACAGTTATTTAGTTTTTGCTAAAGTTACTTATACTTACTGTAGCAAGTACTAAATGACTGCACAGTACCAAATGTGCAGTAGGCTGCATGTGTAGATGTGCCCAGTGTGTGTCTTTACTTCGGAGCAAGCTTGTAACAGGGGTAGCTCCAGTTTGCTACCATACATTTTTGGTTATACAAAACCCTAATTATCCAATAGGAACTTGGTTTGGATTACCTTGTAACTGTTGGTAATCCATGAAAAACTGTTCTCTTTTAAGTCTTACAGTATTTAATATATACACTGTTAATTTGGTATGGTTTTACAATGCACATCATGTATTAGCATATATTATTCCTCACAGGATGTTGCAGTTTCACTTATCCAAACAATTTCCGTTATCCAAACAACTTTTCAATGGATGCCCTTGAAAAGGGTTTGAATAACTGTAGTAGGTGTTAAAACCTTGTTTGGGAGCATACAACATGCCAAGACATCTTGAATCATGGAGTACAGCACCCTTCTTTCTTAACTAATCATATTGTACAATCCCTGCCATAATTTGATCAAGTTTCACCTTAAAAATAGTTAGAAATTTTTTGCCTTCACAACTCCTATTAGAAGGCTGTTCTAAAGCTTCATTCCTTTACTGCTTAAAAATTAATTTCCAGTTTCAATGCATTTGTGGCCATTTTATATTCTTTTGACAATGTAATTCTTCAGTCTAAATAGTGCTTTTTCCTCCCCATGCTTACCCCCTTGATATAGTTGTAAAGAGCAACTATATTACCTTCCCTCCATTGTTTTGTTAGGATAAACATACCACATTTTAGTCTTCTCTCATAAAAGAGACTCTCCTTTCCTCAGATCATCCTAGTAGCACTTCTATGCATTTGTTATAATTTCAATTTCCATCCTATTAGTCAAAATGTAACCTATTATATTTACTCATACACCACATATAACTTTCTCCCAAAACTGTGGTGTCTCTCTCAAGTGGGAAAACTGATTTTTCTTGGCTGGAAAAGAAGCAAGCCTGGAGACACCATGCTGCCATATAACTGCCAAAATAGCTGCTGCTCGATGAGGCTTGTAGTGTAGAAACATTTTATTTATGGGAACATATACAGAACTACTTACAGTAAAGAATTACAGTTGTCACTGCTTTTGCAAGGGTCTGGGGCCTAACCTTGTGTGACACAAAGCAAGTCCTCCTGAGCACATACAGTGTCAAGAAAGAGTGGCATCCCAGGAAACAGTCTGAGGAACTGCCTGGTATAGGCGTGTTTACCTATCCTATAACCCCCATGCAAACTATGCATCTTGTTTTTGGAAGACTGAATATAGGAAAAAAAAATTCTAGAGTGTTGACTGACCATCTGACAGTCCTCCTGGGTACACGAGTGTCCAGGAAGTATGGCATCCCAGGAGACAGTCTGGGTGAGGCAGCAGCAGCTCTTACCACCTTCTTTCACCTACAGAAACAAAATTTTTCCCCAGAAATTTCTAAGAAAGTTTTGGGTGGCCTGTGTCTTTCCATAATACTTTTCCAGCTATTATTCTTTTCATTTCTTACCAAACTGTCATATAAAGAGCAGCAGTATCCTCATACCTGTACCATTATTCCTCTCTTTCCTGAAGGGCAAGATTAGTTCTGTTAACTCTTTGAGATGGATACCACTCAGACTTCACTCTACACGTAAAGAAAATGGAAGCAGACCTCAAACAACTCCTGGGAACACCTACACCTTAAAAATATATTTTAAGGTTAGGATTTTACATGGCAATATTATTTATATTTTAGTTAATAAATCAGATCCTAAAAAGGTCACTTGACTGTCTCTGTTGGGTTTCTATTCAGAGCTTCATTAAAATATTGCTAGTCTAAAGATCTGTTTGCATTTTCTAAGCACATTCCTTGTGTACCTTATATGAAGGTATATTTAAACTGTGAATCATTCACAATTTAAGTGTTATGCAGAATGACAAGGAATGGCTACCTTTATTCAACTCTCTGTTTCCAATATGTCATGCAATTGACTTCTGATTTTTCTTGCATAAGTTTATATTAACAGATACAGCTTTAATTTAAAATTTCTCTGGAAATTTACTTTCCCTAACAGAAAATAGTATACTATTAATATATTGATATACTAACAATATGCAATAATATTGAAACACAAGAATGTACACTCTTTCACACTAGGTAAGAGCTTTGTTATATCAAATCTGGTAGTCTCTACCTAGTAACACCTAATTCCTGAGGCTTTAGATTGTGTTGATAAGGCCCACAACCTTCAGTTCTCAAACAGTGGTCTGTGCCCTTGCTTGTATACAGAAAGCTCACAAATGGCATGATGGTCGTTGCACTTCCTTGGGACTAAACGGTTAGAATTTACTTTGTAAAGAAGAACCTACTTCCTTGAAAAAGGAGTTGAAAAGATAGAGACAGCTTCCAGTCACAGCTTATAGCTGCTTCTATATAGAAACAGTTGGGAAGAAGAGTCAACCTCAAGAACTAAAACTACCAAGAGATCACAGTGGCTGAAAAGTTAATAATACATACATATATTGGTAATAAAACTTCCATGTAACTGTGGCTTAAGTGATTGCTATAGTTACCACAGGATTATTGCTTGAATAGGATAGAAGGAACGCCTCAGTCACAAGTTGATTCAACACAGTGATGAATGGCTAATAAAAGTGTTCAGAAGACGCTACCCTTATTAAGGTGTCATCCATACTACATAACATTTTGTGACTACTGCACTGCACTTGGCAAACTGTAAAACTGCATATAGCAGGCTACAGATAACATTTTGTCCATCCTTCTAAATATTTCTCAAAATGCAGTTTCATTATGTGTGCTAAATCAAGGGACTCTTGCAAAGTCTATTAATCTTGCTATTTCTTGCAAAAGATTTCTGCTTGTATCTTGTTCATATATACCCACTAAGCTGCCATGTTATATTTGCTGTGCAATATGTTAAATTACATTTTATATTTTGTTCTGCCTGAGGGCAGTGCAGATTTAGGCATTGATTTATCAAAAAGTAAGCTCAGAAAAATCTACATGTAACTCTTTTGGATGGTGTATAAATGTTAAGGTCAATAGGACTAAATCATGATGCAGAAGAAATGAAGTACAATAGAAATGAAATAGGTGTCTGACATGTTGCTAAGTCTAGAATATCAATAGAACTGAAGGAAAGAAGAGAAGAGCTGTCATATCGAGACCTAGTTGTGACACCAATAATACTGGTGGGAACAATAGTTGCTGACACCTTGATGACAGAAACAGTAGTGGAGCTGGCATATGAAGTAAGGGAAATTGTACTAACAGAACTTATCACTGACCTACTAAAGACATGCCAGTTCTAAATCAGAGAACTGCCTTCCAAAGTAGCAAAACCCAGGTTGAATCAAAGATTAACTCTTCTTTAAAAAGGAAGAAAGCTGAAAAACCTTACAGAAGTCAACAGAGTTGAAAAGAAATAGCAAAGGGGAGTTCCTATCAAAGGGGAGTTAATGCTTTGGGAACTGTTTCAATTTGCATGAGATAATTCATCAGCTGTATTACTTCAGCCACTGTTAATATTGAGGTTTTGGTGACCCTACTGCTGCTGCCACCATTCTTACCCTGTACAACCCATTCCCTTAACCTTTTTAAGAAAATATGATTTCCTTACAAATTTTTGTGTATCTATTCAAAATCTGAATAGCCCTACTAAGAATTAAAGGCCTGATTTTTCTCTAACATTGGTGTAAACCTAATGCAAAACTACAAGATGTGAAAGGAGAATCAAAGAATAAATATTTTGAAACCTAATTTAGGGAATTCATATTTTAATTCAGGGGAAAAAACAAGAAACGAACGTCACATTGTTGCTGGCTTCTTATTTCTGGAAAATATCAGCATCTAAACTCCCGTACAATAAACTGCAGGCACATTAAATATCATAAACTACTTACAAGAAATTTTCTGAAAGCTCTTGACTACATTCAATATCATAAATAAAACAGAGAGTGTTTCAAAGGTAGCATTTGATTTAGCTAAATAGAACATCTGCTGAAGTTGGGAGACGCACTGAAAAAAATCTCAAAATGGAAAACTCTTTATTAACATCTCAGAAGCAGGCTTTGTGTTTTTGTTTTACAGCCAGTGGTGTCAGTATCTTCTTATCACTGAAAGCAAAATTTATAATAATAATAGTGGTTCTAAGACACCAAGATTACAAATATAAATTTGTGAGGAAATTTAGACAAATAAAAAGAAAAACAAACATGTAAAAATAATGAATTAAAAGTTGGTGGTTCTGTTGTTGGCTATATTGAACAACTACTTTGCCAAAAATTAGATGAAGAAATATCTTTAAAAGTACCATAGTAGGTGTGCTTGGAAAGTTATAGAGCAGTTATTTCAAGAGTCTAACCAAAGTGGATGCCATGTGAAAAGAAAAGTAGTATTCTACAAAAATTTGCCAAACAAATAAAAGCTAAATCATAGATGTGATTACTGATATAATACAATGATTACTGATGTAAATAGAAATAGATTTGTCACCTCACCCTATTTCATAAGTCACAGCACTGCTCCTTACAAAGCATAGTGCAAATAAAGTAAAGCAATGCAAAGTTTCACTAATATAAACTATGAATAATGAAGGGAAAAGAAAAATGTCACCATCAGTGAAAATAAAAATTGGAATATGACCCAAATTTTAAAATTGAAGAGATTTACATGAGTATTGCAGGTCTACAAAACAGTTGAGCACTACAGGGAATTGCCTAATTCAGGGGTGGGCAATTATTTTGGCTGGAGGGCCACTTAACAAGTTTTGGTGAGCTGTTGAGGGCCGCAAGGGTAGCCCCACCCCTTGACAGGTGCCCCACCTCCTAGTCACCATCTTAGGACCGGAAGTCCTTTCCCCTAACCTCTGACCTTTGCCACCAGAAACCTCTCCCCTTACCCCAGAAGTACTCCTTTTGGGAAGGGATTTTGCTATCTTGGAACCAGAAAAAAACCAAATTATATACTAAAAATCAAACATCCTCCAAAATAACATATTTTAATTTTACTTTAAAAAATATTTTTGTCCTAATTTGAGTGTGTTTGTATTGTGTATAGGGAAGTGATTGATTACAGCACAAAATGAAGTCTTACTCTTTTATATTGCAGGAGGGTGGAGGTGGAGGGGGGGGAGTATGGGTGGCTGGGTGGGTATGGGGTTTGTGGAGGGCTGCGGGTGTATGTGAGGTGTGGGGGTATGTGTGGATGTAGGTGGGTGGGTATGGGCAGCTTGTGGGTGTGTGGATATTGGATTTGTGGGTTATGTGGAGGAGTAGGGTGGTTGGGGGTGTGTGGAAGGGTCGGTGTAGGGGGGTGTGGGTACCTGTGTGTGGTGGGTACCTGTGTGTGGTGGGGTGCGTGAGGGTAGCAGTGAGTGGGACTCCACCCAGAGGCCCATAGGTGTATGTGTGTGGGGAGTGTGTGTGGGGAGGGGTGTGGATGGGTGCAGTGTTTGTGGGGTGTGTCATTGTGCATGGGGAAGTGTGGTTGTGGGGTTTGCAGAGGTGAGTTTGTGGGAATGGTGGGTTGTGCATGGGAGCCCCCCATGCATGCACCCCCTGAGCTGGTCAGCACCCACCCCTGCCACACAACAGCCCAGAGCCTGCACACCCTGCGGCGCCTCCCCACCACTGCCAACAGTGCGCAGCCCCAGCTCCACCCCACACCCGCTCCGGACTCACCCTGGCAGGAGCAGATCAGCCAGACCATGCGCAGAACCCTGACCTGGACCCTGGACCTGCTCTATACCGCCTGCCCGTGGTGCATCCTGCCACCCGCTGGGCGGCTCCGCGCTGGACTAGCAGCTAGGCAGCCCAAGCAGTGGCAGGTGCTGGCCTCAGCCCCACAGTACTGGTGGGGACCCACACACAGCCCTGACCCACCTTATGCCTGTTGCAGATTCACCTGCTTATGCTGAACAGCTGCAGCAGCAGCAGTGCTGGCAAAGTAGAAGTGTGCTCAGTGCAGGGGAAAAGTGGCCCCTCCGCCTCACTGCTGCCCAATACTTCTTCACTGACCCCACTGCTCCGTGAGGCAGCCCAGAGGAGGCGGTGACAGTGGTGGAGTCATAGAGCAGCCCAGCATGAGCTCCGCATGACTGCTGCAGGAAGCACCAGGCACCTGTGATGGGAGGGGTCTGCTTTTCCCCTGTGCTGAGCACACTTCTGCCCCACCAGTGCTGCTGCTGTTGCAGCTGTTCAACAAGAACCAGCAAGTCTGCAGCAGGTGTGGGGCAGGTTGGGGCTGTGTGCGGGTCCCTGCCAGTACCACGGGGCTGGGGCCAGTAGCAGCGGCAGCTTGAAGGAGCTACCGCTGCCAGGGCTGCCAGAAAGGCAGTCCAGCTGCAGAGTCACCCCAGTTATACTGTGTGTCCAGGGGGCAGCAGGACATGCTATGGTGGGATAGTGCCTGGGCCAGGTGGAACTGAGGGACCCACTGCGGGCCAGACAAAGCCCCTCCATGGGTGGGATCTGGCCCATGGGCAATATTTTGCTCACCTCTAGCCTAATTGCTTAAAAAACTGGAAAACAAAATAAAATTGGGGAATGTTATAATTTTCCTATGTACTGGTTATGCATTAAGTAAATGACGGAACTTGAACAGAAATTTTAACACAATGACATTTGAAAACAATGAGCATCAGTAGTTTACATGTAAACAATTGTCAAAAACTCTGATCAGGAAGACCAGCCTGAGCCAAGTACCTCAGCAGCCACACCTGTAGTAAGCCTGAGCTAATAAACTCTGCCCCAGTTTAGGAGTAGCAAATATCATGACTGGCTGCTGGGAGCATCACCTATCCATTTAGCACCAGATGGGTCCCTAGGTTTGCAGGCCAGTCAACAGTTCTGCTGTGGCAAGTCTTTTGGTTCCTACACTGGTTCTTGATCTTGGCTTTTGGCTTATTTCTGAAATTCAGCTTTGGATCCCTCTATGGTTGTGTTTCCTGGATCCTGACACCGGTTTGGCTTTGTTTTTGGACTTTGCCCTGTGGACTGCTCCTTGGATTTGTACTCAGCATCTGACCTATGTATCCTGACCCCTGACTGTGTGATAGACTCTGCTTCTGGATTTCCCTCTGATTTTTAGTATATGCCTCCTGCCCTTGACCTGGCCCTAGGCCCTGCTTTCCATTGGTGGACTAACCAATAAGCAAGATTGCCTATGCCCTGGTCCCTTACAATAATACACTATTCAGCATAGTAATACATTAAAGACAGCATGATATAAAGTAAGGAATATGCATAGTAAATATAAACCACTAATGATTGTTGTTTTCAAATACTGAACTATATACCTACTACATAAAAGAAGTTAGGATAAAGAAAGTAACTGAGACTACATAGCCAGAAGTTGAATGATACCAGACTTAATATTGCCTGAAGTGTTCTTGTGCCTGCTTTTGTGTTTGTTTTGTAAACTAAATGAAATGGGGCCCCATGAAAAATAGTAAGGAAACACAAAGCATAAATGCATAAAAACAATACTGCATAAAAACAAGAGGTAAAATTAAGGTTGTAAGTAGTGTTGTGAAGGGCCAGATTCAGAGAAGGAAGAGATGATGGTTATGGTGGTGTCCCCCTTTACCCAGTGTCTTAGGACAGTGGGTCTCAAACTTCTGAGATTCAAGATACCCTTGGCAAAATGCCAGCTCTTGGCTTTTGCTCACTTTTCTGACCAGGAATTCTGACAGAGGAATCCTTCTGTTGCAAATAACTCAAAGACCACAACAGGTCAGAATGGTTTTAACGCTATGGATTCCTTATACACTATGGATTCCTATTCAAAACCTCTGGGTTTATCTTGTGAATCATGTGTAGATTCTTACAACCCTAACAACATTCATATTGCTCGGCATCCTTATAAGGATTGTGTAGCACCCTGGTTGAGAATCACTGTTCTAAGGATTAAATGATTACCCCTAGATGTGGGAGGCCCATATCTATTTCCCCAATCCTTTTAAGGAAATCCTTAGGGTCCTCAGAATTTGGCTTGTCTCCTTCCCTTTGACTGTGGCTGTTCAACTTTGTATAAAATACTTAGTGAGAGTAACTTGTGACTATCATCTAGGAGATGTAATATCCATGTTCTAATTTCTTCTCCAGTGAATATTTAGTTATTTATAAAAACAGAAGGGTGTCAACAGGAAAAATTAAGAGTATCCCCTTCCTGACCACAGAATACAAGTAGCCTAGTGGTTAGGTCATTTTCCTGAGAGATAGAAGATGTGGGTTCAAAACACTAAGCCAGAGGGATGAATTGAACCTAGGTCAGATCCAGGATGAGGGCTCTAATACCTGAATGTCTGGGTAAAAGCGGAATCTCAGAACCTCCTTTAGTAATTTTGTGATTCTAGTACTAAACTGTATTTTTCCAAGCAAAACAATGAATCAAATTTTGAGATTAATTTGTAAAATCTTCCAGCTGACCAAAACAGCATTTTTAGCAAATTTACAGTTCACTAAAAACATTTTACAGGAGTTTGTTGCACATGGTTTTTACTCATACCAAATTAGCCCTTCTTTCACCCCTCTAAAATGTCAGGATGTTTTGTTGGCAGTCATTTAAATTAAAAATAGTAAAATATGGAAACGTATTCTGATCGTCTTATCATCAGATAGGGAAAGCAGAAATATATCAATTATTATGCATTATATAAAAATAAGAATGCAGCCACCCATACATAGAAACAAATTAAAGAAAGTACAAGTAGAACTCAAGAATCAGTAGAAATGTAAATGGTAAATGTCTATTCCTTAAAACAATCATACAAGTCTATTAGAACAAAAGTTAATTCTTCAGAAATCTGAGATGCTGCTACTTTATTGTTACAACAGCTTAACATGACACTTGACCGTTGTTCTCTTTTTCAGAATGACTCATAAATGCATACATCCTTAAGGACAGAAGGGATCATTATCAGCATGTAGTCTAAGTTCCTGCACAGCACAAGTCCTAGAATTTCACAAAAGTGACTCCTGCATCAAGCCCATTTACTTCTTGTTTCATTGGAATATCTCTATCAGAAAAAACATTTAGGCTTGATTTTAAGGCCCAAAGTGATGACGAATACACCAAAATGAGTCCACTTACCAGCTGTGCTTGATGTTTCCCTTCCCCTAAGAAGCGTGTCTCTTTTAAGATTATTTACCTAACACTTCCCTCAAGATGAAGCCATCCAGTATCTGCAGCCTGTTAGCTTCCATCACAACTAGCATTTGTATAGCATAACCTTTTGTGTTACTTGCTCATAAATTTCACAATATAAAATGAATTCTGATAACCAACAGAAAACCTCTGAAGACCACTTTCTCAAATGCTGTCCTGAATATAGTAGCAGAAACTCTGAATTTCCTGTAACGTTAAGTGTTAGGGACTTTTGTCTCATGCTCTCAGTTGCATTCCCAAGTTGTCCCAATTTCCAGTGTAGAAGACAGCAATAAAACATCTATCTTTCTTCTGAAACTGCAATCACATTTATCCATTAAGTGCCTTCATTCAACAATGTAGCTGATCATGCTATTACAGAATCATAATACTCCACAAGATTTTTTTCTTCTTGTTTTCCCAGAAGTATGAAGAAACATGCTCTTTCTTCAAGGTGCCCCCTCAGTGAAGATTTATGATCATGAAAAATTGCCATGAAACTGAATGGATTGACATCAAAGTACAATAGCTCTTGAAAAAAACAAATCTGTCAGTGTCATTAATGCAAACCACAGTGCTGACTGCATTGGCATCACCTTATGAGCAGTAGAAGCTAAAGATGATATACTTGCTGCATCCCAAATACAGCATTCTTAGTGCATTTAGTAATGATGCACAGCTATGAAGAACATAATATCAAAAAGCCATTTGCTCAGAAATGAAATATGCTCCTTATTATCTTACTCTGTACCATCCATGATGGTTGATTATAGGGTGAAAGGGTTTCATATTTTCTGGTGCTTTCCTGCAAAGGAGCCCAAAGATTTTCTGCAATCTAAGTCATGCCTTGAAAGAGAGGAACAGTGAAACAAGCCAGCGTCTGGGGATTTCCTAGCTAGGGTTCTGAGGAAGTTTAGGTTTGTATTCTATATAAGCTACAATAATTAAGTACAGTTATGTGCATTCAGAAGCAAGATTTTAAAAGATACCCCCATGGGGCGCATCCAGATGAGCACGCACGTGCCTCTTGCCCTGTCTCAAATCCCTTTGAGGTGGGGCCAGAGGCACATGCAGGAACGAAAAAATGTTCCCCATGCTGCAAATTTGGAGCGCAGGGACAAAATTAGACCCCTGGATATCCTCTACAGAAACTGCTCTACAGAAGAGTGGAGCAAGGCACAGTCCCAGACCGTGCCAGGGAGTCAGTCCTCCAAAAGAAATGCTCTGGTGTCAGCCAGAGCGTTGCTTTCATTCTCCTGCAGCCTCCGGCCCCCCGCGCTGTCCAAGGTAAGGTGGGGCTCATGGGTGTGGGTGGGTGAGGGGTAGCAGGGAGATGTGGGGGGTTTGGGGAGTGGCAGGGGGATTTCCCTGGGGCTGCGGTGGGTATGGACCCGGCCCGGCCCTGTGCGGCTCGCTAGTCCGGCTTTGCACTGGAGTGGGTCACAGGGCTCCAGGAGGCACGCACAGGACCCGTGCCTCCCAGAGCCATGTGACCCACTGTGGTGCAAAGCCGGACTAGCGAGCCGCACAGGGCCGGGCCGGGTCCCACTGCGGGCCAGGCCACCCCCCGCCCCCCCGCAAGCAAAGCAGGTCAGAGGCAGGACCCAGCACAGTGTGTGGGGACCATGCGCCATGCCCAATAGGGTCCTGCCGGCCCTGGGGCCCCTCTGCCACCTATCTGGGCCAGACCCTTGGTGGCAGGCCCTAGTGCGGCACATGGGGATTGTGTGCCAGGCCCAGCTGGGTCCTGCTGCCCTTGGGGCCCCTCTGCCACCTGGCCGGACCATTCCCATGGTGGCAGGACGTGGCATGGTGCATGAGGACTGCACGGCATGCCCAGGTAGGGCAGCAGGAGCAGCCCCAGGGCTGGCAGGACCCATCTGGGCATGCTGTGTGGTCCCTGTATGCCGCACCAGGTCCTGCTACCATGGGCCAGGCCTGGCTGGGTAGCAGAGGGGCCCCAAGGGTGGCAGGACCCAGCTGGACCCGGTATGCAATCCCCACATGTTGCACCAGGTCCTGCCATCATACCCTGGCCCAGCCAGGTGGCTGAGAGACCCCAGGACCTGGCTGAGCCTGCCACACAGTCCCCACATCCTGCTCTGGGTCCTGCCAGCATGGCCCAGCCCTGCCGGGTGGCAGAGAAGCCCCAGGGCCAGCAGGACCTAGCTGAGTACAGCACACAGTCCCCGCATGCCACACCGGGTCCTGGCGCCATGGCTCAGAGCACCCCACTCCTACTGCTGCTGCTAAAGTTAAGTTATGGGCTCTGGGCAGTGGGGCTGGGGTCCTTTAGGGTGCCTGGGACCCTGGGCAGGGAGGCTGTGGCCCTCCAGGGGGGGAGCTGGGGCCCTGTGGAGGGGGCATTTCATGCTCTGTGGGGGGGCTGCACCCTGTGGGGACCAGGGGACCCATTGCTCCTGAGCAGCCCCCCCACAAGGTCCCCCACACCCACAGTCCCACAGCAACTGCCCCACACCTACCCACACACCAACCCACATCCTTCCACACACACCCACCCACCTTCCCCCACACCCCTTCCCACCCACTTCCTGCAAACACCACATCCCCCCATCACACACCCATCATGTGCGAGGAAAACCAAAAGTACACAACAACACATATAGGTATTTAGAATTTATTTTATCATGATGATAGACACACTGGTAGGCTTCCACATTGCTTTAACATTGTAAATATACCAATAAAGCATTGCCCAACTGATCGCTCGCTCTCTCTTGCTCTCTCTAGATGTGGTGTGTGTGTGTGTGTGTGTGTGTGTGTGTGTGTGTACAGAGTAGTCTTTTGTTTTAATTGTGGAAAAACATGGATTTTAGGATATTTTTAAAAATGGCTTTGGGATGCTGTTGCAGCAGTCCAGCTGGCACAAGGAGTAGTGTCCCCAGGTACCAAGTAGCCGAGCTCCAGAAGCTCCAGAAAGCAAGTAGTCCTGAGCTGCTTGCCAGGGCAGCTTTTTGTATGGATGGAGCCAGGACAGGGCAGCTTTTTATACTGCTGGGGACAGCACCGGTGCTGTCCCCAGGCTCTAGTTCCCCCTGGCTGCAGATCCAGGAGGAGCCAGGCAGGGTTATTTTGCCCCAAGTGGCACAATTTGCTCCACAACAAAGTACATGTCCGAGCATATGCACCAAGGCAAGAAGCCCCGGCTCAAATTTGCACTGCTTCTATTTGAGCTGCTGCAAGTGCACGTGCTTGCATGTGTGGATGCACCAATGAGGGTATGTGCAAGCCGGGACAGGAACTGTAGTAATACAGAACTTTGGGCTAATGAACAAGATTGTTTGCCTAGTTTGAGTCTTACTACTTGTAAAATTGCACCTGGGGAATTCTACCAAATTTATTTAAATTTTGGGGCAAACAAGTTTATGCAATAAAACTTATCCAATAAAGGTAAACTTGAGCCTTGGGGGGTACATTTCTCTTCTGTTGTTCTGCTTCTGTCCTAGCTGCCATTAAGAAAGAAAATTACTGCAAACATACTGAGGGTAGATGAAGCTTTGGTAAGACAGTGAAAAGAAAGACAATTCAATTCCAAAGCATCCTTTGGTACTTTATGTTTTTCAAAGTTTGTGTATGTTTAAGCATTCTTTTAATGGATATTGATAAAGAAAAGGTGCTAGATATTAAACTGGGTCTTTTTAAAAAAATAAAATGGAGTTCTGGTATTAAAGAAACACACATTTGGGTGAGAGAGGAAAAGTACATTACCAGGCCTTACCACTTCACTGATCAGCACTTTACCTTGAATCAGTATAAACACAATAAAGACAATGCTTTGATGCTATGTAGTTGCCTTGAAATACTTTTTTCCCCCCAAGGAGTGAATTTATTTTCTATGTCTTCTTAAAATGATTTTAAATAGAGTAGTAATTCTCTATCAGAAGCCCAAGTACAGAATATATTTTTCTCTCTTTTATCTCTTTTAGGTTTGCATATGATCATGGTTAAAAAATGTGATTATGCAAAAATATTTTAAACTTACATTCACACACATTTTCAGATTAGGTACATTTTTATCCACACTTTACAAGGATGGTTCTTCCTTCTACTTTATGATAAAAGTGAGGAACCTTCTGCTTCATGCAATCCCCCATCTATTATGCATTAACTTCTGCTTCCTCCTTTGCTCTGATAAATAAGCATGCATTAACTCAGCTGCAGCTCAGCATGCATACCTTTTTGTGACTATGGCATTCTCAGTGGCAGTTCACTTCTCCACAAACCACCTTTAATTGCAAACGTCAATGTGACAGGAGCTAATCTGATTAGTTTGCCAGGACTATATTGTATGCTGAGATTCAACTCTTGAAATAATTGTTCTGTGTGATTGTGCCTAGAAACATGCTATACTTTAATTTTAAAAAAACTATGCTGTTCAACTTGATAATCTGTGATACCTTGATATATTTATCACACCCTTTGCCTGTCTTTAGATCGTGAATTTCTTGAGGAAGGAAGAAGCTCTGCCACTGTGTGACACAGGATACTTTACAATATGGACTTATGGTCTGATGCAATAAATGGCAATTGTTATATTTTTTGTTTATTACTAGTGACTATCATTCCTCACTAGTGTGGTCATAATAGGACCTGTGTCTGGTTTGTGAGTTCTAAATCTTAATGCAAAGATGTAAGTGACTGCAAAAATACACTGGATTCATTGTGATGGAAGGTGCTGTGGTAATATGACCCTAAGTAGATGGCAGCAGTTACAGTAAAGCTGTGGACCAGAGTAAGTAGGAAGCTTAAAAAGTATTAGTAGGGAGAGATGGAAGGTGCCCAAGGATGTAGGCTTTCCATCTACAGGTGATGTCTTGCCATTAGCAAGACATCAAAGGCAATAGCAGGAATGGATGAGGGTTACAGAAGGTTGAGGAGGGTTCAAGTCAGGGGCCCTGTTGAAGAAAATGGTTCTAAGAAGAAACAGTGTTGCTTGAGGAGGGTTGCACAGAGTGGTTCTGACCTCAATAGCTTGGAATGGTTAGGGTAAGAATCCCATATCTAAGACCAAATATTTATAAATGGATGTCTCAAGTTAGGTGTCATGTTTTAAGCACATATATAAATAGCTTGGGAGATACCTGGTATCTAGCAGTTTTCAAAGTCAGACTATGAATCATGCCTATCTCAACAGAAATCTGTCTTTACATTACTTTCTAACATGAGCAGTATTTATAGTATGTATTTATGCATAGAGATGACTTGCAACTCTGACAATATGTAATACGACAGCTCCTAACTACTGAGGCCATGCATGTGCTCAGGATCCAATCTACAGTCACATGACTTATTTAAAGTGTTGTGATTATAGATTGGATGTGAGCTATACAGATGCTTGCCACTGCCAGGAGCACAATCTAAGCAAGTCAGGGTGGGGGGGGATGGGTGGGTGGAATACGGGGGGAGGTAGCAAATCCATGGAAGGTTATTGGTGAGCTCTGTGGGGAGCTAGCATGTCCCAGACAGGGGTAGGGGTTGGTGGGTCCACAGGGCAGATTGTCTGTCCAGAGGTGGAGAAGGGTCAAAGGGCTAAAAATAGCTCTGTCAGGATGGGGAGAGAAGGGAAGAAAAATCACAGCCCCAGGGATAGGGGAGAAGTGGGTGACCAAAGGCTGCAGGGGCGCAGAGGTGGCAGAAGGCAAGCATGAGAAGGGAGAGCTGCTTGATGTCACCATACCACTGGCCTGCTCCTCTGCAACAGTAGAAGGCGTGAAATAAAAATGATGCTCCAATAATTTGATTCTATACATGGAAAATTATAGCAAGTGTATAATTTTTTAATGTATAGAATCTAATTATTGGAGGTTATCTTAAATTCAGTGTCATCTTACATTTGAGTAAATGTGGTAATAATTTCAGATGATGGATAATGAACTACATTGTTTGGTAGGTTGTTCTAGTGCTTAATTACTCTCTCTGTTTAAAATGTATGTCCACATCTCAAGATCAAATACCAAAGACCAAGCACACTACCAGCTGATATTAAAAATTTTATGGACATAATAATAAGCATTACAAAGTCAAAAATATACTTTACTGGAAATCATTATAATAGGTAGATATAAGCAGAGGCCTACCAGGGTTTGTACTATGGGTGGCAGGACTGAGCGGGCTGTGACAGCAATGGCAGCAACTGCCATTCTTGTCCCCTAAGTGGGTATCTGGGGATGGTACCCCAGTTGCTCTCCTCTCCTGCCCTTATTAAGTTACAAGGGATAAGTTTGCCTGCCTTTGTTCTTCTCAAAGAAGGATCACTTCTCATAATAGGTAATAAACTTTAATATGATTCATCATATCCAAAAGACTTACAATAATTTCAGAATATTGGGTTTACAAATCTATGCTACTTTAAAAAAAAAATCAGAAAAAAATGGAAATTGTGATGTATAAAATTGCTGAGTATAAAACAGTTTCACTGGGTAAAACATAATATAAGGAGAGATCAAACTAGAAGAAATGAAGCTCCCTTAATCACTAGGGTCATTTTTACACAGGCTCTGGGACCTGGAGGCGGGGAGGTGCTTTAATTAGAAAAGCTCTGAGAGCCCCTCTAATTAAAGCACTCACAGCATCTCATGTATCAGTGCCCCCATGCTTCAAAATGACAGCAGGGGTGCTTTAACTAAAACTTGTTCAGTGAGCTTTAGTTAAAGTGCCCCCACTGCTATTTTGAAGCACAGGGATGATGATAAATGAGATGCAGAAGCTACTGGAGTACACTAATCAGCATGCTGCTCCAACGTGCTGTAATTACAGCGGGTCAGAGCAGCCTCCCTGCACATCTACAGGCACCCTAGGAGCTAAATTCCAAGACAGTATCATTCTAACTTTCCAGTACTTAACATGCCATAGGATTCAGATTTTTCTCTTAATGTACTGGAATGGTAGGTGGATCTCAATGCACTGAATTACCTAAAAAAGTATGTATACATAATAGTTTCCATTACTGAACACATGTTGCTTTCAGCAGCAATTTAGTGATAAACAATGTAATAATGAAATTCCCTTGTATGCAAATATAAGAACAGGGGCTTTTTTCCTATGCTATTAGGGAGGAAAAACCTCATCCTATATATGAGAAAATATATAAACTTCATCCTATATTTGGGGTTGGCCTAGATGACCTCCTCGAGTCCCTCCAAACCCAAATGTTCTATGATTCTGGGCCGTGTTTGGTGATGTTTGCAGAAATGTAAGGTTGGTGAGGAAACAGGAATCCTTGGAAATGAGAAAGAAAAGCATAACTCAGCTATGGGAATGAAGAGGAGGTAAAATGTATTCAGTGAAGTGGCTTACCATGACTTGGAAAAGAATGAGTGGTGAGGGGGACTGTGCACAATGGGCACTACCACTGATTTTATTTGGATGGGTTCCAATAGCCTATCCTTGTGGCAGGTCCCCATCAGAATGTTTGCCCAATATGGGCCATTTGTTCTACAGTCATGATCAGTGTTGGCTACATTTAATCAACTTCACAGTTGGTTTCCATTACTGAACACATGTGGCTTTCAGCAGCAATTTAGTGATAAACAATGTATTTAATGAAATTTCCTTGTATGCAAATATAAGACAAGGGGCTTTTTCCCCCTATGCTATTGGGGAGGAAATACCTCATCCTATATTTGAGTAAATATGGTAAGTGAAATTAAGCAAAACCATTTTACTAAGCCCAAGATGTTTTAAATAAAGTGACAATGCCTTAATAATGAATGATAAAATATAACCTAAATTTAATCATATAAAATTAGTTATGGTAAGCATTAAAGCTTTGCCCTTTTATTGTTGTTGTTGTTACTGTTAAAACAATATTTTAAAATGTCTGTGATTTTACATCTGGATTTTGAATGGCAGGTGCACTGTTTTAGTTCCCATAAAAATAGAACAGGAAGAAATGATTCTGCTAGTAGAGGCGTCAAAAGATTAGGACTAAAAAAGCTCTATAGAAAAGCTTCAGAAACAGGCGAGCTTATGGAGAAAGAGGGTTCAAGTTTAATTTCTGTTGTTATCTGAGTACTAATAAAGCCAAAACCCAAATAGGAAGGTGTACATTTGGACCACATATAGTTTGTGAATTTTGGTTAAAGTAATATGGAAACTCTGCAGGTTTATTCAGTCCTTTCAAAAATAATTTGACTCCAACCTATGACTACTGCATAGGAATGTTAGCATGCGCAAGTTTCCTGTTACCCTACCTCCATCAGTATGTGATCATTTTAGTCATCATCAAATAAGTGAAGGCGGTTCATATTTGAATGAAACCCACCAAAAAGTTTAAGTTGTTGCAACAAAGTTATAGGGATATTCCAACAGTGGTAGTCTTACCATCAGGTTGTTTCTGAAACTGTCATATCCCCAGTGTGGTTTATGAAGAACTGCACTATTATTGTTATCCATTATTTTTATTCATTACTTTTATTATGATAATGCCTATGGGCCTCAGCCTATATTATCCCAAGGTGCCCATTCTAGTCCACTATTCATCTAGACAGTTAGAGAAAGCCCCTGCTTCAAAGCACTTAAAATCCAAATAAACATTGCAAAGTGTTGAAAAAGGGCATTTATCCTCATTTTACTAATGAGTTTCTGAGACATAAAAGCCATCCCCATGTTTGAAAGAACCTCTGGTTTGTGGTATGGCCCATATCTGAATCCATATTTCCTGAGTCCAAAACCTAAGGCTTTAACTGAAAAACTAACTTTCCTTTTTAGATCGTTCTCCTCCTCTTAACGGACATGCTGTTTTCCAAAGATACAAAACCAAAGAGTTATGTATGCACTTGCAGTAATTTACGGGGCGGGGGGAGGTTTAGCAGTCTAAGCAACCAGTATGACATATCTGGTTACTGCAAGTCTTTCATATGAGCTATTCTCTTTGCTAGATATTAGTTATGAGCTGAACATGTCCCCGGTGGGTGATGTTACCACTATATGTCCCCCCATTAGAATTGGGAGACTTAAGTAGTTAGTATTCTGGAGCACTAAGCTCTTCACATCAAAGGCAGTATGGAAGAGTGAAGTATTACTAATGTATAATTATTTGTAAATAGTGAAAGAGTGGGGGTATACCCTCTTAGGCCTTAGTCAAACTATTTCTCTCTCTTCAGTTACACTGAATGTTTAGATGCCATTAGTGCAATAAACTTAAACAATGCCTGAAGCACACTAGCACTACTATTCAGTGACAGAAATCTGAGAATAAGGCAACCTTTCCTATTTCCCAGCTCTATCAAAACCTATTGGCAAAAGAAAATTACAAAAAAACCCATAGTTGGCCCCAGCAAGATGTGTCATTATAAGGAGTCAGTCACTTGATTTGCAGACATTTCAAATCCAGCTCCTCATCAACAGGAAAGAGTTCATCTGTTGTCAATATATTAAAGGCCTGAAATTATATGTTTAGAAATTAATGTAATACAATTATGAAAAAAAGAAATTCAGGCAGAAGATTGTTCTCTTATTATAAAACAGAGCAACACATTCATAAATTAGAGGGAAAAAATGTGTGAGTTCATGTTCCTAGATTATAACTTCCAATTTAATTTACAGTATCAATCCAGGCCTCATTCTGGTGGGGAGTGACTACTTTCTGCACAATGCCAGTAACTACTAAGGCAGCTGAAGTCATTTATCACCTGATAGCAACAAACCCAAAGCTTGTAAAATAATGTTCTTTTGTATTATAGTTGGTAAATTCAGGATTTTAATTTTCTTTCAGTTTTCTATCAAAACAAGAGATAATGGTATTACAATGATTCTCAACTAAGGTGTCATGGCACCCTGGGGTGCCTTTAGATCCTTTTAAATGTGTCATGCATTAGCACTGCTAGGTGTGTAAACCCATACACATGATTCATAAGATAAACCCAGAGATTTAAAATAGGAATCCATAGTATTAAAAACATTCTGACTGACCCATTGTGTTCTTTCCAAATTCTTTGAAAAAGAAAAATTACTTTATTATACTTCTGCATTCAAAAAAATGAGAGAAAGCTATGAGGGAAAGCTAAGAGCTGGCATTTTCCAAGAGATGCCTATTGAGAACCACTGCTCTGGTAATTCCATTCTCATGATGTGATAGAGCTTTACAGTGATAAAAAACTAATCAGAAACAAGCTACTTGGTTTTGTAACACACGTATATATGGGTATTAGTATAACAATTTTAGGAGATTATGAGAACCATAAGCTATTAAAAACTTATATTCATGAAAATATTTAATAAGGTCTTTTTCAGAAAGGTGCTTTGTTTCAAATTAGTCTAAGGAAAGGGTCATACATGGAACCTTGAATCCACATTATTTTACACTAATTGATGTACCTAGAATAGTAATCATCAAATAAAGTAAATATTTGAACAGACTCAAAAGAAAGAAAGAACATTGTTGTTATTATTTTCTCTAGTTCTTTACCCAGTTACTTGCTATCCAATTTGGCTTTCAATTTATATAAAAATCTCAATAGAAATAATATACTCAATACAATAAATACACTTCATACTGTATGGCAAAGGCCCCCTACATCTCTGTTGGGGTTTTACACCATTATACATTAAAATATATTAACAAAACTTGTTAAATTTTAAGTGTTTCACATAACTCAGCAACATTGCTTCTCACCAAACTAATTTTCTATCCTTTTATTTACCAAAGAAAGAAGCATGATCTCTGACCAATCAAGCTAGAAAAAAGTGGGTGCACTTGTATAAATTGCACATCTTTCCAGTTTTAAGGACATAAATATTCAAACTTTATATATGTTCATAAGCTCTCTCTATTTTTCTATGACAAAAATAGGAAAAGATATGCAGTACTTGTTTGCCCAATTAGAGCAAATACCATACTTATCTATATTTGGTTTGGCATCAGAAAGGTAGAAAAAGTGTAATGGAAAAGAAAGCTATGTAACACAATCTAACTGTAAACATACTTAAAGTCATTTCACATCGGAAAGGCAACAAAATACATGCTGTTCATATGTCTATGTACCACACTTCCTGTGCTGACATCATTGTGTTATATTGTAATCAGTTCTAAAAGGGTCCAGTTTCTTCTTTAAACCTACCAAAAATCTATTTTCTCACTATTCCCTGGACTAATTCTATCCACACTCCTCAGAATGTCACTTGTCTCAGTCATTATAACCTCTTCCTCCTGGCCTTCCTGCAATTTGCCTCTCTCCACTCCAAGGTATACAGTTGTTGCTAAAATCCTCTCACTCCTCCAAGCACATCACTTAACACCATCTTTGGAATACTTTTACTGGGTTCTCATTTCTTACCATATCATATTCAAAATCTGTATACTCACATAGAAATCTCTTCATAGTTTTGTTCTCCCTACCTAAAATGTTGATGTTATTTTCTCAGGCAAGGAACATATTATAATATAGATTGATAAACTGTTGTTTATAGAATCATAGAAATTATTGTATATAATAATATATTAAGTGGTTTCCCAATATTATTCTTAATATCAACATTACCAGTAAGATTCAGGCACTAACATTCATATTTCAAAATAAGTTTGTGTGTTAAAGTTCAAACCCAGCACATAAAGCTGGTTCTTGCTGGTGATGGAAATGATTGATTTTTTTTTCCCCTAAATCCCCAAAGGCAAGCAGAAAAGCATGTACCTTAGCCCCCTCACTCACAAAAATAATTAAAAGCCTTGGCCTACACAAGAAATTAAACTGAATTAATCTAAAATTCAAAAGCAGAGGTGCCTCTTATGTTCTATTCTATATCAGAGACAGAAAAAGAAATGCCATTTAAAGGTAAAGGGTAGAGTAAGTAATTAGTGTCACTGAGGCATAGATATTTATTAGAACTAAATATGGGCTTCTACATTTAAAACTAGTGGTTTAAAAAAATGGGGCTCAAGGTTTTTGCCTGGCAAGCTGGGTCCAGTGCAGTAGCCACCATCCAGCCGCAGGGGTGGGACAGGCAGCCTGGTCCCGCAGTAGGGGAAAGGGGAGTGGGATGTGACCCAGCCCTGTGCAGGGGGAGAGGTGACTTGACCTGGCCCCAATCCATCCTGCTAGGGAAAAGGTGTCATGGGCAGCCCTGTGGTGGGGGCCTGGCCTCACAGGGCAAAGGAGGCATGGTTCAGCCCAGTCCTTCCCTGCAGTGGCGATGTGTAGGAGGTGCATGGGGGTGCATGTGCACTCCCTGAGAGTGCCGATGCACACCCTCACCAGCTGTGCTCCCCGCTTAGGCGAGGGGTGGGGGGGCAGGCGGAAGCACCAGTTCCTCCCCCCGCAAAAGCCACTGGGGAGCACCATTGTGTTCCCAGAAGCAGCCACAGAGATCAGCCACCTTGCAATTGGCCACCAGGGCCCCCCCCCCCGTCAGTGCCCCCTGCCGGTTGCTGACTGGTTGCTGAGGGCGGGGGGGGGCACGTCCCCTCCCAACTAAGGCGGCAGCAGTCGCCCATGCTTCCCTATAAGGGAAAGGGGTGTGTGGCCTAGCCTTGCAGAGGGGAACAGTGCATGGCCTGGCCCAAACCCAGCCCTGCACGAAGAAGGGGGTGAGGTCTGGCTCCACTTGGGTATGCAGGGTTTGGGGTTTGGGTGAAAAGGGTGGCCATATTAATAGCCACTGCTCCCCCCCCACACACATTTTCTGACCTGTGGGGAGCCCCACAGGCCAGGTGCAATGGCTCTGTAGGCTGCATATGGCCCACAAGCTGAAAGTTTATCACTCCTGGTTTAAAAAATAAATATGTACTCAATATGATGATGATCACTAAATACTGATAATGTGTTGCATCACTGTTGTAAAACAACAGTCAATAAAGTCAAGAAACATCAACTGGCAGAACTATTAAACAAATACAACACTAATTGGGTCACACACAAAAAGCTCTTCCTCTAACTTCATAATCATCTTATTAATGGATGTCTCAAAGCAGCACAAGGTGGGAATAAACATAGAGCACTCTTTTTGTAGCCAATTAAATGTATAAACACAAAATATAAAAAAGGTTGCCATGTCAGACAGCAAGTATATAAATTTATGGATGTGTACTTCCACAACTAAAAAAAAAAATGAAGACCAGCAACTCTAAAAGTCTAACATTCAGAAATGTTCCTAATAGATCTAGTGTAGCATGAATAAGCAAATTTGTCTGGTTCTCTGAGTGTGCAGTTGAACAACACTGTATTAAAGCTTTTTAATTCCAAATAAAGGTCAGAGAACTTGTACACTATAAATGTTTATATGATATAATTTACAATCAGATAATGAAGTGAATGTAAAACATGTAAAAGTCTCTATATATTTCTGCATGTAAAATAAAGCCACCAGCGACAGTACTTTCTAGAGAATGTTTTCATATTCTGATGCAGATACCAGAAAGGTTAGGAAGGGGTCCAGAGAGAAAACAAGCAACTGCTTACTAGAGAAAACAAAGCATATTTGGTTTGATCAAAAGCACGATAACAGATTTTAGCAAGTACTAAGCAGAGACCTGAAAATTTTTAAACCTGAAGGGGTTAAAAATTCTCAAAATGACTTCTTCAAGTTATTAAAAAGAAAGGCCATATTCTTAGAAGACAATGGAAATGGCTTTCCTAGGTGTAGACTGCAGTAAAATTTACAAAGCACTGTAAAATAATCTGTAAAGAGGATGAAGCTTATACTAACGTTTATATTTGAGTTTCTTGGTGATAACTATCTGAAGTGAACAATATGGGAATTTCAGAGCGATATCACTTAGCTTAAGATTGGCATGTGGGAAGCCAGCAGATAAATGTGACAGGAAACAGTATGGTTACGTTAAAGGAATACATTCATATTACAACTATATTAATTCAAAGTTATTAGTAATAAATTCACAGCCTCTCACAACATGACAGGCTCTCATAGATGCACCATTGTGATCAGTTCTGACCTGGATAGCCAGGAACCTCTGACAGTTGACACTCAGCTGACATTTGTGGTAAGCCTATGAGGCATTAACAGTACTATATTGTTAAGTACAACTTGGAAATGTAATGAGGAAAATAATATTTTCCATTCCACTCAAGATATTAGCTAAAATATATTTCAAAGAAAGTTTTCTCCAATACTTCCTCAGATTAATTCCATATGTAAACGAACACATGCAGATCATTCAATAGAATACAAACTACGACTACTGGGCTTCAATAATATGCTTGCTCGTGGTACCTTTAAAAGAATTAAAATATACCCAAGTGGTATTCAAAAGAAAAGTTCTTTCATAAGACTGGCTATATGACCTAACATTCAATAATACTCAGCTAGTTTAAGCATTCAGTGATAAATTCCAACACATGCAGCATGACATGAAGCTACATCACTAAAAAAAAAAAACCAGAAACAAGTAAAGCTTACTGTATTGTAAAGTTGTAGAGAAAGGTTGCTCACTGGCCAAGAACTACAGATGTGTCTAGGTTTATAATTAAACAGATGTTTTAATGATAATTAAGGGATTTCAATTCAGTGCAACTGTCTTCCAAACAACCAGATTAAAATTCCTAGCACACAAGTCAAGTAATCTTTCTAAAATATATTTAACATATGAGTGACCATTTATTCTTGTTGTTAGGTTAACTGAATTAAAAATAAATAGTAAAGGCTAGACAAGTCAATATTACATGGGAAAACAGGTCTGCAGTTTTTCCTTTAAGTAATGTTCAGAAACATTTCCATTTCTCAAAAGGTTCTTCTTTGAATAATAGAGCATAGTCATGAAAAATAGATTTTCCTGTTTGACTCCTCTGCTATGTAGTGGCACAGGGGAGACAAACTTGTATTACATCATTAGTATCCTCTTTATAACATTTCTATTTTACTGATAATCTAGTTAGTCCTCCTAACACTGGAAAAGCCAGCATCTGGTAGTTGCCACAGTGTTTTGCAAACAAGCAATGTGAGTTTGACAATCTGTAATGTGTACTGATTACTCACCATATCCATGAATGCCTCCTAAAGGGGAAATTATTCACATGCATCATGTTCACAGATCTTCCAACATTAGTGTTTTCCTTGTCAGATAGCTTTATCTGTTATGGTATTCATAGATGCATTCCAAAACAACTGCATAAGCAGTTATCACCAAGGGTTGTTGCAAAAATTATTTGTACTCCACAAAAATAAGCATCGCCAGGATCTGAAGAAAGACTTCATAAGGTTTTCTAGATACATGTCCATCCAGTTATGCCTCACTACTTACTTAAAAAAATAATATTAAACTAATCAAGATAAGATAACTGCTTATCCTAAATTATGCCAAAGGTTTGCCTTGATAAAATCCAAGTGGTTTTAGTATAAATTAAAGCATCTTCATATCCAGCATTTTGGACAGTTGGAAAAGGTTAGTCAAAAGATAGTTTCTTGTCATCCATGTTAACTCAGTGTTTGGTGGAAAATGTATTACTTCAGATTGCTTTGCCATGTTGTCCTGTAGAAATGAATATTGCTTTTTCTTCTTTCTTAGACACATATTCATCAGTGGTCACTTTAATGCAATTTTCCTTTATTCCACGCCCAGGGAATAGAATGGTGGTTAATTAGCATGCACAACAAGAACAAACTTCTTTTTTATATTTGATTCTCTAGATTTATTTTCTTCATCTTAGAAAGAAGAGAGGAAGTATGCTTCTTCTGCTCCACAGGACAAGACTGCAATTAGACACCATCATGAGTACAAGGTACCGTCACGATCAAATTCATTTTTTGCTGTCTAACCCCATAATAAGGTTGTCTGTCTGCTCCCTTTGAGTAAAATGACTAAGCTATTGATTCTTTCACTGCAGTCTAGTTCTAATTTGATGTAATACTGTATATAAAAATCATGTGCATGGTTTCATATTTTGCCAAAAAATCAAAGCTTTAAGTCATATGTTATCTAAGAATTTTTTCTTTGCTGTCCTTTTTCCCCCAATTCAGCTCCCAAATAGTAGTTATTACTCGTGAGGCTCTGACAATATCCTTGGGAAGATTCTTAAGCCAAAGCTATACAGACCTTGTACATTTTAAAGCAATGCAGGCAACAGGCTCTTGCTTTCTTTCTCCTGACAAGAATTTCCAACATACCCTTTGAAATTCTTGTATCCTTTCATAGTCTGCCTTTGCTCTCCAGTTCAGTAGCAGCTCAGGACACTTGCAGACTCTGTGGCACTATTACTCTGCAGCAGAATCTGCTCCAGGCTGCAGTGAATGCTGCCTGACAGAGGATGTGCTAGCGTCAAGGGGGCCCTCTAGGTGGGTTCTCCTGACACAGCATATCCTCCTGTGCTTTTTCAACAGACAGATGTAGAAAGGAGGATGGGGGTATTTAGGGGAAAAACAAACAAATAAAAATATCCAGTCTTATTTAAAACACCCTGTTTCTCTTAATAACCATGATCAGACAAAAAATAATAAAGAAATGTTACGATCCTAAAAGAATGTGTACCTAGGATAAAATATTTTATTATATCCTTTTTACGTGATGTTTAAAAGGTTTAGAGACATTTTCCTCCTTTCGGGTTCCTTGATCATAGTCCACTTCCCCACATTTTCACATGGTTTAAGCAGCACCATGACTTTTAAACTTAAAATGACCAGATGCCCTTTTACAGAGGAAATCCTGTACTCTGAAAGCAAACTACACCTTCAAAGGCATTAACACATGCTATGAAATTGTTTGATTAGGGAGGGCTGAAACTTGGGAGTGTCAGGATAAGATATTGTTATATTTCCTTACACTTGACTTTCCTACCATCATAGTTCTATTTTAAATACCCCAAATTAGCCCTGTCACTATTGATAGCATTGTGAAACAAACTAAATAACTAACTAAGTAAAGTAAACTATTTGAGTCTAACAGTGCTTTGGCAATGAATTAGTATTTATCTGAAATCAACAAGAAAGAACATCTTATTAGCCGCATAGAGACACCAACATTTTCATTCCTGAGTTTTAATTATTTTAATAAACATTTCAAATACTTCTTGTGCAAAATAAAATAGTTATCCTAATATAAAGGAGCTCTGGCAACAGATGTCCAGTTACAGTATGCATATTTTATTTAAGTATAAACAGGTATGAAAAAAAGCAATACTTGAGAGTTTTAAGAGTGAAAATAGCAAATAACAAAAGTGTGTGTATTCAATAAAAAGTAAATTATTTAAATTACCTTTTTAAAGGACTGATAAAAATAGAATACTGTATATACAGTTGGGGCTGGTCCTGCTTTGAGCAGGGGTTCGATTGGATGACCTCCTGAGGTCCCTTCCTACCCTGATTTCCTATGATTCTATACCACTTCATACTGCATGTAAAAGGCAATTCCTCCTACTCCTGTGTTGGGGCTTACACCAATATACATTTAAAAAGAAAATAAAAACAAATATTGTTAGATTTATAAAAGTGTGTGTTTCACATAACTTAGCAACATTGCTTCTCATTAGACTAATTCCCTATCCTTTTATTTGCCTGTGGTAAGATCCTCTATACTGAAAGCATGTCTTAGGTATTTGTAAAATGTCTAGCACACTGTGGCTGCTACACAAACCAACATTTCTATTATTTGTATTTAGTTATTGCTGCAGGGTCCCATCACACTGGGTGCTATGCAAAACAGAGGAGGTTGCAGGTCGTGCTTTGAGGAGGTTACAGGCTGAATAGAAAAGACAGAAAACATATAAGCAACATACTAATAGTACAAAACTTCTTATCTGCTTTTCTTTCTTATTTCTCTTTCTTTCTCACTCTCTCTCGTTTTTGGATTTGTTTAGACATATATGATTCTTAAATTTACCCATATTATTCCTGCATCCCAGCTGTTTAAGAACCCCAGATACTCTTCCATTTATTTACTGTCACTATACAGCAAGAGTTCCCTTTCCCTTCACAAATTGATCCGAGACCTGTTCACATCAGAAGGCCCAGGTAAAATAGTCACTAATCCTTGTATATGGTCATAAGTGAACATACACCAAGTCTCAAAGAAGGCACTATATTTTCTTTTGCTCCTGTAACTACATTTGTCCTGACAGTGACCAGGGGAAGTTCCTGTCTTACAGCAGTGCACAGTGCACAGCAGGCACCCTTTTCCCGTTCAGTCTTAACCTGCAAGATCCAAATACATAACAATATTGTAATAGTAAAATATAATAAAAAGCATGTCAGTTATGAGGATTAGACTCCTCCAAACTGATATAGGGTACAACTTATCTGAAAACAAGGGGGAAAGGAAAATTTGAGCTTACTAAATCCTTTTACTTTCTTAGTAAGGGTAAAATAATTTGATTTTAAATACTTTTTTTGTGATAATTTATCATAGTCTATGGAGCAATACACTGCTCAGCAAGCAAAGAAAACCTTTTAAGTATGTCACTGGTGGGTGATGATAATGGTATTATCATCTGTGGCAGTATATGAGCTCAAGCACTTGCTAGTGGCCCAGTGTTCACATCATGAAAAGGTCAGCACCGAATTTGGTAACCTTGTTTACTGTCTTAGCATAGTAGCCAAGAACTGGAGGGATGTGGAGTCTGAACTATGGTGTCAACTGCAAAGAGAATTTAAGGGCATGAGCCAAGTGTTTGGCATGGATCAGTGTGGAGAAACTTCTTTCCTAATCCTTTGGCTCTGTGTTGAAGATAGAAAATGTTAGCCATCAGGGAGGGCAATCTGGTATTTTGCGTAAATACTATATTTATTTTAAAGAAATAATTTCTTTTAAAACATAAAATTAAACTATGATGATTCTTTTTTCAAGGTCTAATAGGTTCACATGTTAAATATTTAATTCATCAGTTCTTATTTATAAACCTATTAAAAGCATTCTATAGTTGATAGTGATCAACTAGAAAAAAATGTAGCCAATAATGGCTCAGTAAGCAGCATACTGTATTACTGAAACAACAAATAATGGACCATTGATATGTCAAATTTACAGCAAGCTTATTAATCACAGTAAATGGGAAAGAATTTTAGGTTAAAATTACTTTATCATCAAACATTTTTTCTAAACAAAAGAAACTCAATGAGTGATAAAGAAACACACATGAGTGATAAAACCCAGTGTATTGAAATAATAGGCAGATACACGGTGCTTTGTATGTTCAAAATGATGTATAAACATTAACCAACTATGACGTTTGTGGAGTAATTGAATTATTCCCAATTTACAGTCAATGAAACTGAAGCCAGGAGATTATATGACTTGCCAAACACTTCTCAGTCTACCAGTATCCAGAGGTAAGTCTTTCACTAATACTTCTTTTCTGTAATATTTTGCAGGAATAATATCAGAAGCAAATACATAACCATCTTAACAACCTTTTTATCCTTAACCTTTGAAAATGTGGCAACTGCTTTTTGATAAAAAAAGATTTATTTCATTTTCTATCATGTGCAAATCATGGAGCTTGTGGAAATGAAAAAGGCAAAAACTAGCATGTGAACCCACTATATCATCTAGATCAGGGCTGTCCAACTGGCAGCCCGTGGGGTCTGTCAGTGCAGCTGCTGGAGTCTCTGCATTAGCATGGTTTTGGAACCCAGAAGCTGAACACTGTCAGTGTTCACCTCTCTACCCCCTCGCCTGCCGCCAAAGTCAGGCTGTGATCACTATTGGCAGTTAAAATCAATGGCAGGGAAAAGAGGGCTGAGCAACAGTGATGTTCACCCCCTTGGTTCTGGAGCCATGCCAACACAGGCGCAGGGCAGAGGTGTCAAGAAGCCACCATCCTTCTGCCAGAGGTGGATCATCTTGCACAAAAGAAGCCCCATGGTCTGAATCCAGCTCAAGGGGCCAAATGAATTGGATGCCCTGATCTACTTCATTTGTACAAATGTGATTATGAACATTCTGTTTTAATTATAAAGTATGACCCTGTGAGTTGCAACATTTGCTTTTTCATTTCCAGAAGTCAGGCAGATATCCTCAGTAGATTAAAGTTTATAATACCTACAAAGCTCTTTCAAAGAATATGAAAAAGGAAACTGATCGTTGTGAACAAACACTTTGTTACTTGAGTATTCATGTTCATTCATATGCTGTAGTGTGAAAACTACTAATAGCATGTCAGCATGGAGATAACTATTCCTAGATTTAAAACACTGGAAGAAGGCACATATAGTGAAGGAGGATCCAGGGAATTACAGACCAGTCAATCTGACCTTAACACCTGGAAAAATAATCATGGAACAATTCCTCAAGGAATTTATTGTGAAGCACCTAGAGGAAAACAATGTGATCAGGAACAACCAGCATGATTCAGCAAGAGTAAATTATGCCTAACCAGCTGGATTTCTAGGATAAATTGATATCTCCATTAACAAGCTAAGGAAACACAGACTAGACTTGTAGTCTAAACAAGTAGTCATAAAAGGCTCAAACTCTAGTTGGGAGAAGGTATTGGGTGGGATTCCTCAGGGGTCTGTCCTGGGTCTGGTCTTATTTAACATATTTGTTAATGATTTGAAAGTGGGATTGAGTGCATGCTTAGCAAATTTGCGGATACCAAGTTGAAATGCAGATGCAACACTTTGGAGGGTAGAATTAGGATCCAGAATGTCCTGGATAAACTGGACAAATGGTCTGAAATCAATCAGATGAAATTCAACAAGGACAAGTCCTGCACTTGAGATGTAATAATTGCATGCACAAATATGAACTGGGGGATGACTGGCTATGCTGTAGTACTTCAGAGAAGGACCTGGGGTTACAGTAGACCAGGGGGCAAAATATGGCCCATGTCCCAGATCCAGCCCACCAAGGGGTTCCATCCAGCCTGTGGCGGGTCCCTCGCCTCCACCCAACCCAGATGTGGGAGGCAACCCAGGCTGTGGTACATGCAGCTGGCCCTGCCACCCTCAGGCACATAGTCGGGTTGGGGCAGTGCAGAACAGCTCCTGACACTCCTGGTGACAGCAGCTCCTTTCACCTGCTGCTGCCAGACCCAGCCCCAATTCCTGGGCCCCCCAGCCTGTCTACCCTTCATCTACTGCCAGGGTGATGGACAGATTAGGTGGGCAAGGTTTCCATTGAGACTAACCCAGGGCCTGCATGGGCACAGTGTGCTTGGCCGGGTGGATAGGATGGAACTGTGGGCAGGTGGGAATGGCGTCCAAGAGTGGGACAAGCAGGCGGGCTGGGGTTGGGATCAGGGGGCAGTGACGGTGTGGGACTGAGGCCTGGGGCAGAGCTGCAATTTATTCCTGGCATACCCCTGCCTGCAGAACCGGTGCCTGTTGCAAGGGTGTACTGGGAGTGGATCACAGCTCTGTCCCGGGCCTTGGGCCTCAGGCCCTGGCCCCACATTGTCGCTACCCCATGATCCTGTTCCATGATTGTGGCCCCAGCTCCAGCTGAGCCTGTCCTGCTCCTAGATGCCTCTCCCCACCCACCCAGCCAAGCGTGCTTTGCCTACATTGGTCATGGGCTGCTCTCCATGGAGACCCCAGGATCACTGGGTGTAGACAGTGTGGGGCTGGGACCCAGGGAAGAGCCACTTAGGGAGTTTTGGTGAGCTGTTGGAATGTGAGAGGGATGAGGTGCTGACCCAGCCCGGCCCTGCAGAGATGGAGAGGTGCTAACCCAGCCTGTGACAGCTCACCAAAACTCCATAAGTGGGCCTTGGGCCCAAATAATTACCCACCCCTGCAGTAGTTCATAAGCTGAATATGAGCCAAAATTGTCATCTTGTTGCAAAAAAGTCCAACAGTATACTGGACTGTATTCAGCGTTCCCTCTAAGCTGCGCGCATGCATGGCCGCACAGAATAAAAAATCATACCACGCAATAACTTTTTAATACCGCTCACACTGTGATGTACCAATGGGGGGGTGGGGCAGTAGGGGGCTATGGACCCCGGGTGTTGGCCTGGAGCAGGGTGGGGTATGCCCAGTGCTGTAGGAAGGTGGCACTGACACTCCGCTCACTGCATCAGACCTGGCTTTGAGGCACTAGCTTCAAACGATCCCCTGGTCACCAGATCCCAGGCCCCTGTCTACTGGCCCTCTGGCCCCTGTGTGGCTACACCCATCTCTGGTGCTGGGCCCCTGGCCCCTGTGTGGCTCTGTGCCTCATGCTACACCTACTCTGCGCTTAATATTCACTAGAGCCTTGAGCCTGACTTCGACAAGGTTCAAGGCTATCAGATACCCCATGGGGACTAATGGGACCTCCATTTACCTCCCCTTATTGTCCCAACCCAATTCACTGGTTTAAACACAACATAAATACAAGCCCCCATGCTATAACATAAACTAGAACAGCAGAAGCAGCCCTATACCCCTTTAAGAGGGCAAACCTTCTTTCACCCCTTGTCTCAGTGTACTTCCCAGCATGGGCTCCTTGCGAGTTCCCCAAGCCTCAGTGTTTCTGCAGCCAGCAGAGCAATCCGTCTAGCATCCCAGGGTTGCTGGGGCTCCTGGCCAGGAGTTCCTAACCCTGAGGCTGACAGGGCTAGACTGGCTTACCAGCCCAAGCCCCAGGCTTATGTACTCCCAGGGCTCTCTGTCACAGATGGTTTAGTCAAGGATGATCCTGCCTTGAGCAGGGGGATGGACTGCATGACCTTGTGAGGTCACTTCCAGTCCTACTTTCCTATGATCCTACTTAGTACAAGAGCAACTTAAAGTCTAAGACCCAGCTTCTCTTCTGTCCAGTAGATAACTGAGCTGTTGCAGCTACTCATTCAAAAAATACTTGCCTTAGAAATATGATATTATACCATCCATTTCTTGCCTTAGAAATATAATATTATGCCATCCAAGGTGGCATGCAGCTCTCTCCTCCTCTCCATGGGCATCATATACTTTCTACACCTCAGGAGCTAAATTCTGTGGAAAGCAGGAAGTCAATGACTCCCACCTTTTGCCCAAACCTAGGAAGGGAATTGTGAGTTCTGCTTCCTATTTGCTCTGCTGTTTATACATTTTGTATTTATAAATTATTGGACAAAAAAAATAAGTAGCATTGGAAGTAAAGACCAGAACCCAGAGATCTTACCCTCTTAATGACCTACTCAGCTCACTAGGATACAGAGTAAAATTCTATCTTGTCTGGTCATCTGGCTCTAGGCCTCTTACCACCCAGGTTGTGAGCTTCAACAGAAGAGGTACAGAATGCCCTCAGCCCTACTTAACCATTAACCTAGTATTTAGGATACTTTTCAGGTTGTGGATGCTATAGGTTCAACTCCCCTCAAACCAAGCAAGGTCCTATATCCCAGAATTTCAGCTTGAATTGGTAGTATGCTAGTTTAGAAGAATGCCAATGTCTCCCTGAAGGAAACTAAAGTCCTTCCCTCCTGATCACAAATAAAATAAGATAATCCATAGAAGTCCTTACTGCTTCTGAAGAAAAGTCTAACTGTTTTATTCTGATCATTACTGGTGTTATCTAACTAACTCATCTCTTCCTTTTAGTGTGGGCAAGGAGTCTACAACATGGGTCCTAGAAAATTAGCCCTGCCCTGTGATGTAACTGTTCTTATGCTTTTCCCTGCCCTGCCCTCACCTCCTCGCTGGCTTACATACAAGGCACTATTGTCCCTTGTTCTGACTGGGGAAAAGCAATTAGTTTATTTCCAATGTGAAGAAAAGTGTAAGTCTGCACTTACCCTAGTTTTTTAGCATATATACTATTTTCAAATGGGGTCAGGCTGATAACTCAGTTTGCCTCCCCAATTTCCCTGTTCATTACTGAAAGCAGATTTTATGCTGCCTCTAAGGCATTATGTTACTCAAGCAACTGCTAGTTAATACAAGACTGACATTGCACTGGTTGTTCGTATTCAGACCTACTCTGTGACAGAAAAATGTCTTGTATTAGATAACCATAAATTCCAAAATGATGACATTGCCATAATATTACCAAAAATAAACATGAATACTATACAGCATTACTGAATCTTCCAGGAACAATTTGGTAGAATGTATTTAAAGAAACCAAATCTTTCTCCCACAGTTGTAAAGAAGAACTGTTAAGAAAACCTACCAGCATTTAGTATTAATCTAGTATAAAGAACTGAAGTCCAGTCAGATACATTTCCAGCAAATAATCATGACTGGTGCTTTTATTCAAGAATTACCTCTTTCTATTTTTGTTGTTGGTTTATTTATTTAATCAAAGTAACAGTTTGTATCATTCCATTCTGAAAGATATTAGTCATTTGTACTCACAAAAGATGCATATAAAAACCATTTCTTCCACTATAATAGTGACTTTAGATACTTCAGTGTAATATTACATTATACTCATTTTGTGGGAAGAAATTTAAGTAAATGAAACAAAGCTTTTGTCTAAAATAGCTCTGAGTGTTCATTTAAACATTCCGCCTTATTCATAGGAGACTGATACAAGACCTAATTTGTAGAAAATGAGACCCACTGTGACTAAGAGGTAATTTTACATACAGTCATGAGGATTACTTCCAGTCCTGTTCTTAATCCAAAACCAGAAGGAACTGAGAATGTTGCAAATGTTGCTCAGCCTATAATGGGTTTATGGCACCCTGCTCAGTTAACGAAAGAATAGCACCAATCAATTCCAAAAGGGGTTTTATTTGGGCCTCTTCAACTTGAAGACAAAGACTTACATCTATGGGACATTCTTTCAAAACTGATGTTGAGGTGTTAAATGAGAAAATGTCAGTTTTTTTCAAGAATTGCTAACTAACCCTTTGGACAAATACATTGAAACAATGTTGTAAGGATTACAGAAACAACTTTCCATGATACATTGTATATTGGATATCAAACAGAACATCACCAACTGACCTCAGCAATAACCCCCTTCAAGTTGTTGGGGACAGAATCTGACCCATCTCACAGCTTGTTGGCTGACTCTCCTAAAGGCTGCTTTGGCCACACCTGGAGTATAAAACCATTATGCGAAAAGTTGTATTATCATCACCAGTAGTATTTCATTCTCTACTAAATCAAATGTTGTTCTTGAAAGGATTGCTTCTTTCCACACAAGCACTTAACATATATAGTAAATAATAGTTACATTTCAAAAAGAAATGTGAAAAAGCATAAAGTGAGGAATTTAGTGAGTATTTTAGAAAGGAAACGATGGCCAAATTATAAGGATGAGCGGAGTGGCAGAGCTGTCAAAAGGGGGTGGACACAAGAATGGAGAAGGCGGTTTCTCATGGTCTTGCCCCCCACTCCACTTGCACTTTCTAGTTCTAGCACCTGCAGCAAGTAGCAGTACAGGAGTCAGTGGGAGAGTTCACGGCTGGGTGGAGATATCACCTTTTATTTTGCTACCAAAAACAGGATGTTTTTTGCCTGTTCAACATGGGCATCTATGGCAAAATAATCAGGTGATATCTCCCTTCAGCAGCAGCTAATTTCATCTGCTGCTCCTGTGTCCTGCTCACTGCCTGGAGCCTCAGGAACCAAAAGATACAGGGGGAAGGGGAAAGGGGGAAGGGAGAAAGAGGACTGCCCTAGGCACAAGCCTGGCTAGTAACACCTCTAGAAGATGGCACATAGACAAGAAGCAGTCCTTTGGCAGCTGTTTTTGCATCCTCACTGGCATAACTGATTACTTTGTTAGAATACAGATTAGTTGTATCATTATTGACCACTATCTATGTGCATAAAAGCATCAGTAGGAAAACCAATACAGATCAACGGTTATGTTTGCACTCAGTATTCAGTCCAAAAAAAGCCCCAGTTTATTAATATGGATAAAAGGCTTTATCTTTTATGATAGGGACTGATTTTTTCAGAGTAAGCTTTTCAAGATGCATAACCAGTCCAAATTAAATTATTATAAGATATACATATACAAATATATACACACACGTACTGTCTTAAAAAAGAATATTTTAAGTTGTACCTTGATTTAAAATAAATCTGTACAAAAAGTTTACCAAGTATAATAAAAAGTACAGTGGTCTTTAGAGCCCTAATATTATCACGTTCCAAAGATCTAGGTCTCACAAAATGGTCTTTATTTTACTTCAAATTGACTTACACAGGAACCTAAGATTTGGGGCTAAGAGGTCGTGGCAGTATTGGAGCCCAATCACTAATTTTACAAGTGACCACAATATATAAACCATTTAATAAACTAATGGTACGTGCTATCTAAAAGTTTCTTTACCAATCCCCACTGGAAGGCTGTTCCAGAACTTTATTTCTCTGATAGAAAAGTTGCCTTTTCTAATGTCCATAGCCAGTGCCAAATAGGCTGCCCTGACTGCTTTTTAAACTGAAAAAATCTACCTAAAACAGAACAGAGATACTAAATAGAAAATAACTTACAAACTTTTTTATTGGTAGTATTTCAACTGTGAAAACAAGAAGAGTTATATTTTACCATATTCTAACATGCAAAAAGCAAATCTACATGAACTATGAATAGGTGTTATTCCCAGTTTCCATATTGTCTTTATTTTGCTGTGAAATACCTTCTCAAATGAAAAGAAAACCAGATTTAAATGTCTATGAATATGAATGTAATGATTTACATCTGTGAATAGTTTGTTGATTACTTTTCCATGCCTATACTCTAAACTGCCTGTAGATGCAGATATAGGGGCAGAAGCCTGGATTGTCCTAGTTACTTTTGGCTACCAATATGCAATTGGTAATGAAAACATAGGGTCCTCCCAGAAGAACAGCAGTTAAGGAAACTGTGTGAATTCCCTAGCAACCATGGAACAGACTTTTGAAAGTGTGTTTGACTCAGCACCCCATACAGCTAGCACTACAGTGACAGAAACACTCTTCCACTTAACCTTATAGCAGGGGAGGAATAGTGGCCACCTCTGCATCCAACCATCTCCCCCTGCAGCCTCTGCTTTCCCATTCCTCTCCCCCACAACACAGCCTCTGCTCCCCAACCTGCATTTCTCCCTCTCCTTGTACCCCTGCTCCACATTGGCAGGCTCCATCCACGCTAACAGGAGTGTGCAGCCCACACAGAAGCTACTGGGGCTGAGCTGGCAGAGGATGGAGCCTGCCAGTAGAAAGCAAAGTCAAGGCAAGGCAAAGAAGCTTGACAAGGAGAAGAGCAGAGGCTAGAAGAGAGGGGACGGGAAGGAAGAGGGGCAGGAGAGGGAATAGAGGCTGAGGAAGGGGGGTCCAAGATTGCTTGGGGGTGTAGATAGGGGCAGAGGTAGCAGGTCAGCAGACCTCCCACCCCTCACCCTGGAGCACATGTATTCAGCAGAACAAGCAGTTTTCACTTTTTACACTCACTGCTGAAGAATGATACAATCCCTCTGCCAATACACACTGAATATACTCTACTGAAAGACAGAATCATAGAAAGTTAGGGTTGGAAGGAACCGTAGGAGGTCATCTAGTCCAACCCCCTGCTCAAAGCAGGACCATCCCCAACTAGATCATCCCAGCCAAAGCTTTGTCTGGCTGGGTTTTAAAAACATCCAAGGATGGAGCTTTTACCACCTCTCTGGGTTACCTGTTCCAGTGTTTTACTGCCCTCCTAGTAAGAATTTTTTTCCTAATATCTAAACTAAACTTCCCTTGCTGCAACTTGAGATCATTGCTCTTTGTTCTGTCATCTGCCACCACTAAGAACAGTCTAGCTCCATCCTCTTTCAAACCTCAGTTCAGGTTGTTGAAGGCTGCTATTAATTTGATATATAATATCTTCTATTATTATGTATCTTGTTAATATATTATTATTATATAATATTATATTAATATATAATAGCACATTATATCTAATATATATTTATATCTAATATAATGCTGAACAGTCTAGCTCCATCCTGTTTCGAACCCCCCTTCAGGCAGTTAAAGGCTGCTATTAATAACATATTAGATATATAAGAAGAGATTAACAAAATAGGCTATCATGCTCTTTACTAAGAAGGTTAATACTAGAAGGAGTGTTTTGGAAGCTACAGGCATTGGTGAAGAGGATGCCAATTTAATTATAGCATTGACAGAGCTGATGTGAGTACCAGTCTTGTAGAGCTGGTGCCTCAGTCAGCCAAAAGTTTTTCTTCAGGGCATAGAGAAACATAACCATTAGTTACAGAATGGCTTAAATCCAGTTTAAACCAGAAGCAGACAGAAATACAAGTCTATTAAACTGGCTTAAATCTACTCAGAAGAGTTCAAAAGTGTACCTGGCAAATCAAGTACTATTTTGAACCACTTCAATGTGCACTGGTCCAGTGTTATGTGTAGACATTAAGCATTCTGTGACATAGGGTTGGCCAGTCTTCCAGGCATCCCACACTGCACTACTCCTCACCACTACCACCAAACATAAACACTGCTACAACTGGCTGCTGTAGTATGTAGCCAGAACTCTATTATCTCCTTTTCCCCCTTTTGTTAGCACTTCTTATCAATGAGCTCCCATTGCACTGATTTTCAGTAAAAGCTATCTTTCTAATAAGCAGCTGTGTTCTCACTTCCTACTCAACCTCAGCCCCTCATCATGCCTTCTGAGCCCCTGGGAACCAAAAAAGTATGAATCTAAGCACCTTCCCCCAAGTCAGGAAAGCACACTGCAGATTTTAGTCATCTGCAGGTTATTAAAGTATGCTGAACTCATATTCAAGAAATGAGGGAAAGCAGAACAGTGACGTTGCCCCCAGTCACAGGCTGCTCACCCCCTGGGACTCCTAAACATGGGTGCAAGTGCTTTCCCTTACCCCCTGTTGTCCACTGCTGGGCTGGATGCACATTCACACCTTCTGGTGTCAGAGCCACAGCACTTCAAACAAACAGGAACCAGTTTCCAATCAGTGATATTTTGGAATAGTTTAATTGTTGGTAACTGGACTCCAACGTGTCAGAAGGACCTAGTCTAGGCCTTGGACAATGTCTTAAGAAGGCAGAATGAGGTTTCTTTTTGCTAGGTCCCTTTAGAATAGCTGTCTTATTTTCTCCCCTTCTCCCCTTCTCAACACATTCATTAATCAAATTATAACATAATCAACATAGTTGTCTTTATTGAAACTGAGGCAAAATATTAATATAATTTGAGACACGATACATTTTATCATCTTTAACCCCATCCTCATTGCACAGAAAGCATTATTTCCTTGTTCTCTTATATACTAAATTCTCCATCTATTTAATTAATTTTATTTAGTTTATTTAGTTTGTGCAAGGTTTAACTCGGACTAACTTTTGCCAATTCTTACTTTATCCCTAAATCTCTATTTGCTATCAGTCTGTACTTCTAATCTTTACAGGGTCTCTGCTCATTTCTAACAAATTTCTTGAGATGATTATTCATCCAGTGTAATCTGAAGCCCCTTCTGGTGTATTTACCTTTCTTGGAACATACATTCCTGACAGTTTTAACAACCTTAAAGAAAACTTAGGATGCTTCCACATTCAAGTCCTTGAGTTTTTCAGTACAGGTGGTCTAATTAGTTTTCTCTCTCAAGGTTTGCCCTCTTGAAATTGAAAACTAATGTTATTTTTTTTTCCTTATCCTTCCATTCAATTTAAACTCCAGGGATTTCTGATGATTTGCTCCGTGGGATATTTTGTGTGTTCCACTTTTTTCTTTTTTTTAATTTTAAACAGAGTGCTTTTCTTATTACTTACCACAATGCAGCCTAAAATAGAATTGCCTTTTCTTGGACTATTTGATGAAGAAATCTGTCAGCTATCATATCTAAAAATATCCGAGTCCTACCAATACCAGTAGTGTTCATTCTTCTGTCTATATCTTGGAAGTTAAAATCTCCTGGACATAATTCCTAATAGTATTTCTCTGTATTAATTTTAAAATATGTGAATGTACCTAGCATCTAAGTACTGTCCACAGTGACTTGCTGGCCAAAGGAATCAAAGAAGAATAAACAATACTAGTAACAACACAGAACCATAATTACGCACTGCAATTTAGAGACAAGGTCTTTGTGCTGAAGAATTAATAGCCAAACTTCAAGACAAAATACACGGAAGAATTACTATTCATCATGCAGAAAATGAGACTAACATGCTTTTAAACAGCAGCAAAATAATGAGCTGATTGTCAAATCCTTAATGAGATTTATTACATGAATATGGGCCAATTCTTTCTGTGTAAAAAGCCATTCTTGTGTTTTTATTATTTATTTACTTTTATTTAAAGCAATAAGAGAGACCCAACATGTGACAAGCTAAGTAGGAAATCTCTGTGGGTTTCAGATTGGATGACAAGTCTGTATGACTTTACAATAGATTTTGTAAAGACTTGAAACTAAATTCTACTGGCATTTACATCACTGAAAATGCTGAGCAACCATGCTGACGTCGCTGGAGTTAACAATGAGTCATGTGACTAGGAGCAAACTTTAACCCTAATAGGTATTGTTCTGTTATTTTAGACGATACATTTGCAAGTATTTACAGTGGAGGCTGGTTAACATGTGAAAGTGAATAAACCTAGCTGACTGTGAAAGGTTGGTTCAAGCCTAATTTACAACAGATGCTAATGAACTTCATCATGCTCATCTTGTAGGCCCTGAGAAACTTCAGTTGATTATACATCTACATCTAGCTTGTGAAAGAACACAGAAACCCTTCCATTCCACTTGTGGCACTAATATCTTTAAAAATATAACATTTTAAAATTGGAGGGTCAGCTTTTATTGTGCATGTGCACTCGCGTGCACACAAAAGCCAATGCACACAGTATTTGTTTTCTAAATAATTGTTGCATTTTTTAACATAAGGTTCCTAAACCATATACTTTAAAGATGGGTATCAACTTCAGCTGCCTTAGGTTGTTCTACTAAAACTGAGAAAAATTAAAACCCTCTTTTGCAGAATCTCTCTCTAACCGTTCTTTGCAGCTCCAGAGGTATTTGGCAGTAGAAGAATCCTTCATCTCATCAGAGTCCAAATAGCAGCTGGACTATTCCAGCTCCACTCAACTGAATAAACAACTTGCATCTAAAGCACCACAAGTACACCAATACTGAGGCCAGAGCTCCCTACCTGCAGGCTTCTGCTGCAGAAAAGCATGCTCCTCCATCTGTATGGAGGTCCTATTTTTTTGCTACAGGGCAAGAGAAATGACTGAGCTTCTTATGATTAACGGCAAACTTCCAAGAACCAGAGAAAGATTGAGTCAAGTTGTAAAACTTAGGATACTACTAGAATTGTTTCTTCTCACTCTCTACTTCAGAAGAATAATGTAGCATGAAGAGAGAATTCAGAAGTCTCAAAAGTGAGCTTTCTGGGACAGACAGCTTTTGGAAAGCTCTTCCACTTGACTCTCTTGCTGTGAAGAGGCACTGGCTGAAAGTGGGACACTGGCAGCAGGAAATGAGAGCAGGAGAGAGCAAAAAGCTGTGAAAGGGGAACAATGCTTCCACAGCTGCTGCTCCTTTATGTTTGGGGAAATCCTGAGAAGGGTGGGGTGGGGCACAAAACAAAAAGCCAGGATAGGAGAAAAAAGAATAAGAGGCTGCTGATGGGGAGAGAACCCCAAAGACCCGTCTAGACAGAAGGGAAAGACTAAACCGGGTCTACTTAAATTCAAAAGTTGACAGAGGAGGAAGTTCATCTCCAAAGAAAAAAACAGAGAGGCTGCCATGGGATGGGGTCCCCAGGGATAGCCATGATGCCCCTAGGGCTCTGTGACCATGCCAATCCTGCCCAACAGGCACCCGTTTCCCCACCTGCCATGTCTTGCTGGTAATTATAATAAATAGGGAGGCTGCCCTCGAGTTTGTGTTTGGACATGGCCCTGATGGACCCCACTGAACCCTGTGGGTTCTTGGACCCCATTTGGGTCCTGCTCAAAATGGTTGCCTCGCGGGACACCCTCAGCCTTATGGGCTAGATGCGTGGCTCCAAAACCACCCTTTACCATGCCCCAAGCCTCGCAGATGGTATTTAAACATTGGCTCTCTGGGGCCTTGGTATAGCTCAGCCTCCTGTTATCACCGGGCTCTCTGCAACCCTGTCTCTGTGCCCACACTGGTGCTGGGCACTCTGCAGCCCCTTTGTCACTGTGCCCCCTGGCTCTGGGGTCTGCTCACCCCCTTTGTCACTGCGTCCCTTGGCACTGGGGTCCCCACACTGTAGTGGGCCCTAATGAGGCCTCCTCTTCCCCCAGTAGCCTCAGTCCGGTCCACCAGTTTTATAAAACAGCAACCAAAATATGAACCCCTGGGCTATAACATAATACAAACAGTTCAGTGTGTGCTCTGTCACTTTAAAAACTTCCCCCCCAGCACTAAGTGCCTTGTAGGCCAGGTTACCTAGTGAGCTCCTGGAGCCCCATTAGTCCTATATGCAGCATATCAGGCAGCCACAGTGTCTCTGGGTAATTCTTCCCTGGAACCTCCCTCCCCTGGCTGCTGCCAGAGAACTAACTCCTGCTGGTCTCAGCCCTGGGGCTTATATGTGCCTGGGACACTGCCTTCTTCCGGTCAGCTGATCAGGTGCAGGCTAATTCCCTTGTTAGCCTGCTGCCATAGTAACCTACACCTGTGGGGTTTCTGTCTGACTCTTAAGGCCCTCTCCCTAGGCAGTTCCTGCTCTTAAAGATGCAGGCACCTTAGCGCCCTGCGACAGAGGCTCCAAATGGTGGAGTGATGTCTGAAGAGGCAGCGGTGAGAAAAGAAGAACAGCTACCTGACAGGTCAAAACTTGTGTTTTTCTGATTTCTTTTAGTATTTGGACACTTTGTAGAGTCAATCAGACTTAAGATGATTTCAGGGGAGAGAGAGCCAGAGGGATGGCGACTCTCTCAACCTTAAGCTGACAGGAGCACGTGGAGAGACACAGCAAGGTAAGATCTCTACTGGAGAAAGCGCATTAAAAATATTTTTTTTCAGTTCATTGTTCAGTCCAACTGTTTAGCCTTAATTAACCCTAACTGTATATTGTATGAGGGTGGAGCTAGTAATCCGAAGAGTTCTGGATTATAAAAGTGAAGACGTACCTGAGAAGCATTTAATAACCACAGCCTGTTTAGCTGTGAGTTGGTCATAGCTGTAAAAATAAATGACAAATAAAAAATAAATGGTGATTAACCCAAACAAGCTTGTGAGTCAATCGATGACTTATGTTTGGGCATCATCTAGAGGAACTTCCAGAGACCCCATAAATTCTCACGTAGATTGCTGTTACCTGACTGTGGTAAAAAAAAAAAAAGAAGCATAACACTTCCCGAATAATAACATCAAGAAATAAACAAGACATGGCAGGCAAGAGTAGGACTATACCACTGGGACATAAATATAGGCAGTCTCAGAAAAGAGGTCTAGAGCTCGAACATAAGCTGAACTACCACACATGCATATACACTTCTTTATATAAGCAGCCAGAACTCAGCAGAACCAATATCAAACATTTAAGACATGTGTGTTGTAGAGTTTGTAAAGGGCTGTCACTTCACTCACTAAACATCTTTATTTTCCCTAGGGCAAAATTGCCCCCACAGGAAACAACATAAACAATAAAACAAGTGTACAAACAACAAATAGTTATGTAACACCCACACAAAGACTGGGTTGTGTATTGTTCAGTAGGCAGAAGGGTTACAGTTAAATCAAAACCAGCAGTCCTTCGTCAGACCCTGAGAGGGCAACCCCAGCTCTATGCTGCCTCCTTAGCACCACAGCCTTCCTTCTCTCTTCCTCATCTACCCTCCTTGGGAGCTTTTAACTTTCCTTAGAGCCAGTCCATCATCCCTGTTATCTGGCCCTGTGCTCCTAGGACTACCCTTTAACCACCTTCAACTGGGCTCCCACCTCAGAATCATGCACATCATTACACATCCCCCCTCCCAAAAGTGGAGCCCAGGGTACACTCTTCCAATTTTTTAATTCCACTTATTCCATGCCACTCACCCCTCCCCTCCCACCACTTCAAAAGTCTGCATTTGTATGTGCAGATCCAGAGCACTGCTGTATTGAGAAGGCAAAGGGCTGTAGGGACAGGTACCACCTCATCAACCAGGGGTTGGCCTCCTACGTACCATTAAGCCATGTTAGCAGGGCATGGTCAGTGATCAAAACTAAATGGGCCCCTAGGACATAGTAGCAGAGGATCTTAACTGCTCACTTAATCACTAGACACTCCGGGCACTTTTACACGTGCTCTGGGGGCTTGGTGGAGAGGGGCACAGCACTTTAATTAGATTGTCTCCAAGAGCCACTCTAATTAAAGTGCTGCTGCATCTCCTGTATCAGCATCCTGGCACTTAAAAATAGTGGCAGAGGTGCCTGAACTAAAGCTCTGCAGCCTTCCCTCTCTCTCCCTCAGCTACTCTCCCTGGGAGCTTTTAACTTCCCCTAGGGCCAATCAATCATTTTTGTCAGCTGACTGTGTGCTAGGCAGGTAAGCTATTACCCTTTAACCCTCTGCATCTGGGCTCCAGCCCCTGAACCATGTACCTCATTACAGAGTTGTTTGATGGAGTCCTCAGTGCTAGACACTTCAGTGATGAGGTCTCCTATGAGATTTAACAACAGAATCCAGGTTTCTACCAAAGCAGATACTGCTGATGCCAATGTGTTAACCAAACCTGATGTGATGATTAAAATTACTGCTTCTAAGTAGAAATGCAGGTGGCAGACAGAAGCCTTGGTAGCAGTAGCTTCAAAGTCTCAAACATTTTTCTGACTGATTAATATGGAGAATATGGGGGAAAATGATATTACTCCTGTCTTTGGAATGATATTGCAGCAGTAGATATGACATTTGATGGGTTGTACAATTTGTACTTTTAAGGAATTGAATTCTGTTCCATTTTCAATATCGCTTTTTTTTGTACGTGAGACAGATCATTCTTTCCAGATGGGATCTGTAGTTTGTGAAATGACAGGTCTTTAGGAAAACAAAATAAAGTTAATATATGGCTTCCTGTTTCAGTACTATACTAACAAATGAAAAGTTATTTGGAATTTCTCTCCTTAAAAAAGCACTTTAATGATACAAGCTGAAATAAGCCTATTGTTAAAATGCAATTCACCGAATAAAGTATGATGCCAGCATTTAACTTTAAAATCGTCTCATGGTGATTCATAATTGTCTACTTTGTTATGTATTAATCTTAGATTATTTCCTATATTAGATTAAATAAAGACTTGCTACTATGTTTTTTAAGTATCAGTTACTGTTATCCAGTATACATTACTGAATTATTGTCATATAATCCTCCTAATGGGCTTCTTTTTTTAATCCAATGCTCATAGCTGCTGAATGAAGAAAAAAAATACACTACTCCTATTTTTCTTTATATGTACCTTCTCAAATCATTTAACCTGTTTCTGGATTGATCTAAATGTGGCATAATAGAAATTATTCACAAAAGTATTCATAAAACCTGCTTTTAAAATTGTGGATATGCTATGATCATCACCCTATCAGTTCTGCCATTACTCCTTATGTTAGAAGGACATCCCAGAGCTTCATTGCCCTGATGGTAAGGAAATGGAGAGTGGAAAAGAGAAAGAAAGAACTAAATGTTACACTTTTTAGCATGTTTCTTGGTGTACTTCTGGAAGGCATTCATATTACACTGATGATGTCCTTAAGAACCAGGAGAAGGACAGATTTGTCAGCTGTTTTAGGGTCTTGAGGGGACTGAAGAGAAGGAAACATTGCCCCCCAAAGATTTGCAGGAATAGTCTGTTAACAATGAAATAAGAGATAACACATTAACTGTGACCATATAAAGAAATAGATTGATTTTAAGATTGTAGACTTTGCCATTTAAGAAAGATTCCTCATCTTTCTTTTTGCCTGGAAACACAATGAATATGTTTGATAATCTATTAAATAAAATTATCCTTACTTTGCAAAAACAAAGAACAATAACTTTCAATATAGTGCTTGTTGTATGATCAACAGACCATCACAACAGATTTTCTTAACGCTGGAATTGTAAAGCAAAACCTTTATTGCATTTTTCATTGTCACGTCAGAAATTACAGCAAATTGGTAGTGCCATATATTGTGAGGCTTAGATCTGAACGGGGCATGTTCGTTTAGGTCAGCAGCCAAAGGGTACATACAAGTATTACATTTAGCTCACCCTAAGGTTAGGGTAATCTGAATGCCTGGATCTACAAGTGCCCTAAAAATGGTGTGCCTGATCTAATGTTGGTTCTTGTCAGACAAGAACTAACTGTAGATCAGCATGGGGTTAACCTAACCTAGCAAGGGCTCACCCAGCCTAGTGTAAGTGTGCACACATTCACAACACAGCTCTGGGGCTGGGGAGCCCCAGCCACACTTTACAGCCTCAGGGCTGTGATGTTTTTATGCACCCTCCCATCCTGACCAGACTCTTTTTACCTCCCTGACTAGCCCCCCCACTATTCCCCCTACAGATTTGCCTGTCCCCACTCCCCACCAACCCACCAACACATCCTCCCCTCCTAACCTCTCAGAACCCTCCCATTACCTGTCAGCTCTGTGTTTCTGGGGAACCCTGGCACAGTACCCAGCCTGTCTGACTCGCGAAGGACTTCCTCCCCCCACCTCTGCTTGAACCAGAACTGATCAGAAGAAGGACTTACAAAAGACAATGAAGATGCAGTAAGAGATACACCTAAACAGCTCCCGATAAGGGTGACAGGATTAAGGCAACTCCCCTAGTCCCATTTGCATCAGAGATGGGAAAGGGAGGCACCTCCATTAGCATTCAGAATGGAGAACAGAGATTCAAAGACATGGACCGCACTGAACTCTGGGACCAGAAAACCAGGGGAGCACTGCATGATGCGGGATCCCTGCTCTAAATGCTAATCAATCCATGCCTCCACACACCCAGCTCAGCATTTATCAGACCAATTCTAGTGATGATGAGTCCTTTATTGGTACCCAAAACACGGAATCTGCCTGTTTTCATTGTGAGATCCCTCAGGGTAATGCTGTCCATCGCTAGGAATGATCAGCTCCCATTGTCCAGCATAACAAAACAGCTCTGCTATACTCTATTGAGCCATTGTTTACCCATAAACAAACCTTGTGTTCACCCTTGAACCATTGTTATTTCCCTACAAAAACCCCTACCCAAGCTCAAGTTTCTGTTCTGGTGCTTGGATCGAAAAGCTGCACCAGTTCCACTGGGACTTCACCTTCTCTTTTCCTGCCTGGAATATCTCATAGATTTCATAGATTTCATAGACATTAGGGCTGGAAGGGACCTCGGAAGATCATCGAGTCCAGCCCCCTGCCCAAAGGGCAAGAAGTCAGTTGGGGTCATAGGATCCCAGCAAGATAAGCATCCAGTTTGCTCTTGAAGGTGTTCAATGAAGGCGCTTGAACCACCTCCGGTGGCAGGCTGTTCCAGACCTCGGGGGCTCGGACAGTAAAGAAATTCTTCCTTATGTCCAGCCTGAAACGGTCTTGAAGTAGTTTATGACCATTTGACCTAGTCATCATCCCTTGGGGTGCTCTAGTGAACAAACGTTCCCCCAGATACTGGTGGTCACCCCTGATAAACTTATAGGTGGCCATCAGATCACCCCGAGCCTGCGCTTTTCCAGGCTAAAGAGCCCCAGGGGGCTCAGCCTGTCATCGTAGGGTCTGCTTCCCTGACCTCTGATCATGTGCGTGGCTCTTCTCTGGACTCTCTCAAGCTTCTCCACATCCTTTTTGAATTGTGGAGCCCAAAACTGGACGCAGTACTCCAGCTGCGGTCTCACTAAGGCCGAGTACAAGGGGAGAATGACGTCCTGGGATTTGCTTGAGAAGCATCTATGGATGCAAGCCAGTGTTTTGGTCGCTTTACTAGCCGCAGTATCGCATGGCAGGCTCTTGGTTTCATGTTATTCCATGTAGTGTAGTGGGATTGGATAATATCCTGACACTGTCTCTAACTCATTCCTATCCCTTTTTTGCAGAACCCTGGCCACTGAAAAGGTCTTTGTGCAAAGTTCAGGATCAGTGGCTCTGAACCCCTTTCTGTACATGGGGACAGACAAGCTACATATTGGCTCTTTGCTCAAGTTAAATAACTCTACTTAAACCCAGGCAATGCCTAAAAGGCACTGATCTTTTTAAAATTATTACAGCATCTCTCCCCTCATTTTAGAGAAAATGAGGTTGATCTCTATTAATTCCCTGCTTTCTATCACCACAGAACTGACCTGTCATAGGTGCTATTAAGAATATAGAAAGCTGCCTTTTATTGTCTGTCCCTTGTACTATGAAGATTCTGAAGTTTTTAGGGCCCAGCTAATTGTCTAAGCCAGCGGTGCCCAAATGTTTTCTTGCTGAACTGGATGGGCAGTGCCTCATCTGTCCACAGGCCAAATCTGGCCAGTGATCTCAATCTGGTACCCAGGACAGGCATGGCCGCACGGTGGGGAAGGAAGGAGGCATGGATCACGCATGCAGGAGGAGTGGAGAGGCATGGCCCAACCCTGACCCAACCCTGCAGGGGGGAGAAGGGGGCATGGCTTGACCCTGTGGGGTGAGAGGAGAAAGGGGTGTGGCCCACCTCAAACCCAGCCCTGCTGGGGGAAGGGGAGCATGGCCCAACTTATGGAAGGGGAAAGGGAAGGGGCATGGCTTGGCCCCAGTGGGAGTAGGGAGGGAGCATGGTCCAGCTCCAACCCGGCCCCGCGGGAGGGAGGAACTTGGAAGTGGGGGAGGGTAAGTATACTTCTGACCCATAGGGAGTCCTACAGGCCAGATGCCATGGTTCCACGGGCTGCATCTGGCCCGCTGGCAGGAGGTTGAGCACCCCTGCTGTAAGCAGATGAGTGGGTGGGGAATAAAAGAGCACAAAATAAATGGTCCTTAAACAAAAGACAAAGAAAAAGATAACTCCAAAGGAAAACTACCAGGAACCATGCTTTAAAGAGATCACTGACTAAACAAAACTCCACAAACAAGTAAAATCAGCAATGAAACAGGAATACTACATTCCACAAACTATGTAGCACATAACAGCACTAAAATTACAACAGAATGAAATGGAGAATTTCTATTCTCCACTGAACATGCTGGGGGCTCTGCCTGTCTTAAGCACTCGGGACCCTAAGCCAAGCAGTTTGTCTATGAGCTCCAACAAGCACCTGGAAACCTCGACCGGTTCAAGCTTTGCTGCATGATGAGACCCAAACTCTCTCTCTCTCTTTGTTTAAGCCAACTTTCTAAACCTTGGACTTGGTTTAATCCCTCTCTCTCTCCCTCTCTCTCTTACTCCAGGCACAGCTTTCTAAACCTGACTTTTGCTGATCAAATGTGAGCTAGACTTTCCCAAATAGCCAACTGAAACTGTGTAATATTGTAACTTCTTTGTTTGTTTTTCTCTCCTTGTATGGCTATTACTCCCCTAGTATCATTATAAATTTCATATACCTGGCAATAAAATAACTCTTACGGTCAAGCTGGTTGCCATACTCTCTCTGAACCTCATTTACTCTTCCTTCTCCTCAACCTCCCCATTTGTTCTACAGCAACGCTTCTTTTACCTAAGCCAAAGATCCCTGTCAGGCCCAAAAATCCTGTGGGGTTTGCTCAGCAAGGGAGTTACTAACAAGACAACTGGGACAAGAGATTGGGAAGTGCTGAGTCTGGGGTACATGAGGGTGTCAGCCTGGAAATGCTGAGTAACCCTGCTCACTCAGACTTGCTCTGTTAACTTGTGCGTGTGTATTGTGTCTGACTGCATTTTACTGTTGCCCTGCTGAATTAAGCTCTGTGCTGAGTCCATGGCCTATGAGGGTGTCAGCTTAGAAGTACTGATTGACTCTGCCAGCTCAGACATGCTCTGTTCCTGTGCTGAATCTGGGGTCCATGAGCATATCAACCTGGAAATGCTGAGTAACCCTGCCCACACAGACATGCCCTGTTAATCTGTGTGTGTTCAACTGACTTGGTAGCTGGAGGAACCCAGCCACATTGAAACGAAACCCTGCAAGGTAGCTCCCCGGGGGGTGAGGACTTGCAGAAGACAGAGATAGAGCTCCGTATAGAAACACAAGTGACACAAGTAGTACACTGATAGGATTACAGAAACCCCAGAAACATAACCCTGATAAATAAGCATACCCCCAAAGGGATGGGCAAATCTAGTAACACTCTGCAGGGTTCCAAGTAATGGCTGCACCTTCTGCATCAAAAGATTTTACTTCTGTCTCTATGGATTACAATTGGAATAAACATTTGAAGAATGAAAAATAAACCCTGAAACCTCAATAAGTACACAACGTACCACATTTGCAGAGAATTCTTTACGTACAATTTACAGTTAATACTAACGCACATATTTTTATACCGCAAACAGATGGCATGAAGTATTACTCATTCACAATGAGAAAAATTGATTTAAGTTTGTGGATTAAATAAGATTGGCTTTCTATTAAATCTAAAGAAGAGCCACTATTACAAAATAAAGCAAAGTAAATAAGATAAAGGTACATTTTTCCTTCAAATACAATCATAACCATTCAAGAGCAGATCTTGCAGGGTGTGGTTGCACCTGCCCTTTTGCTACCAATGCTGGTCACCCTGTGCAGTGTTTCCTTGCAGCTGGAGCCCCCGGACCAGCAGGAGACACTGGGGGCATTGGTGGGTGGGGGAGGGAGAGGAGCTGGGCAGGAAGCAGGCACAGGAAGCGGGGATCTATCTGCCATTGCCACAGTTACTAGCTGATACAGGCATGGGGAGAGCCCCAGAGCTGCTCTGGCCCTGCTCCAGGCATAGGCCAGGCTTGGCCAGGGATAGTGGTTGGGTAATAGGCTCCTCCTTCTAGCATCTACTCTCAGCCAGCAGGGGACACCCAGGGGAGAGGTGAATGTAAATAGTCACAAGAGGAGGAACCCACCCATAACTGTTCTTGCTCCTGGCCCAGCCCAGGACCCTTCACAGTTGTTTCCTGAAGTCATCTCTCTGCCCAACAATGTACAGAGAGTGACTCTGGGGTCCCTCATGCTCCTGGCTCAACTGGGGAAAGTGGTGACAGGGGAAGGTACACCCTTTCTACAGTTGCTCCTGGCCCTGCCCCAGTGTCCTAAGTCAGGGGACTTCAATTGCACCTTAACACCATCTCCCACCATGGTGGTGTGCCAAACTCCCCATTACTAAAACCTAGATCCAACCCTGCCAATACCTTAAAATCCAATACTTGAATTTCAAATTGGTCAGTGTGGAATCTTGCCACATTCTTTCACTGAATTAAAATATTATGTTTAAAATTTGAATTCACAACCATTGGAATACCATCCTAAACATAATTCAAAGCATATTCCAAATATTATACATTAGTTCATTAATAAGTAAAAGGCACCAGTTCAAGGGTCTTGCTCCTACACTCAGGGTCAGACCAATCACCACATTTGGAGTCAGGAAGGAATTTTACTCCATGGTCAGATTGGTATGAACTGTTGGGGTATGAACTGTAGGATTAGTATGAACTGCCTTCCTTTATAGTAGGAGGGAGTGGCCTCTTCCTTAGATCTTTCAAGCATATTGTAACTACCTTTGCAGCAGCAGAACAATAGCTACTTTACATGTAGCAGGATAGGGTGCTATGCATTGTGGTTGTGAGACAGGTTTGAACGTGCAAGTTTTAGTAATATGCTAGTGGGATGGTTTGGATAAGGATGATCCTGTTGTAGGTAAGGGGTTGGACAAGATAACCTCCAGAGGTCCTTTCTAACCCTATTTTTCTATGATTCTATGGGCACCAATCTGATACATTCTACCCAATGCTCTTATAGACCCATTAATGTTTTCAGTATCTCTTCATTTCAATATTCTTCCATCATGCTCTATAGTTGACTTCATGTTACCCTGTTCAACAAAACACAGATATAATCATAAAGAATGATCAATATAGGTTCTGAACATCAAGATACTTTATTATATTTGTTTGTAGGACTCTGTAGGTATTACTGTACAATAAATAAGCTATGCCACATAAATAGGTCCCTGCCACAAAGCAGTTTTCAGTCTTTGCCAAAAAATTCCTAGCTTACAGTAGTGTTACAAGATTAATCATGCTTTGTAAAATACTTTGAAGCTGTAATACTCTCCACCAAGTACCAAATATAATTAAAGCAATAAAGAAACAACTGCGTGTGTATTACAGTTTAATAAGAAATTCCTCAGTAGCATTCAGGCATGAAGTTGAGGGCCAAGTGCCATTAACCACTGGAGTGTGCCATTTTTTAACATACTATAATGCTAGAGTGTCTTCTTACAAGTGTAAAATACTACTTTCTATTGAAAATAGCTGCAATATGAGAGAAATAGTTTTAAATTAAATTAGGCATAAAATTATGTTTAAAGAAATGCTTGGTAACTGTAAAGCCTTGAATATAAAATCATTAGGATTCTCAAAAGCAAATATTTTAAATTATATAAAGTAATTATTGAATTAAATGTCTTTTTAAAAAATACCATATTTATTCAAATATAAGATGACTATGATTATAAGATGATCCTCCAATAATTAGATTCTATATATAAAAACAATTACAAATTTGTTATAATTTTCCAGGTATAGAATCTAATAATTGGAGGTATGCCTTGAATTTGTCTCCCTTCTACTGTTACAGAAGGGAAAAGAAATCTGAGGAGTCAAATAGCCTGCTTGACCTTTACCCCCACAATTTAGAATCACAGCAAATTAGGGCTGGAAGGGACCTCAGGAGGTCATCTACTCCAACCCCCTGCTCAAAGTAGCACTGTCCCCAACTAGTAATCCCAGCCAAGCCTTTGTCTAGCTGGGTTTTAAAAATGTCCAAGGATGGAGAGTCATCTTTGGGTAACCTGTTCTATTGTTTTACCACCCTCCTAGTGAGAAAGTTTTTCCTAATATCTAACCTAAAGCTCCCTTGCTGCTACTTGAGACCATTGTTCCTTGTTCTGTCATTTGCCACTGAGAATAGTTTAGCTCTATCCTTTTTGGAACCACCGTTCAGGTAGTTGAAGGCTGCTATTAAATCCCCCTTAGTCTTCTCTTTTCTTGATTCAATAAGACCAGTTCCCTCAGTCTCTCCTCATAAGTCATGTTCCCCAACCCCCTCACCATTTTGTTGCCCTTCAGTGGATTATCTCCAATATGTCTACATCCTTTCTGTAGTGGGGGAACCAAAACTGGACACAGTACTCCAGATATTGCCTCACCAGTGCTGAATAGAGGGGAATAATCACTTTCCTTGATATGCTGGTAACATTCATACTAATACAACTCAGTATGCTATGAGCCTTATTACAACTCCTTTCCCCTGCAGCCTCTTCCCCCCTTTCTTATTGTCAGACCCTGCTGTCCCTCAGCACCTGGAAATGAATTTGAAAATACTGACCTAGAAAAAAAAAATACCTGTAGTAACTCGCATATAGTACTATTACTTTAGGTACCCATAGACTTAGTCCATCCTTTTACCTCTTTTGAAACCGTTGCAAGCTTTAGTTTAAGTATTCCACAAACACACTTTTAAACAGCACTCCTGTACTTAACTGTATAAACTTTTTTTTTTTTAAGGAAAATAGTTCGTGTTCCAAGCAAAAACAGCCAAATCAAATTCCATATCTGTGAGTCATTCAAAGACCATAAGTGTCCCTACTACTGGCAAACATCCTCCACCCTTGCCTAGGGCTTCAGATGCTTCCAAAATATTTGGCAGGAATCCTACATGTAGGCCTAAGCCTTCCACTTGCCCTCAGCCATATGGCCACAGGAGGAAGCTAGGAAGGAGTCTTCCATTTCCTTAAAGTGGGTATAAAGCCAAGATCTTCCCAATGAAAGTGAAAGTGGAAGGTTAACTATGCATTACCTGCACTCAGATATCACCCCTTGCCAAAAAAGCAGTTATCCTCAGCAACTAGGAAACCCACCTTCATCGTCATGGTGTTTACCTGTATAACATGTGTTTAACTATATATTACATTAGTCCAAAACCAAAACACTTATGATTTACCATATAGTTAATTGGGCTGGGCCCGAGCATAGACATAGCATTTCAAGTCATGGTGACTCCACAGCTCAGCACTGCTTATTATGTCTGTGTACTCCAGATACCCCCCAAAAAGGATCCATGTACTTATAAGCCCCCCACTCATAACTGGAACCAGGTGTTCCTGTCATAAGCCCTGGATTCCTCTAGAAATTGTGTACAGATGATCTGGATCCATCTAATGGAGGGTAGGGCCACACTAATCATATGCAACAGGCTTCATAGTTTCATAGTAGCTAGGGTCAGGAGGGACCTGAACAGATCATCTAGTCTGACCCCCTGCCACAGGCAGGAATGAATGCTGGGTTCACAAGACCCCAGACAGGTGATCGTCCAACCTCCTCTTGAATTTGCCCAAGGTAGGGGCGAGGACCACTTCCCTGAGAAGCTGGTTCCAGATTTTGGCCACCCTAACTGTAAAATATTGCCTTCTGATCTCTAACCTAAACCTATTCTCCATCAGCTTATTACCATTATTCCTTGTCACCCCAGGTGGTGCTTAGGGAGGCACTGACAGAGGGATTCTGGGTAAGGTCTTTGGGGCCATTTGGTGATGTTTGCCATACATTTAGAAATGGAAAGAAAGGTATAGCTCAGCTGTGGGAGTGAAAAGGAAGTATGCAATGTAGTGGCTTACCATGACTTGAAAAAGAGTTGGCACTGAGGGGGACTAAGCACAATGGGCACTACCATATATATTTTTCAGATGGGTTATATTAATTTATAATTCCTTAGAGCAGCAGTTTGCAATCTGTGGTATGAGTACTACCAGTGGTACATGTTAACAGATTTATTATAATTACTTTCTATGACAATAATTTGCTGGTGACACTTAAGGTTGTATCCTTTTAAATTGACAGTATGCAATCTGTCAAGAGTTTGGAAACCACTGCCTTAGAGGTAGCAAAGCAATCCCAAAGAAAGGTTACCAAAAAGTGAAAGAGACAGTAAGGAAATTCTGTAAGCATCAGCAAGTTGGATTTGAGCTCTTCCAGAAATGAGAGGAGGAATGAAGGGCACCAAGTAGAGCAGGGCTCCAAGGGGTGGGGAGGACGTGAATATTGGTACCTGCTTCTAAAGAGCTCCCAGAGAATCTGCAGCTTGTTATATATCTGCCATATCTTGTTATATATCTTTAGCCTTGGGTTCAGCCCAAGAAGGTGGGATGCACCAACAGCCCTATGTTGCAGAGAGCTGCGGTGGGGACTGAGGCATCTGAGATTCCACTGGAACCTAATACAGAACACCAAGACCAAGCTGTCATCCAAGTATTTTTGACTAAGATCAACTATAAGACCTTTTTGGCACCAAGAGATGGCTCTGGTCCTCCTAGTGCTAGCCTGGTGGTATTTCAGTGCCTCCAGGACTAGTATCAGTTCCCTGCGGAGGGAACACTGACCTGTATTTTCAAGGGCCATGCAAAAATAAAAGGTTCCCATCAGTATGTTTGCACCATATGGGCTATATGTTTTATAGTCATGCTCAGTGTTAGCTGCATTTAATCTGCTTTATAGTTAGTTTCATTACTGAGCATATGCTGCTTTTGGCAGGAGTTTAATGACAGACAATGTATTTAGTGGGGTTTCCTTGTATGCGAATGTAAGACAAGGGCCTTTTCCCCTCATGTTGATTGGAAGGAACCTAATCTTATATTTGAGCAAATACATTATTTAATTTACATATAAGGAGAAGCAATGACTGCCCAGAAAGGTACAACTAGGAAAAAAAACTAAGCTGTTTTTTACTTTATGGATTGATTATGGAACAATTCATGCAGCTACTTACAAGAATTCTTTTACAGGTGTTATTTAATATTATTCCAGTAACTGTTATCCAGGGACTGCAGGTGATATAAAATCATTTTCATTCTAAAACTATCCCAACAGCATTTCTTTGAATGCACATGAAAAGCAGGGGTGTTAGAGGTTTATGTGAACAAGCTTCTTCATTTAAAAGATATTCTTCTATTTTGAAAATAAAAAAGCTGAAGTATTTGAATGGGCCTGCTGAAGTATTTTAACTCCTGTCCTCTGTCAAAATAAAATGCCAACCTCCTCTGAGTAATGCAGAAGTGACTGAAGCTGCAGGAGGGTAAGAAAAAGTTTCTTTGCAAATAAAGCAATGTTTTTTCCCTGATTGCATTCAAGGTTTTAAAGTATTTTAAATCTAAACACACTGCAAAAACAAGGCTTTTGTGACCACATTTCTTTCTGTATCATGTTAAGTTTCAAGTTTTCAAGCAGTACCAGATTCCAGACATACTAATCAGACAGAGTTAGAAATGTAAAAGACTATCAGATATAAAGATCTACAGTGTAGTTCTAGACTTTGTGGCTGTGGCCAGGGACCACAGAGTCATGTGAATGGCTTAACAATCAAAATTCCATTAATAATTATTATTGAAGACAGAAGCAGAGTATGGTAATTGCAGCTGTAAACTTTCAATGAAATAGTACACTTTGTGCCTTCTTGTGTTGTGTTACATGAGCCCTGTTGATTTGTGCTACCACCAGTGTTCTAAATTTCTTGAATGCTAATTAAGTTACTTTTACTGCAAATAATTAAAGCCTATGTCAAACATTCATGAGCTGTGGAATACAAACAATTCTTAAGCAACCATAACAGCCATATTGATTCTAACTATGGTGATAGTGTTAATGTAATTAATAGAGATGTACACAAATTCAAACAAATGCTATAAGTATTCAGGAGAAAATAAAAACCTAAGACAAGCAAAAGACAGACTTTTCCCCCCAGAAACTTTAATAGTCAAGTATCCATGGAAAGACTAACATATGTCCTTAACAGCTCCTGTGCAGGTCACTGCACAGGTGAAAATTCAGCTGACTCAAGTGTTGGTGGCTTTAGATCCAGAATCACTCTACTGAACAAGACACAGTTTTCACAAGCTTCCTTAAGTTTTGCAGCTTCATTATATTGTCCAAACAATTTTTGTCAATACAATCCTACTTAAATGTAAACTTGAATATGAAAAACCCAACTAAATGCTTCAAGATGGAATAATAATGCATTGTTTCTCATGTAAAAAGATGAGACTCTTTGCACTTTAACTTCTTATATTAATGCCCAAAGTTGCTACTCCATAACACTGATCTTTTTCAAGTTTTAGAATTTTTTCATTATAACCATGAAGTAATCACAGCTCAAAGCCTGGAATATACTGACTAAATGGCAGCTACTTGAGTGAAAAGCACATAGCTCAGTCTTGCAAGCATTTATAATTTCACAATGTATTTATATTCATTTCAGAATCTCTGAGTGACCTGTCAATCAAACCAAGGTGGACTGATGAATGCTGAGTTTTGCGTTCCTAGGTGTCATCTCTGTATGACAGAGACACCTGGCCTTCATCTTATTTTGCCTATTAGCCATGCCTTACATAAAAAATTAGCTAAGATTATCACTGCTTTCTGAAACATCTGTGCTTGCTAACACTGCTCTGAGGATCCAACCATGAGAAAACAAATAAACAGTTTAGCTGTTAAATACTAGGGGTATGCAAAACAGGCCCTATTCGATTCGGATTCGGACTGAATCGGGGACAGTGATTCAATTAGTTGAGTCAGATCACTGTCCCTGATTTGATTCGGCTGAATCTGAAGATTCGATGCTGATTCGGAGATACCAGGTGCAACTGGTGAACACTGATGCTGGGATAGACGGAGTGTCCCACAGGAACATTGGGGGGGGGGGGGTATGTGCTTAGTGGTGAACCCGGAGGTGGACTAGAAGTACTTTCGATCCACTTCTGGGTCTGCTGGGGACTGTCTGGGGGGCCTCTCCATGCCCCCCCTGGCTCAGCAATCAGACATGGAGGGACTCCGGTCACCAGTTGCCAAGCTGGGAGGGGTACAGGGGGCTCCCCTGCATGATCTCCAGTGGACCCGTAAGTGGACTGGAAGTGCTTCTGGTCCACTTCCAGGTCTGCTGCTGAGTACACTGGGGATCCCCCCCACACTTCTGTGGGACACTCCTTGCTCCCATTATTGCAGCATTCATGAGCCACCTGCTACCTAGAGGTATGTAGAAAAAACATTTAAAGCTGTGTCTATGTCTGAATTGCCAAATCTTTCCGAATCTCTCCGAATCAATTCAGAGGGTTCCAATTTGATTCAAAGAGATCCTCTGATTCAATTCAGATTCAGAGATTCAGCCACTGAATCGGGTCAAGTCTCTGCCAAATCGAATCAGGGATTGAAGCTTTGCACAGCCCTATTAAATACCATTATTATCCCAAATACAGCAATTATTTTTAAAGTCAATATTTATAGGGTTATAGGATCACAGGAAAGTAGGAATGGAAGGGACCTCATGAGATAATCTAGTCTAGTCCCCTGTTTGGGAGGGGGAAGGATCATCCATGACTAAAACATCCCAGTCAAGTGTCTGTCTAAGTCACTTTTGAAAACTTCTAGGAATGCAGATTCTACAATTTCTGTAGGTAGCCTGTTGCAGTGTTTGAACTCCATCATAAACAGAAAGCTCCTCCTAATCTTCAGTATTATATCAATAATATTACCAAACATTACCTAAACTTGATATCTGAATAATGTAGTTGTTTGCTTTCTGAGTTGAAGTGAAAATTTTGGAAATCCTATGGCTTAAGTGAAAAGGCGAGTTACGTTTTTCCAATGATGAACCAATTTTACTGGACCAAAAACTGGAATTCATCATCCAACAAAAACACTCATGAGACATGATCAGCAGCTGTCATCAAAGCTTCAGTAAAGATCCTAGAACAATTGAGCAAGATATGAAAGATCACAATCCTGTTGTAGCTTATGGTGCATTTTACAATGCAAGCAAATATAACTAGGTTTGGTCTCTGTGGGCATTTATACACATGCTCCAGGAGTGGGGGGAGAGGAGGCGGGAACTTTAATTAGAGTGACTCCAAAGCCACTCTAATTAAAGTGCCTGGAGTGTCTTGTATATCAGCATACCCACACTTAAAAATGATGGCAGGGGTGCTTTATCTAAAGCAGGGGGTCTCAATCCCTGGGCCATGGCCCAGTGATGGGCCATGCTGCTGGACTGGGAGTGGCTGTGGACTGGCAAACTACAGGTCCCCAGAGCCAGGCAGAGATGCCATGGCTCCTTCTGCAGGGCCCATGGCAGCGCAGGGTTTGGCCCACCATCCCACCCAGGGGGTAGAGGTATCTTTACCTGTCTGCCAGCTGGAGATTCCAGCTGTGGTCAGCTGTGACTGCTGAGCCACAGTTTGCTGGGCTGTGTTTTGCCAGGCCATAGTATAATAACTTTGGGAACCCCTGATCTAAAGTTTGTCGAACAAGCTTTAGATAAAGCACCCCTGCTGCCATTTTTAAGCACAGGGATGCTGATACACAAGATGCTGGAGTCTAGTGGAGCACAGTAATTGCCATGCTCCAGCTGATTCAATTAATCAAGTCTGCTCTGATGCGCTGTGATTACAGTGCATCGGAGCAGCCTTGCTGTTCGTGTGTAGGTGCCTTATGTCTTTACTGGCCTTCAACTTGCTTTTTGCAAGAATAAAACAGATATAATCTTGGGAAAACCAATCAGTTGTGATACTTTTGTAATGCGCTGAGACAAGCAGTATTCCACTAATCAAAATGTAAATTGACCTGAAAGTCAATTTTCTAGGAAGTCTGTAAACCAATGCATCTAAATTAATTGCTGCCTTTTGGTAATGGAGAGATTAGAAAATTCAAGTAACAAGTTTTGGAGGAACAAAAAGAAAGGGTCTGTTAAAATTAGAAATTAGTAGTTTTATGTATCCGTAACTCTACCAATTGCTCCCAGAGAAAGTTTTGTAGGTAAAAACATGTGATTCATATATTTTAAGGCCAGAAGGGAGCACTAAGATAATACAATCATTAGATAATGCAATAATAATTCCTTTATCTAACCCAGGAGCTTGTGGTTGCAGTAGGGCCTATATCTTTTGGAGACAATTAATCTAGATGTAATACACTCAAATAATGAAGAAATTGCCACCTGGGTGCTTTCATCAATTATTTTCACAATGGCATCTTAATTCCAGTTAAATTTTGCTAACCTTAAATTTAACGACTGGGACTTTTACTTTCACCTGTTAAATGAAAAAGCCTTTCAGCACCATAGGAATCAAAACTCGTGGAAGAGGTGTTATCTTTTATTAGACCAACTAGATACTTGCAAATTATTTTATTTATTTTCAAGCTTTTAGGTACACTCACCCTTCATCAGGCATAGAAAAGAGCAGAGATGGTAATGCCTTTCATAGACATGTAATTTATTCCTATTCAATATTTCTGTTTATACTGCATGAGTTGTCTCAGCTACATCATCACAATAGAAAATTCATGTTTTGTACATTCACTATGATGTCTTAAGTGAAAATCCTATCCCCCATATGACAATTAAAGCCATGTACATGGCATCTAGACCCATGGCACATGCATAATTTATCATGTGATTGTGTCAAAAATATTGTGCAATAAATTGTAACACACCTCATGGTCAATCAATTTACTAATGTGATAAAAACGGCAAAGTACCCACAAATATGTTCCACAGTACGTGTGGAAAACTTTGTGGTGGGTTTCTATTGGTCTTTAAGTTGAATCTGTGGCATGTTATTTTTAAGGCTTGTTCACCATTTTTGTAACTTGTTCACCAATTTCATTGCATGATAAATTAGTTGAACACATGTCTTGTTACAATTTATCATGCATTTAAATGTAATGTCTGCCCAGGGCCTCAAAGGGTACCCAGGGAACCTGGCTCACAGGGAGCCCAGCACCAGAGGCGCTTGTACACATGATGCCATTAACATGTACATGTGATGAAAATGTCACTTACTTTTTGTGGCTTAATGGTATCACAGCATATATGTGCAAGACTTTTGGGTGTTTTAAATGATTTTGCATAGGTACATACTAAACTATATCCAGATGTAGTTTAGTTTGCAATGTTGCAAATTGCAAAGATGTAGCTGTCAGCTCACCCCCTGCTCCCAGCTGTGGGAAAGGTGGGCAGGTTCTGCAGAAAAAAAGGATTGGGCCCCTCTCTGCTTTTTCTTACAGCAAGCTCTTGTGACTGGCAAGACAGCTGGGGCCACCAAGGAATGGGCTGACTTGCCCCTGAAGCAGCGTGGGAAGATGGCAGGAGGGCAGCTGGGTTTGCTGGTGTCCATGGAAGGTGGTGAGGATGGTGCATGGGGCAAAGGTGGGCTGCTAGCTGGCTGAGTGCTGCCCCAGCTTAGAGGCTTCCGAACCAATGCTTCCCCAAGCCCGCCCAGACTTCCAATGCCCCATGCACTGTCCCTGCCACCTTCTGCCTCCAGCAAACCCATCCACCCTCCTACTGCCTTCTCATGCTGCCCCAGGGGCAAGCCAGCCCATTCCTGGGAGGCCCCAGGCATTCTGCCAGCCCCAGGACCCTGCTTTTAAGCAGAAGCAGTGAGGGTCCTGTTCCTTGCCCCAGCTTGGAGGCAGCCTCTGTCCCGATAACTGTTCCCTGAGCCCACCCACTGGAAGTCCACCCAGGCAGGCTTGGGGAACAGTTGGATTGGTCTGGGTCCTGCCTCTGAGCTGGGGCAGCACCCAGCCTACTAGCACACCACCCGGGTGGCCCTGGGGGGTGCTGCTGCTGCAAAGGGAAGGAGTCCCACCACTTCCACAGTCTCCCACAGTTCAGGGGCCACTCAGCCCACTGGCAGCACACCCCCCACAGCCACTGGGGGGAGGTGCGAAGACTCTTCCAGAAGCATGATCATGCCCCTCACTGCTTGTGCTTCTATCAGCTTGGTATGTCTGGTTGGACACCTGGCATCACCCAGGAAAGGGCTAGCTTGCCCCAGGAGCACTGTGGGGAGGTAGCAGGACAGTGGCTGGGTGCCCTGGTGGCAGAATAAGGTGGTGGGGATGGTGTGCAAGGTGCTAGAAGCCTGGGCAGGCTCATGGGGAAGTTGGATCGGGCACCTCTGAGCTGAGGCAGCACCTGGCCCACTGGTGTTCTGCCCAGGCAGCCCTGGATGGTGCCGCCACTGCAGAGGGAAGGACCGGGGGCCCTCACAGCTCAGGGGCTGCTCAGCCCACCAGCAGCTTGCCCCCTGCTGTAGCCAGACTGGCTCTGACAAAAAAAGAAAAAAAAAGAAAAGGATCAGGCCCCTTGCCATAATGTGACAGAAAAATTGAAACAGTTTAGTCCTCAGGGTTGTATTCTATACCCCACCATTTCGATTCAGGAGGTAAAGAATAAAACCTTGGGGATTAAACCCCTAACATGTGCACAAGCTTTCCCCGCTTGCTGCTCAAGGGGTGGGAGTGTTGCCAGACCCCAGCTAGCACTCTGAGGCAAAGGGGGGTGGTGTAGTGCATGCATCTGTTGAGGATACTGAGCTTTTACATTTCCCTCTCCCTGCTTCTTCATACTGTCTGAAAGCCTGACAGGTGAGGGAGCCAGCAGGGGGCTGGTAACATAGTGTTTATCAGCCCATCAACAAAATAAAAGCCTCTTGCATTACTTCAAGCTCCTCTTAAGCAACTTTTTCCACAGAAGGAATGGAGGGACATTACCAGCTGACCTGCTGATTAGCTCCAAAGTGTCCTAAGTAGACATTGTCCTGTCTGCCTTTGTCCTGTCCCATTGAAATTGGAGACACACACACACACAGAGACACCTCTCAGCATTACCTAGAATACCATATGCCCAGGGTCCGTGGGGCTGGGGTCTGTGCTGTGGGAGATGGGAGGAAGGGAGGAGAGAACCCTGTATGAGCAGTGAGCAGCGAGGGGGGAGGGACAGGGGGAAGCAGGCAGAACCTGCTGAGCCTGCAGTCTCCACCAAAGCTCCACCTAGGGAGCAGAGGAGCAGGACCAGTCCTGTTCTCTGGAGCAGACAGCACAGCCCAGGGCTGCAAAGCATCTGGGATGCTGGGGGACTTCTGGTTTAACATAAATTAGGAAGGGGTCTGGGACAGAAGTTTCATAAACTGGTTTGACCAAATCAGTTAAGTCTGATACTACATACAACCAAGTTTATCTTAAACCAATTTCAACCATTTTGAAAGTGCTTTATGTGCACTGAACATATGTTCTATTACAGCTTTAAATGAGTTTCTGATCACTTAAACTGGTTTATGAGTAATGTCTATCCCTAGCCCAGGAGCCAGTCTCTAGTGCCAGGCTCTGCAAATACCAGCAAATTTAAAGGCACACTGTAAAGCCTGGCATCAGGGGCTCTGATGCCAGGATGCATGGTATGGCTTTAAAGGTGCTGGTGCCTAAGGAGCCCAGCATCGTGAACCTGGAAAGTCCAACAGCTTGGCTTTAATGGTGCCAGGGTGAGAGGAACCCAGGTGTGCAGTATAGCCCAGCACTGGGTTCCAAATTATGGAGTGCATGACTTGACTTTAAACTTGCTGTTGCCTGGGGATCCCAGCATCAAAGACTGGTATCCCAGTGTCAGACTCCCCCTGAGCCTTGAAATGTAAGTGAGTTTACAGCAGTTCAGCCCTGGGGAGCAGTTTCTGAGCCTTTAACATTCCACAAGTTCAAATTAAAATGTGATATAAACCAGCCGCAAAGATTCTTTGTGCCCTTCCTTCTAACATAAGACTTCTAGCAAATATTCTTCCTGTGAGGGTGTCCCAATATTGTAAACTTCATTTAACACTTTCAATGTGAACTCAAAATATTTCTTAGCTTAATTTGCTATCTACTGCAGGGATTCATCAACCGTTATTACTATTCATATTTCTGAGCGAAACACCCACACACTCTCAATAATTTTACAGGTGCATCAGTTCCCTCCAGAAAGGGGGATTAAGGTTCTATTCATCGCTACAGATACTCCGGTAGTCAAATCTCTGTGGATTGCTTATTTATTTTTAGGTAATGCAGCTTAGGAACATTTTGCAAGCAATTCATAAGTAGGGTTACCAAATGCCCAGGTTTTCCCGGACTTGTGCTCTCTTTTGGACCCCTGTCCTCATGTCCAAGCAGGTCTTTAAAATGTCCAGGATGGCTGCTTGGGGCTGGGAGCAGCAGGCAAGGTGATTGGCTGTTGGGGGTCATGTGCTCCCCACGCGGGCCCCAGCCAGATAAAGAGACACTCTGTGTGTGTGTGGGGGTGTGTGTGCATGCACACATGTGCAACTCAAGAGCTGCTTGGGTAGCAGGGCTGGGGGGCAGGGTGCTGCAGGTCAAGAGTGTGGGGCACCAGCAGGGCTAGGGGAGGTAGGGGGCTGTGGGTCAGATGTTAGGGGCACCAGCAGGGCTGGGGGGCAGGGGGCTCTGGGTTGGGAGTGAGCAGGAGGGCTGGCAGGGTTGGGGGACCAGAGGCTTAGGAGTGAGAGGCAGAGGCAGGGCATGAGCATATCACTGCCCCCCCCCAACCCCAAAGCCATATGCCCTCCCCCACCCCTCCTCCTCCCTCTCACAGGTGTCCTCTTTTTTGATACTGGAAATATGGTAATCTTGTCATAACTGAAGGCTTGCCAATGGAGACAAACCCTGCATACTGTACATGTACACAAATATTGATATGTCAGAGGCATTCGATTTGACTTGAAGCTTTCATAAAACACTTATATAAGCCACACCTAATCAAAGTCAGTTCCTGTGAAGCTGGTTTTGTGGGCAACTAATCATGTATTGAGTTACAGTGATCAAAGGCAAAAAGTAATTGCAAAAAATAGTTCTAGGAGAGATTAAAAATATCACTTTAACTTCATGTGCCATACTTATCCTTGAATTGTGCTTTAGATAATATCTTATAAGAAAAAGAGCTATTTAAACATACAAAGTTTATTTACTAAACTAGCACCAAATCATCACAATATATTCACTGGTTAAACAACCTTTAATCATAGGTGTTAGATATATTGACTTCAATAAGATGTAAACACTTATTTTGCTGACCATGGATGCCTTTAATATGTGCTCAAATGCTCTGCTGAACTGCATCCCCTGTAGCAAGGAAACTAATCTAATTTTATTATTTTCAGTATAGTCTGCATTGTCTAACTCTCATAAGCTTCAGTCAAAACAAGAACAAGCCCAAAATTTTGTGAATGTGATTAACACTCTTTCTCTCTCGCTTCCTCTAACAATAATTTTAATAAATTCTGAATCAATTTTTAAACTATAAAGTAAATGACCAAATATCCCATGGTTGCTGGGGAAACTAAATATCTTGAAATAAAACAATTCAGATAAAACGGTAATCTGGCCCAGCAGAGTACACAGTCTCACAATCTTCTATCTTGATCAAAGCAAACATATAAAGCACTAACTGACTGTCTGGCTTTCTGGGTGGCTCCCTTGTTTAAAGACAGCCAGAAATTGAAGACAGACAAGAGACTGGAATCAAAGAATAGTTAGGAACTAAGGCAAAAAGCTGTAACTATGCTAAGGATCCAAATGTAAGTGTGCTCAAACTGAAGATTGATAGAACTAGCTCAGAAAATTTAAATTCATTGATCTAAATAAATAGGATTTACAGTCTCCATTTTTAACTATGATTTAAACTAGCCAGAAAAAATCCCACACATTGACTTAAGTAATTGATTTGAATCTTGTTTTACGTGGCTACTCTTCATTAAGCCTATGCAAAGAAGCTAGTATTCGCTTCGGATTTGGATTCAGCCTATTCAGGGGACTGTGATTCAATTCAGTGATTCAAATCACTGATGTGATTTCATTCAGCTGAATCTGATTCAGAGATTTAGTTGCTGCCAAATCTCCAAGTCAGCCAGGCCAGGCCCATCCTCCTCCATTCTCCCAGCCCAGCAATGGCTGCCCCACCTCCCCCAGCTCCCAGCACTTTTTTTTAAAAAAGCCCCAGTTCACTGGGTGCCGCTGGGCAGGGGAGTGATCGCTGCTGCCCCCCACTGCTCCGTGCTGCATGGGGGGGCTCTGCACTAGCCCCCTGACTCCCCATCTCGCCCTCCACACCCCCATACATTCCCCACCCAGGCCAGCTCTGGCCCTTTAAGAAAAAAAGCCTGAAAAAAACCCGGGACTCATCTTTCCTGCCAGTGGGGGCAATCCCTGCTGCCCCCTCCCACTGCCCCACACCATGTGAGAGGCTCTGCACAAGCCCTCGAAGCCCTGAGGCCGCTGCAGGAGCGGTGAGTCCTGGGGCTTTTCTCCATTTTTTTTCTTAAAGGGCCAGAGCTGGCCCCGGCAGGGCAGCCATGGGGGGCTCATGCAGAGCCCCTCATGCAGTGTGGAGTAGTGGGGAGAAGCAGGGATCACCCCCCCTGCCCAGCAGTACCAGGTGAGCACTGGGGCTTTTTTTTTAAAGTACCAGGAGCTGGGGCAGGCGGGGCCAGCCATGGGGGGCTGGGGAGGGGGCGTTGGGGGAGCGGGGACTTACCAGCGGGGACTTCCCAAATCATCAAAGCTCTCTAAATCTTTTCCGAAGATTTGGAGAGCTTTGAATCATTTTGAACCTTTAAATTGGTCCCGATTCAATTTTGATTCAGAGATTCAGCCACCGAATCTGGCCGAATCTCCTCCGAATCAAATCACCACCCAAAGCTTCACACAGCCCTACTCTTCATACAGCTTATTTTAAGATGCAAGAACACAGACCAGGAGTGGCACTGGCAGGAGTTAACTGCTTCTAGGAGCAGTACGTGCAGCCACTTGTGATGCCTGGGAGCCATGTGGGGAACCCAGTGTAAGTAAGTTGAGGTAGAGAGTGAAGGGTGGAGGATTGGATGGGGTAGGGCAAATAGCTCTACCCGGGTGTACTGAGTCTGGGAGGGGTTGGTGGAATCAGGGTGGAGGGCGTTGATGGGTCCATGGAGGAGGAAAGGAGGTTCCTCAGTTGTGGAGGCTTGAGGGCTAAAAATAGCCCAGTCAGGGTCATGGCAAGGGTGGTAGTACTGCCCCAGGGCTGGGGTAAGTGCCTGCTCTTTTCCAGCCCCAGGGCTGCACTGTGAACACATACAGATGTTTGGAAGTTCTGGTTAACTCTTAGACCAGATTAAACCAATCTCAACCTAAGTTAATGCCACCACTCAGATGAACTAATTTAGATTGAGTGCACCTTTTTTTTTTTGGTGATTTAAACCCTCTGCACATCTGCATGTGTATCAGGCATTTAGACTAACCCATGGTTAAATCATTCCAAGTGTAATGCCTGTAATGTACTCATTGACTGCTGACTATTAAAGCAACTAAATTTAGCCCTTATGTTAGAATTTTTATTAGAACTGGTTATTGACCAAGTTAATACATGTTGACTATATGCACTGAGTTGTACTCAGTGATTTGCATTCATTGTTTCTATAGAAGGCAGGGTAGGTTTGCATTTTATAGTCTATGGATGTCTGTTAACATGCTGGGAGGCTGTTCCAACATGCTGTCATTACAGCACATCAGAGCAGACTCAATTAATGAAATCTGTGGAAGCGTGCTCCAGTCAGCCTCTGTGTTTCATCTGTCTGTACCCCCATGTTTCAAAATGATGGCAGGGGTGCTTTAAAGCTTATTTGATGTTAGATAAACCACCTTCACTGCCATTTTCAATCACAGGGATGTTGATACATGAGTCGCTGTGGGCACTTTAATTACAGCAGTTCTCAGAACCCAAAGCAGAGGCAGGCTGGGGGGCAAACCCCACTGCCCGACACTGCATGGGGGGGGGGGGTTCGGCTCTGTCATGAGCACCCAGAGGCCCCAATCACCGTTCCTGCAGCTGGTGAGTGAGGCATTTTTTTTTCTTTTTTAATTGCCGGGATCCTAGGGCTGGGCAGTGCAGCCATCAGGGGTGGGGTTGGGCGAGAGGGAGATCGGGGACAGGGAGCTGTGTGGGGGCGCTCTTCCACATGGTCCCAGAGCCCCCACAGCCACTGCTACAGCTGGTGAGTGAGGGGTTTGTTTGTTTTTTTAAGTGCTGTGAGGCTGGGGATGGGCAGGGGGATGGGGCCAGGCAGGGCAGCCACGGGGGCTTCTGCCGCAGTTCCCCCGGCCTGGGGAAAGACAGACACAGCTGGAGGAGCTGTGGGAGAACCTGCAGCCACCGGCTGTGCCTGCCTCTCCCTGGCTGATCTGAATTACTGAATCTGTGCCGAATCCTCTGAAGCTGATACAGCTGAATCAATTTAGGACAGTGATCCAAATCTCTGAATCGAATCACTGTCCTCTGAATCTGCTGAATCTGAATCCAAATAGAATACTTCCCTATTTGCACAGGCCTAATGTATATACCATGTTATGTCTAGTGTTCCTTAAGATAGCCACAGCTGTGCAAGTAACATGCAGGCACAGATTTATGAGCCTTTCTGTCTGAAAATAAAGTCTATGAAGTATTCTGCCATGAACTTCTTCTAGCATCCTCAGAAATCATATGATTAAGTTCCATTTTTTGTTAAAGTAGTGCTCATGAAAGGACTAAATGAAGTATTTTGGACACAGCTGTTTTCCATTTAGTGTCTATACGTCCTAGTGGACTCCAAGATGAACATGAGCCGGCAGTGTGATGAAGCTATCAGAAAAGCCAATGGCACTTTATCGTGCATCAGCAGATGCATGACGAATAGGTCCAGGGAGGTGATACTTCCCCTCTATAGGGCGCTGGTCAGACCGCAGCTGGAGTACTGCGTGCAATTCTGGGCGCCACACTTCAAGAAGGATGCGGATAACCTGGAGAGGGTCCAGAGAAGGGCCACTCGTATGGTCAAGGGCCTGCAGACCAAGCCCTACGAGGAGAGACTAGAGAAACTGGACCTTTTCAGCCTCCGCAAGAGAAGGTTGAGAGGCGACCTTGTGGCTGCCTTTAAGTTCATCACGGGAGCACAGAAGGGAATTGGTGAGTATTTATTCACCAAGGCGCCCCCGGGGGTTACAAGAAACAATGGCCACAAGCTAGCAGAGAGCAGATTTAGATTGGACATTAGGAAGAACTTCTTCACAGTTAGAGTGGCCAAGGTCCGGAACGGGCTCCCAAGAGAGGTGGTGCTCTCCCCTACCCTGGGGGTCTTCAAGAGGAGGTTAGATGAGCATCTAGCTGGAGTCATCTAGACCCAGCACTCTTTCCTGCCTATGCAGGGGGTCGGACTCGATGATCTATTGAGGTCCCTTCCGACCCTAACATCTATGAATCTATGAATCCCACCCCTGACCTATAAAGAACCACTGATCAGAGTTAGGCTTAGTTTTCACCTAACCCTTGGCCCTTTTGCTGAGCTTGCCAACAAAGATGAATGAGTTCCAAGTTTAAACCCAATATTGCTCTTCTTATTCAGACAAAACTAACAATAACTTTAGTTCTTTCTGAATTCAAATCCATTGCACTACCATTAGATGATACATTTTATTCAGTACTTTCTCAGACTGCCTTTGAACTGGTGACCTAGACTTCATTAAATCTGGATGAACAGTCTTATCTAAATCTATCACAAAAATTTACAAATTGCCTCCAAAATGGGTGCATCTACATAAGCAATTAGTGCACATGAATAAACTGCAGCTTACTGCTCCAGAATTAATTCCTCCCAGGAACGTTGTTTGAATGTGCACTTGGGAGCAATTAACTCCAGTACAATAAACTCCATAGTTTATTCAGGCACAGCACCTAGAGCCCAGGCAGAGCATCCCCAGCTGGCTTGGAGCTCAGGGGGTCAGCCTGCCAGTCCAAGGCTGCTCCAACTGGCCTCAATGTGCTGTGGAAGGGCTGGTTGGGGCATAAAGGTGCTTTGCAAAAGTGCATTTACAAGTACTACCCTGCTGCAGATTTTATTAGTTTTCTGACACCTAATAGGGGTTTACATGTAGATGCTGAGATATTTACTGCAGAGATAACTGGTGAGCTGCACAGTAAATGTCTCATGATGATGCAGCCAATGTGTTCTAAGAATAGACAGACATCCATTGATGCTATGTTTCTCACTGGTTCCCAAGATTTAGCTTCTCAGGTAATATTGTAGGTATACCTAAAAGTACTGTGCAAAGATCCAAAAAAACTATCTAGCAGGGCAAACACGGCTTTAGATCTGATTCCAATAAACTACAGCCAGTCTTTTCCTGAATGCAAGTACTGTAATTGTTTTAAATATTTATATTTTCCTTTCCTAAGTTTTTCATCTTTTGTTGCTACTTAGCTGGAATTGCAACACTGGTAAAAGATTTAAAAATAAACTCAAGAGGGAAATACAAAACAAAATTAGAAAGAAAGTGATTTCCACAAAGTACAATCTTCAAGACTTTCCTATTGAATACAGGATGGAATAAGTTTTTAGAGGGAAGGGTTAATTTGTTCTGACATTTTACCACATGTAAAGTAAACTATAATTTACAATCAAATGTTATTTGTGACTTCAGTTTTTCTTGGCTTCAAATCAGGCAACCAGGATGTTAACATCACGTACATATAGACAGGGAAAGGGTACTGTTTATGTCATCAGATTTATAAAGAAGGATTTTGAGAGCAATTATGATTTCTCAGTGTGTTCTTTCCTAAACGAATCTATGTCTTGGCCTGACCTACCTTGCTGACTCAAAATGTGTCTGTAATAGCTGACTGCATCAGAAACAGACTTTATTTTTTTCCCTAGTGCAAATGTTGACAAAAAAGCCTTCATATTTAACTCTTAAACAGCAAAAGAAAAGTTTTTTTTAATCCAAGTCTGTTTACAGGCAATAACATACTTCCAATATGAGTCTTTTCAAAAAGAAAAGATCATGGATCATGCTGTAAAGAAAGAGATCCTTATCAATAGAGCACGGTGTCAAATATGGATTTGGCAAACAGCCCTATCAGCTGCCCCCTGGTGCTACTTGTGGGTCTTAAGAGATGACCACAGGCAGCATCAAGTCAAGTACAGATGCCATGCACTTGACATTTAGTGCCTGTTCCAGCCTCTCGGGGACTATGCCATAGAAAACCCTCCACTGTACTCGCTCCACTGTACATCAACTCTATGGCAGATCTAGTAGCATGTCCCAGAGCAGCCACTGCACATAGCATGGCCCTGGAGTAGGACTGTGCCACAAGTGGCATGCAGTCTGGCTGCTCCAGGACATGTGCTAGATCCAGAATGCAAGGATGGTCTGTTGATCTGATCTGACCTGACCTGTGAACTGGCCCTGCACCACTCATCCGGCCCACAGGACCAGATGAGTTGGACATTCCTGCCTTAGAGAATCTAAGAAAGCAGATAAGGATATGAATTTAACTTTGAATATTTTTAAATACCTGCTATTCTCTTGCTTAACATGTACAACTTGCAGTAATGTTAAACTGGAACTGGAAGTTCACTTTACGGTACATCTGTTTCATAGTTTCTAGGGTCAGAAGGGACCTGAATAGATCATCAAGTCTGACCCCCTGCCCTGGGCAGGAACAAGTGCTGGGATCATAATACCCCAGCCAGAAAGCTATCCAACCTCCTCTTGAAGACCCCCAAGGTAGGGGAGAGCACCATCTCCCTTGGGAGCCCATTCCAGAGCCTGGAGCCCTAACTGTAAAGTAATGCCTCCTAGGCATATCTAGCCTGAATCTGCTCTCAATCAGTCTGTGGCCATTATTCCTTGTTATCCCAGGTGTTCTACTTTTGCAATATTCCAGAGCATGTGGAAGTAGCAGTGTACTCAGAAGTACTGTGGAACCCATATAGACATACCTTAATTAGAGATGTTTCTGAATAGTATGGTTGCCTGTTATTGACTATATATATGCCATTTCAGTCAGGATTGTAAATTTCTTTCTATAGTCCTTTCCTTTCTCTGACGAGCAGAGTTTATATTTTACCTCTGTGCCATCTGGTAATGAACTTTAGTACTATTAGACCCTGACTCTATTTGTATTGTTATTTTAGACCATAAGCCTTTTGGGATAGCAATTATATCTTTTCAAACTCTGGAAAGATCATTGCTTACGTAAGTTACATAGCAATGCTCCACACATTTCAATACATGCTGTCTTTGCATATTTTAATTGGCCTAGTTCCCCACAGAACCAAGTACCATGAACCATGTACATATTTCTCAAAAACAAGACCTAAGACTTATTTAAGAGTAAATTTATATATTAAACATAAGAAAGGATTTATCATTTATGAACTAAAAGACATTTGGTAAAGAAATATTTCCATTCCTCATGTTTTCCTGATACCTGCTACAGCACTGATTGTTACACACTATAATTCTATTGGGGAGCTGGTGATATGTTTTTTCTAAATGATTTTTTTTTAAACAAAACTGCTAACAAGTCCATTAAGAGTTATCAAAAAGAACAGTCAATGATGTATCTTCTGACATCCTTAAACCAATGATGGTTGATACCTTAGGGTGCCTACACACATGCATCGAGGCTGTTCCAATGGGCTGTAGTTAATTGAGTCTGCTGGAGCATGGTAAATACCATGCTCCAGCAGACTCCAGCATCATGTGCATCAGCATCCTCAGTCTGAAAAATGGCATCAAGGACACTTTAACTAAAGCTTATTTGATGGGTTTAGGTAAAGCGCCCCCACTGCCATTTTTCAGTGCAGGGACACTGATACATGTGACACTCCAGGCACTTTAATAAGAGCAGCTTTTGGAGCCACTCTAATTATAGTGCCTCCCCCCAAACTCCCAACTTCCTGAAGCACATGTGTAAACACTCTTAGAAAGAATGCCAGGCATAAAATATAATCAGGATACTCTGTTCATAGAATCTCCCTCTAAAAGCACCTACTATTTGCCAATATCAGAGACAGGATACTGGACTGGATGAACCACTGGTCTGATTCAGTATGGCACTTTGATGGTCTTTTGTCAGCTGTTTTGCTATTGCAAGAGTTTTTTTTAAATGTTTGTATCGATTCAAAATCAGATAAACTGCTTAATTTCTGGTTCCAGTTCAAGGCCTATATCCTTAAAATTCCTCTGTCTTCTAGCATGAATTTCACTGAAAAGTAGTGAGTTCCTATATAAAATAATAACATTTAAAATGTTATAAGAACAACAAAAAACAAACTTAGTCCCTCTCCCTGTTGGAGCTCCAGAAGTTTCAATTATGATATTCCAGTTTAAAAAAAAATGAAATAAATTTGTATCAATGTCTGTCCTCTACCAATCTAACAATCATAACTTTATTCTTTACACAATTACAAATATTTAATTAATATATCAAGACCTTCCCTTTCTTTATAGCATGTATAGTTTCTAGTACGGATAGTGAGAAATGCAGCATACTAAACCTTACATTAAAAATACTCATATTTACTACTTATGAGCCAAATGGCCAGTCAGTTTCATTTCTCCTTCACTTTTAATTCTGGCCTGCCCTGTGTCTGTTCTATTCTATGTACATTTAATGAGGCAGGACTCTTACAGGAAAATAACATTAACTAAGTAACATCAAATAATTAAAGGCTGTATCAAAATGGAGGAAGAATTAAGGGTGCGTAGGCAATTGTAAATCCTACATTTGCTAACTCCCAAGTGTTTGGCCTTGGACCTAAATAACATTTTTAACAATCTTTTTCTGTAATCGCACTATCCAAATTTTTATATAACAGAAGTACAAATGTTTTATAATGCTCCCAAACATGCATAATTCAGATTTGAACCTGAGCTACTGTGATTCAAATTTCTACCGCTAAAACGCAAGGTAGACACACACCTTATAGACTAAGTAAATCAGAGATCCATAAGCTTTCATGAGCAGCAGATTACTTCATCAGATACTATCAATCAGTCAGACAATCAAGAAGAGGCATACAGAATTTAAACAGCTTATAATACAACTGAAACTAAACTGAATTTTATCCAAGATATGGGACTATGATCTGATGACATGAGTTGTTGATCATGAAAGCTTATGCATCTCTGATTCAGTACTGAGTACAGAAGTATTGCTTGGGCATGCCGGGATGAAATCAGGAAGGCCAAAGCACAACTGGAGTTGTGGCTAGCAAGGGATATGAAGGGATGTGAAGTAGGGTTTCTACAAGTATGTCTACAATAGGGGGTTTAAGGGAAAGTATGGGTTCTTTACTAAATGAGGGACGCAACCTACTGACAGAAAATGCAGAAAAGACTCAAATACTCAATGTCTTTTTCACCTCAGTCTTCACTGGCAGGTCAGCTCCCAGACTACTGCACCTATCAACACAGTTTTGGGAGGAGGTGAGCAGCCAACAGTGACAAAAGAACAGGTTAGGGACTATTTAGAAAAGCTGGATGTGTACAAGTCCATGACGCTGGACAGGATGCGCCTGAGGGTGCTGGGGCAGTTGGGCAATGTGACTGCAGAAAACTCATGGTGATCGGGAGAGGTCCTGGATGACTGAGAAAGGGCAAATATAGTACCCATCTTTAAGAAAGGGAAAAAGGACCTAGGAAACTAGACTGGTCACCCTCATCTTATCTCCTGGAAATATCATAAAGAATGTCCTCAAGGAATCTATTACTAAGCACTTGGAGGAGAAGGTGATTAGGAACAGTCAGCATGGATTCAACAATGACAAGTCATGCCTGACCAACCTCATTGCCTTCTATGATGAGATGTCTGGTTCTGTGGATATAGGGAGATCAGTGGATGTGATATACTTTGGCTTTAGCAAGACAACATTCTTTGGGTAGATGTGGTCCTCAAGGTAGAAAAGAAACTAAGTAGCAACAAGTTACTAATACAAGTTGTTGTAATTTAGCTTCTTTTCTACATTGGAGAACACCAAACAGCAGCAGTCTCCCAAAGCCTGAAGAAGGGGTGTTTGTGCCTGAAAGCCTACAAAGAACTTTTTCCCAACTATTTAGTTGGTCTAATAAAAGATATCACATCCTCCCAAAGAAGCTTACCTGTGCTGGGGGCGCAGAGACAAAGAGGCTGTGAAGAGCCCAGCGATGACCAGAGGCCAAGCTAGGTTAGGGCCTCATAGAGACAATGTGTGAATGCCATCTGCAAGGCTTGGGGCATTGTAAAGGGGCAGTTTTGGAGCCCCACATCTAGCCCATGAGGCTGTGAGGCATCCATTTTGAGCGGGACCCAAAAAGGGGTCCAAGATCCCACACGGTTCATCAGGGTCCATCAGGGCCACGTCCAAACACAAACTCAAGGGCAGCCCCCCTATTTATTATAATTACCAGCAAGACATGGCAGGTGAGGAAATGGGTGCCCATTTGGCAAGATTGGCATGGTCATGGAGCCCTAGGGACATCATGGCCATCCCTGGGGACCCCATCCTGTGACAGTGGCCCATATGAAGAATAAACTCTAGGAACCTCAGGTTAGGTCTGGAAAGGGGTAGAAATGACCAGTCAACCCTCTTTCTAAACCTTCTAGGGTCTTTCCCCTAGTAGAGTATATGGGCTGGTGGGGCCAGTTGTTGTGATAAACATTCTGCCAACTCTTAGATATTCCCAGGGCAATGCGAGTAAGTTGCTTCTGCTTTGGAAAAAAAAATGAGAGTCGTGTAACTTTAAAACTTTTGTGTCTGCTTATTATGTTGGCGGGCTGCCAGAGTTTTCTTGAGGAACATATTCAAGAGAAGGGATACAGCATTTAAACAGTTTATAAATCAAGCTAAAACTAAACTGAAGTTTACAAAAGATAAGGAATTTCTTTAACAACAGTGCTTTCACATGCTGCTGAATTTCAATGGCTTACTGGAAATAAAAGGGGTGTAAGCATGGCTCGAAAAAGTAATATTTTTTCTTTTATTATAGAAATTGCTAGGCAGTGAGACATAGTTGTTCCTAGTAGCTCCCCTATAATTTATTCTGCACACTTTCCTGAAGTAACAAAATATACTGTCCAATGTTTTCTGTACTCCCAGTTTGGCATTTATACTGCTTTATGCAAAGGGTAGCAGGAATACAGGATGAGCGCTAAGACATCTTTATTTTTTCCCCTTTAGGATCTAGACCACTTCAATTTTCATTAAGTAATAGTTATTTACACCCCAAACCTCCCATAATCACATTTTGCCTCAGAATGCACTTTTTGTTTCATAATGTCAATATTTCTTAAATGTGTTCATTATTAGACCATTCTTTATTCCCTAGCTGATCCCAAGGATCACAGTGGAAGAGTATGAGAAGAAAGTCTCTTATACTATGGCATTCATCATTATTTCTTGAAAGATAAGGCTGCTTACTACCCTCCCCTTCCTCCTTACAAGTGTAGAATTAGGTTATAGAGGGTGCACCTATACATGCAATTCATGCAAAGCAATAAACTCTGGAGTAATTTGAGCCAGAGTATATTACTTCTGGGTGCAGCGTTTACACATGTGCCCAGAATAGCAGCGATTTGAACTGGAGCAGAGCAGTTTATATCAGGGATGCTCCTGCCCTGCTCTGCTCTGCCACAACAGCCAGGCTCCAGCGAATAGCAGTGGGTGGTGATGGTCAGCAGCAGGCTCAGGGGGACAGACCCAGGCAGCAAGTGGTGGCTTGGTGCTGTGGCTGGTAGCAGTGGTGTGGCCTGGTGTCCAGGGGGGCAGGCCCAGGCTGACAGGGTCATGGGGGTTCATCCTAGGCTCCAGGTGGTGATGTTGGGTAGCAGAGCAGCTGCTAGGGCACAAGGGAGCTGAAAGTTCAGAGTTGTGTGGCTAGGCACCAGGCAGGAGTCTAGCCCCTTGTTAGCTGGGCTGACTGAAAGTCATTTCTCCTGTAATGCTTGTCATACCCTATATCTTGTTGAAAAAAATCTTTTCTTTAAGTATGTTTGCTAAAAAGTCTTCAAAGAAAACAGAGGGAAAACATAAAAGACTCTATGGGTGTGTGTACATGTGCAATTAATGCACCTTAAGGTTACTACACATTAAAATAAGGTGCAGTGAACTGCACCCAAGAATGCATCTACACGTGTGCCAGCATCGGGAGCAAATTTGCTTTCAGTGGGATTAGTTCAGTCCAGGGCTTCTCCTGCCTCCCCCACCCCCGCCTGCAGCAGCCAGGGGAAGTTCCAGGCTCCCCTGGTGCCAGCCCCAGGATGGCAGGGGGCACAAGGGTCAGACCTGGCTCCAGGGAGCAGGGGGGAGCTGTTCCAGAGCAGGCAACAGCTCCCAGTCACATGGAGCTCAGGCTCACAGCCCAGCTCAGCAGCATTGGCTTGGGGCAATGCCCCTTGGATGAGTGGCAGCAGAGCCCTGAGCTTTTCCCTCACTTCGCTTGCTGAGGGGACTGGGGCAGCTCTCTCCCCAGTCCCAGTGATGCTTAGATTCTGACTTCTCCCAGGGACAGGCAAAGAGAGGGAGCTGACTGGGGCATGTGCTGCATGGGCAGTACTGCATGGGAAAGCAAAGTGAAGGGAGAGCTCAGGGTGCTGCTGCTGCTCATCAGTGGGGCATGGTCCCAAGCCAGCGTTGCTAAGCCGGGATGCAATCCTGAGCTCCACACTGGAGCTGTAGACAGCTCAGCCCCGGCCCCCTGTGGCCCCCTGCTGCCTAGGCAGACCAGGAGGAAACTGCCTTTTAGCATGCTTTGACTGTGCTTCTTACTGTAGTGGTGCAACATATTTAAACTTATGTGTTTAGCCGGAAAATACTGGAAAAGAAATAGGATGGAAGAAGATATTTCTGGGAGCAAAGTGTTCCTGGTCAGTGTCTACATATGCTCTACTGCACAGTAGCTAATGTGTGATTAATCTAATACCTGTATTTCTTGGTACTAGCAAACCACACATTAGCCTAATTTACTCTGCAGAAAGTCCCACACATGTGTAGACAGCGATGCTTTACTACACATCAGATTAGTTTAATGTGCAGTAAAGTATCTCATGTAGATGTGCCCTGTCAATATTCTATATTGCCTTATCATCTGATTAGCAATATATATTTTTCTGGTCTCTGGGTTGCAGAACAAGATCAGACAAGACACATTTCAAGCCTTGTGCACACTAAAACTAAGGGAAAGCCATTGTGTAAGTGTAATGTAATTTCTTCTGTATCAGATGTTACAATCTTGTCTAAATTGTATTAGATGAAGAATAGAAACATTGCAATTAAAAACTAAAAATGGAAAAACTAATATTCATTCATATGCAATATGAACATTCAACTGTAAAAGATACCTTTACAGAAATGTAAGACAGAAATAATGTTGTTCTCTTCAGTTCTGATGTATAAGATTTAAATTTTGAGTCAGAAAAAAAACACAAACATCATGTGCTCTACAAAATTTGTAGGCCATAGGCCAGACTGGTTCCAGATAACATATTGACCAAGGCATGACCAGGGAGTATATTCTGACAGAAGGGACCTTTTTATTTTTATAACATCCTCAATAACACCACCTCATTGCGACTCAGATTTAAAATTTAAAACAGATTCAAAGCAACTAAACAACAAAAGATGCACAAGGAAATATCTTGTTCCATTATATTTCTTTTCCAGACTTTTCCTGCAAAAGCGGCACAGTCAAAGAATGCTAAAAGGTAATAAATTTTGTGTGCAAGCCAATCTAAATATTGAAAATAAAGCTCTCTCTGTAAGAATGTCCTCTATAAACTTTTTGTACAAAAAAATGTATATAAGTAAAATTTCTTTAATAAGAAATCCAAGCAGTGGATGCTGACCTCTACTGGTCAATCAATGAACAACACTGTAGAGAAATAATGAAAAATACCGTTACAGAATCTAAATATTAATATAGTAATGTATTATAATATTAATATGTAATGGCCCCTGTTGTTCGAGCCATATGCTCAGCACATGGCAACCTGAGGCCTGTATCTAGGGAAAATATGTAAAACCCTCTGGCTTCATTGGCCAAAGGAAGCAGAGGATGCTTCAGGCACACTGGCTGGAAGAAAGACTGAATTGTGGCCCTCCCAATTTGGACAAGGCTTGGGTGATGTCACACCAGGTATATAAGAACAACTGACTAAAGTTCTCTCTCTCTTTCTCTTGGGGCTGCTGAGCGCTGCATAGGTACATTGGGAGCCAGAAAACCGGCTCCCCATGGGAGGTCTCCCTCCCCCCGCCCCTTCACAGGACAGGCAAGCAGACACTATTTGAGGGAAAGCCTCAGGTAGAGGGAGAGAGTCTGTTTTGGAGTTTGAGACTCCTATTTCCTCCCTCTTTCTTTTTTTTTCCCTTAAGTGGGTTAACACCATGGGGTGTTAATTACTGAAGCAAACTGTCCAGGAATGGGTCCTAACAGTTACTGGCTACAAGGGGCTGGCCCTCCCTGTTTTGTATTTGTATCATCTCAGCACAAGGTATAGCTGAGATCAGATGTCCAGGCCACAGCCATAGGCCTGGGCCCCCTTTTGTTTCTGCTGTTTCTACAGCTATGGTGTTTCAGCCTAGCTTCATGGCTGAACCCTAGCTACATGTTCAGGCCTCAGCACAGTATAGGACTGGCCAGCTTTTGCGGCCCAGTTCAAGCCTAGTGAGGTAGGCCTGACCTCTCCTTCAAAGTTTTCTTTTTGCAGTTTCTGCCCAGCAAAGCTGGGATTGGGTCCAGGAAGTCAGTGGTGTGACATGCTCTCTGGAACCACAGTTAACCCGTCAAGGCCACCACATGCAAGTGGGGATCACCCTACAGTGTTGCAGGAAGCAACAAGGGGCCCCTTGCAACACAGAAAGACCTGCACTATCTAGCAGCTTCCCGTGGCCCAGTGAACCCAAGGAGCAGTTCAAAGGACTCTCCAGTAAAGCCTCTCCTTCCAGCCAATTGCTGAAGGGCAGGTATAAGGGTGCAAGTCCTTGGAACTGCCTTTTGGGTGAGCCTCAAATCCCAGGCTGCCTGGGCATGGGTGAAGCCTCCCCAGGGGGGTGCAATCTATGAACTTTGCCTTGTAGTTGGTAGTGCTTTAAATTTGTATTTAGTGTTTTCTTTGTTTTCTTTGCCTTTGTTTCTGTAATAAATTTATCCTCTATATTTACACTGCTTGCAAGGAAGGGGTTTTGTTTATGTGGGACACCCTAGCCATTTATTTAGTGTTTCCCCAGTGGTCTGGGTGGGGGCTCAAGCCCATGTAAAGTATTTTTAGACCCCAAAATTGAACCAGACCCTTGTCACTGCTTACCGGTGCCTGACACAAGGGTCACTAATAATAATGACAGAAGCATATAGTGGACATTTTGGAGAAATTAAATTTTACAACAGTTAAAATTCTGATAATTGCCTTCTGTAATATGCAGTAGTATCTGAAGATATAAGACATAAAACAAGCAATCTTTGAACCTATACAAGCACTAAAAAACATTTATATTCTTTCAAGTTCCACCCAAAAACCAGAACCCATCCCAGAAGACATTAGCCCTAGTTCTTTCTGTAGAACTCTCTCCAACAAATGAATATCCTTTTGAGGTGTGGTAATCTATGAATTAATGATCTACTGCAACTTATTTTTGCCCTTGAGAAATCCTGAACCCTAAATGACAAGCATGGTAAAGTATAATCTATACAAGTAAGCAGGGGTGGGCAAAATGCAGCCTGTGGGCCAGATGAGGCCTGCCAGGCCATTCTATCTGGCCTGCAGGTCCCCGAAAAAATTTAGAAAATTAATATATATCTGCCCTTGGCTACCTGTCATGCAGCCCTTGATGGCTTGCCAAAACTCAGGAAGCAGCCCTCTGCCTGAAATAATTGCCCACCCCTGAAGTAAGCTCTTGCATTAACTGTAGCATCTTGTTGTGAAGAAACCTAACGGCATTAGTAGAAGCATTGCTAGCAGATTGAGGGAAGTGACTCTTCACCTCTCTCTGGTGCTAGTGAGGCCACATCTGAAGTACTTTGTCCAGTTTTGGGCCCCCCACTATAGAAAGGATGTGGCCAAATTAGAAAGCATCCAGGCGAAGGCAACGAAAACGGTGAGGAGCTGGGGCACATGATTTATGAAGAGAGGCTGAGGGAACTGGTCTTATTTAGTCAAGAGAAGAGACGACTAAGGTGACCTTTAATAGTAGCCTTCAACTACCTGAAGGGTGATTCCAAAGATACAATGTAGTTTTTAACCACATTTCCCCAAATATTGCAAGTAATAGGAAATTGGAGGTTTTTTCACATCAGAATTACAAATTACTAAGCATTTATACTTTCCCCTGCCATATTTCCTACAACCTAGTCTTCCCTCCGTTTTAGCCATCATTATGTAAGCAAATGTTTCTAGCCAGTAGGCATTCTAATACCAGAAAACAACATGAAGCAGAATTAAATATTCCTCTCACTCCTTCAGGTGGAGGCCTATGGCTTTGTTATTTTAAATGCTAGTATATGCCAGGAGACTCATATTGAAGGAACTTTAATCTTGCCGCAAGGCAAGCTTGTCACAGAGTGCAGTCGCATTTCACACAGTCCTATCCTAGCTTTTTTTCTGTGTAGTGGCTACTGTTTCAGGCAACAGAGCAAATCACTCAGTATTACACATTATCACCAGGGAACCAGGCTTTCTTCAGGAAACCATTTGTAAGAGTAGGTTCTTCTTACGTGATAGGGTAAAGTCCCCATCATACTCTTAACACAGCACAAAACCATAGTATTAGCATCCAAAGCCCAGTCTTTCTGGGTAGGAGTCTTCTTTTAGTCTTATGAACAGAACATAAACCTTAAATTATCTTTGGAGCTGGTTGGCTTCAAACTTTCTTTTGCGAGTCCTATTCCGCAGCCTGGTTTTGTCTTTTAGATGCTCACATTTTTTTTTCCTTTTAAGATGCAGCTAGATACACCAGTTTGTTTGAGCTACCACAATATTACCAGAATCACATTGCATGGTGCTAGAACTAGCCTTCTGCCACAACACATAATGTTTATTTCAGTCTTTTTTTTAAAAGAAGTTATTTTTCTCAAGTATTTTTGCATCTAATCAATAATTAGGGCTAACCTATGTATATTAAATGATCTGTCTTTAGAGAAAGTATAGGCACAACACCCAGACGCATTGTGTCTGAGGTACACACCCATTGTAATAATTCTAGAAAGCTGAAGGATTGCATGCAAAAGTGGCAGATAACATACTTCTACTGAGAACATGACAGACTCCTTCTCTATTAGTCATCTTGTCTTTATAAGCTAAAAGACCGAACTGTCTTTTTGGCATCTCATTATGTTGCAAGGTGAGGGAAATTTCCCTTTTCCTAAATGCTCACATTGGTGATTCTGATTATAAAAATTAAGCAATCAGTGGATCACTGTGGGCAGAGTGTGTTAAAGAAAAAAATGTACAGTATATGCTTATAGGTGTTGCCTTCTGAGATGCCTGTAGCTTTAGTGTGGAGAAGAACATTACACGTTTTCAGCATTCTTTAATACAGGTGAGTTTATATCTGTATTTGGCTTCTGTATCATTTGTATTAGTATATACAATAGGCTTATATTTAACAATTTTAATATACCTATGAAAGACAGATATGGTTGCTGTTGGAATCCAATTGTTCTCAAAGCTACTTTGTGTTGCTGATTCTAAGAAGAAATTGCAACAGTGTACTAAAGGTTCTTTCCAATAATACATTTCAGGTTTTACAAGCCTTTAAGAATCTAAATCCCCTTTTTATTCTTTTGGTGCCACAGGCCTTTTTGAATTAAAATGACAGCTTATGTTTAGCCAAGCTATGTCAGATATATAACAATCCTCCAGGACAGCTTGAACGTAAGAACAGTACTGTTATATTCCCCATTAATATGCTAACTCAGAGTTACTGTTAGAAGCTGGGTATTTTTCACTTTATTCTCTAGTCTGCAGAAATCCAAAACCCCTGATTATATGATTCAATGCTAAGAAAAATGCAGGCTAATACTCCAGTAAGTTCACACCCATAATAAATGTGCCAAGAACTCTCAGGCTCAACAGAAATAGCAATTCATGGCACTGACCTTGTAAGATTCTAAGCAATGTAGAGCCATGGACCTGAATCTGATGTTCCACGTATATTTCATAGATTTAATAGACATTAGGGCTGGAAGGGACCTTGAAGATCATCAAGTCCAGCCCCCTGCCCCAAGGGCAGGAAGTCAGCTAAGGTCAAAGGATCCCAGAAAGATAAGCATCCAATTGTTTGTTGAATAAGTCAAGAGTAGGTGCTTGCACCACTTCTGGAGGGAGTCTATTTCAGGCCTTGGGAGCTCAGACAGTAAAGAAGTTTGTCCTTATGTCTAGCCTAAAACAATTATGGAGGAGTTTATGACCATTGGTCCTTGTTATCCCTTGGGGTGCTCTGGTGAACAGATGTTCCCCCAGATCCTGATGCACACCCCTTACATACTTATAGGCAGCCACCAGGTCACCCCTGATCCTGAGCTCTTCCAGGTTGAAGAGTCCCATAGCTCTCAGTCTCTCTTCACAAGACCTATTCTCTTGCCCTCTGATAATGTGTGTGGCTCTCCTCTGAAATCTCTCAAGCTTCTTGACATCCTTCTTGAATTGTGGAGCCCAGAACTGGATGCAGTACTCCAGCTGCAGACTTACCAAGGCCGAGTACAGTGGGAGGATGAATTGGTTTCTTTCACCTAAGTTAATGGCTATTCTGTGGAGAAGGGGAAGGGAAAGGGCCTCTCCCTTTCTTCCTCTCTGGTCTTGGTTTCTTCACAATAAGGAATGGGACATTTTTGAAATCTCAGGAAAACTTTCCCAGATATCTCAATACAAATAATATACACACATTTTATATAATATAAAATATTCTTTGAATTCAAAGATCATCAATGGAAGTATTTAAAAAATATAAGAATCCAAAAATGCATGCATTTAATTCCTTTTTGTATTCATAATTATCAAACAAATTAGTAGCACTGTGCAAAGCTTCGGTCCCTGATTCGATTCGGCAGAGATTCAGCCCGATTCAGTAGCTGAATCTCTGAATCTGAATTGAATCAGAGGACCCCTTAATCATTCTGAATCGAATTGGAACCCTCTGAATCGATTTGGAGAGATTCAGAAAGATGCGGAGATTTGGACATAGAGACAGCTTTAAATGTTTTTTCTACATACCTCTAGGTAGCAGGGGCTCGTGAATGCTGAGGTGTGTGAAGCATCCCACAGAAGCGTTGGGGGCTCCCCAGCACACTCGACAGCAGACACGGAAGTGGACCAGAAGCACTTCCAGTCCACTTCCGGGTCCACAGGGGAATGTGCTGGAGCCCCACTGTGCCCCCCTGGCTTGGTGTGACTAGTGCCTCCTGGGGTTCCCCTGTGGCCAATCGCCGAGCCAGGGGTTGGGGAGGGGGGTGCAGCACGCTCCCCAGCAATACTTCCAGTCTACTTCCAGGTCTGCTGCTGAGCACATGGAGTTTCCCCCCGTGCTTCTGTGAGACACTCCATCTGTCCCAGTATTGTAGCGATCATAAGCTGTGCCTGCTACCTCAAGGTATGTAGAAAAAACTTTCAAAGCTGTGTCTGTGTCCAAATCGCTGATTCTCTGACCCAGCATTGAATCTTCAGATTCAGATTCGGCTGAATCGAATCAGGGACAATGATCCAAATCAACAAATCGAATCACTGACCCTGATTCAGGCCAATTCTGAATCCAAATCAAATAGGGCCCGCTTCACACACCCCTACTAATTAACACAGCAGCTTCAGTGTATCATGTATTCAGTGTCCCCATGGTTCAAAATGGTGGCAGGGGTGCTTTAACTGAAGCTCATTGAACAAGCTTTTAGTTAAAGCGCCCTGCTGCCATTTTGAAGCATGAGATACTGTATATATAAGATGCTGCAGGAGCTTTAATTAGAGCATCTCCCAAGAGCTGCTCTAATTAAAGAGCTTCTCTCCCCAACCCTGGAGCTTAGGTTAAGATGCCCTTTAATTTCCCCACATACCCGCTCCACGTAATTGGGTCAGATAGCTCCTTTATTTTTCAACAGAATTCTTTTTGTAGTTATGCACCAGTGTTTAAAACAGCCAAATCATACAAATGTTATACTTTCAGCTAACCTTTAAAATCCATCTTTCTGATCTATACAAACTGTATTTTAGGGAAGAATAATGACATCTAGTGATCAGACAGGAAACCACAGCTGTGTCTTCTGTAGCTCGAAAAGATTTAATACACATGTTCACCTTGGAGTTCATGACAGTCTTATACTCTTCTAAGATTACTAACATACATAAGTCTTCATCAAATCTGACCTTATGTACAATGTCTTACATACAAAAGCTTGCCTAACTCTATTCCAACTATGCAGTTGGTCCCATAAAAGAACGTAACCCTAAGAAATCTTTGCCTCTTAAATAATTTAACACAGAAAATGAAAGGCAGCTCTCTTCTCTGGATGCTAGAATCAAAGTGCTCAGAGTTTTGTGTCAGTCCACTAGATAATGTAAGAAATTTGTTATTAGTATTCCAGTTACAGATCAAAATGTATGAGGCTATGCAACCATATGTTGCATAATATTATTCTGAATAAATGTTCCTTTCCTTATTGGATTCTCCTTTAACTGTGGCTGTGAAATTTTATTCCTATTACAGTATCTTATATATTGTACAGGCAGTCCTCAGACTTATAATACAACTGGTTCCTGAAAACCGCATCTTAAATCAAAATATTGTAACTTGGAACCAATTTTCCCATAAGAACAATGTTATAAAAGGAGGATTCATTCCTATATGATGCTTGACACAGCTGCCTCCAGCTGGTAAGTCTGTTGTGTTGGGGAGAAGGGAAGGGGCATGGTGGGGCAGATCAACACCCTCGCAGCAAGGGAGGGATTAGGGCTGGGACTGGGACAAGAGCTGAGGCAACAGCTGCCCAGCTCAGGTGGGGGGCATGGGGAGGGGGTGAGGCAGCTCCCATTGCTGTGTGCTGCCAGTCCGGAATGGCATGGGGGTAGGGCATGTGCCTCCAGATTTGCATGGGGCAGGCATGGCCAGGGCTGCACTGGCCTGTGCTCTGGGCATGTGGTGGAAGGCACTGGGAGAGGGGACTATGCCCTCCTGCCACTCGCCAAGCCGGGGTGGGCCAAAGCTGCTGTGCGGCCTCTGGACAAGCGGTGCACAGCAGCAGGAGCTGTCCCAGCCTCCTCACACCTCCCAGCGGAGCAGTCCCCCACACACCCTGACTGGGTGAGCAGCAGCAGGGCATGGGGAAGGTATGTGCCCCTGGATCTCTCTGGGTGGGCTTCATTCTGGGCAGGGGTTATGGGGGAGCTACACCAAATTTTGGGGTGGCTGCAGTCCTCCCATAGCCCCCCACTCCACTGCTTGCCCCACCCTGATCTGGGGGCATATATCCTCCCATGCCATGCTACTGCTCGTCCAGCTGGGGCAGGGCATGGACACTACTTGTCTCAGAGGTGCAGAGAAGCCGAGGTGGCTCCTGGAGCTGCATGCCACTTGTCTGGAGGCAGTGCATTAGCTCCACCCCACCCCGCCCCAGCTGGGCAAGCAGCAGGAGGGCAATGTAGCTCCTCTCTGCCATGTGTACAGCTCGAGCAGTGAAGGCTCAGTCTCAGCTGAGTGCACATAGATCCTCTCTTGCAGCATGAGCATCCCAGATTTGCCATGCTGCACATGCAGCACCCTCCTGCCGCCTGGCCCTACCCTGCTCTTTCCTCAGGAGCCGGAACGAAGCAAAAGCTGGAGGAGGGAGGGAAAGCCTGAATGCTCCACTCAACTATGTGCCTGGAGTAGTGGAGGCAGCCACAGCTGGGCCTATAGGCTGCCAGTTGGAAAGCCCTGTTGCAAATTTTTTATATTACATTTTCCATCTATGCTGTAATATCTTACTATTAAGACAACATATGCACTTTTTCACACAAACAAATGTTTGAGACCACATCGCAATATTAAACAGTTGTAATCCATACTTCAGGTGATTTTTACCTATCATGTTCCACACAATATTATGCTGTATGCTGAGTTGAATTGAACTGTAATGTTATCGACTCCACTGTGCTATTATGAAAACTGACTTATCTCCAGCTATTCCTGGTTAAAGACTAGTAAGTAGTCTGTGTCATATGAATTAATCTTGGATTATTTTTACTTAATTCCTAACAAATGAACCCTAAAATTCACCTTAAATGTTACTCCGATAATATTGCAGTAATTTAGAATCATTCCCTTGTAAAATCAAAATTACATGTAATCTTTATGGCTCCTGTTCAGGAAAACATTTGAACATATACTTAAGACTTTCCTTATTCAGCATAGCACCTTAAGATATACTTACAAACTCATAAGTATCACTGAAAGTTAAGCACATGCTTATGTGCTTCTCTACATGATTATGGACTTAATTATGTGTTTAAGGCATATGCTCAAATGGGTCCTTATAATTTACTAAGCCCCTGTTACTTATGTAATGAATAATACTGAACATTTCTAAAGTTAATTTGTTTTAAATGGTGAAGTGTGTGTGTGTGTGTGTGCGCGCGCGCGCTCTCATGAAAGTAAATGCAAAGAACTTGGTTGTTTAAACTTGGTCTAAAATGTTATTAAATATAGCACATGTACAGAATGATTTACTGATAATATACCAACTTTCAGGTTAATGACCACAAGAGTTGCCCCCAAATTCCAAGAAAAACACATGACACAAATGCAATTTAAATTCCTGCTTACAGCTGATTATTTATATAGAGAGTCTTGTCATGCTGTAGATACTGGAATAGAGGTTTCTTCAGATACCCTGGTATCTTGTGCCTCAGCAAACAACATTTTTAGATTATTAATACTTCAGATTCCATACCATTTCTAAATGATACCCATTTAAGTCCTGTGAACTGACTGAAATAAAAACTGAATTAACATTTTATGTAAAAACAACTTATGGAGGACAGTGAAAATATAGCATCTGAAGTAGCTCCTATTTATCTAATATACAAACTACTGAAAATGGGCTGGGGGGGGCAGAATATAAGCTATTGTATTAAAGACGACATCTGCTTTCTAGTATAAGCAACAAAATATCAATTATGTAGAGTTTTTTTAATTAGCACTACACAGGATAAAAGAGTGTTTAATGAATTAGTCCATAAGGTAATTGGGAGTAATAACAAACAGTTACCTTACAGACTTGTTGCACAGTAATTTTGGGTGGCTCCTGAAGCTCTTAACCCCTGGACTGTCCACACATTAACATCTTAAAGTGATTTTAAGTACTCATTATGAGGACCAAAGTTACACCACTCCAGGGAAGGATTCTATCTCATCTACACTACCCAGCTGCTGTTCCATTAAGGTGTGGCCACTCTCCACAGATATGCCACCAAAGGTGAAGTTCTCCAGTATCCCAGGATCTTTCACATCTCTGCCTGTAGTGCAGGGATAGAAACCTGTCCTGGCTCACCAGCCCTCTAGTTGCAACTTCCAGTTACAGTTCCTAGTCCTGCCCCTGCTCAACAGGCCTCTAATGGCAAGTCACAGCTGTGCAGGTGGGGGGACAATCAGAGAAGGTTTCTAGACTAAGGGTGTGACCACGCTAAACTCCAAGCTATCATTAACACCGATCAATGTTTGGATGGGTGTGTAAGCCCTTAGAGACAATCAATTTTTAAATGTAACAAGCCAAATTTTGAAGTCCTGATTTTAACAAAATGTTATGATTTCAACCCATTAGATTAAAATTTTCAATGCAAGAGGGTCTTCAGTTTATTCTATTTATATAGAGTGACTACCATATTTTCAGTTTCTGTAAAAAAAAAATAACATTAATAACAAAATCAACAACCACAGTTTTGGTCCCATGTTTATGGTGTGGGTCTAGACTGGATACTAAGAGGTTTCTGAAGAACAACATATACAATAATTTTGAGTGCTTCTAAACATTCAAAACTCATGGAAGAGATGATATCTTTTATTAGACCAACTAGATATTTGCAAACAAATTATTTTATTTATTTGCAAGCTTGCAGGCACACTTGCCCTTCATCAGGCATAGGAGAGAGCAGAGATTGTAAAAGTTCTCCTAGGCAGAAATGAAAACTCTAAACATCCATGTTTTTGTGATGGAATTACAGAAGTCCCTGAAACATATCTGGCCTGCTTTGTATTTATGACTCACCGTATGGAAAAATCAATTATTAGTTTAGTAGGGAAGACTTTCAGCTTGAGAGAGAATGGAACATATTTCCTAATTTGTCATTATAGTTCAGAACTGGAATATCCTCAAGTACTCCACACTGGAGCATCTAGACAGTACACTGTGTCCCAATACATTCCGTGGATGTAGGGAAGTACTTTAGGAGAGAGGCATCAAACCACACAAACCCCTGGGTATAGACAAAGGCAGGACAAGTAGTGGTGGTGACCACAAGTGTTAATGTGTTGGCAGCAGGAAACAAGAAACAGCTACATGTCCCAAGAAGAGCTCCATACCTTGTATTTTGATGGCATCCCCTACCTCCACCCTGTTCAGCCCGTTCCCAAAATCCCAGTTCCTCTGGGAGTCCCATGGGCCAGGCAGCATGGTTCCACCTGCAATACACTGGACACCCCTAACATATTTTCAGGATTCTAATATGATAAAAGCCTAAGTCTGTCTGTCTGTCTGTCCACAGTGCTTTATTTGCACTCTGATTGGTTGATGGAAACAGCCAATCAGGGTGCTCCAACCATGGGGGAGCACAGCTGTGATTCTGAAGCTGTGCTGAGGAATGGACAGATAGTGGGGGACTCGCCTCCCCCACCCTGCTCCTTGAAAGAGGCAGAACAGTGGCAGCATGGGGCGTTAGGTGGTGGCACTCCATCCCAGCCCCCTCTCCACCACCACTCCATCATTCTTGATGGGCAATTGCCTAGTATATAATATAATCCCATTCCTGTTAATGACCAAGGCAATCCTAGTCATCTACTAAATCTCTGGTTGTACAAACAAAGCTGTTATGGATCTTCAACACAGGCTTCAGTTACAAAAGACATTTAAGTATTTATCACCCTATTTTCCCACCTCTGACAGCATAATTTGTTTTGAGAAATCATGGGACAGATATCTATTGGGTATCTATGTGGGCTTAAGTGTGACTAAGTAATTTTTTTCCTCTTTTCTCAAGCGCCTGAAAATCTATTAATGCATCTGCTTTGTAATAGATCATCAATAACATCATCTTAGCCTTAACATTAAGTTACACAAAAGGCAGCACAGAAGCAAACCCACCCAACCTTTTGCATTAACACTTTTTCAGGGACTCAAGCAGGGTAGAATAGGCAGTTCTGTCCACTTCGTATCCAATAGTGGGTGGGATAGAATCTGGCCCCATATGTAAAAATGGCACCGCATGCACCTAATGATACACAATAAAAATGTTAACCTAAAATTATTATTTTTGAGCAGAGTTACTTTCTAAAACTTATTACTTGAGCTCTGAAAAGAAAGTGGAAATATTGCTGCTGTTCTCCAACCCCTCATTTGCCTTCAAACCATGAGATGAATTAGATACATACTATATGTCTGACTCAAACAGAAACAAAATGAGACAGGAACCTTGTTTATAAGCTGCTTCCATTGCTAGGTTACAAACAGGAACAAAGTATCATAGATTTGTACAATATTAATCACTCATCATTAACTCTGTCCAAACCTCTGACCTTTTCAAATCAGCAGAGGGAACATAAGTTTCATATCACTCCAAGTACTCTTGGATAATACACTATAAAGACATGAACTTAAATGTTTAAACATTCAACAGTTGGATATCTAGTTTGAATCCAGGCAGAAAAGGTAAATAGGAATTAAATTTATTGCAGCTTGAGTTAGTATTGTAAACACATCTGGCAAAGCTATCCTTCAGCTGTTTCACAGCAGGGCCAAATTTTCAAGGAAATGAAAGGCTAAGGTAGGGGTACAAAAATTTTTACTTATGCCCTGTTTAGCCCTGCACATGTTTAATCTAGGAATGCATATCAGGGTTATGGAACACCTAAACATGCTTATGTGTGTATGTTTAGCAGGAAGCTTGATGCTCCTGCTAGTTTAAGAGCAGATAGGCTGCAAATGAACCAGGCTGCATGTGTGGCAGAAGGCAATCAGGAACCATATGACCCAGAAGGGGGCTGGGCTTTCAGCATATAAATCCAGGGTCTGAGCCAGGCAGGCAATCTAACCCAGGGAGCTATGGAGAGAAGAGATCCTGAGCAGTAGGGCTACAGAAAGGATCCTCACTAACAACCAAACTGAGGTTAGCAAGACTGGTGATTTAGGGATTGAGACTGTAGAGTCAATGAAGGTTGACCTGGGAGTGAGGCCAGCACTTGTGGGATAGGGGCCATGGCTGGGGAGCAGGGCCACAGACAGAAAGGGATGAAAACCAGGGTCAGGGAGCCTGTAACCCAGGAGGGGCAGAGAGAGACCTGGACTGATGCCCAGAGAACAAGCAGGGTCAGGGATCCTGAAGGTCTTAACTGGCCTAGGAGTGGGGCCAGGGACCAGGAATCGGAGCCAAAGGTTGAAGAAAGGCCACAACTGGAGACTGCTGGGGCCAGGGCCCAGGAGTAGGGGTCACAGGCTCAGGAGGACCCCAGCCAGAGTGTGCTGGGGTCAGAGACCCACAGCCCAGAGAAGGACAGAGTCAGGCTCAGGGGCCCAGAACATGGGAGAGGTGGAAGAGACAGAGCCAAGAGCCCAGTGCCTCCAAGAGGCAGAAACAGGGCCAGGGACCCAGACAAAGAGCTCAGGTATGAGTGGAAAAAGACCAAGGTCTGAGCCCAAGAGGGACAGAGAATGCAAACCTGAACTGGGGAGTGATTGGTAACATCTGTGAAGCTTGGCCATGCCTATGTGGGGAGATGAGGAGGCCATGTAATTGGCCATTAAGGTAATGAACAGTAACACCTCTGTTCAAGTGTGAGACCTTGCTTGGGGAGCCCCAAGGCAGCCTCCTTTCTTATAAAGACATAATCACATCAAGGCATGGCAGAAAAGCTGAAGGTGAGATTGCCTCAAAACAGTAGAGGGAGCAAGAGCTGAGGGGGCTCCAGGGGCGTTGCAGCCACCCTTGGGGCAGGACCCCATTATATTATGTAGTTCTGAATTTTGTGTAGGAACTGGTGAGAGTTTGCTCCCTTAAGATGGGCATACACATTCAAACACACATCTGTTAACTAAAAACTGAAACCCAAATATTCATTTTCAAGGTTGCACTCTGCAAATTGTCTTAACTTATTCTCTGCTTCACAGTGAGTGTTCAAAGTTCAGTAGAAGCTTGGGACTCTAATCACTGTACATTTAATTTTTGTACAATAAAGCAGCAGTTTCAAATATGTAGACATTTTTCATAAAATATACTGAAACTCTAGTGGGCCTGATATGGGAGGTCCTGAGTGCCCCATTTCCTACTGAATTCAGTGGGTGTTGGAGGCACTCGGGACCTCACAAAATCAGGTCCTTCAGCAAGCAAAGCCAACATGCATCTTGTGGTTCATGCAAGTGACACCTTTTAGACAAATATTTAGAAGCTTCATTGGGATTGGTTTAAGACCAGGAATACTACTCTTAATTAAAAAAAAACACATATTAAACAATATCCTTTCAAGGATTTCAAAATATTTTATGAGTATTATGCAACTCAGACTCACCGTTTGCCCTTGGATATTATGTATTAACAACCTCATATGGAAGGTCTAGTAACTCTGTTCTCTTTTAATAACCCTCACGTAACTAGAAACCAGCATGTTCAGTTCTGCAAATTCCAGGTACTTCTGGTTGCAAGATTATTTTGTTGACTATACTAAGGTCATTTAGTTGAATAGCAAGTACTTCACCATATGTGAAATGCTAAAAACCTTGCTTACATAAGAGCTTTTAGGTCTTTGGAAGGAAAACTGTACACAAATGCAAAGTAATTTTACTATATTACTGTCATAAAGCAGGTGTGAAATTTAATTATCTTAACTGATATTATTCAACATAATCTAGCTTCCAGTTGGCATAGTGTTTTGTGGTAGTAAGAAAAAACGATGTCAATGTTTACATTAATGGTTAAAAATATTGTAAAAATCTTAGTCAATTGATTTATAATGGTTCTAAACAGCTAAATCCTTCACTAGAATTAAAAAAAAAAAGTCTAGATAGCCTGCTTATGACTTATCTATATGCTTCATATGACAAAGAACAGGAAGAAGATGTAATTTGAAAAGCACTTCCAAAATGCTGATCCAAAAACTACCAAAGTCATTAGTCAGATTTCAGCAGTTCTTGGAGCACACCCCAAATATACGACAGGGAACACTGACTGAACTGGTTACAACTTACAAGATGTTAGAATTTTTTAAGTGTATTCACTGTAGCTATAAATGCGCAAAAAGTTCACAGTGCAAACACTTACCCAACTATGTATTTCTTCATAAATGTTACTTACCTATAAAACAAACAAATAGAAAATAAGTAAATAGCGCACGTACATATGCCAGCATTCTAAAAGAGAGTAGACTAATAAAACATTTATACATAATGTAACAAGTCATCCTCTTACAAACAATAGTTGCCTATACACCACTGGTCAAATGATAGCAGTAGAATATTGAAAGGGATTTCCAGAGCAGGTGCTAAATAGTAGTCTCACTTTAAACTCGACTGGCCAAACTTCATTTTAGTAACTTTAGGCTCTTCAGGGTTTAAAATATCTTGCAAGTCCTGTACATTTTCAAGGATTAACTGCAAAGCAAAATTGATTTGTTTCACTAACGTGAGTTCTTGGGCATGAAGCTCAGGTTCTGTGATACTAAGGCAAAGATACAACAACAAGTTGGTTTCCCTTTCTAAACAGGCTACTCAAGTAAACAGACATTTTAGAAATGTGTTTTGTCCTGAAGAGGCATGCCATCAGCTAATGCTTAGTTGTGGTGTCATAAAATACTGTTCTTAATATCATGGCTCAAAAAATGATTTGTTTTATTGATACATAACACCTATTGCAGGTTTTTTCCCCCTGTGTAACAAATCACTTCACCAACGTTTTACAGTATGGAACAGAGGGACAACACTTAATGAGACCAAGTTCACACAGTGAATCAATGAAAATAAAACACAGCTCTCCAGACTGCTAGTCAGGTGACCTGAAATGCAGAATGATTAAACATGACTAATCTCTGCCCTTTGGATTTACTAGATTTAGGAATTCTACCATTAACATGAGCTCATTTATTTTGTCTTATACTTTTGAAGAAAAAAATTACTGATGTAATAAAAGGGTGGAAAAACAGAATCGTATCTGCCAAGCCTCTAGAGATCATAGACTGCCTACGGTCAGATAAAAGTCACAGGAATGTGGCTGCATCTTGCAGCATCATAAAATATGTAAAACCTTAATGCAATGAAGAACAAGCAATCTAGGCTCTATGCATAAGGACAAAATGTAGTTACAAGACATTCATCTTCAAGATAAGAAAGTATTGGACCTCTAAACTACTGCACTGTCACATGATCAGATTGTATTCAGCTAAATCTATTACACATTCTTCCATACTCCTGCATGTGAATGGATCTGTATCTACGGGCTTACAGATGTGTTGTTGATATGCAATGACTAACACGGCAATGCAGTTAGCAGCTCTTGAAAAGGAATTTTGTCAGTGTCCAACCTGTAAGATCCAGTGTTTATAACCATGGCACTGTTTTAACCCTTTCCTCTTCCCAAAGGGGTTGTGTGACAGTTATTATGGAAGAAAGGTAAAGACATAATGAAAACCCTCAAGTAAACAAACATAAGGACTAGGGACAAAGACAGTCCATTCATGTTCTATATTCAAAAAAATATAACTACAGAATTAAATCAAGCATGATGATAATTCTTTCCTGTTAAATTAACTTTGCACTTTATTCATATAAACAAATTCCGGCAAGCTTTTAAAAGTTGTTGGTCAAGTCCTACTTGTTTTTACCTGTTTTTTTTCACTGCATTTTAAGTATTTTGAGTCCTTTCAGACAAAGTACAGTAAAGGTCAGCTGTTAAGTATGAGCTAGTTTTACTTCCATTTTTTAATTCCTATTAGACACTCAGTTTCAAATTTAATTCCACTTTCCTGGTATCTTTGATAAGAATCTTTATATTTAATATATATTACATATTTGTATGTATACATTTAATATGTATTATATCAATTCTATATAATACATATTAAATGCATGTGCTCTATGGCGAACTCGAGAACCACTCATGACACTGAGGAAGGCCGACGCTCTGATATAACAACAAGGTCTCAAGGAATTCTGCATTCCCACTTGCAACCGGGAGAACCCTGTCCACAACTACTCAGTCTGGAGAATCCAGGTCAAGGCTGGTTCTGTCACTGCAGAGAGCCCAGGCTGAGGCCTGTAGGCAAACCAGGAAACAGTGTGCTTCAACCTCCATCTAGCCAGTGGACCTGTACCCACTGCAGGAAGGTTTGCTGCTCACATATCAAGCTCTTCTCCCACACCACTGCCAAGCACCGCTGACTGACTTTGTCCTGTCTCCTTTCACCTGTCAAGATGTTGGATGGCCTGAAGATGTATACATTTAATATGTATTATATAGATTTTATATATATAGTTATATTTATAATGGTAAAAACAATAGCTAAAACTATTAATGGCTAATTTATTTTTAAAATGTATAAGCCAGATCCTCACCTGGTTTAAAGTGTTTCAGAGGGTCTGAATCAATTTATCCCAGATGAAAATCTGGACCAGATACTGCTGCCACTCTGTTGGATAGCAGCAGAGGTATCTCTGCAAGTTGGTCTCTCAGTGGAGGAGAATTCACAGAGTTTGGGTATATTAAAAATAGAAAATGGTTTTTGTTTCCATATAAACACAAGTTCTTGAACAAAGGTCCTAAGAAGCATCTGTTTAAGAAACCCAGCCCAAACTTCAATGCCAGGTTGAGTCTCTGGTTAAAGAGCAAAGTGAGGAATAACTGCTGCTGTTTCAATGTCCTCTACCCAGAACAATATGCGCATGCGCGCGCGCACACACGTCTTATGGTAACACGGTTACAGAAGGAAATTAGAATATTGGGTACAATTGCACCACCTGGTGATCAGTATGGGTGACCCATGCTATGCTATTATTAATAAGGAAAAAACATGTTTTCCAAAGCAACTAGATATATTATGTTGTATGTGGGGCAAACCCAACAAAAGAGCACAGAAGAAAATAAATGCTAGTCTAAACTACTCCCTTTTTTTTACCCACAATCACTTTATAACCACAACTGCTGCAAAAGACTAGGACTGCCTATGGGAGACAATCTCAAGCCTGTTTCTCTGTCCTTCCACATATGTTAATTTTTACCAGAGTGTTTTTTTTCCTGTTATCAGTAGTTGTGGATGTTTTATCTTAGGAGCTGGTTATTTGGTAAAAGTCTGTGTACAATATGGCAGCCAAAGTGACCATCCTCAAGGGATACAGCTAAAGATATTGTATGCAGACTGACTGGAATGTGATGAAAGACAATCTGCCCCTAAGAGCTTTTTAAATTTATTTTTTGGGTCCCAACAAGCAATTAAACAATGAAAAGCAGGGGGACTGGAAAGGACCCATTCAAGAAGAGATGCAGCAAATAACATGATCCATCTTCAAGCAAGAATATAACCTATTACAACAAGGCTACAGCATCATCAGTTTTGGCAGACCACAAGGGGCAAGAGCAAAGGATTAGTGAGTCAGGGTCTAATTGCAGGTAGCAATAAAATCCACTTCCCATAGGGTACAAAAGGAGCTTTACTTTTTACAAAATTAGTTCAAACTAACAAATTCCAGCAAAACTGATATCCTTTCAGCTGATAGATTTAAAAACTACCATTAAGAAAAATGCTTTTAATTCCTGAAACTCCCATTTTGTCATACTTTAATGGCCAAGAATATCTCTTACACAACAAAATGTGAAGTGTCAGCATTTACTTCATAGAACAAGGGTATATTTATCAATCTTTCTGACATCACTGAGGCAGCTCCACTGGCTTCTGTATTTCTGTTGCCAGGTAACCAGATCACAGTAGGAAGGCCAAATGCTACTTCCTTTTCCTTATCTAGGTACCATAACTCAAATGCTCAACTTTGCCAACCGAGGAATTTTCTGGTTAATGCAAACATGCCCTTCTGTACAAAATGTGTCTGAAATACAATTGAAAAGGAGTGCACATATATTACAAAAGACTGCATCTAACTTACCATTTTTGTCATAAGCAACCAGTTTAGTCATTACACTATGCAGCCAAAGTAATCCATAAACAAAATGGTACTTTGGTTAAGGTTGTAAAAATCTAGCCTCTGATATGTAAAATAGTCACATCACCAAACAGTGTCTTTACAAAGAAGCCTATACAGGATTTAAAGAGTATAATGAAAGGCCCCATAGAGCAGCAGACTCTGTATAGGTTAGCTCTACTATACCCTCTTTCTTAACATAGATGGAATTAACAGGGTTTGAGATATTTATACAAGGCTGACAGATGTTTGAGTCAAAAAAGGCTGAGTTTATACACAATGGCTCGGTATTTTCAATTCCATATACACTCAACAATCTTCAATTAAGCACCCCAAAAATCAAGACTGACTTAAAAATAACCTATTTAAAACTAATGCTGATGATCTTTTCATTTGACTTCTGATTTCTGAATATTTTGTGTCCACATTGTTCACAAGTTTTCAGAATTTAGTCTGCATCATGAGGGATACAAACTTACCAATTTCAAAATGAAAACTGACAATCTCATGGAATCGCATGACTCCATGAACTAAGATTCAGAAAAACAAGCATGTCATGAACAACACGAAAATTCATAAGACAGTGGCACATATAAATAATAATCAAAGCAGCTTATGACTGGAAGGGAGTCATAAAATCCAGTTCCCTTCATTTTCAGGAAATCATTTACCAAAAGAATATGCTAAATCACCACTTCAAACCCTCAAACATAAGGTACAATATTCAAGAAATCAAGAATGCCCTGTGTAATGTCATAAATAAAATCAGGGGAGACAATGCCCTGCCACAGCAGCAACATTGAAGTGGTTGGTTAATATATGCTACGAAGATCCTAGGAAAAGGATCATGGCACACTTATACCTAACTGTTAGTGCTAATCAGACCTAGCAGAAAAATTCCTTCCTAGCCCAAATTTGCAATCAGTGGCTATGACACAAGACACTTTACCGCCCAGTAGACTAATCTACTGCACAGTAAAGCATCACCGTCTACAAGTGCAGGTGCTTACTGCACAGTAAATTAGTCTACTGTGCAGTAAATGTACTGTGCAGTAAAGCCAAATAACGTTAAATAACGTTAATTGGCACTTGTATATGTGCCTAATATGACCTTCAGGAAAAGAACAAGACCCCCTATCCAAGAACTTCTGCATTTTCTAAGTATCAGCAGGAGCATCAACACAATCCAGTAAAACCACCCAGCCTTAGCTCTGGCCAACATCCCAATACAGACCAAACTGAACAGATATTTACAGTTGAGTAGGGGGGCTCAGAACCACTGGGAGCTCTCCTCCATGCCTCCCAGGAGGCTGCTAGAGTGGCCCATCTCCCCAGCCCCGTCCTCACCCACAAGATGACAATTGTCACTACAGGCTGGTGGGAGGGGGGAGGGGGGAAGCATCTAAATGTATTGGCAGACAGTTTGTAGCCTTGTACTATTGTTGTTTTTAGGCCTGTTTTTTTCTATTTCCCTAGTATTCACACCGTTAATATACCTGTAAATGTTGATCATATCCCCTCTCAATCTCATCAGAGATGCTTGAGAAAAACAAATTACATCATTTGCTACTTTTCTAAAATAAGATATCTGAAGATAAAAAAGTAAGATTCATGGGACCAGATGGAGAGGGAAAGCAAGGTGGAGCTGGACTCTAGCCCAATTAGGAAGGTACTCCCCTGAAACAGGAGTCAGGGGTTCCATCAGTTTTGGGAGCAGGGAGCAAAATCCAGACATTCCTGCTCCCCAAACAGTGCTCTCATCACGGGGTGGTTACAGAGTCTCTTTTACTTTTGCTTGCTCTGTTTCTGCCCCCATGTATCTCACATTCCTTTCTACATTGTGCCATAATTTCAGCAACTGAAATGGAGAATTCCTACCCACACCTTCATCCCCAGTCTTGCCTACAACCTGATAGGGCACTCTCCTTGAAGACAGAAGGTGAAGAAGGGAAGATCCTGGATGAGGGTTCTAGCCACTAATCTATTATTAAAAAGATGGCAACATTACCATCCCCATCCTCTATCCATGCCTGCCATGCTCTTCTGCTCTCAGGTGTGCTTTCGGGTCCTCAGAGGACTAAATCAGGGTCACACTCCTCAGGGGATTTAGATGTAGGGATGCCTAGTTTGTGAAACCTGATCAGTCAAAACATTAAGCTCAGCCAGAATGGTAATGCCCATGGGTATATGCTATAGCAGAACTCAGTGTCTAAGTAACTTTACCAAGAAAGACGACTCTGGGAATCTAAGTATTTAAGTGTTTTTTTTTGTGAATTGCATTCTTGGGCTAAGACATTCAACTTGCCCAAAGTGAACTTATGGTCCCCAAGTCCTTTTTTGAATTTGTCCCTAAGTGATTGGTTGGGTGGTTTGGTTTGGTTTGGTTTTAATTTAAACACTGATAAAGAATATCTAAGATAGAAAAGAATACATCTAAAAATCTTAGACAACAGATTATTATTAAAAGTTTCAGAGAGCCAATTCCTACTTCAGATGCAAACCCCAAAGAGCAGAAAGCCTGGTCCTAGACTGTGTTGTTGTGGAGCATAAGGTCATTCTTTTCTAATGTTTCAAGGTGGCATACTGAAGCCCCTAAAAGGGATTCTAATTTACTTTTAAAAAAATAATCTTGTCCAAAGCAAATAGAATTTACTACAGCAGAGAAAAATAACTTTACTTTTACACAAAAAGGATCTGCATTTATTAATATGCTGCCTACCCAGAAGAATTCCACTGGATAGAAATCAATATTTTCTTGGCCTCTACCACAATCGTAGATTAAATCTTTGAAAATTTTCAGGCAAAGGCTCAAAGAAGTAGCTCTATCATCAACAACCTAACCTCTACCTACTACTTTATTTATCAATTGAACAATAAAAACTATGCATGGAGGTGGCAGCAATAGTACTCTGGTGCCAAGAGAAAACCATTATAATAAGGGGCATCCTTCATGGTCGCAGCACAGTCACAGCAGGTTCAAGAGAGAATGGTGCCAGAGCCAATGCAGTGTGTGTTACCTCTCAGCTCTACATTCTTAGGGAACCCTGGCACAGGACAGTCTATCTGACTCACAAATAATTCCCCCCCTGCCACCCCACCTAAACAAAACTGATTAAGATGCAGTGGGAGACACACCTAAAACCCTCCAGATAAGAGTACAAGAGTGAAACAACTGCCCTAGGTCTCATTTGCATCTGAGATGGAACCAGATGGCAACTCATTTACATGGGAGATAGAGAACAGAACGCCCAAAGCAGAGACTGCAGTGAATTCTGGGATCAGAGAAGCAGGGGAGCACTGCATGATGGGGAATCTGTGCTCCAAATGCTAATTAACCCATGTTTACACACACCTAGCTCAGCATTTATCAGACCAGTTCTAATCTAGATTTACAAAGGACTCCCCGCCCCCCGCCCCCCCCTCCCCACACACACACACCTCTAAGTTTAATAGGCATCTCGAGCTGTACATTCCCCGGTCCCACTATGGGAGGCCTATTTAAACTTGATTGACTAAAACTCGGTTGCTGGGTTAGGGAATGCTGAGGCAAGAGACCGAGTTCAGAGGGGGTATGGGCAACATTTGAACAATGGTAAAGGGGTTCATCACAGCATCCAACCTGTTGGAGCCTTGACCACAAGTGTTGTCATAGTTTCCCTGGGACAACTGGTAGAAGTCCTCCCGCCCAAAGGTTATGAACACTCCAATAATTGCCTTAAGTCTGTTAAAAGACTATAGTAAGGTCTGGAAAAGTCATGCTAAGCTGAGGCTTGTTCACAAGTAAAAATCCAAAACCCTGATGCTTCAGGCTATCTATTGTTTCTGAAGAAACCATGAGATATCCCAACAGCATATCTGCTATCCACAGGAATCTCAAACTGGCTCCCAAGTGTCTGGTTACTCCTTAACCTTATGTGTTTCCTGATTATCAATCAGTTTCTTGAGATGTTCCAAACCAGATAACCCATTGTCAAGAGAAAAGACAATGATTTACACTATTGAGAATGCTTTGAAGAAGCTGAACTGAGGGTATAAAAATCTGCAAAAAGCAGCAGTGTGTGTGCTTCAAGAGGAGAACTCTCTCTCACACCACCCACTGTTGTTCTCGGAACGCTGGAAGAAACAGATCGTCTTCCTTCAAGGATTGTGCTAGGAACTTTACCTGTCAGCATTGAAACCCGAGTGTCTAGGACTGGTGAGATCCTAGCGCTTGCTCTCTCTCTCTCTTTTCTCTCTCTAGGCATAAATTTCTGAACCTGAACTGTATTAGTTAAGCTTGAGCTAAGTTTCCCCAAATACTTAATGAAACCAGGGTAGTATTGTAAAGGTCTGTGTTTGTTTTTCCTTTGCATGTCTATTACTACTAGTACCATTATATATGTCATGTACTTAGCAATAAATAACTTTTATAGTCAAACTGGTAGTAACTGGGTATATTTTTCCTTCTCTACTTCTCCTTCCTCACTTGCTCTGCAGCAACGCTTCTTTTACCTAAGCTAAAGATCCCTGTGAAGCCCCAAAATACTGTGGGGTCTGCTCATCAAAAGGCTAAAGATTGGGACACGCTGAGTTTGAAACACATAAGGGGATCAGCTAAACTAAATAGTTTGTACCCAGGTTCAGTGAAGCCTAAGATCATGTTTGACCTTGACCAAAATTAAAGCAGCTATGGCAGATTAAACCTAAGTTAAAAACTTATGTTGACACTAGCATTAAAACTCAACTAAGGTTTTTTCTATCTTCTTTATTCAGCTGCCAAGCCACCTTTATTTTTCTAACTCTGTCCCTAACCTCCATCATATCTCTCAAGTGTATGTAATAAAAAAAGACATCCATCTTTGTAGTCAAAAGTTATCTACACTCCAAGCAAAACTGTGACCTTACTTTATTTATCTAAAAAAATAATGTATAATAAAAATGATGTAATTGAAAATAATATTATGTGACAGGAAGGAATTCCATAGCATTTGAAAATTCTGGCACAAATTATTTTTGCTACCCTCCCCCAGTTTGGCTCTATCACATTAGGAACTATGTTTGTTGATAGTTTGTTGACAGATTTGATTTCCTTGTTCTACAGTTGTGCACATGCTGGAAAGCTCATCTGCCAAGGCTTGGAACCAGTCTAATAGCTATGATGGCTCATGGAGATTAACAGCAGCCACTCATTAACTCTCATAGTTCGTTCCTGTCTGACTGAAGTCTAAAGCTTGCTCACTAATACAGACACAAAATGACAATACAAAATGCAGGACAATGACTATGATGTGGTTCACAGAAGCTACTGTAAAGTTATGATTACATTGCATAAAGGAACAAGTCATAAAAGGGCATTCCTGCCTCAAACCTCAAAGACAAGAAATACAGCTGGAGAGCCTTGCAGCACACTTGAAAAAATCCAATGAACTCTACCTATGAAACTTTACAATATATATTTTACAGAAATGGGACAGTCACATACACGCTGCAATGTGGGAGTTATACAATTGCTAACGTAGGTCAAAAAATACAGCAGTAACGTCACATATTGTCAATACTTTTACAATACTTTTGTTGTTGGTTTAGATGGGTTGGGCTTTTACAATGAATGATGTTTGTACATTTATTGCTAATGAAACTGACGTGCTAATACTGTGCTCAGCCAGGCATAATCTCACAATGTACCAACTTCCACACGCAGCTATGCCAATTCATTTCAATCCTGAGTTGTAAGTCCTGTTATTCTACTCCTTTCTGAGCATGGGCTGCCAACTGTGTTAATATGTGCCAAATATTTAAGATATAGATTTAATGTTTTCAGACATGTATATATAGGGCCTTGTTATACCTTACACTGTGAGCCACACAAATATTGATCTGTGGTGTTAGTGCTAGCTCAAGCTTGAAGCAGTCACATACAAGCCAGTAGGGGTCTGGAGGAATGAAAGGTAAGAATCCTTACTGCCCATTTCAGGCTTCCCTTCTCCCCTGTGCCTTCCCGGGCCCACGCCCCTCAAGGTTCCACCCTGCCCCCCCCCCACCCGCACCTACTTGTAGCTGCCTGGCTGGCTGTCCCTGGAGAGCAGGAAGAAAAGGGGTAATCTGCCTGCCCAGCCACTGCTGCTAGGCTGCTGATCTTCTTGGGACAGCCTTCCCATAGAGGAGCAGTTGCAGCAGACCAGGAAGGCAGGTTAAGCAGCGGGGGGAGAAGAAACAGTGAGTGGGGATCTGGGATACTGGGGAGGGCAGGGAGAATGAAGTGACCAGCAGGGGAGGGGGGGCAGGTGGGATGGAGAGTGGTTACACCTTATGCCAGAGATGGGCAGGGGGCACATGCTGCAGAGCTTGCCCACAGAGTGTGGTACAGATGCAACAGTGGTCTTCCCTCCCTCCACCCCCATCCCACTTGCAGCTGCTCCTGCGGCACTTAGCACTGGGGCTGAACCTCTCCCACCCAGAGCAGCCCGCATTGCACTCCCACCCACACCTGTCACATCCACCAACAGCACCACCCCAGCCCTGACCAGTGTGTACAGCTTCCCAGCAGGACGGCCTTACACCCGCTCAGCCACCTGTAGGTGACTGCTCATCACGATGTATGGGTAGAGTGGGTAGAAGGCAACTGGAAGCTGGAGCTGGAACTCTATGCACTGGGACAGGAGCTGCCTGGCTGGGTATGTGATGCACAGCACATTTCCCACAGCTGCCATCATTTTCCCATGCTACCTGCTTCCCAGTGCCACAGGGGCAGGAGGAGGAGGAGGAGGAGCTGCTGGAGGTGCGGGGGAGGCAAGCACTACCCAGGCAGCTGCAGCTACTGCTGATCTTCTTGGGACAGCCTTCCCATAGAGGAGCAGTTGCAGCAGACCAGGAAGGCAGCGGGGGGAGAAGAAACAGTGAGTGGGGATCTGGGATACTGGGGAGGGCAGGGAGAATGAAGTGACCAGCAGGGGAGGGGGGGCAGGTGGGATGGAGAGTGGTTACACCTTATGCCAGAGGTGGGCAGGGGGCACATGCCGCAGAGCTTGCCCACAGAGTGTGGTACAGATGCAACAGTGGCAGCAGCCCCACTGGGAAGCTGTGCATGCTGGCTAGGGTCAGGGTCAGTGCCAGGGCCATGGCAGTGCCATCAGCAGGCATGGGATGGGTGCAAGCAGTAGCGCAGTGCAGGCTGCCCCAGTCAGGGTTCAGCCCCATGCAGAGCACCATGGGGGCAGCTATGGCCTGGATACAATCAATTGGTGGGCTGTATCTGGCCTGTGGGCAGTATTTTGCCTACCCCGCCTTAGTCCAACATGAGCGAGGTAACACAGATCAAAGATAATCCTGCCCTGGTGTTCTGTAACTTTGAGAGGCATAATGAGTGCTTAAAACCAGTTTCAGGTGTTGATGTGCAGATAATCCAGGCGCTGCCCAAAAATAACAAGGCCCTTAGACTGTGAGCTTTCTGGAGCTGAATGTGTTCTCTACTGTAAACTTGACAATGCTGAGTCTGCTCTCAGCATTTAAAAGCATAATAATGCATATCTGACAAACCTGCCCTGTGGCTGGCGGGATAGGAAGCATTTGTACATGGAACGTTTCCTCTTAGAATGCAGGTGAACTGATAACACTATTTCCTTTGAGACTTCATTCTATTTTTTTCCTAAATTGGCCAGTTTCTTCCACGGCCAAGAATATTCACAGTTTTCTGTTTGCAAATGACAAAATCAACTAGGGCTGAGAAAGGAGTTTAGAAAGGATATAGCTCTACTGGAGGGAGGCCAGAGAAAAGTAGCGTAGTAGGCCTGGAGGGAGGGAGAAAAGAGCCAGAGAAAAGGGAGGGAGAAAAGAGCCAGATTAGCCAAGTGTGCCATATGATCCATGCACATTTTATGCCATAAAGTGGTGCTCTGAAATATGCAGCAACCTGAGAATTTTGACAATATTTATACAGCATTGGAAAGGAGACCCAAATATAACAGGCATATATTTTCAGAGTGCTTTTTTTAATTCATGCACAATATTTTGCTCTTTTCTTTTCAGGTTTGAAACCATTATAACAATTTTCAGAACTTGAAGGAAAACAAAACTGGTCTTTACCAAAGTCACTAAGGTTTACAGAATCAGGAAGTAATAAAATAGCTTTCCAATAAAATTATAATCTAATCTTGCATATTGACCAACAAAAACAGATCTTATAAGTTTATAGTATATAACATAACAGCTTAGTTCTATTTTACTACACCAAATGTGCCTGCTTTTTGGTGATTTTTAAAGCAAAAAAAATTCCATAAACTATAATACAAAAATTCAGTTGGAGAATTGAACATTAAGGCAGTAATTTCCTGAAAGCCTACCTTGTCAACAGAAGATAGGTAGGTAAGTATTTATTTTTCCTTCCAGTTAAAGCATAGAAAACCCAAAATCTATCTTAAGAAAAATGGCTTTGGTCACATAATTTGCAGTAAAATAAATAAATCCTGAGTTATTGTTAGCTGTTCATGAAGCATAGCCTTGGCATCACACTTACATTATAAATCTTCCCCTAACAATTAGAAACTAACTCAGTAGTAGTTTGCTATCTTTCATGTTCCCCTTAGGCAAATATAGTAAAATCTCACTGAAGATGAATAATTGCTGCATGTTAATCTAATCTGAAAACGTTTTGTTATACTGAATTATCAACATAAATTTCATAGGTTCAATTTGACACTTGAAATGAGATCAGGATTGATAGCATTTTAGCAAGACTTTCTTTTGTTGTTGACTTCTTATTTTTCATCTTTTTTTGGAGGAATATGGAAAACAGTGTTCATCGCTTAGAAAAGACAATATTCTTTATACCTTGTATTTTAAAGTGGATGCATTGAAGGAACCAGAAAAGGAAACTGATGGATCTTGAGAAAGTCCAAATAACACCCCACATTAAAAATGGTAGTAGTATATATATGCCCAAGTCATATCATTCTATCTAATCCAAATGTTTTCAACAGCTAATTTTGAAGTTAAATTGCATGTCATAAAAATTTACACCAAAAATTGGTGTAAAATTATAGTTTAGTGATTTGTGTTCAAAATTCCATTCACTGTGCTCTAGAGGCAGAGCACAGCCAGCTGATTGGGATTCAGGACCTCCCCAAAGAAATCAAGAATAAAGATGGGTATAGAGTTCAGATATCCTGACATTCAATCCTGTTATTTCATTTCATAGCTATCAGAAATCACAGAAATTAAGGACTGGAAGGGACCTCAAAAGATCAAGTCCAACCCCCTGCTCTGGGCAAGAATACTGCTGAGATCCCAGCAAGGTGTCTGTCCAGTCTCCCTTGAAGACTTCCAAGGTTCATTATTTCCTTTGCCTTCAGATCTCTAGCATAACAGCTTCTCCAAAGCAACCATGGAAGCTTAACCTTCCAATCATTTAAAAGTAGAGTGAACAATGGATTTATACACAATAAGGAATAATCCAGATCTTGCATGACAACAAGGTAGATAATTTACTGCAGTGGTTCTTAACAGGGATCCACAGCCCTTGGGGGGTCCACCCAGCCCTGCCCAACATAGGAAGGAGCCACCTTGGCCCCAACAGAGCTGAGGTGAGTCCAAAGGTAAGGGGCCATCTTTCGGGCAGCGCTGTAGGTGAATGGGAAAGGCTTCCATGATGCTGCTGCTCAGATGAGTGGGGCCCCAGGGCTCCCCACAGCCAAGCTCCACCCACTGCACACAGGGTCATGTGGGCAAGGCTGGCAAAATGAGCCTGTCCTCTCCCACTCAGGGAGCAGTGGTTGCTCCATGGTGGGGGCCTCAGGAAAAAAAGGTTGAGAATCCCTGATTTACTGGATCTTTTCAATTCCACTGCCTACAATTCTTGATATTAAATAGTTTATTTAAATAAAGAATCTTGCAAAACATATTTTTAAAAGTTAGCACTTCCTTTAAATGTAGTAAAATAGAAAGAATTAGAAGCTTCTTTTTAAAATGGAAAGATTTGAGATAAACATAAATACACAAAACAAAACATCTTCATTATGACACTGCACTATGCACCTGAAATGAACCGTTTCTCCCAGTAATGCTGCTGCTTCTGAAATATAGTAGGGTTACATTTTTTTCTGGGATTAACATAGCAAATGAAGAATGTATGGGATTTGACAGGGTAGTCACCAAGATCAATCATTTTGATGAGTCTCCCTTCCTTAATAATTATATTGTTATTTCTACCCTCTGAAATAAGGGCAAAATATCAAAAAGTATTTAACATGGCATTTTAGTTGTTATATAGGTTCAAAAGAACAGTTTTTGAAAACCCTGCCAACTGCTTCTGATCCTAAAAGCCCTTGGCTAACAAAAGTTTATGCTATATTTACCTAGAGACCTAAAATTCTGCTACCCTATACCCAATGCTTCCATGATCTTAACTGGACTTAGTGTCTGGTAGTCTCCCATGTTTCAGTCTATTTTAGGTTCATATACTAGGCCCCTTAGAAGCCCAATCCAGTAGGCCTCCTCTGAGCATTCCTAACACATACTAGAAGCACTTAGTTCAACATAGAGATTAGTGACCATGACCCTTTCAATCAAAATGCAGTTGAATGAAGATGAAAGGAAAGATAGTGATGCCACCCAACTTGTCTATAAGGCAAGTGGTTGAAGCAACTTGCCTAGGAATTGGAGATCTGTTTCTAGGTCCTCCTTAATCTCCTAAACCCACATCTCTTTCCTCCCAAAAGAATACCATAACTACCAAGCTGGAAGCAAGGTTGGGATATGGTCATGCTCCACTTCTCCACTTAAAACTGTACCTCTGGGCAGAAAGTAATGCAAGGTTTATTAAGGCAGGAGGAGGGAACAAGAAAAAGGAAGCATGATACCATAACCTAGCGCCAAAAGCACTTCTGAGTTCTGGTCCCTGCTCCAAGGACTGCTTTTTGCATTACAGAGCCACTGCATAAAAGAAAAGCAGGGACCAGAACCTAGGGACATGTTCAAATGTTCATATCTAACAGTAAGAAATTCTGCAAATTTTTTACTAGCAGAAAATTAGAAGCTGGAGCATACATATGTTTCAGCCCCCTGGCTGGAGGACTACACAGGTGAGCACCAGAGGGTTGCTCCCTGCGCCACCCATGTCCTTAGTGGAGCTCATTACTTGAGGCAACCTGTCCTGTCCCTTGCTTGGAAAATAGGCAATCCATAGGCAGGCCCCCAACATTTAAATTGCCTCATGCATAGCCTGTCTGGGCTGCACATGGGGTGATTTAAAGCCAGAGGCACAGAGAAGTGGTGCTGCCGGCATCCTTGCCCCTGGGGCCTGGTTCCCTGGCTTCTAAATTGCTGTATGTGCTGCCCAGCTGATTCCACCCAGAGGTGGGCAGGGTGGGAGAGGGAGAAAGGGGGACAAGGGATATTTCTCCCAGGGCTGCCCAAATTCGGGCAGCCTTGCAGCTGCAGGAGAATTGTTTCTCACTCCCTGCATGCCTTCTGGTAAAATGGGAGGAGTGCACTGGGTGAGGGCTCTTCTCCTGCTGTAGGAACCCTCCAAGGGCTCCAGGAGGGTTTCTGGAGCCAGCTGATTGGTGAGATGGGCAGGTGGGGGCATTCTTCCAGGACTGAAAACCCAGGAAGCCTCCAGCCATAGGCACACATGCCTCCCCCTGATCACTCCTTTAGGTGCCAGTTCTCATGGCTGGAACCCCACCTCAGGTGATTGGCAGGACAGGGGCAGGGTCATCAAAGAGCTCCCTGACAGCTCACCTCTGCCAGGATAGACTGGGTGTCAAGTAGGGCTGTGTGACGCTTCACTGGCTGTTTCGTTTCAATGCAGTTTTGACTCATTTCGAGCTTGAAACAGTGAAATTGAAACAAAACAAAGGGCTTCAAAACGGCCTCAAAACAAAATGAGGCCGGTTGAAATGTTTAAAAAGTTTCAAAACATTTTAAGTTTTGAAGCAGCAGCCAGGTGGTGGGAGGCAGGGGAGAACCAGGGCTGAGGTCCGAGCTGCTCAGCAGCCCCATGTGGCTCATCCCGGGGGGAGCACAGCCCTGGTTCTCCCCGCCTCCCACTACCGGGCTGTGCTCCATTGGGCTAGTGGAGCCAATGGGAGATCAGCGCCGGCTTTGCCCACCTCCCACTGCCGGGCTGCACTCCAATTGGTTCTGCCAGTCCCATGGAGCTCAGTCCAGTGGCGAGAGGCGGGCAGAGCCAGTGCTGCACTCAGCCTCCTGCCACTGGGCTGAGCTCCATGGGGCTAAGAGCTGCTGGGTGCTGAGCCCGGTGGAGGGAGGTGGTGTGCAGCCCCGGCGCAAGGTTTTTCTCCCAGCACAAATGGAACATCTGTACATAACCTAGGACTTCTCTTTTACAAAGAACCTTGTATTCTTTCTTTCAGGCCCAGACAAATCCACTAACCACTAAGCTATTGGATTGAAGGTTGGCAGCATCACAGTGGCTGCCTCCATTTCTGAACATGTTTTAAGACAAAAGAGTAAAACAGTCCCATGGTCACAAAGAAATATTTTTTGCACCAGAATCCAGGATATAGTTCTCAGTTTCACACAAGTACCTAAGTCCAGAAAACAAACACAACTTCAGGTACACCCTTGCGTTTAGTATTTTTATTGGCTGGTTTAGACTCTCCCCTGGTCAGTGTACTGGCTGTAGTGAATCCCCTACTGGAGTGCCTAATTCAGTCCATTTCCTCTCTAAGAAATTTAAGCACCCAACTCTTAAAACCAGAGCTAAATGTATTAAATTTAGGCATTACCTTATCCAAGTCCCTTTTTGGAACTAGATTTTTGCACCTGATTCACACATTTAGGCACCTAATTCCCATCCCTTAGGGACCTTGAATTTATTTCAATAGGAACATAACCATCTAAATCATCTAAACACCTTTGCCAATCTGAGTTTAACTGTATACAATTGTACTTGTCAGCGAGACACAAAATGTTCAAGTCATTTTTTTCTAAACTGTGGTAGGCAAAAACATCAAGATGGCTTTCATTATGATAACTAATAAGCAGGGATCCGGGTTTTCCATTTCGCACAGAAAAACAGAGTAAACAGAGTAAACGGAAGATTTTGCCTTTTACCAGAGGCAAACATAGATTTCTCATTTTACCAGAGAAACCTGGAGAAGAGGATTGAGGCCCATTTAGGGAGGGAGGGAGCTGTGCAGGGCTGGGGCTCCTGCCCAGTTGGGTGGGGTTTGGGCCCCAGAACCACAATGCATGGCTGCAGGGCCACAGCGAGAAGCAGGACAGGGCCACAGTGGTTTGCCTGGGGGAAGGGGAGAAGGAGGGCCAGTTCCCCAGGGCCATGTGCCCTCCCAGGGGGCAGAGGGGAACTGCGCCCCCCAGATCTGCCCCAGACCTGTGCCCCTTGCTCACTGCTGTTCCCTGTCGCCCTGCTTTCCACACACACCCCTGCCCCACCATGGCCCAGAGTGGCAGAGGGGGGATAACCTCCTCACTGCTTCTCACCCCTCCGCTGCCCTGGCAATGCGCTTCCTGTGTGTGGGACTGCAGCGAGGTCAGTGGTGTGGGGCTGCACCCCTCAAAGCAGCAGCAGGCACAGAGGGTGGGTCACCAGGACAGCAGGGGGGGAGCTTGCACCAGCGGGGAATCCTGGCGTGGCCCCACTTTCCCCAGCCATGCCAGGTCATGCCCACCAGCTCTGGGGGCAGGGTGGAAGCTCAAGCCCACAGCCTGTGCCTGCCCCAGAGACAGATCTGGGGGTGTGGGTCTCCCCTGCTCCCCAGGAGTGCACACAGCAGTGGGGAACTGGCCCTTCCCCAGGTGAGCCACCCATGACTCTGTCCTGCTCTCAGCTGGTGCCCTATTGCCTCACATTGAGACCCCAGGCTCCAAGCCCCACCTGGCTAGGAAGCAGCCTCAGCCTGCACCTGCCCCTGGTACAGATCTGGGGGGACATGGGTCCCCCCTGCCCCCTGGGAGTGCACGCAGCAATGAGGAACTGCCCTGCCCAAGCCTGCAGCAGGGGGGAGCAGGGGCAGGGGGATGAGGACCCAGGTCCACACCTCTGGCAGCTGGGGGCACCTTCCAGCAGGGCTGGGGAAGCAGGGGCTGTGGGTTGGGGGGGGAGGGGCTTTAATTTTAATCATGAATTTTGGGGGTTTTAACAGAGAATTTGTGGGGGGGGGGGGTAGCAGACAATTGTTGATTTTTTAATCAGGGAAAACCAGGATCTCTGCTAATAAGATACACCCCAAAAATAATTGTTAACTTAAAAGTTCCACCATTTCTTTAGATTCCCACTTGTCTCTATTTTAATAGAAAAAGGTGAGATTAAATTAATTCCCATATAAACATGAGACTGGCAGAAAACATTTTAAACTAGAAAATACAAAGGTATTGTATAAGGTTGTCTACATAGCTCTGGCAAGGCAATAAAGTCCTACAGGGTTTCTACATCCTTAATTCTAAACCTTCCATTTGTGATAAACTGTGTTGTGATATTTCAGTATGCAAAGGCATAGAATAAAATGACACCACATTTGTGTTTTAAAATGATGATTTTGAAAAGAGCTAAGTAGTCTCCAGACCTATGAAATAGGAGGAGAAAGACCAGGAGAAGCCAGCAGACAGCAAAAATGCTTCAAGAAAGGTTAGCTTGATTAGAAGACTATCAAAACCATTAAAAAGGAAAGACGATTGTTAAAACCTGTGGAGTAAATACTAATGAACTATTAAATCAATAGACTGTACTATGGACCAGCAATCAAAGCAGAGTACTTCTCTCTTGTTTAGAAAACAAGCTGTCCTCTTTAACACACACACGTATCAATTTTGGGGGAAAGATGCATGTTGTATCCAAGAAAATACAGCATTATGCAAATTCAAATATAAGATACTGCTCAAGCATTCAACTTACGGGTTCAGAAAAGAACACATGACAATACTAACATAACTAGAGTGGGGCTAGTAGGGCACCAGTTTAGAAGGGGTGCCCGCAGCATCCTGCAGTCCTGCAGTACTCCATATCTCTGTTCTCAGATGGTTAATTTCACCCATGCCCTCCCTGGCAGTCACCAACATCTCTGCCCCAGGTGCCAGAATTGCTAGTTACTTCTATGCACAATAATAAAGCCAAATAAACCTCCGACAGCATCTGAAAAGAAAAGCTAATATAGTAATATGTATAAAATAGGTAGGGAAACAACTTAAGCATATATACTAAATTTACTGAAACTACTGAATGTGTACCCCAAATAGGAACCAATGGTGGGGGAACTGAGAGAAGGAAAACATATCAGCATTCACTAAAGTATCCTGTTACTAACAGAGAATTCATCAACTGTTCCTATTCATTCTTTCCTGCAGTAAAAGAGAACATTTAATTAAAATAAAAAGTAGTGCTGTCAATTAATCGCAGTTAATCTATGTGATTAACACAAGAACCAATTACCACATTAATTTTTTTAACGCATTAATCACGCACATGGTTTTAGAGCCTGAGCCCAGGCTCCTGTCCACCGCCATCACCGCCGCATCCAGGCCACCCAGTAGGGCAGCAGTGGCAGTGCAGAGGAGCCACAGGGCAACACAGGCTCTGGGCTGCTGCAGCAGGAAGGGGTGGGGAGGGATGGCACACGCACACACACACACACACGCGCGCGCGCACGCGCTAGAGGTGCACCAATATATTGGTGTCATATCAGGATGCCACATGCAGGCATGCAGCCACAGCATGCATATATATTTGAATAGTTACCATAATACTATTCTGTGTCAGATCTGTGTGTGGGGCAGAGGCAGACTGTCCACTGCAGGCTGGGGCTCTGCACCCTGCTGCCTTTGCTCCTGGAGCTGTGCGATGCCATGTTGTGCCTCCTGCTGCCAGGCAGGAAAGGAACACATGGCCAACACGCAGCTCCCAGAGCAAAGGCAGCAGGGTGCAAAGCCCAAGCCCACAGTGGGCAGTCTGTCTGTGCCCCACACACAAATCTGGGGGGCACATGCTCCCCATGCCTCCCCAGGGAGTCTGTGCAGCAGCTGGGAACCAACCCACCCATTCCCCTGGACAAGACTTCCGTGGCTCCACCACATGACCCACCCTAGTCCTGGCCCTGGGGTCCCACCCACCCCAGCTCCTGCCCCTGCCCCATTCCCTCCCTCACCGTGGAGGCCTCTATCTATGCCCCTACCTCTTACCTCTCCCCCTTCCCGTTCCTCTCCATAGATTTATCTGCTGAGTGCTACTCTACCCGCCATTGAGCTACATTCCTGTAGGGTTACCATATTTCCATTTTCAAAAAAGAGGACACCTGTGTTGTGTGTGGGGGGATAATATGATTGTGCAGGGGGCAGTGATATGCCCGTACCCTGCTCCTGCCCCTTGATCCCAAGCCACAGCCCCCCCCCCCCCCCCCAGCCCTGTTGCTGTCCCTCACTCCTGGCTCACAGTAACCTGCATCCTGCCAAGGTGTGTGGGGGTCCCCCCTGCAGGGACCTCCCCTCCCCAGGCTCCAAACCCCACACACACCCCCACAGCCCCCCACACCTTCACAAATTCCCCCCCATACACCCTCTAACCATACAAGGTACCTACATAATTTTGCATAGTTTTGAGTTTTTCTGTGCATTATTTTGAGTTTTTAGCTGGGCCATTAAAATCACAATTAATTGCAACTAATTCTTCTAATCGTGCAATTAATCATGATCAAATTTTTTGATCATTTGACAGCCCTACTAAAAAGCATGACACTAAGGTGAACAGAAGGAAATATATAATATACATATATAATCAACAGAGAAATAATTGACACAGAATAGTATTGTGGTAACTATTCAAATATATATTAGACATTTATATTACCAGCAACAATGCCATTATAATAGTCTACAAATATTTACAGGAGGCATCTATCCTGATCATTCAGAGTAGGCATGCTAAAGCCTCCTTTGACTTCATTAAGCACTGGTTTAGGACCTGCTATTTACCATATAGGTCAGGCTGAGGCTGTCACTTCTCCCTATGTCATACACCTAATACGTATTATGGGATTTATGGCTTCCTTTGTAATACTTGGCATAGGCATCCTGTCCTAGATGTTCTCCAAAATAAATAAATGGACCAACAGGATGCTTTAGTATTGTAATTCCTATGTTCTCATGAGGCTTATTTTTGTGCATACTCAACTGCTCAACTGAAGTGAATACATCTTGAAGTAAATGAAGAATACAAGTACAACAAATTATCCAGGCAATTCTTCAATATTATTCTGGAATTACTTTTAATTATTACAACTCAGTATAGAGATATGTGATTCAAGCCTTTGTTCAGCTAATAAAAGGAACTATTTAACTTATTGCAGAATAAGTGAGAGTCACAATTACGCTTACAGTAAATACTACAATTAGGAACAATTTTATGACTCTCAGTTTCCTCACTTTCTGTGATAAGGTAACAGGACACTATATGGCTCCCAATGACCCAGGAACAACTCTTGAGCTCCATTTTCCATCCTTTTTGCATCAACTCTCAAGAAAAAATATAGCAAATTGCCTCTGGGAAAGGCAGGATTCCTTATGCATATGTTATTGTTAAGGGAATCCAGGTCAGGGTAAGGGAATCCAGGATGCGCACGCACACGCACAGGTACACACACGTACACATGCACCCCTCCCCAGAACCCGCAGCTCTCAGGAGCCCTGAGGGCAGGAAAGGATAGGGTAGAGCCCCATGGCTGAGCTCCATCCCCTGCACACAGAGGTTGAACCTAGCTGGAAGCAGCCCCTCCTCCTCACCGCTGACAGCCACATGGGGCCATCATACACAGCCTGGGGCTTGGCAGTAGCCATAGCACCACAGCACAAGGCTGCTGCTGGCAGGCATCCATCCTGGCTCGCCCCACACAGGTGCTTGAACCCAGGCCACCTTCCCCGGCCCATCCTCCCCAGGCAGAAGGAGCAGTGCCCAGGCCAGCTGGCTCCTCTTCTTCACCCACTGCTCAGCAGGAACCGAGCTGGATACTGCCAGTGGCAGCAGCCTTTGTCTGTGCCTGCGCCAGCCAAACCTGGGACTTTTGCTTCAATTTACACCAACCGCGTGTGATACTGGAATGGCCTATGAAATCTGGGACTCTCCCAGCCAATCTGGGACTTATGGTCACCCTATTTATGCAACACATAATGGGGCTGAACCTATCTGACAATTTTATTTTTCATTTGTTGAGTCATTCTACAAGTTTATACTTCCCATGCCAATGTTCTAATAAATAGAACATACTAAAGAAAAACAGACTCTTTCATAAGATTTTACTTACTGAAAACATCTCCAAAGCCACTCAGATTCTGCTTCAAATCCCCCATAAGCACTCATTTCTATTGTGGTACCTACATAACATTGCTGTAGTACTCTGCAGGCAGCAGAGTAGTTATAAAACAAAAAAACCCAACACAAAACAATACCAAGAATGGCCACTACCAAAGACCCTCCCCCTCCCCTAAAAAATTCTATTCTTCCTGTACAAAACATACCATTTCTACCATTGTTAGCTAGTCCTATTCTCCCACTTTTGTTTCAATCACCCCATGTTAAAAGTTCCTTGGGTCAAAGATTGTTAGACTCAGGGTTTGTCTCCACTGCATTGATAGCTCAAACTATAGTCTGAGTTTTGCTCCTAACTTGATTCCTGTCTACACACAAAAATCTCTAGTTTCGATTATGTGGTGTTTTAAGATCAAGGTAACTGGTGTATGATTGAATCATAACTGCTCAAACTAGTAATGCAGAGAGGATCCAGCACCTGGAAAGATAACGGCCCATCAGCTGCTAAACCTATCACTTCACTAATCCTCTCTTATTTGGAACGGTGGCTTTTCTCTCTTGAAATAGGATAGCTCAATTTAGTGTACTAACTCCAGCTAAACTATGGTGAAAATAACTACTATGTACCTGTACAGTACCTAACATAATGAGGGCTTGCCTTAGTTGGAGTCTCCATGTAAAGTACAAATTATAAATAATATTTAAGTTCTTCCTTCCCTCCTGATTGTCTAATCATATTTCTTCGTGTTTCAAGTTATATCATGACATATCTCATCTGTACTATAAACTGATGTTTCTCAATTTGGGTGCCAAGGCAGCTGAGACCTTTTCAAGGGCACCGCTGCTGCTGCTGCTGCCAGTGCTATGGCCAGATGAAACTGCCCTGAAAGCCTCTGTTTCCAAGAGGTGCCTGCAGAGCCAGACTGGGAAGTGGCTGTGGCAGGATCAGGCACTCCTTCCTCCCTTAGGTTACAAATCTAATGCTAGGTGCCTCCAAATACTCAAACGTTATGGAGGGGTCCCTTAAGTCTAAGATGAGTGAGAACTACTGCTATAAGCCAAATACACAAAAAGATACTACTGGCTAGATAAAAATAAAAATATACTGGTACTATATGCACTTGATATACAGTTATACTTGAAGTACTTGCTAAATATGAAAATAGGAAAGTAAATGCTTTCTGCTTCAGAATGGCTGCAAATGCAGTTGTTATCAATTATAGTAATGTTGGAAATAACTGTCATGTGAACCTGTCAGGCAATGCAAAATATACCTAGTGCCTTATCACAGAAGAAGGGAAATGTCTTTTTCCTACTGCTTTCCAGTTATCTATTCTCATAACTTCTCCTGAGTTATTCTTTAGGTCCCTTACTGAAAAAAATGAGTTACAAAACAGCAGGAAAGGTTGAATTTCAGTGTTGACTGAGTGATTCCTACTGTATGTTAAAGTAGACTATTTTATAAGATCTGTAAGACACTTTGGATATCCTTTGGGATGAAAGTTGATATATCATTACACAATTAATAAGTCTGCAGAATGCCTCTGAAGGATAAATGTACTGAGTACTTGAAATCTAAATCAGTATCCTGATTGTTTTTTATGTTTCAATACAATAGACGGAATACCTCAAACATGGCTTTCAAAGGGAGGAAATATGTAATAAAAACATCTTTCCAATAAGAGACATATTAAAAACAAATACAGCTGATCACAGGAAGTCTCCATTGGTCTTCAATCTGTTTACATAGTTTCTGAAATTCCTGGGAATGGAATTTGTACCTGACAACCTGCCACTATCTCGCTGCTTGCTGGTCTTTAAAATTAAAAGCCTCCTCTCTGCCTTCCCTTTTTCTGATGCAATTCACACACATATTGAGATAAAGCACAGGCACAAGCTGCAGAAAACCTTACATTTTGGTCATAAAAATACTGCCTAAGGGGGTGGGGATGCAGCAAGAAGTGCCATATTCTTCACTCTACCCATAAAATTCCGTTTCTGCTTGACTGTATTTACTGAACCCTGTTAATCAGAACCCATTTGGATGACAAACAACAGACAGTGTATAAGGGCAATAAAATGTATTTTCATCCTGCCATAACCTATAATTAGCACTGATCAAAAATGAATATCCCTGTAAAATCTCTGGTTTGACATATTATAACATACAACAAAGAAATATGAATCTAGGACAAAGGATTGAACATATGCTTAATTTATTTTCTCATAAATCAAATGAAAATGCCTCTGCTTATAGAACACAAATAATATGACAACTTCAACCAGTAATTCCAACTGTCACAAACCATGGTGAGACTCGGGTTTTCTAAATCAAAATAACTCCAACCCAAGATCTCCCGAGTGAACCCACAGATCTTCGGATTTTCCCAGCTGGTAAGTCTGTGGAGGGGAAGGGGCCGGGGGCAGATCAAGGCCCCGTGGTGAGGGAGGGAGTGGGGCAGGAGCAGGGGCAGGGGTGAATGGGGCCCTGGGGCCAAGATGAGACTTCCAGGGTGGACAAGGGCCCTGCTCCCCACTGTAGCGCACACTCCAGGGGAGGCATGGGGAGCACATGTCCCCTGTGGGATGGAGGTAGGCTGCCCATTGTGGGCTGGGGCTCTGTGCCCCACTGCCTTTACCCTGGGAGCTCAGCCACACAACACCAGCGTGCTTCCTGCTGCTGGGCAGGCAGGGGATGCACCATGTGGCCAGTGCACCCCTTGTCCCCTGCTCGCCTGGTGGGTGGCAATGGCATCACACAGCTAAGCTCCTGGTGCAAAGGCAGCAGGGAGCAGAGCCCCAGCCTGCCTCTGTCCTGTGGGGGGCACATGCCCCCCATACCTCCCCCGGGGGTGCATGCTACAGCAGGGAGCCACACTCCTCCCCCACACCTCTGGACAACCTGCCCTGGCCCCAGGGCCCCATTCACCTTAGCTTCTGCTCTTGCTCCACTCTCTCCCTCATCATGGGGCGTCGATCTGACCCCTCCACACCCCTTCCCACTCTCTTCACCCCTTCCCCTCCACTTAACAGCTGGGTGCTGTCTGTGTCTCTGTCTCTGTGTGTCTGCTCCTCACTCCCAAGCCACAGTACCCCCAGCCCTGCTGCTGCCTCTCACTCCTGACCCACAGTACCCCACATCCTGCCAGGGCATGCAGAGACCCTCGTTCCCAGGGCTCCAACCCCCACCCCCCCACACACACACAGCTCCCCACACAATACTTTGTGGGGTGTGAGGATGGGGCGGTGGGGATCCCCCACACTCCACCCATGGTGCAGCAGCAGCAGGTGGAATCATTCAGGGCGCTCATGCCTAGAGCAGGTACTGGCACCCGGTGGCATGTGCTTCCAGTCAGCACTGCACATTGCAGCGAAGGGTGCAGTTTGGCCAGCCCACCTCTATTGCTGGTGCTCCCTGACGCGCATGCCCCCAACACTTGTGTGGCACCAAAGGAAAGCTCCATGTGCTGGAACTGGCTGCCTGCACCATCTCCTGCTGAACAAGTCCTGAGACTCCATGGGGAAGCAGGGGCCAGGGCTCCCCTCCACTTATGGCATAGTCGCAGGACCTGTGTGGCAGGGGGCAGGAAAGGTCCAGCATGTGCAGCTTCCCTTGGTGCCCCGTAATTGTGAGGGCTGTGTGTGCATAGCGGGGAGTGCTGGTGATAGAGGTGGCCCAGCTGGGCTGCACTTGCCATGCTGTGCTATATGAGGGAAGTGTTGGGGGTCCCCACCCCCACACCCTCCCTCACACCCATGCATTGCCCACCCAAGCTCCACAATCCCCCCCCCCACCACCCCGGGTGAGGGCACCGCATTGCCACCAGTCTCATCCCCACGCTCTGCACTTTCACTCAGCTGCAGCTCCCACACCTGCCACATCCGTCTGCTGCCCAGAGCGAGCAAGACACTAGGGAAACTGAGCAGTTCCCCCCATGGCTGCAGCAGCCCTCCTTGGAAGATGTGTGCTGGCTGGGCTGGGCCCTTCTACCCACAAGGGTGGGAGTGAGGTGCAATAGGGTATGTTGCTGGGAGGGCTGTATATGTGGGTGCTTCGCTCTTACCCTTGTGGGCAGAGGGCTAGATGGGGTATAATTAATTGGTGGGTACCACAGGCCAGATGAAAGTACCTGGTGGGCCAGATCCCACCGTATTTTGCCCATCCGGCCTTAACATATCCAAATATCCCTTTACCTTAAACACACAAAGGAATCCAGAAAAATCATATGCTGATTTATTCAGCAAGGAAAGTGAAAGCTAAGAATGAAAGGCAACTGAGAGGAGTAAGCAGATGAAATCGAATTCCAAATGTTAACATTCAACCAAATATAAAAAGAACAAAATATTTTAAACAAAACCTAACACCCCTTATTAGTTTAACCTTTTTTGTAAAGAAAGTATTTTAGATCAATATATAAAACGAGTTTCTCAGTTGCAAGACACCTGAATATTGGAATTGCTCTGCTATTCAACAAAACATTACCACCAGATTCCTATTTTCTATCCAATTAAAGTTATTAAATTTCAAAAAGGGCATATGGTTTGATTCTTCTCCCACTGAAGTCAATGGTAAACCCTCACTGATTTCAGTGGACCAATATAAAAGGGGGAAAAATAGCCAATGTGTCCCTTGGTTAAGCAACACTGTTACTTTCAACAGAATTTGATTCTGATGCAATGCTGTCTGAGCCTTCAGACAGACACAAAGAAAATATCCAAACAGGTATAAGCTACCTCACTTAATACACTGGGTCAAGTTAATGACCTAGAAGGGATTCTGTCTTCTCAAAGGACTCCCAAGAAAGAGACTTCTGTTAAAATTCAGTTAATGATTTGAAGGGGGAGGTCTGGTCTGAGTTCCTGCCTCTGACAGGAGGAGATACATTATAAGCAGGGAAAACAGATCTCCACAAGTCCAGAAATTTGGCAGTGTGGGAATGGTGGCAACATTAACTGTCATGGCTCTGGGTGGGAGCCGTGGCAATAAATGTTGTCACTACTCCCACACTGCCAAATTTCCAGGTCCCTAGAGAGCCCACCAGCTGGATGATTTGGCCCTGTGCACTGGATTGGGCAGTCTGTGGCCCCAGAATCAATGCACAGGGTTGGCCTGGAGCTAATACACAGGGTTCGACCCAACACCTGGCTCCAGAGCCAGCACATCAGGTCTGAACTGTGATGTGGCCAGCATAAGGCCCTGAACCTGGTATGCAGTCCTGGATTCAGTGTGCCAGGTCTGATCCAGCACATGGCCCCAGAGCCAGTGTGCAGTCCTGGGCTCAGAGCACTGGAGCTAGTATGTGGGGATGAAGTTGGCATGCAGCCCCAGCCACAATATGCCAGATCAGTTTGCAGGTCCCATCTGGCAAGCTAGGCTGGCAGCACGCTTGGGAGCAAGCTGCTGTGGTATCACATATTCAACTTACGGTTTCTAAGTGCAGTTAAAATGAAACTTTCAAGCAGTTTAGCCCATCTTAAAAGTCCTCTTGGTGTTGTAAAGTTGTTCCCTTTTTATCTCCTAACACATACCCATTTTAATAGGTCACTACATTCCAATGATTTGCAACTGTTGCAAGTGAACATGTCACAAGGCCCTCAATTACCAAGAAGGATAATCTTTTTTTTTTCAGGCTATCCTTCCAAAACAATATGCACACTGTATGTGGGGATATGCTGTATGGAAAAAATACGGTATCTACCTAGAGCAGTTACTAGACTAGATTGTGGAGAGGAAGGGAGAAAAAAACTACTGAGTAATTCATATGAGCCCAAAACCTAAAGCTAGTTTTGTACAAGTGAAATGTGTTAACTGCTACCATGGCCCTTATGCAAAAGAAGACTTCTTCTCTCCAAAACATAATATGCAACAAAATTTGTTATACCTACAATCAACTTCACGTCCCTAATATTTAGTAATAAGTGTATCAAATATATGCTGCACTACGGTGAGATTTATCAGATATTATAATCTCGTGGGATGATCCAGATTTTTTTTTTCCCTAAGGAGACTGTTTTATGCAGGCAGTTGCATATCAATATACTCTACCTCACTAATTTCTCTGAATTGGAAAGTCAGCACTTGTGGAAAAGAGTTCGTTCAGCCAGAAAAGCTAATATCCTGAAAACCTTAGATCAGGGATATCATTGGACTTTCTTAAAGAACTGTAATGGTATCACATTTTACACTGCAAGTCAAGCACACACATAATTGCTTTACAATTGTTTAAACAGATGAGGTTACCCATTTATACAAAAATCAGTAAGCAGATAGCATAAACTTCATTTTTATCACTTGTAATGTCAGTGCATCGTATTTTAATGTACTCTATCATACAGCCCCAACATACAGCCATCCCTTTAAGCTGTTGATTCCCCTGTCATTGTCATATATTCATATATTATAGCTCTGTATATATAATGAAAATTGAAACAGCCAACGTCACTATATTTTCCAAAAATTTAAGATAGGTTTTCTACAACCAGGAATTATAGTTAAATGAAGTAACACTGATAATAATTTAGAGAAAATTATGCAGTTCAATAGACCGTGATTTCAATAATATGTCCCCTCATGAGTTTTATTCACCTGAGCATACATATTGTACTGGTGTTCCAAAAATATGTGACATTGGTGGGGGACCTGGTACAATGCTGTTAGCTGCAAAAGAAAGATTTAATTTCACAAGGTTGCCAGGCAGCAGAGAAATGCGTAATACTTTGTTCATTGTTTCACCAGGTGTTAACATTGTTGCTCTCTACTAATTAATCAATTTCTATTCCTTCTGCTTTGTTTTGGTTTGTTTGGGTTTTTTTTCCATTTCTAATCTAGTGATTCCATTCTTTTTCTGAGGTGACCACTCAGCAACATCTAGTTCCCACTTCTGGCATAAACCTAATCCATACAATTAAATATCACTGGGTTTTCATTCAGTCAGTGGCATAACCAGGGGTAAGAAAGGAGTGCACTAGTTCCAGGTGTTGATTTAGAGGGGACACAAGAACGGAGGCCACCATTGTCAAGAGTGCAAAAGTTGCTTGTTACACCTCTGCTTTGAGAGCTGTAAGCCATATAATGCCTTTTTTTTTCCTGTATGTTGTATATGGAGCACTTCACTATTCTAATTTATCATCCCCCTGAATAACCAGTCTAGGGATTCACTGTAGGATGTTGCTCGTCAAAAATCATCTACAAAACGGAAGGAGAAGTTGGACTGGTATCCTGTTTATGATGGGTCTTATGTATGCTATTTCAATTCTGCTGAATCACTCTGGTTAGAGAGGAATTAACCTCTGCATTTAGAAGACCAGATCCATGCAATTGGCTAAAAGATTATCTATGCAGAGATATTCAGCAAATTTCTTCTAAATTAACTAAAGGTGTAATTTAAAGTGCTTTAGTTAACATACATGAATTAATTATATAGACACTCCCATTCAGAATTAAAACTCAATTAAACTCAAATCACTTCTAAGGTAAATTAAGATAAACAGAATTAAAGCCACTATAATTCTAGATAATGTCTTCAGAGGAATGTAATTAAGTTTACATAATCTACTTTGATTTAATGTCTTTAGTTGTTAGGATTAACTTTTCTGAGTGCCCCTCTGTAGATACACCATAGAAGAAGCAAATAGCAGGAATTTAAAAAAAAGGCACAATAATTTCCTCCTTGCCATCACACATGGTTTATTTTTATTAAAGAAAAGATCTTTCACCCACCACAATTGTTTTTATTTTAACAATATACCAACCCAATCTGTCAAAAAGCAAGGAATCACTGCCACCCAGAAATTATGAAATTGGCTTTAGTAATAATTCAGAGGTTTTTGTGTTTGGTTTCTAGTTTTTTGAGCCTTCAGGTTTTCTATTTTTTCTCTATGAGGACTAGAATTTAAAAATTAAAGCTGAATTTCACACCTAATCACTTGCCTTAAAAAGCTAGTTTGTGAGGAAAAAGTTATCAGGTATCATGGAACTCATGCTAAAACTGCAAGGTCTGAAGACTGACTATACAACTAATGCTGCTGCAACTGGAGCCAACCACTGACTGGAGGCTTACAATTTTTTTCCAGGAGAGCTCCACCTTGCCCTGGAGCTTCTGCCTTTATAGCCACATCCCACATTCTCACATAACAATAGTGGCCATTGAGCACAATACTCCCTGATTGTGGCCCTGGCCCAGCACAGCCACAGCCATGCAGGGCTGTGGGCATTCAGGGTGCATCAACACATTTAAGTAATGCACATTAAATCTAGTACCTCCATTGTGAGGTACTAGAAAAAGGCATATTAGACTATTTTCATGTGCATTAGCTAAAAAACATAGTTTTTCTATGATGGTTTAGTGTGCATTAAAATAGGCTAATGCACATTAAAACAAACGTGTTGATTTGCCCTCAGGCTTCAACTTGCCAGTGCAAGGGAGCAGCTTCTCCTGCACTGGCACATAGAAAGAGTGTGATTCGGATCTCATTCCTCATGCCAAAATTGTGCCTCCTATTATGCACATGTGGCATGGCAGGAAGCACAATTGTTGGGATAGGGGATCAGATCCTATGGCATCTTTAAATGAATGTTTGCTAGGGGCTCTACATAGTTATCTAAGAGCTGAATATCTGATATGAAGCCTGTAAACAGGTTGCTTAGCCCAAGGGTTTCAACCTTTTTATGCTGAAGACTGGCAAACCACAGACCAGAAGCAACTGCAGACCAGCAAACTGCAGACCAGCAGTGACCAGCATATTGGAGGCAGGTAGCCAACACTTTTTTATACTTATTATAAAAAAGGGTTGACTGCCAGTCTGCAGTCAGCCTGCGGTTTGCCAGTCCATGGTCACTTCCCGTCTGGCAGCCAACCCTTCATGGTCTGGGAACGAGCCATGGCCCAGGAGTTAGGAACCCCCGGCCTAGCCTATCAGTTTCTACAGGCAGGTTTTGTTCCCTAAGAAGCTCAGTCATCTCATCAGCCAGTCAGTGGGATTAGCAGGATGGAGACCAAAGGGGAGGATTTTAAACTGCTACAGCTCCCAAGGCACTGTGAATGCTATTAGCTTTGAGGACTCCACAGCAAGAGATTTTCCAGTATCCCTTCATGAAATCCAAGGTTAATGTATATTTGGTCTTCCCCAGCCATTGTAATAATTCACTAACCTGAGGCATCAGGTAGCCATGAAACATCAACACTGTGTTAAGCTTACGAAGATCAATCACTCCTCAGTCACTCCCATTCCTAGAATGCTGTGTACTTCCTTCTTTACTGCCTCCTGTAGTTGCTTGGCTATTTAGGAGAAACCTTTTGGATGGGCCATCCTGGTTTCTGGATAATCCTCTAATTAACCTGAGTGGTCTTCCATGGTCAGGTTGTAAACACAACTGGAAATTCCTTCATCAGGGTGTTTGCCTATTCCTGCTGAACTGTGGTTTTCTTCCAAAGTAACCTAATTGGTCAGGAGTTTAATTGTTTTTCCACATTGCTGTTATTTGCTGACAAAGCAGTTGAGGCATTCAGTGCTTCTCAGACTTTTCAGGGTTTCATGGGATTTACATATCTTTGTGGGGCATACCATCTCCCCACTAGATGTACTTCATAATCCCCACCCCCAACTAAGGTCCCTGCCACTTAGGGCCCATATAATGTGTAACATCATTATAGCTCGTTCATAACATTTTAAATTGAATGTGTTGTATCCAGTCCTATCAATGACAGATCCTGATGCTCAGCTGAGCATTGGATGCAGCATAGGGCAGCCTTCTGAGCACCTTGCACCTTTAAAAAGTGGGCATAGAGCTGAAACCCCAACTACATGCCCACTTTCCCATGGAAGTTCTCAGGAAAGCAGCAGCTGGGGAACAGGGACCTCCTTGGTCTCCAGCTGCATGTATAGCTTCAAAATGCCTTGTTCCACAGTACATGTGGTCACACGTAGCATGGCAAGTAGCGCAGTTTTGGAGATGGAGCATAACATTTCTCAAACCAAAACCACGCCATTGTCTTAATATCTGCCAGCAGCCTTAGCCAGCAATTTGCCCTCTGATGAGGAAAGTAAAAGCAAGACCTGATCCCCAGGTTATTTGACACAAAAATAAGGACATTTCACATGAAATTTACTGAGGAAAGAAAATTAGGAAGCATCATCAATACATACAAAAACAGTGATCTTATATAGAAGGAACTGGATAACCTTGAGCTCCGGAGTAGAAGAAATGGATTGAAATTCAATGGTATGAAAAAGTAAGGACATGTACTTAGATAATCATAACAAAGAAGTTTGCTCTTGTTGGGGACTAACCTATCAGATACAACTGAGGAAGAGGATAACTTGGGTGTACTAGTTAATGACAGCATGTCAATGAACCATCAGTAAAATTAAAAAAAAAATTGTTCTAAATGTACTAGCAGAGGTATTTTGAATAGGTACTGGTAAATACTAATACCCTTGCACAAACCTCCATTAAGATCTCATCCAAAACACCGTACAATTTAGTTATTCACATTTAAGAAAGATTTGCTGTAATTGGAATAGGTCTAAATAAAGTTGAATAGGATGATTAGGGAAACAAAGAGCTATCTTATCTTACTGAAAGAAACTAAAAGCCATTTGGTTAGTTTAATCTAGTAAAAGAAAGGCTAAAATGGAATATGATTACTGCCTATACATACATCAGGACTAAACACTGGGAGGGGGGAAGGATGGAGAAAGCTGTTTAAGCTAATGGACAATGCTGGCACAAGAAAAATATGGATAATTTTAGGCTGGAAATTAGAGGAAGGTTTCTAATCTATCCTCTGATGGATTCTAGTAGGTGCTGGAATACTTTCCTTTTGGGAGCAAGGTGCCATATAAATCCAATAAATTAATTAAATTAACTACATATTAATATTTCGGAGAGTCCCTCTTAGTAGTGTTTACTACAATCAGTTTGTTTATTCCTGCATGTAATGGAATGAAAAACCTGATTGTTAGCCTATAAGGTGCAACTCTCTCCTGCCTTCTACTTCCAATGGCATGATCACAATTAAATTTTGTTGGGGGTACTTTGAAAACCTACTGAGCATATGAATGCATCCTACTAGCCTAAGGCAGAAGACAGGACAGAATGGTAGTTTATAGGCTAACTAATTTAAAGAGGCATAAACTTTTGTAAGCAATAGCTTATTTTGTTAGAATGAGCGGGGGTTCTAAACTGAAAGCAGTAATTTAAATACAAAGGATAGGGAAAGGGAGAGGAAAAGAAAGAGCACTCCTGAGAAAGGCAAAAGTGGTAAAAAAGAGCAGTAAAACCATAGGGCCATGGGGATGTAAAAGATAGCCCAGATAATGGGATAAGACATAGCCTGTTTAGACCAGAGGTGCTCAGCCCCCAGCCTGTGGGCCAAATTCTGCTTGCAAAGCTGGAGCTCCCAATGGGCTGGGGGCATCTGGCAATAGAGAAGTGATGGTAACATTCACTGCCACTGCCCAGTTGCTATATTTCTGGACCTCTGGAGAGCCTTGTGCGCAGGCAGCACAGCCCTGTGGACTAGATCAGGTGCCTGGGGCCAGGCTGCTGCAGGGACTGATCTGGGCAGCGTGAGGCAGGATCTCGTCATGCAAGGGAAGCCCATGTGGTCACCCTATGCAGGATCTGGGTCATGGACCAGCTGGGCCAAGCTGTTAAGCATCACTGATTTACAATGTACTTAACACAATCTAGTCTGTGGATGATTTCATGTTCTGCAAATTTACCTTCAAGTCAGTTTTTAAAGTTTTCTTGTCTTGAATAGCTAGTCTGAGGTTAGTAACAGAATGGCCAGGGACCTTAACAAACTCTATCACAGGCTTTTTCCTACAGCATCAGACATTTTTTAAAAATTAAATTGTATAAGTCTTAAGAGACTAATGCTGAGATTTATGTGAGAACACAATCCCTCTTAACGTAAACTAGAATGCTATTTCACTTAGAAACATGTATTTCATTTACCATTTAAATGGGCTTATCCTATTCTCTAGCTGTGGTACAAGGCATTTCTAAAAAAAAAATCAACCTGAATCACCTGGATGACTGGGTACAATTATGCACAGTTTAAAAGCCCCGGCTACATCATAGGAAATTAGGGTTGGAAGAGACCTCACAAGGTCATCTAGTCCAGCACCCAGCTCAAGGTAGGATCATCCCCAACTAAGTCATCCTAGCTAACCTGCTTTGAACATTTTCAAGGATGGAGATTCCACAGATTCTCTACGTCGCCTCTTCAAATGCTTGAATACCCTTTGAGTTATAAAGTTCCTCTTAATCTCCAACCTAAATTTTCCCTGCTGAAGCCACTGCTTCTCATTCTGTTCCCTATGGACCCAGAGAAAATCCCACCTCTATTCTCTCTATAATCACCCATCAAGTAGCTGAAGACTGTTGTCAAATCTCCCCTCAATCTCCTCATCCACATCCTAAATAAGACTAGTTCTTTCAGCCTTCCCTCATAAATAATTGCTTCTTAGTAGGGCTGTGCGAAACACCATCATTTCGTTGCGACATCCATTTCACCGTTTCAAAGGGACAGTGTTCTATTTCATCGTTTAATTTCATTTTGAAGCGCTGTCCCATTTTGTCTTGTCGAAATTGTTTCACTGTTTCAACTCATTTTGATGTTTTGCCCATAGGCTATAATGGGGAATCATGAAAATTCCTAAAACATTGTCATGTCTTGCCTGATTCAGGTGCAAACTGCAGGAATGGTAGCCCCTTCTGAGAGCATGAAGCCTGTCATGTTTCAAGAAGATAGGTGCAGTGGTTTCTCAGAAACTACACCTCAAAATCTTGAAAGCAAAATTTGCTGGCAGTGGCAGCCTCCTGTCATCCGGCACGCAGATCTGGGGGGTGGAACCCACAGGAGGGCTGCAAGGCTGTGCCAGACCCCTCGTGGGGGTGCGGGCCCCCAGATCTGCGTCAAATGACAGGAAGCTGCTACTGCCACCTGGGACTGGTGCTGAGCACAGCCCACACCCAGCACCGGGCAAGACAGATGCTGCCGCTGGTCGCAGGCAGCAGCAGCAGCATCCTGTCATCCGGGCATAGATCCAGGGGTCTGCACCCCCAGGAACTCTGCGGGACTGTGCCGGACTCCTCCCAGGGCTGCAGGCCTCCAGATCTGTGCCAGATGACAGACTGGCACTGGGACTGGCTCTGGGCACAGCCCGCGCCCAGCACCAGGCTCCATGGAACTTAAGCTGGTGGCGGGAGGTGGAGCACAGCCCCGGCTCTGCCTGCATCCTGCCACTGGGCTAAGCTCTGAGCGGCTCCCCAGTCCCATGGAGCTCAGCCCAGTGGCAGGAGGCAGAGCGCAGCCCTGGCTCTGCCTGTCTCCTACCACTGGGCTGCGCTCCAAACGGCTCCGCCAGCCCCATGGAGCTCAGCCCAGCGGCCGGAGGAGGAGCGCAGCCCCAGCTCTGCCCATCTCCTACAGCCAGGCTGTGCTCCAATCACCTGCACCAGCTCCATGGAGTTCAGCCCAGTGTTGGGAGGCAGGCAGAGCCAGGAATGCACTCCACCACCCACCACAGGGCTCAGCTCCAAGCAGCTCCGCAGGCCCATGGAGCTGAGTCTGGTGACTGGGGTGGGCAGAGCCGGGACTGCACTCTGCCTCCTGTCACTGGGCTGAGCTCCGTGGGGCTGCAGAGCCACTCAGAGCGCAGCCCAGCGGTGGGAGACAGGCAGAGCCAGGGCTGCACTCTGCCTCCCACCACTGGGCTGAGCTCCGTGGGACTGTGGAGCCGCTCAGAGCTCAGCCTGTGGTGGGAGGCAGAGTGCAGCCCCAGCTCTGCCTCCTCCTGCCACCAAGCTGAGCTCCACGGTGCTGACGGAGCCGATCAGAGCGCAGCCCGGCAGTGGGAGACGGGCAGAGCCAGGGCTGCGCTCCACCTCCTGCTGCCGAGCTGAGCTCCATGGGGTTGGCAGAGCCAATCAGAGCACAGCCCAGTGACCAGAGGTGGGCAGAGCTGGCACTGCACTCTGATCATCTCTGCCAGCCCCACAGAGCACAGCCCGGAGGTGGGAGGCGGGGAAAGCCACGGCTGACCTGCTCACCAGGCTGAAGTGCATGGGGCTGCGGAGCCACTCGGAACATAGCCCTGGCTCTCCCCTGCCTCTCACCGCTGGGCTGCTTCGAAACTTTCAAAATGTTTCAAGTGCCCTCATTTTGCTTCAAAGCTGCTTCAATGCTTTTTGTTTCAGTTTGATTTCACTGTCTCAAAATGTGTCAAAACAGCTTCAAAACGAAACACTCAGTGAAATTTTGCACAGCCCTACTTCCTAGGCCCCTAATCATTTTCATTGCCCTGCACCAGACTCTTTCCAATCTGTCCACATCCTTCTTGATGTGTGGGGACCAAAACTGGACACAATGTTCCAGGTGAGGCTTCACTGGTCCTGAATAAAGCAGAAGAATCATTTTCCTTGATTTGCAACTGACATTCCTGTTAATACAACCCAGTATGCTGTCAGCTTTTGCTGCAATAAGAGCATTGTTGGCTTGTATTCAACTTATTGTCTACTGTAGCCTCCAGGTCCTTCCCTGCAGTACCGCAGCACAGCCAGTCATTCCCCAGTCTGTATCTGTATATGCAAATGTGCGTGCAGGACTTTGCACTTTTCCTTGTTGAATCTCACCTGGTTGATTTTGGATCATTTTTCCAATCTATCTTACTCATTCTGGATCATAGTCTTACCCTCTGGAGTGTCTGTAACTCCAGCCAACTTGCCTCCACTCTCTTTAGGAACATAGACAGCAATATCAAATACAAAAGTGACAAAGATGTTAACAACTTTAATAGATTGTATCTGAAATACCTTCTTACTGAACACAGATGAAAAGATACACCATTAACCAACCCAGGATACAAAAACTTCTACTCTGCAAACCTAAACAACAAAGGCAGAAAATGCTTCCAGCCAAAAGAACCAAAGTAAACTGCAATTTCTTTCAGCTGAATTACTCAAACTATCAGCAGTAGTAAGCCAATAAATTCTCAACCACACCCCTATCATAATTAGGCACCAGAAAAACAGTGTGTGTCTAGATAGAGGGGGCATCTACATGTACATATTAATGCAAAGCATAAAACTCTGGCGCTAATCGCACTGGAGTTTATTGCTCCCAGGCACCATGTCTGGGATTGCAGCATGCTGAGCAGGGTTGGAGCAGCCCCACCTGGCAGGGAGCCTGGTGGGATCAGCTTACCAGCCTGAGGCTGCTCCAACCAGGCTCAGTGTCGTGCGGAGGGGCTGGCTGGGGTACTAGGGTGCTTCAGTGTGGGCTAGGTGGCAGACAGCCCCCCACACTGAAGCACCCTTGTGCCCCAGCCAGCCCCATCAGCATATACACGTGTACTCCTGTGCATTAAAAAAGTCTCCAGCAGGTTAGGACTTCTATTTACAAGTACTAACTTGCTGCAGAGTTTATTCATTTCCTGTGGTCTAATAGGGCCACACATGCAGACACCAAGGCATTTACTGCAGAGCTAATTAGGCAACTGCAATAAACATCTCATGTAGATACACCCAAAAACTAATGAGTAGACTTGTATGTGCTTAATGAAAGCATCCACTGAAACCCCTTTTTGGCCTTATCTATATGTTAAAAATAACAAGCAATAGAACTCTTCAATAGAATCACAATATATGCCTGAGCAACTGCCAAAACAGAAAAGGAAACAGTTTATAAACCATAGTCCAAAACTCCCAAGCATCATCAAAATTAACGTGGCTATATATTCTACTCTTTTCCCTCTAGTCCAATATGCACACCCCCAAGAAATAACTATATCTGACTTGGATAGAATACCAAGGTATGATGTACATCACAACGTAGCCCTGCTATAAAGCCAAAATGTCATCCTTAAACAGAAACATTTCAAAGGCTTATTGTACTGCATATTATAAAGTAATATATTTCTTTACAATAGTCTCTATACACTTTAAAATGTGTATTATGAATATGCTTATTGACACATTAATGTCTCATGATACATTTATACTCATCCTTTTGATTAATTATGAAATGCAACTATATATCAAACACCCACACAAGATCCTACTTTCATTAGACATATATTCACACAAATACTTTAAAAAGAAATTAACTTTAGATTTGAGTACATAATTGTTTCCTCAAGAAATAATATATTTAAACAGTATCTACTAACTCAGGTGATATAAAATATTGCCTTATACAAAAAAATCTGTTTCTATTATAGATGAGCAAAAGCCTGTACATAAAATACACTCTTTTCACTCTTTTTGAGGACTTAAAACATGTCCATGAAACGGGAATTTGAAATATTTGAAAAAAATCTTCGGTAACAACTGACAAGTCACAAAAACAACGCATTCTAGTATCATGGTTGAAGTAGCCATGGAAGTGTCTGAAGCAAGGATTTTTTTATGTATCTTTTATTAGAACAACTGTATAGCTGGGAGTGCTGTCGGGTATTGGGTGCCCTTTTCAGATCTGAGACCAGACCTTCAGACCTGAAGAAGGGAACCTGATGCCCAAAAGCTTGTTCAACAGCTCTCCCAATTCTCCTGCTCTACCAAATTCTGACCATGCGTAGAAGGTGTAAGGCCTCTGTACTATAGCTGGACAACTAGGTCAGCAAGACTCAACTCCCTAAGCAGAGCCAGTTGAGTCTCAGTCCACTGATTGGTTTCAGGCCTGGTTTTAAGGAGCTCTTGCAGGACCTGGCCTCTGCCTTAGTCTGTGAGTAGATCTCAGCTCCAGTATCTCTGTCCACATATCCAGTCTCCATACCCTGGTTAGAATTCTGCTTTTACCTTGGCTCACTTCCTGACATCTGCTTCTGGTAACCCATCTGGCTCAGTGTGTGAACCCCAGTTTGATTTCAGCTTGCTTCTTGATATCTACTTCTGGTAACAAATGGTACACAGTATATAGCAAGTTCTGTAATAGCCAATTGATTTGTGCACAAAATTCTGTAGCTATCCCACTGATGCAAGTAACCAGATTTTTGAAGGAGCTGTATCTAACATACTTCTAGGCAGGCCATCTGCAATGGTAATTGTATTATTATTAATGGCAGTAGGAGACTTATAGCTAACATACCCACCTATCATCAGACTTCAGTAGCATAAGATAAATGTATAAAAATTCTGAATTTATTTTTAGAAACAGAGCTCTCTTCTGCCTCCCAACCAAATATACAGATCTAACTGTATCTAGGTGACTTATTCCCTCAAGCATGCAGATTTCAAAACATAGGTCTCAAAAAAAGACTTGCTGAAAGTAAGGATTCTTGTTTCACACCCTGAAGATAGTAAGGCTTAACCATGACTGGATATGCAGCATGCTGAATTCCACAGCCAAGGGCCTTTCTCTGACAGCCTTATCCACACCCACAATCCTGCATGTTCAGACTTGATGTCTGTCATCCTCAAAACACGTATTTGCTGCAGGTAGCACAGTGCAATGAACAACAAGAATCTCTGACAGTTAGCCCCTAGCCATTTATAACTTAAAAGATAAAGAACAGGAACTTGAAAAGAATACAAGCTACCAATGTCCCATGAGAAATGCCAGTCAGTTGCATCTTTAATCATCTGTTGCAACTTGCTGGTTGTCAGAACCAACCCAAGATGAGTATATCCAATACAGGTTGTGAGATAGCCATACAGGGACTGCTGTGAATCCCACTGCAGCCCATAGAAGCTGAAATAGGTCCATAGTACCCATAGCTCTCATTCGCATCAGAGTCACCTGAGCATAGAAAATAAGGATGTAATCTAGCCACAAGAGTCTAACAGTATGTAAACTATTGCACTCATATGAGTGAGTAGTGTCAGAATTCCTGAGATAAGTTCAAAACACAGGTTTTCAACTGGGGGTACATGTACCCCTTACGGGTACTTTGAAAGGCCCCAGAATGTATGCAGCAGTGGTGTGGAGAAGCTGCTGGCACTTTTGGTTTCGCCAGCGGTACTTCCAGTTTTGCTGCCACATGATGCGCAGGAGAACACCCCCTCCCTCCGCTTGTCGATAGGCAACTGGGGGACTCAGCTCATGACCAGCTGCCAGAGGTATCTCTGCTTCTTGATCAGCCACCGGGGTTACTCCGACCAAAAAAGGTCGAAAACCCCTGGTTTAAAATAATTAGCTACATCAGGGTGCAAATATATATAACAGCTGAATTGTTCCCAAATGTCACTATAGATTCATAGATTCATAGATGTTAGGATCGGAAGGGACCTCAATAGATCATCGAGTCCGACCCCCTGCATAAGCAGGAAAGAATGCTGGGTCTAGATGACCCCAGCTAGATGCTCATCTAATCTCCTCTTGAAGACCCCCAGGATAGGGGAGAGCACCACCTCCCTTGGGAGCCCGTTCCAGACCCTGGCCACTCGAACTGTGAAGAAGTTCTTCCTAATGTCCAATCTAAATCTGCTCTCTGCTAGCTTGTGGCCATTATTTCTTGTAACCCCCGGGGGCGCCTTAGTGAATAAATACTCACCAATTCCCTTCTGTGCCCTGTGATGAACTTATAGGTGGCCACAAGGTCGCCTCTCAACCTTCTCTTGCAGAGGCTGAAAAGGTCCAGTTTCTCTAGTCTCGCCTCGTAGGGCTTGGTCTGCAGGCCCTTAACCATACGAGTGGCCCTTCTCTGGACCCTCTCCAGGTTATCCGCATCCCTCTTGAATTGCGGCGCCCAGAATTGCACGCAGTACTCCAACTGCGGTCTGACCAGCGCCTGATAGAGGGGAAGTACCACCTCCTTGGATCTATTCATCATGCATTTGCTGATGCACGATAAAGTGCCATTGGCTTTTTTGATGGCTTCGTCACACTGCTGACTCATGTTCATCTTGGAGTCCGCTAGGACTCCAAGATCCCTTTCCACTTCCGTGCCACCCAGCAGGTCATTCCCTAGGCTGTAGGTGTGCCGGACATTTTTCCTCCCTAGTTGCAGCACTTTGCATTTCTCCTTGTTGAACGGCATTCTATTGTTTTCTGCCCACTTGTCTAACCTGTCCAGGTCTGCTTGCAGCTGTTCCCTGCCCTCCGGCGTGTCCACTTCTCCCCATAGCTTTGTGTCATCTGCAAACTTGGACAGAGTACATTTCACTCCCTCGTCCAAGTCGCTGATGAAGACACTGAAGAGTATCAGTCCAAGGACCGAGCCCTGCAGGACCCCACTGCCCACACCCTTCCAGGTCGAAACCGACCCATCCACCACGACTCTCTGGGTGCGACCCTCCAGCCAATTCGCCACCCACCGGACTATGTAGTCATCCAAGTCACAGCATCTTAACTTGTTCACCAGTATGGCGTGGGAGCACTAATTGGGAACTGGTTCACAACTGGGTGTGGTGTTGTAACTCTGACACTAAGGAGTGGGAAGGAGCACTCAGCTGAGCTTGCCTTGTAGGCTAGGGATAGAAGTTACACATAAACCAGTCTAAGTGATCAGAAACCAGTTTAAACCTGTAACAGAACATAAGGTCAGTACACATAAACCAGTTTCAAAATTGCCCAAACTGGTTTAAAATAAACTTGGTTAAATGTAGTATCAGACTTAACTGATTTGGGTCAAACCAGTTTATGGAACTTCTGTCCCAGACTCCTTCCTGATTTAAGTTAAATCAGAGTCCCACAGCAACCCAGCATGCTTTTCAGCCCTGGATGGGGCCGGGCTGAGCTGTCTACTCCAGCACAGCAGGGTTGGCCCCACCCATCTCCTCCCTAGCTGGAGCACTATCACTGCTGCCAAAAGCTGAGAAGGGGCTGGGGCTGGGAAACCTTGCTCAGGAGTGCAGCTGGGTCTGCCTGGCAAGAGGCATCAGCCCTTGCTAGGCTTCCCTCCACCCCCACCTCCCACTTGCTGCTCCAGTGGCAGAAGTGGGGGACATGGCCAGACATAGCAGCCTGAGGGGAAGGGGGGATTAACTTGGCATGGGACAGGGGAGGGATCACAATGAAGCTGTGAAGGAATATGACGGGTGCTCTGGCAAATTGTGGGAGGCAACTGCGTGCCCAGGCAGCTCAGTGCGGGAGGCTGCAAGGCCCAAGACAGAAACACAGAGTACCGGGGAGTGGCTAGTGGCTGCCCCATCTCCTGACTGAGGCCAGGTAGCGGAATAGAGGGGACACTTGGCCACAAGTGGACATGGAGAGGCCAGGCTGGTGTTGGGAGAAAGGTATGGGCTAGGGCTACTGGTGGACCTTAGGGGTTACTGGAAGCTGCGGCCCTGGGATGAACTGAGCACACAGCATAGGTGAGTCTTGTCCCCTGCATGGCCTCAGCTAGGGCATGTCCCTTTCACTGTTTGGACCCATAGCTCAACCCTGAAGGGGGCAGACCTGCCCCAGATGGAAGTTGCAGGATGAGCACGTCAGGTTGCGACCACGGAGGCTGAGGTCCAATATGAGAAAACTCCTGCTCCCCAGGAGGGCAGTGACACACTGCACCAGGCCCAACAGGCTGAGAGCTGCATCCTTGCAGGGTTCCAGGGCCCGGCCACACAGAGCCTTTCCCAAGATACTGTAGCTAGTGGGGGGCCCTGCTTGGAGCAGGGGCTGCACTAGTCTCCTCTGACATCCCTTTCAGCCTTTGCCTCCTATGAGGCTGGTGCTGGTGCTGGGCTGGGCCTGGGAGCAGGCGAGATCAAGGGTTGGGCCCAGGAGAGAGCAGTGCTGGGCTGAGGGATGTCCACCCATCCCGCCCCACCCTGCTTGAGCCAGGAACCAAACACAGGTACATCCCCCAGTCCCTGTAGCTGTGCTCAGATCTGCCTCCTACCTCCTTCCCCCAGAGCTGCCCCCAGTGCCACTGCAGGACCAAGACCAGGTGGGCTGTGGCAGGATCCAGGCATGCTGCTTCCCTGCTGTTGGCAGCGTGGGGCAGGGCCGGGCTGGCACTGGGGGGCAGGTGGGGCGCAGCGGTCCTGGGACATCCCCTCAGGCCATGGGAGCTCCACACGGGGCAGCATGGGCACCCCAAGAGCTGGGGCCAAGGGGGGTTCTGGGCTGTGGGAACATGTGACATGGTGGCTGGACAGAGGCCAGGCTGCAGAGGCCACTGGGAGGAGACTGAGGGCTGGCTCCTGCATAGCCAGCATGTGTCCAGGTGCTAGGCAGTAGCTCTGGCTCTAGCTGGCAAGGAGTGCTATCTGTCTAGGGAAGAACTTGGCCATGCCCCCACCAGCTCAGCCTCCCTTGACCACTGCAGAAGGGAAGGGAGGGCTGCTCTAGTGCCACCCCACCCTCACCCCCACCCCCCATCCCAGGCTCTAGCCTGAGCCACTGCAGGCATATGCATGCATTTCTGGAATCAACAGTGAATATCTATTCACTTGCAAATGGGGTCAGTCTAGGCAGGTTACACTAGCCTATAAAGATTAAATCAATTCAGGCTCAGGCTTTTTGGATATCTATCCCTAGTCCTAGTGAGCAAGTGAGGTATAGTGCTTGTATCTGTGCTTTGGGGCTCCCAGGGGGTGGGTGACTTGTGGTTTGGGGCATTTTCACATCTGTACTTTTCCTTCTCTCCTAGGCATGAGTTCAATAAACTTAAATAGTTTGCATGTGACTGAATTCTGTAGTGTATTTGCCTGACTTAGTGGAGGAGCACTAAGGGAGAGGGAAGTCCTATACTCTTATGTTCCCAGAGGCTGGGTGCATGGAGCGGGTATGATAAAGGGACACAGTTGAGTATGGAGTGAGAATGGAGCTGGTGCAAGTGCAAGGGAACTTTTGGTACTTTTAAAATCAGTGAGCAAAAAGTACCAACAAAGAGAAAAAAATAAAAGGTGGGGCAGTGGGGCACAGTAGAGTTCTGGCTGCATATAAGTGTCAAGTTGCAATAGTGAGGTGATGGTGGTGAGGAATGATGTATTGTGGGATGCCTGGAGGACCGACCAGATCTGTCACAGAACATTGATATCCACATGTAATACTGAACTGGTTTACAGTGAACCAGTTCAAAACTATTACTTGATTTTCCGTGTACACTTTTGAACAATTCTAAGCAGCTTTAAAAAGATCTAGCAGGCTTGCATGTCTGTCTGCTTCAGTTTTAAGCCACATTTAAACTGTTCTAAGTGTTATGTGCACACTCCCTTAGTCTAACCAAGAAGCAAAATAAAAGCAGCGTGTGCTAAATGCCACATTCTTGCAGCCAGACTTCTACCAATACTCAAGCTAACCAATTTAAATCTAGTTCAGGTATCTTGTACTCACATGTAGACATACCTCACAGTTAGACATATCTTTAACATTGGAATCCCAATAGGATTAAAACATAACGAACCAATAACCTGGAAGGTACCCAATAGGACTGTACCCAGGTGTTATGAAATTTAATTGACCACTAGTACTATTTAAAAACCTATGTGCACAAGACCTGCTGATGGTGGGTAAGCAAGTCACAAGCTTGGACTATTCCTCCTCTTCTATTTCCTCCTCACTTCTTTTCTCACCTAAAACACATTTCATGTAAGGAACAAAGCTCTGTCAACTCTTTACCGGTTTGATTTGCCAGTGCCTTTCATCTCCATTCCCTACCTTTTGTCTGTTTGTCTCTAGACTGTCAGCCATTCAGGGCAGGGATTTTCTCTCTAATATGTTCTTTATAGCATCCAGCACACTGGGGTCTCAAATACTCTTGAGAGCATTTGGATGCTGCAAAGTGTTGAGACAAAAAGGATTAAGCTTAAAGTCATACTAGAATCAAACTGACAACTTATTGCTTTTGTCTACTGGTGAATTAGGAAACTGCACATTTAATGAATTATATTCTAAGTAAAAGAGAATCTCTGTTCCAGCACAGGTACTGATTGTCAAAGGACTGCTATCCTCAATACTTTAAGAGGACAGTTGTATCAAGGTCTCAGGTTTTCATCAAAAAATAGAAAGAATATATAAGATTTCTCCCAGCCAAAATTGAAACCAAAATGCCCATAATAATAGGGCTCTGCTATGACTAGCTAGCCTCTAAAACTGCTTTGGGAGTCTATTTTCCAAGCACAAAGCTAGTGCTTTTCTGAAACAAGTTCTGTATGTCAGTCTCTACTCTTGTGATTCTTATGATAAACATAAGTATATTTAAAAGTAACTCAACAGGCTGTATTTTATGCTGGCTTAAGTTAAATATTATTATTAATTATACTATTTGTATGCTGTTAGATTGACAATAAAGAATTAACTAAAGAACAACGAAGGTTCCTTTCTCATATTTTAAAAGTATATTTTAAAACTATTTTACTTCTTTATGTGTATACCTTTTTCTAGCTCTTTCATAGCAGACTACCAAGTTTGACTGGGTTTTTTTATAGTCAATAACTAGCCCATTTTACTTTCATATTAATTAGGGGTGGTTGCTTGCTTAAAGAAGATATACTCACAATTTTTAAAAATTACATTTCCTGGTCTCAGGTTTTAGAAAAACATGTGGCTAAATTTGATCTGATTTTCTTCTCCTTGATCAAGCCAATGTGTAAACTATATTATATATTAAGACTTTGACTAATAAATTGAATACAGTAAAACCCAAATACTTCACAGAGCTACTTCTTTCAAGAGGAGGGGTTATGAAGTAAGCAAGAGATTAGAGAGCTACAGCAAATAGCTATGGATTTGCTGAAGTGTTCCAGATGTTTGCAGATTTAAGTTCAAAAGTTCCCACTTCTACAATAAGCTGTGCAGGACCCTAATGAGCTTGACTGAGTGGAGAAGAAAGGACCTTTGAAAAACAAGTAGCAGCAAAGAGCTGAATGGCTTCTCCTTAATTGAACAACCTGCTGCAAACTAAGTGGGAGCCACATTGATATGAATTATCTGGGTTCCACTGTATACATCCTACACATTAAAATGATCAATAGTGAATTAATTTGTATGCTTTTCTTCAGACAGCTGTTAACAGTCAGATTATAGACCATTTCAAATTCTAACCTAGATCTTTAAATCTAAATTCTAGAAAATAAATGCCTCTAAAATCCATGCAAGGAATACCATATCAAGTATTTAAAAAAACTCACACACAAACACATAGCATATTGACAAAATTTCCCATTCACACCCATTTAAGAATGAATTGCTTTTTAACATTTCACCTCGAGAACAACCTCATTGCTGTAATATTCATGCAGTGGTGTCTCCTCCTTTCATTATCAAATGTTAATGAAACTTCATCACATCACTATACAAACATGTATTTCCCTGCATTGAAACGAGGATATTTTTATGATGATTTAGTAGCCTTTAAAATTCCAATAATCAGTTCTCTGAGTCTAAAAGGGTCTGTTTGTACAGGTCCAAGGATCAATGCATATGCCTAGCTGTTTATTCATTTGGATACAGTCACGCAGCCAAAATACAGAATAACCCCAAAGCAACTGGAGGTCAGAACTCTTCCAGTAAGTAAAATAAGATGGTCTGCATACTAGCTTATCTTTGCCCTCTTGCTGTTAACTGTAGAAGCAGCCTGCACTCCAGTAATAGTGGCTGAATAGAACATTTTCTGGAAGCAATACATCACTGAGAAGTCCACATTAAAAATCAAAGAAGAAACAGAAAACGTATATAGAGGGGATATAGAAAATATATAGTATATACAGATGGTTTTACATGGGATACTCAAGGGATAGAGAAAATAAAAAGATGGTAAGTGAGCGTCGAGAAAAGTGAAAGGACAGTGCTACAGTACTTTTGAAAGGGTATTCAATTTTATGTCTATTCTCTCTAATATGTTATTTGGGTGCAGAGATGCACTCTTCCTTCAGAAATATTTCCCACTCAAATCTAACAGCAATATTTTCTGAGTGACAGTTCCAGAAATGAGCCCCTAGAAGATGAGAAGGAAAATTCCTTTACTGATTGACTCCATTTCATTTTGTAAACATGGATGTTTTTCCTCCAGTCCTTTGCAAATGAAATACACATTTCTCCATAGTTCTTGCTAAAGACCTTTAATGTCTGCCATACCATTGTGAGTTACTTAGTTCCCCCACCTTTCAGCTGCATGGCTACCTTAGCAGCAACAGAGACGCTAATGAAGTGACATGTAAAGAAGCAGTTAGGCTATCTTTATTATAATAGTAGCAAGAGTAGTGAATTTGAAAGCAATGTTTAGAATAAAGTGATAATGGTCTTTTTAAAGATGGCAAGGATTTTTTTATGTTTTACTGGACCAACTGTATAGTTGGGAGAGCTGTTGGACAAGCTTTCAGGCACGAGGTTTTTTATCTTATCTTATTAAAGATAGGATATGATCATATTTAAGAAAGGATACATGTTAGATTTAAAAGATTTGACCAAGTCCATTCTTAAATTCATTACATTAAAGAAATACACCAATATTCACCTTCAAAATGTTAGGTAAATATTTTGAATGACCTCATTTCGTATTGCACAAAAAACTACTTTAACCACAAAAAAGTAGTCAAGGTGTCTGGTAGGTACAATTAAACAACATTGATTCTAAAAACAAGCTGTTAGATAGTTATAGGTCCCAGCCAGCTTTCCTTTAGATATTATTAAGATATAAGTAATGTTTAAATTGGAATCTATGTTCTTCCCTTAAGTTAAATACTTGAAAAATAAAACCTCCCAACCTGAAACTGAGAGCCTTTGCATTATTTCTGATCACCCAGGTGCCACTATTTCCAAGCAGACTCCCGTTAGTATCTTCTTCAGGTATTTGTATAACCCACAGACTCCTAACATCTAAAAGCCCCAGAAACAATAATGTTTTCTCTTTAAGAACCTATGTAAGTCAGGATTGTGTTAATTAAATACCCCAAAATGCCACAAAAGAAACCAATCACAAAGTTGGAAACTGAACTGAAATTTCCCATGTACCAATCCAGTGCCTTTGCCATTAGTCTCTAAGATGCATCTCTGCCCTGCCTTCTGCCTAACTTTAGACTAAGATGGCTAACTACCTCTCCATACTGGAGTGTACATACACTGATCTGTGAGTGGAAATAAAAGATGGTCATCTCACAGATCAGTGTATGTACACTCCTGTATGAAGTGGTAGTTAGTCATGTTAGTCTGAAGCTAGGCAGAAGGCAGGACAGAGATACACTTACAGACTAATTAAATCAGAGATGCATAAGCTTCTGTAAGCTTGAGCTTAAGATGCTGTGAAGCATCTGATACCTCTGGTAAAGTGAGCTCAAGTTCATGAACATTTACACATTTCTCATTTAGTCTATAAGGGGTATCTTTCTACTCTGCCTTCTACATTTTGCCACTACCAAACCGCAAAGTATAATGACCACAAAGATAGCAACATTTATAGTTAACATAGCCTGGCACTTTTCATTTTCAGTTGCTCATAATTTTGCCAGACCATGCTATTTGGGATGAAATTTTCCATGACACACTTGTCATGCTTTGTTTTATTTGGAAAATGTGAAAAACAAACAAAAAACAGTTCAGTTATTTTTCAGAAAGATTTGAGGGAAAATGTTTCTTGCTCATCTTAAGAAATTTCTTACATTTTGTTAAGAATCTCTAGTGCCTCTGTGCTTGGGAGCAGGAAGTAGAAACTGAGCAGGAGGCTCACTCTGTTGTGTCACAATATGTCTTTTGCCTTGAGTGTGAAAATCCACATAAATCTGGCCAAATTAAGAAGTCTCTAATATCACAGCTTGCCTTTGCTCAATACAGTCCTGTTAGAGTCTAGACCAAAGGTGCGTCTATACAGTCCAGATCAGCATCATGCAGAGATACCTGACTTAGCTCCACACTCTCTAGTTTTGGAAGCAGTGTTGCTATGGTTGCCTGGTGAGATACACAGGCTAATTTGCTCTGCTCATAGGCAAGGGGTGTTAGCTCAGGCACAGTGTTATGCTGATGAGAGTAGAATGCTTTTAGTTCCAGAATTACTGCAGACATAACTACCCATATTGCCTTGTACTGTTTTGTGCTCTGTACACAGCAGTACATGAACCAACAGGTCCACAGCTACCTGGGGGGATCTACGGCAGAGTGTTATATTGCAAACAATGTAGCACTGTGCAATGTAGACATACCCTAAATTATCTTAAGATTCCATCTGCATGTTACTTTTAGTAGCTGAGAAGGGTCTTTTCCCTCCTGTTGTCCTTCCCAGTTTCTGCAGAATTACTCTGGTGGCAGGAAGATGAAGAAGTTTGCCTCTTTTGTGCTCTCAGAATCCCTGCTTCTGGAAATGAGGTAGCCAAAAGAAAGAACAGCAAAAACCTGATCAGAATGAAGAGGCCTAAGTAGGTATTCCTAGGAAGAGAGTGAAAAGACAGACAAGTACAGAGGTGGAAGAGATACATGCACTTCAGTTGGAAAGCTAATAGCCTGGAAAACTAGGACAAAGGAATTATACATAACACCTATACTGAATAACAATAGGTTTACAAGTCAAGTCAAGGTGCCAAAAGCCAAGAAATGCCAGAATTAAGGCTTCACATACAAATTTAATTTTCCCGCTTTGTACAGATGCATTGCAACCACAAACCATCTTTCCTACAGGACCCCAACTTTGTTTAGTATACAGGATAGATCTGCTCTAAAGATAAATCTGGGTTGCAGAATCCTGGAGATTATTTATGGGGCTTGTGACTCATTTGTTGCAGAAGTTGGAAGATGTGCAGTGAATGAAGCAGGAGACTGCAGAATCAGAAAGGATGGTTTTATTAAGGTAATTAAATGCTCCTGTAGAGAACTGCATTCTATTTCTCTCTCTCAGGCTAGGGACAGAAGTTGCATATAAACCAGTTTAAGTGATCAGAAACTTGTTTAAACCAGTAACAGAACAGAATCTCAGTGCACATAAACCAGTTTAAAAATGGCTGAAATTGGTTTAAGATAAACCTAGTTGAATCAGACTTAACTGATTTAGGTCAAACTGCTTTATGAAACTTCTCTCTCGTACCTCTTCCTGGTTCAAGTTAAATCACAGTCCACCAGTGTTTTGCAGCCCTGGGCTGGGCAGTCTGCTCCAAAGAGGAGGACTGGCCCCACTCCCCTGCTCCCTAGCTGAGGCAGTGAGGGCTGGCTGACAAGGGAGTGATGGGGGCAAGCCCAGCTGGGGATGCAGCCCAGTCTGCAAGGGGGGACACTGTCCCCCAAGGCAAACCCCTACTGGGGTCTGGGGCCAGAGAGGGGGATTAAACATCCCTTCCCCTGCTCAAACTTACTACTAGCTGCACCTGTGGACTACAAATCCCAGACACACCTGGAAGCAGAAAGAGGAAGTGATGAGCAACCTTGCAGAGCACAGCTATTGTAAGCCTGGGCTGCAAATCCCAGAAACCTTGGGGGCAGCAGGAAGAGGAAGTGAACACACAGCCAGAGAAACATGCTGTAGTGCCCCTGAGCTTCTGGCCTGAGCTACTGCAGGCATGTTGCTGCATTACCTGAATCAAAGGCAAATGTCTGTTCATTTCTGTTTCAATTTAATCTGTGCATCTTAGACTAACTTACAAAGATTGAATCAATTCAGCCTCAAGCTTTTTGACTGTCTGTACCTAGCCTCAGAGTTCCTAGGCTCATACACCAAAATTTCCATGGGCAACCACTCACAGTGTCCCACATCAAAGAAGCCTTCAATACAGTTTGCAAAACTTGAAGATTCATAGATGTTAGGGTCAGAAGGGACCTCAGTAGGTCACTGAGTCCAACCCTCTGCCCTGGAAAGGAAAGAGCACTGGGGTCTGACAATCCCAGCTAGATGCTTGTCCAGTCTCTTGAAGACCCCCAGGGTAGGGGAGAACACCACCTCCCTTGGAAGCCTATTCCAGATTCTGGCAACCCTTACTGTGAAGAAGTTCTTTCTAACATCCAACCTAAATCTGCTCTCCGTCAATTTGTGGCCATTGTTCCTACTTACTCCAAGGAGTGCCCTAGTAAATAGAGCATCTCCTGTTTCTGCTGCCCCTCACCCCCAGTGAATTTATAGGCAGCCACAAGATCACCTCTCAGACTTCTCTTCGAAGCTCCACATGCACATGGAGTGCCACCCTCCTCACTCCACACCTATTTGCTTTTTTAAGGTGCTTTCAGAACCATTTAATGCCCTGCTTTCAGAATATAGCTCATATTCTTAAGGGACAGCCCCAGCACCCCCCACCACAAGGGCTACTTAGGCTGTGCAGAAAGCTATACAAATGTGGCTACACTGCTTCAGGTACCTGAGTTAGCCTGTTCTGAGCTAGCTCATTATCTCTGCCCAGACATGCAGTATAGCTGTGTAGGTATCCCCTAAATTTAAATAACTTTCTTAAAAGCTACAGAATGGTTGCATCTACATGAGATGCTGGCTGTGCAGTCATCACTGTGCAGTCATTTAGTACTTGTATAAACAGGTACTAAATGACAGTGCACTAATCAGAGTTACTGAGGAGTAGCATCACCAGACGGCTTTTCAGTGATGCTGACTCCACAGTAGCTTGTTACTACTGTACAGCAATGTCACTTCACGCTTCCTGCCGTGGAATGCTACTGTGCAGTAGTAACAAGCTACTGTGCAGTCAGCATCTCGTGTAGACACGGCCACTGAGTAGTAACTCACTCTGTTACTACTCGCTAATTCTAGTTCAGAGCTAGAACTACAACACTGGAGATCTTGGCTCCTAATCCTAAGCTCAGTCCACCAGCAGAGGTAGAACTAGGCACTTGAGCACACTGGGCAGCAGCTGCGCATGGGGCAGCATCAGTGGCTGCAGACCTGCTAACACAGCTTTGGCAATGCTGGCAGCACAGCTGCTGCTCAGCACAGCTGCTGCTCTTACTATCCCCTCCCTCCCCCAAGGCCAGTGCCTGAGGCTTGTGCCACAGTCATCTGCCCCTCCCCCGCATCATTACACTACTGTCCGCCACAGCATTTTTCATGATTGGCACCTGCTTGTACATCTTATTCACTGCAGCACTAACTTGCTTCTTAACGTTCTAAGTTTGGACTAGTTTTTTGCTCATTAATTTATTTTGTCCTTGATCTGAAGGATCCCTTAACTCTTTCTCCGGAGAAGGTTGCATCTGTCTTATGAAATGAAATGTGCCAGTTGCTTTAACATGGAAAATTAAATGCATAATCAGGCTTGAGTATTTTATTCTGTTACTACCTAATGATACCTTCATTAAATTACCTATATAAGACTGACTTAAAAAAGGACATATCCTTTGATCTGATTCAAATACCACCTTCAGTGGACTGTTTTCACCATTCAGTAAAGATTTTTATAGCTGTTAAAATTAGGTCTTGAAATTCCTGGTGAAAATGTGGAGATATCTCTCATCCTCTTGACAATTTCATTTTGAATCAGTTTTCTGTTCTAAATCCAATGACTGTGTGGGTAACAGCCAGGAACGAGATTATTTCAACAAAGCAAATACACAAACTAGACAGAAAGACTGTGTCTAAAATCAGAAAAGTTTTGGTTAGAGGAACTGAAAAATACATGGAAATATTTCTGAACCACAAGGCATCAGCTCAAGCTTTCTACATTATTGAAATTAGGAAAAAAACCCACTCATGTCTTTCAAAGAAAAGACAGATTTCTATTGTGTCGCAGCAAGATGTGAAATTAGTTACTTAGCAATACTAACTTTTCAATACTAGGCCATTTAAAATTTTTCACATTATTACATGCATTCTAAATGTCATTACATTTTCCTGTTAAAGTGACAGGTTATTATTTATTCATTGTCCTATTGGCACCGTGAGGTTCCAATAAGAATAAGTCCAATTATTGCAGGGCTGCAAAGGCTTCTGGATAAGCAACCCAGGCCCCAAGAACATTCAGTCAAGTACTAAAAATCTCTACCTACTGTGATTATCTAATTGTGACAGGTAAAAAATATTAAACCTCTTAAGTAGTCAGACAGATGACTGGCCAATATTGGCTTGCAAACAGTGAGATTCACTGTAGAGCAGGGGTGGGCAAAATATGGCCCATGGGCTGAATTCAGCTCACTGCGGTTTTTTGTCCAGCCCACAGCAGGTCCCTCAATCCTCTGACCCAGGCACAGTCCAGCCATGGTGTGTCCTGCCACCCACTGGGCACATGGTGGGGCTGGGGTGGCTCCACACCTAGACTGCTTTTCTAGGCAGCCCAGGTGGTGGCGGCTCCTTCTGGCTGCTGCCACCACTGGCCTTGGCCCCATGGTATTGGTGGGGACTCATGCTGTACAGCCCCGTCCCTGTGTGCTGTGCCTGCTCCAGGCTCATCATCAGCAGGATGGGACAAACGCTGGTGCTCAGTGTGGGGGGAAAGCAGCCCCTCCCCCTCCTGCTGCTGGCAGTTCCCTGCTGTAGCTGCCCAGAGCCTGGACTGGGTTGCCCTGTGTCGGCTCTGTGCTGCCACTGATGCCCCACAGGACAGCCCAGAGGTGGTGGTGATAGCAGTGGTAATGCAAGGCAGCCCTGTGCAGGCTCCAGGTGACTAGAGCAGGGAACTGCTGGCACCAGGAGGGGGAGGAGACATTTTTCCCCCACACTGAGCAACAGTTTTTGTCCTGTACCACCACTGCTGAGCCAAGGCAGGCGAGTCCAGAGCAGGCACAGGGCACACAGGTTTGGAGCTGTGCAGCATGGGTCTCTGCTGGTACCGTGGGGCTGGCAGCAGCAGCAGCAGCTGGAAGGCGCCACTGCCACCTGGGTTGCCTAGAAAAGCAGGCTAGCTGCAGAGCTGCCCCAGCCCCACTGCATGCCCAGGGGGGTGGCAGGATGTGCCACAGGTGGGCAGCATGCATGGGCCAGGTCAGGGCTCCACACAGGTTACAGCTGATCCTCTCCGATGGGGGTGAGTTCAGAGTGAGTGTGGGGCATGCTGGGGCTGCGTACTCCTGGCAGTGGAGGGAAAGTGCTGCAGGGCATGTGGGCTCTGGGCCTTTGTGAGGCAGGGGTGGGTGCTGACCAGATCAGGAGGGCGTGCGTGGGGCCCTCCTGCACACCCCATCATACCCACATACCCTCGCCCCATAAATCCCCCAATCACACCGACCCACAATTAAACACCTCACCCACCCACACCCCCCCCACACCCTCTCCCACATGCACCCCACCACCACACACACACACTTGCATGCTTCTGGGGGGAGCCCTGCTCACTGCTATGCACCCACACACCTCCACACACACCCCACACCCATTCCCCCACAATCTCCCCCTCCCCCACATGCACACCCAGCCAGCCACCCTCCCCCTCCACACACCCTACACCCACTCATACACACCCACAAACACTCTCCTGCACAAACCCCCCATACCCACTTAACCACATCCACACACACACACACCCACACACACACCCTCCCCCACACTCTGCATACACACATCTACACACACACACACACACACACACACACACACACATCCACACACTCCCCCATACCCACCCCTTCATACACCCCTACCCCTTCACACTCCCCTACAATATACAATTGTAAGACCTGATTTTGAGCTATTATGCAATCACCTCTATATACACCACACAAACACACACAAATCAGGACATTTTTTTTTAATTAAATTAAAATATGTTATGGTCAATATTTGATTTGTAGTATATAATTTTTTTCCAGTTCCAAGATACTAAACCCCTTTCCCAAAAGCAGTACTTCTAGGGACAAGGGGAGGGACTTCTAGTGGCAAAGGTAAGGGGTTAGGGGGCAGGACTTCTGGTCCCAAGATGGTGACCAGGGGGCAGGGCACCTGTCAAGGGGTAGGGCTACCCCTGCAGCCCTGGACAGCTCACCCAAACTCATTAAGTGGCTGTCTACCCAAAATAATTGCCCACTCCTGCTGTAGAGTCTCTAATTTGGGAAGTAATGATGCTCTTTCATTATGCAGACTGGCAGAACTCAACTTGAGTCACAGAGGTTACAACCTGTGCAGGTTTAATATGAAGGTTACCTATCCCTTTTTGGTGTATACATTGAGAATATCAGCCTTCAGAGACAAAGTGAAAGTGGAAAAGTTATAGAGAGTGTTGGTTATATGATGACCACTGACTGCACTTGGGTTTGAGAGAGTAAGGGAGAAAAGTATGGGCTTCACCACTCTGGGTACATGCAGACATTACATTTAGATCAACCTGACTAGGGTTAGATCAATCTAAAAGCCCATCTGTTCAGGGGGGCTTAAATCAGGACAAAGCTGATGGGCTCAATCTCAGTTAGTTCCCCTGAGTAGGAATGGGTTAACTTGATCCAACAAACATCTGAACATGTTTGGAACACAGCCCCAAGGCCGGGAACATCCAGCCACTCACCCCTGCCTCCGGGCTGTGCTCTTTTGCTCTTCCTACCACCTTGCCCTGACTGGGCTACTTTTAGCCTCCTAACCTTGCACTCTCAGACAGAACCCTCTCCCTGTGAGGAACCACCTTGACAGATGCGCTACAATATAGCACAATTTTTGTATGGACCAAAATGACAAAATGAGCAGTAGCAATTGCATTTCATTTTGAAATTGCCGATAACAATTCTCACAACAAAATGTGGCAGGAACATCTAGGATGACAAATCAGGTCCCACCAGAGCTAAACACCAAGGCTCAAAAAAAAAAGCCCATTAATTGCTCATAAAGGGGGACTAGACACTGAGTGGGACTTTAACACATTCACCACAGCGTTGCCATACTTCCTTTGTTCAAAGAAATTCTGTCCAAGGTCTGGGGCATACTGTGATTCAAACCTAGACAAGCTCCCACTTACACAGTATCATTATTGTCCTGGTGGACAAAAAATGGAAGATTAAATAAGGGGTCTCCAGTGATAAGGAGCCAAATTTACATATCTGCAACTATAACCATAACCACTCATCCTCCATGGATCAGGCATGGAAGAGGATTTGTAATATACACTCACCTTGGAAGTACAGGGAAGAAGAGTTGACATTCATACTGAAGAAACATGATTTATTCCATAAGCCCCACAAGGAACATGTCACATAACTCATTATTACTCATGAAATAGGTAAAATAGCACACTTCAGTTTGATGAATGTGCAATACAGCTTCACCATTTGAGGTAAACCATCTCAAATACCACCAGTGAAGAAAAATGTAGTGGGGAAGGGAAGGTCTTGTAAAACTAGGGTATAATATGTAGAGAATGCCAGGATCTTCAAAATATGTACGTCATTTGGATCACAATGTCAGATGAACTCCATGTCATGTAGGCTGTTTTAAATTTACTGTCTATAAATTAATGTTAACTCATGTAGTCATAGAGCACTAGCTCTGGGACAAATTCTGGAATCCACACTCACAATGATTGGTGTGCTTACACAGCAATGCCATTAATGTCAATGGAATTTATTACATGTGAATCATTTAATAGGAGTGAGTTTCACAGAATCTGATAGTCTGTTTTATCTAGAGTCTAAATGCCAGCTGAAGAATCACTTTACAATTGGTGTAACAACTGTATTTCATGAATAAAGGCTCTACCAAAGATAACTGGTAAAGTAAATCTATTAGGTGGCAATTAAGGGTCACCCCTACAAAAAATGTTTGTTGTTGCATATGGCTGTTGCAGAACATACATTCTCCTTTTAATGCTAAAAGAACTATTGTGTTTTTATTGGTTAAGCTGAAAAAACCTTCTTGGAATGGCCTTTTAATGGCTTGGAATGGCTTCTTGGAATGGCTTTGTATGTGGACAAACATATGATCACCATGTTTGTAAAGAAAAAATAGTACTCTTACAATGTTAGGATTCCCATTACTAAGTATCTATTGTTAATTTTCTGTTGATATTGAACATATTCTATGACAACTAGAATGTTACGTCTAATTACAAACAAGGTGTGGATGCAGCAGCTAATTATACTGAACAGCTCTAGTGAACAATAAACTTACATCTGTAAGCTAAGATAATGAAATTTTACAGACTCAAGTCACCTTATTATTTTATCTTCCTTCAACTTTATTCTTTTTATTTCAATAATGGTATTGCATTATGTTTATTTAACCATTTTGATCACAGTTTTGTATTAACTGTGATTCTCTATGCCCTATTTTCTATAATTTATTTATGACTGGTGATGATCTTTGCCCTCAGGCTATGCGAGTAGCAGCATGTGTCTGGTTTGCACAGCCACAAAACACATTTTAGCACTGTGCAGGATGCATTTAGATGAGCATCTCTGACTACACTAAGATTAAACTGCTATATACATTACTGAAGTTCTCTCTCAAAGTTTACTGAATACAATCCCTTTCATCACATAGAAATTTGGTGGCTTGCAGGAATAAATGTGGCAAAGAAATATGGAGCCTTTTCCCCAGAGAGTTTGTTGTGACTGAAATTTACCATTTGATGGTGTTCAGTGACCTATATAAAATGAATTTTGTGACCTTAATCTAATTCTTTTTCAGTGAACCATGGTCTATATCACATACACTATCACACACACTTGGTTGGTATCTTTAATGACATTCTCAGCAGAGACTCCAGACACTAACTGGGCAATAAATGTCCTTTTCAATAATGCCCATACAGATAACGCAATTAAACTTGAAACTAAAAATATTTTCCCTCTATGAATTTCATTTCATAACAGTACATAACAGTACATTGAATTCTGAATGTTAGTTTTTTGTCATTTGTTTTGTGAGCCATCAATCATCCTTAGCAACACCTTCCCCAAAGATAACTAGGTCTACACTTAAAATTTGTCATAATCAGCTTCCTCTCTCACACTGGAAAAGTTCTCTGATGGGGAAGGACATTAAGCAGTCCTATGAGATGTAGGATGCCTGAAAATGTTGTTCAATGGAGTGCATTATGCCAGGAAAACAAGGCTTTCCAGCCAGACAAGGTAAATAATTCAAATGACAAACAAAAGATTTCTTTGCCATAGCATGAAATCAGGTTCTATAGGGCCACAGAGAGAAATGTCTTAACAGAAATAAAAATTTAAAACAGAAGGTGTACTTGATAGAATCAGACTGTTAATGTCCCATGATTCATGCAGAAAGATATAGAGCTACCAAAATAATGCCAATAGAACAAGGCCATCTTAGTGAGTTAGATATCTGAAGATAATATATGAAATAATGTGGAGACTCTTAAAAGGGAAAGGTTAACTAACCAACACTGGCTGTTGTTGTCTGAGGTATACTATCCACCCAGATGCTGCTCTTCATGAGTATGCACCCCATACATTCATGCTTGGGTTCTTCTTTAGTAGTAATCTATTGCAGATGTACCTGAATACCTGACATCTTCCAAATTTCTCTACTGGAGGAAACAAGGGGCATGGTGTCTGGGACCTCCCCTTTGCACCTTTGACAACAAAAATCCATTAGTGAGCACTCAATCTTTATGTTTCAAATGATTATCCATACAGATTCCACTCTTGGTTCTTGGCAAACAGTTCTCTCAGCAAGAGGGGGAAGAGGACTTTCACTTGAAAGGGAACTCTGAGGCAGTTCTCTCAAAGTTGGCATCTGATCTGGAAGCCTGAACTAGTAAGCAGAGAAAGGTGAGCATGTGACTAAAGCTCCTATTAGCTGTTCTACATACCTCAGAGACTGGAATATAAGTGAAGGAAGCTGGATGCATGCTGGTGGAATGCACTAAGATATGGCCTAATAGACCTTGATGTAGCCTTATTCAGATAGTCTCTGGGTGCATATACACGTGCAATTAACGCAAAGCAATAAACTCATGAGCAGTTTGAGCCGAAGTAAACTACTCTCAGACACAGCTTCTACACATGCTCCTGTGACAACAATTTAAGCCAGAAGATTGTAAGGCTGGAAGGGACCCCAGAAGTTCATCAGGTCCAGCCCCTTGCACCAGACAGGAAAGATAACTGGCGTCAGGTGACACCAGCAAGGTGATTGTTCAGTCTCCTCTTGAAGATTTCCAGGGTAGGCAATTGCACCACCTCTGGCTTATATCATCCTCACTAAATATACTATGAGCAGGCTATAATTAACTAAACCCTTTTGGTGAGATACTGGCCACCCCCTTCAAGGACAGATCATAGAAGTACGCCAGTTTTCATAGGTTCAAAGGAATATGTCATTCATTCAGTCAGGGCAAGACTGAGATCCTAGGATGGGGAAAACTCCCCAACTGGAGTAAAACCTTAAGGAAAAATCCTTAGGTAATTTTGATGCAAATGCAATATGACCCTGAATTAAGCTGATAATATAGGGAAATGGCAACTAATTGTACTATAATGGAGCTAAGGGGAAGATTGGTTGTCTTTAGGAGAATCAGGTAGTTCAAGATGTTTGCAAATAAAGTTGGGCAAAATGCTCAAAACTTCTTTTGGTATAGTACAAATCGTTCCACAAATCCTCATTGGCTAAATATATCATGAAAAATGATGTTATTACATGACTGTTCATTAGGGGTGTGCGAAGCAGGCCCTATTCAATTCAGATTTGGCCCGAACCAGGGACAGTGATTCGATTCATTGATTTGGATCACTGTCCCTGATTCAATTTGTCCAAATCAGAATCTGAAGATTTGATGCTGATTCAGAGAATCAGCAATTCGGACATAGACACAGCTTTAAATGTTTTTTCTACATACCTTGAGGTACCGGCACGGCTTGTGAATGCTGTGATGCTGCAGCATCACAGCATTCCAGGGGTGGATGGAGCATCCCACAGGAATGCAGGGGGGTCCACGTGGTTGGGAGCCGACCTGGAAATGGACAGGAAATACTTCCAGTCCACTTCCAGGTCCACCAGGGAGTGTGCTAGGGGGACTCCCTGTGCTCCCCCCAGCTTGGCGACCAGGCATGGGAGAACCCTGAGTACCCCCCAGACCCAGGAGACACCAGTTGCCGAGCCAGGAGGTGCGCGGGGGGGGGGGGAGCAGGGGCCCTGCATGCTCCCTGGTGGACCAAAAGTGGACCAGAAGTGCTTGTGGTCCACTTCCAGGTCTGCTGCCGAGCTCACTGAGGAGCACCCCACGCTCCTGTGGGACATTCCATGTGCCCCAGCACTGCAGCATTCACAAGCTGCCTGCTACCTAGAGGTATGCAGAAAAAACATTTAAAGCTGTGTCTATGTCCGAATCTTTCCGAATCTCTCCGAATCGAATCAATTCAGAGGGTTCCAATTTGATTCGGAGAGATTAAAGGGTCCTCTGATTCAATTCGGATTCAAAGATTTGGTCACTGAATCAAGCTGAACCTCCACCGAATTGAATCAGGGACCAAAGCTTCATACAGCCCTACTGTTCATAGTTCTCTAATACTCAGCCAGAGTATTCTGGAGACACAGCAGGCAAAGGGCTACTTGTGTAATATAGTGGGTTAGACATTCATTCAGAAATTTGTTGACCCTTTGTATACTAAGAAGTATCTTCTTCTTGGTGGATATAATGTTGTTCATAAGCAGCTGCACTGTGAGACTACCAAGTACAAAAGATCCATTGTTGGATGGCTCTCAGCACCAGACTGCTTATTGACACTGAGTTCTTAACGAAGTATCCACAATCCCTGAGATGGTTGATGTGAGCTTCCTATTCAAAAAATGAATTGTCTGTTGCTAGAATCTTAGTTGAAAGAGGGTTTGAGAATTCTTCTGTACACGTATCTCAAATCCAGCAATCAGGTTAAGGAAAACAAGAGACATGAATAAACCATGACCAACGTGTCTATACTATGCCTGTTGTTGAGTTTTTGAGGATGAAAGGATAGAAGTATGTGTCTTGGAAGTCAACATGAAGGAACCAACCTAAGGTATCTAGGGAATGCACTTTGGAGGCTAATGTAACCAAATAGACACTATGACAGATGCACATACACTAAGATGTCACTGATCAAGGATTGGTCTCCAGTCCCTTTACTTCTTTGGAGCAAAAATGGGGGAGAGGAGTATACATTCCCCTTGCTTTGAATTCAAAGGATATTTTTTCCATAGATCCAACTTGCACAGCTGAAAAGCAGTTCACCTCCTGTTCAGAAAGCTGCTTTTGGGAAGGGTTCCCAGGCAGGGATGAGAAAAAAAACTGGTAGAGATAAATGCACACTGAAAGTGGACACCTACCCCATGCTTACTACTTCAAGAAATCAAGAAGACTAGAGTCTCTTCTAATAATACTTTCTTTTGAGGAAAATCCAGGGGTGTGGCAGATGAATATCATTTATGGAACCTCTGTCTTTTCTGTTAAGGTTCAGAAGAACACTGTTCTTAATTGGTCTATTTCTGAAGGCTGTTGTTTCTAGTATTTTCTTGTGTTGAAGAAACATACAGACTCAGAGAATAAAAAATGACTGTAGTGTCCTTGAGAGTATGATGATAAAAAATGTGAGATACAAAATTCCTGGAACCAAAATAAGTACTTCATGGAAATGGGAGATATCATAGTCATTACCAGGACCAGATTAACCCTTCAGTGAGCCCTAGGCAAACAAACTTGTGGGCCCCTACTTTTTTCACTCAATAATTATAATATGTAAAATAAGCAAAACTGGGCCCCTTCTTCACTTAGGGCCCCATGTGCCTAATTTGCCTATGCATTAATCCAGCCCTGGTCATTGCAATCATGTCAGAGGCATCAAAAGTAACTTGTCAAGAGGTCGCAACAGTAAATTAGCTTTCAACCATGCAGACTTTTACTTCTTGTTCATAAAGAAGATCACAAAGACATCACAGCAGACAAGCTGCTTCAAAAGAGAAACAGCTCAAGCATCTTTAATAGTAGAGACTGGCAGATGAGTAAATCTTGAGCTTGAAAATGTCTAGTCTTAAGGGTGCGCTGCTGCCTGAACTTCTCCTGACCCTAGCTTGTGCTGCTATATGGATGATATTTAGCAAATCATGTTATTCCTCCTTTGTGACCTCCAATGTAATGTCAAGAATCTCTGCAATCCTCGTGAGGATGGAACAGTTTCAACTAGTTGAAGGAGACAGGCATGGTGAGGGTGACTCATCAGGAGATGATGAACCTCTTTGACAGTTCTTGCTTTCCTTTGGTTTTTCTCATAGTTTTCATTGTTTTCCCTGATGCACTTCCAATGTACTATCCAGAGTGGGGACTGAGAGTGAGAATGAGGTGAATCCTTGGTATGCCCTAGAGAAATGGATGAAAATGAGAAGTCCTAAACCAGTGAATATGCCGTTTTGAACAAAATTCCTTACATTCATGATACTGAATTAGAATTGGAGCCAGTGGTTGCTCAGAGACAATAATCAAGTGTTCTGGGAGAAAAGACTCTGGTATTGGACTTAAGGACAGCTGGCCAGACACTAGGAGCATCTGGCAGTGAGGTGGCAACACTAAGCCAAAGGTGAAGGAATAGTGCCACAGGCAATGCAGTCCTTACCAAAAGAATCTTAACAAAAGAGTCATTGATGCTGGTTTTCTCTTTAGTGCAGGCACTTTAGAAAGAGGTTTGGAACTGTAGGTCTTGGTTGAATGTGCTCAGGAACACATTTTGAGCCTCACGCTCAAATTTAAGGATAGTGATCTAGGCATATATTCCCAGCTTTGGTGTTCTTTCCTCCAGCTCTCTGAAAGTATTTAGAGTATTGAAGAGCAGTGTCTGTAAAAAGGAGCTGCTCTTAAATGGGTAAACCAACAGTTTGACTGTGCTGACAAAGGGTGCTGTTACAGGTTACCTTTAAACCATTCTAATCTCTGGAATGTTAGGCAGTTTTATAGCTAGAACAGTTTCAGAGCAGTCATGTTAAGGCTTTATGCTGTCTTTGAGCTGTGCAACTCTGACTTGCCACTGGAGGAATGGTGATCAGTGCTGTGGCTAGGAGCAGGATGCCTGGGTTGTTCTGCTCTGGGTGGCTGGAGGGTTTGTTGGGGAGGGGAGCAATGCAGCATGGAGAGGCACAGAACCAGAGGTGGAGTAGCACTGGGGCTGGGGCTTCCCTCTGCAGGACTCCTAGGTCTCCTTAAATCTTTTAAGGTTATGTAAAGTTTTTATGTAAAGTTTTTATGTAAAGCCCCCTGCAGCCTAGTCTCAGGTGAAGGCAGCTGGGAGGAGGGCCCCAGGGAGGCATGATTCTCTGTTGCTCCAGATAAAACTGCATTGGGGAATAGAGCCTCAGTGTGGTGAGAGAATGCAGCCTGGGGAGGCCTGTTCTAACCGCCTGGCAGTTCTATGCTGAGTTAACCCCTGGCAGCTCTAGTCCCAGCACAAAGTAGCTGGGTGGTGAGAGCATGTAGCCTGGGGAAGCATACCTCCCATGATCTCAGTGCAGTTAACCCCCCACAGCTTCACACCAGGAGGGTTGTATGCTCTCACTGCCTGGTGGCTCCATGCTGGGAGCAGAGCCACTGGGAGTTAACATGCAACTGAAAAAACTGAACTGGAAAAAAAAAATCAAGCCAAAAATCAATTTTCCACACAGTGCTAAATTTGCCTACAGTAAACAAATCCCAGGTCACCATCCTAGTCTCAGATGCAACTTCCCCAGGATTCATGCTCTCACTAGGATCTAAGTCATGGAAGCTCTGCTCCCAGCCTGAGCTGCTGGGCAGGAAAACCAGTAGAGCTTTGGAGGGTGCAAAAGGTAAAGAGGCTGGGAGCTGTGCATCCTGGGATGCTGGAGGACTGAAAATTGATTGCTTTATCTCCCTAGACCAGACCAACAATACCTTAACCTTGACCTGGGTAGAATGGCTCAGAGATAACCCTCACCCCAAGCGGTGTACCTTTAAAATGTTTAGAGGGTAGTTAGAATGGGTTAGCACCTTTCAGTGCATGAATCCTCCTGTGTTAAGTGCCTTTAGAATGGTTTAAAGGTAAGCTGTAACACCAGCCAAAGGCTAAACTAATCTTTTCCAAGCATCTCATTAATGAAAAATGAGGGCTGCATAGACTTCTCCAACAGGTAAAATTCAGGAATGCTTCTATGTTTTCTTAGAAGTCTCTTGGAGAATGAACAACATGCAAAGCAGTGTTCTGTTAATTGCCCCTCTCCCAAGTATATAAAGCACAAAGAATGGCACAGCAGAGTCACAGAAGGGACAGCTGTGTACCATTACTGAATGCTCCAAATTAGGACAGTAAAAACGAAAGAGGACAAACCCTTACATATCTTTCCATGCACAAACATAACGGGTAGAACTGATGGGAAAGTATACAGGAGCTCCATCCTCTAGTCCAGTAGCAATTTTCCTATCCCTACCTAACAGCAGGGGTGGCCAACCTGTGGCATGGGCAGCCTGTGTGTGGTACACATCAGACTGGGAATGGAATAGTCAGCACAGTGGCAGATGGGGCAGGAAACAGAAAGCAGAGCAGTAGATTAGGCAGGAAGCATGAGGTAGAAAACAAAACAGCAGATCAAGCAAGGCAAGGCGATCACCGTTGCACTTAGGAAGGGTTCAGGAATAATTTGTGACAAGCCTGCCAAAAATATTGGCCCTCACTGCCTTAATTACTGACTGTTGCATAGTTTACTACAGTTGCTTCAGAGATCCCTCATACTATTAGTATGGTCTGTATCTTAACTTTTTTTACTTGTTTCTGTGGATGGTATGGCGCAGTGTTTTGATATTCTCATTCTGTGAGATTTTTTTAAGAATTGCCAAAGGCTCTATACTGCTACAACCAGTGCTATAACTTCAGCAGGTATCATAAAATAGTCTGTTTGATTGGTTACACTGACTGTCAGGCATATTTCACAAAATCACCACAACCAAATATATTTAAATAACAAAGATGAACTGTATAAGTTTCCAGCCTTTAGGCTGCCACAATTTAAACAACACCTAATTACACAATTGCTGCTGATAGTCCTCAAATAAGTAGGTACTTAGCAACTGCAGCCACTTAGTTTACCTCTGACAAACACACACTTTTCTAAAGTCAGCAAAAATACATGTAAGGACAAAATGCTATATTTTGCTCAATTTTTATTTTCCCTTTACAGTGGGTCACTTTTTGGTGGTCAGCAGAACTCAATTTAAACTCTCTTTAGGGGCTTTCAAAGTAATGATTTAAAATGAAAATGTATTTCCCCTAGCCTTGCCTGATTTCCTCTGCTTAATTATAGGCTCTAGCCTATCTTCTATGACAGCTTACATTTATGCAAATCAGTATTTTCTATATTTGATTTGATTGTAAAATAAATACAGTCCATGCTACAATTTAAATTAACACTTTTTTGGATAAACCTCCTTAAGTCTGAAGGAGGTTTTGGATACACCTCCTTAAGGCTGAATCAATTCAGTCTTTGCAGGTTAGTTTAAGCTGCACAGATTAAACTGAGAAGCGAGTGAAGAGACATTCACTTTTGATTCAGGAAATGCAGCCACATGCCTGCAGCAGCTCAGTACAGAAGCCAGGGGGTGCTAGAGCACACCTCCCAGCCTGCCAACCACTGGCCAAAGGAAGGGACTGAAGCTCCAAAGCTCCCCCATCCCTGCTCAAGTGGAGGGGGCATGGCCAGGGCCCAACCTGGGGCTAGCATCCTGGAGAGTGGGGGTTTAAATCCCCTCCCTGGCCCACATGAGACCCCAGCCCAGGTCTGCCTGGATGAGGGAGGTGGGAAACAGTGCCTGTGAGGCTTCTGCTCCCCCTCCCCCCTTGCTCTCCACTTGGGGGTTGGGGGGCAGCCCCTGCCAGGCTGAGGAGGGGGTGGGTGGGGGAAAAAGTAGTGGAACTGAATTCATAAAAGCTGGAACAAGAATAGTCCTTTCTCTCAAGTGAACTTGTATTGAATACAGCAATTTCCAACCTCAAGCACACAGCAAAGAACAACCAAAAATCTTTGCCTACGCTAAGAAACAGCCTAGTAAAACACAGTAAGAGCACACACAATTTAGTCTAACTTAAAATGTAAACCAAGAAGACAAGAGAAAGCCCTGCATAAGTCTTATGTAATCCTGAGGGCAGAGCCAGGTATTCGAAAAGTCCTTCTTGGGGAATCAGCAGGTGGTCTTAGGTGTCGGAGTGGAGATCCCACAGGCCTCATCTTTACTTGCTGGATTTTTTGGTTGTAGCTGTGTTGGTCTAAGGACATAGGCAGGCAACGTATTTGAGTAGATGTGATATCTTTTATTAGATCAACTGAGTAATTGGAAAAATTTCTTAGCAAGCTTTTGAGCACAGTCACCCTTCTTCAGGCACTGAGACTTCCTGCCACATTTTTAGCTTCTCTCTTTCCTTGGAGTCTCAGACCAGCAGAGACTACCTAGCCTGAAGAAGGGTGACTGCACCCGAAACCTGGCTAAGAATTTTTTCCAACAATTCATTTGGTTTAATAAAAAAATATCATATCTACTCAAAGTACCTTGCCTGCTCATCTTTACTTGTTTTTTTACAGGCACACTTGCACCCCCTTGTCCCCCTTGGGTGCCTTGACTTCAGTATGCTTGTTACCTTTAGCACCTTTGGCAGGATGTTTATGTATTCAGTGTCTTTTGTCTCTGTTTAGATATTCCAGTCTTCTACCTTTTACAGGCTCTGCTTTATAATGTAAATGTAGTTCTCTTCTTTCTTTGGTCACACCAGCCCAAGCAGTCTGGGACCCTCTCCTGTTCCCTTAGCTCTGTCTTCAACACAGACATGTGATGTGATGATTGTGCCAGGTCTTTTCCAACACCTCCCACCTCTCAGACTGGTCCTGCAGGGCTTGGCTCTGTGCTCACAGGTGGCAGGGGAACAGTCCTTCCAGCCCTGGTTCCCCAGCCTCTTCCCCCTCCCCCATGGGCTGGGGGAGCTGAGGGAAATTACGTCCCCGTCCCCTTCCCCTTCCCTTATCAACTTCCTGCTTCAGTCTCTGCCAAAGGTGGGAAGGGGTCTCCTGCCAGCCCCTGACAAGCAGACCCCTGTACCAGTGAGAGAGGGAGTTTCATAGAATCATAGAAGTAGGGTCGGAAGGGACCTTGTAGATCTTCAAGTCCGACCCCCTGCCTGGGCAGGAGAAAAACTGGGCTCAAGTGACCCCAGCCATGTAGGCATTGAGCCGCTTCTTAAAGACCCCCAGAATAGGAGCCAGCACCACTTCCCTTGGAAGTTGGTTCCAGATCCTAGCCACCCTAACTGTGAAGTAGTTCCTACAGATGTCTAATCTGAACCTACTCTCCAACAACTTGTGGCCGTTATTTCTTGTTATCCCGGGGGGTGCTGGGGGAAACAAGGTCCCCCCTCAGCCTTCTCTTGTGAAGGCTGAACAGGTTCAGGTCCCGTAGCCTCTCATTGTAGGGTCTGCCCTGCTGTCCCTGGATCATGCAGGTGGCCCTCCTCTGCACCCTCTCAATGTTGTCCACATCTCTCTTGAAGTGGGGCACCCAGAACTGGACACAGTACTCCAGCTGTGGCCTGACCAGTGTTGCATAGAGGGGGAGGATCACCTCCTTGGCCCTACTTGAGATGCACCTGTGGATGCACGATAGGGTCTGGTTAGCCCTGCCGACCGTGACCTCGCGTTGTCAGCCCATGTTCATCTTGGAGTCAATGATGACTCCAAGATCCCTTTCTGCCTCCGTGCTCTCAAGGAAAGAGTTTCCCATCTTATAGGTGTGTTGCTGGTTACTACTACCCAAGTGCAGCACCCTGCACTTGTCCATATTGAAACGCACCTGTTTTTGTCAGCCCACTCTTGCAACCTATCCAGGTCTTTCTGCAGTCTTTCCCTCCCTACTAGCGTGCCCACCTCACCCCAGATTTTGGTATCATCAGAGAATTTGAACAGGTTGCTTTTCACCCCATCGTCCAAATCACTGATAAAGAAATTGAACAGCGCGGGCCCAAGGACCGAGCCCTGGGGGACTCCACTGCCTACTTCCCCCCAGGTCGAATATGACCCATCCACCACCACCCTCTGAGTACGACCCTTCAGCCAATTAGCAATCCATCTGACCGTGTAGGCATCAATGCCACAGTCACCTAGTTTTTTAACGAGGATGGGGTGAGAGACAGTGTCAAAGGCCTTGCTGAAGTCCAGAAAGACTACATCCACGGCGACACCTGCATCCAATGCTTTTGTGACCTGATCGTAAAAGGCAATCAGGTTGGTTTGACATGACCTGCCCCTAATGAAACCATGCTGGTTGCCCCTCAGCATCACCCCTGATGCTGGCCCATCACAGATGTGCTCCTTGATGATCTTCTCAAAGAGTTTCCCCAGGATTGAAGTAAGACTGACGGGCCTATAGTTGCCCAGGTTCTCCCTCCACCCTTTCTTAAAGATGGGGATCACATTGGCTATCTTCCAATCATCTGGCACCTGGCCTGAGCAAACACGAGTGCTCGTAAAGCCATGCCAAGGGCCCTGCAATAACCCCTGCTAGCTCCCTCAACACCCTGGGGTGGAGAGCATCTGGACCTGCTGACTTGAACACGTCCAGCCCCTCCAGAAGCACTCTAACCCAGTCCTCCTCAACCTTAGGTCTTGGGGCCTTCCCCTCGAGTCAGTCTTGAATCACAGTGGGGGAGTCCCGGTCCCTGCCCAAGAAAACGGAGGTGAAGAATTTGTTAAAGATGTATGCCTTCTCTTCTGGCGCGACCACCAGATAGCCCAGTGTATCTTGCAGGGGCCCCACATTTCCCAGCGCCTTCTTCATCCTCCCTATATATTTGAAAAAGGACTTTTTATTATCCTTGATCTTGGACGCTAGTCCTAGCTCTATGTCCACCTTAGCTTTCCTAACAGCCCCCCTACAGGCCCGAGCAGTTTAAACCCTCCTCCCTCCCCTCTGCCTGATCCTGCCTGCCCATGCCTCCTGTCCTCTCCACTCCAGTGGGGAAAAGTCTTGCAGGGGCTGCCCCCTCCCCAGGCAGACCTGGCTGTGGTCCCCAGCTGCGTTTCCCACCCCCACTCCCCATCAGCCAGCCCTCACTGCTCCAGCTAGGGAGTAAAGGGGCGGAGCTAACCCTGCTTTCTGGAGCAGACAGCACAGCCCAGCCCAGGGCTGGAAAGCATCTGGGATGCTGGGGGACTGTGGTTTAACTTGAACCAGGAAGGGGTCTGGGGCAGAAGTTTCATAAACCAGTTTGACCTAAATCAGTTAAGTCTGATACTACATTCAGCAGGTTTATCTTAAACCAACTGCAGCCACTGTGAAACTGGTTTATGTGCACTGAACTTCTGTTCTGTTACAGGTCTAAACCAGTTTCTGATCACTTAAACCAGTTTATGTGTAACTTCTGACCCTTGCCCCAATGTTGAATGTATGTGCCTAATAAATATGTTCCATTATACCAAATGCAGTTTAAAATATGCTAGACGTTATAAATTAGAAATGTGATATGTTAGTACTGCACTGCCCTATGCACAGATAGCACAAATGTAGAAGCATGGCATATCTATGAATATAGATCAGAAAACTTCATATTCTATTGTTCTGTACTATGCAAAATCTTTGTGCAGGGGAATAATCAGTCATTGAAATAATTGTAATGGGAACATACAAACCTGGGTACAAAATCCACTCATCTCCCTGGTACCCATGGCAACTGAAGAACTGGGGAAAAAATGATACTTTACTAGCCAATTGATAGAAAAGAATGAACCTGTATAGCCAAAGCATAATCCAAAACCCACTTTTGTTAATATATTAGCCCATGATTAGAATTTCAAACTTCTTCATTTAACAATACTTTGTTATAAACATTTATTTTACCAAAAATGCAAATTAACAATAGAGATGCCACCTAGAGAAACAGACTAACTTAAGGTTCATTGATTACAGAACCTGTAAAAACTCTACATGTATGAATGGCCAGCATTACTAGAAATCCTGTTGTAGTGAATATCAAATAAATGACAGACTAGTTAAAAGAAAATTATTCCCAAATTTAGTGTTGTACAAGTATATATTCTATATTTTTCAGAAGTAGTAAAAATTCTACGTAAAATAACTTGAATTCTATTTTTCTTCTATTTCCTATTTTACCACCTTAAATATAATCAAGTTTTACAACAAATGTTATAAAACTCTTGAACCTCATATTTTATGTCAACCAGCAATCTGAGTGAGAGTCATGACTCAATCTGCTCTTCATGTTTACTTGTTTAAATAATTTAGTATTACACTCATTATAAAGTCTGTTCATGAAAAAAATAAATTATACTTTAATAGCAAAAGGCATGCTAAGTGAACTCTCTAGTAATACCATCATAATGGAATATTCATTAATAATTCAAGAATACTGCACAATTAACTAGCTCTTAGGTAACAGCAGTTAATACTTGAAAACTTCTCAATATTTTACATTAGAAGTTAAAAACTGAATAATAAACCTGCAAGTTTATCAGGGGTGACCACCAGTATCTGGGGGAACGTTTGTTCACCAGAGCGCCCCAAGGGATGACGAGGTTGAATGGTCACAAACTACTACAAGATCGTTTCAGGCTGGACATAAGGAAGAATTTCTTTACTGTCCGAGCCCCCAAGGTCTGGAACAGCCTGCCACCGGAGGTGGTTCAAGCGCCTTCATTGAACACCTTCAAGATGAAACTGGATGCTTATCTTGCTGGGATCCTATGACCCCAGCTGACTTCCTGCCCTTTGGGCGGGGGGCTGGACTCAATGATCTTCCGAGGTCCCTTCCAGCCCTAATGTCTATGAAATCTATGTCTATGAAAACAGAAATTATCTTCATATCTCACAAGATACACGTATTGATCCTGGATACATAAATAAGTCTCATTTAAACATCTCTATCAATCGATCTGAAATATTTTTTCTATTGTTTGCTTTTTTAAAATTTTGTTTGCCAATTGAAATTTTTTCTCCTACCCAGTTTGTGTTTACCTCTAACAAAACATTTCTCTATAAATTAATAAGCAGCTATAACAATGTGTCTGTTTTTTCCTTACACTGTTCCATGTCCTTATAGGTCTCATAACATTGTAGCCAAGGAAAGTATTAGCCTTACTTTCCAGGTGGGGGAGAACAGTCAAAGGCCCACAGTTACAAGAGTGAGTCAATGGGACAGGTAAAAACACAATATAGCCCTCCCCACCCCCCTCCCCCCAGCCAGTTATGGCACTGTGTTTCCAAAATAAAAATGTATGAAATGCCTGTGATTGCACAAAAATGCATTCCATAAGACAAAAATAAAGGCTATTCATTTTAATCTAGCTGGCAATAGGCTATACTCTTAAAATGTGATTTTTTTATTCTTTTCTTCCTTTCATATATTTTATACCTTATCATACATTGTTGAGATCAAGCTTGAAAGCCACTGCAAGTGCCAATTAAAAACTACATGCTAGATAAAATTTATTTAATCTGGAACAGCTTAAGTGACAGCATGTAATAATCTTGTTCTTTACAAGCTGGAGTATTACCAAGCAGCTGATGAAGATTCCTCCTTAGCTCAAGTGAACCTCCTCATTTTGGAAAAGAAGCAGAATATTCCTCTCATATACAAACATGAAACTGATATGTGCAGATGAAAATCAAGGAATCAACACTGAATTCCTTAGTACATTTGGGCAGTGCTCCCAGGGCATATTCTCATGGCTAAATTCATCCCTTATTCAAGACTCCTGAAGTCAACAGTTATCCTCCCCGACACCCACAGACAGTTCTGTTTAATAGCTATTAATGGATCTATCGTTTATGAATTTATATAGTCCCTTTTTGAACCTGGTTATACAATCTGCCTCTACAGCCTCCTGTGGCAATAAGTTCCACAAATTAATGCATTCTGTGAAAAAAAATGTTTCCTCCCATTAGTTTTAAACTTGTTTCCCGCTAATTTCAGTGGGTACCCCCTAGTTCTAGTATTGTAGGACTTGATGAATAAGAATTCCCTGCTCACTTCATCTACACCCTTTCTGAGTCTATAGAGCTCCATCATATCCCTCCCTCAGCCTTTAATTCCAAAATGAAGTCTTAGCATATGCATGTCTCAATACCCATTTCAAGCTCTAAAAGGTTGAGCACCACTGATCTAAAGGGGGAGAGGAGATCCAGGCCAAGAAAGGAGCTTTCCAGGGAAGAGGAGTAGAAATCTTGGTTCAGAATGCTTTTTGGAAAAGATCAGGTACAACACGTAGCTTTGAGATGACTGTAAATGGCAGTGAAAGCCTCATCATAAGCTCTCTTTTGATCTGAGTTGAATGATTCTTCTTTGTTAAATAAAGGAGACCCAGAGCAGAAAATGAGCTTGAATCATGTAAGTTTATGTACATTCTTCAGAAATCAATGTTGGGGAAAATGAGACAGCAGGTACTACATGAAAAAAAATGAAAGAATCCACAACCCTGAAAATAAATGGACACAACAATGGAGTAACAGGAGGAAAGAAATGTCCTGTGGGGGAAGGGAACATGAAATGGAAATTCTCAGTTTCTTTTCCAAAATGAAGAGGTTCACTTGAGCTAAGGAAGAATCTCCATTAGCTGTTTGTTAATAATCTGATTTGTAAAAAACAAATTATTATACACCATCACTTAAATCAGTTCAGATGACATAGATTTTATCTAGCATGGAGTTAATAACTAGCACTTGCAGTGGTTCTCTTTTCACTCTCTAACTTGTATAATTCCAGGCTAAGATTCACTGATATTAGAAAATTTGCGCATCTTTCTTCCCTGTAACTTACAAATGAACAAATTGTTTTTGTGTATAAGTTAAATTCCTAAAAACAAAAGAAAACTATAAGGTCCTCAGCAAGAATACTATAGACAAAATTACACTAAGGATCAGAACATTCTGAACATATGCTCATACAAAGCTGAACACAGAACCTCGATTTTCTGTGAGAATTCTGTGCAATGCCTTTATTATTATTATGATTATGATGATGATTATTATTATACAGCTCCAGTATAACATTCATCTGGCATTGATTCACTGTCTTATGCTAATTAAGATATTCAAAGTACAGAGGCAGGGGAAAATCGCACGGTGCCTTGTTCCAGGATGTAGAAAAAAATAGAACCATCCCACTACATACGAATAAATCAATGGACATTTTATAACTTTGTTCTCTAAAATATTGTACTAAGCCCTAAGCATCAGTTTGCCACTCTGGATCTGTTCAGCTAAGTCAGAAGTCTATCAGCATGAATTACTTTCCAATAACAGAGATAGTCATATTATGCAAGATTAGCATGGAGGAAGAAATTGCAAGGGTAGTTGCTAGCACTAGTTCCACAATACCACTGCAGTAAATCTTTTGGCTATGGAATTAGAATGATGGTTTGCACTGACTGAACTATAAGAACCAGTAAACTTAACTCAAATAATGCTTACATGGCCAGTAGCAGAGCTGGCTTCAGAAGTGGGCAGTGAGAGCTACTGCCTGCTTGACTGCCCTTCCTGCCACCCCATGCCAAGCCCTTCCCCAACCCGTAGCCCCACCATCCAGCACCAGGCCAGCATCTCGGGTGAGCAAACATGCAATGCCTCACAATAGCCCACAGGTTCCCTGCCACCCACAGCCACTGAGGCATGCACCCCCTCACACACTCCCACACCCCTCTCACACATATACTTCACATCCCCCCCCAACACACTTCCATACACCCACCCCACACCTGTAACTTGCTCCCCCCCACCCCCTATACATCCCTTACCCCCAATATATACACTCCATGTGCACACAATGCCAGTGACTTGGGGGGATCCCAGGGGGTAGCACTGTGGGGCACCAAAATACAAGTCTGCCTAGGGCACCATTTTCTCTAAGGCTGGCTCTAGCCAATAGGTTGTCACTTTGATGTTGCTAAGATCTTTAATTAAAACACTTTTTGGCAAACTGAGCCTAATAACACCGTGATTACACGATACAAGAGGTTATGAAAAGGTGGGATGTGGCAAAGGAAACCTAAAGAAAATAGGAGTTCCAGACAGAAGTAAAAGCTACTTTGTTTTTCCTGATTAAAGATATACAAATTAGTTTGTGCTAATGAATTGTAACGGCAATTCATATCTTCACATTACTCAAATCATCTTTTGCAAAGCTTTACATTTTATTTTTAATAGTTCCAAAATAAATCATTATTAACTAAATGTGGTGCATCTGTGACCTGAATAAACATTGCCTTTAATCTCATGAGTATATGGGATTAGTTAAAACCAGGAAATATTCTTTGAAATATTCAGTTATAATTCTCTAAGGTTTTGTTTTTTTCCTTTGAAGCCTGCACTATACACTCCATGAGTCTCTAGATCCTTTCTTGTCAGTTCAGAGCATGCATTGTTTATGATTCCTATCCTTTCTTTAGCCTATTAGAATATTTCTCCTCCTTTGTGCTTTGACTGGGTTTCCTCTTGAAATGCTTCACATGAATCAGACTCTTAATTAGTTTGGCTCCCTGAGAGATTGAAATGGGGTATACATTAAGGTTCTTTGAAGCAAACACATTGAAGGTAAGTAAAAGAAAATACAGTTGAGAAGAGTCTATACAGTCAGCTACAACACATTGTGAATCCTGCAAAGAATAGCCAAATGACATGTTTATGATTGATAATTCAGTTGGGCTATTAGAGATAGCTAATAAAAGTGAATAAAAGCATATTGTGAAATGTAAAAATAAATAAAGATTGGTAGCTTATCAGGGCTATTATGTAGCTACATTCCTGAATACTAAAAGGGCACACCCTACCCCTCTCCCTGTAAAGTTCTTCTAAGGCACCTATCACTTTGGTATCCAAGTGCCAAAGTCAATGTAAAGATATTTATGGAGGGTGGGGACTTTATCTGGTTGAATGCAAAGGGAATTATTGAGCATATGTTTTTATTCCTGGAGCCTGCCCTTACATTACATACTTGGGCTCATGTTCAATATCTAAAGAGGCAGTAAGATGTCCTGTCAAAAAATACAGACTACAAAGAAAATGGAAAGAAAACAGATCATTTTAAGGTTTAATAGTTACAATCAGTATTTTTTCACAGGAGGAAATATTCAAAGATGCCAAAAAGAATTTTAAATTGTGGTCAGCACAAGTGTGTCTCTGTAGAGACTGTGTGGATTTGTCAAGGGATCTTGACCTCATTCTTTCTATAACTACTGATTTATTTACTATGTTACATTGCTCCTTGTGTCCCTTTCTCCCCCACTCTCGCTCATCTTTTTTTTCTCAATCTTGTTACTAGAGAACAAGGACAACTGACTTCCCAGGTATCTGGGGATAAATATGTATGACTTGAACTACCAAAATATCCATATGTCTACATGCACCAGTGTATTAGAGTGGAGTTATTCACATAGCCAGGACATAGTCAGATCTCCCCTTCTGCAGTTAGCTTTTCTTTCTTCGCCATTCCCTTTCCACAAGCCCTGATATTGTTAAATGGATCTTACTGATGTCTACAGGAAAATGTAAATGTAGAATAGGATAGCTCTAAGAAGCCAACTATGGAAGTTACCACTTGGGTTAGGGACAGAAATTACACATAAACCAATATAAGTGATCAGAAACCATTTCAAATCTGTAACAACAGAAGTTCAGTGCACATAAATTGCTTGCAAAATGGCCAAAACTGGTTTAAGATAAACCTGGATGGATGTAATATCAGACTCAACTGATTTAAGTTAAATCAGTTTATTAAACTTCTGTCCCAGATCCCCTCCAGATTCAAATTAATTCACACTCCCCGAGCATCCCAGGATGCTTTGCACCTGCCCCAGAAAACCTCCCCTCTCCTTGCAGAGTGGGTGGGCCCAAGCTGTGTGCTCCAGCCAAGCAGGGTAGGTGTGCCCTAGCGCCCTCCAGGCTTCTGGCCTGAGTCACTGAGGACATGTGGCTGCATTTTCAGAATCAAAAGTAAATGTCTGTTCACTTACTTATCAATTCAATCTATGCAGGTTAGATTAACTTGCAAAGATTGAATTAATCCAGCTCAGGCTTTTTGACTGTCTGTACTTAGCCCATGTGATTGAGTCTGTCAGAAGCAATCCAGCAGGGTTCATTTACCTTCATGCTCCTGCTAATTCTCAGATATGATGCAGCTTGACTAGGTAGGAAATAGGGCATTTAAACTACCCCATGCTTCGAGGAATATGCTAACATAATATGTTTCTGGGAAAGCAGTTACCATGTATATTTGACCTGTATATGTTTGAAATCTTGAGTATTAGGTAGTGTAGTAAGGCATTTCTTTTTAACTGCTCAAATGTTATAGTTTTCATATTGACAAGTTTGCAATTACACTCTGAAATATAAGTTAATTAGTTTTAGATCCATGAAAATGGATAGGGTTAGTTATAAAGTTGAAAGTGATTCAGATATTTTTAAACTATCGTAACCAATACTTCTATTCTAGGTTCATACTTTCACTTTCATCTTTCATTATTCATATTAAACACAGTAAAAGATAGGGAGACAACAGAGTCAGAAAAGAGATCAGCAGGTCAAAGGTCAGTAGGCTCAAAAACAGTTCTAAAGGCATTAATGAAGTAGTGAGGGTATATCTAAAAATTATCAAACCTTGCTGATACAATCTACAGTGTACCAGACCTTATGCAGTTACTCCATACAACATTTTGAAGTAATTTATCTGGCTCTCAAAAGCCCAATCTTTCTATGAACTACTTAAAACAAAGTATGTGGAACTGAGAAAAAGCACAGAAGTACTCTAATGGATGAGTCTAATCACAGATCCAGTCACTGGCTGTTGGAAACCTAATGTTTTCAAATATGTAGAAACCAGAAGCCATAGTCTCAATGAGATGCTATTCCATTCATGGAAGGATATCTTCTCTCTCTTCCTGCTTGGTCTCAAAAGTCTAATCTTTCTATGAACTGCTTAAAACAAATTATGTTATGTTTTTGCTTCTATAATATTTTTTGTACCAGAAGTAGTTCCTTCCTCTCCATCCCCAATCCTGAATTTTTTGTCCTCCTGTCATCGATTTCTTAGCTTGCTTACTCTAATATTCTCTTGTCTGGGTCCTCCATTTCCTCTGCTTAGCCCATCTAAAGATTTCCAGTCTTAAAATACTGAGCATCCTCAGTTGCTCAACATCAACATTTTATATGCTTATTATTTTACAAATTCAGGACAAGTGTATGTGAGATTTTAGAAGATTCAGGAAGGCATTCAAAACTATAAGTTCACCCTCAGGAGATACAAGAAAAAGGAAAAAAAAGGCATTGTGCCATGTCACACATTGTCTTTTAATGTTATCTTAATCTGTCTGCTCACTTTATCAGTGTCCCTTTCAATCCTCCTTCTATGCAAGTAAAATAGCTATAGTTCTATTGCATAAAAAAATCGTTTACCCTAGTGCCTTTGTTGACTCTTCATACGCAATTAATTTTGTATTTATTCCTGTATGTGAAGCAATACTACCCAAATTTGGTTTTTACCTTTTGCTTATTCATGTATAATGGACAAATATGAATAGTTTGAGGCCCTTGATGCAGTGGGCATTTATGCATATGTAATCAAAAGAAGAAGAGACCACTTATTTCCATTCAGTTGTCTCTGCAATGTTTTCTTATCAAGCACATTTGCTTAAAAACAAACATTATAAAACTCTGGAGGCATACAGTTTTACCTTCCCTTGTAGGAGCAATAATGTTCTCATGTGAAAAGTCAGCCTCTTTCTTTAATGCAGTGCTAAAAATAGTGCATTGATTTACAGTAACTCTTGATATTTTGCTGTCACTTTTTGATGTATCATTGAACCCAAATCTGTTTTTTGTTTCATTTTTTCTCAGTATTATAGCCACAGCAACTATTTTAAGACACCTTTGGTTAAATGCCTTTCCAGTTTGGGATGCTGCAGGTGTGTTCATTTCAATATGTAACAATTTTAGTTAGCCCTTACATCTTATACCATTTACTTACAATTTCTATTAACATGAACAGAACATGTAAAAACAGTTTTATGTTATTATCTATCTGTACATACCTGCACTCAAATGTATGTGTACACACAAACCACTGCATAAATACATAGTATGCAACTATAACCTGCACTTAATTTTATTCACACTTAGGAAATCAACATGAAACTCCAAAACAACAGCAATCGACTATGGCATACCACCTTTTTACATTTAATCACTTTCTACTACAAGCCTATCCCCATTACTCTAGACTTATTTTTCCTTCATAAAATAAAGAAATCTCATAAGAAAAAGCCAAGAATATTGAAAATGTCAAAACCTTCAAAGCAAACATAAATGCTTTGTTCCTGAAGCTATAACAATACAATAGATAGAATACTGACAGGTAATACATAGAAAAGTGCATTGCTGTAGATGGATGCAATGCAAATGAATGTTTTCATAAATCTGATCACATGTACATGGATATATTTTGATATTATTATTATTACAGGAAAGTAATTCCAGAGATACATATATCAAGGAGAATTTCAGTCTTTCTTCTCTTTGTATCTATCATAGTAATAATTTTATAAACAAGAACTATTATTTCACTCTATTCCATCTTTTCCTTAGGAGGTTACACATCTGAATCAATTTTTTCAAAAGATAAATCACAAAAAATCTGTGCCTAGTCACTCTGGCTTAAAGAGCACAAAATCAGATAAGCATATTTCCTTCTCAAGATCCTTGTTTGATTTTCTGGGCGGGGGGGAGGGGAGAAGAGTGAATACTACATAAGAAATCAGAGAGAAAAGGTAACTGCGATAGCAGACCTTTGTAGTCTCATTTTATAACTGGAATACAATTTACTTTGATAAACTTCAGCTCTAAAGTTAACTTAAAAGGGTTGGTCATTCTCAAATCCTTTCTTACTCTCTGAAAGATTCCTTCCCACATTACAGATTGAAAATTAAAGTCTCCCATGCAAAAGTGAGAAATATTTTAAAGAGAAAAGTTTACCTGATATTTTATTCTTTTGTACATTTTGTATAATTCTTACCATGTATGTGCCACAGTGAAACGCCGTTGTTTCGGTATGTTGCTACTCAAAAGCATCCTGCGTAACAGTCTTGGAGAATTTCTAGGAGAAATAACTGGAGATAACCTGGTGGAAGCAGATGATGAAGGCTTCATGGATGTCTTAGACTTTTCATGTTGCAACAGGTTTTCCTTTAAAGTCTTCACAAGATCCTCATTCAACCATGGATTTTGACAATGTGGATTTTCTACTTCAGGTACAGTCAAAGTGTCTGGGCTTGTCGTCTGCTGAGCCATGTTTCCAGCAGATTTTATTACTGAATTCTAATGTAACGTGATATATGTTTTGCTTGTTTAAAATATTTTCTTCCTAATTCAGTTCCAAGGAACTGTGCAGAGCTTCAACTCCAATTCAGCCTATTCTGTTCTCAACATGGTGTAGCCTGCCCTCAGCGTCTCTGTAAGATAATGATCTGTAAAGAAAAACGCAAGCTAACTCCTCCACAGCAGCCTATTAAACATTACCACTCCTCTCACAACCGTGTTGCCAAAGATCACTTACTAGCTATCATAGCAGATGAACATGGAGGGAAGAAACTGTATTAGCACAGCTTTTGTCAGAGCTACAAAGCTGTCTGTTAAACTATTAGAACTAATGTGCTGCAGCTGCTTGAGTGACTTCTGGTTATGTACGTAAAAAGTGCTGGGAGGAGGGCTTAAACATCAGATGCTTGTTCATTTTGTTTGGTTATTCTTTCCGTTTACTTATTCCTGACTCTGCAGGGAGGGGGGAGCAGAATACTGAACATCCTCCTCCTTTTTTCCAAGATCCACAATATTTATCTTTGCATTCTCCCCCCTCCCTCTGCTTCACAAAAAGATTGTCAACTTGAAGGTAATAGATGCACACTGACCTGCCCACCTTAAACTAAACCTCAAGAAAGACCACCATTTCCCATTTATATTCTTCAAAAATACAAAAGAAATTTGAAGTTATTTACACAAAACTAATATACAGGTTATAATCATTACTAGTACCTGTTTAGTGAGATGTCCTTACTACATAGTATACTGCCTTATCCCTGCAATTGTTATTAGGAATATTCCTATTCCTTTGCATAGTTGGTGTGGACAATTGTCCCGCTGAGGCAGAAGAGCCTTTTTAAAACAGATGTGTCTTAAAGTTATAATCAAAAAATATAGTGCCTGCATGAATGTAACTACTATTGGTATTGAATTTTAATTCTCAAGCACAGGGTCAGCGTTCCTTCTGAAAACTATACAAGACACTATGTTGCTGCAATTTTTCTCCATTTCCACAAATCTTGTGCTGTTCAAGGTATTCTAGGGTGATTTTTTTCCCAAATTAAACTCAACCATTTTAGCTATTCAAGAAGTGCGATCCTTTATAAACATTCATTTTCTTTGACACTGACATGACACATAACAGAAAAGGATGGGACTGAAGTAAGAACTCATGTATTTAAGTTTGGTACTAGCAGTATTTTCTTGTTCAGGAATGGAAATTTTTGTAATCGTTTCTAGATCTCCTGTAGAACTCCCTCTGAATGCCAAATGTCACCAAGGTACAAAAGATTTTCTCGGTGGCAGAATATTTGTTGTATAACATTTATATCAATGCAGTATTTTTCTCATTAAGATCCATTACCTTGCAGTTATGTTCTCCTTTGCAAGAAGGCATTTAATTTTAAAGGCGCACATGGTGACCGTGCCTTCTAAATGGTAGGGAGTCTTGATCAAAATCTTACCCATAGTGTAGAATCATGTGGAAGACTGAGATTCTGCTCTTTTTGCTAGTTTGGAGAGGGCATAAAATATCATGTAAGGCTCAGTACAGATGGTCAAAAAGCCCAAGGCTGAATCAGTTCAATCTTCGCAGGTTAGTAAACTGCATAGATTGAACTGATAAGCAAGTTGACAGATATTTACTTTTAATTCTGGAAATGCAGCCACATGCCTGCAGTGGCTCAGGCCACAAGCCAGGGGACACTAGAGCATGCCTTCCCTCAGCTGGAGAAGACAGCTTGGGCCCAAGCTAGCCCACCCACCCTGCAAGGGAAGGGTTTGCAGAGGAGGTGCAAAGCATCCTGGGATGCTGGGGGACTGAGTTAACTTGAATCTGGAGGGGACCTGGGACAGAAGTTCAATAAACCAATTTAACATAAATCAGTTAAGTCTGATACTACATCCATCCAGGTTTATCTTAAACCAGCTCTGGCCATGTTATGTTGTGTTACAGATTTGAAACAGTTTCCAGCCACTTATACTGGTTTGTGTGTAATTTCTGTACTAGCCTAAAAGCAATACTTTGTTGCAAGAGAGAAGAAATGCCTTATCACTCAACAACAAAGACTTTCAATCCTCCTTTGCTAAAAGGATAATTATTGTCTTGTTGGACACTATATCAAAAGCTGCCTAAAGGAAAGTAAAAAAAGGCAAGTAAAAAAACTAGGATATTTTCAGGCTTTGTGAAGGACAGGATGACCAACTCTCACAATCCCTCTTTATTTATTTATATAAAAAATGATGACGACTCTATATAAAACTAGCCATTATTCTAAATTATCTAGTTTGTTTGCTAAGATCTAGGTGCTCTTGTACTATGAAATACTGCCCTCTTATGGTCATATGAAAACATAGTTTTCAGACAACTCCACTAGCCTAGGAAAAGGCTGGTAGATACTCATCTATTTTGAGACCTGATCTTGCATCAATTAAGTTAATGCAACCATTGTCAATTGACTTCAGTGGGAACAGGATCATTCTTGAATTAGGATTGTACAAATGTACTAGTTTATATACAAGTAAATCTTATTTTGCTTGTTTTAAACAGTTATTAAAATTGGCTAAATCAGCAATGACTATCATCTTGATACACTATGCCAGGAGTGTTCAACCTATGGCCCACAGAGTTGCATCATCTGGCCTGGTGGGCTCCTCATGCATCTAAAAAATTGGGTGGCAGGGGAGCAGTGGCAGCAATAATTGCCACTCCCTGCTGCTGCATGTCTGGACCCATGGGGAATATTGCGCTGCATGCCAGATTGGGTGTGCAAGGCTAAGGCACCTCAAGAGATTTGGCTTGTGGACTGGCACCACTCATATGGCCCACAAGGCAAAAGTTTAAACACCAAAACAGCACTATTCTATATTATGGGCATACAGGGGACCTGCTACACATTTAAAAAAAATGTTATAAACAGTAAACGCAACTAGTAGCAGAACAAGGGATTCTGATTTTTACAAAAAATTCAAAAAACTTCAATTTTGATCATTATAAAGTGAATGGCCCAGTATAAACAGTTATTGAAATGCTTTCCCATGCTGGGGCAAGGAGGATATATTTTTGACCCATGATTTTCTAGCAGATCTTTGGGTATTCCACTTCCCTAACCTCTCTTGCTGGAAGAAGAAATGTTGGAAGAAACCATAAGAGACTGTGGATGCTTTAAAATGTCTTTTTATCATAGTATCATAGTAGTTAGGGTCAGAAGGGACCTAAACAGATCATCAGGTCTGACCCCCTGCCCTGGGCAGGAAAGGGTGCCGAAGTCATATCACCCCAGCCAAATATCTGTCCAGCCTCCTCTTGAAGTGCCCCAAGGTAGGAGAAAGTACCACCTCACTTGGGAGCCCATTCCAGAGTCTGGCAGCCCTAACTGTAAAGTAATGACTCCTGATGTCCAGCCTGAACCTTCTCTCTAACAATTTGTGACCGTTATTCCTAGTAACCCCAGGTGGTGCCCGGGGGAACAGAGCCTCCCCCAATTCCCACTGGTCCCCCCTGGTGAGTTTGTAAACCACCACCAGATCCCCTCTCAGCCTTCTCTTGTGGAGGCTGAATAGGTTCAGGCCCTTTAGCCTCTCTTTGTAGGGCCTGCCCCGTTGCCCCTTGACCATGCGAGTGGCCCTCCTCTGGACCCTCTCAAGGCTCGCCACATTCCTCTTGAAATGCAGTGCCCAGAACTAGATGCAGTACTCCAAATGTGGTCTGACCAATGCCACATAGAGGGGAAGGATCACCTCCCTGGACCTGCTTGTGATGCATCTGTAGATGCACGACAAGGTACGGTTAGCCTTACTGACTGCTTCCTTGCATTGGCGGCTTATGTTCATCCTGGAGTGAACAATGACTCCAAGATCCCTTTCTGCTACCGTGTTGACAAGAAGGGTGTTCCCCAGCCTATAGGTGTGTTGCTGATTCCTTCTCCCTAGATATAGCACCTGCGCTGAATTCCATCTTATTCTAATCCACCCACCTCTGTAATTTGTTTAGATCAAGCTGGATTCTGTCCCTCTCCTCCAGTGTGCCCACCTTGCCCCACAACTTGGTGTCATCAGTGAATTTGGACAGCGTGCATTCCACACCCACATCCAGATTGCTGATAAAGATATTGAACAGTACAGGCCCCAGGACTGAGCCCTGGGGGACTCCACTGCCCACATCCCCCTGGGTTGAAAACAACCCATCCACCACCACTCTCTGGGTGTGACCATCTAGCCAATTTGCCACCCATCTGGCTGTGTAGGCATCAATGCTGCAGTCACCAAGTTTTTTTAAGAGAATGTGGTGGGAAACCGTGTCAAATGCCTTCTTAAAGTCCAGGAAAACGACATCCACCACTACACCCTCATCCAGAGACTTTGTGACCTGATCATAAAAAGAAACCAGATTAGTCAGGCAGGACTTGCCCTCAGTGAACCCATGTTGGTTGCCCCTGAGCATTACCTCCCCTGCTGGGCCCTTGCAGATGTGCTCCTTGATAATTTTCTCAAAGGTCTTCCCAAGGACTGAGGTTTATAGATATAACAAGTAGTTAAAATATATTCACCTGGGCTGCTTTTAACTAGTGAAAATGCACAGATTTCTAGCATCATTATTTTGAACTTGCACACTGAAAATTTCAGTCCAACATAATTAATCATTATAAAGCTATCTTCACAATTCAAGTGCTTTAAATATCTGTTGAACAAATAAACTTTATCTGCACTGTTTTATGTCAACCCATAGAATTTGTACTTACAATGAAACTTGCAAGGCAATTTACTGTTGTGAAGTTAAATGTACAGGTTTATTCTAAACAAATCATATAAATGTAAGCAGTTTCCACTGTAAGAGGAACCAAAGATTAAACTTGAATTACACAAGTAGCTTTAACAAAACACAATAAGCAAAAAGCCCTTTAAGTACAGAGCGTTTACCCTATAACCTGAGGGGAAAAAAATCCTGTTATGTCACTTAGGGTGCGTCTACTCATCATGCTACATTGCTGTAGCAACATGCTACCTCACCATATGGTGCACTATGGCTATGTAACAATCACGTGAGTCTACACACGATCAGCTACTTCACCATAAGAACTTTCTCCCCCATTTTAGCACAGTGAAGTAGCAGTGAAATCTAACCATGCACCATGCACATGGTGTAGTATGGGCAGTTACTGTTCCAAAAGGAAGTACTAAAGCATGGCACCGTAACAATGTCACCGTATGGCAATGTATAGACACACCCTTACACAGACGCCTTTCTCATACTGCTACTATAAGCCCTTAAAAGCAAATACTGTGGGGAAAAGATCATTCATAGCTTCTAGAGATTTAGGTAGTTTGAAAAAAAATGGGGGAGCAACTGCAAGATGGCCAAGTGCTATAAATAACTGCTGTTTTTCAATAAATACTAGCATATTTAATCCATGAATCCATTTGTCTGCCTTCAAACAAGCACATTTCCAATTTCTTACTATAAACATTACAGTTTTCTCTGTGTTCCTGTGCCACATCAAAACCAGAAAGACATGTCAAGTACTTCCTTGCACAAACTGTTTTGATTTTGGTAGATCTCATGACTTGGTGGTTTAAAATCTGCATTTATCTAGTATGGTAGGGGGCACTAAAGAAGGAACACAACCCTTAACCTTCTGTAGTGGTTTTAGCTAAGATAATAAATACTATAACTCTATTTTTCTTGGCCACCACTAACCCACTGCTAGGTTCACCACTAACAACAAATAATAAAAGGAGGTAGAAAGTAGGTTAGTAAGCTTTGCCAAAGAAAATAATGCCCCCCTCCCCTTTTGTCCCAAATAACACATTTTAACAGGACATACATGTGTATCACATATTTAGAGGGCAATACTAGTGCTACTTTTAGTAACATTCATTTATATTTCATATGCCTCAAGGGTTTCAAACAAGTTTTAAACTAAATGTTCCAGTCAAATATACTTGCAGTTAGAGCTGATATATACAATGTTTTGAACAAAGCTTAATGAGTAGAAGTTATATCAAAATTAGATTTCACCTTTGCTTTTTGTTCACCCACCTAAGAGGTGTTTAGCTTAAATATATTAGGCCTCTGAATTAAAATAAAATTTTAAAAAGCATATTAATATTTTATTAGCATGCACATTTTTTTCTGTTCGTGTTTACTTTGTAACATAAGGAAATCTCTTCCAAATTCCCAGACACACAATAAGTTATGAGATACTATTCTGATCATTAGGGCTAGGTACAGACATTTAAAAAGCCCAAGGCAGAATTGATCTAAGTTACATGGTCTTCTGTCAGTGGCATAGTTTTGGTTAGTTGTGAACAGAACACACATTCTCCCTTTGGTGAGGAAGGCAAATCTTAGACTGGGTTTTGCCATTTTTAAACCTATCTATATTTGCCCAACTTCTGTTCTGGTATGAGTATGGACTGGTTTCTTATCACTTATAACAGTAAAAGTGTAATGCCTGTATCTGACCTAGTTGTTGTACTGTTCCACTAAAATTTTAGTCTTAGGTTTGTGCATGGTTCTTGAAACTACAATCTCTTTACAACTTTTTAGCATTATGAAAATCTGGAGAAAATCATCAAGTCACACTCCCTACTCCACTTTACTCACTATTTATAAATATTATAAAATGAAATCCAAACATTCAACATTTATGCAACTGATATAACATTTATTTTCCAAAGAAAAATGCTCATGATGATAAACAATATAATAAAATGTTGAAGACTAAACTCTTTCTCAGATTGTTGTACAAATCATGGAAAAAGGCAGTGCCCTTAGCACGTACATAGAGGAAAACTATTTAATAGATTTCAGAAACTATTTAACAGATTGTAAATTCTAGTCTGCAAGGCAAAAAGAAATAGTAGAATAAATATACTAACAGAGAATTAAGATTAAAAAGAAATATGTAGGTACAAATTACTTTGTATATAAGAGTACAGTAAAAGTAGTTTTGCAATTATTTATAGCACTAAATCAAAGTGCAATACACAATAGTGTGCATCAGTTTGGAAATTCTTTTTACATACTGATTCTTAAAAGGCTACTTTAAAATAATCTGTGGATAGAATAATCTATACACAAAAGTAGAAAAGGAGGTAAAAGGAAAATATAAAGATGAAAAGCATGGCTTGAGAGTACCAGAGGATGCCAGGCAGACAAGAGAGTATAGATGAAAGAAAAAATGCAAAATTAGTTGGCAATAAGAAGAAGAAGAAATTGATTAGTTATCAGAACATATCAGAGTACAGCTTGTGACTACTGAAAAGAATCTCTTTCTGATTTATTTGTGGTGGGTTATTTATCTTTGTTTCTGACAATGTTCAGAATCAGTTAAAGAATAACTGTTTTCATGTAGTCATACTGGTAACCTAGTATTCAGCTTCTACACTGCTGTATATACTATAGTTCATTGTTGGCTCTTTACTTACAAACCAAAACAGATGAAGGAACTGTGGTTATTATAGAGCAGTAGTTCTCAACCTTTGGTACCTTACATACCCCCTGCTGATTGACACGGCAAAAGCAAAACCGGAAGTCCCACCACGGCACTTCCAGTTTCACCACTGTGAGTCAAGTCCTATTTCTTCCTTGCAGACCACGGCCTGGGGCAAAGCAGCCTGCGTGGGGCCCCGCTCCCTGTCCCCCAGCACACTGACACTGGGGAATGCAAGCCCCAGCGCATCGGATGCGGTGGGAGGGGCAGTAGCTGGAACTTCCGGCTTGAACAGGCAAAAACATCTCCAACACGCCGGATGGGAGGGCAGGCCAAACTCAAAACACAGCACCCACGTACCCCCTGCCCATGTCTCATGCACCCCCAGAGGTACACATACCATGGGTTGCGAAACACTATTATAGAGAACTATCAGACCTGAATTCCTACATCTGGATAAATATGGTTACTACAGCATCTAAAAAGGTGAGACACAAAAGCAGGTTTATAGTACCTTTGTGGATCTTGAATCTCCAGTGGAAGGAATGTTTTATGACTAGCATAAATTAGAGCAATTTTAAGGCTGCTCCAACCTTTATCAGCAGTGCAGCCTGTAATCTACAGCCTAAGGGGCTGTTGTGATAATAATGGATTGTGTAAGTGTGGAAGAAACTTGTTGAGCTGTATGTTCTTTTTGGCAGCTAAATCTTCATAGTGGAGACAATGGAAAGAGGTGTACCAGACTGTTTTTAGGTAACTAAAAAGTTTCATAGAAGGATCAGATGTGGAGCAGAATTAATGGGGATGCTCAAAGACACTCTGAAAAATAAGCAAAAACTATAAATAAATGCAGTGCATAAAAAATCTATTGTTTTCATTTTTATTATTCATCAGGGAAAGCCATTGAGATGCCATATTGTATTTTCAGGGTGGTCTTATTATTATACAAAAAGTAAACAAAGATGGCACAATAGAGCTAGTAAATACAAATACATCCAAAATTACTTACTGGAGGTTAGTGAACAAGGTCACCGTTTTTCAGAACAATCACGGTATACCACATTTTCTCACATATAATATGCCCCAGAATATAATACTGACTTTATTTTTGAAAGGCCAGGTGAAGAAAAAAAGATTTTTCCAGGGGGAGAATGCCACATTGACAGTGTTTTAGGACTATGTTTTCTACACCAACCTGGTAAAATTAAATATTACTGGCATAATAAAATTTCTAAAAATATTATAGGCCCAGCCCAATTTTTGTAAGTGATGAGTTCCATCTCAGAAAACAACTAAAAGGAAAAAGTATCACTGAATTTTTAGCAAACTGAAAAAAAAAAAAAAAAGAAAGCCTGTCCAAGCTTCTTGCTTTCCTAATTCTGAAAGAGACTTTCAAGGATTCTTTTTTTTCTAGAGTAAAACTCCCTAAACAGAGTTCAAGAGAACCAGAGGATATAGTGTGAGAAAGAGCTACTGTTATGGGGAGCTGCTGAAATTCTTCTATTGTTTGACTCACAAAGAAAACTGTGCTAAATTTTTAAGATGAACTGACTTCCTCGTGTCAGACCAGGGAAGAAAAGCTTTAGCAAGGGATGATGATGATCAAAACACAAGTTATAATATCTCTCAGGATTCAAGCAATTAGAGCCATACTTTCACTGCTTAGGGCTATCACTTTGGCAGGAATAGTGCTTTTTTAGTAAACTGCAATGCAAAAAGTGTGGGAAGACAGGGCACAGCTCTTGGGCTTGCCAGAATGTGGCACAGTTCAGTAAAAGAAATACCAAGAGAAAGCCATCAATGCCTATAAGGATTAGCTGTCTAATATAATATATGACTGTGAAGAAGTTAAGGGTTGGAAGTAGGTTGGTTCCAGAAAGGAAAGGTAGTGGAATTATACTTCACAAAATAGACAGACATGCCTTGGGCTATTATTCTGTTAATATAAAAGTAAAAGATGTGGTACTGAAATTGGAAATAAACATGGGAGCAGCAACTCCTGATTTCTAGGAGTTGTACAAAGGAACATTTCCTACAGTAAGATTAAAGAAAATGAATATGCTTTTACCCAACAACAAAGGGCAGACAGAATCATTAGGCAGTCTCCCTGTCACTGTAACACATAAAGATATCTGTTTACCATTAAAGTTAATTGTAACAGAAAGAGATGGCTCCCACCGATGAGCAGACACCGCCTATATAAACATAAATTTGATTGGGAATGAGTACAATAGATGCCAGACAGAATAGAAAATTGAAAGAAAAATACACAGTTGCGTGCTGAGGCTTCACATAATTCAATTTTTATTTTTTAAATAATTTTGACAGATAAAATCATTGTTTGTTTTTAAGCATTTATTTTGATTTTTATTGATTAAAATTTTTGGGATTGCATGAAATTAGGGCTGTGGGGGGCAGACAATTTAGTAATGACAGTGTTAAATGATAGTAATCATAGTGTTAAAAGCTTTATAGAATCACATGTCAAAATATAAGAAGTAAATATCCAGAAATCAATAAATCATACCTGCTTTAAATCATTCTGTTCATACATCAGGTAAGAGCCAGGTGGGCAGGGACCAGAAAAGGAGGGCAGCAGCACTCCCAGAGCTCTGGGAAAACGGGGAGAAGCGGTGACCACACTTGGCCCCCCACGCTTAGCCGGCCTGGCCCCGCAGGGCAGGATCCTGCTGCCAGTTGGGCTGGAGCCTCAAATAACCTTCTTCCCTCCCTCCCTCTCTGCCCCCATCCTGGACTTTGGGTAGGAGTTTTCCAGTTTTCTCCCTCCAGCCTACTTTCACTTCTGCACCTGTGAATGAGCAGCTAATTATCTGACTGATGAATCCTTAGGCCAGAACTAATTGATGAGTTATTAGGCCACCCATTGTTTTCTTCTTTAACTCCTTTGCCTTCTGTCCCTCCATCTCTCTCTCTCAATTGTCCAGTAACAAGGGTAAGGGTTTCCTGTTACAGTCCTCTTTCTATAAATTTGTATTATTACCGATGGACATATTTTTCAGTCGGTCTGTGAGTGTGAGGTAAAATCATCATTTATCAATGAAAATCGAATCCTGCCAAGCCTATGCATGCTGTACAGACATATGTTTAGTCAAAGGCACAAAACAAGATTGACTATACCTGCTAAGGCTAGTCTTAAATTTTTTAAGGACCAAGCTATACCATGTGCATTGTGAGAACCTATGAAAAAGCAACTGTGTGAATTAAAAAAGCAGTGTAATTTGACTTGAGAAAGTCAGTGAATGAACTGTACCAGTTCCTGTACACCTCTGTACCAATTATGTAAGAATTCAAGAAGACTATAAAGTCACCATAACTAGCTGGCTAATAAGTCAATATCCATATTCCTAATCCACAAAATTTATTTTGCAGAATTTATTTTGGTGGAGTTTACCAAACTGTACTTATCCCAGGCCTATCAGCAGGTAGTACTAGAGCTGGATTAAAAAAAAAGTACTGACAGTGAATATATATGCAAAGAGCTATTCATTTATGAAAGATTAGTAGCCAATGCACCTGCTGTATTTTGAGAATAATGGAACAAGTACTGGTGGGGGGGGTAGTAAAAATAGTGGAGAAATTCAGAGGAACATTTACAAAACCTATGGGAGTTTCAAAAGATATTGCAAATGCATGGTTTTAAAGCTAGTGCTTTTTTCCCCACTAAAATAAGTTTATTTACTCAGTTGATTGTATAGATGCAGAAAAAATATCCATTAAGAAAAGACTGAAAAGATAAATGCATCAGTACCATATAATGTCTCAGAGCTTAGATTGTTTCTGGGAATATTAAGCTATTATGGAAGATTCATTTAAAGTGTTTTGACATTAATCAGTTCAATATCTACCTGTTATAAAAGAGTACAAAGTGAATTTGGACAGAAAAGGAAAATACAATTTTTTGAGTAAGCAAAATGGAAATTGAGCAATTCTAGCCTATTGATACATTTTAAGCCAGATTTATTTATCACACTGGCCTGTGACACCTCTCCTGTATGAATTGGAGCTGTCATTTCACAATTATTTCTAAAATTGAAAGTGGAAAAGTGACTATAACGGTTGCTTCAAGAACATTATCAAAGGCTCAAAGAAACTACTCCCAAATAGAAAAAGATTTTAGGCATCAGTTTGGGGGTATTAAATTCCATGAATATCAATTCAAAATAACTATCACCATTCTCACAGATGATAAACCACTGGTAAAAATAGAACTCTATCTCACTGTTTGGTAGCCCAGCTACAAAAATAGAAAGAAAAATTCTCTTTCTTAGATGACCTCTTTCTTACAACTAGGGAACAAGAGAACAAGCATCTGGCTTGGCACTCTACACTTTCAGGATGGCCAAATCATCTATCCAAAGAGCAACATCAGCCTTAATATTTCAGAAAACTAGAACTATCTATGCAGCACACTTGTCTTTTTTTGAGATCATGAAAAACACGCCCCAAAAAAGAAATCCACCCCAGCTTAGGAAAATGTATACGGATAGTATAATGTGAACAGTACCAAAATGATAAAAAAAGGGGACGCCCAGAGGTTATGGCATCTACAAACCATCAGTTGCTGGCTTTAGTTCAAGACATAGAAACAAAAATTAGCGTGACTTCTGTGATTGGCGCTGGGACATGCCAGAAACTGCAAAATGCTATACCTGAGAATAGGCTTCAAAATCCTAGCGGCATACCAATTTTGCAGAAAAAGATACACAAAACTATTTATTTCTGGGACAATACATATTCTTAGCAATAAGAGGTAATGCACATGATACACTCTCTGCTTTAGAATCTTTTGAAGCATTTAGATGTTTGACAAAAGCCAGACTGGACTTGTACCTTATAGACCAACTAAATCAGAGAGGCATAAACTTTCGTAAGCCCAAGCTCACTTCATCAGATGCTGTAAAAGGCCGTGCACAGAACAGTCTACCAAATAGAGAAAGAGTTGAATACAAAAGATGTATTCAACTCAGGCTCACAAAATCTCATGCTATACATCTCTGATTTAAAGGCACAAATCACCCTGCCTTTTACTTGAATACAAAAGACAGGGAAGGGAGAGGGTTTGGGGAGAGGTGGGAATGGAGGCAGTGCTGGGAGAATGCAAAATTGTGGAACAAGAAATTATCCACTGACTGGATTGTGTTAACTGTGTTCTCAACATTGACTATGGATTCTTGTTCCATTACCTGGATTAGCTTTTGTGAACTCTTTGTCCCTTTGGGTTTATTACTTGTTTGCCTCTCCCAGCACTGCCCCATTCCCTCCCTCCCTTCTCTGTCTTTTGTATTCAAATCACTCTATGGCTAGGGAAAGACATTACATATAAACCAGTTTAAGTGATCAGAAACTGGTTTCAATCTGTAACAGAACAGATGTTCAGTGCACATAAACCAGTTTGAAAATGCATGAAACCTGGTTGAATGTAGTATCAGACTTAACTGATTTGGGTCAAACCGGTTTATGCAATGTGTGCCCCCGATCCCTTGCTGGCTTAAGATAAACCAGAATCCCCCAGGATCTGGGCATGCTCTCTGAGCTGGGCAGGGCTCTCTGCTCAACACCAAGGCTGGCCCCTCCCCCCTGCTCCCTGGCTGCAGCTTAGGTGGGACAGCAGGCTGCTCCCTCCCATCCACCTCACCACTCCCGGATAAGCAGGAATTTCCCCCTCCCCTCTGCCTTGCTGATAGGTGTCTGTGTATTAGCTAGCAGACCGCATGCTGGCTAGGGTCCATGCTGAGTCCACAGGTGGAATCAACAGGCAGAATCAGCATGTACCTGGTAATGTCCCTCTGTTGTTTTCTTAATGGGTTGATAAAGACTGCGTTAGGGGTGATAAACACTATTACCAATTCCCTGCTGGGTTAATCAAAGTATCCTGCCAAGGTCTGGTCATGCCCCTTCCCCCTTTCAGCTTAGTACTGTGGAAGGAAAGGGGGGCTGCTCTAGCACCTCCCCGGCTTCTAGCCTGAGTCACTGAAGGCATGTACCTGCATGTCTAGGATGCGTGTGCAGTTGCAAAGTGTTTAGCCTAGCCAGGTTAAACTAACCTGCAAAGATTGAATAAATTCAGGCTGAGGCTTTTTGAATGTCTGTCTCTAGCATATTTGATACACTGCTCTGTGCATGTCCTTTCACCACAATTGATTAAATGATTTCAGGCTCACAAAAGCTTATGCATATCTAATTTAATTAGTCTATATGGTGCATCTCTACTCTGCCTTTTGCCTGACTTCAGACTTACATAACTAACTACCTCTCTTAGGTGTGTTTGCTAACTATTACATATGCTTACATATTGGCTGAGGAGCTCATCATAACAACAGTACATAATTTACTCCTGAGGCATTTCAGATGTTACTACAGCAAAATTTACTATAATATGCTAGATCAGCTACCTATCACCCTGCATCAAAGGGTCTAGCAGAATGTTTTGTACAGACACAGGAAAGGGCATTAGAAAAAAGTGATGGGAAAAATCTAGGACACAGCACTACAAATGTTCTCTCTGTCTATGGTTCTACCCCTACTACTGCTTGGAAGACTCCAGCATAGCCGTTTAGGAGGTCAGTTACTTACTAGATTTGATTTAGAGACATACCATGAATTTTTAACCCATATAGCAAACAGTAAAAAATTGGCACCATCTCCCCTACCCACTGCTCTAATGGATTAGATGGATACTAGGAAAATATATATAAAGTTGTTTTTCAATTCACTTTTGATTTAAGGTGTCTGCAACAAGGATCACTAATTTAGCTCAGGGCTGTCCAATGTCTAAGCAGCTGAGAACCACACAGGGTACAGCAATGGGTGCCATATGCTACACAGGCTGCACTGCTGCAGGCCACAGACCCTGCCCCCCTCCCCCTTGCAGCTGCATACCATGTGGACACCCCAGCCTCACCCTCAGCTCTCCAGCCAAAGGCTCCTCTGCCACACCACACTAAGCAGGGCTGCCAGGCTGTGGTCTGTGCCATTCAGAACCCTACAGGCCACCTCAGCCAGGTACAGGAAGTGGAGCTAGAGAAGGGAGGGTGAACCTGGATACCGCAGCCACTGTTTCCACAGGCAGAGCAATGAGATAATGGCAGCTGGGTGGGAGCCCTGGAGGCAACAAATTAAGCCTTTGTGATCCACATGTGGCTCCTGCGCCACCAGCTGAACAGCCATTATGTAGCTAATCTCCTATGGTTTTGCATGTTTGTGGACTCTTAGAAAATAAAGAACACTTACATTATTGCTTCTTCAGAAAGAATATTAATATTTGTAATGTCTTCATATATTGCAAAATCAAAGAGCTCAACTGTACTCTGTCATGTACAGCAAGTAATCCATTACACATTTAAGCAGAGTTAAACCAATAATCCTAGGGGTATGGTCATATATTTAAGTGTGCAACTAGATTCTAACAGATGTGGAATCAAGTTTTCACAGGAACAGACAGGCTGCATCCACAAAAGGCCATGGCATTATCAGACCTTATCTTTAGGCACCTAGGGCACCTATACACATGCCTGACACCTGCTCCAATGTGTGCTGGTTATTAACTGAGTCTGCTGGAGTATACTAATTAGTAAGTAATTAGGATGCAATTTCACCTAGGAAGATAGTGAATGTAGTAGTTTTAGGTGGTTTAGAAAAACTATTTAAATATCTGATCAGAACTAATTCCAAACTATAGGTGCAGTGCACAGTAGAAAAAAGTAGTTCAGTCATTTAACATTTAAAACCAAAATTAACTTTTAGAATTAAAGTACCTTTGAAAAATAGGGCCAGAAGCAACCTCAGAATGCATCTAGTCAAACTCTTGCTCAAGGCAGGATCATCCCTGACTAAACCTTCTCATCTAAGTGTTCGTCTAACCTGTCCTTAAAAGCTTCCAAGGTCGAGGATTCCACAACCCCTCTAGGTAATCTTTAGGAAGATATTCCAGTATTGAAGCACCCTCATAGTCAGGTCTCTTCTAAAGTACTAACCAGTCATTCTCCAGTTTATATTTATGTATGCCATTGCTTTGTTCCTAGTGCAGGACTTTGCATGTGTCCATACTGAATTATATTTGATAACTTTTGAACCATTTTCCAGTTTATCAAGGTCTGAGTGTTGATCATATTTTCCTAAAGTATCTGCAACTCTATCCAATTTGTTGTCTTTACTAATCACTGGGTTCAGTTAATACAAGCATACATGAATGAGAAGAACACCAAGTTTTAACTGGCGCAGTTTACAACGTCTGTAGAACCCATCTGGCTCTATGTGAATAACAGCTACTTATATAAGGGACCATCTTCTAATTACCAACTTCCAACTAGGGAACATCTTTAAATTCTAACTTATCACTATATCTTCCCTCTTAGCGATAAATACAAAAGTCAATTAACAGCCATATACAGAGGAGAGGTAACTACCACATTATTTTGGAGTGATTCTTTATTACTTATTTTCTTATTCCCCCTTTTCTGCAGCATTTTTAACAGATCTTAGCAAGTCTTTCAGGTTTCACATTCTTCTCAGACCACAAAGTATCAGATCCAGTTCCTGATTTAGTTTTGGTTTGAAGCTTTTCCTCCAAGTCTTGATAGACTTGAATCCTTATAGTGGGCTCTTACTTATACTTTTGGCATCCTTGCTTCCACACATGGCACTAAGTTCATTAGCTACAGCCCACTGAGGCTGATTCCCTCTTTCTGTAGGATAGCATTTGTACTTGTGTCTACAAGTACTTTTCTTCCCATAAAGACATGGTTGTTTCTTGTGTTCTGGAACAATTGGTTTCTTCCTGAGAAGACTGTCCAGGTTTGGGCTGTGATGGCCAAGAAGGTGATCAGATGGCATGGATGTTGCATGCCCTCTACTACAATCACATGCTTAACTAAATCAGTTTCTGACAAGCAGCCAGACCTAAAATTTGTGTCATCTCCTTAAGTACTACAATGAATAGGAGTTTGTATACTCTATTTTTATACTGGCTGTTAGCAATGCATCTCCCTTTCATTAGCATATTTGTTCCTGAATAGCCAATTATTTCAATGTTTGTTGGACTCACTTTTGGTCTCAATTTCAATTTTCTATATTCATGCTCTATTTGCTGTGTGTATGCTCCTGAGCTCCAGTGTCCAATTTAAATGAAACTGTTGTTCTTTTCACTTTTAACTCATAGCAAAATCCAGTCACTCTCATTGAATTTGCTTTATTCTACCATTTTATATATATAAAGGGCTTAGTCCATCTGTCTGTGTGTCTGTCTGTCTGTAACACCCTTGGAGCACTCTGATTGGTTGTCTCAGAAGCTAATCACAATACTTACTGAAACAACCAATCAGAGTGCTCCACACAGCTAAGCACCATCATGATGGCAGGGATGGAGGGGATGGACCTGCTCCTTGGAGGCAGCGGTGGCACTGGCCAGCTATGTCCCCTCCATCCCCGCTGTCATGGCAGCACTCCCCCAGTGGAGGGGAACAGAGGGCATGGCAGGGACAGATTGGCACAGCAGAGTGTCACCATGATGGTGGAGATGGAAGGGACGGAGCGGGAGGCTGAGGCCAGCATCACGGAATATATATATAAAATTCTATATAAAATTCTTCTTGTATACACTCAGCTATATGCATGTGAGATTTCTAGTTTGGGATCTGCAGCACCTGGCACAATGGTTCCACTAGGTAAAACAGAGCTTTCCAAATGCAGCACAACATTTGCAGCCATGTTGCTTTCTACATTTGCTGCATATCTGGCTGTGAGCAATCCCTCTCTTAGAGGGCTCCTTAGCAATGACAAATTCCATTCTGTCTTTATCTAGCTTTATCTGGCCACATTTGTATGTATCCATCTTATAGTATGTTCATCTAGGCTGTATTTCCTTCGTTTGCAAATGAGAATGATAAGGGTTACAGGGTCAAAAGCCTTCCTATAGTTTTGGTACATCACATCTGTTGCTCTCTCCCCTTCCACAAAGCCTATCTCCTCACAAGGAATTCAGATTGGTCAAGCATGGTTTTCTCTTGATAAATGAGCAAGTGTAATGAGTCTAATTAAAGAGATTCCAAATCATTTATTGGAGCACATCATAGGATAGATAAATAACATAGGGGATGTATAAAAGGAACAATGACTAGGATCAAGGCAGCATACTCTCAACTGTACTAAGGCATCAAAATAGAACCAAGATAAGAGTCATAATGAGTCTAGGAAACATGTTTCCATTATGATGGAAAACAAAAGTTGTTTAGTAAGGCCTTTACAACCAAGTTATAGAATAGCCAGGAACAGCACTGGATTGATATAATGGGCCTGATTCAATGCCCACTGTAATCCACTGCACAAACAGGATCCAGACTGTGAACATAATAATAGATTCAAAAGCACCTTTGACTCAAAAACAAGCCCTTAATCCCCCATATGCTTAATCATGTGAGTCAATCCATTCAAATCCACTTGACTACTCATATGAGCATGATGCTTACTGAGTAATGTTTTATAGGATTGGGAACCCAGCATAGTAATAAAAATCACCTTTAAGTACCCTGGCACACAGTATGCAAAAGACCCTAGAATGGAATTGGTTGAAACATGAAGCAGCAGTTTTCTTTTCTTAATTGCAAAGTTATACATGCTTTTTACTCATATGCTTATAACTCATCATAAAGGTCACTTCTATTTTTAAACTTTAACATTTCAAAACTGCTCCTTATATATAACATTAACAGAAAGATCACATTTTTCTCACACTAAAATATATAAAACTAAATTTCTGAAAAATCAATGAAAAATTGCATCACAGTTTTTACCTTACATGCTTAGCATTTGTGTTACATCTATCTAATGTAACTGCTGTTGACAGAAATCCAAGGTAATGTGGCAAAAATGTTTGTGCAACATTTGATTTACAGCATTATTTTGGCATCCTGGATTCTAAATTTAATGTTAAAACATACTTTCCGTTTTAGAATTTCAGCTATCATTAAGGAAACAAACAAAAAACAACTGCACAGTAAAAAGTCAAGCTTCATTTTCATAATAAGCAAAGAACATATTTTATTTGGAGTGGGGGGTTTTTGGAGGGGGGTGTTGTGAATGCAGAACAAGAATTCTGGTCTCTAGTCCAAGGATCATTAGGTGAGTTGAGTATTCTGCAGCTTTGTCCACAATGATGCTATTTTGTTCCTGTGAATAAAGCCTGTTTTATGATCAGTTTTCATGTGGTTAGTCAGAATATGTAATGAGAAATATATCAAACTAAACAATTATTTTGATAGCTTAACATCTATAAAGCAAGAAAAACTATTAAAATATTTTTTTTACAAGAGGGGAATTCACAGGTTGTACTGCTTTCTTTGACTGGAGTAATTTAATCAATAGAATAGGAATGCAGCCAGATGCCCAGGGACAGGGGTGGTGGTGACTTCCAGTTGCCCCTTGATTGCAATTGTGATGGCATAGCTGCTGGCAGCTACTTTTCTTGTCCCCCAAATAAGTCAGCCCCCAGGGCGGTTGGCTATTCGCCCCACCTTAGTTATGCCACTGAATTTGATACTCCCAGTTAATCTCCAAATTAACACCATTTTACTGTATTAGTAAACTGAGACTCACACTTTATAACTACTTAGAAACAGAAGATTTCACAAGTGAGAGGCAGCTACATTTATTTATAATACAGTAGAGTGAATTACTGTAGCATAAAGAAAAATGGAACATTTAGAGGGAATATGCTAGTGTAAAGGTCATTCAAAAAGGACAAAAATGTTAAAGGGCCTGTATTTAGTATGTTATGAAAGCACAAGGCTGAAATTTCATTCTTATTAGAATGCCAAACAAAACTAACTCTATATAATTAACCGTTTTGGAGATCTGTACAATATATCCCTCCAGTACAAAAACCCCCCACCCTTTCAGCAGCAATTTGTGTCCAAATAGCCATTTTGTACCCCATTTCAAATGTATGAGCTAAATGTGGAATCCTGAACAGCTGGACATCATATTTTCCAATTAGGCCAGATGCTGCAAAGACAGCAAGAGAGATGGCATCCTTGTACTGTGGCTAAGAGCAACTGAAGTCACTGGTGCTCAGCAGAATACAGATGTCCAATTGCAGGACCAGAGCTGTAGTTTTTTAAATTTTTAGTGGCAGTACACCAGGAAGTTTAAAATTGTTGCTTTTCTTCCTTCAGTAAGTAACATTTCTGACCAAGGCCTTACTTTATCTTTTTTTGTCTTTCCTCTTTCCAAGAGTAAGTCTCATGAAGGACTTCAATTACTATGACATTTGCTGAGAGGGAAACAGAAGTGTACAGGTAGTCCAGCAAACTGAAGTATGTTGGGGACAATTTTTGATACAGATGGTAGAGAGGCCAACTAGTGGGGAAGCTCTTCTTGACTTGCTGCTCACAAATAGATAAGAACTGGTTGAGAATGTGAAGGTGGAAGGTAACTTGAGTGACAGTGATCAAGATCCTATGGGGAAAAAGGAAGTCGAACATCAGAATAAAGACACTGGACTTAAGATAAACAGATTTTGGAAAATTCAGGGAACCGGTGGGTAAGATCCCCTGTGAGGCAAATCTGAAGGAAAGAGGAGTCCAGGAGAGCTGGCTGCACTTTAAGAATAAACTTTTAAGGGTGCAAGAACAAGCTATTCCTATGCCATGTAAGAATGGGAACTGCAACAGAAGGCCACCCTGGCTTGATGGTAATCTCTTCAATGATCTGAAACTCAAAAAGGAATCCCACAAAAAGAGGAAACTAGGGAAGAGTATTAGGTATCATAGACATGGAGGGAGAAAAATTAGGAAGGTCAAGGCATAATTTGATATGATAAGCATGGTGGAAAGCAAAGATAAGGAAGGAGATAAACAGTCTACAGTAGTGGAAGAACAGGTTAGTAATTACTTATAAGGAAGCTAAATTACTTTAAAGCCAACAAACAAGATGGGATACACCTTAGGGGACTGAAGGAATTCTGAGGTAATTTCACCCTCCTTGAAAATTCATGGAGGTTGGGTGAGATCCCAGATGATTGGAAAAGGGCAAATATAGTGTCCATCCTTAATGCCCATCCTTAAGAAAGAGAAGAGGATTTGAGGAATTATAGACCAGTCAGCCTGACCCCAATACCTGGAAAGATCATGGAGCAAGTCCCCAGAGTCTACTGTGAAGCACCAAGAGAAGAACATAATGATCAGGAACAGCCAGCATGAATTCATTAAGAGCAAGTCATATCTGACCAACCTGGTTCCTTTCTCTGATAAGGTGACAGGCTCTATGGATGGGGGAGAGCTGTGGATGGAATATACCTTGACTTTAGCAAAGCTTTTGACACTGTCTCAAGTGACATCCTCATTAACAAGCTAAGGAAATACAGGATAGAAAAAATATGGTACGATGGATACAAAACTGGTTGGATCATTGTGCTCAATTAGTAGTCATCAATGACTCAATGTCTAGTTGGCACCGAGTGGGGTTTTCCAGGGGTCTGTTCTGGATATTGTTCAACATCTTCATTAATAATTCAGGCAGCAAGAGGGCACAGCAGGCCCTGGCTCTCCAGGGACCTAGCAGACCTCCTGAGGCTAAAAAGAAAGGCCTACAAAGGATGGAGGATGGGAGTCACCTCAAGGAGGATTATTCTGCACTGGTCCGGTCCTGTAGGGAGCATACCAGGAAAGCCAAGGCTGCAACTGAACTCCAACTAGCTTTGAGCATCAAGGACAATAAAAAGTCCTTTTTCAGATGTGTGGGGAGCTGGAGGAAAAGCAGGGGTAACATTGGACCCCTGCTGAACCAGATGGGGCAACTGACAACTGACGCCCTGGAAAAAGCCAACCTATTAAATAGGTTCTTTGCGTCAGTCTTCCATCAGTCCCATGGGACGCCTGTGCCCGCTACGGGACAGGGAAGTCCGGGTGAGGGTGATCCCCTGCCCTCCATTAATGCTGACTTCGTGAAGGAACATCTTGAGAAGCTGGATACCTTCAAGTCAGCCGGCCCTGACAATCTTCACCCCAGGGTACTCAAGGAGCTGGTGAGCATCATAGCCCAGCCTCTAGCACAGATCTGTGAAAACTCTTGGCGCTCTGGTGTAGTGCCCGAAGACTGGAAGAAGGCCAATGTGGTGCCTATCTTCAAGAAAGGGAGGAAAGTGGATCCGGCTAACTATAGGCCCATTAGCCTGACTTCTATCCTGGGGAAGATGTTAGAAAAGTTTATTAAAGAGGCCATCCTTAATGGACTGGCCGATGCCAACATCTTAAGGGATAGCCAGCACGGGTTTGTTGCAGGTAGGTCTTGCTTGACCAATCTCATTTCCTTCTACAACGGACAAGGGAGAAGAGATTGATGTCATATATCTTGACTTCAAAAAAGCCTTCAATCTGGCTTCCCATGATCACCTCTTGGAGAAACTGGCCAATTGTCGCCTTGGGTCCTCCACGATCCACTGGCTGGAAAATTGGCTCTGTGGTCGGACCCAGAGGGTAGTAATTGATGGAAGTCACTCATCATGGTGTCCTGTGACCAGTGGGGTCCCCCAAGACTCTGTCCTTGGACCCATACTGTTCAACATCTTTATTAATGATGTGGACACTGGAGTCAGAAGCAGACGGGCCAAGTTCGCTGATGACACCAAACTTTGGGGCAAAGCATCCACACCAGAAGACAGGCAGGTGATCCAGGCTGACTTGGACAGGCTCAGCAAGTGAGCGGACAACAATCTGATGGTGTTCAACGCCGATAAATGCAAGGTTCCCCACCTTGGAGACAGCCGCAGCATCCTTATAGGCTCGGCAGTGCTATGTTGGCTAGCACTGTGGAAGAAAGAGACTTGGGGGTCATCATTGACCACAAGATGAATATGAGCCTGCAATGTGATGCTGCGGCTAGTAAAGCGACCAAAATGCTGGCTTGCATCCATAGATGCTTCTCAAGCAAATCCCGGGACGTCATTCTCCGCCTGTACTCGGCCTTGGTAGGCCGCAGCTGGAGTACTGCGTCCAGTTTTGGGCTCCACAATTCAAAAAGGATGTGGAGAAGCTTGAGAGAGTCCAGAGAAGAGCCACACGCATGATCAGAGGTCAGGGAAGCAGACCCTACGATGACAGGCTGAGCCCCCTGGGGCTCTTTAGCCTGAAAAAGCACAGTCTCAGGGGTGATCTGATGGCCACCTATGAGTTTATCAGGGGTGACCACCAGTATCTGGGGGAACGTTTGTTCACCAAAGCACCCCAAGAGATGATGACTAGGTCGAATGGTCATAAACTACTACAAGACCGTTTCAGGCTGGACATAAGGAAGAATTTCTTTACTGTCCGAGCCCCCAAGGTCTGGAACAGCCTGCCACTGGAGGTGGTTCAAGCGCCTACATTGAACACCTTCAAGATGAAACTGGATGCTTATCTTGCTGGGATCCTATGACCCCAGCTGACTTCCTGCCCTTTGGGCAGGGGGCTGGACTCGATGATCTTCCAAGGTCCCTTCCAGCCCTAATGTCTATGAAATCTATGAAATCGATGAATAATTGGGATGACAGGATTGAGTGCATACTTAGAAAAGTTGTGGATAGCACCAAGTTGGGTGGAGTTGCAGACACTCTGAAGGGTAGGACTAGGATCTAGAATAACCTTGATAACCTGGAGAAATTGTCAGAAATCAATCAGATGAAATTCAGTAAGGACAAGGTCAAGTCCTGTACTTGGGACAAAATCACTGCATGCACAAATACAGACTGGGGCATGATTGACTAGGCTGCAGTACTGGAGAAAAGGACCTGGTGGTTGCTGTGGACCAGAATCTGAATATAAGTCAACAGCATGCTCTTGTGACAAAAAAAAAAGGTCAATGATATACTGCAAGGGTAGGCAACATTTTTTGACCAGATTGCTGAAAAACACCACAATGCCTACCTTGGAAGGTGCCAGAGTGCCGGCATGCCAGAAAAATAAAATGGGGGCAGGGGATACATGGCAGGATGCCCTGCTTGTGCCCCTTGCCCCCCACCCAAAGCCCCTGACCGCAAGCCGTACTGCTCCTGCCCCCCAGCCCTGCTGCCCCTTGTCCCCCACCCAAAGCCCCCGCCCCCCAGCCCGGGCTCTGTGGCTGTCAGCAGCTACCCCAGCTCTGGCATGCATGCTAGAAAAAAACAGAGCAGTGCATGATCAGCAGCATGCCCTTAAAGCATGGAGAACACCGGACTGTGGTATGTGGTGCTGCAAACAGTGCCATATACCACAACTGAGCTCATCTGCACGTGCCCCTTCAGGCTAATATTACCTTCATAATTAATGCAGAAATGATACAAGTTTGGGTCTTGGCCAATATAGAAAGAGAAAAGAAACTCTTTGTGGAGGGAGGACTCTGGGGGAGGACATACATTCTCAGAGGGAAATGAAGTAGACTACAAAAATATCCTACAATCAGAATGCTTCCCATTATTTATACAGATAATCTTCCAGCTTCACTAAATTCATCAACATTTATTAAATTAGATTTACAAGGCAGTGAATTAAAACTATCATTCAAATTAGCATGAAAAGTAAGGAATAGTTGTGAATTTGATAAATTTATATTCATATTTATTTTTTGCATAGCATCTATCAGAGATGATCTGGTGAATTAAGTTTTTTTCACTGATCTTTTCTTCCAAAGTCTCAGTTTGTTTCAACTGTATTACTGGACTATTACTAAAGGTTTCACTGGATTGAAAGAAACAGGTCTTTTTAGGTCCTTGCTTAACACTAAAATTTGTCATTTTAAACTGTGTAAAATGATCTCTATTTACTGAGTGCAAAGGTGAAGAGACAAGGCAGGCTTCCATTACAGGTGGACTAATGGTCACATTTAAAGTAGTTAGATCTCTTAGTTATAAATCTATTGCCCAAATTTAGGAACTCCTTCCCTAAAACACACTGGGTACATCTACAGGAGACACTTAGTACCTCCATACACAAGTACTAAATGACCGTGCAGTGACTGGAGTTACTGCGCAGTGGCGCCCCAAATGGCTTTTTGGTGACACTGATTGTGTAGTAACTCATTACTACTCCACAGCAGGAGTGTGCAAAGCAGGCCCTATTCGATTCAGAGTTGGCCCGAATCAGGGACAGCAATTCGATTCGTTGATTCGGATCACTGTCCCTGATTCGATTTGGCTGAATCCAAATCTGAAGATTCGATGCTGATTCAGAGAATCAGTGATTTGGACACAGACACAGCTTTAAAAGTTTTTCTACATACCTTGAGGTGGCAGGCATGGCTCATGAATGCTGTGATGTTGGGGCGCATGGAGAGTCCCACAGGAGTGTGGGGGTGGGCCTCCACATGCTCAGCAGTGAACCCAGAAATGGATCAGAACTACTTCTGGTCCACTTCCAAGTCTGCCAGGGAGTGTGCTGCCTGTCCCTCTCCCTCCACCCATTGGCTGGGCAATCAGCCACAGGGGGACCGCTGGTGCCCCTCCCCCCCCCCCGCAACCAAGGAGGTACCAGTCACCAAACCAAGGGGTCATGGGGGGAGGGGGGCTTCTGGTCCACTGCCAGGTCTGCAGCTGTGTACACTGGGGAGCCCCCCGCACTGCTGTGGGACACTCCATGCACCCAGCATCGAGGCATTCACAAGCCCATGCTACCTAGAGGTATGTAGAAAAAACATTTAAAGCTGTTTCTATGTCCGAATCGCCAAATCTCTCCGAATCAATTCGAAGGGTTCTGATTATATTCGGAGAAATTAAAGGGTCCTCTGATTCAATTCAGATTAGAAGATTCAGCCACCGAATCGGACTGAATCTCCACCGAATCAAATCAGGGACCGAAGCTTTGCACAGCCCTACTGAACAGTAGCAGAGCGTCATACTTTGTACCATGCAATTCTACTGTGCAATAGTAATGAGCCATGCAATGCTACTGTGCAGTAGTAACAAGCTACTTAGTCAGCATGTCCGGTAGATGCAACCACGAGGCATCCTATGTGGATGCTTCCTTCCACACACTGCTGTGCCACATAGGAACATGGGTGCAATCCCATTGCCCTCCTCTTTCCTCCCCTCCCCCCACAACCACAGGTGGGCACAGATCAGGTGGTATATTTTCCTACTGTCATGTCTACCAGATAAAATCTGAAATGCAGCTATTTCCCTATTGTATTTCCTTGTGTATAACCTTCCATATTATTTCTATTTATTTCTATTCCTTCAAATCAGCTGCAATTTCTTAATATCATTAGCATCCTTCTTATGTCATCTTCCAGACCTTGAACTATAATACTAAATAAGATTTGACCTTAACATTAATTCCCTGGAGTATAGCACAGCAGACTTTCCTGCAATTTGACACTCTTATTACTGGCACGCTTAGTATCCTTTGCCTATAACTTTTAAGACAGTTTCTAATTTATGTGGCAGTATCCTATTCCAAAACATTTTGAAATAATTATTTTCAGGGCCAAAAAGCTTCCACAAGCTACGTATAGCTCCATAAAAAGAAGCAGTAGGAACAAAAACCAAGAGGCAAAGTGACCATTGTTTCATTGTTTTCTGAATCAAATTATTCCAGCCTTTTGGTGAGAGAGATTACTCTGAGATAAAGAATGACTCACTTTATTGACAGCAGAAAAACAATGACCCTAGGAGTGAATGGAAAATCTGAGGCAAGGACACAAAGGTGGGTGGTCTACTCAAAGGTAACTGGAGTAAGAGTTGGACATCTAGAAAGAACTGAGTCAACTCAGGACCTTGTTGCACCTTACTCTATGAGCAGCACAAATGTTAAACGCTGTTAGTACTAGCTTTGTCATTTGGTGCAAAAATCTTTTCTGACTGTGCCCCACCTGCACATCTGTGACTTGCCACTAGAGGCGTGGTGAGCAGGCAGGACTAGGAGCTGTAGCTGTGAATTGCCACTAGAGTGTGGGTGAGACTGGACAATCTTCTATCCTTGCTCTATGGGTGGGTGTATGAGAGATCCTGGGATACTGGAGGACTTCAGCTTGGGTGGCACATCTGTAGGGAGTGAGCACACCTTAATGAAACAGGAACTGCATAATGCAGATGAGAGAAAATCCTGTCCTGGAGCAGCATAACTTTGAGCCGCATAACGAGTGTTTAAAACCAATTTAAGGTCTTAACATGCAGACAATCCGGTGGTTAAGAATTCCAGGAGCCATGCAAAATTACTGCGTAACAAAGCCTCTGAGGAGCAGGATTGAAGTGCTAGTGCTGCCAAGCCTGCAGCTGAAGGGTACGCCCAGCTTTAAAGAGACCTACCTATGCCAGGAGATTCATGACAGTGAGATCCTTCCTGCTTGTGTCAATGTGCTGCATAACATAGGCCATGAGTTTGAGGAACTTTGTTGCTTCTACCACATCTTATAGTGGAAAGGATTTTGGAGCAGAGCCACAAAGTGAGCCTTGTGATAATGTGCCAAGGGCCTCACGCTACCTTATTCAAGCTTTGCACTCCCTTATTGTTCTCTTCACTCTTGAGCCAAGAACTCTTGTAAATACTTGATGCAAAATCTAATCATCCTATGAGATTGAATCTCTCCACTTCATATGGCATAATGGTTTAAGAAGAATGGTAAGGTAAACATCAGATACTTAGCACTGACATTGCAGCCAGGAGCTGATAGTTTGCTACAATCACTCCATCAGGAGTATTTGAAGCCAAAAGTAACGTAGACATTAACAGATCAAACTATGGTAGAAAAAATTCTGATGTAGACAAGGATCTTGCTAACAGAGAAAATGGTAGAGTATGTTGGAAAAGTATAAGCAATTCAAAGAAATAAATATGACTTAGTGATACTTCTAATTTAGGAAAGATTGACTTGTGGATGGCCAAAATGGCATAAATGTATTTTAGCTAGGGTATATCCAATATTAACAGATGAAAGGAAAAGCCAGGATATTTCTTTTTAAAACAAAATACAAACAAGGGCTGCATGTTTCTAGGACTCTGTTCAAACTTACTCCAAAGCCAGGTGTGGGCAGGAATTGAGAAGGTGGACACAAAGAGGATAGCAAAGAGCTTTTGGGAGGTAGTAGAACTAAACTACATTTTATTCAAAAGGTCTTCTTGTTTCAAAAAATCACAAAGATTCAGAAATGTCTCTAAGAATAAAAAAAATCATTGAGAATAGTTAATACTATAATAGCCATTGCAAGGGGTTTACTGCCGTCTCAAGATTCTAGTGATATCCAAGATAAATACAGAGCAGTGAAAGCAAGCAAGTATAGGGGGTGTGGACTGAAGCTATAACCTGTGAATCAAAGGCCATGAAAAACGTAACAGTTACACTTGAAAGAAGATTTACAATAAAACAAAATAATTCATAAGATCAGAATTCTAATGAATAGACAGATGGAGCAATCTCTGTGTAAGAATGAATGAACACCAATCTGACATCAGCTGCAAAAGGAAAATGGTCTGTGGCAGAACACTTCAACCTTCCTGGACACTTCATCACTGACCTCAGGATTGATGTTCTCAGCAAAATATTAAAAACCATCTTGAATAGGAAACTGCAGAAGAAGAATACATCCACAGACTAGATTTAAGTAAACAGGGACTGCAGAGTCTTATACCATTACTGGGATTATCTTTTGTGACCCTTTGATTCTTATGGGTTCTTTGTTTGTTTGCCCCTCCTAGCACTGTCTCCCTCCCTCCTTTCTTTCATTCCTCTCCTCCCAGCTTTTGTATTCATCTTGCTAACTCTACTTTATCCAGTGCTCTTTGCATGTTTTGAGAGGGTGGTACTTTATCATACTCACTTCTCCAGTGCAAAGGTTTAATTTCTGCCCTCTCCTCCAGGCTCACCTGCTATGACTTGCTGTAAATGTAGAAAAAGGGAGGGTGAATATTAAACAGAGGATGGTGGAATACCTTCAACCCACAGTAGTTGTTTCACAGGGCTCCTCCTCCCCTACCCTGTCCCTTTCCCCTCAAGGCACCAATGGCTAATCTTGTTATGTAATTCCCAGTTACCAATTTGTTTCCCGGTTTTAGATCTTTTAATCCAGTTTCTGATGTCCCTTCAGTCCTTAACAAAATTAACTTAAATCAATACTTTAGTCTAACAAAAGGACCAAAAAATAATCAATTTATCAATTATCCACATCTGTATCTTGTCACCCACAGAGGCCTGCAATTCACTCTTAGCTGAACTTAATTAAAGGAAAATGTCAGTCTACTTATAATGGAACATCCATTACTTCACATCCTCACCAGAGAAATCAAGGCAACTCAGTAAGGTCTATCAATTACTAAAGAGGAGTATACCTCCTCACCTCGCAGTTGTGGGGAGGCAGTTAGAAAGGCCAAAGCTACCATGGAGCTGAGGATGGCATCCCAAGTTAAGGATAACAAAAAATTGTTTTTTTCAGATATATAGGGAGTAAAAGGAAGGCCTAGGGTGGTATAGGACCACTACTGAATGGGCAAAAGCAATTGGTGACAGAGAGGGGGGACAAGGCTGAACTCCTCAATGAGTTCTTTGCCTCAGTGTTCCTAAATGAGGGGCAAGACAAGTCTCACAATGGGATTGTAGAGAGGCAACAGCAGGGCACCAGATTACCAAGCATTGACCCTGAGATGTTGCAGAGTCACTTGGAAGGACTGGATGCGTTTAAGTCAACAGGCCCGGATAAGCTCCATCCAAGGGTACTGAAGGCACTGGCTGATGTCATTGCACAGCCACTGGCAAGAATATTTGAGCACTCGTGGTGCACGGGCCAGGTCCCAGAGGACTGGAAAAGGACCAATGTGGTCCCTATTTTCAAGAAGGGGACGAAGGAGGATCCAGGCAACTATAGGCCAGTCAGTCTCACCTCCATCCTTGGCAGTCTTTGAAAAGATTATTAAAGCTCATATATGTGAGAGCCCAGCAGGAAAAATTATGCTGAGGGGAAACCAGCATGGGTTCGTAGCAGGTAGATCAAGCCTGACTAATCTAGTCTCTTTTTATGACCAGGTTACAAAACACCTGGATGCAGGAGTAGGGGTAGACATCGTTTACTTAGACTTCAGGAAGGCCTTCGATACGGTATCCCACCCCATACTGGTGAACAAATTAAGAGGCTATGACTTGGATGACTACATAGTCCAGTGGGTGGCAAACTGGCTAGAGGGTTGTACCCAGAAAATAGTGGTGGATGGGTCGGTATCGACCTGGAAGGACGTGGGCAGTGCGGTCCCACAGGGCTCAATCCTTGGACCGATACTCTTCAATGTCTTCATCAGTGACTTAGACGAGCGAGTGACGTGTACTCTGTCCAAGTTTGCAGATGATACAAAACTGTGGGGAGAAGTGGACACACCGGAGGGCAAGGAACAACTACAGACAGACCTGGACAGGTTGGACAAATGGGCAGAAAACAACAGAATGCGATTTAACAAGGAGAAATGCAAAGTGCTGCACCTAGGGAGCAAAAATGTCCAGCACACCTACAGCCTAGGGAATGACCTGCTTGGTGGCACGGAAGTGGAAATGGATCTTAGAGTCCTAGTAGACTCCAAGATGAACATGAGTTGGCAGTGTGACGAAGTCATCAGCAAAGCTAACTGCACTTTATCGTGTAACAGCAGATGCATGACAAACAGAACCAAGGAGGTGACACTTCTCCTCTATCGGGCGCTGGTCAGACCGCAGTTGGAATACTGCGTCCAGTTTTGGGCGCCACGCTTCAAGAGGGATGTGGATAACCTGGAGAGGGTCCAGAGAAGGGCCACTTGTATGGTTAAGGGCTTGCAGGCCAAGCCCTACAAGGAGAGACTAGGGCACCTGGACCTCTTCAGCCTCTGCAAGAGAAGGTTAAGAGGCAACCTTGTGGCTGCCTATAAATTCATCATGGGGGTGCAGAAGGGAATTGGTGAGGCTCTACTCACCAAGGCGCCCCTGGGGGTCACAAGAAATAATGGCCACAAGCTAGCAGAGAGCAGATTTAGACTGGACATTAGGAGGAACTTCTTCACAGTTAGAGTGGCCAAGGTCTGGAACGGGCTCCCAAGGGAGGTGGTGCTCTCCCCTACCCTGGGGGTCTTCAAGAGGAGGTTAGATAGGCATCTAGCTGGGGTCATCTGAACCCAACACTCTTTCCTGCCTATGCAGGGGGTTGGACTCGATGATCTATTGAGGTTCCTTCTGGCCCTAACATCTATGAATCTCACAGTCAATTAATACTCAAAGATCCACTAATTCATGAATTCACAGAGATAAGCAACCTGATCTGAGGGAAATAAATTACTAATCGCAGTCTGTCAATTTAGGAGTGCATGCAGAAAAGTTCATCAATTCATGAACTTCAACAGAGAGGTAACTACTTAGATGCTGAAGTCTGCCCCTTCCAGGTTTGGAAGTAGCCAGTCCTGGCCACTCTTTAGTTAAGATACTTAATAATAAACAAAGCAAGAAGAAAATACCATGGCTCCTGGTTCACCATGCATACCAGTGCATTGCTCCATGTGGCCTCTGTCTCCAGTCCTCTCAGTGCTGCCTGGCTGCTTCAGGTTTCTCTGCCTGTGCTTTTTGCAGCATGCCTTGGCTCTGCACTTCCCTGAAGCTCTTTTCCATGTCTCCACGTGGTTCTGCAGTCATCTCCTACTCAGAGCTGTTGGTTCCCCTCCCAGGGAGACCCAAAAGCCAGACCTCACACCTTCATTTTCCCGGAAGCTCTTTGGCTCAATAGAGTCCCATCATGGGAACACTGAACTCTGGGCTCTGTGTCACACTTCTCCACCAGGTGTTTCTCCTTAATGAACCTGGCTCAGCATCCTTGCCCCAACCCCCACATGCCAAGTCTTGGGGTCCAGCCCAAGAATTAACCCACATGGGTGAACTCCTTGCAGGTGGAACAGCTGCATGTCAGAGCGTCCTGTTATACATCCTGTCACTGCAACTGATGAAGTGAGCTTAAGTTCATGAAAGCTTATGCTCTATATATCTCTCCTAATTAGTAACTGTAAGAAATACATCTACCCTGCCTTCTGCCTTGAATCTGGGTGGGACAACCCTATCACTGGATAGGGATCAAGTATTCCAAATAGTGATTGAAAAAGCAAATTCCTAACAAACAGCAGCAGGAGTTGATCTATTAGTATTTGAAAACACAACTGCATACAAAAAAGGCAATTTGTGATGAGCATGTACCGTAAATCATGTTCAAGAAAGTTTCACTGCACGCAAAGGAAAGTCATTCAGTTTGACACATGAAGTTGCTATAAACATTTTTGCAATTCAAGCTGGTGTACCCCCTCTAGTGGACAACAAGAAAACTATGAAAAGAGAGGTAGCTAATTGTTGCTCTGAAATCAAGCAAAAGATAGGGTAAAATAACTACAGTTCGTTTATAATGAGTACCTCTACCCTGCCTTCTGCCTAACTATGAAAAGTAACAGAAGAAAACCAACTGAATGGAACAAAACCACAAAATATCTAAGATTCAAATATTCAAATGCCTTTTAACATTTAATTGCTGAATTATTTTGTCTGTTTTAAATATGCCCTATATTAATAAGAGTTTAGAATTCTAAATTAAACAAATTTAATATAAAGGTTTTGTAAAGAATGAGTAATTAGTTATGTATTGCTATAGCCCTTAGGAGCCTTAATCCTGGACCAGGACCCCACTGAGATAAGTGCTGTGCAAATGCAGAATTACAAGTTGGTCTCTCCCCCAAAACAGTTGACAATTTGCATGCAAAACAAAAGACAACTGGTGTCTGAAAGCAAATTTAAAACAGGGATATGGAAACAATACTGTTCTGTGTGATGGGTCATGGTACTGCAGTGGCCTGTTGTCAAGATTTTGTTGACATCATGGCAAAGGAGAGTTGTAGAAGGATTCAAGGAAAATAATGAAAGGGCTTTGGAGTCTTATGAGGAACCTTTCTTAAGAAGCAAAATAGGGAAAAATCATAAAGCTGCTTATTTGAAAACTTAACAAGTAGGTAATGGAAGCTCACATCATGAGGTGAGGCATCAGAGGAAGGTGTCAAACTCAATACTTAGTGAAAAATTCTCCACAATTTAAGGGTAGGCAGGGAAAGGCCTTGTAAGAGAGGAATTTGGAGAAACTGGAACTAGAAAAGATATATAAAAAGGGATGATGTTGTCAAAAGTCTTGTCTGAGAGAATCATTTTTAGAAGGAGTATGAAAGGATAGGAACAGAGTAATTTTGCATTTGTCAAGGCTAGAGTAATCAAGCAGTAATCAAGATGCTAGATGATGAGAGCTTGAACAAAAGCTTTAGTTGCATATGTGATACCAAATGCCATATCTTAAAGATATTAATCAGAAATAATCTGCAAGATTTAGGCATAAACTGGATGGAAAGATCTAGAGAACTCTGCATCAAATACAACACCCAAGATACTGGCTTACGTAACAGGCAAGAAGGTGGTGAAATTGTAATAGGCCAGAAAAAAAATGTTAGATAATCTAATAGAGTAATAAATACTAAAGTTATGTTGTTTACTAACACGTCATTCTATAAACTGTCTGTGTACACAACTACAAGTTCTTTTAATAATATTAAGAAGACTATGCAGACTGCATAGATTGTTGAGATCTAAAACATCACTGACTTCTTTTCTCACATAACCTTCAAAATCAATCTCAGCATAGGTTGTAGATAATCTCAACCCCTGGATTTGATATGTTCACACTGATAAAACTGGTCTTTCCACCAGTTTAAAAAAGAAGACACGAAGAGCCAAACCTAATATACAATTACTCTGAGAAAAATCAGGGCTAAAACAAAACCAGTGTAAGCTACACAAATACAGATGTTGTGGCTACACGCATCCTAGGTAACTATTTGTACAAGGTAAACAGGCATTGTATGTCTTTGTATTTATGTCCTCTATTAAACAAACCACAGTACAATATAAGAGGTAACAACCCTATGGATTTGTCAATGAGGCAAAGGACAGGTGAGTATATAGCTAGTAGAGAACCCTACCATCCCCAGTCAGGAACTGAAACTAGACCCAACAAACTCAACATTCCTCTGCCCCCTAACAAACAGCTGGGATGTAGCAAAATTTGTTCTACTGCTACCAAGTACTCTATTAGCTAAGGTGGCAAAGATCTAATAATTCTCATTCTCTTGGTGACCTCTCAGCTAGTCAGTGGGGATCCACAGGATGGGGATTCTTTTTTGCCTCTTTAAACACTTAGAGAGCCCATATATAAAAGAATATATTAAGATTTTATGGTTGCAAATTAAAGCACTTGCGCATTAACAAAAATTGTGCAATTTGATTTGTTTCCATTTTCTATATGTATTGTGATACAGTTTTAATTACATGGTCACATGCTAATATTTTCACAGAACTCCTGCTTCATTCAATGCACAGGAGAGTTGTCTAGTAAATTAAACTTAATTGAAAGATGTTGTCAGCTTATGTAGATAATGCTGCTTAATTTTACCTAATGGTTTGAACAAGAATAAGTTTCAAGCAGGCTGATTCTTGAACATGTCAAAGGTATTGACTTGACATTACTGAGTGACATGTACTAGTTCAAAGTGGACTATTTTATAATAGCTATAAAAGCTGTTCCTTGCTTTGAGCTAGACCAGCAGGCAGCAAACTTTTTGCAGTGGTGGGTGCAAATAACCTGACTTAGGTCTGAGACAGACCAGTGCTAGGACCCAGATGCTGCCACCACCACCTCCAATTTTCCCCACCTCTTGGACATGGCATGGGTGAGACTCCCCCAAGCTTTAAATGTTTTTTCTAGATGCCTTAAAGTACCAGGTGTGGCTCATGAATACTGCAATGGTGGGGCAGATGAAGCATCCCACAGGAGTGCAGGAGGGCCCCCCGCATGCTCGGTGGCAAACCCAGAAGTGGACTGGAAGTACTTCCGGTCCACTTCAGGGTCTGTTGGGAAGCATGCAGCCCCCCCCCCCCCCCCCCCAGCTTGGCAATCGGCTGCAAAGGACCTCAGGTGCCCCCCCAGACCCAGGAGGCACCAGCTGCCAAGCTGGGGAGGCGTGGGGGACTCCCCATCTGCTCCCTGGTGGACCCAGAAGTGGACTTGGAAGTGCTTCTGGTCCACTTCGGGGTCTGCTGCTGAGCGCACTGGGGACCCCCCAAGTTCCCATGGGATGCTCCATCTACCCCACCATCTCACCATTCACAAGCCACCTGCTAGCTTGAGGTATGTATAAAAAACATTTAAAGGTGTGTCTATGTCCGAATCACCAAATCTCTCCGAATCGATTCAGAGGGTTCCGATTCAATTCAGAGAGATTAAAGATTAGAGAGATTAGATTCAGATTTAGAGATTCAGCCACTGAATTGGGCCAAATCTCTGCCAAATCGAATCAGGGACTGAAGCTTTGCACAGCCCTAGTGGATACCCTGCACTCTGGCACAGGCAAAATTCCCCACTGCCAAAGCTGCCCATTGGCCTTCTGTGGCACAGTGCAGGCAATGTCTGTCCCCCTCCCGTCCCCCAAATGCTGAACACAGCTGAAGCCTTTGAGTCTAAGGACCAGATCCCACCTTTTGCCCATAGGTTGCTGGCCCTTGAGCTACAGGATCAAATTAAAAGTTTGCAAAGAACAGATAATAACTAAAAGGATCATTATAATTTATTCTGAAATAAGTATTCTACTCCAACCTCATGTTTTAAAAGATATTTTTTCACAAGTTAAAAGGTACTGCACTCAAGGGTGAAGGAATGCAACACACATGTGACAGATTCAGAGGCATTATGTTGTTGGAAAGCAAAGCCAGGTATTGTGACTCTGGTGTCACAAGAACAATTCTGCTGAAGTGAAATACCTACTATCTAGAATTCATTATCACCCTTCTTGCCCTCTCCAAGGCCACCCCTAGCTGTTGGCAGGTGTGAAGAAGAGATAGGGCCCTATTCAAGATCAACCCATCCAATCACATGCTATTTGATGCATTGTTTTATATACACCACTCCATCTCCAGTAATACAACTCTTGAGCATTTGTCAGTAAGGAACTGCAAAATATGAAACAGCTAACCTAATAAAAGTAGATGCATACATATTCAAAACTGTCTTCCCTTTTAAAACTGCTCTAATAGGAAATATGGAATGTACTGGACTCATTTATATGTAAATTGATATTTACTTCTTTTTTCTAAGAAGGGAGCAACACCTAAATAATAAACATCAGAAGGGATTTGTTACAAAAGAACAAACAGCCAGAGATACCATCTGTGACTCAGTAGTGAAGAATGGGAATCAGGCAGTGTATAAGGCAAAGAATTAGAGAGTAGTGTCCTGTGTGGAAGTCCAAGACAAGAACTGTAATAAGAACTAATCTTGATCTTGCAGGATAAAAGGGAATTCTCCAGATACTATAGTCCATGTGTGAACTAAAGACTCAATTAGTACAATTTAAGGCCCGAGATGGAAACTGAAGATAGCATCAAGCACACGGTCTTCTCAGAGACTTTCTGATGCTAGTTGGTAATGTGCCTAAAGAAAGGAGAAGACTAAAAGCAGATATCAACTTGTCAGATATGTCTAATAAGGGAGCAGATTCATGGAACTGCAACACTTTCCAAGTTGACAGATTCTACAGTAAAACTTTATGTAAGGGTTACTTTTACGGCCCTTGATCTTTATTTTTTGTCATTACATGTATAAACAAATAGGTTTTTTTGTTTTGTTTTCTTTGTTAATGACTGGCTTAAGTTAATATTGCCCTTAGTGACACATTATAGATTAATTCTTCCAGAATAAATACTTTGCATCTTGATCATTATTCAACTGTTTTTTTGGGCTGCGCGAAATTTCACCAAATAGATTCCAAGATTCATAGATGTAGGGTCAGAAGGGACCTAAGTAGATCATCAAGTCTGCCCCCCTGCCCTGGGCAGGAGAGAATACTGGGCTCATATGACGCCAGCTAGGTAATTACCAAGCCTCCTCTTAAAGACCCCCAAGGTAGGAGCCAGCACCACTTCCCTTGGAAGTTGGTTCCAGATCCTAGCCGCCCTGACAGTGAAGTAGCACCTTCTAATGTTCAGCCCGAACCTACTCTCAAACAACTTATGGCCATTATTCCTTGTTACTCTGGGAGGTACTTGGGGGAACAGGGACTCTCCTATTCCCCGCTGGTCCCCCCTGGCCAGTTTATAGATGGTGACCAGGTCCCCTCCCAGCCTTCTCTTGTGAAGGCTGAACAGGTTCAGGTCCTGTAGCCTCTCCTCATAGGGTCTGCCCTGCTGTCCCCAGATCATGCGAGTGGCCCTCCTCTGGAGCCTCTCAATGCTGGCCACATCTCTGCTAAAGTGCGGCACCCAGAACTGGACACAGTACTCCAACTGTGGCCTGGCCAGTGTTGCATAGAGGGCGAGGATCACCTCCTTGGCCCTGCTTATGATGCATCTGTGGATGCATGGCAAGGTGCGGTTAGTCTTACTGACCGCGTCCTCACATTGGCGGCCCATGTTCATTTTGGCATCAATAATGACTCCAAGGTCCCTTTCTGTCATTGTGCTTATGAGAAGGGAGTTCCCCAGCCTATACGTATGAGTGTTTGGTTTCAAAGCTGTTTCGATGCATTTTGAGTTCAAAACAGCAAAATCAAAATGAAACAAAAAGCATCAAAACATCTGTGAAATGAAATAAGGGCACTCGAAATGTTTCAAGTTTCAGAGCAGCCCAGTGGTGGGAGGCAGAAGAGAGCCAGGGCTGCACTCTGAGTGGTTCCACAGCCCCATGTAGCTCAGCCCGGTGGGGAGCATAGCCCTGGCTCTCCCCTTCTGCCTCCGGGCTGTGCTACAAGTGGCTCTGCAGCCCCATGGACCTCAGCCCAGTGGCGGGAGGCGGAGCGCAGTGCCAGCTCTGTCCATCTCCTGCCACCAGGATGTGCTCCAGTCGGCTTTGCCAGCCCCAAGGAGTGCAGCCCAGTGGTGAAAGGTGGAGTGCAGCACTGGCTCTGCCTGCCTCCCACTGCCAGGCTGTGCTCTGATCGGTTCCACCAGCCCCATGGAGCACAGCCCAGCAGTGGGAGGCAGGCAGAACCGGCGCTGCACTCCACCTCCCACCGCCGGGCTGAGCTCCATGGGACTGGCAGAGCCTATCGTAGCACAGCCCAGAGGCAGGAGGTGGGGAGAGCCAGGGAGGTGGAAAGAGTTGGGGTTGCACTCTGCCTCCTGCCACCAGGCTGAGCTCCATGGAGCCCAGTGCTGGGCAGCAGTGAGCTGAGCTCCATGGAGCCTAGTGTGGCCTGAGCCCAGCGCCAGTCCCAGGCGGCAGCGGCAGCCCTCCTGCCATCCAGCACAGATCTGGAGGCCCACAGCCCTGGGAGGAGTCTGGCACAGCCACGCAGCCCTCCCAGGGGTGCGAGCGCCTGGATCTGCAAGCCAGATGACAGGAGGCTGCTGCTGCCAGTGTCACAAATCTTGCTTTCAAGACTTTGAGGTGCAGTTTCTGAGAAACCTCTGCACCTATCTCCTTGAAACTTGGCAGGCTTCATGCCATCAGAGGGGGCTACCATTCCTGCAATTTGCATCCAAATCAGGCAACAAATTACAACATTTTAGGTATTTTCAGTATTCTCCATTACAGCCTATGGGCGAAACATCGAAAAAGTGAAAGAGTTTCGATTAAATGAAACAGGACAGTGCTTCGAAACAAAACAAAATGACAACACAAAGCACTGTCCCTTCAAAAGGCGCTATGGATGTTGAAAGGAAACGGTGGTGTTTCGCACAGCCCTACTGTTTTTATGTGCCTCATATGACTATGTATGAAAATGGCATTTTCTTGGGACTTCATTATCCTACTAATATTAACATACTATTATATTGTAATTCCCTATCCTGTGAATACATTTATATTGGTATAAAGGTGTTTTTACCAGTAAAAATTCTTTCCATGAGGAAAAAAATGAATAAACTCTACTTTTGTATGGCACCTTTATACATTTTCACTAGGGGGTACAAGTATTTCCTCAATTGCCCTTTCTCCCCCCCCAACCACAAAGAAAACAAATAATACAATACCCATTAATAAAAGATGTATACAGGAAAACAATAGTAGGCAGACCAAGCATTAAGTGAGATCTACTCCTTGTGTGAATTCAGGCATACTTCAATTATGTACAACAATAATGACAACAGAATTTTTTGATAGCTCAAGTTCTATGAGTTAGGCCAGACCTATGAGAGTGTACCACAAAGGAAAGAAAACTAGAATCCCAGGAAGAATGATCATCATTAAAATAAATTTTAAGGAGAGATTTGAAGGAGCAAAGTGATATAGCACAAGAAAAAAGAGGTCAGTTTAGTTTTGAATGCCAGCAAAAAGAACCATGAAATAAAGATTTGGAGAAGGCAAGAAAGGGCTCATTAAAGTAGGAGGCATCAGTAATAGGCAAGAGGTAGAGTTTATGATAGAAAAGAATGTCTTGGATTCATACTGCAAAGATTAAGTGAACAATAAGAGTTAATTTCACATGTCAAGAAAAAGAAAGCAAGTGAATAAATTCAATAGCATGTTTGGAGAGGTAAATGGATGTAACATGGCTGTAACAGTACAAGGAAGTTGCAGAGGGGTGGTTAATTTATTTACCTGAAGATTGTAAAAAGAGGTTACAATGGACAAGGCAAGACATACCAGTGAAAGAATAAGTTTTTGTAACAGTAAGAAAAGAGAGCTGGGGCTTTAGAGATGATTCAGTGAAAGTTGGTAGGATTTTGAGAGAATAGGGTGTTTGTAGGGTGTTAAAGCAGGTTTAAAGCGGGTTAAATGCCTTTTGCACTGCTTTAATGGCATTAGTGTTTGCACATTCAGTGGCATATTGCACGTTAATTCCAGCTGATGTAGCACTTTCGGTGGCGTAACATGCCTTAAATAACTTTGGGACGCAGCAAATTACTTTGGGGAGCTGCAAAGTAAAACACCTCCCAGGAGTTTTAGTTTCTAAACTCTATAGCCACAGAGGGAAGCACCGGGCCCCATGCAGCTCAGGGGCTGTGCAGGCAGCCCAACAGCAGCCCAGGAAGGCGGGCTTCACAGAACAAAAAAAAAAAAAAAAAAAGTGGTGAGCCTGACTTTTTTTTTCTCCCCTGGAGCCTGCCTGCCTGCTTGAGCTGTGCAGGGACCTGGTGCTTTCCTCTGCAGCTGCGGTGCCCCCTGGGACTGCCTGAGCCAGCTGCCTGTGGGCAGATGCCGCCTGGGGGTGGCGGGGCCTCTGCTGCTGCAGAGGGAAGCACCAGCCCCCCCCTCCCACAGCTCAGGGACTGCTCTCCACGGCAGCAGCTTGCTCTCCCCTCCCCGCTGCTGGAGAGGGAGGTAAAGACGGGGTTTACTTTGCCCTAAATTGAAGCAATGTTTTTAAAAAACCACAGCTTCAATTTAGGGAGTACTAAACCCCCATGCCATGTAAAACCCCTATAGTTTTCAGAACAGAACCTCCAGCTGCAAACCCAAGAGACATGAGCGACAGAGAATTCTGGAAGAAAGACGAACTCAGATTCATGTGAGTTCAGCTTCAGAAAGTATTCATAAGGAGTTAATCAAAGAACTTCAAAGATCTGGAGTGTCCAAAAAAACCCCAACCCTAATATTTTTAAAGGTTGGTTTATTTTCTCTGTCCTCAACTCCTAGTCTGCTGACAGTAGATGTAAAAGTAAATCAGCTATGCATAGATCTTTATTTGGAACTAACTGTAAGAAATAAAAAGATTTCAAGCAAAAAAAGATAAATAAATGGTTAGGAAATCCACTCAGTATATTTGTAGACAGAAGGCTTATTGGACTTTTCAAAAAGGTAGAATCCCCCTTGAGGAAATCAGGATGCTTTTTAAGGATTTCTAATGATGGTACTATATTGTTTTCACAACACCATTTTAAACCAAAGCCTTTAAAGCCTATTAAAGACCTCTTTCCTCCTCCCATAATTGCCAGCCAAGAAAGCATTGCACAGCAGGAGAAAAGAAGTTTGCCCTTTGAAAAGCTTTTTAAATGAACACGTTACAAATACATTGCTATAATTTAAAAGTCCTTTGACTGCACTTCCCACATTGTTAAGGGATTTCTGTCATCAACCCAAATAGAGAATATGGCAATGCAAGGTCTGTTGCTCTGTGATGGAGCATTTGGGGCAGAGTTAAAATTGGCCTTTTCCTGTTTTGTTTCCAGGAATGGGACAAGTAGAGATGTATAATTTTTTTCTCCTGCTGTATCACAAAACAGTTCCCAGTTTTTAATAATAAAACAAAAAAGGGAACAGGACAGGAGCAATTCCTGTCTTATGTCTGGTGTCATAGGTATGCCAAGTTTTGTATGTGGAAACTGTGGTCATGTTACAAACTTCTAAGTACAAATTTGCATTTAATGAAATTGAAAAATCTAGCCATTAATAGGATGAATAAGCCACCTTCTCTGTTTTACTCCGCAGTGTCATCCAAGAGTAAAACATCCTTTTATGACTATCAGTGGAAGTATCTTTAGCATTTTCATTATTTTAAAACTCATCTTAACTCACTGCAATTAATAATATGCAACCAAGTGATGCCTGAACAAAATTCCTTTTAGGGAATAGGTTTACTATTTCTTAGGCCTTATACATTCAGTTTTAATTGGGAGAGTGGCTTCTCTGCCAGAAGTCACAAGTGTACAGATGTTCAGGCTTTCTTTCTCAAGGTAAAAATGGCTATTCCAGGAGAAAATTAATCTGGGTACAACTTGGGCTAAATCACTCCCAAGAAAGTTTCTCCTGCAGGAGTGAATGTTTGTACATGTTGTGGCTTCTCTCAGTAGAGAACACAGTCCTCCAGCATCTCTTCCTTCCCCACACAGGGAAACAGTATGTCACTCACTGGGCTCTGCTGTCCCCTTCACAATCCTCACATTGTGCTGCAGGGAAACAGGCTGACCATGGCCAGTCAGGGCTGCCCTATGCACTGTTGCCAAGCAGACTAAGAAAGCCTACAGAGCATGCTGAGCACCGGGCAACCTCCTGGCTGTGCAGGGTCAGCATTGCAAGCGCTTCACTCCTCAGGGCCTCAGCATTTGAAAGCCAGGGGAACAAAACTAAGAGATTTCTCTCTGATAGTTTGAATGTGTGTATGTAGCCTTAGGCTGCAATGCTTTATGCCAAGGGCAGATCCAGAATCAGAGGGGTGGAGATGTGGCCATACCCCTTCAGCAGTGTCGTCCATATACAGTGAAGAGAGTTCATGACACAGGTGCCAAACAGCCGAAGTGGGGTGTGATCGCAGCACCTTGCTATGATCTGGATGCCAGCAAGTTCCCAGAGCTCTCCAGCACGTCAGGACAGATTGTGCCAGAGCACCACATGTGCCAGGAGTTGTGTGAGCTCACCAGCACAGGGTCTGCCCACGGTCCCTGCTTTCTATTCTGGAGCCTGCTATTCTATGCTCTCCTTCCCTGGTCCCTCCCCACCCAATTCAGCAGCCAGGGAAAAGAGGAGAAAGACAGTGGCACTCTGTCCCTGGGCACTATGAAAGCAGGACTGAGCATCACTGCCGCTGCTACTGCCACTCATTTCCTTCCTTTCCCCTGCGGGTGAATTCAAGGAGTTGGGGGGGAAACTGGAAGGGGAAGAGCAAACAGCAACAGGCTTCAGAGCTACTTGAAAATAATGTCTCCAGGCAGATCAGCCAGTGAGCCCTTGCACTGCACTCACTGTTTGTCAAAGAACTGAGTAAACAATCCCTGCTACCATGGGAAAGTCAAGATCAGAAGTTTGTACATATTGCATATAGCAGTACAAAATATCAGCATATAGCTGCCCATTATGGCTCCTGACTGTACTTTTTAGGGCACTACAACATACTTTATTTCACTTTAAATTATGTAATTTAATTAAAATGCATAGTCCCATAGTGTTAACTGATGCCATGCACGTGAAAGCACGAAAAAACTTTGTAATTAAAATTTTGCAGCCAACCAGTGCAGATACAGAGCTACAAACAGGTATTGTATATGAAAAACAAGTAAGAATATTTGTTCAGTTTATGTTATGGAGCTATCCTGGAGCAAATGTGGTCTTCATATTTTCTGAAATTCCAGAGACTTCAACTACATATTTTAAGATGCAACCTTGACCTCTACATATAAAATATAAAGTACGGATATGTGTATTACAGGTGAACAAGTTCAGTGTAAGCTTTGGCTTCCAGATTTTCTCCCATCCTCCTATTTCTATTTCTTTATACTTGTTATCAAGAAAATAAGTGAAATTATTGCAGTTATTCCTGACAAGCAGCAGAGGGGGCTCACTTCTTTAAAAAGGATCCGTTTGGATTATTTTCCAGAGTTGTTAGTTGCATGCACCTCAGAGCTGCATGATCTAACCTACTAAAGTAGACAGAATGGACAAACAAATCACATCTCAAAATATACAGATAAAATGCCAGGGTCCAAAAATTCACAAGAGGTTACTTTATGTTCTAATCTGATAGACATTATGAATGAAATTGAAAATATTTAGATGTAATATAATAGCAAAAATAAAGGTGGACAGATTCACTATGAGAAAAGTGAAGAATCAATCAAAATTTAGTTTGGGAGGATGGAGGAAGAAGGAAAAAAAAGATCACAATCAGCTAAGAATCAATTTCTTGTTTTTGTCTTGTCCACAGACTCATAAAATGACCTAGGAATCTTTTCAACTGGGAAAGGTGAGAAGGGCAAGCAGTGTACTGGTCCTAATTTTTTCAAGAGCATTCTGCAGGGGACAAAAAAAGTAAGAAGAAAAAAGGCACCATATATAGTTTTATTGCCAGGCTTTAAATAATCGTAGAAAGTACAGCATCACTTCATTACCAAATGAAAACCGCCTGAATCAGAGTGAAATGCATGAGGACATAACCAGGCCCAAATCTGCCATCAAACATATCACAGATTCAGCTGCCTATCTGAAAATGTATAGATATTCTGCTGGGAACTTTGATGTCACCAACAGAAACAAACAATTCCTCTTAGATGTATATATGGCTGTGACTACCATAGAATCTGAGCATGCTATAGTTTTTAATGTATTTATTCTTCACATGATACCTGTGAAGCAGAGAAATACTACTATCCCTGCTTTACAGAGTGGAATCTGTGGCCCAAAGAGATTGTATGGCAAACATGATGATTCCTATGGGAGTCAGGTACCTAAATGCTACCTAGCATTTAGGTACCTACGTACCTACCTAGCATCTGACTTATCAACCTGGAGACTTGGACCTGTAAAAACAAATGAGATAATATGTGAATGATTTCAGAGGAAGCAGAGAAATCAAATCGGTCCCAATGGGATGTGATTAAAGGTACCCTTGTTTCCTCCCTCTTTCTTTCCTAACAAATACTAATGGAAAGTTTAATTACTATGCCACATGCCAGACAAATTTATCTTAACATTTTTCCTTCTTTTCATTGTACTAAACATATGCAATGTTGATATTATGTAACATAAAACATTGATAAAAATCAAGGTGTTCTCCATATATATATATATATATATATATATATATATATGGAGAACACCTTGATTTTGGTGCATTCAGAATCTATCTATATCTATCTTCTTCCTTGTTTGTCCATGGGTGGGGAGAAGAGAAGGGATCCTGTACAGGTATTTCTCACTTTTTGGTAAGGCAGTAAAATAGGGTGAGCATGTCACAGCCCAGGTTGTTGATTTACAGGGAATGCCTAGGAAGCTGTCCATAGGAAGCAGCAGCCTGGATGGAGAAAGCCCATGGATCACCAGCAGCAACCAAGTAGAAGGACATTCCCTCCAGCTCTCTTGTGTTTTGCCCAGGGCACCAAAACTGTTATTCACCTGTTTGTATTAAGGACCCTAAGCACCAGAAATCATCAAGCTTGCACCACAGTTTGTTAATTCTGATAAGGATATGCCAACTGCATCAGGCACAGACATGTTGCCTGTTCTGCCACCCCTCTGTCCTCTGTTCTCTCTGGAAAATTATACATATGCTACTGTCAGAATGTAGGAGCAGGAAAGAAAAGCAGACAGAATGCATCAAATAAAAAAGGTACCAGCATTTTAAAACACCTTCAAAAGTGTAGTACAAGAAGCTGCTTTTAAAGCAAAATAAGTCTATGAAAACCAAGATAGTCCCAACAAAATCAAAATGCCTGGTCATCAGCTGACAGCAATTTGTCATTGAAAATATTAAAGAGTTTTTGTCTGAATTGAGTCTTACGCAAAAAACTTTGACACCAACTTTAATCTCAGTTTGAGATTATATATGCTTATTTATGCTTATTTTTATAAGCATATATATGCTTATACATGCTTATTGTTATTTTTAAACCAATGTTTATACATTTGCTTGAACTGCATTTAGCTGTATTAATAGTAATTATTAAAAACTGTAGAAAACTAAATCAGGTTACTTTGTTAATAGGAAATATACCACCAGCAGATTGGAATATATTTTGTTATAACTGAATCGATATGTGATTTTTTTTAGTTTTAAATTAAAATATAATTGTATTTAAGTCATTTCAATATTAGCCACTCGAACTTCAATGAAGCATAACTGCAGAAAGGCAGTTTACAACTAACTACAGTACAGAGTACTAAAATAGACTAGCTAGAATTCTCACCATAGTATTAAGCAATTTTTTCTCAGCAAAAATCAATAAGGATAACACCCTAATGAGCAAGGAGTAGCCAACTGTTAAAGATTCCAATTAAATATGAAAGGCAGAAGTTGTTGCCACTTGGAAAGCTAGCTTGCTTGAACATGATGCATTCAAAAAGGATATTCATAAAGGAACTAAAATTTACAAAGCATTGCTTAAGAGTTCTGGAAATTTGAACTGTTTCACATTTTGAATAATATATGTTGTTTTCTAAACTGGCTAGAACAAAAACAGATAGTTAAATCTTCCTTTTTGCTTCATTTTTCCTTATAAAATGCACTCCATTTTGAGCAGAACAAAAATAGATACCATATTGAACCTATTCCTTCTGTAGCACACTGAAGTAGTTTATGTACTTCTTTATCTGTTCTTTTCCTGTGGCAAAATGGTGGGTGGAAGGGCAAACTAAAAATGTTAGTTTTTATGTCTGAATATACTTTCCTATAAATTAAAGTTCCTTGATGGGTGCACTTAAAATGGTAATGATAGGAAATTGCATCTCCAATACTTGCTGAATCCAGCTCATATAATTTTCCCTTCAATCCCATTCAATGTCTATATGCATCTACTAAAAGGAAACAGTAAGACAACATGGAGTAAATTGCCTATAGTATTCAGATTACACACAACTCCACTTATCTCTCACCCTGTATTGCCATTTTTCATAGAATCATAAAAAATTAGGGTTGGAAGGGACCTCAGGAAGTCATCTAATTCAACCCCGTGCTCAAAGCAGAACCATCCCCAGCTAGATCATCCCAGCCAAGGCTTTGTCTAGCTAGGTCATAAAAAATTTCAAGGATGGAGAGTCCACAACCTCTCTGGGTAGCCTGTTCCACTGCTTTACTACCCTCCTCATGAGAAAGTTCTTCCTAATATCTAACTTAAACTTCCCTTGCTGCAACTTGAGACCTTTGCTCCTTGATCTGTCATCAGCCACTACTGAGAACAGCCTGGCTCCACTGTCACAGTAATTCTAGTTTTTGGATGAGATCCTGTCATGGATAATGAACAGTCTGCTGACTCAGACCAGGATCAAGAAAGAAGTTACGCTGGTACCCAAAGGAAAACACTTTAAGGAGCTTGCATTCATGCTACAGTCTTCTCTAATTTAAAGTATATATCCACAATTGGTACAGTGTGCTAAAATTTTGAAGTGTTTTCTGATCTTGCTAATGCAACATTCTCACATAGGAGTGTCTACAATATGATTTCTTAATAACTTTATCAGACATTTTAACAAATGGAGACAGTTTTTGCAGAGCTCAGCCTTAGACTATGGAATGGATATTAAAAGGAAAGTCAGGACCATAAACCTCATTATAATGTACTCAGTGTAAAAGACTGGTTTCATTTTTGCCTTACTTAAAGAATTAAATAAATAATATTTTTAAAACTCCCTTTCAAAAGAAAAACACAGCACTACACATATGCAGTGGGGAGAAGAAAAGACAGACAGACCTATACATTACAGATATAATTCATATTGTGTACCTCTACCTAACCCAGGAGGTATATAATCCCACTAAACAAAATGCCTTGCTGGACTTGGTCCTTGCCACAGGTGTTGACCTGGTGAGGGATCTTGGGTCCTCAATTACCTAGGCGTTAGTGACCATCGTCTGTTGGAATTTACTATCTGGTGCAGGGTGGCGAAATCAAGCAGTAAGGCAAAAGTCCTTAACTTCAGGAGTGCCAACTTCAATGAGCTAAGGAGATTAGTAAAAGAGACACTGGGGACTGGAGCCTCACTGAGATGGGAGTCCAGAACGGGTGCTTGTTCCTTAAGGAGACTATCCTCTGAGCTCAGAGGGAGTCAGTCCCAATGTGAACCAAATGGGGCAAGAGTACTAAAAAGCCCCTGTAGCTCAGTAAAGGCATCCAGGAGGGCCTAAGGCAAAAAAGGTGGCATACAATCAGTGGAAGCAAGGGGCTATCACCAAGGAGGATTACACCTGTTTCTCATTATTGCAGGGAGGCGGTTAAGAAGGCCAAGGCAGAGATGGAACTAGGGCTGGTGACCAGAATTAAGGATAATAAAAAGTCCTTTTTCAAATACATAGGGAGTAAGAAGAAAGCACCAGGTAACATGGGACCCCTATAGGACAGGATTGGCAATCTTGTGATTGCAGCAAAGGAAAAAGCTGATCTCTTCAACGAGTTCTTTGCTTCCATATTTCTGAGCAGGGACCGGGACAACTTCCCCACTAGGATTATAGACAGGCTCAGGGGACATGATCCCATGCCTAAGGTCGGGGATGATCTAGTTAGGGAACTTCTGGAGGGGCTGGAACATATTTAAATCAGCAGATCCGGATGCTCTACATTCAAGGGTACTGAGGAAATTGGCGGAGGTCATAGCAGGGCCTCTGGCATGGCTGTATAAACACTCGTGGTGCTCTGGCCAGGTCCCAGAGAACTGGAAAAGGGCCAATGTGGTCCCCATTTACAAGAAGGGGAGAAAGGAAGACCCAGGTAACTATAGGCCAGTTAGTCTCACCTCGGTCCTTGGGAAGACCTTTGATAAAATTATCCAGGAGCACATCTGCGGGGGCCCAGCATGGGAGGTAATGCTCAGGGGCAACCAACACAGGTTCACTGCAGGCAGATCCTGCCTGACTAACCTTGTTTCCTTTTACAACCAGGTCACAAAGTCCTTGGATACGGGCACTGAGGTCGATGTCATCTACCTGGAGTTCAAGAAGGCCTTTGACACTGTTTCTCACCCCAGGCTCATAAAAAAAACTAGGCAACTGTGGCATTGATGCCTACACAGGCAGATGGGTGGCAAATTGGCTCAGTGGTCACACCCAGAGAGTGGTGGTGGACAGGTAATTTTCGACCTGGAGGGATGTGGGCAGTGGAGTTCCCCAGGGCTCGGTCCTCAGGCCTGTGCTATTCAACATCTTTATCAGCGACTTGGAGGTGGGCATGGAAAGCATACTGTCCAAATTCGCTGATGACACAAAGATGTGGGGAGAAGTGGGCACACTGGAGGAGAGGGACAGAATCCAACTAGATCTAGACAGGTTACAGAGGTAACTGGTCAGGCCACAGTTGGAGTACTGCATCCAGCTCTGGGCACCGCATTGCAGGAGGAATGTGGCTAACCTTGTGAGGATCCAGAGGAGAGCCACTCGCATAGTCAGGGGACAGCAGGCCAGGCCCTACAAAGATGGACTAAAGGGCTATTCAGCCCTTTATTCAGACTCCACAAGAGAAGACTGAGAGGGGATCTGGTGGCCATCTACAAACTCACCAGGGGGGACCAGCAGAAAACAGGTGAGGCTCTGTTCCCCTGGGCACCACCTGGGTAAACAAGGAATAACAGCCACAAATTGATTGAGAGTAGGTTCAAGCTTGATATCAGGAGGCATTACATTACAGTTAGGGCTGCCAGGCTCTGGAATGGGCTCCCAAGGGAGGTGGTGCTCTCCCCTACCTTGGGAATCTTCAAGAGGAGGTTGGATAGCTATCTGGCGGGGGTATTACGATCCCAGCACTCATTCCTGCCCGGGCGGGGGTTGGACTTGATGATCTGTTCAGGTCCCTTCCAACCCTAGAAACTATGAAACTATTGCTCAGTGCATTACTGGAAGTTGCTCAGAAAAGATGTTGTTGTGTGAATTATAGTAATCCATACAATAAAGAAAATTACAGAACAGGATATTCTAGTTCAGAGGTAGACAATTAAATGCAATCATCCAGCAAACGGTAAGGCCAGATACAGAGGGAGACAAAAAACACAACAAAGGATTGGGTCATTCAAGTAAACAGGACCAGATGAACTTCATCCCAGGGTAATGGAGGAACTTGGCAAAGGAGATCTCACAGGCCTTGGCAATGATCTTCATGAAGTTGTGGGAGACAGGTGAGGTACCAGAATACCAATATAGTCCCCCCTTTAAATAAAATGTAAACAGGAGGATCTAGGAAACTACAGACTAGTTAGCCTCACCCCAATGCCTGGGTAGTTACAGGAGTATATCCTAAGGAATGCCATTTGCAAGCATCTGAAGGAGGAAAGGCTTATCACAAGAAGCCCACATGGATTTATGAAAAACAAAATCATGTTAAACAAATTTGATTTCCTTCTTTGACAAAGTAACTACTTGGGTGAATGAAGGGAATGCTGTGGATATACTGTATCTGGACTTTAGCAAGCCTTCTGACAAGTTCCCATGTGACCTTCTCATAAACAAATGGGAGAAACATTGGCTAGGAGAAATAATCAAAAACACAAATATAAAATAGGTGACACCGGGCTAGATGGCACCACTATGGAAAAGGACTTGGGAGTCTTGGTAGACCATAGACTCAATATGAGTCTGCAGTGTGATGCAGTCACACAAAAGACTAATGCATTTTTGGGAAGCAGTAGGTGCAATACATACAAGGTAATAGCGCCTCTCTGCTCAGCACTGCTTAGGCCTCATCTGGAGTACTGTGTGCAGTTCTGGGCTCCACATTTTAAAAAGGACATGCAAGAGTTACAGAAAGTCCAGAGGTGGCTAAAGGTGATAAAGGTGTTGGTAAGCAAATCATATGAAGAGAGGCTGGAGGAGCTAGGCATGTTGAGCTTACACAAAGGGGACTTAAGAGGGGACATGAGAGCACTCTTCAAATACTTGAAGGGCTGCCTTAAAGAAGATGGCAAGCACCGTTTTTCTCTTGCTGCAGAGAGGAGGACATAGGCCAATGGCTTGAAGCTGTAGCAAAGTAAAATTAAAGTGGCTTTCCAGAAAAACTTCTTCACTGTTAGAATCATAAAGCAGTGGAACAGACTGCCTAGGGAAGTTCTAGATTCTCCATAACTGGAGGTGTTAAAAAAGAGGTTGGACAGAGGTTGATCAGGGATGATCTAGGCATAGCCATGCCTATGTTCTATTATGGGTATTTTCCATGCTTCTGGGCTTTGCTGGTTGCCCCCACACCCTCCCTTCTGCTACAGGTGTCAGGGTGTTTTTAAGCCTGCCTCAGGGTCATTGGGTGTTGGCTACAGCCAAAGCTGAGGATTTTGACGGGTATGTTTCAGTGCTCTTGCTGGGACCAAAGCTGGAGTTTCCTGGCTAGAGGGTTTTGCCCCTCCACTCAGGGTCAGACCGAACACCGTATTTGGAGTCAGGAAGCAATTTTACCCCATGATCAGATTGGTACAAACTGTGGGGGTTTTGCCTTCCTCTGTAGCAGGGACATGTACCTCTACCAGGGATCTCTTGAGAATATACTGACAACATTTTACAGAAATAGGACATTGGCTGCCATGGTTCCCCTGCTTTACCTGTGGCAGATTAGGGTGTTATGTCTGTGTTATGGCCGGGTTGACAGCAGTCTGATGTAACTTTTAGATTATGGATTGTATAGGTTGGTTTGTACAGGGATGATATGCCTCAAGCAGGGGGCTGGACCAAATGACCTTTGGAGGTCCCTTCCAGCCCTACTTGTGATTATATGACCAGAAAGTTATAGAAAAAAATATTTCCTTATCTATAAGATTCCTCCTTCTCCTCCGTATCCTGCCCCCCTCCCCGGCTAAAATGAGGTATCTGTTTGGACATAATTCAAGGTTATGCAATTCTAAAAAACAGATGTCTTCAGTGAAACACAATCAGCTGTACTGCCACAGCCGTGTCACGACTTGTGGCAGTATAGCTGATCCTTGGCTACTGTGCCCCAACTTAGAGCATATCTGCAAGTGAGAGAAAACCCCCTCTTGCAGATGCACCCCCATTGTTGGGGAGTGAGACAATCCCCTGCAGGGGATTCTCCCCCTGCTCACCTACAAGCATGAAGCAGGAGGAACTCAAATAAGGGTCCCCATCTCTGTGTCCGTAGATGCACTTGGGGAAATCCCTTGCAGAGTGATTTCCCTGGTCACCATGATTCTAATGGTAACTACAAGTTCAGAACAGGGGAGTGTAAATCTATTTGCAAGGGATTTTCCTGTATGTCTGTAAGCACAGGATGGACTCAGACAGGAGCCCCCCCATTCTGTATTTGCATATGTGCGTGGGGAAATCTCTCGGCAATGGATTTCCCCAGATGTATCCACAAACTTGGAGGGAGGGGACCCTGATTTTCCTTTCATGTGGTGCGACAAAGGGAAAGGACACCTATTCATTAAGCATTTGTGCCACCATAAAAAAAATTATGGTAGCACAAATTAGAAGTCAGGCGATGTCTGTTTCCACTGTAATACAGGAAAGAACTGTCCTCTCTGCCCAAAATCTCCTATCAGGAACAGTTTTCCTCCTTGCAGTAGTTAAATTGCCACAGCACCATACTAAACTTACTAGGAGCTATTTTTCAATACTGAAACTTCAGAAACCAGGAAGAACATTGATAAGTAAGGAACTTCATTATAGACTGCATAACAATTGATTCAATACAAGATTTCAATAGAAATTATAACTATAAACATAAGTTATCAAAGAATATTTTAGCAAAAATCATTCAGGAGTAGCTGAGGACCTCTTTATTTGAAATAAAAATTAGAAAGTGAAGAAATTCATTTCTTTTCTGTCTCATATATGGAAATTCACTGATTTGGCTCTTGAAGGTGGAAAATCCTGAGCAGTAAAAGCCAAGTTCTAGAAAAAGGAAAATCATCAAAGAGTACCCAATATGAACTGCCTCAGCAATGACAACTAGAAGTATATTTAATTTGCTTACTGTGGAGTCACTCTGATTCTTATGGTGACTATTATTGCGCAAAAACTTTGAAGAACCAAGAGCTAGGAGGATGCACATAATGGGCGGATCCACACAAGCACACACATGCCTCTTGCCCTGCCTCAAACCCCTTTGAGGTGGGACAACAGGCATGTGCAGGAACAAAAAAATGTTCCCCGTGCTGCAAACTTGCAGTGCGGGAAGAAAATTAGACCCCTGGATATCCAGGGGTCTAAAAAAATTGATGTTTAAAAAAGTGGAGCAGGGCACGGTCCGGGACTGACCGTCCCCTGAGGCAACCGGAGGCTGGGTCCTCCACAGACATGCTCTGGCTGCCAGAGCATTTCTATGGTTGCCCCTTGCCCTGGTACTGAAACACACTGCCAGCCAAGCCGCATGTTTCAGCACCAGGGCTCCAGTGCCGGTAAGGGGTCGGGGGGCTGGTGGACAGGGAAGGGGACCATGTGGGGTCCCCCGATGGCCCCACCCACTCCCCCAGCCCCCCCGACCCCCAATGGCCCCACCCACTCCCCCAGCCCCCCGAGGCCCCTGACCCCTGCTGGGCCCCTCCCCCCGCCAGCCCCCCCACTGAGGCCCCCAACGCCTGCTGGGGCCGGCCCCTCCGCCCGTCAGCCCCCACAAGGCTTCTGATGTGTGCCAGGGCTGGCCCCAGCCCCCCAAACCCCCTCATCCCTGCCCCCCCACTTCATACTTTAAAAAACCCCCAAAACCCCGGCAGTTACTGGCACTTGAAGCTGCCGTCTGCTGACTGGGGCCTCGCCCGCGCAGTGCGGGGCAGGGTGACAGCCCCATCCTGGTCCCTCCTGCCCCTCCGCTGTCCTGTGCTGGGGGAGCCCTCCCCCCCGCTTCTAAGGTAAGCAGAGGCCTTTTTTTTTCCTTTTTTTTTTCTGGGTTTTTTCTGGGTTTTTTTAAGTGACGGTGCCTGGGGTTGTGGGGGTAGCCATGGGGGCCTGGGGGTGCAAGTTGGAGGGGTGAGGCTGGGTGGGGCAGCCATTGGGGGGTCTGGGGGTACAGGGTTGGGGCTGGGTGGGGCAGCCATTGGGGGGGCTGCAGCAACTGGTGGGGGATGGGGCCAGGTGGGGTAACAATTGGGGGGCTGGGGCATGTGGGCCTTGCAAGGGGGGTGGTAGCCCCTGTGGGGGCCCATACCCCTTGGGTGGGGGTTGAACCCCCTGTTGGGGGGCTGTACCCCTTGTGAGAGGGCTGAACCCCCTGTTGGGGGCCCTTACCCCTTGTATGGGGGTTGAACCCCTGTTGGGGGGCTGAACCCCCTGTTGGGGGGCATACTCCTTGTGTGGGGGCCATCACCCTGTGGGAGTGCAGCAAAACATGTATTCATGAATTCATGAAACATGTATTACAGTTCACTTTATTATTATGATAAGAGACTTGCTTTAACACTGTAAGGTATATCTGTAAAACACTATCCAACTGATCACTGTCTCTTTCTTGCTCTGTCTTTATAGTGGTCTTTTGTTTTACTTGTGGAGGAACATGGATTTGTGGGTATTTTACAGAGTGACTTTGGGATGTTTTTTATCAGGGATTTTTCAGTTTTCCAATAGGGAACACCAGAATTCCTGCTAGGGAGGTCAGTGGCAGGACCCTGCTTGATCAGAGCTGGCACCTTGGACCCATCTGGCTGTGGCTGACCTCCTGAACAAATGGGGCCAGAAGAACATGCTTTGACAGTTCAAAGCAGGACACCACACCCAGAACATCTTCCGGGTGTTAGCTGCCCAGATGGCCGGGCACAGGGCACACGTGGCAGTAGTGTCGAACAAAGGCCAACCCTGCAACCGCAGTCCACTGGCAGCTGGCCCAGAGGGGCAGATGCCTCTACTGGCTCTGCAGTCCCCATCCCAGTCTGGCAAGTGCACAGCAGGTCACAGCCAGGCAGCAGCCCCCACTGCCAGACTGCTGCAGTGGGTAAAGGGTGCAGGGAACTCTCAGGGCTGTCCAGCTGGCACAAGGGGTAGTGTCCCCAGGTACCAACTGGCTGGCCCCAGAAGCTCCTAAGAGCTAGTAGCCCTGACCTACTTGCCAGGGCAGCTTTTTATACTGCTGGGGCCAGGACAGGGTAGCTTTTTATACTGCTGGGGACAGCACAGGTGCTGGCACCGGGCTCTAGCTCCCTCTGGCTGAAGATCCAGGAGGAGCCAGGCAGGGTTATTTTGCCCCAAGTGGCACAACTTGCTTCACAACGAAGTGCATGTCCGGCCACGTGTGCTGAAGCAAAAAGCCCTGGCTCAAATCTGCATTGCTTCTATCTGAGCTGCTGCAAGCACACATGCTTGCATGTGTGGACGCGCCCAATGGTTGATATTAAAAATGCTGTATTAATAATATAAGTTAAAATATGGAACCTTTAGATGACTGTAGAAGTCAGCCAGAGAAACAGAAAGATATCTCTAGAGCATGATGAGGTCTGTGAGTACCAGGTAAACAAGTTATCCAAATAGCTTTTTCCATTCTGCTAATAGAAGGTTTGAGAGATTTTAGTAAGAAGTCATTCCAGTTAAAATTAAAGTATCATATGAAGGCTCAGAAACTCAATTTCAAGGTGACAGAGGCAAATCTGTGTAGGTCATGGTGAACATGACGTCTCTGATGAAGTACATTATTGAAAAACTGGAGAATTCAAGAGTACACAGACTATCATTTTTTGTGAGTAAATTGGGAGAAGAAATAATTTTCCCATTCTGTGAAAATTTAAGATTTCAAAACTGTCAAGGCACTGAGGTAAAAATCTCAAAATTCTGCACATCAAAAAAGCTTTAAAAATCAGATATGTGTTTTCTTTTCATAAATTTGAAAAGTTTTGTTTTATCTTTATTAAGTATATATCAAAAGTAACTTAATTTTTAGGCAAATATTCATTCTGAATTAAAATTGAATTTTTTTCTTTGAAAACCTCAGTGCCAGCATCTCAAAACAATAGTAAAAAAAAAATTAATTGAAAATTTCCAAATAGACCCTTTACTGGAAAAAGAAGGTTTGGTTTCAACAAATTGGGAACTTTCAAGAGAAAACAATTTCATTGAATATTTAGAACTGCCTCTGTTTTTTAGTATACAGAACCATGGCCTTAGAAATTAATATGATGCAGTCAAAATTGTCAATCTTCGGTTTGCCTTTTTTAGCAGAGGAAAAAATCTGTATCTGAAAATAGTTTGTGACCACTTTTCAGGATGATTTTAAAAGTTTAGTGGTACTACATGGTCCACTGGAGTTGCTTGTGCACAATACCATTATGGATGGTGAAAGGAGATAACACAATCAGAAAGAAAACTAAAACAGATTTTTGGAGATTAGAATAATGAGAAAATTTCTAATTTGAGGTGTTCAGGGGAAAAAAGTCTGCTAGCTTGAATTAACTAGCGCTCACTGATTTTGAATTAAAAAGAAAATAACTTCTCTAATATAGACAAATGGCATATGAGGAGATATGGGAACAATTGTGACCAATGCATGTCAGAAAAGGGAAGTTACTGAGACCTAGCAAGCATAAACAAGCAAACTGGAATATTTTCTGTTCTGAACACTGCTATGAGAGTGGTACCGAAATTATTACTTATACAAATGTCAGGCTTAATGTATATCTTATTAAAATGTATCAGTATAGAAGATGGAAGAAATAGGAGACAGGAAAGGACTTTTGGGTGGTATAAAAGTCAGTTAACAGTCTTTAAATTACACAAATGCTAAGTCTTGGGGTGCAGATAGTCCCACTCACAACATACTTCCTATTCTCAGGCTATCACAGGAAACCACAGCTGCATACAGCACCACAGTCCTTTTATGTGTCATAAAGGCAGAAAAAGTAGAGCAGAAGACAAATAAAGATGCACAACTACTTACTTAGATATAGAATGGATAAAATCTTTCTCTCTCTTGCATGACTGACAATGGGGACAAGCTCATATTAATTTATTACTTAATGCCTAGAAAAGAGGGATTTAAGTTTTGTAGTAACTCTAAGCCAGATCCATGCAATATATTCTAGCCTGCTAGACTATCTGAATAAATAGTAGCAGTTCAAAAAAAAAACCTATTTCAGTATACAATTTAACAATTTTACAATTTAATTTTAGGGTATAAATTTAAAAGTATTTTAAAAGTCAATAGAAATAGTGTGGATACTTGTGATGAAATTTATTTCACAATATTTCAGTGCAGGTTCCATTTACTTATGGCAAATAATAAATTATTGTCTCACTTTGTTCTGTCCAGTTTCTGTCATCCAACCGACACGCTAAACATCAGATGCCGAAACAAAAACTTTAATGAAATTAATCCTGCACAGAAGAAATGATGTAGCATCATTATTTCTTCAGACATACAGCAACTGTAGTACCTCCAAAACAAACAATTACTGAGTAGAGGCTGTCATAGTTTGGCTCATCGCTTAGCAACATTAAAAAGCACAGCTCTACATTTCTGGTTTATATACTGGGCTTAAATATTTGATAATATAATCCTATTGATTCATATTCCTTTACTTCTTTATTCTACTAAAAGCTTCTACATTTACTTAACTACAGCCCAGCTGCACTGTTCCAAGCAGTTCCATGGTCCATATTTGCACTCTGACTAAAAGGTTGCAAAGGTATGCCTGAAAGTCAAAACTGCATCCCCGTTAACAATTACTTATAATGGCTCTGATGTGAGCATAAGGTTAGAGTAATTATGATTATGATTAAATGGTGTAAAGGCTTGATAGTGACTCTCAGACAAGGCAAGAACATTTCAGACGTTCTATCCTCAGCATGGAAAAATTAATTGATTCACATGGAACTGGTGTTCAGGTGATTATATACTAAAAATGCAACTTTTTTTCTGAAATATAGTCTCTCCTGTCCCATAGGTGAGACCTTGTATCTTGTTGTATTATGTGAATCTAGATTATGATGTGCTCTATACTCCTCTGCAAAATGATTTTCTTTTTATTGCTATTCATAACTGTACCACCTTTTGTCATTTGCAAACTTTCCCTGCATCAGTTTTAGATCACTGATAAAGATGCTAAATAGCACTGGGCTGAGAATAAGTCTCTGTGAGACCCCACAAAAACACCTGAACTGGGTGATGTCCTACTTAAAATGACTTACTAAGATTAACAATTAGGCTACTTTAATCTATTTAATGTATGCAACAGTGATTTTGCAAAATGTTGACTTTTTAAGAAAAATGGCATACAGCACTAAGTCAACCTTAAAGAATTCCAATTGCATTACATCAACATGACTTATGTTTGGCAGCCACACTTGTAATCTCGTAAAAAATAAATCTGGATACAGAAATATGTGGAGCTAGATAAAGAAATGGTGAGAACCTATCCTTAAATACCAATAAATAGAAGATATGTGGAACATCCTAATATTCATATTAAGAAAAACACCCTTTAAAGCAAGTTAATAAAAACAAGTTCATAAAAATAACTTACAAGTGAGAATGTCTTTCTAAAGAGATTAAATCATACATAAAAGTTCTTAAGATAGCAAATAATGTCTTATTTATGAAGAATAATTACCTGCAACTGACATATTTTATTTACATTATCAGTAGCATAACAATGGATGGATGAATGGGGCACAAATCCTAAGTGCTACCCTCTGTCCCCACTTCTCATCTTCCTACTACACACACCCTGCACCTTCCATGCAGTCATTACAACTATGGCTATGGCAGGAGTACAACAGTGATTAGGTTGGCAGCAGCACATGGTACAGGGGCAACAGCCAGCAAAAACAAGCTGCTAGGATGGAGGGGCAGGCAGTTGTGAGGGAAGTGTCAGGGAGGCTGGCAAAAAAAGGAGGCAACATCTCTAGTCACGAACCTCCAGTCACTGCTTCTGCATTGTATATTGCTACCACCTGGGGCACAGAAGTGGCCTGTTATGGCTCTGTATATTATAAAACATCAGGCTAGATAATATCTGTTTTAAAATATGTCAGCCTTTATATATCAAGTTTTCTAAATTATACTACATTAAACTATACTAACAACTTAAAGCATAAATTTCAATTTTGTACTCACTGCAGTCATAAACAGAATTCTTGCTTTAGAATACCCCTTCACCCTCAAGGGAAGAACATGGTCCAAGTGCTTAAGAACAGAGCAGTCATGTTCATGCTTCCTACAGAACTATACAGATATGAATTTTCAGTAAAGCACGAGGCATCGCTCTACCAACCAGTGCGATATATTTACATTTGCACATACTCCATCCATCTTGTTTAAAAACACCCCACACATGCCACATGCAGTTACTAACAAAAATAAGTTTGTCATAAAAATACCTGGTGAGAAAAACTATATTTTGGTTTTCAGGTGGTGCTGGGGGGAGAGGGGTATTGTTTTCTTTTTTATATCTTGCTATAAAATGCATAAATCATGAGATGTGATATCCCATAGATTGCATTACTTGGTATTATGCCTGTTCAAAACAGCTGAGGTGTTACAGTAGTGATGTACTAAATCTGACCACCCAGTCACAAAGATAGATAACCCCTGCCAAAATTTTCCTGTGTAACAAGAATGCCAGCTAGCTGATTATAAGAGAATTAAGGAATTTGTCTTTGAACAGGGCAGTAGCTATTCTGATTTGACAGAAAGCAAAAGAATGCACTCCAGTCTTCAGATCCTGAGAAGTTACAGCATAGCTCCTCTACACAGAACACCTGAATGCACAGCGAACTGTTCTACTATGCATTAGCACGTCACGGCAAAAAACATGCTAATGTACTAATGTGCAGTAGAATTAGTCTACTGTGCATTACACATCACTAAAAAAGTTTGCTTTTGCTACTACGCATTAGCACAACTACTGCACCTTTATTTAGTACCCCATATTAGAGGTACTAAACCTAATGCACACTAGCAAAGGGGCATTAATGGGCACACACTATCTTTTAAAACTATTCCAAAGGGTACTTAATCGTAGTTACTTTCTCAGCTACAAGTGACATTATAGTAGATTTTCTGACAGGCAAAGTATTGCAATACCAATGATAAAGAAAACAGAAAACAATGGTGAACACAAAATTGTCCTCCCAATTTTTCAGGGTCCTAGTTTGAAAATCAGATTTAGATCCATATGTGGCAGGCCACATGTTGCAGAAGTGTGGATCTGATAACCATGGCCCCACACAGTTCCTGCATAGTCCAGCAAAAATAGAAAGGCAGAATCTTTAATGCTCCAGGGCATGTTTTGTTTACCCTGCGCTAAAGGGCCCTAACAGTGAGGAATGGTATGCCTAATAGTATCATAACTGCAGCACAAACCACAGGTACCCCCTAAGGGGGTGGAGCCAGAATGGAGGCAGGGGGAGTCTGCCTTCCCTACCACCCAGCACTCAGCACCTTCCCAGCAGTGCCTTCAAGCACCCAGGGCAGAGGAGCAGCTGTGGGGTTGATGCCAGCAAGAACCTTACTTCCAGCTGCTGGCCACAAGTGCCAGTGGTCAGGAGCCACAGGGTTAATCCTTTTGTCTCATTTCTTGCCAACACATTTCATCTTTTAAATTGCCAATCTACATATATTCCTGCAGTATTAACCCCCCCATGAGAAGCTTGCCCAGAGCACAAGCTCTATCACTTACACCTCTGACTCTTATTGTTCATGTGTGCCACCTCCTGAAATCAAGGTATGCAGCTACCTGAATGCAGCACGGTGAATTCCTCTCAAAGAGAAAGAGTACTGGCATGTACCCAGTGCTGCACTAAGGCTGCTACATTACTTCCATTTTGGAAGGCAGCATGCAGAGGCCTTTCTTTTCACAAAACTCCCTGGCACAGGACTGAGGCAATGTGGATATGCTCCCAGTTGTCTCATCATATATAGAGTTCATTAATATATTCACATTGCAGGTGAAGCTATTAAAAAGGAAGCTCTTCCTTGCTCAGCAGTTTGAGTGCCAAACGTTGAGAACTGCAAGTACAGAATCTCAACATGTTCACAAATTTACTGCAGTCTCATTCAGTACAAGTATATTTGTGTCAGACATCTAACTAATCATTTGCTGGTACAACTGAGGTAAATTCATGAATATGTTATGCACATTTTACACAAGAAGTTTTAAAAGCTTATTCTGCATAAATTGCTACAATAGAGGAACATGCTTGACTGTCAAAGAAGAATATATATAAATAAAGCAGGGGTTCTCAATCTTTTAAATCTCTGTTAAAATCGCATCCTTCAGAAAATGCCAGTTCTTAATTTTCACTCATTTTTTGACTACAGAAAAATAATGGAGTAATTCTTCTGCTGCAAAGAACTCAGAAGGACCACAACAGATCAGAATGTTTTTTACACTATGAATTCCTACTTGAAATCTCAGACAAGGTTCTTTGGGTGAATCTGATATCTTTTATTAGACCAACTTAAATAGTTGAAAAACAATTATTAAGCAAGCTTTTGGGTACTTGAAATCTCTGAATTTATCTTGTGAATCATGTTTGCACACCTAACGGTGTTAACATTTTGTGACACCCACAGCACCCTTGAAGGGAATCATGCACACTCGGGTTGAAAATCACTGACAAAGATATTAATTTTGTATAGTAACACAATTTGCACACTTTAGGGTATATCTGTGTTTGTAACAACCAACTGTTCTCATTAGATGGGAGCTGTAAAATTATAGTGATTGTAGCAGGGCACTAAGGTGCCTGCTACTTGGAGAGCCAGGATAACTCCTCAGGTGCCGGTTGCTGAGGCAACTAAAGGGAACTAATGACCCACACATGCCTAGCCAGCTGACAAGAAGGGGCAGGGCCTGGCTCCTATATAAATCACAGGCAGGAGGCCAGGAGGTAGTTCCCTGCTGGCAAGGAGGAAGGGGTTCTGCCTGTGTGAGCAGAGGCCTGAATGTATCAGCAGTGAGACTGGTAAAGGATGGAGCACCCTAGGGGTGGCTGGATTAATGTTATAGCTGGATGGCTGGAGTTTCTGCTGTAGCCCAGGAGCTTGTGTTCCATTTGCTGTTTGTAACTAATGGTCAGGTGAGCCTAAGAGGGTATGGAGGAGGCCTCATAGGGAACTCACAGCGGCGTGGGGACCCCAGGGCCAGTGAGGGCACAGCAATTGGGGTACACTGACCCTAGCCCCAGAAAGGGGGCACTTGAGAAGCCCCAGAGAGAGTGAGGGCAGTGAGAAGCCCTAGTGAGCGGGGGCAGCAATTGTTCTGCACCGGAGAGGGTGCGGAGAGAGAGACAGGGCTGCGGAGAGCCCAAGCACCGGAGAGGGTGCGGAGAGAGACAGAACAACGTCAGTCACATCTGTGAGGCTTGGGGCATGGTACAGGGGTGGTTGGAGCCACGTATAGCTCATAAGGCTGGGGTGCACAGAACCCCTATATAGAAAAGGAACTATTGATAACAGGAGGACGAAAGGCAGCCTCCCTATAAAATATATATAAGATCAATGTCGTGGCGGGCGAGAATTTGAGGGTGCTTGTCAGCAACTTGGCATAGTAAAGGAGGTGGCAGGGGAGAGCACAGCAACCCTGACTGCCCTCCTGTTACAGTGATTAAAAACAAGCAGGCTTCAATCCTCGAACTTTTCTTAAATCTACTGCTTTATAAAATGAACGTAAGGAAATACTATTACCATTATTCTGTTACCCTTGTTTGCTGTATTAAAATAACACACCAAAGAAGCTAAACCCCGAAATGCAATTATTATTGAATTTGGGTTTAAATTCTTCAGATTGTCTCACTCACCTGTCATCATCATCACTGTCTCACAATCATCAATAACAGACAAACACATATATTAATGTTTTATATTTTACATACATATATGCATGTATCAAGTATTAGCACCAGCTGAAACCGATAAATATCAGAAGTCCCTACCAGTCAGGCCTATCTACAAGGACATTACATACTTCAAAATCTAATTTTATGCATTGAAATTTTAGTTCAGAAATTCACAGGATCACAAGAAGATGGAACTGAAAGGGATCTCATGAGTAGGGCCTGGCTCATGGTGTGGCATAGCCATTCCTTTAATCTTAGAGTTCCTCCAATGCACACCCCCACCACTGATTGGCAGAGGGGCCCATAGGCCCCACCACTTGCCATTTGTTCCTGATGGCTGGGAGGTGAAAACTGTGGTTTTAAATATGCTGTGTTGTTTTTTTTGTTTCGTTTTTTTTTGTTTTTTTGTGTCCTGCTGCTTGCTGCTGATTGAACTGGACGCAAAAACTGTGACATATTTAAAACCATGGTTTTCACCCCCACAGACTTCAGGAGCAAGTAGTGAGGCTGACACGCCCCTCACCAATCAGTGCAGGGGATGGGGCACGCAGGGGGACTCCAAGATTAAAGCAGCTGCTGTGCTGCAAACTTCCAGTGAGATCCCTACTTAAAAGTTATGTTTCTTGGGGCTCTGATAATTTTAATCACTCTCTGAAGGACTCCTTCCAATCTGTCCATAACCTTGAAGGGTGAGGCCTAAAACTGGACACAGTTCTCCAGTGCTGAGTAGAGTGGAAGAATCACTGCATCTTGATTTGCAAATGACACTCCTGTTAATACAACCCAAGATGCTGTTGCCTTTTTTTGTTTGTTTGTTTGTTTGTTATTGCAAAAATAGCACGCACTTGGCTTATATTCAGCTCTGTCTACTGTAACCTCCAGGTCCTCCCCAAGCGTTCCCTCTAAGCTGTGCAGCGTGTACAGCCACGCAGGCACACCTGGCAGTGCGGCATAAGCACAAGTGCACAGCCCCACAAGCAATACAGTTTAAAGGGAATGCTGGTCCTCCCCTGCAATACTGAAGTGTAGCCAGTCATTCCCCAGTTTACATTTGTGCATGAAATAAACACATCCCAAATACAGAACTTAAAGTTAAACAAGAAATTTTGGATACATACAAAATCTTTGACCTACACACACTTTTTTTTAAGCAAGCAGCGCTCCAAAAAGTGAACCCATATCACTACCAGGAACCAAATATGACCATAATAAGGGCTGTGAAAGCTGTGTCACATACTTTTATTAATAACCTGCAAACTTCCCGTTATTACAATCTTAGACCTTTCTTGAACAGATTGCCAATCATGTCAGATTATGATTTGGTTTTGCAAGACTGAATATATTCCAATTTTTAATCTAAGCAGAATTTTAAAAACTCACATTTTTGGAACAGAAGTGGCATTAGGACTGTTCATCAGGGGTTCCCTATTCAATTAAGGCTGTATTTTAACTTGATTACATAGTAAAGCGTAGGGACCCCAACACTGACATTTTGCATGGGGCCTCCAAAAGCTAAACCTTACCAGTGCCTAAATAAAAGAAAAAAATAAATTCCTGATTCTAAAAATGTTTGTGGATCTCCCTGCAAATTTGGGGTCTTAATTTGGCTGAACATTAATTTTACTTTGTTAGCTAAATATGGGCAAATATTTTTCCACCAGCATTTCAAATGGGATACTTAGAGGTGTATATATGAGTGCAGAGTGAATAATTTACATATTTCACATGTTCACACCTACCACATGCTGATATCATAAAGGACTAAGTTTGTACTTACATATTTGGCTATGATGTTGCCAAATGATGGACTTATAGTTCTTTCCCAACTCGGTCAGGGCTTCTGGAGGGTACATTTCTGGGTCCCCCAACCTTATTAAAACCATTACACTCATTACCATTTCTCCATGCTTTTGTAAGTCCTTCCTACAAACAGCTATTCCACTTCTCAGTCACAATCTGTATAACTGAGCATGGACTATCAACACTCCTGAGTTACTAGAGGGTTTTTTATGTGACAAGGTGCATCCAAACTTCTACATAAAGATGTCATACATCACTTCTGATTTGGAGTTATTTCAGTCAATTAGGTTAAATTTATGTTGCTTTATTTTCATGTAGTTCCATATAATATTATTTAAAATATTAACTAAAACACTTTCAATGAAAACTATCTTAAATCTAATACATAGAAGCATTTTTAATTAAATAATATTTTAAATTAGACCAACATTTTGGCTAAGTACAGACAGTCAAAAAGCCCAAGGATGTATCAGTTCAATGTTCACAGGTTAGTCTAAGCTGCGTAAATCAAACTGATAAGCAAGTGAATAGACATACATTTTTGATTCCTGAAATGCAACCATTATGCCTACAGTGCCTCAGGCCAGAAGTCAGGGAGTACTATAGCATACCTCCCTGCTCAGCTGGAGCAGATAGCTTGGGCCAAAGCTAGCCTGCCCACCCTGCAAAGTGGAGCTTGTGGGGGAAGCACAAAGCATCCTGGGATATCGGGGGACTGTGAGCTAACTGGTAAACCTGGGAACTGTTGTGGCATGGTCTGCCTAGGAAGGACCCCCAACTTTAGAACTGACTTCTTCCTTTATCCTTGATTTGGTCACTTCTGTGGCATGCTCCAAGGCCTTTCTGTGAGTCCTGGAGAAGGCTAAAACCAGAGATGTAAGGCATTCTGTAGCAACTAAGATACTTTGATTTGCTGCCTATTTTGGGGGGGCGGGGGGGGAGGGGAAATGGCTGTCATTTTACTACCATGCTTTTTATAGAGCCTGTTTTAAGGATATGTGTAGGTTTCTGGCAAGGGTTTATTTCATAAGTTATACTTAAACAAATAAAAATTTTATCCCATAAATAGAAGTGGTCTAATAGGATGAGTCCAAGTACCTGTAGCACCATTGATTCAATGGAAGTTATGAGTGCTCACCCTCACTGAGCCCAATTCGTCACTGACTTAAAGAGTCTGGTTTAAGTTAAAAATGTTTGAAACTGGACTTGCATTTACTTCGCTGCTGTTCTTGCACGCACCCCTCCCCCTCTGCCCAAATGTCTATGCAGTACTGGTACCCCTAGGACATCCCTCCTGTTTCTTCCGCTCAACCTTGCTTAGTTAGGCTACTTTTACTAATGTTATTTTGTGGAAATCAAATTGAGACCCAGTGGGTGCATCTACATGTGCAAATGCTGCTGGATGGATTTAGTCCAGAGTAATTTACTCTGCAGTAAACTCACTTTTGGCAGACATCTACACTTGTGCCCATTTGGGAGCAGATTTGCTGCTCCTGGGAGCAGACTGCTCCCACTCCCTCTGACCCTGCAACTATCCCCTGCAGCAGCCAAGGGGAGCTCTAGGCTTCCTCAAGGTGCTAGCCCAGGAGCTGGCAGGGAGTACAGGGCCAGGAGAGAGCTGTGGGAGTTGGGTGATTGCTGCCAGGGCGGGCTCCAGGGGTGAAGCCTGGGCAGGGACAATGTACCCTTGCCCAAGAAGCAGGGAGCTCCTGTCCCCAGCTCCCCAACTGGGGCAGGGAGCTTGGAAAGAGCTGCAGGGGAGGGGCAGGTCCCAGCCCCCTGACCCGATCCTCCTGTGGGGCAGTTAGCAGTGCGCCCCCAGCTGGGTGGAGCTCACTGCTAGCTGCTGCACCAGCAGATTGGAGCAGGAGGCTGGAACCCACAGCTCTTTCTAAGCACCATGCCATGCTCACCTGTTTGCTGAGAAAGAGCTGCAGGGCTGGGATCTGCCCCAGAACAGAACAGTTCCCAGCCAGCCCTGGGCTGCACAGGGAAATCTGCACATGTAACTTGGAGCTGCCTGGGGGCTGCCTGACAATGTTCCCTCTAAGGTGTAGTGATTCGTGAGAGCGCCGCTTTGGTCCATGAGCATGTCACTTTGGTCCTACCTCCCCCTTTCGGCGTGTGCTGTTATTCAGAAGCATGGCTGGTATTCTCAGGTGGTGTTTTCTCTTGCCTACTATTTGGAACCTTATCCATGCTATTCCTGTATTCACCTAAGCTAATAAAAGATTTTCATTTATAATTTTAGTCTATGCATATGTTTTTGTGAAGGTGTGATCATTTATATTTTCGTTAATTTATCTATTTAAGGGAAGTGTGTGTGGGATGCTGATGTCTTTTCTGTGCACCTTTCCTTTGTTATGGTAGGCTATGGATGGATGGATGGATGGACATAAATACAGCTAACCCCTGTTTCCATGGAACGGGACTATTTCCCAATTTTGAGAGAGAGAAGATAACTGACTGTGTGTGATTTCTAAATGACCAAGCCCCCAGCCCCCGCCTTGCCTCACCTTGGGGAGTGAGGAGGCACATGGCATTGGGGTTGGGGAGCGGAGTAGTTCCCTGGAGTCCCATGTCTCTCCCCACCTGCACTATGCAATTCTCACTTGAGGCCCTGATTGTAGCACAGCAGCTCTTCTCTTTGATCTCAGATGCTGATTTTAATTTCGGGTGGTGGGGATACCCATGGAGGAGCTGTTGCAGAGAAGATGCTTGGGACATATTTGGTCTGCAAGGAGTGACTGCTGTTAGTCTTAGAGAGTTTCCCTCTCCCTTTCTTAGAGGATCTATGGCTGGGAATCAAAGTAGTTCCCCAGCGCCAGCCCCAAACCCCAGACCCTGTCCCCACCTCATCTTGGGGAGCAAGGAGGCACTCTACCACAACCCCAGCCCCCATCCCTACCCCTGCCTTACCTCTGGGAGGAGCCGCTGCCTGAGCTGACCTCTGATAAGTGTCCCACGCCGGCCACAATGCCTCTGCCATACTCTGCGCCCAGCTTCTCTCCGAGTGGGTGCACGGCATTAAGAAGTTAGTGTGCAGCAAAATTTTAAATTATGCGCAGCCATGCGCACAGCTTGGAGGCAACATTGCTGCCTGAAATGGGACAGTACCCAGCCAGCTCTGGGCTGCATGTGCAGACTTCCTCGTGCAGCCCAGGGCTGGCCAGAAACTGTCTTGGTCTGAGGCACATCCTAGCCAGCTCCAGGCTGAGTGGGGAACTTTCCCCGTGCATAGAACTCCCTGCCCTAGGTCTGCAATCACAATTGTGGAGCTGGCGCAGGGAGCAATCTCCTAGCCCCCACTCCATAATCGCAGATCAGGGGCTGGGAGCTCCCTCCTTCTGGGGCAGTGGGCAGGCAGCTCCTGGGGGCTGGAAGCAATCTTCCACCCCTGCTGCCCAACTGACTGGGAGCAAACTTGCTCCTGGTCAGCCGTCTACACATGCCTTACAGCGCAGTAATTATGTGGCAATTAATTTGCTACTTGCATTTGCTGGTAGGAAATTAACTGCTAAGTAGAGCAAATTACTGTTCAGTAAAGGTCTGCATATGTAGACTATGATCCTTACTATGCAGTAATTTGTTCTACTGCACACTACAGTGTCTTGTGTGATGGGCTAGCTGGCAGTGACTTAGCCCAGGGGTTTTGAAGGGGTAGAAGATGATTGAAGTACTTGGGATTCCCTTTCTTCACCAATCAGGCCCCAGAGACTCACCCTCCATGTCACCTGATTGGCCCCTTGGGTCACCTGGAGGGGGATAAAAGGGGCAGTACAGCTGACTCAAGGGAGACCAGCGAGGGACCACAGGGAAGGAGCTTCAAAGAGCTGGCAAGAGCTGAGCCAGTGGGGCGGAAGCAGTTGCCCCAGAAGAGCCTGAAGGAGTGGGACCTGTAGGCAGCAGTTGGACCCTCAGCAGTGTGGCGTGCGGCTGGCAGGAGAGGCTCCCCGCTGGGATCCAGGATCACCTACGAGAGGCTGTGACTAGCAGAAAAGGCTCCCCAGATCCAGCAAGGATCTGAGCAGCAACCTGAGAGGCTCCCAAATCTGCTTCCAGCTCCTCCAATAAGAGGCCAGGCAGCTTGATGCGAGGCCGGGGCTCCAGGAAGGTCAAGAACCCTAGTAGATATAAACAGTGCCAGCACTGGTGGTTGTGTGGCAGTGTTTCTGGCTACCATGTAGGAGATCTGAGTTTAAGTCCCACATGGGGTAACTTGAGGTGAGTAAGCTAACATAGAGAAAATCTTTTTGCAGTGGAAAGGGACCATTGTATTTTTCCCCCCTTTCTCCCCCTTCAGGTACCTAGGCCCTATGTTCCTTGTCATTGGACATTTTGTATTTTGTCCCTTTTATATTTCACCAACCAGTATTGTTTGTTCTGCTGTCTGTGTTTTACATTTTGGTTAACCCTGTATTTTGTCAACTGGATGAATATGTCTATGATTGTAAGTGTCTAACCTTTGTTGAATCTTGCCCCCTCGGGGCATTGTAGTGTCCCCTATACCCCCTAGTTTATACTGGTTATGTTCCCAGTATTGTTCTCTTATTTAAAGGTATATGGTTAAGTCCCCATTGGTGGTCTGGCTCTGCTCTATAGGGGGAGGAGAGTCCCTATACCTACCACAGCACTTGTGCACCTGCTTTGATCCCTTCCATTGAAGAGGGGGGTACCTCTTGGAGTACCGCCCAGGTTACACTTGTATAGACATGCCCACTATTAATGGATTCACCAGACTTGAAAGCAAGGGAATTGTGATAAATTTCTACATATCCTGAACTTGGTCATGGGTAGGTGTGGGAAATAGTACATTAAAGTGTCTGAGAAAGAAAGGAAAGGGAGATGATCAGGGTATCTATTTTATCTTAATCCCTTTTGTGAGCTGCTTTTCTTACTATAATCGTTCTGTACATGGGCGACTGGTGCCTCTTGAGTTGGGGGGGCACATGCCCCCCAGCGACCAGTCAGCAACCCAGGGGCTCCCCCCATGACTGATTGTGCTGACCAGGAGAAGGGGTCCCCCTGCAGCTGATCTCACTCACCAAAAAGTGGCCATAGTGCTTTGGGAGGGGCTGTGGCACTTCCTGAAGTGGTTGCAGCCACTTCTGCTGGCGGGCCTGCTCCCCAGTCAGCGCTCATGCACCACCTGGGAGTGCAGCCACTTCACTTTGCAGCCCTGCTCCCTGGCTGGCACTGGTGCGCCTGCCTGCCCCCCACTGCCCATCACCTGAGCAGTGAGTGCAGCCATTGGGGGTGTACCAGTGCTCTCAGGGGTTGCATGTACACCCCTGTGCACCCCCTACATGTTGCCACAGCTTCTGTAAAGTATACTGCTTTCCCATTCACGCATGCATATGCCCATATGATATTTATCCAGTGAAAAAGATAGACTAAAAATATTTAATGTGCACAATACCCAACTCAGTTTTCCATAGGAGTAAATGTTTTTGATAAAAATGCAAAAATATCTCACTTGCCTAGTCTATATTTTTTCCAAAATTCCCTAGATTACGATTTATTTCAACTCATTAAAGATTAATAGAAGATTTCATGTGGAGAGTAACAGACAACATGAACAGTGTTCCTTTTGTTATATTATCATTGGAAGTGTTCATTATTTCAAGAAAAATATACTTTTTTCCTTTTAAGTAATTTCACACAAGTATTTGCATAATAATGGTTTTCTATTAATAAGAAAAATGTAAAACCAACATGAAAATGATTACATTTTGCTTTTCACCATGTGCTAGCAAGAACTACAGAAACAATCACCTATTATTCATTACATCTCTACCAACACCTCTCTGGTATCCCTTGGATAAATGCAGTCCCATTGGCACTCAAATTATCAAACCTTAATGCTAGTAAAGGAGAGAGAACTTTCTACAAAAGACTAGTCTGATATAGTAATACAGATAGGATTTACCATTATGTGATGCAATGTACCAATGGAACAGTCTATTTCTCCCATTGAGGAAGAAGTTGAATAATAAAATAACAATAAAATTTAAATAAATTGTGCATTTGCCATCTCAAATAATTATGGCATATTATGTAGAAAACAGTCCTGAAGAAATATCTTAGCAAATGAAAAAATTAAAAAATAAGATATGATATATCAAATGCCACAATGCTCAAGCACACAAAAATATGATTTTCTACTTACTAAACTTCCATAAATAAATAAAATTATATAGGACTTACATATGAATTAAATATAAAGTATATTTTAAATGCCTAATAAATATTTAGAATAGTAATTCAATATACACTCAATATATATTTATATAGAGACTACTTATTTATTAATTATATGTATATAATGTATGTATAATTATTTATGTATATAATTGTATATGTTAAAAATATGCAAAACAATACAAGGGTTTAACATGGCTAAACAAAATCTTCAGGTGCTGGAGGTAAAAATAATTCTTAGTCAGTCCTCTGCAGAAGACACAAAGTCACTGACTAGGAATTAATCAATGCTACCACCCCAGCTAGAAAAGGGACTGATCCCTTAAAAATGACAAAATGACACTCTTTACTGAGTCCCTCGGGAATACCATTATGAGACTCAGTTCTTCTTTGGCTAAGAAAAGTAAAGTTATTCCCTGAATACAATTGAAAGGACTAGGGTGACAAGTTTCCCTGTTATTTCTTCACTAGGTGGCAGACCAGTTCTTCTTGTCAGTGAGGACTGAGTAGAGATAGGGAGATCCTTGTAAGAACCATTAGCCTTTAGCAGCAACATAAAACTCATAAATGCAGGTGATTTTTAAGTCTACATCTTCACAACCGAGTTTGAAGAGATTTTTGAAACTTGACACCCAGAGTCCATTTACATATATTCTCTACTTTTCGGGGCTCTAGACAAACTAGAGCAGGGTTGCATGTGGCTCATGGGGTTAAACTGAGGTTGCATGTGGCTTGTTGGCCCAGCTGCTAGCTTGACTCCAGGGGGTAAACACTGCTGCCAATAAGCCTTTGGCTCCCTTGTCTGCTACTGAATGTGGGTCCTTCAGTCTTTGTTGATGACTAAAATCATGAGCAAAGGAAAAGGGAGGTGCAGTGGCCCCAGCAGTATACCGACGAGCCATTGCCCCATTGCTGGAGGTGGATTGTGCAGTCCATGAGAAGCACTGTGGTTCAGATCCTGATCAAAAGCCCTGCAGTCTAGATCCAGCCTGGAGGGCCAAAAGAGTTGGACACCTATGACCTAGAGCAGGGATGGCCAACCTGTGGCATGTGTGCCACAAGTGGCCCAGACAGCCTCTGTGTGTGGCATGGTATAGGTCATGGAGGGGACAGACAGCACAAAAGCATAAAGGGCAGGAAACAGAAAACAAAACAGCAGACTGGGCTAGGGGAGGAGAGATCAGAGTGCACTTGGAGCTTAATTTGTGGCACCCCTCCTAAAAATATTGGCCCCCAAAGAACTAGAATATCAAAGAAAGGTGTTTGAAGTGGCTAATGGGACAAGTTATTGGTTTCCCTCACGGGTTGGCTATTCCTCCTAAGAGTCAGGTCTACTAAAGGATGGGAGGGATGGTCCAATAGTTTTGGAACTAGGATGGAATTAGGGATACCTAGTTTCAATTCCTTATCCCACTGTAGACTTCCTGTGGGATCTTAATCTTTGACATATGTAAATTGGAGGTACTTTTTCTAATGGGAGTATTTTGAGGTGCTCTGACATAACTGTTCTCATGAGTTATTCTCCCATGCTGCCCTTCATAAACACACATGAAGCTAACATATTACCCTCCTTCAGGCTCTCCCTAGGATATCCATCCAGGTTACATTAAAAAAACTACAGACTCTTTCTGCATAGCATCTTGTAAGATATGACCATTCCTATCCATCCACACAGATAAAACTGTCAGCCTGGCTCTCATGTTGCCTCTTGATTACTGCAATTTTGCATTGCTCATTTTCATTCAGAATGCTGTGTTGTGTTGATTTCACCCCTGCTTTTGAAACTCTTCATGGATTTCCCACTCTCTGTTGCATCAAATGTAAGTTGTTACTCTTTTGCTTTGAAACCCTTTGCCACCTTTTGGGCCATATCTACATAAGATGCTATATCACGGTAGCGATGAGCAATGGTGATGTAGCGTCAGCGGGCACAAACTGTGACGCCTATGCTACTGTGCAGTAGCTCATTGCTACTGTGCAGTAGGGTTGGAAATGACCCATGCACCACCAGGACTGCACAGTAATGGCAGTTACTGCACAGTCATTTAGTACTTGCTTTAGTAGTAAAAACTGTGCAGTCAGGGGCACGTATACATATGCCTACTGACATCCAAACTATTATCTCCCATTTATGGTCCAGATTTAACTGCCATCTCCAATCAGTCAATTGTCCTTCCATTTGTTATCTCTTCAAACAAACTGAAAATATGCTTTTTCCTCTGTTTAGGTAGAAGGTCCTGAGTAAACATCTTAAAAACTAACACATTATCCTTCTTAAAATTGCTCTTTAAAATTCTGCTTTCCCAGGACATCTCCAAAAAAACGTTGACAGTAGTTTACTAGGCTGCTGGCATGCTCAGACCACTGCCTATCATGCTGACCACTGTTGTGTCATCATTTCCTTATGCTCCCTTTCTGACTGTATCAATCTATTGTTAGAGATACTGTAAGCCCCTTTGGACACAAACTATCTTTTTTGTATGTGCCATACAACATGGGGTGCATGACTAGGGATTCCTAGGCACTAATGGTAATGTAAATAAAGAGATGTCATCACTGTCTATAACCTTCTTGTACTTGTTTGGCTCACAAGGTAATAAACATCTCCTGGTCTTTATTGTCTGAGCCACTGCCCCAACAGAAGAATTCTGCATAGCATATCTTTGAAAGCTAGTCATTCTGTTTGTACACATATGCTCATTAATTTATTTTCATATACACAATTCACTGTGCATATTGAAAATCAGGAATGTTTCCAAAGACATGAAATGGCATTTTTTTTTGTTTGTTTCTTAGTTTAAAAACTAACATTCCAGTTATTTTAATCATTTAAAATCAAAAGCTAAAAGGTTGATGTTACAAAATTTAAGTTTCTAACAAACCAATTAATTAAACACAGGCCAATAGGCCTGTGTGAAGCAGCTAGTATTTGCTTCAGATTTGGCCGATTTGGAGGACAGTGATTTGATTCGGTGATTCGAATCACTTTCCCAAATCTGATTCAGAGACTTGGTTGTTGCCAAATCTCCAAATCAGCCAGGCCCATCCCCTACCCACTCTCCCAGCCCAGCAATGGCTGCCCCAGCTCCTGGCTTTTTGGGAACACCCCCCCCCCCCCGGCTCACCAGGTGCTATCGGGCAGGGGGCAATCCCCACTGCCTTGCCACTACCCCACACTGTGTGGGGGGCTCTGTCACAAACCCCCTGACCCCTCCCTCACTCCCCCAGCACACCCATGGGTGCCCCACCCAGGTCAGCTCCAGCCCTTTAAGAAAAAAAAAAACCAAGAAAACCCCAAGGCTCACCGCTTCTGCCAGTGGGGGCTGATCCCCACTGCCCCACACCATGTGGGGGGCTCTGCATAAGCCTCCTGAAGCCCCGAGGCTGCTGCAGGAGTGGTGAGTCCCAGGGCTTTTCTCCATTTTTTTTTTTTCCTTAAAGGGCCAGAGCTGGCCCCGGCGGGGCACCCATGAGGGGACTGGGGAAGCGAAGGGGGGGTTAGGGAGCTTGTGGCAGAGCCCCCCATGCAGTGTGGGGCAGTGTGGTGCAGCGGGGATCGCCCACTCACCCAGCAGCACCTGGTGAACGCTTGAGCTTTTTTTTAAATGCCGGGAGCTGGGGGGGCAGGGCACCTATGGGTGTGCTGTGGGAGCGGGCAGGGGTTGGGGGGGCTAGCAGGGGTCCCCCCATGGTCCTCTCCCCAAGCCCCCCTCCAATCTCTAGTACTTACCATCTCAGAGTCCAGCTGCAGCTCCCTGCTGCAGCCACCGGGGACTGCCCGAATCATCAAAGCTCTCCAAATCTTTTCCAAATATTCAGAGAGCTTTGAATTGATTTGGACCTTTTAATTGGTCCCCTGATTCAATTCAGATTCAGAGATTCAGCCACCAAATCAGGCCTATCTCCTCCAAATCGAGTCACCACCCAAAGCTTTGCACAGCCCTATAGGCCAAGTATTAATTCTATTTTCATTCTTAGATTGTTTTGTGACTTTGTATATGTTATTCTAATTAGGAAAGAAGTTGTGTAATAATTAGCATTGAATATATTTAATTAACCACTGATTTTGATAGGGTGGACATTAACACAAGCCACTGCAAACTCCCCTTCATCTGTTTCTACCTTCCTTCCACCCCCCAAAAATTATTGCAGGGCTGCACCTAGATTTTATTAAGTCTAGGTTGAGCAATTACCCAGCACACAGATATATTACTTACAATAAGCATAAAATGTATCACTTTTTGAGAGTATGTAACAGCATTATAAAAATAAGATTCATTGCCTAAAATATTAGGTAATAAAATCAGGAAACAAGAAGTTACACAATCATATTTAATCATGTATAAATGACAAATAAACAATCACCAAATATAATGAGAGTAATATACTTGTAAGTGAAACTCAAGCCTAGGGTTCCAGACAGGAAATAAAAGCATACTAAAGCAGCGTATACTTGTCTTTCAGCCAATTTACTTAATGTTAATATAATTCACATTATAACCCAAAATAGCCCTCTAACTCTTAACCCAATAATGTTTTCAAGGTCTATTTTGGATGCAAAGGGGGTGTTGTATATTCAATATATGACTGGGAAAAAATACCATTTGGAATAAACTAATAGGTACTTAAGCAGAATACAGAATCTTGTTTACTAATCAAAATTCACTACACATTTTACTCAAAATGATTTACTCATGTGGTGAACATATGGAATTTATAAAGTATGTTCTTTTATTCTAATATTATAAAAGCCTAAGTCTATCTGTCTGTCTGTCTATAATGTTTTATTCATGCTCTGATTGGCTGTCTCAACAGCCAGAGTGCCCTACACAGATAGGGGCAGACAACGAAGTGCCACCATAACAGTGGGGACTTAGGGGCCAGAGGGGAAGGGGGCAAGCCCAACAGAGCTGGCCTTGCCCCCCTCCCCTGCTCCTTGGAAGAAGAGGGGGACAACAGGGACTGGAGCATGCTGGCCTCACCCCCCCCCAGGTCTGTTCCTTGGAGCCAGGGGCCAGCACCCCCCCCCCCACAACAACAGCTGGCAGGGAGGGGAGGTAGTAAGGAACAGGGGAGAGAGGGGAGCAGGAAGGGGAAGGGGGGGTTACTGGTGTCTGCACCCTGCTGCCACCATGAATGCCACTGTGGTCATGGGAACCGGCCCCAGCCCTGGCCTGAAGCGGCGGGGGGAGGAACGGCCCCAGCCCTGGCCTGAAGCAGCAGGGGGAAGGGGGAGAACAGCTCTGGCCCTGGCCCCGACCCAAAGCAGCAGGGGGGAGGGGGGGAGGGGCCCTGGATCTTCCCCCAGCCTGAAGTTGTAGAGGGAGGCAGGCAGCGGGCCTGGCTCTGGCCCAAAGCAGCAGGGGAAGGCAGGGAACAGCTCAGGCCCCAGCCCTGGCCCCCAACCCGAAGTGGCATGGGGATAGGGGGAATGGCCCCAGCCCGAGGTAGAGGGAGAAAAGGATGCAAGCCTCTGTCCCTGTCCATCATTCTTGATGGGCAATTGGCTAGTATTATCATAGAAAAGAGGGTGATGAAGCCAATGTTAACACTGTGCAGGTGCATCCACATGTGCCATTCGCAGGTAGCAATAAACTAAGGAGTTTATTTCTCCACAGTTGGACCACAGCACATTGAGACCAGCGTTCCCTCTAAGCTGCGTGGCATGCACAGCCATGCAGATGCACTCATGCTGCACTGCCAGGCATGCCTGCGTGACCACGGACACCATACAGCTTAGAGGGAACACTGATTGAGCTGGGACATAGCAGCCCTGGCTGACAAGGGACCAAGGGGGTCACTCTGCCAGCCCAGGGCTGTTCTGATGGTCTCAATGTGCTGTGGAGGGGCTTGCCGGAGCAGCCCCCACACTGAAACACCCTTGTGCCCAGGCTCAGCATCAACATGCGTGCTGCACATGGAAAAACTCCACAACAGGGTAGTACTTGTATTTATAAATACTACGATGCTGCAGAGTGTATTAGTTTCATGTGTCCTAAAACGGGTGCACATGGAGACACAGATGTTTATTGCACAGTTAGTTAGTCAACTGATCAGTAAACGTCTCATGTAGACGTGCCCAGTTTCTATATTCTTACACTCCTCTTTAACCTATAGACTAAAGAGCACTTCACGTTTTAAATAACTGAGACAACTGCAACTGCCAAATTTTACCTTATTAGTCTTTATGTCCAAGCTCCTAGAATTTTCACCACTGGCGTAAGTCAAGATCAAAAATAGAAGAACTTAATTTCCTCACATTCATGGAAGACCTTGGCTCCCTCATGCCCATACTGGAGTATATAGCTATCATAAGCTGCCTATTCCAGCTAACTTCTGTTTCATCTGTGTACGGGAGTCAGGGAAAAGTGGTCCTTTATGGGATTCTCCAGTCAATTTAAATTCCCCTTGTATGATCAGAGAAGATGGTGCATGGTATTTAAAATGAGCATTTCCTAAACTTTTGGAAATGTTCACTAATTTTGGATGCCTCCATTTTCAGAATGTTCAACTTTTTAGACCCCTATCACTTGTTTTTAATGGTGCTGAACACATACCGACCCACTAATTTGGACTGAAGTTGTGGATCTTCGGTCTCTCTAATAACACATTAAAATTCTTTAAGTTCAGTACTCAAAAACTGGGATGCACAAAAGATGGTTGACTCATATCAACAATATGTGAAACAAATCAAAACCTATGGTAGAATCTGGAACTGAAACTAGATGTATTACTACCACCCCAATGCACAGCACATTGGGCCATGTACAAACCTACCCCTTACCATCAGCCAGGAGCATTCTGAAGCAGTGTTCAGTTCCTCTCATGGGTGAGCATTCAAGGACAAAAAGTACTAGATTTGTTGCCAGTGCTAGCTCTGCCCTAGTAAGCCAACATGGAACATGAAGAAAAAAAATCCTTGTTTTGTCAATAATTGGGCAGTTACTAATAAACCATAATCCTACAAGATTAACATCCAAAGAAGCTGTCAGTCACTTCAAAGGCAACAGTTATCAGGCCTTTTATCTGAAGATCTTGAAGCATTTTACCATAATTAATTAATAAGCACTGTGAAACACATGTAAGTTATTATCCTGAAACTACAAATATACAAATAATGTCAAACAAATCCCAGATGGTCATAAAGCAAAGCTATAGCAGAGTTACGAACATAATCCAGAAGTTGTAACCTCATGAATCTGTACATTTTAGCACCACCTCCTGCTTCAGTAAACATTCAGATTCTTTTCACTATCAGCGCCCTACTGGTTTGGAAGAATAAGGAATACAGGAAGAGCAGCAAAACATGAAAGAAAACATGTATTTCATATGCACAGCTACAAGTGCAAAAAACCTTACCACTCCTCTTTTGTCACTGAAGAGTCACCCTGGTTGAAACTGGAATTTTAACAATGTTAGAACCCGGGGACAGGGGGAATGTTTATTTGTTTGCTTGCTTTTTAACAAGAACTATTTCAATAGTGGGGGGGGGGGGATTTTTTTACTTTACATTTTTATTATGGTAGCTGGAAGTGCTCTAGTGGCTGCCTTAATCTTGCCCAGTTCACCTGCTCCAACTTCTCAGGGTCTCTCCTGCTTCCTTACCTGCCACACCTTGATATTAAAGATAATCAGGGGAGGCTGTTCTCAGAGGCTGGTGAGCTCTGAGTGCTCTCTCTCTACACTTGATTCTTCTCTTGGGCTCAACTTGGCCCACGTAATTTGGGTTCTGACCCCACCACCCAAAGTCTTTTTGCCTTGGGACTCCAAGCCTGCCACCCAGTCTCTCAGACTTGGGGCTCTGACCCTATTTGCCATAAGGGCTAAATTTATGGCCTCCATCCTCCCCTACACCCACACCCATATTTTACAGGTGGTACTTCATACTTATTTCTAAGGGGGCCCCATTGCCCCAACACAGCTTTTGACCTCAGGCCTTGAAACTTTGTCCAGGATTTAACCATCCCAGCCTGGCCCTTTTATTCTGGCTGGACCTCTTTGACAAGGTCCAGGGTCCTGGACATTGGCTCCTAGGCCAGATGCCACTCACATACTCTGAGCCCCTGGCCCTGTCCTGCACTTTCATGTGCCAGACCAGACTTCATCCCTCTGGGTCCCTGACCCCAAACTGATCTCATGTCACCAGCCCTTGGCCATCTGGGTCCCTGAACCCAAGCCAGGCTGTTCTCCCTGTACCTGCCCTCAGCCCTCCAGGTCCCTGAGCTCAAGCTAGGCTACCTATCAGAGCATCCCATCAAGCACCCTTCCATGGCCTCCACATAGCCACAACCTGATCCTCTAGTTCCCTGCCAGCTACTGATAAATCCCTTCTGGGTATCCTGGGTCCCAGCCACCTTCTACCCTTTGGCTGCTGGCTCTTTGAAGTTCCTCAGATACCCGGTTGGTTGGGTTCCCCTCTGTTACATCTCAGGCCAGCAGTTCTACTTGCAATGATCTGAAGGGATGGAGCCCTAGCCTATATGATCCCATACTCAGCCTGCTCCCAGGTGTTATTATGATTTAGCTACTGAGTTGCAACCACAGCTCTCCCCTCTGCTGTCCTCAACTGCACGTGGGCTATCCTGGCAGCATGTTGCTCTGCAGTTGGCCTTTGCCCAGCTGCCTACCTAACTGCAGCCCTTTGGTGCTGGCTCCGTACCTCTCAGGTAACAGGAGTCAGTTGTCCCTGCTACAATTATATACATTTTAAGAAGAGTAAAGCAATATTTTGGACCTCTCAACCTTACCAACTTCCCTTTTAAAATTCTGTGGAGACCAGAAGTGAAATTCAGCCAATGAATAAATTCTCCCATCTTCAGTTTCATGTGAAAAAGTGTTCCTCTCATATTTTTGGATGTGCAGTAATAATGTGTATTTAGCATATATGTGATGCATCTGAAAGGAAAAAGTGACTACAATATGCAATTTAAAGTAAAATAATTGACAGACAGTTATGCCTACTCCCTCAGATGAATTCTTATTTCTGCACCACTAAAAATATTATATAGCTGAAAGGGCAAAGAATGTACGTGTGTGGGCTGCAGAATGCCCATTTTCCTAGACTTCTATATGTTTACTCCTTATTTTTCTTTTTATTTGGGTACTACTGACTCTCAGAACTCACAATTGTCCTCTCTTCTCTGCATTAAAAATCTCCACTACAATATTCTTTACTCTTTATTCTGTACAATTCTACCTTCAATATCAACAAATTCTGTGCATGCAGGAAGAACAAAATGTTATAAATCAGATTTGTCTTGGGTATCTGAAGGTATTTTTAAACTTATACCAACAACTTTCCTGCTCTTTGACAGTTTTCTTCCTAAGAAAATATTGCAATTTAATCTTACAAGATGTGGTCATCATTTTTTCAACCATGTTTACAGTGTGTAAAAATTTAAAAAATCAAAAACGATTTAATGAACATATCAGTTAGGAGAGTTGTGTTGAAAAGTGAATTGATGCAGAAGAAGTTATACTTTTGAGTATCATCTTGCTAACAACTTTTTTCATTCATATAAACCATTTTGCCTGACATATACTTGAACAAGAATAAATATTTTGCAACAAATGATGTATTTTCTACACACTACCAAAACCTGCATTTTAAATTACTTTAATTATTTAAAATACTTTCTTATTGTATTTTACTTGAGGGTTATATATAAGCACTATATACATAAAAACATTTATACATGCTGTATTTATTTGAATCCAAGATAAGGTTTATTTTCTCCATTCACCATAGGGGGAAAAGTCCCTCATCTTAGATTTGAGTGCAAGCAAAGGGGCAGGCAGCTGCTGTGGCTCCAACTCTGACCCAAACCAAGGCTTGGGGTCAGAGCAGCTGCCCCCCACCGTCTCTGCCTCTCCCCGCTGCTGCTGCCTCTACACCCTGCCCCCACCACTGCCTACCCTCCATCATGGCTCCAGCCCTGCTTTGGCCCAAGGCACAGAACACATGGTCACTCTGGCCCATGCCCAGCCAAGTAGCAGCAGTAGTGGTGGCACCAGCTTCAGCTTTGGCTCCAACCCATTAGCAGCAAAGGGACAGGGCATGAAGCTGGGAGGGTTAGGCGGGGGGCAGGGACCCAGAGGACAGGCAGCAGAGGGGGAAAGTGACGGGGGCAGAGTCTGGGACAGGAGAGCAGGGATCGTGGGGGGCACAAAGAAAGGCACAAGTGAGGCGGGGCAGGCACCATGGAGAGGAGCAAGTACCAGGATGCACAGACATTGAGGAGGGGACAGACAGGAAGTAGTGGGGGGAAAGGGGCAGGGGTCAAGCCACTTGACTTCCCCACCACCTGCCCCCCTAGTCCCTGTTCCCCTACCACTGCTTGCCTCACTGCAGCTGTGGGAGGGATGAATTTGAAATGATTGTCCAATAATTTGTTTCTATACATAGAAGATTATATCAAATTTAGGCAGACAAGGTTCTTTGAGTAAATCTGATATCTTTTATTAGACCAACTCAAATAGTTGTGAAAATTCTTCTTAACAAGCTTTCAGGTATAAATACCCTTTGTCAGGCTGAGGAAGCAGAGGCTAGTATGCATGCAAGAAAGGCAGTCAGTGCCAAAAAAGGCATACCAGCCTCTGGCTTCTTTACTATTCATTCCATTCAGGAAGAGCACACACACCAGCTGCAGATGCTTCCTCAGCCTGACCAAGGGTATTTATACCTGAAAGCTTGCTAAGAAATTTTTTTCCAACTATTTGAGTTGGTCTAATAAAAGATATCAGATTTACCCAAAGAACCTTGTCTGCCTATGTCTTTAGACCAACACAGCTACAACCTACACCCCCATATCAAATTTATACATTTTTCATGTATAGAATCTAGTTATTGGGGGGTTGTCTTAAATCCAATGTTCTCTTGGATTTGTGTAAATACAGTATTTTTCTGTAGTATATGTTTGTATCCCTTCATAAGACAAAACTTTGCTCTCAGCTACCCAGAGCCTATTAAATAATGTTGTAATAAAAGATTCAGCACTCCAATATCTCCTACTAGTGACCCTGTGCTACAAGTTATGGTTCAGAAGTAAATGTTTTCTCTGTGTAACTACAAGGATGTTTCAGAAACTAATTGCAATTTCAAAATAAAACCATTTTGTGTCCAATGGTCATTTTTACTCAACCACATCACTTCTCTACATAGTTGCCCAGCTTTGCAACACAGGTATTCCAGCAAGTCATAAGTTTCTTGATATTGTCCTCAAACAAATTTTTGGTTGCTGTGACAGCCACTCCTGCACTGTGACTGTCAAGACTTTCCATGGATTGGACTTTGAAATCTTGCCACATCTGCCTTACAATCCTAATCTTGTGCCAAGTGATTTGGACCACTGGAGGAGGCTCTTTGTGATTCTCCGCTAATACAGAGATGGAACTTGTGGTGCAGGAATGGCTGTCACAGCAAGCAGAAAGTTTATTTGAGAATGCTATCAAGAAACTTGTAAAAACCTATACTTAAAAGCAGTGTGATTATGTAGAGAAGTGATGCATTCCAGTAAATGATCATTGGAGACAAAATAATTTTATTCTGAAATTGCCGTTAGTTTCTGAAACACCCTCATACAAACATATTGTATTTTGTCAGACACCTTCCCCTTAAAAAAGTACTTGTTCTCTATTAATCCTGTTGTGTTACACAGTAGTAGTACTCTGTGTATGTGTGTGTATTAGGGTTTAAAAATTACTTTACATAGTGACAAATAACTGACATTCCTGCTCAGAAGTGGCTATAAATAGGACAGTTCTATTTGTACTTCATGAAACAATTTATGATTCCTGTGGATAAATGGTACTATACAAATACGAAATCATACTTAAGATTAAAGAACCTAGGTCTAAAGATCATCTCCTGGGAACTTACTTATTTTGCAGAAAGTTATGAGAGTTAGGGAAGGAGAGCAGGGGATGTTTTTAGCAGGAAAAAGGCAAAGTAATATACTTACTTGGAGCAATTGCTACATTATTCCACAAATATTTACACTATTGTAAACATTCACTCATCTCAGGCCTGCACTTTGCATATGACCAGGTTTCCTGCTACTGGCTTTTAATCTCATCTGTGTGCATGAGGGCAAGCAGGCTATGTACACATGTCTCTAGGGAAAATCAATCAGCCTGCAGGACCACAGACAAAGGTATTCTGTGGAGACCATCGGAAGCTATTCAGCATAGAACTGAAAATTGGTGAGATCTGAAGAATGGGGTCAGCAAAGATTTAGGTGCTAACTTGTTTTTGCTCAAATATATTTCAGGTTTTCACATATATTCACTGATTTATATACACATTCCCTAGATTTATTAAGCATTTGGACTGGTAAGTCCAATGGATAAATTATTAGTAAAACAGTCAGCTATCAAATTTAATATCAAGAAGACTCCAAGACACTTGATAGACACAGTACAAACAACGTAGACGCAGAAATATCATGTTCTAAAGTGTGCATCTTTTTTTTTTCATCCAAGTACCTAAACCTTTTTAGTTTATTAAATCTGACAAGATCACAGCCTAGCATGATATGTCTACAGGCTAAAATTTATATTTGTACAGAGATTAATTAAATTAATATCAATATGCCACATATACATGACAGTTGATCCTCCCTGCCATTATTTCATTGCTACTATGCAGCAAATGCTAAGTTGCTAACATTTTATTTGAGAAAACCACAAATTTCTAAGTTGTATGTTAATTAATTATGTATGAGTATATAAAAGGATGCTAGTTTGTGCCCATGCATTCTTTTGTATTATAATTTTTTCATTAACATTTACTCTGTGCACTTTTTTTCAATTGGAAATTATCTTTATTATGAACAGTGTTCTAATTTAGTAGCTCTGACACCTCTCTCTCTCTCTGTCTTTCTTTCTCTTTAAGTCTTTCAAATAGCTACTCCAAAGAAATTTTCTTCCTTATTCCTGGAAAGTCTAATTGTTGTCTTGTAATATCCAGACCTATCTCATCTTTCCTTACGATTCTCTATAAAGATGAAAATATGAAGTTGGAATGAATCTACAGCTTAGTCATAACCAAACAGTGGCTTTACATTCTGTCATACCCAGGAATAAATAAATCTCTACCTCTTCCCAAACCTGTCTCTTATCTCTGTAGTCCTATATCACCCTACAGGAGCTATGACCACTGAGGCAAAAAACCTACATAAAAAAACCTAGTAAAATCTTAGATTGTACACACAATAAAAATGTATACAAGATCTGATTTACACTGCGTTGAAGAGATGTTCATGGTGTGATTATCCTATTTTAGCTTCCTAAAATTATTAATATAATTGAAAACATACACTTCCATACAATTTTATTATTTATGGTTGTTCCCAAAAGATTATTGCAACACTTTCTGATGGATGTATACAAATTCACAGAATTCTATAAGTTTTTCATCATAAACCAGAATTTGAGTCAAGTTACCAAGTTTAAAATAATCCCGAGGGTAAAGATTCAATAAGCCTGGCATAGCAATTGTTGTGATGTTTTGCTTAAATTTCAATTTGAATTTTTAGGTTAATTTGAAGCTAAAATGTAAAGAAAATATTAAGGGATCAGAACAGTACTCATTAAACAGTTTCACAGTATTCCTGTGCACTGAAAATACTATGTTCCACAGAGTCATACTTCATGGTCTTATATTAATATAATTTTTTTTCAGCAAACTTTGTATGGTAGGTTTTGGGTCAGGAGAATTGAGAATAACAACAGAAGATTTAACACTTCATAATGAAAATGTTTAATGTTTTCCTTTGTTCTTTTTGAAGTCTAGGAAATTAATGAAATACATATCTATTGCAGAAGATAAAGAGAGAAAATATTTATTTTACATATGCAAAAGACTATAATCATTTTCTAAAACAGGAAAGTATATAAATGAATCCTCTGAGCCCTATCCTAGACTTATAGAAATCAAGTCTCTTTTCATAGATTTTAAGTAAAAATTAATATCTTGACATGTAAGATGTTAATACAGTACCCATTACTGAAAACGTGCCATGAAGAATATCACATAATTTGACCCTGAGCTGTATGCACTGCGCTGAAAAACTCTGTCTTACCACAGATGATTTACAAGAAGCACTGTGACACTGTTGCCAACATAAGGCCATTCCTCCGCAGAACTCAGATCCACAGCAGAGCTGCTTGGACAGCAGTAGTTGCAACTCCTAGGACACTGATGGACGTGCAGGACCCCATTCTAACTCATGGCACTTTACATAAACCACCATGAGTTAAAGCAGCCCCCCTGATGCAACAGACATTCATCCAACAGACATGGGTCAGGGGGGTCGGGGAGGGGGCAGGAAAAAAAAAATCAAACTCCACTTTGGAGCTGATCGAGCCAAGGAACCTGCCTGCAGCCTCTCTCCCCTAGTCCTGCCCCCTCTTCCCCCAGGTCCAGTGCTGTCTGCAGGAAAGGAGGGGGGAAAAGGGAGGGGGAGTGATCTGTGCGTTAGGGTTTGCCCAGCTAGGCTTTTGCTCCACAGCAGCTGGAGGGAGCTTAGGAAAAGATCCCCCGCATTCTGACTAATCCACAGCCTCCAGCGTAGAGCACAGGGAGAATGCACTTACATGCTGGCATTAGTTGGCTGCTGACCTCCAGGTCAGTGTAATCATCCTCCCCTGCTACCTGACCCTTGCTGGCTGCCCTCTTGGGTTCCTTCCTGGGCAGCTCCTTAGGGTTTGCCCATCACACACACGCTGACACATGCCCACCTGGCTTGGATCAGCCCTGCAACTGCACGCAGCAGAGGAATGTGCTTCCCTCAGCAAAAGTTGGAGAAAGTTGGAGTACAAGTGGCAATCAGCTGGCCAACTTCTTCTGGTGGATGGGAGGGTAGGGTGCTCCCTTCCTTCCACCCCTCCCCCTACAGCCTAGCCCCCAGTGCCTGGAGTAGCTGTGCACTGTGGGCTTGCAGGTGACTTGGCAGCTCCCCACCTGCCCGCCCTGGCTGCCTGGCTGAGCAGACATTGGGCTTGAGGCGCAGCCCCAACCTGCAGTGAAGAAGCTCTAGGAAAGAAAGAGCCAAGCACTAGCATGAGTGGGAGAATCTTGCCCAGGCACAGCTCACATGAAGACACATGCACACTGCCATGATGCACTGCCTTGGATGGACAGACACACCACCACACAGTGCCCCCACGACACATGAGCACGCACATACATATGACTATCGCACACTCTCCCAGGGATATACATGTTCCAGACACACCATCATCACACACACCACCACTGTATGCTGCCTCACGGACAGACCTACTGCAGACACACACACACACACATCACTGCCACCACCACACACTGCCCCAGGGTTTGTCCAGGGTTCCTGCAGCCAGCACCAGCACCAGGGGCAAAGCTGGGCCACATCAGCCCAGCCCCAATTGCATGACAGATTGACCCTAAGGAACATTAGTCCCCGAAGGTGCTCCACTTCATCTGATCCTTCATTAAATGAGGGTTAGTTTGTCATGTGACTGGGCACTTTTAAAGTGCTCTGCAGCCATGCACGTGTGTCACGGCATGGTTGTAGAGCATTTTCAGGGGGCTGATCACATAACAAATATAACTTCTGTCTGCACCCCTAAACGACTGAGAAATTATGGCAATTCAATGAGAGAGACAAGCGTATAGCAAAGTACAATGTCTTGAAATAATGATATAAATTACTTTGTAGAAGGATGTAGCTCCATTTTAGAATTTAATAAATATGCTGCAGGCATTCTGTAGACTTGGATGTCTACTGGTATGTTGGAAAAGACTTTCCTGAAGTCCACAAATAGAAGAAAAAATGTATCCTGTTATCCAATCCATGAAGTCCCCAAGAAGCTGACCCAAAACTTGATACTCCAATACTCAACTGCAGTGTACTACACTTACCCAGCTTGTACCAGAAAATATTTCTCATGCAAGAAAAAGCACTTTCTTCCAGAGCTCTAACTCATAAGTCTATCAGATTTCCTCTGAAAATTGCTATGCTCAGCAGGAGGGTTCTGGCTTTTATCTACCCAACTAGAGCCTTCTCTCAAGTGTAAATGAGTTTGTAGTAGAGAATGGATTTATTGTGTTAAAAATACTATAACTATTTCCTGTAGGAAATTATTTTAAATTGAAACCTGGCTGTTCTACCCCAAAAGAGAGCCCTTTTATAGAATTTTAAAGATTGGAGAATACTGCTCTAATCAAGTGGTGGAAAAAAGCAGATTGACTCAACCTAGACATTTTGTAACAGTTCAGCTTATGAAAGGAATGTCAAACACCTAGTTCTATCATCTGATATAACTATGGTTTGCCTGGACTGTCTTTATAATGTACTTTTTACAATAGAAGGCTGGGATAGACTATAGTTTTGTTGTAATGTTTCTGGTTTAAACGCATGCCTGTTGTTATAACATTACATGGCTCAGTTTTCCTGACTAACTTGTACACAGGGAAAGGAGGAGTTTGTTAGGTTGGAACCCAGAGCTTTGAGATATGCCAAGGGATAATGGGCCATCAAGCAACAAAGATCTAATTAGCTTATGCCAACACATGCAGACAAACAAAGAAAGAGACATGACTCCCTACTGTCCCTGGCTTCAAGGAGGGTGGTAAGATAAGGAGGAGAATGGAAAAAAGATGCTGAAAAGGGACACTGACAAGAAATAAGAGGGAAGAACAGCTGGGCTGGTTTGGGAACCCAGAGAATGCTTGGGTTTGGAGTACAATACTATACTGCTATTGTCTAATATGTTTGTTTTTTTTAAAGAGCTGGCTGCTTTGGTCCTTGGCACTTTGGATACATTCCTTTTCCCCTTTGAAGAGGTAAAACCTCTCTCCAGGAGCAGAACCAGTGGATTGCTCTCTGAGGAAAGGTCACGGGTAACCTGGTACAGGAAGAGACCCAAAATGTTGAGTCTCAGAGTAAAAGGAGCCACTCTAGATGCAATGCCCCCTCCCCACTCCTCAGACTGAGACGTCCCCTGTCACAGGAAGCACAAGGAACGTTGCCCTGAGACTGCTTCCCCTCCCATACCAGACTAGAAAGGGAGTGGAGCACCACGGGAATGCCCACTACTTGTTCCCAGACCGGGGTGTCCTCAGTTTGGGTAAGTGGCAGGGAGCAACAAGTGGCTGCTCCTCTCATTCCAGTCTATGAGGCTCCAGATGTGGCTCCTTCCATAGAGGAGTCAAGCAGAAGCATACAGGAATTCCTTGTCAGCACAGAGCTAGACCTTCTTGGCTTTATCTTGCCACCACTAATTTTTGATTTCCTGGATCTTCCTTTGAGCTTCAGCTTTGAGGAGCTGATACATCTCCTTCTTCTGCTGAGATGAGGTATCATCTTGCCAAGCAGAATGAACCCTTATCTTCTGCTCATAAAGGACTTTGATCTCAGCATCGCTCTCATCAAATCAGTTTTTATGTCAACAGGTGGGGTAGCCAACGGATTCAGCACAGGCCATATGCCATATGGATAGCAGTTTTAGATTCCTTCCACAGTTCTTCAATGTTGCCTTTATTTGTAGACAGGGCAGAATGCTTTTCACAGAGACACTGTTGGAGATACTTTCAGACCTTCAGATCTTGAAAAGATTTGCTGCTGAGAGTCCTTCACATTGCCTTTGGCTGTTTTCTATGTTTCAGAACAAGTTGGATGTTCACAATGGACCTGATAAAGCTGTGATCTGTCCAAAAGTCATCAGTTCCTTACAGGCTCCAACAATAACATAGTTGAGGAGGTGCTAGTACTTACAGCAAGGGTGTCTCCAGGTGGTCTTGTACTTGTCTCTCTGTCTGAGGATGATGTTCATGATGACAAGACCATGGTCTGTGCATTTGCTAAGAAGGATACCATTGGAGCTGGCTTTCCCTACACCATCCTTTCCAATGGTGCCACTCCAGAGTTTCAGGTCCTGTCCAATTCTGGCACTGAAGTCACAGAAGAGAATGATCTTGCCCTTCTTGCAAATACTAGTCAGAACATGGTGAAGGTTGGAATAGAATGTTCTTTGACATCAGCATCAAGCTTTGGGGTATATATACTGATGACGGCGGTGTACTGATCATTGCTGAGCTTAAGACAGAGGGTCATAAAATATTTGTTAATGCACACAGAGAGCTCCATAAATTGACTGATGAGCTGATTCTTGATGGTGAAGGCAACACCACAAATGCATCTGTCCTGGATCAGTTTCCCTTCCAGAAAAAGGTGTAGCCTCCAGCCCCTTCCCTCAGCTGACCCTCATCCGGTTTTCTTCTCTCACTCAGAGCTGCAACATCAGTGTTGTATCTCATTAGTTCTCTGGAGATGATAGCAGTTCTTCTTTCTGGTCATTTGTTGTCTTGGTTATCCATCAAGGCATGAAAGTTCCATGTTGCAAAAATCATTGTCTTATTACCTTTTCAACCACAGACAAAGAGTGATCCCCTGGATGCAGTTATCCAGCCAGGAGCAGATAGGACAGCCTAGGTTTAGGGAACCTTTTCTAGCCCCTTCCCCATGTGAGGTGAGTACAGGGGATCCTGAACAGGATTGCTCAGTCTAGGCAGCAGCTGCTGAATTGCATCCCTGTCTCAACCCAGGTGCAAGATGACCACCAAGCTATTGCCACCTGTGTGCAAGTTCATGGCTAGAGACTGCCGGATTCATTCTCTGCTGCTTATCTCTGTCAGCACTGCTCCATTGCTGCAGGGCTTTTGGTGGTTGGTACATGACAGTGTTTTGTTTCATGTGGTAGATGTCTGTGCATGATTTTGTTTAATGTGAGAAAGCTGGCGCTCAGAAACAGCAACCACACATCTTGACAGGTTGGCAACCTGGGCCCAGTGGCAAGGGAGAGCCCTAGATGACAGACTTCTATCTTGCTGCAGCCTTCTTCCATCTTTGCAGCCATTGATATTCTGACATATTCTTCCACCTGATCCACCATGGGGAACTTAGGGTTGGACCATGGTTTGTCTACAACCTCCCCTCAGACCTGTTTGCCATGGATGACCCTGCCAGGAGTATAAGACTGGGTGACATAGCTCTAATGATCACTGGGACACACAAGCCTCTCCACCATTACAAGGTGTCAGTCCACCATGTCAGGGGTGTTTTTTTGGTTGAAACAAGACACCAAGCAGCTCTGTCTGAAGTAAAGAATCAGTTGAGAGTAAGTTATACACAGTAGGAAATTCTCCACTCTGTCTACCCATTCTCTGTGCAAAGATCAAGGATCTTCAGGGTGCCTGTGCAGGTACTGCTTGCCAAAAAAACCTGAGCTCACACAACACATTCATGTCCATTCACAGTAGAATGTGTACAGTGGCAAAGCAAGCTGAGTTGGTACCCAGGGCAGACCCTGTGGGTGGCATGCACAGTGCCAACACAGCAGAGAAGAGCACAGTTCTGGAGAGTGCAGGGGTGAGCGTGTAGGTTCTGACAGCAAGAAGCACACGGATACCAACAGTGAGGGGAAAGTGTGTGGGCTCGGAAAGTGAAGGTGAGAGGAGTATGGATTCCAAAAGCAGGGACAGGTGTAGCAGCAGCCTTACCAATAGTGGGAACTCCTCCCGGTCCTCGCTGAGCTGCTGCTGCCACATTTGCTCTACCTGCCTTGGCTGTTGTTCTTAAAACAGCAGCAACTGGGAACTTTTTCAGAGTTCCCAGCACAGAAATGCTACCAGAGCATGGACTCTGCAGGAATACAGGCAAGTCCAGAGCCCCTCCTAATTTGGTGCCTGGGACAGGTGCCCCTCTTGCCCATTCCTAGTCACGTTACTGAATGTGCATACAGACAATCATCCAAAGGAAATGGTGGTTTTCTACTAGCCCTAGCTGACATAAGGATTTCACCATGTGTCCTAGTAAGTAGATCTTTTTCCACAAACTGAATTTTCTAAGTAACCACAAGCTGAGGGAGTGAAGAATATATTTTAGGGACATTTTGATTTCTGCCAATAAACACAATGGGAAGGGATAGGTAAATTACAGTCCAGAAGTTCTTGATATTCTGTTTGTTCTTTCATATTGTGGCTCTCTCACTCTGGCTTCCTATTAATTACCAGCACACATAAGGGCATGGCATACTTGCTGTCTGAAGATTTGTTACTCTTTCATTTGTCTTCAATGATAAAATAAATTCCTATTTTCTCAGATCCATGTTATACCTCATATTGATTAACCTTGAAATTGCATGAGTTTGCCCTTACAAAATTGCCTCTATATCATTCCTCTAGTCTGTCACACCCCACAAACTGGCAAAATAATCAGTCTCATAATGTGTACATTCTGGGCAGCCACGTACAAGTCCTGTGTTCTTTCACTGCTTGCAGCCTTGCCTATTTTTTTTTGACTCTCCACATTCCACACACACTTCTCACTTGATAAGTTTTCATGGGTTTCCCAACTATATGATGCCTCTAGAATCTCTCTGAAGGGGGTTTCTGAATACAATAAAGGAATCTACCTAAACTAATAGCAAGCTGGCAAAGTTAACTTTTCTGGTTAACCTCTGAGACAAATACATAGAGAGAGTAGATCTCCTGCTAGATCTAATCATAGGCTGAATCATTTCCTACCTGTGGATCCCAAAGACCTAGAAAAGATTTTCCAGAATGTCTGCTGACAGGAAAAACAAAGCCACAATGCTGCTACTATTATTTCATGTGCCAATCCCTTTAGGTAGCTCTATTAACTTTTAAACAATAAGACTACACTGAAACCTATTTTTAAATGGTTCTATTTCCATTACAGCTTGAAGAAGTATTACATAAGAACTTTCACTGCGAATGAAATTAGGCAATTATATTTTTAAAAAATAGGAAATAAGTCAGAAGGGCTAAGGCAATATCTGTTAAATATAAACAGTATAAGTCCAAATGTACTATTACTTAATTAAGATCAGGGTGAATTTGTTTAAATCAAATCAATTTAAGTCACTGGTCAGGAAGCCTCAGTTTAATCATTGTTTTCTACAAAAAGTGCATTCTTGTTGTTTGGTATAACCTTCATTAAATATTCCCAAACAGGGCCTCTCTTATGGCCTGGCAAGCCTGCTGCTAGATAGGTTTTCCCTTCTACCACAGCATTCCCTCACTAGATCTCAAATCAATGGAGAGGCTATATTCAGAAACTTAACCGTCAAGGCTTCTGAAATATTCTGACCAAAATGTTTCTCTTTTCTTTCTACTACACCTCCCTCCTCCCATTTATCTCCAGGCTCCTCCTCCTTCCCCAGATCTACTCCACCCCAGTAATCCTCTATTCATTTAACTTCTTGAAGCTTTGTACTTTTAGGCTAGGGACAGTCATTCAAAAAGCCTGTGCCTGAATTGATTCAGTATTTGCAAGTTAGTCTAACCTGGCTAGGCTGAACCAGTTTGTAACTACACAGACATCCCCCCAGGACTGAGGAAATGCAGGCACATGCCTGCAGTGGCTCATGTTAGAAGCCGGAGGGTGCTAGAGCAGCCCTCCCTTACCTTCCACAGTACTGAGCTGAGGGGGGTGTGGCCAGGTCCTGGCAGGATGCTCTGATTAGGGAGGGGTCCCACCCCCCTCCCACTCCTCTGACCAGTGAGGGAGCCAGCAGGAAGTTGCACAGCATTTACTTACACCGCAGGGAGTTACACAACAAGTAACAGGGCATTTATCAGCCCATCAGCAAAACAAAAGCCTCTCTCATTAGTTCAAGCTCCTCTTAAACAGCTTTTTCCAAGGAATAAATGGAGGGACATTACCAGCTACCTGTTGACTAGCTCCAAAAAGCGCTAAGCAGACACTGTCCTGTCTGCCTTTGTTCTGTCTGCCTTACACAGACACCTCTCAGCATTAGCTAACACACCACATGCTGGCTACAGATGGTGCTGTGCAAGAGAGGAGGGAGGGATCCCTGCTTGAGCAGCAAGTGGTGAGGGGTAGGGGGAAGGGGTAAGGGGAAGCCAGGAAAACCCTGCTTTGCCTGCAAGCCTCTGCTGGAGCTCTAGCCAGGGAACAGAGGGGTGGGGCCAGCGCTCTCGTGGAGCTGAGAGCCCTGCCCAGGGCTGCAAACCATCTGGGATGCTAGGGAACTCTGGCTTAAATTAAACTAGGAAAGGGTCTGGGACAGACATTGCATAAACTGGTTTGAGCCAAATCAGTTAAATCTGATACTACATTCAACAAGGTTTATCTCAAACCAGTTTCAGCCATTTTCAAACTGGTTTATGTGCAGTCAATGTCTGTTGTGTTACAGGTTTAAACCAGTTTCTGATCACTTAAACCTGTTTATGTGTAATGTCTGTCCCTAGCCTTAGAGAGAGGTAAGGGCTTGACTCTATTTGCACAAACTTGCAAAGAGACAATAGGACTGACCTCATCTCCATATACTGCTGTTAACAAGGATGTTATCTCTGGAGACACAAATCCACAGTTTGAGAACTGGAACTAAGTGTCACAACCCAAAGTTGTGATTTTTTGTTTGTGCATGCTTCGGCACTGCTAAATTATTTTCCAGCTAAATTGCAGCTTCTTTGCATGGTGGAGTTTTCTGCTGCAGAAGAGAACCCCAGTGCAACGGAGAATTTCCCGCCAATTTGGAGCTTTCTTTGCATGGTGCATTTCTTTTGCATCTAAGAAATGCACGGTGCAAGAAGTTCCCGCCATTCGTATGAGAATTCGTGCCACATTATTGGCCGATTCTAACATATGCACACGTGGCGGCTAGTGATTGGCTTGCTAGCCGTATAAAGAGCTTGAATGGTTTCCGCCCAAGTTGGAGGACTCCACGAACACCAGGAGGAGGAGACTTCACGCTGTGTGAAGATCTCTAAGCGCTGTGGATCCTCACGGACCCAACACATTTCTTAAAAGGCAATAGAGGCCTGAACAGCCTCTGGCCTCTCCCCATCGCCGATAGATTCCTAGACGTATCCCTTCCTGTACGAGAAACTACCGAACCCACGGAGCTTCAACAACTCTGGGGGAAAGAACGAATTTGTCATAGTCCTCTAACGAGGATTTAAGTGGAGCTGTGCCTGGAAACTGTCCAGCCTACACCACGACCATCTTTGGTGTAAGTAAACAATCTTTAAATTAACCACTATGCATCCGTGACTAATTCTAGCTCGCCCCCGGTCTTCTCCGACCCCGCGTGCCCAGGCTGCTGGCCACAGCCCGCATGCGCACAGACGGGCCCAGATCGCCCCCAGCCCGCACATGGCGATGAGGATGGGATCAGGAGGAGACACGTTAGAGCTAGAATTGGTTAAGAACTGCCCTTGGCGCGATAACCAACGCCAAGTGAAAAGCTTTGAAGAACTGGAGGCGCATATCGCTTACCATCAGGCGGGCGGAACGGGTGAAAGATTTGTAAGCAGACGCCTGTCGCTAAAGGGAGAAGAGGGAGTCTCTGAAGATGGAGCCCCGAGAGAAAAGGAAGTGTATTTGCTCCCCGCGGCGTTCGGGTGTATAATGAGAGACGAGCGGGTCCTGTTCAGGCCCCTCAATACTGTGTCCCTCGCCTGAGTTAACCCGGCTGGCAAAGCGAGCCCGACCTTCACCCGGGAGTGTGCCCGATGCCTACGATATGCTCGGGAGAGTGAAGAACCGGTGCCAATCGGCCGGTTCCCTCCCCTCATGACGGCTAGATTAAGAGGTCGCGAGCTTCCATCCGAGCTCTGCGAAGATCTGGAGATGGAGGAACACGCTGCAGATGAGAGGGTGGCCCCGCGGTACGACAAGGGGGTAGAGTTAAGTGCAACTTTTCGTACGATTACTGATTTAATGCACAAGAATTTAAGTTTAAAAGCCCAGCTGCAGATGGCTATTCAAGCGGTCAAAGAAGCAGCTGAGAGAAGGGATCCTGAAACGCCAGCCCAAGATGGCGCCGAGCAAGAGGGAGACCACGTGGAAGAACTGGAAAAGAAGGGTGGAGCTTCGGAGGAACCCGCGAGAGTTCAGTCAGCGACTCCGCCCATCGACGCAGCGTCATCTCCGGCAACACCGCCTAGCGACGCAGCGACGCCCCTACCGACCACGCCTTCCTGCCAACAAAGGAGAGAGTCAAGTGGAGGAGTGCATCCGCCCCTCCTGCCTGAAGCAGCAACAGCAGCAGTAACTCCCGCGGCAGCAGTTCAGCCTATAACAACATCAACTCCTGAAAGAGCAGCTTTCCCTACAACAACGACTAATCGAATTGCTACTGCCTACTATGCTCGCACCAGAGCTGAGTTGCAGGATTTATGTAGAGCATCAAGAATCCAGCCTGAAGAGACTCTAGCTGTATGGTTGGGACGTTTGGTCATGGAACTTGGATCTGACCTGCTGAACCAGGAAGAAGCAAGCTTCCTAGTTAGACAAGCTTCGTGGAGTAGAGGACATGTCACAGACATCGACATGATAGCTGTCAACGTTCACTGGCCTATTCCACTGCCAGCGCTTGTTGCAGGACTGATTAGTCAAAAAGCCCACGTATGGCATGAAGGACGGCCAGAATATACCGGCGCAGAGCATCTCATGCTAGCAATTATTGGAGTCTCGTACTGTGCCTGGAACCCCAGAGCATGTGCGCTGGGACTGACATCACTCCAGCGAATAAGACCATGGCCTCACCGTCATCTACGAGATCCTGGAACCATTCCAGTAACCGTTCACAGCTTAGACAGTTGCCTAGAGATTTATGGGCGAAAAAACATCGTCGTCCTCCGAATTCTGCTCAGCCCAATGGTGAACCAACCTGTAAGCAATCTTCTTTGTCAGTTGTCACGACTGCGTATCCTGATGGAGCCAAGATTATCTCTTGATCGGGACTGTCGACACCCGACCGGACTTCAAGACACTAGACGTCGTGAATCCGATCTTCCACCACTGCCACCGAGAACCCTAGAGGAGCAATACATGTTTGGATTTCTCCTGCAGCGTTCTGGACTCAACAAGCGGCAGCTTCGGATTTTAGGGGACGCAGGCCAATGGCAATTGGCTTATGAGTTAGGTTTTCGTTATTTAGAGGAACCAGATGATGGATCCTCAACGATTTCGTCCAATTGAGAATATAAACCATGAAAATTTCGTAAATCTGTTGAATAAGATCGTTAATCTATTTTTTTTTTTTTGAGAGTTTCTGTTTACAGATCCGGAATCCAGAGTGCGTGGCGAAGAGAAGCCCTGAGAAGGATGACATCACCGAAAGAAGTGAGGGCCTGACATACGACTTCACCATGACGCCCACTGAAGCCCTGATTGTGCAGTTTTGTTATGAATCTGATGATGTATTTATGTTGATTATTGTTTCTTGATTATTATGTAACCCAATCCCAGGACAGCGAATCTTATGTTTGTTTATTTGTTTGTTTGCTTATCTGTTCATTTGATGACTCACGACAAAGTTCTAGAATGATAAGTGTATAGCATAATTTAGCTATGCTCTCAGCAAGGGGGGATGTCACAACCCAAAGTTGTGATTCTTTGTTTGTGTGTGCTTCGGCACTGCTAAATTATTTTCCCGCTAAATTGCAGCTTCTTTGCACAGTGGAGTTTTCTGCTGCAGAAGAGAACCCTGGTGCAACAGAGAATTTCCCACCAATTTGAAGCTTTCTTTGCATGGTGCATTTCTTTTGCATCTAAGAAATGCACGGTGCAAGGAGTTCCCGCCATTCGTATGAGAATTCGTGCCACATTATTGGCCGATTCTAACATATGCACACGTGGCGGCTAGTGATTGGCTTGCTAGTCATATAAAGAGCTTGAATGGTTTCCGCCCAAGTTGGAGGACTCCATGAACACCAGGAGGAGGAGACTTCACGCTGTGTGAAGATCTCTAAGCGCTGCGGATCCTCACGGACTCAACGCATTTCTTAAAAGGCAATAGAGGCCTGAACAGCCTCTAGCCTCTCCCCGTCGCCGATAGATTCCTAGACGTATCCCTTCCTGTACGAGAAACTACCGAACCCACAGAGCTTCAACAACTCCGGGGGAAAGAACGAATTTGTCGTAGTCCTCTAACGAGGATTTAAGCGGAGCTGTGCCTGGAAACTGTCCAGCCTACACCACGACTATCTTTGGTGTAAGTAAACAATCTTTAAATCAACCACTATGCGTCTGTGACTAATTCTAGCTCGCCCCCGGTCTTCTCCGACCCCGCGTGCCCAGGCTGCTGGCCACAGCACGCATGCGCAAAGACGGGCCCGGATCGCCCCCGGCCCACACACTAAGCATTACAGAGATGATTAATGGAATTTTAGACTGAGCACTGAGTCCCATTGGGTGGAGTGGTTTTCTTTAATCTTTACCAATCTATAGAAAAGCCTCTGGAAACCCCATCAGATTGGGCCCCTAATATAGTCCATGGCCTGTTGTGACCAACTTATAAAACTTTTCTTAAAAAGTTACATGAATATATTGTCTCAAATAGTATATAATTAGAAGTTATAATCCCTATTCCATGATATCTTAGAGCTCTGACATGTCTTAACTTAAAGCAATCTTTATATAGGTTTGTTTGGGGTTTTTTTAATGCATTTTAAAAAATTAAAAATATGATTATATCAAAAAATCTGATTTAAATAAAAAAATGCAATTTTTAATTTTTTTAATAGTTGCTTTTTATCCATCTTGATTAAGATGAGTTGGAAAATTGAAAACACTGAACACTAAAATGCCACACACCCTTACACAAACACACACACACACAAAGCCAAACACCATGCATGTGCAACAAAACAAATGATCCTTGAACATATTTGCAAAATACATTTTACAAATGCAAATAGCCTCATTTTAAAAGTCAATATTTATTCTTAGAAGTTTAGAGCACAAAACTTAATGCTGTATAATTACAGAGTATTTCAAATCACAAGCAACTAGCAATCTGAAGATGTAAACCTAAAGCAATCACTTGAAGCAAAATTAAAAAGATTTTATAGCTACTTGTGTAAATTCATGCCTGAAACATGAGTGATTTGTTTAACTCTTTCTAATGAACAATTCATCACAAACATAAATCTAATGTTATTTATTAACTTTAGGAAGGTATTTCTATCTTTCAATGATTTAAACATGCCAATCACTATAATATGTGGGTGCCAATATCACATAGAATGTAGTAGTAAACAAAACACTAAACAGCTGCTAGACAAGTAAATGACAAAGCTTTTAAGCATTTTACTATTCTACAGACTGTCACCAGATTCTGAAAAGTTATTTATTTTACTCTGTCAAGTCTGAAAACACTGCAGCCCAAATTTGTCTTGGGTTGTGTAGAAGTTCCTAGGGCATGATTAAGATGAGTATCTGATCAAAAGAAAAATTTCAAACTGAGCAACGAGTAAAGTTGTGACTTGGGATAAGAAGAATGATGTGTTTTTTTACAGTAGCTATCAGACTTTTGCCAAGATTTGTTATGGGGAAATTATTTTTCTGGGCCCTATAGCTGTAGCTACAGAAACTTGGGTTTTCTTAGATGGACTATTAGAGGGGTTATGTGGTTTGTCAGCCTTTGAGGAGCCAGTTAACTCTCAAACAGAAATCAAGAAGAAAGCCTCGAGGGCACTAAAAAGACTTGGTGGGGTTGTAAACCCATTTATGCAACCTTCCATTTTAAAAAAATGATAGAAAATGGGAAAATGGCATTCAGTACCTCCTTAAAGATTCTATGTTTGCTCTTTTAGGGCTGTGCAGCCACTCCACCAGCAGAAAATTGACATGAAAACAGTAATGTCTAGTTCTGGGATGATAATGCCAGTATAAGGAGAACTCCATTGTCATAGTCACTGTGATTTAATCTTTCTCCTCAGTGCCAGCATAGACTGTATTGCTAAATGAAAAGGGAGAATCACCTAATGGCACAAAAGTACTAAGTGAAGTTTAGCTATTATTCTGGCTCCTTGATTATTTTATCAAGTGTCATAAATTACAGCAACCAATAGGCTGCTCTGGCTTATACTGAAAGACTAGTCCTGTGTTTGTGGATGCACTAAAATGAGATTTCCATCAACTTTCTGAAGACTCACAAATAAATTGCAGAGATGATGCTTTATCCTTCTAGATTATGGGTCAGCAACATTTTGCTGCCCAGAGCTGAGTTTTATGACTCAACTCCCTGCCATGGGCTATAAATCTCCAGAGAATTAAGGTGCCTATGCTCAGGGACAGATCCAGGGTGGGGGAGCGAAAGGACAGGGGAGATGCACTCCCCTTTTCAAAATTTTAGATCTGCCTACGCCTATGCTTTCCTTGCTTGCAGGTATCTGACCCAGAGCTCAAGTTTTTGATAGGCTCCCTGCAATGGGCTACAAATCTCCAAAGTGTTTGAGCTTCCTATGCTTCCCTCACTGCAGATATCCAGCCTCTCTGAAGTGAGGATAAGTGCAGGCAGAGACAGCAGGAGGGACGGTTGCTGAGGGGACAGGCAGCTTGAAGCAGTTTTGTACTGCCCAATTCTCTGTGATGCCTGGGGCCAGGTTGGATCTACGTGGCCCATATCCAACCTCTTTGCAGGCTGGATCCAGCCCAAGGGCTGTAGGTTGCCAGACCCTGTTCTAGATCTAAGCAGAAAACATAATTTCAAAACTAGAACTGCAAGACCCTATTCCACAAGACTTCCAAGAGTGCTAATATTGGAGCTAGCTGGAAGAGAGGTTGCTGACTGTGGAAGGCCAGGATAGAAATACACAACTGAATACTCTGAATCAAATACTTTTCCAGTTAACTTTAAAACATTCCACTCAGCAATGTGTGCTGATATTCTAATTATTTATTTAAAAGAATGTTTCATATACTCCTATTTGTCTCTAACATGACTTCGACATTTAATAAAATACATTAGTAATATAAACACTGAACACACCTGCAAAATAAGTCACAGGCTTCTTTTATATTAAAAGTACTCATAATTTAATATTAGTACATATTATATAAATAGATAACTGTACCTACTTAATATTTAGCTTACAAAGGTTGCAAATAGTCACGTAGTGTGACAATCTATGGGTTTTGTTGGAATATTTCAGTTTTAAGTGTGTTCATATTGTTACAGTGTTGCACGCCTCAGTTACTCCCAGGGGATACTCTCAGAGACCAGACAAGGCTGCAGGGTCATGAATAAGCACCCCCTGGGAGGACTCCATGGCACATGGCAACTAATTTCAATGGAAAATTTCAACATCATATAGATTTGTCATGTATTGAGAATGTATTATATTATCTTGCTAGGTTCCATTCTGCACTACTCTGAAATCAGATATTTCAAACAGAAAAACTGGACAAGAAATATCATATGGACTACTTCTATTCAGCAATACAAGCATTTTAACACAGGTTAGAAACCACTGTGTTTGTGTCTGTATTTTACACGGGCAGATAAGATTCTTTGGTTAGATGTGATATCTTTTATTAGACCTAGTAAATAGTTGGAAAAATTGTTCTTTGTAAGCTTTCAGGCACAAACACCCTTCTTCAGGCATAGAGAGAGTCTGTATTTTACATGAGAACACTCAGGCACAGAAATGTTAAATGACTTGTGTTGGATCAAACAGTGAGCAAGTGGCAGAAACAGCAACTGATCCCAAGTACCTGATTCCTAAACCAAACTAATCACTAAGTTACACTGCCTGCTTCCATGTTCATGAATTCAAGTACCTCCAAATTTCAAGAGACAGATAATTCTTCATTTCAGAAGAGATGACATTAAATGATTCCAGGGTACTGCTCTTTCTAGTGAAATATCATTGAGTTACTTGAAAAAGTACAGCCCTGCAAAAAAATGAATTACCTTTATAATGTACAATGGTGATTATAGAGAGACAGTGACAGTATTAATATATTATATTTACGAAAGGCATTTCCTTTGTTTTTGCATTACCGACATATTGCAATTTTCAAACGGCTAATTCACTTTACCATTTGTGCAGAGGGGGCTGTTTGTTTTGTTTATGTTGTTTTAATTTTTGATTCCCCTAAGCTTGGATAATTAAGCATGTCTCTATTTTCATTTTAATTATAACACATTAACTTTCATGTTTTCATGTACTGTTACACTGCAGTTGTGTTTTTGGATTTTTTTTTTAGTTTTCTGCAAGTAATATTTAAAATACTTTAGGAACAATTTTAACACTCTAATATTTAATTTAAAGAATCCTGAACTTTTTCTAATCATATCACAAGGAACTTTGGAAAACTCATATAACACCTAATTTGAGCCATCACTTTTTAACAGGATCCCTTAGTGGTATGGCAGCAATTCCTACATTGAACTATAAATAGTTTGCTTCCTCTTTTCTGATTTTTCTAACGGATCCTAAAAGAAACATCCATCAAATGATGCAGTATGTCTACAGGGAAATCCATCCATCCATCCATCAAGTATTGTTAAAGAAACATTCTTCTCATAAATCACTTAAGTTACCTAGTGGTATTAAAAATGTTCCCTTTAAAAAGGCTCTTCTGGAAGGTCACCAGAAATTAACTGATCTACTTCCAAAAGCTTACCTTCTTCTCTGAATTATTTTTTTGCACAAAATGGAAGACATATTGGAACACAAAGGTGATCCTGTTACTACAGATACCTGTTTGTTTTTTTAATGAAACTATCAGTACTGATACAGTACTTGGGATTTGGTTGAAAGTTCAAATGTGCTGAAACCCTACACAGCCTGATACTTCCAAAATTCCATGAACCACTTCAAAAAATTAAGTACTATTTTGTTACATTCAATTTCATCTTTGCTTTTCAATAATTATTTTTTCAATAAGAATATTTTACTTCACTCTACTATTAACACATTCATTAAACCTCCTTACACCACTTTGCTTCATTACTTTAGAAAAGGTAGACTCATCTGAAGCATTTTTCCCCTAGAACACAAAATGAAAATAAAGTACTATGGTTTGCCAAAATATAATGTAACATAAGGTACTGAACTAATATAGGAATATCAAGTCTATTAAATACAGTATTCAAAAAAGATATATGGGGTTTTACACTTTCTTTATTCTGACTTTTTTACTAAAGTTCCAAACTGGCACAAAAATGCTGAAGAAAAAGCAGTAAGTAGTACTATATCTTCCACATGGCCTCTGACCTTCTCTCATTAGCTGTTCACTTGAGTATTATAGCTGTGAATCAAATGTCTGTCTTTCTTTCAAGGTACCAAAAGAAATGTATGTTCCTGGAGAACTACAGATGTAGATGCCCTCTTAGGGAAAGGACTCAATGACCCAAGAGGTCCTATCCAGTCCTATGTTCTATGTACAGAGCAAACTGACCCCCCTGCTACAAAAGAGACTACAATACACACAATTTGACAATTATCAAAACAGAAAAGTTTCTTCTTAAAACGTAGCATTTGTTCTCTTAAATCTCACATTGTATTAAAACCAAATGTACCCGAAGTGTGGCCAAACAAGCTCACCTATGTGATACAAAGACATCTCTTGAAACAAGAGATACTAAATGCCGATTTTACTGGTTGCTATTGCAGAAATACAAGTCTAAGTTGGAGCTGCTGAAATTCTTTTTTTTACGTAAAAGTTGACACGAGGGCGGCGTTAAGCAGAAGAAAGGTAGAATGAGTACAAGAAGGAACAAATGCTGATGCCGCCTGCATTTTATTGTCAAGGTCACATGCTCTGGAGAGGTGACCCCGCTCACGGTCCTGCTCCATCCAGAACACCTCTGACACCCTGCTGTCAAAGTCCAAATCAGGATATCTTTGGGCAGCGCAAGGTGTTCACCTCTCACTGAGAAATGCCCACCCAACCTTCACTGCCTTTTCAGCTGCAGGAAGCCATTCCCACCCCTGGCAAATGGAAAAGAAGGGACGCAGGCCACATCCTGCCTTCAGTCCCATAGCCAGCTGCCCACTGACAGGATGGGGTGGGGTCGGTTTAAAGCCGTCGTGGCCCAGCCACTGCCCCGCAAAAGAAGCCGTGGCTCACTCGGCAGCCAGGTGGGCCGGGCCGGGCCGGGCCGGGCCGAGCAGTGCTGCCCCCGCCCCTGGCTGAGCGCTGCCGGGCTTCCCCCGGCCTCTTAGCCGCCAGCAGCCCGCAGGCTTCGCCGCCCCCCGCCGCCGCCGCGTTGTGACGGGCTGGGGAGCCGGGCTGAGCCCGCGGGCCGCGGGGCCGCACGGGGCTGCGCTGCCGCCGGCTCCGGCGCCCACGTGCCGCCGCCCTCCCGCCTGCCCGCCCGCGCCCCGCGCCCCGCGCCGCCGCCTACCGTCTGAGCCCCTGGAAGGACGAGGGCCAGGACATCCGGGACTTCTTGAGGCCGGGCCGGTGGCCGGTGTCCACGGCGTAGGAGGCGCGGTCCATGGCGCGGCAGTGCAGGTAGCGCTCCGTGTCCGAGTAGCCGCGGAGCCGCATGCGGCTGCCCCCCAGGCAGCGGCCCCGGGCAGGCGGCGGCAGCGGCGGCGGCGGCGGCGGGCAGGGCGCCGGGGCCGGGGGCTGTGGCGGCGGCTGGTGCAGGAGACACGGGTGCTGGCGGGGCTGGGGCTGGGGCTGGGGCTGGGGCGCGTAGTGCTGCTCGCGGCGCCACAGATGCTTCGGGGCTTTCAGGCTGCTGCCGCCGCCGGCCTCCGCCTCCATGCTGCCGGCCGCCCCGCTCCTGCTGCCGCTCCGGCTCCGCTCCCGCTCCCGCTCCGGCTCCCGCTGGGCAGCCCGCGGCGGCGGCGGCGGGTGTGCTGAAAAGTTGGACAGCGCCTGCCCCGGCCCCGAGCCCGAGCCCGAGCCCGAGCCCGCGCGGCGGGGAGGAGAACAAAGCCCCGCGCGGCGGCAGCGAGCGCCGGAGGACGCGGCAGGCAGAGGCGAGGCGCAGGCGGGCATGGGAGGGGGGCGGGAGGGTAGGGGGGCGGCCGGGCCGGGCCGGGCCGGCGCTGACCTCGGCGGAGTTTTCGGGCGCGGACCCCGCCGCCTCTGAGCCTGCCGCGGGGCTCCTGGCACCTCCTCGCTCTCGCCCCGGCGTCAGGCGGGCACGGCCCCGCCCCGCCCCGCCCCGCCCCGCCCGCCGGAGCGCTCGCAGCCGAGACGCGCTCGAGGGGGCCGAGAGGCACCAGCTCCGCTCCGCTCCGCTCCGGCGGCTGGAGGAGGAGGGGTCCAAATGGCAGCGGCGGCCCTCGCGTCCGGCTCTGCTCCTCCCAGCCCCGGCGCCAGCTGCCCGCTTGGAAATCTTCCCCCGGGCTCCCGCTGAAGCGCTCTCGCTCCTCTCTTCCGTTAATCCTGGCTCGGCAGCAACTCGGGGAAGGTTTAATTATAGCCGTGCTGAGCCTGCTACTAAGGGGCAGCCGGGGATCAAGCCCCCGCTAAGCTTGGGGAGGGCAGCACTGCCTGGGGAGCCGAACTGGCCGCACCCCGGCTTCGGCGCCCGGGAGCGCTGGGCAGGCCCCCGGCGGGTTGTGCCTCCTCCGCCCGAACAGCTTGGCCAGGTACAGCGGGGCGCTGGCAGCTTTCCTACAGGGCACAGGCACTCTTCAAGAAATAGTATCTGCATTTGGCTTCTAGGCCTGGGACTAGTGTTTCTCATGGCCACAGCAATGTCAGGGTGGCCAGCAAAACAGAAGAACAAGAAAGCTGTATTAATATGTACTTGACAGCTCTCTCCTTTCTAATCCCTCGGGTAACAATTTGTTTGCCAAAATGCTAGGGCCAGGGTACCTGAAAACGCCATGTAAGAGGAGATGGTACCCAGTCTCTCTTTCTCCCACTATATAAAGCAGCAAACTTGCTTTCTTCAAACACTGTGGCTGAACGTTTGCCCACTAAACTACTCCAGTTGAGTATCCTCATCCATGAATTGACTTATCCATTCTTTATCCTCTTTCTTAGCCCTCCCCTTTCATTACTCCTTTGCAATCCTCTCAAAACTGATATCCTTGCCCCATTTTACAGTTTCCTCCACCCCAACTTCAGTCTTCCCTTTACTCTTGAGCACAGTTGCAAACTGCCCTCCAGAAAGTGCTGCTCCCTTTTCCCTTTATATATTCAGCCTTTCTTAAGTCACCACCCAACTTCTAAATCCCTCCAAAGCCAATTTTACCTTTATCTTTTCCTAGCTGACTGCATCTCCCCTGTCACTGTAACTCTTTGTTACTTCCCTGGGCCCATACTCTAAATCGAGGGGCTAACCTGCAGTGTCTGCCACAAGTGGCACAAATAGCCTCTGTGTGTGGCACCTGGCAGAACAGGGAGGGAGCAGGGAACAGAAAGCAGAGCAGCAGATTGGGCAGGGGAAGGGGACTGGAGGGGAACTAGGTGAGGGCAAGGGGCTTAATTTGTAGCATACCTCCCCAAACGGTTGCCCTCCATTGCTCTAAAGGATGGATATTTATTTCTTGGAATATCCAGTTTCTAAATGCTTCCTAAATCATGTTCTAAGGACTATGTAAAAAATGTAAAGAGAATGTAAGTTTAAAACCAAATAGTAATGCTTGTGTTCATGAAGTACATTGATTATTCCACCAAAAAGGCAAAAATATAACCTTTTCTACATCAGCTTGCTAGTAATGCGTCTCACCCCCAACCAAGAGGACTGCATGAGACTCTGGCCAAGCCCATACTACAAACTGTTGTGGGTATAACTGTGTTGATTACTGATGTGATTCTAGTTACATGTTTGCACCAGCAATAGCCCCAGCATGGTTTCAGTTATACAGGCATACAAGGTTTCACTTGTTTCACTCAGCCTGGTGCAACTATATTAGCAAATGGTAACCTTCCTGTTAGTACCAGCTGCAGCAATGCTAATGAGGTTTTGCTAGTACAGCTCTTTTGAAAACCTCTTTTCAGTGTACACAAAGCTTAAGTCTCCACCCCCATTAATACTTTGGCTTTCATACCAAGACTGGCAGCAAGGGGTCCTATTAGCCACATAGATAATAATGTCCATTTCACAAAGATACATCTTCTCAACTAAGAATTAACTGATATTTTCAACTCGTTCATGTATGCCACCTGCAACAACTTCCAATCCCTACCAATAAAGCATTAAATGTGGATATTCCAAAGACTTTCTAGCTTATAACCAAACATTCCTGAGAGTTCCCATACTCCAGCATACTCCACCTTCCTTTTTACCATTTCTTTCCACAAGAAAGGGATACACTATTGAATCTGACACAGGTATTTTGACATGAAATGATAAGGAACTGTTCAATGTCATGTTTGCTTGACTACTGACAACAACAAGAAAAGTTTTTCCTTATCTTAAATTTGTCTCATCAGAAAGTCACAAACATTTTCCATGTTATATATTTAAAACAAATTAAAACTGTTTTACTAGAACACCAAGTTAAATTCTTTGTTTGAAAGGCAAACTCTGGGCAATTATGTCTTGGGCTAGTGATAAGGTCCACAGCATTCTGCTGCTTTAAATTAAGGCTTTTCAACTTCTAAGTAGCCAGGGGCTGAAGGCCCTGTGGGATGCACCAAGGCAAACCACAGGCTCCCTGGGTCACATGCTGTGGGAAAACACCCTTCCTCCCTGCTGCACTGTGCAGGTCTGCACCTCACGCACCATGGCAATGTACAGGCCTGTGCCCTACCCCATGGCTATGCTGCATGGGCTTGCATCCCTCCTACTGCTACACTGTGGAGCTCTAGGCTCACTCAGCTACCACATCTGTGCCATGTTATGCTGCTCTACTCCTGTGATGGGGGAAAGCAGCAAAAGCTGAAGGAAAGAAGGGAAATGGGGCTGCTGTTACAACTTGAGCAAGGAAGGAAGTAATGGCCTGGCAGGAGCTCAGAGACCACAGCTTAACCCCTCACAGGCTTGTGGCTTATGGGCCATTAGTTGGAAAGTCCAGGTTTTAAATTATAATAACTGGCTGCATCTACACATGCACTTTACTGCAGAGTAAAGTGTCACCATCTGTATGTGCAATGGTACTAGGCCACAGCAAACTAATTAATGCCACTATAAGGCAGTACTATCAGGGACAGTACTATCTTACTGTGGAGCAATTGACTGGGTGGTAGGAATAGAGGGCTATAGGTTGTATAGAAGAGATAGAGAAGGGAAAAAAGGAGGGGGTGTTGCTTTCTATGGCAAAGAACAGTACAGGTCAGTCACATCATACGCGCATTTAACTTACGCAAATTCAACTATATGCAAGGCGGGAGGAGGGGCAAGACTTGAGTTTGCATGCGGCGCTGCCGCTTACCTGGAGGCCCATTATGGTGGTGACAGCCACTGCCTCCAAAACCTCCCGCTGTCGCCATGGAGCTGTGCCTGGAGCTGTGTGGCCGGCTGCTGGATGGGAGCAGTAGCGTGGTGGTGGCCGGGCAGCATGCAGCCATCCCCACCACCACCCTGCACTGCGCCACTGCCACCAGCCACACAGCTCTAAGCACAGCACCGCGTGCAAACTCAAGCCCCGCCCCCCCACGTATAGTCACTGATTTTCGCCTTATGTGATTTTCACCTTACGTGCTGACTTTAGCACCTAACCCCCGCGTAAGATGTGACCGACCTGTACACATCTTCCCTAATCAAATTGGGATCAGAGGATGGACAGAGACTCCGCGGGTTAGGATCCAAGGAGGTCGGGGGGAAAGGGACCTGGTGGTGGGGGTCTACTACAGGCCTCTGCACCAAGGGGATGAGCTAGACCAGGAATTTTCCAGACAGCTCTCAAGAGGCTGTGCGGTCTAGAGATATGGTAGTCATGGGGGACCTTAACTACCCAAACATATGATGGGAGGAACAGTCAGCTAGATCTAACCACTCACGCAGGTTCTTAACCTGTATCCAGGACCTCCACCTAACACAGGAGGTAAGGAGTCTCACCAGGGGTAATGCCTTGCTTGACTTGGTGTTGGCCACAGGGGATGACCTGGTGGGGAACCTGCAGATTCAAGGCAACCTAGGGGACAGCGATCACCAAATGATAAAATTAACCATCCAGAGAAGGGTGGGCATTGCACCCAGCAGGACACAGGTGCTAAACTTTAAAAAGGCTGACTTTAATAGTCTCAGAGGACTGGTTAGCGGTACTAGGAACCAAGAACCTAGATGCTTTGGGGGTCCAGGATGGGTGGTCATTCCTCAAGGAAACCATCCTTTGGGCTCAGAGTGAGACAATCCCATGGCAGAGGAAAGGGGGCAAAGGGGCCAGGAAGTCCCTTTGGCTAACCAGGGTCATCCAGGATATCTTAAGGGCAAAAAAAGAAGCATACAGGAAGTGGAAGCAGGGGGTAGCTAGCAAGGAGGAGTACACTTCTTTGGCCCAAGCCTGCAGGGAGTCAGTCAGGAAGGCCAAGGCAGCTCTAGAACTCAGGCTAGCGGCAGGGATTAAGGACAATAAAAAGTCCTTCTTTAGGTACATTGGGAACAAAAAAAGGGTTTGGGGTAGCATAGGGCCCCTACAGAAGAGGCTGGGAGGCTTAGTGACAGATAGCAGGGACAAGGCAGAGCTCTTCAATGAGTTTTTTTGCCTCTGTCTTCTTAAATAAGAATTTAGACAAACCCTCAATATGCATCACGGACACCAACAAAGGGAACATCAGCCAACCAACGGTCAGTGCTGATACAGTAAAAAGACACTTGGAGGGACTGGACATGTTCAAATCACTGGGACTGGAGGGACTCCACCCACGGGTAATGAAGGAATTAGCGAGTGTCAGAGCAGAACCTCTGGCAAGGATATATGAGCACTCATAGTGCTCAGGTCAGGTCCCAGAGGATTGGAAGAGGGCCAATGTCTCCCCAATCTTTAAGAAGGGGAGGAAGGAAGATCCCAGGAACTATACACCAGTCAGCCTTACCTCTATCCCTAGGGAAATCCTGGAAAAAATTATCAAGGAACACATCTGTGGGAGCCCGCTAGCTAATGTGATGCAGAGGGGTAACCAACATGGGTTTATAGCAGGCAGGTCCTGCCTGACTAACCTAGTTTCTTTTTACAACAAGGCCACCAAATGTTTAGATGCAGGAGTCGAGGTGGATGTTATCTATCTGGACTTCAGGAAGGCCTTTGACATGGTATCCCATACCATCCTTATAAATAAACTGAGGAGATTTGCCTTGGATGATTATATGGTAGACTGGGTAGCAAACTGGCTCAAGGGTCACGCTCAGAGAGTGGTGGTGGATGGGTCAGTGTCAACCTGGAAAGATGTGTGCAGTAGAGTCCCCCAGGGCTCAGTTCTGGGGCTAATGCTGTTCAACATCTTCATCAGTGATCTGGATGAGGGGTGGGAAGCATCCTGTCCAAATTCATGGATGACATAAAAATATGGGGTGAAACCAACACTCTGGAGAGGAGGAACCAGATCCAGGCTGACCTAGACAGGTTGGGGAAGTGAGCAGAGAGCAACAGGATGCAATTCAATAAGAACAAGTGCAAGGTGCTGCATCTAGGGAGAAAGAACTGCCATCATACCTATAGCCTGGGGGGCGACCTTCTCAGCACCACTGAGGCAGAAAAAGATCTTGGAGTCACTGTTGACTCCAGGATGAACATGAGTCGTCAATGTGATGAAGTAGTCGGCAGAGCCAATTGCACCTTGTTGTGAATCTGTAGGTGCTTCATAAGCAGGTCCAGGGAGGTGATTCTCCCTCTCTATATGGCACTGGTCAGGCCACAGCTGGAGTACTGTGTCCAGTTCTGGATGCCACAGTTCAAGTGGGATGCAGACTACCTGGAGAGGGTCCAAAGAAGAGCCACTCTCCTGATTAGAGGCCTGCAGGGAAGGCCCTACAAGGAAAGGCTAAGAGACCTTAACCTCTTCAGCCTCTCCAAAAGAAGGCTGAGAGGGGACAGCAACATGAAGTAGGTGATGATCTGTTTCCCAGGGCACCCCCTGGAACAACAAGGAACAATGGCCATAAGCTACTGGAGAGAAGGTTTAGACTGGACATTAGAAAAAAGTTCTTCATGGTCAGGGTTGCCAGGATCTGGAATGGGCTTCCAAGGGAGGTGGTGCTCGCCCCATTCTTGGGGGTCTTCAAGAGGAGACCGGACACGCATCTGGCTGGGTTCACATAACCCGAGGTTTGGTGACCCTTTTCTTGTCTGCCGGGGGCAAGGGGTCAGACTAGATGGCCCACTGAGGTCCCTTCCGACCCTAGAATCTATGAATCTATGAACTGATTAAATGCATGTGTAGACACTGACCATGGGCATAAATTGCCCCAGGTCAGCCTAGCCAGAAGGGGGCCTGCTGCCTTGCTGTGGTCCTGGGTGCACGTGTAGATGCTGTGCCAAGAGTAGTTTACTCCAGCTCAAACTGTCTTGGGGTTATTGTTTCAAATTAATTGAATGTATAGACGTACCCACTGCTTACTAAACATATTTTACCCTGTTTTTGTAACAATGTCGCAAAAGAGCAGAATGACAAAGATTGGATACATGGAAAAAGGGAGAAAAAAAGCTTAATCTTTCAACAACTGACTACATTTATTATTTTGCATTATAAGTCTATAGTCATTATAATTAGGCACATAGGATTTTACCAGTAGAAAAATAAAACTTTACCAGCTTTCTATAATTTAAAAACATGGAGAATATGTTCATAGAAATAACAAATGTGAAAGGTGAAAGTCAAACTCTAAGTACCTACTCAACATGGAATAACCTTCTGAATTCTATAGGACTGACTGAAACTAGCAGCTGTGGTGGTCTACGCCTTCCAGAACACCACAGATCTTGTTTTTTCACAAGTCAGTCTATAATGGAAAGTCTTATTTTGTAACATGCACTTGGCCTTGGTGAAAAAAATATCTGTTTGGCATTTTTATCTTTTGTAGAACTATAGCACTAAATGAACAGTAACTTCAAGAGTAGAGCTGTCTACTAGGACAAAAGGAATAACATATGCAAAGTATTATCTATAATAATAATAGGCTTATTCTGTCTGTCCAGAGCACTCGGACTGGTTGTCTCATCAGCCAATCACAACGCTTACTGAAACAACCAATCGGAATGCTCCAGACAGAATAAGCATGTTACTATTATGGATCCTAAGGCATTTAAAAGATATGCAGGCAAATCAGAGCTAGAATGAAGCATCAGGACCCCTGCCATGGAGCGGGCAGGCTCCACCGAAGGGGGGGAAAAAAGATGCGCTGAGGGGCCTGATCCTTTCTCCACCAGGAGATGCAGGCAGGCTCTGGGAGAAAAAAAAAGAAAAAAGAATAGGCCCCTTGCTGCTTTTTATTCCCCACCTCAGCAGAGCCTGCCTGCGCAAGCTGCCTCTGGGTCACACAACCCCTGAGCTGTAGCAGAGCCCAGTGTTTCCCTCTGTGGCAACGGTGCCCACCAGAGCCGCCCAGGCAGGGTGCTAGCTCCATGGATGCAGCCCCAGCTTGCAGGCAGCACCCGCTGGATCCAATGGTGCATGGGGCACTGGAAGCACAAGCATGCTTGAGAAAGCTCGGGCTTGGTGGGCTTCCAGCACCCTGTGCACCACTGCCTCCCTGCTACCTGGGACCACCTAGGAATGGGCTGGCTGCCCCAGGAAGGTGGCAGGAGGGCAGCTGGGTGTGCTGGCAGCCAGAGTAGGAGGTGGGGATGGTGCATGGGCACTGGAAGCCCACCAAACCCAAGCTTCCCCGAGCACACCCGGGCTTCCATCCCCGCCACCTTCTCTGGATAGGGCCCTTGTACACATGAGGAATATCTGTAATTTGTTACATAGCAAAATCAAATACATGGGATGTGTTTTAGTTTGCTACATAAAAAGTCATTTAAATTGAAATATACCATTGAACATGAACACTGTTACAAAAGTTAATCTTCACATGCCACAGAACATGTATACTGTTACACACACAGTTAAAAAGGGCAATTAAACCACTAAAACAGGAAATTTTCTCATGTGTACAAGGGCCCTTAGTCACGTGTACAAGTGCCCTCTTATTCTATGGCTAACAAGTCACAAGGTCAGACTTTTCACAAAATATGTATTTATATTCCTAAGCCTGTGTTTACACATGGACAGCTTTATGTAGCCTTTCTGAGGGTGAGAAGTTTTGATCCTGTTAAAGTATTCAGTCAAAGAATAACTAAATATCCTGTATTTAAAGAAATACTTTTGCAATAAAAATTTAATCGTAAATGTTTTGTGGGTTTCTGCTAGTTATGAATTATTTATTTTCAGTGCTGGCCACTACATGATAAGGGTGCACACATTAATCCTGTGGCTCAAAATACTCTATTGCAGGTAGCATTAAACACCTGAAACCTGTTATGGTACAAGAGCGAGTTACTTTAAATCTAGATTGGAAAAGTTCTTTTGTGAGGCATAACATGGGTCTGTAAAAAGAAAACATGTGCTTTGCCATTTATTGGGGTTTTTTTATATACCATATGTTAAAATATGATCTTTTAGTACTTTGGTCCATTTTACTTTTTATGGGTACTTTCAGGATAGGGGAGAACATAGAATAGTATTAGAAAAAGGGAAATTTACAGAAAATGGGTAAACGTTTAAAAAGTACTCAAGCACAGCTACATATATCATGTAGTGGGCAGCACCGAAAATAAATAATTCATAGTAATACTTTGCATATGTTATTCTTCTCTTTCCAGTGGACAGGTCTACTCACCAGGAAATGCAGGCTAGACCAGCTGGGAGATAGGGGAAGCATGCAATTGCTATAATAGACTGCTCTTTAAAAGCTTCAGAACCAGAACCATTGACTAGCAAGAGCCTACAACGGAAAATCTCTTATTTGTTTCACCTGTTACAAGTTCTACATCAAATAAAACTTGGTCAGCGAATAGAAGACAGCTGGGAGACTCTTTAAGCATGTTCCCTGAGAGACAGTTGAGCTAGCTGGAGGGCACAACTCATTCTTGCAATTAGTTGCTTTGCTTGGAGAGTTGTGGAGGCCTTCAGAAGTTCTGTGGGTTAGGATCCATGAAAACTAATTTTCTTTTTACAGGGCTCTTAATTAGACAGGATTGGTCATACTTCATTAGAATTTGCATAATTGTAAGCAAAAGCTATACACATATTTGTATGTTAATTAGTGCATATATTCATTATTCTTAGAAACAGATGGCTATCTTATGATAAATAACAATAGCCATATTTTGCATTTAGTGACCAACTGTGAAGTGATGTAAAAAGAAGACAACACTATCCGTAGTATACTGATAGAGAAAGTAAGCTATAGAGAAACAGAACCTACATGGCAGTTTTATGATAACAATGGGTCTATAGCTCAGGTTTCTTGACTCTCACTCCTGTAATCTATCCACTATTTTTAGCTATTTACACATTAATTTACGTATGTATATCAGATCAGCTTATTTACCATCAGAGCATTTTGCTCAAGGTACAGAATATTTAAATTTCCCTTATTACAGTATCTTAAGTAGGACCAAGCAGTGCCTCTTTCTTGTTCTGCTTCCCCCACTCTCCAAAATAGTACATTGGTATGGTGCATTGGTATGGTTACAGCAGCACATTTTGTTAGCACATTAAATATTTGGACAGGACAGATTCATTTTATTTATTTATTTATTTTGCCTAGCAATTTCTACTCAAGAATCAGCTAAAGTAATATGTGTGCTGAATACACTGTAGAAAACGGAACATTCTGCCTTTCAGAGTTTTGACTGAAAACAATTGAGAAAAATATATTACTTCCTTTGTTTTCCCTGAATTTGCTTGAGCCTCCCCATATGAGACCAGAGCTTCCCAAGTGAGCTGAAGGCTGCATATGAGAAATGTTGCCTTAGACATACCCACCCATTAATATGTGTAACAGCATCTTAGAATTCTCTGTATGAATCACAGCTAAATGCACAGTGATCCATAAAATAAAATGTAACATTTTAATTCATAAGAAAATGCTATTTTAATTAGTTAGAATCCTTAATCTTGCATATCCCTTTTTTAAAACTTGCACGTCTTTAAGAAAAGAGCTATGCAGAAAAATGGAGACTCCAAATTTCTGATTAAAGTAAAAAACCAGAAATGCTAATTTTCTGTAACCTTTTTCATTTTTTCTTTCTACAATCATGTTGATAATATTTGTAAAAGATTGTTCTTAGGAACAATGGGATTAACAGTATACTAGATACTGTATTCTTTTCATCTCTCTCCCCAGTGGCATAACCATCCTCAACTGAAATACCCATAGTGGTACTGTAGTGAAGGTTAGTACATAATTTGTTTTTTGTTTTCTTTTTCTGGTTAAGTGCACACAAAAACACTGGGGATATAATCTTTTGTCTTCTCCATTTTGTGATATAACTATGTACAATGCATGTAAACTATTGCACTGTTTCCTTCTTCATAAATATGACGAAAATACATTTGAGAATATTTGAGCAAAAGAGAAATTATTCAAAACTGAGTTAGAAATACAGAGCTTTAAAGGTTAATTTTTAAACAGATAACAGGAAAAGGGGAAAACAGGAACATTTATTTAGCAATTTAATCCAATTATTAATCCTACCTACCCATCTCACATATCAAAAAAGATGATTTTGTAGCTGCTGTAACCATACCAATGGTGATCCTGGGTATTACTGTAAACTGCACCTGACTGGAGGGCCTGGTGGCAACATGGTGGGGTGACCTATGATGAGGTGGGTCCTAATATATACCACAGTGTTGCAATCTTCAAAGTAAAACAAGGACAGGATGCCTCAAAACCCTAGCCCCCACTGCCTTGTGGGTATTCCTTGGATGGAGAAAGTATAAGGGACATCCATAGGTAGATTAATGGATAGGCCAGCTGGGCCCCAGCCCAGGGGCCACTACCAATTTGGGGCCCCCATGATATTCATCAGCAGGGAAGCAAAAGCTGGGGTTTTAAACTTGGCGCCAGTCTTTGTCTCCCAGGAGGGAGACAAAAATGGTGCCAAGTTTAAAACTGCAGCTTTCGCATTTGCTTTCCTGGGAGCTGGAAGTGGGGCCCCACCACCAATGGGGCTGGAGGGACCGGGGCTAGGGCCAGGCCAGTCCAGGATAGCTGTGCTGCACCTGGAGGAGGGTCCGGGCTGGGCCAGCTCCACCGCGCCTGTGGGGTTGGGGGGCAGGCTAAGCCAGGCTGGGGGAGCTGAGCAACATCACACCTGGCAGGGGCACCTCTGTCGGTGGGCAGCAGCATTGGGAAGGCCTTGGGTGATTACAGCCCTCCCAAATTTCAGCTTAGCCCCCCTGTAGCCACCCCTCCCAGTGCTGCCACCTGCCCTCAGAGACACGGTGTGGCACTCCTGACCCAGCCCAGCCCCATGCATGTGCATAGCTCAACGGGACACAGCCAGGCAGCAGCTCCCTACAGATAAGTGTAACAGGGGTCAGTTGGAGAGCTAAACTGAGCTGCAGGCAGCCTATAGCAGGGATGGGGGAAGAGGGGGCTGTCTCATTGTGATCAAGAGTTTGGGAGGGGGGAGTTCCTGTGAGGCAAAAGTGTGCGTGTGTGTCTGCTCTGTTTGCATGTGCATCTGTGTGTGCATGCATCTGTGTATGCGTGCACGCATGCATGTCTGTGTGTGTGCACATCTGTGTGTGTGTGTGCATCTGTATCTGTGTTCATGACACAGAGAGTGTGTTCGTGTCTGTGTTTCCATTTGCAGAGAGTGAGTAAGAGTAAAGTGTACACTTGTCTATGTGCACGCTTGTGTGTGTGTGTGTGTGTATGTTTGACTGTAGCAGGGGAGGGACGGTGGGAAGCAGGAAGAAGATGTAGCCCAGCAGGGTCCACCCAGCCTCTTCCACCAGCACTAGGACAGGAACAGGCCCCTCTCCTCCCCTGCAGCCCAGATCCCATGTGGGGAGGGGCCCTCCAATTTTTTGTGTTTGTCCAGGGCCCCATTACATCTTAATCCACCTCTGGGGACATCACCCTTACAGAAACATGCTCTTGCTAAGGTGATAGGCAGTCAGCAGCAGTTCTCATATGTTGCTGCCTGGCAGAAGCTACAATCATAGAGGCACTGAATGTCTGGACTTGGTCTGGCCTTTAGACTCTGTCTCAATGGTCTAAAGGGGGAAGGGTAGGTCTTGAGCAGCCTCCACTCCTCCATACTCTTGTCTCGGCATACGCATCAAAGGTCTTGGTGGGATAGTTGCAGGACCCAATACAAATGGCTTCATCAGGCACCTGACTAGATCTCTTATGCATATACCATGATCCAGAGGATCGACAGTGACCTACTATTATACCAACCATGAAAGTTCAACTCAGTATAATTTAGGAAAATGTACAATAGCTTATGTGACAATAGGGCTTTACTCTTAAGCCTTTTAAAGTCCAATAAGTTTGCATTTAAAGATGAAATTGGGATACAGTGGACTAAGTTACTGAGCTAACTGTTCATATCAACGTTTTTATCATGTCTGACTCATGAACCCAAAGTACATTCCTATTGCTAGTAATGGAAAAAGGAATTCAGTAGATAATCATTATATAAATCAATTGAAAACTTAAATTATTAAATAGAATAAAGTGAAGGCTTTAAAAACATAGTGGTCTGATTAAAAATACAAGATGTATCTAGATGTAGAAACTACCAATCATAGCAATAGAAAACATTATTACAAGAACATGCTCACCAGCCTATGTTCCACATAATCCATTTACAGAATGAATTTACATTAGTCAAAGTTGTTTTCTGTTGTAAACAGAGGAGCTATGAGAAATACACTAAAGGCAATATTTCAACATACTTTCTAAACTTCCTAGCAAGTGTGGAGATGATCAATAACCTTTTCTGTTAAATAGCTAGTAAAATGATGGGAGGTGCTCAATCATTTGGCTAATATATATTTATGCAATTTAAAATAGTCTAAAACTGTATCATTATTCATGTTTGAATTTGGCTACTTTTTAAGTGGGTGGTTTTTGCATCATATAGGCAAAGACTTTTCTTCAGTGTACAAATAGGAGTATCCTTTTGGATGAAAGTACTCATAAGCAAAACATACTTTCCAGTTTTTATTTGTACCCATTGCAGAACCCTCAAAAGAAAATGTTTATTCTGTTATCTAGGTGCAAGGTAGTTCTTGCATCCTGTACATTTTTTGTTTGTTTGTTGTGAGCTCGGGTTCATTTAAAGAGCTGCTTTTCTCCAATTCAATGTGTTATAACTACCAAATTCAAATTCAAAGTATAAAATAAACATTTGGGCTAAGGACAGACATTCAAACAGCCTAAGCCTGAACAGATTCCATCTTTGCAGGTTAGTTTAACCTGGCTAAGCTAAACCAGTTTATAACCATACAAACATCCCCTCTGGACTGAAAAAATGCAAGCACATGCTAGCAGTGGCTCAGGCTAGAAGCTGGGATGGGGTGTTAATGCAGCCCTTCCTGCCCTTCCACAATGCTGAGCTGAGGGGAGCATGGCCAGGCTCTGGAAAGATTAGCGAGGGGTCCCCCTCCTCCTGACCAGCCCAGCAGGGAGTTGACAGCACAGTGTTTATCACCCCTAACTCAGTGTTTATCAGCCCATTAAGAAAACAACAGGGGGACATTACCAGCTATCTGTTGATTCTGCCTTTGTCCTGTCTGCCATGGCATGGACTGTAGCCAGCATGTGGTCTGCTAGCTAATGCTGAGAGGTGTCTCTGTAAGGCAGAGGAGACAAGGCAATCCCTGCTTAGCAGGGAGTGGGCAGGGGGGCAGGGAGTAGGGGGAAGCCAGACAGATGCCTGCAGTCTCTGCCGAGCTCCAGCCAGGAAGGAGAGGGGAGGGGCCAGCCCTGCTATGGACCAGAGAGCCCCACCCAGGCCAGATCGCATGCCAGGATGCTGGGGGAGTCTGGTGTAACTTAAACCAGGAAGGGATCTTGGACAGACATTGCAGAAACCAGTTTGACCCAAATCAGTTAAGTCAGATACTACATTCAATCAGGTTTATCTCAAATCGGTCTCAGTCATTTTCAAGCTGTGTACTGATCATCTGTTCTGTTACAGGTTTAAACCAGTTTCTGATCACTTAAACTGGTCTATGTGTAATGTCTGTCCCTAGCCTTGGTCCATTTAAATGCATACTACAAAAGGGCAATGACTTTTTTGTTTTAAATCTCAATCGCCTCATGAAAAGCAGATCTAATAGTTCCCTATGAGCTAATAGTTCACCCAGATTCATTATTTAATTCTAGTCAGAATTATTTAATTCTAGTCTCCCTGAAAAAGCAACATATACAACAGACTAGATATTTTATTGGGTGATTCTTTGAACATACTGAAATATTAGTCCTGGGAAAATATTCTTTGTTGTACAGTTTGTGCGGGCTTTCCCCCCTCTCTCCCCTATCTCAATTAAGGTGTGAGGAAGAGAGCAAAACCAACATGTCCTGTACTCCATCTGCTTTCAGAGAGGTAGGAATGAATACTAAAAGCCTTGGCTCTGCCACCTCCAACCTACTTGTGTAGCTGAGATGGCTAAGGAAAGAGAGAATCTGTACCTACCTAGAGGTGACACTAATTATTTCTCTCAGAAAACATGGAACAAATAGTGACTCCAATCACAAAACTTCTTTCAAAAACTCTTCCTGAAAAAGCTCAGTTCAATGCAGCTTCCTAATCAAGGCTAGAAGCAAAAGCTCAATCTAACCCAGAGGGGGGGCCAAAAACTCAACTGGAACTATTTACAGACTGAATGATCACTATGCAGCCAGTCAGGGAAGTAAGGGATGGAGCATCTGTGTATTACCCATGCCATGAACTGTAGCATGGGAAGGAAAAGTAGATCCTCAAACCCAGTACTTGTCCTACCTAACTCCAGGTATATAGTACTGGAGTAGAGAAGGAGAACTGGACACTGCCACTGCTCTGCCTCCTTCACAGTACACTTCTACTGGCATGCAAGTTGACATGGACTGACATGCATAAGCCCAGCAGAGTACTTCCTCCTGAAATAGTGAAGAAAACAGGAGACCAATTGTGACTCAGAGTAGCAACTTGTTCCCCATACAGGTCCCAGAGCAGCACACTTGCATGTTGCCCATTGCTCTGGGAAAACTGCAAAGTGGTGTGACGTGGTACAACAGAGGAGCCAGCACACAAGGAGGTGGAGGAGGGCCTACTTTCCCACCTGCATGCTCCAGTGGTATAGGGAGCAGCCTATGCACATGGTGCCAGGGGAGCTTGCAGCCAGGGAGGTGAGAGTGGGCTATGGCTCCACCAGTACAGCCCCCAGTTGCTAAGTTGGACAGCCCCACTCTAGAATAAACTCCTAGCAAAATCAAGAACATTATTAAAATGCTGAATAGACTGAAAGTAGGAAGTAATTTGCAAAGGAAAGATACTGCACTTTAATCTACTCCCAGATAAGCAATGTGTGTTACTGAACAGGAGGTAGTGTCTCTTCTGACTCAGCAAATTAACTGTGAAAAATGGACTGAATATGCTAAATTCCCAACATGTCTTTAAGCTGTGCTCCAGTCATAAAGCTACCTAACTGCATGAGTTTCACCTATTAGACTTTCTCTTAAAGTTTATTGCTTAAATATAATGATTTTTAAACCAAAAAGATGAAGCTATTATTAAGAGTAGGGCCAAAATAATTCCTAATTAAATTTCACTGATTTCAATGAAATTACAGTCATTTAAATCAGGGGTGATTTTAGCAACAGATTCTCATTCTCCTTGGGCCTGATCTAATTCTACTGAAGTCAATGGTAGAGGGGAATTTCACGTGGTGTTTATATCAAGCAGACTAAAATTTAAATGAAAACATATTTGTTTTGTTTATATCAATGGTTATTGAAAACTTTCAGGTCCCCTCTCTATATATCTAAAAACAAACTTTTTTTATTTTTTGACAAAAAGGATTTTTTTGTTGTTGCCAAAATGTTTATTTAGTCAAAAAAAAGTAATTTTCCATCAAAAATCTGTTTTGATGGAAAAACTTTAGCTAACTCTACTTTTTAGGGGGTTATATATTTGGAAAAAAATAGGCAAGCTGATTATAAGAGCTATTAGGAATTGGGCATTCAGATCACTGAGGCAGCTTTGAAAGTAATAGTCTGATTTTATATGACTTAATAAATATTTGATGTTTGCTACTCTCCTTGTCTAATCAGAAATGTAATTCATAAAGAAGGTCATAATTACCCACATTGTGAAAACCAACCCTTTTTTTTAACTCCATAGGAAAACACCACAATACTTTTATCATTTTCAAGTTAACTTAATAAAGAAAACCAAGAGCCAACAGCTATTCCATGTTGACTGAACATATATTTTTGGCTACCGCAAACCTTCAGAGCTTCAAACCTTGAAATGTTTTATTCATTCTTTCACAGCTTCCCTTACTCTATAATTCTCATAGCAGCAATTCAATTTATATATTCTCCTCAGCCCTATGAAGTATGATAAAAAACAGAAGTGTAGCTGAACATGACCAGTTCACAGCAGATAACCCAAACTATTCACTAGAATTTGAGTTATTTTTAAAGATTGGTACAGAGTATGGTTAGAAATCAGTAGCACTGAGGGCCTCAAAACTAATATGATTTGGTTTGCTGCACTCAAGCCTCTTAGTATCATTCCTCTGCTGCTTTTTATGAAAGACACTGGTAGACCCACCTTCCCTTGGGAAGGTAATATATTGATCATAAATTTATTTCCATCTTGGAAATTGTTTTAAGAAGAAAATCAACTTCTTGTTTATTAGTATTTGTGTTATTATTGGGCAGTTTAACCAAAGTTTACCTCATTCTACTTTAGTCAGACACATACTAGGATGACAAGCTAACACACTGAACCTAGTAATACTGAAAAAAATGTCTTACATATTGTCAGGAGTTGTCTTTCCATTAGAAAGTAAAGTATCAGTATCAATCATGCTAAAAATTAGATTTTGACAAACTCCAGTAAAAAGTGTCATACTGAATTGCTTTTGATGAATCAAAAACTATTAACAATTTGAGCAGTAGAATGTAATTAGGTAAGTAGATGGATTAATTATTATTTAAATGCCAAGTAGAAGGGAAAATTGCATTCATTAATGTGGATAAGTCAGTATGAATAACATCAGATTTAATTTCCCATCGACAAACCTTGAAACTGAAGGCCTTTATGGAGGGACATCAACATTAGGTATGACAAAAATACTTCAAAATATCTTATTCATTAACACTGTCAAATATTACAGTTGTTACTAATATCAGGCAAAACAAAATTCTCTGGCTTCATTGTTTGCATTTAGCCCATATTTGGTCTCACGCTTTTCCATCCAAAATTAATAGGATCTTTGGCACTGATTTCATTGGATGCTGGATTGTTCAGCCCATTTTCTATTAGAGCTACAAATGAACCATATTTGAGCTGTTAGACTTGCCTGGAGTATGCATAATATATCAATTTTAGTTATACTTTGAAAATATGAAATTCATTGGAAGAAAATTATTTCACATTTATCAAATAAATTACTTGCATCTAGATAGTAGTGCCCTCAAGAGACAAATGTGAAGATCTAAGAGGTAGGCAATTGCTTACACAGCAATACAAATGGTCTAAGTAACAATTATGCTAAAGACTGTATCTTTAAGCACCCCCACAGCTGAATAACTGGAGCACAACCATCCCAGCCATTATTTAGCTTTGTTTCTATCTGTTAATGTTATCAAGATAATCTTTACAAAGAAAAAGGACAGATTTCTTTTTTAAGTCTGCTTCTATTTCTAGGATCATAAATTTCCAAGAGTCAAAGTGACTCTAGGCAGACTGTGACAGCCCAGCACCAGGAGCTTGTGCCTCTCAGCCAGAGGCCAGATACAGGTCAGAGCTAACTCAGTATTGAGGATACACCTCAGCTGATCAGCAGAACTAACTGCCCAGAGAAAGGAATATGCAGTGCTATTATACTATATGTTATAATGATATCTATATGGCCATTGTCCTCGTGTCATTGGTAGCTTCAGAAATAACTGCCTCTGACAACAAAGCAGTTCCCTGTTTTTTTCACATGGCCCAATGCAATGAAAGCTTAAGAGATGCTTACATGAGATTTAAAAAGCTTGACTCATGGAGGAAAGTAGAAAGGCAATTTAATCTACATTTGTGCCTTCTAAATCCTAGGCTATTCTGGGACCTAGAGCAGGGGTGGGCAAAATACAGCCTGCAGGCTAGATTCAGCCCACCGAGGGATTCTGTCTAATCTGCAGTGGGTCTTTCAGGTCTTCCCAGCCCAAGCATGCTGGGCCATAATGCATGCAACTGATCCTGCCACCGCCAGGCACACAGTGGGACTGGGGTGGCATGGGGGCTGGCTGGGCTTCCTTCTTGGCAGTCCCAGCAGCAGCAGCTCCTTCTGGCTGCCACTGCCAGCAGACTCAGCCTAGCTGCCCATGCACCCTGGGCTGTCCATCTTGCACCCACTGCCAGGGGTGGGACCCACGTGGGCATGGCACATGGCCGGGTGGATGGAATGGGGCTGCAGGCAGGCAGGCAGAGAGCAGTGTTCAGGAGCAGGACAGGTGGGCAAGGCCAAGATCATGGGGTGGGATCATAGGGTGGTCACAGCATGAAGCAGAGCCATGGTCTGCTGCCCACATGGCTCTTCAATGGGCACAGATTCCATGGGCAGGGGCATGTGGGGAATAGATGGCAGCTCTGCCCCAGCCCGGAGCCCCGTACTGTCACCACCCCGCAATCCCGGCCCTGGCCCTAGACACAGATCCCTGCCTGCCCATGGCTCTATCCCATCCACCTGGCCACCCACTTTACCCACACAGGTCCTGGATGGTTTCCATGGAGACCCTGGGATCAGTGGGCAGTGACAGTATGGGGCTAGGGGCTAGGGCAAAGCCACAATTTGCTCCCTGCATGCCATTTCCCACAGAACCAGCACCTGTTGCAGATGCAGGTGAGCAGAAGATCATGGGCCCCAGCCCCACACAGTCACTTAGCCCCACTCTGTCACTGCCCCATGATCCCAGCCCTGGACCCGCGCACCCATCCCACTTCTGGATGCCACTCCCTGCCCACCCACAGCCCCATCCCAGCTGTCCAGCTGAGCAAAGAGCAGAGACACATAGGGAGTTTTGGTGAGCTTTGATGCAGGAGGGTGCTAACCCAGCCTGCAACATCTTACCAAAACTCCGTATGAGGCCCACGGTTCCAAATAATTGTCTGCCCCGGGCCTAGAGAAATACCTGCACGGCTTTGGAAAGTATGTAAGCTACAGCACCATCCATAAGCTTGCTACAGAAATATAATGCATCAATCAAAATTTTCAGAAAAACATCCAAGCTTTATTTTAAAATGAGTGAAGAATGCACCACAGCCCATTGTAAGTTATTTCAATAATTATAATTACTCTAACTTTTAAAACTGTGAGCCTTATTTTTAGTATGAATATATATTTAAGTTACATTTAAAATGTTTGATTCTTAAGCAAGTATAAATTTCTTTATTGTTATAATGTATCAATATGTCTTACATTTAACAATATATTTACATGTAGATTCATATACATATTTCACACACGCCACAAGTTTGCTAACATTTATTCTGCTCATCAGTATACAAAGCTATTCCACCAGATTCTTTCAGCTATATGGGCTCAACTTCTCAAGTACTAAAGAGAGAAATGACTTTTTATATGTGAAGTTGAACATTTTTCTATGCCATTGTATTGTATGTCTACCATATTTATCTATATAAGAGCAATGATCATCTTATTTTCCAGTGAATCTGCCAACTATTTTAATTTCAGCAAAGAGAAGCTACTTACTAATAAACAGAACTCTTCAAAATGTGTTGTCTATATGCAAATTTAATTGTAAATGAGCATGGGCCTCAAGCACTCATGCTCTCAGAGCGTTTGCCGTAGTAGAACTCATACAGTATCAATGTGCTGCACTCATCCTCGGGCTCCACATCAAAGTCAAAAGGAAACAATGTACAAGTTATTTTAACGGCAGAATCCCAAAACAGCAGAGACTTCAAGGAAGAGGGAAGGAGGTTACAATCCTCATTTGGCCTGCATATCACAAAGAACTTAAACTGATGCTAGGTAACTTTCTCTTTCAAGTGTTATTTCTGTCCATATGCTGAGTCTATAGCAGGGGCGGGAAAAATAAGGCCCATGGACCAGATCCAGCCTCCCTAGGGATTCCATCTGGCCTGCAGCAGGTCCCTCGGCCCTGCCAGCCTAGGCATGGGAGGCAGCCTGAGCCATGGCATGTAACTGGTCCCACTGCAATGGGTGCATGGTAGGGTGAGGGTGGTACAGCAGCCATGATCAGCCTCCTGGCAGCCCTTGTGGCAGTGGCTCATTCTGCCTGATTGCCACAGCCAGTCCACCACACACCCACCACTAGGGGCATCAGAAGGAGCAGGTGGGCAGGGTCTCCATGGAGACTGGCCCGGGACCCCCATGAGCAGGACACTCTCAGCCAGGAAGATGTGATGGGGCCAGAGCCAGGCGAAGAGTGGTGTCTGGGAGCTGGAAGTGGGCAGGGGCCAGGGCTAGGATCATGGGACAGTGACAGTTCAGAGCCAGGGCCTCAGGACGAGCTGTGATCTGCTCTCCGCAGGTACCTGCCTGTGGAACCAGTGTCCGTCACAGGGATATGCACGGAACAAAGCATGGCTTTGCCCTGGGCCCTGGCCCCACGCTGTCACTGCCACACAGTCCTGGTCCCACCCACCCATCCAGTTCCTTGATGTTGCTCCCTGCCCACCGGCAGCCCTATCCCATCTGCACAGCCAAGCACACCTTGTCCACGAGAGTCCCAGGCCAGTCTCCCTGGAGACCACCCCCCACACACACACAATTGCCCACTCCATGTAGCACCCCCAGTGGTCGGTGTGGGGCAGACAGGCCTGGAGCTGGATAAGATCATTTGCCCCCCCACCCCCATGCTGAGCCAGGTCAGCACCACCTCCCCACCCCAGCCCACAACAGCTCACCAAAACTCCTTAAGTGGCCCTCCAACCCAAATAATTGCCCACCCCTGGTCTATAGACTCCAAAGTGAAACCAAAATAGTGCCCAGATCACCTGTGCATTAGTCTTAGAGTCCTGTTCAAACAGTTACTGCAGGACTATTTTACAGAGCTGTATCCTCCACTCCTGAGGCTTTCCCAAAGGCATAATGCTGGGCAAAGGTATATATGTAACGCTACATGTGTATATGTAACTCTGTCTGCTAGATACCTTGCAGATGACTGGTAGGGAGGCATTCCACAGAGAAGCCACAAAGCTATAAATGTCATCTGGGCTGTGGCAGAACAAGCTCTGACCCCTTCTAGTGAATCAAAGTTAGCAGTCTCATAGCACTTAAATAGCATCTGACATCAAGTTGACAGTCTCTAGGATTAAATTACTACAAATAACAGATTACCACGTGTACTTTCTGCAAGGCTTATGCAAGTAGAAATACAAAGCTCTCATCACAATAGGCATATGTCTCAGATGTCAAGCAATGAGAATTTGATGAAAACAGCAGGAAGATCTATTAGCTGAGAGAGGATTCAGTCGCAACCTTAAATAGAAATTTGGGATGAGCTTGCAATGGGACCTTCTCTATGTAACAAAAGACTGATTCACCATCAAGGCCTGGATTTCCCCCAACTGTCTCATAAAGGTGATGGTCACCAAGAAAGCTTCTTTCACAGACAGGTGGAGTCTGGGTTCCAATGCAAGTACTCATTTCCAGCCCCACTGGGAAATGGGCTTTCTCACCTTAGTTAGGTCCTTAAGGAACTTTAGATATGCTGGACAGGGGAAGGCAAACTGGCCTTCCTTGTGAGGGTAGAGGTCAGATATGGCACCCTGATGCCTCTTAAATTGATCTGAGGGATACATCACTATCATAAAGAGAGGCTTGTGAGGCTTGCTTGATATTAAGCTGATACAGTGTTAACTAGGTAACTCCATTTAGTCAAGACTGCCCTGCTTCAGACAAGAAGGTCTCTGACAGGAGATGAGTAGGCATGTACTGGCAAAAGCTAACCAACATCCTGTGATGTGAAGAGATTGTTGATCTACTGACAGGGAGTCATCCTTCCATTCTGTGCAAGCCAGTCCTGGAGCTGCTGAACAGTTCACAGACATACAAAAGGATGCATTAAAGCCAGAATTGCCTAAGCTGGGCCAGGACCAGGAGGATGAGCTATTCAGAGATCTGCTTGAATTGGATGTGTGAGTAGGAAGACATATAATAATTTTCTGACTGTGGGATGTCAAAGCTGTTGAACAATGACCTGGGGCTAAGCCTGCCCTACACCCACAGCAAAAGAACTGGTATTTCTTTTGATGTGTGAAGCACACAGCCTGAACAAATGGCCTGTGGAACAGAATCCTTACTTTCTCACTCATGCTTCAGGGAGGTTATCTTGCTTGGGTATTCTAGAGGCTCAAGAAATGTATCTGATAACAGATTTAACAGTTCCCCAGATTGCTGCCTCCCTATAAAGAAGGGAAGATCTCAAACTTCCTTATTTGTTGATTTTGAACAATTTGGGGATATTGTTCTGCATGACCTGGACATAATGCCTGAAGCAAATGTGGGGTAGGAATATCCAGGATGCTCTGCATATCAAGCTGAATTAAGTAGATAGCCTCAACTCCTTGGAAGCCCATAGACCTTGTATATAGGAGTTGTTAATATATATTCCCCATCTTCATGAATAAGTGTCCACCACTGACTGTCGCTGATAGTTGGAAAGAGAGGAATGAGATTACCCTTGTGTATATTGGCTGTGTCCATCTGCTTAGGAATACCTGACCAGAAGGGAAACAGTCACCTCCATGGCAAGGAATATCTCCAAGGGAAATAAACATTCTATAATAGGAGTACCTATAAGGGACCTAACAACATTTAGTAATCTTCAATGTTTATGGGACAGATGTTTCATGTATCTTTTAGTCTTGCTGGATAGCAGACTAGTAGACAAGTCTTGCTGGATAACAGCCTACTGGGGGTGGGAACAAGAAAGCAAATTAGGATTTGCTCCTCCTCTATCCTAGAGATCAGAACCACACAGGGTACCAGGATTCAGGGGGAAGGACACAAGCCTGGGAAGTCTGAGAGCAGAAGGTCCCTGTACCACAGGATCCAAAAGCCAAGGGTCTCCATATCAGGGAGTCTGAGAGCTCAGAGTAGAGTCACAGAATGCAGGCTAGCACAGGCAACTGGTAAGGGGGTGCACAGGGGTGCACATGCCCTCCCTGACAGCTGACACTGATGCTGTCGGTAGGTCTGGTGCCCCCCCTGACAGGGTTGGCAGCTTCTGTGGGTGCCCCCCCCCCCCGATTCAGGAGGCACCAGTCACACATGCAGGCTTGGTCTCAGGCTAGTATTCAGGCAGAAGCAAGGCAAAGGATTCAGGCTAGGCAAAGGTTTAAATCAGGAGTTAGGTAGAGAAAACAGGGAGCCAAGGATCACTAAACAGACAAAGAATCAGAAGCACTGGAGCTAGACCAAAGGGGAACTAGTTTTTGTGCAAGGCTGAAGAGCAATGAAAAGGCTAATACTTATATGCACCTAAATACTCTAAGGAGGACCAGGTGAGGGCACTCATGCAGTCAGCAGCCAGTCCCATCCAAGTTTTCCAGGCCAATTGGAACTAGTCTATCTGCCTGCCACTTTAAGTCCTGAGACAGGGAGAATCAATGAGATGATGCCTGAAGGTAGGGCATGGATGGCCTGCAACATTAAAATTTATGAATGGGAACCTGGAGGGTCTGACTTGTCCATAGAGTCACAATTCAATGACAGGCCCACGGCCAGATGGCCAAATCAAACAAGAGGATCACTGGACAGTAAACGAAAAAACTTTCAGATTTCAGTTATACAGCACTTTTCTCCAGAAAGTATTTAATGACTGCAATATAGCGCATTGGTGTAGGTGTAGAGCCATGGTCATGAGTCAAAGGAAGAATCAAATGAAGAGGCCTCCCTCACTGCCGGGAATTCAGAACCAGAGACAGTTCCCAAAGGCCAGAACCGTCAGACCGAATGATTCTGTCTGTGGTGGCTGCTAGCAGAGACTAGAGGAGCAACAGGGATTCAAGTTCCAGTTGAGCTATCAAATTGCTCAAGCAATAAATCAGATCAGCACTGCAGAAAATAAAGTCATAGAGAAGCAGGCTGGAAGAGATCAGAGGTCATCTAATTCAACCCACTGCCTGAGGCAGAATCACCCCTATCCAAACCATTCCATACAAACTATAACTAAACTCTCCATAAGATTGCCCTCAACCCTGAGACAACCAGTGTCCTAACCTGCCACAGGTAAAGCAGGGGAACCACAGCAGCCAGCTGATACCAACAGAAGAAATGGGATGAAAGGAAGTCATTGTTGTGTACCAGAAATCGTTTAAAAGAAGTTTTGTTCTTGCACTGCTGAAGTTCTCAGTGCCACAGCAAAAGATGCTGTTCCTTTGCTTCTTGGGCACCATTAGAACAAGTTTTCCATACCAGGCATCAGTGGCATCAGTGCTAGGACCTTCTGAGATTTTTCAAGATCTTAGGACTTGAACGGTTTGGAATGGAAGGGAACAAGGACAGGGATACAGAGATCTCCTTGAAGTATTTAGGGACAAGGATTTTCTTTTGGAACTGTCTCTGGATCTGCACCCACCAGAAGAATTCTAGATGGAACAAGCACATTTCCTTCCACACTTTCTAAGTTTGAAGGTCATGTTTTCCAAACCTGTTTTTGCTGTTCTCTTTGGCACTCTTGCCAGTGCATCTGTATCTTTCTTACTGTAAGGTGCTGATGGGACAAAGAGTCCAGCTGTATTTAACCTGCATGGAATATTTCATCATCTGTATCATGGTGATAACTTATTCAAATTGCATGGTATTTCAAATAACTCAAAATGAGGATGGAGAAGATTAGGTTGAAATTTTGAAGGAAAAAAAAAGATGTTGCAATCATTGCTGAATGAATATTATATAAAATTATATGAAAAATTAAAAATGTCATTAAAATGTAACCAATTGTGAGGACTTCCAAGGATATCAGTTGAGAAGAAAAGCAAATATCTAGATACAACTTCCTCTCATTCTCTAAATTGATATAGAGGGGCAGCTGTTGTTTTTTTTATCATACCAGGCTAACTATACTCACTTTTGTTTCAGGGGTACTCTGCACACATGCTCTTGGCCAGCCCTGGCACTAGAAGTAGACACTAGAACTCTTTTATTTCTTTGTTTTATTTTTAGTTTACCCAAACAGGTTATACTCAGAACTCCCAGCAAGAGAAGATATCTTTGCAACTTATTGCACCATGTATCCAGTCAGCCATATAAGTTCTCCTTGTGGGCCTTGTATACAGAGAACCCCAGAACACCTCTTCTCTCTGCAGTACTGATCATCTCCAAGTCAGAGTAATAAAACAACAGAAGCAGAAGCAGCAAATGTTCCCATCACAGAACTACTACAAACATAAATCATTTCTCTAATATTATCAGGACTAATAAGAAGGTATTACAGACAGCTTTATAAATTCTATTTAATTAATATCCTGGAAGTTAGACGTTGGAAAAAAAACACATTATGGTGTTAGTTATAGTGTATTCCTTTAGCAATTAGGCCTTTATCTGTAACTAAGTTTTATTCTTGAGTCTCTGACCAGAATATTTCTAGGCGCACAGCTGCTGCTTACAACATTACCCATGCACACAAACAAAAATACAAGTGTCTGTAATAAGTTACAACTTAACTTGGTCTCATTTCCCTATGAAAATTGATGTTGTGTTTTTCTATCCATGTTATCATATTTCATGTTGAGCAAATTAAAGAGCTACCTCTATGCAGTTTTCTAAAAGCAATGGGCAAAGTTTTATGCCAGTGGTTTCTCTTTCCCAGTTCTTAGGTCAGTTCATCATTCTACAGGGTTTGTTGCTTAGTCATATTCCAAGCTTAGGACTTTCTTCTAGTTTTTTGGAGCTAGAACTGCATTCCTTTGGTATTTTGTACAGTTCTTTTTTGAATTAGATCTCATTTCATCTCAAACATCAGCAACATTGCACAAACAATGGAATTACTTGCCCCTGTATCTAGGGGAGATTGCCAGCCCTAGATCCCTACAAGTCTTTATTTATTAGGGAGAATGCTGTTCTTATGTCACACCTCTTCCCAGCATGCTCAAACAGAAGTCCAAGAACTACATTTCTAGCATTACCTAAGGAACAAAGGAGTTTCATTCTCTAATAATTTAAGTCTCAGTTATAATTAAAGGAGTCAGGAGGTCTGGATTCTGTACCTGGATGCCACAGACTTCCTTGCTAAGTAAATACCACTGTTCCTCAGTTTCTCATCAGTATATTAACTGTAATCATGCTTCACTCTGCCTCTCCACCCTAAGATGGATTACCAGATTCTAGGCTACATTAGCCTGTTTTGATACGGCAGTTCCTGTGTTTCTGTAAGTTGACAGCAATTGTTTCTATTTATGTAGTTGTTCTTCTTGAAAGCAGTTAGTATGACAGAATACCAAAGAACAAAACATTGTCACATAACTGACCTACTGTCTAGACAACCAGAAATATCACTTCAAACACAAACAACTTAATAAAGAGGTGAATGATTTTTAAACTATTTAAAAAAATCAACATTGCTTATTCTTTCTTCCCCTCATGCTCTATATTGTAAAAAGAACTTTTGCTTTGACTTCTTCAATGTTGTTGATTCACTTCACTGCAATATTGAAAAACATTACAGTTCTAGAAGCTTTTTAATAACTGCTGTTACTTACTCTGAGCTAACGTGTCATTTACTCTTAACAGTGAAACTCTTAAAATTATGGTTTTCTATCTTTTCAATTAAGGAGAGATTTACAGAAAAGTCTCCAGAGGAAACACCAGGCTACTGATGACTCTACATTAATCTCCTACACAGCTTTTAGCATCCCTGTGTGGGCCGGATCCTTCTCTCAGTTAAATGAGATTTTGCCACTGTCTCCAATAGAAGCAGAATTTGACCTTTTATTCTACCTAACGAATCTCTATCAGCACAAAGATGAAAAAGGCATATTATGATCTAATGATATCAATTAAACTATGACTAAAAAAGCACAACATGTTACACATTTTTTGATGAAGAGGAAAAATTGTTATTGACTCAAACATATAAAATAAATGAAACAGCTCAAGGAAAACTTTCGGGCTAAAGCTTCTTTACATTTCACATTTCCAACAAGAGAATCAGATTAGATTTTGGACTGTGAAACATTAAGACAAATCATATTTTATTATGAATTATTTGTTGCTATAAGTTTCTCTGGTTCATAAGAAAAAGAGTATTCCATGAAATTCACACCCCTATCTTAATAGCTAGGCAAGAAAAAAATCGAACAAGTCTTTTTTCCAGAGTTGCAAAAAAGTTTCTGTGATTTCATTATCATAAGGCACTCGGGCACATCAGTTCCAAATGTAATATAAATAATGATAGATTTATCCACTCAGATTTCCCTATCAATTATATTTACATGTCAGCCCTTTCTCAAAAGAAGGGAAATAAAGTGACGAAACACATTAGGGGAATAGACATACTGATCTAGGAGCAAAGACTAAAAGAAAAAATAAACCAAAACACAAGGAGTTCGCTAACATTATTTTGGAGTAAGTGGAGAAGATTATAATGAACACGTACAAGTATTGGAAAGTCATGATCAACAAGACAGGAAAAGAATTACATCAAGTGGCATACATTAGGAGAAACAGGATGAAACAAGAAAGGAAATGTCAGGGTGACCATCAAGAAACTGTTTTCAACAATGGATTCTTTAAGACTGAAACTAACTCCCCAAGGGAAGTTATGAAAGAGCTGTTGCTTAGAAGTAAAACCAGATAAAACAAAAGCATTTGAAAAACCATATCTCAGAGATATAATAATTCAGCAGTGGCAGGAAAAAATGAATGAATGTATCTTTTCCAACTCTAATTTTCATATTTTTTTGTTTTGAAGATAAACACAACTCAGAAGGTTTAAAAAGCATAACTGCAAGAAGTGGGCATTTAAGCAACTGCTTTACTGTAGCAAGTGGTCATTACATGGCTTTTAACACAACTCTGAGATGAACACCCTCCATTACAAAGATTACCATCATTCACTTGACCATTTTTGTCTCGTGTCATTTCACCTTTTTTTGAAGGGGAAAAAAATCTAGCTAAATATTACATACTAAGGAGAGGATGAAGGTGGATAAAAAGGATGCCATGGTGGGCCATAGAACTGAGCATATCCCAAATGAATGTCAAATCAAATTTTGATTACATGTAACTGGTTTCAGGAAAGCTGTTTCCCAACCATGGATACATTTATTTTCAATCTTCCTATAATCTCACAGATGTCAATAGTGATAAAGAAGGAGATATAACCATAACAAAAGCTGTTTTAAGAACTTTACCTAAGATTCTATAGATGCATATTTATACAGGACTGTTAATCAAAATGTTAAACTAAATTCTGAATCCATTAATATCAGGATAAATATGGAGTAATTACTGATTCAATTACAGCTGAATAGGACAAGTCTAAGAGAGAGCACAGAACCAAAACTTATTCTACACAATTTGAAACTGCCTGTATGACCCCTTTTTCATATATACAACTTCCAAAATATAATTTATGTATAATACTCAGGATATATATATATATGGATGCCTGAAAGAGGATTAAAAAATTAGGTTACTAAAATGTAATGTCCTAGGGAATTAATATTAAGCATATTAAAACCTCTTACTATACTTATTTAATTTTGCGATTACTATTTCTCAATATTTTGTAGTCTTTTCTGTTAATTTAAGTACAGTAGATGGTCTGGGGTTTGCACCTGCTTCACTGTACTCACTCCCTTCAACACTATTCATATACCAATCAAAGGAGTAAAGCAACAGAAGATGCTTCCTTCTCCCTTCAGAAGGAACAACTAAGCCTTAATTTGGATCTCTGCCCTGCCCTTCACCCAAAGAGAGCAAATTATGATCTTTGAGCTTTTTATCCAGCTTTGATAGCTCATAACATGAACCAGAGTCCTTGCACCTTAAAACTTGATTCTCAAGTCTTTTACAAAATCAAAGCTCTCTCCTCAAAAGAAGCATTGGAGGATTAGGCCTTTAGTCAGCAAAAAAGAATTGGTCTCTATGGGCACATCCACACATGCAGGCACGTGCACTTGCAGCCGCTCAAACAGGAGTGGCATAAATCTGAGCCAGGGATTTTTGCCTCAGCACACATGCCTGGACATGCATTTTGGTGTGGGACAAGTTGTGCCATTTGGGGCAAAATAACTGTGCCCAGCTCCTCCCAGATCTGCAGCCAGGGGGACCTAGAGCCCAGCAGTATAAAAACATGCCCTGGCAAGCAACTGAAGCATCCCTGACCTGTCATGTCCCCTGCCCCTTCTACCCACTGCAGCAGTCTGGCAGTGGGGGCTGCTGCCAGGCTGTGACCTGCAGCCACCTGCAACAGCATCCACCCCTTTGGACCTGCAGCCCCATTCCTGCACACCTGCCAAACCCAAATGGCCTCTGCTTTACATCTGGGCAGCTACTGCCCAGAAGATGTGCTCCTTACGGTGGCCCGCTCTGAATTGTGTCCTCTTGGCCTCAAATGGCCAACAGGACAGCCACCTCATCTGCCTTCCAGCTGGGTCCCCAGTGATGGCCCTGGACAGGCTCCTCTGCCCAGGTTTTGCCACTTGTCTCACCAGCAGAGATCCTGGTGTTTCCTGTTTAAAAATTGCAAATTCTCTGATAAGAAACCCAAATACTCTCATTAAAATACCCCAAATAGTGTTCTTTTGCTATTAAAATGAAATGCCACTATATGTAGAGAGGTCAGTTGGGCAGTGTTTTATTGATATATTTACAAGTTTAAAGCAATTTAGAAGACTACCAGTACCTCTGTCATCATAATAAAATAAATTCTAAATATCTATACACATTGGCATTTACTTTTGGCTTTTTAGGTCATAGAAAAATCAGAGGTGCCCCTACCCTTTTCACTCACCAGGATGTGCAGTCTTGAGTGGCACTAATATGCCAGTGCCCTGGCCCTGCCCTGGCCCCTCACTCTCAACCCATAGCCTACCCTTCACCGCACTCCTGACCTACAGGGACAGGTATGTGGAAAAGGGGTCTCCCCATGTGGGCCCAGTCCACCTGCAGGGCTTGTAGCAGCAGCGGCCACTGGGGCACTTGGGACCTCAAGGCACAGCCCCCACACATGGCGCAGGGCAGTGCAGTGTAATGTGGCTCAGCCCCAGCTGCATGGCACCTGGTGCTGTCTCTGCCACATCACATAGGTGAGGCTTAACTCCACACAATGCTGTGCACCTTTGGGCATCTCTAGGCTGCTTAGGCTGTCATCTGGGACCCCATGCTGCTTGCAGGGACTGCCTGTCATGCCAGGCCAGGTCCTGTATGCGGCCTGACCTGACAGTGCGCAGGGTCGTGCATGCAAGACCTGGCCTGGAACAACAGGTGGTCCCTGTGAGTGGCGTGGGGTCCCAGGTGACAGCCCAAGCAGCCCAGAGATGCCTGAAGGCGCATGGTGTCGTGCAGAGTTAGGCCTCACCCATGTGATGTTGCAGAGACAGCACCAGGTGCCAGGCACCCGGGGTTGAGCCTTGCTGTCCTATTCTATGCAGTGTGGGGGCTGTGCCTCGAGGCCCCAAGCGCTCCAATGACCACTGCTGCTGCAAGCCGTGCAGGTGGACTGGGCCTACGTGGGGAGGCATGTGGGCCCTGTGTGGGGTGGATGAGGGACCCAAACCTCCCAAACCAATCCCCCCTATAGTCCCCAACATCCTCCCAGCCTCCCCCCCACACTTACCTGGAACACAGCCTGGGTCCAGGTCCCTGCAGCCTGCACCACCGTTTGCCCTGCATAGGCAGACACTGTGCTTCAGCACCGGGGCAAGGGGCAGACATAGAGGTGCTCTGGTTGGTTACCAGAGCATCTCTTTGGAGGTTCTGATCCTCCGGTTGCCTCAGGGCATGGTTCCAGACTGGGCCCTGCCCTGCTTCCCCCCCCGTGTTTTATTTTGATACCTGGATATACAAGTATCAAATTTTGAGCCCCCACTGCAAATATGCAGCACAGGAAACTTTTTTTTGTTCCCAGCATACCTCTTGGCACATCTCAAACTGCTTTGAGATGTAGCAAGAGGTACATGCTGGCTCGTTCGGATGTGCACAAATAATTGAATTCTCAGAAATATATGGAGAAAAGGGAAGTTTCTTCAGTGCAGTGTTGTTAGACAGGCATATGGGTTCTTTTTAAATCCAAAATAGAAGGAACCTTTTATATGATCTACTGGTTGATGCAGCTAGTAGCAAGTGCAAATTCTAGTACAAATAGCTGTCACAGTTCTCAGTCTAGCTCCTCTCTCTTTTAATTGATTGCTGCAGTTCTTACCATATTAACCCTTCCACAAATCTTTGTGCTACACTGCAGCCCCAGGAGGTAATTTGGACATACAAGAACTAAAGCTTAAGTAGATGACAGAATTTGCTGTTGGCAAAACTTCAGATGTAAAACTTTATTAGTAACTGTTAAAAATCACAGTGATTTGCATGGTTTTGTAGATTTGGAAAATAATATAGGACACTATGCATGGTAACTATATGAGTACATATGACAGGATGAGGCATGCAATTAGTCATGCATCCTATGTTAGCCCAAGGTAAATCACTAACCAACAAATCATTGCATCTATTGTCTTCATTTTCTCTTTCTTCTCATTATTATTGTACCGTGATATATCTTACTTTACAAGTAAAGCAAGAGCTGTATGAAATCCAGCTTTTTCAGGGGACAACTTTTCTAGCTTTTGTTTCTAAACCAGTTACAACAAGACAATACAGAATTACAAACAAGACATTTGAGCCTAAGAAATATTAGAAACATTACCAAGGAACAAATATGAGAGGGAGCATGACTCAATGTGACCTAAGCCTTCCTTCCTCCAAATTAATTTTTACTAAAGCCACGTCCATTACCATGGAACACATATGGCACTGAAATCCATGTAGCAGTTAATACAGAACTGGCTTTATAGTTTCCATAACCCCAAGTGGCTGAAAACAGGGATTAGGCTATGCGCCATCACCCTTTTTAAATCTTTCAGGCTAAGCGATAGACTTGTCTGGCAACACAAACTTCCCTGCACTTCTACTCTCTAATTTTTATCCTCAATGCACCTCTAAGGAGGAAAAATGAGGAAAGACATCTATTTTTTGTCCAGCTAGAGAAGAATTAGGGGTGAGCAGAGTTGCATTCCAAAGGTTGCAGTACATTTGTTGACCCTTCTAAAGGTAACTGGTTGGTTGGGTAGCAGACCAGCTAGGTACGTGAAATATATACAAATATGGGACCAAATTAGCTTTATGATTTGCACACAATTCATGAGTGAAGGTTATTCTTCCAAGACACTCAAAGCATCTATATGTCATCTAAGAGAGAGAGGTGTTCTCTTTAAGGAAAGGGAGACTGGTTGATCATGCTGAATAAACTTAATGCCACAAACTCAAACCCAAGCACATTTCTCATAGCGTTTGGTTTTAGTGTAGGCTCTATGGAAATATTTTTAGATTAATTTTCATATTGCAGCACGAACTGACTTCAACTGGAAGTGTGGCTCCTTAGCACTCCTGAAAAATCAGAACCTCATGTCTATCCACCATTGTTAAGCAGGACAGCATTTAAGAAAAAAAAAAGATTGCTCTTCAAAAGTTTCACCTGAGAACTCTTAAGAAGCCAAAGTTGACATTCACAGACAGTGCTGACTTATTTAGTGCATTATAACAGGATTTTTCTTACTACCAAATTAGCTAATATTCTGAAAGTGCAGAACAGAAGAGAAATGTGAATAAGAAAATAATTCTATTTCCAATTATAAAAGAAACACTGAAGAATTTTATGGGATTGTTATTCTGATTCATCACAATAAGAATTCATAATTGTTGCTTCTTAGTGGAATTCTCCCTCTCACCACACCTTTCCCCATTGATTCTACAATATATAATACACTACAATGGAATAAGTCCAGCTTTGCTGGACAAACTAGATATAAATAACTATGTTACTGTCTGGATGTCTGGGGAGAATGTATTAACATCAGAGAACAGTTAATTGTGGCAACACAAGAAGACTTTATAGAAAAAAAAGGGAATTGCATTTATTCCATTCCAATTCATAAAAGGCATTATAGATAAAGAAACATTTTGATAATACAAGAAGTACTTGATATTCTACCCAAGAATAACATTCCCATATAGTATAGAGGCCCTGTTACTTATTTGCATACTCCCAATTAAATCAGTGAATTGACAAGCAGGAGTGGATGTAGAGTTTGTAGGCAGAGTGGAAAAGTGGGAAATGTAATTTTATTTGTATGTTAGCCCCTATAGAGGTATAGTTAAGATAATACTTCTAAATAAAAACCCATATTTAAACAATACAAAACAATGAATTACTCTGAGGGTCTGATCTGTTCTGCGTCCCTGAAACCTATTGCCTGACTTCAGAGCGGAAGGGCGAATTACACACTTAGTTCTTGATCTTAACAAAAAAACTCCCCAGTCATCAGGGTTAGGGACAGACATTTAAAAAGCTTGAACTTGAATTGATTCAATCTTTGCAGGTTAGTCTAACCTGGCTAGGCTGAACCAGTTTGTAACTGAGCAGACATTCCTGCTGGACTGAGAAAATGCAGGCACATGCCTGCAGTGGCTCAGGCTAGAAGCTGGGGGGTGCTAGAGCAGCCTTCCCTTCCCTTCCACAGTTCTGAGCTGAAAGGGGCATGGCCAGGACCTGGCAGGATGCTCTGATTAAGGAGGGGTTCTCCCCACCCCACACTGCTCCTAACCAGCCCAGCAGGGAATTGATAATAGAGCATTTAGCACCCCAACAACAAAATAAAAGCCTCTCTCATTGGTTCAAGCTCTTAAACAACTTTTTCCAAGGAAGGAACAGAGGGATGTTAGCAGCTGGCCTGTTGATTGGCTCCTACAAGCCCTAAGTGGACACTGTCCTGTCTGCCTTACACAAACACATCTCAGCATTAGCTAGCATATCATGTGCTGGCTACAGTCTGTGCTGCAAGAGAGGGGAATCCCTGCTTGAGCAGGGAGTGGTGAGGATGGGGCATCAGGAAGCCAAGCAAATGCTGCTGTGCCCGCTGTCTCTGCTGGAGCTCCAGCTAGGGAGCAGAGAGGCAGGGCCAGCCACACTGGGCAGGAACACTGAGCTCCACCCAGGGCTGCAAAGCATCTGGGATGCTGGGGGACTCTGGTTTAAGTTAAACTAGCAAGGGGTCTGGGACAGACATTGCATAAACCGGTTTGAGCCAAATCAGTTACCTCTAATACTACATTCAACCAGGTTTATCTCAAACTGGCTTCAGCCATTTTCAAACTGGTTTATGTGCACTGAACATCTGTTCTATTACAGGTTTTAATCAGTTTCTGATCACTTAAAGCGGTTTATGTGTAATGTCTGTCCCTAGTCTAAAAAAACAGTGAGGATGTCTAAGCTACACATTCAACTGGGAAATACTTAGAGAATATCTGTAGGTTCAGACTAGACACAGCCATACATTTTACATACACACAGACATACACATGAATTTATTTATGACATTATACTTACACAATACATTTAGTACAAAATATGCACTTGAAAATATTTTCTGTAGGCCATCATTTGAATAGAATAGTGAAGAACCAAATCACCCATAATGCTGGAAATTCCTAAATTTGAACTCTTACCTTTCCAATTTGGAATGAAAAAATGCTACCAAAAGAAATTTAAAAAAATTGTGATACATGAATTACGTTTCAATAAATTCAAAATGTGTTATTGTCATTTTGACCTTTTATGTGACACAATAGAAATATATCAAAAACAAAACATTGTCTAAAACAAGAAAAATGATTTTTTTTTAAATTATAATAGATGAATTATGTTTCAATAAATTCAAAATGTGTTGTTGCCATTTTGACCTTTTATCTGACATAATAGAAATATATCAAACACAAAACATTGTCTAAAACAAGAAAAATTACTTTTTTCCCATTTCAATAAGAGTCGCAGAGCACTTAGGTGCCCTGGTCTGTTGAAGAGTGAAAACTGCTAGGGAAAGAGCCCTAGCAGTGAGTGGGGAGCCCCAGCTGCTGGTTACCAGGGCAACCAGAGTGAGCTAGTGGCCCACACCTGCCAGCGGTCAGCTGACTGGAAGGGGCAGGGCCTGGCTCACATACAAACCCCAGGGCTGAGGCCAGGATGGCAGTTACCTGCCAGCACCCAAGGGGGAAGGAGCTCTCCCAGAGCAACCAAAGGGGAGAGGCCTGACTGCAGGTACAGCTTCTGATACTGGTGAGGGACGGAGCACCCCTGGGGTGGCTTGAATGATCTTATAGCTGGGCGGCCTGGATTTATGTTATAGTCCAGGGGCTTGTGTTTTGTTTGTTGTTTAAGACCGGTGGCTTGGGTGAGGCTATTAGGGGATGGAGGCAGCCTCATAGGGGACCCACAGCAGCATGGGGACCCCGGCGCCAGAGAGGGAGCAGCATTTTGGGGTGCACCGACCCTGGCACCAGAGAGGGTGCAGCATTTTGGGGTGTGCCAATCCCGGCGCCAGTGAAGGCGCAGAGCGAGACAGGGCTGTGGAGAGCCTGGGCGCCAGTGAAGGCGCAGAGTGAGACAGGGCTGCGGAGAGCCCAGGGAGGACCAGCGTGCCACATTATAACAAGTGGCCCAAACCAAACAACATCAGTTCCATCTGCATAGTAAAGGGGTGGCTGGAGCCACGCATAGCCCATAAGGCTAGGGTGCCCTGAAACACCCATTGCAGAACAGGACCCACAAGGGGTCCAGGAGCCCACGGGGTCAGAGAGTACAGCAAAACTGTGTCCAAGATGATGTAAAGGCAGCCTCCCTATTATATATTTACCATCAAAGATGTGGTGGGCAAGAATCGAGGGTGCCCACTGGGCGAACTTGGCACGGTAAGGGGGCCTTGAGGAGATCACGGCTATCCTGCAGGACCCTGTGCCCTGACAATAAGGAAAATAGAATTTTCAAACTTATAAAAATACAAAATATTTTGTTTCATTTTTTCCTGAGTAGGCTTTCATCACATTCCCACACAATAATTACATTTTCATAAAATAGCATTTTCTGAGACAAAAACATTTTTATCAAAATGTTCATCCAGCTCTAATTTTACTCATAATATATACATATGTGAATGTAAAAAGCATTCTCAGTACTAAATGAATCTCCAATTAAAATATATCTCTAAACTTGAAACTAATATTGTATACTATTTAGATAGCTTCCCATAATGTTTCTTAATGTATTCTTCAGTGAGCTTGGCAATATGCATTAACTATCATTTAAAACACTAATGGAAACATGTTTGAAAGCTATAATAGTCTCAGTTTTTAGCTCTAAATTACACTCATCCAATATAGCTGCATACATAGCAGGAAAATGAGAAACAAAACTGGGAGCAAGTAGTTTAATGTTTAGGTTAAGGAGGAATACACTAATATATATATATATATATATATATATATAATGCCTTTCCAGCTATGTTGCAGGTAAGTAGTATTTAATATTTATAGATGAGATGACTGTACTTGAATCCAGTATAATCAGTAAGCACTGCATGTAATGTAATCCTTATATACTCTTGTTACTATGATATACATAATTTCCCATATTTTATGTACTTTTCAAATTAAACTCATTGCTCTTATTATTAAATTATTATAAGCAATGCAATAAGTATGAGGAATAAACAAGAAGAGGGGAAGTTGCAGTCTGTGGGGGGGGAAAAACTATTGCCTAACTGGTGGGACAGCTCTTATGACTGGACTGCCAACACTGAGAGTTGCACATCACTTCAAAAGGACAGGGTTGAGAGAACAGGTGGTAATATCACCTTGTATGTCAAAAATACATATGCCTGTTTCCTGGTTCAGGAGGAAGAAGATAGCAGAGCAGAATGCATTTGAGGGAAGATGAAATGTGAAAGATGCAGAACCAATATAATGGTGGGGATTTATTATAGGCCTCCAAATCAGGAGGAGGTGGTGGGTGAGGCACTCTTCAAGCAGGTGACATCTATCCAAAAGTTACGGGATGGTACTGATGGGAGACTTCAATTTTCCAGACATCTGCTGGAAGAACAATACAGCCAAACATAAAATGTCAAGCTAGTTCCTAAGTGGTGTGGAGGATACTTTTCTGTTCTATAAAGTGGAGGATACAACTAAGGGATCATTTATCTTAGATCTTGTTCTGACCAACATTGAAGAATTAGTGGAAGATGTCAAGGGGATGAGGAAGAAGTAATCATGACATAATAGAAATCCAGATCCTGAGATGGGTTAAGCATGAGTTCATCAAACTAGGATACAATGTTTCTAAAAGGGGGATTTCACCCAACTCAAGGAGTTAATGGGCATAGTGCCATGGGAAGATGGACTGAAGGATAAAAGTTCCCAAGAGGGCAGGGAGCTTCTAAAAGGGCACAGTAATGGAAGCCCAAAAAGAAATTGTTTCAACACGATTATAAGAGGGAATCAAGCCTCTATTATAGAAACTGGAAAGAAAAGACAAGCAAGTGGGCATGGCCCCTTTAAGGCAAGGACTTTTTGGGCCAACAGAGGCCTAAGGTCAGAAAAGGAAACTGGGTGGGGATTAGGGAAGCATAGCAGTGAGCTCCAGCAATGCAAGAGTCACTGGTTGGGTGAGGCTGAGCAGGTCACATGACTGGAAAGAAGGAGGACCTAAGAGAGAGAGAATCTCACCCCAGAAGAGAGAGAGGATCAGTAAAGCTCTGATCAGGAGAAGGCCGGATTGTCTCTGCCTGATGGAGGGAAGGCCTTGGTTGACAGTGTAAGTAGCCCCAGAAGGAGATCAAGTTTCTGTTGAGATTTTATTTTGTTCCTTGGTTGTTTGAACAGCAGACCTGTGGGGCAAAATCCTGAGTTAAAACTGTGTCCATTTATTCTGAGGTAGGGAGGAATTTTAAGTTGAGACTTTTTCTTTTTGTTTAATGGAGATCCAATAGACCAAGAGTGACTGTAAGGGAAGGTATAGAGGCCACATTACAAGGTGCCCCAAAGTAGTAAGTCAGAGGCACAGGCCCAGCAGTCCTAGGACAGGAACCCAAGCAGGGTAGCAGGACTGAAGGGCTGGCTGCAATGGCCAAAAGGGCTGGGCAGAGTGGCTGCCAAGCCATGGGAGAAGAAAAGTCATGGGAAAAGAAAAGGCTTATCACAAGCACTCACCATGGATTTAGTAAGAATAAATCGTGTCAAACAAACGTGTTCTCCTTTGACAAAGTAACTACTTGGACAAATAAAAGGAATGTTGTAGGTATTGTGTCTTTTGACAAGGCCCTACATGACTTTCTAATAAACAAGTTGGAAAAATGCAGTCTGGACAAAACTACTATAAACTGGTTCACTAACTGCAAACAAAGGGTAATTATAAACATCCATGAATCCATGTCAGAATTGCAGGAGGTTTCAAGCGGAGTCTCTCGCACGTTGGTCCTGTGCCCAGAGCTGTTCAATATGTTTATCAATTATTTGGATGCTGGCTTAGAAAGCTTTTTTAACAAGTCTACACATGGCACAAAACTGGGAAGAAATGCAAACACAATGAAGGGATGGCAGCGCAATTCAGAAGAATTTCACCAGATTGGAAAGCTGGGCTGAAGCTAACAGGATGAAGTGCAATGCTGACAAATAAACAGTGCTACACTTCAGGAAGAGTAATCATAAATACAGATAGAAAATGGGTGACACCTGGCTGGATCACAGTACTATGGAGAAAGATCTGGGAGTCTTGGTAGATCCGAGACTCAATATGAGTCTACAATGTGATGCAGTTTCACAAAAGCCAAATGCGGTTTTGAGATGCATCAATAGAAGCATTAGATGCAAGGCATGGGAAGTGATAGTGCCCCTGTACTCACCACTTCTTAGGGCTCTTCTAGAGTATTATATGCAGTTTTGGACTCCATATTTTAAAACTGACATGGAGAAGTTAGAGGGGGTCCAGAGGCAGGTGACAAGAATTATAGAGAGCTGGAAAGGCAGCTCATACAAGGAGAAACTGAAGAAGCTAGGCATGTTGAGCTTGCAGAAAAGGTACTTAAGAGGGGACATGATAGTAGTCCTCAAATACATGAAGAGCTGCCATAAAGAAGAGGGAAAGCCTTTTCTCTCGGGCTGCAGAGAGTAGGATTCAAACCAATGGCTTGAAGTTGCAGTAGGTATAGACTGGATATCAGGAAAATGTTCTTTACTGTTAGAACAGTGAGGCAGGGAAACAGACTACCTAGAGAAGTTGTGAACTCTCCATCATTGGAGGTGCTCAAAAAGAGATTGGATAAGCATTGATCCGAGATGATCTAGGAGTATACCTATGTTCTGCTATGGGTAGAATCCTATGCTTCTGGGCTTTGCTTGTTGCTGCATGGGGTGGGAGAGAATTCCAGACCTCCATCCTACCCACTGTTACATGTCAGGCCTTTTTAAGCCTTCCTCAGAAGCATTGGCTGCTGGCCAGTGTTACTACTGGGATTAAAACTCAGAGGTACCTGGCTAGAGAGTCTTGCCCCTATGCTCAGGGTAAGAACAACCACCATATTTGGGGTCAGGAAGAAATTTTACCCCATGGTTAGACTGGTATGGACTGTGGGCACAGATCAAGAAAGAAGTGTGTGGGTGGAGGTTGATGGTAGTGGCATTCCCTTGTGAGGACCAAGGTCTGTGTTCCTGGCCTGATGCCAGGGCTATTTCTTTTAACCAAAGATTCCTTAACAACAATGGAAACAGTCTAGGGAGCCAGCTGCTGTTGCTGTACTGCTGCCTTAGGGGTGGTGTAAATCCCAGGCTAGATTTTAATGTTTCAGTTCAGTTATTATTTTGACATGCTGTCCAAATTTTGTTGACAAGGCAAGTGACAGAAGGAAAATGGCTGGTTTCAGAAGTACGTTATCACCTAAACCAGAATGTAATCTCACAGGGCAAGGGAAAGGCAGTTTTCTAGCCCTATGTCTTTCTCCCACCAAATTTCAAAGGCTTCATTATAGAAGATTCTCTAACAAAAATCCTAGGTAATCTATATAGAGTCACTGCCAGGTCTTCTTATGATATACAATATAATATTTTCATTTCATAAATCAAAATAAAATAATGAGTTAAAATTAAAAGCAATTACTGTTACTGAAATCCACAGTACTTTCTGCAATCATGGAATAGAAATGCATATTGTCATGAAGTCTTTCCAGCTGAATATTAATGGATATAAACTATTCTTCACTGGGAACACCTACTCGTGCATTAAGACGCTTTAGGTTAATGTGCACTAAATCTAGTACCTCCATTGTGAGGTACTAGGAAAATGTGTATCTTACTGTTCACAAACTAAAGAGCACAGTTTTTAAGTGATGCTTAATGTATATTAGCCTAGTTTAATACACTTTAGCGTAATAGCATGTTTTTAGTGATGCTTTAAAACATATTAAAATAGGCTAGCGCGCATTAGAGCACACATGTAAACACGCCTGAAAGTGTTATGGGATAAAAGTGACTGAACTTGAGCAGTAATAGCAGCTGCTTAAACTATTTTCAGCCACCTGCAAAACTCATTTTTAGCATTGTGATTCCCTTCTCAAGTTTACAAACCTGTGTCACTCAAGTAGGTTTTTTATTTATACTTATAAACTGCTGCTGTAGGGATGACTGAAATGCAAAACACAAAGGCTGCAAAGATGATATCTTCAATTGAGAATCTAAATTTAACAGACATTTACCAATGTGAAAAAAGATCCTTGTAAGAGAAATACTGTGTATGCATCTAATTAGCTAGGGTTTCTGATTTCTTTTGTCATTAACTACATTGATAATAATGTGACATAATAAAGTAAAGGGTATGAGCTTCTTTTTATATTGAATTTCTTTTTATATATATTCTACATTTCTTTTTATATTGAATTTTCAATAAATCAAACATTGCATACAGGCAACCTTACAAATATTTTAAACAAATAGATCATGTAAAGAAGGCCACATCATTTTAACATTCCTACCAAAACTACAATGCAAGCACAAGATCCTCACTCCTGTGACAGCCACTTTACCTTTGGTAATAAAGAGGACAGCGGTGGGAAGGACCCAAAACCATGCTACCAGGTGATTCCTTCTGTGCAAGCATTTTACACTAGGTTGATTCCCAGGATCATAAGGCTGATTCCTAAGGAACCCCTTTTAAGACATCAGAGAGTGTTGGGGGAGAGGCCACAGCATGTAGTGCTAGAGAGAGTCCTGGCAAAACTGTAATTCATATGGCAGCCTGAGGAGGGTGACAGGTAGACACACCCCAAATATTGTCTCAAATATGCCTGTATTTTAATGGGCTAAAAGGTGTTAAAAAGACACCATAATTCTTTATTTATCCTGGTTTCCAAGTTCTAGTCTGCGCTGAACAAAATCTTACCCTAAATTTTCTGCTACAGGACTCATAGGAAGTCTTGTATCATATTATATTAATATAAAATAAATATAGTATATGTCATGGCCAAGTGCAGTCCCTTTTTCAAGACTTTTTTCAGAGTAGGAAAATGCTGGGGAAAGGAGATTTATATTTCAGGTAGAAATATATGGGACAATCTTCCTTGGAAACAGGCCTTGTTTAACCATGCTTTGGCACACACTATGCCAGCATGGCCAAACACAAAGCTATGACCCCACAGATGCAGTGTCCATGAGGAGAATAAAAACTCTGACAATCTCTTTACAGAGGGGTTTTTTCCCAAATTCTTTGATAGGGCTGAGCGGGATTTGCTGCCTCCTTGCCGGGAGGTATCATAGCAGTTCCAGTCTTTTCATTTGCATGATCACATGTGCAGGCTTTCAACCCTACTTGCTGTGCAAGCCCATGACCCCATTAAAGAACAGCTAAGTTTCTAAGGTGAGTTACAAAGAAGCCCTATGTTTACATACCTGTTACCAGACCCCTCTTTCTGCACCACACTAGAAATTGCCCCCAAATCCCTCTTCATAGATTTCATAGACATTAGGGCTGGAAGGGACCTCGGAAGATCATCGAGTCCAGCCCCCTGCCCAAAGGGCAAGAAGTCAGTTGGGGTCATAGGATCCCAGCAAGATAAGCATCCAGTTTGCTCTTGAAGGTGTTCAATGAAGGCGCTTGAACCACCTCCGGTGGCAGGCTGTTCCAGACCTCGGGGGCTCGGACAGTAAAGAAATTCTTCCTTATGTCCAGCCTGAAACGGTCTTGAAGTAGTTTATGACCATTTGACCTAGTCATCATCCCTTGGGGTGCTCTAGTGAACAAACGTTCCCCCAGATACTGGTGGTCACCCCTGATAAACTTATAGGTGGCCATCAGATCACCCCGAGCCTGCACTTTTCCAGGCTAAAGAGCCCCAGGGGGCTCAGCCTGTCATCGTAGGGTCCGCTTCCCTGACCTCTGATCATGCGCGTGGCTCTTCTCTGGACTCTCTCAAGCTTCTCCACATCCTTTTTGAATTGTGGAGCCCAAAACTGGACGCAGTACTCCAGCTGCGGTCTCACTAAGGCCGAGTACAAGGGGAGAATGACGTCCCGGGATTTGCTTGAGAAGCATCTATGGATGCAAGCCAGTGTTTTGGTCGCTTTACTAGCCGCAGTATCGCATGGCAGGCTCTTGGTTTCATGTTATTCCATGTAGTGTAGTGGGATTGGATAATATCCTGACACTGTCTCTAACTCATTCCTATCCCTTTTTTGCAGAACCCTGGCCACTGAAAAGGTCTTTGTGCAAAGTTCAGGATCAGTGGCTCTGAACCCCTTTCTGTACATGGGGACAGACAAGCTACATATTGGCTCTTTGCTCAAGTTAAATAACTCTACTTAAACCCAGGCAATGCCTAAAAGGCACTGATCTTTTTAAAATTATTACAGCATCTCTCCCCTCATTTTAGAGAAAATGAGGTTGATCTCTATTAATTCCCTGCTTTCTATCACCACAGAACTGACCTGTCATAGGTGCTATTAAGAATATAGAAAGCTGCCTTTTATTGTCTGTCCCTTGTACTATGAAGATTCTGAAGTTTTTAGGGCCCAGCTAATTGTCTAAGCCAGCGGTGCCCAAATGTTTTCTTGCTGAACTGGATGGGCAGTGCCTCATCTGTCCGCAGGCCAAATCTGGCCAGTGATCTCAATCTGGTACCCAGGACAGGCATGGCCGCACGGTGGGGAAGGAAGGAGGCATGGATCACGCATGCAGGAGGAGTGGAGAGGCATGGCCCAACCCTGACCCAACCCTGCAGGGGGGAGAAGGGGGCATGGCTTGACCCTGTGGGGTGAGAGGAGAAAGGGGTGTGGCCCACCTCAAACCCAGCCCTGCTGGGGGAAGGGGAGCATGGCCCAACTTATGGAAGGGGAAGGGGAAGGGGCATGGCTTGGCCCCAGTGGGAGTAGGGAGGGAGCATGGTCCAGCTCCAACCCGGCCCCGCGGGAGGGAGGAACTTGGAAGTGGGGGAGGGTGAGTATACTTCTGACCCATAGGGAGTCCTACAGGCCAGATGCCATGGTTCCACGGGCTGCATCTGGCCCACTGGCAGGAGGTTGAGCACCCCTGCTCTAAGCAGATGAGTGGGTGGGGAATAAAAGAGCACAAAATAAATGGTCCTTAAACAAAAGACAAAGAAAAAGATAACTCCAAAGGAAAACTACCAGGAACCATGCTTTAAAGAGATCACTGACTAAACAAAACTCCACAAACAAGTAAAATCAGCAATGAAACAGGAATACTACATTCCACAAACTATGTAGCACATAACAGCACTAAAATTACAACAGAATGAAATGGAGAATTTTTATTCTGATGAAAAGGTCCTATAATTTTTATTTAATATTTCAAGTCTAGTCAAAGATTCTCCAAAGTCTCACAACCCATTGGGCTAACATGATTAAAGTACACCAGTCTCTGTAGACAACACACAAGGGAGTGATATGGCCAGCATCACATCAGGACACCTTTGATTCCCCAGTCTATTCCTCATTAATAGATGGGTCAACTGAAGGCAGCCTTTTCCACAAGTCCAGAACAGGGTTTGAACATGTGCCTCTGGAGTCACCGCAAGATTTTTTAACTGCTCTGCCCCCAAATCCATAAATAAATGAAATACAGAGCAGTAATTGAAATGTAAAAAAAATTATCTTCAAAAACTCACTTAGGCCATCACCTATCTGGTAAATCCTCTGAGGTAGTATTGGAAGAGTTTGTTTTCTAGGAAGTATATATATGCTCTCACACACCACACACGAACAGGTTATGGCAATGCATGACCCCAGCCTATATGGTCTGTCAGGAGCTTCATTATAAACAAATGAAACTGTCTTCATGAATGAAAGACTAGGATGGGGGGTTTTGTCAAACAAAACCAGATTAGATTCAAAATTCTGAATGTTAAGGAGTCAGAGGTTACTAATAATGCATCAGGATACCATAGCTATTTTCCTTTGGGGGCCACTAGTACACCAAAACCTAAAGCAACCCTTTACTTCACTAGAACATGAAAAAGTTGCAGCCTTTGGTATAAGGATTACTCAGTGCAATAAGATGAGGAATTATTTTTAAGTTGTCATCCAGAGTAAGAGCATAGTATAGGTAGCTGCATCTGGAATGTTTTTGCTGATCAAAGGAAGCTGATGAGACTTCAGTATTTCGATACTAGATACTATTACTCTGCTGCTTATATTTGCTTCAACTCTTAAATGACATGAGGAGCTGATACAGTGGAAACCCAGACTGGCACATTCACTATATGACTACTTGACCCAGTAAGCTTCCTGCAGTAACTTCAGATTCTTTCCAGTTTCCATCAACAGGTTTTTGACAGACCGTGTGATCTAAACAAGCCACCAGCAGCAAGGAACTCTTGAGTTCTGTTTTGCAACCAATTCACTTTGTGGCCATAGGTACATCACTTAATCTCCTGGTGATTAGATTCACTCATCTATAAAATGAAGAAAACAGTACTTGCCTGGCTACCTATCTCCCAGAGGTAGCATGAGGGCTAGTTCATTGTTTACAACGCTTTTAAAAGGAAGATGTGCTATAAAAGTGCTGAGAATTACTGTTGTGTTATCGTTCATTCTTCTTACTGCCGGGTGAGTCATAGTGCACAGCTGCTGCTGAAAGCAGCTTAAACCCATGAGGAGACACTCAAGATAGCTAAAGCTTGGAGGCCCAAAGTACATCATTACAAGTTTGAAAATAAATCAAATGGCAGCTTTTCCTCTATCTTTCAACACTACAGTCCCTGTAGTTCCCACTTGTTTTCAGTGCATAGTCTATACTGTTGAGTTGCAAAAAGACGAATCTAAAGAGCAGCTTTTTCTAAGGATGTATTTTCAGTGCCTGTTGCTTGTTATGCTCCAAGTCCTTCTCCAAATCATCTTAATTTCATCATTCTTGGAGATACTCAAGTTCTTAAAATAATAACCCAGAACAGTTACAACTTCCAGTGTGTGTTTATTGGACAGTAAACATTGTGGTAATATTATAATACAATAAAATGCAGAGCTCCAGCCACTGTTTTAAGTCTCTTTTCTTGTATAAAAAGTAACTCAGGGCTAAATTATACCATCTTTACTCATACAGGCTAGTACCTTAATACTTATGAAGTACAATGTGCCATGAGAAGAGATGGCAGGAACTGGCCCTGAAAGTCTTACTGTATAAGGAGTAAGAGTGGAAAACCTAGAGACAGGGATAGCTGGATTTACCTCATTACACACTGATAGTATAAGACCACATGACCTCAGTACTGAACTTTCAATTAAATGATAATGATCAAAATGAATTATCTAAATAGTTTCTCTCAAAAACAAGAAGAAATTAACCAGTTTTTATTATGAAATAGTACATAATTATGGCCAAGCACAGGGAAGGAAAGAAAAAAAAACATGGGGGGGAGCTTTAAAATCCAATAATTCATGGCCTCATCGTAATTCGTGGCCTCATCATTTTATCCATGATCATCATTTCTGAACAATTTGAACTGGAGAAACCACATTGGCTGAGAGTACTATGAGGAAGACAGTAGGGTCTAAATCAGGAATACCCACCCAGCAGCACGTGCGCCATAAGTGGCAGAGGCAACTTCTGTGAGGGACTGAGAGCCCTGGGAGCACTGAAAAGGGAGGTACCCTTTGTCCCTATGAGAGGGATCAGGCATTACTCCCAAGAGACAGGTTAACCCTTTGCTGGTGCTGCAGCCACTGTGGCTGTCAGAGTTTTGGATTCTCATTTGCCATATAGACAGTTGCAGGGCCAGATGAGGGTTAACTTGGCTTTTCATGGTGATACCTCCCCGCCTTCCTCTGCTCTGCATGGCCATGGCCAGAGGCTTAAGCCCTTGGGGGGTCAGAAGAACAGCACCTGGGAAAATTTAGGATTTAAATGGTGGTGTGCCTGCCACAAAATCTCACCGTCACCAAACTGCTTGCCAAAGCCACCAATATTTTAAAAACTTTTCTTCATTCAGTTATACATAATCATTATTCATATGATTTAAAATAAGCCTTATGACAGCAAATTATATTCAGGCCTGATGAGTAATGTCTCAACAAAGAAAATGTTAAACAGTAAGAGGAAACAGAGTTGAGAATACTGGTATGAACTATTACAGAATACAGCTGTGTGTGAAATATAAAAGTTTATATTTACAGTTTTGCATGATTTTTTACATGTTTAAGGGAATCCTCCTTCCACTTTTGCTTTCAGGTAAAACAGTATAGTTGATATAGTAGCAAAAAATGCCAATATTGGCCTATGTGAAGCATTTTCACTGTAAACGGAAGTTCTTACTTAGAACACGGGCCCATACTTGCTTGAGAAATGCAAGTAATCTTATTAAAATGTCCCATGGGAAAGGGTTTGTCAATGAAATCTGAAGTCTTCATAGAAACCTATAGCTTATATTCATAGAAATTTTAATGGGAAAAGACTTTTGTGACCTTTTCTAATTCAGATTAATGTATGTAAATGTTTCATGAATTCCCAGTTCACACTGCTGTAACTAAAAGTGAGTGGGATACCTGGTTTGACGCAACAATGGATTCTTGTTTTATTCTTGTAACAAAATCTTTCTTGATAAATTCATTATATTCAATGTGCTTAGATAAATAGAACACAGCAGAAATATCACGCAACTTGCTTCTTATGAAAAATGAGGAACGTGCTCAAAATCGAAATGCTTCAAAAAGATAATGGATATCCTGACAGAAAAGCCAAAAGAAAAAAAAATAATTATAAAGACTTACTAGAGATCATCAATACAAAGTTGTGCTAAGTCCCTTCTCCCTGTTCACAAAGAGAATTTGAATTCAAAATTCACCTTTTGCAAGTAGTTTTACAATTCAGGTTCAACAATTTTAACAAACTTCTGCACTTTCTCATCTTGATCATTCTCCTTCTATTAGAAAATTATCCTCTGCAACATACTGGCTCATGCTTTGTTTAATTTTGTTTTTAAATATCTTAAATAATGAGCCTTTTATCCAGGTCCTGTGTGTTCAACTGTTAAACTAATGTTGTCCTTGGAACCAGATAAAGTGAGTACAGCACATAATTGGAGGCTTCAAAACTATTTCCCAAAAATACCAATGCTTTTTCTTTCCAAATAGCCTGTTAAATGTAATTTCCAAATTTATTTCTATAGCTGACATTTCATTAATGTGACATTTCACATCTGATTATGTCAGTCACATTATGCATTAAGAGGACAGAAGAATCACAGCAAGAATGTTGAAAACTAGGATATCTGGATGAATTGCCATGAAAAAGATTATGTTTTAGGGACAAACTCAGAACTCGAGTCTCAATTTCAGATGCATGTTTTGAGGTAAACTAGCATTTGGAGGTGGCTGCACACAGACTGTTGCACTTGAGCCTCTGTAATCAATTTAATCAATTAACAGGTATGCTTGAAGTGGCTGGGCATTCTGTCTTGTCCAGTGGCAATTATAAAGCCAGATATAAGTTGCTTGTGTGTCAGAAGCCAGGCAAGAATATCTTCTAAGGAATAACAGCTAAAAATGCTTGCATCACAATTCAAGAAGGCTTTCTACTAAACAAATTCATTCAGAGAATGTGTGGATACCTTTAAGGGTGTTATGTATAAGTTGTTACATTTGCCCAGAGATTGCAGGAAGGAACAGCAGATGAGTAGGCTAAGAAGGCTCTCTGAATGTACAAGCTTTATCATTTTATAAGTTTAACTCCTTGGTCTTTTGAAAATAACACAGAGAAGACTATTTGAAATGGTCTTAGCTGTTTGAGGAGGAAATCAGATTTCTAACACCATCTTTGGCACTAAATATTTCTATATTACAGTCACATCCAATCAGGAATGGAGCTTTACTGGGTTGGGTGCTGCCCATACATGGAAAAGAGGCAATCTCTGCCTTGAACGTTTTTGCTTTAAAAGAGGTAAAAAATAAAGTACTATAATTGTACCAAAAATGAATAGGTTTCCATATCTGATAGATGTCCTATTAAAATGAATTGCTTTGGGGAAAAATAAAACATTCTACTCCCTGCACCCTTTCCTAAAACCATGTCCATTACCTAGAAGTCTTGAGGTGATATTTTTGCAAAGGCTAAGGAGGTAGCACTAGCTTTATTAAAGGAGGAAATTACATTTTAAAGGATTTCTTCATATGCAAAAACCTAACAGTAGGTTTCATCTTAAGAAATGTTCACCAGATTTGTAATTATATATGCAAGCTAAATATGCTGCTTGTTTTTTTTTTAAAGGGTAAAAAATAAATACTTTAATAAATATTAAAAGTGGTTGCCTGCATACTTCTAATTTGCCATATGGAAGGTTTGGCAACCATTAAATTTAATAAATGAAACTGTTCCTATCAATGACATGCTCAACCTATTAATTTACAAGTACTAATTTTTGCAGTTCCTGCTAGCTACTCTGGAAGCAACGCATTAATCTAAAGCCTATAAATCCTTCATCTTAACGGCCTTGACTCTTGTCATTTTAACTAGTTTTACACACTAGTGTGTGATCAGAATCAGACTCAACATATTTAACAGTCTTGCAGATGCAAAAGAAAAAAGCATGTTTTGTCGCCAAGGAGCTTTAGAATTTCAAGGATCAGTTTCTCATTCACCTACATTTGCATAAATCAGGAACAACTCTGTTAAAGTAAATAAAGCTTACAAGTATACAAAAGTGTGTGAGTACAGAAATGGGTCTTTTTACTCCTTACAGAGAAACCAGAACTCTGGCTGTAAGAAGAAAACAGATAACTACTTTTAAGAATTCCTCAGGAGAGGCCTTGAGTCTTGCACACTCCTGAGGCTTGAATCATAGTTATCTAATGGTACATTACTAGGCTACGACTGGGTTTCAAAATTCTATACTTGTGATTTTAAATGTTTTAAATTGGAAAACTCTCCTTCTTTATAATACTTTCTAAGCAATGTATGTTTATCTGCCTCCAGAATGAAAGAAGGATACTCAAAATCTGTAAATCTTTATTATTCCTTACAGTGTTAGGCTATTTCCACATATGCCCAGAAGTCAGAAGGTTGCAACATCCCTGTAGGAGCAACAGAAATCCTTTCATAGAATCATATCATAGAATCATAGAAGTAGGGTCGGAAGGGACCTTGTAGATCTTCAAGTCCGACCCCCTGCCTGGGCAGGAGGAAAACTGGGCTCAAGTGACCCCAGCCAGGTAGGCATCGAGTGTGCAAGACTCAAGGCCCCTCCTGAGGAATTCTTAAAAGCAGTTATCTGTTTTCTTCTTACAGCCAGAGTTCTGGTTTCTCTGTAAGGAGTAAAAAGACCCATTTCTGTACTCTCACACTTTTGTATACATGTAAGCTTTATTTACTTTAACAGAGTTCTTGATTTATGCAAAGTACTTTATTTCAGTACTTTTCCATCAACAGGCATATTGGCTATCCCAGGTACCTTTCTCTGGACTTCTGACTGGCATTGCTGGCAAGTGTAAAAATTGCACAAAATGGATGAAAAACATCTGCGTTCATAAACAGTATTCCTTTGTGACAGCATAAACTCTCATCAGTTAAAGATATACTGAAAGAGATCAAAATTTTATATTTCCAAAGAAGCATTCAAAATAATAATTGCTTCTATTTCTTTTTACAAACAGGTAGCGTCATCCAATAATCTGCAGATTGATAGTTTCCCCTATTACTCTCAGCACTAAACTTCCTAGCAAATAAATCTTGTGTTGCCTGATTTCAAAACAAATGTTAATAAGCACAGAGGAAAAAAAAGCTACAGGCTTGCTAAGCAGGACACAGAGTTCTCTTTAATGTCTACAAGAGATTCTTACACACACAGAATCCCCTCACGTATATGGAACCCCCTGTGGGTATAGCAGGAAAAAACAAGGAGTGTAGATGTGTCCAATAGACCATTATGACCTGTATTCATTATTTACTTCAAGTACACGTTCAGCTTTCTATCTTATTTCACATTTGAATTCAACACAGGAACCAATGCACTCACCAGAAATCCATAATTACTTTTTTACTTGAATTTTCTATTTCATGTATTGCATTTTATCAAGTAGTATTTTTATCCAACTGATTCCCTACATTTTGGGAAACTATCCATAAAGTACTTGTAAAATACAGTTTCAGCATATCAGACCAAAGCGCTATAATTGTACCTCTTAAGCAAATGCTTGTTTGCTTTTTCTTTGACTAACCTTTTTTTCCTCCAGATTCTTTTCATGTTATTACCCTAGTAGTTTCCTACAGTGATCATTTCCATCACAAAATGCTGCACAGAACAATTAGGTTATCATGACAAGGTTACAAACCACAACTCAGTTTACTGTCATTACATGAGATTAATAAGTAAAATATAAACATTTAAGTTTTGTATAAGCCTTATGCTCCCCAAAATCCTTCTGTTAAAAGAATATTATTAAGATGCAATGCTAAGCACTCAACAGTCAAGAGATGCCTGAACTAAAACTGCCACTGCAATCTCATTCTGACTTCATTATGCTTATACATTCTGTCTTCCATCTAATTTAGTGCACAGGATGCAGAGCGCTCTGGAGATGAAACAAGATTGTGAAGTGATGGAGGGCTTCATGGTTAAGGCAGCTGAATGCTACCCTGAAATCTGGATTCTCTCCCACATCTGCTGCAGAATTTCCATGGGGTTTTAGACAAGTCACTTAAATCTGAGTTTTCATGCGTTCAGTAGTTTCATGTTCCTCATTTTCTGGGCGTCCAACTTGAGACTGCGGATCACTTTATATAAGTGCAGACCACTCACACTGAAGGAAGTTAGAAATGTGTTTTAAATATATGAAGTGCTATACTATGCTAAGAACTAGGAAGATCATATCTTATGCACCACAAATTCAAAAAATAGTGGATACTATGGAGCTTAATCTCTGCCCTTCACCGCCACTTGTAGAAGTGAGATAATACTACCCTTTATCACATGGGAAAGTTTGCTCAATCATATGAACCATTTAGATATTCTGATGACAAGCACTATAAAAAAACCCATAAGGAAATTAATCATTATTAAGAATTAGGTTGCATAGCAAGTTTTAAATATTGTGAAATAAATGAAGAATGAGATTCACATCCAGAGCGATAAAGAGAAACAAAATAGGGGGCATCTGCTTAATAAGTGAGCATCATCTATTCCATGCTTTCAACAAAGAAGTCCCATGGAAAAAAATGTGATCATGTCATTACAGACTATAGAAAAATGCATTCCTAACAAGGCAGTCAAAGTAAGGGTGTACATTCTGACATTTCTGAATTCTTGAGTTATCAGTTTTGTAGCCTTAGTATTGCTCTTTTAACTTTGGGCTTGTTTACTTTCCTTGCTTGTATTTATCTTTTTTTTTCATTTCAGTCTGACACTAAGCCCATCCCATCCTGCACCAACACAAAGCAGCAATTGCAGGGGAAGTCCTGGCCTGCTCTCCTGAGGTTGGATGGAATATTTCTCTGCAGTCTGGAATTTACAGAGCTCTAGCAAGTCTCTACTGAAAACAGGTAAACTTGTTTTTCTGAAAATATTGGCCAAATATGTAAGGATTTGCATGGGACAAAAAAGGCACACAAAAACTTGACACGAGGACTTCTCCACCTGTCAAATTTTAAATCTCCACCTAAAGGATGGGAACACCAGAACTTCTGAAATTAAAAACTTCACCAGATTTTATTTTTACAATGGGCAAACAATTTCTCTTTAACCTTGTTCCTGGAAAAAGCTGAACCGTTTTGGCTGAAACTTTCAAAAAGTTTTGCACCCTGAGGCAGATACCTGGCTCATCACCAACAGGCTGTCATCACCAACAGGCTGAATGTAGCAAAAGTCAGAAGCAGCTGAGAATGGCCTCATATCAGATAACTTTAATAGTAAATTATTCTGCCAGTCCCTCCCATAGAACATACACAGAGTAAGATGTCTCACATAGGATGGTAGACAACTGAATGAGAACAGCAACACAAATATATTCTGTGCATCATATTATATATTACTATATTATATAATATGTTGCACAATGTTGTTTGCACTACTGTTCTCATTCAGTTGTTTATATATTATATAAACCATAGACATCTAGGAACAAAAGCAAAAAGCTGGCGCCTCTGCTGTTTGGGGGCTGGACCTGATGATCTTGCAAGGTCCCTTCCAGCCCCTTCCAATCTATGAATTGCAATCTATGAAAAAAACCTTTAAAGCCTCTAAATTAGGTTGCAAAATGCATGCATGCAAAATACTTCCCACATACACTAACGACTATTTATACATATTGCAACATTAGAAATCCAAACTTCTAGCGGTCACCATTTCCAAATACAGTACTATCACCGATGCTCTTGAGTTCCTTCTTCACAACAAGGGCACACAATCAGCAAAACAGGTTTTGGTAACAGTTTTAAGTGGCATGCCTTTCATTTTCCACCAGTGCTACCAAATGGTTCCATAAATTACAGAAAGGGTGTTTTCTTCTGCTTGCAGGAATCATGTTCATTTCCTGTTTAGGGCTATGGATACAATTTACCATCTTTTACACTCTAGCCAAATAGTACAAGCAGATTTACTGAGCTCATTTTAAAGCAAATTGTCACCACAGGTACAGAAAAGCAAGGAAAAAAATCAGGGCAACACTGACCTGCTGGATTCTGCAGAAGTGATGGCAATCAGTGGAGGAATCCTAAGTGGAAGACTAGTGGGCCTTGGTGTAGTCTCCATATCACTCCTCCTATCCCAGTCTGCTTGCTCTAACTGCCTGAAAGCCAGAGGAGGAAGCTGGACATTGCGGCAGGAGAGCCTCCGTACAAGATAGGGCTCCATTCCTTGGAAAGGGGCCTCTTCTTCAGTGTTGGAATGTATTGTTTCTTCTGAAACCTGTAAACCCAAAACCCCCAATACTTTAATTTCATAATAATTTACTGCAATTCCTTTTTCATAATCTTTTTTATTCATACAATTGAGATGTTTCTAGAACTACTGGCAAAATAGGAAATAGAAAAAGGCAGCAAAGAAGCACATTTGCTGGAAAGGAAAGTAGACATAAAGACGGAGAGGTTCAGTTATGGATAGATGATGGATGGATGCAATGTAATGTGCGCTGACAATACTGAGGGATGTTCAGTTGCTGTAATAGCAAACAGAGAGCTATTTCCCTGCAGGGAATTTTGCACTCTGCATTCAACATATGTACCTCTCCCTGTACAAGGAAATAGAAAAAGGTACTCTCTGAATGGGACAAATATTTTTTCTCCTCCCACCAACCTCCCTGCGACTCCCGTCTTTTTGGTAGAAGTAGGGGTCTGAATAGCAATAGGGCAACAAAAGCAAGAGTAGTATGTAAGGTCACAAAACCTGCATTTCTTTACAGAGAAGCTTGAACTTCTAGATATAAAGATAGAAAATTCACATTACATTCTCTACAACAAAAAGAACCTCCATTATACACACACGGAGTAACAGATTGATTTTACAAGTACCGAGTACCAACGATTCCCATGGTAATCAATGGCGACTGCAAATAATCAGCACCTCTGAAAGTCAGGTTTAATACAACCTGAGGTCCAAATATAAGAGAACACGGTTTTGAAGTTAATCATTTTAGATTCTGGTAATATAATTTTTTTTATGAATAGTGGAAGAGTGGCAGTTATCCTATAAAGTAACTCCTGAGCTCTCATCAGCTCACAGAGGGGAGAATGGCTGTTCCTGGAAATTCCCAAATAGTTCCAAAGAGACCACCATTTTAGCATTCAGGTTTTTTAGAAAATGGACCTTTTAAGAAAATCCAGATTCTGATTATTTCAACAATAAGGGGTAAATGGAGTCAGGTGCTCAGTATCCTATGGTTAAACAGGTTGGTGCTTTTATTCCATTTCCCAACAGATATGTCTAAACCAGCCAAAAGCACCACATGAAGTTGCACCTTTATTTATAGACACATTACAGAAATCAAGGGATAAATAAGCATGAGGCATAAAATATATTCTTATCTTAGGGTGTGAACACTGGGATCGATAACAACCTATGTAAGTATACCCTACACTAAAACCACCTCAGGTACCAATATCAAAGCAAGCCTGTCAGGACTATGAGGGGCTCAGATGCCTATTTACTAGGGCTGTGCAAAGCTTCAGCCCCTGATTTGATCTGATGGCGATTTGGCCCAATTCAGTGGCTGAATCTTCGAATTGAATCAGAGGACCCTTTAATCTCTCTGAATCGATTTGGATAGATTTGGCAATTCGGACATAGAAATAGCTTTAAATGATTTTTCTACATACCTCTAGGTAGCAGGGGCTCTGAACACTGCAGTGCTGGGGCAGATGCAGTGTCTCTCAGAATTTTGGGGGGTCCCCAGTGTGCTCGGCAGCAGACCCGGAAGTGGACCAGAAGCACTTCCAGTCAACTTCCTGGTCCATTGGGGAGCACGTGGGGGCACCCTCCCGACACAGTGACTGATGCCTCCTGGGTCTAGAGGGGGCACCCAGGGTCCCCCTGCGGCCAATCGCCAGGTTGGCGTGGCATGGGGGGCCCCCCAGCGCGCTTCCTAGCAGACCCAGAAGTGAACCGGAAGCACTTCTGGTCCACTTCTGGGTTCACTGCTGAACATGCTGGAGAGCCCCCAGTGCTCCTATGGGACACTCCACGTGCCCCAACACCACAGTGATCACGAGCCGTGCTGCTACCTCAAAATATGTAGAAAAAACTTTTAAAGTTGTGCCTGTGTCCGAATCGCTGATTCACCGAATCAACATCGAATTGTCAGATTCGGATTTGGCCAAATTGAATCAGGGACTGTGATCCGAATCAACAGATTGAATCACTATCTCTTATTAGTGCTGAATCCGAATCCGAATCGAATAGGGCCCATTTTGCACAGCCCTAATATTTATCACTGAAGCCCACACTGCTGTGACTTTACTGCTACAAGTACTTCCGTAAGCTAGACATAAATCAACTTGTGCTACAATCACACCTCAAATTACAGCATAGGCATAGTCTCTCATTAGGCTCGAAGCACATTTATCAGGATTATTTTTATTTTGTATGGGAAACATATTCATTTGCCTATCTTTAATCTACTCTGTGCACACAGAAAGTAGGGAGTCTCAAGTCCATTAAAACAGCGCCCTTCAAAATGATTAATTATTAATAAACTCCAATTGTAGTCATAACCTAATCAACAAGTTGAGAAAATTACTTTTAATACATTTTAAATCAGAAAATCATCATTCATAACTTGAGAAAAATAGCCATTCTAACCTTAAAGCAATTTTAAAATTATAGGCATTATAATATGGTGTGCATTAATTCATGGGCTCCAAAGTGAATCAACAGGGAAATCAATCTCTGTAAAAACTCCATGAAAATGTCAATTTAATAGTAATCTAGGGGGAAATACTCTAATCTAAGGGTTAAAGTAATCTGGGGGGAAGTTTAATTTAGACCTTGGCATTTCTAGTGTATGTTTTAATGAGTATGTAAGATAAATGAAATAATTAAAAAATGAATTAAGTTAATTATGGTTTGAGACTATATGAAAATTTTAACTGCTTTTGGTACCAGATGAAAAATAATTTACTTATTGCTTGGACTGATTGAATCAAATACATAATATAGACAAAGAACAGATTTTTGCAAGTGAATGAAGAATAAAAATCCTGAAAACTACAATAAAATCCTGGAAGTAAAAGGCTAAGAATGAACAAAATAAACTAGATGTATTGCATAAGTGAACATACTAGCAATGAAAAAAGTGAGAGGCTCTGGATCATATGGCACTTGTAGGATCTTCTGAAGATAAACAGAGTGCCAGAGTGAAGACAAAATATAATTTTGAAACTCAGCTTTGGGCTCCATATCCCATGTTTCATTCAAAGGCAACTATAAATTGAGTCGAAACTACAGAAGAGATCAACTCAGTAGGTGTAAGAAATTAAGCATCCAAGTTTGCAGATTTGGGCATGAATTGTTTAATAATAGGAAACCATGAGCTACTAATGTGTCTTCTAGATTTGCCACATGTAAAGATATGGTTGTAAAAAGTATGTTTCCTCCATGAGATGGGGTTATTATCCTTCAAAACATAAATGTAACATTCAGGATGTTAGAAATCTATGGGAAGCTGTCTGTGATTCTTGCCAATGTATTGTAAGAGTAAGGGTGAGAGAGACTTGTCACAATAAAGAACAGAAGTTTACATAAAACAAAGGAACCACAGATACAACACTGAATCTTTGAAAACAACAGGAACAGGAATGTGAGGTAGTAGTTACGAACAAGTGTGAAGGTTATTTGACCCCAGCAATCTTTCCTGCCCAGATCAGGAGGGGCTGGAGCTGATGTTCTCACAAGGTCCCTTCCAGCCCTAAACTTCTGTGAATCTGTGAAGGTAATGGAGAATATTTATACTGAGTGGGAGACTTTCAGAGATACAGTAAAGAGAACTGCAGAAGAAGAATGACTGTTGAAATAATTCTAAATCTAAAGAACAAAGCCTCCTGATGAAGCCTACAGAAAAACTATTGAGGACTGATATAGGACAATAGGGATCTATTATCTTGAAAAATGTGAATTATTTTCACATTAGGAATATTTTAAAGGCAAAAAAAGATGTACCAGTACAGATGTATTAATACTTGGGGGAGGGAGGGCCAGCATGTTACATAGATATCAACATATGGCAGAAAGAATACCAAGTGAAACAAGTCTGATAAGGAACAACAAGGAAATATTTTAATTACAAATAATACTTCTGTAGAAAGCCAAAGGGAATCCTTTGCTGAACTCCTCAATGATGAGGTAGATACAGGTAAACAAAAGCCCTCCATTTTCCAGCCATTCTGGGGAAAATAATCAATTTTGAAGAGATTTGAGAGGCCATCAAAATTCTCAGGAACAGCAAAGACCAGCCGATCATAATGTTCCCCCTGAATATGAAAAGCTGAAAATCAGTTACATCAAAGCAATCTCCTTGAAACCCAGTTGTCAAGCAGTAATATCACCTTAGGCAAGGCAAAAACATCCAGTAAGAGGTAAAATTCACCAACCAGTGTAGCCTAATCCTAACCAATGGAGGTGTCAGGAAGGCAGTGACACTGAGGACAGGAAAGATTTGCAGCATTTACTAAACTTAACATGTAGAAATCAAAGCTATTCAGCATCAGAACAAGGGTGTGAATTTTCATATAAAAATCTTAGTGTTAACATATGGTTTTGAGAGTTAGAGATGCACCAACAAGTGGCTGGGGCATGTGGTTAATATAAGGGAACACATACCCAAATAATCATCTCTTTGAAAGTAATTTCTGTTATGCTTGATCTCATGACCAGCCAAGAAGAGGACAGAGGGATAATACTGACCAAGACCAAAACTCTTAATATAAGCTATCAGTAAAAACACAACTTACATAACAGGTATGTGTATTTGTTAAATATCTTAATGGAATTGCTGAGATCCCTAATATGCACTACAGAACCTCTGCATACAATTCTGAAAGTCTCTTTAATGATTTAGCAAGCCAAGGATCAAAAAAACCCTCATGATTTTCCATTCTGACAGGCGGCAGAACCCATGTACTTAAATGCAAATAAATGGTATTCCACTACTTGGTATGCTGCCAAGGAATTGATTCACTGCAATGCATTTCAATTTCTCTAAACTGTAGATAAAATGTCACACTTACTCCGTTTGAATAGCACATCTGGTACTGCCTGCAAACCAATTCACAGAAGTTAACAGGTGAGAATTGGTATTTGCTTGCATGAACTTCCACTGTGCATTCTTTTGTTCAGTTCATGCTGCTGCCATGCTCTGGCTGCTGGAAAGTTGCTCTTACCTCAAGTTTGTTTCTTTTAAAATGTTTAAATGCAACCTGTTTTCAAATGCAATTAATTGAATATAAAAGAAATGACTCCCAGAACAATGCATTCCTCCTATTAGTGTCAGCTTTCAAGAACAATTCTCCAAGTAGCACCTTTTTGTTTATGTCACATGGGACATATTAATAATTTGCTCTGTTATTCATGATGCATGCTTATTTTTGTGTTTACTGCACTAGTTAGATTTTGTTGCCCCTTAGCCTAAGAGGTTAGCCAGTACTGCAGGTCTTGTCAGGTTGTTTTTACTCGCACTGATTTTACGAGTCAGAATTTCTTTGGTGCAATCTTATTTCTTGACAAAAAATATAAACAAAGTCCTATATCCCTGAACACAGTAGGAACACACTGAGTGCATCTACACATGCAATTAATTTGAAGCAATAAACTCTGGAGCAGTTTAAGATGGAGTAAACTACTCCTGGGTGCAGTGTCTACATGTGTACCTGGGACAGCAGCAGTTTGAGCCAGGGCAGAGTAATTTATTCTAGGGCTGCTCCTGCCCTGCTCTGCCCTGGACTCCAGATGGTGGAGGGACTGGCTGGGCCACAAGGGTATGGAAAGTGAGGAGCTGTGTAACTAGGCTGTAGGCAAGAACCTGTGCCCCTGCTAGCTGGATCAACTGGGAGCAATTTATGCCCGTGCTCAGTGTCTACAAGTGTGTTTAATCACAGTTAATCACTCCGCCATAAGATAATACTGTTCCCAACAGTACTATTTTATGACAGTACTTGGTTTACTGCAGCCTAATATCATTGCACATGTAGACAATGGCACTTTACTCTGCAGCTCATTAATCTACTTCACAGTAAAGTGCACATGTAGGCACGGCTACAGAATACTTAAGGTGCAACAGAGCTGCTCCACCGTGGTGGTACAGACAGCCATGGCAATGATTATTTCTGTGCCCCCTGGGCTGCTACCCCAGTTGCCCCAGTCAGTTACTCTACGTATGCGCAGTAAGCAGATTCTTTGCTTACTGTTTCCAAGCCTGCCTTTCCAGCTAGCACTCTACCCAAAGAAACTCTCTCTTGGCATCCTCTAAGAACCACACTCACAGTCCTTCACTTGCTATCTGTTCCCTTTTTGGTGCCTTTCTCCCACACAGAAACTCACAGTTCTGCCAATCAAAGTCCCAGCCCTTATGTTTTCAGTCAGCCTGAGAAAAGTCCTTCTTGTTCTTCCTGAATTAGTTCTTACTCAGGCTTTCACACATGTCCTAGCACCTTAGTGATTTCTCTTATTTCAGTTGTCTTAGTCCATAAAGGAACCTATTTTTCCTTCCATTTAGTGTGAATGGATGGCACAGTAGAGCAACTAAGGGTGGGTAAGCAGGGCACCAGCTCCAGGTGACAATGTAAAGGGACTGCCAGAATGGCAGCCTCCTGGGACCCAACAGAAAACAGCTGCAGCAGGCAGGGTACAGGGAGACTGCACTGTGGCACCAGCAGCTGCGGTCTCCAAGTCTCAGTGGTAAGGTAAGCACTTAGTATCTCACCTTCCGGGATCTCTGCCAGTGCACAAAAATAACTAGCTATGCCTCTGGGTTAGCATGCCCAGCCAGCTTAAGTGAATTCTGTGATTGACTATAGACCAAAGGCATGCTTGCTCACAGCCCAAAACATTTTCTAAAAGTTCTCTCCAAGCATATCAAAAACCTGGCACACATTCCACTGATTTTAATACTGTGATTTAACATATATAACATAATATTCTATCCTCAGCTGCTACTCCTACAGGTCCTGAAAAATACATCCTTAATAAACAGGGGCAACATGGAGTGCTCTCTCCTTATCTTTCTCTGTTTTTTTAGAACAAAGAATGCTCCCTGGAAAGGAGAAAGAAAACTGTTCTTCCATTTCTTGAATGAAAGAGCTGCAACTCAGTCCAGTCTTAGAGTACTGTCTGCAAAGCAGAAGTTTTGAAGGGTGACCTCAATCAAAGTAATCATCCTTCCCATAGCTGAATGTATTGAGAAGGCACTAGGGTGGAGTTTGTTTTATATACACACACATAAATAAATTGTTAAGAAATGCTTAAATATTCTTCTCTGTCCATTAAATAAATATTACCTTCCTCACATGAAGACTGTCTTTTCCAACTATTTTTCATTCTTCTTGCTACATCTATTCCTTAGTTCACTATCCCTTAGTTCAATAGATCAAATCTTTAATCTTATCATGATCCACATTTCTAATCCACCTATATTAGTAGAATAATAGTAATTGTATTAACATTCCACTGTTTTATTGATATAGGTGACTATGGTTTCAGGGGGGATTCTGTCATGAAAGGGGTCAAGCTTTGGTATAGCTATAGCTATTGAAATATATAGGCAAACTGAAAAAAGTAAAAAAGATTTTCACTTCAGTTCAACTCAAATTGAAAACAGTTTTGATTTTGACTTATTGAAACAAGTCATTTCACATCAAAATGAAGTTTTGTTTTATTTGAAAGCATATTTAACCTTTTTTTAAAATTAATTTTTGATAAATTTAGTTTAAAAACATCATTTCAATATAAGCACAGGGAAAAATCATTTAGAATATGTCAAAATGAAACTTTCCTCGTATTTTTCAGAATAAAACTGCCTTTTTTGGTGAATGAGCTATTCACCCAAAATAAATTGCCCAACTCCATTTTTAACCTTGTAAAAGGTTGAAGGAGTTCTTTTGATGACCTACTTTTTAGCATTTGTTGGAAGTCTACAAAAACCTGTGGGTGGATTTCTGCTTCCTCATAAGCAGTGCTACTTAGGTCTACCAGCATATAAACGAAGTGGAAGCATCTTTGTGAATGTAGACATTGTAGATCAGTCACTCAACCAGAGTGCTCCAGCACCCTTTCAGGTGTGCCATGGTACAAGTGCTGACAGCTCCACTTGGCAGCAGCAGTGGTATGTATGCCTCTTGCACAGTCAGACCAGAAAAGGTCTGTGGCACAAGCAAATATTCCCACCTGTATTAGGGTTATCTGATAAGCCTAAAGCAGGCAGGAGGGGCCCCTTTTGTGACAGTGCTCTTTGCTCTGATTCTGGCATCTCCCACAAACAGAAGCACATGGGGCACTTACCTGGTGGTGGTGGCAGTAGCAGCACGTTGGTTGATAAATACTGAGGTAAGCTCAGGCACCACAACAGAGTTTCTCACACACAGTAGTGCTACATTTTAAGAAGTTATAGATGGGTACCTTGAATCTGAAAAGCCTGAGAACCACTGTTGTAAAGTCTGGTCAATCAGTTTTCAGAGAGGAAACCCACAAAGCTGCTACACTTGTCAAGAAGAGCTAGTCCACACTAGTCTGGACCTTGTATTATTAATAATTACCTTCAAAAACAAAGACCAACATAGAGGGAGTTCTAGCCTATTCATCAGGTGCAGACCATATTCCTTATGGAGAATAGAGAATAGAGTATAAATCATATGTGACAGATGTTGACACTCCTGCTACTACGGTGGCAGGTGGGAAACAAGGTGGGAAAGTCACATACCTTTAAGCTGTATTTTAAAAAAATGTTTGCACAATAGAAACGTACACTTTTGTGTAATGTAAATGTAAACCTAAGATCCATTTTACAATGCAAAGATAACTATACTAAAGGACCCATTTGTATGAGAGTCCATCAGCATGGCTGCCAGCTTTCTAGCTGATAAAGATAGGACTCAAGCATGTTGTAAACTTGGAAAGAACTGAATAGCAATATTTGGGGTTATAGTTAAAAATGCCTGTCAATGATCAGGCAAACTGCCTTAGCTCCCTGGTAACAACTACCATCTCAACTGTTGTTTGTAACAGGGTTTAACCTGTAGGGTAAGTAATTGTAAGTAATGTAAGAATGAATACCTTTCTCCCAAAAAACTAACCACACATTACTGCTGTTTAAAAGTGTATTAAATAAAAGTCATATTTTAATTCCAAAACCACTTTTGGAGGCAACATAAAAAGCAAGAAAAAGACAAAGCCATTCTTTCTCAGTGGTTCCTTTAGATTCAAAAGAACTCAGAACACAATCTCAAGTGTCATCTTTCCATGATGTTATACCAACAAACATATGTAAATAGGGTATCATCAAGGTTTCAAAGTCAAGAACTGAAAAATTAAAGACCGACAGAATTGTAGTTATTTGTACAACATTAATTCAACCATCTTCTGTGTATACATTGTGATATGGCTGATAATTAGATGACAGCATGCTAATTTTTATGTGGGATCCCAGATTTCATTCAATACACAGATGAGACAATGCTTACCTTAATGGGCAACTATCCATTGCTTTAGTTTTCTCATTGTTTAGTGTGTGGTCAGGTGCTTTATTTATTGCACGCTATTTCAACCCTGCTCCAAAGACACCGTATTAACCTTCTCATGGGCTATTTTATTACTACATTACCTGACATTAAATTATCTTCCCCAAACTCCCAGGAGATAAAAAGGTAGTATTATTATTTTATATAAGGGGAGTAAAGGTAGGGAGAGTTTGAGGGCAATAATATCCATATTGGGTACCCAACATGGGAAATTTGACTTTTCAAACTGCTTAGAGTTATACAGTGTTCTATATATTCGAAGCCTAATTCTCATCATCTTAGCTTGCAGCAGATTTGTAGCTCTCAGCGTGTATGCAAATCAGGCCCAATCTTAAATTGGACAACCAGGCTCAACCTTAGGTTTGACAACCAGAAAACAAGGAACACATGACTAGTGACCACTTGTAAAGTTTGGTTTACGTGGTTGGCTGAGTAGCTCTTTGACATGGACAGGGATACAGTTCAGTTAATCTTTGTCAACACTCAAGTGCCTTGACCATGTGACCCTACTTTGCCTTCCTACCCTGTCACCTCTTAATGTACTGTGCACCTTCATAAATGTAGAGTATATGAGGGAAAGGTCTTACAAACAATATTATTCTTTACTGTTGCAGGGCACCTCGGTGCCCTGCACCTAGAGAGGGGAAACTGCCGGGGAAAGAGCCCTGGCAGGGAATAACGAGCACAGCTGTGGGTTACCTGGGGCAACCAGGAGGTCAGCTGACTGGAAGGGGCAGGGCCTGGCCCTCATAAAGCCCAGGGGCTGAGGCCAGGTTAGCAGTTCCCTGTCAGCAGTCAGAGGGGCAGGAACTTCTGGAGTTAGGATGCGAGAATCGCAAGTACAGCTTATGGCAGCTCTGGAGGCTTGAGCAGTCATGTTAAGTTATAGCCAGGCGGCTTCAATTTGTGTTACAGCCTAGGGGCTTGTGTTTTGCGTTGGCATTGTTATTTATTACACCGGTGGTTTGGGTGAGGCTATAGGGGTTGGAGGAGGCCTCATAGGAGACCCACAGTAGCATGGCGATCCTGGCGCCAGTGAGGGCGCAGCATACTCATAGGGACCCACAGTGGTGTGGGGGCCCTAGCGCCAGTGAGGGCGCAGTATCCTCATAGGGAACCCATAGCAGCGTGGGGGCCCCAGCACAAGTAAGGGCACAGCTTACGGGGTGTATAAACCCCAGCCCCAAAGAGGGGTGTTTGAGAAGCCCAAGTGTGGGCACGGAGAGCCCCAGAAAGGGGGCAACAGTATTGGTGAGCCCCAGAGAGGGGAACACCTTATTGAGAAGCCCAAGTGTGGGCATGGAGAGCCCCAGAAAGGGGGCAACAGTATTGGAGAGCTCAAGTTGGGCCTGGCGAGCCCCGGAGAGGGGGTGTTATTGAGAAGCCCCAGTGCAGGTGTGGCGAGCCCTGTAGTAAGGGTGTGGTACTGTGGTAAACCCTGAAGAAGGACGTAGTACTGCGGTAAACCCCAGAGAGAGGGGGTAGTAGTGCAGTGAGCCCTGGAGAAAGGGGGGTAGCAGTGCGGTGGGCCTGAGAGACAGGTGGCTCAACCAAGAAGTCCCGAAGTGGGCACAGAAGTCCCCAGGAAGAGGGTGACGGTACAGAGGAGGCCTTAGAGAGCAGGCGAGTGTATTTTGACAGACCAATGTCTAGTCCAACTGCGAGGCTTGGGGCGTGGTATCAGGGGAGGTTGGAGCCATGCATAGCCTATAAGGCTAGGGTGCCCGGGAAGCACCCATCATACAGGGAGGCCCCCGGAGAGTCCAGGAAACCAGGGGGACGGAGGTCCCAACTAACCGTGCCCAAGGAGATGTAAGGCAGCCTCCCAACCTTATCTAACATCAAAGACGTGGCGGGCAAGAATCAGAGGGTGCCCTTGGGCCGACTTGGCATGGAGGAAGGGGCTTCAAGGAGATCAAGGCCCTCCAGGAGGACCCCTGCTGTGACATTTACCAAACAGATCTGGTTTATTCTGGACCAAATCTAGCCAGTATACTGAATGAGATCAAAGGACTATGGAAGAAACTAGTATGGGATCACAAAATTCAAGATTTCATCACAGTGCATAATAATTAAATTAATGTTGCTTAGGGAATCTTAATCTGGCACTTTCTGCCTTTTGAATACATGATTTCAAAACCTTTTAACTCATTTTAAAATTCAGTTTCTATTTCTTAAGAAAACAAATAGAAATTCCCCACTTTACCAGTGGGTTCCAAAGATATTTGCTGACATAATAGGAATGGGGAGTTTCAGTTCCAGACATCTGTCAGACACCTGGGTTCTGCCTCAAGCTCTAGATAGGAATGTACCCTTGCAGGCACAAATCTTTATATTAATTTATTCCATGCTTTTCCTTTCTGCCCTGTCACCTTCAATGTGTCATTTTCTTGTTTTTCCCCTTTTCCAGGCTCCTCATCCCTGTCCAATCCGCGCCCCATTTCACAATACCAGTCTCCTTGCCCAAAAAGTGTCAGCCTCCTCTCTTACTCCCAATCTCTTTTTCCCTCCACCCCCACACATCCAGTCCTAGTCTTACCAAGCTCCTTTCCCCAATCTGTACTCTCTCTTCCCAGCTCTTGTCCCCTCTATACTTAATCAGATAATTTTCTCCTCCGTTTGATAGGTGACAACAGAAACATCAGTTGACAGAATAACATCCAGCCCAAAGTAGCTGGGAACAGCCTTTTCAAAGACTGTCAATCCCATAATCCCAAACTGGACAGAGTCAATTTGTGGGGATTAGTAGCTTGATAGGCAACAGAAGCTGTGGGAGGACTGAGCATACTCAGTGAGCAAAGAATCTTTAGAGTTTTTAATACTAAAACAAGCATGTATTTTTTTTCAGAGGCCCATAAACAGACCATATTTGGTTGCAGTTTCATAGAAATGACTAAAGACACTTCCTTGATACAAAAGTCACCCTCTGTCAAACTTCAGCTCCCTGCTCCAAAGCATGAGAAGTTAGAGCATTTCAAAGACAAGTTTTCACAAATTATTTTAACATAGACAAACTGTATTTTCTCTACATTTTTTGCTAACAGCTGAAACATTTTAATTACATTTAAAAAAAAAAAAACACGATTAGGCAGATACTTGACAAAGAAAATTACGGCCAAGTTGTATTTCATAAAGTAATATGCAAATGAAAACAGGATTTTATAATGGGAATTTCCAGGCAGTCTTAATAATAGGTGACGGATAACAAAGCAACTAGAGGTGACAATAGAATTCTGGAATTTAAGTGACACGGCTATCTAACCTATAATAGAACATGGTTCAATATTAGGATCCTTACTGAAGCCTAAGGGTTCAGCTTCACCAATAAAATAGTTCAGATGATGTGATCTATCTAGAAAAGTGGATGCAAAAGAGAGAGACCTCTCGGCTAATGCTTAGAAATTAAGCTAATCAAAATGTAGCTCCTAGGTTTTCTGGACTGTGGGGCATCATTTTTTTTATCAGTAAATCACTGACACTCAAGCTATCCAATTCAATCAAGAAGCAAATGAAAAGATGTTTGTCCTTTAGAATGAATTATTATATGGCAATGGGGGCCAACCTTTTTGGCAGGCTTGCCTAAATTAGCTCCCCAAATTCCCCCTTCCTCTGCCCAATCTCCTCCTCTGCTTTCTGCTTCCTGCCCTGTGTTTCCTGCTTGATTGCCTGCTCTGCTTCCTGCTTCTTTCCCTATCTGCTGCTGTGCTGCCTGTCCCTACCCTGATCTACTGTGTTACACACACACACAGAGGCTGCCCATACCACTCCTGGCACTCATGCCACAGGTTGGCCATCCCTGTTATAGGGGATGAAAGGCATCACTGTCATGCATTTAACAATACTAATGTTCCAGAAGAGTGCCCTCAGAGTCCAGACCATGAAAATACATATTTACATCTTTTTCAGACTTAGTATATACCACCAGATTGCGGCATCACAGCAAACTACCTTATGGGAATGCCTACACACAAGTAAGTTAATCAAGAGGCTGTTCCCAAAAGCCACCCAAAATTATTTAATTATTTGCAGCTCAGAGCCACATTAAGTGCCAGAGAGCCAGAGGCCACAAGCAAAAACTCATTTCAGAAGTTTGACACTTGAGGGAAATGGGTTTCACTAATGAATGATGCAGCTGTTTCCAGCCCACCTACAGAACGGCCTCTTGACTCAACTCTGTGGTTGTGCCTGAGTACTCTTTGAGTTTGAAAATAATCATCTGAAATAGCTTTAACTCATTCTGTGCAAAGATGCGCTCTCATTTGAATCAAAATGCATCAGTTAAAAATCCCCAAATATTTGTTTCACAAACTGCTTTGGAATAAATATCACCTTATTCACCTGGATTTGTTTTAGCATGTGTGAAATAGCTGAGGTATCTAGTTAATAGTGGAGAGGCAACAACACTTTTTATGCTACAAGCAAACAAACACATGCTGCTGCATGTGATGCTATCCAGAGAATAGGGTACTGCACTGAGATCAAAGATCTCATTTCTATTCTCAGCTCCCCTACTGACCTGCTCTGTTAAGTCTTCAGACTTCTTTGCCTATAAAACAGTTGTAACAATGCTTCCCCATCTACAAAAAAACTTGCTTCCCCATCCAGCAGTCTTGTTTATGCTGAATATGCTTACTACACATGCAGCAATATGCTCAATACACAACCCTCTCCTCCAGTTTACTCCTCTAGACACCCTATTTCCCCTCCTCTTCCTCTGCTTCCCCACACGGTACACACACTTGAGCCCTTTGCCTTCTCAAAGGGCTCATTATTACTCTGGAAATATAGCTGAAGAAAATTCTACCAAATCAATTATATATTACTGTATTTATGGGTTTTCTCCTTTTTTTTTTTTTTATAGAAAAAGATTTGCCAAACCACACATTATCCACACACCATGTTGATGTTATGCTGCACCACTGTGTGACTAGAGTCACAGTTGTTCATTATCTGCACCATAAAAAAGGAGGATGATTCATATTTTTAATCCCATGACTAAATAAAATCCAACCTTTATACAATTGGGCACTTATTTTCCTCTTTTGTCTGTAATAGAAACATTCAGAGGGGAAAGACCTTTCAAAACATGTTCAGGTAAAAAACATCACTTACCAGTACTGTCTCCCAGCATGCAATTTGAAATATTTCACAAATTCAAAAAATGTTTCTCTCAGAGTATAAACCCCTCCAAAATGTCAGTTGTGAGAGACCCTAAGAAATCTTTGTATTAACTTTTACTGGACCAACTGCATGGGTATGATAGTTTTAGACAAGTTTGCAATGCAAGATATTCTTCATCAAGTCAGACCTGAAGAAAAATGTCTTGCATTTGAAAGCTTGTGTAACTCTATCCCAGCTATATGGTTGGTCCCATTAAAGATATCACCCAAGAAATCCTTGCCACAATTTTTGAACCAGCTCAGCTACAACATCAATCTAACACTACCAGTGTTACAATAGTTAATTAGGGCTTTGTTACATCTTAACCTTAAGCTGTGTTAAAACTGCGTGGAATGTTATGGTGTATTAAAGTTAGAACATGATCTGAACAGTCGCATGTTCAGGCTAAATACCATCTCTGACCTGCATAACTCTGACCTGTCGCTGGAGGGCTGACAACCAGGGGCATGGCTAGGAGCCAGGACACACCATGGTTCTCTTCCTGCTCTGGGTTGAGGGTAGGTGGGAGAGGACTGAGCCTTAGGGACTGTGTATGGCTTAATGGGTAGTCTGGGCATGCAATGGCCTATTCAAGAGTTAAATCGGTTCATGTGAAAACCAATCCACAGAGGTGCCTGCTGCCTTGCTGCCATGGTGCAGACATACTCTTCCATGGCATAGCCATACTTTCCACAGCAGTAGCCACCCTGGCCAAGAAAGACTTCCATGAGTCCACAGTGGTAGCCACCAAAGACATCAACTTGCAGTCCTGAGCCACAGAAGTCAGCTGAAGTGTTCTCAGCAGCTCCTCTGATTGGTCCTGCCTGCACCCATAGGCATAGAGCCAGCTCTCAGTAGAGTCTGCTAGGAGTGCAGATGGCTCTGTGAGATCTTCCAGGACTGATTGAAGTGGTCCTGCCAATGTTTTTGGCTACCAGCCATCTTCTGAGTCAGAGTGTCCCTTTGTGGCCTTGAGATAGCATCTGTGTTGGAGGTTCCTGAGCTCTCTCATGCTAGTGCAATTTCTGGGGAGTGAAACAAGTAGAAATGGCCTTGATATTGTTTCCAAGGGATAAAATGTGTGTGGATCCTACATTCATTCCCACACAAACACTGCCAGCTGCACAGACAGTAGTGCATTGACAACAGACCTTGAAACTGTAGCCAACTTTTAAGATGAAGGGAAACATAGTTTACCTAACTCTGCCAGGGCATTTTCACAGGATAGTAAGACTGGCACAGAACATCATCATGGTAAGTGCCTTCTCAGCTATCCCTTGTCTCCCCCTCCCCCCACCCTTTCCTCCCAATGGAAGAAGTCTCCCCCCCACCACCCTGTCCCTTCACAAATTTCTTTGTCTTGTCCTTGTCTCAAGATACTGCTGCTCTTCCCAATATGTCCCTGGCAAATCCCTGGCCCACCAGTGCAGAGTGCAACTCTTTGACCTTGCAAATGGCAGCCTTGCAAGATATGGCCTGCTGCATCTACAAGCTATCATGACAACACGTGCCCTAGAAGTTTGTTATGACTGCCCTCTACTAAGGCTGGCGAACCCACTGGAGGTGCACAACACCACAGAAAACTTTGTATGCATGCCTGTATTACAACGTCCTAGCTGACAGACTACCTGGCAGTGAAAGCAACAATCAGTAATGTCCTGCAGTAGGAACTCGCTCCCCTTCCCTAAGCAGCAGGCACCTTGCCTTCCCACCAGCTCTCTTCTGTGGAAAGATGCCCCATCCCAAGCAACCCTGAGCAGTGTGGAATCCAGAAGAGCAACACCTTTCACTGCCACCCAGACTGATTATGCCTTGCATCCTGGTGGCGAGGAAAGTGGCTAACATCCTGCAAGATGACAGAGTTCCCTACTGCCAGACCCTTCTTCAGATGGCCATGGGTCACATGGACAGTGCCATCTGGGAGTGAAAATGTGGGGCTTTATATGTAACTTAAACCCTTTCCTTGTGTTTTTCTGTATATTTATGTCCCAAGATGTTGCAGGGCGGCTGTGGAGGGAAGCTATGGCCTCCATGAAGCTGCCTAGCCAGGGAACAGCAAGCAGTGCTTTGGATGCCTGCAGTTAAGTGAACTTCCCTCTGGCTTTTGCCCAGCTCCAGGGGAAAGGCACAGCCCACTCTGGGGAAGGCTAGCATTGGCTCATCAGGGGTTCAATAGAGCCAACTGGTTCAGGGCTAGCCATCAGGCTCAGCTCAGAGGGCGAGGGATGTCTGTGCAGCCTAGCCCTTTCCCACCCCAGAACAAGAATGCTGGAGCTCCAGGAGCAAGCTGTGGTCTTCACAAAGCCAGCTGGCCAAGAAAGATCCTGTGGTATTTTGAGGAAACAGGGTCATACAGCAGAGGAACAATTCAATTAACCAAGAGTAATCACACTGAATTGAATTTTCTCATGGATTTTGCCTGGCTCCTGTAGAAATGTGCAGCCCTCTCATGGGACAGCTGCACAGTCAGTCCCAGGCCCAGGGACTGCAAAGCCACCTAGAATGGGGCCAGCTGGCTGGGTTCCCTTTTCCTTAAGCCATCCCCCACAGCCCAGCCAGGCAGTCTGCTGTCAATGCAGTGCAGGCTCCCATGCCTTGGTTTCCTCATTTAGGCCACCGCAACCTGTGTGAACCTGATCCCAGCCCCCAATGCAATCTCAGCCTCCCCAGCTTTCTCAGAAGAAGGCTGCCCCTTTTACATAGAACTGGGTGAAAGCCATGCGAAAGTCCACCTAAGTATAGTTAACTCTTGGTTAATTTAATTTTTCCAGTGCCTTCTGGCCTCACTTCCCCCAAGCACAGCTTTCTCTGCCTTGGGCTGGGTGGCTTGAAGGGGAGCGTAAGCTTGGATGGTGAGGGAGAGGGCTGGGCAGGGGAGCCCTGAGCCAGGGGAGAGCTGGGAATGCTTGTGGAAAACAAGACCAGGAATGGAAAATTTTCAAATAACCAAGAGTAACTGTGCCTAGGTGAACTTTTATGTGACTCTTATTCAGCTGTGGGCAAAAGGGGCAGGCCTCTCTGCTGGGAGAGCAGGGGAGGGAGGGTTGAAATCAGGTTGGGGGGACTGAAATTGGGACATCAGAACCACCTGGCATAGGGCCTTTCAGCTGGGGTGGGAGTTGGGATACATGAGGCCATTAGTAGGGTGGCAGGGGTGGGGGGGCAGTTTCGTGGGGTTTTATGGTGGGTGGGATTTTATGGTGGGTGTGGTTTTATGTGAAATGATTAACCCTTCAGTAAGCCATTGAGTGCTCTGACTGGCCACTGAGCCATACATAATTCCTGGAGTCACTGAGACTTACTAGTGGTTGGTGCTGAGTTGTCCATGTCTATCCCAATGAGGGTGTCATCTGAACTGCTTCCATCGTCTGTTTAATCCTGGGTCTGAGTTTGGATCAGGGTCAAAGCCTGGCTGGGAAATAAATCTATGGAGAAGTCATCCTTGTGATACTCCATGGTCGTTTTGGTGGCAGGCGACAGCAGAGAGGTGGTGGTGGTGCTGTCTTCATTGTTGTCTTGTTTGTCATTGTTGTACTGCACTAGACCTACAAGTGTGCAATGTATGGTGTGACAGGAAGTAATGGTGTGGTCTTCTTTGAGGAATTGGGACAGCTCCTTGTGGTAAGGGACCATGGTCTTCACTGTGCTCAGGACCTTGTTGGTGTCCCTGCATTCTGGTGCTATGTGGGCCAGAGTCACACCCATGGGGGTAGGTTGGCTTGGGATTGATATAACCCCTGAGAAGTAAGAGTTCAGGAGAGTGAAAAATTCATCCACAAAGCAGCAATGAGAGATGGAATGAGAGCAATGCATTCTGGGATGCCAGAGGACTGCAAATTGCTTGTTTAATCTCCATGGAACAGAGTGATGTTACCATAACATGAACTTGGTAGCATAACCCAGAGATACTCTTCCCTTGAGGTGGTGCAACTTTGAGAGACTCAGAGAGCACTTAGCATGCTAAGTTTTCCCTCTTTAACATGTGGAAGCTTGCAGTTTAAGTGTCTTTAGCATGTCATAAGGATGATGTGTAACAAAGCCCTTAGTATTTTCACTCAAAAAAGATGGATAGTTGTCTTTTCTTTCAAATAGGCATCATGGATACTTTTCTATTCCTGCTCTTTACAATTATTATAACCTCCATGTATATTTCCCATGGAATCAAAAAGAAAATAAGATTTTTCTACTGGGGCCAGTTGGAAAAAAATATTCCTTCATACAAATAAAGTTGGATAGCTATTGTCCAACTGGTAAATTATCTTTCCAATTAGGAACTTATGCCAAACACTGTAGATAAAACACATTCCCAACAGTTTGATGTACTGTCCAGAAAATTCCCTACTGATCCTTATTTTCTTTTATACTAATAATTAGAAGCAAGAAAGATATCCATTCCCTGATCTGAAACCTAGAGTTGAGATCTGTATTCTGTTCCTGTTCTTGCCACTGTCTATCAATGTAACCTTAGGCAAGTCATTTTACCTCTTAATCAAAAAGTAACTCTATTTGGACTCATTACAATGGCTAAAGATTAATTAAGACTGGACTAGGATGTGGGTGGTTGCCTGTGGATAAGCAATCACAAGCTGATTATTTTCAGTAAGAGCAGACAGAAGATAGCCCTCAATACATACTTAGTACTTCAAAAAAGGCCAATTTCCCAAAGCTGAGGAAAATAAAAAGCAAAATTGATTGGGAAAGTAATTTTACACAAAACTGCAAATGAAAATGTGGAGTTCTTTAAGGGAAGTTTATTACATAAATAAAAGGCTATATATGTATAAAGAGAACATTTTTACCTACACACCCAACATTGTTCAGTGGCCTAGTAAAGGCATGAATTATAAAATGAAAAATAATAAATTTATATAAATAAAAGGAGAAAACTGAAAAAATTAGTATGAACCAGAAGCTATGAAATGCAAAAAACCTGGATAATGGAAGATAAAGACATCAGGGGGCAGGAATAAGAGAATAAGGCAGCGAGAGGGGAAGAGGGTATTTGTATATGAGAAACTAAAGAAGTGCTTGCAATAATATAGACCCATTAACAATTTTACCAAATCCATCTAGTACTGATAAAGAAAAGACTAAAGAATTTAATAGGTATTTATGTTATTATTTGGAAAGTAGAAGGATGGTGTACTTACATGAGTATTTTTCAGTCCAGTAGTAACTAAGAAGGCCGTTCAACAATATCAACTAGAGCGGAACATTTTACAAATCAACAGTGCAAAGAGCTTGCACCTAAGAGTCCTAAAAGAGTTGATCAAGATCATCTCTAGCGTACTAATGTAACTTTTTATTAAAACTTGGAATTCTAGGGAAGTTCTAGAACAGTGGAAGAGTGCTAATCCTGTGCAAAGGTACACAAAGAAAAAGAGAAATAACCAAGGTTACTATGGGCCAATTAGGCTACTAACAATGCTAGGCAAAATACCAGAAAAGCTTAGTCACAGGACAGAAATATGATTAAATGGCACAAAACCTGAACATTTCCATATCCCCCACAAACCAGAAGCTCCCCAAATCCTGAAGCTACTTAATTATCTTAAAAGTATAATAGCAGCACTGACAAGAATGTCATGTTAATTGCATAGCTGCAAGGAAAATCCAGGCTGTATGGCTATAGAGCAGCTTAACCATGCAAACTGCCCAGAGCAACCAACCCCAAAAGCCTCACCCCTGGCTCTGTGTCAGGAAGTTTGGAAGCTCTGGTTCTGTTGAGATTCTGGAGGAGTCAGAGTACACACAGTTTCCAGGCTCCCTACCATAGAGCCAGAAGCAGAACTCCAGGTAAGGGCTTCCTGGTTCTCAAGCTCTCTGCAGTCTTCCTACAGCCCCCAAACCTAAAGCAGACCCACCAGGGGAACTTCCCTACCTCCAGGAACCTCAAGCTCCTTTCTCCAGAAAATTCTCCTAGCTCTAGTTTAAATTTCTGAAAGGACTGTCCATCTGACAGTACAAGCTTTGTGAAAGGGTGAACAGAATGTCTGCAATTAGACAGATGTCCAGAATGCAGCAAGGATTTGCCAATTGCCACCAACAAAACAAAGTATTCAGATTTACAGCATTGTTATACACAGTTTTAGATTACAGAGTATTTCCTAAAGGAGATCATTTCAACACAATTGTGCACTCTACCAAATGTGTAACCAGAGACAGTATGCATCAATGTAGGTTCATGGGTTTTATTAAGACAAAGCTGTACTCACTATAGCTTGATGACGCATTGCCAGCTGTGTGGGAGGACCTCATTCAAAAGCAATCTCAAATCCCATGGCATACAGAGACTAAACTGAGAATATGCATACCAAGGAGCTGACACTCTTGCCCCTATATTCCAAAAATAGTTATGCATGATGCATCCTAACAAATGGTAGTGGTTGGAAATCAAGAGAAAAGCCCTACTGTTTCATATTTGTTTTTCACAGGTTCCAATAACTATTTGAGAGAGAGAATGGGAGATGTGAAACTGCAAAAAAACAAACCCCAAAAGGTGGAGGAGTTCTTCTGTGGTCCCCTTTCACAGGGAAAGAATGTAGAAGGCATCACAGGACTTTAAAAAGCCATGCAAAAAAACACATCAAAGCTTACAGTGCCAGCTGTACATAGCATATATCAGTGGGGAACATGGAAGTAAGTGAAAGACATAACTTAAAAGAAAGGTCAACACTTTCATATTTGAGTGCTTACAACTTATTGAAATCAGGTTACTTTAATAAATGGCCTAATTGTCAGAGGATCAAAGCACCTGAGCTTCTGTTTGTGTCAATGAGTGTTGAGATGTTCAGAATCTTTGAAAAAACGGGCCATTTAGCAGAACATATAAAGAACCTGGTTTTCAGGGATGTGAAGTATAGTAGTAATAGCAGGGGGAAAGCAGGAGAAAAGTAACTTCTCTTAAAATAGAGGTTGATCAGTTTATGAAAGGACTAATATAATTGGTTTTGTAGAAAAGCAGTCAACTAATCATTTCGAGCTCTATGTTCCCCAGATAAATATCTGTTTGCTTATGAGCTACCTAGTATCAAGCCCTGAGGAGACACCCTTTTTCAACACTGAGGAACTCTTAACATCCAGGCGTGAACCCTACATCCTAATTTTCACCTCTGCTCAAAGCTGAACCGTTAACTGCTTCCCCTACACCCCATGCAACTGCTATTCTCATACCAACCTTCAGCTCCTGTCTGGTGTTTAGATGCCTGATACATTTCTGTAATGAGTAGGCCAAGGTCAAACCCAGGATATGCTTTTGTTTAAAGCAGGTGTTGGGAACCCCCAGCAGGTATGCCAGTGTGTGACACATGAAGATATTTTGCTTGGCATACCAGCACGCACCTCAGGACAGATAGTGGGGGAGCCGTGAGGGGCCTGATCCTTCTTGTGGCAGTGCAGCCCCAGCCCCTTTTACACCATCCACCCCAAGGCATACATGGACCCACCACCAGCAACAAGCCAAACCAGGGCTCCACAGTCCCCGGTGCAGCTGCTTGCAGCCTCTGTGCCACCTACTGTGAGCAACCTGGGCTCTGTGGCAGGGGCCTGCCCAGAGCCTGGACCAGCTATGGCAGGCAGCAGGGAAGCTGCAAGCAGCTGCACCAGGGTCCGCAAAGCCCCAGCCTGGCTTACTGCTGGTGGTGGATGCATGCTTGCCTTGGGGTAGATGCCAAGGAAGGGGCCGGGCCTGCCCCTTGCTGCTCCCCTGCCACTTCCCTGCCATACTAGGTACTGGTTTCCTCTTCTCCCTCCTGCCTGCCCTGCCACCTTCAACATGCCTCCTCCCTTCCTCCACTTCCCCACCAGACTGCTCTCCCCCCTCACATTAAACAATAACTGGTAAATACCGCCCCCACGTCCCCATTTTCTTTGCCTAGCATGCCAACATCTCATAAGCAGACATTGTGGAGTTTTTTGGGCACTCTGCCCATAAATGTTGCCAACCCCTGGTTTAAAGCCTCTACTGCTCCTTTGGTGGTCATTAATTCAAATACACACTGTGAGATACTATACAAGAGTTCTAGTCAATCTTAGGCAATTCCTGGACACAAGACAGATTTCTACAACTATCTGGAACCTATTATAATATAGGTTAGCTAAATAGTTAGAAAAAAAATTATAATGCAAACTTACATGTTGTTAAACTTTAAATGTGTTCTTGATACAAGTCTGTTTACATCTGTTTAGAACAGGCTTGTCCAACATGTGGCCTGCCAAGCCATTTTATCTGGCCCACAGCAGCGGCAATGCCGCCACCGCGGAGCGCGGGGCCACGGTGGCGGAGCTAGTGGCGGCGGGGCTGCAGAGGTGGCAGCAGCGCAGAGCCATGGTGGTGGTGGCAGGGCTGCGGCGAGGCAGGCAGGGCCGGCCCACGGGCCCCAGCCGGCAGGGAGGGAAGAGGAGCTGCTTACCCCCACGGGGCCCGGGGGAACAGCCCCACGCAGGAGGGCAAGCAGCAGCTGCTGGCACTGCCTGCCCACACCTGCCTCATCACCCACCTGCTTCAAGCCAGGCCTGCTGTCCTGCCCTGCCGGGCCCCACAGCAAGGCGGCGCCTTCTCCCCCGGCCAGTCTCCCCCCAGGCACTGCGGCTCTCTGGGCCCGGCCGCCCACGGGCGAGGCCCCGAGGGGGCTGCTTCTCATGTGCTGCTGGGGACAGGAGGAGCCTGGCTAGGTCTGCACCGGCCAGCAGAAGCAGCGGTGAAGCTGTGTGCCGCTCGGGATGGGATGAGCCTGCACTGGTCAGTCCCGAGCACCACACAGCTCTGCCGCCACTTCTGCTGGTCAGTGCAGACCTGGCCAGCTTCCTCCCGTCCCCAGCAGCACATGGGAAGCTGGCTTCGGCTGCATGGTGCTTTTCCTGGCCAGTGCCGACCTGGTTCTGCCCAGGCGGGTCCTGCAGCACCATGTCAATCCAGGCATGGCACCGGCAGGCCAGGTGGGCCCCAGGTTAACCCCGGCCTAGCTCTGCAGCTTCTCAGCACCAGGTCAACCCGGTTGTAGCAAAGCAGCTCCTGCAGCACCATGTCAACCCGGGCATGCCTGCCATGTCAACCAGGACCATGTCAACCCCTGCAGCTTCATTGGTGTCAAAGGTCACATGACATCACTTCCTGATATGATACCACTTCCTGTGACATCTTTGAATATGGATCGCCGGCCCACTGGGTGATAAAAAGTTTGGGATCCGGCTGCACATTCAAAAAGGTTGGACACCCTGGTTTAGAATTTACTGGGATAAAACTATAAACTATATGGGGTATATTTTTTTCTTCCAGTACTACAGGGAATATCACTTTCTTCATGAGCCTCTACAGGTTTTATACATATAAATGATACCCTGATACCCACTGTGCCACTATATTATCCTAGTACTGAAAGTTAGCATATATTTATGTATTTCTCCTAGAGTGCTGGTATAATATAGCAGAATTAGTTCTAAATGTCTTTCCATGCCTCAAGTAAACCTTATACTAAAATGATGCAAAGGTCAAACAGATTATTCAGAGGGGTAATCTACAGTTTAATAGCTTTGTATTTTACAGAAACTTTATATATAGTGAGAATCTATCTAGTTCAGGACTAGCAATTAAATGACAAACATACAGCTATCACCATTTAAAGAGTTAACAATAGACTCTGTTCATTTCCCATTCAAGCCCTCATCATTATAATAAGAAAAACAGGGCATCTCAAATGCCAGCATGTATAATGGTGACCATTGTACCAAGCATTTATGAGCAATTACTGCTTGCACCACAGTTAATATTACACAAAGCTGTCTAAGCTGAGGCTAAGCAAAATCTCCATATTGGCCCGAGCTATGGCTTCCCTGCAGAAAGGTATGTTTTTACCTCTGTTTAGCTATTTTGATGTAATGTCCTGGTAGGAAAAAAGGCAGCGCCATTTGCACCTCACCGCAGATAGTCCATGCAGACACAAAGTGCATTGACTCCATCCAGCTACATCAAAGCTGCGCATGTGTTTTTGCCACTGGGGTGCTGGTTCTCAGCCTTTTTAGACTCAAGGCACCCCTCAACAGACCCAAGGCACCCCTTTCTAGACTTGAGACACCCCTCAGAAAACACCAGCTCTTAGTTTTCACTTTTTTTCACCACAGGAAAAAATAGTAGAGCAATTTTTATGTTGCAAAGAACTCAGAAAGACCCCAACAGTTCAGAATGTTTTTGACACTGTGGATTCCTCTTAGAAATCTCTGGGTTTATCTTGTGAATCATGTTTGCATACCTGACAGCACTAAAATTATATAGCACCCCATGGCACCCTTGAAAGAATCTCAAGGCATGGCAGGTTGCTGCAGCACCCTGGTTAAGAATCACTGTACTAGGCTTTAAATCAAATGAGCAGTCTCATATAAGCCCCAAATACTTTTCCAATTAAGACATAACCATAGAAGTTTAAAAAATTATGGTAGCAAACTAAGGTTATTTCTTCCATCTAAAAGCCATGAGGAAGCTCAGGATTCTCCCTCAGACTGGAAGCATGTTCCCTTTAAGACCCATGGTGTGCATAGCTAACTATTTGCGGATGTTTTGCAAAACATGTTTTGCACCTGTTTTGGAAGTCTGGACATTGTATCTACTATACTGTGATTATCAAGCCATAATGCAAGTTCAGAAAGTCAATTCCTGCCATTATGATCCTGACTGTAGATAACTGTAGTTCACCTCATATATATACCTTTTAAAAACTACATTTCTGTATTGACATTTGTTCCCAGAAGACAGCTACACTCCACTGGACAGATGCTAAACTGATACATTTTTCCTGAATCTATGTGTGTGTGCAAGATTTACAAATCTCCTGATAAAGCTTGGCGACGGACTTGGGAAAAAGAACATTTTTCTACATATCTGGATGTGCAGGTGACAAATACTTCCTGTGTCACAAAACAGTAAAAGGTGACATTCCCAGTGCTGGGAAGGACTTCTTTAATGCTTTCAACCTACACATCGTTAATGGATGAGCATCACGCTTGTTTCTTTAAGCTCTGTCTCTACTGTAACAAACTACACTGAATAACATGATGGACCATCGCCCTTCACTTTCCTACAAAGTAAATCTCAGCAGTGATATGAGACAAATGCAGCAGAAATTCATATTTGTCTTCACTTGTGAGGGAAGCAGTGTTCCAGGAACAACAAAAACTAGGAGAAAATGACATTGTAGAATGAAGTGATATTCTGAATGGATATCTCTTATCAAGAAAAAAAATCAGGTTGTTTCCATGAATGTGTATAAATGCCTACGGGACCAGTAAAGCAGCTGTGCTTCGACAGCTGTGATAGCATTCAAATATCTCCACAGCAGACTTATAGCAATATATGTTGCATAAACAAACAAACAAAAAAGGACAGGGGGATTACCTGCCCCAAGAACTTAAAATTTAATGTGAAACAAGTTGCTACAACACAGGTGACAAAGAAAAGAAGACAAAAAGAAAGCAAACGAAAAGGAATCATGTATTTCTATTACTTGTACATCACAAATTGGCTTCTGCTACTTAAAGTTATTTGAATATTTTTGTTTTTCTTGAAAGAAAAAGAAAAGGGTGACACATTCACAGACAGAAGATTTTAACACAACCAAATCTGACTTCTGCTGAGTTTGACACCCCTGTTCTATGTAATCCCATCTTTTTTTTGCCAATAAAAATAAAAATCTTCACACAAAGTTCAGAAGCCTTGGATTAATTTCTGCTTCACATCAGTGAAAATAGACTCAAGTTGCAAATTCCATATTGGATAGCAGATTTTTCCTAAAGAATTTTTGGGATTGGATGATATTTATCATAGAAGCATAAACTGGATCTGTAAAATAAATATATGCAGCACCAGTACTGCATACAGTTTTTTAATCCAGTTTTTCTTTTAAGGATTGCTAGTAATTTAATAGCATCTTTAAAATAGTGGCAGTAGACTGGTGTTATTTTGTTAGTTTAATTAATTATTTCCAACATGCAGAAGAAGACTGTGCAGGAGAAGAAACAGATCCATGTAAAAATATTCAGTCAAAGAAAATCTGAAAGACTACATTCTGATGATGAACCTGTTTGTATCCACAGAATATGAAGACTTTCTAAAAGAGAGAAACCGCAACCCCAGACAGTTTTTTCCACTTATTCTTAGGTCAACAGGGAAATAAAATATTTAAAAATTGTATTGTGGAAGACTGCCACATTGCTGCTGTAGAAAGACAGATTTGAAAATCATTTGCAAATGATTTCTTATGGAATTATCAACAATCTGACAGGGAACAGCACAGATATTTCCTCCAAAATTATTACATGGGAAGAGTATTCAGATTGAGTTAGATGTTTATGTCCTTCTAAGCGATAAAGAGAAACAATGCAATGAAATCTATAATCTATAAGACACAATGAAATCTATAAGACATGGCTAGACAAAAGATAAAGTATAAATTGTGGAAGTGACACTGTATCCAGATTTTAACCATCATTCTTTGGTAGGAGTTAGTAAATCAAGCTCTTTAAAGAAAGTGGAAAATTTGGGTTTAGTAACCCACTCCATACTGTGAGTCAGAAAGGCTCACAGCCCACTAGAAATTTTTGGAGAGCTCTATGAAGATATTTATGGCATTTAAAAACCACCTTTAGAGCTAAACTCTTGAAAGAACACAGAAAGAAGAAAAAAATGAAACAGAGTGAGAAGACGAGCAAATGGAATTCCTGTGGTGGGACAGAAAAGTAGACATTAATGCAGATCCACATCTCTGCAAATGACCAAAAACTATGAATTCTCTGTATGAGGCCTTGCCTTCATACGGTGTTAGTTTAACATATAATTCATATTCTGCCCCTAGCCTGACTCCCATACCTACACAGAAATGTCCAACCTGAAGTAAATGATGCTACAATCTCAAGCAAAAACAATGACTGTGACAGGCATTAGACCAGGGGTGGGCAAAATACAGTCTGCAGGTGGGATCCAGTCCATGAGGCCATTTTATCTGGTTCACGGGGCCCCTAAAAATTTTAGAAAATTAATATTGATCTGTTCTTGGTTCCTGTCAAAAATGGCAGAAACCAGGGGCAGTAGGACCCAGGGGAAGCCCGGCGGGCTTCTGCAACAGAAGGGGCTTCTGGCCTGGGACCACATGAGTGCACCACACCAGAAACTCAGGTAAGGTGGGGGGGACCCCAGGCAGGGAAGGAGCCTGGGGAAAAGTGGTCCAGGGAAAAGCAGCCCCTCACCTGCCCTGTGGCTGGTGCTCCCTGCTGCAGCCACTTGCAGCCCACGCGGGGCTGTCCTGAGCAGGCACAGACTGCCCCACATGGGCTGCGAGTGGCTGCAGTGTGGGGAACCAGCCACAGGGCAGGTGAGGGGCCACTTTTCCCATGCTCAGCAAAAGATTGTAAGCCATCCCCACTGCCAGCCTGGGCCCCATGCCGGCTCCGGGCTCACTTGTCAGGGCTGTGCTGTGGCAGCAACAGCTGCGGCCCTCCCGCTTGCTGCGTCAGGCAATGTTTGCTGCTGCTGCTGCTGCCCACCTGGAGCTCACAGGCTGGGCAGCCCAGAGGCAGCGGTGGCAAACACTGCCTGGTGTGGCAAGCGGAAAGGCCACAGCTGTTCAGGTCCAGTGTGGGGGCTGCTGTGTGGGGGGTGAATGAACAAAATTCAGGCCAGCATGTAGGTGATCCTCAGGTATTTGGGACTTGGGTGGCCATGGCTAGTACATGGGGGACCACCAGGTAGAAAATGTTTGAGGCTCAGAGTGAGGGCATGGTCGTCTGTGCTGGGACCAGCAGGTAGAAGCTCCAAGGAAGTTTAGAGCTTCTGCAGTTGTGGCCAGCCATGCTGCACTTCAGGAAAGTCTGGGGTTTGGGGGTTTTGGTCAGCCATGCTGGGACTGGTAGGTAGAAGTCCCAGGAAATTTCAGGGCATGGGCAACACGGAGGGCATGACTAGCCATGCTGAGGCCAGCAGGTAAATGGCTCTCAAATGTTCAAGGCATGGGAGTCATGGCCAGTGGAACTGAGGTCATTCTGGAGCAGGGGACACACCCAATCAGACCCAGAACGAGTCAAGTTAGAGGGGGTCTGAGGGGGCACTCATCAATATTCACAGTCATGGCTTTCCACCACTTCATCAGTGCTCCAGCCCCACCCCCCTCCCCCAAGGGGAATGTTTCAGAGCACAGAGAGCAGAAGGGTGGGGGGTTTGGTTAGTCACTTCTCCACCCCGGATGGGCAATGCACATGGCTCAGGGCTTCTTCATGAACCAGGGGAAGAAAGGATAGGCTTGGTTCCTAATTATGAGGGATGGAACAAGGACTGAATTGATTTTGATGCTGGGGGCCCTGGTGTCTACCCTCTACCAACTGGGGAAGGGTGGAGTAGCAAAAGACCCCATATCAAGGGCGCCTCCCCCTCAGACAGCAAAGACTTGAGTGAAGCAGCCACAAAAGTCAATGATGCCCTTCAGCATGAGGGAGTAGAAGTCCTTGCAGTTGACTAACTCCATGGAGCCTTGATGTGGGTAGAGGATGGGAACATAGGTGCCATTGACAGCCTCAGTGCAGCTGGGGAAACCAGAGAAGCTGGCAGTGACCTCATGTAATTTACCAATGCAAACTATATAGCTCTCTAGCATGTCCTGGATGACATGGAGCAGCAGTCCAGGAGGTGTGCCACCTGTGGGCTTGCCCACACCAAACCGGTTGGCAATGGAGCCATGGCTGTTGGGGGTAATAAGCCTCCATATGGCAATGACAACATGCTTCCCTGGAGGCAGGGATGGCCTTATGCCAACATCCTCTCATTCAATTTGAGGAACCAGCTGGCTGATGACATCCATGAAGATGGCCCAGCACATGCAGAAGTTCCTCAACCACAAAGTATCATCCCAGGTGCACAGGACAATTTGGTTCCACCAGCTGCTGCTCATGTTATGGGTCCCAAAATGCTCATAAATGGTCATGAGCTGCTCCCTGAGAAACCCATCATTGATAGCAACCAGGATGGCCACATGTTCAGTGGGCAGGTAGAAGTTGCTGGCCACCCTCAGAGGGATTAAAGCTCCACAGTCCAGTAAGTGGCCCAATTCACAGTCCAGTAAGTGGCCCAGGTTGTTAGGCTCCTGAGCCCTGTGCAGGAAGGCAAATGCCAGTATGAGGATTTCTGGGGTCAATGATGGACACTGCAACAGGTCTCCTGGGTCCACCACCACTGCACCTGGTGCCCCTGTGATTCAGTCTGCCTGCCAGTTCTCTCCAGCCCCACCCTAATGCTTGTCACAAATGACTTTGATCTTATCCTTTGGTTTATTGAGGAGGCAGTACCTAGAGCCAGGAGCAGCCCCTCTAGTTCTTCCACCAGTCAGCTCTGTCCTTGCAGTTAGATCCAACTCATACCTGCAGATCTGTGCTCCCCTTGGGGCACTTCCCTTTTCATGGAGCATCCCCTCAGGCCTCCCAAGTACCTGCTAGGGCTTCAGCTGTCCTGACCTTGGCCTCTTCCTCTGGCTGAACCCTCAGTCCTGGTCCACTGTCTGAGAACTCAGCTCCCAGGCCTCAGCCCTCACTTGGCTGCAGCCCCACCTGGGGCTTGTTTCACTCTGCCAGCCTTAGCCTTCTCAGCTTGGGTCTAGCTCCTGTCGCTGATAGCAGGAAGTACCTCATAGGCACCCCACCTATGGCTTCCTTCTCCCCTGTAGCCACAGCCTAGTCCTCTGGTTAAACTCAAACAAAAAAACCCAAGCTAACTGGTCCTAACACAAATACAAACCTCTCTGGATCTCCTGGTACCTTTCCTGAACTAGCTTGACTCCAGACTGCAGTCATCTCTACTGGGAGCTCTGTTTCCTGTGGCAGCCAGGGCCAGACTGCCCCCCTCCACAGCCAGAGGTTGGGCTTATATGCCCCAACCCCAGCCCCCTTCTGGCCATGTGACCCTGTCTCCTGCTCCCAGGAGACCCAGTTGCTGTTCATTCTACCATTAACAGCCTTCCCTTTTCTAGCCCCTGGCTCAGTTCATCTGAGTAGCTCCTACCTGCTGCCACTTTGCCCTCAGGCTTCCTGCATCCATCTGTGCTCCCCTCCCCCTTTCTAGTAACAGGGGCAAGGGTTGCCTGTTACAGGCACACAATATGTCCCTGAGTCTGTTGAGACGTGCTCAGGGCCCCAAAGGATGATGCAGTGCAGCCTTCTGGGTCCACTGGACTCTGCAAGAGGGGTCTGAGCCATGACAGGATGCATGAACAGGAACCTGGCATGCATGTCATTAAAAAGAGGGGAACTGCCCTGGGTCTGTTCTAAAAGCCTACAGGCAGGGTCAGAGAGAGGGGTTAGTGTGCAGAGGAGTATGTCTTGGGGCAGCCAACCAGTCTGGACTGCACTGTGCACTTTGCTGCCTTTGGTTATCTCTGGCACAGCCTAGGAAACCCACAGACAAGGCTCAGATGCATGCATGAAGGCCCCCTGGTTGCCAGCACAGGCTGCTTAACTAGCCAAACACTTGTACAGTTCCCTACCAGTATAGGTTGAACCCACTCAAAAAACATCCACTCAAACTAAATTAATGGAACACGCACAGGCTCAGTTTCAACTGGTTGATTTGAATTCTCACATGAAATAGGAACAATTATAAAACCACTTTGCAGTGTAATAGAATGTCAAAACACGGATGTTATTAGAACTGGATGGGAATCAGTTTTCCACCCCACCAAACTTTTAATGACTTAGAAGTGCTCCTGTTCTGTATCTGGAAAAAACTAAGATCATTTAAAATTATATACATAATATATACATGCTCTATAATAGGCAACAGGTTGATGTTTAGGGCATCGTCTGGGGTGTGAAAGACCCTGGTCTAAGTCCTACACTTGATTCACATAAAGGACTTAAATCTGGGCTTATTATATTCCAAGTCAATGTCCCACCCCCCCTAGTTATTCTGGGGCCAGTCTCTCTAAATGTATCTGGTGTGAACTGTTCTACTTTCCATAAATAACTAAATATTCCCAGCAGAGAAGGGAAGTGGAGTGTCAAACTAACTCTGTAGTCCAGTGGTCAGGGCATTCACTTGGGAGTTGACAGACCTAGGTTCATGCCCCTGCTTCAATTAATGTTTAATTTGAGGGTGTGGGAGAACACCAGAGCAAGGACTTGAACTTCTATCGTCTAAAATCCTTTCCCAAAGGAAGTTTCCTTTTCATGAAACAATTATTTTTAAAGCTGCAGATTTGACAAATCAGCATTTTCCAATGAGAAGCACTTCATTGAAAATGTTCTGAACAGGTTTAGATATCATCAAACCATATATCCAAGCTCAGCCTGTGTAAAAAAAAATAAAAGGAAAGCGTTAAAATGCAGGACACACACTGCTGCAGTGTAACTTAACAATTCTATACTTGTATGCACTAGGAATGAGCAAGTCAGAGGCAGTCTCCTGTGCTTATAGGAAGCCTTTGCAACTAAGGTAAGATTCACAGGAGACAGAAATTCAGCACTCAATTTCCTAATGTAAGGATTTTTAGAAATCAGCAGTGAGGTAAAGAGGGATGTATTGTAATGTATTTTGGCTCATCACAATCAACTCTCCACAGCTCAACAAGTTCCTACTTTTTCAAAATTGTTCATGTAGAAGTCCAAAAAGTTTATTGCTTTTCAATCCTAAAATATTAGAGTTGGGATTAAAAAACATAAAAGTGTGTCTTGTTTGTATCAAAAAATGAGGGATACATAGATGCATGTCAGCCATTTTATAAATGGGGGGGGGGGAAAGAAAGGGAAATGAAGTGGCATAGTAAGTTTGTATGTGGTTGTCAGCTCTATAGGTCTCCCTTGCCACTGCCCCTTACATGGTCTCAGAGAGCCAGGTTCACAGTGGCACTACAGTGCTGATTTGTGTGGGATAGGCTTGGATCAATGGAATTTGCAAAGGCAAATGCATTAGTATATTCCATGGGACTCTGCTTCCTGGAACCAGCCTGCATATTAGGGTTGCCTACCCTCCAGGTTTGCCCTGGAGTGTCCAGGAATTAGATATACATCTCCAGGAGGGTGCTGAGAGTCGCCCAGGAGATGAATGATAGGGCATTCATTAAAATAAATATTAAACATTGAATCTAATTTATACAGTACTCCCGTGGGTCTTTAACATGTAATAGTAATGTGCTGATGTAAAGTCTGTGCACTGTAATTAATGTCATGACATCATGTGATGAAACCTCCTGGAATATATTGAAACAGAATTGGCAACCCTACTGCATACTGCCGTACTCTAGCTATTTAAGGCCAAGGCAGAGAAAGCAAAGGCATAATTGGAAAAGCAAGTAAGTATATTAATTCAAGAGCTTTTACCCCTTGTAGAGGGAGGTATAGAGAGGCCAGAAGCTGTTTAAGCCCCTAATCTGAGGGGATTATGGATCCTTTAATTCAGCTTCTGTAATTACAGTGTCTCTGCTAGTTAAATTAGTCATGTTTAGCATAAGGTATACAGTGAAACATCAGCTTGTGTGCAACAGGAATTCAGTTTGTACATACTATGCTCACTGCTATAGCTCCTGTCTGCAGCACTGCCATTGCTTTAACTGTATTAATGTTGCTCCATGTCCTGTGTCTGCTGCATCATGTTAAAAGATTAACCTTTGCTCTAAGTCAAGGGTTGGTAACCTATAACCCCTGGGCTGGACCCAGTTCATGAAAATGTTAGCCCCAGGCCAGGAAGATCTGATTTGGCCTAAGGCAGCATGAAAGATAGGGTGACATACAGCTGCATGAGCCACCTACTCTCTCTGCAGCACTCTCCTCAATACCCTCCCTGCTGCTCTCCATGGCCAAGTACAGACAGTCAAAAAGCCTGAGGCTGAATTGATTCAGTCTTTGCAGGTTAGCTGCAGAGATTAAACTGACTAACAATTGAACAGACATGAACTTTTGATTCAGGTAATGCAGGCACATGCCTGCAGTGGCTTAAGCCAGAAGCCAGGGGGCACTAGAGCACACCTCCTTGGCACATAGCCAGCATAGGCTGTCTGTTCGCTTCCTCTTCCTGCTGCCCTGGAGGTCTCTGAGATTTGCAATCCAGAATCACAGGACTCTGCAGGGTTGCTCATCACTTCCTCTTTCTGCTTCCAGGTGCCTCTGGGATTTGTAATCCACAGACACAGCCAGCAGTAAGCTTTTAGCAGGGCAGCTCTGTACTCAGGGAAGGGGAGTCTAACCCCCCACCCTGGTCCCAGACAGGGTTTGCCTGGTGCAGGGGGCAGTCCCTACCTCCCTCCCCCGCAACCCTTCTCTGCTGGAGCAGACAGCCCAGCCCAGGGGTGGACAACACGCTGAAATGCTGGGGGACTGGGATTTAACTTGAACCAGGAAGCGGCCTGGGACAGAAATTTCATAAACTGGTTTGACCCAAATCAGTTAAGTCTGATACTACATTCAGCCAGGTTTATCTTAAAACGCATTTTAACCATTTTGAAACTGGTTTATATTCACTGAACTTCTGTTTGGTTACGAATTTAAACCAGTTTCTGATGACTAAACTAGTTTATGTGTAACTTCTGTCCCTAGCACACATCTGCACTTATCACTGATGCAGGGGGGTGGCTATCTGCAGGACAGTTTAGAGCAAGCAGCTTGAGCTTTCTGAAGAACCAAGTTTTGCAGTCCAAGGCTAAGAGATGGCTTACAAGTTCTGGCCCTGAGCAGCAAAACATTGTTTATTCCTGCAGCCATGTGGTCGTAGTGCTTCAAATGCTTGTGGTTATTTCATCACAAGTCTTCTTTTGTCCATTCCTGTTTCTATGTTAATTGTTTCAAAGTGACTGTAAAGTTACAATGGGTACTTCAGCACCCCATCAATATTTAAATGCTGCAGACATGTACAATCTCTGTAACAGCCTTGATTTTTCCAAATCAACATTTAGTCCTTCTAGTGTCCAGTATGTGCCACCTCTTTCCACTTCAGCTATGGCTTCTCAGAACTCAGTTTAATATTTTTATGCTTGCAAATTCCCAAAAATAGTTTTGCTCCTCTGAGTATGACATGAAGGCTAGAGATAGTCATTCAGAAAGCCTGAGTCTGAATTGATTCAATCTTTTCAGGTTAGTCTAACCTGAGTAGGTTGAATCACTTTGTAACTGTACAGACATCCCAGAAATGCAAGCACATGCCTGCAGTGGCTCAGGCTAGAAGCTGGGGGAAGCTAGAGCAGCCCTCTCTTCCCTTCAACAGTGCTGAGTTGTAGGGAGCATGGCCAAGCCACTACAGGATTAGGGAGGGGTCCCTCCCCCTCAATTGAAAATAGAGCATTTATCAGCTCTGTTATCAGCATTTATCACCCCATCAGAAAACAAACAGCCTCTCTCATTAGTTCAAACTCTTCTTAAACGAAGAAAGAATGGAGGGACATTATCAGCTGAGCTTTGATTAGCTCCAAAAAGCCCTCCACCGACAGTGCTACCACAGTGTGGACCAAAGCTAGCATGTGGTCTGCTAGCTAATGCTGAGGTGTCTGTGTAAAGCAGAGGGGATGGGGGATCCCTGCTTAGTAGGGAGTGGGAAGGGAAGGGGGAGAGCAGAAGGAAACCAGGCAGACATTGTTGTGCCTGCAAGTATCTGCTGGAGCTGCAGCCAAGGACCAGAGGGGAGGGGCCAGCCCTGCTGTAGAGCAGAGAGCCCCGCCCAGCCCAGAGAGCATGCCAGGATGCTGGGGGACTCTGATTGAATTTAAACCAGCAAAAGGTCTGGGACAGAGATTGCATAAACTGCTTTGACCCTAATCAGTTAAGTCTGATACTACATTCAACCAGGTTCTCAAACTGGTTTCAGCCATTTTCAAACTGGTTTATGTGCACTGAATGTTTGTTCTGTTACAGGTTTAAACCAGTTTCTGATCATTTAATCCTGTTTATGTGTAATGTCTGTCCCTAGCTAAAGAGCTCTCTCCAATAACAAAAATATCACCTGCAATTGTTCTGATGTAAAGCAGTCCTCAAGTCTGAGGCGTAGTTTCTGTTGAAACAGTTCCCGAACTACTGAATTTTTCTCATAACAAAGTACAGTAGCATAACTAACGAGTGGTAACTGGTGCAGCAGCCCCTGTCACTGACCCCAGGGGACATGGGGGGAGCACAACAGCAGCCTCTGCAGCTGTGGGCCAACCACCAACACCAGAATCCTGGCCACTGCCACTTTCCTGTATACTACCACCAACTGAGGCAAAGAACTGCCACTGCCCTTTGATGCCTCTGGTGAGGTATGTATCCCAAAGAGATCTGTAAAAGTAAATAGATATAATGATGTAGGGAGGCAGTGGGAGGGAGGGCAGGATCTAACTGATTGCCAATATTATTTTGTACCAGTTGAAATCACAAAAAAATACTTTATTTGGGAATGGACGGTAGTTTTTCCTCAACTGTCTGGTTCAGTTGTTAAGAGATCTTCACAGATTCTTAATGTTCCTGGAAAGGTTCATTTGCCACCACCAGACTGTAATCCAGTCACAATTTTCTCCAGTGGAGTCACAATGCCCATTTGAAACAAACTGTCTAATTTCTTCTGTAAAGGCTGACTACCATTTATACAGGCACCCTCTCTCGAGGACACTGTGCATGCTGTACACTTCCAATTTGTGTGTTACTTCTCAGAAGCCTCCAACTTGCAATACATCAGCCAACCTCTCTAGACTAGTATCTATATGTTTCCTCTGTAATGCAACTTTTCATTACTCAGATTATTCCCTGTGCTGATATTTAGATGCTGAAGCCCATAGTTATATAATAAAGGGGATTCATTTTCATATTATAATATAAGATCTCTGATTTGTCAGATTTAATTGTGCACTTTGATCTCTGGTTCTATCTTAATTTGTGTTCTATATCAGGGCTGTCCAACTTCTATGCAGACTGGACCACACCGCGGGCCACACCAGCAAGGGTTGCATGTCCACAAGCCACTCCAAGATGAATCACGGCCCCCCCAGGCTGCATACTGTATGGACACCACCTCCTCAACCTAAGCAGGCCCTCCCCCTCACCACTGCATGTGCGCCCACCTGCTTCCCTACCTCTGCCCTACATGTCTGCTCAGCTCCAGGCCACCCTCAGCTCCCCTGGCTGTGCTTCGCTGTCCTGCCCTACTCGCTCTGGCAGGGGCAGGCAGCACAAGCTGGAAGAGGGAGGGAGATCCTGGAGATTCCAGCTCCTGTTGGAGCCAGAGCGATAGGGAGAGAGAGAAGCAGCAGGGAAGGAGCCTGGAGGCATAACTTAACTAACTCCTTAGCAGGCCACAAGTTCAAGAACCCCACTCTGCACCATTACTAGCTGGTTCTGTGGTTTATGGAATGTACCTTTGAAGGGCCTGTGGTGGAATGGTCCAGTTTTTGCCCTGGTGCTGTGTGGGTAAGGTTTCGTGGTGGGTGGTTCTCCCTGCAAGCTGGAGTGTGTGTGTGTTGCTGAATCCTTTTTCCTAATATAGATGAAGCTGTTTACCATCCCACCGGTCTCTGCTAAATGCTGACTCGAGGCCAGAACCCCAGGGGCATGGAGGTCTGAGTGAGTACCCCATCCCTGGCACCCAAGGGCCTAGGGAAAACATTATATGGTGTCAGAAGTTATCTGTTTCTTGGTGGAGTCATCAGCAGCCTGATTAAGGGGGTTACAGATTTCACCCATAACTATAAATAAATAATGGAGCATTTCAAACCTCCACCAGCATTGTTCTTTACTGGAAATCTTGGGGAGAACTGGAGGAGATGGGAACAGAAGTTTCAATTATACCTTGCAGTCACAAAGGCCAAGGAAGAGGAAGAGGATTATAAAACTGCAGTCATGCTGCATTGCATTGGGGATAAAGCCCTAGAAATTTACAACAACATGCAAAGTGTGTTTCCAGACCCGAATAACAAAATCCTTACAGAGGTGCTTGCACAATTCAAGAACTACTGTGAACCAGAAAAAACCCTGCTTTTGAAAGGTATCAGTTCTGGCAACTTACATACAAGGCTACAGGCACAGATGATTCTGTTACAGAGCTCAGAAATAGAGTACAGCATTGAGAATTTAGACCTGCTGAAGATGTTATATTGAGAGACAAAATTGTCTTCAGCAAAACTGACAGCAACCTCAAGGAAAGGTTTCTGGAAAACCCCTCCCTCACCCTAGTACAGGCTGTGGATATCTGCAGGGCAAAGCCTCTCACAAGTGCCCAGGCTCATGTTAAGTCTGCAGAAGCAAACCTACATACAGTTGAGGAAAAGCGAAACTGCCATAGCACTTTGCAAAAACAAAAAAAAACCCAATGAGTTTTGCTCATAGGAGAGCCACCAAGCTGCAAAAGGCAAAGTTTGCAAAAGGTGTGGAAGCAACACGAGCCTAGATCCTTCCCAGAGTTCTGGGAAACTTGTTACAAATGCTCCGGAGTTAACCACTTTGCAAAAATGTACAAATCAAAGGGAGAGGCTCCAAAATCTGCAAAAGGAGTCAATACCATATATATGGGCACAATGTCAGCATAACAGTGCTCAAAGACCTTTGACAACCTGAATGCCTGGCACAGCACTGTTATGATTGCTGACTTGCTGGCTGACTTGCCAGTCTATTTGAAGTTAGATACTGGAGCGGAAGCAAACACTACTCCGGTACATGTAGCAAAGGCCCTGCAAGGCAAAGTAAAGTACGCAAGACTCAAGCTCATGTTACATTGGTTGCATTTGGTGGTGCATGCATCAAACCAAAAAGTGCAATCACTGCAAATCTTGTGCTAATGAATCCAATTTAACTTTTTATATAACAGACAATCATGACCCACAAATACTTGGTAGAGTGCTATGCACCACCTTAGACCTTATCAGACGAGTCCACGGAATGGCCCTGACAGTACCTACCACCAAGGCAGACCTTGTCAAACTATACCCGGATGTTTTTGAAGGTCTGTGCCAATTTCCCAGTACCCACCGCACCCATGTCAATCTGGGGGTACCACCAGTTGTGCATGGGTGTAGAAAAAATCCCTATGGAACCCTAAGCAAGTTGGAGACTATCCTCGAAACACTGGAAGCTATCAGAGTCATTACAAAGGAAATTAAGCCCACACCCTGGGGCAATAGCCTTGTGATCACACAAAAGAAGGATGGTTCTCTACTACTTTGTCTAGACCCACGAGACCTCAACAAGGCAGTGTTGAGGCAGTAATCCTCTATTCCCACTGTAGAGGATGTGCAGAAGAGCTTGTCTGGTAAAAAGTCGTTCACCATTCTTGATGAAAAGGATGGCTACTGGCAAGTCAAATTGGACAAGGAATTGGCAGAGCTATGTACCTTTAACACAACATGGGCATGGTACCACTTCAATCACCTTCCCTTTGGTATTAAGTCAGTTAGCAAAGTATTCAAACAGAGAATCATGAGTGCTTTGGTGACATTCTGGGAATCCACATAATCGCAGATGACATGCTCATTGCACCAGCTATGAAAGATAAGCATGACTCTACCCTGAAACAAGTCCTGGAGAGACCCTATCTGAATACAGTTTTTAGTCAACAGCGTTAGATATATGGGCCATATCTTCTCAAAAGATGGTGTCAAACCAAACGATGACAAAGTGGAAGCTATCAACCGGATCCCCCTTCCAACAGACAAAAAAGGCCTTCAGAGACTCCTCGGAACCAATCAGTACTTGGCGCAATACATTCCACATGAGACAACACTGACAGTCCCACTGAGAGCACTTTTCAGGAACAATGTTATCTGGCAATGGGGACCTGAGCATCAGGAAGCCCTGGATAAGCTCAAGCAAACCATCACAATGGCACCTGTGATCAAGTACTTTAACCCAGCAGAGCAGCTGGAAATCCAACCCAATGTGTCCAAAGATGCCCTAGGAACATATCTGTTTCAGCAGAAACAACCAATTGTATATGCTTCGAGGGCTCTAACACAATCTGAGAAAAATTATGCGCAGATTGAAAAAGAACTTTTGGCAATTGTCTTCGCCATGACAAAGTTCCACCAGTATGTGTATGGCACCCAGGTAAGGGTCCAGTTGGGCCACAAACTCCTGGAAGTGATTTTTGCAAAGCCCATAGGAAAGGCTCCAGCGCAGCTACAGAGGATGCTGTTGCAACTCAACAAATATGACATCCAGATTCAGTATACCAAAGGCAAAGACATATTAGTGGTTGACATGCTTTCTAGAGTCACAACACTGGCCCCTCCCCCTGAACCTGATCTTTTCCACTCAGAAAAGGTGGTTCATGGTCTGACTACAATGGAGCCACTCAGTGGCCAGTTACTCCAGCAGTTACAGGAGCACACGAAGGTTGACGCGGAACTACAAGCCCTTAGAGCACAGCATCTTAATGGATGGCCGAGCAGACAAAAACAAGTTAAACCTGAACTAAAGTCTTATTGGTCTCTCACAGACCAAATCTGGATTCAGGATGATTTGCTTATGATTGGGCCAAAAATAATCATTCCACGCAGTGCAAGGACCAACATGTTGACATTGCTTCACTCACCCCATCAAGGCATACAAAGGTCAAAAGCATGAGCTCGACAAATCCTGTATTCGCCTAAGATAAATGCCCACATCGAGCAATGGACTTCAAATTACACACCTTGTCAAGAGTTCTCACTCAGAAAGAACCCATGATCTCACATGAGATCCCAGACCTGCTTTGACTAAAACTGGCAGCAAACAGTTTTGACCTATGGGGACAGTGTTATTTGATAATAGTCAACTATTACTCCAAGTACCCTGAAGTTTTGCACCTGCCAGACAAGACAGCTGGCATGGTGGTAGCCAATATGAAGTCTGCATTTGCTCATCATGGCATACCCAAAGAAATTGTTTGTGATCACGTGCCATTTGCAAGTCACATGATGAAACAATTTGTGATTGACTGGGGCATAACCATCACCCATTCTAGTCCGGGTTATCCACAATCCAATGGCCAGGCTCAACACACAGTTCAGACCATCAAATCAGTGTTTAAGAAGACTTTGCAGGACAGCTCAGATCTATACCAGGCTTTACTCAATCTGCAGAACATGCCCATTCTGGGCCTCAAGTATGCTCCAGAGCAGCTTTTGATGGAGAGACTTTTACGCAGTACCCTCCCTGCTACAACAGTGGTGCTGACTCCCAGGCTACCGTCAAATGCATCCCACAAGTTGTGGATACTTCAAAGGCATCAGAAGAAGCACTATGACCACATGGCTGCATCCCACCTCTATGAGAAGGGGAGAAAGTAAGGATGCAAACAAGTACAGGTTGGGTACCAGTGTCCATTATGGCAAAAAGGGATGGACCGCGTTCCTAACTGGTAACCCCCCCCCATGGTAATGTCCACAGGAGGAACAGAAGACACTTAAGAAAGGATTACTCATCATTACTAGTTGATGCACCTCAAGATACGGCAGCAGAACAAACATCAGAAGTAAAACCAGACCACCAAGAGCAAGAGCTTTGTTACATTTCAGAGAATCCACCAGTACCCACAGAGATACCTGAAGACACCATACAAACTAAGAGTGGATGTGTGGTGACGTTGCCTGTGAAGTACAAGGACTATGTAATGGGATAGTGATAAAAAGCTAGACCCCATCGGTGAGTCAAATGCTAGCAACCTCTGGCTCCACGAAACGTTCCGAAATGTTCCAAGTTAAAGTACATACTGATGAACATTCAACTACTTAAGAGGAAGCTCCCAGAGTAAAGAAGGGGGGTGTCGTATATGGAATGTACCTTTAAAGGACCTGTGGTGGACCAATCCAGTTTTCCCCCAGTGCTGTGTGGGTACAGTTTGGTGGTAGTGGGTGGTTCTCCCTGCAAGCTGGAGTGTGTGTGTGTTGTTGAATACTATTTCCTAATGAAGATGAAGCTGTTTATCATCCCACCGATCTCCGTTGAATGCTGACTCAAGGACAAAACCCCAGGGGCATGGAGGGCTGAGTGAATACCCTATCCCTGGCACCCAAGGGCCTAAGGAAAATGCTACAGATTCATTTGTATCTGTTTAATGATTAAGTAAAGTTGCCATAATTTTATTACAGTTGTCAGCTGGATGATGGTGCTACTTCTATGGGTTTCATGTTTAAATTAATGGTTGCAAGATTTTTTTTAAATGCATGATGGACAGTTTGTTCAACTGCTGCTACTTCTTCAGAAGCTAGAAACACCCACAAAATATTCTTATAACAAGAGGATTTAGCTTTTACTTCTGTTACCTTATATACCTTTTGCCTTCTCCATGAGGGTGAGGGGTGGTTTTGTTTTTAGTCTCTTGCAGAGCATTTCAACATCTACTGCTCATATTTTCTCCACATAAAACATTTCTATGTCATGACAAAACTTACACGTCTGTGATCTTGCAGAGTATGGGGTTTTTTTTCCCATTTTCTTCTTTGTGTCAATCCCTCCATATGGGTTTCAAGTAATTTAAGTAATTCAAATATTGTATTTACTCAGATATAAGACAAGATTTTTTCTCCCTAATCAGCATGGAGAAAAAAGCCCCTAATCTTATGTTTGCATATGAAATGGAGGGGGAAGCAGGCAGCTGCTGTGGTTTTGACTCTACCCCTGAGCCTAGGGTTGGGGCCAGCAGTGAAACCCACAGCAACCTCCTGCCTCCTCATCCCCTCCTCACTTCCCCTCTGCAGCTTCTGCCTCTCCCCCACCCCACAACTCTCTCTTCTCCTTTACGGCCAGACACAGCTTGGCTCAGGTCAGGCTGGGGTCTCTCCCAGACAAAGCACAAGGAAACTCCTTCCCCCAGCCCAGGACACCGCTGCATTGTCTGCCTAGTCAATCACCAGCCAACATTGCTTCATGGCCAGGCAAGGGCTGAGCTTCCACATGCTCTGTTCTGGGATTGAGCAACCTGAGCAGCAAGCAGGATTTGCCAGTATGGGGGAGAGGGGAAGAGGCAGAGACTGGGGAGAGCTGGGGGGGGGGAAGAGGCAGAGACTGGGGAGCAGGGGGGGAGGAGCAGAGACTGGGAACAGTTTGTGGGGGAAGATGCTGTGGAGAAATGGGGTGGGAGGGTAAAGATGGCTGGTGGGGGAGGAAGGCTGCAGGAGGGAAAAGTGGCAGGGCAGACAGCAAGAGTGTCATCTGACTTTCTTCCCCCCTGTCCCACCACTGCTTTCCCACTGTAGCAGTGGGGGTTGGGGCTGGATTCAAGACAGCCCTCCAATACATAGATTCTGTGCCTGGAAAATTATAACAAATTGATAATTTTTTCATGTATAGGATCTAATTATTGGGGGGTCATCTTATATTCTGGTCATCTTATGTTCAAGTAAACATGGTATTTAATTAATATTGCTGTTCTATAGATGTATAACATCTTTTTTTCCCAAAATCCAAGAAGGTACAGATCTCATACACCTATAATTATTGTCTGATTCATCAGAAAATCCTTAACGTTAGAAACAATTAAGATTTTGCTAGCAATAATATTAAATCTGTGACATACAAAACTAATATTTTCTTTTGGCTCTTACCTCCTGTGAGAAATTTCCCTCTCTACTATTTCACTCTTTTTTTACGGTAACTGTATCCATCCAGTCTTTTCATAACTTCACCCAAATGTGGGTGCTTTTGCTCTTTTCCTGGGTATTAGCCAGATTTCTAACCTTTCAGAGTATTAGCCAGTTTTCTAATCTTGTTTCCAAATAAGAAATAGTTTCATATAAATTCAATATAGGAATTCTTCCTTTCATCTTCTCTACATGGAAGAGAAGATTTTATGGTTACAGATTTTATGGTTACATCTTAATTTGTTTGAAAGTATTGGTTCATTTTTTATTTTTAAAATATATATATCTGTCCTCAAACTCTATGTACTTCTATTGCCTATTTTCTTTCCTTAATCTCCTTTTTTATGAACTACATTTATACCTGGTGGCTGGAGCATCTGAATAGCTCACTTTATCAGCCAGGGAGAACCTAATCTTTTTCAAAACCATTTTAGTTCCAGTTCTTTACCAATAACCAGTATTACCAAGTGCCATAAGTGGCTAGATGAGCACACGTCTCTTCAGTTCCCTACCTTCTTTCAGGGAGTGGAAGAGACTAGGGATTTGTTCAATATCTTCATCAGTGACCTGGAAGATGGCATAGAGTGCACCCTCAGCAAGTCTGCAGATGCCACTAAGCTGGGGGAGTAGTAGATACACTAGAGGGCAGGGCTAGGATTCAGAGCGACCTAGATGAATTGGAGGATTGGGCCAAAAGAAATCTCATGAGGTTCAATGAGGACAAGTGCAAAGTCCTGCACTTAGGATGAAACAAGCCCATGCACCAATAGAGGCCGGGTGCTGACTGGCTAAGTAGCAACTCTGCAGAAAAGGACCTGTGGGTTACAATGGACAGTAGGCTGAATATGAGCCAATAGTGTGCCCTTGTTGCCAAGAAGAGTAATCTCCATCCTTAGAGGTTTTTGAAACCCAGCTAGACAAAGCTTTGGCTGGGATGATCTACTTGGGGCTGGTCCTGCTTTGAGAAGGGGGTTGGACTAAATGACCTCCTGAGGTCACTTCCACCCCTAATTTTCTGATAGGGATGAGAAGAGACACTATTCTTGCTACCTGTGCTCATAATCATAGAAACATTTAGCATCTAGGCATAGTAGGAAATCTGTCAAAATAACCAACCTTCCATCTGAGTACTAGGATACATTTAGAGAGGAGAATAATACTGTGGGTCTTTAGGCCCTCTTCCTACTTTAGATTCTGTCCAGAAGTACAGAATTACCATGTTTGGGGTCTAATTTGAGAAGAAAGAAGTCTCAACCATCTTCTTCTTGAATGCAGCCTGCCTAAAGAAGAATGCTGAAGACCTTGGAGGAGTGAGGCTTTAGTTAGTTTACCTGAACAAAAACAGTGCTTGACACACCTATCTTCTCACTTCAGATGGCCATGTGCATGAATGTCCCATGTCAGCCACTAGTCCAAGCGGACACAAGAGCAGGGTAAAGGAAAGCTATCCTAATAAACCACATTGCCTTCATCTGTGTCTCATTGTAGTACCTAGAAGAAACTAGGAACTTAGTTTTAAACTGATATAAATAAATTCTAGTACAATTTTACAATTGTCATATATTATATTTAATCTCTAGTATGATGCATCAGACTCATCTACCATGGTACTATAAAAATAAATCAATTTCATTTATAGATTATTTTACAAGTTTGCACAGTAACTAAATGTATTGCATTCCATTGCATTGTAACAAGCAATGATGAAAATGAAGGCTGTTTTAAAGGTAAGTAAATAGACAAGATTCATTTTGGCATTTCCTGATTTCTGAATGCTCTGCATCAGGGTTCCCTGATTTCTAAATGTTCTACACTGCAGGGGGGTACACAGGAGAAACTGTGTAAGGACAGATTTAATTATTATTATTATTATTATTAGCATTTAAGGGGTTAAACTATAAAATATGCTGGTAGGGTATGCAAGTAGCTGGTAAATCTGGAAGATGGTACACAATAAGAAAAAGTTTGGGAACCTCTGCTCTACATTTTAGGGGGTGTTGTTTGTTTGGGTGGTTTTGTTGTTTGGTTTTTGGTTTTTGATTGGTTGGTCAGTTGTTTGGGTTTTTGTGGTGAAGACAGGAATTATTAAATAAGGGGAGGAGAAGAAAAGAAAAGAAAAGAAAAGAAAAGAAAAGAAAAGAAAAGAAAATCAACAAAGTGATTCAGTTTATAGGACTTGTTCATGAAGGTATATTCTGCTTTCATGAAGGTATGTTATTTCATAAGCATTCATTTTATCAGTTTCACATTATCATCTCTAAAATTTTTGTAACCAAGTGATACTTTGAACTGCAGAATATGTATTGCTCTTGGAGAAAAGGACGATATAAAAAATAGTAGGGGTGCACCAGTTAGAGATTTTGGTGGCCGATATCAATAGCCAATATTTTAGGAGGCATATCGGCCGATACCAATCCGATACAGCTGCCTCCAGGTGCTATCTGGTGTGGCGGAAGGAGAGGGAAGGAGTGTGGGGGGGCAGATCAATGCCCCCCGCGGTGAGGGAGGGGGCAGAGGCAGGCACTCCCCAGAGGGGATGGGGTAGGTGGGGCATGGGACAGAGCCGCGGCTTGTGCAGTGGGGGCAGCTCGCACTGCGGCTTGCACCCTGGGAGGGCAAGGGTGGGGGCAGGGGCGTGTTCCCCCAGATCCGCGCGGTGCAGGGTGGGTGGCAGCTGCAGAGTGGAGCTGGAGCCAGAGCCACTCAGCTCTTCTTGCCAGGGGCTGGGCTTCGAGTGGGCTCTGGCAGAGCTGAAAGAAGGCTGCAGACACCCCAGATTTTGCCACAGCACTCCCAGCCCCACACTGCCACCCGGCGGAGCCCCAGTTGAATGCCCACCTCCACCCAAGCACTGGGAAAAGCTGTGGCAAAATCTGGGGTGGCTGTAGCCTCCTCCCAGTGCCACCAGGCCCTGGTCCGCATCCAGGCCCCGGCGAGAAGAGCCACGCAGTGCCAGTTCTGGCTCCGCCCCGCGCTGTGCAGGTGCGGGGGCACACAGCTGCTAGCACCGCCCTCCCAGGGTGCAAGCAGTGGTGGGAGCCACCCCCACCCCACGGGCTGTGGCTCTGTCCTGCACCCTCCCCCGCGCCCCTTCCCTCATCCCCAGGGAGATTGATCTGCTCTGCATGCCCCTTCTCTCCCCCTTCCCTTCTGACTTACAACCTGGAAGGCAGCTCTCCACACTGCCGGCTCTGCTCCATGCTGTGCTGCGGCTGTGCGCAGCACAGGCATTTATCAGCTGAATTAGCCCCATAGGGCCAATATCCAATATAGACAATTTTCCTCATTTTGGTACCGATCCAATATCAAACCAATGTTTCAGTGTACCTCTAAAAAAAAAAAAAAGAACAATATGATGAAGATCTCAAAAAACTTCCAACTTTTCTGAGAGCATTTTGGCAGCTTAAAAAGACAAAAAAAAAAAAGATTAATGGAAATAAATGTGAGCCTGATACCTTCAGGGCTGTCACGGAGCACTGAGGTGCCCTGTGCCTGAAGAGGGGAAAACTGCTAGGGAAGGAGCCCTAGCAATGACTAAGGAGCACAGCTGTGGGTTGCCGGGGCAACCAGGGAAGGTCAGCTGACCAGAAGGGGCAGGGCCTGGCCCTTATAAAGCCCAGGAGCAGAAACCTGAGGCAGTTCCCTGCCAGCAGCTAGAGAGGCAGGAGCTCCCTAAGGCAGAATGCAAGGAGAATCCAAACTGCAGGTATAGCCTGACCTGACCTGACCTGACCTGACCTGACCTGACCTGACCTGACCTGACCTGACCTGACCTGACCTGACCTGACCTGAGTAATGTTGTTTCAGCCAAGTGGCTCTAAGTTATGTTATAGCCTAGGGGCTTGAGTGTTTTGCTTTGTGGTTGTTATAACCGGTGGTTTGGGTGAGGCTATTAGGGGTTGGAGGAGGCCTCATAGGGGACTCACAGCAGAGTGTGAGGACCCCAGCACCAGCGGGCGCAGCACATGGGGGGGGCATAGACCCCAGCCCCGGAGAGGGGTGTTTGAGAGGCCCAAGTTGGGCACGGCGAGCCCCAGGAGGGGGGGTTGCACGACTGAGAGGCCCAAGTTGGGCACGGCGAGCCCCAGGAGGGGGGGTTGCACGACTGAGAGGCCCAAGTTGGGCATGGTGAGCCCTAGGAGGGGGGGTCGCCCGACTGAGAAGCCCAAGTTGGGCACGGCGAGCCTCAGATAGGGGGCAGCATTTTGAAGGAGCCCAAGTGTGGGCACTGGGAGCCCCAGATAGGGGGCCGCATTATTGGGAGGCCCAAGTTGGGCGCGGCGAGCCCCAGACAGGGGGGCAACGTTTAGGAAGCCCAAAGGTGGGCATGGAGAAGGAAGGCCCAGGGAGAACAGGAAGGGGCCAAAATAGAAGTGAGAGAACAACGATTCCATCGGCGAGGTGTGGACTGCGGTGTAGGGGAGGAAACGGAGCCGCAGATAGCGCCCCCTTGGGGGGGGCAGTATAAGGGCAGCCTCCCGCTAATTAACACCAATTAATTAATTAATTAATTAAGATCAAGACATGGCAGGCGAGTAGGTGGGCAGTTGCCCCAAAGACAGGTGTGGGGGCCACATAGTGTACCTGTCACAAGGGCAAAGCACAAAACCTTTCCCAGTGACTTTAGCACATACTGTTTTGTGGTTAAAAATTACAATCTGCTCATTATTGGAAAATCTTTTTATTTTTTGCAGGGGTGTATTTAGATAATTAAAACAACTTAGTTTTCACCTTTTTAATGACCATGGCATAGAATAAACCACACTAAGTAATTCATAAACAACAAACACTACCTTTGAATTCCCTAAAAATACTACTTTCCAAATTTTTAGTGGATTTTTACTGCCATAGAAGTATTTTTGAATTTCAGGAATTTAAAGAAGGAAAGCAGTTTTTCAACTCAAGTGATGATGTTTATAGAATTGGAAAAATGTAGGCACTTTTATACATGCTCCAAGGGTGACAAGCTTTAGTTCAGGTGCCCCTGCCACGATTTTTTACATTCAGGGACGCTGATACACAAGTTGCAGAAGGCTGCTGGAGTGCAGTAATTGACGCACTCCAGCAGATTTGATTGCTTCAGTCTGCTCTAACACGCTGGAATTCCAGCAACTCAAAACAGTCTTCATGCTCATGTATAGCACCTTGTGATAGCAACACCATCTTTAATATCAGAAAGTGGGAACATTTTCATTCTCTAACATGCTGTAAACATCCTTCGCACCCCCCCGCCTCCCCCCCTTTTTTTAAAAACTATCTTAGCACTTACCCAAAAGTAATAATTAAGATAATTGTAAAGTGATTGTATCCACAAGTAGGGAAGTGATGCCAAATAGACTCCCCTATAATCCACACAAGCTTTAGAAGTAATCCCACAAAACTGCCAAAGACTGTTGTCATTTTCTATATAGTATTTATTGCCCTATACATTGTACATATGCTTATATCTGAAAGTTAGAAATAATGCAGTATGTTGTATATAGAAAAGATCATTCTAAATGCCTAGCGAATGATCCATTGGAACTAACTTTTTCAGTCTTTTCACTAAGTCAATTGTAGACTGGTTGTTTGTGTCCATGTATGTTTCTGAATGGGAGTTTGAGTGGGGAGTTCTCTGAGTTTGCTCAGGCATCTTATTCCTTACCATTAACTTCACTGAAAGTGTGCTAAGCAGAAAAGGAGGAAGAGGGGAATTTTTTCATGAGTACTTGTAGAAGAGGAGAAAGAAGCTAGCAGGAGAATCAACAGGTTGGCTGGAAGACATCATAGTGTCAAACCTGTGCCACTGCCAGCTCTTCCTCTGGACCTGAGCAGGCTATGTTCAGGCACAGCTACTGTCTGCCAAGGTTTCCACCCAGGTTCCGGCCTGGCTTTGCAGGAACTGAGGCCTGCATCCCTGCCAGGGATGCAGGCAGAGGAGTGTTTGCTGTGTAAGAGATGCCTCCTTGTAAATTATCTCAGTGATCAGGTAAGTAAGGAAGAGGAGTGGGGATGATAGGCTCAGAATCATCTGGGAGCATGAGTTTTTCTTTGACTCAATGCACAAAGGGACCTCTAGCATCAGGGAAGACGGACAGCCAGAGAAGGCATTAAAAGATACAGAAAATGCAGGTTCTGTGGAAGGTAGAAGCTGGCAGATTGTCACCTCTGGCAACAAATAACACTCCTCTTCCAAACCTGTGGCTGCCCAGCTGGAGAATAGGTATGAAGCCCTGGTATCAGATAAGGAATTAACTCCAGTGGCAAGAGAAGTCAACCCATGCACCCCTGGAGGGAGTGGGAGTAACTGAGACTACTGCTGCCAAGAGGAAGTGATGGGTGGTAGTGGTTGGTGACCCCCTCCTACAGGGCATGGAGACATCCATCTGAGAGCCTGAACTGCTTGTTTGGGAGGTCTATAGAGGCACTTATTCCAAAACATTTCATCCAGAATAATTTACTATGTGGACACACTTATTTTGGAACAAGAGTACCTAGTTCTGAATTAGGTTAGTTCAGCTGGATACTGTAATTCTTGTTCCAGAATAAAAGTACCCATACGGAGGGCTGATTAGGAATATTCCATTTTACTGTGAGTTAACTCCCTATGAAAAAAACCCCTTGAAAACACTGTAATACCTCGTGCTACTGTTTCTGGTGATATTGATCTTTGGCAAGCATGAAAATTAATTCTACGGGGATAAGCATGCTTAAAATTAAGTTAGGAAGGCAAAGGATCCCCATTCAAGAATATGTACATCTTTTCAGAAGCATGCTGCTATGGGCTGGGTAGGCTATCACTTTCTGATTACTTTTTCATTCTCATGCAACCTGTATTAGTAGGAAAGTAGTAAAGGCAACTATTATTAAAGCCAGCTTACCATCTCCCAAGTCTTTCAGTAATTCCATACATTACTAGAAGAGAAGCCAAACACTCTAATTTATTTACAGCACAACAATCTTGGGTTGTTGGGGTTTTTTTGTTTGTGGGGGTTGGGTTTTTTTTGGGGGGGGGAGGCAAAGTTTGGAGGGGGGCGGTTCTTTTTTCAGGTCTCTTGGAAATCCTTTTGCTTTCAAAATCATCCATGGCCTTTTGCATTATGCAAACTGCTCATATACTTCTGAGCCATAAGAACCAGAGGCTGCTTTCTCTTCACTAAATCCAAGAGAGCACAGCTTGATTCCATCAGAGGACAAGAGCAATATCTACTTTGTAGTTAAATACTTCTTTTTATTCAAGAGAGCCATAAACTTGAATATCCACTAGTCATTTCACTTATTACATATGTTAAGAGGTTTTAAATCCTTGACCAATATTCAAAGTGTTCAGTATTTTTGATGGAAATATCCTAAGGTATGCTTTATTCCTACATCCCACATAAAACAGTGATTCAAATTATATATGTAGATTTTTTTTTTATTTATTTATTTTTTTTAAGCATCAGCAGTTCCTAACATGCTCATGTGGTAACATAATATCCAGGCATGAGAGAAGCAGTTGCCCTATGCCAAATAAGGGGCAAATGGTCAAGCTTGTTCCCATTTATTCATCTAAGTATTTTTGCCTTCTTCATCAAATCCAATAAAATCAGCAGTGCATTTCTTTTTGTTTCAGACCAACACGGCTACCACATATATCCATAAAATCAGCATACACTTCTGCAGAATCATCATTTTAACATTTATTCACAGCTTTTCAATCCACAAGTAACACCAAGATCTTTACATGGCCTTCGTTCACCTAAGGCTTCTGATTCAATCAATAGAGAAGTCCTAGGGAAGATCCTGATTAGATCCGGATGCCTACCAAAAGTTACCGTCATCAGATTTCTTCATAATGACATGACAGAAACCATCCTAAGTGATGGCTTGTTAATGGACCCCTTCACTGTTAGAACTGGAGTCGGTCAAGAATGTGTGTTTTCACCAACCCTCTTTTCCATCTATATCACAGCTATTCCACACCTCATTGTTGATAGACTTTCATATGGAATCAGCATCCAGGATCACGGGGATGGGAATCTCTTTAACATCAACTGGTTATGCTCAAAACCCAAGATACCCCACACCTCCATTACTGATCTTCAGTGTGCTGATGATTGTATCATGCCCCACTCAAATGAAGAGTTCATTCAATTCAGTTCACTTTAGGTCAATCTTGATTGCTTCTGTGAAGTATATGAAATGCCTGGACTCACTGTTAACTTCACAAAAACCAAGATCCTTTACCACTCCACCCAAAAACAACCAGCTACTCCACCACATATTATAATTCAAGAACAATATTTGAAGAAGACTATTTCCCCTACACAAGTAGCCACCATTCCCAAAAAGTAAACATAGATGATATTCAGTGCTGGATAAAATATGCCAGTGTTGCCTTTGGACATCCCTGAAATCAAATCTTCAACGATCATGACATCAGGACTCAAACCAAACTTCTTGTCTACCAGGCTGTTGTCACCTCTATCCTGTTGTATGGGTGTGAAACTTGAATGACCTATCAGAAACACTTAATATCTTTGGAACGTTACCATTAGCATTGCCTTTGAAATCACCCATATTAATTAGAAAGACAGAAGAACAAATGCCAGTTTTCTGACTCAAGGAAACACCACCAGCATTAAAGCCCTGTTTATACAATACCAGCTCCATTGGGCAGGACATGTCATAAAGATGTCTGACCACTAGCTCCCAAAACAGGTCCTATTCTGCCAACTTACTGATCATCACTGTTCTAGAAGTGGGCAAAAGAAGAGATACCAGAACACCTTTAAGGCCAAATTGAAGAAATGCAATATTAACAACAATACTTTGGAGACCTGAGTGCCAAATTGTCTCCATTGGTGCCATGATATACAAGGCATTTATTATTTTAAGCAAACTCACCTCACTATGGAAGTGGATAGCTGAGAGAGAAAAAGGAAAAAACTGACCTGATATCACCAGGATCTACACCTCCTTGGAAGTATTTGCCATGTCTGCAGTCAAACACACAAATCTCAGATCAGCCTCCTAAGTCACCCCCTCAGTGTTGGGGAAAACCAGGAGTAATGGCCACAAACTCCTGGAAGACCATTTCAGGCTTAACACTAGGAAAAACTTCTTCACAGTCAGGGTGTCCAGACTGGAATAAGCTCCCTCCAGAGGTGGTGCAATCACCTACCCTGGAAATCTTCAAGAGGAGACTGGACAGTCCCCTTGCTGGGGTCACCTGACCCCAGTTGTCTTTCCTGCCTAGTGCAGGGGGCTGGACCCGATGATCTTGCAAGGTCCCTTCCAGCCCCTTACAATCTATGAGCTCACTGATGACTTCCCTATTTACTAGACAACTATCATCCTCATAGGAAGGAACTACTAATTAAATTAGCACTTAAAACATGTTTTGTGTCCCTTACAATGATAACTCATTATGAGGAAAATCATTCATTTTAGAACCAACACTACATCTCACATACAAGTGATGCTAGATAAATTTTAAATTCTGATAACTTATTGGCATCAAAAACATTAAAATGCGTTAGAGACAGGAAGAAAAAAAGTGTCTTTTTGCATCAGTGGCATGGTTTTAGATCGCATCTTCTTCAATCTCTATGCTTTTGGTGAGGTTTTGAAACAGGGTCAATAGCATCAAAGTAGCAGCAAGCATGTGTTAAAATACTATCAGGTTTCTTTAATTAGTTCCTCTCAGGCTTACAAGTTATGTGATTTTTTTTCTATAGATTAATAGAAAAAATACTCAGAGTAGATGGTGAGATTTTTCCATCTCTTGAAGACTGTTTGGCTATAAGGACTATAGAATTTTACTTCTCATTCTGCCATTGTAATTCTGAATTATGTACATATGTAAAATACTGTACTGGTGTGTGTTCAGGCAGGTAAGGAAAATCTAAGGACAAAAAAAATTGGCAAAGATAATATTCATGCCTCACACTGTAACAAAAAACCTTCTATAATGAATCTTTTGCCCCATTTAAATACGCATTTCATTTTTTTAAAATTTGGTCCATACTGGATTTCCTTACTAGATCAGATTTACAATCTATATAGTGCAGGATCTTGCTTCCAGGAGTGGCTAACATCAGATGCTTCCAGGTAAGATGTAAAAAACACTGGCACTTTTACTTGTGCTCCAGGGGGGGCGGAGAGAGCAGCACTTTAATTAGAACAGCTCCAAGAGCTGTTCATATCAAAGCGCCACAGCATCTCTTGTATCAGCGTCCCCACACTTCAAAATGGCAGTGGGGGTGTTTAAACTAAAGCTCATTAGACAAGCTTTAGTGGTAAGATAAGTGTATTTGTTCTCTGCAACAACTAGTAGATTTGTTAATCACCTGAAGTCAAAAACAACCTGAAGAGCTACACGGCCTCTGCACAAAGTAAATTTCAGTGAGATCCTGCACTCGTTTTTGTGCAACAGAGATCTTCACAGGAGGAAGGATGAATGCAAATGTGCCTGAAGTGAAACTATGCAATACATAGATCCACTGTACCAGAATGCTTTTGGGGCCAAAATACAGCAAAGATGTGCTGCAGCACTGTATAAATACCAGTAGTTAACTACCCAGATACAATGGCTTATAGGTTGTCCCACAGCCTTATGATGCCTTTGCACTACACACAGCCATTTTATTTCCCAGAATTTGATGCATCATTGTAAGCTTAAATCCAGCTCTTTGCAAATATGAATCTGTTAGCTTTTGAAATGTATTTTAAAAGATTATAAATGTGCATCTAATAATGGTACAACCAGCATTAAGGCACAGAGGCTGGAGAACAAATATTACAGTAAAAAGAATAGTCTGGCTTAAACTCTCAAACCTCAGGAATTTCTGAATTGAAGGCTTGAAACATGAGGATTAGCTCACTTCTTGCAGAGTTAGGTATTGCAGACAACATATCAGAAGACTTCAGAGCACTAGATAATCTACTATGCCTGGTTATCTTCATTGCCCAGGTGAGAGTTCAGGGTACTCAGATTTTTGTATCTGAGGCTGGTCCCTTTTTATTATTTTAGCAGGGTAATTATTTTGTGTGTGAATTCATATTATTTCTCTGCCAGCTCCATGGGAATTAAAAGGCAACCTGTGATAAATCAGTATGCTGATGGACTTAGTTCTATAAAAACTCCTTTTTGTTCCAGATCATTAATGCTGGAGTTATTGTGTTAAATCATGCAGTTTTTGTTGATGGATTTCATATAAGAATATACATTCTGGTGAAACTGTTTCTACCTCTGTGACACTGCTTACACAGGAGTAGCTGATATTTTCTTAAAACACTTTAACTCATCTGACTCAATACTCTTTTTTAAAGTTAAAGTATATTTTTCCCTCTAGTGATTCACAGTTTTAAGATTATAGGCCTATTTATAAATCTTGCAGAGCTCTATCTTAACATCATTATTTCAGCAAGATGACCCAAGTATTACTTGGGCAGTTCACTAAATACCTCTGCTCAATATGCATTTGGGCTCAAAACAGCAAATGGATGTTAGAAGTAGAACTGGCTGAAATTTTTCCAGTTGAACACTTTTTCATTGGAAAATACAGATTCAACAGAATCAAAACATTCCCCAGGAACCAGTTAATTCTGTAGGAAGTTTTGTGAACAGTCAGTAGAATGGATTGCCTGGGAAATGACTAGATAGCTGGGAAACCATGTAATGAATTGGCTTAGAGATATAAAAAAAAATCCATTTAAATAAAACTTGCAATGCTACACAAAATATTTACATTTCAAACTTGTTCTTTTTGATGAAGACTGAGAACTGTTATTATAAATTTCATTTTATGGAAATTCTGGTTCCCACATGAACCTATTAGGATGTCGGTTAAAAAAAACTGGTGAAAAACACAGTATATATATTAAAATGCTGATTTGTACATCAATCATTCAAAATGGGGGTGGGGAATAAGGGGAATTTACCACTGATTTTAGCTGGGCCAGGATTTCACTCCAGAAATATTGTGTACAAAACTGTTATCCCATCTAAATGAGATCTGTGAGAGTTAAGGATCAGAAAAAGCCAATGAGAAAAATTAGAAGCAAAGCAAAAAGATCTCACATAAATTTGGGATTGTTTACATTTTTAGGGACCTAAATGAGAGGGAATATTATAAAAGTATTGAAAGTAGTGAATAGGGTAGAGAAATTAAAGCAAGAACTTCTGTTCTTCTGCTTTTCACAATGGTAGGAGCCCAGGCGACACTGAACAAAGTCAGAAATGTGGCACTTTCCAAATGGATAAATGGAAATGCATTTTAACACAAAGCATAATTGGAATGTAGAGCTCATTGTTGCTGGGTATTCTTGGGACCAAAGATTTAACAAGCTTCAGAGAAAGCTCAGATGTATATACCTGGTAGAGGTTGGTAAAATTTTCATGTGGGACAGACTATTCCTTATCTGCCTATTATAGACTGTAGACAGACACCTCATTTGAGGAGCTTCTTCATTGATCCAAGTCAAAACCCAGGACAAAAGAGGAATGCCACAGCCCTTTACACATGAGCCTCCCAAGCCATGTTGCTTCTCTTATGCCAGTAGGTATAAAGGAGAACACACAGCTTGACAGACTTCTCCCCAGAATGACTAGCAATTAACTTGAATGAGCCATGATGAACTTAAACATACCCAGCATTGTCCTGGCAGGGTATTTAATGTGGGACAATGGACTGTTATGTCTGTTGTATTCCAGGACAAAAGGCTTTCTCCCAGAATAAATGCAATGTTTCTTAACACCTTTAGGGTGCATGTATACAAATGTGAAGCCTGCTTCAATATGCTGTAATTACAATGTATCAGAGCAGACTCGATTAATTGAGTCTGCTGGAATGTGGTCATTACTGCGCTCTAGCAGCTTCCCAAAATGGTGACAGGGGTGTTTGTGTTATTTACCATACAGAAGTATTTACAGGGCACATCTACACAAGACTTTACTGTGCAGTAGACTGATTAGCTGCATGGTAAACATCTCAGCATCTACAGGTGCACCCCAATTAGGCTGGAGTAAACTAATTTACTCCTCATTTACAAGTACTATTCTGCTGCAGAGTAAAAAAGTCCACAGCAGCACATGTGTAGACACTGCCCCAGCTTGCTAGGAGATGAAGGTGCTTCCGTACATGGACTGCCTGCCAGCTAGCCCCACACAAGCACCCTTGTGCCCCAGCCAGCCCCTCCACAGCATGTTATGCTGATGGGAGCAGCTCTGGGCTGGCAGGCTGATCCCCCTGCACCCCATGCCAGCTGGAGCTGTTCCACCCCAGCTCAGTGTGCTGCAGTCCCAGGCACACATGCAGACACATGCCCAGGAGCAAAAAACTCCAGGGCAATAAGTTCTGGAGTTTATTGCTGCATATTAATAGGCATGAGTAGACATACCCACAGAGCAGTAAATACTTCTTTATGAGCAAGTCAACCATCAATGCATTTGATCATTCATGCAGAGTCAGAATATTACATACATGCTAAAATTTTGATCTTCAAAGAGTACTAGCAGCCAAATCCTAGACAGTTCCATCACTTATATTCCCCCTCTATGCGGCATTGGTCAGGCCACAGTTGGAGTACTGCATCCAGTTCTGGGCGCCGCACTTCAGGAGGGGTGTGGACAACTTGGAGCAGGTCCAGAGGAGGGCCACCCGCATGATCAGGGGCCAGCAGGGCAGGCCCTATGAGGAGAGGCTAAGGGATCTGAACCTGTTCAGCCTCCACGTGAGAAGGCTGAGGGGGGATCTAGTGGCCTGTTACAAACTAGTCAGAGGGGACCAGCAGGCATTGTGGGAGTCCCTGTTCCTCCGAGCACTACCAGGAGTGACTAGAAATAACAGTCACAAGCTGGCAGAGGGTAGATTCAGGCTAGATATCAGGAGGCGCTACTTCACTGTCAGGGCGGCTAGGATCTGGAACCAACTTCCAAGAGAAGTGGTGCTGGCTCCTACCCTGGGGGTCTTTAAGAGGAAGTTAGATGAACATCTTGCTGGGGTCATTTGACCCCAGTACTTTTTCCTGCCCAGGCAGGGGGTCGAACTTGATGATCTGCTCAGGTCCCTTCCAACCCTACCAACTATGAAACATATTTTAGGGAAATTATGCATCTTGTGTTGGCAAACGGATATGCAATGGCTGTGACGTGCCGAAAACTTCAGGGATAGACTAGGTATATAAAAGTTTGTATCAACATGTACGCTGTTGATTAGAAACCTGTACCCTAGGAATCCCTTCTGATTAGGCAAAAGACCATGGTTTTGCTATTACTTTGCTACTGAATGTATGCCACATACCACAGGACTGGATAGAGTCCAAAGAGAAGCTTAAGTATTCACCTAATTCAGCTGATTCAGAATTTTATTATAATCTTGGTGCTAATAATCCTTTGAAATATTCTTTTGAAGAAATAAGTAATAAACAGGTTTAGGAATAAGCATCAACAACTTGCACATTTGCTAAACAACACTAAGTTAAAAAAAGTCTCCATAAAAATACCCAGAGGAAAGGAGACATTAATCCACAGGTGAGAACACCACAGACTACAATTTCAGCACGAAGTACTAAGCTCTTTTTGAGTTGTAGGGATACACACAAGCAACTGAAACTGAATTTGTGATTCCTACTGACAGAGCATTTCTTCTCACCTATTCTATTTAAAAGATGTGTAATATAATAAAGAACTGCTGACAAGATAAGAGAGACTCTATAACTCTAGTTTCATGGATCTAACTCATTTTTAATACTCAGGTAGAAAGATATCCATGGGAAATAGGGATTTACAATGGAAATGGGAAAAGACTTTTACTGGTACTAGGACAAGTAAAGGAGATTGATAATGTGATCAATGATAGTGGTGGCTTTGTAGGTGTTCTTATTTTTATCAAATTTTTATGGCAAAAATAGATCCTTGATTTTTAAATGCTTACCTTTATTTAATGTATTATATTTAAATACAAATTCAATTCATATGCAAGTTAACATATCAGGATTAGTATCATAGTTTATCACTAAAGTGCTTATTACATCCGTAAACTTGGTCTTTAATTGCTGTGTACGGCTACATTAGGGCAATGCGCAATACTAATACACAGTCATCTTAGAAAACAAAACCTTGTTCAACCGTGGAACATTTAGTCACATTCAAAAAGAGTTAATAGAGTTAATAGAATCCAATAATGCACCATCCAATTGTTCACCAGTATCTACTACAGCTTTTCCAAGTTGTACATCTCTTTAAACCTAAGTCAACTTGGCTTCTATTATTTTTTTTCATCTAAAATAGAGATCACATACAAGAGCTGCACAGATGTATACTAGCAGATTGTCCCCATCAAGTTGCAGGAGACTACAAAGAATTTTGGGGTGGCTGCAGCCACCCTGAGCATAGTGCGACCCAACCACCCAGCCCAGCCCACAGCAGCAGCCTGCTCTCATCCCACACACAGATCTGGGGGCACACTCCCCCCAGGAAGAGCCTGGCGCAGCCCTTCAGCCCCCAGCCTTCCTGAGGTGCATGTAGCAGCAAGAACCACACCTCCCAGTTCTGCACCCCGCACCCAGACAGTTCCCTACGCGTTGCTTCCTGCTGCAGCCCTGGGAGCAGCCGACACCACCTTCCTACAGCCACTGGGCTGCACTGCGCCCCTCCCCCTGCCCCTTTCCCTACAGACTCACTTCACACATAACTAATTTACCTCACGTATAACAAATTTTGGATGTAAAAAGGTTCATCGCATAAGAGTGAATTTGCATATACAGAACCCACATAAAGTGAGGGAAACCTGTATATGAATTGTGGTACATCTCTCTGCTGCTTCTTGCTTCTCATTTGGCAGCTGCAGCTTCTTACCTAATCCTACTAGCCTCATGGGATCCTGGGCCCTCTGTCCTTGGTCAGGCTGGATCAGAGTATGAGACTGACAGAATCCCTCAAAACTTCTCAGGACATCCCCCAAACTGTTTCCAGTCTTGATCAAAAATAACTAGTAAGCAAGGACCCACATTCTTGAGTAATGCTTACTAGCACCATGAAAAAAAGTTTTAGATAAACTACTTAGCCAGGACATTTTATGACCTCTATCAAAGTCATCCCAAACAAACATTTGAGAACATCCCTAATCAATGAAGCCTATCATGTCAGACTCATTGACCTGAATGTGGACAGTCTGCTTCACCAGGGTCAGTATGTGAGCCTAGCTTTCTTCCATCAATGCCTCTCTGTAACTGCCCTGTTTTAGCACAGGTTTAGCAAAGGTTCTTTGGGTGACAACATGAAAAGCATACCTTTGGCCCTCAGTGTATGTGGTCAGAACCCTAACTCTCAGGAGGATCCTTCCTTAGAGGGCAACCCATTCTAGGGGATTGTGGGTGGGCTCAGGCTTTCCTGTCTGAGTAACCTGAAGTATACAAGGCTTCCCCTGTCAGAACGGTCTTCATGAATGGGCCAGAATCCTGGGCAGCCACTACAAGTCAACAGTGCATGACCTGTGCCATCTTTATCAAGTGAAGCTGATCGCCCTTAGTTCAGGTTTCCACTGTCCTGCCATAGACACCCACTTGAAAGTTATTATAAAGGCATCAGGGTCTGTAACAGGGAATCAAAGACTCCTGTTACTAAAGAGAGGGAAAACTTAGCAGGCTAGCCTGCTGTGTAGACAGAGGGACAGCTGAAGTGAGGACAGCAGGCAGCAGACCTAATCTGCAATGGGGAAGAGCAAACTGCCTAATACCTATGCTGGCTAGTGAGCCACCTGACTCTGACAGGGCAGCACTCCAGGGTAGATGAGCCTAATCCCTACAGGGAAAAGGAGAAGGACTGGTGACTTAACTGGTGGCTGCACATGAACCCCCTTGCAGGCACCGAAGCACTCAGAAGGCAGAGAGGAGAGAGCCCCAGTGAAGGAGCCTGCTCTAACACTTGTTTACCCAGAGCAGGGAAGTGTTCATTAAAGCGGTAGCCCGCCCCTTTTCTTTCCCTTCTAAAGTTTGTTTACGAAGAGTGGGAGAGGTTTTGCAAAAGCAATAGCTTGCCTTTATGTTTTAGTGCAGTGCTTCTCAACCTGTAGGTTGCAACCCAAAAGTAGGTCACAAGAATATATGACAGGGTCGTGAACAAACTTCAAAAAATGATTCAACAAACTTTAAAAATGGATTCTCCTTTAAAGGAGCAAAATGTGGTAAACAGTGGCTTTTTCCTTGCAGGCCAGCAGAGTTCCAGTCTGCCAGGAGCTACTTCGGGACCCCACTCCCTCCCTCCTTCATACCCCCCTGCTCCACACACATGGCGAGGCTGGGGCCTTGGTGGGGCAGCAGGGTGGGGCTGGCCACTGATGTTTACAGATGGGTCCTGTTTCAATAAAGGTTGAGAACCACTGCTTTAGTGTATTACTGGTGGTTGGGGTGTGGCTACAAGGGGTGAAGAGGAGGCCACAGGGGATGCCTGAGGAGCACACCAAGATTTAGAGCCCTGCCAGAGCAAGGCATCAGACATAGACAACATAGACAACTTGAGGCCAAAAGGGCCAAAGCCTGAGCCTGAGAGGAGTAATAGAGGCAACCTGAATCTGGGAGGGCCAGAGTTGGAGCCCGAAAGGTACAAAGAGGAGACAAAGGGACCCAGAGCCTGAGGAAGGTAAGACTAGGGCCAAAGGGACCCAGAGCCTGGGAAGGATGAGAACTGGGCCAGGGGCCCAGAATCCCAAAAGGAGCAAGACTGGGAATGTAACCCAGAAGCTGAGGACCAGTGCAGTAGGCCTAGGCCAAGAGGAGCATAGACAGAGAAAATGGACCAAAGGCAGGGAGGCCAAAGCCCTACAAAAGTTTTGAGGTCCAAGAAGGCCAACAACTGTGGTTAAATCAGTTGACCTCTCTGACAAGGTGTTATGTACTATCTGTAAGGCATGGGCATGACTATAGGGGTGGATGCCCTTAAGGCACAGCTCTTAAGGCACTCAGTGTCCTAGGAGTTTAATGAGGCCAGAAAGACCATGACAAATTAAACAAAGGAAGTCAAGTGGGTAATGGACTGGACTCCCCCTGGGCCTTCTCATAGCCTCCCAACCTTTTGTTTATAAAAACATCAAGGCATGGCAGGAAGTGGTACCAAAGGGCACCCAAGGGATTGCAAGAGGCAGGAGTCAAGTGCCCATGAGAGCATGCCACAGACTACTGGATGCACGCCCTGTGAGAGGGTCATCCTTTAAAACGAGGGGTTAGTAATACATGGCCCCCAGGCTGGATCCAGCTGGTGGAGGTGGGGGACTTCAGCAATGTGTCAGCGGTGACAGACTTGGTGGCATTCTGGTAGCAAGGGTTTCACTTGTGCCCAAACCAAGCCATGAGGAGCTGTGCTTATGCTGCAGGTGGGAAGCATGGAGAAGTGGCTTCAGAGAAAAGCTGCTGCCACCGCTAACACAACCACGCTGGAATGCTGGCCTACCTTAGACCCAATCCAGGGTTCTGAAAAGTTGCTGACTGCTACTTTAGAGTAGACCTATCTTTGGAAACTTCCCTGGCACTGATGATGCCACTACTTCTTGACCAGTATGAGCCTCCAACTGTCCCATGAGTTGCAAGAGCCAAAATTCTATTATCATCAGACAGTATTAACCATTGGTGCTGCTCTTGTTGCTGAGCTCTAGCCTTTGAATCAGCTGCTGCTGCTAAGTTAACTATTGATGCTGAGCTGCTCTCTGTTAGAGAAGCTGGTGCTGCTGGCTTCTGCCATTCATCCTGTATAGGCCCATGTTGCCCCAGATCAGCTGATCCTCCCCAGCAAGCACTAATATGGTTGAAAAATGAAGATACTTGAGCCGCTCCTCACAGCAGTTCAGCCTTGCCCACATTTTCCAAAATGCTGCTTGGGCTCATGACAACTGCTTTGTCTCCAGTCAGGTAAAAAGGGATTTTAACTGTTACCCCTCTTAAGCACTACCCATAGCCATCTGAGTCAGCAATAGCTGGCAAATAACTGGTAGCAAATTATAAACAACAGTTATATATCAGGCCTACCTTCACTCTCAGATGCTGGCAGAAATATCTAATTCAAGGTTCAGGAAAGTTTTTCTAGCAATGAGTTGGAATGCCCTCAGGTCTCATGCAGGCTGGGGCTAGGACCTGGCCACTCTTACCACTTCTCCACATTGCCAGGCCAGTCAGGTATGGCATAATGCAGCATGGGCAAAGTGCTCATGCTTGTGGCATGGCTGAAGCCGCTTACCATCAAATGCAACCAAAAGTTCCCCCCTCTCCATCCATTGCCCAGCTCTGGGATGAATCCAGTGTCACTGTGGGATGGAACTGGCCTGCGAGCTGTAAATTCCCAATCCCTATTCTAATCCATTCCTGGCCTCAGCTCAACTTCTCAGTCAGAGCTAAAATAATTCTCTCCTTCTTACCCTCTAGAATAACTAAGCTTATCTATCTTCTTCTTAACCCTCCCTCCAAGTCCCTTCACTTATTACAGGTATAGGAAGATGGGAATGATCAAGGGAAGAGATAACACACTGTTGCTAAGATGGGTGGATCAAAGCCCCCAGAGTAAATTTTAAAGATGAGACTATGAAGCAAAGTGTAAAAGCATGAAAATAAAAAACAAGACATTTTTCCTCATATAGTGGAGGAGAGAACACCAATGAAAAATTTTCAAAGCGGGGGAGAACACAACAGGCAAAGAAGACCTCAGCAGCAACATTGCTTTAAACAGGCAAAAGCATAGCAAAGTTGCAAAAGTCAAGGCTAGAGAGTCATCAAGTCATAAGGTCAGGACCTTGATGACAGTTATTGTGGTGTGGACACAGAGGAAAAATACTGTTCTTCAATTCAGGTCAGAAGGAAGAAACTCTGGGATTCATTTGTCAACACTGTTTAATATGTGTCTTTTGACACAAAACAAATATGCGTCTTTATGACACAAAACTGTGGGGAGAAGTGGACAATCCGGAGGGCAGGGAACAGCTGCATGCAGACCTGGATAGGTTGGACAAGTGGGCAGAAAACAACAGGATGCAGTTCAACAAGGAGAAATGCAAAGTGCTGCACCTAGGGAGGAAAAATGTTCAGCATACCTACTGCCTAGGAAATGACCTGCTTGGTGGAACGGAAGCGGAAAGGGATCTTGGAGTCCTAGTGGACTCCAAGATGAACATGAGGCGGCAGTGTGACAAAGCCATCAGAAAAGCTAATGGCACTTTATCGTGCATCAGCAGATGCATGACGAATAGATCCAAAGAGGTGATACTTCCCCTCTATCGGGCGCTGGTCAGACCGCAGTTGGAGTACTGCATGCAATTGTGGGCACCGCACTTCAAGAGGGATGCGGATAACCTGGAGAGGGTCCAGAGAAGGGCCACTCGTATGGTTAAGGGCCTGCAGGCCAAGCCCTACGAGGAGAGACTAAAGAACCTGGCCCTTTTCAGCCTCCGCAAGAGAGGGTTGAGAGGAGACCTTGTGGCTGCCTGTAAGTTCATCATGGGGGAACAGAAGGGAATTGGTGAGGTTTTATTCACGAAGGCGCCCCTGGGGGTTACAAGAAATAATGGCCACAAGCTAGCAGAGAGCAGATTTAGATTGGACATTAGGAAGAACTTCTTCACAGTTCGAGTGGCCAAGGTCTGGAACGGGCTCCCAAGGGAGGTGGTGCTCTCCCCTACCCTGGGGGTCTTCAAGAGAAGGTTAGATGAGCATCTAGCTGGGGTCATCTAGACCCAGCACTCTTTCCTGCCTATGCAGGGGGTCGGACTCGATGATCTATTGAGGTCCCTTCCGACCCTAACATCTATGAATCTATGAATCTATGATTTTTCTTGCTTCCCCCCTATTAAATCCACCTTAATTTTTGCTACACTTATCACATTAATGACCTTGGTTCTTAAATCTGTAGTCTCCTTTGAATGAATGCTAACAGATTAGTGCCCACAGAATATGGGAATGGAAGTCACATACAAAAATAAAATATATGACATAAATTCTGCACACTATAAATATGTTTTTCTACTATCAAGGCATTCATTAAAGCTGAACTTACTAATCAAATTGCAATTCTTAGTGCAGCACTTGTAACACAGCTTTCTTCAAAGCACTCTTTTCCAGGTCAACTATAATATAGAACCAAACTTCAATTTCTTAACAAAATCTGTATGAACACATGTAACAACAGATTGATTCTTTTTTTTCCCCTGGGTCCAGCATATTTGTTATTAAACACTACTATTCAAAAAGCCACATTAGTGCTTTCACTTCCCTTATTTATTCATTAGATTTAAGAACTGGTGAAAATCATAAGCATATGCCATAAACTTTATCTTTCAAATGTTAGTATCATGATTGGAATGTCACCAGAAACCACTTTGTAAAGAACTGTTCTTAAAGCAATAGCATGATTGCAGGCATATTTGATGTTGGCCTTGGAAAAGGAAAAGATCATGGTTAAGAGTACTTGGTCTTAATGGTTCATTAGGGAACACAGATGTTACCAGAAATTACAACAACTTTCCATCCAGCAGCATCTATATTACATTTTAACAAAAAATTCAGAGAACTAAGGGTTAATAAAAAAAATCATCTGTTTTCAGAGAAAACATAGATAGCGAATTGTTTAATGTGATCAGTAGCTACTAAAGCGTATATTAAGTCTCTCTTTCCCCACATAATAAAATACGTAGGGCTGCCGTATCAAGCAACCCTTACATTATTTTACCTGTAAGCCATATACACAGTTCTTTGGTCAAATATTTTCTAGTTTGTCTATTTTAGCAAGACCTTGTGGTCACCCTGGATTCCACCCACTACAGACCTTTCACATTTCAGTTCAAAACCAGAAGGCTCATTGAACTGTGCTAAACAGATAAGCTAGACAAAAGCTTGAATACTGCAATGAGCCCCCATCCCCCACCCAAGTGTACACAAAGCCACTGCTCAGATTTCTATGATGCTCTGAGTCATGCAGTGAAAAGCAGCACCACGCATTTGCCACGGAAAAGATACCAGAGTAGACAGATCATTTATTTGCATTTCCCTTGAACACAGATTTTCTTTATCAAATGCTAGTGAGAGACAAAGCTGGGTCCTTGGCTGCTGTACAAAATGAACTGCAAAGAACTGTATGTCTTCACAGTTAATGCTTTCATTTTTAGCTACTCTGCCATGCTACTAGGTGTTTCTACTAAAAAGCTGCTCATTTTCTATATACAAGGTTTTCCTGAGTCGCTATATCTTTTACAATTACACACCATTATCTTCAAGAAAAGGAGAATACTTGCAATGAAGCCCTCTCTTTGGTTACTCAGACAGGGGATCTGGAACAATACAAGCATAATGTTTAATGTGTTATCTACAAATTTGTTTCTTGACAATGGATGTTTGTTCTCTGTACACAGAGATCAAATTGGTTTTGTCCTTATCCCAAAGTAATAGATCCCAAGGTATACACGGAGCATCCTGTCATGTTCCATGCCAAGACTGCACATACAGGACACTTCCTCATTCATCAGTCCCTCCAGAACTCTCAGAGGTGAAATTGCTGTTCATGTACAAAATGAGTAGTTACATGAATGTTGATTCCAGTACAGTGGCTTTTTTATGGCCCTGTATGGGAGAAGAAGGTGATAGTGCTATGTAAACCTAACAAAGCACTGATTTCAAAACAGCAGACTCCAGAAATGAATGAAGTAATGTAACTAGAGGACCAATGTAATCTCTGGTGTTGCTCCACTCTGAGGAAAGGAAGATGCACCAGGAATTAATTTGTTTCATTACAGTTAAAGAAAATCAGTACTGGCCATAGTTGTATGAGACAATAGTTGAAAAATAATAGGAAAAATTAGATCACACTTTCCCATGGAAATCTTCCACAGTGAAGAATACCACTGCAAAATTCACAAAACAGTTTCATGCATGATTGGCTTGACACCAACCTTATGGAATAGGAAAAGTGCTCAGACCTCAGTGCTATGGCTCAGAGAGATCTGCAAGTTCCCGTCAATACAGCTCCAGAAGAACTATAAACTGCCAATTTATTCTATAGGATCCCTTGAGTAGCCACTTCCCTCAGGGCAGACACAGGCTGATATAGCTACAACCACCAGCATGTTTTCTTTCTTCCTTTCAAGATGGTAGAGAGTAGCCTCATGGGACTGGGTTATTCATTCATATCTGTGTCAAGTTATGGACTATTATTTGGTGCACAGGCTGCAAATTAACTTTAGTCCAGTTCATTATGGAAATTTGCACTTTGTTTGTTTTACTCTTTTTTTCAGGATTTTAATAGTTGTTTCTAGGGTGGGAAATCATATTTGTGTCTCATTTCTGCTCCAGGCCCTCAGCAGATGTGCTCTGAAATGATGCCCAAATCATAGTGGTAGAAATCTCAAACCTACACTTTCTTGTTTGGGTCCCATAATTTTCCTGCACTGGGCTTTGGAGCTTTGTACTGGGATTTGTTAGCTGTCTGAAACCCAACTTGTGTCATTAGATCTTTGTGTATGAGTAAGCATGCATAATGAAGCCAGTGGGAGTTGCATGTCTGTTCACAGATGTGTATATTTCTCTAAGGTACAGGTTTAGTCCTTAATAACTACTGCTAATAACTCACCTCAGAATAACTATAAATATACACTATTACATAAGAATCCTGTTATGAGATGTCCCCAAGGGAATGGAAAGTCAGTAATGCTCAACAGAAGTCTCCTGCAGCAGGTCTAAAACTCCAGAGAAATCACAACTGAGAAATGCACAGGCTCATTTCTTGAGGGCTACAAGCTATAGTGAATCTACCGGACCTTTTAATAACCTGCTGTATTGCTTGTAGTGCTGTAGAAATTATCCTTACTACTAGGAAATTTTTATTCAAAAGTTGAATATGTATAATTTCAGTTTCAGTAACTGGATCTTCTTAGCCCTCTGTCTGCCATATTGGAAAGTCTGTTCTATTGTTCATCTTTTCTACATGCAAGTGAGTACACAGTAATGTATAATCTCCATTTTCTATTATCCATTTCTTTTTCTGGAAAGAAAACAAGAAAGAAGAGCTGCCTGTCTCCTGACCACACAGTATAAACTAAACTAAGCCCGCTGGGGGACGGGGGGACTACCGCCACTGCTGACCCGCTGAACAATCCTTGCAAAGCCAGTGGGTCAAGGCACATAAGGGAGCCCACCCCTGGTAAAATCAGTGGGCAAGGAAGGAGCCCCCAAGGGGACACTTGCCTGCCTGTACACAAATGCCAGGAGCTTGGGGAATAAGCAGGAGGAGCTCATCCTCCTGCTCAATGCTAATAATTACGATGTCATAGGGATAACGGAGACCTGGTGGGACTCCACCCATGACTGAACCGCGGGTATAGATGGATATACCCTGTACAGGAGGGATCGTGTAGATAAAAGGGGCGGGGGTGTAGCTCTCTATGTTAAGGAAAGCTACACGTCCCTGCAAGCCAATATTGGCGACCAGGGTGGACGGCTGGAGACCCTCTGGGGAACACGGCACAGGGGACACAATGGTGGGAGTCTACTACAGACCTCCCACCCAAAGTCCTGAGCTAGACCAGGAGTTTGCCCAGGAACTGGCTGAGGCAGCATGCTCCAGGACCATGGTTGTCATGGCTGACTTCAATTACCCAGACATCTCGTGGGAGGATCGCTCAGCAAAATCTGAGCGGTCGCAAAGCTTCCTCTCATGCGTGGATGACCTCTACCTGACTCAAGAAGTCTGTGGGCCAATGAGAGGCAAAGAGCTGCTCGACCTGGTACTGGCTACTGGGGATGACCTAGTCAGTGACCTAGTGATCGATGGGAAGCTGGGTGACAGCGACCACGAGCTGATCACCTTCACCATCTGCCGAAAAGCTGGCAAGTCAGTCAGCAACACAGAAGTCCTTGACTTCAGGAAAGCTGACTTTGACAAGCTCAGGAGGCTTGTCAGTGAGGCCCTAAGGGACCATGACCACAGGGAGAGGGGAGTTCAAGAAGAGTGGTTGCTCCTCAAGGGAGCGATCCTCAATGCACAAACTAAGTCTATTCCATCTCGGAGGAAAGGCAGCAAGAGGGCACAGCAGCCCCCCTGGCTCTCCAGGGACCTAGCAGACCTCCTGAGGCTAAAAAGAAAGGCCTACAAAGGATGGAGGATGGGAGTCACCTCCAAGGAGGATTATTCTGCACTGGTCCGGTCCTGTAGGGAGCAGACCAGGAAAGCCAAGGCTGCAACTGAACTCCAGCTAGCTTTGAGCATCAAGGACAATAAAAAGTCCTTTTTCAGATATGTGGGGAGCCGGAGGAAAAGCAGGGGCAACGTTGGACCCCTGCTGAACCAGATGGGGCAACTGACGCCCAGGAAAAAGCCAACCTATTAAATAGGTACTTTGCGTCAGTATTTCATCAGTCCCATGGGACACCCATGCCTGCTACGGGACAGGGAAGTCTGGGTGAGGGTGATCCCCTGCCCTCCATTAATGCTGACCTCATGAAGGAACATCTTGAGAAGCTGGATACCTTCAAGTCAGCCGGCCCTGACAATCTTCACCCCAGGGTACTCAAGGAGCTGGCGAGCATCATAGCCCAGCCTCTAGCACAGATCTGTGAAAACTCTTGGCGCTCTGGTGTAGTGCCTGAAGACTGGAAGAAGGCCAATGTGGTGCCTATCTTCAAGAAAGGGAGGAAAGTGGATCCGGCTAACTATAGGCCCATCAGCCTGACTTCTATCCCGGGGAAGATCTTCGAAAAGTTTATTAAGGAGGCCATCCTTAATGGACTGGCCGACGCCAACATCTTAAGGGATAGCCAGCACGGGTTTGTTGCGAGTAGGTCTTGCTTGACCAATCTCATTTCCTTCTACGACCAGGTGACCTATCACCTGGACAAGGGAGAAGAGATTGATGTCATATATCTTGACTTCAAAAAAGCCTTCGATCTAGTTTCCCATGATCACCTCTTGGAGAAACTGGCCAATTGTCGCCTTGGGTCCTCCATGATCCACTGGCTGGAAAATTGGCTCCGTGGTCGGACCCAGAGGGTAGTAATTGATGGAAGTCACTCATCATGGTGTCCTGTGACCAGTGGGGTCCCCCAAGGCTCTGTCCTTGGACCCATACTGTTCAACATCTTCATTAATGATGTGGACACTGGAGTCCGAAGCGGACTGGCCAAGTTCGCCGATGACACCAAACTTTGGGGCAAAGCATCCACACCAGAAGACAGGCGGGTGATCCAGGCTGACCTGGACAGGCTCAGCAAGTGGGCGGACGAGAATCTGATGGTGTTCAACGCCGATAAATGCAAGGTTCTCCACGTTGGGAAGAAAAACCCGCAGCATCCTTATAGGCTCAGCAGTGCTATGTTGGCTAGCACTATGGAAGAAAGAGACTCGGAGGTCATCATTGACCACAAGATGAACCTGAGCCTGCAGTGCAATGCTGCAGCTAGTAAAGTGACCAAAATGCTGGCTTGCATCCATGGATGCTTCTCAAGCAAATCCCGGGACGTCATTCTCCCCTTGTACTCGGCCTTAGTGAGGCCGCAGCTGGAGTACTACATCCAGTTTTGGGCTCCACAATTCAAAAAGGATGCGGAGAAGCTTGAGAGAGTCCAGAGAAGAGCCACGCACATGATCAGAGGTCAGGGAAGCAGACCCTACGATGACAGGCTGAGAGCCCTGGGGCTCTTTAGCCTGGAAAAGCGCAGGCTCAGGGGTGATCTGATGGCCACCTATAAGTTTATCAGGGGTGACCACCAGTATCTGGGGGAACGTTTGTTCACCACAGCACCCCAAGGGATGACGACCAGGTCGAACGGTCATAAACTACTACAAGACCGTTTCAGGCTGGACATAAGGAAGAATTTCTTTACTGTCCAAGCCCCCAAGGTCTGGAATAGCCTGCCACCGGAGGTGGTTCAAGCGCCTACACTGAACACCTTCAAGAGCAAACTGGATGTTTATCTTGCTGGGATCCTATGACCCCAGCTGACTTCCTGCCCTTCGGGCAGGGGGCTGGACTCGATGATCTTCCGAGGTCCCTTCCAGCCCTAATGTCTATGAAATCCACGAAATTCAACCAGGAAGCTCTAACTAACACTCCGGGAATTTTGTAAACAAATCACAACTAGCCTATCCATCCAGAAAATTATCATATCACTTTTATGAGGCAACACGTACATTTTTCACAGGAGTGTTGTCATAAAAAAAATCTCAGGTTACCATAAAATAGGGCAACAAAAATTATCAGGGCCATGAGAGACAAGACTTATAAAGAAAGTCTGAAAGAAATAGGGTTATTTACCTTGGAAAAGAGAAGGCTGATGGGAGATTTAATAACACTTCAGCTACCTGAAGAGTAAGGGCAGATACCAAAAGGATGGAGATGGGCTTTTCTCTGTGGCTGTAGGCAGGACTAGGAGCAACGGATCAAGCTGCAGCAAGGGAAATTTAGGCTGGGGATTAGGAGGAACTTTCTGACTATAAAAGTGGTCAGGTATCGCAACAGGCTACCTAAGGAAGCTGTGGAATCTCCATCCTTGGAAACTTTCAAAAGCACTTGCCTGGGATGGGTTAGCTGGGGTTGATCCTGCCTTGAGCAAGGGATTGGACCAGATGACCTTAGGAGGTCCCTTGCAGCCCTACTATCCTATGATCTTATTTAAAGTTGCTTCCATAGCACACACAAATTTTGAAGTCAGAAACAAACACTTTTTAATGATAAAAAATTCCAATTTAAAAATGTTGCCCATTTCTAATGATAATGCATGTTTACAACATGTCAGAGTTGAACTTCACCTTTAATTTTTTGTATTTCCAGACTTCTTTGCATAACTATGTAATCCTCCTGTTCCAGTTCTACCCACGTTAACATAACTTCACAGCAGCCCACATTTATTTAACATATATATCCTCACAATTCCACTGTGAGGTAGGAAAGTATAATTAAGACAATTGGGAGAGGTCCCAGCCAATTGGAAAAGGGAAAATATAGTGCCCATATTTAAGAAAGGGAAAAAGGAGAACCCAGGGAATTTCAGACCAGTCAGCCTGACCTCAGTTGCTGGAAAAATCAGGAAGCAGATCCCCAAAGAATCCATTTCTGAGCACTTGGAGGAGAAACAGGTGATTAGGAACAGCCAGCATGGATTCACCAAAGGCAAGTCATGCCCAACCAACCTGACTGTCTTCTATGATGAGATGACTGGCACTGTAGATGCAGGGCGACCAGTGGATGTGGCATGCCTTGATTTTAGGAAGGCTTTTGATACAGTCTCCCACAACATTCTCTCAGGCAAGCTAAGGAAGTGCTGGATGAATGAACAGTAACATGGGCAGAAAACTGTCTGGATCATTGAGCTCAAAAGGTAGTAGCCAATGGTTCAATGTCTAGTTGGTAGCTAGTATCAAATGAAGTGCCCCAGGGGTTGGTCCTGAGGCCGGTTTTGTTCAATATCTTCATCAGTGGCCTGGAAGAAGGCATTGAGTGCACTCTCATCAGGTTTGCAGATGACACCAAGATAAGGGGACTAGTAGATATACTGGAAGCTAGGGGTAGGATTCAGAGTAACCTAGATAAATTGGATAATTGAACCAAAAGAAATCTCATGAGGTTCAATAAGAGCAAAATCCTGCACTTAGAATGGAACAATCCCATGCCCCAGTGCAGGCTGGGGGCTGACTGGCTGGGCAGCAGCTCTACAGAAAAGGACCTAGGGGCTACAGTGGACAATAAGCTGAATATGAGCCAACAGTGTGCCCTTCTTGCCAAGAAAGCCAACGGCATACTGGGCTGCATTGTTAGGAGTGTTGCCAACAGGGCAAGGAAAGAGATTGTTCCCTTCAATTCAGCACTAGCGAGGCCACATCTGGAGTACCATGTCCAGTTTTGGGCCCCCCACTACAGAAAGGATGTGGACAAATTGGAGAGTCCAGCAGTGAGCAATGAAAATGATTAAGGGGCTGGGGCACATGATGCATGAGGAGGGGCTGTGGGAACTGGGCTTATTTAGTCTGGAGAAGAGAAGACTGAGAGGGGATTTAATAGCAGCCTTCAAATACCTGAAGCAGGGTTCAGAAGAGGATGGAGCAAGACTGTTTCTCAGTGGGGCCAGATGACAGACCATGAAGCAATTGGCTCAATTTGCAGCAAGGGAAGTTTAGGTTAGATATTAGGAGAGATGTATTGGGCCAGATGAAGAGCACAAGATGCAACATGATTCTCAAAGCTCAGTGATCCTGGAGTTCAGATGGGAGGGGAGACCTGGTTTCTGACACTTGCTACAAAGACTTGTTTCTCTGTCAAAAGAACATCTGGTTTGTGGCTCCTAGTAAGGCTTAGGTATGAGACAGGCATTCCGCTTTACAGATAGGAAAACATAAGAAGTGATTTGTCCAAGAACAGAGCCAAAGCCAGGATTAAGATTTTGGATTTCCTCCATCTGCCTCCCTCTTCTACGAAACTGTACCTCCTTCTCTGTTATTAAATTAAGTTAACAAATCAATTCACTTCTACAAATTGTGAAAAAGAAAACCAAGTAAAGTAGAATGGTTTTCTTGTCAATCTGTCCTTGTTTAGCATCAGGGTTTTCTATCCAATTACAGGTTTCCCTTGGTTTTATGTACGTTCTTTATATGCGAATTCGCTCTTATGCAATGAGCTTATTTAGACCCATAATTCATTATATGCAAGGTAAATTCACTCTTATGCATTGAGCATAGATGCTTCCTTCCCACCCAAGCAGGTAAGCGGGGCTGCTGCAGCTGGGGCTGGAGTGAGTGCCGCTCTGTTCCCTCTGCTTTGCTGCCTTGTGCAGCCCCAGAAGAGGCACCCCCCCTGCCCCTTCCCTAGTCCCAGCCTCACTCGCTCACTCACCACCATGGGAACGTATCCCTATTTGTTACATTGTAAAGTGGGTTCGCTTTATGCGAATTCAATTTATGTGCCGTTCTCCAGGAACACATGTACAGCACAAATCGAGGGAAAACTGTATTCATCTTTTACCAAATTATTTCATGTTGTTCTAGTTGTGTTACATTAATATACTGCAAGGAAGATCGCTGGTTCTGCATCCTGTAAATTGCCTCTTCTGGCCACTTCAGTTTGTTTTTGTGATTGTGTTTTGCTTTGTTTGTTTGCTTTGGGATTTTATTTATTTATTTTATTTTTGGCTGTTGGGGGGGGGGGTTTAAAGGATTTAATACTGGTCTCAGGTGGAAAATCATATTTGTGGCTCATTGTTTCTGCACCTGTCCCTCAGCAGATGTGCTCTGAAGGCATGTCTAGATCATAGTGGTGGAAATCTCAAGCCCACACTTGTTTAGGTTCCTTGTTTAATCTTCCTGTACTGGGCCTTGGAACCAAGTCTACTGAAGTTCTCATTAGTAGTCTGAAACCCCACTTCTGCCATCAGATCTTTGTGTATGAGTGAGAATGCATAATGAAGCTAGTGGGAGTTGCATATCTGTGCACAGGCATGTAAATTTATGAGGTAAGGGTTTAGTGATATTTTCATGAAGTAAAAAATAATGGTACAAAAATATGTGCAAATGGTTATTTTATCCTCTATGGCAAAGAGAATTATTTTGAAATATCAAAAGAAGCATTAAGTAAGCTCACAATGCAGTGAATATTAACTCCAATTTCACATAAAGATTTCATGTATTGCACATATTTTGTTTTTTAATAAATGAGTAACACTCTAAAAGTGAAATTCTAAATCTTAGCATTTATTACAGACATTGTACGGTGGGTGTGATTGTCACACTTACATAAGTAGAGATCCAAAAACAATGAAAATGAAAAGACTCCCACTAGTTTCAAAGAACTTTGGATCAGGCCTGTTGAGTAATACCTTAGTAAGCTGATGTCAGTGGAATGATTAAATAACAAAATATTACTAAAAGTGCAAAAGGCTTGAAAAACCAGACTGTATACAGTTAGTATTATAGGAGAAATATTAATTTTAATTAATCATTCCATACTTTAATCTTGCAAGTATTACGTGCAAGGTAAGAAATATGTAGCTGGTTGCACACACAATAATGAACTTCGAAAAAGACAAAGTAAATGGCAATGACTTTTATATGCTCCAAGTTATTTAGTTCAAAAGACAACAAGAAGACTGAGTTTAAGTTCTGGTTTATCAAAATGAACAAACACCTCAAAAGCAATGGTGAGGGGTTTTTGTTTTTAATGTAACTACAATCATGTAGTTGAAAAATCAATATCTGTCAAGTGATTGAAGCTTATATTTGATTTTAAAATAACATTACTGGAAACAAATGCAATGATTCTACACTAAGTTGCATGCAGCCTAAGAGGATAAATTAAGTATATCATTATTATATGTTTATAAACTGAGTGAATGAGCAAGTGCTCCATTAATCATTAACTAAAATAATTATTCACCACACTAAATAGCAGCCATGTTGCCTTTCATTTCAAATACAAATGTGACAAGACAATGAAAGAGCATAATGGAGACTCTAAAAAAAATCAGTAAGCTCTATAATAAAGCCCAAGCAATTTACAGTGTTTCAAAATTATTATAATCAAGAAAATATATTAAAAGGTTCTTTAAGATATACTTTGTGAATTCTTTACATTTTGTGTGTTAGTAGAGTCACTATGGTAAAATTCTTTATTTGCAGTATAAATTATAACTGAAAATTATATCTTGTCATTGTTTTTATTGTTATTAAAAAGACTTTGTGTGTGCGTGCGTGTGTATTGCATACTAACAACTGGTGATTAGATGCTTCTTCATGTTGAGAACTTAAACAGTTGTAACAGGACCATAAGAAATTTGGTGTCTCTCAAACTGAGAACATGACACATTGAAGACTTTCATCAGGAACATTTATTAATAGGTTATAAGGCACAGACAGAAGAGCTGTTCATCTGGTGCACTTCATAGGAGTGCATTTTTTTTCAGTTGATTATTAAAATTCATCCATAAAAAATCTGAAGAATTTATTTGATACTGAAAAATTTGCTGCACTAAAAGCCTCAAAAAAAGTTTGACTTAAAATTAGATCAAATAAGTTTGACTACCTTAAAAATGTTAATAGTTTTACTAAGGAGAGGGTCTGAAAAGAGTTAGGAAGCATGGCCTGTGTCTAGTTTCATTTGCATTCAAGACACTGATAAAAATTTTCATTGAACAAGATAAAGTCTAGAAAGAGTAAAACACAGCTGGTTGAACTAGTCAGTATTTAAGTGCTTTTGGAATAGAAGACTCTGCATTGTGTCACTGCTATTATAGCCTGCAGAGCCATTTCATCCAGCCTCCTGGAGAAGCTGGGAATTTGGGGGCCAGGTGAGCAGAGGGAGGGCCTGCCACTGAATTATGGCATATGAAACTCCATTGGGGATGCACGTCAGCAGCGCAGAGAGCAACAGCTTCCTTTACCCCCTGATATTATTTACCCCACTGCCAGCAGTGGGTTGTGATCTTGCCTGTGAAGAGCCCTGTGATCCAGATCTTGCCTGGGAGGCCAAGAGAGTTTGACATCCCTGCTGTAAAGTCCTCAGCTACCTATGGTGAGCAGGATGGTGACAATTATGAAATCATAATTGACCACAGACCTAGTATATTTTAGATTTGTGTCCATTTTTTAGTTCTACCATGTAAGAGCATCAGCCACCAAAGCATTCAGTTTTAGTCCTGTTCTCTTTAAATATATTTCCCTCAGACCAGGAAAGAAGATACGGTTAATGATCTTTCAGTATAATTAGCACTGAAGTCTTGAGTGTGTGGTCTATTACCATCTATGAAACATGATCTTTCGTACAGACTGAAGCTACGTTTAAATTAAAAACTGACAGTCTGTGACATTTACTGATTCAGCTTACATGTCAAACGCAAATCAGCACTACCCTTTAACAGCTTTCATTAAATTCAGTTCTTCCCAGCAGGAATGCTGACTAGACTTCATTTTTCCTCTCAGAGGAAATGTTTGAATTTATAATAAAAGCCCAATTTTTTGATCAGACTCTAGTAGGGTATTCAGACTACACAAGAACACATAGGAAAGTAAAGGCAATTTCAAATCCCTTTCTTCTTGTGCTCTACATCCATTATAATTAATTTGCTGTTCATATACTTGAGAATCTTCAGAAGGAAGTTTACCTTTGCAAGCTGTTGAATGCTTCAGAATGGTTATTATGAGAGCAGAAATATACTGGGTGATGCTGAAGCACTCAGACAGTAATGACTCAGGCAATCAAGAGGTTTCCATGGGAAAATATGGAATTAGTGGCTTTTACAGTATTTAATTACACAACTTCTGAACCATTAATTCATAAGGAAACATCTCTAAAGTTCTTCTAACTGCATCTACTTCATTCTCACCAGCCTTCTCCTTCCATTCCCAGAATGTGCTTACTGTACATTAAATATTTAAAGACACTTAATTGCAGTTGAAGGGTTTTTTCTTTTCACCCATCCTAAATCCATCAAATCTCTGGTCTAACAGGATCTAAACACTATGAGGAAAGAGTGCTTAGAACCTGTAGAAGGGAAGGCTCTTACGTTGCTTAATAGTGACTATTCAAACCTGCAAAGGGAGGAAATCAGAATACTTCCTGAGGTATTTTCTATGCCAACACCAGATCCTGCTAATCTGAATTCTCATAACCTATTACCCAAAACCATTTCCCACCCAGCCAAATCATGCTGAACCTTCAAGAGTTGGGGGTAGGGGTCACCAGTTACATGTAAGATCTTACAGAAGGAGGCTCAGTGAAAGAACATGATGAAAGCCTGATGGCCCAAGCAGTAGGACATGGTACAGTTTATTAACCTGCTATAACAGCACTGCAGGATTGAAGAATCTATGACTGTTTCCAAAAAATGGCTGTACAATGTCTGCAGGGATCTTGAAGTGCAGCAGCATTAACTAAAGCTAGTACTATTGTTCTGCTAACCCTTCAAAAAGATTGGGTTGTATATCTGGGGCTTTAGTGGTATTTGCTTCTTTATTAGATTTATATGCTGTCCTTCCCAAAAAGCACCAAATGACAGTGCAGCAGGAGAAAGTTGACTTCCAGCACATTCACAATATTCTAGAAGGGATAAAAATGATAACCACCAGGCTCCAGCTTAAATCTAGTGTAGTGAAAACTGACAAATACAGGGTATGTTTGCACACATGCTGGGGATTGTGCAGAAACAGGGTTGGAGTCAAACTGGTATTAAGTTTACTTATCCAAACAGGAGATTTTACCACACCTTCAAGTCTCCTATGGAATATGAAGTTTCATTTCTACGTAGGAGAACTTTTTACAATTTTTTCTCCTGTGCCTGAAGAAGGGTGCCTGTGACCAACAGCTTGCAATTAAAGAATTTTTTTTGGCAAAAATCTAGTTAGTCTAATAAAAGATATCACCTCTACCACGAGTTCTGATACCATCTGGAAAGGTAAATTTTCATGACTTGCAGGCTTTTTGTGTGGCATGGATCTCAGGCCTTCTCTTCTCTCTTCCCCTAGGGGAAAAGTGTGCCAAAAGGGCTAGGGATTATAATACTAGTTGACTCTTATGCAGACAATGCAGAGGAGTCAAAGGCTCCTTTTTCAATAATTCAAACCCACTTACCATTCAGTCAAAACCTGGCCCCTACTGATTTTATTTTAATTTATTTTATCTATTTATTTACAATTTTTACAGCTTGAGTTACCAGGTACCATTTTTTAAATAAATAAAATACACAAATCATATAACCAACCCATATTGAGTTAAGTTAGTTAAAATGCTGTCATCAGAAATATGTTGACAACCAGACCTGGGAAAATCATTTGCATATAGATAAATTGATGAAATTCCCCTTTCTCAGCCTACAAATTCTCTGAAGACAGATTCAAATGGCAACATTATTCTGTGATCCAAAATCATAGGCCAAGTCATTTCTCTGAATAAATTCTGGGCTTAAATTCATTCATGAGTAGCTCCTGACAAGCATTTGATACTCAAGGTTTTCAGACTGGATATAAATTAACATAATATATCTCCATTCCTGTTTGAACATGTTGAATCCTTAATATCCTACAAGATGCTATTTTTAGTTTATTATGAATAAATACCCTAAATAAGCATTGTTTTCAATGAGCATTAATGCTGAGAACTATGTTCTCTCTCCTTGTGTAAGCATGCAAATAAATCTTTTCTTTCAATCCACAATCAACAGGATACTTTTGATAGAGTTTGTTTTGGTAGATGCAGTCATTCTTATGTAGGAACTGTCTCTCTCAGTTCTTTGTTTTAATCTTATCAGTGAAGAGAATTAAGGAACTGAAATATTAATTTGTACAGAATGATAAGGCAATTCAAATGTAAGAACTCCAGTCAGACCAGGCAGTCCAGATGGCTTTAATTTTCTGGCAATGATGTTAATTGGAAGTCAGGATGTAAACTTCTCTTTTAATCAACTTGACAAAGGGTTGTTTTTTTTTAAATCACAAACAGCTGCACACTAGAGGGATATCAACACTTTAAGTACTACACTTATGGGCACTATAAAATGGCCTCAGAGAAAAGAGGCAGGCCATTGAAGACTGCTTCACAAAACTTTGTACATGATGCCACTTTCCCCCACTTTTTATTCCCTGTTTCTCTAGGCAATAGAATACTTAAAACACACTGAAATCATCTTGATATTTACTCAACCAATAACATTAAATATTTTGTATATTAACTGAAAGTGAACATATTCTTACTCTCGCATCATTATGAATCATCATGTACAGAAAAGCTCTCTAACCATTTATATTGTACTTCTATCACAGTATCTAGGCACCATATATATAAACATTCCCAAATGCCTCAGGCATGCTCCAAGAGACAAAGAATTTGTGGGTAATATCTTTTACTGGACCAACTGTATAGGTGGGTACCTTAGAGACTGACTGATTCAGAGACTCATGAGCTTTCGTAAACAACAAACTTTTGGGTATCAAATATTCTTCCTCAGGTCTAAGAAAAACGCTGACACTGCTTGAGCTAAATGGTAGATAGAACAAAGGGCCGTGTAAAACTCTATAAACTAAAACATGATATCAGACATTATCAGGTAGCTAACAGACCAGAGGAATTCAGTAGAAAGACTAATCTGATAAATAAAAGAGCAAGACCATTTAAGTATTCTGGTTATTTTTAAAAAGAGACAGAGAGAAAAAAAACCCTCCATTCATATGTCTGCAATGATTGAAACAAATCTCCTTGGAACCTTCAAGCTTTGAGCTGGAATCTTCTTATCTTTGAAGTTTAATAGACAAACTGAAATGCTTAAGACATCAAAGAACATACCAGGAAGTTATACCAAGTGTAGAGTTTCATTACTACTTCTGATTATTTTCTATAAAAAGCATTTGCCCTTCTCGTTATAGCTTAGGAAAAAATGTATTCCTCTACTGGTGGTAATGAAGTACAAGAAACTGCAGATAAATATTAATAATAATGAACAGACCAAGTATTTATAGAGATGGTTAGGCTTAGAGAAAGCTATACATAGTTTTAGAAAATAATTTTTCCCTCTAGTTTCTTGACTGGAAAAGCTTAAAAAAAAAAAAAAGATTAACTGCCATGAATGTGGGTATTCATACAAACCATTTGAACCATAAAACTTTAACTGGTCTAAATCTCACCAAAACAGATTATCTCGTAATACAGCACTTCCTGCTTCTTGATCTGGCAATTCCAAAGGAACAGACATTTTCACTTAATGTCAGGCCTTGGTTTCCAATGCCAGCTAGAGTTACACAGTGAAAAAGCAAACTTTTAGGGGAAAAAAAATATTAAAGGCGAAAGAATAAGATGGTTCAAGCTGAGACAAGCCATCCATGTTGTTGGGATTTTTTAAATTTTACCTTGCATTATTCATCTATCTCTAGTCACTGGCCAGTAACTATAGCAAGTCCTCCTTCAAGGCCGACTTTGACTTTAAAGATGAGCCCAGTCCAAAAGCTAGGACCTAAACATCTTCACAGATTAAGGAAGTATGGTTCTGCATCTGAACATCATGAACATCACTGTCATTCAAATACAGTAAAGCCAAAGTTGAACAGAGCTCTAAATTTGGAGGGAAGTTTACATTTGAATCAATCTATATTTTATAGTTCAGGTATATCGTTATTTTTAAAAACGTCTTGGCTGCTGCAAAAATCAGTGTATTCAGTATGGGAATTCAACCAAAGTTTTTCTTTAATAAATTATTAGTCATTAAAACTTCTTTCTAATGCTACATAATGAACTGGTAGCCACATTTTTCATCTAACTGAAGGCTCAAGTAAAACAGAGACTTCCAAGACTCAAAGACTCTAAACTGAATGAGAGAAGAGGTTTTTTTTAATCTAGGTTTCTGGTAAAGGCATTATCACAGTTGTCAAACCATTTCTATCTGGTCCTTGGCCAGGTTTGTGAAAAACAATGTTAACAGCATGCTGTAGCAGCAAGTAGCAGTTTCCCTTTGTCTATATTGAAGCCCAATAATTATTCAGAACTGTCACATTGAAATATCTCTGTTTGTTAGCTATCCATGATTTTTGGAATGTACCAGGACTTAGAAATAGTGCTGCAGTGATCATATTGAACAGTTTCTATTAAATAAAGTTATTTTAATATGATTCTGTTACTTGACATTTTCATTATAATTATGTCCATTTTTTAACTTTATCCAATCCTGAATCTCTGCTACCATTTTAGATCCTTTTTCTCAAAAGAACAGAGACATGACAACAGGTCATTGGAGTATTCTTTACTTTAATGCCAAAGTCAATTTAATCTCATTTCAGAAGATATTTGAGTTTTTGGCACTGTCATCATTTCCCAGTATAATTATTTCTATATGGCATCAGTTAATACTGCATTTCTCAGTTATAAGGTACGAAATTCACCTGCATGCAGACATTTTCTAGAAATGCTGCAATTGGTTTCCCTAGAACAAATTAATTATTAACAAAGTTGTCCTAAACTATTTCCGTTTTACTACTAGCAAATGCCATCACATTGGGCCCAGTCCCACGTCATCATAAGCATTCCAGTCAGTGGGGAACAAGAGCATTAAAGCCCCTTGCCAGTTTGAGCCCATGATAGTAAGACATTTTATAATCTTCCCTTGTTCTGTATGCAAAACATGCCTTAATCTGAGTGTTTAGCAGAAATTGTAAAAGATGCACTCTGGGCATTCTCTGTCTCCTAAGTTTTCTTTTTCAGAACATATTTTCTGCTTTGGGCAATTTGCTATCTGCACTCATTGCATGGGACACAGTTCAAATCACAATCAGTTTTTGTAAATATCTTACTTTAAAATAATGTAAAAACAGTCCAACTAATGTATGTTGTAGGGATGTGCAAAGCGGGCCCTATTCGATTTGGATTTGGTCCAAATCAGGGACAGTGATTCGATTAATTGATTCAGATCACTGTCCTGATTCAATTTGGCTGAATCCAAATCTGAAGATTCAATGCTGGTTCGGAGAATCAGTGATTCGAACACAGACACAGCTTTAAAAGTTTTTTCTACATACCTTGAGGTAGCAGATGCGGCTCGTGATCACTGTGATGCTGTGACAGATGAGTGTCCCACAGGACCACAGCAGGAAACTCCATGTGCTCGGCAGCGAACCCAGAAGTGGACCGGAAGTAGTGTCGGGGACTGCACTGAGGGGGTCCCCACCCACAACCCCTGGTTTGGCAATCGGCCACAGGGGGACCCCAGGTGCCCCCTAGACCCAGGAGGCACCAGTTCCCAAGCCAGGGGAGCGCAGTGGGGCCCCAATGCACTCCCCCAAGGACCCGGAAGTGGACCAGAAGTGCTTCTGATCCACTTCCGGGTCTGCTACCGAGTGAGCTGGGGAGCCCCCAATGCTTCTGTAGGATGCTTCAAGCACCCCAGCATTCATGGGCTCTGCTACCCAGGTATGTAGAAAAAACATTTAAAACTGTCTCTATGTTCAAATCTCCAAATCTTTCCGAATCTCTCCGAATGGATTTGGAGGGTTTCGATTCGATTCAGAGAAATTAAAGGGTCCTCTGATTCGATTTGGATTCAGAGATTTGGCCACAGAATCAGGCCAAATGTCTGCCGAATCAAATCAGGGACCGAAACTTTGCACAGCCCTAGTATGTTGCATAAAAATTAGGTTTTGCTTTCTTAGTATTGGAAGCAAGAGCATCTTTATTGTACAGATTTCCCTTAAAATGGATGCCTGAAGATTGTTTTATTAGCCGCTTACCTTCTTGGAATAATAATTTACTGTATACCCAGACAAAAGCACAACAATAATTGTGAAAACTGCTGGTATATAAAATATTTCTAGTACTGAAATTAATGAGCAGCATAAATTATTAAAGATCCTGTAAAAGATCTATCATTAAAAAGTTATCTGATGTTGATCCAACTAATACTAAGTATAATTAAGAAAAAAACACTGAAGAGAAGCTTCTAAATAGCCAATTCAGTCTTTGATTTACATGTAATGAAACAAGTTAAAGACTATCTAAATAACTAAATAGGTTTTTCAAAACAAACAAATGCTTAAAACTTAAGCAACTGTTTAGAAGAACCTAAGCAAAAATCAACACAAATTCATCAAATCTAACTAAATATCTCTATTTTTAAGCTGACTTTGCATCTATTTAAAAAACCTCTAGCTGCTTTCTAAAATCATGTATTATGAGAATGGAAAAAGAAAAGAAAACATTCAAAATTGATTCTGATGGTTTTTGCTAGCTTTCTTTTGACAATTTTTTTCTGGTTCTTGCACTAATCCTATAATTTGTCATTTGTGATGTAAATGCTACAATTATTTGAGATCATCTTTTGGCAAATTCATAAGTTGAAACACAGCTCCACAAAAATACTTATTTGGTTTTAATAAATTCCTATGTACACTATATTTTGCAACCTGTATTTTCATAAAGTGGATCAAACCTTCCTGTGGGAAGGAAAGAAACTAGAAAGGGAAGAAGATTTGTAAAATTCTTCAGTTTTCTCAGTTTGTGGCCTTCTAATCTTTTTGTAGATACCCCCACCACTGCTTTAGGAACTTCTCTATCAGACCACAGCTCACTTCACAACCATACTGACTCTGGACCACCTGCTGTATTTACATAATATAAGTTCATCCCAGTTCCCATGCAGAAAGGACAAATTTGTCTTTTCCAGCCTTATTTCTATTAAATTATCAGTGGAGAATAATGAAACAATGGTTGCTCCCTTACTTTGTGCCCCCAGAACTAGGACACCTTTTGCCCAGAACATATTTGCAAACATATAGGGCCCCACCATGGTTCTGTCATAAAAAAAGGTTTCTTGGACATAGAGATTTTTCAAACACATAGAGTCCCACTATGGGACTGTCATACAGAGAGCTTTCTTGGATGCTTCTTGGACTATATCTTGTGTATGAAGAGGCAACTTTTCATTGCCTCGAGAGTCAGAAATAAATCCACCTTCTTGGACATAAAAGAAAACATGAGGGAGCATGAAGCTTAAGTCCCAGTCACATCTTCATCTGCTTAAGACCTTTATTAATCTCTAATGAGAAGAGGGATTGAAGAAGGAAAGAACAGGGGAAAGAGATTCTGGAACTATAAGTAACACTCCAATTTCATGAACTCAAGAACCCGGAAGTCTACTATCTCAGGAATATGCAGTTTGCAAGCAAGGGGAAAAAGCCATGCAGATCCATTCACATTATTCTGTCAGGCAATTCAACCAAATTAGGAAGCAAGTCTTGAGATGGGCACTAAACATTACTGCTACAGATAAACAAATAGGTGCCCTCTTCCTATGAAACCTGTTTCTTCTCCAGTAATGCCAATTGTTTAAGATACATGATAGGTAGAATTTGCTAAAGTATATTTGCAGCATGGTTTGTTTTCTCCAAAGCTACAGTATATAATATCACAGGAATATGAGCATGACTGGAGAATATTTTAAGGAGTTCAGGGCCTCATTTGTCTTACTGCTGAATAGGTCAACTGGTCCAAAGAGGAGGCCCTCTACTAACATCTCTAGTTCTTTGGATTTTGGCTAGGCTTTTCTCATAGTGACAGAAGTTGCTATTGATCTTGCATCAGTGTATTATATTGAGGACATCAATTGCAAGGAGCCTAGTGCCACAATTCAACTTCTGAGATCAAAATTTTAAGCTTTTCCCTGGATTCATACTCTGCAAACTCAGACACTTTATGCCAATTAAGATAATCATGCTTGGATCACAATTCCCAGTAATTGGCAATGCTGAGCTGGAGGCTAGCAGATGAGTAACTGTTCCTCCCACACAGATCCAGGATTTAAAGGCTCTTTTCTTGCTGCCTTGTTCTTTCCTAGGCAGCTGTTATAACCAGAGAGACAGGAACAAGTTGTGTATAAAAATATCCAAAACCAGAACAAAGGCACGTTGTATTGCTGCCAGTTTTCTTGAATTTAGGTTAAGATATTGGTCATCCACCACTGACATTGTGCTCTCTTAAGCAGGCCTTCATTAACTGGCAGAGCTGATGTTTCTGGTGTCAAGGAGTGCAAAATATCTAAGTCTGTGGGATTTCCCTGTATTTCCCTTCAACAGGAGGTTCTAGTGTGCCAGCCGTCTGCTAGAAGAGATCCTGAAAGAGATTTTTTGCTATGATCAATTTGGGATAGCAAAACAGGAAGTACAGAATAATTTGGCAATGAAGAGGAGGGCTACTACAGTAAGTTTGGAAGAATTTTGTGCTCTTCATCTGATGCCCAATATTGTTTAGGTTTAGCATTTGTCACCATGGGCTGTTTTATATAGGGGTACTATATATATATCTAGAAAAGGGCTGGGTTGTGCAGAGATAGTTCCAAAGTAGCTCTGTACATACCCAGCATCTACACTTTCTTTGATGTAGATCACTTTGCTGCAGTTGGCTAAATTAGCTCCACAGTAAAACATCACTGTCTACACATGTGCCTGTATTAGGGTGCAGAAAATTAACTAACTCTGCCATGAGTAACTACTGTTAGAGACAGTACTACCCTACGGTACTACCCTACAGTAGAGTAATTACGTACACTGAAACATGTATAAACAGTGACAGGGGCTGGCTGGGACACAAGGACTATGACCAGGTTATGAAATGCCTGGACACAGGAGGAGGGGTGGATGTCGTATACTTAGACTTCAGGAAGGCCTTCGATACGGTATCCCACCCCATACTGGTGGACAAGTTAAGAGGCTGTGACGTGGATGGCTACACAGTCCAGTGGGTGGCGAATTGGCTAGAGGGCCGCACCCAGAGAGTCGTGGTGGATGGGTCGGTCTCGACCTGAAAGGGTGTGGGCAGTGGGGTCCTGCAGGGCTCGGTCCTTGGACCGATACTCTTTAATGTCTTCATCAGTGACTTGGACGAGGGAGTGAAATGTACTCTGTCCAAGTTTGCAGATGACACAAAGCTATGGGGAGAAGTGGACACGCCGGAGGGCAGGGAACAGCTGCAGGCAGACCTGGATAGGTTGGACAAGTGGGCAGAAAACAACAGGACGCAGTTCAACAAGGAGAAATGCAAAGTGCTGCACCTAGGGAGGAAAAATGTCCAGCACACCTACAGCCTAGGGAATGACCTGCTGGGTGGCACAGAGGTGGAAAGGGATCTTGGAGTCCTAGTGGACTCCAAGATGAACATGAGTCGGCAGTGTGACGAAGCCATCAAAAAAGCCAATGGCACTTTATCGTGCATCAGCAGATGCATGACGAATAGGTCCAAGGAGGTGATACTTCCCCTCTATCGGGCGCTGGTCAGACCACAGTTGGAGTACTGCGTGCAATTCTGGGCGCCACACTTCAAGAGGGATGCGGATAACCTGGAGAGGGTCCAGAGAAGGGCAACTCGTATGGTCAAGGGCCTGCAGACCAAGCCCTACGAGAAGAGACTAGAGAAACTGGACCTTTTCAGCCTCCGCAAGAGAAGGTTGAGAGGCGACCTTGTGGCTGCCTTTAAGTTCATCACGGGGGCACAGAAGGAAATTGGTGAGTATTTATTCACCAAGGCGCCCCTGGGGGTTACAAGAAACAATGGCCACAAGCTAGCAGAGAGCAAATTTAGATTGGACATTAGGAAGAACTTCTTCACAGTTCGAGTGGCCAGGGTCTGGAACGGGCTCCCAAGGGAGGTGGTGCTCTCCCCTACCCTGGGGGTCTTCAAGAGGAGGTTGGATGAGCATCTAGCTGGGGTCATCTAGACCCAGCACTCTTTCCTGCTTATGCAGGGGGTCGGACTCGATGATCTATTGAGGTCCCTTCCGACCCTAACATCTATGAATCTATAAGGACGCTAAACTGCAGGGGCTGCCTGCTACCTAGCCCTGCACTTAAGCACTCTTGTGCTCCAGCCAGTCCCTCCACCACCTGACTGCTACCCAGAGCCCGGGGCTGACCCTTCCTGGGCCCCTTGCCAGCCACGGGCTGCTCTGCCTCAGCTCAAACTGCTGTGGCACATGTGTAGATGTTGCGCCCGGGCATAGGAGACTGGTAGATGGTATACGGGGGTGCACATGCCCCCCCAATGGGGCCGGTGCCCCCCCTCACGGCCGACACTGATGCTGTTGGTGGCTTCTGCAGGGGCCTCCCCAGATTCAGGAGGTACCAGTCACTCATGCACCTGGGAGCAGCTGACTCCAGCACAAACTGTGCCAGAGTTTATCACACATGCAATTAAGGCTATGTAGGTGCACCCACTAACTCCATAACCAGAAGCAGTAGAGCCATGGGAATGTAGCACAGCCACTTCTCAGCAAAGCTAATTAACCTAGGCACAGCACTGCATAAAGACAGAACAAGAATAAGCACATCCTTTACTGATGTTGTAGAGGTACTCAAGACTAAGGCCAAGGTATTAGTATTGAAGTAATACTCTCACCACAAATGACAACAGCATAAGGCTCAGGAAAAATGGATACCATGAACCTTGCTGTTCAGGTCAGTACTATTAACAATATAATAGATGCTGGCAGCATCTTTGTTAAGGGTGATGAAGACACTTGTACCGGATGAGTCATGGCAATATCATATATCCCAAAGCCAGTATCACAGATGCAGCATCTGAGAGCACGTGAAGCTTCTCTTTAGTTCATTGACCTTCATAGCAGAAGATCCATTCCAGTCTCCCCATAAGTCTCTCTCAAAGATGTAAAGAGATTTTTGTCTCCTCCTCTTACAAGGTCCCTCAGAAGGTGACCTGTGTCTCTGCTCTTTAATAGTGCACTGGGTAGGGCTGTGCAAAATTTCACCGGCTGTTTCATTCAGGCACTGTTTCGACTCGTTTCGAGCTTGAAACAGCAAAATCAAAATGAAATGAAGGGCTTCAGAATAGCTTTGAAATTAAATGAGGGCAGTTGAAACGTTTAGAAAGTTTTGAAATGTTTCAAGTTTCAAAGCTCAAGCTGGGCTTGTCTGCAGAGAAACAGAAAGTAAGGAGAGGAAGAGAGAAGAGGGGGGAAGGACTGCTGCCATATTTACTGTGTAGCTGGCCAGTGACTGTGATCCTTCCTTGAGGTCGCTTCCAATCTCAGTGCTCTGGGGGAGGGATGGAAAAACAGCATAAAGGGCAGCATTGTTTGAACTAGCCTGCTTTCAGCCTTGGAGTCTGACAGTTACTGAGCTATCTTCCAGCAACTCAGGAGCATTAGACAATGAAGGCTACTACTAGCATTGATTTGAATGATTTCCCACTTGGTAGCCTAGCAAGTGGGATTCCACAATACCTTTTGCTTTCTTCTAGACTCTTACTTTATTACTATATTCATTGATTCAATTTTATAATTATATTGGATATTACACTATAGAATTTATATAGGAATGCAGATACATTTATATATTTAGAAACTATGCCTGTGCCTGAGACTGCATCCCCTCCAAGAGCACCAGCCATAACCACCCCACACCATAACAACAAGCACCAGTACCAGCATGACAGTCTCTTCCACCCCCATGCTGAGCCTTCCAGTGCCAGAGAAAGAGCTGGAGCTGGAGCTGGATCCAAGTGCCCTAGCAAGGGAAATTCTGGGGAAGGAGGGGGAATCAGCTAAGTTTGTGCTCCGCACCCTTCAAGTTTCCCCTAGAGCCAGGTCTCTTTCCCCAGAAGGCACTTCAAAGGAAGCTGAGGTAGAGGGTGCGGAGGCAAGTGTCTCAGCTAAGTCTGTTGCTCCTGTTGCTGTGCCTCTGCCTGCTGAGGAGGGGGAAATTGAAGCATTCACACATGTACACACACGTCAGAAGTGAGTGGGCAGTGTGGTCTGGGATCATTTTTAGCTAGCAGATGATCCCAGGTACGCTATCTGCCTGCATTGCTGAGCCAAAACCAGCTGGGGCAAGGGAACAAAACACACGAGCACCACAGGGATGCTGATGCATCTCCACAGGCACCGCCCCCTTGCGCTTGCTCCTCCTCAGCCTGGCACCAAAGGGAAGTCCCCCTCTCACTCTAAAGCCCCTAACCCCCCAAAGTAGAGGCAGGCCACCCTGGAACAGTGGGGGAAAGGAGGAGGGAAAGTGGGGCATGTTCCAAAGGCGAGTGAAGTCACTCAAGCATTAGGGAGATGCTTGCTCTGGATGGCCAGCCCTTCTCCTTAGTTGAGTGGCCAGGGTTCAGGTGGCTCATGGCACTTGTGGCCCCATCCTACCAAGTGCCCGCACGCACCACCTTCAGCAGTATGGTGGTACCCTCCCTGTATGAGGCATACAGGGAGTGCTTGAGGGAGGAGCTGCACAAGGCAGGTCCACAGGTGGCCTTACACTTCACCTCGGACATCTGGAGCAGCTGCGTGGAGATCACACCTACCTCTCCCTTACAGGGCACTGGTGTGACCAGTCAGGCTGTCAGTGGGTTCTCCTTCAAGTTGAGGTGATGGATGAGTCCCACACAGCAACAGAGATCATGGGGGTCATGAACCACTTGGTGCAGAGGTGGCTCGTTGGGCAGGGTGAACTCACCCGCAGATTCATGGTTAGCGACAATGGGGCCAATATGGTGCAGGCAGTCCATGATGCCAACTTTGTTGGCATCCGCTGTGTGGTACACAAGTTGCACCTTGTTGTCAGGAAGGGGACAGGGCTGCTGGTGACGGTGCCGGCACCACCAGCAAGCTCATTTCCAAATGCAGGAAGGTGGCAGACTACTTCCATCGGAGCATCAAGGGGGGCAAGATGCAGTGGGACAAACAAGCAGAGCTGAACATCCCACAGCACAAAATCATGCAGGATGTGGAGACTCAGTGGAACTCCACATACCTGATGCTCGAGAGGCTGGTGGAGCAACAGGTGGTCATCCATGAGATGGTCTTGCTTGGGGGGAGTGGGATCAGCGGCCCCCTTAACAGAGCTGAGTGGTCCTCAAGCCCTTCCTCGAGGCCACCGAGACCCACAGCACTGGTAATGCCCTCCTTAGCCAGGTGATCCCTGTAGTGAGGGAACTTCAAAGCCAAATAGAGAGCTTCCAGGGAATCAATGTTCCTAGCTGGGGCAAGCTGCTGTCACCAGACGTCCAAGCACTGGTGAGGCAGCTGAAGGAGGGCATTAGGAAATGGCTTGATCCCTTGTAGTCCAGTACAGTCCACCTGGTGGCCACAATGTGTGACCTGAGGGTGAAAGGCAGCACGGGTGCCATGTGAAACCACTTTTCACAGCCGGGCCTATGAACTTCACTTCATCAGCCTCCTAGGTACAGAAACTCATGGACTCAATATAGATTAGACAGTGGAATTCTGGCACACTGCAGCCTGCCAAAGATCTGACTCCCCAGGTACCTCTGCGCTTTTACCTGCACTGCTACATCCCCCTTCCCGCCCCCCCAGCCTGTCCCTCACCCTGTTCCATTTTCACTGACTGGATTTCTTCCCTGCATTGCATGCCAGCTTCTGGCTTCTTTACTATTCCTTTCGTCCAGGAACAGTGCACACGCGCGCGCACACACACACACACACACACACATGCACGCACACACACCAACTGCAGGTACTTCCTCAGCCTGACAAAGGGTTTTTCAACCTGAAAGCTTGCTAAGATATATTTCTGTAACTATTCAGTTGGTCTGCTAAAACATATCAGATCAGACTGACCCAAAGGAAGGGACCTTATCTGCCAATGCCATGTCCTTAGACCAACACCCCTAGCACCTGAGCAGAAGGACTCAGGGCCCTGGGCACATGTAAGCCCCAGGGCTGAGGCTGGCAGGGAGAGTTCTCTGGCAGCTGCTGGAGAAGAAGCTCATACAGGAGAGGAAAGAAAGACTCTGTGACAGTTTGCCTGCCTGAGATGCTGCTGGTACTACTGTGCTAGTGCTCACTAAGTTGTTTTATTACCTGTTGTCATTTAAAGTGGTGGATCAGCCTGAGACTGTAGGGGAGGAGGAGACTTCATTGGGGCACGCTACCGTGTCATGCAGAGGCCCCAGCACCAGTGAAGGTGTGCCTTAACACACACACGGTGTCACCCATGTCACAAGTTTTGCTTGTCAGCAGCATGAGGTGCAGTTTCCCAGAAACCCCTGCACCTATGCACCTATCTCCTTGAAACTTGGCAGGATTTGTGGACTCAGCAGAGGCTACCATGCCTGCAGTTTTCACTCCACTGTGGCTTAGCACAAAAGTGACACGAGTTTTGCTTTCAAGACTCTGAGGTGCAGTTTCTCAGAAACTCCTCCACCTATCTCCTTAAAGTTTGGCATGTTTCATGGCCTTAGGAGGGGCTAGTATCCCTGAATGTTTCATCAAAATCAAACATGAAATGACAACGTTATGGGCAGTTTTGTGCTTCCCCATTATAACCTATGGGCAAAATTTTGAAACAGTGACACAGTTTCGAAGAAAGGAAATGGAGCAGCTGTTTTGAAATGAAATGAAACTTGAAATGAAACACTGTCCCACTGATATGTCAAAACGGAAGTCGAAATGGAATGGTGCTGTTTCGCACAGCCCTAGCACAGTGCTCTCTTGTAACATTTTGATAAATGAGGACTTGGCAGTAGGCACAACCAAAGATAGCTTTTAGAGGCTGGTAGCTGGAAGCAGTTCACTAGAACATTTTTAGATGATGCCTGTTCAGGCCTGGAAGGATCTTATTTACCCAGATCAAAAGCAGTCTTGTTGATTTGTCAAGTAGAAAATTCAAAGTCAAGCTTCCCTCACCTTCCGCATTTGCTTACAAAGCAAATGACAAGATAGAACATTTTTAGGGATATGAATATGGGAAATAAGGAGGAACTCAGTGATGACTGGAGTTGATTTACCTCTCAGACTGGGGGCATGAGGGCACAAAGTGTGAGTGGGTACAGATGGCCAAAAGGCTCTCAAGTACATGAACCACACATGCACAAGAAGCTAAATAAACAAAGAAAAGCACTAGAATAATTTAAAAAAACAAACCAACAACAACAGTGAAAAAGTATTGATCTTCCACAACATCTGGGTCAATCCAAGTGGAAATTCACAAAAATGTAACCAAACTAGGCGACAGAATACTACAATGGCAAATGAAACTCTGCATTCACAAATGCAAGTTAATACACACTGGAAGTGATAATTAAAAATCTATTCACCTTAATTTGTTCTAAATTAAATGCATCTGAAAGGAGATCTGAGCATCTCCATGAATGAAAGCACTAGAAAGAGTGCAAGGTGGTAAAAATGCTGATGAAGTCAAAATGCACAGGTAGTAAATGGAAACAATATTGAAAATAGTATGCTATTAGCTAATGCAATGGTAAGCCCCCCTCTGAAATACTATATGCAATTCTCCTCACCTTGTCTCAAAAAGGGTATTGAAAAAGTAGAAACCGTTCAGGCATCGGTGGCGACAATTATTTGAATCATGAGGGGGAAAAAACTTATTAAGAGATATTGAAAAGACTGAGAAAATCAACACTTGACAGGAGACACATAAGAGGCAATATAATAAAAAGATAAGGAGCAATGAATGGTGTATCAGGTATTCCTACTTATTCTTTCTTGTAATACAAGAACAAAGGCATAGCAAATATAATTATAAAAGGAGCACATTTTAAAGTGAAAAGTAGACTTTTTTTAGTGCAATGCACAGTTATCTACAAGATCGCATTAAGGCTTAAGATTTTCTGAAAGACTGGGCATGCATATGGGTGAGAACATCCAGAGATTCTTTAGCAAGGATGGGTGGAGAGAATAAAACTGTAAAAAACTGAATATTCATATTTTAGTTCATACTGAGAGGAGCAGGGAAAAAAACTTCTTCTCTGGACATGTTTATGCACAATTGCCCTCCTATAAGCTACTTATGCCTTCCTCTGAAGAATGGTACCAGCCACTGTGGGAGTCAGAGCCCTGACTTAAATGGATCACTGTTCCAATCTCATGATGCAATCCCTATGTTAGTATCTATTTATATCTACAAATGTGTGTGGCACTTTACAAAGGGACCAAGTATGCATGCATGCTTGTTTTTCCTACTATGCTCTTGGAGGATTTGGATGATACATCCACTATTAGCTGCAACATTATGACAAGAAACTTGGTATCCTAATTCATAGGTCTAATTCATAGGACCTCTAAACAACATTCCCCTCATCTTGCACGATGTTTTGATGTGGTTACTACCCTTCAGCACAATTGTCACGTTCTTGTTTCTAAAGCAAAACAAAAATATTTCATCCATAAATGTCACATCAAAATCTTCATGACAGGGTTTTTATTTCATATATTTTTTTATTTAATACACAACTCTTTTAAAAAAAGTTTTATAATGTATTAGACGAGAGAAAGGAAAATGAAACAGCATGACAGCACTGAATCCAACTTAAAAGATTCCACCATTACAATGACATTTCTTCTACTTTATTAAATTGTACCCATAACATTACAGAACATCTAAAACTTTCTCAAATTATAATATGTTTTAATTCTGCATTCCTTGAATGCACAAGATATAGCCGTTTGTCATTATAGCACCATGTTCTATATAACATTAGGGATCTGCCAATATCTAACACTCCCTTGCTGCTTGCAGAGGCGCGGGTGGGGAGTGGGTGGGGAAAGAGTTCCATTCTAGCAGTTTTACTCATTAGTACTTGTTTAACCCAATGCTATTAAGTTAACATGAATTCATCCCTCAATGATGTAATCAGAGCGTTGATGATTACACTTAATTTTAGTCATAACAAAATCATCCCATGAAACTGAGCTTAATTTTGCTCTCATTTGCAAAGGTGTAAGTATTTCTTCACCTTTACAATTAAAGTTGCACAAGCATGCTAAAATGAAATAATCCATCTTTCAGAACATGGTTTAGCTGTTCTTTATGAAAGATAGGTATATGTACTAAAGTTCTTAGTTTATTCCCCCTTGTTAAAATTAGAAAAATCCTAAATTGTATAATCCTTTTTCAATGAAAATTCTTAGTGATTTTCTTTGGCTACTATCCTTTGCTTTCTAAGGCCTTTTCCTAATTATATATTTCTAAGTTCTCCATTTAGGGACATTCCCAGTGAAAGCCATAATATCAAGCTATTTATTTTTGAAGATTTCCCTCCACAGTTCTCAGTTTTTTCCTTTTTTTGATTTTCCTTTTTCACTTTCTGCTATGTCTTTCCAAAATATTATTTCCCCATCCCTATAAATCAATCCTCTTTCTCTTCCTATGATGGCACACCTTGTGTTAATACAGTAGGGCAGATCATTCTGACCACAAAAAAATTTAGTGTTAGATCTTAACAGGTGTCATGATTTTCTGCTCATTGATGATAAAGCCCTTCTAGGACACAAGCACTGTAAAGATTCATCAAGTCTTATAGCACCAGGCTTTACAGAAAGCACTCTATTAAGCTAGGACTAAATTTCAGCAGTGCCTGTGCTAAAAAGACAATCATAAAACTGTCCAGAGGATCCACCTGAGAGGTACTGATACAGTACTTGATAATGGAAGTCTTGAAAATGGAGCACTTATATTCTATAACATGAAATGACATTCCCAATCTTTCCAGAAATAAAAGTAGCCTTAGTAGACATATGTAGAGATCTTCCAATCTGTAACTATTGGCACCACTGTAAGGCAATGAACTAATTTAGTTTTTGTTCACATTAAGTGGCTGTCATTCTCAAAAATAGGCAGATGTTCCACTGAAGATCAATAATCTTTCAGCCTCTGGATTTTGTCATTATTCTTCTACAAGCACTGTACAGATAACACTATCAAAGCAAAGATAAATTTAACTGCAGCATGATTCTTTTATCTTTACAGCAATAGAAAACATATTATTAACTTTTCATTCATAACTTTCCATAATAACCCATCTGGTATGAAATGCAACTTGCATATTTACAAATTTGAATACACACTCCTTTCTATCAAGGCATTTTTTCTCACTTTGGAATCAAAGAACTTCAGGCAGGTTATCAACATGCCTTTTCTACATATATGGCAAATTCAGTAACCAAAAGACTTAAAAGCCAGAAACAACAAGATTTCATCACTGCATGTAAATGCTGCCTTTTAAGAAACCCTCATCATGTTATTTTATAGCAGTGTGACCCAGGCGAGTACTTGTTAGTATTGCACTCATTTCTTCATAGTTTATTCCCCTTTTCCACTGCTTAGACATTCCAAAGTCACAAGCACAAAGTTACAAAAATACAGAGCTCAGCTTCATCTATAATCTGGAGAAAGAAATAGCAAGCTACCAGATCACTTAATTATTGCAAGGACTAGGTTAGCTGCATCTCCTGTGTGTTTATCCGGAAGAGGTGGCCTGTTGGATGGTGGGTTCATAGTATATAAATTACTCAAGAGAAGAGTGTGCTGGATAGAGAATCAGCCCTTGAGTCTATCCCAGTTATGCCATTGGACTTGTGCAATTTAGTTAGCCTAAATTTCTCCATCTGTAAACTAGGAATAATAGCACTTTCTCACCTGTGGGTGTTATGCAGAAACTTGTTCATAAGAAACCAGGACACATTATTAGTTCAGGTCACATAGGTCATTGTTTGTCAGATGGCAATGACTTTCACAGTCTGGCTGTCTGGGCTGGGTACATGCCAGCAAATTAGAGATGAATGTCTCTTTATCCTCCCAGCAATTCTGTTCAGCATACTAGATGTAACAGGACACCCAAACCCTGTTACTTGGACACAAGGGAGGGGGGGAAAGGATTCAATCAGTGCACCCAGAGCATGTGCCAAAGCAGTCCAGGCAGATGGCATCCAAGAGAGGAAGACTGAAAAAGACATTTGGGACAGGATCAGGGATTGGAGCAGGCAGTCCAGGCAGAGGGAAGTCACACCAGGAAGCCAAGGTTGCTTTATGAGAACAGAGCAGAAGGATTGCAGGCTGACTCTTAGAGCAAATGAACCCTGTGCATGGCTGGAGGGGAAGGCATGTGATTGAAAAGGGGTGGGTCTCTGAGCACATAAAACTAGTCCCTGAGTCAGACGGGGCAGTCAGGCTCTGCAGGCTGCAGGGAGAGCAGCTCCCACAGGCAAGCTTAGGGCAGGAAGCAGTGCCCAGGGAAAATGACACTACCCAGAGAGAGGACTTTGAATGTAAAGCACTTGTTTGCTCTTTTGTTCTAGCTTAGACCAGCAGACTGGGTGTGGATGAGAGGGGAGGAAAAAAGGCCAGAGGGGTGCCTGACCAACACACTATTGAGCCCTGCCAGGGGCAGGGGTGCAAGACACAGGCAGACTAAAGCCAAGAAGGCCAGGGACTGAGCTCAGAGGAGGCAACAGGGGCAGCCTGAGCCCAGACGGGGCAACAAGGGTAGCCAGAGGCTGTCGAGAGGACAGGCCTGAAAAGAAGGCCTGAGCCAGTGGGCCTAGGCTACCAGTCCACAGCCAAAGTAACCTGTAGGCCGGGGCGGGCAATTATTTCAGACGGAGGGATGCTTACCAAGTTTTGGGAAGCTGTCTAGGCCTGCATGGGTAGCCCCGCCCCTTGACAGCTGCCCTGCCCCCAGTCACTATATTAGGACCGAAAGTCTTGCCCCCAACCCCTGACTTTTGCCACTGTAAATCCCTTCCCTTGCCCTGGAAGTACTCCTTTTGAGAGGAACAGTGCTGCAATCTTGAAACCAGAAAAAAAACCAAATAATATATAAAAAAAATAAATCATCTCCTATAATTTATTTTAATTTTATTTTTAAATATTTTTGTACTGATTTGTGCGTTTATGAAGCATATCTAGAAGTGACTGCATAATACATGGGCAGGCAATTATTTTGGGCAGAGGGCCACTAACCAAGTTTTGCCAAATTGTTGAGGGCCGCATGGGTAGCCCTGCCTCTTGACAGGTGCCCCAACCCCTGGTTGCCATCTTGGGGCCAGAAGTCCTGCCCCCTTGCCTCCGACTTTTGCCACTAGAAGTCCCTCCCTTTGCCCCCGGAAATACTCTGTCCCAGGGACACAGGACCAAGAGAGGGAGAAGCCGGGGTTACAGGCAAACCCCAGTTCAAAATAGAAAGAAAAGAAAGCCCCAACATACCTCTTGTAGGGGCCGGGAGAAGCAAGGAAGCAGGCACCGGGAAACCTCCCACATGGTTCATTAGCCGCGCTTATATCCAGCTGGGACTGGGTAACGTCAGGAGGAGACACCACCCGGCGGAGATAAAGAGCAGCCCTAAAGGAGCTGGAGGGCCGCTGAGGACCAGAGAACCAGCAAGGGACCTCCAGGCAGGAGGCGTGCAGCCGCAGCGGCTGGCTGCCTGTGGCAGCGGAGACAGCTGCAGCAGTGGCAAGGGCAGTGGCGGCAAGAGAAGCGGAAGGGGATCCCTGATCTGGGGAAGACCGGCAGGGACCGGAGATGCCAGCGAAGAGGCCAGCAGAGGTGGTAGTGGTGGCTGCTGCAGCAGTGGGAGCAGCGAGAGCAGTGGGAGCAGTGGGAGATCCCTGAGCCGAGGCACAGCGGGGATCAAAGACGCCAGAGGGGAAACAGGCAGGAACGCCAGCTGTGATAGCTGTGGCGGGAGCAGCGGGGAACCCTGAACTGGAGAAGTCTGGTGGGGATTGAGGGAGCCAGCAGGGGGACCCACAGCAACCCCTGGAAGAGCTGGCTTGAGACCTCTGACCTCAGGCGATGGGGTCTACAACCCCGAGTAGAAGCAGAGTTTGGAGAGAGACAGAGAAGAGCCTCAGTTGGGGTGAGAGCACGGGCCCCGACTCGGAGTTACCCTGGCCTAGGGACATTGAGGCACTAGAGGTGCACTGAGTTCCCATGGGGACGGGTACTCTATTCTCCTGCTGGTCCTTCTTCCCTTCTCTCCTTGCGGTTATGCCTTACCGGCAGTCACGGTGGTGGGTTTGTTCACTTCGCGTCAGGTCGAGTGGTTCTGGGAAGAGGGGTTGAGGATCAAGGCAAGTGCCATAGTCCCTTTTGTTAAAGGTAGATCATCAACCCTCACCAAGACGGAATCCATCAACCCTCATCAAGACGGAATCATCAACCCTCATCAAGACGGAATCCAAGGATGAGGAAGTAGAAGGATTGTGGGTTAGGCTACATAGGGGGCAAGGAGAAAGGGATTTGGTGGTAGGGGTCTGCTACAGACCCCCACATCAAGGGGAAGAAAGAGATTCGGGACTCCTGAGGCAACCCTCGGAGACCATAAAAGCTAAAGAGGCGGTAGTCATGGGGGACCTAAACTACCCGGACATCTGCTGAGAGACACAGACAGCAAAGTCCCACCGCTCACACAGGTTTCTAACCTGTGTACAGGACCTCCACCTGACACAGGAGGTACACGGTCCCACTAGGGGGAATGCCATACTGGATCTGGTATTGGCAACGGGGGATGACATGGTAGCGGACCTCCAGATTGGTAGCCATCTGGGGGACAATGATCACCTAATAATAGAATACACTATAAGACGTCGAGTGGGTAAGGTAACTAGTAGGGTGAAAGTGCTAGACTTTAGGAAAGCTGATTTCAATGAAGTCAGGCGATTAGTCAAGGACACACTGCAGAGTAGGAGATTTGAAGAAATGGAAGCCCAAGAAGGGTGGCTGTGCCTTAAGGAAATGATCCTTTGGGCACAATGCAAGACGATTCCTGAGCGAGGCAAAAGAGGGAAAGGGGCCAGGAGGCTTCCCTGGCTGACCAGAGAAATCCAGGGCAGCCTAAGGGACAAAAGGGGAGCACATAAAAAGTGGAAACAGGGAGAGATCACCAAAGATGAATATACCTCCTCTGCTCGTGCTTGTAGGGAGGCAGTTAGACGGGCCAAAGCTACCATGGAGCTGAGGATGGCAACCCAAGTAAAAGACAACAAGAAATTGTTTTTTAGATATATAGAGAGTAAAAGGAAGGCCCAGGGAGGAATAGGACCCCTGGCTAAATGGGCAGAAACAATTGGTGACGGACAGAGGGGACAAGGCTGAACTCCTCAACGAGTTCTTTGCCTCAGTGTTCCTAAGCGAGGGGCACGACAAGTCTCTCACTGGGGTTGTAGAAAGGCAGCAGCAAGGTGCCAGACTTCCATGCGTAGACCCTGAGACGGTGCAGAGTCACTTGGAAGAACTGGATGCCTTTAAGTCGGCAGACCCGGATGAGCTCCATCCAAGGGTGCTGAAGGCACTGGCCGACATCATTGCAGAGCCACTGGCGGGAATATTTGAATGCTCGTGGCGCACGGGCCAAGTCCCGGAGGACTGGAAAAGGGCCAACGTGGTCCCCATTTTCAAAAAGGGGAGGAAGGAGGACCTGGGCAACTATAGGCCAGTCAGTCTCATCTCCATCCTTGGCAAAGTCTTTGAAAAAATTATGAAGGATCACATTTGTGAGAGCCCAGCAGGACAAATTATGCTGAGGGGAAACCAGCACGGGTTCGTGGCAGGCAGATCGTGCCTGACCAGTCTAGTTTCTTTTTATGACAAGGTTATGAAACGCCTGGACACAGGAGGAGGGGTGGATGTCGTATACTTAGACTTCAGGAAGGCCTTAGATACAGTATCCCACCCCATACTGGTGAACAAGTTAAGAGGCTGTGACTTGGATGACTACACAGTCCGGTGGGTGGCGAATTGGCTGGAGGGTCGCACCCAGAGAGTCGTGGTGGATGGGTCGGTTTCGACCTGGAAGGGTGTGGGCAGTGGGGTCCCGCAGGGCTCGGTCCTGGGACCAATACTCTTTAATGTCTTCATCAGTGACTTGGACGAGGGAGTCAAATGTACTCTGTCCAAGTTTGCAGATGACACAAAGCTATGGGGAGAAGTGGACACGCCGGAGGGCAGGGAACAGCTGCAGGCAGACCTGGATAGGTTGGACAAGTGGGCAGAAAACAACAGGATGCAGTTCAACAAGGAGAAATGCAAAGTGCTGCACCTAGGGAGGAAAAATGTCCAGCACACCTACAGCCTAGGGAATGACCTGCTGGGTGGCACGGAAGAGGAAAGGGATCTTGGAGTCCTAGTGGACTCCAAGATGAACATGAGTCGGCAGTGTGACGAAGCCATCAGAAAAGCCAATGGCACTTTATCGTGCATCAGCAGATGCATGACGAGTAGGTCCAAGGAGGTGATACTTCCCCTCTATCGGGCGCTGGTCAGACCGCAGTTGGAGTACTGCATGCAATTCTGGGTGCCGCACTTCAAGAAGGATGCGGATAACCTGGAGAGGGTCCAGAGAAGGGCCACTTGTATGGTTAAGGGCCTGCAGACCAAGCCCTACGAGGAGAGACTAGAGAAATTGGATCTTTTCAGCCTCCGCAAGAGAAGGTTGAGAGGTGACCTTGTGGCCGCCTATAAGTTCATCACGGGGGCACAGAAGGGAATTGGTGAGTATTTATTCACCAAGGCGCCCCCGGGGGTTACAAGAAATAACAGCCACAAGCTAGCAGAGAGCAGATTTAGATTGGACATTAGGAAGAACTTCTTCACAGTTCGAGTGGCCAAGGTCTGGAACGGGCTCCCAAGGGAGGTGGTGCTCTCCCCTACCCTGGGGGTCTTCAAGAGGAGGTTAGATGAGCATCTAGCTGGGGTCATCTAGACCCAGCACTCTTTCCTGCTTATGCAGGGGGTTGGACTCAATGATCTATTGAGGTCCCTTCCGACCCTAACATCTATGAATCTATGAATCTATGAGGGTGCACGGGGCCACTGCCAGTAGGCACTGAGGGCTAAGGGCACTGGGGAAGTCAAGCCTGAAACCCAAGGGCCTCCCAGCCCTCCCACCGGAGCTCGGTCAGGACTCAGGGGGATCACTGCCGAGGGGCTATACGAAGATCTGGGGAGAAAACCAGCAGGGGCTAGCCGTGAAAATAGGCTTGGAGGCCCCTCTCAAGGGGTGGCACTTGGCTGGGGTGTAGGGGAGGTTGGAGCCCCGTGAGCACCCGCCGAGGAGTGTAATGGCCCTGGAGGCTTCCTTGAAGGGGACCCCCTCCACTGAGGATCCATTCAAAGTCATGACAGGCGAGTTAGAGGTTTCCCTAACAACAGCCGAGGTACCCTCTGGGGTCCACACGTAGGTCCCTGGCAAACTAGATCAACTGCCCGAGCAAAGGTGGTGTGGGAACACATAATCAAGCAGAGGCGGGCACATACTCCTTTCAGCAAGAGGTTTTGACATCTCAGAACCAGAAAAATACCAAATTTTAATCTAAAAATTGAACATCTACAGCATTCATTAATTTGATTTCAAAAAATATTTTTGTCCCGATTTACATGTTTGTGTCATGTATCTAGCGGTGGTTGCACAATAACTTAAAATGAAGTCTTACTCTTATATACTGTGGAGGGGTGGGGGGGTCATAGAGGGTGGGTATAGGTTTGTGGGGGGGCTGTTGGTGTGTGGTGGGGGTTTTGTGGGGGGTGGATGGGTGTATGGGATGTGGGTGTGGGGTGAGGGAGCATGTGGGTGTGCGTGTGTCGATATGTGGGGAGTGGGTGGGTATAGGGTTTGTAGAGAGCTGTGTATGGGGGGAGGGTGGCTGGGGTATGTAAGGGAGTGTGGGGATCTGCGTGTATGGCAGTGCAAGGAGGGATGTGGATGGCAGTGCAAGGAGGGATGTGTATGGTGGGATGGCTGTGTGGGACTCACCCTATGAACACACACACACACACACACACATACTCTCCCTTCCTCCTGCATTGCACATAGACACACACACACACACTCTGTGCCTCCCTCACTACATACACACTCTCCCTCCCTCCTTCTCTCCCTCTCCCCCCATTCCCTCATTGCTCTCTCTGTCTCTCCCCCTCCCTCACTGCATGCACACACACACACACACACACACACACACACCCTCCTGGCCCCGGTGTACCGGCACAGGCCCCATATGCCTGTGGTCCAGCAATGCACAGCCCAGGGGCCCCTTGGTGCTGAAGCAGACATGCAGGAAGCAGTGCAAGCAAGCATAGGCTTCTGTGTGAGAGGGATGAGGGTAACAGGGGGCTGGGGGTGGGACAGGGACAGGGTCCTGCTGGCTTCCCCAAGGTCCTACTGCCCAAATAAATATTAATTTTTTTAACTTTTTAGGTGCCTCACGGGCCAGACAGAATGGCCTGGTGGGCCGGATACAGCCCCCAGGCTGTATTTTGCCCACCCCTGGCATAATAGCTCAAAATACAGTCCCACTGTATGTTGTGTGTGAGCAGTAAGGGGGTGTATGTGGTAGGGTGTGGTTGGGAAGTGTGTGTGTGTGGTACAGTGTAGTTATGGTGGGTGGGTATAGGGTATGTGGTTGGGGTGGGGGCTGTGGGGTTATGGAGGGTCAGGTGGGAGAGAGAGATGGGGCCGGGCTGCTGGCTCCATCACATGTGGCTCTAGCAGATTGCATATGAGCCAGGCAGACCCCACACCCAGACTCCACGCTCCTGCTGCCCCACCCTGGTTCCCTGCAGTCTCCGGGCACCTGCACAGGTTCTGTGCTCCTGCCCGCCACCGCTGTTCCCATGCATTCCCTCCCACATGCTTGCCCACCACTCCCTGTGGCCACCACCACTCGCCACACCATTCCCCAAGGCCCTTACCAATTCCTGCACCACTCCCCATGGCCCCCGCTGTTCCCCATGGCTCCTGCCACTCACTGCACTGCTCCCCAAGGCTCCCTCCACTCCTGTGGCCCCCACCACTCACCACAGCCCCTGCCATTTGCTGCACCTCTCCCTGTGGCTCCTGCAGCCCCCACCACTTGCCATGCTGCTCCCTGTGGCTCCTTCCACTCCCCATGGCCCCTGCTGCTTCCTGCTCCCTACAGCCCCCACTGCTTGCCATAGCCTCCACCACTTCCCTCAGCTGCCACTACTTCCTGCATTGCTCCCCATGGCCCCCACTGCTTGCTGTACTGCCACTTCCAGCGCTGCTTCCTGTGGCCCCCGCCACTCACCACGCTGCTCCCTGCAGCCCCTGCCAGTCCCCAAAGGCCCCCCCACTGCCGCACAGCTCTCTGCAGCCCCTATCACTCAATGAAGCCCCACACTGCAGCCGCTTCCCTCCACCCCCCGCACACCCCACCTGCCACTTTCCGCTCTGGCTCTAGCCTGGCCCGGGAAGCACCACAGGGCTCCCAGCTTCTGGACTGTTCACAACAGTTTTTCCCCCCTCCCTCTGTCCAATACCTTACTTTTCACTCAAACGGAGGGAGGGAAGGGAAATGCTCTAGGGTCACAAGGCCAGAAGCCACAGAGGCTTCCAGTTGGGGGCTAAGGGTGGGATGGGGCTCGGGAGCTGGGGCAGCGTGGAGCTGGGACAGCCTTGCTACTCAGCCACAGGCTCCCACTGGGTCCTGCTGCCGCTTGCTGCCTGTCATCTTTGACAGGTAGCCAGGGGCAGATAAAAATTAATTTTCTAACATTTTTAGAGGCTCTGAGGGCTAGATAGAATGGGCTGGTGGGCTGGGTCTGGCTCACTTCTGCTGTAGGCTAAGGCTAGGAAGGCCAAAGCCTATACAAAGGAATAACTGGTGACTGAGTAATACTTGCAAGGCATGGGCATGGCTGTAGGAGCAGGAGCTGGCCATGAATATAGTCTTTAAGGCAAGTTGGGCCCCAAAACAAGCACATAGGAGGAAAAGAGAGAAGGAGCAAACATCATAGGCTCAGCAGTCTTCAAGGGCAGCCTTTCCACATTATGTTTTAACATCAAGGTGTGGCAGATGAGGAAATAAGGCGAAAGCCTTGGAGGCTGAAGTGGGAGCTGGACAGGAGAAGACAGACAGGGGGCATTGAGGCAGCCCTCAGGTGTGAATCCTGTTACACCAGGTCTTTTCAGATGCTTCTTAATAAATCGCCAACCACATAAAATTAGTAAAAAGCATCTCCCCACTGAGCTGAGCTTTGAAAGGCAGGAAGGTATATAATAAAACTTCAGTGATACTGGGGAGGAGAGAGAGTTTATTTCCTCATCTAGTCATTCTGTCTCAGATATTAAGGTTGCTGTCTGGCGGCTATATTGAACTGTACTTCCACACTGAAGAACAGATAATCTTAGGGCTTTCAGGCTTGACCAAGCATGAAGACAGCACTAAAGCACAAGCCCTGCTGCTCCAGACTACCAATTGGATGGATTAAAATAATCCTGAAACATCTTCAAAATACTGGTTAAAAATATATTGGGAACTAACAATTGCTGAAGTACAATTGCTGGTGTTGCTTCTACCCTCACATTTATTCCATTTTAAATGCTTCAAATATATTGCATTCATTTAACTGATCTAATTCAGCAATCGTCCCCAATCTTACTTTCAAGAATTACACCAGATTCAATAAGCCAAGTACGTAAATATAATATAAAGAAGTCCCATGTTCCCCACCACCACTGTTGTCTCTTACCTTTGTTTGTAGTTTGTCTCATTGAGAGTAAAAGCTCCTCAGGGCAGAAACTATAATCTATTTTCAGCAGATCCAGCACTGTCATAGAGGTGCATAGGATACAAAGGCTACGTTAAGGCTGGAGTCTGTGGGAAGAACTCAACTGTATCAAGCAGATTCCTCCTCTTGGGATGTCCAGCCCTGCTTTCTTGTGTTCCTATGATCCATTCATGCATAGTGACCAATGTATTTCTGCCACTTAAGAGAAGTCGATGGCCTCATCCGTACCTTGCCTCTTAATTATATAATGGTGATTTAAATAGTACACAGGAAGTCTCATTCTTTGCAATACTGAAGAAAAATGTTGTTTGTGTTTAAGAACAAATCCCTAAAGCTGCTTTGTCTTTCTGATTCTCAGTACAGCTTCCTTGCAGAACTTTCCCCAGATTCAGCTCTTACTACAGTTTTCATTAAATAGTACAGGAACACTCAAATCCCTTAAAGTAAACTACACCCCTAGGTGGGTCTGGAAGGGAGTAGGCACCATGCTACCCAATGGGATCTACAGAAGTTCCAGACCACACAAGAAGTTCCTTTTGGCCACCCAAGTAGCTTGCTGGCAAAATCCAGCTGATAAACTACAAACACGTAAGAGCATGATTTATTTCAGTATATTATCACACATCTATGGCATTGTAAATGACAGTTTATGCTATTTAAATGAATTAAATATATACAGAATTCAGCACAAATTTAAAAATGCAAGACTACCCTTTTATCTTCATCCTACTAGCAGGGCCTCTCTCAATATTAGTATGTCACCGGTGTCATAAAAGGGGCAAATTAGAATGGGGTTTTGAAGAAAGTACTGCAAACAGAGGTCTGCAAACAGAGGTACTTGACATGACCTTGGTACAAAAATTAATGGGCAATCTCTTCCAACAAACTCCAACAGTTTAGCAATCATACTGCACTTCCAGTAGTATGAATTTTAAAATAAAGTGCACTTTAAATGGACCAACTCAGTATAATTTAAACATATTCATGTAATTGAAGTAAAAGTCATAAAACTTCCTCATTTCACCCTAGTGTGTCTTTTTTCAAAAAATTTTCAGAAATGTCTGTAAAAGCTGATTGAATGTAGGTCTCCATTTCTTCAAAACTTCCTTTCCTTTCATGGGAAGGTGAGATGCACACAGAATACATGCTGGAACATATCATCTCCAGTCCAGCAGTGCCTTAGACTAGGTAGAGGGCTATGCCTGCACCTGCTCCAGGACCAGGCACCTGGAAATTGCACTCATGCTGCCAGCATTTCTCCACACCCCCTGCTCTCCAGCTGTGGAGCAGATCATCCCAGCCTGTACAGAACTGAGCCAGGGCCTGGCAGCTAGAAGCTGTGTCTATGCTGCTGCCCCTTTTTCCCGACCTCTTTCCACTTCCTAGTTGCTGCATGAGTGCACTTAGAAGCTGATCAGCCCAGCACAGCTCTCCACTGGCTGGAAGCTGCACCCCTGCCACAAACCTTCTATTGGACTAAATACAAAGATAAAATATATTTAATAAGACTTCCTTAAGAAAAGGGGCAATATTTATATATAGCAGGATTTTTCAATATATTGTCACCAGAAAGTCCAGATCAGTAATTTATAACAACGTAAAGATGAGGAGTGAAAAGTACCATAGTTTTCCATATATATTAATTTGAATCCAAAAGTTAATCTCAGTGTCCATGTTAACTTTTCAAGTGCAAATGCTCTCAGAAATTAGAATTTCTATTCCTACGAATATTTCTGAAGTTTTACCTATCTCAATTTATTCTTCAGTTCTTTGGCATATGGCCCTATAATTGGGATACTGATAGGTCCATTGATTAAAGTAAGGATCAAGGCAAAAATATGTTCATCAAACTGCGAATTTAAATTCAAATGATTGCACAGGAATATTGTATCCCTGAATCTATCCTCTGGCTCCCTGTTTGTCATGCTTTTTCTCAAGTTAGATTGTAAGCTAGCTTGTCAGCAGAGCGTGTCTGTATTTGAAATGATCTGCAGAATGAAATAGAAGTAAAAACTGTAAGTAAAAAAGGTATAAGTAAATAACAATGTTAGTATTGTTACACATTTTCATGTAGGGTGTTGTGTTTATTTTTAAAAGGGCTTTACACCTTTGATTTCTATCAAAAATAAATACTTGCATTCAAGAGTAGCTAGCAACTGGAAATTTGCACATGCTGGATGATCCATTGTCTCTCCACCCACAGGGTCTGATAATATCCCTAAGTAAACATGCCATTACACAAACTGTGATCACTAACACAGCTGGTATAGTTAGATACAGAAGCAATGGACCAGATTCTGATTTCCTTCCAATGCAACTGACAAGAAATTCCACTGAAATCCCTGAGACTTATATCGGTGTAAAAACAGCAAAAGATTACAATAAAGGACCTGATAAAACACAAAATAAAATACACCATCAAAATGTGTGCTTTGATATTATGGACTGTGTGTGACATGCATAATCTATGTAAACCTACTTCCATGATTGCACTGACACTGATGATTGATATGATAGCAAAGTCTGGTCGTTAAATACAGTAATTGCCTTATGTGACAGGAAAGCAAAAAGAACAGCTACTGTTGTTGCATTTCACTGAGAGGCCAGATGGAACATCTAAAGAACCACCATGCTTCCCAGAGGGCAACTTTGAAGGAGCAGTGGAATGGCAGTCCCTGCAGAGTCTTTGCCATGGCAGTAGTAGCCAGGAGTGAGCAAAGGCACAGTGTGCCAATGAAGCACCGCGAACAGGCATCTACCGCCCTTCCCCATGAGGCAGCATGCACAGCAGCAGCCACCAGCAGGTGTGGGCACTGTGTCATGGAATACAATCCATGTTGCTGGGTTTTCGGTTGCAGCTGTGTTGGTCTAAGGACATAGGCAGGCAAGGTTCTTTGTGTAGATGTGATATCTTTTATTAAACCAACTGAATAGTTGGAAAAAAGTTCTTAACAAGCTTTCAGGCACAGTCACCCTTCAGGCAGAGACTCCCTATGCCTGAAGAAGGGTGACTACACCCAAAAGCTTGCTAACAACTTTTTTCCAACTACTCAGTTGGTCTAATAAAAGATATCACATCTACCCAAAGAACCTTGCCTGTAATGGAATACAAGGCATTTGGAAAATTATAGTTCTCTAGAGTGTCAGTGAAATTCACTGCTGCTGTGAGGAATTTTCATCATATTTATTTGCCAAAGAATCCCATGTCAGGAGGGCAAAAAAATGTGATTTCAGCAGTGAAAAATGGGGTCAATTCTCCCCCCAGCTAAAGTGAAGTCCACTGTCACTCCATAAAACTGCAATTCCCAGAACACCTTGCACTCAATAACACACATTGCCCAAGCCACTGCAATATGAAGCCAAGAAGTAAAAGCCAAGCAGGGAGTGGGAGAATGAGGTGCCCACACTTCTCCTTGTCCCATTCACCCAATTCATGCTCCTGGGTGTAAGGAAACCATTCATGACAGCAGCTGCTGGTGCAGCAATAGAAAGAGCAGAAGCAGCTGGGGCAGGCAGGCAGTGAAACAGCAGCAGAGGAGAGTCCTCAGGACAGGTAAGATTGATCACCCTGGCCATCTCCTTCCCTGGCTTCTCCTCCTGGGTATTGCCCAGGGCACAAAAACTTGTTAGTTATGCCTCTGGGATGCAACCAGGATTTACTCCAGTCACAGCCTTTTCGCCACAGCAAGACTGCAGGGAGCACAAAAAGAACAGATGGTAATGTCGGAAGGAAGTATCATTAGGGCTGCCACTGCATGCTGATCCTACTTCTCTCAGCTACTTCTGAATGAGTGAGTCTTCAAGGTGCCACCCTGCCCTGCCTTCTGCCCTGCCTTCTGCCTGACTTCCTAACTACTTCTCTCAGCTACTTCTGAGAGCAAAGATCTAGGCAGGAGACTTTGAGACAAAGTAGCACGGACAACATTGCCTGGCTTACCCTCATTACTGCTTCTCCTTGGGGTAAAGGGTGCCATACTATAACAGCTAACACCTCTGAGCGCTAGCTGCCATAGAAAGATGGAGACATCTTTCAATTTTCAGATAAAAAATTGGAAGTAGAGTGGTTAAATTAAAAGCGATAGTAATTGATGGAAAAAGCCACATATAATTTAGGCAGGAACGCTACCACGCCATTTGTAATAGAGTATAACACTGCAACTGAATTCAACATTATTCACACCAAACCCCATCACCCCACATAAGGGATCAAATAAAAAGAATACATGGGCACAATCCTGAATCCGTTGCAATTAGTGGAAAAATTCCCTTTGGCTTTAGTGGGGCAGAAATTTACCTGATATCTTTACTCAGTATCTTTTATAATAGAAAACAATAGATTTTCATGTGAATGAAAGCCTTTGGAGATGGGGAATGGGAGAGTGAGGTGCCTCCCCCTTCTGGCACTCCTCTTAGGCGATTCTCAGGGCACATTTCCAATCACTTATACCAAGAGAAGTGTAACAACTGTACCTGGCCTTGATCTCATCTCCTTTGTTTTTCGGTGGTATCAATACTCAGGTTTTTAAAAAACCTACATAAAAGAGTATTTCTTTGATGACAAACAGGTTTTGCCATCGGATTTAAACCACAATTACTAGCCAGGAGTGTTTCTGCTACTGAGACTTTCCTTGAAGAAGCATCGGAAGCATCACAAAATTCAGGCATTCCATATCACACAGTGTCCAGTGATAGGACTTTTTGCCAAATTCTGGTGTTCTTCTATGCATTTTCCAGCAACAGTAAAATATGCACCCAAAAATGTATATTTAGGCCATTTAAAATAGCATGATAATTTTCAAATGTGAACATTCAAAGCAAATGAAATGTGGGCCCTGCAAAGAAAATAACTGATTTCTCAGGCCTCCATTTTGGCAATGGTGTAGTATAGCAGCAAAAAATAATATGCACTGCTTGAATTATGCTATTACAATGAACATCAAGACTCCCATCAGCTTTCATATGACCATAGTTTCACCCAACACTAATTGTAAACTAACTGTATCTAGCCTATAACACTAACTTAATTAAATTGTTTAAGAGGCAAAAGAACCAAGCATGAAGGCTTCCAGCCCGCATACTACCACAGATACTACCTTTCCTTTGGAAGGGCAGCATACAAATCTAATAAATGAGAAGCTGGATCCACAAGTCATTTTAAAATTCTAGTGCAGTTGTTCAGATACACAAGGGACATACTGCAGGATGTTCTAAGCTCTTTGGCAATAGTGCTCATGCAGTTCACCAAAGACAGCATTGTTGAAATATTTTCTTTATAGTATCCTTACTCTATTGTGTAATGAGAAAGGTTATACTTCTTTGCTCAAACCAGATGAAACATTTTCTGCCAAAGTTGCAAGTTTCAACACTTGTCTGAATATTGTATGTTCTGTGTTCGCAAGATGAGTATCCAGCCTGCAACAGCTAACAAAAAATGTGGGTATAATATTTGTGTTTTCTTTTTTATAAACTAATGGTTAATTAACAGGATCATTAATTTAGAGGGATAATTCCAAACTTCTCAGTATTTCTTTTATAATGTTCCCAGTTTGGGAATAATACAGACTTAATCCTAAAATTAAATTTAGATAAATTTTACTTCTTTTAAAATGTCAGAGACACTTTTGTTCTATAAGAAAATGAACAATTATCAGTAGCATATGACCAAATCATATAATATTAAGTATTACTTTGTTGTTTTTTGTCATTCCTATCTCTTGGAAATTGCTATTTACGCGATTACTATTAGCATATGATATGAACTAAGTACACTGGAGGAAATAAGTAATGCTAGATTTAATTTAGCAAAATAATTTTCTACAAAAGCACTACTTTTTTTACTACTTTTAAGTTAGCAGTTAGCACTTGTTAGTAAATAAATCAATTTATTTCTTGTATATATAGTATGCTTTGATATGAAACTCTAGGATTGTATGATCTACTGAGTAGTCAGAAGTTTAATGTTCTGAACACAAAAATACAGAACAGAAATTATTTTTAAAAGGACAGTTAAATAAGCTCCTGTCACTCCAGATCACTCTGCTTTTGTTTCATAAGTTATTATTTTTTCCATTACTATATCCAAGTTGTGTGCCTCACAAATCCATTTTTGGTGAAAAGTTCCTAACTCATAATAGCAATAGCCAAAATAATAAAAACAAAGTGTCTATAAATCAACTGCCAGGATTGTTTCCAGCAGGCTAATGTTTAGAAGAGCAATGATTGAATCCAGAGTAAAGTACGTATAGTCAATGTCCCTGTATTTAACACTGATGTACCTGCATGTAGAATATAGTACATACAGTTATTCTGGCGCACTGCCAAAGCAAGCTGAGGCAAGAGTGTCTGGAAGTCTTAAATCTACTGTAGATTAGATGTAATTGTATTCAGACAGAACACAGATTGACATGAAAAGAAAGTTCCTCAAAATGTTCCATTATCATATTCACATCCACATGGGTCTCTCCATAATATACGCGCATGCTTTGCAAGCAGCTTATTGCATCTGACTTCTCTGACTTGTACAAAAAAAAACAACCTTGCAATGGATTCTTACAACCAGAGTTGCACTATGATCAGAGTTCCTTGCAGGTTTGTGACCCTAATGATGAAAGTTTCTTTATTAATCTACTTTTAAATCATTGGTTGTGATATTATTAACCTAGCCATTTCTTTCTTATTGCTCCTCTGTTTTTCATAACTGAAAATACGTTGGACACAAAATGCTAAACTAACAGTTACAAATTAATCATTTTACCTTAGATGGAAGGGAAAATGAATACATCACCATTAATGAATTAAGGAAAGTGTCCTCTTAACAGTTTAGCAACTTCTTGAAACAAATATCCAGAGCTTCTACTGTTGAAATTCTGTTGAATTCATATTTTTAAGTTCAGTATATTTCCCCACTAATCCCATATAATGACAGTCTCGTTATCTGGTTTGATGAGAGGACTGGTCTTGTGGATAAGGAACTAGACCAGTGAGAGCCAACCTTTTTGGCAGACATGCCACACACTGGCTCCACACCTTCCCTGAGTGCCACTCCAATCCCCTTCCTGCCCAATTTACTGCTTTGCTTTCTGCTTCCTGCTTCTGCTGCTGCCACCCCTTTGTGATCTGCCACATCTCACACAGAGAGGCTGCCTGTGCAGCAAGTTGGCCATTCCTGCCTACACTATGAACCAAAAGATCTGATTTACATTTCTGCCTCTGCAACAGCGTTGGACATGATCTTGAGATTACAACCCAGTGCTTAAGTTTGGGCACCAATGACCTGATTTTCAGAAGAACTTAGCATATACACCAACCAGCACCCCACTGACTTTAATGAGTTGGAGCAGCAATAACTTGGCAGTGTTCAGAAGCCGGCTATTTTTTTAGAAGCCTAAATGGAAGCATCCATTTCTACAAACTTTTGTCTTGTACTCTATTCCTCACGTTCATTGTCTTAAAGGACAACAACAGATATTCCCCTAGATCATTAGGTCTTTGGAGATAAAATTGTTAATGTTTGTGAGGCATTTTGACACTATATTAATGGGGACAAAATAATCACTCAGATTTTTTGTTTACCCAGTGGGTCCATTCTGATTCTCCATTTGCCTCTAATAAAACCGCCTCTCTTGTCTGGCTAGAGACCAAAACTGCTTGTTTTCTGCATCTATCTGACATTAAAATAGATGTCTGGTAGGGAAGTGAAGGGCTGGCACATTAGCGTCAAAAACACCATTAAGACTCACAAGGCATTACAAATACCAATTTTGATGGGTGAGAAGGCTCTTTCATAAGTGCTAGCCCTCACGCTGTTATGAAGATTGAACTTGAAGCTCTTGAAAACTAAGGAATAATGGCACCAGCTACACTCAGGCATTGTGCAGTGAACATTTCCCCCAAGCATCTCCATCAGTACACTTCAGCACTGACCTGCTGCAATACATCGTGTATTCTAGTGCTAAGCTTCTCCTGAGCATAACTTGCAAGTCATGGGAAATTGTCCCAAATGTCATGTTTGTTTTGTGATGTGCACCAACAGTCTCTACAGTCCAAGCTGATAATACTAAAGCTACTTTCACTTATAAAACATTCCTAGAAGTGAAAAGGTAGCTGTAACCAAGTACTCTCCTTTATCTCAAGAGAACTGTTTATTGTATATTAAAACAGTTGATATGGCTTAGGAACATTTTCCAAAACAGACCTTGAAGCTAACAGCTACAAATTTAAATAATTTACTATGAAATATCAAGTATCAAAACATAGATGCCAACTGTAATTTGTACATTTATGGAGGGAACTTTGTATAAATCAATCAGCCATTTTTCCATACCTTATAGTACTATTGTTAATCTTTTTCTTTTTTTGTAATTTTGGCAAATAAATCATGAAGACCCTAATGCAAAGTGCCAGATTAAACAAAGCAGATTTATAGGACACCAAATAAAGTATACATTTTAAGATTCTTAAATGTGTGAGCTTATTCCATTGATACAAGAAAATTATGTTTGTTTCTCTAGGCCCTTTGAAGTAGAAGTAAGCAGCATTCAATCTTGTGTGTGCCTTTTTCCTAAATGGATTCATTTTTTAAAATGCATCAAGACCTGCAATTCTGCTTTGAAAGGTGATGGTAAAAATGGGGTTCCATGTTTATTGTCTCTTAATGTCTCCATATCTAGTAAACTCCATTTTACAAGTAAAAATGTGATTTTTCTAACTGCTAGGGTTTCAGGCTCTTCCTGGATGTGAAATTGATATCATGTTCCTTTCTGGTTCATAAATAATCACATAGAATAAAGATTCTGCCATTGAAATGTATTTCACTGCTTTGCTGATGATATGTAAACCAGAATACAATGTATCTCAATACTGGCTCTCCAGGGCTAACAAATAAAAATCAGTATAAAACTTTATTTTGTGGACAAAAGTGCACAATGAAACACTAGGAATCAAATGGATTGAATAAGGTGGTAGCTTTAAAAGAAAAACTGAAGACAGATCCAAGTCCCAATATTTGCATTTTAAAACAAATGCTCCAGATTACATTTTAATCCACCACCATCTGACAAAACAATCTTGCAACTGCATGCTTCGGTTTGCCTTCCTCCAGCTCCAGTCCACTTCAGTCTCCTGCTCTTGGAGAAGTCAGTTCTAGTGTTTCAAAATTATTTAAGTCCTCCAGCCAAATAATACATTTTGTCTCTTTCTTGGGGGTCAACACAGTAAGTTGTTTCAAGTCTTTTTTGCTTGGCTTCAGACCTCCCCAGTCAGCTTTGTATATCCTAGTCCAATTGATTCCTTCCTCTTCATATCCTAACGATCCTTATATGAAGGTATCAGATTGTGACTTTTGTCAAGCCCAGTTTTCTCTGAGCAGTGTTCTGCTGATCCCACTCCAGACCTGGAATCTGCTTCTTAGCCCTGCTAGCCTAGTTTTTTCCTGGGTCTTCTATTGTGAGCTTCCTGTCACTTACCTGGTATTCTATGGCAGGAAAGCTCTCCTAAGCCCTTTGCCTCTGACAGAAAAAGTTTGCATCACCTGCATGCCCATCCCAATTTCTTTGCTGGGGAGGCGAATCACTACACATAGCAAGCCTTAATGCAAATTCCTAATGTGTCCACTCTCAGTCAAATCAAAGCCTGAGCTAAGGAAACCTACTATTACCATTAACTATTAACCAAAGTGACTGGGCGGGCACTGAAATCGATTATATGAAGAAAAGCTATACATCACAGACTGCCTCTCTCAACAAAAGTATCATTTATTAGCTAGATACTGAAAAAACTATTGTGGTCCCCCCACTTCACAATATTGGAAACTAAGTCTTGAACTTAAGGAACTTGAGACACTTTTGATAGCAGGCAGAAAACAGAACAGACTGTAGGGCCTGGGACACCGAGTAATTACTCACGGTGACAGCTATGGTTGGAGTTACAGTTACTGGCCTAACCAACATAACAAGTGAGTTTAATTTTTTCCCCCAAGCTCTAGGTGAGATTATCCTCCCTGACATACATTTTATTATAATAAAATTGAAAATAACCCTTAAAATGGATGTTCTGAGAGAAATTACATTACTGATTCTCTGCCAGGAACGTTCTGAACTTGTATGAAAAAGAGAGTTTCAGTGATACAGACAAGAGAAAAAAAACAAAAGATGGGAGCTGGAGAAAGAAGCTGTAAGAAGTGTCTGCACAGACTGATGATTTTATTGAGTGCTAGAAGTGAACAAGGCAACTCCTCTTGAAAACAAAGTCAGCCCCCAATTCTCAGAGATCAGGGAAGACTAAAGGAAACAGAAACTTGCTTTATCACTACATATCTGTAAATCTGGTGTCCTGGTTGGTGGTTGATCCTTGGACCTATACAGCAAGCTCTTTTTCTTCCCGAAAGAATGATTAATGTGTAAAAATACATTCAGATTATAATAAAACTTGGAGATGAAGGGGTGTGGTTGCTCTTTTTCTGAATCGACCATTTGTAAAGGTTTTTTTGTTTTTTGTGTTAGGCTTTTTGGCTTCATCGAGTTCCTCTTAAAGAACATTCAACAGTATATAGATGAGCTACATATTCAAATGTTGCCCTTCTGACCTAAATTTGGTCTGGAGCAGGGATTGGCAATCTATGGCCTGTGGGACAGATTTACCCATGGAACTATTTGTGCTAGCCCACAGACATGAAGTTTCAGCAGCAGTTGCTGTCTCTGCCACTGCAGGGAGAAGCAGTAGCCACAGGAGCTCTCCTCATGAAATGAAGCCTGCCTGCCCAACTTTAACCTGAGCTGGGTCATTCTGACCTACAACACTTGGGTCTGTCTAGCAGCCATGTGGAATATATCCCACATATTTTAATTTAGGCATGAGAGAGATGAATTTATGCTACTAATCCATAAAACAAAGCAGAGCTGTTTAATTGTCAGCATCAAGTGTGAAAAGGAAAATTCACAGGTGTACTTGAAAAGGCTGTTGACTCTTGGTGGCATGGGTAAAGTTGTTTCTCTCATGACACATGAGTCTTCAAACCCTTTATTACAATAAAATCCACTGGCAGTATACCCCTACTTCATCACCTTCTCAAGCAGCACCTTGTACAAGTTGGATGAACAAGAAGTCAACTGGCTCTGAAAGTAGGTAGGAGTGGGATGTCTCAAAAGGTAAGTACTTGAACTGCCACTCTCCAGCATTACAGTCTGGACCCAGTCTTCCAGAAAGCATGTATGTGCTTAACAGATCAATTAAAACCCAGAGCTCTTCAGGACAAAAGAAGCTTTTGTATCACGCTTGTCCAATATTCAAGCCGCTCTAAAAGGGCCTATGACAACAGGTCATCCTGCAAGGTTCAGTTGAAGGCCAATAAATCTGAGTTCTCTGACAGTGGTGGGAGTAAATGGACAGCAAGGCATGAACAAAATGACACTACCTCACAAGGCCAGCACTGACTTTCTTCATTTTCCTTCACTAGTTTCTCAATCATTTGAAAATGCCCCCAGGAGGGGAAAGAAAACAAATTAAACTTAAAAAAAAAGAAAAGAAAGGAAAAAGAAATCGGGAAGATGCAGAAGCAACGGTGAAAGGTAAGTGCTCGTAGTATCCAATATGTGATTGTCTGAGAGAAAGCCCTAGCCTGGTGCTCAAAACTACTGATTTTTCATTAGTAGTTCATCTGTTCAAGGGAGTCGTAAACAAAATCCCATTATTTGAGATATGACTTCAGTTACTTGGAGAAATAGTAGCTACTATTCCAGACTGTCACATAAACCTACATTTATTAGGCTATAAACAGTATAGACTGCTTGCCTGAAACGCCCAAACAGGAATGTAGTAATTGAACCCTGAATTCTTGACCTGATCCAGAGAGATAAGAAAGCCTCCTCAAAATTTATACCACACACTGCAACTTAGATATGTCATGGAATCATAAGTTGCAGTGATACTGTTAAACTTTAAGTACTAAGATTACCATATTTATTTGACTATAAGATGATCCTAGATATAAATGATTCCCCAATAATTAGATTCTATACATGGAAAATTTATAAATTTGTTAGTATTTTCCATGTATAGAATCTAAGTATTGGAGGGTTGTCTTGAATCCTCCCCTCCCACCAACTAAAGCAAGGAAAGCAGTGGCGGGGAGGGGGGGGGGGAACCGCGGGGGAAAAGGGGGAGGTGCCCCCTTGCTCTCTGTCCTGCCCACTTCTTCCCCCTGAAGCCCTCAGCTCAGGGTCAGTCAGACCCACAGCAGCCACCTGTCCCCTCCTCCTCTCCACTTCATATGTAAAGCTGGCAAGTCAGTCAGTAATATAGAAGTCCTCGACTTCAGGAAATCTGACTTTGACAAGCTAAGGAGGCTTGTCAGAAAGGCCCTAAAAGGCCACAACCCCATGGAGAGGGGAGTTCAGGACAAGTGGTTTCTCCTCAAGGGAGCAATCCTGAATGTGCAAGCAAAGTCCATCCCATCTCAGAGGAAAGGCAGCAAAAGGGCACAGCAGCCCCCTTGGCTCTCCAGGGAACTGGCAGACCTCCTGCATCTTAAAAAGAAGACCTACAAAGGATTGGAACCACCACCAAGGAGGAATACTGTGCTCTGGTCCAGATCTGCAGAGAGCAAACCAGGAAAGCCAAGGCTGCAATGGAACTCCAGCTAGCTATAAATATCAAGGAAAGTCAAAAGTCCTTTTTTAGATATGTGGGGAGCCAGAGGAAAAGCAAGGGCAACATTGCACTGAGCACTAAGCAGGAGCTCATCCTCCTGCTCAGTGCAAACAATTACGATGTCATAGGGATCACAGAGACCTGGTGGGACTCCACCCATGACTGGACCACGGGGATAGATGGCTATACCCTGTACAGGAGGGATCGTGTAGAGAAAAGGGGCGGGGGTGTAGCTCTCTATGTTAAGGAAAGCTACGCGTCCCTGCAAGCCGATATTGGTGACCAGGGTGGACGGCTGGAGACCCTCTGGGTTAAAATCCGTGGGGAACACGGCACAGGGGACACAATGGTGGGAGTCTATTACAGACCTCCCACCCAAAGTCCTGAGCTAGACCAGGAGTTTGCCCAGGAACTGGCTGAGGCAGCTTGCTCCAGGACCATGATTGTCATGGGTGACTTCAATTACCCAGACATCTCGTGGGAGGATCGCTCAGCAAAATGTGAGTGGTCGCAGAGCTTCCTCTCGTGCGTGGATGACCTCTACCTGACTCAAGAAGTCTATGGGCCAACGAGAGGCAAAGCGCTGCTCGACCTGGTGCTGGCTACTGGGGAGGACCTAGTCGGCAACCTAGTGATCGATGGGAAGCTGGGTGACAGCGACCACGAGCTGATCACCTTCACCATCCACCGAAAAGCTGGCAAGTTAGTCAGCAACACGCAAGTCCTTGACTTCAGGAAAGCCGACTTTGACAAGCTCAGGAGGCTTGTCAGTGAGGCCCTAAGGGACCATGACCACAGGGAGAGGGGAGTTCAAGAAGAGTGGTTGCTCCTCAAGGGAGCGATCCTCAATGCACAAACTAAGTCTATTCCATCTCGGAGGAAAGGCAGCAAGAGGGGACAGCAGCCCCCCTGGCTCTCCAGGGACCTAGCAGACCTCCTGAGGCTAAAAAGAAAGGCCTACAAAGGATGGAGGATGGGAGTCACCTCCAAGGAGGATTATTCTGCACTGGTCCGGTCCTCTAGGGAGCAGACCAGGAAAGCCAAGGCTGCAACTGAACTCCAGCTAGCTTTGAGCATCAAGGACAATAAAAAGTCCTTTTTCAGATATGTGGGGAGCCGGAGGAAAAGCAGGGGCAACGTTGGACCCCTACTGAACCAGATGGGGCAACTGACAACTGACGCCCAGGAAAAAGCCAACCTATTAAATAGGTACTTTGCGTCAGTATTTCATCAGTCCCATGGGACACCCATGCCTGCTACGGGACAGGGAAGTCTGGGTGAGGGTGATCCCCTGCCCTCCATTAATGCTGACCTCATGAAGGAACATCTTGAGAAGCTGGATACCTTCAAGTCAGCCGGCCCTGACAATCTTCACCCCAGGGTACTCAAGGAGCTGGCGAGCATCATAGCCCAGCCTCTAGCGCAGATCTTTGAAAACTCTTGGCGCTCTGGTGTAGTGCCCGAAGACTGGAAGAAGGCCAACGTGGTGCCTATCTTCAAGAAAGGGAGGAAAGTGGATCCGGCTAACTATAGGCCCATCAGCCTGACTTCTATCCCGGGGAAGATCTTCGAAAAGTTTATTAAGGAGGCCATCCTTAATGGACTGGCCGACGCCAACATCTTAAGGGATAGCGAGCACGGGTTTGTTGCGGGTAGGTCTTGCTTGACCAATCTCATTTCCTTCTACGACCAGGTGACCTATCACCTGGACAAGGGAGAAGAGATTGATGTCATATATCTTGACTTCAAAAAAGCCTTCGATCTGGTGTCCCATGATCGTCTCTTGGAGAAACTGGCCAATTGTCGCCTTGGGTCCCCCACGATCCACTGGCTGGAAAATTGGCTCCGGGGTCGGACCCAGAGGGTAGTAATTGATGGAAGTCACTCATCGTGGTGTCCTGTGACCAGTGGGGTCCCCCAGGGCTCTGTCCTTGGACCCATACTGTTCAACATCTTCATTAATGATGTGGACACTGGAGTCAGAAGCGGACTGGCCAAGTTCACCGATGACACCAAACTTTGGGGCAAAGCATCCACACCAGAAGACAGGCGGATGATCCAGGCTGACCTGGACAGGCTCAGCAAGTGGGCGGATGAGAATCTGATGGTGTTCAACGCCGATAAATGCAAGGTTCTCCACCTTGGGAAAAAAAACCCGCAGCATCCTTATAGGCTCAGCAGTGCTATGTTGGTTAGCACTATGGAAGAAAGAGACTTGGGGGTCATCATTGACCACAAGATGAACATGAGCCTGCAATGCGATGCTGCGGCTAGTAAAGCGACCAAAACACTGGCTTGCATCCATAGATGCTTCTCAAGCAAATCCTGGGACGTCATTCTCCCCCTGTACTCGGCCTTAGTGAGGCCGCAGCTGGAGTACTGCGTCCAGTTTTGGGCTCCACAATTCAAAAAGGATGTGGAGAAGCTCGAGAGAGTCCAGAGAAGAGCCACGCGCATGATCAGAGGTCAGGGAAGCAGACCCCACGATGACAGGCTGAGAGCCCTGGGGCTCTTTAGCCTGGAAAAGCACAGGCTCAGGGGTGATCTGATGGCCACCTACAAGTTTATCAGGGGTGACCACCAGTACCTAGGGGAACGTTTGTTCACCAGAGCGCCCCAAGGGATGACGAGGACGAATGGTCACAAACTGCTACAAGATCGTTTCAGGCTGGACATAAGGAAGAATTTCTTTACTGTCCGAGCCCCCAAGGTCTGGAACAGCCTGCCACCGGAGGTTGTTCAAGCGCCTTCATTGAACACCTTCAAGATGAAACTGGATGCTTATCTTGCTGGGATCCTATGACCCCAGCTGACGTCCTGCCCTTTGGGCGGGGGGCTGGACTCGATGATCTTCCGAGGTCCCTTCCAGCCCTAATGTCTATGAAATCTATGACATCTATTGGACCCGTGCTAAACCAGATGGGGCAACTGATGACTGATGCCTAGGAAAAAGCGAACTTGCTAAATGGGTACTTTGTGTCAGTTTTTCACCAGTCCTATGGGATGGCCCTGTCCACTATGGGACAGAGAGGTCCAGGTGAGGGAGATTCCTTGCTCTCCATCAAAGCTGACCTCGTGAAGGAACACACTGAGAGGCTGGATACCTTCAAGTCAGCCAGCCCTGACGGGTTACACCCCAGGGTACTCAGGGAGCTGGCAAGCATCATAGCTCAGCCCCTGGCACGGATCTTTGAGAGCTCTTGGCGCTCTGGTGAAGTGCCCGATGATTGGAAGAGGGCCAATGTGGTGCCCATCTTCAAGAAAAGGAGGAAAGTAGATCTGGCAAACTACAGGCCCATCAGCCTGACTTCTATCCTGGGGAAGGTCTTGGAAAAGATTATCAAAGAGGCCATCCTTTAACAAACTAGCTGAAGACAATATCATGAGGGATACCCAGCATGGGTTTGTTGCGGGTAGGTCTTACTTAACCAAACTCATTTCCTTTTATGACCAGGTGACTTATCACCTGGACCCAGGGGAAGAGATCGACGTTGTAGATCTTGACTTCAAAAAAGCCTTTGAGCTGGTATCCCACAATAACCTCTTGGCTAAACTGGCTAACTGCAGCCTCAATCTCACCATGATCCACTGGCTGGGGAATTGGCTCCGCGGTAGGACCCAGAGGATGGTGGTCAACAGGAGCCAATCGTCTTGATGTGCTGTGACCAGCGGGGTCCCTCAAGGCTCTGTCCTAGGGCCTATACTATTTAACATTTGCATCAGTGATGTGGACATTGGTGTCAGAAGTGGACTAGCCAAGCTTGCCGATAACACCAAACTCTGGGGTAAAGCATCCACACCTGAGCACAGGAGGGTGATCTAGGCGGATCTTGACAGGCTCATGAAATGAGTGGATGAGAACCTGATGGTGTTCAACGCTGAAAAATAAAAGGATCTCCACCTTGGGAGGAAAAACCCGCAGCATGCTTATAGGCTTGGTAGTGCTACGCTGGTTAGCACTACAGATGAAAGGGACTTGGGTCATGGTTGACCACAAGATGAACATGAGCCTTCAATGTGATGCTGCGGCTAGTAAAGCAAGCAAAACACTGGCTTGCATCCACAGATGCTTCTCAAACAAAACCCGGGACATCATTCTCCCATTGTACCTGGCCTTGGTGAGGCCGCAGCTGGAGTACTGCCTCCAGTTTTGGGCTCCACAATTCAAAAAGGATGTGGAGAAGCTTGAGAGGGTGCAGAGGAGAGCCACGTGCATGATCAGAGGTCAGGAAAACAGACCTTATGATGAGAGGCTGAGAGCCATGGGGCTCTTCAGCCTGGAAAAGCGTAGGCTCAGAGGTGATCTGGTGATCACCTATACGTTTATCAGGGATACTCATCAGGATCTGGAGGAACGTCTGTTCACCAGAGCACCCCAAGGGATGACAAGATCGAATGGTCACAAACTCTGCTGCGACTGATTCAGGCTGGACATAAGAAAGAACTTCTTCACTGTCTGAGCCCCCGAGGTTTGGAATAGACTGCCACCAGAGGCAGTTCAAGCACCCACTTTGAACGCCTTCAAGACACATTTGGATGTTTATCTTGCTGGGATCCTATGAGCCCTGCCGACTCCCTGCCCCTGGGGCAGGGGGCTGGACTCGATGAGCCTCCGGGGTCCCTCCCAGCCTAAGTGTCTATGAAATCTATGAATATAAGACAAGGGGCAGTTATCCCCCATGCTGACAGGGAGAGGACTCATATTCAAGTAAATATGGTATTTACAAAAAGTACAGCAGATTTTCCTCAGACTGAGAGCCCTTACCTTGAGCAAATAATTAATTATCTGGGAATATACAAATAAATCTATTAACTAACTTTGAGAATTAATTTTTAAACAAGATATTCAAGACCGCAGCACCCAAAGTCAGACCTTTTTTGCTCAATAATCTTAACAACAGAACAACCCAGACATTTCCCATAAATTAAGTCACTGATGTATCGTTTATACGTTTCACCAGATTTTTTTAGTAGACAATTTTTTCCTGTTACTCTCCAGAACTAAAAATTCCTCATTCAGCAGAGATTAAAGATAACAGGATAATTCCACACCATAAGAACATGAGACTGCATGGAATCATAGAAAAGTAAGGCAGGAACAGACCTCCAGAGGTCATCTAGTCCAACCCTCTGCATGAGGCAAGAACACCTCTATCCAAACCAACCTATACAAATCCATTGCAAAACTACACAGCAAAACCTATTAGCAAAACTACACTCAACCCTGACACAGCCACAAGACATGACACCATACAGGTAAAGACGGAGACTATAGAAGCCAATATCCTGCTGCTGCAAGGACTGTTAAAATATGCTTAAGAGATCCAAGGAAGAGGGCTACGATCTCCGCTACACAGGAAGGCAACTATCCCCACAGTCTGTACCAATCTGACCCTAAGCAAAGGAGCAAGGCCCTTTATTCTGGATACACTTTATCCTGGGTTTAAGCCCCAGCAGGAGCAGTGAAAAGGCCAGACAAAACCCCCTGGCCAACACCCAATACTTCTGTAGAAGGCAACCCTCCCCCCACCCCAAAAATGCATGCAGCAGTAGGAGGGGGAAAATGTTAATTCCCAGCCTCATCTGGCAGTCAGCAACACCCAGAAGCATGGGAATACCCATGAATCTACTCAATCTTCAGGTCCAGTCCCTGATTATTGCAGGCAACTGTGTCATGGAATTCTTTTGTAAACTGGCTGAAGTACATCTTACAATCAGTTCAGTGGCTTCTCCTGTTCAAAGGTCATTCCGGAAGCTCATTGTTCCTATGGTTAGAAACCTTGTGACATCCAGTCTAAATTTATTTGTGGCCAGTTTATTACCCATTTGTTTTTGTGCCAACTTTATTATTTAGTTTAAATGGCATTTTACCTTCCCAGGTGTCCAACTCTCTGATGTATTTATAAATGAGCAATCACTCTCTCAGCCTTCACTTTGTCAGGCTAAACAAAGGATGCTCTTTTAGTCTTCTTTCGTAAAATAGGCTCTCCATTCCTCTTATTCTAGAAGCCCCCTTCCCCTCCCCACCCAACCTGCTTCAGGTTGAATTAGTCTCTCTCACACATTCATTACTACATTGGTATAAAATAGCTCATTATCTCTTGATACATCCTAGGATTACATTTGCATTTTTCATGGCCACATTACATGCATGGCTCAAAACCATTCTTCAATTGACTAAAATCTCCAAGTCTTTCTCTTTGTCATTTCCAGGTAGGGAACCATCAGTTTATAGCACAAATGCTTCTTATGGAGTCCTTAAATGCATGACTTAACACTTTTATATCTCATCCCATATCTATTCCTCTCATCTGCAAAGTCTTCCATTTCTTCTTCTGTGATATTCTGGTCCTCCTCTGCATTGAAAATGCCTTTCAATGTTGTCACCAGCAAATCACATTTTCCATTCTCCTCTATCTTTTGTCAGAGATTCTTCAATTTTTCCATATAGTTAAAACTCATTGAAAACTTTCATTCAGGCTGCATTTAACCATTTTTCTCTGGTCCCTCTACACATGCAGGTAAAGGCACAAAGTGATCTAACATGCAATCCACATAATCATGCCTCCTGCCATGCCACACATGCGTGGCAGGAGGCATGACTGTGCAATCCACCTTATTGCCTGTACAGGGGGAGTCTAGGACCACCATCCTAGGCTCCTTCCACACCAGCAAATAGCAAGTTCCAGCAGCTGCAAGAGCTGCAGCTGGTAGGCCCCTCAGTCCCTGCAGCATGCCATGGCTAATGGTGCTGAGAGTTCTGTCAGCTGATGAGACTCTCAGCCATAGCAGGCATGGGGCACCACTGCAGCTGGGAGATCATAGCAGCTGAGGTCTCCCAGGCCCAGAGGGGCAATTCAGGAGCTATGGTCTCCCAGCCACACAGGTGCATAGTGCACCCTGTGGCTGGAAGATTGCAACAGTTGTGGTCTTCCAGCCACAGGGTGTATGAGGCACCCCTGCAACTAAGCGATTGCAGCAGCTTTGATCTCCAAATTGCAGGGGCGGGGGGCAGTGCCTCCATGGCTGGGAGATCACAGCAACTGCAGTCTCCCAGCCACAGGGGTGCAGGCTACATGTGCAAACTAGAGCTGGAAACCAGCTACAAAGTTATTGCATATTTTCCAGCAATAACTTTATAGCTGGTTGGACCTCTATAAGGTGCCATAGTTAATTTGCACATGTAGCCAGTCTAAATTAGTTGTGCAATTAATCAGGTAATTGCATAACAGATGTAACATGTAGAGGGGGCGTCTAGCCACTTATTTTCGTAACTTATTCTCTTTAAGTAAAATATACTTAAATTCTGCCCTTTATTGATACCATAAAAAACAGAATTACTGTATTTTAGTGCCTATGAACAAAGTTTTTTGCTACTATGGCAGAGATTTGGATGCTCTAACTCTGCAATTCCTTCTCTTAAGCATGTTTGGATTTCTTTTAAATTAAACTTTAAGTTTCTTGGGTTTATATATGCCTGATTGTTGGACATTTGTAACATCCTTGCAATGTAATTTGCATCAGATAACCAACACATTCTTGCCAATTTAACTGCATAGTAACATAGATTTTATTTTGGAATTATATATCAGGTAAGTATTACTGATGATGGTAAGTCTGTCTCCAAAAAACTTATAGAATAACTTAAAAGTAAATTAATGCCACTGTTTGAAATTTAATGGCAACATAAATTTACATCAAATCCAGTAAAATCTATCATCAAACACAATCATTATACTTATATGTATGTGTTGCTTTTGGTGACTCTTCGCAACAATGCTTGTATAGACTTTGTGGCAGTACATCTTTGGGTGCCTGCCACAAGGGCTGGGTCAGACAGCCATTTTGAGAACTAAGTATATAAAGGCTACAAGCTGCTGCTGCTAGCCCAGGTGGAATCAATACCTGGTTGAGCTGCAGCAGGAACACGTGGAGGCAAGGGCAAGAGCTTACGGGGATGGCTAGGAGGCTCTTGATCCTGGGCATGACCTAAAACTGCACCCTGCCAGGGATGGGTGGCCTCATGGGGCTCCTGGTGCTGTGGGAGCCCCCAGGAAATGCCAAGCCAGTTACCACCCCAGTGAAAGGCAGGTCAGGGTGCCTTAAGAACCCCTGGCCCCCATCTTCGGGTGGGTTACATCTAGCAAGTGGGGCCAGGCATGGCTGATGCCACCTGAGCCCACAGGGGACTGACACCCTGGAAACCCCAGGAGGGATAGAAGTGTAGCCCCAGAGAGGGGGGCGGTAGCATGTTCCCAGGGACGGGACAGGTATATAGTCCTAGGGAAGAGGGCAGAGTTGTGTGGCCCTGCACAGGAATGGGCCTGACTGGCTGTGCATGAGGACAGGCTGAGTAGGGATGAACAGGGAATAGGCCTGAAGGGCAGCTCAAGGGTCAGCCCCATAAGTAGTTAATTGTCGGGATGATGAGAAGACCCCAGGGTGGAGCATGGTACAGAAGCCCTAGAGTGGACACAGTAGGAACCCCATGTGTGGGGAAGAGGCCAAGGTATGTTCATGGATGCCTGAGGCCATATAGTTTGGATCAGAGGTCAAGTGGGGGGGCTCAGCCAGAGAGTAAGTCCTCCACTGCAAGGAGGCTGAGCATGAGTCAAAAGAGACCTGAAGGGTGAGCATAATGACCTGCTGCTCCAGGGAGGGAGTGAGAGTCCCTGTGAGACCCTGGAACACCAGTCATGGTGTGGGTGAAGAACATCATGCGGATGCCATCTGCAACGCATGGGCTGTGGTGTAGGGGAAGTTTCAGAGCCACAGATAGTGCCCCCTGGCATCAGGGCAGGAAACGGGCAGCCTCCCACCTGGGTAATATCTTAATAATTTTCCATCAAGGCATGGCAGGAGAGAGAGGTGGACAGTTAGCCCAGAAACAGGTGGGCAGGCCAACTTCTAACCAGCCCCAGGAAGGCCCCCTGTAACAGCCTTCATAAAAATCTCAACTGTGCTTTTTCTGAGGAAGCTAAAAAACTTGGATCACATTAGTTTTCATACTCTGGATGTTCAGGTTTAAAATTCTGTTTGATAGTATGGCAAAATGATTTCAGGCAGACAGAAGAACCATTGGTATGTTTCAGCTACGTGCAGAATATTTGATCACACATATTATTCTTCAACCTCAGTATATGACCTAAACAACAAGAGCCCAACACTTTTCACTCTACTGAGAGAAGGTGAAATTTCTTTTTTTCCAGGAATTTAATATTCCTTTTTCTAGGTCACATTCTTATTAAACACTGAATAGCCAATGAAACTAAATAATACAGAGCTTTTTTAAAATGCAATGCCTTCATCCACAAAAGTAGTTTCCCATACCAACAAAAATGTACAATAAACATTCCCAACCATCCTAATGACATGCTAACCGGTTACAAAATGAAATAAAGCAAATACAGCTATACAATAATTAACACGTTTCATGATGTTTGAAATGCCTTCTTGCATCAACACGAGGCTTCTGTAAATTTCAGATCATAACTGTTCTCACAAATGAAAAATTACCAGCCAAAAGCAGAAGCAGCAACTGCAGCATATGCTGGAAATGGAGATGCTACATCAGCAAGTAACCTTTACAGCAATAAGCAGGAGAGACAAACCCTGGTACAACAATGACATTCCATTTTGTTTTTCCACTGATGGAAAGGAAGATGGAGGCTGCTAAATTTCTTCCTGTGAACACTGCAAGGAGCGGATTCCACCATTTGAAATGTCATAGCTTGGCAAATCCAGCTAACTACTCTTCTCTTGAAAGAACCCAAGTAAAGAGAAATTAAATTTGAACATACAGAAATGTTATCCTTTTTTGTAAAGAGCTCAAGTTTGGGTACTTTTTCTTTAAAAAAAAAAATCCATAGTAATTACATCAAGGATTTTAATCAAAACGTTTGTATATAATTTGTTTACAAAAAGGAAAAAAAATAATAAGTCTGCTTAGTTCACCTAATTTTTTTTTTAGGAAAAACAAGAACCCAGAATCAAAACTCATGCTATAACTTAACAAGTCATCCAGTCCTCTGATAAAAATAATCCAAGTCCTAGACATTTCTATTAATTTTCTATTCTTCATGAATACTCCACATCCCACTAATTGTGCAAGAATCAATGGATACAAAGCTATTAAACATAAGCTTCTGCTGCTGGGTTTATGGAAGAATAATATTTCCGGGAAATAGCATTTACAAAGCATACACTTACAATGACATTTGCATTTTATGTACAAACATGATTGCAAAAATCATGTTTAGCAGATTTTTTTTTTCAATTTAAGGCATCTGTAAAATAATTTGCAAATTTCCAGGATTAAAACTCTTAGAAAAAAACTAATGAATCCATAAATACCACAGCTGACAATATAAAGGCTTGATACTATAAATGCTTAATAATAGGAAGAAAGATTCAGTCCTTTCATATCTAGGTCTGATTGCACAAAAGTATCAAAGTATGGTAACATAACAGGGGCATAATTCAGGCTGGTTTAGGGCCTTACACTTCAGATGTCTAAACTTCTAAACATTTTGGGTTTCTTTACATTTAACCTTAACTCCGATTGTTTTTGTTTTTAATGCTGAGTTTTATTTTTAATTTGATTCTATAGTATGTTTTGTTAAGAGCTTCAATATGCTTGTAATTTATTTGATTCTTAAATTACTATGGACACTGTCTACATTAAGGAATTTTGCTTCTGGATAGAAACAAAGCCTGATCCTTTTCCCATTCCTATGGCTACCAATGTTTCATTACTCCCTACTTCTTACCTTATCAGGCCTTACTGAAAAGATCCTTGATCTTCTTGTCACTTTGACTGATTTTTTTCCTTCTCTCACCCCTTTAGTTAATCATATACCAGGGAAAGAGCTAAGGGCTCTGGTTAGGTTATTTGGGAATCTCTATTTCTTCCTTACCTTCCTTTACTGCATCTGCCACACAATGATCCCATGTGATGGCCCAGCCCTGGAGTCTCTGACAATAATGTTAAAATACTTTCCTTCAAACACCCCTCCTTCAGTCAATGTCCCGTGTGTAACTTGCAGTCCTTACATTCCTAAAGAAAAGATGCTTAGAATGTTATTTCTCTGTTGCCTTGGAGATGTCATTATTTCACTGTAGTTTCTATAGCACCCAGACAGGAATCATTACAGCGCAAGAAGTTTCAATTTTGATCTGGACTTGGAGATTTGGTAAAGAGAAAATTGCTGTCCAGATAAGAATATAAAGATATTCCTTTGCATAGAATTGTCTACTCATGTTTTTATTTGCTTTTCCTCTTAATTATAGCTCTTTTCTCTTGCTGGTTTTAAGAATTGCTTCTCAAAAAATACAGACCTGAGGGAAATAATTCCTGTTGGGATAGAGTGCCCTATCAAACCAGAATGTCTCCACTCATAGCTTTTTTTAGCTCATCTTTTTGGCTAGAAGTTAAATTAACCCCTAGTAGAGATTGTCAATATCTCCCTTCAGGAGGAAGTGGAAGGTTTGGGTTTAAAAAAAAAAAAGCTCTGTTCATGATTTCCAAGTTCAAACAAGTGAAAAATCCCGCTTCTGCCCAATGGGTAATCTAGACAGCATGTGATAGAGTGGGAAATAATCATAAAGAATTCCCTGCATGCCCTTCCCAAGGGGTTTCTTTTCCCCATTCATTGTCCTGGGAACACAGAAACTCTCCCTAGTGGGTCTGGGACAAAAGTGAAAATATAAGAAACTTTCCCCTCCAAAATTAGGACTGAGAGTAAAGAGATTTTGCTTCTTATTCTCTAGATTTCCAGCAACTGTGGCTCTCTTAACAATCTCTCCATGTGCTGAAGGAAGGTATCTGTATAGAACCATGTTACTAAGGTAGAAGGGTAGAACCTACATTTTCTGGCTTCAACCAGGACCTATATTTCTCAGAAGTCCTTCCCAATGGAAATTTCTTCACATCTTAATTGACACTTTCAGTCTTGGACCCTAACAAAGTAGAGGTCTTGGGCTGCTATACCCAATGGTGGTCCCAGGGTAGAGAGGCTGAAAGTAATAATACTGATCCTTGTGGTTTCTGCCATACCCTGAAAGTATATCCTGACATGGACAGGAGCCTATAAGAATTAAGAGAATGCTAAAAAAAACCCAACAACAAAAAAACCCCTTTCTATTTAATGCTTAAAAAACTTATTTATTTCTGCTTGATAATCATATCACAGGAGGCGAGGTTGTGTCTTGGGGAAGGAAAGAAGAAAACACTTAGACTGGGTATAAATATTCAGGGAGGTTAGGGGGAGGTTAGATCAAGTAAAAAATAACCACCCAATCTAAGGTAAATTGGGTTGGGGGGCCAAGAAAGCTCTAGGAGCATGGAGGGTATGATGGGGGGATTGAAGGCAGGGGGGTCAGCAGAGACTTGGTGGGATTCGGGAGGGTTCATCAGGTTCAGGGAGGCTCATGGAGGTCTACAGTGAGGGCTTGGGGGGGCTCTCTTCCCCAACCCCCTGGAACCAGGGGCTATTTTTAGCCTCCCAACTCCTAGACAAACAATGCCCCTGTGCTGGCCACCCCCCCCCCAACTTACTTGCTTGTCTCCCAGCACTGGCAAATGCCAGTACAACCAGCACTGTGAGCAGCTTGCAGGATAGAGGGTTTGGCAGGCTGGAGGGGGGTTGTTCATCTGGGCATGGGGGGAGGGGCTGGAGGGGGCTAAAAATTGCCTGGTACCAGAAGAATGTTAGGAGAAGCACAGCTTCATGGCTGGGGCCAGTGACTGGACTTTCCTAGCCCAGGGGCTGTGCTGGGAACTGTACAGAAGTTTGGAACAGTTAGATCAGTCTAAAAATGACCAACCTGATCTAAATTAGGTGTACCTCGGAGGTAGGATTAATTTAGATAGGGTCGGCCATTTTTAGACTGCTCTAACTGTCCTGAACTCCTGTACAATTTGCACTTAGATCCACCTAAGTAATGTAAGGTCCCCACCTGGGTGAACTAAGTTAGATTGGGTGGCCATTTTTAACTTGATCTAACCTCCCCAAGTGTCTGTATGAAGACTTACAAAAGGTTGGGCGGAGGCAGTTCATTGTATCTGTGCTCTGCATAGTTCCGTGGGACATTTCAGTATAATTTGCTATTGAAGTAAGAATCAGAAACTAAGCAAATCTGTTAAATACCTTCAAAATGTTGACTGGACAAGGTGATACTTACCTCTGTATCTCCATTTCATCAAACCTGTATTGTATCATGGCTTAGATATCTCTTGCTAGGACCAAAAGTGGATGAGAACCAACAGATTGAAGCTCATTTCAGGTAAGACTGATAATACTCGTAAATGGGAGGAAAAAATCTAAAAATAGTAACAGTATCAGAATCTGCTCTTTTGATTCAGGATGTGCTAAACTTTTGTAAGTAAAGTCTGCAACCTAGGGTACTTCATGTGCTTGTAATCCCTAGCTGGTACCAGTGGGATACATATGTGCATTTTTGTCTCCATTTCTGATTTCCTCTTCTGTCAAAGTTTCCACGCCTTGGTCACCTCCATACTGGATTATTACAAGCAGCCACATATGAGGTTTCTCAGAAACTTGCATATTTCAGGTATCCTAACCTATTTATTTAGTGGTTGTTGTGAGGGCCGGGCCCCGAGCCCGCCCTCGTCGCCATGTGCAGCGGTGATTCCGATCCCATTCTGGCCGCCATGGGCAAGCCGGGGGCGAACCGGGGTCATACCGGACCCGTCTCCGGTGCACGCGGGCTGTGGCCATCAGCCCGGACACGCGGGGTGGGAGAAACCGCGGGATGATCTTGTGCACACGAGTTAGAATTAGTCACGGAGGCGTAACGGTTGATTGAAAAGATTATTTACTTACACCGAAGATGGCATGGTGTAGGCTGGACAGGTTTCCAGGCACAGCTCCCGCTTGAGCCCTCGTTGGAGGACTCTGACAAAACGATTGCTCCCACGGAGTTTGCTAGGCTCCGCGGGTCCGGTTAAGTTGAATTCGAAAAGTTTCCCCGAAGCTATTCAGACTCCATGGGTCCGATAAGTTTTCCCCAGAGTTTGCTAGGCTCCGCGGGGTCTGAAATTATAGGAAAGGGATACGTCTAGGATTGCGCTCGGCGACGGGGAGAGGCGAGACGCGAAAGCTCCGTAGGCTCGGCTCTATTGCCTCTCTCTGCCTGCTTAGGGGGGGCGCGCCAGATCCGCGAGGGTCTACAGCACTTGGAGATCTTCACACAGAATCTCTCTCTCTCCTCCCTCCTCCAGCTTGGGCAGAAACTACCCAAGCCTTATGTACGGCTAGCAAGCCAATCGCTAGCCGCCACGTGTGCCTAAATTAGGAATCGGCCAATAACATGGCGTGGACTCTAATACAAATGGCGGGAACTTCTTTGCGGCAAGCATCACTACGATGCAAAAGGAATGCACACTGCAAAGAAGCTGTAATTTTGGCGGGAAATCCCCCGTTGCACCAGAGTTCTCTCTAGCAGCAGAGAGCTCTACCGTGCAAAGAAAGCGACAAAAATGGCGGGAAATAATTTAGCGGTGCCGAAGCACACACACACAAACAAAAAATCACAACTTTGGGTTGTGACATCCCCCCTTGCTGAAAGTATAGCTAAATTATGCCACACTCTTCCAAGCAATCTAAAATCTGTCGTGATCGTCCAACGAGTGAACAAGCCATCAAACAAACACACAAACATAAAATTCGCTGTCCTGGGATCAAGTTACATAACAATCAAGAAATAATAACCAACACAAACACATAATCTAATTCATGACAAACACTACACAATCAGGGCTTCAGTGGGCGTCGTGACGAAGTCGTACGTCAGGCCCTCACTTCTTCCAGTGGTGTCATCCCTCTTAGGGCTTCCCCTCGTCATACGCTCTGAATCTGGATCTGTAAACAGAAAACTCTCAAAACAGATTAATGATCTGATTCAATAAATTTAAACAATCTTAAACGATTCCTATGGCTTAATTAGACGAAATCGTCGAAGATTCATCATCTGGTTCTTCTAAATAATGGAAACCTAACTCATAAGCTAACTGCCATTGGCCTGTGTCCCCCAAAATCCGAAGCTGCCGTTTGTTAAGTCCGGAACGCTGTAGGAGAAATCCAAACATGTATCGCTCCTCTAGGGTTCTCGGTGGCAGTGGTGGAAGATCGGATCCACGTCGTCTGGTGCCTTGGGTCCTGGTTGGGTGTTGACAGTCCCGATCATAAGACAATCTTGGCTCCATCAGGATACACAGTCTCAGCAATTCACAAAGAAGATTACTTGCTAATCATGTTTAAATTCCGTGGTCATAAGATCTAGCCATGAAATTATAGCTTCATCAGATTCCATTTCAGATTCTTTATACCATTGTTGTAGATCTGTCCAAGCACGAATGCGATTGGTGGCGACATCTCGCCTATCCGTTGCCGGGCCAACCGTGATTGCAGGGCAAGCTGTTTTTTTTGGGAGTCGATGTTGTCATAGGCTGAACTGCTGCCGCTGGGGTTACTGCTGCTGTTGCTGCTTCAGGCAGGAGGGGTGGATGCTCTCCTCCGCTTGACTCTCTCCTTCGTCGGCAGGAAGGCGTGGTCGGCCGGGACGCCGCTGCGTCGCTAGGCGGGGTTGCCGGCGACGACGCTGCGTCGATGGGCGGAGTCGCAGACCGAATTCTCGCGGGTTCGTTAGAAGCTCCACCCTTCTTTTCCAGTTCTTCCACGTGGTCTCCCTCTTGCTCGGTGCCATCTTGAACGGGCATTTCAGGCTCTTTTTTCTCAGCTGCTTCTTTGACTGATCGGATCACTATCTGCAGCTGGGCTTTCAAACTTAAATTCCTCTGCATTAGATTCATTATAGTACGAATAGTTGCACTACCTTCTCCCCCCTTGTCGTACCGCAAGGCTATTCTTTCATCCGCGGGGCACTCCTCCGTCTCCAGATCTTCACGGAGCTCGGATGGAAGCTCGCGACCCCGTAATATAGACATTACTATTCCTGGAGAGAACAGGCCGATGGGCTCCGGTTCTTCACTCTCCCGAGCATATCGTAGGCATCAGGCACACTCCCGGGTGAAAGTCGGGTTCGTTTCGCCCGCCGGGTTGGGTTCAGCGAGGGACACAGTATCGAGGGGCCTAAACAGGACCCGCTCATCTCTCATTATACACCCGAACGCCGCAGGGAGCAAATACACTTCCCTTTCTTTCGGGGTTCCGTCTTCGGAGATTCCCTCTTCTCCCTTTAGCGACAAACGGCCGCTTACAAATCTTTCACCCGTTCCGCCTGCCTGGTGGTAAGCGATATGGATCTCTAGTTCTTCAAAATTTTTCACTTGGCGTTGGTTATCGCACCAAGGGCAATTCCTAACTAACTCTAACTCGAGCGTGCTCTCTCTTAATTCCGTCTGAGTTGTTACGTGTGCGCTCAATCCCGATCTTGATCCCATGTGCGAATTTTCTCCCAATCTCAATCCCATCCTCATCGCCATGTGCGAATTTTCTCCCAATCTCAATCCCATCCTCGTCGCCATGCGCGGCGGTGATTCCGATCCCATTCTGGCCGCCATTGGCAAGCCGGGGACGAACCGGGGTCGTACTGGACCCGTCTCCGGTGCACGCGGGCTGTGGCCGTCAGCCCGGACACGCGGGGTGGGAGAAACCGCGGGATGATCTTGTGCACACGAGTTAGAATTAGTCACGGAGGCGTAACGGTTGATTGAAAAGATTATTTACTTACACCGAAGATGGCATGGTGTAGGCTGGACAGGTTTCCAGGCACAGCTCCCGCTTGAGCCCTCTTTGGAGGACACTGACAAAACAATTGCTCCCACGGAGTTTGCTAGGCTCCGTGGGTCCGGTTAAGTTGAATTCGAAAAGTTTCCCCAAAGCTATTCAGGCTCCATGGGTCCGATAAGTTTTCCCCAGAGTTTGCTAGGCTCCACGGAGTCTGAAATTATAGGAAAGGGATACGTCTAGGATTGCGCTCGGCGACAGGGAGAGGCGAGAAGTGAAAGCTCCGTAGGCTCGGCTCTATTGCCTCTCTCTGCCTGCTTAGGGGAGGCGCGCCAGATCCGTGAGGGTCCACAGCACCTGGAGATCTTCACACAGAATATCTCTCTCTCCTCCCTCCTCCGGCTTGGGCAGAAACTACCCAAGCCTTATGTATGGCTAGCAAGCCAATCGCTAGCCGCCACGTGTGCCTAAATTAGGAGTCGGCCAATAACATGGCGTGGACTCTAATACAAATGGCGGGAACTTCTTTGCGGCGAGCATCACTACGATGCAAAAGGAATGCACACTGCAAAGAAGCTGTAATTTTGGCGGGAAATCCCCCGTTGCACCAGAGCTCTCTCTAGCAGCAGAGAGCTCTACCGTGCAAAGAAAGCGACAAAAATGGCGGGAAATAATTTAGCGGTGCCGAAGCACACACATAAACAAAAAATCACAACTTTGGGTTGTGACAGTTGTTACAACTCTCCTGTTCATTTTCCGGTGCAACTACCAGAGTCTAAACCCTGAGCAGCAGCAGTAGCAGGGACAGTAGCAGGGGTCAGGATGACAGCAATGGAAGCTGCCATTCTAGTGCCTACTCAAAGTGGGCACCCAGAAGTAGTGTCCCGGTCACTCACCCATTGTTACACAACTGCAGTTCATCTTTGAGCTTGGGACCTGGAGAGAGTAACCAGTCAATTGAGTTACTCCAATAAGCAATCCCTAGGGAAAAACAATTACAGAAGTTGTAAGAGTTATTGCAAACGTTTGTCTCACAAAAACAGGGAGAAATTTTCTCTTTTTTTTTTCCGGCCTTCAAAGCATTCCTGTCCACTCTGACTTTTCCAGAGGGAGTGGTATAAGTGGAAAGATTACCAGTCAACTCTCTGGAAAGCATATATCATTATTGATAATTTGATATTATTGATAATAAATGTTTAGATTTATTGTGCATTTACATTTTTATTGCTGTATCCTGGGACATGGTGATAGACTGCATAAATGGAAAAAATAAACTTAATTCTAGATGGAATGGTAGTACATGATATTCTCTCTCACACAGGAGTTTAATTGTATTTTGAGTATTTCATTTTTGTTCCTTGAGTTGGTCTTACACATGACATAAAAGGCTCTACATTTATAGTTTGAAGGGGAAGGTCATGGACAATAATTAAAACAGAACCTTCAAGGGCTAGATCAGACCTCTTTGCACACAAGATGTGTCCTACAAGCCATTAGTTGCTAACCCATGGCCTATGGTAAAAAAAATGTAAATTTTTGGTGCAATGAGAAAGAAAAGTACTCACTAAAACTGATAAAATATTAATCTATCCATACCCAAGTGAAAGGTACCCTTGCAAAACCTGTATTGAAGATAATCAGTGTGGATTCAGGGGGGGTACAGTGGTGCCAAAGTTCCCAAAGCACATAAGAAAAGCCCCTTCCCCCCTCTGCCCTTCACAAAGCTCCTTCCCCTCTGTGCTGAGAGGCAAATCTCCCCCACCCCACCCTTTCCCTTACCCCAACTTGCTGCTACTACTTTCCCCATTGTTCAGGGGTGAGGGGAGAAGCTTCTAAGGTATTCCTGCCCACTTCAGGGATAGACATTGCACATAAACCAGTTTAAGTGATCATAAACTGGTTTAAACCTGTAATAGAACAAATGTTCAGTGCACATAAACCAGTTCAAGAATGGCTGAAATCAGTTTGGGATAAACCTGGTTGAATGTATCAGAGGGTCAAACCAGTTTATGCAATGTCTGTCCCAGACCCCTTGCTGGTTTAAATTAAATCAGACTCCCCTAGCATCCCAAAATGCTCTCTGGGCTGGGCATGGTTCTCTGCTCCACAGCAGGGCTGGCCCCTCCCCTTTGCTCTAGGGCTGCAGCTTCGGCAGTCTGTGCAGGTGTCTGCCTGGCTTTAGCTCCCCACCCCACTCTGCTAAGCAGGCATCCCCCCATCCCTCACAGACACCTCTCAGCATTAGCTAGCAGACCACATGCTGGCTACCTCCCAACTGTGGCACATAGGACCAAGGTAGAATCAACAGATAGCTGGTAATGTCCCTCTGATTTCTTAATGGGGTAATAAACACTGAGTTATTGGCAATAAACGTTCCCTGCTGAGCTGTTCTGGAGGTGGGAGAACCCTCCCTAATAAGTGTCCTGCTGAGGCCTGGCCATGGCCCCCTCAGCTCAGCTCTGTGCAAGGGAAGGGAGAGCTGCTCTAGCACCCTCCAGCTTCTAGCCTGAGCCACTGCAGGCATGTGCCTGCATTTCTGGGATGTCTGTCTGGTTACAAAACCAATTCAGCCTAGCCAGGTTAATCTAACCTGCAAAGATTGAATCAATTCAGGCTCAGGCTCTTTGAATGTCTGTCCCTAGCCCAGAGGGGCTGTCTGGGGGCTAGACTCAGCTGGGAACAACTACAGTGACACCAGCAGCTTTAAAAAGTGACCAGGGGCTTCTGCAGCATGGTCTGTCTGCACCAGTGAGGGAGAGGAGGCTGACAGTAGGGGATGCAACCTCCCCAGCAGCACAGGTAGCTGCTCTAGCATCCTCTTTGCTAAATCCTGGTACACCCCCAGTGATAAGCTAGGATTTTTAGATAAATAGTTGATTTGCCAAAAAAGTGAAGTTTCCTTTCAAACAAAACTATTTAGAAATTCGTGCCAACATTAGCTGATCACTCTGGATGGAAAAAAATTGGAAAAATGTTTCAGTTATTTAATATCACTGATTTTCATATCATTCTGCCTTGATTTTACTTGCCTCCTAACAGGCCACAATTTGGTGAATGGCATTTTTAAGAATACCAGTTAATCACCACTTTTACTGTCTACATTTCTTAGAAATATCTCCCCCAGCAAAATGATATATACATGGTATTTCTAGAAATAATGGAAAGGTAGGTAGAGAACAAAATACTTTAGAAAATCCTTTTCCCTACTGTGGAATTGAATCAGCCTGGTTACCTGAACTCCTTACAAACACACAATTCTTTAAAATTAAACTGAATTGCAAGGACATCTAAGGGTGATTTGTATTTTGAACCTTGTAATTAGACCAGTCAAATTACGGAACTTAGTTTTTCTGGATACATGTACTAGATAAAGATATTTCCTTAGTGTGATGTTCAGTCCCACTTCAGTAGATAGGCTATGCAGAGATTGATGAGCCTGCTAAATGCTTCAAAAGCTTCACAGATTCCAGACTAACTCACCTAGGATTACCGCATTCCATATTGTTACAATTTAAGTGAAAAGATGAAGGATACAGACAAGAGAGAGTTTTTCTACTAACAATTTAAGAAGCAAGGAAAAGCAGAAATTTCACATTTCTGACTATTCCACAGCTGTAAGTGGAGTTACATATTATAAGAATAAACTTATGCACTAGTAGAAAAGAGTTGTCCAGACAAGTAAATGAAACTTCATTGTTAAGAGATTTGTTTATTTAAAACTAAGGAACAGGACTTGGAAGAAGAAAAGAATCAAGAAAATGCAAACTTTGTTGTTTATATTCTTTCATGTTCATAACATTTATAGGGAAACAAAGGGCAAGGATCTGCAGTATTCTCAGAAACGTAAGTCTGATATGCCTCTAACTGACATAATTGAGCTTTGAAATAGCAATAAATTTAATGCAAATATGAATTTAATGCAAAATTAGTCTGGCAGTCAGACACATTCAATAAGCATGTAATGATAGGAGCAGCCCATGTCATCCAGCAATGGAAGAAGTTTTGCTTGAAATAAGAAAAATAATGTAAATAATGAAATAATAAAGCAGCTTTGCTTTTACAGAATTTTTATGCCATAGAGAGTTCTCAAAGCACTGATTTTCAGTTAACTAGACCACAGCTGTTCTCTGCTACATTAAACTATTTTAATTAAGTCTTCAAGCCAAAATGCAGATGCAAAGTAAGAAATAATCATGAAAATAATGGATGCTTGCAAAATAGCAACCATTCGGAGCCAAACAAAAAGCATAGCATGATTAGGGAAGCATAAATGATTACATGGGGCTTCTCTTTACTCAGGTTATTGAGCAGCTGGCAAAACTAGAGGACATTATAGAAAAAAATGTTCTATTAAGTAAAATTTAGGAAAATATTTAATCAGAATGTTATTACTCAGCCTGTCGCAGAGCACGGAGGTGCCCTGCTCCTATGAAGGGAAAAACTGCTGGGGAAGGAATCCTAGCAGGGAGGGACGAGCCCAACTGCAGGTTGCCAGGGCAACCAGAGGAGGTCAGCTGACCAGAAGGAGCAGGGCCTGGCTCCCATATAAAGCCTAGGGGCTGAGGCCAGAGGCAGTTCCCTGCCAGCAACCAAGGAGGAAGGAGCTCCCTGCCAGGAAAGAGAAGCCAAGCCTGAATGCAAGAGCAGTGTCTGTCACTGCGGCAGGATGAAGAATCCCCAGTAGGCTTGAGCGTGATTATAGCTGGGCGGCTTCTGTTTATGTTATAGCCAAGGGGCCTGTGTTTGTGTTTGCTGTTTTTCACTGGTGGTTTGGGTGAGGCTATCAGGGGATGGAGGAGGCCTCATAGGGGACTCACAGCAGTGTGGGGACCCCAGTGCCAGTGAGGGCACAGCATTGTGGCAAAGCCCCCAGAGAAGGGGGCAGCATTGTAGAGAAGCCCCAGTGTGGGTGCGGTGAGCCTCAGAGAGGGGTGGCATTACTGAGGAACCCCGGAGAGGGGGCACTGCTGAGGAGCCCCAGTGTGGGCACGGTGAGCCCCGGAGAGGGGTGGCATTACTGAGGAACCCTGGAGAGGGGGCACTGCTGAGGAGCCCCAGTGCGGGCGTGGTAAGCCCAGAGAAGGGCAGTTGAGGAGCCCCAGAGAGGGGGCATTGCTGAGAAGCCCCAGTGCAGGCGTGGAGAGAGCCCTGGAGAGAGGGCGGCATTACTGAGAGAGCCCTGGAGAGAGGGCAGAGAGCCCAAGCGCCAGAGAAGGCACAAGAAGGGAGAGAGAGACTGGGCTGCGGACAGCCCAAGCACCAGAGAGGGCTTGAAGAGAGAGAGAGACCTAACAACGTCAGGCACATCTGCGAGGCTTGGGGCATGGTACAGGGGTGGTAGGAGCCACACATAGCCTATAAGGTGGGAGTATACAGAATACTCAATACCGGAAGAGACCTAGAGATAACAGGAGAACCGTGGGCAAGCAGACGAAGGGCAGCCTCCCATATATTTATATTCCATCAAAGACGTGGTGGGCGAGAATTGGAGGGTGCTAATCGGTATCTTGACACAGTAAAAGTGGCGGCAGGGGAGAGCACGGCGGTCCAGGCCGCCCTCCTGTTACACAGCCATATATGTTTAGCGTTAAAAATATCATCAAGAGTTGCCAAACTACTCAACAATTTCTTTCCATAAATATTGCTGTTTACGCTTTTTTCCTTTCAATAGTATAATTATCGTATTTTCTAAAGGTACAAAATAGAGTTTGACTCCATCTGCAGGAAATACAGCAAGAGGAAAATGCAAGCGAATTTCTATATAATTTCACTGCCTTCACTTTCACCAGTCTGAAATCTCTCTCTCTCTCTCTCATATCCTCTGCCTTCTAGAAGTTAACTATACAAGCAACTATACAGATGAGTAATTGACACCGCTGCTGTACTTCAATTTCCCCTATTTCGTTCTCTTTACAAGTAACGAAGATACGGGTACCACTTGAAAAATACAACAGAGCAACAAAAATGACTAAAATTGTTAATGAGACAGCAGCTTTATGAAGTCTGTCCTTGGACAGTTTTGTGGCAAATTGTATCTCTCCATTACAGATGAATCTGCTTGCTCATCGCATAGTGTGGGTGTGCCCTTGATATAAAAGTACTTTTAAGCTCTGTTTATGTCTTAATGTCCCTGTTTCTGCCTATAATAGCTTACAATTTAAGGCTAGGGACAGAAGTTACACACAAATCTGTTTAAGTCATCAAACTGGTTTAAACCTGTAACAGAACAGAAGTTCAGTGCACATAAACCAGTTTCAAAATAGCTGAAATGGGTTTAAGACAAACCTGGTTGAATGTAGTATCAGAATTAAATTGGTTTGACCCAAATCAGTTCTGAAACTTTTGTCCCACACCCCTTCCTGGCTCTAGTTAGATCAGTGTTCCTTAGCATCCCAGCATACTTTCCAGTCTTGGGCTGGGCTGTGCTGTCTGCTCCAGAAGAGAATGGTTTTGCCCTGACTGAGCCAACTATGTAGTAACTGACGTGCATAAAATAAGTATACTTGATTTAGGCATACAAATATAATGGGGAATACAAGAAAAGGTGAGGCTGTTAATACATGCAGATGCAACTGAGTGCTGGGATTATTATTCACCTCAGTCAGGCATATATATCCATTTATTTGAATGTTTTACTTAAATTTGAAGAATGTTTGCATCAAATTGCACAAAAATACCATATGTCATTTAAAAGTTTGTCATTAAAAGGGAAGTAAGAAAGAGCACTGTAACAGGGCAAAGACTAGCCCTGTTCCTTTGATGTTACTAAGTTGCAAGTACTCAGGTCAGGGACAGGGCAAAGTTAATTACTTAATAAACACAGCTGGAAAGGGGATGGCACCTGGGGTGAATTTTAACTGATTAGAAGCCAGCAGCTACTTAAGTCCACAGCAAGGGGTTTTCCTTTGTCCCCTGGGCCAAAGCATGGAGAGATTCAGCAGGGATGCCAGGAGCGGCAGACCCAATGCTGGAGCAGCTTGTGGATAAGAATGGCCAACTGGGTGTAGGTAACCACAGTGACTGGTGAAGTAAGGAGCTGAGGAAGAGAGGAGAAACTCTACTGGTTGAGAGAAGGTCCCACGGAGAAAGGATCCACGGGTACCGCAGAAAAGAGAAAAGAAAGTAGGACTGGAGTGGAGCTGACTGACTTGTGGGTGTGGGCTGCACAGTGGTGGAGAAAAGGGAGACCACAAGCTGTGAGAACAGCCAGGGTGCTCCACAACCTGTGGGGAAGCTACTAATACACCAATTTTCTTTTATCCTGCTTCTGGGGTGATTTACTACACTCTCTCTCTTTGGGGAATTAACTTCTTATTCTTCCATCATTCCAAAGCATGGCAGGTGAGTCCCAGGGAGAGAGATTTCGTTATTCACCCTCACCCAGTCACAATCACAATACCCTGTCCTCTACATAATTTTGTAAGTGCTTGAAAAGCTAAAGGCGAATAAAAGCTGAAGGTCAAAACAAATTCCTGTTTAACCTTTTTTGGATCAAGCTGTTCTAACATGATTTAACCATCCATTTCTTCAGCTGATCCACTCACTGCCAAAAAACCCCAAATAAATGTAACTGAAAGCTCAAAACTCAATTCTTTGTTTGCATGTAACCTAACGATTGAATTTGCTGAGAACATGCACAAAGACAGTCATTTTTGAGCTAATACTTCAAAAATTTTACAGGAAGTGAATTCTGGAATTACAAATAAGAAAAATGCATGGATCTAACTAGGCACAGATTCTAAATGTTACTAAGTAGGTACCTATGTGGCCCATGTATCTGTACACCTCACACTGTAATTTATTTACTCTCACAAAACCCATCCAACGTACAGAAGTGCCATTCCATCCATTTTACACATACTGAACCAAGGCAAACATAGTATAAAGAGCCAGATTGGCTTTGGTTCCATAAACACTTAACTGGAATTTGGTGGAATTTAGGTCCTTACATTCCAGAGAATGATCCAGTTCTTATCTAAAAACTGTTGTGACATAAATTAATATTTTGGTGGTGCCTAATCTCTACTTAAATCCATGGAGGAACTTAATCCGTTAGGTGTTCTCAGAGCCTGCCTAATTCATTCTGACAGCGCTGAGTACAGTACAACATGGTCCTCTATCATGCAAAGAATAGGTTGGGCAGGAGCACCCACCTTTTTTGTCTCACTCCTCCCGAGTTGAGGAGGGGTGCTACTCAACAGAGCAGAATATACAAGTCATGGTGTTCAAAAAGGAATAAGCAAGAGGGAGCCTGACTAAAACCTACTGGATAGAGAACTCAGTTTGGAGGGGTCATGATCCAGATTATGGTAACTTCTCCCAGGCTACCCAGTGCTCTAACCACTAAGGACACAAAAGGTGGGCACCATCACTATCCCTAGTCAGTTATCTGCCTGGTCTCAGAAGAATGATTAGTCATTCTGGATCTCAACTAGAAATGCCTAATGCACAGTTTGAGGCAGGCTCCTAAGTGCCAGGGGGAGGTGGGAATAGAAGTGCAGCTTTGTGTTCAGAATTTCCTATTGGCTTTCTCAGTGCCTTCAGGCTGTGTAAAAACTGTGAGCTGAATTTTATCCATTCTCTGTAAGAGGAGCCTAGGTGCCTATTCCTGGATTGCTCTTAGGAGATACTTAAATCTCCTCACTTACACCAATGAATCTAGTGGACAATCTTTATTTGGATCATCCTCACTTGGAAAAACTTTTTAAGCAATGCCATGGTTAAGTGCAAGAGCCCAGGTAAGCACACTGGATCTGTCCCTCAGTGACTTTCTATGGGTCACATAGACTCTCTAATGGAGACATCATGTGATCTGCCCATCCAATAGCATGATTTTTGTATATCTGATACTTACAACAAGCCAGATATAGATGAATTGTTTAGAGGAATAACGCAGTGCCTATTTTTGTACAAAAAAGACTATAACAATTATAATCTATTTACAGACAGTTCACTAACAAAAAGTACAAATTATTGAATAGGTATGAATTATTCCAAAAATTCTATTATTTAACTACTTTATAAATTCATAGGAATTTCTGACAAAGAGGTAGAGTACCATAACATAAACCATGGTTTTTGCATAAATATAGGCCAGAAAGCTCCAGTGGGATTGTTTTCTGAAGTCCAGGTTACCAATAGGGGCTTTAAAAAAAAAAGCCAGTTCTATAAATATGGTCCCCTCAATCATAACATTATACTCTGGGGACTTCTCTGTTCTTTCCCATCCACCAAACCCATACACAAAACTAACATTCTGACATTGACAATTATATATACACACACACATTATATATTTTTAAAATATTACCACTTTTCATATGGAGAATGAGGGGATGCTATATTTTATTAATGCATATATCACTCACACACACACCTATGGGTTAGGTTGTAACTGTGTTGTTAGGTGAAGTGTAACTGCTGGTTAAATCGGCCCTAATTAACATGAATTTTTAGTATTAAAAAAAAAATTGCAGTAGATCATCCACAAGGCCATCACTTATATAGACAAAACAGTTAATCATGTCTTGGAAGGTTCTTCAGTTGAGGGACTTCAATCACCCTGACATCTTCTGGGAGGACAGTACAGCAGTGCACAGGCAATCCAGGAAGTTTTTGGAGAGTACTGGGGACAACTTCCTGGTGCAACTACTGGAGTGGCCCACTAGGGGCCATGCTCTTCTTGACCTGCACAGCAAAGAAGAAGTGGTGGGGGATGTAGTAGTGGGTGACAATTTGGGCAGCACTGACCACAAGATGATAGAGTTTGGGATCCTGAGGAAAGGAAGGATGGAGAGTAGCAGAGTAAGGACCCTGGACTTCAGAAAAGCAGATTTCAACTCACTCAGGGAATTAAGACACAGGATCCCCTGGGAAGCCAGACTGAGGGGGAGAGGAGTCCAAGAAAGCTGTCTGTACTTCAAAGATGCCTTATTGAGAGTGTAGGAAGAAACCATACCGATGCATAGGAGCCATAGCATGTATGGTAGAAAACCAGCTTGGTTTAGCAGGGAACTCTTCATTAAACTAAATCACAAACAGGAAGCTTATAAGAAGTAGAAACTCGGACATATAACTCGAGTAGAATATAGGAGTATGGCTAGGACATGAAGTTAGGAAGGACAAAGCGCAACTGGAATTGCAGCTAGCAAGGGACATGAAGGGTAACAAGAAGGGCATCTATAAGTATGTTGGTAGCAAGTGTGGGTCCCTTACTGAATGGGGAAGGCAACCTTGTGACAGGATGCAAAAAAGGTTGAAGTGCTCAATGCCTTTTTTTGCCTCAGTCTTCACAGGCAAGGTGAGCTCCCAAACTACTGCACTGGACAGGACAGTTTGTGGAAGAAGTAAACAGCCCTCAGTGGTGAAAGTGTAACAAAATCCCGAGTTTTTCTTTTTTTCTTTTTTTTATTTTAAAATGCATTCCCTCCCCTTCCCCAACCATTTCTGACTTCTTCTCTCCCGCTCTATTCCCTATAGATAAGTATAAGTGAGCTCAGACTTAGGATAAGCTTTAAACATTTTTATTTTGGTAGCAAGTTTTTGGTTTTAGATATCCCCTGTTTTATATTGTATTATTATTAGGTTTGTATTGATTTTTACTGTTGTATATTGTATTATTATCATTTTCGTATTGATTTTTATTGTTTCATATGGATATTGTATGGTTTAGGCCTATGTTTGTAAGTGAACCAAAGTCATGTCAAGTTTCCATTTTATATGTCAAGCCTCCATCTTGTGTCCTCTGCCTGGGCATCCCATATTGCAACAATATGATTCATTGTACCCCTCCCATGTAAATTGGTTCCTAAATGAATGAGAATGATTGAAATACAATGGTAGCAGGCCTCTACTGAATGGCCTGTAACGACTAGGCCATCATCTTGCATTGATTCATCCAGGAACCACGGACCTCACCCAGGAACAGAGACAAGACCAGCATTTGAAAGACAAAAGACCCTGCAGAACCAGCAACTCTCACCATTACAGACACCTGAAACTGCACATCCCTACATGGAGCACATGTGCTCAGTACGCCAGAGGCTGGCCCTTGCCTGGGCATGCCTCCTGTCACTAGGGTCACACAAAGTCTGCCCCTATAAAAAGGGGCAGTGAAGACAGACCCAGTGGGACGCCCTCTCCATCTGGACCAGCACCATGCCACACCACCTATCCACCCAGAGGTCCTGCCGGAGACCCCCTCTGGACAACATCTACTGGACAAGGACCCCTTTCCAGCCTGGATAGGTAGATATTACCTGCACACCTCTGACTACAATTTGGACTCTCTCTCTCTTTCTCCTCCTGGACTTCAGCCCCTGCACCAAGCCTCTCTAACCCCTACTGCCATTGTGTGTGTGGGTGGGTGGGTAGGTGCAAGGGAACCAATAAGACATTGTGTCACCATTTCCCCTGTTCAATAAAACCACTGTCATTTGCAACCCCGAGTTGGGTCATGTTTTATTGAATCCCAGTCCCTTTCTTATCTTAAATTCCAGCCTCAGTCAGTCTCTCTCTCTCAATTCCAGCCCCCACCCTCTCCACTAGTTTCCCAATCTCCTCTCAATTCCTACTGCCTTTTCCCTGTGACTTTCTGCTGCCTTTCTCTGCTTTACCATTGCCCCTGCTGCCTTTCAGTCTCTCCTGCCACTTTTCCTGTGATTTTTCTGCTGTCCCCCTGCTTCCCACCCTCCTACTACTTTTTCCCTGTGACTTTCTGCTGCCCTTCTCTGTTTTCCTGCTTTCCTGCTGCCTTTCAGTCTCTCCTGCTGCTTTTTCTGTGATTTTCTGATGTCCGTCTCTCTGTTTTCAGGCTTCCCCTGCACCTTCTGTAGTCACGCCCCCCTGCAGATTCCCAGCTCTTCATGGCTGTCCTGCTGTTTTCTCCAGCAGCTGGAGCCTTTCTCCTGCTCCCAGCACCTACTACCACTCCCTGCAACTTCTCTAGCTGCCCCGGAGCCATCTTCTGGCTCCCCACATCCAAAGCCCCTCTTTAACACCCGCACTTTCCCTTAGTCCCATTTTCCCTCTCCCCACATACCTTTTCAGTTCCCCCATAGCTCTGGCTCCAGTCCCAGCCTCAGCCTCTGTGCCAGCATTGCTTCCCTGTTCTGCAGGCTTTGGGTGTTGTCTTGTAATCAATTAAGATCAATTAACCTAAAGTTACCCCCGAGCCTCACTTCTTCAGTCTAGGCCCCTGTAGTCTACCAGTTCTAATCCCAGTCCTGGTAACTTTCACTTCTACTTTCTTACCTTAACCTTTCCCCAGGTATCCAAAGTAAACCAAGCACATACATACATACACATCATGACACCCAACTTAGAAACTCACCTGTGTGTAATGTGTAGGTGGGTGGTATGTGTGTAAATTAGTGAATATACATATATACATATGTAGATATCATTGTGTGTGGGTGGTATATAAATTAGTAATCCACGTATGTGTATTGAATGTGCAGGTGTTGGTAACTGGTAACTGATTCTGTCTAAATTTGGTGTGTATAGCATATATGGGCTTAAACTGGTGATGGGTGTGCATGAACCTAGTTATTTTGAACGTGTGTGTATCCGAGTTGCTAGTGTGTGTGTGTGTGTGTATAATACATATGGCATTTTGTACATGATATACAAATTAGTGGTGATCTGTGTCTAACTTTTGGGGTGTATAGTGTATGTGCTTGAATTGGTAACGGGTATGCATGTGCCTAGGCTGGTTTGAATGTGTATGTGCTTGAACTGGTAGTGTGCATGTGTGTGCATCTAATTAATTTGTGTGTTTGTATATGTGCAATTATGTTACACTCTCCTGTCTAACAGCGCAATATTGAGATCCTGAGAGTTGGCCTGACCCCACAGGGCAACAAAAGAACAAGTTAGGGACTACTTACAAAAGCTGGACATGTTCAAGTCCATGGGGCCAGATGGGATGTTGGGAGGGAGTTGGCTGATGTGATTGCAGAGACATTGGTCATCATCTTTGAAAACTCATGGCAATCAGGAGAGGTCATGAATAATTGGAAAAGGACAAGCTTACTATCCATATTTAAGAAAGGGAAAAGGGAGGATCTAAGGAACTACAGACCAGTCAGCCTCACCACAGTCCCTGGAAAAATCATGGAGCAGATCCTTAAGGAATCCATTTCTAAGCCCTTACAGAAGGAGGTAATTAGGAACAGTCATCAAGGGTTCACCAGGGACAAGTCATGCCTAACCAGCCTGATTGCCTTCTATGCTAAGGTGACTGGTTCTGTGGATGCAGGAAGACTAGTGCATGTGGTGTACCTTGATTTTTAACAAGGCTTTTGATACGGTCTCCCACAGCATTTTTGGAGGCAAGCTAAGGAAGTACAGGCTGGATGAATGGACTGTAAGGTGGATAGAAAACTGGCTGGAGCATCAGGCTCAGAGAGTAGTAATTAATGGCACAATGTCTAGCTGGCAGCCGGTATCAAGTGAAGTGCCCCAGGGGTTGGTCCTAGGGCTGGTTTTGTTCAATGTCTTCATCAACAACCTGGAAGATGGCATAGAGTGCATCCTCAGCAAGTTTGCAGATGACACCAAGCTGGGCGGAATAGTAGATACACTGGAGGGTAGGGCTAGGATTCAGTGACCTAGACAAATTAGAGGATTGGGCCAAAAGGAATCTCATGAGGTTCAATAAGGACAAGTGCAAAGTCCTGCACTTAGGACAAAACAGTCCTATGCACCAATAGAGGCTGGATGCTGACTGTCTAAGTAGCAGCTCTGCAGAAAAGGACTTGTGGGTTACAGTGGACAATACGCTGGATATGAGTCAAAAGTGTGCCCTTTTTGCCAAGAAGGTTAATGGCACACTGGGCTGCATTAGTAGCAGTGTTGCCAACAGATCAAGGGAAGTGTTTATTCCCCTCTATTCAGCACTTATGAGGCAACAACTGGAGTACTGTGTCCAGTTTTGGGGTCCCCACTATAGAAAGGGTGTGAACAAATTGGAGAGAGTCCAGCAGAGGGAAATGAAAATGGCTCGGGGGCTGTGGCACATGACTTCTGAGGAAAGGCTGAGGGAATTGCCCTTATTTAGAAGAGAGGGGATTTAATAGCAACCTTCAACTACCTGAAGGGTGGTTCCAAAGAGTTGGACTGTTAGACTGTTCTCAGTGATGGCATATGACAGAACAAGGAGCAATGGTCTTAAGTCCTGTACTTAGGATGGAACAATCCCATACATGAGTACAGGCTGGGGGCTGACTGGCTGTGCAGCAGCTCTGCAGAAAAGGACCTGGGGCTTACAGTGGACATGAAGCTGAATATGAGCCAGCAGTGTGGCCTTGTTGCCAAGAAGATTAATGGCATACTGGGCTGCATTGGTAAGTGTGTTGCCAGTAGGTCAATGGAAGTGATTATTCCCATTTATTCAGCACTGGAGAGGCCACATCTGGAGTACTGTGTTCAGTTTTGGGGGGCCCACTACAGAAAGGATGTGGACAAATTGGAGAGAGTTCAGCAGAGGGCAACCAAAATGGTGAGGGAGCTGGGGGACATGACTTATAGGGAAAGACTGAAGGAGCTGGGCTTATTTAGTCTAGAGAAGAGGAGACTGAGAGGGGACTTAATAGCAGACTTCAGCTACCTGAAGTGGGGGTTGAAAGTAGATGAAGCTAGACTGTTCTCAGTGATGGCCAAAGACAGAACAAGGAGCAATGGTCTCAAGTTGCAGCAAGGGAAGTTTAGCTTACATATTAGGAAGAAATTTCTCACTAGGAGGGTAAAAAACATTGGGACAGGTTACCCAGAGAGGTGGTGAAAGCTCCATCCTTGGAGGCTTAAGACCCAGCTAGACAAGGCTTTGGCTGAGATGATCTAGTTGGTGATGGTTCTACTTTGAGCAAAGGTTGGACTAGATGACCTCCTGAAGTCCCTTCCAACCCTAACTTTCTAGGATTCTATGATTCTCTCCAGTACTGTGGTATAAGAGACTAACTGGCCCTAGGTTTGGGAAGATGGGGAGGGATTGCAGGGGAGGGCTGAAACAACATCCCAGTTTGACATTCCCAGATTTCAAGAAAGCAACTTTCAAAAAGACCTTAAAAACAAGAAAAAGCCAAGATTCTGAGGAGTCAAGGAGACAGCAGAGCAGCAAGCCTGTACTTGGTCCCCCACAGAACAATAAGAGAGAGAAGAGATGGTACTGAAATTAATTTAGATCCATTCCTTGAGGAAAATGGGAAGATGAGATGCATGTAGGCTTTTGCCATCTTAACTAGAGCTGGTCAGAAATCTTTCAAACAAAAGTTCTGGATAAACATATTACAATAATTTAAATGAGGAAAGCACTTACATTATGGGAACTATCCCTGTAGCAGTCTAACTAACTGCCAGCTCAAGGAGCCTGGAAACAGTCTGCAGGCTGGTAAGGACTACAGCCCAGCTGTAGACAATGAAACCTGATTACAGGCTGCCTAGGAGTACTGGGCCAGCTGGTCCAGATAATTAGCCGGCCCACAAGAAGTTAAGAGGGCTCCTGGGGAAAGAAACAAGAGACAGACAGATTTCCCAGAAGGGGGAGAGTTAGGATTCTAGGGAGAGAAATTATAGATAGGCAGACAATCATGAGACCCAACAGCCTGAGAACCAATACAGGCTGACAACCAACAGCCTGAGAGCCAAGAGGGAGAGAGCCAGTGTATCAGCACAGCATGGACCCCGTCTGCAGCGTCCTTCTCCTTCTCATCTTTCTCTCTGGCCAGAAACTGGGAGTGTATCAGCAACTGTATATAGCATTATAAGCATAGAGAAGGAGGGCGTGTGGGATAGCAGTGGCAGACTCAAGACCAGGCACTCTTGGTGGTCCAGGAACAGTCCAAGTGTGGTTTATTGGCACAGTGTGAAGTGCATATGTTGACTGACTGCTGCTGGGAGAGAGCTTGTCTGGGGTGTATGGATTATGTTATTCTGGATTTTAGGAAGAGGCAGGGAGACTCTGTTCTCCTTATGCTTTTACTGTAACAACTAACTCCTGACCCCAAATGACCTGACTGACCACTTCCTATGGATGACATCACTCTTTAGTAGTAAGGGGGTTAACCCTTACTACTACATCCCCCTTTCTCAGGGGAAAACTTGATATACATTTAGTTACAAGAAGAACCTAAACAAAGTAGAAACATTGCTAGGTCTATTTGTTTAGATCAGACTAATTCACATGTCTAATCTCTTCAGTGGCACTGAGGCACATCCAGACCTCGTGTGGTAAACAGGTGGAATGTTCTCAATTTCTATGGAGGAGACCACTAGGCATGTCCACCCAGTATAAATGATGGGTATCTGCCCAAGCCTGGACAGTGCCTTGGACCCCTGGATCTGGGATCCAAATTTCCTGCTGGGGTGAAAAACAGGTACATGTCTTGAAGCATGCCTGGTGTCATAGTTCCATCTCTGACAGTGCTTTATCCATTTGTCTCTCTCACAAAATTCGTATGGATTGACAAGTTTTGGAACCAAGTAATTGATCATACTTGGGAGGGTTGTACAGATTTGATGACTCATAAGCAACTCAGCTGGACTCCACCCATGCTCCAAGGGCATTGAGCAGTAGATCAGGAATGCCTAATAGAGGTCTTCATTCTTCTGGAGCAAATTCTTCACAGTCTATACCACCTGTTCTGCTCCTCCATTACCAAAGGGGAAATGTGGACTGCTGGTGACATGCTGAAAGTCATACTGGGCTGCAAACTGCTTAAACATGGCTCCAGAAAATTGAGTCATTATCAGTTCTTAAAACTGAAGGTATGCTATGGCATGCAAATATACTCTTCAGTGCCATTATAACTCTCTCTGTTGTGCTGCTCTGTAATTGTATCATCTGCAAGTAATGAGAATAACAACAAGATAAGGAACTGGCCCTTCTCCTATGTGAAAATGATTATGACCTTGTAGGGATGAGACCCGGTGGGACTCTACTTATGATTAGTCAGTTGCTTTAGAGGGTTACACCTTGTATAGGATAGACCGTGTGGGGAAGAGAGGTGGGGGTGTTGCTCTCTACATCAAGGATCAGTTCACTTCCCTGCAAATTGTGTTTTCTAACCAGGTAGAGTATTTTGGGACCCTCTGGATCAAAATACGAGGAAAACATGGGGAGGGTGAGATACTTGTAGGAGTCTACTATAGAGCTCCCCCACCAAAAGGAAGAACTAGATCAGGAATTAAATAGGGAACTGGTTGAGGCCGTGCACTCCCAATACATGATCGTCATGGGGGACTTCAACTTCCCTGACATCTCTTGGATGAACGCATGGCCAAATCTGACAGGCCGCATAGCTTTCTTGCTTGCATTGATGACCTCTACCTAACTCAGGAGGTCTATGGGCTGACTAGGGGAAAGGCATTGCTTGATCAGGTCCTGGCCAGAGGGGAGCACCTAGTGAGCAATGTGAGGATTGAGGGGAAACTTGGTAACAGTGACCATGAATTGGTCATCGTCTTAGTTCACTGAAGAGCAGGCAAACCCCTCAGTAAAACAGTAATCCTTAACTTTGGAAAGGCTGACTTCTGCAAACTCCGAGATGTGGTCAGTCAGGCAATTAGAGGCCATACCCCCCTAGACAAGGCAGTACACAAGGAATGGTCATCTCTCAAAAACATAATCCTAGAAGCACAGGGGAAAACCATTTCGTCTGGCAAGAAATGCAGTCAATGGGCAAGGAAGCCCCCTTGGCTGAACAAGGAACTGTTGGACCTCGTTACACTCAAAAGAGAAGCCTAGACCAGTTGGAAAACAGAAAGCATCACCAAAGATGACTACTCAGTACTTGCCTGCACCTGTAGAAAGCAGCCCAGGAAAGCCAAGGCACAAACTGAACTCAGGCTAGCTATGGGAATCAAGGACAACAAAAAGCCCTTCTTCAGATATGTGGGAAGTCAAAAAAAGAACAAAGATAGCATTGGGCCCCTGCAAGATCTAACGGGGCTACTGACATCCGACATCCAAGAAAGGACCAATCTCCTAAATTACTTTTTCACATCAGTTTTTCACCCTCCAAGGAGGATCACATCATCAGAGAGGACACAAACCATCCTGGGAGTGGGTGACAGGCCCAAAATTAATGTGGATCAGATAAGGGAACACTTCGAGAAAATGGACATTCACAAATCCGCAGGCCCAGACAGAATGCACCCAAGAGTCTTGAAGGAGCTAGCAGACATCACTGCATCCCTGTTGGCAGAGATATTTGAATATTCGTGGTGTTTGGGTGAGGTCCCAGAAGACTAGAAAAGAGCCAATATGGTCCCAATCTTCAAGAAGGGGAGGAGGGATGACCCGGGGAATTAGAGACCAATCAATATGATGTCCATCTCTGGAAAAATCCTGGAAAAAATTGTCAAGGGATCCATCAACACCAGTCTAATGGAAGGCAAGCATCTGAATGCCAGCCAACATGACTTTGTGATTGGCAGGTCTCTCCTGACCAACCTCATCTCCTTCTATGACCAGGTAACATGTGCCCTGGACAAGGGAGATGATGTAGATGTCATATATCTGGATTTCAAGAAAGCCGTTGACTTAGTTTCCCATGATGTCCTCATGGTTAAGCTGGGGAACTGTAGCCTTGATCATCTTATGGATGATGGCTAGGTAACTGGCTACAGGGTTGGACCCAAAAAGTACTAGTTGATGGGAGCAAATCAGCATGGCGCAGGGTGACCAGTGGAGTCCTTCAGGGCTCAGTACTTGGGCTGGTGTTCTTTAATATCTTCATTAACTATCTGGATTCAGGAGTCAGATGCAAACTTGCCAAGTTCACGAATGACAGCAAATGGGGGGGGGGGGGTCACACTGCAGGACAGGCTGGGGATACAGATTGACTTGGACAAGGTGGGCCAACCAAAACCTGATGGCCTTCAGTGTAGAGAAGTGTAAGGTGCTGCACCTTGGTAGGAAGAACCTTCAACATACTTACAGACTCAGCAGTGCTACATGCGCTAGCAGCACGACTGAAAGGGACTTGGGGGTCTTGATTGACCACAAGATGAATATGAACCAACAGTGTGATGCTGTGGCTGGCAAAGCAAACCAAACTCTGGCATGCATCCACTGATGCATTTCAAACAAAACCAGGGAAATCATACTCCTGCTTTACTCATCCCTGGTGAGACCACAGCTGGAGTATTGCATCCAGTATTGGGGCCCCCACTTCAGGAGGGATGTGGAGAAGCTTGAGAGAGTCCAGAGCAGAACCACTGATATGATCCAATGTCTGGAGGGCAGGCCATACGAGGAGAGGTTGAGGGACTTGGGACTCTTCAGTCTGGAAAAGAGAAGGCTCAGGGGGGATTTGGTGGCAGCCTACAATTATGTGAGAGAGGTACATCATGACCTGGGAGAATAGCTGTTCACCAGAGCTCCACAAGGGATAACAAAGTCTAATAGCCATAAACTCCAGGAAGGCCAATTTAGACTAGACATAAGAAAAAAGTTCTTTATGGTGCAAGTGTCCAGGGTCTAGAACAAACTCGCCCCAGGAGGTGGTGCAAGCACCTGCTCTGGACTCTTTCAAAAAACATTAGGATGTATTTCTTGCTGGAGTCACTTGATCCCAGCTGACTTCCTGCCTATGGCAGGGGTGGCTGGACTCAATCTCACGAGGTCCATTCTAGCCCCTAATGTCTATGAAAGCGATGAAGATAAATGGAACCCATCCAGGTGAATAAATCAGCTCCCAACATCTGCCACGGATGATCTAGAAAAATCAGTCTTAAGGCATAGCTTCACATGGAGTGGTTGGTGTTGAGAGCAAACCTTACAACTGGCCACCCAGTTCTATATGTCATCACACATGGAGGGCCACTGAACTGGCTGGTGAGCCCTGGATTGACATTTTATAATGCCCTGCTGAGCATCATGAATCTTTTCTAGGACTTCCTGGCATAGTGTTGAAGGTATCGGTACTCTGTTGTGGAACATGACTAAGTCTCTGACAACATGGAAATTGAGTCTCTCTTGTTGGTACATGGTCAATTCACAGTCCTTGAATCTTACTTGAGGCCACCCTTCCAAGCAGTATTTCTTTACCTTTTGACAAGAAGAATCAACTTTTTGAGCTTCGTGAATTCTCATTTGTAGTGAAGCAGATATGGGTATCCCACCTGCAATAACGTCCATGTAAACAGCATTATCTCACTCCTGGCAGAGTTCTTCTGGAGACAGTGGTGGGACACAGAGACAGAGCCACAGAACTGTAAGCAGGCAGATTGCCCTCTTTACCTTTATTTTGTTATAGCTTAGGGGCTTACTGTTTATGTTTCATTTGTAATCTGATGGTTTGTGGCTGGGGCTGTAGGCAAGGTGGAGGCCTCATTAGCATCCATGGGGTGCAGCTGCAGAGGGGCTGGAGAGCCCAGTGCCAGAGGGGTGCAGCAGACAAGGGCCAGGTGCCCAGTTGGCAGCTAGGGCCTTAAAGCTGGGCCTGACACAGTAGGTCTGGGCTAAAGGGCCTAGCCAGATAAAAAAGGGGACAAGGCCAGGTAGAGAAAATTGTATAGGGACACAAGCCTAGAGCATATTAAGGTACTAGAGCCTCAGAGCCTGGCACTATCTAGTGGGTCTAGGCTAGTGGGCCTGGCTTCTATCCCTTTCTCTCTAGTTAAGTAGGCTGAAGCCCCAACAAAGACATACAGCTAACATCTGCGAGACATGGGGCATGTTAAGGGAAGGTCAAAGCGTGCAATTAGTCCTTAAGGCAAAAACTCCTCACCTTGTTGAGTGAAAGCATAGATCTCACCTGGGAAGCTCTGAGGCAGCCTCCTCTTCAAGAACCAGGGAACATCAAGTCGTGGCAAGTGAGTAAAGGGTAGTCTATTCCCAGAGGAAAACTGAGATACCAAGGGACTTTGGGGTGCCTTCATAGGCTTTAAAATGCCGCCAAAGAGGTTACCCTGTTACACTCAGCTTCTTGGAGTTTTCTGAGTGTTGCATCCACTCTTACATCATGTTGTGCCTTAGTGGTCCAAAAAAAAATTTAAATCTCATCTGCATGGCAAGGAACACCAATATCTGTGACATTCCAAATTGAAAGAATTCAAGAGCTGATGAGATTTTGAAAGTTAGCTGTTTAAACCGGTAGCATCTGAATGGAGTAATAAAATTTGTTAGCTTGGACAATTCTACAGCTAAAGAAACCTGTCAGAACCCTGCACAAGTATCCAATTTTGTGAAAACTTTAGCTCCTGCAAGTTGAGCCAAGGTGTGTTCCATGGAAGGAAGAATGTCTTTCTCTGCACACATATTTGTTCATCTGTGTGAGGTAAACACATATCCTAATTTTACCATTAGGTTTTGGCACAACCACCATTCCAGAACACCAAGGAGTAGGTTCTTCAATCCTTGCAATTACTTCCATTTCCTCCATGCATGTTAGCTCTTCATTAACTTTGTCCATTAGTACCAAAGGTACCCATCATAGAGTAGTTAATGCATATGGAATGACATCAGCTTTTAGGCTCATCTGATATTCATGTGACATTTTTTAAAGACAGAAAAGACTGATGGGTATTTGGTTCTACAGTACTGCTCCGAGGATTTCTGGTCTACTCTTTCATCTAGTCAATGGACAAATTGCATGCCTATACAGCCAGGAAGCCAAGTAAAGGCACAGCAAAATTACCAATCACATAGACTTCCTAGTCTATACAGCTCCACTTCAGTATCATCTTTGCATTAAGGTTCCCAGTACTTCGAAGGTAGTGTCACCTGGTCCCTGTAGCTGTTTAGTAGGGGTAAGGAGAATCCCATCCCTGTGTGGGCTGTAGTAAGAATCAGGGATAGCTGAAACTGCTGTTCCTGTATCTCTTTTAAATGGCACTGGCTGTCCATTGAGCTCAATTTCTGTCATCCAAACTCCTGGATCTGGTGAAGACTCTGTAACTTCATCTAAAAATACTGTACAATCCTTTGCATCCTGTTCTGTGACTTCACAGACCCCAGTGGTGGAGCAACAAACAGAAGCATAGTGGCTTTTCTTTTTACATCGCTGACATATCTCTTCTGTAGCAGGACACTGAGCATGACTATGTCCCGGAGTTTGTCCATACCTGTGGCACTGGCCTCCTTTCTCACTTGTTTGCCACTGTGGGAGCTGGTGGGACCACTCCCTGTATTTATTGTGCCTGTCAATTCTATTTGTATTTGTTTGTAGTTTCTTTACAGTGTGCATTTCATCCATATTAACTAATGCCTGACAGAACTGAGAATCACTCCTGATTTCTCTTTGTTGCTGTTTAACTAGACTCTAGAGTGTTAAATCAGGGTACAACTGTAATCTTTGTGAGAGCTCTGTATCATGAAACCCCACAACTAAGCAGCCCCTAATTAGCTCATCCTTAAGCTCTCCAAATTGCCAGGATTCATCAATTATATACAAAGATGAGATGAATCTGTCTACAGATTCTGAAGGCTCCTGTTTACAGAGACTGAATCTAGCTTGCTCAATCACATTTCTTTTGCCCAGAAAATGATCAGTTAATGCTTCCATCACTGCAACACATTGCATTTTCTCTGCATTTGTAAGAGGCAGCAACAGCAAAATTTCATCTGCCTGATCTCCCAAAGAGTAGATAAGAATACTCACTTAGAGTTTCATAGTTTCATAGTCGTTAGGGCCAGAAGGGACCTGAGCAGATCATCAAGTCCGACCCCCTGCCATGGGCAGGAAAGAATGCTGTGGTCAAACGACCCCGGCAAGGTGTCTATCTAGCCTCCTTTTGAAGTCCTCCAGGGTAGGAGTGAGCACCACTTCCCTTGGAAGTTGGTTCCAGATCCTAGCCGCCCTGACTGTGAAGTAGTGCCTCCTGATGTCTAGCTTGAATCTACTCTCCATCAACTTATGGCCGTTATTCCTTGTTACTTCCAGTAGTGCTTAGGGGAACAGGGACTCTCCCATTGCATGCTGGTCTCCCTTGGCCAGTTTATAGATGGCCACCAGATCCCCTCTCAGCCTTCTCTTGTGGAGGCTGAACAGGTTCAGGTCTCATAGCCTCTCTTCATAGGGCCTGCCCTGCTGCCTCCTGAGCATGTGAGTGGCCCTCCTCTGGACCCTCTCAATGTTGTCCACATCCCTCCTGAAGTGCGGCGCCCAGAACTGGACACAGCACTCCAACTGCAGCCTGACCAATGTCATACAGAGCGGGAAGATCACCTCCTTGGACCTGCTTGTGAAGTGCGGTTAGCCTTCCTGACTGTGTCCCCACATTGGCGGCCCATGTTCATCTTGGAGTCTATAATGACTCCAAGATCCTTTTCTGCCTCTGTGCTGACGAGAAGGGAGTTCCCCAGCTTGTAGGTGTGCTGCTGGTTCTTTCTCCCTAGGTGCAGTACCCTGCACTTGTCAGTACTGAATCCCATCTTATTCTCATCCACACACCCCTGTAACCTGTCCAGATCCAATTACAACCTGTCCATCCCTTCTAGCGTGCCCACTTCTCCCCACATCTTACTGTCATCAACTAATTTGAACAAGGTGCTTTTCACCCCTTTGTCCAAGTTGCTGATGAAGATGTTGAACAGTGTGGGCCTGAGGACTGAACTCTAGGGGACCTCAATGCCCACATCCCTCCAGATGGAAAATGACCCATCCACCACCATCTCTGGGTGTGGCCCTCCTGCCAACTGGCAACCCATCTGACTGTGTAGGCATTGACAGCACAATCTCTAAATTTTTTAACAAGAATGGGGTCAGAGACAGTGTCAAAGGCCTTCCTAAAGTTCAGAAAGACTATGTCCACCATGACACCTGCGCCCAAGGATTTTGTGACCTGGTCATAGAAGGCCATTAGGTTGCTCTGACAGGACCTGCCTGTAATGAACCCATGTTGCTTGCCCCTAAGCATACACTCCCCTGCTTGCCCCTCGCAGATGTGTACCTGGATAATTTTCTCAAAGAGTTTCTCCAGGAACAAGGTAAGACTAACAGGCCTATAATTTCCTGGGTCCTCCTTCCTCCCTTTTTTGGAGGTGACTTTTTTTGAAGGGCTCTTGGTTGGATAAGCTTGCTAAGCTTCCAATTGTTTGTCTAGGCCCAGCACTTCCTTGAAGTGATTAAAAAACATGATCCTTCAAGGCCACATTCCAGGGGATTGGAAATCAAGCCGTTCTAGTAGAGCAACTTTGAGTGCCTGCATGGTCTCTGTAGCCAGCCTCAGCACTGTACTGGGCTCTGCTGCAGGTACAGGTGCCTGGCTCTGCTCTGCACTGGATTCAGCTGCTGGTAGAGTCAGATCCATCAGTTGGGAATCACCTGTTCAATTTCCTGTTGGAGTCAGGATTCTCCACTTGTAATACCATGTGTTATTCTGGATATTAGGAAGAGGCCAGGAGACTCCTTATTCTCATTAAGCCTTTATTGTAAGAACTAACCCCTGACCCAAAATGATTGACTGCCCATTTCCTGTGGATGACATCGCTCTTTAGTAAGGGAGTTAACCCTTACTACTACACAGACAATAAACAGAGGTTGTTAGCCTCTGAGGAACTGTGCGAGGAGCTAGTTAACCTCGAACCTGTTACAGCTCCCAGTAACTATCTTCCTTCCCACAGTTACCTATAAGTGGAAACTGAATTAGAGCAGTTTAGGCTGAACTGTCCATACCCAAAAGTGCCTGTTCCTGTGCCTAAAACTTCACCTGAAAAATATCAGGTTCAATGAACATTTACAAAATCTAAGGCCTGGTACCAACATAATCCAAATTAATCTGTCTTGTAGCTCAGGATGCTGAAAGCTGTAGAGGTTCAGAAAGCTTTGAACTCACCAGAAATTTCAATTTTGATTTTAATCCAATTGAGATGGAAACCAACTTTCAAAGTATTACATTTCCTGAAAATTGAATAACCCTGGATTTTGGCCAGCTTCAATTTTAAACTTCTTTTCAGTGGAAGATAAATGAATATTGCTTGTTTGCAGAGGTTGCCTTGAGTCACTGCAATTTCATACTTATACCAAGTCCTAGAAAGAAGTCTACCACAAAGCCCATTTGCAGTTTGCTGCAATATGGTTGATTAGCACTGTGCTGCAGGCTTGTGATCCAGTCAAAAAGTGGAATGAAGTGTGGGATTCTGCATTCTGAGCAGAAAAGGTAGAAGCTTGAAAGAAATGCCCATGCAGAGGCTTGAAGAGGTCACCCCTGAGCCATAACACCCATTACACACATGAAGCATACAGTCTAACTTTACCAACTAAGAAACCCATGCATTATTAGCTAAAAAGTAACTGCTTTATCTCTTTTTTTAAATGACGTTTCTCCTTTCTCTACATTATCCCTTTCTGAAAGCAGGAAGCAGGAGAGAAGATGGAGATGACCTTATAGACTAACTGAATCAGGGATACAAACTGAAACAGAAGAAGAAATGTATTTTTCCTCACAGCATGTAATTAAAGTGTGGAGCTTATTGCAACAAGATGCTGCGGAAGCCGACAGTTGAGCTAGATTCAGAAAGAGATTGGACAAATTCTTGGAGAAAAGAGGCATCAGTAGGTATTGAGTATGGGGGTTAGGGCTACAGCTGCTGAACTGAACTTCCTAGACTTTAAATGCTGGAGGCTGTAAGAGAGAGAGGAACAGTGGGAAAAGGTCTGGTCATACCCAGTTCACTCTTCCTTTCAGCGTCTGCTCTCTGTCACTGTGTGACATAGGATACTGGGCAACATGGACCTATGTTCTGACCCAGTAAATCACAGTTCTTATGTACTTCTAAAGACAAAGAATATAGTTACTTCTAGAGAAAAACCAACCAATATCAAAGATGAAAAAATGGCAGCAGTATCAGGAAAGCCCCTGTTATCCTGTCAAGAGATAAATACTGATCTCCAAGAATACACAATTTAAAAAAGGGTGACTGCTATGTTTAAAAACCCTCTCTCAGGATCTTGAAATATGTATGTTTGTAGCCTAAATTTTAAGCTGTTTTGGGCCTTACTACAGGTACATTAGCAGCAATTGAAAACTGTTTCCTGTAAGTGAAGATGTAAAAAGAAGTGGGGAAACCTGCCTGACAACATTTTCTTTTCTTTAACAAAGCAGGCACAGAAAATGCTGGAGGTAATAAAACAGCCGTGTAAAGTTGCAAGTTATTTTCCTCACCACCTGTATGTAAAGTGGTCTTGTTCCATCCTGTCTCATTTGCTTTTTGTACAGCCTGTCCGACTGTTACTAAGCAATGCCTAGGTCTCAGCATGTGTCATGTAATGTTGAAATAGCCCCCTGCTGGGAGATCAATGATATGTGATGTTCTGCCATAGAAAGAGAAGGAAGTTGGCCATTAAGTAACATTGTTTATAAAGTGCATGCAGTGAGCAGAACTAAGACAACAAATGTGTGATCACTTTTGTTCAAGTTTTATCTTCCTATGTGGAAAACTCGATAATAGATTTTTCATACAAAAGAACTTAGGAAATATACCTTGGTGGATAGTTAACAGTCCACTCATATTTCTATTATGAACTCAGGCTTTTTCACAACTTGATATGATATCAACATTTATGGTCAAGCTTCCATCCAGAAAAAAATCTTTTCACCCCACAATCCATGACTAGAACAAGGAAAAGTTTAAGGAGGTGATGGCTTTTTCAATCCCTGAACAAAAACTAATCAAAATACCTTTAATTACATTTGTTTCAAATCAAATTCTCTCTTATTCTAGTCTTTATTTATATTAGAAGACCTAAAGCAATTTTAATAACAATTTAACAATGCTGAGGTGGTTTTGTCTGACTGAGCCTTTTTCTTTTGTTCTATTTATGCTACATGGAAATTCAGTAAATGGAAACTAAGATCCTGGTCTACAATGCAGTAGTTACTCCCATGCTTCTCTATGGGTTTGAGACATGGGTGACATATCGAAGCCATCTTAAGTGCCTGGAATGGTTCCAATAGCGCTGCCTCAGGAAGGTTCTTTGCATTAGATGGGAAGATCACTGCACCAAAGCCAGCATCTTCTTTGCAGCTAACAAAAACCAGCATTGAGGCAAAAATCATAAAATGTCAACTCCGCTGGGCTGGCCACTGTGTGCAGATGGCTGACACTCGTCTCTAGAAGCAAGTTCTCTTCTCTCAACTTAGTCATGGTAAGATTCATAGATTTTAGGGTCGGAAGGGACCTCAATAGATCATTGAGTCCGACCCCCAAAGAGGACCCACGGAGGACAGAGGAAGCACTCCAAGGACATGCTGAAATCATATCTTAAGAAGGGTGGCATCAACCCCACAAATTGGGAAGTGCTGACTGGTTAACGGGTCTCAATGGTGCTGCACCATACATCAAGCTACAGCCCACTTCAAAGAGAACCATCTTGCTGAGGAAGCCAGGAAACAGCAGAGGAGGAAGGAAAGCGCACAACATCCTGGCCAAGAGCTGTGGACCCCACAAGACACCACTTGTCATATCTATGGAAAAACTTGCAGAGCATGGATTGGACTCCTCAGCCACCTTAAAACTCACCAGTAATCTCCCCTCTAGCAGACATCATCCTTGTATTGAGGGATAGCTAATGGTTTATGCTAGTGCCTTTTTAGGGAAGGGTGCTTTGATTATAACAATGCTATAAGATGCAGCATAGAAATGGGCTTCTTGCAAGCGGTGGACAAAATAAAATACTAACTCCCTGAGGTAGGTTGTGAAACAGCTTTCACTACCAGCCTGAATCCCATAGGGCAGGGGTTCTCAACCTTTTTCTTCATGAGGCCCCACCTAGCATGTTATAAAACTCCACAGCCCACCTGTGCCCCAACAACTGTTTTTCTGCATATGCATTAGATCACGGAGTGCCCCATTAGTCACTGCTCCCAGCTGAAATTCCACCCAGGGGATGAGCTTTGCTCTCTGCTTGTCCCCTCTTGCCTGAGCTCCTCCGGAGCTTCCCCCTGCTGCAGTCCCATACTGTGGAGGGGAGTTGGGCAGGGTCCCCAGGTGGGCAGGCAGGCTCTCACCTGCGGGGCCACTCTCCAGCTCAGACATGGCTGGAACTGCCTCTCCCCATATGTCCACAGCAAGCAGGGCCGGGGGCTCTGGTAAAAATAAGTAGAATTTCGCATTGTAAAATTACTTTAATTTTGTATGCTCTCTGGTTTATTTTGGTAGACCCCCTGAACCTGCTCACAGCCCCCAGAGGGCCACAGACTCCCAGTTTAGAACCAATGCCATAGAGGACAAGAGAACAAATGGGCAAGAAACCTCTACTGTTTTATATCAGAAGGCAAGACCTAGCCAGTGGGACAAGACTATGAAATACTAGTCTTACACCCCTACCAGCTTGAAAGCAAGACCTGAGCAAGATAACAGCAATATTCTGTGTGACTGAGGTGCCCAATGGCTAAACTGTGAAGTCTATTTCCTTCAGATAGTCAACATTGTCAACTTAAGCAAGTCTGCCTTTTTTTTTTAATTTACTTTTTCCCTCTACTCTGAAAAAGAAAGGGTTTCAAAGACTAGGGCCTAAGCCAGGAGTGGGCAAAATACAGCCCAATGGCTGCATCAGCCTGCCAACTGATTGTATCCAGCCCACAGGCAGTCAGTAGGTCCAGATCTGGCCACTATATGGTGCTGGGCAAGTAGGGCTGTTTCCACCATACCGGTGAGTGGGAAGAACCACTTCTGCCCAGAGCTGATGTGGTGGCATCAGCTATGGATCTAGGAAGATGTCCTGATTGCCACCTGGAACCTGCCAGCTACATCCACAGCTGACACCAGCACCTGCCCAGGGCTGCTTCTCCTGCACTGGGTGGGTGCTGGCATGAGCTGTGAACGCAGCCAACAGGTTCTAGGTGGGGAGCAGACCAGGGTATGCTGCAGCTCTGGGCAAGGTGGCGATGCTCCAATCCCTACTCAGAACCTGCCAGCTACCTTCACAGCTGCTGCCAGTATCCCCTGGGGCTGCTTTCATTGTGCCAGGTGGGTGCTGGCATAAGCTGCAGCTGCAGCTGACAGGTTCTGGGTGGAGTTGGGAATCTAGGCATGCTACAGCTCTGTGTTGGGTGGGGATTGGGACATGCTACAGTTCCAAGAGATGTAGAGATTTGGGGGGTAAAACAGGGGGAGGGGGGATGAGAAAGAAAGTGTGGCCCTTGAGAGGACACCAAAACGCATTAAGTAGCCCTCCAAACAAAATAATTGCCCAGCCCTATTCTAAGCCCCCTGGGTGCTTCTTTCTCTCTCTCTCTCTCTAGACAGTGATAAAAGAGTCTTGAAAGGTAGAAGAAGCAAACCCAGACTTCTACCTGGAGTCTGGATATCTCGGTCGAAGACAAGGGGTATAGCTACACTATAATGTTCCAGATAGCATCTCCCTCAAACATGCCACAATGTTTTCCACCCAGAAGCAAGGTAGCCAGAATCATGTAGCATAAGGGATGGGCTAATTAGCACTGCAGAATGACAACAATAGCCCATCTGCAGTGCTACATGAAGACAATGATTTTGCCTCTGTTTTGGGAGGTCCCATACCCAGAGCAAGGCAAAATTTGAGGTTGTGTCAGGCATAGATATACAACCAACACAAATTCTAAACTTAATCCATGCAAAGCATCTCAGACTTGCAAAATGTTACACTTTTGCAAGTGTAAGCCTCTGGCCTAATGATTCCTCCTAAGACACTCACTGCCTTTGCTTACTTATAAACAGATCACTGCCATGTATATCAACAGAATGATGACAATTTCCAAGACAAGACAACTAAACCCTTTGAACCTCTGCTTGAGCACTTAAGGTACACAATCACCTCTCTTCTCCAGAAGGCACTGGCCAATGTGCAGCTACCACTGTAACTCATAGTGCTTCATGGAGGCTAGGGACAGACATTCAGAAAGCCCAAGCTGGAATTGATTCAATCTTTGCAAATTAGTCTTTTCATTCCAGAAATGCAGGCACATGCCTGCAGTGGCTCAGGCTAGAAGCCAGGGGGCGCTACAGAAGCCCTCCTTTTGCTTCAGCGTGCTGGGCTGATGGGGGCATGGCCAGGCCAGCTCTCCCCCTGCCCCCCACCCTCCCCACAAAGCAGGGAATGTTTCTCACCCCTAACCCAGTGTTTATCAACCCATTAAGAAAACAAAGCCTCTCTCCAAGCTCTTCTTAAACAGATTTTCCAAGAAAAGACATTACCAGCTACCTGTTGATTAACTTCAAAAAGCCTGTCTGCCTTTGTTGTCTTCCACAGCACGGACTGTAGCCAGCATGTGGTCTGCTAGCTAATGCTAAGTAGGGTGGCCATCACAGAGGACATTCCAGTTTTCTGCTACTCTGTCTTCTGTCCTCTATTGATACGAAACCAGACACCTTTATGTCCTCTATTTTTCTCTTGAAGAGTGAAAAGAAGAGAAAAATAGAGGACATAAAGGCATCTGGTTTCATATCAATAGAGGATGCAGGACAACTGGACTATCCTTTATGATGGCCACCCTAATGCTGAGGTGTCTGCATAAAACAGAGGGGCATGGGGAATAATCCCTGTTTAGCAGGGAGAAGCCAGGCAGATGCTCTGTGCCTGCAAGTCTCTTCCAGAGCTCCAGCCAGGCCCCCAAATCCACCTGCTCCCCATTCCCCAGTGCACACTTGGCAAACCCCAGCCCTGAGCTCCCTTCCTTCCCTCCTCCCCCTCCCATCCTGCAGACAGTACCAGGGGGAAGGGCTGGGCTCATACAGCCCAGTCCCAGTCAGACATAAGTGAATGAAGATGCTTCACTTTGGAGCGCCTTCATCTAAACCCTCAGGTAATGAGGGTTAATTTGTCATGCAATCAAGCACTTTTAAAATGCTCTGCAGCTGTTCACTTCTGTCAGGGCACAGCTGTAGAACACTTTCAAGGGGCCGATAGCATGGCAAATGTCACTTCTGTCAGAGCCCACAGTCAAAATCTTGCCAAATTCTCCAGCTAATCTCTCTGCTATTCAGATCAGCTATACTATTCAAAATGAACACAGCTAAGTGCATACAAATTGATGCTGGAATTCCAATCCATGGAACACAACACAAACAATGTCACATTCCGTTCGGCTTTTTTTTAATCTGCTTATTATAGGTTATATATGGCCTCTATAGAAAGGCCATAGGATTTCATTTAGCTGAGCCTGTACTTGCTGAACTGCTTGCATTTGGCAAAAGCATACTGATGAGAGAGAGATCTAGTAATGGGGAATAGATTTTTGATAGTGTGATACCCTTCGCATCACCCTTACAGAGTTATTCCCAGCAACTGCTGCCAGCTCCAGCTGTCAAACTCAAGGTTGCACAAAAAAGCATGTATTTCACCTAATTTCATAAATTTTAAGTTTTAAATACTAATTTTCTACATTTTAGAATGGTACCAAATATTACTTAAGTTTGCATTAATTAAGTTGTGTGATATCTAATAGGTTTTTTTAGCTAATCCAGACTCACCATCTTCTCTTCTATTAATCAAGAATATTTACTTTTCATGTGTTAGTTTTGAAACTAGCTTCCATTTACTCCTACACTGGTGCATAAGCACCGGTGAGGAAATGGCAAGACACAAACAAGCTTTCATTTTGCTACATAAAGAAGCCTGATGTGATCTGTCCTTTATGCTGCCAGCATCCAAAACTGAGAGGCCGCCACACTGGAAAGCAGCATTCCCCTATGGGGAGAATACTAGCCAGAGCCAAGGCTATGCCGGAGTATGCACTGACCCATAATGAATGTATCAGATGTCACTATTCTCTCAGGCAAGGTTCTTTGGGTAGATGTGATATCTTTTATTAGACCAACCAAGTCGTTGAAAAAAGTTCTTTGAAAGCTTTTGGGAAGAAGGGTGATTGCACCCAAAAGTTTGCAAAGAACTTTGTTCCAACTACTCAGTTGGTCTAATAAAAGATACCACATCTACCCAAAGAACCTTTCCTGCCTATGTCCTTAGACCAACATGGGCACAACCAAAAACCTAGCACTATTCTCTCAGTGCATTGCAACCCACTCCCAGGACAACATATACAAGACCTGAGAAAGCTGTTGTCTGTGCAAGGCACTGTCTCACTTTATTTGTATGAGCTTGTGTTCACTGCCCATTTTAGATACATTTACAGACAAATGACTGAAAACCAAGTTTGGTAATATAATGCCATGAAACTAATACTTGTCCACATTGACCACTGAGCAATTCCTTTGTTAAAAATAAAGTTAAACAAAATTCAATTTCCTAATAAAGAGGCAGCAAAGTCATGAAAAATCACCAAGCCACAACATAGCACTTTAGCAGCAATAACCCATTATGATGTATGAAATATCTCCACTGGTAACAAGGTGACAAGATTCTCCCATTGCCACACTCTGTTAACAGGTACTGAAACCCTGTAGGGAGCTGCATTTTAATTACTGTTAGCTCAGAGGGGTGTGTGTGGCTCATTAGCTTCCATCCAGAATGTAAGGAAATTAAAGCAGATGTCTAGCAGAGGTTGCTAAGGCCTATGACAGATCGGAAGAAACACCTGAGGTTTAGACTGGAGTTCATGTTGTGTAATTTTGTTACCTTTCCTTAATAAACCCAGACAGCAAGATGTAGAATTTTTTGTCTCACAATAGGTGTATAGCTTTTGCTTCTTGCTGAGTGGAGACTTGCAGCTTGTGCCATCATTAATGATGAAAAACCCTACAAATGTTAAGCTTGATTTTCAGATAATTGTATGTATAATTTGCATGTGCACCTTCACAAATCATGGCATTTATACACATGCCTTTATCCAGTCATGCATATAGATGGTCAATTGTATGTGACAATGCCATAAGAAGCAAAATAACTAAAAGCATTTCTGCAAACATGAAACTAAACTACCCAGACATCTGCTGGGAGAGACAGACAGCAAAGTCCCACTGCTCACGCAGGTTTCTATCCTGTGTACAGGACCTCCACCTGACACAGGAGGTACATGGTCCCACTAGGGGGAATGCCATACTGAATCTGGTATTGGCAATGGGGGATGACATGGTAGGGGACCTACAGATTGGTAGCCATCTGGGGGACAGTGATCACCTAATAATAGAATTCACCATAAGACGTCGAGTGGGTAAGGTAACTAGTAGGGTGAAAGTACTAGACTTTAGGAAAGCTGATTTCAATGAACTCAGGTGATTAGTCAAGGACGCACTGCAGAGTAGGAGTTTTGAAATGATGGGAGCCCAAGAAGGGTGGCTGTGCCTTAAGGATGTCACAACCCAAAGTTGTGATTTTTGTTTTGTGTGTGCTTTGGCACCACTGAATTATTTCCCGCCAAATTGCAGCTTCTTTGCACGGTGGAGTTTTCCACTGCAGAGGAGAACCCCGGGTGCAAAAGAAGTTCCTGCCGTTTTGTAGCTTTCTTTGCAGTGTGCATTTCTTCTTTGCAGCACATAAATGCTCGTTGCAAGGAGTTCCCGCCATTCGTATTCAAATTTGTGCCCCACCATTGGCTAGTTCTAAATTATGCACACGTGGCGGCTAGTGATTGGCTTGCTAGCCGTATAAAATGCTTGTGTGGTTTCTGCCCAAGTTGGAGGACTCCACAAACATCAGGAGGAGGAGACTTCATGCTGTGTGAAGATCTCTAAGCGCTGCGGATCCTCACAGACCCAACGCATTTCCAGCAGGCAACAGAGGTCTGATCAGCCTCTAGCCTCTCCCCGTCACCGAGCACAATCCTCGACGTATCCCTCTTCCCTGCGCGCAAGATCCACGGAGCCTAGCAAACTTCATGTGAGTCTATTCAGAGCTCTTTGTCTCGAGTACTTTCTTCGGTTGGCGCGACTGGCTCGTGGTTTAGAGCCTCCAACCGGATGGGCTAGAAGAGTGTTCACGGGAAGGAACTCTAGTCCGCCTCTCTTCTTTTCTATCTGCAACTGTAACTCAAGCAAGTTTTCCTGCCTGCACCGCGACCATCTTTGGTGTAAGTAGAATAATCTTTAAATCAACCACTACGCGTCCGTGACTAATTCTAGCTCGCCCCCGGTCTCCTCCAGCACCGCATGCCCGGGCTGCTGGCCACAGCCCGCGCGCGCAAAGACGGGCCCGGCTCGCCCCCGGCCCGCACAAAGGAAACGATCCTTCGGGCACAAAGCGAGACGATCCCCGTGCAGGGTAAAAGAGGGAAAGGGGCCAGGAGGCTTCCTTGGCTGACCGCAGAAATCCAGGGCAGCCTAAGGGCCAAAAGGGGAGCACACAAAAAGTGGAAACAAGGAGAGATCACCAAAGACGAATATACCTCCTCTGCTCGTGCTTGTAGGGAGGCAGTTAGACGGGTCAAAGTTACCATGGAGCTGAGGATGGCATCCCAAGTAAAGGACAACAAGAAATTGTTTTTTAGATATATAGGGAGTAAAAGGACGGCCCAGGGAGGAATAGGACCCCTACTAAATGGGCAGAAACAATTGGTGACGGACAGGGGGGACAAGGCTGAACTCCTCAACGAGTTCTTTGCCTCAGTGTTCCTAAGCGAGGGGCACAACAAGTCTCTCACTGGGATTGTAGAGAGGCAGCAGCAAGGCACCAGACTTCCATGCGTAGACCCTGAGATGGTGCAGTCTCACTTGGAAGAACTGGATACCTTTAAGTCGGCAGGCCCGGATGAGCTCCATCCGAGGGTGCTGAAGGCACTGGCCGACATCATTGCAGAGCCACTGGCGGGAATATTCGAACGCTGGTGGCGCACGGGCCAAGTCCTGGAGGACTGGAAAAGGGCCAATGTGGTCCCCATTTTCAAGAAGGGGAGGAAGGAGGACCCGGGCAACTATAGGCCAGTCAGTCTCACCTCCATCCTTGGCAAAGTCTTTGAAAAAATTATCAAGGCTCACATATGCGAGAGCCCGGCAGGACAAATTATGCTGAGGGGAAACCAGCACGGGTTCGTAGCAGGCAGATCATGCCTGACTAATCTAGTCTCTTTCTATGACCAGGTTACGAAACGCCTGGACACAGGAGGAGGGGTGGATGTCGTATACTTAGACTTCAGGAAGGCCTTCGATACGGTATCCCACCCCATACTGGTGAACAAGTTAAGAGGCTGTGACTTGGATGACTACACAGTCCGGTGGGTGGCGAATTGGCTGGAGGGTCGCATCCAGAGAGTCGTGGTGGATGGGTCGGCTTCGACCTGGAAGGGTGTGGGCAGTGGGGTCCCGCAGGGCTCGGTCCTTGGACCAATACTCTTTAATGTCTTCATCGGCGACTTGGACAAGGGAGTCAAATGTACTCTGTCCAAGTTTGCAGATGACACAAAGCTATGGGGAGAAGTGGACACGCCGGAGGGCAGGGAACAGCTGCAGGCAGACCTGGACAGGTTGGACAAGTGGGCAGAAAACAACAGAATGCAGTTCAACAAGGAGAAATGCAAAGTGCTGCACCTAGGGAGGAAAAATGTCCAGCACACCTACAGCCTAGGGAATGACCTGCTGGGTGGCACGGAAGTGGAAAGGGATCTTGGAGTCCTAGTGGACTCCAAGATGAACATGAGCCGGCAGTGTGATGAAGCCATCAGAAAAGCCAATGGCACTTTATCGTGCATCAGCAGATGCATGACGAATAGGTCCAAGGAGGTGATACTTCCCCTCTATCGGGCGCTGGTCAGACCGCAGTTGGAGTACTGCGTGCAATTCTGGGCACCACAATTCAAGAAGGATGCGAATAACCTGGAGAGGGTCCAGAGAAGGGCAACTCGTATGGTTAAGGGCTTGCAGACCAAGCCCTACGAGGAGAGACTAGAGAAACTGGACCTTTTCAGCCTCCGCAAGAGAAGGTCAAGAGGCGACCTTGTGGCTGCCTATAAGTTCATCACAGGGGCACAGAAGGGAATTGGTGAGTATTTATTCACCAAGGTGCCCCCGGGGGTTACAAGAAATAATGGCCACAAGCTAGCAGAGAGCAGATTTAGACTGGACATTAGGAGGAACTTCTTCACAGTTCGAGTGGCCAAGGTCTGGAACGGGCTCCCAAGGGAGGTGGTGCTCTCCCCTACCCTGGGGGTCTTCAAGAGGAGGTTAGATAACCATCTAGCTGGGGTCATCTAGACCCAGCACTCTTTCCTGCCTATGCAGGGGGTCGGACTCGATGATCTATTGAGGTCCCTTCCGACCCTAACATCTATGAATCTATGATTTTTGCTCCTGCCATTACAAAGCTATTGGAAAAATTTAGTCCAGTATACAGCACGCATATTAGGACTGCCAATGCTGCTGTGAGTATTTATACAGCACCAGTGCTGTGCATGATCCTGAACAACTACTGTAAGGAACTACAATCCATGTCTTGCCACATACCATAAAAGAATTAATCCTATAATTTGTAAATTATGGGTAATCTATCCTTCATTTCTCCTTGCACACAAGTTTTAAATCTCACCTGGTATTTGTGCTTACATTTAATTCTAAAGTCCCTGGATAAGGGATTACAATATATAGACTATAAAACACAGAGGGAAAAAATAGAGTGGATTTAGGCCTAAACTACACAACAGATTTCTGATGGAGAAATCAAGTTCTGCCAGCAAAACTTTGGATGCATCCAAACCCAAAGCTCCTCTGCAGTGGCAAAACACACTCCTTTCTGCCAGAAGAGTTAACCCACATAGTGGAGTAAGGCTTCCACCATCACCTAACAGTTGATGGACACTGCATGTATTTGCTTCCATGACTTCTGCCAATTGTTGCAATCCATTCAGTGGCTGGTGTTTTCCCAGTCTGCACTATCTGCTCTGATAGTACAGCTGTTGGGGTGGAGCCACATGGATCCAACAAAGGCCGGTGGGCATATGCACACATTCTGGCAGGTTGGCAGAGATGACTGCTGTCTGCTGCCAGAACTCCTGGCAGCAAAGCAGAGAAAGTTTGGTCATAGTTTAAAGAGTGTGGGGATATAGCCTTCATTATGAATTGCACCAATTTTGTCAGCCTATTCACACTTAAATATTACTCAGTTGTTATTCACATCCTATTTTAATCTCTGCATCCCTACCGTTGCTCCCAGCGGTCAAAGAGCCAGTAATGGTTCCTAGAGAATTATCTGCATCTTTCTGTAGCAACTCACAGAACTGAATCCATTCTCATTTTCTTTTCCACAAAAACATTTTGCAAATTATTCTACTGCCATCTATCACTGTATTTATCCTCCGATTAATATACCCCATACAACACATCCTTAGCATTCCTGATTATTTGTAGTAACTTCATCTAGCTACATTTGAATGCTCAGTGTTAGCATGATTTCATTCCATGTGTTTGATTACAATAGTGCCAAGGGCCTGATGGGGTTCCAGCCATTATAAGCCTCTGAAAAAGAAAGGTCCTGTGATGAGCAGGTCACAATGTACGATGGCGAGTGACCAATGAAGAGGAAATTATACTACCACAAAACTTACTCCCAAGACAAGGCTGATTTGGGGTTCAGAGTATGTTATGCATAGATATTTTCCAAATTAGATTTACTAAGGTAGTTTTTGGTCTCTATTTATAGCTTATGCTCAGTTGCATCATTTTGTGTTTATATGACCATGGTATTTGATGTGAATACATTTCTGAATTTTTATAAGGTGACTAATATTAGCCAATAGAGTGAATGCTAATTAAGTGTCAGGAATGGCCAGGCCTGTCAATAGCTGTTCACACTTCAGAGAAGCCCCTGGTTGGCAGAAGAGAACTGGAGAATGGTTAAGCATATTGGTAAGGCAGAGAGGTTTGGGCAGACGTGCCAATCCCAAACAACTACTGTTTATATTTCAGAGAGGGAAACTGTTAGCAAAGGAGATTCCTTGTCAAGAAATAATCACCTGGAAGGTATCTCAGCAGCGACTGATATTTTTCACCCTTAAATAAAACGAGAGAGAGCCTCTCTCTCTCCTGAAGTGACAGCCAAGGAAGTTTGGTTAACAGTTTTTCTGTATGAAAGGATGCAAATATCTCTATGCATCTTAGACATAATGTAAATCAGGAACAACACCTGGCATGACAGACAGATATATCTGGAGAGAGGAAGTCATCTGCATAATGTATGCTTTCTTCCTGAGAACTAAACAGAAGAATATAGATGAACTGATAAGTTTATCGTACTTAAGAAATACTGGGTGAGGCAAATGTCTAAAGCTCTCTAGGCTTTGGATGATTTAGTCCCCCAACTGGTGGAAGTTGGAATAATCAGTATTGTAGGTGGAAATGCTGCTTGAAAGAAAGCTGTCAGGAGAGAGAAGGCAGATCTGTAGGCAGACAGAGGTTCTCCATGTTAGTGAGAAATGCACGGAAAGATCCTTCTTTAATTTTTTTTTTATACTTAATTTTTTTGTTTCTCTTTTGCAACATACAGTTACTTGTGTATGTGATCAATTTTGCTTGTGTAATAAATCTTTTCATTGTTGTATTTATTTTACTGATTGCCTGGTAAAGGTGATGTTCAGAGAAACTGAAATTGCCAACTCCAGGCTTGCACCTTAGAAGAGGAGACCTATAGTTTTATATAAACTCTAGGGATATGCCTCATAGGCTGGCAAAACTGCCTCTGCTGGAGTGACAAAAGCCTGGATTGAGACAGGCACATCAAAGGTTTACTGGAGTAAGAAGTTACCTCAGGGGCAAATCCAATTTTTTCCCCTCTGTGAACAAGCAGCAGAGAGAGGTTTACAGCCAAAGGGAACCCCAATAGTAAAACCTCCCTGTTTTGTGACATGAATTTGTTTCTATTTTTCCCAACCCTGCACCATTCAATGTACCTCCCTAGTGAGTATCGATCAACTAGGTTGGTTTTGCTTTTCCCCCCTTAAATAGGCATCATATTGAGGCTTGGAAGGAGGAGAAGAATCAGGAGCAAAAGTACCAGCTCATGGGTGGAGAGGATGGCTGACTGGTGGTCAAGAAGTAGAAAGGTACATAGAGACATTACATTTAGATCAACCAAACTAGGGTCAGGTCAATCTAAATGCCCATCTGTGCAAACATTCAGGAGTTAATGAACTAGGAATTAACTAACTTAATCAGAAATGAGATAAACCAATCTACTGAATACCTACACATGTTAAGACCACAGCCCCAGGGCTGGGAAAGTCCAGCCACTTGCCCCAGCCTCAGGGCTATACTCTTATAACCCCCCATAACCCTGACTGAACAATTTTTAGCCCCACCCCCAGCCACCCTCCAAGTGGACCACTTCTCCCCCGTGGACCCACCAACCCCTACTGAAGACCTGCCTGCCCCTCTCCCCATCCCAAGTTACTTGCACCCAGCACTGTCAAACAGCTGAACACATTGTTCCCAGCTTTCGATCACACTGCTTAAACTAAGCCATGTGACCATAGACCAGGTGCAGTGAATGTTTGTATGCACCCGGAGCATACAGAGGATTAATGTTGTGATAGGCCCTGAAAGTCAAGAATGATGTCAAGGCTAGAAAGAAGGCTCTGGCAATCAAAATGAAAGACAATAGCTTTGGGTATCTAAACAGAAATCAAAGAACAAATGGCAAATGTCTGGGGATGACAATATCTCAGTCACTATAATGCACTTTTCTATTCCTAACTCTGCTACTGAAATACCAGGTAACACCTCAGGCAAGTCACTTCACCCTTTGTGCACTCCTATCTATCTTACCCATATCATTTGCAACTTCCTTGGGGCAATTACTATCTCTTACTGCAGGTATGTAGAGTACCAACCACAACCCCAATGCCTTCCAGGCACTGCTGTAATAATTAAGGACAAGGATGATAGCATTGTTATTATTCATGACAAGAAAAATGAGAAGACTGGATCTGTTTTTGGAAAAAAAAATCAAAAGTTCTGCCTAAGTCAACTTAAATTTAAGTTGAAAGTGAGACATCCATGGGGCTTGTGAGAGAGAGAGGCCAAAAGGCAGAATTGGTAACAGCTTAAACCAGAACCCCAAGCAAAATAAGGTGTAATCATCAAAAAGATTTTTTTTAGGTCTAGTGCAAACACTGCTGTACAACAATTTCCAGTATATCTATGGTAGTGAGAGGTATGATTTTCCCCCCATACTCCTAACCAACATTGTTCTTCCACCAAGTCCAGGGACAGAAGTTACATATAATCTCTGTACCTGGACTTGGTTTAAGTGATAGGAAACCAGTTTAAACCTGCAACAGAAGAGAAGTTCATTGTGTATAAACTGCTTTCAAAATGACCAAAGCCAGTTTAAGATAAACCTCGAAGGATATAGTATCAGACTTAACTGATTTAAGTCAAACTAGTTTATGAAACTTCTGTCCCAGATCCCTTCTGGCTTCAAGTTAACTCATAGTCCCCCCACATCCCAGGATCATTTGCAGCCCTGGGCTGTGCTGTCTGCTCCAGTGGAAATGGGACTGGCCAGCCCCTCTGCTCTAGCCTGCTTCATGCCTGCATCCATCAGTCCATTGGGACGTGGGCAGAGGAACAGAATCCCAGACCCCACTAGCCTGGGGCTACACAGTGCACAGGGAGGGAGGAGGGAAAGTGTGGCTTTTTACCTCTCTGCAGCCCTCCCCCCAGTGGGGACAGCCCAGAGAGCCAGGGGGATCCCACGCCTCCCCCTCCCCTGCACAGCTGCTTACCTTAGCTGCTGCCACAGGAGTCTGAGGCAAAAGAAGCTGCAGGGGTGCAGAAGAATTTCCCCCTGCTTCCTGAACCTACCCTGGGCTATCGCAGGGGATAAGGCAAGCAGTTACGGGATTCAGGCGGGGAAGAATTCCCCTCAGCTCTCTGGGGCTGGCTGCCCAGGGCTGGGGGGAAGCCCTACCAAGGCAGGGGCTCCCCAGTGTCCCCATGCTGGGCTGCATGAGCAGGCACCCAGCCTGGAGGACTCCTTCTCCCTTCCTCCTGTGTAAGTGGCTGAAGCAATCAGCAGCTAGGAAGAGGGAGTGGGGAATTCGTGGCAGGGGGACCCAGGCTAGGGGAAATTCCCTGAGAGGGAGGCTCCTCCAAGGTGGGCCAGTACCTAAACATTAGCATGTTGGGGGCCTGTACTGGGCGGCCAACCAGGGTTGGCCCCACTTGGCTGGGCTTACAATGGCCAGCAAGCTGGGAGATGTGTTCTAGCACCCCGCACCTACTGGCCTGGTGCTGCCTCTCCCAACTGAACACTGAGTAGCTTAGAGGAAGCTGCATAGACTGAATCTATTCTGCCTCGGGCTTTTTGACTGTCTGTACTTAGCTCAAAAGTTTAAAGCTTAGAGCAAGCCTGAGAGAGTAGAAGAAGAGAACATACTGAAAGATGTTACAGAAACAATTAGAGGTAGGAGACAGTCACAAAAGCCAGATGAGGACAAGCTTTCAAGAAAAAGAGTGCAGCGGCACCAAAAATATCAGAGGCCAAAAGGAAGGGAAACATGAAACGAGGTTCTGTAACTTGTCCAGGATGGGATGGTTGGAAACATTGTGGGGAGCAATTTCAATAAATTGGAGAGGGTGAAAACTCGAGAGGATCCAGGATGGAGCCAGAGGAAAGCTGCTGTAAGGTAGTGCTCTATTGCTTTAAGAAAGGCATTAGAAGGTTTAATAATATACATATGTTTCTTTTCTCCTCTAAAGTTAAACTTCACTAGAAGAAGAGGAAAATGCAATGTACAAATACCAATGCAAAGAAAGCATTCAAAACTGTTTCTGCCTGTTAACACAGACTTAATATTAGTTCTGCCATGGGTTAAATCCTGCCACCCTTACTCTAGCAACACTACCCTGAGGTCGTTAGCTGCCAGTGCCTGACTGACTATCTGAATGAAACTCAGGGAGTTTGCAGGAGTCAAAGCTGCTTCAGGCACTTCCTGAGCATCAGCAGCTGTCCTGGATAAGGAAGCATGCTCTTTAAAATATCTCTTCTGCCTGTCACTCTCAGTAACTCGCACCAGGGGGAAGTTGGCTACATGGGTGAATCTGCGTCTCTTTTATTAGTGCCCCACTCTAGCTTTCTCTGCCAGCTTCACTGTAAATAGCTGAGTGTATATTTCAGGTAAGGGAGGGGGGAGTATGTGGGCCATGAGTAATATAATCTGTGATTGTTGATATTCAATTTTTAATCCTAACATTCAGCCTGTACCAGTGAATTTACCAAATCACTGGAAATGAGGGAGACCAGGTTCTTTGGGTAGATGTGATATCTCTTATTAGACCAATTAAATAGTTGGAAAATTTGTTCTTGGCAAGTTTTCGTGCACAAACTCCCTTCTTCAGGCATAGGAAGAGTCTGGTAGGGTTTTGTGTGCTCTCCTGGGTAGAATAGAAGGCAATATGCAAAATGCAGACCTGTGAAAATGCAAATGCCTGGCAGTGAGGATTAGAGGGAATGGGAGAAAATAGGTGTAGGAAAGGGGAATGTTGAACTGGTGATTGAATGAAAAAAATGACCCGGATACCACATGAAGAATTGCTTCAGTACAAAAAGAAAATCCCCACGAATCGCATACCATTAGTTATGACATACTATCCTTCCTTGGAACCTATACAGAAAATCCTCAAACAATTACAACTCATACTAGAATAAGACCCAATTCTTAAAGAGATCTTTCCAGAATCACCCCCCACTAGCCTTTAAACAAGCACCAACCTCATCACCCGAAGCAAATTTCCCATGACCTAAAGCACACCGAATGGATCCAGACCATGCTGGGACAAAAAATGTAAAAAATGTCAACACCTCTCTACCACTCCCACAATAACTACACCCCACAACAGAACCATTAGCATTCCTAGATCTTATACCTGCACCTCCAGAAATGTAATATATTTCATCCAGTGCACTAAATGCCCTGATGGAAAATACGTAGGAGAGACCAAACAACATCTGCGCACCAGAATGAATACATACCGGAAATCTATTAAAGACAAAAACACCCAATTACCGGTGGGGGCACATTTCTCACAAGACAACCACTCTCTCTCCAATCTCTCAGTTCTAATCCTCAAAGGGAATTTACAAAACCTCTTTCATAAATGAGCCTACAAACTTCCCTTCATAAATCTACTCAATACAAAAAATCATGGACTAAATATAGACATTGGATTTATGGCACATCTGATAGCCCCAGGTAATCTTTCTGCATTTTACCAGCTACAGTCTATCACTAGGTCAACATTCCCCTTACGCCCCTCCACCCCCAACACACACACCCCCCTACCTGTCTTACACCTATTGCCTCCCATTCCCTTTGATCCTCACTACCAAGCATTTGCATTCACAGGCCTTTTCTGCCTATGTCCTTAGACCAACACAGCTACAACCAAAAACCCAGCTCTAAAGCAATGGAAATGAGGGGGGTATCTGATTACTTGGAAATAATCCATAACTAGAGTTGCTCAAAGTAGTTGCTATGAATTCTGTTTGTTGTGAACCTGTAGCTGAACCATTCAGATATTTTTACTAATATTACTATGCTAAGGTTAATTGCACATATTTACTGAAGGCTAAATTGTAACTTTATATAGCTGCACTATTGCAGGAGGGGAGGTAGAACTGAATCATGACTCATTTTCAATCCTTCCTCTGCTCCACAGTTGCCCAGGGCAAGTAGAAATAAGACTATAATGGGTAATAGGTAAGCACAGAAACCATTTTCAGGCCTCTTCCCCTGTCCTGAACACTTGCTTATAGAAGGAAGTCTCAGACAAAAAGCACCTGCACCACAGGTTGCTTTGAGTTACAATTTAAGCAGCCTTGAGCAAGTGCTGTCACAATCAAACCCCAACTACTTTAGACAAAAAGGCTAGCAACAGACAATCAAAAAGCCTGAGCCTGAATTAATTCAATCTTTGCAGGTTAGTCTAACCTGGTTAAGCTACATCACTTTGAAACTGCAGACATGCCAAACATGCAGGCACATGCCTGCAGTGGCTCAGGCTAGAAGCCAGGGGGCACTAGAGCAGCCCTCCTTTACTTGCACAGTGCTGAGCTGAGGGGGCAGCATGGCCAGGCCCTGCAGGCCTGATTAGGGAGGTCTGCCTGCACCATCCCTGGCTTTTCCCCACTCGCTACTCAAGGGGCAGTATTGCTAGACTGCAGCCCCCTGCTAGTACTCTGAGGCAAAAGGAAGGGGGTGTGCAGTGCATGCAACTGTTGATGATATGGAGCTTTTCAATCTCCCTCCCTGCTTCTTTATATAGTCTGCAGCAAACTGACAGGCAAGCAAGCCAGCAAGAGGCTTATAACAATGTTTATCACCTCATTAGCAAAACAATAGCCTCTCTCCATTACTTCAAACTCTTCTTAAACAGCTTACCAGTTGACCTGTTGATTAGCTCCAAACAGCCCTAAGCAGTCACTGTTCTGTCTGCCTATCCCAGTGAAATTGGAGAGACTCAAACACAGAGACACCTCTCAGCATTAGCTAGCATACCACATGCCTAAGGTCCATGGGACTGAAGTCCATGCTGTGGGAGATAGGAGGGAGGCGGGATCCCTGCCTGTCCAGCAATCAGCGAGGGGTAGCGAGGGGTAGGGCAGGGGGAAGCCAGGTAGACCCTGCTGTGCCTGCAAGTCTCTGCTGGAGCTCCAGCCAGGGAGCAGAGGGGAGGGGCCAGCCCTGCTGTGGAGCAGAGAGCCCCGCCCAGCCCAGAGAGCATGCTGGGATGCTGGGGGTGTCTGATTTATCTTAAACCAGCAAGGGGTCTGGGACAGACATTGCATAAACCACTTTGACCCAAATCAGTTAAGTCTGATACTACATTCAACCAGGTTTATCTCAAACTGGTTTCAGACATTTTCAAACTGGTTTATGTGCACTGAACATCTGTTCTGTTACAGGTTTAAACCAGTTTCTGTTTTGTTCAACCAGTTTGTGTGTAATGTCTGTCCCTAGCCAAACAGTTCAGTGAGCCACTTCACAAACTGATCTCCATCCTCCCTACATTTTATCTCCTTTGCAGAAACATTGATGAGTTTTACCTTGTGTTTTCCTTCCATTTCCCATCTGCTTTGTTTATACTCTGCATTTGGGTACAAATTATTCATTAGTTTTACTCATGTTTTGGTAGAGTTGGTGTAGACTCTCAGAGTATCTATCTTTGAGCTCCTGCCTCTGTTGTTTCTTATTCATGTTTACTCCTATCTACTGACATGCTGCATCTTCAGATCCTTACTTACACTTTTTACATGGTACAAATATAGTCCTTCTAGGAGTCCTTTTAGGATTTTGGAGTCCTTCCTATCTGTTGCTGATACATACCCAAATGATGCTGAAGCATCATGCACACTTGCCATTACAGCTAGTAGTATGTTTATTCTTATGTTTCCTTTTTTTAAGCAGCCCAGCTGTAATTTTTTAGTTTGGCACTGATTTAAAGAAGGTCTAGTTACATCCTCCTCTTAGTTTTTCTTCTTCTGTTTTCTGGTGTTTTTAAGTTTTTGATTTCAAAACAGCAAACTCACTTCTAACACCACCTTCAGAATTCAAGCATAAGAAGAGAGCATTAAAAACAGTGTAGCCTTCAGACTTAATCCTTTTCCACATATGTTATTCTCTCCCATCAAGCAGTTCTTGTATTGCTAGGCATGGCACTAAACAGGTTAAACACACACCTGTCTAGGATGGCTTAGACAGAGAAGATCCTGTCCTGAGCACCCAGGTAGAGTACATGACTCCAGGTTTTTCCAGGCCTATTTTTCTATGATTCCATAAGCATACTATCATGTCTCACTGTTGACAAGCTATCTATATGGCAACATTCTTTTCATCCCCAAACTACTTAGAATGTGTGGTATGCAACTGGCAGACAAAACTGGCAAAAAATTTTGCTTCCTTCTTGTTAAGTTGTTCATGTTGTACAAGAGAACTAAAAGGTGGCTTGCCATTGGTCACCCTGAGGTGAACAACTGGCTTCAGCCTGTGTTTGAGCCTAATTTGCATACTCACATAGCACCTTTTTTTTATAAATGAATTTTACCACCCAGGAGAACCATACCACCTTTTAGCTCTCATGTGCAACATGAACAGTTTAACAAGAAGGAAGTAAAATTCAGCAACCTGTATGCTGTCAGATATCTGGGGTGATCAAACTGCTACAGCCTTTGTTTGAGCCAAATTTGCATACTGACAGAGCAGCCTCTTTAAAATTAACTTTCCTACCCAGGAGAACCTTACCAGCTTTTAGTTCTCCTGTGCAATATAGAGTGTCATTTCTACTTGGGAGAAATTTTACAGTCTTTGAATTCTTCTTTGCCTCATAGGGCATTTGGGCCCAAAACCTTGCAATTTCTTTTTTTTTTTTTTTTGCAACTATCTAGTTGCTCTAATAAAAGATATCGCCTCTACCCCAAGAGTTTTGTCTGCCTATGCCTCTAGACCAACATGGCTACAACAAATATCCCTAGTATGCAACTTCTCATTGAAGTCATGCACTGTTATTCACATCAGCAGACAGGATGAGAGATGTTTTAAAAGCTAGAGAATAATAAATGATAAATAGGAAATAATTAATAATGCCCTTCCAGCTTGAATGCTGAGATTAATAATGACTTGTACTAAAATTCACAAATTTTCTGCATTCATGAACATTTTCATAAATATGTTGAGGTTTTCTACATGCCTATTTATAACAAGTAACAGGGACTCAATTTGAGTTAATCAAACTTAGCACTTTCATTTTTAAAAATGCTCAGAAATTACTTTTTCAAATCTGATCCTGTCTATTAAATATTTTTGTGTCTTTCAAGGACATCCTTTGGTGATGATTTTCAGCAGGGATAGAGACAGGGAAGAGGGTGTTTTATTGAATTGCTTGTTCTAATTTAATCTTTTGTTTTGAATAATATGCTTTCCTTGTTGAGGAAAGGTGGTGCATGAGTGGGTTTTGGGAACAGCCATGGCCGCTCTTTGAGACAGGGGAGTATGACTTGGGAGGCAGACTCCCCTGAGTGTGAGTAAAGGCAGTTGGAGTAGGTAGGATGGGAAGGAAGTTGATGGAGGTGGGAATAATTGTTTTCTTTACCTGAGGTATTGAATGTGGGCTGGGAAACAAGGCTGGGAGTGGTATAAGGATACTCTCCTTGGACAGTGGCAGAGGAGTAGAAAAGGGTGGACTGCTCTTGAATTTGGGGAAAATTGGGGGAAGTTTGCTTTTGTTGTACCTACCTAAATTAATATTTTATTCTGTTCCTATTTTTTTTTTTTTTTTTTTATTGTAAGCTGGCTTGAGGCTTTTCTTGGAAGGGTTACATATATCTCTAATACATTTTAAAAATAAAATGTGTTTTCACTAATACTTAAAAAGTACCAAGTATGAGAAAGGGAAGAAATTGGACATGAATAAAAAAATTACACTTTTTGGTTCCAAATACAGAGGCACCATGTGATAAATCAAGGAAGTTAAATTACTCCTGACAGTAATTTATTTATGTGATTTATATGCCACCTTTCCCAACAAAGACTTAAGGTGGCTTACACTAAGAGAACAAAATAACTAATAAAACAAGAGAGCAACAAGAGAAAAATAAGCAACAAGAAAACAACCTAAGAGAGAAACTAGAATGTTAACACAAAACAGGGACCTGCTAAAAAGATGGTTCTTAATTATGTAGGACCCAGACCATTTAGGGCCTTATAGGTCAAAACCAGTGCCTTGAAGTGCACCTAAAAAGTTAATGGAAGCTCGTGCACATGCTGAAGGACAAGAGCTATGTCCTCCTGGCAGCCCACCCCTGACAGAAGGCAGGCTGCCTTTCTCTGCACCAGCTGTACCTTGTGGCTGATTTCCAAGGGCAGTCCTGAGTAGAATTCATTGCAGTAATCTAGCTTTGAGGTTTTGAAGGTATGGATTGTAATGGACCAGTTATCCACCTAAAATACTCTGATCAGTTCAGAACACAAGAAAGAAATGAATTAGAGATAATTTTGGGGGAAAGACAATAGCGCAAATGGAAGTAAAGGGCTACAGAGATTTATTTATGGAAATACTGTAAAAATCCACCCTAAATATATACTGATTTACAAATATTTGAAGGTAGTAAATAAAATGATCTCAAGGACTGTGTCACAGGATAGAGTTCCCACGGATGGCCATGACAGCCCTAGGGCTCTGTGACCATGCCAATCTTGCCCAACGGGCATGCTTTTCCTCTCCTGCCGCATCTTGCTGTTAATTGTAATATAGGGAGGCTGCCCTCAAGTTTGTGTTTGGGAACAGTCCTGATGGACCATGCTAAACCCTGTGGGTTCTTGGACCCCTTTTTGGGTCTCGCTCAAAATGGATGCATCACGGGACACCCTCAGCCTTATGGGCTAGATGTATGGCTCCAAAACCACCCCTTTACCACACCCCAAGCCTCACAGATGGTGTTTAAATGTTGCCGCTCTGGGACCTCACTATAGCTCAGCCTTCTGTCATCACCAGGCTCTCTGCAGCCCTGTCTGCATCCACACTGGTGCTGGGCTCGCCACAGCCGCCCTGTCTCTGCACCCACACTGGTGCTGGGGCCTGCTTACCCCCTTTGTCACCACGCCCCCTGGTGCTGGGGTCCCCACGCTGTAGTGCACCACCCCAATGAGGTGTCCTTCTTCCCCAACAGCCTCAGCCCAATCCACCAGTTTATAAACAGCAACCAAAGTATGAGCCCCTGAGATATAACATAATACAAGCAGTTCAGGGTGCATTCTGTTCCTTTAAAAAAGTCAAATATCCCCCCAGCACTAAGTGCCTCGTAAACCAGGATACCTGGTGAGCTCCTGGATCCCCTTAATCCTAATTCCCTCATTAGCCTGCTGCCACGGTAACCTGCACTTTTGGGGTTCCTGCCTGACTGCTAGGGCCCTCTCTCTAGGCAGTTTCTGCCCTTAAAGGAACAGGCACCTTAGTGCCTTGTGACAGACTGCAGCAGGGTTGGAAGCTGGGACCTTTGGCACCATAGTATAGATTTCCCTGGAGTGATAAAGTAACTCAGTTGCCTGGCAGAAATATGCTACTAACTTCACTGTGAACCAACTCCCAAGGAAGTGCATGCCATATGATACTTCTTGGTCTATGTATAACATGTAGAGTCTAAGGGTATGTACTGTACAAGTAATCAGATAAAATCTAGTAAAGAACATTTTAAAGTTAATATTAGCAACACATTTTCAATGGCAAAATTGTTTGAAGTGAGTGATATTCTTTTATAGGAAACAACAAAGCTCTATAATTTGAGTAATTCATACTATATTGGATAGACTATATCCCAGAAGGGTAGAGGGATTGAAAAAGGTCACTAGTGACTTTGTACCTCCACTTTGTATTATTCTACAGATTGAGAGGTTAGGTAAATCAGTCAAGTGGTAAAAACAATGATAATCTTTTAAAGCATCTTCAGGCTGGGCTCTCAGCTAGGTTTTGATTTTTGTCTCTCAACATTTCATAGAAGAGCAAAGATGGAAATCGTAGAGACATGCAGGACCCGCTTCATTATGAGAAAAGGTACATACAGAGACATTCTAAGGCCAGTGAAACAAGAAAATGACTACAGATGAGGCAGAAAACCTAGAATCAAAAAAGACCTCTTAGAAAAAAATGGTAACATCTCAAGGAAGTAAAAGCTATTTTCTTCTATTCCTTAATCTCATTTAATAATCTTATTCATTTTCAGCTCCTTGTTACATGACGAAATGACTGATCTGATGGTGACATTTGAAAGCCTGTGGCGAAGTCTGATAACTCCATTCAAACTGACAAGAGGGTTACAAATTATGGAAAGTTTGCTGTCAGCATAGCAGAGATGGATTTTTTTTAAAAAAAACCTTTGTACTCAAAGGTAATGAGATCTTTAACAAAACCATTCTTTTAAGAATATTTTCTTTTCCACTTGCAGTTGTCAAGGCATATAACTGTTCAGCAGCAAGTTACATTATTACTTAAAATAAATCTCTTAAAGGTCATGGATTTTGTAGATTTTTTTTAAATGTGTTAGTTAGGAAATGGTTCATTTACCAGTTAAGAAGAAATTAAAATTAGCTCCAGGAGGTCAGTATATAGGCAGCCTTCACACAGCAGGATGTACTGGGATTTTACATTTATAGGAAATAGCAAAGTCCATTTTGTAGGATAAATGTTTTTTGTGTGAATCGTTTCAGAGGGTAGTAAAATTTTACATCAACCATTCCAGAATTTCACATATTACATTATTTACTTAATAGATGCATCAGGAACTACAGCCACAAGGATTACTTTACTTCTGCCATTTTCCTCTATACATATTGACATGTGTTTATTTTTATTTCTTTAACATTAACTAAAAACATTTAAGAAGAGAAACATAAAGGTGCTACTAGCAAGAGGAAAATAATTAAAACATGAGTTAACAGCTCAGCAAAAATATCTAACTTCTTGTGTCCTGAAAATGCAATTTCTGACATTCAAAGAGCTTTCCCATTCATGTCTTTAAATAAAATATATTTAGCTCAGTAGAGAAAGGGGCACATTCTGAAGTCTCATATATTAGTAGTATTCTAAGGCTAGGGACAGACATTACACATAAACCAGTTTAAATGATCAGAAACTGGCTTAAATCTGTAACAGAACAGATGTTCAGTGCACATAAACCAGTTTCAAAATGGCTGAAACTGGTTTGAGATAAACCTGGTTGAATGTAGTATCAGACTTAGCTAATTTGTGTCAAACTGGTTTATGCAATGTCTGTCCCAGACCCCTTCCTAGTTTAACTTAAATCAGAGTCCCCCAGCTTCCCAGATACTTTGCAGCTCTGGGCGGGGCTCTCTGCTCCAGAGAGCTGGCCTGGCCCCTCCCCTCTGCTCCCTGGCTGGAGCTCTGGCAGAGACTACAGGTACAGGGGTATCTGCCTGGCTTCCCGCTGTTCCCCGCTCCCCCTCACCACTCCCTGCTCAAGCAGGGATTCTCCCCTCCCCTCTGCCTCATGCAGACACCTTTCAGCATTTGTTAGCATACCACATGCTGGCTATGGTCCGTGCTGTGGGAGACAGGAGAAAGGCAGACATGATAGTATCAGCTTAGGACTTTTTGGAGCTAATCAACTGGTAGCTGGTAATGTCCCTCTGTTTCCTCCTTGGAAAAAGTTGTTTAAGAAGAGATCAAATTAATGAGGATTTTGGTTTTTTTGATGGTCTGATAAATGCTAACAACTCCCTGTGTAGCTCCCTGATGTGTAACTCAATGCTCTGTTATCAACAGCGGAGCGGAGGAAAGTCCCCTTCCTAATCAGAGCATCCTGCTGGAGCCTGGCCACGCCCCCCCTCCCCCTCTTAGCACTTTGGAAGGGAAAGGAGGTCTGCTCTAGTGACCCCCAGCTTCTAGCCTGAGTCACTGCAGGCATGTGTCTGCATTTCTGGAATGAAAAGGGAATATCTATCCACCTCCAAATCAGTTCAAGCTTGGTAGGTTAAACTAACCTGCAAAGATTGAATCAATTCAGACTCAGGCTTTTTGAATGTCTGTCCCTAGACTAAGAAGCCAGCATTCCTCTAGCCTGAAAAGCAGCCCTCTTTTCAGCATTCCCTATATAGAGCATCCATGTATTGTTCTGTTTCAGTCTGAGAAGAGACATGAATATAGAAAATATCCTGCATTTGACCAGTTCTTTTGGATACTATGGGTGCGTACAACTGTTCATCATACCTAGTCTATAGTCACAGAACTTAGTTTAAGCTGAATGAACACAGACTGAAAGTGATGTGAACAGCTGTTCACAAGTGCCAGAAGCTACACAGGGAACCTGGTGTAAGTAATTTGGGGTGGGGCAGGAGAGATCAGGGGACTAGCAGGTCTGCGGGGGGGGGGGGGACAGGGGGAAGAGGGGAGTGGGAGGAACACAGCCCTGGTGGTGGGGTGAGCAACTGGGCTTTCCAGCCCCAGAACTATACACCAAAGACATACAAACGTTTGACAGGTGTGAGTTAACCCATTCCCAATCTAAGCTAGTTTGCTTCAAGTGAACTAACTCACCTCCTCAGGTGAATTAACTTAGATCAGGCCTGCCATTTTTTGCCTAATTTAACCTGTCTGAACACCTGCACTGAATGGGCGTTTAAATCAACCTAGTTAGGTCAATCTAAATGTAACAGCTGTATGTACCTCATCAGAGAGATGCAGAAGACACAAAATCAGCTGCATAACAAAAAGTAAAAATAACAAAAATGTCTCATCATACAAGCACAGTACTAATATATTGTCTCATCACTCACTTAGAAATATTTACTCTGAAATGTTATGAAGAACATTATCAACTCCTCTGAAGTCTTGTAGTGTTTGGCATATCATGGATAGTTGGCTTTCAATTAACCTGCCTTTTGGTATTAACTTTCTTTTTTTTTATTTGCATTCACACCAATAGTCTACCAGCTGTCTAGTCCATAGAAGCTCAAGAACCTTTTCATACTCTTGAATGTTAATGCATAAAAAAAAATTTGCAGAAAAAAATTACATTTAAATGAACTTCAGGTTACTCCACATACTAAGTTTCCTGGAATTCTCTTAGAATCACTAAAATAATCTTACAATTATAAGAATACAGTTAAAATTGAGGAAAAAAATCTGTGCATCTTGTTTCAGATTCTATAAATAAAATAACTGAAGAAAGTTAACAGAATTCTTACCACAGCTACTTTCATTATAAAGTCATATTTTGTAAGGCTAACAAAAAACCATATGAGGTGATAGAACAAACTGGTAATGAGGAAAGGTGTGAAAATGAAAGAAAAATAGAAGAGAACATAAAAAGTTTTACTTACACTTTTACTCCTGGCATGCAGAGCACAGATATTCTGGTTCATGATGTTTATGTTACTGAATCTGAAGGGTTCTGTAGGCTTCAAAAGTAGGGATTCACTGTCCAGCCCATTCAAATGCCAGCTGCAATGAAGTAATGTTTTCAATTAGTATCAAAGTCTATATACTACTTCTACAATACCAAGTTCTGAATTGTTTGCTTTTCAGTACATGAAAATTGCATACATCCGTATTGTCTATCAAGAATGGTTCTTTCAAAATATATTCAACCATAACAATCCATATATGTAAGGACTGTTACATGGATGAAAGCTCTTGATAAACAAATGTTCATCACTAGATAATAAGTATATGCTAACATAAAGTGCAACGAATTGCAGATTTTCTGAAGGATACTTTTTCCCCTTTCCCAAAGATTTAACTTAATTATTATATTCTTAACAATGGAACAGGTCTTGTTTGGTATCTTCATTTAGGAGAAACTGCTATTCAGACAAGCAGATATAGTTTAAATTCAGGATGAGAAAGTCATAATCAGTGACATTTTCAAAGAAATTCAAGTCAACCATTGGGTACCTTTTATAGGCATCCAAGCAGCATCCTTTATCTGGATAAGTATTCTGCATGCAGCAGTTATCAAGGAGAACCAGCAATAAAGGAAAAAATGTAGCTTGCCAGAATGAGGCAAGTCAGAGATTTATAATTTCACTCAGACTAGATCTACCCTCAAGATTCTCTCAGGCATAGCTGTCAGCCCGAGGTAGGATGAGGGGTGATCTCACACTTACAAAACTGCACCAGTAGAAACCCCAGCGTAAATACAGTTATACCAATACAATTGCATTTCTGCCAACATAGTTTATTTCCCTTGCTGGCAAAAGTGTTATTTTGTGAGGATACACTTTCCAAGTATAGTCTAGTTGTATAGTTATACAGTACTGGCAAATCACTCATAAAGTAGACCTGGCTTCAGTCTGGCCCAAGTTCCCCTCAGAGACAATTCCAAATATCCAAGAAAGAGAGAAAAACCTAAATGCCCAGATGCTTAGACTGAAACAATTTTCACATAAATTTTATCAGCAAAAATCTCCAATTCAAAGAAAACACAAACATTCCTTTATAGCAATCTTGGTTAATGTTTTTCACCATGTCATGAGCAAAAGGAATACATGAAAATATTCATATGTATTTTTCCCCACAGGAAAAGAGTATCACATATATTGATTAACTTTTAATTCCCCTCCTAAAGAAATCTATTTTATATGGTGCTTTATGCACAAATGTGTGTGCAAGACCATACTAATTTTTTTAAATTTTATGCGAATTTAATTTTTTTTGCAAAAGTATGCCTTCTCACCAGAAAAATCACAAATAGGCCGTTTTAAATAGGCACAATCCTTTTAAAATAGATAAATAGTTTGTCTATATGTAAAAATAAATAAATAAATAAATAAACAAACTGTCACAGTCACGGGAGGACAACCCCCCCCCATACAAGTTTTTTTTATTTTTTTGCAACTTTAAAACACCAAAAACATACCGTACCTTATTTGTACACGAACTAAGTAAATGCATAGAAAAAAGCAGATAGCCAAAACCCTGTTCTCATTGGGAAGATTTGCTTTGAGAATGCAGGTTATAGAATTTCCTCATGATGAAAAGCTTAGGGACTGCATATCTATTTGATGTGCACCAATGGTAGCCACATGGTCTTCAGAGAATCTTCACAGACACACGTCTCTTGTTCCTAGCAATTACATGCTTGTCTTAAGAAAATCTAAATTTGTGAATTTCATTCCATCCACAGAATTGCCCCAGGACCTCCTGATTTGCCCCGGGCCCACCTGCCGCTGGCAGTAGGTGGCAGCACCAGCCTCCTGTGATCCAGGTGGCAGATCAGGGGCCCTCACCCCCGAAAGCAATCTGACACAGCTCCCGCAGCCCCCCTCAGGGTGCAGACAGGACCCAATCTGCCTGCCAGGTGACAGGAGGCTGGTGCTGCGGGCTGGGACCAGCACCGGGCACAGCCCATGTCAGGAAGATAGGTGCTGCCACTGGACCCAGCCAGCAGCACCAGCCACCTGTCATCTGGCAGGCAGACTGGGGGTTCGCCTGCACCCCCAGAAGGGCTGCAGGGGCTCTGTCAGACTCCTCCTGGGAGTACAGGCCCCAATATGCCACCTGGATCACACCAGGAGGCTGGTGCTGCCACTTGGGGCAGCAGCAGCACCGATCTTCCCGGCGCTGGGTGCGGCCCGCACCCAACACTGGTCCCAGCCAGCAGCAGTAGCCTTTTGTCATCTGACAGGCAGATCAGGGGGCCCGCACCACCAGGAGGAGTTCAGCACAGCCCTGCAGCCCTCCTAGGAGTGTGGACAGGCCCTGATCTGCCTGCCGGATGATAGGAGGCTGCTGCTGCCAGCTAGCCCCAGCGCTGAAGCGCTACCTTCAAAACTCAAAACATTTCAAAACTTTCAAAATGTTTTGAGTGCCCGTTTTCTTTTGAAGCTGTTTTGAAGGCTTTTTTTGTCATTTCGATTTTGCTGTTTTGAGCTCAAAATGCATCGAAACAGCTTCGAAATGAAACACTGGGTGAAGTTTCGCACAGCCCTACTGAGCAATCCTCCCATATTACATAGTTTGCACATATTACACACAGAATCAAGAAGAAAGAATAAGTGGGATGCCATACAAGCAATGTTGAGTCCAACATCTACCTGATCAAAAAGAATGGTAATCATTGCCTATTCCAGCAGGATGTTCAGTGCTTGGAGTCATTTTATGGCAGCTAGTCATAAAATGAACTAGGGAAACTCAATCAGCTAGTCTAATTAACCATACCTGGTACTACACAAAACATATGCAAAGGATCCAAGGTTTTTATACAAGAAATTATGAAAAAAGGCCTTTTTTTTTCTGCTGAAAAGGACAGAGGCCCTTTAAAACAGGGAGAGGGGGACCTGTCTCAAAGATCCCTTTTTCTGTTAGGGTGAAAAGCTGCCATAAACAACAGATGATGGTAATATAGTCATGGCATGTGACAGTGCACAGGGACACCTGAGGCAGCAGCCCAAGGGGAGCCAGTGGCCTGGGAGGCCCCGACCATGAGGAACATCTCAGCCAAGGGGACAAGGACCAGGCCCTGGAGTCATGAGTTTGTTGGGGAAGGGATTCCCACAGGAGAGGGGAGCTACCTTGGCTGTGAGGCAGTTAATCCTTGGGGAAACTTGAGCTAACTGGTTGTTGAGGCGCCTTATATTTTGTGGGACCGTCTTTCCTAGTCTGTAACACTGAGCCTTATATTTTGTGGACATTTTAACTGTGTATATTAGTCATTTACTAGAGTGTTAAGTATAAACCTCTTAAGGGACACTGTTGGGACTCCTTCCCTGTTGGGTATATGTACTTACCTATACTTACCTGTGTATATTTGTGTTTTGACTGTTGTTTAATACTGTGTATACATGCCCACCTGCAATTAACTGTTGGTTGTCAATTTTTGACCGACTGTCAGTCAACATATTGCTTGGAGCTACCTGGAGGGGTGTAATCTTTCAGCCTTTCTTTTGTGTGTGTGTGTAGTTTATTAACAGCAATTTCTATTCATTTTTGTATATATTAATAAATCTTTATATAGTTAAGTATCTCTTGTCCTGGCCTTACTTTATAAGGAGTAGAGGGATCTGGCCTGCATATTACATAGCCCTCTCACAGCACTCCTGCCATCCCTTCTATCTGGAGAGGGGAGCACAGTACTTGGGTGCACCTGGGTTACATTTATAATTGGCAGGTTTTTGCCAAAACTTCACCACATGGCTAACTGCCACCATGGAGTCTGTAGATGTTTGAGTTAAAAAACAAAAGCTGCAAAATTCTAGGTGTGTATAGTAAGTTTGTAGGGATCATCATCAGGGACCCAGGTTTTCTGTTTGCCACAGGCAAATGTGGATTTTCTCCTTTAAAGGAGAAAAATGCAGGAAACCACAGGTCTCCTCTTGCAGGCTGGCAGAGTTCCAGCCTACAAGAGGCTGCTTGGGGCTAAGGGAAGTGGGACACAGGGAGCGCCATGTGCACTTGTGTGCACACACACATGCATATGGCTGAGAATACAGTCTCAGGCAGCGGTGGAGAGCAGCTCCCACAGGTAAGCTGTATGGGGTTGGGGTGGATAGGCGACTCATGCGGGGGGTGTGGGAGGGTAGAATGAGGTGATAACGACAGTCATGGTGAGAGAGAGAGTGGGGTAGGGTTGGCAGCTGGGGCTGGGGGTGCTGCCAGTGCCCAGGGCCAGGGTGGGAATGAGCAACCATGGGACCCAGCCAGGGAGCAAGATGGAGCCACAGGGGCTGGCTCCCCATGAAACATTGGGGGTGCGTGGAGGGGCACATGTCCCCCACCACATTTGTGTTCCCACAGTGAGGTGCAGGGCTGCAGTCTGGCCACCTCCACAGCCCAGTACATGGGACTTGGCGTGGGAAGGTGGAGCAGGGCAGGGAGTCTTGATGCTGCTGCGACCACCAGGAGCCCTGCATCAGCTGTGTTGCCATGGCAAGGTGCCCCGTGCCCACCTGGCAGCAGCAAGGGCAGCAGTGGCACAGAATTGTGCCTCCCCCCCTGCCCCACTACTGCTTGGTGGGCAGGGGGTGCCTCACCTTGGTGGCACAGCTGGTGGTGGGCTCCTGGAGGCAGTGCCAGCATCAAACCTCCCTGCCCTGCTCTGCCCTTCCATACTGGGTCCTGCCTGCTGGGCTGTGGAGGCCCCCAGGGGAGGGCAGCAAGGTGGGGAACCCTGATCCCCACAGCGGGCAACCTACATTGTCTCCCACCCACCACAGATTCTACTCAGCTCTGCTGCAACCATGCCACCCACACGGGGAAAAGAGACCTCCTGTGCACATGGCAGCTGGGGCTCAGGCACCCATGCAGCAGGGAATGAGCGGGATGGTCCCACAGCCCTGGCTGGGGGCCCCCCTCTGTTGGCAGGGAGGCAGGGGGCTGTGGGGCAGAAGTAAGAAGCACCAGCAGGGATGGGGGACTGCAGGTTGGGAGTGAGGGGCACTGGCAGGGACAGGAGGCTGCCGGGTAGATCGAAGTGAGGGACACCAGCAGGGCTGGGGGCAGGGGAGAGAGTTGTGTGTTGGGAATGAGGAGCACTGGCATGGCCAGGAGACTTGTGGGTCAGGAGTGAAGGGTGCCAGCAGAGCTGGGGGGTCTGTGGCTTATGAGTGAGGGGCAACATCATGGGCAGGAGCAGGGCACTAGCATATCAGGGCTGCTCAGCACCACAAAAGCAGGGGAGGGGACAGCCACAGCTGGACCCATGTCCTGGTGACTGAAGGAGGCAATGGGAGCTCTTATCTCTCATGATTAAAAAGAAAACAAAATCAAATGCCAAAAATACAGTTATTTAGAATTTATTTTTATTATAATGACTGAGGCACTGGTAGGCTTCCAAATTGCTTTGAAATTGTAACTCTATCAATATTTCAACTGATACCTATATATATTGGGATGTTTCATTTTAATAACAGAAAAATGTGGATTTGGGGGGTTTTAATCAGAGAATTTTGAATTTTTATCAGAAGATTTGAGAACTTTAAACAGAGAAAACCAGGATCCCTGACATACACGTGTAACCTTTGCAAAATCTACAACTTTCATTTCCAACATACTACTATAGAGTTTACATTAAATATGCTTGCTTCCAGTCTCTCTACAAGCTACCAGCTTCTTCCTACCCTCTAACACAAACTTTTCTGAAAGAAAAACAACAAAACAGTTTAACTCCAGGCCTTTTATTTAAAACCCATTTGAGGAAAAAAACAGGAATTGGAAAATGTATATTTCAGCCCTAAAAGCCAGATACTAAATGGTTTTTAGATGTTTAAGTCCCACTAAAATCAGTGCAAATTAGGCAACTTTGTGGTCTTCTCATCTGTCCTTCCAGTGAGCGAATGTGGACGACGCCGTGAGACCTACATCAGAGAGGTCAACTTGCAGCTTCAGAAATGGCGTCTCGAGGCGGGCTTCGGCTTTTTGGACCACGACCCATACTTCAGGACAAGAGACAAGCTCTGGTGGGATGGGCTTCACCTCTCCCCCAAAGGTAAGTGTGTGTTCTCTTTCAGGTTGGCTGATCTCCTCCGGCAGGATTTAAACTAGGCTCATTGGGGGAAGGGGAGGATGAGGATGGAGGGAGCTACGGAACACCGAACCAAGAGTCACCCACAAGAACAGCCCAGCCAAGACAGGTGACAAGCACAAGAAATACCCAGGTAAGAGACAAGGGCCCAGATAGTCCAGGGATTAGGAGGGCAGTGCATGCACCTTCAGGAGGCCTTAAATGCCTCTACATCAGTGCTCATAGTATGGGGAACAAGCAGGAAGAACTTGCTGTCCTGCTAGCTAACACAAACCTAGACATAGTGGGGCTCACTGAAACTTGGTGGGATCCAACACACAACTGGGTGGTGAACGTCAAGGGCTATAGGCTGTACAGGAGGGATAGAACAGGGAGTAAAGGTAGGGGTGTGGTGCTCTATGTCAAAGAGCAATACACAACCTCAACAAACAACACTGGGTCACAGGAGGGGCAGACTGAAGTGCTCTGGGTCAGAATACAGCGGGGTCAGGGGGAAAGGGACTTAATGGTGGGTATCTACTACAGGGAGAACAGCTAGATTGGGAATTCTCAGGTCAGCTTGGGGAGGCAGTTAAATCAAAGGATGTGGTGATCATGGGTGACCTAAACTATCCGGACATCTGCTGGGAAGAGCAGTCAGCCAGGTCTGACCGCTCACGTAGGTTCCTAGTCAAGTTACAGGACCTCCATCTAACCCAGGAGGTGCACAGTCCCACCAGGGGAAATGCCTTGTTGGACCTGGTCCTGGCCACAGGCAACGACCTGGTGAGGGGACTGCGGGTGCTCAACCACCTGGGTGATTACGATCATCGCCTACTGGAAGTCACCATCCAGTGCAGGGTGTCAAAGGCCTGCAGCAAGGCAGAAGCCCTGGACTTCAGAAGGGCCAATTTCAATGAGTTAAGGAGACTAGTCGGGGAGGCTCTGAGGTCCTGGAAGGGAGGGGAGTTGGGAGTCCAAGAGTTGGGAGTCCTTAAGGAGACAATCCTCCAAGTCCAAAGCGTGACAATCCCAACATGGATCAAAGGGGGCAAGAGTGCTAAAAAGCCCCCATGGCTCACCAAAAGCATCCAGGAACGTCTCAAAGCTAAAAAGGAGGCGTACACCCAATGGAAGGGAGGGGCCATCACCAGAAAGGATTATACCTCCTTGGCTTGAGATTGTAGTGGGGCTGTTAGGAAACCTAAGGCAGAGATGGAACTGGGACTAGCAACCCGGATCAAGTATAACAAGAAGTCCTTTTTTAAATACATAGGGGGTACAAAGAAGGTACTGGGTAACATGGGGCCTCTGCAAGACATGCTAGGAAATCTGGTGATCACACCAGACGACAAAGCTAATCTCTTTAACAATTTCTTTGCCTCCATTTTTCTGAGCAGGAACCAGGTCATCCCCCCCACCGGGATCCCTGACAGTCCCAGGGGAGGCACAGCCATGCCCAGGGTCAGCAAGGACCTAGTCAGGGAACTTCTGGAGGAACTAGATGTGTTCAAATCAGCAGGTCCTAATGATCTCCACCCCAGAGTACTGAAGGAATTAGCAGAGAAGCAGAGGTCATTGTGGGACCCCTGGCACGGCTTTACGAGCACTAGTGCTCTGGCGAGGTGCCAGAGGACTTGAAAAGGGCCAATATGGTCCCCATTTTCAAAAAAAGGAGGAAGGAGGACCCAAAAAACTATAGGCCTGTTAGTCTTCCCTCAGTCCTGGGGAAGCTCTTTGAGAAAATTATCCAGGAGCACAACTGCGAGGGACCAGCAGGGGAGATTATGCTTAGGGGCAACCAACATGGGTTCATTAGAGGCAGGTCCTGTCAGACCAACCTGGTGGCCTTCTATGACCAGGTCACAAAAGCCTTAGACGCAGGTGTCGCGGTGGACGTAGTCTTTCCGGACTTTAGGAAGGCCTTCAACACTGTTTCCCACCCCATTCTCATTAAAATATGAGGGGACTGTGGTGTTGATGCCTACATGATCAGATGGGTCGCTAATTGGCTGGAGGGCCGCACCCAGAGAGTGGTGATGGATGGATTATTTTCTACCTGGACAGATGTGGGCAGTGGGGTTCCCCAGGGCTCAGTCCTCGGGCCCGCACTATTCAACATCTTCATCAGTGACTTGGACAAGGGGTTGAAAAGCACCTTGTTCAAATTCGCAGATGACACTAAGATGTGGGGAGAAGTGGGCATGCTAGAAGGGAGGAATAGGCTGCAATCAGACCTGGACAGGTTACAGGGGTGGGCAGATGAGAACAGGATGGGTTTCAACACTGACAACCTGGAGAAGAAGAACCAGCAGCATACCTACAGGCTGGGAAACTCCCTTCTCATCAGCACAGAGGCAGAAAAGGATCTTGGAGTCATTATAGACTCCAAGATAAATATGGGCCAACAATGTGGGGATGCAGTCAGGAAAGCTAACCACACCTTGTCACGCATCCATAGATGCATCACAAGCAGGTCCGAGGAGGTGATCCTCCCCCTCTATGCGACACTGGTCAGGCCACAGTTGGAGTACTGTGTCCGGTTCTGGGCACCACACTTCGAGAGGGATGTGGACAGCATCAAGAGGGTCCAGAGGAGGGCCACTTGCATGATCGGGGGCAACAAAGCAGGCTCTACGAGGGGAGGCTAAGGGACCTGAACCTGTTAAGCCTCCACATGAGAAGGCTGAGAGGGGATCTGGTGGCTGTCTATAAACTGACCAAGGGGGACCAGCAGGCAATGCGAGAGTCCCTGTTCCCCCGAGCACTACCGGAAGTAACAAGGCATAATGGCCATAAGTTGATGGAGAGTAGATTCAGGCTAGATATCAGGAGGCACTACTTCACAGTCAGGGCAGCTAGATCTGGAACCAACTGCCAAGGGAAATGGTGCTCGCTCCTACCCTGGAGGTCTTCAAAAGGAGGCTAGGTAGACACTTAGCCGGGGTCATTTGACCCCAGTATTCTTTTCTGCCCATGGCAGGGGGTCGGACTTGATGATGTGCTCAGGTCCCTTCCGACTCTACCATCTATGAAACTACGATGATCTGGACCCAAACCCTTTATCCACTACTACAGTAAAAACCTCTCACGAAAATAGTTTTCCTGAGTTGTAGCTAAGTGAGAAGAGCGCGAATTCAACATTTGGCATCTGTTGGCCACTTCTTACTTCAGAATGCAATCAAAATATTTAAAAAGAAAGTAACACTAAAAAACACTATCCAGTATGGCTATTGACAGAAGTGGAAAAAATACAAAAAAAACAAAACACAAAAAGCCGCACTTTACTGAAAGAAGTAGCACATTAGTTTGCCCTGGGTCTGTAACATCTGTATAGGTCAGGCACTTCAGTGGGGGTTTTTAGCACTGTTATCTAAAGCTGACTCAATCGGATATTAGATAAAAGCACCAAAAAAAGCCCCTCTGAAGAGCCCAATCTATACAGGTGTTGGGATAGCTGGCTCCAACTAACATGATGCCTCTTCTGGGCATGAGCTGCACTCAGCATGGGGGTGCACAGAGTTTAAAGCACCATTTTTTGGGTGGGGGCATTATGGCCATAAGCAGTCTACATGTTTTAAAGCAGGACAATCTAAATTCTTCTATTTCTCAGTCTCAGCAAATGATAGTGATTGAGCCTTCATAACCACTTTCAAGAACCATTTTTTCCATTTGAAAATATCAGAGCACAAAACAGCCAAAAACAAAAAACAGGTGATACATTCTTTTAACCTGGAGATTTGTTCAAGGGGTTTAAATAATAAACTTGACTGTTTTAGACTACTTCCAACTGCATTCAGCCAAGATATATCATTACACCCATTATTACTTAACCTTTAAAACAACAAAAGCTAATGATAATGGAAATGCTTCCACCAGCAGGTTTATCAATTATTAAGTATCTCTGTGGGCTGACCAGTTCTAGGGGTTAGGAAGTGACAACATAAAAAAAGTTTCACTTGTGTATTTTATTCCTAAATAAAGCTCAAAACATTGAGTTAATGATGCTTCTATACAGCTGGGAAGCTGAGTAAACATAAGGTTCATACTAAGCAGAAAACTGGAAGTTATTTTAGGAAAATGGAAGAGCTTACAGATAAAAACACTAGAGGGGATATTGAGAGAAAGGAGAGGTACCAGAAAGGGAAAAAATTGTAAGACACTAAAAGTATAGTTGGGCTGACTGGCCAGCTTCTGGTCTGAACCAAAATCTTTAAAAATTAAAGAAGCCCATGTACTATGTGGAATATAGATCCATGACAGGTATAAAATATATAGAAGGATATATACATAAAACATATATGAAAGATATATTATTAAAAAGATAAAAGAACTAGAGAGCCAAGAAAAGCAAATCACCAACAAGTATTTGAAGAATACTATTGAGAGATATCTATTGGAGTGATATCTGTGAGCAATTCTTTACATACTGTCTGTTATTCAAAATAATTTTAAAACATTGTACAGACTAAGAATGACTTTTCTTTTACTTAAACATGACCTAATTGGGAATACATCTTAGAACATCTTAGAACTTCAACTATTTTTATTTCAGAAGTGCTCAAAGTCTCTGTTGCCCTAGGGCCCTGGGCAGATGACGAAGCCATGAGGAAAGCCAATGGCACTTTATCGTGCATCAGCAGATGCATGACGAATAGGTCCAAGGAGGTGATACTTCCCCTCTATCGGGCACTGGTCAGACTGCAGTTGGAGTACTGCGTGCAATTCTGGGCGCCACAATTCAAGAGGGATGCGAATAACCTGGAGAGGGTCCAGAGAAGGGCCACTCGTATGGTTAAGGGCCTGCAGACCAAGCCCTACGAGGAGAGACTAGAGAAACTGGACCTTTTCAGCCTCCGCAAGAGAAGGTTGAGAGGTGACCTTGTGGCTGCCTATAAGTTCATCACAGGGGCACAGAAGAGAATTGGGGAGTATTTATTCACCAAGGCACCCCCAGGGGTTCAAGAAATAATGGCCACAAGCTAGCAGAGAGCAGATTTAGATTGGACATTAGGAGGAACTTCTTCACAGTTAGAGTAGCCAAGGTCTGGAAAGGGCTCCCAAGGGAGGTGGTGCTCTCCCCTACCCTGGGGGTCTTCAAGAGGAGGTTAGATAACCATCTAGCTGGGGTCATCTAGACCCAGCATTCTTTCCTGCCTATGCAGGGGGTCGGACTCGATGATCTATTGAGGTCCCTTCCTACCCTAACATCTATGAATCTATGAGTCTATGTAACATTTGAAGTGCTTCAAATGTGAATGAAGCACTCAAAAGGGTAAACAGACAGCTGTACACACCCCATAAAACACTCCTAAAAAGGTTAAAAGTGCTCCAGAAATAACCCTGAATGAAACTATTTGGAAGTATTTCATTCTGAAGTGATTCTGGTTACATCTACAGGCCCAACAGAGCATGAAAGGGATTGCTAAGTAGGGCTGTGCAAAGCTTCGGTCCCTGATTCAATTCAGCAGAGATTCGGCCCAATTTGGTGGCTGAATCTCCGAATCTGAATCAAATCAGAGGAGCATTTAATCTCTCTGAATCAAATTGGAACTTTTTGGAAAGATTCGGTGATTTAGACATAGACACAGCTTTAAATGTTTTTTCTACATACCACTAGGGTAGCAGGTGGATCATGAATGCTGAGATGTTGAGGCAGATGGAGCATCCCACAGAAGCACGGGGGGCTCCCCAGCACACTCGGCAGCAGACCCAGAAGTAGACCAGAAGCACTTCTGGTCCTCTTCCGGGTCCGCTGGGGAGACTGTGGGGGGGGCCCCCTGTGCTCCCCTGTCTCAGCGACTGGTGTCTCCAGGGTCTGAGGGAGCACCTGAGGTCTCCCCGCAGCTGATCACTGAGCCAGGGGAGTGCAGGGAAGGGCCCCCCCCGCGTGCTCCCCGGCAGACCCAGAAGTGGCCCGGAAGTACTTCTGGTCTACTTCCAGGTCTGCTGCCGAGTGCACTGGGGAGCCCCCCACGCTTCTGTGGGATGCTCCATCCACCTCAGCATCTCAGCATTCATGAGCCACCTGCTACCCTAAAGGTATGTAGAAAAAACATTTAAAGCTGTGTCTATGTCTAAATCACCAAATCTTTCCAAAGAGTTCCAGTTTGATTCGGAGAGATTAAATGGTCCTCTGATTTGATTCAGATTCAGAGGTTCAGCCACCGCATCGGGCTGAATCTCTGCTGAATCGAATCAGGGACCAAAGCTTTGGGGTGTGTGTAGGGTCTCTGGTTCCCAGTTCTCACACGGGGGTCTCAGCCATCCTCAACAATCTCTGGAGTCTGAGGCATGCAAGAATGAATTCTTCCACAGCTTTCAAACTCCAGAACCAGAAGACTAGAGGCTGAAAGCACAGGAGAGCACTCATTGGCTGTCCACCCTGTTCTCCCTTTTTCCAATAGGGGAGCAGAGTCAGAGAACCAAGCAACCCATTGCACCCCCTCTGGCTGCCGGGAATACCAATGCATGTTATTACAGTGATTTTGAAGCACTCCAGTGGGTGGTTGAACTTCTCTGTCTATAGTTGAAACTTTCATTTGAAATATGCTTCAAAGTGAAGCAGCATTTGCAAGCCTTCAAAAGTTAATTCTCTCCAGAGCCTCAGTGTTGCACAAATCCAGCAGCCAATGGCATGGCTTGCTCTGAAGAAATTACAATCTGAAAGCATTGATGACATACTTACTCTTAGTGAGAAATTTCTTTTACTGCATGTAGTAAATATTACCTGTGGAGTAAAGCATTTTACAGTACTGGTGATGGCAGAATCTAACAGAACATATTTCCTATTTGAGTGGCACAGGTTGGTTGCTGTTGGCCAGTTACGCTGCACTGGGATAATTTCAGGTACTATTATTTACTAAAAGCAAATTTTCATGTCAATATATCTAACAGAAAATCAGTACAAATAGGACTAAATTAAGCCATTAAAATTCAATGCAATCTTCAAATCAAATAGATAAATATTTGTAGGAACAGCCCCTTTGATTCCTTCTAAATCACCATGTCACACCATAACTACTAACCTGTACTCAATCCTTTATTTTAGTTTCCCTTTTTACCTCACTCTCATCCTAGCATACATATACACTGAGATACCCAAGGCATGGAAAATTATATTTTAAAACTCTCATTTCTTTCACTACAATATGCCCTCTTCCAGTCCTACCTAAGTATCCAACCAAGGTAGACATTATCAAATGGTGAAAATATGTGCCAGCTGGGAAGAGACAAGAGAAATGAGTTATGAAAAGTACTGTATGATCAGTGTCATAAGCAATCTCCATTACTGTTATAGCACGGTCCTCCAGAGGCACTACACTGCTGGCTGGCCTTGATTTGTGTGAAAGCTGCAACCACTGAACTACCTTCTCCCTGTTCCTGTTTATTTGATTCACACACAGCAAAGACACAAAAAAATATTTTTACAACCTAGTTTATGACTTCATTCCACTGTGTCCAAAATATTCATTACAGGGTCTATTATTTCTGTAGAACGACCCAAAATTAAACAAAATCCAATAAAAATTCTATACCTACAAAAGTCCATGAAAAAAATCTCAGACATTATATTAAAATCAAAGAACAATTAAATGCCAAAGTCTGTAGTAACTTTCAAGCTGTTCAGTGGAAATCCCAGGGCTCTAGAATTGCAATGAACATAGGACAGTGCACAATATTTTTTTCAGACAAGACCTCCAACATTTGCAGATGAATACCAGCTGATGTATAATCCAAAAGGATTGCAACTACTTCTTGCTTAACATCATAGATCAAGTCTTGAAAAATGTGACTTTAAGCAAAACAATGTTAAGCAAATCCAATTACACCATAGTAGTTACCTAATAGCAGGCGGCGGACAAACAACATTATAACCAAACAATGTGCAACTTTAAATGAGTATGTTCTCTAATGGATCAGTGATGTAATAACAAAACAACGTTAACCGGGACAACATTAAGTGAGGTACCTGTACTAGGGAAATTTACTTACAGTTTGAAGCCAATAGAAATATAGTATTTGCTTCATTTCAGTTGTGTGGTACAGAAAATAGGTAGAAGTGCATTTGCAAAATTCCAAACTGAATTGACACTGTACATTGCTAATGGTCTCCATATCCACACTTTTAAAAATAATTTGTTAAAAGGGACATTGATTTCAAAGAGGAATTGATGCTGTCAAAACCATTCTGACTTGTTGTGGGCTTTCTCAGTTCTTTGCAACAGAAGAATTGGTCTATTATTTTTCCATAGTTAAGACATGAGTGAAAGCTAAGAGCTGGCATTTTCTGAAGGATGCCACAAGTCTAACAAAGGGTTCCTTAAACCTAAAAAAGTTGAAGCACACTGCTATATACTATAGCTAGAATTTGTTTACATCAGATAACAAAACTATTGCTCTTACCTACATTCTTACCAGAAGACTTTCAACATCCAAAGTTTCTAATTTTTTTTTTTACAACGTATAAAGAATTATATATACATGTAGTCACCCTGGCACAGTGAAGGTTCATTTGGGGATATGTGAGAACTAAGCAGCACCAAAAGTTTTTCCTTTTAAAAAAGAACAAGCCCTAAATCCAGAGTCAGGTGTTATTGTATCTGGGCCTTATTTATAGAGCTGTGCAAAGCTTTGGATCGTGATTCAGATTCGGAGATGATTTGGACGATCCGGAGGCCAAATCTAAGAATCCGAATTGAATTGCTAGAAGCTTTAAGCTTTCCAAATCAATGTTTGGATGAAACTTGCAGAGGTGGTAGCCTCTGCTGAGTGCATGAAGTCTACCAAGTTTCAAGGCAATAGGTGCAGGGATTTCTGGGAAACTGCACCTCAAATTCCTGAAAGCAAAACTCACGTCACATGTCTGTTAAGCCACAGTTGGGTGAAAACTGCAGGGGTAATAGCTCTTGCTGAGGCCACAAAGCCTGACAAGTTTCAAGGAGATAGGTGCAGGGTTTCTGGGAAACTGCACCTGAAAATGCCAGTCAGTGAAAATGGAAATGGAGTCATCAGGGGGTGAGGGACAAGCTGGGGTGGGGGAGGGGAAACGGAGACGTAGCAGCACAGATAAAAGTGCAGAGGTGCAGTTCCCCAGAAACCCCTGCACCTCTCTCCTTGAAGGCCTGCAGGCTTCATGGCTTCAGAAGGGGCTACCTTCCCTGCAGTTTTCACCCTGCTGCACCTTAACACACACACAGTGTCACCTATGTCATGAGTTTATCTGATTTCTTGTTCAAACAGCAAGGAACACAATCTCACTTTTATCCTTTAAAAGCATTTTGCTAGGTGGAGCCTCATAGGTCCACCTCCCCATTCCCCCACAACATCCAAAAAGCCTGTGAGAGAGGAGATATCCAAAGCAATCTAGCCTTGGCCCATTTCTACTTTTAAGCAGTTCTGTGCCAATAAACTAGACCAAACCTTTTTCAATTAAAAAGGTACAAAACACATGAGCACCTAATCTCAAGGTAGCAGTGACCTACTGAATGCTCTATGTCTCTTTTGCCTACCATAAGAGACCAGACATTGCTTCAAAAAAGATACATTTCTTCCTGGATTTTAATCTCAAATGCAGCAAGACTGTGCATGGCCTGAAATAATCGAGTAGGACGCTTTCTACCAGAAGGATTTAGTTATTTTCCGCATAGTGTGCAAGTCATCTACTATGACCAAGACTGGTTCTGGCAGGCTGTTATGTTCAGTGTTTTGGGGTTTTTTATTTTAGTTAGAGATGCTGTTTACAGACATCGTCTTGTCCTGCACAGTAGAGGCATACAAATTAAAAATGAAACAAAAGGGTAGGGGAGCTGCAATGAATTTATTAAGATACACCAATAAAAAAATTAAAGACCAGTGGTATATGTGGGACTCAGACAATTGAACAGAATGATGGAGGAAGGAGGGGGAAAAAGTTGCCAAAAGACAATTGTGTTCACATCTGTATCTTGAAGTTATACTCAGCCTTTCTATATTTCTCTGGCTCAGTTGCTAAATTTTCATTCCTAATAAAACCTCACTAGGAACAAATTGTAAATTAAAATCTGAGAAGTTTATCCTTATGGACTATATACTTTGACATATAAAGCACTGACCATTAATGGAATGGTATTGTTTGTACAAAGTATCTTTCACATGTGTCCAATTGTCATTGGTGTGATTTTGTTCTTCCATACAGTAAGCAGCATACCATTTTATAAATGTACAATAGTGATATAAATAATATCTATAAGTCTTCCGCAGTGAAAATATATTACAATTTCAGTGAGGAGAGAAATACAAGTAGAAATACAAGTAGGTATCAAAGGCAAATAACAGGCTGTTCTAAAGAAAGCAAGTACCAAGAAGTTTAGAGTGGAATGGACTCAGCACAGAACTCACACTTATGGACTTGCATAGCCCAGTAGCAGAGAGATTAAACTCAGACAGAAACAGTAGATCGTATCTTAAAGTAATGTAATAGGATATATAAATGTATACATTATACAGAGAGGGACAGAGAGAGAATAGTGTTGACAAGGATTTAACATGAGCTTGGAAATGCCATATTATTTGCAAATGACCAAGCCTAAAGCAAGTGACAGCATAGAAATCATAGAAAATTAGTGTTGGAAGGGACCTCAGGAGATCATCTAGTCCACCCCTCTGCTCAAAGCAGGACCATCCCCAACTAGATCACTCCAGTCAAGGCTTTGTCTATCCAGGTCTTAAAAACCTTCAAGGATAGAGATTCCACAACCTCTCTATGTGGCCTGCTTCCAATGCTTTAGTACCCTCCTTGTGAGAAGGTTTTTCCTCATATCTAACCTAAATTCCCCTTGCTGCAACTTGAGACCAGTGCTCCTTGTTCTGTTACCTGCCACCACTGAGAACAGTCTAGCTCCATCCCCCTTGTAACTGCCCTTCAGGTAGCTGAAGGCTGTTATTAAATCCCCTCTCATTCTTCTCTCCTACAGACTAAGCCCAGTTCCCTCAGCCTCTCCTCAGAAGTCGTCCCCCAGCTCCCTAAAATTTTTGATGCACTCTGCTGGACTCTCTCCAATTTGTTCCCATCCTTTCTGTAGTGGGTGGCCCAAAACTGGACACGTTACTCTGGATGTGGCTTCACCAGTGCTGAATAGAGGGGAAGAATCACTTCCCTTGATCTGCTGGTAACCCTGCTACTAATCAGCCCAGTATGCCATTAGCCTTCTTCACAACAATGGCTCATTGTTAGCTCATATTCAGCTTACTGTCCACTGTAACCCCCAGGTCATTTTCTGCAGAGCTGCTACTTAGTCAGTTGGTCTCCAATCTGTCCTGGGGCATGCATCCATGTTGTACCAAGCAAGTGGTAATAAAACCTTTGTATGACATTAAATAATCATGAATTTTGTCTAGACTACATAAAGGGGGGGGGAGGGGAAACAAAGCTATTTGTGGTGTTTTTCATATTGCTGAAAATACAAAGCCACTGATTTAGTGGACATGGAAATCAATTGCTCAGGAGCCCAACAGGGAGAGAAACATAATATTAGAGTACATTTAAACCCTTCTCCAAATCACATAAAATAACTTTTCAAAATACTCAATAGTCCAAAATTTCAATTAATTGCTTCAGAGCTCAAAGGCTAGAAAATAGAACTATTTTTTCTTTGGGACCTTCCCTCACCTTATGATAAAAACCATTCTCACTTCCAGCTTCAAAGAACTGCACAATAAATTCTTCAAGTGTAATCCTGGCTATGTTGGAGGCAATGGGAATTTTGCCACTGAACTCAATGGTGCCAAGATTTCATTCTATTAAAGTACGCATATATATGCATGCTCACAAATGAATATTCTTAAACAAAAAACTAAGCTGTTTTCTTTTCAAGAAAAACAACTGCCTATGTTATCAGCTTTTAGAGATAATATTACTGTAAGTATTAAAATGCAAATCCACCTATCATTTGCCACAGACAGCCCCACTGATAACTTATTTGTAGAGTGCTCTGCCTTGCATTTTGATTGGAAATGGAACTCACCTAGAAGCTGTTGCTTCCTCAGTTAAATACAATTTAATACAACAGTATGCTTGCTTTAAAGACATTTAGACAGAAAGGATGGTGATAGACTAGTCTGTGACTGCAGGGGATAGAACAAGGAGCAATGGTCATAAATTTCAGGAAGGGAAATACATGATGAGCATTAGGAAGAAGTTTCTCATGCTGAGGCTTTTTTTCCCTTGGGGCCTAGTTATCATAAAATCATAGAAAGTTAGGGTTGGAATGGACCTCAGGAGGTCATCTAGTCCAACTGCCTGCTCAAAGAAGGACCATCCCAACTATATCATCCCAGCCAAGGCTTTGCCTACCCAGGTCTTAAAAACCTCCAAGGATAGAGATTCTATAACCTCGCTGGGTAACCTGTTCCAGTGTTTTACTACCTCCCTAATGAGAAAGTTTTTCCTAATATTTAAGCTAAACTTCCCTTGCTGCAACTTGAGACCTTTGCTCGTTGTTCTGTCATCTACTACCACTGAGAACAGTCCAGCTCCATCCTCTTTGAAACCACGCTTCAGGTATTCGAAGACTGATATTAAATCCCCCCTCAATGTTCTCTTCTCTAGACTAAATAAGCCCAGTTCCCTCAGTCTTACCCCATAAGTCATGCCCCCCAACCCCCTCACCATTTTTGTTGCCTTCCACTGGGCTCTCTCCAATTTATCCACTTCCCTTCTCTAATGGGGGGCCCAAAACTGACAGTACTCCAGATGTGGCCTCACCAGTGCTGAATAGAAGGGAATAATAACTTCCCTTGACCTACTGGTAACACACCTACCAATGCAGCCCAGTATGTTGTTACCCTTCTTGGCAACAAGGCCACACTGTTGGCACATATTCAGCTTACTGTCCACTGTAAACCCCAGGTCCTTTTCTGCAGAACTACTGCCCAGGCGGTCAGCCCCCAGCCTGTACTGGTGAATGGGATTTTTCCACCTTAAGTGCAGGACTTTACATGTGTCCTTGTTCAAGCTCATTTATTTGGCCCAATCCCCCATTTTGTCTAGGTCACTCTAAATCCTAGCCCTACCCTTCAGCATATCTACTACTCCCCACAGCTTGGTGTCATCTGCAAACTCGCTGAGGGTGCACTCTATGACATCTTCCAGGTTATTGATGAAGACATTGAACAAAACTGGCCCCAAGAGCGAACCCTTGATATTGATACCACTTGATACAAGACCCCTTGAGACTTGATACTGGCTGCCAAATAGACATTGAGCCATTGATTACTACTTTCTGAGCCCAATGCTCCAGCCAGTTTTCTGTTCACCTTACATCCATACATCCAGCCCGTGCTTCCTTAGCTTGCTTGTGAAAATGCTGTGGGAGACTGTATCAAAAGCCTTGCTAAAATGGCCAAGTTTGCTGATGACACCAAACTTTGTGGTAAAGTGTCCACACCCGAGGACAGGACGGTGATCCAGGCCGACCTTGACAGGCTCAGAAAATGGGCAGATGAAAACCTGATGGCCTTCAACACCAAAAAATGCAAGGTACTCCACCTTGGGAAGAAAAACCCGCAGCATGTTTATAGGCTCGGCAGCGCTACACTTGCTAGCACCATGGCCAAAAGGGACTTGGGGGTCATGATTGACCACAAAATGAACATGAGCCACCAGTGTGAAGTTGCAGCCAGCAAAGAGAGGAAAACTCTGGCTTGCATCCATGGATGCTTCTCTAGCAAATCCCAGGATGTCAACCTCCCACTGTACTCAGCCTTGGTGAGGCCGCAGCTGGAGTACTGCATCCAATTCTGGGCTCCACAATTCAAGAAGGATGTGGAGAAGCTTGACAGAGTGCAGAGGAGAGCCACATGCATGATCAAAGGGCAGGAAAACAGGCCTTATGATGAGAGGCTGAGAGCCATGGAAAAGCACAGGCTCAGAGGGGACCTGGTGGATGCCTATAAGTATATAAGGGGTGTATATCAGGATCTGGTGGAATGCCTGTTCACCAGAGCACTCCATGGGATGACAAGGTCAAATGGTCACAAACTCCTCCAAGACCGTTTCAGGCTGGACATAAGGAAGAACTTCTTTACTGTCCAAGTCCCCATGGCCTGGAACAGACTGCCTCCAGAGGTGGTGCAAGCACCTACTCTGGAATCCTTTAAGAGTCAATTGGCCGTTTATCTTGCTGGGATCCTGTGACCCCAGCTGACTTCCTGCCTCTCAGGCAGGGGGCTGGACTCAATGATCTTCTGAGGTCCCTTCCAGCTATAATGTCTATGAAATCTATTAAATAAAATCAAGGTACACCACATCAACCAGTCTCCTCACATCCACAGAGCCAGTCACCTCATCATAGAAGGTAATCAGGTTGGCCCCGCATGACTTGTCCTGGGTGAATCCATGCTGACTGTTCCTAATCACCCGTTTCTCCTCCAAGTGTTTCAAAATGGATTCCTTAAGGATCTGCTCCATGATTTTTCCAGGGATTGAGGTTAGGCTAACTGGTCTGTAGTTTCCTGGAATTCTCTTTCTTCTCTTTCTTAAATATGGGCACTATGTTTGCCCTTTTCCAATCATCAGATGATGGCCAATGCCTCTGGAATCACATCAGCCAATTCCCTCAGCACCCTTGGGTGCATCCCATCCCAGCTTTTCTATGTAGACCCTAACCTGTTCTTTCACCACTGATGGCTACTCACCTTCTCCCCAAATTGTGCTGCCCGATGCACCACTGAGGGCTGTTTACCTCCTCCACAAACTGCAGTGCAGTAGTCTGGGAGCTGACCTTGCCTGTGAAGACTGAGGCAAAAAAGGCATTGAACACTTCAACCTTTTCTGCATCCTCTGTCACAAGGTTGCCTGCCCCATTCAGTAAGGGACCCATACTTTCCCTGATCCTCCTTTTGTTACTGACATACTTGTAGAAACCCTTCTTGTTACCCTTCACGTCCCTTGCTAGCTACAACTCCAACTGCACTTTGGCCTTTTTGACCTCATCCCCGCGTGCCCGAGCAATGGTCTTATATTCTTCCCTAGTTATTTATCCAGGTTTCCACTTCTTAGAGGATTCTTTTTTGTGATTTAGTTTACTGAAGAGTTCCCTGCTAAGCTAAGCTGGTCTTCAACCATACTTGCTAGTCTTCCTGTGCATTGGGATGGTTTGTTCCTGCACTCTCAGTAAGGCTTCTTTCAAGTACAGTCAGCTCTCCTGGACTCCTCTTCCCCTTAGACTGGCTTCCCAGGGGATCCTGCCCATCAGTTCCCTGAATGAGTCAAAGTCTGCTTTTCTGAAGTCCAGGGTCCTTACTCTGTTGCTCTCCTTCCTTCCTTTCTTCAGGATCCTGAACTCAATTATCTCATGGTCACCGCTGCCCAAGTTGCCATCCACTACCACATTACCCACCGATTGTTCCCTGTTTGTGAGCAGCAGGTCAAGAAGAGCATGCCCCCTGGGTGGCCACTCCAACACTTGCAGAAGGAAGTTGTCCCCAGTACTCTCTAAAAACTTCCTGGATTATCTGTGCACTGCTGTATTGCCCTTCCAGCAGATGTCAGGATGATTGAAGTGTCCTATGAGAACCAGGGCCGGTGATCAGGAAACTTCCACTAGCTGTTTGAAGAAAGCCTCATCCACCACTTCTTCCTGGTCTGGTGGTGTATAGCAGATCCCACCATTATATCACCCTTGCTGATCTCCCCTCTGTCCCTAACCCAGCAACTTTCAACAGGCCTATCTCCAGCTTCATCCTGGAGCTCTGAGAAATCATATGGCTCTTTTACATCAAGTGCAACTCCTCCTCCTCTTCTCCCCTGTCTGTCCTTCCTGAACAGTTTGTACCCATCCATGACAGTGCTCCAGCCATGTGAGCTCCCACCAAGTCTCTGTTATTCCAATCATGTCATAGTGCTGTGACTGTGCAAGGACTTCCAGTTCTTCCTGCTTGTTTCCAAGGCTCCATGCCTTTGTGTATAGGCACCTGAGGTAACTAGTTGATATCTCTGATTTCTCAGGAAGAATGAGAGCACCTCCACTGTTGCCCCCTTTTGCTCACTCTTCCTCCAGGTATCCTGCTTCCCCACCTACCTCAGGGCTTTGGTCTCCATCCCCTGGTGAACCTAGATTAAAGCCCTACTCACTAGGTTAGTGAACCTGTGTGAGAAGACGCTCTTCACTCTCTTCCTTGGGTGAATCCCATCACTTCCCAGCAATCCTTCTTCTTGGAACAACATCCCATGGACATGTATTGTTTATTATACAATTTCCACACAAAAGCAACTGTAGATCATGTTTATTATTGGAAAAATCTCACAGGTAGGAAGGATGGACAGGAAAGTAAGAAATCTTGTAAGTTAATATTTACTTTCAGAGTAGGCATATATTATTAAAGCAAACTGGGTTAAAAAAAGAAGTCTGTATTTGCATCCTTCATTGACATGTAAAATTGCACTTTTTAAAAATAGTCTTGGAGATCTTGCATCTATTTACTGAGCATATGTTTTATAACTATTGAAATAAACTTAGAACTATCTTAATAAGCAAAATGCAGATTATTAATTATAATTTGAATTGTGGGAACATCTACAGGCTGCAGTCAAGGACTGTCACACCTCTCTGCTACATTCTGTATAACCTCAGAACAATACGGCTCCTCTACCAGAGTTTTCAATCTCTCTCTCTATAAATGTCAGTAGATGTAGTACAATTGCTTTCAGAAGTATGCCTTTCTGTGTTCACCCAGCAGTTCTCACATGGAATATTAAAAATGATTATTTACTATATTATTAAGCAAATGTTTTCTTCTTTTTCCATTCTATACCTTCTTCGTCCTTTTCCTTTTTTTTTTTTTTTTGTTTGCATGCCGAATGGCAAGTCATTTTAAAAGAGGGGGGCAAATATTGACAAAGCCATCATACACACCTTGTCTGTTGTTTAGTAGTCCTAATTTATAAATATCTCTCTCAAAGAAAATAAGGTAGGAATGACACCATCTTAAGAAAGTCTAAAAAATGCATCTGTCAGTGTCTGGTGATCAACTATAGTTTAAGAAGGAGAATAGCATGTTACAGTGAAAAATATATATATATTTACCATATTTCATGGTTTTCGAGTTTTGAAGCCCAATTTTTGTGTCTTAAAAATCAAACTCAACTTATAGACCGTGCCACATCAAAAACTGGGGATGGGACTGGGTTCAGCACTTGGCTGGCGTGGCCCTATTCCCGCAAGTGGTGCTGCCGCTCAGAGGGGATGAGACTGTCAGCTGAGCACCAAACCCAGCCCCATCCCCAGCTCACAGAGGATGGGGCCATGTCACCCAAGCACCAAGCCTGGCCCTGTCTGCTGTGAGCAGCGTTGCTAAACACTGAGCCTGGTGCCACTCGCAGGGCTCAGTGCTTGGCTCACATGGCCTCACCCCTGTGAGCAGTACCAGGCTAAGCATTTGGCAGTGCCGCTCACAGCAGCCCCATTCCCTGCAAGCCCGGTGCCACTCACAAAGGACAGGGACAGGGATGGGGCTGAGCTCAGCTGGTGCAGCCTCATCCCCTGCGAGTGGCACTGGCAGCACCGCTTGCAGGGGATTGGGCTCTACCAGCCAAGTGCTGAGCCCAGCTCCAGCCCCATCCCTGTCCCCTGTGAGCAGCACTAGGCTCAGCACCACTTGCAGGGGACAGGGATGAGCTTGGTACTCAACTGGTACAGCCCCATCCCCTGAGAGCAGTGCCAGCAGGGGATGGGGCCACACCAGCCAAGCGCCGAGCCCAGCTCCAACTTATACACCATGCTTATGAAAATCCTTACCTTTCAGATCAGAAACCCAGGGGTCGACATATACACCATGTTGACCTATACACTGTGAAATATGGTACTGTATTGGAAGTGAAAGCCAAGCGCAGTAAAATTAAGCAATTTGCTTCTTTGCAACCAACCCTTCTATGTGATGCTGGTCAGGCTGCAGCTGGAGTACTGTGTCCAGTTCTGGGCACCCCACTTCAAGAGGGATGTGGACAACACTGAGAGCGTCCAGAGGAGGGCCACCTGCATGATCCGGGGACAGCAGGGCAGACCTTACAATGAGAGGCTACAGGACCTGAACCTGTTCAGCCTTCACAAGAGAAGGCTGAGGGGGGACCTGGTACCAGCTATAAACTCACTATGGGGGACCAGAAGGGTTTGGGGAAGACCTTGTTTCCCCTAGCGCCCCCCGGGATAACAAGGAATAAAAGCCACAAGTTGTTGGAGAGTAGGTTTAGATTAGACATCCGTAGGAACTACTTCACAGTTAGGGCGGCTAGGATCTGGAACCGACTTCCAAGGGAAGTGGTGCTGGCTCCTACCCTGGGGGTCTTTAAGAAGAGGCTTGATATCTACCTGGCTGGGGTCAACTGAGCCCATTTTTCTTCCTGCCCAGGCAGGGGGTCGGACTTGAAGATCTACAAGGTCCCTTCCGACCCTACTTCTATGATTCTATGATTCTTCTATGAACTACTTAAGAATGTAAGTTTTAGAATATAGCTGAAAATAAAGCCAATTTAAAGGCCTGAAAAATTATATTGATTCACAGTTGGATATTCTTTAGTACCAATCAGTAAACCACTGTTCATTCAGTGCAGTTTAGGTTTCAATATTGAGACAAAACTGAGAATTATCACAACCTGAATCCATACAATGCAGAAAGATTTTTTTATCTATAGTATCACTAAACATCTCAGTCAGGGCAAAACATGTCCAACCTAGCTCATATCTGCTTGGGAAGAGGCTCTTGTTGCATTTAAGAAACAAGCTCCATTCCATCTGTCACAAACTCCACAATGGTCTGGTGGTTCATAGGGTGTCATTAATATTTTTTTGTGTTTTGCTGTACTAATATGGCATGTGTAGTCTTATTGGAAAGGCCATGTTATGATGTAACCATTTATGTTACTGCTATAACTGTATAGGTTATGTTATGCTGTCTATATAGATTTTCATAGGTTTGAATATGTTTTAGTCAAGAAAAAGGAGTAGGCAGAACTGCTAAATCTCTTTTGCTCTTTTGTTATCATGAGGCTAGGGAAAGAAGAATTGCCATTTCCAGACATGGGCAGAAGGAGCCATTATTGGATTGGGTATCCCAGGCATTGTTTGTCTATAATGGGGAAATCGACTCCTCTACATGCCAGGTGTCTTAGGGAGAGAAATTTCGGGAGGATTCTGGTAACTCATAAGCAATTAGAATAACACTGATGGGGGATCTGACTTGGAGGTTTTTTAGGGTCTGGCTATCATAAAATCATAGTCTTTGGATTTTTTCCTAGGCTGGAGAATGGTCCAAGGCCCCAGCAGCCAGGACTGGCAAAATCAGCAGGAAGACTGATTTCTGGCAATACTGGCAGGTCTTTCAGGAGACCTAGGGAGTAACCAGATGAGAAGATAAGAAGTTTTAGTTGTCTTTTTATTTTGTCTTCAAACTTATGGTCAGTTTTGCTTGTATAATTCTTTTCTCCTACATTATAAATCACTTTGTTGTGTTCTCTTCTTACTGGTTTTCTGTGGAAAAAGTGATCTCTGGGCAAGTGATATTCTAAATTAGCCCATTCTACAGAAAAGGGGACCTAAAATTTCTTTTGCAGCTCAAAGGGAAAGCCACCTAGAGCTGGCAGAAATTCCCTTGCTATAGCTGTGGGGCCAGAATAAGAGCAGGGGATCTGAGGCTTGTGGGGATAAGGAGTTATCCCAGGACAAACTCTTGTTTGTTCCTTGAAACAAGCGGTGAGACAGTGGGGAGGCACTCAGGTCTCTGGAAGAGCTCTTCAGATGGGTTTGTGACACTACTTATGTCTCTTCATCCTACAACATAACAATTCCATTGCCACTGTACTTTCTGCACAACCTTTAAAGTTTTCCTGTTTCCCTCTAGTTGTTCTCTTAGGAATATTTTTTCCAGTGTCTCCATATGACCTATTAACATTTGACCAGAAAGTTAACAACTGCTGGTCATTTCGATATATGTACCCATCTTGTGTATAATCAGTTCATTATAATCATAACTCTTCAAACACCTTTATACAAATGCTATATATTGGTAGAGTCTCCAACATACAAAAATCTTACTTCTTACTTGGGTCTTTATTAAAAAGGGTCATAGAATTTTTTTTAAATAATTTGTGTGATGAAGTTTACAATCCAATTAACCTATATTATAATATCTCCTTCTTTAAAATCTTGTGACTGCTATAATCTGTCAGTAATGTGTTTATTTGATCCCTTCAAGAGCTGCCCACTTCTTCCATGCATATACTATGCTGCTTCCAGTCGCCATAGATTCATAGATTGTAAACGGCCGGAAAAGGGACCTCGCAAGATCATTTGATCCAGCCCCCCTGCACTAAGCAGAAAAAGACAACTGGGGTCAGGTGACCCCAGCGAGGTGACCGTCCAGTCTCCTCTTGAAGATTTCCAGGGTAAGTGACTGCACCACCTCTGGAGGGAGCTTATTCCACAATGTGAACACTCTAACTGTGAAGAAGTTTTTCCTAGTTTTAAGCCTGAAATGCTCTTCCAGGAGTTTGTGGCCATTACTCCTGGTTTTCCCAAAGGGTGTCCTGGTGAACACTTAGTTGCTGAACCCTTGATGTATTCCCCTGCTATAGCTGTAAACTGCTACCAGGTGCCCTCTCAGCCTTCTTTTTTTTAGGCTGAAGAGACCCAAGTCCCTCAGCCTTTCCTCCTATGGATTGCCTTGCGAGTCTCTAATCATACAGGTGGCTCTTCTCTGGACTCTCTCAAGCTTTTCCACACCCTTGTTGAAGTGTGGTGCCTAGAACAGGATGCAGTACTCCAGCTGCAGTTTCACCAATGCTGAGTAAAGCAGAAGAATCACTTCCTTGGTTTTTCCTGAGATGCATCGGTTGATGCATGCCAGAGTATTATTTGCCCTGCTGGCTACAGCATTGCACTGACGGCTCATATTCATATTCATGTATTATTAACCCTACATCCCTTTCAGTCATGGTATTAGTCAGTTTGGCACCATCGAGCCTGTAAGTATGTTGGGAATTGTTTGTCCCCAGATGGAGCACTTTACATTTCCCAATGTTGAACTTCATCTGGTCCCAATCCACTCACTTGCCAGCTTGTCTAGGTCTGCCTGTCTTCAAGCATGACCATGCTCCCCCATAGCTTGGTGTCATCCACGAACTCGGCCAGTGAGCTCTTCACCCCCACATCCAAATCATTGATGGAGACGTTGAACAACACTGCACCAAGCACTGACCTCTGAGGGACACCACTGGCCACTTCTCACCAGGATGACATAGATCCATTCAGTAGAACTCTCTGGGTCCTATCCCACAACCAGCTTCCTACCCACCTGACTGTTGAGCAGTTAAGCCTGCAATTCTCCCATTTTCCCATGAGAACATTATGGGATACCAGATCAAAGGCCCTTTGGAAATAAGTTATACATTGTCGACCTCCTCTCTCTTATCCAGGTGGCAAGTAACCTGGTCATAAAAGGAGATGAGTAAGACAAGACCTGCCCTCAATCAAGCCAGGCTGGCTGTCATTCAGAATCCTACCTTCTGCAAGCATATCACACATAGACTCCTTGATTAATTTTTCCAGGATTTTCCCTAGGATAGAAGTTAGGCTAATGGGCCAATAGTTGCCCAGGTCTTCTCTCCTCCCTTTCTTGAAGATCGACACAACATTGGCCCTCTTCCAGTCTTCAGGGACGTCCCCCAGGTGCCATGAGTTTTGGAAGAGTTTCGCCAGAGGCTCCACGATAACTTCGACCAGCTCCTTCAGCGCTCTCAGGTGAAGTTCATCTGGTCCTACTGACTTATAAATGTCTAACTTTTCTAATTGGTCATGCACCAGATCAACATCAACAGTAGGAAGGTGGTCATTCCCACCATTCCCATTCTGAACCTTATCTAGTATGATTTTCCCCTTAGTCTGGTAAAATATCAAATAGCCATTCAGGAGTTCAGTTTTCTCCTGAGTGTCAGTAACCAGCTGTTCTGAGTTGTTGAGCAGTGGCCCCACGCTTCCATTTGTTTTCCTCCTGTTCCCTACATACCTAAAGAAGGACTTCTTATTGTCCTTGATTTTTGTTGCTAGTTTAAATTCAGTCATCACCTTAGCATTTCTAATCTGCTCCCTACAAGTGTGGGCCGCGGTGAATAAAGATCCACCTGCCTAGTGCATTGGCATTTTATTCCTTTACTAATTACTTGTATTGTGCTTAGGCTCTGTGCTACATGCTGTCACTCTTCCCTCAAATTTCTGTTCATTTTCTCTATTGCCTTATTATTTTCTTCTTCTGTTCATATTTAATGCTGCATACCTTTTTAGACTTTCTAAAATTGCATACACTGCTGCTGTATCTCCTTTCTATTACACTATTGGAAATTCAGAGCAATTCCACAAAAGCAACTCTAGATATGACACACTGGTGTAACCCAGCTTAAAATCTGGTTCAAAATGTATAATCTATTGTATATTGACTAGTCGTTAGAGAGTGGTGTACCTATGTGCACTGCAAATCTTTCAGAATTGCTATGTAACACTAGCTGCTGTATTATTTAAAGAGGATGTTTGTGGGTATGAATTTTTCATTTTGCTGAGAGCTGTATACAAATGGGAAAAAAATGACGTATACAACTCCAAGAAAAACCTTTATGAGTAATGTAATTTTCTTTGGTATATTTGGATACAATTATGCCACATAAGGGAAGAATGAAATCAGAACTGGTGAATCCATAAACAAACAGAGAAAACTACCTTATTCATTAAGGTTTTTCTATTTTTATTTTAATAAATTAAAAAAAAATGTGTATGGCTAGAAGATACTATACGCTATATGCTAGGCAAGGTTTCTTTTGTTCATTTGTTTTTGGGGGTTTTTTAAAGCATTTGCTACAGAAAAATCTCCTGCTTTATATTCCCATCACATGCGAAAGACAGCCAAGGTCAAACTGCTAATCCCTAGTTTGGGGACTCTAAGACAATAATATTATATTGGCAAGAATCAGGATTTTCAGAAATATGATACACAGCATCCGCTACATTCTTCATTTAAAATATACCCACTGTAAAAAAATTGCAAGATTATAGTATTAACATTACGTAAGCTAACAGAAAATGGCCATAGTAGTTCTCATACCTCAGAAAACAGCCTGAAATTTAATTGATACTACTCCATGAAACTGGAGATTGCATCATTTTCCTTTCAGCTAAACTTTATTTGAAAATAGAATTATGTGACAGTTAGTTTTACATCCCTTTAAGTGCTATTTAAGGCTTTCAAAAACAATAAACCATTACTTATCTAAATTACATATTTTGAAGGTTATGGGGATTTAATTCACTTGTAACGTGTTTACAATCTTTCTAGGGTGGTATTTTAACTAAAGAAAAGGGAACAAAAGTATGTAATCTTTTCCTAATTTAGTGAAATTCAATTTTCCCTAATTCATAAAGTTTCTACTTACATTATAATGATTTGGAGATAAAATATAAAACAGAATGGTAGAGGGGAAAGCAAAGGAAAAATCCAAAAGGAACAAAATCAAATAATGTTTATCACAGATATTTATTTAAGGATCCTTCTTATATATCAAACTAAGCAGCAGCTTTCATACATGCCAATGAGACAGGGCTCCTAGGGTCCATCAATACCTAATCTTTTCAAAGTTTCACTGTCACAGATGAGTTCACTTCAGTTCATAACAAGTTTTAGGTTCAAGTGTATATATATATATAAACCTGAGCATTTCTCTGGGAGTTTTTCTTGATTCATGAAAGAGTTGAGTTTTTTTGTTTTTGGTTTTTTTTAAGGAAGAAAAAACCCTACGAGAGAGGTGAGATGTCACAAAATCTCATTGCCCATAACAAAGTGAAAATGTTTCAAGGTGCAAATTCACATTCAAAAAGATATCAAGGCACCTAAGGCTAAATCCACATAGGAAACTTAGGCTCAATGTTGCAGGGCCTAATTCTTAGGCAGACTGCTACTTAGAGGAATCCACTGCTCCGAGTTAGATGTCCATGCTTCACATCAAGTGCACAAGGACAGTATGTTGTGAATTGAATCCCCAAAAGCAACACCAGCACCTTAAGCAAGGAGTTGCCAGTTGCCTGACAGGGGTGGGCTATAAGTTTTACACCCCTTCCCTTCAGGATTAGGTACCTAACTCAGGGAGCTAAAGTAAAGCATCATAGCTGTTCATAACTAAGTCCACCTGGAAGCCCTATGAATCATAGCTCTAAGCCTACACCATGGGCAAGACAAGTGAAGAACATATTGTCTGAAAATCTGTTAGGGAAGAGGTTCTTAACCTTTTTCTAGATTCAGGGCATCCCTGCCTTTCCTACCCCCCAACCCTCCCCCAGCATTATTTTATTTTATTTTTTTAATTTGGCAGTGCCCCACTTGGTAACCACTGTTGTGCTGCCTCATCTAACAGCAGTGGTATGTAACAGGAGTGCTGCTTCAAAGACAACCCTTGGAACTGCCCTGTGCACCTCATTGCACAGCCAGATAAGCCTAAAGCAAATCATGCATACCTGCTTTTGCTGCAGGCATTCTTGGTCTGCCCCTCATCCCCACTCCTCCTGGACCCAGAGGCACACAGGACAGTTCCACGTCCCTCACGCACCTCTATTTCCAGGAGAAGCATGTGAAGGGTTGCAGCAGGATCAAGGGCTCCTTCCTGCTTTACAACTATCTGGCTGTGCAGGGCAGTTCCACCTGCCTGCTGCCATGGTTCTGCACACTGAAGGGTTTCACAGCACCCCAGTTGAGACCCACTCTCTTAAGTGATTGAGCTGCTTGTTGGTTCAGGATATAAATGGTTATGTGCATACCTAAGCACTGGAAATGTAGCTGCTTTAGGGATTTCAATGCTGGTAACTTTTGCACTTAAGGAATTTAAGCAGCCATTGGGGAGGAGAATGTTCTTGATGAGCTGCTCCACTCACTGTCCTGAAACTGCTGTGGTTTTGGTAGGCAGCGCTAAATACTCATGGGAGGAGTGATTCCTTTCTCCAGCATCCTACAGGGGAAATAAAAAGAATCACTCTACAAATACCAATTCTTAGTTCGCTACCACTAGCCAGTGTGTTATTCTCTACCTCTCAAATACTTTTAAACTGCACTCAAATTGGTTTCCTTTAATATATTTTTAATTAAGTGCATTAATGTGACAAAGTGAAATGGATTTGCCTACTTTGTTAAGAAAGTACTTGTAGCTTAAGCTAATGATATTTCCAAGAAAATCCTTATACTTTTTGAGATATATTACATAGCAGTAGTATTGATGGTTTTTCACTCCAGCACTGTCAACCATTTCTTTGAAAAGCATGTCTTAAATCTGATTCTTCCTAAAGGTTTTTGATGCCCTATACATTCAAGAAAATAAAAGCAAAAGCCTATTTTAATTTTTCCATTTTCAAATTAAGTGTATATTATTTATTGCTGTTAAATCCACACTGCTTACCCTAACTTCACCCTATTTAAAGCATCTTAAATGCAAATATCCTAAGAATTCATCATCAGAAATAAAAACCCATATTTGTTTTACTGCTTACTCAATCATAAAATTGTTTCAAGTGTTGAAATATCAGAGTGCATATACTCATCTAAGTCAACTTAAAGTATGGTGACTTAAGTCACATCAGAGAGTACACATGTACAGCTCCTTGACATGATGGCAACCATCTTGTGAGCCCTCCCCTGCAGAGTCGACTTAACTAATGCAACATAACATAACACACCTCAGAGGTGTATTATCTTGTGCCACATTTAAGTTGACTCTGCTCCATATACGTGTGTACACTCTGACAGTTAAGTCAACTTTAAAAAATGCAGTTGACTTAACTGTCAGAAAGTTAGTATGTTTATACGCACCCCTAGATGGCAAATCCTTAGCTAGTGTAAATGTCATCTCTCCTTAGAGGAGTAGAGGGTAGATTTTCATCCAGTGGAAGTTACTGAAACAAGTTAAGCTACAGCAATTTACACCAGCCAAAAACTACCTCCTGCCTGCCACACTCAATACTACAATGGCTGACAAAGGATTCATAGAGGCTTTTTTATTTTACGAGCAAACTCTCCCAGGATTTTTCTCTCAATTAGCTGGTGCATGGTATAAAAATACTACAGCAATCCAAAATCTAGAAATGAATATAATACTTGCATTTCACCATTAGTTTTCAGTTTCTAGCAACCAGAGCGAGTTGTAGAAAGTAAAAGCATATCTCTCAAACATTAAAGATATGCATCTTCTGCTTTTCTGTGCACAGTATTGGATGCAGACATTCTAAGGTTGAAACTTGAGCCCAAAACGGGGCCAGGAGTCTTAAAAAAATTACAGGTGCACTGTCACAGAGCACTGAGGTGCCCTGCTCCTAAAGAGAGGAAACTGCTAGGGAGGGAGCCCTAGCAGTGAATAAGGAGCCCAGCTGTTGGTTGCCAGGACAACCAGAGGAGGTCAGCTGACCAGAAGGGGCAGGGCTTGGTTCCCTTATAAACCCCAGGGGCTGGGGCCAGAGCCAGTTCCCTGCCAGCGGCCCCAGGGGAAGAAGCTCTCTCAGGGAAGAAAGGGGAGGCCTGACTGCAAGAGCAGCGTTTGACACTGCTGAGGGATGGAGTATTCCCCAGTAGGCTTGAATGATATTTTAGCCGGGCGACTTTAATTTATGTTACAGCCCAGGGGCTTGTGTTTTGTTGTTATTTAAATACCGGTGGTTTGGGTGAGGCTATTAGGGGTTGGAGGAGGCCTCATAGGGGACCCACAGCAGTGTGAGAACCCCAGCGCCAGCAAGGGTGCAGCATTTGGGGTGCACAGACCCCAGCCCCAGAGAGGGGGCATTGCTGAGAAGCCCCAGAGAGGGGGCAGCAAGCCCTAGAGAGGGGGTGTGGAGACAGAGAGAGGGACAGAACAAAGTCTATTCCATCGGCGAGGCATGGGCTGCAGTATGGGGGAGGAAATGGAGCCGCAGATAGCTCCCCCTGGCAGCGGGGCAGTACAAGGGTAGCCTCCCGCTAATTAACATCAATTAATCAATGAATAGCAAGGCATAGCAGACGAGAAGGTGGGCGGTTGCCCCAGGAACAGGTATGCAGGCCCCGTTTAGAATCGCCCAGAGCAGATACCAATTACATGCACATTTGTACTTCTTACATTTCCTTAGGAAATTTCTGGTCATCTAAGAATGCAACAAGGCTAAGCACAGACATTTAAAAAGTCCAAGACAGCTGCAATCTAAGTTTCATGCTTTAAGAGCCCTGGGTTAGGTTAGGAGTGAACAGAACACACGTTTACACTTGGGGGGGGGAGGAGGGCGGGAGGTGGAGTGCAGGTTTCCTGTATTGGCTGAGGCCAGTAGGTTGAGGGTGCTCTCACATGCCTCCCAGCAACTGGGCCACTCCTGATTGGCCAGCACAGCCTCATTTCCCAGTCCCCACCCTAGCCAGCTGCGCAGGGGAGCAGCAATCTGGGAAGGCCAGGCCCATGTGGCAGGGACTTCTCCTCCCCACCCTGCCACTGCCCAGCCCTGCTGATGGGCACAGGCCATGGCTCTTGCCTGCACCTGTCAGTGGAGCTGAGCAGTGGCAGGGGAGGGACCAGAAGCCTCTGCCAAGCTGACCTGCCTCCCACCCCCCCCAGTCCAAACCAGGCACAGGTAGGGGGGCCTGTGCAAAAGGCGCCTCTGCTCCCACCCCCTCCTCTATCCCACCACTTCCCAGCCCTGCTGACAGGCACAGACAAGAGCTGTAGCTAGGAATAGACTTTTCTGGCTTGTCTCTGTGACAGCCTTGGGCCAGGTCCAGACCAGCACTTGGCTGAGGCTAGCAAAAGCAGATTAGTGATGGACCACAAAGCAACCTGGGATGTTGGCAGGTGGCAAACTACCTCAATTTGGGAGGGATCTGGTACAGAAGTTTGATAGACTAGTCCAACTTAAATCACTTAAGTCTGATGCTACATCCATCCAGGTCTATCTTAGTTCAGGATCTGCCATGTTTAAAAAAACAGTTTGTGTGTGCTGAACTTCTGTACAGTTACAGGTGTAGACTGGTTTCCAAGCACGTATATTGGTATAAGTGTAACATCTATACCTAGGCCCAAGACTATTTTATATCAGGCTCAAGGTACTTTTGGTTCTACCAGCGTAAGTTTTTACCACAAGCCTGAAAAACTCCCTATAAAAGTATGTAACGCTATTACCCTATCCTCTTTAAATCTCACCTTAAGGTCTGCCAAGGTCTACCAGGATGCCAACAAAAAAATCAGTATCATGTGCCATTGGCTTGGCAAGTGGTGCATTAAGAATTCTACCTTTTTTAAAGTTTTCTTCATTTTATGCATTAGAAGAGAGAACCCTCATTCCATCTTCTCATCAACTCCATTCTATTTGCTAGTTTTACCTACTGTCTTAGATATTTAGATTGCACACACTCTTACCTATGAAATACCTTCTTTACTACTTACCCATACGGAGCCTATCACAGGAAACCTGTGATCATCAACTGCAGTCCCAATACAGTACCATAATGTAATACGATAGAATCAGAAACAGTAAATGAGGTAAAAAAAATTGCAACTGATTATCTCCTAATTTAACTATTCCAAACTTTAGACAAAGTTTGGCTCTAGCTTTAGACAAGAAGTGTGTCAGTTTCCACTGCTTTTAAAACTATTTTAGTATTTAGTTCTATTTTATAAGTTATTTTGTCTTGCATGATAAGCTACCTCAAGCCTTTTTAGATTCCTTATAAATCTAATAAGTAAGTACAATTAATAAATAACGCATACCCCTTTGATGTTATACTGTCCAACAGCTTGTGGCAGACAGGAGAAAAAAAAGATCTAAACTTTTGCCTTTGAGATAGAGAAGAGAATTTGACTGCCTGAGCAAACTGCTGCAGATTTTCAAAATATTTCTGTACATTACCAAAAGCTAAATTCAGAATCCTAGCACATTTGAGCATCCTGAAATATTTCCTGGCAGCTCAGTCTGCCAATCTAAAGAATCTGTTCTCACAGGTCTTCATATATGCATATATATTTGCATGTACACAAATACATTATACAGACTGTGTCATATGTAATACCTGTGCACAGAAAGAGATAAAATTATGAAAATGAAGGGTCTCACAATACTGAAGTAGAAATTGTCACTAGCAGTAGTATTGTGATAACAGCTGATATGGCACCAAAGATTTTTAAGGGGGGGCGGGAAACAAAACCTCACAGACCAGATACTTGAGTCCAAAGAGGCTTTAAATCACAATGAAAACAAAAACACAAGAGGACAAGAGAGCAGCAGATGCCACATAATACAAAAGAAAGTCTGTCCTAAAATAAATAGAATGAAATAAAAGGAACCTAGGTGAATCATAAACCCACACAGAATATTTACTTTTAAGTTTAAAAGCTTGGCTTCTGCAGACTGCTGAAGTGTCCTTTCAGTCTGTTAGTCCAACTCTGTCATGCACAACAAAGCATTAGCTTGTGAAAAATTTTGTGAGAAGAGATGTTTGAAGCATGCACACCCAATAACACATTATTGTGAGGGTGACAGTATTTAGATCTTGGAGAGCACTGGATTTGCAGCTGAATAAAAGGTTATAACTTGTGGCCTAGCAAGCTGCTAACCACAAGGTAGAATGGTAAGTTAAAAATAACATTGCAAAGCACTTAGACAAGCATTTTCCTAACAATGTAGTACTGTTGTAAGATATATAGCTCATTGTGTAAGAAGAACAGGATGCAGCCCACCAGCTATCGTTAGGAGATAAAACAGAAGCAAGACCTTGGAGACTGAAGAAATCAGCAAAAGACCGCAAGTGACCAAAAGAAGCTGGGGTCAGGGTTTTAGGCATGCGCTCATAGCAGAAAGACAGGTGAATAAGTGAAATGCATAGTTAATTCAATACTAATGAAGTAAACAGTAAACAGAGGTGGAGCCTAGATGGGAAGGACTAGGTGAAACAAAGGAGGAACAAAGGTGGGGTAAATGTTAATGAGCATAAACCAAGGTGTATAAATATGGAAAGAACTAATGTTCAGTGCAGCTCCCTGGTTTGTTGAAGCTAGTCTGAAGCTGTCTCCATTTTGAATAAAGCTGTTGACAAGCAGTGTGTGTAGGTGATGCATGATGGCATTGGTCTCTTGTCTCCCTAGTTGTTAGACCTCGATTCCATGTGATGCCCAACAATTATATTCTTTTCAGTAGTCTAAAGGAAAAAATAAACGTACCAGATACCTTGTCTCTTCTCAGGCCATAAATGCAACATAACTGATCATTATCCGCGAGTGGATAAAAAGAGTGTTTCTGGATAAAATCATAGATCAGGGCAGAAGAAAAGTCTGACATGAACTATTCGGAGAAATAAATTTCCCCCCACAAACATTTCAAGAAAAGATGCTCTTTTCATCACATTTGTGTGATTTTGAAAGTCCAACAACTGTTGAGCAAACCAAGAGTCAATCAATATTTGTGCAAAAGAACTTTCCATTGTATTGAAAAGCCATTTTGCTTTGAAACATATTTTAATGAGAAATTTCAAGCCAAATCGAAGTGTAGAATCATAGGATGGTGAAGAACAGTGTTTCAGCCATGGAGAAAAGTAGCTATGCCCGCATCAAGCAGTGGTAGCTTCTGGGCCAATTTCAACTTTGAAAGATACTTAAACTCAAGAGAGCACCACAGAAGATGCGTCCATGTTCAGCTTTTTCCAAATGTTACTGTGATTAAACAAAACTTCTGAAGAGCAAAATACAGGACCATGGAATCAAATGGTACCTTATCTATTCCAGTTTCAGTTAGCATAGTCATTTTGGCCTACTGTTGTGGGCAAGCAAATTAGCTCTGCTTCCAGTTGAATAGGCAGCCTGGGGCTATTTCCCAAATTAGAAGCAACCTAGCCATTTCCTGCAGTGATAGGTAGTGTTGTGCCAACTGAGTTGAGAGGCTGAGCTCACAACTGCCCTTCTATGTAGAAGCAAAATAAATGCATTCACCTAGCACTACACCCAGATAATTGGCTCCACCCCTCAGAGAGGCAGAAGGCGGCTTCCCAGTGCTACAGGGACATTTAGGGAGGAAGTCAACTACTTGAGGATCCATTTTTCCCCCGATATATAACATGTCCCAGTTCTAGGGACACCACTCTTTGAAGATTCCAAGATGCAACTCCGGAACTGTGGAAAGTCCCAGAAACATTTGAAATGATTATCACTTTAATTTATGGGGAATAAAACAAAAAATACATGTGTCAACATTACCAAAGCCAAAGTGTATACAAGAGCTCAAGGGAAGCCTCAGGGTAACGAAGTGTGTATAAAATGAGACATGCTGGGTCATAGAAATCCATGTTCACACAATGCCTTTCTTTCCCTCCACCCAACATTTTGGGTATATAAATTTTTCTTTCCTCTGAGGTCTGGGAAGGGGGAGAGCAGCAAAGGACTTATAGACTAGGCCACTGCTCACATTAAATACTGCAAAGTTATGCTGGGACCAAAGGGCAAGTCTTTGTGACTTACACTGCAAAGTACAAAAATGTTTTCTACTGTTGGTTATGTTTTTCTGACCTGCTCAAAGCAGCATATAAAATATGATGGCAGAAAATGTGCTCCTCTAGCTAAGCTGAAAATATGCCACCTAAAGAACCATTGGTCATGACTATATGACTGATCTATCAATAAGCCTAACTGGAAAAGAAAAAGGGAGTGTTTAAGGCCACCCAGTAAAGAGAAATTCCAGTTGTTGTTGTAAAAAAAATGGGATATTTCATAAGGTCAGGTCAGGTTTGCATCTTTTTTCTGGGCTAGGGCTGTGCAACTTTTAAACCCCGTGAGGGCTGCTCCAAGAGGGGTTGCATGCCATGCAGGCTGCACCAGGTGAGGCATGGGCCACTTGGGACACTGTCACACTTCACGGTATCATATAGCTACATAGATGCCCTCCTGCTGCACTTGTACACTCTTACAACTACTGCACCACATCCTCCCACCACTGCAATGGTGCTCTCCCTTCCACAACTGCGCTGTGTGGCCCCAGTTCCTTGGCCTGTGGCTCCAGATTCACCATCAGCACACTGCATTGCCCCAGCCTGGGGGAGGGGAAGCAAGGGCAGCCAGTACAGGCAGGGGGAACCTGGAGGCTCTCCCTACTATTGCAACTAGAGCAAAGGGGGAAGCAGCAGCCAAGCAAGGAGCACAGGGCCCACAACTTAACCCCTTGTGGGCCACACGCAGTTCATGAGCCACCAGTTGGAGTTTCCTAATAAAAACAAAAACCAAACAAATACCATCAAAATTTCATCCCACAAGCTTATCTCATTTAAAAGGGAAGTGCTATAATAATATCCAAGAAGTCAATATTTTGTACAAAATCCACCAGCAGTCTTTTTATCTAAAAGTTTAAATATCAGTTATATAATACAAATACCTCTACATCCTTCAAAAGTCAAAAAGAAAAACAACAATTCCACTTTTAACTTTAGATGGTTAAAAGCAAATCCTTCAGAGATGCAACTCAAAATAAAAGCTTATTTCGGCAACACATAGAACAAGGGAAAATTAATTTTCCGAGGAAACAGGCAGAAGTTGGTGGGTTTTATGATTAATTACAGGAGGTGGATGTGAGAGCTAATGTTGTGCAGTATAATAGCTTTCAGGAAAAATATATATTTGGAGCAGAAATCTTTTAGGCTTATTTTTTCTTCCCCAAACCATTCCCTGTCCCCTCCCTCTGTAAAAGCTTGAGAAATATTCTGCGACCCAGTCATTAAATACATTTTTAAAAGTGGCAGGTGGCAATGATAAAGGATCACCGAGCATTCTTCTGACACTAAAGACATTTTAAACACAGTGACAGAACTGGTATCATCCCTTAACCTATTCAGTTTCCTTTGCTTCATTTTAGGATTTCTCAATCTACCCCAGTGCCCTCCTGCCCAACTTCCTGACCAGGCAAGGGAAAGGACACCAAGCTCCCACCGTTGTTAAACTTTAATAAAGTGCCCACTGCAACTATCAGGAATTTAGCAGTGCCGAGGTACAGAAATACCTTACCTAGGGTAATTTAAGACCCTCTTCCCTTGCACCTAAGTCAGTGATTTTTCAACTGTTCTAGACTCAAGGCACCCTTTAACAGACTCAAGGGCACCCTCAGGAAATGCCATCTCTTAGGTTTGACTCTTCTGAATACAGAAAAATAGAGTAATTCTTCTGTTGAAGACAACTTAGAAAGACCACAACAGGTCAGGATGTTTTAACACCATCGTGTGGCACCCTTGAGTGGATCTCAAGACACTCCAGTGTGCCACATCACCCTTGTTGAGGATCACTGACCTAGGCACAAATGTTCTTCTTTCTATAGTGTATGGTTTTCTGGGAACTAGCAGTGAACAAACAAATAACTATTTACCTCTCCTGGGTCCCCAGAAATGAAGTAGATATAAATGCAAAGTCATGTTTCTATTACACTGGTCTAGAGTATAAGGACTCCTCTATGCATGCAGGTAAAGGCACAATGGTATCTAACAAGTGATCCACAGCCACACCTCCAACCATGACACATGTGTATGGCAGGAGGTACAACTGTGGGATCGTACATTAGATCCCATTAAACCTTATTGCTTGTAAGGGGACAGCCTGGGATTTTGGACTCCCCCTGCACTGGCAAGAAGCAAACTCCCATGGTTGGGAGCCCCCTCAGTTGCAGTGTGGAGCCCCTGGGGCTGGGATAGCAATGATAGCAACATTTCATGCACCCCTGAGGCTGGAAGACTACAGCAGCTGCGATCACCGAGCCCCAGGGGGCTCCACACACCCCCAAAGTTGGGAGATCACAGCCATGCTGATGGCTTAGTTGCCAGGCCACTTATTTGTGAAACTCCCAGCTCCAGCTTGGCATGGTGCACCCCTGTGCCTGGAAGCCCCGTCAGTTGATGAATCTCTCATCTGCAAGGGAGACCCTGCTACACATGCAAATTAAAGCTCAGTAGCAACCAGCTGTAAAGTTAGTACACATTCTTGAGGTCTACTTTTATAGCTGATTGGAGCTTTTCATGGTGTGACAGGCGCTTTGCACTTGTAGCTGCTCTCAGAGTAATTGCACCATTAACCAGTTAATTGCACAATATCTGTAATGTGTAGAGAGGGGCTAACAGATTGTCAGAGTGTAGATATAGTAAATGGTTATATATATATATATTTTTTAACTATAAGGATTTTTTTGCTCATAAATGCACATCAGCTGATATAGTATAGCTGTTCCATCCATCCTCTCCTATCCTGCAGTAAGTAAACTTAAAAACTATAATAAATTGTCCCTTAATGAAGCAGATAGTAAACAGAAATTAAACTGAAGCAATTTTACTATGGGATAGAAAAAAAGAAACCATTAGACCTGATTCAGCTGAGCTGCAGGAAATCTCCACATCACCCATTATAAAGCAGTATAATTGTTTTTATCTGTCCACCCAGATGTGAGCTGGACTGAAAGAACTGAAAGGAACAACATATCTAATAGGATGAAATTACTTGCCCTACTGCTGTCTCTTGGTGGATCTTTGCAAGGGTTTGTACCATGAAAGTAATTAGCAGAAATGCATACAGCTAACCAATCTGGAAAATGCAGAGGGTACATCTACACAAGATGTTTATTACACAGTAGACTAATTAGCTGCACAGTAAACATCACATGTACCCCAGTAAGGCTGGAGAAGATTAATTAATAGTCCTATCCTGCTCCAGAGTTATTTACTGTAAAGCAACACATGTGTAGCAGCTGAACCAGGAATAAATTGATCCTGGTCAGCACAGCCATCAAGGGCCATGCTCTTCTTACCTGCTGCTCCTCAGCAGCTAGCTGCAGGAGCTTTGTGGCATGGGCAGTTCCTCTGCCACCTGATGGAGCCACCCAGAACCTGGGCCTGGCATCCCATGCCCACCACCAGCCCAGGGCTGTCTCCAGAGTCCCTTGCTGGCCCAGGGGTGATCCCAGAGCCCTCTGCCAGCCTGGGGCTGGCAGACAGGCAGCTGTGGCTGGAGCCTAGCGCTCCCTCTGGCTGCTGCTGTGGGGGGAGGGGCAGAGCAGGGTAGGAGCAGCCCTGGCCTAAACTGCTCCCCCCCAGATCAATTTGCTCCTGACCTGGCCACACATGTAGATGCTGCACCCAGGAATAGTTTACTGCAGATCAATTTGTTCCACAGAAGTTTCAACCAAAATATTGGGAAAAAATAAAAATTCATTAAAAATATTTATAGGTCCTGTTGCCTCACACTTTCTTTTAAATCAAAAATGAAAAATATTGACAACCATAAGGATTTTATTTTTAAAGTGCTAAAAATATTACAATTGCAAAAAACATAGAATTCTGTTTCCCACAGTTGTTTTAATTTTCAAATTTAAGGTCACTTTACAATAAGAATTGATTTAATTTAAAATCTTTGAGGCAGTTAAAACTTACATTTTTAGTTGCCCCTTTTGACCAGAAGGGCTAGCCAAAAAATTTGGTCTAGTAGCTTGTTCCAATCTGTTTGAGAAATTAGTAACAAAGGCAGTCACCAAGGCAGATGTTTCTTTGAGTCAATCCTGGTATTGACAATCTTCCTCTGATACAACAAGAATTGAAAGCAATAAAAGAACAGTATCTTTGCTCATAGCTCAAAGCCCACTTTCCAGGGAGCACTGAGTCCAAAAGCTTCTGCTAAACAGTTTTCTGGGTTCTGGTCCAGTATCTTGGTTATTTCTATACCTACCATCCAATGTTTTGTCTTGTTTCTCCCAAAAACCACAAAACACAAAGCTTACCATAAGGTGCCCCTGCCCCTGTGTTGCTATACAAATCTTCAAGAGAACTCCATGGCAGGCACATCATGTCTTCTGTTCAGCCTCCAAATTCACATGATTTCATGAGCAGTGGCCCCTAATGTTTCAGCTATTATTTGGAAAAAGAAAGCATGTAATAGCTACTGCATTTAGCACAAATGCATGGAAAAGTACTTGTTATACCCAAAAGCTATAATCTACCAGTTATTCTTACTGATAATAAATCCATTCCATACCTTTCTGAGCATCTTTAGAATGTTTTGTCAGAATCCACTCATGTAAGCATTCCTTTTCAAGATAGGCAAGTTATACCCAGGAACATTTTTTCCCCTTATATCCTTGTCTGAACCTGTTCAAATCATATACACTCACATACATGCGGAAGAAAGCTCTTGGGATTGCAGAAATGGGATCTTTGTGGAATTTTAAACCTACTCTAGTTGTAAATTTAGAAGTGTCTTAACAAGATCAAACCCTTGCTTGCAACCATATTTCTTTAAAAAATGCAGGTGCTTCATAGAAAACAAGAGGCTACTCAGAACACAATTCTGTCATGTTTTTTTGTCTCATGCTCCCTTTGTTTTTCCATCACAAAGAACATCTGCATTTGAAATTGGCTTCTTTGTTTCTTTAGCGTTCATTTGCTCCTGTTATTGCTCTGAGCCATCTCATAACCTAAAAACTATCTTGCAGACTTGAGTAGTCGATACAGATAGTGATCTCATAGGCAAAGGATGATGAGAGTCATAGGCAAAGGAGTTAAGATGAGACAAACAGAAGAAACCAATGCACTTTTAAGAAACACAGACTGTATTTTAGGCTACCTCCCTTCCACCAAATTAAGTGAAATGAGAAACTGGATACTCTAAATCCTACAAAGTATTGTGTCTCAGAAAGTGTTTTTGCATTGGTTTTCCATTATATACCAAGTGCCACAGCAAAGTTACCTGAGCAACTTTGGGAATTATGGGGTTTTTACAATACACTGAAAGTTTTCTCTCTCCCTCAGTTTCCCCAAGGAAAACAAATTCCATCCAGCAGTGGGGAATGTAAAGTGCAGATGATATTGTGCTGCTTGTAAAACTCTAAAAGCATACAGTATAGCATTAGTACTAATAACTGTTGTGACTATTCAACTAAACTTTTCCTGACAGTCAACAAAACCAAACAAATAAATATAGCAAAAGGAAAACAGAGGCATCACAACTGGAAATATATTTAATTATCCAAGGCACAAGAAAGGAAATTAGTTCTGTGGTCCAGTATTCACAGCACGCTCAAATGAGCTAAATGGAGATTAGAAGATTTTCATAGCCAGGTGCTTATGATTTGTTTTTCCGAATGTTTTCAAAGCAGTCACGGGGATTTAGACATACATCTTCAATTAATATTTCTATAGCCTAGCATGACTTGGCTACAAACCATCAAAACCTGTTCTAATTAAGATCATTCCAATTTCCAATCCAGCTGTTTGGCACTTGCTGCTTCAGTTTAAGGACCAAATTCCAATCAGTGTAGTCAGGCTGCTGCATCTTTCATGAAGACATATGCACTTAATTCAGTATAAAATGACTTAATTCAGTTTATTTTAAATCAATTAGGAATGGCTTAAAGCTAAATTAAACAAGCCTCTCAAATTGAAATAAGAGCAGGGGATACACCAGTATGGTTAATTGTTTCAATTAAACTAATGCATGTTCATGCATGGATAAGGCCTTTACCTATCATCCTATCTGACACAACAACCAATGCAGATTCCAGCCCCAAAGGCCTTCCCTGTAAGAAATGCAAAGACTTATTACTCGTTGCTACGATGAGATTGTTACCCAAGATTCTGCAATACATACTGGCAAATCTAGTGGACATTAAAATGAGTGAGGGAGGAGTAAAGATGCCCAGATTATGGTGCATCTTGGGGAAATTTGGGGGAGCAATGTGATAGATTCTCTATAGATTTAGCTATTTTGCAAGCGTTTGTACATATAGTCATAGAATCAGTGCACCAGAAGGGACCTGTGAGATCATTAAGTCTGGTCCCTTGCCATAGGCAGGAGGTTAATGAGCTGAAAATAAATCAATGAGGTGCTTATCCAGCCTCCTCTGGAACACCTTGGTTAACCTCTTCAATGCACTCCTCCCTTCATCAGCCTTGGTCTCTGACTAGGAGGATTGAGCTATTCCCATGCTGTTGGCAGTGGAGAAGACACAGATGCACTATCCATCGATGTTGCAAGGGCTGTATAACTCTTGTGCAGGGATAATGGTAGAGCAACTGATGCACCTCATGGCTTTGGGCCTAATGTGACCAACTTCCACCTGCTGCCGGTTGGGTCATCTTGCTGAAGCCCATTCTTTTGCTTGGTTTCCATGGCGGCCTTCTCCGGGTGCAGGACCTGGTAGTACATGTCAACCTCTGCCTCATGTTCCCTGATGACTCACAGCCTGTTCACCTTCTCCTAAAACTCCCTCACCCGGCCCTCCAGAGTCTCCACCAGTGACCACATCCCACAAGTTGGGGTACCAGTGCCCCAGCTCCCAGTCTCCAACAGACATGCCAGGCAGCCCTTGCAGCCTGGAGTCAAGGGCTCCATTTGTGGGGGGCTAGGATCACAGGCTCTGTCTGGGTAAAGACCTCTGTGGTACCAAGGGTGGGTAGTCCATCTAGACCTGGAAGCTTAGGGGTGTGGCATGTATCCTGTTGCTGCGGCTTAGCAGACAGGCCCCAGTAGCTATCTGCAGTGTGATCCCCTGGCCTTCCAGGCTGCTGAGCAACTGGGGGTTTCCCTGGATTCCTGGATCTCACCCTGGAGCGGGGGAGGGTTGGTCCCTCATCCCCTTTACCTGGGCACTAGTGCCAGAGAACTAAACTTCAGCATGTGAGGCTTCAGCTACCCTGAGGCACCACAGTCATGGGCTGTGCTGTGTGTCATTGGTGGAAAGTGAGTGCCCACCAGTAGCCCTTCCTGCTTACCCTCCTGCGCAAACTCCCTCAAAAACTCACACACAGGACCCAGAGTGCACCTGTTTACATACTGTATTTGCACGGCTCCCTGGGGCTGGGCTAAGTAGGAGCTGTGGGAGGGTGTGACCCTCCTCAGCACCCCTCAGCTGCCCCCTCTACCTAGTGGCCACCCACCGTGGGCCCCACTTACCTCCCAGCTCTGCACAAGAGGTCAGGTCAGGGTGCAGCCAGAGGGTCCACCAGGGTCCGAGCTCATGGGGGCACAATGGGCTTACACCCATGCATCTCTCACCAGAGCTAGGCCCAAACGGGGGGGGGAGGTTTCTGTTGGTGGATTCTTTTAAAACCCGCACATGCACAGATCGCTGCTGGCACCATGCATACACAGGTCGCCACTGCTGCCGGACCACTCTCAGGAACAGGGGTCCCCCTATCCCACCAGAGAAGGGGGGCAGATAAGTATCTAAGCTGAATGCTGTGAGAGTTGCCTAACACTAACATGAAACTGTTGCTGCATTCAGAAATTGCATCATTTCTCTGAGTAAATATATTTACATAAGTTTTCAATACGACTAAAATCAATAATACTAACACTGGTCACGTTTAAATTCAACCTTACAAACATGCTTATGTCACTGACAGAACATTTGTATTAAGTATGGCGCCTATTTGAACAAAACTTAAGTTCTCTTACAGTCCATGGACCATCGTATTTAGAATTGCTTAGTAAGTTCCACATGCAAATATTTGCTCCTGTTAGACAAACCAGAATGGGCAACTCTGATTTTCATGCCTACATTATAGATGCAGACAGAAGTGACAATTTTTGCCTGATCTGGCCCCAGAAAGCAGCTTATAGCTGTGACCAAACACAAGTGCATGGCTGCAAATGGCTTAAAAAATGGCTGATTGGGTGAAAATCTGACCCCTTACCGCATGAGGTATCAGATAAAGATGTTACAAAATGTAACAGTCTTTTTTAACTTGCATCTGCTGAGCTCCCAGCCTATCACTGTTCAGAATGGGCGTGGGGAAAGGGAGCAGAGGGAGCTCAGCCTGGGAGGGTTTCAGCCGTCTTTGGAGGGTGGGGTGGGTTTATTGTAGCCCGCACTACCCAAGGTGGGGGGGGGGGGCTGCAATTCACCCGCCCCACCCTTCAGCACTGGCTGGGGAGCCCCAAGAATGAGCTCCCCATGCTGCCTTTCCCCCTCCCATTCTGAAAACAGCAAGCACTAGGAGAGAGCCCTGGCCATTGCTACAGGAACCTGGCTGCAGGATCCCACCTGGCAGCTAGATTTGCCTCTCCCCTGGAACCAACAGTGAACTTCTGTTTGGTCCAGAGTAACCTTGTAACTCAGAATGCTTTGCAAAAATCATTCTGAGCTAAAGCTGGGAGCTGCACCTCTGCCTAGCACCCTATTTGCAGTGCATAAAGTCAGCAAAACTTTTTCCTTGACATTAAAAGGTTCCCTGGAAGTTAAACTAGAAGATAAACCAAGAACCCTGTGATAGCAGCATTGTAAAATCACTTTTAGAGTATAATTAACATTTAAATCTTTTTCTTTTTTCTGAGCAAAGGTGTGGGGGGGGGAGATCAGGAAATGCTTTGAGACAAGAAAAAAAGTGTGCTATTTTTGCGATGGATAAATATTGCATACTTTTTTAGTACAATGAGCCATTGTGTCCAAGCAGTATGAGGCTGATAAACACTACATTTAATTTCATGATATGCTGCATAGTTTATGGGAGACTGCAGAGGCTATAATGTAAACATCTCTTTTAAAGCTTTTTAGTAAGCAGAATCCAAGTAACATTTACAGAAGATGGGGGGAAATGGTAATGGTAACTCATTGAATTTGTTCTGTTGAGAGTTTGTAAAAAACAGGTTATGCCTTACTCTTTCTCTCGCTCCCTTGGTTAACCTCTTCAATGCACTCTTCCCTTCATCAGCCTTGGTCTCTGGGAAAACAAATAAGGCACGAGGTGACAATAGGGGTAGCCCTTGGGGAGCCCACACTATAGGGCTGTTACTAAACACCGCATCCCAGCCACAGCAGCCCCACTGTGTGGGCTCCCCAGGGACTGTCCTAGTACCTCCTTCACTTCCCATTCCCCCTACCCACGCACATTACTGGGTGAGGAGCTGCACCTCCTGTGGCAAAAAATCTACCCCAATACACTACTGGGCACAAGGCTGCCTGGCTTCTATAAGCGTTATTCCTGACACGATAACTGTTTCCGTTTCCATTAAGCTCTCCCTCTTTGTCCTCACATACAACTGTTTCAGGTTTGGGGACCCCCTATACCTACAAACAAATGGTGCTGCCATGGGCACATATATGGCCCCCTAAATATGCCAACATATTTATGATGGACCTTGAAATTCGCTTCCTTCCCAGCTGTCTTCACATCTCCCCTGGTTTGCCTCAGATACATCGTGACATCTTCAAAATGACATGCAAAGGAATCTCTAGAGAAATTTCACCAGGGTTTCCACTCCTCCATCAAGCTAACTCTGGAATACTCCACCCAGCAAATTAATTTCCTAGATACTAACTACAGTGAAGGTTTGCACATCACCACCACATTGTATCACAAACCAACTGACTGCCACAGCTACCTTCACACCACCAGCTTTCATCCTAACATCAGCTCTGATCCCGCCAACTGAGATGAACACCTTAAGGATCTGGAGTAGGGATTCTTACAACTACAATACAATCCCAAAACTGGAGCCAGTCAAATTAACGAAGCTAGACCTAGACCTTCACCCTGACGTGCTACAATACCAACCCCAGAACAAGAATAACAGAATCCCTCTGGCTGTCACCTCCAGCCCCCAGCTCAAACACCAAAGACATATCATTAATGACCTCTAACTCCTCCTGGAAAAGGATGACTAATCTCAAGGTAGCCTTTGAGGACAACCCTGTCCTGCCTTACAGACAGCTCCCCCAACCTCAAATGGCATCTCTCAAACAACAAACTAATACACTCCCATCCTCACCAAGGCACTAGGCCTTGTAGTGGACCCTATTGCCTGCTGTATCCCCACATCAATGCAGATCACATCATCACTGGACCTAATAACAAGGAGTATAACATCCAAGGTTCATTCACCTGCAACTCTACCAGTGTCATCACCTGCATACATTGCCTTTCTACTGCCTGCATTAGACAGACAGGGTTATCTCTATGTGTAAGAATGAATAAACAATGTTCTGAAATTAGCTGCAGAAAGACACAAAAGCCTGTGGCAGAACACTTCAACCTCCCTGAACACGCCACTGGACCTCAGCATTGCTGTTCTCAGGAAGAAAAACTTAAAAAAAAAAATTTGAAGGAAAAGTGAAGAACAAGAAATCATCCATAAACTGGACTGTATTAAATCTGGTTTAAACAGGAGCTATGAATTCTTCTCTCATTACCTGGATTAGCTTTTGTGACCCCTTTATTCCTATGGGGTCTTTGCTTGTATGCCTCATATTGTAGTAAACCCCCCCAGTTTTTCTTTGTAGAAATACATTCCCTCCCTTCCCTAAACATTTTGGACTTTCTCTTTGCCTCTATTCCTTATAAGTAGTTATGCTAAGACATAGGATAAGCTCTTGTATTAATGTAAAATGTCCTGTATGTCCCCATATGTTATTCACTGTTTTGTATTTAATTGTTTTATATCGATTGCAGTTATTTTTATATTGATTTTTACTGTTTTGTGCCAGTTTTCCATGCCTCAGGCCTATTTTTTTTATTATTATTATTATGGTTAACCAAAGTAATGTCAAGCTTCCATTTTTTATGTTGTAACCCACTTCTCCCTTTGCTCATCAAGACATGTTGTAACCCCATGATGATGCCAATTGTGCCTATATGAAAAGCTGGTCCCCGAGTAAATGGAGGCTGTGTGAGTGTGTGTGTGTGATAGTGACAAAGATGGAAACAATGGACCCATCAACACAATGATACACAGTAGCATCCCTGCATTCAATTGGAAATAAGATTCCAGGAAGCAATCAGGAACAGTATGGATTTCCAGTAACCCAGCACCACCCTCATTGTAAATGCCAAAAAGAAGCCCCACACCCGAGACAGTCATAAGAATGGACACTTTGAAACTGCACGTCCCACTGGGTGGGACCCTCATCATTGGGAAAATGACAACTGTTAGCCCCTCTTCCATCTGGGCTTCAAACCCACAGGGTGGAGTGGGGTCACAACGGAACTGCCTGATAAAAAGGCAGGGAAATGTGACCCTGGTGGATGCCTCCCCTATCTGGACCAGCACCCCACCACGTAACCCACACCAGCCATCCACCAGAGGATCAGCCAGCAACCCCCTCTGGACCCCAGCCTCGGGACGGCATCAACTGACCATTGATCATCAACCTGCAGCACCTGAATAGGAATTAACCCACAGTTACTTTTGTGTGCGTCTGCATGTGCGTGTGCATCTGCGGGTGTGTAGGGGGGTGGAAAATCAGCAGTTTCTTGTGCCTATTTTTAGTTTTTGTATTAGTTTTATGCTTCCATGTTTGCGTAGTTGCACCCCCATCTAATAAACCAATATTGCCGATCCTGATCATTGGTCTTGCTTGTCAAGTCAACAATAGCATTCCCTCTCCCCCTTCCCTGCATTCTTTCCTTTCCTACATATTGTATTCTAATCACTCACTCCACTTTATACTCTTCTTTCTGCATGTCCTTTCACGTCATCTGATCAAGTGAACATAAGTTCATGAAAGCTTGTGATATATATCTTATTTAGTTAGTCTATAAAGGTGCATATATACTCTGATTGACTTCAAACTAACACAGCTAGCTCTCTGTGCTGCACCTGTCATAGTAAAGATTCCCAGAGTACAGGGCAGTCTGGTGCCCTCTACCACAGCTCATGTGCAGAGACAGCTGGGACTGCTAAGACCCCTGCCCCAATCTCCTGGCTCTCTATTGGTCAGCAGTATGTCCAGGGCACTGCCGAAGCTCGCTATACCTCCGTTCTAAACTATGAAGTGCCACCTTGATAATAAGAGGAGGAAATGCAAGCTTCCATATTTTACATTAATTATATTTTGATGGACCTAATAGCACATGTGTGCCTGCATGCATGCACATACACACTCTCTCTCTCATTTTCTTGGGTGTAATTCAAAATGGTTGTGAAAAAAATGCTGTGGATTTTTATATTTCATTGGGTTGATTGTGGATGAAAGATACTGTCCTATTCTTTGCCTGCGTTATTTTATTTTGTTCCTGTGATGCAGCTAAATATGAAAGGGATACAAAAACATAGAGCAAAGTCCCATGTGTTCTACTGTCACCACCTGTAGATCACCATTGTCACATGGGGACAGGGGCATTTAAGCTGCTGTCCAGCTAATATTGCTGTTTTGGTTGCATTTACCACCATACCTCAAGCAGCTCATCTAAAAGCTGCCATTATCCATGCTGAAATGTGAGCCACTACTAAGAGAAGAGTTTTAAAATAGAAAAAACAAGCTCCTTCCCTTCATCTCAAAATGCCAAAAAACACTGAATGAAATTAATTTAAAAAACGTGTAGACAACAGGAAAGTTTTAATATACCTGGGAGGATTTTCTGAAAATAAATATTTGGGGTTATTTAAATTGATTAGTAGAGTCCTAAGATAGGAAGAAATTTGAAGGAAAATAAGGAATCCTCTGTATGTTGGATCTAATCTCAGTGATTCGCTGTGGAGGCTGACCATTACAACGCTTTGTCCAAATCATTTTAACAGAGGTAGGGATAATCTTGGGGATAGCTTTGTCAGGCCTTGTCAGTGCAGATGTAGTTAGGGATCTTCTGGAAGGGCTAGACATTTTTATATCCACAGGTCCAGATGCCCTCCCACCCAAGGATGTTGAGGGAGCTGGCAGGGATCATCATGGAGCCCTTAGCCTGGCTGTATGAGCATTCGTGGTCATCTGGCCAGGTGCCAGGGGATTGGAAACTGGCTAATGTGGTCCCAATTTTCAAGAAAGGGAGGAAGGAGGACCCAAGTAACTATAGGCCTGTAAGCCTCACCTCGGTGCTCGGGAAGATCTTGGAGAGAATCATCAAGGAGCACATCTGTGGAGGGCCTGCAGGGGAGATCATGCTCAGGGGCAATCAGCATGGGTTCATCAAAGGCAGGTGCTGCCTGACCAGCCTGATTGCCTTTTATGACCAAGTAACTAAATCCTTGGATGATGGTGTCGCCGTGGACGTAGTCTTTCTAGACTTTAAGAAGGCCTTTGACACTGTCTCTCACCCCATCCTTATCAATAAATTAAGCGACTGTGGGATTGATCCCTATACAGTTGGAGGGGTAAAAAATTGGCTGATGGGGCACACCCAGAGAGTAGTGGTGGACGGGTTGTGCTCAACCTGGTGAGATGTGAGCAGTGGGGTACCCCAGGGCTCAGTCCTTGGGCCCGCACTGTTTAACATCTTCATCAGCGACTTGGACGAGGGGGTGGAAAGCACGCTGTCCAAGTTTGCTGATGACACTAAGATGTGGGGCGAGGTGGACACACTTGAAGGGAGAGAGAGGCTGCAACTAGATTTAGACAGACTACAAAAGTGGGCAGATGAGAATAGGATGGGGTTCAACGTTGACAAATGCAGGGTGCTGCACCTTGGGAGAAGGAATCCACAGCGTACATATAGGCTGGGGAGTTCCCTTCTTGAAAGCACAGAGGCGGAAAGGGATCTTGGAGTCATTATTGACTCCAAGATGAACCTGAGCCGCCAATGCCAGACCGCAGCCAGCAAGGCCAGCCATACCTTGTCATGCATCCAAAGATGCATCTCAAGCCGGTCCAGAGAGGTGATACTCCCCCTCTATGTGACTTTGGTCAGGCCACAGTTGGAGTACTGCATCCAGTACTGGGCACCGCACTTCAAAAGGAATGTGGCCATCCTGGAGAGGGTTCAGAGGAGGGCCACCCACCTGGTGAGAGGGCAGCAGGACAGGCCCTCCAAGGAAAGACTGAGGGACCTGAACCTGTTCAGCCTCAGCAAGAGAAGGCTGAGGGGGGACCTGGTGGCTGCCTACAAACTCATCAGGAGAGATCAACAACAAATAGGTAGAGCCCTTTTCTCCCCAGCAACACCTGGGGTGATGAGGAACAATGGTCATAAGCTGATGGAGAATAGGTTTAGGTTAGAGATCAGAAGGCAATATTTTACAGTTAGGGTGGTCAAAATCTGGAACCAACTTCCCAGGGAAGTGGTCCTGGCCCCTACCTTGGGCAAATTCAAGAGGAGGTTGGATGATCACCTGTCTGGGGTCTTGTGAACCCAGCATTCATTCCTGCCTGTGGCAGGGGGTCAGGCTAGATGATCTGTTCAGGTCCCTCCTCACCCTAGCTACTATGAAACTATGAAACATATTATAAAAAGGGGCCATTGTGTTCATGAAGTCTGATATCCTACATAATACACACAAGGCATCTCGATGAATATCCTTCTGAAAACATCCATCTTGATTTAAGAAAAGTGTCAGTGATCATATTAGATGTTTGCTTGCTAGACTTTCTACACCTACTTTATATGTACCTGCTTATATAACCAAAGATTGCATCAGCCATTTTGGCTACAGCATCATGCTGGGAGTTCAAGTCCAACTACTTATCCATCATAATCATAGAATCATAGAAAAGTAGGTCTAGAAGGAACCTTGAGAGTTCATCTAATCCAACCTCCTGCCTGAGGCAGGATTATCCCTATCCAAACCATTCTACACTAATCCATTGTCTAACCTATTAGCAAAACTACAGTCAACCCTGACACAATTACAAGACATAAAGCCCAAACCTGCCACAGGAAAAATAGGAGGGAAACAGTAGCTAACGTCCTCAAGAGATCCAAGGAATAGGTCCATGAACCCCAGTACAGAGGAAAGTAAAAAACCTCTACAGCCCATACCAATCTGACAATGGAATAAAATTCCTTCCTGACCCCAAATATGGGATCAGTCCGACCCTGACCTGAGGGGTAGGACCTTCTACCAGAAACCTCCAGCTTTAAGTCCCAGCAGGAAGTCTGGCACACCCTACTCACAACTTCCAGCCTTGGCTGTAGCCGACACCCAATGACTCTGAGAAAGGCTTAAAAAACCCGGACACATATAGTAGCAGTGAGAGGGGAGGGAATTCCTTCTCAGCCCTTGCCAGCAACCAGTAAAGCCCAGAAACATGGGAAATGCCCATTGTATAAAACAGGTATAGCTTTGCCTAGAACAGTGGTCACCAACCAGTGGATCTCAATCCACCAATAGATCTCAGAGACTCTTATGGTCGATCTCGGAGCCTCTTGGAGTTGATCTGAGACTGGGGTAAGGGGCTGAGTGCCCGTGTGCATGCACTCGTGCACCCCAGCCCAGCATGTCAGTCTGTGGGGGAGGGGAGGGGAGGGCAGGGGCTAAATCAAGGCCCGTGTGGTGTAGGACAGTGCCGCAGAGGCAGGACCAAGGGTAAGTTGAGTGGAGCCCTGGCTGGATGGGACATATTTGGGGTGTGCCTCCCCAGCAGGTAATTTTTTTCTCCCTCTGCCTCGATCTGCCCCCCTCCTTCCCTCCCCATAGACTTACCTGCTGGGGGGGGTGGGGGTGTGGCAGTGGTGCACAGTAGATCTTGGATGGCTTGTAAATGCCAAAAGTGATCTCCTACTTAAAAAGGTTGGAGACCACTGACCTAGAACATCCCTGACCAGTCCAGGGCTCACATAGCTGTCCAACCTCTTCTTAAACACCTTAAGTGATGGTAAGTCCACAACTTCCCTAGGCGGTCTATTCCACTGCCTCTCTGTTCCAACAGTAAAGAAGTTTTTCTTGATCTCCAACCTAAACCTATTTTGCTGCAACTTCAAGCCACTGGTTCATGACCTATACTCCTCATTAAAATGTTTTTCTTCTTTATGGCAGCCCTTCCAGTATTTGAAGACTGCTATCATATCCCCTCTTAAGCACCTTTTCTGCAAGCTCAACGTACCTAGCTTCTACAGCTTCTCTTTATACAACTCACCTTCCAAGCCCTTTATCATTTTTGTCACCTGCCTCTGGACGCTCTCTAACTTGTCCATGTCCTTTCTAAAACATGGAGCCCAAAAACTGCATACTCTAGATGGAGCCTAACCAGAGCTGTGTAGAGAGGTACTATCTTCTCCCATTTATCACACCTAGTGCTTGTTTTGATGAAAAAAAACAGATTCACCTTTTCTGTGGCTACATCATACTGCAGACTCGCATTGAATCTGTGATCCAACAAGGCTACCAGATCCTCAAAGAGGGGCACTATGTTAACCATTTTCCAGCCCTCTTGTTCCTCACCTATCTTCCATAACTTCATAAATATTATTGCCAAGAGCTCCAAGATCACCTGGGATGAAGTTCATCCCAAATACCCTTAGATGAAGTTCACCAGGTCCCACTGGTTTATATTAGTTCAAATTGATCAAAAGCTCTCCACCTTGTTTTCATCTTCTATTAAGAGTTTACCCTGTCTATTTAGCTGTGGACCCATAGCTTCCTTATGATCCCCAAGTTTTTTTTATAAAAGCTAGGTCTAAAAGACTGGAGTGACTTGGCAGTCTCATTGGAATTAATGTCTGCATTTCTTTCATGAAAACTAAGCTGACTTCAAATAATTCATCAAAAGACAACACATATGCCTGCACCATTTTGGTTCTTATTTGTGTGGCATAAAAGTACAAGGCTTTGAGTTTTACTTCTGTGTTTCTCACACCAGCTCTACCTATACAACAATACTTTAACAAAGCAGTACATTAAACAGAGCTGACAGACCTTTGTTTTTTGACTGAGCAGTGTAAGTGGGTAAATTAAGTACAGCAAGAGCTCACATGTGGTATAAGAAATTAATAGATCACAAATAACAGTTACTTCAACTTAGGTTGGAATCGGCTCATTCTGTTGGATCCAAAAAATAACATTACATGGCAGAATCACCTCCCTGCTAAACCAGCAGCACAAAGCTGCATATTCCCTTCCTCATACTACTAAAAACAGACCACAACCTAATTCAAAATCTGACATTATCTTTAAAAATAAAATAGCACACTGAAATCAAAGCATTTTACAAACGTCTCTCTGTGCTCAGGAGTCGTATCATCCACCACTATAATAAATGAAAACAACGCTTTACAATTTCTATAGGATATTACCTCTCTAAAATTTTTGGACACTTGTTCACATGATGAAAATTGCCCTTTCTTGAGATTTAAGTGCATTATAGTTTTCATGTACATTTTTTGGTGATTGAAATGTCTTCTTTGCGATTCAAAGTAAAGCACATCCCAATATATTTTAGTTTGGATCACCAGGAATTAAACTGATATGTCCATGGATCTGTCACATGAAAACAGAAATGCACTCAATGTGTAGTGAGCCCCTTTGTCCACCAGATGTTGCTTCGAATTGCAGATAGGAGGGGAAGAGCGTACCTGCAAGTTTTAGGTACTTGGGTGTAATGTGTTTCTTTGGACGCCAGGTGTTGCACACCAGATATTGCAATACATGCAGTCCGACATGAATTAATCTTCTTTTCTCCTGGACAGACGCCCTTGGACCTCCTCCACCCCCGCCCAGGTCATCCCTTGCACTGGGTGACAATGGCACCATCACCCCATAACCTGCCCTTGTTCTATCCAGTAATGAAGAAGCCCTTGGCTACCAAAGGCGTGAGTGCTTTCTTTTGCTTTTAGAACAAATGGATCTTAGCTGGGCCATACCCTCCATGTAGAAGCTCACGCCACGCCATGCAGCCTTTAATGAGAACAGTACCGTCACCCTGTAATCTGCCCCTGTTCAATCCAGGAATGAAGAGCCGCTTGGATGCCTAAAGGAGATGCCTTGGACTGCTTTCATTTGCCCTTCCGTCAGACAGAGCAAATGGCTCCCATCTTCTCACAACCCTGACTGCAGCCCATAGCCTCCATGCATTCATTTTTTTTTTCTTGTGCTGGCTGCTGCACCATTTACAATTGCACAAGATCACCCAGCCATGGCAGCAGTCATTCCTTAATGAAAACAGCACCATCACCACCAAATCTACCATGCCCTGGGCTGCTTTCAGATGCCCTTCAGAGCAACTGGTGCCCGCCTCCTCATAGCACTGAGTAGAGCCCATAGCCACCGCACTTCATATAGTTATTTTTTTTTCCCTTGTCCTGGCTGCTGTACCAGTCACGATTGCACAGGCTCACCCCACAGTCAGACCCATGGGTGTTCCTGCAATGGCAGCAGGCAACCCTGACTTACAACGTCACAGTCACTAGGGTTAGCATATTTCCAATTCCTAAAAATACGTGCCCTGGCTCTACCCATTCCATTGCCCCTCACTCCCAAACCACAGGCCCCCGAGCTCTCCTGCTGCCTCTCACTCCAAACCAGGGCAGCCCTGCCCTGCCATTGCCCCTCACTCCCAACCTGCAGTACTCTGCCCCCTGTGCCATGCTGGTGCTGCTTGGGGATTTACTGTTTTTTCATTTTTACAACATAAACAACCATCTCTAATGGTGCAAACAGCTGTTAATTTGGCAGTGATGACAACAAAGCCAGGAACAAAGCCAGGGAGCTTGGCCTGATGATCTCCCAATGGCCCACATTGTAAGAAAAGAAGATAAAAAAGTTTTTTTTTTTTACATAAATAACCGTCGCTGATTTATTGAGCATAATTTACATAAGTAACCAACATCACAGCATTTACAAGGTACCAAGAAGCAGTTCTCTTCAACTTTTTAAACCTTAGGCAATAGACAACGAGTTTTATTATAACAACTTTTATACCAGCAAGCAGTAACCATAGGCATTGTTTATGCTTAAAACAACAAACAAGCGATAATCAATAATAATCAGCGACTTTCACTGCACATAAGCAATACCATAGGCAATGCACAGAGGAGACACAGGGGGAGGCATCTGCCCCCCCCCCCAATATTGGCCGATGCTGGTTTCTGCAGGCAGTTGCCACTCGCCACCCCCTCCCGGCACTGACGCCAGCTTTTATAGGTGGTCGCCACTCACCGACACTGCTGCCAGGTTCTGTGGGTGGTCGCTACTCGCCACTGCTGCCACCGGCTTCACCGGGTGGTCACCGCTCACTACCACCACCACAACTTTTGCGGGTGGTCACTGCTTACAACCCCCCCCTCACCTCCATGCAGCCAACTCCGGCTTCTGCAGGCAGTTGCTGCTCGCCACCCCACCACCAACGCTGCCACCCTCAAATTGTGCCCCCCCCCAGTCTCAGGAGGCACCAGTCATTCATGAGCAATACTGTTTTTCTATGTTTCCGAGCTGGACTGCCCCCTCTCTCCCTTTCTCGTGAACACCTCCTGCCGCATTGCCTGGACAACACTCGACCACAGACATGACTTGTCTGTCTTGCTATCTCCCGCAACCATGAGTTAAGCAGGATGCCTGACTCATGGTTAGGCCATGAATTAAGCAGGATGCCTGCCTTACAGAGACAGGGATTCTGTTTTGCTGATAGGGAAGTAAACTAAAAGCCCAATTATCAGAAGGAACGAGCAACCACAGCTCCAATGGAAAGATTCATGGGTTCAGCATTTCTGAAAATCCAGATATAGCTGACTGAACTACAGGTGCCTTTGCTGCAGAATACATTAGCCGTTTAACAGGCTACATGAGAACACAAAGAAATACAACTGAAAGGATCGGAAATTTGGTTAAAAAAAATACCCACTCTGTGGTTAGAACAGAGCTGATCTCTCCATTTTCTGTTTTAAAGTACCATGGCTTTTTGAATAACCAAAAGTGATCAGGAACTGAGGTTTTCATCCCTCCAATCAGAAAAGAAGACACTTCCATCAGCAGAGCATCTAGCCCCATTAAAAATATAACCTATGCTGTTACTCTGTATAAGGAATATGTCCTGGGTGAGAAGGAGACAATGCAAGAGCAGCACCTCTAGCACTTATGTTAAGGTACAAATAGATCCCCTTCCCAAAATTTCCAGTTTGATAGCCTTGTAACGACTAATATAATGTTTGTTTTTTTAACGAGCAAAAACTTCACAGTACATTTTCTTCCCCTGTTTACACCCACTTCATGGATGGAATGGGAGCTGCTCTGCAACCTCCTGATACCAAAGGCAAATATCCCCTTTATGCACAACGTTAAGCAAGCACTTTTTGTTGCATTCCAGCAGCCAGACCTGTTCCCTCTTTGTAGGCTGGAAGGGTGGAGGAGGGTAGGAATAGGTAGACAGAAGATTCCAGAAACAGATCAAATCTAAGACAAGAGGCAGTAAAGCCAGAGATTTGCTTGCAATAATGGCTCTGGAACAAATGGACTTCACAGAACAGATGACTCAGCACAGCATGGCAGCCATGGCACGTCCTCACGACTACTAATGCAGCTTCTCCCCCACCCTCCCCCACTCTTGGATTTCAACATAAAACAGAAACAAATTAGGTCCTTTGAAAAGTTCTGCAAGTGGTATAAGTAGACCTGTTGTCAAATACAGTTTTAAATGGAATACATGAGTATTCAATAACATCACTTCAAGTGAAAAAAGCAGTTTGAGAGTGTGAACAAAACAGTACGTCATCAGGACAAACTCTCACTGAGTCATTAGTTAGTATGAGGGAAAAACACCATTTGCTGATGATACCCTCTAAGGATTTAAATTATCTAGACATCACTTTTGGTCACTTCACTTTAACAGTTGTCCTGATTAAAATGGTTTCCTATATTTGTGATTTGTTTTCTGTAAATACTAGAGGAGGCCATTAAAATGCTGCTTTGGAAATCTGAAAAATAAGAACAACATACTTATGGGCAACATGGAATTTATTCTTGTCATGAATAAAGTTAAGCATCTTTCATTGATCTGGCATATAATCATACAGGATTTTAAATAATGGTTTCCCAAGGAATAATTTAAAGGACAATCACAGAAAAAGAGAGAGAGGAAGTACTATAGTTATTTTATACTTGATTTCCTGAGAGGCTTTTGCTTCAAGCAAGACACTTGGTTGCATATAATGAAACTGTAATCACAAATCTTTAGAACTGGTAAGATGTGTGTGAGACCATCTTGAAAAAAGTCTCTTTAGAGATCTTCACAAGAAAATGAGGTGGTCACTAAGTGAATTTTTTTTTTGAAGCTCCAGACCACTGCACAAATGCCATTATAATCATTAAAGCATGAAATGTTTGCATTCATTTTCATTCTTATGCTTCATGGACCATTTAATGCCTGCTATAAAATCATTTTTAAAAATAATTGAGTTTACAGCTGAGAAAAATAAGATGACTCCTGAACAGCATCAGTGTATTGACAAAGTGTCAAGAAAAGAACAGCTTGAACTTCAATTGAATGTGAATTCTTCAAGCAGTGTAGCAGGTTTTTAAAAAGTATTTTTGGAAATGAAAGTGTAAGAATAGCTGCATGCTGTCTCAATTCTTTCCTTTTCTTTTTAAGGCTTCCTTACTCTTGAGAGAACAACTTCCAAGTGCCTACAACATTTTCCAATTTAAGAATGAAGACCAAATAACAATCTTACCACTCACTACGCAACACTAAAAGCTTTGGAAAAGGGAGTTAAGTCAAACAATTGGCATAATCAGAATAGCAAATGTACAACCAATTAAGATAACTGTCCTTTACTATATTTATGTCTAATTCTTATACAGCTTTTTCCTGTTCCATCCCTTCTTTTGAATGAAATAGCCAATTAACTAATTGAAACTGCTCACTGGACAACAAAAAAATGGTGAATACCCACATCACTCAAATGAACTGTGACCCTTACTTGAGATAACAAAATGTAGCGTATAAAAAAAGAAATTCAGTTGGGTAAGGGTTCCCTCTAACTCAGGGGTGGGCAAAATGTGGCCCGCAGGCCAGATGAGGCCTGCCAGGCCATTCTATCTGGTCTGCGGGGCCCCTAAAAAATTTAGAAAATTAATATTTATCTGCCCCTGGCTGCCTGTCATGCGGCCCTCGATGGCTTGCCAAAATTCAGTAAGCGGCCCTCCGTCTGAAATAATTGCCTGCCCCTGCTCTAACTCTATTGTGTATTAATGTAGTTTGGACTCTTACACTGGATCCAGATGTGAAACCACGTGTGGTCTGTGGTGCTGCAAAGTACAAACCTCTTTGCAGTTCCACAAACCACATGAGTTGTACATTAATCAGTGCAAAGCACTGCTAAATTTGCAGTGCCAAGGCAAAATTTCCCAGTAGCAAAAAGAAAAAAAAACCCTGGAAAAAAGCGGCACAAATCAAGCCAAAGTGGCAGGCGCTGGGACAAAGGACTGTCTGCTCCCCCATCTGTATGCACTGTGGAGCCCCTGTGCTGAGGCACCCTATGCCCCAGCCAGCTGTTCCCTGGTTGGCTGGGGCACAGGGAGCCTCAAAATAAAGAAGCGGGCCAGCCTTGGGCTGGCTGCTCCCCTGTCTTTGCCTTGGTGTGGGGACTCCACTGCAGAGCCCCGACGCTGAGGCACATTAGACCCCAGCCAGCTGCATAGCAATCTCAAATCTCAACGTGCCACTCCCTAGGTAACCAGGGCACAGGGTGCCTCAGCACAGGGAATGACTTGCCCCTGCCTAGGTGCCCTGCACCCCAGCCAACCCCTCCCCACCCTGCCACAGCACGTACAGCAGTGGGCCAATGTGTCCCACTGAAAAGCACATGGGCAGGGGCATGCACTATGGCACAAAGTAGCAGCACAATTTTGTATTTCTACTATTTGTGCTCAGTGGCGGATTAAGATTAACTAGAGGCCTGGGCTCCTGGTGCTGCTGCTGCCAAGGGTGTGGTGGGCCTCCATGCCTCATGGGGGAGGCTGGGTGGACCTGGCCAGGCTGGGGGTAGGGTGCAGGGTCCCTGGGGCAAAGGCAGCAAGGCAGAGAGCCCTGAGACCACAGAGGACATCCCATCTCCACCCCACACAAAACTGGGGGGGCACATGCCCCCCATGCCTTCCCTGGGGGGTACTTGCAGTGATAAGAAGCCACCCCCACCTGTGCCCTCTGGATAAGCCACCCATGGCTCTGTCCCACTCACTGCCCCAGCCCCAGGTCCCAAGCACCACCTTGGCTGGGCAGCACCCCCATCCCCAGCTCCTACCCCACTCCCTCCCTCACCATGCAGGGCTTGATCTGCCCCCCACCCCACACCACTTCCACCCATACACTTACCTGCAGGGAGCTGCTTTCCATCCTGCCCGGCTGTGTTCCAGGCCACGTGCATGAGTGTGGCCACGCTCACTGCATCTTAGTCCTAGTAGCCCCAAGAAGCCCTTCCAGGCTAGAATGCTGCCCACCTGCAAGGGGAAAACTGACGTTTCCCATGGGAACCCAGGCACTCAGGAGCCCCTGGTTGGCAGAGGCCTCTGGGCCCAGGTCCTGCCAGCCCATGCGTTAATCCCCCTATGTTTGTGCTGTTTCAAAGGCTCATGTGGACCAACCATAAGAACCAAAAAAAAAAAATTTGTATTATTATTTCCTTCAAAGAGTAGAATTGCACTAAATGAGCATTTTTAGCATTTTATAGTAGAACTGAAACCCCTAGTATGGATCTTTGTCAGTTTCCTTGAGAGAGAGAGAGAGAGAGAGGTTGTATAATAACTAGAAGGAAATATAGCTTTTAGACTGATTTGGGCTTAGCTTGTTCCTCCTAATGCCCAGCTTCCAGCTCTTCACTCACTCTTGTCCCTCAGTTCTTTGCGACTAACTGTGCTACCTTAGCAATTTCACCTGCAAAAAGAAAACATGATATGAAGCACTAAACTTGGCAAACAAGCAGAGAGCACTCATATTAACTAAGCTGTTCATTACTCAAAACAAATGGTAGTGGCACCAGAGTAGTAGACCTGACACACAAGGAAATTGAGGTGAAGTGGATTTCAGGTAGGTGGATGAGGTGAACATCCTTGAATACAGTGGTCATGTGTAGGGAACCCCCTGAGAGCACCACTGCACCCCCTGTCAGGCCCTGCTCCTCACTCAGGTGACAGGCAGGGGAGGCAAGCAGGAGTGCCAATGCCCTCCCTGCGAGTGCTGGCTGGGGAGTGGGAGCCTTGCAGCCACTTCCGGGAGCGCCACAGCCACTTCTTGGCCAGCATGATCGGCCGTGAAGGGACCACCACCACCCCCCAGTCAGTGCGATAGGTCACGGGGAGACCCATCTCCCAATTGCTGACTGGTCGCTGGGGGGGGGGGGGGGGGGCATGTGCCCCCCATGACTAAGATGGCACTAGTCACCCATGCTTGAATACTTATCTCATGACCCAGAGGAGACCAGTTTTTATTTTCAGAAGTCTCTGAAAAAAGAAAACCAGGCAGCTAATAACACCACAATGCTAATTACTCCTAAGAAGCAGAAAAGTCCAACTATGAATTCTACAAGAAGCTTTTTTTTTTTTTACTTTCTTTTCTTTTCCATCTTTAACATTTTACTTTGAGATTAGCTCCAAAAGAACAGATGCTTCCCATCAAGAGCGGGGAGTGTGACCGCTCACTTTCTGGAAGTAACTTCAGTTCCTGCACAAACTAGGTCACTATCTGTCTCTCTCTACTTCCCTGCCTGACTCATGTACCATACCTTGATGCTAATTAAGTGAGCAGGTCACCAGAGCAAAGTGAGCCTTGCTCAAAGAGATGCAGTACTTTTTACAACCTAGCCTCCTCTGAGTCCCTCTCGGTGCAACCTCCTGGGGCTTAATAGCCATATCACCCCTTACAAGGTCCTTTGGGCTTGGCTTCAGTGCTCTCAGGTCCCATTCTTGTCCATTACCCTTGCTCAGTTTCTGCTGGACCCTTCCCAGTACAGGCCTTCCCTTGGACCACTCTATGTTCCTTCTAATACACTGTCACTATTGGGCTTTCCTCCTGCCTAGTTGGCCATAGCCTGGTCTCTATCCACTCTGGCCTTTCCCCCAGTATCCTTACTGCATCCTGATTCTGACCTCCTTTTGCTGGAGCACTTCTGCCATTTGCTGCTGGGATCTCTCTCTCATATTCTGTAAGGACAGGACTTCCCAGTCTGTGTTGAACCTCTTGAAGGACCTTTCCCCTTCTTTCTTTTCTTCTTCATAATGGGGACATAAGTGGGCCCTCTTACAGGGAGAAAGTGGCTCTACTAATAAGAGGCCATGGGAGGGGATATTCAAAGACATTAAATGAAACCTGAGCACCTTACATCCATTTGTGTCTTTGAAAATCTTCCTCCATATTTAGCAGGCAATAAGATGCTCAAAATGAATGCTGCTGTCTGTACTGCGACAACAAGCAGCACCCTCAGAGTATAGTCTCTAGGAAGCAGGCATTAAAAAAAAAAGCCCAGGAAGCAGGAGGACTGCCAATCAAGTGTACATTGTCTGGCATGTCAGCAAAAGTTAGACATGAACTTCCCTAAGTGGTTATCATTTATGCGTCTAGGCATTTATGCATTTAAGTCTAATAAGAGTATGTGTATATGCTAAGAAAACCCAACATGAATAAGTGCAGAACTTAAGGGAGCAGAGGACTGCTGGGTCACAGCAAGGCATAACCCAACACTTCCCAGGACTGGAAAGTGCTACACATTGCAAGGAGCTACACATACCTCAGAACACTGACCTAGCGTTATGGTTGGGCCATGCAGACATATGACAGTCTCCTCACCAACATGGCAAACAATGGCTTCTTGGAATTAATTAATGATGGTGATTCATAATGGCAGATACCAAACCATTTCCCTTCTAGCAAACTGTCCCAGAGCTCAGGTGAGCAATAAAGACTTCACTGAAGACATCCACCTATGAGTGAAGAGGGTAGGAAAGCAAACATCATCACAGAGAAGGGAAGCAGTGGTCAAACCACTGCAGTAAAAATTGGAGCTGGGTGAAATTTTCCCCACAAAATCGCTCTCAGCAAAATGGCAGATACAGCACTGCTGCAACAATTGGTAAAGTCCTGTAGGCTTTGCTGAGTTCATTTAAAACCAAAATGTTTAGACTTTTTGGTCCAAACCAACTTCATTTCAAAATGCTCCAAACCTGAAAAAAAAACAGCTTCAACTGTTCAAAAGGAACAACCTCCTTTTTTTTTTTTCCACTTGAAGTGATTTTTTTTCAGTTTCCCTTGATTGCCAACAACTGAGAGAGATCTCCTTTGCCCTGCTTTAATCAGAATACACTGGGAGAGACACAGCAGCAGGTTTAAGCACACCACAATTTGACTGCATAGATTTGAGAAGCCATGTTTTAGTAACAGAATAATGTGCTTTTATAGAAATAACAAGGACCCTCTCTCATGCTTCCCTGACCTCAGGGCAAGGGGCAAAATTTAAGGAGAGTAAATCTCTGCCAGCCAATCCCACAAGTATCAATTTCCTTTTTAGCATTGTGCTTCAATTCAATGGTTATCTAAATTCCCTTGAATAAATTAAAGGATGGCAGCTCTCTAGGAATGGCGCAAAAATTCTGCTAGTCTCAAACTAGCAATCAGTGTCTCTGAGGGTTACGGCTGAAGTATCGCTTTCCCCACTTCCAGTGCATGCAGAAGTGTACCATGGTGCAAGTCCGCTCAGGTTGTGTGTGGACTCAAAGAGAAGGAGGATGCCATTCAGAATTTCTACCCTCAACCCATAGCTCCATGAAAGTCTAGAGAGATAGCCATCTCAATACTACAAATTAGAAAAAGTATGACAAGTTTCTACTCTGTCATTTTGTCCTGTTACCTTGTCTCCATTTAGAGTAGGGATCCTCCTGTGCCTCACGTTGGACATAGTGACTTAGTCCCCAAAGAGGTGATTAGTCAGTCAGACCCAGAAAACATGATTTGCTCCTTGCAGCTTTTGCTTCATTGATCTTAGGGGGGAAAAAACACATCATTCCCACTTCTGTGAGTACTTTAGTTTGATTTTCCCCAACAGAAACAGATACCTGAAAGAAGTCTGGTCCCCTTGCAAGTCAATTGTGTAGAGAAGGAGAAAAAGGAAGATGATGTTCAAAGTTAACTTCAAATCAGCTGAAGGATAAATCTGGAGCTAAGTCAGTGCTCCCAGTTTAGATTTCCAAGCAGAAAAACCTCGCTGTGCCATGAGGGGGAAATAATAAACCTTTTTTCCTTGAAGTTCAGCCACCCACTGTTAACCATACTTAGCAGGCAACTGAACTTCAAAAAGAAAAGGCTGCTTCACAGTATTGCAAGCTTGTTGCCTTGTATTTATGAAGCAAATCTGAAATGCCTCAATACCTCTCAGTTTAGTTTTAAGTGGATGTAAATCTTCAGTGAAGCAGTCATCTCTGAAGCACAATCAACTGCAGTGTCTTGGCAAGGTGAGTACAAATAGAAGAGCTGTGGATGTGGGGGGAAGGGGGAGCCTATTACAAAGGTTTTTTGCTCTTTCTTGCTGAAGCTCAAACTCTAGTTTTCAAACCATTTTCATAGTATCATAGTAGCTAGGGTTGGAAGGGACCTAAACAGATCATCAAGTCCGACCCCCTGCCTTGGACAGGAATGGATGCTGGGGTCAAACGACCCCAGCAAGGTGTCTATCCAGCCTCCTCTTAAAGACCTCCAAAGTAGGAGCGAGCACCACTTCCCTTGGAAGTTGGTTCCAGGTCCTAGGCACCCTAACCATAAAGTAATGCCTCCTGATGTCTAGCCTGAACCTGTTCTCTATCAACTTGTGGCCATTATTCCTAGTTACCCCACGTGCTACCCAGGGGAACAGGGCATCTCCTATTCCCTGCTGATCCCCCCTGGTGAATTTGTAGATGGCCACCAGATCTCCCCTCTCAGCCTTCTCTTGTGGCGGCTGAATAGGTTCAGGTCCTCTAGTGGCTTTTGAGATTAAATAGATTTTTTTTTTAGCTTAAATAGATTTCCCCTTATGGGAAAAAAAAATTAAAAACTAACTTTATTTCTTCTCTCAAAATGTATTAATTTAATGTAAGGAACTGCATTTAGCAAATTGAATGCATTTTTGCAGTTTCAGTAGGGCCATGTTATGCCAACATGCATTTCAGAGTAAGAACTGTAGTGTATTAATATCTTTGCTCATGGGCCCTTTACATGTGACTAGATACATACTGCCACACACAGGTGTAATGAACTAAAATCATGAAGTCTCAATGCTCAGTAAGACACTTGAGGACATGATAATATTTTCCCATATAAAAATCACCAGACATCTTAAGGGGAATGAACTTGGTTATCTCAACCCAAACCCCAACTAACATTTGTGCATATTGCAAAACCACCACACAGCTGAGCACAGTTTGTAGTGTTTGTTCAAGAGAGTCCCAGACAGGAACAGCAGGAATATTACAGATTGCGACGGAGGAGTATCGGCAGAGTCCTATAGGGAAGTTCCACAGACCTGCCCACACAGAGACTGTCTCCAGACAGTGTTTTTTTGAAACTTGCTTTCATATGGACTAATTTCACCCCAGAAATGGAGCAAGGGAGGAGTTCTTTCAGGTCAGCTATGTACAGATTATTTAATTTAGATGTCCATTTAATATTCCAAAACTAATTTGCATTTCTTGTTATGCATCTGTTGGGAGACATAAGTGGTGTTCCAAAAGCAGTCAACTCAGATTAGGTAGAATAGAGCTAAAGGAGCTCCCTGAATCTAGATGTAAACTCATCAGAAAGTCAATAGCCTTGTTAAGATAGATGTTTTAAGTGAAGTGCAAACTTGTAACTAGATCTAACTGCTACCAGTTCTTCTACTTCTTGTCAGTATTTTAACCCTTTTGTAATCTCCTCCCTAAACACCAATTTATGTAATGGAATCAATAGCAAAGCTATTTTGTCCTTGGACAAAAACAGGCAACAAGCAGAGGTAGAGCCCGGACAGCCGCAGTGGTATGGTTGCACCCCACCTTCCACAGTGTACCTTACATGACCCTGGGGTGGGGGAAGCCCCAGGGTTGTTTCTGCCCCCACTCTTGCCAGGGGCTGCCAGGAGCAGTTTGGATGGGGAGGGCCTGGGCTTGAGAGTAGCAGAAGTAGCAGGTGAATTCCCCACTCCCTGCCCCTCCAGGGGTTTCCTCTGCTGGCCTTGGGGCTCCAGCTGTGGCAAGCAGCCAAATGGGGTGCAAGACTCCACCAAGGGTGGCATTAGCAGTGGACAGTTTCCCCTTCCAGCGTCTGCTCCCAGCTAGCAGGGGACACCTGGGTGGACTGAACAAGGAGCACTAAAAAGAGGGAACCACCTGCCACTGACCCCAGCTCAGCCTGGCTCCCCACACCACTGCTTACTGAAGACACCAGCTGGAATGGGGCAGGAGCAGTTCTAAGGCCTCCCCATCCCTAGGTCAGCAGGGAACAGGTGGCTGCCCCCTTCCTACACTCAGAGGCAAACCCTGCTGGAGAAGGTGACACGGTAATGGGACAGGAGGAGAGATGCCACTGAGCACTGAACGGGGAGGAAAATGGGGAAGTCATACTTCCCTCAGGGACTCAAAATGTTCCCTGCAACTGCTGCTACCTAGCAGTCTGCCCACAGGAGAGGTGGTGCTGCAGCCATTCCTGTTGCCTTGGTCACATCTCCTGCATCCCCCTTTGCAAAATCCTAGATCTGCTCAAGGCAATAAGTTGCAAAGTGAGGTATCATAATAATTTTCATTAAACATCTGTATGAAGTGGCTACCTTAAGCTTCTTTTCCAACAGGAGACTGAATGAATAGAAAAGCTCCTTAGAAAATCTATTTAATCTCAAAAGCCTAACGTTTTCTCTTACCTGGTGCTTGTGGCATGCCACTGATTTCTGATACAGTGACATACAAAAAATAGGACCTTGGACTATTTGGGAGTCTGAGTAAGGGTTAGGCACACTCCTATTGTCCAGATAAGGTTTATTCTAGGAGGGTAGTGGCACCTTGGGAATTTTTCATTTGTTGGAAGGCTGTTCACTGTTATCCATATAGTATGACACTGTTTCCCCATAATTTGTTTCATGAAATACATATTGTATTATCTTCTACTTTAAACATTCACAGGGAACCATTTACTGTACTCATTAAGCACAATATTCCTTGCCTTTACTTCATATTACCTCATAATTTATCAATTTGTCTGGCAGTGTCTGTAACAATAAGCCTGCCCATTCAACACACTTTCAAAACCCAAGGTTTTACAGATAATGCTGGATACCATGCTTGGAAAGGCATGTTATCTAAACATTTCAAATGAATAGATCACTGTAATAATCTATGCACAATACAAAAGTTGCCATGACATCATAGTAACTTTTTATCCCACAAAAGCAAACTATTCTGTATCATTACCTCTGTGGACTGATTCTCTCTCCTTTTTTCTGTCCAACATAAAAGAGGAAAGAATTGCAAGGAGTGCATTCTGTATCATGCTCTGAAAACAGATTTGGAACTATCACCTTTACAGCAAAGTAAGGTGGTCCACAGTAGAGCACTCCACTGAAAAGGTCTCTCCCCAGCTCCTTGGCACCTCCTAGGTTCCAATGATGTCTCCATTATCTCCATTATGATGTCTCCATTACCTGCAGGTGTCTCACTAGATAGACAATTAGTTGACCAAAGAATGGTCTGCAGACAGCCTAAGAGCTTTAGAAGTCATAGCCTAAAATAGCTTCCTTACCCAATCAACATCCAGTTCTCCTACTTGCAAAAATAATTGATATAAATAAATACAGACTTTCTAAATATTATATAAGCAGAAACATGTTTATATAATATTTCCCAGGCAGTCCCAGGTACAGTATTTCCTTCAGGCTCCAAGAGAAAGTATTAAGGAAAGTATTCCTAAGTATTCCTAAGACAAGGAAAGTATTAAGAATGTCTACTGAAGGAGAAAGTTGGGCTTGCTTGGCCTGTGGTAACAGTGGATACCATGGTGCCTTAATCATAGTCTTATACTTAAAATCCAGATGATTCACATCAGGATAGGTCACAGACTGCTTAATTCATATCAGTTACCAAATGAAAAGATGAGCTGTATAGAAGCTGCAGCAAATAACTATTTCAAAAAGTGTCATTTCACTCCAATGGGGCGTATCAGCAGTCCTATGCTGTGATTTGCCACAACTATATATACCTACAGTTGGTTCTATAACAGGTTCCACTTTCTTGGCTAAGTACAGACAGTCAAAAAGCCTAAGACTGAATAGGTTCAATCTTCACAGGTTAGTCTAAGCTGCATAGACTGAACCAATAAGCAAGTGATATCAGCCATTCTGAAAGCAGTTTATATGCACTGAACTTCTGTTGTGTTACAGATTTGAACTGGTTTCCAATTACGTATACCGGTTTATGTGTAATTTCTGTCCCTAGCCCTAAGGGCACCCTCTAGTGACCACCCTACGCCCATTTCTCACTCTGGTCACCACCAGGATACTGCTCTGTCCTTGTCTGACATGTCTTATGTTAATTAATACAAATGTTGAGAGGCAGCCCTCAGACTATGAGAATGAGATGTTAGGTACACCACCCTGCTCATCATCAGGCCTCCTCAGTCTGGCCCAGTCTTTTGCTCTAACTTTAAACACGGTACCTATATTTTTAATTGGCCTTCTTTCTGGCCTCCAGTCAGCAGCCCAATGCCAGGTCTCTCTCTGTGTCCCACAAAGACTCAGTTTCCTCTAAATCAACTATTCAAACTTATAACACCTATCTGAGTTGTCCACATTGGCCTCCCTGTACCCACAGTGGCCACCCAGTGCCTCGTAGCAAAAAACCGAACAAAACAACATCAACATTAATTGGAGTTGCTTTTCCCAAGGTTTGCGCCCTTCTATCCTACTGATTACTGCCAGCCCCCAGGTTCAGCCCCCTCAGAGATGCTCACTGTGTTATGACTCACCCTGCTCCAGGGAACTCCTTCCTCTCAGGCTGTCAGGGCAAGCTTGTACAGCTCAGCAAGGAGCATCTTTCCTCACTGTGCCATGGGCCAGCCTGAGTCTTCAGCCCAGAAACCAGGTTTATACAGTACTAGTCTCTTCTCCCTCCTAGTAATCTGTTTTCCTTTCCTTATATGGCTCAGGGTCTCCTCACTAGCCCTTAACAGGTTCACCTCTCTGCAGCCTGCATTCTGTACTTCCCTGCATCCTTTCCTTTGCAGCACTGCGTCCCATTTGAGAAACAAGGGTTAGGGGACACTGTTACTGTTCACAAACCCCCATTTTCCCACAGAGAGATATGGAATATAACTCTACAAATTATATAGGTTATAGCAGGGATGAGCAATTATTTTGGTTGAAGGGCCACTTAATGAGTTCTGGCATCCTCTTAACAACAACATCTTCCCCCCACCCTGCAAGCTGCAGCATGCCCTGATCGCCATCTCTGACCTGGAACCTGCCTGCCCAGACAATGCATAAATGCTGACAGTGGCGGGGCACAACTCTGCACCATTGCCACCATTGCTACTGCTGCCAGGTGCTGGGTCTGGCCAAGCTGCAGCCCTGTGTCTGCCATCAGCACAGAAAATGCACTGCCACTGCCCTCGCTATCGACTGCCAAACACTAAGTCCAGCCAAGTTGCAGCCCTGCACCCCACCATCACCACAGAAATCTGGGGGGTCACCTGCCCATGCCCCTTCCACACATGGCCTGCAGCTTACACCACCACCCAGCACAGGAGAAGCTGCCCTGGGCAGTTATCGGCATCAGCTATGGACACACCCAGCAGGTTCCTGGTAGAGATCAGGGCATCTGCCCAGGTCTACAGCTGATGCCACCACATCAGCACTGGGTGGGTATAGCTGCACCCTCCCACCCAGCACCATGTGGCAGTCACAACCACAGCCACCAGCTGCACACAGGCTGGATCCCATGAGTTAGTGGCCACCTGCCTGTGGGCTGGGTACAATCAGATAGCAGGCCAGATCTGGCCCACGGACCATATTTTGCCCACCCCTGGGTTATAATGTAGTAAAAAATGAAAGATGAAAAATAGTGACCTGGGGAACTAGGGAACTAGGGAAGACAAGTGCAATTTCTTGACTGATAAGTCCAAGAGAACCATGATGGAGAAATAGCTTCTCTTTCTCAAGAGGCAGAAAAGAAGATAGTTTATCATGACACCATCAACTCCATTTGATTTATCAAGTCCACTTCCTTTGCTAAGGAAGAATTTTTCCTTTTCAGTGCATTCTCCACAGAATCATCCAGGCCCACTCATTCAAGCACAGGAGGTTCATATAAGTTGTACTTATTCTTTTGGGTGAGAGGGAAAGGAACATACATTATTATTTTAAAAACCTTTCTACACTGCAACCCCACTAGACTTCTAAGATTTTACAAGCATGAAGAAGTTGTCAAATGCTGATCACATCATTTCTGTGTTCTCTGATGGAGAATACACCAAGAGCTGTGCCTCTGAGAAAAATAGAGTGAAACCAGATTGACTTGAACTGTGGAAGCTATGGCACATGAATCCTGGGTGGTATGAAAACTGCCCTACCTCCTTCCTCTAGTGGATACCCAGAGAACCAGGTATCAGGAGATCTAGGAATTGGGTTCTAATCCATGGCTTCTATTTTTTTCTTTTTTTGGTCAAAACCTCTGTGTACCATGATTTCCTTACCTGAGCTAACTGGTCTGCCTTTGCAAAGCTATGAGCTCCTTACATTTAAGTCCTTCATTTAATGGATATCTTTAATCCTTATGAAATATTGGTAAATACTGATATTCTTCTTAAATGCCTAGACAAAACTTACAAAATAGCATTAAAACCTGATGGTCCTCACTTATTTGGGGGGGTTGCCAGTAGATATGTGGTCTGATTACAAAAGCCTTCTCTGGTATTTACCCAGAAATTGCCCTAAAGAAAAAAAATGTGTGCCTGACTATAGTATAGCTACACTGCAGATATTTACATTTCAGCTAAAAAAAAAAATCCTTTTTTTGTATAACTAATAAACCAGGGACAAAAAAAATCTTATCTCACTGAATTCAATGGCAAAATGATTGCTGATTCCAAAGCAAGCTGTCTTTGTTTTACAGATTGAACTGCTTATTACATTGAAATGTGCAGTTTTTAAAGTGTATTACATTTTATCTATTCCAAAATAAGCAGAATGACAACTCAATAGGTTTAGATCACTACATGGAAAAGTTCAAACACAATACTCAAAGAGGCTGTCATTAAAATAATTCAATGACATTAAAGTAGTAGTAACATTTAAAAAGATGAGACATTCAATAGGCCTTATAATGATACACAATTCTATTCAAGTAGTACTTTTTTTTGCAAGGGGGGGGGTTCATTCACATGGAATTTTAAAGATTTTTTTTCTAAAGTGCATCAAGCACTTCCCAAGTTTTGATCCTCTAAAACCACTTTTTTTGCTTCATATTAATATTCAACTACCTAAGATGACATTGAGGTTGGAATATCATCTGTCAGACTGAGAACAGAAATTCTTCACCTGTAGCACACTTCGCACTTACCAATATTCTGAGTCATGAATTCTAGGAAAACAAAATACATTTTCTGGATTGTATAATATTGTTTGGTATTATTTTTTTCCTTAAGAAGGAAGACATGAGTCATTTACCCAAGGGAACAAATACAAGTCAGCTATCCGTAGAAGAAGAATTAAGGATGTACTAACACACTGTTGCTCTTCCCAACCTCCTTCTCTGTGGGAGATACCCCACACATAATATAAGCATTCAAACTTTGATTATCATTTACCACCTTCTTCCTCTTCTCTAAATTTCTTTTTTCTTGTTTTTGTTTTTGGGTGGGGGGTGTGGGGAGGAGAGAGAGGCAATATTTCCCCCAAGTTGTTTAAAGAACAATAATGCAGAGAACATTTTAAAAACATAATATACATTTCCATATGTAACCCAGCAGGATGACAGACTTTGAAATAAGCACCTTATGTAGCTACAGAAATTCTAGCACTAATAGCTGATGTTAGCAATTCTGGGAAATAACACATCTTGCCATCTGGCTTCTCTGATTCTTCCAGTCTAGTCTGTTCTGTGTCAAAATACTATCAATGTTTAGCGTCTGCTGTACTGGCAGCATGTTTTTTTCCTACAGGCTGAGTCTCCTCATATTAAAGCAATATTAAAAGAGGTTCTCTCTCAATTACTGAAAGGGTTGTGTAAACTCTCAGTACATCATCATTGGTTAAAAAGGTTTAAAACTCAATTAAAATGTAAATTAACACAAGACAATGCAGCAATAATTGCTATACAAGAGCAAGAGTAAAGCTAGGTCCAGCCACAGATGCAAATATTTGAACTGTAATTAAATTTGCAATTATTTCCATTTGGATTTCTTCACCAAAATTGCAGTAAACCAACACTGAAAAAAAATTAATGCAAACAGGGCAGCTAAAGTAACACAGCCAAATCATTGTTCACATGAAACAAAAGCGGGAAGAATATCTACAAACTTATCTTCTATTGAATTATGCATCTAAACTAACTAAATGGGAGTCCTCTGACAGATGATTATGAAGGAAAATGGAAGCCCTAGACTATTTATGCTAGACCAATGATTGCTATCAGCACATATTAGAATAAAGCTCTCTAAACCCCCGAACATCTCTCTCCATCATCAATGGCTAATTTCTAATTGTCTGTTCATTTCAGAATCTTAGGAAGTTAAGCATCTCTTCAAAGATTGCTTGAAGAAATTTATTTAAAATTCCATTGTTTTTCCCCTGTTGTAGATATACTGAAATCAATTTAAAAATAAGCCAAGGATTACAAGTTGTCCACAAGAAACCATTTTCATCTCCATGTACCATGTTATTTTACTTTAGAATTTGCTCTGGTAATCATCACCAAAGAATAGAGGCACTTAAACACAGATGGTCTGTGGCTTTGTATTATTCCAATTTGCCTATTTGAGAAAAATAAATTGATTTATTCTTCTAATAAAACAGTAACAGCTTACAAACTCTGAAAAATATACCTATAATAAACTGATGTTCCAGAACCCATATAATTGATTAAAATAACTGATGTCTGAAAGACAACTCAAGAATTCTGACCTAAAGCTACAGAGTACCCAGAAGCTGGAATAAGTCTAGTAAAGCTCTTAACCACTGGTGCCTAAATGGAAACAAATTATTGTGTTCATGGTCCATCAAATAAAGAAGGGTTGGATGGGAAAAGGGGGACACAGAGTGGAGAGGTAAAAAGGGAATAATCAGGATCACAACAGGATATTAATGCTTTTCCTGAATAGTGGATTCATTGAACTTCTGTACTATGACTGCCCAGAGTCCTTGATGTGACTTAACAAAAAGAATTCGTAATGGAAAAAATTTTAAGTAATTCAAAAGTTTTTCACTGACATTTTTCAAATTATACTACTCTGGCCTCTCTGTCTGCAGATACACCACATCTATGACATACAGAGCATTGTTTGGTACAATTGCAGTTTCAATAAAATATTGAATTTTAAAGACCCTTTAAGAGAGTTAAATTTAAATTCAAAAGCTAAAAATTTTCCCAGCAACTGTTCCTTCCCTATTAAGAAAGGTAACAAATATAGGATGCTTCCGTTATTCCTGTTTCAATTGCTAATAATTTTTTATGCTCATAACCCTCAGTCCAATTTTTTTCTCTGTAAAAATTTCTGGAATACTTAGATCTGTAAAGTCATTTATAATTTTGCAGATTAGCTGGCCACAGATGAGCTTCTACCTCTTGCATTTCTGTGTTTCCCAATGGCAACAATTACACGAACACACTAGCAAAAGATTCCATAGAGATTACACAAAGTCTGTCAATTGATTAGTGGAAATTGATAGCACTACGCAACAACTTTCAAGCTGGTCACAGCAAAACGTAAAAGACTCCAAGGAATATTTATATTTGGTGTGAAGGGACTCAGCTCTTCTGGTGAGGACAGCATATTGAATAGTAACAGCAGACCACTTATAAAACACTTTTTTGCAGGCTTTCTTTCTTCTAACATCACAATGTCATTACTGTTACATACCAGCTATGTCTACACTGGCAAATCTGTGTTTGACAACATGCATCAACTATATCTTGTCTGCATGTCCCCTGAACTAAAATTAAAAACTGCACCCTCACAAGTTTGATCATCCAACCTAGAAAAAGAGCTTGGTCAACCTGTCAAAGACCTTTAATCCTGGCTATGGAGAAATAAGGAGTAAACCAGGGTTCTGTTACATGGTGTTGAATGTGGGAAAATTACTTTCACAAGCCTGTTAGAAGGTAAGCGTTCTAACAGATGCTTTTAACAGTACAATTTCCTTATGTAGACAAACGCAAAGAAAGTTAAATGTGCAATCTTCAACACTGATTACTTCTCTGAACATTTTTATGATGGAGAGGACAAAAATAATTGCTTCCTAAAATAAACAATTTGAATCCAATAATTCCTTTTGGTCAAATTTCAGTATGTTATCTATGAAAAAGGGGAGGGAGGAGAGGAAGGGCTATTTCCTGCTTCTAACAACTTAAATGTGAATAAATTGTAGGCATTCATTGGTCCATAAATAAGCATTATTTTCACACATCAACAGATTACAAGTTATGAATCATGACACCACACAGTGAAGTGTTTTAAGAATTCAGAGGAAGTGTTTCCAATGACTTTAAAGAGCAATTAACATTAAAAAAACCTGTTTTCAAAAGAAGAGTAGTAAAACACTTGCAAAAAGCAAAAATCACAGCTATTCCTCCAGTGGCTTGTGTTAAATGACCATCCCTAATATCTCACTCTTGACTTAGATCCATTTAGTTCTATTATACTTTCTAACCAATACCTCTTCCTTTAAAACAGAAAAGAAAAAAAAAAAAAGAAATGCAGTTAGAAGTGCAGCACAAGTTATCTGGTCACTACTACATACATCTCATTAATCTCTAGTTCTTATTGAAAAAGAAGGCGAGAGTGGAAAGGTTGCAACTTTAGAAAGGAATATTAAAAGGGTATTAAGGCACCTAACATTCAGATGGGCACCTACTGTAGTTTTCAAAAGTGCACATGTTCCTAAAACCCATCAATTTCAAAAGGACTTACATTTATAGACACTTTTGAAAATCTCACTGAGGGCCAACCTAAGAGAGAGCTAAGCACAATTTGTTCCCGGGTACTAAGTTGTTTTTGAAAAAGGGATTCACACACTGGAGAACAGGAGCATGATTCAGAAGGATCTTGACAGATTGGAAAGTTAGACTATAGCCAACAGAATAAAGTTCAATGCTTACAAATGCAGCCTTACACCTTAGGAAGACTAATAAAAAAACAAAATACAAATTACACAATGAAATTACACAATGAAAACAAAAATTTTAAAGCATCACTCTGAAAGGAAAAAATGGTACTTTTTTCTTTACCATCCACTTTATTGTCTCTGGTGGCGAGGCTACACAAATGCTTAAGCAATTTTGGATACGTCTGTGACAAAATGGCTGACTAATGTTTTTCGAGCTGTATTTCTTTTGATTAATGGGTATTAACATATGGGGGACGTACCAGCTACTTCCATATAACTGTCACACTGGAACAAAATACACAAAACTTTCTGACCTTTGGGTACTACAAAATCTATATTCTGTGTCCCTGTATCAGTGTACATCAACTTTTTTTCTGTTGAAATGTTACTATGCTGCACAAGCAAGCTAACACAGAGTATATACAAGCAGGTGTTCACAGGGCTTAGGACATCCTAAAACGACATACCCAATGTAAAGGTAGTTCACCTCAGAAAATAATCAGAAATTATTTTCTATTTATTTGTAAAGGTAACATGAAAGATGGGCTGTTTTATCTGCCTTGGTATTAATTTCTGAACCTCTGAAGGTCTTTGCTAAAGAATTAATTCATATATACATACAGACATGTGTGTGCACATCCATATCCAAGCCTAATTTGCATGAAATGAAAAATGAACTTTTCTAGCCTTACGCTGCTCTCCTGTGAAATACTGATTTTCATTTCTAGCAGGGAGAAATTTTACAATCTTTGCATTCTCCTACACTTAAGGAATGGCACGTGTGCCCAAAAGCTTGCAAATAAAGAGAAAAAAATTTTTGCAAATGTCTAGTGGGTCTAATAAAAGATATTGCCTCTAACACACTGACTGCTTGTATTCTTAGACCAACATGACTAAAACCTTTATCCCATGCCCATACTCTCTCTCTCTCTCTCTCCTAATCTTGCACAAAAATTCCAGTTAAAAACAGAACCAGAATGTAGTAGTTTAGAATATTCTAACCCTTATTTTTTGTAAAGAACAAATACACAAAACCTAGTAGGTGAGAGCCAAATATATCATCACCATCACGATGGATGACTGAGTGCAATAATAGTTATATTAAAAAAAAGTTTAGTCAAAAGATACTTTTTAAGTCTGAGTCAAATTGGTGTAAAGTGAGTATGACCACATTTATTTTGGTTGGCATAATACATTAAAAAGAGATGAAATATGCAAGCTAGAAGGAACAAATTAAAAATAAAGATCCTTTGAGTATTTACTGAACACTTGCCATTTGCTCAACAGATAATAATTAGATCCTACAAATATTATGGTACTAGTCTTATGACCTGATGTAATCTTATTAACAGACAAACAATTCTAATAATAAAAAACAACTTGAAACTTGCCATTTTATATCACAATCCAGTCAAGAGAAGCCAAGTATTTTTTTCTGGTTTTTTTTCCCCTACTGACTCAATCTTTGCTTTGTAAAACATGATGAAAAGCAGAGCTGAATTTTCACAGTAGGCATTTAAATGGCTATATTATGGCTTCCATCTACACATGCAAAATTAATGTTAACGTCATTGACAGCAGTATGTATACCTCATGACCATGAGTACATGCTGAGGCGAAAATTACACATCTGAAGTATTTCAGTGTGTGCAGCAGCAGTGCCCAGCTCTAATGCAACCAAATTATTTGTGCTTGCATTTCTGACCATTTTTAGATAAATTGTGCAGTGCACATTTAACCTTGTGTCAAATGGAAAAAAATATGAGATAAGTTTCAAATGTAGACAAAAAGTTCCCATTCAGGGTGCAGGTAGACCGTAATGTGATATACTCCAAAGCTGCAGGTTGATATGGCTTCCTTTATTCAACAATTATTAATTCTGCCTCCACAAATCAAGTGCAAGGTGCTGCACCTGGGGAGGAAGAACCAGCAGCATACCTACAGGCTGGGGAACTCCCTTCTTGTCAGTGCGGAGGCAGAAAAGGATCTTGGAATCATTTTTGATGCCAAAATGAACATGGGCCGACAGTGTAGGGATGCAGTCAGGAAGGCCAACCACACCTTGTCATGCATCCACAGATGCATCTCAAGCAGGTCCAAGGAGGTGATCCTCACCCTCTACGCGGCACTGGTCAGGCCACAGTTGGAGTACTGCATCCAGTTCTGGGCGCCACACTTCAGGCGAGATGTGGACAGCATTGAGAGGGTTCAGAGGAGGGCCACCTGCATGATCGGGGGCAGCAGTGCAGGCCCTACAAGGAGAGGCTAAGGGACCTGAACCTGTTCAGCCTCCACAAGAGAAGGCTGAGGGGGGATCTAGTGGCCTGTTACAAACTAGTCAGAGGGGACCAGCAGGTATTGAGGGAGTCCCTGTTCCCCCGAGCACTACCAGGAGTGACTAGAAATAACGGTCACAAGCTGGCAGAGGGTAGATTCAGACTAGATATCAGGAGGTGCTACTTCACTGTCAGGGCGGCTAGGATCTGGAATCAACTTCCAAGCAAAGTGGTGCTGGCTCCTACCCTGGGGGTCTTTAAGAGGAGGTTAGACGAACACCTCGCTGGGGTCGTTTGACCCCAGTACTCTTTCCTGCCACGGCAGGGGGTTGGACTTGATGATCTGCTCAGGTCCCTTCCAACCCTACCAACTATGAAACTATGAAATAAAACAAGTGGAAAGCAAGATTTCCACTTTTATTCATACAGGGATAGAAACATTGTAGCAGAAAGCCCCCTTTTCCTCTTGCCTACAGTTGCTCTCCCCTCTTTGGATATGTTTCTCTTTTTCTACCTTTTCTTCCTTCCTCTCTCTTTCACTTTAATATAAGGAATTGTGTTTTAAAATTTGTATGTGTGCATTTTGTATCTCCCCTTGTATTTTGGGGGGGGGGGGGTTATCTATACCTGTACCATGGCATTTGTAGCTTATATTTTATACTCCTCACCTTTCAACTTTCAACTGAATGTGTTTAGTTTCATAAGTAAGTTATACATTGTAACAATGTTAACAAGGGCAGGAATCAAACTGCCCTTCCCTGTATCAGGCTGGCCCCTGAAAGAGCGAGTGAATCAGTGATTGAATGTGTAACATGATTGAATGTGTAACATAGTAGCAGACAGCAATTATCACCTGAAAGCTGCAGATCAACCAACGGAATAACTCAATAGAAGACAATGTAACAACTGGGAAATCTCTAAACCTCACTGATCAAGGGCTAGAAGCCTTGGCCTGAGTTAATCAACTCCGGGGACCAACTTTTGGGCTGAATATCTCCAGATCGACAACTCCCACAGCCCTATTCAAAATTCATCAACGGGCTCCCAAACCTGCACGTACATGCGGACGACCCCTGGGGCTGACGGATGCCGTCCAGTAGCCACCGAGGGGGGGAAGTCCCACAAGGGTCAATGACCCCTGGATTGGGCAAACCTGAAAACTGGGGAGTCACCAAAGTCTGCCAAGGACAGATAAAAGGCAGTGAAAAGTGACCCTCAGTGGCACCCTCTTGATCTCCAACTCGACCAGACCTGTCCAGCCAGAAGGACCAGCCGGTGACCCCCTTCTGGAGCTGAAAGAAGCCTCAACTGGCCATTGACGGCAGACTCCAGCGCTTGTAGGATAGGTATACCTGACTCTGTAGCCTGCTACTGTGTGTGTGTATGTGTGTGCATGTATGCATGTGTGTGTGTGTGGGGACCAGCCCCAAGGTTTATGATTACAGTGTTTCAATCCGCCTAATAAACTAGAATTTTAAGGATCCCGAGTTGGACATTTGTAGCCAACAACGTTACAGGTACTATCAATACTCACAAGCAAAATTTTTTTTTTTGCTAAAGCAAAATGAAGTTTAACAGAGTATTTCAGTGCAATTCAGCCAACACCCAGGGTCGTTATTCTCCTGTAAAACCCACTAGGCATTTCAATATCTGTAAATGAAGAACAGTAAGGTAATCCTGATATATTATCATTCAACAATCCCTATCATCTATGTACCTTCAAATGCATGCATATTCTATGATCTTACTTAACTTCTAATACCTTTTTAACTCTTTCATAGATTCATAGATGTTAGGGTCGGAAGGGACCTCAATAGATCATCGAGTCCGACCCCCTGCATAAGCAGGAAAGAGTGCTGGGTCTAGATGACCCCAGCTAGATACTCATCTAACCTCCTCTTGAAGACCCCCAGGGTAGGGGAGAGCACCACCTCCCTTGGGAGCCCGTTCCAGACCTTGGCCACTCGAACGGTGAAGAAGTTCTTCCTAATGTCCAATCTAAATCTGCTCTCTGCTAGTGTGGCGGCGAAGCGCCCCCACAGGCGAGTGAGGGGGAGAAGAGGGGACCCACAGACCCCAGACCCCGAGAGCAAGCCCCCAGAAGGGCATACGTACCGTCAGAGGGGCAGCGGGAGGAAGAGCCGCATCCACAGCTGCAGCCGCGCGAGCCGCCATTACGCCGGCTCTGGCAACAGCTGTTCCCTGCGCGGCGAACAGCTGAGCCAATCCCAGTGGCCGAAGCGGCCGCGGCGGGAGGATTTAAAAACGCCGGCAGAACAGGGAAGGCGCAGGAGCCAGGGAGAGAGAGTACGGGTGTGCTGCCCGTGCTGCAGGCTCTCGCACAGGGCATCGAGGACCCCGTCTGCGGGTCTCAAGCGGGCAGTGTAGGCAAGAGCTGGAAGCCTTTCTCCAGCAGCCAAGCGAGAGGCAGTCAGAGAGTGCACGCTGAGGCACTCTCTCTGCAAGCGGCAAACGCACAGGAGGCAGGGGAGCGCCCTGCGGACGGGAGGAAAGGGGAGACAGCGGAGGCCCCAGGAGGGGGCTGGCACCAGGGGAAGCACCCACCAGCTCCCCCTTGTTCGGAGGAGTACTATCTTTAAGGAAGGAGAAACCCCTCTCAGCAGGAGGGAGGGCGACCGGAACCGGGGAACCGGTCAGGGGTCATCATACTGGGCCTGGCAACATCTGGACAACATCGCCCAGCGGTTGGCATGTGGACGGGGTGTAGGGGAGGCGGAGCCCCGTGGATCACCGCGTCCGATAACCGTGAGTACCACCGTCTATCGGGAGGCCCCACCCAGGATAAAGATCTCCACTGGAGACCCCTCTGAAGGTAATCGAGTACATCCAAGTCGTGGCAGGCGAGTTGAGGGGAGGGGCCACACCCCGATAGGCCAGGCGGAGCGAGGCGCAGGCTCCACAGCTAGCTTGTGGCCATTGTTTCTTGTAACCCCCGGGAGTGCCTTGGTGAATAAATACTCACCAATTCCCTTCTGTGCCCCCGTGATCAACTTAAAGGCAGCCACAAGGTCGCCTCTCAACCTTCTCTTGCGGAGGCTGAAAAGGTCCAGTTTCTCTAGTCTCTCCTCATAGGGCTTGGTCTGCAGGCCCTTGACCATACGAGTTGCCCTTCTCTGGACCCTCTCCAGGTTATCCGCATCCTTCTTGAAGTGTGGCGCCCAGAATTGCACGCAGTACTCCAACTGTGGTCTGACCAGCGCCCGATAGAGGGGAAGTATCACCTCCTTGGACCTATTTGTCATGCATCTGCTGATGCACGATAAAGTGCCATTGGCTTTTCTGATGGCTTTGTCACACTGCCGGCTCATGTTCATCTTGGAGTCCACTAGGACTCCAAGATCCCTTTCCACCTCTGTGCCACCCAGCAGGTCATTCCCTAGGCTGTAGGTGTGCCGGACATTTTTCCTCCCTAGGTGCAGCACTTTGCATTTCTCCTTGTTGAACTGCATCCTGTTGTTTTCTGCCCACTTGTCCAACCTATCCAGCTCTGCCTGCAGCTGTTCCCTGCCCTCCAGTGTGTCCACTTCTCCCCATAGCTTTGTGTCATCTGCAAATTTGGACAGAGTACATTTGACTCCCTCGTCCAAGTCGCTGATGAAGACATTAAAGAGTATCGGTCCAAGGACCGAGCCCTGCGGGACCCCACTGCCCACACCCTTCCAGGTCGAGACCGACCCATCCACCACGACTCTTTGGGTGTGACCCTCCAGGCAATTCGCCACCCATCGGACTGTGCAGTCATCCACATCACAGCCTCTTAGCTTGTTCCTACATCCAAGAGAGAACCTCAGAGTGAAGCTTGAATGCTATACTGGCCAAACGTACCTTCCCTCTGATGACAGCCCCGGGACTGGTAGATATAGAATTGCTTTCATTATTCTTATCTGCTACCACTGCGTATTGATAAAATTCACCTATTATTTAATGAAGAGGTTGTGGTCAATCTGAGGGTTTGGGTCCATCCAGAACAAGGTATCTGGGTCATAAATTAACCCTTAACAACCAGGGGGTACCACTGACACCCCTGGGGCATGGTCCTTCTACAGTAGGGTGCTCTAAAGGGGATGACAGACTTATGGGTATTTAGGGTAGGCTTTCTTTGGATGAAGGGAAAGAAGCAGCTCTCAAGGCAGGTAGGCCTACCAAAGGACATAAAAACTCATGTCCACAGTAAGGCACAGAAGAGTAATTCTGAAAGAAAAAAACATATCCTGCTATAAAAATCATTGCCTTTAAAGACTTCAGGTAGCTAGAGAGCAGTCCAAGTGAGCAGCTAAAACCACCTGGAGAAGGTAGGTACTGCAGCAATAAAACAGCAGAGGTAGAAGAAAGCAGCCAGAATGGAGAAAAAGAGTAGAAGAAAAGCAAAAACTGGAGGTAAGAAATGTAAAAAGAAAAGAAAAGCAAAAACTTTAAATTATTCATATTGAAGTTCAAAGATTTTATTTTCTTAATGCAAGGGTGGGGAGGTTACTTTGATAAATGTTCATACCAAAATCTTTGGCCATGACAAAACTTTGACAAAACTTCTCCTGATCTCCACTCCTTCGGTAGCATATCTACAGGTCACAAGCAACTCCAAATCCACAATAGTCTGTTTACTTCTATGTTATTTTGTTCTACTGCTATAAGCTACCCTGAGTCTTTGTTGGGAAGGCTAGCATATAAATTTAATAAGTAGATAGGCATGCTGCTTCTGCCGTGCTGCGAAGAGATAAAGTACTTTTCATCTGTGTCAAGCTTGGTGAATTTCTCAGGGTGGGGGGGAAGGGAAGGGCAGGAGCAGGGCAGAAAGGATCTACTGTGAGTGGGCAGAATTTCACTCTAAAATATGAGGAGTTGGCAGTTAGCCCATAAAAAGATGTAATTCATCCATTGAAAAAATTAAAATATGGAAGTATCAATGTAGATGAATGCATGAGAGGAGGGAAAGAGAATAGATCTCTTATCACTGCAGAGAAGATAACCCTTCCTTATCAAGTTATCAGAGATCTGTGTGGATAAAGTTAAATAATTTATCTCTTAATGCTGTGAAAATTTAATTTCAAATAAAAGTAAAAAAAAAAAAAATAAGGTTGATAATTTGCAACAATAATTCACACCCCATGTAGCTGTGGTGCTATTAAATTATGGGTATGTTTAGCTCATGCAGAAAAGCAGGGGATGTCTTTTGTATTTGGTTGAACAAGGCCACAGGTAAAAAGACCATTAAATGTAGCTATTTCCAGCTCCTAACCGAGTTCAGGATACCCTACCCTCCAATTAATTGTAAATTGGCTCAGAAAGAGATTCACAAATCTGGTATTAAGAAAGAATGCAAAGAAGAAAATTACATCTTTGGTTTCCACAACAACCAAATGTACTGGGAACACCATTAGTGAGGTCATCCAAACAGCTATATGAGGTCTAGGATTCCTATATTTGTAGAAGATTAATGCAAAGGTGCCCTTTGTACTCATCAGTTTTCTCTTGGCTTTTCTAAAGCCTCGGCTTCCAATCATTTTCAAGGTCCAGACTCAGACATTGGCATATGGAAAAAATATAATCAAGCTGAATGTGAACAGTTTTGGCTGATATACGCAAGTTGTTTGGGCACATAACTTGTGTACATATATTGCATGTGAATACAAAATCATTTATTAGAGCACTGAATTATTTACAGCATACTCCACAGGGTCTTATTTCTTTTAAGTGTTAAGAAAAATGATTTAAACAATTGACTGCTTTACCTGATAATGCTAAAAATTAGTATTCTAGTTAAATACTAGAAGATAGCAATATTCACTTTTCAAGGTAGTCTCTAGCATGTAGAAACTTACTACTTTGTATAGACAGGTTAACAATTGGACAAAAATAAACAACATGCTAAACTTGCAGCACAAGTACTTAATATCTAGTTAGTTTTTCCTTTCATATTTTGTTTTCATGTGCCTTTGTGGTTTCTCTCTGGCCCATAGAAAAAGTGGCAAGAAAAGCTGTTCCTCTTAGCCCAAATGGAAGAAGTTATGGATCTAACTAGCTAGCTCTGGAGAGATTTCCTACAAGACTTTGAAGACTGAGGAGATCCAGATAATTTGGCTAAACTACCCGACTTGTCATTTATCTGAACCTAGCTTTTTAATCACTTGTGCCACCACCTGATATGTTTTACTTAAAAAGTATGTCCAATTTCCTTGCTTCTCTGAAAGGAGCCTTGCTCTCCATTCCTCCTCAAATCTGGACAGCATTTAGGTTTTGTTCCTAAATTTAGTCCCTTTCTTGTGTGCTTGCTAGGATTTACCCTGTGCTCTGACATGAGTGTTATCCCTAATCCCCTGCAATCCATACAAAGAACTCTTAGGCTAAGTACAGTCAGTCAAAAAGCCTGAGGCTAATTGATTCAGTCTTTGCAGGTTAGCCTAAACTGCAAAGATTGAACCAATAAGCAAATGAACAGACAATCACTTTTGATTCAGGAAATGCAGCCACGTGCCTGCAGTGGCTCAGCCAGAAGCTGGGGGGGGGGGGGAAGCTAGAGCACGGCTCTCTGGCAAGTAGACAGCATGGGTTGTGTGTCCACTTCCGCTTCCTGCTGCCCTCGAGGTCTCTGGGATTTGCAATTCAGACTCACAGCAAAAGGACTCTACAAGGTTGCTCATCACTTCCTCTTCCTGCCTTCAGTTGCCTCTGGGATTTGTAGTCCACTGTCACCACCAACACTAAGTAAGTGGGGCAGGGAAGCTCTGTACTTGGGGGAAGGGAAATTTAACCCCATCTCCCTGGCCCCAGACCCCAGCAGAAGTTTACCGGGGGGGCAGGCAGTGAGGGAGCAGAGGGGCAGGGCCAGCCCTGCTCTCTGGAGCAGACAGCCCAGCCCAGCCCAGCCCAGGACTGCAAAATGCTGGGATGCTGAGGGACTGTGATTTAACTTAAACCAGGAAGGGGTCTGGGACAGAAGTTTCAAAAACCCATTTGACCTAAATCAGTTAAGTCTGATCCTACATTCAACCAAGTTTATCTTAAACCATTTTCAGCCATTTTGACACTGGTTTATATGCACTGAACTTCTATTCTGCTACAGGTTTTAAGTTTCTGATCACTTAAACTGGTTTATGTATAACTTCTGTCCCTAGCCCAATACATGCTTTCATCCTCTTTTCTCAAGTGGATAGCCCTTGTCAGTTTTTAAACATGGGTTCTAAACTGATCACTTTCAGATAAGGATGTAGCTAAAGCACATGTAGGCAAGCTCAAATTTAGACAGTCCTTCAGTGCCCTCCCACTTCCCCTTTCCCTCCCCCTCTCTCTCTCTCTCTCTCTCTTTCTCCCCCCACTTCCCGCCCCCCCCCCCCCCCCACTGGGTTGTGGTTACCTCTGACTCTAGTACAGGAGATTGCACTTTTCTGGTATCATTGCCTGTAGCCTCCACCTGTCTGAAAACATCTCAATGAGGCTGGAGAAAGTAGGGATCAAGTTAATAGCTATTCTGCACTGGCAGTCTATTAGGAACTTAAGGAGTGCCTATGCTACAAATGCCAATGTCCATACTACAATTTGACAATACATCCTCTGAAAGCCAGCTTTTATTTCAGACATTTCTGCTTACCATGCCTGGATAAATTACTTTACTATTTGTGTCTCAAACTCCACTGCCACAGCACTGATAGTTGACTTGCCAATACCAAATTGTTTAGCCATGGTGAAACCACCCTTTAGACAGAAAAGCAAACAATCCTAAACTGGTATGATTTCCATTGTCTCTCTTCCCTTGAAGCAGAGGAGCACACTGAGCTCCTCACACAGCACTAAGGTTTTATATCTTGAATCAAAGCTAGTCATCCTACATCCACACTACAATGTGGTCCCACATCAAATAATAAAAGGGGTGAATAATCATGTGAGCCTAAATAATAACTACTTACAATCCATCTTTCTTACACTAGAAAGTTGAACTGTTGAAACATTGGTGTAAGTCAGGGCTTTCCCACTTTTGGGGACCAGACACAACATGGGTGTATGTCCTCACCCCAGATATACCCCCCATACACACACCCTGCATGCAGTACTCCTAACCCTTCCTGGCCAAGCACATTACACAAGCAGCCCACCTGCATCACTCAGCCTGAGTATTCTCTCCTTTGCTGAGTGCTCACAGCCCACAGCCCAGCTCCCTGCCTCACTAGCAGCATGGGCAGCCTGGCCCCTCCTGCTGTGCCGTCCTACCACCAGGAGCAGGGACAGGAGCCAAAAGCTGGAGGAAGGAGGAGGAGCCTGGAGACCCTGACTGCTGAGGCTGCAATAGTAATGAGCAAAGCTGCTGTCAAGCAGGAGCCACACTCCTACAGTCTCAAATGCAACATTCACTGCAGTTTTGCCACATGTCCATACTAGCAATGGGCATCCAACCTTTAGTAATAGGCCAAACTATTTCATGAAGACAAGTAAAAGATCAGTTTTCATACTTAGTTCCATTGTGACTTCCAACCAAGATGTTAATTAGGGTGGTGTTTTCTGTGATGTGTACACACCAGGCAGATTTCAAATGTTACCGTACTTACTTAAATCTAAGTTGAACTTGAATTTAAGATGACCCCCTCCCCCACAATCATTAGATTCTATAAATGGCAATTTTATAAACTTGTTATAATTTCCCAGGTACAGAATCTAATTATTGGAAGGTTGTCTTAAATTTGTGTCCCACTTCCCCCCTCCCCCCACTATGACAGAGAAAACTGGCTGGGTGAATCAGGTAGCTCCCTTGTTCTCTGCCTCTTCCCCCACTTCTCCCTGGAGCCTTCCTGCCTTCTGCTGCCACTGGCACTCCTCCACCCCCAGCTCCCAACGCTATCTGTCCCCTCCACTCACTTCCCAGTCTCTGCCTTTTCCCCTCCTCCACCCCTTGCTGTCAGATGCTGATTGAGTTGTGTTCTCTCCCAGAGCACAGCACATGGAAGCAGTCCCTGCCAGCCATGCAGCAGTGTTGGCACTGCTGACTGGCCAAGCAGGAGACAGAATTTCCATGTGCTCCCTGCCTGGGAGGAAACTCAGCCTGAGCTGAGCTGTGCCTGACAGCAAGGGAAGGAGAAAAGGGAAGAGCAGGATAGGATAAAAGCTGCAGAGGGCAAGCGGGGGGGGCTTGTCTTAGATTTGAGTAAATATGATAATAACTTTCTGTAACCATTGACCTGAGATACATTCAAACTAACAAATCTAGTCGTATATAATAGTACATTCCACTGCCTGAGCAACCCAAGTTCCCAACAAATGTTCAAGTGTTTTTTTGTGTGTGCAATTTCTATATTATTTCCTCAGTTTTACAAGGAAAAGTTAAAGATTCTCCAAGATATCTTTTACTCCCATTACAGGTGGTTATCACTCTCATATTTCATTCTACTGGATTCCAAGAACAACCTAGATATAACAGGTGTCTATTGTACTCATGCTTTCTCTTAGATTTCAAACTCTCATGTAAATTATTTCTTTTTCTGGTAAAAATCTAAATGAAAATCACACACACACAAGCTCATGCAAATCACACCAACCTGATGTACATCTCTGGCTTGAAAACTGGCTGATTATCTGATAACAAGTCTTCTTTCACACTTGAATAACACAATATGTTGATAAAAGCCACATTTGCTTTCAGAATGTTTCAGCTCTGTAGTTTCTAGCTTTAGGAAAAGATGTAGGATAGAGCCTCTACATATCTCAAGAGGTTTTGCATAGACATTATTTGTAAAAAGCTATGTTAGCAAAGTTATATTCCTTGTTACCATGTTTCCAGATGTCCCCTTACTCCCCCACCTGTCAGCAAAGATTTTATATCCCACTTGGATTAAGGCACTTCAGGATGTATGTTCCTACAGATAGAGGGCACCTCTCACATGAAAAGGAGCGTATAGCTGATTATCGAGCTTGTCACTATGTGCCCACACTGTGCCAATATTTGCAATATAACAGCCTGGAGTATCCTGGAGCAGCAGGGAACTGCAAGACAGAAACCACCAAAGAGGTCTTGTGGGAAGCCAAAGGGGAAAAAGCAGCAATTTGAGAAGGAAGAACAAAAAGCCTGGAACTTAGGACACTATACCAGCTTTTCAGGTAGCAACAGTGATATGATGGTAGTAGCAAAGGAACCTGGAGACAGAGAGACAGAGTATACTGTGATCCTGTTGAAAGGGTTTTGGAACCCCAAATAAATTCAATGGATTTTCCACAGGCATATAGAGCAGAAAGTGAATGGGCAAAACTTATTAACTGGTACAGCAACTAGTCTCAGTCCTGAAACATTCAAACTGGAGCTATAAGTGCTACTTGCCTATTTGAAAATTAAATTTTCTGTTCAGATTAATTAGTTTTGTATTCACGTGAACTGGCAAATCCTATTTAGCAAAAGGACCTGCTAAGTCTCCTGCAAGTAAGTTGCCCTCAAATATTTGTCTACTAAGCAACTTTTATAAGTGATGTAGCAGTTTTCTTGAATCTTTTCTTTGGACTGGTATAAAACATTAGCCTGTGTGAAAGACATCCCTTGAAAGCACAAGGGATATCCATCCCATCTCAGAGGAAAGATAGCAAAAGGGTACAGCAACCCCCTGGGCTAAGCAAGGAACTCATGAACCTCCTACATCTAAAAAGAAAGGCTTATAAAGGATAGAAGACAAGAATTGCCACTCAGGAGGAATATTCTGTCCTGGTCCATACCTGTAGAGAGTGAACCAGGAAAGCCAAAGCTGCAACCAAACTCCACCTGGCAACACGTATCAAGGACAATAAAAAGTCCTTTTTCAAATATATGGGGAGTTGTAAGAAAAGCAAGGGTAACACTGGCCCCCTGCTAAACCAAATGGGACAACTGACAACCAACACCCGGGAAAAAGCCAACCTGCTTAATGGGTATTTTGCATCAGTTTTTTACCAGCCCAAAGGGACCGCCCTGCCTAACATGATGCAGGATGGCCAGGGTGAGGGTGAATATATACCCAACATCGGTGTAGACCTTGTGAAGGAACACGTTGAGAAGCTGAACACCTTCAAGTCAGCTGGTCCTGACAGATTGCACCCCAGAGTACTTAAGGAGCTGGCAGGCATCATAGCCCAGCCACTGGCAAAGATATTCAAAAACTCATGGCACTCAGGTGAAGTACCTGACGATTGGAAGAAGGCCAATATGGTGCCTATCTGCAAAAAAGGGAGGAAAGTAGAACTGGGGAACTACAGGCCAATCAGCTTGACCTCAATCCATGGAAAGACTTTGGAAAAAAATTATCAAAGAGATCATTCTTGACAAACTGGCTGATGGCAACATACTGAGGGACAGCCAGCACAGGTTTGTTGCAGGTAGGTCTTGCCTGACCAATCTCATTTCCTTCTACGACCAGATGACATATATCATCTGGACAAGAGAGAAGAGATTGATGTCCTATATCTGGACTTTAAAAACCCTTTGATCTGGTGTCCCATGATCTCCTCATGGAAAAATTGGCCAACTGCAGCCTCAGCTACATCACAGTCTGATGACTGGGGAATTGGCTCCAAGGTCAGACCCAAAGAGTAGTAGGCAATAAAACTTAATCATCATGGCACTCCGTGACCACCAGTGTTCCCCAAGGCTCCATCCTTGGACCAGTACTCTTTAACATCTTTATTAACGATGTGGACATTGGTGTCACAAGTGGACTGGCCAAGTTCACTGATGACACTAAACTTTGGGGTAGACCGTCCACACCCGAGGATAGGCTGGTGATCCAGGCTGATGTTGTTAGGCTTAGAAAGTGGACAGATAAAATCCAGATGACATTCAATTCAGATAAATGCAAGGTACTCCACTCAGGGGAAAAAACCTGCATCATGCTTATAGGCTCAGCAGTGCCATGCTTGCTAGCACCACAGCTGAAAGGGACTTGGGGGTCATGATTGACCACAAGATGAACATGAGTCACCAATGCGATATTGTAGCTGATAAAGTGAACAAAACTTTGGCTTGCATCCATAGATGCTTCTCAAGCAAATCTCTTGTTGTCACACTCCCGCTGTACTCAGCCTTGGTGAGGCCACAGCTGGAGTACTGCATCCAATTCTGGGCCCCACAATTCAAGAAGGATGTGGAGAAGCTTGAGAGAGTCCAGAGGAGAGCCACGCACATATTCAGAGGGCAAGAGAACAGGCCTTAGGAAGAGAGGCTGAGAGTCATGGGACTCTTCAGCCTGGAAAAGCACAGGCTTAAGGGTAACCTGGTGGCAGCCTATAAGTAGATAAGGGGTGTGAATCAGGATCTGGGAGGAAGCCTGAGTGCCCCAAGGGATGACAAGGTCCAACAGTCACAAACTCCCTGAAGAACGTTTTGGGCTGGACATAAGGAAAAACTTCTTTATGGTCCGAGTCCCCAAGGCCTGGAATAGACTCCCTCCAGAGGTGGTGCAAGCACCTACCCTGGACTCTTTTAAGAAATGTTTGGATGCTTATCTTCCTGGGATCCTTTGACCCTAGCTGACTTCCTGCCCCTGGGCCAGGGAGCTGGACTCCATCTTCCGGGATCCCTTCCCCACTAATGTCTATAAAATCTATGAAACGTCTTAACCCCCAAAAAACAAATTGTTGCAGACTAGAAGCTTGGTCCATTTTCTCTCCCAAAACCTGTGAACACTTGGTGATTCTTGAGTTGAGCTTTCTGTAAATCACACAAGTTAGTGCCAAGTAGAAACCATGTGCAGCTGAAATATTTTTGAATGCTGTTAAGCTGCATTTTAAATCTAGAAACTTTTTCAAATCTTAAAAGCAATGCAACACTCTAAGGGCAAAAATCCAAGCACAAGTAAAACCAGGGGGGAAAAATAATAAGGTGCTTTACTGCTTACAGACCTCTTCAAATCCAACTCTCTAATTAGCACAGCCCTGGCTCTCATGAACTGATTCACTGTACTCATGGTAAATAGACCTGGGACTTGAAGCAGGTCTTCAATGCTCCTTCTGCAATATTCCTTATTCATCTCTGCTTGCGTTTTCCCCTCTAAACATCCCTTGATTAACCAATACCTATGTTCACACTACCAATCCCTCCCAAAAGCAGATCTTCATCCTAGATTTTGTTGTCCCTCAGTTTTGATAGAGCTGAGTCTCTGACTTGAGCCTCTTGACCTTTCTCAGTCCCTGTTACCATAAAATTCCTTTTTAGCAAAATCAATTAAAATAACTCAGCCTCTGCCAATTTATTTGTAACAATGAATTAAATTAAGTGCTAGCTTAATCAAAATGGAGAACACATTTTGCTGTAAAAGCATGCCTACTTAAAAAGAGAGGAGAGTGGAAGAGTGTTTCTAAATACTGAAAAATCAGAGTGGTCCATCTACAGGTACCAGTGATGAGACCCTCTCACCACAAGAAATGATAGGATGTAAATGCTTAAGTACAATAGCCTTGCCTCTTAAAACTAAAAGCTAGTTATTCCCTACCCCATTTCTTTTCTTTTAGTGATCTATTCAGTGGACAGACAGACACACAAGATGCTCCAAGTGCAGACTGCGGCACCACGTACACCTTACCTGAGCAACCAGAGCATAATAGTAGGATTAGAACAAGTATGAACCTGTCTGCCTGTTTCATTGGGCATTACCACACTTGCTTACTGTGCTCCTATTTTACTGAGTCATTAGAAATGTATACCACCCTCCTCAACAAAGGCTCAAGGCAGCTTGCAGTAAATAACATAAAACAGGAGAATGCACAAGAGAACACAAGGGAATGAAACAACTTACTAAAGCAATCAGAGTAAAACAGAAACGCCCCTAAACCAGCGGTAGAAACCATAGTTCTGTGGGGCTCCAGTGCCAAGAATCTGGGCAAGAGCAGCAGTGCTGGACTCCCAGAAGCACCACAGGAAGGAGCATAAACCATGGCTTATTCCCACAGTGGGGGCCAAGCTCCCACAATGCCAGGCTGCTTCCTGCTGGGTTGCAAATGAGCAGGAGAGGGCGCTGTGTGCGCTGGATCTGACATGGGTGTAGGGGGACCATGAGTATGATCGAATCTGCAGGGTGAGACCTATGCCATTCATCTGGCCTGTGAACTGGTCCTGTACTACTCATCCAATCCACAGGGCCAGGCAAGTTGACACCTATGCCCTAAACAATATCCCAGCCTAGCTTTGCTTGTTAAACTTAAGCCCAAATAGGAAGTCCTTACAGTGCTTCTGGAAGATGTCTAGGGTCAGACTCTAGCACACCTCAAGCGGGAGTTCCAAAGCTAAGGGGAGACTGCCGAGAACAATCTCCTATTTTCACCATACAAACCAGTGCATTAATGGTACTTGCTTGAGGTTACTCATGGCTGACCTTTGGAATCGCAATGGAGTTTGAGAGAGAATGCAGCACCTTAGTTACATAAGGCACAGAAAATTTAGGGCCTTATAGGTCAAATTAGCACCTGGAAAGCCTGTGCAGACTCTAGAGAACTGGAGTTATGTGCTCCAGGTGACGCACACCTATCAAAAGGCAGGCCACCTTATTCTGCACCAGATGCAGCTTTAGGTTTTAATAAGTATACCTCGGCAGCCAGATGCAGAGCAGGACGGGGGGCGGGGCAGTGGCGTGCCGCTGGAAGCGGAACAGTGGCAATGCAGAGTGTTGGGTGGTAGTAGTGGTTGAGCATGCGAGCTTCATGCGAGCTTCCCTCCCCACATCCAGCTGGCGCCTGTGCAGCCCACAGAGGGGCACTACTGCCCCCGCACCCCGACCCTGCTTCTGGGAGGCAGTGTCACAGGGCGATGTATGGTAGCACTACATCTCCTCCCACACGTACCCCCTAGGGCCTACCCAAGTACTCCCAGGTGTGCATGCACCCCCAGTTGATAATCCCTGGCTAAGACATTATACTCATTTTGACCGTAACTATTCCCACTATTTTAAATATTGTCCATCTGTACTAGTACTGGTTAAGTGTTGTAATTTTTTAACCATAATCATGCAGTTTGACTTCATTTCCATAAAAATAAAACCAGGAGACACAAAATACTCTAGCAGCTGTCGCATATAATAAATGTAATGTTACTGACAATATTTCATGTTTTAATGAATCTAGGACAGAGCTGGGATATTTTAGCTGGACCAATGAAAAGCAAGAATTCCTTTTCACTAGAAGTAGGGTCTATCATCCCAAGCTTTTAAAAAAGAGCTTCCCTATCTAAATGCAGAAATATTGAGGGTTCATAATGGGAATTTTATCTTGAGTCACAGATGCTGCACTATTACAATGCATTCTTCTTTCAGCCATGACTAGCAGTCATTCAAGGCATGTAAGACATCGTGACTATTCAATCCTACCACCACATGGGGAAATAGTAATGGCTTTTTCCTGACTAAAATCACAGAAAAGACTGCACAGAGCTTTTTATCCCTTTTTTCCTACTTAAATTAGCAGTAAAAGTTTTTCCACCTCCCACTAAGACAGTTAAGAGCTATGCATTCTTCTAATGCTAAACATAATAGGTTAAATTTACTCTTATGTAGCACTACTTTAATTATAGATTTGGCCATTGTTTTCATGTTTAACGATGCTGTAAAAAAATTCTGGAAAAACCCCACCATTCCCAAACCAGTCAAACTTCTGTTCTATAGGAAACATTTTCTAAGTGACTACCAGCTGCATCAGATGCCTTGGCAGATGCCTTAGGGCCTTTTCAAATCTGAGTTGTAATTGCTGCTTCACGCTCCCAGAAACATTTGGAGCTGTGTAGTTGTGCAAGCTCAGCTGCATTAGGAAACTGACTAATTGCTGACAGCAATCATCAAAAACAGGGATCCCGATCAGTGTTTTTCCATTACCACTACAGAAAGTCTGAAATGAGACTGTTTTACTAATAGTTTAAGCAGTACTAAGCCCTAGGTTCTTGCAAGCCTAAGTACTGAATGCCCAATGAGAATGTTACAACTGCAAGTACAGATGAACTATGCAGAGAGAGTACAAAACCGTTGACTGGGTAAAGCACTGGCATATGTAAAACATTTCCCTTTAAAACAGCCAAACCTAGCAGATTTCATTCAGAATGTTTTGTAATTGGTCTGTGTTAATTAAGGATTTATTTTCCCTTCCACCAAGTGTCAACCCTGCTTTCTAAAATTATGTTAAAAGTTTCATGCTACCTGCTGGAACATCTAGACAAATTCTGTACCATTTTAAAAAGGTATTTGTTGGCAACAACAGCTATCCTGAACAAGGGGTACCTTTCCTAGACACAGTATGTATACAAAAAGGGAGCCTTAAAATTAACAAAATAAAAAAAATTGGTATATTTGGGGTGCAGCAGGACATTCATATATCAGCAGCACAGCAGCGGTTCAAAAGCAGAAGAGCATAAATAAATATATCACCTTACAGTGAAGGGTACTTGCATGCAGGACAGCTTTTGAATTTGGCATCCCTGTAACAACAACCAGAATTCTCCACTACAAGTAAACCTGCACCGCATAGAAGTGGTGAAGTATGCCTACACTGAGATTTAGGATTGACCCTGAGGGTCATTCTCAATCAGCCTGAGCTACAAGATCTGCCATGTTCAATCTTGTGCCCTACAGTGCATACCAAAGTAGTCACCTTTGCTTGTTTGCAAGGTAGGATGGCCATCATAGAGGACATTCCGGTTTTCTGCTACTCTGTCCTCTATTGATACAAAACCCAACACCTTTATGTCCTCTAATTTTCTCTTCAAGAGAAAAATAGAAGACATAAAGGCGTCCAGTTTCATATCAATAGAGGACAGAGGACAACCAGACAGTCCTCTATGATGACCACCCTATTGCAAGGCGGAACCTCTCTAGGAATCAGTCTGTGGACACCTTGGCTTTCCCTTCAAGTTTCTCTCTTATACTCATGAGTAGAGAGAGAGAGGAAGTGAACTGCAGAAGAGTTGGAAGTCAGATCAAGGAACTGTGGAACTGCTGCTACCAGACTGTCTGTATCTGAGACCTGCAAGCCCAGGTAACTTCTAAAAAAACACTGCAGAAAAGAGAGGCCTAGGAGATAAGTGACAGCAGGCTCAACTATACACCCGGAGATGCAGTAGAGCTTCCAGGATTAGGCAAAATTGCTGCCATAGCTCTAGATAAGGAATTTACTGTAAAGATGGTCGGTGTGTGTGGGCTTAGATAGCAACATTGGCATTGTAAGGGCAATGTAATTACATTGCAACATCAAAGATAAAAATTTAAAAAACAGCATTTTCCCCCAGAATGATTATAAAATCAATAGGGAAACTCCGCGTGCCTATACATGTGCTCCGAAGCATTCTGATTAGAACACGTCAGAGCAGGGAATGTTCTAAACAAAACGCTCCAGCACGCTGCAGGGTCTCATGCATTCAGCATCCCACACTTCAAAATCTCATTCAATGAACTTTAGTTAAAGTGCTCCCACCATCACTTTGAAATGCAGGATGCTGAATACACAAGATGCTGTGGGCACTTCAATTAGAGTGACTCCCAAGAACTGCTCTAATTAATTCTACCAGCACTGTTAATGCACCTCTCAATGGACAGGTGTTGGTATAAAGAACAATAAAACAATAAAAAACAACAACAAATAAAAAATAAAAACAATAATAAAAACAATAAAAAATAATAATCCTGGCAGAAGGGGCTTGAACCCACCCACCGCCAGGCAATGTTATTATGCAAAAATGGGCATCAGTTCTACCAGCCATGTTCTCCAGTGAGAAAAACTGTGTGGGGTTTAATTTGGTCTAACATTGATGCTGTCTGTAAGAGTTCAGTGGATTTTGTGAGTGCTTAAGGGATTAAGGACTTACATTTTGTGCACTGGTTGGCTCCCATATAAATCACAATGGACAGGCAAGAATAACGTAACAAGCTCTTGGGACTGGATCACTTCTGGTCATACTCAGATGCCACAGGCTCTCTTCAAGTCCCAAAACGGAGCTGTTTCATGAAGTAAGACACCTAACCAAATTTGTGGCCACTGCAGTAGATTTGGATCTACATTGCCTTTTATGACTTAGGTTTCTAAACTGTGCCCATATCCTCTTCCAGCTCAACGATTTGCATCTGGCCCCTCGTATCCTACTGCTCAAAATTAGGCTGCCCAGCCCCAAGATAAATAAGGTCTCAAAGGGGCAATACCCATTTCTCCAGTCCCCAGTTTTTTTACCTCAGCTGAAGGATTGAACCAAGAAGTTTACCATGTCATACATTTCTATTCTATCCTATGCACACCATGGCCTCTCCTCCTCATACTAGGCAGTGGGACAGCTGGTGTAGAAGTCAGGTAAAAGTTTCTGTGAATAGGGAGTTCTCCACAAACATGCCCTCTGAACATCCAGGCTGAACACTCTCTATAAACTCATTTAATTCTTATTGTCTTAGTATACATTTTAATATACAGTAAGAGTATTAAAATATACCAATCACTTTTCTAAATTCTGGAAATTTTACAGAAAAAGCTGAAATAAATTATCTGAAACCAAGCACCCAATATGCAGATATCTGCTTTGGGACTAAACGAGAATCGTTGCATAGTGCAATCCCCTCCTGAAAGAAAGGTTAACACAAGTTCATCACTTCCCTCCTCAGTTACATACTCTGATTCCCAACAAGCCCATTAGAATTTATCTTTTCAATAGCAAATGTTATCCTATTATTATTTTGGCACCCTGTCACTCTTCAGGGATTTTTTTATTAAGCATTTTATTAAGGAACTTTATATAGCAATATGTAGTTTATAAGCACAACGTATTTCAATAGATTTATTAGTGAAGCATAATATCCATCAGCCCATTTTGGTGTAGCAGTGAAAAAGTCACAGTCTTTAAAAAGAAAAAAAAACTATATTAAAGAAGAAAACCACAGATGTAAGAAAAATGCCGCCCACATCACATCAGCCTAATCACTGGTTAAAATGGTATGTTTAATACAGAAATACAAGCTCTAGCTTATTTCTCATTGTCAAATGAAGTCTAATTTTCTGTAGAAAAGTAACAGATCCAGACATCTGGGTATATAGCTAGACCTCTATAAATAAGGAATTACTCTGATTCATCAATCTAGCATTCAGACATTCATCAGGCATTCATCAAATGTTGAGAACCACTTATTGTAGGGGCAGAGTGAGAAGGTCATTCTGTTTCATTAGCATGCATTTCCTGGAAATATACAGACTAAGACAATTGGACTAGTCTTTATTACATTTTAATTGAGACACACACAGAGTTTTCATCAATATGGCCATTAACTATTAGAAAAACAATGAAACACCAACATTTTTAAAAGAAATAAAACCAAATGAAAATAAAACACTGTCCTTTCCTTTGCAACTTATTTATTCACATGCTTTGGCAGCTATCTTCTGGTAAGCCTCCACATTACACAGCAAGAAGAAAGGTTCCTCTCCCTCAAAGACACCATCCTGATTGGCTTTTTACACACTAGAACTACTCCAGGAGTCCCTCTCATTCAGTAGTACATAAAGGCAGGGAGACATAAACCCTGATGCCTCTCAGCAAACTGAAAAACCTAGGTTCATAGTCCAGGATAACTCTTGGACCCTGGTGAGAAATATTCAGAATGAGTCAATGCTGGTCAGCAAATATCTTAGTAAAGCCAGAACCAGAGTCAGACAGGAAAATCTTTGCACCCTTCATAGCTCAGAGAAGCAATTCAAGATCTTACTACATGAAAGTCAGCAAGCCTCAATATGAACGTGGAACCACCAAGGTTGAGTGCATATTTCATCATATATTAAATAGTGAAGAGGTGTTCTTTGGTGAGATTACCTTTAACAAGTTTTGACGCATTTGTGGACTCAAGCATCTTTTCCAGTCCCACTGGCTCCTTTCTGAGGACTCAAAAAAAGTTTTCAAAACAGAATGCCAAAATGGCTGAGGGTAAATGGCTGGATTTTAAATCATGAAATACTTATGTTTTTGCTGTCATAGTTTGGTCATAATCTGTGCACACACCAATACAATGATGTCACTACAATTCAGTTGCAAAAAGTGATCTCTAGAGCATTTCAGAGAAACAGCTTCCACTATAACAAATCATTGGACAGCAAAAGATTAAACTGGGCTTTTCCTACCCTACAAAAGTTCAACATTAAAAAAGTTCCCTTTCTGCCTCAGAATGAAACAAGTCATTTCTGAAAAACTGTGTGAAATGAAAGAGATGGACTATCCCAGAATAGCCACTAGCCAGGTAGTTATAGCAGTAACTGAATCCCACGTAGCAGGAACTAGAACCAGGATTTGCTTGACCCTACACTGATAAGAGGGTGCTTTCTCTCTTTCTCTATCCTGGCATTTTATGGAATTTAGTTTTGGCCTACATTTTTCAACAAAACCCAGTTTTCTCAATATCACTCTAGTCCTCCCACATCGGTCCTTCTCACCCATGCTGGATGTCAGATGAAAGACAGTGCATGTGCCATTTCATCCAGTTTTGTTGGTTTTGTTGAATGATTGCTTCCAAAAAGCTTTGAAACCAAAAGTCTGAACATTTTGGTTTGTTTTTTTGTGAAAGGAACAGTCAATTTATGACAAGCCAAGAAAGTGTAGGGTGCTCCGTCATGCCTCCCAGCATGCCATAGATTAAAGAGAGCAGAACAGCTATGCCATCCCTGATTGTCTGTCAAGCATATGCCTCCCCCTGCTGCCCTGTCATCTGTCAGGCAGTGGTCAGCTGCAGGCAGCTAGCACGGGGAGGTGTCCTTGTCCCTGCTCACAGCAGCATGGGAATCCCTGGGCTTTGTCCAGGGTGGGGGGCACAAGGCTCCACCCCAGGCAGGACAGAGTTAGGGGGGAGCACGGCTTATGAGCTGCTGGCGGAGGCAGTGTTAGCAACACACCCTGGGTTCCCAGCCCAAGTCAGCAGGACACAGCGTCCCTCCCTGTCCTGATTCTGTCCAAACCCTGGGATCATGCACTGGAGAAGCTCCAGGAAGGACTTGCAGAATTTCCCATCCTCCTTGCCCCACTGAGCCAATGCCAAGTTTGGAACTGAAGGCACTTCCTGTGCAGCTGTGGGACTCAGGTCCCAGAGGGCTGGGACAGGGGGGGCAGCTTTGCCCTTGTAGCTGCACTGGAAACAGCTTCAGCCCCAAACTCAGTGCTGACTTGGGGAGGGAGGTGAGGGTGGGTGGAAAGAGGCAGAAATCCTGCAAACCCTTCTTGGAGTCACTCCAGCGCATAGTCCAGAGTGTTGTCCCTCCTCTGACCTGGTTCGGTCTGGTCCTTGGGACCATGCACTGAAGCAGCTCTGGAAAGGGCTCACAGAATTTGCACCGGGGGCTGGGGCTGGCTAGGTGCTCAGCTGGAGCAGCCGAGCCATGGCTCCAAGTTGGGGGTGGAAGTTGTGGGCGACCCACAATAGCCTTGATTCGTGAGTGGCCATGGTATAGACGTTCAATTCAACAGTCTAACCTAGATCAAGTAAATCTGTTACTACAGTGATTCAGGTCTATCTTATAGGGTTACCATATTTCCAGGTCCAAAAAAAGAGGATACCTGTTAAGGGGGGGAGGAGAGGGATATGACGGTGGGGGGCAGTGACATGCCAGTGCCCTGGCCCTGACCATTCTCTTGCCCCTCACTACCAAGCCACAGCCTGCCCCCCCCAGCCCTGCTGCTGCCTGTCACTCCTGACCCACTGACTCCAGCCCTGCCAGTGCCCCTCACTCCCAAACCACAGTACCCTGCCCCTGCTGCCCCTTGGTGTCCCTCACTCCCAAGCCACAGCCACCCTAGCGCTGCCGGTGCCCCTCACTCCTGACCCACTGCCCTCTGTCCCCCCAGCCCTGTAGGAGGGGCCCCAGCTATCCCCATCCTGACCAGGTGAGAGCATAGTGCCTCTGATTCATGCAGGCAGCAACGGAGTGTATCCGGCCCCAGCACGGGCTGGAGGGAAGAGGGGAGGCTTGTGGCACCCCCCACCCTGGGACGGGGCTACCATGCCATGCCAGGCAGCCTGGCCACACACCCCCCACCTACCCGGACAGTGACTCCTGGCCCCCCAGCCCCTGTGCTACTGGCCCAACCACAGTGTTCCCCACTGCCCTTAAAGGACCCCTGCCCCTTTCCCTTTCTGGAGGGGCAGGCAACCCCCCCCCCCTCCCATCCATGATGAAACTGGATGCTTATCTTGCTGGGATCCTATGACCCCAGCTGACTTCCTGCCCTTTGGGCAGGGGGCTGGACTCGATGATCTTCCGAGGTCCCTTCCAGCCCTAATGTCTATGAAATCTATGAAATCCACCCTGCCCTATCGCAGCCCCAGCCCCTGGCCCCCCTGCACTGACCAAATGTCTAGGATTTCGCTTTGCTCCAAGGGTGGGAGTGGGGAGAGGGTGATTGGAGGCAGCAGGGAACACATGGGTCTGCACACCACTCCACAGCTGCAGGCTGGTATGTCTCTGCTCCCTGCTGTCTCTGATTGCCCTCCCCCTACTCCCACCAGTGGAGCAAAGCAAAATCCCAGACATCTGGCCAGATTTTAAAAACCCACACACACGGAGATCAGAGGGCTGAAAAAGAGGACATGTCTGGGAAAACCCAGACATATGGTAACCCTAATCTTAGATCAGGATCCACCATTTTTAAACCAGTCTATGTACCCTGAACTTCTGTTCTGTTATGGGTATAGACTGGTTTCTGAACACCTGAACCAGAAAGAGTGTAATGTCTGTACCTGGCCTCTGAAACTGAAACATTTTCAAGTTTTAATTTTTCCCACTCAAATATAAACATTTAATTTTATGACATTCATTTTGTCACTGAAATGTTTTATATTCTTCCAGAAGAATCTATTTTGAAGAAATTGCAAGTGAACAATTTCTGAGCTCCATCCTGACAGCTTTTACTATTTGCAGTGACACCAAGTAGGATGCCATGAGAGTTTTCATGTTTGCACTGACACCGGTTAATAAAAAATTATTCCAATTTTGTAAAGATTTTGGTTCAAGAGGAATTCCCCACATCTCCTTTCCACATACCTCCATACTCCCTTCTTTTTAATAGCTATATCCACACCCAGGATCTTTTGTCAATTATTGTGACAACTCTTTTGAAATATAGCAGCAGCTGACAAACATTGAAGTCTGTTGAAAAAGAAAGTCGGACATCAATGAATCGATAGAGGAGGGGAATAAAGCAGTCATTATAATCCCATTTACAGGGGTGCAGGTTGTAGCTGTGTTGGTCTAAGGAAGCCAGAGGCTGGTATGCATTCAAGAAAGGCAGCCAGTGAAGATGTAAATTGAGAAGTCAGTGGGTGAAAGACAGCCAGGGGTGTGGAAGAAGGGGAATAAATGTAGATAGGACATTTCTCACAAGAAAACCACTCTCTCTCCAATCTCTCAGTTCTAATCCTGAAAGGGTATTTACAAAACACTTTTCACAGATGAACCTATGAACTTCACTTCATCAACCTCCTGGATACAAAAAAATCATGGACTACATATAGACACATTTCTGATACACAGCCTGCCTAACATCTGACTCCCCAGGTACCTCTCCATTATTTACCAGCTACATTCATCCCCCTCCCCGCTCCCCCAGCCTCTCTCTCACCCACTGACTCCTCAATTTACATCTTCACTGACTGCCTTTCTTGCATGCATACCAGCCTCTGGCTTCTTTACTATCCATTCCATCCAGGAAGGGCACAGATCAACTGCAGATGCTTCCTCAGCCTGATGATGGGTATTTAAACTCAAAAGCTTTCTAAGAAGAATTTTTCCAACTATATGAGTTGGTCTAATAAAAGATATCAGATTTACCCAAAGAACCTAATCTGTTTTGTAATCCCATTACAATTTTCCTTGAAGAGAAATCCGGAAAGCAAGGGGCAAGTGCAGGCAGATTCTAGCAGAACAGGGACACTGGGCACTTAACTGTGGCAAATTCCATTGGAATATCCTTCTCCACCCTCCAAAATTCTGTATCATGTTGGGAAAACACCCAATTCAGTGGACACATAATCATAATCCACAGGGTGTTGATTGAAATAAAAAACTTCTCTCCTCCTAGAGCTCTTGTTTAAAGCAGACTCAAGCATCATTTCATCAGGTTCTTTTAATCATTTCATCTCATTCTTTCTGTAACTGGAATGTTTACAACCAGATCTTTTTTAATGGTGGGTTTAAAAAGAGCGAGAGAGTGAGACAGAGAGACTCATTGAAAAAAGGGAAAGATCTTCAAACTCCTGATATTAACCATATAATCACATTCTAATTGTGCTTTATTTTACTTGGTATTAATAAGGAAACCATGATTGGTGGCCACAACAGGTTGTTTAAATCTTTTTTGAGATAATCAAGTTTACATGGGTTCCACCATTAACATCAACTAGCAAACAATAATATTTTATTGCTAAAATATTTGCTAAAAGTTATAAGAGTAGTTTGTCAAAGGGAGATAGATATCCATGTCCAGTTATGGTATTTTGACATAATGGGGACAGTCTCTTTTGATAAGCTTGTGACCCACATAAAATCACATTTCTTGCAATAAATGATTTTTTCGTATTCTATTTCCAATGTGTCAGTCATCTTTACAGTTTGTAAAACATCTGATGGAGGTGTCATGAACTGGGGGTTTGTGGAGTGTCTTGCATGGTTTCTTGAGTTTGTTTTACTAATATGGCATGTGTAGTCTCTACATATAAGTAACAAGCTGTGTTTAGCCTTGTTTGTCTTATGTCTCTATAGATTGTGCTATTTTATATAAATGTAATTATATATCTTTATATCATAGCCAAGCTATTTTAGTAAGGCAATGATTAACTTAAGTGGCCATCACCTGTTCACACTGAGAAGCACCAATACCTGAGAATTAGCATTTGACAAGGGTTTGTTGATCCTTGCCATTTTGCTTGGAGGCATGGGAGGCAGGCTATAACCAGACAAGGCTGAATTTACATTTTAAAAGGAAAAACTCTAGCAAGGAGTGACACATTGAAACAGGGAGAACATTTCCCACTAAGGGGAAATTAGGAGAGACAATATACTGGGTTAGTGAATCTCCATGTGTGAAAGGATACACATATTCCCCTGGCTTCCATAGGATCAGGAAAATCTTGTATTCTGGTAAACATGCACATTTGGAGGGCTGGAAATTACTGGCATAATATGAGCCCTCTTAGAATCAAAGAGGTAATATATATGAATAGCCAGATACAGGCAACTTTATTTAAGTGAGTTTTAAGAGCATGACTTTGTCTTTGGCAGGCAAGGTTCTTTGGGTAGATGTGATATCTTTTATTAGCCTAACTAAATAGTTGGAAAAAAGTTCTTTGCAAGCTTTCAAACACAAACACCCTTCTTCAAGTTTTGGGAGACTCTGCTGCTGTTATGTATTCCCCAATATGGAAAATAATCTAAAGTATAACAAGAAGTCTGTGAAAATACAAATGAGCGGAAGTTTGGAAGACAATGGGTAGAGATGGGCGGGGGGGCGGAATTTGTGAAGAAGGAATGCAAGTGGTCAGCTTGAGGCAGGTTACCTGGTATATCAGATATCAGGAAGGTTGTAATGTGTCATAAATCCAATATCTATATTAAGTCCATGACTCTGTCCCCAGTAGATTTATGAAGTGAAGCTCATAGGCTCATCTACAAAAAGTGTTTTGTAAGTTCCCTTTGAGGATCAGAACTGAAAGATCAGAGAGGGAGTGATTGTCTTGTGAGAAGTGGCCACCCACAGGTAATTGGGTTTTTTTGTCTTCGATGGATATTTTTGTCTTTGACTTCGTGTTTAGTTTTTCTGGGTACTGGGGAAACTGGAGTCCTTAGCCTGAATGAAGCAGGCTGAGTAAAACAGATGACAGGAAAAATTGCAGGGGGCTCTGGTGATGAGGTCGGGGGGAAAGCTGCTTTTTAACTTGTTGAAGCTGGCTACTGCATCCTTGGATTTAACGTGAAGGGTAAGAACAGATTGTTGTTTTTATATTTCCTTTTGCTTGTTTATACTTATATCTGTGTCTGAATCTCAACATATGGTTACTGATTTCTTTTGCTAGTTTTTGGGGGTTGGGGGGGAGGGGTTGGGGGTTTTGTGGGGGGGGGTTGTTTTCTACAAATAAATCCCTTCTGTTATCTTTTTACCCACTTGTTGTCAGTGATAGTTGTGATTCCAGAGTATTTGATCATACAGTCTTGGCCATTCTACAGAAAGGGGGACCCACCTTCTCTGAGCACATCAATGTGATCCTTCTAGCTGGCAAAATTACGGTTACCATATTCCCAGAATCAAAAAAGGACACCTATGGGGGGGGAGGGAGGGAGCCAGCAGAGGAGAGGGAGGGGGAGAAGGTGAGTATATGATTGTGGTGGGGGGCAGTGATATGCCTGTGCCCTCCCTCTGCCCCTCACTCCTAAGCCCCTGCCCCCCAGCGTTACCAGTGCCCCTCACTCCTGACCTGCACCCCCCTGCTCCCCAGCCCTGCCAGTGCCCCTAGCTCCTGACCCACAGCCCCTTGCCCCCTAGCACTCCCGGTGCCCCTCACTCCCGACCCTCAGCCCCTGACCCCAGACTTGCCAGTGCCCCTCACTCCCGACCCAGAGCCCTGCCCCAGCCCTGCTGCCCATGCAGCTACTGCTTGTGCGCGTGCCTGCATGAACATGACCCTCTGACAGCCAATCACTTTGCCCACTGCTCCCAACCTGAAGCATGTAAGCTACTTGTGCCTGGGAGGAATGGAGCCAAAGCAAAAACCCAGGCATTTGGTTGCTTTTTAAAAACCCATCCGGACACAAGGACAGGGGGCCAAAAACGAAGCTATGTCTGGGAAAACCCGGACGTAAGGTAACCCTAGGCAAAATCCCTTGTTAAGAGCAGGCAAGGCCTGAGCGAGACATGCAGCACTGAGGCACCACAGACCAAGGAGCTGACCTGTGGCACATCTCAGCTGGTGTTCTCAGCGGTCAAGCAAAAGAAAACAGAGATGGGTTGGGGCAGATAGGTACCCTAAAAGTATGGAAGCACCATGGAAGTGAGTCTCAAAGGTGCACCCAGGCTGCATCTGGGGTAGGCCATGGCTAAGGCTGCAATTCCAACTTAAACCCCAGGTCAGGGCCAGAGTCAGAGCCACAACAGCCACCTGCCCTACTGTTGCCTTATACTCAAATCCAAGATGAGGGCTCTCTCCCCCCACCCCACCCCCGCTGCCTCCCCATATTAAGGACTTGTCTTGGCTTGAGTAAATACTGTAGTTGGATGGCTGAAGGGAATGTAGTGATCATAGTGTACTTGGACTTAGGCTTTTTAAATAGTCCCACAAAACCTTCCTATAAGCAAACAAGAGAACTGTGCGCTAGATAAAATTACTACAACCTGGGTACATAATTGGCTCAATAACCACAAGCAAAAGGTAATCATAACTAGATCAATGGTAGAATGGCAAAAGAGTTTGACCGAGGTCTGCCCCGAGTAATTAAACATTATTCAGTAACCATTTGATACCAGAATAGATCACTTTCTCATTGAGTTGGAAAACAGTACCATCTTCAAGAAAGGGCAGAAATTAGATCTCAGGAATTACAGGCCAATCAGCTTGACCTCAATCCCTGGTAAGATTCTTGAGAAAATTATCAAAGAGACCCTTCTGGATAAGCTGGCTGAGGGCAACATCCTGAGGGATAGCCATCACGGGTTTATCGTGGTTAGCTCTTGCCCGCCAATCTCATCTCTTTCTGTGACCAGGTGACATATCAATATTTGGATAAGGGAGAAGAGATTGCCATCAAATACCTGAACTTTAAAAAAGCCTTTGATCTGGTGTCCCATGACCTCCTCATGGAAAAATTGGCCAACTGTGGCCACAGTCCAATGGCTGGGAAATTGACTCCAAGGTCGGACCCAGAGAGTAGTGGTCAATGGCAGCGAGTCATTATGGCGCTCCATGACCAGTGGCATCCCCCAAGGCTCTGGCCTTGGACCAGTTCTCTTCAACGTCTTTATCAACAATGTGGACATTGGTGTCAGAAACACACTGGCTAAGTTTGTCGATGACACTAAACTTTGGGGCATAGCATCCACACCTGAGGACAGGCTAGTGATCCAGGCTGACTTGGATAAGCTTAGTAAGTGGGCGGACACAAACCTAATGACGTTTAATACCTGTAAATGCAAGGTACTCCACTTCGGGGAAAAAAAATCTGCAGCATACTTATAGGCTCGGCAGTGCTACGTTTGCTAGCACCACTGCTGAAAGAGACTTGGAGGTCATGATTGACCACAAGATGAACATGAGCCACCAATGCTATGTCACAGCTGGTAAAGCAAACAAAACCCTGGCTTGCATCCATAGGTGCTTCTCAAGTAAATCTCAGGATGTCATCCTCTCACTGTACTCGGCCTGGTGGCTGCCTATAAGTACACAAGGGGTGTTCATCAGGATCTGGGGGAATGTCTGTTCACCAGAGCGCCCCAAGGAAAAACAAGGACCAACAGCCAAACTCCAGAAGACCATTTAAGGCTGGACATAAGAAAAATATTCTTTACTATCTGAGCCCCCAAGACCTGGAATAAACTGCCTCCAGATGTGGTCCAGACACCTACTCTGGACTTATTCAAGAAATGCTTGGATGCTTATCTTGCTGGGGTCCTTTGACCCTAGCTGACTTCCTGCCCCTGGGGCAGGGGGCTGGACTTGATGATCCTTAAGGTCCCTTCCAGCCCTAGAGTCTATGAAATCTATGACGTAAAACTGAGAAAAACTGTAAACACAATAGGAATAGAATTCCAAAAGGTCTTGGAAGACTGGAGAGCTGAGCTAGGGATAGTAGTATGAAGTTCAATGTGAGGTGTTACACCAGGGAAAAATAATCAAAAACACAACTACAAAACAGAATGTAACTGGCCTGGTGGCAGTCTTGCTGAAAAGGACCTAGGGATTTTTGTGGATCACAGATTCGACATGAGTCAATGTGACACAGTACCAAAAAAAAAGCATATGCAATTTTGGGCTGTATCAACAGGCCTAATAGGTAAAAGACATGGAAGGCAATGGTGCCACACTCCTGACCCCAGTTAAGCCTCATCTAGAGTATTGTATGCAGTTCTGAGCTCCACATTTTAAGAAGGATGTGGAGAAGTTAGCATTCCAAAGATAAGTGACAAAAATGATAAAGGGGCTGGAAGGCAAGCTGTAACAGGAAAGGTTGAAAGAAGTAGTTACATTTAACATAGTAATAAAGTGTGATGGGGGTGTTGATATCAGTCTTCGGTTATGAAAGGCTGATATAAAAAGAAAAAAAAGAGGAATAACAACTGTTTTTCACTTGCCACAAAGAGTTGTATGCAAAGCAATGGAAAAACTGCTGCAAAAGTATATTTAAACTTAGATATCAGGAAAAACTTATTTACTGTTAGAACAGTAAGGCAGTAGAATGGACTTCCCAGGGAACTTGTGGACTCTTCTTCATTGGCAGTCTTCAAAAGGAGGCTACATAAGCATTGGATAGGAAGGATTTAGGAGCAGCACTCATGTACAGGAGGTTGGACCAGACTATCCTTAAGGGTCTCTTCCAACCCTATGATTCTCTCATATAAATGGCCATAGGCCATAACTCTTCTGTGTTCAAGCAGAATAATTCTTTCTTCATTTCCTCAGTGAAGAATTTTGGGAAGATATCTTCTTCACTTTGAGGTAGAACTAGTCTCTATTGGCACCATGCCTGCGTTTACTGATTCTTCAAAGGGCTCATTTTAACTTTTGATGCGACTATTTGGGGACATCTTACACCGAGATACAAGGAGGAAATTCTGTACAATTTCAAGCTTCCTTCTATATGATTTCACTTTCTTGCCAGACATAATCAAGTCTACATTTCACGTCATTTCTTCCCAACACTCCCTGCAATGGGTTTTGTGCTTGTTGATGAGGGGACATGCTATTTGTGTTACCAGATTCTTCAGAACTTCTATACTTCCCCATCTAAGTAAGACTTATATGTTTTTTCCATCAGGTATCTGGGGTGGATTTAGTGACTGTTTTGAAAACTGCTTTGAAATAGCAGATGTAGGTATTTCCTACATGAGTGAAATGCATTATGTATACTACATTTGTCAATCAGCTCTAAGTATTTTTTCTGCATCTGCTTTTCTGTAGCTCCATTATAGTTTCACTGTAGGAGTAAAAATGGGGTGATGCTGATCATGCAGACAAGTTTTTGGAACTCTACAGGAGACTGATAATGGTTGGCAACCCTGCTCCAAGAAAGGGGCTTCTTTTCCACACCTGAGGAAGGACACTTGTGTCCCAAGACACTCTCCCAACTACATAGTTGGTTAAAGAGAAGGCATCACCAAAAACCCTTGCTTTTCACATAGATCCTAAACCATCACCGCTAAAACAATAATGCATCCCTCACAAAGATTTGTAACTCTAAACAGACTGATTTGTATGGATCACAGAAGCAAAGCGAGTGGTAGGGGCCTCATGTTATGAGTGTAGCCTGTGTCCATGTCTTGGCATGGAAAGTATTCTAGGTAGAAACAAACTGAATCCACTTTTCTGTCTAGATATTGAATTCCCTGTTAAAAAACAAAAAATCAATTTATGTTACTTCTGTTCCACAATTAAATGTGATAGTACTGCTAACCTGTTACATGAATGTCTGAAGTGTTTTCATTAATAAAGCTCTGAACAAAGCTAAAATCTTAGTAAGTTACCTATTTTAACAAATACCAGATTAATAACTTTAAGTCTTTCCTGGAGAGAACTACAGTCACTTAATGGAACACTCCATGGTGGTTTACCGAAGTACTTAAGTTCATTTTACATGAGTTAAAATACTTCTAAAATCTGATTTCTAAGGTACATTGCCACTTTCAGAAAACCAGTGTTGCATCTTGTAGTGATTCTGTCAGTTCTCACAGAGCCTTTGAGTACTGACTGACTTTGAAGCTAACAAGCTATTTTTCTACACTTTCAAAAAAATTAAACTTAAAAAAACCCAACCCTCTATAGCCTTTTCCAGCTGAAGTCAACATAGTGATTTCCAAAGCATCCAACAGTTATGACAATTATAAAGCTGTGCAAGTATAGTGAAAATTCTTTAGAATTTCCACAATGCAATGACTTATTATACAAGCCAGGAGGGTTCCAAAACCTTTTTCAGCTTTAAAACTTCAAATAACACTCTTTAAAGAGTTAATAGAATAGATAAAAGCATTTCAATGTTATCTGACAGCATGAATGGATTTGACAGAATAGAACGCAGCTAATGGAAGTCAGATTATATAGTCTAGGTAACTCAGATTTATAATAAATTACTTTTTTTAGAAAGAAATTGATCCTTTCCAATTTGATGGAAAAACATTCAGAAATAACTACAGCCAAAATGAATTCTGTGCATATTAGGGGCTTCAGATAGTTAGGTGGGAAGAGTTTGTGTTGCTGGGTTTTGTGGGGTTTTTTGTTTTTTAAGTATTGTAAATTTCTCCACAATGCACCTATGCACCTTTCAGATGTAATATCCACATCCTTCGGAAATAAACGTCCTTGACAATGACTTTTCATTTATAAAGAACATTTTCCTTAGATACGGCAGAAGCATCCATTTTAACCCAAAGCATAAGCACAAGGTCATATTAAGTGACGGGCTGTTTCATCATGATGAATACTCAATAACAGTTCTGTAGATCTAGTGAAAGTCAAGAGGACACTTGATATTGTATGTTTCCAATTAGCATAGCATAAATCAGGAGGAATGTGCAATGTTTTATATCCTTGATCCAACTGACACAGAAACACTGCACTGCTGCTGGCACCCAGTAAATAAATAAGGCCTAAAGTGAATAAACAACAGAAACCAGACTCCAAGCACAGGAAAAAATATAAAAAATAAACAGAACTGAAAAAAAATGAGGAAAAAAAAGGATAGAGCGTGGATTTTTAATAAGTATTAAAAGTCACTTCAGTAATACTTAGACAAATACACACTGTATTGCTATTTGATACACTGCTTTGTACGTGTCCTTTCACAGAATCAGAAGAAGTGACCAAGGCTCACAAAAGCTTATTCATCTCTGGCTGAGTTAGTCTGTAAGGTGCATCTCTGCCCTGCTTCAGCACACTGTAAGGTTGAATCGTGTTTGTTAAATTAATTATTTTACGTTGCGATAAAGAATATGTGCAATCTGAATTTCTTATTTACATAAAGGGATGTAGGAAGCTTCATACAAACTTCATTAGTCCCTTATGAATAGAAATTAAATTTCGACATGCATATTATTTCAAGTGGCCAAGAAAAAAAAAAAACCTCTCATTTCACCATGGCAATTTGTTAGCAGAAGCAATGAGGTAAGATTGCTGATGACCAGTTTTTAGTCACCTCTAACTAGTGTTTCAGCTGTTTACGTTTAGTATTGCTCCATCATCCCCTTCATATGCAAGTTATCTTTAGCATTTTTGTGGAGTTTAAGTCACCTAGACTATGGCAATAACTTTTGGTACACAGCAGAGATTCAACAACTGCCATTATCCAGCACTATGATTAAGTTAAACAAGAGGGTGCATGCAGATATTACACTTAAATTGAATTAACTAGGGCTAGGTTGATCTAATTCCCAACCCATACCTGTTTGGGATGCTCAGATCAGGCAAAAAAAATGCCTGACCCAATCTAACTTAGTTCATCTGAGGAGGTGCACTACATAGATCAGGCTTACCTGTGCCTGATTTAACTGAACACATGTACATGTTCCTAGTGCAGCTTTGGGTCTGGGAAGCCTGGCCGCTCACCCAGCCCTAAAACTGCCTGCCCACAGACATACTTGGTGCAAGCCAGAGTCACTCTCTCAGTGGCGTGCTCAGGAGTTCCTTCCCTGTCCCTCCTTCCTGGATAAGACTACCCACCTACCTCAGACTCTGGCTTATAAATGTAAGCCTCGCTGGCACGCTAGGCCAGGCGATATGCCAGATTCTGGATCCTCTGGGTGCCAGTATCCCTGGGAGCCCGCTCAGGCAGGTCTGCTGACTGAGGTGTCCCTTGGAGAGGTGTGTCTCTCAACCTCACTGCCCAAGAATGTACTTTAAGTCCAATAAACAAATGGGTGTCTTTATTATATACAGAAAATGAATGATTAATCAAAAGAAATTATATATAATATCAATAGTTAATAATTAAAACCAACAATTTGAATAGAATTTACAACTGCAACAATAGATGAATAATTCCACCATGCTGTGTAGTCCCACTTGCATCAAACAACCTCAATGATTACATTCACCGGCTTATAACCCTTTTGGACAGTTCCCCCCCCCCGCCCCATAACCCAGGTTGATTTCCCTCTGATCACACTCCCCTTCCCATAACAATAAATGGCAATACAGCTTTAACTATGATCCAGCACTAGATGTCAGAGACGAGGCTTCTGCTGCTCCCAGAAAGGTGGACTCTTTGCTCTTTCTTGGTAACTCAGGAAAAAAGTCTCTGATCAGCCACTGCAGGTAACAGGCTTCTTTTCTTTAGTTTCCTTCTGAAAAATACACCTCCTGCAAACACTAGGGGTTGTGTCCCCTCACACCCCTGCAGATTTGGGATTCTCACAGCCCGCTCCTGCTCTGGACTCTCTCTCCCCCCCAGCACCTCCACATGCAGACGGGGGATTCCCTCTGCAGGCCTCTGTGCTTGTAGTACAAGCCTTTCCAGCCCAAACAGAGGACTTCCCTCTGCAGGTCCCCTCACCAGGCAGCTTCTCCCAGCTCTCAGCTAGTTTAGCAACCCCTCCCCACTCTTCCCCATGTACCTGTGTCCCTGACTGCACAGCTCCAACCCAGGTGGGGAAGCAGCTTCTTCTGAGATGACTCAGGCTCTCTGTCCTGAAGTCTGCTCCCCAGCAAGCCTCAGCTCCCTTCCCTCTGCCTGGGGGAAGGATGGCCAAGTCTCTACCTCTCTCTCCAGGCTAGTGTAGCTCTCCAGCTGTTTTTTCCCCCCCTCAGCTTTTATGGCTTCACAGTAGCCAATTAGAGCCCAAGGTTTGCAATGGGGTCTCTGGTTACAGTTCAAATCCTCCAAGAAAAAGCATGCATTGTGCACAGTATACTCTCCATTTGGAAAAGCTATTGCACCCTCTGCAAACTTTTTGCCACATCCCTTTCTAAAGTTTTTAGGCACAGCTCATCCACTCAGTTTGCAGCCAAGCAAACCATTGCAGCTGTTACAGATATATCACAAGCCCTGGCCCCTTATGGTCAGGTGTCTTCCCTGACTCTTGCCTAAGCTACTTCTAGAGCCTTCTATCTTCTTTACATGATGGGTGCACTACATGCCCTGTCACAACAAGCAGGGACCCAATCTGTGATCACACAGCTTAATGTAAACTGTGTAATCAAAAATCAGGTCCCAGAAATATCTGTATATGCCCAAAGACTCCAGAACTGCTCCAAAAGCAAGGCACCTATATCCTCATTATTAAGATATCAAAGATGACAAATATCAAAGGCAGCTGGACACAAAGATGCTGGAAGGTAGGGCTCAGATTAAGGGTGACCTAGACAAATTGAAGGATTGGGCCAAAAGAAATGTCATGAGGTTCAACAAGAATAAGTGCAAAATCCTGCACTTAGAACAGAACAATCCCATACATCAGTACAGGCTGGAAGCTGGCTGGTTGGGCAGCAGCTCTGCAGGAAAGGAACTGGGAGTTACAGAGGACAATAAACCGAATATGAGCCAACAGTGTGCCTTTGTTGCCAAGAAGGCTAATGGCATACTGGTAGGCATTTGGTATGGCATTGGTAGGAGTTCTGCCAGCAGATCAAGGGAAGTGATTATCCCCCTCTATTCAGCACTGGGAGGCCACATCTGGAGTACCATGTCCAGCTTTGGGCCCCCCACTACAGAAAGGAAGTGAACACTGGAGAAAATCCAGTGAAGGGCTATGAAAATGATTTGGGTGATGGGGCACATGACTTTTGATGAGAGGCTGAGGGAACTGGGTTTTAGTCTACAGAAAAGAAGAATAAGGGGGGATTTAATAGTGGCCTTCAACAACCTGAAGGGGGTTCGAAAGAGGATGGAGATAGACTGTTCTCAGTGGTGGCACATGACAGAACAAAGAGCAAAGGTCTCAAGTTGCTGCAAGGGAAGTTTGGGTTAGATATTAGGAAGAATTCTCTCACTAGGAGGGTAGTAAAACACTGCAACAGGTTACCCAGAGAGGTTGTGGAATCTCTATCCTTGGAGGCTTTTAAGACCCGGCTAGACAAAGCTTTGGCCCAGGGTGATCTAGTTGGGGATAGTCCTGTTTAGAGCAGGGGCTTGGACTAGATGACCTCCTGAAACCCTAATTTTCTGTGTTTTTAATTTCAATTTGCCTGAGGCAACAGCACACACATACATACATTTACCCATGCACTACTACATCACTGTAGATTTCACACGCCATTTTATCAAGTCCAACAGCAGCTGCAGTCTGAATGTTGCCTACCACAATCTACAATCTCTAAGAGCTGTTACAGCTTATTTTTTATTATTATTATTAATAAAAGAAACACATGATAAAATTTGACTTCAAGCTGTAGACATGGGACTTTATTAAAGTCACTAGAGAAAAATCATTCAGACATTTTCACTGCTAATGTTGACAACTACTACACCTCCTTCTCAGAGTTGTCTTTCCATTCAGCCAACTCCTCAATATTACTTCCTTCTGGATGTATAGCCACAGCACAAGTCAATATTGAAATTGGCTACCTGGAAATGAATCAAAATAACATTGATCTACCTTCTTACTCCTACAAGTAGCCTTTCCAGAGTAGAATTGATGAATATTTTCAGGCTTGTATAGCAAAAGCTAGCACAGTTACAACTAATAATAAGACTCGTGTGTTTAAAACAAAGAAATTTGATTTCCAGTGCAGTGACTGTGGGCTCCCACATTAAAGTATTAAAATTATTTTTTGAAAGGCTATATAAACTGACCATGATTTTATATGGATAAATATCTGAACACTCCTATTTGTAAAGCCTAAGAGCTACAGATAAGAAACCTGGATTTCTTTTATCTTCAGGCTTCCTCAGGTCCCTGATCTCATGGTTTTAATAGTCCCTTAATTACTAAATGTAGAGGATGGTCACTGAGAGGATTAAAATGTACCTCCCCTTGTTTGAATGCTTAGGCTGAGTTTACACACAAGGCATGCATTAGTCAGACACACTCAGTACCTCATGGGTAGGGACAGACATTAGACATAAACCTGTTTAAGTGATCAGAAATTGGTTTAAACCTGTAACAGAGCATAAATTCAGTGGCACATAAGCCAGTTTCCAAATGGCTGATACTAGTTTAAGATAAACCTGATTGAAAGTAGTATCAGACTTAACTGATTTGGGTTAAACCGGTTTATGCAATGTCTGTCCCAGACCCCTTCCTGGTTTAAGTTAAACCAGAGTTCCCCAGAATCCCAGATGCTTTGCAGGTCTGGGCTGGGCTGCGCTGTGCTCTCTGCTCCAGAGAACAGGTCTGGCCCTGCCCCTCTGCTCCCTAGCCAAAGCTCTGGCAGAGACTGCAAGCACAGCACGGTCTGCCTGGCTTCCCCCTGCCCCATCCCCACCTCACCACTCACTGCTCAAGCAGGGATCTCAACCCCCCCCCCCACCATCTCCCACAGCATGGACCCCAGCTACCCAGCTATATGGACCCTAGCCAGCATGTGGTATGCTAGGTAATGCTGAGAAGTATCTGTATGTATGTCTCTCCAATTTCACTGGGACAGGACAAAGGCAGACAGGACAGTGTCTGCTTAGGGCTTTTTGAAGCTAATCACCAGGTCAACTGGTAATATCCCTCCATTCCTCCCTTGGAAAAAGTTGTTTAAGAAGAGTTTGAACTAATGAGAGAGGCTTTGTTTTCTTGATGGGCTGATAAACATTGTGTTGTCAGCCCCCTGCTGGCTCCCTTGCCTGTCAGGTTTGCAGACAGTATGAATAAGCAGGAAAAGGGAGATTGTATCATCACAGATGCAAGCACTGCATACCCCACCTTTGCCTCAGAGTGCTAGCCTGAGGCCTGGCAACACTCCCGCCCCTTGAGCAGTGAGCCGGGAAAAGCCTGGGATGGTACAGGCAGGGTGGGAGTTTAAACTCCTCCCTAATCGGAGCATCCTGCCAGGACCAGGCCATACCCCTTCCCCCTCTCCCCCCCCCCCCCCAGCTCAGTACTGTGGAAGGGAAGGGAAGGGAGTGCTGCTCTAGCACTCTCCCCCACCCCCAGCTTCTAGCCTGAGCCACTGCCTGCATTTCCTCAGTCCAGAGGGAATGTCTGTACAGTTGCAAACTGATTCAATCTAGGCAGGTTAGACTAACCTGCAAAGATTGAATCAAAAATTCAGTTTCCAGCTTTTTGAATGTCTGTCCCTAGCCCATGAGGGAGTTTTCCTTCCTGGTTTCTACAGCAGTACCCTTGAATCATTTCTGTTGGCTTGCAAAAATCTATTGTCAGCAAATAACAAACATGGATAATCTGCTTCCAGTCAAAAAAATCCCTAGACATAACATGCCAGGTTTTGTTTCACAGCCCCTCTCCAATGATCTCAGAGGAGAGCCATCTTTGTCTCTGCAGGAAAACTGCACATCCACAAAGGGCATTTTTTGTGTGACAAAGGTCAGACTGAATAAGACAGAGTAACATCAATAGACTCAAACCCTATTATACAGAGAAATATTTATTAATATTCAGGAACTTCCCTCCCTCCTACATCCTGCCAGCAGTCTAAGGATAACTACCCAATTCATACACATCAGAAGTTTAATAAAAGATAATCAAGCAAACAAGCCATAACTTTATTACACCCTCTCCCTGGTTTAAAAAAATTAGTTTCCTTCTAAATGCAACAATGAGTCCACTTTAATCCAATGATTTTCAATATACTGAAATGTATCCACATAACAGTTTCAAGACACAGGTAAAAAGTTTACATCATATTCCTGAGGCACATCAGTGTAGTAACTACCACTGTTGCACATGTTCTTCAAACATCATTTCAATCCAGGATTAATTCAGAACCTCTGATTTTTATTATATGTATTTACTTTGCATGCGTGCGCATGCGCAAAAATTATGATTCTTTCCAAACTGAAGCAACTGCTAAAGCTGGTTGTACAAACAAAGCATTTTGCAGTTAGAAACCAGAGTGATAAGCACCAGGAAACTCCTATGCATTTTAACACACACAAAAGAAAATGTTTACTCATTCAGCAGTATAAATATTTCTGTGTTCATATTACAGTCCAGTATTCTAGAGAAGTACAGCATCTAGGCAAAAGGATAAATTTGCGGCCTATTAAGCATTTAATTTATTTCACATTTCACTGCTAAGTAAACATCTGTACTAAATAGCTTTTCAAGAAACCTGTCTCCTCACCTCAACTGCTTCCTGAACTAACCTATAGTTCAAGACACTTGCAAGGACTTTAACAGACCAGAAAACCAAACTTAAGCTTCTTTATTTACCAGGAGGAGGATTTGCTTGCTTCTACCTTCATAGTTAGAAGAGAGAGGGATAGGATGGAAAAAAGCAATCAATAGGTCTTACTTTCTGTAAATTAATCCAAAATAATTAGGGAGGGTAGAATTCAAATACGAGGTTAAATTGAAAACAAATACCATACAAGTACCACCACTGACACAGAACAGGGAAGGGGGGGAAAAATCAACACAGAAAATGAATATAAAAGGAAAAACTGTATTGGTTAGCCTGCTGTTGGAGCACCTACGGCAGTGGTTCCCAAACTCTGACAGATTACACTCCACCAATTTAAAACTATACAACCTTAAGTACCCAACACTTACGGTGAGTGGTGTGTGCGTGTGCGTTTTGGGGGGGATGGGGGGGTGTATGATAGGGTGGGGGGTTTGTGGAGGGGTATGGCTGTGTGTGAGAGGGGACATAGGTTATGTCAGGGGGTTGTGTATATGTGGGTGATTGTGGGAGCGGGGTGTGGGAGTGTGGGTTTATAGGGCATGAGTCGGGGTGAGAGCCCCCTGCATGCCCCCCATGGCATAGCAGCAGCAAGCAGAGGCACTCAGGATGCAGGCGCCCGGTGGAGCATGGCTCTGGCCAGTGATGCACATCACAGCAAGGGGTGCAGCCTCCGCCAGGCCATCTGTATTGCCAGTGCTCTGTGCACTCACTGGGCACAGGAGGGAAGCCCTGCACACTGGAACTAGCTGCCTTCCCTGCTCCCCAGGGGAAGGCACCTGGGTGTTCCCCTCCCATGCTGTGCAGCCCTGGCAGGGAAGGCAGCCACCTCCAGCATATGAGGCTTCCCTCCCATGCCCAGTGAGTGCAAGAGCTGCACGTGTGCATGGGAAGTGCTGGCGATAAAGACGGCCTGGCAGAGGCTATGCCCCTCACCACAACATGCAGCGCTAGCCAGAGCTGTGCCCCACCAGGCACCTGTGCCAGGCACAAGTGCCCTAAGCACCTTTGCCTGCTGCTGCTGGCACTGCCACCACCTGCTGAGGCTGTGAACCATGGGCCCCACTCTCCCCACCCTCTCTCACACCCACATGCTGCCCAGCCAAGTTCTTTGTTGCCACTACCCCCCTGGGTGCGGGCTTCGCGCTGCCACCAGCCCCATGCTCCATGGTCCTGCCTAGCTGCAGTCCCACCCCTGTCACTTCCCTGCTTGCTGCCTGGAGCCAGCAGGAAACCAGGGAAGCAGAGCAGGTGCCCAGGGGCTGTAGTGGCAGCAGCAGCAGACCCAATTGGAAGCTGTGTGCTGGCAGGGCTGGGCCCTTTTGTCCACAAGGGTGGGAGCAAGGCACAATAGGGTATGTTTGGGGGGGTGTACATGTGGGCATCTCTCTCCCATCCTCATGGGTGGAAGGTGGGTGGGCAGGGCACGCTTACCACTGACAGGTTGTTGGTATATCACTGGTGGTATGCATACCACAGATTGGGAACCACTGATCGAAGGCATTCCAGAAAAGCATCTCTGGGATGCATTTGCTATTATGTAATTTCTAATATATGCCTATATCCTTAATGGACACAATGGCACATTTGGCTCAGAACTGGGCATATGAATGTAAACAATGCCCACACGTTATTAGTGCTGAAAAAAGAAAAGCATAGTATGAGTGAATAAAGCAGCACCCCAGCACCTCTTTCCTTCCTTCCAAGTTTTAAATAGTAACGGTTTCATACATCAAAATGTATGAAAGGCCCAGGTTTGAAGCTAAGGTTCAAGTCAATTTTCAGTTTTATCCTGACAAGTTCATGCATTTCTGACACAAGGTAGTTTGCTCAACCTTTATCATAGTCATTTGATACAGACTAAGACTGAATAGGTACAATTTCAGATTTTTTCTTCCAATGCCCCCTAATCAGCTTTTCTTCCATGGCAATAATAAAACAAAATACCCCAAACAACAAAAAACATTGTTTCTCTCCTCGCACCTAAGTCATAAACTAAAATTCTCAAATATTATAGCAATACCTTGTAGAATGAAAGAACTATGGAAATGGAACCCTATTTATAAAGGATTTAAAAAGATAACATGCAAAGTTAACTTTCTGGAGAAACCTTTTGTATGATGGAACAAGTGTTTAGTAAAAATATTTCCATTTCCTTTTTTTGTTGTATAGATTCAAACAGAACTCTCTAATCCTACTTCACTGTGTTGCTAAATGCAAGGTATCTTATTGACATTTCTGTTGGAACAAAAAAGTTATCTAATCTCTTCTGTTTACTGTAGCTTTCCAAGAATTGTTGACACCTTTTAGAAAACTACAAATAATTTGAAAGATAAGCATTCTTGCTTGCACAGTGTTTTATCCTAAGAGGGCAGCAGGGGTGGACTGCACTTAGATGTGATGGGAAGATCTAAATATTCTACCATCCCCAAGAGCTACATAATGGGGATTTTAAGTTCTGATAGAACCAGCCAAGCTAGAAAGGTAGAAAGGTAAAGACCAGACTATAGTAAAAGTTCTGTTAACCGACATCTTACAAGCCGGCATGCTCCACTAACCAGCATGCCGGCTTGTAAGATAAAGTGAAACCGGAAGTGCCCACTGTGGCACTTCCAGTTTCTCCAAGCCCCCATGGCTCGGGGAAAAGCAGCCTGCACTGCCAAGCCCCCACAGCCTGGGGACATACCAGTCTGTGCGGGGCCTGCCCCTCTGTCCTGGGAGGCCCGCAGGGCCCACGGGTGGGGCGGCAATGCGGCAGGAGGGGCAGCGATGCAGCGGGAGGGGCAGAGGGACTCCCCAGACATGGCGGGAGAAGTGGCAGCTGGGGTCACTCAATTAACCGGCATATTTTGTTATCCGGCATCCCCCATTCCCAGGGGATGCCGGATAACAGAGCTTTTACTGGTCCTCTAAGCACAGATTCAGCCCTAGGCCAACTCTCTACTCCTGAGAAAGGGAGAGTTAGAAAAACACAAGCTGCCATTCCACCAAACATCATTGTAGACAAACATTATTGGCCTTGCACATGGACTAAGCAACATCTCATACTGCAGGATAAATTCAAATCCAGTATCTTATGTTTGAAGACAATAATAGGCAGGATGCTAATTACTTCTGAACAGAGCATTTCTTAATTCTCTGTGATTTGTCTACTTCACCTTAATAAAGAAGTTATACAAATGTCATAAGCTCAACATAAGACAAACTACCTTTGTTGGTTCCTTAAGTAGCTCTATATTAATAGCTCCTTGTTATTTCTCATTCAAAAATACACAATTCAGCTGCCCTCACATCAAACAAATGCCATAATGCCTGGTGTACAACGTTCCATTCATTCCCACACATCATAGCATGACTTCTTCTTTTGATGGCAAGCCTGGTACACAGGAGCCAAGAGAAGCAAAATTTTCTGACAGAAAATCCTGTCTACTAAATCCTCCCATGTGTTAGGTTGGTAGCTCTGAACTTGTCTCTGGCTCACCATATTGTTTGTTTGCATGATGGCCTGTCTGGACCAACTTGTCCTCCCAACCTTTATGTCCACTGCCACTCTTTGGATTCCAAGAGACAGATGCGTTTTAGCTACTCAAGTATTTATTAAATCAGAGTTGTCACAATGAGATTTAAATATGCTCATTTCCCCTGGCAGTTTAAGGTTTGTTTTCTTTTGCAGAAACAACATGCAGGCCTCTTTACACACATCATCTGGTTAATCCATCCCTTGTGCACCAAGTTCTCTGTATGTATAAATCAATAATAAAATCCATAGCTACAAAGTATTTAATGAAAATGGTGCAATTTAAAACCATCCATGCAATTAAGCATTTCTTAAAAAACTGTCCAGAGATTAATATGTCCAAGCATTCATTTCAACACAGAAGATTCAGGAATATTTATATTTAAAAGTAAGTTCCCAGTTTCAAACCTGTGTCACAATAGCTCTACCATGTGGCTACACAGAAAAAAACCAAGCAGGATATATCAGAGTAAGTAGCTAGAACTGATGTTTCTAATTTTGGAATCAATGTTCAAGATATTTCCACAGAAAAGTGCCTACATGAACAAGCATGAACAAGGATACTTGTCTGTTCTTATAAACTATTATATTTTTGCACTGAGATAAATTCAGAAAGACGACACAGATTAAAAGGGAAACCAATACGATCTGACCTGCAGGCAAACTGAAACAGTAAATTGAGATTGGGTTTCCCTGGAAGAACTGATAAGTCATGTAAAGGAACAAAGAAAAAGTAAACACAGAATGCAATAAAAGAAAAAAATAGTTATGCAGCCTAAATTATGTAAACTATGTAATGTGGCTGGAATTGTAGGCTAGCTAGCCATACCACTTTTTCCTCAGATCTGAAAAATGTCCTTGAAACCTTGCTTAGTCTTTCCCAGCCATGTAGTTGTCCCATAAAAGATACCACCTACAAAAATCCTTGCTTCTTGTATAGTTCTTGGACCATCATAGCTACAGGATCACTCCGACACTACCACAACATAGTAATTGTTGACATTTCTCACAAATATTAAAAGCTGTCTGCTTTTTTTAAACATAGTTCTATTCAATAAAGCTTACAATTACTAGACACCCAGTACCACAGAGCTAAATGCCAGAGAAGTGCCCTTCAGGTCTCTTTTATCTGCCTTTATGAGATAGATATTCTCAGTGCAGAAAAGAACATATGGATAGCCAACACAACAAAAGCACAATACAAACTGTAACAGCAGTGCCAAAATTTAAATGTTTTCATGTTTCTGTTTCCCTGTGGACTGCTGAAGTGGTCCAATGTACCCAAACAAGCCTATTGGATAACAAAAACGTTAAGTGTACTTGATTTTAGTTTACTATCCAGGCATTAACAAAACACACCCAAGAGCAATGAAAATAGCGTACATGCACAAAAGAGGGAGAGAAAGTAAGTAAGTGAATATCTTAAGATACCCACAGCTAATGCAGAGAGCCATTTTAATATGAAAAAGAAGCCATTTGCTATCTCCCATTGATCTCAAGTTAGCACAGTTTAAGCCAGGGGCAGGCAATTATTTTGGGCAGAGGGCCACTGAACAAGTTTTGGCAAGCCATTGAGGGCTGCATGACAGGCAGCCAGTGGCAGATAAATATTAATTTTCTAAATTTTTTAGGGGCCCCGCAGGCCAGACAGAATGGCCTAGTGGGCTGCATCTGGCCCCCAGGCCGCATTTTGCCCACCCCTGGTTTAAGCAGTATTAAGGGTACCTGCTAGTTTATGCCAACACAGTATATACTCAGCTGTTCCTACCCCGTTGTGCCTCAATACAGACCAATTACCTTGCCATTTTTTCTAGAACTCTTGGTTTAGAGACGGTACCTTTTATTAGACCAACTAAGAAATCGTAAAAAAAATATATCTTTTTGTGCAAGCTTTCAGGCACACACGCCCTTCCTCAGGCTCAAGGAAAATTAAAAATGGTAAAAAGTCCCTGTGGGTAGAAAATAAACTTCTTTTTTGCACAGAGGAAACTGAAGGTGGAAGTCTGTTTCTCTGGGTCTATTGGAGTGTCTGTGAGTTGCTCTTTGACGGAGGGGCTTTTTACTATGGGGACTTTTTACCATCTTTAATTTTCCCTGAGCCTGAGGAAGGGCATGTGTCTGAAAGCTTGCAGAAAAAGATATTTTTCTTGCAATTTCTTAGTTAGTAAAATAAAAGGTATCATCTCTAAACCAAGAGTTCAAGAGTTTTGCATTTCTTTTTGTCTCAAACCAACACAGCTACCAAATACAGCCCTTGCCATTTGCAATATTCTTAGTCATTCATAGATTGTAAGGCCAGAAGGGACCTCAGAAGATCATCAGGTCCAGCCCCCTCCACCAAACAGGAAAGATAACTGGGGGTCAGGTAACCCTAGCAAGGTGAATGTCCAGTCTCCTCTTAAAGATTTCCAGGGTAGGTGATTGTACCACTTCTGGAGGGAGCTTATTCCACTGTCTGGACACCCTGACTGTGAAGAAGTTTTTCGTAATATTGAGCCTGAATCAATCTTCCAGGAATTTGTGGCCCTTACTCCTAGTTTTCCCTTCGGGTGCCCTGGTGAACAGTTACTCACTGGGTCCTTGATGTACTCCCCTAGTGTAGCAGTAAGCTGCTCAATAGCATTCATCTGATGCTACTGAGTTTCACAGCTGTTAATAGCAGCCCTAAAACTGACAGCTGCTAGTCAGTTTCATAGCTAGCTGCTGTTAATTTCAGTGTTTCTCTCTTTCTACCCATGTCTGTTGTTGTCAGCAAAGCTGATGGTGCTACACAGTACTTATAGCAGTTGAGATGAGCTGCAAGGCGTAACCATCTATTGTGTACATTTGGTAAACAGGTATTTGTCCAAAACCCTGAAATAAAGTAGTCTGGACTGTAGTTAAAATAAAAGTAAGGAATTTTCCATCTGTGAAATTCAGCATAGTTCTACCTCCATGCCATACCCCCGACACCACTCTCTCTCTCTCTCTCTCACACACACACACACACACACACAATTAAGCTAATGTTGTCAAGCTTGTGTGTTTAAGTCCATTTTCCCGATCATTTATGACCTAACTTAAATATACATACCTCCAAAGGTCAGCTAAGAGAGAACAAGATGGCTCCAAAATTACTCCTTTTTTTAACCCAGCTACTAGCATTTATCAAAGACAAGTTGCACACACCTCTGACTAACTTCCTAGCATATCATATAGGTGGGCAACGATTCAAAAGTCAAGCTACGCATTCTCCTTAGTTAAAATTAAGATAACTGTATTTAGTGTAACTGGAGTCATAAGCAATAATGTGTTTGTAACCTTTTTGGAACCAGACATTCATAGATGCATAGATGTTGTGAATCTCAAATATTTTCCCCTCCCTGACTTATAGGGTCTTTTTTTATTCTACAATAGTATGTGGGGAGGGAGGGAAAAAAAGACAGGGCTCTGTGTAGTCTTTTGTTTTGTTCTTTTTTGTTTCCATCTGAAAATAAGTTTTCAGCTATTCCTGTTTCTGATCTTGATTTTTGCCCCCTCACCCCATGCTCTATTGCACCTGTAAAGACAATGACACTGTCTCATTCATACACTTCTCTGGCAGTCATGCAGATAATGCCATCAAAAGTCTCTGTGTGTTTTGCATATTATTCCCACATCATCATTTTTGTGCATACTATCTTCTAAATCCTTTATCAATCAAAGGATTTGGCTTCCATGAAAATATAAACAAAAACCATATCTTCATATCTCTCCTCCATCTCGATCACAAATTTGGCCTTGGGCAACAAGTACAGCGGTGGTAGGCAGCACTACAAAAAGACCTGCACAATGTAGTGTTTTGTGTATTGAACAATGATGGCTCTTATTCACAACTCAATGCAAATGGAATAAATTTGAATGTACTTTGTATGGTCAACTTACATTGTTCAGCTTCAGCCATTTCCCTGAAAGGATGCAAATAACCAAGGACCGGATTACATAGGCAAATATGTACCAGAACAAATTGATGACTTTCATTAGCACTATAAACCCAACACCATTGCAGTCCTAAGCTCAGTGACTTCAGGACTGTCACACCTCATCCTGGCAAAGGCTGAAGGTCACTGTGGTGACTAAGTCTTAAGGGAAATGGCAGTTCAGCTACTTGTGGAACTATTCTGGAATTTAAAAGAAATTTTGCAGCCCAGATTAAATTACAGTACAAGGTAGTCAATACTAGTAGGAACTTGTTGAAAAGCGAGAATACTCTAACAAAAACAAAGCTTTCTATTACCTGGAAATGAAACAAAAATTGTTTGTTTGTATGTCCCTCCCTCACCAAGTACTCATACCTACTGGAAAAAGAAAGAGGAGGAGAAAAGAGGACCAGTGAGGTAGAGCAACACATACTAAATATTTGAATATTCTTTTTGTAAGTGATTTCAAAACCTCCCCCAACAAAAATCCCATTTTGTCACCATGTGACAGGTGTCTTACACTAGTGGTTTCTCCAGTCAGCACCAAGTATACCCACCATGGAAAAGGGCATGAGTTGGCCAACCCTCATCATCTTACAAAATGGTGATGGCCAACTACCGTGTCATCTCTATCCATAAGGTCTGCAAGTTGATCAAAATTAGAATTAACCAACCTTTCATAGCCAGCAAGAGGGGGGTAGTTTCCAGGATTAGGGAAGAAAGGACAAGAACCACGAATGCATACATTTTTAACTGTCCTTCTACTTAAAGCATATGGTTAAATCAAGATTAGATGAAAGAAACTGAAAACAAAGCAGAAAACATTATTATGCCACTGTATAAATCCATGGTATAGCCACATCTTGAATACTGCATGCATTTCCAGTCCTTTAGTCATTTCTAAAAGGAAATAGTAGAGATGGAAAAAGTCAGGAAAGGGCAACAAGGATGATCAGGGCATGGAGAGGTTTCTGTATGATGAAGCTCTAAGTGGGCTAGGACTTTTCAGCTTAGAGAAAAAGGATTGGGTGGGGATGCAACAGAAGTCTATGAACATGATAGTTACAGGTGCAACCTCCAAGTTAGGACTTCCTAGGCCTCTAAATTCTGGACTTTCTAATGGAAGGGGGCCAGTCAATCTGGCTAGACTCTACACAAATATTCTTTTCCCTTAGCATCTGCTCTCTGACCCTGAGATACAGCATGCTGGGCTAGATGGACCTGGGATCTGACTAATATGGCATTTCTTATGCTTTTACATCTTTAAAAAAGACATGATAATTTATTCTACTGTAAGTAACTGGACTCAAATCATAGGGGTTGCTGTGTGAACTTCTATCATCTGTGTTATAAAGCAGGTCAGAGTAGGTTATCATGATGATACCTTCCAGGTTCTCTCTCAATATATTAAAATAGGAATCAGGACAATGAGAATCAAAAACCATTTGAGAAGCGGTAGCAAAACCTTGTGATCTGAGCACATACTTGGGAGTTAAGAAGTTCCTAGTTTTATGTCTGTCTACAGTCATTATGACATCTATAAAACGGTTTGGGCTTCTTTGTCTACTTATAACAAACAACCAGAACTCTTAACTTACGGAATCTCTGTATTACTGAATGCCTTTGGCATTTGTAGTATCTACCATCTGATGTAGAAGTTGGGCTCCCTCCTCCCCTTAAGAGAAGGCCCTAGGAGTGACAAGGGACCACTGCACAATGGCACTTGCCAACAGCTGACGGAAGCTGATTAAGGAGGTTATGTAGAGAATGTGATTCCATCATTTGAAGGAGACTAGGAGACATAAACCCATGAAAAGGCAATCACTGAAATCTTAATGAACATTCAAGAGAAGAGTGGAGAGAAAAGGGATACAGGGAAAGGCCTACAGACATTTTACTGTTTTGTCAGGATTTGTTTAGATCTTGTGTGTTGTCCAAGTAAAGTGTGTTTGTTTTAGAAATCCTTCTGCAAAGTCTGTGTAGTTTAATGCAACTTTACTTAAACTCAAGTGTGCTATGTGGGACAGTAACCATAAACACTTCCCCAAAACTGGGCCTACAATGTAGAACACCAAGGAGAGAAAGACAGTGTGTGTGTGTATGTGCGTGCGCGCACATGCACGCATGTGTGTGTGTAGTGTGTACATATGTGTATATGTATGGACACACACACACACTCCTTGCTGTTCTACATTATAGGCCCACTTTTGGGAAAGCGCTTGTGGTCACTCTCCCACATAGCACACTTGAGCTTAAATAAAGTTGCAGTAAACTACAAACCCTGAGACTGAGCATGTTAGTCTTAACTCTTCTACCAAGTTCTGTATAGATACATAAACACACACACACACACACACACACTCTGTCTCTCTCTCTCTCTCTCAACCAGTTGCAATTTTTTAAAGTTAAAACCGTAAAGATAACTGTTAAAATACTGAACAACATGCTGAGGAAGAACATGTCCATAATTTTGCATTTCATGGGATGATTCTTATTGTATGAAACATGAGGCAACTGTTATTATGGCAGCAGTATACTGGTCGCAAAGGGAAATAAGTTGTCTTAATGATTTGTGACAAACCAGTCTACCAAAAATACCAAAATTACTTTGGTCTTGAAAAAAGGTTTCTAGACTTACCACCAGCAGTGTTTTTTTCTTGGTTTTGCTTAAAAAAAAAACCAACCCTTTTTTTGTAGAGTTTCCTGTGAGGAAAACTGGTAGGGAATTTTTTGAAAGTATAATTTTCTGACATAAAATGCAATTTCTGCAAAATCAGATTTTTCTATGGGAAAATTTCAATTTTGCCTCCCTCCTCAGTAAAGAAAAGTTTAAACAAAGTATTTAGCTTTTATTTGATTTGACCTGATTCAGCTTATTTTGGGCAGGTCAGCTGTGCCACAATATCTCAAGTCAATTCAACATGAAACTGCATTTGTGTCCTATTACTGCTCATCATCTCATGGAAGTTGATGTTCAAATCTGCAGTCTATTAGTGGACTTCATGTTTGGATCACCAAATAAACCTATATGGGATGGACAACACCTGCTGACCAGATGACATTTCTGATGGTGTAGGACTTTCTCTCTTCTGAGTGACATACCTTGCACCATGAAATTTGTGTTTTCACCAGGGCAGATATCTGGCCAAAAAGCTTCAACTAGCCAAAGAACATCCAGAAACCAAACCCAGAACTTCAGCAAAGCAATGCCCTAGTAAGGAAATGCAATTTAATGTTCGACTGACTTGAAGCTAAACATTTGGGTCAGCTCAACCTAACAAAATGCGTTCCAAATTGGAACAAAGATGCTGAAATATTGGAATTTCCCAGGGGTGGAAAGTCTGAGTTTTTTCAACTCTAGTACTTATTTTAGTTATTTTACAGGCCATCACCCCCAGAAAAAGAAATGCTGACCATCCAAAAATTATCATTCCTTCACGTAATCATGTCTAACCAATTTAAGTAATAGGACTAAATTATGCATAAAATTGTGTGCATATGTTTTGGGGGTTTTAATATAAATATTTGTTTAAATTCCAAAGTGAAATCTGATTAGACCACAGTGACTAAACTGAGGAAAATGAGGAAAACATATCAAAATTAATTAATTGTCTAAGTAATATTTGAGAAAATTATTAATCAATCCACAGATAGGTACACTTAAAAATCATTGTCATGTCTCCAACTTCATCTGAATAGGCTATTTCATTCATTGTAGAGCCCTGTAACAAGATTTCTGTTTCTCCTGTGGCCTTTAGGCATGCCTCAGCTTCCTTACTATAGGCAACTTACTGTCTTGCCTGAATGATTCTCAGTCTCTTAGCACTGCTGGAGCAATCACTAACCTATCCCTCCAGCTAAGTCACAAGAGTCCATCCTTTCTGGAGTTAACAAACAGACATCTAAACAAATGGTGTAGTCTTCCAGTCCTGCAGCTTTGTGGATTTAAATCCATTACAATTGTCCCCTGAGTTAACAGGGGACTGGATTCTGGGCCTTTCCACCTCCTGTGTAGCCTATTTACCCCATTTAATAGCCTTGAGTGGACTATGACTGTCTTTTGCTCTTCTTAGTCTTAAATTGGTGCTCTTCTCACCCTCTATAAGGCTAGCCAGCTTCAACCTTGCACCATCTATGGATGCAAGAGGAGGGAAAAAGAGGGCAGATTTTCTCCTTTCTCTGGCTGCTTCTAACCTTAGGCCCACAAGAACAACTGCTTGCTTGTGACACTGGTGCTGCAGCTCACAGCAGATGTTATATGGCCAAATACTTGCCCTTCCCTAGGTCTTTGTAATTGCTTGACCTTATCAACTGCTCCAGCTTTTCCTCTGAATTTAGGCCTTACATAGCAGTTGTCTTCCCCTCCTTCTCCTGTCTTCTTCTTAATGCTTTTCAGCTGGTTCTTCAAAACTGTCATACTTCAGACTGGTTTCTGTACTACCTGTACCTCATGCAAGCTCAGGCAACTGCTTTTACATAAAAACATTCATCATCACATACCTAGTCACTCAGTCCAGCTACCAACTATCATATGAGAGATCAGTAACTAGGCACATATAGGACTTGCACCAAACTCCCTTAAAATAGTTAACCCATCCTTTACCAGACCCCTAAAAAGTGACTTGATAGATGTCAGCTACAAATCTAATTGTTCTAGATTTGTTCTATGTCCAAAGGGTGAAATAGATCTCATACAGGAGGACTGGGATAACCAGTAGGGCTGTGAGAAGCTTCAGTCCTTGATTCGGTTCGGTGGAGGTTTAGCCCAATTTGGTGACTGAATCTTCAAATCAAATCAGAGGACCCTTTAATCTCTCTGAATCAAATCAGAACCCTCTGAATCGATTTGGAGAGATTCAGAAAGATTTGGTGATTTGGACATATTCACAGCTTTAAATGTTTTTTCTACATACCTCTAGATAGCAGGTGGCTCATGAATGATGTTATGCTGGGGCGCATGGAGTGTCCCACAGAAGCATGGGGGCTCCCCAGCGTGTTTGGCAGCCGACCCATAAGTGGACCAGAAGCACTTCCAGGTCTGCCAGGGAGCATGCTGGGCCTCCCCCCCGATCCCCCGGCTCAGCGACTGGTGCCTCCTGGGTCTGGGGGGGGCACCCAGGGTCCCCCCCCCATGGTCAATCACCAAGCTGGCGAGGTGCAGGGGCCCTCCCCAGTGCACTCCCTGGCAGACCCGGAAGTGCACTGGAAGTACTTCTGGTCCACTTCTGGGTTGGCCGCCAAGCACGTGGAGGGCGCCCCCACCTGTGGAATGCTCCGTCTGCCCCAGCATCACAGCGTTCACAAGCCGTGCTGGTACCTCGAGGTATGTAGAAAAAACATTTAAAGCTGTGTCTGTGTCTGAATTTCTGATTCTCTGAATTAGCATCAGCATCAAATCTTCAGGGACAGTGATCTGAATCAACCAATTAAATCACTGTCCCCGATTCGGGCTGAACCTGAATCAAATAGGGCCTGCTTAGCACAACTGTGTTATCCAGATGCTTTGATCTAGAAATCAGTTTAAAAGATACCGGAGGGAGAGGAGGGGGAGGCTATGAAATTCCCAATGCTTCCTAGCCTGTCTGGACATAGCACTGACATATTTCTACTTCTATTCCCAGCTGGAGTAATATCAGGACATGCTCAGCTGTTGTCAAAAACCCACAAGTTTGATTCAATGTTCAGGCTTAGAAGGCTTTAATGAAAACCTCTCACCTAATATTTCTTACTTTTCTTGGTACATGAAGTACTGTGCTCTTGATTTTCAACACTAACTTTTTTCAAATATGGGCACATTTTCCCCTAGCACATTAACTGGTAAATAAGCAATTGAAAAAGCCAAGCAAGGAAAATAACGGACAGCAATTCGCAACAAAGATAGTTTATAAAGTTCTACATTCATAACATTGGTAGAATAAGTTTGACACCACAGAAATAAAACAAAATCATTCAGGCCAACATCCTTACCTTGCTGATGAGCTGAGGATGTACTTCTTTGTCACATTCCATCCATTGATTTTAACACATTTTACAAACAATGCTATACTAAATGGAATACTACTACATACCATATTTACATGAATCTATGACAACCCTAATAATTAGATTCTATACATGGAAAATGTATAAATGTGTTATATTTTTCCATGTGTAGAACCTAATTATTGGAAGGTTGCCTTTAATTCATCCCCCCGCCAGTGCCAGGAGGGCAGGCAGTGGGGCATGTAACAGGGTCTCCAACTCCTGGCATGAAGAATGGACAGAAAAGACCGGAAAGTGGGTCTGGCCCCTTTAACACCAAAACATTTTTGATGAGCAAAGGCCAGGTGCAGCTGATCAAGTCACATGACTGGAAGAGACGGAGTGACTAGGAAAGATAAAAGTTTGCCCTAGGAGAGAAAGAGGAGCAATCAAGCCCCAAGTGACAAGGCTGGATTATCCCTGCCTGATGGAGAGAAGGCCTGGATGGACACTATTACTGGCCCTGGAGGGGGAGTAAGTTGCTGTTAAGGGTTTTTCTTTGTTCCTTATTTTTTAACAGGAAACTCGTAAGAAATCCCTAAGTTAAGACGGTGTGCATTTACCCAGAGGCAGGGAGGAACTATAAGGTGAGGCTTTTGCTCCTTTTTTTGTTTAACAGACACTGGGTGGATCAGAAATGGTTATAAGGGAAGATGTGGAGGCTGCAAAACAGCATGCCCCAGCACCCTGCCTCATCTGCTTCCCACAAAGAAGGTTAGAGCCACAGGCAAGATAGTCCAAGGACAGGAACCCAAACTGGATTCGGGGCCAAAGGGCCTAATATGGTGGCTTAAAGCAGTGGGCAGTACAGCTGCAAAACCCAAGGATCCAGCTTCTAGCTCCCAGAGAGGCAGAAGACTCAGAGTAACTCAGAGCCTGAGACAGACAGACAGCAAGAAAGTCCTAGGGCCTCCAAACTCTGTCTAAGAGCCTAGAACAATGGGGACTTAGAACAGGCCAGGCCCTAAAGGGAGCCATCAAGGTTACATCCAGGACAGGGAGCCAACACATATCAAGAGTTTCATTAGTAGTAAGACCTCATCATTAGATTCTTCCCACCCTTTGCTTTGGGTAGATGTAGGATGCCTCCCAAATTGCCTTTTTTTCCCAGCAAGGCATGGCAGGAAATGGAGGTTTCCAAGTGGATTGTGGACAGCAGGGTTGTCCATGATGAAGTGAAGAGCCCTCCACCTGAGTTCTGTCACAGGGGACAGGGGGTTTGGGGAGGTCAAGCAGCTTGCCCTCTGCTTGTGCCTGCCCCTCAGCCATCTCTTCCCCCTGCCTAACCCTCCCCCACAGTCCCAGTCTCCCCTCCTCCTTCAGCCATTGTTTCCCACTTCATCCCTGCCCTTACCCTTGCTCCACACCAGCAGACTCCATCCTGTTCTAGCCTGAGGCATAGAGTGTGGCTCCATCCAGCCCCCATAGCAGCCACGTGGGCCAGGCTGGGGCTGGGCTCAGTGCCTAGGCTGCAGCATGGACAGAGCCTGCTGGTATAGAACAAGATTAAGGGGATAGGGAGAGAAGCAGGTAGGAGAAAAGAGGCCGTGTGAGGGAGATATGGGGAAAGAACCTTCACGGTAGGATGCAGAGGTGGTGGGAGGAGTAGGCAGCAGCTGTGGCTACACTGTTACCCCTGTGTAGGGGCTGGAGCCCAAGCCATAGCAGCTGTCTACCCCCCACCTCCCTCATACTCTATTCTAAGATGAGGTGCTTGCCCCCCCTGCATGTTGAGTGGGGGGGGGGGGCTTATCTTAGAATCAAGTACATATGGTATCTGTAAGAGAAAAGAACGTTCCATCCCATAAAATATGGAACTAAAGCTTACCAGGAAAGAATTAAGCAAGAAGGAGGTAAAGGAGCAAACATAAGTGTGTAAGTAAAAATTTAGGAAGATACAGCAATGTTTAGAGAGCTATCTAAAATTATCCTACATTTACCATAGTTAAGCATTCAAGGAAAGAAAGAAGGCAGGAAGAAATGAATAATAAAAAAAAAGAATGGGAACCTAGAGGAAAACTAAGGAACTCTACAAAAGACTAAAATGAGAAAAGGAAATAGTCTAGAAAGAAAAAGGGGGGAAAAAAACTAGAATAAAATGGAAATAAAAAAGCAAGAGAGAAAAATTATTTCCATTAGCTTAACCTCTTGATCTGCACCACAGGCAGATGAGCTGAACTCAGATTTTTCCATTTGGCTTCCATAAATTAATTCCTTACTGATAAAGGTCCTCCTATCCTGGGAGTTAAGATGCACAATCTGAGAAGTTGAAAGTCTTGGCAGCCCAGATGGAAAGACAGTCTAACAGCAAACATTCCTGACCTAGAAACATTTTATTTGTATAATGTTTTGGTAACCTAGACTCTTGGGTACTATTTTTGATTGCCACCAACTTGTTGGCACCTTAGCAAATCAGTCTTTCTGTATATGCTTACCCAATTATACAATGAATAGAACAGCAAAAATATCCATCACTAACATATTGTGAGATTTAATGACTATTCTTAGGAGGTTTTGAAAGATAATCAAAACACAGTAACTATCACCATCACTCAATCCAATGAAATTAAAAGAAGATCTGAGCAAGAAATGCAGATTGCTCATATGAATTAGATACTTCTCATGATCCATTCTTTTTGTTTCAATTCTATAATGAAGTGATTTGAAATCAGATGTTTAAAAATTTACCAACCTGCTGCTACCAATTTAAACGTCCAAAAAGCCAGATCAGTGAGTCTGAGAAATACTGTACTTGATAAAAATTACTCTTTTCTACCATTTTATTAGGTAGTGTTTGTAAAAGCGCACAGATTAGCTGTCTCAGACAGTTCTGAGCAATCAGGAACAACATGTGAGTTTAAGGCTAGGGACAGATGTTACACATAAACCAGTTTAAGTGATCAGAAACTGGTTTAAACCTGTAACAGAACATAAGTTTAGCACACATAAACCAGTTTCAAAATGGCCAAAACCAGCTTGAGATAAACCTGGTTGAATGTAGTATCAGACTTCACTGATTGAGCTCAAACAGGTTTATGGAACTTCTGTCCCAGACCCCTTCCTGGTTCACATTAAATCAGAGACCCCTGGCATCCCCTGCAGCTCTGGGCTGGGCTGTCTGATGCAGCTAAGCAGGGTTGGCCCCACCCCTCTCCTCCCTAGCCAGAGCACTATCACTGCTCCAGCTGGCTGAGAAGGAGGGAGGGGTTGAAACCCTACTTTGGAGTGCAGCTGGGTCTGCCTGGCAAGGGGGCAGCAGTCTCTGCTAGGGGTCCCCAGTCCCTCCATCCCCGCTCACTCATTTGCTGCTCCAGCGGCAGGAGCATAGCCAGACCCCAGTAGCTTGAAGGGAAGGGGGATGGGGATTTAATCTCCGTGTTGCAGGCAGCAATGGTGTGGGCACCTACATGGCACTGGCTCAGTCCCACACAAAGGTCCCCTCAAGCAGGGCCCATGCCTCACCTGGACCGAGTCCCTCAGAGGAGTGCTGAGCAGTGCCCAATGCCAATGCAGGTCGGGCTCCAAGGGGGGCTGGGGGAGGAGGGATTTGACCTGGCTGCTGGCATGGAGGGAGGGTTGGGGGAGAGCTGGGACTATTCACGGAGCCTGAATCACCACTGCCTCTTGCTGCAGCAGCACAGCCCAGGCTGGGGCAGCCCTAGGGGGCAGCGCCCACTGCCTCCCATTTGCACCCCCACATGGGAGCTGCAGTCTGCCTGCAAACTGGAGCATGGCTCCCCGCTCCCCTCCCTCTCCTGGTGGTAGTGGCAGCAGAGTGAACCCTCATGGCAGGGGCACCTGTCACCTGCTGCCTTCTTATGGTGAGACCAAGCACACGGGGTGTGCTGCTGCGGGCCAGGGGTGTGGGAAGCAGCAGGGAGAGGCAACCAGCACTCCCGCCTGCCACCCTGCCCATTACCTGAGTGGGGAGTGCGGCCTGTCAGTGGGTGCACCAGCACTCTCACGGGGTGCGCATGCACCCCTGTACATCCCCTACACATTGCCACTGCCCCACCTCCTAGGGCCATCCCAGCCCAGGCCATGCTGCTGCAGCATGAGGCAGCGGTGAGTCAGGCTCTGTGATTAGCCCAGGCTCCCCCCACCAACCTCCCACTCCTCACTTGCAGCTAGGTCACATTCCCCACTCCCTGCAGCCCGACCCAGCTCCACTTTGGGCACCGCTCACTGATCTTCTGAGGGACTCTGCCCAGGTGCTGCGGCACGGGCCTTGCCGAGGGGAATCTTCAGCTTGGGATGGAGCCAGCACTGTGTGGGTGCCTGCGCCACTCCCTCCTTCCCCTCAGCCTACCAGCATCTGGCCACTGCACCCCTGGGTGCATAAGTGGAGCCTATCAATGCCCATGCTGCCCACCTGCAATGGGGAGATTAACCTCCCCCTTGTCCTCAGGCTACTGGGGTCTTGCTATGCTCCCGCTCCTGCCGCTGAAGCAGCGAGTGAATGAGTGGGGATGGGGGACCCCTGGCAGGGGCTGCTTCCCCCCTCCTCCTCCATGCATACCCCAGCTGGGGTCCCTGCAGGCCAGGGTGGGGGTTTAAATGACTCCCCAATCATAGTTAGGTCTGCCGGGGCCTGGCCATGCACCCCTCCCCCACCCCCACTCAGTTTTCCTCCAGCCAAGGGCTCACTCTAGCACCCGCCAGTTTCTAGCCTGAGCCACTGCAGGCATGTGCCTGCACTTCTGGAATCAAATCTATTCACTTGCAAATTGGTTCACTCTATATAAGTTAGATTAACCTGCAAAGATTGAATCAATTTAAGCTTTGGCTTTTTGAATGTCTGTCCCTAAACTGAAAGGGTTCAGTAGGCTGAAGTTACAATCTAGTGATTTTTACATGCCATAACAGTTTTTCCAAAATTACACTGCATTCATATTCTGTGATCTCATAGACATCACAAGCACTCCCTTTGCGAAGGCCCAACCTAGAATTCTCTTCCTTTTCTTTTTCTATCCCTTCATTTTTCTTTCCACAATCCTGGCATCTTTCCCCTACCCTTATTTATATTTTTCACTGTCTCTTCACCTTTTCTTCCAATTTCTTTTTCTCTCCCTCTGTGGTGACACTCTTTAGCTATTACTCACGTTTTGACTGGAGACTGTGGAGAGCATAAATGTTAATTGTATTACTCGGTTTACCCACTCATACTGTATACGCACTTACACTTCTTGTGCTACTGTAACAAAATAGTGTCTGATTGCTTGCCTTTGAATAGAGTAGTCATTAAAGATTGATTAACAAGTGGCCAAACCTAGTCCGAAGAATAAAGAGATGGCTCCAATCTGGGTGACAAATTCAATCCCAGCTTGTCTGTAGGGGGTGAAATGGTGAGGTTCAAAGGACTGGAAAAATCTTCAAAGGGGGAACAAAGAAACAGGAAGTCAGGAGTGGCTTTTAAAATCATATTCTGAGTGTCAGGGAAGCACATAGTAAAATGGTTCCTTGGCAAGAAGGAATTGTATGATGAGCCAAAGGTACATGAAGGTGTGTTGCAGTTGTCACACAGAAGACTTCATATTCCAGACAAGATGCAAGGTCCAGGAGAGGGGACGTGGAACTCCGAAAGATCAAAGATCATCAGACAACAAAGAATGGTGAGGAAATTGGTGAAAGGAATGGCACATAGGGGTTTTATTGTTTTGCCTAGATCTGTGCATCTCTTATGCTATGATAAAGAGTGATTGTTTTATTCAACCCTCTGCAAAATATGTAAATTATGAGTACATAAATTGAAGTATGTAAATAATCTCATGCTCCCTCTGGGGTAATGTAGAAACCTGCAGAGTGCAATTCTGGGACAGATGAGTTACTTCAGATTTGGGTAGGAGAGTTAACAGGTCCAGCACTGTGCGCCAAACAGTAGCCTTCTAAGCGATGCAGTCATCAGTTAATAATTAGTGTTGCAGTCACCGCAAATGCCAACTACACATGGCAGAAAAAGAGACCTCGCTCAGAGCACATTATGTAGCTGTGACCCACCCCATTGTTTCTTACATGAACAATGAAATAGTCATCACTGCTGATGTCATTATCAAGGGGCTTCCAAATTCAACTTTGCTGGGAAAAGAATGTACAATTTACATTTCCCAGAGCTATTGGCTCAGACACCTTGTAGACATCTCTGCATTACCTACACAATTCACACTTGCTGATTTCTTCATAAACTATAACAGGTAAATACTTGTAAAAAAACAGAAATGGAAAGAACCATGAGATTCTTTATAACAGATATAAAGATGAGATAAAATGGCATGTGTCTATGTATCTGCTGTTTCCACATCCAACTTGTGCTTGCCATGTCTGCCCAACCAGCAGTCATTCAGGAGTGCAGTCTACCTGAATGCAGAGATGTGGCATACGTGTGAAGAGGAGATAGCTATATACAGCATACCCAGGCTGCTCGTATTGCTCATTGCTGAATTTCAAGGCTGTAACACCAAGATATAACTAGCCAGCAACAGAGGAGCATAGTTCAGAATAATACATGGCATAAAGGGTGGGGGGCAGGGATTAGAGGCAGCTAGGAGATAGCTGAAGCATAAAAGCAGAAAAATCATCTGAGGATTGGTACTCAACTACTCTTTAGGCAGTTTTTTAATTAAAATCAAAGGGTTGCAGCATATGCCAAATACTTCTTACTAACAAGCAAGTAGGGGAATGTATCCGTCAATTCTTGTTCATTGAACGGGTATCGGTGCTCAAGGAAAGTGGACCAGACTCTGCCAGTGCTGTGCCTGACTATAGCAAGTACTAATAGGCTGACAGAGACTATAGACAACAGATACTCAAGCTAGTTTGGGTACAAGAAGCAGTTTAACCCCAGTGGCACAGAGCTCTACATGGGCTGACTTACACAGCTTCTTGGGACAACAAGCTAAGTTTCTGTATTTCTACCACTACCCTGCTTCATATGCATCATTTTAACTGAATGACATAACTCTTCTCTGCCTCCTCTCCCCCAAGATATAGAACAAGTGCTAGTGCAATTATACTAGCATAAAAAGTGCCTGTGTTCTTATTAGCAATACACAACTGAGTGCACATAAGCTCCTGGCAAACTAACCAAGAGGATGCTTAATCACTCAGTAAGGGAGAATACATCATGATCAAGCCTGGTAAGGTGAGGTAGCAGACCACTGTGAATTTTTAAAAGGGGGCATCATTGAACTACATGATCCTATAAAAATACCAAAATTAGAGAGGGACCAGAAGCAGTAAAGTCTGGTTTTCCTGAAATTCAAGGCTTTTGAGATCATGACCCTATCTTCTGAAGGGTTTTAGAAGTACACACATTCAAATTGAAGAAACTTTGCCTTTTGCAAATCCTGTACTCCAATTAAGCAATGTTCTTAGAACATTTCCTTTCATGTACCATTTCTAAATAAAGCCAGGTCCAAAACCCATGTCTCCCTTGATTCTTATCAGATACAAATAAGCCCTATGCACAATATGCACTGGACTGGTCCCGCAGAGAAATGTCATTTTCTTTCTGCCATAGCCATGTTTGGTTTTCCAGTCATAGGCTCGAAGCCACTCCTAGGAACCACTGAAACAAACATATTTTATCAAATCAGATTGGGAAAGCATTCAAGACATCCTGCTCCTCCCAATCCACATCATAAAACCAAATGAAGTATGCCGCTGGAACAAGTAGTTTATAAAAATAAAACTAAAAAAAAAAAGTCAAAAACTAAATTAGAAATCCAGAAAAATCCAAGAAAGAGAAATATTCAGAACTGCAGTTTAAAAAACAGTTTATCCAGGTCAGACTTGAAAGTTATAATCTAGGGCCAGCAGCCTTGTAATAATAATCGGGTTTTATTTAGGATAATGAAGTGTATGGGTAAAGAAATAAAACTAGGATATAACCTGAGAATTATACTGTAGCTCAGACCATAATTACATCTTAATTATCAAATGGTTCAGGTGTTACAGTTTATTTACATTAGAGCAGAAGAGGATTCATATGCAAAGCCAACAGTTAGTACCCAAGCTCACTTGGAAAGCTAGAGAGGTGAACAAATACCCATACACTTGCTGCTGCGGAAAAGAGGAGCATCCACATGGTCTACAGTTTAGCACTGATTGTCAGAAAGCTCAGCTGTCCCATTACTCTTAGCTGCACAGCCTGGCTGCAATGCTCAAATGCTATTGTTCTAGGCAACTTTGAAACTCCTAACTTAAGATTCTTTGAAAAAAAAGCCATTTTGCAGGTAAGATTTTCTTCCTTGCTACACTGTTTCTTTGTGATCTCAAACAGATCATTTACCCATACAATACCTTAGCTTCTTATTTGCAACACTGGATTAATATAATTGCTTCACTTCAAGGAAGTTTTGCGAGGATAACACACACAGAATACCAAACAGCTATACTGACTTGGACTGACTGCTGTGCCATTATGAAAACACAGTCTATTGGTAACCTCCCAAAATGTGACTGAAAATACAACATAGCAAAAAGAAATTCCACGTTAAAATACTTTGTTACCATGTAAGGGAATTCAGAGAGGTATGTATTCAAGCTCCTACAAATAGCAGGAGATTTCTTAATCAAAAAAGCAGCAAGAATTCCTTATAGAGCTGTATGAAAGTAACTGGAAGGCAACACAGGAAAGCAAGTGCAACTGCCAGCCACATTAGAAATTACTTTGTAACTGGTAACTCTCTTCTATTTAAAAATATGCTTAATAAATGATGACCATGATATTACTATTTTTTTGAAACCCTTCAAATTACAAAGATTAAGTAAATGTATCACCTTGGTTATAAACAGGCAGCAGCTGAAATGAGCTAAATTAGACATTTTGGGACGCACTCATAGATAACATTTTCAGACTATTTCTATGACACATGCACTGTTGAGAAAATCTTGTATTGACTGGGAATGGACAGAGTGCTTGAACAGGTCTTTTCCATATCTACCCTGGTGTCCTCTTCCAGAGAATGCAGCTTGCATATGCGTTATAAACATTTCAGGGGAAATTTGAAAAAAAAATTTTAAAGGATTTAGATACCAACTGGGATTTTTTTTAAATGCCTAAGTGCCCTAGCTCCCTTGGGCATCTAAATATCTTTAAAATCTGGCCTTGAAGCAATATTTTCAAACTTCTCAATCTACATTTTCACTGACTACCTGTCTTATATGCATACCAGCCCAGCTGCTAGCTTCTTTACTTTTCATTCCACCCAGGAAGAGCACACACCAACTGCTGAAACTTCCTTAGCCTGACGAAGGATTTTTGAACCCGAAAGCTTGCTTAATAATTGTTTTCCAACTATTTAAGTTGGTCTAATAAAAGATATCAGATTCACCCAAAGAACCTTGTCTGCCTATGTCCTTAGACCAACATGGCTACAACCTACACCCCTGCTTAAGTTAAGGCACTTCAGACCATACTTAGGCACTCTGGTAGTACTGAGGGTATAATGAATATTTAAAGATGTTCCATCATGAACTTTTCAGTAAACACAATCCCTCTTCGCTGGGTAGTTTTATATAGCAAGGTTTCTGGTTTAACCCTAGCTGTTACCAGCTTGGTGGGAAGTTCTAGCTACATTCCTTCTGGGCACTTTTACAAAGAATAAACTCAAAAAATGCAAGGTCAAAACATACACACCATACATAGTAACTTGTACGCTTCCTCCCTCTAAGTTCCCTGTCCCTACTTTTGGTCAGCACAACCCATAAGTATGCTTGTGTGAAGAACATTGTTTCCTTTAAACTGCTGAGACTAAAAAAGCTCAGCTGTTTCAATCAGCTTCTAGCCAGTAATGTCTTTACACTGCCCCTCAGTCTTAGCTGAGGCTTAAGCCCCAAACTTCTGGTTTCTTACTCCACCAGTCACTCTCAGAATAAAGTACGCAACACTGAAAAGAAATGTCTTCTGGATGATTCTCCCAGAGCCATTGGTAGAGAGATTTACCTCCCTGCCTAGTGACATTATGGATATGAGCAAGCATTCAGAGGAACCAACAGAAGTTAAGCAGTTAAATTTGAGCAACTGGAAAACCTAGTGGTAGAAGCCTGCTCAAGTGAGCATGGGGCTGACTGCATGCTGTGCAGACAAGATGCACTGCTGACAGCCCCCAGCTGGGGGCCCCCCAGAGCACACAGCCCAGCATGCTTTGCAAGCTCCTCTATCTGCCTGGATAAAGGTGACAGCAACCAAGGGCACAGGTCAGGGCTGACTGCCTCTGGAAACAGTGGGGCTGGTGTCTGCAAGATCTAGGTCTGTGGTGGGGCTCGGTCAGGGAGCTCTGGGACAGATGGGGACAGGGGCAGGCTACAGATGGGGGGGCAGGTTTAGTGGGTATCCACATTTTAAAGCCTGTGCCTGCAGCCCGACACATGGGTCTGTGGGCATAGGGCATTATGTGCTGTATAGGAGAGAAGCTGCCCAATAAAGCACTTCAGAGCCACAGCCCACAGATCGGGGTGCAGGGTTCTCAAGTCTTGGGGAGTGAAAATTTTTCCCCATTGGGCACACCAAGGCCTGTATGTGTAGCTCCACACATGAGGCTGCAGGCACATAGCTCTGGAAGAGTCCTGCAGGAGAGATGCTGCTCCCCACTCAGCGCTTTCTCCTTCCCCCACTGCAGGTGCAGAGCTTTGAAGTGCCACATTGGGGGGGGGGGAGAGCATCCCCCCATGGGGCACATAAAAGCTGGCTCCCGCAACCCCCGCCTGGTATGGAGGAAGTCCCTGATCTGGGGAAAAGGTGGTGAGCATCACCCCCTGCTCCCCTCCCTCCCAGACTGGTCCTGGTGGGGACACTGGTGCAGCAGGGCAAAGCCTCCACCTGCTCCCTCACACCAGGGACTATAGTCTGGATGGCAGGAGCAGCATTTAAAGCCCAGGGGCCAGTTGAGGGGCTTGACAGTTGTACAACCCCAGGTCTGTGGAGAGGGGCTAGGCTTTCTCAGGGGGAAGAGCTCTGCTCTGTGACTCAGCTTGAGCAGTGGAGTCCAGCCAAGTCACAAACTGTCTCTCTAGAGGAGAGTGGGGAGCACTGCAGTCCAGCCATTTCAATACCAGTCCATTTTAAAACCAGTCTGTTTGCACTGAACTTCTGTTCTGTTACAGGTTTAGATTAGTTTTCAGTCACTTATACCAGTTTGTGTGTAATCTCTGTATCTGGCCCCAGTGTACATGTGTTCAAGCAATTTCTACCAGACCAAAAGTGGGGGGTCCAGTAAAAACTTCAGCCTCATCTGATGAGGTCTAAGTAACCTCTGGTACAACTTCTGCTGGTTGCCAGAATCAGTGCTACTACAGTGCTCCAGCTCCCCACTCTCCTCCAGAGAGACAGCTATGGTGACCCACTTCGGAGCTCTGCTAGAAGCCTAGGACTGGGCATGGGAGGCAGACCCTAGTGATAGCAGGGGCAGGGTGACAGCAGGGGCAGTTCATGGTGACAGCAGGGGCATGTGCCAGACAGCCACTCAGGGATGACCCCCACTCAGCTGCCCTTGACAATCTCTAGCATGCTGAATGTGTGTGGGAGTGCCCCCCACTTTCTGCCCCCTGCCCCCCCACAGGACAAGCATGGTCCATCTGCTCCTGATCCAATCTATGTAGCTTAGAGAAACCCATAAAGGTTTGATCAATTCTGCCTCGGGCTTTTTGAATGTGTGTACTTAGATTCAGTATTTCTAACAGAAAGACTGCAATTCCACTGATAGAAATGTCATGCTTGTATTATGGATGCATCTAGAATTTTGAAAAGGAGGGTGTAGAGAGAGAGGTATATCATCGCATATAAAACAAACACATTTTCTCCAGTTAAAAATAAACAAGCTTTACTAATATGCTAGGGGTTTAGAGCTATATTATTCAGTTTACAGTTGAAGCAAAAACAAATATAACTTCATTAGAATGGATTTAAAATAATTTGCAAGGCTGTGAAATATAAGCATCATCACCAAGAGCAGCTAACAGACCACAGAACTGTAGAACAAAGGATAGCTTAATTGGTGGAACATCAAGACCATCATTAACAAAACAGAGTTAACACCTGTGGAATAAAGAGTTTAGAAGGGATCGAGTAGATTATAATGATCCGTGAAGTCACTTGATTCCCTCAGCACTGCCTGATTAGAAATGCTGCTGCCACTGCCAGGTAGTTGGTTTAAGAGTTTGGGGAGAGAAGAAATCAAGGGGTGGTGCAAGTGCACCAGCGCATGCCCCCTGGATCCACCGTGGCTTGTATACATCCTGTGTGTGTTACATAAGGTCTGCATGAGTGGGTGCGATTCCATATCAACACATTGCAGACTACATGTTCAAAATACTGCCCACTTACTTTCTGCAGTTGTGCTTTGTAAATTCTTCCCACTTAGCTATTTTCTACCTGTATCAAACCCCTGTAGCTTCTTTGTACTGTTTTTCTCTATCTGTTTTAAAATCATCATCAACCCCCAATTTAAATGAGTCACAGTAGAGTGTTCTGTAGTCTCTCATTCATTTCATTATGAAAGACATTTAATTCTACCAGATGCATCACATCTTTCTAAGCCTCCACTAGACACCTCCTTCCAACTCAGACTTTGGCTATTTATCACAAGCCTTTGCCTGTTTCAGTCTGTTACCCCTTCCCACACACGCATACAAGTGACTCAAGGTAAGCCAATATGGTTTGGTCCCTGATAGTCTTTAGAGAGCACTGTTTCACCTGTGGACCACTGACACTCTCTTTCATGCTTTTTTAAGCAACTTCTTTCACGAAGCCCAAAGAGGTGTAAAGGCCATTTGATTAATAAGCATTTTAATTCATTAAGTTCAGTCATTCAGAGTGACTCCATCTGTAGTTTTATTTTCACAGGCAGTAATCTGGATATGGTGATCCACTAATACTGTATTACAGTGCTTCCCAAACTTTTCCTCAGCATGACCCCATTTATGGCCCTATTCCTCAGCATGACCCCATTTCCTCACATTGCCTCTCACTCCCAACCCACAGCCTCCCACCCCCGCGACCCCATCCACTGATGTCACAACCCCATTTGGGGTCGTGACCCACAGTTTGGGAACCACTGCTGTATTAAGATCTATAAGAATCCATTCACACACCAGAAAAGCAGAAGCTTCTTTCCATTTTCATTACGTACATTTCATTAAACTCTTTTTGCCTTCATCCTCACGTGCATTATGGGATTTCTAGCCCTTTGAATTGTGAAACTACCATGTCATGTGTCATGTTTGGGCCCAAGTAAAGGTAACAATTTGTTCTCAGGAACTGACTTTACTGCAAGTTTCAGTTTTTTCTAGCACTTTGGATTATCTTCATAACATCTTCTGATTGTGCACTCATCTGTATCACCTGGTATGATGACCTTTCATTCAGGTTTTCAGCCATGCACTGGGATAGGTGGGTTGCATTGGAGATGGGGGGGAGGGGATTATGACAACTCACAACAAAGATAGAACAAAAACCTAAAACACTGCTAGCTCATGCAGAATAGAAGAAATAAGGGATGATGATTCTTTGAACAGAAGCCTTTAGGTGTCTTTTTCCATACATGCATTTTAATTATAAAGGTAACAATGGAAAAAACAAACCAACCAGGCAACCAAACAGAATTAGTTCATATAATACAGGACTGAATTTTGGAAATGTATGTGTACAAAATGAAGGACTTGTTTACAAATTAAGAAGTAACCTGGTGATCCTTGCTGAGACACAATGGTGTAACAGATTATCTCATTCAGGAAGCTGTCTACAGCCTGGTTCACAACTCCCAATTAAAAAAGCCCTTGGGTTGGGGCTTTTCAGGAAAAGTCCATTTGAGAATACAGGGCACAATGTTCTCCGTGAGGACTGCACTTGACTTTCCACCCCAGGAAAGACCCCGAGGCTTAATCTCAAAACCTGGTAGGTCTCTAGGGATCCATTTTAGGCCCCGACTTTCTGTACAGAAACCTGGACTCTACACCAGGTCCTGCCTCCAGCAGCCTTCTTAACTTACATTTTCACATGCACAGCTCCTTTTATTGCTGCATGGCAGGAGTCCCTCAGGTGACAATCAGCTCTGGGATGCCCATAAGGATAGTATTTCTCCATTCTGAAGATTATGACATCCTGGAACTGGAACCAGAGATGCTCAACAAGGCTAGAAGACAGAACATTAAGAATCCCACAATCCTACACCTTTCTAATCCCTCCCTTAACAACAGTGACCCAAGATCTATGAAAAGTCCTCCCTGGAGACATGAGGAAAAAGGAAAGATGGCACCAGTCTACCTTTCTCTGGAGAAATGAGAAGGGCTCAAAGTAAAAAGGATTCAGGCCTACCGAATGTAGCCAGGGTCTGTATTCTTCTCCTTTCTATAATGAAATACTTTGAAAGAAACCACCAGAGAATATACTATATAAATTTAAAATGTACTGATTACACTAAAAAAGGAACTCTTGAGAACTTAGGTAGCTCTTCTAGATCCTCATTTCATTTAATATACATTAGGATGCTTTTACTATTAGATAAATACCTACAGAGCTTTGTACTCTAATATGTCTTCAGAGGAAACTTTTGAAAGTATGCCACTTGGGCCCAACACTATAATATATGTACTGTTCCTTATTATGATTGATCTGCTAGTAACCTACCACTTCCAATAGTCTCTGTTTTAATTAAAATGCTCTGCTGCCTGTCATCATCAATAATAAAAACCTTCAGCACAGACCTGAGGAGGATCTCTTCAAGGAGCACAGAGTCCTGGAGGTTGGGAAGGACAACGAAAAATAAAAAACAAAGACAAGATAATCAGTGACTCAGCACAGGAGAGGTTGTGAGCATTGTGAGTCATTGACTTCTCTTCTAGTAACAGCTGCTATTCTATTCTCTCCACAAAAAAAAACCCTCTTTTCCACAAAAAGCTTGACAGCCTCCCATTTCTTCCACTTCATTCCACTCCAAATCCTGAAAATCATTGCACTATGATGGCTAATTAGGATTTATTCTATTTATCATGAACTCCATTATATTTTGAGGTGTTCATGGGATGTCATGTGTGTTCTCTTGGATTTGTTTCATGGTATGTCATGTGTGGCCTCACTGGAAAGCCAGTGTTATTCAGTATTCTTTTATGTCACTTTTATTACTAGATGGATTATGCTGTCTGTATATAGCTTTATTATTTTGGATATAGTTTAGTCAAAGGAACTTAAGGAATACATACTTAAGGAAAAGGGAGGATGTGAAACTACCAAGTATCTCTTACCACTTTGTTACTAGGGCAAGAACAATTGTCACTACCAAACACAGGGGCTAGGGACAGACATTCAAAAAGCCTGAGCCTGAATTGACTCAATCTTTGCAGGTTAGTTTAACCTAGCTAGGCTAAACCAGTTTGATACACACAGATATCCCCTCTGGACTGAAGAAATACAGACACATCCCTGCAATGGCTCAGGTTAGAAGCTGGGGGGGCACTAGAGCAGCCCTCCCTTCCAGAGTGCTGAGTTGAGGGGGTTGTTGCCAGGACCCAGCAAGATGCTCTGATTAGGGAGGGGTCCCCACCCTCCATCCCCTCATTGTTGATAACAGAGCATTGGGCTACACGGCAGGGAGTTATGCAGGGAGTTATTAGCATTTATCAGCCCATCAAACAAAACGACAGCTTCTCTCATTAGTTCAAGCTCTTCTTAAACAACTTTTTCCAAGGAAGGAGTGGAGGGACATTACCAGCTACCTGTTGATTAGCTCCAAAAAGCCCTAACCTGACTCAGTCCTGTCTGCCGTTGTCCTGTCTCCCACAGCAGTGACCGTAGACAGCATTTGGTATGCTAGCTAATGTTGAGAGGTGTCTGTGTAAAGGAGAGGGGAATCCTTACTTCAGCAGGGTGTGGTGAGGGGAAGGGAGGTGAGCAGGAGAAAGCCAAGCAGATGCTGCTGTGTCTGCAGACTCTGCCGGAGCTCTAGCCAGGGAGCAGAGGGCCGGGACCAGCCTAGTTGGACTAGAGCAGAGAACAGAGCCCCACCCAGGGTTGCCAAGCCTCTGGGATGCTGGGGGACTCTGATTTAAATTAAACCAGGAAAGGGTCTGGGATAGACATTGCCTAAACTGGTTTCACCCAAATCAATTAAGTCTGATATTACATTCAACCAGGTTTATCCCAAACCAGTTTCAGCCATTTTCAAACTGGTTTATGTGATCTGACCATCTGCTCTATTACAGGTTTAAACCAGTTTCTAATCACTTAAGTGATTTATGTGTAATGTCTGTCCCTAGCCAGGTAGGAGGCAGCAACTGAGATTCTCCTGCTGCAGCTGTGGGGTATGGTATAAGGTCAGCGAAGCCGAGTCTTACAGGAATAAGGAGCTATCCCAGGGCAAACCTCAGTTGGTTCCTTGGGACAAGCAGTGGGACAGCAGGGAGAAACTTGGGGCTCTGCATGTACCTTGTGAATGGATGTGACACTATTATCCCACTTAATAATGCTTTCTGTAATGCATACATCTGTTCCAATAAATGATAAAAAGTAGGCTTTAATTATGTTTTTGCTAAGCTTGAGTATGTCTTTATGCTACCCTGCACTTTGCCATTCTTTGTTTTCAGCTAGACAGGAGCACTAATTTAGCCAGTGAAGTAGCTAAATTTAGCTACAGCTAATTTAGCCAATGAAGTAGCCAACAGTCAAGAAAGCCTGAGAAGAATCATCATAGGTATAATTAGGCACTTCCATGCCCTGGGTGGTAGTGGCACAAGGACTGCTGGCAGCAGCCAGGAAAGCAGTGGCAGAGCCAGCTGCTATTTTTGCACCTCCCCCCTTAGTTATGCTATTGAAAATCATACAGTTAAATTTATGGCACTATATGAAACCTTTTCAGCCACCTTTGGCAAGGAGAGGGTTCCCTCACATAAATTAAAAAGAACTTTTGCAAAGGGCTGTGGGGAAAATAATAGCTGGTGAAGGGAAAATTGTACCAAGTGTGAACAGAAGAATTCACAGTCTTCTGAACAGGCTGTATTTGTGCATTTGTGTAAGGCATCCCCGGGGGAGACTGGCATTTCTGAGAAATGAGATGCTCCCATGACACAAAGGACACCTGGAAAGATCCAGCTGCATTGCCACAAATGTATCACTCATTTGTTTGTTTTTTGTCTGGGGGGGGGGGAGGAGAAGGAGGTTGCTGGGCTCTAAGACATTTTCTTAGAACTGTAACTTTGAGTACAGTTGTAATAGGGAGTAAAAAATATATCACTAACTTTAAAAGTAATTTCCCAAAGAAGTTCCTGCTTTCAAGATTCATCTCTAGTTTATGCACTTAAATACATCTCAATAAAAAGAGTATCAAGGGCAACTTAAAAGTGTTACAAATGCCACAGCTGAAGAACACTTGACAAAGGCAGAACAATCAGGCACATATCAGGATGTAAGATGTTTATCTATGGTGGGGGGTAGAACAAGTATTTACCATTACATTTTTTGCAATATGACAATGTGTGTGTTTGAACTATGCAAATACATACCAAAGATATGGAATGCAGAAATAATATCCCTTAGTCAACAAATATCTGGTATTGTCTCTTTCTAAAATTTTAGCTTATTTGATATAAGCTTTTTATGTAAATTGTTTGGGGAATAATCTCAGAGCGGTATTAAAAGGAACTTTTTATTTGTTTCCTCTAGACTTGTTGCACAGAATCAAGACTCTGTTTTATTACTTGTTATATTTTGCCTTGCGTATTTTATTGATGTGAAATTGTTCCGAGAACTGTGTTTGTAATGGATGAGTAAAACCAGAGGCATTCAAGGTTTTGCAAGGCTTGTTTTAAAAATGATATACAAACTTATTCATGATCATCCTTGGAGAGTCCTTTGTCCCTCTTCCATAAATGGAACCCAGGTTTTCAAGAGAGATTTGATTGGATTTTTTTTACCACGGAAATTCTGTACCATGCAAACAATGAAGCTGACAATGAAAAAAATTGCATACTGCTGGACTGGGGGAAATAAATAAAGCTTTGAAACAATAATAAAATATGCATTTAAGCAAACTAAAAAAAGGTGTTCAGGGACATTATGGAAACCAGTCCCTGGAACTAAAAAGAAATAGAAGAAAAGTGGTTTGACAAAAGATATTTTTGGTTCTGGTCTGATCAGTAGCTCTAAGGGAACATATAACTTCATACATATACCAACTCATACAAAACGACATATACCTTTTCACATGGGAAAATTCATAGTGCATCTCTCTCAAACAATGACAGCAACTCTGAATACTTTTCTTCAAAAATTGTTGTCATAGCATCATAGGCACACACAACTCAATTCTCTTCCAAGTTACCACTTAAATGAAGAGTTGATTTAGGGAACTGTTTCTCAAAATCAGGTATGGGTACCCTTAGGGATCTGCAGTGCACACCAGAGGATATGTTAGAGGAAGAAACAGAAAAGCAAAACAAAAGGAAATAGGAAATATAAATGGAGGAAATAATAAATAAAAGATCAAAAAACCCTCTGCAATGTCTTTTGGGTTGCTGGAGGGGCTGTAGTGTGGTTGTAGTAGCAAAAATAGTTATGCTTTTATTATCCATAAGACACAATCACAGGGTATACAGCAGAATAACAAAAACCTTAAAAAGGGTGCACAATACAGAACAGTGAGAACCACTGAACAATCTATGAATCTATGAATCATGATTTAAACTGATTAGATTTAAATCAAATCCATCCTGGTTTTAATAGATTGAACTGGGACTAGGTAGCCCCAGGTCACAGAGACACTGACACTGCCCTGGGAGGGAAGCTCCAGATCATAAGGACCACGGTCTGGCCTCCTACCTTGCTTCCTCTCAAACCCCACTAGCCTTCCCTCTCAGACCAGTCTATTGTCCTGTAAACTACCCAGCCAGGTCACACATATGGGGATGGGAGGACCCCATGCTGCTCATCCAGTGAGCATCAACAATTCTGCCATGGGTGACCCTGAACAGATGAAAAGTGACTACAGGGCTCTGGGTAAAGAGGATGGGGGCTCAGGTGGCATTCTCCTCAATCCTTCCAGTCAAGTGGAAGGACCCAGGCAGGAGTGAACACATCCAGTGGATCAACGCATGGCTACACAGATGGTATTGCTAGCAGGGCTCTGGCTTCTTCAACCATGGGATGTTGTTCCAAAAAGAAGGATTGCTAGAAAGAGACAGGATCCACACAGGTTTTGAATTACACTTTGACTCTTGTGGAGGGCTGCAAAAGACACAAAAAAACCCAGTTCATTGGAAGGAGCAATCTGATCAGAGATCCCCCCCGGTTATGATTTTCAAATCTTACAGGGGGGGCTTTTGGCTCTTATGGGGGTGAGGGATCAGCCCCCCTGACCTCTCCCGTAATTCACACCCTGGATCCACCTGATGAAGAGAGGGAAGAGCATCTTTGCAGTCAGGCTTACTAACCTAGTGAGGAGAGCTCTAAACTAGAATTGCCAGGGGATGGAGACCAAAGCCCTGAGTTAAGTGGGGAAGTGGGTGACATGGAGGAAGCGCGTGACATGGAGGAAGCGCAAGCAGGAAGGGGTGACAATGGAGGCCTTCTCATTCTTCCTGAGAAAGTAGGGTAATCAACTTATTACCTCAAGTGTCTCTACATGAAGGCACAGAGCCTAGGAAACAAGCAGAAAGGCTGGAAGTCCTTGAAACTATGATGTGATTGGAATAACATACTTTATGGGATAGCTCACATGATTGGAGTAGTCATGGATGGGTATAAACTGTTCAGGAAGGACAGGAAGGGGAGAAATGGAGGAATTATGCTTTATGTAAAAGAGCTGTATGATTAGGGGTCTATCCAACTCGAGGAGGCAGCTGGCCAATTTTGTGGGCAATTCACTCAGTCAGCTGCTATTTTTGCAGGTTGAGCATGGTAAGGGGCCCCCATGCCTCTGATTAGCCAAAGGGCCCCAGAAGTCCCAGCCCTCCCTGCAGATTGCCAGATGGCCTGAAACCATAGCTTAAATTACCCTGATTAAGGCCAGGGAAGTCATTAATCCATGTGTTATTAAGCATAAATTACTGAGTTCCCCAGGCTTAATTAAGTGTAAGGGTAATTAAGTGGTGGGTTCTGGCATTTCCCAAAGTGGGAGGCTGCAAGCAGGTATAGCAGGGTCTCAGGTCAGCTGTGGCAGGCAGCCCAAAGGCTGCAAGTGACTGCACTGGAAGCTGCTGAGTCCCAACCCAGCTTGTTGCTGATGGTGGGTGCAACCCAACCCCAGCTCCTTCCCTGCCATCTGCCCGGAGGTGCACGTGCACCTCCCACCACCGACAAAGAGCCAGGTCGGTGCTCAACAGATCCTGGTACAGCCACTTGCAGCCTCCCTGCTGCCAACCACAGCTGGCCTGGGCTCCATGGCCAGCAGCAGACCCCAGGCACAGGCTGTCTGTGGCAGACAGGTGGGAGGCTGCAAGTGACTGCACTGTGGTCTGCAGAGCCCTGGTCTGGCTCATTGTTGGTGACAGGTGCATACATACAACAAGCCGGGATGGGATTCCATAGATCCTGGTGCAGCTGTTGCAGCCTCCCTGCCTCCTGCTGTAAGCAGTCCCACCCTCCACCTTTCCCCCTCACATCCCATGCTCCAACACTGCAGAGCTTTCCACCCTTTTCTCTGCTTTCCAGTAAATCTGTTTGGGGGGGGGGGTTGTTTTTTTGCAGCTAGCCTGCCAAAATTATGAAGCCCACTATTTTTTGCAGAGTACACCCAAGTTTATGTCTTCTGCCAAAAATGACCAAGTGCAATTTCAGTAGGGCCCTATGTATGACTGCTCAGAGCTCCAGTATGAAACTAGAGATAGACCTATTGAAAGTCTCTGGGTTAGGGTCAGAAGGGAAAGCAACAAGGGTGATATTGTGGTGGGTGTCTGCTACACACCACCAGACCAGAAAGATTAGGTGCATGAGGCTTTCTTCAAACAGTTAGTGGAATTTTCCTGATCAGAGGTTCTGGTTCTCATGGGGGACTTCAATCACCCTGACATCTGCTGGGAGGGCAATACAGCAATGTACAGGCAATCCAGGAAGTTTTTGGAGAGTGTTGGGGACAACTTCTGGTACAAGTGTTGGAGAGGCCAAATGAGGGCCATGCTCTTCTTGACAAGAATTGCTGGGGAATGTAGAAGTGGATGGCAACTTGGGTAGCAGTGACCATGAGCTGACTGAGTTCAGGATCCTGAGGAAAGGAAGGAAAGAGATCAACAAAGTACAGACCCTAAATTTCAGAAAAGCAGACTTCACCTCGCTGAGGGAACTGAAGGGCAGGATCCCCTGGGAAACCAGTCTGAGGGGGAAATGAATCCAAGAGAGCTGGTTATATTTTAAAGAAACCTGATTGAGGACATGGGAATGAACCATCCTGAAGTGCAGGAAGACTAGTATGTCAGAAGCCCAGCTTGGCTTAGCAGTAAACTCTTCAGTGAGCTAAAACACAAAAAGGAGGCTTACAAGTGGAAAACTTAGACAGATGACTAGGGAGGACTATAAGAGTATTTCTTGGGCACACAGGGGTAAAATTAGGAAGGCTAAAGTACAATCAGAATTACACCTAGCAAGGGATGTGAAGGGTAAGAAGAAGAGTTTCCATAAGTATGTCAGCAACAAGAGGAAGACCAGGAAGCATGTGAATTGCTTAGTGAATGGGGGAAGGCAACCTAGTGACAGATGACGGGGAAGTAGTCAATGCCTTTTTCACCTCAGTCTTCACCAGTAAATTCAGCTCCCAGTCTATTATACCTGGCAGCACAGTTTGGAGAGGTGAGCAGCCAACAGTGGCAAAATAACAGGTCACAGAAGGGATGGGCAATTATTTGTTCCCAACGACCACATGGAGAGTTTTGACGGGAAACAGTTCACAGGGAGATAGACTGGTCTGGGAGGCAAGGCTAGTGGAGTTTGAGAGGAAGCCAGACCAAGGTTCCTATGAGCTGGAGCTTCCCTCTCAAAGCAGTGTCAGTGTCCCTGTGACCTGGGGCTACCAGCAGCAGGCTGGCTCAGCACCCCATCCTCCCCAAGTCTAACCCAGTGTTCAGGAGTGGGAGGAGTGGAAGGAGCAGGCAAGGCTGCAATCATGGGGGGTGATGGAAGAGGGGGGAGCAGAGGCACATGCAGCAGAGCACATCTGGGTGGTATGGTCTATGCTCCCCTCCAGCCAAGTCCAGCCTGTCCTATCCTGCGAAACCTGTGGCCTCAGGGGGCCCTGCAGCCAAGGGGCCCCCTGCATCCAGTCACTCACCACCCCCCGCCACTGGCTTCTTTGGCCACTCCCCACCCCACCCCCACTGCTGCCATCGACTTCTTCACGTCAAGGGCTCCCAAAAAATTGTGGGCCAGCTCTGCCTGCAGCACTCAGCATGGGGATGAGCCCTGCCTACTCGCACCGAGGCAGCCCATGCCGTGCTCCCGTCGGTGCTCCTCTGCTCCCCCCACCTCCAGTGCTGGCTCGTGCTCCTGATATTGCCCCTGCCATGTCAGACTGCAACATGCCATGCCAGTGGGCAGGTCCTGCTTCCGTGCACAGGACTCCAGCTCTAGCCCTAGGGAAGGTGGCCGGGAGCTGAAGCCAGAGCCCCATGAGCTGGGGCAGGAGCTCCCCAGCTGAAGCTGCTGACCCACCCACCCAGAATGGCATGGCACGGTGCAGAGTGACAGGGATAGGAGCAGCTTCTGGAGAGCTGTTCCCAGTGCAGCTCTGCTCCCCCACCTCCAGCAGTGGCTCCTGCTCCCAGTCTTGCCCCTGCTGCACTGTGCTACTCTTGGCAGGCACATGGAGCTCTAGCTTCAGCTCCCAGCCACCTTCTGGGAGAGGAGAATAGCCACCCAGCTGAAGCTGCTCACCTGGAGCAGCACAGTGCAGCTTGGCATGGAAGGGACAAGATCAAGTGCAGGAGCCACCACTGGCAGCAGGGGGCTAAGAGCAGCACCCAGCTGCAGCCACACTGGGAAGAGCACCATGGAAGCTGTGCACACTGGCTACAGCTAGGGCTGGGTCAATCCCATGCACCAGTACAGGCTGGGGGCTGACAAACTGAAGAAAGTCCAGCAGAAGGTAACAAAAAATGGTGAGGGGCTGGGGAACATGACTTCTGAGGAGAGGCTGAGGGAACTGGGCTTATTTAGTCTGGAGAAGAGAAGACTGAGAGGGATTTAATAGCAGCCTTCAGATCTCTGAAGGGGGTTCCAAAGAGGATGGAGCTAGATTGTTCTCAATGGTAGCAGATGACAGAACAAAAAGCAATGGTCTCAAGTTGCGGAAAGGGAAGTGTAGGTTAGATATTAGGAAAAACTCTCACTAGGAAGGTAGAAAAGCACTGGAACAGGCTACCCAGAGAGATTATGCAATCTTCATCCTTAGAGGTTTTAAGACTTGGCTAGGGTGACCTAGTTGGTGATGGATCTGCTTTCAGCAGGAGGTTGAACTAGTTGACCTCCTGAGATTCCTTCCAACCCTAATTTTCTGTGATTCTATGCTGGAGGACTGAAACTTGGGTGGCTTATCTCTGCGGAGTGGCCACACATTCACAGAACACGAGCTGGATACTATGGAGCAAAGATAAACCTCCCCTGACGTGGTGTAACTTTAAGACACCAAAAGCATTCTTAAAATGCATCTTAATATGTGGACAACCCAGGGCTCAAGAGTTCCCTCAGTTGCCTAAAATTAAATGTAACAAAAAGTAAATACTAACAATTTACCCCAAATAAAATGGTAAATATCAAAAGGGAGAAGTGCCAAAGTCTCCATGAAATCCACTACGAATTTTGCTACTGTTATCAATTTTACAAACAAGGCACTTATACTGTGTAGTAATGGATTGCACTATTGTAGGGGTTGTCTACCGGGGGTATGTGTACCCCTGGGGGTACTTGGACCAGTCCTAAGGGGTACGCCTGGGCAGGCGGAGCAGGGAAGCTTGCTCGCATGCAGTGGCAGCCACCGCCACCCACCAGCCTGGTGAGCTTCCCCATCCTGCATAGGAATGCTACTGCCCTCACCCCACCCTGGCCCTGCTTCTGGGAGGCGGTGGTGCTCCATCCCCACCCACCCACCCATGCGCTGTTCCCGCCTCCCCACTAGGCATCCGGCTGTGCACTACCACTCCCCTCCGTCCCCCGCTCAGTGTCTGGCTGCCAGGGGTACCTAGACTAAAGAAGGCTGAAAACCCCAGCACCACTGAGTTCTGCACTAGATATTTTCCATTCACTACACTGACTCAGGAAGACTCTTGAACAGACTGTACATTCAGTTGTTGGGGAAGAAAAATCAGCATTTCACAAAGATTTCATTTAGAAAATGAATGTTGAATTAATCAAAATTTGCCTTTTTTGGAGGGACAGAGATAAGGCTTCAAGTTTTCCATTCCTCCCTCCCAAAAGAAAAGCATCTGTTTCCCATTAAAACAATTTCATGCTATTTTTTTTGTACTGGTACACAATTTCAGCACAAAGATTGGGCCAAATAATGAACTTGGAGATGGGACCAGTTTTCATGTGCCAAGTACAGACTAGTTAGAGTTTGATAGCTAGAGTCGCTGTAGACATTGTTCAACTGAACTTCATCCCTCGAAACATTTACGTGCCAGCTAGACTGTATACACCATTTATACAGCATATCTAAGCCTACTCCACCCTAAAACTGCAGGGGATGAGCAAGACTTTGCTTGCAATTGCCCTTCCTGCAATTAGGAAGCCAGTCATGCTGAGTACTAGAACTTAGAGCACAGACAAAAATTACATTTTCTCTCTGCTCTTAATGCTCCTACTGCTACTACCCGGCACTTAAGTAACCACACTGTAATGTCAAAGGGTGACAATGATGGTCTGCAGGCTCTTTTTTAAGTACTCAATGTTACTGAATATTAAGAAAAAAATATTAATATTTAATAGCCAAATTCCAGAATTACTATTCAACACTTATCACTTGCAAATTATAATGCTGCAAAAATGGCTAGAAGTAGAACCCAGAATGAGAGGAAGACATTAACAGTTCTGTTATTGTCATCCTGTTGCCCTGTGGGGCCAGGCCAACTCTCAGGATCTCAATATTGCGCTGTTAGACAGGAGGGTTTGACACAATTGCACATATACAAACACACAAATCAATTGGATGCATACATACTCACACACACACACTACCAACACAGGCACATACACATCCAAACTAGCCTAGGCACATGCATACCTATCACCAATACAAGCACATACACTATACACCCCAAAAGTTAGACTAAAATCAATTGTCCATACCCGCATACTCAGTACACATACACAGATTATTAATTTGTATATCATGCACACAATGACATACCCCCCCCCCCACACACACACGCATGATGGGCTAGCTGGCAGTGACTTAGCCCAGGGGTTTTGAAAGGGAAAAGATGATTGGAGGACTTGGGATTCCCTTTACTCACCAATCAGACCCCAGAGACTCACCCTCCATGTCCCCTGATTGGCCCCTTGAGTCACCTGGAGGGGGATAAAAGGGGCAGCGCGGCTGACTCAGGAGAGACCAGCAAGGGACTACAAGGAAGGAACTTCAAAGAGCTGGCAAGAGCTAGGTGGGAGCAGTTGTCCCAGAAGCACCTGAAGGAGTGGGACCTGCAGGCAGCACTTGGACCCTCAGCAGCACAGGGTGCAGCCAGCAGGAGAGGCTCCCCACTGGGCTCCAGGATCCCCTACAAGAGGCTGCTGCCAGCAGGAGAGGCTCCCCAGATCCAGCAAGGATCTGAGCAGCGACCCGAGAGGTTCCCAGCTCTGCTTCCAGCTCCTCCAATCAGAGGCCAGGCAGCTCGACATGAGGCGAGGGCTCTGGGAAGGTCAAGGCCCCTAGCAACATATAGCCATGTCAGTGCTGGTGGCTGTGTGGCAAAGTTTCTGCCCACCCTGTGGGAGATCTGAGTTCAAATCCCAGCTGGGGTGAGTCAAGTAACAGGGAGATGATTCTTGTTGCAGTGGAAAGGGATCATTGTGTTTTCCTCTTTCCCCACCCCCTCCTGGTACCTAGGCCCTATATTCCTTGTTATTTGATGTTTTGTATTCTGTGCCTTTTTTTATATTTCACCAACCAGTATTGTTTGTTCTGCTGTTCATAGAATCATAGAAGTAGGGTCGGAAGGGACCTTGTAAATCTTCAAGTCCGACCCCCTGCCTGGGCAGGAAGAAAACTGGGCTCAAATGATCCCAGCCACGTAGGCATCAAGCCGCTTCTTAAAGACCACCAGGGTAGGAGCCAGCACCACTTCCCTTGGAAGTCAGTTCCAGATCCTAGCCGCCCTGACAGTGAAGTAGTTCTTCCGGATGTCTAATCTAAACCTACTCTCCAACAACTCGTGGCCATTGTTCCTTGTTATCCCGGGGGGCGCTAGGGGAAATAAGGTCTCCCCCAAACCCTTCTGGTCCCCCCTAGTGAGTTTATAGAGGGTCACCAGGTCCCCCCTCAGCCTGCTCTTGTGAAGGCTGAACAGGTCCAGGTCCTGTAGCCTTTCATTGGAGGGTCTGCCCTGCTGCCCCCGGATCATGCAGGTGGCCCTCCTCTGGACCCTCTCAATGTTGTCCACATCCCTCTTGAAGTGGGGTGCCCAGAACTGGACACAGTACTCCAGCTGTGGCCTGACCAGTATCACGTAGAGGGGGAGGATCACCTCCTTGGACCTACTTGAGATGCACCTGTGGATGCACAATAAGGTCCGGTTAGCCCTGCCGACTGTGACCTTGCATTGTGGGCCCATGTTCATCTTGGAGTCAATGATGACTCCAAGATCCCTTTCTGCCTCTGTGCTCTCAAGAAGGGAGTTTCCCATCTTATAAGTTTGCTGCTGGTTACTACTGCCCAAGTGCAGCACCTTGCATTTGTCAGTATTGAAACGCATCCTGTTTTTGTTAGGCCACCCCTGTAACCTATCCAGGTCTTTCTGCAGTCTTTCCCTCCCTGCTAACGTGCCCACCTCACCCCAAATTTTGGTATCATCAGCAAATTTGAATAGGTTGCTTTTCACCCCATCATCCAAATTGCTGTTTGTGTTTTATATTTGGTTAACCCTGTCTTTTGTTAATGATTGTGTCTAACCTTTGTTGAATCCTGCCCCCTCGGGGTGTTGTAGTGTCTCCTATACCCCCTGATTTATGCCTGTTATGTTCCCAATACTATTCTCTCATTAAAAGCATATGGTTAAGACCCCACTGGTGTTCTGGCTCTGATCTATAGGGGGAGGAGAGTCCCTACACCTCCCACAGTGCTTGTGCACCTGCTTTGATCCCTTCAATTGGAGAGGGGTACCTTTTGAAGTACCACCCGGGTTACACACACACACACACTAGTTCACACACATACACAAATAAGTTCCTAACTTGGATGGTACGGTGTATGCTTGGTGTACCTGGGATACTTGGGGGAAGGTTAAAGTGAGAGAGAGTTAAAGTGTAGGGAGTGAAAATTGCCAGAACCGGGATTAGAACCGGTAGACTAGAGAGAATTTAACTGAGGAACTGAGGCTTGGGTTTACTTAAGATCAAGTGACCCCAGGGTTACTCAAGGTCACTGGTGCAAAGGGAAAAAAAAAAAGCGAGGAGGAGACAGCCAGGAAAGAAACTGAGGCAGAAACCTGGGAGCTCAGGGGAAAAGGCAGTGGGGATAAGACAGTAGCAAAGAAACAGGGGGGTTGGAAGCAGAGAGGAGCTCAGGACAGGTGTTGGAGGTGGCAGTGAACCAGAAGTAGGAGAGGGAGAAATGAGACAGAAGTTAGAGGAGCGAGGAGCAGAGATTAGAGCAGGGCCAAACCATGGTAAAGCAAAACCCAACTAAGGGCTCCAAATAACAGGTTTATTAAACAGACAACACCTTACACAGCCCCATGAAGTTATTGGTTCACACATACGCACGCGCACATGCAAGCACTCATATTGGCAGCAGGAGAAAGACTCAGTGGAAGGGTTGGAGCCCAGGTAAGGAAGAGAAGCAGAGTCCAAGTCCTTGGTTGAAGGTGGGGGGGGGGTAGTGATAGCTACCTATCCAGGCTGGAAAGGGGTCTTTGTCCAGTAGGTGTTGTCCAGAGGGGGGGTCACCAGCAGAGCCTCTGGGTGGATGTGGGTGGTGTGGCATGGTGCTGGTCCAGATGGAGAGGGTGTCCCCAAAGAGTCAGTCTTCACTACCCTGTTTTATGGGGCAGACTACCTCTAATCTCCTATGGGGAGGGCCTGTCCAGGCAAGGTCAGTCCTGTTCCAGAGGGCTCCAGGTGTTCTTACTGAGCACATGCAGCCTGGCACAATGGTGGCTGCCTCATCTTTTGTTTCTTGAATGCTGAGGGTGGTTCCAATGGCTGGGTTATTGGTCCAGGTATTGGTGTTGATGATTCGGTCATTCAGAGAGAGCTATTTTTAGACCTACTGCCATTGTCTCTCAAGCACCCTCATTCATCCCCATTCATTCAGGAACCAAGTTACATAGGAGGTGTTAGGTGTGAGTCATGGGTTACACAACCAGGCCTGGGGACAGGATGGAGACTTGACAAACAAAATGGTAACTTGACATGACTTATGCTAGGTCTAAATCATATACTACCAGTAAAACAGTAATATAGAACAGTAAAAATCAATTTAAACATAATAATTATACAATATAAAGAAGGAGAAAAAACAAAACAAATACAACTTGCTACCAAAATAAAATGCTGAAGCTTATCCTATGTTTTAGCTCACTTATATTTATCTATAGGGAACAGAGAGGAAGAGAACAAGTCAGAAATGGCTGGGGGAGGGAATGCATTAAAAAAGAAAAGAAAAACTGGGGGTTTTGCTACAATCTGATACTTTTTTATTGCATTCAGTGGAAAACTGTTGATTGCTACAGATAAAGGTACTCTTCTTTGCTTTCTATGAATAACTTCTTGGTTACATAGCTACTTTGTGTCACATGACTGAAAGGTAAATTTACATGTACGTCACTAAAATTTCAAGGCCAGAATTATCAAACCACTTGGCTTTGCTCATCAATGGAAAACGATTCCACCCTCTACAAGATAGAGTGTGGCCTGTCTGTTTTCATATTCATTCCATCAGCAGAAATCAATTTAAATTAGTTCAGGCTTCAAGAGAACCTTAGGTTAATAAGTATGTTTATAAACCCAGTCCCAAAAGCCCTTCTCTCTCCAGCTCATGATAAAACCTGTGTGTGCATGTTTAGCTCTTTTCCAGGCAGGGATATCATGCAGGAAAATAATTTGGCTAGGGACCGACATTGCTTATAAACCAGTTTAATTGATCAGAAACTGGTTTAAAACTATAGCAGAACACATGTTCAGTGCATATAAACCAGTTTCAAAATGGCTGAAACTGATTTGAGATAAACCTGGTTGAATGTAGTATCAGACTTAACTGATTGAGGTCAAACCAGTTTATGCAACGTCTGTCCCAGACCTCTTCCTGGTTTAACTTAAACTAGAGTCCCCCAGCATCTTGGCATGCTCTCTGGGCTGTGCTCTCTGCTCCAGTGGAACAAGTCTGGCCCTGCCCCTCTGCTCCCCAGCCCAGCAGGGACAGGCAGAGGCAGGGGTCTGGCCAGAGAGGGGTTTAATTCCCCTCTCCCTGTCCCACTGGCAAGGACTGGAGCCAGGTCTGCCAGGTGCTCCCCCTCACTGCTGCAGTGGCAGGTCAGCATGGCCCGATGCAGAAGGGGTAGGGCGCGGAGTTATTCTCCCCTTCTACCATCACAGCCCCCAAGGGAACACAGCCAGGACTGCCTGCCCCAAACGCGCACTCCCTGCATGGGGCAAGCAGCAGAATAAGCACCCTGCTGCCCCCTCCTCCAGATGCCAGAGGAGGGAGGAACAACTCCTGTCCCTGCCCCTCACCTAAGCGGCCGTACCAGCAAGTATCTGGCTGTGATCTCACCCAGCTGCTGCAACAGGAGGAAGCAGGGCCCTTGATGGGGACAGCAGCCCCTGTCAATGTCGCGGAGCACAAGCCCCTTCCTGGAGGGGACACTGCACTGCACTACATAAACAAAAATCCTCAAGCATGCAAGTAACTGCATTGGAGTCAATGAGAGGACCTATATTTTTCAAGTTAAGCATATGCTTATTGAATCAAAACTAATTACATAGGCAAGATCATTAAGTGTCAGCAGCATACCTTCAGTTCACTAATCAAGATGGGTGCCTTTACAGGTTACAAAAAAAAACCCTTGAACTGCTAGTGAAGGATTACAATTGCTCCTGCACTCCCACTAGCCAACTTACTCTGCTCACCCTTTTGCATTCCTTCCTCTCCCCCTTCTTGAGCAATTCTCAAACCCAATTCTGAACTTTCAAGCAGCTGCCAGTTCAGATGTCCAATCAATCTACTAATGAAAAGTTACAGCGGGTCAATGTAAGGTTTTAGATGATAGAACACTGATTCAGGAAAACCAGGTCTTTTAGTACAAATTTTATTGGAAGTTCTCTCTAATCTAGAAGGGAATTTCTGGTCAAAATGAGAGGTCAGTTCCAGGATTTTCAATAATCCAGTGGTAAGGATATTAAACCAGCATGTAGGAGACCCAGTTCAAGGCTATGCTTCGTCCACTTTAATGCCCTAATCATGTAGCTAAAGTGTCTCTCTCCTATTAAAATGAATGTTTAATTTGTATATGAATTAGAACATTTTTAAAGGGAGAGTCTGACCAACCCAAAAATACCTAGTGGAATGGTGGATAGAACATTCACCTAGAAGGTATAAGAGAGCAAAATCTGTTCTCTGCTCTAAATTAAGTAAAGAGTCTTTAACCTAGGTTTGCCATATTCCAGGTCAGTGCCCCACCCACAGAGTTACTGGCTACACTTGGATCTTATTTCTCTTTCTTGATATAAAACAAAAATGCAAATGTCAAAATATCAAGGTGTAGGTTGTACTGTATTGGTCAATCTGAGGAAGCATCTGCAGATGGTCTGGGCTCTTCCTGGATGGAGTGACAAAGCAGCCAGAGGCCAATATGTATGCAAGTACTGGCCTCTGGCTGCTTTACCACTCCATCCAGGAAGAGCCCAGGCCATCCCAGGCCATCTGCAGATGCTTCCTCAGCCTGACTAGGGGTGTTTGCACTCAAAAGCTTGCTAAGAAGGATTTTTCCAACTATTTGAGTTCATCTAATAAAAGATATCAGATTTACCCCAAGAACCCTGTCTGCTTATGTCAAAATAGCAGATTTTGTCAATGAAAAAGCATTCTTTGGTTTCTGCCCTATTTGAAATCTTTGAAGCATACAAGGCAGTGGCTAGTCTTGAAGGAAACCCTGAGATTGATTCTAAAGTTTCTTACTATCATTGTCCCAGAGCATGATTTCACAGGAAAATCACATAATTCCCCAGTTCCTTCTTTTCTTTTTTTGATTTCTTAGTTGATCTAATAAAAAGGGGTCATCTCCGAACCAAGAGCTCTAGAGTTTTGCATTTCTTTTAGTCTCAGACCAACATGGCTACCAAATACATCCCTGAAACACGGAAGATGCCGAATTTTAGCCGATTTTGGAATTATAAACTTCACTGCTAAACAACAAAGAAAGATTTCTAAACCTCCCTGCCTTTCTGTCATCTGACACCACCAGGGAAGAAATCCTGCCTTATCTGTACATCAAAGTTGACTCACACAGAGAAACTCTCATGGACCCAAAGGAACACACATTCACCTTCAGCTCCTGTGTGCAAAATGAAGTTTATTTTCTACCTATAGGGACACTTTTACCATCTTTAATTTTCCCTCAGCCTGAAGAAGGGCACGTGTGCCTGAAAGCTTCCAAAAAAAGATTTTTTTTTGCGATTTCTTAATTGGTCTAATAAAAGGTATCATCTTTGGACCAAGAGATCTAGAGTTTTGCATTTCTTTTTGTCTCCAGTCATCACTGCTACCAAATACACCCCAGTTTCTTCTTGACATTCTGGCCCTCAGAAATAATTTAGAAACCTATTTACTAGAACTAGGTAAACTCTTCACAATATCAAGTTTGATGTATATTTTCTGGAAACCTATCAATTGTTCAAATAATTTAGAAACTTATTTATATCACTGTTTTTTCAGCAATGTGTTCAAAGAAAGAATTCACCTGAGCAATCACTATTGGAATTCACTATTCTAGCTTGTACAACTGATCTCCTCAGTCATTCAATATCCTTTCACTTCACTGCCTGCTTCTATTCAGAAAATGTTGGCTATATGGATATTGGTAAAATTGTACAGGTTTCCCTCACCATCACTGGGGTTAGGTTCCTGAAAGTTCCTGTGGTTGGCAAGACAAAAGGCTTATGAGAAAAATAGCAGGTGGCGGGCTGATGTGCGGCCATGGAAAACCGTGGTTACTCAAAACTGTATACCATGGTAGCCAAAATGGTATATAGCGTATTAAGTGTGGATACTCAAAACCATGGTTGGTGTGGGAAACCTGTCCACCTCAAAAGCAAGCGGTGAGCTCTGACAAGCAGTCATCTCAGACTTATCCAGCTTTATCCATTTAGTGCCTCCTGACTGACATAGTTAGAACCTGCTGCAGGGAGCCTATAGTCTACTGCTGTCTGTGTGATGTCTGTAAGTGTGGATCCCTTCCTCTTAATTGGGATTCTTGGGTATTACCATAATAAAAATTAGTCATCATGAAGGAATAGCTTGATGTAGCTCAGGTTAAAATGAAGTACTCAAGAAATGTGAAGGATTTAAAAAGATACAAAAAAGTGCCAACTGATACTTCATTGCTAATTTGAGGAAATCTACCTACATATGGCTTATGGAACGCTTTTTCATTTTATGAAACTGTCGTATCATATAATGCCTTAATATATAGTGTGTAATGCATCATTAATTATGCCGAGAAGCAGCTATAAAACAAAGTATCAACTTTAGGAATTTTCCTCTGGCTGAACAATGGGTATTCTAAAGAGTGTTCCTGTTCAAGTGCACAATGGAAAAATCCCCAAGCAGGAGAATGAGACGGACAACTGGACATTACTGCAGGAATTGAAAAAGACACAAAAGGCTTGAGGCGAGAAGAGAGCATTATGCTTACATACCAGGAGGTTCCTTTCTTGACAACAGGAACAGCAGAGGAAGAGGGAAACCAGTGGCAGAGAAGAAACATCCTATGACAGAGTAGAAGCTATGTACAGGATGGGGATCTTAGGACCTCGTTATGCAGTAATGTTAGGCAGCTCCTGGAGCTCTTAAACCTGGATTGACCACACTAACACCTGAAATTAGTTTTAAGCACTCATTATGCAGCTCAAAGTTACACCACTAAAACAGGATTATCTCTGATTCAGCTCATGTTACACTAAGGTGTAGCCACTCTAGGCTATACCTTAGTGTAAACACCCCACCTGCCCCCCCCTCCCCTGCTGGCCCAGATTGGGGACATTGATGCCCCCCTGCAGCACCCTAGCCACTGCCTTCCCTCTCCTGCTTACTTCTGCCTGTCCCAGGGAAGCAAGCAGGGAAGGGTTAACCTGCCCACCCATCTATTGCCGCCACTGCTGCTCTCTGGGCAGTCTCAGCCCAGAGCAGTGGTGGGGTCCAAACAGACCGCTTAACTCTTCCCTGTCTGCTCCACTGGGACAGAGTATGGACAGCCACAAGTAAGCAGGGATGGGTAGCAGGGCAGGGGGGAGGGAGAGAGGGAGAAGAGTGGCCTTAAACTACTGTGATGTCAGCAGGTCATATGATCCTATGGCAATTAGGCTGTGAATTACCATTTTCATGAATAGGTAACAGATGGATTTTGTCCCTAAAAGGACGTCAGACTGCCCAGAGACAGCGTAAAAGACTCCTCAAACTGAGGGAATTCGAGAGTGCATTAAGTTGCATGGTTAGATATTCTCTGTCACAAGTGTCTAGTAGGAGAAGCTTACATACTTCACAGTATTGCTACATTTAACATGGGTGCCTGGTGCCTCCTAATACTGGGGGGGGCACCAGTGGCCGATCACCATTTTTATTTAAAAATGTAAAGGGTGACATGTTTCAGCGAGGATTGAGAAGTCTGAAGAAAGAAGTTCTGTGATCACAAAACACAATCTTCAGATTCCTCTCACTAAGCAAGACATTTTTATCCTTCTTCAACTAGTGGCTTCTCTGAGTTCTAACAAAAGATTTTGTGCTAATTATGATAAATTGAGAACACACATAATAATCTGTGCCAACAAGTCCAGGCAATCTGGAAAAGTAAACCAAGACCACCAACTCTCTTTCAAGTGCTTTGAAATAACTTTGTCAATGTTGACTTGTGTCACATTCAGAAGTCCCTGAGCCTAGTGATGAAAAGGCTGTTTAATGTCATTACCTCAATGCATCCATCTCCTAGGGCTTGTTTGTAAATGCTATCTTTCAGTGCTCACCCTGCATGGAAAAATTCCTCTCCTGTTTGTCTAAATTGTATCATTTCTGGAATTTTGGAACTATGCCTACCCTCCTGTGGGTTATACTATATACCAGTATTCCCACAGCCATTCACACTACAGGGCACTTGAATCTGAATGTTTTTAAAAACAAGCTTGCCGTTGGAGAATTTTAGGAAGTGACTGCAGTCTCTAGATTTCATGTTCTCAGACTGTGTGTCACCATGAATGATTGTCTTCATCCATAATAAACTTAATTAACAGGCCAATAAACATGACAGATTTTTCCAAACACTTTGCTGGATTTATGTCAACCAAAATTACTTAAAAATAATTTAGGCAATTAACATATTCATTTTAAATTAAATGCATAGTATATTGATAACTGGTTATTGCACATTTCATCTACTAGTTCTTTTGTTTACCTTTATTTATCAATATATACTAAATTATATATCAAGTGCATAAAATAGTCTAGGCAGTCATTTACAAATCCCCCCTTCTCTCCATAATTAATGCTCTGAAAGGAAATATCCATATGGAAATAAGAGGGGCACATAACAGAAGCTATGTGCCTGTCGGCCAAGAGGCAGCAGAGTCTTTCATTCACCGAACAACTGAAGCAGTGCCAGACATTAAAATGGTCAAAGAGAGGTGGATATATTTGTGCCAAACACCATGTTGTGCTGTGACTGCTTAGAACACCACAGATCTAGCCATCTGTTAAAATGGATGAGCCACAGATGTGCAGACCTCAATGCGAGTCAAGTTTACATGCCATGTACAGCATTTAGACTATGAAAGGTGAAAAGATTAAAAAACTAAGCCTTATTTTATTTTTTAAAAAGAAGTTTACAACACATAATTCGTATTTGGTCACTTTTCTGCATGTGAAGGCCCATGCATATGCTCTGGATGTATATTCACCACAGTTATTGTTTTTTGGGATGTTCATCAGGAGGAAAGAAAGAATAAAATCTCTTACATAAATATGTACTGAGTCTCCTCTATAAAATATTATTCAATAATCAAAAGGGTTGTGAAATTAATACATTGGGAATTAGCAAAGCCATTTTCACACCAGATTTATGCAAATTCAACAGACAAGCTACTTTTCACATTGATGCCCAGTTTAAGAGTTCCTGCCCACTTACACAGAATATACATTTTTGTGTTGTAATACATAAAAAGCTAATTAAATTTCAGTTTCTTATTTCATACTTTGGCTTTTACATACATAAAATGTGTTTGTGTAGATTTCATCAACAGATTATTACTAAACATTTTTGATGTATGTCTAAAATGCTTTTTATATTTCAGTGGCAATTTTAGTGGGTATCAATAGAAGCATCACAGGTAAAACAACAACTAGGCTAATCAGTTATTACATTGTACACAAGATTGTACAATGCTTATTTGGAGTATTACATTAAGTTTAGATCTACATTTTCAGAATGGATGGGCAACATAAGGAAGCTTAAAATATGATTTTGCAGGAAGATTAAGTAAACTTGTTCAGGATGGAACATACCAAAGTAAAATTTAATTATTACAGAAAGCCAAGTCATAACAGTTGTTGCCATTAAAAAGTCAACATTTGTCAATATATTCTACAGCAGTATTACCAGAAAATAAACTACTTCTCAGATCTGTTTTTAACTACTCTTGAATATTGAGTTTTTAGCAGTGATTATGTAACCTGGCCCCTTTCCCCCATCATTAATATGCACATGAAGTATCAGGCAGATGGCCTTTTAAGGCTGTGGACCTATCCACTTCCAGCTCCACCCCTTTAAGGCTATATTTAAGAAAAAGAACCAGGAAGAGATTGGGAAGTTGCAGTCTGACTACCAAGGAGGACCAGAAGCTGAAGACTACAGCAGAGAGGGCCAGGGCAGGGAGTGGATGGATATAGGCTGTTGCCCATGCTGGTGAATGAGAGAAGTCTACAGACCACTACAAAGAATATAAAAGATGATTGATTGCTATTTGGAATAGCAATTACAACAGCTTAGGCTAAAGGGATAAATACCAAGGTCACTGGGGAAATCAGCTACAGGTCTCCAGGGAGTCACCAGTCCCATCGGGGCAGACTCCATCTATCTTATTATCCAACTCCATTGGTGTTGTTTGGGGGTTAGGTATTACCAGCTACATCAGGCTCCCTCAGCTTAGGTGGTCTGTGAGCATACTGTCAGGATACTGCCTGTGAGACTGTGCTCCAAACCACCTCATTGGGCAGACAGACATGCAGCTCCTGCTGCAACTCATGGCACTTCACAGAAAGCATCAATAATTAGTGACACCCCCTCACCCCACCAAACCCAACAGATGTTTGTTGTTGGGTCCAGGGTGTGGTAGGGGATCATGCTCCATTTAAAGCCAATCCAGGAGGAGCTGTGTGTCTATAGCCTCTCTCTAGCCCTACCCCCATCTCCCATCTCTGGTGCTGTCTGCAGGATGGGATGGGGAGAAGGGAGGGGAGAAAGCTCCGGTCTAGGTTTTGTCCAGCCTGTGCTGATAGAGGGGAATAGTCTCCCCAAGGTGCAGGGCTCCAATCTACCCTCCCTGCTTCCAGTGCAGGCTGGGCAAACCCCAGACTGGAGCTCCCTCCCCTCCCTTCTCTCCCCTTCATCCTGCAGACAGCATCAGGGGCAGGGCTGGGCTGCATCATTCCAGCCAGGCTCACACAGAGACAAACAGAAGTCAATGAACGTGGTCCATTTCAGAGTGCCTTCATCTGAACCATCATTAAATGAAGGTTAATTTGTTGCACAATTGGGCACTTTTAAAATACTCTGCAGCCATGCCCTTCTGTCATGGTATGGCTGTCTAATGCTTTCAAGGGGCTAATTATGTGACAAATATCACTTCTGTCAACTCCCGTTGTTACAAGAAAGAGATCAGTCTTCAGTTCCTAGTGACAAAAAACTTGGACAGGTTTGTTGTCTACAAATAAACCCAGACACTAAAACTCATGACCAGCTGGTTCATGGTGCTAGCCAGGTCATTTTCAGGCATGGTACAGGCATCAGCATAATCCCTAATCCTAGTACAAATTATTAAGGATTCCCAGGCCCCTTTTTATACAACAGTTGGAACAGCTGCATGTTTACAGTGTATGCATCCTACATCTCACCAATTAGTGCAACTTTCCTACCAGACATCTGTGACCACATCATTTTGATCTTTGTCTTGGTGCTCTGTACTGGTCTTATCCATTCACCCTCTATCTATTGGCCTCAGAAGTTCCTCTGAAACTAATGCCCTACTCTTTCAGTATTTGCATGCAAGCCATATATGGTATGCCTAGCTTTGCATTCACTGGGGCCTATGTCAGTTCATGCTGTTAGCTGGGCCTCCATCTGATTGGTATGTACTAATCGTTGTACTAATCCATGCTCCAGCAAGGCCTCCACCAGCTACCACCTGTTAGATACTATTGAAGAGCAATAGGCAGACGAGGTTCTTTGGGTAAATTTGATCTCTTTTATTAGACCAACTAAATAGTCTAAACTAAAAATTTTCTTAGCAAGCTTTTTCATTTAAAAACCCTTCATCAGGCTGAGGAAACATCTGCAGTTGGTGTGTACTCTCCATCCAGGAAACCTTGTCTGCCTATGGTCTTAGACCAACATGGCTACAGACTATACCCAACTGAAGAGCAAGTCTCTCATACACAAAAAGGTGAGCTAGATAACCTACCTGCTGACTTCTACCAACTTAAGCAACTACTAGGCATTTAATGTAAAGCTTTGTGGGGGGAGGGCGGGGGGGTTGAATAATTCTTCCTACCAACTTCCCAGGGAAGTGGTCCTCGCCCTTCCTTGGGCATATTCAAGAGGAGGTTGGACGATCACCTGTCTGGGGTCTTGTGAACCCAGCATTCATTCCTGCCTGTGGCAGGGGGTCAGGCTAGATGATTTGTTCAGGTCCCTCCTGACCCTAGTTACTACGAAACTATGAAATCCAACAGGTAATTTAAATCAACAATGAGCTTGGTTTACTAGGATTTACATCACTGAACTTTTCTTAGTGTTGGGGGTTACTTGAAACTGAATACTGTAAATGATCCCTGTAAAAACAAGCTTAAAGTTTTGTCAAGACTTTTTATACTGCATACAGCTCAGCAATCCACCAGATCCCAGAATGTCTTTATCCACATACCTTCCTACCACAGAACCATAGAAACACCTCCTTCTTCCCCTTTCTTGTACACTGTTTAAAATTAAAAAATAAACCATATCCTAAGGATATCCACTTTGAATAAAAAGCAATTCTCCTCCCCATCCCAAAATGAGAGATTCAACTTCAAGAATGTTTCTGCCCTTATGTATTTCCTTAATAATCTATCTAAAAGTACAACACAATTTATTTGTTACTCAAATAATTCTTGGTAGCTTACACAAAAGCCTTCACTGACGATATCATAAGAAGAGTCATCAATGCCTCACTATCACAGAATGTGTTCTCTCTCTCTCTCTCTCTCTCATTTTTTCCATAAAACAATATTACAGGCCTATTTTGACAAGTTTAGAGCATAAGACGAACCTCCTCGTTTAAAAAAAAATGCACAGAATTTCTGACTGACCTTGACCCTTTTATCCTGTTCTTGACCTCTGGAATATGCATTACATTGTGGATGGATATTTTTTAAGTGTGCACAGAAAGCTATAAGCAAGAACAACAGAAGGAAATAAAGTCTATTTTAGACAATGGCATCCTACCTCTTCTTTTGAACTTTAGAGTTCTGGTTATCAATTAGAAAAAGAACCTTGTGGGCAGCTCTGAAATATTACAAGATATAAGTGCCACAGTAAGCCAAATCATATTAGAAGTACTTCTGTCACAACAGAGTATATTTACACAAAAGGTTAAACGTTGCTGTACTAGAGAAGACTGTTTCTGCATCAGTCATTGTGTATTATCTTACAGTCCCTTATTATAATCATTCAAACAATATTCCTCCATGACAACAGCAACAGAGGGCCTAGTCCAAACCTCCACTCACTATGACCTCTGTTTAATTCCCAGAGCTGCCATGAATTTACTAGCAAAAGATAAATGCCTTACTAGGCAGATGGTGTGTGTGCCTTTCAATAATTTTTGTAAGAGAACTTCTCTGTTAACAATCTGCATTAAGGACTCTCCAAAAGGTGAAAAAGCTGTGTCCAGTGGATGATGTGGGTACATTTACAAGAGACATCCAGGGCTAATTTCTTGAATTCTACCTCTATGGTATGAACAGCAGAACTGCTTTATACACATAATGGGGAGAGTGGGAACTTAAGTGGCTGCACCAGATTTACAATAACCACCCATGAAGAGATTGTAATACAGATAAAAAATAGGACACAGCTGTAGCCAATATTCCAGTGCTGTCATATGCAAAAATAGAGCTAAATATTTGTGAACAAAAATATTTACTAAAGAGCTTTCCAAGCCATGTTGCATAGTTCTGATTTAAGTTATTTCACTGGAACACACTTCAGCTCAACTTGCTAATGAACTAGCACAGTCAGCCCCTAAGGTTTCATTGGAGAAAAACACTTCAGTTCAATTATTGATTTCTCCAAATTTTGCATAAAAGCATCAGCCTAAAGCTCCAGACACCTATACCAACACCATATTTTAAATGGATGGACCATGTATACACACAAAACATCCATACAGACCAATAAGAAATACAAAATACCAAGTTAGCCAACAAAACCTAGAACTTCAGCATGCTATCCCATACTACTCAGCTCTACTTGCCAAACTTCACTAAGGGCCTGGGAACAAAGCCTTTCAGTGGGGCTCTGAAGTAAACAAATTCTTAGATTCCAAGCTCTGGGGAAGGGATTGCCACTGTGGTGGTCACGTAGTGGTTTGTGACTCTGATCCCCAAACAAGTCCATTGGTGCTCCTGCAAAAGTACTAAGCTTGGTTCAAAGGGGTAAAGATGCTAAGGTATGTCTTTATAGCAAATTCAACTTGAGTTAAGGTACTATCAAAATTCTTTTCCAATGAGTTACAGGGAAGAGGAACTTGTCCATCTCAATTTGGCATATGGTGGAAATTGTGGCAATCCAATATAAATTTAGAGACTCTTGGTGGAGATAGGGTGTAGAGGGGTCACATCAGCAGCTGGCAATCCACGCTAAGTCATGCTTTGCCCTGTATCCCATGAGGGACTAATCAACACAATCCAACAAGGGACTGGGTGTGTACTAAGACTCAAGTTAGGAACATCACACAAGTTGCAACTTGAGTGTATTTTGCAAAGACACCCCCTTTCCCCCACCTCAAAAATCGCCATTCTCCATTTTTTAAACCTGAAGAATATTAAAAATTCAGGCACCTATTTTTACTGGCTTTGAAAAGTGATTAAATCATCTCGGAGGAAGACTGCAAGATCCAGCCACCTACACTCCCAGAATAATTATTAGTCCAGTCTCGCTCACTTACTTGAGCATACTATTGGACCCAAAAAAGTTTCTTGAATGGGAGAACAGTGTTTTTCAAATTGGGCTATGTGTACCCCTAGGGGTACACAGCATTTTGCCAGTGGGTACATGTCTAAATTTTAATAATGGCAGGTGAGCTTCTGATTGTCAGTGTGCAGCAATACTGTTACTTAACACGTGGCAGAGGCACCAAGTACATGGGGCCCTCAGGAAGAGGGCTGTCACCTGAAATGCATAAAACTTTCCACATGTCCATCATTTCAGGCTCCCCTCCCCCACCCAGCAAAAATAAAAGTTGGTACCTAATGCCACATGGTGACTATCAGAGAACATGCAGAGACACATCAGGTGTATGGAGTATAAGCAGCAATTCTTTTGGCACATAAAGGCATACACACTGGTCTAGCAGATAAAACACTGAACCAGAAATCAGGGGGCATGGAGGCATTCCTACTTTGCTTGCTGACGTTGCTGGAAACTTGCCCAAGATTACTTATCCTCTGTGTGCTTCCACTTCCCCTCCCATCCTTTGTCTATTCTGCTGTTTATAGCATAACTTCTTCAGGGCAGGGACTTTCTCTTCCTATCTGTTTGTCCAGAGTCCATCACAATGAAAGCTGATCCAGATTATAGCCTTTTGGCACTACTGTAATCACAAGGTTGTGTTCCAAGTCTCACCTTCATTATGTTAAATCAATTGCTTATCAGTTCCTAGTACTACGGAACTTGAAGCAATCTAGTGACGCATTTACTCACTTATAACATAGACTGCTTTCACATAACTTCCCTTAGGATCGTAGCTTCCAGCATTCCCCTAACCCAGGGGTTTTCAACCTTTATTGGTCAGGGTCCCCCTGGTGACTGGTCTAGCAGTGGGGAGTCCCCTGGCAGCCGATCAACATGTGGGAGGGAAGAGGGTCCCTGACACTGTGTGGCAGTGCAACTGGAAGTGCTGCCAGCTTCTCAGTTCCACTGCTGCGTACCCCCTGGGGCCTTCCAAAGTATCCCCAGGAGTACGCATACCCCGGGTTGCAAACCTCCACCCTAACTGGTATAATTAAGAAACACACAAGTTTTTCCATAAATTGGCTTTTTTTATTTGTTAGACAAGCAAATACTAGCATTACTAGGGTCGTGTCAATATCCAGACTGGACCTCAAAAACAACACTGGATCTACCTTTTTATTTTTTAATTATGACAAACAAAAACATGCGACTAGCCACATTCAGTTATAAAGCAACACTGATTAGATACAATTATAGATTAGTTGTGTGATGAAAGACACTGCAAACTTGTTCCTATAGCCTGTCGCACGCCATATGAAAACTACACTTAAATGCCTTCCATATTCCTCCAGCTAATGTTTATTATATGAATATTCTGCAATAAGAATAACTATTTATACTGCAATTCACCAGTACATGCTAAATGTAGATAATCCACACCAAATAAATTACAAGCAACAACGTTTAGGTTGTATATTACACTTCCTAGAGGTCTACTGAAAAGTTTGCTTACTTTAAATGACTACATAAAGTTAATTCAAAGGTCACTTTAACCAAAGCTGTATGTGTCTAGAAATCATAAAACTACCAGATACACTGAACTTGTTTATCTGTGACTTGTGTGGCAAAGTACATTTCACAGTGGAACTAAATTCCATTTTGTCACCCTCTTGTTGTGCTTTGTTTAGAGTGTATCACACTGTAAGTTGTTTAAAAACAATATTCTCCATCATTCTATACCAGGATATAACAAAGTATAATGACTTGGCCATTTGAGGAAATGCATTTTCTATTCATTATAATAAACCTACTAAGCATAGGGGCATTCATAGAAAGCGTAAAAGCAAGATGAAATGTCAAATGTGTAACATAACTAAAATCTATTTTAAAAGTTGTAAAGTTATCCCTAAAACATTTTGCAAAACAAGATTTCCTATGGACTATAGCAAAAAGTTTCAGCTGTAACCCTACTTTTTATGATGTAAGTGAAGGCCGCTTGAAAAAGATACAGAAAATTAATTACAGATGTTACTTGCTAACAAATATTGTTCAAAGTTTGATTTCAAGACAAACTGCAGCAGTATTTAAGACAGCTATATTTAGTACTGTCTAAGAAGCTGTACTGTACGTTTGGAAGAACCAGGCAGCTCTCTGAAGAAAATATACTATTTAAAAGTTATTACTTACATTAAGTCAGTCTGAGAAGCCACACCTTCAGAAAAAAAAAGCTAGTAGGAAACAGCATAGGTTTAAATTCCTTTAACAGAAAGTGTGTAATCCCTAGTGCAAGCCATTTATTTGAAATAAAATTAGCATTGCAAACACTGCACAATAATGTTTCCGTTGAAAGAACAAACACTGCAGAAAGCTTGTGAAATTAACTCCTTACATGAACTGCTACATTTATAGCAGGGTCATGTCCATTGTTACACTTACTATAAAGAGTAAAAGAACACCAGTTTGTTAGCTTTCTAATTTCTGACCTTAATCTGCAGCTGTATTGTTTTAAAACTCAGCTGCAACAGAAGTAACACCCGACAATCTCAGGAAACCAATGAGGGAGTCACTATGACGGCTTCATCAGATTAAACTGCAAATCCCAAATGGCATTTCCCACTGGCTTTTTAATACAATATTGGAGTGGATTTTTAATGCCGACATGCTAATGTGCTGGCATTTTACTTACTATAAACCTAACAGCCCTTCAGCTGCATATGAAATAAAGCAGATTTTTTTTTTTTTTTTAAATAAGCTTCAGTTTTTCAGGTACTGTGAAAACAACTGCAAGAAGCAGGATGTCAGTCTTAGTATACATGAATTCATTATGTGCTGTACTCTTATGCATTTCTCCTAGTAGGTCTTCATTCACCACTAGCCTAACATACCCAAACCACATGAAGTGTTTTTTTCCCCCAACACAGACCTATCACATGTCTTTAATTCAGTGTTAATGAGATGCAGTGTCAGCATAAATAACCCACAAATGCAGCATCCCTGTACTTATGTAGTAAAACACCCAGTATGTGAGAATCAAGCATGACAGTTCTGAAAAACGTATCCACAATATAGCTGACAGGATTTAATAATGTAAAGCCGTGTTAACCCGCTCAGGTTGATTGCTACAAGGTTAACTGTACTAGATATCATACAGTATAGAATCTCAAAATGTTAATCAGCTGCTAATACAGTACTTCCTAATTACAAGCATTCTTGCTTATAGTATGTAATTAACTTAGAGTTGAAAAAGTCAGAATTACTCACAGAGTCCTGAAGAGGCAATAGCAAACTCTTTAAGGCAGGAAATTCCAGGGCAATATTATAAAACAAGTAGGAATAAACATGCATAAAGTCAGGAACTGACAGGCCTCTGGATTACTGCAACTGTAGGAATCATGCTCATGCATGCTGAAGTATAATTTATGAAACTGAGCCCAAGAAACAGCCAATCAGTTAGCTCCTCATAACAAGTCCAACTGGCTCTGAAGAGCTGAAAGTGCTGCAACAGAACAATAAAGAAGAGCTATCCCACACATTAATCTGCTTATCTGGGATTGCTGTGTGTCAGAAAACAGAAAACATGAAAGGATAGTTTCACTGTTAACAAAACCTGCAGATAACTGCACTGAGATCAGAAGTGCTACAATCAAGAATGCCAGGCTGTAAGTCATATTATCAGTTGAAATGCTATAAAAGCAAGGGGAACAATCCTCCCAACTTACTAATAATCATTTTTTTTTCACAGAACTGACAGAAAGCTATGTAACCTGGATTAATACATCACATGCAATTGCCTCCTTGCTCTTTTGCTGGAAACTTAAATATAACATAGCTATTTTAATGTGGTTTGCCTTGCATGAAATCTATTTAGAGCAAGCGTTTTTTTTGTTCAGACTGAAGGTGGCCGGTCATTCAAAATACCAAAATTCTGTGAAGAGCAAGTAAGAGCATCACACTTCTAGTGTAAACAAAGATAAAACTGAAGATTTTAAAAAGGTCATGCTTTTTCCATAGGGAAAAAGTAGGAGACCAGAAAAGCATGTTTTATGGAACTGGGACTTACTAAATTAAAAATAAATAAATAAATGAAAGCCACAGAGGAGAGGACAGATCAGATACAATAAAGCCACTGTGTGAATATCTGTCCTGTGAGATATTCCACTATTTTGAAATGTTTTTATTCCAAGGGGGTGGGCACAAAGCATTTTGTAAAATGGAGTTTTCCACAAAAATGGTTTCAGGTTAATTGAAATGTTCCCAATTTAAGCTTTAAATGTATACTATAATAAAAAAATAAAAATAAAGAAGCCAGGTAAAAAATTCAAATTGTCCAATAAATTCTATTTATAAAAACAGCTCTCCCCCATATGGAAAAAAAAAAAAAAAAAGAGTCCCACTGAACATTTAATTTTTGATAAATCACCATTTTCCAATAGAAAAACAGTGCACTGGGAATTTTTAAAAAATCTGTTCTATTAAAGACAAGTCCAATTATATTAGAAAGTAAATAAAAGGATGGCTGAACAGCTACTGAAGTTAATGGTCATTCAATTTACATGCGCAATTACAGTAATTTTAAATGAACATACAAATATGATCGATCATGTTTTTGGACAGGCATATACATTCCTAAATTTTTGTTTTAAAAAAATATATTTATTGCTTTTTATATGCTCCTATAATTTATTCCTTTTTCCTTTCCCTTGTAACATTTGTTTTAGTTATTTCAAAAAGTCTTTCTGTTGAGGGATGTGTTATTAATCCTACTCTAATTTTTGTCAGTTGAAACACATGTATGCAGTAATCTGGGTTTACATTTTACAGATTTGGCGTTTCCTCTGGGTCTATCTATAGGTCCATATGGACCATCTGGACCATCCTGTCCTGCTAGGCATCATTATTTGACTTAGAGAAATGTGACGGTTTAATCTTTGCAAACAAAGACTTTTTAAATACACCTATAAATCCTTCTCTGGGTCTTCTGCCTGTCAGTCTTACCGCAAGCTACAGCCCGGAATGTCTTACTTATGCACTGTATGTTTGTTTAAATATAATGGTTTTTTTCTTGGCTGTTGTTGCCAAAACACATGGAAATAAAATGTTAAAAATGCCTTGGAAAAAATTATAAAATTAACAGTTTATATGGGATATTCAGGACAATTTTAGGCATCCAGTTTCAGTTGTTTAGTGCTTTATAGCTGGCAAATAATCATTTTATCTAAACTATAGCCAAACTGGAAGCCATTAATCAAAAACAAACAATTCCAACATTGTGATATAAAAGATACCAGTGGCAAGAACTCTAAACCAAATGCTCTTCTCCCAGAGTTAGTAAGCACAACAATTTTCAAATATCTAGTTGAAATAAAATTATAATTGCATCCCATGAGATAAAGTGTTGGGTTAAAAATTTAATGTCTCCATGCATATTTGGCCCAAAAACTTGGGGACAGACCTTTACTGAGTTTTAAACAGAGTGAGTGGTTGGGTTATACTGCTTATAGAAACTGAGAAATAATTCTGCACATTGCTTGAGGACTTGGGGAAATAAAACACCTATGCAGGGTGGATTAACGCATGGGCCTGCGGGGCCTTGCCAATCAGGGGTCCCCTGGGGCACCAGGGGCAGCACAGTCCAGCCAGGCATCCTAGCTGTGGGCATCTAGGGCAGGCAACGCATGCCTCCTCCAGAGCCAGAGGGTAGGGACCAGGCTCGAGGCTCCGTGCAGCTGGTGGCAGCTTCCCGAGACTGCCTGTTGCCAGGAGGCCCCATGAATGGCCCCACTCCTGCTTCTACTCTCTGCCGTCTGTGGGCGGCTGCTGGCACCAGTGCCACTGGGACAGGACGGGACAGGACAGCCCCACCCCACCCCACCAGGGCCAGCAGAGGGGCAGGTGGGCAGCCAAGGATGGTGCAGAGCCCATGCCTGCCCCCACACCCCCACCCAAGGCCAGCCCTGGCCTGTCCCACTGCACTGGGGGACCACAGCCCTGGCTGCACAACACCCGCCAGGTGGAGGGGCCGGGCTGGGTCAGGGCCAGGGCCAGGGCCACCTTCACCTCAACAGCACTTGTGCCCTTTGGCTCACCCCAGGCATGCTGAGGAGGCTGGTGGGCTCAGCTACAAGCCCCTGGCAGGCACAGGGGAAACCTGCCCTCCAATTTTCTGTTTACCCAGGGGCCTGTTAAATCTTAGTCTGCCACTGCACCTATAAAACCCACCTCCCTCAAGTCCCTGGTTTCAACAGAGTTCTAAAGATTTTTCCTCACACAAAACTATTCGCACAGAACTGCTCTACAAGATTGCAGTTTAAGATTTTGAGAAAATCATACTCCCCCACGTTTCACTCCCAGTAAGTACCAGTTTTGTGAATGTCTGCAAATGTGTTAGCTTTTTGTCCAAACCATTTGCTTTAGGAGATTTATACATCACACAAAATAAAGTGTGTGATAAATCACATCGACTTTTATTTATCTTAAATCTGGTAAATGCACCATTTTGAACAGAGGTGGGTCTTTTCAATTATACAGTTTTTTCCACAGCAGAGAATAAATAATGAAGAAAAAAAAATAGCCATTCAGCCTAGTATCAGATTAACTATAGTGTTGATCCGTGTTTTCATGCCTTCTCAGTCTCATTCAAAAGAATGAGACATAAGTGGGTGCAACAATTTTAACAAGGGGCATCTATATGTTTTAACGTAGTACATGAACTGAACATCGCGACTATACTGCTTTTTTTCTGGACAAGATGCTGCAAGGCACCCTCCCCACCCAGGTCATTCTACCAGTTATTCAACCAGTTAAAGTCAAAAATGTTCTCTGAGGTTACAGAGATGAAAACAGGTGACCATAATACATTAAGGGTAACCTGGGGTCCCTCAATTTACCAAATCTGGAGGAAGAATGGGTATACTGGCAGGTGGACTGTACCGTGCAAGTATAATCAGTTCACTCACTGCACCTAGCTTTTTTTTTTTTAATTCTTTCAATAAAAGGGAAGCCTATTGTGGCAACAATAAACCCCAGGAGTTTAAGATCAGTCACCTTCTTAAACAAGTTCCCCATGAGGAAAGATAAATATTCCAGTTTCACCTTCCTGTTGGCCTGATCAGAGGAAAATAATGCAATTGCAAGTTGGCTTCTTTCCACATAGCCCAAGGAACAACCACCACCCAGGGCTGCTTCCACTACCCAGGGGTCCAAATGAAAACAAATAAGTGCAAGTTCCTTCAGCCTACCTTAAGTGAGGCCCCGATGAAAAAACAGCCCTTACAATAGCTGTGATCTTTGGGAAACAAGCATACTTCTCGTATTAATCAGGAATCTACAGTCCTAGTTTCACCACTTTACCAAAGTTCAGTCGGGTTCTGCCAAGAGATCTGGCAAAGTCTGGATGTTTTCCTCAGTGTGTACAAGGATGGCTTAGTCGTCAGCATACTGAAATTCAAGGATGGTTGCTTGGAATATTTTGACCTTCAAGCAAAAACATCCCAAGTTGAAAAGTCCTTCCTCCATTTGGTATTCAGTGTCAATTCTGGAACATATGCAGTTCTTAACAACAGCTGGGGTGACTGTCAAAAAATGGAGAACAGAGTTTGATGATGGTGTATCATGCAGATATAACAATGGACCTTGGCACCACTCTCATTGAACTAGTCTTGGTGTTTACAGGTGGTATAGCCAATGGATTTGGCATAGGCCATATGGATGGCAATTTTAAGTCCCTTCCAGAGTTCCTCAATGTTGTCTTCATTTGTGAGCAGGGCAGAAAGCTTTTTTTTTGAAGACTGTTTGTATATTTCACTATACAGTAACTATACTGAGAACTATATTGGCAGATAACCAACTCCATTTTTCCATATAGTTAACTGCAACTGTGTGCACTGTTTGCCCTTTTTCTTGTGTACTCCTTGTTTATTGAGGCTGATGGGTCTGATTCTAAGCCAACATTTGACAGTTTTTCCTCAGATATCAGTAATCTGCCCTTTCACTGTACAAAAAGATTTCCTATGTGCTTAAATTTCATGCACTGCAAACAGTCCTAGTAAAGCCAATGTCAGTATGACTGCTATTAATCTTGACAAATGGAATTAGTCATTATGAGACTTCTTATGACAAAAACATTTACCCATTGAAATGCACATGTATTACACAGAAATGTGGCTATAGCACTGGCACAAGTAACTGTAAAGATGACAAAGAGAGGCAACACAACTAGAACAGGACTGAAAACAAAAGATATGGACAACCAAAATAGTGCCATACATGAATTACTTAGGAAGTGCCGATTAGGTCTTCATTTGCTTTGTCAGCAGCAATAATCCATTAAATGTTAAATAATGAATCAGGTTTCCCCAATAATATTAGAAATGACTGAAGTATAAATACACCATAGTGAAATAAAATTTGAGTACTAAGAGCTGCTTAGCATTTGTTTGATCTCCAGATGTGAATTTTATTTCATACAGCATTGATGCCAACAAATTACAAGTCATAAAGATAATTATACTCTATATGATAGTTTGTACACTGTTCAAACGCTTCCTTCACAGAAGCAGAAACATGGAAAATATGCAAGAAACAGAACACATGACCTAAGAATACACTAGCTGCATCAAAAAAAAAAGTGGAAGATTTTTGACTAACATGCAACAGAAAAGAAATACAGACAACTAGAGCAGAAATTGAAACTGCTGGTGATAGTTAATACAGACAGCAGCCAGGTAAGGTCACACTGTGCATGGCTGAATGCAAGAAGATGGAAAAAGTAGGTAAAACATAAAAAAAAACCCCACCTATGTCACTTAAGAGCTAAGTCTCACTAGCTTTCAGTTAAGGAAGCACTCTGAAAATTTTTATTCAATATCAATTTTTTGTCTTACCCATGCATTTAGAATAGCCTCCTATGATCTAAGCTTTTTTTTCTTTCAGTGGAAAGTAAATTCATTCACCACATGGTGCACACAATTAGTTTCTATTCCTCCTTCACTTCAGCCAGAAGTCTGCCCTGTTCTCCCAGCCCATTCCCATGTTCCTTTACGTGTCTGGTCTTGTTTTCTCTAAACAAATCAAATACAGTAAGAGAGTTGAACGCTTCATTTTAAAAAAGTAAAGAACACCACCATCATGGGAGGCAAGAAAAAAATTTCAGGTTTTATTGTTCTTATTCATTTATATTACACTAAAACTTGAAGATGTCAAATGCAATCCATACCCCGTTATAGCAGCCATTTTAAAAACAAAAAAGAAAGTCTCTGGCCTGAGTTTAGCATTAAATATGGAAGTATGTTATTCTCTCAGATTAGCAGAAAGGTATTTAGAGTCACTAAGTGATTCGCCCAAGGACACCAAGAAAACCTATGAAACGGAGCCCAGTTTTCCTCAGGCCTTAGTTAAGTGCATTACAATTGCAAGACCTTCTTTATTCCCCTGAATAAATATAAATAATGGTGAAATATAACAATTACTGTGACAATTCAGAGAACCCATCCATGCACTACATATGAACCCACCACATAGGATATTAAATTGCTGCACCATGGAATGCTTCAATGTTTGTGGAGTGAGCCATCATGCATCTCCCAGAATAGGAACAATGGAAGCATTCAACTTTGATGGCTCTCATTCAAACAAATGGAGTGCCTTAGGGCAACAGGATGGCTGTAACCTAGAAAAACAAACCCATCCAAGTAAGCCTGCAGAGATAGGGTCTGGAGCAGCACAACTTCACCAGAAACAAGACTAGAGATCAGGATATAAGGAAAAAATTCTTCACTGTTTGTGTGACCAGATTCTGACTCCCAACAGGGGTGGTGCAGGCTCATAGATTCATAGATGTTAGGGTCGGAAGGGACCTCAATAGATCATCGAGTCTGACCCCCTGCATAAGCAGGAAAGAATGCTGGGTCTAGATGACCCCAGCTAGATGCTCATCTAACCTCCTCTTGAAGACCCTCAGGGTAGGGGAGAGCACCACCTCCCTTGGGAGCCCATTCCAGACCTTGGCCACTCGAACTGTGAAGAAGTTCTTCCTAATGTCCAATCTAAATCTGCTGTCTGCTAGCTTGTGACCATTATTTCTTGTAACCCCCGGGGGCGCCTTGGTGAATAAATACTCACCAATTCCTTTCTGTGCCCCCGTGATGAACTTATAGGCGGCCACAAGGTCGCCTCTCAACCTTCTCTTGCGGAGGCTGAAAAGGTCCAGTTTCTCTAGTCTCTCCTCATAGGGCTTGGTCTGCAGGCCCTTAACCATACGAGTGGCCCTTCTCTGGACCCTCTCCAGGTTATCCGCATCCCTCTTGAATTGCGGCGCCAAGAATTGCACGCAGTACTCCAACTGCGGTCTGACCAGCGCCCGATAGAGGGGAAGTACCACCTCCTTGGACCTATTTGTCATGCATCTGCTGATGCATGATAAAGTGCCATTGGCTTTTTTGATGGCTTCGTCACACTGCCAACTCATGTTCATCTTGGAGTCCACTAGGACTCCAAGATCCCTTTCCACTTCCGTGCCACCCAGCAGGTCATTCCCTAGGCTGTAGGTGTGCTGGACATTTTTCCTCCCTAGGTGCAGCACTTTGCGTTTCTCCTTGTTGAACTGCATTCTGTTGTTTTCTGCCCACTTGTCCAACCTGTCCAGGTCTGCTTGCAGCTGTTCCCTGCCCTCCGGCGTGTCTACTTCTCCCCATAGCTTTGTGTCATCTGCAAACTTGGACAGAGTACATTTGACTCCCTCGTCCAAGTCACTGATGAAGACATTAAAGAGTATCAGTCCAAGGATACTACCCTGGAGATTTTCAAAAGGAAACTGAACACACCTTTCTGGGGTTATCTGACCCCAGCAGTCTTTGCTTCCCAGAGCAGGGGGGCTGGACCCGATGATCTCACGAGGTCCCTTCCAGTCCTACACTTCTGGGAATCTGGGAATTCATGCTGAACTTCAACAACTACATAACTGAAGATACAAGGAGAACTTACTCATGTGGTGCATCCACACATGCACTTGCAGCAGCTCAAACAGGAACAGCAAAAATTTGTGCTGGAGATTTTTGCCTTAGCACACATGCCTGAACATGCACTTTGGTGTGGGGCAAGTTGTGCCAGTTGGGACAAACTGACCCTGCGCAGCTCCTCCTGGATCTGCAGCCAGAGTATTAACACCTGCCCTGGTTAGCAGTTCAGGGCTACTTGCTCTCAGGAGCTTCTGAGGCCCAGCCAGTTGACATATGGGGACACCAGCCTCCCGTGCCAGCTGGACTGCTGCAGCAGCCCTGACCTAGAGTGGCCCCTGTAGCCACTACCCACTGCAGCAGACTGGCAGGAGGAAGGAGGAAACTGCTGCCTGGCTATGACCTGCCACCACCTGCGACAGTATCTTCCCCCTTGGACCTGCAGCCCCATGTCTGCACACCTGCCAGACCTGGATGGGGACTGCATGACTGCCTGGGCTATGGCATGGGCACTGCAGCAGAGCAGTGTGCACCTTTGGGCCAGCAGCCAGTGGGCCGTGGCTGCCCAGTTGGCCATTGTGCAGCACTGCTGCCATGTGTGCCCTGACCCTGCCATCTGGGCAGCTATCACCTGAAAGATGTTCTCAGTGTGGTAGCCTGCTTTGAACCGTCAAAGCATGTCCTCCTGACCCCAAATGGCCACAACGTCAGCCACCTCGTTTGCTCTCCAGCTGGGTCCCAGGTGCCAGCCCTGGCCAGCCTGCCAGCAGGCTCCTCTGCCTGGGTCCTGTCACTTGCCTCACTAGCAGAAATCCTGGTGTTCCCCATTTAAAAACTGCAGATTCTCTGATAAAAGATCCCAAATTCACTCTTTAAAATACAATAAAATCCATGTTACTCCACAATTAAAACAAAAGACCACTCTATCTATCAATTGATAGATAGATAACAGATAGATGTATATAGATAAGATATATTGGGCAATGTTTTATTGATATATTTACAATGTTAAAGCAATTTGGAAGCCTACCAGTGCCTCTGTCATCATAATAAAATAAATTCTAAATATCTATATAGTTGGATGTTTGCTTTTGGTTTTCTCATCAAAGAAAAATGAGGTGTCATCCTGTCTAGCAGCTGAGCATGCTGGGTGTGTGATGGGTGGGATATGGTGGGGGGGTGCCAGGGGATGTGTGGTATGTAGGTGGATGTGGGGGGGGATGTGGGTAGGTGTGGGGGGAATATGGGATTTGTGGGTGGCTGGAGGGGAGCCACCATATGTCCATTTCCCCCAACCCCTGCGATGCACAGCCCTTGGCACTGGCAGAAGCCAGCCAGGCCATAAGGGCAGTCACGGCTCACTGTAGGCACTGCCCAGTGGCTGCACACCACATCCTGACCCTCACAGAGAATGGGCCCAGTCCAACCGGACCCAACCCAGCCTGCTACCACATGCCTCTGAACAGGAGCCGCTGGTGGCAGTAGGAGCTGTCCCAGTCCTGTCCAAAGGTGCGCTAGCAGGGTGGGCCTGTTCTCCATGCACAGACCGCAGGTCAGGCAGCACTGCAGTGGGTGCAGCCCAGCTGGCTACTAGTGCCAGCACGAGAGTAGAGCGGGGCCCACCCCAATCTTGTCCAAAGTGCTAGCAGGTCGGGCCCAGTCCATTTAGCATGTAGACACCCCCAGGTGAGGCAGCACTGCACCCTGTGGGGCTGTTCCTACAGCCAGACCCATGGCCCCAACGGCACAGCTGGCTGCCACTGCCAGCGCCACAGGGGGCAGGGGGGGAGCAGGTGTGTGGCAGCCCCCTCTCAAGCCCCCCAAACCCCACACCCCCACATCCCTCTCAACCCCCACCCTCCCCCACATACCCACATCCCTGCTTACTTGGGACAGCACCTGGGTCCAATCCACACTGCAGCTTTACCCTGCTTTTATTTGTCCCAGCATGCTAAGGCAGCACGCTGGGACAACAGAAGCACCATAGAGACGTTCTGGCCAGATGTCAGAGCATCTCTCTAGAGGACCCAGCCTCTACTTACTTCAAGGCATGTTCCTGGACTGTGCCCTACACCACTTCTTTTTCCTCTGGGGTTTTTTGTTCGTTTGTTTTTGTTGTTTGGGTTTTTTATATCTGGATTCCCAGGTATCAAATTTAGAGCTTGCACTACAAATATGCAGCACAGGGAACATTTTTCCATTCACAACATGCCTTTTGTGGCATCTCAAACTGCTTTGAGACACCACAACAGGCACATGCGCGCTCATCTAGACGTGCCTATGAAGATACAAGAAGTCTGGGCAAGGCTCTAATTGAACTGTTGTGGCAGCCAAGAAAGGAGGAAACTGGTGGCAGAGGAGAGAGAAGTATATAATCTGGGGAAAAGCATTAGGAAACCAAGCTGTATAAATCACTATCACTGTAGCTGGTAAAGAAAGGAATGCCTCAAAGTTTCTCTTTTGTAGTTGTTCACAAAATGCCAATTACTTGGAACTGGTACTACCTGGGGATACCCACTAGGCTCAACAAATATTTTGTCAAGAGAGAGAAAAGCATTTTCAGGGAGAGGGCACAGAGGGGAGAACTGGACAACAGCCTGGCAACGCAGTGCTCCTCCTGTGCCAGGTCCCACTCACTGGGCTGTGGAGGCAGCTCCTGCCCCATGCAGGTCCAGCCAGGCTGCGGATGCAGATGTCTGGAGGGGTCACATGCCTCCTCCTGTTGCATCACCTAGCCCTCCCACCCCACTCCTAGACTTAACTGGAGGGAGCCGCAGGAGCTGCTCTCCACTACACTGCCTGGCTGCCGCATGCATGTGTGCACATTCACATGCATGTGGTGCCTCTTGCCCCCTGTGTCCTGCTCTCCACAGCCCCAAGCAGCCCCTTGCAGGCTGGAACACTGCCAACCTGAAAGGGGAAATCCATGATTTCCCGCATTTTTCTCCTTTAAAGGAGGAAATCCGTGTTTTGCCACGGGAAACAGAAAATCCAGATCGCTGTTATCAGACTTCCAAAATTATGAATTACTTATTTTTAGGGAAAGGAAATTTCCTAACTCTGATAAAGAGAAAATAGTATTGTCCTCTATGAGCCATACAGATTGTGAGTTGGTTTTGGATTTGTTAATCCCATTTACTGAAAAAAAGAATGACTACTTTCTCTAACAGACACACACAAGATTTCACCATTCCTTTGTTAATAGTAAAACAGCACCCTGCCTGAATCTGGTGCTATTTACTTAATATATTTAGACATGAAAAAAGATTGGAAGCTTTTTGGCAGTTAATCCCAGAAGAGGCAGTGGCCAGTACAAACTTCTGTAGACAGGATTACTTGGGAAGTGAGTAGTTCATATTCCCATTGCAGAATTTTAAGAGTAATCACTTTGAGCTTGAAAGATGAACTATATATTAGAAGCCATTTCATTTTCACCTAAATTTTGGGAGGGGGCAGAGGTTTTTTCAGTAAAGAAAGGCAAGAGCAGGAAGAAAACTGCATCTTGGTAAAAAGAAGACTCCAGGGTCCAAGTTTAAACGTTAGATTTTTGAGGCTGTTTATTCTGCCAGTGTACAGTTTTACTGTAGCAGCACAGTGAAAGAGAAGTCTGTTTGTCATGTTTTCTTACATGGGTCTGTGGTGGGCCAGTAGGGGGTGCTCCTGTGTAACCCGGGCGGTACTTCAAGAGGTACCCCCCCTCTCCAGTTGAAGGAATCAAAGCAGGTGCACAAGCGCTGTGGGAGGTGTAGGGACTCTCCTCCCCCTATAGAGCAGAGCCAGACCACCACTGGGGACTTAACCATATACCTTTTAATGACGGAACAATACTGGGAACACAACAGGCATAATCAAGGGGTATAGTGGACACTACAATGCCCCAAGGGGGCAGGATTCAACAAAGGTTAGACACTTGTAATCAAAGACATATTCATCCAGTTGACAAAAGACAGAGTTAACAAAATATAAAACACAAACAGCAGAGCAAACAATACTGGTTGGGGAAATATAAAAGGCACAAAATACAAAATGTCAAAGGACAAAGAAATATAGGGTCTAGGTACCTGGAAGGGGAGAAAGTGGGAAAACACAATGGCCCCTTTCCACTGCAAGAGGAATTTCTCCTTGTTAGCTCACTCACCCCAAGTCACCAAAGTCTGGACTTGAATCTCCCATGTGATATGCAGAAACTCTGCCACACAGCCAGCAGTGCTAGTACTGCTCCAAGCTGCTAGGGGTCTTGACCTTCCTGGAGCCCCGGCCTCAGGTTGAGCTGCCTGGTCTCTGATCGGAGGAGCTGGAAGCCAAGCTGGAAACCCCTCAGGTTGCTGCTCAGATCCTTGCTGGAGCGTGGAAGCCTCTCCTGCCAGCTGCTGCCTCACATAGAGGATCCTGGAACCCAGCAGGAAGCCTCTCCTGCCATCCACACACCGTGCTGCTGAGGGTCCAACTGCTGCCTGCAGGTCCTGCTCCTTCAGGCTCTTCTGGAGCAACTGCTTCTACCCCACTGGCTCAGCTCTTGCCAACTCTTTGAAGCTCCTTCCTCATGGGCCCTCGCTGGTCTCTTTCCTGAGTCAGCCATGCAGGTGACCCAGGTGACCCAAGGGGCCAATCAGGGGACATGAGGGGTGAGTCTCTGGGGCCTGATTGGTGAGGAAAGGGAATCCCAAGTCCTCCAATCATCTTCTACCCCTTCAAAACCCCTGGGCTAGGTCACTGCCAGCTAGCCCATCACACATGGATTGAGCCACCCACCTCATTGTACCAGACCACCTTCCATGCTCTGAGTACCTCCCTGGGGGCACCTCATGTCTGGCCAACCCCCTTCCTGGAACACACCCGCAAGCCTGGAGGTAACGCTGCCACCACCCAGAGTCTAGACTGATCCTGGACCTGCACCCTCTGGGAAACACAGGTCCAGTAGTCCTTGAGGGTACTTGACCCACTGCAAGAACTTGGGGTGTTCCCTCAGTCTGCAGCACAAATAGACATCTTCCTCAGTCAGCCGAACCAAGAGGACCCCAAGGCATAATCTAGACCCTCTCCCAATAAGTCTCCCACGCTAAGTACACATGAGAACTTTATTGGTTACAAGGAGTAGGTTTGGAATAGGGTACATGGTAGAGCAATATCAGAGAAGTCCTTTAGAGCTAACAGTGGCATGGCAGCCTTTGATCACACATCTGAGTTACTGCCAGCGATATATAAGTAGTTAGATCTCATTTACCTGATTCAATGAAGGCTAGCAAATGTTGGCTGCCAGCCAACCAATTTGAAATGCATCACTGGTTGCCAGGTAGATTGGCAGGGTCTTTAGCCCCCTCCCAGTCATGTTGGCATTGCTTAGAATAATACAGTGTAAGCCCTCACCCAGGTGCGTGTGGCCAGTCACTTAGGCAGAGCGAGCAGGTTTCCCCCCCTCCCTCTGGAATGTATCCAGCTCAGGTTACAATTCAGGGTTACCTGAAGCTGATGGGGCTAGGGGTGTCTGCCCTTTGCAGTGACCATGGTAACCAAATTGTCAGATAGCAAAGTTTGGGGAAGAGGCAGAGATGGTATTCTGCCATGGGGTCCTTAGCAAAGCTTTTAAGTAACAAAACACGTAGGCTACCCAACCATCACCTAGTATGTGCTGCTTACAAGCAAGCTACTGAAAGCCTCCTATCTGTTAAAACAGCTTGCCTCACAGTGCAAGTAGCTTTGGCAGTGACTTCAAAGAATAATAAAGATGGGGAAAGGCAGCTCACAAGGCTTGGCCTGACCCTAAATATCAACACAGATATCTCCTTACAGACTGAGTCAGATCAAAAAGGTTGCATAATAAATAGCTTATTTGTTAGCACTACACACCTACTCTCATCTATAAAGAGTGAAACATGATATGTTTAATGGCTAAGGCTGGTATCCAAGAATGGATTGGAATTCATCTATTTTAATGCATATTTAAATGAGAATGCTCCATTGAATTAATTTTTTTCTGAATGAACTGTACATAGAGATACAATGCTTCTATTGCAAGTTTTGTTATTTGGATAAATGCATAGAAATAATTTTCATTTCTTAAGAGCAATGAGACACATTAGAAAAAGAGCAATAACTCCAAATAATCATCCTGCTGTCACATGACAATAAAGCACAGAAGCAAACACCTCTGAAAATGTTTTCGTCATATCTACTTGTACATATTGAGTATAGCAAGGAGGAGACAGGATTAAAACTCATGAAATGCAAAAATAAAGCTGTCTGCTCTAAACAATTTCCATTCCATTTTATGGATATAGTGTTAATACCATTACAATTTAAGGAAGTAAAGACATTTAAAAAATATCTTCTATTACCCTAAATTCAAAACTAACTAATAATCTTTAGTCTCATTCCACTCACTAATCCCTAAGAAAGTTGGTGCCAATTAACAGTTTATTGATGAATCAACCAGCCTAGGCATCAAGCAACATGTAAATTTTAGAACTAAATCAAATACCCAAGTTCTAATATAGTACCAAAACACAATCATATATAAATATTTAGATTAATAACATTGGTCCAAACAATGTGAGAAGTCCAGCAAGTACTTGATCTAAAAGGTCATTATTTTTCCTGGCTATCCAGGAGGGCTTTAGGTTCTTGGGAGCAGTCTAAAATAATTTTGATAGCACATTACTGAGTTATCTGCGCAACAAATCAAGCAGTCAGATTTTTTTTTTTTTTTTTTTTTTTTTTTACTATCATCCTCAATTTGCCTGTTCTCTAACCAATATGTCAAGAGTCATCTGCACTCACTGCACTACATCCAAACAGATGCTGCAAACCCTTCAGGACACAATTTTTATCTGTTTGCAAAGTGGCATGCACATCTGTGGTACTATATGAATATTAATTACTGAGTAACATTATACTGACAATCTAAATATAATTTTTAGGGCTCACAAACTATTTAAAAAAATTAATCGCAATTAATTGTGAGATTAAAAAAAATAGTTGTAGTTAATCACAATTTGGATCACACAGTTAAACAATAGTCATCACCCCCCCACACCCAACAGCCTGGAGCTCATGCACCCTGCAGCTCCTCCTCTGCCACCACCAGCAGCACCCAGTCCCAGCTCCAACCCTGGACCACCCTGCGCCTGCTCTGGACTCATGCCTGGCAGAACAGACCAGCCAGAACCTGTGCAAACAGCCCTGATCCCAGCGCACCCTGCACCTGCTCCAGACTCACCCACCCATGCCGAGCAGCAGCGGCAGTGGCTAGGCAGAAGGTGCTGCTTGGCACAAGGGAAAAGTGTCCTTTCCCTTTGCTGCTACTGGGCCCTTCTTGCTGCAGCTGCCCACCCAAGCTCAGACTGCCCTACAGCTCCTCTGCACTGCCACTGCTGCCCTGTTGGGTGTCCCAGAGCTAGGGTTACCATATTTCCAGTTTCAAAATGAGCACACCTGTGGGGCAGTAATATGAATGTGGGGAGCACAGTGATGTGCCAGTCTCCTGCTCCTCACTCCTGAGCCACAGCCTCCTTAGCCCCCCTCACTCCTGAGCCACAGTACCTCATCCCCCAGACTATGATGCTGCCCCTCACTCCCAGTCTACAGCCCCCCTGTCCCTCCTGATGCCCCTTACTTCTGACCCACAACCCCTGGCCCTGCCTGTGCCCTACACTCCTGACCCACAGGCCCTGCCCCCTCAACCCTGCTGCCCACGCAGGTCCCTACTGCCCCCAAAGAACCCCCCCACCTCTTCCCTGCTGGAGGGGCAGGCACCTCCCCAGCCCTGCTCCAGCCTCAGTGCCAACAAGCAGACACAGACCCCCCCCCCCCCCCGCCCCTCCAAGCCTGCAGCTGTTGGGGCTTGTGAGCAGACACATGTGATGCCCCTGCCTACAATACCCCTCTCCCCACTTCCCCCATCTCCAAGCAGCTACTTGCTGGAGCAAACTGAGAAAAAATTCCGGGAAAAAATTCGATGCTGAGCAGATGCAGAGTAAAATCCCAGGCATTTCTTAATATTGGAGATTGGAGGATCCAGAAAGAGGACCCATCTGGGAAAACCTAGACGTATGGTAACACTACCTGGACACAGCAATGACAGCGCTGAGAGGAGCCACAGGGTAGTCTGGGTTCCAGGCGACTGCAGAAAGAAGGTCCCTGCAGCGATGCAGAGAGGGCCCGCTTTTCCCCCATGCTGAGCAGCAGCTTCTGCTTGGCCGCTGCTGCTAGTCAGCACGGGTGAGTGAGTCTGGAGCAGGCGCGGTGTGGGCCGGGATCAGGGCTGTTTACACGCGTTCCAGCTGGTCTGCTCCGGCTGGCACGAGTCCAGGGTTGGGGCTGTGCACGTGGGTTCCAGCTAGTCTAGAGCTGATCAGATCCACTGGGCCAAATCTGGAGCAAGCACAGGACGGGCTGGGGTCACAGCTGTGCATGGAGGCCCCCACCAGTACCACGGGGCTAGGGCCAGCAGTAGCGCAATGTGTGTGATTAATACTCGTTAAAAAAATTAATACCTTAATTTGTTTTTTGCGTTAATCGCATATGTTAACTGTGATTAACTGACAGCCCTAATAATTTTGCATATGGTTTAAACAAAGGAAGTCAAGAGTTCAGTAACAAAAGGAAGCAAAAGCCGAGGGTTTATATACTCTCCTGCAAAGACTTTTTGTCTTTTGAGGAAAGCTCAAAATCCCCTGCCATCCAAGCACCCAGAAGACTGTAAATACATACGCTTTTACCAGAAAATTTACTTAGGCATAGAAATGCTTGCTTTGGAAGTAGGAGACTTGGGTTAAATTCCTTCCTCAGCCTATGGTGGCACAAACCCATATCTCCCACCTCCCAAGAGAGGAACAAACCTGCCAGAGGTGAGGCTCAGATGGGGCCATTCTGCATTCCTATTGAAGCTTGGCCACTGGACAGAAAGAAATGCAAGAATCAAGGGAACCAGAAGCAAAACAAGCAAGAGGGAGAGTCATTCCCATGAAAGGAAAGGAGTCCTTGGTTACTGCTCCTGGGAGGATATTATAATAATGCATCTTAAAAAGTCATGGGGAAAAACACTAACAGTTCTTGGAGCAGGGACATAATTCAGACCTTGCCCCCCTGCCTTCCAATGAGTGTCCTTATCACTGGGCTACTGTCACACTCCCTCTTGATTGCCCTCTCTCTAAGTCCATGTGTTTTGTATTCTTGTTTGCCTAATGGTCCAACTTCAACAGGACTATAGGATGCCCTCATCCAAAGTATGTTATAGCTTGGTGATTAGGGCATTCTCTTGAAAGGTAGGAGACATGGGTTTAAATCCTTACAGGCTGATGATGGCCAGTTATCCCTCTTTCCGAGCAACTGCTCTAACCACTAGGTTTTATCTCTAAAAGTGAACACAAACACCACCCCCCCCCCACACACACACACACACCATTTAACTTTCTTGCCATGAACCATCCAGCTGTAATATTAACAATCTTGAATAGCTAAAATATATAGGAGATTGACATATCAAATGACCGAGAAATGAATTTATATGTATCTTTAGGAACATGGATAAAATATTTCCTTTTTTGTTTAGAGGCTTTTATACATTTTCTCTTTTAAAGTCAAATATACATCTAAACAGCATTACCATGAGCCCTGAAAATATTATCTGAGGCTTATATTTTCTGATTAATATTTCCATATTTTTCCAGTAAGCTTTATTCATTAGAAGTATTATTTTAGTCATATGACTGCATAAGCATCTATTCTGACAGATTTTGTTACATCAGCATTGATGTAGAAACAGTGAGGCAAACTTCTGCTCTAAGTCACATATGGCATGACTCACCAAGTTATTAATTCTAATAAGTACAGCTTTTTGCAAAGGGCAACAATTTAGGAACCAAAAGGTGCACATTTCTCCTTTCATTTCTAGAAGACCTCAGTGCACTATATCGTAGCAGCTCAACACTTGAGCCATCAGAGAAATCCAGGATAAAAAGAGTAATTAGGAAAAGACAATTCATTCTTGGCTTTGACCAATACAGCCATATTGGCTGGTGGCAGATATTTCATAACATAATATCCACTGTGATTTAGTCTCCATCAGCCTGAACAGTGTTTGCTTTTAGACTTTTATCACAGCTGCATCCATAGCAAAGAACTTCTGGATCATCAGTGGGAACTGTTGGGACTGGCATGAAAGAGCAAGCAAAAAAATGCAGATTAAAAAACCGAACAATGCCCAGTTGATGTATTCAACCTGACCCAACCCAGAAAGACAGCTTCATCTTCAGTACAAATCTGCTTAAATAACTGCAAAGGACATCTTAGTATGTTGAAGAACATTGCCGCTATGTGAGCTAACCAGAATAAAACTTGGAAATGACTGACTTTGTTTCTTTTACCGCCACCAACAAAGTGGAATAGTTAGTGGATGTTTTTGTAAAGACTTTTTTTTTTTTTTTTTAAATCTTGAATGTGAAATTAAATTAGTTATTGCTTAAGAAGTATAATCACCATAGCTCCACCCTAAAGCAAATATTACTTTATAATAAGTGACTGCAAGCTGGATTTGAGGTTTCCATTCTACAACCATAGCCAGGAGCTTGTTACAAAGGAACCTCCTTAGAACAGAACACACATTTGCCTTTTGCTGCAGGGGCAAATACTAGACCAATTAAAAAACGGCAGAACCTCGTCTATGTGCGCCAAACTTCTGTTCTGTTATGGGTATAGGCCGGTTTCCAATCACTTACAGTGGTAAAAGTCTAATGTCTGTACCTGGCCCTAAAGGGCTTCTTTGCACATCACTCAAAGCAGGATAAGCACTGGATTTGTCTCTACACACTCCAAGGAAAAGCCTCACTTCAAAACGATAGACATTGAGATAGAAACAGGTCTTCTAGCTCCAAAACCCCATAGCTTACAACAGTTCTGGAGGCTGCTCATTCTGGGCTTTCAGCAGAGGTAACCATTATGGGGAATAAAAAATCCACGTTTGAGTAAAGGAATGAAACATTACTCTGTCTGGCAAGTTTGAAAGGTTCTATTCCACCCCCCCCCCCCCCCCATTTTGTCTTGTGTTTAAAAAGGCAGCTATTTGACACTGCTTGTGGTTTCAGTCAAGTTTCTACAAACCCAGGAAACTAGATTAAGAGGTGATATACTCATGTGATGGCAAAAAATACCTCTCTGGACTCCAAAAGCATCCATGCCTCTATCTTCCTTGGCATGGAAAGCAATATATTGCTCTTAGTCCTCTGACAAAAGAAATACATCCCAAATCGTGTCTCTTAAAGGAAGAGAAGATGAATCCAAACAAACCAGGGGCTCTACAAGCAAATCCTTTGTGCCCTTCTTATGCTACAGTTTCCAGAAGAGGAACAACTTCATGTCCTGCACCCATTACCCACTATATCCAACTCTACATTAACACAATAATAAAAACACACCCTTCACAAAATCCTCTATTTTCTAGCAATATAGTGTATGTCTGTCCAGTTCTCTTAAGCTGATCTATATTTAATATCTGCACCACCCCCAGCTATGGTTAGGTTGATCTAAATGCCTCCTTAGATGACTTACCTTTGATGAGGAGCAAGTTAACCTAATTCAGCAAATGTCTGTGCATGCTTGGGGGACAGCCCCAGGGCTGGGAAAACCCAGCTGCTCACTCCAGCCCTGGAAGTGCACTCTTCATACACCCCTCCCTGCCCCTGACCAGGCTATTTTTAGCCCCCTTACCCACCCATCCCCTGATGGACAACCTTCCCCACAGACCCACCAACCCCCAAAAGAGTGCCAGTCCCCTCCCTAATGCCCCCCCACCCCCAACCTTGAGTTACTTACACCAGGTTCCCAGCACAGCTCCTGATACTGGCAAACATCTGTACATGCCACTCCTAAAGTAAGCCATGTGATAATAGACCAGGTGCAGCAAGTATTTGTATATATCCTTGGCCTCCCACTATCCATTTCTTCTGCATTTCTACAGCCAGATAGTCATTGCTCCTTAAAATCCTATGCAGCTCATGTGTGGTTAGAAGAAAACACTCCAAAATGCTTTAGCTCCCCAAAGTCCATTTCATGTTTTGACCAGATATCCTAACCAGAGGTAGTAGACTCACTCAGTCACAAAACCAGAAGCTACCTATGATTTGGATCAAAATTACAACTACCCATTTAAAAAAGTTGACACTGTGACATGCTAAAGAAGAAATGTGTTCAATGCTCTGGAATAATCAAAGCAAATATTAGGTTGCTTTAAGAGACAGAGAACATTATAGTATCTGTATATAAATTGATGATGAATCCTTACCTGTTCAGTTCCATCTCAAAAATGATACTGCTGCAATAGAAATAGTACGATGGAAGGACTCATAACCTTTTCATATGCACCAAGCCATGCCCTTATGACAGAGGGAATTACCAAAACTATTTTGCTTAGAGACCAGTAATAAAATCAAAGGTATATAAAAAGTAACAAAAGAAAAACAGAGAAAAATGTTAATAAATATTCCTATTAGCATATGCCCATTGCTACTAAAATTAGCACTGCAATACTAAGTTCACTAAAAAAGGTTTTACAAATAAATGGAAATTAGCCTTTAAAATACAGTACTTAGAGGAGCAGAACAAAGTGAACTCAAATAATTATGTCAAGAAAATTATATAAACATTTTTAATCTCCAGCTATACTATCCTTTAATTCAGAACAGAAGTGTGTATAGGATTCCTGTTTTTCACATTTAAGACCTACAAGCTAGTTGACTACCTATGCTACAGGAGAGGCTTTCCTAAAGATGCATAACTGTCTAGTGGGCCAATCTGGGAGTTCCTCTAAAAGGTCCAGTACTATTGAGAACAGGTGAAGGAATACCAGACTTGAGCATCAGACTGATCTAGAGGGGTCATTCTTTTGTTCCTTTAATTAAAAAAGGAGGAGGGAAAAAAGAAAATAAATGTAACCTGAAAGATTTTTAATATGCTTCTGGATATTTTACATGAGATAAATACTGTAACCTTTCCTTTTGTTGCAGAGTGGCATTAGTTCTGTTTCCTTTTAAAAAAATGTTCCATTCAGTTTCTTGACAATGAAAAAGTTATAATGCATGCATTTTAGCCAGTTGACCTTTAAAATGTATTTGTTTGACTCTACCCAGGACCTTTTAATAAGCAAGCATGGATGTGACAGTAGAGGCACTCTTTCATAATTTCTGTTTTTATAATATACATGACTGTGTTCAAGAAGTTATTTTAAAAAACAGTCACAACAGAACAGCTATTGTCATCTTGGGAGCTACAGGTTACCTCCCTCTCCCACATAAGTGCCAAATGTAGGTACAAAGGAGGATCTCTACTTCCTGAGGATCCCCATTTTTTCTTAAACTACTGTCTGCTTCAGCTTGCCTTTTCCCCCAAAATATCTTCATAGATATTAATAGAAGGTCAGTTCAAAAACATAAGACTATTAGAAGCTTTTTGCATCCAGGGAGGATGTTTCCCAAGTAGCAGGCACATTAAACAAAAGGATTAGTTGCATGTAATATTCAAACAAAGAACCTCATTCTTCCCTGTATCTTAAAAAAGCACCTTCAAACAGCAGGAAGACAGTTCTTGGAAAGCTTATAGGAAATTTGCTTAATCCATATTTCTTATAAGACAGTCATGACATTCTTATAGTCACTGGGTTTCATCTATTATGTAAATATCTTACCTAAAAAAATTACAGTATATATTTAAGCATGACATGAAGCGTTTAAAGCCTTCTTTACATAAGAAAGGTGTATTATGTGGGGGAAAACTGCCTTGTATCCACATGCAAGAGCAGTTTTCCCCAAATTATCCGATGTTTCATTCTTTACTGATGCATCTGCTTTGGAAGCAGATGCATTCTCTGAATACAGTTTGTGTGGATGCATCCACAACTCAAATGATTGAATTCAGTTTTGGCAGTCCTTTCACTGCTATCCCATACTATAGTTGCATATTTGCATCAGCTTGCCTATTCATTTGTATGCCCTCTACTGCTACTAGGGCCTCTTGACCAGGTGCTGATTCTCTTTCTAAACTCTGGCATACAGCCAGATTCATCCTTTTGTGATTCCAATCATATGCCTCTTGTAGAGCAGCCACCCCCAGACTTCCATAAGATCATAAGGAGCTGGGCTTGCTCGTTTCCCCAATCTTAAACAGCAGTCACAGGAATTCTAAGATACAGATGAGCACCATCTGAAACAATGAAGGAAAAAGAGGCCTCTTTTTGGGTGCAGTCCAGTGCTGTAGAGTTCTAAGAATACCAGAAACACAGGACCTCTGGCACTGCTTATGAGACCAGAGAGTCACCAAGGATGCCACTAATCTGCTCGAAACAGTACAAAAAGATACCTGGGACCCCTCCTGACCAAAACATTACCAGAGCCAGCCAGCATCTCCTCAATATGAAACCCCATCCCAGAGAGCAGCAGCAACAAATACAGTCTAGGCAGAAGACTCAATCTGACAGTGCTAGCTAAGAGACCTCTTTGAATAAAATGTTACATACTATATTCTCTCTCAACTGTTTAGAGTTCAGAGAAGATTTAAACATCATTGTTCTTGGTATCACTGGGATGCCAACATGAGCTCTTTCACTCTCCTAGCTTTTATTCCTCCTCACCTACATACAACACACACAGTGGACTCAAAAGTGATATCTGTGCTACAGAATTACCCGAAAAACATTTCTTCAAAATATTAAACCTCATGACCCTTAGCCCAATGTGATGTCTCCATTCCTCATTTCTCTTCCCATGCTTCCTAATGCACTCTCCCTCATCTCAAGAAAGTGGTGCCAAAAAGTGGCATTAACCCCCCACAAGATACTGCATGGTGAGAACCTGAACTGGAGCAAAAGCTACAAAAAGATAAAGGGCAGTGGAAATCATAGATTCATAGATGTTAGGGTCGGAAGGGACCTCAATAGATCATCAAGTCCGACCCCCTGCATAAGCAGGAAAGAGTGCTGGGTCTAAATGACCCCAGCTAGATACTCGTCTAACCTCCTCTTGAAGACCCCCAGGGTAGGGGAGAGCACCACCTCCCTTGGGAGCCCGTTCCAGACCTTGGCCACTCGAACTGTGAAAAAGTTCTTCCTAATGTCCAGTCTAAATCTGCTCTCTGCTAGCTTGTGGCCATTGTTTCTTGTAACCCCCGGGGGCGCCTTGGTGAATAAATCCTCACCAATTCCCTTCTGTGCCCCCGTGATGAACTTATAGGCAGCCACAAGGTCGCCTCTCAACCTTCTCTTGCGGAGGCTGAAAAGGTCCAGTTTCTCTAGTCTCTCCTCGTAGGGCTTGGTCTGCAGGCCCTTGACCATACGAGTTGCCCTTCGCTGTACCCTCTCCAGGTTATCCGCATCCTTCTTGAAGTGTGGCGCCCAGAATTGCACGCAGTACTCCAACTGCGGTCTGACCAACGCCCTATAGAGGGGAAGTATCACCTCCCTGGACCTATTTGTCATGCATCTGCTGATGCACGATAAAGTGCCATTGGCTTTTCTGATGGCTTCGTCACACTGCCGGCTCATGTTCAACTTGGAGTCCACTAGGACTCCAAGATCCCTTTCCACCTCCGTGCCACCCAGCAGGTCATTCCCTAGGCTGTAGGTGTGCTGGACATTTTTCCTCCCTAGGTGCAGCACTTTGCATTTCTCCTTGTTGAACTGCATCCTGTTGTTTTCTGCCCACTTGTCCAGCCTATCCAGGTCTGCCTGCAGCTGTTCCCTGCCCTCCGGCGTGTCCACTTCTCCCCATAGCTTTGTGTCATCTGCAAACTTGGACAGAGTACATTTCACTCCCACGTCCAAGTCGCTGATGAAGACATTAAAGAGTATCGGTCCAAGGACCGAACCCTGCGGGACCCCACTGCCCACACCCTTCCAGGTCGAGACCGACCCATCTACCACGACTCTTTGGGTGCGACCCTCTAGCCAATTCGCCACCCACCGGACTGTGCAGTCATCCACATCACAGCCTCTTAATTTGTTCACCAGTATGGGGTGGGATACCGTATCGAAGGCCTTCCTGAAGTCCAGGTATACGACATCCACCCCTCCTCCTGTGTCCAGGCGTTTCGTAACCTGGTCATAGAAAGAAACTAGAGTGGTCAGGCACGATCTGCCCGCCACAAACCCATGCTGGTTTCCCCTCAGCATAATTTGTCCTGCTGGGCTCTCACAAATGTGAGCCTTGATAATTTTTTCAAATACTTTACCAAGGATGGAGGTGAGACTGACCGGCCTATAGTTGCCCGGGTCCTCCTTCCTCCCCTTTTTGAAAATGGGGACCACGTTAGCCCTTTTCCAGTCCTCCGGGACTTGGCCCGTGCGCCACGAGCATTCAAATATTCCCGCCAGTGGCTCTGAAATGACGTCGGCCAGTGCCTTCAGCACCCTCGGATGGAGCTCATCCGGGCCTGCCGACTTAAAGGCATCCAGTTCTTCCAAATGACTCTGCACCACCTCAGCATCTACGCATGGAAGTCTGGCGCCTTGCTGCTGCCTCTCTACAACCCCAGTGAGAGACTTGTCGTGCCCCTCGCTTAGGAACACTGAGGCAAAGAACTCATTGAGGAGTTCAGCCTTGTCCCCTCTATCTGTCACCAATTGCTTCTGCCCATTTAGCAGGGGTCCTATTCCTCCCTGGGTCTTCCTTTTACTCCCTATGTATCTAAAAAACAATTTCTTGTTGTCCTTTACTTGGGTTGCCATCCTCAGCTCCATGGTAGCTTTGGCCCGCCTAATTTCCTCCCTACAAGCACGAGCAGAGGAGGTATATTCATCTTTAGTGATCTCACCCTGTTTCCACTTTTTATGTGCTCCCCTTTTGGCCCTTAGGCTGCCCTGGATTTCTCTGGTCAGCCATGGAAGCCTCCTGGCCCCTTTCCCTCTTTTGCCTCGCTCGGGGATCATCTTGCTTTGTGCCCAAAGGATCGTTTCCTTTAGGCACAGCCACCCTTCTTGGGCTTTTTTTTTTTTTTTTTTTTTTTTTTTAAATAAAATTTAACATTTCCAAACACAATCTGAGTGAGCAAGCAAGGGCCAGGGTTCTTAATTATTCCCAAGCCCTGGTTTCAATCAGTGTTTCACAGCACCTCCATTGGATAATGCAAGGCTAGGCACCATCCTGGCCTCTCCCCTCTCTCTAAACCAGTGGCTTCAATCTTTACCCACAGCACCCTTCATTAGACTCAAGGGCCCCCCACCCCAGAAGATGCCAGCTCTTTAGTTTTCACTCATTTTTTAACTTAAGTAAAAATATTATGAGCAATTCTTCTGTTGCCAAGAACTCAGAAAGACCAATCACCACAGACAGGACAGAGCTGCTTTTAGTACTACTGATTTCCATTTGAAATTTCTAGTTTTTTCTTGCGACTCAGGTTTGCTGCAGCCCCCAGTTCGGAATCAAGTTCTATACCCTTTTCGACATCTGATGCCTTCTCTAGGTCATGAATACCACTATCCAGAATGCCAGTCTCCATTGCCCATCCCCGCCCCACAATGTCATTTTTCTCCTGGCTGCTCTTTATTCCTTAACAGCTGGGCCTGTGGGGAAAATGGGAATTTTTGACCTCTGTCTTGTTCAGGTAAAACTTCCAAATTGTACTTTGAAAACAAATGCTTAAATGTAAATCAATCTTCTCAGTGTACTGTATTATCTATGATTCGCCTTATGGTGGCGACTTCAAGTTCATTAACAGCAAGGCCTAGTATTAGAGATAGTAATTTAATTCCCTTAAAATGCAGCTTTCCCCTGAGCAGTGCACACAGAACACCCCCCATACCACTGCGGTGTACTGGCACCCAGAAGCTGGGGTGACAAGGTTAAGAGCCATCAAGTTCTCTTTTCAACCCAGAGAACCAAAGGGCAAATCTTGACTATAACAAGTGCAGTATAATGGCAATATCCGCTCCCCGCCCCGTTAGCTCCAGTGGAGGCATGTTTTAGCGCCTATATTGACATGTTGGGGCCGAGACAACAGAACTGGCAGCACCCAGCTGTTGGAAGTGTTGCTTCACAGCCTTCTTGCATCAGGCCAGGCTGGCTCTGGATCATGCTCTTCTCAATACTTCACTTGCTACCCACTTAGGCAACGAACTCTACATTTAGTTTGAAGAGGGTGAGGCGCCAGATGTTTGGCAGGAGCTAGCATTTAAACAGCTCTTAAAATCTGGCAAGCCTTAAGCTTGAGCAGTTGTTGCCTTTGTGCACCCCAGAGCCTAGAGATTTCCACAGCAGTGAACTAAACCAATGAACCATTTTCCACCCAGAAAAATGCTAAATTCATTGTTTTTCACTAGAGGAAAAAAAAATAAAACAACTCTCTTGTTGCAAAGCACCGAGTAGACCCCGAAGAGCTCAGAGTGATTTCAACTCCCTGAACTCCTCTATGAAATCCCATCTCGTACGTCACCGGTGCCCACCTAACAAGGGTAACGCTGTCTGGCACCTCACAGAAGCCTGAAAAGCAGCACCTGAGGGCGCTGTGCACCCTGCCCCAGCATCCAACTGAAGTACAAAGGTTTGCTTCAGTCATTTTGGGACCTGCTACCTTTAGGTCCTGACTCCTGATCCTATTTCAATCCCCTGGCAGCTTTTGTCTCATTGCTGCAGTTTAATTTATTAATTATCTTTAGCAGGTGATTTATGAAAGCACCCTCCTTTCAGTATCTGCCCTTGCAACGCAGTGCTTCAGCCCCCAAAACGCCGGGACCCGCTTCTCAGCCCAGCACCCCAGCCCACGCCGTGCCCGCATGGCGCATAATATTTTGAATGCAGTTTGATCAGTGCCCTAACCTTCTACTTGCCTTCCCATTTCATGAAGAAAATGCCCAAACTAGGCTATAGAAACATTTCAAAATGTATAGTGATTACATGACATTCACTGCCATATTTAATCACACACTCAGTATTGTTAGCCCCCTGGGTAGAGCAATTAGAGCAAAAAGACTATTTATTTAACAGTACACTTTGTGTTAATCTGTAGATGTTATATAAAAGAGAGCGATTAAGGAAAGAACAAGGCCCTGTTTTGGTGCATCCCATTACCAAGCAGTACAGCCTTCCCAGGTGTGCCTTTATAGACAGTGTTTCCCTATTGTTCCTGCACCAGCTAGGAGAGCACATTTGGGAAACATACTGTTGAATCATAAAAGGGAATCAAAGTCACTGCAGTTACCTTGTCTGACATCCTGCATGGCACTGAAGGGAGAGGGAGGGAAATGGCATTGGGGATACAATCTTAATGTAAAAAGATTACCAATGATAGGAAATTCACCCCAGCCCTTAACACCATGTTCTAATTAATCATCATTACCATTCAAAGTTTGCACCCTATTTCTCATCAGAACTTGCCTAATTTCAACTTCCAGACATTGGATCTTGTTATGCTTTTGCCCGCTTCTCTGATGCGCTATCACCAAAGTTTTGTTCCTCATTTAGGCGCTACCAGGCTGATCAAGTCACCATTTACCATGTCCTTGATAAACTAAACAGACTGAGGGTCCCAGGACTCTCGTTATAAGGCACGTTTTCCAACTCTTTAAGCACTCTCATAGCTTTCCTGTAAGATCTCTCATTTTAAAAGACATCTTTCAGTTGTAGACACCAAAACTGGATAGAATATTCCAGGAGAAGTCACACTAGTGCCCAAACCAGTAGTAATATAACCTTCCTATTCCTTTTAGAAATTTATCTTCATACACTCAAGGATATCATTAGCTCTTTTAGCCACAGTGATGAAAAAGAAGCATGTTCAGTAAATTATCTGCCACGGTCTTCAAGTCCTTTTCAAAATCACCGCTTCCCCATATAAAGTCATCCTTCCTGTAAATATGGCCCACGTCTGTCCCCTGGATGTATGCAATTGTCAAAGACCCTTGTATTTGTTTTATAATGTTATATGCATCTTTATGGATGTGTTTATGTCTAGTCCTAACTAAAAGATATTTTCTAGAATAAACAAAGACAAGGGGTCTTTAGTGAAAGTCCCAAATACTGAAACAATGCAGGAAAAACACTTATTTCAAGTTTCAGCCTCTACGGGAAGAACAGAAAGGCTAGTTGGATCTTGTTCGCAATGGCCTAAGCCAACATAGGAGCTGATACTGTATAAAATGACATACCTAATCCAGACGAGAGAGATACCATAGGAGAGCTACAATCTCTTGCTTGCCAATTAACAGAAGACAGCCCTCCTGGAAAAAAAAAAAAGTACTTTAGGCTTGCCAGTTGTGTGTGGAAAAGGGATAATTGCTTGGGAAGCCCAAAACACACACATACATAAATTGGCTTTGGTCTTGTATTTCTCTGAAATGCCTTTATTCTGAATAGGTAGTACTTTGCTTTAAAAAAAGCTGGCTGATCTTTGGATAATTCTGCCATTACCCCAAAGAGACCAGCACCAAAGGTGCTAAACTGCTACTAGACCTACTGCTATCTGGCAGGGGACTGCCCATGAACAAGTTACTGAGATGCACAAAGCCAGATTTACTGCACATCAGAATCTCCACAATAGGAGCATGGGTAAGAGGCTGCACATGGGCTAAGTGACAGCTAACTCAGTTTACCCCATTTTAGCAATGGCCTTATCTGGAGCAGAGAATCATGGGATTCTGACCCAGGAAAGACAACTGTTGGAGGTCTAAGACCTGTGCTATTTGCTTCAGAGGAGACCGCAAGGGACCCAACGGCGCAGGTAACAAAGGAACTTTGGTAGCTATGCTGAAAATTTGCAGGGCTGTCTATATCCCTAATTTGCCCTTTAAAAAGGAGCAAACACATAAGAATTTCCCCTAACATTTAGGGACATGTCTTCAATATAGGCTCACTGGATCTTGCCCCTTGGTGGTAAAGAGCTGACGCAATGGAATTCCAAAGTGAGGAAAAGACAATACTACATCCTTGTTCACATAGACAAGCGAAATAAGGCAACAGAATTTTGTGCCCTCTCTTCCCACTCCTGACAGAAGTGTTTATTAGTGCCTGGAGAAGAGAAAGAGAGGAGAGAGAGAGAGCACCTGTTCACAAGACTGTGACTACATCCCCGCAAAACAGCTAGGAGAATGGAAACAGGTTTCTTTTGACCCAGGGTGACCAAGATGAGAAAGTAGGAGAAAGGGTTGTCAAGGAGCAAAACAACAGAAAAACAATGTGTAGAGTGATGGCAAAGTAATGTAAATGTTGTAGGATACAACACTGTGATGACTAGCACTCCAACTAACCATGTTCAACCCTGAGAAACATTCATGTTAGGAGGACCTTTCTACAACCTTCCAGACAGCTATAGCTACTTGTTTCTATGCTGAAGGTTACTCTTGTTTTGATTTTGTCCAACCAATCATTGAGTTGGTGAGCCCAGAACAGATAAACACCATTCAAACTCACACTATTAAGCTGTCAACATCTATAATGGTAAATATATATGCAGCCAATCAATGCACTGTCACAGACCAATTCTAAGAATATTTTTACTAACCATGACAAGGACAATCATCTGCCACCTTTGAATGCAGTACACAATGCACCAAGTTCTTGTGTTTATGGTCTCATACCACAATTAAAAAAAAAAAAAAAAAATAGAAAACCAAACTTTATCTTCACCGCAAAAGCAGACCTCCTGCTCTAGTATGTACCCTTGGCAAAATCTCCACATGTGGCAAAGTCTAAAGTGAGACATGCAACATGAAAGAGCAACTGCATCACTTGCTAAAGATAAACATTAGTGACACACCACATGTGTGGGCTGACAGCTCCAAGTCTCATAACAGAAAGTTATGAATAAGGTTCTCTCATGTATATATCATGCTTTTATGAAAAGGGATGAATTAGAGGTAGAAAAGCTGATTATGTAGTCTAGACCCCCTGTCTGTTGCACAGAATTGTTCTCAGAGATTTTTGCCCCCCAAAGAATGACAATTAGAAGTTGGGTTGATACATTTGTAAAACCTTGTGCAGCAACAATAAATAAACACTGTCCTCCAAAACAGCAAGATTTCAAACAAGCAGGCAGTCTTCATTTAAATCACCCTACCTGCCTACTATCCTTGATAACATCTCCTACCTTTTGGGGGCAAATAGTTATGAGCTAGTGTAGCAAAATAAAACTTTCTATTCATTCTTAGAGCTCATCAGAGATTTACTACTCATCTAAGCGCTTAGCAAATAGTGGCCATAAATGTAAGCTGATCATGATCCACTCTGAAATGCACTAAAATCTGATAAGCCATCACTTCACCAGCAAGGAAATACGCTTGCTGCATGCTTTTAGCTAAGTGAGGGAAGAGCAAAATGTCGCATAAGAGGTTTTTTGCTCTCCACAGAGATCAGGCAAAAGTTCAACACACATCTAGGTACTGGAACAGTTGTGGCCAAAGTCTCTAAGACAGCATCTGTTTTATAGCAGGGGTCAGCAACATACAGTCCACAGGCTGGATCTGACCCATGGAGCTGGAGGGCTTTGCCTGTGCCAGGGCCAGGTAGCTTCCAGCTGCACCTGTGCCACTGCTGCTTCTCCCTGCCCTCCCAGCTCTGGCCTAAGTGGTTGCGTAGCTTCGGCAGTATGTCTGTAGAGGGCCTTGCCTGCACCTGAGCTGAGCCAGGCAGCTAGGAACTGTGCCCACAGCATTACTGTTCCTCGGGAGCAGTGTGGGTGCAGCTTTCCAGCCAGTGGGGAATTGCACTGGGGCTCGGCATCTGTAAACTGTGTCCATACTGCCCCCCACTTCTCCCATCCTCTCCCCCAGCTGTGGCATGTGTGCAGATTCCAGCTGTGCCAGTGTTGCAGCTGTAGGGGAGGGAACAAGAAGCAGCTGTGGCAGTGGATATGCAGTTTGTGGATACCTGGTCCTAGCACAGCTCCCCACTGGCTGGAGATATCATGGCCAGGGAGCAGGGGACTGGGAGAAGCAGCGTAGATGCAGCTTCCAGCCGCTGGACCTCAGCACGGGCACAGGGAAAGCCCCTTGCTGCTGACTGCACAAGTTGCCCAGCCCACATTGGACCTGGGTTGTTCCAGCCCATGGCTTGTAAAAGGTTACTAGCCTCAGAAATATGAGTAGGCAACACTTTACTTGGTGCTGCCCACCATCTTGCCAGGCACAGAAATCATCTGGCAAGTGAAAGATTCTGTTCTAGTAATCAACAATGGCACAGCAAGTACGTTTAGTTTGCAACAGTCAGGGTACAAATATGAACAAGATGCAAAGCTGACATTAAGATACATTTAATTGTTTTATCCTCCTGTATTCTTGCTTCAGATAAGAACCATGTACAGAATGTGTGTCCCTAAGTGCTGTGGTGGAAGGGGGGAAATCAAAATCCCAAAGCCCCTCATTAGTCTAACAGGCTAGCCAAAGCAGTCCACAGCATGGTCTTGGTCTTCAAGGCCCCCTCTACATGTTACAGATATCACACAATTAACTGGTTAATTGTGCAATTACCTTGAGACCAGCTACACTTGCAAAGTAGCAGTCATACCATAAACAGCTCCAACTAGCTATAAATCTAGACCTCAAAGATGTGTACTAACATAATAGCTAGTTGCTATAGAGTATTAATTTGCAGGTGCAGCAGGGTCTCCCCTAAGGCTAGGAGCCCCATCAGCCAGCAGGGCCCCTGGCCACAGGAGTGCACAATGCCCAGTCAGGGCTGTGAGCCCCACAGCCGAGGAGACTCTCTGCCCCAGCAGCTGCCAAGACCCAGAGCCCTGCAGCTGCTAGCGGGATCCAGCAGTATGCCTCCGGTACCAGGACACAGTTGCAATCTTCCAGCATGAAACCCACAGAGTTGAAAGGTCACAGCTGGGAGCCCTTCCTGAGGGCCCTGTGGCTGGGAGGTTTCTTCTTGCTGGTGCAAAGGAAGCCTGGGATCAGGCTCCCCCTGCACCAGCAGTAAAAGGGATGGGATCTAATGCACAATCCCACAATCACACCTCCTACTATGCATGTGTAGCATGGCAGAAGGTGTGTTTGTGTGGATTATGCATTAGATCCCATTGCACCTTAATCTGCAAGTTTAGAGGGGCCCCAATGCTACCAAGTGGCTGCATCTTTTGATTTTATTTTTCAAGAAGCTGGCCAAAGTTCTTGAATGGATTTATACCGTTTGTTTCTATTGCTGCTTTTGCTACTGCTGGTAATTTTATTGCAAAAAACAAAAAAATACTTATAGAAATTGCTCTCTCACCTCCCAAGTGGACTTTAAATTCCACCCTTTATTCACATAATTCCTAGCACACCACCCGTTCTTTCACCTTCTCATACTCCATTCCAATTAAGATGTCTGAACAGACAGCTCATCCCCAGTGAAGTATTTTCAATCAGCTAAAAGTCTCCAAAATGGCTATGTCAAAAGAAAAATCACATATACCCGCCCTATGGATGGTACTCCTTTGGTCTATAATCACTTCTACATAATCATCCATGCCCTTTGAAATCTCCCTTTGGTTTACTTTTTACTTAGGTAAAGAGACTATATTATAGCCAATCTTGTGTCATTACTGAACCTCTGATTGCCATCTTCTGAACCGCTGTAGTTTCATTCGTTTTGTGGTTAAAGCTGCATCCAGCAAAAATATTTAAGTCCTAATAGTGCCAGGCAAGTCGGGCATATATAAAGGGTATCTAGCATATACAGAAGACTGTGTCCCCCTGCAATGACATCATTGCAAAGTTAGTTATTCTGCCCATCTCTTCCATACTTCTCTCTCTTATGGTGTAAGTCTTGCAGTATCGTCTTTTCATCCTCTTCTTGATAATTTTTCCATTTTTTATATTGTCAAAATAATGTCATTTTTTTCTTACAAGGCGCTTCATATGCATTTGTCTTGATAAGTCTGATGGCTCATGCATTGAGCAAGTAGTGAACATACTTCTAGCCTGAGCATGCCTCAGCCTAAAAGCACACTAGTCTGAAAACCATTAATTACCAAAATAGAATTAAATCAAACTCACAGGGTTGAATTGACCCCAAAGATTATCTAACACTTGTTGCATGCTGTGAGCATGTTATCTTGCTGTTAGTTATTTTAGTTGCATTTAAATCTTGTCCTCCTACAGGAGATCCATGTATGAATTTAACCAAGATAGGTCAGGTTGTCAGTTGAAACTTTTCACTTATGGGGCACTAGAAACAGGCAAACTCATGGAGACCAAGTGATGACTCATCACTAGTGACTAGTAACTCATGAGTCATCACAGTAGTAACAGTGAACAAACATTCAGTGCTTTGATGCTTTTCTAAGCAAAGACAATGTAAAGGAAGACACTCATTTGAAAAGGAACTGCTGTTCCAGGTTATTTTGATTATATCACAGCTTGAGAAAGAAACTCCTACCATGGCTTCAGTATGGCCAACTTCCACATCTGGAAACATCATTAATATTTTGGTGAACTAACCATTTGTTGAGAGATATTTCACTCAGGCCTATTCACAACCCCACAGGGTTTGTTTCCTGTGGACATTAGGATGTTCAGACCTTATTACTTAAATAATCCAGAAAAGCATAATTTTAGGATGCTGTGTTTGAACACTTGCCAAGAAGAATTTTTGGTTCACAACTTACTTCCAGTACATACATTATCCAGTCACACAGCGCACACACAAACTGATTTAAAGGTAATAAATCCATATTACTGCATAGTGAATATTCACAAAAAACTATCTGAACAAGATGCAGCCAGAACTATAAGCTAAACATAATAATAAATTATGAAGAGTGTCATGATCTGTTCATGAACTTATTGGGGCATTGATTGCACTTGTTGAAAAAATTGTTGTGAATTATTTGCTCAGTGGAGTCTTCCCTGTTATGTGCTAAAGCACAACTAATGTCATCAACTTGGCGATCGAACACCTGTAAAAGGCCTCCCAATCAGGATTACAATGCCAAAGACCTTTTTCAGGGCCAAACTTCTCGGAACGTGGGACCATAACTACATTTGTGCCACTTAAATGGGGAGAGCCTAGCAAGGCCCAAATGTGATTTCTTGGGGTGACTCCTCAAACTCCATAAGATTAATGTGCTACTGCTTCAAGAAACCCGTATAAAATGAAAGAGCCTCAAAAATGAAGATCCCAGGATTTCTGCCACTCAAGCCACCACCATGGCAAACACAGACTAGCAAAGTATGTGAAATCCAGTCTTAAAGATGTCACCAAAACAAATCTGGAAAACAATACACCTATAGCTATCACCATTAAAATTCAGGATGGATTCATGATAAATATATATAAATCTCCCAATGCCACATGGATTCCAGGCACACTGCCTACCATTAACCATCCAGCAGTTTTTGCCAGCAATTTTAACAGTCATCACATGGCTTGGGGCTACACAGCTGACAAAAACTGTGGAGAACAGGTCGTTGAGTAGGCAATGACAGAAAACCTGAATCAGGGGAGGGAGTATGTCTCCATCTGGCTCCCCCCAGTCCCTTCCCTTTCCCCCACCCTACCCCTTCCCCCCCACACACACTTACCTGCTGAGTTGTGTGTCAGTGCTTGTGTGCATTTGTCTGTGTCTGCCAGAAAAACTCCTGTGGGAAGCTGGCTGAGGGAGGGGGAGGTTTTGGGGAAAGCTCCACATGGAGTGTTTGCCTGGCCAGTGGCACATGGACCTGGAGCGGCTCCATTGGCCCAAGGGGCCTCTGTGCCTCCATATGCGGCTTCCCTGCAGGGCCGACAACACACTGCTCTGGGTCCACACAGGTGGGCACTCCATGTCTTCCCCCAACACCTCCCCATTCCCCCAGCCAGCTTCCCCTCCATCCCTGCCCCACAACTCTCAAGCCCCACTTTCCTCACAGGCTCCAGAAAGAACAGTGAGCCTGAGCCAACCCTTCTCCTTTCCCCTCCAGACAGGGCTGGGGGTTTCCCCATCCTTTTTGCAATTAGCTCTTGCAGGCTGGAACTCTGCCAGCCTGCAGAGCTCTTTGCAAAAGCAGGAAATCCGTGGGTTTCTCTGCTAAAAGGTAACATCTGTTTTTTCTCTGATAAAAATGGGAAATCCGTGGTTTTCTCTGTTTTCTGTGGGAAACAGAAAACCCAGTTCCCTGCTGATCATACATCCCCAGAGGCTATCAGGTGGATTACACTCCGTGTTGCAGTGAACAAAGCAAATCTCTGTTCCAGGAATTCTCGACCTCAGGAAACCTGGAGTGTGACAAAGCTCTCGACTTTGCTAAATGAATCCAGAAGACAAAGAATGACCAAAGCAATGGAGTCATTAGACTTCCCACACTCAAGCTGTAAAGCTCAGAGCATCCTGAGACACTTAGAAGCGGCACTCATCATCAACAAATAAGACCATCTTGGCCAAAAAGGATGCCATTGGTTGGCCAGACTCTTCTCTGACAATGGCCACAAACAAAATTCCCAAGATATGGCAACAAGAGAAGATCGTTGCTATTTCAAAACCCAGAAAAATCAACCACAGACCCAAAAAACTCTGCTTTGTACAACATATAAACTTCTAGAAAAAAATGCTACTGGCTTGCATGTCTTCCATCTTTGAGAAGGTTATACCAGTTGAACAGGCTTGGCTTTTGCCTTGGATTCACTATGTATATTGAAGCCAGATACTAGCGCAAAGAGATCATAGGAGCTGCTTTCATCGATCTATTAGCTGCCTATGATACTGTTTAGCAAGCTGACCTCCTGCTGAAGGCGTCAAGGGTCATCAGGTGCCAACAGACCCTCCACCTCTTGTCAGTGCTCCTGTATAACCAGCAACATTGTGTACATCTAGGGAACACTGTCAGCAGAACCCATCTACTAAAGAATGGTTTTCCACAAGGATCAGTACTTGTACCAGTACGTTTTAATGTATACATAAGTGATCTTCCTGTCACCACCACCTGGAAATTCAGCTATGCTGATGACCTGGCACTTGCTACTTAAAGAGAGACCCAGGCTGAAGCCCAGACAGATCTTTGCAAAGACCTCAAGTTACTTGAAGAATATTTCACGTATTGGAGGCTCTGCCCAAATCAGAGGAAAACTGTCATTACATCATTTTATCTAGGCAATGCACCCACCAACCTAAAACTCGCCATCACCGTCTGTGGAGAAGAGGTTACACATGAGAAGTTCCCAAACTACCTCAGCGAAACTCTCGACTGGAGCATTGCCTTTCATGATTACCTACGGAAAGTTGCTAAAAAAATGATAGCACAAATTAACCTTGTGTATAAACTGACTGGAGCAACATGGGGAGCAAATGCAACCACACTTTGAACAGCCACTTCAGTACTTGTTTTCTCTGCAGCAGAATATTGCTCCCCAGTCTGGAACAAAAGCATGCACATAAAGATTGTTGATACACAGTTAAATGCAGCTATGCAGATTATACCAGAAACACTAAAAAGTACACCATTGCCATGGCTTCCAGTCCTAGCAAGCATTGGTCCCTCACAGCTCTGCCATGATGCCGCATGTGTAAAGGAATACCATAAGGCCACCAGTAACCCAAACCTCCCAATCAATAAGGACATCACTATGCCAACACCAAATAGGCTCAAATCTAGAAAACCCTTCTGGAAATATGCCAAGAAGCTCTATGATGATAACAAGAGCACTGAAGAACAATGGAGGGAAGCCTGGGCAAATACCAGCCTGCTACAAAAATACATAGTCTGCAACCCTACAATCCTCCAGCCAAGATTTGACCTACCAAGAAAGATTTCATCCTTTTTGACACGTAATGGAAAATGTGGGCACCTGCTCCATAAATGGAGAATCAGAGTCTGGGTTGCGATTGTGGTGCAATTTTTCAGATGGTGCTACACATTGTAAATGACTGCCCAATTAGATCATTTAATGGCAATCTTAAAATTAAAAAAAATAAAATTAAAAAAAATCAATCCATGCAGCTACCCCCTGAAGCAGTTGGTTATCAAATTTAGATATTAATCTATGAATGCTGTAATTCTAAAATGTCATACAAAGATTTGCTCTGCAAGCTCCTACCAGACTATTATACTAGCATTTTTCCTAATGCAGTGCAACAGTTTTGTTTTGTTTTGGCTTGGTTTGCCGTATCACAGAGTTTTTGTGGGTAGTAATTAAGGATTTTTTCCAAGAGTGGAGTGGATTTGCCTTGTAAGGCTAGGATTGATTCCCTAGAGCTAAGTAACTTTTTCTGCTTTTATTATTGGGTGTATCCAAGAGCCAGAGCCACCACCTCCAAAATTGACAACAAATAGACTTGGCTTTTGCCTTCCCTTTAGAGGAGTCCAGCATTTTCTCTGTGGAGAAGACAGCCCCCAAGAACCTCAGATCCAACTTCTGAAGGACCATTTCCAACTCTGGATTCAAACAGAGTATGTGGATCCACAATCTGGGAAACCACTAACATAGTACTATGTAAACCATCTATCAGGTGCTGGCAGCAAAGAGAGCTGGTTTCAACTGTATAGGAATTCCTTCTGAAAAGTTCAATAACTAGCTCTTACCCCTATCCAGAAACCCAGGAAAACTAAACCATGTCATCTGAATGCTCTAGATCAGGGGCAGGCAATTATTTTGGGCAGAAGGCTGCTTATTGAGTTTCAGCAAGCCATTGAGGGCTGCATGACAGGCAGCCCAGGGCAGATTAATATTAATTTTCTAAATTGTTCAGGGGCCCCGCGGGCCAGATAGAATGGCCTTGCGGGCCGCATCTGGCCCACCCCTGCTCTAGATGGATAATTTTCCCTGCTTGCAAACCTTGAGTTCAGAGGTCAAGGGAGAGAAGAGAACTTTATTGTGAAAGAAGGAGTTATAAACCTGAAAAAAGAAGCAGCAGCGAAGTCAAGAGTATCCTTACTTCCTCTCTCTCAAGACACAGAAGTAATACCCTTGCTTCAATCTTCCTTTCACAGTTGTGAATAACTAATCAGCCACGTCCCTCCCTTTTTGCACCACATTCACAGGTTGTTGCCCAGGGTTAAAGGCATCTGAAACTTAAGCAGTCCGTCTGGCTCAAGAAGAAGTGCTATAGAGGGTGCTCTAGGGGATCTACCATGTAACCCAAGCAGAGACTGCAGCTATAGTGCCGAGTAAGGAGACTCTAGTCCTGCAGCCAGTCTTTAGTCCAATCCACCTCAGCTAACAGTTCAGGTCTGTCCATTACCTGCAACAAACCACAGCCTATACCCGTGGTTCTTAGCCTTTTTAAACTCAAGGCACCCTTTGGAAAATGCCAGCTCTTAGCTTTCTCTCATTTTTTAAATATGGAAAAATAATCAAGCAATTGGTTGGTTGAAAAAAAAAACAAAAACAAAAACCTGAGAAAGACCACAACAGATCATAATGATTTGATACTGAGGATTCTCATTGGAAATCTCTGGGTTTATCTTTTGAACCACATGTAGGCATTTGCACACTCAGTATTGTGCGACGCCCTTAAAATTATCTCAGAACAGCCCAGGGTGTCATGGTACCCTTATTGAGAAGCACTAGCCTACAAAATATGCCAAGTCTGCATCAACAGTTCCTATCCAGATGGGGCCTTTAACAGATTCCTCAGTACTAATAAGACCCTCCCCAGCAAAAAGTGAGGACACCTCTTGCTGCCATATTTTGCTTGTTCAGGCAGTTTTACCCAACCAGGCCATGTTGCCATATTGTCAGGGTAATCCATCACCTCAAAAACACATTCTATAGTTTTCTTGCCTTTCATCACGTGACAGGGACAAGAGAGTATGGGGATTCACAATCTCAACTAAAGTGTGACCAAAATGCTACAAGCCAACCATTAACCAAAATGCAAAAGAAGCCTAATCCAGTTATGTCCCAACGCTAACAGATAACAGTAAAGAAATTTCTTCCCTACAGAGACTCTACCTAAAAAGTTCCTGAATAGCTCAGAGTGCAATTTTCCCTGTACATCAGAGGTCAATGGGAAGCTCCCTATTCTTTTAGGCTTCAGGCCACAGAGTATACAATTACATTTTAAACTGTAATTTGTGAGATACTGTGTATAGTCATTTTTTCTCATTGGTTTAATTTCCTTGCCCTGCAGGGATGATAGAGCTATTTTATCATTTCATTCTCTTCCCAAGATAATTTATCCCAGTCTTAAGTTTGACCTTCAGTTTTTCTCATGAATAATAAGCCAGAGAATGCATGCAGTCTTCAGAGTATCAGACTCACCCTTCAATAGCTTTTTCAGGCCTTCTTAACAATTCTGCGGCCTCCCTGACTTCCTGGCAACCTCTTAAAGATTTTAAGCATTTCTTATTGTTTAGCCAACAGTTTTTTGGGTGTATTGCTTTTATTAATTTTTGCCTTTGGTTATTTATTGCCTGAATACCACTTCCTCCAGCCTCCTAAATCAATCCTAATTCCCATTTCAAGTCATTGTCCCTTCATTATTTCAACTATCTGTTTACCTAGGGATTTCTTTCATTTCAAATCTCACATATGCACGCACACACACAAGTAGAAGAAACCATGGAATATGACATTTCTTTTTAAATTGCAGAGGTGGGGGCTTATCACCAGCTTCTCTCTCAGGAGCTCTCTCATGGTTTTGCTTAGTATAACTCAAGGTTTCCCAATTGAAAGGAATTAGTAATTGGTATTCCTTGTTCCTTAGAGTTCACTTATACAACATAAAGCAGAAAAAAATCCCTACATACATTTAGACCACAATTTTGCAAGCTCTTCTGCATGGGTTTGACCAAGCATTGCAGCTAGATGCATCTAAATTATATTCACTGGTGATACTGTTTTAACCTCTGTCTAAGTCAATATTTAACTGAAGAATTAAATTGATGAGATCTTCCAGAACTCAGCCCTTATCTTCCATATATCCATAAATAGGGAACATGTACAGAGCTAAATGATGCTAGCTTTGTATGGCACCTAGGTATACATAGATGCTAGGGTCAGAAGGGACCTCAACAGTTCGAGTCTGACCCCCCTGCTTAGGCAGGAAAGAGTCAGATGACTCCAGCCAGATGCCTATCCAGCCTTCTCTTAAAAAGCCCCAAAGCAGGGGAGAGCATCACCTCCCTTGGAAGTTCATTCCAAATTTTGGCCACCCTTACCATGAAGTTTTTCCCCGATATCTAGCCTAAATCTGCTCTCTGTCAGTTTGTGAACATTGCTCCTTGTTAGCCTACGAGGCGCCCTGGTGAACAGAGCATCTCCGATCCCTTGCTGCATCCCCCTAATTAATTTGTAGACAGTCACAAGATCACCTCTCAGCCTTCTCTTGTGGAGGCTGAATAGGTTCGGGTCCATTAGTCTCTCCTCATAGGGCTTGGCCTGTAAACCCTTAACCATATGAGTGGCCCTCCTCTGGACCCTCTCAAGGTTATCCACATCCTTCTTAAAGTACAGCACTCAAAACTGGACGCAGTACTCCAACTGCTGTCTGACCAATGCTGCATAGAGGGGAAGTAACACCTCCTTGGTTCTATTCATCATGTATCTGCTGATGCATGATAAAGTGCAGTTAGCTTTGCTGATGATTTCGTCTCACTGATGACATGTTCATCTTGGAGTCCACTAGTTAACAGTTAACATGTATTATCTTAATGTTAACTGGCACTAGTAATGAGTAAAGCGAGTGATATAAACCCACCAAGCTTCTTAAGTGTGGACTCTGATCCCCAATCTACCCTGAAATTCATACGGCCACATTTTCACAACTGTTTTTAGCTAAATTACCTAAATTCAAGATGGTATGGGATTGCTACAATCCTGTCTTAATCTGCCTGTGCTGACATACCCTGGGAGAGAGTCACATACTATAAAGTTCAAGGTCATGAGCACAAATATGCAGTGCTATGCTCAAATCCCAAAGAGCAATGAATCCCAACAGCAATCATCACTGCCTCTCTTAATTCTAACTTCTTGTATGTAGGGCAGCAATTTTCCTCGTTACCAAGAATACTGAAAACTGCTACAGACATAGCGAAGAATATGAAGAAATGTTGAAACTTTTCCACCAGAAGATCTTCCCTTCACTGCAAGTCCTTGCCCCGCCCCATGCCAAGTATCAGCCACTTTACAGGGAGGAGCTTTTGTTTCATGGGAAGTTTCAGTCTTATCAAATATGTCTCAAGTTGGATGAAATAAAAAATAACCAAATACCCTACAAAAAAAAAGCTTTGAAAAGAAGTTAGGGATTAAAAAGGAGCTTTTCAATAAAACAATATTGAAGGCAATAGGTACAAAACCAGCATTGCAACAGCCCAAATAAAACTGCCTAGCATTGAAAACAAAGAAATTTGAGCCTTTTCTAGTGTACACAAGGAAACTCTGTTTGTAATCTGAATGAGCAAAGAGAGCATTTTGGATTAGTGAAACTCAGCTATTAATCACTCTTCTCTCTGGGAAATTGCAAGGTTTTCACACATCTATTAGCTTTCTTTTGCAGGGGGAAAAAGTCATTACAAACATGGATGAGTCTTAGTAGTTTTGAAAAATCCTATACCATCCTATTCAGAGTCTAATGTCAAGGTAATTGGAATTAGTTTCTTGCATATGTGGTTTGAAGATTTTCTTAAACTAAAGCTTTCACAGTCACAGCTAAGTATTTTCAATAATTGAAGTTTGCAAGGACCCACATGGATTTTACAGCTCAACTTGTAAGATAAGAGATTTAATCCTTTTTGTCCATTCCAGCAGACTCCCTCTCCTATATTAGCAGATGTTTTGGGTCTGTTATGAATTAAGTGTTATTCTACAGCTATGCAAAGAAGTCACCACCATCCCACCCTGCAGTTTCTAGCTAGCCAGATAAATTCATGTTTTGATTTTGAGAAGTCTGTAGCTGTTCATATATAAAGAAGCATCTGCCAATTGGGCTCTGGAATGGGCTGCTTCATCCTTTGCATACAGGTTTGCATAACTTCTCCTGGAAGACTTTTCTAAAGTATGTAAAACATTAATATTTCTTTTTTCATACTGAGAAACTAAGCAAGTGAGTTCAGGGGCTGATCTGGGTATGGAGAGGAAGCTTTATCAACAAAGAAATCCAAACTGCTTGGAATATCTCTTCTGCCGTTCTGACCACATAGTCATGCTCACTTTCAAACTTCCTCTCACAACTCACCTATTTCCATTGTTTTTACCTTTGGCTCCCATCCCAGTCGCACCAAAGTTTGGGAAAGGCAGAACAAAGGTTATCTGTTCTACCTTAAATCTGTTCAACCGTAAACCCTTTGTGTTATGACACAGTTTACTTACAGGATAACACGTATTTGTCTACAGGGCCCCTGCCTCATTCAGTGCAGCTTCTTTAATTTTCAGTGGAAAAAATGAGCACAGAGAACAACCCTGTCACTGTATAACAATACTTGGTGGAAAACGGTTTGGGGCATCAAGTGCATAGACCTCAGCCTGTTTAGTCCTATGAAAACCAGTACCAATATCTTCTAAACCTTTTAAAAGATGCAAGTAATTAAAGCATTTGAAATAAGTTTTCCATTTTAACAATAAGCTCATTTCCTTTATTGTCTTCCTTTCCTTCCTTCAACCAGGAAAGTTTTTATGGGAAACCCCATTTCCCCCATCTGAATCTTTTAAAGGGTATTCGTGTAACAGCCCTTTCTGGAGAAAACAGTAAGTTAATAGGATTGGAGCAACTGTTACTGGAATGTGATCTTGCTCCTTTGAAGATAAATGCACAAAAAAGGAAGAGAAAAAGAAAAGGAAAAACAGAAGATGTAGCTTCTATTTTGGGGACTGACTCTTACTTTGCAACCTCACTGCTAGAAAAAGACACACACAGCACATGGTCTTATCAACCACTCTGAGATCTGTCAAATTTGTACAAGCGTCAAGCTGTTAGAGCACTGCTTTTAGCTACCTTTTTAGGCATGGACTTGCAGCAGTGCTGCAAAACAAGCACTCTTGGCCAAATTAGCTAGACTCTGATTAAACAAGAGGAGGAAAGGGAAGAAAAGAAAAGAAATGAGAAAGTATAAGGATTCACAAGGGAAGGCTTTACAGCAGGAATGAAAGTTGCACGTTCCATATAAAATTTGGAATTTGGCCAAAACCAGAGGAGATGGTGATGTCTAAGTTCCTGCTCTCTGGCCCAGTCTGGTGTTGATCCTGAAAAATGTCTGGACAACAAAAGCTCAATGACACTGAGGTGGATCCCAGGGTCCTATCATGGCAGTAAAGTTCACTCTTCAACCCACCTGCTCTCCTGGATTCTGCATCAAATTATATTGCTTCTAAGCAGCTTACCAAATTAAGGACACCAAAAAGAGTGGTGGATTAAATAGCCCATGCTGTCATTATTTTCTTCACTAGTTAAGCCTAATTTCAATCCACCATCTTGGGTTGACTGATTTCTGGTCCCACACAGGGTTTTTTTGGTTTTTTTAAAGGGAAAAAAAAACAACAAGCCACATTCACCAGTTAAAGTTTTGGGAGTTTGTTTATTTTTTTCTTTTTCAAGTTCACTAGGCATGAGTTTAACATCATTCTTGGAGGGGGATCAGTAGGCCTATTTGAATTAATTCAAGCTATCTTTAACTTTTGCTGACTTGTTTATAAACATTTTTATGAAACAGGCCAAAAGGGACATCTGTTACCCTGGAAACTTTAGAGCTAGGATTCCTAAACATTGGGTCGACAGGTCACTGTCAACCTCAGAAACACTCATGCAACATCATGCATTCTTATCATCAAGCTTTTCATTCAGGATCAGGGCCCCAATGCAGTCCAGGGAACAGTGACTACAGCCTCAAAAACCAAAATTTAGGAACAGCCTTAAATTATAGGCTTTTGTACATCATAACAAGTTGTATGTCCTGGTTAAGGAGCTTTGTTTCATGACAATCTCCCAATCTTCCTCTCGTGTAAATGACACCTGAAGTGCCATTGCTTTGAAGAAGTACAAGGTTGCTGTATCTTACATTTCATGAGAACTCTTTTGAAGAAAGACGAGCTCATGATAAGAACTACATAATCTTACCTTTCACACAAGTCCCCTTGGACTAGTAACACTTACATCAGAAGAACTTGCCAAATACTTAACACACACTCAACTGTTGCCCTTACAGTTCATGTAACCTAGTGAGAAATGTGATCTGGATTTAGTTTAAAGAAGTGTTCATCTTGTTCATCCTTAGTTCTCACTAATATCCTTGTGTCCCTCCAAGTGCATATGAGCTTGCCAAAAATCTAGAATATTCTTGTTTTGGAAAATTGCACTAGCTACTTCTTGGATTACTACAGGGCCATTTCTGGATATTTATAATATCTAACCACAAAATCACAGTGTTCAGCTTCTCAAATTCAGAGAACAAACACATCATGCTGAGAAATTACTTGTGAAAAAGACAAGTTGACATTTACTTGGCCACTGCAAAGCACCCCCCATCCACTTTGCATCTGCCAATTCCCAGGGCAGCTGCTTTAAAATGGCCATGAGACTGCACCAACAAGCCAAAAAGTGAGAGAGAGCCTAAGAAAATCACTGGGCATCTACTCAGGGCCACTCTGGCATCTATATTGTCTCATTTGTGAGAGCTGGCATTTGCACAGTAGGAGCAAGTGGGCAAGGTAGGCTTTGTGAAGGGGCTCCTAGCCGTAGCACTGTAGACTTCCCTAAGAGGCATAGAACTCACAGACACAGAAAAGGTGGCCACTGAAGTGACTTGCCCTCTCAGTTCTGTGTTGATACAGAGTCCAAAGCACCCTCCGTATTAGTCTGGGAAGGCAGAAGTGCTGTCCAGAATTTCCAGAACAAAGAGTCACGGGCGATGGCTAGAAAGTGGTATTTAGGTTTGCTTTTGGGAATTGGGTTTGTAGGCAAAGTAGATATTGTATCAGAACAATAGTCTAGGGCAACAGCAATTAATTTCTAAAAGCCTGTTTGTGACAGTTTCCTTCAAGGCACACTGCATTTGATGCAGGCAAGTAGCAAGACGACACACAAGCTGGGAAATGAACACATGTACCGCAGTGTTCCATAACAGAGAAAAGGGACTCTACCATGTTGGCCAGGTCACAGTGCCCAGCTGTAGGGCCCATAAGATTTCCCAGTTTTGGTAGATAGACCAAATTTGGAGAAACTGGTAATGCCCAAATTAGGATGTGTGTATGCGATAGGTGAAACAAAGGAACACACTGACAGGACAGAACGTGGATAGTATGACGACCACAGGGAGGCCCAAATGATGCCCAAAAATGAAGAGTCATCAGAAGGGGGAAAAGAATACAAAAGAGAGGGATTACAGAGCAACAAAAAGTGTCCCCAAGGGGGAAACCTGAGACCACTATGGGCAGAGGACATACCATCAGCTTGTCTCACCCACCCAACTGGGGAGGGTGGGCCTTGGCCTCCAACCTCCAGGCTGCTGACATCTGATATTCAAGAGAGAACCTCAGAATGAAGCTTGTGTGCTGGCCAGACGTACCTTGACTCTGTGAACCCTGGGACTGGTAGATATAGAATCGTTTGTATTATTCTCATCTCCTATCACTGTGTATCAATAAAATTTGCCTATTATCAATGAGAGGTCATGGTCGGTCTAAGGGTTTGGTTTTGCCTGGAACAAGGTATCTGGGTCATAAATCCAGTGCCAACAATGGGCCTTGCCATATTTCTATCCCACCATCCTATCCTGGTCCACCCCACTCTAAACTATGACTTCGGACATGGCCTTTAGATACTTACCTTATTTCTGGACCAAAAATTTTTCCTCAGGAAAATCCAAAGGTTTTCAGAGTCTATTCACACTGCCTCGGTCCTTCAGCCCAGCATACAGAGCTGAGACAGGGAGGGGAAATCTTACCTAACATTACAGAAGTAATTATCCTCTTAGCAATTAAGTGCCAAGTCAAGTCACAGCATGCAAACTAGAAGTGCCTAGAAAGCTGATATTATCTCTCAGCCTCTTTTTATTTCCTCATTACCAATGATTATGGGAAAGATATTATAAAAATCAGTGAAAATCTGGGGTATGCTTTTTGTTCTAAGTACTATTCAACTAAAATGGTTCTCTCTCATATTGCAAGGAGTTCTTGTTACTCAGAGACTCATTAATGACTTTGTATATAAAACTTAGGGCCAAAAGTTTTCTAGTTCATTTGCCTCAAAACAGGTACCTGCATCTATACTTTAGCACCTAAATTAAAGATTTTTAATCTCCACTGGTTCTAAACACCCCCAAGGATTGGCATAGGCTATAATAGTTGATTCTGCTTTAGTTCTGCCTTATTCTGTTACAATTATGCCAATCAAGCCATGAGCGATAAAAAAAAAAAAAAAGCAGAGTTGTCTTAGCAGCTGAGGATAGCATAGCATTCTTTATTGTGGTAATCTGGGAGATGAGAGGCATCTAGCTGAAGTCTCAGGTTCAGTTGCCTGTCTATTCACTGATGGGGTAAATAGTGAAAGTTTCTCCCTCTCTTCCCACACAGTTGCTTATTTGAAAAAATTGCTTAGGTAAATGTTGGTCTTGTGGGTCTCAAACTTGCCTGCCTGTCCTCTTCCCCTTTGTTCCCCCCCTCCCCATTCCCCCAGGCAAATCTGGACCACCATGGGTTGAATCCAGGCAAAGCAGGCGGCAGGGGTTAACATAGATATTATTCCCCACCCTTGTCCCTACCAATACGTGTTCCCAATAGGGCTCTGTACCCCAGATTTAGGCAATCAGCCCTGCCCTTGAATTTCTGGCCCCTCTACAAGCCCAACAGGCCACACACAAAACAGCTCTTCAGGCCAGATCCAGCCCACAGGCCTTAAGTTTGACACCCTTGATGTAATCAAACAAAATGCACACCAACCCCAGTGGACTGAACTTTCCTAGCCAAGGTCACATATCTAGAGATTGGCAGGGCCAGGAACAATCAATCCCACATTCTAGCAGCTTGACCAAAGCCACTTGCTCTGCACACATCTATAACAGGATTACTTATAAATGTCTTGTCACTGAAGAGTTAAAATTGCAAAACAAAGCTCAAGCTAGACAGAGTAGCTATAGCAGCAGCTGAGTTGGGTTAACTCCAGCTGTGTCATACACTTCAACAGTTCAGCCACCTCAAATTAAGGAACTGCCAGTCTAGACAGGACTTGAGTTTGGAGCATCATCTGTGCAATAACTAGAGTTAACTCTGCAGTGACGACATGCAACTCACCGGTAGTTGTGCACTGTGAGTTTATTTTATCACTGACACTACAATACTCTATAAACATGGTCAGTGTTTTACATTCATGTACAACCTTCTCCTCTGCTACTGGGAGGAAAGGCAAAACAAACCAACTCCATGATTTCCATCAATATTACCAACAGCAACTGCTGTTCCTGTAGCAAGAGTTAACAAACACTTTATAGCCTGCTTCTGTTTCCAACAGTGAATCTGTAACCAATACACCCCCCCACCCACTATTCCCAAAGTTTTAAAAGCCCATGTCAACTTGATATAATATTATGGACAGAGGGGAAGTGCAGCAATACATTTTGCTGCAACTGATTTTTTCTAAAAAGGTATTTAAAAAAACAGGCCTATTTAACAGTGGGATTTGTTAGTGTTCCCTTTGGTTATACCTTTACATTAGCTGCATCACCCATTCCAGATATATAGAATTCAGACTTCTAACCAAATTAGCAGCTAGATAATTTAGGCACATTGATGTAGGTATTTGAAATGTTTTGGCAAATATTTCTCCCCCTCACATAAGCAAACTATTAACACTGGAATTTTAGAAAAGATTATTCTAAGATAAAAGGGAAATTCATGCTCCATGCTATAACTTAAAGTTCAGTTTTGTCATGTTCTGTTTCTTCTATTTTTTTCATTTCCATATTTTGAATGATGTCACAAGACTGACCTCTACTGGGCCATAAATTATTGACTTCCAAATTCCTAAAACTAAGGCAAAAAGACTATTTTGGAACACTGTCAAGACAAAGGAAGGGAAAAGATCCTTCCAGCCCTCATCTATTTAGTGTAAATGGCAACATCAAAAGCATTTATTGTTCATTTGCAAGAGATTATGCAACATGGTGATCAAGCTGAAAGAACTATTGAGTAGCATACTTTCTGACCACAATTTAAATATAATATTTGTTGAATACAGAACAAATAACTGCTTTTCATGAAGTTTACTCCAAGCATCACTGTTGCATGCAGGGTTTGGAATTACACAGTAAATCACATGAGGCCATATTCCCAGCTGTACCAGAGCTGCACACCAAAAGCAAAGGAGTATGAGACATGCATAATGCCTATAATTGGCTTTCATTCTTTCCCATTCTGATCCTGGAGCACCCATGGGTCAAGCCATCCCCCTGCCACAAGCAAATCACCTTCAGGGCACATAGTAAGAATATCCCTAATGCTCAATATTCCCAAAAAAGAATTTTAGGCACAGATCTCAGTGTACTACAGAAAAAATACAAAGCAATAAGTAAATATCAAAGTTTTGTACTAAGACAAAACAAAGCTCTCACCCATCTGGTATTAAAGAGAGTTTGCCATTTTTGACAATGAGTTTATTTATTGCAGTCTCATATCATCCAAAATATATAAGCAACACCCTCCCAGAGCCCCAAGCCACACTTTCCAGTCCAATCCTCTTCATGCACACCACAAAAGAGAAAACATAATAGAAGCAGAATTCATACCAGCTAGCAGAACACGTTTTCATAGCACTTGTCCGCCCATCTCGACCTCAGAAGTGGTCACTTGCAACAGAATAGGAAACCCTCCCTGCTGTCCCCGATTAGGGTCCTGGGAAGAGCACAGCTGACTGCCATTATCCCAGAATTAGAACAGGGGAGGGAAGCAGCTGTGCTTTGTTAACCTAGCTGGTGGCCTCTCTGCATAAACCTGCAGGAATTTGTTTTAGTTTATAAGACATGAGCAAGGGCCTCCTGGTTCCTGACCAGCTATATAGGCTCTATTAGAGAACAGAAAGAGGATTGACAAACTTCTATCATAGTTTGAAAGAGTTAAGTCACTGTCAAGTAAATTAGCTAAGTCATAGGTTGTGATTATGAGATGCGATTCCTAGATCTTAAACCAGAGAGGGGTGCTAGTTTATTTAGCTTCTCATCCTCTGCATCATAAACCAGTAAATATAACTGTTTGCCCTGTATTGAACCCCACAATTCATAAAATTTCTGACCATAATTTAGCTAAACCATATTCCTCCAGAAAAGTCTTGCGCTGCTCTGACAAGAGACAGAGAATGGCAGCTACCTGTTTCAAGAGATCAGTGGTTCTCTACCTTTTCAAAATCAAGGCACCCCTGCATAACTTCTGTGAACTGAGCAACACCACATTTCAAAAACTAATTCCTCTATTATAGTGCTTACCTACTTGAAGAGGGGCCAGGAACAAGGAGGAACAGCAGCCAGCAGGAAAGAGACTGCACTACCAAGACTTGGGGTGACAAAAAGTGACTGGAACGAAAAAGCCTGCACTTACCTCCTCAAGCTTATCTCCTCTCTCCCAGCAGTACCCTTCAAAGGCTGGCATGGCACCCTGGTTAAGAATCACTGCAATAGATCATTAAATATTTAAAAATTGTACCTTCCTTCTAATTTGAATGTACCTTGCTTCAGCTGCCAATCATCACTTCTTGTGTTTTTCTCCAGTAGATGAGAGCTATTCAGTACCCAAAATTTTAGATACAGTAATCAAGACACCTCTCAATCTTCTTTCTGATAAGCTAAAAGGATCAAGCATTTTACATATCTTCCAATAGGGCACCTCTTCCAATTCTCAACTCATTTTTGAGGTTCTTTTCTACCCTATCTACATCTTTTCAACATCCTCTTTAAAATATGGACATCCTAACTGTACACTATATTCCAGTACATGTGTCTCTGCCACATGCAGAGGTTACAGCACCTCCCTATTCTTACTTGTTGTTACTCCCCTATTTATTAATTCAGCAATTCTTAGTTTATATATCCTTTAGCCCTTTTTTGCCACTGCATCAACTGAGAGCTCATATGGATTTGCTGGTTTGCCATAAGACACAAATTCTTTACAAAGTTGCTATCTTCTGGGACACCGTTCACCATTCCATAGATGTGGCCAGAATTCTTTGGTCCTAAATGTGCATTTGCCCGTGTTAAAATGTTTATATAAATGTGCCAAAGCTACCAACAGTCCAAATCACACCACAGAACAGCACTATCATCATTATGGTAAAAAATAGCACGTTTCTGCTAGTCATTGCATCAGCCACAGATTCCATTAGCAGTGATGCTTATTTTCAGAGCTTTGATGAAAATAGTGAATAACATCAAATTTTGTTATTTTTGATGGGAAGGCTTCAGTCCCTGAAGCCTTCCCATCAAACACTTCTATTTAATAAGACTTTCCCACTGACAGCTACTTTTTACTATCTGTCAGTTAACCAGTTTTTAATCAATTCACTTGTGCTTTATTGATTGTATATACTGCTAGCTTTGCTGTACAGGTACTAAGTCAAACCCCTTACAAATGACCATTAAAGTATTTTGTACTTAGCTTATGCGCTTACCTTTATCAACCAAATTTGTAATCTCAAAGAATGAAAGAGGATATGTATGCCTAGTAGATGTGGTCTCTACATCTCAGTGACTAATGAACTATAAAGTACTTCATGATCCTCTTGAGATCTATATACGCACATCATCTTGCTTCTTGCAAAAGAGAATTGTATTTAAATTATCATTTAAAAAAATCTTTATTTTGAACACATGCCCAGACCCACAGGATCTAAGCCTCAGCTCTTTTGTTAGGATCAACCTGACACAGCAGAAGTCTGATTTAGGAATTGCTGTATGTGTCTACGGTGTGCAATTAATGCTCATCAATAAACACCGGAGCTTATTGCTCTTAAGTTTATTGCTCCTGGGCAAGCTGTTTGAACATGCACTCAAGAGCAATAAGCTCCAAAGCAACAAGCTCCGGAGTTTCTTCATGCACAGTACGTTGAACAGAGTCGGAACAGCCATGGATGGCAGGGGGCCTGGGGAATCAGCCTGCCAGCCCGGGGCTGCTTTCCCTGGCTTAACGTGCTGCAGAGGAGCTGGCTAAGGCACAAGGGTGCTTCAGTGTGGGGCTAGCCAGCAGGCAGTTCCTGCACTGAAACACCCTTATGCCCCAGCCAGCCAGAACAGCGCCTACACGTGCACTGCTACACCGTTTTTTACTCTACAGCAGGATAGCATTTGTATTTACAAGTGCTATCCTGAAGCAGAATAAATTAGTTTACTCTGGCCTAATAGGAGCGCACATATAGACGTGAAATGTTTACTGCACAGCTAATTGGTCAACTGCACACCAGAGGGGGCGGGACTGTGGGTTGTGAGTGCAAGCCACAGGCAGTGCCAGGGAACTACAAGTTGGGACTGAGGGGCATCAGCAGCGATGGGACGGGGGGGCTGTGTGTTGTGAGTGAAGGACAACAGCATAGTCTGCAGGATGGGATACTGTGGGCCAGAAGTGAGGGGCAGCAGGAGGGCCAGGGTGGGCTGTGGCTTGGGAGTGAGTGGCAACAAGATGGCCACTGCAGGCTGGGGCAGGCATTGCTCAGCCAGCAGCAAAAGCCTAGCAGCCCAGGGGAGTGGGGAAAAGGGGTTGCAAAAGGGCCAGGGGGAAGAAATAGCTTGGGGATGGGTAGGGGAAAACAGGCAGGAAAACTGAGGTACCAGGTGTTCTGGGGGGTTTGCAACCCCTTCCCCTCTCCCCTGGATTGCTCAGCAGCAATCAGAGGCCTTGCTCCCAAGGCCTCTGCTGCTGCTATTAAACCTGGCCTTAAACCTGCCCCCTCAGCCAAATTAGAGGGTGTGGGGGAGGGCACCACCATCTGGGCATGAAAATGGTGGCTCCTACCACAATCAGGTCATAATATTAGCAAGCTGGGCCTACAATTTAAACCAGGCCCCAACCATGATTACTAGGCTAACCATTTAGAAAACAGGAATAAAAAATAAAATAAAATAAAAATAGATCAATCTATAGAACTTAAGGGAAAAGAAGTAAGTAGGCCCATGGAACAGCAACAGTTCCTGCAGTGAAGTTAAACAACTGGTACTCACAAATCCTAGCAGTGAATTTCAACTCTCTCCTGCTAATCATTCAGCCCCACCTACTGAATGGATGGGTCTGAGACCCCCTTGTATTTCATAGATTTCATAGACATTAGGGCTGGAAGGGACCTCAGAAGATCAGCGAGTCCAGCCCCCTGCCCAAAGGGCAGGAAGTCAGCTGGGGTCATAGGATCCCAGCAAGATAAGCATCCAGTTTCGTCTTAAAGGTGTTCAATGAAGGCACTTGAACCACCTCTGGTGGCAGGCTGTTCCAGACCTCGGGGGCTCGGACAGTAAAGAAATTCTTCCTTATGTCCAGCCTGAAACCATCTTGTAGTAGTTTGTGACCATTCGACCTCATCATCCCTTGGGGTGCTCTGGTGAACAAACATTCCCCCAGATACTGGTGGTCACCCCGATAAACTTATAGGCAGCCATCAGATCACCCCTGAGCCTGCGCTTTTCCAGGCTAAAGAGCCCCAGGGCTCTCAGCCTGTCATCGTAGGGTCTGCTTCCCTGACCTCTGATCATGCGCGTGGCTCTTCTCTGGACTCTCTCAAGCTTCTCCACATCCTTTTTGAATCGTGGAGCCCAAAACAGGACACAGTACTCCAGCTGTGGCCTCACTAAGGCCGAGTACAAGGGGAGAATGACGTCCCGGGATTTGCTTGAGAAGCATCTATGGATGCAAGCCAGTGTTTTGGTCGCTTTACTAGCCGCAGCATCGCATTGCAGGCTCATGTTCATCTTGTGGTCAATGATGACCCCCAAGTCTCTTTCTTCCATAGTGCTAGCCAACATAGCACTGCCGAGCCTATAAGGATGCTGCGGGTTTTTTTTCCCCCAAGGTGGAGAACCTTGCATTTATCGGCGTTGAACACCGTCAGATTCTCGTCCGCTCACTTGCTGAGCCTGTCCAGGTCAGCCTGGATCATCTGCCTGTCTTCTGGTGTGGATGCTTTGCCCCAAAGTTTGGTGTCATTGGCGAACTTGGCCAGTCCGCTTCTGACTCCAGTGTCCACATCATTAATGAAGATGTTGAACAGTATGGGTCCAAGGACAGAGCCCTGGGGGACACCACTGGTCACAGGACACCACGACGAGTGACTTCCATCAATTACTACCCTCTGGGTCCGACCCCGGAGCCAATTTTCCAGCCAGTGGATCGTAGAGGACCCAAGGCGACAATTGGCCAGTTTCTCCAAGAGGTGATCATGGGAAACCAGATCGAAGGCTTTTTTGAAGTCAAGATATATGACATCAATCTCTTCTCCCTTGTCCAGATGATAGGTCACCTGGTCGTAGAAGGAAATGAGATTGGTCAAGCAAGACCTACCCGCAACAAACCCGTGCTGGCTATACCTTAAGATGTTGGCGTCGGCCAGTCCATTAAGGATGGCCTCTTTAATAAACTTTTCTAACATCTTCCCCGGGATAGAAGTCAGGCTAATGGGCCTATACTATAGTTAGCCGGATCCACTTTCCTCCCTTTCTTGAAGATAGGCACCACATTGGCCTTCTTCCAGTCTTCGGGCACTACACCAGAGCGCCAAGAGTTTTCAAAGATCCGTGCTAGAGGCTGGGCTATGATGTTCGCCAGCTCCTTGAGTACCCTGGGGTGAAGATTGTCAGGGCCAGTTGACTTGAAGGTATCCAGCTGCTCAAGATGTTCCTTCACGAAGTCAGCATTAATGGAGGGCAGGGGATCACCCTCACCCGGACTTCCCGGCCCTGTAGCGGGCATGGGAGTCCCATGGGGCTGATGAAAGACCGATGCAAAGTACCTATTTAATAGGTTGGCTTTTTCCTGGGCGTCAGCTGTCAGTTGTCCCATCTGGTTCAGCAGGGGTCCAATGTTGCCCCTGCTTTTCCTCCGGCTCCCCACATATCTGAAAAAGGACTTTTTATTGTCCTTGATGCTCAAAGCTAGCTAGAGTTCAGCTGCAGCCTTGGCTTTCCTGGTCTGCTCCGTACAGGACCGGACCAGTGCAGAATAATCCTCCTTGGAGGTGACTCCCATCCTCCATCCTTTGTAGGCCTTTCTTTTTAGCCTCAGGAGGTCTGCTAGGTCCCTGGAGAGCCAGGGGGGCTGCTGTGCCCTTCCAAGAAGAACAAACCAAAGGAACATGGGAATAAAGTCACTGCATATATACAAGAGACAATGGCAATTCAAAAGCATTTCCCATTTTAGTCATAATTATTATTTAAAAATTCCCAAGCTCATTTTCAAGGGAAAAAATACTACTAAAGCAAAAGTGTACCATAGTTACAAAGACTCACACACACACACACACACACAAGAAGGAAGACAGAAAAGAAAAACCAGCTGTGGAAACCAGATGCCCTTAAGCAAAAACACAAAGCTAGATAAATACTTGTGAATGTGATAAACCAAAAGCTTTGTAATGTGTATGCTGCTATGTGTACCAAGCTAGTATGTTAGCAAAGCAAAACTAATGTTGAAGCATAACCACCTTCAGATTCTTGTAACTTCAAAATGGGAAGTTGTTTCAGACACCCACTATCTTTCAACAGAGTCCACTCTGAAGATTCAACAGTATGTTGCCACTCTTTCAGAAGGGGTGTTTGTTAAAGCGATGACTATGATAAAAAACACTGCCTCTAAGTAATTATCTTAAAGTGTTAATGCTTTAATGACTGAAAAAGAAAAAAGCAGAAGTGCTTCCAGTTCACATACAAGTTGTATGTACAGTAGAATTCACTATACAGAGCAAATGTAAGTCCTCATTAAAAATCCTCAATTATTTGACAATTTTGTGATAAGCACCTCCCTTTTCACAGAATACAAAGCCTTTTATGTTTTCTGATTAATGAGAATAGTGGTTCTCAACCTTTTTTAGATTCCCTTTAACAGATTTTGAATGTGGCAGCAGCCCAGCTGAAAACCAGTTCTGCTGCCTCAGCCTCTCAGTGCCCCTCAAATCAGGGTCTGCCACTGCTGGCTAAGTGCTCCACAAGCCTCCTGGCTGGCTAGACTGGGAAGGGCTGCAGCACAAATGTGCCCTCTTCCTGCATTAGGATTATATGATAAGCCTAAAGTGGGCAAGAGAGCCTACTCTTGCAGCAGCCCTTCCTGGTTTGACCCTGCATGGCACTTCCTGGAAGTAGAGGCATGTAGGGTAGGTAGAACTAACACACATGCCTCTGATACTGGGGGAGCAGAGGGAGCCAGCCCAGCACATCCAGGTTCTCTTGCCTGCTTTAGGCTTATCAGATAAGCAGGAGGAATGTGCATTCATGCGAGAGCCCTTCCTGTGTGGCTGTGCATGAGACACAGGGGGGTTTTTACTTCGCCGCAATGGCAGCGATCATGCTGCAGCACTCCTGAAAGGGTCTTGTGGCACCCCTAATGATAACCCCTAATTTAGACTACTGTCCAGCTTTGCATGGCAATATTCAGGAAGATCATGTGAGAAATGCTTCAGGGCCTTGTCCTCCATCACAAAGGTCAATGGAACTTTAGTAGGCTAGACCAGGCCATCCTCTGCCATACGAGGGAAGAAATGAAGGGCAAGTTTTGCACACAACTGAAATCAACATTACAAAGTACGTCAAGGGCATTATGCTACCCAGCCAGCAAGGCAGTACCAGATCCAGTGTTTCAAGTTCATTCAAGTATATACAGCATCTTGACCCCTGGTGCATGTCAATTACAAACAAATATAACCTAGTTTACACAATACAGTATCTTTTTCAAGAAAAATACTAGTGACCAGTAATCAACTGTACATTAACTATGTAAAAAAATACACATCTAAAAAGTTTGAAACAACAACTACAAACAAGCCAATTTTGTCCCCCATTCCCATTGATATGGGTCATCCATCTCATTCTTTAACAGTAACAAGAATTAGAAATGATTTACAATACTGATGATGGCTCAACAAAGCACACCCCCCGCCACACACACACATTTACCTTTATAACCTTTTCCACTCTTAGCAAAGTTTTTTTCCAGTAGTTAAACTGCTCTTTAGTTCCTTCTTGCACAAGATCTATCCTAATGATGATATGCCAAGATACAGTTTGTTAATGACCATAAGGATGAATTACATCCGAAAGCTTCTAGTTCTTTGAAATGGTTGAAAAGGTTTCTTTAAAGCCCACATCAGCAGCTGTGATTTCTGTTTAGATTTTTCAGGAAATAGCACTGCTTCAGTTTCAGAAGTAGGGAATCGTTCTTTATATACTTCAGGGTAGGATTTCTGAAACTAGAAAAGAAGTACAGTTCAGAGAACACAACCAAAAGGCTAAATTCAGCCACTGGAAAATATATTAGAAAAAAAGAAAGTATGTAATCTCTGTTACATAGCCTAGGGCAAAGATGCCTTCTTGGGGCTCAGAGTCTATAGCAGTATATCTAAAAATGTGATGTTCTTTTTCCATATTGGAAAAGAAAACTTCTTTTTACTAGAAAACCTCTTCTTTGAACAAATGAGAAATTAAAGTTAAATTTCAAATCTCTAACAGTGTCTAGACTCAAAACCTTCTCTTCCTCTAGAGAATTGAAGTCTACAGTTTGATGCAGCATTTTATTACAAAAGTCTTACAATCTTAAAACTATACAGAAATACATTTCTACCTTTTAATCATATTACTTTATCAGCCTAATAGTTGAACAAACAATATTTCACTTGAAGAACTAGAAATACAACTGGGAGTTGAGTTCTTCGCGATAATCTGAATGCATATGGACGTGACAAATATAACCTCTGAACATATCCTGTTTGGAACCATATTTTTTCAAATCTTAAAACGTTACAAGATATTGGATCTACACTACACTTTCATGTTTATTTGTGTGCGCGTGGCAGTGGGAGAAGGGATGGGGTCATTTTTAACGATTTACCCCTAAATGAAACCAGCAGTAAAACTCTAGTGTGTTAGCTCGACTTCATCTGGGATAGGAGGGTGAGACAAAAAGAAAGTAATAGCAAATTCCTCTGAACCATGGCTTGCCAGCACCCCACTCCTTTACTGTGTCTTGTTTCTCCACACCAAAGCCTAAGCAGAAGCCAAAGATGGTAATCTTTACTTACACACACACACACACACACACACACACACACACACACACACACACACACACACACACAGAGTTGGAAAGGAAAACAGGCCAGGATTTTGGAGAATTTTCTTCACCTGTTTCAGTTTCTTCTTCTTGTCTTTGATGGATATTTCTTTATTCATTGCAATTTCTTCTAACAAAGCAGCCAGTGGTTCCTGAGAGCCATTTGCTCGTTGATACTCAAACTCATCTGTACTAATTTGATGACAAAATGATGGAGCAAGAAAAGTTGCATCAGTGTCAGCTCCTGCATATTTTATCTGAAGGAGAGAGAGAGAAAACTGCTATATTTTCAAGACGAAAGTTGGCAAAATTAGCCTTGTTTGAGGGAAACAGGGGAGTCAACAGCTCTCAGTTCTATTGCCATCTTTTTACTGCTGATTTGCTGGTCCCTCTGTGGTCTTCAACAAGAAACACGCTGATGCTTCAGTTTGGCCAGACCCTTCTTAACAGAAATACAGAATTAATAACTATTTTACTAGAAGATAAGGGGGGGGGGGAAGAGAGAGAGAGAACAATGGCACTTGCGGGGAAAACTGACAAAGTTGTTAGGAAACTGGAAAGGCTGGGAGAAAACTGGTAAGAGCCAGAGGAGTGAAGTTAGCACAAAGATCCTGTTGGCTGGCTAAAGGAAGCAGGGAATAGTTATGGAGCTCCTACTTTAACTGAATATCACCCAGAAGTGCCATGTAAAACAAGGCTCCTCTCTTTAGAAAAGCTGCACTGATGGCCTAGAGGGTAGTCTATGAATGTGCACACTGCACAGATAAATTTGGTTGTCTCTAGTTGTTGTTACCTTTGATGCTTTCTGTTTCTAGCACCATCTTATGAATATAAAGGAACTCAGAATATTGCATCTCCCTGCATTCAAATGATAATAAGGTCACTGAGAGCCTTGGCTGAAAGATGACAGTAGAGAACTATGTTATTATGCCAACACTAAAAAAGTCAAAATCATACAAAAACATTGACCCTGTAATTCAGGGGTGATCAGCGTTGCAGCGTGGGTGTCACAAGTGGCACAGGCAGCCTGTGTGTGGCATGCAGCAAATAGGGCAGAGGTCAGAAAGCAGAGCAGCAACTTGGTCAGGGAGCACAAAGCTGAGCAACAGATCAGCTAAGGGAAAGAAGCTGGAGTGGCATCAGGGGGGGTGTAAGGTTAATTTGCGGCACACCTGCCAAAAAGGTTGGCTCCCACTGCTGTAACTTTACATGGACTGTTTCAAAATCAGTTATAAGAACCTGACACATTTGTAACTGTTTACCTGCAAGCACACAAATGGATTTAATCAGGTCTTTTTTCCTCCCTCTCACTTTTGATGCGTTCGTTGTTCAGGGAATCCTCTCTGATCCTTTTGGATAGGGCGGGATATAAATCTAATAAATTTTTTTCATGTACATTATATTATATATATACATATATATATATATATATATACACACACACACACACACACACACACACACACAGCAACTAAGTAAAAATTGCTAGCCTAAAAGCGTATCAAAATGATAAATAAATCAAATTATATTGTTATGATAGGAAAGTAGGGAAGGGTGGCACCTTAGAGGCTAACTCGTTCAAAGAAGCATTATTCATAGGCAGCTTAGATGCAATGGGTTGTTGCCTATTAAAGCTTTGCCTTTACTTCCGCCTGATTTCAGACTAACATGACTAGCCATGTCCGTACCACTGGGATGAGGAAAAATGAAGAGATCTGTATGCCAAACAGGTACCAATAAAACACTACAGTCATTTATGAAAAACAATCCAAACTGATCTAACACATGCATATATATGTATCATATTACAGTATGATACAGCCAGTTTACAGCTTTATAGACAGACAAATAGTAGAAGGAATCATGTGATCTTAAATACTACTACATTTCTACATGTGTACACTGAAGTGGAGAACTTTCAATCCATCCACAGCTATGCTAGTCATTAAAAGGAGTCATATTTAAAGATTTTTAATATTAGCCATAAAACCAGACTGAGAAGTTGTTACAATACAAGGGTGATGTGCATTCAAGTCTCATCCTTGCTTCACTTCCAAATAGGTAATGAACAATTCAGCAAAGAAAAGCAGCATAGGATTCTGCAGCTGAGTTGTAGGAATAGAGTGACAGCTAGTGGCTTGTAACATAAAAACCAGTAAGTATCAAACATTTTTCTTGCCTGTGTTTTAGATTCCTTACTGCAAGTCATTTCTGTAGTATTATACTGCATTTGCAGTTGTAAGACAAACTGCTCACAAAGATTTTCCTAACTGAAGAGGCTCCTATAAGAAGCATGCCCAGATGATACGTTGGGAGTAGATCAAGGGAAATAAAGACTTTACAAAAGCAGCATTAAATCAGAGGTTATTGTCTTCAACAAGTTTGGACAGGAGACAAGATCACAGAAGACATGGGAGGATAAAATGTTTTAGTGGAAACTTTCTTTCTTTATAAAAATGTTTAAACACAGATATATTTATGCTGTGCAATGCATTGCCAACTACACGTCCCGAGTTAGCTAATTCAAATACCAGAACCAGTGTAGTCATGTTAGCATACAGCTCTGTCTAGACTAAATACACCCTACTTGTTTAGAGCTAGCACATGACTCTACACAACATAGAATTATGCAGTACAGACCTACTCCTTATCTCTACAGAGACTTAAAAAAAAAATCATCAAGAGAAAATGTCTAGATAAAACTACAAAACTGCTACTATAAAACTAATAGGTTACTGAATCTCTGACCAGAATTTTTAAATACCAGTTTACTGGCACAGATGATGGAAGAGAATCATTTTTTTGGAAAGACACAGGACACTATATCATATTTAGCTCTTGCCCTTCTGAAGTGGAACTAGCTCAGAAGGAAAGAGAAGAAATAGTGAAATTTACTTCCAAAGTGTAAAGGCTTGCGAGTCAACTAATTTACATAATCATTTTAGCTGTGTATGGAGGATTTGTCTGCCAAACTGGAAAAAGTTCTTCCTGGCTCCACCCTGAACAAGGTATGTTAGATATGACTGCATGAGTCCAACGGTTCTTTTGTGGTTGGCCTATGAGGATTTTCATTCCTGATGAAGAAGCAGGTTATCAAATGTATAGGAATCTTCAGGTGCTTTCTCTGGAAGGCTCAAATACCTCACCCCTCTTCCTCAAAATAAGACTACCCTTAGCTATGGTTACTTCTAACTAAGAACCTTATTTTCCTTAACATTTTACTTTTCCTTTCTTACCCTTCTAGAATTGGCATACCCATGCAGGACATAAAGATAAAATTGTCTTCTTCATAACTGTGGATTTTGATGGGGTGTACCAGTGCTCCTGCGCGGATTTATGTCTGGAGGTTCTGTACTAGAAGGTCTTGATCCTCTTGTCATGGTCATTAATCACCATCTTTGGGGTCAAGAAGGAATTTTACCCCAGTCAGCTTAGTAGGGACTCTGGGTTTTTGCCTTCCTCTGTAGCAGGGGACATGGCCCTCTTCCTGGGATCTCTTGAGCATTTATTGACAACCTTTACAGCAGCAGGATGCTGGCTGCCACAGTCCCACTGCTTTGTGGCAGGTTAGGGTGTTAGGACTTGTGTTGTGTCAGCTGACTGTAGTTTTACTAAGAGGTTAGATAATATATTTCTATAGGATAGTTTGGATAAGGATGATCCTGCCTCAAGTAGGGGTTTGTATTAAATAAACTTTGCAGGTCCCTTCCAGCCCTACTTCTCTATGATTATCTGAGGCATCAAACTTGGTCACCCTTTCAGCCCATCTATGTATGTGGTTTGGCTAGAAGCCAATTCTTAGTTAAAAATGATAAAAGAGGTCAGTTAGAAGCATTTACGAACTTTACTAGGAGCCAAGTCCCAGTCCCTATGTTTCATTAGTTATGCCTGCCAAGGGCTTTAGTCTTTCCCTGCATAGTTACTGTGCCTTAAATACCCTTCTTAGTGTTAATAATAGGTTATAAACATATTTTATCAACAGCAGCAATTCAGTCACTCAGTATGCAGTGCCTAGAATACTAGACAGTTAGCAAAAGCTGACACATCTGTCATATTTTTGAGAACTGACAGGGTAATGTTTATCTCAGAACAGGAGAAATACTCTTATTAGTCCCACCTGCACTCTCCGGAGATGTCCTACGTGCTCCTCTATGGAAATTTGTAAGGAGGAAGGGATGTTCAAGATCTCATCATAATTGTCCATGAGGAACATTACTAGTTTAGCAGCAAGCAATTCATCCAAATCCACTTCGTCCTTAGAGCAGAGAATGCAATGAGAAAAAGCTTGAACCATCTGAAAGAAAAAGAAACCAAAAATTATCATTACATGCAATTTTCCCCATGTACAAGAAATATAAATAAATGGTGTTGTAATTGTTCTCTTTTAGAAAAGAGCAATCTTCAGCAAAGCCACAAAATCAGCACAATCCTGATAAAAGCCAGTACCATGTACAATGAAAATATTCAGGTTGACTTAAAATATATAATTTGTTCCAGTGCAGTTATATATTCTCAATCTGAACTAAAAGTCATGCTACCTGAAAATAGACTTTGTTACTGCTAACACTTGAAAAGATAACCATTTCACCCAGGATTTCCAGCAAGATTTAAACAAGAGGACTATTTCATTACAACAGAATGCACAAGGCTGAGTTTCCTAATCAAATGCTCAATTTTTATTAAGAAAGAAAATACATTCAAAGTAAGTATAAAAGGATTTTAAGCAGCTGTTCAACTCATCTTCATGTCATTTTAGACAAAAAAAAACATATCTGAACTTGTTAGACACAGATGCAAGTTAGAATAGTAAAATCTGTTAATCTGTCACTCTGAGGGGATTGGTAACGCTGACTAATCATCCATAAATAAGAGATTAAATCACTCGTTAGACATTTTCAACTTTGAGAGATATATTTTGCTTGCCATTTTGTGGCACAGTAAAGAATTTTCTTCATTAAAAATAATATAAAAAAATTAATATTACGAAATATCAAGGTGCAAAACTAAAAAATACATCTCTGACTGGCTGAGTGAGAATTATATGATTATACAGATAAAGGATTAATGTAAAATTCCTTACATCAAAAATTTAGAATGCTCATGTTATAAAATTACTCAATTATGACAGAGTAAAATAATCAGGCAAAATTTTTCTTTGCACTCTTGCATGCAGCCATCATGAAAACAGAAGACAATTCTACAAAATGTAATGGTTGACAATGTACATCTTGCTGAGCCATTAAAAGCTGAGGCATAGTTAATGTTTTGCAAGCATCAGCTAACTGAACAGGTGTTATGGAGGGCTCATGACAGTAACCTTTAAGTCAACTAATTACCAGGAAAACTAATTACTGCATAAGGTTGTACACTTCAAAATGACTAATTATGCTTTAACGGATGAAGTATTAGCCAAAGGACTAATCAAAAGGACTCTGGCAAGGATTCAGTGTGCCAGCTAGTCACTGTGGGTCTTACAAGGTCTCAGTGACCAGTTATTGCAATTGCAGTGAAATTGTATTAATTGGTTGTTTGTTTTTTTGCTCTTCAGGCATTTTATATATTCTGAATACAACTGGCAAAATGGGATGTTAGTGCTCTTCCATGCACAGTAGTTATTACCTCTTTGACTGAGGCATTAAAAAAATTGGTACAGAATTCACATATAGGAGACATCGCATCTCTAAAATATCAGCATGTTAGAAAGTTGCTGTTTGATTAAATGAATCTTTGTCATCTGTGTCTTAATAAAATATATGTGAATTATGTGACTTGGCACTAATGTGTTGCTACCAGTGACAACACTAGAAAAAAATACTGCAGAAAGACCATTGGAAAAAAACAAGATATTATTATAAAAACAGTCCTTAAAAAAGAAAACATTTTCAGAGCTGAGCAGTAATATTCAGACATTTTCCAGTGGATTAGAACCAAGCAAATCAAATTCCGGCCTCAGTGTATTCAACAATATTCCGTTAACTTTTACCCTCTCTGCCTTCATATACTGTTCATCTGCAGTTTCTGAAAAAGAGAAGGATTACTAGTCATCACCTGCCACTCCTATAACTTCTCTCCACAACAGGCCTCCCAACTCCTAGTGTATGGCTGAGCAGCAAACTATTTATCCATTTCTTTCCTCAAACACTTCTTCTGCAGCAAAGCCTCATGGCCAAATCCACCTTTTATATATCTGATATAACTTAGTAAATCATGACCTTTAATAGTAGCTAATTGGTACTTTATTCAGTAGCAACAGGAAAGGTTTTCTTGCTGTGAAATGCACAGAAAAAGAAATAGTGTCTCAGAAGAATAAAATCTAAATAAATTGTTTGTCACAGTTTCTTTCATGCAGAAATCACTACGGCCAATTCAATTTAAAACAACTTTGATGCTGTCAAAGACTAAGTCTTGCTGCTATGTCTGTCACCCACTTCTATAGGAATGATGCACTGATTTAGTTTTTGAAAAATAATAGAATTTCTGAATTGCAATATCAGTCACCTTCTCTACAACTAAAATAAACTACTGCACTCTGTTTGCCATCACATTCCTGGTGCATTTTATTTTGCATACATAACCCTTCTATACTGGAAAGCAGTAACAAGGGCCAGGTTCATATATAGGAACAAACTTTTAAAACAAATTTTAACTGGCCATGCTAACGTTAACAGCCGTCCCCACTTGCAAGCAATGTTAACACTAAACCAGGGCTTATTAAAGGGGAACTGGAAGCAAACACAACCTCGAAGAAAAGTTCAGCTATTAAAAATATTAGCTGAATCCTGAAACTGTTAATAGTATCAGTCACTGGCAAACAAACCAAGGGAAGCTACCACCTAGCCCACTTAGTTGGGAAGGAAGACTTACCCAGGGCTGCCATCTAGGGCAGGGGCGGGCAATTATTTTGGGCAGAGGGCCACTTACTGAGTTTTGGAAAGCCATCAAGGGCCGCATGACAGGCAGCCTAGGGCAGATTAATACAAAATTTAGAAAATTAATAGGAGCCCCATGGGCCAGACAGAATGGCCTGGCAGGCTGTATCCGGCCCCCGGGCCGTGTTTTGCCCACCCCTGATCTAGGGGCTCTACTAGCTACACAAGCCAACAGCAGCGGGTGCTTAGTACTAGGGCTGTGCAAAACAGCACTGTTTCGTTTTGACTTCCATTTCGCCATTTTGAAGAGACAGTGTTTTGTTTCGTCATTTTGTTTCAAAGCACTGTTCCATTTCGTTTCGTCAGCACTGTTTTGCTGTTTCGACATTTCACCCATAAGCTATAATGGGGAATTATGACAATGCCTAAAACTTTGTCATTTCTTGCCTGATTCAGATGAAAGTTGCAGGGATGGTAGCCCCTTCTGAGGGCATAAAGCCTGCTACATTTCAAGGAGATAGGTACAGAGGTTTCTGAGAAACTGCACCTCAAACTGTTCAAAGCAAAACTTGTGACACTTGCTGGCACCAGCAGCTTCATAGATTCATAGATGTTAGGGTCGGAAGGGACCTCAATAGATCATCAAGTCCGACCCCCTGCATAAGCAGGAAAGAGTGCTGGGTCTAAATGACCCCAGCTAGATACTCGTCTAACCTCCTCTTGAAGACCCCCAGGGTAGGGGAGAGCACCACCTCCCTTGGGAGCCCGTTCCAGCCCTTCCTCTCATTCTGCGCGCAGATCTGGGACCTGCACCCCCCAGGAGGACTGCGGGGCTGTGCTGAACTCCTCCTAGGGGTGCAGCCCCCGGATCTGTGCACCAGATGGGAGGAGGCTGCCACTACCGCCTGGGACCAGTGTTGGGCTCAGCCTGTGCCCAGCGCCGGGGAAGATTGCTGCTGCCGCTGACCCCAAGTAGCAGTGGCAGCCTCCTCTCACCCAGCGTGTAGATCCGGAGGCCCTCACCCCCAGGAGGAGCCTAGCACAGCCCCGCAGCCCTCCTGGGGGCGCGGGCCCCTGGATATGCATGCCAGATGAGAGGAGGCTGCCACTACCACCTGGGACCGCCGCTGAACCAAGTAAGCCTGGCTTCAAAACTCGAAACGTTTTGAGTGCCCTTGTTTCGTTTCGAAGCTGTTTCAAAGCCCTTTGCTTCATTTTGATTTCGCTGCTTTGAGCTTAAAACGCAATGAAACGAAACACCCAGCAAAATTTCACACAGCCCTAGTGTTTAGTAGCAAGGCCCACTCTAGAGGACCCTGATGCTCCTCACTGCCAGGGACTGCTGCTGTGCTCCAGGATCTCTACCATCTTTGCCAGCCAAAATAGCAAGTGCTAGGTGGGGAGGCCTTCAGTGGAGTTTGTCACTGGTGCTAGGGATCACTGCTCTAGCCAGAGGGGATCACTGCTGGGAATTACTGCTCTGGCCACCGCCACCAAGAGTTACCCTGCTCTTTTAGATCCTGTCCTGGTCACTGCAGGCTAAGAGATTTTAAGCAATTTTTGCTATGTGCGTCAGGCTTCCACCTGCATGCACTATAAGGTCTCAAGCTTATAAAGATTTTCTCTTTAAATAGCTGATGAGCCATATGACAAGCCAAGAAATGACTTCTGCCTGAAATCTCTCCTGTTCCACCACACACACATATACCCACCCACCCTCCTACCGCAGATCTCTGCACCTTTGCCAATGGGAAGCTATGCAACATTTGCAGGCCTACAAAATTCACAGTTTTGGAAGGGAGGGCTGGTGGGATCCATCTTCCCTTTACAATTGCACACTTTAACCTCAACAGTAAAACCTAGGCCCCAAAACAGTAAAAGACAGGTGCAGCAGCCCCCAAACATCTAAATATGCATATTAAGGAGGGTATACAGAGAAAGAATACACAAAGTTCCCCTTACAGAACACAACTATAGCTGAATATGCTCAACAAATGGTATATGTGCAACCTAAACATAAAAGATTTTGTAAGCCTAGTTAGATTTTCCACACTAGAAATAGACCTACCAGTGTTCTGGTACTAGTTGTATCAGAAAGAGGTGGCAAATCCTTGTTGAGGCTGATCCTTGCCATCATCCTCACCAGTAACTGTAGTTTTTTCCGATTTTCTGGTGGCAGCAGAAGACAGGACACCTGAAATGCTTCAATAGCTTTTTTGTTTTTATGTAGCAGACCTGGATTAAAAGAGGGACAGACGCTTAACCACCTTTCCCTTTAAGCATTTCCCTTAAGAATACATACCTAAATCTATTTCCCATATTTTCTTACCACACATTTGACACTGAGTTCCATCACCCCAAATTAAGCAATTCCTATAGCAGAAGGAACCAGTGTTATTTCCTCTTATGCACCTGCTCAACATATCATAAAGCTCTTCCCAGCGATTGGAAAATAAAGAATGAACACATTACTCAGCCATAGCCCATTGATGTGAAGCAGGAAAGGGAGGGGAGGGAGAGTCACTATCTGGGTATCTGTGGATGAAAAGAGGACCCATCAATACAATTCATCCTGTAACTTTTCATGCTTTCCCAGCCTGGGTCAAGTATGAGATTTAAAAAATAACCACCAGAAGGAAAAGTAAAAGACTGAAGAATCTAACTAAATTCAAATGACAAACAATTTCTTTGTACAAACTGTAAATACCTATATAAAATAAGTTCTGAAACACAGACTATACCTTCTAAAACTAGACAGAAACAAATTTAAGCTCAGTCCAGATTTAAGCTCCAGTAACAAACTCTAAAAGGCAGCACTATACAATAATGCAGGAAGAAGCTGATGATTTAATGTTTCTTGATGAACCAATTTGCAAAGTAAAATTTTTGAAAAAGTGATATATCACTTTTACAGGTGAACAGGATTAAAACTTTGAATTAACTGGCACTTAGGGCGTATCTACACACTGCCTCCAGACTGCAGTAAGGAGAACCACAGCTAAGCATATGCTAAGTTGTTTTCAAACTTCCTAAGGTTATAGAGAATCCTAGAATCAGAGTAGTAGGGCTTGAAGGGATCCCTAGAGGGCATTTAATCCAACCGCCTGCCTAAGGCAGCATCATCCCTATCCAAACAATCCTATACAATCCATAATTTAAAACCTCTGCATAAGACTACCATCAACCCTGACAACACAGGCCTAACACCCTAACCTGTCACAGATAAAGCAGGACAGCCATAGTAACCAATGTCCTCCTTCTCTGAAATATTGTCAAGATATTATTCAAGAGATCCCAGGTAGAACCACGACCACACCCCCTTCTCCCACCGCTACAGAGGAAGGCAAAAAAAACCCACAATCCATACCAATCTGACCATAGGGTAAAATTCCTTCCTGACCCCAAATATGGTGATGTTTGACCCTGAGCAGAGGAGCAAGACCCCCTAGCCAGAAACCTCCAGCTTTGGTCCCAGCAAGAACACTGGCACACCCCAGTCAAAGTCCCCAGCCTTGGCTGCAGCCAAGACCCAATGCCTCTGAGGAAGGCTTAGAAACACCCCGGCACATGCAGCAGCAAATGGACATAGGGGCAATCAGCAAAGCCCAGAAGCATGGAAGATGCACATTGTAGAACATAGGTATAGCTATGCCTAGATCAGGGGTCCCTAACCAGTCAATCCTGATCAACTAGTCAATCGGGGAGCCTCTTTTAGTCATCCTGGGCTCCGCGCCAGAGCTCTGCAAAATTTCTCCGGGTGTTTTGTTTCGAAGATGTTTTCATGTGTTTCGAGCTCGAAACAGTGAAATATAAATGAAACAAGAGGATTTGAAATGAGGGCACTGGAAATGTTTCGAAAGTTTCAAAACATTTTGAGTTTCGAAGCTGGGCTTGCTGCAGCTAAACAGAAACTAAAGAGAAGGAGGGGGAAGGGGAAAGACTGCTCTGATATTGACATCTAGCTCCCTGTTCGATTCCCCAGCTCTCTGATCACTTCTCCAGCTGTTTCTGGGGGACACAGGCCCCTGATCTGTTCACAGGGTTCCAGGACGCTGCCGCGGAAACTGTAGTCATAGATTTCATAGACATTAGGGCTGGAAGGGACCTCAGAAGATCATCGAGTCCAGCCCCCTGCCCAAAGGGCAGGAAGTCAGCTGGGGTCATAGGATCCCAGCAAGATAAGCATCCAGTTTGCTCTTGAAGGTGTTCAATGTAGGCGCTTGAACCACCTCCGGTAGCAGGCTATTCCAGACCTCGGGGGCACAGGATAGTAAAGAAATTCTTCCTTATGTCCAGCCTGAAACGGTCTTGTAGTAGTTTATGACCGTTCGACCTAGTCGTCATCCCTTGGGGCGCTCTGGTGAGCAAACGTTCCCCCAGATACTGGTGGTCACCCCTGATAAACTTATAGGCAGCCATCAGATCACCCCTGAGCCTGCACTTTTCCAGGCTAAAGAGCTCCAGGGCTCTCAGCCTGTCATTGTAGGGTCTGCTTCCCTGACCTCTGATCATGCGCATGGCTCTTCTCTGGACTCTTTCAAGCTTCTCCACATCCTTTTTGAATCGTGGAGCCCAAAACTGGACGCAGTACTCCAGCTGTGGCCTCACCAAGGCCGAGTACAAGGGGAGAATGACGTCCCAGGATTTGCTTGAGAAGCACCTATGGATGCAAGCCAGTGTTTTGGTCGCTTTACTAGCCGCAGCATCGCATTGCAGGCTCATGTTCATCTTGTGGTCAATGATGACCCCCAAGTCTCTTTCTTCCATAGTGCTAGCCAACATAGCACTGCCGAGCCTATAAGGATGCTGCAAGTTTTTCCTCCCAAGGCGGAGAACCTTGCATTTTTTAGTGTTAAACACCATCAGATTCTCGTCCGCCCATTTCTTGAGCCTGTCAAGGTCAGCCTGGATCGCTCTCCTGTCCTCAGGTGTGGATGCTTTACCCCAGAGTTTGGTATCATCAGCAAACTTGGCCAGTCCGCTTCTGACTCCAATGTCCACATCATTAATGAAGAGGTTGAACAATATAGGTTCAAGGACAGAGCCTTGGGGGACCCCACTGATCACAGGACACGATGACAATTGATTCCGTCAACCACCACCCTCTGGGTCGAACCACAGAACCAATTCCCCAGCCACCGGAATGTGGTGGACCCAAGACCGCAGTTGGCCAGTTTTGCCAAGAGGTGATCAGGGGATACCAGATTGAAGGCTTTTTTGAAGTCAAGATATATGACATCAATCTCCTCTCCCTTGTCCAGGTGATAGGTCACCTAGTCATAAAAGGAAATAAGATTGGTCAAGCAAGACCTACCCGCAACAAACCCATGCTGGCTATCCCTCAGGATGTTGCCATCGGCCAGTCTGTTAAGAATGGCCTCTTTGATAATCTTTTGTAAGACTTTCCCTGGGATAGAGGTCAGGCTGATGGGCCTGTAGTTTGCCGGATTCACTTTCCTCCCTTTCTTGGAGATAAGCACCACATTGGCCTTCTTCCAGTCTTCAGGCACTTCACCAGAGCGCCAGGAGTTCTCAAAAATCCATGCCAGGTGCTGGGCTATGATGCTAGCCAGCTCCTTGAGTACCCTGGGGTGTAGATTGTCAGGGCCAGGTGACTTGAAGGTTTCCAACCTCTCAAGGTGTTCCTTCACAAGGTCAGCATTGATGGAGGTCAGGGAATCTCCCTCACCCAGGGCCCCCCCTCCTGTAGTAGGCAGGGACATCCCATGGGACTGATGCAAGACCAACACAAAGTACCCATTTAATAGGTTGCCTTTTTCCTGGACTTTGTCAGTTGTTCCATCTGGTGTAGCAGGGTTCCAATGTCACCCTTGCTTTTCCTCTGGCTCCAGACGTATCTAAAAAAGGACATTTTATTGTCCTTGATACTTGTAGCTAGTTGGAGTTCCATCGCAGCCTTGGCTTTCCTGGCTCGCTCCCTGCAGGACCGGACTAGTGCAGAATATTCCTCCTTGGAGGTGGATCCCATCCTCCATCCCTTGTAGGCCTTTCTTTTTAGCCGCAGGAGGTCCACTAGTTCCCTGGAGAGCCAAGGGGACTGTTGTGCCCTTTTGCTGCCTTTCCTCCAAGACAGAACAGCATTAGCTTGTGCATCGAGGATCCCTTCCTTAAGGAGCAACCACTCTTCCTGAGCTCCCCTCCCCTTGGCGTCGTGGTCCCTTAGGGCCTTGACAACAAGCCTCCTGAGATTGTCGAAGTCAGCTTTCCTGAAGTCAAGGACTTCTGTATTGCTGACTGATTTGCCAGCTTTACAGCAGATGGTGAAGATGAGCAGCTTGTGGTTGCTGTCACCCAGCTTCCTTAGATCATTAGGTTGTTGATTAGGTCATCCCTTGTTGCCACTACCAGGTCGAGCAGCACTTTACCTCTCCCTGGCCCATACACCTCGTGTCAGATAGAGGTCATCCACGCAGGAGAGGAAACTTTGCGACCACTTGGATTTAGGCGAGAGCTCTTCCCATGAGATGTCTCGGTAGTTAAAGTCTCCCATGACAACCATGGAGCATGCAGCCTCAGCCAATTCCCTGACAAACTCCTGGTCAAGTTCTTACCTTTGATTCATAGATGTTAGGGTAGGAAGGGACCTCAATAGATCATCGAGTCCGACCCCCTGCATAAGCAGGAAAGAGTGCTGAGTCTAGATGACCCCAGCTAGATACTCATCTAACCTCCTCTTGAAGACCCCCAGGGTAGGGGACAGCACCACCTCCCTTGGGAGCCCGTTCCAGGTCTTGGCCACTCAAACTGTGAAGAAGTTCCTCCTAATGTCCAATCGAAATCTGCTCTCTGCTAGCTTGTGGCCACTATTTCTTGTAACCCCCAGGAGCGCCTTGGTGAATAAACACTCACCGATTCCTTTCTGTGCCCCCGTGATGAACTTATAGGCGGCCACAAGGTCACCTCTCAACCTTCTCTTGCAGAGGCTGAAAAGGTCCAGTTTCTCTAGTCTCTCCTCGTAGGGCTTGGTCTGTAGGCCCTTAACCATAAGAGTGGCCCTTCTCTGGACCCTCTCCAGGTTATCCGCATCCTTCTTGAAGTGTGACGCCCAGAATTGCACGCAGTACTCCAACTGCGGTCTGACCAGCGCCCGATAGAGGGGAAGTATCACCTCCTTGGACCTATTCGACATGCATCTGCTGATGCACGATAAAGTGCCATTGGCTTTTCTGATGGCTTCGTCACACTGCCGACTCATGTTCATCTTGGAGTCCACTAGGACTCCAAAATCCCTTTCCACTTCCGTGCCACCCAGCAGGTCATTTCCTAGGCTGTAGGTGTGCTGGACATTTTTCTTCCCTAGGTGCAGCACTTTGCATTTCTCCTTGTTGAACTGCATTCTGTTGTTTTCTGCCCACTTGTCCAACCTGTCCAGATCTGCTTGCAGCTGTTCCCTGCCCTCCAGCGTGTCTACATCTCCCCATAGCTTTGTGTCATCTGCAAACTTGGACAGAGTACATTTCACTCCCTCATCCAAGTCGCTGATGAAGACATTAAAGAGTATCGGTCCAAGGACCGAGCCCTGCGGGACCCCACTGCCCACACCCTTCCAGGTCGAAACCGACCCATCCACCACGACTCTCTGGGTGCGACCCTCTAGCCAATTCGCCACCCACCGGACTGTGTAGTCATCCAAGTCACAGCCTCTTAACTTGTTCACCAGTATGGGGTGGGATACTGTATCGAAGGCCTTCCTGAAGTCTAAGTATACGACATCCACCCCTCCTCCTGTGTCCAGGCGTTTCGTAACCTGGTCATAAAAAGAAACTAGAGTGGTCAGGCACGATCTGCCTGCCACGAACCCGTGCTGGTTTCCCCTCAGCATAATTTGTCCTGCCGGGCTCTCGCAAATGTGAGCCTTGATAATTTTTTCAAAGACTTCGCCAAGGATGGAGGTGAGACTGACTGGCCTATAGTTGCCCGGGTCCTCCTTCCTCCCCTTCTTGAAAATGGGGACCACATTGGCCCTTTTCCAGTCCTCCGGGACTTGGCCCGTGCGCCACGAGCATTCAAATATTCCTGCCAGTGGCTCTGCAGTGATGTCGACCAGTGCCTTCAGCACCCTCGAATGGAGCTCATCCGGGCCTGCCGACTTAAAGGCATCCAGTTCTTCCAAGTGACTCTGCACCATCTCAGGGTCTACACATGGAAGTCTGGCGCCTTGCTGCTGCCTCTATACAACCCCAGTGAGAGACTTGTTGTGCCCCTCGCTTAGGAACACTGAGGCAAAGAACTCATTGAGGAGTTCAGCCTTGTCCCCCCTGTCCATCACCAATTGTTTCTGCCCATTTAGCTGGGGTCCTATTCCTCCCTGGGCCTTCCTTTTACTCCCTATATATCTAAAAAACAATTTCTTGTTGTCTTTTACTTGGGTTGCCATCCTCAGCTCCATGGTAGCTTTGGCCCATCTAACTGCCTCCCTACAAGCACGAGCAGAGGAGGTATAGTCGTCTTTGGTGATCCCTCCCTGTTTCCACTTTTTATGTGCTCCCCTTTTGGCCCTTAGGCTGCCATGGATTTCTGTGGTCAGCCAGGGAAGCCTCCTGGCCCCTTTCCCTCTTTTACCTCGCACGGGGATCGTCTTGCTTTGTGCCCGAAGGATCGTTTCCTTAAGGCACAGCCACCCTTCTTGGGCTCCCATCACTTCAAAACTCCTACTCTGCAGTGCGTCCTTGACTAATCGCCCAAGTTCATTGAGATCAGCTTTCCTAAAGTCTAGCACTTTCACCTTACTAGTTACCTTACCCACTCGCCGTCTTATGGTGAATTCTATTATCAGGTGATCACTGTCCCCCAGATGATTACCGATCTGGAGGTCCCCTACCATGTCATCCCCCATTGCCAATACCAGATCCAGTATGGCATTCCTCCTAGTGGGACCGTGTACCTCCAGTGTCAGGTGGAGGTCCTGTACACAGGTTAGAAACCTGCGTGAGCGGTGGGACTTTGCTGTCTGATTCCCAGCAGATGTCCGGGTAGTTTAGGTCCCCCATGACTACCGCTTCTTTAGCTTTTATGGTCTCCGAGAGTTGCCTCAGGAGCCCCGAATCTCTTTCTTCCCCTTGATGTGGGGGTCTGTAGCAGACCCCTACCACCAAATCCCTTTCTCCTTGCCCCCCATGTAGCCTAACCCACAATCCTTCTACTTCCTCATCCTTGGATTCCGTCTTGATGAGGGTTGATGTATATTGCTCACTGACATAGAGCGCAACCCCTCCCCCTTTTTTCCCCACCCTGTCCTTTCTGTACAATCTATAGCCCTCAATATGTACTGCCCAGTCGTGGGATGAATCCCACCAGGTTTCCATTAGCTCCACTAAGTCATAGGTGTTTAGTGCAAGCAGGAGCGCTAGTTCATCCTGCTTGTTTCCCATGCTCCCACCCATGTTTTGGGTGGGAGGTCTGTAGTAGACTCCCACCATTGTGTGCCCTGTGCTGTGTTTCCCACAGATTTTAACCCAGACGGTCTCCAGCCATCTACTCTGGTCACCAATGTTGGCCTGCAGGGGCGCATAGCTCTCCTTCACATAGAGTGCTAAGCTCCCGCCCCATTTGTCTAATCAATTTCTCCTGTAGAGGGCATAGCCGCCTATACCTGTGGTCCAGTCATGGGTGGAGTCCTACCAGGTCTCTGTTATCCCCATGACATCGTAATTTTTTGCGCTAAGCAGGAGAACAAGTTCCTCCTGTTTATTCCCCAAGATCTTGGCATTTGTGTACAGGCAGGAAAGTGTCCCCTTGGGGGCCCTTGCCTACCGGTTGTTCAAGGGCTGGGGTAGGGGTGGGTTCCCTTAAATGCCTTGGCCTGCTGGCTTTGCAAGGGTTGCTCAGCGGGCCAACAGTGGCAGTAGTCCCCCCCATCTCCTAGCGGGCTTAGTTTAAAGCCCAGTGGAGCAGGTCAGCCAGTCTGGCTGAGAAGAGCCTCCTCCCCAATGGAGCGAGGTGGAGGCCATCCCTTCCCAGCAGCTCGCTGCCTCTCTCACCAAAGAGCAGACTGTGGTCATGGAAGCCAAAGCCTTCCTGAGGACACCAGCACCGCAGTCTTTGGTGTACTACCTGGATCCTCCTCTCCCTCCTCATTCCGTAGCCCGACACTGGGAGGATTGAAGAAAACACCACCTGTACCCCAAGACCCTTAAGCCCCAGTCCCAAGTCCCTGTAGCACCTCACGACCCGGCTGGGAGCGCTCCAAGACGTGTCATTGGTGCCCACATGGATAAGGAGTGTGGGATAGTGGTCAGTGGGCTGGAAGAGTTTAGGGATCTTCTCCACAATGTCCCAGATGCAGGCTCTGGGAAGCAACAGATTTCCCGGGCTAAGGGGTCAGAGCGACAGACTGCCCCCCTCAGGATGGAGGCTCCCACGACAAATACTTTGGGTTTTGTCTTGGGAAGAGCGGGGGCGGTAGCTACAGTAGTGCCCATATTCTCTGCGGCAGCGGGCAACTCAGCAGGCTCTGCTGGGGCTGCAAGAGGTTTGGACCTGTTGCAAAGCTCCAGTGGGGCAGGGGCCTTGGGGCCCTTGACCACCTTGGTCCAACCCCTTGGCTGGACAGAATGGGAGGTCCCCAAGTCCTCCCTTGTCCTGGAGGGAGACTGTGGTCTACCCTCTGCCTCCCAGGGGAGAAGGGCCTGGCAGTAGGAATCTATCTCCTGCTCACAGTCCCTCATGGCACGCAGTCTCTGGAATGCAGCCTGGAGCTGCAGGAGCCTGGAGCTCCTCCAGCTGGCGCGCCAGAGACCCCAGTAGGGAGCAGACCCCACAAGGAGAGGTAGCCATGCTCCTGGGCCCCAGAGCCTGAAAAAGTGGCAGGCAGCCCCCGCAGCCAAGAGCCACAGGCTCCATCTGCGTGGAGCCCAGAGCCATGGGTTCCGTCTGCGTGGCAGTCTCTGAGGTGCTGGGGGCAGTGGGGAGGGGGCAGGCCACAGGCCCCGAGGGGACCCTCGGGTTGCGGCGCATGCCCATCCGTGTCATGCCGCTAGTGGGCTGGCTAAGGCTGAGACTGGCTTCCCTAGGGTGGGGGTGCACAGGCAGGGCCTCAGTCCCTCCCGCTCGCCCTCCTGCACAAACTCTGTGCTAACTCATGCACCCAGCAGACAAGTGTGCCCGTTTGCATGGCCTGTTTGCGAGGCTCTGGTCATGTGGCTCCCTGGTGGGCTGGGGCGAGACACCCCTTGGCTCCAGTTTAGCCACCTCCCTTTGGCTAGGCTGGGACTAGACCCTCCTACCAGGAGCCCCACTTACCTCTAGCTGCTGCTGGGGGTTGGTGGGGGTGCTCCGCGACAGTTGGGGGTCTCTGAGGCCTTTGGGGGAGCGGGGGCACAGCAGGCTTGCACCTGCGCATCTCGCACTGCTCCTGGAGCCTGTCTGGATGTTTTTTTCCCTTTGGCAGGCCCTTTTAAACTGTGCGCATGCGCAGTGGGTCCACCATTGGAAATCAGCTGTTCCTAGGCTAGGGGACCCTACCTGGGCTTCGGGGAACCCTGCCTCACCGGGGAGGGACCGGTAGGTACCCTCCCCTTCTCCTTACTCTCTCCCTGGGGAGCTGGGCCAAGTACGGACCAAGTATGGAATACACTTCCAAGGGAGGTGATGCTGTCCCCTTCCTTGGAGGTATTTAAGATTGGACAAACACCTGGCTGGGGTCATCTGACCCCAGCACTCTTTCCTGCTCAGGGCAGGGGGTTGGACTCAATGATTTAATACATCCCTTCCAACCTGAAATCTATGAAAATCTCTGCATGGGGCAGACACAGCTGGCCACGTGCGAGTGTGGCTCAGCCAAACGGCGGGACACACGTGGCGTCCGGCCACTCCCAGGCCAGTTATAGCGGGGCTCGGGGCACAAAGCACAGCCCACAACAGCAGCCGCCTGCACTGCACATAGAGGGGGGGGGCACGTGCCCCCCTCAAACAGGGCAACACAGGCAACTGCAGCAGCAGTGAGGGAGGAAGTGGGGCTGGAGCCAGGGCAGGCCCTGAAGCCAGGGTGGGATGGAGCCATGACCGGCTCGTCTAGGGAACATGGTGGGGGGGGCCAGCAAGCACCCCAGGAGGGCACAAGGGGTATATCCCCCCAGATCTGCACACAGGGCAGGGCTCTTCTTCAATTTTACCCTTTAATGATCTATACATACGATACAGGATTACCCATACGGATCAACTGTATAAGCTAACATTTATAGCCCTATGCTTTCATATAACTTTTGTTTTAATATACTATATAAAACCTGAAATTTAATCTATATTTAATTCAAATCTAAGCACACTGTGGTAAAGAGCCAACATAACTAAGACTTAATGAGTTCATTGAGCATGGAACTCATTCTTATGTATAGCTTTGAACTATTTTCTTTGGTTAGTGCAGGGTTGTTAAACCTACAGCTCATGGGCCAAATCCAACCCATGGAACTGCTCTATCTAGCCTGCCACACAGCATGGCCAGGGGAAGTAGCCTCCAACAGAACGGTGATCAGAAGGAGAGTGAGCAAAGTCAGCAGGAGAGTGAGCAAGTCCCACAGTCCCTGGCCACAAGCCCCCTCCATGTGTCCCGTGCTGGAACCAGAGCTGGAGCTTCCTCCATGGCACAGGTCATGTAAGGGAGCTGGGGCCACTGCCATGTGCTCCAGTCCAGAACCCAAGCTGCTGCCACTACCACCACATGCTCCAGTTCAGAGCTGGTGCTGAAGATGGAGCTGCCATGTGCTGCACTCCAGAGTCAGAGCCACCACTGCATGCTGCAGTCTAGGCCCACAAAGCTCCCCATGGTCTGGATCCAGTCCAAGGCACAAGGCAAGTTTGACACCTCTGGGTTAGTATATTGGCAAAAAGTTTTTAGTTAGGAACCATAAACGCAGCTTGGCACATGAAGCTGACAGCTACTAAAAGATTAGTTAACAACAATGTAAGTTCCAGATAAGACTTAAACAAAAAACAATAACCAAAGCTTGTACAGTATCATGAACACATACAAATATTGTTTCCAATTCAATAACTCTGGGTGAATTACCTCACCTAGATTGCCCCTACATGCAAATCTCTTCTTTACATAGAAACCTGGAGTAAGGCAACCATCCCTGCCCACAGCAGTGTAATAGGAAGTTAGGCACACATATTGGCAAGGAATTAGAGTCCATTGTGGGTCTTCCACTCTATACTTCCAAATAAGCATTTGGAGGCCCTGGTCTCTGGTACAGTCTCAAAGCTTTCCTCCTACTTTGCACTGCCACATGGTTCCCAGGTAGGGGGTGATCTCACCCCATCAGAGGTAGGCTGCAAATACTTTCTAAAGAGTGCTAAATTTCAGGTATTCTGTGACTTACAGGTAACTATGTAAGAAGACATCAAAACATATTTGGGAACAGGCATACTTCCCATGCTACCAAGGCCGAAATACTGAACACAACATGTGGTAATATAAAAGCAATTCAACAAGAACATTAAAATGCTATAGATTACCAGTAGTGTAAATAACCTTCTATTTTATTTCATTAATTTTTATTTCCAATGCAAATAATTGGGCTGCTTTTTGAACAAGTTCTTTATGTAATTCACAATTGCCAGGCCTAAGCTATATATGGTGAGAAGCAATTTTCACCCTTTAATGAGCTGATCACAACAATAAAATGGGAAGACACCTAATATATACAGAATAAATTTTAGGGGTCCATAATTCATTTTAGCTATGGACTATGAACCAAATTAACTATGGACAGTGTAAGAGCATGAAACTATAGGCAAAAAAGCCCCATATCTATTGAGGTATATGGGAATATTGCCATCAATTTAAACTGGCCAGGTTTTCATCCTTTGATTCTGTGAGATATTTAAATCTAAAAACAGCCTTTCTGGATGAACATGTTGAGATTGCCTATGCCAGTGAATCCCTCTCAACTCAGAATTCAAACTTTGAAGAGAAGTGTTAATTTAAAATAAAATGATAGAGCAAGCCAAAATACTGACGATTAAGACAATAACTTTTCATGGGAAAGGATTCATTTAAACAAAGTTGGACATACCCCAGCACAGCCTGCCCGGCTGCTTCTATCACAGCGGCTGCATGCCACGCGCCTGCGGCTCCCACACGCAGCGGGGAAGCCCCACTCTGGACTCCATGGGGAAGCAGGGGGCAGGGCTCACTCCACTGCTGGCAGACTGTGGGGACCTGCACAGCAGGAAGCAGGGGAAACAGCAGGCTTCAGTGCAGGGCTTCCCCCACTGTGAATGCTGGAGCTGCAGGCACACGGTGTAGAGCCCCCACGACAGGGCAAGCTCTGCTCCCTCCTCCTGTGCAGCGCTGGCCAGAGCCACGCCTGTGCCAGGCATGAATGCCTTGACCTCTCCGGCCGCTGCTGCTGCCAGCAGCTGGGGCTTCACACCAAGGGGGAAGTGTGTGCAGGGTCCATACAGCCCCCCCAACATCACATCTACACCTTGCCTAGCTGAGCTCTGTGCTCCCACTCCCCTTCTGGGTGCAGGCTCCATTCTGTACTCCCGCTTCCATCCAGCTGCATCTCCACCACCCCCACCCCCAACCAGCCCTGCCACTTCTCTACCTGCTGCCCCAAAGCAAGCAGGTTCTAGCTGCAGCAGGAGCCCCACCCAGAAGTTGCTGGCTGGTCAGAGCCCTCCTGCCCAAAAGGATGGGAGTGAGGCCCAATAGGGTATGTTGGGGGGTTGTACAGGTGGGCGCCTCGCTCCCACCCTCATGGGCGGAAGGGGTAGGCAGGGTACTATTCATTGGGGGGGGGGGTGGTCTGTGGGCCGGATGAAAGTGCCTGGCAGGCCAGATCTGGCCCGTGGGCCATATTTTGCCATGCCTGAACTAGATTATGGTGAAAGTCAAGAAACAAGCCATCTCATTCTCACATAGATCTGCTGGCTTTTGAGAATTAAATGGAGTATGTTTTACACTGGACAAGTGGACTATGACTGAATGTGCACAGGAATCAGATTTTTTCCATCTGAAAGTGCTGTTTTCACAGTCACTTTTCTGAACACACATTCTTAAATGGTTAGAACACCACTTATGTTTTATTCCTACACACCCTTATAACAAAGGAACAGACTTTCATTTTTAGAAGTCTGTTTGTTTAATACTGGAATGTTAAGACCTAATTCTATTCCCACTGAAGTCAGGTTCCTACCGACTTCAATATTATAATCACACTCTTTTACTAGGCAGTATGTCCCAATCATAAAAAAGTGAATTTGATGCCAAGAACAGGGTTATTTAATATCAAAGTTGAACTCTAGACAAAACTGGAGCTCTAAATTGTCTAACAAGATCATCCTGTCCAGTTCAAGCAATGCTCAGCCAGGCTCAATGGGTCAGTATCTTAAAAGCAGAATGAAAAAGCAGTCATTTCTAGACAAATTACAAATTTAAGGAAGCAAGTAATCAAGACTTAGGTTTTAAATGATCTACATACTGCTCAGCAAAGCAAGGCTTGGGGGCTTAATTTTTAGAGGTATTTTGACAACTAAAAATAAACAGTTGGATTCCGAGATAGATTTTGAAAATCCCAGGAGAAGTTTGCGTATCTTAAGGCACCCAAATATCTTTAAATATCAGGCCCTTAGGTCATACTATACTAAGCAACTCCTAAACCCTTTTAAAATTCAAAAGCTAAAGCATTCTGCTGCCTACCTCCAAAATATAGTCTAAGATATATAGCAATAGCATAGGCTTCTCAAGAATCATAGAAAAATAGGGACCTCAGGAGGTCATCTTGTCCAACCTCTTGCTCAAAGCAGGACCACCCCCAACTATCTCACCCCAGCCAAGCCTTTGTCTACCCAGGTCTTAAAAACCTCCGAAGATGGAGATTACATCACCTCTCTGGGTAACCTGTTCCAGTCTTTACTATCCTCCTAGTGAGAAGGTTTTTCCTGCTATCTCCCCTAAACTTCCCTTGCTGCAACTTGAGACCGCTGCTCCTTGTTCTGTCATCTGCCACCACTGAGAACAATCTAGCTCCATCCTGTTTTGAACCCCACTTCAGGTAGTTGAAGGCTGCTATTAAATCCCCCCTCAGTCTTTTCTTCTCCAGACTACATAAGCCCAGTTCCCTCAGCCTTTCCTCAGAAGTCATGTGCCCCAGCCCTCCAACCATTTTTGATTGTCCTCTGCTGAATTCTCTCCAATCTGTCTACATCCTTTCTGTAGTGAGGTGCCCAAAAAACTGGACACAGTACTCCAGATGTGGCCTCACCAGCACCAAATAGAGGGGGATAATCACTTCCCTCAATCTGCTGGCAACGCTCTTACTAATGCAGCCCAGTATGCCACTAACCTTCTTGGCAACAAGGGAACACTGTTGACTCATATTCAACTTATTGTCCACCGTAACTCCCAGGTCCTCTTCTGCAGAGCAGCTGCTTAGCCAGGCAGTCTCCAGCCTGTACCAGTGCATGAGATTGTTCTGTCCTAAGTGCACATCTTTGCATTTGTCTTTATTGAACCTCATGAGATTTCTTTTGGTCTGGTCCTCCAATTTTCCTAGGTTTCTCCAAACTCTAGCCCTACTCTCCAACATATCTATTACTCCCCCAGCTTGGTGTCATCTGCAAACTTGCTGAGGGTGCACTCTATGCCATCTTCCAGAACATCGATGAATTTATTGAACAAAACCAGCCCCAAGAACAGGGGCAGGCAATTATTTTGGGTAGAGGGCCCCTTACCCAGTTTTTGCAAGCTGTCAAGGGCCGCGTGGGTAGCCCCGCCCCTTGATAGGTGCCCTACCCCTGGTCACCATCTTGGGACCAATGTCCCGGGGCCAGCACCGGTGTGGCCCAGAGCAGGGCACAGGCTCGCAGCGGTCTGTGGAGCTGGGTTGGGCTGCACCAGAGCAGGGAGAGCGGGGAGCTGACCCAGCTCCATAGAGGTCCTGCCAGCCGGGACTCTGTTCTCTTGCCACCCTGCTCTGGGCCCTGCTGGAGCTGGCCCTGGGACACCAGTGCAGGCCCTGTGCTCCTGCACCCGCTCACAACCACTGCCACCCCAGCCCCACGGTACAGCCGAAGGGCAGTGCACAGCCCCAACCCCCTGCTCCCCGGCAGGGAAGGAGCTGGTGCAGATCACAGGGAAAAGCGGCCCCTCGCCCACCCAAGTGGCTCCCTGCTGCAGCCACTTGCAGCCTATGTGGGGTTGTCCTGAGCAGGCACAGGCAGCCCATGCAGGCTGCAAGCAGCTGCAGCAGGGAGCGCAGACCACGGGGCAGGGGAGGAGCCACTTTTCCCCGTGCTCTGCACCAGCTCCTTCCCTGCCCTTCCCCCCACCCTTACCTGAGGATCTCATGCTGGAGCAGCCACATGGTTCCAGGCCAGAAGCCCCTGGCTCTTGTGAGAGCCCGCCAGGCTTCCCCCAGCTCCTACTACCCCTGGTTACTGTCATGTTTTACAGGAACCAAGGACAGATAAATTTTAAGTTTTCAAAAATTTTTAGGGGCCCCACAGTCCAGACAGAATGGCCTCATGGGCTAGATCCAGCCTACGGGCCATATTTTGCCCACCCCTGCCCAAACCAAAGCCCTGGGACACTCCATTACATACTGGCTGCCAACTAGACATTGAGCCATTGATCACGACCCTTTGAACCTAACTAATCCAGCCAGTTTTCTATCCACCTTATAGTCTGTTCATCCAACCCATTCTTAGGGCTCAAATATTAGAATGCTTTATTTACAGCCAGAGATGGTTCCTATGCCAAAAAAAAAATCTACAACACTTCTTGATCCTTACTTGTTTCTGTTTCCACTTATCAGAAATAATGGGACCAAATGAAGTCTTGCCGTTCATTCAGCTTTTACAATCTAGTATTTACGAAGTGTTCAACCACAACTCTTTGGTTTGCACATATAGTATATGGGATTCCAAAATGACATCATCCAAGTACTAGGTAGCTCCTAGATGTCTTAGCTCTTGACTGGCCCTACAATAAGTCTAGCGCGACCATTCCACTTTTGTTGATACGCTTTATAAAAAGTTAATTCAAGAGAAGACCCAGCCCCCTTCAATTAGTCCCCAGTTCATTTAATACATAAGAAGACAACATACCTAAAACACTGACAAAAACATCAAAAAGATGAAATGTGAGAAGAGGCTCCTTCATTTGGCCATAGTAGTCTGCTATGGTTTTGAAAACATCCCTTTCAAATCCTGTGTATGTAGGCTGCTTCAAGTCTGAGCAGGTGGGCCCTCCAAAAGAGAAAATGCATTTTTAACCACAAATAAGATCATTCATTTTTGTTTACAGTCAATAAAAAATGGGGAGGACATGGGAAGTTTAGATCACTTTGTAACAAAAGGCATACCAGAAGTTAAGTCACATGGGGCGTTTATACACGTGCTCCGGGTGTGGGGTTGGGGGATGCTTTAATTAGAGTGGCTCATAGAGCCGCTGTAATTAAAACTGCCCAGAGCCTCTCATGTATCAGCACCCCCGTGCCTAAAAATGGTGGCAGGGGTGCTTTATCTAAAGCTCAAACAAGCATTAGTTAAAGCACCCCTGACACCGTTTTTAAGCTTGGAGACATCGATGCATAAGACACTGGAGTCTGCGAGAGCATAGTAATTACCACACTCCAGCAGACTTGATTAACCAAGTCTGTTCGGATGTGCTGTAATTACGGTGCACAGGAGCAGCCTCACTGCTCATGTACAGGCACCCATTGTTCTGACAGACATTTTTGCCTGTCCTTTCCACACCTCACCTGAATTCTGAAGACTGTAATGGATGCTCATTTAGCTGTAAACACTAAGGGTAGCATTTAAATGGCAGGTTTCTAGCTAAGTGGCATCTTTGGTACTTAAGCATAGATAGTGATTCTGCTTCTCCTAAATTGTGGAGATGTAAGTGTGCACAAGCAGACTGAGAATGCATAGGTAGCTACACACTGGCCAGCTATACATGCAGCTATATGTGTAGACTCCTTCTACCCAAACAGGCACTCATCCAGGAAACCAGAAATGCAGGTTCTAGGCCCCCTTTGCCCAGATGGGATTTGAACATGCATCTTTCTAACTTTCCAGCTCACTATTTTAAGCCACGGTACCACAGATCAGGTATTGTGCAGACCCCTCTCCAGTGCTCCTTTTGAAGCTGGCTTTCTGGACCACAAAAAGAGAGAGGTATGTAAAGCAAGGAGAAAGAGAACCAGCTAGAGAGCAAGTGATTCAGTAAAGTGCTTGCTACTCTAGAAGGGAACAGGTCCTGGGTTCTAGCCTGGACCCTTGTTTCCACCGGGCAGAAACTCCTCTGTGCACTTCCCACTGCTCTGCTTGCTCCCTATCCATTTTATCCAATGATTGTTAAGTGAAGGGAGCAGTGGCTAGCTTCAAAAGGAGTAGCAGAATGTGCTGAATATATGCTTAGCTTAGGAGACAGGCAAGCATTATTCCTCCCATTCTATAAGGTGACTACACATTTACATAAAGTCATTTTTGTAAGACCTGGGGGCTAGAAACCTGTCTTTTAAAGACAGGCCCAAGATTCAGTTCTTTACAAAAAGTATAAAATTCATCTCATACAGAAGACATATTTCTCAAGAGCTGGTCTGAGACAGTATAATAAACTCCCTCAGACACTAAGGACAACTATCAACCTGATTGTCCTTAGCACCTTCTGCTTCAACTGCAAGTAATTTCATTTTCTTTATGTAAAACACAGAAAAAGAAAGAAACAGGAAAGCAAAAGGGGGAAAGGGGATAAAAGAAAAGGAAAGAAAAATAGAAAATAAAAGAAAGAAATTACCTAAAACCCTAACAAACCAATATATTCTGCTGTATATATGCTTCTCTTCCTGGAAACAGGATAAGAGAGCAAACATACGGGAACTGTTACTTAATATATCACCAGAAGACCATCCAACAGGGTGATGGAGCAATGCAGTACCTGAACCTATACAGAAGAGAATCCATTTAGTCACACTGCCTCTTGCAATGAAAGCATTTAATTAGGGGACTGGCTATGCTGTCCATAACCCTTTATACTACAAACTGCTACTTTAATCCACTTGAGGATCGGCCATGCATATGTAACAAGGTTGCCAACTGTCAGTAAACTCAGTAAAAACCTTCAGCCATCAGCAAAAACAATGATCAGCAGCAGTTTGATTGAAGCTCTTTAGAGCATGGCAGCACCATCTGGTGTCCATGGAGATCAGCACCCTGCACCTTAGCCATGTGCTTCTGTTGAGGTGTCCCTGGCTGCCTATAATATTGCTAACTTCCAGGTAGGCTTCTTTCAGAGTCCATGCCAAGATGGAAGGAACGGAAACAGTGTGGGTTACAAATGGGTTACGTCTCCCCCTGGGGCTTCTGCAGCCCAGTGGGTGGGACCTGGCATGGCAGGACATAGTGGGGCTAGGTGGGGAAGTTCCTTGCTGCTGCTGTGAGCCCCACACCACTTTGGCAAGGCGCCCTGCATGGGTTACATATGCATGGCTGATCCTCAAGTGGATTAAAGTAGCAGTTTGTAATATAAAGGGTTATGGATAGCATAGCCAGTCCCCTAATTAAATGCTTTCATTGCAAGAGGCATCATGATGCAGGGTGCAATCAGGGGTATCAGGATGGGGCGGGGGGGTGGAGGGGAAGGGTCTGGCTCCCCGCTACTGCACACACTCCTGGGGGAGCGTGTGCCCACCAGATTTCTACATGGGGCAAGGGGTGGGTGCAAACTGCCTGCTGCAGACTCCCCTCCCTGCTCGTCTCCCCCTGGGGCTTCTGCAGCCCAGTGGGTGGGACTGGGCATGACAGGACAGAGTGGGGCTAGGCAGGGAAGTTCCTTGCTGCTGCTGCAAGCCCCACACCACTTTGGCGAGGTGCCCTGCACCCACTCAGCAGTAGCAGGGACAATGGCGCAGTGCTGTGCCCCTCACTGTTGCTGGGCAGGCAGGGGGCACCTTGCCAGGGCAGCACGGGGCTCGCAGCAGCGGCAAGGATCTTCCTCACGCAGCCTCGCTCTGCCCTGATGCACCAGGTTCTGTCCGCTGGGCTGCAGAGGCCTCAGGGGGAGGGCAGCAAGGCAGGAGCCCGCAGCTCTGCACACAAATCTGGGCGGCACATGCCCCATGCCCCCCTGGGAGTGCAAGCAGCGGTGGGGAGCCAGCCCCACACCCACACCTCAGCCCACGGAGGGCAGCCTGCCCCTGCCCCTCCTTGGGCTCCACTCTGGCCATGCCACCTGTGGGGGAAGGGAAGCTGGGTTCTATGTTCCATCCACTGCAGCAGCAACTGCCTCGTGTGGGCAGCTGAGGTTCAGGCACTGTGGACTCAGGTCCATGGCACCATAGCCCTGGCAGCTCAAGGCCCCTTCTGGCAGGCCTGGGGGCAGGGGGTGAGGAGCACCAGCAGGGCCCAGGGGCCTGGACCTGCATCCTGGTGAGCTAAGAGGGCACGGAGAGCTCTGATTTTCCATGACAGAAGACCCAAGGTCAAATACTAAAATGTACAGATATTTAGAATTTATTCTAGTATATTGACTGAGGCACTCATAGGCTTTCAAATTGCTTTAAAACTGTAAGTATATCAATAAAACATTGTGCTCAATTGATATAGATGGGGAGATATATAGTTTCATAGTTGGTAGGGTCGGAAGGGACCTAAGGAGATCATCTAGTCCGACCCCCCGCCATGGCAGGAAAGAGTACTGGGGTCAAACAACCCCGGGAAGATGTTCGTCCAGCCTTCTTTTAAAGACCCCCAGGGTAGGAACCAGCACCACTTCTTTTGGAAGTTGGTTCCAGGTCCTAGTCGCCCTGACAGTGAAATAGCGCTTCCTAATGTCTAGCCTGAAACTATCCTCCGCTAGCTTGTGTCCGTTGTTTCTTGTAACTCCTAGGATTGCTCAGGGGAACAGGGACTCTCCCAATGGCTGCTGATCCCCCTTGACTAGTTTGTAGACTGCCACTAGATCCCCTCTCAGCCTTCTCTTTTCGAGGCTGAACAAGTTCAGGTCCCTCAGCCTCTCCTCACAGGGCCTGCCCTGCTGACCCCTGATCATGCAGGTGGCCCTCCTTTGGACCCTCTCCATATTGGCCACATCCCTCCTGAAGTGCAGCGCCCAGAACTGGATGCAGTACTCCAGCTGCGGCCTGACCAGTGTCGCATATAGGGGGAGGATCACCTCCTTGGACCTGCTTGAGATGCATCTGTGGATGCACGACAAAGTATGATTAGCCTTCCTGACCGCGTCCCCACACTGTCGGCCCACGTTCATTGTGGCATCAATGATGACTCCAAGATCTTTTTCTGTCTCTTATATACATCTATATCAATGGAACACAATGTTTTATTGATATACTTACAGTTTAAATATATATACACAGTGGTTTCATTTTAATCACGGATTTTATCAGAGAAAACCAAGATCCCCAATGATCACCCATTTCAACACATGCAACAATCATTATGTACAATTTTAGCCTTTAAGCTATGTGCCTCTATACACTCATCACTGGACCATCTGACAACGACTTGTTCAGAACTTTCATTTGTGACATTTCTACTCAAAATAACTTTGCACGCTCAAAGGAAATAGATTACTTTGGCAATTGGGTACACCTTCTCTTCAATCTGTTTTCTTGTACATGCATCAGGGGACACATTTTGACCCCTTAAATAAGAGAAATCTGGCAAAGTAAGAAAAAAGGAATGAGTTCAATTGGGTTTTAACAGATTTGGTAGGTATACTTACAATTTGCTAGACATTTCATTGCTGACAGGACCCAATGAGGTAGTTCTTCTGCTCAGAGGGGAAGAAGTGATGGGGGAAATTTAAAAATTTAAACAGTTAAAAAACTAGCAATCTGACAAGATACAAGAGAGACATAATATGTATTTACTTCTAAGTGGTGGATAACAATTTCTCTAACAGCTGTAAAACAGACGGAGTAATTGGTTCTTTAGAAAACTACTGCAAATCAAGATTCATCAAGTACTACATCCCAACTGCCTATTTCACGTACACCTCAGATCTTGGGGGTAGGGGGGAAGGACCACACACAAATGTAATAATAGTAATATGGGACAATGACAAGGATAATTACATTTGAACTCGGACTTTGCACTCTAATTTTTTCACAATTTTCTTTTTTTCAGTGACGAACCTTTTGCTCAACCCTTACATTTTAAAATTACTGACTTAAAAAGCTTTATTTGTATATATTAAAGATAGATACACTCTTTTGATGCTTTTGCAACACTGTGATGATGAGTTCAACTCAAGCATTCCCCAGCCTAGATACAGTAAGGGACTGGTCTGACAGTAAGAAAAGACATGAACTCCCACATCGCTCAGGTTAGTTGGAAGAAAAATGCAAGTTATTCCCCTCTTTCCCAGAACACAAATTTGATAGGAAACCTGCTTCCTTTATTTTCCGCCCTCACCTTTCATACTCCTTAGGTTTGAACACTTTGATTATGAAAAGATAAATTCATTCCAAAGGGACATTTCACAGGTAAGTAGAGTTAGTTCTACTGCACACTGAGACAATTAAAGCCTAGTCTAATTCTATCCACACAAATAAAGGTGTTTTATATCAGCAAAACCCAATTTGTTCTTCAAATCAGAACCTATACTCAGGTTCTTTTCATACTTGGCATAACTTTGTTTATTTCAGGGATGGGGTTATCACTTTAAGTATACTGTAATAGTTAAAACAGTACTTCCCAAACTGTGGTACTTGATGCAGATGACCTGGGAGTGGTACATGGAAGACCAGGGGGAGAGGCCGCACACACACACAGCTCAGCTGCAGCCTGCTGCACACTGCCAACCCAACAGGTAAGTGTGTTGAGGGTGATGAAGCACCCCTGGACTTTCACTTAATTTTAACCAGGGAACAGCTTTGTATGTTTTGAAAAAGTATTTTATCTAACCAAGGGCATAGAGTAGGTTGTTTAGGCTGGGGGAGATCGCTTGTTGCTTAGTTGCTTAATTGCTGGCCTCGCTAGAAGGAAAGCTGTATCAACAAAGTCCGGAGCTGGAAGGGGGGTTACTTGGGGGGGAGCTGGAAGGGGGGTTACTTGCTGGGCTTGCTATACATTTCATCACATCAGCAAGTTTAACCTGTTACGTAGCTATATAAGGCAGACACCCACTGGAGTGTGTGTGCTTGCTTTGCGAACGATTGCCAAGCACCACTTTCTGCGCAGAAATAAAGATTAAGTTGGACCCTTCACCCCTGTGTGTTTATTGGCACAAGCGCACCGGGCACGAACTCACTGTCCTTTAGGGACAACAATTTCTGGCGACCCAGATGGGACCCTAGCTGACTACCTTGCCCGGTCCACCTCTTCGGCTCCGGCAACAACTGTGGACGGCGCGAGGGCCAGGTGCCACCGACCTTATTCGTCGGAGGTCTGACCGTCTCCTGGTTGCCTGACGGAGCCAGGGAGGGGCACAACGGTGCAACGCTCGAAGGACCAACTTAATCAGGTGGGGCGAGGGAGGTTTCAATGGACTGGTGAGTACTTCTTTCCATATTTTGGGCAGGTTGGGAAAGAGACGGCTTTGAAAGTTCCGACCGTATAGATGCCCTAGGCGAGTGAGATCGGGTGGCAGCCCCGTGAACTCCCTTTAATCAGTTTGGTTCTGAGGCTGAGCGGCGGTCGTCGTCCGGTAGTTGGATAATGGGAAGTAACCAGTCTAAGATTCCACCCTGCAGCCCCTTAGGATGCATTTTGAAAAATTGGCCAAAGTTTGGAAGTGACCCTATGACAAAACAACAGATGATTTGGTATTGCAATACATGTTGGCCACAGTACCAACTTGCGGATGGTGCAGCCTGGCCGGAGAATGGGTCTTTGGATTATAACACAATCTTCCAGTTACAGTTGTTTTGTAGGCGCCAAGGGAAGTGGGATGAGATGCTTTATGTAGAGGCATATATGACTTTGTATGGGGATGGGGTTACGCAGAAGCTGTGTGGGATATTTAGGGGAAGTGGGGTAATGGCTTTGCAGGGGGTCACCACAGTATGTCCGGAGGAGCCGGAGGAGGGAGACGTGCAGTTGCTAATTGCTCCCACGGCTCCCCCGTCTTACCCTGTGAGCCCTGCGTCACCACAGGGGACTTCCACTGCACCTGTAACGGCTTGTCAGGGACTCCCGGCTGGCTTGTCCAGTCCGTCGTCCCCCACCTCCCCTGACAGTCTTGGGTTGCCGTCCCCGGGTCCGGCAGATGTGGGTGGTAGCAATCTGGTGGTAGAAGGGACTGTAGGTGAGTCGCTTACGATCAGAGGCCCAACCAGTAGTTCAGGCCCCTTTACGACAAGCGGTGGGTCCTGAGGGTGAACCAGTTTTTGTCCATGTGCCATTCAGCACAGCAGACTTGATAAATTGAAAACAGTCTGTGGGCCAATATCACCAGAATCCGGAGGCAATGGCACGGTTGTTCTCTACTATTTTCCTCATCCACCAACCAAACTGAATAGATATTCAGGCCTTACTGGCCGCTCTTCTGACTCCAGAAGAAAAAAAGTTGGTCTTAGAGAAAGCACGCACGATAGCACAGCAGCGTCACCCAGCCGGTGAGGTAGATGAACTTTGCCCTAAGGAAAATCAAGACTGGGATCCCAACACCCGAAGGGGCCGGAGGGAGTTAGAGCTGTATCAGGAGTTTGTGCTGGCTGCTCTCCGGGAGGCTATCCCCAAGCAGAAAAATTTGTCTAAATTGTACGAAGTGCAGCAGGGTCCGGAGGAGGATCCATCCAGTTTTTATAAGAGGTTATGCGAGGCAGCCAGACAGTGGATGGATTTAGATCCGGAGCTGCCAGAAAATGCCAAGATGTTTAACACACTGTTAATAGGACAGTCAGCCCCAGATATTAGAAAAAACTACAGAAGACTGAAGGAGCAGCTGGAATGAGCATCAGCCAAATGATTGAGATTGCTTATAAAGTATACTCCAACAGAGATCAGGTTAAGGAGAAAAAGGAAGATAAAAGAATAAAGGCACAGGCGTCGTTATAAGCATTGTTGTTGGCAGTGGCAATTGTAGATCAGAGGAGTCGGGGACGAGGCAGGGGAAGTAGAGGGCATAGAGGAGGCGTGGGCTATGCTCCGGGAGGCTACGGCCAGGGTCCCAGGTTGGGACCTAATCAGTGTGCTATTTGCAAGCAGGAAGGGCATTGGAAAAATGAGTGCCCCAAGAGGGAGAAGAAGAGACGAGAGGAGGAAGAAAGATTGTTGATGTTAGATGGTTCTGACCAGGAGTGACGGGGACCGGGGGCTAACACTGAAGTAATCTCTGTCTCCCCTGACGAGCCCCTGGTTAAAATGCAAGTAGGGGGAGAACTTATTGACTTTCTAGTAGATAGTGGAGCCACACATTCAGTTGTAACCAATTTTAAAAGGACCCTTATCAAAAACCAAGATCCCCATAATTGGAGCCACCGGCCAGCGGATGTATCGTCCTTTGGTGCCACTCATGGAATGCAAATTGGGAGGAAAGAAAGTGTCTCATCAATTCCTGTATATGCCTGAGTGCCCCATACCTTTGTTTGGGAGGGATTTGCTGTGCAAATTGCAGGCCCAATTGATCTTTTCGGAGGGGAAAATTACTATGAAGATACCAAATGAGGAAGCCTAGAAGGCTCAGGTGCGTCTCCTATTGCAGGAGGGGGAGGAAGGGAGAATCCCCACCGAAGTAGAAGACGCTGTAGTACCATGGGTATGGGCGGGAGAGAAGCCAGAAAGAGCCAAACTGGCCACCCCTGTAAGCATTGATTTAAAGCCGGGAATTACCCCGCCCAGGGTGCCACAGTACAGATTGAAAATAGAAGCTTGGAAAGGCCTGGAACCATTAATAAAGTGATTCCTTAAATATGGTTTACTTCGGGAGTGTCAATCATCAACTTTATGTAATGCTGGTAAAGGAATCTAAGAAACTTATTTTAAGACAACCAATGACTGTGTATACCCCACATTCAGTGCTCATGGTGATGAATGCAAAGGGGGGAACCTGGCTTTCCCCTGGACGAATGGCTAAGTACCAGGAGACTCTCCTGGATCAAGGAGATATCCAGTTGCACACCTCTAGTACCCTGAACCCAGTTACGTTGATGCCATTGGAACAAGACGAAGGATTACAGCATGATTGCATTGAAACTATTGAGAGTGTGTATTCTAGCCGGCCGGATCTTAAAGATGCCCCACTACCTAATGCAGACCTTGAATTCTACACAGATGAAAGCAGCTTCATGGACAATGGAACCCGAAAGGCGGGATACGCCGTGGTTACATCATGGGATACCGTGGAAGCAAACACCTTGCCTCCAAATACCTCTGCACAGAGAGCTGAGCTTATTGCGCTTACCCGAGCTCTCCATTTGGCAAAAGGAAAGATAGCCACTATATACACGGATTCGAAGTACGCCTTTGGAGTCTTACACGCCCACGGAGCTATATGGAAAGAGAGAGGACTCTTAACGGCAAGTAAAAGCCCAGTAAAGCATGGAACAGAGATCCTGAAATTACTTGAAGCCGTGATGGAACCACTAGACGTAGCTGTGGTGCACTGTAAGGCCCATCAAAAGGGAGATGCTGACGTTATTAAAGGAAATCAATGAGCAGATGCTGCGGCGAAGAAGGCAGCTAGAGGACAAGTTCAAGAGACTCAAATGTTGGCATTGATGCCTCAGGTAGTGTTGCCTGAGGAACCTCCCAAATATACTGAAAAAGAGAACCAACTCACAGAGAAATTGGGAAGCAAAGAACAACAAGATGGATGGTGGGTTTTGCCTAAGGGAAAAGTCCTGATGCCAAAACTGATTCTTAGCAAAGTGCTCCAAGAGTACCACCAGAGCACCCATATGGGAGCTAACGCCATGACCCAAGGTCTCCAAAGAATTGTAGTGGGGCCTAAGATGAAAAAAACAGCAGAACAAATAGTGCGTAGATGCCCTGTCTGTTGTGCCAACAATCCTAAGATTTCCCCCAAACCTCCGCCAGGAGCAGGAAGGCAAGGACTATTAGCAGGAGAATACTGACAGATAGATTTCTCTGAAGTTCCCAAGAAGGGACACTACAAATACCTGTTAGTGCTCGTGGACACTCTGACTGGATGGACTAAGGCCTTCCCGTGCCGAACCAACCAAGCAAAAGAAGTGGTCCGGGTGATGCTAAAAGAAATGATTCCACGATTCAGAATCCCAGAGGGATTAGCCTCGAATCGAGGGCCACACTTTGTGTCAGAAGTGACCCAGGCAGTTTCCCGGGCTCTGAGGATACAATGGGACCTTCACACAGCATGGAGACCGCAGTCAAGTGGACAGGTGGAACAAATGAATCAGACTCTAAAAAGACAGCTGACTAAACTTTGCCAGGAGACTCAGTTGAAATGGCCCAAAGCTCTGCCTCTTGCCTTGCTTAGAGTGCGCATAGCCCCTAGAACTAAATTGGGAGTTAGTCCATTTGAATTAATGTATGGCAAGCCATATCCTAAGAATCCAGTGGTGACGCATGGGAATCAAATACATGTAAAAGGGGAAGGTTGGGTAAAAGATTATTTGTATTCTTTGTCTGCTGTATTGTCTTCTCTCCACAGGTATGTCCAGGAACGACTTCCACTCCCTCTAGATACACCAGTCCACAAGTTCCAGATCGGAGACGAAGTGCTGGTCCGGATGTGAAAAGACGAGCCGCTTCAGCCCAGGTGAAAAGGACCATATCCTGTGATTCTCACCACTCATGCTGCAGTGAAGGTTCAGGGGGTAAAACTGTGAATACACTACACTCGGGTGAAGGCCGCACCAGAAGTACCACCTGCAGGAGAAGTTGCTGAGAGTGTCGCACAGGAAGCCGACACAAACGGACACCATTGGACAGCAGAGCCAGTAAAAGGACTTAAATTTCTGTTTAAACATCAACCATGTGAAAAATAGTTCTTTGCGTAGGTATAATGTTTCTAGAGTCTAAGGGGCTGGTGCATCAAAAGTTCGATAAGAGTCAAAATGTGTGGGTTCATTTGACAAAGGACATATTAAATGTCACTCATTTTTGTTTGGCAGGTGAAATATCAGTTAATGATATTTTCACGTCATGCCTTATAGGGGGGTGCCCACTCCAATGGAAGCACTCCGGAATCAGACTTGGTTCACATCTGGGGGAATAGGAGGTCCAATCAATTACACTAACAACTCCATGTGGGGAACCATTACCACAGAAAGAAACGCTAGTACCTTTAAAATAGATTTGTTGACAGTCACCTCCCCTGGTAACACCAGCTGTGCCAATTTTGTGAACTGTACCCAAGCTTACAAAAGCCTAACCAAAAAAAAAAAACCAAAAAAAACATGAAAATTTTCAATTGCTCAGACATGACTAATGTATCTTGCAACTACGTTCATGTTGTATTACCCCGGGGGTGGTTCCTCCTTGTGGGAAGACTGCCTATTCATATATCCCAGCCAATGCCACAGGAGGCCCTTGTGCTCTAGGCTGGTTGACTGTCTAGCTACCAGGTATGCCTAAAACCTCTAGTAAGCGTCACCGGAGAGATTCAAAGGTGCTAGATAAATCCTGTGATAGTGACATAAACCTCCTGAGTGAGGCCGAGGTAGTGTCCTTAGCAGTTTTCCTAGTAAGGGTGCCAGGCCTAGTAGTGAATGCTGAGAGGCAGCTTGGTAAGGTGGCCTGTGCCCTGGCAAAGGGCCTAAATACAATTTCACAGGCCCTAGCTGCCCTCAATATTGAAATAAAAGAACTAAGAGGAGCTACTCTGCAAAATAGAGCAGCCATAGATTACCTGTTGCTGAGGCATAACCACAGATGTGAAGAGTTCGAGGAAATGTGTTGTTTTAATTTGACAGATAACTCCGAGTTAATAGAGTCAAAAGTGCAGAAGTTAAAAAAGGTTCTGTCCCACATTAAGCAAGGGGAAGGGTTCGACTTCTCATAGATTACTTCTTGGCTCCCTAATTTTTTCATGGCTTAAGCAAATTTTCCTATTAATTGTGGCAAGTATGTGTATTTTCTTGATGATCTGTTGTGGGATACAATGTGCGCCAATGTGTTGTGAGGTACTCAAGAAATCAATTTCTTCCCCCGTTCACCGCGTGATGTTTATAAAATCATCAGTTACAAACCCGATCCAAAATAATCGGGAGGAAGCGAAGAGATTTCTGGAAATAAATAAAAAAAAAAAAAAAAAAATAGTCGAGGACTATGGGCTTTTTCCATAAAGGCCATAGCCTCAAAGGGGGGATTTGATGAAGCACCCCTGGACTTTCACTTAATTTTAACCAGGGAACAGCTTTGTATGTTTTGAAAAAGTATTTTATCTAACCAAGGGCACAGAGTAGGTTGTTTAGGCTGGGGGAGATCGCTTGTTGCTTAGTTGCTTAATTGCTGGCCTCGCTAGAAGGAAAGCTGTATCAACAAAGTCCGGAGCTGGAAGGGGGGTTACTTGCTGGGCTTGCTATACATTTCATCACATCAGCAAGTTTAACCTGTTACATAGCTATATAAGGCAGACACCCACTGGGGTGTGTGCGCTTGCTTTGCGAACGATTGCCAAGCACCACTTTCTGCACAGAAATAAAGATTAAGTTGGATCCTTCACCCCTGTGTGTTTATTGGCACAAGCGCACCGGGCACGAACTCACTGTCCTTTGGGGACAACAAGGGGGGAAAAGGAGAGAAATTGAGACCCCCCACTGTGAGGGAAGAGTAAGGCAGGGGCAGGGCAGGGGTGAATTGGGCCCTGGGGCAGGGGTGGGACGGTCAGAGCCCAGGTGACACGTCTCCCTCCAGATCTGTGCACGGGGTGGAGACGGGCTACCCACTGGGCTCTGCACCCCACTACTGCTGCCTCGGGAGTCTCATGCAATGCCATGTGCCTTCCACGCGCTGGCTGCACTGTGTCCCCTGCCCACCTGGCGGCAGAAAGCACATGGCGTCCTGTGCAGTTCCTGACGCAGTAACATCAGGCTCTGGAGCTGTGTGGGACACCATGTGCTTTCTGCCACTGGGCGGGCAGGGGACACAGTACAGCCAGCACACAGAAGGCACATGGCATACCACACGACTCTGGAGGCAACGTCAGCAAGGAGCAGAGCCCAGCACACAGCAGGGAGTCCACTGCTCCCCGCGGGTTCTCTCTCCTCATGCTAGCCTGCCCCATCCCTATGGCAGAGCCAGCACAAAAGGACACAGCCCCTCCCAGGGTAGCCTGGGCCTTTCCAGGCGCACGGAGGGGCTCCCACTGCTGTACGAGCCTTGGGGCAGGCATGGGGGGGGCAGATGCTCCCCAAATCTGTGTGCTGGATGGAGGTGAGCTCCCACTGCATGCTGGGCTCTGCAACTCACTACCGCTGCCTCCAGAACTGCGCAGGATGCCATATGCCCTCTCAACACCAGGCAAGCAGGGGACAAAATGCAGCCAGTACACAGAAGGCGTATGGTGTCCCGCAAAGCTCCAGAGGCAGTGGTAGCAAGGCACAGAGCCCAGCGCACAGTGGGCAGTCCACCTCTGCCCCATGCACAAATCCAGGGGGCACGTGCCTCCCTCAGGGGTGTATGCAACGGTGGGCAGATGCACCCCCCCCCGGACGAGCTTCCCGTGGCTCTGTCCCACAACCCACCCTGGCCTGCCCCTGTCCTACTCCCTCCCTCACTGTGGGGACCTTGATCTGCCCCTTTCCCCCCACCCCACTTCCTCCACAGACTTACGTGCTAGGCGCTGTGTCTGTGTGTGTGTCTGTCTGTTTGTGTCTCTGTCCATGTCTGCTAGTCCCAAGCTACTGTTCCCCCAGCTCTGCTGCTGCCCCTCACTCCTGGCCCACAGTACACTGCATCTTGCCAGGACATGCAGGGACCCCCCCGCCACACACACACACCCCCAAAACCATCACAAATTCACACACACACACACACACACACACACACACACACAAACCCCACCCCCATAGCATACAAAGTACCTCCATAATTTTGAGTTTTTAGCTGCACAATTAAAATTGCAATGAATTGCAACTAATTTTTTTTAATCAAGCAACTAATTGCGACCAACTTTTTTTTAAGTTTAACTGATCTTATGGCTACCATAATTGATAAAACAATGTTTTAGGGTTACTAAAGATTTTGATGTTATTTTAATACATAGTCTATTAAATATGTAGCAAAACCCACATTTTTTCTTTTCTTTTTTTTACATTTAAAATGCATTCCCTCCCCTTCCCCAAACATTTCTGACTTTTTCTCTCTCTCTCTATTCCCTATAGATAAGTATAAGTGAGCTAGGACATAGGATAAGCTTCAGCATTTTATTTTGGTAGCAAGTTGTATTTGTTTTGTTTTTTCTCCTTCTTTATATTGTATAATTACTATGTTTATATTGATTTTTACTGTTCTATATTACTGTTTTACTAGTACTATATGATTTAGACCTACATATGTAAGTTAGCATAAGTCATGTCAAGTTTCCATTTTGTTTGTCAAGTCTCCATCCTGTCCCCAGGCCCGGTTGTGTAACCCTTGACTCACACCTAACACCTCCTATGTAACTTGGTTCCTGAATGAATGGGGATGAATGTGGGTGCTGGAGAGACAATGGCAGTAGGTCTAAACATAGATGCCTCTGAATGACCGAACCATCAACACCAATACCTGGACCAATGACCCAGCCCTTGGAATCACCCTCAGCATTCAAGAAACAATAGATGAGGCAGCCACCATTGTGCCAGGCTGCACATGCTCAGTAAGAACACCTGGAGCCCTCTGGAACAGGACTGACCTTGCCTGGACAGGCCCTCCCCATAGGAGATTAGAGGTAGTCTGCCCCATAAAAAGGGGTAGTGAAGACTGACTCTTTGGGGATGCCCTCTCCATGTGGACCAGCACCATGCCACACCACCTATTCACCCAGAGGCCCTGCCGGCGACCCCCCACTGGACAACACCTACTGGACAGGGACCCCTTTCCAGCTTGGATAAATAGCTATCACTCCCTACCCCCTCTTCAACCAAGGACTTGGACTCTGCTTCTCTTCCCTACCTGGGCTCCAACCATTCCACTGAGTCTCTTTCTCCTGCTGCTATTGTGAGTGTGTGCGTGCATGCATGCGTGCGTGCGTGAGAACCAATAACTTCATGGGGCTGTGTAGTGTGTTGTCTGTTTAATAAACCTATTCTTTTGAAACCCTGAGTTGGGTTTTTGTCCATTTCCTGACTTTCCTCCTTGCCACCAGTTATCTGCCCCCCCAGTCTCTAAGCTGTCAGCCTGTTTCCAGTCCCAAGCTTCCAGGTTTCTGCCCCTCTCTCTCTTTCCTGGCTGTCTCCTCCTTGCCACCACTTATCTGCACCCCCCTCCCCCCAATATCTCAGCTGTCTGCCTCAGTTTCCAGCCCCAATCTACCTTAAGTCACCCCAAGCCTCAGTTCCTCAGCCAGCTCCTCTCTAGTTCACCGGTTCTAATCTCAGTTCTGGCAGCTTTCACTCCCTACACTTTAACTCTCTCTCTCTCACCTTAACCTTCCACCAAGTATCCCAGGTACCCCAAGCACACACATCCATACTGTGCCATCCAAGTTAGGAACTTACCTATGTGTAGGTGGGCTGTATGTGTGTGTGTATGTGTCATTGTGTATATGATATATGAATTAGTGATCTGTGTATGTGTACTGAGTGTGCAGGTATGGACAATTGATTTTTGTCTAACTTTTGGGGTGTATAGTGTATGTGCTGGAATGCTTGAATTGGTGATAGGTATGCATGTGCCTAGGCTAGTGTGGATGTGTATGTGCCCGAGTTGGGGGGTGTGTGTGTGTGTGTGCGCGCATCCAATTGATTTGTGTGTTTGTATATGTGCAATTGTGTCACACCTTCCTGTCTAACAGCGCAATATTGAGCTCCTGAGACTTGGCCTGACCCCACAGGGCAACACCTATCTGCATGAAAAATTTGCTGGTGATACTTAAGGCTTAAGTTTTAAACTGGTGGTATGCAATCTGTCAGAGTTTGGGAACCTCTGAGTTAAAGCATCAAAGCTTTCTAGCATAAGCAAACAGTAACTGATGCCAAAATAGACAAGACATACTTAAAAGAAAAAAAACAACAACATTAAAAAAATCCAAGCTCAATGTGGGAAGACATATAAAACACAACAAAAACTCTGATGTCACTCACTTGATTTATCTTCTAAAATGACAATGCCCTGCTTACTGATGTTGTACACATTGTGGAGGATGTGCTTTGGGTTCACAAGCTGAGTGTCCAACACTTCATCCAGAGAATCCAGACCCAGTACTTTTTGCAGGCTGTTAAAAAGATATGAAAATGTATTATTTGTATCAATTGATTTTGAAAAAGACAAATGGCTGGTATGTGGAAAGGCTCACTTCTTAAAATAAATGCCTTTTGATTTATTATGTTTGTCACTAATGCATGGAAACTTGAGGCGAAGTAAAATGTAAAATACAGGCTGAAGAAGAATTGGCTAGGCTGCAGAACTGCAGAGAAGAACCTAGGGGTTATAGTGTATACTACCCATCAATATGCTCGTGGTGCAAAAAGCCCAACAGCATACTGGGTTTTACTAAACAAAAGCATCTCTCGCAAATTCAGGGAAGCTATTCTTCTGCTCTATTCAGCACTAGTGGAGGTCACGCCTGGAGCACTGTGTCTAGTTTTGGACCCCATACTTCAAGAAAGATGTGGACAGATTAGAAAAAAAAACAGCAGACAGCAACAAAAATTATTAGAGGCTAGAGAAGAATAACTTATGGGGAAAGGCTGAAAAAAACTAGGGTTATTTAGTGTAAAGAAGAGAAGATTAAAAATGCCTAAAGGGCAATTATAAAAAGGATGGCAATAGACTTTTCTCTGAGACTGCAGGGGACAGGACTAGAAGCAAAGGCCTCAAGCTTCAGCAGAGGACAATTTAGGCCAGAGATTAGAAAGATCTTTCTGACTATGAAGGTTGAATATTTTGAAAAGGCTACCTAGAAAAGCTGTGGAAACCTCATCCCTGGAAATTTTCAAAGGCAGACTAAATATACACTTGGCTGGGATAATTTAGTCCAGGATGATCCTATCCCAAGCAGGGCGCTGGACTACATGACCTCATGAAGTCGCTGCAGCCCAGCTTTCCTATGATCATTAATATATTCATGTTGCATTATTAAAAAGACATACTTTTTTTAAACAACCAAGTCAGCATGTCATTTTGAGATATAAAAATTGTTGGTAAGGTTCCACCTGCACTGTGAAAAACATGTACTATTTTTTTGAGAGAGGAAAAGTGTATTTTCATATACACAATAGACAACCCCCTATACCAGATTACCTGTTCTAATAAATTATATAAGGACCTGAACCTAAATATAACCTGGAGGAATGTACATCAGTTTGTATACCAATGTAAATGCCACTGGAATTAGGAACGAACAGATGTGCTTCATGCCAGGAAAGCTCACTCAGTAGATAATTATTAGAGCACCTCACCACTAAACAGCAGGAAAAGATGATAATGGCTTGTTTAGCAGTTACCATAATATGGATATGGACAAAAAAAGTGTAAGCTTATACCAGTAAGTATACCTCTGATGGCTTCAGGGGGTAAGCCTACACCAGACTGAGCAAAGTTATCCTAGCATATAGGTCTATGTTATCTCTCTCCATGGGCAGATTAAGAATTTTGTGAAGGGAGGTGTAGATACAGTGACTGCCACTGCAGGTGTAGCTACACCCCCCGCTCCCAGGTTCTCCTGCAACTGGGCAATGCAGACCATAACAGTGGGAGCAGCAACAGGAACGTCAAACCCTCAAAGCAGGAAAGAACCATACTCCTTGCCACTCTCTCAGCATCCCCTCCTTTTCCCTCCATGCAACACATTCCCTCCCCTAGCCCACCGCTGCTGCTGTTCCCAGATCTTGTAGAATCCAAGAGAGGGCTTTCCCAGCTCCATTGCAAGATGCGTGGCTGTAAGCCCTCTGCGCCCCCGTGAGCCTAGGGAACCCAGCAGTGACCCCAGGACTCCCGCAAGTAAGCAGGGGCCCATGGAGGGAGGGACCTAGACAGCTGGGAGAGGGCTAATTGGACCAAGGAGGGTCAGGTCCTCCCCCCAAATCCCCGGGCTCCTACTTCGCAACAGCCCCCCAGGGAGCCACACGACCGGAGCCTCGCGAACAGGCCGCGCAGAGGCGTGCTTCTAGGCCCGGCGCGCGAGTTAGCGCAGGAGTTCATGCAGGAGGGCCCGAGGCCCTGCCTCTGAGCCCCCTAGGGAAGCCAGTCCCAGATGTAGCCAGCCCACCAGCGGCATAACACGGATAGGCACATGCCACACCCTGAGGGTCCCCTCGGGGTCTGCGGCCCCCACCCCCGGCACCTCGGAGACTGCCACCCAGATGGAGCCCATGGTTCCAGGCTCCACGCAGACAGAGCCTCTGGCTCTCGGCTGCGGGGGCTGCCTGTCATTTTTTCAGGCTCTGGGGCCCGGGAGCATGGCTACCTCCCCTTATGGGGTCTGCTCCCTACTGGAGTCTCTGGCACGCCAGCTGGAGAAGACCCAGGCTGCAGTCCAGAGACTGCGTGCCATCAGGGACTGTGAGCAGGAGATAGACTCCTACTGCCAGGCCTTTTTCCCCCGGGGGACAGAAGGTAGACCACAGTCTCCCTCCAGGACAAGGGAGGATTCAGGGACCTTCCTTACTGTCCAGCCCAGGGGTTGGACCAAGGTGGCAAAGGGCCCCAAGGCCCGCCACACCAAGGTCCCTGCTCTGCTGGAGCTTCGCAAAAGGTACGAACTTCTTGCAGGCCCAGCAGAGCCTGCTAAGTTGCCAGCTCCCTCAGGATTTGGGAGTGGGGCTTAAGGGTCTAGGGGCACAATTGGTGTTTTCTTCGATCCTCCCAGTCTCAGGCTACAGGCTGAGGAAGGAGAGGAGGATCCAGGTAGTCAACCAAAGACTGCGGCGCTGGTGTCATCGGGAAGGCTTTGGCTTCCATGACCACAGTCCACTCTTTGGAGAAAGAGGCAGTGAACTGCTGGGAAGGGATGGGGGGGGGGGGGGGGGGGACTACTGCCACTGCTGGCCCGCTGAGCAACCCTTGCAAAGCCAGCAGGCCAAGGCACTTAAAGGATTCCACCCCAGCCCCAACCCTGGAACAAAATGTAGGCAGGGCAAGGGCCCCCAAGGGGACACTTGCGTGCCTATACATAAATTCCAGGAGCTTGGGGAATAAACAGGAGGAACTTGTCCTCCTGCTAAATGTAAATAACTATGATGTCACTGGGATAACGGAGACCTGGTGGGACTCCACCCACGACTGGGCCACAGGTATAGACAACTATACCCTGTACAGGAGGGATCGAGTGGACAAAAGGGACGGGGGCATAGCTCTCTATGTCAAGGAAAGCTACGTGTCCCTGCAAGCTGACATTGGCACCCATGGCGGACAACTTGAGACCCTCTGGGTTAAAATCCATGTGGAACACGGCACAGGGGACACAATGATGGGAGTCTACTACAGAGCCCTTACCCAGGGTCAAGACCTTGACAAGTTAAGGAGGCTTGTCAGAGAGGCCCTAAAAGGCCATAACCCAAAGGAGAGGGGAGTTCAGGACGAGTGGTTGCTCCTCAAAGGAGCGATACTGGATGCACAAGCAAAGTCCATCCCATCTCGGAGGAAAGGCAGCAAAAGGGAACAGCAACCCCCTTGGATCTCCAGGGAACTGCCGGACCTCCTGCGTCTTAAAAGGAAGACCTACAAAGGATGGAGGACTGGAACCACCACCAAGGAGGAATACTTTGCTCTGGTCCCGACCTGCAGAGAGCAAACCAGGAAAGCCAAGGCTTTGACAGAGCTCCAGCTAGCTATAAATATCAAGGACAATAAAAAGTCTTTTGTTAGATATGTGGGGAGCCGGAGGAAAAGCAAGGGCAACGTTAAACCCCTGCTAAACCAGATGGGGCAACTGACACACAATGCCCAGGAAAAAGCGAACTTGCTAAATGGGTACTTTGTGTCAGTTTTTCACCAGTCCCATGGGATGGCCCTGTCCACTATGGGTCAGGGAGGTCCAGGTGAGGGAGATTCCTTGCCCTTCATCAAAGCTGACCTTGTGAAGGAACACACTGAGAGGCTGGATACTTTCAAGTCAGCCAGCCCTGATGGGTTACACCGAAGGGTGCTCAGGGAGCTGGCAAGCTTAATAGCTCAGCCGCCGGCACGGATCTTTGAGAGCTCTTGGCACTCTGGTTAAGTGCCCAAAGACTGGAAGAGGGCCAATGTCGTGCCTATCTTTAAGGCAGGGAGGAAAGTAGATCCGGCAAACTACAGGCCCATCAGCCTGACCTCTATCCTGGGGAAGGTCTTGGAAAAGATTAAAGAGGCCATCCTTAACAGACTAGCTGAAGGCAATATCCTGAGGAATACCCAGCATGGGTTTGTTGCCAGTAGGTCTTGCTTGACCAATCTCATTTCCTTTCATGACCAGGTGACATATCACCTGGACAAGGGGGAAGAGATCGACATTGTACATCTCGACTTTAAAAAAGCCTTCGATCTGGTATCCCACGATCACCTCTTGGCTAAACTGGCTAGCTGCAGCCTCAACCTCACCACGATCCACTAGCTGGGGAATTGGCTCTGCAGTAGGACCCAGAGGGTGGTGGTTGATGGGAGCCAATCATCTTGGTGAGCTGTGACCATTGGGGTCCCTCAAGGCTTTGATTTAGGGGCTATACTATTTAACATCTTCATCAATGATGTGGACACTGGTGTCAGAAGCAGACTGGCCAAGTTTGCTGATGACACCAAACTCTGGGGTAAAGCATCCACACCCGAGGACAGGAGGGTGATCCAGGCTGACCTTGACAGGCTCATGAAATGTGTAGACAAGAACCCGATTGTATTCAACACCAAAAAATGCAAGGATCTCCACCTTGGGAAGAACAACCTGCAGCATCATTATAGGCTCAGCAGAGCTACGCTGGTTAGCACTACAGACGAAAGGGACTTGGGGGTCATGATTGACCACAAGATGAACATGAGCCTTCAGTGTATTGCTTGCTTTACCAGGCGCAGCATAACGCTGACTTGCATCCATAGATGCTTCTCAAGCAAATCCCGGGACGTCATTCTCCCTTTGTACTCGGCCTTGGTGAGGCTGCAGCTGGAGTACTGCCTCCAGTTTTGGGCTCCACAATTAAAAAAAAAGATGTGGAGAAGCTTGAGAGGGTGAAGAGGAGAGCTATGTGCATGATCAGAGGTCAGGAAGACAGACCTTATAATGAGAGGCTGAGAGCCATGGGACTCTTCAGCCTGGAAAAGCGCAGGCTCAGGGTGATCTGGTGGTCACCTATAAGTTTATCAGGGGTGCTCATCAGGATGTGGGGGAACGTCTGTTCACCAGAGTGCCCCAAGGGATGACAAGATCGAACGGTCACAAACTCCGTCGTGACCGATTCAGGCTGGACATAAAAAAGAACTTCCTCACTGTCCGAGCCCCCAAGGTTTGGAATAGACTTCCGCCGGAGGCGGTTCAAGCACCCACTTTGAATGCCTTCAAGACACATTGGATGTTTATCTTGCTGAGATCCTATGATCCCTGCTGACTTCCTGCCCCTGGGGCAGGGGCTGGACTTGTTGATCCTCTGGGGCCCCTTCCAGCCCAAATGTCTATAAAATCTAAAAACTCTCCTGTCTCACTCCAGCTGAGAACAGTGGCAGCAGCATGTGGGTTCTTTCTCTCTGCACAGTTCCCTTGGGTGCTCCTGAGTTGGCAGGGAACAAGCATGGGACAGAGGAAGCCAACCACTGCTACCGCTACTATCTCTTGCAAATTGAAATGGTAGAGTTGTAGAGGTGGGGGGAGGGGTGGTGCAGAGAGGCTTCAGAGCTGCTGTAACTGGGCTCAGCAGGGGAATGGTAGGCAAGTTCCCCTGCACTGCATTTGCTCCCAAGCCTACAGGAAATGCATGGGGAGACCAGGCAGACAGGAGGAACCCATCCTCTTCCATTGCTGTTCTCACCTGGAGTAGTGCTTGAGCACCCTTTCTCCTCCCAACCAGATCACCTGGGGACAGGGACAGCAACAGCAGCAACAAGTGGAGAATGGAAGGGGACATGCTGCTGAGCAAGGAAGGAAAGAGTGGGAGGGAGCAGAGACAGGATTCTCACCTGATTTAGGGACTTAAAGTACCTAGCTCCTGCAGTATGGGCGCAGCCGATTTTTGGACCACACCACTGCAACCCTTCTGGATCCACCCATTTGCCTCCTACATTTTTATAACAGCATAATAACAATTACTTTGTGTAAATATTGTATCTGTCCCAGAAATTTCTGCACCCAAGTGACTAGATCTTCCATTTCGTGCCTCAACAGGTTAAATATTTCCACCATTGGAGTTTTTTAGGATTTTATGTTCCTAAGAGCTCTATTTGAACTCCTATTATTTTGGAAAGAGGGAAAAAGAAACACACTAAAACACCGTTACCAGCAAAAGTAGGCACGCAGTATAACAACTGAAATAGGGTATGAGGAAACTACCAAAAATTTAGTAGGGCATATTTACACATCAGGAGTTGACAGGCAAATAATAAGCAGGATTAGCTACTCTAGCCACTAGTAGCAGTACTGCAGTGAAGAGTAAGTGAAACTGAGCAATAGTAGAGAAGCAAGGAGTCTATTATGCACTACAATGAAAAAGGAAAGAGGACTCTCCAGTACACTTACTGTGACAACATCATTGATTTCCATATCTGTTCTATATTTGTCTGTGTGAGTTTTTGGCGGTACACAAGTCTGCATGCTGGTACTTCTCCAATTGCTATACTGTGACGTTTATACCACATTTCAGAATTCTGCAATACAGAAAGAAAGCATTTTTCCCTTACCTAGCACTTTTTTCCCAAATGATAAAAAGTAGAGTATTTCCACAATACAGCAAGCTCTTCCAAGTATTATTTATGTTAAGTATTTATTAATGTTTAACATTAAACATTAATAAATGTAAAATCCCTCTGAGGTAGATAAGCAAGTATTTAGAATGTACAGCTGCATCTTTGCCAGTGTTAAATGACCTATCCAAAGTTGCAGAAAGAACTTTTCAGAGCAGCATCTGAAATATAGAAGTCACAGACCTCCAGCGCTGTATTCACAGTCTTAGACAGCAACTCTTCATGGTTCTTAAAGCAGTACAAATACATTTAACTACAGTAATACTTCACTTAACGAATCCTCTAGAAACGAAACTCCTATTTTTTTTGCCAAAAAAACAGCTGAGTTCATTATAAAGAAGAAAAAAAAAACCTGCAGCTTTTTTATTTTACTAGAGTAACCTGTGGATTTTGCATTTTTGAAATGAGCTCCCTGCAGGCTGGCAGAGTTCCAGCTTGCAGGGAGACAGGAGGCAGCAGAAGGAAGGAGGTGAGACAGGGGGTGCCACATGCATGTACAGTACATGAACGTGGCCCCAGGCAGCCTGTAAAGCAGCTCCAGTAGATAAATGGGGGGAGGGGAGGAAAGAGGGGAACTGAGGTCTCTGTAGGAAGAGAGCTGGGCAGGGCTGGGACTGCCACTTGGAGGTGCTTGGGGCCACAATGCGCAGCTGTATGGCCCCAGCGGGGAGGACACGGCTGCACGTGGCTTGTCCGGAGGAGAAGGGCCGGCTCCCCACTGCCACATGCACTTCCAGAGGGTAGGGGAGATGCATGCCCTCCAGACCTGTGGGTGAGGCAGGTGCAGGTTGCAGGTGCAGGCTCCTGCCGTGCTTCACTCCTCCAGGGCCTCTGCCATCCAGCGAGCGCAACTCAGAATGGATGGGGACAGCGGGGCTGTGTGGGGATCTTGCTGCTGAGAGCTGCCTTCCCGCTGCCCTGGCAATGCGTCCCCTGCACCCACTGCTGCTTTGGAGGGCACAGCCCCAAGCTGCAGCCCCTGTTACACCAGGGCTGCAGGCAGCATGGGGCGAGCAGCAGCAGGCAGCTTCTCTGCGTAGCTCCTCTGCTCCCTGTCGCACCAGGTCGTGGGAGAGGGAAGCAGGGCAGCAGGGAACGTGGTGCGCAGGCCTACTGTTCCCTGCCGCCCTACTTCCCTCCACCATGACCTGGCATGGCAGGGAGCAGAGCAACCATGTGGAGAAGCTGCCCACCGCTGCTCAACCCACACTGCCCCGGTGGCATGTGGGGCTGCTCCCTTCAAATCAGCAGCAGGCGCAGGGGGTGCGTCACCAGGGCAAGGGGGGAGGGGGCAGCTCACAGCGGCAAGATCCCCATGCAGCCCCTGTCCCCAGACACACCAGGTTGTGCCTGCCAGGTGGCAAAGGCCCCACAGTAGCAAAGGACAGGGGAGCCTGTCCCCACAACCTGCACCTGCCCCACGCATAGATCTGGGGGGTGTGGATCTCCCCTGCCCCCAAGGAGTGCACACAGCAGCAAGGAGCTGCCCTGCCCGAGCCCACAGCAGGCAGCGGGGGGAGCAGGGGCACAGGGCTGCTGACCCAAGACCGTAGCCCTGGCACCTGGGGGCCCCCCTCCAGCAGGGCTGGGGGGTGAGGGGTACCAGCAAGGCTGTGGGGATGAGTGAGGGGCACGAGCAGGGCCAGGGAGGCTGTGGGGGGCTTTTAATTGACTATTTAATTATATTTTCTTATTGTACCCCTATCTCTGAAGTCCTAGAACATATTTCTATGCTTCCTATATTATTTCTACCTCTGATAAAGTTTCTGATAACAAAGTGATGTCATGGAACACATCCACTTCGTTAACCGAGGTATTACTGTACAACCACTGAGAGCCTTTATTTTCACAGCGCTGAGACCGCATTTGAGAGCAAAGGACATTCTACAATTAATTCTGCTGTAAGCAAACAATCATAGTATCTCTTTTTACTGATGCTAACATGTTTGACTGCTAGTCTTTGGAAGGAAATGAGGAAAAAGGACACTGAAATAAGTGTCATGCTCCTTTTGTGGCAGAATTAAAAAACTGCCCCTAAGTTTTAAACTTTTAGTATAATGGCACATGAATAAGTGCTACTGACTGGCCCAAAAAACTCTCTCCAATCCAACACAAGAATAGAGTATAGAGCAGAACCTCAGTGGCACAGATTGGGGCAGTATTTCCTAAAGGCAGAGGTGCAAGCCCAGAAGTGAAAAGGAAGACACCTGAATGATTATTCAAGAGGCTCTGGGGAGAGTGGAAGCGGCAACAGCAGCCCAAACTCTCCACTGTACTCTGGAGTCTTAACGTTTCATTTAAAGAGTCTGTAGTGATTACAAATAGAGCCTTCAAAACGCAAGCTGCGTTAGCAATGTAGACATCTGAGTAAGTGTGTAGGAAGCCTGAAACAAACCAGAACTGCCCCATTCGTTCCAGTGTGTGATAACCAAGATATCAATAACGTTCAAAATTAAAAAAATCTATTGCTTGAGGAGTAAAAAAGAAAAGTATGGTGCTATGAAGATCAGCACCAATGCCCAGAGCGTATGGATTGAGGAAGTATGCACATGCATGCAATTAAACAGGAGAAAAAGGTAGGGTATAAAAAATATGTACAAGTGAAAGTGCTTAAGCCTTTTAGATCTCCATGGCCCTCCTTGCCTAAGGAGACACAACAGGGCTTTTTTTTCTGATGGGTGGAGTAGAGGTCTCGGCTCCACACTGTCTGTAAAAGGATTAAAGCAGAAGGATTCTTCAACTTATCACAGCAGAAAACAAAGAATGCAACACAATCTTTCCAGAATTGTAGCATATTTGTTGATAGCCAGTGTGTGGAGGCCAGTGAAAACAAGCTTTATGGGAGCTAGAAAAATGGTAGAAACTGAACAACATTTCTATGCCACACCCCATGCAACACTGTTGTGAAACAACAATTACACAATATAGCAGCTCTAATAAAATGATCACTTTGTTCTGGAATAAAGCAAGTTTATAGCTGTCTTGCAATGAATTGGAACATGAGCCAAATATCAAATATAAATCTTCCTCTCTGTTTTGAACTTTGTGTACTTCAATACATGGTAACCTACAGACAGACGTAAGAACACTCACATAACATTCCCATTAGGGAGATAAAGTCAAAACCACTAGTGAAATGTAATTAAAATTAAAGAACAATTGCTCGTTATAAAACAAAAACTCACTGTGAAAGTATATTGCTTTTTTACTGCCAAATGCTGTGCAGCCCTAAAACAGATCATTAGTTTAATTTACTCCTTTCTATTAACTATTTTCTTTTCAGAACATTTAACATTTTGGAAGCTGAAAAGCAATCTTACCATCACAGTTGGCTTCACTGGAGTACGTTCTTGGGATGTGCCTGCTCCAGGTTCATTCCAGCCTGGAAATTTAATTACTTCTTTTCCATATGAAGGCCTCTTTGGATATGGCTTTAGTGGTGAGGAAGGAGGAAATCTGTAATTAAAAAACACTTTAAGAAGGGCTTTTAAATCTTACACTAGTTCTCATTTGCTATTTTTAACCTAGATCTTCAATACTTCTTAATATGGGTGTATACAAGTCATCTTCTCACAATGTATACCCAAATACCTCTCCACAGTCAATTTTGATTTTGCTAGGGAAGCTTTAAGGGGGTCTGCAATCTAAAATATGCTGTTACCATTAGGATCTTTCCAATTATGGCTCTATCTACAATATACAATTAATCCAATTGATTGGCACCCAGATCGGAACACCTGAATTTACCTAATCTAGATGCAAGCATAACTCCGCTGTAGCACTCTAGGGCAGAGATATCAAACATACCAACTTATTAGTGGCTCATGGGGCTCCTAGAGGTGACAAATTTAGGGGCAGGGCCTGCTGCTGAAATCCCAAATGTAAATCCCTGCTGGGGATGCTTGCTGGCAGCAGGAGGTGACCAATAGCAGCATTAAACCCCAGCGCTACCAACACCACCGCTGCCACCACCACTCACCCCATCATTGCCACATGCAAACCCAGTCCGTGAGGTGCCTATAACAAGGAGCCAAAGACCCATGTTACTAAAAAGGGGAAGGCAGAGCAGGCTAGCTTGGTAGACAGGCAGCAGAGACAAGGCTAGCTACACAGCAATAAGCTGAAAGAATAGGGCAGACCTCTAGGCAGCCATAGGACAAACAGCAGAGTTAGGCTCCAACAGGGAGGAGGAAACTGCCCAGTAAGCATAAGGAGGAACATCTGTGTGAGACTAGGCAGTCACCAAGATGCGAGCAGCTAAGCCTGAGAGGGGACGACCAGGGCCAGGGGCCCCAGAAGCCAGAGGCACAGCCAGAGAAAAGGGGCCAAAGCTATAGCCCCCCCCCCCCACCCTTGCTCAAGGCACTTGGTTCTGCTGCCTTTCCCCTGGGAGCCCTGCACTGGCCAGGCAGCCCACCCTCGCCTTGCATACAAATCTGGGAGAAGGGGGAAGAGGCACATGTCCCCTATGCCTCACAGAAGTTTAGGGCTGGAATGGACCTCATGAGATCACTGGGTCCAGGAGCCTCCCAGCTCTAGGCAGCAAAGACTGCTGGGATCAAATAACCCCAGCAAGGCATGCATCCCTTTGGAAGATCTCCAGGGTAGGTGCCTGTACTACCCGCCTTGGGAGGCTATTCCAGAGTCTGGTCACACAAACTGTGAAGAAATGTTCCTCCTGTCCAGTCTAAAACCTGGAATTTATGACCATTGCTTCTGGTTTTCCCCTGGGGCACTTTGGTGAAAGTTGTTTGCCTAGCCCCTGATGCTCTCCCCTGATATATTTGTACAGTGACACCACATCCTCCCAAAGTCTTCTCTTTTTCAGGCTGAACACTCCCATATCTGTCAGCTTTTCCTCATACAGCTTGCTCTACAAGCCTCTAATCATATGAGTGGCTCTTCTATGGACTCTCTTAAGCTTCTCCGCATCCTTCTTTAAGTGTGGTGCCCAGAACTGGACATAGTAGTCTGGCTGCAGCCTCACCAATGCCAAGTACAGTGGGAGAATAACTTCTTTAGTTTTGCTTCAGATGCATCGGTTGATGCATGCCCTGGCTCTCCAGGGACCTAGCAGACCTCCTGAGGCTAAAAAGAAAGGCCTACAAAGGATGGAGGATGGGAGTCACCTCCAAGGAGGATTATTCTGCACTGGTCCGGTCCTGTAGGGAGCAGACCAGGAAAGCCAAGGCTGCAACTGAACTCCAACTAGCTTTGAGCATCAAGGATAATAAAAAGTCCTCTTTCAGATATGTGGGGAGCCGAAGGAAAAGCAGGGGCAACACTGGACCCCTGCTGAACCAGATGGGGCAACTGACAACTGACACCCAGGAAAAAGCCAACCTATTAAATAGGTACTTTGCATCGGTCTTTCATCAGTCCCATGGGACGCCCATGCCCGCTACGGGACGGGGAAGTCCGGGTGAGGGTGATCCCCTGCCCTCCATTAATGCTGACTTCGTGAAGGAACATCTTGAGAAGCTGGATACCTTCAAGTCAGCCGGCCCTGACAATCTTCACCCCAGGGTACTCAAGGAGCTGGTGAGCATCATAGCCCAGCCTCTAGCATAGATCTTTGAAAACTCTTGGCGCTCTGGTGTAGTGCCCGAAGACTGGAAGAAGGCCAATGTGGTGCCTATCTTCAAGAAAGGGAGGAAAGTGGATCCGGCTAACTATAGGCCCATTAGCCTGACTTCTATCCCAGGGAAGATGTTAGAAAAGTTTATTAAAGAGGCCATCCTTAATGGACTGGCCGACGCCAACATCTTAAGGGATAGCCAGCACGGGTTTGTTGCGGGTAGGTCTTGCTTGACCAATCTCATTTCCTTCTACAACCAGGTGACCTATCACCTGGACAAGGGAGAAGAGATTGATGTCATATATCTTGACTTCAAAAAAGCCTTCGATCTGGTTTCCCATGATCACCTCTTGGAGAAACTGGCCAATTGTCGCCTTGGGTCCTCCACGATCCACTGGCTGGAAAATTGGCTCCGGGGTCAGACCCAGAGGGTAGTAATTGATGGAAGTCGCTCATCGTGGTGTCCTGTGACCAGTGGGTCCCCCAAGGCTCTGTCCTTGGACCCATACAGTTCAACATCTTCATTAATGATGTGGACACTGGAGTCAGAAGCGGACTGGCCAAGTTCGCCGATGACACCAAACTTTGGGGCAAAGCATCCACACCAGAAGACAGGCGGGTGATCCAGGCTGACCTGGACAGGCTCAGCAAGTGGGCGGATGAGAATCTGATGGTGTTCAACACCGATAAATGCAAGGTTCTACACCTTGGGAAGAAAAACCCGCAGCATCCTTATAGGCTCGGCAGTGCTATGTTGGCTAGCACTATGGAAGAAAGAGACTTGGGGGTCATCATTGACCACAAGATGAACTTGAGCCTGCAGTGCGATGCTGCGGCTAGTAAAGCGACCAATATGCTGGCTTGCATCCATAGATGCTTCTCAAGCAAATCCCGGGACGTCATTCTCCCCTTGTACTCGGCCTTAGTGAGGCCACAGCTGGAGTACTGCGTCCAGTTTTGGGCTCCACAATTCAAAAAGGATGTGGAGAAGCTTGAGGGAGTCCAGAGAAGAGCCACGCGCATGATCAGAGGTCAGGGAAACAGACCCTGCGATGACAGGCTGAGAGCCCTGGGGCTCTTTAGCCTGGAAAAGCGCAGGCTCAGGGGTGATCTGATGGCCACCTATAAGTTTATCAGGGGTGACCACCAGTATCTGGGGGAACGTTTGTTCACCAGAGCGCCCCAAGGGATGACGACTAGGTTGAACGGTCATAAACTACTACAAGACCGTTTCAGGCTGGACATAAGGAAGAATTTCTTTACTGTCTGAGCCCCCGAGGTCTGGAACAGCCTGCCACCAGAGGTGGTTCAAGCGCCTACATTTAACACCTTCAAGAGCAAACTGGATGCTTATCTTGCTGGGATCCTATGACCCCAGCTGACTTCCTGCCCTTTGGGCAGGGGGCTGGACTCGATGATCTTCCAAGGTCCCTTCCAGCCCTAATGTGTATGAAATCTATGAAATATTGTTTGCTTTGCTAGCTGTAGCATCACACTGGTGGCTTATATTCATTTTATGGTTAATTATGACCCCCAGGTCCCTTTTGGACATGGTGCTAGCTAGCATAGCACTGCCAAGCCTGTAAGTTTGTTGCGGATTTTTCCTCCCCAGATGAAGCACTTCACAGGGTAAGAAGTGCCTCCCCAGGCATGCATGCAGCAGCAAGGAGTCATCCCCCTCCTCATCCCCTCCCCACGTCCCATTCACCGTCCTGGTTGGGCAGCACCTGCCTCTACCCCTGCTGTTACCAATAAGATTTCTTTTTGCCAGAGATCATCACCCCCTCCAATGAACTAACAAGGCAACTTGCCCAATGTGGTATCAAGTAAACTTTAATAGCAACCCCTAGGCAATATTACAGGTTTCCTCTGTGTTATACGGCCTGGTGACTCCTTAGACATTACAGCAGTGACCTTCGGAGGTACAAGGCTTCAAGTCCTTGGCTGGGTGAGTGGGATGCAAGTTTCTGGCTTCCCTGCTGTTCGAGCAGGGATACAGCAGCTGTATCTAACCTCCCAGAAGCATGGCATGCTACACGCACACCTTTCTTTGTTCATTACTTTTGTAACGTTTCTCATTCCAAATTGTCTGATCCCCTGGCTCTGTGCTAAGCATTCCTTATATGGAAACTGTTGTTCCTTGCTTGCCTAGCACAGTCACAGCACTCGCATCTCCCAGTGCCACACAAGGCACTCTGTTCAGTTCTGTTGCTTAGTTCTGGGAAGGCCTACTTCTTGTTAAAAAGCCTTAGCATCACTGTTTGCCTGCTACACTCCCTTCCTTGATGCCCCAAAATATGGTGGCATCACGCAGACATTTGTTGATGTCTTGCATGCGACTCAAGAGGCCACACTAAGGATGTAGGTTGCAATGGAAATACTTTGTTGGGTTGGTTATCTACCTATGGTGTTGAGTAGCTTCTTTAATGTCTTGCAAGAGTGAAATAATAGTCTCTTAGTTTTTGAATTACAACAGAAGTCCTATCAGCTGTATTTTGGACCTCTGACTCTTTGCTGTAGGGTCAGATTTTATATGGCCACAAGTAAATCATCAGATGCCATTCCTAACTGTATTTTGTTAAAGTTCTCTTCACTAAACATTTTGACGCTCCAATTGGTTGTTCGTTGATGCACCAATGATTGGGTATAATTAAAATCACATCAATAACATTTTACAAACACAGTCAATGCATAACACAACTAAGCTTGATTATTCTTCGTACCAAGCAAACTTCTTGATACTTCACTAGTGGTCCACATCCTTTCAATCTCGTGGTTACCCAGGCAACACTACACCATTCCTGGGCTAAATTTAGCTTCTTTTTTTTTTTAAATCATCTTTTAATACACGGAAGTCCCAGGTTTAGGGAAACATCAACTCTGCGGGTTTTTGTTCCCTTTAAAACAATGGGTTAATGAAATTTCATACATATATCCTGCTATGTTGGTGTTCTAAACAGCATCTAAATACCAATGAGATTCTCCTTATAGACTTGAAAACATTTAATCAGGTTGTTTGCTAAAAAACACACATACTGCCTTTTTTTAAAAATGCCATTAAACAAGAGAAATTTACAAATTTAAAGCTTTTATATGAATTGCTGCCCTTTGTTTCAAATATTAGAACAACTTTCCAGTCCAAGCTGGACAGGAGTGTCCTGGTCTGGGGTCCACAGACAAATTCAATTTGTAGAGGGGGTATTACCAAATGATTTTTTATAGTATTTACATGATACTCATATGCATTTAAACTTTTGACAACTTAAACAAGCCAAACAAACAAACAAACAATACAATTTTTCCTGTAGTGGTAAAGCCATCACTTAGGTAAGGAAGACACTGTTGATTCTATTGATGGTAATGGGGCCTTGACACCTGCTCCACTCCTTCCCTCACCATGGGGGCCTTGATGCCCCCCCACCCCTTCCCTTTCCCACTCTCTTCCTCAGCCCCCCTGCAGATTTACCAGCAGGATGCTGCTCTCCAAGCTGCTGGGCTGTATTCTTGGCCACATGCATGCTGTGGTTGCACGCATGCACATGGCATTTATTGGTGACATTTATCGGCCAGAAAAAAAAACATTTGCTGATAAAGCTAATTTTCCCCGATCAGTGCCAATCCGATATATCAGTGCACCTCTAATAACAGAAGCAGCAAACTGTACAGTTCACCACATTTTGTCACAGCCACTTAGCTGAACAATGAGTTGTTCAGAAGGCCTGAAAAATTAAATGAAGACTTTCTTGTTGCATACAGTACAAATTAATTTTTACAGCTGTAAAACTGCAATAAGAGACTAAAGAACCTGGGAGATAAGAACAGATCTCAGTAATGGACTCTTAACTTTCTACTGAAGGGTCTCCCCTGTGGAAAGAAGGGCAGCTGGAGAAACTTGAAGCATTCAGGAAGGAAATCAAAACCACTAAATCTGGGTAAGCAAAACAGTTTCACAATAATCTAAAAATTGTAACCATGTTACAACAGCAGTAGACCCCTTTCTGATGCCCATACCAGTTTATTCCGCTGGCAAATTTCTTGAGTTCAGGGACTCTTCAAATTTTCCCCAAAATTCATTACCTCCTTTGCAACCTGATCAAATACTTCTTTTGGGTTTAAAAATAGATTTACGTCTCTGAGCTTTGACATGGTTTTCAACAGCGCTGGAAAGCTGCTGCAATACCAAGTAGTTTGCAGGTATTCTGCAAACATGTGGCAATAAAGGAGCAGTTTGCAAGTAGGCATGTGAAAAGTGAAATGATTACCAATAAACCCAGTGATAACCAGTTAGCTTAGCACAGTAGCTTAGCCCCTCCCCCCCACCCCCTCCGCATCCAGCTGCATGCCACCCCCACCCCCCAGCGTCCGGCTGCTGAGGATACACTTATTAAAAAGGTTGAAAACCCATGGCTTAGGAGGTTAGAGCAAAACAGCAGTTGGCCCAATGACTCATCAACTAAACAATAAGGCAGTGCTGGGCAGGGGCAGATCATGGAGCAGCAAAAGCTACCAACAGTGGCAGCAGCTGTTATTTTTGAGGCCCGCCCCACCTCCCCATTTCCGCCCTGCATTTATGTGACTGTTGGCAAGCTTTTGCACCCTTCTCCAACAACAAGCTCAGTTTGGGATGGACAGTTTTAGGGAGCATACAGCCCATGGACCTCCTTCAGCTTTAAGATGGTCACAACTAGTTGCACATGTAAATGAATAAATATGTAAAGCAAACTCCCTACCCTAATGCTAGCATTTCTGATTGACATGACCTTCCACTGGCTGTTTTGATTGGGAGGGGGTAGGAGGTGCACTCAAGCACAGAACATTGTCAAAACAGGATCAGTCCGCCAGAGGGCACTTCCTGAATATTTATTATATTAAAAAGGCTGGAAAGCTGAAGTTGTTTAATGCTCCCTGCATGTGGTTTGAGGCTTACAACTAAGCACCAATATAGATGACGAACACATCAGAAACGCAGCACTCAGAGAAGGGTGGTCTCCGTTCTGGACTATGTAAAATTCTGCTATTTCTCATAAATCACCAAATGACTTTCCAGCTGGAGTAGGGCTGGCATATTATTGTAGCTGTGACAGTCCAGAAAATACATTAGAAGCAAGCATTCTGCAGTGATATATTTTATGGACTTAAACAAAAACAAAAACCCTTGCTACTTTCTCACTGGGAATAATTTAATTCATTTTGAATTGTGGTAGGGTACCAGAAGTCATAACCATGTATAGGAAGTACAAAGGGTACTATATTTAAACAGCATCACTTTCCAAAGGAAATTGTGACTTATCTACATAACTGCCTTAGCTTTCCCACTTTCCCAGGAACGTGTACTGTGTCCCTTTTCCCTTCTCAGTCCCTAAATCACCTCTAAGCTAATATCACCCTCAACATTTAGATCAGTGGTTCCCAAACTGTGAGTTGTGACCCCAAATAGGGTTGCAACATCAGCAGATGGGAGTGCAGGGGTGGGGGGGCTGTGGGTTGGGAGTAATGGGTGATGCTGAGGAAATGGGCCATAAATGGGGTCATGCTGAAGAAAAGTTTGGGAAGCACTGATCTAGATAATATCACCCAGGCTGTCAACTTATATGGCACAAGTCATCTTTAGCAGCCCAAAAATGGAATCCTTAAAAACCCCAACCACAGGCTAATCAAAACAACAGGGGCCTCAATTCCAATGTCATTTTCTACTCCCAGGCTCTAACAACCCTTTCCCCAACTTCTCATCTGCATCCTTTCCTGCATGCCCTAGACTTTCTTCACCAAGGGAGGGCCCATGACCCTTCCTGGGCTATGTATTATGTATCCTAGACACAGGTCAGCACACACATCTCAGCTGCTCACCAGACCTTGTACCTTCTATGGCTTGGAGAAGCCAAAAAACAAACGTTTTTGCGGTACTCTTGCCTTCATGCTGCTTCAGCTTAAGAGAATCAGGAAGCCTGCCTGTCTGCTACATTCCTAGCAGTTATCTCCTTGAACCCCTACTACTCTCACTGAGAGCCGTCAAGTGAGTCTTAGCTTCCCTTCCTGCTTTTCTCTCTGGTCCTTCAATGTTCCTAGTCAGATCCAACTGGGAACCACTGGTCTATTGCAGGGGAGCTGCACCTACTTGAACAGAGATGGACAGCCAGTACTTTTTATTTAAATAAAAAAGTAGCCACCACAGAAAAGTAATAATGCTATCTTTTTAACCAATTGTACATTCAAGACTTACGATGAAAGGATTAAAACGGGTATCAAAATCAGCTGCCTCCAGGCTAGATCCAGACCACAGACCTCCTTGTAGGATAGATCCAGACTGCAAAGAGCATTGCGGGTTGAATCTGGACCTAGCAGTGAGGCAAGCAGTGGCAACACAGCAGTTAACCCAGCCATTGCTCACCCCCCTCACCACTGACATGTACCCAGTAGGGTTCTATACCCAGGAATTTAGTGGTGGGTCCCAACCTCAAATTCCCAGCCTCTCCACCACCACTATAGGCTGTGTGACATTGCTCCACGGATTATATCTATAGTCTACAAACCATATCTCTGACACCCACCAAATTAGAGCATTGTTGGCAACAGCTAATTGAGATTTTCATGTCACAGAATTTAAAGGCCATTATGGCCATCTAGTGCAGGGGCTGCCATGCAGACTGGCCCCAGGCACGCTGGCAGGATGCTTGGCAAGGCAGGGAGGGGGCTGCCACTGGGATCTTGCCGGGGGGGGGGGGGGGGGGGGGGGGGGCAGCAGCTTGTTCCAGTGCCAGGTCAGAACTGCGATCTGCAGTCTGCACACTCCAGGCAGGGGTACACACGCAGCAGATCATGGCTTTGCCCCAGCTCCTTGCAGCAGTGACAGCCTGGTCTGGAGCAGGGGCAGAACTGCAATCCGCTGCCTGCACGCCCCTACCCTGAGTGTGCAGGCTGCTGATCACGGCTCTGCCCTGGCCCTGGCACAAGCTGCCCCTGCCACAAGATCCCAGGTCTCCAGAGCAGCCCCCTGCCCTGCCATATGCACTGCCAGTGCAGCTGAGGCCAGCTTCCATGGCAACTCCAGCTTTACACTATCACAGACAGCTGCAGCTCGGGTCTCCGTGGAGACTGGCCCCAGCCATGTGGGCAGGGGCTACTGGGAAATGGAGTCCAGCTGCTGGCTGGATCCCCCATGTTGCTTACCGATCTAATGATTCTAGCCTGATCTCTAAGCCAAAGAGCCTCCTTCAATAATGTCACCAAAGTATATGAGGCAGACATCCGTCTAATCAATGTATACTGCTTTTCCTTGCAGTTGCACTGGGCAAAGCAACGTGATGAAAGGGCCTGTCTTCTCTGACTTCCGATTATAACCCAGAGCAGAGTGTTGATGTTCAACCAAAAGATACCATATTTTCTCACATATAACACACCCCTGAATATAAGTGGCACCCTATTTTTGGAAGGCCCAAAAAAAGAGGGGGCGGGAGGGAGGGGGCAAAGACAGGGAAAAACCATGGACTCTGGCTAAGTTCCAGAGGTCTGGGTGTGGCAGGACTAGCCCTGCCAGGCAGTAGTAACACCCAGCAGCCAGTTAGCCTGCCCCACTCCAGCTCTTCCAAACCACCACCCTGTATCTCACTGCTAAACCTTCATGGAACAACCAATTATGCAGGTGTCCTGAACCTTAGAGCAGTGTTTTCTTATGGCTCCACTATTTTATACTAGTCTAGATCCTGACTCTTGGTCCAGACCTACTTACCCTAGCTGCTACCTTCTGCCATAGACCCACTTATTCCAGCCCTAGCTCCTTGACAGCCATAGCAGGACCGGGGTTTAAGCCCCATCACTGGGGCTTTGGGCCCTTTCCAGTCCTCCAGTCTTGAAGGGGTTAACCCCCACTTGGCCCTCTTGCCTACAAGGAAGTAGGTCTGCAGGGTGCTTTAAAAGGCACCTGCACTGCAGTCTCCACCTCCCCTCACAGCTGCTCCTAGTTCTCCAGTCAAAAGGAAACAAAAACACCAGCAACAATGCTACCAAGATCCAGATAAAAGACAGAGGTAGAAAGAGTGTAAAGAGGAAAATAAACGGAATGGAAGACTCCTGGGCAGTGGTTACTCAACTTTAACTAACCTATAGGCAAAAAGACTGAGCAAAAAGACATGCTGCAGGCAATTTTGCTCTCCGTCAACCTCATTTTAATGTGTCGTCATCATCCATTTCCCCCCCCACCCCCAACTATGGCTACAAACATTTAAGTCTCACAGGTAATGCAAATGTTGGCAAGCTATGGGTTAGGAAACACTGCCCTAGAACAAAGCAGACAAGCTGTCAGCTGCTAGGGAACAGACATGTAAGTATATATCCTTTGGGCTAATAAAAATTGTTTTGTGGGGCAAGTGAAAGAGATCTGGAAGATGGTTTCATCCACAGAAAACAATTTAGACCACCAGAGCTGCAAGGGGTCTTATTATGCAGCTCTCCCAAGAAATAATTAAAATAAAGTCTACTGTGTCGCCTTGCCATTGACTTAATGAAAAAGAGTATAGGCAACCCCTGGCACACAAAAGGATGCACACCTGCAGGGGGATGACATCAGCCTGTGAAGAGGTTAGACATGGCTCATGAAAGTCCAACCTGGATGGGGGGGTGGAAATCAGTGGCATGCAGCTGTGCCATGATGCAGCACCCCCACTCCACAGCCCTTTTTGCTGTTCTCTCCCACATGCACTTACCCTTGATGCGGAATTCACCCCATCCCATTGCCACTGAGGACAGGGTTTTGTGGCAAGGATAAGCAAAGGTGGCTTGGGTCCTCTGGAGAGAAAAGAGATTTGCAGCACAGCCCAGGTCAAGCAGCAGCCTGCAGTGCCAACCCTGAGCATGGGGAACATGCCAAGAACAGCTCAGTATAGACATGGATGGTATGATCTGCCCTACGTCAGTAGGGAGACAATTTTTTTTTTGACAGGCACGCCACAAATTGGTTCCACATGCTTTAAGTGCTATTATGACGCCCTTCCCCTGTCTGATCTGCTGCTGTAGTTTCTGCTCCCTAACCAAATCTGCTGCTTTGGCTTCTGCTTCTTGCCCTATGCTCCCTGACTAATCTGCTGCTATCTGCCACTGTGCTGCCTCTCCCCTCCCTGATCTGCTGCTACACAGGGAAGTTGCCCATGCCACATGTGTTGCAGGTTGGCCAGCCCCGACTCCTACCCTATGTGATATTTGACATGAAGAGTATTCAGATTTAGAAAGTCCCCGTCTCTTCTTTGCACCAGGACAAGGTATCCTCTTTGCACCAGGACAACAAGGGCTAAACTTTTTTGGCGAGTGAGCCATGAATGAAGCTCTAGGCCATCCCCGAGTGCCACTCTGAACCCTTCCCCTGTCTGATCTGTTGCTCTGCTTTCTGCTCCCAACCCAATCTGCTGCTACAGAGGCTGTCTGTGTCATTTGTGGAACATGTGCTGCAGACTGTCCACCCCTTCACTAGGAGGTATCCCCAAGAGAAGCTGCTTGCCCCAGAGAAACTCTTGCTGCCCTTAGAAGCTCCTGAGAAAGTAGAAAAGGGAAGGAAATAAAAAAATAAGAAGAAAGCTGTGGAAGAAACTCAGTGGTGTGGATCTTGGTTGCTACTGCGTTTCCCACGTGAAGAAGCTTCCTAAAAAGGGGAATATTCAGCTCCTACCAGGAGCACATCGGCATAAAAAATTAGTCACAAGCACAAGTGTTTGCAGATGGGAATTTTACTGTGTGTAGCAATTTAACCAACATTCTGGTCACTGTTAACAAACAAAATTGTTGTGTGTGATCTACACAATATCTGGGAGGAATTGCAACACTTTATAAACACTATTCAAAATGACTGGGATAGAAGGTTTGGAGTGCTGACCCGAAGGTATTGAGCCCTAGACTGGATCTGGGGATCTGAGGGTTTCTTTTGACAACTTCTGTTCTCATACAAAATGGAGCCCTTCAAAAGCAGCAACTACACAAGCAGATTCCATTAAAATTTCAAATTATGAACATTGCCAACAAATAAAAGAACGCCACAATATGTATATCTAGATATACTTTTATGATCCAAGGACAAATAAGCAGTCTAACAAACTTAGAATCTCTGCATCTTAAAATCTTACAAACTGAAAACAAGTAGCCAGGCTCTCGGAAGATCTTACCCAAATTTGGAGACTAAGTTCTAAGAGATCCTGGCTCTTCATTACATCTGCAGATAGGAACCTCAGCAAATGGGATGCCAGAGGAACATCTCTCAGAGCATCAAGCCCTTTTTAATCCTCTTCCTCAAGCAAAGGCTTTCATTACCAGGGATCCAGGTTTTCCATTTCACGTGGAAAAAACAGAGTAAGCAGCAGATTTTACCTCTTGCCAGAGGCAAACGCAGATTTCTCGTTTTACTGGAGAAGCCCATAGATTTTCCAGTTTTGCAATGAGCTCCCTGCAGGCTGGCAGAGTCCAAGCCTGCAGGAAACTGGGAGGGAGTGGGAGGAGGGTGGAGAGAGAGGGGGCACCATGTGCATCTACATCAGGGGGTGGGCAAAATGCAGCCTGCAGGCCAGATGCTGCCCACCAGGCCAAACCATCCAGCCCACAGGGCCCCTAAAACATTTAGAAAATTAGTATTTATCTGTCCCTGGCTGCCTGTCATGGGGACCTCAATGGCTTGCCAAAATTCAGTAAGTGGCCCTCCGCTAGAAATAATTCCCTGCCCCTGACCTACATGCACATGGGCCCAGGCAGCCAGAAAGCAGCTTCCACAGGTAAGTGGCGCAGGGGAAATGGGAGGGGAATTGAAGCCCCCTGCAGGGAGGGAGGGAGCTAGGCAGAGCTGTAGCTAGGGCTGCTGCCCAGCCGGGGGGGGGGGGAACTGGCTCCCTGCCACGACGCGCACTCCGAAGAGGAGGCGGGGGGGGGGGGCCGCACCCCCCAGATCTGTGGGCGGGGCAGGCACAGGCTGCAGGCATGGGCTCCTGCCCTACTTCCCTCCCCCAGGGCCTACGCAGCCCAGTGGGTAAGACCCAGCGCAACAGGGCACAGCAGAGCCATGTGGAGAAGCTGCTCGCCACCGAGAGCTCCGCACTGCCCTAGCAACGCGCCTCCTGCGCACGGGCCTGCTTTGAGGGGTACAGCCCCGTGCTGCTGCCCTCACTGTAGCCCTGCACACGGGAGGATGGGGCTCCCCAGCTGGTGCTGAAGGGTGGGGTGGGTGAACTGGAGCCCCCCCCATGTTGGGGCTCACCCACCCCACCCTCCAAGGGGGGCGGAAAACCCCCCAGACTGAACTCTGTCCAATCCCTTTCCCCCCTCCCATTCTGAAAACAGGGACAGGCTGGGAGCTCGGCAGACCAACGTTACAGAAAAAGGTGACATTTTGAAGCCTCTTTATCTGATACCTCATGCAATGAGGTCAGATTTTCACCAGATCAGTTTTGAAGCTGTTTGCAGCCGTGCGCTCGTTTGGTCACAGCTAGAGGATGCTTTCTGTGGCCAGATCAGGAGAAAACTGTCACTTCTGTCTGTGCCACATGCGCGCCAATTACACTGCACTTGGGCTCGTCTCAGGGCATCTCGCAACCCACTGGTGAACTGCGCGATAAATGCGGCGCGGACAGGGGTCTCAGCAGGTTGCGCCAAGACGCATCACCGCTGGCTCCAGAGAGGCCAAGCCAGGAGGCGCCAAGGACGGACCCCACCCCCAGCCGAGTCACCTGTAGAGGCGCCCGTCGTCCCGGAAGTCTTCCTGGCCCCAGCGGCCTTTGACGTCCTCGATGACGTGATTCTTGAGGAACTTCTTCAGCAGCTGCACCGTCTGCCCGCGCGTCACTTCCGGCCCGAAGTTCTGGTTGCCGCGGAGCAGCTCGTGCAGCCACGCGACAGCCTCGGAGGCGCGGAAGCAGCGCTCGTGGGTGCGGAGGCGGCTGCGGCGCCTCCCCCGCGGCATGCCCGCGCGGAACAGCTCGATCGTCTCGTTCCACTGCGGGGGGCAGAGGGGCGTGAGAGGCGCAGCCGCGGGGCACAGCCCGGCCGCCCGCGGGGAGGGGGGAGCGGGGGGACTCACCAGGCGGGTGGCGCGGTAGGGCCCGGGCCCCACGAGGCGCGGCTCCATGGGCGCCGCCGTCTCCACGGCGACCGGGCGGCCTGCGCCCTGCGCGCCGTTTGAATCCGGGCCGGCGGAGCGCCGCGTCTCGATTGGGCCGCGGGAGGAGCGCGTGACGCTGCCGCGCCCCCCGATTGGGTGGGGTGGGGGTGGGCGGAGCGCGGGGAGCAGAGCCCGCGGGACCCAAGTGGCTGCTGGCGGGGTTTGTGGGATGGCTGCCAGCCCAGCAAGCCCGTCTGCACTTCAGAGGGACCTGCTTTGTCTTCTCTGGAGCCAATAAAAGCCTCCGGAGCCGTCCGGGGTGTACCGGGGGGCACAGGCTCGGGGAAGGGCACGTGGCTTCGTGGGGGGAGCCGGGGGCCCAGCTCCTCCCCCTTCTCCACAGGGGGGAAAGGGGGATGATGGGGCAGCCCACTGCATCCAGCAGCATTCAAAGTCCCCCAGGCCCAGGAGAACTAGAGCAGGCGGCCTCTGAAAACCTGACCTCAGGCTGTGTCCAAGCAGGCAACAAGATCGCTGCCTAGACCGCAGAGAGCTGCTCTCGGGGGTCTGAGGGAGATTGGGGGGGTTGGTGAGGAAAAGGAAGAATGACAGGGCTTCCTGGAGCGCTTGCAATGCACTAATGTGTGTTTCAGCTGTTACCCTTGGCCCTTAGGCGCCACAGCCCCACATATAACCTACCTCTTGTGTTCGGGCCTTTTGGACATACCAGGCATGTCTACACGTGCAGTTAATGCAATTGAATATACTCTATCTCAGTCTCAACCCGTGGGCTATGACCCAAGAGTATATGAAAGGGTCATGAATAAACTTTAAAAATGGATTTTCCTTTAAGGGAGGAAACGATGGGAAATGACAGGTTTCCCCTTGCAGGCTGTCAGAGAGAAAGGGGAGGGTGATCAGGCAGGGGACATCACATGCATGTGCACAAGCACACATGCATGCGGCAGCCAGGCAGCATGGAGAGCAGCTCCTGCAGTTCCTCATAGGTAAATCTAGGGTGGAGGGGGAACACAGACAAAGCATTGGGGGGCGGTACACGTAGGCAACACATACCCCCAGATCTGTGCGCCCACAGCAGACACAGAGTTGTGGCCTGGGTAGACCAGCACAGGCAGGAACCAGGACCTGACACAAGAAGGCAAAGTGGGGGGGGCAAGTCTTATTGCTGCCACCCTTGCCAGGACTCCCACACCAGCTGAGCCGCCAGCAGCATGAGAAGTAACAGATGCAGGGGGCTGCACTACATTCACCTCCCACTGCCAGCTGCTCACGAGCTGGGGCAGCTCTACCCCACCACCATGGCCACTCCCCTCCAATCTTAGCTCTACCCCAGAAAGGAGGTGGCATGAGGGGAGCGGTAACAGTGGTTGGGCCATGGCATGGGGTACAGCTGTGGCCTGGCTCACAAGTGACTGGCAGGAATAGATGAGGGCACCATCCCACCCCAACCCACTGTCGGTTACTCATGCTGCTGGCAGCAGGGCTGGCCCGGGGGGCCTGGCGGCAGCAATGAGTCTCACTGCCCCACTCCACTCTCCTATGCCAGGTCCCTCGCCCTGGGCCACGAAGGCAGCTCCTGCCCATTCTGATCCGACCAGGCTGAAGCCCCTTGCCTCCTGTAGGCACACAAATCTGAGGGTATGTGCCCCCCTTGCCCCACACACACCTCCCACCTCACACACCTATCCCTTGCCCCACACATGGGGGGCTGCATCCTGGGGGTGGGGAACAGCAGGTCAGGAGTGAGGGCTACTTAAACTATTTACTGGGTTTGGGACTGGCCATCAATGTTTACAAATGGGGCCTGGAACAAAAAAGGTTGAGAACCACTGTTTTAGCTCAGTTTGAGCTGGAGTAAACTAATCCCAACCTTACCACCTACACATGCATTTAAGTGTAATTTACTGCGCTACCAGATACCGCTTATGTCTGACAGGACTATCTAGCCATGCAGTAAATTAGTTTACTGGGCCCTAATTGCTATGCACGTGTAGACTGTGACGCTTTACTGTGCAGTAAATTAGTCTACTGCACAGTAAACAAGCAGAGCAATCCCAGGGGCCAACAAACAACCATTAAAACAGGAGACAACAAGAAGGACACTACAGCACAAGCTGAGGGAATGGAGCCCCCTCAACATGACAGGAAATAGAGGACCTCCAGGAGAGGGCTCAAATGCCTGTATACAAATGCCATGAGCATGGGGAGCAAACAGGAGGAACTGGCCCTCCTGCTTTCCAACAGGGACTACAATATCATAGGGATAACAGAGACCTGGTGGGACTCTACCCATGATTGGACTGTAGCTATAGAGGGCTACACCCTGCATAAGATGTATTACATAGGGGAAAAGGGTGGAGATGTAGCTCTATTATGTAAAGGAGCAGTATACCTCCTTGGAAGCCAAAATTGGTACTAAGGAACAGCAGCCTGAGACCCTCTGGGTCAAGATTTGGGGGGGGGGGGGAGGGGGGGGATACAGCAAAAGGGACCTAACTAAGAATATATTACATACCTCCAAATCAAGATCAAACTAGATCCAGAAAGGCTACAAGAGCACGGAATATGGCTGTCGTGGGCGACTAACTACCCAGACATCTCCTGGAAAGAACACTTGGCAGGGGCGACACGTAGGGGGTGCACACAGGTGCACTTGCACTTCTCTAAGTATGGCAGTGCACCCTCTACAAAAGCGCCACCAACACTGTCAGCAGCACCTGCAGGTGGTCACCGCTCACCTCTCCGTCATCGACATCGCCAGCAGCATCTGCGGACAGTCCATAATTCCTGCTGACTGCCGATGCAGGCTGTGGGTGGTCTCTGACACTTGGTCAGCACTCACCCCGCCACCACCCACAGCACCAGTGACGTCTGCAGGAGCTCCCCCGCTTACCTCTGCCGTGGCCCCCCAGCCACCGGGGGCATGAATCGTTCATAACACTCCGCCAGATCTGACTAGTTGCATAGATTCGCAACTTGTACCAATGAGCTCTACCTAGCTCAGGAAGTAAACGGGCTGACCAGAGGAAATGCCCTTCTACATTTAGTTTTGGCCAAGAGGGGTGACCTGGTGAGTGATCTGATGATAAAGTCCATAACACTATCACTTTCACTGTCTGTCATAGGGCTGGGAAATCTGTCAATAAGGTACAAATTCTTGACTTCAAAAAAGCTGACTTCAATAAGCTAAGGACGACTTTAGTAAGTAATGCCCTACAGGATCATGGACCACAGGATAAGTGTGGATAAAGAGTGGTCATTCCTCAAGAACACGATCCCTGGTGCACAGAGGTTGTCCATGTCTATAGGCAAAAAAGGAGATATGGGGGCTGGGCGTCCATCTTGGCTCAGTAGGGAAGTCACAGATCTTCAGAAAAAGAAAAGGGAGGCTTACCAACAATGGAAGCTAGGAATAGGCCCCACAGAGAACTACATAAAATCGGCCCACACCTGTAGGAGGCAAATAAGAAAAGCAAAGGCAGTGACCAAATTCAGGTTAGCAACTGAAATCAAGGAGAGTAAGTCCTAGAAGTACTTGGGTAACAGGAGGCAAACCAGTGGAAATGTGGGACCACTGCTCAGTGCATCTGGACATCTGATCACCGACACCAAGGAGAAAACAGAATTCCTGAATAAGTACTTCACATCTGTATTCCACCAGTCTAAGAGTGATAGCCTGCCAAATGCAAATATGATGCAGAACAGTCACAGCAGAAATGATCACCTACCAACAATCAATGTACAGCTAGTGAAAGAACAGCTAGAGAGGTTGGATAGCTAAGTCAGCAGAACTGGATGAACTCTGTCCCAGAGTGCTGACTGAACTAGCCAAACATTGCAGGACCACTGGTGAACCTCTGAGAATTTGTGGTGCTCAGGAGAGGTCCCAGAAGACTGGAAGAGGGCCAACGTTGTGCCCATCTTCAAGGAGAGGAGAGAGGACCCAGGGAACTACAGGCAGATCAGCCTGACCTCAATCCCAGGAAAAATCCTCCAAAAAATTTTCAAGGAGTCCATATGCAATAAGCTTGTAAAAAGCAAAATTCAGTACAACAGGCAGCATGATTTCATCGTGGGAAGGTTATGTCTGACTAACCTCATCTTCTACAACCAGGTTACTCACCACCTGAATAAGGGAGCTGAGGTCAATGTCATTTACTTGAACTTTAGGAAGACCTTTGATTTGGTGTCCCATGAGGCTCTCAAGGTAAAACTAAGGGACTATGGGCTCAACAATTCAATGGTCGGATAGATGGGAAACTGGCTGTGGGGTCGGACCTAGAGAGTACTAATAGACAGATCTGTGTCAAGCTGGCAGAAGGTAGCCAGTGGGGTCCCCCAGGATTCAGTACTTGAACCAGTGCTTTTCAACCTCTTCATCAGTGATCTGGATGTGGGGGTGAAAAGCGCACTGGCAAAGTTCACCGATGGCAGTAAGCTGTGGGGAAATGCAGCCATGCATCAGGGTAGGCTGATGATCCAGGCGAACCTAGACAGATTAGTTAGGTGGACCAGAACCAGATGCTGTTCAACACTGAAGTGTGAAGTGCTCCATCTGGGGAGGAAAAACATGCAACAAACTTACAGAGTCAATGGTGCTACACTAGGTAGCACCACATCCAAAAGGGACCTGGGGGTCATAATTGACCATAAAATGAATATAAGCCACCAGTGTGATGCTACAGTTAGCAGACCAAACAATATGCTGGCATGCATCAACCGATGCATCTCAAGCAAAGCTAAGGAAGTTATTCTCCCACTCTACTCAGCATTGGTGAGGCCGCAACTGGAGTACTGTGTCCAGTTCTGAGCAACACACTTCAAGGATGTGGAGGAGCTTGAAGAGTCCAGAGAAGAGCCACTTGTATGATTAGAGGCCTGAAGAGCAAGCCATATGAGGAAAAGCTGACAGATATGAGAGTGTTCAGCCTGAAAAAGAAGACTTTAGGGGATTTGGTGTCTCTGTACAAATATATCAGGGGAGAGCATCAGGGGTTAGGCAAACAACTTACACCAAAGCGCCCCAGGTGAAAACCAAGAGCAACAATCATAAACTCCAGAATGTTTCAGACTAGGTAGAAGGAAAAACTTCTTCGCAGTTCATGTGACCAGACTGTAGAATAGACTTCCTGCGGGGGTAGTGCAGGTATATTCCCTGGAGGTCTTCAAAAAGAGACTGGACACATACCTTGCTGGGGTTATTTGACCCCAGCAGTCTTTCCTGCTGAGAGCAGGGGGGCTGGCCCAATGATCTCACGAGGTCCCTTCCAGCCCTAAATCATGTAGATGTTCCCACTGCATCACCTGTTTTCAGCTCTAAATTACAACCAGTACTACAGTTTTTCAGGACCCAATAAACTCCAGTAAAGTAAACAGAAGAGCCAGGGGACCTGGATAAAATTTTTAAAAACCCTAGCAAGGAAAGGCAGTAGCAGAATTGGCAATGGTGCTCTTGGGAGAAAAGGAGCAGCAGGGATTCAGGAATCTCTTTGGAAGTAGCTCATGAAATTAGTGTTTCATCCAGCAGAGGGCTCCAAGAACTCACTAAACGTATGAAGCAAGGCTTTTCAACCACTTGAACCCCAGTCACTGCAGATGTCAATATTATTGCCCAGGACTTTTTAACTTTCTTCCCTTCATTCAAATCTACCACCCACTTCAGACTCTAAATATTTAGGCCAACTTGTTAAGGACAAATTGATTTTCTTTATAGAAAAATGTAGTGTTCTTGGTTCTGGGTAGATGCCACATAATTGTTACACCAAGTCATTTAAATTGATGCTTAAAAATGAGACTTTAATTTGAGAGGCCAAAGGTTTACCAGCATTGTGGTCAACTTTAGAATGATTTTGAAATATACTTTAAAAGCCTCCAAAAGACTACACATATACAAACCTATAGGATTCACCAGGACTACTCCTCTTATAAACTCTCTCTGGCCCCATGCCTTTTCCAATCTCCATAATCCGAGTGTTTTACGCAGGGTTCTGGATTCTACTCTAGAGGCTAGATACCTAGAAGTTAGGCACTGTTGGTACCTACCTTCTAGGCATCTAGCCTCTAGCATGGAATCTAGAACCCTGAGTAAAACACAGATGGAGAGAATGATTTACTTTTGTAGGCCAAAAAAGTAGTTTTGTAGATGTTGACCACTTCCCTAACCTGTGGATGTGTAGGAATACATAAGTAGAGTGAGCTTGTGCCATAGACTACATGCTGACCAGGCATCTATAGGGCTGTGTACACATCTACCTGAGTTTAAGTCCAGAAGTAGTGTGGGAAGAACCCTCTTATCTTTCCAATCCACGAATTGAGTAGTTAAGGTCTAGAAAATAGGAGGTTGTAAGCCTCCCTTGCCCAGAAGGGGTTTAAAGCTCTCTCTCTCCATCTTCCCAACTTTCATGTTATATTTTCAGGCATTGTCATTTAATCCCTGCTCTAGCATTCCCTTTTTTAGTAGTTATTGGATATAACAGATACATATCAGTGTTGTAAGGAAGTTTCTGCCCCATTGAAAGCAAGACCCCGAGACTGGAATTTGGGTATCTTGCCCCTCCAGAGCAGCAACCACACACATGCACACAAAGGGGACTGGTCAATACCTAATCTATGGCCTGATAGTTAGACCACATTGCCAGGAAGTCAGGGTAAAAGATCCTAACCTCTTTTGGAGAGAAAGATCCTAAAATCCAGGTCTCCCATTTCCTGGGCAATTATTCCAACCACTACTTTATTAGGGCTAAAATGTAGGGCTGACTTCCTCATATCCATTACTTCTGTGTTTTTTGCTAACTACAGTTTTGTGACATACACATGCATGCAAAGTGGGCCAGTGTACCTGCTGACCACTGAACAGTCTACACACACATGCTTACAAGTCCGAACTGAAATGACCAGCACATAAACAGAGATCCTCCTAGACTCTTCCTCAGGAAATAGTTTGGTCAAACCAGAATAGCAAACTGGCATTTTGGCTATACCCAAATGGCACTGGAAATGCAGCAGCACAGGTTTCCCCAGTAAACAAGAAACTGCTGAGAAAGTTGAAGCAGAAGAGTTACATGTTAGAGCACAGATAATGCTCCACCAGTGCCAAAGTTAATCAACTGAGGTATAGATCCTTTTTAGGAGACTATGCCATGATAGTAAAGGGATGTAATGACGGAGAAAAAGTAACATCTGCAAAATGCCATCCAGTAGAAGAACTGTTCCAGGTGTTGAAGGGCTTGGTAAATCAGAGCTGCCTCTGCTGAGAAACTGAGGCCCCTGCAATCAAATTTGTTTACAATTATTTAACTTCAGAGAAGAAAAAAAGTGATTAGGTTTTACAGGTTGAATGTTACATCAAAAGAATTTAGGCTAACATTCCAGAAAAATAAGCATCTTTTAGAAGTTTTCACTTACAAGATTATCCAAGCAAGAACTTGTTTTCTTAGTAACAAACTTAACATTAAAAAAAGCAAACACATAAAACTGCCAGATTTACAGAAGTTACATTCTTTAATATAGTACAGTTTATATAAACATAAATCAATGTTTACATGTATTAAGTATATTAAACAATGGAGTTTTAGATTCTATAAGTTAGTAGTGAATCTTTTCATAAAGATTATTAAAATGCAGTTTACAGTCTCAACAGCTTGCCAGTTAAAAAGAAAAATTCTCCTCTTAGTGCTCAAAGTACTCTATACTTATACATTTTTTCCCCTAATGAAGATCTGTCTATTTGTATGCATCTCTCATGTATAAGAGTGTCGTTAAATATTCATTTCTTCTAGGTAGAGAGAGAGAGAGAGAGAGAGAGAAAAAAAGTGTCTGTAAATATATGCAAGCTGCTGGAAAAAAATGTAAGCCTTTGATCAAATTATTATCCTCTCTCTGTCAGCTTTAGAAACCCAAATAACTTATTGTAAAAATACAAGTTCTTTGTTTTGGAGTTGGGGGAGAGAGGAACGGGAGACATACAAAACTTACAGTGTAGTGTGCGTGTCAAAATCTTGATTGTCAAGTAGTTTGTTACTAATTTAAGATGAACACATTTGTGCAGGTGAAGGATTGCTTTACTGATCTTTGCTTTTGTTGATCCCATTTTTCAGAGCCTTTGGTAGCCGTTTGCCCTTGGTGTAAGCATGATACCAGAAGTGGAGAAACAGGATTAAAAACATAAAGCCATATGCCCAAATAATAAACATGAAAACTGGAAACTGGTATTGACAATCATCCATAAAATATATTTGTCCTATGTGAACTGTAATTATAATAAACTGGACCTAAAGGAAACAAAAAAAATAAGAGTTATTAAATTATCCTATTCATTTTTATAATATAAAATATACACTAGTAAGAAGCTTTAAAAATTGTCAGCACAATGCACACTCATGCACAGAAGGTTAGTAAGAAACAGAATAAGTACAGGTTTGCAGCACCATGCCCTCCTACTGTAGCGGTTTGCATAGTAATGTGCCAGGCCATAATATAATCAGAAGCCTGTAAAACAGTTTTACAGGAAGAACAATTTTAAAAATTAGGGAGTCAGTCATTTCACTTTAAAGCAGTGGGTTTTCAACCTTTATTTCATTTGCAGAGCCCTAAAAAATTTTGGATGGAGGTGCAGACCCCTTTGAATTGTAAGTGTGGGTATTCACAAACTTTTGATTGATCATAGTCTTCTTTTGCAGACCCCCTAAATATAGTCTGTGAACCTCCAAGGATCTGCAAACCACAGGTTGAAAACCACTTCTTTAAAAGGAAACAAATAGGTGACAGCTTAATCAAAAGTACATAAAATGACACAAACTCAGTAAATCAAGTTATTGAGAAGAATTACAAAGAAATTTTAAAAAGTAACCATTTGTTTTTTGTTTTGTTTTTTAAATAATGTATCTATTTGTTCTTCCCTATGCTATGCAACCTACCAGGAGAAGTCAGTGTGATGTTTAGGAGTTTCTACTTATTTAATTGACAATCTCTTTTATTTTTTATAAAACAGCCTGTATAAAATACCTATTTTTATTATTTTAAAATGCATATCCAAATCAGAGATATCAAAATCCAAATAATTAAAAAATCTGTTACTAGCTATTTAACAATGCATTACATTTTTAAATAAGTATTTATTCCTGGTGAGAATGCATATCCCAAAAGTTTAAGCAACAAATCATTCTTTAGAAATATTTGCCAAGCACGACATAATTAAATAGCTGTTACTCACTACTCCCAATGGCTTCAATGATAACTTTTGGGTGTTTAGTCCCTCTAAAAGTCGCAATCAGCACATTTTAAATACCTGACTAGGTTCATGATTTTTGCCAAACTCAGTTGAAAAAGAGGGTGAAACTCACTTTGTTATTGTAAATGAATTGTGTGAACCCAGTCCAATATTAACATTGAGTCGTACTACATGTTAATTTGCATATAAAATGATTTTTCAGCCAGAACACTTAAAATGGTTTTTGATAGTTTTTTTAGTTAACAAAAGGAAACTACTCACAAGCTGTATACTTGTCATGTACTTTTTCCACCACAAGTATTTATAATAGGCAGGTCCCAGTGCGCAAAGTCCATAGTAGGTATACATGATAACATGTACAATACAGTTCACAAGAGCGTGGAATGTTCCTAAGCCACCTACAGAACAATCAAATATTTTAAGATTTGCAACAGTTCTTTAATTAAAATTACATTTGCCGAGACCATCAACTCAGGTTTTTGCATTTTGCTTTGAGCTAGTGGGGGAGGGGGGGGGAGGGATTCCTATTCACGACTGTACACTGGGACCATGCAGGCATTGATGCAGTTTCATCTGCAAGAAACATGCCAGATCCAGGAGAAAGATCATCTTTTAATGAGGAGGGAAATTTGTAGCACTAGTCTCTCCTTTTGAATCATTATCTGGGGGCAGCTTCAGAAGAGCCAAACACTTAAGAACCAAGGAACAAGGCAGTTTTTTTGAAGCATCCTCAATAAAACACCATCCTGTAAGTGTTCTGCCACTTTTGTTTTTTATAAACACATGTAATGGGTCCTGGCAGTTACTGCCCCTCTGTTTTGTAATTGTAGCGCGTCTCAGCACAGTGGTATAGCTGAGCCTGGATGTCCAGGCAGCAACCATAGGCCTGGGTCCTTTTCACCGTTTCACGGCTATTGCATTTCAGCCTAGCTGTGTGGCTGAATCCCAGCCATATGGTTGACTGGCAGATTTGGGCCAGGGTGAGACCTGGCACTATATGTGGTTTACCCAGACCTCAGTGCAGTATAGGCCTGGTGGACTTTTGCTGCCTAGTTCAGGCCCAGTGACAGGCCTGTGCCTCCTTTTGTAGTTCATGTCCCAACCAAGTAGCGCGGTTGGGCACTTGTTGTAGTTCAGGCCCAAGCTAAGATAGGCCCGATCTTTCCTTTGAGTATTTTTGCAGTTTTCCACCCAGCAGAACTGGGACTGGGGCAAGAAATTTTGGGGTGCGGTCTGCTGACAAAAGCTGCAGTTAACCCCTCAAAGCCAACATGTGGAAGTGGAGGTTGGCACTCTACCACATCTCCAGGATCAGTAGAGCCCCTTAAAATGCAGAAGGACCCATGCCCTCAAGCAGCTCCCCACAGTGCAGTAAACCCAAGGGTCAGCTCAGGACTCTCTGGTGTGGGCCCCACTTTCCAACCTACTGCTGAAGGGCAGGTATAGGGGTACAGGCCCCCAGAACCATCTGGTGGGGGAGCCCCAAGTCCCAAACTGCATGATTATGGGTGAAGCCTCCCCAAGAGGATGCCACCTATAGACTTTGCTTTGTAGATAGTGTTTTATAATTGTTTTCTTTTATTTTGTTCTCTGTAATAAATTTAAGTTTCATCTTTACACTGCTTGCAAGGAGGGGATGGTTTGTTTATATGCGATACCTCAGCAAATTTAGTGTTCCCAGATTTCTGGGTGGGGGCTCAAGCCACTGGTATAATTCATAAGGTACCTTGAAATGTGAACCCGGCCCTTTTTGCTGCCAAACAATGCTTGGCAGAAGCATTACACACACTTAGTTTTTTCTTTCAAAAACCAAAAAACAGGCAACAATGAAAAAACCTTCATTTGTGTGTCTTCCATCCACCAGCAGCAGAAAGTGGCACTATACTGCATGCTACTAAGAGCAAACCAAGTATTTTTTGCCTTCTCCCCCATTCCATTTATTTTAGGAGCTGTAATCTGAGCAGTTACACAGAACACCGATATATATTTTTAAGCAATGTTTAAACTTTATATCCTTTTTGGTATCTTTTCATTTACAGTGTGGGAGTTTCTAAATTGCATATAATTTTAATAGTATTAAAATATTTTAAAGTTAATAGGATGTATAATTATATATAATATTATATCTCTTGCGCACAATTTCAGCTCTCTCTTTCTCTATTACCTGGAGCAAATTTGACTCCAAACCACCAGGTCCATGGCATGATGGAATGATGCAAGACATGCAAGAAAGAAACTTGGCTGTTTTTCTTACGCAGAACAAAAAAGACCTGGAAATTTAAGAATATTACAGAAGTTGTATATGCAAGTAATTTGTTTACAATTAATTCTATGATGCAAGTTGTTCAAATCTAGCACATAAAGGTTTCCCTCACCAACAACGCCTTTGAGTATCCATGGTTAATATTCCATATATCATTTTGGCTACCACGGTATACAGTTTTGAGTAACCACGGTTTTCCGTGGCTGCACATCAGCCTACCAACGCCCTGGCCCTGCTCATGCCTCTCCTCCCCCCAGCTCCCCCCACATCCCCTGCTCCCCCAGCCAGAGGTGGCCCCAGCCCTGCTAGAGGTGCACATGGTGGCAGGGAAGAGCAGGCCTGCTCACCGCTGTTCTCTGCTGCCCTGGTTTCCTCCCCCGTGACCTGGCATGGCAGAGAGCAAAGAAGCCACGCAGGGATCTCCTCGCCCGCCCCTGCTCACCCTGCACTGTCCCAGCAACCTATCTCCTGTGCTTGCCACTGGTTTGAGGGGCACAGCCCTACGTGCAGGAGGTGTATCGCCAGGGCAACATGGGGGGAGCAGTGGTGGGTGAGGAGATCCCCACAGCTTCTCTGCTCCCTGCTGCTACAGGTCATGGGGGAGAGAAGCAGGGTGGCAGGAAACAGCAGCACAAGTTGGGCTGGGTCCTGGGACAATCCGCAGGGATTGACCAGCCTAATTTCAGAGCGACACAACTTGTTACAAGTTTCACAGATCCGTATGTTATCTAAGATGGAGTCTAAATTTACAAAATGCTGCTTTTTTCTTTCTTGCTTTGCTCCCATCCTCTGGATCAAAGCTGCTTCATGTTGAACTGCACCCAGAACCAGATGTTCCCTCCAGATCAGATGGGATTCTCCATGCTCCTCCTAGCTTTCTAGGTTGATGCTGAGTGAATGACTTCGATGTGAGCAAAAATGATACACAGTACCACCATAAAGGATGACCCCACTTTCTAGAGCCATCTCATCTCACTGAACAAAATATTCTTTAGGATACAGTATTTTCTCACTCTCCTGATGTGACAAATCCATTGCAAACTCCTTGATAGTGGTTTCTAGGCAAGTCAGTCCTGTGAACTCCAGTACCTCTGGGTTTGGCATTCTGTCTTCCCACTTTATTTTCAGGATCTTCTACAGACATCTCATGTGGAAGCTAGTCTATTGACGTGCTTAGGATATGTATTCCACGTTACTGAACCATAAAGCAGAAATGACAGCACACAATTCTCGTAGATTCATATCTCCACTTCAGCTAATAGTTTGCTGTTATTCTATGCACGTTTTTGTAATATCCAAAATTCTTAGCTGCTTTTCTAATTCTGTTAGGCAGTTCAATCAGAAGGTCAATTTTCCTGTCCACGTAGCAAAAATGGCCAACACCACCAAGAGATTTATCTTCCAGAGTAATGTCAGGTATTGGTTCTTTCACCCCTTAGTACATGAACACCGCCTTCTTGAGACTAATTGTCACCCTGAAGCTCTTGCATGATTCAGAAAATCTGCCCAAGAGATTTTGCCAGGAATATTCACTGTGGGCAACCAAGGTTACGTAATCAGCAAATAGAGTTCTTTTCTTAGTTCGTTTTAGCTTGGTTTTCACACTAAACCTTGCTAAGTTAACAAACCTTCATCTAGTCTGGTTTGAAGATAAATGCCATCATTGCCATTCTTGAATGCATGAAAAAGCAGGAATGAAAAGATGTTAAAAAGCATGGGAGTTAAGACGCACCCCTGTTTCACCCCACTGATGTCAAAGGCATTTGATTCATTGTTTTCATATACTACAGTTGCCTTCATACCTTGATGTAACAATCAAATTATGTTCATTATGTTTAGTTTGGGGGGGAGGGGAGGGGAGTGTCGATACCCAATTTCTTAAAACAGTGAAAAGACCCTGTCTGTTGATGGTATCGAAGCCTCTATCAACCTGACAAAGGCCTATGTACAGTAGAATTCATTTTTCTCTACACTTCTCTTGCAATTGCTTGACCAAAAAGACCATGTCAGTGGTGGACTCAGCAGTCCCAAGTGAAAGCCACATCGACTTTCAGAACAGATTCTTTCACCTACGGCAGGGCTTTCCAACCTTTTCCTCAGCATGACCCTATTTAAACATTGGAAATTTTTGCGACCCCAAAATCAACAAATCATAAATATGGCATTACAATGTTTATGGTCTTCATATTTTTCATTTAAACACTTGAAATCATTCTAGCCTCTTTTTAGATTGAAAACCAACATTGAATACAAAGTCTAAAAAAAGATATTAAATGCATAATCAATTGATACTGTTGAGCATCTTTGAGACCCTATTTTTGAGCGTTGCAACCCCAAATGGGGCTGTGACCCCAAGGTTGGGAACCACTGACCTAGAGACTGCAGCCTAGGGAGCACGGTGTGAATGACACTGACACATATACTACTGCAGACAAATAAAAATCAACATTTCTGACCAATCAGTTCCACCTCTAAATAATCAAATTCAGGTCTTTGCCAGCATAACGCTCACAACTACTCCATCTTGTTGTGCATTATGGAGCTCAATATCATAAAAGTAGTCTGTACCAGAGATACATACTTTAAAAAAAAGTTGTTTGTACATTTTCCCAGTATTCATGTTATCAGGAAAAAAAAGAAGTCAGACCCCTCAGGCTCTTTGTACCTCTCCTTCTCCCATCCACATATAGTAAAGATAGTAATTCCACCTCATCTTTGTTAAGCCACTGGAATCTATAACTCAAAAAGCAAGTGAAAAATTAAATTTATGTGAAGAACTTGCATGTAGATGAGGCTTTAGAGAAGAAGCAGAAGTCTATTTCTTCATTTCCTTTTTAAAGGAGTTGAATTGCTTCTTCCGATATTCCAGTGACAGTGACTCCCTTCTATAATGGGCAGTTATCAAAAAGGGAATTTAAGAGACCAAGATCAGATAATACATACTAAAATAAATAAGCTCATTCAAGACTCAGGATTAATTCAATTTAATGGTCTGATTTAGAAGTACCTTGCTGGCTTACAAAAGAATATTTTCTGCAGTTTATATAAACTCAGTGAACATGACAGAGGGCGAGGGTAAGAGAACTACACTGTTTAGACAGCTTTCTTAGCCTGACGAAGGGTTTTTGAACCTGAAAGCTTGCTTAACTATTCTCCAACCATTTGGGTTGGTCTAATAAAAGATATCAAATTCACCCAAGGAACCTTGTCTGTTTAGACTGAAAACTCTAGAGTATTTTAGAAGTTGTATAGAAAGTGTCTAAATGAATTCAATAAAAGGCAGAGAAATGATCTGAGAGAGAAAGCATCATTAAGAAAGAATATTTAGCACTTATACACCACTTTGCAAATGTCAAAGAATTGCCCACAGATGTTGAATGGCAGTGGGGCCCAAGACTGAGTTGATTCAATGTAGACTTTGGTGCTGCAGTATTTAGAAGTCCAGCAATCTGCAGAGAGAAGCTGTTAAGGGAGGAGGAAAAAAGAAAATTCAAACAACACAGTGGAAGGGAATAAAACAGAAGGAATAAAAAAGGTAGAGTCTGCTGGCAAGAACAAGTAGGCTACAGTACACAGAAGAAGGGAAGATAACCATCAGGGGCAGAATAAACAGCATGCATACAATAAAGGATTGTTTTCAAATAGCTAGGAATAGTAAATTAAACAGCACAAGTTTGCAACTTTGGTGACATGATAACAATTACATTTTTACAATAGAAAACTGCTAAGAAATAGTTGAATAAATGAGAAGTTAGAGAAGAGTATACAACTGTCAGGATTTGGATGAAGAAATGAAGCTTTCAGGCCCAGGCTTAGTTCAAAGTTACTCAATTAATGGACAGCAAGAAAAAGAAGAAGAACTAAGTCATAGATTCATAGATGTAGGGTCAGAAGGGACCTTGCAGATAAATCAACATCCATTTCCAGAATTTCTGTCCTGCCTCCCCCCAAGCAAACAACCCACAGTGTCAAGCCAAATATCAATTATGTTACTAGTTCACTGCAGCCAGTATCGATGTTTGAATTTGGGACAGGTGGCATTATGCTGTATCTGGAAACTTCACTGTTACACACACAAGATGAGGGAGAGCAGAAAAAACAGAGAACCTGAAGCACAGCCAGCACTTGTTTCAAGCCCAACCTATTACATTTAAGTACTTTGCAAGAACAGTTTGGAGACGTTTCAAGTCTCCCCCTTCTAACCAACAAGGACATGCTCAAAAAAGTTTGTTGTACAACGAGGCTTAAAATAGCTCTCCTCCTTCAGCATTCTCTGATTTATCAATTCTGATTGAAGATGCTAAATCATTGAATAACAAAGTTTCTGTATGATCAAACTCCTATGGTTTGTCTTTTCTTCCATGAAGATCACATATTTACTAATTTTCATATATACTATATACTTACAGTGTCTAGTAATTCAATGAATTTGGAAAAGTAGTAAAGCCAACAAGTCTGAACCATCTAAGAGAAACCAAAAATAAACAGGGTCAAATTATTATAGAAAGAATGTGTGTTTATGGTTTTGTTTTAAACTCAAAACTTTCTTCAGCTTTAGAGAACTTTCTCCAAATGTTTTCCTTACTGCCCCTTCTAGTTCCTTATGTGCTCTTCATTATGCATCCAGGCTCTCTCATTTGGTACATTCTCCCCCAAGGTGATACAGATGACTGCTCAAAAAGCATTCCTAAGAATAAAGTTAATGTTGCATAACAATTAGCTGGATTTGGTTACTCACTCTTAGAGCTGTTGGTGACCTGGAATAGTCGACAATGTCACAACGAAATGAATAACCTGTGGCCCAGCCAGACATAAGAAACTGGTGAGAAGGGGAACAGTGAAGAATTAGTTTATGACTGAAAAAAAAATGTCATTCATTTTGAGCAACTTTAACAAGGGATTGGCTGACTCAGCTTTCTAGCCATCACCTACCTCAAAATAAAAGTGGTTATCCTAAAGATTGTTGCTGTTGCACAGTACAGCAGTTGAATCCCATACCCATGTGTGGATGAAAGCCACATCTATAACCAATTATCTAAACCACATTGCTCCAAAAGAAGCAATACCTGCTCCCCAGAACAGACATTAGATTTGTGTCTTGTTTCATCTCTATGGGAAGCAGGTAATTGAAGTAAATAAATCATGCAAAAACAAAAAAAGAAAAAGGCCTCTGTACTGGTATGGAATCCAATCATGTTGACACTTGAGAAAATGTTAAAGTAGTAACATAAAATTACACTTTAAGCTTGTTTAGACCTTAATTAAATAATCCAGTTCTTTATTTTTTTCCACTCTTATTTTCAAACAGGTCTAGCAGAAGAGCATTCAAATGATTCAGTTAAATCATTATTACTACAATCTAAACCAGTTCAGCTGAGCAAGCCTAACTGTACTAAAAGGCACCACCTTCTGAGGAGGAAAATCTGGCAATAAGAATAACTGAAAGTTTTTTGGTTTCATTCAATGGCAGACATGCTTCAGAAACTGAAAGCTGTGCAGCAGTAGCAAGTTCCCCTTAATTATTTTGCCCAAATCACATGCCAGGTCAAAATGCAAATAGCTTCATAGGTTTCCATTTGTAACAATTCTTTAACAGGGGTCAAAGGCCACAAGAGAAAAATCAAGAGTTGTCAAAATGGGGAGTGTTCTGTTCTGTTTGTTTGTTCTGGGCTTTTTCTTAATGGTTTTTCCCTTAAAAATCAATTTAAAGTTACAATTAATGAATTTTGGTTTATATCTACATCATCTCAGCTCATTGTTTCAGCTTTTTTTCCCAAGGCTGATAAGTTGTAGCTAAGAGAAGAGGGCTGAGATGAAGAAAGAATCAATAAAATCCATTTTTCTAGTATGTATTTTCTTTAAAAAACATATATAAAATTGGTATGCAAATTAGACAGGAGAAGCTGAGCCCTTATGATCACAAACAGATGTACAGTACTAATGACAACAACAAATGTCACATCTAATCCTTCTCTCTCATGCTATATTAGAGTTCAGACAAGAGCAGCATTGTAGACATCACACTTCATTTTCACTCCTGCCAGCCACCAGTACCAGACTCCCTCTTTTTGACATACATTTGTCAATTGATAATTTATTAATGTACAATAGGAAATTGAATTTTCTTGGCAGATGAGCTGTAGTCCAGAGCAAACTGAACTTTGAATAATATCTGTAAAAGTTTATTCATTTAACAAATATCAGATCAACAAGATTTGAAACATTAAGACTGCCTAATGCCAACACACCCACAAAATGGCTTACAGAAAAGAATTAGCTTTTTGTTGGAAGCCAGAGAAGGGCTGAGATTCAATCTGCTATAAAGCATCTATTTATTCTTTTGTGATATTTTAAACAATGGCGTGGTGGTCAGGAACTCAAATACCATGTTAGCATCAGGAGTAAAAAAGGCAAGGGCTTTTTATCCTTCCCAGATACAGATATAGAAAAAATGTGTGTTATTTGCTAAAGCAGAAAGTTCAAAAGGAAACATACATTTCACCTTCCTAACACTTACACTTTGTACAACAGTTATTACTTAGCCAATGTATCAGTTCTCTAAGAGAACTTAAAAAATGAACAACTCTGTAATCTACTACCGTGGTTATATTAACTGAATTAAATAGAAACACTGCCAAATTGACAGCAGTGTGATAACCTTTTACCAGTTTATTAAAAGCTGAAACAACTGTATCAAAGCCAGATTTACCATTAGAAAGAGCCATTGCTAGTTGAGATGTTTTAGCTGGCCATTTGTAGTACTGCCAGGTAGCCACACTTTGAGCAACTCTATTGAAGAATGACTAAATTATAGATGGTTGCAATATTGTTAATACAAATGCCATTATTTGTAAGTGCACATACCAGGTACATGTAAGATTTTTTTGTGCCATTAAATCCAAATCACATGATCACTACCCGTGAAAACTGCTACCTTGTTCTATGAAGCACAGGTTTTTTTCCCCTCGACTTTCAATAGGGGAAGGGGCTGGGGGGGGGGGGGAGAGGAAATGAGGAGAAAAAAAATCACAAAACTAAGGAGGCATGACAGGAAAGAAGAGAGAGAGTTAGTAATCACTCTAAAATATTGTAATAGGTAAGGTTTTTAAGCGAGCAAGATACCAAACTAAATTTTTAAAATAAAAGAAACATTTACAAGATCTGAGTTGTGTAGTCTGTGCAGTCTGAAAGCTGGAATTAATTTGTAACTACTTTTATGGTTCTATGTTCCCTGTTCAGTGTTAAAAACAGCCTATTCTACTGCATGACAGGAAAAAAAATAAATAAAAATACACACACCTATAAAAACTGTACGAAATTGGCTAGTCTGATTTAATTTTCCCAGCCCACAAATTAAAAAATTAACCTAGCCAATAGTTTGATTTTAAATGATAAGCTTGTGTGACTATATAGTACAAAATACCCATTTCATCTCATCTACAAATAATTCTCTCTTCAACTACTACCTCAATTTTATATAAACTTTCTGATACCTTAATTTCAACATTCAGCACAACAGATCTGGGAAGAATCAATGCGGAAAAGATTTTTATATTTGTTGTAACATAATGCAAATATACATATGTACACAAAAACAGTTTACCATTTTAAAGAAAAATAAAACAAAAGAAAGTAGCTATTCTAAAATACTCACTTCATAAGTCATATAGAGTGATAGGGCTACCACAGCAAAATTGTAAAATGCCATTGTTTGCCTAAGTTCAAAAGGTTTTCTGTTTTCCATGAGTTTTGGCCCCAAAGAAGTGACAAAATAAATATATGCTCCAATGATAACAGCCTGTGGCACAGGTGAAGACATGAGGGGCAAGCCTTCCACTCTTGGATCTAGAAGAAAAATCATGATTTTTACAACAGTCATCACATCCACATTGACTTAAAGTTATTCTATTCTTTAAAAAGTCATGGTTTAAGCTCTCTCATCAGGTGAAATTTTAGAATTGAGTATTAACCTTACATTTTTATAACAATGTGGCCACAAAATGTAGCCCCTTTAAGAGCTTCTTCTGAATCTCATTTGGTCCTTGGTGTATCAAGCAAGGCAAGTCACTATTACTATTATTATTATTGAAGTCACCACTGTCCCATACAGAAGTTTTCAAATTTCTTACTCAGTTTTTGATTCAAAACCTTCTGAGACATCTTTCTATGGGGATAAATAAAGATCAAGTGGCTCAATTTAAGTCTTCACATTCTGCATATTTTAAAATGTAGATTATTGGCAGGGTACAGAAAAACATGAAATAAAATTGGCTAAAATAACAATGTATCCCCCTCACTAGAGGGATTTATTTCATTCACACTAATTTATGCTTCAGTTTCATTTGTCTAGTCCCAGACCTCAGAATCATTAGAGAATTTTGCCTGGGCATTTCTAGTCTCTCACACACACAATCTACACCTTTGAAGAAAGCGAAGCAAATGTTACTTAGCAGGTTCACACAATAGTCTAACACTGTATATCCAGGTACAGCCATCCATAATCCAACAAGCAAAACAAAAAAGAACACTACTGCTAGTATATCGTGATCATTCTAAGAACAGTTTGCAGAATTCATTTAATCTCCTTAGTCTAATGGAGTTTGTTTCATTCCTGTGATTCCCTTCAATTTCTCTGCTCAGCAGCATTGGAAGGAATGTTCTTGGCATATTATACACCACATTTACTCAATTCTGAGATGAGTTCTTTTTAACATGGGGGCAGCCCCTCATCTTAGAATCAAATATGGGGGGGCAGGGATGAGTGGCTGCTGTGGCTCAGGCTCCAGCCCCTACCTGCAGTCGGACCACAGCTGCTGCCCACCCTTGTTACCCCCCTACTGCCTCTGCAACCTCACATCTTCCCCCCTGCTCACACAGCCTCTGCTTGCCCCTCTCCCCCAGCCTTGTTCTGCACCAGCAGGCTCCATCCATTCTGCAGCCTGGGGCACTGAGCACAGCCCCAGCCCTGTCTGTAGCAGTGGCATGCAGCCCACACAGCTGCTACAGGGGCTGGACTGGGGCTGCACTCCATGCCCCAGGCTATAGGAACAGCCTGTCACATGGAGCAAGGGTGGGAAGCAAAGGGGAGGGAAGAGAGCAAGCACAAGCTGGGGTCACACTGCTTGATTTCCCCACACCACCAGCCCCACACTGCCTACCTCCACTACAGCAGCAGGAGGGGTGAATTAAAAGATGACCCCCTGTGGCAGGGCACCTCCTTTGGTACCTGCCACTTTAAAGTGCTTGAGCAGGCTGTGGGGCAGCCAGCAGATGTGGTTAGGCCCAATTAGGTGGTCACACAAGCACAAGAGGGCCACCAGATTGGAGGAGGGCTGGGCAGCCTCAGTATAAGCCCAGGCCCCAAGAACAGAGCTAGCAGTTACATTTAGGGAGACTGACTCAGTCGGCATCTCCCAGAATACCTGGAGGTCAGGGTAGGAACTATGGGGATTGAGGAGGTTCCTGGTCCTGGGTAAGATGTGAAACTGCACCCTGCCAGGGTTGGTTGGTGTGGTGGGGTGGGGTGGTGTAATGTAACAGGGGGCCTTCTCAGGGCCGATTTCCCTGTGGCCCGCCCACCTGTTTCTGGGCTAACCTCCCACCTTCCCTCCCACCACGCCTTGTTGTTAATTATTTAATTGATGTTAATAAAGCAGGAAGTTGCTCCTTTCTTGCCCCGATGCCAGGGGGCGCTATCTGCAGCTCCATTCCTCCCCTACACCACAGCCCAAGCCTCGCAGATGGCATCCAGATGTTCTCATTATCAGCAGCCCCCCACACTGGGCCCTAGAATCCTACTCCTTCAACCCCACCTGGATTCCTCTCCTCAGGCGGCCTGTTCCGCCTTCGTCCTGGGTAGCATCACTCCCTGAACTGCTTCTCCTTATGGGTGTGGTCCCCCCCTGGACCTTTGGTTCACTACACCTGGCCCACCTCCAGGCCAGTCGGAACCCCAGGCCCTTGGCTCTTGGGCGTTCCTCGCGGTGAGCCCTGGGCCCTTCGACCCTTCCAGTCCTGGCCCCAGCTCTGACCAGTCAGGGGAAGTCCAGATAGGTGTGAGTCTATGGCCCCACTCTCTCTCTCTCTTTGGTGGTCCACCTTCCAGACCCTACCTAGTTGTGGGGGCTAGGGGTTAAGGCACCCTGACCCACCTTTTACCGGGGTAGTAACTGGCCTGACATTTCCTGGGGGCTCCCGCACCACTGAGAGCCCTACCAGGTCACCCACTCCCTGCAGGGTGCAGTTTTAGGTCATGCCAAGGACCATGAGCCTCCTGAACCTCCCCTACAACCCCTCCCTTACCTCCAGTTGATACCAGCATCCCTGCAGCCAGCCCTGCAGGCAATGCTGTTGCCTGGCCTTCCAGCAGCAAAATTCCCTGTTTATATGGGCAGCCCTGCCACAGGCAGTCTCCAGGAAATGCCATACCTGTGCCTCCCCAGTGAAAGGTGTAACACTTATAGATCTCAGAGGCAAAACCAGCAGCAGCAGAAGGGAGGGGTCTGAAGGAGGAACAGGGAGTGAGGAGGAGGAGATGGGAAGAGAAGGAGAGTGAGAGAGGCTGGGGGAGAACAGCAGGCCCTGTAACAGCTCTGTAAGAAACTGCTATAAATGACTGTTTATATTAAGTAGGGAACTGCTCCTTGATTACCCAGACAGGGTCACACGAAACAAAAGGTGAGGATGAAGCACTGTACAGCCTCAGCCCCCACAACCTGGTGGGTTACCCCATAAAAGGGGATAGGCTTGGGGTCCAGGCACGTCAAAAGACACAAGGCCTGAGTGGGCCATTGGCAGAGTTTGGGATGCCTGAGGCCAGAGGAGGCCGAGGGCCGGAATCAGCCCAGAGTGTGGGGTGGTTGGCCTGATGCCCCATGGTAGAGTAGGACCTGAACTGGGCAGCCTGAAGGTGTACGAGGGGTCAGGACTGAGCATGAGAAAGAAGCCTGAATGGCTGTAGGAAGTCGGGCCAAGGGGGCCTGAAGGGTCATACAGAGTAGGGCCGAGTGCATGTTGCCCATGGTGGGGCAAGAATGGGTGTGACCCAGTTATGGGGTTCATGAAAGAGGTCCAGCATAGGAGCAGAGTTTGGCCCTGGAAAGGGCTAAGTGAGACACAATTGTTTAGATGCTATACGCAAAGCATGGGACACGGTGTAAGGCAGGGGCAGGCAATTATTTTGGGTGGAGGGCCGCTTACCGAGTTTTGGCAAGCTGTCGAGGGACGCATGGGTAGCCCCGCCCCTTGACAGGTGCCCCGCTCCCTGGTCGCCATCTTGGGACCAGAAGTCCTGCCTCTAACCTCTGGCCTTTGCCACCGAAGTCCCTCCCCTTGCCCCTGGAAGTACTCCTTTGGGGAAGAGGTTTGCCATCTTAGGGGAAAAAAAACAAGTTACATACTAAAAATCAAACAACCATAATAATATATTAAAATTTAATTAAAAATATATATATTTTGTCCTGATTTGTGTAAGTTTGTGCTGTATATTTAGAAGTGATTGCATATGGGGGGGATGTGTGGGTATGGGAGCCATGTAGTACAGAATGGCCAGCTGGCAGGTGGGCAGGAAAGTGGGAAAGCAGTTGGGGGGGGGGGAAAAAAAAAGAGGGAGTAGAAGCGAGCAGGAGTGTGGAGCCTGCACCAATATCCCAGAGCCAGTGCTGACAGAGTCCACAGTGGGGCAGTAGGAGCACGGGGTGTGAGGTGACAGGGGTCTGTAGAGCTGGGCTAGGCTGTACCAGCAGGGAGAGGGGGGAGCTGACCCAGCTCCATACAGCCCCTGCTGGTCAGGACCCCGTGCTCCTGCCGCCCTCCCCTGGGTTCCACCAGTACTGGCCCCAGGACACAGGTGCAGGCCCCACGCTCCCTCCCAGCTGCCACTGACTCATGTGCCCACTCATTCCCAGTCCCCCTGCCCCAGCTCTGCGGTACAGGCAGGGAGCAGCATGCGGACTCGACCCTGCACGCCCCGTGCTTGCCTGGCTGGACTGAGCAGCAGCAGAGGGAAACGAATGGGTGCTCAGCATGGGGGAAAAAAGCAGCCGTTCCCCCTCCCTCTGGCCAGCATCTCATGCTGCATCCACTTAGAGCCCATGCAGAGCTGCCTGTGCCTGCTCTCCATTGCCACTACATGGCAGAGAAGCAGGACAACCCCGCATGGGCTGCGAGCAGCTGCAGTAGGAAACACTGGCCAGGGGGCGGGTGGGGAGGAGCATTTCCCCTGCACTGAGCACCAGTTCTTTCCCCACCATCGCCAGCCCAGACAGGCGAGAGTGGGGTCAAGTCTCCACGCTGCTCCTTGCCTGTACCACAGGGCTGGAGCAGGGGGACTGGGAGTGAGCAGGTGTGCGAGAGCCAGTGGCAGCTGGGCAGGAGTGCAGGGTCCATGCCGGTGTCTCAGGGCCAGCACCGGCGGAGCCCAGGGCAGGGTGGCAGGAGTGTGGGGTCCTGGCCAGCATGGGCTTTATGGAGCCAAGTCAGCTCCCCACTCTCCCTGCTGGTGGCAGCCCAGCCCAACTCCATAGACGCCTGCCAGCACACATCCTGCGCTCCTACCTCCCCACTCTCGGCCCTGCTGATGCTGGCCCTGGGACACTGGCACAGGCCCCATGGTCCCACACACCACTTGCTTCCACTCCCTCCCAGTACTTTCCCACCTGCCTGCCAGCCCCCATCTGCATGGCTGGACCATGGGTCTCAGCAGGAGCTGGCCCAGCCCTGAGGACTGGGGTGATCCCCACGGTCCTCCCCTCCCTTCCGCTTTCCCCCTGCCACATCTTACCTGAATTTCCCATGCCAGTGTAGCCATGAACAGCCCCATGGTTCCATGCCAGAAGCCCCTGCTAGGCAGGGGCTTCTGGCTGTGGGGCCAGGAAGGCCTGCTGTTGCAGGAGCCTGCTATGGCTTCCCCTGGGTCCTACTGCTGCTGGCTCCTGTCATCTTTAACAGGAGCCAGGGGCAAATAAATATTAAAATTTTCTAAATTTTTTAGGGGCCCCGCAGGCCAGGTAATATGGCCTGGCAGGCCAGATTTGACCCATGGGTCTTATTTTGCCCACCCCTGGTGTAAGGGGAGGTTCAGAGCTATTTTGCCCTTGACATCAGGACAACTAAATAGGCAGCCTCCCACCTATGAACAACTTTTTAGCTGCAACAAAGGTATGGCAAGCGAGTCAGGTGGGCAGGCCAACAATTGGACCAGCTTTGAGATGGACCCTTGTCTCAAGCCCCCCTCCCGCAATTAAATTCTGTACATGGAAAATTATAACATGTTCTTTGTATAGAATTAATTGGGGGGGGTGTTAAAATTCAGGATAGTCTTAGATTTGAGCAAATATGCTATACAAAAAATCTTTCTTCATGCACCAGTTTTGAAAGGCAGTATTGGGATGATTATTCACAGCACACTCTTTTTGGCCTGAGAGTACAGCACCTCCCCCTGTCCACATTGTGATTTCTAATTTGGTTGCTGGTTAATTTTGAATGAATAACCCAGTTACTGCTATTAATTAGGGTTTAAGCTTTAGCTTAAGTTGATTGGGGTTTTCATACTATGCATGCCATATGCTAACTCTCTTTCTGCCTTCTGACCCTGGATTTGGATATAGCACTCACCACTTGAATCAGCACTTTGTGATTTTCTCTCTGAATCTCTAGGAGTCTATATTTTCACAAATACATCTTAGCTCAGGAGATAACTAAGAAGTCAGATCTGCAAGCAGCTGGCCCACACTGTCTCTGAAACTGAACTCTTCCACACAAGTATAACTTATTAAATATCTCATATGGACAAATTGGGAAGCATACCAATATTCAAGTGTTTCATAGTAGCTAGGGTCAGGAGGGACCTGAACAGATCATCTAGCCTGACCCCCTGCCACAGGCAGAAATGAATGCTGGGTTCACAAGACCCCAGACAGGTGATCGTCCAACCTCCTCTTGAATATGCCCAAGGTAGGGGCAAGGACCACTTACCTGGGAAGTTGGTTCCAGATTTTGGCCACCCTAACTGTAAAATATTGCCTTCTAAGTGTTCATGTGTCTGAAATTAACTCAATTAATATTTAAGGAAACAAAGTATTAAAAATGCTTCAGTAAGTTAATCAAATGCCCTAGGCCAGCAGGGGCCAGCCTTTTGGTTAGTAGGACCACAAATTGACTCCACACCCTCTTCAAGTCCCACTCCAATCCCCCTCCGCTGCCTGATCTGCAGCTGCTTTCTGCTCCAAGCCCTATGCTCCCTGACCAGTCTGCTACTTTGCTTTCTGCTCTGCCTCTACTCCCTCCACAGTCTGCTGTCACACACACACACACACACACACTTGTGGCAGCCATGCCACAGGTTGGCCACCCCTGCTCTAGGCTGTATAAACAGCAAAATCTATGAAGACTATCAAAAATAAAAGGAATCACACACTCCTCTCGCTCATCCACCTCAGTCTCCTAGTAGTCCTCCTCCCCATGTCCGATGGGACAAAATGCAGTCATTAGACCATGCTGGAAAACACTAAGTCCAAGTTCCAGATAGTTAAGAAAGAAGGGCTCAAATTCTAGAAGTCAAGGCTATTACAGCAAGAGTGCCTTGCTACCAGTTTTAAACTGTCTTCAACAACCAGTTTCTATACAAAACCACTCATTTAATCTCTTATTACAAAAGGAAAGAGAGAGAGCACTCCCTGGCAAAACTCAACTATTTAATATTTTTGTGTCAGAACTACTTAACATAGGAGGTGGTCAACCTGTAGCAACCATGCCACAAGCAGCCTCTGGCAGATAGGGCAGGGGGCAGAAAGAGCAGCAGATCAGAGCAGGTCTCGGGGAAAGCTGAGGGGTTGATTTGTGGTATACCTGCCAGAAAAGGCTGGCCCTCTCTGACCCAGCACCTCAAACACTGTTGGGGAAAAAAAACCAAAAAACCCCCAAACAATCCACCAATTAGCTCTATACTCCCTGCTACTGTGTTCACATCACAGCTGGCAACAGAATATACCTCCCTTAAATTTCATCGATTTCACAGACAGTAGGGCTGGAAGGGACCTCGCAAGATCATTGGATCTAGCCCCCTGCCCAAGGGGCAGGAAGTATACACTTTCTATATCATTTCTTTAGGTGATATAACATGACAGAATATTTGCACTATATTTTTATCCTTATAGTCCCTCAGTTGCAGGTGCTATGAATGCTCCTATTTAAAACAAGAACTTGATGCTGTGAATGACTCACAGGTGTGAGTCTCAACATTTCTTTCATTTGCAGCTTCGATGTCAGCAAGAACTAAATACAGCATCACTTTGCAGATAGAGAGTTACCTACTTTAATCCAAGTAAAAAAAAATGTAAATCAATTTGGACTGAAACAAGAATTAAATGTTGCATTAGACTCAAAATGTAGTATGCAATTCTAACGAGTGAAAGAGCCATACATTGTATCATCTTAAATTTTAAATTTTCTAACAATTCATTTTTACAGCTGTGATAGTCGCACCACTGAAATTTCAAATGTTGCCCTACTCTTTTCTGTATAGCTAAAACATGAAGATTGCTTGACCAATTGCTTAGATGCAACTAGAACATGATTATGCTTTTTAAGTCAATGATGGAAGAATACACTTAAAATAACTACAAATTCACTGAAAATCTTTAAAGTTGAATGACAGTAAAAATGTAACAACTCACCAGCATCTTTCATCCATTCACCATAAATCAGTGCAGCTTTTGAGGTAAGATTTCTAAAAGCCATTTTTCACGTAGATGTAGATTATGACTTCTGAAAAAAAGAGAAAAAATACCAAGTGGTATTTGTCATTCATATAAGGAGAGACAAATAAAATATGTGGGGAGGAGGGTAAGATTTCTAAAAGGCAACACTAAAAACTGATGTCTAGCCTGAACCTACTCTCAATCAGCTTGTGGGCCTTACTCCTTGTTACTCCAGGAGACACTCAGGGGAACAGCGTCTCACCCATTCCCCTCTGGTCCCCCCTGGTAAGTTTATAGACAGCCACTAGATCCCCCTCAGCCTTCTCTTCTGGAGGCTGAACAGGTTCAGATCTTGTAGCCTCTCCTCATAGGGCCTGCCCTACTGCCCCCTGATCATGTCAGTGGCCCTCCTCTGGACCCTTTCCATGTTGTCCACATCCCTCCTGAAGTATGGCGCCCAGAACTGGACACAGTACTCCAGCTGCGGCCCGACCAATGTCGCACGGGGGGGGAGGATCACCCCCTTGGACCTGCTTGAGATGCATCTGTGGATACATGACAAGGGACAATGCAATAGGAAAGGTTAGTAGTACACAGAGTCTTAATTACATGCCAGTGAGCGCTAATTTACCACTCTGTTTGATGCTAATTTATAGCCATCAGTAAATTCAACTATATTTAATCTCTACATACCAACCAAAACATGGATACAAAGGTTACAAGGTTTCTCCCTCAAGAGAAGTAGGTAACACTTATAGGTAAAAGAATAAAAAGCAGCAGCTGATCTTATCCACCCTAACATTTAAAATTCTCCAGTGGTCTGTGAAAGAGCACAGTGCTGTGATATTTATTGTCATATGGGTTATTAAGAGAGTTTTTAATTTTTAGGATGGCATAGGTAGAGCAGGGGAGCAGCTAATAATTTTCCACATTTTTATTAGATGTGCATTTATTACTAATCTGGAAATTACAGGCTGCTAATTCCAATTTAAATCCCTGTTTTTGCTCCAAGACTCCATTCCCACATGCTTACAGAGTCAGAATGAAACAGGGAAAGATTAGTATGCATAGCTATTATGTAAAAGTGTATTAAATTCAGATTTGAACTCTGTGCACAGTGTCTTTCTCCAGTAGCAGATACCCATTCACAAAAAGAAATAAAGAAAAGGTAAGGGAACAGATATATTTGACTGAGGACTGTTCTCTCTCTCCTTCCTCAACCCAGTATCTTGATTAAGGCCGTCACTTTTCTCTTTTCAATAATCAAAGACAAGTTCTTCCACATTATTTCCACTGCTAACACATTTGTTTAAATAGCTTGCTTTGATAACTTATCACCTGTTTTTTGACTTTCCACTCCACTCTAGGCTAACTGCAGCTTCTGAAAGCATCATCTACCATTACTCTGCCCCATCTCTTACATGATACTTTATAATCCTAGACTGTAAATTCACAGTGCTATTTAACATTTAATCAAAATGTCAAAAATACAGTAACACTGTCTTGTTCATTCATAGTTGTGAACTTAAATATTAATATTTTGTGCCTTATAAAAATAATTGAACATCATAAACGTAGACCAGCTCCCCACTGCTCACCCTTCCTTCCCAACCAAAGAGATATACTTACAAAGCAGGGGAGTCTCTTACAGAAACCCTAACACAGGGGTGGGCAATTATTTGGGGTGGAGGGCTACTTAAGGAATTTTGATAAGCTGTTGCAGGCTGGGTCAGCACCTCCGTCCACTCACCAAAACTCCTTAAGTGGCCCAGGATCCTCAGGGACAGGCTGTGCTCGGCTGGGGGATGGGATAGGGCTGCAGGCAGGCAGGGAGCAGCATCCAGGGAGGAGGAACAGGCAGACAGGGCTGGAGCCATGATCATGCCCCAGGGCCAGGGCAGAGCCATGATCTGCTCCCTGCACAATGGATCATGGCCAGCCCAACCCAGGAGGGAGGCAGAGTGCCTGCCTGTGACCCAGCCCCTACTGCCCCTGCTCCAGAAGGCACAAGTGGGCATCCCCAGTGCAGCACAGTTGCAGAGCGGCTCGGGGTGGCCTAATCTGGTCATAATCTGTTGGGTCCACTCCACAGCCACCCTGTACCGGGGCTGCTTACACACTTACCAGTGTGGGTTTGAGGACAGGGGCTGGGTCATGGGTATGCACTCTGCCCCCTTCCCACATCAGGCCAATCATGATTCATTGTGCAGAAAGCAGATCACAGTCCAGCTCCAGCACTATGCTGTCAACACCCTGTGATCCTGGCCTTGGCTGCCCATCCCAGTCCTAGATGCCACTCCCTGCCCTATCCCATTACCCATCCAAGCACACTCTGCCTGTGGGGATCCCAGGCCAATCTTCATGGTGACTCTGACCGTCCACTCTATCTAGTGTCCCTGGCAATGGGTGCTGGACCATTTCCAACAGCAGCAGCAACACTAACAGTGGTAGCCAGAAGGAACCGCATCTGGGGCTGTCATGGCTCAGGCTGCCCCTGCTCCTGGGCTGGGTGGGACCAAGGGACCCATCATGAGCCATAAAATCCCTTAGGTGGCACAGGCGCAAAGGTGCAGTTGACAGCCGAGAGGTTCAAGGCCACAGTACAAGTATTCACAGTGTAGCCTGTTAAGATTCCAACAAATCTGCGAGTTCTGCTACATATCATCACAAGGACATGAAAAAAAATGGGGGGGGGGAGCTGAACCAGTAGCACTCAGTTACAATTACTCCATCACATTTTTATCAACTATTTGCCATACAATGGTTTGTATGTTGTCCTTTCACCAGTGAACATCTATAGCTTCTGTACATAGAATCTAATCTCAGAAATATCAAACTGACGAATGCCATTGAAGATTAGTTACTGCTCCTACTGACAGGAACAAAAGAAAAGCAGCCTGCTTGGTGGTTACACATGTGTTTTCCCCTGTGATGGCTAGCATACAGCATATGCAGTTGGATGCGTATCAGATCAACACTTTGCCCTATGACCTTGCAAGTGTATTACTAAGTCAATTGAACATTACACTGTATTCATCAGTGAAGGTATTAAAAACACTCAAATTTATTAATAGTATTATCTGACTGTTACTAACTACTCACTATTCATTATGTACTTTTTCATTATAGCCTACCAGGAAATCAATAAATTGCATTAAATTAACACAGATATTTTCATGCACTAAAGTATGTTCCCCATAATAAATCTTGGATCTGGCTGCAATGTTGTACTACATATTCTTTAGTTAGTTCTTCCTAATTGAGATTGCTACTTTTACTCTCCTTAAACACAAGGCAGGGATGGGAAAATTATGGCTCACCAATTGATTTGATCAGGCCCACAGCTGCCTCTGCAGCACTCTGCATGGGGCCAAGCCCAACCTGGGGCAGCCCGCACCCACTGATTTGGCCCCAGCCAGAGTAGGGCCACTCCAGGTACAGCTGCTGCTTGGCTCCTCTTGCCCCCAGTGGCAGCTCCTCCTGCTGCACCGCTCTGGACAGGAAGGAAGTTTCAGCCCAGGTGGCCAAGTGCAGCCACACCAGGAGCTGCCCCACCAGGAAGATGTGCACAGTGGGTAGAGCATAGCACAGCCTGCCATGGGCTAAAGCACGGCACAGGCTACCCCAGGCAGGGCTTGGCTCCATGCAGACCACTGCATGGGCAGTCATAGACTGCACTACCTGAACAAGCTCTGCTGCAGGTGTCCCCTGCCCCTTCCTCCCTCCCCTCACCCACAGTCAGATCCTAGCAGCCCCCCGCCATGCACACACTCCTCCATATCCACTCCCACATAGCCCACCCCCCAGAAGGCAAAGGCCTCCCTGTGACCCCCACCCCATGATCCCAGCTTTGCTCACCTATCTCACTCCTGAGCACTGCTCCCTGCCTGCCCACAGCCCCACAGGAAATGTTGGCAAGTTGTTGCAGTGGGAGGTGAGGGGTGCACTGACCCAGCCCATGACAGCTCATCAAAACTCCCTATGTGGCCCCCAAGCCCAAATAATTGCTCACCTCTCTCTTAAGGAGACTCCCCAGCTCCTGGTTGCAGGGTCCATTGTTGGCATTCCATAAATTTCTCCCCACTCACCTACCTTAAATACAGCCACCCTTTCCACATTTTTCCTTACAACTTCTTGAAGAAACACCCCCTCCGCAGATTACAGCTCTTAAGATATCAGTAAACATATCAGCTATGTTAAATAGCACTAATTAAAGGTTTGAGTTCTACCAACATTTGGAAAGAAAAATCATCTGTACAGGAGTCATTCTTTATCCACATTCAAATTAATAATCATAAGCACACTATACCGAAAACGTGCAGAAGTAAGAATGTTTACCCACGGTCTGTCCGACCGTGCTCATAGGGTGCAGACAGACCTAACACTTGAGCCATCCCAAGAACAACACCAATTAGAAAACAGTTTGCAATTGTTCTGTCAGAGGTGCCCGCAGGTACATTGCTAAGGGTTCTAAGCAGAAACATCACCTTTTTGGTCATTGCTGTGCTGGCAAACTGCTACCAGGGAGTGGCGCTGAACATCCAGCCTAATTGTAAGTTGCCCTTCTCACTGACATTGCGTTCATAGACTCAGTGCAGCACTTTAATTAAATGTGTGTGGCTGTACCCCCACTGGGAGTGCCTTGTACACCAACTGGGAGTGCATAGGGTGGGGTCATAGGGGTTTCCTGAGCCCCTACTTCTGTGCATCTGGGGCCTGTGGGCACAATGGGCAGCTTTGCTACTTTGAAAGAGCTTGTGAATTTCCTCCCATTGGTGGCAGGGGAGTCCTTGGGTAGCCCCACAAGCCCACAGGCACACAGACACAGGGGTCAAGATGCCCCCCACCTGGCCACCTCCCACCCAAACAAGCCTAGGATGCACAGAACCCCGATCAATTGCCAATTGAAGGAAGTTGACCAGCTTTTAAAAGCAGTGGAGCTGCCCCCAAAGCCCCCAGCCAGTTGCTATGTGGGGGTGGGAGGCAAAGCAAGTAGTTCAGTGTGGGATACCTGGGGGACCAACTAGACACAAGTTACAGAAAGCTTGGTGTTGGCACATAACATTAAACCCATACATACAGAATCAGTTCAAAGTAATACTTGATTATCCAGGTATACTTTTAAAGCATTCTAAAATTGGCTTGTATATATGGACACTTGGACCCCCAAAAAATAGTGCTTTGCTTTCAGCTCAGCGCACCCCCTTGCTAAGCACAACACAAAAGAGGAACCGTAACAGTTTGACCTGGCTCTCCCAGTGTCTGTATAGATCGTGCACTTTAGTGGGGCTTTTTGGAACTTTTATCTAATAGCTGATTGAATCAGGTAAAACACTTCCCCCCCCCCTCGCATCTATCAGTGCCCTTGAGGTTTAAACTGCATTTAAACCTGCCTAAGTGTTAGGCCTGTCCGCACCCATGACATTGGGTGCAAACATACATAATACTTGAACTGTTCCAAGTGTGTCAACGATTGGGAACTGGTACCCAACTGTCCCTGGACACAAGTGCCCCCATGTGCGCTGCTAAGGGGTCCAAGTAAAACTCTCATCTTTCAAGGATTGTATTGCTGTCAAAACACCACCAGGGGTGATACAGTACCGAGACTGTTAAGGCTTCCAGGCAGGTATGTCAGTATTTCCCTTGTATTCCTAGACCCGGAGAAAGACCTAGATTTGTGGGGGCAGGGAGTGGGGGGGGGGGGGGGGGCAGAAGGGGTTACCAGGTGCTGGGAGGCCCCCTGCTTATGGATCTTAGAAGCTGGGTGCTCTGTGCCCTCCCTCCCCATCCCTCCCACCTCAAGAAATCCCCAGCCACTCAACCACTCAAGTGCAGGATATTTTGCTGGGAAACTGACACATCATTAAAAACTCACATATGCTTAATTCTAATTAGCACTGGAACACAGCCCCACCACTCTGACAGAATACATCGCAGGACCTGCATTTAGGATACCTTGTTACTTGTCTAAGCTTTGAGGCTGCTCCAACAACACAATGGATTGCTCAGTCAATGTAACAAAATACACAAAACAGCACAAGGCAGCTACCCATCATACAGGTATCCAGGAATCATCCCCTGCACAGCCAGCTAACCAACATGGAGTTTGTTCTAACATCTAGTTAGGTCACCCCATTAACTCTTACCAGCTATGCTCATACACATATGCTGCATGGCAGTATTAAGCACATTGCTCCACTCAAATGATTCTGCAATATTAATCAAGGGGAGCTTTGTGATAAGAGCAAGATCCTGAAAATGTTCAGCAGTGAGGAAAAAGAAATAGGCTTCCCCACTCACAAGACCAAAGTAGTTCAAGACTCTCTTTTATGGCACTGGCAACCCAGGCAATGGAACTGGACCTTTCTAATATTTTCAAATATTTTTGGACAAGATGCCATTTGTCATAAAGGCATTATGAACATTCAAGTAGAAGTTCAGCTTGTATGACTAACATTAATAATGATTATTGTAATAAGAATTGCTGACATGCCTAGTTGGCCAATGCTTTTAAAAGAAAGCGAAGAATTTCTAACATTCTTGAGCATAAGCAACCCACACTGAAGATATTTGTCATTCTTTATCCTCCTTTAGTCCCCCTCCATATCAAGTTTCCTATAAAAAAGGCTATTAATAACATTTTCTTTTCATAGAATTACAGAATTCTAGCAAATTAGGGATGGCAGAGACTTCCAGAGGTCATCTAATCCAACCTCCTGCATGTGGAGGATCATCCCTATCCAAACCATCATATACAAATCCGGTGTCTAACTGATTAGACAAACTACACAACCACAGAACCTAATACCCTAACCTACTAGGGTAAAGCAGGAGAACCATGGCAGCCAATGTCCTGCTGCTGCAAAGGTTGTTAAAATACACTCAAGAGATCCAAAGGGGCCATGCCTCTATGCTAGAGGAAGGCAAGACACCCAACAGTCCATAATGAATCTGACCATGGGGTAAAAATCCTTCTTGATCACAGATATGGGAGTCAAACTGACCCTGACTGGAGGAGTATGACATTTTAGCCAGGAACCTCCAGGTTTAAGTCCCATCAAGAACACTGGTATAACTAGTCAAAATCCATAACTTTGTCTGCATCCAACGCCCAGTGCTTCCAAGGAAGGTGAATCCCCCCCCCCCCCCCCCCAAAACCTTAACACATGCAGCAGTGGGGGGGAAGGGGGAAAAATTCCTTCCCAGCCCCATGTGACAACCAGTGAAGCCCAGAAGCATGCAAAGTACTCATAGAAGCACATAAGTATAGCTACTCCTAACATCATCCCTGACAACTGTTTATCCAACCTCTTCTTGAGCACCTCCAGTCAGGCTATTCCATTTTCTCACTGTTTTAACAGTGAAAAAGTTCTGATATCCAATCTAAACCTACTTTGCTGAAACTTCAAACCATTGGCATGCATCCTACTCTCTGCAGCAAAAGAGAAAAGGTGCTTTCACCTCTTCTTTATGGCAGCCCTTCAGATATTTAAAGACTCCCATCATGTCCCCTCTTTAGCACCTTTTCTACAAGCCAAACATGTCTAACTTTCTTCAACCAAAACAACCACCTTGTCTTAAAATGGAATTGTTATTACTTCAGAAGGACACTAATAGTTGTAATTCATCCACTGTGTAAAATACTAAACACTAACATTAACTTTAGTCTCTAAGTTATAACAACATGTGCAACTGGTTCACTTATTTGTCTCCATTCTCCTCCAGCCTTTGTGTTTATTTAGCATAAGCAGTTTCAGCATGAGCTATAAGGCAATGTCATCATCAGTCTGAAGAGCTTGAAAGTCACCAGGTAGCATTGTAAATGGACACAAGTTAACAATATGGGACATGGTTAGAACTTGTCCACAAGGGTAGTTGTTGTCATTGTGAAGGCCCCATTGATATAGTTTGGGGGGCCCCACGGAGCTGGGTGGAGCGACCACAGCAACTCCACACTGCCTCTGCCGGCTTCACGTTCAGCCACTCGCTACTCCCAACCCCACCCCCCACCCCTGCCATGGACGCCGCCACTGTTGATGGCAGCAAAAGCTTCTTTGGGTCCAGGGCACTTGGAATTGGAGTGTGGGTGGGGCCCTGCACGGACTGATTTGCCCTGGGCCCCACACCCTGCTCTGGTCGATTCTGTGCACAGAAGATTTTCTTGGCTGATAGCAATAGCCAATGATTAACCAACTATATTGGCCTATGCCAACCTGATAACTAATTAACCTCTTTTCTTTTGCTGTTCTCCATCCTCCTCCTGTGTATCATGTATTAATGTTCTGGCACTTAAGAATGGTGGTGGGAGTGCTTGAACTAAAGCTCACTGAATGAGCTTTAAATCAAGCACCGCTGCTACAATCTAAGTGTGGGGATGCTTTTAAGTGGAGCAAAGCCAAGTGGGGCACAGGTGGATGTGGGCAGCCCACTGTGGGCTCAGGGCTCTCCATCCTGCTGCCTTTGCCCCAGAAGCCCCGTGCCAGTTATGCACTCCCTGCCTGCCCAGCAGCAAGAGGCATAACTCGCCACCCCCGCAGCTGCTGAGTGGGCAGGAGACATGCAGCTGGCACAGGGATCCCAGGACAAAGGCAGAAGGGTGGAGAGCCCCAAGCCTATAGCAGACAACCTGCATCCACCCCACACACAGATCTGGGGGAGGGGCACCTGCCCCCCCTTGAATCCCCTGCAAATGCATGTAGCAGTGGGGAGCCACCCCCCACCTACCATGGACGAGCCACCCATGGCTCCATCCCACCCCCAGCCCCTGTCTCACTCCATCCCTCACTGTGGAGGTCTCAATCTGCCCCCCACCCCAATGCCCCTTCCCCTTCATTGACTTACCTGCAGGGAGCTGCTCTCCACGCTGTCTGGCTATATTCTTGGCAAGCCAGCTATTCCTTGTTCTGACATTTAAAGCAGTTTTCTGGCAATATGATGTATAGGTTAAAGTCTGGGCAAGGGTAACTCCAAGATAAACTGTGCGGGTTTTGAATTTGAAAGGCTGATTGTTTAAGGTGATAATGAGTTCATGGTTGGCACTGGCATTATGCAGATGGGGAAAATAAATAAATAAATAAATAAAAACCACACGAGACAGTCTTTGAGATATTTTGCTTGAGGCACCATTTTAGGCAGTACTCTGAGATCAGATCTCATGTCTCCATAAAGTGTGGGTTTCACACTTGAAAAAAAAGTGACAAGCTTAGGTGACAAAGGCACCATCATCAGTGTAAACAAATTTTTGAGCCAGTCACAGGCAGATCATTAGTGTACAGGTTGAAAAGTACTGATCCCTGAGGGTGGCCATTGGTTTGATGTCTCCAAGAGCTAGTTCAGTTGGCCAGGTGGACTCCAAAGGATCAACAACATACTAGTAGTTCAACTACAGGAGTGGCTCAACATGAAATAATTCTGGATATTTTTGCCAGACGACTGGTATGCCAGACAATGTCATATGCTGATGTTAAAAATCAAGGAAGACTATACCAGTTCCCCTGTTCCCCACCCACATACAACATGATTTGATAACTTTGGTTCCCATTTCAAAAGTTCTTATTACTATATCTCAGTTTTTCACAGAGATTTTAAAATTATTATTATGGAAGATTCAAAAGTAGTTTTTATATTTATCAGATTTTCTTGATCACTCCCAATTATAGATATGGTGAAAGGAGTATCCCCTTTGGTACTTAAATATGGTGAAAGGAGATATGGTAAAAGGAGTTTTCCTTTGGTACTTGAATTGTCCATTTGTGACTCAATATACTGAGTCAACTCATCTGATTTTCCTTGCTCTTATGGTTTGGATGTTGCCAAAGGTTAAATTTGTTCCTCTTCTGCAATCCTCTCTTGGACAGTTCTGGCTGTTTTCCTCAAATTCCTTCCATGCCATCTACAGACATCTTCCCCTGTCTCCACAAGTCAAGATCTCAGAGCAGGATGGCAGCATGGCAATTTTCACTTCTGCGGTCTCCCTCAACCCGTGTCTTTTAAAAAAAAAAAAAAAAAAAAAAAAGACAGCACCTCCAATTCCCAAAGGTGATAAAGGCTTTTCACTTTTGTTACAGTGATATTTGTTTTGCTTTAATATTAGTTTCAAACTGTTTGGTATGTCTCCTTGTATCAATATAGGTTGCAATAAAACTGTGAGGCAGTCAGCGATCTAATCCTTAAAATATCTTCCCATGAGGACTTCAGCAGGTAATCCTCTCTCTCTCATAGATGTGTTTCTATAATCCAACAAACTAAAATAAGGACCTTTGCTATCCAAGCTAATTTTTTAAAGAATTCTTTTAACAGTTTGAACCACTCTCTCAACCATTTCACTTGATTGTGGGAATAACAGACTTGATATTTTCTGACTAAAAACCCTTTGCTCCAGAGACTTTGAATCTTTTGCAAAGCAAAATAATGGTCCATTGTCACCAAAAAGTCAACAGATATTCCATGTTGCAAATACATATTTCCAAGGCACCTGGTAGCTGAGGCACTTGCATCTTGAAGTAACCCTACCACTATGTATTTGGATAATCATCAACTAAAATGAGATAATTTATCCTTTGAAACTCAAAGGAGATCCATGCCCAGTTACTGCCAATGTCTATTAGGGACCTCACATGGTCCCACTGGTTCTTCTTTATTTTTGTTTTTATAGGTTTGACATCTTGTTGATCTGTACCTTATCCTCAGTTTGACTACATATCTTTGGCCATTAAATAGCAAGGCAAACTCTATCTCTTTTTTGCATAGCTCTGCTCCAAAGCAGCTTCATAAATAATACCCAACACTTCTTTTCTGAGGCCTTCTGGTGCTAGATTTCTTTCACTTTTAAGTCAAGTTCATCTGGCACACTTGGTTCTCCGTATGACCAACAGGCATGAATATTTTCTGGCCCTTCAGATCTCTAATCTGGATAGCCTTGCAACATGGTTTACCTCAAGGCCTGAAGTATCACATAATTTGCAGTTGCTGCCTTCGCTTGACATTCTGATATTAATCCATAGGGCATTATCATGTGTGCTGCAGCAGCAGCTTTTTCTGATCTTACTTCTTTACCATTCAACATATATGATCTGGAAAAGATCAGTGTGGCAGTCGAGTGGCAGGCCAGGCTGTGGCCAGTAGCCCGAAATGGCAGGCAGGTACTTTTGACCAATGGAGCGGAATTAGGCATGGATGTGTATTGGTTGCAACAAGGTTGTTTACTTACGCTACTGATGTGCACAGCGCAGGAAGAACTGGCTTAATTGCAGTTACAAACGTGAGCTCTTTGAGTAAGACGAGATGACATGAACGGCTTATCGGACATGCAGGGCACGGGGTACGTCAGGACAGTCAGTGACAGGGAGTTGTCGGTGGGTGATCAGTCCGCCAAGTTCACTCCGAGATGTGCGCGGAGTTCTCTGACTTGGGCAGAAACTACTCTAACTTTTATATGGCTAGCGAGCCAATTACTAGTCACCAAATATGAATAATTTCTAACCGGCCAATGGTGGCGCACATGTTTGCATAAAGTTGGCGGGACCTTTTCACTGCGTCGGGGTTTTCTACCGTAGCGGAAAATTCCACTGTGCCGAGAAATTCCACGGTGATGTAATAGCGGAATTTCCCATTGCGTTATAGGCATCAAATCAATGAAATTTTCCACTGTGACATAGGCATTCAACTACTGGGTTTTGACAATCAGCAATTGCTACCCTTTTCCATGTTTATATTCAACTTCTAGTTGGTATTTTGGCATGTAAGCATCCATCTTTGGATCCTTGCAGGTGTACCGTACAGAGTTAAAAATATAGCTTCAAGAACAGGGGTGGACACACACCAGCCCACCAGCCACTGCTGGGAGCCCAAGAGATGACTGCACCCTGCGCAGCTCCAATCTGCTACAGCTGGGACCAGGCCAGAATGCATACCATGCAGACTCAATCCCCCCTCCCCCACATCCATTCCCCACCCCCAGCTTCCTGCTGGTGATGCAGCTGGGCACTAGGCCTGGCACTGTGGCCACTGGCAGCCAGGCCCACATAGGATGGGTTGTGATGCAGCATGTCAAGTAGCCATCCTGCCTACCTGCCACAATGAGCCACTGCTGCTGTGGCACTACTAGTCCATGATGACCATGGAGGGTGCTTAGCCCAGGGACTGCCACTCCCAACTTTCTTGGTGTGGCTACTCATCATGGGAGGCATGCAATCTTGCATGATTTGACATCTGTTTCAAGATGTAGATCCCCCTCCCCCTCATGATGAAATAGAGTACAACCAAATACTATTGCTAGCATTTCTTTTTTCTATTTGGGCATGGTCCTGCTGTTTTGTTCTTAGAGGTTTAGACACATAAGCAACAACAAGGTCAAGGATGCACTGCAGAGTAGGAGTTTTGAAGTGATGGGAGCCCAAGAAGGGTGGCTGTGCCTTAAGGAAACGATCCTTCAGGCACAAAGCGAGACGAACCCTGTGCAAGGTAAAGAAGAGGGAAAGGGGCCAGGAGGCTTTCCTGGCTGACCACAGAAATCCAGGGCAGCCTAAGGGCCAAAAGGGGAGCACATAAAAAATGGAAACAGGGAGAGATCACCAAAGACGAATATACCTCCTCTGCTCGTGCTTGTAGGGAGGCAGTTAGACAGGCCAAAGCTACCATGGAGCTGAGGATGGCATCCCAAGTAAATGACAACAAGAAATTGTTTTTTAGATATATAGGGAGTAAAAGGAAGGCCCAGGGAGGAATAGGACCCCTGCTAAATGGGCAAAAACAACTGGTGGCGGACAGGAGGGACAAGGCTGAACTCCTCAATGAGTTCTTTGCCTCAGTGTTCCTAAGCGAGGGGCACAACAAGTCTCTCACTGGGGTTGTAGAGAGGCAGCAGCAAGGCGCCAGACTTCCATGCGTAGACCCTGAGCTGGTGCAGAGTCACTTGGAAGAACTGGATGCCTTTAAGTCGGCAGGCCCGGATGAGCTCCATTCAAGGGTGCTGAAGGCACTGGCCGACATCACTGCAGAGCCACTGGCGGGAATATATGAATGCTCGTGGCGTGCGGGCCAAGTCCCGGAAGACTGGAAAAGAGCCAATGTGGTCCCCATTTTCAAGAAGGGGAGGAAGGAGGACCCGGGCAACTATAGGCCAGTCAGTCTCACCTCCATCCTTGGCAAAGTCTTTGAAAAAATTATCAAGGCTCACATTTGCGAGAGCCTGGCAGGACAAATTATGCTGAGGGGAAATCAGCACGGGTTCGTGGCAGGCAGATCATGCCTGACCAATCTAGTTTCTTTTTATGACCAGGTTACGAAACGCCTGGACACAGGAGGAGGGGTGGATGTCATATACTTAGACTTCAGGAAGGCCTTCGATATGGTATCCCACCCCATACTGGTGAACAAGTTAAGAGGTTGTGACTTGGATGACTACACAATCCGGTGGGTGGCGAATTGGCTGGAGGGTCGCACCCAGAGAGTCGTGCTGGATAGGTCGGTTTCGACCTGGAAGGGTGTGGGCAGTGGGGTCCCGCAGGGCTCAGTCCTGGGACCGATACTCTTTAATGTCTTCATCAGCGACTTGGACGAGGGAGTGAAATGTACTCTGTCCAAGTTTGCAGACAACACAAAGCTATGGGGAGAAGTGAACACGCCGGAGGGCAGGGAACAGCTGCAAGCAGACCTGGACAGGTTGGACAAGTGGGCAGAAAACAACAGAATGCAGTTCAACAAGGAGAAATGCAAAGCGCTGCACCTAGGGAGGAAAAATGTCCAGCACACCTACAGCCTAGGGAACGACCTGCTGGCTGGCACGGAAGTGGAAAGGGATCTTGGAGTCCTAGTGGACTCCAAGATGAACATGAGTCAGCAGTGTGACGAAGCCATCAGAAAAGCCAATGGCACTTTATCGTGCATCAGCAGATGGATGACGAATAGGTCCAAGGAGGTGATACTTCCCCTCTATCGGGCGCTGGTCAGACCGCAGTTGGAGTACTGCGTGCAATTCTGGGCACCACAATTCAAGAAGGATGTGGATAACCTGGAGAGGGTCCAGAGAAGGGCCACTAGTATGGTTAAGGGCCTGCAGACCAAGCCCTACGAGAAGAGACTAGAGAAACTGGACCTTTTCAGCCTCTGCAAGAGAAGGTTGAGAGGTGACCTTGTGGCTGCCCATAAGTTCATCACGGGGGCACAGAAGGGAATTGGTGAGGTTTTATTCACCAAGGCGCCCCCAGAGGTTACAAGAAATAATGGCCACAAGCTAGCAGAGAGCAGATTTAGACTGGACATTAGGAAGAACTTCTTCACAGTTCGAGTGGCCAAGGTCTGGAATGGGCTCCCAAGGGAGGTGGTGCTCTCCCCTACCCTGGGGGTCTTCAAGAGGAGGTTAGATAAGCATCTAGATGGGGTCATCTAGACCCAGCACTCTTTCCTGCCTATTCAGGGGGTCGGACTCGATGATCTATTGAGGTCCCTTCCGACCCTAACATCTATGAATCTATGAACAATACAGCTTGTAATACAGTGGAACTCACATCCACTGTCAAAGAAGCAGTAACTGTATAAATTCTCACGTGAGCAATTCTTTTAAATGGTTAAATGCCATTTGATGCAGCGGCACTTTTCACAATAAGTGCAATTCCTTTAAAAAAAAACAAAAAACAAAACAAAAAAAGCTACAGATGGGGCAAGCAGAGGCCGCTGGCAGTGTCAGCCCATGCCTGCCTCCTCACCCCTCCCCTTTAAGCCAGCCCCACTGCCCTGCCCCGCCCCACAGCAAGGCAGTGCCTGGTCCCCTGGCCAGTCTCCCCGGGCCCGGCTGCCCACGCACGAGGCCCCGAGAGGGCTGCTTCTCATGTGCTGCTGGGGATGGGAGGAACCCGGCCGGGTCTGCACCGGCCAGCAGAAGCAGCAGCGGAGCCGTGTGCTGCTCGGGATGGGACGAGGCTACACCCATCAGTCCCAAGTGGCACGCGGCTCCACTGCTGCTTCTACTGGCCTGTGCAGACCTGGCCAACCTCCTCCCATCCCCAGCAGCACATGGGAAGCCGGCTTCAGCTACGTGCTGCTTTTCCTGGCCGGTACCAACCCGGTTCTGCCCAGGCAGGTCCTGCAGCACCATGTCAACCCAGACATGGCACCAGCAGGCCTGGTGAGCCCCAGGTTAACCCCAGCCTGGCTCCATGGCTTTTTCAGCACCAGGTCAACCCGGTTGTAGCCAAGCAGCTCCTGCAACACTGTCAACCCGGGCATGCATGCTATGTCAACCAGCACCATGTCAACCCCTGCAACTTCAATGGTGTCAAAGGTCACGTGACATCACTTCCTGATATGATACCACTTCCTGTGACGTCTTTGAATATGGCTTGCCGGCCCACTGGGTGATAAGAAGTTTGTGATCCGGCCCCACATTCAAAAAGGTTGGACACCCCTGTCATAGAGCCTCACCACAGAGCTCAGAGACACATCACCACATAAGAAGTATCTGCCCAGAAGACCATTCCATCTTTTTACTCCTCTGTGAAAAATGAAACACCATAACCAGAAGGAAATAGGATTACATCCTGCTTGCCACCAACAATTTTGAGGTAAACAGACTATTCCAACTTTTCTCTGAGCCTAATCTGCATATAAAATGAGCAGTTCCAAACAGAAGATTTTACTACACCTTCAACTCTTCTATGAAGAATGAACTGTCATTTCTGCCCAGGAGAACATTTACAATCTTTTCTCCTATGCCTGAAGAAGGGTGTTTGTGCCCAAAAGCTTGCAATTAAAGATTTCTTTTTGCAAAAATCTAGTTGGTCTAATAAAATATATCACTTCTACCACAAGTCCCGATTCCCTTTTTCCCTCTAGACCAATACAGCTACAACCTGGATATTTGAAATCTCTGGGTTTATCTTATAAATTTCAACCATGGCACCCTGGTTCAGAACCACTGCTTTAGGTGATCCGTTTTCTCAATAGTCTAATACTTTCAGGGATGGGTGCCAAAAGGAGCACAGGCAGCTTGTGTGTGTGGATTTTAGCAGACTGGGGAAGGGTCAAGCAGCACAGTAGCAAATAGAGCAGGGAGAAAAAAAACCAAGCACTAGATGAGGTAGGGAGTACGACAGGAAGCAGAAAGCGGAGCCACAGCTTAATCAGAGAGCAGGAGGTTGAGCAGCAAATCAGGTAAGGAAAAGGGATCGGAGTGGAATGCCTACCAAAATAGGTTGACAAGGAGCCATTATTGCAAAGCAACTGTGAAAAAAAAAATCCTAATGAAATCCTAGAGTGCATACGGTACTAATGCAATCCTAGGGTGTGAGATATATTCAGTAGAGACAAAGGGCCAGACAAGTGTTCATTTCTCCAAATAATTGCATCACAGAAATTCTTACTAGTAGAAAAGTGGCCCAGGAACAAAAGCATATATGTCAGCTACACATGCACATGTTAGGTGTGGAGAGCTTTTTTTTTTTTTTTTTTTTTTTTTTTTTTTTTTTTTTTAATATAATTAGTTAATTAATATTGTGTTCCATGTCAAATCAGTTCCAAATCATATTGACTGAGCAGAACTCAATTATTCCAGAAAACATATTGAACAGGCTGAGTTCACTCGTTTTAAACACCCAGTATGGTGCTACAAACAGTGAGGATACTCCATCCCAAGCTCTCACTCAGGGACTTCAGATACTCCCAAATCCATTGGCAGGCATTCTACATGCAGGCCCAAGCCCAGAGGTCTTGGGGTTTGGATGCCCCCACTATACTACACTTGATCTGAGCTAAAAGGCCAAGAACTATAAAGGTATGGAGAGCTACACAGGTGAACTCTCTTTAGTTGAGGGCATTAGTGGGCTGATTCCTGGACCAGCTCCACCCCTAAGGAAGCCTCTCCCCTGCCTTGGAAGGGGGCAGGCTGTTAACAGGAAGTCCTCCCTCCCCCTTTGGCTTTTAAGTTGTATATTCAGCCCAGCTGAGCTGCACACAGGGTGATTTAAAGCTGGAGATGCGGGGAAGCAGGGCTGGGGAGACCTCCCCAATCCTCTTTCCTGGATTCCTAGCTTTTAAATTGTTGCATGTTACACCCAGCTGGCTTTAAATGCTGTGTGCACCAATGGTCTGGGAAGTGGGTTAGGGAGTTTACCCAGTTCTGGCTCCCAGCCCAACAGAATCTCACTGTGCCTTGGTACCCAGTCCCACAGGCTTCGCAAGAGCCTTGCTGCTCAGCTGGGTAACATTTAAAGTCCGCAGGGCCACAAACTGGGACAGGGAGAGCTTCCTCAGCACTGGTTCTTACTCCCATGGGCATTAAATGTCACTCATGCCACTTAGTTGGGCAGCACTTTCAAGTCCTTGGGGCCAAGAACCCAGGTCAGGGAAGCTCTCCCCATTCCAGGCCCTGCAGACTTTAAATGCTACCTGCAGAGGAAGGGCAGAGGGGGCACAAGTATAACCCCAAGGTTGTTCCTTGTGGGGATGGTGGTGGGCAGGAAAGAAGCCAGGGGAAAAGAGCAAGGATCAGCTGCTCTGTTGTTCTACTGTTGGGGCACCTGCACACCTGCGAGGAGCTTGCTCCAATGTGCTGGAAATTCAGAGCTTTGGAGCAACTTGTTTAATCAACTCTGTTGGAGCACAAATTGACATGTGCTGGCAGCCTTGTACGTCACACGTCTCAGCAGCACAGTGTGCCTCAGCACTGAGGAATTGGCAGTGGTAAACTTTGAACTAACATGTTCGATGTGCTTTAGTTCAAAGCACACTGCCACCATTTCCTCAACATGGAGGTGTGCTGCACCGCTGATAGACGTGGTGCACGGATGCTTTTAATTGGCACAACTCGCTAATTAAAAGCACCCGGTGCTGCATCGGAAACTCATGTAAAAATGCCCTTGATTGCCAGGAGTAGAACAGAAAGAGCATCTGGGCAACCCCTCTACCCATTCCTCAGACCATGGACTCTGGTCTGGGGAGTGGGTAGGGAACTGTCCCACTGCTTCAGGGAACAGTCCTGTGTGATGTGGATCAATTAAAAGTCAGATGTTAAATAAAACAGAGTAAAAAATGAATTAAAAAAAAAAAAGAATTAAGAATGGTTATTCTTTCTTCATATTGCTTTATTCAAATCTCTTGGATCTAAACAATCTTATTCCATCTCTCTCTGGCTTATGTACAATCACTACGAAACTGATGCACTGCTTCAGTTCCCCTACCTCCCCCAGACTGGTCTAGAGGGGAGGAGACTGGTGAGATAAAGCCTCTAGCCCAGGGGTGGGCAAAATGCGACCCAGGGGCCAGATGTGGCCCGCCAGGCCATTCTATCCAGCCTGTGGAGCCCCCCAAAAATTTAGAAAATTAATATTAATCTGCCCTGGGCTGCCTGTCATGCGGCCCTTGATGACTTGCCAAAATTCAGTAAGCAGCCTTCTGCCCAAAATAATTGCCAGCCCCTGCTCTAGCCCAACCCCAAACTAAATAGTTCCCAGCCTGGAAAACAGGCAGGAGACACAGCCTGGTACTTGCATCTTTCTCCTAGAGAGGCACATTTTCCCTAGGAAAAGTTGAATGGATGTTTGTAGTTTTTACCTGGAAAGCAGCAATTCTCCTGGTAGGTATAACACCTGTATGTGTCCAAGGAGATGTTACCAGATTTCTGTATAATGGTACTAGGACACCACCTGAACAAAGTTGAATTCTAGTCACAAATGTTCAAAAAGATTAAGTTAAACTGGAGTGGATGCAAAGAAGGGCTTTGCTGCCCAGCTGGCCAACATTTAAAGTCCACAGGTAATGGCAATCTCTTGTAAAAAGAGGTTAAAGGAGCTTGGATAGTTTAATTTGGACTATGAAAGAGGATATAGTTACCTTCTACAAGTACATTTATGGAGTAAATGTCAGAGAAGAGTATTTTAGAAGATGGGGACACAAAGATTGAAGACAAAAAATGAGAACGAAAGGGACCTAAATGGAACCTAACACCCAACACTGGCATGAGGTCAAACTTATCAGGGCCAGAAATTAGATGATAAATTCAGGCTGGAAATCAGATGGATTCTGTGAAGTTTTTGAATGTTATTTTGCTTAGAACACCTTAACTACTTACTTGAAAGACTGAACTGGAAACACTTATGAAAGGGATGGTATGACTGGACAGCGAATTATGGCTCAATAGCCAGTGTGTGTAATATGTGAAATCAAGCATCTGTAATCTTGATGTTGGGGTATAGAACTCTTGTAATGTGCAAATTGTCTGGTAATTCTAAATCCTGTACATCAGAGCTTTTACTGTCACCAATAAGGATTAGGAAGGAATTCTTCCCCACCTCCTGAATGCTACTGTCTTTGAAGTTTTTTTTAAATCTGCTTTCCTCAGAAGCACTGGAATATTAGCCACAGCTAAAGCTGCACTGCAGGGCTTTGATTGGGCTGCTGGAACTTGGAAAACCTGACTGAATGACTGAGCAGAAGTGCAAGACCATATCAATTGCTGATTTGATGTCAGGAAGAAATCCACCCCCCCAACCCAACACAGATTTGGAACCGAGAGAGTGGGCAAGGTGGGGAAGAGGAGAGACTCCTTTCCTTTGCAGCCTGGGGTGTTTTCCTTTTCTTAAGACCTTCTAAGTGTATAACAACTAATTACTTCATTACAGGGAAGGAGGCAAAGGCACTGGCAGGTCTCCCCTGTTTTTATCTATGCTATGTTATGTTATAAAGTGGTTCTGAGCTTTTAGGTATTGTGCCTTGTAGTTGCATACAAATGCCTGAAGTGGTGATTTTGGGGATTCTTAAAGTAACTGGTTGCATGGGAATGCAAAGAACTAGATTCAATGGCTAAGCAGTACCCATTGACTCCTATGTTTCTGTTTCCTCCCCCCCTCAAGATATTTAAAACTAAAAACAGGCCACCTTGCTTGAAACCTCATATAGAGGTTATAGAAATTGAATACTCTTCCCTGTTTTTGTGTGAAAAATCTACACACACCATGCATGGGGGGGGGGGGGGGGGGGGGGGGGAAGAGAGGAGAAAACAGACCCCCTTATCTTTCACTACTAAAAACCTGAACTACAATAGCATACAGAAACCATCAACCAGGATTAGTACCTCCTTGTGCTAAGTTCCATAGGAACCATTTGTGAGGAAGAATTGATGGCATCTTTATTCTATGTTTACCCATCATTTACTTGAAGATGGAAACAGATAGTCTTAAAGACATTATTGTGCATGTGGTGGGGGAAGGAGACATCTTAAATGGCTTCTGAAGAATGTAGGTAGAGATAAGCAAACCTGTACCAGGGGAAAGAATGCTAATCACTAATAATCAGAGGACTCATTTTTACCATACCCACAGGGATCACTAAGTTTGAAAGGTGTCTTACATGCACAAATCCCATTTATGTCAATGGCAAGTGAATACTCGTTCCACAACTGTGGTGAGACAAGGTGGCGGTGGGGGGACACGACACACAACACCCAAACAAATCAAGACAACTAGTTGGTTGGGGTAGGAGTGTAATACATAAAATTCTTAACAGCCAAGATAAAAAAGGTAAAGGGTCATTAGTAGGAAAATAAAAGTAGTTTCTATAAATGAAGACATTGCTTCTCAAACTCAAGGTCAGACTCCCATAGTCAGAGTGGGTCCCCAGCACCAAAACAATTTTAATTATGGTAGGACCTCATCCAGTGTTGATTTACCCCTGTTACAGACTGTGACCCACAACTGCTGTAACTGCATCAGTCCAGACCCTAGTGAAAAGAAACAGAAAAGAGAGCTATAAACTATAATTCCAACCAGTTCACCTCATAGTAGTTTCAAGCCTAGTTAAACCACAGCAATGAAAATAGCAGGTTAGGACATGTCTATCCAGATAGATTCCATCAAACTAGTTTATTACTTCAAATGCAGAGGATTAACTACAGGTTTCCCTCAATTTATGTAGTACACGCGTTCCCAGAGAACAGCACATAAATCAAATTTGCATAAAGCAAACCCACTTTATAATGTAAGAAATAGGGATATGTTCCCATGGTAGTGAGGGAGGGAGGGAGGGATGCACCGCATCCCTTCGGCATTTCCCAGGGCTGCAGCAGGTGGCAAAGTGGTGGGAACTATGAGTGGGTACAGGATGGGGGAGGGGGGAAGGGGGGGCAGGTCTTGCTACTACATGCCCTCTGGGAAGTCTGCAAGCTGGGGACCAGCACCAGGCTCTTCCCTGGATCTGCACACGGGACAACAGCAGGCTGCCGCTGTGGGCTGTGGCCAGCAGCACCACCGGGCTCTCACAAACGCTTGGCGTGCAGATTGGAGGCGGGGGGAGGGGTGCCACAGCAAATTTTGGGGTGGCAACAGCCCCCCACTCTCAGCACCGCTGCCTCATTTCTGCAAGTAAGGCTGGGGCTAGCAGCAGCAATGGGCTCTTACCAGTGTTCCAGGAGGGCAGCCGTGGTGGGGGACTGCTGCCACCTAAAGATTTGCTGTAACCCCCCCCCAACCTGCCCACTGAGCACCAGGGAGAGTCCAGTGGTGCTGCTAGCCCCAGCCCACAGCGGCAGCCTGCTGTTATCCTACGCACAGATCCAGGGGCCCATGCCCCCCCTACGGGAAGAGCCTGGTGCAGCCCCCCAGCCTGCAGACCTCCTGGGGGGCACACAGCAGCAAGAACCATGCCCTCCCCCCCCCCATCCTGCACCCCACACCTACTCATAGTTCCCACTGCTTTGCTGCCTGCTGCATCCTGGGACTCTGGTTCTCCCTGTTCACCCTAGTCCCTGCTGCAATGGCTACAGGAGCAGCTGTTGTCAGCTGCCTATAGCCGCTGAGCTGCACTGTGCCCCGAACCTCCCGGGGCTCCACTTCTCCCTACTCACCCCAGCTGCTGCAGCAGACCCAGGAGCAACTGACACTACCTGCCCGCACCGCAGCACAGCAGAGCCCAGGGGCTGGGGTGAGTGGGGAGAAGCAGAGCCCAGATCATGTAAGAATGAATTTACTTTGTGTATAAAGGAATTCTGGAGAGAAAAAAGGTGACTGCATAAGAGTGAAATCACATATATGGAACCTGCATAAAATTGAGGGAAACCTATATATTGATTCCTTACTACTCTTACACCATTTTGAAATACCTTCCTTCCTCTTCATGCATCTATACTGCTCTATGCTTGTTTAAATAAGCCCCTCACCTTATGCTCCAGCTTTTTTCCTCCTGGTACATCAGGGGATACCTACCACAAACTACAGGAATTCTCAAACTGGAGATCAAAACTATCAAGCGTGCATGAGTTTTTGTTTCCTCATATCCCCTTTTTTTAATTCCTAACTGACAACTGAGAGGGAGCATTCTTCAGTTGTACGGAAGCTCATATTGTGTAATGTGGATCAATTAAAATTTCAGACATTGTATAAAACAGACCTTTGGAAGTCTTAGAAATCCAAGTAGTCTGACAAAGCAGTGATTGTGACAGTGATTTATGAGAACACAATGATGTGTTATTTCCTTGCATTTGAGCAGGCAAATGGATTTGGCTCTTCAGTTTTATAGAGGTTTTGCTGCTGCAGTAATAGGGCTAGCTAGAGGATGAAATCAAGCAGTTATTTCTGCAGAACATTTATCTGGAGCAGTTTTGCTCAGTGAAGCTCTTTCTTCTTCAGTTAACTAGGAGTGACTGGTAGGAGAGGGTAGCAATGCAGAATTGAGGTGACTAGCAGCAGTAAAGTAGATTTTCAGGAAAATGGCCTAGGTCATCCTGAAAATGTGTGCAGAGCTCAACCCAGAAATGCAGCAGCAGAACACCAGCACCAGGATCTCCTCTTCATGGAAATATGAATTACAAATCACCATCAAAATTCATAGCACCCTCTGCTACCAGTGAATACCTACCCCACTTGCCATTGCTAGATCAACTCTTGGGACTTATCATGAAGGCTTGTGATGGTGTGTGTCAAAGTTTAACACTGCACAAGAGGCTTCCTAAACTGCAGCAGAAGTTGACTCCCAAATGCTATAGAGCCACTGATGGGGCAAGTGTGACTATTTTTTCCATCTGGCATAAAGGCCCAAATCCTCATTACCAGAAACAGCACACCTCCCCCACCACACACCCCCAATAATTCTGCAAGGTCTAGTTGATCACCATAGATGATTCACCAGTATTAATATGGAATAATATGCAACTATACATATATCTGGATATTTATATAAGAACTCAAGACTGTTGCCTGGAATGAGCAAGGGAACACTTGTTTCTTGAACCAATATGGACACTAAATGGGTGACTGTAAGGGTAAAAGGGAATACCTTTTGAAGAAGCTGAAGTTCCCCCTCAGTATGTGCCTTGTATAATAAGTCTCTGCTCTGTTTGAGGAAGTTTATATCGTTTGCTAATAGGAATTTAAAAAAATAATACTGTCTGATTTTTTTTAAACAAAAAAAATAAAAAAAAACTTTAGGGAAACTATAAACCTTTGTAACAAAGAACAACCATTTTAGAGACCATTAGTTTATCACACTGAATAGTTTAAGTTCACAACACTGAATAATTATTCCATGTTAAAACAAAACAAAGTATACAGTATTATATAGATTTCTCGAAACCATGCCTTGGAGCACAGCTTAATCACTGGAAAAGTATTTAGCCTTTTACATGTCATACCACCATCCTCCAGACTATGCAGCTGGAACTTAAAACTTTACCACCTTGCTAAGCACTTTGATACCATGAAAGCCCATATCTGTATCTCCACAACTTAGAGTTTAATTCAGATAGCTGTGATGCAAAGAAGAAACCTGATACATCTGGCTGCACTGATTGCATTTTTGAGGATGGGGTGACCAATTTGAGGCAGACACTGTGTGGAACAGAGCAAATTTAGGGGTCAGGCAGCAGTGGCAGATATGGGGCGGAAACAAAACAAAACAGCAAGAGTGTACAGAGCAGAAGCAAAAAGCCAAAGTAACAGATTCAGCCAGGGGAATAGATTTAAAGTAGCACTAAGGGAGGGTGCAGGGCTAACTTATGCCTGCCAAAAAGGTTGGCCTGCAATGTCCTAGGGCATACTGCACTTGCTATTTCTTTCATAGATCTAATGGCCAAGTATAAATAGCTCAAGAACAAAACGGATCGGGAAGTACACGTCACAGCTTTAGACCATTTCAGAACACTGGCATAATTTCAGATGACAGAATCTTGATGAATGTTTTTGTCCTTGAGTAAATATTAAAGTGTTACAACACAGCCAACTGAATACGTTCTAATAAAAACAAATGCATAGAAGTCCATCCACTTGCCAGCAATAGTTTAATAGTATGTCCCTAGCGGCTACGTAACAGGTAGGCAAAATGGAAGAAAACAAAGTCTTTCCAATACAGCAGACAACAACATTTGACAGTATTTTACCATTCGCTTTCTATAAAATGTAACCCATCTAACATAAGGCTCCACTCTGGCATTACACCCAAGGCACAGTGAAAAGAAAACAACTTTCCCCAACATTACCCAACAGTTCAAGAGCAGAGTCAGGAGCAGAACTTAAGTGTCCAGAGTCCCAGTCCTGGAATAAAAATCTCACATAACACTGTTCATCAGTAAGTTTCAACATGCTTTATAAAGTATTATTTGTAAGAGGTGGGACAGAGAGGTGGTAAACTAAGCACATAAAATTGCCCAAAGTCACACTTCTCCAGTGTGACCCATTCACCTAGCAAAAGAATCAGGCCTTCGAAGTTCCAGTTCAGCTCTCTATACACAATAACACACTGATCAAGTAGCCCAATCATCTGCTTGTTTCTTGAAACAGAAAAATTGCCCATTTCTTGACCTTTAGTTATGCAGAAAGAAAAATGTGAACATTTTTATAGTAACCAAAATGCTTTAAAAATGTGTTGCAAAGTATTTATAGCAAATCTTTCGGATTCTAGACAATTTTAAAGTATATTCGTGATTGCTGGATTCCAAGTCACAATTTGGATCTTGCAAGGTAAAAGTAGATTTGCAAATTCAGTGAAATAGAATGCCAAGACTCTTCCCCTCTATATTATACATCCCTCAGCCTCACAATGGGCTAAGGAAGTAAGTACATGGGGAAAGAGTGAAGCGTTGTCCTCCTACCAGAAATGCAACGCTTTCTTCAAATTCTCAAGAAGGTGATTATATTCTGTACTTATGAAGCTGCTCAGCTGACTGAACCTCTTGTGCCCTGCTGCATGTTCAGTTCCTGAGTCTATTCCCACCTCTGCCAGTGACTTGCCAAATGATTTTAAATCGCATGATTCCTCCATCTCAAAAGGGTTGTTTTAGATTAACAATTCAACTAAGAACCAAAACTCAGGACCCTGGATGAAAGTTACTGTGACATAAAACTGACTAGATTAAAGCAGGGGGTGTTAAAGATACAGCCCACGGGACAATCTGGTCCGTGGAGCCCTATCATTTGGGTTTCAATGCTGCCTGTGGGTCTCTGCCTGGACGCACTCACTACATGCAGCATGCATCAGCCCACGCCCTGCATGAAATGCACAAAGCCAGTCTGTGAATACAATCCAGCTTGGCAGAACCAGTAGTGTCAAACTGCCTCTGAAAGCCTGGGAACTGCAATATTCTACTACATCATTTTAAAGGTAAGTAAGAAATTAGATCTAGCCAAACTTTGTTTTCAACAAGGCAGTATCTGAATTTGCCATTATTCCAAAAAGAAAATTGGAATACAATTCTTCTCTCAACTTCCATAGAAAGTTTAATCTGTAAATAAAACCCTGCTTCCCTCCCCTCATTTCAAGGCATGAAAAAGGGTCTCTGGCTTGTTTGTTAATAAACTAGCCAGAAACCATTTTTCATGAGTAGCAACTCATTTTTCATTAATGGAAATTTCAAGAGTGGAAATTCTACCCACTCTTGGTTTTTAGCAATTTTGTGAGGCTTTCAGTAGACAACATTTCTGTAACTTGCAAAGGTGTTCAATGTTTTCCTAAATTTGACACTCTTGCTTAAGACAAGGACAACAAATACTATACCTACTCACATACCACACTGTACCTTCCCCACCCCACCCCACAGAAAGCCTTCCAAAATTGAGGGCATATTTTACATGGGGAAGCTGATTTTTCTGTTCAGAATAGAAGATATTGTAGAATGGCAACCATTTCTCTTTTTTTTTTTTTTCTTCCTTCCAGAAACTGTGTAGAGGTAGGGACAGACTCCAACAGGGGCAGATCCAGGGAGGGTACACTGATGTAGTCATACCTGCTTTAATTCCTGCTCCACTCAACATTTAAAATCAGAAGTAGAATTTTTATTCAGGCAGTGCTGAGAGTCAGTTGACTTCATGGCTCATTATAATGTACCCAACCCCTGCTAATTGTTTTTCATTCAACGGGTGTTAATAGCCCTCTCTGGTTTAATGATCTCAGTGTTTTACTAAGCAAAATTGTTGAATAAAGGATAGCTTGATATTGGTTAGCTACTCCTGATCTCCCTCTATTGCACAGCTGTGCAAACCATTTTTAGTCTTTTTCAAAATCCTGGATCTGCTCATGGAATTCAGGTTCTCAGCAGCAGCTAGTTTCAGCTTCTGTCTGAGCAGCCAAGAGCTGTTGATAGTTTAGCTGCAAATGGTCAGAACTGCACAACCAGAACTACAGGAGACAGAGGATGAGCAACCTGCAGGCACATAATTGGAAGCATGTAGCAGACAAGGAAGATGCAGGCAAATCTAGCAGTGAATTATTCTATATCGGAACTATATATAAAATGATTTAAGCATGTTCCACTTATGTTCTCAGAGAAAAGCTTTCAACTTAAAACCAAACAAATTGCTTTCTAACTCTAATGTTATATTGCCTTTAATTCTATATAAAGCTTTGTCATATTGAAACTATATTAAAGTGACCTAAGGGATTAATTTCAACAGAACTGTGTCCAGACTAAAGTGTATGGCATTAATGAAAGTCTATTCATTAAAAAAAATGAATATTATCAAAGTGATAGGCAGAGTGTGATTTATCTACATAAACACTGTAAAACCAAGATGCAGCATGTTAATTTTAACAATTAATTCCCAGTCCTCAAAAGCTTCAAAGTAATGTAAAGCAGCTAAAGAGCCAACACTTGGGAATATGCGCATGAGTAAGGAAGGGAGCAATCTTCAGTTTGTTAATTTAAGAATCTACTATTTACAACTTAATTCTCAAGTGTAAAAGAAAACTATTAGGAAATAACTCAATCACCATAGCCTCAAGTCATACATCGGGTCTGACACATACTTTTCTGTTAAAATTAGTGTTAGAGTTTCCCTGAAGAAGATATAATATGTCCAATAGGCTATTTTTAGGATTGTAGTTGCTTTGTGTAAAAATGTTCATGCTGAAGAAAGTAAGTCCCCAGTGCACCTTACATTTGAAACAGGAAATAACAAGATTTAATGTTCCTTCATTTTGGTGGGAGTTCATGCAAGTGTCTTTAACTAGCCCCTAGAAAATTGTGTCTGCTACACATACAATTTACCTTTAACAACAGGAATCCCATCATGACAAGCATTTTCCATGCCATTATCTACAAAGATAACCTTACTCCATGAATCTGGAGATTGTCTAATAACCTTGTAAGACTTGCAAACACCACTGAAAAAAAACAAAAAACCTGCAAATAATTTCTGAGAGATGAGCATTATATTAGCTTGGGGCAGCTAAGGATCCCCCCCCCCAAATTCAAAGGAGTCTGAGAACCTTCAGCATATTTGATGCTGAAGTGTGAATTCAAAGTTCTCAACCTTTTTAGACTCCAGACACCTCTCAGAAAATGCCAGCTTTGGTTTTTTTTGTTTTTTTGTTTTTTTTTACAGTGTGTGTAAAAAAAAACCCAACAACAACAAAACAAAAAAACCTACATTTTGGTTGCAAAGAACTCAAAGACCACAACAGGGAGGAATGTTTTTTAAACACTATGAATTCCTATTTGAAATCTCTAGGTTTATCTTGCAAATTATATTTGTACGTATCATGGCTAAAGTGAGTTAAGACAGACAACAACAAAATCCAGAAATTCACCACAAGAAGCCTCTCTCAGGTACAGTCTGGCTGAGGCAAATTAATACACAGTTAAGTTGGGATCAGCAGAACAGGGACAGGAATGAAAGTTTACAGCTTTTTACTCCCGTTCATAATTCACATGAAAGGTAAGGAGTGATCTTTATTTCATTGCTTCTTGTTAAGTAGGACTGTTAACAAGTTCCATGTATTGACACAATTTTACATAGATGTCACAGCAAGGGCTACACAGCTGAAACCAAGGGCTAAATCTGACCAGGACAACCTCCCTTACAGGGAATATGGAATGGGAGAGAACCCAGTTTGCTTGCGATGGCATTCAGAAAAATATTTTAGCCGAGAGGAACAAGGGAACAAAGGAAATTAAACACCTTCCCATACCCTGAATCTGACTGAAAAAAGGTCTCACTTCATTGATACCCTGAGCACATTTTAAGATAACAATCTATGCCATTTAAAATACACTTCATTTTCAGAGTAGACTAACAATGTTTAAAGTTACACAAGTGGCACAGGCAACAATGTAACTACTGAAGCCTTGGCCCACACTCATCCTGACCTTCATAAGCAGCCAAGACTAACAAACCCAAGCAAAATAATGGCAGAATAAATAAAACTTCCACTTAGACATACTTCATTTGTATAAAAAAATTACTACTTTAAGTAGGATTTTAATGAAATATTGTGACTACACTATTTAGCATTACATATTTAATCCAAAGTGATCTCAAAACAACTGCATGCTTGGCAACAGCCAAGATAATTGGTGGTAATGTTTGACTTAATCTTGTAAAGCAGGGTCTAGCAACAAAACCCATGAGGTGGCCAGACACTGGGAGGTGTTGCACTAGACACTGAGGAAGAAGCCGAACAGCAGCGGCCAGGTCAGAAGGTCCAGTCCACCACTAAAAAATAGCTATTGACTTCAGTTGCAAAGCTCATCTAAGGCAAAAAGGCTGATTGGGTACAACTATGCTGTTCCAGCCAGAGAGCCCTGGTTGTCCATTTCTGAGCATATCCCACCAATTCACTCCTGCAGGTATGCTCCAAATACATCGATAAAACCCTTCTAGGGCACCCTTCTGCCAGCTGCTCTCAAGGCCTCAGTCTCCAGTGTGCTTGAAAGGCAGCTACTGGGAGCAACCTTACCATCATGTTTCCAAGTCTAGAGCATATCTGCAGGCACAGGTAGCTGGAGCATGCTGAAGTATAGCCCACTGGGTCTTTTTAGCTACCAGGGTGTAGACATGACCAAAGAGCCTATATTATAAAGTTTACTGCATTACTTTCTTGGCTATTATTATTTCTTACCCTCAAGAAAAAGCAGCAATCAGAAGACAAAAAAATCAGGCATAAAATTAACTCCATTAACAATACATAGTTTAGACAAGGCAGGGCATGGTTTAGTAGTCCAATACTTATAAAGTTTACTTTTGACTGTTTATGCTGTATTCACCTTGTGTCACATACAGCTCAAGTCTGGCAGACTGGTCAGGTATACATTCTGGTTCTCAATCTTTTTAGACACAAGACTACAGAACAACTTGTGTATCAAGTGGCACCCCAATAAATAAACTAATTTTGTTTTATTTATAGTGCTTATCTGCTTGGAGAGAGACCAGGAAAAAAGAGCACCAGCCGGAAAGGAAGGGCCTACACTCCAGTGAGTGGCAGGAGAAGGAGGGGCATCTAGAAGAGAAGAGCCTGCACTTATCTCCCTCTCAGGGGCACCCTTCCACAGCTGCCACAACATCAGGGTGCTGCAGCTGGTTGAGAATCACTGCTCTAGTGCAATGCTATTATGTTCTGTTTCCAGGACCATGGGGAATGCAAAGTACTTTCAGTTTTTAATCTTACTGTAAAATATACACATACATATACACACACAAAACCAAAAAGCTTCCAAAAAAGGGAAATGCAAAATAAAATGGTGCCATAAAGGCTTGTTTTCTAAATAGCACTCTTGTTATTCAGTGTTTGGTTTGACCCTTACCATTGCTAAGAGTCCCAGGTCTGCAGACAGACAGGTTGCTTTGCCAAGTTTACACAACTTGTAGAATGAAAAAGATAGGAGTCAGAGTCTTGTTAGGTTTTGCTGTTACTTTTCAGATACACCTGGGCAATAGTAAGACTGGCAAAAACATCAATTCCATTATTTTGCAGCTTCAAACAAATAAAAAATGAATGAGTACTTTGACTAAAAAGCAGAGGTGTTGGTTACTACTGGGTGGGAACAGAATAGGAGAACCTCTATTCATATTACAGAAACAACCATAAAGCTGCACTGAAGGTGGGGCTAACAGACTCGTGAGAGACTGATCCGTCTCGTCTCCCTTTTGGCAGGCAGACAACTTCAGGTTAAAAGCTTCAAATTTATCAGCTATCTAACCAACAAAAACCTGATACAAAGATGAATCTCTGCACTGTCTCATTTCCACACCTGCAGAAGACTATAAGGACTGGCCTCTTACCAACCCCCTCAACACATACGCATTTTGTATTCCTCTATGGTCTCTTTTGGTCCCCTGGCTGCTACTGCTTAAATTTCCCAATTTATGCACCATTGGGGTGGGCAGTTTCAGAAGATACTGATACAATAAGCCAGAAACAGAAATGCTAAATAGAAAAGAGGGTTTGAAAGAAAATAGGCGAGACAGTGCAGCAATGGGGAGCAAATAAAAGAAGTAGAACTCCAGAAAACATACACCACAGTTGACTATGGTAGAGCGAAGTAAGGCCAGGATGGGAAAGGTGATGGATGGAAGGATGGTAGAGGCAGTAAGGTCAAGCAGTGCTTAGCAAATCTAATAGGTTTTTTTGACTGTATTCGTCCACTCATTTGATTGCTATTTTGTTTCCCCCCTCACTCAATAGCTGCTCAAATCTTACTCAGCAAGTATTATTAGATTAATGCCTGTGGAATTTACCCCAAATACATTCCATAAATGTTGTTCCCTTCAATTCAACCTGCTCTGCTGCTTGAAGTAGAATAGTGTTTAATAGAAACTTGATTGACAGTGTTACAATGAAATAATGTACAACTCTATTCTTCAGATTTGCAATCGGCATGGCAAGAGCTTAGCCAACATAAATTAGCTTTTTACTCTCTGTGCTGCTCTACATGGGGAATTAGAAGTTGTAATGCTCACAAATAAGGTGTTAAACCCCTGTGCAAATGCTCTCTTTCAGGAGTCAAGTGGGAACTGGATAGACCTTAGCTAGCTTTAGAAGCAGAACATTGCACCTCCATAGACCGTCATCTGCCGCAGCAAGTTTTTGCCACCTACCTTAGGCAACTCTTTCTACTACACTAAGCTGCAGTTTACAGCATAAAGACACCCTCAGCTGCCCCCTAGGAAAGGTGAAGCTGCAGCGAGCTAAGGCATGGCAGCATCCACACAGGGTTGCATACTCTAATTTCAGTTCATTCATTCATTCATTCAATCTGCTGAATTCAGCTTAGCTCTGGGTGTAGGCTAGTTTACAGTGCAGTAGTTGTGAAAGCCTCCTCAAGCTAGTACATGCCAGGTAGGTTTTTCCTCAAGCCCCAAGCACATCTGGGTGTGAACAGACAGAAAAACTTTAGAGTTGCAACATTTTACATCTCAGCAATTCTATTTTATGCACCTGCTCCATCCCCCCGCAGCAGAAACTAAACGGAGGTCAATTAAAACCAGCAGCTCTGCTAACTCCCACCCCTTAGATGGGGCCTGTCCCACTTGGCAGCGGCGGGGCCCCACTAGTGAGGGCTGTCAGGCCCCGGCCGCGTGCAGGGGCAATGCTCCCCTCATAGCGGGGCAAGCGGCACCGGGGATGCCTCGCCTCGCCTCGCCTCGCCTCTCCGGGGCTGCCCGTGGGCTCCCCTCCAGCACCGCGGGGCAAGGCTCCCCCGGCTCCCGACTCCACCCTGGGGCAGAAATCAGAGGAGGGAAGGGGAGCCCCCAGCCCCGGGCACCAGGGGCAGCGGCAGCCGGGTGGGCGCCCAGGAGCCCCTCGCGGGCCGCCCGAGGGCAGCGCCCGTCGCCCGCTCACCGCAAGGCAGAGGCGCCGGGATCCTGCTGCCGGCTCGGAGCCGCCTCTGCCCGGGGCGCGCGGCAGCCGAGGAGCAGCTTCCCCGACGGGAGGCGGAGGCAGGGCTCGTCCTGCAGCCGGCGGGCCCGGCCCAGGCACACACCGCGGAGCGGCCCCGGGCTGCGACCGCCAAGCGCCCGTGGGGAGGGCGGAGACCACGCCGGGAGCCGAGACGGACGGACGGACGAGCGCGCCCCGGCCCCGGGCGCGGCGCGGCGAGGCGCAGACACTGACCGACGCGGAGCCCGAGCGGCCACACCTGTGCCGGCGCCAGGCAGCGGGCGAGTGCTCCAGGGCAGCGGCCGCCTCCACCCGCCTCATGAGCGGCCCAGGGAGGCGGCGTCCGGGCCTTCCCCACGCCCCGCCGGGCCCGGCCCTCCCCGGGTGCGGCCGCCGGGACAGGACAGGGCAGGGCGGGGCGGGCGCGGCGCCCCCGGGCGAGTCTCGCTCCGCTCTAGCTGCGCAGAGACGTTTCCAGCGGTGGCTCCTCCGCGCCTCTCGCTCCTGCTTCTGCTTCGACGGCGACTGCCTGGGCCGGGGCGGCCTTGTGCTCCGGCAGAGCGGAGGGGCCCCTGCCTCACCCACCGCGTCCGCTGCCGGGGTTAGGGACCCGCTCTCCTGTAAGGATCTTATTGTTCCACTGGCCTCTCTCCTGCGAGCGCCTCCGGCCAAGTGGGGCCTCTCTCCTGTCTCACAGCCCTGCCCACTTGTGTTCAGCTCCAACTCAAAACCTTCACTGGGGTGTGGGAACACGAACTCCCTGCCTAGAAACCGCTGACTGAAGCATCAGAGGCGAGATGCCCGAGAAGGCGGGACTTGTTTTACGAATCTGTGGAGGAGCTGGGGAGTTAACCAGAATGACTCCAGGACTAGTGACACCCCCTTTCGCCTGGTTTGTGGGGTGGTTTTTAACCCACTCTGTAATCTAGCAAATTCGTGGCCATTCCAATAAAGTTATACGAGGTGTGGCTGTGATCCTGAATAATAGTGCTCCCTACCTCTTAGTGAAGTTCTACTTTCTCTTTCACTGGAGAGAAAAAAAGTGCTGTGCTACATGTGATGTGTTCACCACCTGCATCCCCCTTTTCAAAATCCTAGATCTGCCTAGCATCTCAACCTTTATAGGTGCTTCCAGGCAGCACACACGTGAAAGCAGTCCCTCTGGCAAAAGCTTGCACTGACCATTTGGAACAGCGGTGCTCAACCTTCAGCTTGTAGGCCAGATGTTGCCCATGAAGCATCTCTGACTTCTGAAGTACTTGTACAGGTTTCCCTTAATTTATGCTGTACATGAATTCCTGGAAAACGGCACATAAATTCAATTTGCATAAAACAAACCCACTTCACAGTGTAACAAATAGGGATAGGTTCCCAAGGCGGGAGGGAGGGAGTGAGGCTGGGACTAGGGAAGGGGCAGGGGGAGGGGTGCCGCTCCCGGGGCTACACAAGGCAGCAAAGCAGAGGGAACAGAGCGGCACTTACCCCAGCCCCGGCAGCAGCCTGTCCCCACTCACCTCTGAACCTGGGCTGCGCCGTGTCCTGGTACAGGCAACTGGTGTTGGCTGCTCCTAGGACCAGTGCAGCCGGGGCTGGGGTGAGTGTGGCACCCTGTGCCGCCCAGGGCTCCACTTGTCCACACTCACCCCAGCCCATGCTGGAGCAGCCTCAGGAGCAGCCAACACCAGCTGCCTGTACCATGGCACGGTGCAGCCCAATGGCTGCAGGCAGCTGGCACTTACCGCTCCTGGGGCCACTGCAGCTGAAGCTGGAGTGAGTGGGGCCATGGCCCTTTCCCCTCCCCCCACAGACTTACCTGCTTGGGCTGCGGGGCATCTATGCTGATCACATAAGAGTAAATTTACCTCACATATAACGAATTATGGGTCTAAATATGCTCATTGCATAAAAGTGAATTTGCATAAACCCACATAAAGAACCCGCATAAATTGAGGGAAGCCTGTATAAGGCCATTAAGCCAAGGCTTTATTGACTTTGGAAGCACTCCATCCCCTTTAGAAACAGATGCTGAAGCTACTGATGTACTCGGGCATGTTGCCCTCCCTGAATATGTCAGAGAAGTTGGCAGGTCAGAGGCACAGGCTGACCAAAGTGGAGTCGTGGAGATACCAATAGCTGGGGTAGATCCAGGGAGGTGCATGGTGGTGTGGTTGCCCCTTTGAACAGTGCCGCAGGGGGTGAGAGAAAATCAGCAGATAAAAGCAGGCTCAGCTTTGTTCCTGCCTGGCCACTCCCCAGACCCCACTGTCTGGCCCCTCTTCAAGGAGGTAAGCACTGTAATAAATTAACTAGTTTTTGAAAATGGGGTACTGCTCAGTTTCCACAAGTTATGAACAAATGCTTTGAGTCTAAAAAGGTTGAGAACCACTGATTTAACTGTGGTGTGGAACCACCCCATGGGCCATTCCTGTGCAGGGTTGGTATGTGGGGCTGGACCTTGCACCACCTTAGCCTGACCCCATACACCTGGATTAGAACCCACGTGCCCAAGCCAGGTCCCACACTACTCCCGCCCTTCATGCCTGATCTAGTATACAAGGCCACCCTGTTCAGCCTGTGAAGCTCTCCATGAATCCAGAAATTTGGCAGCACAGGAGCAGCAGATAATGCTGCCCTGCTCCTCTGCCAGCACATTTTCAGACCTATGGGGAGCCCTGCAGACTGGATGAGAGGGCTTCATGGGCCATACCTGTAACTGGATAAAGGTTGAGAACCACTGTTCTTGCTGGTTGGTGCAGGCTTTTGCCAGAGCTGCTGCTTTTGCTTGTCTCTAAAGCCCAGGAAGTCTGTGTCTCTGCTGTTTGCATCCCCTTTTCTCCTGCCCCTGAATTCACCATAGGGATTTCAGGGGAGGAGGGGTCCCAAACGGCAGCTGCACTCACCCCCTTGGCTCTGGAACTGTGCGAAAGTAGTGGTTCCAACAAGAGCCTGAACCAGTCTCTGGTGAGCTCAGAGAGATCATTGCGCATGGAGTTGGAAGGCATGTGGCCTGGATCTGCCCATTGCAAAAGCAGTCGATCAGTCTTCATGTAATTACCTGGACAGTGCATGTCTAGGCATGTTGTAGGATCTTCTTCATTGGAGGTTCTCACAAAGAGGCGGTTAAGTCTTGGACAGGGATGGTTTGGGAGTAGCATTCTTTGCGCTGAGGTGGAGGGGACAGAAGGTCTAGATAATACTTCTAATGCTGTGATCACAGCTAAGTACAGACTTTCGGGGTAGTTATGGGGAAGTTAGATTGAGTTAAAAATACCCCCCTGATCTAAGGTAAGTCAGGATGGGGGAATAGTGGGGGGGTTAGGGGACAAGCAGGCTCAGGGGGAAATCAGGAGGGTCCATGGAGGGACTGGGGGGCAGGTCTATAAGAGGGATCAGAGGGGGGGCAGGCAGGATCCACAGGAGCGATCAGGGAGGGCAAGTGGGATCTGTGGGGGGGGAGGGGGGATTAGGGGAGCAGGAAGGGTCCGCAGGGGGTTTATGGGTTTCAGGAGGATTTGGGGGGATCAGGGGAGCTAAATGGTCTGCGAGGGAGGGGTGAAGTCAAGGGGCTGGGGGACTAAATATAGAGCCAGGGAGGTGGGTAGGAAAAACACAGCTCTGGGACTTTTCTAGCCCTGGGGCTGGGCTTGGGAACTGTAGAGAAGTTTGGGAAACTTACATTGGTCTAAACATAATCAACCCTATCTAAGAAAGCCTCAGAGTAGGGCTAACTTGGATCAGGTTGGCCATTTGTATACCAATCTAAGTTTCCTTCCATACAGTTCACACTTAGATTGACCTAACTAGGGATCTAAGTGTAATGTCTGCACCTGGGCAAACTAAGTTAGATCAAGTAGCCACTTTTAACTTGATCTAACTTCCCCTTAACCCCCCAGAACATCTGAACTTAGCTTATATGTGGAAATATACATCCTGGAGGAAGCTTTTATATCAGGTATGCTTTCAAGATAGCAAAAGCAAGAGCTTCAGGAAAGAGTTTATAAAATAAGATTTGACCCAAATACTATCCATTTCTGAAATAAAATTTGATAAGGTCAGTTGAGAAAAAGATGATCCAAATTTGATCATGCTTGAGAGAGCACTGATAGACACTGGGCCAACAGGAAAAGTCTATGCATCTCTGAGGATAAAACATAACATCTTCACAGGAGGGGGAAATGAATACTGATATCACAAGTTACACCTTTACTTAATGAGAGAACTTCCATTCCTATACCACGTCTACAAATAATTTTTTTTTGGAAAGGGGGTAGAGGGAGAAGGGTTGGTTGGAGGGATGATATTCACTGAATTATTATGTACAAACATTTGTAAAAGGCAGTAAAGCTATCAGAAAGTGTCTTCAAATCTTTAACTCTCATTTAAACATGCATAAAGTTAAATATGCATAAGTCAGGAAATGGCAAAGTGTATTGGCACAGCAGTACCAAACTCAGAGCAGGCTGCAAAACCATCTGAGGAGCTTCATAAGTACTCTGGTCTAAGGGCATGGCTACACCATTTCCCTAATACTTGGTGGCAGGAGGAAGGGCTGGTCTCCAGCACACCCTGCCCTCCCATTCTGTTTAGCATGCACAACACTCAGAAATCAGATAATGAAGCCACACTGAGTGCACCCTCCAGTGTACTTGAGATTAATAGAAGAAGACACCTTTAGCATGGTTTTACTACCTCATTTATGGGTTTGGTACATGCAGAGTAGAAGCAGAGCATGACTGTGAGAGTGAGCCCAGGATTTCTGGGGAAGTGATGCAGCAGAGCCTAGATCATCTGTCTGTGAGTGGTGCACAACCCATTTAAATCACAGTAGGTTGTCACATTAAGAACAAGCCACCTAGCTGTTTGCTACATCTTTCATTCAAAAGGCACTGCTTTCCTGATCGCCTGGAGCTCATCCAGGGTCCCACATAGCTGATCAGAAAAGCAGAGCTATTTAAAATAAAAGCTGCAGCAAACAGCTGAATCACCATACCAGTGCCACACAACTCTTTACTGCAATTCCCTATACCCTAGTTACTTCACAAAACCTTATCTTTGCAAAGGGGATAGGAACCTAACTTTGTGAAATGTCTAGGTTTTGTGGTATAGACCTGAGATGTCAAACTCACCACAAACTCCAGGCTGGATCCAGACCATGGGGCTTCTCACAGCTTGGATCTGGTATGGGGCACAAGGCAGCTGCAGCAGTGTGGGGCCTATGGTGGCACTTTTAGAGTCAGCAGCAGCTGTAGTGAGGCTAGAGGAGCTAAGAGGATCGGCAGGGCAGGCAGCACCTGTGGGGGGACTGGAGGAATTGCTAGCAGTGGTGAATGTGACAGCAGTGGGGCCAGCTGTAGCAGGGCATGCAGCTGCAGAGCAAATGGCACTGTAGCAGCACAGTCCTCATGCTGTCCTGCAAGCAATGGTCATGTCTACCAGGACCTAGAGATCCCGAAGTCTGTGACAGGCTTCTTCCCCAGCCACACCCTACACCTTCAGTAGCTGACAAGCTGACTAGAGTGGCTCTGTGGACTGGTTCCTGCTTCGGGGTCTCATGTTTGTCACTCCTGGCATATATGTGCCCTAAGCTGCCATGCCTAACAAAACACAGATGTACTTATCTACTTCACCTCAGGAGCAACTTTCCAAGATAACTAGGACTTAATCCATGAGATCTAGGTCACAACCTGACACAGCACTGCTTCCTCCTTAGGATTCCACCAGCACAGGGTGCCTCACTGTTTCTTCCAGGAGGTGCTAAAAGATCCAACACAGGCAATTGTGATGAAACATTCAATCACAGGTACGCTTAACTTCCCACAATATCAATATCCTGAGGACTCGGCCATCACGTTTCAACACAGAAGTGTTTTGAACATAAGAAAATAAATTCTAATATAAGTACAAGTTGTTTGCAAGGATGAGCTAAGAAGTCTGCATTTTTCCACACACCTAGTAAAGTGCTGTTACTCAACAGGAGGGCACAATAAAATAACAACTGAGAACATGCAATTTTAGCATCTGAAGTGGTTCCAGGTGACATTTTTTCAAATGTGTCTATCAGGGCTGTCAAACAATGACACTACCAGTGAGTCATCAAGAACCAGATGTACCATGACTTTAGGAAAAAAACCCAACACATTTTTAAAGTACTATATGACAGCCAGCCTGCTTTCTAAGATATCCAAGGTGAAGAAAAGAAGTTAGAAAAGTCAGCAAAAGGACTAGCCCAAGGCTGTTCAACTTCTAAGCCAATGATTCTCAATCATTGAGAGTCATTTGGGAGAGACCCAAAATGGGTATTATTTTCCCGACACAAAATAGGCACCAGGCCCTGATGCAATCACTTTGACATCTGTAAAAGAGTGACTTATTAGTCAATGCACTCCTTTATGTTTGGCACAACATAGCAGGTTGCATGCCTCTGAAAATCATGGTTAACTGCTTTTACAGGGTAACATAGATGCTTTTTCTAATGACCTAGCTTTCCAGGCTAGCTTTTATTTCCATTCAGCTTTAATTTCTATGAGTAGCTGCCACATAGATTTTATTTAGTGAGTTTTCTTCTTTTTTTTAATTAAGATGACATGCAAGACCAAGGTGAATATAAAAGTCTAAATTTGTCTATACTGTTACCTGCAGAAACCCCAAAGAAATTACCTCAGACAGTCAGAAAAAGGGAAATAATTTAAATACTCCTTTTGTTCAATTTGTTTTCTACCGGACATCAAAACTCAATAATGCATAAAGACAACAAAACATTTATTCAAGTAGTTGCAGACTTTATGTTATATAAGACAGACATATGGGGCATTTATACACTTGCTCCGAGCGGTGGGGAGGAGCACTTTAATTAGAGCAGGTCTTAGAGCTGCTCTAATTAAAACACCCTGGGTGTCTTGTGTCATCCCCTCACTGAAAAATGAAAAATGACGGCGAGGGGTGGAGCGCTGGGGGTGTCAAACGAGCTTTAGTTAAAGCACTTCCACCACCAGTTTTCAGTGTGGGGACACTGATACCTGTGGTAATGGAGTCTGCTGGAGCATAGTAATTACCACACTTCACCAGACTCGATTAATCCATAATTACAGTGCGTCAGAGCAGCCTTACTGCACATGTAGGTGCCCATGGGGTATATCCAGACTAGCACACATGTGCAACAGCAACAGCAGCACAAATATGTGCCACTGCTACTTGTCCCTGGGGAACGCCTGTGCACATGCACCCTGGCACACGTCAAGTTGCCTGGGTGGGCTAGGATAGGCTGGGGCCAGCACCTGGGCTGGCTGGCCCCAGTAGCCTTACCTGGGGTGCTGGGGCCTCCCAGGGCTCCAACAGTGGTGATCAGGGCACACAGAGCCTGGCCAACAGCTGAAGCATTAACCCTGTTACGTGTGTAAACACACATGATTCATAAGATAACCTAGAACATGTGCTTCTCAACCAGGGTATTGTAGCACCCTGGAGTCCCTTGAGATCCTTTCAAGGGTGCCATGCAACATTAGCACTATCAGGTATGCGAACATGATTCACAAGAACCAATAGATTTCAACTAGGAAACCATAGAAATAAAAACATTCTGACCTGTTGTAGTCGTTCTAGGTTCTTTGCAAGAAAAATATGCTCTATTTTTTTTTCTATAGCCAAAATCCAGTAAAAACTAAGAGCTGTAATTTTCCAAGGGATGCCTTGAGTCTGAAAAGGTTGAGAACCACTCATCTGGAGATTTCAAAAAGGGACCCACAGTGTCAGAACTATTCTGACCTGTTGTAGCCTTTCTGAATTCTTTGCAACAGAAGAATTGCTCTATCAACAACAACTTCAATTTCTTTATCAGCGATTTGGATGATGGGGTGAAAAGTAACCTGTTCAAATTCGCTGATGATACCAAAATCTGGGGTGAGGTGGGCACGCTAGCAGGGAGGGAAAGACTGCAGAAAGACCTGGATAGGTTGCAAGGGTGGGCTGACAAAAACAGGATGCGTTTCAATACAGACAAGTGCAGGGTGCTGCACTTGGGCAGTAGTAACCGGCAACACATTTATAAGATGGGAAACTCCCTTCTTGAGAGCACGGAGGCAGAAAGGGATCTTGGAGTCATCACTGACTCCAAGATGAACATGGGCCGACAATGCGAGGTCATGGTCAGCAGGGCTAACCTGACCCTATCATGCATCCACAGGTGCATCTCAAGTAAGGCCAAGGAGGTGATCCTCCCCCTCTACACGACATTCGTCAGGCCACAGCTGGAGTACTGTGTCCAGTTCTGGGCACCCCACTTCAAGAGGAATGTGGACAACATTGAGAGGGTCCACAGGAGGGCCACCCACATGATCCGGGGACAGCAGGGCAGATCCTACAGTGAGAGGCTACAGGACCTGAACCTGTTCAGCCTTCACAAGAGAAGGCTGAGGGGGGACCTGGTGACCATCTATAAACTCACTAGGGGGGACCAGAAGAGTTTGGGGGAGACCTTGTTTCCCCCAGCGCCCCCCAGGGATAACAAGAAATAACAGCCACAAGTTGTTGGAGAGTAGGTTCAGATTAGACATCTGTAAGAACTACTTCACAGTTAGGGCGGCTAGGATCTGTAACCAACTTCCAAGGGAAGTGGTGCGGGCTCCTACTCTGGGGGTCTTTAAGAAGTGGCTCGATGTCTACATGGCTGGGGTCACTTGAGCCCAGTTTCTCTCCTGCCCAGGCAGGGGGTCAGACTTGAAGATCTACAAGGTCCCTTCCGACCCTACTTCTATGATTCTATGATCAATTTCAATAATGATCAGCTTCACCATCCTCCATAAAGCTGGCAAGTCAGTCACCAACACAGAAGTCCTCGACTTCAGGAAAGCTGATTTTGACAAGCTCAGGAGGCTTGTTGGTGAGGCCCTAAGGGACCATGACCTGAAGGGGAGGGGAGTTCAGAAAGAGTGGTTACTCCTCAAGGGCGCAATCCTGGAAGCTCAAGCAAGGTCTATCCCATCTCGGAGGAAAGGCAGCAAAAGGGCACAGCAGCCCCCCAGGCTCTGCAGGGAACTAGTGGACCTCTTGTGTCTAAAAAGAAAGACCTATAAAGGATGGAAGGCTGGATCCGCCCCAAAAGAGGAGTACTCTGCACTGTTCCGGACTGGTAGAGAGTGAACCAGGAAAGCCAAGGTTGTGAATGAACTCCTACTGGCTACATGTATCAAGGACATTAAAAAGTCCTTTTTTAGATATGTGGGGAGCTGGAGGAAAAGCAAGGGTAACATTGGACCCCTGCTAAACCATATGGGTCAACTGACAGCTGACACCCAGGAAAAAGCCAACCTGCTTAACAGGTATTTTGCATCGGTTTTTCACCAGCCCCAAGGGACAGGGCAGGTCCTGTCAGACCAACCTGACTGTCTTCTACCATCAGGTCACAAAAGCATTGGATGCAGGTGTTGCGGTGGATGTAGTCTTTCTGGACTTCAGCAAGGCCTTTGACACTGTCTCTCACCCCATTCTCATCAAAAAACTAGGTGACTGTGGCACTGAAGCCTACACAGTCAGATGGATTGCAAATTGGCTGAAGGGTTGTACTCAGAGGGTAGTGGTGGACAGGTCTTTTTCGACCTGGAGGGAAGTGGGCTGTGGAGTCCCCCAGGGCTCGGTCCTTGGGCCCGCACTGTTCAATTTCTTTATTAGTGACTTGGATGACGGGGTGAAGAGTAGCCTGTTTAAATTTGCTGATGATACCAAGATTTGGGGTGAGGTGGGCACGCTAGTAGGGAAGGACAGATTACAGCAGGACCTGGACAGGTTACAGGTGTGGCAGGATGGGTTTCTATACTGACAAGTGCAGGGTGCTGCACTTGGGCAGTAGGAACCAGCAGTACACTTATAAGCTGGGAAACTCCCTTCTCGAGAGCATGGTGGCAGAAAGAGATCTTGGAGTCATTATTGACTCCAAGATGAACATGGGCCGACAATGCAAGGTCGCGATCAGTAGGGCTAACTGTACCTTGTCCTGCATCCACAGATGCATCTCAAGCAGGGCCAAGGAGTTGATCCTCCCCCTCTATGCAACACTGGTCAGGCCGCAGCTGGAGTACTGTGTTCAGTTCTGGGCACTGCACTTCAGGAGGGATGTGGACAGCATTGAGACGGTCCAGAGGAGGTCCACCCACATGATCCGGGGACAGCAGGGCAGACCCTACGAAGAGAAGCTATGGGACCTTAACCTGTTCAGCCTTCGCAAGAGAAGGCTGAGAGGGGACCTGGTGGCCATCTATAAACTCACTAGCGGGGACCATCAGGGTTTGGGAGAGACCCTGTTCCCCCTAGCGCCTCTCAGGGTAACAAGGAATAACGGCCACAAGTTGTTGGAGAGTAGGTTTAGATTAAACATCCGAAGACACTACTTCACAGTTAGGGCAGCTAGGATCTGGAACCAACTTCTAAGGGAAGTGGTGATGGCTCCTACCCTGGGGGTCTTTAAGAGGAGGATTGATGTCTACCTGGCTGGGGTCATTTGAGCCCAGTTTTCTCTCCTGCCCAGGGCAGGGGGTCAGACTTGATGATCTACAAGGTCCTTTCCGACCCTACTTCTATGAATCTATGACGTCCCTGCTCAATACAGTATGGGATGGCCAGGGCAAGGGAGAACTGTTACACTTCATCAATGTTGACCATGTGAAGGAACACCTTAAGAGGCTGGACACCTTCAAGTCAGAGGGCCCAGACAGCTAACACCCCAGGGTACTTAAGGAGCTGGCAAGCATCATAGCTTTGCCACTAGCACGGATCTTCGAGAACTCATGGCACTCAGGCGAAGTGCCCAAAGATTGGAAGAAGGTCAATGTGGTGCCTATCTTCAAGAAAGGGAGGACAGTAGATCCGGGGAACTACAGGCCCATCAGCCTGACCTCTATCCCAGGGAAGATCTTGGAAAAAATCATCAAAGAGACCAATCTTGACAAACTGGCTGAAGGCAACATCCTGAGGGATAGCTAGCAAGGGTTTGTTGTGGGTAAGTCTTGACTGACCAATCTCATTTCCTTCTATGACCAGGTGACATACCAGCTGGACAAGGGAGAAGATATTGACGTCATGTATCTTGATTTTTAAAAAGCTTTCAATCTGGTATCCAATGATCATCTCATAGAAAAAATGGCCAACTGCGGCCTCAGCTACATCACAGTCTGCTGGCTGGGGAATTGGCTCTGTGGTCGGACCTAGAGAGTGGTAGTTGTTGGAAGTCAATCATTGTGGTGCACCATGACCAGTGGGGTCCCCCAAGGCTCCATCTTTGGGCCTATTATTTTCAACATCTTCATTTATGATGTGGACATTGGTGTCAGGAGTAGACTGGCCAAGTTCGCTGATGACACCAAACTTTGGGGTAAAGCGTCCACACCTGAGGACAGGATGGTGATCCAGACCGACCTTGGGAAGCTCAGAAAATGGGCGGATGAAAACCTGATGGCCTTCAACACCGAAAAATGCAAGAAGAAAAACCCACAGCATGCTTATAGGCTTGGCGGTGCTACGCTTGCTAGCACCACGGCCAAAAGGGACTTGGGGGTCATGACTGACTACAAGATGAACATTAATCACCAATGTGATCTTGCAGCTGGCAAAGCGAGCAAAACTCTGGCTTGCGATGCTTCTCTAGCAAAACCTAGGATGTCATCCTCCTGCTGTACTCGGCCCTGGTGAGGCTGCAGCTGGAGTACTGCATCTAATTCTGGGCTCCACAATTTAAAAAGAATGTGGAGAAGCTTGAGAGAGTCCAGAGGAGAGCCACGTGTATGATCAGAGGGCAGGAAAACAGGCCTTATGATGAGAGGTTGAGAGCCATGGGACTCTTCAGCCTGGAAAAGTGCAGGCACAGGTGGGACCTGGTGGCTGCCTATAAGTATATAAGGGGAGTACATCAGGATCTGGGGGAACACCTGTTCAACAGAGTGCTCCGTGGGATAACAAGGTCCAATGGTCACAAACTCCTCTAAGACCATTTCAGGCTGGACATAAGGAAGAACTTTTTTACTGTCCGAGCCCCCGAGGCCTGGAACAGACTGCCTCCAGAGGTGGTGCAAGCACCTACTCTGGACTCCTTTAAGAATCAATTGGACGTTTATCTTGCTGGGATCCTGTGACCCCAGCTGACTTGCTGCCTCTGGGGTAGGGGGTTGGACTCTATGATCTTTCAAAGTCCCTTCCAGCCCTAATGTTTATGAATCTATGAACAATTATAAAGTGAGTGGAAGTTAAAAGCTGCAACATTCTGAGGGGTGTCTTGAGTCCAAAGGTTGGAAATCATTGCTTTGGTGTATCATTTTTTTCAAAGAGTGTCAATATACACATTTGCTTACTATCTTAAGTTAGTTTAGTAAGGAAGGTAGGTTTGTCCAATACCTAGCATTAACAAGATGTGGCCAGGTCTCCTATGGAGCAAATATACAATTTGGGACAGGCTATAATTATAATAATTAATAATAATCATGTTGCTGTTGTTGTGTCCACTCTTGATTGTGGGTCAAAGTACACATTACATTTCGCAGTCAACATTCTATTTGCTTACTCACTTGATTACAACTATATCTTTTACTAAATTATTCATTTCAAAAGTTGGCGTCTATGTCAAATGAGATCTTACAACTTGCATAAGTCTTTTTAAGTATTTAAATGCTATGTACATCTGGTTTCAAAGCTTACCAGCATAATGATTAGGAAAGATAAAGGCACAAAGCTATAACAATCATATATTTACATATCAGAATTCTTAGCACCACGTGCTACAGCCACTTGAGAAAATAAGTGGACAGAATTAGGGTTGCCTCTGTAACTTACTGTGGCAGAGCACAGTGTGTGTCTGCCACTTTAAGGGCCTGGAGCTGGCAGCCTCCAGGTGCCTGATTAGGGCAGCCATTTTGGAGACAGTGGCTGCCTATTGAAACAGGGCAGTTTGGCTGCAGGAGGCCAGGCAGCAACATCGCCTGGCCGGAGGGCTGCTGAGAACAATCCGGAGGTAAGGGAGGAGTTGTAGGGGATGGTAAGGAGGCTCCTGGTCCTGGGCATGACCTAAAACTACACCCTGCCGGGAGGGGGTGGCCTGGTGGGGCTCTCAATGGCGCGGGAGCCCCCAGGAAATGCCAGGCCTGTTACCACCCTGGTGAAGGCGGGTCGGGGCGCCTTAACCCCTAGCTCCCACCGCCGGGTGGATAACCCTATGTTTTGAGGGGCCCGGGGGGCCAGGTTTATGAGGGGCCCAGAGGGCGGACCCTGAGAGAAAGTGAGGGGCTTGAGACCCGACCCAATGAGATAGTACCTTCGACTGGCCCATGCTGGGGCCATGACCAGAGAGGGTCAAAAGGGCCAGGGGCCCACCGCGAGGGATGTCCAAGAGCCAGGGGCCTTGGGTCCCGACTGGCCTGGAGGTGAGACAGGGCCAGTTAGCCGAAGGTCCCGGGGGGGGACCACACCCGAGAGGGGAAAATGGCTTCGGGGGGCTAGGTAGCCTGGATGAAGGCGGAGAGGCCACCTGACTGGAGGGATCATAGAGGGGTCCTACTTAGATGATTCTGGGGCCCAGAGTGGGGCCGGTGATTAGGTGAACAGTAAGATGCCAACTGCGAGGCTTGGGCTGCAGTATTAGGGGAGGTCGGAGCCACAGAGCGCCTCCTGGCATCGAGACATTACAATGGGTAGCCTCCTGCTTAATTGACATCATCTGATTGAATCCATTATCATCAAAGGCATGGCAGGCGAGATAGGCGGGCGGTTGCCCAGAGACAGGTGGGCGGGCCACAAAGAGCTCGGCCCTGAGTAGGTCCCCTGTCAGGGTGACAGGCGGGCGGGCCACTGAGTTCGGCCCCAGGAGGCCCCCTGTCACACTTACCTATATTCTTTAACTAGTAATTTAACTAAACTGATTTGTTTTTTATGCAGAAACCCTCACTACTTCCTATGTACATAACAATGGCAAACGCACATCATTCTTTGAATGTATCTGTGCAGGGAGCCAAAGGCCTCTATTACTAAAAAGGGGAAGAAGGCACAGCAGGCTAGCCTGGGCTGTGTAGGTAGGTAGGCAGCTGGGCCAAGGCTAGCTGCACATTAATAAACTTGGAGAGTAGTGTGGATTCCCAGGCAGCTAGAGGATAAAGGCTGTAAACAGCAGGGCTAAACTGCAGCAGGTAGGGGCAGGCTGTCCATCAAATCGAAGGAGAAACCCCTGTGTGGGATTAGAATGTCACCTGACACAAGAGGGCAGGCCTCCAGGGAATATAAACCCAGAGGAAGGTGATCAGTCAGACCTGGTGTACTTGTACTGCAGGGAAGAGAACTCCCACGTGAGAGAGGCGGCAAGAGATACCCTGTCAGACACCAAAACACCCTGAGAGCATAAGGGAAGGAAGGCTGGCAAGACATTTTTTACCCAGAGCAAAGGAGGTCAATAGTGTTTCAAGTCCTGGTGGCCCCACAACTCAGCACTGCTCAATATATGTATGTATTCCAGATATGCACCACACCCCATCCATGGGCGACTTATGCCTCCTGAGTCAGGAGGGGCACTTGCCCCCCCACAGCAGCCAGTCAGTGATGAGGGGGTTGCACTTCCAGGGTTGGTCCCCTGCAGTCGATTGCGCTGGCCACCCCACAGTCGGTCGGCATGATCAGCCGCAGAGGGACCGCAGGGATTGCTTCTCCTGGAGCCCCCACTCCCCAGCCAGCAGTGGCAGATTTAGAGTTAGTGGGGCCCTGTGCGCAGCTTCATTTTCTTCCCCGCTCAGGATCCAGCCAAGAAAAAGAACATTCTCTTTTATCTTCCCCCACAGTTTTTTGTTCTTTTTTTCTTTATCCTCCTCCTATATTAAAAGTAATAGGAAGTAAATGAAGATAAAGTGAGGTACCTTGATGTTTTTATAGTCTAACTTTTTTTCCACAGACCACTTAAAAATTGCTGAGGGTCTCGGCTGACCACTTAATGACCTTTCCAAATGTCGTTTGTACTGTTAGCAAATATTGTAAAGTGCATTGGATAACAGCGTTTTATTTTTAAAAAAATGTAATAACCTTTCCTCAGTCCACCTGAATGAAGTTCTCATATCACAGTTTGAGAACTTCTGGTCTAGATGAATGCTTGTATTTGGATTACACTAACATGAAAAATGTGTTAAAAAATAAATAAATAAATAAATAAAAAGTATAGATGATGCATGAATGGCAAAATAAAAGTTAACTTCCTCTGAAGAAACGTATTCAATTTGAAAAAATATATTTATTCAGACAGCTTTTTTCTACAATTTTTCTTTACAAAATCATCAATTAAGTCATCATAAGTAATATTTTGTAAAGAGGCACTTTCAATTGTCAATATTGCCGAACTTGTCAAATGTTCCTGACTCATCATATTTTGCAAATAATTTTTAATTCATTTCAATACAGAAAAAGAATGTTCACCAGAAGTATTGGTGACAGGTATTGTTAAAATATTTTCAGAATGGTTCCTACATTTGGAAAGGTTGACTGCAAACGGTCATGTACAAGTCTTTACAAATCAACTGATGATCTGTTGATCTCAAAGCATAGACCTCATTATTTTTGGTAAAATGCATGAAATGTTTCACTTCATCTTTAAAAGGATTTGTGTCTGTGTCCTCTTGGTAGAATTCAGTTAATTTCTTACTGTAGTGGTTTTTAGCATTTTTGTCCATATTTCTGACAAAAAACAAGCAAAATAAATCAAGTTTTATTTAGATATTTACCTCTACTCTGAAATTGCACTATTATTGTTTCACAAATAACACTGATGGTTTTACAATGATCTTCTCTTTCCCTTTTAAATTGATTCCATTGCCTCGTTTCACTGAAAAATAACTTCCTGCTTTTTTTATGCTTCTCATCAAATATATCAGAGGAACCTATATTTTCTGTTAATGTTAGTGCCTCTGCTTCCACTAAGCTATAGTCACTTTGAACTTCCATAACAAAACTTTTAACTGAGGCTAACAATTGTGCAGTATTCAATAAATTTATATAAAACTTTTGCAGCATTTTGTTGATGGCATTAATTCTTTGAAGTCAACGGTTCCACAAAAGAGTAAAAACAGTAACGTCGTACTTTTCTGCTAAGGATTTTGCTTCAGTTTTCGCACACAATTTTTCAGAATTTGATGTGGCTACGTCTAATAAGGTTTTATTTATATCATCATAGCTAATTTTCAAAGCCAAAACAGCATCTGCAGGAGCAGACCACCTGGTGTCACAAATTCTTTTGTCTGCCAAATGTTTTTAATTTGCCTGCTCCAAGTGCGATTGTAGCATACTCCATCGATGTGTGCAAAACGAGAAAAAGGCATACACGTTTTGAACAAAGGAAAAAAATGTGTGGCTCCCTCACAAGATTTGGCTGCAGCATTGCAGATTAAATTTAAGGAATGGCTGGAACATGGTACGAATAAAGCAGAGGGGCTTGTTCAGTCTTGACTGTAGACCTGAATATCTTCCTGCCATGTTTATGGCATTATCAAAGCTCTGCCCACGACAATTTTTGATGTCCAAACCTAAATTTGCAATGATTTCCAAAACAGCTGTCTCTAGACATTCAGAAGTGAAAGTGTAGGATTTTAGCAGGACAAAACAAAGAAATTGCTCTACAATTTCACCATTGCCAGTCACATATTTTAAAATTAATGTTAATTAGTCTACATGACTCACATCTGGTGTTGAATCAACTATTATGGAATAGTACTTGGCATCCCTTACTTCATCAGTGAATTGGTTTCTGAGCTGCTCTGCCATTATAGTGATGAATTCATCATAGGTTTGGTGTGTTAAAAAGTTGGTTTTCCGTGAGCCACAATACTGATAATGTTACAAATATTCTTTGAAAAAATGTCAAATTCACTAACATATTCAAGGCAGGTTGAAAAATTACCTTCTTGATTTGACAATGATGACTTACAATGTCCTCTTAGAGGTAGTCCCAAAGAAGACAGCAGTTTGACTGTGGCAACAACACGTCTCAGCACTTTCCTCCAATAAGAACACGCCTTTTCAAACTGAGCCGATAACACAGAATCAGTTCTTCCAGGTAATTTACACATTTGAACGAACTTATACATAGCATTAACATGAGCTTTGGAAGTTTCATGATCAGCAATATCTCTTGCAACTGTTCTCCAATTAGAGTGCCCGTTGATGAATGTTTGTTTTCCTTTACTATGGTCAGGGAATAATTTGCAAACATAACAGTAGACTGCCTTACTGGTTTCTGAAAAAATCAACCCAATTCTCATTTCTGTCATCCCATTTTTCTTCATTCTCAGAAAATGGGACTTATGAAGACCTCTAAGTTGCTTTTGTCCTCCAACCTCATACTTTTTTCTCAAATTTTCCCTATTACCTATGTTTTTTGGTTTATTTACTAAGAAATATTCTATCATATCCAATGAAATAGGTTTTGGCCATAATGCAATGTCTTCAGGGTAGGTTTCTTCCCTTACTTTGACAAATTACCAATATTTTGTAGTTCTGTTGTCACTTCAGAGTCCATTTGTTCAACTTTTGCAGTCGTTGTGGTATCCCCACAACTCAACAAGTGATCAGATAATTCAGATTTTTCTTTGCCCATACTTTTTGATGAATGCCCACTATTCAATATTTCAAGCTTTTTAAAATAAGATGACAAACTGTCTTTTTGCTTAGCTTCGTCTTCTTTAATCAACTTTATAGTTGGCTTCCATTACTAAGCACATGCTGTTTTTGGCAGCAGTTTAATGATAGACAATGTATTTAATGAGGTTTTCTTATATGCAAATATGAGAGAAGAGGCTTTTCCTCCCCTGCTGACTGGGGGTGGCAGGGGGAAACTTGTCTTGTACCTGGATGAATATTTTTAATTACATTCTTTTTGTACAGAAATTGCATAGTTTTAAACATGTCTTTAAAAAAAAGAGATTATTTAAAAAAAATGTTGTGTCAACAGTTCTTGAGCCTTTAGGGATGTGAAAGGGTTTATATTCTTACGATGACTGGGGACTGGATTCAATGACCCAAGGAGAGCTTGTTGAGTATTATGTTTCTATTATAGTCTTAGAGTTTGTCTATAGATGCTCTTACTCAGGACCAATTATTCCTAAATGATTCCATGTGTAGATACTCTGGAAATCTTGGAAAAAATTATCTTGTTTAGCTTTAAACCAATTTTGGTTGTTCAAAATGTTTTACTTAAGCAAATACAGTTTTCATAAGCTCACACCATGTATAAATTGAAAGCAGTTTTCACTAGAACAGGGGTAGGGAACCTTTTCCAGCTGTGAGCCAGAATGACTCACTCTGGGTTGGAGGTAGCCATGGCCTAGAACCCTGCTGCTACTACTGCTGGTCTCCATGGCAGAAAGGAGACAGTGCTTGCAGTTAGTGCTCATCTCCACAGCAGCACAGAGAGAGTATCTATAGCTGAAGTGCCTAGGTTGCATGCTGCTAAAGTACCATGTCCATGAGCCAGATCCAGAGGATCTGCATGCTGAATCTGGCCTACCAGCCATGGCACTACAACACTTAGAGACATTTCTCTTTTAATGGCCTGTGATCCACAGAAAATGAAACTAAATACTCACTTGGAGCCTTCTGTGCTTCATTGCTGCTCTCTTTTATGGCAAGGCCAGGAAATATCAAAGTGCATCCTTATTTAAATATTTTTAATTTAGGCAAATAGGAAGAAACACAGCATATTCACCTGATGAGCAAGGGAGGATATTGTGAAGACTGCTGTATGTCTAGGCCAGGGGTGGGCAATTATTTGGGCCCTATATGCCACCTAGGAAGTTTTGGGAATCTATCATGGGCTGGGTCAGCACCTCCCCCACTCCTGCAACAGCTCACCAAATGTCCTTATGTGAGATGAGGTTGTGGGTGGGTGGGGAGGTGGAGTGGGCAGCAGCTTCAGTAGGGGCAGCATAGCCAGGGCCCCACCACCACCACCGCTGCCTCTGGGCCACTCTTCTACACCAAGGAAGAACTTGAGCAGACACCCTGATCCCCAGTGGGAACTTGCTGGCTGCATCCACAGCTAATGCCAGTGCCTACCTAGTGTTGCTTCCAATGCACGGGCTGGGAGCTGTCGTAAGCTGTGGGAATGTGTTGTAGGTGTGGAACGGTTCAGATGGGGAGAGAGGGAAGGAGGGAGGGACAAAGAGAGCCAGAGATAGATAGATTGACAGAGGCAACCCTGCCCACCCCGTCCATGATGAGTGGTGGTGGCCAGTGCTGAGCACCAGGAAAAAGCAGGACCTGTCAGCCAGAGTGCCAGCTGCCAAGCCCCGCTTTTTCCAGGCACCCAGCACTGGCTGCCACTGCTTACTGTGGGCAGGTTGTGGGCAGGGCCGGCTCTCTCTGTCTCCCCCTCCCTCTTACTCCCTACCTGAACCATCCTGCACCTACAGCATGTCTCTGCAGCTTACACCAGCTCCTGGCCTATATGCCTGAAGCAGTGTCTGGCAGATGCCAGCATCCACTGTGGTCACAGCCAGCAGGTTCCTATTGGGGATCAGAGCATCTACCCAAGTCCACAAGTGTTGCTGCTGCATCAGCTGCAATCCTGGGCAGTTGCTCCAATTGCCAGCAGGAATCTGCCTGCACTGTCCATAGCTGATGCTGGCGCACGCACGGTGCTGCTTCTGGCATGCTGGGTGGGAGCTGGTATGAGCTGCAGGTGGGGTCTGGACATGCCCCCTCCTCAGCATGACACAGCAGAGCTGCTGGCTCCCTGGCTCATGACTTTGCAGCTACCCACCTGTGGGCCAGATCTGGCCTGCGGGCCATATTTTACCCACTCCTGGTTTAGACCATTGATTAATAACCAGGGTGCTCCAGCACCCTGGGCTATCATGAGAACCTTTTAAGTGTGCCTCACAATATCAGCACAGGCAGGTGAACAAACACATACATGATTCACACGATAAACCCAGAAATTTAAAGTAGGACTCTAGTATCAAAATATTCACCAGTTATGGTCTTCCTAAGTTCTTTGCAACAGAATAATTGCTCTATTACTTCTCCATCATCAAAAGACAAGTAAAAGTGAAGAGGCATTTTGGGTGCCTTGAATGTAATGAGAGATGCCTGGAGTCTAAAAAGGTTGACAACCACTGGTCTGGACACTGTGCAGAGATGGTATAGTTAGTATTTCTGTTTGAAGATCTTTGGAAGTGGGCACAATAGTATGTGTGTTTGAGGACTGGGGAGCACTTACCTTGGAGACAGAGTTTCTAAAGCAAACATATGGTAGTATGAGTCCTGGCTCTCTCAACAGGCAGTAACACCTCCTCAGAGCTTGAGCAGGTAATGGACAAAAACCTACTCCACAGTACTGCTGTTATTTTTGTCTGCCCTAACATGACTGGTATGACATTATCTGCCACCCACCAGGGGCTACACTTTAATTCACTGTGGCAGAAGTAAAACCAGCATTAAACTTGCGCTCACTTTGCTTACTGGTGGATTTGCAATAACAGGACTGCTTAAACTAATTAGCTATTTGTACAACATCCCACAGGTTCAATAGCTTCTGCTAAGCTCATGTATATATATCAAAAGAAAATTTCTCTCTACAGAAATGTGAACATATCTAGCTATTCTTTTCTCTGAACTTTTTCCAGACCAGAATTAATAAGAAAAGGAATATCTTGAAATGGCTGATGCATATCTCTTTGTTGTGTACTGGGGACCATTGGAAAAATATAGCACCAAGCAATGTATCTTCGTTTTGTTGCTGTATATTCTGTTTTTCATCATACAAAATCATCCAAGAATTCACCCTGTTTGCCAGACATGACCCCTAATACTTATATTGCTCCGTTATTCTGGTTTAGATTCCTGAAGCTGCGGCTTCCTACTAGAATATGAATTATTAGTAACTGCACCTACAAATTGCACCTACTGCAAATTAACACAATTATAAAAACAAATACTCCCTTTGTCCCACTCACTGCCTTTTTTTTTTAGATTGGTCTTACCTTTACATGAGAGGACTATGATTATGGGGCCTCTAGCCACTACAGGAAAACAAAATAAATTAACAGCAGAACTAGCAACTTTTATTTCCTAAATAAGATCTGAAATGTAGAGATTCCCAAAAGCAAGGAGACTCAGAACTTGGCTCTTACACACTGGCCTCTGAAAGTCTAGCTACACACATCTGAACAGTTAAACAAAATCTGATCCGATTTTCTCTGGATGCAGAAATAAACAAGGCAGGTTTGAGAAAGTAGTTCTCACTTTCACCAAAAAAGGGAACTAGTAAAGCATCTTGGAGGAAAACCTCACAATAAACTACTTCTGATTAAGATACAGATGGAGGAGGGCTCAAATCTCTTATGATATAAACGGGGAAAACTGTTGAAGTCTGTGGAGTTGTGATCATTTATACCAGCAGAGTATTTGGCTCCCCATGCTCTACATGATATTGCTTGGGAACTCCCACCAGTGCAGTATTGTAGTATTAGTCTGTAGTTAGCTGAGCTGTTCCGTGTCATTAACTTAGGACATGGGCAGACAAAGTTCTTTGGGTGAATCTGATATCTTTTATTAGACCAACTTAAGTAGTTGGAAAAAAAAAAAACTACTTTTTTCCAATTACATGCACTGAACACCACTTTCTCTGTCTCAGCTCTGAGGATTCCTGTGTCCCTCTCTGCCTAGATTCTCCTCTCAGATGTGTTTTTCTTCATCTCCATGCATTCATGTACTTGAATTCTCAAAGGTCATTCAGTCCAAAGCCTTTGTCAGAAACAAAATGACGAGAAGACTTTATTAAAATTAAAATATCTCACAACAAACTGTGGTAGTAACAAGATGTGCTCTAAACTTTCCTGTTTGGTCACGCTGCTTTTATTGCTTCCAGTCCCGTCTCCCTCAATTCTGTACCAGTCTGTGTCCCTACATTTCCCACGTAGAGGCTAGGCTTGCTTTCATATTAGTCTGTTAAGTATGAACACACTCTTGGAACATTGCTAATGGAAACCAAATTTCTGAATACAATGACAGGTGAGAGTCAAGCGTTAGGTAAGATGTGTGCTTTTCCACTGATGGTTAATGGTTAATCTTTAACAATTAGAAGAGCTTTAGATAAGTTTGTAAGAAGCAGTCTATTTTTTAAAACACTCGAGGGTGTGCAAACAGCATAAAATATGGAAAGTAGCTAAACTAGATAGAAAACAATGAGAAGCAATGTGAGCAGAATGGAGTCTCTCTCTACAAATTCCTCCTATTTTCCTGGATTTGTTTTAAAGGCTGAGTCAAGAAATAGCAGAAGATTTAGTAGAAAAACTCAGCTGCTCCAGAGCTTTGCTCCAGGTCACTGATAAGAGGAAAGGCAAAGGGACTGTAAACTACCTTTGCATTCATTTTTCTCAACCTCCAGGAATTACGTGCATCTGTTTGCACACAACCATCATTTAAAGTAGCCTTAAGCAGGTCCAATTTCTCCCAACTTTGATAGCTCCAAATGGGCTGAGTGACAGGGCAGCTTAGGACACCAAGACTCTGTACACCAGTTTCCCTGACCTTGTCCTCCGTGCTAAGGGACAATTCTGGGGGCAGATGAAACTGCTTGAGCTGTTTCTGTTTGCGTAAACAAAGAAGAATGAGGGCAGTGCCATTGTTGAAGCTTCCAGGCTGAAATAGCTGTGTGAATGTGTCTGTGTGTTCATACATATGTGCAAAGGACCTTAACTTGGTAGCACCATGCCTTGCATATCTGCTCTACCTAAAATCTGATTACTTTTGCATCATTGCAAGAACAGTATTTCTAAATTACTTGTGCTTCTTTCTGTTAAATAACTTATACAAATCAGTCCACAAATAGGAGTGTAAAATGTTTTATAATGGTGCTCAAAATAACTTTTTGTTTTGTTTCCAATTTGTAGGTGAATATTTATTGAAATAAACTAATTAAACATGCAAGTATAGTCATCATTTTTTCAAGGCATATTTGCTGTGATTACAAGTCAATAGCTTGCCTCACAGTACTAATAAAAAGCCACAGGCCCTGATGAAATGAAACATGATTTATAGGTGAGGAGGTGATAAGGAATGATAAACCAGAAATTACTGTACTCAGTGGCTAAGGTATATATGTGGATAATTAGAAAAATCCTTCCGCAAACTTCTTTTAAAAGAATACATCCACAAGCAGGATGCTACCATCTCTAACAACCCTCCTGCCACAACTGAGAAAACACACAATAATAAACCATGGGACTAACCACACATTGGACTACTACATTGAGTGTTTCAGGAAGAAAACTAACAGCAAAATGCTCAATAAAAACCAGGACCTCAGTAACCTCTCTCCCTCAAAGAGAAAAGACATATAGATCCAACAGCAAAATAGTAATTAACTAGTATTATACTAATGCTTGTTTAATGAGTATTAGCTAAAGTGCTGCCACCATTTTAAGTGTGGGGATGCTGATATATGACACACAGAGGCTGGCTGAAGTGTGCTAATTAGCATACTCCAGCAAACTACATTAATTGAGCCTGCTTCATCGCACTAGCCTCCTGGCATACCTACAAGCATAAATTATGTTTTACCCAACTCCTGAATTCTTTCCACACAGGAAAGATGAGAATGACCCTCATCACCTTTGACAGGCCTTGATCTCCCAGTAATCAGCTGCTTTTCTTCTGCTAATTGTGTCTCTCCTACCCCTGTTTCAGGGGTGTACTTGGTAGCTGTGTTGGTCTGAGACAAAAAGACATACAACAAACTAGAACTCTTGGTTCCAAAATGATACTTTTTATTAGACCAACTGGAAAATGGCAAGAAAACTGTCCTTTTCTGCAAGCTTTCGGGATCAAAGTCCCTTCGTCAGGCTCTGGGAAAAGTGTAGATGGTACAAGATGGTAAAATTCCTCATAGGCAGGAAATAAACTTCATTTTTGCACAGAGGGAGCTGAAGATGGAAGGCTGTCCCTCTGGGTCCATGAGAGTGTCTTTGTGAGCTGTGTTGAGTAGCTCTTTGATGTGTTGATCAGGTAGAATTCCTTCCCTGGAGGTGTCAGATGGCAGGCAGGGAGGTAACAAAACTTCCATGTTGTTCTGAATGAAGTTTAAAATCCACAATTGGCTAAAATTTGGCATCTTTCATGTTTCAGGGGTATACTTGGTAGCCCTTTTGGTCTGAGACAAAAAGGCATACAAAAAACTGCTACCCCTGAGAATTTTCTCACCCCCTTCCTGCTGAGTTTCCCTGTGCTGTGCCAGACTTCCCGTGATCACTCAGAGACTTCAGGAAGAACATCTTACATTCAAAAGCTTATATAACTTTATCCCAGCTACACATTTTGTCCAATAAAGATATCACCCTAAGAAATCCTTGCCTCCCACATAATTTCTGGACCATCACAGCTACAATATCGCTTTCTTACTCTAAGGTATTTATTAAGCATGATTAAATGTCTAAATAATTTGTTGTATTCATAATGCTAGAAATAGGTTTTAAACATAATTGAGACACCACAGGTGTGGAGGACCAGTTTAGAGAATGCTTGATAAATGACAGACAAGTGTAAGACAAGCAGCCAAAATAAGGCACTTAAGAGTAGTTAAATACACCAGAAAAGATGCGATAACAGAGCGGACAGAATGGTGGGGTGAGGTCAGCAGCGCTGATCTCGCCTCCCCTCCCCTCCTGTTCCCTGCAGGTGGCCATGTTGGAGGGGGGGGGGGGGCAGGCCAAGGGAGCTGGCCTGGCGCCCCCACTTGCTTCTTGGAGGTGGTGGTAGTGGCGCGGAGGGGAGCAGAGTTGGGACGCTGCAGGTGGTGGGCAGGCCACCAGTGCTGGCCTTGGCCCGTTCCTCCCGCCTTCCATCATTGCCACCTGCAGGGCCAATGTGGTGGCGGTGGGGGAGGACTGGGCCCGATGTGGGGGAGGGTTTGGAACAGGCATGCGGCGGTGGCAGGGGTGGGCACAGTAGGCCCGGCCTGAAGCGGCGGTGGTGGGGGGAGGGGAGGAGCAGTCTTGGGCCTAATGTGGGGTGGGGGCAGGAGGAGCTGGCCCACCACAGCGGGCTAGGAAGCGAGGAAGCAGGCCTGGGTGGGGTGCAGATATAGGGCTCTGTCCCTGCCTGCTCCCCCTCCCCTTTCATTCTTGATGGGCAATTGGCTAGTATTCTCACTAAAATTGATAAAAATACCAATCTGAAGATATTCATTTATTATGCAAAAATTAATTAAAATGGGTGTACTTTGAATAGGAAAAATTTAAAATATTTTTAAATGGTAACTGTAGCAGAGCACTGTTGGTGCCTGCCCCTTTAAGGTCTGGGTCAGGCATCCCGGCCTGATGGTGGCTGCCATTTTGAGAACCTGGTATATAAAGGCTGCAGTCTGATGCTCCCAGCTGAGGTAGAAACATTGCCTAGCTGAGCTGCAGCAGGAACAACCCAGGAGGCAAGGGCAAGAGCTTATGGGGATGGCTAGGAGGCTTTTGGTCCTAGGCATGACCAAAAACTGCACCCTGCTAGTGGGGCTAGGAGCAGGAGCTCCAGTGCCGGGCAAGGCAGAAAATAAAGAAGGAAGCTGGAAAAACCCCGGGACCAGTAGCCTCCAAGGAGAAGGGGGAAACGCTGGTCCTCCTTACAGCATCCAAACAGGTGGGACGGTGGAGGGACCCAGGGTGCGCGAAGAGATGCCGCAGGGGGAGGGACAACATTGTGAAGGCCCAGAGAGAGGGCTGCAGGGTCGTGGAATTCCAGAGAGAGAGGGTGACAATACCGAAGGGCCCAGAGAGAGGGTGACGATGTTGGAAGGCCCCGAGGGAGGGCCACCATAGCCAGGGCGGTAGGGACCAAGCCGCAGAGCTAGGCGAGCCAGAAAGGACCCTATCGGTCAAATAGGAGCACGGAAGGGCTATCTTGGGTCCACAAGGAGGCACGGTGTTGGTGGTGGTTTTCTTGCGTTTCTTGGTTGTTTTTTTTTCCTCTTTGGCTAGAGAGAGTATTTTGTGTTTCCCTGTACTGGAAGGGGTTGAGGAAGGGTGAGGTAAGAAAAGTGGGAAGAGGAGCCAAGCACTTGTTGTTTGAGAGAAGTTCGTGGAGTACAAGATTGGCTGCAGAATCAACAGTGACCCGCCAGGCTGGGTACAGGGCGAGGCAGAGGGGAGGTGGAGCCTCGTGGAAGACCGCCGAAGGAGCAGGTGGCTAACGAGGGTAACCACGCAGTACTAAGCCTCCCCGACTGAAGGAGATTCAAAGTCATGGCAGGAGAGAAGGGGGCGATCTGCGTCGCGTGTGAAGACCTCCCCGTAAGACCACCTGCGACGGCAGGGCGGATCCCGGTGAGCACTCGAACTAGAGAAGCACGGAACAAGATGTTATAGGCCAGGCGAGTGCACATTTATAACTCCGACAATATAAGACCTGAAACTGAGAGAAAGTATGGAGTTACCCAAAGGAAGACTGCAGAGGAAGAAAAGGAATGGGATTTGAACAGCCCTTTGCAAGAGAATAAGGGAAGAGGAAGGCACATCAAAAAAATGCTGAAACAGTGAGGAGAGAACTAGGAAGGAATTGGGCAGGGTGGATTTAAATCAAATCAAATTGATTTAAATCACGATTTAAATCAGTTTAAATCACTGGCCAGGAAGCCTCAATTACATTTTTTTTGGTACAAAAAGTGCAGTCTTGTTGTTTGCTATCCCTTATTCATTTAACTTCTTGAAACACTGCACTTTTAGAGAAAGGTAAGAGCTTGACTGCGTGTACACAGCTTGCAGAGAGACAATCGGGATGATGGGTGGGTAGTCAGGTCTGTTCTCTCTCATCTCCATTTACTGCTGTTAACAAGGGTGTTATCTCTGGAGACAATGAACTCTCCCTGTGCCTGAAGAAAGGTGTTTGTACCCAAAAACTTGCAAATAACATTTTTATCAACTATTTAGTTGGTCTAATAAAAGATATCATATCTATCCAAAGAACCTTGTCTGCCTATGATCTCTGGAGAGACAAATCCACAGTTTGAGAACTGAAACTAAGCATCACAGAGATGCTTAATGGAATCTTTTAGACTGAGCACTGAGTCCCTTTGGGTAGAGTGGTTTTCTTTAATCTTTACTAATCTATAGAGGAGCCTCTGGGAGCCACATAAAACTGGGCCCCTAATATAGTGCATAAAAGGTTATGTGAATATATTGTCTCAAATAGTATATAATTAGTAGTTATAATCCCTATCCCATTATGATATCTTTGAGCTTTAACATATTTTAAATTAAAACTATATTTATGTTTATTTTTAAAATCATCTTAAAAAAAAGATTAAATAAAAATCTGATTTAAATAAAACATTTATGTTTTTATTTTTATTTTTTTTAATTTGTTGATTTTTATCCACCCTGGAAGCAGGTAAAGTGTGGTTTTACAAAATCAAGAGAACAAAAGATGTCAAGCAGAAGAGCATAACCAAGTTGTGGAGGGATAAGAAATATAGCATATTTATAGCATGAACACAGCATGTTGAGACTTGGCCAAGAAAAATCATGAGAAACCTTGGGTGAGAATGAATTAGGTGTCCTTGAGAGGGTGGAAACCAGAACAGCAATAATTATGAAGAAAGAATCGAAGGCAATGGTTGTAAAGAGCTGGGTATTAAAAACTGGACTGAAGAGGAAGAGTGGTGGAGCAGTATTTTTTGTAGTCTGATTTAGCTTGTAACTAACTAGGTGAGACAAAGTATCAAAAATACAGAAAAGCTGCAGATTTTTATTATGCAGTTACAATGTGTTCATTCATTGCTAGTTCTAGCATGTTCTCCTCAGTATGGAGTAAACCCGATTTTGAAGCCCAGGGGTGTGTGCTGCTTTATGCAATACTTCAATAACAGGAAAATAAAATGAAGTTAGTATCTTCTTTGCATATAAAAGGTGCAACATCACAGGGAGTACTACAGAGAATCTGAAGGGCTCTGAAGGATTCCCATGATGATAGAAGTCTTTTAGGGCATAAATTGGCCTCTGTCATCTTCGTTCATTATCTTGAATGCCCGAGTGTCTAATTTTTTGTGCTTCTATAACTGTGTTTCTATAACTTAACTCTTTGTTGAGGATGGCTTATTGGCCTATCCCTCAGTGCCCAAACCAAAGGGCCAACAGATTGCTTCTCAGCTGGTCCTTGACTTTTGACCTGTCTGGCTTGGGTGGTCCTACCCAAAATTAAAAGTCCTCTTGCCATAGTTTGGAGTAATTAGAAAACTTGAGATCTTTCACTGCCTCAGGATGTAGTCTCTATAAAACTAACTAAAGAGGTGAGGTGTATCGGAGCACATTATGCAAACCTCGTAACTTCATTGTTGCTGTGTTCAGGCAGCAATGTAGGCTTTGAAATGTCAGTAACTGTTCCACATGTCTCATAGGTAATCGAATTAATAAGGTATAGTCATTCAATACTATTTAATTCAATGCACCTTACACTTCACTTGGAATCCATACCAGAGCAGGATTAGGCAGTTGCTCATACCATTCAGGATAGCCCTCTGCCAATGCAAATGTAGCCCATGGCACTGGGGGAGCCTGTGACAGTGCAGTGAGGGAGCTAAGGTGGGGTCAGCCCACATGCTTATTTAGAAATTTAAATATCCTGGAAATTCTCATTGGAGTGAAGCTGCAATAAACAACATATTGATTAAAATATCTGGTACATGCTAGTATCTGGAACATGCTGGCTGAACATCCTTATTAGATGTTCCTGTCAAGTTATGCATTGCATTGGACATAGGCAGTATATTCAGACTGGATGCTAGGTGTGATCCGGATTCAAACTAGGTAGAAAATTCTTGGTGGAGAGTCACTGACAAGGTGAGCCTAGTATCTTGTTGATTAGCACTGTTGGACATGTACATTTTAGAGTAGTGTGAATGAGTGTCTGCAAATTAGTGTAGTCTGGAAACAAATAGCAGCCCTGATTCTTTTATTAGAAGCTCATGTGCTCCTGCATGTTATCGCATTGAATTTAATGGAGCACCAACCAGAAACAAAGGTTAGTTTGCTTGAATCCAATTGCTGGATAAATCAGTTGATGGCTCACAAAAGCTGTGTTTTAGGAGAATACTAAAAAGTTACTGAATCAAAATCTCCAAATTTAGGAAATGACAGAATTTAAATTGCCCACTGAAGGTTTAGTTCTTCTCTTTAGAAAATTATTGTGATGGGTTTAGCTGAGTAATTACATATACTTAGCTTTTAAGGTAGAATCCCATGCACTACTATAGGCTTGGGACCAACTGGCTAAGCAGCAGCTCTGTAGAAAAGGACACGGGGGTTACAGGGGACATTTAGCTGATTATGAGTCAACAGTTTGCCTGTGTTGCCAAGAAGGCTAACAGCATACTGAATTAGTAGGACGGTTGCCAGCAGATCAAGAGAAGTAATTATTCTGTTCTATTTGGCACTGATGAGGCCACACCTGGAGCAGTATGTCCAGTTTTGGCCCCCCACTACAGAAAGTATGTGGACAAGTTGGAGAGACTCCAGCATGGAAGGCAATGAAAATGGTTAGGGGCCTGGGGCACATGACTTCTGAGAAGAAACTGGGGGAGCTGTTTTTATTTACTCTGCAGAAGAGAAGACTGAGGGTGGGGTTGGGATTTAGTAACAACCTTCAGCAAATTGAAGGGTGGTTTCCAAAGAGGATGGAGCTGACTGTTCTTAGTGGTGGTAGATTACAGAACAATGAGCAATGGTCTCAAGCTGAAGCATGAGAAGTTTAGGTTAGATATTAGGAAAAACTCTCTCACCAGGAGGGTGGTGAAACACTGGAATGGGTTACCTAGAGAAAAGTGGTGGAATCTCCATCCTTGGAAGTTTTTAAGGTCTGACTCAACAAAGCCCTGGCTAGAATGATTTAGTTGGGGATGGTCCTGGTTTAAGCAGAGTGGGGGGTGGATTAGATGACCTTCTGAGATCCCTTCCAACCCTAATTTTCTTTGATTCTATGTTTTTATATGCAATTTAATATCTTATCAAGAACACATATCAAGGACAATAAAAAGTCCTTTTTCAGGTATGTGGGGAGTTGGAAGAAAAGCAAGGATAACATTGGACCCCTGCAAAACCAAATGGGACAACTGACAACTGACACCCAGGAAAAAGCCAACATGCTTAATGGGTACTTTGTGTCAGTTTTTCACCAGCCCAAAAGGACTGCCCTCCCTAACATGATGCAGGACGGCCAGGGTGAGGGTGAATTTATACCTAGCATTGGTGTAGACCTGGTAAAGGAACATGCTTAGAGGCTGGACATCTTCAAGTCAGCTGGTCTTCACAGACTGCACCCCAAAGTACTTAAGGAGCTGGCAGGTGTCATAGCCGAGTCACTGGCAAGGATATTCGAAAACTCGTGGCACTCAGGTGAAGTACCCGAAGCTTGGAAGAAGGCCAATGTGGTGCCTATCTTCAAGAAAGGGAGGAAAGTAGATCAGGGGAACTACAGGCCAATCAACTTGACTTCAATCCCTGGAAGGATTCTGGAAAAAATTGTCAAAGAGACCATCCTAGACAAGCTGGCTGATGGCAACATCCTGCGGGACAGCCAGCACGGGTGGGTTGCAGGTAGGTCTTGTCTGGTCATAGAAAGAGATGAGATTGGTCAGGTCACACATCACCTGGACAAGGAAGAGATTGACGTCATATATCCAAACTTTAAAAAAGCCTTTGATCTGGTATCCCACGATCTCCTCTTGGAAAAATTGGCCAACTGTGGCCTTGGCTACATCACAGTCCGCTGGCTGGGGAATAGACTGCTGCCAGAGGTGGTTCAAGCACCTACTTTGCATGTCTTCAAGAGACATTTGGATGTTTATCTTGCTGGGATCCTATGACCCCAGTTGACTTCCTGCCCCTGGAGCAGGGAGCTGGACTTGAAGATCTTCCGAGGTCCCTTCCAGCCCTAAAGTCTATGAAAACTATGAAATCTATGAATTGGCTCTGAGGTCAGACCCAGAAAGTGGTAGTCGATGTAAGCGAATCGTTATGGCACTCCGTGACCAGTGGTGTCCCCCAAGGCTCCATCCTTGGACCTGTTCTCTTTAATGTCTTTGTTAACAATGTGGACACTGGTGTCAGAAGTGGACTGGCCAAGTTTGATGATGACACTAAACTTTGGGGTACAGCTTCCATACCTGAGGATAGGCTGGTGATCCAAGCTGACCTGGATAGGCTTAGCAAGTGGGCAGATATAAACCTGATGTCATTCAATATGGAAAAATTCAAGGTACTCCACCTCGGGGGGGAGAGGCAGATGACACCCACAGCATGCTTATAGGCTTGACAGTGTTACACTTGCTAGCACCACGGCCAAAAGGGACTTGGGGGGTCATGATTAACCACAAGATGAACATGAGCCACCAATGCAATGTCGTAGCTGGTAAAGTGAACAAAACTCTGGTTTGCATCCATAGATGCTTCTCAAGTAAATCTCAGGATGTCATCTTCCCACTGTACTTGGCCTTGGTGAGACTGTAGCTGGAGTACTGCATCCAATTCTGGGCTCCACAGTTTAAAAAGGATGTGGAGAAGCATGAGAGAGTCCAGAGTAGAGCCACGCACATGATCAGAGGGCAAGAGAACAGGCCTTATGAGAGGCTGAGATCCATGACTCTTCAGCCTGGAAAAGTGCAGGCTCAGGGGTGACCTGGTGGCAGCTTATAAATATATAAGAGGTGTGCATCAGGATCTGGGCGAACGCCTGTTCACCAAAGTGCCCCAAGGGATGACAAGGTCAAATGATCACAAACTCCTCCAAGACCATTTTAGGCTGGACGTAAGGAAAAACTTCTTTATGTTCCGAGTCCCCAAGGCCTGGAATAGACTCCCTCCAGAGGTGATGGAAGCACGTACTCTGGACTCTTTCAAGAAATGTTTGGACACTTATCTCGCTGGGATCCTTTGACCCCAGCTGACTTCCTGTCTCTGGGGCAGGGGACTGGACTCTATGATCTTCCAAGGTCCCTTCCAGCCCTAATGTCTATGAAATCTTGTCTTAGCACTCAGAGGCCCCAGTCAGGATTAGAGTTAATTGTGTTAGATGCTACATAAATACACAGGAGATAGTTCCTACACTTCACATAAATAGATACTAAACTAATAAGGATACATTGGGAAACTGTAAAACCTATTTTTTGCCAAGAGGATTGGTTTAAATGTGCTATAACTTTATTAATAGGTAGCAATTACATAAAACAAAACAAACATTGCCAAGGTAAACATATCAATTCTAAGGTCTACATATATTTATATAAATATGGAACACTATAGACATAATACATTCCATCACCTCAGTTACCATACTTTACATTTTATTCATTAAATAATTTTAATGTACACCATACTAGCAGAAAAAATATCTGCTAATAAAAACTGTAATTAAATTAATAAACAGCACTTGTGTTTCTTTTATATATATATATCTCCTACAATATTGGTGTTATTTCAGAACACCAGAAGGCAAATGTAATGAGCGATGTCAGGCAGTAATGACATTACATAGATATGTTTTGGAGTTTACATGCTTAAAATCTATTAATTATGGGCAAGACAAAGCACAACAACTTCAGTCTTGGCTGACATACCAGGAACTGAATTGGGAAATTCCCCAGGAGAATAAATATATGGGGGGCAGAAGCAGTAATTACCCAAGGTTGACATTTCACTGGGAGCTGCTGAACAGCCCGCGCCCCCCAAAAACACACCTCCTGAGACAGGGCACTGTTTCCTCAAGATATACCATCTGTTTTTAATAACAGGTTAGACAAACACTTAGAATGGTTAAGCCAGGGAGCTGGACTAGACAGTACTCTGAGGTCACTTCCAGCCCTACTTTTTCTGATTCTATGAAGCAAGACAATGCCCCAATAGATAGGGGTGTTCTATGCCTCTTGCAACTCCAGGCTAAAGTCATGAGCTATTGCACATTAAGCTAAAGGGCCAACAAAGGAAAACTCTGTATTTTACTTAGGTTCCCTCTCTAACAAGAGCCACTTCGTAGAGCTTGGGATGTTATGGAAGCTCTCGGAATTACTGCCCCCAGTGACTCTTTGTATTAAGCTGATTCTGAGTTCAATATGAGTATCTTCATTTAATACAGTACTACTTAGAAGCCCCTATCAGTATCTGTATCCTCTCATGTTAGGGCCTGTACTAACACACAGAAACACAGACCTGGAACCAGAACTCCCACTTAACTCCCATTTGATTAAAACACCTACATTCATTTGAAGATGTAGGCCGTGGTCCCTACCCCAAAGACTTTTTACAACGTAAACCAGCAAGTGATATGAGAAAAACTGGAGATGCATAATCAAATCTACTTTTGCAACGTTATGAAGTGCCGACAGATTCTCGTACTAGCCAACATTAATCCAATGATTTCTTCAGGCTTTGTAGCAGCAGTGTAGGAGGCAACGGCAACTGTAATTAGCTGTTGAGTAATACAAGACACTCCCCTTCCTGCCACAAAGCCTGAGAACTCTAGTTTCTGCCATATGCCTCCCACCTGTTGGTATAATTTCATTTCAACAAACTTGCACTCACCGAGGGACTTGGATCACTCTACATCCTTGATAGAGTATGTTTGCTAAAGAATAAGTAGACATGTAGGGCCAGATCCTACACTGCCTGTTAGACAGCAAGTAGATGTTTGTGCCAAAGACTGATTTTATTTCACCTAGCTAAAGTACTGACATCTGTCTGAAACACCATTAATTCATCTTTAAGATTAAGTCAAAAAATCAATGAGCAGAATCCTCCCACTTTCAGCATTAATGTTACGTCCGAGACTTAATCAGGGTGGGTTAGGATTGTACTTTACCACTTCAGCCCACACGCATGAAATGTGAAAAATTATCTGACCCATAGGCAGAATAGCTTTTTATTACTGTAAGTGCATTTTATATGGCAATGTGACTATTGACACTTACATGACCTGAACTAAATCCCATCCAAGTCCATAGAAATCATCGACTTAAGTGAGATTTAGGTCAGACCCTGAAGAATTACTTTCAGGTGGCCTGTTGGATTATGTCTTTACTATACGCTGCAGTGTACTACAAAGATACATACCCAAGACAACTTCAAATGAGGTAGCTCCAGCAGTGGAAACAGCATGGAAGTCAAGTTTGCTTATCTGCCCTACTTTTCAGACCAAAGATTACTTTGGTGAATATCCGTCATAGATGTTTTGTGTTGTTCAAAAACTTGTTTTTTCAGACTCATACTTATTTTCTAACAATAAGAACCAGCTTTAAAATTGAACATTCATTATTTTTTGGGCTACTAATGTAGTTACAGCCTTACCAAAATCACCTCCTTTCATTTTGATTAGAATTTTTCACTAATTTCAATAAAATTGTTTTCAAATTTATTAAATTAGAGCTGACTAAGGACAATACTCACAATGCCAGGGAAGCTCAGGGTCTGTTGTAATACAGACAGATGTTACCTTGCAAGGTGCCGAGTACTTTTGAAATTGGTGGAAACTTGAAAGCTCTCACTGGTTTTTCAGCTCTTGCTGCCTGGTAAATAAAAAGCCAAGAATATTTTTTTTTAATAGAGGTGGGTTTTTTATGCAATATTATCTATGTTGCAACATAAAAGTGAATAACATTGCATTCTGCCAACTCAGTTATCTTATTCTTGTTTGGACATGTTCCTGGTTTTCATCTTAATAGTACATTTGTAACAAGGAAGATCAATTTAATATACTGATTTTAATCTTTGCTAGTGCCTGTGAGAACTTACTGCAAAACTGTTCTACTGGAGTTAAAGGTATTGAATAATTTTCCCCCTCAGATGTAGCAAAATAAAAAGGTTTGTGATCTGTGGACTGGACAGATCTGAAGAACCCAGAGGAAATTTGCTCCATGGCTTAGAGGTGTGGTTTGATTTTTAAAACTGGAAAACAAACAAACAAAATACTATTCATTTAATTGTCATTGTAAGTTTCTTTCCAAACAGAATTGCAAGAAATTAAATACTACTACTACTACTACTATGGAGCCTCACATCCTTTGGCTTCTTTGCTATGTAAAATCTGAATAGTTTTAAGTATATCAAATGTACCATATCTCCCTCACCTGGCTTTACTACAAGCAGTCCTGAGAGCTTCATAACATGGAAGCTTCAAACACTTGGTAGACGTTATACTTAAAGAGGCAATTAGTTTTAAATAGTAAGGCAATTGTGTCTTAAATAGTAACCTGGCCACACATTCAGGAACTAATGACACTGCAGAAAGGGAAACCAACTACAAAATTACTACACAGATGTGTAATATTTTTGTTACCGATTTCCATTGAGCCTTAAATTGAATGTGTGGCAGAACTTCAATGGAGTCTCCAACCATCCTGGTGTGGTCCCCAGCAGCTGACCACTAGCAGCTGATTGTCAGCTGGTTCTGGGACCACAGCAGGGATTGAACTGGCCCCAGTACAGTCTCTAGAGCTGGCTGATAATCAGCTGATCATCCACTAGCTCCTGGGACTGCACCAGGGCTGTCTGTACCAGAATCCGTTCACAGTATTCCGAGTACCTACCTGTGCATGCCCCAGTGTACCTGTTAAAGTATATAGGCTGTTTATAATGGTGGGTTGCCAGAGCTGCAGTCTTCACCAAGGGTATATAATAGTGAGGGGTCCTATAATTAAGCATAAGCTCACTTCTCATAGGAGACTGTACAAAGGAATACTTCCATCAAGAGTTGATGGCATGTTTTTCCGACATCAACCACAATAAAACTTGTCAGAAAATGTCAGTTTATTTTGTAGAAAATATTATGAGTTCAACAAACTTCTGAATTCCTGGGGGCCTACCTCTTCTTGCTACAATGACCTCCAGAGGTACCTTCCAGTCACACTTTTCTATGATTCTATGATCATCATCAGAGAAACTGACAAGATAATCATATTACTGAGAAGCTGCAGTCTGAGGAATTTCTGGTATGCAGGAAAAAACAATACTAAAAAAGTCCAAAACCAAATCCATCTGCCCAGCTTTTTGTTAACTCTACTTAGAACTCAAATGAGGAAAAAAGAGTATTATCATTAAGGTATCCTTCACTGTAGAAGTACCTGTAGTGAAATCAGTTCTTTTCAGGTAAATGGCATTCTTTCAGAACTGATGCAACTCTTCTTTTGTAATTTGATCTGAGGTTCCAAACTCTTACTTGTTCCCTGACTGTGGGCCAGAGAGAGGAGTCCAGTTGCATTTACACCATTCCCTTTCCTGCACTATCACTTTATACTGTTTAGGAATGTTAAGAAAATAGATGATGGGAGCGCTGAGAAAAATCCTATAGGGAAGTCCTTTCCTGGGGATCTAGGAAGAAGCCTTGTAACAGACTGTAATGTCATAGCACGAACTACTGTTCCCAGAAGGCTACTGGGCAAGAGAGGAAGTAGAGAACTGAGACTGCATGTGAAATAGCTCAGCAGTTGGAGGAAGGCAAGAGGCAGTGGAGACCTCAGCGTCACCAAGTAGCACAATTCCACAGTGACCCTGCAGAACAGCAGCAGCAACCCTGAGTGGGGAGAGGAGTTTCCCTCCAGTTTGCTAGGGGAGAGACTTTGTCACTTGCTGTTACTAGAGGCTGTACTGCCTTTAGGGAGGCACCACCTTTTGGGGTCCTTGCTCAGGACTGCTGCTGCTCAGGGCCACTTCTGCTCTGCCACTCAGGGGTTATTGCTGCAACTTCAAGGAGTGCCACTTGGGTCTGTGTCACTTGCTGCCTCTCGGGATCACTGCTTGCTGCCACACTAAAAGAGCTGCAGGTATCACTGCTGCTCAGTGGGGATTGCTACTGCCAGTTTAAGTGCACTTCTTGGGTCTCCACTGCCTCTCACCGTGCTCCAACTGCCAAGCTATTTTACAAGCAGTCCCAGCTCTCCTCCACTTCCTCTTCTCCAGCAGCCTTCTGGAACTGTAGTTCATTCTACAACATTACAGTTGAAGAGTGCATTTTCTTCCTTTCCAAACTTCTTCCCAGAAGTGCTCTTCAGAAGTGCCAGGTTGCAGGGAACCCCAAGGCACTTTAAAAGAGCCCTGTTCTCCAGCTCTTGAAGTGTCAGAACAAGGCAAAAATTTGCCAGGTTTGGGGGAACCCTGCCCTTGGGACAGGGCATGGGGAAGCCCAGGGTCTTTGTTGGGGAACCGGGGCTGTTCCCTGCCAGATCTTGGAGATCAGGCCCACGGCAGCTCTAATCATGTGATCATCAGGATTGGCAGGACTGACACAGACAGACATCTGCGCAGCTGGGTTCTGGGAAAGTTTATGCCCTGTCCCTAAAATAGTGTGACTTGCCATGCATATCTGACAAGGCATAACACAGTTCTGGGATGGCATGTAAAATTCCCTAACTGCACAACTGCCTTAACATCTGCCAGCAGCAACAGTCACTGTGTTGAAGAGCTTACAATCAATGAATACTGTAATCTCACACCCCCAAAAGTGACACTGACATTTTCCTTGAGCTGTGTATAAGACAAGATAGAACTGTGGCACTGGGTTAACAAAAATAAATCCTAATCAGAGTTACAGAAGCTCTGTGTTGTTAAATCAAGTTCTTACTTGAGGTCTTGAAGTATGTTGTGCTAGTCTTAAATTCTGTAGCTGGAACCTTAAGAGACTGCTTGGAAAATGTTTTCAGTAAACAGTTTTCAGCCCTGAGAGTTGCAGAGAAGTTTGAAAACATTAATTCAAACATGAAGGCAAAAAAAAATGAACAGAAAAATAAACCCATCCTTCATCTGCCTGAAAAGCATGACCTCTGAATGTTTGGTGTTTGTCATTTGTTTACAGAACTTTTTACCTTCCAAAATTGTGTTCCTGCTTGAATCCCGATTGACTCAGCTTCCTCTAACTTGTTCTGCTGGGCAGGAGAGGCCAGTCTTTAATCCAGAATATGTCTGAAATTCAGCCTCCTAATCTACAGATTACAAAACATCAGTACCAACTACCCTTCTGCTAACAGTCAGACTCTTCGGCAATATCAGAAGCCAAACCTTTCAGTCACTGCCTACTCCTATCTGTCTCAGACGGCTGGAGTCGACTTGAGGTGATCTACAAATTGCTCGGTTTTTGGGCGGGCTGGTGAATGGAGAGGCAGACAAAACGTATTGGTTGCAAAAAGGCTTTGCTTACGCCGCTAGTAGCCGCGACGCAGGTGGTCCAATCGCTTAAATAATTACACGAGTTGCTGCAGCTGGCAAAAACCCGGGCCAGCGAATCCATACACGAACCAGGCCGGCAGGAAAAAGGGGTTACGTCAAGGGATAGCGGTCGGCGACGGGGAGAAAAATCGATAGTTGATCAGGCTATTGATTTGCTCTGCCACGAGTCAGGAATTCTTTTAAGTCACTCTGCAGTGTGCTCAAAGTTCTCCAACTTGGGCGGAAGTCGCACAGAATTTTATACAGCTAACAAGCCAATCGCTAGCCGCCACGTAGGAATAATTTAGAATCGGCCAATGATAGGACACAAATTTGCGTACGAATGGCGGGAACTCTCTTGCACTGGAGTTTTCTGTTGCAACAGAAAACTTTTGCTGTGCACAGAGACTCTCATGTGGCGGGAAAAATTCCAGTGTGCCGAGGCACTTAAAATCATTGGGTTATGACATGCCCCCTTGCCGACAGCACAGCTGGAATTTTAGACACATGAACATGCCTCTAGTAAAGTTCGTTTAAGGACTCGTTGGTTTTGCGACACTTAAATAACAAATCTATATATATTAACAAATAACTTTATAGACCGGTCTCTAACAAACTATAAAATATAATAACTTGAACCTATGACAATAATTATTAATCATCAGCTGACTGGGAAACATCTACTTGAGACTCTTCCTCTATGTCAGTCGACAGAGTGTGGTCCTCAATGACATAGTTGCCACGGAACGTTCGCCTTCTTCCAGAACAGATAACTCCAACTAAAATGCTTAAAAATATTAGAAAGAAAGCTCCACCCGTTACACTACCGATAATGGTACCCCAATTGCCTTCCTGCATCGCTGTTAAGGTTAAGGCTGATGCCAAACTTGTAATGCTATTAGTTAAAGGATACCATGGAACCGTGGATGATTGTGTAGTAATAATAGAAGGATCTAATATATGGATAGTTTGTTGATCGCTTCTTTGACCAATGGAATTTGTCACCCTACAAATATAGGTTCCAGTGTACTCGTAGATTAATGGGCCGTTAAAATGTAGCGTATCACTCATGGACACTAAACCAGCAGGCCATTGTTCATCTAGCCTGGTCCAGGTGATTTTTTATAGGTGGCGGATTGGAATTAACATTGCACTTAAGCTGAACAGTTTTTCCGCCGAAAACCCAATGTCTGTCATAACCAGTTATTGATACTTCAGGGGCATATTGGATGTCTAGTACGCGAGAGTATCTTATTTCTTTGTTTAAAGCTGGGTGTTTCACAATACAAGTTATACGCCTTCCCCTCGCAAATTTAGTGGGAATGATCTTATATCGGCTTATAACTGTTACCATTCTATTTGGAAAGGAAATTGAATTATATTCCATTTTACCAAAGTCTCCTTCCCAACTTATATTTGCAGCGCGTTTCCCAGTGGCTGCTGTACAAATGGCTGCCACTGGCCACTTTCCATCATCTATTAGAGAATTTGGCCCTTTGGTAAAACTTACAGTGGGCTCAACAAGTACAGTTACAATTGTTAATGATTGTGTATTTCCCAATGGGAATGTAGTTACTTTGCATATATACTTTCCTTCATCATAGAAACTCCCATTATGCAGACTAATCGTTGCATCAATGGGTGAAGAACTTATAGACAACACCCTCCCGTGGTATTTTCTTTGAACCCCATATTCGGGATGATGCACAATAGTTTGTGCACTTTTATCATATATCTTTTCCCATGAAACTTGTATTATGGTTTCGTTCATGTTAATCATACATTTTAACGTGACATTCTTCCCCCAAACTGCTGTTATGTACGGATCAACAACAGGTCTAACTAATATACTGCAGCAGAAATGAGAGAGGAGCAGTGCCAGAGCGAGTTCTGGCCCGGCGGACATTCGCTGCCTCGGTGCCCCCTCCATAGCCGTTACTTCGTTGACTCGAAGGAACCGCAGTTGGGTGCTTGACGGATCTCACAATCAAGCGGCTGTAGATTACTGCTTTGTTGAGGACAGGCCTGTAAAGAAAGAAAACAACAACAAAACAAAACAAAAAGAGAATCGTAATTGAATTTACTATAAAGATACTAGGTGAACGTCGGAACAACGAGTCATTCAGTTGTGATGAACGATAATAGGGGGACGATCGGGCTTTTCCTCTAATAGGACAGATTAGGTATTAGGGTACTGTCCCGATCGTAGAACTATTCCCTTTGTGAACTTGTGGATGAGATTGGCGGGGGTGCGGTATTGAGACCCACACTAACTCATCTGGTTGGAATTTAGGTTCCCAAAGTAGAGGTTTTTTGACATTAGCTTCGTCCCATAACGTTTTGGTGGTGTTCAGTGAGATGAGAACTTCATGACTGAATTTAGTTCAGTTTTTAAACGTCCCTCTCCCTCTGAGACAAAGTTGTTCTTTGTATAGGCCTATGTGTCTTTCTACAACACCACTGGACTGCGGGTGGTACGGCAGATGGAGATGCCATGCTACATTGTGAAGACGAGCAAATTTGTCTAGAGCGTTAGAGTTAAAAGGGGGTCCCCCATCAGACTGAATCTCATGAGGAGGTTGCCAGGTGGCAAATACAGCAGTTAAAGCAGAAATAACAGCAGTGGCATTGCTTTTCCGTAAGGGAATGACTTGTAACTGTCTTGTTCCCAAGTCGACGACAAATAATCTTTTATTTGGCGGCTTAGACCCTGGGAGGGGTCCTAGCAGATCTACCTGCCAGACTTTTCCTGCCTGGAACTGCGAAGAGTCGAAAGCTCCGAGCTGATGTTTGGTTCGATGACACTTCTCCTTAGCACATCTCTCACAGGCCTGAGCTACCTTTTCCCAATCGCGCCGAACTCCATATCAGGCTGGCTCCTTAATGGTTTGGCGCCAATGTTGATGGCAAGCTCGCGGTCCCGGGTGACCCCAGTTTTCATGAAGCCATGTAAGGAACGGACTTACTTTAGTACCAGAGTTAGTGATAATAGGTAACACTACGTCGGTCCAAAGTGGATCTTCTAAGAGTTTATCGATGACCTCATGCACTGGGTCTGTGTCCGGACGGTGTGACTTAGTGTGCCTAACCAACGGGAGCCGTGCAAATTTAGTTAACGTTTTCCAGATGTCTTGCCAATCATCCAAATTTTCAGTGGGAAAGGCTGTACTAGTAAGAATCTTGTAAATGTACTGTGAATCGATTGCAATAATTGGAACGGGGAGCATATCGTCATGATGTGTCAGACAATGCTCCAGTACCTTGAGGAATCCTAACAATTCACATTTTGGGGCCGAATTGTCATCCAGGTAGGCTTGAAATATTTCCTTATCGTGACAAGCCTTGCAATAGTACCCATAACCTCCGCCATGTCGGGAGGTTCCATCTGAAACCATCCATGCCGGGGCAGAGGTTCCATACAGTGTAGGGACCTTTTCCTCATCTCCTGGGCTAGGATTGGGCGTCCTATCTTCAAACTTCCAGCAGTGCCAGTTGTAATGGTGGGTAAGCACCAACGTATTCCATGTTTTAGGCTCCCCCTGAAAATGTGGGTCGACTTTTTCCGCATCCAGCAAGGGTAATAATGTGGCACCGGGAGCACGTAGTGTCCCATGCCCCCTTGCTAATGGCTCTACTAGTTGTCCGGCTAGGAGGATTTTCCCTATAGCTCCATACCGGTGTTGTGCCACTTGAAGCGTCTTATGGGCAGTGTATACTAGCTCATCGCGAGGGTTGTGCATGACAGCCCACACATGGTTTGTGGTGAACCCAAGGGTTACAATTAATGGCTCGCCAAGATCAATTGCGTGGAGCTGTGTGTTTTTAACCGTGGCTAACAAACGAAGTAGGTTCCGCTGATCTCCTTCCGTCCAAGGTGTGGATTTTCGGGATTTGTCACGGATCTGTTGCTGTAATTTAGTAAGGGGCGCCAAATGACTGGGTTCAACATAATGCCGGTAACAGTTTAAGTGACCTAAAAGCTGTTGAAAGTGTCTCTTAGTAACAGGGAGGAATGTCCTTAATGGATCAATGTTAGGACCATCGTGTGAGATTCCATGTTGGATGGAACCAACATATCGGGTGCCGAGGAACATGATGTCATCTACAGGATGTAGGCATGACTTTTCCTCGTTGATCATCCATCCTTCACTCTGAAGGTGAGCAACTAGTTGGTTAACTATATTAATAACGACGGAACTATCACGACCCATGATAGCAATGTCATCGACATAACTCCAGATTCTTAATTCCTCCTCTGGGGGAAGAGAATGTGAGGCATGAAAATTCTTCAGGGTATTGTTCATGGCACCAGTAGCCAGTGATGGTGCGTTGCGATACCCCTGCGGGCAAACTGTCCATCTGTACATAGTGCCATCAATGCACATATTTAGTACTCCTTCAGGGTCAGTTATCAGAATTGAAAAGAACATGTTTTTCAAATCCAGTGTGACCCCGACCCACTTACTTTGCTGGAATTGAGCCATCTCGAACATGCATTGTGGTAGAGTAGAAGGATTAGGTTGTTGAAGTACTTGACATCTTTTGTTGACCTCCCTATAATCGACGACTAGCCGGGCTTTGTTGGGTTTTCCAGGTTTCGCGACTCCCCACCCCGGTGACAGGTAGGTGCTAGCAGTTACGGTTTTAATACAACCTCGTTGCTCGAGTCGCCGCAGGAGGTCAGTAAGGGACTTCTTTAGGGGATCCTTGGTTGGGATTGGTCGATACCGCCAGGCAGAGATGTTACGAAGCATTGGTTGATGCCAATCCTGTTCTGGGATAATAATGGGTAACACTTGTAGCACTTGTTCTTTAAGGTCAAGCGCCTTAATCCCCGGGATTCCTAGAATGTTGATGCCCCCTAACGGCCTCTAGAGCGTATCGATGACCTTGGACTAAGAATTTGACTTTTGTTGCGACTGTAATAGCGTTAAGTCCTTGTACCTTAATCGTTTTGGTGGTTTTCTGGTGGGGTATCGTTGAAGTACATTAACTTGAGCTCCAGTATCGAGGAGGAAGAGCACTCGTTGTTGGTCATCTGGATCAGCAGGGTCATAGACAGTAAGTTCGGTGTAAGGACGAGGGTCAGTGGGGTCAGGTTTGAGTTGGAGAAGGCCGTCGGCAGAGCCAACGGCCATTACTCGTTTTTTGGTTGGTCCCCAAATTTGAATCCCAGTGTGTCAGCTAGGCAATGTTGACTCTTTTCCCCCAAAATACACAGTTGAGGTTTCGTGAGTTCAGAATGACTGAGAAGGAACCTGAACATGTTCCTTTCCTCCAATGTTCTTTGAGGTGACCACCATAGCTCTCACCGGTGGTTAAATTCTTGACGTCTCGGTGCTTCAACTGGGTACGCCGAAGATCCGTCTTTTACATCATTAGAAATTCCTTCACTTCGTTTCATGAGCGCCTGTAGACGCAGGAGATGGCCCAAGAGATTTCCCACTGGCTGACCCGCCATCGGGTTCAGAAGTCGGAGCGTAACAGCATTTGTCCCTCCATGTACCTCTACACAGGCGTCTATAGCTTCCAGAGGCATTGGAATTGCTCTGGGGTCTGATAGGTAGCGATGAGCCCATCTCTCTTTGCGTTGGGCTGCCGTTAGCCCCATCGGATTCGCTCTTGGGCTCCATGAAAGATATGACACCCCAATTATGGCCAAGAGAAGTTGTTCCTCAGTGGCCTTCTGTGGGTGACCCTCATGCCAGGCGTGGAATTTGTGGGTTACCTGTCCCACTACAAGCGCCGGGAGTGAGATGGGCCAGTGTATACTGTCCGTGACCACGTTCAGATCAGTAGCACGCCCTCCGCTCCACACCGCTTGTCGGGTCAGGGCACTTGCTTCTTCCTTGTCTAAGATGTCAGATCTGAATTCTACTATTAGTCGCCCCAGCCAAATGGCCAAAGTCTCTTCTGGTTTTATTTTAGATTCCCTGCAAAGTTCCTGTATTTCTGGTTGGGTGCGTGTGCGAGAGGTAACAGTGGTACGCGTGATACCTTCTTCATCTGCAACACTCTTCATCACAGCTATCGGGTGAGCTGCGGCAGAGAGAGAGTTAAATTCATCAGGCGGGAGTGCTGGATACATCCCTCCTCCCATTGCCCCCTCCCCGTGGCAAGGAGGCGGGGCCGTTGGGAACGGCGTCACCTCAGGGGGCGGGGTTGTTAGGCGGATTTCTGCCGGTTCTTCTGAAGCTCCGCCCCTCTTTTCCGGGTTCCCCGGACAGCTCGCGTTTCTTTCGGCACCATTTTCTATCAGCGGCCTCATGCGGCCGGCACTATTGATAAGCGTCGCTCTGGAGTTCTCTGCCATCCGCTCCAGCGACTCCTTGCCCACCGTATGCAGTTGAACCTCCAAATTTACATATTCCCTTAGTAGACCCGCTACTGAACGGAACAACACATTCATCATTTTTCCCTTTTTCTACTTGGTTAAACCCCATCTGGGCACGTGACGGCCCCTGGTCTCCAGGTCCTCCCGGAGCTGAACGAGGAGCTCATGTCCCCGCGACCCAGGCACCAAATCCGGACAGTTGAACCAGTCTGTTGGGGTGGGTTCCCCTCCTTCCCTCAGGTATCAGGTGCATTGAGCAAACTCCTGAGCGGGGGGGTCAGCTTTTCTGCCTTCCGCGCCTTCACCCCGGCTAGGGATATGGCCGATGTTTCCTCCGGGGGTCGATAGTAGACCCGGTCGCTCCCCATTATACACCCGAACTCCCCAAGGGACAGCTTTGTTCTCCACTCTTTTATGACCGCTTCTTCTTTCTTTACGGAGAAGTAGCCGTCAATATTTCGTTCATCCCCTTCTACCGCCTGGTGGTAGGCGATATGCGCCCATAGATCGTTTGCATTTTTCACGCAGCGGATCCCGGTGCGCCAAGGGCAGCACCCAATTAGGTTCGTCTCCATCACCGTGCCCTTAAATCCCATCTTCGTCGCCATGTCTCAGACGGCCGGAGCCGACTTGAGGTGATCTACAAATTGCTCGGTTTTTGGGCGGGCTGGTGAATGGAAAGGCAGACAAAACGTATTGGTTGCAAAAAGGCTTTACTTACGCCGCTAGTAGCCACGACGCAGGTGGTCCGATAGCTTAAATAATTACATGAGTTGCTCCAGCTGGCAAAAACCCGGGCCAGCGAATCCGTACATGAACCAGGCCGGCAGGAAAAAGGGGTTACGTCAAGGGATAGCGTTCGGCGATGGGGAGAAAAATTGATAGTTGATCAGGCTATCGATTTGCTCTGCCACGAGTCAGGAATTCTTTTAAGTCACTCTGCAGTGTGCTCAAAGTTCTCTGACTTGGGTGGAAGTCGCACAGAATTTTATACAGCTAACAAGTCAATCGCTAGCCGCCACGTAGGAATAATTTAGAATCGGCCAATGATAGGACACAAATTTACATACGAATGGCGGGAACTCTCTTGCACCGGAGTTTTCTGTTGCAACAGAAAACTTTTGCTGTGCACAGAGACTCTCATGTGGTGGGAAAAATTCCATCGTGCCGAGGCACTTAAAATCACTGGGTTATGACACTATCCAGGAATTCTTCCCTCTCCCACTGGGAGTTTTGATGCAAGACAGGATACTAATGGATCTTATGACCATATTTACAGGGTCATTTATTTATTTATGCAATTCATATGCTGCCCTTCCCAACAAAGGATCAGGGCAGTTTACAGCAAGAGAAACAAACGTAAAAGGGCAAGTAGAAGTAATAAAACAAAATTAAAAAAATGAAACAAAATAAAGTAGAGACCCACTAAGCAACACCATGGACCCATTTTGACTACTAAATAGCTGCCCAAACAAAGTTCTTTCAGTGCTTCCAAAAGTGCAGAGTCCAGGCTCAAGCGGGCCTCAAGAAGAGAACTGTAGAGCTAAGGAGTGACTGTAGAGACTTCTGCTGTGTCTAATTTAATTTGTACACACCTGGAATTAACTCAGGTACTAAACTCATGGGGTTCATAGAAGCATCTAGACAGATACTCCCAATCTTGCCTCGTCCAGAGCTGGATCCTATAACTGTACCTGTCGAGAAGCTTCTGTGAGACTGAGAGGCTCCCAAAAAACTGTGCCCAAAGTATCGGGGTAGGTGATGATGAAAACATGAAAATTTAATATTATTTTAAAATATGGCAAGAAGAGAGAGCAAATGTGAAAACAGTATAGTTGTAACTTTATGGAAAAAATTGTTTCTGAAAGGCTGAGTTTCTAGAAGAACGGAACAGAGCAGCTAATGACAATAAATACTTGTCTGATTCTGTAGATAAAGTCCTTCTTCATGAATACAGAACATGACTTATCAATTTTATATCAACAACTCATTGAAATTCATCCTTCGTCATCACTGCTGCTCCATGCATCTTCATAGGCTGGATTTAAGCTTTGTAGAGGTAGAGACTAAAAAAAATAAAATAAAAAAAAAAAATTAAAAAACCCCCTCTCAGTCTCCTTCATTAAAACTGTGAGAAGAAATGCATTTAAGAATAAATACAAAGGCACCATGTTAGTAATTTCTTACACTACTTTTTGCAAACAATTATTCTCTCTACTTTTCACTGCATATTTTGTAAACAGTTCTTTGTCCACCTTGCAAATTAACAGTGTACTAGAACCGTAAATTACAACTGAAAGCAATATCCTGCATATGGGTGCCTACTCTTTAGTCACATGATTTTTGGCACCTGGATTAGCAACACCACAAATACTCTGCCAATATAAACTATTGCCAGGCATGTCTACAAGTGCATTAATGTGCCTTTTCTAATGTGCATTAAATTTAGTACCTCCAATGTGAGGTACTAAACTCATGTGCATTAGGCTGTGCTATTGTGCAGTAGCACATTTGCACACTTTTTTTAGTGATGCTTAATGCGCAGTAGACTATTTTACTGAACATTAACTTAATGTCAGTTTTTTACTTGATGCTTTAATGTGCAGTAAAATAGTCTATTGTACATTAAAGTGCATGTGTAGATGTGCCCACTGTCTATGGTATTTTTGCTAATTAACTCATAAAGCCTTGTTTTTAACTATTTCAGGGCTCAATGACACATAGAAGATTGTCTTCATGGTGATGGCGATTCTTTAAGAACAAGCATGCTTAGAGCTAATAGACTTTTTTATGGTTTGGTGCCTGAATCAAAACTGGAAAAAAAAAAAAAAAATCAGCTCAGGTTGAGCTAAAAGACTTTATTGATTTATTTTTTTAAAAGCTTATCAATAGGGAAAGAAAAAAAAGCAAATCAATACTGTCACACTACAACCCAAAATTTCATTTTGAATCAATCCATATAGTTCTGTTCAACCCAAAATGAAATGTTTTGTTTGGCTGTTAATTATTTAACTGTTTTTAAAACTTAAAAAAATATATCGTACATTTGGGTTATTTTTAAATGAAAAGAAGACACTTCATCTTGAAAATGACAGAATGTTTTTGCTTCCAAAATCTGCCCTGCACTGCCCCTGCCATTTTTAACCTAAACTTTTTGCTGAACTTGACACCACTTCAAAGTGTCAGTCCCTCTAAACCTGCATTTATCAGCAAACATACCTACCGAAAAGAACTCATGCAGCTCTAGTGATCATAAGCAATTTATATTCATTTGGAAGATATTGTTGCTCAAACTTTACGATAGGAAGCAACAGTTAAGTTATGTACTGTAGCTAGCAGAGCAGTAAAAATATAGAAGTAGAAGCAGCTTTAACAAACACACAACACACTCTCATTCGTGACAGAAAACAAATGTCCAGTATGACATCACCTCAGAAATATATGCTGTAAAACAGGGATGTCAAACTCATCCAGCCCAGCGGGCCAGATCTGGCCTATGGGCCATACTTTAAGGCCCTTGGAGTAAAAGAAGGCCAAACTAGATTACTCTTACAATAATGTGTACTGTATTTAAAAAACAAAACAAGTATTTCAAACTTTGTGCCACAGGATTCTATGACCTGATTACAATCTGTTGTCCTATTAAAAGTTTAATAGGAATTTGGGATTAAATAGGCAACTGATTGTGTCAGAGCTGACTGTGTTTTAGGAAGATTCTTGAGCAAGCTTATTAAAAGCTTTCCTGATGTACTTCCAGATAAAAATGTTTGGGTGTGAAAACCCTGTATCCTTAATTTCCTTTGTGTATAATGTACTGCTAAATATACATGTAAAGGATCATAAACTCTGAGGGCTAAAATGTAGCATGGACTTTACACAGGTTAAAGTAAAATTTAGAGGACAGACAACAGAAACTCTTTAAATAGATGAGATGCGAGTAGCCTGCAAAAAAACTGCCAATACAAGAAACTGCAATACACTAAAGAAAATAGACACACAGCAGAAAAATAATGTATAGAGGATGTGTGCACAAGTTTCTGTGGAAATATCTTCTTTGCACAGAATTTCTAATTACCTGTAAAAAAAAGAACCTCTTCCCTCCCCCACAAAGGTAAAAATTACATGATTAAAACCACACAGACCTTTTCATTATCTTCTTCAGGAACAGGCTCTCGTAGAGCTGGCACCCAAGCTAGGATAGTGCAGTCTTTGCTACCACTATATAGTTCCTACAAGCAAGCAAGCAAAAATAACTTCTTTCGGTAACTACTGTACACTAAACTGTAAATACTTATGAAAATACGACACTGATTTCAAATTGGTTTGGAAATAAAGTAGGGGTGCAGCGATAAAGATTTTCTTGGCTGATACCTACAGCTGGTTATTAACCAGCCATATCAACCGATACGATACGATAACCAATAGTTAGTAATAAAGCTTGTTGGAGAAGCTTTAGTTCAAGTGCCCCCTCCGCCATTTATAAGTGTGGGGACACTGATACAGGAAACACAGTGGCACTTTAATTAGAGCAGCTGGAGCCAATCTAATTAAAGCACCAACCCCCGACTCCCAGAGCACATGCAAGAGTGCTCCACGCTAGTTGCAGGCACTGCCCTTCAACTAAGTTTACCATATTTCCAGTATAAAAAAAGAGGACACCTGTGGGAGGGAAGGAGGGGGAGGGGGAAGGGTTATGATTGGGGAGGGGAGGACAGTCATATGCCTGTGCCCTACCTCTGCCCCTCACTCCTAAACCACAATCCCCTGCCCCCCAGCCCTGCTGCACCCCAGCCCTACCAGTGCTCTCACTCCCCATCTGCAGCCCCTCTGTCCTTCCTAACCCTGTTGGTGCCTCTCACTCCCAAACTGCAGCCCCCGTACCCCGCAGCCCTGTTGGTGCTCCTTACTCCCAATCTGCCCACCCAGTCCTGTCGGTGCCCTTCACTCTTGACCCGCAGCCTCCTATCCCCCAGCCTTGCCGCTGCCCCTTCTTACTCCCAACCTGAAGCCCATGCCCTCCCAGCCCTGCCAGTGCCCCTCATTCCTAACCCACAGCCCCCTGCCCCCCAGCCCTGCTGCCCACGCAGCTTACAGACACATGCATGCCCACTCTCTCTCTCTCTCACCTCCAAGCAGCTGCCAGGGCCTGCGTGGAGACCACATGATTCCCCTGGCAGCCAATCACCTTGCCCCACAGTTCCCAGCCCCAAGCAGCCAAGCTGCAAGTGCCCGGAAAGAGCAGAGGCAAAAAAAAACACCTCGAACATTTGCTTGCATTTTAAAAACCTGCCCCGATAGAGGGCAGGGGGCTAAAAGGGAGAACTTCTCTGGGAAAGCCTGGATGTATGGTAACCCCACCTCAACCCCAGCCTGGAGGCAGCTGCCTGAGCCTGAGGCTGCCCAGGTCGAGATGGTCTCTGGGCCAGGCTCCCCACTAGGGGAAGAACCCTGCTGCACAGTGTGGGGAGTGGCCGCCCTAGCCCCTGCCAGGCTCTGTCCCCAGCTCCTGGGACACAGACCCTCAGGCACTGTGGCTTGAGTCAAGCCAGGCTGGGCCGGGCAGCTCAGCTCCACCTTCGCCCCCCATCCAGTCACGTTGGTGGCATTCGGCGCCCTTTACAGCACCCGCCCCCGCTCCAGCCCACAGTCCATGCCATGCCATGCCAGCACCAGGGATGCTGTGGCAGCTGCTCTGCTCCGGCCCAACTCAGCCTGCTGGTGAGGGGATGGGTGTGTATCTGGGGTCACCCTAGCTCCTGGAAGGAAACCCAGGTGTTCAGGGGCCCCAGTCTCACAGGAACCCAGGCATCATATTTTCATAGTTGGTAGGGTCAGAAGGGACCTGAGCAGATCAGCAAGTCTGACCCCCTGCCACGGGCAGGAAAGAATGCTGGAGTCAAATGACCCCGGCTAAGTGATTATCTAGCCTCCTTCTGAAGAACCCCAGGGCAGCTTCCCTAGGTAGTTGGTTCCAGATCCTAGCTGGCCTGACTGAAGTAGTACCTCCTGATATCTAGCCTGAAAGTGCCTCCTGATAGCTAGCTTCCGGGGGCCCCAGCCAGAAGGCATAATTAATTATCAGTGAACATTATCAGCTACAACAGCCAAAAAAAAAAAAGCCAACAGCAGATGATAAAAAAGTTTCAATTGTATTGGTGCCGATCCAATAGGCAACCAATATATTGGTGCACCTCTAAAATAACAACAGAGTCTTAATTTTACATTGGTGATATGATCTAGACAAGTATCAGACAACAAGACATGATATCTGAGATTTCCCTTGGGAACAGCTCACCAAAATAGCACTGTGTTACCATTAAGCAGACTTCACTGTTTAAACTTATTTCTTTTTTTCCCCCCCAAAGTGTTATTACAAGGTTCCTCAGAATAAATTTTCTTAATTTGACACTGAAATCAGTAATTCGGTAGATGTCTAGAAGGGGGTTTAGTTCCTTACTTCATTTGTTAACTTACACTTTATTTAAAATACTAACCAAATGAAAATCTAGTTGTGTTCCTTTCTAGACTGTGCTTGAGGTATGAAACTACTGGAGCAGTAAGGAGATAAAAGTAGTTTCAATCAGCTGAGGAACAAACAGCAGAAAGCCTACATCCAGTCAGTATCATGTGAATTTCTAATAGATATAAACAGATTCATTATGATAATGCCCAAGGACCAACCAGGAATGCGGCCTGTTGTGCTAGGCAGCAGTGTTCAAAACATGGCAGACAGTGCTTCCACCGAAGAGCCAAGTGTCTATCACATCTTCTATTTCTTAGCATTTTATTAAAGAGCTCCTTTAACTCATTGTTGGTTGAAGAAATTCTTGAGAAGAGAGGTAGTTAGCTGTGTTAGTCTGAAGACGCAAAAGACAGGGTAGAGCTGCATCTCACAGACTAACTATATCAGAGGTGAATAAGCTTTTGCAAGCAGTAGTTTGCTTCTTACTTAATTAGCATTTGACATGTGACAACATATCTGTAAGATAAAAAATGCCCTGCCCTTAGAATGAAATGTTCCAAGTATATTTTAAATTCAAGTCGATAACAAATTCTGCTAAAAGATAAATTTTTTTTTTTACACATACCTAGGTAGCCGCTAAAACACCTCAATAACAGGACTTTTTAAAATAGCAAGTTATTTATTGGCACCTAAAATGGTTTATCAGTCCACCTTAAATGCAAGCCTTTTTTCATAAATTATGTTCTAAAATTAGTTCCAATACAGGCTGAATTAAACTAGGGCCTGCTATTCATTCTATGGGCCTGATTTTGTAAACATCTGCATTTATACATACAAGTTGCCACACTGGCCCCTCTGGGACTATGCATATAAATAAAAATACTCATGTGCATAAATGTTTTCAGCATTGGGGCTGATAATCCTCCAAATGTTTCACAATCTGTTTCTATTTCTAAATGTATAAACAGGTCAATACTGTTTTATACCTTATATATTATGGAATCGTTTTTAAGGTCTCCCCCTCCAAAGCATCCTCTCCTTCACTGTCGGAGACAGGATACTGGACTAGATGGACAGTATAGTATTTTATGTTCTAGGTACAATGCAGTATAAGATGTTCAACATTAATTCTGGAATTTCTGAAGACAGGAATGCAAATAAGCCTTTAAATTGAGTGTTCCTTATTTTTTCTATATATTTATTCATTTGCTAGTGAGGCAGGTCACCAACTGTGCCTTGGGGAAAGATGTCACAGATATATTTGCTGCACATAAAAACAAGGAGAAAGAAATTTTCCAATTTAAGCAGCAGTTCCTGACATCACCTGTACTCATTCTGTTTGTTTACTTGAGTCACTGATTCTCAACCAGGTGCCACCAGGAGATCCTTTGAAGGATGATGAAAGTAATGTAAACAGACAAGAGGATACAGGCAGTTTCACATGTGAGAAGAGAAGCAAATAAGGGCAGGCTCAGAGTCTCCTTGCCTGGCTGCTGCCCTGCTCCTACTGCAAGGAGGTAAGCACTGAAACAAAGAAACTTTTTTAAATGGGATGCCACTCGGTTCACAATAGTTAAGGAGGGGTGCCTCAAGTCTGAAGATGGTTTAATGATATTTGGTTAAAAATTAGCAGTTCAATGTCAATAAAGCTCATGTTACATAGTTTAAGAACTGGCTGACAAACCTCCAAAAGTAGTTATAAACTGGCAATCTTGATCAATGGGCATGTTTCTGATGGGTTTGTTAAGAATCACTCAAACTCTTCAATGATCACTCTTTATAAAATTTCTGACTACAAACATTACTAAATTAATAAATAATGCTGAGAACAGAGAAGTCATATAAAGTGATCTAGACTGCTTGCTAAACTGAGTGCATTAACAAGGATTTAACGCAGTCAATTGTAAGGTCATAAATCAAGGAATGAAGAACACATCCCAGAGCCACAGAGTTGGGGAATGGTATTCTGGAAAACAGTGACTGAAAAGGATTTTAGAGTTTTAGTGGACAGACAGCAAAAACAAGCTTCCTGTTTGAAAACACTTAGTACCAAAGGACTTTTAAAATCTAGCAGAGAATGAAGCAAAGGACTCTCTGTTGTTTGAGTCTTTAAATCAAAGTTGGAAGATAAAAAGAGTAAAATAAAGAGCCTGTAGTACAGAAGAGGACAGATGAATTCAGTAGTTGTCATTCTTTTTAGACTCAAGGTACTCCTTGTTGAACCCTGGCATCTTGCATTAGACTTAAAGCATCCCTCGAAAAATGCTAATCCTTAGTTTTCACTCATGTCTTGACTATAGAAAAATAACAGAGCAATTCTTTTGTTGCAAAGAACTTAGAAAGACAGGTCAAAATGTTTTTGATATGATTTGAAATCTCCTTATCTTATGAACCACGTGTAAGTAACTGTACTAATATTGCACAATACTCCTATAAAACCTTGTAGCATTCCAGGACACCACAATACCCTGGTTGGAAATCAACGGACTAGATGATATAATGATCCCTTCTGGCCTTAAAACTCATTATTTTATATGCAATTGGTCTGGCACATTGCCTGAACATTCAAAATTCTCTCAGATACTTCACTTACCTGAAAATCAGACTGGAATACACAGCAATCAACAGTGCTGTAATGTCCTCTGAGCATAGTTATCAATTCACCAGAGTAAACTGTGTAAACAGCAATGTTACTCTCATATGGCACAAAAGCAAATTCTGGATTACAGCCACGAGAGATGGCAAATTTGATTCCTTTCCTACTTGTATTACAAACTTTCCCATAGTTCACCTGTAAAATGCAAGAGTTTGCAATTAGCCATTATTATACAATGCTTGTTTTTGCAGCTTTAAACATTAATCGTTATAATTTATGGGTCATTCACCACTAAATCATTATTATGCAAGCAGCTGATATTTTGGCTGCACCACTGGCTTTCAACTTGAGAGCATGCAGAGAGTCCGTTAACTGATCAGCTTGCTATGTGCCAGCTCCTGAAGCTGCGCAGTGTAGCCCAATGCTAGTCTGCACTGCACTGCTTTCAACTTGCTGGGGTCAGAGAAGCCATGGGATTCATCATAGAAAATTTGTGTTGGAAGGGACCTCAGGAGGTCACCCCTCTGCTCAAAGCAGAACCATCCTCAACTGGATCATTCCAGCCAAGACGTTGTCTAGCCGGGTCTTAAAAACCTCAACAACCTCTCTGGGTAATCTGTTCCATTGTTTTACTACCATCTTGGGAGAAAGTTTTTCCTAATATCTAACCTAACCTAAACTTCCCATGTTGCAACTTGAGACCACTGCTCCTTGTTCTGTTACCTGCCACCACTGAGAACAGTCTAGCTTGATCCTCTGTGGAATCCCCCTCCAGATGGTTGAAGGTTGTTATTAAATCCCCCACTCAGTCTTCTCTTCTCCAGAATAAATAAGCCCAGGTCCTTCAGCCTTTCCTCAGAAATCATGTGCCCCAGCCCTCTAACCATTTTCATTGCTCTCTGGACACTCTCCAGTTTATTCACATTCTTTCTGTAGTGGAGGTCCAAAACTGGACTAGAGTGTCACAGTGCTAGAGGTGCACTGATACATCGGTTCATATCATATGGGCACTGATAGAAGGAAAATTGACATAATCAGCAATCGGCTTTTTTTGGCTATGTGGCCAATAATGTTACTGATAAATGTAGCATGCATGCATGCAGCCACAGCATGCATACAGCCGGGAGTGCAACTCAGAAGCATCTGGCCAGTAAATAGGGGGGGATTAGGGTTGTGGGGGGAAAGAGTGTGGGGGAGGGAAGGGGTGAGGGGGGCAGATCGAGGACCCCACAGTGAGGGAGGGAGTCAAGCTGGGGCTAGGGCAGGTGCTGCCCAGCTGGGGCAGGGCGAAGGACAGAGCCGTGGTTTGTCCAGAAGGCACGGCGCACTGTGCACACCCTTGGGGGAGGCACAGGGGACACAAGCCCTCAGGATCTGTGCACTGGGCAGGGGAGGGCTGTTTGCTGTGCGCTCAGGGCCAGAGGATGTGCCAGCCTCTTCCCGGGGGGGAGGGGGGAGGGTGGCCGTCGGCTGGGCAGCAATTCTGGGCAGTGGGGCTATGGTGAATTTTGGGGTTGGCTGTAGCCCCCCTGTACCAACCTCCCAGTACTGTCACTGCCCACCCTGAGTGCAGCCCAGACCTAGCCCCCTCGCTGGGAAAAGGCTGGCACAACTTCCGGCCCTGATTGCAACAAGGACCACACTGTTGGCCCACGTTCAGCTTATTGTTCAACCAAAATGATATTTGAATAATAGAAATACTTAAGTAGATCATGAAAGATTAGGCAGTAATTTCTTGTATGAGATTAGTGCACAAACCTGAATTACATGACCCAACCTGGCTACTTAAATGCAGCTAACAATGCAAAGAAAAGTCATTTAAAAATCTTACCAGTGTGTTTTGCCCAGTGGAACTGTTCCAGAGTCTCATCCTATCGTCTGTACCAACAGTCAGAAGATGAAGCCCATCACTTGTAAAACACAAGCCATTAACTCTTCCATTATGCGCAGTATTTGCTGTCCAGAAAAATGAAAGCAACAAAGATTTTCTTATAAAAATATATACTGAAAATGTTCTGGATTTCATGTCAACGAAGTTCCTTATATGAGATTGTACAAAGTAACCCTTCTACAAAGTTGAACAACCGTTGATTCTTCCAGATCATGGTGTATGTATGAGAGGTCACGCAGACCTTCAATGCATATGCCTAGACAGGAGTTTTTGGAGGAGTGGAGGCTGCCCAAATCTTCCACCCCATCTTTATGCCACTGAGACAGAATCCAAAAGCCAGAGTGTATCCAGATGTTTGGTTCCTCAATGGCTGTATTTGTATAAGTGCCTGAGACTTGAACCTAGGTCTCCTGTGTGGCAGACAAGGATTTTACCACAGAATCACAGAGGACTCCCCTTGTACAAAGTAATCCATTACTTTTAGGGATGCACTGATACAGATTTTTGGATCCAATACTGATAGCTGATTTTAAGGAAGCATGTCAGCTGATACTGAGCCAATTTCTGATATGCAGCCTGGCAGCTTGAAGAGCAGCGTCCAGCTAGTAAGTCTGTTGTGGTGGAAGGGGCAGGGGAAGGTAGTGGCATTGAGGGGGCATCAATAGAGGTCCCTGCAGTGAAGGAGGGAGTGGGGCTGGGGCAGGAGCTGCCCAGCCAGGGTGAGGCGGGGTGCGGGATGGAGCCTCAGTTCATCCAGTGGGCCGGGGGGGGGGGGGGAGGAGGAGGAAGTGGCTCCCACCGCTGCATGCACCCTGGGAGGGCATGAAGGGGCGCGTGCCTCTAGATCTGTGAGGTATGGGGCAGGCTGCCGCTGCAGGATGGGGCTGGGGCCAGGACCGGGGCCAGGCTGGGCTGTGCTGTGCTTGGGGTGGCAGCACTAGGAAGGAGGCTACGGGGGGGGGGGGGGGGGGGGGGGTGTGGTGCATCCATCCCAAAATTTGCCGTTGCCCTGTCCAACCCCTCCTCCCAGTGTTGCCACTGCTTGGCCCAGACCCCTGGCCAGAAAGAGCCTGGCCCAGATCTGACCGCAGCCTGCAGCAGCAGCCTGCCCTTACCCTGCGCAGATCTGGGGGCAAACACCCCGTGTCCTCCTGGGCTGTGCGCAGCAGTGGGAGCCACCCTCTCCCCCCAGCATGAGCCGTGTCTCTATCCTGTGCTCCACCTCAACTGGGCAGCACCTGCCCCAGCCCCTTTACCTCCCTCACCGTGGGGGGCTCAATCTACCCTCCCCCCATGCCCCTTCCTTCTCCCTTCCACCACAACAGACTTACCAGCTGGACGCAGCTCTCCAAACTGCCAGGATGTGCTCCTCGCCACTTCTGTGCTATGCTGCAGCTGCACACATGCACAGGGCATTTATCAGCCAAATTATCAGCCATATCAGGCAAAAAAAGCTGATTTCCAATACAGTCAATTTTCTTTCTATCGTTGCCAATCCAATATCAGACCGATATATCAGTGCACCTATAATTATTTTAGATCTAAATTGGCTCAACACTGAAGTTTTAGCATGTTGAGCCAATTTAGCACTTGTTATATTATTGCAGGTATTAGGGTGTTCTAGCCTAGCTGACACAACACTTATGGGAGGTACTGCAAAGTGTTAACAAAGCCGTCCCAAAAGACGGCGATAATATATTTTTTCTACTGATTCCAAGGGCCTTTTTGGGTGCTAAGGAAAAGCAGGATCCAAAAAAAAGTTATTTTTCCATCTATATTAAAATAAGTATTACTCTCTTTTACAGTGTAAAATGCAAACTTTTTATGAATGTAGTGTAAAAGCCTGTATGACAAACAGATTTTTCTCCCCCTAGAACTTTACTCCTAACTAAGTAGTTAACACTTTAAGTACACATTTGCATTTTTTGTATATGTAAACAAGGGTATGAACAGCAATACCAAACACTTGAAATGCTGCAAATTTGGTGCCATGTAGATGTGTGGCTGACTTCAAAATGGCCATGAAAACTTGCAACTGCACTGCTCTCCGGCCTAGGGGCTAGAGAGCAGGACTCTATAAATGTCTCTTGGCCTCTGGTGGTTTCTAAGCACAGTCAAACACATAGGAGAGCACACACTGGCTGCCTGCTTTGCTAGCCTGCCATGAGGTAGGTTACAGCCAGAGCATTGAGGGATGACACAGGATCACTGAAGCATACAAATATTTCAGGAAATCCTTCAAGAGGAAGTCCCCCAAATATGTTCCTCATTTTTGAAGGTCATTTTAAAGTACTTTGGTTGTACATATCTCACTATCCCTCACCATCCCCTCACTATCTTGAGCACTTCAAAGGCATTTGGAGTTCTTCCAATAGCATATTTGTCCATGGCCTAAATCCTCTGCACATTTATTATGAACTTTTCTGATCTGCTTGGAGCTTCAATTTCTCTTTCAGCGTAATCTGCACTGCAGCACACACTGAAAACATACCTAAAGTAGTTCTAAACTAGCAAGCCTTAGGCACCATATGCAGTCAAATCATAGCTGCGCACACCTCCACTGAAGCTAATTTTCCCAGAACAAGCTAAAGTACTGGTATATCTACACTGCACCTGCAAGTGTGCAATGCAACCATCCACTTGATGAATGCTGCTTTACCTGCTCTACAGAGTTATTTTAATTAATTAACAAGATAAATTTATTTTATAGTTGCCTTTGTATTGCTCTTTGTACTGGCATTAATCCATGTTTAAGACAACATTAAAAGAAGTCCACTTGTTCATAACCAAAAATTGCAAGCTAGATTACAAAGAAACTCTTTTTCTCTTTCTATTCTTGCTATTCTACTGTCTACTTGAACTGGAATTATATTTTTACTTCTCAAAAACATACATGACACTTTTATGCACCATAGAATAAGCTACTGCATCAAGTTAAAGCACTGCCTGTAAAACAGATACTCCATGTTGTTAAGTATATACATCTACCACATCTATTTTTCTGAGTAAGACTTTGATTCCACAAAGACTTCTGCATGTGTTTACACCCTGTGGTTAGTCACACTGATGGGACAACTCAGGGCTAGCACTAAGTATGAAACTTTGTTTTCCAGATCAGAGCCCAAAAACAAGATTCCTATTTCGTATGTGGTGATCCATATTTTTAAATAAAAATACCTTTCCCCTTTTCATTAGATTCACTCAGATCTAACTTTTAAATTTCCCTGCTAAAATTAAAAAAATATGGTCCAGAATTAAATCTAAATTAATTTTTGAGCTAAAACTTGAAGCAGTGTTGTTCCATTACTTTTGTTTGCTTCCCAAATGCAGAAAATGCATGCAAGTAGATTCATATAGAATCTTAATATTATTGTTAAACATGTCCCATGTAAAGCATTTTGAGTCTTATGATTTGCACTGCTTGTTAGCATTAGCGTGATAACATTATTATTATTATGCAAAGTTAAGACTTAGCATATAACTTTTAAAATATGTCTAATGCCTTTCTCTATACTGAACAAGAAAAGTAAGACATATATTAGAGGGTTCCTTAATCTATAAAACAAAACAGCATAAAGTTCAGATGCTAAATTTTGAACCTATAATATATACTGGAAATAGAATTTTTTTAAATCATTAAAAATATTTAACCACTGGAACAACTTACAAAAGACCAAGTGAAATCTCCATTGTATGAAATTAAGTTAAAACAGAGTAAAATCCTGACTCTACTAAAATCAATGGCAAAATTCTTACTGACAACAAGATTTTACTCAGCAAGTTGTTTTAAGTATATATCTACAAAGAAAAATTAGCAAGGCAGGCAATGGTCCCTCAAACATGGCCTGTTTCCATAACTAGAATAATGTTCCTGCATTTATATAGTGCTGGTAGTCAGCTAACTAGCACTAGGGCTAGGGACAGAAGTTACACATAAACCTGTTTAAGTGATCAGAATTTGGTTACATCTGTAACAGAACAGATGCTCAGTGCACATAAACCAATTTTAAAATGACTGAAACTGGTTTAGGATAAACCTGGTTGAATGTACAGACTTAACCAATTTGGGTTAAACCAGTTTATGAAACTTCTATTCCACACCCCTTCCTGGTTCAAGTTAAATCACAGTCCCCCAACATGCTTTGCAGCCCTGGGCTAGGTTGTGCTGTCTGCTCTAGCAGAAAAGGGATGGCTCCGTCCCGCTGCTCCCTAGCTGAAGCAGTGAGGGCTGGCTGACAAGAGGGTTGGGGGTGGGGGAAGGGACAATCTGCGGGGGAGGGGGGAAATATTCGGGACTGCCCTGCGCCTCCCTGGCAAACTCTGGCTGGGGCCTGGGACCAGGGAGGGGGGTTAAACACCCCTTCCCCTGCCCAAACTTACTGCTGGCTGTGGCCTACAAATCCCAGAAGCACCTGGAAGCAGGAAGAAGTGATAAGCAACCCTGTAGAGTCCTACTGCTGTGATGCTGGACTACAAAATCCCAGAGGAATCACAGCAGGAAGAGGAAGCAAACACATAGACCATCCTGGCTACATGCCAGAGAGCTGTGCTCTAGTGTTCCCTGGCTTCTGGCATGAGGCACTGTAGGCATGTGGCTACATTTCTTGAATGTAAATGTATGTTCACTTGTGTCTCAATTTAATCTCTGCAGTTTAGACTAACCTGTAAAGACTGAATCAATTCAGCCTTGGGCTTTTTGACTATCTGTATGTAGCCCTGGAGACAGCATCAATTAGGCTGCCCACACTAGCAGCCCATGTGATGCAAGGTGGTATTTGAGGATACAGCTGCCTGGCACGGTAACTCTGCCATGTAGATGTGGCTTAAAACACATGCACAAGTTTCTGGAGTAAATACATAAGCTACTGGGTGAGATCCCTTGGCCTGCAATGTGAAGGAACTTAGATTAATTGACTGTAATGGTCCCACCCAGTCTTAAGATCTCTGAACGTGTGAAACTGAAGAATATTTTAAAACAAACATACCACCACTGCAACGATTGTTTATAAACGTATTATTTATTACCAGCTTCAGAAGATGCTTTGGATTTTTCACCATTGTGTTGATCAAGAGTAAACAGACATCCAGATGCTCTCCTCACATCCCATAGTTTTACTCGACTGTCAGCACTGAAAAAAAAGATGCACTGATTTATGGAGTAGAGAAATTGCCCCTGCTTATGCCTGCCTCTTGCTTGCTCTTTCTGTTATGGATCTAGCTTTTGCAGTCATTTTGACCCAGAATCTACCCTGACTGTACCCCCTGTGCAATCACATTCAAGTCAACTTGATTTTACAAGTGGATATCAAGATAAACTTTAAGCTTTGATTTGAATAAATTCACTGGTATATTATGGCTTGTGTACTACTGCCTTTGCAGCATCTGTTCAACATTCAGTGTTAGCAGGGAAAAGTACTGTGGAAAAGCTGTAGAAAATTCTTTCCAGTTTACATAGTTTAATTTTATTCACTTTAATGCTATTAAGTTTTAGTTACAGGGATATCTTTTTTCTTTGTTGTGAAACACTTATCAGCACTTTTATAATCCTTTCTGCTACGGTTATTCAAACATTGTCTGAGCAACGTGCAACAAGCAGCAGTTTTTCCTTTTGCCTAATGAATCAGTAATCTCAGCTATTCCATACAAAGTTTTCTCTTCAAAAACAAGTGGATTAACAAAAACAGCGCACTTTTGCATTCAGGTAAGAACTTTAAAAGGGACTCCTATTAAGGACGAGACCTCCAAATTCTATGCATCTTATGTTTCATATAATCTATCAAATTAAAACTAGCTAATACGGAGTAGGGACGTATTATGAAAGACTATGTGTGTTAAGTGTTTGGTGTACCTATATTACACCATAGTGAGCACTCACAGTAGGCCACTTGTGCCAGAACGATGCAGACCTAAGATGCCCCAGCTTGGCTTTCATTTTCTACAGGCACCCTTCTACTGGATTTCAGATTAATGTGGCTAACTCTACTTTCTGATGGGTAACTGTGACCATGCAGGTACCATATATCACTTATTCCACAGCAAATGCCAAACCCTTGCTGATTGTCTGTCTAGTCATGCTCTTATATGATACATATTTATGTTCATATATGGTATACTTGACTTCATTCCCTCCCTCTTTTGCACAAATATAGACATTTACCACATACAAAGAAATGAAAAAAGTCCTACATTCCTGAAAGAATAAAATACAGAATAAGGAACATTCACTAGACTAGAGATCAGGTTTGAGGCCTGGCTTCTTCTGTGTTCACGTAGATAGGCTATATATCAAAGCTGCAAACATCGGTCTCTCTCAGGATTTCTATTATTTTCCAAATAATATCCAGTCATAACACTGGAGTAGAGGGACACAATAGAGAATAATTGTATGTGATCCCAAAGAAGCCAGTATTGCGGTGGAAAGGGATGATTTTTTTTAACAGAAGAGTTAAGCAAAGGCTTCTGAATAATACCACATACAATGCAGTTATATCATTGACAATTCAGCTTTCAAGTTAGTTAAGGCACACACTTCGTGAAAGAAAATCAATGCTTTCAACATCCGGATGTCTATAATTTGTGATAAAAAAAAATCAACATACAGGAACCTGTAACTCCCAGAGATTTCAGATATATTGACTTATATTGAAGGGTAGAAAACTACAGGTATCCCAGCAAATAAAAATCTTTTCAACAAGGTGCTCTGCCTGCTTCTCCACAAATCCAAAACAATTTGGTTAAGCATACTAATTGCTTCCAGGACTGGTTATATATCAGTAAATCTGAACCATTTCGCTGGGAACTGCAATCTGGGTGTTCTGCTTGGAGCGTGCATCTATCTGAAATTAGCTGTATTTATTATTTTTGTATCTGAACATCTTGTAGGATTTCAGGTGTTATTTACCTCTAGGTTTCTTTCCATTTCTTTAACTCTACTGTTAGTAACTGAAGCACTGACGATTAGTTCCTTCTAGGTTTGCCATCACACAATGTGGTTACTTAAGAAAAACCTTACTTAAACAGATGTTGCTTGGAACTTTCTGGAGGCCTGAATTTCAGGCAGGGCTAGCCTAATTTCCTGTGGAAGCATATTCTGTAACCAAACACATTCTAAAATATGTATTTTTAACATGGCTGCCCTATCTTAAACCTGTTGAAACATGGATCCACTTTGTCCTCACTGAGCCTGGCACTAAAACAGGTGAAGTGGATACTGGCAGTGACTAGGATGCTATAAATAGCTGATTGTTAAATTCAGAGAACAGCCACAACCATAAATCCGATTGACAGCAGAAGTGGTAAGCAGCAGTAGTCCAGTATTTTTATACCTGCTTATCTACCAGCATCATTCAGTGACAAGCTCTTTGATACAGGGATGGTCCTTACTAGCATAATGTGAAGTCCCATTTATTTCTTAATAATTAACAATAATAAAGGGGCAATACTTCGTTTAAACTTTTAAAATTAAAGTATTAAGGAACTCTACTCATTTGGAAGGTTGCTAAACCAAAGTGAAGGATACTATAAGAAAATACTGTAGGATTTGCTGTACTTACTGACAAAAACAATACTATCAACTTCCTCCAGAGCTAGAAATGTAGTAAGTTCGTAGGAGTGCTACTGTGATCAAAATCTCCTGCTTTTGGACATTTGTATTCATAGCACATTTAGAATATTTCAGCCTCAAATCTCTGTCACCCCCATCATGTCTTTGGTTCTCTTCATGATTATAAAAATAACGATTATGTTTCTTAAGACTTGCCTTTAGAAACTTCTCTCTGAGCACAATCTGTAGGATCCAGCAACAGCACAAATGGAAAACAGCCCCCCACATTCAAGATATTCAAAACAGGAACATCACTGCCTTCTAAGATTCTTTTCTAGAGGAACGGCTGTGATTCATTATTTCAATAGAAGCCATAGAGTGAATGACAAGCTTGGACAACACCCAAGTTGGCTTTTCAAGATTGATATTAAAAGAACCCCAAAACCCCCAAATTTTGTAAGCGATGATATACAGCCACAATTGTTCTTTGCTTTTGGTAACAATAGGAATTTGCATTTGGAAAGTTAATTCAATTCTATGTAACGTCCTTGGAAAATTATTTACAGCCCTATTTATGCAGGCCTTGAATCACATATTTCTAAGGTCATGCCCTATCACTTAATTATTAAAGTTTTTCAGCAAATGGAAATTTTCTTACTCCTTTGTGTTTGGCATTTCTCTGGTGGTATCACACCAAAGAAATCTGGAGAGTTTATACTTCTTGCAAATTAAAATTTAATTTCCCCCCCCTATACAAGGGCCATATTACAATTACTGGGCAAACTGTACCTCTGTAACCCTTCCCCCTTGCCTCAGTCTTGTTCAATTCACCCTTCTCTCGGGGTATGCTCTGTTGTTCCCTCCTGGCAGCAATAAAGGAAAAGAACAATCAAACCTATTTCTTAATGCAAAGTTTAACTTATTTAGAACAAAGAATCTCACAAAAGGCATGTTTAAAACGTAATAAATCAGTTTACAGACATCTTCGATATGTTAATTTTGGAAGGTCTTTATAAACTGTTCTTCAGATGCTCTAGGACAGAGGTTCCCAAACTTTTTCTGTTACATACCCCCTTTCAGATTTATCAACTAGCTGTGTACTCCTACCAACAAAAATTTTATATTTTAACACCTTAAATGCCAATTATTATAGTGAAAATTAAATCCACCATTACACAATTTCTCCCACGTACCCCTCAGAGATGTCTTGCATACTCCCAGGGATATGCATACCATAGCTTGGGAACCCTCACTTTAGGATATGCCTGTGCTGTGGGCAAAAGTATGACTGCACCTCATGCAAACATATCCTAGCTAGCTTTAAACTAGCTATTGCTAGTACTGATAACCATAGCCACAGCAATATACAACCCAGTACAGGCTGCAGAACCTGCCTCGGAACTTAGGTAAATGTTTGGCCAGACACTTTGTTTGGACTTCAGTGCTAATCTATTTATATTACATCAGTATAGAGAAAGGTGGCTAGCAGGGCTGTGCAAAATGGGCCCTATTTGATTCTGATTCGGATTCAGCCTGAATCAGGGACAGTGATTCAATCCATTGATTCGGATCACTGTCCCTGATCTGATTCAGCCAAATCTGAATCTGATGATTCGATGCTGATTCGGTAAATCAGCGATTCGGATGCAGGCACAGCTTTAAAAGTTTTTTCTACATACCTTGAGGTAGCAGCGCAGCTTGTGATCACTGCGGTGCTGGGGTGCATGAAGTGTCCCACAGCAGCATGGAGGGCTCTCAGATACCTGTATTATTCAGAAGCCTTTGCTTAACTATTCTGTTAAAAAAATCCTTCTTTTCCCCAGCAATACTGGCTTCTTTGGGATCACGTGGTAGAGGGGAATGTGAGAAGCTGTGCTGCATGTTGCCCCCAGCCATTCAGAAGCTGGACTACCCCATTATAAAGGATGTAATATTCTTAAATATGTGTATTTGAGCACATGGTTGTTCTTATTGTAATAATTTTAATTAATTTTAAAGTTCTATGCATATCATCTCTCTCTGATTTAAGCAGCAGTTGTAGAGATGCTAACAATAAATTAATTCATTAACAAAAATATTTGACGTCAAGGATGTTAGATTGTAAACTAGAACCTTCAGAGGACAAAGAGATCTGGTATTAAATGTGTTAGGAACATCTGCAGTTTCAGAAATTCCCTAAGGTTAATAACCTTACTGCAATTTTTTAGTGTCTTTGTCATTTAAAAGACAGGTCAGGAATATAGGCTAACAGGCCAGATCTGACAAGCAAAGCCACTTGATATGGCCCATGAAGCTGAAGGGCTCCACAGACAGACCATGCAGCAAGGAGCTGGGTTAGGGCCCAGCAGCAGGAAGATACTGATGTTTCAGAGCCGGCATGTAGGCCAGACAGTGCCCGGCAGCGTTGCTGATGTGCCACCAAAGTTGCCAGGTCTTCACCAAACTGGAACCGAGTTGTTCTGGCCCACACCTTGTTAAAGACTGCTACTTTAAAACTCTGAACGGCAAAGCTTTTCCTTACTAAAGCTAATGCTGGTGACATTAATTGGCTACACCTGCCAAAAAAAGCCGATAACGTTAATTTTCCATTTGTCAGTGCTGATCTGATATGCCATTGATCTATCAGTACGTCTCTAGAAATTTAGGTCATAACATGCAAAATGTAGTCCAGACAAGTAGCTGAGCCTACAGTTGAAAATGGAAGGACAAGGCAAACAAATTGCAAATCTCAGAAGCCATGAGGTAACACAAGGAGGTACAGTTCCATGTAAAACCAACTTAAATCAAAATGTCTCAAACAGGTTCAACAAATCAAAATATTTTGATTCAAGCTGAAGAGTTCTGAATGAAATATTTTGATATGATTTATCCTGAAGGAAAAAAATTAAAATTCCTGCAAAACTAAAGTATTCTTGTAAAAAATGTCTATTTTCGCAGAAACTGTATTTTCCATGGTAATAAAACATCTGGATATAAAACTCCTGAGCTGCTCAATTAAAAAACAAAAAGCACCTCCCCAAATTCAAAATCACATTTGAGATTATACAACTTTAAGATCAACTTTCTCACTCAAATCACACACTCAGGCAATGAAACAAATTAATTTTATCCAAAGTTCTGGAAAAGTACCAGACATGAACTAAAGAAGAAACCTGTCCAGTTCAACCCAAAAGTTCAAGCCTGCAAGTTAGACAAAACTAAAGAGCATCTTTTAGAATGAAAATGCCTAAGGAACACTAAGTGGGGATACCACTCCACTTACAGACAAGTTAAAGCACCATTTGAACAGCTCTACATTTCAAGCCTTTTCCATCCAGGATCTACAATATAATGGCTACAACAAATACTAATGCAAACTTTGATTCCCAAACCCACTGCATGAATACATTTATTCTGTTTAGAAAATCTATTTAAAATATTTTCTTTAATATTGCCCATCAATATTAAAGGAATGATTTTTACCTTGCAGTTGCCAACACATGTTCATAACGTGGGGACCAAGATACCGCTAGCACTTCCTGTCTGTGACCTAAAAATATGATCATTTGAGAAAGCTTAAAAAGCTTAGTACTACTTACTGATAAACAACTTTTTTGATCTAAATAACTAACATGTAGAAAGACAAACCCCTCTCCATGTTCCTCTAATAATTCATGAAGTGCTTATATTACAATATTGATTTGGTGAATGCAACAAATTTATTTTCTATTTTGAATTATGGACAGTTTCCCGTTTTTTCCTGTAGCTTCTGTGGGAATCACCTGAAAACGATATGCAGAATGCCAGTTGTAGTTTTCTACACTTCACTAACAAATATGAGCTTATAATTCTTCACTTGCAACCAAAGACTTGCACTGATAAAGCCACTAGGATTGATCCGTTGCTATTAAGGTGCAGGATCACAATCTCAGGCTTCCCTTGTACAGGCAAGCCAAAAACCAGGGTCCCTAGAAACCTGGGACCAGTTTTAGACCTCAGTGCAGGCCCCGGCCAGAGCCAGTAATCAGCTGATGGTTGCCCAGGATCTGCCACACATTTTATTTAAGGTACCATACAAACCAGCTAATAAAATGTTCTATGTAGAACATAATATGCAGAACAATTTTGTTCTGGCTAATTTGCCATTTTATGGCACCTTAAGTTGGGTGTACCCCTGCCATTTTTGTTGTATTTAACATGTTAATTGCAGTGTAAGACAGAGGGGGCCTCACTCTATTTCAGTTAACTGTATAATTGGTGAAACAGTTTAGGAGCTCTGAACTGATCAGCCCGGTATAAGTCATAAACTATTCCAAACACATTAATGAGTCTTAATTAAGTGCAAAGAGCTTAGCATAGGTTTGTTTTCCTTATTAAGTGTATTTTACATTTTACACCGTTTTCAGGTGCATGAAAAGCCTTTACACAGTCCCAGGTCAATGCATTTAAATGGAGTATACTACACTTACAAACCATATTAGTGTCTGAACACTTCAAGGAGATGATTAGAGAAACTGTAAACAAATGGAAGCATCAAGTAACAAATATAGATATTGCTACTGTGCATCCAATAATAAATATTATTAAGGAAAAGTTGGTCAGATCATATGTATATTTTGCTACAGCTGTGTTGAGTCATTTCCCTTTTGGTGATCCAACATTATTTCCTTTAAAAATGTATTATAAAGGAAGTAACCTAATACATTTAAAATATCCAGGCAATTTAAAAAAAATAAATGCTAGAAGCTTTAATCCAAAGTATCCTATAGTATTTTATTCCAAGTAACTAGAGAAAGCAATTGTAGCAAGTTGTCAGGGAACAGACAACACTGACAAAGCCCTAAGCCTTTCACAAGTATAGAACTCTAAGACTTCCTCCATTAGGTAAATTGAAAAGGTTAGGTATTGTTCCCCTAATATCAAGTAATACCTTACTTTCCAAGGACAACCACAGAAGTCAGTCTTAAAGAAAAGCAGATCCACACAACAGCTCTAAAAGATACTTAGCTATAAATATTATGTATTTTTCAAAAAAGTAGCCCACACAGTGAATGTGCATGAACACTATCCCAAAACAATTTTAAAACAAATATTAATTCTACTGGATCAGGATTTAAGAAAGTGCTAGGTGAGGATTTATTATGAAAGTGCCAAAATAATTGATTTTAATTGATATTTGTGTTCTCTAATTTAGCAGCACTAGAATAATACACAGAAGAACCTTTTTCACTGTGTAATTTTTACAACTGGCACTAAATACATTGGTCATGTGTTTACAAAGAATACATTGTTTACAATGTCACTTTACACTGCTTCGTTTACTCAAAGTAGTTATTGTTTAACATTTATGGTTCAGATTGGAAAGTACCCTGCAGAATATGAGAACAGGATCCAGACTTCAAGTCACAGAGATGTACTTTAGGGCTTTTGGTACCAACTGCAACAAGAAAAACAAGGGGGCTTAAAACACCAACTTTTGAAACAAGACAAAAAGTCTAACAAATCTAAGAAAAAAAATGTGAGTGAAAATGCCAGCTTCATAACATTTCACACACATTTTGTCCAAGTAAATTGATATGTCATATGGATTTATAAATCAATTAAAAAAACACATTGCAACTACAATGCTTAAGTCTCTGTATGCTCACCTATTTAATTTTAACATTAAAAATATGATTAGAGGCTATAGAAAAAACAGCATACTTTTCATATTTAAGAATTACAAATACAATTTCATCTTTGAAGATTATTCAGTAGACAACAGTAAATTGAGCACCAGAAAATAATACATATTGTTCAAATCCAAGGGTGCCTATACACACATACTCTAGCATGTGTGTGGTGGGGGGGGGGGGGGGGGGGGGGGGGGGGGAATGTGTTTGAATTAGAGCATCTTTCAGGAGTTGCTCTAACTAAAATGCCACAGTGGCTCATGTATTCAATGTCCCATGTTCCAAAATGACCAGAGAGGCACTTTAACTAAAGCTTGTTCAATGAGCTTTAGTTAAAGTACCCTCACTGCCAGTTTGAAACACAGGACACTAAATACACAAGATGCTCCAGCACACTGGAGTGCTCTAAACAAGCAGACTTGATTAATCAGAATGCATTGGAGTACCTGTATAGACACCCCAAAGAAGTAAAACCAAAAAGGTAATTTCTGTGCAAACTGATTTGTGCATAACTAGGAACACTGGATCAGAACCATGCCAACTAGAACCATGCCAACTGTGAATTGTATGGTTTGCTCATTTCAGAACTGTAAAAGTACTACTCTTTTCATAAATAATATAAGTACAACTGAAAAGATATGATTTTTAAAGTACCTATTTTATGAAGGAAATTATTTGCTTGAAAAATAGGTAGAGCAATTACACAGAAAAACAGTCACAAAAAAGAAATGCTAATTTGAATGATCACTTGCTTTTTACTACAACCTAAAAATCAGTAAAAACTTAAAAAAAAAAATACATACACACCTGCTATCAAACAGTGCTTGGTAGCAATAGGAGACATGTGATGGCTATAAACCGTTCCTTCAAAATTAAATATATCTGCAGGCTGATAATTAAAAGACATTTATTTGTTAAGTCTGCACCTTCATAAAAATCATCTCTTCTTTAAAACTGGTTAAGTATTTTCCAAGTTAATGTGACAAGTTTACTTGTATCCTAACAATAACTCAATTGGGCTTAGTGCCCAATCACACAAACTTTATTTAGTGAAATATTCTTCTACCAGTACTATGCACCTAACAGTAGCAAGACTTGTAGGTGACATAGCAACAGGTATCTGGAAAAAGGTGTTTGATCAAAAGCATGAATGAAAACACTTTGAAGCAGTTACAAGTTAAATAACAAAGAAAGAAAAACTAGCAAGTAAGAAGGTGGGTATAGAGAAGAAAAGTAGCAATAATAATAGCAAAGGCAAATCTCTCAGTCTCTCTGCAAATATCAGAAAAAACAGGCTATCTTCCTCCTCCAAAAACACATGAAATAAAACCTCCCCCAACACCATAAACCAGAAGTAAACAATGTTTTGGGTATCAACAAGAGTGGAGGCAATAGTGAGGGGTTAAACTGGAATATCACATAGCTTTGAAGACTAGGAACTGGTCACATATTTTACACAGTGAGTCCCTGTATTCCATGTTATATAGGCTCTTGAAATGGATTCTGCATTACTCGTCACAGGCCTAAATATAAGCCATTAAAAGAATATAGCATGTGTTACATGTCCAAGTTAATGCTATTAAACTCAGAAGAAACCCTGACTTGAATTTTTGGACTTAGGCACTTCAATACATGTGCTTATGCTTGAGGTTTCTAAACAATTCATGTTTTAATGTTTTTTGGTATATGACAACTGTACTTTGGAGATTTTAACAATTACAGCTATTCAAATGTAGAGCTTAAAGCATTTAATGCTATGTATGATTTATTTTAGGAATTATCATATTTGTTTTCCCGTTTAAAAGATAGTCAGACAAAGTCCAAGTAAACACACTGATACAAGAAGACAAGGGATAAAGGTCAGATATCATCTATAAATGTCACGGCTACTTTTCAGTAGTTAAAAATCCTGTAATATGCAAACTTTAATAAAGTCCTAAGAAACTGCTTAGCATTTTTCCTATTATCATTTATCATTATTATATTTATGAATTTCTGAAAGACATCATCTGATGCAGTGCTTGTGACTATAAGGAACTGGATTCAATTCCATTTCCATATTCCTATTGCTTTATATATATGATACTCTCCCTCACAAGGGGTGTAATCCATCAAAGACAATGTTCATATTTTGTTTATAACAAAACTGATTCTAAAGTACATTTCAGGTGCTACACAACATAAAATAATGAAGTAATATCCTTCAATGTGTGTTCAGCAACCTCTAGGAAATAAGCTAGTCTCAGACAAGTTCTTGGAAGGCATCCATCAAGAACACCTAGCATTAGTAACTTTCCTCTGGATAGACAATGGAGAAAGGTCCAGGAATATAAAGTCACAAATACTTTGAAGTCTGAGGCACACAAGGAAGTCTAAAAATGGCTGAGCTACTGTTGCTGCTATGTGTTATTTATAAAGTTTTGAATCCTATCAACCTGCCATTTTCCATCTTTCTAAATGCTTAGTGCTGCTAAGTCTCACTAAGTTCAATAGGTATTGCAGGCCTTCTACATCCGAAAGGCCTATAAGTTACAAAAATACTTACTTGTAGTGTGTTTGTATCCCATATTTTCAGTGTTTTATCAAACGAGCTTGATGTGAACATGCCAGTATCATGAGGGTACCACTGAACTGTCTCTACGCTGAATCTGTGTACATCAGGATGGCTTCTATAATGCAGTAACAAAATTGCATGGATTAAGGTCAGTAGTAAATTTGCTTCAAAAATCATCAAGAACCAAAATTTCAACTACTTTAATATATATTTAAACCAGCATGTCTACATTTTCACAAGTGATTTGGGGGCCTTAATTTCTGAGTTATCAATTAAAATCACCTTAAAGATACTTGAGTTTGAGAAAGCATCCAGAATCTACCCTCTCAAAACAGGGCCACTTTAAGGTGTCTCAAGTTGGACACTGAAGTCACTATCACTCTTGAAAAGGTAGGCTTTGATCTTTTCTTTACAGCCCGACTTGACAAACAGTTGCAATCATAGTAAATCTCACTTGCTTAAAAAGGCATTACACAGTAGTTTTATATACACAAGTTTGAAGAATTTGGCCACTTAGTGATTATCTGCAGATGGTAATATTAAATAATATTATCTGTTCATAAAATCATCAAGCATTAACCAGCATGTAATTAAGAATAATCAAACTGTGCCCCTTTTACAGGATTGTACAACTACATCTCTACTAATAGCTGGAAACAAAATCCTTCAAAAAAAACCACCTCTCCCCACCTACACCCTCCAGACCCTCCTCCTAACAATTTGCATTAAGATGGGAGGGAAAGGAGAGAAATCAAAGTTTTATTAAGAATCTTAAATACAGATTATTTTCAGCTTCAGTAAGAAGTTTAATAGAAAAAGCTTCAATACTTCAACCACTGAAAATCACAAAAAATCATATAACATTAATATCCTAAGTGAAACAACAGACAGAACTGTCAGTTACAGCTTCATTTTTGCTATTATAAAGGTTCTCACAATCTAATAAAATAATATTACTTAGGCCAGTGTTTTCTAACTGGAGGCCTGCAAGCCACATCTAGCACCTGAGCGATTAACTCATGGTCCCCAGGGTCCCAGTTCAGGTTCTGTTCCTTCCATTGCTCTCCTGTTGCTGGCACTGGAGTCTCAAGGCTCCACTTCCTCCTCCAGCTATTGCTGCCTTCCCCCACCCCTAGTGATGGCATGGGGCAAGGCAGCACAGTCTATGGGGATGAGAAAGCCTACATTTGGAGACTTCAGGGGGACCTGAGGTGTGTGCTCTGCAGCATGGTGCATGCATTGTGTGTTGGGGGGGGCACATGTGATGCAGCATAGTATGGTGCTGTGGGAGAGGGGTTACATGGCCCAGAATACAGCCCACACACAAGTGGCCAAGGGGCTGTGGCCCCCCAGCCATTCAGAAGTTGGACAGCTTTGACAAAGCCATTCAGACATACTCACAAAAAATGGACCCAACACTAGGTCTGAGGGATTCTAAGACCCCAGCTACTGCCCCGGTGCCTGGCCATTGAAGCCCTCCAGCTCCACAGGCCAGATCTGGACCATGGACTAGATGCTGCCAATCCCAGTTGCTGAATGTCATCTTAACAAAGTTATGGATTTTCCACTCTACCTATCATTATTCAAGCATGCCTTTACCAAGTTCCATATTATTGTCTGCATATAACTAATTAGAGACCTAAAAATAGTTTGTCATCCCCACAATTTCACAAGTAACTTGCAGATCTATTTTAGATTCTTTTTAATTCCCCGAATAGTGATGTGTGGGTTATTTTCTTTTTGTCTAGAAACATAAAGCTGTACGCATAAATGGTTTCTTCAAAACCCAGTCAGGAATAGCCATCCCAGAATTATTTTCCTAGTTTTATTGACATAACATTGAAATTGATTAAAGTAAAAATACAAGAGAGACAGGCTGGCATCTGGGTTAGAACCATTTATCATACAACAGATCCTTACAGAGATACTCAGCATCTTCCCCACTGAGCTGCCCTCAAAAGACCATGAATTTGTATACATTTAATAAAAAGAAAGCTGCCACACACTGCCACCATAGTGTTGGTATGATAAAATAATTTTATATGGAGTTTTAAAAGGTACGTACCTGCCCACAGAACAAACTGCTTTACATGTATAACAAGGTTTTTTGCTGAAGTTTTCAAGGTCGTAAAGTATAACAACACCATCTGATCCACCTGATAACATGCTAGAAAAACAAATACACATGTTGAGATATCCTATTATCTCAATCTTCAAGTAATTGAAGGTTCATATCCTGCAGGGAAATATTTCCATAATTATACAGCTTTATAATAGATAGCAAAAATTTAACAGCAAAATATTTAAGTGTAATTGATTAATGTAATCTGATAACAAGATAAATACACTTACTATCTTCCCTCAACAGGCTCAATATCAAGGGTATTAATACCACTCCCATGGATTCTTTCCACATCTCTGTCTTTATTTAACTCCAAACTTAGCACCCTTCAAGAAAAATGGAAAAATATTAGCATCAAGAATCATAAAGTTACTGAATGTTAAAGGTTTTAGCTCAAAAAGGTCAAATTTTGGCATCTCATATAACTCTCAGTACAGTAATTTAATCCCCTTTATATTTTGTCAAAGAAGTTTTGCAGACCTAACATGCTATACCTAAAATAAGAAACATGAGGCTGGCTAAAATACCACACTGTACATTATCTGCACAGTGAGCAGAAAATGCATCTGAAGTATACTTACACGAGCTACAAAACTGTATTTAGTAGTTTATGAAAACAAATGTATTAAGTGTAAGAAAGCAAAAAGGAAACTTGTATTCTTTAAGGTCTACAATTAATATTCAGAAATCAGTTAGACACTCCTTATACTTAAACACCATCGTTTTGTAGCTTAAAGAACTGAGGACATCTAGTGGACAAACCGACTTACTGGAAATTAAAATATCATTTCTGTTGTACAGAATGAAAATAAAGCACCAAAGGTCTGGGTAACCAGACCAAAAAATATCCAGATGCTTACAGGAAAAAAAAAAAAAATCAGCCATTAAAATGTAAGAAATGTTCAATATCTTGCATATGAGATTTGTTCTTCATGCCCAACATGAAGGACTATACAAATCCATTAATTTTTTATAAAAAAACCCATAAATCAATTTGCTGTTTTTAACTGGTAAAACATCTACAATTTTCTCTCAACAGCTGAGGAAAAAGAGTGCCTCAGATGGCACAGCACTGAGTTTCAGCATAAAATCCAAGAGGGCCTCTATACATGCTGATAAAACAGCACAAAAATTTACACATTCAGAAAAAATATAAATAGTCATTTGAAAGCACATATGGCAAATAACACTTAAAAAACCTGTGTGTTTTCTAGTTGTGGATTTATTATAGTGACATAAATCCTTTCACATTTTATTGATATTTTCTTAGCACTGAAATATTAAACTAGTTGTATAGCTTTGAACAAGAGAAGGGTGATAAATAATTAGGAGTACTTATTCCAGTTACTTGATTTTTATAAACTATAATTTATTCTAGTTCTAAAAATATGATAAGACCCAAAACCCAGTCATAGCAGCAGAGACTTGCTACCACGTTATATGACGAACCTACTGAGCAATCCAATTTGTCAACGTAAGTACAGTAAAAGCACAACTTGTATATACAAAGTCTAAGTCCAGTATTATAAGGCAGGGTGGACTGATTTAAATGAAGGCAGTTTAAATCATGATTTAAATCAATGATTAAATCACCAAAAAAACCCTGATTTAAATGACTGATTTAAAACACGTTTCCCACTGATACTTCTTCACATATTTCTTAAACAATGGTGCAAATCTGATCACTAAAACACAGTAATTTACAACTCAATACAGCATTTTACATCTGTCCTTAAACTTTTTTTTAAATTTTCATATTTTATTAACTCTAACAGACAAGTCATCACAACACTAAACATACGCTGTCCTTAAAACTTCTACAACTAGATCTCATCTTCCCCACTCCTACTATCATTTTTATTCGTAGACTGAAACAGAAATACGAGTTTTCCTGCTTTTTTCAAATCCCAGTCTATTTCTTAGCTTTGAATGAATAATACCAAATGATGAAAATATTCTCTCTGGGCCTGCAGAGGAAGCTACTGCTGTGAAAAGTTGGCTTAGCAACTGAAGGAACTCCTTTTCAAGGTGCCTGGCTAATGATTTCCATCAATTCAGGGGACTTTGTTCAAAACATCATCAGTAAACATGTTCTGTTTAAATGGCTCCCCTCCAGCCCTGAAATTTATTATGACTGGCATAACTGAGGAGTGATTTTGAGATACACATGCCATGGCAGCATCATCTTCTTCACAAGTTAGGCATCTACCTTTATATCTGGGATTGAGAATGTTCGCAAGAAAATGATGTGGGGTTAATGCTTGATCCCTTTGCTGCTTTATTGCCTGCAGGTTAACTTTCTGGTTAGGTATTCCTTTCTTCAATGTCTCTTGAAGCGCCTTCCAAATTTCAACAGCATTAGCAATGCAGCAACAATCTCTCTGAAGTTTGTTTAAGGCTATGGATATAAGCTTCAGTATACTGAGCATATCCTCTACATTCCTCTTTAATTCAATGTTAGATATTTTGGACGAGATGCTTCCATCCATTTTATCCTAGTTTTTTTCACAAATTGTTATGAGAATAGGCCAGTTCTTAATCAGTTGTTCAAAACAATCAACCACAGAATTCTATCTAACATCTTGAGGGAGAATTAGTTTGGATCCTCCTGCTTGCTTCAGTCAAGCTGAAGCAAAATGGTTGTTATGGAAGTATTTTGCAATGTCAACATTTTCTTTTATTCCTGAAGAACTACTTCAGTCTTTGGCTAAAAGATGCGTTCAATGGGCACTGCAGGCACACGTTATTAAAGAGCATCCTTCCATTCTTCTATGTATCTTCTCATCTTTGCCACGTTTGCAGCATTGTCTGTGACAAAACTGTGCACGTGACAGTTGAAATTTTGCTCAGTTTATTACAACTTTCACTGCCACTTTTAAGTATTCTGCTGTGTGGGCATTTCCTGATGTATCTATTGTTTCTGAAAGATATGCAACCCCATATTCTGTTGTCACACAGGCACATATTACTGGATCATTGTGTACATTGCTCCACCCATGAAGGCTTAAACTGGCAAATTTCCTCTCAGTATTTCTTGCACACTGTTCAAGTTTCTTCTCATACACTATCTATCAACCTTCCACCAATGTCTGCCCTACCAGGTGGTGTGTAGCCTGATCGTAAGGACTCAACCATGTCAATGAAGTATTTATTGTTAACAATGCAAAAAGGAGAATTTGTGGCATAGATGAACCAAGCAATCTTTTCATCTATGGGGTCTTGTTGGTATTTGCTGGTCCTTACTACAAACCCATCCACGGTGGTGGTTTTACTGGATGATTGAAATCTTTTGCTTGCTACTGATACTTTTTTGTCTGAAATGTGTTTAGCTGCAGCAATGCTGCTAAAAGTACCAACGGATGACTCTGAAGTTGTTGCAGATAGACAGTCAGTCTCTTATGCTTAAATGGGATCCTCAAACAAAAACAGTTTTTGAATAATCATTCTTCTCACTCTATTATTCAGTTAATCATTTATATTTTTTTCAGCAAGGATGAAGATCTGATTCCAAATTACCAAAAAAGCTAAGACTGACTGCACATAGAGTGCACTTAATTTTGGACTAAGCCCCATTGAACTCACTGGCTCCTGTTTTTACAGAAAACAAGTATAGGATGGGGTTCCCTTGGAAAAGTTGAGTTATGCTGAAGTAAAATAGGGAATAGACTTATGGCATCACCATTATGGTCTGGGGCCATGATGTTCCAAACTAAGGGGCATGTATTATGTATTGTAAAATAAGAAAATGACACCCAGTGGCAACTGGCAACTCTAGATTTCTCTTACTGCAGCTTTCTGTACCGTAAACTTGGGTGATAGATTCTAAACCTAGTTAACTAATTAAACAAGCCATAAGGATTGGCTAAGCTAAACTTTTTTTTCTAGCAACATCCAACATAGCAAACAGCTTGGGAATTTACTTATTAAATCACACTTATACTAAAAGGCATAGAGTCTTGAATAATAATACATTGCAAAGTGAATTATTTAGTTTACTAACCAGCTGATCCACATTGTTCTTCAGACATGTCCACATCTTCAACCACATCATTTTCTTGCAATAAGCAGTTTTCATTATGATGTTTCATTCTTGCAACTAGGCCTTGCATATCCTTCTTGCACTGCTGACACTTGACACGTTTTCCTTTTTTATCCAGGGAAGTAATTTCTTCAAAATATTCTCAGATAAGGTTTCTCTTACGCCTAGAAGCCATGATAGTTTTTCTGTGGCAAATGTGTTGGGAAATATAGGAAGCTGTGTGTTTGTACTACTGAATAATGTCTCCCCGTTTTCTTTCCAGTCCACTCCACTGTTGCTTTCTACTCTGCCTCCGTCCTTTCCTATATTGTTGCTCTGTCTTTAAGATAGTGTCTTAACTAACTCCTCTGCCTTGCTTGGCCCAGCTCTGCCACCACCTAAGCACAGAACAGCAATCTTATCTAGCCTGTCTTTGCACAAGTGACTTTAGTCTGCTGAGAAACAGAAACTGAAAGCCCAGAACTTTCAAGAGGCAAGAGCTGGTAGTTAGACTGAACAGACTTGAGCCATTTTCAAGAGATGAAACACTTAAATGAATGTCCATGTTTGATTGGTAGGTAACTCAATATGTGCGAGTGTGACAGAGCCATTAATTCATGTTTATGAGACTGTAAGTATAGGTTCAGCATGTTTGTGATGAGATTTAATTGTAACTGTTATTTTTTAAACAAGAGAGAAATTTAGTATTTTATTGATGATTAAAAAAAATAATCCAATTTAAATTAAAAAAAATCATTGATTTTTATTCACCCTGTTATAAGGAGTTGAGTGCTTCCTGCAACTGAACTCGCTGACAAATGGGAGTGCCAGGCACTTTCCAGAGCAAGATACCTAGAATACAAGTAACAAGAACATTTAACACCCCTTCTCAGGCCAAAGGCTACTTATATTTCTGGGCAATCCAGAAATTAATTTAGCACTCTTAATGAAGGAGAAGCCACCCTACACTTACTGTGGAACATGCATGCAGGCAATGATGGCAGAGCAGCTGCCACGCTGGAAGTCTACAGCCCGGTGATAACCTGTTCATTTGCCTGTGTTTCATAGATTTCATAGACATTAGGGCTGGAAGGGACCTCAGAAGATCATCGAGTCCAGCCCCTGCCACAGGAGCAGAAAGTTAGCTGGGGTCACAGGATCCCAGCAAGATAAATGTCCAATTGACTCTTAAAGGAATCCAGAGTAGGTGCTTGCACCACCTCAGGCAGCAGTTGGTTCCAGGTCTTGGGGGCTTGGACTGTAAAGAAGTCCTTCCTTATGTCCAGCATGAAATGGTCTTGGAGAAGTTTGTGATCGTTTGACCTTGTCATCCCATGGGGCACTCTGGTGAACAAACATTCCTCCAGATCCTGATGTATACCCCTTATATACTTATAGGCAACCAACACGTCCCCCCTGAGCCTGCGCTTTTCCAAGCTGAAGAATCATAGAAGTAGGGTCGGAAGGGACCTTGTAGATCTTCAAGTCCAACCCCCTCCCTGGGCAGGAGGAAAACTGGGCTCAAATGACCCCAGCCAGGTAGGCATCAAGCCTCTTCTTAAAGACCCCCAGGGTAGGAGCCACTTCCCTTGGAAGTTGGTTCCAGATCCTAGCCGCCCTAACTATGAAGTAGTTCCTACAGCTGTCTAATCTGAACCTACTCTCCAACAACTTGTGCCCGTTATTCCTGGTTATCCTGGGGGGTGCTAGCGTAGCAGAAAGCCCCCTTTTCCTCTAATGTAGCAGAAAGCCCCCTTTTCCTCTTGCCTGCATTTGCTCTCCCCTCTTTGGATATGTTTCTCTTTTTCTACCTTTTCTTCCTTCCTCTCTCTCTCACTTTTGAGATAAGGAATTGTATTTTAAAATTTGTATGTGTGCATTTTATATCTCCCCTTGTAGTTTGGTATTTTTATCTATTTGTGTGCCATGGCATTTGTAGCTTATATTTTATACTCCTCACCTTTCAACTTTCAACTAAATGTGTTTTAGTAAGTTATACATTGTAACATTGTTAACAAAGGCAGGAATCAAACTGCCCTTCCCTGTATCAGGCTGGCCTCTGAAAGAGTGAGTGAATCAGTGATTGAATGGGTAACATGGAAGCAGGCAGCAATTATCACCTGGAAGCTGAACTCAATAGAAGACAGTGTAACAACCCGGAAATCTCTATACCTCACTGATCAAGGGCTAAAAGCCCTGGCCTGACTTAATCAACACCAGAGACCAACTTTTGGGCTGAATATCTCCAGATCGACCACTCCCAGAGCCCTATTCTAAATTCATCAACGGACTCCCAAACCTGCACGTACATGCGGACGACCCCTGGGGCTGACAGATGCTGTCCAGTAGCCACCGAGGGGGGGGGGAGGGGGGGAAGTCCCACGAGGGTCAATGACCCCTGGATTGGGCAAACCAGAAAACTGGGGAGTCACCAAAGTCTGCCAAGGACAGATAAAAGGCAGTGAAAAGTGACCCTCAGTGGCGCCCTCTTGATCTCCAACTCGACCAGACCAGTCCAGCCAGAAGGACCAGCCGGCGACCCCCTTCTGGAAGATAACACCACACTGAAAGAAGCCTCAACGACAGACTCCAGCGCTTGTAGGATAGGTATACCTGACTCTGTAGCCTGCTACTGTGTGTGTGTATGTGTGTGCATGTATGCATGCATGTGTGTGTGGGGACCAGCCCCAAGGTTTATGATTACAGTGTTTCAATCCGCTTAATAAACTAGAATTTTAAGGATCCCGAGTTGGACATTTGTAACTGTTCAACACTAGGGGAAACAAGGTCTCCCCCAAACTCTTCTGGTCCCCCCTAGTGAGTTTATAGACGGTCACCAGGTCCCCCCTCAGCCTTCTCTTGTGGAGGTTGAACAGGTTCAGGTCCTGTAGCATCTCGGTGTAGGGTCTGCCCTGCTATCCCCGGATCCTGTGGGTGGCCCTCCTCTGGACCCTCTCAATGTTGTCCACATCCCTCTTGAAGCGGGGTGCCCAGAACTGGACACAGTACTCCAGCTGTGGCCTGACCAGTATCGCGTAGAGGGGGAGGATCACCTCCTTGGCCCTGCTTGAGATGCACCTGTGGATGCACGATAGGGTCCGGTTGGCCCTGCTGACCGTGACCTCGCACTGTCGGCCCATGTTCATCTTGGAGTCAATAATGACTCCAAGATCACTTTCAGCCTCCATGCTCTCAAGAAGGGAGTTTCCCATCTTATAAGTGGGCTGCCGGTTACTACTGCCCAAGTTCAGCACCCTGCACTTGTCAGTATAGAAACCCATCCTGTTTTTGTCAGCCCACCCCTGCAACCTATCCAGGTCTTTCTGCAGTCTTTCCCTCCCTACTAGTGTGCCCACCTCACCCCAGATTTTGGTATCATCAGCGAATTTGAACAGGTTGCTTTTCACCCCATTGTCCAAATCGCTGATGAAGAAATTGAACAGCGCGGGCCGAAGGACCAAGCCCTGGGGGACTCCGCTGCCCACTTCCCCCCAGGTTGAATATGACCCGTCCACCACCACCCTCTGAATATGAACCTTCAGCCAATTTGCAATCCATCTGACCATGAAGGCATCAATGCCACAGTCACCTAGTTTTTTAATGAGGATGGGGTGGTCGACAGTGTCAAAGGCCTTGGTGAAGTCCAGAAAGATTACATCCACAGCGACACCTGCATCCAATGCTTTTGTGACCTGATCGTAAAAGGCAATCAGGTTGGTCTGACATGGTCATGGCCTGTCCCTAATGGAACCGTGCTGGTTGCCCTTGAGCATCATCACCGATGCCGGCCCATCAAAGATGTGTTCCTTGGTGATCTTCTCAAAGAGTTTCTCCAGGATTGAGGTAAGACTGACGGGCCTATAGTTGCCCGGGTCCTCCCTCCTCCCTTTTTTTGAAGATGGGGACCACATTGGCTATCTTCCAATCATCTGGCACCTAGCCCGAGCACCACAAGCGCTCGTAAAGAGTCCCGTAGCTCTTAGCTTCCCACCATAAGGCCTGTTTTCCTGCCCTCTGATCATGCACGTGGCTCTTCTCTGGACTCTCTCATGCTATTCCACATGCTTTTTAAATTGTGGAGCCCAGAATTAGATGCAGTACTCCAGCTGCGGCCTCACCAAGGCCAAGTACAGTGGGAGGATGTAATCCTGGAATTTGCTAAAGAAGCATCTATGGATGCAAGCCAGAGTTCTGTTCGCTTTGGCGGATGCAACATCACATTGGTGGCTCAAATTCATTTTGTGGTCAATCATGACCCCCAAGTCCCTTTCGGCCATGGTTCTAGCAAGCGTAGCACTGCCGAGCCTATAAGCATGCTGAGGGTTTTTCTTCCCAAGGTGGAGTATTTTGCATTTTTCGGAGTTGAAGGCCATCAGGTTTTCATCTGCTCATTTTCCGAGCCTGTCAAGGTCGGCCTGGATCACTATCCTGTCCTCGGGTGTGGACATTTTACCCCAAAGTTTGGTGTCATCAGCGAACTTGGCCAGTCCGCTGCTGACACCAATGTCCACATTATTAATGACGATGTTGAGAAGGATAGGCCCAAGGAGGGAGCCTTGGGGGGACCCCACTGGTCACGGTGTACCACAATGATTGACTTCCATCAACTACCACTCTCTGAGTCCAACCTCAAAGCAAATTCCCCAGCCAGTGGACTGTGATGTAGCCGAGGCCGCAGTTGGCCAGTTTTTCTGTAAGACCATCATGGGATATCAGATCGAAATAATTTTTTAAGTTGAGATATATGACGTCAATCTTTTCTCCCTTGTCCAGGTGATATGTCACCTGGTCGTAGAAGGAGATGAGATTAGTCAGGCAAGATCTACCTGCAACAAACCTGTGCTGGCTATCCCTCAAGAAGTTGCCTTCAGCCAGTTTGTCAAGAATGGTCTCTTTGATGATTTTCTCCAAGATCTTCCTGGGGATGGAGGTCAGGCTGATGGACCTGTAGTTCCCCTGATCTATTTTCCTCCTTTTCTTGAAGATAGGCACCACACTGGCCCTCTTTCAATCCTCAGTCAGTTTGCCTGAATGCCACGAATTCTCAAAGATCCGTGTCAGTGGCTGCGTTAGCGTTTTTCTCTCGAGATGGAATAATCCCAGTTCCTTTCTTTGTAAATCATGTTTCCTAGATCTCTAATAATTTTTTATATTCTCCATTGGACTCTTTTAAATTTGTCCACATCTTTCTTGAAGCACGCAGTGGGCTGAAATAACCCAGTTGAGGTCCAAGTAGGCCAGCAGTAGAACCCAGCTGCTGCTACTTCTCCCTGCACCCAGTTGCAGCAGGGGTGAAGCCTCACACCACCAAACACCCCTCCCCCCCCCAGGTCCACGGAGATCCGATACCTCTGCAAGCCACAATACAGTGCAGTACACAGCAGCCTATTGGTCTTGTTTTCGAGAGCACACTATTATCTTGTATTCAGTTTATAGTTTACTGTAACCCCTTGGTCTTTGGCCGCAGTACTACAGCCTAGTCAATCCTTCCCCAGTCTGAATATACGCACATGGATATTATGTCCCAAGTGTGGGAATTTGCACTTACCCTTACTGAATTTAATTCAATTAATTTTGAACCATTTTCCCAGTTTGTCAAATTTATGCTGAATCCTAATCCTATCCTTTAAGTGTTTGCAACTACCCCCAGCTTGATGCCAGCAGATTTTCAGATAACTATGCACTTGTTCCCATCTTTCAAATCATTAATGAAGATATTAAACAGTACCAGACCCAGGTCAGACCCCTGGGGAACCCTACTTGACATCTCCTCCCAACAAGCTATTGATCCACTGATGATCTAGTTATATATCAATCCTACAGTACTTTTATCTAGACTGTATTTGCAAAGGCTGTTGGAGTTCTGCTTCTATCATAACTAGGGACCTACCAGAATCACGATTTTGCAGATTTCCCAAAATGCAGCATTGCCCATGAAATTGGGCAATGCCCACGAAATCTGCAAAGGGGGGCAGGGCGGGGGGGTGCAACTTACTGAAAAGAAAATGCTGGCTCCCGAGAGGCAGGACCCTATGACAGGCAGCCCTTACAGCCAATCAGCAGCCGAAGTGCAGGAAACCTTCTTCCCCACCTAACAAGCTTTTTATTTACTACTGGACAGTAGGGACTGTGCCATAGGAGATGCAAGATGTCAATGTAGTCACTGAACCAAAGTGAAGGAAACCACAGCAACTAACAACTATCATGGCATTTCACAATTAAGCATTGTTGAAAAAAAAACACCACTTGAGTGGTGCTCAGAGAACATCAGATCCTTGCCAACCATGTTTACTCTGAGTTGTGGTGTGATGTCAAACTTAGAAGATCTACCAAAGAAATTATCTTCTCACTCTAACAAATCCAAGAAAAATGTAGGGAACAAAGAAGACTCCTCTATATTGCTTTCATTGACCTAAGGCTTTGACCTGGTCAACAGAAAAGGCCTCTGCCAATTATTAGAAAAAAAAGACTGTCCACCAAAACTCTTCGGCATAATCTGCTCTTTCCATGATAGAATGCAGGGAACAGACAGCTATGATAGATCAACAGCTGAGGCTTTTGAGATCCGAAGCAGAGTCAAGCAGGGCTGAGAAGGCTGCCTACCACGAGCCCACCTACCCCTCTCCACCAATTAGCAATGAGAAGCAGGGCGACATGATGGACAGCACTCAACCAATTAGCAGAGAGGGGCAGGGCTGTATGATGGGCAGCCCTCACAGCCAAGCAGTGGCAAGGGGCAGGGTTACTGGGGCCCCTTGGCCAGAGGTTGGTGGCAGGGGGAGGGCTGTCACAATCAGCCTGTGAATATGGTGGCCAACCCCATAATCTTCCCGTAAAATCAGCCAGCTGTCTCCTCAAGTTAAATAGATCCCTAGTGATAACTGCTGAAGGGACTGTCATTTAAGAATTGGGCCCTACAGCCACAATTGCAGATGTTCAACAAGTTAATGCATCATAGCACAGAAATAGGCTTTAAACACTATCTCCCATGATACTTTCATTAGTAAGCAAAAGGCCCTCTGCCTGTCTTGCTAGACTTTCTCAAGTTATATCCACTACTTTTTCCCCCAGCCATAAAACTACTGAAACTTTGTCATAAAAGGAAATCAGGTTGGTTAAGCATGACTTGGCTCTTGACAAATCCACATGGACTTTTCCTGATCATACTGGCACCCTCCATGCACTTCAAAATAGATTCCCTGATGACACACACTATAATCTTTCTATTTATCAAGGTCACACTGACCAGTCTATAATCTTCCTTTTTTAAAAGTTGGGCACTATATTTACCTTTTCTAGTTATTCAGGATCTTGAGCAACCTCAATGAGATCTCAAAAAAAAAAAAAAAGTGACAGAAATTACTTCTGCCAATTCTTTGAGTACTCTAGGATGCATCCTATCTGACCCTGCTGACTTGAAAACATGCAGTTGCTCTAAGTAATCTCTAATCAATGTTTTCTTTATTCTAAGTTGATTAACCTCTGTCCTATCTGTAATGCCAACTGCACTCAGCATCTGAGAGCTGACCTTATTCATGAAAATTGATGTGAAAAAGCAGTAAGTACTTCAGCCTCCTGTGCATCACCCATCACTAGATTGCCCTTGCCATTCAGTAAAGGGCTTATACTTTCCTTATTCCTCTTCTGACTTCTAATATACTTGTAAGATGCTTTTTTGTTTCTTTTAACATCCCTTACTACCTACATACCAATTCATGCCTTGGCCTTCCTGGTTTTCTCCCTGAATGCCAATGCAGGACTCCTATATTTGCCCCTAGGAGCATGGCCAAGTTGCCACTTCCTGTAAGATTTTTCTCTTAATTTCAACTCATTGAGGCAGAAGTGTCAAATCCTTAAGCCATACATGGCCACATGAATGGCACAGGGTCAGTCCATGGGCTACTTTAGGCCCACAGACCACCTTCTCTTCCTCAACTTGCTTGCTGGATCCAGCACATGTGGAGCCTGCTCCGGCTGGCCTGAAATTGTACCGCACATAGCAGCTGAGCAGAGCTGGCCAACAGGCAAAGCATGTGGTACCCTGCATACAGCACCTGATGCAGAACAGCTGGTGCTGCAGGCAGGATACAGCACTCACTGGACCAGCTCTGCACACAGTATCTGGGACCTGAGGGAGCTCAAAATTAGGTACAGTCCTGCTGTATATAGCCACAAATCTGGAAAATATTTTCTCTTTCATTCTGCGTTCCCAAAAACAAGTGAGCATCTTATCTGGGGGCACACAATATGTCAGAATATATGATATTTTACCTATTAGTTTTTTATAAGAAAAAGAGAGACTTTAAACTTCAAAAGATTTGATACTTACATTAATTTAATACTTATAGTAATTATAAAAAAGTTAGTTAACTGTTTTTGTATAACTGTGTATTACAAATGAAATACAATTGAAAACGGTGTAATGATTATAACTACCAATGTTATAAATGTGCATAATATTCAAGACTGAGTTGTTGCTCTTCTCTTTAGCTTTTACTTCAGAAACCCAGCATCAGCCTGAACTGTTACAAAATTTTAAAAGAAATTAAACAACAACACAAAGCAACTCTGAAAGACAAAAGTCAGTTTTAAATGAAGTTAAGTAGGCAGAAGGCCACCTCTTCTAACAGTTTAACTTTGTATTACTGTCATCAATTTCAACTGCTTTATGTACATCTTCATCTCATCATCATCTTCCTCATCATGTAACTAGAGTGTGAACTTTTCATCATCCATTTCCTTTCTTAACCTAAAACTGTGATATGTAGTCACCAACTTTCCAGCAGTGGAAGTCTTCATTCTATTTTTGTTTTTTAACAGATGATTGCCCCGACTAACACATTTCATTCATTCTACATACACGGTAGAGCATGGAAATATTCCTCCCCTGTCATTGCAGCCAGACCAAAGAGGACACTACCCTTTCCACTATGGTAAAGGGTTAAGTTGTTTTGATTCAAACTACTGGCATCATACTCTACATTGTTTTATACCTGAACAGGCTGCTTCTTGCTTTTTAAAGGATATGAAAAACCAAACAACTGTAATGGAAGTAGAAACTACAAATTTCTAACAGCCCCTATACAGGTGTTGCTGAATCAAATGAATCATCAGAAAGGTCACAGCCCTGGAAAGATGGATCAAAAAGGTAAGCAGCATTATGTGCAGGAGTTTTCACTAGATTTTCCCCATGATATTATTGTGTCTATTTTTTCTTCTCTTCAGTTTTTTGTAAAGAGGGATCCATCCTAAAGTACTTCATTCAGCATTCTTGAAAACACATGTCTCCATGATCAGGAATTCATTCTGATTCATTCTGCATCAGAAAATGCAGAAATAACATTCTCCATATCTGACTAAAGTGAGCAACAGTCTCAAGCAGTAAAATAAATGTTGAGTTTCTCAATAAAGACATTATTGTCAAGAATGTTACTGCAGATTATTCAGGGACAACACCAAACCACTCCGTCAACCACAGCTGACTGAAATGCTTTCTTGAAAGTTCAAAGATCTTTGAGTTTTAAAAGAGGCCCATCAAGCACATCAAGTCTTCCTCAGTATAGGAAGACTTGCCACTGAATGCTGTATTAAGTGATGCTGAAATATGGCTGCTGGTACTTGGCTTTTTCTTTTTCCTTTATTATTTTTTTTTTAAAAACTTGACAATGCTTTTTAATTTTGATAATTGCAATGACAAAGTTGTTAGATTTTCAACATCACAGATGAAAGAGGTACTTCACGGGGGAAGATCAACCATGAAGGCATACATATTTATTTATCAACAAAGGCCAAGCAGCTTTCACAGTAGCAGCACTGTCAGTCGTAACCAAAATAACCTTCTGTAGACTGCCAATATCACTGGTGATATTTTTAGGTTGGTCAGCAATATATGGGGTTGTGAGGCGATGCTCAGGTGTGCACTGGAATGAGTAAAATTGGTTCTGGAGTTGTTACGATGAAGTTGATGACACTCCCATTGCAAATATAGCTCCATGCATTAGATACTAGGGACACATGAAGGGCTTTTGTATTAAGCATATCAACTTCCTTTTTCACATCTGCCTCAATCCAAAACACTCTAATACCAATCTGATGAACATCTGAAGACTTCCCAGGAGTGGAATTTCTTGATACTGAAGCACATAGACTAGCAACATTATTGGACCTTGTAGCTTCACTTTCACCATGACTCACAGTTAGGAAACCAGTACATGGGTGATCTTGGCTAGTGGGCAGACACCCAGAACACAGGTGTAGTCCACACCAGTTCCCCAGGGAGCAGGGAGTATGAAGGGCTCTGGCATCAGAACTGGAGTCAGAAGCCATAGCTGGAGACGTGGTAAGCCAAGGATTAATCATGATCAGAAGTCAAAAGCCAAAGTTGAAGGTCAAGCAAGAATTGAGAGCCAAGAACAGTAACCAGGGAGTAATGCTAAGCTCTTACAGAAATCAGAAGCTGGAGTCAGAGCCAGGAGCCAGTACCTGAAAATTAGCAAAAGAGGAGTCAGGAGCAAGAAGTTTCACCATTGCCCAGACAAGGAGACTGCATGCTGGGTCTAGGTTTTATGGGCTGGAGTAGGTGTGGGCTGCTGCCTATGGTTTCAGGGGATTGGCTTCCCTGAGCCTCTCAGACCAGGACACAACTCTGGGCTTGCTGCAGGTGGAACCTGTTCAGGGGCTCCCCTGCCCTGTTTTCCTTTTTGGACCAGCTGGGTCCAGGGTTCTCATCTGGCATCATTATATACATCTTTATTAAAAGAATCCATGCTTTGTGAAGATACTAAATCAGAATGAGAATATGAAGTGAAAAAACCTAAATGCTATTGCAGACCAGTTTGCTCTTTTTTGTGCTTGACTGCAATAATTTATCTATCTTTGATAGTAGCTGAACACCTAATTAAACAAGTGTTTCTGCATTCTATCTGCATGTGTGACTGCCAGTTCACATGGAGGGGGCAGGTGGCCCCTCCTCCCTACAGCACATGCAGTGGATCCAGGGGTGGTCCTGCCCTTGGTCACCATGAGGACTGCTTGTTTGTCTTCCTGCTCCCTGAATCAGGTGTTGCTGTTCCTGTTTGAAGATACCCATCATTACAACAGATGATCATTGGGAGAATCTTTTCTCATGGTGGTGGTTTTGGTTCCTCTATCAACAAAAAGCAGTTTATTCATAGTTCCTTGAAATCGTTCTGATGGAGTTCTCTTCTGGTTTTGGCCAAGTTGTTCACTTGCCAGACCAGAAAGAAGATTCTGGCTGGATGAATCCTGAGGCACTGCAGGACCGTCTTCTTTTCCCTTACACACACGCATCTATGTGCAGAGCTTCACTGGGTCCCATCCAACAGTTTCTAAGCTGGCTGGAGCTTTCTGCTCCAGATCTTCCCTTGGCACCCTGGTTATTAACCTGTAACCTTTGTTCCCAACAGGACTTAATGACTTGTTGGGGGGGGGGGAGGGGTGGAAAAGCTTCTAGAAGAGCCCTGCCTCAGGAGAGAGAGAAGCAGGGCAGCGGGTGCCTGCTCCTAAGTAGAGTAAGCATATGTATCTCAGTCTGCAAGTCTGAGGGGCAAGGTACCCTCGCTCCTGCCTTTGCTAATAGGTAACACTATGATGCAATAAAAAAGGGAAGCCACGATGGGCATAAAGGCATTCTTGGCCTCATGGAATATTTGACAGCTTTTGACTTTAGTCAAAGAATAAGCAGTTAATTGACAAGTCATCTGACATCATTTGACCAGTCAACTGACCAGTTTGCTAACTCTACTCTCAAGCAAGTCAAGAAGAACTGAGCAGACTGTAAGGCAGGGGTGGGCAAAATGCGGCCTGCGGGCCAGATGTAGCCCACAAGGCCATTCCATCCGGCCCACGGGACCCCTAAAAAATTTAGAAAATTAATATTTATCTGTCCCTGGCTGCCTGTCACACAGCCCCCAAAGGCTTGCCAAAACTCAGCGAGCGGCCCTCCACCAGTAATAACTGCCCACCCCTGCTGTAAGGGACACTCCTCATCAGTGGAAGCCATGAACAGCTGGGACACACAATAAGCAACAAGAAGTTAGCTTTAACTCTTATATATGCTAACCCTGAAGCTTCCAAGCAGCAGAGCTATTCTGACAAGTACAAGAGGTGGGAGTGGTTCTGTGGGGGTTGATTATACCATGGATTCAAACTGGTCTGTAATCCAGTTCCTGACTTTGGTACTTAGCCTCCAATTGAATGCCCAAGTAGAGTTTAGTGTCAGGATGAAGCTGTAGCTCAGGGGCAAGCAATTATGTCGGGTGGAGGGCCACTTAACAAGTTTTGGCCAGCTGCTGGGGTGATGCATAAGTAGCCCCGTTCCCTGGTTGCCACATTGGGACCTGAAGTCCTGTCCCCTAACCCTTGCCACTAGAAGTCCCTCCCTTGCTGCCCCCCCCCCCCGAAATACTCCTTTTGGGAGGGGCGGGTGTTACCATCTTAGAACCAGAAAAAAAACAAATCATACATTAGAAGTCAAACACCTATTAAACATATTTTAATTGTATTAAAAAATATATTTGTCATGACCCGTGATTGTGTACTACATATAGAAGGGATTGCATAAGTTAAAAACAAAGTCTCGTTCTTTTATATTGTGTGTGTATGGTAGGGTGTGGAGGTGAGTGTGGGGGTGTGAGAGAGTATGGCTGTGTAGGGGGACATGGGGTATGTTGAGGTGTATGTATATGTCAGTGGGAGTTGTGGGGGCAGGGTGGCGGGTGTAGGCGTAGTGCCTGATAGGCTGGATGTGGCCTATGGGCCATATTCTGCTCACCCCTGCTGTAGCTACTCCACACCTACACTGCAACGTGCCCTCTCACAGGGGGAGTAGCTGAGACTCAGGCTCTCAGAGTCTATTCCTGTTCGTGGGACCAAAGAAGTAGCTTTAAGTCCCACGAACAGGAATATTCTGAGCCCTGTAGTTGGGCCTGGAAATTCACAATTGCCAAATGACTGAGTAGTCATGCTGCTGTAGCAGACTCCTATCCAAGTACTGACCTAATTCAACCCTGTTTGGCTTTTTAGGAACTTCCCTGAGCACAGCTGGTTAACCTTTCTATTTCCACAATGTCAGTCAGTGGATGGGGACAGATTATACAGATCTTCAAACCCTAGAAAGAAAACTACATTAAAAGAATCCTGTTTGGGATTCAGAAGACAAGTCTGTGAAAGTCAGTCAGTGCCACGCTCAGGACTGCCTGTGCAAGTTCGGTTACGTGGGTGACTGGTGCCTCCGGAGTCTGGGGAGGCGGCATGTCCCCCAGCGGCAGATTTCACGGCTGGTGTTTGCAGGGGGTGCACAGCCAATCCCGGCGCGTGGCCAACAGTTACATCCCTTGTACATCGCCCCTGCCCACTGAATGAGACGGGGCTCCCAGCAGGGAACAGGGACGCAGCCCCCCTGCCCTTAGGAGGCGCAGACACAGGAGAGGTTCATCCCGGGGGGCACACACAGCTGCAGACCTGTCTGGCATTGCGCAGAGTTGAGGGTTTGGTTTTGCAATGAAACAAGTCATTTTGCCTCGGGGGGGGGGGGGGGGGGGAATAGAAGGACGTTTCAGAAGCTTCCTAAAGGAAGGCGGTAAAACAGGTTTCTGCAGAAAGCCTGTGGTGCACGAGGCCGGTTACCCCACGAGCCGCGTGGCACCACCGGCACCACCCTGCAGCGCGGCCGGGAGACCGGACACCCAATGCTGTAAGAGGCGAACAGAGAAAGAGCCGCCCGCGGGGGCGGAGGCTGCGCGGCCGCCGCTCGCTCCCAGCCCTGCGGCACAGGCCAAAGCGAGGCGGCGCTGACCGCACCCCCGCCCGGCAGCAACCCCGCCACAAGGCGAGAACACGTGGCCAAGCCCCAGCCCCGCGGCCCGTTACCTCCGGGTGGACTCAGCCCGGCGCAACCGCAGCGGGTCGTCGAGCCCGGCCTGACGAGCCGAAATGAAGCCCAACATGATGCGGTCCTAGCAACTGCCAGAACCAGCGCAGCCATCTTGGCAGCGGGCCGGCGCGGATTGGCCCCGCTCGCAACTACCGCGACCAATCCGGGGCGCGGTTACTGCAGGGCCGCGTGCGGGGGGCGGAGCGTGCGCGAGAAGGTGCCGGGCGGGGCGGGGCGAGCGTGGGAATCTCCGCGCGGGGGGCGGGGCCTGGCGGCTCCAACTGCGACATGAGCGTCGTGGTGCGGTTCGTGCGCACCCTGCGGCTCCGGCTGTTCGGGCCCGGCCAGGAGCACGTGGGTGCCGACTCGCTCGGGAACAAGTACTACCGCGTCCCCGAGCACCGCACGTGGGCAGGTAGGAGCCCCCACCCCAGCGCCGCTGCGGGGGCCCTGGCAGGCTCTGGCGGGCGTGTAGGAGCCCGGGGCCGTCGCACGAGTCTGTTGTGGGGCGGCTGCTGTTGCTCCTGCTGCGCCGGGTGGTTGCGACGGGGCCGGGCCTCCACGACGCACGCTCCCACGCTGCCCCTGCAGGCGCCCACCGCTTCCTGCCGCGGCGGGGACGCCGAGGCCTGGTGGGCTGAAGTCAAGCAGAAGGCAGGGAAGACTTGCGGCTTAGAGACTAGGGACAGGGGATACATGTGTGCAGGCACGTGTGGATGTCTGTGTATATGATGTGTATTAAGGCTGTGCAAAATTTCACCAGCAATTTTGTTTCGACTCGTTTTGATCTCGAAACAGCAAAATTGAAATGGAGAGCTTCGAAACAGCTTCGATGTGAAATAAGGCAAGTCTAAATGTTTTGAAAATTTCAAAATGTTTCAAGTTTCAGAGCTGGAGCTGGGCTTGCCTGTAGGGGAACAGAAACTGACGTAAGGAAAGGGCAGGTGGAAGTGGGGGAAGGAGAGCTTTTATTATTGACTGTGTAGCTGGCTGGTGACTGTCACCTTTTTGCTGAGGTCCCTTTTAATCCCAGTTCTTTTGGGGGAGGAATGGAAAAACAGCATAAAAAGCAGCACTGTTTTGCCTGTCAGCAGCCGGAGGTGCAGGGCCCCAGAACCCAGAAGCCCCTGCACCTACCTCCTTGACATCTGGCAAGCTTCATGGCCTCAGCAGGGACTACCATCCCTGCAGCTTTCACCCTGCTGTGCTTTAACATGCACACAGTGTCACCCATGTCATGAGTTTTGCTTGTCTGCAGCTTGAGGTGCAGTTTCCCCCAAACCTCTGCACCTATCTTGTTGAAACAGCAGGCTGCATGCCCTCAGAAAGGGCTACCATCCCTGAAAGTTTCATCCAAATCAGGCCAGAAATGACAAAGTTGTAGGTTGTTTTGAGCTTCCCCCATTATAGCCTATGGGTGAAATGTCAAAACAGCAAAACTGTTTCAATGAAATGACGTTACATTGGTTTCGAAACGAAACATTCTGTCAAAATGGAGCAGTGCCGTTTCGCACAGCCCTAGTGTGTATGTATGTGTGTATATACATGCACACGCATACATATATACTGATGTGTATGAATGTGTGTATATATACACACATGCGCACCCCCAGGCATACATGCACACATGTGTGTATGTGAGATATATGTATGCATGTCTATGTATTAATATATGTGTATATATGCCTATATATATGTTTTTGTATCTACATACACATGTTCATATACATGCATGTACGTACTTGGTTTGACTGGGTCAGTGCTCCTGCTGGGACCAAAGCTGGAGTTTCTTGGCTAGAGGGTTTTGTCTCAGCACAGGGTCAGGCCGATCACCAGATTTTAGGTCAGGAAGAAATTTTACCCAGGGTCAGATCTCCTCTGGAAATCTTCAAGAGGAGATTAAATAAATCACCTTACTGGGGTCACCTGACCCCCAGTTACCTTTCCTGCTTGGTGTAGGGGGCTGGACCTGATCATCTTCCAAGGTCCCTTCTGGCCTTACAATCTCTGAATTGGTATGGTCTGTGGGGTGTTTTTGCCTGCCTCTGTAGCAGGGTTATGGCCTTCGTCCTGGGATCTTTTGAGCGTATATTGACAACATTTCGTAGAAGCAGGATGTTGGCTGCTGCAGTTCCCCTGCTTTACTTGTGGTAGGTTGGGGTGTTAGGTGTGTGTTGTTTTGGGGTTGACGGTAGTCTTATGTAGAGTTTAAATCAGGGGTGGGCAGTTATTTTGGGCGGAGGGCTGCTTACTGAGTTTTGGCAAGCCATCAAGGGCTGCATGACAGGCAGCCCAGGGAAGATTAATATTAATTTTCTAAAATTTTTAGGAGCCCCACAGGCCGGATAGAATGGCTTGGTAGGTTGCATCTTGCCCTCAGGCCTCATTTTACCCACCCCTGGTTTACATCATGGATTGTATAGGATTGTTTGGATAGAGGTGATCTTGCCTTGGGTGGGGGGTTGGAATAGATGACACCTGGAGGCCCCTTCCACACTACTTCTCTATGATTCTGTAATCTGTGTCTATATCACAGGCTTTCCTGAGCTGAAGGTGAATTAACATCAGATGCTATGAAAGGATATGCAGGAAGCAGAGTATAAGGAAAGAGACATTAAAAAAACAAAAGAGGAGGTGGGAGAGAGATTGGGGCAGGAAGGGAGGCAGTGCTGGGAGAGAAGAACAAATAAACATTAAATCCACAGGACCCAGGTAATGGAATGAGAATCCATAGCGTCTATTTAAACCATACTTAATCCTCTCCAGTCTGCAGAAGATTTCTTGTTCTGCAATTTTCCATTCAGGCCTGTTTTTAAAAGTTTGCTGTCTGGGAACAACCACTATCAGGTTAGCGTTGGAGTGTCCAGGGAGGTTTAAAGTGTTCTGAGAGATTAAAGAGAAGTAGTTAGTCATGTTCGGCAGAAAGCAGGGTAAAGGAGGTAGCATGTAGAAACTGTGCTGGTATTCCAGTACTGCTGTGCTCTGGGCATGAGCTGTCTTGTACATTTGGAGCAATTTCAAAAACAGGATGGAGAGACATACTTCCAATAGCACTGCAGCTGTTATCTTCTAACAGTCATAAATGTAGCAAAACAATTCCATCTGTAACATTTCTTTATCCGGTATTGAAGCCGGAGTTGTTTTGAGAGTTTTATATTGTTCCGGGCTTGTTCACATGTAACAATTAAGCGTGCGTCTGTCTGGCTATCCATCCATATCATCTGTTAATATGGTTCATGTGAATGCACAATCATCCTTTACATTTTGCCTTCCCAGAACATCTCTGTCTGTGCTTGGTGAACATACACTAACACCTGCTCTTTTCAGAGCTGATTGCAGGTGGCAGTGCATAGTGCTTATGGAAAAGACAGAACAACATGTTACACAACTAATAATTACAGGTCCTACATACAGGCTATTAATATTTTGTAAGCTAAATGAGTAATGTTTAATAATTCCAAACAGAGAGAGACCAGATACCTGAAGAGAACTAAATTGATGCACCTCAGCAAGACAAGAATCTAATTCACGAAGACAAAATAAGCAAAAAAACCAAAATACAGCAAATGACAAACTATCTTGCAAAAGGCAACTTGTTACAGTTTCTTTGCAGTTTAGTAGAAGAGAGGAGTGAGATTTTGCTCACTTTTCTTTGCATGTAGAACCTCTAGGGACTTTCAGAAACAGTCTCTACATCTTTATTATGTTAGTTCTCAAGACGGTCAATTTATTTACTTAATAGTTCACTCTCTTTTTTTGCCATTCTTTTCTACCAAACAAAAGAGGAGGAATATAAGTGTAATTGCCATTCAGATCAGAACAGTGGCCTGCCTAGTCCAATATTAATTACATGTTGATATTGATCAACAGCTGGTGCTTTAGAGGAAGGTGTTCAGCCTTATTAAGGCACAAGAGACTTCTTGCCATAATGAGGAAGTTAGTGTGAAGCTTGATATCTCTTTTTGGCATTTATTTTGGCTGAAATAGCTGTGTGTATTATAACCATAAATGTCTAATCTTATAGGCTATTGGAGTCATTGCCTTTTACTTTACAGCAAGGCATTCCATTAACTAATCATGTGAGAGGCAAGGATTTCTTAGGGTGATATCTTTTTATTGGACCAGCTGTGTAGTTGGGACACAGTTAGACAAGCTTTTAAGTGCAAGACCTTCTAGCATGAAATCTGAGAAAGAAGGTCTTGCATTTGAAAGCATGTTTAATTCTATCCTAACTATGCAGTTGGTCCAATAAATAAGAACATCTTAAGAATTGCTTGCCTCTTGCATAATTCCTGGACTATCATGGCTACAACATCACTCTAACATTACCATAAACTAATCAGCTATTTTATGAAGGCTAACTACCATAGAATACTGAACTGGCTAGAAGTTTCTGTTTCTTCCCTATTATAGGCATGTCCATCCAACTCTGCATGTCTTTGTGAAGAGCAGAGGTATTAGATTAGCTTTTATATGTTGCTACAGACTGTCTGCTGAGAATCTGTGCAGGAACACAAATAGTTCAAATACTGGGTATTTCAGATTTATTTATCTAACACCTAAGAGTATCCTGGGTACCTTGCAAAACAGAGAAGACAGGATCCATGTTCTGAAGCGTTTAATATCTAAAGTAGACAAAAAAATGAGGAAGGAGTTCAAAGGGATGTAGCATGTGAACAGTGTTTTTAGGAGATGTTAAATTTAGGGGTGCACCGGTAAAGATTTTCATGGTTGATAGTGATAGCCTATTATTAACCATCCATATCGGCCGGTACTGATTGTTCCTGCAGCTCTGGCCTTCGGCAACTCGAGATTTGGCGGATTTGTGCCATGAGGACCAGAGCTTCCCAGATCCAGTCACTCGACTAATGCTGCGCAATTCTCGCCCACCATGACTTGACGTTGAATATTCTTACTATTGGGAGGTGGTCTGTCTGCCAGGTGTTGATTCTAGGATTTGTCCAGTTGGTTTTCTTCATGGGGTTCCTAGCTTCCCTTTACCCCCTCCATACACCAGGTAGTTAAGAATAGGTGAACCACTAGTACAGTTGGACCTTGAGGCCAGCCGACTTTCTCATGTTGTTCTTGGTCTTGCGTTGGCCTTAAGGGCAGGTTGGTACCCAGGGCCAGACTTGCACACTCCCCAGTGCCCAGGTCTGCCTTTTGGGAGGACTAAATTAATTCTTCTGTATTATCCTAAATCAGTAAAGTACTTACCCTACTCTGGGCTTATGCTGATTAATTACCTCCGGTAGCTCTCAAGTTGACCCAGCTGTGACTCAGGTATGAGGTTTAGACCCCTCTCTCAACAATTGGTTAATATCAATGAAACGAAAGCAAATGTCCATCAGTTTTCCTTGCTTGATCAGTTCTTGAGCGTTTGTTCTGAGCTGGGGTCTTTAAGTTCATGCCCCATTATTAATCATGAAGTCCTAAGCAAAAATAGCAATTGACTGTTAAAGAAAACAAAACAGCAGGGTGTTGCCACACCTGGGTCCTCAGGCTCCTGTGGCTGCCTGACTCGCATGCAGTTTTCCCAGTGTCCTGATGCCCCTGATCTCGCGGTGCCTCTTAACATGTGGCTGGAGTTGGAGGCTAGCTGGGGACCCCTCTGTCTTCAGACTTTGGAGATGGCAGCACTTGCCTTTGGATTCAGAGCCTCTTAGCATCTTCCCTTGGTGGGGCTCTGTTCATCTCTCCCCAGCAGCCCTGCTTTCCCTTTCCTGCTCACACCAGGTCACGGGGGCATAACGTCACTCTTGGTACACTGCCTGACCCACATGGAGCAGGTAGAAATAAATTTTGGTGGTGGCTGTGCTCGCTGTTTTGACATCATCTGCTCCATCTCTAAAACAACCGTTGCAGGTCTCCTGCCCTTCCTGGACAATCAAGTGTAAGGGTCCCTTTTTCTCACCATACCAATCTGTTAACCTATATTTAGAAATACAGCTTGTCAAATGAACTTTAGTTCAAGTGCCCCCACCTCCATTTCTAAGCCTGGGGACACTGATACAGGAGTCATGGTGGAACTTTAATTACAGCGGCTCTTGAAGCTGTTCTAAATAAAGTGCCTCTCCCCCACCCCACCAGGCTTGCTTCCCGCTGGGGCAAGGACCCTAGTGCACGCAGCAGGGGGGATTGGCTGCCCTGGCCTCTGCCAAGCTCTGGCTCTGGCCCCTGGGATGGAGACCCCCAGCCTCCACAGGTTGAGTCACATTGGGCCAGGCTGGGCAACTCGGCTTTGCCTACCCCTCCCTGCCCCAGTCACGTCTCTGGCATTTGGTGCCTTTTACAGTGCCAGCCCCAGCCTGCAGTCTGTGCCACACAGCCCCGTGCCAGTGCCCGGGACACCACGGCAGCTGCTTTGCTCCAACCCAGCCCACCAGTGAGGGGATGGGGTATATCCGGGGTCACCCTGGCTCATGGAAGGGAACCCAGGCGTCCAGGGACCTGGCATAATTAAATTATTGGAGAATATTATCAGCCAAAAAAAGCCAATATCCAGTGATGTTTATTTTCATTTTATCAGTGCCAATCTGATACACAACCAATATATCAGTGCACTTCTGTGCTTCCTTTTGCTGTTCTCATTGTCTTTTCTTGTATTTTCAGTGGTAAAAGTTGCCTCTGTACTAGTTTGGGGTACAATCCTTTTCTGTAAGTAGCAGCATTGCAAGTTAACTAACTTAAGAAAAGCAGCCAAATAGAAGAGACTTCTAGGAGTTCCGATTGTCTGTGTCTCGTGCTTCTTGGCACAGCCCTTTGTGTGGTAGAAACTAACGCTCAGCTTACCTCACCCCATTCCTGTTGTCTCAATTGCTTCAAGATTTCTCCAAAGGAAAAATAACTTTATCTTCAACACACTTAAAACAGAAATTGGTTATAAATATTTTTTCACAGTTTCCCCCACCCTCCAACTTTTCCCCTTTAGTTCAGAACATTGTAGACAGCCATTAATATCCTGGTTGTGCCGATTCATTTTTACCACGTACAGTGACTAGCAAACTGCTCTGGGGCAGTTCATGTGAAAGAAGAATACATTCACATTGCTAAAGCCTGAGAATGTGAATCTCAACAAATAACAAGAATATTTCATATGTCATTCAAATTTATATATAGTCACAGGCCTAGTTCTTCCCTATTGTGTTTGCGCATTCAGTCCTCTCTTCCCTCATCCCCAAGGTTTGATAACCATTTCCTTCTTAAACTAGACAAAACTTGTATGCTTTTTTTTTTAAGTGGTCTTCCATGAACCCAGCTCAGCCTTTGAACAGGCCCTCGTGGCTTACTGTTTTCTGAATACAGAAACCCCGTATACTCCTCCCCCTATCCATTCCTTTACCTCTGTCTTACCTCTGAATGGGGACTGTCTTCCTCTGAATAAGTTCAAGAAGAACACTCCTGGGGGAGTTGCTTCAAAGTAAGATCAACGAGCAAATCCACTCCCATCAGGACTTGCAAATAAGAAGGTAGTGGCATATTCTGTCACTAAAGGTCATTGGGCATAACAGATAATCCAACTCCACATGTATCCTCTCTCCAAGGAAGTTGTTTCAAGAACTGTTTCCAAAGTCTATTTGTTAATAGCCATAAAAGGCACTAACCCCAGGGGTGCTCAGCCCCTGGCCTGCAGGCCAGATCCAGGCTACTGAGCTGTGTGTTCTGGCCCACCGGGTTCCCTATGGGTCTGAAAATTTGATGCCAGGGGAGCAGTGGCCATATTAATTCGTGCTTCTCTGCTGCCAAATTTTGACATGTGGGGATCCCAGAAGGCTGGATAGTGTGGTCCTGCATGCTAGATCAGGCCCATGGGTCCAGGCCAAGGCAGTACATGAGGGACCAGGCCACGGAGTTGCTGGATCCAATCGGGGTGTCTTGGGACCTAACCACACATGCCAACCCCACAAGGAATCCAGGGGGACCAGCCCAGCATCACTCATCTGACTCGGGGCTGAAAGGTTGAGCACCACTGCATTAACCGCATAACTCTTAAAGGGAAGTTTGTAGTAGTCCCACTTATATGCCACAAGAACCACATATTCTATCTTTGTGCACTCCAGTATTTGAACATAAACATTCATGCTGTGATTTCGCTGTACAAGCAAGGTTACAGCTGGGCTTGCTTGCATTCATGTATCCCTCCCCGCCTTCAATCTTGTATTTCTGTTCTTTGCAGCTTGGTGTTTACAGAAAAGGGACCATCTGCTACCCAAAAGATATTCTTCAGAGTACTATAGTATACAGGATCTCCCTTTAAAGTAACATGAAGTATGGGATCTAAACAGACTGATAATGTCTCTTTACAGCACAATTTTGAAATGCAATACCTTCCAGAGTACTGGAATGGTATGCAATTATGTTAAACTAAACTTAATTGTTCCATCAGATTATCTGGCTTTTTACATTTTTATAGTCTTCTAGAATTGAGTAAAGTGGATCTAGTAATGAGGCTTTGCAACTAATTTCTTATAATCTACAAAGGCATTTTTTTAAAACTACTTTCAGAACAGACTTTTTTGTTTGAATAACTTTTTGTTTGAATTCATGCTTTTAACTTCTATTTTTGCAAGTAGAAAATATCTTCATCAGAGTCTGAAGATGTTTTATATAAAATAGCTTCTAGAAAGAGGATGCTAAGATAAACTAAAATACACTTGGAATCTGGTTTTATGTCCGAGGAACAACACACAAAGATGCAGAAGAATTCTGAAATCTTAAAAAGAGTACTTTTAAAAGAAGGAGGGTTTTTTTTGGAAGGGGACATTAAAGGAAAGTTGCATTTAAGAAAATAAATAATTTGCTTGTGTTCTGATATTACAGGTATTTTAATAGTTTTTGTAACATTCATGATGTGTAATGTACTACATACTGTCCAGTCAAATAGTAAGTTATAGTCCTTGCCTGAAAGAGTTGCAATATGTCAAGGACAGCAACAGAGTTAGCGGAGAGAGAGAAAATGTACAACCAGTTGTTGTTTTTTTTTAATATTTGTGAAATATTCTCTCTACCCTTCTGCCTGACTGTGAATGGTATGTGAATTGAGTATAGTAACTGTAGTAAAAGTGGGGCTTTAAGGATTAATTTTGAAATATGTCATTTGTAAGGGGGGACAGAGAAGTCAATTAGCTGTTGAGGGAGCAGCAAAGTAGGTGGCCAAGACTCCCATTCTTGGCAGAGAGAAAAGGAGTTTTGCAGAAATGAGTTTGGGGAATTTGTTAAAAATACTTTGAGCAAAGTTAAACTACAGATTACCCTAGAAACCTGTGGGTATTCCTATTATGCCCTGAGCTTCTTTGGAAAGGCCAGGATATAAATATAAAGTAAGTAAATAAAATAATACTCTTCTCAAACCACAGTTCCTTCTATGGTATAAGGAAACCCCTTTAAGTTTTCTCTAAATGGGTAGGCTTTTCCAAGTAGAGAATATGTTTCAGAACTTTGGGATCCCAATTTCAGGATCTAGCAACATACACTTGAGTATGGAGGCCAGGCAGTTTTAATGTGTTACAGTGAAAAGGAGGGAGTCATTGGACAACCTCAGAAGACATGATGGCTGTCAGAGTGGCAGACACAGAATATGATGATAGCATCTACTCTTCTTTCTTTGGCTTGGAGCAGAAGTTGTGGTGTTCCGAAGGTCAAAGAAAATGTGAGCTGATGAGGATGTAAACAAGAATTTCCGTATGTGAAGAGATCAAAGGTTTGGCTGTTGGAAGAATTATGGAACAAAAATATAAATGAGCCCTCCATTCATGTTACCTGAATTAATGATTTGATATGAGGAAAGAAGGGGCAAGGACAGTGCTTGAAAGGCCCCAGAAAGATAGTGGGAATGGGAAGACGCAACAAAAAAGTAAACCAATTGGGAGAGGACAACGTTATGATAGCTAGAGAGAACAAAACTAAACAGGAGCACAAAAAACAATGGTGACTTAACAGTTTATTTTCCCAAAGCATAATTCAAATGCAGTTGTGGGGAGAATATTAATTTATTATACAGAATACATTGTACTTAATATTATGGTCATATTATTTTTCTTAAAGCAGAAAAGCTTCATGTTATCTAGAAAATACATGTGAATTCTTAATAATGTCATGGGAATGGGCTTTTTGGTGGAAAACTTGATTGTATACTTAAGAATATGGTACATGTTAAACTTAGGACAAGATTAGTTAAAAAGTGATGACAATGATTAAATAGTACAATTGCATCAGGTTCGTCTTGAGAGGAACATCCAGTATAACTCATTAACTCTGGGATGACTCTTCAGTTGTTATTCCTGAAACTGGATGTGATGGAGGGTGGGATTGGACACTTAGGTAACAGTGATTGATGACTCATTTTAGTATCTTGGACAAGTATTTCACTAAATAGAGCAGATTTATCTATGTAATGCATTTATTTTTCTTACTGTATAAGACACTGTCAGAGTATCACCATAGCTTTGCTACATGATGAATTGTTTTTGCTGTACAACTTGAAGTGATTCTTAAGCCATTCATATTTCAGTAATTATAAAACAAATTCCTCAGACTTAATGCATTTTGGAACAGCACATATTCCATAAGATATGATTGATTCCATTTTCCACTATAAAACTTAGAAAATATAAAGATTGTTAGTACATATTTATAAAAAGAGAAACTACAGAAGAATTGAATAGGTGGTGTGTATTTTCAATGTAGAATTGTTAAGTGTTCTAGCATATAGCTTATTTTTCAAAACCTGCATTATCTTCATCTATACTGGCATTCATGGTGTGACTGCAAGTTGAAATGTCAATGCTGTACATAACACATTTTATGTATAATTTTAAAGTTGTCTCTAATTGACAGGTATAGCAGATCAATGGAGGAGTAAGCAATTTTGTGTGTCAGTATTAGTGTGAAAAGCCCAAAGGGCTTAAACAAGACTCTTAAAAAAGAATACTTTGCCAAACTGGGCTGTTTCTAGTGAGGAAGGGCAATCTTTCTGGTACCAAAAAGGAAACATCTGAGAGGTTAGACAGTGGAGTTGAATAGAATGGTTTGGATAGTGATGATCCTGCTTCAGGTTGGGGGGTTATACTATGTGACCTATGGAGGTCCCTTCTAGCCCTGCTTCTCTATGATTCTCTGGTCACTTCAGAAAGATTTAGGGTAGGATGTTATTCTGCATAGAACTGGAGAAGAAACAGCAGGTGAGGATAGGGTTCAGCTGGAACTGCAATTTGTGGGGGCTAGAAGGGGAGAAAAAAAGTATAGAGCATTTTGAGTGCTGTATATAGACTTCTGTCTATATTACAGGGCTCATGTAGTATGGGCTTGTGACAGCTTCAACCCATGTTGCAGCTTGCAAGCAAAAATTAATTTTCAGTTTGCAAAGTAAGTACCTCTGGTGAAGTCAACTAGTGGGGATGATTTGGGCCTTAATTGTTATTCAGCTTGCTGTTGGTTTTTGTTCTAGTATGGTAAGTAAATAAATAAATAAAGGACATCACCATAGTTTTGCTGTAATGTGGTGCTCTATACTAATTGTCAAATTTTCTCACTTATAGCACATACCTTTCCCCCTAAAAATCAGTTCCCTAAAATTGGGGCATATGTTTTAGGTGGAGACGCTGTTTGCTGGAAAAGAAGCAAGCCTGGAGATACTTTGCTATACATGCCATGCACCTGCCAAGATGCTGGAGTCTCGTGTTACCTTCTCACAGCCATGGCTATTGGCTCAGCACTAACTTGTGCCCCCCACTACCTTCCAAAAACAAGGTGGATGGTTTTTCTTTGGGGAAGGGGGGAGCACATTACATGCAAGAAAATTTGGGAATACTTTTATTATAAAAATGGGAAAACTAGTTAGAAAAAAGATTACATCCCTTAGAACTAAAGCTGTAGTCCAGCAATCTGAGCTCTGTGGGTAGATTTCTTTGCCTGTGTGGAACAATATCGATTTTAATGGGCCTCTTAGCAGGTATATAGTTCAGTTTTCTTAGATGAAATTGCAGCATCAGGGACTTGTGACATGTTAATAAAATAACTGTTAGGGGTAGAGACACTTGCTGTAAGTGCATAGATAATTCCTTTTAAATAGATTTTTAAAAACTTTCAGTTTTTCTCATTTAGACAGCTGCTTTTTAAAATGAAGAGTTGTAATTAAGATGATGTCACTTTGTCCTTGTTGTACATTTTGTTATCTTGCAGGGTAAAATTCTTAATGTAGAGAATAGACTTAAGTCCCATAGTAAAGGCCAAAGATGTATAAGGAGTTGGGACTTGTAAGTTTTCCACACCAACTCAGAATCTATTGGCACATAATGCTCTGTAGAGAAAGGGACAGTAATGTATGTGTAAGTTAAGGTTAAACATCTAGGCTAGGTACAGACATTACACACAAACTGGTATAAGTGATCAGAAACTGGTCTTAACCTGTAACAGAACAGAAGTTCAGCACATACAAACCAATTTAAAAATGGTGGAACCTGGTCTAAGATAGACCTAGATGGATGTGCTATCAGACTTAATCAGTTTAGGTTAGACTTGTCTATCAAACTTTTGTACCAGATCCCTTCTGTAGCAGATCCCCTCCTGACTCAACCTAGCTCGCAGTCCACCAGCATCCCAGGCGCCTTTGCGATTTCCCAGCAGTTCCCAACCCGCTCTCCTTCCCCCCACCCCCGCTTTCTGGCCTCAGCTGCTGCAGGCATGTGTGTACTTTGCCCGCCTCTGCACCCCAACCACCAGAGGGTGAACATGTGTTCTGCATAGATTGGATCAGGAGTGAACAGTTTAGATGAATTGATTTTGCTTGGGCTTTTTGAGTGTCTATACCTAGCCTAGAATCTTGTAACATTTTTCAGAATCCAGATTTATTCTCAGTCTTTTTTGAAATGCATAATAGATTGATTTTATTTGGATTAAAATATTCCTCTACAGTATTTGCACTTTAGATGGGTGGCCTGCTTATGCTTGGGCACAGTGATAACAGAGTAAAGACTAGTAGTTCACTTTTTGCAATGTACTGTACAAATAAAGTTTTTTGAAGAAACACAGCTTATGAGACCTTTGACATGCTAGGGAGGTGAGAGATGTCTCCATACTTGTACAAAACCATGTCACCTACAGTTGAAAAGCCTAGGTTTGTTTCCCTTGCTTGGAAAGATACCTTTCCCTCTAGTCATACCATTGAAATCAGTTTGAGTATGAAAAGCAGGTTCTACTCATAAAAATATAAAGCATTTGTGTGTAGTATATTGAATTCTGTACTTAACTGCAGCGCTGTTGATCAAATTCCTATTTGGCAAATAACACTAAAAGAACTGCCCATCTTTTGTTTTTGTTACATTTTCTTTCTTTTGGGCTTCACTTTTAATAGATTGTGGCCATAGATCTCTGGGCACAACACCTGGGAGAGAAAATAATCTCCTTCCTTTTCCATCTCCAAAATATGTCTGCAGAACTGCTGTGAAAATAGAAGGTGCTTGGCATATAATCATGACGTTGTTCCCAGTATTACTCCTCTTTATAGACTGTAGCTAGTAGTGATATGAAAAACTGTGTGCTGGAATGGAGAAAGAACAAAGAGAGAATGCTTTTTCTTCTCAGTCTGGTCCCAGAGGCTCCTAGATTATGAAGAACTGATGGTGTGAATCTTCATCAATTTCTTTTCCTGTTTGGGAAATGAGAAATAAAAAGAGCAGTGTCTGATTCCATTGCAACTTGTAATTTTCACAATCAAAATGCAGACTGTGTCAGTTTTGCTGCTGCCAAGTGTTCCCATTGTTAGCAGTGAACACTGATCAGACTTTTGATCAATTATAACTCATTTCAGATTTTAAAACTATAAACAGCACTGGAATCTTCTGCTTGAAACTGAGGAAGAAAAAACTGCATCACATGTCTAGGGTGAGATCCACAAAAGGACTTGGGCACCCAACTCCAGGATGGCAGCTCATAACTGAAGTTAGGCATCTAAGTGCTGTACATAGTAAATGGGGACAGTAAAGCACTGGTAAGCTAACCAGTAAGAAATACTGGAGAGCGTGGTTTGTCTAAAATCCTGCTTCTAACCTGCATGTGCACACACAACAGGGGGTCTGAGAGACCAGTCCAGGAAGGGGTTTCAATTTTAATACAGATTGTTAAGGAAACTTTCTTCAATGAACACTGACCACTTAAGATAACAAGACTAAATTCAAAATAGTAAAATGAAATCCCATAGGCTCTGACAGTGATATTCTCTTTTCTTATTCAAATAGATGTTTTTGTTTCTGGAGCATTTACTGACTTTGATTTTATAGAAAATAATTGATGGTTTGGATTTGCCCAGAAGGAGGCAGCATTGTTTCAGAGATGTTTTAGACTGACAGTTTATTAAATGTACCATGTTTTCCTTTCTGCTAGGATTTTTTTAAAGTCTCATCTCTGTAAAATAATTGGATGTATTTCTCCAAAAATAAACCCTGTACTACAAACTGCCAACTTCTAGGACAATGATTTTGGAATGACAGTATAGCTATTCTATATGAGTGGTGTATTATGCAATGAAGCAATTAACGCTGAAGAACTAGTTACAGATTTCAAAAAGCATAAATATTTTAGAAGAATTTTTTTGGATGCCTACCATGACATTTTTGTCCTGTTACCATAAATCAACTGACATGGGGCATAATAGATTAAGTAATTTGCAAACTCTAAGTAGCTGCAGACAGTCAAAATGACAAACTGTGTCTAACACATGGTCTGTTACTAGAGCCTGATCAAGACCATGAGCAGGTACAGAATACCGTGTTTCTAGCATCAAGATTAAGTTAAGCTGATGATTTTGGTGAATTCAGCCTGACTTTCTGTGCTGTGCATTCATTAGCTTTAACTACTTTCATTCTGTTTCGGCCTCAGGGCCAGTTTTGGCTTTTTTCAGCCTTTTTTGTTCATGTACATTCTAAATCATTTTTTTGCTATGTTATATCTTTTTGTCTTAATTTCCTTGAATTGGTAGCTGTCTGTCTTCATATATGGTGAAATTTATAAAGGTCAGCTGTAGTTGTCCAGCCTAACAGCTGGGAAAAATCTGTCTTCTGGGAGTTCTTTTATGTCAATCATTCTGCTTTACAGAGACATCAATTAATACAATCTAAGTAGGAGTAGCTTTTTATTGTCTGTTACTAACTTACTTCATTGTAAAAATAACTTAAAAAATTGTTAATATAATTAGGGAGAAAAAGTATGCATCTGAATAAGCCCCACTGAAATCTCCTGCACAGAACAGTATGTCTCTATCAAGGTGATTTTTTTTTTCTTTATGCTGTACCTCCTCTTATTGCAATGTGGGGAAAAGGCAGGAGAAGAACAATGGTATAAGAATAGACTTGTGTCATTTTCCTGTACTCCTGTCTCGCTATTGCTGCTGCTTCAGAACTTGAGCCCTGCTGAACTGTTAGAATCATGTAAACATATCCGGTTGCCACATTTTAGTTAAATCCTGTTCTATTCATGGCAGAAACAATTTTAAGATTCTGGCTCTTTCAAAGTGGGACAAGTCAAAGCTAGGGCTGCTAGTCTGCTGAACTCAGTCATTGTTCCTGTAAAATGCAGTTCTTTTCTGAGAACCTCCGTCGTCACAATGGCTGAATTAAGTATAATACTACATCTTTCACCTGAGCTTGTCACTATATGGAAACTGGCAACGTAGATGTATGTGAGAGGCAAGAATTCTTGTGGATGATGTCTTTTGTTGGGCCAGTCGCACGGTTGGGATATATATATATAACAACATAGGTGTATGCACTTGGAACACAATGTATAGGTAAAAAAATAGAAGTATGACTCTTGCAAACTGGTATGGAGATTTAAGTTGTTCATTTCCTTATTTAATTACTTACTTGTATTTTAGCAGTTTTCTGTGTGCAGCTTTCCAATTTCCTTTAAATGTGACTCCATTTTTTTTTTTTTTTTTTTTTTACTGGTAGTTGAAGAGGACATAGAATTTTAGTTTTATCATTGCTTGATAAAAGGATGTCAGTCTCTACAAATTTCACTGTTATTTTGCTTACTCAAAGCTTATGTATTATATTCATTTGAGAGTTGTTTATGTTGGGAATGCTAATCTTAATGTTTTGGGCCCAAAAGCCAGACAAATGTATGGTAAGATTTCTGTCTTACGACTGCTTAACTTGCTAAATCCTATTAGAATTGACTAGTGTTCATGTCACTTTTGTGCTGCATGCATGAGTTGTAATAACAATAAGAAAAGTAGTCACTGTTGGGAGTTGTGGTTCCTTCAAATTTCATTTATTTTTAGGAAGTAGAGAGAGAGGTGATGATGATAACTTAATTGCCTGCAAAATTGCAGGATTTGTTTACAATGTGATGCCTTAAAATTAATCACTTCCTGGGAAATGTGGAATTTTCTTTCTACAGCTGTTTTTTTCCGCTAAGTGAACATCCTGTCTGTAATAAAGGACAGTCTGGTCTCGAAAGTGAATGTTTTGCATTGTCAAAAGTTACTTGGAAGTGCCTTTAATGCAGATAAGAAAAGACAACTATTCTTTGCATCTCTGGTATACCCACTATGTAGTATTTGGTTTTCTCCAGAATGCCAGTGAGCAGTTTGGTCTTCTCTTGCAAGTTTATCATGCGTTTTTCATCTAGCATGCCAAACCATAAGTTTTATACATTATGGTGCTATGAACTTTATAAAGTACTTCCACTATTTGAGTCACAGCAGTAAAAAAAGTCCTAGACTCCACAGTTGCCTTATTTAGAGGAAGCTGCTGACTGAGATAAGTGCTTCTAATCCAGAAGAGAAAGATGACTGACTGTTCTTGACTCATTTGATTCCATAGTAGTTAGAGAAAATTTTGCAGGGGAAGGGAAACATAGAAATAACTGTCCAGTTGCATTATCAAATTGTGACTATCATCTGAGAGTTGAATTTTTACACTAGTTGAAGCATTTTTTTGGCATTTTTTTTTTTTTTTAGAAATGGCTGCTCAGCAAACTGGAAAAAAAAGAAAATGGAGGTGGGGGAAGAAGCTAATTACAAGAAAAACAGAGGACAGAAAAGGGAAGGGCATAAAGTTGAACAAAAGTGAGTTGAGAAAAGTGGAGAGAGAAAATTAAATGAAAGGAGTCCAGGAAAGCTGGCAAACTGAAAGGGTTACAATGGTTCATAGGCAGTTTGTCCAGTAGAAAAGATAAGACAGTGGGGTGTTGGAATTGACTCTAGCTTTGGATGATGCATGTTTGTACATTTTTATATTAGATCTTTTAAATACCTAGTGGAGTTTCAGTCACAAAATGTTTAGTGATTCTAAGTTCAGATTCAAAGGAAAGTGATTTGCCTTGAGGGAGGGGAAGTATTACTTCAGTTGTACCCTAGCCGTGGATACCTGCAAGCTGGGCACAAAGGAGCTAAGACTGAAAGAATGTGATAGGCAAGGGAATTGAATAACATGAGGTGAAGATGGAATAGAGTGGTGGATTTTAAAATGGTCAGGACAAATGGGAATTTAAATGCAAAGGTGGATAAGAAACGATTGAGAGTGATACTGTCCTGGAGCAAAGGAATCTGAATTTAGCATAATGACCTTCCTGATTTTGAAGAACTGGGAGTCCCTTAAGACAGAATCGCAATATCATCAGCATCTTTAGATGCATCAGGATCTTTAGCTCATGTTAGACTGTCACAGGTCTTGTGACATAAGCCTCATAAGGCAAATGGACCATGTGAGATTTTAATAACTTTACAGCAGGGGTGGGCAAAATGCGGCCCAGGGGCCGGATGTGGCCCGCCAGGCCATTCTATCTGGCTCGTGGGGCCCCTAAAAAATTTAGAAAATTAATATTAATCTTCCCTGGGCTGCCTGTCATGCAGCCCTCGATGGCTTGCTGAAACTCAGTAAGCGGCCCTTTGCCCAAAATAATTGCCCGCCCCTGCTTTACAGGGACTAGTCGATAATGTCCAGGATGGGGAGAATATCGGAAGTTCTGGTAAGATGGGTAAAAGATAAGATAGCAATGAGCTTAAGGGATCAAGATTTTAAAGATAAGACAGCTGTCCCTGGAGGCTGGAAAGTATGTATGCAATAAGAATCTGAGAATAAGGTGTGGACATGGTTCAAGGGAAATGACTGTTTAGCCGCATTATGTGGCTGTTCCCCAGCCCATTGCTAACAAAAGCTGTCCCATTGTTGTCCTCCTCAGATAGACTTAATACTGACATCCTATCACTCCCAATTTTCTCTTCCTCAGCTAAACAGAACCACCCTCTACTCAGAAAGGCACAGATCCTCCCTCCTTTACCAAGGCAGACATAATTTGGCCTTGGCTGGAGTACAGTTTTTAAGACTGAGTGACTGTAGACTTGTGTGTAGGGTCTTTTCACAACCATCAGTAGGGATTTATTCATCATTCATTCATAGTTTTTAGCCCTCAGAGTTTTGAAAACAGAGACTGTAATTAAAGTAGAGGTTCTTGGGCAGCCATAAGCAGTTCCTGTCTATAGGCTGTCAATTCAGAAACCTCCTGCCAACACCACTGTAAGGGAGGGTGCCAGGCTGGACTTCACTGCATTGTTAACTTGAGATGTAAGTAAAACGTTGCCACTAACTTGCATCTCTGCACAAAAACCTCTAACTTACCTTAAGTGGTCTTGTAAATTTGAAGTGTCTATATCCTTAGAGGTGTGAATTGAAATGTGAATGCTACTGATATTTGAACTGCTAATAAAATGGGGAGCAAGCAATGCTGGGAAGCTTTGTATCTCCTCCCAAAATTCTAAGGCAGGAGTGTCAAAGATGGCCTATGGGTTGGATATGGCCTGTAGAGCCATGCCATCCAAATTGTGGGGCTCTTGGAAGGGCCAGAATCTGAGGTTGGAGCCCGCTGTTGAATTCTGGATACAGTGCCATGCTAGGGACTTGTTTCAGCAGCAGTGGGGCAAGCAACAGCTTGTTAAACCTTGTCTTTCCCTCAGCTGACGCAGTAGTTTGGGCACCTGTGATGGTTAATACTGTTGCTGCCCAACCCGCTGCCCAAGGAGGGTCTGGATCCAGCCTACGAGGCTTTTCTTGGCTCCAGCCAAGTTTCATGCCCCTGCTATAAGGGTATTTATGTTTATCCACTTCTGCCTCGTGACTAGAAGCTATCTTGCACATTACAAATATCCCACTTTGGTACATGTGACAAGCACTTTACCTTTGCATGCATTACACTTACTTTTGGCAGCTAGACTGGTACTATTCATTGTTTCAATGTTAACTTTGAAAAGCAGCAAGATTGCTCGTATTGTTCATTTTGTCCAGTATAAAGGTTAACTCAACTAGACTTGACAGTGATGATGACTGCTGATACACTGTTAAAACTTAAAGCATCTCTACTGGTAGAATTTATCCTTAATAATGCCTCTTTCTTTTGTCCCTCACTTTGTTTCTGAGTCTTTTGATTCCACTTCAGTAAGGGGGGCAACATAGTTTCACTCCAGAAACACCAGCACAAGATGTGTATATGTGGAGAGGGCTTTACTTTGTACCCCTTCAACTCCAATTTTCTGCTGCAAACCCAGCAAAGAAGCTGCCTTGGTAGGGAAAGTTTACTTTCAGGCTATGAACATACCATGTAGAGGTGCACCGATACATGGATCCGATATTGGATCAACACCGATATAAAGAAAATTGATCATATCAGGAATCGGCCTGATGTGGCTCATAATTCGGCTGATAAATGCCCTTGCATACGCACAGATGCAGCACAGCACAGCGCATAGGCAGTGAGGAGCACAGCCCGGCAGCTTGGAGAGCTGTGTGCAGCTAGTATGTCTGGTGTGGTGGAAAGAGAGGGGGAGGGAAGGGGCATGGGGGGCAGATTAAGGCCTCTGCTGTGAGGGAGGAGTGGAGCTGGGGCAGGGGCTGGGGCATGCACTGCCCAGCTGGGTCAAAATAGGTGCGGGACAGAGCCACAGCTCACCGGGGGGGGGGGGGGGGGGGCGCGGCTGCTGCTGCACGCTGCTTGTCTGGGAGCCGCTGGCCTGGGGGGGGGCATAGGGAGTGTCGTGTGCCCCCGGATCTGTGTAGGGCTCTTCCCAGCTTGCCCTGTCCCGCCCTGCACAGATTCAGGGGCACACCCCACCTCCCCATGCCTTCCTGGATGAGTAGTAGGAGCTGCTGGACAAGTGGGCGAGTACTGGACCAGCAGCTCCTGGATGAGCAGCGCACAGTGGCAGGAGCCCTGCCCTGCCCTGCCCCGCCCCGCCCCGCCCCCCGAATGAGCTGCAGTGCCCATCCTGCCCCAGCTGGGCAGCTCTTGCCCTAGCCCCACTCCTCCCTCACCATGGTGGTCTTGATCTGCCCCCCGCTCCATGTCCCTTCCCTCTTCTCTTCCCTTCCACCACACCAGACTTACCAGCTGCATGCAGCTGTCCAAGCTGCTGGGCTGGTATCAGAAATCAGATAGGTATTGGCCAATATGCTTCTCTAAAATTTGGCCATCAGTATTGGCCCCAAAAATATCTATTGGTGCAACCTTAATACCACATTGTTCTGCTTTATAAGTCAACCCTGCATTTTTATGTTGGCTTTTAGGAAAAACAGCTTCCTGCAACCCCCAAGCTCTGCCACCCCACAATATAAGACAACAACCATAGTAAAGTCCTTTTAACTGCTGTTGCTCTAACAGAAGCCCACAGGAGAATCAAATAACCAAGGAGAGCATCCCAGGGTTAAATGTACTACAACAGGGGTGTCCAAACATACGACCTGTGGACCAGATCTGGTCCGTGGAGCTCTATCAGCCAGCCCCCTGTATGCCCACGGGTCTCAGAGTGGACCCACATACCACAAGTGCTGCATGCTAGATCGGTCCTGTCTGGGGCTGAGGCTGACAGAAATGGTTCCTATAGTGTGTCAGTCCAGGACATGCAGTGCCTGCACCAGGGTGCATGCAACCTGTAGTGGCCGTACTGGGCTGCGCTGGCCTGGGACATGTGGCAGCTGTGTTGGGACATGCACTGGGCCAGTTTGGGACATGTGGCATCCATACTGGGCTGGTTTAGAACACACAGGGCCAGATTAAAAAAAAGCAGGAAAAAAAATCCTACGTACTAAGGGAAGAAAAAATGTCTGCTTGGAAAGAGAATTTCTAGCTCTGCAGCAGCTACTGAAATGAAGGACCTAGAATCGGTTATTAACAAGAGATCTCATGAGGACTCTTTTTCAGCATTATGGTTGAGATAAATGTTACGGTCAAGTCTTTTGTATTCATCTAATTTGGTCTACATGCTTGTACTTGAAAGGTGATGACCTTTTCTAGTGCAGTAAATGGAAATTGAAGTTTAAAATGGTAGATACTAATTTGATATAGTTTTCTCAGCACCAAAGTAACCAAAAGCTACTTCTGCTAAGCTGTTGTCCTAGGTTGTAGGAAAACACTGTAAGTCTATTCTGACTTCCAACAATCAATTCAGGATTTGTGTTTTGATGATCATTAAATATTCAGCCAGTACACTGTTGCTTTTTGATACTAGTTTGATTCTCTTGTATTTAAGAGTTTTCTGTTCAATTAGTGACCCAGCTTTGATGCAAAAAAGACGTGGGATTAAATCTTGATGCCACTGAAGTCAATAACAAACCTTTTCTCCCTTGGTCTTTGCTATCTTTGCCATGAAGTCACTGATAAATTGTTTAATATTAAAATATTGCAGGCCATGATTTCATTGTGCCAAGGTTGTTGATGCTGCTTTTTTGTCATAACCAACCTGGGCAACTCTGAATTAAAACATTTCAACCTTGCTAAATGGGCACTATTTTTGGTGCTCAATTCTAAATTAGATTGAAATCTGTGAAGAAACAGCAGTATTCTTCCCAGAAAAAGTTTATATGCACATTGTAACCTTGTCTGATGTCCAGTTTTAGCTATATACAAGTAGCAGGTTGAGGTTTATAGGATGAAGGCATTGTTATATGAAACCTAGTATTTGGATATATTGAGAAGCTGATGCTATTATCTTTTCTTCAGAAAAAAGTGCGGTAACAAAACAGGTATGTGGATAACAAATTGCAGAAACAAGTCAGAATTACTATTTGATCTGAACGGGAAAATAAATAATAGCTGCCGTTATCTCCTCACTTACAAAACAATGAATTTCACTCAAGTTTACAGCTAAGATATATAACAAGGAATGGACTGAGGATTCAGCATTGCATTGCAGCTGGTATAGCCAAATGATTTGCTGAGAATTTCATGTAAAACACTAGAACTTCTAGAGCAGGTCGTGTAAGAATTCCAAACAAATTGACAAGTATCAGCTGATTTTATGACATTTACTGGGCCAAATCCTTGTGTAGTATGAGCAGTTTCTGAGCCCAGACTGGAAAATGAGCTTCCTGTCAGTTGGCATTTGACCCAGAACTATAACATTAGGAGTGGGCTACAGTTCGGGCATTTGATGAATCTATGCTTCCCTATCAACTGTCATATTTGAGGGAATTCAAATGCTAATTTTTGACCTGTCTTTGAACAAGATGTATTTTCTTTATTGATAAAGAAAATATATGCAATGATTTAATTGTTGTATGAAAATTGTGAAGTCGGTGGCAGCTGATTTGATTCAGGTAGGTAAATAGTTCAGGTATTCATAGTTTTAGGCAGGCTGTCCAGCTGGTGGCTTGTGAGGGATAAACACCTGGCTCCAGGTTCCTACATGGCTGCCTTGATCCTATTTCTCTGGCTACAGCAGTACCTGGGTTTTGGGCATGGATGACTGGTGCCACCTTAGTCAGGTGGGCCCCCCCCCCCCCAGCAACCAGTCAGCGACCGGGGTGGGGCAGTTCCCCCACAGCCAGTCTCGCTGACTGGGGCCCCCATGGCAAAATTTACCATCTGGTGAGCAGCTGCACTGCTCCTGGAAGTGACCACAGTGCTCCCGCAAGTGGCCGCAGCACTTCCAGAAGCAGCCGTGGCCTACATCCGGCACTCCCACTCCCTGGCCGGCGCTCGCAGGGGGACACTGGCGCTCCCGCCTGTCCCCCCTGTCTATCGCTTAAGTGGGGAGCGTGGCTGGTCGGGGGTACACCAGCGCTCTCAGGGGGTGCATGTGCACCCCCTACATGTTGCCACTGGTTTGAGGGCTCTCCCTCCCTCTCCACTCCTCTGCTGCATGCCTAGCCCCATGGAGCAGGGCAGCATGATGCAGCCTACAGTGCTGGGGGCACCTAGCAGCCCAGAACACCCATATGTGGTGCCACAGGGAAGCCTGCATGGAGCTGAAGGTAGGATGGGGTGCTGCACCACACAAGAGATCATCTGTCCATGTGTAGTGATGCAGCACAGCAGGGGAACCTCTCCTATCTGCATGTGCATGTGGCATATACAACCTGGGGGGGCCCTGGGCCCCACTACTGTGGCCCCTGCTAGCGTAGCCCATGAGGCGTGTGGCCCCTGGCTGATAAGAAGTCGAACAGTCCTGGTTTAAGGTAAGCAAGGCTCAGTTGCCAAGTGTATTTTCCTTCTACAGACTTTAGTAGACCAAAGAAACAACCTCTGTATTAAAAACAATTTATCTCAGGGTATTTGTTGTGTTTAAAGCCATTTCTTCATTCTAAGGGCCATAGATCTATTCTAATAATTACATTATTCTGCTTGCAGCTTAGGGATACAGAACAGACCTGGCTGACAGCAGAAGATACTCTTCATTCTGACGCTTTCTTCTGTTTTTTGCCTCCCTAACAGTGGCAGGTTAGTGAGAGCTCTTTGGCACAGAGCTTTTCTGAGAAAAATCCTAAATGGAATTTCAACTTTTTAACATTTGAGAAATCCTCAAATTGAATTGTTAATTCCTAGCACTCTCTTAGGGCTGCATTTAATTGAGGGGCAACTTCTCTGAAACTCTGCTTTGCCTTCTAAGCCATTTGCAGCAAGAAGTGCTCCTGTGTGCTCTGGGGATAGAGCTTAGATGAGTAGCAAGAAGTAAAATAGAGGGTCTTTGTCTCTTGCTTATGTGTTGTTGGAGTCTGCCTGCAGAGCCAGTCTAGTTATCCAGTTTCCCTCAAAATTTGGTCAGGGTTACTTCAGTTGTGCAGAAGGAAGAAACAGAAAGGACTGGGGAAACCAGTTCAATGGGCAAGAAGCAGCCCAGCCTGGATAGGATTATCCCTAGATAGGAAGGAGTGAGACATGATTGAAAAAGGAAATGGTTCCAGGGCAAGCAATGCCATTGCGTCCAGTCTTTTTGACAAGGCTGAAGCCAAATGGAATATTTTACCCAAACCCTGACAGCTCTCACCAGCAGCCATCTCTTTAACTGCAGTGCTCAGCTATTTTCTCTTTCTCCTTCCACTTTCCTGTGGGTTGCAGATACAGATGGAGGCACAGCATAGATGCTTCCAATCCTAATGAATGTAGTAAGGGGCCTTCAGGATCAGTTCCCTTCTGTGAACAGCCTTCCCCTTCTCCCTTATACACAAACTTCCTGTTCTGGAGAAGCCTTACTCATATACAGGGATCCTGGTTTTTCTCTGATAAAACCCCCAGAATCCATTATTAAAATTAAAAGCTCCCTGCAGCCCCTCCTAGCCCTGCTGGTGCCCCTCACTTGCCTCCAATGCCTCCCTAACCCAGCTGGTGCCCCTCGTTGCCCCCACAACAGCCCCCCCACCCTACTCATGCTTCTTGCTCCCACCCACAGCACCTGCCCCCCAGCCCTGCCGGAGGGGGCTCCCAGCTGTCAGGGCTATGGGGCCGGGGATCCAAGTCTGTAGCTCCCTGCCCCCAACGGCAGGCAGCTGCAGGAGAAGCAGCATGGAGCTGGCTCCCCCACTGCTGCTGCCTGCTCAGGTGAAGTCAGGACCGGCTCCTGGCTCCCCCCAGCCCTGCCGGTGTCTCCCAACCATGACCCACAAACCCCCAGCCCTCTGCAAGCCCCACTTACGCCAGGCTCCAGGAGTGAACAGTGAAGCTCAGCTGAGCAGAGCTGTGGCTGACTGAGAACCTCAGGGCCTGCCCTTTCCCCTCCCCCTTCCCTTCTGGGCAGGGCTGGGGGTTTCCTGCCCTGTTTGCAAACAGCTCTTGCAGGCTGGAGCTCAACCAGAGCTCTTTGCAAAAGTAGGGAATCCATGTTTTTCTCTGCTAAAAGGAGAAATCTGTGTTTTCTCTGATGAAGGGGGAAATGCATGGTTTTCTCTGTTTTTCTGTGGGAAACAAAAAACCCAGATCCCTGCAGTCATATACCAGGCTGAGACCTTTTGAGGAAACGGAGCTATTTAGCCTAGATCAGAAGTTCCCAAACTCTGACAGATTGCAATTTAAAACTATACAACCTTAAGTACCACCCACAGATTTTTGTCATATAAAGTAATTATAATCTGTTAACATGTACCATTGACAGGTGGTATGCATACCACAGATTGCGAACTGCTGGCCTAGATGGATCCCATATAAAAGAAAGGGGTGGTGCTTCTTAGGGGCCCATTCTTCAGGCCCCAGGGTGGTGCCATCTTTCAAAGACTTGGGAAGGGAGACATAAACCCATTCTCTTGCAGGAGGAAGGCAGCATTCTAAAAAGATCAAAGAGAAAAGTATTTTAAAAGTGCCTCTTGATGTCCTCTCTCATTAGCAGAGCTTTATTTGAAATTGGGACTCTTCACTAATTAGAACTACAGTATTGGATCTCATACAGACAGGTCATCCTCTTGACTGTCAGCATTCATTTTCTAAGTGTATTCAGGATATATTCCTGCTGTCGTTAAAATAGAAGCTCAGTCCCAAGGAGTACTGGTAATCTCAGGTCAAGAAATTTGTCTCCTGTATTGAAATCTACTAGATGACCATGTTGTTATTAATACATGAGTTTACCAAATCACACATGCAAGTTCTCATAGCCAGTGTGATTTCCCTTCATTTGACAAAGTTGTAGTGCTCAGGGGAAGATACTTTAGTTTGGATGTCTGCTTTAAAGAAGGATCCTGTTTCCAAAAATCCGTTGTAGTAGATCTGTAAAATTCTGAGTGAAGAATAGGAAGCTTATCTATGCTTACCTGAAAATGGCCTTTCTCTGAGTAATATGATTCATAGATATAGCCCACTCTTAAGATGCTTTTCTACAAATCAGTCAGGACTGGAAGGGACCTTAAAGTTATCAGGTCAGGATCATCTCTGTCTAAATCTTCTAAAACAAGGGCATCTAGTATATTAGTTGAAAATTAACACCCAAAAATTTGAATTTGTTGTTCTTGTAGAGGATTTTTCATGGCAGTATCATAGCCCGTGAGGTCCAGCCGAGGTGTGATTATTGCCTGTTGAAAACTGTTCTCTTCAGTAGGAGAAAATTGTGTTGTTTTTTTTTACTCAAAGTAAAATGTATGTAAAGTGTAATTCTGGAAAGGAAACTTGAATTAACATGCATGTGGAAGTTTTATCGACAGGAGACAGTTTATTTTGCTGTCACTGAGTGGCAGGCCCAGTTGTATCCCCAAACAGCATTTAGACTGAAGTACCAATTTGTAATGTATTTATGGCACCTGATTAACCAGAGGAAGGTTACATTGTTACTATTTTCTTCAGTAGCAGATTTTTGAGCCAGGTACAGACATTAAACATTTACCGGAGTAAGTGATCAGAAACTGGTCTACACAGAAGTTCAGCACAGAAAACCGGTCTATACCCATTACAGAACAGAAATTTGGTGCACACAGACTGGTTAAAAAATGGTGGAATTCAGTCTAAGATTTGCCCCCACCCTTATTTCCTCCCACCAAAGGGTGAACATGTGTTCTGTTCACTACCCATCTTAAACTATGCCACTTACAGAAAACTGCATAACTGAAATCGATTCTGCCTTGGCCTTTTTGAATGTCTGTACCTAGCCTTGGAGGTTAATTTTCTTCTGGTAACTGGCCTTGACTGGTACTGTGAAACCATTAATGTGATATAGAGCTTACTCTGACAAGGAGCAAAGCATTCTGCCCCAGTGTAGGAAGCAAAGCATTCTGCCCAAGACATCCTTTAAAGTTGAAGGGTTTTTAAGTCTTAAATAATTTCAATTAGTTAATTTATGTTTTTTGTTTGTTTTTTTCAGACTTGACTTACAAATATCCCAGTACCTGTCTTTATTAAGCACGCTCAGGTCCCATTCCCAGGTCTTGTGTCCCTGTCTTCTATGTGGGGTGGCAAACTTTTTACATCTGGGTTGCTAGAATTTTAAATATGGGTGTATAATTAATATGCTGATACAACTTTATAGTACAATTTCATTTTGAATCTCTGACCTCTCTTAAGCTCGAATGCTCATTGTACTCTGATCCCTGTGGATTTATTATCCTGGATGCAGAGTTCATCAAGGAAAATCTGTTTGGTATAACTAGGAAGATATGGCATAACTTGAACAAGGAATAACTGACTAAATGTAAATAAGAACTTAAATTAAAGTAATTTGTAAGAGACAAAAGAACCGAAGTGGATGATTATAATTGCATGCAGAGTGGAAGCCAAAAGCAAGTTGCAGGTGGGACTTTGTTCTGTTTTTATGCAGCAAGTTGAAAGGTTCAAGTATAGCAGCTTTCTCCATGAAGTGAAGAAATAAATCTTATACAGTGAATTTTTAAAATTACTTCTGTGTTTCTTCTCAAGTGGGCTGGTATAAGTTGGTGTAACCGTCGGGCTTCAAACATCCTACCTCGGGCCTCCTTGCTCCGAGGGTTTGCTGATATCTGGCTTGCCATCGCCGGTAGCCTTTGGGGAGGTCTTTCCATGCGCTGCAGCCTGCCCCTTTCTCGCCTGCCATGACTTTGATCTCTCGGTGGGGCTTCGTGTAGTGCAATTACCCTCTTCAGCTACCTGCGCTGTAGGTGTCTTCTGCAAGGCTCCTCCTCCCCTACACCTCGGCCTTACCCCGCCCGGCAGACCTTGGGTATTTCTGTTGGTGCTTGTGTACTCCCTCAGGCATGCCACTAATGAGCTCACTCTTCGCTCAATCTCCCTATTGATGCCTCAGCCCCTTCTGACCTGGGGTAACACAAAAGAAACAAAACCTCTTTCAAACTTAACTACGGCTCACTGTGCCTAATATGAGGCATGACCCTGCCCCTGTTAAACCCCCTGGTGGGGTCCGTAGCCCCGTCGCCCCTCCGCATGTCAACGGGGTCACCGCTCATGACTTGGTATGCTAGCCCTCTCTTCCCGTGCCAGCTACTTGCCACTCTTTGTCTGGTGTCTCCTGGAGCAACCCTCTCTCCAGGTCTATCCTGGCTTGCGGCCCTCTCTCCGGGTCTATCCTGGCTTGCAGCCCTCTCTCTGGGTCCTCCCTAGACCACCGCCTTCCTTCCGGGTCTTCCCCGGACCGCAGCTGTGTCGTCCTCTGGCGTCAGTTTGTCCCCAGGCTCTTTTACTCCTCCGCTATGCACACCGGCGGTCACCTCCGGCGTTCCGCGCCTCCAGCCGACTCCACTGGCCCGGCTTTCTCCCGGCAGCCACGTGTGCGCCCCGCTCCTCACCGTGGTCGGCTCTTTTATCGCCACCAGCCGGTGATTAGTGATGACGTCACCCGCCGTCTGCAGCTGACTTGAGGCATTGACCTGGCTGTGCACGGGCTTCTCCGGCCGTCCCTGCTCCTCCTCGCATCCTGCGGTGAGTAATTTATTTTTTCCCTTTTCTTTTCCCTCCGCTCTGCCCTCTGTCTCTGGGGCTCCCTCCATGAGCTCGGGAGTTTCCTCAGTCTTTCTCCACCTGTGACAGTTGACACTAAGTGTGGCTTTGGATAGTTTTTGCGTGGCTGTCCAAAATAGGTCTGCATGACCTTCCTTACTTCGCTGGGCAATACGTTGCATTAAATGAGGTCTGATAGCTATCTCATTCTGTCCATCCAGAACAGCAAAAAAATTCATAGAATCATAGAAGTAGGGTCAGAAGGAACCTTGTAGATATTCAAGTCCGATCCCCTGCCTGGGCAAGAGGACAACTGGGCTCAAATGACCCTAGTCAGGTAGGCATTGAGCCTCTTCTTAAAGACCCCCAGGGTAGGAGCCAACACCACTTCCCTTGGAAGTTGGTTCCAGATCCTAGCTGCCCTTACTGTGAAGTAGTTCTTACGGATGTCTAATCTGAACCTACTCTCCAACAACTTGTAGCTGTTATTCCTTGTTATCCTGGGGGGCGCTAGGGGAAACAAGGCCTTCCCCAAACCCTTCTGGTCCCCCCTAGTGAGTTTATAGAGGGTTACCAGGTCCCCCCCCTCAGCCTTCTCTTGTGAAGGCTGAACAGGTTCAGGTCACATAGCCTCTCATTGTAGGGTCTGCCCTGCTGTCCCCGGATCATGCGGATGGCCTTCTTCTGGACCCTCTTAATGTTGTCCACATCCCTCTTGAAGTGGGGTGCCCAGAACTGGACACAGTACTCCAGCTGCAGCCTGACCAGTATCGCGTAGAGGGGGAGGATCACCTCCTTGGCCCTGCTTGAGATGCACCTGTGGATGCACGATAGGGTCCGGTTAGCCTGGCCAACTGTGACCTTGCGTTGTCGGCCCATGTTCATCTTGGAGTCAGTAATGACTCCAAGATCCCTTTCAGCCTCCGTGCTCTCAAGAAGGGAGTTTCCCATCTTATAAGTGTGCTGCTGGTTACTGCTGCCCAAGTGCAGCACCCTGCACTTGTCTGTATTGAAACACATCCTGTTTTTGTTAGCTCACCCCTGCAACCTATCCAGGTCTTGCTGCAGTCTTTCCCTCCCTACTAGTTTGCTCACCTCACCCCAAATTTTGGTATCATCAGCAAATTTAAACAGGTTGCTTTTTACCCTGTTAAAGACTACTGTGTTACAACATCAGATGCACAGCACTTTTTTATATACTTCAGTTGAACAGAAGGAAACTGATGGAGATGTTATGTGAAGAAATTGTGATTTATTGGCAAGAAAACAAGACAAAAAACTTCTCTAGATTCTTGCGTCCCTAAGCTAGAGCCAAGTTCACTTCTGTGACTTTTCTGCCAGAAGATTTTCATGAACCATGTTCTTCTACCACTTCTCCTCACTCCATCTGATCCTTCTCACTTTCAGTTGCTCATAGTGAACATTCTGATTCATATAAAAGCTCAAGAGCATTTTTTTTGCTTCTATATTTAAAGCGTATGAGTGGAGCTAGAGTTTCCCCAAATAGCTTCCTGATGGACAAAAAAACCGAATGGGATACAAACATAATTTAAAAATTGGAAAAATTAGAGGTACACCAATACATTGGTCCGATAGCAGATCAGCACCGATGTAAAGAAAATTTACTGTGTTGGAAATTGGCCATATCAGGCTGATAATTTGGTTGATAAATGGCCCATGCATGTGCACAGCTGCAGCGCAGCAGAGGTGGCAAGGAGCACAGCCCAGCAGTATGGGAGAGCTGCTTCCAGCTGGTAAGTCTGGTGATGGGGAGGGAAGGGGCTGAGGTGGGGCAGATCAAGAGCCCTGCGGTAAGGGAGGGGTGGGGCTTGGGCAGGGGCTGGGTCAAGCGCTGCCCAGGCAAGGTGGGTGCAGCACGGAGCTGTTGCTGGGGGGGGGGGGCAGGAGGCGGGGGGAAGAGCTGCTGCACACCTCTTGGCCGGGAGCCACTGGTCCAGTGGCTTGTCTGGCTGTTGCCTGCTTATCCGGGTGGGCATGGAGGGGGTGAGAGGGGGCATGTGCTCTGGGATCTGTGTGGGGCAGGCTGGGGCCAGGGCTGCGCCAAGCTCTTCCTGGTGGGGCAGGGCTGTGCTGCAGCCACAAATTCACTGTAGCCCCTTCCCAGCACAGCCCTGCTCTGCCGAGAAGAGGCTGGTGCAGCCCTGGCCCCAGCCCACCCTGCGCAGATCTGGGGCCACCCCCCCCCACAATGCCCACCTGGATAAGCAGGCAAACACCAGATGAACTGCTGGACCAGTGGCTCCCAGCTGAGCGATGTGCAGCAGCGAGAGCTGTCTCCTCCCCTCCCCACACCCCTTGGACAAGCCATGGCTCTATGCTGTGCCCGCCCCGCCCCTGGGCAGTGCTTGATCCAGCCCCCTCGCTGCGGGGCCCTTGATCTGCCCCCCCCCGCTGACTCTTCCCTCCCCCCTCCTCATCCACCACACCAGACTTACCAGTTAGAGACAGCTCTTCACGCTGCTGGGCTGGTTATTGGAAATCAGATCGGTATTGGCCACAAAAATCTCTATTGGTGCACCTGTAGGAAAAATGTCTTAAATATTTACATAATGAGTACACATTAAAGTTAGTGCTTTACGTTTCAAACTACTCTACAAAAACTAATCCCCACAGCCCTACAGAGTGATTTTTCTCTGCTCCATCTCTTCCCCTAAGTTCTGTTAATAGAACCTAGACCTGGGAGAAACTTAACTAATGGAGTCCAGAGCCCTGCTACTCCAAGTAACTACGTTGTATAATTCCTTTCATAAACACATCAAGTTTCTTCTTAAATGCAGGTAGGCTTCTGCCTATACAACTCTGCTTGGAAGGCTCTTTTTACTGCTCTGTTTATAAATGTTCTTTTAATTTCCAGTCCAAATGCATTCATGGACAGTTTATACCCATTTGTTCTTGGGCCTATGTTATCACTTTAAGCATTCTTCCCTCTCTGTTTACCACCCTGATGTGTTCATAGGGGTGCACTAATAAAGGTTTTCTTGGCTGATGCCAATAGCCAATTATTAACCAGCCATATCGGCCTATACCGATAAAATAACTGATTTATGGGAATGTAGCCAGGCAGGATGGGGAGCAGCACCCTGCAGGTAAGTCTGTGGATGGGAAAGGGCATGGGAGGGGTCCCCACGGTGAGGGAGGGGCAGTGTCTGGGGGCACTGCCCAGCCAGGGTGGGGAATGGGACGGAGCCGCGGGCCGCTCATCCAGAGGGCATGGGGTGTGGGGGGAGGGTGGCTCCCTTTCACTGTGTGTATCCCTGGGGGAGGCATGGGGGGCATATACCCACCCAGGTTAGTGTGTGGGGTGGAGGTGGGCTGCCTGCTGTGGGCTTGGGACCAGGGGTGGTGCCAGCCTCTTCTTGGTGGGGGGAGCTGGGCTCAGAGCAGGCGGGAGTGGGGCGGGCTCAGCTGTGTGGGGTGGGTGAGTGGTGGTTCTGGAAGGCATGGCTACAGGTGGACTAAGGTGAATTTTGGGGTGGCTATAGCTAGAGGTGCAACAATATATCAGTTGCTTATTGGATCAGCACCAAAAAAAGGAAGATTAACATTATTGGCTATTGGGGTTTTTCTGGCAGGTGGAACTAATAATGTCACCAATAAATGCCACGTGTATGTGCACAGCCATCATGCACATGGTCAGGAATGCAGCCTGGCAGCTTGGAGAGCAGCATCCTGCCAGGAAGTCTGTGGGGAGAAGAGTCATAGGGGGGAAGAACAGGGGCCCATGGTGAGGGAGGGAGTAGGGCAGAGGAGAGGCAGGCACTGCCCAGCCAGGGTAGTGAGTGGGGCCCTGGGGCTGGGACTGGGACAGAACAAGGGTGGGGGTGGCTCCCCACTGCTGCACGCACCCAAAGGGAGGCATGGGGGGTATGTGCCTTCCTGAATTTGTGTGTGGGGCAGAGGCAGGCTGCCTCCTGCAGGCTCAGGGACAGGGGCAGCACTGGTCTCCTCCTGGTGGGAGAGCTGGGCTGGGGCTGGGCTCGGAGCAAGCAGGACCACGGTAGGCTCAGCTGCATGGGGTGGGCAGGAGTGGTGGTGCTGGGAGGGGGGGCTAGAGGGAATTTTGGGGTGGCTATAGCCCCCGCAAACCTTCCTTGGCACCATCCGTGCTCAGGGCACTCAATTCTGCTGCCTTTCCCTCTGGAGCCCCCTGCTGTGTGGCAGGCAGGGGGCCTGTGGCCAGTGTGAGGTTCCCAAGGGAAAGGCAGCAGAGTGGAGTGTCCTGACTAGGGGTGGTGCTGGAGGGGACTTGGAGGACTATAGCTTCCCCCCCCCCCCCCCCCGCAAAAAAAAAATGCCTTAGCCCCCTCCCCCCCCCCAATAGCACCCCTCCTAGGACCACTACTGCCTCCACTGCTCACCCCACGCAGCTGAGCCCACCCTGCTCCCACCTACTCTGAGCCTGGCCCCCTACTGGGAAGAGGCTGGCATAGCTCCTGGCCCCAAGCTGGCAGCTGGTAGGCTGCCTCTGCCCCATGCACAAATCTGGTGGGGCCCATGCCACTCCCAGGGGTATGCACAGTGGAGGGGAGCTGCCCACCCTCCCTGCACCCCCTTGATGAGCCACCCATGGCTCTGTTTTATTCCTGGCCCCACTTGCTCCTGCCCCTGCCCCAGTCCCTTCCTCACCATGGAGGTCTTGATCTTCTCCCTCCCTGCCCATTCCCTTCCTTCCCCCACACTCCTTCCTTTCCACAGACTTACCAGCAAGATGCTGCTCTCCAAGCTGCTTAGCTACATTACTGTAAATCAGTTATCGGATTGGTATCGGCCAATATGGCTGGGTAATAATCAGCTATCTGTATCGGCCAAGAAAATCTTTATCAGTGCACCCCTAGCTATAGACCCCGAAGCCTCCTTCTCACGCTGCCCCTGCTCAGGACTCTCCTCTCTCCTGCCTTTCCCTTGGGAGTCCCTTGTGGGCAGGGGGCGCATGGATGGCACAGGGCTCCCAGGGAAAGGCAGCTAAGTGGAGGGCCTTGAGCAGGGGCAGGACTGGGGAGGTTTGGGGGAACTATAGCTCTCCCTGAATTTGCCTTAGCCCCACATAGCCACCCCTCCAAGCACCACTGCTACCAGCCCACCCTGCGCAGCTGAGCCTGCCTTGCTTCTGCCTGCTCTGAGCCCAGCCTCTCCACTGGGAAGGGGTTGCCCCTGGCTCTGAGCCCGCAGTAGGCAGCCCACATCTGCCCTGTGCACAAATCTGGGGGGGGGGACATACTCCCCATGCCTCCACAGGGGGTACATGCAGTGGCAGGGAGCTGCCCCCTCTTCCCCTTCCCCCCCCCCTTATGCCCCCTGGATGAACTGCCCATGGCTCTGTCCTGCACCCCACCCTAGCCCCAGGGTCCCATTCACTGCCCTGGCTGGGCAATTCTCCCTGTCCCTGTTCCACTCCTTCCACTGTGGGGGCCTCCATCTGTACCCCCCCATACTCCTTCCCTGCAGGGTGCTGCTTTCCATGCTGTCCAGCTGCATTTCTGGCCATGTGCATGGTGTGGCTACATACATGCATGCAGCATCTGGGGGTCCCTGTCAGAAGGCGTATTATATTTTTCGGTGACTTTATCTGCTACATGAGCCAAGAAAAGGCCGATGACTGATAACATTAATTTTCCTTCTATCAGTGCCGATCTGGTATGTGACTGATACATCAGTGCACTTCTAGTGTTCATAAACAGCAATCACATTCTCTTGTATTTTGGTTTGCTAGGCTAACCAACCCAAGCTTTCAGTCTCTCCTCAAAGTTGGCTTTTTATTCCTCTGATTATCCTAGTACCCTACTGTGTACCTATTGCAGGCTGAATTAATCTTTCTTGAGCAAGGATAACTGGATGACAGTATTGCAGATGAAAGCCTTCATCAAACGGCGTTAATAATTCCTTATTGCAGTTGGAAGTACGTGTCTGATGAGGATTGCTTCTGCCTTTTAATGGACTGGTATTAGGTGATGCAACAAACACTTGAGTTCTCTGCTTTGAGTGGCACTTGCAGTCCATTACTAGGGTGAAAATTATGCAAAACATGGAAGTGCTTGAAATGTTCTTTTCTTTTTAATAAAAGAGATAACTATGGGAATTATGATTGGTTGACACATGTTAAGACAGTTGAGCAATTAATATAAGAATATTTTGGAAAATGGAGTTGTATTACAGACAGAGATTGCTGTGGAGTTAAAGTACTGCATGTTGTCCCAACTCATAACCAGCCAGGGCCCAGCTGAGAGAGGAATTTATCATGAGTGGAAAAAGTCTTCTAGACTGTAGGCAACAGGAGGATGAAAAAAGACAGGAGGATTGTTAGGATGGAAAATGTTGACCCCCTGGTATTTGGTGCAATGAGAGAAGAAATTCTTTGTTCTCTTTTAAAAAAATAATCTTAACCATTGTTAGTAATAGGCTGTGCCAAACTTTGAAATCTGGCATTAAAGTTGATTTAATAAGCAAATAACTGGAAGTTTTTGCTGTAGAAAACCTCCTATACACTTGCACACTAAGATGTAGATAAAATGTGTGTTTATACATAACTAGTTGGTACAAAAACCTTACAAGTTATGTTGCTGAAGCTGGAAAGTACCATGGGCTGAGTGACTTGGCCTAACCTTACAAATTCCAGTGGCAAACTTGTAAGGAAAATAGTTCTGGATGTTTTTGTACATGAGTGTTTATTAGGAGATAAAAATACCAAACGTAAAGTTCCTATAATAATGTGAGCTTGTTCTGTGTGTGTGTGTGTGTGTGTGTGTGTTTATCCTGTTAAATTTATAAATATTCAGGAAACTATACATTAATAACAAAAACAGTAATTAGTGCCATAGTACACACAAGTAGTAAATTCAGGTTTGTGAAGTAACTTTACTTTTTGCTTTTACTACTGTTTTTTGCTACTTTAAAGTGTTATGCCACTGCATTTTTTTTTTAAGCATTTGACTATGTCCAAATAAATTACTAAAACCTTGGTTCAAATTTTAGAGTTATAGTACAGGGCAAAATTAGTTAGGGCACAATTTTTAACCCTAAAATAAAAGCTGACATACTACTCGTGTATTGAAACAGCCTTGATAATCTTTCTTTGTATCTCAAACAATAGGCACTCCTCAAGTTCACTACTATAATTTACTATATTCCTTTAGGAATAAGGAGATCAAATTAGGAAACCTAAAATATTCCATATCCATGCAAATCATGAAGAGAAACATTCCCCTTCTCCTCTTCCTCCTTCTCCTCCTCTTGCTGTTCCTCCTTCCTTTCTTTCTTTCCTGCTGCTGCTGCAAAGAACCACTATAGACATGGATGCATGTAGCATTTAGATTGGTTTAGATACAGTTCACAGACACATGCCTATTAAATGTCTTTAATGCTGTCTGGAACAGTACAAAAGTGTACCTGGAAAATCAAGTACTCTTTTGACCCCGTTTGGTGTCTCATGTGAACAAGTTTTCCATGACACAGGTCTGGTCACACACACACTGCACCTCACACTGCATTGGCCCCCCACCCCACCTCTGGCCAATTCCTCGTCCCCTTTTGTGGGCATTTTTTTTTATTGTCTGTTTTTCTAAGAACTAGCTGTGAGCTGTCCTTTCTCCCTGTTTGACCATGCCCCCTCCTGTCTCTCAAAGCTCTAGGAACTCAAAAATGTGCATCTAAGCACTCAGTCACCCCTTCCCCCACCACCTCCTTTCTAGCTCCCTAAATCATACAATCACACTTCAGTTTTAAGTAAATTGTAGGCTGTTGAGGTTTATTGAACTCATGTTAAGGAAACAAAGGAAAGCAAAAAAGTGAAAATGCCCCCACCTCCCCAGGCATACAAAGTTCTTTGGGTAAATATGATATTTTTTTTATTAGACAAACTAAATAGCTGAAAACATTTTCTTTGCATGCTTTCAGGCACAAATAACCTTTTTCAGGTGTAGGGAGAGTCTGATGGTGTCTTGTGTTCTCCTGGATGGAATAGAAATCAATATGCTAAATGCAGGCCTATGAAAATGCAAATGGATGGCAGTAAGGATCAGAGGGAATGGGAGACAATAGGTGAGAGAGAGGTAGTGGTTGGGTGTGTGTGTGGAAAAGGGGGAATGTTGACCTGGTGATAGAATGTAGCTGGTAAAACGCAGACAAGTTACCCGGGGTTATCAGATGGCAGGCAGGTTATAATGTGCCATAAGTACATATTTAGTCCATGATTTTTTGTATCCAGTCGATTTATGAAGTGAAGTGAAGTTTTGTAGGCTTGTCTACAAAAGGTGTTTTGTAAATTCCCTTTGAGGATTAGAACTGAGAGATTGGAGAGAGAGAGAGAGAGTGGTTGTCTTGTGAGAAATGTGGATCCATGGGTAATTGGGTATTTTTGTCTTTGAATGCACATCAGAAATCTATCATTCTAGTATGCAGTTGTTGTTTGATTTCTCCTACATATTTCCCATCAGGGCATTTGGTACACTGGATGACATGTATTACATTTCTGGAGGTGCAGGTGTAAAATCCAGGAATGGTAAGGATTTGGTTGTGGGATGTAGTTATTATGGGAGTGGTGATGTGCTGGCAGGTTTTACATTTTTTTTTGTCCTGACATGGTCTGGTTCCATTTGGTGTGCTTTGGGCCATAGGAAGTTTGCTTCGGATGATGAGGTTGGTGAGGTTTGGTGCTTGTTTAAAGGCTAGGATGGGTAGTTCTGGAAAGATCTCTTTAAGAATTGCGTCTTCTCCTAGTATGGGTTGCAAATTGTTTGAGGATTTTCCATCTAGGTTCCGGGGAGGGATGGTATATCATAACTAATGGTGTACAGAAATTGTGGGGATTTTCTATTTGTACTGCAGCAATTCTTCACATGGCATGCAGGTGGCTCTTTCAAAAGTACAATCTATCTTTCTGGAAGATTGTCTTTGTTGGGTGAAAGCCCTTTTGAGATTTGCAAGGTGACAATCACAGGTGTTTTTCCTCAGTGCAAATTTGGTAGTATGGGAGGGCTTGGCTGTATGTTACAGCTTTCTTGGTGTGTTTAGAGCAGGGGTGGGGAAAATGCGGGCCAGGTGTGGCCCACCAAGCCATTCTATCCGGCTTGCCAAAACTCAGTAAGCAACTCTCTGCCCAAAATAATTGCCCGCCCCTGGTTTAGAGTGATTGCTGGTTCTGTGCAGATATGTATGTTGGTCCATGGGTTTCTTGTATATGGTGGTTTATATTTTACCATTTTGGATATTGATTATAGTGTCTAAAAAGGAAATACTGGTGCTGGAGTATTCAAGGGATAGTCTGATGGAGGGGTGATGATTATTGAATTTGTGATGGAAATCAATTACAAATTGCAGGTTTTCGGTCCAAATAATGAAGATGTCATCTATATATTTTTACATGCTCCCTAAAATCTGGTATTTTCTCAGTTAGGGTTCCATGGTTGGATATTATACGTCTGCCTGGGTTTCCTTGTTTGTGGATTTTAGGGAGCATGTAAAAAGTCCCTGGATTGGGTAGTGGGATCAACTTTTGTAGTTTTTCTTGTAGTTAGAAATGTTTTGATGGTGGTTTTGAGTTTTAAGGTGAAATAGGGAGTTGGGTCTTCCTCTAGTTTTTCGTAGTAGGTGGTGTCAGAGAGCTGTCTGTTGGCTTCTTTTATGTAGTCTTCGTGGTTAAGGGTAACTATCTGCTGGTTTTATCACTGTTTGGTGGTTGGATCTTAGAGATTCTATGGCCCTTGTCTCGGAGAGGGAGAGGTTGTTATGGTGGTGTTGGTTGATTATATAATGGTTTGCTTTTTCTCTGAAGCAATCAGTATAGTGGTTGAGGTTTGAATTTTGTCTACTGTGTGGTGATGTTTTGGGGGGTTAATCTTTTCCTCAATGTTGTCACAGGATGAAGTGTTGTTGGAAGTGGATTCATTTTGCTTGTGGAAATATTTCTTGAGATGGAAGTGTTGGAAAAAAATCTTCTAGTTCTCTGCTTTCTAGTTTATTATTAGGTATTTTTCCAAGCAGAAATTAAGGTCTTTAGACGGGACATATTTTTCAGCTTTGCTAAGTGTGTGTGGAGAGAGTGATAATATCAGAGGGTTGACTGGTTCCTTTGGTTTTATTGTGTACAAGGTTGAAATTTAGTAAGGTATTGGTGTTGTTTCTCAAATGCTTGCTTTGTGGCCTGGGAAGTTGTTGCTGTCAGAATTGGTTCCATTTTCTTCTTTTTATGCTGGATGGGTGTCGTAAAAAAAATCTTTGGTAGTAGTCAGTCTCCTGCCCCCCACCTCCCCAGGACCCTCAAAGCATAGGTGGAAGCACCCCCCACCCCTGCTCTCACCCACTGCAAATCTCTCTCATTCTGAATCACCTCCCCCTGCCCCATTCCCAGTCAGTGACTTTATGGCTCAGTTGTTACACGTGTCCCACCATATGTAGTAACTGAAGTGTAATCTCTCACTAGTGTTCTCTTGAAGAGGAAGACAGAATCAGGGAATGGATAGAATAGACACAAAAAAAAGGAAGCAGTGAGGAAGATCGATAACCCCCCATCCCCACAACTGCCAGTTTAGTGGTAGCACTTCTAACACCAGGAAAGAGTTTTTATTTTTTGGATGCATGCAGAGAAGACAGCATGCTCTTCCCCTGTGGAGAAGGTGTGACTTGCAGCTCTCCTACAGACTGAAGCAGCACATTTTGCATGCTCAAGCACATGCTATTTCCAGTCCAGATCAGTCAGAGTTGTTGCTGGAAGTATTTGGTCTTTGCAGGTATTTGGTCTACATTAAAATTCTACTGTAGTAACATTTGCTTTCTGTAGTATCGGTAGCTGACACCTCCCCTCATAATGCTGCTTTTAATATACAGTAGCGATGAGCCGAAGACAGCTGCTTGAGCAGTGTGTCTAGCTGTTTCAGTATTTGCTTTTCATTCACTTCATTTAATTTTAATTTCAGTTTTGGTGTTCTTCTTTGCCTTAACCTGTTACCTAGGACCACAGATCGTTGTCCAGGACCCCACTATGCTGTGGACTGTATAGTCAGACAACAGTAAGACTGCCCCTCCCTCAGAGACCTTACTTTTACAATGAGATACAGGATGCATAATGGAATATAACAGATGGCCAGTACCTGCCAGCATGATAGGTGGTATTCTCAGCATACCAGTATCTTTACCATTAATTATTTAAATAAGCATCATGTCAAGGACGAGGTTTGAGGAGGATAGTGAATGAGTTTTGCAAATGATTTATGGGAAGAGGCAGCTTGAAAGTATGAAGGCATTTGTGTAAAATTCTTCACAAGTGGATGATTGGTTATCAAAGGCTGATTTTTTTTTTTTATTTTATTTTATTTTTTAAAGAAGGGAATCAACCTATTTAGTGTGGAATGAGATGCATTAAAAAGAGTGAGGAACAGGCAGCAAAATGTGTAAACATAGTTTGTGTGAAGCAGTAAAGGGGAACCAGTGGATAAATGCACATGGAGGATTGGTGTGATCAAAGTGGGCCAAAAAAATGATCTTTGCAGCAATACTATCAGTGCAGTGTAAGATCTGTCAAACCCTGACCAAAAAAAAAAGGTGCATTGGTGAATGGAGCTGGAACTAGAAGTTTAGCTTTTAGGAGGGATAGGAAAGGCCTCACTATAAAGACATTCATAAAGAATCTAAAAAACTGAGATGCAGGCTGGGGGGGGGGGGGGAGAAAAGTGGGGAGGAGAGGAAGAGAGACCCATAATTTTGACATCATTTCCAACAATGTGACAGGGAGAGTGAGGGTACTCACCACAGTGATCAAAAAGGTAAAGGGATCAGAGCTCTGGATTCACCATATTTATCTTGAGATTATAGCTAGATATCTAGGCAGAGATATCGGAAAAACAGGTTAAAATTTAAGTTTGGACAGAAAACAGGTCTATAGAGGGTCAGATGAATTTGTTTGGGGATGAGGTTACCTAGAAATGAGATATAGATGGAAAAAAGCAAACCAGGCAAGAGTCCTGAAGTAACAGCCACAGGGGAAAAAATACTGCAAAACAGTGTGTTAAATGTACATGTTTTTTTTCAGAACAGCTGGTTTATCTGCTATTACAATAAATCTGAAAGGGATTGGAAATTTTAAAGGTCAACTTTACTCCAAAAACAGAGCAAAACCTCATTATATGCTTCTCATCTCCTGGTCTTCATGGGTGCACGTGCACTTGCACAGGCACGTGTGCTTGCAGCAGCTCAAATAGCAGCAGCACAAATTTGTGCTGGAGACTTCTGCCTCCGCACATGTGCCTGAACATGCACTTTGGTATCGGACAAATTGTGCCACTTGGAGCAAACTCTCCCTGCTTAGCTTCTCCTGGATCTGCAGCCAGGGGGAGATAGAGCCTGGGGCCAGCATCCGTGCTGGGCCCAGCAGTATAAAAAGCTGCCCTGGTGAGCAGCTCAGGGAGCTTCTGAGGCTCAGCCAGTTGGTATCTGGGGACACTACCCCTTGTGCCAGCTGGACTGCTGAAGTAGCCCTAACTTAGAGTGGCTCCTGCACCCTCTACCCATTGCAGCAGTCTAGCAGTGGGGGCTGCTGCCTGACTGACCTGTTGCCACCTGCGACAGCATCCGCCCCCTTGGACCTGCGGCCCCATGGCTATGTGCTTGTCAGACCCAGACAGGAACGGCATGGCCACCTGGGCTCTGGTATGGGCACCGCAGTAGAGCCTCCTGCGCTTTTGGGCCTGCTGCCAGTGGGCTGTGGCCACATAGTTGGCTGTCAGGTAGCACTGCTGTCATATTTTCTGGTGTCCCTGCTCTGCCATCTGGGGAGCTATCGCCCAGATGTGTTTCTTGCAGTGGTTCACTTCGAACTGTCAAAGCATGCCCTCCTGGCCCCAAATGGCCAGGAGGTCAGCCACCTCGTCTGCCCCCAGCTGGGTCCTGGGTCCTAGCCCAAGTTGTGCCACTTGCCTCACCAGCAGAGATCCTGGTGTTCCCTGTTTAAAAATTGTAAATTCTCTGATAAAATAGCCCAACACCCAAAATCTGTGTTCTTCTGTGATTAAAATGAAACTCCACTATATCTAGAGATCAGTTCAGCAATGTTTTATTGATATAGTTACAAATTTAAAGCAGTTTAGAAGCCTACCAGTGCCACTATATCATCATTGTAGCAAGGTGGGGTCCCTAGGGGTGGCTGTGTTACCCTAGACTCCTTAACCGTGCCAGTCTTGCCCTATGAACTCCCTCTATCTCGCCCACCACGTCTTGTTGGTATGATTAATATAGGGAGGCTGCCCTCGGTCTTTAGGTTTGGACACGGTCTGGCTAGATCCTATTAAACTCTGTTGTTCATAGACCCCTTGGCATCCCGCTTCACTGTGGACAGCTCCTGAGTCTCTCAGCCTTATGAGCTATATGTGTGGCTCCAACCACCCCTTTACCACGTCCCAAGCCTCTCAGATGTCATTGACATTGTCCCATCTAGGCCTTACTGTTATTTGGCCCCCCTTGTCCTCTCTGGGCTCTCCGCAGCCCTGTCCATGCGCCTACGCTGGTGCTGGGGTCCCCACTCTGTAGTGGGCCCCTAATGAGGCCTCCTCCTTCTCCAAATAGCCTCACCCAAACCACTGGTGTTTATCAGACAGCAAACAAAACAACAGCAATCAAATATGAGCCCGTGGGCTATAATGTAAGACAAAGTTCAAGGCATACTCTGCCCCTTTAAAAGAGTAAAACTTCTTCTCTGAGGCTTGGTGCCTAGTAGGCAAGTATACCTTATGGGCTCCTGGTGTCCCCTTTGTTCTAAGGGTAGCATTTCTGCTGGCTACAACATCTCTGGGTCTCTCCTTCAGCTGCTGGTAGGGAACCAAACCCTGTCCCAGCCATAGGGCCTATGTGGGCCCAGGGCCCTGCCTCCCCCAGCCAGGTACAGGTGCGGCCAATTCCCTTGTTAACCGGTTGTCATGGCAACCTGCACCTGAGTTCCTTTCTGGTGCTTTCTGCTCTCTCCCTGGGCAATCTCCGCTCTAAGAGGAAGAGGCACCTTAGTGCCCTGCGACAATCATAATAAAATTAATTTTAAATATGTATACACTTCGGTGTTTGCTTTTGGGTTTTTTATTGTAGAAAAATCAGAGCTGCTCCTTTAGCTTACCAGAATGCAGGGCGTTGAGCAGCACTGACGTGCCAGTGCCCTGCCCCTGCCCTTGCCCCTCACTCCCAGCCTACTGCCCTGCCAGTGCCCCTCACACCTGACCCACAGCCTCTGCCTGCCCCCACTAGCTCCCTCCTAGCCACAGCTCTGTCCCAGCACCAGGACATGAGTCCAGGTGCAGTTGTCCCACCCCCTGCTTTGTGAATGAGCAGTGCCAGCCTTTACTGTTCTGCTCCCTCTACTGTGCCCAGGCCCCAGTGATCCCCATGCTGTTCCTGCGAAACCCTCGACACGGTCTCAGGAACTGGGCTGGGCAATCCCCTTCCATTGCAGGCCAGCCTCCCCCTGCACAATGTGCTCTAGGGTGCCAGGGGGGCTCTAAGCCCAGCTCTGGCAGCCTGTCCTACCCGGAGCGCTTCTCAACCCCTGATACTCATCTCTATCTCTCCTGCTGCCACCTTCACCCCACTCCATCACACCCTGTAAGTGTTTCCTGGGACCAGGAGCCCCACCAGGCTAGGACCCCATGTCCCAGCACTGTTGTGGGCACAGGGCAGGGCTGCAGTTTGTCAGTTACCCCTGCAGCCATGGCTTCCATCAGCAGGTCCTGTCCTGTCTGGCAGCTGGGCATGCAGGGTATGAGATGTGTGGGGGGGGATGTGGGGTTTGGGGGGAAGAGGGGTGGGGGGGTTTGTTGGGGGGCATGTGGTTTGTGCAGGGGTTTGCAGTGGTGGGGGTTTGGGGCTTGTGGGGTTGGTTTGGAGGTGTGGGGTTTCTGGGTGGTTTATGGGGGAGTTTGGGGGGGGGGGACTGCTCAGGAGGAGTAGGTTCCCTGCCTGCCTCCCCCACAGCAGCTTCAGCAGCAGCCATGAGGGCGCTCATGCCTGCTCCTGGCAAAGACCCTTGGCGGCAGGGGGCTGGGCTGCGTGTGGTGCTGGGCCAGCTCCTGCCATCACTCACAGCTTCCAGCACCACACAGAAGCCACATGCCTTTGGGCCCAGCTGGATTCTGCCTCCGTGTGTCCCATGCACCACTGGGTCAGCTCGGCTCCTTGCAGGCAGGACTCGGCTTGGCCTGAGGGCACATGGCTTTTCCCTGCGGTGCCAGGACCCCAGGTGACAGCAGGAGCCGGCCCAGTTCTGTCTGAGGGCGCGCAGGCGAGACCGGGCCGGTGCCACGTGCAGCCGCTAGTCTGAGGATTTCTGAGTATCAAAATAAGAGAACTGGTTTGAGATGCTGCAACAGGCATGTGCTCACTCGTCTGGAGGTGACCCATGGGTGCAAATATAGAAGAACAGAGATGCAACTGGTATGCGGTTATTTTTCAGCTGAATTTAGCTCATTATGGATGTGAACTGTAGGGACTTCTCTTTGATGTAGATAAAGCTTGCAACAAATGTAGATTTCATAAAGGCAATTATTCACTTCTTTATCTGTTTATTTTGTAAAGGGAGAAAGTACAAAAAGGACAACTAACAGTATTTTGAGCACTACAATTTTACTTTCTCTCATTTTCTCAAAAGAGTTGTAGAAAAGGGGTTTTAATTTTCTAGTTTTCTAGTATTGTTTGCTGGTAAGAAGAAATATTCAAAATAATAAAAAGAAGTCGGCGGGGAGGGCGGCAAGCCTTAAAAGGTAACAACATTTTTTGGTCATTCATTTGTAGTAAAAAATGTAGTTTGTTACCAGAGCCAACATGTCAAAGAACAGTCTTGTTTGTGTGCAGGCCGGGAGCGGTCCGAGGCCCTCGGGGGCGTGCGGCAGGCTGTGGCCAGCAGCCCGGACATGCCAGGTCAGGGAATGCAGGCGGCGCGCTAGAATTAGGCACGGAAGCTTAGCGGTTGATTTAAAGATTATTTTACTTACACTGAAGATGGTCACGGTGCAGGCAGGAAAACTTGCTTGAGTTGCGGTTACAGACAGAAAAGAAGAGAGGCGGACTAGAGTTCCTTCCACGCGAACCTCTAGCCCAATCCGGTTGAAGGCTCTAAACCACAAGCCCGTCGTGTCAACCGAAGAAAATAACTCGAAGCAGAGAGCTCTGAATACACTCACACGAAGTTTGCTAGGCTCCGTGGAACTTTTGCGCAGGAAAGGGGTTCGTCGTGGGATCGTTTGGCGACGGGGAGAGGCTAGAGGCTGATCAGACCCCTATAGCTTTCTTAAGGTACACGCACTGGGTCCGATAGGCTCCGCAGCGCTTAGAGATCTTCACGAGACGCGAAGCCCTCCTCTTTCTCTTTTTCTGTCTCCAGATGGTTGTGGAGTCCTCCAACTTGGGCGGAAACCACTCAAGCCTCTTATACGGCTAGCAAGCCAATCACTAGCCGCCACGTGGGAATAATTTAGAACTGGCCAATAGTGGGACACAAATTTGCATGTGGGTGGCGGGAACTCCTTTGCACCATGCATTTCCCTCTTTGCAGCTCAGAAATGCACCCTGCAAAGAAAGCTCCAAGTGGCGGGAAATAATTTAGCAGTGCCGAAGTGCACACAAACAAATCACACACTTGGGTTGTGACAGTTTGCTTCAAGTGTTAGCCACAAGCTACTGACCTTTGTTTATGTTTCCTTTTAGGTTAGGCCTATGTTATACCCCAGGGTTGTCCCAAAAAAAGATGTCACGCTTCTCGTAATTCAGTGAGAAGTATCTTGCTCCACTGTGTTTATTCCAACCCTTGGGAAATAGAAAGCACGTTCTAACTCTTCAGCTTAAACTTTTTATAACTAATTCTCCTGTATAAAGAAGTGCGAATATTTAGTTGCGGAGGCTAAGGTATCAGATGATACAAGCCAAGAACCCTGGATTATGCCACTGGTCTCTTTGGTCTTACTTCCCTGTCTGCATTGTGAGTTTGGGGATATTATGAGAAATAACTGGGAACTTCAGTGCTTTGAAAATGTGACGTGCAGTAAAATGCTTAGCTATATTATTTCTGAATATTTCTTGATGCTTGCTCGTCACTTTCCAAAATAATTTTGTAACTACAGGGCTATGAACATATGAAGCACTTAATAAAAGTATTAACTAGTTAACCTTACACTGTTGTGAGAATTTTAAATGGTATTATCATTATTTCAGATGAAGAAACTGGGACATATGATCAAATGACTTGCACAAGGTCATGTGTCATCTATGGTAGAGGCAGTAACAGAACTCTGGATCTACAGACTCCCTAACCTTCAGGTTGTCCCCTCCTGTTAGCCTCAGTTATGTAATTTCATTGATCTTACTAAGTGTGTGCATTTATGTCTGTGTACATGTGTGTGATCTAGATATCTCTTCATAAATATATTTTGTGGCCTATGTCCTGAAGAGTGAATGGTTTACTTTTGATTATTAACACACAGAGTAAATGGGACCAGAAAAAGATGACAACGTTGGAGAGAGAAATCAGAGGAAAGTAGGGAACAATGTGAATGAGAGGACTGAGGTCATCCGGTACATGTGCGAGCAGCAAAGACTTTTCCAGCCCAGACCTGGCATCAGAAGAGGTACAGGGTCAAAGATGGCAAAGCAAAAAAGGGAGCATTTAGAAGGTAGTATTGGCCAGAGCACATAACCTACCACAGTGGGTAAAGGAGGCAATGGTAGAATAAGGGTCTGTGTGGGGTGCTGGGTAGAGGAGAGTTATGCCAGGTCTTGAAGGTGAAGATGAGATTATTGGAGTTGATGTGGAAGAAAAAGAGGACATCAGAAAAGGAGTTAAATGGGAAAGAAATATTGGTAATGTATGGGAGGGAGAGGGGGGGAAAAAAGATTTTGAATGTACCATTTTTGACAGGCCACAGGGGGAGGTTGATAAAAGGGCAGAAAGACTCTTATGCTATTGCATTTGAGGTAAGAGATGACAGGCATGGATAAAATCCAGGATTTAGTAATTGGTATGGTAAGGGAGAAATGGATTTTAGAGAGACTGCAGAGGTGGAGTAAGATGACTTAGTGAGAACTTGGATGTTAGGCAGTGATAAGTACTACATTTCAGTCCATCTGTATCTGAAGACTTTGAAGTAACACTAATTTGGAGGGTATTTTTTTTCTTCCTGTGGGCTAAAATCAGTATGTTGTTCTGATTTAAGGGAGGCTTTATCTTTCTTCATTTTTCCATCAAATTTTGGAGCATATATTTGCTGTCATGCTGATGCATGATGCATTTGAGCATCTATTGTTTCGTCAACAGATATACTGAAATATGGTGCATATGCATGGTATCGTATCAATTTTAATCTCCACAGCATGCAATTCACTGTGCTTCTGGTATGATACATCTTTGAAGAAGGGGAGAAGCTTTCAGCTTCATTTCAATTATATTTTAGGTATCAGTCCAGTTAACAAAAAATGAAAAATTCCATCTGTTCAATTGTCATGCAGAGGAATGTTTTATCTCTGAAGCACATTATCGTATCTAAAATTGACAGCATAATCTGTCTTTTTTTTTCCCCCCTGCTCTCTTGGTGCAGCTTTGATTAACAGGAAAGAATTCTCTTCTTATAATTTGCCACAAACGATGAGATATTTTGTGCCATTTCTACAGTGTCCTAATGGCCAGCAGAGATCAGATATGTATCCAGTATCCTCATTGTAGCCTGTTTCTTCTGTTCCTCTCTTCCCAACAAACCCATAGAAGTCCCATGCACTTAATTTGCTAGTAAGACTGATCATACAAGAATAACCCTTATGAGAGTATTTGGCATTCCAGTGAACAAAACCAAGATGCTCTTTAGCACCAAATTTACCTTCCCAACTTCTTTTAGATGTCTTTAATTTTGTCCTGCTGAGCCTGATTTAATTAAGCCAAATTTAATGATACTACCTATGAACTTTTCAGCTTTGTCTTTTGTTAAGAAAAAAATTATTTACCAATTTCTTTTGTTATTGAAAAGAAGTTACCGAGCACTGTTTTCTTGCAGGTGTCTCCAAAACAAATGAAACTTCCAGCCTAGACTAACTGGAAAACCAGAATTTGCATATGAAGTTATTTTAATGAACATTCACTGATTCAATACATTCTTAATATGATTGTTACATGTCTCTTCTAAAACAAAATATTTTGTAGATGTGTCTGCAGGCTATTCTAATAGTTTCTAGAGGCCTCAGCTAGGTTCATGTCCTCATTGTAGTACCCCAGTGATTCTCAAACAGGGTGCCATGGCATCCTGGGCTGCCTTGAGATTCTTTCAGGGGTGGAACAGGATGCCATGCAGTCAGTTAGCATTGTTAGGTATGCAAACATGATTAACAACATAGACCCACTAATTTCAAATAAGATCCCATTGTGTTAAAAAAAATTCTGACCTGTTGTGGTCTTGAGTTCCTTGCAATCAAAAATTTACTGTATTATTTTTCCATAGTTCAAAAATGAATAAAAACCTAAGAGCTGGCATTTTCCAAGGGGGTCCTTAAAACTAAAAAGCTTAAGAACCACTGTGCTAGGCACAGTAAAAATGCTTAATAAAAGGACAAGGGTTGTTCTGTTTAGAGAGTTAACTCAAAGGATTAGAAGTTTAGCAATACAGAGTGCTAACAACATTTTATTTGAGAACATGAGAAGCAGGAAGTCAGTGAGGCTATTAGATGATACCATGGAAGAGGTACACTAAAGGAAGATAAGGTTATGGCAGAGAAGCTAAATGAATTAATTTCATTCTCTTCAATTCAGAGGATGCTGGGAAGATTACTACACCAGGTCCATTTTTTCTAATGAATAAATAATGAAAGGTTAGGTCAAATTGAGGGTAACAACAGATAGAATTTTTAAACTAAATTGAACAGTAACAGGTAACTAAGACTGGCTGGTATTCATCCAGGAATTTTAATATGAAATTGTAATAGTTAGCAAAAGTACATAACCTGTTGCTCGGATCAGCCTCCATACCAGTAGCTGGAGGGTTGCCAGTGTAACACCAATCTTTAAAAAGGGTTCCAGAGGTGATCCAAGGAACTACGGAGCAGCAAGTATCTTTTATTCTCAACAAATTGGTAGCATCTATAATAAAATAGTGTTTGTAGTCACCTGGATAAATATGATATGCTGGGGAAGAGTCAATAGAGTCTTTGCAAGGAAATTAAGCAGGAAGAAGGAATGTCCTTTCATGAATTGAAAAGCCCTTAAAAGATAGCAAACTGGGTTGGCATGGAAGAAAATAAACAGTGGAGTCCCAAGAGATGGTACTGGGACCTGTGCTATTGAACACCTTCATAGACGTAGCCACCTACAAATTAATTACAGGGACGTAGCAAGGGATTAGAGATGCTGTGCTCGCCAGTTCCTTGGGGTAACAAGGAACAATGGTCACAAACTGACAGCAGATTTAGGCTAGATATTGGGAAGGACTTCTTCATGGTAAGGGTGGCTAAAATTTGGAATGGGTTTCTAAGGGAGGTGGTGCTCTCCCCTACCTTGGGGGTCTTTAAGAGAAGGCTAGATAAGCATCTGGCTGGGGTCATCTGACCCCAGCACTCTTTCCTGCCTAGGCAGGGTGTCGGACTCGATCTGTTGAGTTCCCTTCTGACACTAGCATCCCTAGCATCTATGCATCTGGTTCAGGTGGCTGGTAAGCATATGAAAGATGACCTATAAAAGGAAGTATATAGTAAAGTGACAGATCTTGCAGATGATACGGGATTATTCTGGGCATTCAAATCCAAAGTGGAAGGTGAAGAATTTCAGAAGGGTATCGCAAAATTAGGTGAGCGAGCAATAAAATAATTCACACGGGGAAAAATGATAAGCCCCTAATTAGCCATTATTATTCAGGATAGCGATCTAGGAATCATTGTTGAGTTTCCTACAAACATTGGGTCAATGTTGGTAGCAATCAAATGTTAGGAGTCATTAGGAAAGGAACAAAAAACATAACTGTGCACCCAAATCTTGAATATTCTTCATAGTTTCATAGTAGCTAGGGTCAGGAGGGACCTGAACAGATCATCTAGCTTGACCCCCTGCCACAGGCAGGAATGAATGCTGGGTTCACAAGACCCCAGACAGGTGATCGTCCAACCTCCTCTTGAATATGCCCAAGGTAGGGGTGAGGACCACCTCCCTGGGAAGTTGGTTCCAGATTTTGGCCACCCTAACTGTAAAATATTGCCTTCTGATCTCCAACCTAAACCTGTTCTCCATCAGCTTATGACCACTGTTCCTCATCACCCCAGGTGGTGCTGGGGAGAAAAAAGCTCTGCCTATTTGCTGTTGATCCCCCCCCGATGAGCTTGTAGGCAGCCACCAGGTCCCCCCTCAGCCTCCTCTTGCTGAGGCTGAACAGGTTCAGGTCCTTCAGTCTCTCCTCATAGGGCCTGTCCTGCTGTCCTCGCCAAGCGGATGGCCCTCCTCTGAACCCTGTCCAGGCTGGCCACATCCCTTTTGAAGTGTGGCACCCAGTACTGGACTCGGTACTCCAACTGCGGCCTGACCAAAGTCGCATAAAGGGGGAGTATCACCTCTCTGGACCGGCTTGAGATGCATCTTTGGATGCATGACAAGGTATGGCTGGTCTTGCTGGCTGTGGTCTGGCATTGGCGGCTCATGTTCATCTTGGAGTCAATAATGACTCTGAGATCCCTTTCCGCCTCTGTGTTTTCAAGAAGGGAACTCCCCAGCCTGTATGTATACTGTGGATTCCTTCTCCCAAGGTGCAGCACCCTGCATTTGTCTACGTTGAACCCCATCCTATTCCCATCTGCCTACTTTTGTAGTCTGTCTAAATCTAGTTGCAGCCTCTCTCTCCCTTCAAGTGTGTCCACCTTGCCCCACATCTTAGTGTCGTCTGCAAACTTGGACAGTGTGCTTTCCACCCCCTCGTCCAAGTTGCTGATGAAGATGTTAAACAGTGCGGGCCCAAGGATCAAGCCCTGGGGTACCCCACTGCTCACATCTCACCAGGTTGAGTACAACCCATCCACCATTACTCTCTGGGTGTGCCCCAACAGCCAATTTTTTACCCATCCAACTGTGCAGGCATCAATGCCGCAGTCACTTAATTTATTGATGAGGATGGGGTGAGAGACAGCATCAAAGGCCTTCTTAAAGTCTAGAAAGACTATGTCCACAGCGACACCATCATTCAAGGATTTAGTTACTTGGTCGTAAAAGGCAATCAGGTTGTTCTGGCAGGACCTGCCTTTGGTGAACCCATGCTGATTGCCCCTGAGCATGATCTCCCCTGCAGGCCCCCCACAGATATGCTCCTTGATGATCCTCTCCAAGAGCTTCCTGAGCACCGAGGTGAGGCTTACAGGCCTATAATTACTTGGGTCCTCCTTTCTCCCCTTCTTAAAAATAGGGACCACATTAGCCAGTTTCCAATCCCCCGGCACCTGGCCAGATGACTACGAATGCTCATATAGCCGGGCCAAAGGCTCCGCGATGACCCCTGCCAGCTCTCTCAACACCCTTGGGTGGAGAGCATCTGGGCCTGCAGATTTAAAAATGTCTAGCCCTTCCAGAAGATCCCTAACTACATCTGCACTGACTGAAGGCTTGATAGAGCTATCCCCAAGATTGTCTCTACCTCTGGTAGGTGGGATATCCCAGTCCCTGTTCAGGAAAACTTCCTATCGCCCATCTTCTCTGTAACTAGAATAGAGATCAGGAACAAAGATGATGAGGGGGATGGACCATTGTCTATAAGAGGAGAGGTAAAGAGACAACTAACCTTTTCAAACTTGGAAAAATTGAAAACTGTGGGAGACTATGACCAATGTCTAGAAAATGGTATGTAAAAAAGTAAATGAGAATCTGTTATTTACTTTGTTTCATAATCCAAGAACTAGGCAGTACCTCTTGAAATAATCTGCTAGCAGGTTTAGAACATAGGAAGTATTTTACACAGCGCATAATTACGAAATAGAACTCATTGCTACAGGATATTGTGCATACCAATAGTAGAACTTGATTTTAGAAGGGATTAGACAAATTTATGGAGGCTAGGTCTATCAGGGGTTATTGCATACAACAGTTAAAGATATAACTTACTCATCTTGCCTGGGAAGGAATAACAGCAGAGGTTCACTGAGCCCCATTTCTTGTGGTTTTCCTCTAAAGCTTTTTCTACTTGCCATGTCAGAGATGGGAACCTGAACTAGACAGATGTTTAGTTTGACCTAGTCTGGCAATTCTTGTGTTATTAACAAAGGAGGGAGGTGTGCTTGAGGTTTTTCAGGTGTGGTGAGGCGGGGCGTGCAACCTTTGCACCCATCCACAGGAAGAGCAGGAGGGAGGAGTCAGGTAGCTATAGGCCAGTCAGCCTAACTTCCGTCCTAGGGAAAATCCTAGAAAAGTTCATCAAGGAGTCTGTCTGCAGTAAGCTTGAAGAAGGTAAGATTCTGAATGACAACCAGCATGGCTTCATCGCAGGCAGGTCCTGCTTTACCAACCTCATTTCCTTCTATGACCAGGTAACTTGCCACCTGGACACAAGAGAGCAGGTTGACATTTTATACCTTAACTTCCAAAAGCCCTTTGATCTAGTATCCCACAATTGGAGGATTTTGGGCTTAACTCCGAGACAGTCAGGTGGGTGAAAAACTGGCTGCAGGATAGGGCCCAGAGAGCCACAGTGAATGGATTGGTGTCATCCTGGTGAGAAGTGGGCAGCAGTGTCTCACAGGGGTCTGTGCTTGGTCCAGTACTTTTCAACATCTTTATTAATGATTTGGATGTCAGGGTGAAGAGCTCACTGGCCAAGTTTGCAGATGACACCAAGTTATGGGGAAGTGTGGTCACGTTTGAAGATAGGCGACATATACAGGCCGACCTAGACAGGCTAGCAAGTTGGGCAGATTGGAATCTGATGAAGTTCAACGTGAAGAAATGTAAAGTGCTCCACCTCGAGATGAGCACCCCTCAACATGCCTGCAGGTTTGGCAGCACCAAATTGACTAGCACCATGAATAAAAGGGACCTGGGGGTAATAATAGACCACAGTATGAATATGAGATGGCAGTGTGATGCTGTAACCAGTAGGGCAAATAATACTCTGGCATGCATCAATCGATGCATCTCCAGCAGAACCAAGGAGGTGATTCTTCTGCTGTACTCAGCACTAGTGAGACTGCAGCTGAAGTACTGTGTCCAGTCCTGGGGACCACACTTTAACAAGAACATGGACAAGCTTGAGAGAGACCCGTATGATCAGTCTTACATGGCAAGCCATATGAGGAAAGGCTGAGGGATCTGGGACTCCCTTGTGCTACACTAGGGGAGTACATTAAAGGTTCAGTGAGCAACTGTTCACCAGGGCAACTGAGGGGACAACTAGAAGTAATGGCCATGGAAGACCGATTCAGGCTCAACATTAGGAAAATCTTCTTCATAGTCAGGGTGTCCAGACTGTGGAATAAGCTCCCTCCAGAGGTGGTATAATCACCTACCCTGGAAATCTTCAAGAGGAGACTAGATAGTTACCTTGCTGGGGTCACCTGACCCCCAGTTATCTTTTCCTGCTTGGGGCAGGGACCTGGACCCGATGAGGTCCCTTCCAGCCTTATAATCTATGAACCTCTGCAAGATTGTCAGAACTATGGAGATCAGGTTCAAGTATGAGTCGGTTTGGGTCTCATTGAAAAGATTTTGTGCTGCTCTACTATAGCTGCTGATGAATTAAAATTAAAAGTGAAATGTGTTTGTATCTGCCGGGCCTTGTACATCTTACCTTAGGCTTCCTTGATCCGAGTGCTTGCCGGTACTCGCCTTGCCATCGCAGGTGGCCTTCTGGGAGGTCTTCCCACACGCCACAATCTGCCCCTTCTCGCCTGCCACGACTTGAATCTTTCAGTGGGTGGGGCTGCGTGCAGCGTGGTTGCCCTCGTCGGTCACCGGCTTCTTAGATGTCTTCTGCGAGGCTCCTCCTCCCCTGTACCTCGCCCTTTACCCAGCCCGGCGGATCTTGGCTGTTTCAGTGGTTGACCGAATATTCCCTAGATACTTAAACATTGAGCTCACCTCTCACTCTAACTCCCTGCCTCCACCACCTCAGCCCCTTCTAATGTGGGGAAACACAGAACTCCCTCCAGAACTCAAATGAAAAGCTCAATGAGCCTCGAGAGGCATAACCCTGCCCCTATTGGGCTTCCTTATGGAGCCGACAGCCTCTCTATCCCTCCGCTTGTTGACAGGGCCACCTGCCCGTGGCTCGGTTCTGTGGCCCCTCTCCGCCTATCCCAGCCTCACGCCACTCCTTCCCCGGTATCCTACCGGCGTGACCCTCTCTCTGGGTCCCCTGGGAGCAGTGTCTCCCTCTCCGGGTCTTCCCTGAACTGCAGCCCCCTCTCCGGGTCTTCTCTGGCCCATTGACCTCTCCGTGCTGCTGGGGCTCTTATCGTTTCCTCTCCCGGCTCACCTGCAGCTGTTGTGCTGGCCTCGGGCTCTGGCTCGCCCCTGGGTTCCTTTAGTTCCCCGTGGTGAGCGTGGGCAGTCACCTCTGGCGTTCCGCGCCTCCAGCTGACTCCACCAGCCAGGCTCCCTCCCGGCAGCCACGTGCGCGCCCCGCTTCTTTTCGCCGCCGGCCCTTTTATTTCCGCTGGCCGGCGATTGGGAGTGACGTCATCCGCCAGCCGCGGGTAACTTAAGGCGTGATCCACGCCCCGCGCAGGCTTCTCCTGCCGTCCCTGCTCCTCCTCCCATCCTGTGGTGAGCAAGTTACCCTTTTTTATTTTCCTTCTCTCCGTTCCGCCGCCGGCTCCTGGCCCTGGGGCTCCCCCCGTGGACTCGGGAGTCTCCCCGGTCTTTCTTCCCCTGTGACAGTGTTAAAAAGAGAAATAAACTTGGTGAAGTTAGCTGACAGTATGAATTAGTTGAGGGTTCAGTGGGAGAAAGTTGGCTAAAGTTTAAAGAGATTGTGCAGTTGGCGGTAACGGAAAATGTACTATTAGGCAAATGTAAATGTTGGAATCAGTGAATGAATTAATGCATTGTTAAAGATGAATGAAAACTGAAATTAAGTTCACAGTATAGCATAGGGAGAAAACTAAAATAAAATAGAAAGAGTACTTGAAAAACAAAAGAGAAACTGAAAAATGGAATATGGAGATGACCTTTAACATTTGTGTTGAATTTTTATTCTAACAAGACATTGCATGCAGCTGTCAATATTATTATTGTTGTTGTTGTTGTTGTTGTTGTTAGGATACTGAATAATAATAATTTAGACTTTAAAAACATACTGTAAGTTTTGATAGTTTCCTCATCAACATTTGAAAAGAAGAATTTTAATAATGTCCCTGGAATATGTTTAATGGGTACCAATGAAAACAAATGGATCTGGAGAATGAGATTAGAGGCACAAAGGTTAGCAGTTATGCAAGACAAAGGTAGACAAATCATTAAGCAGTGGTGATAGAAAATTCAATTTGAATCAAGTTACCATGTTTTGGTGTGTTTTTTAATACCCTAGGATTCTGGGAAACTATCGTTTGGCTGGAGCTAAAAAGTGCCTAGGAAAGCTGCTTCAAATTAGGCCTCCTAAGTCTAATCAGAAATTTTATTAACTTTCTGTATACTTTCATAATACATTTGAAAAAAAATGCATGTGCTCTTGTACTCGTAGTGCATAGCCAGAACTAAGCATAACTGCTAATAGCAGTTTTAGTGGATAAACTTTATTTTTTGTGTAGCACACTCCTTGGTTTATGCAATTTACTGTATAATAATTACAAAACTTATTTTTTAGGGGGAAAAATGTAGCATGGTTTATTGTTTCTGGCTTGCTTCTGATGCTAAAACTTAAATCAGAAAGTGCAGTGTAGCCAGCTTTAGTTTGGAGTTTGACTCATAAAAGTTGCTTTTACCACTGCATTTATTGCGCTTCTGTAGTTAAAAATATTACTCCTAACTGTGTTGGCTGTATGAATTTGTTAATATATTTAGGGGTTTAGGTTAATATATTTAGAAAACATTTAATTATTTAACTATTGAGAAGTTTATTTGAGACCAAATGCCTTTTAGAGGTCTTAAGTGGTATTTACATAGCTTTTAGTCATTCAAGTCCCTAAATATGATCCATTTGTACTTCATGTATTAACCCAGTAGTTCTTAACATTTTTTTTGGACTAGGACCCATTTGTAAACATTGAAGGCCAGTCCCGACCCAGTGCCCCTCACTCCTGACCTGCTCCCCCAGCCCTTGAGCTCTGTCAGCCTGCAAGGGAAAAGCCACAGTTTCCCATATTGTTCTTCTTTAAAGGAGAATCCATTTTTAAAGTTTGTTCACAGACCTTTCATATATTCTTGCAACCCACTTTTGGGTTGTGACCCACGAGCTGAGAAATGCTGCATTAGCCAAACCCCTTCCTCCCCCACCCCACCCCTCAATATGCCTTTATCTTTATTATGTCTCTCTTGGCTTGAGAAGATCCGTGTAACTTGTCTTAGGATGCTGTGGATATTCAGAAGTGATTGAAGATGGCCACCCAGGCATCTAATTCCACCCAAGCTCTCTTCCGTCCCAGTTCTATCTGGGAAGTACCCAGATGCCCCACACACCCCAAGTTAAATGGAGAGGAACCAAACTGAGCAACTGTTTGGCACTAAGAACGTGCATGAAGCTTGAGAGAGGAGTGTGTCTCATCATTTTCTCAAAAGCCCAGTGCTTGGTGCATTTGCATGGGAAATGTTTTGGATTCTAGGGCCTTGCTCCTCATGAGGGGATTTAAACCTGCGTCTCACTTCTTTCAAAGGAAAGCACCACAGCAACTAAGTGATGGGGTTGGCAAAACTAAAGATGTCCTATATCCACCCATAAAGTGGTGCCATCGGGTAGAAAGGGATGCAAGAGTTACTGAAGCCAAAAAAGAAACGGGCAAGAGTGAGCCTGACTGTAGCCCAATGAAGAGGGGACTCTCTTGAGAGACAGGCCTGGGTTCTAGCCTCTCCTCTAGTTCTGGCCCCCTAGGCTGCTTACATATTTTGGATTAAACACTGGATAAAGGCATAAATCAAACTGAGAGCACACGCAAGACAAAAATACAACACAAAGTTATTTTCTCAGATATGGGGAAGGATAATTTACATGAAGTACAGTTCAGATTCTCTATACTTATATGGGAATGCTAACTAAATGGTTCAAAGATCCTGAAACTGCTCCATGTCAATGATTCTGGGTGTCAGTAGTTAGCAGGACTATGAGATGAACAGATCTCTAAGGAGATTAATATATTGGGCAGTGCCTTACTGTGCTACTTAGTGATAGTCTAAGAACACATAGGATTTTAGATGATTTTAATTAATACAAAAACGTTATCTGCTATATTTTTATATTGCATTTCTATAATACAGACAGAAAATGTCACTTTTTTGCAAGGGCAACATTAAATTGTCAAGTGAATTATTGCAAGATTAATATTCTATTCTCTGTCAATTTAAACAAAAGCATGTTGTGCTTTTTTAAAGAATTCTTCAGACCTTCAGTTTTGCAGGCTATAATGGAAAATGTCACAAAATATTCTACGTAGGTTTTTTTTTTTTTTAAACTAGGTCTGACGAATCAATGCTATTGCTGTGGCAATGATGTATGCAAACATAATTCTTCCCTTCTCTTAGGAAGATAGCAAATGACATTTTTAGGTTACAGTTGTAATGTTCTTTTAATATATACTAAGACATGCCCTTCATATAGCAGCCTAACTTCATATACATAGTTCTGCATTATCATTAAAAATATATTCACTCACTTATCTGCTATATTTGGTAGTCTGAGTTGTAATTACAACTGTTTGGATTCTTTTAGCAGGCTGTAATTTAAAAAGACTCTGATCCTCAAGAACAGCAGTATCTACCTTTTTACACTTGAAGTACCACATCATGTGATTGACATGCAGGACAGCCATGATGTTGAGTCAGTCTGTTTGCTGCATTGAGATGACACTGTGTCATTGTGCATTGATGGAACGTCCTGGTGTGGTTCTTCCACCTTTCCCTACCATCCTTCAGATACCAAAAGGGATGATTCTATCTCTCTCTTTTTGTCTTTCTCTGTCAGCAGATTTGAACTGGGAGGGCCCAAGTGCAGGCTACACCTCACTTTCTTTTCTATGTGTTAGCAGTATCAATACTTGTTTGCAAGTATATCTCACGGGATTTCTCTGCATGTATGCAGTAAGTGCAGAAAACCTAGTGGAAAGCTTGAGTTTCATATTTCTTGCAGAAATCCTGTTTACATGCTGTATGATCAATTTTACATTCTCTGTCACAGTCCTGCAAATAATGCAGCCTTAACCATTGCATGTTTTTATTATTTACATTATAATGAAGTTGAACTTCATGTCAATTGTTGAGAAGGCATTTTTAGTGTATGATAAGTAGAATAATTACCTTAGCTTTATTTAAGGATTTTCATGTTACAAAATACACTTGATAAGAAAGTCATTGACAATTATTGAAAGAGAATGGGCAAAAACAAGTCCTTTTTATTCATTCCATTATCATTGCACCCTTGGCCTCACTCAATCACTATACCATCCTCAATTAAGCTGCTTTTAATAATTTGATTTACCAAGTTTTGTAGTGCAGCTGACCTTTTCAAGCAGTGACCTTGTGGATCTCATGACGCAGCAATTTCAGCTTTAGGCTTCTCCAGCACGTTACCTTAGTAACACGTGCACACATACATATACTCTCTCAATGTTTGGGAATTATTTAACTAAACGAAGCAAAGCAAAATGAGCTGCTAATTGTGAAGGCTTTTCAACAAGAAAGCCAAGGAAATTATTGGAATCTACAGATAGCTTATTTTTGACCTCAGGATACAATGGATGAAAAAATAGTATGGTTTTATTTATTTGAAACATGGCTGGCAAGCTGGAAGAGATTAAACCAGTGTCGTCTCAAATACTGTTAATTTATGGTGTCATTTCCTTACTTTCTCTTATATTTAGCTATATTTAGCCATATAGAACTAACTTTTAAAATTAAATACAGCAAAAAGATGTTCCACTGATGGTCAGTTTTTCTATTGTCTGTACTCATTTTCTGTATTCTTAAAACTATTATTTAGTCTATTCACTTTCTTCAGGACCATGTTAACAAGAAGGAAATTGTATTCATCTGGTAGTTGATAAGGTGGTAGTAGATTTCATAGACATTAGGGCTGGAAGGGACCTCGGAAGATCATCGAGTCTAGCCCCCTGCCCCAGGGGCAGGAAGTCAGCAGGGATCATAGGATCCCAGCAAGATGAACGTCCAAATGTGTCTTGAAGGCGTTCAAAGTGGGTGCTTGAACCACCTTCGGCAGCAGTCTATTCCAAACCTTGGGGGCTCGGACAGTAAAGAAGTTCTTCCTTGTGTCCAGCCTGAAACGGTCATGGAGGAGTTTGTGACCTTGTCATCCCTTGGGGTGCTCTGGTGAACAGACGTTACCCCTGATCCTGGTGAGCATGCCTGATAAACTTATAGGTGGCCACCAGATCACCCCTGAGCCTGTGCTTTTCCAGGCTGAAGAGTCCCATGGCTCTCAGCCTCTCATCATAAGGTCTGTTTTCCTGACCTCTGACCATGCGCGCGACTCTCCTCTGTACTTTCTCAAGCTTCTCCACATCCTTTCTGAATTGAGGAGCCCAAAACTGGACGCAGTACTCCAGTTGTAGCCTCACCAAGGCCGAGTACAACAGGAGAATGCTGTCCTGAGATTTGCTTGAGAAGCATCTATAGATGCAAGCCAGCATTTTGCTTGCTTTACTAGCTGCAGCATGACATTGAAGGCTCATGTTCATCTTGTGATCAATCATGGCCCCCAAGTCCCTTTCATCCATAGTGCTAGCCAGCGTAGCACTATCGAGCCTATAAGGATGCTGCGGGTTTTTCTTCCCAAGGTGGAGAACCTTGCATTTTTTGGTGTTTAACGCCATCAGGTTCTTGTCCGCCCATTTGCTGAGCCTGTCAAGATCCACCTGGATCACCCTCCTGTCCTCAGGTGTGGATGCTTTACCCCAGAGTTTGGTGTCTTCAGCGAACTTGGCCAGTCTGCTTCTGACACCAATGTCTACATCATTAATGAAAATGTTAAATAGTATAGGCCCTAGGACAGAGCCTTGAGGGACCCCAATGGTCAAAGGGCACCACGATAATAAACTTCCATCAACCACCACCTTCTGGATCCGACCATGGAGCCAATTCCCCAGCCAGCAGATTGTGATGAGGCCGAGGCCTCAGACAGTTTTGCTAAGAGGTGATCATGGGATACCAGATCGAAGACTTTTTTGAAGTCAAGATATATGATTTCGATCTATTCTCCCTTGTCCAGGTGATAGGTCACCTGGTCATAAAAGGAAATAAGGTTGGTCAAGCAAGACCTTCCTGCACCAAACCCATGCTGGCTATCCCTCGGGATGTTGCCATCGGCCAGTCTGTTAAGAATGGCCTCTTTGATAATCTTTTCTAAGACTTTCCCCGGGATAGAAGTCAGGCTGATGGGCCTGTAGTTCGCTGGATCCACTTTCCTCCCTTTCTTGAAGCTAGGCACCACATTGTCCTTCTTCCAATCTTTGGGCACTTCACCAGAGTGCCAGGAGTTCTCAAAGATCTGTGCCAGGGACTGAGCTATGATGCTAGCCAGCTCCTTGAGTACTCTGGGGTGTAAACTGTCAAGGCCAGCTGACTTGAAGGTGTGCAGCCTTCCAAGGTGTTCCTTCACGAGGTCAGCATTGGTGGAGGGTAAGGAATATCCCTCACCCGGGTCTCCCTGTCCTGTAATGGGCAGGGGCGTCCCATGGGACTGGTGAAAGACCGATGAAAAGTACCCATTTAGCAAGTTTGCTTTTTCCCGGGCGTCGGTTGTCAGTTGTCCCATCTGGTTTAACAGGGGTCCAGTGTTGCCCTTGCTTTTTTTTCAGCTCCCCACATATCTAAAAAAAGACTTCTTATTGTTCTTGATACTTGTAGCTAGTTGGAGTTCCGTTGCAGCCTTGGCTTTCCTGGTTCGCTCCCTGCAGGTTTGGACCAGTGCAGAATATTCCTCCTTGGAGGTGGATCCAGTCCTCCATCCTTTGTAGGTGTGTCCTTTTAGACGCAGGAGATCTGCTAGTTCCCTGGAGAGCCAAGGGGGCTGCTGTGCCCTATTGCTGCCTTTTCTCCGAGATGGAATAGACTTTGCTTGTGCATCTAGGATTGCTCCTTTGAGGAGCAACCGCTCGTCCTGCACTCCCCTCCCTTTTGGGCTGTGGCCCTTTAAGGCCTCACTTGCAAGCCTCCTTAGCTTGTCAAAGTCAGCTTTCCTGAAGTCAAGGACTTCTATATTACTGACTGATTGCCAGCTTTATGGCAGATGGTGCAGGTGATCAGCTCGCAGTCACTGTCACTCAGCTTCCCTTCAATCATTAGGCCACTGATTAGGTTTTCCCCCGTTGCCAGAACCAGGTTGAGCAGTGCTTTACCTCTTGTCGGCCTGTAGACCTCTTGTGTCAGATAGAGGTCATCCATGCAGGAGTGGAAGCTTTGCAACTGCTCGGATTTGGCTGAGCACTCTTCCTATGAGGATATTTGGGTAGTTGAAGTCTCCCACGACAACCATGCAGCGGGAGTATGCAGCCTCAGCCAATTCCCTGGCAAACTATGGGGAGAAGTGGACACGCCGGAGGGCAGGGAACAGCTGCAAGCAGACCTGGACAGGTTAGATAAGTGGGCAGAAAACAACAGAATGCAGTTCAACAAGGAGAAATGCAAAGTGCTGCACCTAGGGAGGAAAAATGTCCAGCTCACCTACAGCCTAGGGAATAACCTGCTGGGTGGCACAGAAGTGGAAAGGGATCTTGGAGTCCTAGTGGACTCCAAGATGAACATGAGCCGGCAGTGTGACGAAGCCATCAGAAAAGCCAATGGCACTTTATTGTGCATCAGCAGATGCATGACGAATAGGTCCAAGGAGGTGATACTTCCCCTCTATCAGGCACTGGTCAGACCGCAGTTGGAGTACTGCGTGCAATTCTGGGCGCCGCACTTCAAGAGGGATGCGGATAACCTGGAGAGGGTCCAGAGAAGGGCCACTCGTATGGTTAAGGGCCTGCAGACCAAACCCTACGAGGAGAGACTAGAGAAACTGGACCTCTTCAGCCTCCGCAAGAGAAGGTTGAGAGGCGACCTTGTGGCTGCCCATAAGTTCATCATGGGGGCACAGAAGGGAATTGGTGAGTATTTATTCACCAAGGCGCCCCCGGGGGTTACAAGAAACAATGGCCACAAGCTAGCAGAGAGCAGATTTAGACTGGACATTAGGAAGAACTTCTTCACAGTTAGTGGCCAAGGTCTGGAACGGGCTCCCAAGGGAGGTGGTGCTCTCCCCTACCCTGGGGGTCTTCAAGAGGAGTTTAGATAAGCATCTAGCTGGGGTCATCTAGACCCAGCACTCTCTTTCCTGCGTATGCAGGGGGTTGGACTCGATGATCTATTGAGGTCCCTTCTGACCCTAACATCTACGAATCTATGAAACTCCTGGTCAAGCTCTCGACCCTGGGTAGAAGGTCTGTAGTAGACTCCCATCATTGTGTCCCCTGTGCCATGTTCCCCACGGATTTTAACCCAGAGGGTTTCCAGTCATCCGCCCTGGGTGCCAGTGTCAGCTTGCAGGGACGTGTAGCTTTCCTTGACATGGAGAGCTACGCCCCCGCCCCTTTTGTCCACTTGATCCCTCCTATACAGGGTATAGCTGTCAATACCTGTGGCCCAGTCATGGATTGAGTCCCAGCAGGTCTCTGTTATCCCTATGACATTGTAATTATTTGTGTTAAGCAGGAGGACAAGTTCCTCCTGTTTATTCTCCAAGCTGCTGGCATTTGTGTACAGGCACTTAAGTGTCCCTTTGGGGGCCCTTGCCTTGCCTTGCCTACGGATTGTTCCAGGGGTGGGCTCCCTTAAGTGTCTTGGCCTGCTGGCTTTTCAAGGGTTGCTCAGTGGGCCAGCGGTGGCAGTAGTCCCCCCCCCCCACCCCCCAGCGGGCTTAGTTTAAAGCCCGGTGGAGCAGGTCAGCCAGTCTGGCTGAGAAGAGCCTCCTCCCCAGCGGAGAGATGTGGAGGCCGTCTCTTCCCAGCAGCTCACTGCCTCTCTCACCAAAGAGCGGACTGTGATCATGGAAGCCAAAGCCTTCCCGATGACACCAGTGCCACAGTCTTTGGTGTACTACCTGGATCCTCCTCTCCCTCCTCAGCCCATAGCCCGAAACTGGGAGGATTGATGAAAACGCCACCTGTGGCCCCAACCCCTGAAGCCCTGCTCCCAAATCGCTGTAGCACCGCATGACCTGGCTGGGATTGCTCCGAGCTGTGTCATTCGTGCCCACATGGATAAGGAGCATAGGGTAGTGGTCTGTGGGCCAGAGGAACTCGGAGATCTTCTCCGCAGTGTCTCGGATTCGGGCTCCCAGGAAGCAGCAGATTTCCCGGGCTAAGGGGTCAGGGCAGCAGATTGCCCCCTCGGTCCCCCTCAGGATGGAGTCTCCCGCGACAGACACTTTGCATTTTGTCTTAGAGAGGGTGGGGGCGGTAGCTACTGTAGAAACTGTGTTGCCTGCAGGAGCTGGCAGCTTGGCAGGCTCTGCTGAAGCTGCAAGAGGTTCGTACTTGTTGCAAAGCTCCAGCAGGGTGGGGACCTTGATGTGGCGGGCCTTGGGGCCCTTGACCACCTTGGTCCAACCCCTTGGCTAGACAGAATGGAAAGAGACCTTGATCTACCCTCTGCTGGCAGGGGGTGAAGGGCCTGGCAGTAGGAGTCTTATCTCCTGCTCACCATCCCTGATGGCACACAGTCTCTGGACTGTGGCCTGGAGTTCCTCCAGCTGGTGCGCCAGAGACCCTGAAAGGGAGTAGACTTCACAAGGGGAGGTGGCTATGCTCCCAGACCCCAGAGCCTGAAAAAGTGTCAGGCAGCCCCTGCAGCCAAGAGCCAGAGGCTCAGTCTGCGTGGAGCCCAGAGCCATGGGCTTCATCTGGGTGGAGACCTCTGAGGTGCCAGGGGGGGGCTGCAGACCCCAAGGGGACCCTCGGGTTGCGGCGTGTGCCCATCCACACGATGATGCCACTGGTAGGCCAGCTGCAGCTGGGACTGTCTACCCCGGGGGGGTAACTTGCGTGCCAGGCCCAGAAGCGTGCCTGTTTGCGCATCCTTTTCGCGAGGCTCTGATCATGCGGCTCCTTGGGGTGCTGGGCGAAATAGGATCCGGGACGGGGCAAGGCCCTCCTTGTCTCCACTTGGCCACTCTGCAGTTGGGCTATGTCCCTCCCACCACGGGCCCTGCTTACCTCAAGCAGTGCTGGCGGTCAGTGGGGTGCTCTGCAGTCGCTGGGGGGGCCTCGGGGTGCGGGCATGCGACGGGTTTACACCCGTGCGTCTCACGCCGCTCCCAGGGCCAACTGAGGTTTGTTCTGGTTGACGGGCCCTTTTAAACTCTGCGTGTGCGCAGTGGGCCTGCCACCGGCAACATGCTGCTCCCTGTCAAGGGGGGCCCTACCAGGGGCTTTGGGGGACCCTGATCTTCCGGAGAGGGACTGGTAAGTACCCTCTCCCCCCTCTTCTCTCTTCCCTCTCTGTCCCTGGGGGGCTGGGCCAAGTAGGGGCCAGGGCCGGGCAAGGCCCTCCTCATCTCCACTCAGCCGTCCCGCAGCTGGGCTATGTCCCTCCCACCACGGGCCCTGTTTACCTCCGGTAGTGCTGGGGGTTGGCGGGGTGCTCTGTGGTCGCTGGGGGCGGGCCTTGTGGTGCGGGGGCGCGACGGACTTACACCCATGTGTCTCATGCTGCTCCCAGGGCGAGCCGAGATGGTGCTCAAGAATATTTATTGTTTCTTGGTTCTGTATGAGTAGTAAAAACTTGTAGTTGTGCCAGATGGCTTATTCTGTACAAGCTCTTTCCATTAGCCTTTAATATTCAACATGTCAAAAAAAAGTATTTTCAGTTTTCGAAGGAAAATAATGATCTGACTTGATGCAGAATGTGCAAAACTCAACACCTTTAATTCTCAAGTTTGAAGGAAGTTTAAATAACTTACCACTGGAATTGTTTCAGCTTTTGTGCTTTACTAAGTTATCATGTTCTAGATCTTAGTGGGCATGCATGAGATGAAAAGCAGCCATTTTAGATCAGCTGGCATGAGGGGACACGGCTCATGGTACAATTAGAGATGCCCTAATGTCCTGCAGTATTCTAAAGCAGAAATCTTAAAATGAATTGGAAGAAATGCTAAACCAGGGTGAATGAAGGTAGTTGTATAGATCACACACACTTGGTGATTAACTTAGGATTATTACTGTTGACAGCACACAAATACCATCCTCAGATGTTGGATATTTCAAGAAATGGAGCTAGACTTTTTCATATATTTCTTCCTTTTCCAACAAATACCACAGTAAGTGCCACAGTATACAAGTACTGAAGTAATAGACCTTGCAATGCAGTTGTAAGGGCAGCCACAAAATTCAGTAAACATCATTCCTGATATCTGTCTACTTTGACAGCATTGGTGGCCATTTATGTGCACACACATTGGAAACACGGCTGGGAAGTACTACTGTGACTTTTCATGTACTTCATTGTTAAGGGAAAGCTTGGTGTTCATTTTCTCCATCCTGTCAAAGCCAATACATACAGGGTATCTCAAAAAAGTATACACCAGTGATCCTCAACCAGTGGGGTGCGGCACACTGGGGTGTGGCAGGGTACTACACAATATTAGTAGTGTTAGGTGTAGAGACGTGTACACAGATTCACAAAATAAACCCAGAGATTTCAAATAAGAGTCCAGTGTGCTAAAAACCTTTTGGCCTGTTGTGGTCTTTGATTTTTTTTTTTTTTCCCCTCCAGAAGACTTGATCTTGTTTTCCATAGTCATAAAAACAAGTGAAAGTTAAGAGCTGGCACTTTTTGAGGGGTGCCTTGAGTCTAAAAAAAGTTGAAAACCACTGGTGTACAGACTTCAGTCACCTGCAATACAGAGATAGCAATAATACTACAGTCAGCTATCTCCTATCATTCGGTTTGTTTGTCAGCCTGGGCCTTTGGGGGAAGAGTATAATGTGCGCTGTTAACCAGGCCTCTCTTCAGGAGTTTTGTCATAGAGAATTGTTGATTCCACTTAATACATGTGCACGTGTGTCACTCTTGTTCACTGCTGCAGTGAGTGCTTGGGTATCCAGGGTAAACATTTGAAATGCTTGCAGTGGTGTATGTTGTAAGTAACATTTTAAGATGGTGTACATTTTAAGAAAACAAGAAATTCAATTGTTGATTCAGACATATTCCTGATAACAGATGTGTATACACTATTAACATCTTATATGCAGAGTTTCTGTAATTCAACTGAAACTAAAGTCCCTCTGCTATCTAATTCAGGTTATTGTAACATGCTGAAGCAAAATATAGCATAGGATACACTTTCTGTTCAGTATTGATCTTTCTTGTGTCTATGTATAAGAGGTTAAGGTTCTAGTCAGTGGTAGTAAATTTACCAAGGTGATTTATAGATCCTAAACTTCAGTGTTCAGTAAGAGTCACCAAACCAAGTTGCTCCGGTTATGTATCTTTAACCTATTATAGAAGATTTCACATCAATTAGCAATAAGTATCTCATTAGGAGTATCATCCCTATTATTTTTTTTTCTCAGCAGCTTCAGATACTTAAACTAGATCTTTTTTTTTAGGACCTGCATGTGGGCTAAAGGTTATACTTTACCAGAACAAAAAAAAAAAAGGGGGAAAAGTATAGGTTAACCAGGTGTGAAAGTTAAGAAATAGAGGCAGAACTCAGCCTCTGTGGGTCCAAACAGAAAAACTGAGGCACTCAGAGTGCCTGAGACAGTTGTATTGTGTGCAACCAAGGAATGATAAAATAAGAGTTTATAAAGCCTCATGTTTCAAGCCACCAAAAATCTGCTGCTCTGTATAGTGTATTCCATATTCTCAGTTTTGAGGGTTTTTTCCTGTCATTTTGGGAATTAATGGGAGGCATGGCACGGACAAAGATGAGACAACTCTGATTTTTTTTATGTAAACTGTTAGTCATGTGGTTTTGAAATAAGATGCATGTGCTAGCAATTAGCTCTTTTGTTTATCATCTTTGCTCGTGGACTGACAATGTTAATATCTGTTTCCTTCCCGGGAGGAGGAGATATGCATGCATTTTATATTTGAGGGCCTTTTTATTCTTAGTGGCTACTTTATTGAGAATGATATTTATGTCAATGGAGAGGAGGTGAGAGGGGAAAATGTAATAAACAAGGTACTTTGTTGAAATATCATTTTTCATATTTCATGTTTGTATCTTCAGAAGTCTTCCAAAGTAAAATATTGGAGTTGGCATAATAAACCCTGTCTGTATATTCTCTTTAAGTTATTGTAAGAAATAGTAATTGGAAAGGGGAAATTCTGTCTTGTTTCAGCTGCACTCAAGAGAACAGTGAACTGTTCAGAACTATGTGCTAACAGTTACTATCCCAGCTATTTAAATTAATTTTATATTTTCATTTTTTTTCTTCTACCAACACTTAATTAAAAATAAGATTTACATCAAAGAGGAAACTGCAGTCATTATTTCTCTGAACTGAACCTTCCATATTCAAATGTTTGACTATTTTGACACCATAGAAAATTATGTAATTTTATAACAGCTCATTCGTGGACTTTTATCACTGCAGAATACTGTAGCATGAATAGTGAACACAAGATATCAAATAAGGAACTAATTTAAAGAGCATTTAAAATGCACTGAGATTTTTCATATCTTCTTTTACTGCTAAGTAAAAGAGAAAATGTAATGTAATTTAATTTTTTTGTGAAAATCAGATCTTGTTTCATGGGTTTTTATAGTTTTAACTGTTTGAATGGTGAGGAGAGATAATGAGAAAAATGTCTCAAGCTGGTAGGCACTATATATCTAGGCTAGCTCTATTTTAGTACAGCTGAAATTCAAACATGAGAAAATTGCAGAAATTTACAATTCAAAGTGTGTTTCATCAGGGAGAAATCCACAGATTGTTTTGACACTCAGTTAGAAATTCAGCATGGAGATGGACGTCTCATGAAATTTGCAGCTGCTGATTGAATTTATATTTCCATAAAGGCCATCAACAGGAGCAGCCTGCAGGGGAAGTGGGGGGAAAAATGACAAAAATTGTGAGGCTAGCATTTTTCCTATGCCTTATAGTAGCAAATTACTTGTAATAAGGTCTTACACTGACCAGGATTAAAGAAAAATATAGGCAGCCAGAAGGGAATGATTCCTCAGTTTAATTGAGTTGAACTAAAAATGTCTGAATTTGATATCTAAATATATGTTTAGTCATCTGTAAAATTCAGCCACAAATCTGAATTGTCCCTAAACTGAAAAATAGGACTCTTACTGGTAATTACAAAAGGTTTATCTTAAAGGTAATTTGATTTTTGTAATAACGTCCAAAGATAAAAGGGTGAATGTTACAGAAATGCAAAAAAGTAGGTCATCTTTATTATGGGGTGGGAATCTCATCACTTGATCTGTATAAGAAGTCTAGGATTTATTTTTCTCAGTAATAGCATTCCTATACTTTTTTTACCATTTACAAACACAGGCAAGAGCATGACATTTTAAATATTAGCAAAAGAATTGGTAAGGAGTGCAATTTAGATGATGGGTGTAATGATAATTGAACAGATTTATCCTTGTTTACAATGTTTCTGGTAAGTATGTTATTTTATACTGTTTCCATTGAGGGAAAGGAAAAAAGTTAAATGTTTTATTATATGTTGGCTTTTATGGTAGAAATACCGTCGTTATTACCATCCTTGAGAGAATATAATTCCCTTAACATCCACATTTCAAAATGCTCACATAGCTCCAGACTACTGGAAAGTTAAACATTTTAGGGGTTTAGTTTCATCTCATTGCATAGGGATTTATGTATGTAACTCCCTGTGAATAGCAAGGAGCCTATACCCATTAAGTTGCACTCAGAGGGCTTTAGTCTGAAGATAAAGGCTTGCAGCATGCCACCTTGTACTGTAATCTGCTGGAGTCTTGCAAACTAAACAAGGGCTGAATGAACAGTCTTTAGAAGGAAGGATTTCAGATACCAATTTCTGGAACACATGGATGTGTATTTCTTCTTGCATCTGTACCAGATCAGTACCAAGTGTGGACTCAAAGGTGTTGTGCTATTGGTTGAGCCTTCTTTTACCTGATTTAGAGCTTTCAGGTTCTTTTTAAATTAATATTCTGGCTATTATGATACACCTGCAAATTCTTCTTGTAAAAATAGCCATTTTAATTTTAGTGTCTTACCAGAATTCCAGTTTAAGGATAACTGTTTTGTTCTGAGAATAGTATTCTTTACTTGCTCTTCTCAACTCTTGAGTAATTTTCCCGTATTTCATTGCTGGGTTTTGTTTTGATATGAGGCACACAACTCATACAGTCCTATATGTCAGTAGATGTTTTCAGTATATTGAGATACTAAAGAACAAATGGATGTGTATGATAAGTTGAAAAAGAAATATGACTGTAACTTAAGGTATTAATTAACCTGTCTTATAGTTTAAAATATTGTTGAATCAGTGAGAAATAAACTTTTTTTTACTTTTGATTGTTTACCTTCTTTGCAAAGTTAACATTAAAGTAAAATTGTAGACTTTAACTTCCGTGATTTTTAGATAAAATAGGAAAATGGAGCTTGGGGCGTCTGCAAACTTCTGAAGTGCTTTGACATGAAATTTTTAGATTGCTGTGTTTACAAACATAGGCTTGTTCTTTCAGTTCTCAAACTTTCCACGAGAGTCAAAAGTTATGCAATAACATAAAGATTGTAATCAGAATCTCTTTCTGCTTTGCAGTCTGTATAAAGCTAGATTTTTGTACAGAACAGTTTTTACTCAGCTATTGGTCATAAAACTTTCAATAACTGTGTTGGCTCCTAGTGGTAATAAAATTATTACATACACAAATAGTGCTTTTTTATAATTCAGTAGGTTTTTTATTTATATTTTGTGAAAGACAATAGATGTCAATGACAGCTGGTTAGTTGAACCTATTGTTATATTGTTTAGTTCAGTTATTCTTGAGCTGTATAAGAAAGAAATAAAAAAAAAAAATCACTGTGGCTTGTTTTAAAAGAATGGCTGACATTTTTTTTCACCTGTAAGAAATAAAAATAATCTCTGGGTTGGAGTAAGAATATAAAGCTGTAGCTCTCTAGGAGTGCTTCATTCTTCCTTCACTTTATCCTCTTCCTGGTGCTGGCAGCTTTTGAGAGCAGCTGAGACATTATTTCAGTGGCCTTGGCCCTGTATTGCCTCCCTTTTCCCTCCCGTGCCAGTCTGAGAAGAGCAAAGAACAGCTAAGACATAGCGCACAGAATTTAACTTAAGGAAACAAGCTTTTGTACAAAAATGGTTTTAGAAATTCTGTAATGATTTAAGGTTAAAAAGGTATCTGGCAAGAATACTTAGCTCCTGCAGAAGAAAGTTAAATTTTAGCCTTTAGTCAACAAATCATTGATTGAGCTCTTGCTTGGTAAGCATTATCTGGATTCAGAATACAAAACAGTTATGAGTTATACTGAAACTACCATTTTTGTCTGTTTTTTAAAGCTCTAAACAAGTAGTTTTCTCTTGATATAGTACATTATTACCAGTCATGATAGCCTCTATATCCAAATATCAATTAATCATGACTTTTGCAAACTACTAATTCAGCAGTAAGAGCTACACAATTATTTTTGCTAACCTGTACAACAAATAATATCCATTAAGCTTCTATAAACAAGACTGTATGTTAGAAATCATTGTCCTTAATCATGCTTTAAATCTATTTCCTAATATCAATAATTCTGTAACTAACAAATTTCAGGAATAGAAAAGGAGAGAACAGAAATATACTCTATGTATGTATAACCAAGTTCCAAATTAAATCAAAATATTATAGTGGCTAATGGCTGATTCTGGTGATTTCACTTTGCTTACAGATGCCATATGAACTATTTTGTTGTATCATTCATATAAAATGTATTCCAGTGTCAAATTGACACAATAATACATCATTTGCATCACAACTAATTTATTTAGCTATAATTGTGAATATGTAATATTCTGTACAAGTGTGCTTTTGCTTTGTGGGGAAAAAAGCATGTTTTAAAAATCCATCTTTTATATCTTTTGAGGAGGTAACTCTAACCATCTTAACTGTCTTCCATCCCTCCCCCCATTTGAGGCAAATATATTAGTTACTGAAATTGTGCTGTAGTTTCAACCAGACTGAGTATACCTAAAACTGTGGATATATTTTGGATTGTAACCAAAAACTTTTAGTAGTACGTAGCTTTTAATTGTTGACATCTTAACCCAATTTCTGCTGCTTATGGTGCAAAGTAAGGGTGCTCAACCTCTAGTTCACAGGTCAGATCGGGCCCTTAGCAACATGTAATTTGGCTTGTGGGGTTCCCCACAAATCTATGCACTGGGATTGGAGGCCCGTGGACCATGGCCCTGTGCACTAGGTCAGACATGCAGCATGGTGTGGAGCCTAATTCTGGCATGCAGCAGCATTGCATGGCTCTGAGGCTTGGTCCTGGTGTGCAGGGGCAGCAAGGGGCCGGTGGATTGTCCTTGTGCCTGCCATTCATTTGGTCCATGGGGCAAGAAGGTTGTGTACCACTGGTGTGAAGAATGCCAGAGCCAGCATTTTATCTTCCTGTAGCCCTTCAAGTTTAGGAAGCACCAAGTTGTTAGGATTATGGTGTAGGGAGGCATGGACCCTTCCTGAGCTGTTTAAATCTGCAGGGCATACTCTATCCCACACAGTGGTTTTTTTACCTCCTGCTTTTATCTCAGTATTACCTGTATGAGGGCCTTGATCATACAAATTTCTAGCTCTTAAAGCTACTGCAACTATTCAGAGGGGTTATACATCATCTGTGGAATATTATGCTCCTTTATTCTTTGGTTTTCCTGCTAGCAAAGTTCAGCCTCTGGAAGTTCCAATGGACTTCTTATCCCTGCATTTAGAAAAGTTAACATTCCAGGGGTTCCTAACAAAACCTTAGTCTTACAAAAAATCATCAGATTAAAGTAACTTGAATTAGAAACCAAAGTGTCTGGGTTATAGCTAGGACCATGCCATTTTGTAATGCATTATATATGCAAAGTATTTATTTTTAAAGGTATCAAACTTGTTGGATCTCCCAACTACTTTTAAAATATGTTTTCTAGGAAAACATTGCTTTTAAAAAACACAACTTTTGAAATAGCAAGTAGACAAAGAATACTGACCTCAAAACTGGTCTTACAAGGCACCTTGGGTGTCTTGAGATCCTTTCAAGGGCACCTGGGATGCCATGAAATGTTTAGCACTGTTAGGTATGCAAACATGATGTACAAGACATACCCAGATATTTCAAATAGGACTCCATAGGGTTAAAATATTCTGACCTGTTATGGTCTTTCTGAGTTTTTTGCAAAGAAAAACTTCTATAGTATTTTTTCTGTAGTCAAAAAAAAAATGATGATTAATTAAAAATCTTTTTTGAGAAGTGCAGCTGTAACTATTAGTTCTTGGCTTTCAAGCAGGTTTGTCTTGGTTTTAATTTGAAAAGCTTTCATGATATAAAATATTGCTTACCACATGAGCTTCATTTTAGCAGTGTTTTATTGTCCGGGATTGAATTGTATGGTCTCTTATTAAGACACAGTGGGTGTATCTACACAAGAGATTTTACTGCGAAGTAGCATGGTTTATTGAGCAGTAAGCATGTACGATTAAATGTGCACATGCTTACCGCACAGTAAACCTCACTAATCATGAGTAAATTTGCTACCTGCAAATGCAAGTAGCAAATTTTCTTGGAATTAGTAACAGCACAGTAGCGTATGTGTAGACTCCTGACCAGGAGCAAATCTGCTTTTGGTCAGCTGGCTACTAGGGGGTGAACGATTGCCCCCTACCTCCAGGAGCTGCCTGTTGCTGAGGCAAGCTTCGCCACTGGAGCCTGGGCAGGGACCTCCAAGCTCCCCACTCTGAGATTGCAGTCAGGGAGCGGGGGCTGGGAGATCCTTATCTCTCAGCAGCAACTCCACTACAGTGGGGCCAGCGCTGGGAGATCCTTCTAAGGTTCTCCTCGTGCTGGCCTCACAACCATGGAGCTGGCACTGGGAGCTCCCTGCTGGCAGGGGCTGGGGAACCTGTTTCCCACCTAGCTCCATGATTGTGGAGTTGTGCAGGGAAGAGGCTTCCCGGCCTGTTCCCCATCCAGCTTCGCGCTCACGGACCTGAGCAGGGAATAGGCTTCCCAGACTTTACCCCCCAATCATAAAAGCGGGGCTAGGAACTGTCTTGGTCAGGGGCAGGTCCCAGCCCCATGCTCCAATCATGTGAAAAGGCACGGGTTTGGAAAGAGCTATAGGGGTGGGATAGGTTCCAGCCCCACCAGTAGATTGGGGCTGGGGCCTGGGACCTGCCCCTCTCCTGCAGCTCTTTCTAAATTTCCTGTCCCTGATCGGGGAGCCAGGGCCAGGAGCTCCCTGGTGTTGAGGCAGGGTGACATTGTCCCCACCCCAGCAGCAGGCAGCCCTCAGAGGCAGAGTGTAATGTCCCAGTCCTGGCCAGGAGATGGCTGTCTCCTGGCCCAGTGCTCCCTGCCAGCACCTGGACTAGCACCCAGGAGGAGCCTAGAGCTCCCCCTGGTTGTAGCAGGTGCCTGTTGCAGGGCCCAGGGAGCAGAAGCAGTTTGCTGCCATTAGCAGCAAATCTGCTCCTGCTTCTTGGCATGTGTAGATGCATGCCTGGGAGCATTTACTCACAAGTAAACTGATCCTGGATCAAATGCATGTGTAGATGCACCCAGTAGGCAGGTATTTCTGTGTTGACAATTATAAACCTTTTTTCTGCAAATGCTGATTGCATCATGCTCTTGTATAAATACCTGGTAAAAGACATTACAATTTTGTTTGGTGATGGTTACTTACAAGTGGCCCAAACTTACTTCAGACAAAAAAGGTGGTGTTGGAAACAAACTTGATCAAAGAGTAACTCTGTAGAAAATAAACATTCAAATAGTTGTCCATGTAGGCTGGATTCTTTTTCATAGCAGTAGCTATTGCAACTCTGCCTGTTTCCTTCTTACTTAACAAGCTGCATTGGCCAAGAGTGTAAAGGGCACAATGATCACCATTGGCACTCAGTTCCTACTTACTGCCTGCAGTCTGAGACAGAACACCTGCAGTGTTTGCATTTATATGACATAACTGCATGTGGTACGTTTTTTTGTCTTTTCTTTTTTTCTGTAGTTTATCTTTTGCTGCAAGTTAGTATTTGGAGCACTTCCTCCACCTTGTCGTGCATAGAGTGCTTCTGAATCTAGAGACTTGGAGCCACTTCGTTATTACGTTGCCTACCAGGTGATTCATCATGCCTATTCTTGATGCCATTCTTGATGTTTTATCTTTTGCAGCAGAGAGTTGGTGTTTGTTGCCTGTTTTTTCAGAGGATCTTCAGGATTGAAGTGGCAGAGTAGAAATTTATCCTATTGGAGATCTCCATACAACCTGGTATCTCTGAAAAGAGAGGAAAAGAGCACTTAAGCTTGAACTCTAGATGCAGATCCCTTTCTTTTGTCTCTAAACTAGAGTTTCAAGACCTCTCTGAGCATGTTTCTCCCAAACCTAGAACTTGAAATCTTTTCTGGATACCCTGGAATTCAGTTCCTCAAGACTGAACTTTTTCCAGCCCTGTGACCTCTGATAACATCCTTAGTACAGATGTCTTTGGCACTGAATATTACCACCTTGGTATAGGCTCTGACTTTGATATCAAACACTGGATACCCTTGTACTACACCAGTTTACACCAGTGACTACTTTTTTACCCCCTTCTGGTACAAGGGTTTCTGCTCCTAGAGTAGGCAAGAGAGATTATTTCCAAGTAACCATTGGTTCATTTTCTGCCAAACCTGACACCCAAGACAGAACCGCATCGCATCATCAGTGAATGAAGTCTGTTTGTTCGCATCCTCTTTTGTACCAGGGTTCGCTCCTTCCCTCCATTTCTTGTCCCAGATCTCCACCCTAAGTGGTGCAGCAGGAGCCTAGCAGGGTCCTAAAAAGTCCCTGCAGGCTCTCAAGGGCAGTCTGCCTGCATTGGTGGGCGCAGAACAGTCTGGGAGCAGGAGGTGCAGCCCCCCCCTCCAGTGCAAATTGCTGCCCTTTGGGAAACCCTGGATCTGCTCCTGATCCTGGGTATCTTCTTTTGTCTACCTTCTAATCCATCTAGACTGGTTCTCCACTTGTACAATCAACCTTTAGTTGCTGGAGGGTGAAACAAAAAACTAAAAGGGAGTAACTTTTTGGTTTCAGGGACTATCAACTCAATCACTGGAAAACCTATTAGCCCTCTCAGATATGCCTCCCACAAATCCAATATTTTCCAGGACTTTGGCAGGGTAATTGGAAGGTTATTGGTGCTCCACTGGAACTTGTACATGAGAAGCAAATTGTATATACAAGTTACTAAACATCCTCCATGCAGCAGTATTAGGCAGGATTGCAGTGCCCATTAACAAGGCTTTCTTATGCCCATCCAAGTAGCTTGGCCTCTGTTCACCTCATTTTGAGAAGAACAGGGAGAAAATACTAAGCCCCATCAAAAGGGTTTAATTGTTTCTATCAATAGCTGACTTTTTGTGGTGGACATACTATCAGGTGACTAGCAAAAAGAACTGAAGGGTCCTTATGGCTGAAGGCCAACCATCTTGTCCCTTGACAAGCCTCTCTTGTGACTTCCAGTATGGCTGCAAGCAGTGTCATGTCACCATTATTGCAAGGTACTCATCCTGGTTCCAGGCATGTGGTGTCTTTCAAAATTGCAAGCTGCTTGAGGGGACTGAACTATGTAGCTCCATCACTGGGGCACTTGAACAGCCTCAAAAGCAAGACAGTTCTGCTTCTTTTGGATGTATATATTTTGTCATTTGCAAAGGAAGGAACAGAAAAGTCAACAAGCTCTAGGCATAAATTCAGCCTCAATATTGTGAACATATTGAGTCTCCACAGGACATGCAGAAGTTTGGTAAACCCTATTCATCTGCCCCTTGCCATCTGGTCCTTCCTTAGAGCACTGGTTCTAGAGCAGGCTGGAACCACTAATGGACCAGTCTTCCATTACCCCCTTTAGAAACCTTTTATTTCTAGGAAGCATGAATGGTAACTTCAGACCAGAGACTTTGAGGTCCCCATCTGCTTTTAGCCTACACTTTGCCCTCCATATATGCATCCACAGTGTTACTACCAAATTCTGGTAGATCTCTTCAATCAACTTGTGCATTCTGTGACATCATTGACAAGCCTCAAAATCATGAGTTATTCAGTGTGTGCTTGCATCACGCAGCGTGTGGAACTTCACCTATGATCTTTATACGGTCGATTGAAATCCAAGTGTCCAGCAGGTATGCCACTTACTAACCTGTTCCTTTTAACCTGGGGGGCAGATCCGCTACAGGATTGTAGCAAAGTGCTTTTTCTTTCTGCTTTTTCTACCAAGAATTTGGTAATAAATGTTGCAGCTCTGGGACAGTGCGCTTATCATGACCATGGCAAAGGTGTTAGGGCCTATGATTCCCTCAGAACTTCATTTTACACGAACATCCTGTGGGTTTAGAGAAATCCATCTAATGTTGAAAGATTTCTTGCCTCTCCTTTGGGGTCTTGCTGAGAAGTGTAGTCATGTGCCACATCAACTGAAAGAAATGGGGCCTTCCTCATTAGGTAAGAGAGCATTACATCTCTGAATCTAGTACAGGGGTGCTCACTCCTGGCCTGTGGAGCAATGTTATTTTGCCCACAGGGCTCCCCATGGGCCCTAAAATTTGTTGGTGGGAAAGCGGTGGCAGCTATTTGCCGTTCTCCTGCTGCCCCAATTTCTGGACCCAGAGGTAGCATGGCCTTGTTTGCTGGATTGAGCATTTGGGGCTGAGCAGAACAGTGTGGGGCTGGGTAGAAGTGGTGGTGCAGGACCCAGTCCAGCCCACAGACCTTCCCCACACCAGAGGTGCCAACTCTGTGGGTACTCTGAGGCTCAAGCACCCACCAGATTAAATTAGTGGGTGCTCGGCACCCATGAGCCGCAGCTATTTTGGCACAGGCTATTTGCAGATGTTAACAAAAACAACCGTCCCAAAACAAAACAAAACAACTCAAAATGCATTTTACCAGAAGAAGCAGTGTGTTAATTCAACCCGGCTCTGCAGCATCTGTAAATTTGGGTGCTGCAGTGGGGCTTTTTGGCGCTTTTGGCTAAAGCTGATTCAATCTGCTATTAGATAAAAGCACCAAACAGCCCCACTAAAGCCCAATCTTTACAGATGCTGCAGAGCCGCATTGAAATAACGCACTGTCTCTTCTGGGCATGCATGGGTCTCGGCATGAGAATGTGTTGAGTTTAAAGTGCTGGTTTGGGGGTTTTTTGTTTTGCTTCATTTTATTTTGCATCTGCAAGCACCCACTAGCAAAAACCAAGGTCAGCGCTTGTGCCCCACACAATTCTAGCCAGCCCACAGAGCCAAAAAAACGAGCACCCTTGATTTAGAGTAGCCCTTGGGCCAAATGTGGCCTGCCAAACCATTACAGCTGGCATATGGGGCTTTCCATGTGTCAGACCATGAATACAGCCACTCTCCCCCTTGTCAAGTTCCTGAACTCCAAGCACTGCACCCAGTTGAGCCAAGCCACACACACTTCCCCGCCCCACAGGGCCAGGCCACACCCCCTTTTCCCCCATGGGGCTAGGTTGGGGCCAGGCCACGTCCCCTTTTCCTCCAGGGGGATAGGTTGAGGAATGCCACCTCCACTCCACAGGACCGAGCTATGCCTCCTTCATCCCCCCAACCCCCCGGTCAGGTGGCCTACCACCCTACTCTCCATGGCCAGATGATGCCCCCTGCGTTGGGTTACTATATTTCCAGTTCCAAAAAAGAGGGCATCTGTTAGGGGACACCTCACTCCCAATCTGAAGCCCCCCAATCCCTGCTGCTGACCCTCACTCCCAACCTGCAGATTCCTGGCCCTGCTCGTGCCCCTCACTCCCAACCCACAGGTCCTTGCCCCCTGGCCTTCCTGGTGCCCCTCACTCCCAACCTGCAGCCCCCTGCTCCCTGGAGGACTAAGCCCCAAGCTGCCCCCATCCCAACTGGGCCAGAGTGCAGCAACTCTGTTTAGTGTGGGTGGTGACAGAGCAAGCCCAGGCCTGGAATGGACAGAAGGGAAGAGGGGATACCTCTGGCACCCCTTGCCCTGGGCTGAGGCTCCTGCACCGCATCAGACAGTCTGGCAATGTACCCCCTGTCAGCGTATCTCAGCCTGGCCCTGTGAGCAAGGCACTGGCCCAGCCACGGAGCTCCCTGCTGCACTCAAGGGGTCCCCATCCCCTTGCCCAATCAGCCAGGCAGGGGCTGCCTTCCTCCCTTCCCCCTCCCCCGGCCACAGCCCGAGCGCCTGGACACTATGCATCCCCCAGCACCAGCAGGCATCTGCCCCCCCCCCCCCATCCCCTCCACACACCCCTGCTATACATGCACACTGCCCCCCGAACAGTCCTTAAGTCCTGGCCCTGCAAGCCCCCGCCCCCCCCCAACTTACCTGCATACATATTCTGGCACTGCTCCCACAGTCTCAGGGAAAATCCTTGAAAAAATTATCAAGGATCACATCTGTGAGGGGCCAGCAGGGGAGATCATGCCCAGGGGAAATGAACATGGGTTCATCAAAGGCATGTCCTGCCAGACCAACCTGATGGCCTTTTATGACCAGGTAACTACATCCCTGAGTGTCGCCATGGACGTGGTCTTTCTGGACTGTAAGAAGGCCTTTGTCTCTCACCCCATTCTCATTAATTAATTGAGTGACTGTGGCATTGATGCCTACATATAGTTGGATGGGTCAGAAATTGGCTGATGGGGTGCACCCAGAGAGTAGTGGTGGTGGACGGGTCGTACTCGACCTGGCGGGATGTGAATAGTGGGGTCCCCCAGGGCTCGGTAGTAGGGCCTACACTGTTCAACATTTTCATCAGTGACTTGGACGAGGGGGTGGAAAACACGTTGTCCAAGTTTGCCCATGACACCAAGATGTGGGGAGAGGTAGGCACGCTCGAAGGGAGAGAGAGGCTGCAATTAGACTTAGACTACAGAAGTGGGCGGATGGTAATAGGATGGGCTTAAATGTGGATAAGTGCAGGGTGCTGCACCTGGGGAGGAGGAATCCACAGCATACGTACAGGCTGGGGAGCCCCCGCCTTGTGAGCAAAGAGGCGGAGTCAATAATGACTCCAAGATGAACATGAGCCACCAATGCCAGACGGTAGCCAACCGCACCTTGTCATGCATCCAAAGATGCATCTCAAGCCGGTCCAGAGAGGTGATACTCCCCCTCCATGCAACATTGGTCCGGCCTCAATTGGAGTACTGCATCCAGTTCTGGACACCGCACTTTAAGAAGGATGTGGCCTGCCTTGAGAGGGTTCAGAGGAGGGCCACCCACTTGGTTGGAGGGCAACACGGCAGCCCCTATGAGAAGAGGCTGAGGGACCTGAACTTGTTCAGCGTCAGCAAACAGAGGCTGAGGGGGGATTTGGTAGCTGCCTACAAACTTGTTAGGGGAGATCAGCAGCAAATAGGAAGGGTCCTATTCCCCCCAGCAGCACCTGGGGTGACAGGGAACAATGGCCAGAAGCTGCTGGAGAATAGGTTCAGGTTAGAGAGCCGGAGGCACTATTTCACTGTTAGGGTGGCTAGGATCTGGAACCAACTTCCTAGGGAAGCAGTCCTCACTCCTACCTCGGGTAAATTTCAAAAAGAGGTTGGATGAACACCTGTCTGGGGTCGTGTGATCCCAGCGTGTGCTCCTGCCAGTGGCGGGGGGTCAGACTAAATGATCTATTTAGGTCCCTTCTGACCCTAACTACTATGAAACTATGACCCTGCCTGGCTGCATCCCGGCCACGTGTGTGCTTGCACAGATGCATGTGCGCCTGCTTCCTCCAATTGTCTTCCCGGCAGTGGAGCAGAGCAAAATCCCAGACATTGGTTCAGATTTTAAAAAATCACCAGGACGGAAATTGAAGTGTCCAAAAAGAGGACATGTCCAGGAAAACCCAGATGTATGGTAACCCTACCCCTGCACCAGACCTGGGCAGTGGATTGGAACTACCATCTGGCCCACAGTCAGACCAGGCAGTGTGCATCTGGGCTGTCAGGGAAAAAGATTGAGCACCACTGATCTAGAGTATACCTCACCTTGTTACATCTTTAGCCATTTGTTTGCCTAGTCCCCAAACTGCTCTAGTATACCAAGTCAGCAAAAGTATTTTAGGAATTGTGGATGATGATCCCTTTGACTCCTTCAATGTCTTTTGCAGATAGGGAAACTTGAGTGTTGACTTATTGGCAAAGTACTAGGAATGAGCATTTCTCTCCAGAAAGGACACAAGCCAAAATTAGCTGGCCTGTGAATTCCTCCTGTAGTTTGTGAGGTTCATATTGTTTTAAGTCTCTAATGACCTATTTCTTGGTTTTTCAGCCTATTGGGGAATTTTTCTGGTCTTCCTAGGATCTCAATCTAGTTTTGACTGGCATAATGAAAAATGCCTTTGAACCAATTGCAACCTGCTTTCTCTACCATCTGTTCATGAAAATGACATTTTGTTGCCTTTCAGGCAAATACAGAATCAGTGAAATATAGACATCTATGGCAGGGCCCCTATAAGGATGGGGTCACCTGCTGAAGTCAGTGGTGGATTTCTACCCCAGCCAATATACCTTTAAGTTTTCTTCAAAAAGCTCACTTTAACTTGAGAACTACACAGACAGGATGTGGGAATAGCTTCATCCTTTTGTTTGAACAGAGTAGACATTTGAAAGTCTCAATTGTACATTTGTGAAGAGAATCAATGTCCAGTTTTTGTTTCTGTTCAGACTATCCAAATGAGTTTCAGACTGCATCAAGATCCTTGAACATGAGTGAGCAAGCACGTGCTGTAAGGACACTTCCAGATTCTGCAGTTTCTCTCACTAAAGTTTCAGTCTCTGAGATATATAGAGCAGCTACAAGGAGCTTGATTCGCATTACTTTTTTGATTCAGGTTTCTGGATCCGATGCCAACTTTGCAAGAGCTGTCTTGCAGTCCCATTTTTAGTGAGACTCCTCTCCTGCCTCATGTTGCGAATACTGCTTGCTAGTTACCAATTGCTCAAGAAAGAGTGGATCAAACGTTCTCTACAGTAACTGGTTCTGACAGATTCCACAACCAGCCCTTCATCCCTGCTGACTGCAATCCCTACATCTGAGATTTTTGTTGGCAAAGCAATAAATGGTGGTCGCAGCCACTCCAGTCCTTATGCTGTCAGGTATGGCATCCTGAAGGGCATTACACCTGCAGCCATAAATGATGTTGCTATTTGAAGGAATCTGATTTCATGAGCATTTGGAGCATCTTTGCCACCGAGAGTGGACTCTATGTAGCAGTCATGCCTTGAAGAAGCACAGTCATGTAGGTAACATAACTCTTCCTCAAAATATATTTACTACTGTGTGTGTTTAAAATATGTGAGCAAAAAATTGCCATCAAATTCAGTGCTTTACATAGTACTTAGATCTATAAATGTCTGTTCTACTTCTATAGCTACTGTTTTTGCATGATGTGAATTTAGTTACAAATCACAAACCAATAGTTCTCTTTATAAAATTTGTTAAAACTTGTTATAAAATAGGAACAGTGTTAGCTCCTTGAGAATGTTTGTACAACCAGCTAAAATAATTGACTTTATTCGGAAAGAAGTGAAATGCTAAATGAGTCTTTGCAAATAATTTATAATTGAAATATAATTAATCATCCAAACCAGACCGTAACACTGCTGTGTTGGGTCATATTGCTTAATTGATGTTCTCTGCAGCTGTAACTTTCTTTTCATTTCATTTACAATTCATACCCTTGCTGTCATTTGCCCATTTCTCTTCCCTGCATGACTGCCTTTTTGTTTATCTTCATACATTATGTTCTTATTTACAGAATACAAGTTATTGTATGCTTCCTCTTTGCTTGCTAAATTCCCTTTATACATGCTAAATCCCCATTTATGCGGTTTTTGATAAATTTACTGAAAATATTCAGTACTTGGATTTATTCATTTTTTTGACAGTAATTGGTAGAAAACTGTTTCTTGCAGTTGATAGACAACAAAAAATGCAATGGGGACAAAGCTACTGCATGATAGAGCATGGAGGATCCATCAGTTATTTAAGGAAGTGGCATTTGTACTTGCATTATTTAAACCTTTGAAAAAGGAATTGTAAAGCTGTATGTTTGTAATAAGTGTATTATTATTTTTTTTCCCTATGCAGCAATTTTTATGTGAAAGGTACAGTGTCTGTTAGGCTCAAGTATTGGGGTTTTTTAGGTAGAATGGTACAGAGAGTGGGAAACAGGAACACTGTGACTTAACATGTTTGAAAGCTAGATTTGAATAGATGCTACACTCCGTAGGTGGGACTAGAACGACAGGCAAAATCTTAAAGTTTTTAGATCTTGTTGCCCATTGGGGAGACCGCTTCTCAGAACAGAGTACTATAAAAGGAATTATTACCTCAGTTTAACCACTTCAGTACCTCTGATATTCCTGCAAAGACTCACACATATAAAGCTTTTCAAGAGTCCTAGTCCAGTTGCTGCTTTCTCTCTCACAGATATTAAATTCATATTTAAATACAAAACATGACAATTGTGTGAACAAAGTTATGATTTGCAAGCAGTCAACATTATTTGTAGCATTCTAAATACACTATAATCAATAAACCACTTAATGTGTTAGGGAAAAACAACTGGTTCCTTTCTGACTTTTGTACATGTACGAAAATGATGAAGGATCTATCTTCAAGCAAAGTGGCAAAATGAAACACTGGGTGGAGGGGGAAAAGTAACAAATATTAATGGAATTTTTTCCTTCTAAATTGAGAAGTATTATGTTTAGATTGATTGTATATTTATACATGGAAAATGTGACTCTGTGCAGTTCGCAAAGGTATACTGAACACAGGACAGTTTTCACATCCCACTCGCATAATGGATGAGTTCTGAAATGAGTTTCAAAGCAGATTAATTCCCAAGCGAGCTTTCAGTTTCAGCTCCCATGAGTGCTTTTAGTACATCACATATTACCTCCACTGGTTTTACTGTAAAGAGCTCTGCTAAAAAAATTAACTTATATAATTATTAGAGTACTGTCCACAACAGAGAATATAAAAAATATAAGGTGTGTTGTAATTAAAAAGCCTGTCCCACTTATTCTGTCAGCCCACTGGCGGCACTGGTACGCAGGCTTGAAGTGATTGTTTTATAATAAAACTGGCCACACTCTTCAGAGCAATAGCCTATCTTATGGTCATCCATATCAGTTGAACAGCCTGCCTAGATTTGACCTCTATCTAAAAAAAAAAAAAAGAATAAGTTAATTCAAGAGTAGGATTGGGGTTGATTTTATCTTCTGCTAAATTCAGAAACCATCCATTTCCAAAGGATAATAATTTTAGAACATAAGTACTTGTGCATCTTTTCATCTATGACATGGAAATCTAGGACCACATGCATTGTGTCAGTCTCTTCCCCCTTCCCCTCTACCCTCCCAGTAGACTAGGAGTACTGCCTTTGTTAGACTCCAGTATCTCCTCACAAGTTTTCAAGTCTAGAGATCTTTTCTGTTGCTCAGAAATAAGTTGGGAATTGCAATAGCAACTACTAGGTCAGATGTGGGAAGCCAATGAACTCGTTCTAAATGGCAAAATGTTGAGGTGTGCAAGTGCAGAATAACTTCAGGATGCTTGTCCTGTGGTTGTTGTTTTCTATAAGCTACATAAAAGAACTGATGTCTGTAGGTCAGAGCTGCAAATGTTTTACATATGACTATGGATATGTTGGCTTGATTTCCAAATTAAAATTATTGCATCTAATACTGGTTTAGCTTCCTGCTACTGGTATAACAATGGAGTATGACATGTAAATTATGTAAACAGGATATATAACCTTAGATTGTGAATCCCCAAAAGTAAACTGTCTTGGGGTAAATTTATGATGGTTACATTCACAAAATAGTCTGGCATGCTTGAATATTCTCATAAATTAGGTGTTAAACCTTTAATTGTAGCTAGTGCAAAGGTATATTCAGTTCCATTATTCCTAAAAACCATGTGTGTTCCAGTATTTGATATACATGTAATTTTGATATACCTTAATATTTCAGCTGAGATTGTGTCAGTAAGGTAGTGCCTAACTCGAGCAGCCCTGAACTGTTCACGCTTAAGAGTCAGTGGTTGAGTATTAGCATTTGACTTAGGTTTTTCACTAGGCCTCCACAGGGACAGTACTGAGACACACAGAAAGCCTGGATCTGGCCAGACAAGGAAAAATTTACATTTTAAAAGAAGCCTAATACTTGGCTAGTCAAGCTGTCATATAGGAGAGATGAATTACTGGGATTAGTGAATCTACATGTCTAAAAGAAAACAAGTTTGTAGTCTGATAAATATGCACCTTTGAGGTCTGGAAGTTACTGAAGGGGTGGCATATGTTAATAGCCAGGCTAGCTTTTAAGGCAGACATTAAGTACCTTTGCATGGCTTTGTCTTCAGTCTTCCTGAATTCCAGAGGGCTGAGGACTTTCAGCCAAGGTTGGCTGAGAAAAATAAGGTGACAGGGAGATGCAGAAGGCTCTGGCATGAAGTCAGAGGCAGGGGTTTCTATCTTGGAAAGCTGGCTAAGGACTACATATTTGGTTTTCAGGTGTAGGATAAGAACAGGTAAACGTTCTGGTATTTCCTTTTTTGTTTACTTGCATCTTTATATCTCAATATATGGTTATTGATTTTTGTATGGTCACGGCAGGGTCCTGCAGGAGGGCCGTGAACTCCTCGAGGCCCCTTCCTTTGTGCCAAGTCGGCCCAAGGGCACCCTCTATTCTCGCCCACCACGTCTTTGATCTTAAGGTAAAGTTGGGAGGCTGCCTCACGTCTCCTTGGGCATGGTTAGCTGGGACCTCTGTCCCCGTGTTTTCCCAGACCCACCGGGGGTCTCCTTGTATGATGGGTGCTTCCCAGGCACCCTAGCCTTAGGGGCTACACTTGGCTCCAATCTCCCCTGATACCACACCCCAAGCCTCGCAGATGGGATAGACGTTGGTGTGTCTCTCTGCCTATATTCATGCCCGTCTCTCGGGCCTTCTCTGTTATGCTGCCCCTTCCTGGGCTCTCCGAGCCCCCTCGGGGCCTTCCCTGTGATATCGCCCCTCTCTGGGGCCTCCTGTGTAAACTTGCCCGCTCTCTGGGGCCGCCTCTGTTGTGCTGCCCCTTCTTGGGCTCTCTGAGCCCATTCGGGGCCTTCCCTGCAATGTCACCCCCTTTCCTGGGGCCTTCTCGTCAAGCCACCCATCTCTCAGGCCCAACCGCACTGCTACCCCCCGCTCTCCAGGGCTCACCGCACCACTACCCCCTCTCTCCAGGGTTCACCGCAGTACACTGCCCTTCTCCGGGGTTTACTGCAGCACTAGGCCTTCCTCAGGGCTCACCGCGCCCACCCTGGGGCTTCCCAATAATACTGCCCCCTCTCTGGGGCTTGCTGTGCCCACGCTGGGCTTCCTAATAATACTGCCCCTCTCTGGGGCTGGGGTCTAAGCCCCCTTTAGCTGCGCCCTCCCTGGCACTGGGGCCCCCACCACTGGGGTTTCCCCTGAGTATGCTGCACCTGCTCTGGCGCTGGGGTCCTCACCCTTCGTTGCGAGTCCCCAATGAGTATGCTGCGCCCTCCTCAGGCGCTGGGGCCCCCACCCCTCTGGGGGTCCCTATGAGGCCTCCTCCAACCCCTTATAGCCTCACCCTAGCCACCGGTATAATAAACAACAACAACAACAACACCACCACAAGCCCCTAGGCTACAACATAGCTATAAACCATGGTGATCAAACCTCTTCGAGCTGCCCTCCTTCACTCAGCTAGAGCGGTTCCTGCAATGCTCGCATCCGAGCTCCTACCTCCTTGGCCACTGGCAGGGAACTGCCAGCCTGGCCTCAACTCTGGGCTTTATAAGGGCCAGGCCTTGCCCCTTACAGCCAGCTAATCGCTGTCAGGTGTGGGTCATTCGCTGCCTCCAGTTGCCCTGGCAACCTGCAGCTGTGCTCGTTATGTCCTGCCAGGGCTCTCTCTCCCTGGCAGTTTCCACTCTCTAGGAGCAGGGCACCAAGGTGCCCTGCAACAGTATGCTTATTCTGCCTTTACAATAAATCCTTTGTTTGTCATCTTATGCTTGCCTGTGGAAGTGGGGGGCTTCTGGGTAAGTGGTATTCCAGGCTGACTCTCTCTATGGAGAGCTTTCCATAACTCAGAGTGGGGCTGACAGAGATGCCCTCACTGCAGCTGCAGAGTCCAACTTATGTGCAATGGAGCTAAGGCTTGCTGGGATAGGGAGCTCTCCCAGGGCAACCTCAGTTTGCTCCTTGGGGCAAGTAATGGCACAGTGGGGACAGGCTGGGGGCTCCAGGGATCCTCTCTGGATGGGTTTGTTACAATAATTGCTTATTTACTATATACCATTAAAATGTGAGCAACCACCTGTACAAATATATGAAAGGGTATAGTCTTGTACAATCCACAGGGGAAAAATCGGTGGCATCTGTCTCAGGAGCTTTTAAAATGGCCAAAGATCAGTAGTTTTCAGATCAGTTTTAATTTTAAATGACTGCAGGTTTTGTAGGCCAGTTCAAGAGCTGTAAAAGGATATTTCTTTAAATCTTTTGAGTACTTGCGTGTTTCCTGGAATACTGGATCATTCTGATGGGAGGTAAAGTAAACATTTTTAACCCTCTCCAGAGTTTGCTTTCCTCACCTCCATTGGCCACAGCTAAATAGGATTCCAAGTTCCTTCATATCTGACCCCTCATTTATCAGCAGGGGAAATATCTTAAGAAGACTTTGGATGCAGAGAATTCTGTGGCTTGTCTATCATTTAGTCTTACATTTAGGAGTTAGATGTGTATACCAACTTCAAAAGAATGTTTTGAGTCTCCAGGTGGACATCAGTGATTATGACAGCTTGATTCTCATAGCTCCAATACTTAGGTTGTTTTTATATTCTTAATGAGTTTTGATGGGATATAGAACGTCCTAGTGGTCCATCTAGTCCATTATCCTGTCTGCAGCAGGGCAGGAGTGGATGTTTTATCGCTGTGAGGGCCAGCCTGTTTTCCAGGCTTGCCACAACTTAGCCCCACACCTCTGAGTGCCTCTCTGATGCCCTTCCCCTGCCTGATTTCGTTGTTCTGCTTTCTTCTCCCAGACCTGTGCTACCTGTAGATTTTGCTGTTTTGCTTTCTGACGTATATGCCATTGAGTTGCCTGGCCTTTCCCTGATCTGCCATGTGTCACACACAGAGGCTGCCCATGGCATTTGTGCCACCTGTGCTACAGGTTGGTCACTCTTGTGTTAGAAGGAAAACACGAACAGGGAATAACTAGAGTAATCTAAATTAGGACGGGCTATCTAGAGAACTTGTGGAATCTCCATCTATAGAAATATTTTCAAAAAAAATTTAAACAAACACTTGGCTGGGATGGTTTAGTTGAGGATGATCCTGCCTGAAGCAGAGGCTGGGCTATATGACCTTATGAGGGCCCTTCCGGCCCTACCTTTGCTACAATTCTGTTATCTATTGCGTCATACCCCTCCCTGGCATCCACCATCATTGGTTTAGTGATGCCAGAAGATGCATCCCAGACTGTTCTTTTTAATAGCTATTAATGGATCTGTCATCCATGAATTTGTCTAGTCCCTTCTTGAATCTGGCTATATTATACTCCATAAAAGAGTAATACTTTTATTAAAAAAGACTGTATCATTTTTACTTCCACTTCAATATATTACACATGGCTTCTACAGAATACTTTGAAGTGTACAAAAAGCTCAGCACAAAGAATTGTCTGTCTTTTCTTTTTGCTTCAGATTTTGGTTGTGACTTGATCATGTTCCCATTAAATTCAGTGGTAAAACTCTCCTTGACTTAAATGTGAAGAAGTTTTGGCCCTATAATTTTCTGTAAAAATGTTAGTTTTAGCTTGCACAAAATTAACATTTGTACAAATCAGAAATGAACAGTGCTCCCTCTTCATGTAAAACTTCCCCAGAATAGATGATACATAGCTTTTTTGTGTATAACTGCAAAATGTATCAAGTTGATCACTGTTTAAATTGTGCATTGTTATAAAGAACCCATTTGACAGTGTTGTCAAGTTGTCAAAAGTTGTTTAATTTGTTTCAACATCTTAAAAGTTGTTTAATTTGAACAAAATATTTTAGTCCACTTGTACATGGCCAATTAAAACATGTAAAACCCATCGTAATTCAGTGTGAAATGAATTATTTCTGGTAATTTTACTTCAGAACATTTGATTGTTCTAAATTAGAAAAAACTGCTACGGAAGGGAAAAGAGGACAAACAACACATTAGCATTTTCAGATGCTTGGTTCTGCAGCCATCTATTTAAAATTACTATTGGCATAGACACTCCTAATAATGGACACCTAACTTGTTAAACTATGAGATTCTTAATTACTGCTTCTTAAAGAGCCCAGTTTTAAAAAAGTACTGAGCATTTCTTGGATGGTGTCATCATCATTGTTATCATGACCTCAATCTCAGTAATTCAAAGATGAACACTGTCTGACACAGTCAGACCGTCTTTCCATTAATGTCAGTGGCAAACACAGTAGCTCAAGCAGAGAATTAAATCACCTTGAAGTTGTGAACACTTGAAGACTTTTGATTTCAGTGGGAGTGTGTAACAGAGAAGTAGACCATACAAGAACAAATATGTATTACACATTGCATAACTTTATCTTGTGATGGTTCTCTCTCCAACAAAGTCTTTGTAACAAACAACCTAACCTCAGCCTATTTGCTCCATCACAATGGTCAGATCATGACTTACTGCTTTCATCTTGATATAGCAGTGGCTCTTACAATCTGAATCACTGTGATTACTCCATGCAAAGGTGGTGATGGTTTTGTATAAAATAATGTGTTTTATTTATCATCCATCTGTGGTAAATGCCGTATAGATGTAAGAGAGAGGTCCCTCCCCTGAATAGTTAACAACTGAAAGAGGCAATATAGGAATAGGAGGAAGGAAGCATCACAAAGCTTTTAGGAGGGTGGGGAGGAAGAACCACTTACTATTGTGTTTTTTCTCACATAACTTATACCTGTCTCTTAAAAAAATAATTGGGGAAAATTGTGGTTCATATTATGTGAGGGAGATCCCAATGGATCTGGAAATCTAGGAAGGGGGAGAAGGGGTAGTGGTAGTATTAGTTGCTGAGCTCTGGGAGACATAGCAATTAATGCTACCACCACTCCCTACCATCTTTCTTCCTACCATACCCCTTCCCCTTCCCAAATTTCCAGCCTCCTAGGGAGCCCTCCCCCCACCCCCTGCCAACCCATGCACCAAAGCAGATCAGTGCGTGGAGTTGGTCCATAGCTGCACTCCATATGCTGGGTTAGACTCAGCAGGTGGGTTCAGAGCCAGGACTCTGCATACAGCCCTGGAGCCAGTGCCCAGGGTCTGACTTTGTATTGCAGCCCTGGCACTAGCATGCCAGATCAAGCCCCAACATACCGTGCAGCCCCAGTGCCAGTGTGCTGTGTCAGGCCCCAACACACAACCCCTAGCCCTGGTGATCCCAGACCTATGGTACTTGACTATACTCCATGATAAGACTTTTTTTTTTTTGTTAGTTTGCTTGTTTGGGAAGGCCCCGAAAAGGGGGAGAGAGGGAGTGGACTAGGGTGTGTGTTATTTGGGGTTGGGCTATCTGAAAGAAAATATGACACTTCTTTAAAGCTCATTGTACATAGCTTTGGTAAATGCTTGTTCCTGGGCCCCCTACAGCACTTATGCCCAGATCCAGCCCCCACAAGGCCTTGCAGCTGCCTGGCAGCTCGTCTACACTCCCCCTCTTTGCTCCCTCCCCAGTTCAGTTGCAGAGCCCAGCAAGGGCTGGCTCCAGGCTTGCAGGGTTTGCGTGGTCTACAGGTACTCCAGGAGCAGGCAGGGAGAGGGAAACCCCCCGACAAATGCCTCCATGACTCTCAGGCTGATCGGGTGGCTGGCCCTTCCACTCCTGGGTCATTGCCCTATGAGGGGCAGAGAGGGTGATCAGGGGGGCAGGGGTGTGATCCAGGAGGGGAGGGAGCGATTTGGGAGTTGGGGCAGATGGGGCTGCAGGCTGGCAGATCCCAAACCAACCTGCTCCCCTTTTTCCTCTTCTTCATTCCAATCTTAACCCCTTCCTCATGCCCCCTTCCTCAGCACTCCTGTCCCTCTTCACCCCTTTACCTTCCCTCCCCACTTGCTCCATCTCACCCACCTGTTGCCTGGCTGTTCCCAGCTGTCAGTCCAGGGCCATAGGGTTCTGGATGATAGCTAGTCCACCTGGGAGTAAAGCCTTCTGAGATGCTGGAGAACTGCAAGTTGGTGGTTTTATCTCAGGTGAACACCCAGTAGTTAAATTAGCTTGAGTTAGGTAGCGCAGTTCAAAGATAATCCTTCCTTAAAGTGTCATTACTTTAAGATGCCTAGAGGGCACTTAGCACTTGAATGATCCCACATTAAGGTTCATTAACAAGTTTTAAGTGCTCTTAACATGGTCAAATTGTAATGTGTAATCTCACCCTTGAAGTATTGAAAGCAGTTTAGCTATGACAGTATGTAAACCAGCACAAGTTAATTTCCCCTGCTTCTTGATAGTTTCTGGTACCTAATATAACTTTGAATCTAGTCTTTGTCTTTGTTTTGTACAGTGCTAGTACATTATTAGCATTGCACAGATACTGGATGAAATGATTTTGCAATATTTGAGCCAAATGAATTGGGAGATCAAGCATTCTCCATTGTACTTGACATTAAACAATATTTTTCACCTATCACAGTCATTACAACTGGATTAATCAGCCATAAAATAGTATAGAGGCAGAAGAAATTGGTAATATACATTTATTATTTATTTATTAATTTATTAGATTTAATATGTGATGGGTTCAAAGAAAACTGGAAGCCTAAAATACACCAAAAACCACCCAGGTATGTCATTGTGCATTAAAAAATAGCTTGTGCTCATAATCCTATATCTTGCTATAATGCATTGATAACAAGCTTTGAAGGTAGGTATCAAAATTGGAACTGATGTGATCTGATTCTGTGAATGGTAAGTTTTCCAGCTGTTTAATCTATGCCAACTCTGAGTTCAAACCAAGACCACCCAGACCTCAATCATTGAGCTCCAGTACATTGATGATGCTGTAGTTTGTGTCCACTTGGAAGCAAATCTTCAGGCAATTGTCAACATCTTTACTGAGGTATACAAGAATATGGGACTGATGCTTAACATTCAGAAGACTAAGGTCCTCCATCAGCAAGCTCTTAATAAGTGATCTCTGACTCCAGTAATTCAGATTCACAGCGAGACTCTGAAGAACATTGAGTATTTTCCATACCTCAGAAGCCATTTCTCACAGAAGGCTAATGTCAGTGAAAAAATCCAACATTGCCTCAAATCACATCACAAGTCATAAAAATAATAGAAAATTAGGGTTGGAAGGGACCTCAGGAGGTCATCTAGTCCAACCCCTTGCTCAAAGCAGGACCATCCCCAACTAGATTATTCCAGCCACAGCTTTGTCCAGCCAGGTATTAAGAAACTCCAAGGATGGATATTCCACAGCCTCTCTGGGTAACCTGTTCTACTATTTTACTACCCTCCCAGTGAGACACTTTTTCCTAATATCTAACCTAAACTTCCCTTGTTGCAACTTGAGAACAGAACAAGGAGCAGTGGTCTCATCTGCCACAACTGAGAACAGTCTTGCTTCATCCTCTTTCTAACCCCGCTTTAGGTATTTGAAGGCTGCTATTAAATCCCTTCTCAGTCTTCTCTTCTCCAGCCTAAGCAAGTCTAGTTCCCTCCGTCTTTCTTCATATGTCATGTCCTCCAGCCCCCTCACCATCTTTGTTGCCTCTGCTAGACTCTCTCTAATTCGTCCACATCCTTTCTGTAGTGGGGGGCCCAAAACTGAACGCAGTACTCCAGATGTGACCTCACCAGTGCTAAATAGAGGAGAATAATCACTTCCCTTGACCTACTGGCAACACACCTACCAATGCAGCCCAGTATGCTGTTAGCCTCCTTGGCAACAAGGGCACACTGGCTCATATTCCGCTCATTGTCCACTGTAACCCTCGGATCCTTTTTTGCAGAGCTGCTGCCCAGCCAGTCAGCCTCCAGTCTGCACTGGTGCATGGGATTGTTCCATCCTAAGTGCAGGACTTTACACTTGTCCTTGCTGAACCTCACGAGATTCCTTTAGGCCCAGTCCTCCAGTTTGTCTAGGTTGTATCCAATCCTCTGAATCTTAGCCCTACCATCCAGAATATCTACTACTCCCCCAGCTTGGTGTCATCTACAGACTTACTGAGGGTGCACTCTGTGCCATCTTCTAGGACACTGATGAAGACACTGAACAAAATCAGCCCCAGAACCTATCCCTGGCATAGTCCACTTGATTCCAGCTGCCAGCTAGACATCGAGCCATTGATTATTACTCTCTAAGCCTGATGCTCCAGCCAGTTTTCAGTCTACCTTACAGTCTATTCATCCAACTAGTGCTTCCTTTGCTTGCCTGCAGGAATGTTGTGGGAAATGGTATCAAAAGCCTTGCTAAAATCAAGATATGCCTTGATTGGTCTGCAGTTTCCTAGATGTTCCTTTTTTCCCTTTCTTAAATACGGGCACTATGTTTGCCCTTTTCCAATCATACAGGATCTTTCCTGGTCATCATGAGTGTTCAAAGATGATGGCTAGTGGCTCTGCATTCACATCAGCCAACTCCCTCAGCATCCTCAAGTGCATCCCATTTGCCCCATGGACCTGTACATGTCCAGCTTTTCTAAACAGTCCCTAACCTGTTCTTTTGTCACTGAGGGCTGCTCACCTCCTTCCCAAACTGTGTTGCCAGGTGTAGTAGTCTGGGAGCTGACCTTGCCTGTGAAGACTGAGGCAAAATAGGCATTGAGTACTTCAGTCTCTTCTGCATCCTCTGTTATAAGGTTGCCTCTATTCAGTAAGAGACCCACACTTCCCCTGATCCTCCTCTTGCTATCGACAAAGTTGTAGAAACCCTCCTTGTTACCCTTCACATCCCTTGCTAGCTGCAACTCCAATTGTGCTTTGGCTTTCCTGACTTCATCCCTGCATGCCTGAGCAATGCTCTTATATTCTTCCCTAGTTTTGTCCAAGTTTCCATGCAGCTTTCAGACACCTTACGAAACGTGTTTGAAAATTGTAACATCCTATCCAAAACCAAGCTCATGGTTTATTAAGTAGTTGTGATCCTCACCTTACCGTATGGATCTGAGACATGCACAACATACAGGAAACATACTTTGAGTCATTGGAGAAGTAGCATCAGTGCTATCTGTGGAAGATTCTTTGAATCCAGTGGGAAGATAGACACTCCAACTTTAGCTTTGTCTTACAAGCAAACACCATGAGCATCAAGGTGGTGATCATATGTAGGGGTGCACCAATAAAGATTTTTTTTGGCCAATATCGATGGCTGATTATTACCCAGCTATATAGGCCGATACCGATCCAATAGCCAATACGCAGCCTGGCAGCTTGGAAAGCAGCATCCAGCCAGTAAGTCTGTTGGTGGGGGAAGGAGCATGGGGAAGGGAAGGGGTGTGGGGTGGCACAGGTAGAGGCCTCCACGGTGAGGGAGGGAGTGGGGCTGGGGCAGGCACTGCCCACTCAGGTTTTGGTGGGACGTGGGATGGAGCCATAGGCAGGTCGCCCAGTGGTGGGGGCGGCTCCCTATGCTGCATACACCCCGGGAGAGGTATGGAGGGCATACCTCCATACCTCTCCCCGGATTTGTGCACAGAGTGAGGGCAGGCTTCCTGCTGCAGGCATGGGGCTGGGGGCTGCACCAGCCTCTTTCTGGTTAGAGGGCTGCTCTGGGGCTGTGCTCAGGTCAGGAGGTGGTAGTGCTGGGAGGGAGGACTATGGTGGGGGCTGTGGCGAATTTTGGGGTGACCTGTAGCTGACCCCGTAGCCCTCCCTCCCAGCACCACCACTGCCCACCCTGCCCCCTCCCTGAGTGCAGCCATGGCCTAGCCTCTCTGCTGGGAAGAGTCAAGCACAGCCCCAGCCTGCAGTGGGTAGCCCACCCTTGCCCGATGCACAAATCCAGGGGGCACATGCCCCCCATGCCTTCCCTGGGGTGTGCAGAGCGGTGAGGAGCTGCCCCCCTCCTCATCTCTACGCCCCCCAGATGAGCTGCCCATGGTTCTGTCCCATGCCCCATCCGCCCAAGCTGGGCAGCTGCTGCCCCAGTCCCACTTCCTCCCTGACTGTGAGGGCCTCCCTGCTCCCCACCATGCCCCTTCCCTCCCTCAAACCTTCCTCCCCCCTTCCCCCACAACAGACTTATTGGCCAGACACTGCTCTCCAAGCTGGCAGGCTAATATTCCTGGCCACATGCATGTGTGTGGCTGTGCACATGCACAGTACATTTATCGGTGACGGTATCAGCTACCCCAGTCAAAAAAAGACAATTACCGATAATGTCAATTTTCCTTTTATTGATGCTGATCTGATATGGACCAATATGTCGGTGTACCTCTAATCATGTGACAACTTTACTGGTCTGGCCATGTCATCCAGATTTCTGACTGCAGACTCTTGAAGTAAGTCTTATTCTCTCAGCTCAGTCAAGGCATATGCTCAAGAGAAGGGCTGAGGAAGTGCTTCAAGAATTTCCTCGAGGCCAACTTGAATAAATGCAACATTGACATCAGCTCATGGGAGACTATTGTTCAGGACTGCCCCAAATGGAGGAAGAGTCTGCTGCAAGGATCTCAGTACTTTTGAAACCTTACCACAACAATAAGAGACAGAAAAGTGGGAGTGGCAGAAACAGCATGTTATGGACCGAATCAAGAATCTGGAGCCACCCACCTTTCACAGACATATGTGCCCAAGTTGCAGCAGAGTGTACTGATCCCAGATAGGCCTCATTGGACTCACAGATAAGACCATCCTCCTCAACTGTGAGGGATTGCTGAAGAAAAAGATATTTACAGGCTCATACCCTTGTAATGTCTTATGTATCTGCAGAAGTTTTGCTGTTGATGAGAATGGAAATTAGATCAGTTCCATGGGACACAATGGTAATATGTACCTGGTCTTTTCATCCTTGAAAGCTGAAGTTGTCTTCTGTTATTATTTCTTCAGAATGAAGTTTTACTTGTTTCAAATGTCAGTGCAGTACATCTGGTATACTATGAACGTTTGGAGAAAACAACCATACGTAGGACAGCATGTTACTGCAAATCTCTTCTAAATGAGCTTTTTCTGTTTTATGGTGATTATGGTATAGCATAATCTTACTGTCTTGCTAATGTGTACAATGAAGAATTTGCTACTTTCTCAACATATATGGATCAAGACTTGTATTTAATTACCATTTGAATTTAACTATGAAAAGAAATGTAATGTTCCTCTTTAACGTAGAAACAAAATAAAAATATACTGAACTAATACTGAACTATAACTGAGATTGCTACTTCATATGCTTATTTATTTGTGCCCTTCATTTAATATTGACCCTTTCTCTATTTCATAAAGAAGAATTTCCAATTTGCCATAATAATCTAATGTTAAGATGTAGGCCTTCAGCATCCACAAATTATGAGATGTTCTGTTTCATGGGCAGCTTCAGCATATTTATTTGTGTTTTTAACATGAGTAACTACAGTGCCCTGCTAATCACTCCCCTTTTATTTGCAGGATAGAAACTGTACTCATTTTAGCTCTCTTCCTGAACATCTCTTTAGCAGTGCCTTGTATTTACTTTCAAGTAAATAATTCAAGTGTATTCCTTGAAATACAGAAGCCAAAATATTAAATGTATTTTCCCATTTTGATGTTTTGTGGTGATCCTTGTAACTTTTGACACTTTTATATTAAAATGCTGTTTTCTCCATGCATTACACAATTACATATTCTTAATGGAGTGGCTCAAATGATATATGACTATAATTAGCTATGTATGTTCAAGACTACCTATATTTATTATAGGAAAAGCATGTCTTTATAATGAGCTCAAGGAGCAAAATCTGATTAGCTTAACAAAGAGGAGGTTAAGGGATGGCTTGGTCAGGCTAAGTACCTACATAGAAACAAACAAAAAAATAATGTAAGCCACATTAGACAAAGATATAGTGAAGTCCAATCATTAGAAGTGGGAGGTAAATAAATTCAGACTAGAATTTGGTGCAGATTTTTAACAATGTGTACAGTTATTCCTTAAGCATGATTCTCCATTATAGGTTATTTTTAAAACCAAGACTGGATGTTTTTTATTAAAACATAATCTAGTTTATTCAGAAATTGAGAGAAATCCTGTAACCTCTGTTGACAAAGGTCAGGCCTCACCATCTATGTATGCCAACTGTAGAGTTGCATTTAACATCATATTGCATCTACTCAGGATTGTGTTCTAATTCAAGGTAATGTAGAGAAAATCCTCATGGTATAGACCCACTCAGCTCAAAAGCATGTGAAGGACAGAAAACTTCAGCTGTGTGCACCATCCAGGCCTGCATTAAATTAAGCTGTTCATCCTAAAATTTTATTTTTTCTCCCTCCTTAAGCTAAATGTGTGTGTGCATCCTGTCTGTCTGTCTGTCTGTCTGTCTGTCTGTCTGTCTCTCTCACAAAGATGAGCACTTTCTACCCTGCTCTGGAAGTGGTGGGTCACTCATTACTGTAGAGAAGTAAGTTGGTTTCTTTGTTTCCTGCAGAGGACTAATTTATTCTCTGCTCCCTTGGAAAGAGCTGCTAGTAGTTCAGTAGCAATGCTAGCTCAGCTACTGTTCTTCCCTGAGCAGAAACTGCCAGTTATACCATATTATTAGTAGACAATAGGGTAGAAATGCTTATGTATTAACTTTTAAAAAATGTAGTTGAAAAAATCTTTAAAACCTTTTTGTTTCTACTGTTAAAAGTAGTGATGCGCTAATTATGATTTCACTGACACATGATGAAATAATTTATTGTTAGTGAATGTAGCTGGCTTTCTACCATCCCTTTAAATTACATAGCATTTTGTTAACTGTTTTTTAAAATTGCTAGCTAAATTTGATTCTAAGTATTTACTGCAACATTGTATATGTTAACAACCCCCAAAATCAGCTTGTTTGTATTTTGTCTAGGTGAACTTTTAAGATACTTTGTATAACATGTGAAGTGAAGTGTTGGTTCCAGGGCTCCTTGCATCCATACAAAAAAATGACAAACCAAAGAGATATCTGATTCTAGGCACAGGTGCTTGGGTGTTTGAGATCCCCTTAACATGGATGGGAGTTGTGGATGCTCAGTGTAATCCAGTGATGAAGTATGTGTGCATGTGACCACACAAAATACTAATATTTCATTGCATACCAGGTGGGGGGGCAGGGTGGGGGGTGCAAACCCTGTGGTGCCGGGGGCCCTGCGGAAGCAGCCTCTCCACCTGGCTCTGGAGAGCTGTGGTTTGCCGGTCTGTAGCCATTTCCAGTCCGGCAGCCGACCATGCTGCGGATTGGCAGCCTACCCACTGCGGCCCAGCACCGGACCGTGGCCTGGGGATTGAGAGCCCCTGATCTAAGCCATTAAGAAAATACTGAACCCAGCACAAACCTCTGTGGAATCCCACATGAATACCTCTTTCCGGTATGAAAATGGATATTAATAACTACTTGAGTACAGCCTTCCCAGCCAGTTGTTTTGTCCACTTTGGAATAATTTCAATTAGACCCAACTACTTTAGCTTGCTTTTGAGAATGTTATGAAAGATCATGCCAAAACCCTTTAATTCCTACTTACATAGCCTTGATTTAGTATAGCTTTCATAATAAGAGCTGTCTGTATATTTGCTCAAAGCTTGGCACTGAGATCTGTTTTCAAATGGTTATAAACTGTGACTAAATATGTGTAGTTCAACAGAAAATCCATTGACTAGTGAATAGCATCCTAAAAACTGGGTGATAATGACTTCTTAAACCATTATATAAAAAAGATGTTATTGAATCACAAGAAGAAGAAGCTTCTAGCATGATTTCTGATTGCTGACCCATATATCTCTGAAGTAAACTATGGTGGGTTCTTCTTATGACATCCCAATAATACATATATCAGATTTCGGTACTGTAGCTGAAACCATTGAATAAGATTTTTCTTCTGATCCTTTATTGATAATCCTGTCCATAGAAGAAATTTGGAATATTCATGTATTTCTATATATGTATCTCCATATAAAATCTTACTTAAGTTGAAAGCTTTTAGACAGCCTAATCTACAATCAAGAAAATAAGCAATTAAGTTATTTGCTACTTCATCTACCTTCTGTTCATCATTTCCCCTTATCAGTTGGTGCTGTCTCCTTTGCTTCACCCATAGCCCATATATCTCAATTTTCATTTACACACATTTTACAAATTTAAATTCATCAGGGTACCCCAGAATGGAGGGAAAATACTATTGGCTTTTTAAACAGACATCTTTTTCTCCAGCAGAACAACAGAAAATACATGGTTAAGTATGCAGCACAAATAGATATCTAAACACTGCAGTAGTGAGTTCAGGGCTGTCCAACTAATGGGCATCTGGGGGCTGCATACAGCGTGGGCCATGGATCCAGTGACCAACCTCCCACTCTTCCCATTGCACACATAGCCCAGTGCCCCCTGCACAGTTCTTTTCCCCCTCCTCCCCACCACATCTGTGCGCATTGTACAGGCAGTCCACTGTCATATTGAATGTAATATTTGAATGCTTATAATAGTTGCCCATTAGCCAGTTCAGGAAGAAGACAAGATTCATCTTATCTAGGCCATTGTTTTGGTCTACGTGCGGAAGGTCCTGACTTTGCTCAAAGTCTTAACTCTTGAATTTTATCTTTAGAGGCCTTTAACAAAGTTAACCTAAAAATGACCCTTAAGCAAACATCCCACATTCCGAGAAATCAAAACCTAGGAGTCAATTCAGCGATATGGAAATTCCTCAAAGTAATTAGAATAGTCAAGAAAGAAACTAATTACCAAGCAAAAGAATCTGTTAAGTAAGATCTGAGCCCAAATTTGGGAGTAGTGACAGGTTTGGGTAGGAGGGGCCCAAGACGTCAACTCACTCAATAAAAACTGTAACCTACTGTCCCAATTTGGAGGTAACCTCACTTGCAGAACAATGAAGGAAGAATCTCAAGTGTAGGCTGGATTAGATTGATCACCTGAACCACCCTCTCCGTGAACACAAATCTCTTAGTTCACACTGAAGCCGCGGAGCACCCGAAAGGGACTGAAGGAAGGGGACTTAGTCCTATCAGTATTGAGGCCAGCCCATTGAATCGTATTGCTGGGGCGAGCCCATTGAATCGTACTACTGAGGCCAACCCATTAAATTGTACTGCTGAGGAATGAAACCATATTTAGATGTTTGGCTTCTCGGAATTCTAGAATTGTAAGTATATTATGAAAAATAATAGTATTGATTCAAATGTAACTTTTAGTTGTAATTGTAGTTGGTTTTGTAATACTAATTCTTATAGCATTGTTTGGGAAGGAAGTGCATTCGGAGCATTGTTTCTGATATATGTAATTATTGTGTTCTTAATGTTTGTGGTATTTCTTAAAGCTAAGCAGTGTTATATGCGTAGCAAAGAATTTAAAAATAAAATTGTGTTGTATGAATTAAGTGTGTACTCATTGTGAAATCGTGTAAGTAGCTAAAAATTTTCCCAGACAGTGCATCAAACAAATCAGTAAGTTGTGTGGGATTTTCTCTATTCCATAACCCACTAGAGACATCCACCTGCAGCTTGAGTGGCCTGGCTACCTTTGCTTGAACATCCAGTGGGTGCAGCCTGGCAGCCTCCCTCCCCTGCACTGCCCTGTTCCGAGGACTGGGGAAAGGAACCAGAAGCTGGAGAATGGATGGGGAGCTCGGAGATGCTGGCTGCCACCGTTGCTAAAGCGATGGATGGAGTGGCCGCTGGCTACCAGTAGCCCATGGGCCTCATGTTAATTCCTTGCAGGCTGCATGCAGCCTGTGGGCCACCAATTGGCAGCCCAGAGTTGCTTTATTTATATTTCATGGTCATTTTTCCTAACTGGAATGCTTGAGCTTGGAGGTTTCAGCCACTTGATGGTTTCTGTGTAAATTATGTTGTTGCGAAGCATATTATAAACTTCTCACTTAAATTTAACTTTGGTGTTTTGTAAATTGTTAATAATTACCACTTGACTATATGGTATTTTACATAACCCTGACTTAGAACACCTGAAGTGTTAATTGTTCATTTGTGCTTGTAAGGTCAGTTAACCTCATATGAAGATGAGGTTCATTTTGAATTTAAAACTATAACATACTAAATTGTGACACTTGAGTAGGTACTTGTATTTGCTTCACACACATGCCCTCATAAAGGAAATGTCTTGAACTACAAATTATAAGGGGTTCATTACAAAAATTATGTGAAAGGCACATTAGAATTAATGCAGTTTCCTGCACAGCAGAATGGATACAAGTGTTACTCCTGATTCATTTAAAAAATGTGCTAAGTAGGATTTATATTGGAAAAGGAATAGCTTTAAGCAATTTCTGCCATGCAGTCAATACCTGATTATGAAGAAGTATCTTTGTAAATGAGTAAAAATCTTTAATTGAAATCTGAAAGGACTTATTTATGATCTTTCTTCAATGGATAAATGTATATGAATTACTTGTAAACAAAGGCCTTCTAAAAGAAAACTAAATGACAGAAAAATCAGACACTTAAAGAAGTTAATTAGCATATTATCCACATCACAGATGCAGAAGAGTTTTAAGTCACCAACATGACTGCATGATGATTCTTCAAAGAAATTACTCTGAGAAGTAGTTTTCAGAGTTTGGCACCAGACTTTCATTCCTACAATATTTGCTTGTGTTGTATAGAGGATTAGGACTGAAGGAAGGGACTTTAGCATACTATTATATTTATTTATATTATAATGACATAATATCAGAATAACATATGTGTATAATCATTATATTTACCTACATAAAGCACATGAATCACAGCACTAGCAATATCTGTATGATAAATGTATTACTTTGACTTTCACCTAAAATTCCTTATGATTTGCTCACTATCTTCTCTTCTGAGACTGCAATATACTACAATTCAGGACAGCTTTTTAAAAAACTGCCAAACTGCCATTGTAACAAAAAACGTAGTCACCTTCTAAGATGGAGTTAAAAGTTTTTATTTTCAGAATGCAACCCATTTTTTTGGCTACAAACAATATTTTCAGCTACAACCTATACCCTGTTTTCAGAACAACACTAATTCAGAATTACTATTAATATCTTTTTTTAAGTCTATGCTGTGTATCAGTGAAATGTTTGTCCTTGTTTCTATGGCTGGTATATTAATAGTTTCATGCTTAATTGTAGAGGCACATGCCAGCTTTCATCCTATCTCATTTTCTTATCATTGGAGCCAGCATAGGTGATGCATAGGGGAGGCTCAGTGGGGCATTTGATTCCCCTGAGATTGGCTGCCACTGATACTGCCACCAGCTCCTGTGGACGCTGCCACCGCTCGCCACTCCGCCCCCTCTTCCCCCCCTTTGCCGCCAACACTGCCACAGCCACTTGCGGGTGGTCCCCGTTCGGCCAGCCCTTGCTACTGACGTCACCAAGGCCGCCTGCAGGCAATCGCCCTGCTCCCCACAGCCTCAGGAGGCACGAGTCATTCATGGGAGCCAGTGTCCTTTTTTCACATTGGTAGTGGGAATGGGCAAGTGCCTCATGTTCAGCTGACAGATGATGCAGAGAAGTTATTCCTGATCCATGCTATGGTTGCCATTTGCTAACCAGTGAGTGCTCAATACTAGTCTCTTACGTGATTTATGGACCCATTTTGAGGTTCTGGTCCTTTGCCAGCAAAGGCTTTTGAAGATCTTGTAGTGTGGCAAATGCAACTCATGGGAAATCTGCAAATGACAATCTTCAGTGAAACATTCCCAGTGCAAGGAGTTACTCAGGATAAGCTGATCTTGAAATACCATGTTTTAAAATTTTAACATTGCATGTTTTCTGAAAGATACGGGATCTTAAACCCTTTAGAATACTTCTGAAATGTATTGTAGTCCAAATCGTTGTGTGTAAATGACAATAGTTTCCCTTTAATTTTAGTCCTCTGTTTTTATTCTATGGGTCTGATTTTATACAGCATAACATTCTTTCAAAATGATAGCATAAACCGCAGCTTTTAATCTGGTATGAGTGCACATTTTAAATAAAAGCAGACAAGGTTCTTTGGGTAGGTATGTTATCTTTTATTAGACCAATAAAAAATGTTCTTTGCATGCTTTCAGGCACAAACACCCTTCTTCAGGCATAGGGAGAATCTGATGGGGTCTTGTGTTCTCTTGGATGGAATAGAAAGCAATATGCAAAATGCAGGTCTGTGAAAATGCAAATGGGTGGCAGTGAGGATCAGAGGGAATGGGAGACAATAGGTGAGAGACAGGTAGGTAGGGGAGGGGGGAATGCTGACCTGGTGATAGAATGTAGCTGGTAAATGCAGACAGGTTACCTGGGGTTATCAGCTGACAGGCAGGTTATAATGTGCCATAAATCCAATGTCTATATTTAGTCCATGATTTTGTGAGAAACATGCACCCACAGGAAATTGGGTATCCTTGTCTTTGATAGATTTCTGGTATGTGTTCATTCTGGTACACAGTTATTATTGGTTTCTCCTACATGTTTTCCATCAGGGCTTTTGGTACACTGGATGAGATGCATAATATTTCTGGAGGTGCAGGTGTAAGATCCAGGAATGCTGATGGTTCCGTTGTGGGGCATAGTTATTGTGGGAGTGGTAGAGATGTGTTGGCAGGTTTTACATTTCTTGTTTTGGCATTATCTGAATCTATCCGCTGTACTTTGGGCCATAGGAAGTTTGCTTCTGGTGATGAGGTTGGCAAGGTTCAGTGCTTGTTTAAAAGCTAGGGTGGGTGGTTCTGGAAAAATCTCTTTAAGAGTTGGGTCTTCTAGTATTGGTTGCAGTTGTTTGAGTATTTTCTGTATAGGTTCCAGGGAAGAATGGTATGTCATAACTAATGATGTGCAATTCATGGGAACTTTCTTTTTATACTGCAGCAGTTCCTTCCCTGGTATCATGCTGGTTCTGTGTAGATATGTATGTTGGTCTATGGGTTTCTTGTATATGGTGGTTTGTATGTTACCACTTTGGATATTGATCATAGTGTCTAAAAAGTGTCGTGGAAACACACACAGCATACTTTTGGGTCAGGTCAGCAGAAGCTTTTATTCAAATGAAACTACAGCTGTAGGGGGGACTCCAAAGTGACATGGATTTTTCAAGCACTTGGAAGGGGTTCCCCCCCAAGAGCAAAATCAGGAGGCTTATATACTTTTTAACAGTTGCTTACAACTCACGTGATTATATAGTGGCATTTGCTAGAAAAAAGCAGCTACAAACACTACCTCATTACTTCTTGGCTGTTATCAGGATGGGAACCATGGGGGAGACGAGGTTAGTTCACAAAGCAAGAAATGGGGGAGAATACTCCCTTCTTGCACCTGGAAATCAGAGTTGTACATACTTTTTTTCTATTATCTTCAAGGCCGCAGTGAGCGAAGCTGTTGCAGAGGAGTTACAAAGAACAAACACTTTCCCTTATCTGTTCATACAGAGCCAGCAATTCCCCACAAAGCTGTTATGTCATCTTATAACTCGTATGATCAAAGTTTAAGGCATTTATTTTTTTCTGATTCCACAGTCCCCCCTTTGAGACTATTTAGTTTCACTTTAGCCTTAAACTTCCATTCTCATAAGTCCCTCTATTTCATCATGCAGCCTTTCATGTTTTTTTTTCAGTCTGCTCACACTTTTGTAACACCATTATTCTAGACTCTGCTGTGTGTTTTCTTGCCTTGCTAAAGCTTCTTCTGCTGGCTTTCGCGCAGCAGAGGATCAGTTACACTAAGACATAAAACATTATCAGAACTATCAAGACAAGCAATATTTCATACAGGATTTTTTTGCCAAGGGTTCTTAAATTTGGGAACCAGGAGGTTAACTGAGACCACATTCCTTCCATATTCCATTGATTAATTTGGCAGAGTTTGACAACTTCTTTTTTAATAATCTCAGTTTGATTTTTAAGGGCACTAGAGGCATTAGGTATATATACACAGCATTCAGACTTTATCAGGGCACATATTCCTCCTTTACTGGCTAGTATATAGTCTAGAGCAAGTCTATTTTGCAACGTTATTTGTCTCATTCCATTCATTTCTTTACTTATTTCACAGAACCCAATGGCAGTGGCATTGGCTATTTTTTTCTAAGGATACTGCAACCTTCTGTATTTCAGACATAGCTAAGCCTGCCCCGTAATTGGGGAACATTATACCCCCAAATCTATGGTTTTCAGTAATTTTGCGAACACTGCGAATTTTTCCTTTTGGCAAATGTGATCTAATTGTGAAAGCGGGGTATGTGGCAGAAACATAGCACATTTCTTCCCACCTCCCTTGGGTGATACCAAGGTACTCTAGTATGATGTATAAGGATATCAGTGCCATCTTAGAGACAGGAGGGACAAAAAATTTCAACAACAAACATAAGCAGCACCAGTAAGAAAAAGAACACTACCAGCCAAACCCAGGATGTCAGCCAAAGTCTTTCTTCGTCCTCTGGGCTCAGGTTACCTAAAGGACTGATAAGGTTGGCTCTTGGTCTTGGTCGAGGTGGTGATTTTCCGAATGGGAGCATTCACTTTCTTCGAGGCCGGAGATGATATCTTCGTTCTTCAACTGATGAATCTGGCTAGGCTGTGGTGTTGGGTTCAGGGGAGAGGTTACTAGCACTTGCACCCTCATGGTCCTCACTTGCCTGAGTGAGGTCCTGAGGGTCTTTCTCCTTGGCCTTAGGGAAAGGTCTCAACCTTGGTTGGAATTCAGCTGCTTCGGGGTCCAACGGAGGTGATACCTTCTTGCAGTGCGATGCGTGAGTCCACGTTTGGTGACCTTGGCAACGAACAGCAGTATTAGTGGTCAGAAGTACCTGGAAAGGTTGCTTTCATCTGGGTTGAAGTGCGTTTTTCCGTTGATAGACCTTTACGTAGACTCAATCTCCTGGTTTGAGGTTGTGACAGGGAATATTCGGTGGTTGAGGTAAGGCTTCTTGGACCTGTGAATGAACTGACGTGGCATACTTCATTAATGCCTTGCAATAATTTAGTACAGTTTCATCAGTTAATTGTAGGTCTGTTTGGTGTGGGGCAACAGGTGGTGTGGCTGGCATCCTCATGGGTCGTGCCATGAGTATTTCATAAGGGGTTAGGCCATGTTTTCTGTTAACAGTGTTCCTAATGTGCATAAGAGCAATGGGCAACGCATCAGGCCATTTGAGGCCTGTTTCAGCACAAATTTTCGAAATGTGCGTTTTAAAATCAGAGTTTTTACGTTCTACAGCACCACTTGATTGTGGATGATAACTACAGTGTAGGTGTTGCTGTATGTTGAGTGCTTGGCAGATTTTTTTACTATCTGTTCTGTGAAATGGGTGCCTCTATCGCTATCTATTGTGAGGGGCAGTCTGAATCTAGGGATGAATTCTTTGAGCAATTTCTTTGCTACAGTGATGGAATCAGCATGTACGCATGGGTAGGCTTCTACCCATCCAGCGAACACATCAATAATAACAAGAATGTACTCATAAGAACAGCACTTAGGTAGCTTCACAAAATCAATTTGCAGATTTACAAATGGTCCCCATGGAGGGGAATGGGCTGCGGGTGTCGTTTTTACCCGTCGCCCAATGTTGTGAGCTAAACAGATGGGACAGGAGCTACAGTACTGTTGTGCCATGGAAGGAAAATTTGGGGCAAACTAATCTTTTTGTACTGCAGCAACCGTGTCCCCCTTACTTGTATGGGCTACTAAATGAGTCAGACGAGCAAGATATGGCAAAAGCTCTCTAGGTGCCACCAGGCGGCCATCCGGGGAGCTCCAGAGAGAGTCGGGGTGCAATGAACATCCTGCATGCAGCCAGTCATCCTTTTCCTTTTTTGGGGCCTGATTTTGAAGAAGGGCCAGACTTGAAAAGCTAGCCAAAGGAGACTGGTCTGCTGAAAAACAAACAAGAACAGAGTAAGGAGCCTATGGGCCAGAAGGGGCCATGTTTCTGGCAGAACGGTCTGTCAGCTCATTTCCTTGTGTGACATCATCAAAGGGTTTCTCATGAGCTTTACATTTAACAATAGCAATAGCAGAAGGCAATTGAACAGCTTCTAAGAGTGCTTTTACATAACAACCATGACTGATTTGGGTCCGTGATGAAGTGAGGAACTCTCTTTGTTTCCAGATTTGTCCAAAATCATGGACAACACCAAAAGCATGCTTAGAGTCAGTATAAATGGTTGTGGTTTGATTTTTTGCAAGAATGCAAGCACGTATTAAAGCAATGAGTTTAGCAATTTGAGCAGAACGAGCTTGGGGTAAAGAATAGGCTTTTAAAACAGCATACTGAGTGCATACTGCTTATCCTGCAACTAAATTACCTGCATCATTTTTAAGACAGGAACCATCAACAAACAAAACAAGGTCAGAGTTTGGGATAGGAATGTCCTTGAGGTCAGTTCAAGGGGTTAACAATTGAGCTGTGACAGACAGGCAATCATGAGGCTCACCATCAGAAGCGATTGGCAGAAGTGATGCAGGATTTAGAATTGAACAGCGATTTAAGGTTACATTTGCAGCTGACAGTAGAAGTTTCTCATATTTAGTAAGACGGGAATTGGAAATGTGCTGAGTTTTGCCCTTGAGGAGACGGGCCATCACAGCGTGTGGAACTGCAACGGTTAAAGAGTGTCTCAAAACTAGAGTATCTGCCTTTTCAACCAACAAGGCAGCAGCTGAACAGGGATAGAGAAAAAAGCAGAACAAAGGTCCACTACTGTGAAATATGTAGCATCTAAAGGGATACAGGAAAGAGTAGTGGCAGGGTTAGGGATCATGGGGAAAGCGGGTAAGACAGCAGCATTTACAGCTCGAAGGTCTTGCACAAAGCGATAAGTATCTTTACCAGATTTCTTGACAGGTAGGATAGGTGTGTTACAAGGGGAGTGTGTTGGGACAATAATCCCTTGCTCAAGGAGTGAGGAAATGACAGGCTTGATCCCTTCCTCAGCTTCCTTTGAGATGGGGTACTGCGGGACATGAGGAAGTGGCTTGGCAGGGTTCAGGGTGATATGCACTGGTTCAGCACTCAGCATGTGCCCCACTTCATTTGCATGGGTGGACCATAGCTGTGGAGGTACTCGTGCCAACAGTTCCTCTTGCAAGTAGGAAGTGTCAGGATCAGAGTACTCCTGGGTTAGCAGAGACACAAGCTCGGTTTCCCTATGTTCCGGTACCTCAAGGTAAACACCATCTGGGCTACAATAAATCATGCATCCCAGTTTACACAGCAAATCCTTTCCAAGCGGGTTGACAGGTGCACAGGGGCTAAGAAGAAAGGCATGATTTTCAGACAAAGGGCCAATAGAAATGGAGACAGGTTCAGAGACGGGATGTGGGATAGGTTGTCTGCCTATACTGACAGCATTTACAGTTTCAGGAGAATGAGGTAGGAAAGGAAATTCAATAGCCTTTAGCATGGAGCGGGAAGCTCCGGTATCAACAAGACAGGAGACAGGTTTACCAGAAATAAGGCATTCAACAAATGGACCAGATTGGTCAGTAGCAAGCAAAGGAGCGATGATGTTACTGTCCCTCAGGCTGTCCTATTCAACACTGGGGAAACTGACAGGAAGAGGAGGTGGGGGCTGGGTCCTTGGCCGGGGCGGTTGGGGCATTCTGATTTCCATTGTCCTTCTTGCTTGCAATAATGACATTGGTTCCCATAGCCTGGGTTTTGTGGGCCCGAGGATTTATCTCTTCCCCTGAATCTACCCGGGCCTCCCCTTCCCTGTCCACGTCCCCTTCCTCTACCTGGGCTCTGCAACTGAGAAATCTGTAAGGCCATTAACTTAAGCTTGGCATTGTCTTTGGACCGTTCCAATTTGTTATGAAAATGGTTAGCTGCAGCAAAGACTTCAGTCAAATCTTTAGTTTCCCAGCCAATAATTACTGTTTGAATTTTCTCAGCAATTTTAGGGCTAAGTCCCTGGACGACTGCTGCCACTATTGCTTGTTTAGCATTTCCGACTGAGTCATCCATTCCTGAATATCGTTCAAATGCCTGTTTGAATCATTCCAAATAGTCACTGGGGTGTTCATTTTTGTTTTGTTTACAGGTATTTATTTTGGTCCAGTCTGCCTTTTTCAGGCAAATTGTGAGAACTGCTCAAACCAAAGCATTTCTCTTGTCAATAAAGTCTTGGCCAGTCCCTGGGTTTTGATCTGGCCAAGTACAGGCAGTGTACAGACGCAGCATAGTTTCCTCAGGCAAAATGGATCGCATGAGCTGATTAATGTCAGCCCATGTTGGATTATAACAATTTATAACAGTCTGCAATTCTTCCTGAGATTTTTCTGGGTCTTTTCTGATTTTTGGGAATTTTTGAGTTAAATTGTAGAGATCACCTGGAGTCCAGGGTGCATGCACAGTTACTATATTTTATCCATCGGTGCCAATGCCTGGCATTTGTCTTAGGGGGTAAACTTGCGCAGCTCGGGATCTAAGATTGATGGGAGATCTTTCCATGCCAATTCCCATTCTTCTAAATACACCTGTGGTGGGTTGTGACCCAGGAGTAAATTGCCACACTGGTGATGATTGAGTGGCAGATATGGTGGATGAGTCTGGACTATTAAGCTCCATGAATGAGTTTACCAAAGGAGCTTCAGCTAATGGGTTACTAGCCTGGGCTGCAGCCTGATGTTGAACCGGTTGTTGCTGATGTGGGAGTCCCAGGAGAGCAGGGTTCAAACAAAAGTCAAGGATATCCTCTGCTGGCTCTGGCGGTGGGGGCGCCCTGGGCAATGCTGGATATATCGGAGCGGCGGCTGGTGTGTAATTTGGGGGAGCAGCCAATTTCTCCCGAGCAGTTTTTAACTGCTGTTTTAATTTTTCTTGAGAGTCTTTTAGACTTCTAGTTTGAGATTTTGTCTGCCTTTTGGACATCTCATCATACCAATAAAAGAACGCGTCCCACTGGTTTCATGGTGTTTTGGATCCACGGGACTCTAAAGCCCCTCTCAGGGTGCACTATTTTATCCTGATCAAATGTTCCTTCCTGTGGAAATTGCTTCACGGGATCAGCCTTAGTATACCAGTTCCACTTATCCAGATACTTGCAAGCCTTGGGAGAATAGTGTGTGTACATAAAGTATGCCAGAGTCCCCTTAGGGGGGACTGGAACTTGTTTTGACTGACCTGTTCCCATTTTTAGTCACACGGGGAGAGGTAGGATAGGCTTATTTAGGATGTCTGGGCTGCTCGGTGCCTTGCCCCACGGTATTTTCACCGCCCAGACAAAAGGCTTCTGACCTGACACCGGCTCATAAAATGGAAATGGGGAGGGAAACACAAAAGGGATCCTTTCACTTCTGTTTTGGCAGAAGCTACTGGGACAAAGGGTTTGGAAAAGACAAACTCACTCTGAAGCCCTGTCCACTGGGTCGTGAGGTTCCAGTTGGGCCCCCTTGCTTTCAAAACTGCCCTGTCAGGCAGAATTGGGGCGGCTGAACCCAACCGTAGTCCCAGACCTGGTCAGTGGCTCATATTTCTAAATACACACACACACATCCATTCAGTCAGCCAGACCCCCTCCCACATTGCCTCGGTTAACTAAGTGCGAGCCTAATGTGCTGTTGGATGGAGGTGATTCAGACAGATTCTCCCTGAACAGAACGTACGTTACCAGACAGGATTACTAGACAGAAAAATTTAGCCGGCAGTAAGGTTCTAAACTGACCTGTTTTAACAAGGTTCAGATCCAGTTACCACGGCCAAGTTGGGAGCCTACAGGCAGCCCTCCTCTGACACCCCAATAGAGATTCTGAATTAGGTCTCTTACCTGTCAAGTTTGGCACCTCGGGGTTCAGGGGCGGGGGGGCAGTCCACAGTCCTCCTCCTTCAACTTGTGTTCTGGATCCGAGTCGCGGCACTAGGAATTGTCGTGGAAACACACACAGCATACTTTTGGGTTAGGTCAGCAGAAGCTTTTATTCAAATGAAACTACAGCTGTAGGGGGGACTCCAAAGTGACATGGATTTCTCAAGCACTTGGAAGGGGTTCCCCCCCAAGAGCAAAATCAGGAGGCTTATATACTTTTTAACAGTTGCTTACAACTCACGTGATTATATAGTGGCATTTGCTAGAAAAAAGCAGCTACAAACACTACCTCATTACTTCTTGGCTGTTATCAGAATGGGAACCATGGGGGAGGCGAGGTTAGTTCACAAAGCGAGAAATAGGGGAAAACACTCCCTTCTTGCACCTGGAAATCAGAGTTGTACATACTTTTTCTCTACTATCTTCAAGGCTGCGGTGAGCGAAGCTGTTGCAGAGGAGTTACAAAGAACACTTTCCCTTATCTGTTCATACAGAGCCAGCAATTCCCCACAAAGCTATTATGTCATCTTATAACTCGTATGATCAAAGTTTAAGGCATTTATTTTTTTCTGATTCCACAAAAGGAAATGTTGGTGCTGGAGTATTCAAGAGATAGTCTAATGGAGGTGATGATGATTGAATCTGTAATGGAAATCGATTAGAGACTCTGGGTTTTCTGTCCAAGTGATGAAGTGTCATCTGTATAGCATGGTTTTGATGGTGCAGTTCTTGTGGACAGCAATGCTGCTGTTCTGCCAGGGGGCCATAAAAAGGTTGGCATATTGTGGGGCCATTCTGGTGGCCATAGCTTTCCCCATGGTCTAGAGGAAGTGTTGGTTATCGAAAGCGACAAAACTCTGTCTTTGGGTGACAAGAGGTTTTAGGATGAATTCCTAAAAAGAGGTTTTAGAATGGATGAAACCTGATCTTTCCTCATTTAGGGTTCCATGGTTGGATATTATAGGTCTGCCTAGGTTTCCTTGTTTGTGGGGCTTAGAGAGCATGTAAAAAGTCCCTGGATTGAGGTGGGGTGGTGGGGATCAAGTTTTGTAGTTTGTCTTGCAGTTCAGATGGAAATGATGTGATGGTGGTTGTGGCAGTGCAACTGACTCAGCCTGCTACTTTAAGGGCTGAGTCAGGCAGCCAGAAGGTTAAAACACATTTTAAAACACAGGCCAGCTGTATTAGCACAGCATTTTGCTGCTGGCAGTGTGGCACAGAGATTACTTGGCTGATCTGCTGTATGAAACATCTGGCAGGTAAGAGCAGGAGGCTCCTGGTCCTGGGCATGACCTAAAACTGCACCCTGCTGAGGAAGGGTGGTGTGGTGGGGCTTCCTGTGGCGAGGGAGTCCCAAAGAAATGCCGGGCCAGTTACCTCCCTGGTGAAAGACAGAGAAGGGCCCCTTTATAACCTTATATGAAACTGGATGCCTTTATGTCCTCTATTTTTCTCTTGAAGGACATAAAGGCGTCTAGTTTTGTATCAACAGAGGACAGAGTAGCAGAAAATCAGAATGTCCTCTATGATGGCCACCCTGGAGGGGCATGGAGCCTAATGAGAGGCAAGAAGCCCAGAGGCTAGGAGCTTTGATGGTGTCGGGCAAGGAGTCCCAGAATGAGTGAGGGGCACTGAGCCCATTGAGTGTGGCCAAAGTTAGGTGCTGGAAGTATGATAACATCTTGGAATCTATCTGTGAGACATGGGCCACTGTGTAGGGGAAGTTCAGAAGAGTGGATAGCGCCCCCTGACATTGGGGCATGTAATGGGTAGTCTCCTGCATTTTCCACCAGTTATGGGAACAGCAAAGTCATGGCAGGAAAGACTGGGCAGACTGCCCCATAGATACAGGTGTGTGGGCTGATTTAAGGCTCGGCCCTGAGCTTGCCCCCTGTCACAGTGGTTTTGAGTTTTAAGGTGAAATAGGGAGTTGGGTCTTCCTCTAGTGTTTCATAGTAAGTGGTGTCAGAGAGCTGTCTGTTGGCTTCTTTTATGTAGTCTACACGGTTAAAGATAACTGTTGCTCCTCTTTTAGTATTATTTGGTGGTTGGATCTTAGAAATTCTATGGCCCTTCTCTCTGAAAGGGAGAGGTTGTTAGGGTGGTGTTTGTTGTTGATTATTTCATTGTTCATTCTTTCATTGAAGCAGTCAATATAGTGGTTGAAGCTTGAATTTCATCCACTGTGAGGTATCCAGTCTGATGGTTTTTTTGAATTTTTTGGTATTAATTTTTTCCTTGACGTTGTCACAGGATGAAGTGTTGTAGAAAGTGGATTTGTTTTGGTTGTGGAAAGATTCCTTGAGGCAGGTGTTGAAAAATTCTTCTAGTTCTCCACATTTTAGTATCTTATTACAGTATTTTTCCAGGTAGAAATTAAAGCCTTTATAGAGGACAGATTTTTTCAACTTTGGTAAGTGTGTACGTGGAGAGATTGATAGTATTTGAAGGTTTACTGGTTTCTTCAGTTAAATCAGGTATGAGGTGGAAATATTGTACGGTATTGGTGTTGTCTCTCTGCTGGTTGTTTAGTGACTGGGGAAGTTGTTCCTGTAGCAATTGGTTCCATTTCTTCTTTTTATGTAGGATGAATGTTGTAAAAAAATCTTAGTCTATTTGTATACATTGTATATGGTTTGGGAAGATGTTTTAAATAAAATTATCTTAATTTTTTTCATAGGGCAGACCATTCCAGAGAGGAGAGGGTTGGATGCAGTAAATCTAGAGCCATTTCAGTATGAAGTGGGGACCATTCCAGCAGAATGGGAAGGTAATTTTTGTATTTTTTCTTCTAATATAATTTTCACAATACAAAATGTTGAAGAGAAATCAAATGGATTAACTGACTACATGTATGCCTTGTCTTTCCTCAGATGTTTTCATTTTAAGGAATAAAGATTTATTTAACCAGATACAGTTATATGGAATTTAAAATATAGCTTGCATGACCATGACTGATTTTCCCTGATCAAATGCAAAAATGTTTGAGTGAGTGAGGGATCTGATCAAGTGATCCTGGAAAGAAAGTATGTGGTCGGTATGTCTTCGCTGAAGAGTTTACTTGTGTGATCAATATCTTAACCTAATTTAGATGTGAACCGGCATACTTGTGTTTACTGGTATAAAGCTGAGTGCAAGTTTTAAGACGGGGTCAGCAGCTTTTTCTGGTGAGGGGGCCAAAATGACCCAATGTGCATCAGAGGTAGGCAGGCAGTAGGATCCAGCCATTGTTGCCACTTCTCCCCATCGCTCAGCAACAGCACGGTAAGTCGAAAGCCCTCTTCTGCCAGATCCCATGTTGCTGAGTGGCAAAGCATGAAAAGAAATCCCCCTCAGCCAGAGCCCCAGGCAGCTGACTGGCACAACGCAGGGGGATCCCCCTGCCACCAAATGCTGCTGAAGCCATGGCTCTGCAGGCTGGATTCAAAAGCTCTGTGGGCCACAGGTTGCTGACCCTTGTTTTAAGATGTATGGGACAGTCCATGGGTCTTTGTGCTGCAGTAAATTGACTCATTTTGATTGTTTACCAATGAATTGTCTGCCCTTCTGAGCACACAGGGATTATTCTGGTGATATCCCAGAAGACTGTGGGATAGCCTGTGTCTCTGTTACCATTCTGACCAGAAACAGCATTCTGAATTTACCCTGTAACTCGGGATTCACAAACTAGCTCAGGTGGAAACTACTACCAAATACATCACAGGTTTCTGCATACTGACAGAAATCAAACTAAGGGTGACACTTGAATAAGACTCAGTTGGCTCTGCAGAACTTCCTTGTAGGTATGGTTACACAGCAAGATTTCTTTTAGGCTAAGGATAGGCAGTTAGTTCTAATGTAGACTAACCTGAGATAAAAACCGAGTGTACGTGTGGTTAGCTTGCCTCTCAGAGCACAACTCACCTGCCATGCTAAATCTGGATCATGGGGCTCCTCCGTGGCAGGATCCAGACTGTAAGGAGCCTCTTGGGCAGAATCCAGACTTAGCAACAGGATGAGCAGTGGTATAGGGCTTAATACAGCTATTGCTCAGCCTTCCACTCCCCCCAGCTGCAGACATGCATTCCCACTGGGTCTCTGTAGCAGGGAGTTTGGCAGCAGACCATGCTCCCAAATTCTCAGCTCCTCTAGGAGCCCCATGGGCTGGGTGAAACATCGCTGCAGGTGAGATCTGGCCCACAAGCAGTATTCTTGATGCCCCTGGTTTATAGCATAAGTTCATCTTTGAGGATGGCTCTCACGCAGTCTCTGCAGTGAGAAAGCAGCTGAAGTCTAGGGAGTGAAGTTTTTCAAAGTTTGTACCAATTATTGAGAGAAAAATATCAAAGTTAGAATTACAGGTTTACTTAGCATAAGTGCATATTTCCATGTATACCTCTCTGTTTATCATTCTTATCACACTAGGAGCTTGCTAGAGTTAGACTGTTGTTAGAATTAATGCATTGTTCCAGACAGCCTGGATTATAGATTCCAGTGGCTGATTTGAAATGTCTTTGTAATGATAGTACTTGACCTCCTTGTGCTCAGTTTGTGGCATGCTATCCAGGGAATGGAAGACACAGTTTTATTTTTGCAGGCTTTGGTATGTAGTTTAAGATCCTGTTAACGTTTGTCCATGTTTTTCCCACTCCTGACATATGATGGTTAAGATTTCCTGAAAATTGAGACAGCATGCTTGAGAATGCCTGAGTAGAAGACAACTGCAGTAATTGCCCCTGTGACTTATGAGCTCTCTCCAATCCTTGCTATGCTGTTTAGTCAGCAGGGGATGTCAAATCTTCTTCTGTATGGATAGCTGGGATTCTACCGGTATTCTGGGACAGTTGTTCCCTGCTCTTGGCAGGGGTGTCCAGCAGACTAACATTATTTTGCTCTTCCCCAGCCTACAATCAATTCTGGTAACAGACACTTACTTACCTGACTGCTTTCAGCTTTGCCATCAGTCTCCAAACCTTTTTCTTTTTTTTAATTAAACATTAAATTCTTATGGTGTGTCTGTGAGTTGGCAATATACCTATGTACAATTTCTGGACAGGCCACTGATGAAGACTAGGCAAAGATAAATCAGCAGGATAAAAGTATAAATTTGTGGCATTATTAGAATGCAGAATATAATAGACATTTTTTTTCCATCAACAAATCCTAATATTCTTCCATTCCATAGGTATGACCTTCCACTTCCCAGGACCATGGTGTAAACCTCCATATTACTTGCCTTTAAGCTTTGCCTGCCACAGCACTAGCAGCTGACTTTCCATGGTAGCCTGGTTAGTCACAAACCTGCAGCATTGTGGCTTCTAGCTAGAACCATAGGGTTGGAAGGGAGTTCAAAAATCTTCTTGTCCTGCACAAATGCTGGATGTGCTATTCCTAACTCACTCTTGTCAGATGCTTATTCAGCCTCTTGAAAACTTCCACTGAAGGAGAATTCCACAACTTCCCTGGGCAGCTTGTTCTGTTGTCCGGTTTTTCTGACAGTAAAAGAAATGATCCCTCAGATTTAGTCTAAATCTGTTTTGTTACATTTTAAACCTATTGCTTTGTGTCCTGCCCTCTGCAGTGAGGAGAGTAATCATTCATCATTACGCCAGCTTTTCAAATATCTCATAAGGTTTGGCATATCCTGCTTTAACTTCCTTTTCTCCAAACTAAATGCATTTGGTTCTCTTAACCTCTCCTCATATAACTTGTCACTTACCTCTGGATCCTCTTCAAGTTTCTCCACATCCTTGTTTAAAGTACAGTGCATAGAATGCTCTAGGTGAGGCCTAACCAGCGCTGAGTAGATCAGTACAGTCACCTGCTATATTGTTTTTAAAGTAGTTCAATATTGCATTTGCCCTTTTTGCTGCTGCATCATATTGCTGACTCATATTAAGTCTGTGGTCCACCAGACCTCCAGATCCTTCTCAGCCACATTGCTGCCTAGCTAGTTATGTTTATTTTGTATTTGTAAAACCATGGTGAGGTTTTAATTCAAAAGGATCTAGGTAGATTGGAGAACTGAGCTAGAGACAATAAAATAAAATGCAGCAAATTAAATCTAATATGCTATACCTGGAGAAGAAAGAATTAAAACCTCTCCTGATTTTTTCAATTTGATTTATAAATTTGATCAGGAAGCCCCAATCAGTCATATCAACCTGTTTTTATATGGCCTCCTTTATTTAGGTATCCTGGTGCTGAAGGTGTAAGGCAAGTTCGTCACATAGCTCCATGAAGCTCTGCGTGATCCAGAACCCATCTTTCTGTACTATTTGGGCTTTATCCTGGGTCTGACATCATTTAAAATCTTCATTAATGATTTGGGATTAAATGCATGCTTAGCAGATCTGCAAATTACACCAAATTGGGTAGAGTTGCACACACTTTGGAAGGTAGGAATAGGTGTCAGAATGACCTGGACAAACTGGAGAAGTAGTCCTCAATTAAGCAGATGAGATTCAACAAGGACAAGTGCAAAGTCCTGCACTTGGGATTAAATAATTGCATGCACAAATACAGACTGGAGAATGACTGGTTAACCTGAAATACTGCAGAGAAGGATCTGGGGGTTATGGTAGACCATAAGCTAAGTATGAGCCAACAGCGTGCTGGATTGTATTAACAGGAGTGTCTTGCAAATAAAAGAAGTGATTCTTCCACTCTTATTTGGTACTGGTAATACCTCACCTGTACCTGATAACAGGCTTCAAATGCCTGAAGAGGGTGGAGATGGGCTTTCCTCTGTGGCTGTAGGGGACAGGATTTAGGAGCAATAGTCTCAAGCTTCAGCAGAGGAAGTTTAGGTTGGAGGTGAGGAAGTCGAGTCTGACCATGAGGGTTGTTGAGCATCAGAACAAGCTACCTAGCGAAGTTGTGGAATCTTTATCTCTGGAAGTTTTCAAGAGGACAGCCAGACACTTGGCTGGGATGATTTAGCCAGGGCCGATTCTTCCTTTAGCATTTAGTAGGACTGGATTAGATGACCTTGTGAAATTCTTTCCATCCCTACTTTCTTATGATACTCTGTAGGAAATCTGCAGTGACTGTGGCACACAACAAATGATTCTGCTCTGCCGTGAATGAGCTCCCATCTGCAATCTGCTTCCACCTTCCATTGGCTTAAACTGCTGCTGAAATACTCCCATCCTCTCCAATAACCACTCTCTGCAGTCACAAGCGGGAATAGCTCATTCAGCTGCACTGGATCCATGACTTCACTCAAGCTGGAATGGGCAGAAGTGAGGAGCATGCAGAGCCAGATGTGCTTCAGCTAAATGTGTTTGCAGGTTAATAGCATTTCCACACAAGGAAATGAGACAGGTTCGCCTACAGCGTGCTATGGAGTGCTTTAAGTTAGTGATATATTAAGAACCCTAGGATATATCCCCAGAAATTCTACTGCCAACAACTGTAACTACAATGCCAGTATGGACACAGGTAAGCAGGGTATAGGGCATAACATGAAAAATGCAGTGCAAATGCTCTCGGGCAGTGTGACAAGCCTGGCTGTACCTAACTTGAAACAGGGACGGATTCAGGTACACTGAAGTGATCTCATTATCCTGTGCAGTGTGGATGTACCCAGAGAGATAGCTTCCAGACATATGGGATACATTAGTACACAGAGGAAGTTTATCTGGATTTCAAGCTTGAGGAAGAAAACACATGTGGCCAGCCACATTTATTAGCTACATTTACATTTTTAATACCACACTTGCTCATCCTTGTAATTACCATATTTTTTCTTTGTGACTATGGCAGCATTGAATTGGAAGGATTTGTGAGGGAAAGGAAAATAATAAAAAAGAGACTTACCTATTCATTTTTTTAAAGTACAGAGCTTTTCAGGGAATGGGAAGAAAAGGTTCATATTGCTTTGTTCCCCATCCATTATTGAAGCAGAATAGGTGTTTAATGCATGTTGTTGTTTATGACAGATAAAGCACAGAAATTCTAGCATCCTGAAATGTAAAGAACAATTCTGGTTTTTCAGTGCTTTGTTGATAAACATATTGACAGTTGACATGCTACATTATGGATATTTGAAGGTTAAAATAAATGGAAAGAGCCACGACCTAGCTTGTCCAACATAAGAATAGGAGGCATTGGTCACAGCAGGATTGCCATGGTTTTGCTATACTTCAGTGGCAAGATTTGGGAACCCCCTGCAGGAAGCTATGGAGTTCAGTTCCTTGCTATCTTCCTGAGAAACTGAACTTCATTATTTCATATTTAGGATTTGGTTGTAAAGTGGGGGAGGCCTAGATAGGCCTGGTAGAGCCACCACTGTATAGATGCAAGCTATCTTCACTACAGATGACAACACGAAAGCTAGTGATTTCCTGAAACAGTGTGTCAGGTGAGGGCCCCTGCCTTAGGCACAGCCTTCAATCAGTACTGCTTGGGGATTCCCTACTACTGTTTCCCCTGCTTTACTCCTTGATGTGGCAGTAGAAGGGGAGAAACTCACAAAAATTTATCTCTGAGCTCTGCTCCTGGCCTCTAAGGTTGTTTGTATACATGCTCCTGAAATGGGGGTGGGGCACTTTAATAGAGTGGCTCCAAGAGTCATCATTGAATGAGCTTCAGAAAAATTACCTCTGCCACCATTTTGAAGTGCAGGGATGCTGATATCCGAGACACTGGAGCATGGTAGTTGCCATGCTCCAGCAAATTTAAATAACTGAGTCTGCTCTGACATGTTGTAATTACAGTGCATCAGAGCAGCCTCCCTGCTTGTGTATAGGCACCTTAAAGGTTTGGGAGTCCGCCAGAAAAAAAGACGTTCCCATCCCTGCCAGTGCAAGAGAGAAAACCCTGTGGGTGTGGCAGTAGGGGTCTCCGTGCAAAGTAAAGGGTGAGGTGTGGTTGTGAGAAGCTCTCTAGAGTAACAAGTTTAGGAGTTAAAATAAACCAGACATTTCACGTTCTGGAAGCTGTTGTTGCTTGCCTTCTGTGTATAGACAGAACTTGATTATACCCAGGCCAGCACTTCATGCTTTTTCTTCTTATGGCTTCTTACAAACTTACATTTTAAAACAAAAGTGAAGATTCTTGTGTAAGTACATGACTTATCACAGGAGCTGGGACCTTGGGCACATGTTTAGCATAGCTGGGCCTTAATCTGGCCCTGAGATAAGATTTTGCCTCTTGCCCCCTCTCAGAGACTCTGCCTCAAGCCCTGAATCAGGGATGGGGCCTGCCATAAACAAACATGGCATGTGATTGGAAAAAAAACTTTAGAAAATGTATTGGCAGTTCAAAGTTCTGTTAGCCGTTTTTAACCATTCATTGCACCATCGATATCCACTTCAGACAAAGTGAGGACAACTTCAGTTTCTTTCGTTTATTAACATATGCATGACTTGGACTTTTGGCAAGATGCAAGAACTTTGCTCAACCTAGGCAAGATGCAAAGTCTGCAGCGCTAAGAGAGGTCATTCAGTTTCACAGATGAATCTGATATTTTACTTTTTCCTCCCCAATTCAGAATAAAAATGATAAATATTTAAATTATCTTTAAAAAAAAATGATGGAGCCACCAACCATGGAAATTTTTAGGGACCCTATCATGAGAGCAGGTGGACTACTAAGGAGTTGGGCAAAAGAATCGCACAGGTGTGAAAATCTTACTGGCAGGCATGGTTCCATTGGACCCCTGCCTAGGTTCTGTCGGGCCTTCATCAAAATAAGGATCTGCTAAACGTTATCATTTCAACAAATTGGTAAAGTCCAGTGGAAAAAACATGTTGGGATTTTTCTGGCCAGCAGTATTAGGGAAGCCAGCAGAATTAACTGTTTGACCTGTTGTGTAATATTAAAAGGGAAAAGTTATGTTCAAATAATCCTTTCAGTTATCATATGAAGTTTATAAATCTATTTTAGGAGATAGCTTAATGGTTAATAACTGTGTTTAAATACACTGTGAAATATTTAAGGGTAAAATGACAGAAATGAACAATCAGCATTTTAATACTTTTTACCTCTGTGGAGAAACTATCCCTGCCGGCAGCTCACCAGGCTTCTCTAAACCTGCAGGTCAGGTCCTGACTTGTGGTTTTAAAAGGCTGTTACAACACTTTATTCTGTGTTTACTGCATTAAAGATTTTCTTCTCCTTCTAAACTCTCATTCAAAGACAAACATCCAGTATCTCACCTTGTCTTCCTATAAGGAGGTGATACCTGGAAAAAAGGGAACTCAGAGACGAAATGAGTAGCAATGCAGCAGTGAGTTGCACACTTTTCATAAGTGCTAACATTTCACAGACTGGCACACCTATTAATTTACTTCTAAGTATAGGATAGTCTGCTTTTCCAGACTACAGAGTGGAGCTTCATGAGCAGTTGCTAAAATTCTCAAGGGTGAAATGTCACTCTTGCAAACTTTCTCTGCAGATCCTCTCCTGAAGATTTAGGACTCATTCTCTCATCTGTTCAAATCCAGGCTTATACAAATGTAGTTGTAATGTCCCTTAGCACCTTTGTAAAACTGAGATTTGCTTGATATTGCAGAGGTAAAATTGTAATTCGCTCCCTCCATGTTCCCTAGTATTAGTTATGTTACAAACACAGAGCTAAATTGTGCTATGAAACAAAGCCTTTTTTGTATTTTCCTTTTATACTATGGCTTTGATTCATTTATATTAGCAGCAAAATAATCCATGTCCACAATATAAACATAGATAAGGTTTTTTGTGTAGATCAAGTTTTCCTATATTATATTACACTTTCCTTTGTCAAGGTAGTAGCTTGTGAGTGCATACAGCTGATAAACCTTTTTTGTAATTTTAATTCTGACTGGACACCTACTGTATTGGCTGATAGAATGTCTCGTTTACCACCTCAGCTCTTGTCAACAGTACTCCTGAAAGGATATCAGTCATTTTCAGTACCTATGGAGATTCAGAGGATCGCATGCCTCATGCAGCATTCTGCTGCTTCATTACTCGAGTCTTTTTTTCTTTTAAACTGGTAACATTTAGTGATTAATGGGAGTCTTAATTTGCATGCTCACTTTTACGCTCATTACAGTGCGTTATGTGCCAGTAGGAGTCTTAAAGTTCAATGAAAATCTCATGCATACTAATGAGAGAATGCAAATTAGCTCTGATGAAAGAATGCCAGGGTCTCAAGGTATGAAATGTCCAGTTATCTTGCAAAATTCCTCTCAGACAAAAGTAGCATTATAATGAGTATAGAGTACAGAAAGTATCATAATTAGCAGACACATAATTGGCCTATTTGAAATTCAGGCAATCTTTTAATTTTCAAATGCTTTGTGAAAAAGCTTTCACGTTTTGGTTGCAATCCATGCATGCATGTACATACTCCTTCAATTTTTCTGATTGAAATTGTCTTGGCTGACAGTGTATGAAGATATTTTGCTTTGGTGGCATAGAGAAGGGTAGATTTCTTTTCCAAATAAACCTTCAATTGGATGCACTTTTCAGTGAGGAGAGAGACAGAGAACAGACATAATACCAGTAACACATCCTAAAGCAGTGTGGGCCAACCTTTTTGGTAGGCATGCTACAAATTAGCCCTGCACCCTCTCCAAGTACCATTCCAATCCCTTTCTCCTACCCAATCTGCTGCTCTGTTTTCTGCTCCCTGCTCTATCTCTAACCAAGAGGTTGCTTTCCTTCCTGCCATGTGCTCTTTGCCTGATCCGATGCTCTGCTTTTTGCTCCCTGACTTTTATGCTGCTCTGATGCCTGTCTCCTCCCCAGTCTGGTGCATGCCACACACACAGGCTACCTGTGCCACATTGTGGCATGCATGCCATAGGTTGGCCAACCCTGTCCTTAAACAACCATTTTATTTGTTCTCATTAACAGTGATATTTAACTGGGATGGAAATCTTTTACCTATTTAAAACTGAATTGGGCAAATCTTAAATCCTGTAATTTGAATAGAGATATTACTGATCATATAGTTTCATAGTTGGTAGGGTTGGATGGGACCTAAGCAGATCATCAAGTCTCACCCCCTGCCATGGGCAGGAAAGGATGCTGGGGTCAAACGACCCTGGCTAGGTGATTATCTAGCCTTCTTTTGAAGATCCCCAGGTTAGGGGTGAGCACCACTTCCTTTGGAAGTTCGTTCCAGCTCCTAGCCACCCTGACTGTGAAGTAGTGCCTCCTCATGTATAGCCTGAATCTACTCTCAGTCAATTTATGGCCGTTGTTCCTTGTTACTCCCGGTAGTGCTCGGGGGAACAGGGACTCTCCCATTGCCTGCTGGTCCCCCTTCACAAGTTTATAGGCAGCCACCAGATCCCTTCTCAGCCTTCTCTTGTGGAGGCTGAACAGGTTCAGGTCCCATAGCTTCTCCTCATAGGGCCTGCCCTGCTGCCACCTGATCATGCAAGTGGCCCTCCTCTGGACCCTCTCAATGCTGTGTGCATACCTCCTGAAGTGTGGCACCCAGAACTGGATGCAGTACTCCAACTGTGGCCTGAGCAATGTCGCATAGAGGGGGAGGATCACCTGCTTGGACCTGCTCATGATACATCTATGGATGCATGACACGTTGGCAGCTCATGTTCATCTTGGAATCAGTAGTGACTCCAAGATCCTTTTCAGCCTCTGCGCTGATGAGAAGGGAGTTCCCCAGCCTGTAGGTATGCTGCTGGTTCTTCCTCCCCAACAGCTTGCACTTGTCCATATTGAAACCCATCCTATTCTCATCTGCCCACCTCTGTAACCTGTCCATATCTAGTTGTAGCCTGGCCCACATCTTAGTATCATCTGCGAACTTGAACAAGGTGCTTTTCACCCCCTTGTCCAAGTCGCCAATGAAGATATTGAACAGTGCGGGCACTGTTACACACACCTTTTTTTTTTTTTTTACTGCTGCTTGTCTTCTTGTCTTCTCTCTCATTCTCTGGGATTGTGGCTCCAGTCCTTCTAAGACAGCAGTAAACTGTACTTCCTAAAGGGCATTTTTACACCTGTTCCAGGAGGTTGGGACGGGGGGGGGGGGGGGAGTACTTTAATTAGCAGATACTTTTAATTAAAATGCCCAAGTGTCACGTGTATCAGCATCCCCCACGATGAAAAATGATGGTGGCTCAACAAAGGAGCTTTAGTTCAAAGCACCCTGCTGCTATTTTCTACAGGGGGACACTAATACACGTGGTGCTAGAGTCTGCTGGAACATGTTTATTTCCATGCTCCAGCAGACTCACTTAATCGAGTCTCCTCCGACGCGCTGGATTTCCAGTTAATCAGAGCCAGCTTCCTGCACCTGTATAGGAGCCCAAAGGATTTTTTGGTTGGTTGGTTGCTAGTTTGGTTTTTTTTTAGCTGGAGAAAGAATAGCATAGCTATTATAAATAGAGTAAAAAATATTTTAGGGTAGCATTTCTCATTTCCTGTATTTTGTTCCTGAAACGTATTTGACTTGTAACTTTCTTATAGTCCTGTATATATGCTGTTGAGCCCAGGAGGGTAATCATATTATAAATATCTTTTAATTAAAGTACTCAGTTCATCTGAAGATAACTAATGAAATAATTGGTTAAGAACCTAAGCTGATAATGAAGGAAGAGCTTCTACTGAAATTTTTATACTTTTGCAATCGCTTTCAACTACAGATTGTTTGTTTTGATTTCAAAGCTCAGAGTTTTTGCAGAGCTATGACTTGGTGGTAAAATGAAGCTGAGGTACCGTTGTGAAGATACTGACATTTTAAAAAAGAATCGGGAACTTTAATAAAATGGAAAGTGAGTTATAGACATTGAGGGACTGCGGAATCAAAACCAACAGAGCTGTAATGCTTATATAAAAGAAAGAATAGGGAAAGATTTATTTTGTTGAAAATAATCACTGGATATTGCAAGTTTTAAAAAGCCACCTTTTTCATTAAAATTTTCAACTCCCTCTATGCTCTTGCTTCCTCTTTTTGTACATGGGATTGATGCATGCATTTATATGCACATTCCACCACTTCACTTCTTTTCCACATACTACTAGAATTGTCACTGGTGGTCCAAAGATGATGTCTAGCAGAAGAGAAGACTTGGTTGCCCCCAGCCCCACTCTTGTTCTCTTGCTGACAGTTGTGAGTCACTTTCTTCTCTGGTTTCTGTCCTGGTGCTTTACAAACGCACAATACAACTTTAAACAGTAACATGCACGATGTAGTTAGTTGAAAAGTAACACTTTTAAAACTGGACCAGTTTAGACTGTGATCTTGTCAGATTTTGCAACTGGAAAAATGGCAGTGTTGAAACAAAAATTCTATGAAAACTGCTTTTACAAAGCAGAAGTATTTAATAGAGAAAAGACTTAACCAAACTTAAGAATTTTTTTCTCCTGTTTGTTCCAAAATCTCTATAGAAAGATTAGTGTTGTCTTTTCAATTCTGAATGACCTCTCCATAACAGCAAATTTGAGCTATTCGGTATCGGGACTGAAAGATTTCCAAGAAAAGCCAGCAGGGAGTGATGTTGACGAGGAGATATCATCTGTTGTAGCAGTATGATATTAAAAAGTACAGTATTTTGAAGGTGTCATCTTCAAAACGAGGCATTGTCTGCTTGTTGTTAAAGATAGGTTAACATTATTAATCTTGGAGTCGTGGCTACACTCCAACCTGGAAAATTTTCTTTTTGCCTAGATTAATTTACTGCTGCTTTTTTTTTTTTTTTTTAGGAGGTATAGCCTCCAGTGAAAACAGTTTCTTAATGTTGCTGTTGCAGAATGGTAAAGAAGTTTCACCCTAGAATTGGTTACATGTCAGTGATATGACCTCTATTTTCAGCTTACAAAGCACTTCCACATGCAAGGATATACAGCACAATGTGCTATATGAATGTAAGATGTTATCAGAAATGATATAAACATGCAGTAAGCACTCCACAAGGCATCTTTGAATCTGTATAGACGCCCCCAAACCATACCACAAATTTCTCACATATTTGACTTTGTGGTACTGAAAATGTCATTTTTACCTTAATATTCAAGCACAAGAACAAATGTTTTAATTATTCAACATGCAGAAGAATGTTTTGCTATCTCTATGTACTTGGAATTTGTGTTCCTTATGTCTATCCTTCTGTTTGTTACTGGCCACTTGCATATATGCTGATTATTCATTTGAAAAATTATTGTGTAGAAAAGGCAAAGGTCATTTACAGAACATACCAAACACGCACCCACCAATTCTGTACATCTGAAGCTCAGATAAATTAAAATATTATAACTGTGTTACCTATCATAGACAAATGTTGACACATACATGGACAGGATCACAATATGGACATTTGTTTAATAACATCTGTGGTGGATTTGGAACTGCCTGTAATAATTCATTGGCAGAACAAAACAAGATTTAACTAAGTGGCATTTCTCTGTCTGTAATGTGATAACCTTGGAATCATCTATCCACTGAATTCCAAAATTGCAGGAATGTTTTAGGTATCAGTGGGCACAAACTTTCTGATTTTGATGCAGATCGGAGCACTAGAAAACCTAAGTCACTGGCAGATATGGGGGGGTCAGACTGCCAAGTGCTGCAGGCAGAGAGATCCCTTTGCTGCCCACTGTTACTGCCTACATGCCTCTGAGGCAGCTGCTTAACTTGCTGCATGAAGGCATTGTTTATAGCCTGCACTCTTAACAGGAATCAGGACCATTGGAAGAGGGCTTTTGAAATAAAGGAAGATGAGTGTGAGCCATGAGGAAGAGAGTGGAATAAAACTTGGCGCTAGAGGAATGAAAGAGTCAGTTTGAGGACACAGAAGTGGGGAGCACTGGTACTCCCAGAAGACTATGGGTCAGCATTGGGGGTTGAGGCAGGAACCCAGGAGAAGGACAGGGGTGGCCAGTGGAAAAGAAGTGCCAATGATGAGCAGGGATCCTGGTTTTCTCTGATTTAAAAAAATCCCTAATTTTCAGTTAAAGTTACCCCAAGTCCACATTTTTCCATGATTAAAATGAAACACCACTATATACATCACAGAAAAATGTGGATTTGGGGTTACTTTTTTTAACTGAAAATTGGGGAGTTTCTTAAATCTGAGAAAACCAGGATACTTGGCGATGAGGGAAAGGGGGACCCAGAAGGAAGGGACCTGCATGTGAAGTGAGGTGAGGCATTGAGGGGAGTGGAGGTGGGAAGGAAGGAATGGGAGAGAACGTAGACCCTGCTGTAGGAAGGAGGAGGTAATAAAGGACACTGACATGCAGAAGAGAATGTGGGAGCTTGGCATGGGAGAGGAGGCCAATGAGTCCATGATATGATGGGATCAGGAAAAGGGGACACACAGGGTCTGTCATGGAGGAACAGTACTGCGCAGTGAGGGAAGCATAGGAGAGCATACATTCCCTTGCATTTGGTGAGGCGTAGATAGACACTAGAATCTTTAGAGGTCGGGGGAGAGGGGGAGAGAATTTAGAGTTCCTGAAATAGGCACATGGAAGGCACATGACGGGGTTGTAGGGAAAATCTAGGAACGCAAGGTAGGTGCGAAGCGTAGTTTCATAGTTGGTAAGGTTGGAAGGAACCTGAGCAGATTATCAAGTCCAACCCCCTGCCATGGCAGGAAAGAATGCTGGGGTCAAACAACCCTGGCAAGGTGATTATGTAGCCTCCTTTTGAAGATCCCCAGGGTAGGAGCGAGCACCACTTCCCTTGAAAGTTGGTTCCAGATCTAGCCACCCTGACTGAAGTAGTACTTCCTAATGTCTAGTCTGAACCTACTCTCAGTCAACTTGTGGCCGTTAGTCCTAGTTGCTCCTGGTAGTGCTTGGGGAAACAGGGACTCTCCTGTTCCCCTCTGGTCCCCCCTGGCAAGTTAATAGATGGCCACCAGATCCCCTCTCAGCTTTCTCTTGTGGAGGCTGAACAGGTTCAGGTTCCGTAGCCTCTCCTCGTAGGGCCTGCTCTGCTGCCCCCTGACCATGTGAGTGGCCCTCCTTTGGACCCTCTCGATGCTGTCCACATCTCTCCTGAAGTGCGGCACCCAGAACTGGACACAGTACTCCAACTGCGGCCTGACCAGTGTCGCATAGAGGGGGAGGATCACCTGCTTGGACCTGCTCGTGATGCATCTGTGGATGCATGACAAGGTGTGGTTAGCCTTACTGACTGCGTCCCCACACTGTCAGCCCATGTTCATCTTGGAATCAATAATGACTCCAAGATCCTTTTCTGCCTCTGCGCTGACGAGAAGGGAGTTCCCCAGCCTGTAGTTATGCTGCTGGTTCTTCCTCCCCAGGTGCAGTACCCTGCACTTGTCAGTATTGAATCCCATCCTATTCTCATCTGCTCACCCCTGTAACCTGTCCAGATCTAGTTGTAGCCTGTCCCTCCCTTCTATCATGCCCACTTTTCCCCACATCTTAGTGTCAAGCACTTAGCTTACAGAAAATAGGAAACTTGTAACCCTCATAGTATTCACAGAAGCTTCCAAATTGCAGGATCTGAGTCTCATGAGGGACTTTAATTATCAGGACATCTGCTGGGAGTGAAACTGCAGTGTGCTAGAAATCCAACAAGTTCCTGGAGTGTGTTGAAGATAACTTTTTGATACGGGCAGTAGAGGGGCCAATTAAGGGGGAAGCTCTTCTTGACTTGCTGCTCACCATCAGGGAAAAATTGGTTGAGAATGTGAAGGTGGAAGGTAACTTGGGTGACAGTGGGTGCATCTACACAAGACATTTACTATGGAGCTGCCTAATTGGCTCCACAGTCAAGTCTGCCAGTTAGCCCTACACTGGAGCACCCTTATGCCCTGGCCAGCCCTTCTGCAGCATGGTGAACTGGGGCAAAGCAGCCCCAAGCTGGCAGGCTGAACCCTCCAGGCCCTCTCCCAACCAGGGCTGCTCCGACTCAGCTCAACGTGCTGCAGTCCCAGGCACATGCGTAAACATGGCACTTGGGAGCAATATTAATTTCATGTGACGATGTGACCAGGAAATGACAGAGTTCAAGATTTTAAGAGGAGGAAGGATAGAGAGCAGCAGAATAAAGACACTGGACTTAAGCAAAGCTGACTTTAACAGACTCCTGGCACTGGTGGGCAGGATCCTCTGGAAAGCAAGTCTTGAGGGGGAAAAGAGTCCAGGAGAGTTGGCTGTACTTTAAGGATACCCTTTTAAGGGTACACGAGTAAGCTATCTTGATGTGACAGAAGAATTGGAAGTGCACCAGAAGACTAGTCTGACGAGGCAGCAGTCTCTTCAATGAGTTGAAACTCAAAAAGGGATATTACAAAGAGTGGAAACTTGGTCTTAATACTAAGGAAGAGCATAACAGTATCTCATGAGCATGCACCAAGAAAATTAGAAACACCAAGACTTAATTTGAGATGCAACTGACAAGGGACGCAAGGCAATAAATATGGGCACCTACCAGATGACGAGCACATTTAGCAACAAAGATAGGGAAGGAGTCTACCAGCTTAGAGTTAATGTCAGAACAGTTTGGGATTACTTGAGAAGCTAGAGGCTTTCAAGACAGCAGGGCCAGGTAGGATGCACCCTAGGGTGCTGAAGGAATTGGTTGAAGTAATTTCAAAGTTGTTAGTTATACTGTTTGAGAACTTGTAGAGGTTGGGTGAGGTCCCAGGTGATTGGAAAAGGGCAAAATTTTTGCACGTCCTTAAGAAAGAGAAGTGTCACCAGGAACAGCCAGCATGGATGCACCAAGAGCAAGTCATGCCTGACCAGCCTGATTTTCTTCTACGATAAGGTGACAGGTTCTGTGAATGGGGGAAGAGCAGTGGATGTGTTGCACCTCAACTTCGACAAGGCTTTTGACACTCTCTCCCACAACATTCTCATTAAGCTAAGGAAATGCAGACTAGATGAAAGTGCTGGAAAGTGGATATTTAATGGGCCAGATCATTGTTCACGTTGCATCACAACATGGTCATCAGTGGCTCAGTGTCTAGTTGTGAGGAAGTATCAAGCAGAGTTCCATCGGGATCCATCCTGGGTCCAGCATTGTTCAACTTCTTCATTAATGATTTGGATGATGGGATTGAGTGCACACTGCAGATTTGTGGATGACAAAATTGGGTGGAGTTATGGATGCTGGAGGGCAGGGCTGGGATGCAACACGACCTGGATAAACTGGAAAAAATCTGGATAAACTCTAAAATAGCCAGATAAGATTCAGAGTCCTGCACATGGGGTAGAATAACTGTACACATAGATAGAGACTGGAGGATGACTGGCTAGGCTGAAGTACTGCAGAGAAGGACCTGGGGGTTACAGTAGACCACAAGCTGAATATGAGGCAACAATATACTCTTGTTCAAAAAAAATGCTAACAGTCTACTGGGTTGTGTTAAAAGGAGTGTCACTTGCAATCAAGGGAAGTGATTCTTGCTCTTTATTCAGCAATGGTGAGGCTTCATCTGGAGTTCAGTGCCTAGTTTTGGGCCCCAGACTTCAAGAAGGATGTGGACAGACTAGAAAGAGTTGACTGTAGTGTGACAAAAAATTATTAGGGGCCTGGGAAACTCCATTTAAAAAGGCTGAAAGAACTTGGCTTGTTTAGTCTGAAGAGGAGAAGACTGAGGGAAGATTTGATAACAGTCTTCAAATACCTGAAGGGTGATTACAGAGAGGATGGGAATGGGCTTTTCCCTGTAACTGTAGGGGACAGGAGTAGGAGCAATGGCCTCAAGCTGCAGCAGAGGTAATTTAGGCTGGAGGTTAGAAAGAACTTTCTGACCATTAGGGCAGTCAAGCACTGGAACTGACTACTTAGAGAAATTGTAAAATCTCCATCCTCAGACATTTTAAAGAGTAGGTTAGATTGACACTTGGCTTGGGTGGTTTAGTCAGGGACAGTCCAGCCTTAACCAGGGAGCTAGATTTAATGACCTTGTAACATCATTTCCAGCTCTACTTTCCTAGGATTTTGAGCTGGTCATTGTGACACTCTCTCACGATGTAGATATATCTAAAAACTGAACCATTCCAGAAGTGGCTGAAGGACTCCACAATAATACCTCTTGATATGAAGTATTATTTTGGAGCATTTTGCTTCTGGTGCTGGCCTGGGAGGGAAAGTGAGTGGATGGGGGAGGGTAGGAAAACGAGTGGATGGCCTGCCAGCTGCTATATCCCTGCTGGTATCCCTTGCTCCCAGGCCTAGAGCAGGGTTTACCTACCCACCTACCCTTGGCTGCACATGGAGAGACCAGACATACAGATCTGAGATGCAGCTAGTCCTGTATTCATAACATTTGTCGCAGACTGGGTCAGATTCTGTTACATTTACTCACAAAAAAGAACAATTTTGTAAAGTAAGGATACTACCTTGGCATAAATGAGGATGGCAAAAATTTCTGCATATACCTTATTTATCATACATCTGAAATAATTGATAAATATTTGCACTCAAACAAGGCCATAAAGCATTTCCAGGAATCTTCTCTGTCCAGAGTGGTCTAAGACTGTAGATCCTTCCTATCAGTGGAAGGTTGTCTTTTTGCTAGTTCTCTCTCTCTCAGAAATTCACCATTATTCAGAAAGCTCAAAAACAAAAAGTCTATGCATCACTTTTGAGCTCTAGTTTGAACACTAGGTGGTTCATAGACTTTGTTCAAGCTCTCTAAACTGGGATGAATATTACCCAGTACAAAGATTGGAATCTAGGGCAAGGGGAAATAATTTCTTCAGATTTTAAAAGTTGTGTTTTGGTTTTTTGATATAGTTTACTGCAAATGTTATATGTACTCATTTTGGCCCTATCTCCTTTGTTAATTCATAGCGATTATGAGGTGTAAAAAGGTTTGCCTTTGAAATATTTTTGTTTCTTTGCAGCCTGGTTAAGGAAAAAGAGAAAGGATCCACCTACCATTGAGGTAAGAGATGAGTTTTATGAGTTATACATCCTATACGAATCCTCATACTATTTGTTATATTGGACCCTTCTGTACAGTCATTTTGAATAAATCATGTCCAGAAGGTATATATAGACTTCTTGGTTTTTAGAACCAAGTTCTACTGTATAGTACAATACTAAGATGTCAAGGTTTAGGAACAGAAATCAAACACCTGCTTTATATGTCTCTTTGCCTTGAATTTATCTGCATTTAAGTAACATTGTGATATCAGGAAAAGTAAGTGTGGCCATTCATGACTTCCTAATTAAGTGAATTTTAAAATAGCTATTGTAAATACATTTTTTTTTTAAAGATCGTGTTCTTTATCTGTGTTAATAGGATTTTTTTCATGGCAATTGACATTAAAATGCAGGTTTCAAATCCAGTTGCTAGCATATTCATCAGTACAGCAAAACAAATTGCATTAACATTTTACAATGCTAATGAGATGGGCTTTCTGCAGTCCTGACTCTTTTCATAAGTGGTTTCTAATGGAATAAAACTGTGAAATATTGCTCACTCTTTCATGCTGACAAATTCACGAAGAATGGAATTTGACTGTTAAGACTTAAAACAAAAACAAAACAAAACCCAAACCCCCCTCCAAAACCCCCCCCCCAAAAAAAACCCCCAACTCCTGATTTTGTACAAAAGTGTTACTAAAACCAGTAGTTAATTTGTAGCCAAAAATATGGTTTTAATACAGAAACTTATAAAGCTCAGTCCACCTGCATGTTGGGCAGATTTCAGCTGATGTGGGTCAGGGATGCTGCTTTTCACACATCTTTTCCTCCTGGAATGGTTTGAAGTTGTGTTTTCTCCATCCTAGTTGTTGAAGCACAAGGGAAGTCTTCGGCCTGATGGAACCTATCTCTTGTCCCTGTGAAGCCTGCAGGTGTGGTACACCATGCCAGCTCTTTTCTTTCCTTTCTGAAAATATCTCTTATGCAACTTGGACATCAGGAATATTGAGTGCTCATCATATAAATTCTCAGAGTTGGACTGCTATGTCATTTTGGCTGTGTCAAGTCTGAAACTATGCACCTGGAAAAGTAGGTTATTTGGTTATCCATGCTCTTCTGAAGCTGGAGCTATAAAGCTTCTTGTTGCTGAGGCATGGGGGTTGTAACCCTTTCAAGACAGGGATCAAGGAAACTGCATTTCAGGTTAGTTTGGATCATTACATTTTTAAATAGGTTATACTGTAGAAAAAGTAATCCTAGGAGAATGAAAGATTATTGGAAGTAATGATATATTCAAGCCATAGTGTTACTCATACCTTCAGCTTCATGCGGCTTCTAAATAATTTTTTGAGACTTTTATAAACTAGGTATTGTACTTGCAGGGCTGTGCAGTGACCTCATCAGAGAAGAAATGATATACTAGAGGGTCTTAAAGCTATCTCTTTAATCCATAAAATAGTCCTTTTTCCTTTACATAGTACAGGCAACCCCTGCTTACTGCTGCTTCATTTAGTGCTATTTCGCTATAACACTTATTTGAAATTGATACCTGATTTCACTTAGTGCTCAGTGAGTTTCATTATAACACTTGTGGTTGCCATCTTGGGTCATCATATACTTTTGGTTTTGCTTAATGCATGTTTCACTTAATGCTCAGTTTTTCAGGAACCAATTAAGAGTGCTAAGCATGGGTTGCCTGTATAAGGGGAAACTAATAATACATATATATGGAAAGCTCTCCCAAACATTGTGAAAATAACATAACTATTTATGGCATAAACCAAATAGGTGCTGGTATAATAACTTTTCCTATGTTTATTTGGGATGATATGCATTAGGGCTGTGTGAAACGGCTATGTTTCGTTGCCATTTCAGATTCGGCCATTTCGGAGGGACAGTGATTCGTTTAGGTGTTTCAGATCACTGTTCCGTTTCAATTTGGCCCAGTCTATTTTGGAGTTTCGATGCTGTTACGGTGCTGATTTGGATTGACCAGGGAGAGGCAGGCACAGCCAGGTGGCTGCAGGTTCTCCTGCAGCTCCTCTGGCTGTTCCTGCTTCTCCCCAGGCTGGGGGAGCCGCAGGAGAAGCCCCCATGGCTGCCCTGCCTGGCCCCATCCCCCAACCAGCCCAGCCTTCTGGCACTTAAAAACAAAAACAAAAAAAACCCCACACACACCAGCTGCAGCAGCGGCAATCAGGGCTCATGGCAGAGCCCCCACACGCAGCATGGGGCAATGGAGGGCACCTGCATGGCAGCTTCACCATGGCGTGGGTGCAGTCTGGCTCGACAGGGTGCTACGCGCTGTCTGGGACCTGAAGTGGCTCCAGCGGTCACCTGGAAGCTGACACTGGTCAGCCCTAGCAGCCCCAGCTCCCAGACAGTACGCAGCGCCCTGCTGAGCCATGCTGTGCCCACACCGTGGGGCAGCTGCCATGTGGGTGCCGGGGGAGGGGGGCAATCCCCACTGCTCCCCACTGCGCTGTGCGTGGGGGCTCTGCCATGAGCCCTCAGAGGCCCTGATAGCCACTGCTATAGCCGGTGAATGTGGGGCTTTTGGTTGTTTTTTTTTGAAGTGCTGGGAGGCTAAGCTGGGCAGGGCAGCCATGGGGGCTTCTCCTGCAGCTCCTCCGGCTGTGCCTGCCTCTCCCCAGGGGGGGGGAGCCATGGAAGAAGCCCCCATAGCTTCCCTGCCCGGCCTCAGCCTCCCTGCACTTTAAAAGAAGGGCTACGGGGACTATTCCCAGGGGGACACCTCCGAAACATTCGAAACACCACAAAACAAAATGGCTGCCAAAGTTTCACACAGCCCTAATATGCATAATCCACTTGTCCTGATAATAGACTAACCTTTATACAATGATACTCCATATATTGTTGTTATATATTACATCGTTCAGTTTAATTTTTTTTCCATGTATTGTGCCAGTTGGAATTGGGGTTCTAGCTACATTCATTCCTGGAAGCCTCTGTGGGTTTGTATGCTGCATTGTCCTTCCTTTTCTGACAATAATGTTGGTATGGTAACTACTCTTTGACAGCTATAGGACTGGGAAATATATGTGACTATTTCACATGAAGATTCATTATGCTTCCATGTCATTGTCTCTCTTGTACATGTTTTTTGTGGGGTTAAAGTCTTTCCAAAAAAAGGATGTAGAGCCCCACATATGTTACACTCCTGACTTAATAACATTGTACTCTCACATCATGTTGTGGCACTGTATCATCACAACATGATATGAACACTGTATATCCTGAGGCACAACCTTTGGAGCTCTTCCTCTGCTTCTGTAGGAGGCAGACTTGTGCTCTGCTAAACCCCTGCCTGCTTCAGCTCTTCCCTTTCTTTTTTTTCCCCTTTGATTTTCTTTCCCTGACCTATAACATCCATTGTATATTCTCTGGGGTGTTGGTTGTAGCTGTGTTAGTGTAAGGACGTAGGTAGACAAGGTTCTTTGGATAATTGTGATATCTTTTATTAGACCAACTATGTAATAACTAATGGTGTGCTATTTTGTGGGGATTTTCTTTTTTGTACTGCAACAGTTTTTCATGTGGTATCCAAGTGGCTCTTTCTAAAGCACAATCTCTCTCTGGAGGAGTGTCCTTGTTGGGTGAAAGCCCTTTTGAGATTTGGTGGCATCAGGAAGTTTGACTGTATGTTACAACTTTCTTGGTGTGTTTAGAGTGATTGCTGGTTCTTTGCAGATATGTATGTTGGTCCATGGGTTTCTTGTATATGGTTGTTTATATTTTATCATTGTAGATATTGATCATAGTGTCTAAAAAGGAAATATTGGTGCTGGAGTATTCAAGAGATGGATGGAAGGGTGATAGTTATTGAATTTTTTATGGAAATCAATCAGAAATTGAAGGTTTTTAGTCTAAAGGATGATGATGTCATCTATATATTTTAGGTATAGCATGGGTTTGATGGTGTAGTTCTTGAGAAACTCTTCTTTCAGGTGGGACATAAAAAGGTTGGCATATTGTGGAGCCATTTTGGTGCCCATAGCTGTGCCTATGGTGTGGAGGAAGTGTTGGTTATTGAAAGTGAAGTTTTGTATGATGATGAAGTGTATAAGTTCAGCAACATGTTTAGGGCTGTACTCTGAGTTGTAATCTTGCTCTTCTAGATATGCAAGGCAGACTTGGATGCTATCCTGGTGTGAGATGTTGGTATATAACAAGTGGAGGCAATGTTTTTTGGCCGGAGTGCCGAAAACCCCCACAATGCCTACCTTCGAAGGTGCCGGAGTGCTGGCATGCCAGAAAAACAAAATTAGGGCAGGGGGTACATGGCAGGATTCCCTGCTGCTGCCCCTGCCCCCCAGCCCGGGCTCTGTGGCTGTCAGCAGCTACCCAGAACCTGGGCCAGCTGCAAATATCTGCTGCCTCTCTGCCTCAGCCCCAGCTGCCTCCCAGACCTGGCCCCAGGCTCTGGGGAGGTAGCACATACCGGCAGTGCTCCCCTTGCCACTTCTGCAAAGCAGCGTTTGGAACCTGGTGTGGCAGGGCACAGCAGGGAGTGCAGAAAGCTGCCTGCTCCCAGCTTCCCACTTCCCTGCCACACTTCCCCTGTGTGCACGGGAGCAGCATGGGCAGCATGCAGGGTGGGCTGGGCTGCACTGCCCTGCTGTCTGCCCCGAGGTGTACGCGCAGTCACCACCAGCCCAGAGCTGATGCCAGAGCTGTGGAGCCCAGCACAGCTGTTTGCAGTCTGCCCGCTGCTCACTGCAGCTGCCCAGAGGCCAAGCTGGCTACAAACAGTTGTGCTGGGCTCCACAGCCTGGTCACTGGCTCCACAGCCTGGTCACCAGCTCCATGCTAGGAGCAGGGGAGGGACCGGGCTTGCGCTGCCTCAGGTCCCTCCCCCACCACCTGCTCTGAGGTTTGGGTGCACGCACCTGTACAGAGCTGATGCTGGGGCTCCGGAGCCCAGCACAGGTGTTTGGAGCCTCCCGGCTGCAGCCAGCCCCAGCTCTCTGTAGCTGCTGCCAATCATGGAGCCTGGGCTGCTTGCAGCAGGGCTTGCAGCCTCCCAGCCACCTGCTAGGAGCAGCCCGGGCTCTGTTGCTGGCAGCAGCTACCCAGAGCTGGGGCTGGCCGTGGCGTGCTGAGCAAAATGCCCTCACATGCCATGCTCGGCACCCTAGGAGGGTATTTCTGGGAAGGTGGTCTGTGTTTTTAAGTTTTTGTAGAAAGTCTGTTGTGTCTTGGACAAAACTTAGTCTTTGGGTGACGAGAGGTTTTAGGATGGATTTGATGAAACTTGATATTTCCTCAGTTAGGGTTCCATAGTTGGATATTATAGGTCTGCCTGGGTTCCCTTGTTTTGTGGATTCTACTTCCCCCAGTCTTACCTCTTTGACCACCACCTCCCTGTCTCTATCATCTATCTTGCAGAACTAAACCTTTAATCTCTTTATAGTATAATTTGTTCAGCTTTAAGGACTTTGTGTATTTACTTTTTTTTCTTTTGCCTGATTCTTTTTTTTTTCTGTTGGCAGTTACTTAAAACAAGACTTCATTTCCCTGGTGAATTGAGACCCAAGAATGTTGCTCATCACATTGCTCCTCATAATGGTTATGTCTAATCTGACCAATAATGTAAAGAATGCCAGTGGCTAGGAGTCTCGGGTTAGTCAAAGCAGCCCTGTGGGAAACTAAGCAACAGTTGTTGCCTTTTGATTTTTATTGCAGCTTGAAATATGCCACATCTCATACTCAATTCATTTACAATTATGATTTGATAAAACACAGGTTACCTTTGCAAATTAATGCAAATCTTGTTATGTTAGATATATACTGGTCCTATGGCAATGGATTTAGACTGATTTTTGGACCTTTTACCATCTATAGATCTGGCCTCAGATATCTAAATCATTGCCTCAAGAGCACAATAACATGTTATATGTGCATATGTGTATATGTATATGTGTGTGTATAGTGTGTGTGTGTGTGTATATACACACACACATACATACACACGTACATATACACATACGTACATATAACATGTTATTGTGCTCTTGAGGCAATATATATACACACACGCACCTTTTTTCAGAAAACAGTTGTATTGATATATTCAGCTATTATAAAGTAAATTTATACCTTTTACCAATAGAAAAAGAGGTGAATAAATAAGTATATGTTGGAACATTCTGATGTTATACAGAGTTCTCTTTCTGCACGCATGCACACCCCTCCTCCCCCCTTTCTAGGCAAAGGGAAAGACAAACCCTTGTCCTGAAGAGCATACAGAATGTTTTAAAAACTAATCAGGATGCTTTAAAAGCTACAGGAGTTGTACCTTTAAATCAAGCCCTATTCTGTGGAAGTAGTCGTGGTAAATTATCACTTTGCATACGAATCAGTTCATCAGATAAATGTTCGGGCTGCTATAAATTATTGATGGACTAACAAAAGTTGTCTTTGCCTTTACCAATGGAGGACTACAGGGAAAATGATGTGTTTGTAGTAAGATTTATCTTGTAATTTTTTTCCGTCAGGAGGGTGCTGCCTATAAAAACCAGTACGATTTAAGCTATGCATGCTATCTCAGCCATAAACTCGTATCTCAGTTTTCTTGCCAGCTGAAAAATCTACTACTGACACACAGCATTTTTCAGAGTTTCATCCTACATGTTGTGTCTTGGACTTTTCAGACTTGAATTGCAAAGGGACAAAAAATAGTTATGCTTTAAAAAAAGCCTTTACTCTTGAGAGCTTCTCCTCCTGTTACCCTGTTAGGCTCTTGTTTCCACAGTGTCAATAAACAGGAATGACCAAAAGCTGAAAATTTAGACACTGAAGCATCCATAGGAACCAGGGGGGCAGCCCTCAGTGGTTTGTGCCATTTCCTGCATCCTAGATTTATTTTCTTTGTGACTGTTGTTGGCAAGGAACTCCCAAGACCTCTCAGCAGTTTGGTGGTCACTCAGGCTTTCAGTGTCATTCTCAAGCTTCACAGCATTCTACATCCCCTGTATCTTTTCTGGGTCATATTTGATGCCAGTTGTTTCAGATATCCTCAGGAGGGTTTGATTGTATGTCTGTTCCAGTAGAGCATCTATATGTATTTATATGATTGGTGTACTGACAGCCTGATCAATTTTTCCTTCACCTACATAATGGGTGCTTCACTGAGACATTGAGAGTCTCCTGTTCCTCATCTTCATTGTCAAAGTTAGGCTTGGACATCTTTTATCATAGGAGCAATGGACTTTTAGCTTATATATTCCAGTGTAGAGCATTTGCCGGGGAAAAAATGAGCTAAAGGATATAAAAGCCAAAAAAAAGGAGATGGGTGCCTAACGAGTTTTCAAAAGTGCCTAGATGTTCTTGAGTTCAATGGGAGTTAGGCTTATGGGTGCTGCTTTTGAAAATACTGCCATGTGTTTGCATCTGGAGGTGCCTAAATACCTTGTGTCTGTATATTTTTTCCTGGGAGCTGAGCACATTTAACCTTCACTCATAGAACATTGTGTCATCTCCTATTTTGTTCTCATCTTCAAGGACCTGTTGTCTTCTCAGTCATAAGTTTCAGGATGGAGAACAGAAGATGACACAAACTTCTAAAAATGTTCCCTACCCTACCATACTGCAGCTATTTTTGCAGACAGGATTGTTGAATGCATCAGTTGCTGGGTCAAAGATTATGATTAGCTTGGGTGCAAGGTCTGCCCTTATGCCATTTAGTGCTGAAAGGAGCATCTCTTGGAAGTCCTTTTGACTTCTGATGCAGCTGTTAAGTTGGACTTGCAGTCCATAAAATCTCATGATTCAAGCTTCCGTGCTGGCCATTGGAAGGGCACTTTATCAGCTGAAGTCCAGCAAAAGGATGCTTTGATTTTGCATAATCACTTCTGTTCATTGCTCCTGTTGAAGCATCCTGCAATACCTGAATTATTTGTGGATAATGGCTATATTTTATGCAACATTCCAGCCTCTGTAGCAAGAAAAGAATAGATGGTAATGCTGAAAATATCAACATACTATTGTATACAAAAGTAGTGCACCCTCTTCGAATATACTATGTTTTTAGTTCTGGGTACCACACCTTAAAAGGTATATAGGAGAAAGAGAGAAGAGCAGTAAAAAGCAACAGAGTGAGTAGAAATACAGACAGAATCTCACATTAGGAGAGCACAGGATTATATTGTTTGAAAGGAGGAAAAAATAGAGCATATGATAGAAGTATATAAAATAAATTATAATAAAGAAGTTCAGTTGAGTATTTGTTTTTAGTTTTTTAATAAAACAAATAAGAGGATGCCCAACAGCATTGAAAAGTACTAAATTTAAACTGATGATAAATACTTCTAACTCACAGATGCATTTGACCATGAGAACAAAGCAAAGAAAGCTCCTGACTAGTAGAAGAGAAATAGAACTGAATTATCATTTTTGCTTGTTAGAAAATGAAATGAACCAGGCAAGATTAGACAATGGCCTGGCACAGAAGAGAAAAACAGCCAATCTAAAGAGAGGGGAAGAGAGTGGAGTTAATTGGTGACCAGAACCCTAACAGCATAGTGGAGGGTTTGAGGGAGAACAAAAGGTAAAATGATTTGAAAACAGAAGGAAAAGTGAAAGGAAAATGATAGCTAAGGGAGTAGTGCTGTTAGGAAGGTTTTGGGATGTTTGATCACTGGCAAACTTTTATGTAGAGAGGATTTTCTCCATATATTGACTTCAGTTGAGGAAGTGGGGAAACCAGACTTTTGTGATCAAGGTTAATGTGATTGATAAGAGATTTAAACTAAGTAATTCGGGGAGAAGGTTGAGAGAAACCCAGTAACGTTCACCACAGGAATAAACATACAACAGGAGGGATGCTGGGTAAGTGAGGAAGAGGCTAGAGGATGATGCACTGATGATTGGAATTGTAAAAAAAAAAAATAGTAGCAACATCAGTGAAAATAAGTAAGTAAGTATTTCTGTCAGCAAGTTAGCTACACCTATTCCAATTTGTAATTTGAATGGAAATGTAAAATTGTATCCAATTGGGAATTTGGATAAGATCACCTGAAACAACTGAAATGTTTGCACCCCAGTGCAGGTAGTGTTGGCTATAAAACAAAAGAACTGGTACCTGTGTGTGGGACGTGAAACTGGGTATTATAAGAATAATATAACATGGTGGAATAGTTGCCGTGACTGGAATACTGGTATTGAAAGCTGTAATTTTTTTAGGAAAGATAAGGATAAAAATTTTGGAGTGGCATTGTGCGTTAGAGGTGGTTGGTCAGAATGAATTGTGATGATATGGACAAAATTGGATCTGTTTTGGAGGAACTTACACTAGGAAGGCATGGTTAGAAACAGCATTGTCAATTGTCTGTAAATTTAGGAACAGTCCATTTGAAGAAAAAAAAAAAGCTAAAATAAAAACCAATTAAGAAACTGTGAGCTTATGTGAAGATCCATTGTTGGGATGTGACTGGTGGTGACGGACAGATACAAGTGTTGATGATAGACAGAGCAGAGCGGCACTATGTCCTCAGTGGATCATCCTCTGTAGCCTCTGAGCAGGAGCACAGCTCTCCTGTAGGTAGCTCTTCATTAGGACTTTGTTGCACACAAGAGCTTCCATCACCCCCTCTGCCAGCTTAGTGTTGCCCGCCTGTAACAGCTGCTTGCCTGTACTTCAGGGCTGTACCCTCACTCACTACTACCCTTAGAGGAACCCATTACTTGACAGCTTGTGCTCTCCTTTGCCTGGGAAGGGGCAGGCTGTCAATAGCCAAGGGTTTTAATTGCCTCTTGTACAGCCCAAGTTGGCTGAATAGGGGGTGATTTAAAACTGGAAGCATGGGGAAGTGGGGTTTGGGAGAGCCTCCCCAACCCTGGCTTCCTGGTTTTTAAATCATAAGGTGTGGCTGCGCAGCATGTACAGGCCTGTGGATTTTAAATGCTGCGAACCAAGGCATGAGTAAGGGGGCAGCGTTTATAGCTAGATTGACCATATGTCCCGTATTGGCCAGGCCAGTCCTGGTTTTCAGAGCCTGTCTCAGCGTCCTGGCCATTGGAGAAAATTAAAACAAAAGTCCTGGATTTGCAGGAACCCATCTACACGTGTGGCTGGATTCAGGAGGTGGGCATATACAGACAGGTTCACACCAGTCCAGGACTTCTGCTTCTGTTTTCTCCAGGGAGCCCAGCCAATGAGCTGCTTCCTAGTCCAGCTGTAAGCTTCCACAGTAGTTGGGGAGCTGCAGGCTTGGAGAGTGTGTGTGGGGGGTGGGGTGGGGTTGGGCCTGTGCGTGTCTGTGTGTGCATGCATGCCATGCTGTCCTAGATGGCCCTGCTCCTGGGAGCCGTGGAGACAGGGCTGTGTGTATGTGCGCACATGTGTGTATGGGAGTTGGGATTGTGCCACACTACCCCACTCCTGGGAGCTGCAGGGTTGGGGCGTGTGCATGCAGGTGTGTATATGCATGTGTGGTGGTGCCCCACCAGCACCTCCTGCTCCCATCCCATATTTCCTTACCCCTATCCTGAATTTCCCTCAAATTATTATGGTCACCCTATTTATATATAGCCCAGGGACCAGGAACTTGGGCAGGAATAGCTTCCCTAGTCCTGGTTTCTGGCCCCTGGGATTTTGTAATCCCCATTCCTACCACCCAGTTTAGTCATGGGTGGGGCAAGTGGAAGCTGGCAGGGACCAGAAATCAGACTTTGGGGCAACCTCCCCATCCTTGTTCCTCGTCCTGTGGGCTTTGTTATCCCCATGTGTGCTGCTGAGTGGTAGGAGCAGCATTTGAAGCCCAGGAGTCGGAACCAGAGCAGGGAGGGGACGGACACCTGTTCTTCTGGCCCCGGAACCCTCCCAGATCTCTAGAAGGGCTTCAGCCCAGGGTACCCGCACTCCTCTGGGTTGATCTAGAGAAGTGCACAGGGCAGGGACTCTTCTCCTGCAGCAGGATCCCTCCCAGGGCTCTTCTCCCAGCACATATGTAACATCTCTACACTGCCTTAGAAATTGACAGAGAACTCTATAAGATCACAGGAGAATTGAATAATAGTGGAAAATTTGTATTTAGGTGAGTCTTTAAATTGTCCAGTTTAGAAATGGTAACAAATGGTAACAGTAAAAGTAGAGCAGAGATATTTTTCATGAGATAATTAATCAAGTATAGCCCAGGTTTCACGTCTCACACACAGGTACCAGTTCTTTTGTTTTATAGCCAACAACCCTGCCTCAGTTTTCAGTAAGGATGAAAATGTAAAGGAGAATGAGAATATAGTAACAGAACTTACCATATTTGAGGTGCGGGCTCATTGTGGCGAACTTGGAGGACCCAGAAAATTTCCATCTCAGAATGTTGAATGAACTTGAATATGAAATAGCAACTCTGTAGCATGGATCTTCAAAGAATCTGTCAATGCTGAGATTCTCTTGTGCTTGGAGAATAGCAAGCAAAGTGCTTACAGACCTGTATGTTTCACTTGAGTGTTTGTGTGAAAGGTTTTAGAATATATGTTAAAAAAAAATCATCAAATATATGAATATAAACAAAAAATGGGACAAAACGCATCATGATTTATTTTCTCAGAAAGATCATGGCAGACCAATCTAAAATCCTTCTGTGACAGGATACCTGATTTCTTAGGTTGGGACAATGAAGTGAATCTAGTCTAGTCAGATTTAAGCAAAGGACTTAACACTGAGCTTTATAGGAAATTATTAAATAAGTAAGAGAAGATGAGGGTTAATACCATAAACATAAGGCAGATAAGGAGAGATTAAAAAGGAGACTACAGTGAGTTATGTTAAAGGGGCGTTTTCAGGTTGGAGACCAGCTACTAGTGATGGTCCTCTGAGAGTGATCTTGGAACTCACCATGTTTAATACTTTCATTAATGACCTTGGGGTGAAAAATAAAAATGTGCATATGAAATGTATAGATACAGTAAAATCCCTGTTATCCAGCATTTGAGTAACTGGAACATTCTAATTAACCGGAATATCAGGCCAGCCAGGTGCGGGGGGGAGCTCACATGCAGCCACCACCACCCTGTGCTCTAACCGCTCCGCATGCGGCTGCCAATACCTCCCGACACCCCCCCCCCCCCCCAACACACACCCATGGCCCGCTCCACTGCCGGCCGAAAACCACTGGCCTCAGGTAACTGGCATTTTTAGATACCCAGCACCCCACATTCCCCACTCGTGCCAGATAACAGGGATTTTTCTGTAACAATAAACTAGAGGGGTACTGCTAATTTGGAGGAGGAAAGGATTACAGTATACAAGAAGAATTAGGTAACTTTGTGGAGTGAAGCAATGGAAATGGTATGAAGTGTAATTCTGTGATGTGCAGAAGCAAGCGTTAGGAACTAAACTTTTGTTTATAGGACTGGGCTTATAGGCTACAGGCACAGGAAAGGGGGAGGGTTTGATCAGTTGTAATATGACCATGAGCTAGCAGTGTGATGTGGCCATGAAAAAGGCTAGTATGCTTTAGGATGAAGATGTTTTTAGTTGGAGACTGAAGTATCACAAGGTAGTAAGTAGTAAAATCTCGTTTAGAATATAAGTCTCATCATTTGTGTTTAAAATAGATTAAACAGGAACAGGCACAGAGAAGATCAACTAGGATAATTAAGGAATAGTAAAACTATTTTTAGCAAATTAAAAAAGCTTGGTTTGTTTTAACTTAGCAGAATGAAGGTTGAGAGGCGATTCAAGTACATTTTATAAATATATTCACAGGGTGAATATCAGAGAGCTATTTCAATTTTGAGTACAGTATTGGCACAATAGGAGAGGTTAGTATTGGAGAGGCCAAAGGAAAATAAGAAGTGGCAGCATGTGGCTACTCAAAGAAGGGAAGGTCCGTAGAATTTAGGAGGAACAGATTGACATCAGCCACTGCTTTCAAGCATTCTGGTGGAACAGCTGAAGGAAAGGCAGAGGAGAGGACATTTGTAGCTATAATGCAAAGGATTTTGCAGTCTAAAGAGCAGGAAGTGCAGGACCCCAGTGATACGACCTGTAGGACCACTGCACCAAGGAGTAAGAGAAGAGTGGTAGTGGTTGGTGACTTCCTTCTGAAGGGGACAAGGGCAGCAATTTGTCATCTGGATTTAGGGTCCCAGGAGGTGGTGCTGTCTGGCTGGAGCTCATCCATCCTTCAGACCAGTACCCTTTCCTGCTTGTCCATGTAGGCACTAAAGATACCTCCAGGAATATCACTGGGCATATCAGAGTTAACCATGAGGCTCTTGGCTGGAGGGTTAAAGAGTTTGGAGCACAAGTGTTGTTCCCATTGATCCTTCCTGGGGAAGGCAGGAGCCAAGGCAGGGATCACTGTATATTAGAAGTCAACACGTGGTTGAGATGGCGATGCTGATGTGAAGCCTTTGATAATGGACAGAAGTTCTGGGGAGGACTGCTTTCAAGAGGTGGGATCTCTGATACTGACAGCCAGCATGGCTTCATCACAGGCAGGTCTTGTCTGACCAACTTCATTTCTTTCTATGATCAGGTGACTTGTCACCTGGACGAGAGAATAGTGCTTGACATCATATACCTCAACTTCCAGAAAGCCTTTGACCTGGTATCCCACGAGGTACTGATCAGAAAACTGGAAGATGATCAGGCTCAACTGCGGGACTGTCAAGTGGGTTCAAAACTGGTTGCGAAGTAGGACACAGAGAATCCAAATGAATGGATCGGTGTCATCCTGGTAAGATGTGGGCAGCGGCGTACCCCAGGGTTCAGCGCTTGGCCCAGTGCTGTTCAATATCTTCATCAATGGCCTGGATAAGGGGGTGAAAAGCCCATTGGCCAAGTTCGTGAACAACACCAGGATACGGGGTTGTGCGGACACACCCGCAGATAGGCTGCAGATACAAACAGGCCTAGACAGGCTGGCATGTTGGGCAGAACAGAACCAGATGAGGTTCAACATCAAGAAATGCAAAGTGCTGCATCTGAGAAGGAAGAACCCCCAGCACACCTATCGGCTGGGCATCGCTAACCTGACCAGCACTACAAATGAAAGGGATCTGGGGGGTCGTGGTAAACACACGCAGCAAACTTTAGGTCAGGTCAGCAGAAGCTTGGTTTATTAGAGAATGCATTCTGGGCAGACTCATACACAATTGGAGAAATGTGAAGAGGTTTGACCCCGTACAACAGGTGAGGCGAGTTCATATGGAAAATATGACATCATAAGCATAGCAACGACAGATACCAATCAGCATTTGCCATGACTTTGTTAGTAATGCGCATGTCTTCTATTTTATCTTTGTTAGCAGATTTTAAGGGTTTCTCATCTAACTTGTAACCTTAGGGGTCACTTCCCATTTTGGGCTGACTCAGCAGGCTGGTTTGTGGTTACTTTTGTGCTAAGTTTTTGTTTTTTACTAGACTAGGACAGGATGGTCCCAGTCTGTGTTAGTCTGGCAGTTTTGGGTCATGTCCTGTTGACTTCCCCATAGCCTAAGCTGAATACATGATTTGCACCCTTACACAAAATGGAGATTCAACTCCATTTTTCTCTTCTTCCACAGGGGGTAATAATAGACCCCAGCATGAATATGAGCCGGCAATGTGACGCAGTAGCTGGTAGGGCCAGTAAAACTCTTGTGTGCATCAATCGATGCATCTCCAGTAAATCCAAAGAAGTGATTCTCCCACTTTACTCAACATTGGTGTGGCCGCAGCTGGAGTATTGCATCCAGTTCTGGGCGCTGCACTTCAACAAGAACATGCTAAAGCTTGAGAAGGTCCAGAGAAGGGCCACCCGCATGATCAGGGACTTGCATGGCAAGCCATATGAGAAGAGGCTGAAGGATAGTTTCAGGCTGAACATTAGGAATAACTTCTTTACAGCTAGGGTGTCCAGACTATGGAACAAGCTCCCCCCCAGAGGTGGTGTAATCATCTACCCTAGAGGTCTTCAAGAGAAGACTGAACGGTCACCTGGCTGAGGTTGTCTGACCCCAGATGTCTTTCCTGCTCATGCAGGGGACTGGACCCAATGATCCTTTGGGGTCCCTTGAAGCCCTATGATTCTATGATCCATCTGCCCTTTGGGCTTTAAATTGGGTCCCAGCAACAGTGCAAACAATCCAGAGGGGAAGGGACTGAACAAAGTAACTCAGCTCTAGAAAAGGGCCAGAGAGTCACAGGACAGCAACAAGCAGTGCAAAAGGGAATTGAGTATGTTGAAATGCAAACTACATCCAATGTATATATATATAAATGCAAGACATATGAGGAATAAACAAGATGAGCTGTGTACTGCAGCCTGTGAAAAGATGTATGACCTGATTGGTATCACAAAGACCTGGTGGGACAGCTCTTATGACTGGAACATCAACATTAGGGATTACCCTTTGTTTCAAAAGGACAGAGTTTGAAGAAAAGCTGGTGGTGTTGCCTTGTATGTCACAAACATTTCTTCCCTGGTTCAGAAGGAAGGACATAGAGGAGGATGCATTCAGGTAAAGATGAAAAGTAAAAGATGCAGCACCAATATAATGATAGGGATTATTTATAGGCCACCAAATCAGGAAGAGGAGGTGACCTACTCTTCAAGAAGGTGACAAATCTATCCAAAAGTATGGGTTGGTACTGATGGGAGACTTTGTTACCTAACCTTATGGTTAAAAACTCAGGTGGTGGCACTGAAGTCATGAAAATGGCTTGAACAAGAATAGTCCATTCTTTGAAAAGAGTGAGTACAGCAATTCAGTTTTATGCTTAAAACAAAGAAACAACAGAAAACTCGGCTTAAATCAAGACGCAACAAAAGACAGAAACAACAGAAAACTGCCTAAGTTAAGACACAACAGAAACTTTGCATAGGTATTATGTAGTCCCAAGGACAGAGTGTTTCCCTGGTTGTTCAGAAGTTTTCTGGGGTCCGGTTCTTCAGGCGTGGGTGGTGTTTCCAAAGGTCTTATTTCTGCTTCTACTTTTATGGGTGATCTGCATCTCCTTTTCCCCCTTGGTTGCCTTAACAATGGCATGTCTTTCACGTCTTTGCCCCCTCTCACATTTTTCACGTGTTTTCCCCTCTTAGGTTATTTGTTGGCTCATTAGTGTCCCTAGTTTTCAGAGGTTTTATCATGTTTATGGTCTGGGTGCCTACTGCCACTTAAGCAAGCCGGCCTCCTCCCTGCATGGGCCCACAACAGTTACAACTTGGCCGTGTATTTGCCAACAGTTGCAATTACGCATGGCCGGATAGTGCTCTTTGTGTCCATGCTGGATCAAGAGCACCAGCCCAGTCAGGCAGTCCAGCCCATCAGGCAAAAAGTCTGGTCACTACTGAATTAGGGCATTCTTCGTGTCCTGACCAATAGGGAAGAACTGATGGAGGAGATGAAGGTGATGGGCACCTTGATTGAAATTATCATGATATGAAGCTTGCAATGAAGATTTTTTCTAATTATTTGAGTTGGTCTAATAAAAGTTATCAGATTTACCCAAAAAACCTTGTCTACCTTATACCAACATGGCTACCACCTGCACCCCTAAATCATAATAGGATAGAATTCCTGATCCTTAGCTAGGAAAAGCATGAGGTCAGCATAATTGGGACACTAGATTTAAAAAAAAACATTTCTCCTGACTTGAGGAGTTAATAGACATGGTGTCATGGGAAGGCAGATTGAAGGATAAAGGCACCCAGGAAGGCTGGAAGCACCTAAATGGCACAGTATTAGAGGCCCAACAAGAAACTGTTCCAAAATACAGAAACACAAGAAAAATGGCAAAAAACCAATGTGGCTGCACAGTGAGCTTCTAGGTAGGATGCCTCTAATACAAAAGGAAAGCATACAGGAAATAGAAAAATGGGTAGGTCACCAAGGAAGCATACCAGGAAATAGCAAGAACCTGCAAGAACAAAATCAGGAAGGCAAAGATAAAGAATTAGCTGTACCTGTTGAGGGAAATGAAAGATGACAAGAAGAGTTTCTGTAAATGTTGGCCAGAAAAGAAAGACCAAGGAAACTATGGGTCCACTCTTGACTAACCAGGTGAAACTAAACAAAAGCTGCAAAGAAGCTGGAGCTACTCAATAACTACTTTGCCTCAGTCTTCACAAAAAAAAAAAAAAAAAGCATTAGTCAGACACTTAATAAAGATTATTTGGACAAGGAAGGAGACCAACTGAGGGAGGAGATAACAAAGAGAGAATCAGCTGACTTGATATCTGATGGGTCTGAATTAAATCAGGTCAGCAGGGCCTGATGAACTTCATCCTGGGGTACCCCTCTTTAAAAAAGGCAAAAAGGAGGGCCCAGGGAGCTACAGACTGGTTAGCTTCACCTCAGTACCCAGGAAATTACTAAAGCATATTCTAAGGAAGGCCATTTCCAAGTATCATGAACAGCCAGTATGGATTTATGTAAAATAAATCATGTAAAAAAAACTTGTATTGTGTTTTTTAACGTAACTACTTGGGTGGATGAAAGGAATGCAGTGGGTGTAGTGTATCTGGACTTCAGCAAGGCTTTTGATAAGGTCCTGCATGACCTTCTCATAAACAAATGTGAGCTGGACAAAACTACCATAAGGTGGGTAGACAGCTGGCTCAATGGCTGCAGGCAAATGGATCCATGTCAGAATGCCAGGAGGTTTTCAGTGGAATCCCACAGGGGTATGTTCTGGGCCAGGTGCTGTTCAACGTGTTATTAAGTGTTTGGATGCTGGTACTGAGAGCTTCTTGAGCAAGTTTGCAGATGAAACAAAACTAGGAAGTATTGTAAACACATTGCAAGATGGGAATACCATTTAGAAAGATCTTAACAGATTGGAAAGCTGTGCTGAAGCTAATGGGATTCCATTCAGTGCTGACAAAGCAAGGAGCTACATCTTGGGAAAGATAATCCAAAATATAAATACAAAATATGTGACATCTGGCTGGATGACAGCACTAAAAAGAAGCGTATGGGAGTTTTGGTAGATCACAGCCTTACTATGAACCTGTAGTGTGATACAGCTGCATGAAAGGTTCACGCATGTAGATGCAAACACGGGAAGTGATAGTGCCTCTCTACTTGGCAGTGTTTAGGCCTCGTCTAGAGTACTGTGTACAGTTTTGGGTTCCACATTCTAAGTTAGAGAGTGTCCAGGGGCAGGCAGCAAAGATAAAGGTCTTGGAAGGCAAGTCATATGAGGAGAGGCTGAAGGAGATAAGTATGTTCAGCTTGCAGAAAAGATGCTTAAGAGGGGACACGATAGAAGTCTTCAAATACTTGAAGGGTGGCTGTCGTAAAGAAGAGGAAAAAACACCTTTGCTGTCTTGCTATAGAAAGTTTGACACAAACCAGTGACTTGAAGTTGCAGCAGAGTAGGTATAAATTGGATATCAGGGAAAAACTTCTTCACTATTAGAACAGTGAGGTAATGAAACAGATTGCTTAGGGAGGTTGTGGACTGTCCATCACTGGAGGTGTTCAAGAAGAGGTTGAATAAGTATTGGTCAGGGATGATGGAGGTATAGATATGCCTGTGTTCTACTATGGGTATTTCCTGTGCTTCTGAGCTTTGCTGGTTGCTGCATGGGGCTGGGAGGGAATTAAGCCTCACTTCCCAGCTGCTACATGTGTCAGGGGTTTTTTGTTTTTTTTTTTAAGCCTTCCTCAGAAGCATTGAGTTTTGGCTGCAGTTCAGTCTGGGGATTTTGGCTGAGGTGTGTCAGAGGTTCCTAGCTAGAGGGTCTTCTCCCTCCTCTTAGGCTCAAACCAGTCACCATATTTGAGGTCAGGAGGGAATGATCAGATTGGTACAGATTGTAGGGGGCTTTGCCTTTTTTTTTTAGTGGAGGGGTGCGGGTGGCCTTCCTGGGCTCTTTTGAGCATATATTAATAACCTTTACAGAAGCAAGATTTTGGCCATTGTGGTCCTGCTGTTTTATCTGTGGCAGGTTAGGGTGTTATGTTTTGTGTCATTTCAAGGTTGACTCTGTAGTTTGTCTAATAGGTTAGACAAGATTTTGAATAGGATGATTTGAATAGGGATGATTCTGCCTCAGGCAGGGGGTTGGAGTAGAGTACCCATAGAGGTTCCTTCCATCCCTACTTCTCTATGACACAAGATAATATGGCTACACATACATTAACTGATTACAAACAAATTTAGACTGGAAATTAGAAAAAAAAAATCTAATGGTAAAAGAATAGGGATTTTAAAATCATCTTATACAGGTAGAGCAGAAAGAGACCTGAATAACTTTCAGAATGGGGCTCAAAATAAGTGTGGAATGCATACTGTGAAAGGATAGCTGTGTTCTCAGAAATTATCAGCACGTCTTATGATGTAGATTCAAGTATTTGGTGTCTCCATGGAGAGTTGAAAGGAAACTTAATTTTCATATGCAAGTGGCTCTTATTTGCATGCTTCAGGGCTTCTCAGGCAAGGAAGAAATTTGTTTATTTAACTTTTGCAGGGTTTTTTTCCCCCCGTCTTGCCTTGCAGTAGGGGTGCAGTGTTGTAGTGTGGTGAACCAAAAAGTACTGTCTGAGGAAGGGCACTTTGTGCCCAAAATCTTGCTAACATCTCTTCGAACTGTACAGTTGACCAATAAAAGATATCACTAAAATACCCCTGCTTCTCTGGAGTTTTTGGATTTTGGCCAGGCTAGTGGTAGGAGTTTGGCTAGAATGCATTAGTGTTTATGATGGTGCTCAGAAACTACTCAGGTAGCTGGCTAGAGCAGTGGTTGTCAACCGGGGGTACACATACCCCTAGAGGTACTTAAAAGGGTCATAGCGGATATGTAGAACTCTGCGTGCATGCCCACAGCTGCAGCACAGCATTTGAGCGGCCAGGAGCACAGCCCGACCACATGGAGAGCAGCTGGGTCTGGCTGGTAAGTTTGTTGTGGGGGGAGGGAGTGGGGCAGGGGCTGTCCAGCTGGGGCAGAGGGGCACAGCGACTCCTGCTGCTGTGTGCAACCCAGGAGGGCTGTGTGGGGGGTGCGTGCCCCCAGATCTGTGTGCAAGGCAGGGCAAGCTGAGCTGTGCTGGAGATGGATGATGGCCGCGCTGGGAGGTGGGTTGTGGGGGGACTACAGTGAATTTGAGGGGATCTTGGCGGGACCAGAGAGTGCTGCTCAGAGCTGGGAACAGCCCAGTGGGGCTGGGAAGAGCCCCTGGGTGGGTGGGGGAGCTGCCCCATCCCATGGCCCCACCTAGTCTGCCCTGAGCACAAAGCCCGGGCCTTGTCTCTGGGTGGGTGGCAGAGCCTGCTTGGGCACAGCCCAATTCACACCCAGGCCCTGCTGTCCTGAGTTGCACACACCTTGCAGGGCTGGAGGGGAAGAAACAGCGGGGGGGACCTGTAGCAAAGGCCAGGGGGGCTCAGGGTCAGCTCCTGCCTGCCCACTCCAGTCCTGGAGGGTCCCACAGCTGCAGGCAGAGCGTGTGGCAGAGCCAGGAGTGGCAGGAGCGGAGACTCCACCTTGGCCCAAGCAGGGCCTGGGGCTGTGGCTCCAGCCACATCTAGCCAGGGCACAGGCAGGCACTGCCTCTATGCAGCGCTCCCCCTACCAGGCTCCGGTCTCAATTTCCCCCCGCGTTCAGTGCCGGTGGCAGAGCCTGCCTGGTCATAGCCCCCACTCCCTTCCTCACCACGGGGCCTTATGAGAGTGGGACTACAGGCAGTGGGCTGTAGCCACTCCAGAATTTGCCGCTGCCCAGCCCAGCCCCCGCTGGGAAGAGCCCAGTGCCCCAGCCCACAGCAGCAGCCCGCCTGCCTCCCCCCTCCCTCCCCCCCCCGATCTGGGGGCACCCCCACCATGTCTACCCATAGTGCATGTAGCTGTGGGAGCTACTATACTATCCCCCCCACACACACACACACACACAGCTCAGTCCTGTGCACTGCCCTGGCAGGGCAGTCTCTGTGCCAGCTCCACTCCCTCCCCCACCGTTGGGGTCTCGATCTACATCCTCCCCCCACCCCCTGCAGCGGCAGCCTGCCCTTGCCCTGTGCACAGATCTGGGGGTACATGCCCCCCATATCCTCCCGGGTCGCATGCAACAGTGGGAGCCGGCTTCCCAACTCCAGCCTGCACCCCACCCTGCCCCGCCTCGGCTGAGCAGCACCTGCCGCACTCCCTCCCGCATAGTGGGGCCTCAATCTGCCCCCCCCCCCCAAAAACAAGAAAAAAAATATAAAGGGGTAAATGAGGTGAAACTTTGAGACAGAAGGGACACACTTGGTAAAGAAGGTTGAAAATCCCTGGACTAGAGGATGATATTCATACACTCAAGCTCAGACACCACCAGATTTGAGGTTAGGGAGGTATTTTTCTCCTGAGTCAGATTGGCATGGCCCATAAGGATCTTTGCTTTCCTTCCTAGCATGGGGTATAATGCTCTTAATTGATCCTACTATTAAAATCATCTGAACATATATTATCCTAATCAATTCCTTACCACTTGCAGTGAGTGGCAAGGCATTGTTGCTGCATTTGTGCTATTGATGGGGTTTTTTTTAACCTGTGACACGTTGTGGGGTGGATTTTTTTCTTGGGATATTTAGTAGTGATGGTGTGTGAGAGGGATCAGAGTAGACTGTCTTGCAGAGCTGTGTGCATAAATGTCATTTGTGTTCACAGACACCTTGGACTTGACAGCTAAAGGAAGCTTCTTCTAGTCCTGTATTCTTATTAGTAGGGACACTCAGTTCTAGGTGCATTCTTGTGCCAAGTGTCCCACCCCAATGAAGACATGTGCCACCTAGGATCAGTCAGTCATCCCTGTTGAGGTTCTCCAACAAGAACTGGATAGTTAGAAATGAGGCTAGCTCAACATGCCCTTATTTTCTTAATTCAAGTTACGGTCTTACTGTTCTGAATGTGTATGTATGTGTTTAATATTTTATGCGAGATTAAGTGAGCTTGCTTGTTTCTTTAACTAGTATAAGGAGCAAGAAAATGGTTTAGAATAGAAAATATCACAGTAGATGACTGCTTTTCTAATGCATTATGTGCTTGATATGCAGGAATAAAACTAAATGTCTTCTGAATTGAACAGTTGGATACAAGGTAAAATGTTAAAAAGAAGAAACTTTTTGTGACAGCTCCTGTCTTCTTTCAAACTATTTCTAGCATTTCCATAATTATCTGTTTTGACAGCCTCCTTGTCAAGGGAGGGAAAAATGTACTTCAGTGAGTAGTAATAAGCATAAGGTTTCAATGATTGTTTTGCCCCCAAAAGAGAATAATTACAGTGAAAATTACATTCTGTTTAGTTGCCACAGTGCATACCAGCTTTTTTCCCTTTTATTTGATCATAAATATTGTTTACTTCAGAGATAGTATGGTGAAAACTAACTTCAGTCATAAGGATTAGTTTACATGAATCCAAATTCCTTCACCACAGTGTAATACAGTTTAAATATATTCTCTATTTGACACTGCTTCAATTGCACACTAAGTTTTTGTGTCTGTCTCTCTCAGACTCTTCAACTGAGAAGAGAAGTTTTGAAATGGGAACTCCTCCATGGAGGTTGTAGTATGTGTTTTCCTGAAAAAAACAAAAGAAAATAGTACAGTTATGTGAAGAACAAGATCATATCAATTGTTTTATTACTGAAGCTATACAATATGATTTAAAGTGCTGAGAAATGCTGTGATAAGACAGAGGATAAACACTTCTAAGCAAAATATTTTTCACCATTGCTGTCAAGTGTCCCTAATAGGATTGAAAACCCTGGACAGATCTGGATATTTTCCTTCATATTGAATATAACACCTTGCTTCATTCAGTGTGTGTGATTTTAGTGGCACTAGTTATAGACTCCTGTAAGGCTTACCATGTATAATGGTGTCTGAATATGATCCTGTAGCAGTGTGGAGGTTGTGAAGTGTTCTGAGGAAGAAAAATGAAGCAGGCTATCTTCGAAGTAGGTATTTTGTGGCAAGAAGAACCTGAAGAAGAATATCCTTTATTACATAATCTCTTCTTTATGATAGTTTCCTTTATTATAGTTTCTTGATTTAAACAGAAACCACCTATATAACAGAAGCAGAGCCCATACAGAAAAATATTAATTCCCTTGGTATGTCTTTCATGACATACCTATATAACAGGGCACAACACAGGAGAGGATGGCAGCTGCTTACAGTCTGCTACTCCGTCTCCTGCATGTGTAGAATGTGTGTGGAGCATTGGCTATACCTCTTGAAGCAGTAGGCAGCCCCGTTTAGCAGGAAAGGAGGAGGCTGTAAGATTGGCTAGGGAAAGGATTACCTATGTAGAGTAAAAGGGAAGCAGAAACTATGACTGAGTTGCAGACTAGAAATAAACATCACCAAATGAAGCAGATGCACTGTGCCAGGATGTGTCTTGGCATAGCTGTCTCTTCATTGGGTGAAACAGATATTGTCTGTTGTTCTGCCTTTTGAAGCTTCAGGACAATGGGCAATGTGGTCTTCCAGGGCTTGAGAATTCCTGTTCAGGATTGGGCCCTCGAGCCCTGGAAGCACCTGCCCAACTTTCTTCTCTTAAAGAGGCTCACCCCCAGAAACCTACATAGTGCATTTCTGTAAGCCGGGAAAGTTAGGGTTTTCCCCACTTACAGAGACATGCCCCTGGGAAACCCTGACTTTACCTGGGTGCATTTCTGTAAAGGGGGAAAGCCAGGCAAGCACTTCAGGGACTTGAGGGGCCTGCTCCTGCCCAGGATTTTCTGGAGCACACAGGATTGGGCCCCTCAAGCCCTTGGAGCACAAAGCTAACAGCTGTCTGCCTTTAAATATCAGCACAGATTAATACCACCTTTGTCACACCATAAATGCACAGAAATTGTGGCCACAATAAAAAGCATAGATATTTTTGTTTGCCTGGCTTTCGTGCTGCCATGAAGATTGTTGTGATAGCACAAAAGCAGTGAAAGTTTGTTTCCACCCATAGTCCAGCATCTACGCAGCTCTGGGGGTGTTACCCTTCACTGAGAGCAGATTGCATTGTGTTATGACAATCTAGTCTTTATAATTTTATTCAAACAGGTCTGCTACAGTATATGAAAGCATTAGAGATTTTTTGGGCTAATGTCAATAGCTGATTTTTCCAGTATGCAGCCCAGCAGCTTGAAAAGCAGTATCTGGCTGGTAAGTCTGTTGTGGTGGAAGGGAAGGGTTAAGGGGGCACAGATCAAGGCCCCTGAGGTGGGGGAGGGAGTGGGGCAGGTGCTGCACAGGAGGGGTGGGGCAGGGCATGGGAGAGAGCCATGGCTCATCCAGGGGGTGTGGGGAGTGGGGGGAGCAGCTCCCACTGCAGCACACGGCTTGGTAGGGCATGGGGGGCACATGCCCCCGGATCTGCGGGTGGGGTGGGGTGGGCTGCCGCTGCAGGCTGGAGCTGGGGCCGAGATGGAGGCTGGGCTCTTCCCGGTGGGGTCTGGGCTGGGCTGTGCTCGGGGCAGGGTAGGTGGCAGCACTGGGAGGGGGTTGGGGGGGGCTACGGCAAATTTTGGGGTGGTTCCAGCCCCTCCTCCCCCATAACCACCACTGCCTGCCCTGAGCACAACCCAGCCCCAACTTGCAGCAGCAGCCCGTGCTGCCCTGCACAGATTGGGGCACATGCGCTCTCCCCCCTCCCCCCCTCCCCCCCAATGCCTCCTGAGGTGTGCACAGCGGCAGTAGCTCCACCCACACTCCCAAACAAGCCACAACTGTCCTGTGCCCTGCCCCAGCTGGGCAACGCCTGCCTCAGCCCCACTCCCTCCCTCACCATGAGGGCCTTGATCTGCACCCCCACACCCCTTCACTTCCCCCTTCCCTTCCACCACAACAGACTTACCAGCTGGACGCAGCTCTCCAAGTTGCTAGGCTGCACTCCTGGCCCCATGCATGCTGCGGCTGCGCGCATGCACAAGGCTTTTATTGGCCACATTATTGGCCACATCAGGCAAAAATGTCCTTCCGATATAGTCCATTTTCTTTATATTGGTGTCGACATGCTTGCTTCTTAGCCAAAATTCCACTTTCCTTTTTTTTCCTTCACGTGTAAAATTCAAACTAAGAAACCACGTTGCTTCCATGCTACTACAATGATGTTAGAAGTATTTCACTTCCTAATTTCTGTGCATTTCTCCATCTTTCTTCCTCTCCCTTCAGAATATTGTTGCTAAATCCATGTGTATGGTAGAGTCAGGTCCCTTGGAATTGGAGTTCAAATGATACGTCAATTCTGTTCACTTAGCAGAGCAATTATAGTTTTTATCACTTTTGTCTAGATTTGGTTTAAACTAGCATTTTTGCAGGTTATAAAATTAGTATCTAATCTACTTAGCCTTGAACTGTGCTAACACTACTTTTAAAACCCAAAGCTGTTTTCAAATTACAACTATGTATATATAAATCTATTAGAAGTGTATTAGTTTAATACCTCCACATTAAATCATAAGCATGTATCTATACTTGATTACCTCTAATTTTCAGGCTTTAACAATTGCAACTGAAGTTTTAGCATACCTTGTTAAAAGGGTTTGGCAGATGACATAAGCACTGATTTTCATGGTGTGCATCAGATGCTGATCCTAGAAGGATTGCCTGAAGAGTATCAGCTCAGTTAACTTTGTACTGGAGAAGGTTGATGGGTGAAGAAGAATGTGTGCTGATAGTATCATTAAAAATCTGTTTCTTTTGCTGCTTGTTTGCATGTTGGGAGGGTGAATTGGGGTGATTGCTTTGGGGGCCCCACGGAGCTGGGTGGAGCAGCCGCGGTGACTCCGTGCTGCCATGTCTCCCCCCTCTCTCTGCCACCAAATTTGGCATGTCCAGCTGCTCGGCACCCCCTCACCACCAAATCTGCCACTGGCTTCCTTGTGTCTCGGGGCGAAACCTCACACAGGCTGATTTTGCCCCAGACCCCACACCCTGCTCGGGTCATCTCTGCATGTTGGTTTAGGTTCCAAATGAAACTACCACTTCTGAAACAATTTATAACTCTTTTTGCTTAGTAATTAGTTCATTTGGGAATTTTAAAAAATTAGTTTATGTTCAAAGGACAAAAAGTCTTTAGTCAGTGAAGAACACAAGCTGTAATTGTCTCCAAATGACAAAAATTGTTCAGATCAATTTGTTGCTGAACTATGCAGGACATGCAAGCCCAAAAAGCATGTCAAAATAACAAAACACAGTCCATGTTTTAATTATTGTAATTGATCAAAGGGTATTTACTGCAAATCTGAATAAGTTAATTACATTGATTTGGCAAATGCTCATTATTAGTTGGCAAGAATACTTAGGAAGCCCCTGTTGTGCAAAAGCATTCCTTGACTGGCTACCTACTATTTGGTATAATCAACTGTTTTGGCAAGCTCAAATTTATCTTTGCAATTTAAGTGGCACTTCTGGGTTTGTGTTGCACTTCATTTACCATGTCAGTCACCACTTCCAGTCTGGCATAGCTCTTGCTTCATATTCAGTTTCTGAGCTAGCAGGAACTACTTTGGGTCAGAACACTGAGTGCTTGCTGATGACCAAACCCACCCTTCCCTCCTGGACTTGAAACCTAATGCCACTATTTCATCTTGACTTTTTCACTTGAAGAACGAGAAAATGCAGTTTAACTAACCAGTTTGGCAGTGTTACAAAAGTGGGCACATGTGATTTAACTTCTGTCACAATTCTAGATTTTAATTAATTCTCCCTGGTTAAGAACTCTGACATTGTGAAATGAATAATCAACTCGATTAATATTGTTTCAAAATAGTTATCCTGTGCTATGTATAAGTCCTTCAGACAGAATATGTCTCTGCATCCAGATTCTCTCTCATTTCTGGCATCCAAAAGTTGTCAGCTAATCAAACCAAAAACCAAATCAAGTAACTGCATGGATTTCTCAGGATATGTCATTAAAATAATTGAGATAGTTGAATGCATTTTTAAGGCAGTATGGACACGTACAATTGAATGCAATTTGAAGCCTAAATAATATCAAATCTGGAGTTATTTTTACAAGAGAATAAAGTATTTCTTTTTTCTTGTTTTGTATATATGTATTTTGATGCAATATATGTATTTTGATGCAGCCTGTGTGAGGTTTCGCCCCCAGACACAAGGAAGCCAGTGGCAGATTTGGTGGCGAGGGGGTGCCAAGCAGCCGGACATGCCAAATTTGGCGGCAGAGAGAGGGGGGAGACATGGCATCAAATGTTTCTTCATCAAACTGAATTGAAACAATAACGTGGATACCAAATGGTCAACAAGAATTTTTTAAAACTTCTTCCTGGGTGCTATTGCACATTCATTGGGCAGGAACCAATGAAAGGACTGCTATACAGGGGTAATGTGGTTATGGAGGCTTAGAACATTGAGGAGATAGGCATTTAGTAGCGAGGGATCCTTCCCTCCTAGCCACCTGGAAACTTCTATAGAGTTGCTGCTAATTGTATCCTGAATCTCACAATATTTCATGGTTTTGTGGCCACTAAAGCTCTGAAGTAATAAGAATTTCAGATTTAATTTGTTTAAAATTGTCTGTGGAAAAATTTTGGAAGCCTAACCTACAGGAAGCCTAGAGATTGCAGGATCAAAAAGCACATATTCCCCACTCCTTTCCCCGACTGTAGATCTTCTAATTCTTATGATTTTTAAGCTTTTGGAGATGGCAAGGTTAAAACGTCTTAAAATTAAGGAAACTGGGTTGGTGTTTTTTTTTAACTCTGTCTACAAAACTAAGCTGCTCAACTACAAAGCCAGAGGTGTGAATGGACTATCTTAAATTCATTGCAATTGATTCTCCACTCCAAGCTGGCTACTTCTCATGTCATAGCTGAGATAACCAGGATTCAAAATCTTCTTTTGCAGATGAAGCATATAGACTGAAACTTGGAATGTTTCTGGCATAGAGAACAGCCTAATCTATAAACAAGACAGTTTTTCTGTGGACCATGTCACCTGAGTAGAAGTAGCAAAAAAGCCCTTCTTATTCCATGAGCATTCCTGCAGCAGAATTGCAGCCAGAGGAGCTATTTGACATAGTTCACGGCTGTCTAACTTCTAAGTGTCCAGGGACAGCATGCCCTGTGGGCCACATAAGCAGTGCTACCCCAGTGTGGTCCAGGGGCCCCCACGGTCTCATACCACATGAGCCAGCTTGCTGCACCGTACATCCTCTCAAGTGTTCCAGCCTGCAGGCTGTGCTGTGCTGTACCACCTTGCCACCTGGGGCAGGAAAAAGGCAGCTGGAGGGCGAGCGGGCCCAGAGACCCTGGTTCCTTCTGCAGCAGGAGCAGTGTGGGAGGAGTGGTGCCTGGGTGGGAGCTAGGAGCAATTTAACCCCCTGCATAGATTCATAGGTGTTAGGGTCAGAAGGGACCTCAATAGATCATCGAGTCCGACCCCCTGCATAGGCAGGAAAGAGTGCTGGGTTTAGATGACCCCAGCTAGATGCCTATCTAACCTCCTCTTGAAGACCCCCTGGGTAGGGGAGAGCACCACCTCCCTTGGGAGCCCATTCCAGACCTTAGCCACTCGAACTGTGAAGAAGTTCCTCCTAATATCTAGTCTAAATCTGCTCTCTGCTAGCTTGTGGCCATTATTTCTTGTAACCCCCAGGGGCACACTGGTGAGTAAAACCTCACCGATTCCCTTCTGTGCCCCCCACGATGAATTTATAGGCAGCCACAAGGTCGCCTCTCAACCTTCTCTTGCGGAGGCTGAAGAGGTCCAAGTGCTCTAGTCTCTCCTCATAGGGCTTGGCCTGCAGGCCCTTAACCATACGAGTTGCCCTTCTCTGGACCCTCTCCAGGTTATCCACATCCCTCTTGAAGTGTGGCACCCAAAACTGCACGCAGTATTCCAACTGTGGTCTGACCAGTGCCCGATAGAGGTGAAGTATCACCTGCTTGGTTCTGTTAGTCATGCATCTGCCGATGCATGATAAAGTGCCATTAGCTTTTCTGATGACTTCATCACACTGACGACTCATGTTCATCACTAGGACTCCAATATCCCTTTCCGCTTCCGTGCCACCCAGCAGGTCATTCCCTAGGCTGTAGGTGTGCTGGGCATTTTTCCTCCCTAGGTGCAGCACTTTGCATTTCTCCTTGTTGAACTGCATTCTGTTGTTTTCTGCCCACTTGTCCAACCTGTCCAGATCTGCTTGTAGTTGTTCCCTGCCCTCTGGTGTGTCCACTTCTCCCCACAGCTTTGTGTCATCCGCAAACTTGGACAGAGTACACTTCACTCCCTCGTCCAAGTCGCTGATGAAGACATTGAAGAGTATTGGTCCAAGGACCGAGCCCTGCAGGACCCCACTGCCTACACCCTTCCAGGTCGATACCGACCCATCCACTACAACTCTCTGGGTACGACCCTCCAGCCAATTCGCCACCCACCGGACTGTGTAGTCATCCAAGTCACAGCCTCTTAACTTGTTCACCAGTATGGGGTGGGATACCGTATCGAAGGCCTTCCTGACGTCTAAGTAAACGACATCAACCTGCGTCCAGGTGTTTTGTAACCTGGTCATAAAAAGAGACTAAATTAGTCAGGCATGATCTACCTGCTACGAACCCATGCTGGTTTCCCCTCAGCATAATTTTTCCTGCCGGGCTCTCGCAAATGTGAGCCTTGATAATTTTTTCAAAGACTTTTGCCAAGGATGGAGGTGAGACTGACTGGCCTATAGTTGCCTGGGTCCTCCTTCCTCTCCTTCTTGAAAATGCAGGCTGCATGCAGCCCATGGACTGCCAGTTGAACAGCCCTGATATGGTGAATTGGCTAATCAATCTATACTGAGCTTCTGGGAAGAGTTTTTGTCATAGGTAGCTGAAAACCCCCCAGCGTGATATGTATGGAACTAAGAATTCTATTCCTAACTATCCTGGTACTCCTGTTGAAGTACAGTATGGCATTTTGTCACATTTGCCAAGGACTAAGAAGCTCTACAAAGACCAAAGCTACCACTTGCAAAACAGAGTTTTTGTGCTTCTTCTGTGTGGTGAGAACTAGAAAAGAACTATGTCTACTACTTACTAGAAGGATCTCAGTTATGAAGAGAAGAGAGAGTGTGTGTGTGTATATGACTCAAACCACTATAATGAGTAGGAATTTGTTGGGTGAAATATGCTTGAATGATCTTTGAAAGTGAACTGCCTTACTACAAAGGAACCTCCCCCCCCCCCCCCCCAAAAAAAAAAAAAAAAAAAAGCCTGAGCCAAATATCCCTTTCAACTGGATACTGTAATTCACTATATCTCAAGATGAACGAGATGCAACTGTCTCACCTGGTACAAAATGTGGATATCCCCTCCTCCATGGATTAGGTATTTTATTTCAACTAAGCTATCCTACTCCTGAGCTCTGCTCTACTACATCATTAGCACCTCCAGCTTTCTTTGGATGTCTGAAAACTCCCAAGTTTAAAATCTTCACAGTCTGTTTGTTTCTAATTTTGGGAGCATTCAAACAATAATTCCAAGGCCTCCAGAACTACAGTCATCTGTATCTCCAATACTTATTAGACAGAATGGGTGTTTATTAGGGGTGTGTGAAACAGGTCATATTCTATTCCGATTTGGCCCAAATCAAGGACAGTGACTTGATTTTCATAGATTCATAGACATTAGGGCTGGAAGGGACCTCAGAAGATCATCAAGTCCAGCCCCCCGCCCAAAGGGCAGGAAGTCAGCTGGGGTCATAGGATCCCAGCAAGATAAGCATCCAATTTACTCTTGAAGGTGTTCAATGTAGGTGCTTGAACCAACTCCGATGGCAGGCTGTTCCAGACCTTGGGGGCTCGGACAGTAAAGAAATTCTTCCTTATGTCCAGCCTGAAATGGTCTTGTAGTAGTTTAAAACCATTCGACCTTATCATCCCTTGGGGTGCTCTGGTGAACAAACATTCCCCCAGATACCGGTGGTCACCCCTGATAAACTTGTAGGTGGCCATCAGATCACCCCTGAGCCTGTGCTTTTCCAGGCTAAAGAGCCCCAGGGCTCTCAGCCTGTCAACGTAGGGTCTGCTTCCCTGACCTCTGATCATGCGCGTGGCTCTTCTCTGGACTCTCTCAAGCTTCTCCACATCCTCTTTGAATTGTGGAGCCCAAAACTGGATGCAGTGCTCCAGCTGCAGCCTCACTGAGGTTGAGTACAGTGGGAGAATGACGTCCCGGGATTTGTTTGAGAAGCATCTATGGATGCAAGCCAGCGTTTTGGTTGCTTTACTAGCCGCAGCATCGCATTGAAGGCTCATGTTCATCTTGTGGTCAATGATGACCCCCAAGTCTTTCTTCCGTAGTGCTAGCCAGTGTAACACTGCCAAGCCTATAGGGATGCTGCAGGTTTTTTCTCCCAAGGTGGAGAACCTTGCATTTTTCAGTGTTAAACATCATCAGGTTTTCATCCGCCCATTTGCTGAGCCTGTCCAGGTCAGCCTGGATTGCCCTGCTGTCTTCTGGTGTGGATGCTTTCCCCCAAAGTTTGGTGTCATCGGCGAACTTGGCCAGTCTGCTTCTGACTCCAATGTCTACATCATTAATGAAGATGTTGAACAATATAGGTCCAAGGACAGAGCCTTGGGGGATCCCACTGTCACAGGGCACCATGACGATTGACTTCCATCAATTACCACCCTCTGGGTCCGACCACGGAGCCAATTCCCCAGTCAGTGGATCGTGATGGACCCAAGGCCGCAGTTGGCCAGTTTCGCCAAGAGGTGATCATGGGATACCAGATCAAAGGCTTTTTTGAAGTCAAGATATAGGACATCAATCTCTTCTCCCTTGTCCAGGTGATAGATCACCTGGCCGTAGAAGGAAATGAGATTGGTCAAGCAAGACCTACCTGCAACAAACCCTTGCTGGCTATCCCTCAGGATGTTGGCGTCGACCAATCCATTAAGGATGGCCTCATTAATAAACTTGTCTAAGATCTTCCCTGGGATAGAAGTCAGGCTGATGTGCCTATAGTTTGCCGGATCCACTTTCCTCCCTTTCTTGAAGATAGGCACTACATTGGCCTTCTTCCAGTTTTTGGTCACTACACCAGAGCGCCAGGAGTTTTCAAAGATCCGTGCCAGAGGCTGGGCTATGATGCTTGCCAGCTCCTTGAGTACCCTGGGGTGTAGATTGTCAGGGCTGGCTGACTTGAAGGTATCCAGCCTCTCAAGGTGTTCCTTCCTGAGGTCAGCATTGATGGAGGGCAAGGGATCTCCCTCACCCGGACCTCCCTGTCCCGTAGCAGGCATGGGTTCAGTTGCAGCCTTGGCTTTCCTGGTTTGCTCCCTGCAGAACCGGACCATTGCAGAATATTCCTCCTTGGAGGTGAATCCCATCCTCCATCCTTTGTAGGCCTTTCTTTTTAGCCTCAGGAGGTCTGCTAGATCCCTGGAGAGCCGGGGGGGGGGGGGGGGAGGGCGGGGGCTGCTGTGCCCTCTTGCTGCCTTTCCTCCGAGATGAAATAGCCTTAGCTTGTGCACTGAGGGTCGTTCCCTTGAGGAGTAATCACTCTTCTTGGACTCCCCTCCCCCTAGGGTTGTGGTCCCTTAGGGCCTCATTGACAATCCTTCTGAGTTTGTCAAAGTCGGCTTTCTTGAAGTCAAGGACTTCAGTGTTGCTGACTGACTTATGGTGAAGGTGATCAGCTCATGGTCGCTATTACCCAGCTTCCCATCGATCACTAGGTTGCCGATTAGGTCATCCCCAGTAGCCAGTACCAGGTCGAGCAGCGCTTTACCTCTCGTTGCCCCGTAAACTTCTTGAGTCAGGTAGAGGTCATCCATGCATGATAGGAAGCTTTGCGACTGCTCGGATTTTGCTGAGTGATCTTCCCAAGAAATGTCTGGGTAATTGAAGTCACCCATGACAACCATGGTCCTGGAGCATGTAGCCTCAGCCAGTTCCCGGGCAAACTCCTAGTCAAGCTCTTGACTTGGGGTGGGAGGTCTATAGTAGACTCCCACCGTTGTGTCCCCTGTGCTGTGTTCCCCACGGATTTTAGCCCAGAGGGTCTCCAGTCGTCCACCCTGGTCAACAACATCAGCTTGCAGGAATGCATAGCTTTCCTTAACATAGAGAGCTACACCCCCGCCCCTTTTATCTACTTGATCCTTCCTGTACAGGGTATAGCCATCTATATCCGCGGTCCAGTCATGGGTAGAGTCCCACCAGGTCTCCATTATCCCTATGACGTCGTAATTATTTGCGTTAAGCAGGAGGACAAGTTCCTCCTGCTTATTCCCCAAGCTCCTGGCATTTGTGTACAGTCAGGCAAGTGTCCCCTTGGGGGCTCTTGCCTTGCCCACAGATTGGGGCAGGGGTGGGCTCCCTTAAGTGCCTTGGCCTGCTGGCTTTGCAAGGGTTGCTCAGCAGGCCAGCAGTGGCGGTAGGCCCTGTGTCCCGCAGCGGGCTTAGTTTAAAGCCCGGTGGAGCAGGTCAGCCAGTCTGGCTGAGAAGAGCCTCCTCCCCAGGAGAGAGAGGTGGAGGCCATCTCTTCCCAGCAGCTTGCTGCCTCTCTCGCCAGAGAGCGGGCTGTGGTCATGGAAGCCAAAGCCTTCCCGATGACACCAGCGCCGCAGTCTTTGGTTAAGTACCTGGATCCTCCTCTCCCTCCTCAGCCCATAGTCTGAGACTGGGAGGATCAAAGAAAACACCACCTGTGCCCCCAGACCCTTTAGCCCTGCTCCCAAATCCCTGTAGCGCCTCATGACCCAGCTGGGAGCGCTCTGAGCCATGTCATTGGTGCCCACATGAATAAGGAGCATGGGATAGTGGTCTATGGGCTGGAGGAGCTCAGGGATCTTCTCCACAATGTCTCGGATGCGGGCCCTCGGGAAGCAACAGACTTCCTGGGCTAAGGGGTTGGGGCAGCAAATTACCCCCTCAGTCCCCCTCAGGATGGAGTCTCCCACGACAAACCCTTTACGCTTTGTCTTGGGGAGAGCGGGGGCGGTAGCTGCAGTGGGGCCTGTGTTGCCTGTGGGAGCTGGCAACTCAGCAGGCTCTGCTGGGGCTGCAAGAGGTTCATACCTGTTGCTAAGCTCCAACAGGGCAGGGGCCTTGGTGCGGCGGGCCTTAGGGCCCTTGACCACCTTGGTCCATCCCCTGACTGGACAGAATGGGAGGTCCCAGAGTCCTCCCTTGTCCTGGAGGGAGACCGTGGTCTACCCTCTGTCTTCCGGGGGAAAGGGTCTGGCAGTAGGAGTCTATCTCCTGCTCGCAGTCCCTGATGGCACGCAGTCTCTGGACTGTGGCCTGGAGCTCCTCCAGCTGGCACACCAGAGACCCTATTTCTGGGCGCCGCAATTCAAGAGGGATGCGGATAAACTGGAGAGGGTCCAGAGAAGGGCCACTCGTATGGTTAAGGGCCTGCAGACCAAGCCCTACGAGGAGAGACTAGAGAAACTGGATCTTTTCAGCCTCCGCAAGAGAAGATTGAGAGGTGACCTTGTGGCCGCCTATAAGTTCATCACAGGGGCACAGAAGGGTATTGGTGAGTATTTATTCACCAAGGCACCCCCGGGGGTTACAAGAAATAATGGCCACAAGCTAGCAGAGAGCAGATTTAGACTGGACATTAGAAAGAACTTCTTCACAGTTCGAGTGGCCAAGGTCTGGAATGGGCTCCCAAGGGAGGTGGTGCTCTCCCCTACCCTGGGGGTCTTCAAGAGGAGGTTAGATGAGCATCTAGCTGGGGTCATCTAGACCCAGCACTCTTTCCTGCTTATGCAGGGGGTCGGACTCGATGATCTATTGAGGTCCCTTCCGACCCTAACATCTATGAATCTATTAGGGAGCAGACCCCACAAGGGGAGGTGGCCATGCTCCTGGGCCCCAGAGCCTGAAAAAGGGACAGGCAGCCCCCGCAGCCAAGTGCCAGGGGCTCCGTCTGCGTGGAGCCCAGAACCATGGGCTCCATCTGGGTGGCCATCTCTGAGGTGCTGGGGTGGGAGGGACCCCAAGGGGACCCTCGGGGTGCAGCGAGTGCCCATTCGTGGCATGCTGCTGGTAGGCGGGCTGGGCCTGAGCCTGTCTACCATAGGGGGCGCACAGGCAGGGCCTTGGGCCCTCCCGCGCAAACTCTGCGCTAACGGGCTGGCAGACAAGCACGCCTGTTTGTGCAGCCTATTCGCAAGGCTCCAGTCACGTGGCTCCCTGGGGGCTGGGTGAAGTAGGGGCCTGGGCGGGGCGAGACCCGGCCCGGCTCCACTCAGCTGCCTCCTCCTGCTCTCTAAGGGTTAATCCCCTCCCACCACAGACCCCGCTTACCTCTGGCTGTGGTGGGGGTGGGTGGGGGGCTCCGTGGCTGCTGGGGGGGTCTCTGGGGGGCTTCGGGGGAGAGAGGGCACAGCGGGCTTTCACCCACGTGTCTCTCGCTGCTCCAGAGCCTAACTAAGGCTTTTTTGCTTTTGGCAGGCCCTTTTCAACTATGCACATGCGCAGTGGGCCCGTCATCAGTTTGTTGATTCGGATCACTGTCCCTGATTCAATTCAGCTGAATTCGAATCTGAAGATTGATTCTGCCATAGACACAGCTTTAAATATTTTTCTACATACTTCAAGGTACCAGGCACGGCTCATGAATGCTATGATGGTGGGATGGATGGAGCTTCCCACAGGAGCACAGGTCTGTACTTCTGGTCCACTTCCAGGTCCTCTGGGGAGCGGGCTTGGGGACCCTGTGCCCCTCCGGCTTGGCCATTGGCTGCGGGGGGACCCCAGGTGCCCCCCCAGACCCAGGAAGCACCAGTCGCTGAGCTGGGTGGGGGAGGGGGCACAGGGAGGCCTCCCACCCCGCATGCTCTTTGGCAAACCTGGAAGTGGACTGGAACTGCTTCTGGTCCACTTCTGGGTCTGCTGCTGAGCGTGCTGGGAAGCCCCCCACGCTCCTCTGGGACACTCCACGCCCCCCAGCATCGCAGCATTCACGAGCCACCTGGTATCTAGAGGCATGTAGAAAAAACATTTAAAGCTGTGTCTACATCTGAATCTCTAAATCGATTTGGAAGGTTCCGATTCGATTCAGAGAGATTCAAGGGTCCTCTGATTCTATTCGGATTTGGAGATTTAGCCACCGAATCTGGCCAAATCTCCACCGAATCAAATCAAGGACCAAAGCTTTGCACAGCCCTAGTGTTTATATATGTGCCCTGGGAATGGCGGGGTGCACTTTAATTAGAGTAGCTTCAAGAGCTGTTCTGATTGAAGTGTCTGGAGCATCGGGTGTATCTGTGTCCCCATGCTGAAAAATGGTGGAGGAGGCACTTTAACTAAAGCTTGCCCCCTACACCAGTCACTGATGAAGTTTGCCATTTAATAAAATATTTCAGTTCACCTTGGTAATAGATAATTCCAAAATGGAGAGTTAAGTTATTCTTCTGGTGTGTCTTAAGTGCTGAATCACTTCCTTTGACAGACTGGCAACACACTTACCAGTGCAGCTCATTATGCCATTAGCCTTCTTGGCAACAAGGACACTGTTGGCTCATATTCAACTTATTGTCTACTGTAACCCCCAAGTTCTTTCCTGCAGAGCTGCTGCCCAGGCAGCCAGCCCCCAGCCTGTACCAGTATATGGGATTGTTCTGTCCTAAGTGCAAGACTTTACACTTGTCCTTGTTGAACATCAAGACATTCCTTTTGGCCCAATCCTCCAATTTTTCTAGGTCACTCTGAATCCTAGCCCTACCCTCCAGTGTATCTACTATTCCCCCCAGCTTGGTATTATCTGCAGACTTGCTTAGGATGCACTCTATGCCATGTTCTAGGTTGTTGATGAAGACACTGAACAAAGCCAGCCCCAGGACTGATCCCTGGAGTACTCCACTTGATACTGGCTGCCAACTAGACATCAAGCCATTGATTATTACTCTCTGAGCCCGATGCTTCAGCCAGGTTTCTACCCACCTTACAGTCCATACATCCAGCCCGTGCTTCTTTATCTTGCCTGCAAGAATGTTGTGGGAGACCATATCAAAAGGCTTGCTAAAATCAAGGTACACCACATCCACCAGTCTCCCCTCATCCACAGAGCCAGTTGTCTCATCCTAGAAAGCGATCAGGTTGGTTAGGCATGACTTGCCCCTGGTGAATCCATGCTGACTGTTCCTATTCACCTTCTCAAAATGCTTAGGAATGGATTCCTTGATGATCTGCCCCATGATTTTTCCAGGGACTGAGGTGAAACTGACTGTAGTTCCCTGGATCCTCCTCCTTCCCTTTCATAAATATGGCCACTATGTTTGTCTTTTTCCAATCATCTGAGACCTCTCCTGATTGCCATAAGTTTTCAAAGATGATGGCCAATGGCTCTGCAGTCACATCAGCCAATTCCCTCAGCACCATCAGGTGCATCCCGTCTGGCCCCATGGACTTGTACACATCCAGCTATTCTAAGTAGTCCCTATTCTGCTCTTTTATCACTGACAGCTGCACACCTCCTCCCTAAACTGTGCTGCCCAGTGCAGTAGTCTGGGAGCTGACCTTGCCTGTGAAGACTGAGGTGAAATAGGCATTGAGCCTTTTCTGCATCCTGTCACAATGTTGCCTCCCCCATTAAGTAAGGGACCCACACTTTCCCTGATCCTCCTCTTGCTACTGACATACTTGTAGAAACCCTTTTTGTTACCCTTCACATCCCTTGCTCACTGCAACTCCAATTGCACTTTGGCTTTCCTGACTTCATCCCTGCATGCACGAGCAATGCTCTTACATTCTTCCCTAGTTATTTGTCCAGGTTTCCACTTATAAGCTTCCTTTTTGTGATTTATTTTGCTGAAGAGTTCCCTGCTAAGCCAAGCTGGTCTTCTGTCATACTTGCTAGACTTCCTCCACATTAGGAAGGTTTGTTCTTGCACTCTCAGTAAGGTTTCTTTGAAGTACAGCCACCTCTCCTGGACTCCTCTCCCCCTCAGTCTGGATTCCCAGGGGATCCTGCCCATGAATTCCCCAGGTGAGTCAAAGTCTGCTTTTCTGAAGTCCAGGGTTCTTACTCTGCTGCTTTTCATCCTTCCTTTCCTCAGGATCCTGAAATCAATCATCTCATGGTCACTGCTGCCCAAGTTGCCATCCACTACTACATCCCCCACCAATTCTTCCCTGTTTGTGAGCAGCAGGTCAAGAAGAGCATGGCCCCAGTTGGTCACTCCAGCAGCAGTATTAATTGCCACTGCTTCCTTGCTGCCAAATTTCTGGACTTAAGGAGAGCTCTGTGGGAAGACACCATGGTTTCACAGGCTGGATTTGGTCCGCGGGCCAGGGGTTGAGCACCCCTGCCTTAGATCCTTAGATCTAAACAATCTTTTCAAATTTAAAAGTTCTAATTTGCTGCGGTGTTTTGGTTGTAAGTTCTATACTATAAGGTTTTTGTTTTAAATACAGCTTTCCATCTGAAGACTCCTCATATAAAAATCCTAAATTGAAGGGAGAGTGCCTTTATATTCAACAAACCAAACCAGGCTCCGTAAGAACCAAAGACAAGATTTTTACACAAAGTATTGAGTGAATATAATTTCTTTTCAGACTTTTGTGATGATGAAATCATGGTTTCAAAGATGATCAATACTGCATTCCTAAACTGTATTCTCCTAACACAGTCTGAGAGAGACTTTGACACTCCCTAAGTCACATTCACATGTGCTTGTTTCCTTAATAATGCAACGCTTACATTAGGTGTACCTATAATATGTTCATGGAAATCAATGGAATTATATTAGATATATACTAGTAGATGTCAAATAAGGGTAGAAGAGAGAAATGGTTTAAAGTTGTTTTTATATCATGACAGTGGAGACTTAACTTCATGGTACTCTAGATAATATTTTACGCTTGGTATAGGATTTTGCTTTTTTATGCATTCATTTCCCAAGCTGTCACATGCTATCCTTTTCACACTGTATGTAATATACAAAGCTTTTTCTTGTACAAAATAACTTTTTACTATTGAGTTCTTTTTTTTTTCAGACCCTTCTATAGGAGTGAATTCTCAATTTATTTGAGTCTTAGTCTCGTTTATTTTGGAGGCTTCTGTTGAATTCCTTGCATCATCATAGGCAGTCCCTCAATTCAAGCACAGCTCACTGATGGGTCTTGAGGTGACTTAAGAGTCCAATCTTTGAGCCATAAATCCGTCCGCAGAAGTTGCAGGTCTTTCTGCAGGAGAGTGAAGGCTGCAGGCTGGGATTTCTCTTGTTTCTTTTCTCTGCTCTCTCTTCTCTGCCTCAAAGGCAAGGTGTTTTACCTTGAAAAGGGCTGCTGCTTGTTTGTGGTTGCACTGCCATTGGGTTCAGTTGTCAGTCGGCTCCTCCCAACTCTCCATGTCAGCATCTGTTTTCTTGAGGTACAACTTAAGTGTGTCCTTGTAGCATTTCCTCTGGCCACCATAAGTTCTCAGGCTATCACTAAGCTGGGAGTAGAGCACTTGTTTTTGGAGTTAAGCATATGCAAACAATGTCTGGTCCAGTGAATTTGGTGCTTGAAGATCACCAACTAGGTGCTGGTAATACTGGCTTCAGCATGGATGCTGGCGTTTGTATGGCGGTCTTCCTATTTGATACATAGGATTTTCCTGAGGCACCACTGATGATACCTCTTCAGGCTCATGAGATGACAATGGTGTGCTATTCATGTTTCACATCCGTAGAGGAGAGTGGGTATTTTCTGGAGATCGCAATAAATAAAGACACACCAAAGCACTTTCTGAAAGGAGTCATTTGCACACCGGATCCTATGCTGGATCTCCTCATCAACATTCACTGTGAGAGGGGTGGCTACTGAGGTAGGGGAAGTGCATGACTACCTCTGGGGTCTTTTCCTCAACAGTAATTTGGGATAAGGGAGGGCCAGACGCACTCATTGCCTGGGCCAGACAGATACAGCACTTTTAAGTCTTCTTGATGTTGGGGGAGAGAGAGAGAGAGAGTTAAAGTTTGGTAGGTTTCTCTGAAGAGGTCCAGCACAGTCTGGAAGCTTTCCTCATTTGTACAAGGATGGCACAGTTGAAGTGCAAGGATGGTTGTTTTGAGTACTTTGATCTTTGAGTGAAAATAACCCAGATTGAAAAACCCTCCCTCCCTTTGATATTCAGTGTCAATTCTGGAAGGAAGGCAGTCCTAAATGAGAACCAGGATGACTGTAAAGAAAATGGAGAACAGTGTTGGGGTGATGATGTATCGTTGCTTGATCTGAGCTCAGATGACAAATGGACGTCTCTGTTCTACTACATAGAAAAACAGTCACAGTCATCTGATTGTGAAGAAGCCTCAGGACCTTGATGTACTTTTTCAGGAGATTGAAATCTGGCCAGTACTTTCCGCAAGGTTTCCTTTTTGATAGAATCAAAGGTCTTGGTAAAGTCAGTAAAGGCTACAAACAGGTTGTGATGTTATTCCTACCTAACACTTTTCTTGGCGCTGGCAGGCAACAAAGATCATGTCAATTGCTCCACCAGATGGCCTGAAACCACACTGAGATTCCAGCAGGACTTCCTCAGCAAGAGGTTCAGGAGGATGCAGGAGAGGATTTTCCCTGCTGTGGAAAGGAGTGGGATATATCTCAATAAGTCAGTGTGTGGGAACTATCTTTTCTTGAAGATAGTCACGATATTGGCATTATTCAAGTCCCCAGAGATCTCTGTTTTTCCAAATTCGGAGAATACCATACTTATTCGAATACAAGATGACCCTGATTTTAAGGCGACCCCCAAATAATTATTTTATATATGTAAAATTTATAAATTTGATATAATTTTCCAGGTGTAGAATCTAAGTATTGGAGGTTTGTCTTGAATTTGTCAGCCTCCCACTACTACAGCAGGGAAAATTAAATCCAGGGCCAGGAAGTCCCTTTGCCCTCTTCCTCATCCCAACTTTTTCCCCCTGCAGCCCCTTCCCCTCTCCTTACTGACACACCTTGCTCTCCCTGAGCACATGGAAATGAAAAATAAATTTGAAAGAGAACTGATCTTGAAATAAACATAACTGTACCAATTTGTGTATAGTACCCATATACTTAGTTCACCTAGAAATTATGCATTTTACCTTTTTTGAAACTTCTGCAAGGTTTAGCACAGGTATTCCATAGACACATTTTTAAGCAGCACTTTAGCACCTACTTAGAAAGAATACAATCTATGTATATTGGTCCAAATGAAAAGGCTCATGATTTATCATATAGTTCATTGGGCTGGGCCCTAGCAGAGTCCATAGCATTTCAAGCCATGGTGACCTCTCAGCTCAGCACTGCTCAGAGTGTGCGTGTGCCCTAGATGCCCCCACAAGGGTATCCAATACTATCCATGTGTTAATTAGACCCCCACTCATGACTGGAGCTGGGTATTTTTTCCATTAGTACTAAGCTCCTCCAAAAATGTATAGACAGATAAGGGGTAGGGCAGCCTGGTCCAGCTTCACCTCATGGAGGGTAGCACCACATTAATTGTGTGATAGGCTGAGAGGGGGCAACAGAGGGATTCTGGTTGAATTGTTTGGGACCCCCTTTGGTGATGTTTAAGGCTATTGGAGAAAAGAATAATTGAAAATTGGAAAGAAAAGCATAGCTCAGCTGTGGGAGTGAAGAAGTAGTCAAAGCACATTCAGTGCAGTAGCTCACCATCACTTGGAAAAAAAATCAGTGCTGAGGGGGACTGCATACAATGTGCACCATTGTATTTCTTATTCAGATGGGTTACACTAATGTACCTTTGTTTGCCCCCATATGTGCCATGTGTTTTATAATCACGCTCAGTATTTACTCCATTTAATCAGCTTCATACTTGGTTTTTATTACTGAGCAAATGCTGTTTTTAGCAGTAGGTCAAAGATGGGCAATGTATTTAGCGTGGTTTTCTTATATGTGAATGTAAGATGAGGGGCTTTTTGTCTTGCATTGATTTGAGAAGGGGAAACTTTATCTTATATTCAAGTAAATATGGTAAATTAATTAAATCTCAGAACCAGCTCCTTGCCACCAGCCTTGTATATTTCAACAGGTATGCCACCCGGCCCAGCAGCCTTATTGTTCTTGGTTTCCTTGACGGTGTCATTACCCAATGATTGTATGTGTACTTCGGCACTGCAGAATTATTTCCCGCCACATGGAGCTTTCTTTGCATGGTGCAATTCTCAGCTGCAGAGAGAAAACCCCGGTGCAAAGGAGTTCCTGCCGCTCGCATGTAAATTTGTTCCCCATTATTGGCTGTTTCTAAATTATTCCCACGTGGTGGCTAGCGATTGGCTTGCTAGCCGTATAAGAGGCTTGAGCAGTTTCCGCCCAAGTCGGAGATCTCCGGGGAGGACCTCATTTAGGGGGACTCCGCATCCATCTCGTGGAGAACTCTGGACCATGTGGTAGAGCCTAGCAAACTCTGCGCGTGTCTCGGAGCCGACCGGTGGTTTGATCAGCTACCAAGACTCTCTCCCCGTCACTGCACGATCCCTCGACGTACCCTACCCTGCACGCTCGTCGAGAGTCACCTTTCGGACTCTCATTTTGGTCGTTCCACGGAGCCTAGCAAACTCCGTGTGTATCCAGAGCTCTGTTAGTGTTTGTTTTGTGGAGCCTAGCAAACTCCACGTGTGTCTTTTTGTAACTGCAACTCAAGAAAGTTTTTCCTGCCTGCACCGCAAGCACCTACGGTGTAAGTAAAACAATCTTTAATCAACCTCTGCACGTCAGTACCTAATTCTAGTTCACTGTGCCGACCTTTTCCCCGGCCCACGTGCCCGGGCTGCTGGCTACAGCCCCTTGGCCCCGACAGACGGCACACCAGACTTCTAGGATAAGAGGGTTGGCGAGGGACCTCCTTTCAGGGTGTTGGAAAATGGACTCATTGGTGGTATCTACCCCAGTTGACTCACAGTTCAGGAGTGCTTTACAGTGCTCTTTTCATTTAGCTCGGATACCTCCTTGACTCTGTTATTCTTAGAGTTCTTGTTGCAATGGATGTCTGTATCTTGTTAGCTTTGCAAGGAAGACTGCTGGAGATCACCATCTTGTCAGATCCATTGTGAAAATCTGGCTTGCTTTGGAATACCCCAAACAGCCAAAAGCAACACAAAGAACTCTCAGCACCAAATTTCTTCAAGACCCAAAGGTCTGTAAGAATCTGCAACAGTGTGTCCATGAAAAGCTCTCTGCCCTGCTCATAAGACAACAATGAAGAACTCTGGAAGGTGGTTGAAACTGCCATCCATATGACCTGTGCTGAATCCATTGGCTATACCATCCATTGACATCAAGACTGGTTCAGTGAGAATGATGCCAAGATCCAAGCCTTGCTTGACCAGAAGAGAGAGGCTCATTCTGCTTTTCACGATGGCGCCTCATCTCAGCAGGAGGAGACATATCTGCTCCTCAGAGCCAAAGCTCAAAGGAGGATCTGGGAAATCAAAAATCAGTGGTGGCATGATAAAGCCAAAGAGATATGTGTTGACAAACATGATATGCATAGCTTTTTTTCAGGCAACCAAAGCCATCTACAACACAACTTCCCACTGTCTGACTTTGCTGTGATCATAGGATGGCTTGATGCTCCTCAAAGACAAAAGGAGATAGCATACTGGAGACTATGCTAGTCTAATAGTGCTAATAGTTACTGTATAGTTTGTTATGTGAAGCATCAACATGGCTCATTCTATTCAGCTCTAATAGAAGAGTCAACTGTTACAACCTCAATATTTGTTGGTGGAAGTAAATATTTGCAGGTCAGCAGTCATAATATTCTGTTAGGCAATTTTGATTGATAAATTTTTGTCTTGCACGGACCCAAATGGATAGGCTTTCAGCAGGATTGTAAAGTGCTTTTTTGTTTTTTTGTTTTTTTTTCAGTTGAATTCCCCCTACAGGACTTTACATCATTACAGCTGCATAATTTCATTATGAAAGGGAGAAGAGGGAGAACAGGGGGGAACGCAAGTAATCAAGCAGTCATGTAACTGTGTAACCTATGGGTTCTATGTGGAAACCTGTGCAAAGATACAGTGATTTATATGTGAATAATTTCCATGTTTTGAACATAAGTATGTTTAACCAGGTCTCCCAGTTTGATCTAATACCAGCTTTGAAGAGTAAGTCTAGAACATTATAATTCAGCTTTGCTTTAACAAGATAATCAAATATTAAAATTACTGTAATACAAGTCAACGAATACCAGCTACCTTTTTGTGAGTGCATAGGAAAATGCGGTGTATAAATTTAAGTGGGGGGGGGGGGGGGGGGGGGCAGCTGTAGGTTTTAAATAATGTTTGCTATTGTAAATTACATGGATCTCTGCTTTGATGACTGACTTTCTTCCTTGATGACTTTTTCTAGGAAATTCTTAAGAATGAAAAGTATAGAGGAGAAATGCAACTGAAAATCAAAGATGTTTCTGAAAAGGACAAACTCCTTCAGGCCAAGGAGTACAAGGAGGGGCTTGTTGCTGAACCTGTTAGTACTCAAATAAAAGGTCATGCTTCAGCCCATTACTATGGAAAAAACCAGCCTTCGCAAGACCCAACCAGCATTGCAAATACCTTTCAGCCAGGTTCCTGGATGCCACCAGATGGCAGCAGCCATAATAAATAAATAGTTGTAGCACGCAGAATTTTGTTAATTAAATTAGCAGGTAGGTAATTTCAACAAAGAACATGACTGAAGAAGACCTGATTTTGCTTACAACTATTCTGCTTTGTTTGCTATATTATGTGTAATAAAGTTCTGTATTTAAAGTGAACTTTTATTGATTTTTTTTTTCTGAGGCAGGTCTTAAAGTGCAAACTATTGTAGCTAGTAAAAATTTTAGATGAAAAAAATCAACTACTAAATTTCGTTTTCTTAAATATAGATGCTCTTTTAAAAAAAATGAAAAACAACTTTTCATGCAATAGGCATTTCCTTTGGTGATAGATACTTTTTAAAACATTCTAAATAGGATATAATCCTCAACACAGTGAGTTTTAGTTTTTTTTAAGAGTAATAGCATAGGAATAGCCTTTTAAATCATCCTGTTGATTTTTAAGTTACCTCTTCCTATAGAAGCCCCAGTAGGTCTTTTGATAAAGTTTCTTTTTAATGGGTGCAGTGTTGGTTGTCTGTCTTCGGGGACTGCAGTCTGTTTTGACCTGATTAACAATAAACACATAGGGACATCATTCTTTGTTAGTTCTTGGGTGTGCTTTTAATGCATTAACATTTGGCTAAATCAGTACATTTAAATAATATCCTCTGCTGACTGTGTAACAACAGCAAAAAACAGGACATGGTATCATTTGCAACAATGCACATGTATGTGGTTCAGGATGTGAAAATTGAGGCTGCAAAGTCCAAAAAAGCTGCAAATTTGTTGCAGAAACCCTACAAGCAATTTAAACCCTCCTCAACAGTGGCAAATACACCTTCTGCAAAACAAGGGCAACTTTCTTGTCCTTTGATATGTGATCATCATTATCTGCATTCTGGACAGATAAAAGTGCCTTGCTAATATGAGTCCAAAAGAGAGGAAGGAGATGCTGGGGGAGTGCACCTGTGCCACCTACATAGATCCCCAGAACCCACACTGCAATTGCTCAAGAACATCTTGTTCTTGGAATGGCAGCACGTGAACAACAGAAGCTCTGCTCACAACTTCTCCACAGCAGGTGGAAAACAGCACCTTATGGGAGCCAAGCTGTTTCCATCCTTAAACTTGACATTAAGCATGATCTACCTAGCCTTTAACTGCTGAAAGGTGTTGAAGCAATGCCTGGGTCCATGATTTAAAGGTTTCATAGATTCATAGATTGTTAAGGGCTGGAAGGGACCTTGCAGATCATTGGGTCCAGACCCACTGCTCTAGGTGGGAAGACAGCGGGTCAAGTGACCCCAACAAGGTGACTGTCCAGTCTCCTTTTGAAAACCTCCAGGGTAGGTGACTGCACCACCTCTGGAGGGAGTTTATTCCACAGTCTGGTCACCCTGACTGTGAAGGAGTTTTTCCTGGTATTAAGCCTGAAGCAGCCTTCCAGGAGTTTATATCCATTGGTCTTGGTCTTCCCCAGGGCTGCCCTAGCAAACAGTTGCTCACCGAGTTCCTGATGCACTCCTCTGATATAGCGGTAAGGTTCCTTTATGACAAGGGTGGCCAGCCTGTAGCACGGGTAGCTTTTGTGTGTGACCAGTGTCAGATTGGGGAGGGGACAAGATGCAGAAAGTAGAGTAGTAGATTAGGCAGAGGAAAGGGATCAGAGTGGCACTTGGGAAGGGGAAGGAGCTTAAATTGTGGCATGCCTGCCAAAAAAGTTAGCCCCAGCTGTTTTATGAGATGCAGGTGCCCCATGCAAGGTTTCATCAACTGGCTGGTATGGCAGGACTGGTGAGTACTGGAGAGATTAACCTCTCTGTGCCTTGAGCAGTTCTGGCAAACATTCCTTTACTCATTAGGAAAACCAGGATCAAGTTAAAGATTCTTGCATCATCCACTTTTCTGGACCATTCTGTGTAACATGCCTGACAGCGGAAGGGGAAATACTCTTCATATTTAAAAACTCCAAGAAGAGAAAGGAAATAACATTTTCCTTTTATTATTCCATTCCAGTTGGGGAACCCCATGCATTCAGAGATGTTAATAGCTATCTGAGGGTTAATAAGCCTTATAGCATATGGGAACAGTACTTTTATGGCAGCAGTAGCTGGAGCAACATAACCAATGGACTGGTACCAGTCCTGGGTAGCCAGTGTCCGCACTTGCTTCTCCACAGTAAAAGGAACTCTGAGCTTGGTGTTCTGTGGCTCTAGGGCTAGCTCCATACAGATTTCTATGAGAGTGGGCTTCCCGATCCTGAAGTTGTCCTGCTACTGTTTGGTGTAGGGGTTATATGTTAAAGAAATGTAATATGTACTAGGCGATGGTGTGTTATATTCCTATGCACAAGAACAGATCAAACCTCCAGGAATCTATGGTTTAAAAAGAGAGAGAGAAGATCAAAGTGCTAATGTTGTCAGGGCAGAAGGTGCTAAGCCTTAGACAAAGGAAAGAAGTTACTATAGTTTAATTCAAGAGGAAAGGTTGTTGAATTCAAAGTAGACAAAGGTTGGCTTGTCAGCTGCTTGGCTCCAGTATGTTTAGGAAAATACAACATGAATGGATTGAGGGTAAATAAGGAACATTTGGGGAACAAGAAGACAGGTATATATGGAAGCTTTGGGCTACATGTGATAAGGTGATGTGATGAGAAGTCTAGGGGAATACAACTGAGCACAGGAGGTGAGTTCTTTTCTACTATAAGCTGAATTTGCTAGAGCCAGCCAGCATGGGGCAGCTACAATGTCTTCCTCACTAGTCCAGATGCAAGTAGTTTGGTCAAATGCTCTGAAATGTAATTATGAGGTGGGTATGGCTACTTATCAATGCTGTAACATGACCATCTACTATATAGCTGCTATTTTAATAGTATTTTTAGACTAGTTAAAGTAACTTCTATAACTATTACTGACCCTTTGGATTAAATACAGGAACTTAACTGAACTGCTGACATGATGAATCAGATTCCAATAGTTGGTCATCCAATGTCTACAGCATAGACATGTCTACATCATAGTCCACTCCCACTAATCCTATTTCCTGCACTCTACACTGTCAGCCAGCAAACTAAAAATGGTTCCATAACAGCAGCTCCCATCACCAGAATATGCTCATTTTCAAGTGACTTGCCAGCTGACTGCACAGAACCCTTAAATGTTGCATAACAAAACTCTCTTGTGCTGGTCCTACCAATATTATTTGCAACAAAGTTCCTGTTTGGCAGCAGGAAGCCATATGCACCCCAACAATTGCCAACTTGCATGAATAGAAAATATTCAAAAAGCAAAGTTGGTAGGGACCTCAGGAGGTCATCTGGTCAAACTTGCTCCTTAGGGCAAGAATATTTTTCCTAAAGCATCTTAGTCGACTGTTTAGCTAACCTGCACTTAAACTTCCAGTGACAAAAGATTCTACTTCTCTAGGTAGTCTGTTACAGCATTTAACCATCCTCATAACTGAAAAATTCTTCCCAGAATCCCAACCCGAGTTTCTCTTGTTGCAATTTTGGCTTGTTACTTCTTGTCTTGCCCTCCTTCATCTACCTACTAGGGGATAGATTGCCATCCTATTTATATAAACCTTTTTACTTTAAGAAAATGAAGATAAAATACAATCATCCTGTTGCCTTTACTTTTGAAAAGAGTGTCATCTCCCTTCCAAGCACAAGTTGTCTGGTCCATCTTGAGGGTTATTGATGGCTTGAACCTGGAATTTGAACCTACAGCCGTGGTTCTCAACCTTTTTAGAATCAAGGCAGCCCCCCCAGAACTTTGTGAATTGAGCAGCACCCTACTTCAAAAACAGATATAGTTATTACAGTGCTTACCTTCTTGTAAAGGGGCCATGGAGTGGCCAAACAGGGAGACCTTCCCCCTACCCTTACCTGCTTGCCTCCTCACACCTGGAGCCTGAGCCTACCCTTTGCTACTTCTCACACTTCCAGGGGCACCCTTCAGTGGCTCCCCTCATACCCTGGTCCAGAATTACTGATGTAAAGCCTTCTACGCAACTTTCTGCAAAGGTTCCATCATGTGCTGCGGCAGGTATCCAGTACTACATTGGCTGGGAGATAGTCATAAAGGATTGGGAAGCTATTTCTTTGCTTTTGGTGGGCCACGCGGCAGTTCCCACCCCATATGCACTCATGACAATTGAGTACAACCTGTTCATTTTCCACAGCTGTCACGATGCAATTTGTTCCTAATTTATATCTCAAGCTGAACCTGTCACAGCTTGCCGGCTTGTATACCCATAGCCCAAATTGAACTCTGTTCCCATAGCAAATAAAAGTTTTGAAGCAACCTATTTTCCAGCAATTATATTAAGCTCCATTATCCTTTGGCAAGCGCACCTTGAAGTTTTTCATCTCTTGATTTCCAACACCATCCACCCTTTGAAAGAATAAGCCTCTTCACCATCATAAAAGTATAGATGTACATTTGCTAAAATTATCAGTGTTGGTCCCTATATTTAAGTTGTTGGTTATTCTCAGACTCTGCACCCTACTGGAACAAACAGGCCCTTTGCTTATTTCGTCAGGGTACCACGTTGGTTTGCTTATTCAGATTACTTTCACATTCTATAGTCACTCAAGACTTCATCTACTGACAGTTTCAGATTCTTCTACTGCCTTCTAATAGCTATGACATTGAAAAAAGGGCCATAACTATAATAAATCATTGTGTCCACTTCTCTCCCTTACCAAATTTAGAAATAGTATTGACTGGAGTCCAACATGGAAATCAGTGACCAACATGGAAGCTTTTTATTTTAGATGGGGGAAGTTAAAGTGTTTATTGCTACCTTCAAAAACAGAATTAGTAATAAGGGGAAAAAAGCATGCTGCAACATCAGAACAAGTTTTATCTAATGCCTACCCTCATGCTGGCAAGGAAAAACATTAGATTCAGAACATCATTCAGTTGCTAAATCATCTTGCCTGACCTTTGACACTCTTCAGCCACCTTTCCCCTACCCCTTCCTTCACTATTAAATTCAATCGTTAAGGCTATGTTGGGTTTCCTCACTTCCCCTTTTGTAAAGCTTTACTTGTCTGTTTTTTCTCCTTTTTTTGAAAAAAAAATAGGTCCTGCCCTTAAGTGGCTTTTGGAGCTGGTTTTAGATTCACTACCCTAGTTCCTTTTAAGAGAATCCTTAAACCTCTGCAATCTCTACTGTGATTTGTTTTTAAAAAATTAAAGCAAGAAAAACCCTTTCTTTTCCTTCTCTCTACACACACTACAGAAATTTATCTGTAGGCTCCTTGTACAACAAGGGAGTGGAATTTTGGCACCCAAATGCCTTTGGTCACATATCTTCCCTCAGAGGGGCATCTCCAATACAGTCGGAGAGCTGGTATAAAAAAGGGAAGTGGTATCAGCACAACCCTTGGGAATTCAAGTGACTGAGTAAAATACTTGAAAGTAGAGATGGAAGACCTAGCTGCTCATCCCCACATCATGCATTTGGTTTAGGGATCAACTAATTCAGACCATACTGGAGGAGCCCTATTATTATTAGAACATTTAGCTAAGGTATGTCAGTACAGATAAGTAGATGATGTCTTCCTACAGATGTTTCTTAAGTACCTTTACTAGTAAGAATGAAGACTATTACCATCTATCTTAAGAAAAAAAAGTAACAAATTTATTTTTGCAATGTAGCTTCATTTTAAAATGGATCTTCCACATTATGCATGTAGGTATCAAAGTGTAACCCCTTTTGAAGAGACACTAGAGAAAATTTAATCCAGTGTCACAAGAGAAGCATGCATTACATTAACATTTGTCCTGAACAACAAAATTGGGGAAGAGCACCAACTAAGATTGGTTGCATTTGGATGTTTCACACCCAGCTCAAATAATTAACTCAAGCCTTCTCTTCCGATTCCTGGTATTAATCGCTCACTCACTTTATCTGTTCAGCAATATAGATATAGCACCCGCTTTCATTGCTCTTACCCTTTATATCAGCAAAGGGACCGATACAAGAACACTGTACGAGGAACACCAACTATCTTCATTCTTGCTATGACGCCTATTCTGATCCTGTTTCAAATTTTTAGTCTCTATCATGTGTTTCTTGAAACTCAACAAAATAAAAAGCGAGCTTTGTTGAAGCATGATATTATACTATAAAGGCATTTGCAATGATATGGTTATTCTCTGGGAAAAATATAACTGAAGTTGAAACTAATGCCAACAACTGTGGCATGTTTATAGCACTAAGACCACATCTGGCAGTCTTTTTTCATTCAGCCATTCCTTTCAAAGCTGCTCATATTCAAATAGTTATTCTGTTCCTCCAGAGATACTATTAGTGTCACCTGAAACAAGAATGATACTTAAGCTTGGTATATAACTAAGTTGTTCATTTTGCAGAGATTTTGCAAAATCTTCTCAACTTAGAATATTGTTAAGATGAAGCGGTCAACTGGCTTACAGCTTAGTTCTGAAGAGTTTCTATCTGAAAGGGCTCAGTGATAAAGGATGTGGATAGAGTGCCATGTGTGTTAACTGAGGGCATATCTACACAGGGAAGCTGCTGCCAAAAAAACCTGAAGAGAGTTTACAGCTGCTGCACACTAACACCTTATGTGCACACTTAGCACAGTTAAGTGTGAGGTAACTTTTAAAGTAAGCAAGCTACATTACACATGCTGCATGCTAAATGTCCACTGGGAGTCAGTGTGGAGTAGCTAACATGCTGAAAAGTCACCCCCTACTTTATTTCATAGTAACTTCCCCTTGTGGACAAGACTTTAGTTGAGTTAATGTGAATTAGAAATATTGTTCCCACCCAGCAAGCACAAAACAGACAACTGTTAAAGGACCAACTGCTACTCCCAAAGTTCTACTACAGAAATAAACCAATAGTAGAAAAAGTAATATACAACAACTGCAGTGTTTAAACATAAGTAGTAGTCAGAGGTTTTGCTTCCTCCCATAATTTATATTTTGCTGCATTTAAACAAATGTTGACATTTGTATTTAAATTAAAAAAAAAGAAAGAAAATCAAGGTCCCCCACAAATATGAAGTTTACAAAAGCTCATGGCATATGAGTTTACAAAAGCAAGCGTGATCAGAATATGAATATCTAAATTAAGTATGTATTTAGCAAAAACTATTGCAGTTTAGACACAAACTTTAGCACAAATTGATCAGCGGGAAATGAGTTATTTCAAGACTTAAACCTTCTTTGCTCCAGAAGATTTACACCAGGTCAAGTATCAGAGGAAGGTGGTAACACAGCTGTACAACAGCACTGAACCAGGAGAAGCAGATGCCTTGCACAAGGTCTCCCCCGCCCCTTAGTCCTTCTTTGTTCGTTTGGCTTTTGCAATGTTTTCCTGGCGTTTCTGTTTCTTCTTCTGCTCCCGCTCCCTGGCCTCAATCATTTTGGCCAGCTTCCATGACAGCGCTGCGCTGATGACGAAGAGTGGTGTCAGGGCCAGGATCACTGTGGTCAGAAAGCCGTACGGGTCCTTGGCAGCCCATTCCACAATATATTCAGCCCAGGCTCTGATATCAAACATCTTTTCTCCCATCCTATTGGGGAAAGACTTAAAAAAACAAAAAGCCTCTTTTCATTAAATAGCAAAGTGCGATAGCTGCATGAGACCCAAATCCGTCCCACAGCACCCTGGGCCGAGGTCAGGTCAGCCCTGTCACGGGGCTCTGTGCAGGAGGTTTCCCTGTAGCCAGCGCTGCCCGCCTCCTCATCTCTCCCACAGAGCCCCGTGTGAGGGGCTTGCGCCGCCCTGGGAGCGGAGGGGCCAAGGTGTTGAAGAAGGTCCCGTCCCGCGGAGCGGCTCGCGCCGCCCTGCCCAGACGCGCTGTGCGGGCGCTGCTACCGACGGCGAGCGCGGCCGCCACTCCGCCGCCTGGCCCGGGAAGCTCGGGCCGGGGCCGGGGCCGGGGCCGGGGCCGGGGCCGGGGCCTACCTGCAGGACCGGAGGGAGCGCTCGGGCCACGCATGACGGGCCGGGGGCACTTGCCGCCGACACCAGCCCGCGCCGCCCACCGGAAGCAGGAAACTGCCGCGACCCCAGCTCCGCCCCCCCCCCGCTAGGAGGCTTCTGGAGTGGCCCCGGCCCTGTCACGTGACGGCAGCTGACCACGCGCCCGGCCTCACTGTGGCCCCGGGGGAAAGGGCTGGGGCTCAGCTACCGGGCACTTCCGGGCCGGGGGGGGCGGTGATGCTCCCTGCCCCCGAGGAGGGCGGGGCGCGAGGGGGCGGGGCAGCCTCCCTGTGGTAGTGGGCGGGGCTACCGGGGTGGTTCCTCGGCGGTGACGTTTCCCTCTCCGGCGAGGTGGTGCGCGCGCAGCGCCCGCTCGGAGGTGGCGGTCGGCCCCGCCCGGCCCAGTGTGGCTGCTCGGCCGGTGGGGCCGCCGGCCTGGCTGTCTGCGCTGCTCGCCGGGTTCCCGTGCACTACCTCCGCCGTCCCCGGGCCCTTTCCCGAGCCCGCTGTTGGGGGGGGGTGCGGTTCCCGATTGATTTATCACACGTTTTCAGGCTGAGCTACAGGGTAGAAGAGGCCGGGACGGCAGCGAAGAAGCTGCCGGCGAAACCCGACTTCCAAGCTAAAGCGTTATTTGATAGTCCCCGGGATTTCTGGTCTTGTATAGAAACGGGTAACGTTACCGCTTCTCTGACCGTGAAGCCTCGAGTAAAGCCGCACTGACGAGGACTGGGGACTCCAGTTATTTTCACCTCCATTCACTTAGTGATCAAATCATGCCAAGGTCTTTCCAAGTCATCAGATCATGCCAAGCACTCTTTCCATGCTACCTTGTACCGGTGTGTTTAGGACACCATTACTAAACTCTTTTCGGATAAAGAAACCAGCTTTATATATAGGAACGAAGTGCGTTCCTTCCAGCAGTACAGTGACATGGCGCATGCATTCTCCATAAGTGCATGCTCAAACTTAAAAGAGCAGATGGACTTAGCAGTGAAACCCTGGCTGCAAGCTGCCCCAAAGTTTATATGTTAAATATATATGATATATATAGGTCATTTTTGGGAGCGCGCGCGTGTGTGTGTATACATATATATATATATATATATATATATATAATATACATGACCCATATGGCTTTCTGACCACAGTGATCCTGGCCCTGACACCGCTCATCGTCATCAGCGTAGTGCTGTCGTGGAAGCTGGCCAAAATGATTGAGGCCAGGGAGCAAGAGCAGAAGTAACAGAAATGCCAAGACACAAGCGCACACGCACGGTTATAAAATATACATACAGTATGCTTGTATGCGTGTGTGTGTGCAAAGAAAGGAACATTGATGCTGATAATGTAATATAGATGCTGAAAATGGAATAATTGCTTGCACAAAAGCAGAGCAGGCTCCTGTGAAGAATCTTGGACTGGCTGATTTATTTTGGTCTATGTGGTCAATATATGAAAGGGAGAAGGGATGAGCCAGGTAACTTTAGACCAGTCAGTCTTACCTCTATTCCTGGGAAAATGCTAGAGAAAATAATCAAAGAACACGTCTGTGCAGGCCCAGCAGGGGAAACGATGCTGAGGGGAAACCAGCACGGGTTTGTCACAGGTAGATCCTGCCTGACAAACCTTGTAGGCTTCTATGACCAGGTCACACACTGCCTGGATGCGGGAGCCGAGGCTGATGTCATCTTCCTGGACTTTAGGAAGGCCTTCGACACAGTCTCGCACCCTATCCTCACTGGGAAGCTAGCAGGCTGTGGAGTGAACGCCTACACGGTCAGGTGGGTGGCCGACTGGCTTAGAGACCGCACCCAGAGAGTGGAGGTGGATGGTTCCTTCTCAGCCTGGAGGGAGGTGGGCAGTGGAGTCCCACAGGGTTCGGTCCTCGGACCGATATTATTCAGTAGCTTCATCAGCAATTTGGATGAGGGTGTGGAGAGCACCCTCTTCAAGTTTGCTGATGATACCAAGTTATGGGGCAAATTTAGTACACCGGAGGGCAGGGAGCAGGTTCAGGCCGACCTGGACAGGTTGGATCAATGAGCAGAGAGAAATAGGATGCAATTTAATAAAGATAAATGTAAGGTACTCCACCTGGGAAGGAAGAACCCCCAGCACACCTATAAGTTGGGGAGTGTCCTTTTCAGCAGCTCAGAGGCAGAGAGGGATCTTGGAGTCATAATTGACTCCAAGATGAACTTGAGCCGGCAGTGTAACGAGGCCATCAACAAGGCTAATCGCACCTTGTCGTGCATTAGCATGTGCATGGCTAATAGAACAAAGGAGGTGATGCTCCCCCTCCATGCGACACTGGTCAGGCCGCAGTTGGAGCACTGTGTCCAGTTTTGGGCTCCGCACTTCAAGAGGGACGCGGGGAATCTGGAGAGGGTCCAGAGGAGGGCCACTCGCATGATTAGTGGCCTTCGTGATAGACCCAACGGGGGGAGGTTGAGAGAGCTGAATCTCTTCAGGCTTCACAAGAGACGGCTGAGGGGAGATCTTGTGGCTGCCTATAAATTTATTAGGGGAGGTCAACGGGGAATAGGGGAAGCGCTGTTTACTAAGGAGCCCCAGGGAGTGACTAGGAATAACGGGTGTAAACTAGTTGACACTAGTGGATTTAGGTTAGATATTAGGAAGATTTTTTTCACAGTAAGGGTGGCCAGGATCTGGATGGGCTTCCAAGAGAGGTGGTGCTATCGCCTAGCTTGGAGGTCTTCAAGAGGAGGCTAGATAGTCACCTGGCTGGGGTCATCTGACCTCGGTCCTCTTTCCTGCCAGGGGCAGGGGGTCAGACACAATGATCCATTGTGGTTTTTTCTGACTCTACAATCTATGAATGCATGCTGTGGGTATATTCATTACTTTTGCTGAGTTGTGATGATATATTTAGGTTGTCCAGAATCCTTCTATTACATAGTGCTAAATATTTCAATCAGAAATTCCTCTCTAGCTGCTTTTGTATCACATATAACTTCTGGGGGTAAATTCATCTCTGGTGCAGCATCAACTGACTTCAGTGGATGTACACTGGGGAAGAATGTGGCCCTAGGCCCATAAAAAAGGGTGCTGGTATTCCCACATAGAGTGTGTGGGATTTCTACAAATACTTTAATGTATTACTCAGTTTTTAATAATTCTCTGCATCATATACACTCCACCTGCTGATAATACCACTCTGTTTCCAGATGACTTTATGCAGCTCCCCTGCCATTGCACATTGGTGAATGTTTTCTTGAAGAGCCATGAAAATTAAATTTGCGTAGTGCCTTTTTCCCTGGCTTGTAAAATCTCTAAGCTGTGAATGCTTTATCAGCACTTTCCTGGCCATGCATGGCACATCTATAGTGTGTGCAGACTAGTAAGCATTCTGTTTCTTATAGTTGTTCTTGAGCCAACAAAACTCCTTTGTATCCATGGGGATGAAAGCTGCTTTGTGTGCTACAAATCTTTATTTAAAAACATTGGTGTGTTATGCTGAAGTGGATCTGCAGTACATCTTTATTCTCTAGATTATGGGAAGGGCCCCTTACAGTTGTAGTACTGCTGCCATTCATATGGATTGGTCTGCACTTCTCAGGAAAATAGTTGAAATCATCACTAGTTCTGATGCTGTGTTAAATTCACTTCCAGTCATCTTTGTAAGCTTGTTTCCTGTCTAAGCTGTCTTGGGTGAGGTCTGTGCCTGGACAATGTTTGACGTACTGTGCATCCTACTGGTAGTTTTTGTACCTGGCTTTTAGAAACTTGATCAAGCAAAAAGGTACGATTGTGCCATGTCAGATTAAAGTATGAAATACTAATTCTATGCTTTAAGGGGTCTCAATTATTCTTCTAGAAGCACTGGTTTTCTTTTTCTTAGAATGGTTTGGGCCCCTATGTACTGGAAGAAATTGAACCATGTTTAGCTTGAATCTACCCCTGGCTATATCATAACGTTAACTGAAGGGTTTAATTTTTGTTTGTTTGTGTGCTTGTTTTTATTGAGGTTTTTATTTTTATTTTTTTAATTAATCAAATTTAGAGTCCAAAACAGGAAAGGGATTGCTCAAAGACATGAAGGGAAACTGTGTTGCTTAGGAGATTAGTAATAGGATATAGAGCCTTTCATCTCTTAGAACACTACTTGAAATCCACCCCAGGATGGTAATGACTGAAATGGCTGTTTATTAGGTTGCTTTTTTAAAGGGAGGTGGAAAAATAACCTCATCACTATTGTACCTTTTTATTTTTAATCTTCAAAGCATTTTAGAGAGGCAGCTAAATCTGGTAGTTAAGGTAAGAGACTGGGAGTTATGGGCTCTTTTGGCACTAGTTCTTGGTAAATTGTTTCCATTTTCTAACCTGTGAGAGAGGCTACTGCATTTGTCCTGGAAGTTACTCAAGCACTTTACAAGGTGCTGTCCCAGCCGCCTGTGGAGGGTTCGGGATTGAAAGTATGGTCGGGGGTAGAAAGATAAGAAAGATTTATTGACTTAAAAACACAATTACATGTAGTAACAAAACAAACAATGCCAGACAAAAGCAATTCGCGTTGGCATCTTATCAGCAGTCCCCTCTGATGCCTGATACACAGCAAGCTTCTCTTTCCACAAAGTTCAGCGAAGTCAGGCATCCCTGAACGACACTGTCCGAAGGGGTACCGGGAAGGGGTACCCTGGCATGCAGTTCTTGGGCTCGTCGAGGTCCATGGGGCCACTGATCGAAGCAACAGCTAACTGATCCTTTTCACAGAGCTGTATCTTCCTTCTGAATGGTTTCCAGATATACCAGCCAATTTAAAGCTTCTGAATGATTCTGATTAACATACAACCACTCAGATTCCTTTTATTTCAACTGTCCTTAGACTGACCAATTAGCAGTACAAGCCTTACATTTCTTTGATAAGGTAATTTTAACTACGCCACAGGGCTTTACTACTTCAAGGCTTTGCTAAATTTACTAGACCTTACTTTATACAAGGCCTTACTAGATCTTAAACTTTAATTAGGCTCTTAACAACAACATATAGCTTAATATCTAAACAAATATAGAAAAACACTTGGTCTAATCTTCATAGGGCCTTCAGCAAGCACCTTTATCACATAGACATAATTTCAGCCGTCACAGGTGCAGTTCAAATAGAAGGGATTAGCAGAATTAGTAGGATCTAGATACAATTTTTCCCCGGTATTATAGGTTGTTGAATTCAGGATTCTGTCTGTTACAGAACTATGTGCCAGTTATGCATGCTGGATCTAAAGATGGACTATCCGCAAGGTTGGGGCATGAAGATGATGGTTCAGATTTAGGATTCTGCATCAGGGATGTCTCCGTTCAGGTATTACATATATTAACTACATAAATTGATAGTCTTGATTTTAGTATGTGGGGATCCATCTTTTTTAAACTGCCATCATCCTTGTCACTAACAGGAACACAGGTTGACAGTTTCAACACAGAGATCAAGGACTAATTGGACAGGGTAACTGAATAGCCCATTGTTCCTAGAGGAGGTATCGTTAGAATTGAACTCAAGCATATTCTGAGTTTGCAGTACTACTGTCTGTGTTCTGTATGTTCTTTGAGAAGAGACAGAAGTACATATAGCTAATCCAGGACAGCTCACAAACAAGCAGAGTTGAAGATGTTGTATTTTTTTTTTAACGACTTCCAGGGAATACTCAGGAGCTGTAGAAGTTAGTGCTGTTGTTTCCCTAACTGGCACACTGACTCTGAATCAGAACTGAACAAATATCCCAGAATGTTGCTCAGATGACCCACACTGTGTGAGTTAGTGCAATGTGGATGAGATGAAAGAATAAGGTCCTGATCATTTGGAATAATAATTCTTAGTATTTATACAGCACTTCATTGCATCAAAGAGTTTACTAACATTTTTGTGATCAACAGCAAGTATTCTAAGATGCCTCCATAACATCTTCAATATTTGTTCCAGTATTTGCTTATGCTGTTGTGTAGTGTTTCTCTATGTTACCCGTTGCTTCACTTAGTGTTTTAAAGATAAGCAAAGTGTATACCTTTTTGTCCATACCTACAGATACAAACAGTTTATAATCTCATGATGGATCTTTAAGAATGAAAGATGCTTTATAGATGTGAGATTAGTCATGTCTTCAGTTACTGTTTGGCTGCCCCTTGTCAGCACTTATAAAAGTGAGACGCAGTTCATAGATTCATAGATTCATAGATGTTAGGGTCGGAAGGGACCTCAATAGATCATCGAGTCCGACCCCCTGCATAGGCAGGAAAGAGTGCTGGGTCTAGATGACCCCAGCTAGATGCTCATCTAACCTCCTCTTGAAGACCCCCAGGGTAGGGGAGAGCACCACCTCCCTTGGGAGCCCGTTCCAGACCTTGGTCACTCGAACTGTGAAGAAGTTCCTCCTAATGTCCAATCTAAATCTGCTCTCTGCTAGCTTGTGGCCATTATTTCTTGTAACCCCCGGGGACGCCTTGGTGAATAAATACTCACCAATTCCCTTCTGTGCCCCCGTGATGAACTTATAGGCAGCCACAAGGTCGCCTCTCAACCTTCTCTAGCGGAGGCTGAAAAGGTCTAGGTTCTCTAGTCTTTCCTCGTAGGGCTTGGCCTGCAAGCCCTTAACCATACGAGTGGCCCTCCTCTGGACCCTCTCCAGGTTACCCACATCCCTCTTGAAGTGTGGTGCCCAGAATTGCACGCAGTACTCCAACTGCAGTCTGACCAGCGCCCGATAGAAGGGAAGTATCACCTCCTTTGATCTATTCGTCATGCATCTGCTGATGCACGATAAAGTGCCATTGGCTTTTCTGATGGCTTCGTCACACTGCCGACTCATGTTCACCTTGGAGTCCACTAGGACTCCAAGATCCCTTTCCACTTCCGTGCCACCCAGCAGGTCATTCCCTAGGCAGTAGATGCGCTGGACGTTTTTCCTCCCTAGGTGCAGCACTTTGCATTTCTCCTTGTTGAACTGCATTCTGTTGTTTTCTGCCCACTTGTCCAACCTGTCCAGGTCTGCTTACAGCTGTTCCCTGACCTCCAGTGTGTCCACTTCTCCCCATAGCTTTGTGTCATCTGCAAACTTGGACAGAGTACACTTCACTCCCTCGTCCAAGTCGCTGATGAAGACATTAAAGAGTATCGGTCCAAGGACCGAGCCCTGCGGGACCCCACTGCCCACACCCTTCCAGGTCGAAACTGACCCATCCACCACGACTCTCTGGGTGCGACCCTCTAACCAATTCGCCACCCACCGGACTGTGTAGTCATCCAAGTCACAACCTCTTAACTTGTTCACCAGTATGGGGTGGGATACCGTATCAAAGGCCTTCCTGAAGTCTAAGTATACGACATCCACCCCTCCTCCTGTGTCCAGGCGTTTCATAACCTGGTCATAAAAAGAGACTAGATTAGTCAGGCACGATCTGCCTGCTACGAACCCGTGCTGGTTTCCCCTCAGCATAATTTTTCCTGCCGGGCTCTCGCAAATGTGAGCCTTGATAATTTTTTCAAAGATTTTGCCAAGGATGGAGGTGAGACTGACTGGCCTATAGTTGCCCGGGTCCTCCTTCCTCCCCTTCTTGAAAATGGGGACCACGTTGGCCCTTTTCCAGTCCTGCGGGACTTGGCCCGTGCGCCACGCCAGTTAAAAGGGCACAGTTAGTCAGGTTAGTCTGAGGTCAAACAGAAGGCAGGGTAGCTTTGTACCTTATATAAAATAACTACATTAGAGCTATATATTGCATAAGCTTTCTTGCGCTGGAGCTCACTTCAAATCTGATGAAGTGAGCTCCAGCTCACACAAGCTTATGTGAAACATAGCTCTAATGTAGTTAGTCAAGAAGATGTATGTGCCATACAGTTAAAGCAGTGATTCTCAAGATCCTTTTGAAGGATGATGGGGGCAGTGTGAGCTGAAAAACAATGTATATGAGGAGAGAAGCAGATACAGGCAGACTCAGGTTCTCCATGCGTAGCCAGTCCTCTGTCTCCACTGTCTGGCCCCTCTACAAAGTGGTAAGCACTGTCATAATAAACTCGTTTTTGAAAAGTGGTGCTGCTCAGAAGCTACGGAGGGTGCCTTGAATTGACGAGGGTTACCTTTAGTATGGAAGGGTTGAGAATCACTGAGTAAGGAAAGGCTATATTGACACTGATCTCATCTGATCTGAATGAGTACAAACTTAAATTGTGAAAAAAAAAAGAAAGAAAAGAAAAGAGACTGATACTGGGTATGTGCCTGTCTGCCTGTTTCTCACCTGACTGCAATTTTTTAGAATTGTCTTCATCACTGTGGAGTCTTAATGCCCTTAGGTGCAGACCCTGACACATTTAAGGTGCTGTAATCTATCTTTAATTAAGAGCAGATGTTGAGCAGACACTGTGTACAGTCCTACACTGGTGTAAATCACTCTACTGAGGGGTAAAGTTGTCCCTCAAAATCAGGAATGACTCTACACTGGTGTAAATTACACTAATGTAGGGGTCGAATGGTCACAGTTCCAGTCAGTTTCATCCCAGGGTAGTTTGCTCAACGGAAACAGGCTGTATTAGTTCTCTCATCAGATGTAATAGCATCTCCTGTGGCAGCTCCCCCAGAAGAGATGGTTGTCCACTCTGGAGGCCGGTGTAACTTATATCAGTGTACGAACCAGTGTAGGGTATGTTGGCATAAAAGTGTCATATGTCCACACCCCTAGGTTACCACTGACCTGACAACCCTGCATTTCCATTGGTTAAGTATACACTCTTAAAAATGAGGCCCTTGCGATGTCCCAGTGTCCTTTCCCAATTACAGATGTGGGGCTTACACACTTGGTAGATAGTGGCTAGCAAAACAACAGAACAGAAATTATTTGTGGCTTAGATTTGTACTAGGCACGTTTCCGGACCAGCTAAGCCAAATACAGATACTTAGTTTTTACTGGGAGAATCATCATTCTCCCAGTGGAAACCACAAGTGTGCATATGTTCAGGCTTTTTCTCCCAGAGCAAAAATGACTGCTCCAGGAGAAAAATAACCAGGAAAAACCAGGGTTTCTTCTGGGAGACTGAACATCTGTACACGTTCCCTCAGCTTAACTCTTTCTGGGGGCCAGGAGGAGTGGAGCCATGGGAAAGGCTCCCTGCCTTCCCAAAGCAAGGGGGAAGGCAGGGAACAAGTGGGGAAGGAGAAGGCAAGGGGGGCATCTGCTCCTGTATACAGAAGGGACTACTTCTGGGGCTGCTCCTCACCTACTTCTCACACCAGAGCTCCCAGTGTGAGAAGCAGGCAGGGGCTTTGCTGCGCTGCCTTTGGGAACTGAGCGCAGAGAGTGCTGTCCCCCGTCTGCTTCCCCTTGCCTTCTCTCAGCTAAGCAGCCTGGACCACAAGCCAGGCTTGTAAGCCCAGCTCTCAGCCATGCCAGCTTCCCCTTGCATCCCTCTACAATCAGCTGAGCAGCAGGAATGGTGATTTAAAAGTCAGAGGAACCAGGAACCAGGCTTGGGGAAAACCTCCCAAACCTGGCTCCCAGCCCCTCCAGCTTCCCCTTGTCCCCCCTGCAAGTCAGCTGAGCAAATTAAAATAAGAGGGGCTGGGGGACTTGTGTGCAGAGGCTTTTCCCAAGCCTGGCTCCCAGCCCCTGTGGCTTCCCCTTGCCACCCAGCTGACCTTCAGCAGAGTCGGGTGAGGCAAGCTGTTGTGCCACAGCAGCAAGGCTTGGGTCAGCCTGGAGCAGTGTGGGGTGAGACAGGTTGTTGTGCCCCTGCCACAGGACTCCTGGAGTCTTGCCACATTAGCTGAACACTTTCTCCCCTCCCTGAACTCCTCCGAGTCTATTCTGCAAGGAAAAACCAGGAGGGTTCCCACCACGGCCTTCCCCTTCCAATCAGTTCAAGGAAGAGGAGAAGGCAGGCTGTCAATTAATGGCCTAACCTAAGGGCAGGGCTGGTCTAGGGCCTCCTAGCTGGACAGCTTGCTAGTGAAGTACTTGAGACATGGGGCCGGAGTGCCCCATATGTACAGTCCAGCTCCTGGATTATTTTTCTAACAGAAGAAATTTCTTCTAGTAGAATTGAATGTCTGTACACAGCCCTAGTTAACACAGCTCAAATAGAACTGAGCTCGTGCTCTGGGCTCTGGGAGCTGAAAACTGCAAACTGCAGAGTCCTTATACCAGGGGCAGGCAAAGTCCAGCCCACAGGCCAGATCAGCCCTGCAGCAGACTCCATTTCCCGTCAGCCCCTGCCCTCATCTTTGCGGCTGGTTTCCATGAGGACCCCAGGAATGGGAGTGCTGTGACAGTGCTGGGCCAGAGTTTCCATGGAGACTAGCCCCAACAGGGCTGGCAGGATACATGGCCAGGCAGGGAGCTGCTCTGGGCCTGGGATCTTGTGGTAGCAACAGCATGGTCTAGAGCTGGGGCAGAGCTGCAATCTGCTGCCCACATGTCCTGGGCAGGGGTGTGCAGGCAGTGGATTGTGGCTTTGCCCTGGCTCTGGACCATGCTGTCACCGCCACATGATCCCAGCCCCAGAGCAGCTCCCTGCCCAGCCACACACCCTGCCAACACCGCTGAAAACCCTTGCCCCCACACTGTCATAGCTCCCCTGCTCCTGTGGTCTCCGTGGAAACTGGCTGCTGCAACACAGGCAGGGGCTGCTGGGAAATGGAGTCCAGCCACCAGCTGGATCTGCCATTTTTGCCTACCCCTGCTTTATACTCAGTCCTATCAATATACTTAATCTTGAAAAAGAAGCAGCTTCCTACTTATCAGCATCCTTGTTCTGACAGTTGTAGCCATAACAGGCTCTTGAGTCCACATTCACCCTAGCTTCTCTTTCTGCAGTGGGATGCTTGTGCGGAGGGAGTTTGAAATTGTTTACAAGGGTAAAAAATGGTCATCTATATATGTATGCATTTAATGGTTCTGTCACTTAAGAGCATCAGTCTCAAGGGTTTTATGCTATTACCCTCCCTGCAAATATTCAGAATTATAAAATTTTGCTTTCGGGGTCTAGAACTACCTAGGAGAAGGAAATAGTGGATGAGATATGCTTTATATGCCTCAGTTACACTTCATCTAGTCCGAATTTGTCTAGCTTCAATTCCAGCCTTATGGAATTAAATCCATCCAAGTACTTTGTGCTTGTGGTACAAGGTGCATACAACCATATACTTGGTGATTTTAAAAGGCACCATTTTGGAACATAGGACTGGAAGGGTCCTCCAGTTTCCTGGTATCTCAGGCAAACATGTCATATGATCTTTTTTGGAAACGCATCGAATTCAGTTTTAAAAACAGGTTTTTTTAATCCTCATTGCTCCTACTAGAAGGCTATTCCAGAGCCTCCCTGCAATGAAGTGTGTCTGATGCCATTGTTAGTCTTCTTCCAGGGTGGTCCCTTGTTCAATGTAAATGGTCTATTATTACCTGCTTCCCTGGACAGCAGTCTTAGAAGATCTGGTCATTTGCCCACTCCAAGCATAGAGTAACTTACCTCCATGTACAAACTGAGGTAGCTTGTAATTGTGTGCACTCCCTAGGGTGAAGGGTGAATCCTTACAATGGCGTTGGTCCAAAAGTGCTGAGGTATCCAATAAATATTTCTGCCCTGTATTTGAAGAAAAGCCTTATAATGTTTTATCTTTATGATAATGAATACTTTTAATTCCAACAGGAACTAAGGAGGTTGCCAAAAAGGATCTATAAAAGGTCTTTTTTTTTTAAAATCAGCACTTCTGAATAACTTGTTTACAAGAGTTTTAAAAGAGCTAGCCAAGAGATAGCTGGGCTATTAATGTTGTTTTTCAATAAATTTGGGGAATTTTAGGAACGTGCAAGAATACCAGAAGAAAGTTAATGTGCCAATATTTGCAAAAAGTAAATGGGAGACCTGGGTAATTGTAGACCTGTATAACCTAACATCAGTCCCAAGTAAAATAGTAGAATAGCTGATACATGACAGGGCAGGTGAGAGGGGAGCAGGTAATGCAGTTCATGCCAGTTTGTCTGGATGTATATAAAATAGCTTTCAAACTAAGTTTAGCTTTGTTTTGATGATCTTACAAGTTTAGTCGATAACAGTGTTGAGAGAATATATTTAGACTTCTGTAGGCATTTGACTTTGTATTGTGTGGCAGTTTGATTAGGAAACTAGACCAATACAAAATCAGTGTGGCACATAATAAGTGAATTAAAAACGGGATAAACACAAATGGGGAATCATCATCTAGTGAACGTGCTTCTTGTGTGGTCCCATATGGGTCATTGCTTAGTCCTCCATCTATCAAGGGCCTGGCAGAATCTTAAAATAATTACTGATCTTGTTTGTAGATGATACAAAAATTGTGGGAATGGTAAATACTGTAGTGAAGAGGACAGTTAATCTAGCTTTTTGATATCACTGAACGATACCAGATTCAAATTCAGTGATCTGGGCACAAGCCAACAATATGAGTTACACTGTGGCCAAACACTGTTGTATGCACAGGAACAAAGAGGCAGGCAGTACTTGCAGAATAAGGGACTCATCAGGAGAACACGTTTTTCTAAAAGACATGTCGTGGTTCAAGCAGAAAATAGTTTAGGGAAACTTTGGACTCTGTGATACAGTAGGTAACTAGATGATCACAGTAGTCTCATCTGGCTGTGTAGATTATATGATGGGGTCTCAAAGATTTGGCCCATGGGCTCAATCCAGCCTGTAGAACTATTTGACCCAGCCTGCAGGGCTTCCTGAGGGACTGGGCATTCAGGGTTGGGACATGCATGTCAGTAGTGTGTGTATGCATGTGTGAATGCAAGTGAGCATCAGCTGTGTTAACCCCTACACCACCACTTGCCCCTGTGGGTCTCGATCAGGCCTGGATTGTGGTCTGGAGCCAGCCATGGAGCACAGCTGAGTTGAAACCCACGTAAGTAAAAATTAATAACTGTAATTTAAAAAAATCAGCAATGGCACTGGTATAATGGTGGCACTGTACTCGTATATTGGTGGAAAGTGCTGTTTACTGCATAAGTTTGTAATTTTATTAGTATTATTTTTAGAAGCATTTTTAATTGGAATTATTTTACTACTTTAGACTAGTCAACCTACACATCAAGAGACAGGGCGTTGTTGATACTCTGTCTTCCTCTTTTTTGTTTTTCAATTATAAAGTCTTTCATGTAACATGGATGAAAGAAACATAGCTATGATGCTGATAAGCATGTTCATGCTTTTCCCATCACAGCCCTCCAGAGCCTTTGCTCCATTTGCTGTGTCTGCTTGTATCTTGGCTCTTGTTACATATTAGATAAGGTTTGCTGTGTTCTGTACTAACTCAGCTGTACTAATTGGTGTCTTTTTTGCATCAAGGTGTTTCAAAATGTCATTTGATGCCATGACACCAGCTCAACCTTTATATAAGGTGAACATTTAATTTACATTCCAACACTTTAATTAAAAATTACCCTTTCAACTAATATAATTCAGTAAGACTGTAAGTTGCCAGTTTCGTAGTGTGCAACAAAGAGGCATCTGAATAAATGGGGCTGCTTTTGCCTTCTTTTCCCTCAGAGTTCTGCCTCATTCTACACCTCCCCACATAACTCACTTGTTAAAGGGAAAATTTAATTTCTTAGCCCCATCACACATACATCAGTAAGGAAATCACAGCAATCTCTTCTCTCTAAGGAAAACTACAGAATCAAAGATCTGAAGGAAGTGTTCCAAAACCAGAGTTTGTAATGTGTACTTTTTTCCTGTTTTGATTAACAAATATTCTTCACAATAGTCCCAGTCCTTTCCAGGCAGGGTGAGGCAGAGACAGGGAGCCTCTTTTCCATCAGAAAAACATATTGAACCAAAAGAGTAAATTTTCATGCAGTCCCAAAGTTCAACTAGTATGTGCTGATTTTGTTTGATTGGTCAGACTTTTCCACAGAAAATTACCTCTCTCCATTCTGGTTCTAGCTGGGCTCTAGCTGTTGGTTCCCACAAGATACCCCACTAACTACACTGCTCACTTTAGCAAGGGAAAGGACAGACCTTAGACTCCCTGTTAAATGAGAGACATCTCTGGTTCCCTGACCAAGCCTGCTGTGGCTGAAGTTGACAGTGAATTTCCCATTGGCTTCACTGGCAGGAAGCTCAGACCCTTGAAACAGACCACAAGGGGGAAGAGGATACAAACCCATCTTCTGAAAGTGTTGCTACGATCTTGATATCAGGAAAAATGTCTTCACTGTTAGAAAAGTGGTTGGACAAGCATTGGTCAGGGATGATTTAAGAATAGATATACCTATCTTATACAACAAGTATCTCCCATGCTTCTGGGCTTTTCTGGTTGCCGGCACCAGGAAGGAAATTTTTTTCCTTACTGTTGCCACATGTGTTGGGGTGGGGTTGTCTTTCTAAGAAGCACTGGGTTTTGGCTGGAACAAAATGCTCCTGCTGGGATGAAACCCAGAGGTTCCAGGCTAGAGGGTCTTTCTCTGCCACTCAGGGTTAGACTGATCTCCATACTTGGGAGAAGAAATTAATTTTACCCTGTGGTCACATTGGTATGGACTGCTGGGAAGGAGGGTTGCCTTCCTCTGAGCAGGGGCTGTAGTTGTCTTCCTTGGCTCTTTCAAGTGTATTCTAACAACCCTTGCAGCAGCAGGACGTTGTGTCAGGGTTGACTATGTAGTTTTACTAATAGGTTAGACAGTGGTGCTCAACCTTTTGGCCTGATGAACTGGATTGGCAGTGCCCAGTCTGTCCATGGGCGGATCCAGCTGGTGTTCCTGATCCAGTGCCCAGGCAGACACAGCAGGCACCATCTGGCTGCATGGAAGCAGGTTGGGGACAGGGTGGCCCCAGTGCAGCCCAGCAGGGCAAAGGAGCTTGACCCAGCCCTGTGGAGAGGGAAGGGGATGTGGCCAGACCCCAGCCCGGCTTTGCAAAGAGGGAAGGGGTTGTAGCCCAGCCCGGCGGGGAAGGGGTGTGACCAGGCCCCAACGTGGAGGAAGGGGTTGTGGCCTGGCCCTGTGGGGGAAGTGAGCATGGCCAGGCACCAACCCAGTCCTACAGGCAAGGGGAGGGGAAGGGACATGGTCAGGCCCAACTCAGTCCTGCAGGGGGGAAGGCAACATGGCCTGTCCACCCCAGCCCTGTTGGGGGCATGGCCAAGCACCAGTTCAGAACTGGGGGAGGTGCATGGCCTGGTCCCATGGAGGAAAGGGACTCAGTCTGTCCCAGCCCCAACAGGGTTGCAGGACTTGGGGTTTAGGAATTTGGAAGGGGGAGGGTGGCTATATTAATGGCCACCACTCCCTTGCCACCAAGTTTCCTGACCTGTGGAGAGCCCCCTGAGCCAGATGCGATGGCTCCACAGGCCGTATTTGGCCTATGGACCAGAGGTTGAGCACCCCTGGAGTTAGACCATGAATTTATATGGGATGGTTTGGATAGGGATGATCTGTCCTCTAGTTGGGGGCTGGACTAGATGACCTCTGGAAGTTCCTCCCAGCCCTGCTTTTCTATGGTCTGTGGCAGGAAGCCATAGTTTGACTCCATAGGTTTTAAGCTGCTGCTTGACTTCCCATTGCTGGAGAATCAGGGGAACAAAAGCCAGAAGGAGGGAAGAGGGAGTTCTTTATCTCTAAGGCTTCATGACACACTCCAGAATTGGAAGTTCACCAGTTCCCAATGGGCCTGAGAGTGGGCACCAGAGCGGAGTCAGGAGCAGTCACACTGGTGAACTTGCATCCTGGAATAGGTCGGTGTGCTCAGCTCCTCAGAGGACTTTAAAGGTCCTTTTATGGTGCTTCACCAGCAAGAAATGGACCTCAAGGATTGCAGGTGTTTTGCTTCTCTCATAGTAAATTCTTCAAATAATTTAAATTGCAATTTCATTTGGAAGAAAATTGTGGATATTAAATATTGTCACCCCTTTGTCAAGTGGCCTTGCCATTGGAGGAGAAAGCAGTAACATGCAGCTTGGATTATTGTCTGGGTGTAACTCGTTCCTTTACATTGTTCACACCCACCATTGAACAGGGTTGTCACAAACGACACATAGGCAATCCCTTTTTTCCTCCAAGAATCTTGGGAACATCGTTGGTTCCATCACTTGTCCCCCAACAGAACTCCCTCAAGGATCTGCATCATGAACATAATAATATAGCATTTTTTTACTTCACAGGGCTCATAGGCACTGAAAGGTAACTCAGAAGACTATGTTGAATAGTGACATTTCCTGATTTTTAATATTTTTTATTAATATAGCACTTTAGAGTTTTACTCATGGGCCAAGGACCCCATTGTGGCAGGCTGGCCCTGTACAACCTTCTGCCATAACAATGTCTTCTTTAGTAGTGATATGTGGAAGATCTGGACATGGCTTCTGCTCTTGTTGCATTCATTATATCCCTGGAAATGAGATAACAAAAGCCCCACTAGCCATCAGCTGTATGGACTCAAGCTTGACCTAATTTTATCTTGTCCTAGGTTAACATTTGTTCTATAATCTTGTCTACTATGTGGTGCATCCCTTATCAACCTAGAATGTGTTTTAATCTATATCCAAACAAAATATCACACAACAGTAGGGTTTGATTGCACAATTTTATCATACAAATAAAATGCAGCATGCTATTCCCTAGAAGGAGAAAAATGCTTTATATACACATATATATTTCAATCATGTAACCATTAGCACTTTAAAAAATAGGTCATCACTGTAGCCTGGTCAATAGATGTGGAGGACCTCCAAGAAAAAAGGGTTCCTTGAAATATGATGTGTGTGTCAAAGAGCATCATCTTCTACATTACCTATGAAATGTCTTTCTGAAATTAGTTTGTACTTCCCCCACTTCTATAGTCTTTTGTGGCTGGATAGAATAGCTGCATTGACTTCAACTCAGTTCTTTCTTGTCCCCCACCTTGCTGCTTGAGGGAGAACACTTTACAGGGCATGATGTGTATCCCTTTTTTCTGTCCAATGAGCTTGTATGGCTGGAGTATTGGTGAAGAGATAAGGTTCCTGCCCTTGCCCACCTATTTGCTCATAGGGAAGAGCAGCATCTGTACTATGCCCAGTGTCAGAATCCTGGCAGGTAACTCTGGAAGTGAGGATTTAAACCCCATGACCCTCCCACATCAGACCTAAAGACCAACACTGATCTTTCTCTTTATTGTTTTCATGAATTCCTTTATGCGTGTGCATTTAAGTGCAACTAAATTTAATGCACATTAAACAATTTTTCACAGGTGTTTACATGTGCAGGGACTTGGCACTAAAGTTAGTGCCAAGTCCCTGCAGCCCTGCCATGTGCCCCTAGTGGCTGGGTCATGTCTACATGTGCATTAATGCACTTTAACTAATTGCGCCTAAATTTGATACCTGCATTTGGAGGTATGAAATTTAGGCGTGATTAGCCTAATTTTGCCATTGTGCATTAAGGGTGTGCATGTGTAGAAATGCGCCTATAATGTACATTAAATTAGTCTAATGAGCATTAATTCATCTCGTGTAGATGTGCCCTAAGTGTTTTAAAAAAAAGTCCTATACCATGCTGAGTGTTGATCTCTTGTTAAGGCTATTGTTAACAAAATATACGAAACTGAGCAGTAAACTTTTCACAAGAACGTATGACAGTATTTAGTCACATAACCAATGTTGGGTAAAAAGAAGTAATGTGAAATAGAGAAATGAACTTGGTTGCCCACAGCCAGAGATTTCCATGCATACAATATTGTGTATGTTGTGTTTATGGTATATGTGAATATGTGCTGTGTGATCATATAATATAATGGAACCCTAACCATAACATCTATTTTGGGTATTTTTAAAAAGCACTTAGCTTTGTGGTAACTAAGCACCAAGAGGACTTGATCTAATGTATATTCACAAGGAAGTACAGTTAATGAGAGAATTCTAACTGGATTTCACTGTAACAGCGTCGCAGCCGCAACTCGGTTACTAAGATGGGGTAGCAGCTGCCGGAGATGAGAACATCCGGGAAATGGGGAACGTAATCCCCCCGGCAGCCAATGAGGACCCAGGAAAGAGAAATAAAGAAGGGGAGGAAACTTCCTGAGGTTGCCTTCGGACACTTACCCATTGAGAGGAACGAGAGAGAGGCCTACGGCGAGGAATACTGAGACAGTCCAGGAGACAGGGACGCACTCCCCGATGATGAAGGGATTTTGGGGGATTGATATCCCCCCGCCCCCCCGCATCACGTCCTACCTGGAGAGATGGCCTCTGCGGTGAGTCATAAACAGAGCGGCAGCGCGGAAACCCCTGCAGCTCCTGGGGCTCAGTGTGGTGGGATTCCCTAAGCGTGGGGAGAAGAGTAGAGAGAGAGACAGAGAGAAAGAGGGCGAGGGAGCACCCGATCCTGCCCTGCAGACACCGTAACCGCGATCCCTCACCGGAGGGTGAAGGGAGGTGGAGAGGAGAGAAAGTGAAAGAAAGAGAAAGGGAAACTGACTAAGCCGTGCTTTGCATGCCGGCACAAGCTGCAGCCAGGGAATCCCAGTGTCGGCGTTAATCAGCCACTAACAAGGCAATTAGCGGCTGATCATCAAATTAACCAGTAGTCCTTACCATTGGAGACAGACGGCAAGGACGCACGAGGCGATCTCCTTGTTGACTGATGTTCCGAGAGAGAGAGCATCACAGGCTAATAATAATAAAACAATCTGGACTAAGATCTGGCCAGCGTGTTCCTTACCACAGTACCGGCATCTAGCAACTCTTCCTCCACCCCAAATTTGCATTTAGATCAAGTCGTGGCAGGCGGGAATTGGGGGAGCTACAAGAGAAACAGGTACCCAGGACGGGCACGCGGACATTCACAAACATGGTTCTCATTTACACTAAACCTCCTTTAGTTGCATTTGTTCCCTTCTACTCTGCCAGAGCAGTGCAAAGAGGCCTTAATGGAGATATGAAAATGAAGCCCCTACATCTGCCTTTATGGTTAAAAATCTCAAACGTATATTAAGATTTTTAAAATTCATTTGTTTATTTTTTCCTCAATTGTTAGTTACAAAAAATATGTATCAAATAACATCATGAACTACTGTAACTAAATATAATTGAAACCAACTTTTGTCCAAACCAGTTAAGTTATATTTCAACTTTGTTTTTATGCACCTCTAGTAGTTTGAATTCATGGCATTTAGGATTGATATTTTTACATACCCAAATAGCTTTAACCATGACATTTTACTTTTTCACATAGAATAATAAAACAACCTATTATTCTATTTTTTCAAGTATGTTTTTATTTATTGATGTGATTTCTATAGCACTGATTTGATTTAGCTTTTTAAATCACCTGTAAACCTTTTAGTAGTGTTTTTAGAACCTGCCAGAAGCCCTCTGGAGCAATGGTATATGTGTAGATAAGCCTGATTATTTGGGACTCAGTTGTGCTATGTGCTTTTTTTTAATATTGGTTTAATTGTAGAAAGAGCAAAAGAGACAATACTCATCCAGAGCTCTACACATTTCCCAAAATGCAGCTCATAAAAGATATAAAACTTCCAAAATGCATATTTCAGTTAATCAGTTTTTACAATTACAAATATTCCAGTTTACCAACCTTCCCAGACACTAGGCAGCCATCTTATGAGACTCTATGTAAATTGGTCTTCATTTTTCCATCCCCTCCAGCTATCGGCCCTCAACCTCCCTGAATGCCTGCAAGATAAAATGGACTTTGCAGCATGCCTGGAATGCTGCTAAATCTAGACATTAGTGGACCAAACAGGAAGCAAATTCCAGAGGCAGCAGCCTCTAATAGGGAGATCTCTGTTATTCTTGAACTCTCTAACACTTGGGAAGGATTCAGATTTTGAGCCCTGCTTTTGGCTCCTCCAGACCTAGAATATATGTAACAAGAATTGGTCAAATGTAAAGGAAATGATGAGAAATATATAGTTAATCAGAACAGATACTGCAGGATAGCATTTGTAACTGTGAATGTTAGAAGAAAAAATCTCAAACAAAATTAGCATTGCCACAGACAGAATCCATATATCACAATGTTTGGTGGTTATTAAGAATCAACTAATTAAGCTCAATGTGCAGCTGTCTAAGGGCAGCCAATTTTAAAGGTACAGGAATATCAAACAATATAAAAAGAAGAATCCATTTAGTTGTATCTGCTCTGTTTTCTGTTGAGACTTAGGCCTGATTTTTCCGGAGTACAATGTGTGACAGTTCATGGGAGTATGATAACTGTCCCTGTAACTTCCCAGTACAGATGCTGTATTCATCTGTCCCTTAACAGGAGGGAAGGAAGCTGAAATGCAGAACTTCCATTTTGCAAGAAATGTCAGTATTTCAAAATCTGGGAAATTTATCTTGATTTAGGCCAAAAACATTTTTGAAAATTCTCATCAAGCAGGTACTCTGAATTATTTGGGTTTTGAAAAGTATTTGTTTAGGGATTTCAAAATGTTATGCTAACTGCTATTTGGTGGGGTTTTCCTTTTTTATTTTTTTATTCTATTTACATTCTTTCAGCCTATCATAATATAATAAGGCACCAGAGTTCACTTGGTCAAACCCTTTGCTCAAGGCAGGATCACCCCTGTCCAAACCATCCCAGACAAATTTTTATCTAATCTGCACTTAAAAACTTTGAATGATGGAGCTTCCACAGACTCACTAGGTAATTTTTAATGCATGATGTTAATGATTACTGATGTCATTATGTAGCACAATAGTTGAATTATTCTAATATTATAAAAGCCTACGTCTGTCTGTCTGTAATGCTTTATTTGCACTCTGATTGGCTGACAGAAACAGCCAATCAGAGTGCTCCAAGCATGGGGGAGTGCTGCCATGATTCTGCAGGCATGCCGAGGACCAGAGAGAGGGTTGGGGGCTTCCCCACCCCGCTCCCTGCAAGAGGCAGAACAGCAGCAGCATGGGGCATTAGGTGGCAGCACTCCATCCCAGCCCCCTCCCCATCCTGTCATTTTTGACGGGCAATTGGCTAGTTCTTTTATATTTATTTAAAAGTTAATGGCAGGTACTACTTAGTATTGACTGAAACTTTTTTCTAAATGAACCTATCACCTGCCTTAACTATAATAAAACTGTTTGACAGTTAGGGCTTGTCATGAAGCTTAGTGCAGAATAATTTAAAGGGGATTTTGATTGGATAACTATTCCTGACACACACTTATTATGGAGCGAGTGCTCATTTTTGGTCCAAAGTAGATCAAATGAATTTAGAAAATAAGAATTATTCTTTCGGAATAAGAACATCCAGATTGATTCCAGAATAGTTACTATTAAATAATGATCCCTGAAGAACTCCAGGTGCAAACAAGCCCATATATCCCAGTGTCTTTTGTTTGTGTCATAATGAAACAGACATTCTAGAAAAGGAAAATGTTTCCATCACTACTTAAGTGCCTCCTGTCCTCAAGGATTTAAAAAATATTAAAATATTTCAATTATGATGTCATACTAGGGCATGTCACTTGTAGTTGTGCCTGTTTTGCATGATTACTGATGATATATTACAAAGGAATGTAAAATAATCAGAATAATGTAAATATAAAAAGAAATCAAAAGACACAGTTTTTTCTTATATAGGAAATATCTTCAAAATTTACACAAAAAGTGGTTTTAATGACATCTTTTTGAACATTTGATGATACCCTTCTGAACAAGGGATGTTCAAAGCCATGAATGTACCAATCTGGCCAAGTCCTTCTGCTATGCTAAAAAGCAGGGAGCCTGCACACAGGTAAGTTCCTTAGCATGTCGTGTATTGTTACCCCTTGAACAAGCTCATGGAAATCCACCCCTTCCACGCAGCAGAATTGTGCTCTGCTGTGTCAAGGGCTGTATAGAAGTGAGTCAAGGTAGCAAAACGTCTAGGACATAGTCATTATGTAGTAAGTATTGAAATAGATTCCATCAGTCACAGCAGTGGAAACAGCATTTTGACTACGTTTTTCCCTGCAAAAGCAACATGACTTTTACCATAATCTTCATGATTGAATGAAACTTGCTCCTCATGATATATAGGTATCTCCAGAAAAGGTTTAAAGCCACTTATTTCTGTAGACAAAGAGAAAATTCTGCACATTGCTTAGTGTTTCAGTATAGATTTGTAATATTTGCTTTGCCTGTGCCTTCCCAGAATGACAATATACATATTGAATGGTACCAAGAACTACTTGGTATTGCCCAAACAGCTCTGAAAGCAATTTATAACAGCAGAAAGTAACATTCAGGAGAGCCCTTAGAAATACACAGGAGGATCTTTTCATTACATTTGGAAATTAAAAGTTATTTGTATTGAGAGTATATAACAGAGACCAGGCAAATGATATAGAACAATTTTAATATGCACATTTGGTTTGCGTGCTTGCCTCTAGGAAAGTAGTACCAGTATGTGAAGCAAAGATTTATAATATATAAATGCAGGGCACAATTATTCCCCAATAAAAATCAGGATAGCAAAGGCACCATTTTGTTTATAAATGTCTGCATGAATTAAAGTTAATGATTTCAAACCAGATAGAGGAAGAATTTTCCTGGTCTCATAAGGCATCTTGCACTCTCCCATGTAACAACAAATTAAGTGGAAAACTCCATGCCTTCAATAGGGTAGAATTCCCTCAGTATCACTGCTGAGAGATGGGTTTTGTCTCTTCTCACAGCTGTCTGGAATGAGCAGGTTGCAATATCCATCCAAACAGATCCTCAGCTGTAAAGGAAAATTCCAGGTATGTCAGGAGATGCCCTAGAGGGAAAAACATTTGCATAGAGGCCCATTGTCTCCCCTTCTTTTCTGTGAATCCCTGTATAGTAGCAATCAGCAACCCTTTCAGGCTGCAGGCTGGAATGACTCAGCTTGGGTCAGAAGAAGATGGATGGGTGCTAGGACCCAGCTACCTCTGCTTCTCCTCGCTGCATCATGGGGGAAGCCACCACCAACAAAGCCGCAAATCTGCAGGCCGGATCCTATGGCTCCCCGGACCAGTTCCAGCCCACAACCCATAGGTTGCCAATCCCTGCTCTGTGTCGGGGCCGAGGGGCTGTGGCCAGCAGCCCGGGCACGTGGGCTGGGGAAAAGGGTCAGCACGGCGAACTAGAATTAGGCACTGACACGTAGAGGTTGATTAAAGATTATTTTACTTACACCGTAGGTGGTCGCGGTGCAGGCAGGAAAACTTTCTTGAGTTGCAGTTACAAAACGAAAACAAAACTCAAACAAGACCCGCAGAAAACTCGAGACTCTTAAACACGAACAAGACCCGTAGAAAACTTGAGCCTCTTGAAACAACCCGAACAGAGCTCTGGATACACACACACGAAGTTTGCTAGGCTCTGTGGACTGACCGAAAGCGCGCAGGGAAGGGTACATCGAGGGATCAGGCAGCAACGGGGAGAGGCTAGAGGTTGATCAGGCCCCTGTATCCTCCTTTAAGACACACGCGGAGTTTGTTAGGCTCCACAGCACACTTAGAGTTCTTCATGAGATGAATGTGAAGTTCTCCTCCTCCAACTTGGGTGGAAACTGCTCAAGCCTCTTATACGGCTAGCAAGCCAATCGCTAGCCGCCACGTGGGAATAATTTAGAAACAGCCAATAGTGGGAAACAAATTTACATACGGGTGGCGGGAACTCCTTTGCACCGGGGTTTTCTCTATGCAACTGAGAATTGCACCATGCAAAGAAAGCTCCATGTGCCGGGAAATAATTCTGCAGTGCTGAAGCACACACACAATCATACCCTATGGGTCATGACACTCTGTAGCAGTACAATTCCTTTGTGAGTTTGGTTTCCAGCTTCACAATGTAGACCTTACCTGAAATCCCCATTATGTGGGGAGCTAAGCACGTAATCTAGGAATATATATACTGTGCTATCTCACCTACTACATGCCCTGAATATAATACATGCCTTGTTTTTGAACGGCAGAAAGAAGGAATAAAAGTTGTGTCTGCATTGAGCAAGGTCAGAGCCTATACTTCAGTCTCTTTCCTGAAACCGTAGCTATTGCTGAAGACTGGTTTCCATGGGTGGACCCGTGTTTTTGGAAAATGTTAAAGAGTCTCCAAGGCTATGAAATAGGAGGAGAGATAAAGGAGCAGCTATCAGGCAGCAACATAGCTCTAAGAAAGGTTAGCTTGATTAGTGCAACGTCTATCTAGACCATTAAAAAGGTGAGACCATCATTAATACCTCTGCAGTGCAGACCACTAAGCTATTAAGCCAATTGACCCCCTAACCTGCCTGAATAGTAATGCAATGGCTACTGCACTGAGGCGCAGGAAACAAAACAAGATGTTTCTATCTGGGTCAGAAAATCAGCTTCCCCACTTAATATACAGCCCAATTTGGGGGGAGAGTGCTGACTTTTGTTGTTTTTTTTTGGTGGGGGGAGTGCATGTTGTATGCGAGACAAGATGATAAGTCACGTGAGGATATGTATGACCTGGTAGTGTGTGGCAGACCTCTGAAGGATATGTGAGAAGAATGAACTGGAAAACAAAAGAAGGGAAATAGGAAATATAAATGGAGGAAAAGGGAAAAAAAGATTAAGGACCTCTGTATAATATTATATATTAATAGGTCGTTAGGGTACAGTGTAGCTGTAGTGACTGAAAGTGTGACTCTTCCTTATGAGAGAATGATAAGAGGTTCACAGCAGTATAACAAACCTAGAAAGGGCAGGCAGACAATCCAAAATCTTTTGGCAACCAGTCATATAAACTAAGTCTGGCTTTTTTGAACGACCTAGTAGGTTTTCGGTTAGGATAAGCAGACACATCTTATCATGGACTTGTCCTACTTTTCTTTTTACACAATTTGTACATTTGCAGGAAAAGGTTGTTTACAATATTTAGGGAGATCTCTGAGTCAGCAGTTAGCACTGCAATAGTCAAGGGGAAAAAGGAATGAATTGGTGATAGAGTTGAGAGCTGATCTCTCCATGCTTTATCTTCTCAACCCTCTTCCCTTCCTGTTCCAAACCAAGGAAGCTCACAAAGTCTTCTGTAGGGTCAGGAAAAGGGGTGTATATGTATGCATAATGATGCCTCTTTAACAATATTTCTGCAGGTGTTTCAATCTTCTCCCCTCCTTGAGAGTCAGCAGCTTACTTCAGAATATCCTTGAGGCAGCCCTAGGAGATGTTTCCATAAGCAGCTTGTGTTCCTGGTGCCTGTAATTCTTGTATATCAAATTAATTTATCTTTTTTTACAGTAATTTCTCTCAAGTTTAACAGTTCCCATTGTTTGGTTCTTTGTCTGGTGTTTGGAGTACTATAGTTCATTGAACATATTATAGAGGGGGATACTTTGATTGCACGATGTGCTTATTAGCCTTAGTAATAACTGTGACAACACTGCTTCTGTCCTAATCACAGAGCTGATGTTACATCTTTGATGTTTCTGTGCCTTTTATTTAGCTAGTCATATGAAAGACAAGAAACCCGCTTTTTCATGTGTTGCTCCAAATTAGATTGAAATTAGCTTTCAGTGTAGCTGACTGTTTAACTTGATTGCAATCCTCTTACACAACATTAAAGTAACAGAATTAAGAACAAAGTATGTGACCCACTGCCGTACTGCTTCACATTTTCACTGTCTTCTGTGCTCACTCACCTTTATATTTCAGATATTTTTAGACCTGGCTAATGGTTCCTTTAACAAAATTCTCTCTCTATATTTTCTTCTGAGCCTGATTTTTATAGGCAGAGCACCACAATTCTGATAGTCATAAAGGCATGTAAGTGCAAGAAATTCTCCATCTCCGTTTCTTTTTAAAATAAATAATAACAAAGGGTCAAGGTGATGATTAACAGTCTCATTCAGTGCCATCAGAAGTCAATGTAAAGACTTCCATTATCCTCCATGGCATCAAATCAGGCCCTAAAACAAAAAGGATGTGTGCCATGTGCTTGCTCTGACATTTCTTTTTAGAACTTGGCCTGATTTGACTGTTTTAAGCCCAGTTATGCTAAATGAATATAGTTGTCTGCCTCTGTTCATGGGTTTCATTCTTCAGTATTCTGAGGAGAATAAAAATAGTGTGAACTGGCATTTTCTCCTGCATTAAGTGAAGGCTTGTTAATATTTACTTTGAATGGTTGTTTGCTTAATGCAGTTAATGTGGAACACATTCTAACTTGTCCTAAGAATGACATTTCCAAGTGCTGAGTAAACGGCTCTGGAATTACAAAATTAGCTGTTCAAAATTTAGCCAGAGGGATGATGCCACTTTCTATAAAATTATGGTGAATGTATTCCAAATATCAAATAATCTTCATGTTCTTGTTTGAGTGTAACAACACCAACTGCAAACAGAACTTTTAAAAGAGTTTGTTCCTCTGTTTTAAGAGGGGCAAAATGTTGTCCTGTGAAATCATTTTTACCAGGAATCATTTTCCCAAATGACCTCTTCAAACTGTTTACACCAAGGAGATACAATACTTGTCACAAAAAAACAAACCTCAAAATGATCACTGAGCAGATGTGCCTGTGTGCATTCGTTCACACACACGCGTGCACACACACACACACATGCACTAGCTAAATTTTCTTTCGTGGTTTTTTTTCTGTGTTTATTTTATAGCACTTCTATTTATAGGCTAACACTTTACATTACACCTATTCCCCGTTTCTATGTGGTTTCTATGCCTATAGAAGCTGGTTTCTCCGCCAGCAACCCCTGCCATTGGGATAATTTAATTTCTCCATTTTCTCTGGGAGGACAAGGAGCAACTCTGCAGCTTGTGTAGGTATTGTGATGAAATTTGGAGAATGTTCGGACATTTTGGCTTTCTCAAAGATGTCATTGTTGTCATTTTCTGTTTCTCTGAGCTGCTACTTTCAGTTGGTAAAACAGACCTGCTTAGAATAATGAAGGTCATTCTTACAGAATACACTCTATGGGAAAAATAAATGCATACATGGAGAGCTGTCACAATTTCCTTTAAGTACAGCATGATGGTGTTAGTGATGCTGCAGTGTGATTGCACATTGTATTATCAGTTTCCAGAATGTTAGCTATTTTTTCTTTTACCTTTCATAATAAGCATGTATTTCCTATTCAAAATATGTTGTCAGGTTTTATTGCATTTTTCTGAGTACAGTATAGGTCCAAAATATCAGCATAGGCATGTGGGGGAAGAGGGTAGTTCACTTTTTAATTAGTAAATTACTTTTAACGTTTAAGCAGAGAGGAGTATAATTGAGTCAATTGTAGCTGCTTTTTTTATTCCTCTCAAATATTTAGATTATCTATTCATATGGAAGAAGATAAAACAGACTCCACCTAAACTGCTTATATTAAACTATGTAATAAAGGGGGCAGATGCTTCTCATTCTTTTCTCCTTGAAGCCTTTTAGTTGGAAATATTGCAGAAATGAATCCATTGATACCCTTTCAGCAGATGCTATCTTCAAATGTGTTTAATACTTATTCTCTTCCTTTTCTCACTACAGCACAGAAAGCAATAACCCTCTCTGAGGCGGACTATCAAGGTGAAATACTGTGCAGCATCTAACTTCAACAGTGGAGGCACAGCGTTAAATCAGAAGCAGGGAATAACTTTCCATAGGTAAGCATGAAAATCCTTGACATCTGTACATTGTAAAATGTGCTACAGATGCTGGGAAAAACTTGGCTTCACAAGGGCCAGGATTTCACCAATTAAGTATTTCAAATAAGTAAACCTGCTCGCAGGCCTAGCATTTCGAGCAGCATTGGAATGCCAGTAACTATCCCATGGCAAGCCATTTCTTCTAGTTGATGAATTGGAAGCAGCACTTCCTGTCAGGCAGTGATAAGAAGAACTGATTGAGGAGTGCCATTTCAGCATACAAAAAAGCAACTGCACAGCTAGAGCAAGCAGTGGAATATGTAGGCCTGATTTTCAATGCAAAATCCTAATTAAAAAGCATCCAGTAGGTGAAATACAAAATGTTATTTAATTTACAGCAAAAATATATGCAACATGGCATTAATAAGGAAAGAGGTTTGAAGGAAAAAAGAAAAAGATATGAGTGGTTGTGAGAGAGAAATGAGGATTGCACATTTTAATCCAGATTCATATGTATGTGGAGTTACTTTTAGTCACTGTATTTCTTATTACCCACTCTGATGAATTTACTTTCCCAATACCACATCTCATATCCCTATTTTTCAGTTTACTTCAGAAAATGAAGTAGGGCCAAAAGGGAGGACAAGAAGTGGTCTCTAATTTTGACTGTCTTTTGACCCAATATTAAGTGTACTAGCAGTGGCTGTTATAAGAAGTGTAGATAGTCTACATCTCTGACTATCAAGTCAAAAGCGTGTAAACCAGAGCACTCCAAATTAGAAGCTACTTCTGACTCTTTGGGTGTAAGTGATTTACTTGTTATAAAGTTAATCTAATAAAGCAATCTGGGCTGCTGACTCAGACCTCTTTTCTATGCACAAATTCTAGTGGTAAACCAGGATACCTCATTTCTGGTGATGCATCCTACACCTCAAATTATTTGCATTTGGTATCCTCTTACTAATTTAATGGTTTAAAGCATGGCCTTCAAAATCTTTTATTTAAAATGTAATAACTTTTATACCCTTAATCTCTGAGGGACAAAGCAGCCATCATGCAGTATATTGGTTTATTCTTTCAAAAATACTTGCACCTAATACTATTTGCCAGTACCTTGGTTAGGTGTACACAGCCTGGGAAGAAAACACCACCTGTCTCCTTTGTCTGGGTCTCCAAATTCCTATCCATCATGCATCCTCTTTCATTTCCTTTTAAACCCTTGTTAAAATCCATTGCATCCATGAAATAATCCTGCTCTCTGCAAGTCCATTTATAGTATCTGATGAAGCAGACTGTTGCCTACAAAAGCGTGTGCATTTCTGAACAAGTTAGTCTTGATGGTGCCACCCTGCTCTGCCTTCTTGCCAATTGTGCTTTAGCACATTTTTGTTTTTGTATCATTGTGTATGTTGCCATAGTCAGAAGTCAGCCTGTAACCTCCTCATATCTGACACCTAGTCCTTGCATTTTTTTAGAACACCATCTAAACTAACATTACTTATTATTATTATTGTTCCTCTGGAGTCTTTAAACTATTATGCCATTTTAAAAGCATAATCAATTCCCTGTATATGGAATCAGCATATGTTTTGGGAACTGAGCGGCAGGAAATTAAACAAAGCTGGAATTGCAAATGTGACATGCATATCCCAGAAACTGAGAGCTGGAAATAAGCCTATTAGGTCATTTAGGAAATTCTGTGGAGATAATGGGCAGTTGTTTTCTGCAACATACTCTTCACTGCTTTGTCCAGTTCATTTAAAGTGACTTAAGTAATGATAGTTTTCATTTACAAGGCAGTAAATCCATATGACCAATGACTGTGTGCACATGTGTTGTGAGCACTTTTTCATGACGTGTCTAATTTAGTTCTTCCCCTTTTACTTTTTATCAGCCTTGGTATTTTAATGTGGAGATCTGTGCTTCTTCCCTAGTGCCTACTCCTTTCAAATGCAGGAGATGATCTTTTTAATTTTTTGTTATTTCACTGAGCTTCCACCATCACTAATAAGTGACAAAACCATGCAATCTATTATACCCATTTAGAGACGGAAAAATGGAAGCACAAAGAAATTAAATTACTTGCCCATGGCCTCAAATAAGGTCAATGAGAGAACTGAGAATAGAATACAAGTTTCTTGGCTCCTAATATGTGCACTGTCTACTCGACTGAGCTGTTTCTATCCCTGGTATAAGCACATTTGTAACTTTAAGCTTGCAATTTCCCCCACTGACTTCGGTGACATGTACTGGGATGTCACCCCTGTATACAGGACAGTTACTAAACAAAACCCAGCTGCCACTTTTTGTCATTTATGATTTAAGTGTCCCAAGGATTAACATACCCCCTCCCCCAAAGCCCAAAACCTAGTGAGTCCCAGCAATACATCAAATGACTGAAACTCTGGATTCCATCCAAAGGGGACAGCATCTCAAAGTGCTTCAAATAAATAATAGAAATAACGTTTTAAAGGAAGGGAGTTGTTCTTCCATATTTTCCTTTCCTTCCCATTTTTCAAGTATAAAGTATGACATTACATATATGATTACATTAAAATACCTGATTCATTTTCAACTGAAGAACATGATAACCACCCTCAGGTGGCAGGTTTTTGGAGTGACATTTCACACACAAGAGCACCAACTGTTACTAATATGCTAATAAACCTTTGTTAGTTGGTCTAAAAATAGCCTTTTAGTAAGATCTTGGATGGATTTTTTGAGATGAGATGTCAGAGGCAATGTATGCATCTCAAAGCCTAAAATATTCATTATAGAATTGTAATAACTAATCACTTTTTAGAATGAAAGCAAATTATTTTTCCTTGTGTCTTTGGTATCTTGTGCCCGAGTAATTCAAGCTCTTTCAATTTATTTCTCTTAAATTAGATTCTGGAATGATTAGACTTTTCCACAGTCTAGTTACACCTCAGTAGAGAAAGCAGAGATTGCTTTCTTTCCTGTCATGCCTGTGCGGACCAAAACCCTCCCCATCCACTTTTATGTAGATCATAGTTCAATGTTTCTGTGACTGCTTCTACTGTCAGCTCCACTCTCCTTTTGAACAGGGCATCATCCGATGCCTATAGAAGCAGCTGCAAAGAAGGTGGAGTTCAACACCTCATAACAACATCTGCAGAATATCTTTGCTGTTGAAAATCCAATTGGCAACAACCTTAGTTGTCTGAGAGCTGCAATTTCCTCTCACTATTCTTGTCCTTTGTATTATACAAAATAGATAATACTCTACAGAGATCAGCTAAGAACACCAAATGTGGTGGCATATTTCTGAAGAGTCCTCCTCTGGAGGCAGATCTCAGCGAGCAGTCTGTGCTCATGGTAAACACCAGAAACTCCCCTTGATGCTGGAACTGTAGAGCTGTCACTTGGTCCTTCCCTTCTGTTTCTCATGTTACTAATTTTATGTCATTTACAGAGAGCAAGTAAGGTTTTCTTTCTGTGTTTTAAAAATAATCTGTGTAATGCGGGGTTTTACTAGTCTTGGGGAAATGGTTACCATTCGATAAAATCACTGGAGAACTGAAATACAATGATGCAGAGATGCAATGCTACTGTAAAGGGTGACCATCTAAGGTTTACAACAAGGCATCAGGTATCTGCCAAAGAGTGTTTAAAATACGGCGTGTAATCCTGCTCCACTGAAGTCAATGGTCAATTTGCTATTGACTTCCACAGGATCAGGATTTCACCGATAGTTTAGGACTGTTGAATTGAATTTTGAGCAGAATTAAATATCAGGAAACCTCTCTCTCTCTATCTTTCAATAGCTTGTCTAATGTGCAACCAATTAATGTTCTTCACATTATACAATGAAGCATCTGCATCATGTGATCATGCATGAGTGCATATGAACTGGTACAAAAGAAAGTGTTGGGGGAGAGAATTGCAGCGTTTGTGAAGGACATTTCTCACTGCTGCTACAAGCAAAAGGAGGGAGAAATTAAACACAAATGGAGAATATTATGCAGCCTCTCATTTCCATTTTGGAGCAGACTATCATCCACTACATCCTATCACCAAGATAAGAGAATTAAGGTGCTCTGATGGTGTTTTTTGTGATAGAAAATAGCTAACAAGACTTTAAGAGAAAACTTCAGAAATACTGAAGTGTTATTAAGCAGCTGTCCTCCTGAGAGAGATACCAATATGGGGTTTGTAACATGCAGGACAGAATAGTGGCAAGCATCTGCACTACAGTTGATTATGAGTTCTTCTGTATGATTTTAGGACTTTTTTCTTTAATATTCCATTTTTGGCATTTATATGGTATTTTGCTGATGCCAAGCCTGGTCATAAAGCCTTTATATAATCAAAGCTCTCTTGAATAATATGGAAGTCAATGGGAGTCTAAATGGATGAAGTAAAAGGTTTAAGGCTCAATTATTGTGTTTAAAGCATCTCACGTTGATCACAGTTAGAGTTAGTAGTTGCCTAGTTCACCACAAGTGGTTTAGATGGGCCTACTATTTGCCATGTATTTAGAAAAAGAACTGCAGCAAGAACTGAAAACTGTTGTTTTTTTCAATGGCAGCCACTGTATATGAAACAAATAAATGCTTGCAGTCTGATTCCTAATGGATAAGTACTTATAGATTCATAGATTGTAGAGTCGGAATGGACCACAATGGATCATTGTGTCTGACCCCCTGCCCCTGGCAGGAAAAAGGACCGAGATCAGATGACCCCAGCCAGGTGACTATCTAGCCTCCTCTTGAAGACCTCCAAGTTAGGTGATAGTACTACCTCTCTTGGAAGCCCATTCCAGATTCTGGCCACCCTTACTGTAAACAATTTCTTCCTAATGTCTAACCTAAATCTACTCTCCACTAGTTTCCCTGGGACGCTGTGGTAAATAGCGCATCACCAATTCCCTGTTGTCCTACCTTCATAAACTTGTAGGCGGCTACAAGGTTTCCCCTCAGACATCTCTTGTGAAGGCTGAAGAGATCCAGATCTCTCAACCTTTTCTTGTAGGGTCTTTAATGGAGGCCACTAATCATGTGAGTGGCCCTCCTCAGAACCCTCTCCAGATTCTCCGCGTCCCTCTTGAAGTGTGGAACCCAAAACTGGACACAGTACTCCAACTGCGGCCTGACCAATGCTGCATAGAAGGGGAGCATCACCTCCTTCGATCCGTTGGTCATGCATCTGCTAATATTTGACAAGGTGCAATTGGCCTTGTTGATGGCTTCGTTACACTGCTAACTCATGTTCATCTTGGAGTCAACTATCACTCCAAGATCTGTCTCAGCTGCTGAGCTGCTGAGGAGGTCAACCACCAACCTATAGGGATTCCTCCTCCCTAGGTGGAGTACCTTACATTTATCTTTGTTGACTTGTATCCTATTTTGTTCCACCCATTGATCCAACCTGTCCAGGGTATCTGATCCCTGCCCTCTGATGTGTTAACTTTGCCCCATAACTTGGTATCATCTGCGAACTTGGAGAGGGTACTCTCCATGCCCTTGTCCAAATCGCTGATGAAGATATTAAATAACACCGGTTCAAGGACCGAACCCTGCGGGACCCCACTGCCCACCTCTTTCCAGTCCAAGAACGACTCGTCCACCACCACTCTCTTCGTGCGGTCCCTAAGCTAGTTGGCCACCCACCTGGCTGTGTAGGCGTTCACTCCACAGCCTGCTAGCTTCCCTATAAGAATAGGATGCAAAACTATTTTGAAGGCCTTCCTAAAATCCAGGTAGATCATAGAATCATAGAAGTAGGGTCGGAAGGGACCTTGTAGATCTTCAGGTCCGACCCCCTGCCTGGGCAAGAAGAAAACTGGGCTCAAATGACCCCAGTCAGGTAGGCATCAAGCCGCTTCTTAAAGACCCCCAGGGTAGGAGCCAGCACTGCTTCCCTTGGAAGTCGGTTCCAGATCCTAGCCGCCCTAACTGTGAAGTAGTTCCTATGGATGTCTAATCTAAACCTACTCTCCAACAACTTGTTATCCCGGGAGGCACTAGGGGAAACAAGGTCTCCCCCAAACCCTTCTGGTCCCCCCTAGTGAGTTTATAGACGGTCATAAGGTCCCCCCTCAGCCTTCTCTTGTGAAGGCTGAACAGGTTCAGGTCCTGTAGCCTCTCACTGTAGGGTCTGCCCTGCTGTCCCCGGATCATGTGGGTGGCCCTCCTCTGGACCCTCTCAATGTTGTCCACATCCCTCTTGAAGCGGCGTGCCCAGAACTGGACACAGTACTCCAGCTGCAGCCTGACCAGTGTTGCATAGAGGGGGAGGATCACCTCCTTGGCCCTACTTGAGATGCAACTGTGGATGCACGATAGGGCCTGGTTAGCCCTGCCGACCGTGACCTCGCATTGTCGGCCCATGTTCATCTTGGAGTCAATGATGACTCCAAGATCCCTTTCTGCCTCTGTGCTCTCAAGAAGGGAGTTTCCCATCTTATAAGTGTGCTGCCGGTTACTACTGCCCAAGTGCAGCACCCTGCACTTGTCAGTATTGAAACGCATCCTGTTTTTGTTAGCTCACCCCTGCAACCTATCCAGGTCTTTTTGCAGTCTTTCCCTCCCTGCTAACGTGCCCACCTCACCCCAAATTTTGGTATCATCAGCGAATTTGAACAGGTTGCTTTTCACCCCATCGTCCAAATCACTGATAAAGAAATTGAACAGCGTGGGCTCAAGGACCGAGCCCTGGGGGACTCCATTGCCCACTTCCCCCCAGGTCGAATATGACCCGTTCACCACCACCCTCTGAGTACGACCCTTCAACCAATTAGCAATCCATCTGACCGTGTAGGCATCGATGCCACAGTCGCCTAGTTTTTTAATGAGGATGGGGTGGCAGACAGTGTCAAAGGCCTTGCTGAAGTCCAGAAAGACTACATTCATGGTGAAACCTGCATCCAATGCTTTTGTGACCTGATCGTAAAAGGCAATCAGGTTGGTCTGACATGACCTGCCCCTAATGAAACCGTGATGGTTGCCCTTGAGCATCATCCCTGATGCCGGCCCATCACAGATGTGCTCCTTGATGATCTTCTCAAAGAGTTTCCCCAGAACTGAGGTAAGATTGACGGGCCTATAGTTGCCCAGGTCCTCCCTCCTCCCTTTTTTAAAGATGGGGACCACATTGGCTATCTTCCAATCATCTGGCACCTGGCCCGAGCACCACGAGTGCTCGTAAAGCTGTGCCAAGTGCCCTGCAATAACCCCTGCTAGCTCTCTCAACACCCTGGGGTGGAGAGCATCTGGACCTGCTGATTTGAACACATCCATCCCCTCCAGAAGCACTCTAACCCGGTCCTCCTCAACCTTAGGTCTGGAGGCATTCCCCTCGAGTCCGTCTTGAATCGCGGTGGGGGAGTCCCGGTCCCTGCACAAGAAAACGGAGGTGAAGAATTTGTTAAAGAGGTCTGCCTTCTCCTCTGGCGCAACCACCAGATTGCCCTGCGTATCTTGCAGGGGCCCCACATTTCCCGGCACCTTCTTCATCTTCCCTATATATTTGAAAAAGGACTTTTTGTTATCTTTGATCTTGGATGCTAGTCCTAGTCTCTATGTCCGCCTTAGCTTTCCTAACAGCCCCCCTACAGGCCCGAGCAGTGGAGGTATACTCCTCTTTGGAGATAGCCCCCCCACCTTCCACCAGGTGTACACCGCCTTTTTGGCAACCAGGCATTCCCGGACGTCCTTGGTGAGCCAGGGAGGCTTTTGGGCACTGTTGTTGCCCCCCTTGCTTCTTGTTGGGATCGTCACCCCTTGGGCCCTGAGTATCGTCTCCTTAAGGAACAACCACTCATCTTGGGCACTGAGTTCCCCTGCCCTCGAGAACCCCAGTGCCTCTCCCACCAATCTCCTCAACTCTTTGAAGTTGGCCCTCTTGAAGTCTAGGGCTACCGCCTTGCTGCAGGCCCTTGTCACCCTGCGTTGGATGATGAATTCCAGCAAGCAATGATCACTATCACCCAGGTGGTCAAGGACCTGGAGCCCCCTTACCAGATCATCGCCTGTGGCCAGGACCAGGTCCAACAAGGCATTCCCTCTGGTGGAACTGTGCACCTCCTGGGTTAAGTGGAGGTCCTGTATCTCGGCCAGGAACCTCCTGGCATGGTCCAACCTGGCTGACTGCTCCTCCCAGCAGATGTCTGGGTAATTTAGATCACCCATGACAACTACATCCCTTGCCTTAAGTGCCTCTGCAAGCTGGCCCTAAAATTCCCAGTCCAGCTCCTCCCCTTTGTTGGGGGATCTGTAGTAGACCCCCCACCGTTAAATCCCTCTCCCCACAGGAGATGACATCAGCCTCAGCTCCTGTGTCAAGGCAGTGTGTGACCTGGTCATAAAAGGCTATAAGGTTTGTCAGGCAGGATCTACCTGTGATGAACCCATGCTGGTTTCCTTTCAGCATCATTTCCTTTCAGCATCATTCCCCTATAATTCAGAAGGACCTGTCAATTTTGCCTTTATTCCTCACCAGCAGAATATGGTGTCTGCCAGGACTGGCTGGACGTAGAGACAGCACCATACTTGCCTTTGCAGATAGAATCATCGAATCACAGAAAATGAGGGTTGGAAGGGACCTCAGGAGGTCATCTAGTCTAGTCCGGCCTCCTACTCAAGGCAGGACCATCCCAACTCGATCATCCCAACCAAGACTTTGTCTAGCCTGGTCTAAAAACCTTCAAGGATGGAGATTCCACCACCTCTCTGGGTAACCTGTTCCAGTGTTTTACTACCCTGCTAGTGAGAAAGTTTTTCCTAATATCTAACCTAAACTTCCCTTGCTGCAACTTGAGACCTTTGCTCCTTGTTCTGTCATCTGCCACCACTGAGATAGCCTAGCTCCATCCTTTTTCAAACCCCCCTTCAGGTAGTTGAAGTTTGTTATTAATCCCCCGTCTTCTCTTTTCCAGAATAAATAAGCCCAGTTCCTTCAGCCTCTCTTCATAAATCATGTTCCCCAGCCCTCTAACCATTTTCATTGCCTTCTGCTGGACTCTCTCCAATTTGTCATATCCTTATTGCAGTGGGTGGCCCAAAACTGGACACAGTACTCTGGATAGACTCTTTCACAACTCAGGATGGATTTGAGACACCAAAAATACTTTTGAGATGGAAAAGTAAACTGTATTCTGAAAGCTGTTGTAGTGGGTTTTGCATTCCGGTTAACAAGCTAAGGAGAGGCAAAATTTCTCCAAATTATCTGAGGCAAAATTTGCATGTTATATGGAAATACGCTGGCCAGGATCAGGTAATTTCACTTTAGGGAACTTGTGCCCTCCTGGACGTGACATGCTTGGGTCAGGGCTATGTTACTATCATCGTTACCTTCAAGCTAGGGTCTCAAGGGAAATGCTGATACAGTAGCACAGCTTCAGTTGGGCCATCGCACCTTAATTCCCTCTGCTGATTTGATAGTTTTCAGCTGGAATTCAAACTTTATATGGTATCTTATCCTTAGTTTGGAATAGCATCCCCCAACTTATAAAACAGGTAGTAATGATAAAGGTAGAGAGTGGGTTATTGCTAGGTCCATAAATATAAACTGTCCTAGAAAAATAGATGGGCACATTTTAACAAAACGAATGTTTAAAAGTAATTAACACATTAGCCTACCCTGACACCATTCAACTGATATACAGTTTAAAAAGGTACTGCCTAGAGGTCTGGCTCAGCAAGCAATCTTTATATATATAGTATCTATTAAAGTATTGAATGGACTTCAGATCCCATATCAACATCTTACAACTTTACAATTCTCTTGTGGTCAGAGGTCAGAACTGTCCAGCATGTGGTGATACAGCACACTGGCCCGTGGTTCTTCTTCTGCAGGGTCTAAACCAGTGGGACTGACACTTGGAGATATGGGAGGGCTTGGGAGGGATTCTGGGCAGATAAAATGTATATCTCTACCCTGAAAACAGATCAGTTACCATGGTTTCATTTGGCCTCTAGACGGGCAAAAAAACCCATACCAATGGATCTGATTATAGGACAGAGGTCATCATTTCTGCTTTCCACAGCTCTTCTTCCATGATGTCAGTTCCATGTCCTGCTACCCATGCTACCAGGACCTCCTTTCACAGAACCCAGGTTAGTTAAGAAGGTCCTGAATTAGCCTGGATATTAACAGCAAAAGTACAACACTTCTTTTTTTCCTTTTTCCTCTTTCAATTAACACTGAAGATGCTACTCTATTATGGATAACCCACAAACACTAAGGAGGAAATCGAAGGAACTTTTGGAACTGAATCACACGCTCAGAAGAAAATTAAGGAGCACTCTGATCAAGAAGAGAGTCTCCATAAATATGCAGAAAACTTGTTTAACACCCTGTACTCTTAAAACACGTTGTCAAGGCAACTAGCATGACTGCTTGCTGTGTGCAAAGGGCATGGCCTGTGTTGTGCTCTCTTCCACTGCAAGCAGCTGTTGGCTAAGATAGCTTCTCCTACTGCTTATTGCTGTGTACTATTTTTGAATGACTATATTAAATAAATGAAAAGAGATAGAAACAATATTGAAGTTTTCCCATAAAACTTGAAACTTCAAGGTTAAGACTGACACTTCAGTTATTCAGAGAGAGACTTATGGAGAGAAAGTCAGCCTTAAGTTTTAATTCACACTTGTCTCTTGTCCACTTGTTCCATATTATTTGCTATTATAGCTATATAGATTTATTGAAGGGTGGATTGGAATTTTACTTTTTCTCCTCCAAACCTTTATGAAATCAGCAGTATTTACCTGAGAGACAGAATGACTTTTTGGGATATAGTGCAATATTTCAGCTAAACTTTTCCAAATATATATAGTTAACCTGATAGAAAGTCTCTTCTTAAATAAATGTAATACATCTTTTATGCATATTTTTATTACATATTTTATTTCTCTTGGAATTAACCAGTGCATTAGAAAGTAATGGTATGAAATGTAATGATATTTTTAATGTCATAAATTTGGAACTGTCACATTTTGGCATGAACATCTTATGCAGACCACTCAAAATTTCCAGCAGCATAACTTCACAGCACCACAGATTTTACTTATAAGGCTTTTATTTATATGTTTTTTTCTACCTATTTTTTCCTGTTTTTTCTTTTGTTAAGTACATTATTTTCTAGAGAAACAAATGAGAGATCTCTCCAAGTATGCTATAAATTCACTTTACATAATGTCTAAAATATATACCATGGGGTTTGGTAGAAGGGAATTTGCCATTATCATGTTAACTCATGTAAATAAATAGATTTAATGTTGTTTAATTGATTCAGATTCATTCTCGTCCATTGTATTAATATGCATTTCTGGTGTCTATACTGCATGCTAAATTTTACCACATTAAAATTCATTTAGAAAATAGTTACAGTGTCTGCAATATAGTTTTCAGAGATTAAGGAGATGCTGATAAGTAGGTTGGGACATTAATTTAAAACCTGTGTTGTGTGAAGTGCCTGCTTGATTCTTTAAATTCACCAGTGTGTTGTCAGATAATTTGGAAATAAATACCCACTGCTAATACAGATCTATACAGCATGCATGCTCTATTATCGCGGGGGTAACCAATCAGCAGATGGAGCACAAGTTAATTAACAATTCCTATCTCCAGAGCTGTGTTGGCCACATTTATATTTAAGATGACAAAAGTCATTCAAGGCCTCCTTACATAATGCTCCTTAAGAAAGGCCTGGTAGAATATTTGCCAAGTAGAATAAACAAAGCTGGTAGTAAATGAATGTTAATTTCAAGTTTTCTGGTATTATAACCAATAGAAAATGTGTGTGAAGAGAACAGAATGATCAATTTCACATAATAGTAACAATAATGAAGGGCTCAGTATCACTATAAAATCAGAATATCATGCTAAGGGCTCATCACTTGCCATATGTATTTCTGTATCCAAGTTATCTCATTTGACAACATTATGGGTCTTTCAGCCTTGTCTGTACACTGTTCAAGGGGCATAAAGGAACTGCAGTGGCTAGCAGGAAGTGGGCAGAGCATTCCAGCTAATCCAGGCTGTGATGCAACTCCCAGACAGCCATTTAAAGCTGCCATAAATTACAGCAGCCCAACCCCTGGCCTGCTTTAATTTATTCTGGAGACTGCACCAGTCTCTGGAGAATTTCAGAATAAGGGAGGTACAAAGAGGGCATGTTAGTCATCTTTGCTTTTCCCTTGTTTGTAGGCTTTACTTCCTGTGTTTCCAGATCAGTGTAGCATAGAATTTGCCTTTGCTATGTATTCTGGGTTCTTTCCCAAGGTGGAAAGTCTCTCACTGACTTCAGTGAGCTTTGCATGATGCAGTGCTGACAGTCTTCAAGCAATGCCCACAAAATCACCTTTTGGAGAACGGTGGTTTTCCAGAGGCCCTCCTTCAATTCAAAAGTCTAATCAATTAAAAAGTACCAGATAAATCTTTTGCTCTGTGCAATACACAAACTTCAGGCAGTCAATCTGATAGGGTAGTCTTTTATAGTTTAGAACATTACATGTATGCTAAACTTTCATCACGGTCACTGGACGTTGGGAGGACTGAGACCCAAGTTGGCAGGATCAAGACCACTGCCACCAAGAGGAAGCAACAGGTGGTGGTGGTTGGAAACTCCCTTCTTTGGGGAATTGAACTATCCATCTGCTGGCTTGACCTGTTGTCTCAGGAGGGTTAGGTGCTTGCCTGGAGCCTGGATCCAAGACATCATGGAAGGATTACTGGGACTCATGCAGCCCCCTCTGACTACTACCCCATGCTACTCATTCATGTGGGCAACATGGGTGATGTCATGGTGGGTGTTTCCTACAAACCACTAGATCAGGAGGATGTGCTAGATCAGGCTTTCTTCAAACAGCTAACAGAATTTTCCTATTCACAGGCTCTGATTTTCATGAGGGACTTTACCACCCTGACATCTGCCGGGAGGGCAATACAGCAGTACACAGACAATCCAGGAAGTTTTTGGAAAGTGTTGGGGACAGCTTCCTGGTACAAGTATTGGAAAGGCCAACTAGGAGTCATGCTCTTCTTGACCTGCTCCTCACAAAAAGGGAAGAATTGATGGGGAACGTAGAAAGTGGATGGCAATGTAGGCAGCAGCAACCACAAGATGACTGAGTGCAAGATCCTGAGGAAAGGAAGGAAAGAGAGGAGCAGCATATGTCTTAAGCTCTTTCAGGGAACTGAAGGGCAGGATACCCTGGGAGGCCAGTCTGAGGGGGAAAAGAGGAGTCCCGGTGAGCTGGTTGTACTGTAAAGAAACCTTACTGAGAGTGCAGAAACAAACCATCCTGATGCACAGGAAGACTAGCATGTATGGCAGAAGACTAGCTTGGCTTAGCAGGGAACTCTTCAGTGAGCTAAAACACAAAGAGGAAGCTTACAAGAAGACAAATGACTAGGGAGGAGTACAAGAGTATTGCTTGGGCATGCAGGGATGAAGTCAGGAAGGCCAAAGTGCAACTGGAGTTGCATCTAGCAAGGGATGTGAAGGGTAACAAGAGGGTTTCTACAAGTGTGGCTGCAAAAAGCAGAAGATCAGGGAAAGTGTGGATCCCTTACTGAATGGAGGAAGCAACCTAGTGAAAGATGATATGGAAAAGGCTGAAGTACTCAATGCCTTTTACCTCAGTCTTCACAGGCAAGGTCAATTCCCAGACTACTGCACCTGGCAGCAGAGTTTGGGGAGGAAATGATCAGCCAACAGTGGCAAAATAACAGGTTAGGGACTATTTAGAAAAGCTGGATGTGTCCAAGTGTGTGGGGCCAACTGCAATGTACCCCAGGGTGCTGTGGGAGTTGACCGGTGTGACTGGACCATTAGCTTTCAAAACTCTTTACGATCAAGAGAGGTCCCAGATTATTGGAAAAGGGCAAATATAGTGCCTATCTTTAAAACAGGGAAGAAGGAGGATCCAAAAAACTACAAACTGGTCAGACACACTGCAGTCCCTGGAAAAATCATGGAGCAGATCCCTCAAGGAATCTATTACTAAGCACTTGGAGGAGAAAAAGGTGATTAAGAACAGTCAGCATGGATTCACCAACCTGACTTTCTTCTGTGATGAGATGACTAGCTCAGTGGATGCTGGGAGAGTAGTGGACATGATATGCCTTGACTATGTTGTGGGAGACCGTATCAAAAGCCTTGCTATTCTCACCAGCAAGCTAAGGAAGTATGGTTTGGATGAATGGACTGTAGGGTGGACAGAAAACTGGCTGAATCATTGGTCTCAGAGGGTAGTAGTCAATGGCTCAATGTCTAGTTGTCAGCTAGTAACAAGTGGAGTACCCCAGGGGTCAATCCTGGGGCCAGTTTTGTTCAATGTATTCATCAATGACCTGGAAGATGGGATGGAGTGCACCCTCAGTGAGTTTGTGGATGACACCAAACTGGGTAGAATAGTAGATATGCTGGAAGGCAGGCGTAGGATTCAGAGAATCATAGATAAGTTGGAAGATTGGACCCAAAAAAATCTCATGAGTTTCAATAAAGACAAGTACAAAGTCCTTTACTTAGGACACAACAATCCCATGCACTGGTACAGGCTGGGGGCTGATTGGCTGGGCAGCAGCTCTTCAGAAAAGGACCTGGGAGTTCCAGTGGACAACCAACTGAATATGAGCCAGCAGTGTGTCTTTGTTGAGAAGGCGGCTAACGGCATACTGGTTTGTATTAGTAGGAACATTTGCAGCAGATTGAGGGAAGGGATTTTTCTCCTCTATTTGGTGCTGGTGAGGCCACATCTGGAATCCTGTGTCCAGTTTTGGACCCCCCACTACAGAAAGAATGTGGACAAGTTGGAGAGAGTCCAGTGGAGGGCAACAAAAATGGTTAGGGGGCTGGAGTACATGACATATGAGGGAAGGTAGAGGAAACTGGCTTATTTAGTCTAGAAAAGAGAAAACTGAGGGGGAATTTAATGGCAGCCTTCAACTACCTGAAGAGTGGTTCCAAAGAGGATGGAGCTAAACTGCTCTTAGTGGTGGCAGATGACAAAACAAGGAGTAACAGCTAAGCTTAGGTTAGATATCAGGAAGCTAAGCTTAGGTTAGATATTAGGAAAAACCTTCTCACTAGGAGGGTAGTAAAATACTGGAACAGGTTACCCAGAGAGGTTGTGGAATCTCCATCCTTGGAGGTTTTTAAGACCTGGGTAGACAAAGCCTTGGCTGGGATGATCTATTTGGGGATGGTCCTGCTTTGAGTAGGGGGTTGGACTAGATGACCTCCAGAGGTCCCTTCCAACCCTAACTTTCTATGATTCTATGAAATTTCAGGCACACAAGTGTCTTCTGGCATTCTTTGTATGTAAATTCCCAAAGGACAATTTAGCAATACCCTCAGGAATTACAGTAGAAAGGGCATGGGCATGAAAAAGATGGGAGAAGTTATAGCTGTAAGAGTCTCTTCAAATGTAATGAAAGTTGTGGGACTAAAACTCTGCCTGATTTTAATCACAAAGGCCATGTCCACACAAGCATAGCTATTTGTTTCCCCAGGGACAAAAAGCAGCTTTACCTGGGGTCCTGGGGCCTCAGGGAGCTGCAGCCAGAGCAATCCTGCTGCTCGGAGCCTGTCCAGCAATCAGAGTGTGGCTCCAGCTGGCCAGGCTCCAGTTTTGGACAGTGCACGCTGCCTTTGCGTGCACTGCTCCGCTTTTTTGTTGTGCAGGTTTTTTTGACCCTGGGATCTCCTGGGCTCAAAAAACCTCCCAGTGCAGAGAACAGCTAAAGGTGTGGTATGTGGTGCTGCAGACGTGTCTGCAGCACCACACACTGCAGACGTGGCCTAAGGGTGTAATATACAGCTAGTTTTTGTATTAACAATTGAATGACAAGCACACATTTCTAAACTGCCCTAGTGTTTTCATGGTGTCAGCTGATATGAGCTCATATCATTGTTCTGCACTGTGCTGGGGAATATGTTGTGAGAAACAACAGAAACCATTTTGCGAAATGTTGCTGTTAGCTGTTTTCTATAGGTGCAAGAGTGACTGAAAATTTAATAAGGCAGACATACCACATCCGTCATAAAACAGAAAAAAAAATGAAAAACTAGAGTCACCGTTAAAACATCAAGCCTGATCCTTCAGCTTTAACCCCCAGCAGCTAAATTATGTTCTTTATCCTGTTGTAAATTAGAAACAATTCCATTTATTTCAGTGGGGTTGTACTTACACAAATCAGAAGTAGCTAAGACTAGAACCAGACCCTGAAGTATCAACATCACTGAACTATTCAGTGGTAAAATCTTCAGGATCAGGATTATTGTCCTGGTGAGTCAACAAAAAGTCCTGAGTTAGCTGGAATCAGTTTTAAACTATTCCATTCTTTTAAATAATCACAAATCTTCAGCTACTGAGCCTCCAGACAGCTCTGAATAATGATAAATTGCTATATATGGAGGTAGGAGCAGGTGCCTGGTGAGGTATCACAGTGATTAATGATTAAAAAAATAACTAATATGCAGATAATAGCGCATTTAGAAGAATTGTGACCACTAGTGAGAACATTGATTTAATTCAAAGAAGCTGGTGAGTTTAGAAACATAGAAAATTAGGTTCAGTTTGGGAAGTCTAGATTACTGTGGAAAAAACAATCTGAAAGCCAATATATTAGGAGTGGAATAAATCTGGAAAATAGTGATTGATTAGAAAATGATAGGACGATCAGACTGTGATAGATTACACAAAGTTCAGTAAGAGTTTCCAAAACAACAGAGCATCAAAAAGTAGCCAGTGTGCTTTTTGAAAGGGGCTAAAAATTCTGCACATCCCACAGGGAGAAGGGAAGGAATAATCCTTTCCTGATGCCTCTGGTATGACAGCTAAAATGCTGAGTCCAAGTCTGGATTCCACACTGACGTGCCAGACAGAGACCAGAGAAGAGGAACAGAAATGACCAACAAACTGGAGAAACTACTTTTAAGCTCTATTTGTCTCTTTTCATCTTTTTTTTTGCAACAGCTGACCAAGTTGGAGAACATGGAGACAAACTCAGAGCCAAAGCTGGAGAAGAGAATTTATCACAAGAACTAGTGGTAAGGGGATAAAATTAATTGTAATAAACAAGTTGAGTGTATTTTTACTGCTTGAGTTCTCTCCTCTCCTCGCTCTATCCCCCTCCTCCATGATCTTTGTTAGTCCCAGATGGTTGTCTCTATAGTCAACACTTCAGGGAGGACTCAGATCTTTCTCTTTGGTCTATACAGCACCTAGCACATTTTTGGACATTGTCCAAATAATAATCATAGAACCATAGAGAAGTAGGATTGGAAGGTACCTCCAGAGGTCTAGGCCAACCCCCTGCCTGAGGCAGGATCATCCCTATCCAAACCATCCTATACAAATCCATAATTTAAATTCTTCATAAAACTACCATCAGTCCTGACACAACCCAAGACATAACACCCTAATCTGCCATAGATAAAGCAGGAAAACCATGCCAACCAACATCCTGCTTCTATAAAAGGTTGTTAATACACAGTCAAGACACCCCAGGTAGAGGGCCATGCCCCCGCCCCCCCCCCCCCCCCCCGCTACAGAGGAAGGCAAACACCCCTGCAGTCCATACCAATCTGACCATGGGGTAAAATTCCTTCCTGACCCCGAATACGGCAATTGGTTTGACCCTGCGTGGATGGGCAAGACCCTCTAGCCAGGCACCTCTGTCTTTAGGTCCCAGCAGGAGCATTGGCACACTCCAGTCAAAATCCCAAGCCCTGGGCTACAGCCAACACCCAGTGCCTCTGAGGAAGGTCTAGAAACACCCTGACACATAGCAGAAAGGGGGAGGGGGCAACCAGCAAAGCCCAGAACCATGGGAAACTACCATAGCAGAACATAGGAGTAGCTATACCTATACCATCCCTGACCAGTGGCTGTCCAAGAGAAAATGCTGGCCAAGCAATAGAGAAAAAATTCTTGCTTAAGCTCTTTTGCCTTGTGTAACAAGGGTGGTGGTGGATTGACTTTGTCAATACAGAGCCATTTTTGGATTGGCTCTGTATTGTCAAGGACATGGCTCAGAAGAGTGTACCAGATCCTGAAGTTCTGTGGTACAGCTCATATCCACGTTCTATCTGCAGTAGGACATCACCATGCTGACAAAGAGGGTTTTGCAGCTGTTCTGGGTAGGTCTATGAATAGGGGCAGGGGCAGGACCAGCCCACTAACTTTGATTTCCTGAAGCTTATAATTGGTCTCTGGGTTTAGCTTGAGACTTGGATGCATCTCTAGCTCTCCTGCCAGACTGCAGAAAGGCCATCCTTGTATGTTTTCTTTTCTTTTCATGGACTGCATGAAAACACAAAAACTTCTAGTGTGCTATTTTTTCATACATGTTTGAAAATTTCTCTTGCAGATAATTTTTCCTACAACTTTAACATTTTCTTTCCACTGAAACCCAGTCACATGGATGTTCACAGAAAGCAATGTCAGAAGGACAAAAGCTTTGTTGGAGTGAATTAATTATACAGTTGGGACAGACGTGGAGTATTTTAACAGTATGCCCCCAACTTGAGTTGTGATTCTCATCAACAATGAAGAGAGACTGTAATTTTTTGTTTTTCACTTATCAAGAATTCCAGAGTTTAAAACATATTGGAAATGTTCCAAGTTTTAAAATGCTCCTCATTTAAGAAAATAAACAGGTAATATCCATGGAGGCATCCAAATATGTAGTGTGCATAGGATCACAACACGGAGACTGCTACTTTTCCTTATTTTGGTAAGAAAGCAAAAAAGGGCTTTTTCAGAGCCTAGAAGACATTCCATGTTTTTCAGAAAAAGATTATGCCTGTGTTTTTCAGCATCACAACAAATTTGCCGCTGCCTTCTCATCTCAAACTCAATTTAATTTCCCTTTAGTGCAGATACATTAAGCTAAAACTGACTTTTAATCATGTCACTTACATATACATGTTTCCCCCTCTTTTAAACTGTTTGAAGTGAGGAAGAATTCTGTTTGACTTTGAGCAGTCTAAAAGGGGAGGCTAATCTTTCAGCTCAGCAGAAATGGCAGCTAATTTTAAACTACCAGTTTCATCTTTCTCCAGCAGAAATGCACATTTTCCCCTACCATAAAATTTTCTCATAATAGAAATGAGACAGTTCCCAGGGGTGTGGTTATCAAAAGATAATCTCACCCCAATCTGATTAGAGGCATGAGGCTCATGCCTCAAAATGCTCCAGGGTGTGATTATCTTATGATAACCATACCCTGTATCATGTCTGATTGATTAACTAATAAAGCCTCAGCATTATTATTCAGGGAAGGAACCAAGATATCAGAAGGAGATCTGATTCTGGCCTAGGAAAGAGCCTTTGAAGTTACTCAAATAGCCCCTCCCTTGGCCTGATTACAACCTCTGTGTAAAATTACAGGGTCACTGGATGCCATTTTTAGTTTCTTATTGGCGATTAGCTCACTGGTTTAATAAAGCTGAACCATACCTAGGAACATATTTATATGAAGATAAATTATCACTAGACTGTTCCCTTTGCATGTATATTGCACATCTGAGCTACAAAGCAGAATAGAAATAAGCTTTCTAGAGAGAGAATTTTTTAGTTCAGGCTTAGCAGTGGTTTACACAACAGTGAGTTAGATACCAGCAGTACAGTAGCTGTCTAGTCAAGCATACTTTCTGTTATCCTCTTAGCAATAGCTCTCACACTGCCTGGGACATTAGAACCTATTCTACTGAGCACTGAAATGTGAGCCCAGGCACTGGGGTAATACCTTATTCAGACAGTTCTACCTTCTGCTGGCTGCTAACAACTCCAAGGGATTGTTACACTACCAAGAGATCATTTCAATTCAGTCTGCTCTTGCCTCACACTCTCTCCCTCCATGTTTGCCCTAGAAGGAAGAGTATTAGGATGGCATAGTGTAGAAGCAGCCATGGCATCTCCTGCTTACATTGCCCCTCCGCTGCGTGCATTGGACAGAACGGGCAATCCCTACATGTAAAAATGAATGAACACTGATTTGACATCAGTCCCAGAAAGATACACAAGCCTATGGCAGAACACTTGAACCTCCCTGCACGTTCCATCACTGACCGCAAAGTGGCTGTTCTTAGACAACAAAACTTTAAAAATGAACTCAAACAGGAAATCGCAAACCAAAAAATCATCCACAGACTGGACTGTGTTAAATGTAACCTAAGCCTTATACCCCTTAGTGGGTTAACTGCTTTGTTTTTGTCTCCTACCCACCTTGCCTCTCCTAGCAGTGCCCTTTCCTTTTTTTTCTGCCCCCTTCCCTACGCTTTGTATTCTAATCACTGCTTTCTATTTAGCAGCTCTGCTTCCTGCAGTCTTTTTACAGCATCTCATGAAGCAAGCTCCCTGCTTACGAAAGCTTATGCAGTTCATCTCTGGCTTAGTCAGTCTATAAAGGTGCAAATCTACCCTGCCTTCAGCTTTATACCAACCAAGACCCTGCTTCCCCCCCACCCCAATCAAATTAATCTTGAGCTATACATTTAGTGCGGGTATTTGCCCTTATGCATTGCCAGAGAGCAGCAAAGGCTGGAGCATGGACTGGAATCTAGCCCCTTGACTCCTCATGTATAGTTATAATTACAAAGCCATCTCCCCATCTCTGCAATGTTGTTTCCACCCTGGATGTAAAACCAGAACCAATCAAGCAGCTGTGTTATCATAGGCTGAATTCTGATATCTCAATTAGACTAGCATAAATCTGGAGTTATTTCTCTGACTTCCATGGGTCAAAGCCAGGGTTGCTGAGGCATGACTAAGACTGGAATATGGGCCACAATGTACAAAGAGAATGTAACCAAGAATTCTCCTTTGTGATATAATTTCCAAATCACTGAACACAACTGAGATAATATCGCTCTTGCTTTGATTTGGATATATTATTGAAAACAAAGTGTGAGCATTAATCATATTTATATTCTAAGACCTACAAACACAAAAGAATTTTATCAAAATATAAAGTAATGAAAATCCCTTCATACTGGGATGTACAGTGTATGTCTAACAAAGGCATCATTACAACCACACTGGACTAGTCTCCTCTAATGAATCATTTGGCAAATTTGCCTGGTCTGTTAATGGATGATGTTAATCTCTTTAACTAATCAAATAATTGCCTCTTTTATGCTGTGTGGCAAAAATATCTCTGCATTCCTACCAGTGCAGCTTCATCATTGGTAACCCTAGTACAGATGAGGCCCTTGAGGCCACTAATATTTTCAGTATCACACCAGCTAACTCCCCTTAGATAGTGCTGGTTTACACAACATGGTAACAGCTGCCAAAGCCTGGTTTCCATGACAGTTACTTCTACCTAATGGAGCTGCACCAGTGCTAGCAGTGGTATAAAAATGTTGCTGTTCTTCTTTCCTCATCCTAAAAACAAAGTTCCTAGTTCTAAATGCTGGAGAGCAACACAACCCAAAGAGCCAGGCATTGGGCATAACTCACTCTCAACAAGAAGTATTGTCACAATTGCTTATGAAACAAATATCATATGTGGTAGTCTTTTTTGAACTTCATACTGATTATCAGGCTGTTTCTAATTATTCCTTTACAAATAGGAGAATTGATTTGTACCATGTGCAGTCTAAGGATTCCACTCATGCAAGGTTTAGACACATTTATTTATGAGCATAAGAAAAGTTCCATGAAACCCCCTGTAGGATCAAGACTTAAATTCTTTTTCCAAACCTGGATGGATTTTACTTCAGATATACAAGGCGAGGCTGGCAGCCATGAGAATGCCTACTTTCCTAAATATCTCTAAATGTGGTTCCTTTTCCTTTGCCTTCAACACTGCATTATCCTTTCCTGTGTCATGTGCCCCTATCTGCTGTTGCTCGCGTTGAGGCAACAACATCGGAGCCACAAGGAATTAAGAACTCTGACATGAATAATGTATACGGAGAACATGTCAAATAACAAAACAATTCCACAGCTATTTCTCCATACCCAACAACAACTATCAAAAAATATTAAAGAGGGATCTGTTCTCACCAAGATCAATACATAAAACTAATGTGAAGTTTCTACAAAAAAAATTTTGTATTTGACAAGCCAAAATTGTGATGGAAATGTTCAAGAACCAGCATCACTTCATTTTGAGTGTTCACATTTTTCTAACTCGTTATCCCATTTACCCAAAACTTTCTATGGAAGTTCTACCCAGCATATGATCAAGTCTAGATAATTCCAGGCAGATTATTCTGTTTGATGAAATAGGTTCAAATTTTAACTATGGAAAGTTCATAAATATATAAAAACACTGGCATCATAGTTGGTATATAACACCCTGTAAAAGATGAAATCTCAGTATTTCATTCAATACAGTATTTTGGTAAAGCTTCATGTATGTTAGCCTTGCACAAAACATAGCAGTAAAGAATATGATGCCTTGAGTGTGTAAATCTAGGAATTCCTGGTCTGCTGCCCATCTAGCAGTAAGATGCAAGGCTGTAAAATTAATCATGAGAGTTTTTCTGCATTTTTGCTGGCATTATGCTGTATTATATTTGCTGTGTACTTCCAGAGGAATTCTTATAGCTAAAGGTCAAATGCTGAAGCCCTCAATAAATGGCCAAGTACCAGTATTTTATTGTGTGAGCAAGCTCACTGATTCCAGTGGGATGGCTTGCAGAGTAAAGTGCTGCCTTACATGATTCTCATCATGTAAAGGAACTATACATTTTCTGGCTATATGTTTTCTGGAATCTATTTTTGCCTCCTGAATGTTCAAGTGCATGTGTGTGCATGTGCTTTAAAGATATTCTTTTCATCCATGCAACAGGAAATGCAGCTTCATAAATCAACATAAAAATACAACCCAGGGAGTGAGACTTACTGCCTAAAGGAAAAAAAGACTGATGCTTTCAACCATGTGGAGGGTTTTTTTCCTTGTTTTTTTAAGTAGGAGTTTTTTGGCAGATTTTTATTTCTTTTAAAAGACCACAAAAGTGGTGCTATTGTTGGATAAAAATAACAGCTGCAAGGAGGCTGAAATTCTTTTTGAGATGACAAAGAACAAAGGAAAGACTCTGCCTCTGGATTTGTTTCTGCCGAACAGCCAAATTCTGCTCTCAGCTCACAAGGCAGGGCTCACATTGAAGCTACTTGTGTGTCCATATCCTTCTATATTCCAGGGCAGAATTTAGCTCTGAGTGATTATGTCCAAGGCTGAGAGTCAACTGCCATTGAGTGACTTCTCCTTCCATCAAAACCTAACAGTAAGCATGATTAATGCTACTGAAGAGCTCATCTATAAGAGACTTCTGCAGGAACTAGATCAAGGCATGTGAGGTCAAGGAGAAAATGGCACTCTTGGATATTATATCTGCTCACTTAACTATACAGATTAGCCACCCAGAAAGGAGGGATTGTGGCTTGGGACACCGTTTGCAGTCAGCCACACCTTATGAAAATCATAATGTGTAACAATCACTGATCCACTAAGAGAAAAACCAAAGGGAAGAAACTGTCTACAGAATAACAGGATGTTATTTCCCTCAGCCCTTCTTGTGCTCCTGTCACCATATAGCATGTGTAACCCTTGCTTTCATTCCAGCCTGCTAATAGGTGTCACATCACAGCAAGGACAATATGGAATTGCAGAAATGCAGTGAACCCAGAGGAGTTACGCTGAGTTATCTGCACCTTTGCTATATGAGCAGCATAACCTAAAAAACAGAACACGCTAAAGTTATTTAGAAGTACCATTAGTGGTAGTTGTAAAATAATATGATAATACTACATGCTGGTAGGCATCAGAAAATCAACAGTATTTTGAAGAATCATTAAATCCTTTGTTTTTAGTTCCCAAAAAAACATTAGTTCCTGGCACCCTTGGCCAAGGAACTTGGGGTGACATGTTACACTGAGACCATAGCAATCTGTGGAATATGAAGCAGCGTTAAAGTTAGAACGTGCTGTGAGCAGTCACATTTAAGGGTTAATATTGTTTCTTGCCTGCACCGCTCTGACTTGCCACTAGAGAGCTGGTCGGCAAGGGTGTAGCTAGGAGCCAGGACACCTGGGCTAGGTACAGATACTCAAAAAGCCGGAGGCAGAATTGATCTAAGTTGCATGGTTTTTTGTAAGTGGCATAGTTTAGACTGGTAGCAAACAGAACGCCCATCTGCCTTTCGGAGGAGGAGGGCAGGGCAAATCTTAGGCCAGGTTCTGCCATTTATCCTGATGTGCTCTATTTTGGGCATAGACTGGTTTTGTGTGCTGAACTTCTGTTTTGTTTTGGGTATAGACCAATTTTCTGGTCACTTATATGGGTAAAAGTGTGATGTCTGTACCTGGCCCTGGGCTCTGTACCTAATTGGGGTGGGGCTGGGAGTGGTGTATTATGGGATGCTAGAGGACTACAAATTGCTTATTTTTATCCTTGTGGAACAGACTGAAGTCACCCTAACACAAGCTAGGTAACACAGCCCAGGGTTAACCCCTGCCCGAAGTGGTGCAACTTTGAAATATTCTGAGGGCATTTAGCATGAGTTAATGAGCTTTATACGTGTGGCCACTTTTGTTTTGTGTGCTCTTAGTATGGTCTAAGTAGAATGTGTAACTTCACCCTTATAGTACACAAATCTTTACTCCGCAATGACTGAAGAGTACCCAGACAAAGTGGAGTGGGAGGACTCCTGAGTAAGTTAACAAATAGCTTCTATGTGGCTTTCATTCATGCAGACTCCCACTTCTGTTGACCCTTAGCTTCTGAAATATCATATCCTGCTTCTATGACATTTCTAACAGTCTTTGGTATATGTCCAGCCTTGTTCCCATTAAAGCCAATGGTAAATCACCCATTCATTCCACTGGATGCAAAGCTGAGCTCTTGAGCTCAAATTCATCCCAAGCCAGAGACCCAATTAAGATTATATTCTTTACTTACATGCCACTTAGGTTCTCAAAATAATACTTACATGGGTCCTAAACTGATGCAGGGGTTGTGCTGGGATGGACATCTCCCTCAGAGAATAGAAATAACCTCATTCAGAAATAGTTTGGCATTTCTTTTGTTCTGCCCATGGACACAGAGATTTGTTTATACTTGGCACAGCTCACGCTCCATACAGGGCTGTATACACTTCTGGTGCTATACAAATAGGCAATAAAGTTTGAAAGCGCTTTTGATGAAGATTGGCTGCATATGTTTCTTGCTTTGGTTAGCGTTACAGCCTGCCAGCTGCCCCTCTGCATTCCTTTTCTAGTGCTATAAGGGTTAGCTTGTCCAAAGGAACAGTTCTGGTGAAATGGTATTTTCTATATTTAGAAGCTGATAATATAATTTAATTTGCCTCTGGTTAATGTGAGTGTGCTATGGTTAGCTTGGTTTAAGGGCTTTTCTCCACCCAAGAATGGAGGAACTGAATAATTTCATGTTGGACATTTTTCCTGTTTTGTGGGTAACTTTCAAGTTATATTTTAAGCACAACCTTATGTTTTCTTGGTTTTGCCTTTTAGCTGGGCAACGTGCACCCATGTGGTTTGTAAAATGTAAACCCAAATAAATAAATAAGTCACCCGAGCAGATTGTAGAACTGAACAAATAGCACATGGGGTTGAAGGGACGGGAGAGGATATCACAAATGTTTGTTTGAATATGAAAGAGAATTTTAAATGGATTATGTTGGTGACCCTCTGAGCTTGCTTCCTGCAAGCATTTGACTGCTTCATCATTGCAGAGAGCTACTATTGAGCTTGTGCAGTCACAAAAAAGTAAATGTTAAGTTTTACCTTGGACAACAGACCTTTACAACTTGGTATTTACAAAACAGCACCCAACCTTCCCCACCCTCTGTGGACCACTAACACCTTGCTGCTATCTCAAACCAAAACAACCAAACCCAGGAAGCTATGGAAAACTGAAGGTGACTAAGTAGGATTAACAAGATACAGCTGCTTCCCTCCCCTACTCTAATTCTTGGATAACAGAAAGCAGCTGTGCTTTTTACAAGACCCACCCTCCATTTAAGAAGAGCAGGTGGGTCCTGTTATTTCAATAGTGGTCTCTTCACAGAAGGAGAGACTTCCCCTGGCCGTTTCACACCTAAAGTTATGATGAGTATGAGTTCATGTAATGTTATTTCAGTTAAATATAACTTTGGCATCACTCTTTTCTATTGCATCTACCCATGTGGATCTAATTGCAGGATTGATTCCATCCCTGTTTGTGAAGGGGTGGATCTTTGCATCTAAAACTTCTGGGTATCTGGAACTAACTGTAGCCCAAACCCAGCCCTAACAGCCCCAGAGGGGCTTTATACTGGAAATTAAAATAGATGTTAACTAGTGTGTATGAGACTGATTGCTCATGCTGGCTCGTGTGAATCCTGGACTTCTTAAGCCTTGATCCAAGGAGGAAAATTAGGCTGGGCGTTGTAATACCTACAAGTTGGGTACCTATCCTAAGTGCTTAGCATCCAAATTAGGTGCCCAGTGGCCTTTGGAGGAATGGATGTCTCAGAATGGGATTCATGAGAGCTAACCAACAAAGTGGGAAATTATCTAAGCCAGTAGAGCATACCAAGGACAAGGCTGTTTCCTAACTCCTGTACCACTCCCAGAGTTAACTGCGCTAGTCTGGAAAACGGGCATCTTCCTCCACTTGGGGTTCACAATCCTGGAGTTGGATACCTCACCTCTTTCTTTAAAAGACTGAGGGAGAAGTTCCTTTCCCCACCCCCTCCAAGGTATAGAAAGATGCCATCTTTTATGTAGCAGGTCTGTATTCAGGATGTGGTCCAGGATATAAGAAATCTGGGTTCAGTTCCCTCCTCTACCTGAGAAAATTCAGACCTGCATCTCTTGCCAGTGTGGCTTGTCACTTGGCCCTATAACTGGAGTACCACCTTCAACTCAGAACTGTATCAAGGTTCTTGCATTCAACCTATGTCTAAATTCTGTCCATTCCTCTTGCAAATCTCTCTACCGTATAGTTTCTCCTATCTATCCGCACAGTTAAAACTCTTGTGAAAGCTTCCATCATTTTGCATTCTGATTGCTGCAACATCCTTTTCTCTGACCTTGACATGCAGTCTTGCCTTGCTGAAATCCATCCAAAATTTTACGAGAGATTGCTTTCCCAGCCCATCACTTTCTCCGTGTCACCCTTCTCTGTCTCCTACCTTCCTTATCACATTCAACATAAGCTCTTTTCTCTTTACTTCCCAAACATTTCACAGCCTATCCTCACTCCATTTATCATCTCTCCTTCATTACTGTATAGCCAGTTCCCCTTTCCCATCAGCCTAGCATGTCAGATGCCAGTGCTCACTTATTAGATCATCAAACAGGTCCCTTTGGGCAGTGCTGTGATTCACGCTGCGATTCATGCTGCCCCTTCTGCTTGGGAGGAATTCTCAGTAGACAGCTCATTGGCCTCCTTAAAACTCCTCTTTGGTGCTCCATAAACTTGACAGAGATTAAGCTGCTGATGTGCTGTAACTGCTGCTTGCCATGCTGACCAGTGTTGCCTTACTGTTTCCCACTGCTGTTCACTTCCAACCAATATTTCTTGTCTTAGGTTTGGAGCAAGGTTCATCTTTATTCCCAGCACCTCAGCAATGGGGTCCTGATCAGGGGGCATGACCACCCCCTGCTTCTGACTATGCAGTCTGAGCAGCAGCTGGGGGCTTTTTACAGTCCTTGAAGAAAGTGAGAATTCCCACCTCCTTCCTTTCTCCTCCCTTCTCAGAGGTATGTCCCCTCCTGCCCCTTCTCCACCCATTCCCTGCTCCTCCATCTGCTGCTGCTGGTGCCCCTGCTGTCCTTGGGGCAAGGGGAGCTCTTGTCCTACTCCGGCTGGGCTCAGGACAGGGCAGTGGCAGTGGGAGCAGCAGTGGTGGCAGGCAGGTTCTCCACCCTCATACTTGCTCCCAGGCTGGCAGGGAACACTGTGGGGAGCAGGCAGAAAAGAGGAGCCTACCTGCCTGCCCCTGCTGGTGCTGCCCTGAGCTGAGTCCAGTCCCTGCGCGTCTGGCTAGAGTGTCTCTGGAGCTTCCCTTACCCCAGACAGTGGGGACATCTGCAGTAGCAGGCTGTGAACGTGGGGAAAGGGAGGAGAAGGGATGTGGGGGGAAGGGTGGGAACATCCCTCGGAGTATGGAGGAGAAGGGAGGAGAGAAGTCTTACTTTCTTCAGGACTTAAGAAAGTCCCTGGCTGCTGCTCCTGTGGTATGAACTGCCCACCCCAGTGGGGACAGGAGCATGCTGGGAGCTGGGGGTGCAGCTACCCCTGCAGGTCTGGTTGCTGCTCCCACATCCCCCTTTGTAAAATTCTGGATCTGCTTCTGGTCCTGATTCATAACTAGAACTCCTAGGTGCTACCATGGACACATGATATGTACTAATAATAGAGCCCTTGTGGCTCTAGCCCTTTGTCAGTCACTGATATCTAATCAGGGATTGGAAAAATAGTATGCGACTTACACAGTCAATCAACACGGTATGAATTGGGAATATTTTCAGCTGACAACTTTCAAATAATGAACAGGTGAAGAATTACTTGCTGAAGAAATCCAAAAAGTAAATTCAGAGACAAATGACATTTTTTCAGTCTGCTTAGGCAGGATTTGAAACCAAAAATGGAATAGCTTTTTTGTGAAAGACAATTTTGGCTTTATGGGATTCTGTGCTCTATTCTATCAAAATCCTCCAGCTCCCATAAAAGCAAAGATGGGACAAGCTGACTCTTTGTCTCACGGATCCAGACAAAAGCCCAGTCCCTATTCTTATGTGGTGCTATGGTGTGTAGACATGGCCTGCATGAGGTAACCCAAGACACTGACTGCTTAATAGCCCATTACTACTGCAATAGCATTGTGCGGCAACAACTGTGATGTGATGCTACTATGCAGTAGTGTCATGAAACAAAACATTTGTTGGTGCTACTGCACAGTAACTTGGTACTAAAAGACTGCACAGTAATGACTGCACAGTCAGTGTCTTGTGCAGATGTGGCCACAGTCACTCAATTCTTATATGGAGCCCTTCCACCTTTAGTATCTGAGCAGCTCTTCAGTTGCTGCCAGACTAGGAGTGAGAGTGGGGGATAGTAAGAGAGGGAAACCCTTCTATAGGAGTTGCCTGCATGATGCTCAAGAGACATCAGGTCTGTGCCACCTGGAGCCTCTGTGTGATGTCCTTAGTACTAGCAGAGAGCATATGAAGGACTCCCAAAGAAAACTGGGGGTTACCATCCCTTAGGGCATAGGATTTGATGAAAATGCTGCTAGGGCACTAAAGAGAGATTTAACTAAGGGCAAGAATTAACATTAAAAACTGAATTTGCAATAGTTTGGCAGAGGAACAGCTGGGAGATGGTAATAACAGGAAGGTAACATAATGCTCCTGTCTGGCTCTGGCTTGCTTTTTGCTCATGCTTTCTTCTACCTCTCCACCTCTTTCATTGCGAGTAAAAGTGCTCTAAGTTGTGGAGCATGTTAATGTCAACCTGGACCATGCTATGAAGTGCTGCAATGAACAGGGCACACATGGTCTTTGTGCACTATAGTCCCCCTTCCAAATGTAGCCACTATTTCGGTATGAGGCCAGGCTCCATCCAGCACCTTACTTAGGCTCTCAGTCTTATGTGTACTGCTTAGGCACTCTATAGACAGTTACACAGTTCTTTTGGCGAATGGGAGGGAGTAGCTGGCACATCCTTCACAGTGACATTCCCAGGTGACATGGAGGCAGTGTAGTAGGCTCTGCAATTGTCTTATGTGTCTGTGCAGAACCACACCTCATGGAACACTGCTCACTGCTACCTTACTGTTACTACAAGGAAGTAGTGTACAGAGGTGGTCCATTGCAATAGGTGTGAACGTGCCTACAAGGAGGAGCTGAGAGGCCTCTACTCTGACTGAAACTAGAGGAACTGAGAGTGGTTGACACCTTGGAATAAATGTTCACCATCTCCCAACACGGCTCCTGTAGAAAACCTGTCCCCTTAGACTAGATGCATCATGTACAGCAGACTCATTGCATCTCTCATGTTTAACCAGAACAGGGCCCTGCAGGTGAAGTACAGGATGGTGTGAGGTTTATGAGCATGTTGGATGACTAATGGACAGTTTCAGTAGGAGAGTGCAATGTGGAAGGGACTGCCTTCCAGATATTTTGTGAGTTGGCAGTCGCTGCTCAGTCCCAGAGAGTCATCCCATTCCTTAGCCACTTATTCCTTTGCATTTTCACTTTCAGTGCCTTCATAACCTTGGTGTCCTATCCGTGAATGTAGTCATCTCCCACAGACCTCTTGGGAGGTGCTCATCATCTCAAGAATTGGGCTCAGAATACTGAGTATAAAGCCAGTTTTGCCAGCTCTGAGGGTAGGCTCTATTCTCTACAGTGCCTTTGTGCTCTCAAAACTCTGAGATGGTTCCAGTGATATCAAAACTGTGTGACTTGCAGCACTGTGCAATAGTGTAGGTGACTACAGGGTTGGTCCTGTATGGAGTTGTAAACATCTGGGCTGAACTTTGTCCATTCTAAGCCTGTAATCTGCTCAGGAGGAGGGCAAGCCCCTGCGTCACAGAAGGCAGTATGTGCGCATCAGCATTGCTTCTTAGCCTACCAGGCAGGCTCTCCCAGTCACTGATGCCAGACAGGTTTGAAAGCAGGAAACTCCTTTTTGTACTGCCTCTCCCAGGTCTACTGCCCTAGTCAGCTGCTTATACCCTTGCCCTCTGGTGCTGGCTCTGTGGGTAAAAGGAGTCATCCTGTGGTTCTCTGTCGCTGCATCCAAAACAAGAGACAAATGACTCCTGTGCTCTGTGAAATAATTATCAGTTGCAGACAAAATGAGATTTCAAAAACTTCAGGATTTAGCAAACAGCAAATTGAATAAAATCTCCTGAAGAGCTCATCCAGAGCCAGCCAGCTCAGTAGGACCAAACCTCGCCCTGTGTTCCCATGCTTGATAAAGAACACAGATAAAAACTATTATATTATTGCTCCACCTAAGCTAGCCACACTGCAAACCACTTTTTCTCTAGTTGCCTGCCACTCAGATAGCTAGACAGGCTGTCATTATCAGCCACCCTCTGCCCCAGCTTTGCCCCAATTTTTTTAAGCCCTACAGCATTGTCATTTGATGTGTCTGGTGAGAGAATTAAAGTAGATGAAGACTGAGGATACCACTCCCTTAGGTAATGATATATTCTGATTCCCTCCAGCTATCTTGCTGACAACCCGATCCTCCTCATCCTGGCCTTACTCCCCTATTCTACAGCCTGGAGAATAATTAAAACTCCTCTACATAAGGTATGGCTTAGTTCAATATTCAGTTTGGTTTCTGTTAAAAAAAATGCTTGTGACAGATGGGATATGTTATGTGCCACAGCAAAAAGTTAGTTGGCATTCAGTAGCCAGCAGGAACAGCAGATAGAAATACCTGGCATACATTAACCAACAGTTAAAGCAGCTGAGTGACTTACACTTTTGGGGTGCTTGTACACAGGATGCCATTAACATGTACACGTGACAAAAATATCATGGTGTGGCTTAATGGTGTCCACTGTACACATTCAAGAGTTTTAGGGGTTTTAAATTACTTTGTATCATTGCAAACAAAACTATATCCGGATGTAGTTTAATTTGCAACAATGCGTTGCAACTGTCAGTTTGTCCCCCAGCTGTGGGAGAGATGGGCAGGCTCCGCAGAAAAAAAGGATCAGGCCTCTCAACTCTTTTGCCTTCAGCAGGCTCCTGCTGGAGGCAGAAGCGACGAGAGGCCTGATCATTTTTTTTTTTTTTGGGTGGAGCTTGCCTGCCTGTCCTGCAGCCCCAGGGGTGAACTGTCAGTGGACAAAGCAGCTCCTGAGCTGCGAGGGCCCCCAGTCCTTTTTCCAGTTGTGGGGCCACCCAGGTGGGCTGGTAGTGGTCTGGGTGCTGCCTCAGCTCAGAGGCAGCACCCAGCCCGATCCAACTCTTCCCCAACCCCAAGCTGGCTGGGACAGAGCCTGGCCCTCTGGCAGCCCACGTGGGCAGCCCAGGGGGGCACCACCACTGTGGAGAGAAGGACCGGGGCTCCCTGCAGCTCAGAGGCCACTCGGGCCACTGGCAGCTCACCCCCCAGCTGTGGGCAGGCTCTGACAAAAAACATGATGGAAAAATTGAAATGGATTTCAATTAAACCTCACCGTTTCAATTTAGGAGGCATAGAATGCAACCTCAGGAATCAAATCCTTGTCACGTGTACAAGTGCCTTTAGAGCACAAACTTTAAATAAGGCCTGATGGCTCTAAACCAGGGATTCCCAAAGTTTTTATGCTGCAGCCTACAAACCATGGCCCAGCAGCCACAGCCAGCCGTGCCTGGAATTTCTGGCTGGAAGATGGGTAAGAATACCCCCACACCGCAGGCAGCAGCGGCCGGGGGGCGTGCAAACCCTGTGCTGCCGTGGGCCCTGCAGAAGGAGCCACAGCCTCTCCACCCAGCTCTGGGGGGCCACGGTTTGCCAGTCCACGGCCACTTCTGATCCGGCAGCCGACCCACTGTGGCCCGGGGATTGAGAACCCCTGCTCTTAACAAGGAAAGGACTGGGTCTTGAGTTTTGATATCACCCAGCATTCATTCAGCAAAGATTAAACCTATTACAACATTAGAACACCTAATATGATCCATTATATTTATTTAACAATACAGGAATGCTGAGAGGGCTGTGCAGACATTTCAGAGCCTGAATCATATCACCAATAACTGAATTCTTGTCTTTGAGGGTAGCACAGTTTCCATTAAAAGAGCTTTGACTCAAGAAAGAGCTTAACATATCTTGACATTAAGAAAGAGCTTTGATTTAAGAAGAAAGCATCTTAAACTGTGTGTGCCTGTAGACATGTATAAACTTGGGCCCTGATCCTGTAAATGCTCACTACCAAATGTGGTGCTTTCTACCAGGAGTTTTCTCCATAGATTTAATGCAATTAGTCACACTATTACCTTCAGCAATGGAATAGACTATTAACTGGAGATATTAGACAGCTTTCTTCCTATAATAAAGATCATTGGCAAGGAAAGTCAAAGCAACTGTGTAGTTATCCCTCCTCCCCATACCATCCAAAAATCTCTCTTCTCCCTAAAAGGGTCAATACCCAGTAAATGCAATAAGATCATACAGCTTTCAAAAGCAAAACTCCCAGAACTTGCAATATTATCACAGCCTAAGAATGAATTGCACAGCTTCATTCAGACTTCCTTTTTTCCTTTGTTCTCCTATTGTTTTAAGTACTTGCTAGACATCATGGGAGCTGAATGAAAGAAACAGGTTTGATGAGAAAAAACACCAAAATAAACATGAAGGTGAATAGTGCATGTCATCTTTACTTTTTGAAGGAATTTGAAGTTAAAGCAAGATGCTTCTTTTAGACCTGTCTTCTGTGGAATCAGAGGGACTCTCTACATGTGCAGGTAGAGGCACAATGGGATCTAATGTGTGATCCACAATCACACACCTCTTGCCATGTCACACATGCACAGCAGGAAGCCTGATTGTGGGTTCGCACATTAGGTTCCATTGCTGGTGCAGGGGGAGCCTGATGCTGGATTTCCCCTGCACTGTCAAAAAGCAGGCTCACATAGCTGGGAGCCCCCTGAGCTAAGGGGTCTCAGCTGTGGGTTTGCCCAATGCACCCCCAGGGCTGGGAGACTGCAGCCGCACCCCCAGCAGCCAGGACCCGCCTGGGTACCAGCACTGAGGGGCATGCTTCAGGAATGAAGCATCTGCAGCTGTGGGACTTTGGGTCCCAGGAGCTGCAGGGTGCTGCTGGGCCCCAGAATTAGCAGCTGCTGGGGCTGATCTTGCTGAGTAAACTTATGAATTTGATTTGATTTTGTGAACTCTATTTTTCACTGTTGCTTTTGGTGTGGATTAGACCTTCTGTTTTATGTCAGAAAACAGACAGGCTGTTTACAGGCATTAACACCCCTTCCCCCCCAAAAAGGTGCTTTACTTGAAACTCAGCACCCCCCATTCAGAGCTCAGTGCATGCCCAGAAGAGGCAGCATGTTAGTTGGACCCAGCTTGCCCAATGTCTGTATAGATTGGGTGCTTTAGTGGGGCTTTTTGGGTGGTTTTATCTAATAGCTGGTTGAATTGGCTTTAGATAAAAGTGCGAAAACCCTCCCGCTGAAGCAGTTCTATACAGATGTTGCATAGCCAGGTTGAACTAATGCGCTGCTTCTTCCAGTAAAGCAGTTTGTTTGTTTTTTAACATCTGTCAGCAGGCATAGTATTTGAGATACTGATACAAACCTTTAGGGGGCCATCAGCTAGGAAATAGCTGTGTTTGTCAGGATAATAATGTAATCTACCCAGCCAAGTCCATGGCTAGAAATGACCCTCCATCAGCTATCCCACAGAGGGTAGGATAATAGAAAATTCCAGTGAAAGGAAAGAAGGAAGAAATAGGGAGTCATACCATAGCCAGAATGGAAATGGTGATCAGCAGAAGCTGGGAAGCAGGAGGGGCTAGTACTTCTAAAGGACAATAGCCCCCCAAATTCTGAACTTCTATACATTTTTTCTGAGTGAAGTGTGTGTATTTAAGTTCCTTTGCAAAGCCTGGTCATTCTTTACTTTGTCCTATTCTAATATAATAAAAGCCTTTGTCTGTCTGTCCGTAACACTCCAGCCAACTGCACATGTGCTGCTGAGCGGGCGCATGCTGATTGGCTGTGAGGGCCCAGAGTATTACAGACAGAGGGGGTGAGGGAGCCTCTGTGCTGCCCCCCCCCGCCTCAACAATAGCTGGCAGGAAGGGGGAGGCAGTGGGGTGGACCAGCAGAGAGTTGGGGGTGCACATGGCTGCACCGGGAGCACAGGCTGTGCATGGCAGGGTGGGGGAGATGTATGGGGCCAGACACGAGGGGTGGGGAGGGACATAGGGGTGGTGGGGGGTCGCATGGGGCCGGAGGCAGAGCAGCATCACTGAGGGGCGCTGGGTAGTGGCGTTCCATCCCTGCCCACTCCCCGCCACATCATCCACGATGGGCAATTTGCTAGTAATCCTACAAGAGAATTGTGGAGTGCCCATGTGGGTAAAGCTCTGGAGAGAATTGCATACACTAGTGGGGAGACTCAGGTTCTCCACTGCCCTACAGTAGTTGGGTTGTAGGGTTACACATTCCTTGAAGGGGGACCATACCGCTTGGGAGCACATCTGAGATGCCAGACTTAGAGGCAGTGTCTAGACACTACCTAGATCCAGCTGGCTTGAAACCATGTTGGGGACCACAATTAGTCTAATCTAATAGCTTGGCAATCATCTATATAGGAAAATGCAGGTAGGATTGCAATATCGCTTGCCTTGTACACATATATGGGTAAGAGCATGGTTCTGATCCTGCAGGAAGAACTCAGTAGAAGGATGTTTTGTGGGTTCAGGAAAACAATCCAATGAGTTGCCTCATCAAACTTGTCATCTTGGCTAGTTGGCACTGATAGCCACAACCCCCAGCAAATGTATAGAAAAGGGCTGATGATGTCTAAGAGGCTGCTGAGTATGTGGTTAGGTGGACTGTTGCCATGGAATGAGCGTGATGTCTGTTTACCCATTTTAGGCCTGGAATTAATTCACTAGTCACAGAGGACAAGAGAGAGAAGACTCTTTCCACTAAATAGAATTGAGCTGCTGATTTGAGTCCTCCAGCTGTACTCATTAAAGAAATAATATAGTTCCTCTTACTTGGGAAGAATGGTATGTGGGAGAGAGGTTCCAGGAATTGGGATCTGCTTTGGCTGCTGGGAAAGAAGCTAATTGCTTTGCTGTCTAGGGATAGTGATATTGTACTGACTGGAATCAGAGACTGTGTTATCTTATGTTTGGACTTGGCTTTGACACTGCCTGGCCATCAGCCTACCTTTATAATTGTGACTTAGCATAAGGATGTTGAAGCTGTTTTACAGGCCAGGGTAGAGAGAAAGCTATTTTGGGGAAATGAGCAGAACGTGGTTTCCCTTAGTTGTGTTTGTTCCTAATAAAGATCAGGAAAGCACTTCACACTTTAGGTGGAGAATGCCTATTTCATAATGATCATGGAAAACTGATGAAACACAGATCACTGGGCCTAGTTTGGTGATCTGGAAAAGTGTGCATCATGGGAAAAGTGCAGACTGGAGAACTAAAGCACCAGATGAAACAGGTATTGTAAAAGCAACTGTCATAGACATTTGAAGGCAATATTCTATAGTAATGTATCTTGCTCATCAAGCAAACGTTTTTGAGCATTTAGAATAATCACTAACTGCCCAGCAACCAGGAAAAGAATCATATTAAATAAATCTGACAGAAATCTTGAAAAGAAAATTCTTCAGCTCATACATTTAGGTTTTTTTCTAGATTGTCTGAGATTTGCTCTCATAAGAGGAACACCGTTTAAAATGTATGGTTAAAATTTAACTTCAAATATATATTTTTTAATATTCCAAGCATGTTTGAAAGATACAGTGAAGCATTTTGAATATAGCCTGAAAACATGATTTGCTTCGGCAACTGTGTAAGTGGCTTTGCTAAAATTTTCTAGAAATGTATCTGAATAGGTAGAAGCAAAAGTAAAATGAAAATTAGGGTTGAGAAATCAAATATTCAAAAGTCAGAAAGTTCCAAAAATTAAAATTTTCTCAGCAGTATTAATTTGGCAGTGCACATTCTGTATCCTTTATGATGTTAAGAATAACAACAACCTGTATAGGCTATGCCATGACTTGCATGTTGCCAAGAAAACATAAAGAAAATGTGCTTTATATGGGCAATGTATCTAAGAATAATTCAGGCATCCTTAATAGTATACAATCACTGTTCTAGGTCATTTTGCCCAATTTAGTAACAACATCAGAACCTAGCTAGGATGAAATAGTTTGTAGATTTGCCAATTTACATGTTTCTCTGCTCTGACTCCTTGCTCTCCTCTACAGCTATATTTCCTTGCTGGATTCCTTTCCCATTATTCTTTCCCCTGTTCCTACTTATCTACTTCCAGTGCTGTTCAATGCACTGCCCCCCCCCCCCCCGCCCCCAATTATATATTTGGCCTCTATGAATCTTCAATCTCCAACTCCCAAATGATCCCCTCCTGCTTTCCCCTTCTACCTCCCTCCTTACAGAATTAGAAAAGAAAATGCAAGGATCAATGAACTGAAGGGTTCTGCCAAAAGTGAAATGTGACAAATTCTAAGGTTTGATTGTAAGAGGGTTTGGCCCTGATCCTGCCAAATACTTTTGAACAACCATAACTGCATGAAAACCACCAGCAGTATGATCAGGTGTGTGCATATCAGCTCTTTTAAAAATTGGGAACAACCCTGCAATCCAAAGCCTCTAAACCCACCTTAACATAAGGGTCTGCATGTTCTACACTACCAAACTATTCCCTCACTTCGTTATTTATCTGTCCCTGCATGGTGACAGGTTGCACACACTCTACAACTTTAAGGTTGATAACAGAAGAGGGTCAAGAGAATAACAGATTAATGTAAGTTGAAGTAAAAATGAAAAAGTGACAAAAGAGAGCATCTAAGGCTCACTCTTTGTGATACATACAGTATTTTCTCAATGTCTGTGTTGCAGGGCACTAAACTTCCTGCTCCTAGAAGAGCAGAAACTCCCTGGGGAGAGCTGGAAGAGACAGGCAGAAGTCCAGGTGCAGGTTATCAGGGCAACAGGCTGGAGAGCAAATTAGCCTGCACCTGGACCTGTCAGCTGACCAGAAAGGGCAGGGCCCTAGGCCCTTATAAATCCCCAGGCTGGAACTAGTGTGGGCAGTTTGCTGCTGGCAGCCAAATGGAAAGGCCCCCTCCTAGAGAGAGCTAGGGGAGGAGGCCTGAGGATGAGTCTAGCTTCTGGGAATGCCAGGGGTAAAGTTTGATTCTTTTAAAGGGGTGGAGCACACTGGGAACTTATGTGTTATGTTATAGCCCAGGGGCTTATGTTTTGTTTGCTGTTTCATAATGACCGGTGGTTTGGGTGAGGCTGAGGAGGAGGCCTCATTGGGGGGGCCCACTGTAGTGTGGGGGCCCTGGTGCCAGATGGGGCATGGCATTTGGGGTGCACAGACCCCAGTGCCGAGGGGCGCAGAGACAGAGGCAGGGCTGTGGAGAGCCCTGTGACAACCCAAGGCCGAGTAAAACCAAGGCCTCAGAGGGACATTGTGCGAATACCATTTGCGAGGCTTGCGGCATGGTAAAGGGGCGGTTTAGAGCCATGCATAAAGCCCATAAGGCTGGGGTGTCCCAAGACATCTATTTTGAAATGGGACCCACAAGGGGCCTGGGAACCCACGGGGTTCCGGGAAGTCCATCAGGACTGTGTCCAACTGGATGTGAAGGCAGCCTCCCTATATTATAATTACATCAAGTTGTGGTGGGCAAGAAAAGAGGGTGCCCATCGGGTCAAATTAGCACGGTTGAGGGGTCCTAGGAGATCATGGCCATCCTTGGAGACCTCCATCCCATGACAGTCTGAAAGCCATGTAGAGCAGTAGAGCTTGATGCCTTCATTAATGCAGCTCCAGAGAAATGCAAAGCAGTGAGTCTGAATGGTTAAAATGGTATGGAAAATAGAGAATCCTAGAATCGTAGGGAAGTAAGGCTGGAAGGGATCTCCAGGGGTCATCTAGTCCAACCCCTTGCCCGAGGCAGGGTCATCCTTATCCAAGCCATCCTATACAAACAATAAACTGAACTCTACGTAAGACTACCATCAACTCAGACACGACATGGATATAACACCCTAACCTGCCAGGAGTAAACCACAAGAAATATGGAAGCCAACATGCTGCTTCTTTAAAAGGTTCTCAATATATACCCAAAAGAACCCAGGTAGAGGGCCATGTCCTGCCCCCCTACCCCTACTACAAATGAAAGCAAAAACTGCCACAGTCCATACCAATCTGACTGGGGGGGGGGGGGTTCCTTTCTGACTCCAGATATGGAAATTGGTCTGACCCTAACCAAAGAGGCAAGACTCCAGCCAGGAACCTCCAACTTGGGTCCCAGCAGGAACACTGATACTACCCAGTCAAAATTCCCAGCCTTGGCTGTAGGTAACTTCTGATGCCTCTCAGGAAGGCTTAAAAACACCCTGACATACAGCAGAAAAGAGTAGGGGGAGGAGGAACCAGCAAGGCCCGGAAGCATGGCAAATACCCATAGTAGAACACAGGCATAGCTATGCCAGATCATTCCCAACCAGTGGCTGTACAACGGACTTGAACACCTCCAGTGATGGAATCCACAACTTCCCTAGCCAGTCTGTTCTACTGCCTCACTATTCTCAAAGTGAAAAAGTGTTTCCTGATATCCAACCTAAATTTACTAAACTATTGGTCTGCATCCTCTGCTCTGCAGCAAGAGAAAAAAGGTGTTTTCCCTCTTCTTTATGGCAGCCCTTTAAGTATTTGAAGACTGCTTTCATGTCCCCTCTTAAGCACTTCTCTGCCAACTGAACATGCCTACCTCCTTCAGCCTTTCCTCATATGACTTGCCTTCCAAACCATTTATCATCTTTCTTATTCATTTATCATTTGTTCATCATTTATCATCTTTGGACCCTCTCTGACTTCTTCATGTTCTTTTTAAAATGTGGAGCCCAAAACTGCACACAGTACTCCAGCTGAGGCCTAACCACCAGTGCTGAGTAGAGGCACTATCACTGTCTGTGTCTTATACCTAATGCTTCTGTCAATGCATCCCAAAACCACATTGGACTTTTGTGCAGCTGAATCACAGTACAGACTCACACTGAGTCTGTTATCTACAAGGACTCCCAAATACTTTTCCATAGTGCTGCCATCCAGCCAGGTGTCACCCATTTTATATTTGCATGTTTCATTGATTCATAGATTCATAGATGTTAGGGTCGGAAGGGACCTCAATAGATCATCGAGTCCGACCCCCTGCATAGGCAGGAAAGAGTGCTGGGTCTAGATGACCCCAGCTAGATGCCTATCTAACCTCCTCTTGAAGACCCCCAGGGTAGGGGAGAGCACCACCTCCCTTGGGAGCCCATTCCAGACCTTGGCCACTCGAACTGTGAAGAAGTTCTTACTAATGTCCAATCTAAATCTGCTCTCTGCTAGCTTGTGGCCATTGTTTCTTGTAACCCCCGGGGGCGCCTTGGTGAATACTCACCAATTCCCTTCTGTGCCCCCGTGATGAACTTAAAGGCAGCCACAAGGTCGCCTCTCAACTTTCTCTTGCGGAGGCTGAAAAGGTCCAGTTTCTCTAGTCTCTCCTCATAGGGCTTGGTCTGCAGGCCCTTGACCATACGAGTTGCCCTTCTCTGGACCCTCTCCAGGTTATCCGCATCCTTCTTGAAGTGTGGCACCCAGAATTGCACGCAGTACTCCAACTGCGGTCTGACCAGTGCCCGATAGATGGGAAGTATCACCTCCTTGGACCTATTCGTCATGCACCTGCTGATGCACGATAAAGTGCCATTGGCTTTTTTGATGGCTTCGTCACACTGCCGACTCATGTTCATCTTGGAGTCCACTAGGACTCCAAGATCCCTTTCCACCTCTGTGCCACCCAGCAGGTCATTCCCTAGGCTGTAGGTGTGCTGGACATTTTTCCTCCCTAGGTGCAGCACTTTGCATTTCTCCTTGTTGAACTGCATCCTGTTGTTTTCTGCCCACTTGTCCAATCTTGTTCATTATTCCTTCTGGGTGTACCACCTTGCATTTGTCCACATCAAACTTCCACACTGTTTGCTCTGGCCCAGCTTTCCAATCTGTCGCGATCCTTCTGAATTGGGGGATTCAGTATTCACAGTCCTTCCCAGTTTCGTGTCATCTGGAAAGTTGCTCAAGAAGCAATCAATGCCAGCATCCAAATTGTTAATAAATACATTGAACTGCACCAGGCCCAGGACAGATCCCTATGGGACTCTGCTTAAAACCTCTTGCCATTTCAAAATGGGCACTTGAATAATTACCCTTCACTTGCAGCTATTGAGCTAGCTGTCTACTTACCTTATAGTAGTTCTGTTCAGCCCACATTTCTCCAATTTGTTTCTGAGAACGTCTTTCAGGACCTTGTCAAAAGCCTTGCTGAAGTCCAGATACATTACATTCACTGCATTCTCTCCATCCACCCAAGTAGTTACTTTGTCAAAGAAGGAGATCAAGTTTGTTTGACATATGTTTTTCATAAATCCATGCTGGCTGCTTGTGATCCTCTAGATGCTTGCAAAATGACCTTCCTTATGATATACTCCAGTAACTTCCTGGTTACTGAGGTGAGGGTAACTGGTCTGTAGTTCCTTGGATCCTCCTTTTTGCTCTCTTTGAAGAGGGGCACTACCCTGACCCTTTTCCAGTCCTCTTGGTACCTGGCCCATCTCCCATGACTTCATGAAGATCTTTGCCAAGGGCTCTGAGATCTCCTCTGCCAGTTCCTTCAGTACTCTGGAATGAAGTTCATCTGGCCCCTCTGATTTGAATTCATTCAGATGTATGAAAAGCTCTCTGACTGCCTCTCTCATTATCTCATAACAATCTATAATTTTGAAAACATCAGAGAAAGATGTAATAATTGTTCAAGGCTTTCTCTCTATCTGATGTGGACCTTGCTCTTCTCCCAGCACCTCTTAAGATTAGATTTTGAAGAGTAACATGTTTTACAGAGGAGTCCATGAATGGGACCAAGACTTGTATAGGTTTCCTTGGAAATGCCCCCTCAAACTGTTGTTATTTTCAGGTAGTGCAATTCCTTCTTCCCCTCCCCTGAAGGCCAAACTGGTTCTGGATGCTATAAAATAAAATCATGACCAAGCAAGGGTGCAATGAGGCAAAGTGAACCTGAATATTTTCCCTTCCTGCAGCTCTTCCTGTGGTCCACTGCATGGTTGCTTTGTGACCTTGGGTGGTTTTAAGTGGTCAAGACCATGATTCTGTCCCCTTTCTAGGATGTCAGCAGTCACAGTAATTTCTGCAGCACTGAACTAACACATATGTTTGACCAGGTAAGCCACATGGAGGTGAAAGGCAACACAAATAAAAGAGCTTTGCCTTAGAGGTGGAGGGCCTTGGCAGTTGTAAGCAACAGAGATTGATGGTATTTTTCAATAGTGGGCACAGTCTGCTTTCTCTTGGTCATTTTCCGTCTTCCAAATACTTTGTATTAACTGGTTAGAGTAGGAGCCTTGGAAAACTTTAATTATTCAACCATTGTGGTATTGGGCCAGAGGCCAATTTTTATTATACCTATGTGTGTATATCTATATCTGTAGATACAAACACACACACGTATGTATGAAGAGAGATACATGATTGAGTTGCATATGTGAAAGAACTTTAATTCATGTAAAACAATCTTCCCTTCCTAATTACCTTCCCTTGTCCTTTCCCCTCTACCTACTTATTTATTGTAATTCCCATAGGCAACCACTGTGCAAATATAAACCAGTGCTACAACAGGTACTGCACCCTGCAGTTTGCACATGAACAATGAAACATAGCACTAGAAATCTGGAACCATAATAATGTATCTTTTTTTATTTTAATGATGCCCTGTAAATCTAGAAATAAATTTAAATAATTGCAACAACATGTTTAAACTCCCAGCAGTTGACAGAACAAAGCAGACCCAACCTCGTTCCACCCCAGTCAACTTCAGTAAATAACTGTAATGATACACAGCCAGACAATGCATGACAAAGCACAATGTATTTTGGAGGCTGTCAACTCCAGCAGACTTCCAAAGAGAGCAAATTTCACAGTCATGTATACTCTTTGGAGGACACCTTGGGATAATCCTTATTCACCTATTAGGTGTCTAGGGGCGTGTGTAGACAAAACAGGGGCCCTAAATTGAAGTGGTGGGTTTTTAAAAACACCACTTCAATTTAAGGCCCTTTAAACCCCCTGTTGTGCACACACCCAGACTTACCTGCCTCTCTGGTGGTGGGCAGGGGAGGGTGACCTGCCAGCGGGCACAGTGGTCCCTGGGTTGCAGGGGCTGATGGTGCTTCCCTCCATGGCAGCAGCAACCCTCCTGGCAGGTGACACTCGCGTGCAGGCACTCGGCTCGGGCGGTACTGGGGGGCACAGCACCCATGAAAGGAAGCATCAGGCCCCTGCGCAGCTCAGGCAAGCAGGCAGGCTCCAGGGAAAAAAAAAAAGATCAGGCTTGCCAGTCTTCTTGGGTGGAGTTCCAGGGCTGCTGCCAGGCTGCCGGCTTGGGCTTTCTGCAGAGCCCCTGAGCTGCACAGAACCTGGTGCTTCACACCGTGGCTCTAGGGCAGCAAACTAAAACTCCTCGGAGAAATTTTTGTTTGCTGCGCCCTAAGTCATTTAAGGCACATTCCACCGCCAAATTTGCTACAGCAGCTGGAATTACTGCACAATATGCCACTGACATATGCAAATACCAACACTATTAAAGCGGTGCAAAAGCATTTAGCCCGCTTTAAAGTGTTGTGCACACATGTCCCTTGTTTTGTCTACACACAGCCTAAGTCTTGATCCTACTCCACCTGCAGAGTCCCTGAAAAAAGATTAACACACCTACTTTTGGATTATGCATTCATCCTAGCTTTAAGGCTAAGTGACAAAAAGTTGCAAGGAGAAGGATCCATATACCTTTTGCATTTTCAGGGTCTCCAGGATCACACTTATTGTAGAATAAGATCTGGCCCATTGACTCCATGTCTTAGAAATGGGTATTTAGGGTCTTACAGCTCATGTACTCAGCCACCATGTACATGTCCACACTGCTTCTAATCAAGCTGTGGATCACTAATGTGAAAACATGCCTTTCCCATTTACTCCCACTACACGTGCACCAAATCCTGAAACAGTGTAATCTAGCTAGCTACCATTGGAGCAGTACTGTGCATATACCAATAAACATGTACAAGACAGAGCGTGGTGCTTGGTGTGTATCATACAGTGGCATATACTGTATTTTTGTTGCAATTTGGTGAGTACAAGGGAGTGAGTAGGCAGGACCTCAGTTAATGCTATCACTGTCTACCCTTGTAGATATGTATTAAACTTTAGGCCTTGGCTGTTCCAGTCTGCCTTCTTTTCGATACACAATAGGGTGAGCAAATTCAGCGTAGTGATGGCTTCAAAAAGGTTATGTGATTATGGGAAGGCCAGTGCTCCCATTCTATAAGGGAAGATGAACTTATTACTAAGAGTTTCATAAGTGTGTGAGGTTCTGCCATCATAACACATGGAATATTCTGCAGCTGCTTAACAGCAATATTGCTTCAACACCCAGATACAAACTGGACCTTTATTCCAACGCAAACCATCCTCTCTCTATTGCCTCCCACCTCAAAATAGGAAATAGGAAATCCCTTTAACATCGCAAGGTCACAGGAAGCTTGCTACAAGCCATTCTTCCTGACATTAGCATTTCATCAGCTACTGTGCTGCTTTTTTAAACAGGATTCCAGTTTCAGAACCAACAGCTTATACAGGAAGAAAGCGATAACACCAGCCTTCCTTCTTAGCCCCTAGCAGTAAAACTTAGCAGACTCACAATTCCTATTGTCCTCCAGATCCTTTCTCCTCATGACTCCTCATGACCTATCCAAGTCCAGGACTTCTCCATAAAAAAACTGGATCCTCTGTCCATGTTAGATGTCATGAAGCCTGTTGTTCCTTCATATTATGAGCCTATGAGCCAAATTCTCTGCTACAATTGAGCTACACTGATAAACACTAACTACCATAGATTGGAATGGGATGATTTGTCTTTAAACACGGATTTATTATTAGGTTGCTGGCTCTTGGGCCACAGATTTAACTTACCCTAAAAAAACTCAAAACTTAATTTTTTTTCCTGATGCTAATATTACATCAGCTACAACGATGTTAGAACATAGTAATTATATCGTCTAACACAATGGGTGCTGTATACAATACAACACAAATAATACTACTCAGTTAGGCAGCTCAGAAATGATAGGAAATCCTTATGGCTAGTTAAGACACAGGCTGCCTGAATCACTGAGTGTGGGGTTATTTATGATCATGCACAGTTGCAGGTAGCAAAATGTGTGGTTCCTTCTGTACTCTCCCTCCTGATGAGCTAAGCAGTTGGATAGTGAAATTTTACAAGAATTGAAAGTTGAAATACAGGAATGGTTTGTGTGTAACTGCATGATCATTAACTTGTTTGGTGTTAACAAAGGAACATTTCTCATATCGGCAGAATAAAATATAGAAAATTGACTGAACAGTCTTATTCTAAGACATCTGTTTGGCTTGGAATCTGATTCTGTTCCCTAAAAATATCTAAGCAGAGAGAGAAGACGGCTCCCCTCTCTCTCCAGGTGTGTGCTCATTATGTAATCATGCTCAAAGGAAAGATTGGAATTTTAAACTAGGGGCTGAAACCTTGAGTCTTTACTCTGACAAAAGTCCATGGCAGCTTATATCATGCTATCATACCATATATACATGAATCCAGGACAACGTTGAAGTGAAGATGACTCCCCAGTAATTAGAATCTTTTTGTGGAAAATGTATAAAATGTATACTTTCCATGTATAGAATCTAATTATTGGAGAGTTTTCCTAAATTCATTTCACTGAAAGTAGCAGCATGGAGGCAAGCATTGGCAGAGGGGCAGGTGGTGAGGGAGTCAAGTGGCCTGGCTTCTGCCCTTTGCCCCCTGCTGCCTGTCTCCCATCACCACTTGCCTCCCTTGTTGCCTGCTCCCCCACCCCCACCCCCACCCCTCTCTGCCCCTACTCCTTGCTGCAGTGTCTGTGCCCTCTGGTGCCTGTCCCCCCTGTCACTTGGCTTCCCTGCTTCCTGTCTCCCCCCTCCCCACACTGCTTACCTGCATTGTGGCTCCAGATGCAGCCTTGCTCCAGCCTGAGGCACAGAGCACATGGCATCGCCAGTGCTGGTCTGGCCAGGCAGCAGCAGTTACAGCACTGGCAGCTCTGGCCCTGGTCTTGGCCCTGGCTCTAGGACTGGGTCAGAGCTGGAGCCAAAGCCAGAGCTGCCAGCACCATTGCTGCTGCTGCCTGGCCAGAAGGGTGTGGGCTGGAGCAGGGCTGACGCTGTGACTGTGGGGAAGTGGGGTGTGGGAGACAGAGGCACTGGGAAGCAGCGGCTGTGGGGGGCAGGTTGCAGGGAAAGCATAGGCTGTGGCTCCGACTCCAACCCTGATCCTGGGGTGGGGTCTGAAACTGGAGCTGCAGCAGCAGCTTGCCCCCTGCTTTGTACTTGAATCTAAGATGAGGGGCTTCCCCCCAAGGTAAATGGGTGCAGCAGAGCATTAGATTCCACCTGCTTCTTTAAGAGGGCAAGCAGCCTGAAAGGTGACTTGCAGGTGGCTAGGGAGGGGTAATTGGAGAGTCACCTGAGCAGCAGAGGGCCAGGCTGAAGCTATAGAAGCTGAAGGCCTTGGAAGGTCAGGCAGTCTTGCCCGAGCAGCAGGACTCCTGAACTGACAGTGGAGCTGAATAAGAAACTCTGCAGAAAGGGAAAGCAAGGGACAGGTACCTGGGGCAGAGAGGGGCTCTTATCTATAGGCAGGTGGCCTTTGTTTTATGTTAAGCACAGGGAGGATTTGAGTGCCTGTTAGAGGGTGCAGGCGCTTTTTATTTAGTTGCCCCAGGGTTTAGCTTTGAGATCTGCTGGGGGCAGGCTCAAAGCCGGTTTAGAGAACTAGTAACCCCAGAGCCCTGAGATTGAAAAAGTAGGGTCCAGCAGGGGATCTAGGAGCCTAGGGAGATGATGAGACCCAGACCAGAGGGTCCCCGAGCCCAGAGAAGGGCTAAAAGCTGGACTAGAGGGTCCACAGGCCCAGAGAGGGGGCTAGGGGTCACTGAGCATGGGATCACGGAGCCTGAGAGCTCAGAGACTGAGTGAGGGACCAGGGGGTCCGACAGCCCATGTTGTGGGAAATAAACATCATAAGTGGTAACACCTGTAAGGCCTGGGGCCTGGTGTAGAGGAGGATGGAGCCATGCATTGAGCCCTTAAGCCAGGGGTGGGCAAAATGGTAGATCTGGATGGGAGTCAGATTCCATTTCCCAGCAGTCCCTGCCAGCATCACTGGTCAGTTTCCATGGAGACCCCAGTAGCGGTGACACCATAAAAGCGCAAGGCCAGGGTTTCCATGGAGACTGGCCCCAGCAGCGCCGGCAGGGTGCAGGGCTGGGTATGGAGCTGCTCTGGGGCTGGGGATAGGATCTTGCAATGGTGACAGCATGGTCCAGAGCTGGGGCAGAGCCACGATCCGCTGCCTGCACACCCCTTCCTGAGGTGTGCGGGCAGCAGATTGCAGCTCTGCTCCAGCTCCAGACTGTGCCGTCACCACTGCAAGATCCCAGCTCCAGAGCAGCTCCCTGCCCAACCACGCACCCTGCCAGTGCTGCTGGGTCCAGTCTCTGTGGAAACCCTGGCCCCATGCTGTCAAGGCCTTGCCGCTCTTGGGGTCTCCATGGAAACCAGCTGCAGCGATGTGGGCAGGGGCTGCTGGAAAATGGAGTCTACCGCGGACCCAATCCGGCCCGCAGGCTGGAATTTGCCCGCCCTTGCTTTAAGACTACAGGTGCCCTAGAGGGTTGCAGACAGGCTGAGATTAAGGCTCACTCTAAGGCTTGTGAGCAGCTTCCCTTACATAATCCTCAATAAAATCAGGGTGTGGCAGGCGAGCAGTCTGGGGAGGTCCATTTTGGAGTCCAAGCCAGGTAGGAGCTGCATGGCTACCAGGGGTATCACAGCTGCCCCTGGTACTTGAATCTACCACAGTGGGGAAAAAAACCCCTTTGTTTTGGATTTGAGTAAGTATGGTATTACAATAGAATCTGTGGGCTCCTTCAGGGTGTGCACAGCACAGAAACATACTATAACATTAGCCCCTGCTCCTGAGAGTTGCCAATCTAGATTTACAATAAGATGAGACTAATACATACAACAAAGACGTGAAACTGGAACCCAAGGGAAAAATTACATGGGTACGTGTTTGTACAACAGGTAGGAATCACAGCTCCTCACTTGCTTAACTGTTATCCCCAGCAAGATTTGGTAGGTAGATGTTACTATTAAAACTGTTACTGTAATTACAGTTTCAATTTGACTTGTTTTCATTCCTCAGAACTTTATTAGGAGGTGGGGTTGTCTAAACTTAAGCCTTAGCCAGAAGATGGGGGTGGGGGGGGGTTGTCTTTTTTCAGCATTACATGAATAGTCAATATTTTTGGAAAAAGAAGATATTTGAGGTCATTTTGAGTTATGCAAAGCTGAAATAAGATAATTGTCTAATCCTCATCTGAAACGAATACCCCTAAGGTGTACCAGCATGGAACAGTGCAGTGCCACAGAGATGCTTGAGCTACCTCTGACTAAACTAGCTTGGGTACTGAATGTAGTATGGCCACATTAACATGGCACTCCAGCTGAGCTATTTAGCCCTGCAAGGATCTATGATTCTGTGATTTTATTAGCCCTGCTGAAAAGCAGGGTATGTTGGCCCATGCATTGCTATCTCCAGTCAGAGATATAACAAGCAGTTTCTGCACTCTGGGAAGCAGCTGGGCCTGCTAACCTGCCCCTGTTTTTGTGCTACCTCAGAATGTGCCCTGGTTGCCCTCCTCTAGTTGCACTATGGTTTCCAGTGCCCAAACTAGCTCAGATATCTCTGCATGGCTCTGTATTATGCCATGAACACTTATCCCTAGATGCTGCAGTTAAACAAGTAATAAATAACAATTAATATTTTTACACATGCTCCAGGGATGGGGTGCTTTAATTACAGCAGTTCCAAGAGCCGCTCTGATTAAAGCACTGCAGCATCTTGTGTATCAGTGTTCTCATGCTTCAAAATGGTGGCATGGGCTCATCAAACAAACTTTAGGTTAAGCACACTGCCACCATTTTGAAGTGGGGAGTGCTGATACACAAGATGGAGCATGCTAATTAGCACAGTGGGTCAGAATAGCCACCTGGCATATTTACAGGCATGCAATCATTTGTTACAATGGAGTTTCAGCAAGTTTATCTTACTATAATGGAGTGAAGGACCAGCTCCCTGATTTTGTATTTGGTCGATTATACTAATTCACTAATTCCTTGACCATACCCTATCTTCACATTCCTTTTTCCCCAATGTGTTCATTTCTCCTTCCTCCCATATGCTCCCCAGTGCTCATTTTATTGTGGGTGCAGCTATTTGTTTACTCTGGGCACATCTACATGTGCAATTAATGCACCTGAATTTTCTGCACAGAAAATTCAGGTGCATTCAACTGTGTCCGGGTGTGCATCTACATGCCCAGGTTGGGAACAAATTTAGCCCAATAGGAGCAGCCTAGTCCAGGCCTGCTCCTGCCCTGCTCTGGCCCCCTGCAGTAGCCAGGGGGAGCTCCAGGCTCTGGCTGCAGCTGCCCAGGTGCCAGCCTCAGGTTGACAGGACACATGGGGGGTCAGTCTCGGACTGGCAGGGGGAAATGGGGAGACAGGCCTGAGCTCTGGGGGAGAGGGCAGGAGTTGTCCCTAGCTCCAGGAGCAGCTTCAGGCAGTGTGGAGCTTGGGGCTAGTCCTGAGTTCTGGGGGGTGGGACAGGAGCTGTCCCTGGCTCCCGGGGCAGCTCCGAGCAGCTGTGGACAGCTCCTACCCCGTTTGCTGAAGTTCAGGGCTAGCCCCAAGCTCTGTGCTGTTTGGAGCTCTCCCCGGAGCGAGGGACAGTTCTTTCCCCACCCCTGAGCCAAGCAGTAGTTGTTGCCCTCTGCTGCCTGGACTGACCAGAAGCAAATTGCTCCTGAGTCAGTATCTACACATACGTTCAGGTACATTAATGTAAAGCGCTGTTGGCTAGTACCTATACTGTCAGCAGTAGCCAATGGTGCTCTGCATTAACCTACTGCACAGTAATTGCTGCGTACTTGTAGATGGTGACATTTTACTGCACATTAGATTGGTCTAATACGCAATAACATGCACGTGTAGATGTGCTCACTAAGCACTAGACATACTTCTCTGCAGTATGCTTAGATTCCGTATGTATGTTGGCCAAACCACTGTGTTAGGATGTTGGCTCTTTGCACTTCTTTCAGCCTATGTGAAAACTGATCTAAATAGTAAAGTTAAGCTTTAACTTTTTCAGTTTCTTACAGGAATATTAAAGAACTATGCCTATGCTACTGACAGCACTGCTGTTCACTGCTTAGGCTCAGTTTGGACAGTAAACTGCAGCTTTGTTTCCGTTTCAGGTTCTTACTTACAGGTATAGCACTGAAGTGTTTGTTTTCCAACACTGCAGAGAAACTTAATTTTTTTTAATGCATTTTTGAATCATAGCCCTTATTCCCATTGCCTGTGTTAATCCTTTCTGTTCTCCTTCTATTTCAACCTAACAAGAAAATTCAAAACCAAAGTGAAGTCAGATGGTTTTGACATTGTCTCATTTGACTTTGCCACATGTCCCATCTACAGTATCAGCTGTAAAGAAATAAAATCATGAACTTCCTCTTCATAAACCAGTGCTTGAACTGAATGCTTTGCTCTAGTCCTTTCTATAACACAATATAAGTTTTCCTCGTCCAAGTCAGTATTGGTGTTTTAGTAAAGTTTCCATAACTTGACATGCATTTTGGTTGGACAGAATAACAACTGTTTTGGGTTGTTTTTTTTTTAATATTGTGCACTTTAATAAAGAAGTATAAATGAGGTTCAGTGTATCAGGTAGAACCAGAAGTGGCAAACAGTATTGACATAAAGATGCACTATATTTAATTAATGAACTGCAATTTTTATTCAGATAGTATCTTGTAGAAACCAGGCCTAATGCAGTTCTCATGAAATTTTCCACAAACTATCTTGAGGCAATTGGGTGTTGAAAAAATGTACTGTAGGAACAACTTGAGACAAGTACAGTCTGTATTACTCAGGAAGTTGTAACATGTAAATACTTAAAGTGCATCTTGGAAAAGTAATGATACATAAATTCCTAGCCTAAGTATCATATGTATAAGAATATCTATTGGTGTGGGTGGAAATGTTTTGGGGATTGAAAACTTGTTTTTTCTCTTTGATTTGTTCAAGTGGAGTATAAGACTAAAAATGTAATGGACAATTTGTATTTGACTGAAAGGTACCCAGTCGTGTGAATATTTATGTTCTGTTAAACAGCTGGGCTGGCTGAAAAACAAAATTTGTCACAAAACAAAACTGTTAAGGTTTCAAAACTTGTTTTAGTTCTTCATTAGAACAAAAGTGAGACCCTTTCAGATTTTTCATGGAGGAGACCAACCCAGAATAATCAGTAGCCTGGTGGCTTCAAGGGTGATTCCTGGGATGAGGGAGATTTGGGTTCAAGTCCCTGCTCCAAGTTTTGGGAAGAGGGAGGTCTTTTCCATGCCAAGCAAGTGCTTTAACCATTGAGATATAGGGCCAGTCTGTCTTAGCTTCTTACTGAATAGTTAGTTCCTTATATAAGTAGAGTAGCACCAAAATGAGACTAATTCTGTTCCATAGTAGTTTGGGCACTTGATTTGACTGTAAAGCCAGATAGATGCCAGCTCTGCTTGATTAGACTACCATTTGTTAATTCAGGGTGGATGGGAGAAGTAGTTTTCTCCCTTCCCTGCCACCCTAGAAACCTTCCAGATGAGCTATTTTTGAAACTGATGCATTTCAGTGAGATGTTTCAATTTGACAAAATAGTATTTTTAGAGGGAAAAAATGGTGAAAAGTCTTCAGTCAGCTCTACTAACTGTAATGTTTACCCCTTTGAACTGTTTCATTGGAACTATTTATGGCAGTGAGTATTTGCAGGATCCCAACTTTGTATAACATTAATTAAAAAATATATCAACATAAAACAGAGGACCTGTGGAGTGATCCTTGGTTCAGCCTTGGTCCTCCAGACCTACTGAAGAGGACCAAAAGGCTGTTCACTTACACCACAGGACCTAATTCTGAATTACTTGAGTATCTAAATCTGCCCTTGACTTCAAAATGAGACCCAAAGAGCATGGAGCTAACGCAGACTGTAGGGCTGCCAACAAAACATACATTTACCAACAGTGTGTTTTAAATACAAAAATCACATTTCTCAATCTAAGAAGACATGAAATATTCATACATCATCTTATTGTTGCTTTTTGCCAAAAAAACCCAGGTATTTTAAAGAACTTGCACCTTGTCTTTAAAGATGCCAGGATTGGTAGCACTGCCTCAGTCTCTCAGCTTTAGAGGAATATAAAACTTCCAGCATTTGCTCACATATGTGTTTTAAAATGTGTGTTCAGTTAAGAAAAGACATTAAAACATACAACAAACATAGAAATACATATTTTCATAATTAAAAAATTGTTGCCTTATTAAAAAGGAAGGGCAAAACCTGGCAATGACTTGACTGATCTGATTGAAGTGTCTCCAGCTATGAGAGGCCCTAGAATGAAAACCAGTGAATTAGAAATGTGTCCATTACCATAAGATACCAGCTTGTCAAGATTCTCTTCTCCCACTAGAGTAGCACTAGAGCTGAGTGGAGCACAGCTGCTTTCAAAGCAGAGTAAAGATGATGATTTTTAGCATGCACCCAGCCCCCAACATAGAAAAAAACCCTGCAGTACTCCACAAAGGTGATGTGAAACTGAAGGGGGAGGAGGGACCTTCTCGTATGTTAGGATTCCTTTTTACTTTATTTTTTGATAATTAGTGAAGATATGTTCTGACTGTGTATTTAAATTGTAATTGAGTTTATCAAGGAAACAATTCTGAATTTGGTTTGACAGGGTTTGAATTGCAAAACAAGCTTTGCAACTACATTAATCAAGTCAGCCGGATATCAAAATGACAGCCTGTTTTGCCACTGTGAGACTTTTTTGTGGATAGACTCAGGTGCCAAAATAAGCAGAAGTGATGTGCTTATTCTCTAAGGGCAGGTGTAGGCCAGTGTGTTTTCAAATCACCCTTTGAAGGCCTATCCACAAAATGATATGGGTGTAAGTCCTGTCAGGAGCTGCTTGTCTGCTTCCTTGGCTGAGAGTAAAGTGCTGGGAATTCTCTCATGTATGGACTTGTTTAAGTGAGAGAGAATAAACAGGCATTCTCTTTTCTTTATTTATTTTGTAACTTATTTACACTAGGAAATTCATTTGGATGCAGCATCTGTTGTTGTTCAGCAATATGGCTCCTGCATGTACCCAGTTCTACAAAGGCACACAAAGATCAAGGGCTAAATATGAATAGCAAGCCCAAACTCACATTGTCTAGTAGCTTGTAATCCAGACTAGAAATTGGAAACCCCAACCCCAGGCCTTATTGTTAGATTGCTGAACCAGAAATGTTTCTATCTCGTAAAGCGTTTTTTCTACATGTAATGCAATAATGCACAATAGTGCTAATGTGAATGCTTGTTATGGCTAATACAAGATCCCTGCTATGAAGAATTTATAATCTAGGCACCTGTTTTCCACCCTTAATCATGGGAGTAGTCATATCATTTGCAATAGATTTTACTAGCCTAATAAGCATAACTGCAAGGAAAACGTTGCATTATTTAGCTTTAAAATAATCAGATTGCTGCTAAAAGGACTGGTAGATGGGGAGTGGGAAAGAATTGGATAAACTGTTGCATTTCCAGTATCTGTTTTATTTTTCTCAAGATGGAAGGGAAATGGAAGGGAGTTGATTTTTGTTTTAAACCTGGTCTGGCACCAGAGGATGAGACTGAAAGAGGAAAGCCAGCCTAGATTAAGGCCTGCTTCTGCTCCATTGCTGATGTTTGCCTTAGTGCCTTTGGATTTGGATGTAGGTTATGCCCCATTTCCAATCATGTTAGAAGGAGGGGAAGGTCTTGAGGGAGAGATTCCGAGGAGAGCGTTAGGAATACAAAAGTGAATGAGTAATGAATGATTACAAGACGTCTTTTCCATGAGTTCACTGCAAGATTGCTGCTAGTTGCCAGGGCTAGAGGGTATTTTAAAAATGTAACTAAAAGATTAAGTTTGGAAGATTATTAGAAAAGTTGTCTTATGATGATGTTACTGTTGTTGCATTTTGATAATAGATGTGATGACAGATATCCATATAGAAGAGACTACTGAAGGCAAGTCTGAGCTTTTCACTGCAGCTGAGACTCATACTTTGTAATGTACCAATAAGCCATTTCTGGACCAAACTTCATTATTATAGGACTGATTGATTTACCATAGCATAGGGTTGCACTGATAGGTGTCAGTCAATATATTTTGTGCAGCCTACCAGGTAATGATATTCCCAGCTAGTCAATACTGTGATCCACTTATTACTGAATCCCAGTACCCTGCTCCTCTTCCCAAACCCCTGTGACCTACTGTTCAAACTGGCATATAGATCATCAAATATGTTTGCCTTTTTATGCTGGTATCACTTTTGTCAACATTGTATAAAACAAAATATGGTACCTTGCCCTCCACTTCTTATTTCATACTTCTCTGTTTTTTCATTCCAGTTTTCCCCTTCAGTTTTATCTGGTAGCTCCTTTTCTTTATCTGTGTTCCCTCAATTTATTCTTCTTCTTCCTCTCTTTCATATCTTGCATTACTTTTTTTTTTTTTTTTTTTGCTGTGCATCCCCTCTTTCATTCCCCTTTTTTATCCCCTGTCTCTCTTCACTCCATGTTTATTTCTTCCTCTCTGTCAAATGCCTACCTGGACTGATATTTTTGTCTCTCACTTAATATTCACTTATGGCTTCTACCCCACCATGTGACCATAGTCCCAGGCCTGAGCCTATATTAGTTTCAAGAGTCTAGGTATAACAGGACTGAGGGCAAGGTGTCATTTACTCAGGGTCACTGAACTTCCTTCAGATCATGTCTGTGGCAAGGTATTGTACCCCTGTATATGGGAGTCACCTCAAGATTTTGTCCCTCTTCACTGAGAGAAACCATGAGCCTGAATATAAAAGTGTCTTCACACATACTTCTTCCATGAGTGCAATAGGGTTTACCCCTCTTCTCATTCTAGACCTGAGGGGCACCTTCTCCTTGCCACAAGGTTTCAGGCAGTAGCAGCCTTAAGGGAGGTCAAACCGTATGACCGCCCAGGGCACCACGCTTTAGGGGGCCCCAAAATTTTTAGATGTAGAATGAACCTAGAATATAGCTCAATGTTAAAAAAACTCTTTCTTTGTATAATCAATACTGTGTTAAGATACTTTTATTGCAGTTTCATGGACAGGGCAAAGTGAAATGGAAATTGAAAATGTCCAACTTGCTTATAGGTCATCAAAATCAAGCATCTAAGGGGCCCCAAATGACTCTCTTGCCCAGGGCCCAAACAACCCTAAGACCACCACTGCCTCAGGGAGTAGAGAGTACAGATGAATAGGAGCTCTACTCTGGCTGCTGCTTGCTTTCCTTATTGTGAGACTAGCAGAAAGCAGTCCCATCAAACCCAAGTGTTCCAAGATCACGAGTGAGTGCCCGCCGCCCCACTCGCAAAATCATGGGCTTAAAAAACAGGAAATTTGGGCTCCTTTTCTTTGGCTTGCTGGTTTTGAATAAAGTATTGTTCAGGGTATGACAGGCAATGGATCACTCCGCATGTGCCCTGTAGCTGGTAGTCTTCCTCTAAAGCATGTGTTACTTCTCACTGTTGGAGCCAACACACCAGGCTAGGTGGACACTAGGTCTGACCCAGTGTGGCAATTCGTATATTCTCAAGAAGGAATCCTAGAAATTTATTTTGAAAATAATACACATGCAGTGCCCTGAAATTCTCCTGTAATCACGTGAGGAGCTGGGCCTTGTGAATATCCAGTGTTGCATGACTCACTATAGAATCACAAGACTTGGCAATACTGAAAAAGAATAAATGGAAGGTAACTCAAAACTTCTGCAGTGCAGCAGAACACACTCTGCAGGCTGGTGAAAAGACTCAACCAAGCAGCCCTTTCCACAGAGCCCTCCTGGTCCTGTGCACAGACATCAGTAATTGTTTAGGTTTGGTTTGGTTTGGTTTGGTTTTTTAATTTCCAAAAATAAATTTCTGGCCTCTTTGTATCAAGATCACCTTCTCTAAAAACAAAGGTGGTAAACCAGTTTGTGCTATACTGGGCTTAAGAGTATTTTGTATTCAAATCAGTTACTCTACTTTATACACTCCTCTGCTTGCTCTTTTCCAGCATCTGATGAAGTTCACAGCTTGTTCTTTTGCAGCATCTGAATTTGAGTTCACAAAAGCTTATGCTCTGTATATATCTTAGATAGTTAGTCTGGAAGGTGCATATCTACCCTGCCTAGAGAGATTATTTCCATAATACTGAAACACTTGATTAATTAATCAGAGAGAAAGGGCTAAGGTTAACCCAAGCTTTAAAATGCACAAAACTGTTGCAGTTCTATTTCATGGAAAAGAGGATGGGTTCCTTAGTGGGCAGGTGAGGCCACTGGGAGTATGGATGAACCTGGGAGTATTGGTGTGAGGTACCTGATGTCAAAAGCTGCACTGGAAACACTTGAAGACATGCTGTAGGTCATTGTAGCAGGGAGCCTGGTGTTTGAAGGCAGGCTGCAGAAGAAACAGGCTGCAGGTGTGATAGAGAGCAATTAGGGGAGCCAAATGACTCAAAAGGGGCTGAGCTTGCAGGATATATAAGCCGAAGATTGGAGCTGGACAGGCAGTCTGATCTGTATGGGGTGTGAACAAGCAGGGCTAGGGAACTTGCAGCCTGTGAGGGGTGTGAACAAGCAGGGCCAAGGGACCTATAGCCTGTAAAGGACAGAATCTGTTGGAGGTAAGGAGGCTTGAGCCTCAGAGGGGCAGAGAATCCAGGCCTGAGCCCAAGGGGGTTGAGATCTGTTCCAGGTCCAGAAACCTGAGCCCAGGAGGGGCTGGGCAGCTAAAGGCACTGGGACTGGAGGCCCCAACAATGGTGGAGACTCTTCCAGGTTTAGAGGCCTGCATTAATTGGAGTTGATACTGGGGCAGAAGCCCATGGATGAGAATGACCAGCTTCGACAATGGGACTTAGCACCCAATGACAAGCAAGTGAGTGGTATGGCAAGGCATTGTTGGTGCCTGCCACTTTAAGAGCTGAACTGAGCAGCCAGCAGGTGCTTGATTGTGGCAGCCATTTTAGAACTCTGGCCGACTATATAAACAGAGCAATTTGTTGCTGGCAGGTTAGGCAGTAACATTGCCTGGTTGCAAGGCTGCATGCAACATCCTGGAGGTAAGGGTAGGAGCTGTAGGGGATGGCTTGGAGGTTCCTGGTCCTGGGCATGACCTAAAACTGCAAACTGCCAGGAGTGGGTGGCCTGGTGGGGCTCTCAGTGGTGCGGGAGCCCCCAAGAAATGCCAGGCCAGTTACCATCCTGGTGAAAGTGGGATAGGAATGCCTTAACCCCAGCCCTCACCTTCGGGTTGGTCACTTATCATTGGAGGTAGTTGGGGTCAGGCATGGCTGTGGCCACCTGAGCCCTGTGGGGTGCAAGACCCTGAGGAGCGAAAGTGGGGGGGGCAGGCATGGCTATAGCCACCTGAAGCTATGTGGGGTACAGAACCCAAGGACATGAGGAGCCCCAGTGAGGGGGCGGTGATGAGGAACCCCAGTGCAAGTGGGAAACCCAGAGGGCTGGGAGTCTAGTATATGTGTGGGTGAGGGTATAGAGTTGCCCCGGGAGGGACCAGGGCAAGCTTAGACCTGGTCGGGTAATTGGCTGGCCACTACCCCAGTGAAGGTCACAGGAGAGGCCCAAAGGACAGTATGACTGCCACCCAAGGTATGAGCTAGCTAAAGCCTATGGCCTAAGGGGCCCACTCCAAGAGGGAGCAAGGCAGTACAAGTTGAGGTGTGAAAGAGACCCTGTGAGAGGGGGTGGAGTGTGAGAGGTCCTAGTGAGAGGAGGGCAGTATGAATGTGTGTGTGTCTGAGGCCTGACAACGAGGCCTAAGCTTGGTCTGGCTATAGGCCGGGAGCATTGAGTTATCTGGATGCCATCTGTGAGACTTGGGCTGCAGTGTAGGGGAGGAACGGAGCCGCAGATAGCACTCCCTGGCATTGGGGCAAGAATGGGCAGCCTCCCGCCTAATTACCAACATAATTATGTAACAACAAAGCGTGGCAGGAGAGACAGGTGGGTGGCGTGCCCAGAGGCAGGTGGGGAAACCAGCACTTTGGCTAGTCAGGGAGCCCCACTTTGCCACAATTGGCAACACCTGCAAAGTGTGGGCATGGTTAATGGGATGTGAGGAGGCCACATAATTAGTCCTTAAGACAGGTGTAGGCACTTATTTGGGCCAGAGGGCCACTTAGGGAGTTCTGTTGAGCTGTTGTGGATCAGCAGCTCCATGCCTCCTTCCCCTTCCCCCCCCCCCCGCAAATAAACAACCCAAAAACAAAAAACCAAACAGCTCATCAAAACACCCTAAGTGGCTTTATCTTATGCTCTGCTAGGTGGCTGGGATGGGGCCATAGGGAGTGGCCTGTGGGTGGGTGGGGGTAAGGCTGGAGCTGGGATCACAGGGCTGGGCCCTGGGACAGAGCTGCAATCTACTCCCCACATGCCTTTGCAGTGTGCACCAGTTCTATGGGCAGGGGCATGCAGAGAATGTATTGTGGCTCTGCCCTGGGTCCCAGCCTCATCCTGTCATGGCCCCACAATCCCAGGGTCTCCATGGAGACCAGCTGGTACTGATGCAGGAAGGGCATGTGGTCAGGCAGACGGGATGGGGCTGTGGACAGGCAGGGAGCTGTGTCAAGGAGCAGGATGGGTTGGTGGGTGGGGCCAGGGCCAGGGTTGGAATTGGGATCTTGGGACCATGACAGTGGAGCTGAAGCTTGGGGCAGAGCCATGACCTGCTCCCCACATGTCCCAGCCTGCAAAACTTGTGCCCATCGCAGGGACATGCGGGCAGCGAATCATGGTTCTGTCCCCATACTGTCACCACCTTGTGATCGTAGCCCTGCCACCCATCCCACTCCTGGACATTACTTCTTGTTCATCTGGGCACATGCCCTGCCCACATGGGTCCTAGGTATGGGACAGAAGGCCAGGGTGCCTGGGCAGTGGCACCAGGTCCAATGGTGGTGGCAGCTGGAAGGAGCTACTGCTGCCAGGGCTGCTGGGAAGTGAGTCCAGCAACCCCAACCCTGCTGTGCACCCAGAGGCAGTAGGACCAATGAGCTGCCAGCTGGGTCAGGCAGCTGCAGGCCACAAAAATTCCCTTAGCGGACCAGCTCTGGCCCATGGGCATATTTTGCTCACCCCTGCCTTAAGGCGATGAGCAGTGAAACCTGTGTTCATGAGCATGAGATCTTGCTTGGGGAGCCCTGGGTCAACAACTTCCCTCTTCACAAGAGAGGTTTACATCAAGGAGGGGCAGGCGAGTTGAAAGAGAGAGAGCCCTTGTCACTTTTATTTTCTTCAGGCAGAGTGGGGCTCCAAGGGCTTCACAGGCACTCCTGGGGGATGGGGGGGACACTGTTACAGTCATATTCTACACAGAAATAGTACTGCTGCTTCTGAGGTGTTGCCAATGAAGTGCTTGCCTCTTTTTGTGACCACCTAGATGGTCCGTGTGTGCCCCTGGCTTCTACTTAGGCTCAAACATGGCAAAACCCATCACTAACAGAGGCTGATTCAAGATCAGCAGCACCTAGTTACATAAGCAATGGAATAGATTCCAGGTTATCTTTATTAAGTTAATTTTGTGGTTAACTGCAATGTCTGCACATATTCACTAACTAACCCACTATCATGCAAGGCAGTGGACCCAGAACTTGGAATTCCTCCTGAAATATAGATCTTTGCACTTAGTGTTTGTTAGCTGTAGTAGTGTTGTGAGCTCTCTGTTTTCTCCCATTAGACAGAATGGAGAAACTTCCCCTATGGATCAGTCATTGGAAGATGATTTATTTATATCTACTTACAGAGAGAGCAATACTTGTCCTCACCCATCAAGCTGTAGAATTCCTGTTGTTTATAACTAAGCAGTCATATAGGAAGTATGTAAGCTTCTTGGGGCAGGGAATATGACCACTATTTGCATGGTTATGTATATTTAACAGCATGCAAATTCTTATTTCATATGAATCCCCACTGAATTATTTCTCAGTATTATACCAACTATTTTAAAAGAAAATAATGTGACTAAAATATGACTAAATGGTTCTGAACAAATTCTTCACCTCTGTTTTCTTGTGTAGGGACTGGGACTCCCCCACCGTGTTTCAAGATGGACTCGAGGGGAACGCCTCAAGCCCTAAGGTTGAGGAGGACCGGGTTAGAGTGCTTCTGGAGGGGATGGACGTGCTCAAATCAGCAGGTCCAGATGCTCTCCACCCCAGGGTGCTGAGGTAGCTAGCAGGGGTTATTGCTGGGCCCTTGGCACGGCTTTACGCTCATGGTGCTCGGGCCAGGTTCCAGATGATTGGAAGATAGCCAATGTGGTCCCCATCTTTAAGAAAGGGAGGAGGGAGGACCTGGGCAACTATAGGCCCGTCAGTCTTACCTCAATCCTGGGGAAACTCTTTGAGAAGATCATCAAGGAGCACATCTGTGATGGGCCGGCATCGGGGATGATGCTCAAGGGCAGCCAGCACGGTTTCATTAGGGGCAGGTCATGTCAGACCAACTTGATTGCCTTTTACGATCAGGTCACAAAAGCATTGGATGCAGGTGTCACCCTGGATGTAGTCTTTCTGGACTTCAGTAAGGCCTTTGACACTGTCTGCCACCCCATCCTCATTAAAAAACTAGGCGACTGTGGCATCAATGCCTACACGGTCAGATGGATTGCTAATTGGCTGAAAGGTCGTACTCGGAGGGTGGTGGTGAACGGGTCATATTCGACCTAGGGGGAAGTGGGCAGCAGAGTCCCCCAGGGCTCGGTCCTTGGGCCCGCACTGTTCAATTTTTTTATCAGTGATTTGGACGATGGGGTGAAAAGCAACCTGTTCAAATTTGCTGATGATACCAAAATTTGGGATGAGGTGGGCACGCTAGTAGGGAGGGAAAGACTGCAGAAAGACCTGGATAGGTTGCAAGGATGGGCTAACAAAAACAGGATGCGTTTCAATACGGACAAGTGCAGGGTGCTACACTTGGGCAGTAGTAACCAGCAGCCCACTTATAAGATGGGAAACTCCCTTCTTGAGAGCACGGAGGCAGAAAGGGATCTTGGAGTCATCATTGACTCCAAGATGAACATGGGCCGACAATGCGAGGTCACGGTCAGCAGGGCTAACCGGACCCTATCGTGCATCCACAGGTGCATCTCGAGTAGGGCCAAGGAGGCGATCCTCCCCCTCTACGTGACACTGGTCAGGCCACAGCTGGAGTACTGTGTCCAGTTCTGGGCACCCCACTTCAAGAGGGATGTGGACAACATTGAGAGGGTCCAGAGGAGGGCCACCCGCATGATCCAGGGACAGCAGGGCAGACCCTACACTGAGAGGCTATGGGACCTGGACCTGTTCAGCCTTCACAAGAGAAGGCTGAGGGGGGACCTTATGACCGTCTATAAACTCACTAGGGGGGACCAGAAGGGTTTGGGGGAGAACTTGTTTCCCCTAGCGCCCCCCGGGATAACAAGAAATAACGGACACAAGTTGTTGGAGAGTAGGTTCAGATTAGACATCCGTAAGAACTACTTCACAGTTAGGGTGGCTAGGATCTGGAACTGACTTCCAAGGGAAGTGGTGCTGGCTCCTAATCTGGGGGTCTTTAAGAAGCGGATTGATGCCTACCTGGCTGGGGTCACTTGAGCCCAGTTTCCCTCCTGCCCAGGCAGGGGGTCGGACTTGAAGATTTACAAGGTCCCTTCTGACCCTACTTCTATGATTCTATGATGCTATGATCCCCAGTTCCTACTTAAATGTTTAGTGAACTTCTATTTAATAAAAAAGCTCATGGGCAACTTACCTTTTAGCTTTAGAACTTGGACAGTAGTGGTTAATATTTAGTAATAAAAAGTAGAAGGGTGACATTGTGACCTCTAAAGAAGCTCTAAGGTTGAGTGTGGTAGATAAACCCCAAACCTGGAGATCACTGAACCATCCATATAGGCAAATTCCCAAATTTCTGGCAACATAGCTTATCTGAAGCCATGGCAACCTCTTGGCCATGACCGTATTCAGGACCCTTGTGATTATATATTAAGGTAATACAGAATGTGGATTTATTATTTCACTAAAAATGTCCAGAGTCCTTCAAATATGATGATGTATGTCATCTTGCCATCTCCAGTGTCCACTCAGTCACAAGCTGCACCCCCAGCATGGACAAGGGATGAGGGGAGAGGGTTGTGCTGGTTGTGAAGGCTCCGCAGAGGAAGGAAAAACCTCCTTCCAGGTGAAAGTAGTGAGGGGGGAGGAAGAAAGCTACAGGTTACAGAGCACTGTCCGTGGATGCCACCTCACCCATGTGGAGTAGAGAGTGGTTGCAGAATTGGACTTTAAGAAGCTGCATTGGAGGCTACCAAGAAAAAAAAATAACCAACCTTTGGGTAGTGCAGAGAACAGTGGTGCGATTGGGTGTTTTGTTATTGTTTGTTTGTTTTTTGCATTTATCTGATGCTAGGGAAAGCTTTGCTTCTGTCTTTTGAAGTCCAGACATAATTACTTGGGACTCCTTCAGCTCATTTATAAATGCAGGTGAATTCCACTGTGCAACTGCATTCTACCTCTCTGCAGCTAGATGTATCGTTTCTTTTGTGTTTTTTTTAACTTCCTCTCCAGTTGAACAGCACTGCAGTATTCCATTCCCAGAGCACCTGCATCTCCTGGATTGGTGGGTCCTAAAAAGATCAAAATGCAGCAGGGTCCTATAGAATGAAAGAAATTATGCAACTCTCAGATTCTCATTCAGTTTGTGTGGGATTCATTTGTATCTTATAATTGTTCCAGTTCATTATCCCATTGTACTTATATATTAGGATGTTTTCTTCTACAGCTAAAAGATGTAAAGCCCAGGGAAGTTATCCCCTGTGGAAGGTAATCTGTGAAAAGGCATATTTCTGAAGTAAGCGCTAAATAAGAGAGATCTCATCAGGAAAGTAATCTTAGGCAGATTAAAACAGTTCATCAGGGATGCCCATAACACCTAGAATTACTCGCCATTAACTGTCAGAATGGTGTTTTGGGGTAACACTCGACTACATCAGAATCCAAATGAGAAAATTACACAGCTCATAGATCAGATCAGAATAGGACAGTGCCTCCAAGAATTTACCTCTCCCTCTTAAATAGTACCCCACATCCCCACATCTTTTTTTTTTCCACATCATCCCAAGGACCCTCCAAAGCTGGACCTCTTATTTGTGTTCCCAAACCACTTGAGCCTGTTTGTTTTCTTCAAACAGGGCCTTGGTGCACCTTAGCAGATTTGGAGTGTTGCTCCCAGTGAAATTGGCAGCCTTCTGGGAGATATCAGTGCTGCTTCAGGCTCAGCTAGACAGGCGGCAGATGGAAAATAAAGTGGTTCAGGAGCACTGGGGACATTAGTGTTGTACCATCACAGATAATGTACAATAAAAAATAGAGAGGGAGCATAACAACTTCCATGTAACCCATGTGGGCAGCATCTCATAACTTTCTGCCCAAAGGCAATTTTTTAACTAGAAGTGAGCTTTTCTTTTGCGAAGTCAGCTCTAGGGCCTAAATGCTGGGGTGGAAATATGGAAATTAGCAGGAAAATGGCCCTCATAGGAAAGTGCCTTTGAGTGTTCCAATGAATATTGGCTGTATTTTGATTGAATGTAGTGTCTTTGAAAATCAGACTTCATGTACTATTGTTGATAACCAGACTTAGGAGGATATTTCCTAATTGCTAGAACAAAGAATATTTGCATTGTGCTATGTGTGCCCAACTTAACTATACACTCACCTTCTGAGCTCTCTGTCTTATTGCAAACAAGCCAGATCCCACTACCAGCGTTCTTTGCCAAACACCATACTTTATAAAAAGAATCATGTGATTTTTGTCCTTCACTGAAATGCTGTTGTCTAAATTCACTGAACAGCCATAATGGTTCTGGCTTGATATCAAATCTCCTTCACTTTCACTGGCTCCTTTTTGCTTATTGCTCTTCAGTGTAGTTCCATAGTTATGTATTTGAATAAGATGTCAGGTACATTTGGATGAAAGGTATTGCATAAATATGAAATATTTGAATAATATATTCTAGTTCAACGCGAAACAGTATATCAATACGGTTGCTTTGCTGTGACATCAGTTTGAACACTGACTTAAAACAACAACTATTGCTTATTGATTATTAGAACAGCATTAATATACATAAAGCTAATTCAGAGTAGTTTCATGGTGATAGATCTGGTTCTAAATAACTGTCAGATCCTAGCTTTGATCTCTTGATAGAGAAGTTTTAAAATGAAAATTAAAACTGTTGGCTGGCCAAAACCCTTTTCCTTATGTACAGCTACCTCCTATAGGAGGCACTTTCCACACATTCCTTTGGTACTCATCACTGTCCAAGATGAGCTATAAAGCTGTATAGACCACCCACCCATCCATCCGATCCTAGATACCCCAATCCTATGTCCGGCATCTGTGGTACAATTTATACAAGCCAGGGTGTGTGTGTGCTAACAGAGTCTAGATTCTATCTGGATCCAATATTTAAAGAAGCATAAATACACTAAGGCACCTCTAAGGATATGAAAATACTTTTGACTTATAGCTTGATAATTATTAATAAATTTATAATCAGGAAAATTAATTCACTTCCAAGACCTAGAACACCTTTCTCTGAATTCAGTGTATCTAAGTCATACTAAAATACCCAGTAGTGGTCAAATGTAATCAGTAAGCATTACATGCAATAAGTCAAGTTGTGGAGCTACACAATTAATGTTTCCTTGATATGTTATAATTAGCCTCAATTAAATATGTACGAGCAAGAAGGAAATAGCTATTTAATCACTGGGTTTTTAACCTGTCTCTGTCTAGAACGGCTCTGCAATGATTAAAATTTATCTGTCATTAAACATACAAACTAGATGTTGGAGAATGTGCCATGTATTTTACTATGAGCTTCCACACAGTAGCTTGGCTCTTTTAAACAATTAAAAAGTAAATTTCCTATGGTACTGAAGGAACCTTTATTATGTTCCTTTTAAACAAAGCAAATAAACAAGGTGGAATAAATCTTGAATAAATTACTCTTGACAAACTAACACGAGGAAACATTAATTCCACATTTCTGGATGGATTAAGTGGTAAAATGGCTTGGAATCAGGAGCAAGAACAATGGGAAATTTTAGACTGCCATAAACTCTAAATAAAACATAAAAACACTTTGTATGTGGGGAACATTACACACAAATCTGTGTTTGATATGTGATGCATAATTATGGGAAGTTTGTAGAAGGTGCCATGATACCTGTCAATTATCAGCAGGCAGAAAATGTAGATAACATACATAATTCATCAACACACTGCCCTTTGTTGTTAAGATGACTGATTTAGCCCCATAACAACTGCTTATTCAGAAGAAGACATTTAAATTCAAATAACACCATTATAGTTTGAAAATGTTTTCAGTTATTATATTGATTGAGATGTATGTATTACTAAATATTAGGAAGGAAGAGTGCAGCCATACAGATGTATGTGTATACATAGAAAGCTGTTATGTTATGAAGAACAGAAAGTGCTATCAATAACAAAGGAGTTGATTCTTCTAATCTCACATGATGGAATATTTTGTCCTATGGTCACTTTTGATAAACAAACTCAAGGCATTACGATGATTTTTCATATGCATGTTTGAAATATCCATTATTTATTATTCCATATTTCCCTGTAGCATTTCTAATAATAGCATTGATATTTTAAAATTAATGTGAATTCACTGGGGATTTTAACATCCTGCTAACACCATTAGCAGGTTTCAGTGCATCAGTCAGTCCTGCTTGATTCCTGCTGGCACACTCTTGAGTTGTCCCAGCTAGGGGACAGTTGGGGGAGGGCTTTACAGAAAAGCCAACAATACAGTTAAAAACCAGCAGTGAATTTTGATCAGATCTGACTAGGGAGAGCTTTCAAACTTGTCAGGAATTTGGAATGTTCTCACCTGGGTATTCTTTATCCTGTCTTTAAAAAAGAAAAAGGAACTACGTAGCAAACGTAGAAGACTTCCAGAGATGGTTAACAAAAATTAGCAGAGTCCTGGATAGACTTCTATATGAACAGAAATTGAACAGACTTGGACTGCTTGTGGTGGGAGTGGGGATGTGACAAATAAAGAGATGTGCTAAAATTATACAGTATAAAAAGTGATATGGCAAACTTGAATAAACCCCTCCTATGTATTCTTTCATAAGTGAAGACTAAGAAAGCATTTAATGAAAGTGAAAGGTAACTCATGAAAGCAAAGCAAGCTATCAAAGCATATTATCCTCTAAACCTGTGGAATTCACTACCACAAGATATCTCAAAAACAAAAAGCTGACGAGGAATTTCAAAAAGAATGGACTTCTAGTGATAAAGAGATCATTTGTCATTTTATGTTAGATATGTGTAACATTATATACCATAGTATTAAATATGTGTAGATGTTATAGTTTCATGCTATAGGGCCAATCCCCTAACTGATGGGGTAGCTTCCCTTTTGAGCAGGCTTCCTGCACTTTCCTATGCTGTATTTGGTACTAACCATGGCACAGATAACATATTGCTCTAGTTGGATCTGTGTGTGATCCAGAAGGGTAAATCCTAATGTTTCTTTGAAAAATTATTTTCTTGAAATATCAGTTTTTTAGTAAAGCTTTGTTTTCTGTATGGGGGCTACTCTGTAGCAGCCATGGCCTTCTGTTGTGCCATAATTTGTCCTTCTAGTCTGAATGGTAGTGGGATCTGAGACAGAAGACTGAGAAGACTATATAGTTCCTGCACCTCAGGTTCTCTGTTCATGCAGAGAGTCATGTATAACCCCCAGCATAAATTTGAGAGATTTAGCATACAGAAAATGTATAATGAATTTTCACTTAAGATTAGAGGAAAAAATAGCAAAAAAACAAAACAAAAAAACCCTTTTCCTTTCAATAGTACTTCTTTTTTTCCTAAAGGGGGCATATTGCAGCAGAAACTCCCCAGGGAAATTCTGGCTGACTGCCAAACTCTGAGGGTCCTCCAGGGAGCACAAGCTGTAGTAGCAGCTCTGTCCTTATTCTTCCCTCTACAATTGCCCATCCATGGTCCTTCCTTCAACTGACCACCTATGGTAGCACTGACAAGAAGCAGTATCTGTACTTCTACCTGACTGTGACTCTCCCAAGCCTGGGGACATAGCACAGTAATAGAAAAATAGTTGAAGCAGGATCATCCCTGTCTAAACCATCCCAAGAGGGAAAAGAGGGAGCCAGCAGGGAAAGAGTTGTTGGCCACTTGTGGCCAACATAATTTCTATCTTTCTTGTTGAGGATTAAATTAAGAATCTAACATTTTTAGTCCAATTTCCAGTCCAGTTTGCTGTGATGCTCTGGTGTGGTGCCAGAGGACTGGAAAAGGGCCAATGTGGTTCCCATTTTCAAAAAAGAGAGGAAGGAGGACCCAGGAAACTATAGGCCAGTTAGTCTTACCTTGATCCTGGGTAAGCTTTTTGAGAGAATTATCCTGGCGCATGTCCACGAGGGGCCAGCAGGGGAGGTTATGCTTAGCGGCAACCAACATGGGTTCATTAGAGGCAGGTCTTGTCAGACCAACCTGGTGGCCTTCTATGACCAGGTCACAAAATCCTTAGATGCAGGGGTAGTAGTGGACGTAGTCTTTGTGGACTTTAGGAAGGCCTTTGACACTGTCTCTCACCTCATTCTCATTAAGAAACTAGGGGACTGTGGCGTCAATACCTACACAGTCAGATAGGTCACTAACTGGCTGGAGGACTGCACCCAGACAGTGGTGGTGGATGGGTCATTTTCAACTTGGAGGGATGTGGGCTGTGGGGTCCCCCAGGGCTCAGTCCTTGGGCCTGCACTGTTCAACATCTTCATCAGCGACTTGGACGAGGGGGTAAAAAGCACCCTGTTCAAATTCACACACGACACTAAGATGTGGGGGGAAGTGGGCATGCTAGAAGGGAGGAATAGGCTGCAATTGGAACTAGACAGGTTACAAGATGGGTTTCAACACTGACAAGTGCAAGGTGCTGCACCTGGTGGGGGGAAGAACCAGCAGCATACCTACAGGCTGGGGAACTCCCTTCTCATCAGTGCAGAGGCAGGAAAAGATCTTGGAGTCATTATTGATGCCAAAATGACAGTGTGGGGACACGGTCAGGAAGGCCAACCATACCTTGCCATGCATCCACAGATGCATCTCAAGCAGGTCCAAGGAGGTGATCCTCCCCATCTATGCAACACTGATCAGGCCGCAGTTGAAGTACTGAGTCCAGGTCTGGACACTGCACTTCAGGAGGCATGTGGACAACATGGAGAGGGTCCAGAGGAGGGCCACTCACATGATCAGGGGGCAGCAGGGCAGACCCTACAAGGAGAGGCTAAGGAACCTGAACCTGTTTAGCCTCCACAAGAGAAGGCTGAGGGGGGATCTAGTGGCCTGTTACAAACTAGTCAGAGGGGACCAGCAGGTATCGGGGGAGTCCCTGTTCCCCCGAGTGCTACCAGGAGTGACAAGAAATAATGGTCACAAGCTGGCAGAGGGTAGATTTAGACTAGATATCAGGAAGCGCTGTTTCACTGTCAGGGCAGCTAGGATCTGGAACCAACTTCCAAGAGCAGTGGTGCTGGCTCCTACCCTGGGGGTCTTTAAGAGGAGGCTAGATGAACACCTTCCTGGGGTCGTTTGACCCCAGTACTCTTTCCTGCCATAGCAGGGGGTCGGACTTGATGATCTCCTCAGGTCCCTTCAGACCCTACCAACTATGAAGCTATGAAACTATGAAATAAAATTTAAAAAAATGTGTGCTCTCATTTTGGTACACACAGCTGGACTGAACTGTCTGAATTCTTCTAATTCTTAAGTGGAGAGATGTTTAGGCAAACCTAGAAAGCTATTCATTTTTTGAGCTGTACTTTCAGCATGGAGTCTGGTACCAGTTCACAGCTAAAGAGCTTAAACATCCTTTGCTGGGGTGGGGTAGAGGTCCCATCTCATTTCTTATATTAGCCGGCAAACTCAGTGCTGCCAAATGAACGTGCAACACCACAAAATACCTGGCACTGTGCCACCATACTCTAGCCAATAACTTAGTCCCATCAAAATGAATATCCATAATCAATATAACTTTTTGACATGGCAGTTGGATTACCTGAGTATAAATTCAAATTAACTTATTGGCATGCCAAATACAAGTGTTGCTATATTTGTGTCCAACACACAGCAGACCCTGTTTATCAAATACATAAAGCCAATAAAGCAAGCAACTAAACCTGAATTCTGTAGAAGAAATACTCATTTCTTCTATTCAGGTAAATCTGTACACCAACATCTGTGCTGCATAAACAAATAACATATAGGCCATATACAAATACACGTACTTAGTTCTCATTTATTTTCCTTTGGAATATAAACACGGCCTTAAGGACCACCCAGCCTGCCCAACTTCCCTTGCTGCTTTAAACACACCTGAGACTCATTGTAGACCTACTGAGGTGGGTCTCCGTGTAATAATTTGTCCTCCCCTTTTAGTGATTATTGTAATAGAACAGAAGATAATAGTTGTATTGTATTGTCTAAATTGGGAGTGTCCATCCGGTGACCGGGGGGGGACCACCAGAGGGGAGGGGAGGGGAGGGGAGGGGAGGGCAGCAGGCATGATGCAGCCCACAGTGCTGGGGGAGCCAGCAGCCTGGAGTGCCCATGTGGCATGGTGCTCCAAGGGAGCTCACAAGGAACTGATGGTGAGGCAGCTCTAACAAGGGAAGGTGACGGAAAGAAATGCCTAGTTTAAGGCAGCAATAAAGCAGCAGCTGCAGAGAGGAAATGGGAACATGAACAGGGAGGCTGGAAGAAAGGAGAGATTTTCCAGGAGTTCCTTATGTAACACCCCTCCACACATTGGGTGTACATGGGGTTTTTTTGTGTGTGTTCTTTTGGTTTTATGGGGTCTATATCTGGGGGAAATATGTAAAACCCTCTGGCCAGGGGAAGCAGAGGATTCCTCAGACCGATTGGTTGGCAGAGGAACTGGCGTATGGCGCTCCCTGACTGGACAAGGCCAGGCTGATGTCACGCAAAGAAATATAAGGGGAGCTAGACAGGTTTGGGGGAGGAGAAGCTGCTAGCAGCTGCAGAAGAGTGAAGTCTCCTCCAAGGGAGAACCAGTGCAGGTAGTGAAAAGGGAAGCTCAGACAGAGGGAGGAGAGAGGGAGAATTGTTCCAGTGTCTGAGAGCTCCTCTCTCCTCCTTTTCTTCCCCTTTTTCTTTTTTTGAGGTTTTAAGGGATTAATACTGGGGAAAGAGTTTTGGTTCCTTGGGTTGGTTCCTTGGACAGCTTAAACAGGGTTGGAACCTGAGTGTTTCTAAGCCTACCAGTTTGGGCCAGCTATAACCATTAATAAACTTGGTTCCTTTGGAGTTTTCCTGCAGTTTTCGTTTCAGCAGGCCATATAATCCAGCCCAGAAGTGTGGGGCCCTGTCTGGAGCTGTAGTCACTCCACACATACACATACGGCCTCTCCATGGGAGCAAAGATTGCCATGCCACTATCCCTCCAAGAGCGGAGAGAGGCCTCTTACACTGCCACAGGACCTGTAGTCTCAAGCAGTTTCCTCCTGGCACAGTGCAACCTATAGACTCTGCTGTGTAGTTAGTAGTGTTTCACATTGCATTTGGTGGTTTTTTTCTGTTTTCTGTATTAAATATGGGTTTTTTTGTTTACACTGCGTGCAAGGAGGGAGTTCTTATTTATGTGGGACACCCTAGTAATTAATTTAGTATTCCCAGATTTCTGGGTAGGGAATCAAGCCAGGGGTATAAATTTGAGGTTCCCCAAAATGTGAACCCAGTCCTTGTGCTGCCAACCAATGCCTGGCAGAAGGGTTACACTTTTAAAACTCCACCACCAAACAAGCAATAAAGTTTGGATAATTTCCTTGATTCTAATAAAATTGATTCAGCCCTGCCAGAGATGTTTTCTTGCTCTTGGATCTCAAGAATACTTCTCAAGGACATATTTTGCCTCTATATTCTAGGACAAGGCTGTTCAAATGACTGCCCACAGGCCATTTGCAGTCTGCAAGTGGTTCATAGATTCATAGATGTTAGGGTTGGAAGGGACCTCAATAGATCATCGAGTCCGACCCCCTGCAGAGGCTGGAAAGAGTGCTGGGTTTAGATGACCCCAGCTAGATGCTTATCTAACCTCCTCTTGAAGACCCCCAGGGTAGGGGAGAGCACCACCTCCCTTGGGAGCCCGTTCCAGACCTTGGCCACTCGAACTGTGAAGAAGTTCCTCCTAATGTCCAATTGAAATCTGCTCTCTGCTAGCTTATGGCCATTATTTCTTGTAACCCCCAGGGGCTCCTTGGTGAGTAGAGCCTCACCAATTTGCTTCTGTGCCTCCATGATGAATTTATACGCAGCCACAAGGTCACCTCTCAACCTTCTCTTGCGGAGGCTGAAGAGGTCCAGGTGCCCTAGTCTCTCCTCATAGGGCTTGGCCTGCAAGCCCTTAACCATACGAGTGGCCCTTCTCTGGACCCTCTCCAGGTTATCCGCATCCTTCTTGAAGTTTGGCGCCCAGAATTGCACGCAGTACTCCAACTGCGGTCTGACCAGTGCCCAATAGAGGGGAAGTATCACCTCCTTGGACCTATTTGTCATGCATCTGCTGATGCACGATAAAGCGCCATTAGCTTTTCTGATGGCTTCGTCACACTGCCGACTCATGTTCATTTTGGAGTCCACTAGGACTCCAAGATCCCTTTCCACTTCTGTGCCACCCAGCAGGTCATTCCCTAGGCAGTAGGTGTGCTGGACATTTTTCCTCCCTAGGTGCAGCACTTTGCATTTCTCCTTGTTGAATTGCATTCTGTTGTTTTGTGCCCATACGTCCAACCTGTCCAAGTCTGCTTGCAGCTGTTCTCTGTCCTCCGGCGTGTCCACTTCTCCCCACAGTTTTGTGTCATCCGCAAACTTGGACAGAGTACACTTCACTCCCTTGTCCAAGTCGCTGATGAAGACATTGAAGAGTATTGGTCCAAGGACCGAGCCCTGCGGGACCCCACTGCCCCACACCCTTCCAGGTCGATACCAACCCATCCACTACGACTCTCTGGGTGCGACCCTCCAGCCAATTCACCACCCACTGGACTGTGTAGTCATCCAAGTCACAGCCTCTTAACTTGTTCACCAGTATGGGGTGGGATACCGTATCGAAAGGCCTTCCTGAAGTCTAAGTAAACAACGTCAACCCCTACTCCTGTGTCCAGGCGTTTCGTAACTTGGTCATAAAAAGAGACTAGATTAGTTAGGCATGATCTACCTGCTACGAACCCGTGCTGGTTTCCCCTCAGCATAATTTTTCCTGCTGGGCTCTCGCAAATGTGAGCCTTGATAATTTTTTCAAATACTTTGCCAAGGATGAAGGTGAGACTGACTGGCCTATAGTTGCCTGGGTCTTCCTTCCTCCCCTTGAAAATGGGGACCACATTGGCCCTTTTCCAGTCCTCTGGGACCTGGCCCGTGCTCCATGACTGTTCAAATATTCCTGCCAGTGGCTCTGCAATGACATCAGCCAGTGCCTTCAGTACCCTCAGATGGAGCTCATCCGGGCCTGCCAACTTAAACGCATCCAGTTCCTCCAAGTGGCTCTGCACCATTTCAGGGTCTACGCATGGTAGTCTGGCGCTTTGCTGCTGCCTCTCTACAACCCCAGTGAGAGACTTGTCTTGCCCCTCTCTTAGGAACACTGAGGCAAAGAACTCATTGAGGAGTTCAGCCTTGTCCCCCCTGTCCATCACCAATTGCTTCTGCCCATTTAGTAGAGCTCCTATTCCACCCTGGGCCTTCCTTTTACTCCCTATATATCTAAAAAACAATTTTTTGTTATCCTTAACTTTGGATACCATCCTCAGCTCCATGGTAACTTTGGCCTGTCTAACTGCCTCTCTACAAGCGCGAGCAGAGGAGGTATACTCCTCTTTAGTAATCTCTCCCCGTTTCCACTTTTTATATGCCCCGCTTTTAGCCCGTAGGCTGCTCTGGATTTCTCTGGTCAGCCAAGGAAGCCTCTTGGCCCCTTTCCCCCTTTTTCCCCGCATCGGGATCGTCTCCCTCTGTGCCCTAAGGATCATTTCCTTAAGGCTCAGCCACCCTTTCTGGGCTCCCATCTCTTCAAAACTCTTACTCTGCAGTGCGTCCTTGACTAAACGCCTGAGTTCATTGAAATCAGCTTTCCTAAAGTCTAGCACTTTCACCCTACTAGTTACCTTACCCACTCAATGTCTTATGATGAATTCTATTATTTGGTGATCACTGTCCCCCAGGTGACCACTGATCTGTAGGTCTCCTACCATGTCATCCCCCATTGCCAATACCAGGTCCAGTAAGGCATTCCCCCTAGTGGGACCATGTACCTCCTGCATCAGATGGAGGTCCTGTACACAGGATAGGAACCTGCGTGAATGGTGGGACTTTGCTGTCTGCGTCTCCCAGCAGATGTCTGGGTAGTTTAGGTCCCTCATGACTACCGCCTCCCTAGTTTTTATGGTCTCCGAGAGCTGCCTCAGGAGCCCCAAATCTAGTTCTTCCCCTTGGTGTGGGGGTCTGTAGCAGACCCCTACCACCAAATCCCTTTCTCCTTGACCTCCATGTAACCTAACCCACAATCCTTCTACTTTCTCCTCCTCCGATTCCGTTTTGATAAGGGTCGATGTATATCACTCATTGACATAGAGCGCAACCCCTCCCCCTCTCTTCTCCACTCTATCCTTTCTGTACAGCTTATAACCCTCAATGTGTACCGCCCAGTCGTGGGAAGAATCCCACCAGGTTTCTGTTAGCCCACTAAGTCGTAGGTGTTTTCTGCAAGCAAGAGTGCTAGTTCATCTTGCTTGCTCCCCATGCTCCTAGCATTGGTTAAATCATGGCTTGTGGATTTAAGTAGCTCTGGCATCAGTGGCTCTGGTATCAATGGGGACTGAGTGGCAGTGGCTGCCAGCAGAAACACAATGGCCTGGGCAGCCATAGGAGAAGCTCTGCTGGCCAGATCCCGATATATCATCTAGCTCATGAGAAACCTTGAGGTCAGGATCTAGCCTGCCAACTCATCCAGCCTGCCCAACCGTTTCAGGCCTACAATCTGGAACACCACTGTTCTAGGTGTAGGGCCATCTTGCCCACATTTTAAGCCAAGGCTTAGACTCAGTAAGTTTCTGAAGGCATTATGACCCCAGAACCTCCTACCAGGTCCATGTTCCCACCTTACTTTATTTCAGCACTTGCATGATTTCCAACTCTAAATTCTAAATACTCAACACATCCATTTTTTTGTCAGCTTGCGGTGTTTCCTTGTCTGCTTATGTTTCAGGGGTTGGAGGGTCATGAGGGGTAAGCATGGTCTTTGAGAAAGAGTTGGGGGGATTAGGGGAACTAGTTGGGTCTTGGGGGGATTGGGGTAGCTAGCAGGGTCCATGGTGGGGGGATTAGTGGGGTTTGGGAGAATTTAGTGGGATCAGGGTGGCTAGCTGGGTCTGCAGGGGGGGACTTGGAGAGGGTCAGGAGTGTTAGCAGGGTCTGTAGGGAGGTTTGGGATTGAAGAGGCTATCCAATCCTGCTAAACCCTCCCAGACTCCACCCCCTTCCCCTGCCCCCCTCCTTGATGCTACTGAACTGCCTTTGATCCCACAAACTGCTTCTGGGATGGTTTTACTGGTGTTCATAGATTCATAGATTCATAGATGTTAAGGTTGGAAGGGACCTCAAAAGATCATTGAGTCCGACCCCCTGCATAGGCAGGAAAGAGTGCTGGGTCTAGATGACCCCAGCTAGATGCCTATCTAACCTCCTCTTGAAGACCCCCAGGGTAGGGGAGAGCACCACCTCCCTTGGGAGCCCATTCCAGACCTTGGCCACTCGAACTGTGAAGAAGTTCTTCCTAATGTCCAGTTTAAATCTGCTCTCTGCTAGCTTGTGGCCATTATTTCTTGTAACCCCCGGGGGCACCTTGGTGAATAAAACCTCACCAATTCCCTTCTGTGCCCCCGTAATGAACTTATAGGCAGCCACAAGGTCGCCTCTCAACCTTCTCTTGCAGAGGCTAAAAAGGTTCAGGTTCTCTAGTCTCTCCTCGTAGGGCTTGGCCTGCAAGCCCTTAACCATATGAGTGGCCCTTCTCTGGACCCTCTCCAGGTTATCCACATCTCTCTTGAAGTGCGGCGCCCAGAATTGCACGCAATACTCCAACTGCGGTCTGATCAGTGCCCGATAGAGGGGAAGTATCACCTCCTTGGATCTATTCGTCATGCATCTGCTGATGCACGATAAAGTGCCATTAGCTTTTCTGATGGCTTCATCACACTGCTCACTCATGTTCATCTTGGAGTCCACTAGGACTGGAAGACTGAATAATTAAAATAAGTTGGGGCTTGGGGAGGGGTAGGTGGATCAGGGGCCTGGTGGCTCGTGGGGCAGGGTGAGCTTTGGGATTGGGAAATCTGGCAAATCCATGGGAGGAGAGTCTGGCAGAATGTGGGGGCTCTCTTCTCCCCCCACCCCCAGACTAGGGGCCATTTTTAGTCCCCTAACCCCCCACTTTCAGACTACCAACTTGCTCCTCCTCTGCCCTGATTTACTTCCATTGGCTCCTGGCACCAGTGAATGCCAGTAAAATCAACATTGAGATTCCCTTGTGGGATGGGGGGGTTTGGCAGGGGTGGGGGCAGGGTTGGTTGGTTCATGGAGGGAGAGGGAGAGTTGTCCCTCTGGGTGTGGGGCAAGGGGCTGGGCAGCTAAAAATATCCTGGTGCCGAGGGGCAGGGTAGGAAAAGCTCAGCCCCAGCGCTTGGGCCAGTGGCTGGGTTTTCCCCGGCCCAGGGCTGTGCTGTGAACTGTATAGAAGTTCAGTTAGATTGGTCTTGTTGGCTCTGGTCTCAGTTGGACAGTCTCCAAAGTACAGTTAACTTAGATCAGGTCAGCCATTTTTAGACCCATCTCTCCTTCCTGAGTTTTGGTACAGTTCCCACTTAGATTGACTTATCTAGGGATTGAAATATAAGGTCCTTGTCTGGGTGAACTAAGTTAGATCAGGTGGCCATTTTTAATGTGGTCTAACCTTGCTGGGTGCCTGGACCTAGCCATAGTCACTGGCTAAATGAGAAATCTTAAAATACTGGCTGTATGTTGCTAAAGGAAGGTTATCCCTTTGGCTAGGGATAACAAAAAGGAGCTAGGCCTGGGGATTCATAGATTCATAGATGTTAGGGTCGGAAGGGACCTCAGTAGATCATCAAGTCCGACCACCTGCATAAGCAGGAAAGAGTGCTGGGTCTAGATGACCCCAGCTAGATGCTTATCTAACCTCCTCTTGAAGACCCCCAGGGTAGGGGAGAGCACCACCTCCCTTGGGAGCCCATTCCAGACCTTGGCCACTCGAACTGTGAAGAAGTTCTTACTAATGTCCAATCTAAATCTGCTCTCTGCTAGCTTGTGGCCATTATTTCTTGTAACCCCCGGGGGCGCCTTGGTGAATAAATACTCACCAATTCCCTTCTGTGCCCCCGTGATGAACTTATAGGCAGCCACAAGGTCGCCTCTCAACCTTCTCTTGTGGAGGCTGAAAAGGTCCAGGTTCTCTAGTCTCTCCTCGTAGGGCTTGGTCTGTAGGCCCTTAACCATACGAGTGGCCCTTCTCTGGACCCTCTCCAGGTTATCCGCATCCTTCTTGAAGTTTGGCACCCAGAATTGCACGCAGTACTCCAACAGTGGTCTGACCAGTGCCCAATAGAGGGGAAGTATCACCTCCTTGGACCTATTTGTCATGCATCTGCTGATGCACGATAAAGCGCCATTAGCTTTTCTGATGGCTTCGTCACACTGCCGACTCATGTTCATCTTGGAGTCCGCTAGGACTCCAAGATCCCTTTCCACTTCTGTGCCACCCAGCAGGTCATTCCCTAGGCTGTAGGTGTGCTGGACATTTTTCCTCCCTAGGTGCAGCACTTTGCATTTCTCCTTGTTGAACTGCATTCTGTTGTTTTCTGCCCACTTGTCCAACCTATCCAGGTCTGCCTGCAGCTGTTCCCTGTCCTCTGGCGTGTCCACTTCTCCCCATAGCTTTGTGTCATCTGCAAACTTGGACAGAGTACATTTCACTCCCTCGTCCAAGTCATTGATGAAGACATTAAAGAGTATCGGTCCAAGGACCTCACTGCCCACACCCTTCCAGGTCGAGACCGACCCATCTACCACGACTCTCTGGGTGCGACCCTCCAGCCAATTCACCACCCACCGGACTGTGTAGTCATCCAAGTCACAGCCTCTTAACTTGTTCACCAGTATGGGGTGGGATACCGTATCGAAGGCCTTCCTGAAGTCTAAGTATACGACATCCACCCCTCCTCCTGTGTCCAGGCGTTTCATAACCTGGTCATAAAAAGAGACTAGATTGGTCAGGCACGATCTGCCTGCCACGAACCCGTGCTGGTTTCCCCTCAGCATAATTTGTCCTGCCGGGCTCTCACAAATGTGAGCCTTGATAATTTTTTCAAAGACTTCGCCAAGGATGGAGGTGAGACTGACTGGCCTATAGTTGCCCGGGTCCGCCTTCCTCCCCTTCTTGAAAATGGGAACCACATTGGCCCTTTTCCAGTCCTCTGGGACTTGGCCCATGCGCCACGAGCGTTCGAATATTCCCGCTAGTGGCTCTGCAATGATGTCGGCCAGTGCCTTCAGCACCCTCGGATGGAGCTCATCCGGGTCTGCCGACTTAAAGGCATCCAGTTCTTCCAAGTGGCTCTGCACCATTTCAGGGTCTACGCATGGTAGTCTGGCACCTTGCTGCTGCCTCTCTACAACCCCAGTGAGAGACTTGTCGTGCCCCTCGCTTAGGAACACTGAGGCAAAGAACTCATTGAGGAGTTCAGCCTTGTCCCCTCTGTCTGTCACCAATTGTTTCTGCCCATTTAGCAGGTGTCCTATTCCTCCCTGGGCCTTCCTTTTACTCCCTATATATCTAAAAAACAATTTCTTGTTGTCTTTTACTTGGGTTGCCATCCTCAGCTACATGGTAGCTTTGGCCCATCTAACTGCCTCCCTACAAGCATGAGCAGAGGAGGTATATTCATCTTTGGTGATCTCTCCCCGTTTCCACTTTTTATGTGCTCCCCTTTTGTCCCTTAGGCTGCCCTGGATTTCTCTGGTCAGCCAGGGAACCCTCCTGGCCCCTTTCCCTCTTTTACCTTGCACGGGGATCGTCTTGCTTTGTGCCCGAAGGATCGTTTCCTTAAGGCACAGCCACCCTTCTTGGGCTCCCATCACTTCAAAACTCCTACTCTGCAGTGTGTCCTTGACTAATCGCCTGAGTTCATTGAGATCAGCTTTCCTAAAGTCTAGCACTTTCACCCTACTAGTTACCTTACCCACTCGACGTCTTATGGTGAATTCTATTATTAGGTGATCACTGTCCCCCAGATGGCTACCGATCTGGAGGTCCCCTACCATGTCATCCCCCATTGCCAATACCAGATCCAGTATGGCATTCCCTCTAGTGGGACCGTGTACCTCCTGTGTCAGGTGGAGGTCCTGTACACAGGTTAGAAACCTGCGTGAGCGGTGGGACTTTGCTGTCTGTGACTCCCAGCAGATGTCCGGGTAGTTTAGGTCCCCCATGACTACCGCCTTTTTAGCTTTTATGGTCTCCGAGAGTTGCCTCAGGAGCCCCGCATCTATTTCTTCCCCTTGATGTGGGGGTCTGTAGCAGACCCCTACCACCAAATCCCTTTCTCCTTGCCCCCCATGTAGCCTAACCCACAATCCTTCTACTTCCTTATCCTTGGATTCCATCTTGATGAGGGTTGATGTATATTGCTCATTGACATAGAGCGCAACCCCTCCCCCTTTTTTCCCCACCCTGCCCTTTCTGTACAATCTATAGCCCTCAATATGTACTGCCCAGTGGTGGGATGAATCCCACCAGGTTTCCGTTAGCCCCACTAAGTCATAGGTGTTTAGTGCAAGCAGGAGCGCTAGTTCATCCTGCTTGTTTCCCATGCTCCTAGCATTAGTATATAGGCACTTGTAGTATATAGGATGTAGAGGAAGACTCCGTTTAACTGGGATGTAAAATGAAAGCAGATATTTGACTCAAAAAGACTGACTCAACACCCAGAAAATCCAATATGTGTGCTGCTGACCAATGCTACCTCTCTTGTCTGACTGGGGAAGAGGTACTTTCAGCTCTGGAAGTTTTAGGTTGGCAGGGAGGCCTTGGGTCTACGAAACATAGACTCAACTCTGTTTTCTCATACACATTCATTGTTTAGCATGGATTGAGGAGACTAGCGATTATTTTCTGAAACCTCTGCCACTTGCTGTAGAGGACCCCCTTTGTATAGAAATTCTGGAGCTTGACTTAACCAGCCTTGAGGCTGATTTGAACAAAAGTTGTTTAACTCTATATTCTTGGGAGTGAGTTGAAAGGAGCGCACGATTATACATGAAATTTAAAATAAGTTGGGAAACAATGTAATGCTTTACAGTACAAACAGTTCTTGCAGGAAAATTGTGTAACATGCTCCAGTAATCTAAAAATGGGAAGTTGCTTGAAGAATTTGGAAAGGCGCACCGGGAACTGAATCTGAAGAAGACACATTTTGTACAAATGTATGATGACAAGACGCTTAACTTTAATATTAGTGTAATAGGTCATGGCCTATATTCTTAATAAAACATTTTACAAAATATTATCGTATACTTGATACAGATTGTCAGTTTATATTCATGCAATTGCGCATTCTTTACTAGCTCAAATAGACATTCAACCTTTATCCTACAAATATACAAGGCAGCATCCTATCTCACTTTGTGTACCTGAATGGTACATGCACAGCCATCTCACTTCAGGCTTTGGCACTTAGATGGATTTTGGGAATCCATTTCACCTTGCACGTGGTGTGGGAGAGAAGGGCCCTCCCATGTTTTAGCCCAACAGCTTACTGGTTAGGGGGGACTTGTCCTGGGAACAGGGGACCTAGTTTCTAGGATCCAAGCAATTAGAGGGGTTTAAAGCTGTATCTTCTCATTCTCAGCAAAACATTTTAACAATCAGGACACAGGCTAGGCATTACCCAGCCCTCCTCTTGAAGTTGATCCCTACCCCTTGAGCAAGTCAGAGGGTTTATGCCTCAATGAGATGGATGAAGCTTTGATGGGAGGAGGTCCTCAGTGCTAATTTAGGCCCTTGCTTCCAATGAGGCAGAAACTTAGATTTCATAGACATTAGGGGCTGGAAGGGACCTTGCGAGATCATCGAGTCCAGCCCCTCTGCCACTGGCAGGAAGTCTGCGGGGATCCCAGTGAGATAAACATCCAGTTGCCTTTTGAATGAGTCCAGAGTAGGTGCTTGCTCCACCTCCAGGGGGAGTCTGTTCCTGACCCTGGACACTAGGACTGTGAAGAAGTTTTTCCTTATGTTCAATCTGAACTGGCCTTCTAGGAGTTTGCGGCTGTTGGACCTCGTTATTCCTCAGGGAGCTCTGGTGAACAACTGTTCTCCCAGATACTGATGCACTCCCCTTATGTACTTATAGGCTGCAGTGCTCTCCACCCATTTTATCCAACGAACATTACTCACACAGCATAATAATTCAGTTTCAAGGGGGAGCTTGAAGGGCTTGGAAAATGCCTAAGCTATGCCCTGGGGTTTGGGTTGTAGCCGTGTTGGTCTAAGGACATAGGCAGACAAGGTTCCTTGGGTGAATTTGATATCTTTTATTAGGCCAACCCAAATGGTTGGAGAATAGTTATTAAGCAAGCTTTCGGGTTCAAAAACCCTTCGTCAGGCTAAGGAAGATTCAGCAGCTATGCCCTGGTTGTTCAAGCTTTTTGGGAAGTGGGAGAGGCAGGTTCAAATCCTCTTGCGTGCATACTTAGGCAAAGGCATGGTATCACATACCTGCCCAGCCATAGCAAGGTCTTAATGAACATGCTCAGTAGCTGTGTCACTGCTGGCATACCTAGAGTTGAATCTCAGACTGTGTCTAGGTGCCAAACACTATGAGTCCATGGCTGCACAACTGCCACTTAGGTATGTAAAGTGAAATAGGACTTAGCCCATAGTGTCCCTGTGGGCCTAGAAATGAACATGTAGATCACAAATATGATGCATTCAATGAAACAGGTAATGCAACTTAGCTGTTGGTATGTGCCATGTAGTAATAAGACATACAACATTCACACCAACTATAAAGGTGAGTAGTTTCTGGGAAGAATGAAATCAGTGACTTGGCCAAAGGTCTCTTGGCCAAGACTTGCTGTTAATGGCTATAGGTTCTTTGTTTCAGGTTTGGCAAAATACGGGGCACAAACACTGTTAACTCTAGTCACTAGTTAGAAGATTTTAATTGGTTATGTACCTAGTGCGTAGAAGCCTCTTGACAGATTAAAGATATTAAAAGAGACTCTAAAGAAGATTAGATTTGAACACACACAAAAGCAGCATACTTTTTGCAAGGTTAGCTTTAATAACAGCTGCTTTGCACTGGAGTTTTCTCAAGACTAGATACTGAGCAGTGTAAACTGTCAGATCCATTGAAGTCAAATGGAAATCTAACAATCTACACCTGCTGCGACTAGTCTTAACGGCATAGCCAGAAACACTAGCCTCACTATGGGAACCTTAAATGAGCAAAGCTGCCTAGTGAATACAGCGAAAATCATTTGGAAAATCATTTGATCTACTTGTCAGTCAGTCCATATGTTAAAAGCAAAGTGTGATAGTTTGGGGAATATGTCTTTCAGCTTATGAATAGCATTTGATTAAAACTCCCATTTAGTAGAAGAAACAGACTGTATCTGGGACTGAGACAAGGCTATCATAGAGTTACCACTCTGGACTGGTAGAACAATGGGGTAATGACCAGCAGAACTGGCTTATAATGACTGGGGCAGCACTTCCACAGGGAAGATCCAAAAGCAACCGCAAAAACAAGCCCATTTTTAGAGGAGTGCTTTTAGGAGAACTATCCTATTGCCAAGCCAGAAGACACAGATGCAGGAGTTGAAGGACAGAATGGGCTTTGTGTACTACCCAGTAGGACACCTGTCAAAACCAAAGCTCTTTGGAGCTCTGGAGGAAGTAGGAATAAGTGAATGCAGGAGCTTGCAGGGTTCAGGACTTGTTTCTAGGCCTACAGCCACTGGTCTCTGGAGTCTTATATCTCAATGACAATGACCCAGATATGGAATCTGTGCACTGAGATGGAGTTATCAGGGCTCTTGGAGACAACATCTGTCCAGACCCACCTACCTGAAGAGCTTATGGGGTCCAGAGTTATTATGAACACAGTCTGGTGACCATTTGCTTTCAGAGACTGAGGCAAGGCTGTAATACCCCATCATATTAGAAAACAGGTGTTTTGTTTAACTGGAAATGACACGTACTTTTTTAAAAATATGTTAACAACTAGCCGACTAATATTTTGAAGATGAATGAAGAAGCTGTCATGTTGTGCAAATGTATACATGGAGAATGATAATGATAATGAACACACAATCTATGAAATGTGCATTTCTTAAGTACATACAAGGCACATCCTGAAATACTTCACTGAGAAGGAGGTAAGAAAAACAAGCTACTGTTAAAGGGGAATTTCAGTCCTTTTCATTTGCAAATGTGACTTATTCAGGAACTTGATTCATATTGGCTAAGTATAATGTATAAGGAGAACATTGGGGTGACAAAATCTGTCCAGTTATGGTTACCAAATGAAGCTTCAGTGCAGCCCCTCATGTTTCTCTACTGCAGCTGCCATCACCATCTGAACTACTTGCAGGATCCTGAACCCATACTGGTGGATCTTCTTTCTACCCCTTCTGCTGACATTCCAGATGCCATCCTCCACACTAGCCTCTGAGTTGGCACAGAAACCCCATCTGTGTTAGACTGTGGAATACAATGGCAATCTTGTGCCATCATTTTTGTGGCTGCTGTCCTGCTTAGATGCTCCTTGTCCCTTCAAGAGAAGGAAGGAAGCAGTGTCTCTGTAGTTCTTTCTAAGCAGGGTCACATCTGCCTCGTTTCTCTTATGGCATGGGATGGGAGTGGTTCAGGGGCAAACATGCCCTTCTAACCATGGAGGGAGAGATACCAGCATGTCAGATCACCATTATATCTCTAGAGCCTATGTCAGCAGCCACACCCAAGACTGTAAAGTTCATCTGCCTTCTGCTTTGCATAGTTGCAGGTCATGGAGGGAGGGCACGAGATACAGCATGGACAAAGCAAATGCTGATGGTGAGCCCAGTTTCCTCTTCTGGTTACCTCTTCCCTAACAGTGCTCCTAGGATGAGTCCTTTCCTACTCATGTCCTAGGCTGAGGCTTCAGCAGACCTATCTAGATACAGACCAGGTAGTTGAGAGTAGAGTGGCGCATCCACATGAGCACGCACATGTGGTCTGTGACACTGCAGACCAACCCATTTGTAGTGCTGCAGACTGCATGTGCCACACATGCAAGTGTTCACTGTGCTACTTTTGCAGCATGCTGGGTTTTTTTACCTCAGGAGATCCTGGGGTCAAAAAAACCCGTGCCACAAAAAAGCAGGGCGGCGCAGTGTTCACCGCCTGAAACCAGGGCCTGGCCAGCCAGAGCCATACTCCAGCTGACTCTGCTCACCTGGATTGCCACTGCTGGAGCCCCAAGAGGCCCCCAGGACTCCAGGTAAGGCTGTTAGGGTCAGCCCAGGTGCTGACCCTAGCCTCCTCTATCCCACCTGGGGCAAATTGCCATGCGCCAGAGCATGCATGTAGGGGCATTGCCCAGGGACAACTAGCAGCGGCACATATGCTCAGGGGGATGCACCCACAGAATCTCTGGCAGGTCCATCTTGAACCCAGGCCTGAACCTTCCTTGAGAGACCCATAAGGAGCTCTCATAGGAAAAAGTAAAACAATAGGACCTTTTTGAGGACAGAGGAAGCACTAGCCTTTTGAAATGGTTTTGCAGAAATGTTGAGCCCCACTATTATTTGTATCTGGAGCAGAGGGCTGAATTCTGAAAGGAGAAATAAATGAATGGGACTAGAGATTGATTCTCACTTCACCTGTTGAATGAAGCATGATATATTATTCTGAGCACCGGGATCCTTGGTTATGAAGTGCAGAGTGGCAAAAAAGACCTGGCTACAGACCTGTATCAGTTCCTCTGGGTGTACAAGCACAAGTACTCTTGTACATACATTCACAGAAAAGAAGTAGAACTAGCTTAAGGGAGGAGTGTTATATGTCTGAATCAGAGCTAGAGGATCAAATATATCATGGATAGATTTGGTAGCACCACCTATTTAGGTTGCCTAATGCTTCCTAACTGCCAAACTTGATCATTTGGGCTGAACTCTTCCATACCAGGTGTCTGCCACAGGCTGAAATTTCTTGTGCAAAAATTAAAAAAACAACTCTATCCCATTCTTAATCTTGGGCAACCCAAGGATATATGACATTAAAAGAATTGCTCAGGAGCTACTCTGGATGACAGCAAGACAACCCCTTCTCCACCCAGTTTCTGATGACAGAATTGGGAGCAAAGAGAGGGGTTCCATCTGAAACATTCAGAGAAGGGTCACTCGTATGGTTAGGGGCTTATAGGAAAAGCCGTATAAGGAGAGACTAAGGGACCTGGATCTCTTCAGCCTCCGCAAGAGAAGGCTGAGAAGTGATCTTGTGGCAGCCTACAAATTCATTAGGGGGGATGTAGCAAGGGATCGGAGATGCTCTGTTCACCAGGGTGCCTCTTGGGGTAACAAGGAGCAACGTTCACAAATTGACAGAGAGCAGATTTAGGCTAGATATCAGGAAAAACTTCTTCACGGTAAGGGTGACCAAAATTTGTAATGGGCTTCTGAGGGAGGTGGTGCTCTCCTCTACCTTGGGGGTCTCTAAGAGAAGGCTGGATAGGCATCTGGCTGGTGTCATCTGACCCCAGCACTCTTTCCTGCTTAGGCAGGGGGTCGGACTTGATGATCTGTTGAGGTCCCTTCCGACCCTAACATCTATAAATCTTACTAGGAGAGGTTAAGTAGACTTAGTCTAGTTTCCATCTCACCAAGCCCCAGACAGTTCCTCCAGTTTGCATATGGATAACAAGGCTTTGGTTTTTTTTAACAAATTCAATCATTCCCATATGATCTGATAAGAGCTTCTAGAGTCTTTTCCATGATCATGGTATTATTAATACTGGCTGTAAAGAAGAAGGAAAATTCATTTATCTCTTTCTGAACATTTTCTTTTTGATTAAGGATTTTTCTAGACAAGAAGTCAAAGCACAGTGATGCAATTTCTAGACTATCTTTGAATCATCATGACTGACTGACAGCAACCGGAAAGTCATTCACAAGTCTGGTCTGTGGATGAATACAATCAGAGACAAGGTCTCATCTTAGAAGAATGTTAACAGGAGATACAGATGACCCTAAAGGAAAATAAATAGTATCACAGACAAAAATTCAATTCTTATTGGAGCCTATTAGGAATGCTGATCTCATTCAGACATGCTTTCCTACTTACTTTAAATTTCATACATAGCTGCATACTGCTTTTGAGTTCCCACCACTGCACAGTGATTCCTTTGATAAAAATTACATGCAGGTCCAGTTTGTGAGTCTCCAAAATAATTAGTGAGTGGGGGCACTATCCTGGTGCCAGTGTAGTTTGCTGTCATGCTGCAAGCAGGCCAAAGTGCCAATTTTAGACGATCTTTAGTCTTAGTTACTTGGAGAAAAGAGACTTTCAGGTAAGCAAAAAATCTTTCTTACTTTGTTGCATAGAGAAAATTGGGATATAGCAAGATATTTCTATTGGTTGTTTTGGTGTATTGATATGGAGAATGCAAAACCCTTGATAAACAAGAGTACCAGTTCTATGAGGTACAGATTGTTCTGTGCTTCAACTGACTTATCCACTTGAAAGCACTGATCACCTCAGATGGCCAAGGCCTAAGACGCATAAATTTCTTTCACCTGGAAAAGTTTGGGAAGACTATACCTTCATCGGATATTAGGCAAATTAGGTGAACTGCTGATCTGACACAATGTTTCCTCCTTTGTTTGGGACCAATTAACCTACATCCAACCTGAGGCCTGATACAGAGATGAGATATGAATGCTCCTTTCATCTCAGTGCTCGGTTCTCATGTTCTCCTCCTCATTCCTGTGCTTTGAGGCTGATTAAGCTCTTCAGACAGTCTCAGTATAGTGCACCTTGTGCATGCCCTCAGCCTTCCAGTTCTTAGTTCTGTACACAGGTAGGTTAGACTTCCCTAAATACTAGCCCCTGTTGGAGACAGAGAGAGGTTCAGATGGCTCTAGAGAGACAGGACCCACTAGATGCCAGCACATGTGCAGGGGATGAAGAGGGGGACTTAGACTCAACCAGAATGGCTCTGAGCATCCTTCCAGCTCATCTGGGAGTAGAGAGGAGTTCAGACAACCCAAAAGGGACACAGCTTCCCAGATTCTAGTGCATGGTAGAGGAAATTGTGGGGCTGACCCCATATCCCCTGCAAGCCATCCCATATCACCTCTTCTAATGTTCCACTCCTCCCTTAATCCCCACCCTGGCCTGAGCCTTCAAACCCTTTTTGTTTCCAGTGACCCCATTCCCCTCACCACTGCCACATACTCCACTCTTCTCCATACCTCTCACTCCTCTCCTTTTATCCCCCTCCCAAGAAGCATAATTTATTTTTTTTGCAAAGCACTATTTGAATGCCTTCTGAATTTCCTCTTGTTCTCAGATTATAGTTCCTCAAAATAAACAACATTTTTGACAGAAAGATTATAGTCAATTTTTTTCCTCCCTCCAGATTTCTACCAAGAGGTGGATTTAAACTGACATTGGATGGGCATAGGTCATCTTCAATAGCTACTTTAAATCACCTTGAGTTACCCAGCTCATGTGAAATCTGGCAGGCTACAAGCCCTTTATGCTACTTTGTCTAAGCATGGACAACATAATCTGTTTAGCCCATACTCCTATTGAAAGCCAAACTTTTTTTAAATTCCATTTTCAACATTCTTTTCTGAAAGGGAATGAGGGCACTATAATCTACTTGTGGTAATGATCAAACAATTGCAATGTTTCGGGCACAATAACAACCATGTTTTGGTCCCCTGGTGTGTGTGGAGAAATCTTGGTAGAATGTCAGCCTTAAGAAAAGCTGCTTCACTCACTTTGCCAGGAGAATAGGTGTTGGGAACCCCCCGACCCTGCTATCCCCACATTCGGAACACTAACCTTACCATGAAGCCCCATGGGCACGCCACATAGGCAGGGGGATTGTAAACAGAAAGGGGTTCTCAGCCTTACATGCAAGCTCTGCTTATCTAACAAAACCCTCAAGTCATATTCAGAATCACTACTTTTCAGTATATAGCTCCCTATTCTTAAAATATAGCCTGCCTTCCTCGTCCTAGAAGTATGACTTCATGGCTGGCCATGGGACACCATGCTTGTTAGCCTTTGGCTTAAACTATCTAGAAGGTTTTGTATCAGTAACCTGTTTCCTTTATGGTTTACCACTTCCCCAAGCCTTAGGTCATCAACAGACTCTATTGGTTATGCTTTTAAATTGAACAAAACCCTGAAGTACCTTCTTAGGACTTTACTAGGAACACACCTACTTTATGACAATTCTCTATTTACAATTACATTTTGAAAGTTTTTAATCTGTTTGATGTGCACCATATTGATTAAGAAATGTAAATGAGACACAATCAAAGTGTCCTCTGGTACCAAGTCAATTACATAATGCTAATCTAAGTATTGCATCAGCACTATTATTTTATCAAACATGTAATTCGATAACCAAGGTAGTTTGATGGATCTGTTTTCTCATTACTTTTTAAAAAAATCAATTAAGTCCTGTATCAACTGTTCTGTTATTTTGTCTAGAATGGATATCAGACTGACAGCCTCTAATTATCTGGGTGGTCCTGTTTACCTTTGTAAAATATTGACACACAAGTTTTCTTTCTGTTCCCTAGAACTTCTTTGCTGTGTTCCACAACTTACTGAATTAACATTAACAGCCTTGAAAGCTCTTCACACAGTGCTTTTAAGATTCTTGGGTGGAAGTTATTTGAACGTACTGATTTGAAAATGTCTAGCTTTAGCAGCTGTTTAACGTCCTCTTGAGTTACTGCTGGAATGGAAAGTGTTTCTTCTTCCTGTGATATGATGAAATCTGGCTCTTTCCTTGAGTACAGAGCAGAAAATTTAACACTTTTCCACATTATTAGTGATATTTGCATGGACCAGTACCATCATTAAGACTCTTTAGTGTGCCCCTCCTAAAAGCATCACTACTTACTACTAAGGCAGCAAGGGAGATGCATGATGCAACCTTCTCTGCTGCATAATTGTCATTTATAGCATTGACTCAAAGAAGTTATTCCACATGAGATATTCCATCAGATAGGGTGATGAGGTATCCTGAAATGTTGTCTGGCAGCAATAAAAAGCAGTCACTGTATTTGTTAAAGGGGCAGAGTCAGCTTGAAAGCTAGTTTCACACTTTCCTACAGGTCTCCCAAATAATTTTTCTTAGCTTATTTATATAGATCTGTTTTTCTCTCTGTTTGCTGTGTAACATATGCAAACAAATGGTGAAACCGACTTCATGGAAAACAGTACAATTGGCAGTAGACAAAGTGTTGTAAAATTCGCAATATAATCTAATTGAGAAATATTTCAGTTTTATAGTCAAACAGCCTGTAATATTTTTGACAGAAATATGTCTTAGTTGACTTCGTTCCTTTAGTTTAAAAAAGTTAGATTTATGGATATACAAAAATGGTATTGTATTTCCCAGAACTTTCTCCTAATTCTTAAAGCAAACTTCTTCTACTAGGAGATTCTGGAACAGATTTTCAACAAGTGAGGGCAAAAAAACAACTAACTGATTTGAATGTGTTTGGTGAATGTACCAATGTGATTGTGGCAAGGTCCGGCTCAATGATCCAGGAGGTCTCTTGTAGTCCTATGTTCCTCTTACCCCCTCCTTTTTTATCAGAAAATGAAATAAACTTCATACCAAGTGTTTAAACAATGTATTTCTATAATTTCTGTGAATAAGATCAATTTTCAGTTTGATTGCTATATAGCCCTGTGTAAAGGTTATTTGTATTTTATGACTCCTACAAATTCAAGGAGCCACATGATATTCATCCCAATGGACCTCACTTAGTAAGTATGTATGTCACTACAGTGAGGTGGGAACTATCTCAGTAATGCTACATGTTTTTTTTTCTTGGGGTAAGACTAGACTGAAGTGGTAAATTATGCATTTTGCTTGTTTTGCAGGTGATAACGTGTGTGGTCATCCTGATCTCTGCTGGAAGTGAGTTCCACATTCACACTCTACTTGCAAAAAATTCTGTCTCCACACATGCACTTCACTCTTGCTGTTGGCAGATCCATATATATAGTGCGTGTCATGATATAAATGTTGCCATGGTTATAATTCCTGTTTAGTAAATAGTATGAAATAAAACCACATCTGATGGCAATAATGCAATTTACACTGATCCCAAGGTACTTTTAAAATCATTTCCCTCCCTTTACATTTCTTGAAAATCTTGGTAATGAGTAACCATAGGTTGCAACTTCACATATAAGATGCCAGTATTGGAAACGCCATTTCTTTCAGAAATCACTCTGCCTTAGTAAATACTAGTTTTTCATTTCTATAGCATACATCACAGGCAATACAAGCCACCAGACAGGAGGATCTCTCTCTTCCCTTTCAGTTGCTGAGGTAGCTGCCACACACGGGTACCAGATGGCTATCATCACTACACCATCAAATGTTGGAGAGGAAAGCTGGGATTTCCTTGGGTCTGAGAACAGTTTTAGGAATAAGATTTTCCAGATACACAAATTAGTTCAGGGTAGATCCTGTTTCCCTGGTGATGGATGCCACTGGCAGGGTGGAGCTCAGAAAGGATTGGATTTACACACAGAGTTAATCTTCCACCCTTGCCAGCCTCACTCTTACCTTCTTCCTCTCTTTTCACTTCTGATGCCTCTTCTTTGGTATTTTCATTTACCTTTTTAAAATCAAAAGGCCAAACAAGGCTTGAAAAACCTGCTCACCTGTAGCCAGTTGGAAGGAACGTGTCCATAACTGCTGCAGACTTCTGTTTTCAAAATTAAGTACTTGTTTGCACAGATAACCTTCCAGCTGGGAACAGGGTGCAAGCTAGTGCAGTGCTGTCTGTCCAAGTTTGCACACTGGGAGCTTTAACGTTTGTGCTATTGCTCAGAGCTGTCAAGGTGCAGCAGAGTGAAACCTGACCGGCCTCTTGTCAGATTGGGCTGCTGCTCTTCAGGATCACATGCTCAACACTAAAATCATAAAGAATCAGGTTAGTCGGGAGCTGCCAGTTTGGGCAAAGTTCTGAGTGGAAGGCTGTCCTGGAGCTGCTGACTGGGTAGAGCCCCATGGAGAAATGCTTTCCCACTTTCTCAGACTGTGGGGACCAGTAGACTACCATAGACCCTTCCAACCATGTCACACATAAAGCTACAAGCTTACTTCTATGGCCCCAGTTCCTTCAGTCAGTGGGGCATGGGCCCACAACCAGTTTACCACAAATCAGACCCTGAGTAACTGTCCACATTCTGCTCTTACCCTGAAAAAAACCCCACAAACTAAATGTGCAATGGCTTATCTATCTTTGCCTAGCAGGTAGGGTATCACTGGGTAGCTTTCATTTACCACAGGGATAAAAACATACATATCAGCAATTGTTGCAGAGCAGATTACATGTGTTAAAGCCCTGTCCCCTTTGCCTCACATTTTGTATATGTACCTATGCCTTTGGTTCTCATTTAAAAATGGTTTCTAATCCCTGTGTTTGTGAAAGAGAAGTTACTATGACAAAGGTGTAACTGATGCATTTATGTCTGTCTGAGTCTGCAGGCATTCTGAAATAATAGCTCTAAGGTATAAATTGCCCTCTGCCTGAGATCTACTCCTGAAAAACCTCATCATTGCCTGCATTCCAGCAGAGGATTGTGCATGACAAATACAGTGAATTCAGGCCAGAGCATACAAGCAGACAGATGCAGCTGTTGAGGTAAGTACTGGGAAACTGCCTGTCCTCCAGGGCACTGACAGATGTGCAGCCCCCCGCTGTAACTCATGAGATACACCATGAGTTACAGGAGGGGTTTTCAACTTTTTTTAAGAACTATACCTCTTCTGGTGGTGGCGGCTGGATGCTTAGTGGGGGGAGGGAAGGAAGCTTGCATGCAGCGGTGGCATGGGGTGGCAGATGCTGGTGGTAGCTGCTGCGTGCGAGCTCCATCTCATCCCTCCCCCAACATTCGGCCAACCTGGCGGTGCCTGTGTGGCCTACAGAGGGGTGCTGCTGCCCTCACCCCCCCTGGCCCTGCTCCTGGGAGGCGGTGTGCACGGGGTGGTGAGTGGTGGCGCTCCATCCCTGCCTGCCTGTGTGTACCCCATAGGACCATTCCAAGTACTCCCCTGAGTTACAGCGTCTCCCCCACCGACCCAACGGAAATTGCTGTTGAGTCCAAGGTGTTGGAGGAGAGAGTTCCTATTTGGAGTGGCTGTGTGTCAGGAGCTGCTGTACCCTAGCTCTGCCCCCTGCCTCCCAGCTCTAGTGCTGTCTTCAGAATAGGAGGTGGGGAAGGTAGGGGAGAGAGCTCAGTCTGGGGTTTGCCCAGCATGCACTTGAGGGTGGGGCAGGTGGATTGGAGACCCCATCCCCCACACCTTGGACTGATGGGACACATCCTCTTGTCACCCCTGAAGTTCTCAATGGAAGGAGAGCCCAAAACACTGCTTTGACTTCTCTAGGAAGGGAGGAGGACCTTACATTACTACTATTACTACTATGCTATATGTGGAAATGAGGCAGCACTATGTCATAGTGTGGGTAGAGCCCAGACTGCCTTAATCCAGGTCTGGGAAGAAAAACAGAAATGGAGAGAACTCGCCTTCCCTCCATTAGTAGGACTTCATAATTCAGATGATGCTGACTAGTCACACACTGATAGGAAACAAACAGGAAGAATTGGAAGTCCTCACAGTTACAGAACTATGATGCAATTAGAATAACAGAGACTTGGTGGGAGCTCGCATGACTGGAGCACTGTCATGGATGGGTACAAACTGTTCAGGAAGGACAGACAGGGGAGAAAAGGAGAAGGAGTTGCATTTTATGTAAAAGAGCTATATGATTGCTCAGAGCTTCAGCATGAAATTGGAGATAGGCCTGTTGAAGATAGGCCTGTTAGGGTCAAAGGGGAGAGCAACAAGGGTGATGTTGTGGTGGGTGTCTGCTATCGACCACCAGACAAGGAGGATGAAGTGGATGAGTCTTTCTTCCAACAACTAGCAGAAGTTTCCAGATTACAGGTCCTGATTCTCATGGGGATCTTCAGTCACCCTGACATTTGTTGGGACGGCAATACAGCAATGCACGGGCAATAAAGCAATGCAGAGAAAATCCAAGAAGTTTTTTGAGAGTGTTGGGGACAATTTCCTGGTGCAAGTGCTGGAAACACCAACTAGGGGCCTTTCTCTTTTTGACCTGCTGCTCACAAACATGGGAGAATTGGTGAGTAACGTAGAAGTGGATGGCAATTTGGGCAGCAATGACTGTGAGATGATTGAGTTTAGGATCCTGAGGAAAGGAAGAAGGAGAAGAGCAGAGGACTTCTTCAGAAAAGCAGACTTCGACTCACTCAGGGAACTTATGGACAGGATCCCCTGGGGCCAGTCTGAGGGGGAAAGGAGTCCAGGAGAGCTGGTTGTATTTTAAAGAAACCTTATAGGGGGTGCAGGAATGAACCACCCCAATGCACGGGAAGTCCAGTAAGTGTGGCAGAAGACCAACTTGGCTTAGCAGAGAACTGTTCAGTGAGCTACAACACGAAAAGGAAGCTTGCAAGAAATGGCAACTTGGACAAATGAATAGGGCAGAGTATAAGAGTATTGCTTGGGCATGCAGGGATGAAATCAGGGAGCCCAAAGCGCAACTGGAGTTGTAACTATCAAGGGACGTGAAGGGTAACAAAAAGGGTTTCTACAAGTTTGTCAGCAACAAAAGGAAGATTAGGGAAAGTGTGAGTCCTTTACAGAATGAGGGAGGCAACCTAGTGACAGAGGATGCAGAAAAGACTGAAGTACTCAATGCCTCTTTCACTTCAGTCTTCACTGGCAAGGTCAGCTCCCAGACTACTGCACCTGGCAGCAGAGTTTGGGGAGGAGGGGAGCAGCCAACAGTGGCAAAAGAACAGGTTAGAAAGTATTTAGAAAAACTGGATGTGTACAAGTCCATGGGGCCAGGCACGATGCACCCAAGGGTGGTGAGGGAGTTGATTGATGTGATTGCAGGACCACTTGCCATTACTTTTGCAAAATAGCAATTGGGAGGGATCCAGGACAATTAGAAAAGGGCAAACATGGTACCCATCTTTAAGAAAGGGAAGAAGGAGGATCTGGGGAAGTACAGACCAGTTAGCCTCACCTCAGTCCATGGAAAAATCATGGAGCAAGTCCTCAAGAAATCCCATTTCTAAGCACTCGGAGAAGAAGGTGATTAGGAACAGTCAGAATGGTTTCATCAAGGGCAAGTCATGCCTGACCAACCTAATTGCCTTCTATGATGAGATGAATGGCTTGCGTGCTGGGAGAGCAGTGGATGTGATATACCTTGACTTTAACAAGGGTTTTGATATGGTATCCCACAACATTCTCACCAGCAAGCTAAGGAAGTATGGGTTAAATGAATGGACTGTAAGGTGGATAGAAAACTGCCTGGATCGTCAGGCTCAAAGGGTAGTAATCGATGACTCAATGGGCGTGTGACATTGCTACAGCACTATGCTTAGTACTTCCTTTTGGAAGTACAGCACAGTATGAGCAGTTACTGCACTGTGCGAGGCCAGATCTGAAGTACTGTCTGGTTTGGCCCCCCCCACCACAGAAAGGATGTGGACAAATTGGAGAGAGTCCAGCAGAGGGCAATGAAAATGGCTCAGGGGCCAGGGACATGACCTTTGAGGAGAGGCTGAGGGAACTGGTCTTATTTAGTCTGGAGAAGAGAAGACTGAGAGGGGATTTAAGAGCAACCTTCAACTCCCTTAAGGGTGAGTCCAAAAAGGATGGAGCTAAACTGTTCTCAGCGGTGGCAGATGACAGAAGAAGCAGCAATGGTTGTCTCAAGTTGTAGCAAGCTAAGTTTAGGTTAGATATTAGAAAAAACTTTTTTCACAAGAAGGGTAGTAAAGCACTGGAACAGATTACCCAGAGAAGCTGTGGACTCTCCATCCTTAGAGGTATTTAAGACCAGGCTAGACAAAGCCTTGGCTGGAATAACATAATAGGGGATGATTCTGCTTTGAGGAGGGGGCTGGCCTAGAGGGCCTCCTGAGGTCCCTTCCAACCCTAATTTTCTATGAAATATATGACCACTTTCCCCTGAAAAGTCCATGGACAGCAGAGTCATAGCTCCTCACCTCTTCTGTCCTTTCCAACAGCTAGGGAAAGCCTGAGCTCTTGCATGGGCATAGCTACATAACCCCATTCTTTTATTCTCTCCCCATATTCTCTATTTGGCTACCAGATGTACCCTCTGGGTATGAGGTGTTTGATAAAGTTTCCATGGTCCTGTAGGGGAGGATGTATGGTTTGCAGACCTGAGAGGCTGGTGGTGCAAGTTAGTAAAGGGAAATGTTATGTGAAGAGAAATGTGGGGCAGAGGTTATGACAGGTGAAAAAAAACAATATTGTATCAGGGTGTGAATGTGGTTAAGTACCAGAACACCCAAGCCAATCTATAGGGAATTATTTACCATGATAAGAAAGACTGGAGTGTACCAGGAAGTGAAAAAATGCTAGACTCCCTTAGAGATATAGGTAAGTTCCATATAACTCAGGAAAACTGACCATTCCAAGCAGATACAAAATCCAGATGTTCACTCCCTTCATGTTGCAGGGAAGATGCAGCAGCCCAGTGCATTCCACTTTGCCTAGCAGGTTTAGTATTTGTGCTGGAGTTTTGAATAAGCTGTTCAAGCCATAAACCAAATCTCAATGTCAGGTGCTTCTCCATCTGCCAAATTTCCACTGACTTCAAGTGGCAGACTGCCTAGGGAGTGAGCAAGGGACCTAGAGATATAACCATAAAGTGAAACAATCTATTACAGTAATTCTCAACCAGGGTGCTGCATCACCTTGGGGTGGGGTCTTAGCGTGCATACATCATTCATAAGAAAAACCCAGAGATTTCAAAGAGGAATCCACAGTGTTAAAAAATTCTAACCTTTCACGAATTTTCTGAGTTCTTTATCATAGCAGATTGCTCTATTATTTTTCTGCAGTCAAAAAACAAATTAAAACTAAGAGCTGGTATTTTCCCAGGGCTGCCTTGAGTCTAAAACGGCTGAGAACCACTGGTCTATTACCTCCTCTCATGATGTCTCCTCCAGTGCAGAATTATTCCCAAATATTATTTTCTACTTTTAATTCAGCATAGCAGACTGACATGAGGGGCTCTGAGTATCTGTTGCATTGCATACAGCTCAGAAAGGGGGATGTTGAAGAAAGCTCAGTCTCAAAGGGTGAAGTCATATGTTACTCTTAGAGCAAGGGTGAGCAAAATATAGCCTGCCAATTGATCCTATCCAGGCTGCCAGCCACTGCTGGCAGCCTGAGGAGGGAGGGCTGTACCCTGTGCTGCTCTGTTCTGCTGTAGACAGGGCTAGGCTTGTGCGCAGGCTCCTCTGCCTCCCCCTCCCTCAATCCAGTTTCCTATTGGTGTTGGGGCTATGCACTCCTGGCACTGTGGCTGCCAACAGCCAGGTCCACATGGGATGGGGCATGATACAGCATGCCAAGTAGCAGTCCTGCCCACCACAACGAGTCACTGCTGTTGCAGTGATACTAGGTAAGTCCACACTGGCTGCTTGTGGGGGCTCGATCCAAGGCAGCCGCCCCTGACTTTCTCAGTGTAGTGCAGCAGCAGTGACAAATTGCGGCAGGCAGGAAGGACAGCTACTCAGTGGGCACATCTACGCATTCATTAATGCGCTGTAGGTACTGCACATTTAATACTTGCTTAATACAGTACTAACTAAATGTGCAGTAACTAGAGTAACTAGTGCCAGTACATGTTTTTTTCATGGCATTTACTGTGCATTAGCTTAATAGCACTGCACAATAGGCTATTAGCACTGTTTTTAACCGCCATGCTACTGTGCAGTGTTATTAGGCTAATGCACAGTAAGTGTCTTGTGTAGATGTGCCCAGTGTACTGCATCATGGCCCATCCCATGTGAGTGCCCCACACCCCCCTCCCCAGCCCTCAACAGTTCACCAAAACTCGTTAAGTGGTCCTCCAGCCCAAATAATTGCCCACCCCTAATGTAGAGCATACTAAGGTCACTTAAAATACCAACCTCTACATGTTAAAGTTTGTTAACTCATGCTAAGTGCCATCTGAGCACCTCAAAGTTACGCCACTTCAGGCAAGAGTTAACTCTGGACCATGCTACCTAGTTTGTATTAGGGTAATTTCAGTCTGCTCTATGGAGATAGAACAAGCAATTTGCAGTCCTCCAGCATCCCAGGATGCACTGCTCCAGCTTCTGCTGCACCCCGAGCAGGGATAGAGTGGGGATAGTGTCGTGGCTCACACCCTTTGCTTACCAGCCCTCTAGTGGCCGGTTGAACGGTTCAGACAAGAAATGGTATTAACGCTTAATGTGTGACTGCTCACAGCACATTCTAACTGTAACACTGCTTCACACTTTATGGTGTCAGTATGGTCTAAGTGTGATGTATAACTTCACCCAACGTGATACCTTTAACGTAGATCACTTTTGGAGAAACAATGCCTTGGGCTCAGGTCCCGAGTACTGTAGGGAAGACGCAAACGTCTTTTCTGTTATCTGTCTGAAAATCAATTCTCTACATCCTAAAAATAAAAGGATAAGGGGCAGTCAGTCACATGATGTATGAAATGTCATTTTGGCTTACATTTTCAGATGGAACAAGACCTAACCATCCTTTTGGGGGTGAGTGTTTTCTGCCCATGAGTTGTGAGTAGAAATGTGGGTATTTCGTGCCTCTGGTTTGTACCTACAACCAGGTAGTTGCAGGCTCAAATGACCTTATTTGTGGTGAAAAATGGCGTGGACACAAATTGCCCATGTAAATGGAGGCCATCCACTAGAAATGTTTCATCTAGTATAAGCCAAGGAAGAGTGATTCAATATAGGTCTTGACTAGATTTGTTTTCAGCCTGATTGGCGCTTTATTCTGCAGGAAATGTTTGTAATGGTCTTTGAACACTGTTACATATTTCTTTATGAAAAGGAAGGTGTAAAACCTGAAATGGATTTCTAGAAAAATTTTAATTCCAACTCATATTCAAACTCATTTATCAATTCTCCATTTGCAGCAAAAGGGCATTATTTTCTAAATCGCAGAAATAGGAATAGGCTCTTTTGTCTAAGCTTATCAGGGAAATTAATTTGAAAAAAAAGCCATTTCAGGTGTAAGTGCTGCTTAATCCAGATACAGCTCCCCAACGCTTTGATATACTTTATTTCTCACTGGTCCCACCACCTTCCATGTCTGCTGGGTCACTGCTTGTTTTGACCAGTTTCCAAAAAAGTGACCCTGTGACAAACTGCAGGAGTACTGGCTGGTCAGCCTTAGCTCAGCTTTCCCCTTCCTTTGCAGATGCTTTGGCTGGGCCTGGCAAAAGGGAGGGAGCAGAGCGGGGGGTGGGGTGCTCTAGATGTAAGGCTTTACATCTATGAATCATAGGGATGGGGTGAAGTTCCAGTGTGGACTGTCCTCCTCTTAAGCTATTTTCTGTTGTAAACACTGCTCTCTAACCATCAAAAATAAGTGTTGATTAAGAAACTCTTTGGGGTGGAGGAGAAGGAAAAGAAGTCTTCTTGCTATGGAACCATTCCATTAACATACATCACTCATAGTGTCATGGAAAAAGCACTTTTAGATACTGTATATTTAGAAAAATTCCTACAGCTGTAACATTTTATTAGTTGTATTTGTACAATTGGTTCTCTCCTACACTCCCTTTTAATGATTTTTTTTTTGCTTATCAGTTACTTTCTCTTATTCCTCTGCTACAGGTGAATAGCAAGGCAGGCAGATGACTTCTGTTGCTGACATCAGCCGCTTGAAGGTTGTACACCCTTCAGATGCACAGCGTTTCCTGCCAAGAATGAATATGCTGCTTACCAAAAGCACAGCAGTAGGGTGGGGTATATTGCAAGGGAGCCTAAAATGATGATGTAGTTTAGGGGGAGGAAGCTAGAGATTACAGAATAGAAACTTCTGCTAGTGAGGAGTAAATATGGTCAGAAAAGCACAAGAAGCTAGTCTGGTTAGTTTAGCTAAATATTTCCACACAGACTGACGTTAGACTAAATAGCATATTTGACTAGACTAGACACTATTTGAGTTTCAGGTCAAAGATCTCTTTTTAGCAGAGATGTTCCCTGGCTCATCTTATTGCTTCCTTTACACAGAACATGCTGAAAAGTTTACATACTGGTATTACTGGTATTCCAGTATAAGGAATAGCTGAGTTTGAGAGAGAGAGAGAGAGAGAGAGAGAGAGAGAGAGAGAAGTCATGAACTGGACTAATAAGTTGCAAACTTTCACTGATTATACCATCACGTGTGGCAGGAAATATGGCTGACCAGAATAAGTATTTGACCATTATATTATCCAAAATAAAATTTGCTTGCTTACAGTTAACATCCTCAAAGGCAGAATAAGTAGCAAGGGAAGAAAAAAAAATGTATAAATTATTGGTATTGGTGGAATTGTTTTCCATACAGATGCCAATAAAGCAAAAATATTTTCTCTGTTTTAGAACAGGATTTCTAACACTCACTTTAACAAACATAGAAATAAAGTTATTTTGGCTCTGTGTTAATATTTGAAAGCTCACATCTTTGAAAAAGATCAAAACAAATCTAAAGTGAAGTTAATTCCAGTCTCTGTTACTGGATGGAAAACTTCTGCAAATATTAAATGAATATACTAAAAAAGCTGATAAAAAGTGAGATTGAGATGCATGACTAAACTGAGTCAGTTCAGACACCACTTCAGATGTATACACATTTAAAGATTATGTTGCACATTTTCACTTTGCTTTCATGTAACAGTGATGATCTTCTCACACTAGTGAGCTAGATTAACCCCACCAAGATAGCCTAAGAATACTAGGCTTATAAAGGAAAGAGTTATTCATTCTCATGATCCATTCTCAGTTATAAACTGAATGTATTCATAGCTGTGAGGGAATACATAGTATCAAAGATTCACATGACTGTGAATCTCTGGTATCTACAATACTCTCCAAAAGCCAATTTAACTCGGAATGACCCTGTGAGTCAAATACCAACCAACTGAAAGAATACAATGCTGCAAGGATGTCAGGGAAAATATGGCTCAAAAAGAGAAAGATAAAATATTCTGAATATTTCTGGAAGCTTTGAAAAATCAGGAAAACACATTTAGTATTCAGAGAATATTTTTTCCCCATGGTTTGTTACAGATTCTAATATCTGACTCAGGGTGATTTCTCGTTGGATCCATCCTGTAATTGAGTTAGAATAAAAAAGGCCTGCCATTTGACGAGGCTGATTTCTACTGCCTGTTTGTTTTTACTTTAATAGGGAGACTGCACTTCAGGAAAAAAAAAACCTGTTGGAAATACTTATCCAGAAGAATCTCTGGTTTGATTTAACAAAGCTTGCAGGACACAAAGCTTTTTATGTTCAGCTCTTTAAATGAATTATAAACAGCCATGTTCTTTAGAAGATAACAATCTGCACAAAATTCTTTTACAAATATTCACATATCCATTTTAAAATCCAAAAAGAGACATTCAGATGTGCTATTGGAGCTGAGAGGCATTGAACAATTTCTTAGAAACACTCTATTGCAATACAGATAGTCGTAAGAGGACCCCCAGGGGCCCCAAGAATACTCAAATTCTCTGTTTTCCTTGCATGAGAATGGCCACCTTCAATAATGTCCAGCCAGAAACTCACTAATTGTGGACTTAATGTTGCTACTGAAGGGTAATAATATTTGCAGTGCTTTCCAAAGCAGCAGTTTTCAAATCTGTTCACATCTTCTCATAGGTGCCTCTTTCCCAGTCCCATACTTCCCTTGTAGCAAGCATGAGGCTTAGTTAGATGAGGAATTAATATAAACCTTAAGGCTAGTTACAGACATTCAAAAAGCCTGAGGCAGAATCAATCTAAGTTGCACTGTTTTCTGTAAGAAGTATAGCTTAGATTGGTAGCAAACAGACCACGTATTTGCCCTTTGGTGTGGGGGGAGGGCAAATCTTAGACTGGGTTCCACCATTTTTAAACCAGTCTGCGTGTACTAAACTTCTGTTTTGGGCATAGACTTGTTTTGTGTGCCAAACTTCTGTTCTGTTAGGGGTATAGACTGGTTTCCAATCACTTATACCAGTACAAGCATAATGTCTGTACCTGGCCTAAGGGGACAAGATAAAAATAAACTTGGGTTAATGTTCTGATATAGCTACCAGATATTTCTGCCATTGCTCTTTGTATTAGTTGTGTTATCCTCTTGTTGAGATTAGCTCTCATTGTTTTAATCATTCAGGATGGGTTTCTTGTTCTATGAATTTTCTGTTTCCTCTAGTACTGCAGTCGTGGTTGAATTTATGTCAAAGATTGTCATGAAGTAGTTGTATAAGAGGTACAGGTGCTTTATTTTTTACAAAAGCCTTTGGACTTTTTCAGACTTGTGGATTGTGCTACAGCTAGAAGAATGTGTCACTGAACACAATCAAGGGCTAGGGAGTCATTACACATAAATTGGTTTAAGTGACCAGAAACTGGTTTAAACCTGTAACAGAACAGACGTTCAGTGCACATAAACCATTTTGAAAATGGCTGAAACCGGTTTGAGATAAACCTGGTTGAATGTAGTATATCAGATTGTCGCGGCGGGGTCCTTCAGGAGGGCCGTGATCTCCTCAAGGCCCTCTCTCCGCGCTAATTCGGCCCAAGGGCACCCTACATTCTCACCCACCACGTCTTTGCTCTTAAGGTAAATGTAATAGGGAGGCTGCCTTGCTTCTCCTCGGGCACGTAAACTCCTGGACCCCTTGTAGGTCTCCCCGTATGATGGGTGCTACTCAAGCACCCTAGCCTTGTGGGCTACGCGTGGCTCCTACCACCCCTGATACCACGCCCCAAGCCTCACTGATGTACCTGACATTGGTGTGTCCTTCTCTATATAGTCTGCCCCCTCTCTGGGGTCTTCTCTCACAAGTGTTGTCCCACTCAGGGACCCTTGTCCACTTTGGGACTCTATATTGAGCCTCCGATCTTTCAGGCCCGCCGCGCTGCTTCCCCTTCTCCTGGGACGCTGTGCTGCTATCCTCTTTCCCTGGGGACCACCGCAGCACCCTGTCCTTCTCCTGGGGCGCTGTGCTGCTAACCCCTTCCGTTTGGGTCCACTGCAGCACCCTGCCCCTGTCCTGGGTCTTTCTGCAGTGCTAGCCGGTTACCGGGCTCTCTACTCCTGTCCTGGGTTTCTCAACCGGGCCCCTCTCGGGCTCCTCAATATGGCCCCTCCCGGGCTCCTCAATATGGCCCCTCCCTGGGGCTAGGGTCTATGTACCCTGCAAGTGACGCCCTTGCTGGCGTCTGCTGCGCCCGTCCTGGGCTTCCTAATATGGCGCTCCCCCTCTTCGGGGCTCGCCGTGCCCACACTGGGCTTCCCAATAGTTCAATATGGCACTCCCCCTCTTCGGGGCTCGCCGTGCCCACACTGGGCTTCCCAATAGTTCAATATGGCGCTCCCCCTCTTTGGGGCTTGCCGTGCCCACACTGGGCTTCCCAATAGTTCAATATGGCACTCCCCCTCTCTCTGGGGCTGGAGTCCACGTGCCCCGCACACAACCCGGGGTCTATGTCCCCCGTCTGCAACCCACTGGTTGCGCCCGCAACCCACTGGTTGCGCTCCTCACCGCCAGTTGTGCCTTCACTGGCACACAAGCTGCGCCTTCACTGGCGCTGAGGTCCCCATACCACTGGGGTACCTATAAGGATACTGCGCCCTCTTGGCGCTAGACTGCGCCCTCACTGGCGCTGGGGCCCCACCCCTCTGGGGTCCCTATGAGGCCTCCTCCAACCCCTACAGCCTCACCCAAACCTCCGGTGTAATACACACACTAACCAAACAAAACACAAGCCTCCTGGCTGTAACTTAACTTAAGGCCACCTGGCTGTAACAACATAGCTCCTGCGCCACAGAGCCACCATCCTTCAGCCTGCTCGAGCAGTACTCGCATCTTAGCCCCGTGAGCTCCTGCCTCTCTGGCTGCTGGCAGGGAACTGCCAGCCTGGCCTCAGCCCTGGGCTTTATAAAGGCCAGGCCCTGCCCCCTTCTGGCCAGCTGATTCTTATCAGTTGCCCTGGCAACCTGCAGCTGTGCTCATTATCTCTGCTGGGGCTCCCTCTGTACTGTCAGAGCTTCTCCTCTGGCAGCTTTCCCATCTCTAGGAGCAGGAGCACCGACGTGCCCTGCGACACAGACTTAACTAATTTGGGTTAAACCGGTGAATGCAATGTCTGTCTCAGACCCCTTCCTGGTTTAACTTAAACCAGAGTCCCCCAGCATCCCCGATATTTTGCAGCCCTGGATGGGGATCTCTGCTCCAGAGAGCTGGACTGGCTGCACCCCTTTGCTCCCCGGCTGGAGCTCTGGCAGAGACTGCAGGTACAGCAACATCTGCTTGGCTTCCCCTGCCCCACCCCCACCCCACCGACCATAGCTCAAGCGGGGATTCCCCCTCCTCCCCCCATGGCCCGTAGCCAGCATGTGGTATGCTAGCTGATGCTTGAAGGTGTCTGTGTAAGGCAGAGAGGACAGTGTCCTCTTAGGGCTTTTTGGAACTAAACAATAGGTCAGCTGGTAATCTCCCTCCATTCCTTCCCTGGAAAAAGTTGTTTAAGAGCTTGAACTGATGAGAGAGGCTTTTGTTTTCTTGATGGGGTGCTAAATGCTATGTTATCAACTCCCTGCTGGCTCCCTCACTGGTCAGAAGCAGCGAGGCGGGGGAACCCCTCCCTAATAAGCACATCCTGCTGGGTCTGGCTGGGAACTGCTGCTGCTTCTCCCTAGCCAAGCTGGTTTGGGGCTACTGCTGCTGCTGCCTGCCCCTGAGCCAAAGCAGAGCTGAAGCAGATGCTAAGCATCTGTGGGGAAGGAGGAAGACATGCGGAGGGACAGGTGGCAGAAGTCAGGCACATGGCAGCAGGTGAGCACATGGCAGTGAGGCAGGCACATGCACAGGGAAGCAGGTAGGGAGGGCAAAGGGCAGGGGTCTGGCCCTTCACCTGCTGCTGGTTTCTCCACCACAGCAGTGCGTGGATGAATTTAAGATGCCCTTCCACCAATTTGATTCTATACATAGAAAAGAATAACACATTTATAATTTTTCATGTATCAGATCTAAATATTGGGTGGAAGGGAGACATTTAAATTCAAAGTAAGCTTGGATTCAGGTAAATACAATAGTTCTGGTGAAGGCTAAACGACTCTACGGTCTAATACTTCTAGAGCTGAGGAATCTGTCTGGGGAAAATCATAGCTGACACAGGAACAGTACAGAGGGATCCCATCCCATTGAGAAATTGTCCCTGCTGCCTCAGGAATATTGGCAGGAACATAATCGCCACTATGTCTTTTCAAGGGTGTGGCATATGTTCCCCACCCAAGGAGGGGAAAAAATAAATCTCAGGCAAAAATGTATGCAGCTGTTAATATTTCTGGACACAATGAAAAGTAGCTATTCCTGCTGGGTGGCAGATGGATGGACTAGGTGGATCTATGGTTTTCTCCATCTGCTTCTCTATTTCTAGATTTCTTGAGTGAGTTTATGAAATTTTCCAGGTTTAGTTCAAAGTAGCCTTTCTGTTATATTTCCCTATCCTCCTCACTGACTGCTTTTGCTTATAATAGCAGTTTTGTTTCTTGCTGGCATCTTCTTTGTTCTTAATCTTCATAGTGGAGTTTGTTTGTTTGACACTGAAGATTTTTTTCAGTGGCACAAGGAAGGTTGTTTTTGTTTCAGCAGGTAGCTTTTATATAGCGAGAGCCACTTCCCAAATCAGAAGCCATGTGCAGGAGCCAAGAAGAGTGTGCGTGGCTATGGCGAGATCACTTCAAATCTGCACATTAATTTTTGCCAATTTTTTAAAACAAAACCATTATATTGCTCACATTAGCACTGTATCTTATTTTCAGCATTTTTCTGCTTCAAAACAAAGGAAGGAAATTGAAAACTTCCAAGATTTCTGTTGTATTCCAAGGTACTAACTGGTTTTCCGATTTTTCTCTCTAATAGAGACAAAGCTTTCAAAATCATTTTTGCCAAATATTTATGCTGTCTCCCCAGAAAAGTTTCCTGAATATTTCCTTCTTTGTATACTATCAAGCAATGTATGTCTCCAACATGTATTTTTGATGCCGTTATCTTTTAAGTCTGTTTCTTCCACACTTAAATGCTACTGCAGATAACACTGAGATTAACAAAATGTGTAATTGTTAGACAGACTCCCATTGATTTGGGGAGTTCTTAGACAAAGTTGTAGATCTGTACAACACAGCTTTATTTGGCTGTAAGCATTTTTCCCCTTGTCTGACTTAGCTACAGTGGTGTACCAATGGGAGGGAAGGGGGGAAGCAGTTTGTGGGGGGGCACCGGCCAGGCCCTCCAGTGGGTACTCGGCCCCCCAGTGGCACTTCCAGCTTTGCCACTGGCATTTGCGGGCTCGGTGATCAGCTGCTGGGGGATCCCTCCCAGTCCCCTGCTCAGTGATCGGCCGCAAAGGGACCCCCCTCCCCCCCCCCCCCCAGTGATCAGGTGTGGATGCAGGGGGCACAATTGTAAATATTGGCCCCCAGGCGCCGGAGACTCATGGTACGCCACTGCTTAGCTAATCACAGGTAGGCAAGGTTCTTTGGGTAGATGATGCATCTTTTATTAGACCAACTGAGCAGTTGAAACAAAGTTGTTTGCAAGCTTTTGGGCACAAGTACCCTTCTTCAGACATAGGAAGACTCTGCTAATCATGTGTATTAGCTTGTATTGAACTTACATACATAAAACTTTAGTCTCCTAAAATAATTACCTTGATTTAAATGGTAAACATTCTTAAAAAGGGATTGACCTATATCAGGGGTTCTCAATCCCTGGGCCGTGGCCTAGTGCTAGGCTGTGGCAGGTCAGCTGCCAGTCCGCAGCCGGTTCGCAGCATGGTTGGCTGCCAGACCTTAAGTGGCCATGGACTGGCAAACTGTGGCCCCCCCACAGCTTGGTGGAGAGGCCGCGGCTCCTTTTGCAAAGTCCGTGGCAGCGCAGGGTTTGGCCCATGGCCCACTCCTCCGCCTGGGGTGGGGGGTATCCTTACCTGTCTGCCAGCTGGAAATTCCAGCTGTGGTCAGCTGTGACTGCTGGGCCATGGTTTGCCGGGCCACGGCATAAAAACTTTGGGAACCCCTGATCTGTATCAAGCCAAGGCTGTCTTTGCACAGATACAGAGATGGGAAGGGAACAGGTAGGTGGGAAGACCTACCACAAGGTAGCAACCAGTCTGCAAGTGCAGGATTTATTCCATCCACTTGTAAAATTCTGAAGTGGTGGGCTCAGCTGCTTTCTGACCCTTTCCACCTTGAAAAACTGACCCCCCCAAAGGGAAAGCTGCTTCCTGCAGCAACTGTGGTATACAGTTTGACTCAAGGTGAAAGCAGATCCTACCCTCACTCAAAGAGAAGCTATAGAGGTGCCAAACTTATTCGAACAGGGCAAGTTTCATTTGCAAACATGGTTCATTGGGCATGGGGTAAATATTTAGGATGGCATACTTCCCTCACACCTAATACATGCCCATTGATGACAAAGGTAGGATCACAAAGATCAAGGGTAGCATAATATGGACTGGATGAAATAACTGAAGTGTATTTATTCATCACCTTCCCTTTCAACTGAGTGATGTTGAATGATAACTTATTCTTTTTAGATGCACCACTACTACTTCATTTCTCATCTTATCCTTATGCTGTTTTGTTTCACTTCCTCTTTCCTATCTGCATCTTTTTCACGTATTCTTCTCTATAGCAGCTCCCAGTAATCAACTCATTCACTTCACTGCTAAAATAAGTACCGTATTTACTTGAATAGAAGATGATCCTGATTATACTACGACCCCTCCCCCCATAATTAGATTCTGTACATGGAAATGTTTTTAATTTGTAATAATTTTCCATGTATAATATCTAATTATTGGAGATTTGCCTTGAATTTGTCCCCCTTCCACTGCTAAAGCAACAAAATTAAATCTAGGGGGTCAGGTAGCCCTTTGTTTTCTGCTTCCCCACAACTTTTCTCCCTGGCAGCTTCTTCCTCCTCATGGAAGGGAAGAGCAAATTTTAAAACAATAACCTTGAAATTAAACATGGCTATAGCAATTTGCATTCCCATACACGTAGTTCATCCGAAACAGATATATTTTAACTTTTTTTGAAACTGCTGCAAGTTTGAGCACAGGTACTCCATAAACACACTTTTGAGCAGCACTTTGGCACCTACTGAGCACATCTACAAATGCTTATTAAGGTGGTGATGCTTATTGTGCTGGAGTTTATTGGCTCTCAGGCATGCATTTATATGTGCATCCAGGACTGCAACATGTTGAGTGGGGTCAGTGCAGCCCCAGCTAGCAGTTGACCCAGGGAGTCATCCTAGTAGCTCAGGGCTGCTCCCACCCAGCTCAGCATGTTGCAGAGGGGCTGGCTGGTAGGCAGTCCCTGCACCAAAGCACCCTTGTGCCCCACACAGCTGGGGTATCATCTACACTTGTGCTGCTGCAGAGTAAAAAATTCTGTATTTACAAGTACTACTCTGCTGCAGAGCTAATTAATTTACTCCAGCCTAGTAGGGGCACACGTGTAAACATGTGACATTTATTACAAAGCTAATTAGTATACTCAGCAGTAAACATCTTGTGTAGATACACCCACTTACATGTAGTACAAACTTTTTTTATGGAATGCTTCACAAATTGGCATGTCATCCTTGCACAGGGGCCTTACTCATCTTCTCTTTATTGTTCCAATTTTAGTATATGTGTTGCTGAAGCAAGCATTTATATGTAGTACAATCTATGCATAATATTGGTCTAAAGCCAAAGGCTTGTGATTTACCACATAGCTCACTGGGCTGGGCCCTATCAGAGTCAACAGCATTTCAAGCCAAGGTGACCGCACAACTCAGCACTGCTCCATCTGTGTATACTCTAGATGCCTCCCCCCCTGCAAAAGGGTCCATATGTTAATTAGCCCCAAAGATGTATATGCAGAGGAGGAGCTGGGCAACTTGGTCTGAATTCACTTCATGGAGGGCAGGGCCATGCTAATCATATTTGCCAGGCTGAAAGAAGGGCCAACAGAGGGATTCTGGGTGAACTGGGTGCAAAGTTGTGTCTCACCATGACTATAAGAGTTGGTGGTAAAGGGAATTGTGCTTAACAGGCACTACCATATGTCTTATTCAGATGAGTTTCATAGTAGCTAGGGTCAGGAGGGACCTGAGCAGATCATCTAGCCTGACCCCCTGCCACAGGCAGGAATGAATGCTGGGTTCACAAGACCCCAGACAAGAGATCATCCAATCTCCTCTTGAATATGCCCAAGGTAGGGGCGAGGACCACTTCCCTGGGAAGTTGGTTCCAGATTTTGGCCACCCTAACTGTAAAATATTGTCTTCTGATGTCTAACCTAAGCCTATTCTCCATCAGCTTATGACCATTGTACCTTGTCACCCCAGGTGTGTTAGTCTATTCTTGGCATAGGTTTCCATCATTATTTTTGCTACCTAGGAAAAGCGTTGGTGCTTGTTCTGGCTTCTCAAAGTACTGGCCTAGTATTGCAGTACCTCCAGGCTGCTGCTCATCCCCTCCTGGGAGAGCAGCTGATTTTTTTTTCCCACCCCTAAGGGCCCCCACACTCACAAAAGGCCCCCCTCATCACATTTACCCAATGTGGGCCATGTGTTTGAGTCATGCTCAGTGTTGGTTGCATTTAATCAACTTCATAGCTGGTTTCTATTGCTGAGCACATGCTGTTTTCAGCAGCAGTTTAATGATGGACAAATGTGTTTGATGAGATTTCATTGTATGCAATTGTAAGATGCACAGGCTTTTCTTCTCATGTCAGTTGGGGAGAAAAACCTTCTTGTATTTGAGTAAATACAGTACTACAGTAATTAATGCTGACACTTAAACTCTTACAGTTTCATCCATGTGCGTTTAGGTTCTCACATCCCACTGAAATTAAGTTAGACTTTGGCATCTAAAATCCTTAAATTCTTTAGAAAATCTCTGTCTCATTGTTAACGCAAAAGCCTACTTACATCCCAATGAAATTAATGGGGGGTGGGAAGCTCACACCTCTTAGTGTAATTGTTTCATGCTGCCTACACATGCAGAAGCCCACACTGCATCAATTTCAAGTTATTTCATACTTGGAAGGGTTTTTTCCAGCTCATGGGGATTAGAAACTTTGCATAAAGAAATTTGGCCATGCCCTTTTCCAGCTCCCTTGCCCCACACAGCCAGAGACCTGCAGTGCCACTCCCCTCCCCCTCACAGGGCTGGATCAGGCCACCGGGCCCTATCAGGGCTGGGCCACTCCCAGCCCCCCTGCACTGCTGGTCAGATTGAGCCCACAGTTGGACTGAACACCGCCTGTGTGGTCTGAGGAAGAAAAAAGGTTAGGCACCACTGATCCAAAAATCATACAGAAATAAAACTCTTTAAAGAAAACTACATTTGACTCTACTGTGACTTATTCGTGCTATGATAAGGTTTCTGTGCTTACCTAGAATATTTTTTATTAAAACAGCAGTACTCTTTCATGAGAAACCACAAAGTTCTCAGTATGCTGAAGAATAAGGAAACTTGGCTATTTTATTAAACCATCTTCAGTTTTTTCCCCCCACTGATCTCATGCATGACCATCTCAGTCAACAAGAGGGTGTTTAACATTCAAGCTAATTATGTTAAAAATGGAAATAAAATTCATCGAGTGGTGTTTCTGCAAACATTTTCAGCTGCATTTTGAGGGGAAGAAAGGTTTTTCCCCCATCAGCTTTAAGTCAAACCATTTTGGATCAGGGAATTAGACAGCTGTATCTCAAGTGGAGGCAGTGTGAGGTCACAGTGCCTTGTGGCTCCATCGTTCTCTGTGAGCAGGTCTTCGACAAGGGGCGGCCTGGTCCCACTCCACACTCACCTGCTGGCAGAGCTGCTGCTTTGTGTCATGGCAATCCTGTTCTCCCGGGGCCGTGGGAGAAGCGCGCTCCTTTGGGGGAAGCGCTGTGGAGAGGAGGGGGCACAGCAAGGCAAGGCAGCGCGACCAGTCAGGTGCATGTTGCTCAGGGCACAAGAGGCCCCAACACAGTGTTCTCAGGCAGGGCCACCTACGGGTTTCAAACCTGCAAGCAAGACAAAGCAATCCTACTCCCAGAGCAGAAAGGGCTTAAAAAAGGGAGACAAGGTTCCTTGGGTGAATTTGATATCTTTTATTAGACCAACCCAAATGGTTGGAGAATAGTTATTAAGCAAGCTTTCAGGGTTCAAAAACCCTTCGTCAGGCTAAGGAAGCTGCAGCAGTTGGTTTTTGAACCCAAAAGCTTGCTTAATAAACTATTCTCCAACCATTTGGGTTGGTCTAATAAAAGATATCAAATTCACCCAAGGAACCTTGTCTGCCTATATATATCCTTAGACCAACACAGCTACAACCTAAACCCTTTTAAAAAGGGAGAAATTCTTGCTCCTCCATCCCCAGGCAGATGCTCAACCTGCGGCCGGCGGGCCAGGTCCGGCCTGCAGAGCTCGACACCAGCCCGCGGGGGCCTTGCCCGGCCCCGCCCCCCAGCAGCGCCAGGCCCCGGCCCCCAGGGGGGAGGAGGTGGCCGCGGTCAATTGCTCCGCTGGGAAGCAGCAGGCAAACCCCCGCACTCCTCCTAGTAGCCGCGCAAGACTCACTGAGCGGCCCCGCGTCACACCGCCGGGCAGGGGTCAGAGCGGGGCCGCGGGCCGGGGCTGCCCCCTAGCCGCCGCCAGAGCCTGCCGGCCCGGCAAACCGGCACTTGGCCGCCTGCGGGAAGGGCGGTGGCGGCGGCGGCCGCTACTGCTGCAGGGTCCGGGTATAGCCCTGCCCAGGCGGAAGCAGCCCCTGCCCAGAGTCCCCGCCCCGCTCCCGTATTTCTCTGCGCTGCCGCACTGCCCCAATGCAGAGGTGACCGGGTTGCGCCCCGCCCCGCATTCCAGGCTCTTCCCGCGATGGTGTCACAGGGGGCGCCGCCGGCCTCGCCCCGCCCCCTTTTCCCACCACTCGCAGGGCGCGTCCGGGCTTGCGCGTGACATCAGCAAAGGCCCCGACACTTCAGCCTCGGCCCCGCCCCTCGCCAGCCGCGTTCTATTTATGTTTGTGGCGGCTCTCGGCACGGCCCCGCCCCCCCGCGAGGGCGAGCCGGGCGACCCCGCCCTTTTGCCCCTAGATGGCGGCGGGGGGGCGGGGCCGCGGCGCGCTGTCTTCCTGGTGCCGTTTATAGGCTACAGCCACTTCCGCTGTCTGCTTAGAAGCGGCGCGATCATGGCGGAGCGCGGTCAGCTCCCTCCCCCCGCCAAGCGCCTGTGCTGCCGCCCGGGCTACGGCTCGGGGTGCAGGCCGGGCCAGCGGGCGGGTGGCGCCGGGCCGGGCGGCGGGGCACTGTGCGGCGGCCCCTCCTCCGCGGCGGCCGCCGCCGCCCTGGGGCTGCTGCCGCTGGGCAAGACGCAGAGCCCCGAGTCCCTGCTGGACATCGCGGCCCGCAAGGTGGCGGAGAAGTGGCCCTTCCAGCGCGTGGAGGAGCGGTTCGAGCGCATCCCGGAGCCGGTGCAGCGCCGCATCGTGTACTGGTCCTTCCCCCGCAGCGAGAGGGAGATCTGCATGTACTCCTCCTTCAACACCGGCGCCGACGACCCCGCCGCCGCCCCCGGCAACGCCGCCGCCGCCGGCTCCGCGCCCGGCGCGGCCGCCGCCGACGCCGCCGGCGCCGACGAGAACCGCCTGCCCTTCCGCAGGGGCATCGCTCTGCTCGACGGCGGCTGCGTCGATAACGTCCTGCAAGTCGGTGAGTCACTCGGCGGGGAGCGCCCGGCCCGGCCCGGCCCGGCTCGCCCGCCCTGCGCCGCCACCTGCCTCCGCCGCCCGGGCCCCCGACGGCGCCCCCGGCCCGGGGACTTCCTCTGCCGCTCGCCTCCCCGCCATCCGCGCGGGAGCTGCCCCCCGCCCGCCCCGGCCCGGCCCTTTAACCCCCCGCAGCCGGGAGCACAATAGAGGCGCTGGCTCCGCCGCCCCCCCAGCCGGGCGGGCGGGGAAATGAATCAGCAGAAGGCGGCGGGGGGCGCGGAGCTCCCGGCGCTCGAACAAAGGCATTTCTAGGGCAGCGGCGGGCGGGCGGGCGGGGGGCGGTGCTGCCGCGGGCACGGCCCGGCCGGGCGGGGGCAGAGCCGGTACCTTGGCTGCAGCGTCCGGGCCGCGACATGACGGGGCGGGCGAAGACGCGCCGCTCGTCCTTCTCCGGGGATGATCATCATCCCCTCCCCCCGCCTCGCCGCCTGCTCCGCGCGGCCCCGGGAGGGCGAGCTCCGCCGCTGGCTCCTCCCCGGCTCGCCCGCGGGGCTGGGAGGTGGGTCCTCGGCGGGGCGGGGAGCCGGCCCGGCCCTGGCCCCGGGGGAGCTGCCCTCCGCCGCTGCCCTCGTGCCTCGCGCCCGGCTCCTGCCCTCCTGCGCCGCGGCGGCCTGGGGCTCGGGCTGGGGCCGGCGCTCGCCCTGGGCACATCTCGAGCCGGCGGCGGCGGCGATTCCCGGCGGGCGGGGGGAGGGGAGGACCTGGCACTTTGTTCTCATTTTCATGTTTATTTGTGTCCCTTTCAGCCCGCTGTCACCCCCCCCCCACCGGCCGGGGGAGCCGAACAAAAGAGCCTATTTATTTCTTTTCACTGCCTGCAAAACAGTGGAGATTTGACAAAGGGGAAGGAGGCCTGATGACTTAAAGCGCCCAGGCCCATTTCTCCCCCCCCCCCCCCCCCCCAGCCAGACTTGCACAATTTTCCCTAGCCGCAGCTGAAGCAGGAGCTTTCTTTTTTTGTTTCTTCCCCTTTCCCTTCCCTCTTTCCTGTCAGGGGTGCAGGTTTGCAGCAGGGACGTGATGACATTTTTAAATGGCCTGAACCCAGCAACCCTGCAGCTCAGCCTCCCTCCCTCCCTCCCTCCCTCCGGCGGATCCGCGCTCCCCTTTCCGGAGCCGCCTTGTTTGTAAGGGTTTGGGGCTGTGGAGCTGCCCGAGGCCCCATGAATTAAGAAGCCCGAAATGCAGTGTTGGGGGAGCGGGGTGGGCAGTAAAGCATCTTGCCCCCTTGGCAGGAACTTCACATTGTCACTTTTTTATTTTTAACTGGCCTGCACTTGATTTGAATTCAGATGCAACCTACAAATGTAATTTTCTGCATGGTCATTTGTTTCCCAGAGGCAGAAGGGGTTGCTTTTTCTAGGCTCGGTGCCCTTCTCTGTTGCCCAGGAGGAGCTCAGCCTTGAGGCAGTCGCATCTTTTTTAAAATCTAATTAACTTTTTTCTTTACGTCTCATCTCTTGGCTTTTTCTTTTTCCAAAGGGCTGAGGCACATCTGAGGAACCCTCAGTGGTGGCAAAAGGCTCTTGTGGAGGGGTTGTTGGCAGTGGTGCTGCTGCTTCCCTCCCCCCCTCCCCCCCTTTTGCCTGCACTTGATTCTGTTTGCAAGGATGAGGAATGACAGGAGTGCACATAGGGAGGGTTTCTTGGCTGATTACATTGAAGCCAGGAATTCACTGTGAAAATAAAGCCAAGGGGTGATAAATAAAAGATGCAATCTTCTCTAGGAGACAGACACCCAGCGTGGGCTTTGCTTTGCTTGCTTTCAGCAGTGGAAGAGGCCTCAGTGAGTAGTTGTGAAAGGGGGAAAAGTAACTTTTTGTGTAGCCTCAGAAGGGGCGGGGCATTGAGTGATGTTGGCAAGGGTCAATGCGAAGAAAGAAAATATGCATAAATACAACTGAAGTGTTGACTGCTGCTTCTGGAACACTTAACTGCATTCCAAACAAATGCTATACAAACTCCTGAAAATATATTTGTGTGGGTCACTTATTTTATCTTATGTTCCTTATGTGATTTCCCCCCACCCCCGCCCTTCCTCCTTGGAAACTTTTCTGAAGGATCAGTACAGGGAATCCAGTTATCTGAAACTTCAGTAGCTGTAACAGGGGGGTTGTTTTGTTTTTTCCTTTTTGAAGTAATGGCAATGCAACTAGGAGGTGGTTGAGTTTCCTTGAGGGGAAACTCTTGTGTAATTTAGCAAGGTTGTATCATTAGGACTTTACATACGAAGGGTGTTTCTGTTTGTTTCTTTCCTGGAATGAAGAGCTGGAAGCCTGCAAGTCACTTGATTGCAGTGACTTATGTTGGGTGGAGAATGGGACTGACTCTGTACCATAGGTGAATGTATAGCATTGAGAGGACGTAATATTGAGTTTCATATACGCGAATGTTTAGTGACTATATAAATGTGAACTTATGCACTGTGCAATATGAGTAATGGAAACTTTCAAAATGTTTACTATTGTACTCTGGAAAAGCAGAGTTATTGGACAAAGTATGTTTTATTGCATATCAATTCTAACAGCCATATTTGTAACACTGATGTTAATATAAACAGGAATTGAAGGACTTGCTTTCTAAGACAGCCATGGAAATTTCACTTCAGAGCTAGTTAAATGGAAATATTTGCTGCTGCATTTTAAATTTTGAGTCCAACGCACTGTAGAAGCATTAGATTAATTCTGTTTTACTCTGGCACTTTTTTCAAGCAGCAACTCTTAAACATTAAGCCTAAGCCTATCTTATTTTTTGAAGGCTTGCAAAGCTCTGTTTTGCAGATCCTTGTTGTGCATCTGGATTTAAATGGAAATACTTTTCATGGAACTGCACATTTTGTAATACATACAAAGAACTTTTAATAATTGAAGCCTAGCCTTAGTGTTTTGAGGCTAACTTATGTTATTACAGCATTTCACTAATAAACATTGTTTTGCAGGGCTCTTCCAGAAAGAGAAGTTATCAGTTTAAAGATTCTCCCTAGATCAAGGATTTTTTTCCTGTTGTTTTTAAGCATTGGAAACTTTGCATTTTGAGACCTATTAGAACTCTGGGGTCAAACTTGGTCCAGAATCCACATTTCTAAAGCAGAACCTAAAACAAAACATGACAAGTTTTATAGAGTAAGGTTGTTATTAGTAACTAAATACTGCCTAGTAGTGTTTTCAGTCCAAATAGAACACCATTTTGCAAGTGCATACAAATTTAGGAAGAAAATTGACTGACTAGATATTGATACTTTTTGCTTAGCTGGCTTGAAGGAGGTATCAGCAGTGAGCAAACAACATGGATGATGATGAGCTATACATCTGATTTCGAAAGCCAGGTCTGTATGAGGGGTCCCTGCCAGTATAACTGTGTAGGTTAAGGGTATGAAAATGTGTAATCCATCATCACAGGACTTCTGTCCTTCATGGAGATGTGAAAACAAGACATGTGCCACTTGTGTGGGGGTCGCTTCTACTATTGCAATCCAAAGCATGGCTGTGCTGGTAGAGCTGTATCTGATTTGCAGATAAATTGTACTAGAAGAATGCTCCTGGTAAAGATTAGTCTGCTTTTAATTTAGGGTGAGCTGTCTGTCTTTGCAGCAGAGACAGTCTTTGCTTGCTGACACAGGTCTGGTTGAGACATTATAGCCATTTCCACAGCAACAGTGTGTGACTTCATAATCACACTAATCATGCCTTTTAGGTATGAATGGCAAGGGAACAAGTTTAAGGGAAGAAACTCCTTGAGAGAGAAAAATAATATGAAGAATTAATTGACTTGTGCTACTTGCAGTCCTAGGATTGATTGTTAATATTTGAAGCCAGAAACCTGGGGGGGGGGTTTGTTTTTTTTTTTCCCTTTCAAAGACTGTTAAGTTGGACAGTATCTTTCTTCACTTCTAAACCTAGCTTTTATCATCTAAAACCCTGTCAGTAAGGGATGATTGGAAAGACATGGCTTAAAATATCTTATTAATACATTTCATTTTGTTTCTTTAGTTGATTTGTGTGTGTTGGGGGGTGTTTCTTACGGTGAATTTTTTTGTTGCTAAAACGTAAGAAGAAAGCTGAAAGTGTGAGCTGAAATTTGGTAAGTGCTTTCAAACCCACAAATAACTGTTTTCTGCTTTGGTGCAGTGTTTCATGAGGCCATTCTAGTAGTCACTTTCCATATAGCTATTTAAACACATCTTTGCTTGAATTCCAAGCTTTTAATTGTTTGAATTTTAAACAATATTTTGTTGAAACATCTTTTTTTTAAGACCACACTGAGTTTTTTATTAACAAAGCTGACACCCAGACTATGTGCTGTGAATTGAAAATCTCTTTGTATATGAGATGCTCTCCATTTTGGCTTTGGTTGGGTCAGTAAATACTTAGCTATTTATGAAAGCTGTAGTACACTTTGGCTTATCTAGAAGTCTCGTAATTTAAGTGACTGTAAAGTGCTTGTATCAAGTAAGGCTGTTCTTAATGAAACATAAGCACTTTGTTCCATGCTAACGTTTTGATTGTTTCAGTTCCAGAACTAGCCTGGTATATGTGATGGTTTAGGGGTGGGAAGATCATGTTAAACTACTTGCTAGCCTCCTAAAAATGGGTAGTAGTTATCTGATGACAAGCCAAAAGACATAGGCAGGGTTTCTTTAGCAGTCACGCTGATGTTGGGGTTTGGTAAGGAATGTATGATTAAAGGAGGTAATCCATAGCTGGTTTAATGCAATATTGTCAGAGAAGTAAACGAATAGTGTCTGACTATTTTGCTGGTCTCTATTTGGATTAGATCCAGGGCTATAATTGCAGTCTTGTGAAAATATTGTTAGTGATTCCAGTTTTAGTCCAATTTGAGTAGTATTGGCCAATATATATATATCTTCTGTGTATAAGAACATAAACTAACAAACTCACTTTTAGCCTTTTGCCTTGAGGAGAGAAATCTGAATATATTCTAGTTTCCTTCGGAGATTTGGAATATAAAGTATTGATTAAGGAACAGAAAAGCTATTTTCAGTGTGTGTGTTTAATGTACTACCCTTGACCTTGAATTATTTCTTTTTGTCTGAAAAGTCAAAGCATCTGTGTGCCATTTTTCCAGCACTGGATTAGTAAGTGTGGAAAACCAAAGTTTCTTCCTTTTGAAATTCAGATTAGATTAGATTAGATTTTAACTGAAATGAGTTCTCCTTTTTGAAAGGCATTGCAAGGAGTAAAAGGAATTGTCTTCAAGAGAAGCTGCGTGCATTTTGGTGTCTCTTTAAAAATGGCCATGTAACTACCTTTCTATTGGAGTAATGATTGTGTTCTATTAAAATAAAGATTTTAAATACTTTCTAAACCAAAACAACTTAATTACAATTTGTAGGTAATATTTTTTCAGTTGATATTTTTAAGATATATAGATGAGTTTTATAGAAATGTACTTACATTTTTTTCATTGGCCTGATGAAAATATCCGATGTTTATTATAGATCCTAAACATTTCTTCTTTCCTGAAACTTGTAATGTTTGACATTCTTTTCAAAAAAAAAAAAAAAAAAAAAGTGGAATAAAGTATCCTCAGCTTATTAGCAGTACCTGACACTTACCTTGATGATAGCATGTTTCCTAAATTCCAAGAAAACAATTTCCAGTTTAAAACTTTTAATTCTATTCAACACAATTACTCTATCTCTGCATAAGATCATATGTTTTGGTATGTAGCAATTCTTGAACCACAGCCAGTTGTCATGCCAGCAGCTGATGCATTTTTTTTTTCAGCAGTCTTTCAGAAATGAGCAATTAATTAAAAGCAAAATGTGAATGTTGGCAGGCAGAAGTCAAGAAGCTATCAAAAAGTTAAAGGGCTGGACAAAATTTATTTTTGTGGAGGATCATGGAGTTATGATTTGTTGTAGCATTTGCTGTTTTTATGTAAATAGCTTGATAGAGTGAATCATGTGGAAGACTGCTTTATTTACGAAACAACACCCCCTTCCTCTGTTCTAAATGGGTGATGAAATACAGCAGTGAAACTGGCTACTAGTGGAGGGCAAAACATTTTACAATAATAATGAACAATACAAAATGCCTTTACAAAGTGAGTTAATGCTAGAACTGAATCTAACCAGATAATCCTATTATAATGCCAAGATAGGTCATCAAGTATAGCAAAGTGTTTTTAAAAATTGATGTTAAAGTAGGCTGTAGCTGATATTTCTAACTTCCTTTTAAAATTTTTTTCTGGAGAATGGAGAAGGAGGGAATTTGCCTAACTACTATATGCATATGCTCTTTTTGGAGGGAACTAGCTGTTAAAATGCTTCCATGTTTTTAATAGGGGTACAGATTAAATGATTTCTGGCTGCCTGGAATGCAGTCAGGCTGATGGCTTGTAAATACCTGAATATTGTCTAATAACTGCACTTGTTGTTCAGGAGGTCTGTCTCCTTGAACTTCCAGTTTTTCCTCTTGGACTACTGCTTGAAAAAAACCTATGCATATAATGATTCTCTTCCTATTGGGTATGTAGCACTTGACATGGCTTCATAACCTTCAGTGACCTGGATCAGGGAGATGTCTGCTGGTGCTGGTGAATGCATGCTTGTATCTTCCTTCTAGCTATATGCCAATTATCATGATTTATGTGATGTCCTCATGATGCATCACTCCATTTCATTTAGATTATGTAGTCATACATATCTAGGGTTTTTGTTGCATGGCTCCACTAATAAGGTCTACAGCATTTGGAAAAACTTGTTATATTAATCACTGACTTGAAATAGTATTAGTTAATTTCACAAATCTGTAAATGCATCGGAAGAGCATAGCCTGCTAATAGCAAGTATGTAAAGTGTAGAAAATTCCTTTTTCAGTCAGAACTGATGAAAGGCATGCAGTAGAAGCTTATTAGTCCTGTAAAAGTCTTTTTTTTTTTTTTTTTACTTTGCTCCTTAATGTAGTTTTAAGCATATTTTAATACAGGGGTTTAACCCACACTAAACTAAAATATATCTTTACAATTAAAGCATATGAAAAGCTTGTTTGGAAGAAAAAACTTTAATGGCATTTAAAGTATACATTCAGGCACTTGCAGAGTGATCTACACCATCGCACATTTTTAAAAGCTGAGTGTAATTTTTTTTTTTTTTTTTACTCTGGTCCTCCACTTCTTGTTGCAAGTGAGTGCATTTGACAGTCTTTGAAATAGCAGGAAATTTTTGCCTTGGAAATGCATGGGCAATGGTTGAGAAGGTCTGACATTAATTGGAAGGCTGCAGTAGAACCTGTCAGTAAGTTTAAATTTGCACTAGAAGAGCTAGCTGATCAGATAAATCTGAAGCTCATTTACTGAATTAATGTGCTAAAAATTCAGGTGATTTACCTCTTGTCCTGCTTTATTTAACAACCTGCCTGTTTACATAAGTCATCTTTCATTGTTAATTGGTGTCAGACCTCTAATGCATTCTGGAATTGTATGAAAAATACGTAAGGGAAAAAATGACATAAAAATGAAATTTCAGAAAAATGGGCATTAGTATATCTTTATTGTGTATTTCTTCCTCATTGTTGACCAAGAGTTAATTACATTGAAAGGTTCACTTTGGAAACTGAAAAAATCAAATCTTGCATGGTTGTATGACTTCTAAGAAATGAGACACTTTGTTGTACATATGCCAAGTTTAACTGCTAACTGGTTACTGACAGCAGCTGGTAGTAATGTAGATACAGTGCAGGAACTGTATATTGTGTATACAGCTGACTGCAATATCTAATTTATACTGACTAATGAAATAGAGAATATGTAGATGTTTTAAGATGGGTTACCTTATTTTATAAAGCCAGAAATGTGTCCAGATATGTAAACCAGCTTTCTCTGTTGCATTATGGATTACAATGTCCTAGTCATTTGGATAGATCTTATTTAAAAAAAAAAATTCTTGAAGGCAAGTGGCTTTGGTAGAGTGTTTGTCAGTGTCTTGATTTTGATGATTTGGTTGCATTTGTTTGAAATTTTAATATTTTTCCCATCTCTTCCAAAGCTACTTATGATGTACTTTTTGCCTATCTATGAATGATTAGCCACATACTCTGGGTATAGTTCATGCTTCAGCTATGTTTAGGAAACAGAAGCAGCTTATAGCTTATCCTTGTCAGGAGCAGCTGTGGGATTTATTAATATTTAGTTAATCTCTGATTTAGACCTGATATTTTGACCAGTCTACAATTCACATAACTATCAATCCATATTCAGTATGTAGTAACTTGGTTTATGTTAAGTTGGGTTGAAGTTAAAATAAACTGAAGAATACATCACTGGAATTTAAATTTTTTGAGCTTTTGATATTCAGTTACTCTTCACCTTCATTAACCTGCAGTTCTGGATAAAAAATGATATCGGGAATGGCATGTTAAGAATTCAATAGGGAGCATTTTTTTTATTGGGCATGTCTACAAATATTCTTCCTGGAATTACTTTTTCCTTTTTTGGAAAAGACATGCATTACAAATCTTACAGTAAGCTATTGATTACTTTGTTTATTTCCCTTCTCATATTTGTGGGGCATAATGCATTGATCCAAGAGGGTAGAGAAATGGATTTGTTAAAACAGTAATTTATGTATTTACAAAATTGGCTTCAGTTACTAGAAATGAAAGCCAAACTAAACATGTTGGCTCATCTCCTGTATCCACTGTTTAAATTCATTCAAGATCAGGGAAAAACAGAGATGCAACAAATACTTTGTTTTGTTTGATACACCATTGTATCAAGTAAAATTCTTAATACCTCTGAATAAAAAAGCTGCCTGTGTTATGGCCAATGACAAGTAGGATAACGGCTGCATGACTCCTGTTGTAAATGCAAAATGAGTCTCAATTCTTCCATTGATTTAGGTTGCAAACTGAAACCTCACAAACTGAGTATAATTAGTGTCTTGGGGATAGAGTATCAAGTCCATTATGTTTTAGATCAGTGTCTGGACTTGGTGTAGCTATATTGCATAGAGGCCTGAAGCAGCAGTTTCACTTCCATCGGAGCAGAAAGTTGAGGAGAAGCATAAAATGTACAGTTTGGCTTTTGTGAATTGTCAGGCATCATTTGTGAGAGGCTAGTGTGTTCGCTTTTATAGGTGCATATTGTTTCACTGATCAATATTATACTTGGGTTCAGTTGAAGCGACTTTAGCTGAATATGCTGCTGCTGCAAGGGTGGTGGATAGTGACTGAAAATTGGATGCAAGGCTTAACAGATGGCTTGGTTAGCTTGATTGTATAAGAGTAATTTGGTTAGTGCTATTTAGAAATTCTAGATGCAAAAAACCTGCTTTGGTCATTGAGAACTGTTAATAAAACTTACCTTGCAGTATTTGCTATGCATCTTGGCAGTAACCTTTTAGTAAACATTACTTTTCAGTATTTATAAGTAGTGTTTATAAATGCTAAATACCAGCAACTTTAAAGGGGCCAGGGACAGAGAAATTGAGACTGAACAGACTTGGGAGGATGGGGAGAAGGCTTGATGTATCATTTGGACAAGAGGTTATGAAAGGGCTCAATAAGTAGTGATTTCTGAAGCAAGGTGATGGGTTAGAACAAGAACCCAAGGGGTAAAAGCCAGCAGGTGCACTTACCAAGGACAAGGTATCCACTCTGGTCAGTGGAAGAGTAGATCTACATTTGATTGATCAAATGAGAAGGTGTAAGCAAGGAAGCTTAGTGGATCCTCCAGTTTACTTTTTACTAAAGTCTGGGTTACAGAAGTTTAGTCTGGCTTTAAAAAAAGTATGAACTGCTGGATAATTGTCCTAGAGATAAAAGGAATGGGCTTTTTATAGATTTATCTATTTGTAAAATCAAAATTGGGACAAAGTGTCTATCAGATTGAAGTTGAAATTTTACTATCCTTCACAGAGGACTATACTGTAATTTTAGCTCTTTATGCTTTCATGGCATACTGTACCTTCCATTATCAGAACTGGAAACAGCACTTAATAGAGTTGGGACACTGATTGCAGATATGAAGTAACACCATTAACTCTGTTTTGGCCTACTCTTTGACATGGGTTTCAACTATGCTTCATACCTACTTCATGGGTTTTAGATACACTTGGCCTTTGTATTTGGTACTCATTTTAGCAGGCTAAGGAAAAAGCTTAATTTCAAACATTTCATGATAAAAAGAAGACTCCATTAAGGAGGCTTTCAGTGCCAGAAGAATGAAGGTTGTATTGTTCAAAATGTCTAAGCTCTCATTTTCCAGGAGTTTTGGCTGTACGGACAAAAGAGATGTTGGATTTTCAAGATGAGTAAGAAAGACCCGAGGAAAGATACAGCAGTGCCCAGAGCTTGTGTTTGTCTTTCCCAACTATACAGCTGGTCCAATAAAATAGGTCAGCCACAAGAATGCTTGCCTCTAAGAAAAAACATGAAATATGAGAAATGGCATGATTTGCATTGAGGTGGTAAGAAGGCTCGAGTCAAAGATGGCACAAAATTTACAGGTTGCTGAAGTAAGAAAAGTTGCCAGATCCTTCTTTGACAGGATGTACAAAGGGAATACAGTGGATAGAATGTACTTGGACTTAGTAAGTTTTTTGATGCAGTCCTGCCTAATGCTGTTATACATTTCTCCAGTTTATTTATGCTAGATAGGGTTATTGTTGGATGGATACGAAATTGGTTAAATTAATTCAAGCAAAGGGTAATCATAAATATATCTATATCACTGGCAGGAGGTTGCAAATGAGGTTCTGCACTGGACTCTCTTGAGTCTGCTCCTATTTAATACTTTTACTAATGATTTGGGTGCTGGAATAGAGATCAACAGAAGACACACAACTGAGGAGTTGCAGATACTTTGGAAGATAGAATTAGAATTCAAATTGATTTTTATAAATTGTAAAAGGGGTAGAGATGCAGCAGACGAGATCTAAGGTACTACAGCTATAGAAGAAAAAACAAGTGCATGATTGGGCGATTAATTGGTTAAGCTGAGAGTTAATGAGATGCATCTGGGAGTTTGGTGGACCATAGACACAGTCAACAAGCCAGAAATGTGATTTAGCTACAACCCCCCCCCCTCCAAAACAAACAAACAAAAAACAAACCAACTAAAAACAATTGTTGGCGGTATTAACATGACTAGCATACGTAAGATGCAGGGAGAGGGGGGAAATAGTAGTACACTACTCTTTTACTCAGAACTGCTTAAGCCTCAGTTGGAACATTTTGTGCAGTTCTGGACTTCCCATTTTAGGAAGGATGTTGGAAAACTAGGGTGAATCTAGAGGTGAGCAGTGAAGATGATTGAAGGGGTTAGAATGCAAGTTCTATGAGGAGAGCTTGAAAGAACTAGGTATGTTTAGTTTGGACAAAAGGAGGTTAAAAGAGGACCTGATTAAGCAGCCTTTCAAATATTTGAAAACTGTTTAAAAAAAAAAAGGGGGGGGGGAGGGGAGAACAACTGATCTCCCTTGCTGCAGAGGGCAGGTTATGAAGCAATGGATCTGAACTGTAACAAAGCAGATTTAGATTAGCTGGGTGGGGGGGGAATTCTCACTGTTAGAAAAGCAAAGCAATTGAACAGTCTGCCCGGGGAAGATGCAGCATCTCCTTCATTGGAAATCTTCATGAAAAGGCTGGATAAGCATTAGACAGGGATGGATTAGGAACAGCCCACCTTGCATTTGTGATGTCTGTCTAGTCTAAATGACCCTTGAGGTCCCTTTCAAGCCTGTGGTTCTAGGATCAATATGTTTTGCCATATTCTCCTTTTTAAGATTTGACATCCAAATCTTAAGAGATCACAACTGAGATGTGTGGCTGACCAAAGGGAGTTGATTCATTAGAAGAAATGTATATGGCTTACTTGTATCTATTTTGTGTAAACCCCTGAAGAGTAATTAGGAAGGAGAGGAGGAGAAAGCCTTGAACTTCCATGGAAAAGGGGAAGCAGATGAGGATGAGGCACAAAATGAGACCCGAAAAGAGAGAGAAGGGAATTAAGAGCAGAACCACAAAATCAGTGAAGGTCAGAAGTTCTAGGAGGAGTCTAGTCATCTGAGTAATGCCACTGAGTGGTCAAGGAGGAACCCTCTAAAGGAAAAATACATCAGAGACTTTAGTGAGGATGGTTTCAGTGCAGGGTAGTGGGAAGCTTTGTTTGATTACAGGACTTATCTACAAGAGGTATTTGGCTGCTTGAGAACAAGAGCATAGAGGATGGTTGAGGAACAAAGGAAGCAAAAAGTTTAGAGATCCCAGAACAGTGAAGGAGGAAAAAGGGAAGAGAATCTGAGGGTATTAAGGGACTAAAAGCCATGGAAAACAGTGGGGAGAGAGTAGGGTTGGGGAATCAAATGTGTAGCTGTTTTAGTGGGCACAACAGTTGATCTGTAATTGTAAGTCAAGCCAGAGGATTTTATAGGATTTTAATATAGAAATTGATGCAACTGGTGATGAGGGTTGGGAATAGTAATGAGAGAGAACCTGGAGTTGAAGGCTGAAAGGATGATAGTCTATGTATGTCTGTCTGTTCCGTGGTTGATAATAGCATTGTAGAGGAGAGAAGAAAGGTAAATGGGAATGTCTTTTATTCTTGCTGTTTTGGAAAAAAAATGAGAACAGGGAGGAAGGAATGGCAGGATTGTTGGAAAAGCCCAGTGTTTTCCACCATGGTCTCTGGAGGATAACTTGAGTTTGGGGTAAAGAATGGGAGAGACTACAGGCACTGCTTCTGCTACTTGAAATAGCATCAGGAGGGAAATCCATGTGTGAGTAAGGCAAAGCATTGGAGATAAGATGGCATCATGGAACATGGTGTGTTTTTTATGGATTGAGTGTTTGGGAGAGGGGCAGAAAAAAGGAGAAAAGAGGGCAAGAACCAAGCCATTGACTAGAGGAGAACAGGAAGGCTGGAGGCTATGGGAGAATGAATCTGTGGGCATTAGCAAGCTGGTTGAGAGAAAGTAAAAGAAACAAAACTTGCTTGTATAATTGACTAAATTTACCTTCAAGACAGTTTGGGAAGAAGAAGAGAGAGAAGTAGGAGGAAGGTAGAATTACTGTTGTAGTAGAAGAGGGGGAGGGTATAAAGGATCGTCAATGCAGGCAGTACATGGGGTAAAGTAAGAGCAGAGAAATTTCATTTCAGCGTTTTCAACATTAGCCAGTATAATATGGGCTAATGGAGAGAGATTTAAGGCATGTGTTTAGCAGGGTTAGAAAACAGTTTTTTCCTATGTGCAGATACTCAGCTGTTTTTTCCTATGTGCAGATACTCAGCTTTATCACAAGAAGACATTTTAGTGGCAGTAACTTTTTATTAATGAGAGGCAGGAATTGAACGTTCAAACTGATTACACACTCAAATGGCAAAATGCCAGCTATTGTACAGGATTTAAGATGGTAAATTTTCTAAAGAGTGTTTAATTGGCATCTAGTGGACTGCATTAATGACAGTGAAGTTCTTGCTGTTTCTGACAACATTTAAAATAAGATGAAAATTTGAGAAGATGGCTGGCATTACCCCTGATTCCAGCAGACCATTTGGATTATTAAAATGAAATTCTTCTTTCCTTTATATCCCCTGTATCATTAATGTCCATCAAGTTCTTATTTTGCAAGACATGGATATATATTTCCAGTGTTAGGGAGTGAAAAGAAGCAAAAGCTTGCCATAGTGGACGGGTACCAGATACTAAAGTTATGTCTACACTGCAATTTTGTGGTCTGATTATAGCTATGGTATGTCTATACAAGTTAGTTTGGGTACTTGTACCCCAAGCTACTCTCTTACAGCACAGGCTGCAAAATCTGCAGGCCTGTTGTTAAATACCAGTGGTCAGCTAGTCTAGGCTGAGCTCTAGTTTGCTGGGCTATACTTCTGTCAGTACCTGAACCAGCTAGTTCCAAGCCCACTCGAGTGTGCCTGTGTGAACTGCAATCCAACTCTGCATAACATTGTAGACATACCACAAAATGTCTGCCCACAGTCAGCCCACATACAATAAGTAACTGTGTATTGTAGAGCTTTATAGCAGTAATGTGTACTCTTGATAACAACCACCTTGAACTTTGGCATTGTAGTTATGGCTCATTTGAGACGCAGGCATCTTAGTGATGCAGAGGCTGAGAGTTGGCATCAAGATGTCCTCATGAATATAAATCAGGGTTTCCACTAACTCAGATGCCAGCAGTTCTGAGGCTACTGTACTAGCATATTAAGTTTGAACCATGTCAGACAAGTGGCATGCTGATCAAGGGCTGGGACCATTAGCCATAAGCTGTGTAAATAAATGTGCTAAAATGAGCATAATCTTTTTCCTTCTGAGATTTCTAAACGTAAGCTAGAAAGCTATGAACTGTGTGTGAAACCTTTAGCTTGAGAACTTTTAAACTGTATTTCTGGTTGGAAGAATCCACTTTTTGTCTTGGTTCCCCCTCGGTTCCCTTCACCCCCCTCCCCCAAATCTTTCAGGCAGTAGACTGTTTAAGACAGGGGCTGGCAACTGTTTTCAAGCCATGGACTAGAACAGCTTGGCTTCAGTCCAGTGTGGCCTGGGTGGCTTCCATGGCACTTTGGGGGAAGGAAGACTGCTTTCTTCCTGCCCCTTCCCCACCCACCATGCTGGTGCAGCTCCCTTCAGCAGGCGAGGGGGAGGAGTTGGAGAGAAGTGGCAGTAGCATGGGCACTACTTGTAGCTTCTTGACCCCAGAGCCACTCCTTGCTGCTCAACCCCCCACTATGAGCACAAGCTGAATCCAGTGGCCCTGTGGGCCATGTGTTGCCAACCTTTGATATAGCAACTCTGTAGATGTAACACTTCTTTATGAGCTTTGATTTGTTAGTCCTCAGCAGCCCATTCTGTCAGTAAGTGACCTTTTCCCAGCTGACCATGAAGCAAATACTGAAGGGGTTATGCAGCACTCAGTCAGGAATATATTTAATGAAATAACTGACTTGTTTACTGTGCTTCGCTGTGTAACTTTTTAACACAGATGATGGGCTTTGCTGCATTTATAAGCCTCTGTTTCTAACAGTTTAACTTGGCCCAGTGTGCAGTTCAAGTGGATGCTGACCTCTTCTTCGGTCTTTTTTTCCTCTGTACTCTCCTCCAGAAGCCTGTTCACAATTCCTGTGACTGGTAAGACCTGTAACTGTCTCTGAAAATGGTATTGCCTTAGGTTTAGTCCATGTTTATACTCATCCACATCTGCTGACTTCAGTCGCTAAGACAAATGCAGGGTGAACATTGTCCTCTTCACCCTGCTGAGCCATCATAGCTGAGAGCGAATTTGGATTCTCTTCCTTCTCATGCATTGACAGAATTCTTCATTTAAGCTTTGATCAGTCGCACCTTTATAGACAGGAGGGCTGTGCAAGTATAACAGGCATTACTTGGCTTGCAGGATGTTTATTACTGGTAGTAATGCATGGGAAGGAAACAACGCAGCATGGCTTGTAGATATCAAGCTGAGTTTGGAGGCCTGGCAGTTTAAAAAAAAAAAATCTTATTGCTTGTAAACTGAGCACTTTTGATATGGACCTCATTGAGTCTCTAAAAATGGCATTGTGGGGTTCCACTTTTATTACTGCTTTTCCAAGTAGAACAGCAATTGAACAAAATGGTTCTACTTCTGAATAAGTGGCACACTGAGCTACAACAGACAACTGTTCCTATAAGTAGTGCCTGTGTGTTGAAATGATCTGTTCAAAACAGATCAGGACTGGAACAAAGAAAGCAGATGTGTTGTGGTCCATCCCATATGAATGTAATAACGCAAAACTAAATTTACACAAGACTGGATAGGGGAAGAGCATATCAGGAGCCTTGCTGCTCATTTGTGCCGTGTGTAAGACCCTGTCATAGTTGTAGTTCCTGCATTTGAGAACAGCAGCTGCTCCTTTAGGCTAGGAACAGAAGTTACACACAAACTGGTTTAAGTGACCAGAAACTGGTTGAAACCTGCAACAGAACAGAAGTTCAGTGCACATAAACTAGTTTAAAAATAGCCCAAACTAGTTTAAGATAAACCTGATTGAATATTGTATCAGACTTAACTAATTTGGGTCAAACCAATTTATGAAACTTCTGTCCCAGACCCCTTCCTGATTTCAAGCTAATTTGGTTCCCCAGCATGCTTTGTAGCCCTGGGCTGGGCAGTGCTCTCTGCTCCAGCAGAGAGGGGTTGCGGGGGAGGGCACAGAGGCAGGGACTGTCCCACTCAGGCAAACCCTGGCTGGGGTCTGGTGCCAGGGAGGGGGGTTAAAACCCCTTTTCCCCCTAAGTACAGAGTTGCCTAGCCCTGCTAAATTTACTGAAAGTTATTGCTGGCTGCAACTTTGGACTACAAATCCCAGAGGCGCCTGGAAGCAGGAAGAAGTAATGAGCAACCCTGCAGAGTCCTGCTGCTGTGATTCTGGACTGCAAATCCCAGAGACCTTGAGGGCAGCAGGAAGAGGAAATAAACACACAGCCCATGCTGGCTGTGCGCCAGAGAGGTGTGCTCTAGTGCCCCCAGCCTCTAACCTGAGTCACTGCAGGCATGTGGCTGGATTTCTTGAATCAAAAGTGAATGTCCAGTTTTCTCAGTTTAATCTCTGCAGCTTAGACTAACCTGCAAAGACTGAATTGACTCGACCTCGGACTTTTTGACTGTCTGTACTTATCCTTAAAGTGGGAGGTGTGGCAAGGGCTCGGCTGTAGCTTGTGCAAGATAACACACCTGGTCACTTGGCCACTACTGCTGGGAAGAGGAAAGCTTATTAGCTGTCTGGAAAAATTAGCCTGTGTTTCTCTGGTTTCCTTAGAGTTCTGCCACAGCACCCCAAAGGGTACTGTGGCTCTTCATGAATTCTGTGACAGGTGTATGTGCAAAATGCACAGATCTAATTCCTCAAGTCATGGCTTGGGCCTGCGTCCTCATCATCCCCACTTGAACTATTTAATTTTCCTTTGACCTTTGTGAAAGGTGTTGCTCTTTCCACCATACGTGGTAGCATGTGCTCTTGGTTACTAAACCAAAAGACCTTGGTGAGGATAAAGCCCTTCTGTCGTGTTTCCACTATTACTTCATAAATGCACAGTGCTGGTGTTTGGCTTACTATATTGCCTGGCTATTTCTCTTAAAACACTTTGAGATGATTGAAGTGGTTTGACATGACCAAATATTTCTGTGCAATCAGCTGTAATTTTTATATAAACCTACCTCCTTATAAGAAGCTACAGCTTGAAATCTTACCCGTTTTAAAGGGAGTGAAAAGCAGTTTAGGTTATTGCACCTGTCCTTGACTTACCTTACTCACTTGATTTTAGTCTCTTCTTTCCCTCTTAACTTTGTCTCCTTTTTTGCTGTTTTAAAGACTGACAAAATCGGGGAGAGATGAGTAGCTGTATAGGGCAGCAATGAAAAGTAGTTTATGCAAAGTACCATCACAGACACAAAGCACAAAAGAGTAATTTTGTGTCTTCAGATGTGCTTTTTTTAAATTGAAAGCATCTCTTGCTCAGTCAAGCTTCACTTATGTTGTTCCAATAGTGTATTTGACGGGTAAAATGCTCCTGGATCAAGTAGCCCACAAGGACTGGTGGTACATGAATTAAGCAGACTGTTGTGGGGCTTTTTTTTTTTCCTTTCCTCTCCTTTTGACGTTCTTAAATTACTTCATTTGCCAGTTGTTCAGTTTTTGTCTTTCTGCCTTTGTATTTTGACTGTTAATGGTAGTTCTTATGAGGCTGCATTCAGGCCAGAATTCCTGCCACTTATTTTTATAGGGAAGATAGTTGTAGTTTCTTAAATATAAACATTTTTAAAGAGCTCTTCATACAAATTAGTTTTCTGTGATTTGGAGTGAAGACTAGAGAAGTCTGGTTCTATCAGGATGGAAGTAAGGAAGTGAGATTTTTTTTTTTTTCCCTGCAATCTAGGTACAGTCCTTCTTGCATGTATAGGATTGGGTTGCTAAATCCTTCTGAATCTGTTAGACATCAGAGTAAACATTTCTTTGTGCTCTGAGGAGATGAATCTCCTTGATGGTGTCCATACAGCTGCAATGAAGTGGTGCAGAGAAATTGGGTAGAAAAAACTTACTTTATGTAACTCTCATAACATCTGGCCATTAGAATTAAATCCTAGACTTGGTCTTGGTGTGTGTGTGGTTTTTATTTTTGTCATGCATACGGATGAAAAGGACATGAGCAAAGCCCATTCCAGCCTTCTGAAGTGACTAAATACATGTCATATTCTAAATATTGTGACCAATAGTGTGAAGGGCTGAGGGGAAGGCGAGGGGGAGTGTGGACAAGGGCATCCATCCTAGTTGCTTACCCAGGATGGGGATGGGGTGCAAAACTAGCAGGAGCTGCATTGCTGCCTGGATTGGCTGTTGTGCAGCCACTGACGCTGCTTTTTGCATGACTGCTGCCAAGGGTGCTCAGGCACCCAGTTATGCTTCTAACTGGCTATCTTCAGCCCTTGCAATAGTGTACAAGATTGTTAAGTTGTTGCCACAGATGTGCTCTACAGCTAAGTACAGAAAGCCTTAGATGGACTTGATCCAAGTTAAGCAGTTTTCTGTAAGCGGTGTAGTTCAGATTGAACAGAATGCACATTTGCCCTTTCACTGGGGGGAGGGGGCAAATCTTAAACCACGTTTCGCCTTCTTTAAACTAGTCTGCATGCCAAACTTTTTGTTCTGTTATGGGAATAGACTGTTTCTGATCTTTTATACCAGTAAAAGCGTAATGTTTGTATCTGGTCTACTTAATCTACATTTATATAAGCTAGGGGGAGGTTACAGGACTACAGTTTAGTTCTTCAAGAATATATAGAAACTTTCTCCCCTTTTTTTTTTTTCTATGTAGTATTTGCAAGAAGAAAAATGTAGAAAAAATGCCTTCCTGCTTCATCATGAGAGAGCACTCTTCTACATTCTCAGTTGTGTAAGATTGTATTATGTGAAAGTACAAGGGGGAGGACCTGCCATATGCATGAAGTAGCCAAGTCAAATGTGTATTTAGATCCTTCAGCTTTAAACCTTAAAGATTAAAGTTTCCTTAACTTAGTAGGAATCTCGTTAACTAATTTCCTACTTCCCAGTTGTTTGAATACAACTTCAGACACTAATGTAGCCTGTTCTGGGAGAAATTAAATTTTGAATATATGCAGGCAATATTGCCAGAAATGAAACTAAAATCCTTTTGTGAAGTTTTGTGAGTTTTTTGCTTTGTAAAAGACTGGATGAACTACAAAACGCTCCCAAAAAATGGATGAAGTATGTGTTGGGTCTCAGCTAAACTTGTAACAACATTGTATTTCACGTTAAAGTTCAATACAGTCTCGTAAACGTTAGAATGTCACCATTAGCGATAACTGCTTTAAAGATCAAAGCATATCTTTTAAACTATAAAGCACTTTTCTTGTGTTTAAACATTTGAAAACTGGGCATCACATTCTTACAGAACATTAAGCGAGCTGCTACTTGGAGTAGGGCTAGGACTTTAGAAAGACCTTTGTGAAGTCTCGTTCTGAGGACTCCTTTCCTGCTACCCTTGCTAATCTTAGTGCATTTCACATAAGCCCTTAGCAGCAGGATATCCTGTTCTTGGCACTCTGAGCTTAATTAATTTGAGTATTATGCCAGTTTATATGGACTGGGTTTTTTGGAAAGATCTCATCAAGAGGTATGGAAGACAGCAAAAACCTTCATAGTGCCTATACATTTTGACTGAGGGTGTCTTCAGCAATAAATGCGTAAATTTGCCTTTTAAAATTCTTAGCCAAGTGTAATGGGTTTTCCATATCCTCAGCTGTTTACCATGTGAACAGCTGACAAAAGCTCATAAGACTTGGAGGGGTAAGGTGAGCTGGCTTTTTGGATAGAACAAAGACCTTTAATACAGAAAAACTGCTTTTATAAGGAACACAAGTGTAAAGGCAGCTGGCAGCATGAGTGTTGCCAATCAGAAATATATCTGGAAACTTCAGTTTCCAAAATATGGTATGTTTTTTTTAAGTACAAGGAACTATTTCTACCTCCCTTTGTTTAAAAGAAACTGCATCAGACTTTTGTTCAGGTTTCAGAATTCTTTAATGAGCAAAACAATTCTGCTTAAAGTCATTAAACCTTTTTTTAAGCTGGATGAAATACAGATTTTTTTGGGGGGCCCCTATGTGATATGCTCCAGGTCTTATTCAAAATGTGTATTTATTTCTGGAATTTTTAGAAGCATACTTTCATTGCAAGTATTTCCTAATATTGGTAAACCAGTGTTTTGATTTGCTTGCATCTTTATATAATGGCCTTTTCCCGCAACCACGGCATATAATGCATGGTTTGTTTGTTTGTTTTGTTTCTATGTATATGTGAATCATTGTGTCGCCACACGCAGTTGTACTGAAATAGCACTTAGAACTTTCTGCCCTGCACATGTAGCTGGGCAACTTAAGCAGTACTCAGAAGAAAACCGCTTAAGGAGAAACTCTGGTTCGGAAGTTTGGAGCCTAGTAAGATATTTTTAATTTCATATGTTTTTCGTCCCCTGAATATAATCAACTTTTTGCCTTTTGGGACAGTATCTGTAGCATGAGCTGCCAGAACAGGGGCACTTTATAGCAATACCTGGAAGTTCCTTCAAAAAGCAAGCAAAACAGTATAATGAATGTATGAAGATTAGAGGGCAGCCCATTTTCACTATGCAAGCTAACGAAGTAAAGAAAGAAAAGTTTGCTCAAATGATACAAGGCAGCATTGCTGACTTCTGCTTGTTCATTTGCCCAAAGCAAACACATGATAGAGATCATCGTACCTGGATGAACTACTATATAATAGTGAATGAGCAAATAAATTTTATACTTGATAAATTGGCCATTTATTGGATTGGTTTAAAACAAGTTAGTGGTTTTTCATTGGTTTTCTTAACTTTTGTTTTTTCACAACTCTCAGTGTTTTGTTATGCAGGTAAGTAACACTTCTAGTATGATGTTGTGTAGTCCACGTTCTCTTTAATATATATTTTAAAACTCCCAATAGATCTTTTGATAGAAAAGAAAAGTTTACCTTGCGGACTAGATTGGTTTCAAATCGAATAAAACTTCAGCAGTTAATTTGTTCATATTTATTAGTGAACTTGCTGGTGAGTTTTTGTACAAAATGTCATTTTTAGAAATCAGTTAACAAACCAGAATAAATCTTATTAGTATGTTGTATGTTAGAGCAACTTTTTAATGTTTGTATTTTGTTCAGTCCCCAGGAGTCCTAAAAACCTCCCAAAGGAATATATAGTAGTACAGCAGGGCCTTGTTCAACGTAGGCATTGAGCTTAGTTACAGTAGTCTTTAGTCTCAGAACTGCTTTTATGCTAGATAAGATTTAATGTGTCCATTGAACAATAGAAAGCAATTTAAAACTGGGTACAGCCATTTTTAAAGCTCTTTATACTGCTTTTAAATTACTTTGCTTTGCAGTTATTCCACTATATTGTCCATAAAGTGCAAGAGACTTCATGTCATATTTTAGGATTCCTTTCTTAAAGGGCATAGTGCATACTTTGAAAAGCTGTTGACTTAGAATAGTTCACTGGCTGATATATAAGGTTATCAAACTGCAGGCTGATGAATATTAGCAGGCATAATTCTCTTTGTAATTCAGAATACTTTTATTCAGGAAGACAGAGTTTAGCCTCTCTGGGTTAGAGTAAACTCAAGATACCAAATTCTCTCTTACCCCCTTTTCCAAGTCGAGATGAGTTTTGCATATTGGCTGCTTGTAGACATGGGGGGGAAAAACAAACAACAACAACAAAAAGTGCAAGAGGCAGCATGTTAGTTTGCCCCATCTTCACAATATCTGTATAGATTGGGTGCTTCAGCGGGGCTTGTTGATGCTTTTATCTAAAACTGATTCAATCAGCTTCGGATAAAAGTGCCAAAAAGCCCTTCTAAACGCCCAGTCTACACAGATATTGGGCGAGCCAGCTCCAACAAACACGATGCTTCTTCTGGGCAATTGCTGCACTTGATGCTCAGGCACGACAACGTTAAAGTAAAGCGTTGTTGTTTTTTTTAACATCTGCAAGTAGCCATTGTGGAAGTGACTGCTGTGTCCTTGTCAGTCAGTCAGTCAGTCAGCCTGTCAGTCAGTGGAGACACCTGCTAGTAGATGGTGGAATCTCCTAGCTCCAGTAATACTGCTCTTCATCTGGGAACAATCTGGTCAGACATTTTTCTTGGTCCCAACATGCTCTCCCATCTCTGTCTTCTCAGGCGGTTTTTTTTCTCCACAATGTTCTTTGCTGTATAGAAGAATAAAAGGACAGGAGTTGACAGGCCCAATAAGCTTCTTCCATTACACCCTCTTCCTGCCTAACACCAAGCTGGTTTGGCCAGAGTCGAGGTCAAGATCGAAATCTTGGGAGAAGCATCTCTGGTCTCTTCCAGTATTACAGGCTGATCTAACATGGGCACTAACATTTTGGAAACGAGGAAAGGAGCTGGTCTGGTATGGATGTCTTGTAGCATGGAAGTCCTGTGTATATGAGGACCCCTGCGATCCAAAGTAGTGTATTCAATCCTTCGAAGGTCATTGCTCAATTAAGAGTAGCATATAGTAGGACAAATTGCGGAGCAGAGAGTCATCTTTATCTCTACAGATTTAGCCTGGTTCTTGTTACACTGGTGGCATAGCTAGACTGCGCTGAGAAGCAGAGTAAATTAATTGGTACAGTGCTTCATGCTACTGTGACTAAATTGCTTCTGGTGCCCGAGCTGGCCCTGTTCCACTGCATTCTACACTGCCGATACAAGCTAAGGCTGCTTTAAAACTGTCTAGCAGGCTTAAGGGACCTTAAGGGTGAGTGTCAATGTTAAGCCTACTTTTAGGTCCATGTGATCACCCTAAGGCTGCTTTATACCAATAACTAAGATGAACCTGTAAGTGCTTGAGGATTTTACTCCAGTTACTATGAGGATGTTACCCAAGCTACTTCAGAGCTTAAACTCCACTTTCAAAGGAGTCTTGGGTATGTGGGTGCTTAAACATTGTAGACAAACACACAGCTGCTTCTGAAAATCTAATTGGGTGCATGTCTGTGTGGGGGCCGAGTATAGCCGGAATTGGGGCCGCACCGATGGAGTGGAATTAGGCACAAACGTGTACTGGTTGAATTGAAAAGAACTTTACTTACAAACTGACGTACAGAGACTTGCGTCGATGCACACAGTGTAGGTATAAGCAAAAACACACCAATGTTTTCCGAGCATGCAGGGTGCGGGGTACGTCGGGATGGTTGGCGATGGGGAGTGGTTGGTGGTTGATCAGGCCTCCAGTTTTGCTCCAAGGTACACGAGGAACTCGTTCCCAACGTACATGTGGAGTTCTCCAGCTTGGGTGGAAACTACCCAAGCTTTTATACGGCTAGTGAGCCAATTGCTAGCCTCCGGGTATGAATAATTTACGATGAGCCAATTGGTAGCATGCATCCAAACAGTGCAGCTGCTAGTTTTGGCGGGAGCTGATCACTGCGCCAAGGCTTTTCCCGCCGTAGCGAGGCATTCCTTGCACCGAGCACTCTCATTGTGCTAATGCTGTGCATCCTGCTGTGTCGAGGCACTTTTAATTACTAAGCACAGACAGTCTGCATCTTTCAACATCTAAATACCTTTTAAAAATCAGACCCTTAAGGTCTCTTTTCTAGAAATAGCTGTTTCATGGGCAATGTGAATCAGTAACAGATTAAAAAAAACGCATGAAAACCCACTGTCATTTTTCTTCGAGCCTCTGCATATCTTTCCGTTGGCAGTTACCACCTTGATAGTCAGTCCTTTCTGGCAGCTGCATTAAGCTTTAGAGATTTTTGGACAGTTATTGATACAGTTCAGGCCTGTTGTCTCCATGTAATAAGTGAGTAGCTGAGAGTTAAAACTCATGAGTCTGGATTGTTGACAGTTTGAATCCCAGAAGAAAACTGTTTCCCTGTAATCCTGTTTCTGGGTTCTGAGCTATCAGTCAAGGCTGATGAACATTGGCAGGGAAACCAATGTCGAGATGTCAATACCTGTAAACTTCTTAGAAACCAGCTCTTCTATTGGACTCCCTTTTGAAATTTCTATTAGTTAAACCCTCTGAGCTGGAAAACTAACAAAGCTGCCTGCCTCCATGTGGGAAGGAGATTAAATAAAGCCTTCATAAAAGCAAAGGCTTGTCCAGAAAACACTTTTTTCTTGTTCCCCTGCTCAAGGGAAGAGTCAGATTTAAGGACCTGACTAACTAGATTCATCTATAAGCACTCCTGTCTGTGGGAGGTTTGTGCCACAGATGCTCATGACAGTCAATTGTTTAAAAGGTTATGGAAACCTGCCACAGGAAGGAGGTGGCCATAAATAATGGAGGCATGAGACAAAGCTCTTGACAACTTAATTTCTTGTTTGGATCCTGGGCTCATAACAGAACATTGTAAAATCCAGGATGGTGGGGCAGGGTATTGTGGTAGCACATTTCTGTAGTTACTGAGATAGTTGGATTAAAACTAATATTTGCATCTGCATTAAGCTATGACGTTGCCACTTTTTTTTTTTTTTTTAGTGTGGATTAATCATATAAATGAAGTGTTTTAAGCTGCATTTTACAGACATGATGATGATAATGTGCATCAACACTACAAAACTTTTTTTTTTTTTAACTGAGCAAACATTTATATAGTAGCTATTACGTTGTACCCCATTTATTGACTTAAACATCCAAAACTTAAACCAGTGCAGAAGGCAGCTGCACAGCATTATTGATAGTTGTCATAAACTCAGATCTGTTGTCTGGTCACTACTCTCTCTTCCCACAGAATAGATTGACAAATTTAGTCTATTGAAGGTTTCTCCTTCTCTTCAAGGTCCTCACTGGTCTAGGTCCACCCTACCTTTTAGTGATCTGGACTGAGTGCTGTGGGGGAGAACTCTGGTCCTTGGCCATAATCTCTTAAAATTGACCAGCTACCAATAGGGCTTGAAGAACCATCTTGAATGTTGCCACCTTCATTAGAAGTACTGTTATATGCTTTAGTTTTCCTTTGCCTCTGGCTACCACAGCAGATAAATACAATGTTTAAAAACCTACACACTTGTTTTTCTTTCTGGGAATGGTAGGGGAGGGAGAAGAACAACGCAAATGAAGTTATTTGTCCCCTTGGGGGCCCCCCCCCCCCCCCCAAAAAAAAATAAAAAATTAAGGTCCTGAAAAAAATGTTATCATTTTACCATGTATGGGTGTTCATGTGATAATGCTGCAGACTTGAGCTGAACTACTTTTGAGCTAAAAGTTAAACATGCTCAGGTGTCTAGAGGATTGGGAGCTAAAACTGTTACACTTAAAAAAAAATTTCAAAGGGTCTCATCTGTCATTTTAAAGTAAAGTTGCACCAATGCCAGCAATATACTGAAAGTATAAACATTTTTTAAACAGTTGTTCTGATTTTTTTTTTTCCTTTTTTTTTTTTTCTTAATGCACCCAGCCCCAAATTTTTAAAAAATAAGCCAAATTTAGGCACCTGAGGAAATCGGGTTGGCCAGAAAACAGGAGTAGCGTTTTTGTGAAAACTTTGACTACTTTGGATTCCAATGCAGAATGAAAATGAGATTTTTTTTTTTCTTTCTTGAGCCTTATAAGAAAGCCTCTAAGAATTAGATAGATCCTACTTCTGTATTTTGTGGCCCTGGCACAGTGTCGGGTGTCATTTTTGTGGTGAAGCACAGTGGGGCCCTCCATGCCTCTGCCCAAGGGCCCCCAGAAGTCCTACTGTCCCCCAGATTGACAGCTAGCTAGCTGTCAATCTCTGGGAAGGGGCAGGACTTCTGGGGCCCCTTGGCCAATCGGAGGCATGAGGGGGAGCTTCCCACTCCTCTCTGGAGATTGAAAGCTGGTCATCTATCAATCTCCAGGGAGAGTCAGGACTTCCAGGGCCACTTGGCCAACCCCTTGCCCAGTGCTCTAGGATGCTAGGGCTTTTCACCCTTTTCTGCATTTGCTTTCCACCCCTACCCCACTGCTGGCTTGTTGCTGTTGTCCTGGTTTTTTCGTGGCCCCTGCACTTTTTTGCAGGGATCGGGATTTTTCACAGGAGACTTGCCAAATCCGTGGTTTCTGCAAAAAAAAAATAAAATAAAAAAACCCATGAATTTGATAGGTAACACTTATGTAGGGACCTATCTAAGACAAGCTGATACAATGCAACTGTTACTTGTGCATAATACCAGAGAACATCATTTCCCAACCTGTGGATGGTGACCAAAAAGTGGGTCACAGGAATATATGAAAGAGTCGCAAACAAACTTTACAAATGGATCAACGAACTTTAAACATGGTTTCTTCTTTTAAAGAAGAAAAACATGGGAAACCTTGGCTTTTTCCCTTGCAGGCTGGCAGAGTTCCAGCCTGCAAGGGGCTGCTTGGGACCCTGCCTGCTCCACACACCTACCCCACATATTGGGGGAGCTGGGGTCTGGGGGCAGGGGACAGTGGGTGGGGAATAAGGGGCACTGGTTCGGGACTGGCCAGCCACCGATGTTTACAAATGGGTTCTGGTACAAAAAAGGTTAAGAACCACTGCTATGGTGATACAAGTGTAGAAAACCTTTGAACTTTAATCCAAACTTGTATTGCTATAGGATCATACATATACTGGCATCACAGTCTAACTGTTCTGAAAGCCCTCCACCAGTAGCTCCCACTCCCTTCTTAAAGTGGCTAACATCATTTGTTGATTCCCAGACAGGCTTGCTTAATTTAAACCAGCAATCCAAATCTTTGTCCACTACCATTCTACAGGGAGTGTGTCTTAGGACTTTTGGCTATTCTGAGATGTCTCTTTCTCTCTAGCCCTCTCCCTTTTTCACAGTAGTACTGTCCTGGACTTGAGAAACCTTCCCCAAGAAAGCACAATTTAAACTTAGTCATTTCCACAAAAAGTCATCTTCGTGATAAGGTTCATTTTCGGGCGATTGTGTCATTGAAAAATGCCTGACCTGCATTGGACTACCTTCACTGATCCCCAACATAGATTGGGGAAACTATTCTAAAGCAAGTATGAAACCACCTGCTTTAGCAGATTAAGGTTCTGAAACTGAAACATTAAAAAAAAAACACCTTTTATTTTTAATCCACCCATTCCTGCGTAAGAGCAGGTATACCTGCAGCTCTGGAAAAAGGTGTTTTATATAAAGCTTTCTATAAATATAAAGCCTGTGGCACTAGAGGCCAGATCTAGTCTTCCTATAAGGTGTCTAAGTAGATTGATGCATCTAAGTGAGATTCTATTTCACTCTGTTCAAGTGCCTGAAAATCCATTAATGCATTTACTTTTGTAATGCACCATCTTCCTCTCCTTGTTTTTTGTGACCTAGTCTTAAGGGCAAAAAGAAGAGAGAGATTCACCCACTTGGGTCGAATAGGAACACACTTCTGTGCCTTGGTCTACTTGTCCATCTAACTGGTGGAATAGAATCTGGTCTCATATGGTCACTGGTATAATGGGGGATGGGACCTAAATTGGAGTCAATTCTGCACTCATTTTGGAGGGAACATTGAGTGACCCCAGTAATCATGCTTTTTTCTGACACATCACTGGGTTCAAGGAGAAGAAAAATTAGAATGATACTGTTAACATGTTAGTCCAAGATATTGCCCCTGGGCCAGCCAAATATGAAGTTAAAGCTTTTAGGGGAGCTTTTGGGTTGTGGTATTTTTGTTTTTGTTTTTTTTTGGGGGCGGGGTGTTGGACAATTCCTGATTGTAGTTTAATGCATTTACAGAAGAAACGCTTGAAAGTACAACATTTGCTCTACCAGCTGAAGTTTCTAGTAAGTCTCTACTGGTTGTTTCATGACAGATACTAGGAAACACCTAAACTCAGAACTAGGCTAGAAGTATTCAAGGAAATATTTGACTGTCCCCTTGTGATTTTAGTATTTGTTTGTTTATTTAAAAGTGCTAAATTAGTTGTTTTAATCTGATAACAGCACTAGAAATGGCAAGGAAAGCTACCTTACCTTAGTGCTTTGTTTCTGTCCAGCAGGGATGAACTTGAGAAGTGAGAGCAATTTTCCTTAGTTTCTTTACTGAGATGGTGTTTTTAATGATTTTTTTTTAACTCTGGTGATTGGTGGGATAGCTTGAGCTCAGTTTAAAAAAAAAAAAAAAAAAAAGACTGCTGCTCTGGATTGCTTTTTTCTCCAAGAATGCTAAAAAAAGCAGGCCCAATATGTTATGCATGAGTAGAAGTATATGTATAGGTATGAGTGTGCTTCAAGCAATTCTGCGATTCTTTTATAAATGACTGTTATGAGTTGAGAAATGTGCCCCATACATCTCTTGAGGGTGAAAAGAGAGAGACTTTTTGTAGTGGGGTAATACTGAGAATGCTAAAGCTAAGCAAAGAAAATGATTGTTCTTTTTACATAAGAACTTTCCTCTTTATAGTTTGAAGTCTTCCCAGTTATAAGAAAGTGTGGGTAAAGTGAAAATTGCTTTAGACGTATAAATGAAAATGCTTTAAATTTTAGATGGTAGATATTTTCTTGAAACTGTGAATATAACATCATTGTAGGTTGGCCTGAAAAGAGGCAAAAAAAAAAAAAAAAAAAAAAAAAATTTCAACCTTATGACCACGCTATCTCTACAAATGTCTGCAGAGTAGTGTGCAGTATTGCACGCAGGTACCTGAGCTTGTTTGAGTACTGGAAGCTGTCTATCAGAGTTTAATTTGGGTAAAGCCCCATGCAAATATATGGTCTTCAGAGCAGCAATAATTAGTGTAGCAACCTCTCTGGACTAACGGAGCTGCACTGCTGCTAGCTGGCTTGACTTGTCTCCAGCTAACTAGGCTAGCAGAGCCTTGTGGTGTACTTTCTAGATATGAATATTTTCAGGTAGGTGAGGGCAGTAGTAGTAGGTCAGAGTATGATAGTGCTTCTTTACTTTAATCATTTCACCATCTAATTTAGCAGGCAGTTTTAAGATGGAGTTCAGAATTGCTGTCCCCTCCCATCAGCACATTATAAATTGGTCTGGTGTGGCATTGTCTGCAAAGGGTGTGATTTTGGGCAGGGGTTGATTTAAATTATTTAAATAGAAACCTACTTTTGTTTCCGAAACAGCAATCGAAACAAAGGGATTACTTAATTTTAACAGTTTCATTCTCTAAAGCGTGGTAGTAAAATAATTTATTCTCCTTATTTTCATCATAGGGCCAGCAATTTTAAGTAATTGATATTCTATTTATTTTCAAAGCAACAGTTCAGGAACATGTAAGTTTAAAAATTCTGTTAGCCTAGGCATAAGGAAGGTTGATCTTGTGAGTGCATAACTGGGACCTAAGTGATGTGAGTGTATGCATGTTACTAGTTCATAGTTGGTAGGGTCGGAAGGGACCTGAGCAGATCATCAAGTCCGACCCCCTTCCATGGCGGGAAAGAGTAATGGGGTCAAATGACCCCAGCGAGGTGTTTATCCAGCCTCCTCTTAAAGACCCCCAGGGTAGGAGCCAGCACCACTTCTCTTGGAAGTTGGTTCCAGGTCCTAGTCGCCCTGACTGTGAAGTAACACCTCCTGATGTCTAGTCTGAATCTACCCTCTGCCAGCTTGTGACCGTTATTTCTTGTCACTCCTGGTAGCACTCGGGAACAGGGACTCCCCCAGTGCCTGCTGGTCCCCCCTGACAAGTTTGTAAACAGCCACTAGATCCCCCCTCAGCCTTCTCTTGTGGAGGCTGAACAGGTTCAGGTCCCTCAGCCTCTCCTCGTAGGGCCTGCCCTGCTGACCCCTGATCATGTGGGTGGCCCTTCTCTGGACCCCCTCAATGCTGTCCACATCTCTCCTGAAGTGCGGCGCCCAGAACTGGATGCAGTACTCCAACTGTGCCAGTGTCGCACAGAGAGGGAGGATGACCTGCTTGAGATGCATCTGTGGATGTACGACAAGGCGAAGGGAGTTCCCCAGCCTGTAGGTATGCTCCTGGTTTTTCCGCCCCCCCTGCGCAGTACCTTACACTTGTCAGTGTTGAAACCCATCCTGTTCTCATCCGCCCACCCTTGTAACCTGTCTAGGTCCAGTTGCAGCCTATTCCTCCCTGCTAGCGTGCCCACTTCCCCCCCTCATCTTAGTGTCGTGTGCGAATTTGAACAGGGTGCTTTTTACCCCTTGTCCAAGTCGCTGATGAAGATGTTGAACAGTGTGGACCTAAGGACTGAGCCGTGGGGAATCCCGCTGCCGACATCCCTCCAGGTTGAATAAGACCCGTCCACCAGCACTCTCTGGGTACAGCCCTCCAGCCAGTTAGTGACCCATCTGACTGTGTAGGTATTGATGCCAGAGTCTCCTAGTTTTTTAATAATAATGGGTGAGACACAGTGTTGGAGGCCTTCCTAAAGTCCAGAAAGACTACGTCCACCGCGACACCTGCATCCAAGGATTTTGTGACGTGGTCATAGAAGGCTACCAGGTTGATCTGACAGGACCTGCCTCTAATGAACCCATGTTGGTTTCCCCTAAGCATAATCTTCCCTGCTGGCCCCTCACGGACATGTCAGGATAATTCTCTCAAAAAACTTACCCAGGATTGAGGTAAGAGTAACTAGTGTATAGTTTCCTGGGTCCTCCTTCCTCCCTTTTTTGAAAATGGGATCCACATTGGCCCTTTTCCAGTCTTCCGGCACAACGTCAGAGTACCACGAGTGCTTGTAAAGCTGTGCCAGGGGTCCCGCTATGACCTCTGCTAGTTTCCAGATCTTTTGAGCTTTGACTTCAAAGTAAAAGTAACTAGGAAGTATCATGTTAATATGTATGGAACTTTTGTGTTTTCTGCGTGTATGAATTCATATTTTTTCTGCACCTCAGAGTGGAAATGTGTCTTAAGGTATACTTGTTCACAATCCATCCTATGACCTATAACTTAATTAATAAGTCAGACTTGGTTATATGCAGGTCAGATTTGGTTATGTAGTTTTGTAATTACTATAATTAGTGTTCAAATTAACATAAATTATTTGATCAATTATACTGAAAATTGAAGTCAACTGTGCTACAGTTATCTATGCCAAGTAGAAGGCACTTTGTTGTTTTAGCTCTAGGGAACAAAAAAACAAAGTGCTTTAATATAACATTGGCCGTTCAATGACAAGTAAGTGTTACAGCGCATTTTACCTTTGTTTTAAAAGTTTCTGAAGGATCACGCTCATCACTAATACAGCTGTTTGTTCTTAATTGCTTGTATTACCGTAGTGCTTAGGAGCTCACGTTGTAGACTGGGGCCCCGTTATGCTAGGCAGTATACAAATACAGAACAAAAAGATGGTTCTTGCCCCAGACATCTTGTAGTCTGGACAGAAAAGACAATGGGTAGATACAGAGAGATGGGAAAACAAAGGAATTAAACTAGTCCACATGATAGTGACCATAACACATCAGTAGCCTAACTATGGTAGAGTCTTTGAGTAGGTATTCACCACAACTTTGTGGTGAGTGGGTGATGCATTTTCTATGGAATATCACATACAGTATTGGAGTATAGAGTGCTGTTCATGGGAGTACTACTATTGCCTCCAGGAAATAATGAAACGTTGAGATGTAAAGAAAGTACTGAAGTTTAGCTTATATTAACTGTAGTAGACAAGGCTTTGAAATAACTTGGTATGGACTTGCATAATCATGGAGACTGTTGGTGGAGAAAATACTCATTCTGGGAAATGGCTCAAAAGTTTAGCTCCAAACAATGTTGGGAAACCCTTTTGCATCTACTGTGAAAACTCACATTTACCAAGATGGCAACAAGAAACAAGTTTGTGGATGCTTAGATAGATATATAAATGTTTATAAGTCTATATTTATAAAAAGAAATCTTGTTCCCTTTCTGCTGTTAACATACTTGGCTAAATCTTCCTGGTCTTTCCTCTCTCTTCACCTCTTCTGTTTTTGTCTAAAACAAAGCTGTTCCGAGTCCCCGGAAGAGTACAGGATTATCTGTTGGAACCATGAGGGATCTAGTGTACTACAGGAGCTGCCAAGTAATGATCTTCAGATGGATGTAGGAATAAGTGGAGAATTTTGGCTTTACTGTGTGCTGAATATTCAGTTTAATAAGTAGGAACTGTGATTGAATAGAATGCAAATGAGTTGGAATCTGTGTGTGGAAAAGGAGGGATATTTTGAAATAAATTCATCTAGGAGAAAAACTTCAGCGATAAGCAATTGTCTGCTGGTTGTTAGCAGTGCAAAATAGATCGAGAGCTCCCTTTTTCTGAGCTGGCAGGTTAACAGCTAATGAGAATTTCTAGTTTGGGCTCCTGCTATCCATGCTGGTCATATCCTCTCTCTCCTATTTGCTGTCTGTTTTGCTGAAGAAGAACAGTTTATCTAAAGTAACAGCTGCTATTTTTGGCTCCTCAGTGGAGCTTAAAGCTTTCATCAGTTTTCCAATATCCTTTGTAAAACTAGGAGTGAGATGCATTTCTCCTGAAATAGGCTAAAAGTGCATAGGATAAAGTGGCAACAATACAGTTCTTTGCTCTGCTCTTCTAATGTGCTGCTTCTGAACCATCAGACAGAGATGATGACTTCTGGCAGGTGATCAGAACATCAGTTTGCTTCTCTGCTATTCCTGGCTAAGTTTACACTTACAACGTCTGCAGTCCAAAGTCTTGAGCCATTTCAGATTCAGGCTCTCTGGCAAGTAGTTGAGGTCCCAATCTGGTAAAGAACAATTTACTCTCCTCTCTTATGGCTTTTGATCAGATAAATAGTACCTTGTCCAAAAGCCAATGTCATAGTTCTAACTAGCTGTCTTATAGGGCTGTGTGAAGCTGCAGTCCCTGATTCGATTCAAATCCGAATTGAATCAGGAGACCCTTTAATCTCTCCAAATTGAATTGGAACCCTCTGAATCAATTTGGAAATATTCGGCGATTTAGAGAGAGAGACAGCTTTTAAATGTTTTTTTACGTGCCTCAAAGTACCAGGCAGCTCATGAATGCTGTGATGCTGGGATGGATGAAGTGTCCCACAGGAATGCGGGGGGCTCCCCAGTGCACTCGGCAGCAGACCTGGAAGTGGACCAGAAGCACTTCTGGTCTACTTTCGGGTCCTCTGGGGAGCATGCTGGAGGCGACCCCAGCTTGGCAACTGGTGCCTCCTGGGTTGGGTGGGGGCACCTGGGGTTCCCCCACAGGCAATCTCCAAGGTGGGAGGGTGGGGGGGAGGGGCAGTGCACTCAGCAGCAGATCCAAAAGTGGACTGGAAGTACTTCTGGTCCACTTCCGGGTTCACCACTGGGTATGCTGGGGGGGGACGGACCTGTGCTCCTGTGGGACTCCCCATCTACCTCAGCATTTCAGCATTCACGAGCTGTGCCTGATACCTCTAAGGTATGTAGAAAAAACATTTAAAACTGTGTCTATGTCCGAATTGCTGACTCTTTGAATCGGCATCAAGTCTTCAGATTTGGATTTGGCCAAATCGAGTCAGAGGCAGTAATCCAAATCAACGAATTGAATCACTGTCCCTGATTTGGGCTGAATCTGAATCGAATACAGCTCATTTTGCACACCCCTACTGTCTTACTCCCTTCTATTTCCTTCACTTGCTGCTTCTGTAGCCCTGTCTATAAACATTGCAAGGTAACACCATGCATGTGGAACCAGTACTTGATGGCATATGACACTAGAGTCAGAAGCACTATTATTGCTTACCTGTTGTTACTATTTCCCTGGAGGCAAACTTGGTTTAATAATGGCTACCCTGACCCTGGTTCTAGTGCCAGTGTGCAGAGAAGAAACAGTATTTTTGCCCAGTCCTGTCTTGCACCAAATAAACATACTGTTGGTAGATTTTTTTCTCTGGTATCTAGTGACAGAGTTCTTGGATAAATCTGAGATACAAAAACAGCAGAGATATGTAAAGAATCGTATTCAAAGCCCTTGAGCAATTCTGTTTTAGCAGCCATGTCTATAGCCCTGGCTGCTGGTGTATCTCACTGATGGAGAGCAGGCCCACTTTGGTGCAAATCTTAAGGAGATTTTTCTTTTTTCCTTAGTGTAAATTGGTGGCTACTCTTTTTGAGTGTCCACCCTTTGGGGATCACCTGGATTATATTCTCTTATTCTTTAAAACACCTAAGTGAAGATCTGTTATTCTGCCTCAGAGTGGTTTCTATATCACAATCCTACAAGACTCATTCCAGTAGCTCTCCATGCATCCTTGACCAGAATTTGCTATTGGAAAGTTTCCAGTAAAGCACTCCTGACCATAGTTGCTTTGATTTCCATCTTAAGCTCTTCATAACAGATGCATTCCCTTTCACCAAGGTATCTTTTTACTTCAGTTCTACTAACAAATTGTAGTCAGTGGGTGCTCCTGCATGAGATGCCGAATAGTACTGTGCAGTAGTGTGTCACAGCACCAAGCTACCGCACAGTATTACTAGGCTACTGCTCAGTAGCGTCACGTAAAAGGCATTTACTGGCACTACTGCACAGTAACTCTGGTTATCATGCATATATTTAGTACTTTATTATACAGCTACTAAATAAATGTGTAGTAGCTTCTTGTGTAGACACACCCATGGTTAATTTTCATTTTTATCTTGCCCTTCAACTTGGGGGCAAAACAGTTTTGTACATCATAATGCAAGGCAGACTCAACCCTTTAATGCCATCATGCTGGCAAACTGATCAGAGTTCAACAGCTCTGAAGTCCAAGGCTTTTTATAATTATTGGCCATGCCCTCAACTGGTCTTGTTGCTATGGTCTGACAACATCCTACAGAGTAGCATGCTGGATGCTTGGTATTCCTTTGTTTTGCTGACTTGTTAGCTTCTCTTACATTCTATATGTAATATTACCCTTTTTGGCATTTGTTTCGGCAGCTTTGAATCACTAATCTCTTAAATTTGCCCTTTAGCAGTTTCACTGCAGTGTTTTTAATGTACTTGGCACTTATGTTGACTGGATTTTTTTTTAACCTCTGCTGTATCATGAATTAAAATAAACAGCTTTTTTCTTTTGTTGGAAGTCAGGAATCTTGAAAAAGAAAACTCAAACTTTTCACACACCACCTGGGAAGAATCCATGCTTTGTGTGTGTGGCCAGTAACCACCTATGAATGACTTCTGTAGTTCATGAGAGAAGTTTTCCCCCAATGTCTTTTCTTCACCTCATAATCAGTATGACAGTACAAATTCCTACTTTCTGGCTGGAGCTTCTCTGTTGGGTCTTAGCATGCTGCCACTGCATTCCTGTCATTCATTCATGTGCCGAGGTGGTATAGCTTCAAACCTTAATCGTGCAGTTCTAAATAGATAGTTAGTGTTCTGTTGCAGGTTAGAGCATGTACAATACACTGGGTGATGGTGGGAAGTGGGAAAGACAACAAAGTCTTTAGTCTCATCAACTAGTACAGCTTTGTATAAAGGTTGGAAGACGATATAGTAGACTCCTTGTTGTACAAAAGTTATTTTTGTGCCTTTTTTAATGTGGGATTGACATTCAGGAGAATAGTTTAATGCTCAGAGGCTTGCAAAACTGTTTGGTCTAAAAGTGCAAAACCAGCAGTGTGCCATGAAACACTTTGTAAGAGCTGAAATAAGAATTTTACTCAAAAGTACGTAGCATGCAGTTATACTCAAGCTATTCTGAAAGTTCAAAGTTATTTCAGGGGTGTTTACAGTTTTGCTAGCCAAAGTAATGTTCATACTAGGAATGCTAAGAACTGATATTTTCATGTCCCCAGCCATGTAGCTGAGAAATGTGTGGGTTGTACATGTGTTTTCTGCAATTTGCAGAACTTCTGGTTTATCATAAGTACAGGGGAGGGGGAGGACAAAGGTTACCGGTGTGTGAGAGAAATATTAATGTGTGTGTGGCAGGAGGGTTGTTTGTTTTTGGCTTTAATTTAGCTAACTTGGGAACATGTATTTTTAATGGAATCCTGCATGGTCTAGTACACGACCAAAATTCCCAAACTCCTTAAAATAACTCGGTCACACCAGAGCACTCTGCTATGTATTGGGTGGAGGAAAGAAATTCAGCAGTTAAGTAGGTCTTGGTGTGAGGACCTGAGCTGTTCTGGATTGTTAAATGCCAATTGAGAGCCATTAACAGATTTGTTTTATTACCATCTCTCTCCTGTTGTGTATTTATGCCAAGGCAGAAGCTTCTGTGGTAGGCTAATCTGGCATCTCCCAGTTGCCTGTTTAGATATTTCCACCTGGACTGGTTATGAAGTGGCAAACATAAAATGGAGGGAGTAAAAAAGAAATGGTATCAACAAATTTGACCCCCCCCCCTCCCCCCAAGCAAAATGTTCTTTTCACCTTAGCTTCTGTTCAAGGAGTTTTCTTAACTGTTCAACAATATGAGGTCAGCAGCTCAGTTCATAAGATTGTAGAAAAGTAGGACTGGAAGGGACCTAAGGATGTGATCTAGTCCAGTCCCCTGCTCAGTGTTAAAGCATCCCTGTCTAAACCATCCTAGTCAAGTTCTTGTCTAACCTGTTCTTAAACTTCAAAGGATGGTGAGTCCCCATCTCTAGGTATCCTGTTCCAATTTTAAGAAAGTTCTTGCTAATACCCAATCTAAATTACCCTTTCTGCAATTTAAAACCATTGCTTCTCTGTTCTCCAGGGCCATAGAGAATAGTCCATTACAGAGTCAGACAACCCCCAGCATGCAAGCCAGTGTGTGGCATGCAAAGCCATTTTGTTTGGCACATGTGCCTTGAGGCAGACGCCAGGGGATCCTTGTTGTGGCAGTGCAGCCCCAGCTTCTGCCCCGCTGTCTGTCTCAATGCACATGTGCACCCACTGCTAGCAGTGACTTGGGTCAGGGCTCTGTGGACCCCGGTACAACTGCTGGCAGCCTCCCTGCGCTTGCTGCAAGTAGTTTGGGCTCTATGGCAAGCGGCAGAGGCCTACCCCAGAGTCCTGGCTGGCTGTGTCCAGCAACCAGGAGGCTGCAAGTGGCTGCACTGGGGTCTGCAGAGCCTTGGCCCAGCTGGTTGCTGGTGCAGGTACATGCATGCCTTGTGGGGGCAGATAGTTTCATAGTTGGTAGCGTCGCAAGGGACCTGAGCAGATCATCAAGTCTCTGACCCCCTGCTATGGCAGGAAAGAGTACTGGGGTCAAACGACCCCAGCAAGGTGTTCATCCAGCCTCCTTTTAAAGACCACCTAGGGTAGGAGCCAGCACCACTTCTCTTGGAAGTTGGTTCCAGATCCTAGCCACCCTGACGTTGAAGTAGCTCATCCTGTTGTCCAGCCTGAATCTATCCTCTGCCAGCTTGTGACCATTATTTCTTGTCATTCCTGGTAGTGCTCAGGGGAACAGGGACTCCCCCAATGCCTGCTGGTCCCCCCCCCCTAACTAGTTTGTAAACGGCTACTAGGTCCCCCCCTCAGCCTTCTCATGTGGAGGCTGAACAGGTTCAGGTCCCTTAGCCTCTCCTTGTAGGGCCTGCCCTGCTGACCCCTAATCATGAAAGTGGCCCTCCTCTGAACCCTCTCAATGCTGTCCACATCTCTCCTGAAATGCAGCGCCGAGAACTGGACGCAGTACTCTAACTGCAGCCTGACCAATGTCACATAGAGATGGCGGAGAAGGGGCCAGGGCTGCACATCTACAGCAAAGATTGGGCCACAGCAGGGATCCACCCCCAAATCTATTCTCCAGGTTCAAAAATCTCACTTCTTTTCAGACTTTTCTCATAAACCATGTTTCCCAGTCCTCTCATTTTTGTTACTCTGTTGGACTCTGATTTGTCCATATCTTTACCTTTCTTTAAATGTGCAGCTCAAAATTGTGCCTCCATTTCCCTGTACTGGGATTAGGGTAGCGTCTCCTGGTTATGATGGCAAATACGGATTAGTGTGCCAGAATTAATCCAGATTGTCTGAGATTAGACGTACTGTTCTGCCCTGTATGTCAAGGATCTGGGGTCCTGGTGCTATGGCTTAAAGAAAGTTTGTAGTGGTCATATGGTTCATTTCTTCTTTTGTTTCATCTGTGTGGTTGCTTTCCCCTCTTGCATCTTCCTGTGTCATTCCCTACATTTTTACTGAAGAATAATTGGGACATATAGTCTGTCTTCAAGATTTATGTTGGACTTCTGGAATATACTGTCACTTCTGCATTAACTAGCTGAAGAATGCACAGATTCGGGACTGTGGCAGTTAAATAGATATTAACAGTTTAACTTGTATTGCTGTTTGCTTTGGGAGTTTCAGTGGGTAGAGAGTAGTTTGGTTTTGGGAGTAAAGGTAGGAGGGCAGAAATAAGATAAATTGAAATTGGTTCTCAAGGCTACAAGTCTGTGAAGTATAGGAGTGCATGGCAATAGCATACAGGCAGATGAGCACAAACCAAGAGATACAGGCATTCTAGACTCTAGCTGTGTTTAAAATTGGTAAAAAGAATGAACCCAAACTGTGGGATGCATAAATAGAAAAATTTAAAATTGAAGTCAGTTCTTAAATAGAACTTGTCTGAGGCATTACTAGCTATAAAAAGGACATAGTTAACATAAAAAGCCTATATTTAAAAATAATTTAAGGCTAGTGTTAGCTGTTCAGTTACAGCTAAAAATATAACCATGTCTTTGCTGATTTATGAAAAGGATCCTAACTTTCTTCTTGCAACGGAAATCTGAGATATATGATGATCCGGTTTCTGATTCCACACCCCCCCCCCCCCCCCCCAGGTTATTAGTGTCCCTCATAGTCTTTTTCCTTCTTGGATTCCATTTACATACCTGTAATCAAAGATCTTTCTTTAGGCCCTTCTTTCAACTATGAAGGGTTGAATCACTTTTGATGAAGTTCATCAATACTCTTGCTTGATATGGTTATGTAGGACTTGCAAAGTGCATATGGTTATGTAGGATTGGGCAAAGTTGGGTATTCTGTCTTCAAGGATTGAATGCAATGCCTCCTGCAGTACTGCAGATCTCTACTGGATCCTAGCAGGGTTATGTTGTTTTATCTTACTTGTGTTGGTGGTAGAAGTCCCAGTAAGTACTGTGGAACTCCATTGTGCTGGGTTGTGTACATCCTTGGAGACAGCGATGTGTCCAAAACCTTGCAATTGAAGTTACAATTCAAATGAGTATAACAAGGTGAGAAATAGTGGAGGATAGGAGTAACCACGGTATGAACATTTGGTTACACAGACTAAATACATGTGTAATCATTTTGGCTGGCAGTGCTGCAATACCAGCTATTCACAAATATAAAATTATAAAAAGTATTTAACATATTTTGGCCTTTTATAAAAAATTGTCACTGATTTTTGAGCTTTGGCATTCATATTTCCGATCTCTTTCTCTGCATCCATAAAGAGAGAAGCTTGAAAATGCAAATACCAAAGGCCAAAAAACCAGATGCGAATAAAAGCAACCAAAGTTAAATGAAAGCAGATAATTATGTAATTCCATGAGTTGAAGGTTTTTATTAAAGCCCCAAATATTGCAGTGATTTGCAATAAAATAACAAGTTGTTAATGCTGTTACTGAGATTTCTTTTTTTAATGATAAATGAGTAATAAACACAAAATCAGTGCCCCAAACCATTATTACACTAGAACGACATTCAAACTATGAACAATTCCTCTATTTCCTCTTCCAAATCCAAGCAGGACTTTGCATCTCTTTAAAGGAGGAGAAGTTTCAGTGGCCGCACATGAAATCCCTACATTGCTTTCTTCCTAATCTGTTTTTATATGGAGGGATGCTTTAATAGTGCAGTGGTGGACAACAGGCTCTCTCCAACAGGGTTTGTTTTAAAAGTCAGAAGTGTAGCAGAGAAGATCCTGTTATAAATTAAAAGACATGATAAATATAAAATAAGCATGAGTGGATTTTTCCACTTCTGTAACTTAAAATTATTGCTAATTTGAGAGAAATGGAAAGTCTTGACAAATAATATGTGACTTCGTAAAGAATTATGAATTCAGTTAAACATCTCTCCATAGAATGCCTCCTAGAAATGAAATCATTTAATGCCTCTCACCTTGTAAGCATTTTACTAACAAAAATTACTTAAGGGGCAGCATAATGATAAATGCTTAGGGTGCTATTTTCTTATACAAATATAAGACGTGATAGCTTAAAACTAGGAGCAGAAAATGGAAGTTGATAGAAAACACTTAGATGGTGATGCCAGTCACCCAGTGGAGTAAGTTTGTAGAATTGCCCTTCTTAGAGGTATTTCAGGTAAGACTACAGAAATCTAATAATCTTGAATAAATCTGTGACTCTTATTCTGTAGTAATGCAGAGAATAGATTGGATGAAGAAACAAATAATTTTTAACCCAAATAGCTGTTGCTTGTAAGAAAACTATAGGACTGGTGTGTTTAAAGCAGAAACCAAATTCGTACAAGTCAAGAAATCCAAAAGTTACGATCCCCACAGCAAATGTAACTCTGCCCCTTGTGTGCATGTGTGTTTTGTGCTGCTGAATATGTTGATAAAATCTTGCCTTTAAAATATATTTGTTGTGGCAGTTATAGTAGCTATGGGGAATGCATATTCAAATAAAGGCTCTGGTGCTTTGAAGAGCTTTGAGTTGATTCACTCCCTGCATTTACAGATACTGGCATGAGTTGTACGTTCAGATAAAACACTTTATTTGTAATAGTAGAGATAAACAAATTGAATGGTTATCAAGATACACAATACCTGTGAAAGTTCTGTAAGGTCCGCAGATAAAAGAAACTAGGAATGCAGCATATTAGGTGTTCCTCCTTGAAAGCCTGTGTACTGACTAGTAATTAATGTACAGCCTAGTGTGTGGTCTTCATATGTATAGCATAAGTTTAGGAGAAACTGCCTGGTTTAGGCTCCTACACTTGCCTTAACCAGTGTGACAAAAGATATTCCATACAAAAGAGTGGGCAAGAGAGGGCTTTTTAAGGCGTTGTTTTAGGGTTGCAAGAGTGGTGTTGTAATAAAATAATACCCCCTAGTTGTATGAACCCAAATGGGGAGTTAGTGGCATTCTGGGTCTCATCTTTTAGCTGCAGTGTAGCATGAAAAATAATGGTCCAACCATAAGAAGGATTTTGGGTGATGAAACAGTCAAGAGTTGCTATCATTTTCTGAATTTTGTTTTGTGTAAATATCAAGGATTTTAGTATACAAAGTGTGTTTTTGTTTAAAAAAAGGAGGGGAGGGCAGTTGGGGAGAATTTTTATGGCTAAGTTAATTCGTTAAAGAAAAAAGCTGGGGGAGGGCAAAATGACATGAAATAATACGTGATTTGATGTTTCTTTTGTACATGTATTACAACCTAATAATTCCCCCAGTAGAAAGGGGGTGGGTAGGATTTAATGTTCATAGTTTTGAGCAGTTGTTAGTGCTATGTTTCTGATATTTGAGGAAGTTACTGTGTGCTTTAGATCAGTAATAAGCAAGAGAATCATGCCAGTTTGAATGATTCCATATATAACATAAATTTTGTACGTTTAGGTCAAGGTTTGCCAAAAATAGGTGCCTATATCATTGGAGACCTAGCTGTAGTCACATTTTTTAACAGATCATGGCTTTATCTAACTTTGTAACACATGGTTTGCCAATGCAGTGTCAACAACCCTGTTCAGGAAAGGCTACAGACACTTTGTCATTATTGTGGGGGGTAGACTGTTGCTGGTCTGCAGAAATGTGTACTGAATCTGCAAACATAAACCAGTCAAAACTCAAACGGTGTAAACTGGGAAAATATTGTACAAGATAGTTTCCACATAATCACTTCTTTCTCCAGTGAGTCTAAACCACCTTTGAAAAAAATTTTAAATGAACATTTAAAAAAAAAAATGGCAATCTGTGAAGTCATTCTCACGACATTGCTTAGACGTGAAACTTGAAACTTCAGGCTTGTACATTCCTGTAGTCATGTGAAATCTTATGTTGCTGAATGTGGTGTTACCATCTGTAAACATATAGTTGTATACAAATGTTTCCCAGGATGATATCTAGCCTAACACATATGCAAACTTTAAAATGTTATTGCCACGGTAAACTGTTAGGTTATGGTTAGCTTTTATTAAAATGAATAAGCAGCCTTACACTTCAAAGGTACAGCAAGTGATCAGATACACTGGCATGAAATTTGAGGGATATAGACTAGGGCTTTGCTATAAGTGAATCTTGCAAAATGGAAGACTACCCTAAATAAACATGCACGCATTTGCTGCTGCCACTGCTGCTCCCCTTACTGTCCTTTGACAACATTAAACCCATTCTGTCCTTGCTTGTGTTTTGCTCAATTTCCAAGTGCTTGTTTAGGACAAAAGAGCTTTTTAAACTAGTGCAGTGCTCAGTAGGAGTCCAGGATTCTATTTAACTGTTTGTCTTTTTTTGCTTTCCTTCGTGCCAATTACAAAATGAATCCATTAATTTTTTATGAAGAATACATTTTAAAACAGCTTTGTAATGTGTGCAGCTGTAATGGAGAACTGTAAACTAAACTAGGTTAGAGAGCTAAAAATGGGCTTCCTTTTTTCAAAGGGGTTATGGTAGTGTGAGTAGATAGGTTAAAGGAAATGTATGTTAAAGGAAGTTGTGAAAACACCATGGTGTCTGAAAGAAACATGTGGTTTCAAAGTATTAAGGCTACAGAATGGAAATGCTTTCTGTATTATATACAGAAGTCTTTCTGTATTTTTTTTTCACCTTTTTTATAGTGAGTATTTCAGCCTATTACTACTTGTCACCACTGCTACCAGTGGCTCTCCTTTATAGCAAGAATTTCATTTTCTCCTGTACTCTGCCTACCACAGTGGAAGCCTGATCCCTATTAGACTACTGGGATGCTGTTACAGTTCAACTAATTGGCCAAATATTTCTTTGTGTTACAGTGGAAGCACATTGAAAGTTAATTTAACTTCATGATAACAAATGGCATGTATTGTTCCTTACAGGATTTTGGTGGATTTTCTATTAATCTGTATTTAAAAAAAAAATAATAAAATCAGAGTTGCTGGTTACCAAAATTTACCAAAATAATCCCCAAGCCCTTACGGCTGCCTGTTTTTCAGAGCTGGCTTCGAAGGCTTTAATTTGCATATGCTTTGTGGAACTTGCATTCAAAGGTATCAAATGACTTCCTCTTGGTGTTTGTACATGTTAGTTTTGGGTGGAAAAACTTGAGTGCATCTTTCCATATATCTTATAGCTCCCCCTCTATTTGCTTTGCTTTTCCATGTTGCTAGAAATTGCTGCACTGTGGTGCATGAGCTGGCGAATTGAAGGAGCCACAGTTTGAAACTTTTTTTGTTTTGAAATGGCATCAGGTAAAGAAAGGGTTAAAGGTGGAATTGGCGGAGGCATTATGCAAGCTGTTAAGTAAAAAGGAAGTGCATTACAAAATGCTGAGCTCAGTAGTCTGGCTTCCAGCCAAGCCTTTGCTTTCTTCACTACAGCTGAGGGCTTTCTAAGCTTCCCACCAGTGGGTTTGTCTGAACTGTTTAGGAATGCTGCCTCAGTCGCCAGCTGACGTCAGCACAGGCAGTTCAGCTGAGGGCCAGGCCAGACTGACAGTGCGGATGGGAGGGGCCTCGTGTGGGTGGCTCTGTGCGTGTGTGTGGATCTGGCCTGGCTGGGGGAGGGCTGGCACTGTCTGGGTTTCCTTTGCTGTTACTGAAACAAAATGTCAGCTCTTCAGTCCCCTGTTGTTTTTGTGAACTGTTTATCCTCGCCCCGCCCCCCCTCGTCTTTTTTTAAGTTTTGCTTTCTGCTTCTCCACCCCTGATCGGAAGGCTGCTATTGAAAGTAGAGACTAGGCCAACCGCAAACTCACATTTAAAAAAAAAAAAAAAAAAAAAAAAAAAAAAAAAAGAAAAGGGGTAAGGGCAATATTGTTGATCTCTAGTTTCAAATGTTGGCTCCTCCTTGGGGCTTCAAACATGTTAGCAAGAGGGAAGGAGGAGAAAAGAGATCCCCTTTAACTCCTCTTGTGGGGTTTTTGGGTAAAGGAGGTGGGGGAGTGTTTCAGCCTCATTTATAATGGGAGGGTCCTATGTGGGTGTGTGGGGGGAACCCCAAGAGGGCTGCTTTTCCTGGTATAGAAGATGGAGCTCCTTTCTTCCCTGTCCTCTTCATACTAGCAAAACCTTTGGAAGTAAAAGTGAATTGTGTGTGATTTAACAGGTGTGTTTTGTTTTTTGTTTCTCTCAATGTCTGAATGTTCCTATCGTCACTGCTCTTTTCTTAATTAGGGAGAAATATTTCTATAGAAAATCTATTTGAAAGATTAATTCTGATATTGCAATAGACTTTTTTTTTCCTTAAAAAAGGAAAGAAAAAAAAGTCTTGCTGTTCAAAGCAGCTCTTATTTACTAGGCAGTTTTTAAATTTCAGTAGTCTGTGAACTGTGCTCTTTTGAGTGCTGTAACTTGGATTCAGGAGCCTCGGTGTGTTCTCTGGGTTGTTTGGAATATTAGATTATAAGAAAAATGAGTAAGATTTTCATACCCTGGGGAAATGTTTAGATTGTAGGGGAGTGTAAAAGAAGACGCACTTCAGCTTTAGCTGGACAGCCTCTCTTGAGGGAAATTCAGTTTCACTCTTTCCTTTTCAGGAGAACCTGTCTCTTGAAGAGGGTTCTCGGACAACCTCTCTCAATTTTTGGACACTTACTGTTTCCAGTCTCTTATCACTTCTGCTAGGTTTCACTGACAGCTGCAAATCTGGAGGACAGTATTTCTCAATGAGAGATCTCTGCCTGTGCATAGCTGTGATTTAAACAAAAGTTATGCTGGAAAAGGAATGGAAATCAAAACAAAACGTTCTAATGCTATTATATAAATTAATGGTATGGTTTCAGTCTGACTACAGTATTTGATTTGAATCGCCCTATCTACAAATACAGTGAAGTCAGACTGCCAATGAAAATGAAATATTTATTTGGAAAGCTCTCTGCAAAATCTGTATGGGGGAATGGTTTCCTTTATACAGGAGATGGGAGCTTGTGACCATGATAAATGACCTTTTTGAACAGGAGACAGCATGGCAGGTCAGCAGGGCTTTGGACAGACAGGAAGACGTCTTGAAGTTCTGCTATTCCACTGACGTTCTCTGACTTTTGGGCAAGTTGCATCACTTCTCTGTGCCCTTCTCCTCACTCCCTCCCCTCCCTTTCTTTCTTGTTCAGATTGTTAGTGAACTTAAATTTTACGGAATTAGAGTCCCAATGGTCAGAGCATCTAGGTGCTTCTTTTTTTTACTATTGTTCAGGGTCCACATTTACAGGCTGTCTTGGTGACAAAGCCCAGCCTGCTGTTTGCCAGAGATCATGCTTGCTGTACAGTATCTTGGCAATAATGGGTCAGACCTCAATATTTTTGTCTCCCAGTTTTTTATTCATTGTACAGTAGTTCCTTGTAGGCTGCAAAATTCAAAAGTATAATTAAAGTACAGAGTGGGAGGTTTGAAATAAGACTGAAACTTTCAAGCTGCTTGAAATACTGATGTATTATGTAGATGGTGGACTATGAGTTCCAGAAATCATGGAGGCACAAGCTGAAATTGTATCTGTAGGAAGAGTGCACACATTATAAAGCACTGGTGCTCAAGGCTGGCTTTAGATTCCAACCCTCCTTCCCCCCCCCTCCCCCCCCAAAAAAGGCCAGTTCTTAGTTTTTACTTATTTTTTGACTGCACACAAATAAGAAACATTCTTCTGTTCCAGGGAACTCAGGTAGATCACAACAGGTCAGAATATTTGTAACACTATAGATTCCTATTTGAAATCTCTGGGTTTATCTTGTGAATCATGTTTGCACACTTACCAGTGCTAATATTGTGTAGCACCCTGTGGCACTCTTAAAAGGATGTAAAGGCACCCCAGGGTGTGATGGCACCCAGTTGAGAATCACTGGTATGCAGTGTAAGAAGTTGTCCATGTAAAACTAACTACATGAGTGAATATTTAGTACTGTCTAATGGCGTGTGTGTGTGTCCTTTGTATGCATTTTTTAAACGTGGTTAATCCCTTCTTCCTCCCTCAGGCAAGAACATTCCAAGTTGGTTCTAGGTTTTTTCCAGCATTATAAGTGGCTGATTTCCCCCATTTCCAGCTATCCATCTGCAAGCATTTGTTTTACTTCTTGTTTAAAGATGGCTGTAACTTGTCATGGTGCCATGTATCTTGAGTCACAGAGTGACCTTACAGGCTTTTGAGGAAACAGGTGCCTTCCCTTGTAGGCAGGGGAAACATCTTGCACCAATAAAACCTATCCAGGAATTCTGTGCAGAATAGCATTTCTGTTGAGATCAGTTAAAGGGAGAAGAGAGGTTGATTCTTGTAAGTGACTTGAAGAAACTCCAACACACTTCTGTGAAAATATGATGTGGAGCACAGCTGTTCCTTCAGAAATTTATCTTAAGCAGGATATAGTATCCAACTTTGGCAATTGTTGATGTTTGTTTCTTTTTTGGCAAAGAGGGTGACAGAGAGGATTTGCGCAATGTTTCTAATGAAGACTATGTGCACACATGGTAAATTAATTGGATGATCTCTCCCTGTGTGTGACTGGGATTGCAGGTCTCACTGTTGGTATTTTTGTATCAATTTTCATACTTGAGAGGGCACTGATAAAAATCATATGTTACTTTTAACTGCAAGAGTTTCAGATTGAAAAATATCCTTGTGTTTACTTTTCTCAGTTTGTGACTTTTGTTAGAAAAGAAAAGGCATGCAGCTTCTTGGTTTATATGGCACACACTGCCCTAATATAATGCACTCCTTCTCCTGTCCTTTAAGGGACTACTAACACAGCTGAACTGCTCTCTTCCTCTTTTTATTGCTATGTGCTTGGCTAGTAGTACTTTTATAAAGGCATTCATTCTCTGTTAACCTTTTGCATTTTGGAAAGGGTTGAGCTCCATCTCCAGTTTCCTCCCTCTAACAAGAAAATGCTTCTCCTGTTTTTCCCTGACATCCAGGTCAGCTTCATCATGAGATGACTACAAAATATGCAGTTAGGCCATATTGCCATCACCCACTTCTACCAACTTCCCTTCACATCCTGACTAATCAGGCACTTTAACAAATGCATCATCTATGTTCTTAGGGAAACACTGCTCATACTCTTTCACAATCAGAAGTTTCTTCTGGTAGGTAAAACTAATGTACAGGGAGTCTCGGAGTCAGCCCCTTCCCGGGGCTATCTGAGGAGTTTCAGAGCAAAGTAGTTGGCAGCAGTGCTCTCCCTCCTGGCTAGTGGAGAATCCGGTAAGAATATTGGGCAACGATTTGATTAGCAAAGGAATCAAAACATTGATTTGTGTGTGAGAGCCGGGCACAGTTTGTCTTTAAATATGGCTGAAAGCATCTTACAATAATGTTCACTGCAATATATTTTTGAGAAGAGTGATGTCTGTGTTTGGATTAATTAAGTTCAGTTTTTTTCTCTATGTGCCATGACGACACATTGAGGGGCATTTGGTCATGAGAGGGTTTTAGAGAGGCCTCCTTGGCTACTGAGAAGGGTAAAGGACATCTACTTTTGCCTATCTTCTGTTTCTCAATGGAGGCTGATTTACAGCTACTAAATACTTTCCTGTCTCTTTCCATCCACTGCCCATCTCTCTTTTTTTTTTCCCTTCTTTCCTCCCCACTACACGCGGACATTCGGCAGCTCATCTTTTTGTTGTTGTTGATCAGTGAGCACTTGGTATACTGACACCGTTGTGGGGCATACCATTTGGTACTCTTTGCTAGCCAACCCTATGGAACTGCATAATCTATTTTTAAGCAGTAGTGTTGGCAAAGTGAATGTTAGCATAATGCCACTTTGAGCCCTTGCCCAGAATGGAGTAGCTGCCTAAACTATGACGGGCAGCATAGGCATGCTTGTGGATGACCAGCTGTGACCATCTTTGTGTTGAAAGGGACAGTTTAAGCTTTTTCTCTCTCGATGCTTTGAGTACTGGTGCAATATTGTCTGAAGCTCAGTGCGAGAGTTAAGACATCTTCTTAAATAGACATTTAAAAAAATCTTATAATTAGTTTTTAAAGGAGGTAAATATTCTGTGAACTAGAGCTCTACAATGTTTGTCTTCACTACTAATTTTAAATTAAAACAAGGTGCATTACAATTTTTACTTTTAGCCTTCACATTTTAAGGAACAAAGATATGAGTGAGACATTGGATTAAATCATTTAGCTTTTTCATTTTACTTGAGCATTCCATTTAGGCCTGCCTGCCTGCCTGCATAGGAGGCCCAGTATTAGGAATTTGCTAGGGCAGGACAGAGTTGTGTTGTCACAATTTAGTAAGAAGTTTGCATAATTCTTGCTGTTACCCATGCCTTTTGGCGTTTCTGTATGTCAGTTTTGCCTTACGCCCATGATAGTTTTCTTGTTAAGCTGGGTGTATTTTAACTCCTTCCTTGAAGTAAAATACGGAGTTCTTTTGTATTGGCTGACACATTCTTATGATTGCACGTCACAAAATATTGCATTAGATGCAGTGTAATGCAGATTCCTCTTGAACTTTGAGATTTAACTTCTATGAGGGTAGACTTGGAAAAATATAGATTTTTTCACTTCAAGCTGAGATATAGGCCAGCTTTCTGGAAAGTTATTTTAAATTGTGCTTTAAAAGTAAACACACTTGCCATACAAGTCTCTAGAAAAAAACAAGACGGACTACTATCTGCTAACTAAAAGATCTTTAAAAAACAAAACAAGAAACCCCACTCTTAATTTATCATGATGTTGCATCTTTTTGGTTGTTGTGATTTTACTCAACTTTAAAGTATATATTGTAAGTATCACCACCCTTCCTATGTCTATCAATGCACAATATTTCTGTGTGTGTATGGTTGAGTCTTACAAGAATAATTTTTTCAGTTTCTGCTCTAAACTTTATACAGGTAGGTAATAATATCTTAGTAATAATTCTTCAGTTGTTAAAAGTTATTTTTAACAATGCTTCGAAGGCAAAGAAACAAAGGAATACTTCTTTTCATAAGCATGTAGTGTGTTTTTCTGCTTACTGCTTTCTCACGTCTTGATATGCAAGAATTAACAAATTCATAAATTTTCCCATGCCATGAAATGAACATGAATATATTTTGACTTAATACTCATTGCAGGGGAATCTGCTGTCTGAAACCCCACCCCCCTTTTTTTAGTCTCTTCAAAATAGCAGATGCTTATACTGCTAAGTTAGAGATGAATTTACTGTGATCTGATGTCTAGCAACAGGTAAACAGTCCTTTTTTGCCTCTGCCAACTGTTATAGGTTTTATGTTGACAGTCAGTTTTAGGTGATTTAATAGTTTTTCCAAGATGTGCTCTTGTGTACATGCTTTGAATTTATCATTTATACTGTGCTGCTGTTCTCCTCAGGTCCAGAGATGCTGTATGTTAATTGGAGATCTTAGTTTGTAACTGGTAACAGCAAACACTTTTATCTTAGAGTTTCCTCTTGACTAGAAGATTTGGATAGTTCATTCAAGGTTTTTAAGTGCAATTAATTCTCCATGGAATAAGAAAGTTTCCCATTTAAGTGATGATGCATAGCAAATATTCCCAGCTGAATCCCGGGAGCGAAGAGGACATTTGAGAAAGCAAAGTTTTTTTTTCTAGTTTTGTTCTGAGTCTCTTCGATCACAGCTTCTCTATTTTTTGGTGGTGATGCATAGTTCTTGTGATATAACTTGAACTCTGTCTTTCAGAGTCCATTCATTTATTGCTCTACATTGGTTTTGCTATCACCTAGACAGGAAATTTGAGTACCTTTTTCCACCTCCTGGTAGGAGCAAATGTCCTTAGGCTGGGTACAAGTTTTCATTTAAAGAAACCAAAGGAATCAATTGACTTATGCCTTCTAATAACATATGCATAGAGTATTACAACTGTTGTGGTGGGTTTACATAAACCAAAGACTCTTCATACTGTACAACCAGCAAGTATATAGTACTGTTGTAAAGATGACAATCCAAGGAAAATGTGTTTGGAAGTTGAGCCTGTGCTGTCAGTGAGGATTTCCCATTGTGAATATTTGTTGCTAGTATTGGGGGTGGGAAAGAAGAATGAACCTTTCTTAATGTTCTGTATGATGTGCCAAAGTCCTTCTGTGGTAATTAAACAGTAATTTTCTTTCCATGCTATTTGATTTTGACACCATTTTAACTACCCGCTTAATTCTTCTGTTAAGAATGAAGCTTAATTAAGATATAGTCAGTTTATGTTGATATGGACACAAAATCAATGCTTAGTTTGCCTGAGGAAAAGAGCCTTTTCCTTTTGGGGCCTGGCTAAGTCTTTCTCTGTCTCTCTCTCTCTCTCCCTTCCCCCCCCCCCCCTTTTTTTTTAAATAAAAATGCATTAGCAATTCAGAGAGCAGAAGCAAATAGCCATTTTTAAAATTCATGTCCTCAAATGTTAATTTGATGCTTTGAGGCATAAATGACCTTTCTAACCAGCCCAAACTTGTCAAACAAAGGAACGATAGAAACAAGCTGCTGTTTGTTCTAATATAACAGGCTGCTTTTCAGAGAGAATTTCAAAACAATTTTGTCTCCCCTTCTCAACAACATTAAATTAAACTTTGGCCTGTGCTACATTTTGAATTTAGATGTGCTTGCATTGTTGGCTAGATAGTGATGGAATCTAGACGACCTGTGCAAACAGAACCGTACAGGCTTGGGCTTGTGAAGTCACTTGTGCTTTTGTGCACATTTACTGCAAGCTAGTATTACTTTGTACTGTTTGAAGTAGGGATAGGCCAGGATAGTGGAGAAGAAGATTGATACAAAACCAGGCTTTTTCCGGAAGTGTTTGGATGTGTGGATTTCTTTCTTGGTCAGGTTATGCGTCTTGCGTGTCTGCGTTAAAAATAATTTCAGTAGCAACTAGAGGAGTCATTCTTTAACCTTTTTTAGAGGGGTACTTAAATTTTGAAAAGTTTTTGACTTAAGCAGCACCCCATTTTAAAAAGGAGCATAAATATATTATAATATAAGCATTATGATTGCTACTAATTAAGATTCTAGTAATCGATTACACATTATAACTATTATAATCATCCCACTGTGCCACATGCTACCTACATAGCCAGATCAGGAAGCAGCGTCACAACCCTACTCAGTCTGACCCTCTACTCAGTCTGACCCTGCATGGTGTCTCCTGGAAACAGAGGTGCATAGGACAGGTGGAACTATCCTGCTCTCCTGTGTTTTCAGTTTCTCTCTCGCATGGCATACTGCTTCTGCTGCAGTTCTTCCTAGTTTGGCTTCAAAATAGCTCCTGAAAACAGGTGTGTGGGGCAGTTTTACCTTGTGGCAGTGGCAGCCCAGAGATGAGTAATGCTCCATTAGGTAAGACTGCCCTACACACCCCTGTTTTCAAGAGGCCCATTGGAACTGAGCTGCAAAGAGCTGCAGCAGAAATGGTGTACCTACCTGCAATAGGCAGGCAGAAGCACCATTTCTGGTGCAGCCACCTCTCGGTTCAAGTCTGGTGTGCTTCCTGGAAAGAGGCACAGTGGGGAATTTAATACTGCAGCAGTGGCACTCCACGCAGGTTGAGAACCATTGAACTAGAAGCACCAACCAAGATTTGGCCATCTTGGAACAGTGTGCTATAAGGAGCAAGTAAAGCATCCCTAACCCCAGCAATTTACTCTCTAGGACCACAAGACCTGTTAGTCAGAAGCAGCAGGTAAAAGAATGGAGGTTAAGAGAGTTGTAAAAACAACCATGTGTTGTCCAGTAAATCTGTATTGTTGCTAGACTGGTGGCAGAAATGCAAGGAATTAAGGTCTGGTTGATTCTTGGTTGGGCACTCCCTCCCCACCCCCCTGCTACTTGTAATTATAGAAGTCCTTTGTAGAAGGGAGTTTGAGGAAAAAATTACCTTTTCTCAGTGAAATGTTTGTAGACCAATAAAGGTCTGGGAATACACTAAAGGTATTGCATTTGAATTTTGGGTTAGGTAGCATTGAAAGGCTTTTGTAGTTCATTTGCCTTAAATATAATTTTTTTTGCTTCTGGTTGTTTAATCTCCTGGAAAATAGATAAAAGCTTGTTAATCATGCATAGTGTGGCAATTGCCAGTGCTTTCGAAGCTTTGCTTAATATATTTAGCTGTATAACTTGTTTTGAGTGGATGGAGCTTGTGTAGGAACCATAACCATACCATAAGACCTTCTCAGTTGGAGGCTGAGAGGAGAACACGGTCTCTCTTGCCTTCTAAGGCTTTGAGCGTGAGTACTGCCCAGTCTCTTGCAGCCTAAAGGTCCATTATATTTTCTCGGCTGTATGAGACTGATTGAAGTTGTTCTTTTGGGATGCAATACAGAATGTGTTATAGACGGAGGTCTAACTAAATCACAGGGGGACTTAACAATTTTCATGGATTGATCACAGCCTAAAGGTTTAATTCTGCAGTCATTATGCAGTGATCTCACCCCTTGGTGCTGATTTGACAGAGAGGCCCCTCTCCACAGACTGATTGGCAGAGAGGCTGAGAGGGGGTGTGAGGGCAGCTACCATCTTGACTGCTGGCTGCCCTTTGTGTGGCTCTGCTTCTCTGTGCTGATTAGCAGAGAGGTCCAGATTGGGGGGGGAGGAGGGACAAGGGGGCAGCCTCCATCTTGCCTACTGCCCTTCATGTGTAGCCCTGCCTAGCAGTGCCTTCCTTCCTAGCAGCAAGGACTGCTGGCTCCCCCTAGGGAGCCAGCATTTTATTTTTATTAAGTTTTTTTTTTGGTTTTTTTTTTGTTTTTGTTGCTGTTCATTTTTACAGACGATCCTGGATGTTGTGGTTTCCATGAAATCTGCAAAACCCTGAACTAAGTTAAGGTCCCTAGTTATGGAAGAAATGGGGAGATAACCATGTGGCTTCCTCCTCTTACTTTGAGAAAATTAACAAAAATTAAAAAACCCAGACCTTCTTTCATAGAATATGGGAAGAAGAGGGTGGAAAAGCTTGTTGGTTCATCTTGTAGGGCAGGGGTTCCCAACCCCCGAGTCGTGGCCTGGTACCAGGCCATGAAGGGTTGGCTGCCGGTCCACAGGAGGGCTGGCTGCCAGACCAGAAATACGGAAGTGACAGGCATGCTGTGAACCGGCAGCCAACCCTTTATTTATACTGAGTGTAAAAAAGGGTTGGCCGCCTGCCCACAGTATGCCAGTCACTTCCGGTCCATGGTTTGCCGGTCCACAGCATGAAAAGGCTGGGAACCGCTGTTCTAGGGGATGCTGGTGAGATCGTCTAGCCTGGTGGTGAAGTCCTCGACACTTGTATTCTTGAAAGACTTCAGTGCCCATGGAAACAAAGCCCCTTTACACTGCCAGTAAACCTACTAATTTCACTGTCCGGCATAAGATTGTCCAGGCAATTGCCTGGTCTGTGTCCTGAATGTAAACGAGACCCAAGAATGACAGCCCTATTTTACTTGGACTGCTACTACTTTAAGGCAGAAATCAGAATTTTCCTAATTTGTAACAAAAAGGAAAGTCCTGTCATTATGACCAACTGCATCTGAAATGTTATTGAACCTGTCAGTTCACAGAATGCATCCAAAGTACTATACTACCAAAGAGGTAAGTCATGGTAAAATTAGTGAGGCCCTATAATGGCATCAGATGCTGTCTGTTGTCACTGATTACACATATTGAGGCATCTCAACCCTTTCAGGTTACTTGGGTATTTGAAATCACTGAAAGGAAAAACAAGGCTGTAAAAACTGATGGCAACCCCTCCCCCTCCCCGTGCTCCCTACATGCACAATTTTATTAGTCTTTGCTGTAGTAGTGAAAGAGGCCAAAGAGATCCCTGACTGATGAAGAGGCTGCAAAATTGCAGTCTGGAGGGCTTTTCTGGACTGTGAAATATGTAGTCAATCTCAACTATCTCCTTTCAGTTACAGAAGATAGTAGCAACTGCTGTAAGGAACTATTGTATAAAACTTGTGTGGTGGCTGGTGAAAAAAAATGTAGGACAGCTCAGAGATGAAGGATCGGCATTTCCATGTGAAACATCAACTGCACCATTTCATAGCTAGCCCAGCATCAAAAGAGAATTGGAATCTGGATGAAGAGGAGTTGGCTGAAGTTTAAACATGAGCAAGTTGGAGCTTAGGTGTCAATATCCATCTTGATGTTAGCCTCTGCCCTTCTAACCATGAGGATGATTTGTGTTCTTGTTCTGTGCACTTTGTTCCTGTCAGGTCCCTGACAGACATTCACTTTAAGAAGTGATTTAATTGGCAATCCCAGAAATTGCACTTTCTGCCATGCTACATGTGCCTGTCAGGATGCGTGATTTTGGGATCAGGGAGGTTGGGCTCTCCCTGCACCAACAAGATGAAAGGGCTACTAACAGTCAGCTGATTATCAATTGGGCCTAGAAACCAAACTGGTCCCTGGTCCCAGCCAGCAATTGGTTAACTGTTGAAGCCACAGCTTGTGGGCAGAGGACCCTGGGATTGGGCTGCAGCAGTCTGACCTTGGGGTCCCTGAGCTCCAGGGATGAGTAAAAATTCAGGGAGCCTGGTACTGGGTTGCTGCAGCCCAATATCAGGCTTCTCATGCACTGGGAGCTATGAAACAACCTGTGTCACTCAGCTGGGCAGGACTTAAGGTTTATACAGCTCCTGATGTGGGAAGCCTGACATCAGTATGCTGCAGCCCAGTGCTGGGCTTCTGGTCCACTAAGAGCTATGAAACCCCATGTGCCACTTAACTAGCCAGCATGAAACCTATAAAACCATGTGTGCTGTCCAGCTGGGCAGCATGCAGTGTTTTGACAGGTCCTGGGGCATGGATGGCCACACCTTCAATTTAGGATATGATATAAATGAGCCACAAAGTTTTTCCGTGTTGTATGTTAACTCAGTTATCTGTGAAATAACTTTGTGGCTTGTTTACTGTATTATTATGCCTTAAATTGACTTGCACATGTGGCTAGGTTACTATTTAAGGTGATTAAATAGTTAATCATGTATTAAAAGTAACATGCATCACGGGTCTCAGAGACCCAAAGAGTGAAAATGCTATAAATATATCCCTACCCGCCCTCCTGGTGACACTGCCTCCTGCTGTCGCACCTTTTTGGACATATGGGTATCTGTGACCTCCAGGCCTAGTTGGAGTGTACTGGTTGGGAATTAAAAGAGATATATTCCAACCAGTATATATATGTATGTTGAAAAAAGCTTTTGTTGGATGTGTGTGTGTGCGCGCCCGCGAGAAATCCACACATCCAACAAAAAAAGCTTTTGTTTTATATAATATATATTTCCCTTAATGTTCCTTGTGCATTAAGTTTCTGATGAATCACAATTAAAAATATTTATTTCAGGGCATGATCTAACTCTTGAACAGTCATACTTCAAGACAGTACAACTTTTCAGACTCAAGCATATCCCAAATCTTTAATTCCACCCAATCTAGTGGTGCTGCTTTGTAGTATAGTAGAATTGCATCACCTTGTCCTTAGCCTATTCAGTATATCAGGGTGTTTCTTCCTGCAGCATGTCATGGCTTCCTTGTTCTGCTTGTTTTACAGTGTCATCCATGAGGTAGCTGAATACTTAGAAGTGAGGTTTAGCTGTCCTTTGGCTCTTGACTAATTCTTTAGTCAGTGCTGGGTTTTTTTTCTTGATGTAGAGGTAAAACAAGTTGCTGAATTACTAAAATGCTAAGGTGTGGAACAAACTGAAACATCAGGCAATGTGTACACACACAGCTGTATTTTTCCTGTGGTTCAATATTAATGCTAACTATGCCTATAAATAAATAAATATATATGTTAAATGTATTTTAAGTACTTTATTTGTTTTTCCTTGAAGTGAATTGTAATTTAACCAAATGGTGCCATTTAAAAAATTTTGACTACAGCTGCTGCAGAAATGTGTGCACAGCTACTGTTTTGGTAAACAAAGCCCAGTAACCAGATGGTAGTAATATTTAAAAACTTGAGCGATATGGGCTGGGAAGCATCCAACTGGAATATGCTGTGCTTTGCCTAGGTACCTTAGATTTAGTACACACTGGATGAGTTTAAGTGTGTGTTATCACTGCAGTGGCTTGAAAGAACAAATAGACTATTATGCAGAATACAAATAGTGCTTATTTAGCTTGCAGTTGATTCTTTCTGATAGATGATCCAAATTGCTGTCAGACTATATTTACTTACACATAAACAGATGTGCTTTTGCTCTAAATCAGGATAACTATTCCAAACCTAGTTATGCATATTTTAAGCAACTGTTAAACATTACATTTTTAAAGCATCTGTCTAGATGGGGAAAAAAAAATACTTGTTTTGTAAAGGGTCCTTTTTCTCCCTATCTCTAAAAGGAAATTTTAGTTCTTTACTGACAGGTAAAGGCTGGAATTACTAATATGGGGTAGAAAATGTGTTCGTAGCATATTCAGAAAATTGTCCAAGGCATTCTGGTTTTAATTCCTTATCTGGTGTATTGGGACAGCTAAAGCAATCCATAAATTTAGTGGAAGATGGACTGTAAAACTGACATGATTACTGTTAAGTTAAATATTATAGGAGATAATGATCCAAATTCACCTACAAGTGATGAAAAATAGTGGGCAAGTATTATGAATATGGCCCAATAGCCATAGCAATAAAATACAAAAGTAGACTTTCCTTCCTTTCACCCACAAATTTCTGGCAAGTATAGCTAATGATAGGTTGTTGTATATACAGTTTTATTTATAATTGGCTTCTAGAAAAATCTTCATCTTTTATTTCAGCTCTGAGAAGTGTCACAACTAAAATAGTTTTAAACAGATAAGCAAGCACTCACCCCTAGACAGCTGGTTTCTTATGCATAGTTCTCCTGTGATGGCGGCAATACTAATGGGTTTGCTTGTTCTACCATAAGTGATGCAACCTGAGCTCCTTTTATTCTCTTTCCTCCTTTTGAGTTCAGACTCGCCACTAGTCTCCTTCATCTTTGTGCTTCAAACCCAGTAGGCTCGGCTTTCTTCAGAAATTTACGTTATATAAACTTCCTTTTCAAGCTTCTGCAAATCTGAAACAAATTAGTGTTTTAGTAACTAAAACCTGTTAGCTTGCTCTTGGGGGAATCTAGGATCCTGCATGCTGAATCTGCATTCCTTCCGTTTGCCTCCTGGGTGTTCCTGTGGCCTAGCCCAGTCTGTTGCTTCTACCACATTTTCACTGACTTCTCTGAACACAGCAGTAAAAAGTCAATACTAATGGAGAAAAAACTCACAAAGTCACTGGGGACTATCTGCATACAGAACCCTCCCAAGCGAGGGAAGGCTCCCAAATGCTAATGATCCTGTCCTCCTTTCACCTACAAGCTCCGTCTCTGGTGGAACTTATTCCCTTCTCCTTTCAAGGTGGCTGTAACTGGGTCAGTGATGAATAGCTGTACAAGTGTCAAAATGTGGTATTTCCTCACCCCAAGGCCTCTGTGAGTCCTGAGATAACAATGCATCATTAGAATGCTGGAGTCAAACAGGGACTTACAGGATTATTGCCATCTTTCCCTGGTTTCTTCTTCTACCCTTGGGGCAGGCTAAGTAAGGTGTTTTTTTTTTTGTTTTGTTTTATTTTTTCTTGGTTTCTACAAAAAGAATTCTCTTAATTAAAACATTCAGGCCTAGAACTCTAAATCTAAGCTAATTCTAAGGTGTTCCTAGGACATCTGTTAACATTTTGTAATTTAAAAAGTAATAATCCTTCCATATATCTTTTTATTTTAAATATTTTTCAATATTGCCTATGAAAACAACAAGTCAATTATATAGCTATTAAACTACTTCAGACAGTGGAAAATTTCTTTTATGTTCAAAATAATTGTTCCTGTTTAGACCAGGGATGCTCAAATTTTGGCCTCTGGGTCAAATCTGGCTTGTGCAGCCAACACATCTGGCCCACGGGGCAGGAAATTTGGCAGCATTAATATGGTCACTTTTCCCTGTCAAATTCCCAAACTCTAAGTCCTGTACTGCCTGTTGCAGCTAGGCCACTCCCTTTCCCCCATGGGGCTGGGCCACACCCCCTTCCTCCTGCATCTGGATCAGGACCAAGCCATGCCCCCTTTCTCCTCCCCTTACTCCCCACAGGGCTGGGTTGGGGCTGGCCATGCTCCCTTTCCCCTGGGAGGGCTGGGTTTCATCTGGGCTGTCCGTATCCCCTCCATGGGGCTAGATTGTGCCCACGGTGCTCACCTCAGTGCCAGATGGGGACCATTGGCCAGATCTGGCCTCTGGGTGGACAAGGCCGTGCCCATTTGGCCTGATGGGGAAGAAGGTTGAGCAGTACTGGTTTAGACCAAATCTACAATATGGTGTAGGTAACGTTAATGTCTTTGGTTGGGGGGATACTTTTCTGGTCAAATGGGTTATAGATGGTAATATTTTGTATCATGGGTAGTGTTTCTTACCTAGATCCAAATTCTATGTTTGTATAGGAAAGTGGGGAATAAGACTTTCTTTTTTCATTTCTATGATCTCTGACATGTATCTTTGTCATGGCAATAATCTTCATGCTTCATTCATCGGTTATATGGAAAATCAGCTGAAGAAAAATATTTGCCAAAACTCGACTTGATTTCTCAGTTTTTCTCTTCATCAGAGACGAAAAATTATCTTGTTTTAATAGGAGACTTTTTAGTTACCTTGTTTTTCTGTAGCATGGGAGCATCATATCCATCTTTAACTCAAGATGGTAATATGGCAGCTTAGGAGCTCTTCAGCTGACAGAGAAAATTGCAGCTTTTGCTTTTTTTTTTGTGGACCAGCTTACTCTGAGAGGAACACCCAGAATGTCAAACTAGAATTACAGAACTAGAATTTATCTTGATGCTTCTACCTTTCATCTGTAAATTTATATTTAAAAAAAAAAAAAAAAAAAAGTTGATTTCCTCTACCCCCCCACTTGTGGGAACCACGATGCTTGTATGTGCCTGTAAGAACAATGATGCGTTATTCTCACTGCATCATTTGGGTACAGTCTTTGGGTTGCTTGTGAGGCTTTTGACTCATTAAGTCTGTCAGTCTCTGTAATCGACACAAAACGCAGAACGTATTATTCTATAACTAAGCAGTGGATTTACTCTACCATTTTGATATATTGCAGAGTTTAAGTCCTGACTTTCCTTTCCCATCCTGTTCTGTCATTGTTGCTCAAATGTGTCACAACAGTGGGGAGATGCAGTCTAGTCAGATCCGTATCTTTTTCCTTGAGTGACATTCAGATCTGTTACCTGTATGATTTATTGCTTTACAATAACAATTTTAAAAAGCTTAGTTTAGTAGCAGCACAAAAAGCACTTAAATGCAATCTCCTTAGTATTGCATGTGGATATTCTCTATCTTAATTGGCCATTCTCCCATTGTTTTACTGTCATAAATGCAGTGGGTATTCTTAGTCATCTTTTTTCCTTTTAACATCTGCAATCCATGCTAATAATGACGTGTGCATATGAAACTAGTTAGGAATATCCTTCCCTCAAATCCTCCAATTCTTCTCAACAAATGGTATTAACTCTTTGTTCTCTGCTTCACAAAAGTTCTAGCAGCAGTACTTGCATTCCATGGCACAAACATAAATATGAAGGACTAAAAAGCACAAATCTGCTATAGTTTTCTACTCCTAAAGAATGGGGCCCATCTGTCACAGCATGGAAGGAAAGACTAGCATCCAGGCCATCCTGACAGCTGGTGGGTGCAAGCTAAACTTGGACTTTTTAACATCTGCCCAACAGGTGGTTTTTCTCTTATCTAAATTTATTTGCAGTTTAGAATAACAGGAAGTTACCAGCATTTTGCTCTTGGCAGCCACACCCCAGGTCAGTCAATAGATTGCATTATTGTACATTTATATCTAGTTTATGCTATATAATAACATAATTTGGAACATAATACTAGAACAGGCACCTGCACTCTGAGTCACAAAGTCCAGTCTAGATAAAGAGCTGTTGCTCCTTTCACTGAACCTAGGAATTGGAACAGGGATGGAGCTAAATATCTTCTTTGTGCGTTGCATTGCTCCAAAAGAAGCAAGGGATTTTTTCAGGCGATATTTTTATTGGACCAACATCTCTCCCAACTACTATAAATACAGTTGGTCCAATAAAAGATATCGCCAACGTCCCTTCCTGCCAGGTCACTCCTGCCTCTCATGCATTTCTTGGACAGTCATGACTACAATAACACAAGGGTGGTTAATGCTTGCGTCGAAGTAAGTTTACATCGCTGTTTCAGGAAGACGTCCCAAGATGGTGATGCAAAGCTTTTCTTTATCTCTGCTGCACTGCCTTCTCCATCAGGTTTTTTGGAAGCAAGTAATCTAAACCTGGTAATCTGAATTCAAATCTTCACGTATATTTGTATTTTAGATCACAGAAATTTGTTCTTTGTCACTTGTGTAACTGTACTGCCTGACACAGTTCGCTTTCTTCCAAGTCTGTTCACAATTCAGGAACTTTTGGGTGGGTAGCACGGATGATGCTTTAGTTGGGGGTATGGGTCAAAGGATGTCATGTCTTTCAGGCAAGGTTATACCCAAACTTGCATGATCCTATTGCTGCCTTGTACATGAATGTAGTTGCTTCCCCAGCAAAAACTTTCCTTTCTTTCTCAAAATTCCTTTGGCATTGTAAATAAAAGTTTGTCACTGTATGTAATATACTTTAATATGTTGCTGTGGGTGTTGTACTGTGGAGAGCTAATAATTAATAACCAGAGGAAAAAATCTGTAAGAACTGCAATTTTCCTGATGCAAGTATTCATATATCTAGTGGCAAGAGCAACTTGGAGCAGGTTTACCAACAATTGTTGAGACATAATTCCCTTTCCACTTACCTTCGTATCAAAACAATGTAAAACTATAGGTATGGGAGTAAGACTTAGAATACAAAGTAAATTACACTAGCAGTTGCAGGCCAGAAACTTGTTACATTTGGTTTCCGCACCCTGAGTCATGTTTTTTGGTCCGGAATAGTCTGCAAGCCATTCATTTGGGGATCTATTACAAAGAACACCAGGGAGGAGGTCTAATAAAAAGTACAATGTTTTTCAAAGGGAATAATTTAGAATAATGCTACTTAAGAGTACATAATATCTGAACAAACAGGCAATGAACAGCATATAATTCTGCACATTATGCAGCAGCATTAAATATACATATTAGTAAGGTAGCAGATGCTTTAGTTCTGAAATTGACATGTAAAGTAGCAGTCTTTCTCAGCAGGGTGCTGCTCTATCTGAGGCTCCTTCACATGTAATGAATAGCTAATTTCAGTTCTATAGTCCATGAGAGACTGAAGGGAATCGGGGAGGGGGAGAGCATTCCAGCAACCACAGCCAGCAGGATGTGCAGAGATGTGCTTTTAATGGAAGAACATTTCAGAACTCTTGGGGGTAAATTCATAAAGAGGGTTGCTCATCTGTTACTTTGTATTCAAATTGAGAAATTATTATTGTAAATGGACAAGCAGACATTTGGTGTGCATGTTACAGCTAGGAGGAAGTGGGTCGCCTTGATAGATTGGCCTGACTGGATGGATGTCTTGCTCAGTAAAGAGAACTTGAACTGGAAGTTTATACTGAGAAATGGACAAGGCTTTCTTGCCCCTTACTAGTAGAGGTTGATTTAGTTTCACTTGATAATTGATCTAATTACTGTGTGTCATACATGCAGGAAGACTCAGCTAGTAAGTAAATATGACGTACATGTGTATTTTATGGATGTTCCTACTGCTAAAGGTAAGGAAAAGGGGTCCTGTCCTGAACCTTCTGGATTTTTCTGTTGGTATTTTTAGGAACACTTATGAATCTACATGTTGCCAGATGGCGATGTTGCTACGGTGCCATGCTTTTTAGTATTTTCTTTTGGAAGTACTAAAGCATGGCGCACAGTTAGATTTCACAGCTACATCACTGTAGCGGTGCACTGTACCAGGGGAGTGCACTACTACAGCAACATAGCTGCCGATCATGTGTAGACCCACGTGATTGCTACGTCGTGGTAGCACACCATACGGCGATGTAGTGCATCACTGTCACCATAGGGCAATGTATAGACACACTGTTAGAGTACTAGATCTGACATTCAGATATGCCTGTTGATGCATATGACTCTCATCTATCCTCAGAACCACCTCATTCCCTGCTAAGAACAAACTCTTTTGAAGCGCCACGTCTAAACATTTGAGCATCTGAGATTTGCCCAAATGTAGGAGTAAGGGGGAAGCATTAAAGGGGTAGCAGTCACATTTCTGCATCTAAATGCTGTGGCTGCAAATGGGGGGGGGGAGGCAGGGCAAAGTTAAGGAAATGACTGGCAATGTTTGCAGCTCCTGATATCTCCCACAAACCTTATCAGTGGAGGAAGCCTCCTGTTTGGCTACATAAACAGGAAAAGCCAGATGAGGGATTACTATTCCCTACAAACATTGACACACAGCCTAATCTTCCTTGCTGTGGTAGACGATCTGTTTAAACCTTTCTTCAATAGATAAAAATAGCCTAATCATCTAGCAGTTGCAACTCCTTGGTTCTCTGAAAGTATGGCTGTAAGTTGCACAATCTTTCTTCCTTCCCTTTAATTGGAAGAGGGCTAGCAACTGAGTTTTTTGTTTGTTTTTTGTTTTGTTTTAATGGGTTTTTTTTGGCTGAAAAACTGACAACTCTGCATGGGGCCCAGATCTTTCTTCTGGATTATTCTGCTAGAGTGAAACTGAAGGGAAGATTTACAAAGCAGGCTAGAGATTTAAAATTAAGTATTTAGGTGATATTATAAATAAGCTAAAAGAACCCTTGACCATTAAAAAAGCAAGACCAAACAAAATAAAGAAAGACCATACAGTATTAGGTTGCCCCATCATCTCCTTGCCTTTGCTAGATAGTTCTCTGTACTGTTTGTTTTCATCTTTAATAGTAATAAGCATTTTCACTGAACATTTTGGCTGATGATTGGGGAAAAAAAAAGAGAGAGAGAATTAATTAGTATTAATGTCTAAACCTGGCTGTTGAAATTCATTGCAAGAACACATGGTATGGATGATCAGTAAAGTTGAACATGTTAATTTCCCTTACACCAGTTATATCGCATTTTGTGTTAAAAACCTATTCAGTCATATCCAGAATAACCACACTGAAGCACAAATAGAGCTTTGTTTATTCTTTAAAATACTGAAGTATACTAGTCAGCAGCTGTGAAACTGAAGAGAAGATCTCTGATCTATTTTTCCTGTGAGAGGAAGGTACCTGCTCTTGTCCTCACCTTCACATATACCATTTTAAAATCTATATAAGTACTTTGAGACAAACTCATTGATGTAGAGGGTTTTTCCTATGAGAACTTATATTTGTTCTTTGTTCACTTTAGCTTGTCCTGCTACCTTACACCGCTTTTTGGTTTAATTTCCCAGTAAGATTTTTCTCCCTTTATGATGTTTCTTTCTCTTCATCCTTAAATACTTGCACTGAATTTCATTCCTGATTTGTCATTGTTTAAGAACATTTGAATTTCCTGATGCAATACACTAATGAATGAAAAGTACATGAATGAATACATTTTGTTGCAGGGATTGCAGATTGATTGGTTAATGAATGGGTTTACTTAGGACAGCATGTGAGGCACTGAAGTGTCATGGTTGTGGAGGAAGAAACCAGACCAGACTCATTTCTGTGTTCTACACAGGCAGCTTTTCAGCAGTGGCTTTCATTTGATGGATTGGGGATTCCATTCTTTGCTCCTGCTTATATAATCTGGACTTCACACTTGGTTGTTTTGGGTAACTTCTAAAACTGAAAACAGGCTTATGTAGTTGCCATGTCTGGTCTGATTAATGGAAATGTGTAGCAGAAACCACTCAAAAGATGTTTCAGACGTGCTCAGTTTAACCAGCTATCTTAGTTGTGGTGATATAAGAAGGAAAAGTGCTACTTAGAACCCTAGTTCTAGGGCAATCTAAATAATTACTATTTGTATGCTTCTGGATGCCATTATGTAGAGGGCATATGTTCCTAAGGACTTCTTGCTATTGAGCAGATAGTTATAGTCAACATAAGGGAAGTAGATTCCTGGTTTCAGTTGTGGTACAAAATAGCTGAGAACAACCTGAGCGTATTAGGTCTTTGATTTGAAATCTTTCTTGAAGTGCCTGAGGAGCACTGCTGTATTGTGAATGGTAATGTGCCATGCATAGTAGAATGGCAGGAATGTTAGTCTGTATTTAAGGAGTAACAATACAGACGGCAGAATATTTTATTAGGGGCAATGACTATTTTATTTTGTCCTTCCTTGATTTCTAGGAGCCAAATTCAAGCTACCAGGAAATTATGGTTTGGGTATAGCCAGTAATTGTTGTTTTTCAGACTTTCTGGTAACTTCAGCATTTTTTTTTAGGCATATTTCAGTAGTCATCAGCAGCCAGTATTAGCTTGGTCTTACCCTCTCTTCTGCCCCTCAAACTTTTAAACATTCCTCTTTAAAATAAGTTGTATAGTAGGAGCTAGAATAGAACTTGAGAATTCTTTACAATGTCATGATGCATCTACATATTACCATTTTTGATGTAGATATTTATGTATATAACTGAATTTGGAGGTATTTTATTTTATTTTATTTTATTTTTTAAATGCCAGGAACAGAGGCGGAAGTTTGTGTTGAACCAATATGGAAAACTTGACTAATCAGTTAGAGTATGTGCTTACCAGTACCACAGCCCTAATCCCTAGAGTAGTGGCATCAGGCATACTTTGGTTTCTGGTATAATGGTCTCTGCTTGTGTGCTTATCAAATGCTTATAGTATAGTACTACCCAGAGATTCCAGTTAGGATATGGGTGTCCTATTGTAGTAGAAAGAGACTCTTCCCCACAGTGCTTGCAGCAGCCATGATGTAATGACTCAGCTGCAGTAATGAGTTCTGACCAACATTATCCAGGAACCCTTTCAACACTATGGTTTTAGTGGCCTTTTCTGTGCTGCTTTGTTAGGAAAGGTTATGTAGCACTTAATTATTTTTGCTGGAATGCCTTATAATGTGTAATGACCAGAGGAAGTTAGATAGCATTTCTACTGTGAAATGTGCATCCCAGATGGAGTCCATCCTGTAACCCCAAACATAGAAAAATGAGATTATTATGGTAATTCTTTAAATTCTCTCCCTCTCCTTCCATATCTATATGTAGAAACATAGACTTTGTCTAGTGCATGATCAATCCTATAAATGAGTCAATTGCTGTAAACAATATGCTTCTGTTTAACAATTTTGGAAAGATTTAAAAAAAAAAAATCTTTTGGTAAAATAAGATATGCACCAGAGAGAATAGTTGGCAATACAGCAACAGTTACAAGGTTATTGAATGCCTTTCTTTTCCAGGCACTGCTGAATACCAATTTTTTCATCAGTCATAAGTACAGCATTGATTTTTTTTTTTTTTTAGCAAGAGAAAATGCCATATCCTGCAATTAGCAATAGGATAGGGAGTGGCCTTTTTCTTTTAAGCATAGTACAACAGGTTTCCTGATTAAGGGTCAGGTTTTAATGGTTTTACAGTTTATTTGCTGACTTGCACTGTTCAAATTTTGTGCTAAATGCTTCACTTGCTGCCACAGCAAAGTTCCTTGTGGTTAGAATTTCTTTAATGTGTTTATTGCAGACCAACTATATCATTAGATTTTGTCCAGAGTTTAAAAAAAAAAAACCTAACAAAAACCTGGTATTAGCTAGGATGGCATAGGCAGGTTATGCAGATCAGCCTCTTTTTCTGCTGCGGAAAATCTTTTTTCAGCCGTTTTAAAACTTTTAAATTTTTTTTTGACAGCTGCAGTTGCTGTGTTCTTCTTTCTAGGGCTTGATTGATTCATGTTAAGGACCTGTAAGAGTTGGATCAGGTCCTTTATCAAGAGGATGAAAAGCCTGCCTTCTGAAGTTAAGGCCATTCTAGGAATTGAATAGGAAGTGCTTTTTTTTTTTTTCTTGAAGACTTTCCTGCCTTTATCTTCCTGTGCTTATCTCTTTTTAAGAAGTTGTGTTTGTGTTTCTCCAGAATAAGACACTACTAAGATTTACACTTGTATCTTGATCTAGCATGATATGATCCTGATGCAAAGCATTCAAGTGGTGGCAGCCCCCCAGATTCATAACAGTTTATCTTAAGTCAGGCCCTGCATAATTATCAGTCCACTGTTTAATCATGTTTATTACAGGGATGTTTAAATCAAGCCAGATCTGGACCTGTGTTGTGCTAAGTAATAAAGAAGACCAGAGGAGTTGTACACTCTGCGACAGACTGTCTAGTTTTAAATAAATGGGATACACACAGGGTTAGGGAATAATGCAGGGTGTAAAATAGCAGCCTGAAATTGTGGTGTAGTAAATGTTCTAGTCCTGCAGTTTGTTTTGTGGGTTTATAAAAGAGGGAAATATACTAAATGGGAATGAGGGGGACAGGGCATGGGAAAAGAGGATAAGAATGGGATGTGTAGAGGGAAGCTAAAATGGACTGAAGGGTGGAGTTGGCAGGAGGAGGGAAGCATTGGAGCAAACACACTCAGGGTAGAGAGAGTCCAGGCAAAACAGCAGAAAGATCTCTAAACTCTTGCTTTTAAAAATAAAATAAAACTGTATTTGAACTCGGCTCAAATTATTTCATCTTTAAAAATGTCCTTTTGATGGTGGAGAAATGATACGCATTCAGTGATGGATTTATGCCTTGTGCCTTGAGTTGGGTGACAGATTGATGGGCTCATCAATTCGAGAGAGTCAAATCACCTGTAAAACAGAACAATAAGCTGTAGACCAGAAATAAGGAGAAGCTTACTTTACTAGTAGGAATGTAAATAGCACTTCTCCTAAAAATACTGACCCGACTACATCTGCTTGACAGGCAAAGCAACTTCTCAGTTATTTGGGGCTGCTAAAACTTGTAGAAAATGATACTGAGTATCATTTTGTTTCTTGTCCTGTTATTTTAGACTATATTAGACCAAAGCATGGTTTTTAATTTGAGTTCACTTGGCTTTGCTGCTCAAACTGGAGGTTTGCTGTTTATTTAGTATCCATTGTCTCTTGCAATATTGCAGAAGGCCTTCCTATGGTAATTAGTACCATTTTACAAAAAGAAACCAGGAAGCAGTAGATGAGGACATGATTTTGGTCTTTCTATTCTGAAGAGATTACAATAGGGAAGATAGAAAATATTGAGAAAATTAGGGAAAACAGAAAATATTTAACATGAAGTAGAGGATCCAGTGTGTTTTTAAGGATGTAGTTTTAACTGTTGACCTCAAAATCTGTTAACATAGCTGATCTCACTATCTACAGGTGATATACTTTGCTGCTGGCAAGGATAAAAGAGTTTGGCTTCCACACTTTAGCTTTATCTATACTTTAGAAGTTTTGCTGCTTTATGAGAGTTTGTAAGTTTGTAGTTTAACTATTATCACAAGAGTAACTGTTTATCCCTTATTTAGGTCTGGCAAAGAAAAATAAGCATGTACTCCTTGGCTTTTAGTTAACTATATAGAAAGCAATATTGTAGCATAATCATGCTGGGAAAACTCAAACGTAAATGAAGCCTACATCTCTGGAATCCAGAGAGCTTTAGCATGGAGACTAAATGCGTTAATTGCAGAACAACCCTATCTCCTCCATTGGGCTCAGTAGTGACTGTCAGGGCTTATGTGGGGGGTAGTTCCAGAAGTCATGCATACTTTTTATCCAGAAGGATAACAAGTGGAACATGGAAAGACACTTCAGAAACTTTTCCATATTTGTATCTGAATGCAGAACAGAATATGTAATTCTTGTTTAGTGACAGGATTTGAAGCAATAGCATGACACATGCACACACATGAAGAAAAGGATATTAACAAGAAGACTGGATAGAAATAGAATCATAGGGCTGGAAGGGACCCCGAAGGATCTTTGGGTCAAGACACCTGGGGACAGACAACCCCAGCCAGGTGACTGTCCAGTCTTCTCTTGAAGACCTCTAGGTTAGATGATTACACCACCTCTGGGAGGAGCTTGTTCCATAATCTGGACACCCTAGTTGTAAAGAAGTTTTTCCTAATGTTCAGTATGAAACTATCTTCCAGGAGTTTGTGGCTGTTGTTTCTAGATTTCCCCCAGGGTGCCCTGGTGAACAGTTGCTCACCGAGCCCCTGATATACGCCTCTGATATAGCGGTAAGCTGCAGTCAGGTCCCCCTCAGCCTTCTTTTCTTTGGGCTGAAGAGTCTGAGATCCTTCAGCCTCTCCTCGTATGGCTGGTCATACAAGTTCCCGATCATGCAGGTGGCCCTTCTCTGAACCCTCTCGAACTTTAGCACTTCTTTGTTGAAGTTGGGCACCCAGAACTGGACGCAATACTCCAGCTGCGGCTGCACCAATATTAAGTAAAGCAGGAGAATCACTTCTTTGGATTTACTGGAGATGCATTGATTGATGCATGCCAGAGTTTTATTGGCCCTAGTGTCTGCTGCATCATATTGCTGGGGTCTATTGTTACCCTCAGATCTCTTTCATTTGTAGTGCTTGTCAGGTTAGCAATGCCCAGCCTATAGGTGTGCTGGGAGTTCTTCCTTCCCAGATGCAGCACTTTGCATTTCTTGATGTTGAACCTCATCTGGTTCTGGTTTGCCCAACATGCCAGCCTGTCTAGGTCTGTTTGTATCTGCAGCCTACCTGCAGGTGTGTCTGCACAACCCCATATCTTGGTGTTGTCCACATACTTGGCCAATGGGCTTTTCACCCCCTCATCCAGGTCGTTAATGAAGATATTGAACAGCACTGGGCCAAGTACTGACCTCTGGGGTATGCCACTGCCCACATCTTGCCAGGACAACACCGATCCATTCATTTGGACTCCTTGTGTCCTACCAGTTTTGCACCCACTTGACAGTCCTGCAGTTGAGCCCGATATCTTCCAGTTTTCTGATCAGTACCTTGTGGGATACCAGGTCAAAGGCTTTCTGGAAGTTGAGGTATATGATGTCAACCACTTTTCTCTCATCCAGGTGACGAGTCACCTGATCATAGAAAGGATAGATAAATAAATAAAAGAAATCAAACATTTTCTGTTTTAAGAAACAATGATCAGTTATGAAAAATGGAGGAGCTAACATGCAGGTCTGTTTCGGAGGAGGATGGAAGTTCCTGGAGTGTATTTAGCCAGTTGTACAGTACTTAAAATTGTGGAGGGTTGCAGGAGGCCTCCAAAGAAAGTCCCAATAAAACCAAATTTTGAAAAAAGTAACTCGTGCACACTGGGATTAGGAAGTTCATCATGCTAGGACATACAAGGCTCATTTAAAGCAGCTCAGTACCAAAAATGGTTAGTGGAGAATTTTTGCACTCATGCTTCACAGAGTGGGGAAGACCTACTGACCCCTGCTTCAGCTCTTTCACTCATTAAAAAACAAACAAACAAACAAAAAAACAACCCCCCCAAATAAATAAAAATATCAAATCCTGACTATATTTCTTCTGTTGTGCCAACCACTACAGATTCTGTTTCATAAGTCCTCCTTTGGCATTTTGATGCAGTGCGGGGATGCAAACACAGCACATGCACCGGAAGTAGAAGCACAGCGGCAGATGGAGCAGGGAATGGAAAGAAGAGAAGCAAGTTGGGCAGGGAAGGGGGATTGAAGTGGCGTTTGGGAAGATTGTGGGGCTTAATTTGTGGCACACATGGCAAAAGACTGGCCCCTATCGATGTAGTGGGTATATAAGATATATTCTAGAGCAACCCTATATTATGAGCATGTATAATGTGTACAGTGCTTGCCCTGTGCTTGTTTCTTACTAATCAATCCCTCCCAACTCAAGCTTCCTTTATATCAGCATGTTCAGTCTGGACACAAGAATTTTCTGCACCCTCTGCAACTTTTAAAGTTGGCTTGTCACTCTTACCACCCATCTCCAGTGGTCATTTAATATAACTTATACGTCTGTTAGCTAAGTCTATTATATGTAGGACACAAGAATGTTACAGTTTAAACCACATCTTGGTATATAAATTGTCCATTAACATTAGCTCTAGGCTGTGTTGGAATACAAAATTATAACTTGGAAATTTTACCTTGAAAGTACATTGTTAGGATAGGTCTCTGAGTACTCAAATTCAGACGAAACGAGTTTAAAAGCTTATTTTAATTTAAAACCATTTGCTATTTAAATAATGAAATTGGACAGGAACTGAATTTGGTTTAAACTTTAGCATGTCATGGGGAAAGTTACAATCACGAATCTAAGTTCTGAAAAATAGCTAATGGACACACTTGGGAGCTACTTTTCCATAAGGAATTTTAGTTGTTTGGGGGAAGGCAATGAAGCGCAAAGGCTTATTTCTCATGTGCTTTTTCTCTATACAGTAATGACATGTTTCAGGTAATATAGTAATTGTATATTAGTCTTAGCTGACAGACCAATAAGTTATATTAAATGACCACTGGAGATGGATGGTAAGAATGATAAACCAACTTTAAAGCTGCAGAAGAGAGGATTCTTCATACTGGGTTGATCTCTAGAGAAATCCCCATTTTTCAGATCAGCCCCATTAAATTCTTCCTTGCCTTTGCTGTTACTTACTTTTTCAGCCAGAAAGGAAAGGTCTTGGATAAGTAACTGCACTGTACCCTACTTCATCAACCCTTCTTCTCCAGACCGCTGCCCAGAGACTTAGTCATACATCGTCTGCTTACCTTAATGGGGGTCATATAGATAGTCCTTGTTCACCACATAAAAATATAGGGGTTAACATCAATTGCAAAGAGAGCTGTGTTGTCCAAATGCTGCTGCCTGCACACTTTATTTTAATTTTAAGATAACAAATGCATGTTGGATGCAGTGTGCTTAGTACTCTCCAGAGGTACATAACAGCGAGCTATTCAAAGTCACTTTTTAAACTTTAGGATATTTCAGTAATCCAATTCTGACATTCTTATATTTTTTGCAAAAAATAAACTACACCCAATGGTGACATAAGGCTGTATTTTAATCAAAGGTTTCTGGTAACTGTATAAACCAGGAGAATGAAGTTTAGAGTGGCTTATGTCACCAGAATTCTCAGTAGCAAAGATGTATTTTTTAATGTGTACAATTCAAGCTTAGGCTTCTTATTATAATTGGCCTTAAGGAAATAGAATAACTGTTCTATCTTCCCACTCCCCCCACATATCCCCTTTGAAAGGAAGTTTAAGCTAGTTTTATGCATTTAAATTTATCCATTTTAAAAGGGAAAGTGAACTTAAACCAGTAACATCTTTAGTTTAAGGTAATGAGACTACATCTAGCACTGGATATGGAGCTCAAAAGCAAAATCACCCATGGTTATTTCTAAGAAAAGCTTTTTTAGTAAATAATTATAAAGGGAATCTAGAATTTCTATAAGAGATCACAGTACAGTATGTCATTAACATACTCTTCTTTACTTTGGTAATTTTTTTTTTGTTTTTTTTGTTTTTACTTTTAGTTTTGTTTTTGTGTTTTTTGTTTGTTTTTGTTTTTTGTTTTTGCTTGAAAATAGTTACTTCGTAAGAGTAAGGTAGTCCAGGACATAAATGGACATTCAAGGAGTATGAACACTTTTTAATTCTAAGTTAATTGCAGCCATTAATACAAAGATAGATGAAAACTGCACCAAATTCCATTAGTCTCTTTGTCTCTTGTCCTCATGCCTGCTTTCTCCTTTAGCATCTGTTCCCATGTAAACTTGGACATGACCCTTTCTGCATTTCATCTCGCCTGTCATTTTTACTTCCAGTATATTTTTGCAATACGATCAGGTTTAGGTATTGAGAGGACACTTCTGTAGAATGCATAAAATTTAAGGTTAAACTTAATACAGTATTTGAAACTTGAATTTAACCCACTGCTTTCCTGTTTTATAAGGATATGTTGAATAGAAGCATCAGAAACTAACAGTAAACTTATTTGCTGCAAAATTATTTTAACTTTCAATTAATACTTAAATTTTCCATATTTAATGGCTCTTAGAGTTGTATAACTAGACGTAAATTACCTGAAAACATTTTGTTACTTAGCATCACTATTTTTCTGATGTTAAATAGCTCCCTGTTTATTATATGCTTGAGTGTTTAAACAGAGGCGGAATTATTTAGCAAATGATCCTTATTTTTAAAGCCTTATTAGTGTGGAAAAGACAAGACTGATAGTGAGGGGGTTTGATAGATCTTCAGATACCTGAAGGAGAGTTTTATAGAAAGGGTGCCAGTGGGCTCTTCTGTGTGGCCCTAGGGGAGAGGACTAGGAGTGATGGCATCAAGGTGCAGCAGAGGAAATTTAGGTTGAAGATCAGGAGGAGGAACTTTTTGACTATGAGGGTGGTCAAGCATTGGACTGAGCTACTTAAAGAAACAGTGGAATCTCCATCCTTGGAAGTTTTGAAGAGCAGGTAGGAATAGTTTACTCAAGGATGATCGTGCCTTTTTCCTGTGATCCTAAATGTCTAAGGGCACGTATACATGTGCTGGACAACTGCAAATTAGCACAGGTCAGAGCAGACTCAGTCAAGCCTGCTGGAGCATGTTAATTTAACGTGCTCCCAACAGCCTCTGTGTCATGTCAAAATGGTGGTGGGGGCACTTGAACTAAAGCTTGTCAAACAAGCTTTAGTTCAAGCATCTGCACCACCATTCTGAAACACAGGATGCTGAATACATGTGATGCTGCAGGTGCTTTAATTAGAGCAGCTCTCGGAGCCCCAGAGCATGTGTGTAGATGCCATAAGTGTTTTTAACTGACTCTTCTAAGTTTGCTTTCCCAAAATGCAAGACACTTTGCAATTTGTAAAATGTCAAGATGGCTTGCAGTATTGCTTATATGCTGTTGTTTGAAATACTAAAAAAATTAAAGTGCAGTGATTCAAGGGAGAAGATGAAATTTGATTGTTTCATTAATAGTTTGTTCAGTGAAATGGACTTTTTCTTGAAACCCTTTTATGACAAATGGGCAACATATATCAAAGAGCAATATTATTGGATATAGCATTTTTAAAAACTGAAAATAAATTCAGAGGAGGTCTGGAACTTCTTAAGAGGGGATTCAAATTGCTATTTGAGAAGAAATCCCTTACAATAGAAATTTACAGGCTTGTAGTGAAGGATTCCACTCATCTGTGTCTCAACAGTCAGCTAATATCAGTATCTTACAGTCTCAGTAGGAGTGACTGTTTTGGTCTTCTCCAAGATACATGCATCTCTCTGCCCATCAAGGCCATAAATTGTTGCAAATGAAATGCTGCTGTAGCTCTTTATCCTTAGCAAGTATGGGAAGTCTATTTTGTGCTACAGACTTTCAGTTGTTTTTTAGTTCTGAGTATAATTCAGGATATTTGATTAGTTAGTTTTTAAAAGGATATCTGCAAAGGAGGAGTAGACTGGGAAAAACTGCCTTTCTCTGTTTTAATATCGGCCCTTCTCTCTTTTTAATATCCTGCCTTGCTGTAGGCTTGTTGACAAGCTAATACTTAAAGTGACATGAGTAGGTTAAATGGGTATAGTTCAACTGTACTTTCAAGATGAAACTTGCTCTGTGTGTTCCAACTTTCCATGGGATTTTAGAATGTCATAAATGTCCTTAGCATATTAAACTTTTCACTGGCTATTGGTATGCAAACAAAAATAAGAGAGGAAAATACTGCTTCAGAACTTATATGTTAGGACAGCTAATGAAAGGCTTCTATATTTTTAAAAGAGATTTAAAAATGTAGGGGTTTAATAGTTGTTTTGCTCCTGCATTTCAGTGCCCCAAGTGATCTGAGCAACAATACAGACCTGTTTTGGGTCTGCTGCTCTTCCTCCCTCCCCCACTCTTCTCTGTTCATGCTACAGTTTACTGCCTCTTCACATTCAGGTCCAACTGCGTTAACTGGTAAACATCCTCTCAAAAAGCTGAAGTAGAATGTACCTAAGGTCGGCTTCCTTATAGCCCATCAGAGTAATATAATTGAAGGTAGACCCCTGACACTGACTAAACAAGGTGTCATCGAATGTACAGTGTAAACAAATGGAAGAAATTAGTTTTTCCTTTAGTCTCTTTCCATTCTTGTAATTTTATGGGTTTTCTGTAACAGTAGGAAGTGCATTTTAGACTAGAAATATTACTTTTTTCCAGTTGATCTGATGTTCCTTTGATGCCATGGTTTTAATCCTTGTTTTTCTCTTGTATTTCATATATCAAGACCAAGAAATTACCACCATATAGTAGGGAAATAAGTAAGCACTTCAATTTAGAACTTTCTAGGCACTTTAAAATAAACTCATTTAGAACTTTTGTTGTCTTGGCACATAATTTTATATATGTTCCAGGTAACAAAGTCAAGTCAAAGGTTCTCCCTCACCTAACAACTCACTGAGTAGTGTTTAAGGCACCCCAGCTTCTATAGCCTGTTGTGCACAAGGGAGTAATATGGCTAGGTGCCTTTGATTCCCTAGCCTGCTCCAGTATCTATCTATAACTGGGTCACCTAGGGATTGCTTTGGCATGAGTCCATAGCAAGGCTTGAAGTCTCACCCCTGGAGCTGTAGTGAGAGGCCGTAATTGCTCTACTTCTGTGTCTTCATGTCATTATATAGTCCAGTAGTGTTTTTTAAGAAAACTTTAGAGTCAAATTTTCTCCCAGCATAAGGGTGCAGAGCACAGGGGGAATTTGGCTTGTTGCACTAAACCCCTGGTTTCATACATATACTTTAGATCAACTTAAAATTTATAACCTGAAAGTAAAGTGCAAACAGGAAAAACTTGTATTTGTAAGGGGAAGATAAATCTGGGTTTACTGCTGACTCGGAAGCCCAGCCTTTTGTTATAATGAGATACTGATGCATCAGGAAAGGGGCAGTCTTACTGAAGTGCTTAATTTTTTTTTTTTTTTCCCTTGCTTGTATGACAGTCATCTTCCCCTGCTTCTTTCCACAGTCCTGTGTTGGAGGCAAGTGAGTTTGTGATATAAACTTTTCAAATACATTAAAATTCAGTAGGCTTGACTATTTCAGCAACTGTAGTACTTCGTATCAGTAGTGCTGTACAAACCTGATTTAATCTTGTTGCATGTTTTGTGAGGATAAGCAGCAACTCACTGATGAAGAAAGAAAGACATAGAGGTTAAGTGACTTGTGTAGTGGGGTCAGTAACAGAGCTGAAACTGGGACTGTTCCCTGATGGCAGGGTATGGGAGCATACCACTAGAGTGCACTACTACTCCCTGTTATTAAGGGAATGTTGAAATGTGGTGGTAGGTGCAATCTGTACCTATTGAATTGGAAAAATAATGGCTGTAAGAAGTTGCAGAGCAACTGGAACTTAACATTAGTGTGATCAGGCTGAACACTCCGCCTGTAGCTATTGTTGTTCATTCAGGCAATTTTTTTAATACCAGATTTTTATGAACATTTTATACAACCCCCCCCCCCCCAAAAAAAAAAGCACAACAAAACAACCCAACAAAAAACAACAAACAAACAAAGAACAGCCCCAAAAACAAAAACCATGCTTAGGGAGTGATCCATCAGTAAGTTCTCTTGGGTGTAAAAAGTGTATTTAGAAAACAACAGACAAGTGTTTAGCTTGACTGTGTAGCCGTGGAATCTAGTTCTCTATAAAGGTTCATGGCATTCCTCAAAACCAGATAATTGCTTTTTCTCCGTTTTTAAAGAAAAGTATGTGACAGTGATATTACTGTAGTATTTTACAGAATAATATATGTTGTTTTCTTGCACAGGTTTCCACTTGAGTGGCACAGTGACAGAACCTGCAATGCAATCGGAGCCAGAAACTGTTTGCAATGTAGCTATCAGCTTTGATCGTTGCAAGATTACCTCAGTGACCTGTAGCTGTGGAAACAAGGACATATTTTACTGTGCCCATGTTGTGGCACTTTCTTTATATCGGATCCGCAAGCCAGATCAGGTCAAACTGCATCTTCCCATTTCAGAGACACTCTTTCAAATGAACAGAGACCAACTTCAAAAGTTTGTACAGTATTTGATCACAGTGCACCATACAGAAGTTTTGCCAACTGCTCAGAAATTAGCAGATGAAATTCTTTCTCAGAATTCAGAAATCAATCAAGTTCATGGTAAGTTTGACAACTGCTTTTTCTTGTCTTTATGGTTTCTTTATTTTTACTTTTTAAGACTGTATTCAGAGGATATCTGACATGTGATTCTATTGAGATATTAAACAAATTCTTGCTGGTTTGCAAGGAAAATATCCCTTAAGGAATGAGTGATCTGTATTGCAATCCTATACTGTTTAATTCATGTAACACTTGTATTTTCTTAGAGAGAAAACGAATTTCCATTCTGTCTTCTGCAGTCATCATGTTCAGACTACGTGTTTTGCAGTTAACTTATTAAACATATTTTGACTTTTGCAATCTTTGTAATTCTCCTCAGTGGTAGCTTTTATTTTGATGACTGTTCAAAAAAAAAGGTAAAAACAAAAAGTAGACAATAATTACTGTTGCTCATTACTTGAAATTAAGTCTTCTACTACTCTTTACTTGTGCTTTGGAGTGGAAGAAACAAATGGCAAGGATACTGTATGAGACCAGTTAACAAATGTTCCAGTATAATCTTTTCAGTAACTTAAGTCCAGATTGGGAAGTGAGAATGGTTTATTTGATGCTTTTTCACTTAAACACCTTTCTTTTTGTTTATAACCTGTTAGGGACTTTCCATATAGTTAATGGGGATGATGTTGTAGCTTGCAATTTAGACATTCAAGGAGAGGAATGTGAGGGGAAGGGGAAGGGAAATAGACAAACTATATATGCAGCTCAACCTAATTTATGATTGCTTAACGTAGATTGACCCTTTTAGATACACCAGAGTATGCAGGTGAGCTCACATGCACGGTGGCACAGAAGGTTCATCCACTGTAACCTATCAAGAATTCTTTAGAAAACAAGGCTCCTTATATTAAAGCAACTCCTTTTCCCCATGCCCAAATCATTTACAAAACTATTAAAAGGTTAATAGTTACCAAGTCCCTCCCTTTCCCCTTGCCAAGTTAAAACAAGTGTTTCTTTTAAAGAAAGTAGGAATTTCTGATGTACAGCAAATAGAATCTTTTGGGCTGCAGACAACTCCACTTACAGCCTTTGTAAATGATCTTTAGCCACATTCTTAAAATTCAGTAGCATTTTCTTTGAGAAAAGTTTAACAAAAACTATTGACAAATAGTTCTAAACCATGGGTGTCAAACACATGTAGCTCCATGACTGAATCTGGGACCATGAGGCTCCTCACTGGCTGGACTGGGACTGCAGAGCACCTTGCAGACCACATCCAGACCTGTGAGTGCCAGCCATGTTAAAACCAGCCAAAGCAAATCCACGATTTTGGCAGCAGAGCAAGCAACTTCAGCATCATCTGCTGCAGCTTCCTGTGCTGTTGTGTTGGCTCATGGAGCTGTGGGGGTTAATGTCAGTGCTGGTCGCTCTGCCACCAAAATTCTGGTCTGTGCCGTGGGCCAGATAACATGACTTTGCCCATATGTTTGACACCACTGTTCCAAACTGTTAGATCAGTTGTTTTCAAGCACTGGTCAATGCTAGATAAATATTAGCATAGTGTTTACACTGCTTTAGGCACCTTTGGCAGAAAACCCATTCAGATTTGATCACAGCATGGAATGTTCTTGAAGTATCATTGTATTTCTTAGTCATAATGGGAGTGCACCTTTGGACCTTTTTCCCCCATCCTCTTCTCACTCCGCTGTGTTGTTCAAAGTTTTTCCTGCTTCCTGGACAAGATAAACCCTGCACAACAGGATTGCCAAGCAAAGAAAGTACTTATTGTTTAGTAAGGTTCTAGATAGAAGGGGTACTCCAACTAAAGATTTGGATTCTCATGCCTGGAGTAGCATGCAAGATCAGGACATCATACCCCTTGCCTTAGGGTTGTCTGGAGTTCCTGAATTTCTTCTGTTATATACTTTAATTCTGGTTTTCATCGAGAGGTTAAACCAGTTCTTTTTTGGTGTTCATTGTTGAGGTCCATGCTTTTGAACATCTTTTTGATCATAATGTGGATGCATTTATGAGCCCTGTCTAGCATAGATGGAATAACTGCAGTACTTTTGTGATTGTCTTTCAGAAAGCATGTTGGATAATTGTTTGTCTGCTCCATCTCATGCAGGAATTGGTGAAATTTATTTAGTGGGTGAGGATGCTAGGGAACCTAGCAGAATGATTTGTGTCTGTATCATCAGCATATAATTGAGGTGACAAATGGCTCTGCCTTCTTCCCTGAACCCAAGTGATGCAATGTCTGTGCTTTCCCACTTCCTGTCTGAGACTCGGTCCAGGCAAAACTAAGATGTGGCAGGTTAGAGAAAGAAAGAAGAGTACAGTATAGATGCCACTCATTCCCCTGCCTTATTTAAGGTGCCGTGGTAGGTAGGAGTTTTCCATCTTTTATTGCAGTGGTTCTCAAACTTTTTTTTTTCTACCAGGACCCATTCGTAAACATCAATGGCCAGTCTCAACCCAGTGCCCCACACTCCCGACCCTCTGACCTCCACCCCCAGGCCCCAGCCCCCTTGTGTGGGGCATGGGAGGGGCCCAAAGCAGCCCCTGGCAGGCTGGACTTCAGCCAGCCCGCAAGGGAAAAACCATAGTTTCCCATGTTTTTCTGCTTTAAAGGAGAATCTGTTTTTAAAGTTTGTTTGTGACCCTTCTGATATATCCTTGCAACCCACTTTTAGGTCACAACCCATGAGTTGAGAAACACTGTTTTATTGTACACACAGATGTGCTTTGGGATGATTGGACCAACTGAATTTCAGGTAGCACTGGTAGCCAACAGCATTTCTTCATTCTATTTGGCAAGATTTTCTGTGATGACTTGTTTTTCTGATGTGAGTGTACAATTGCTACAATTGTTTGTGTCCTTCATGACCTCAAAACTGGATTGCTTTGGTGCCCTGTAAGTCATATTCAGGGTATGATCTTTTGTGTTGAGGCAACTCTAGATAGTTTACCAACATACTAAAATGTGTATTAGCATCTTATTTAGCTTCAAATTGCATTCAAGGTGTTGATCCCGACTTAAAAAGCTGAATGTGGTTTGAGTCTTGGCTAGATCAGACTGTCTCCCTCTTTCTCCATGTCATAGCAAAGAGCTAGTTGAGCTGAAATGCAGCTTCAATTCCCAGGTGTTCATGCTAGTCAGTTCTCGGCTCTGAAACTAGTTATATTCTGTTCTGAAACAAGTATGACTTTAGGCCATAGTGTAAAACTCATCTACTTCCTTGAGTATTTGATTGAGAATTGAGAGGTAACTGAGTTTTTTTTTTTTTTTTCCTTTGGTTGGGAGGGATTAAGTAATTTAATGAAAATTTTATATTAATAAATTACTAATATGGCATATGTCCAAGAGTCATGAGGATATTGTAATTTTAAAGTGAAAGTGAAAACTAAGAATGAGGGTCTCCTTTCTCTTAATCTGTATGTTATGCTGTCTGATCATTGTCATGCTACGCTAACTTAGATGCAAAAGCATCTTTTCATAATGCTAAACCTAGATGCAACAAAACAACTAACTATTGTCTTTCATTCTAGGAGTACCTATTGTCTTTTCATTCTCTAACTGCAATAATGATAAACTAATACTTTTCACTTGTTTTTATTTTAAAGACTTTCTTAACTAAGATAAACATTTTAATGTTTGACAAAATTATTTATTATTACAACTGAAAGAACAGACGTCCTTTCCCATCACTGTGAAACAACGACTTCTCTATTTGCAGTATGTCTACTCTGTAGTTCTGTTTTGTTTTGGTTTAATTTTTTTTTTTTCTGAACTTTTTAAGTGCTGGGTTACTTGGAGTATGTATGCAGTGTACACTGGCATCTTTAGTTTTGTTCAAACTGGTAGTTTTAGTGCTGCCAGGGGCCTCCAGTCAGGATCTGTTTATTGTTGTGTTACTGGGTAAACAGGTATGAAAGGACTGTTTAATTTAATATTCTGTGATCTAATCTCAAGACAAGATGCAAAAAAATTGGATTAACAATCAAAGGAAACGGAGGGAAGGTGAAGGTAACAGGAATTACATAGATCAGTTTGCACTTCTACTTGGCTTCAAATGCTCTGTCTAACTAGATTTTTATTATGGCATCTGTCACTAGTATTGGAGCAACTACCCATTCCAAGGTAGTTTAATTAAAAGCTACAAATGAGTGATGTGATTGCTGAATGAGAGAAAGAGAGTTAAACATCAGTTGATGTGATTCTCATAGGCAGCTCTGTAGACATGTCCCTTGGGTTTGAAAGCAACAGAGATTCTGTGAACTGAACTGGGGAGGGCATTGCATGCATATGGCTTGCCATGAAACAAATTTTATGAAGGAGCTTTTGCTAAGGCAGATAATAGGGTAGTAAAAGCTGGCATCATTGATACAGGGAGGCCAAAGAGTCCAGTGTGCCAAGATTAAAAAAATTAAACAAAAAAGGTAAGTAGCAAGGGGGAGACCTGTGAAGGCCCTTGCAAGCCAGGACAAGATTTAACTTGATTTTGTGTTGAAGTGGAATTGGTAGGGGAAATCAAAGAAACGAGTGTGATGTGGTCAGATCTACTAGCCAGGGAGGCGATCTTAGTATCAGCACCTTGAATGAACTTAACAGGCAGAACAGTGTCAGAGGACAGTAGGCCTCAGTAGTGAAGACCAGGAATATAGGGACAAGACTCCTAGGAACATAAGGGAAATGTTAATGTCCAGAAATGTTAAGAGGGAGAAGACAGCAATACTTGGGTGTTGCTTTGTATGCTTCTGTAGGGAACAGGTATCAGTTCCCTACAGGGGGAACTTTAAAGGGGGGCACGTATGCTGACAAGTAGATTACCTGAGCACAGAAACATGGTCAGTACCAGAGTGTGAGACCTCTGGGGCTTCTCAAGGTTGTGCTTTTCTTTCTTTTTATTCAGTACTGCCCTAATCCCAATGCTGGTTAGGTAGCATTGGGCTATTCTGAAGTACAGATATTAATAATAAAAAAAACAAAACAACAAAACAAAAACCCTATTCTGCTTCTTGCACAGACTGTCTTATTGTTGATGATATAGTGCTAATGCAACCTGAACTGCCAATGATTTTTCTTGCTGGTTTAACTTATTCCAGACAGTCACCTACCCTTCTTCCAAGCAGTATCAGCTATACTGACAAACATGCAGTTTTGCCAGTACAGTTACATTTTCTAGTAAAGATTTTGGCTGGTAAAGCTATGTTGGTCATGAATCTTGTCCCAAACTGACTGAAAAAAGTTTGTAGGATACAAACTGATCATGGTTATAAAACAGAACATCAAATGTTGGCCCATACACAAAATTCATATTCCTCTTCAAGGGAATGGACTTCCTGGTTCATTGAAATACAGCAAACTAAAATTATAGGGCTATTAGTTTTTGGAAGACTTGAGTGGGTAGTTATTTGCTAGAAAAAATAAGTACTTCCCACTCTTGAATAAGCACAACTGACATGTCATTGTTACTTTCATAGTCTGATCTATTTGGAAAATTGCATATGGCTTATCTAATTTCTCCTGTAATGTCCAATTGGACATATGGTGTATTTCACTTGCTGTCATAAACCATGTAGTGACAGTCTTTCTAAACCCAATTAATATAAACCCAAGAGTTCTGAAGCAGCTCAAGATTGCATGTTTTTGATAGTGTTTTCAATTTCAACAAAGAAGGTTATCAGAACAGATGACTGGAGAGTATTTAATGCTTCTGTATTTTAAGGCTCTAGGAATGAATTGGAGATTTAAACCAGTATGGCTTATCTGGACATGGTAAATTTTAGTTGAAATCAAGCCATACATTTCTGGGATTTAATCCTAATGATTTGTACCATGGAAAATGTATGCATTACTAATATACTAGCATTCTTTGAATGTATAGAGCAGTGGAGGGGAGAATCAGTTAACATAACTTCCCTTCTTAGGTTTTTCACAGCAAGAAGTTATGATAAGAACTAAATCAGTGGGTGGTGGGCAAAGTATTGCCATGGACTAGAAATGTAGTAAAGAAAGACAGAAGGTATAGAAATAAATGGTCAATTTCCAATACTGCAACGGGGGGGGGGGGGGGGGGGTGTTAAGAGGTGTCTCAATGCCCCTCTCAACTCCCCTCCCCTCCCATCCTAAAATGTTTTGTATTAGGATTAATGCATATTTTTAATGAAATTGATTGGGGTGGGGGGCGGGAAAAGAGGGGAAGCAGTGAGTTGGCAAAAACTGCCAATGACATTTATTTAGGTTAATCGGAACTAGATAAGGCTTGAGTAAGTTCTGAAGCCTAACCAAGGGTAGATTCATGCACAACCCAGTAATGGATGAAATTCAGTGTTGATTTAATACAGAGTGCTGCATGTTAGCGGGCAAATTTTAAATTATTCTTTAATTTACAGGCTTCTAAATTAGCAGAATTGACTCTGCAAAAACCTGGACATCAGTTTGGACACTGCCGTGAACAGCTCTGTTCATTTGAGTATTGTGCTAAAGTACTTAAGTGGCCTGCTGTAAGGCATACAGACAAATTTACCCGCTCATTGTATTAATCTGTGGTTGGCCATTTGTGTAGAGCACTGTATTCAGGGCTGGGTTACCACATCTCAAAAGATAGTGTTGCTGTTCTATGAGATGGGAAGCATAAGAATAAGTGGGCATTTTAATTAAATTGAAAGGCTTATGATTCAAAACTGATAAAAGGAGGTATGTTACACATCACTCATAATTAGACTGGAACGCATTGCTGTGGAGTGCCTCTGATCTAGGAAGATCTAGGAGTGTCAAAAATCTGAGGAAAATTCAAAGAGGATGTTAACTGCTCTATAGCAAGATTACCCGGTTATTGTAAATATAGAAAGTTTTCGAAGATCTGGTGAATAACTTAAGTTCCTAGGTTTATTCTGTGTTTTTTAAAAAAAAACAAAAACATTTAAAATGAAGCTTAATCTAGATCTGCCTAATGTGAGGTTTCTTGTATCTTCTGAAATGTCTGTTATCTATTCATTCTGATATGAATAGAGATGGGCTGCAATATAGCTATGAAGTTGTGTACTGTTCAGCAGGCACTGTGTGCTACCCAAAGATCAGAAGTTTACTGAAAAGATTTATGGGCAAGTTTGAAGCATTTGGGGGATTTAAAGCATAGTATCATATGAATTATTAATTTAATAATCTGTGTTGGTTTATATAATTCAAATGGTGTTTTGAAAAGTAATTTGAACTACACCAAGGTTATAAAAGTTAATTACCACACTGTTATGAGTCAATAAGTACGCTGCATCCCTGCACTTGGGCCAGTACAATACTGATTAACACAAGCTCTTTATGTGCAATTTTCTTTCCACATCTTCCTCCCCTCATCTCCCTGTCTCCTTCCCCTCTGGCTTTCCCCTCTGAAGCAGAGATCAGATGATACTTTAATGAGATTTAACATTTACAGTTTTATTTATATTTTTTTATAAATGTAATTGTGTGAATGAAGAGCCAGGTACGAAGATTACTTCTAACGAATGATTTGCAAAGGTTTTGCTCAAGATTAGAAAAGCTATTAGAATTCAGACAAGGGGAGGAGAGAAGGTATACATTTTAAAAATCAGCCTAGTATATATATTTCAATCAAATATAGCAGTCGATTGTTCCCAAGTAGTCTGCACTGTAGGCTTCCTTTTTTCCTTTTCCAGAATCTAAGTATCTCAATCATTTGTACATATAATTTGAAAAGCAAGTCAGAGCTTCATATTTTATTGAAATAGTATTATTCTTTTGGGTTGAAGTTTTCCCCCACTTAACCCACATTCAAGGTGGAATTTAATATAAAAGGTGTAAACAAAACAGTAATATGATGAAAAAAAATAAATGGTGTTTTACAGTATATGTTTTTTAGAAATCTATGACCATTTTAGGTGCTGTTTCTGCCTGGAAGTTGAAAATAGGTTTATTTTTTTTAACAGGTAATTTGTCCTGGGCTTAATGCTCCCTTGAGAGAAGCATCTTTTTTTCAAAGTTAGTTCTTTAAGTGACATTGCATTTCCATTTTCAAAAACTGCTAATGTCTTTCTGCTTTGATTAGGAAAATTGCAGAAAATTAGAATGCTCGTACAATATGACAAATTCTTGTCCATACCTTATACTGAACGTGAAGGGTATTTGTAATGCAGTCAATAATCTGATAGATAACCTAATGAAGCCCGAGGTATGGAGAGAATTAATATGGGAGTGTCTATAAGATGACGCCATTTAATTACAGGTTTTTATATTTCGTATAATTACATGGTGCTTTTCACTTTCAAAATTCAAACGTGAACTAATTAGTCATCACAGTACCCCTTTGAAACACACAAGTAATATTTATCCCCAATTTACAAATAGGGAAAAGGAGTTGGTGTTTGTACTGGAATTAAATTAAGAAATTTTTGTGGGTTTGTTTTTTAATCTTTATCTGTTACTCATTGGACAAAGGAAGTGGCACTCAATTTAATTTTGAAAAGTACCAGTTGTGAAAGGCCAAGAAAAAATACTCTCTTTATCCATAAAACAAGTATGGCGTTGGTAGTGGCAGTTCAGACTTTCCAAAATGGCATTGCCACTGTGCCCTACACCTAACTGGGAAGGACTTTTAATTGTGAAAAGATGCATTAGACTAGACTAAGGGAGTTTGCCGTCCTGCTGTGGATAGCCCTGTCCAGCGGAGGCTGGGGAGTCTTATTCTGCAGCAGGCCATGCCTCTTTCTGACGGTTACCCCCAACTTTGATAGATGGGTGGGCCAGGTGAGTAGTTCCACGGGTTGTTTTACACCCTTAGGTAGACTTACTCGGATGCTGATCCTGAGGGCCACTGGTTAAGACTAAAAACTGCATCTATAGAGACATCCTCTTGTCTGACAGATACTAAAATAAACAAATGAATTTTATTTCTTTAGAAACAAGACTACATAAGAAATCTGAACATACTGAGCATAACATATAACTGTTTTCTGAGTGGAGCATCCCCACATTGGAGGAAAGCTCTATGAGCCATGTCTGAGAGTGTGGACTTTTAACTGCTGCCTTTGTCGGCCTTCATTATTAGAATACATGGTAGCTCTCTTACCTTGCTGCCAAGAATGGGTCCGGTGTCTCAGTGCCATGGGGAAAACTGTTTCAGAAGGCTGTTAGAAGTACCAGAATAGCAGGACTGTAGTTGTGTTAGTATGGTCCTCTACCTGATGTCACTGTTCAAATGATGGAATGTTGTTATTGAAGAATCAGCAATAACCATGTTGAAAATTGGTCTTGTACAGGCTGACCAATACATTTTTGATTTAAAAAACAAAAAAAAAACAACAGCAACAAAAAACCAAACCAAAAACAAAAGAAACCCAAATATACAGAGGCTTAGGTAGATGGATCTTTTTCTGCTGCTTAAATGTAAGCAAAAGTATCTACAAATACAAATTGAAAATAAAGCTTTTTGGGTAATAGCATGTTTAAGCTAAAATAGACAGACTTTTTTATAAGTATTTTTAAAATAGCTAATTATTTCACAGGTCATGTATGTTTTGAAGCAATGAAATATTTAAACTATTATTTGCAAAGAGATACTACAGAGTTGGGTTTGTATAACAGCTGTGCTGCCTGTTCTGCCTGATTTCCCTTTTTATCTAGTTTTCTGCAACTGAAGACCTATAGACATGTGTTACATGTAGCTGACTGAATTTGTAACCCCATTTTAAAGTTAAGAATAGAGAGAAGTCGAGTAAAGAAGATAGATATTCATTTGTTTGTTTTCATTATATCTTGGGCTCCGTTTCTTTTCAGAGAAGCTGCATATTTATATAGCTTCCCGTGGAAGTCAGCAGGAATTGGATACAAATATTTGGGGCATTCCTTTCTTTCTCAATTTTTTCCTTTAAAAAAAAAAACAAAAAAACGGCAGTCTTAAGATCTGAAGTGGAAGATGGTGAGAACCTCCCTGATCTCTCAGATGCTGTCTTCCTTAGCTACTGGCAGCTGAATACAAGATACCTTTCTGGCCTTCCAACTTTGTGTTATGACTGGCTGGAGAAGGAGAAATTTCACCAGATTTTCCAACATGTATGCTTTAGCTACATGGCAGTGTTAGAATGGGGCAAAAAATGAATGATTAAATCCATAGAATCTAAGTGGCAATTCTTATTTTTTTTCCTGAATTTTTAACAATCTAGATAACTTTTTAAATGACATTTTTTAAAATCTCACCATCTCTTATTACAAGACACTTAGGCTTTGTATAGATTAGGATTCAGTGTTAGGACAGTTGGCTCATGTTACCCAACTCAATCTCTTATACCATCTAGAACTCTAATTGAGATTAAACATTTGTTTTTCAGAATGGTCTGAATTGATTAAGTTAAAATTTTAACTCGGTTAGCTGGAGCACACTATTGTATAGCTGCTTTGTCTTTGATTAGCATTCTAGAAGGGGTTAATCAGATTACATTACTTAACCCAAGCATCATGTCTTTAAAGCTACAGTCTAAACAGGGACCTGAACGTGCAGTTTAATTGTAGGCTTGTCACCACAGTATCAGCTTGAGTTGTAACTCTTAGTGTTGCCTCTAACCTAAGTTCTTCACACAGTACCTTGCTTCAAGGGTGGTGGTGCTTTTAACTTGAGCTGGCTGGCTATGAGGAATCTAGACTAAAACTTGACTTAGCACAAGTAATCAGCTGTCAAAATATTTCACCCTTCTGAGTTCCCTTGCTCGGCTGTTCTATTGTTGTTTCTCAGCATGGCTGCTCTCCTTTAACTAAGTGACCGCAAAATGAGCTTGGGGAGTTTGTCAAAAATATTCCGAGCAAAGTTAACCTAACAGTGTCAGGTATTTCTGTTCCTGTTATGCCCAAGCAACCCTGAGCCTCTTCAGAGTGGCAGGGTTATCAATCTAATAAATAAAATGAGTTCATTTGAGAGAAAATAACATGAGTTAATTTTGTGGTGAAGGCATAGGCTATGTTAAAAATGCTTCTTAATCATCAGGTTCATTCCCTGCATAGTTTTAACTGCTTATTTTAGTGAAAAAAATTGCTTCCATTTTCTTTGAAGTTCTATGTTTTGTTCTTTACTCCTGGTTTGCCATACAGAGTTAGGAGGAATAAAGCTGCTGTTTGCTCTTGTCTAGTAATGGACTCTTTGCAACACTATTGAAGATATTGGGATTGCATAGAACTCACTGAAGGCATTATTAGGTGGCAGTAGTTGCAGAGATGCCACAGGATTTCTTGTGTTGATGACTTCCTTATAAGGAAAAAACCTGGCTTGGCTCTAGGACCTCAAGCTGAATTTGTGGTCTTGACAAGGAAAATATCATTGCAACTGAAAAATGCTGTTGATTTCACTTGGATCATTAATGTGGGACCCCATAATGCTATTCTATTAAAATAGGGTCACAATTTACACATTTCAAACCTAGTCTTGTTTCAGGTATCATGTACTATATTTTATATAAACTGACCAAAAATGAAAAACAATGGCAGACTACTACAACCATTTTTAATGGTAAAACATCTTGCAACTAAATGTTGTTTTTAATTTTGTTACAAGTGTTGGTTCCTTATTTCCACACACTGTCCTTGGAGTATTGAGAAATAGCTTAACTTAAAGTATATTTTTAAATGTATGGTAGTAAATGAGTCATCCACAACAGGAGAGAACTTGAATTCAGCCAGCTCCTCAGTGCTGCTGAGCTTCCTCTGCTTGATTTTTTTTTTTTTTTTTTTTCCCATTAACCTGTGACCTTTATTTAAAACATAATGATGTTTTTCTTGCTGTTTGTAGGTGCTCCAGACCCAACAGCAGGTGCTAGCATAGATGATGAAAACTGCTGGCACTTGGATGAAGAACAGGTCCAGGAACAGGTTAAACTCTTCCTTTCCCAGGGTGGATACCATGGATCAGGGAAGCAGCTCAATTTGCTTTTTGCAAAGGTAGGACTTGTGTTTGAATATTCCTAAACTGTCTTCCTTCTAGTTTCTTTTAGGTAGTCCAAATGTGATTGGCTGCTTAGTCAAACTGTAGTTAACTATAAATTAAGTTAAACCATAGGAACATGAAAGCCAGACTGATTATAAATACTTTTCACATAGTGCAGACTAGTTTGCTCAAAGTCAGTTTGCTTATTTGCTGCAAGAAAGTGAAATAGCATCTCAGCCTTCACCAACCCACCTCCCTTCAGGGTTCTGGAAACCTGTTCATTGCTCTTGTAGATTATAACATCTGTGGGTTACTTGTTAAAAATTGTCATGAAGAAAAATTGCAGTGAGATATTAAGTGATCTAAAATCAGTCTTACTGCTGCAGTGCAGATACTTCCTATGGTTCTCCCATAGCCTGCGATTGGTTCCCCAGAACATCCTTTACTTGTATTGGGTCAGTGTTGTTCCCAGGTTAATACTATAGTTTTGTAACTGTTTTGTTGCAGGTGTGGCTGTCTCTACTCAGTGCCTCTGAGAGAACTGGGAGTGAGCTGGGGGAGCAGAGAAAGGGTAGTTCCAGGGAAGATTGAGTAGAGTCCAAGGAAGGACAGAGGGACTGGTAGTGGAATAAAGACTGTTTGGAGTTGGGCAGTCCAGTGTACTGTTTGGGATGTCTGCACTCTGACCATAATTTTAATAGTTTAGATATATCTGCTTTAAAGGAAAGGACTAAATAAAATGCATTTAACCTCAAACTTTCGTACATTTTCAAATATGTCTTAAGGGACTTATTTTTCCTAGGTGCGAGAGATGTTAAAGATGAGAGACTCTAATGGAGCTCGCATGTTGACGCTGATAACAGAACAGTTCATGGCTGACCCTCGGCTGTCACTTTGGAGGCAACAAGGAACTGCAATGACTGACAAGTATCGGCAGCTCTGGGATGAATTGGGTAAATGCACAGAATGAAAATAACCTGGAATGTGTATATGTATGCATACATAAAATGAAGAAGCCATTGAATAGTTAAAGTGGTGGGGAGGTAGATGCAGGCTTATAGTGGTACTGATTAAAAAACAAGAGCTGGAGTTGCCTTCCCTGCAAGCTTAATTGCTCTGTTGCAGGGAATGTAAATGGTGTGAATTTCTTTCCTAATAAAAAGAAAAAAAGTCAGGAGTACCAAGGATGAGTATAGAGGAACAGAAAAGCACCTGGGGTTAAAATCCAGAAAGCTAGAACGTAAAATGAGGTTACAACTACCAGGGGACATAAAAGGTTCTCCAAATACCACATTTACTCAGATACCATAGGCACCTTCTCCCCCAAAAAATCAGCTCTCCAAAATGGTCAGGTGTTTCTTAAGCAGGGAAGCTGATTTCTGCACTGGGATTGTAGCATTGGGATGCTAAAATATGGCAGCCATGTGCTGTGCTTCTCCCAGCCCAGGAGGGATGGGTACAGTGCATCCTTCAGGGTCACGGTTAATTTTATTCTTGTCACAGTTGCTGCTGAATTATCCGTAGCTTTTGTCTGAGCAGCCAAAAACTGCTATCAATTCTGCAGTTTTATATTTGTCACAGCTACTGCCATTCTGAGGCTGCAGCTAGAGACTGAGTGACACAGAGTTGCCTTGGCCCCTCCTGCCTGGGGCCAGCGTTCAGCCATGTTGAGCCTATGCCGTGGAAAAATCTTCTTTTCTTTATTCTAGCTTCTCAAACAAGGTGTGTGTCTTATTTGTGGGAGGTTGGGGGTGGGGAGTAGGGGTGGTATGTGCTAAAATACAGGTATATTAGAAAGAAAAGTGTTTCTATTACTTAACAAGGGAGTAATGCAAATAGCATGGTATAGGAAGAATGAAGTATTTGATGCCATCTTTGCTTCAGTTTTTATCAAGAAAGTTAATTGGTCCAAATACTTAACACCAAACTAAGAAAAGAACAGGTTAAAAATATTGATAATGTAGATGCATTCAAGTTGGCAGACTTTGCTGTGGTTTCACCCAGAAGTACTTGAGGCAGTCTCTAAACTAATGGTTGTCAAGCTGTTTGCTGTAGTGGGCCACACTTGCAGCTCTCAGTGTGTTGTGGGTTGTGGCACCCACACAGCTTACTTGCAGTGTATTCATTTAAGGATTTCTTAACAGGATGTCACATAGGCTGCAGCAGTGTGCTGGTTGGGCCACATGCGGGCCATGGGTTGAGAACCACTGCTCTAAACCCTTAGTAATTTATTTTAGGAGCTTTTGAAGGACTGGGTACATCCAAGATTATTGGACAAGGGCAGACCTAGCATCTGTCTTTACAAAGGGGAAAAGAGAGCACAGAGAATTGTAGACTTTAATTCTTGAAGCCCAACAAGATGCTGGAACAGGTGACTAAACAATTTGTTTTTAAGCAGCTAGAGAATAATAGTGACATGGAACAGCCAGCATGAATTTGTCAAGAACAGAGGGTATCAAAACAATATAATATTCCTTCTGTTACAGGATGACTTGGCTAGTGGGGGAAGCAGGTAGATGTGATATCTTGGCTTCAGTAAGGCTTGTGTGACAGGGTCATAAGCAAACTAGAAAAATATGATCTGGATTAGGGCTGTCCAGCTGGTGGCCACAGGCCACCTGTGCCATGTGATAGACTACATTGCAACTCCTGGGCTCCCATCTGGCTTCACCTGCCCATATCACTCCAGCTGCAACAGGGCTCCCCATCTCTCTTGCAGCTTCCATGTTCTGTATCTACCCCAGGAAGTGTGGCACTGCAAGATGCTCAAGGTGGGGTGTGCGCACATGGATGTACACTGCTGGGGAGGGAGAAGGCGAGACATGTCCCTGCAGGGTTGTTGCAGTACTGGGTGGAGGTGTGTTGCAATGGGAAGGGAGCCTCTGTGTGGCATGTATCCTTCAGCTGCTTAGATGTTAGACGCCCCTGATCTAGATGAAGTCCATGTAAGGTTTTTGTGTAGCTATCTTATAAACTGCACTCAAAGTACTTAATGGTTTGCTGTCAGACTAGGAAGGTGCTTCAAGGGGGATTCTGAAAAAATTCTTTCTAGGCCCATTTCTAGTGGATATTTTGATTACTAATTTTGGATGATTTAATAAAGAATACACTTAAAATCTGCAGCTGTTATAACCCCATCCCTCAACAGAGAGGCAGTTGCAAGTACTGAAAAGGAAAAGAGCAGCATTTAAAACAAGTTTGATAAATCTGAGAGAGTCTGAAATCAGCAAGATGAAATTCAGTAAACATAAGTGGAAGGCACTATGCTTGCGAATGAAGCATTGCATACTTAAATACAAAATGGGGAGCAATTGGGTAGACAGCAGTAGTGCAGGACAGGCTGTGGTGGTTATAGCGGACCACAAACTGATTCAGTGTAATAAAGCTGCAAAAAGGCAAATCTTTCTGGGATGTATTGGCACAAATATTACAAGTAAGGCACAGGAGGGAATTGTTTATTTGGTGCTGAGGCCTCAGCTGGAATAGAGTGCCTGTTAGGGACTGCAACTTTTAGAAAGATGTCTAATGCACTTCAGTGAGTGCAGAGGACAGTAGCAAGAATAAGAGGCTTTGAAAAAAATTGCCCTATGAGGAAAAGTAGAAGGAATTGGGAGTTAGTGTAGGGAAAAAATGATGGAGGAGATGTAGTAAAACTTGTCCAATGTTTTTAATAGAAAAAAGTTTCCAGTATGTGCTGGTGGGCAAAGACAAGTAGTAACTGGTTTAATTTGTTGGGAAGAGGAGTTAGGTTGCATATTTGGATGGAAAGATGTCTGCCTATAAGGGAAATCTGTAATGTAATAGCTACATGGGGAGGTTGTTGCATTTAGTCCTTTAGAGGCTTGTAAGAGCAGGTTAGGCAGATATGTGTCAAAGATTCTCGGTATACATATTCTGACTCGGTGCATGGGGTGGGCTAGGTGGCCTTTTGAAGTCCTTTCTAATATAGATCTGTGACTTGGGTTCTTTGACCTTGAGATGATGGGGAAACAAAGCATCTTTTGCTGAAGAAAAGAGTTCATCAAGAAAAAATCTGTGTAAAATTACAGGGTCACATCTCTTGTTGCTGGTGTGAGTTCAGCTGGCATGTGGAGGGGAGGGGCGGAAAAGTTGGCTCTATCTATCCATGACCCTATAATAAGCAAATTTACCAGGTACTGCCAGGAAACCTCTGTGTTGTTGCTGAGTCGTCTAAGCAGGCTGTTATCTCTTCATTGTTTTATCAGTTGCTTATCTACAGTTTCTCCTGTAGATATGAAGATGGGGGCAGCAGCATCTTTCTGCAGTACAGCACCAGAAAGCCTGCTTAAAGTAATTTTGACTGAACAAAGGTGACAATCTTATTTTGGCTGGACAGAATGTAGGAGGTGCCCCACACAGGAGGTAGAAATGTCAAGTCATTCCTTTGCTCAGCCAATAAATTTTCTCATCTGAAACAAGCCCAGTAGTCCAATCCTGAATTTTGCTTGAGCCCTTCAGTCCTGATCTGCACTTAATTTGCTAATTTTCACCAATGATATTGAAGTGTACAACGTAAAAAGGAGTGAGCCCTGCTGATTGAGTTAGGTCTGTCCTCTACCTGCAGCACCAGATGGACAGGGTGATAAATAAGGCTTCTCTGGTTTCTTAGGTGATGTTCCCCACCCCCACAAATAAATGGTGTTCTCTCCACCAATGCTTAAAATATTCTCTAACAGTTTGTAACTGACCAGAAATAGTACCCCTCTCAAATCTGGCTACTAACTACCAACTTGTCTTCAGTAAGATTTTAACTTGATTTCAGCTCATTTAAATGTAAGAATGCACCTTTTTTCCAAGTGGAGACCCAGCCTGAGAGAGAGACATGAGCATGTAAGGAGAAGCAGGTGTTAGGAAAGCCATAAAAAAAAAATGATGATCCCAGGAGTGAAGTGCAGGATAATACTGAGAATTGACTATCTCCTTTGGCCAGCAGTGACAAGGGGCAACTTGTACAGATGCTAAGGGGTTAATAGGTTTTATTGTGCCTCCTAAAATAAAAAGGTGGTGGGGACATGATTCCTCCTTTATACTTATTTAATTTGGGTTACTAGCAGTAACATTCTAGGAACTGTAATATTCCTTGAGCCTATCTACTCAGAACAGATGCAAAAAGTTAATCTGCTTTGACCACAGTAGCTACAAAATAGATTTTTTCTTTAACTATATAAAGAAAACACTTCCAGCATCAGCAGTGATATGGATGTCTGTTTAGAAAATAGATATAACATGTTAATTGAGCTCTCCCTTACTTTTAAAGATCATATAACCTTTTTCGCTTTGTCGCTGTGAAATGTTAACATATGTAGAGTCTAAGTATGGGCTCTGTTCTAATAAAGCAAAGCTTACTTTTAATATGCATCCTGCCAACCATTAGGCATATGGACATTTTTGTCAGCTTCATTTTGGCATATGTTTTAAAGCATATGGTAATAACTTTTAAGTTTAATTCCTTGCCTGGGTCACTTGAGTAATGAGCCTTTCATTAAAACATTAATAATGCTTTCTGCATTGCAGTGGGTCCTGGAAGGGTAATTATAAGGGTAACCTGGATTGGGATGAAGGCCTGCTTCTGCTCCCATTTGAAGTTTATGATGAACCTATTTCAGTAGAATTAGAATCAGGCCTAGAGCATTTGGAGATGTTGAAACTAGTCAACTTTTCATATCCTGACGTAATGAGTTCAAGCTAGTCCTCCCCTAAAGTGTCAGTGCAATGTACTAGAGTGGTTATGTAAGTAATTTACAGTCTGAAGTTTTAAATAGGTGTGTTTTAATTGCTTCTGAATGAAGGGATAGTTAGACTAGAAGTCATTTTTACATCAAATTCTTCTATTCTTGTTCCCCTTTCTCCCTCAAACAAAAGAGGAAAAAAACATGCTAAAAATAAAAGCTACTTTGAAGTCTTCAGTATTTCTAAAATATGTTGCATTAGGGAGGTCAGGATTATGGTTGTAGGTCAAAATTACAAATGTAAAATTATGGTGCAACTTATTTATTTTTGGTGATGCTGAAAACATTGGTAATAGCGCCTGAAGTGACTTTTGAATGAACCATCATTCTTAAATTCCATCAACACATCTAACTTACAGCAGTGATAAATGGTTACATTTTTCAAAGTTCAGAGCTGGAATTTTTCACGTTAATACTGTGTAAATGGTGTTTCAGTGGGTAAATTCCAAGTGCTGTGGATTTTTTTTAAGTTTGACTACTGAACAAAACTGCAGTACTGCAGCTTGATTGTATGATTATATTATATAAATCCCTTTTGTCCACTATTTAATAAATTGCCTAAATAAAATAAAGAATGTAGAAGTGCAGAGTAAATACTTACTTGCCTTTTGCACTGATTTCTCTGGTTTCAAGAGAAGGTAGGTCAAGCTTCTTTCTGCTCTGTAAAAATATCTGTACAAGCATACATGACTTTAGCAATAGTTCTGTAATAGTCACTCATCCAAAATGAAGTAAAAGTTGCTTTAGGACAACAAATGTGAAAAGATTTTCTTTCTTAATAAAAGGGGGAAAGTTGACTTTGCACCAGTGCAGAGATCATGGTTGCTGCAAGGCTGTCCTTTGGAATTAAATGCTGAGCACTGCCAGATGCCAGACATTGCGAAGAGGCTGAGTTTTGTTGGCAAATGGGATCTGCAAGTTAATTGGTGTTTTCTGCAGGCTTCTGGCTGTGAAATGAAATTGGAAGCCCTTTAGCCACATGGATAATACAGGACCTGAATACAAATGTCACATGTCACCATCAGGGCCCACTGTGAAACAATAGTGTTCCCACTCGAACACTATGCCATTACAGATCATTTAAATATGGGGATTACATTTAAACTAAAAGCCCCATTTGCCTTTTACTGCAATTTAAATGTCCTCTTAGCAAAAGCTAAGTGACAAATTAAATGAAAAAAGTGCCCACATTTTTAAAGCTGTAATGCAAAACAACCTTTTATTGCTTCTCATGTGCCACGAATGAATCATTATACTTGTCAACCCTAAACCAAGCCATAATTGGAGCAGCTACTGTTATCAAAGTGGGGCCACTCTTGTGACAGCTTAATAAAGCTGAAACTGTTAAATTAAATCCCAGATGCTTAATCTGATGAAAGCAGTCAAGTAGAAGAATCTAAGACAAGTATCTACTGTTTGGTGGAGTGATGGAGCCCAACAGCTTTGTCAACACTTAGATTACAGGATCAAATGTATTTTTTGTGTTCTACCATTTTTCATACCTTTCCATCCTCTTGCCTGCCTTTACAAGAAAGAACCTTTATGTAATTTGTATGTTTCAAAACAAACATTTCTAGAAGATGTTTTCCCTTTTTTGATATTTAAAACTTATGTCTGGTTTTTTTTTTTCATTTGGTTGTTTGAACCGCCCCCCCCCCCCCCAAAAAAAAAAAACATCTGAAGTAGAAGAGTTTCCTATCAAAAGAAAGAGAGCTTCCTCTGTAAGCCCAACCCTGAAGAGGACAATCAAGAGAGAGCTTTTTAGATGGGGCAATGGACATTGTCAATCAACCAAGATGTTGAGGTTTATTCTCACGTAGATTGGTCTTTGCCCATATTGTAGTCTGGATCCTTGAGGTACCAAATACTCTCAACTCTCAGGAGAAAGTACAAGTGCTCTGTACCTCATAAGAGCTGCTTGCAGCATTGTGCTGCATCAGTTCCACCTACCTAGCTCAACTACTTCAGACTGGCTAATACAAATAAACCTAGATTACTTTTGTGGTGTCTTGAAGAGACCTGTTTAAAATATTGGGGCCTTCCTGAGAGATTTCTTTCCATATCAGTCGTATCTTCTGGAAATCTTGCTTCTGATCATGTCTCTTGTGTAGCAAGGACTAATCCTGTCCCATTGCCTAATAGCCCCATTGGCTATTAAATTGATTTTTATTCAGCTAAGATTACTTTGTCTTTAAAAATAAAGCTATTTTATTTCTGATATTTTTAGTTGCATTAAATTGTATTGTTATGAACTTTTTGCAGGTAATACTGTTCTAGGGGTAGGTGGGAGTTGCAAGCACTGTGGGGAACAGGGCTGGAATTCAACAGACAAATTGTAAAGAGTGAAATAAATAGGGTACAATTCGGTAAAATGCAAAGTACTTTACTTAGGCAGGAGTAATCAGCTGCAAAAATACAAAATGGAGAATGTTTAACTAGGTTGCAGTTCTACAGAAGAGCCATCTGAAGGAGATACTGAATCAGAAACTGAACAGAAGTCATTGGTGTCTGACTGTTGTGGGGAAAAAAATCCATATATTGAGGATATTCAAATAGGCATATTGTGTGTAGGACAGAAAATAATGCTTCCACTTTATTCAGCAATGGGAAGGCATCAGCTGGAGCACTGTCTTCAAAAAAGGTGTGGGGCAGTCAGAGTCCAGATAAGAGCAAAAAGTCAAAGGTCTAGAAAACATGACCTATGAGGAAAGATTGAAAGATTGGGTTTTAGTCTAGAAAAGAGAAGACTGAAGAGAACAGCATGAAAGAGGGCAGTATGAAAGCAGTCTTTAAATATAAAATTGTACTGTGAAGAATAAAGTTATGAATTTCTCCAGGTACCCGAAGGAGATGGTATGAGAAACAATAGGATTTAAATTCTAATGAGCGAAAGTATAGACATCAAGAAAATCTAACTGTAGAGGTGATCTATTCCAACGTTCAGCTAGGCAGGTTGCAGATTCACCCTCATTGAGGGTTTTCTAAGAACACGCTGCACAAACGTCTGTGCTGATATGATTGATCCTGTGATGAGGCAGAGGGATGAACCAGAACATTTCTCAAGGTTCCTTCCAGCCCCGTCATCTTTGGTTCTGTGATTGTTAGTGTTCCTTTAGCAGCATTCTGGACCATCTCAGTGCATTACATTACGTTTTCATAGTAGTTCATAACTTGATGATAAAATATTGTACAAAATTCGGGTTGTGGGAGGAAGTGCATTTTTCTCCTGAATGCTTACTTTTTCAGTAGGCAGACAAGGTTCTTTGGGTAAATTTAATATCTTTTGTTAGACCAACTTTTTCAGTAGATTTTATGCTCACAAAGGACCATTAGATGTGGTAATTTAAATAAGATTTAATTATTATTTTACCACAGGGAAACTTTTTTTTTTTTTTTTTTGTGCCTAATAATGTTTTCTCAACTCAAAAACTACTTTAATTTTTTTCTGAGCAAGCCTTTGTATACTCTTCTAGGGCATATCAAGTCAGATTCTTTAAACATAGCTAAATACAGCCTAGAGAGTATAGAGCCATCTTCTTTTTCTTTTCAGTGCATTTAAAAGAAAAATGCAGGAAAAATGATGTTATGGGACATGCCTACTGTTCCAAAGAAATGTGACCTCTATTCTATACTTCAAAAAGACATGAAAGTAATTTGCTCCACTCTAAGAAAGACATCTTTCTGATACCAGATTTGGCAGCCTCTTTAATGAATAAGAATTGCCACCACTAAACATTTATTCTAATTTTTGTATGTTAACAGACCGTTTTTGTTTTTTTTGTTTGTTTGTTTGTGCAGCTGCATAGTTTAAAATAATCAACTTGATCCTTTCTAGGATACTGAATGCTGCAGACAGTTTTCCTCCCCCACCATATTCACAGTATTTTATAATGGTATAGATATAGGTCATCATTTTCAAACTCAAGTTCCAAATTTAATTCGTAGATTCATAGATGTTAGGGTCAGGAGGGATCTCAATAGGTCATTGAGTCTGACCCCCTGCCCTGGGTAGGAAAGAGTGCTGGGGTCAGATGACCCCAGCTAGGTGCTTGTCCAGTCTCTTGAAGACCCCCAGGGTAGGGGAGAGCACCGCCTCCCTTGGAAGCCTATTCCAGATTCTGGCAACCCTTACTGCGAAGAAGTTCTTTCTAATGTCCGACTTAAATCTGCTCTCCATCACGTTGTGGCCATTGCTCCTAGTTACTCCAGGGGGTGCCCTAGTAAATAGTGTCTCCTATTCTCTGCTGCCCTCCCCTGATGAATTTATAGGCAACCACAAGATCACCTCTCAGCCTTCTCTTGTGAAGGATTGCCTGGTTTTATATTTAGATGCCAGTTAAAAGCAGCTGTATTTAAAGGCCCTGCATGTCAGAATCTCCTATTCATCCTTCTTTCTGTTAAAATCAATGAAAGTTGCAAGTACATATCACCTTTCCAAAATAAGGCTGCTTTTAGATTGGCTCCCTAAATACTGATTAACCTATTAAATTTAGGCACTCAGGGCACCAATACACAAATGCAGAGGCTACTCCGACGCACTGGGATTCCAGTGCGTTAGAGAAGACTCAATCAAGTCTGCTGGAGCATGGCAATTGCTGTGCTCCAGCAGCCTCCTATGTCTGTGTATCAGTGTCCCTTCGCTTAAAAATGGTGGTGGGGGCATTTTATCTGAAGCTCCTCAGATCAATGGAAATCATGATTTAAATCACTGTTCAGGAAGCTTGATTTAATCATTGTTTTCTACAAAAAGTGCATTCTTGTTGTTTGTCCTTTATTCATTTAACTTCTTGAAACTTTGCAGTTTTAGAGAAAGATAAGAGCTTGACTGTGTACACCAGGCTTGTCTAACATGCGGCCTGCCAAGCCACTTTATCTGGGCGGCGGCAGTGCAGGGCCGGCCTGCAGGCCGCAGCCAGCAGTGAGGGGAGGGGAGCTGCTTACCCCCATGGGGCCCGGGGCAGTGGCCCTGCGCGGGAGGCCAAACAGCGGCCACTGGCACTGCCGGCCTGCACCTGTCTCTTCACCTGCCTGCTTCAAGCCAGCCCCGCTGCCTTGCCCTGCCCCACAGCAAGGCGGTGCCTGTTCCCCCGGCCAGTTTCCCCCCAGGCGCTGTGGCTCTGAGCCTGGCCACCCATGCGTGAGGTCCCGAGGGGGCTGCTTCTCATGTGCTGCTGGGGACGGGAGGAGGAGCCCAGCTGGGTCTGCACCAGCCAGCAGAAGCGGCAGTGGAGCTGTGTGCTGCTCAGGACACGACAAGCCTGCACCGGTCAGTCCCGAGTGGCACACGGCTCCGCTGCTGCTGCTTCTGGCCAATGCAGACCTGGCCGGCCTCCTCCTGTCTCCAGCAGCACATGGGAAACTGGCATCACCTGCATGCTGCTTTTCCTGGATGGTGCCGACCTGGTTCTGCCCAGTCGGGTCCTGCAACACCATGTCAATCCAGGCATGGCAGTGGCAGGCCGGGTGGGCCCCAGGTTAACCCCGGCCTGGCCCCGCGGCTTCTCCAGCACCAGGTCAACCTGGTTGTAGCCAAGCGGCTCCTGGCAGTACCATGTCAACCTGGGCATGCCTGCCATGTCAACCAGGACCATGTCAACCCCTGCACCTTCATTGGTGTCAAAGGTCACGTGACATCACTTCCTGATATGATGCCACTTCCTGTGACGTCTTTGAATACGGCTCGCCGGCCCACTGGGTTTCATAGATTTCATAGACATTAGGGCTGGAAGGGACCTCGGAAGATCATCGAGTCCAGCCCCCTGCCCAAAGGGCAGGACGTCAGCTGGGGTCATAGGATCCCAGCAAGATAAGCATCCAGTTTCATCTTGAAGGTGTTCAATGAAGGCGCTTGAACAACCTCCGGTGGCAGGCTGTTCCAGACCTTGGGGGCTCGGACAGTAAAGAAATTCTTCCTTATGTCCAGCCTGAAACGGTCTTGTAGTAGTTTGTGACCATTCGTCCTCGTCTTCCCTTGGGGCGCTCTGGTGAACAAACGTTCCCCTAGATACTGGTGGTCACCCCTGATAAACTTGTAGGTGGCCATCAGATCACCCCTGAGCCTGCGCTTTTCCAGGCTAAAGAGCCCCAGGGCTCTAGCCTGTCATCGTAGGGTCTGCTTCCCTGACCTCTGATCATGCGCGTGGCTCTTCTCTGGACTCTCTCAAGCTTCTCCACATCCTTTTTGAATTGTGGAGCCCAAAACTGGACGCAGTACTCCAGCTGCGGCCTCACTAAGGCCGAGTACAGGGGGAGGATGACGTCCCGGGATTTGCTTGAAAAGCATCTATGGATGCAAGCCAGCGTTTTGGTCGCTTTACTAGCCGCAGCATCGCATTGCAGGCTCATGTTCATCTTGTGGTCAATGATGACCCCCAAGTCTCTTTTCTTCCATAGTGCTAACCAACATAGCACTGCCGAGCCTATAAGGATGCTGCGGGGTTTTTTTCCCAAGGTGGAGAACCTTGCATTTATCGGCGTTGAACACCATCAGATTCTCATCCGCCCACTTGCTGAGCCTGTCCAGGTCAGCCTGGATCATCCGCCTGTCTTCTGGTGTGGATGCTTTGCCCCAAAGTTTGGTGTCATCGGCGAACTTGGCCAGTCCGCTTCCGACTCCAGTGTCCACATCGTTAATGAAGATGTTGAACAGTATGGGTCCAAGGACAGAGCCCTGGGGGACACCACTGGTCACAGGACACCACGATGAGTGACTTCCATCAATTACTACCCTCTGGGTCCGACCCCGGAGCCAATTTTCCAGCCAGTGGATCGTGGGGGACCCAAGGGGACAATTGGCCAGTTTCTCCAAGAGACGATCATGGGACACCAGATCGAAGGCTTTTTTGAAGTCAGGATATATGACATCAATCTCATCTCCCTTGTCCAGGTGATAGGTCACCTGGTCGTAGAAGGAAATGAGATTGGTCAAGCAAGACCTACCCGCAACAAACCCGTGCTGGCTATCCCTTAAGATCTTGGCGTCGGCCAGTCGATTAAGGATGGCCTCCTTAATAAACTTTTCGAAGATCTTCCCCGGGATAGAAGTCAGGCTGATGGGCCTATAGTTAACCGGATCCACTTTCCTCCCTTTCTTGAAGATAGGCACCACATTGGCCTTCTTCCAGTCTTCGGGCAGTACACCAGAGCGCCAAGAGTTTTCAAAGATCCGCGCTAGAGGCTGGGCTATGATGCTCACCAGCTCCTTGAGTACCCTGGGGTGAAGTTTGTCAGGGCCGGCTGACTTGAAGGTATCCAGCTTCTCAAGATGTTCCTTCAGAAAGTCAGCATTAATGGAGGGCAGGGGATCACCCTCACCCGGACTTCCTGGCCCTGTAGCGGGCACGGGCGTCCCATGGGGCTGATGAAAGACGGACGCAAAGTACCTATTTAATAGGTTGGCTTTTTCCTGGGTGTCAGTTGTCAGTTGCCCCATCTGGTTCAGCAGGGGTCCAGTGTTGCCCCTGCTTTTCCTTCGGCTCCCCACATATCTGAAAGAGGACTTTTTATTATCCTTGATGCTCAAAGCTAGTTGGAGTTCAGTTGCAGCCTTGGCTTTCCTGGTCTGCTCCCTACAGGACCGGACCAGTGCAGAATAATCCTCCTTGGAGGTGACTCCCATCCTCCATCCTTTGTAGGCCTTTCTTTTTAGCCTCAGGAGGTCTGCTAGGTCCCTGGAGAGCCAGGGGGGCTGCTGTGCCCTCTTGCTGCCTTTCCTCCGAGATGGAATAGACTTAGTTTGTGCATGGAGGATCGCTCCCTTGAGGAGCAACCACTCTTCTTGAACTCCCCTCTCCCTGTGGTCACAGTCCCTTAGGGCCTCACTGACAAGCCTCCTGAGCTTGTCAAAGTCGGCTTTCCTGAAGTCAAGGACTTGCGTGTTGCTGACTGACTTGCCAGCTTTTCGGCGGATGGTGAAGGTGATCAGCTCGTGGTCGCTGTCACCCAGCTTCCCATTGATCACTAGGTCACCGACTAGGTCCTCCCCAGTAGCCAGCACCAGGTCGAGCAGCACTTTGCCTCTCGTTGGCCCATAGACTTCTTGAGTCAGGTAGAGGTCATCCACGCACGAGAGGAAGCTCTGCGACCGCTCAGATTTTGCTGAGCGATCCTCCCACGAGATGTCTGGGTAATTGAAGTCACCCATGACAACCATGGTCCTGGAGCAAGCTGCCTCAGCCAGTTCCTGGGCAAACTCCTGGTCTAGCTCAGGACTTTGGGTGGGAGGTCTGTAGTAGACTCCCACCATTGTGTCCCCTGTGCCGTGTTCCCCACGGATTTTAACCCAGAGGGTCTCCAGCCATCCACCTTGGTCGCCAATATCGGCTTGCAGGGACACATAGCTTTCCTTAACATAGAGAGCTACACCCCCGCCCCTTTTTCTCTACACGATCCCTCCTGTACAGGGTATAGCCATCTATCCCCGTGGTCCAGTCATGGGTGGAGTCCCACCAGGTCTCCGTTATCCCTATGACATCGTAATTGTTTGCACTGAGCAGGAGGATGAGCTCCTCCTGCTTATTCCCCAGGCTCCTGGCATTAGTGTACAGGCAGGCAAGTGCCCCCTGGGGGGCTCCTTCCTTGCCCACAGATTTTACCAGGGCTGGGGCTGGGGTGGGCTCCCTTGAGTGCCAGCCGTGATCCGCTGGTTTTGCAAGGATTGCTCAGTGGGCCAGCAGTGGCGGTAGTCCCCCCCATCCCCCAGCGGGCTTAGTTTAAAGCCCGGTGGAGCAGGTCAGCCAGTCTGGCTGAGAAGAGCCTCCTCCCTAGGGGAGAGAGGTGGAGACCATCTTTTCCCAGCAGCTCGCTGCCTCTCTCGCCAAAGAGCGGGCTGTGGTCATGAAAGCCAAAGCCTTCCTGACGACACCAGCGCCGCAGTCTTTGGTTGACCACATAGATCCTCCTGTCCCTTCTCAGCCCATAGCCTGAGACTGGGAGGATTGACGAGAACACCACCTGTGCCCCCAGACCCTTAAGCCCCGCTCCCAAATCCCTGTAGCGCCTCATGACCTGGCTGGGAGTGCTCCGAGCCGTGTCATTGGTGCCCACATGAATAAGGAGCATGGGATAGTGGTCTGTGGGTTTGAGGAGCTTGGGGATCCTCTCCGCAATGTCCCGGATGCGGGCCCCTGGGAAGCAGCAGACTTGCCGGGCTAAGGGGTCGGGGTGGCAGATTGGCCCCTCCGCCCCCCTCAGGAGGGAGTCTCCCACAACAAACACCTTACGTTTTGTCTTGGGGAGAGCAGGGGCGGGAGTTGCAGTTAGGCCCATGTTGCCTGTGGGGGCCGGCAACTCAGCAGGGTCTGCTGGGGCAGCAAGAGGTGCGTACCTGTTGCTCAGTTCTGGCGGGGGAGGGGCCTGGTGCGGCGGGCCTTAGGGCCCTTGACCACCTTGGTCCATGCCCCTGGCTGGACACAGCAGGAGGTCCCAGAGTCCTCCTCTGGCCTGGAGGGAGACTGTGATCTACCCTCTGCCTCCTGGGGGAGAAGGGCCTGGCAGTAGGAGTCTGCTCCCCATTTTCACCCCCCTCCCCCGGCTCCTAGCATGTGCACACACCCTTTTTGTAGCTATATCAGATGTTTATACATTGTTATTCCTCTGACTAGAACCAAAGAAAGAGAAAATTTGATGCTATGTGTTTAAATTTCTTTGAAAATCGATTTTAAAATAACTTTGAATTCCTAAAGAATCGTACTGATTTCCTTGTACATTTTCAGAAAATTTGCCCTGTACTCAAAGTAAATGCCTTAAATTGAGGAGGATGTCCAGTATTTCTATTTGCTTTACTCAGGTTTAGGGTTCACTATTGTTAACTAAGTCAAGTACTTCAAATCAAGTGAAGAATTTTAACTGACTAAATTTGTAGTTGACCTATTGTTACATGGGGCATAGGTCTTCCTATTTTTAAATATTGGAGTAATAGTACACTGTGTTCTAGTCTTCTGATACTACTTCCAATAAATACTAGTGAGAGGTTATATTCCTAATGTTCTGGGGTGAACATTGCAGGGATAGTTTTTGAGTGATTTCTTTTTTCTTTTTTTGTTTTAGTTTCTCTCTTGTTGATTGGGTAGCGTAGATGCTGCAGTCCTAGCCAATGATAGAGAAACCTTGTGTCTAGCTTTTGTGCTAACAATTCAAGAAAGGTAATGAGATACAAGAGAGAGCTTCTGGAGAAGAACCACAAGAACGATCGATTGAGAATTGGAATCATATAGTGAGATTCAAATATTCAAAGAGAAGATTAAGGGGTGACTTAATCAGTCTAGAAGTACCTGCACAGTAACAGGATTTGATAGAGGACTCTTCAGTCTAGCAAGCTAAAGAATAACAAGAGTCAGTGGCTGAAAGTGGAAACTAGACAAACTTAGACTAGAAAAAAGGTGCAAATTTTAAAGTGGGGGTAGTTACCTGGGGCAGCTGTTTACCAGAGGTTGTGATCATTCACAGTCATTAGCAACCTTTAAAATCAAGATCTGCTTTTCTTCTCCTTTTGTCTCCCTAAAAACATGCATAAGCTCAGCCACAGCCATTGGATTCAAAGCAGGAGTTAATTCTGGGATGTCTGTTATGCAGGAAGTCAGGCTAAATGATCACAGTGGTCCCTTTTGACCTTTGTGGCGGTGTACTTTGTCATATAAATTTAATGTTGGTTGTGGCATGGTTAGTGTGTGTTGTCCTCTGCCTTTATTCATCCTAGTGATTATGTTAGCGAAGCATTTATTTGTTCCCCAAGAGCTATCCTTTGGTTCACTAAAGTGATCACTGGATTCCTCTAGCACTGAACTCTTGTTCATGCTAAGGTTCCCATCTCCAGATGTACAGGGTTATGAAGAAGCTTCTTCAGAACTATCCCTGCAACTTGGGTAAGGTTGTTCCTAACAGGCTGGACACTTCAGTGATCCTTCAGATTAATGCAGTAATTTTAGGTTTTAAGAGTCCTTGGCAAAAACAAAGTATGGAGTGTTTTACTGCATAAGTAAATATTTTTGTTTTGCACGTTTGTGTTGGATTATCCTTTATTTATTGGCAATATTCCTTTTTTTAAGATCTTTATTAAAGTTTTCCTTGCATTCAGTCTGTAGGAAGACTTGGTTTCTTTGGGACAGACTTCTCAAATTTCCCTGGTTCCCCAAACCACCTCTGAGTAGTCAATACTGTTTCTTCCCTTTATTACAGCATTTGTACTTCTGTATTCTATTCCTTCCAATGAAGTGGGTCGCAAGAATATTTCAAAGGGTCGTGAGCTGTGGCAGGGCAGAGGGGAGGCAGGAAGGTGCCTGCCCCTTCCAGCGGGGAAGGGGCAGGGGAGAGCTGCATGGCTGGGTTGGCAGCACGAGGGCTGGTGACTGTGTTCGCAGGGGTGGGCCGGCTGGTGGATGCTGCTTGGGGGAGGTGCGGGGGCGGGAAAGGCTATGACCAGGCTGTCTGGTGTGATGTGGCAGGACCAGCCCAGGGCAGGGGGGTGCCACAAGCCTCTCCACCTCCTCCCTCCAGTCCATGCCAAGGCTGGACTTGTTCTGCTGCTGCCCCCATGAGCCAAAGCTCCTGAAGCCACTACCCAGCCTGAGTGGGATGGGGGCAGCTGGGGGCCCTTCCGGCAGGGCTGGCAGGCTGCAGGTCGGGAGTGAGGGATACCAGCATGGCCCTGGGGGTTGGACACCAGCAGGGCCAGGGGGGGTGTGGGTTGGGACAGGCCATGGATCTTTGCAGATGGGTCCTGGTAGGAAAAGGTTGAGAACCACTGCTGTAGACCACTGATTACCAGCCAGGGTGTTGCCAGACCTTTTGAAAGGTGTCATGGAGTGTGAAGAGATAAGCAGATAAACTCAGGCTTGCCCCCGCCTGGTCAGTTCCCCATCCCGACTGCTCTGCCCCTGTGTGAGGAGGTAAGCACTGTAATATATAAATTAATTTTTGAAATTGTGTGCCACTTAGTTCACAAAAGTTATGGAGGGTGCCTCAAGCCTAATGAAGGGTATCTTAAAACCAGTGAAGGGTGCCTCGAGATTCAGAACCACTGCCCAAGCAGTTGCTTAATATGTCTGTGAGCATGTCAAACAAATCTTGATTATTTATTCATGGTAAATAGATAATGACCAAGTTTTTTTCTCATTTTGGAAATTATCTGCAAACAGGATATCATTGTTATAGATATTTGTAGATGAAAAAATATTACTTCCAAACTTCTAGCTTATGGTTTGTGAACAAGAATCTTGTTTGTTTGTTTTTTTTTTCTGTTCACAACTTTATCTGTGAGCATTAGTAACAATTTAATTTTTTACTATGGGAATAACTAAAGATACACGTGAACATTCTGACAAATTTAGACAAATTTAAACACATTTATTTGCACTAGTATTAGCAGTGCTTTAAGTTAATATTAGATGTTTCTGAATAAAGTAATAAAAGGGGATGTGAATACTAGGAAAATTTAATAACTGGCTTTTATCAGAAATCACTTTTCACATGCAACCCAACTCTGCAAAGCCTATTGCTTTTAAATTCAGTGGGTTCCACATGGTCAGGAGACTTTACAAAATCAGGCCCTAAAGCAGGTATATTTTTTGTACAAAGGACAGGGAGATGATTGTGACCCATCACAACAGTGCCATTTTAGCTCCTGTTTTTAATGTATTTAATATTTAAGAACTCTAGAAGCCCACAACAGAAGTCAACGTTAAACCCACCCTTTAGTTGCATAGTTAACTGACTTGTGCAAAATCTGTAAGACCGCAACAGAGTTGAGCAGAGAACCCTGAAATGCTGTTTCCAGTTTCCCTGCACTAATTTGTTTGTTCCATTGACATTGCACAGTGCCAGTTCTAGACAGTAAGCATATCTTAGGAGAGAAAGAAGGAAGTTTCAGAAACTTGAGATCTGTTTTGTCCTTTTACTTACACTGGCACTCCCCTAACACACATACAGAGTTTACTGTGCAGAAGGGCAACGATTCCCTCTTGCCATCAGTGCTGCAGGTAATCTATTGCATTAATCATCCAGATAGTGTGAAATGCATGGGGAGTGATTATACTATCATACACAATACAATCAGCATGAAGCACTTGTCACGACCAATACATCAAAGTTTAATTCAGTAATAGAATGAATTAGAGCAAAATGAAACATTCTGTTCTCCAAGAAACACAGCACCCATTGAAGGTTCTTTCAGAAGGCTGTGTAGAAAACTCAGAGTACATTAAGGAATTTGTGTTTTATCAATAAAATTGCAACTTGCATCTGACTGAATACAGAAAGTACTTTTCCTTGGGGTTCTTATGATGGAGAGCATAGCACTGAAGTGCTTTCCCTGTCTTTGCTATTCCATAAAAAACAACTGTTTAATTGGATCATTCTCCAGTGGGGCTTCTGATTATGTTTTGTTCTAATGGAGACCACTTATTGTATGTGAGAGTTTTACCCATGGCTGAGACGCTTATCTGTGAGAATGGGGAGTAGTAAACACTACTTCTTTTGCTAACTTCATAGTTGCTGCAGTGCAAGTATGTATTAAGTCATCATGTGATTTTTACTAACAAAAAAAAAAGTCTCTAAACATTTTTCTGTCTTTAGGGTCTACTTGTTGACATTACATAGTATCTTTATTTTAAAAGGGTGTTGAGTTCAGTTTTCTAGTATTTGTCCAAGTGGCATTTAACTATTTGCAGCTAAATGGGATGATAAGCAAGTAGAGCTGGAAGGAACCTGATGAGCTTAATTAATCCAGTCCCCTGCTCAAGGCAAGATCATCCCTGACTAAACCATCCCAGCTAAGTGTTCATCTAACCTGCTCTTGAAAACTTCCAAGGATGGAGATACCATCCAATATGTGATCACCCACACGGTCAGAAAGTTCCTCCTAATCTCCCACCTAAATTTCTGCTGCTGAAGCTTGAGGCTCTTGTTCCCTTATGGTCACAGAGAAAAGCCTTCATCCTCTCTGTAATCTCCCTTCAGGTATTTGAAGATTTATCAAATCCCCCTGTAGTCATCTTGTATCCACACTAAGTAACCATAGTTCTCAAAAAGCAGTACTTCTGCAACAGAAATTGCACAGGATCAAGTGAACTGTAGTGACGTGTAAATCCATAATTTTTGTATACTAAAACTGACACGTATTGCACATGGGGACAAATTTTAATCACTTGGATCAATTTTCTTTGGTTAACAATGAAAGTACTAAATGTGACTATTTTGTGGTGACTTAACTGATTTGTCAGCTTATGAAATTTGGCTTTTAAATGACAGTTTGAGTCATGCCAATATGAGGGGGGAAAAGTATTCAGAGTTAAGACAACAGCAGTTTGTATGTATTTTAGTATGTTATAATTTGGCTAACGAGCAAATTAACTTTTAATACAAAATACCACAAAACGAAGACCTTATAACAAATCTCAGCCCAGAGCAAACTTATGAAAGTGTTTATATGCAAATTGAAATGCTGACATCAATTTAGCTATAGAGCAGCACTAACAAAGCATCATAATATTTTTAGACAAAGTAAGTGTTTTGCAACTACTAGTCAGTCCTGAATTATAGGCTGAATCTTCATTCACTCCTCGTTTCTTAGCCTGCAGTGATACTGGATGGAGCTTCTTCATTTTGTTGGGATAGAAGTGAAATGTAGTGAGATGTATGGAAACAAAATAATGCTTAATCTCTAAAGAGAGTTTACATACACTCCTTGTTCTTTGTGAATGCATGTGCTGAGAGTATGTATTGTTATACGGACTGGTGTAGTTACTGAGCACTTTAATAATGCTGTTCTCTGTTCCCTTGGACAAATCCTGATTCAGTATAAAGACAATACTATCCCTCCATACCACCTTAGTTTTGAAGTGTGGAGGGTATCCAATAAGAGAATTATTACTATTAATATTACTATATTAGTAATATACTAATAATATGTGTGTTATATGTATAAGGAGACCACATACCATGGAAAATAGTAACAAAACATTTTTTTGTGGGACAAGCTATACTGAAAATGAATGGCAACTGTATATGTCTAAAGAAATGCTGTTTTGAATCAAAGGTTTGAGATGGCAAAGCAGACTTTATTCAGGTCAAGAGGATTATTGTGAAACCGGAATAGACAATTTCTCACTAGGATGTGACAGTTTTAATATTCATTCCCTAGTGAAATTAATATCAAATTGCAGTCACAGCATGACTTATCTTCCAGTTATCTTCAGGGAAAAATGAAATTTGCATATTGGTTACTGATGTTTTGTCTTTGCACTGTGAGGATTTTCATTTGGGGAAAAAGGTAGATCAAGATCATAGTTGCATCTGAATCCAAACCTTACTTCAGCATAGCAGTGTTTAGATTTGGGATATCTGTCTGGACTTACATTAGAGAGGGAGAGGGGGCACTCAATCCCTTGAAGTGCTAGTCTGAATCACAATGCTTCATGAGTTTTGGTGGGGAAGGACAAGGGTATGGCAGCTGCACTCAGTGTTCCATTTGTACCCATTTCTATCACTAGTATTCTAACAAAGTGGTTTGGTTGTCTTCATTTTTAATCTTTGGGATGGTTAGTTTTTATAGGTGAAATATACAACTGGATTCGTCTCTAGGCATCTGGGCTAGGGATAGAAATTACACACAAACCAGTGTAAGTGATCAGAAACAGGTTCAAATCTGTAACGCAACAGAAGTTCGGTGCACATAGTTTTTCAAAATGGCTGAAACTGGCTTAAGATAAACTGGATGGATGTAGTATCAGATTTAACTAATTTAGGTTAAATTGATTTATTGAACTTCTGTCCCAGATCCCCTCCAGATTCAGCTTAACTCATCCCCCAGCATCCTAGGATGCTTTGCACATCCCCGCAAGGGGGGAGGGGGATGTGGGTGGGCTAGCCTTGGCCCAGCCTGCCTGCTCCAGTCTAGCAGGGAGGTGTGCTCTAGTGCCAGCCCCCTGCTTATGGCTTGAGCCACCGCGGGCATGTGGCTGCATTTCTGGAATCAAAGGTGAATGTCTGTTTACTAGTTTGATTCATTTTATGCAGCTTAGATTAACCTGCGAAGACTGAATCGATTGAGTCTTGGGCTTTTTGACTGTCATGTGCTTAGCCCTTAAGGCTTACTTCGGGAGCTCTTGTTTGGAGATGATATTTTAATGGCAAAGACAGTAGAGGGATTGCAGAAAAAAAAAATGGATTGATTGGCAGAAATATTTAGAAAAGTGTCCTAAAAATGTGGTGACCATATTTTTAAGGAAATCTGGGACACTTGTTTCAAGTGAAGCAGAGTGGCATAGTGCATCATGCAGGTGGGTAGACTAGAGTGGTGCCCAGTTTACTCCACTCTGGGCAGCACCCTGCCCACCTGCCTCTGCCTGCAGCAGCACTGCTGACTTGAGGGGGCAGTAGGGAAGGGGAGGAAAGAATGACACAAATACAGGTTCGCCCAGGGTGTCACTTTCTTCAGGCTGGCTCTGCTGCCACACATGCATGTACTGTAAAGAGAGAAGGGATCGTGTTAGGTGGCCAGTTCTAGAATTTTTCTTTGTTTTCATCAACTGGCTGGGACCAACTTATGAAATCTGGGACTGTCCTGGCACACCAGGACATACAGTCACCCTACCTAAAAAGTACCAGAAAAAACAAAGTAATTGTGAATTGTTAAAGTAGGTGGGAAGATGGACTATTGAAGAATAGGAAAGTAACTTATACCATAAACCAGATATGGGATCTACTTTAAATGATGGAAGTGACTATGAAGCTGAAACAAAGGAGTTAAAATGAAATGAAAAAAAAATTTTCAGATATTTTATGTAATAAAGTAATCAGAGAAGCTGAAGATAAACACTTAAACTTACCATGTTGAGGGAGGTGTTACTATATGGAGAGGAAACTGGATTGAGAAGAGAAGCAGAAAATGGCACTTAAGGATGCTGAGGTGGGAATGTTAAGGTGATTATTTGGTGTTTCACTGAGGGAGAAGGACTGAACTTGTATTATTAAGTGAGTGTGCGTGATGTGCTGTTAAGAAAACCAAGGAGGTGAGACTGGGATGCTTACTTCGTAATCTTGATAGTGAAAAAGGAAGTGGAGAGAGGATTGGAGATGAAGACTGAAGAGAAGAGGAAGGATGTAGTCAGGAAAGACTTGATCAATGGTGTCTTCTGTTCTCCACCCATTTGACCAGATGGCATTGATTCTACAGTTGAGTGGAACTGAAGGCCAAAACAAGGGAGAGGAGTGATTAGGAAGAAGGTTCTTAAGAGCTTCTGAGAACTTGTTTAATAAGCCCTAGGATTTGCTTTTTGTATACGATCTTAGCAGCTACTACTCAGCCACAATATAAGGTTGTGCTGCTCCTGTGAAACGGGAGTCTTGAAAATATTTTTCCTTCAAGCTGGCAATTAGGTGAATTATGGGCAAGACTAAGCATATCTCTCCTCCATAATCCTGCAGTAATGGGCAGTTAAGAGGACAGGAACTAATGGATTTGAATGACCAGGATGGCAGATGCCCCAGAGAAACTAAAAAGATAGATACCCCCAAATACACTGCAGCGCGCGTAAAGAAGGTCCGTCTTGTGCTGCATAGTGAGGCGTGAGCCTTAGACTATCTGCTTAGCTCTCCATGTGGAGAGCTTCTGCTCATTTTACCGAAGGTAATTGGTTAGCTTTGTAAGCAGTGTCAAGGTCCATATCCTGCAGTTTATACATGGAGTGTTCTATCACTAGAAAAGATACCAGTACAAGCTTGAAGGCTGCAACTGTTACATATGCACAACCCTGTAATGACAGTAATGTAGCAAAACCTTTCCAACTTAAACCCTGCTTCAGCTAGGGCCAAAACTAGCTGTCTTGTATTGTAAAAGGATCGGGCAGATGTAACAGTTGCAGCATAAAATCTGCCTGCAGTCCTGAACAGCAGCTCCCCCTCCCCTTTAAAGCAGCTAAAATGTTTGTTCATACCTACAGAGAATATGTACTGAAGTCAGTGGGAGTCGTGTGCAACTTGGCTCTGTTGATGTTTTAACTGGCATCTATGGAGGTGTTATGTAGGTGAGATTGTTATTAAATGATATAATAAGTTTCTGGCCCGACGTGCATCTCTATGTAGAGGGCTTAATATATTAAATAGTACATTGTCTTTGTTTAATTTACATAAAATAGGCTGTTACTGATGTAATAATTAAACTCTCACCACAGTTGCTGTCCTAAAATTAATGCAGTGGTTTTAAAGTATTTTGATGCATGTTATTCGCCTCCTCTACCCCCAGTTAAATATATATGGCAGATCTTAACTTTTTTTTACAGTTCCCCTACCTTTCATTGACTGGTGTTGATCGTTTTGTTCCCTGTGCCACAGAATCAGTTGCAGACATTCTGTAGCATGTGATTTTCCCCCCCACCCCCGAATAAGTTTAAGAAGTGATTAAATACAGTGAAAGTGTTGTATTTTACCTCAATTCAGTTAGCTCCTACACTGGAGGTATTGGGAATGACTTACAAAGTGTTACATTGTATCAGTTCTTTTTAATACAGAAGTTTGCATTGCTTCTTCCATGTCCACAAGTAGCAGCTTAAGTTAACTATTCCTTTTCTGGTTTTTTGTCTTGTAAGGACTAATGCTGCAATCGAGTTCACCATATAAACTGGTGGGTGTCCTGATGGTTAATGGAACAAACCAGTGAGATATTTTTCAATTATATTCCATTTAGACAGCTCAGATTTGTTAGTTTAGTGCAGTGTGTGTCTACAGGCCCCTCTACATGTGCAGGTAAAGGTGCCATAAGATCTAATGCACAATCCAGACAATCATACCTCCTGCCATGCCACATGTGCATGTCACAAGGTATGATTCTGGGATTACAGATTCCATTGTGCCTTATTGCTGGTGCAGGGGGAGCCAGATTCTGGGCTCCCTCTGTCCCATCAAGAAGCAAGCTCCTGTGTGTGGGGGCTTTCAGCTGTGTGGGTGGCCTGCACACCCCTGTGGCTTGGGAGATAAAGCTGCCATGATCTCCCAGCCTCAGGGGTACGTGGTGCCCCTAGGGGCTGGGAGATCGCAGTAGCCATAGCCTTCCAACCTCATGGGTATGTGAAGTCCCTGGGGCTGGGAGGCCATGGAAGCTGTTATCTTTCAGTCCTAAGGGTACATGGAGCTCTCCATGCACCCTTGGAGCTGGGAGATTGCAGCTAGGTGCCAGCATGGGGAGGTGGACTGCTGTGAGCAGCTGTAGGCTTCTAGTTCCTGGCAGCTGTGGGTTGCTGCTAGGACCCAGAGTCTTCTGGGGCTGAAAAGTCCTTTAGTTGTGGGACTCCCAGCTCCAGCTAGGCATGGTGTCCACTGACACCTATTAAGTTGGTACACATTTTTTAGGTCTAACATTATAGTTGGTTGGAGCTTTTATGGCATTATAATTCCTTCGCATGTGTAGCTGGTATCAAGGCAATTGTACAATTAACCAGTTAATTGTGTGATACCTGTAACATGTAGAGGGGGCCTCCAGGACAACATAAAAGTTGATTGAAAAAGGAGTGTAGAAAAAAGCTCTGATGTATGCTCTTGTAATTGCAGATTTCATCTTTTTAAAACAAAAATTGCAGTTTATTTAACCAGTCACATAATTGGTTACAATATTCTATTGTCTGTCCCTTCTGTCCTTCACTTGTACCTTATCTTTTTTGTGGTGGTTTGTAGATTTCTTTTGCTATATTTCCTTGCCCAGCTGCATACGTTTAACCTGGCAGGACCAAGGCCTCTGTTTCCACAAGCTCATGGACTGTCACTCAACAATTTGCTCCCATGCAGATGCCTAGAGCTTATGGTACTGGTTTCTATTTGTCATTCTTAATTGACAAACTAATATTTGGAGGTGAGAGTTTTGCTATTCTGTATGAGCCAGCCTTATTTTCTTATTCTTTCAGTCTGTTTCCCCTGGAAAATCTGTCATGTAATTTTTAGCAGATTGAACAGTTTAAGCAGATTCTGCAAATCTCTTGTAGTGTGTAAAGCTCATTCTTAATGAACAAATGAACTGTGGCTAAATAGCACTTCCAGTCATCTTCATGCTGCTGTCAAAGTTCATGCCAGTGAAGAGACAGATGATTTAAAGGAAAATCTTTCCATTTGAAAATTATTGCCACAAACCCTGATGAGGTTGCCCTGTTATGCAGTGTTAGGGAGGCAGGTTCCAAACGGATGGTATGTGTGAAATGTCAGCACAAATTAGTTTCTGTTTGAATTGTATACAGAGAGAATGTAAAACAAACTTCTCAGTTTAGACTAATTACTGAAATAATTGCACTAAAAAGCTATTTCTGCTAAGGACTGCAGAAAAATCGGACTATGATCTCTAAAATCCAGATGTGATTGAAAAGGACTGTAAGAGACAATTCTGCTAGTTCCTACAAGTGTGGTAATGCATACACTCAATGTATTTATATTTTTATATTAATTCCTTTCTAAGTAGTTTTACTGTAATGTGAAACTGGAAAATAAATAGACTTGTGTTCATAATTCTTTCACAAAGTGACATATTTACTTCCAGTATAGGAATTAGCACACAAATAGGGGTAGTTTAATGGGTAATAGGTAATGTGTGATTTTTTTTTTTTTTTTTTTCAGTTTAAGTTGGTATTCCTTACTGGCAAGCCACAGATTATAAATTTTGCATTTCATGAGAAGTCCCACACATCTTTATTTTCTCTGTATGTTGGACAGGGGTTGCAGTAGTTGAAAAGGCCACATAAACCCCAAGATGTTGAGTTGGGAATTCATGGTCAACTAGTACTAGACTAGTGGGAATAGTAGCTACAAAGTAGCTTTAAGAAGTTAGAGGGACACTACAATATAGAAATACTGTCTTGTAAAATTCTGTAGGTTTGTAATTGGTAAGTAGCTGTTGGTCTTTTAATAGGAAGGATAATTTAGGATTTTTTTCTTAAATCAGGTGCTCTGTGGATGTGTATAGTCTTAAATCCCCACTGCAAGTTGGAGCAGAAGGCCAGTTGGCTAAAGCAGCTGAAAAAATGGAACAGTGTGGATGTTTGTCCCTGGGAAGATGGAAACCATGGAAATGAGCTGCCCAACTTAACCAATGCTTTGCCTCAGGGTGCAAATGCTAACCAAGGTGAGCATAAATATATAGACTGATTGTAACATGTTACTATATCTCTGACACTGCAAGTTTCTGTTTTCACAGCAACAAGGAACTTTTTTCTTATTAGGGATTGACACGTACCATGGCAGAGAGAGGGTGTGAATAGATTTGTGCCTGGGCCAGTTTTGCAAGTAGATATATGTATGTTTTAAAACTTACTGCTCATTTAGTACATGTGTAAACACAAAAGACATTTCTTTTATGAAAATATAAGTCTTAATGTCATCTATGTTTAAGTTCATGACCTGTACTCAGAGTATATCATGTAAAAATCCTTTTCTGTTTTTCTTTGCTTGACCTGTAATTTGATATCCCCTCCAATGTGGTTTTCTGCAGTTATGGAGCTTTCACAAGCTATTTAAAGAGACTTTTGCAGCTGAATGAAACTGGTCCTGTTAAAATAAAGTAGCTATTTGTGGGATCAGCCCTGTGGTTAACACACTGCGCCACCACGTGAGATTACAGGCTCTGTTCCTGGGGGTGGAGAGTGCTGAAGTCTGTATGCTGTTGTTTAGGAGACAGGAGTATCTTGTTGCTTTGGATAAATCTCTGATTTATCAACAAGAATCGTCCAGTACTAGAGTCCTGTCCAGCCCTCTGATGGCAAGAGTTGCTAGTGTGCCAATGACCAAAGGAAAATGTCTTCCATGTAAGGCGTAGAAGGTCTGTTTCACATGTAACTATAAATATGTCCTACAGAAATATGGAGTGATAATAAGTATAATGGCTACAGTATTTTATATGAAGTGAAACTGATATTATATTTCACACTGAAACTTAAATATGTTTACAGAAAACAAAATGGCTGGCAAGATTCCCCCTTGAGTCGGTTTGGTTCTAGGATGGTTGTTGATGAGGGGAATTGTTCAAATTCACTGACTTCTGCATTAGCTTTTTAAATGCCACCAATAGCTAGGGAGAGGCATTCAGAATATAATTCCCTAAAAGATGTTTTCTTGCTGGATCCCCAGCCCAGTGTGACATGATAATATCAGCTCTGACACGACATTTCTGTGCATAGACAACATTGTGTCAACAGAGCTCTATTGCTACATGGAGCTGTTCAGTAAATATTAAGTCAGTACTTTTGTTTCTTTTTTTTCTGGATATTGTGTTTCAATTTGTTTATATACAATGTTAAGACTTCATTTCTATGACAAATGCTGCAAGTATTTTCTATTATGCAAAGCCCTAGTGTCACTTCTTAAAACTAAAACAAAAAAGTAGCACCCATTCAACCCCATTCTGTACTCAGCCACTTACTTGGTTGACATGAAGGACCTTATGAACCTAGCTTATGAACTTCCTGGGACTTGAGAAGGAAAGGAAGCAGGGGGTTTTGGCTGGTGTTGTGCTGAGTGCCTGATAGTGTGTTAGTATACTTCATCAGATTTTCTTCTGTTCTAGCAGTTCCCTTTGGTTTTAATGGTTGTAAACTCCTTTTAACGAAAGTAAGGTGAACAACTATAACACAGTTCTTCTGATTCACCTAGTATTCAGTACAAATAACATCACCTGCCGTCTGCTACTTGTACAGGGCATAGGACAGGGTACCCAGAGTTGGGGACTGCTGAATAGACCTACAGTAAGTAGAGGAATATTGTGAATGATTTATTCACATATGGGTGATGAATAAAAACTGATACAGTTTTCTGAACTTACAAAAATGCCAGATTCATCGACCAGGCCTCATCGGACGGTGTTCACTCGAGCCATTGAGGCATGCGATCTCCACTGGCAGGACAGCCACTTACAGCACATTATCAGCAGTGACCTATACACCAACTACTGTTACCATGACGACACTGAAAACTCGCTCTTTGACTCTCACGGGTGGCCCCTCTGGCATGGTAAGTGGCTAAACCGGAAAGACATTTCCATGACTCGCTGCTTTGTTCAGTTTCTATGGCATTATTTTGGGGGGATGGTTGGGAGATGAATGAAAGGTCTGGCAAAAAGAACAGAGCCTCCCTTCAAATGCTGGTTCAGAAATAGTCTTTTAAGTCCTTTTGCATAGATTCAAAGGGATTTTTTTTTCTTGTTTTAAGTAACCTAGTAAAACAGAGGCCATTACAAACACGGATGCACTTTTTTTCTCAATTATTTTCTCCATTTTAGAACATGTTCCTACAGCCTGTGCAAGGGTGGATGCATTACGGTCTCATGGATACCCAAGAGAAGCACTGAGGCTAGCCATAGCTATTGTTAATACGCTAAGAAGACAGCAGCAGAAACAGCTGGAAATGTTCCGGGCTCAGAAGAAAGGTAATTGTAGGGAAGACGGAAGGGCACAAGTCATCACAAGGTGACCATAAAACTGGAATTGAACTTTGCATGAGGAAACTGTGCTTAACGCAGTGACGGTGACCTTTAATAACTCTTCATTGACAATGAGTCAGTAGTTGGGCACTGGAAAACATGCTTCTTAAGATGTCAAAGGAGTGTTTTTATTTGGTTGTGGTTTTTGTTTTCTTTTTGTCTTGCAAGTTTTATAAGTTCTTTGGGGCAAGGACCTGTCTGTAATACACCTACCACAATTTAAGAGGAAACGCTTGTTTCAGAATCTAGCATTCCTTAAGAGAACATGTGAGCCTGGTCAGTGAGTTTGGATGTTACCACATCATAAATATTGAAAAATAAAACATTATGTATAGTTTGGGGGCCTTTTAGAAGAGACGGTGGGGGTTGTGTTTCCTTTTTTCCTTCAAGTAATATTCAGACTAAGCAGTGTATTTTGGAGATGGACTCCAAGATTGCTGTTCAAGGTAACCACATTCCACAAATTCATCAAACTCCACATTTTGAAAAGCCAAAAAGTGGTTAGGAAGCTGCTTTTCACTAATGAAGGGTTCTGGACATTAGTGGAAAGAAGTTTTATACCCATTGTTTGTTATGAGTTTCACTCTGCTGCCCTCCCTGCCAGTGGACATTTCCTGTATTTTAAAGAATTCTCCTATGGGTCATGTTTGTACGCCCAGGCAGTCCCTTGGGACCAAAATTTAATCATCTTGCTGGGAGATCATCTCTGCAGACGGAAGCAGGTGGATATTGGAGAAGACCATAGTCAGTAGCAGCAGAACAAGTAACTCCACAATCTGACTCAGTTATGAAATAAGATTAAAGGAGCTAGGATCACATTTATAGAGGGGATCCAGAAAGGTCTCTTCTTGCTGTTCAGTAAAAGTGTGTGGTATTTGGAGTTATGCTTGCTGTCCCTAGGTTGTGGAGCAGAATGGAGGGTGTTTAGTATTTCCCATGCTCCTGGGCTTTGCCAGTTATCATGTGGGGCTGGAAAAGAAGTATTTGTCCTTTGCATTGCTACATGCTTTTGGGGGGGTGGTTTCCCCATCACTATTATCAGAAGCAATAGCTGTTGAATGTAGCCAAGTCTGGGGACTTTGACTGGGGTGTGCCAGTACTTCTGCTGGGACTAAAACCTGAAGGTTCCTGGCTGTAGGGCTTTGTCTCCGTTCTCCTCAGAGTCAGACTGATAACCATATTTGGGGTCAGGAAGGACTTTTACCCCATGGTCAGACTTGTGTAGACCATAGGGCAGGGAGTGGAGTGGTTGTCTTCCTCTGTAGCAGGTGACATGGGCTTCTTCCTTGGATCTCTTGGGCACATCTCTTGATCTCTTAGCAGCAAGACACTGACCACCAGGGACCTGGATTTTCTGTTTCTTATGGGGAAGTGGGGAAAAAAGCATAGATTTCCCCGTTCAGCTGAGAAAAATGCAGATTTTTAATTTTGATAGAGAAATGCATGGAGTTTCCACTTTTGCAAAGAGCTGTCTGCAGGCTGGTAGAGTTCCAGCCTTGAGGGGTTGGGGGGAGCAGGAGAAGGGCAGTCAGGCAGGGGGGTGCCATGCACATGGCTGCCAGGCAGCCTGGAGAGCAGCTCCTGTGGGCAAGTCTGGTTGGGGACAAGGTAGGGATTGAAGGCTCCATAAGGAAGGAGGGAGTTTGGCAGGGTTGGGACTGGGGTTGCTGCCCAACTGGGTTGGTACATGGGGCTTGAGGCCCAGGGCTGGGATGCATGACTGCAGGGCCCCAGCAGGGAGTGGGATGGAGCTGCAGGCAGCTTGCTGGGGGGTGGGGGGCAGCTCCCCACCATTGCACACACTCCCAGAGGAGGGCAGTGGGGGCATATGTTCCCAAGATCTGTATGCGGGGCTGGGGTGGAAGTGGGCTGCCTTCTGTGGACATGGGCTTCCCCTTGGGACTTCTGCAGCCCATTGGGTGGGACCTGGCATGGCAGGACAGAGCAGGCCCATCTGGGGAAGCTCCTTGCTGTTGCAATCCCCACACCACCCTGGTGAAAAGCCCTTTGTCTACCAAGCAGCACAGGGGTGACAGCACAAAGTTGCACCCCTTGCTGCTGCTAGGCAGGCAGGGGGCACCTCATCATGGCGGCACAGAGTTCCCAGCTGGAGCAGTGAGCTTCCCCACCCAGTCCCGTTCTGTTCTGCAGTGCTGGGTCCCACCCGCTGGGCCCCGGAGGCTCTGTGGGGAGGGCAGCAGGGCAGGGAGCCTGAGCCTTCAATGGGCACCCTGCACCTGCCCCCTCCCCACCATGGGCTCTGCTGTCATGCTGCCCATAGGGGTGGAGAAGCCAGACTCCGTGCTTTGCTCCGCCGCACAGCTGCCATCTTCCATAAGTGGCAGCTAGGGCTTGGGTACTGCTTCAGGTGGCGGGTGGGGGGGCCTGCAGACCTGGGTCCCTGGCCCCGTAGCCCTGGCAGTTGGGGGCCCCTTCCGATAAGGCTGCATGGTGTGGGAGGTCTGTGGGTGGGAAGTGAGGCACTGGCAGGGCCGGGGGGTTGTGGCTTGGGAGTGAGGGCCCTGGACCTGCATCCTGGTGAGCAAGGGGGGCTGGGGAAGCTTTGATTTTTCCATGACAAAAAACCCAAAATCAAATACCAAAATGTATAGGTACTTAGAGTTTATTTTATTATAGTGATTGAGGCGCTGGTAGGCTTTCAAATTTCTTTAAAATTGTGAATATATCAATAAAACACGGTGTTCAATTGATACCTGTGTGTGTATATATAGTGGCATTTCATTTTAATCGCTGATTTTTATTTTATTTTTTTTATTACAGAACTTGCGATTTGATTTGATTGATTGATTGCTTGATTTTTTTTATAATGGAAGAATTTGTGATTTTTTAAACAGAGAAAACTGGGATCCCTGCTGCCCACCATTGTCTGCCTGTTTGACCTGTGGCAGGTCAGAATGCTATGGCTGGTAGTTATGTAACAGTTGATCATGTAGTGTAATAATATGTTAGACAAGGATTTGTATTGGGATAGTTTGGATAGAGATGATCTTGCTTTGGGCAGCAGGGTGGACTAGATGACTCCCACAAGTCTGTTCCTGTCCTACTTTTCTGTGAGTGGAGGTTTGCCCTCAGAAGCTTGAGTTGCGGTGGCTGGGGCCTGAACTGGCCCAAACAGGAATGGAAGTATCATGTGGCATGTACGCTTGCTCTTGCTCTCTCATTCTGTCTCTCTCCAAATGAGAGTAACTGTGTGCATTCACGTGCCTGAATCCTTTTTCAAGCGTGTACGCCGATCTTTACAGGCCTTGTTTGGCTATATAAGTGGAGACAAGTTAGACCCCTAGGCTGCTTGCAGACATTTAAAAAACAAAACAAACAAAAACTGTGGTGCTTTAAACTCGGCGCACTCCCACACTTGCTCAGAGTAGGCAACACAATTAGTTGGACCAGGCTCACGCAATGTCACTATAGACAGGTGGTTTAGTGGAGGTGTGTCGGCACTTTTCTGATAGCTGACTCAATCAGCTTTAGCTAAAAGCGCCAAAAAGCCCTGCTGAAGTGCCTGATCTATACAGATGTTGCGGAGCCAGGTTGAAGCAACACACTGCTGCTTCCAGTAAAGCACATTTTTTGTTGTTGCTGCTTTTTTAAAATGTCTGCAGGCAGCCCTAGATGAAAAATTAGCCTTTTCTCTCCCAGTTTTTGTCTTGTACAGCAGGACTAAATGTACTTGCTGACCGTCTATGGGTGTTACAAAATTAAATTAATTAATGTTTGTTCAGTATTTTGAGATGGTGAATCTCACCAGAATTACACAGTGCAACATACCTTCACTTAAAATCCCAGGACTTGGAATTTTCTAATGTAAGATGGAGGCATGAGTAAGGACTGCTGGTGTTGTGTGGGGGACCTGGTGGTGGTCTATAGGAGCTGGTAGGTCACTCCATGCTGCTGATTCTCATAACTGTTGTTAGAGTGCAGAACTAGACATCTAATACTTTATGTAGAAAATGAAATTAAGCAATTTCTGTAGTTGCAACACGTATGTTTAGCAGTTTCAAATGAAAGTTGAGGCAGTTCCTTTGAGAAGTTGTCCACAATTTTGTCAAAAAAGCAATTTAATTTTTTTTTTTATTTGAGCAGTTCTTTTTTAGCCTTGCTTGTTTAACTGTCCTTTTGTTTAATATTTCTGAAGTACCTCAAATTGTGCTTGAATACTCAGTTCTTGATAGTATATTTTAGACCCCAATTCTACAAACTAAGTGTATGCATATATTTGGCTCTTCTTCATGCCATCAGTTCTAGTAGGTTCAGTGGGATTTCTCACATGATTAAATCTATATGCAGCTGGAGGATTAAAGCCTTTGTTTGATGATACAAGTGAAGAACATAGGCAGACAAAAAGGTGAAATGCTGTACAAGGGGGTTGACAAGAGGAGTATAAAACATGATTCATTTTGCACTGTGCAAGTCTTGACTACATTTTGTTTTAATCTCTACTCCTTTACATCTATCACTTCTTGGCAAAATTGTTTTATTTTTTCCTTTTTATTTTCTTGTTATTACTGGTCACAATAAACATTTGTTTGATTCTCACAAAGTCCTCCTGGTAACATCTTCCAACTGGAAAATGTTAATATCTGTGCCTTAGTTGTGCTCTTGAATAGCTCCACACATTAACTAAGGAATGGCTATGTAGTTTTTCTACTATCCTCTGGCTTGGTGATAAGTATAAAGCACAATCGGCCAGAAAGATCACACACACTCCTGTCAAATGAGGTAGGAGAAGTTGCACCTGCAGTTTTTTTTCTGGAGTGGCCGGAGAGAAAAAAGCACATTATTACATTCAGGTATCTTATTTATGCAGTTTGAAGCTTGAGACAACGTTGTGAACAGAATCTCTTTTCTACTTGGTACATGAATTTTTAGGACAAACATACGTTTCAAATTGCAGTCAAAGTGAAACTACTGTTGTAAGGAATGTAAAAGGAATTTGGGAACCGTATAACCGCTACCCCGGCTATACTTCGTTCAATTTGGTGTTCTAAACAGTGACTTTTTCCATGCTCTGATTTCATTGATAGTCGACAACTATAAAATAAAGTAGCCTTAAAGGAATTTGTACCCTGAAGTTTAAGGCAGATAAACTCTCATTTTTCAGTTTAAAGGGCAACTTTTTTCTTGTGTAAAATACTGCACTTAAGTGCTTAATTATTTTTGTTAAAGGAGCCATCATCCTGTGCTTATTATTTCAATAAATATTTAGATGCAAGTGAGGCTAATATTTTATGAAGATTGAACACAATTTAAAGTAATTTCACTTTCTTCTCTCTGCTGCATCAGATTTTTTTTAAAGATAAAAATGGTACTGCAGCTCTATTGAATGAGGCAGCTAAATTGGCTATCTATTTTACAGAAAAATCTTTTTACTGTAACTTTTCATTTATGCACCTTTTGAGAACGTCAGGTCTCAAGTGAGTGTCTTCAAAAATTCCAACTTCAGAGACTTTTTGACCCAGAACTGCCTTCTGGAGCATGTGTTAGGTTGGAAAATAGGCAGTGGGCCAGTTGCTTCATTCTTTTAATTTCCTTCTATATTCATGAGGCACAGTGAATAAGCAGTATGAAAAGTATTTCACCATTTTTAAACAGTAACTCCTGTGAGCACTATGAATGCTGGACAGTGCTATATAATCAGTGACTTATTTAGTGTTAATGACTAATGGCTGAAACTTGTCTGTCTCTTCTGTCTTCCCCCCCCCGATTTTTCTGATTGTAGAACTTCTCCACAAAGGAGTAACCTCAATAACTAACCTTGAAGGTTGGGTTGGGCACCCTTTGGATCCTATTGGCACCCTCTTCAGTAGCCTTATGGAAGCATGCAGGGTGGATGATGAAGGCTACTATGGGTTCTCAGACTTCCCAGGTAAAGTTGTTATGGGGTATCTTATGTGTCTTGAAATTTAACATCTTTCTAGCTTTTCATAGGAAGTTGGTTGCAAGAGGAAATTTGTTTAGAGCCCAGCATTCCCTAAGAACGTGGGAGAGAGCAGGAGTGTTTCTTTGAAGTAAATACAGCTTTTAATTAACTAACTGAAAACAACTTTAAACATTACTAGTAAATTTATTCAAGTCTGAAGGAAATCTTTCATGCTTGAAATCTCTGAATGAAACTGTGGGTTTTATAGTTTGTGTGAACAAAGATTAGTCCTAGTTCTGAGGAATTATTAGAAGAACCTAAAATTGATTGTATTAACTTGTTTAAGTCATGCCATTCCATAGAGTAATCTCAGAAAATTGATATAATCTAAGTTTATGACAGCATTTGCATTGTAATGCTGTGCACACCCAACTTTAAGATCAGCACTTCATTCTCATTCATGTATGCTCATTTTTCCTGCCTTCGCACCCTCCCTCCCCTTTTCATGTTACTTCCATGCTGACATAATCAGGCATCCTTCCTTCCTTCCCAACGCCAATTTAGATTGCTCCTCAAAAAATACCTTTTTGGGCTCATTTTTAAAACTAAAGTTTTTTAATCTTGCTTTCTCTAAATTTAGGAACTTTAAATTTACTTTTTTTTTTTTTTAAATTAACAGGAAACATTGCAAAAAGAAAACCACTTGCATGATATGCCTTTCTTGTAAAGATGATCTTTTAAGGGCACTTCCTATTGCTACAGTTGTCTTCCAGTTTGCTATAGCTATCCATCTTGATCTCTTTTTGTCCCCAGTCTAGCTTGTAAATTCCTTGACAGGGATCATATTTTGTCATCTAGTGTATTTGTAAAGTGCTATACAAACCTACAGTCCAGTATAATAAAACAATTAATAGCTTTTTCATATTGAAATTTATAACTGATGTTTACTTGCTGAATAAGTTTTTAGTATATAAAAATTCCCTTGGAAATGTATATAATGTATCTGTTAAATGTGCATTATATATATATATTTTTTTTTTTTTAAATCTGTATAAATAGTAAATGGAGTTAGATGTTTAGAAAATTAAGTTCCTGGTCTTGCTAAGAGATTTGCAAGAATTAGACCCATTTTCTCTGTCACATTCCTACTAATTTGAATTGAAATCCGTGCAGGCATAAATGGTCTGCTCTAAGCAAACCCGTTACAGGAAGAAGGCCTTAATTATTGAAATGAGTAAAAATAAGGACATTTGAAGTACAACTGCAATATAGGTCTTCTGAACACAAAGTTGGGGCAGTTGCTTTTTTATTTCTTTTATGACTTAAGTTTGAGAACCTTCCTTCCTTTCTTCCCTGAGTTTTTTTCTTTCTGGAAATTGTTTAATGGGTACAACTTTAATGGGTTTCCATGTTTATGGATGTTTTGTTTTGTTTTTCCCTCCATGATGGAGGCATCTAGTTTTTTCTAACTTAGAACTTTTTCCCCTCGTGGTCTTCTCCCTCAGTGGAAATGAGTGTTGCCACTGATTTACAATAGGATATTGTAATTTTCAGTCTTTAAAAAATATTTGAGAATAGGTATGTTACCAAAATGTTGGTCCAACTTCTAGACGCATTATCTGACACGAATAGAGCAATTAACAAACGAACAAACGCCCTCCCCCCTGTCTTAATTAAAATGTTTGGTAAAAGAATTGTTGTTTGTCATTGTGTGATTTCAAGCAGATTTATCCATTATAATGTCTTGTGATGTACTATTCCTTTTGTAACCTTTTACAGAGAACATGGGACAATTCAAATCTCTGGAGTACCAGCACCTGCCTGCACACAAATTCTTAGAAGAAGGGGAATCTTATTTAACGCTGGCTGTGGAAGTAGCATTGATAGGGCTGGGGCAACAGCGAATAATGCCAGATGGCTTGTATGCACAAGAGAAGGTTTGTCGAAATGAGGAGCAGCTCATTTCTAAGCTACAGGAAATTGAATTGGATGATACACTGGTGAAGATTTTTCGAAAGCAAGCAGTCTTCCTATTAGAAGGTAGCTTGAAATAGTTACTAACTGCTTCTTTAACTTGCATTTAATTAAAAATAAGTATGACTGAGAACTAGCTAAACAACCAATTTAAAGGGTTTTTTCAAGTATGCTAGTTCTTTATAAAACATAATTCTTCAGGTGTCAGTATTAAATCTAATGTATTTTAAAATACTGCGTGATTGTAGTGATAAAGAGATCCCCTGCTTTTTACTTTTTATTACATTTGTACTTCAAATCTGAAGTTTGTCATGGTTATGGTGTTCCACTGATGCAATTCAAGGTCATAATTAAATAATAAAAGCATTATTATCAGCTCTTCTCAGATAGAAAGATTCCAAATGTCATTTGCAGCCTGATAGAGTACTGACAGCCTTGCAAAATGAACGTAGGTTTTACCATTGCCCCTAACTAAATGGCTCAAATGATTTATATGAGCTCACTGGTGCACAAATGTTTTTTTGTTTGTATGTGGACATTTTGAGAACAAAAGTGATAAAATGACTTACTTTGAGAGAAGTTCCTATGCTATAATGTACATCTATACAAACAACTAATTTTAAGGGTCTTGTTTTCAAAATAATCCCTGAATTTTGTGACTGAAATTTTGTAGAGGCAAATAATTCATGTGTAGCATTTTTAAACACTGTCTGGTTTATTCTAAAAAGTGTAAAAAAAACAAAACAACAAAAAAAAAAAACCTGCCATTTTGTACTTGCTTGTATCTAGATTAGGTTCTCAGTTTTTTAGAAAGGCATAACATGTAGTACATGCAATAAACTACCTGTATAGTGAGAAGTTGTATGGTTTTTGATGTTAGGTTTTCATGAAAGTGGAAGGGCTTCAAAGGAAGTAGTCAAAGGAGTGGTGCAAGTGTTCAGTATGTGCAGAAAAGGCTCTTAGAGTTGAGCTTTGAAGCTTTAAATCTGGGTGCTAAATTCTCTGCCATCGAGCAGGGAGTCTTGCTTACCATCCAGAAGAGTATATGAGAGGTTTTAAAATATTTTTAATGGTAGACTGTACATAGTTCATCATTTTGGAATCTATGCCTTCCTTTATCTATTCAATAAATCACAATTCTTGTGACTAGTTGGAGGTGCCAGAATTGATACTGTCTGGTTCTGCAGAGGCTGTGTGATAAATCCTCTCTCTCCTCTTCTTTCTCCCTCCATTGCAGTGACATCTCAAAGCTACTGTATGGCCCCTGGATTCAGTAAAAAGCAAGTCTGCTGAGTTGTCAGGCATATGATATCTGTACTTCAGGCTGTAGGAAGGCCAAACAGAAACCTAGGAAAATTGGAACCAAAGCATTTACTTCATGTCAGGGGTCCTTCATGGGGGGGGGAAAGGGTCAGAATATTCCCCTGTTGACAGAATGGCTTTTCAAGCTTTCTGTGGTGCCTTTTCATTTCTTTGAATGAAGCTATGTATACACTGATCGCTGTTTCCATTCAAGATTTCTGAAAACAATAATTTAGTCAATAATTAGCAAAACTAAACTGCTACAGTGAGAAGTAGGTAAGGGATCCTTATTATTGTGTGTTATGAAATTCTGAATACAAGGAGTTAGCATATCCTAGTAATTTAGACAGAAACTGTATTGTTCACATTAAGGCATCTCTACAGTGTTTTAAGATTCTAATCATATTAATTGTGCTTTTATAGTTAAAGTACCATAGGTGTAATAAAGAAGTTAGTTATCCAACCTTAAGATGAGATTTTGGCTATTTAGTGTAGAGTAATGCACATTGTATGTAGCTACCATTTGAATGCTTGGGAAAGCAGAAGACTGAAATGTCTTACAACACACATTTTGTTTTAATTTTTTGCTTGACTGCTAAGTTAAACAAAGTTGAAAATGGTAGTACATATTTTAATATGAATGCCTTGCCATACATTCCTCATGTCCTAATCTATGCCATCCAATTGGACATCGTGCTGAGAAGCAAAAGTAAAAAGGATTCTGTTACTGAGATAACAGTACCAGCTGGTTATGAATAATTTTGAACTTTTATTTTTAAATGCTAGTAGGCACATGGTAGCAATGGTTAGAAATGCTTCTGCAGATTTTTCTAACCATTCTTCAACTTCTTTATACATGGCAGTTTTCAGACCCATTCACCACTGGAGCTGAAATTTTACATGCTTAATGTTGTATTTTTTAAAAATCTGCAGTGGAACGGACTTGTGATTTTTTTTTTTTGTTATACCCATATTATGGGTTTTGGCTTCAGGTTGGTAGTGTTAAGTCCAAGTGGACTCTATTCTGCCCTTAATAGAGAGCATTTTCCCTTTGCACACAAATATAAGCCTCCTTGTTTAAGGGCTACAATAAAAAACTTCTGTCTGAAATTTGCCATAGTTTTCACTGGGGGGCTGGATCCAAACACACAAAGATAAGTGTATGAAGGGACCTAAATATTTTTGTGGATCTGTGCCTTTGAGCTTTTCCTGTCTACTTTATAGTTGTTTTATGGATTTGTAATCAGGGAGCCATGCAATATTAAAGGAAAAGGGTGTAAGTTGCACGCATGCACACGCGGGCAAAACAGGAATTTCCCCAAACAGTCTCTTAATTGTAACCCCAACTCCTCTTGCTCAGTGCAGAAATCTGCAAGTACACATGGAGAAGGCTTATCCTCTTGCAAGTTGGGGAACACAGGTGATCAAAACTAGTTTGATTTATTATAATTCAAAAATGATGATGTTGGGCTTTTTTTGGAACCATTCTCCTGATTATACTTCTTTGCACTTAAAGGCATTGACACAAAATACGAAGAACAACAGCAACTTGTTGCTGACTGTTGGAGTTCAGCAGTCAGGAGGCCCAACAATGTGTGTGTGAAAGCTGATCCTCTGTAAGATAGCTGCTTCCTACACTACATTCACTTAAATTGCAGGTTTTCATTATAAACGTTTGTTCTAAAATATTTCTTGGCAATCTATAAATTGAGTAGAGAAAGGTAGCTAGCTGTGGTTATCTGAAGTTAGCAGAAGGCAAGCCAGGGTGGCACCTTGTAGACTAATTCAGAAGGGCATCAGCTTTCATAGGCTATAGCCAACAAAAGTCTGTGCCTGTCTGAAAAATTATTCAGTGAAGTGCCACCTGGTGTCTTCTGCCTATAAATTGAGGAGAGTGCCTTGTCCCATGGAATTTGGGATGCCTGCACTGAGCCGTACAAGGCACCTTGCACTGTATTATGGTTTTTATTTAACATCAGCAATGCATTCAGTACTAGTCAATATGCACATGCTATCAATCTTCCCCAAAGAGCATATACCCAAAAGAGCATATACCCAGTCATTTGTAAATATTTTCCCTGGGATTATTGGAATAGATTCCCCTTATGCTGAACAATGTCTTTTATTTTCAGTTTATTAACAATTAATAATTGGAACAGTGTTTTTAAAATATCCAAAAAGTATTGGTTTGGGGGGGTGGGGTTGGGTTTTTTTTGTTTTTGGGGGGGGTTTGGCAACCTATAAAGAGTGTCCATCTCTTTCTCTCTCACACACAGCTGGACCATATAGTGGTTTAGGCGAAATCATCCATCGAGAGAGCGTTCCAATGCACACATTTGCCAAGTATCTCTTCACCTCTCTCCTACCTCATGATGCTGAATTGGCATACAAAACTGCACTGAGAGCCATGCGGTACGTATTCAGAGCTCATCTAGAAAGAGAAATGGGAATTCTGCTCAAGAAAAAATAACTATGAACTGCTTAACACTGGAAAAGAAAGGTTTGGCAATAAAAAGATTGGGGTTTTCCTATGTTCTGATACCAGTGCTGTTACATTTAGGAATAGTTTCTTTAATCTCTGTGCTTCAGGTTCACCATCTGTAAAAGATAAGTTAAAAAGTACAACAATTAATATCTGTTCTATACGAATTTGGTTAAATCGTTTTTATCAAGTGCATTGGAGTTCTCTAATCCTCCTTTGCAGAGCTCCATTCTTTGGATGTGTGCTGCAGTGTTACAAACATCCTCATCCAAACAGAATACAGTTAACTCAAGGACTCTGTTGCTGATCTGTACGTTCTATGGATGGGTATTATTGGGATTACGACCCTGGCATTCCAGAGTTTCTTAATCACAAAGTGGCAGGGCTTAGGATCATCTGCTCTCTAGACTGTTTTGTAGGTTGGCTTGTTCTACCACCTTTATTTTACAAATTAATTTTATGTAGTAGATTTAAGGCATAATGGTCTGTGTTGCTATGTAGTCTGAACCAATTTTTTTCCTGCTTCTTAATTAAGAGCACTTACAGATCCACACAGAATGAAATGCCGATGAGTTGTGTCAGGTAGCAATAAAACATTTCATGGTCTAGCATCCCAGTTGTCTGCAACATTTGAAAGAAGGACATTTCCAAGGGAGTGTTCAGTTTCTGTATGGGCTTGGCCCCTTCAGAGAATTTCTAGCTGGCCAGGGGTGGGGGACAGGGGACTTGCATGCAGCGGCTGTCACCCACCACCCTGCGCTGGCACCGCTCTGTGCGTGACCACTGCCCTGCCCCGCCCTCTGTGTGGCCAGAAACCCATGTCTTAGGTTGTGCCCGCCTCTGTTCCAGGAGGTGCTCCCGGGCAACTCTTGCGCGGGCGGCTGACCGGGCCTGCCCTGCTCTTGCTGGGGTGTCCCTGGAACTCGCCGACCGCGGTCGCGGCTGGGCCTGCTGCAGGGGTGTCCCCCTCGCTGCGGCCTCCAGCGCCAAAGCGCCCCTGGGCGGGCTCACATGGGGCTCCGACCTCCCCTACACCCCGGCCAACGCCACCTTGGGTTGTGGACCTTTCGTCCCCGGACGAGGGCTGGGCGTCGAGGGCCCTCTCCGCCCTTGGCGGCTCTCTTCCCCAACCCCCGCCGGGGCCTCTGCCCGGTCTTCCTTGGTTCCCTCACCGGGGTTCCCTCCGGCTCTATCCCGGTTCCTTGACTGGAGTCTCCCACCAGCTCCAATCCGGTTCCTTCACCGGAGTCTCCCGCCGGCTCCCCGGAGCCTGTGCCAGCTCGTCCCCCGTTACCTCACCGGTGGATCCAGCTGGCCCTCTCTCTGGGCTCCTCCTCGGGGCTTCTGCCAGCTCCCTCGTCAGTTTCGCTGCTCTTCTCCGGCGGCGCGGCTCTCCCCTCCTCCGTTGCTTCCGGCACAGCCGCAGCCTGTTCGGCCCACGGTCAAAGCCTCTTGCGGGGGCCCGGTTCCACTCCTGGGCTTCCTCCCGGGCTCTGCGTCCTCCCGCCGCGCGCCCCCTCTCTCCTCGGGGCCGCCTTTTATTTCCGCTGAGCGGCGCCTCTTGCTGACGTCGCTCCGCCTCAGCCGTATGAAAGCGCGGCTAACAAGCCACGCGGGTGGTTCCCTGGCCTGCACGCCGCCGCTGCTCCCCTGTCCTGCAGAGCATACGTAAGTGTTTCCCCTGGGCTGGGGACACCCCCTAGTCCCTTTGTCCCTGGGACATAACCCCCCCCCCCCCTTAAGATGCCTTGGGGCGCTGCTTTGTTTCCCCTGCGGGTCGTACCTGTAGGGTCGGTCCACCCTTTTCCTGGATCCTTTTGGTCCCCGGCCTGGTCTTCATTTCCACACCTAGACAAGAAGTCTGCCATGGTGTTGGTTTTCCCGGGTTGGTATGTGACGCGGAACTTATACGGTTGGAGCGCTAACGCCCACCGGGTGATCCACGCATTATCGGACTTGGCCGTACTTAGCCACTTCAGTGGGGCGTGGTTCGTCACTAGGGTGAATTCTCGGCCCATCAGGTAGTACCTGAAGTAATCCACCGCCCACCGAGTTGCCAGGCATTCGCGCTCAATAGTGGCATACCTTTTTTCTGCCGGCAGTAGCTTGCGGCTCGCATATGCCACAGGTCTTTTGCCGCCCCCTCTTCTTGGGTGAGGACTGCGCCCACCGCCGTCTCTGAGGCATCTGTCTGCAAAATAAAGGGTTTTTGAAAGTCAGGGGTATGAATTATGACGTCTTTGCATAATGCCCTCTTCAGCTTTTCAAAACTGTGTATCATCTCCTCTGACCACCTGACTACTCCCGTTTTCTGCCCTTTGAGGGCCCCCGACAGGGGTGCTGCTAACTCTGCGAAATGGGGTACGAACCGCCTATAATAGTTGGTTAGTCCCAGGAAGGACCGTAACTGGCGACAATCTTGTGGGGCCGTGAAGTTTCGGATAATTTCTACTTTGTCGGCCAAAGGTTTAATTGTGCCCCTGCTGACCAAGAACGCTAAATATTTTGTTTCTTTCTGTGCAAAAGCGCACTTCCGAGGATTTGTGGTTAGGCCGATGCATCTCAACTCTGTGAGGACGGCCCGAAGGGCTCCCATGTGTTGTTCCCACGTCCGGGTGTATATGATGATGTCATCTATATACGCGGCCGCATATTCGGTGTGGGGCGCCAGGATTTGATCCATCAACCGTTGGAATGTTGTGGCGGTGCCGTGCAATCCAAAAGGCATCCTAACAAATTCGTACAGCCCCCACGGGCTGCCGAACGCCGTTTTCTGCCGGTCTCTCTTGGCTACTGGAATCTGCCAATATCCCTTGGCCATGTCAAGGGTCGACATATACTGTGCATCTCCTATCCTTTCCACCAGCTCTGCCACGTGGGGCATGGGGAATGCATCAAAGACCGCCATGGCGTTCAAGCGCTGGTAGTCCACGCACAGTCTTAATGATCCGTCCGGCTTACGCACAGGTACCAAGGGGCTTCTCCAGGGACTTCTGGAAGGCCGGATAACTCCTAGCTGCAACATGGACTCAACCTCTTTGCGGATTGTTTCCAGGAGATGGTGGGGAATGGGTTGCCATCTCTCCCTCACTATTGCCCCAGGGGGTGTTTTTATGGTGTGGCACGCATTCTGAACCCAGCCGGGCTCTTCACGAAAGACCCCTCTGAATTCATCTATCAGGGTTCGGGCCTCTCGCTGTTGTGCCAGAGTTAATTCCTCCCCCAGCCTGACTGGGGTACTTTCTGGAGCAGGCTCCATCCCTCTGTGGCCCTTGGGGGCCTAGTTCTTCGTCCTCAGCCTCGGAAAAGGCTGCCCATCCCTCGGGATCCCGCCATTCCCGCAGGAGGTTCACGTGGTAGATCTGCTTCTCCCGGAGGTGTCCGGGTCTGTGAACCTCATAATCTACGGGCCCCACCCGGCGGAGGATCTCGAACGGCCCTTGCCACTGCGTTAGGAGCTTACTGGTGGATGTAGGGAGCAATACCAGGACCCTCTGCCCTGGTTCGAATTCTCGCTCCTTGGCCCGGTGATCATACTGGCCCTTTTGGCGGGCTTGGGCTTCCCTGAGGTTCTCGTGGGCCAGGTCCTGGGCCAATCTGATCCTCTGTTGGAACGTCTGCTGGTAGGTCCTCGGCTCCTGGGAGGGTCCTTCTCCTCGCTCCCATCCTTCTCTTAGGACCTGTAATAGGCTCCGCGGGCGTTGCCCCAATACCAGCTCGAACGGTGAGAACTTTGTGGATTCTTGGGGGATGTCCCTGAGAGTGAATAGTATTAGGGGGAGGTGGAGGTTCCATTTCCGGGGATCCCCCTGTATGCACCGGCGCAATGTCCACTTCATGGTTCCGTTAAGGCGTTCTACCAGCCCGTTGGTCTGGGGATGGTAGACCGAGGTGCGGAGCTGCTTTATCTGAAGGGTCCGGCATACTGATCTTAAAACCCCCGACATGAAATTCTTCCCCTGGTCTGTCGGGATTTCTTGTGGGATCCCCACTCGGGTTATCCAGTTTATTAGCTCCTCCGCGATACGCGGTGCTGTCACCATTCACAGGGGGATTGCCTCCGGGTATCGGGTGGCATAATCCACGATAACTAGAATATATCGGTGACCCGAGCTACTGCGGGGCACAGGGCCCACGACATTTAATGCGATTCTCGCGAACGGGGTGGTAATAATAGGCATGGACTGGAGGGGGGCCCGAGGAGGGCGTTCGGTTCTTGTCTTTTGACAAATGGGGCAGGCCGCACACCGGCGGGCTACTTCCTCCCTCATCCCGGGCCAAAAAAACCATCTGCTCACCTTCGCGAGGGTTTTGTCTCAGCCTAGATGCCCCCCTACGGGGCTCGCATGCGCCAACTGCCAAATAGCCTGGCGGAATTGGGCAGGCACTACTAGCTGCGGGTCCTCGACTTCCTCCCCTCTGTCCCCCTGCTGGCGGTACAGGAGTCGATCCCTTACCTCGAAGTGGGCTCGTCTTTCTAGTGCCGACGTAGGGGCCCTCTGGGTACCCTGGGCCTGCTCTCGGAGCGCCCCAATCTCCGGATCCTTTTCCTGGGCGTCACGGAACAGGAGACTACTTGTGAGATTGTTGAGGTCCAACATATTCGCCTCATCGGTTGGCCCCTCGTCTTCTTCCAGCTCGCCCAACCAGCCCTCTCAGTTCTGGATCCTTTTCCGGGCTACTTCTGCGTCCCTTACCCTGTCCAGGACGTCATATATTGGTGCCCAGTCGTGCCCCAGGAGCATTTCACAGGCTAACCGGGGCACCGCGCCCACCAGGAGTTCTCCCTGATGTTCCATTACCTGTAGGCGGACCCATTGGCGCTCGGTCTGCTTCGCATCCCCATGGAGGCAGGCAATTCTCATGGGGGCCGCTGTCCTCCGACCGTGCGGTGGCATCAAATCCTCCCTGATGAGGGATTGAGCACATCCTGAATCCAAGGTAGCTTGCACGGGGCGGCCTTCCACCCACGCTGTGACAACCGGGCGCTTCCAAGCCGCGTTCCCTCCGCCAACCACGTAACTGCAGTCCATAGGCTCGCTGAGGTTTTGGCCTCGCCACCGCTCCGCTGGGGCTCTTGTTTGGTTATCCGGGGCCCACCGTTCCGTGGCCTGCCGCGGGCATTCTCTGGAAAAATGGCCCTTCTGCCCGCGCCGGAAGCACACCATATCCCTGGGAGTCCCTCGGTCAGGTGGACGTCTGCGTTCCGGTTCTCGTGTTGCCACCGAGGGTCCCTGGCTCCTTCTCTCCCTGGGGTAATATGCCTCCGAGGCAAAGAAAGCTTCAGCCAACCTCAGAGCTTCCTCGCAATTCCGGGGGGTGTGCTGCCGGATCCATTGTTGCGTCCGCTCCTCTAAGTCGTTCTGGAACTGCTCCAGGACGATCTGGTCGGTGAGTGCCTCCCGGTCCTGCCCCGCTGGGCTCACCCACTTATCCAGCAAGTCGCACAACTGTTGTAATAACATTCTCGGCTGTCTTATTTCGGGGCCCTTCTTAGCTCGGAATCGTCGCCGGTAGTGCTCGGGGTTGATCTCTAAGCGATATAAGATGGCTTCCTTCACGGACTCGTAGTCCAGGGCATCCTCCCTCGACAGGGCCCGATACGCGGCTTGGGCCTTGCCCACTACTAAGGCCCCCAGCTGGCTGGCCCAGTATCTTTTATCCAACCCTATCACGAGGGCATGCCATTCAAAGGCCTCAGTATACGCCTCCGGGTCATCCTCTTTGGTCATCTTGCACATCTTAAAGGATGCCAGGCTGTGCTGGCGCCATTCTTGTTGCTGGTCCAACATCTGTTGCTGGGAGCCCAGAATCTGGGTCAGCAGTTGCAAGTTCTGCCAGAGCATATCAACAGGGCCTATAGCCGGGGCCTGCATGTCGGCGTAAGTCACCAGGTCGGGGTTCTCCACGATCGCACCGCTGCCACCACGTTGTGCCCGCCTCTGTTCCAGGAGGTGCTCCCGGGCAACTCTTGCGCGGGCGGCTGACCGGGCCTGCCCTGCTCTTGCTGGGGCGTCCCTGGAACTCGCCGACCGCGGTCGCGGCTGGGCCTGCCGCAGGGGTGTCCCCCTCGCTGCAGCCTCCAGCGCCGAAGCGCCCCTGGGCAGACTCACACGGGGCTCCGACCTCCCCATCACCCCGGCCAATGCCACCTTGGTCGTGGACCTTCTGTCCCTTGTCCCCGGACGCGGGCTAGGCGTCGAGGGTCCCCTCTGCCCGTGGCGGCTCTCTTCCCCGACCCCCGCCGGGGCCTCTGCCCAGTCTTCCCTGGTTCCCTCCGGCTCTATCCCGGTTCCCTCACCGGAACTCCCGCCGGCTCCAACCCGGTTCCTTCACCGGAGTCTTCTGCCGGCTCCCCGGCGCCTCTGCCAGCTCGTTCCCCATTACCTCACTGGTGGATCCAGCTGGCCCTCTCTCTGGGCTCCTCCTCGGGGCTTCTGCCGGCTCCCTCATCAGTTTCGCCGCTCTTCTCCGGCAGCGCGGCTCTCCCCGCCTCCGTTGCTCCCGGCGCAGCTGCAGCCTGTTCGGCCCACGGTCAAAGCCCCTTGCAGGGGCCCGGTTCCACTCCTGGGCTTCCTCCCGGGCTCTGCGTCCTCCCGCCGCGCGCCCCCTCTCTCCTTGGGGCCGCCTTTTATTTCCGCTGAGCGGCGCCTCTCGCTGACGTCGCTCCGCCTCAGCCATATGAAAGCGTGGCTAACGAGCCGTGCGGGTGGTTCCCCGGCCTGCACGCCACCGCTGCTCCCCTCTCCTGCAGAGCATACGTAAGTGTTTCCCTTGGCCCTGGGCCGGGGACTCCCCCTAGTCCCGTTGTCCCTGGGACACAGGTAACCAGCATTTTTAGGTTACCGACATCCTCTGTTCCCCACTTGTCCTGGATAACAGGGATTTTGCTGTACATCATTATGAGGGAAGCTTGGAAAACATAACTTTAGCAATGTAAAACTCTTATTTTCTGTACTGAGTGTAGTGAAGGAACTACCCCTACCTGGATTATTACTTTGTATCCATAAACTGCTAAGAAGTCCCAGTAACTGGCAACTGGACATAAGAAGAAATTTAAGGCCTCATTCCGACAAGCAGAATATATATATAGACTAGGAAAATGAGGGTGATTGCATGAAATCTTAAGCTAAATTACTCATTGTTATTCCTTATCTGCAAATTACATGGCCCATCAGTCCTCATATGGGGGCATGATTTAGGGAGGTATAGCACACTAAATTGATTTCTAAAGAAACTAGTTCCAGGTCATACAGGAAAGGATCCTTTTATTGACACCTTTGCATTTGTTCCAGAGGTAGAACAAAGCAGGAAAGAGCGAGTAACATATTGACCAGTCAGGCTGTAAGAATTCAGGAACATAAGACTGACAGGAATGTCCTGAGTCCTTGAATCCAGTCTACTGCTATCACAGGAGACCACATCACATGGGCCCTCTTCAGAACTGGTCAGGCTCCAAGTTTTTGCTCCCACTACCCTTAGTGGAAGTCCATTCCAAACACTTATCTGCTGGTTAGAAATCACCACTTCTTTTCCAGCCTAAATTTATTCACGTTCCGTTTATACCTATGTATTCTTGTGCTTCCATGCTCCTTGGCTTAAATACTTTGTTTATTCCCTCTCTGCTCTAGCCAAAAGGGTGTCATTCAAATTAAGAAATAGAAAGGAAAATTGACAGCTGGGTGAAGCTTTCATTGGCAATTAGGGCATTTTAGGTTTGCAGAGCAGATTGTCAGTAATAAACTGACAATTTAAATTGAATTTAAATTGCAATTATTCTTAGATTTGTAAGCTCTTCAGGGCAGGGAATGTTTCTTCCTATTTGTACAGTTTCTAATACTGCCTGGCACTATTGCACATTAGAGCCACAATATTAGTTGCTTACCTAGTAGAGCCTGCAAAAGGACCTCTAGATATGTAATCTGATTTTAAAGAAAAGACTGTAGGCTTGAATACCTTTCAACTTCCAGGGAGCCTTGTACTGTATAAACTATTTACACTCAAAGATGACTGAGCTGTGTGGAACAGACAAGGTAAAGGGACTTTGCCAGTGATTGGAATTCTTTGTAGCTGTCCAAAAAATAAGAAAGAAGAAACCTATTCGCATAATGAATTTGGACTCTCCAAAAGTAGTGAAAGTCTTTTGCAACATGTTGTTTAACTAAGTACTCAAATGATGAAATGCAAAATTTCTGGTAGATTAGAAACTGGTGAAGAGGTAGAAAGCAGTCTGATTGAATCATCAATTTTAACATGGTATGAAGTCAACAGAGTTGTATAAGGGATGCATACTACAGGACTGCTGTATAATATTTATTAATGATATGGAGAAAAGAAAAAAACATGTTTAGGTTAGAGAGAAAAGGGTTGCTGAGAAGCCCTGCCTAAACCAGATGACTGCTTCACTGACCAATGAAATTCAAAATTTACAAGTAACAATTTCAGTTATTGATATGCCGCACTGCATAGGTGATTCTAAACCACCTCTTTCCCAGGAAAGACAATTTAGATGCCATTGTGGACCAGTCCATGAAAACTGTCCAACCTACAAGAACAGCATTAGAAGAGCAAGCATGGTAGTGAGCAGTACATATATTTCTTATTATATGTGATGCACCCTTAACTTGCACACTGCATTTAGTTCTGCTGCCACACTTCAGCCTTTTGGACCACCGTTCTATGTGTAGGCATATATTTCCTGAGCAAACATCTTGAGTGCTTTAACCCTTAAATACCCGCACACACAAAAGTTTAGAGAGGAAACGGGGGAGGAAAAAGGAAACCTGTTAAGGTATGTAAAATAGGAAAGGCTTGTTCACTAGTTAACTCAAAGCTACTTACTTTTTTTGTCTTACAATAGTAGAATAATAACCTTTTAATTTTAAAGCTGATGAAACAATATTTTTCTTAAATGATGCATGATTAACCTGTGGTCCTTACTGCCACAAGAGAGATCCTTGAGGCTAAGCCCTTTGCCAGGATACCAAAAAGTAGTAGAGAGATGAATAATAACCATAGTTATATATGATGGGATTAATAAAATAAGCGATTTAAACACTCATACTTTTGGGCAAAAGGCAACCAATAACTGCAGTCCTTACCCAGGAGAGAGAAGGTACTATAGTTGACACTGATCTCTCCTGGGTAAGGACTGGGTTTTTCTCCAGAAACATGAGTCATAGTTTTGTAAAACATAAAATCATATGTTTTGTAAATGAAAACAAATTATATATGTTGGAGAGATTCAATAAAACCAAATTGATGGCTAGAGTATTGCAGGTCTCCCAACTATCTTCTAGTATAAAGACATATTCTGAGTCCAAAAGGCAGTTCCTACCTACTTGCACAACTTCAGTGGTGAAATGGTTCATCTGTTCAATCCCATGTGTTAGTATCATATGGGTTAGATTGCAGGGGCTGTCAGCAAAGCTGTTTTCCTTAGTGCTCTCTGACTGTACCTGCAAAGGCAGATGAGGGAATTAATTAACCCAAGGCCCTTCATTTTTTTTTTTCTCCATTTGGTGCTCAACTTTGCGGGGGGGGGGGTATTTTATTTTAACTACTTCTATGGTGACTGTTGCCTGAGAAGCAACATTTGGAGATCATGGATTGAGGGTGCATGATTCAGTTATGTTAATCACCCATGTCTGCATTCTTGATCTCTTGTGAGAAGCTGCCAAGACCGGATACCCTCTTCTCATCTAATCAACCTCCAAGCCAAAGAGACAACTCAGTGGTACACAGGAAAAGCTTTCAGGCTCCTGGTTCGAACTCAGAGAGAAGCTCAGTTTCTATTGACTTGAGGAGAAGGGTGAGGCATATTTGCCTGAAGGGTCAGGTCTTCTGTGGTGATGCTGAGTTGTAACTCCTGTAAACTAAGACTTCTTCAGTTACAGAAATCCTGGACATCTGTTTCACAAGGTCTCAGACAAGTGCTGCAACGTAGGTGAAAATAAACATTTTTTTCAACTCCAAAATCTGTAAAGCTGCTCCACTCAGACCTTCTCTCACACTGCTTGAGTTAGGAGTGCAGCGAGAGGCAGGAAGTCAGTCTTTTACTATTCACTTAAGCTACTCTTTTCAAAGGGGCCTTTTAAATACGGTCAGTTCTACAAAAAAAAACAAACAAACCCTGAAGCTTATGCAGAACTTAAACACTGAATTATGTAGACAAATATACCTTGCCACCACTTTTAAAAAGAAGGGGGAGCTGTTGCTTAGGAGTATGCATCAGATTTAACTGTAAAATTCTGCAGAATCTTGTAGAATCATAAGTTAGTTTAATCGGCCTTTGACCCAAATGAAACGGGGGTAATGTTGGAGTGTTTGTGCCAACCTTATAATGCTACAGAATCATGCAGATGTTTACAGTTGCATTGTAACAGCGTCTTTTGGTGTCCTTTTGGTGTCATGAGTGATCTACAGATAAACTGCTTAACCTTCTTAGACAGCTGGATTACTGTAGGCATGTTTTTCCATTAAAGGTAAAGCACCTAAAGTTCTACTACTGCATGTGCCCAAAGATGTTGCCATTTGCTTCCTAAGACCATTTGGGGATCATGGACTAGGCATCCTTGCACCCATGTCCCCTGAGGGGCCCAGTCTCATAGGCATGCTCAAGGCATATTTCTTACAAAGAAACAGCTAGGAGTTCATCACAAAACTTAGCATTCACAGCCACTTTCATTCAAGAAAAGGGTACATGCTGGAGGTGGCGGTGGTGGTATTCCCCACCTTTCTCCATTGGCAGTTCTGTAAAAGAAGAGCAAGACAATCATCCGGGCCCGAAGGAATGACAGGCACGTAAGAGCAGGATGGGGATTCACAGTGTGTATCTCAGCTCATATATGTACCTAACTACAGCTCTGAGAGGCACTTGCATCTGGGAGAGCAGTGGAAATTGTCTCATCCTGAACTTGAGAGGGTGGGGGAGACCAAGGGGGTGATTGCAATCTTAATTGCTGACTGACCTTCATCTGGCCCTGCCCCTCAGCACTGATTGGTGGAGAGACCCAAAGAGGGGTAGCCACCATCTTGTCTGCTGCCCCTTTTGCGTTGCCTTGCCAGCCAGCCTCTTGCCTTCCCCTCCTTGGTGGGCTGTGAGGCCTGCCTGGGAGGGGAAGACTTAATAAAAACTTATTTTGATTACGTTGTTTTGTTTTTTTGTTTTTGTTTTTTTTCCCCACGGATTTTGCAGGCAATCCCAGACTTCCTGGTTTCTGCAAAACCGCAATCCCTGTATACAAGTCCCTCTATCTGGGTTTTGGCTGCCTTTTCTGATGGTGTTACAACTAATTAGGCCCTCTGCTTGGAAAAAACAAGAGGTAATTCCAGATGGAAGAAGTTGTTTGTTTGTAGCAGCAGCTCTCTCATCTCTGTGTATTCACAACCATCTATGCTCCTTCACTTTTTGGAGTCTTCATTCTATGGAATAGTCAGAAAAGTATGGCAGACCCCTGGAGCCATGGTATCTTCTGTTCAAGGGACCATCTGTGCTACCACAAGTAGTTGGTGCTGCCTAGATTCTCCTCAGCCTCCAGCAGTATGCAGCTTCTGCAGAGGCAGTCTACTTGGTTAATCACCTGCAATCTGAGTTATCCTTTTTGTACTTGTGGTAATATACTTGTTGAAAAACAATGCAATAAGATCTCATGTAGGGCTGCGTTAAATCCCTAGCACCCATTACTGGCAGAACTTGGCTGCATATGAGTAGTGTTTATGATCTGGATTTTTGGAAGCAGGCAATGTCTAATCAAAAGGTAGCTTCAGCTGAAACCTTGCTCAATAATTCATTGCATTTTGAAAATGACATTTCAGAAAGTGAGAATAATAAATATGCTTGACTGGATCTAATTGAGGCCTTCATATCTGCTGCAGTTTGCATCCACTCTGTTTTATAATCTGTTAAAACTAATATGGGAAAACAGGCAGTTCACAAAAGAACCTTTTACAATGGACTGGCAGAAGGTCATGGAAGCTAGGTGGTAGTAGTGGAATATAAAGAGAAATGTAAGATTCCCCAAATCTGTCTTACTCGTGCTTTTTTTTCTGGTTTCTGGCATTCATAACCTATTAACTGGTCCCTCTGTGCACTCATTCTACATGTAACAGATGGGGGGGTGGGGAGGGTTGTGTACCTGAAACATTTAAAACTTTCTATGCCTACTCGAGGCTGTTTTAGTATGTGTGCATATACATGCACCCCCTTCACACTCCCCCTCCCCACCCCCCCAACACACACACATGCACACAGGCACACACTTTGTATAAATGCTTTTGTGTAGGTTCAAGTTGATCTTTTTCCTCTTTGAAGTTATTCTGGTATTCACTTCAGGAATCTGAAATGAATGGAATGACTTTTGCAAAATTGCATCAGTTTTACAAATAGATTCTGGATTTTTCAGTGAGGAAGCAAAATACTCTGCTACAGTTACCTAGAGGATCTAGAGAATTCTGGCTACTCAAACGCTGCAAATTACATTGACTAAATTTGTCAGTGAGAAATTGTCTTGGCACATTTGATTTTTCCAAGATCCTTTCCTGATCAAAGAGATTGCTTCCTTCCTCCCCCAACATCACCCCATCAAAAAAAAAAAAAATTCAGCTGACTCTTAAAAACGACTGCATCCTTGACCCTAAAATAGTCCGAGAGTAAGAAGACTAGATTTGAGAAACCATAAAGTAAATTTCTTTTTAAGGTTATTGTGCTAGCTTAGGAAGAAAGATTGGGCTGAGTGAGTGAGTGCCATGCATGCCTGATTGCTTATGGAATGGGAAGATAGAAAAGGATGATTTATACCTAATCAACCTATTATACCTACACAGTAGTCCCTGCTGGGACTGTAACTCATGTAAATCTAGTCACACTAGCTTTAAACTAGAGTATCTCCACCATTGCACACTATTCTAGTGGAGAAGCAACGATCTTGGAACCCCTCGAATGGATGACGAGGTGAGGAAAGCCATCAGGCAGATGAAGAATAAGGCATCTGGAGCTGATAGAATTCCCATTGAAATCTTCAAGCAGGGGGAGAGGCTCTCACATCAGAGCTCCATGTCCTCATCTTAAGGATCTGGAATGATGAAGAAATCATGAGACCTCATGATAGTGACAGTCTTCAAGAAAGGAGACTAGTCTGACTGGAAATTATAGAGGGGAATGCCTTGCTGCCCACCACAGGAAAGATCATTGCAAGAACCCTCCTGAACTGTCTCCTGCCACTTGCTGAAGAACTCTTTGCAGAATCTGTGTGGGTTTAGGGCATCAAGAGGCACAACTGACCTGATCTTCACTGTTCTCCAGCTACAAGAAAAATGCCAGGAACAACATAAACTTTCTACATGGCCCTCTTTGTCACAAAAGCCTTTAACCCTATCAACCAGGAAGCACTCTGGAGGATCCTTTTGAAATACAGATGCCCACCAGAATTTGTCACCATTCCTTGTCTGCTTCATGACAGTATGCAAATAGTGGTTTTCAGTAACAGATCTATCACAGATCCCTTTGAGTAGTTAAGCAAGGCTGCGTCATCACTCTAGTACTCTTCTTGATATTCCTTACCACGATGCTACATCTGACCAACAAGCTTCCAGTCAGAGTGGAGCTAAACTACGGAATGGACGGTAAGCTGTTTAATCTCGGCTGACTCCAAGCCAAAACCAAGACCGCTCTGATCTTGGTCATCAAGCTTCAGTACACTGATGATGTTGTAGACTGTGCTCACTTGGAAGCAGACCTTCAGGCAATTGTTGACATCTTTACCAAAGCATATGAGATAATGGGATTGATGTTTAACGTTCAGAAGACTAAGGCCCTTCATCAACGAGCTTTTAATGAGTAGTGCCCAGCTCTGGTAATTTAGATTCATGGTGACACTGGAGAATGTTGAGCGTTTCCCGTTTCTCAGAAGCTCTCTCGTGGAAGTCGGACATCAACAAAGAAATCCAGCATTGCCTCAGATGTACAAGTGCAGCCTTCAGATGCCTGAGGAAATGGGTATTCGAAGATTGTGACATTTCCAAAGCGAAGCTCGTGGTTTATCAAGCAGTTGTGGTCCTCACTTTGCTTTATGGAGTTGAGATGTGAACAACATAGAGAAGACACCTCAAGAGAAGTCACTGGAGACGTATCATTAATGCTGTTTACAGAAGATCCTTCAAATCCAGTGGGTAAACAGATGCATCCATGTTAGCATCCTCTTATAAGCAAACACCATGATCACTGAGGTGATGATCATCCAACATGAACTTTACTTGGGTCAGCCATGTGACCTGGATGTCCAACTCGACTCCCAAAGCAACTTTTATTCTCCCAGCTCAGTCAAGGTATACTCTTAAAAGAAAGGCAGAGAAAGCTCTTCAAGGATGTCTTCAAGGTCAACTTAAAAAAAATGCAACATTGATACCAACTCATGGGAGACTATTGCCCAGGACTGCCCCAAATGGAGGAAGAGACTGCTCCAAGGCTCTCAGTACTTTGAAACCTTATGACAACAATAGGAGGTGGAAAAACTGGAGCGACAGAAATTGCATGTCATGCACTGAGCCACGAAATCAGAGCCACCTATCCTGCATGGAAATATGTGCCCGAGTTGCAACAGCGTTGATTCTAGATGGGCCATGTCAGCTGTCTTTGGACCCATAGATAAGATGGTCGTGGAAGACAGTCATCCTTGACTGCAAGGAATTGCTGATGATTTAGGGATAAAACATTGCTGGTTGTCACTGTCATTGAGACTGTCTCCACTTCCATTGCAAGGCCCTGATTCAAGTACTGAGGTGGGAAGGAAAAGTTTTCAGCTCTGTGGATCACTGAGAGCATAGCTATGTTCCTCAGCAGTGGACAGCTTCGTTCTACAAAAGGCTGGTTGGCTGGGTACTAGTAGTACTGTTGATGCAACAGCATAGTGTGCAGTACAGACCATCTTGAAGGAAGGCAAAGGCTTGGGCAGTTTGTCTTCCCTAAGCTGCCTGCTACCACAGTTAGTCTGCTAGTACTTGAACTATCTTGTATAGCTAACTCAGGTACATGACCCTCAGTGACTGTATTTGTATCAGTTGATGTTGTCTTGTGCTCTGCGTGTCTTGGTGTTTGGAGCCGTGCAACATGCGTGAAGAACACTTCCACAATAGGGTAAGAAAATTCCAAATCGTAAGAGGTACCACTCTTGTAGTACTTTGTCTCCTACTTGGCCATTTACCTGAACTTCTCCAATGTCTGTCGGCTTTGTGGAGCCATGTCTGGAGATCAGTTGCTATTCAAATACAATTCAAGTCAAGAAGAGAGGGGCTTTAAAAGAAGGAAAAGAGGGAGAGCTAGAGGAGACAGACAGACATAAGGGAAAATGTCCAAGCATCAAGACAGATGAAACTGGGACAAAATGTCATGCTTTACCAGTAACTGATCAGAGCATCCCAACTATTCTGTAAGCCAAGATTGTTTCATTAACACTAGTCCAGAGACTGGGAGGCTTTGCTTCTTGACATGTCTTTTGTGGCTTTCATTTGACATCTCATTAAGTTTTCACATCCTGAAGCTACCCTTAATTATCATCCTCTAGAATGAGAATAGCTCTTTTCCTTCCAACTGACAATGGCCTATTTATGTCTAACGGTGTTTATCTAGTTATATTGGCTTTGAGTGGGAGACGGAATATCATCACCTTGCCCACTAAGGTGGTAGTAGTTCTGCCAAGCATATCAATACAGGAAAGATGGTGATGTATTCTCTGCATTTAAATTCTCCCTCAGTAATAAGATTGTTTTAGGTTTGGGGTAAATCCATAAAAATACAAACCTTTGGTTCATACACTGGTGCCAGCAAGGAAATCTGATTAGACTCTTCTACTTGTTATTGTTAATGTTAGAGGCTTTGATCTGGACAGGGTAGTGTATGAACATACTGCAGTTTCTAGTACTCTGCCAAGAAGTTAAAAGAAGAAAAATACTTGACTTTTATAGTTCAGGAATAAAATATCAGATTGTCTTTTGAATATTGATAGTCTTGAATACTAAGAATTTCTGCTATCCATTGCACACTGTTCTAGTGGAGAAGTGCATGTACAAGTCAGATAAATTTTGGAGAAAAATTGCTGGCTGTTACTGTCATTGAGAAGTTCTCCACTTTCCCCCCTTCAGTATTTGAATCAGAGCCTTGAAATGAAATTCATTTCATCCCTTTGGGTCACTGAGCACATAACAATGACCCTCAGCAGCAGCCAGCTTCATTTTCCTGCAAGGTCTACTTTTTCTTTTGCTTGGGTTGATGTGTTTAGATTTGGATGCTTTGCAATCATTTTTGGCTTTTGTCAAATCAGTTTTGAAGTTCTATCAGGAATTTACGATATCTTTTGCAGTTGAAGTGAGCATGATTCATAACATGAACGACGTGTGCCCCCAGAGCCTGGGGGCTCATGTGACCGCCCATAGGTGGTGGTGGCGGGGGCATGGCAGCAGGGAGCTCCTGCAGGTGGCTGCGGCGGTGTTGTGGGGGGAGGCAGTGAGCCACGACCGCCCACAGGCGCTGCTGGCAGCAGCAACAGCACTTCTTTCAGGAAGTTCACCGCCAGTCTCAGGGGTGGCACGTGTTTCTGCATGCATCCCCTACATATTGCCAATGATTCATAAGAAAGCCAAAGCGTTTGTATGACTTTGTTTTTACTTATAAGTAACCAATTTTACTGTTTGTCTATAAATAAATGTGTGTTTGTTTTCAGGTTGCTAGTATTGGAATCTACAGCTCCATCAGGAGATATGTCCCGCCCACACCACATTGCATCAGTTGTTCCAAATCGTTATCCCCGTTGGTTCACCCTCAGTCACATTGAGTCCCAACAGTGTGAGTTAGCATCAACTATGCTAACAGCAGCCAAAGGTACAGTGTTGTCAGTGAAGCTGATATATCAGTTTGTGCAATTTTAATATTGTGTCTTGTGCAGAGTCAACTTAGATCAGAATTTAGGAATCTGAATTGTAGAATGACAGCAACTTGGGGAATCGGTAATCTTGAACTGATTTTTAAGCCTATTGCTTGTGTGTTTAGCAGAGTCGCTAGATCAGGTGGACAAAAACCAGACAGCTTTTGTTATTCTGAGTCACAATGTGATAGTAAGACTCAGGAATGGACGAACCGTTTCCAGAATTCTGACGTCATTAAGATGTTTTTAGCTTTTACTGAGTTTCACACCAATAGGCACTAGAGAGCTGTGTGCTATCTCCCGATTTTGTTTCTACGTGATGGTGATAAGGTCTTTTTATAAGCTGAAACTCTTACTTTGCTGTAGTTAGTGTCTGCACCATTAGCGAATGTTTTAGGTGAACTAATTTTTTGGGTGGATCATGGTTCTCTTTTCTTCTTACATTACAGGTGATGTTCGGAGGTTGGAAACAGTGTTAGAATCCATCCAGAAAAACATTCACTCCTCATCGCACATCTTCAAGCTTGCCCAAGATGCATTTAAAATTGCAACACTCATGGACAGTTTGCCAGACATCACTCTTCTGAAAGTTTCTCTGGAGTTGGGCCTTCAGGTATTTCCCTAATTCACTCTTGCTACAATAAGAGACAGGTGAGCCTTTAGCCAAGTGCAGCCCTGCGCTGATGGGCAAAGCTCTCATGGAAGTCGCAGAGAATTGTACGTACTTATGCAAGGTCCCCCTAAGGCTCTTACTTACTGAGATGTGTACTGTATAGTCTAATATTATAAAAGCCTACGTCTGTCTGTCCATAACACTTTAGTCACGCTCTGATTGGCTGGCAAACAGCTAATCAAAGCATGAGGAAGCGTTCTGACAGAAGACAGCCTGCTGCTATGAGGGTGGGGACACAGGAGATGGAGCGGGGTGGGGGCCTGGACCCCAAGCAGCAGGAGGGAAGGGGGAGTGTGCCCAGACTGGGGGGAGGGGGGCAGCACTCTGTCCCTGTCCGCTTCCTCCCCCGTCTTTCTTAATGGGCAGTTGGCTAGTTAGTACATATCAGCAGACTGTAGTTTGTTTCAACTCTTTTACACTATTCAGCTGATGTAAAGAGCCTGGAAAAAGCACTCTCTCAGTTCAGAAGTTCCCAGTTGCTGTATAGGAGTGTGTTCAGGCTGAGATTGCTGGCCAGAGAGCAGTGCTTTGGCTATTCTATACTGCAGAGAAGGTGCTAGGCAGGTTTAGGCATACATATAAATTAAAACAGGCAGACCCTGTGTCTGCAGACCAGTGCAAAAGTGACGTAAAACACAGAAGTCATTTTATACATCTAATTGAAGTGAATGGTTCTTTTTGCATTATGCTGTAGTGTACAAAAAATGACCTCCAAGGCAGTTATTCCAATCTGCAAGGGGTTGTTTCTTCAAGACATTCTGCTTGAAAGTTAAGTGTATATTTCTCATTCCTTGTAGGAAAATATTCTTCTAGTGGCACTTGTGCATTCCCATTTTTTAGATGCACTGATGGTGCAGTATGGGCCAGTGAAACCCTTTGGAGCAGTTGGGGACCAGCATTTTTGGAAGGCATGCATCAAGCTAAACTCTGCTCCCTTCCCTAATGCCACTCCCATCATCTGCCTGATCTACTGCTCTGCTTTCCGCTCCTTGTTCAATATCTTGCTCTGCTTTCTGCTCCTTTCCCCTATCTGCTTTTGTGATCCCTTACATCTTCTCCGGTATTTCACATGCCCCACAGGCTGTATCCAGACGAGCATGGATGCCCTGGGACAAATAGCAGCGGCACATTTTGTGCCACTGCTACTTGTCCTCTGGGAATGCCCGTGGTGTGCATGCTCTGGCATGTCAGGTTACCCTGTGTAAGGTAGGGGAGGCTGGGGCCAGCAACTGTGCTGGCCCCAGCAGCCTTACCTTTGGGTCCTGGGGGCCTTTGGGAGCTGCAGCCACAGCACTTCTGCAGCTGGGAGCCTGGCCAAAAGCTGGAGCATGGCTCCGGCCATCCAGCTTCTGGTTTTTGGCAGCGTGTGCTGCCCTACTTTTTTTCAACATGGGTTTTTTTTACTCCAGGCTTTCCCAGGGTCAAAACTTCCCCCATGGTGCAAGGTAGTAATGCAGGTAACCCCTGCATGTGCAGTGTATACCACCCGTCCACACTTGTCTAGATGTGGCCACAGGCTTCCTGTGCCACTTACAACACACATGCCGCTGAATCGCCACCTGTGCCTTGGAGCATGCTCCAGTTTTTGCACACTATTTTGGTTCCTTCTGACCAAAGTAGCAGACAGACCTGTGTTCATCAGTACAGATACTTCCTGGTTTTTCCACCCTCTGTTTAATTGTAGTCCATTCTTTATTTTCTGGGACATTTTTCTCAGTACTCTGCAGAGGTCCTTGGTTCCAGTATTTTGGAAGGGAAACCCAACCCCCCCCCCCCCCCCCCCAACCAAACAAACAAACAAACAGACTTAGATGGTAGGCTTCTTCCTTTGCCATTTGTCTTGTTTACAGACATATGTCTGGCCTGACCGCCAGGATGCAAGGCATCTTTCTTCATGGTCCTTTGTGCAGTAGGCTCAGAACCAGAAGGGAACATCAGAATCGTCTCCAAATTATGCTGTGACAAGAAGTATTGGGAATCCATAAGTACTAGGAAATGAGCCTTGGCTCCATCACCTAAAGAGGTTTAAAAGCTCAGCAACTTCCCAATGTAGTCAACAGCATCAATAACTGAGGTACTTGCATGGGTGGATTCTTCAAATCTTTCCTTAGGAAGACTGAGAAGCCTCTAATGACTTTGCAGTAGACCTGCTGAATCTTACTATAGTTAGAATGGTCTGGTCTGGAGCTAAGAGTCCTTCACCATCAAATGGGAAGTCCTTTGGTTTCTAGAGAAAGTCCAGATGAATGTAACAATATACAGCATCTCTTTTATACTCCACTTTCTGTACATCCTTTCCCACGCGCTTTGATTAGTCTGTAAAGTGCAAATCTACCCTGCTTTCTACCTTAAAGTAATCATCATGGATTCTCCACAGACGAGAAGCAGAGCAAACTGCTAAAGCATACTCAGTAACTGGCTAATCTTCTGTAGTAAGGGCTTCCTCATTCCAGGAAGATCTGTCATCTTTTCTAGACTTTTAGAAGCTCAAACCTTTCATCAGAGTCTAAAATTCTATAAACTCATCCTAGCTTTTATCCTTCTCCCTTGCTCTATCAAGATTGCTGTGGGGGTCCTGATTTACAGGTTTGTGGGAAGAGATAATTTTATTAATGCAATCCTTTTCATTTGACATGAAGGACTGCAAACACTTTGGAGGGTAAGGGTAGAATGCTTAAGGATCTTGATAGATTGGTGAGCTGGGCTAGAGACAACAAAATGAAGCTCAGTGCAGATAAATAAAGGTGCTGTACCCTACAAAAGAATAACCAAATATCCCCAGATACAAAATAAGAGAGAACTGGTGGGGCATTATCGCTACTAAGAAGGATCTTGCTGGATCATAGATTTGACATGAGTCAGCAATTGATACAGGTGCAGAAACGGAAATATAATGTTGAGCTGTATTGAGTGTGTAGGTATAAGACACAGGAGGTCATAGTACCATACTGCTTGATGCTAATTAGGCCTCTTCTGGGTATTGTGTGCAGTTCTGGCCTCTGCATTTAAAAAAGATTATGGAGAAGCTGGAGAAGGTCCAGGGATGAGCAGCAAAAATGATACAGGGATTTGAAGGCAAACTGTATGTGGAAAGGTTGAGAGGGCTAGGCATGTTTAGCTCAGAGAAAGGGAAATTAACAGGGGTCTGATAAAAGTTTTCAAATGTTTGAATGCCTTCCATAAAGGGAATGAGAACAACTCTTCTCCCTTGCCTTATAGGGCAGGACCTAAAGCAGTGGCTTTCAACTGCAGCAAAGTAGATCTCAGGAAAAACTTCCCTACTGTCTGGGTAGCAAGTCAGTGAAACAGACTGCCCAGGGCCATTGTAGAATCTCCTTGATTGGAGGTTTTCAAGAGGAGGCTTGGAAGGGATGGGTTAGGAATAGCATTTGTGCAGGGGGTTGAACCAGATAACCCTTGAGGTCCCTTCTGTCTGGATGATTCTGTGCTTTCATGCCTATGTGTGTTGTTTTTTTTTGTGTTCATTGGTTCATCAGAATGTCCTCGCAGGAGGACCTAGCAACAGTGATGTCATACAGATTTACCTTTACCACAAGCTCTGGTTCAAGAAAAAATAAAAGAAACAACACCTAATTCTGACACAAATGACAAGTTTTATTGGGTAATTTCTGAATTTTCAAAGGTGGGCTTTGAGTCTCTCTTCTTTCTCCCACCCTACATGGCCGTGTTGTTCAGCATTATTACAATGATGCTAGTTCATGTAAAACATCGCTGCTTTTTTACATTCCAATCAGCTGTGGAGAGAAGCCAATGGTCTGTGCAAAGGTACACATAGTAACTCAAGTATACCCTGTATCTCTGTAGCTTACAGGCAAGTGAGAGATTTTTTTCTGTTTGTACAGTATATCCTGCTCCCATGTCTCTGGCTCCTAGGTGCTATGCTAAGGCCATGTATAGACAGACGTTCAGTTTCTACTGGGAAAATCACTGTTCTCCCAGTAGAAACCACAAGGATCCTGACATTCAAGCTTTTTCTCCTGGACAAAAAATGGCTCCCCTCAGAGAAAAATAACCTGGGAGCACCAGAGTTAAAACACTCCTGAGAGAGTTTCTCTTAGGAGACTGAATGTCTGTACACTTTCCCCTGGCTTTACTCTTCTTGGGGATCAGAAGGAGTAGAGCCAAAGGAAAGGAACCCTGCCTTCCTGAAACTAGGATCACTCTGGTCTGGAGAAGACGCAGGGGGAAAGCTGTTCCCTACATCCCATAGACCTAGAGGGGAGAAAAGAAGGCTCCTGCTGCTCCCTGTCTGCTTCTTGTACTCGAGTTCCCAGTGTAACAAGTAAATAGGGGCTTTACTGGACCTTTTCCTTTGCTCAGCTGCCAGGCACCAGGACCTGAGCATGGGGAGAACTGCCTTTTACTCTCTGGCCTCGCTGCCACTAAGGTGAGCAGTAGGACGAATGATTTAAAAGCCAGAAGGATTGTGAGGTGAGCTTGGGGAAAGTCTTCTCACATTCTGCTCCCAGTCCCTCCAGCTTTCCTTTCCAGCCTGTGCCACTCAGTTGACCCTGATCACTGCAGGATGAGACAGGCTGCTGTGCATGACACCAAGGCTCAGAAGCTTTGCTGCCGCAGCAAAATGCCTCCACTTTGCTCCATACTGCTGTAGTAGTATGTATACAGGTACTACGTATACTGACTGACCAACTGAGCAGAGACTCTTAAAAATCACTCCATCTCTGTAGTAAATGATGGCCTTTGTTTGTAGATGTGTGTGGTGGTAGACTATCCTGCCACAGGCCGCTACACCGTGTTGGAGGCTGTGCTCTAGTGCAATTGTTCCCAACCACTGGGCCGTGGCCCGCAACTGGGCTGTGCAAAGGGTTGACTGCCAGGTCGTGGCACAAGCCCCCTGCTTGGACCCCCATCTGTCTTCCTGGGTGAGCAGCTGGCAGTTACATGTGGGATTAAAGCTGGGGGGCGGGACATCCCCCGGAGGGTGGCAGGCAGCCTCTTCCCATGCCTGTCTGCAAGGGGAAAAAAAAAAAAGGTTGGGAACCACTGCTCTAGTGTAGGAGCAGACAACCCATCTTCTGTAGATGTCTTCAAGTAGCTCTCCTGTTCTTCTAATTTGAAGAGTTCTTAGGAAGATCCACCAAGACAGTCAAGGTTATTCTGATTATTTCAGTCTGGATGCAAAAAGAGTAGTCCTTGGATATTTTTTCCCATATCTTCACAATTCCAGACCCAATGTTGCAGTAATAAAGGCTGATTTACCATTCAGATCTCTGGGCTGTAGTCAGTTGACAGTGGGAGCCCATAGACTTTTGATAGATCTGAAACTGTTCTGGTCAGAAGAGGTGTAATAGTCAACACACCCAGAAGAGGTTCTTTGTAAACAATGAGCAATAATATAAATGCAGCATACATTTCTGTTCAGTCCTTATTGAAATATGTAGTTTGTAACCTTTTGAGCTCTGCATATTGTCAGTAAAAGTACATCTCGGTTGCTTCAGCTTCATAACCTGAACAGAGATTCTTGAGGTGGGCTGGGGGGTCTTCTCTAGTTATAGAACCCACACATGCAGGGGGCCTCAGTCTGATGTTGCTTAGACCCTGGACCCTTCCTTTGAAATCATGTGAGAAGGTTTCATTCCATTTCTTAAATTAAGACCGCCTTTATTTAGCTCTGTGCCCTTCAGCTGGTGAACAAGGTGCAAGTACTCATGGCTCACAATCTTTTACAGTCTTTCACAAAAGACGTGCTCCTTCATTTACATCGGTTTCTCCCTGTGATGATAATAGAATTCTGTTTTAACTGCCCCATAAATTTTCAGGTATCGTCTCTGGCTTCACTTTCACTTGAGAGAAATTAAGTGAAACTTTGGATGGTGTACATTAGTCTTCTGTTTGAATGCATCTGAGGAAAAGGGGAAATCATCTAGAAGTTTGTCTTTTACAAGGAAAGAATAAAAGTGAGACAGTTCCATCTCTAAGCCTTTCTAACTGGTGTAGGCTTTGAATTGAAGAGTTTTACAAGCATGTTTCTTCTCCTTCAAGAAAGGCTTAGAGCAGAGACTTCTTCCATGGGCTGTTTTAGACATGGTCCCATACTAGATATTGGACCGTTTGCTACTTGGAGCTGCTGCTTGGAGCTTCATTGACTCATTTTGTCACAAAATGTTGCTATTATTGCCTGGCTTGTGGGTAGGTTGCAGAATTAGATAAGAGCTATAACATTGCAGTATCCCATTAGGCCTGTATCCCCCCATCTGTCCAGAGGGCAGAGAACTGCTTTTCAAATTCCTCGAAGTGAGAATCTGCTGAAGCCACTTGAAGAAATGGTTATTTGCTTATAACTAGAGTTCTTAGAGAAGACTTATGTGTTTACACTCCCTGGCAGCCTTTGCTCTTCCTCAGTCAAGTTTCGGCTTTGGACTCAAATGAACAGGAAGAAATATAGCAGCTGAGGGTGTCTTGCCCCCTCAAATAGACTCTCCTTCAGTTTTCTGAGAAGTAAGAGAGAGCTTTGGGGCTTGGAGTACTGCAGTAGACACTCCTAAGGGTCAAGTTGCTTTGCTTGCATATTCAAAGTGTGACAGATCATCAATGTGAATTCTTTTACCAGTGAATAACTGCCAGTCACATACCTGATATTTTGAGTATGGACTTTGTAGCAGAGAGGGCTGTTGAGATTTGTATTATAAGACTATAATTGATAAAATGCCCACAGAAGTCAACTCTTTGGCCATCTAGTCCAGGTATAGACATTACCTGTATAAGTGATAGGAAACTGGTCTATACCCATAACAGAACAGAAGTTCAGCACACAGACTGGTTTAAAAATGGGTGAACCCAGTCTAAGATTCTTCCCCTTTCCCCCTGCTAAAGAGCTGATGTGTATTCTGTTCGCTACCAATCTAAACTACGCTGCTTACAGAAAAATCACATAACTTAGATTGACTCGGGCTTTTTGAATGTCTGTACCTAGCCCTAGACTACTTTTGGATCCATGTAATTAGTTGAGGCAGGATTTTTGTTCAATTTCAGATGCTGAAAAATTTGTATATGTTACTTGCTTGTGCAAGAACAATTGTTTAGATTTTTATTATTTCTTATATTTCTTATTGAGCAATTTCATTTTGAATCGGAGAAACAAGCCTATTATTACATGGCTGGATTCAAAATACAGGTGGGTACACTTTCTCAAAAAGCAAGCAAACAAACAAACCCCTCAATCAGACCATGTATTGATGTTATGATGATCTTAATTTTGGGCTTCTTTGATTTGAGGATTCATACTGGAAAAGTTTAATTTCTGAATTTAAAATCCATGACTGTCTCTCCAGGAAAGTAGCAGAATTAACTAGCCAAGCAGTTACAACAGTATGCATCCCAGCAATGGGTGTAAAGTGGTACAAAGGAAAAAAGATGGCTTGGCTACTCCCAAATATACATTTTTTCAACACTGCTATTGCCCCTATGGATGACCTAAATCTTGTTTGTTTATAACGAAACATTTGGTTATTTTTTAAAGATAAAAATCATCCTTCTAGTCTTAAAATCTGCAGTTTTAATATAAATGTATGATATAGAATATGGTTCTGAAATGAATCATCGTGCTCTTCTAATACAGCTGGTAAAAATGTGAAAAATGTTGGACATTTCAACAAAATGACAATTTGGTAGGTTTTTGCCTTTCTTTAACCAAGCAACTAAAGTAGATTTTTTAACTGTTTCTAATTGTCTCAGTTGTGGCAGAATTCTTTTGTCTTAAGTTTGTACCAATGCTTTGTTTTTTAAATAGGTGATGCGAATGACACTGTCAACATTGAATTGGCGACGGCGAGAGATGGTGAGGTGGCTGGTAACGTGTGCAACAGAAGTAGGTATGTTTCACGGATATTGTAATAGTCCTGCCTTCATCAGTCAGTTTTAAATTATTTGAATTTTTGGCAGTGCATAGGCTGAAATGTCAATCACTTTCTTTTATTTTGTAAAAATCACTTCTAATCATAGCAATTGCAAGCAGGTTTCTTAAGCGCATGAGGTAATAGAGAGAGTCCATGAGTAACTTTGCATATGTCGTTCAGGATGTAGAATGAAACAATTTTTCTTACGCCTACATGCATCACTGTTTGTGGACTTTGACATTGTGTGGGTCTGATTCTGCTACCTTTATGCATGTTGAATAAATGAATAGTCCTGTTGAGTAAGAGTAAGGTAGCACTTAACATGAATTTCAATAATAAAACCTAACCTTGTAATTGGAGTGTAGTAGAAGGAGGATCAATTTACTGCTTTGCTTTAATACAGACATACTGTATGATTGTAGATCCCTCAGTTCCTTGTCTATAAAATGGGAATAATAGGATTTCCCTACTTTATGCAGGTGTTAAAAATGAATACATTAAAAATAATGTGTTCAGATGCTGTGGGTATAAGGACTGCAAACTAGCATAAATAGACAGTAATTTTAAATGGTGAGGAGTTGCTTCACGAAAGCCACATTAACCATTTTGCTTTATTCCTGCCTTTTCATGGAAATGCGTCAAGTTTTGTGTAGCTGGTTCAGATTCTTTTGTCTTCCAAAATCTTATGAAGTAACTTTTTTTTTCCCAGTTCAGGTTTGCTTGGTTCCTTGCCTTATGCTGAATGGGAAATGTAATGCTGGCAACAACTTGGAAACATGTAACTTGCCTTTTTGCCCTTAGCCAGAAAGTGGTCTTTGTCTGCAAATTTCCATGCGGTGTTGTGTATGTGGTGCTTTTATATCTTAGTTATGGTAATTAATACTGAGATGATGCTATAAATATTAGAGCTTTTGTGTTGTTGCCTATTGGCAAATAAAATGCCTTTTTATGACACATTAAATTAGTTTACATATTCTAATAGAAATATCCCATAAAGAACCTGTAATGTCATGCAAACCACCTCTGAGACTTAATCAAGTTTGTAAAGCAGGGACTCTGTTTATTTAAATGAAGATCTGGCACTCAGGTTATACTGAAGGGGTGCACAAGAAACACCAGAGTCTAAAGGAGAAAACGAGGACCTCTGGGTGTGGTTTAAATGAGCTCACAGATGTGTGTAAATTACATCTAGCCATAATGAGGCACTCTAGTTGCCTATAAGCTTCAATTTATGGAGCCCATCAGTCATTGTTCCCCCCTACTACAGCAATAAAGTGCTACTAAAGGAAGCTGCACGTTTCAAATATAAAAGCCAGTGTTGCATATTACTAAGAGTATTTCCCCATCAAGGAGCATACTATTCTGGTCTTGAGGTGTGAATATCAGTTTGACACTACATTGTTTTGGAAAATCTACTTATAGAGAAAATGTAGAAATAGGGGATTAAAAAATGGTTTTGAAAAAAAGATACCAGGTTTGAAGGTTGTCTTGAGGTCCGTGGTCAGATATTGAGACTTCTTTCAGCTCTGTAACTCCAGCCACGTGAGCCAGAGGTCATTGTCCACAATTGTTTTAAATAGGAAGCAAAACAGTACAGATACCACACCAAGGAAATTAGAGCCCTTATCATATGATTTTTGTTTTCAAGCTCTGTAACAGATTTAGTGACATTGCCAGAGCAAATGCATAATAGCTGTTATATTCATGCTTGCTTTCAGTCAAGTTATCTAGTTTGGAGTTGTTTATATAAATAGTGCGTCCTTGGGTATATCAATAACCTCCTAGGCTTAGTCTGCCAAAATCAGAACTCTCATGTGGTAACTGGGTATCTGATTGAGTCCTGGTGTTTATCAGTTGTCATTAATTCCTGCTTCTGTCTCTTGCAGGTGTTTATGCACTGGATAGCATCATGCAGAGCTGGTTTACACTTTTCACTCCAACAGAAGCCACTAGTATTGTTGCTACAACAGTGATGTCCAACAGCACCATTGTCCGTCTGCATCTGGACTGCCATCAGCAGGAAAAGTTGGCCGGCAGTGCTAGGACGCTTGCTCTACAGTGTGCCATGAAGGATCCTCAAAATTGTGCCCTCTCTGCACTGACCTTATGTGAAAAGGATCACATAGCTTTTGAGACCGCTTACCAAATTGTTCTAGATGCTGCTACAACTGGCATGAGCTATACGCAGCTTTTTACTATTGCACGATACATGGAACATCGTGGTTACCCTATGCGGGCCTACAAGTTGGCCACTTTGGCCATGGCGCATCTCAACCTGAGTTACAATCAGGATACACACCCTGCCATTAATGACGTTTTGTGGGCATGTGCGCTCAGCCACTCCCTTGGGAAAAATGAGCTAGCAGCTATAATACCTCTGGTGGTCAAAAGTGTCAAATGTGCAACAGTACTGTCAGACATTTTGCGTAGGTGTACTTTGACCACTCCTGGCATGGTGGGACTTCATGGAAGGAGGAACTCTGGTAAGCTCATGTCACTGGACAAAGCCCCTTTAAGGCAACTCCTGGATGCCACGATCGGAGCCTACATTAATACAACGCATTCACGACTCACACACATCAGCCCTCGACACTATAGTGAGTTTATAGAGTTCCTTAGTAAGGCCCGAGAGACCTTCTTAATGGCTCATGATGGACACATTCAGTTTACACAATTTATTGACAACCTAAAACAAATCTACAAAGGCAAAAAGAAACTGATGATGTTGGTTCGGGAGCGGTTTGGTTGACAAAAATGTGTGAATGGGAGGTTCAGGGGAGGGGGGGGGGAGATGGGGGTGGGGAAGGGAGGGGTATGGTTTGTTTTTACTTGAGCCTGCCTTTGTATCCTTTTTAACTTAAAGAAACAGAGCCACACCGGTATTATATGTGTATAGTTATATTGAGTTTGCAAACTAAACTGTCATGTTGTGAAAGTTTGTGTGTTTAATTTTTTTTCCTTTTTTTTCTGTTTTGTATGAGAGAGGTTCAAAAGGTTTGGTTTACACTGAGTATATGTTGTCAAGTGGCAAAAGCCCACATCGCTCTCCTGTTCTTTCTGTATACGTTCACAGCC